>NC_058091.1:213397500-218397500 GCF_020171115.1 Neogale vison
TTAACACTGGAAAATTTGAACTGCTGTTTAAAATGTTTGGAAACATTAAAAATTGTTTGAAAGTGTTTATGCACTCCTGGAATGAAATGAGTGCATATATTGTCCCACACATATATTATACTATTTTCTGTAATCTTAAGTAGTATTGTCTAAATTTCATGCATATCATCAGATTTTTAAAAAATATGCAATATTTATTACTATATTGTCTTAAGCGTATTTCCTTTTTACTATATAAAATAAATGAGTGGTTTAAGTTGTACAAAGCACAATGGCTAAAGGACCTTGCAGTTCCTGAAGAATGAAATTTCGGATAAATAGACTACATGTTTCAGGGACTGTTTTGTTTTGTTTTAATTAAAGGCCATTCTCAGTTTTCTTTTTATAGGAATTAGGAAGAAAAAATAGTCTAATCGTTTAAATCATATTGTTAGAAATTTAAAAGTTTAATTAATCAGAGTGTTGAAGCTAGATTTTTAACCTTTTTTACTGTAATAAAAATGCTGCCCTGTCACCCATATGATTTGTGCTATTTGAGAAATTTAAATTAGTGATTACTTACTAATGTTTAGGGATCTGTGGATGAAAATTTTATGTACTGATTTCTTCATAAACTCTAGTTAAGGCATCAATTTTGGAGTGATTATTTAGATAATATTTTCTGTTGCAGCTGTCTTTAAAATTCTCCTTTAAAGGGTGCCTGGGTGGCTCAGTGGGTTAAAGCTTCTGCCTTTGGCTCAGGTCATGATCACAGGGTCCTGGGATCAAGCCCCACATCACATGAGGCTCTCTGCTCAGCAGGAAGCCTGCTTCCCCTTCTCTCTCTGCCTGCCTCTCTGCCTACTTGTGATCTCTGTCTGTCAAATAAATAAATAATATCTTAAAAATAACAAATTCTCCTTTTAAAAAAAAACTGCATTCTTCATGGAATTTGGCTAAAGACCACTGAGCCTTTATTACCATTCAGATACCATATCTCAGGTAGAAAAATAAAATTATATTGGGAAAAGTTGGACTCAATTTTTTAAAAAAACATTGTCACTTATAATAATGTTACTATATGATTTTTTAAACTAAATGTATTGCTTGGTAATATCACAAGATGATGTGACTAGCTACTTTTCTACTAAAATCTGGATTATTTATAAGCAAATTAAAATGTTAAAAGATAGGATAGTAACAAAGTTCATTGTCTTTAATATTAATTACACTAACATAGTATATAGATATATACTAGTATTAGTTAAGCTATTATTGCTGCCACATTGATTTAGTTTAAAAATTAATTATATTAAGTTGTTAGTTAATACAAAATTTTATGAAGTTCTATAATTGGAAATTTTGAATACAATATTTTACATTTTATATAGGGTAAAAATATACTTCAGAAACTTAGAAATTTGTCAAACATTATAGTAAGAATTTTGATTACCTGCCTCTCATTTTGGATCCAAGGAGGTGTTGTATAGAATACAGTTAACATGATCTTGACAGGTAAGTTGAAAAAGTGCTTGCTCAATTTAATCTGAGAGGGATGAAGTAGAGTTTAACATGTTTCCTTGTAGGATTATTCAAAAGCTTTCACTATGTGAATTTTTGAGAGTGGAATAGACTATGCAGTATTTCCTAAGATTTATTCATAAAAATCTTTTTCTTTTTACCACATCTCTTAACATCTCTTGGAGGAGCATTTCTTTGTGTTCTATGAGAGAAAACAATTGTTAACACATTTGAAAAATTGGTAGTTTAGTTATTTTTATGTGGTGAATTAGAAGGTAGATTTGCCCACTACATATAAACATTTTGAGCCAGCTCCCATGTCTTTTTTTTTTTTTTTAAGATTTTATTTTTAAGTAATCTCTACACCCAACATGGGACTTGAACTTAAACCCTGAGGTCAAGCATTGCATGCTCTAGAGACTGAGCCAACCAGGTACCCCACCCCATGTCTTTCTTTAACCCAAATGCTGCTGCTGTTACCTGGGTTTTTTAGGTTAACTGGAGAAAGGTGTTTATTACAGGTATGTCCATATATAATCATGCTAGTCTATCCATAGAATCAAGGTCCTGAAAGATTCTATCAAATAACTCCTCTGAAATAATCCAGGAAGACCATATAGAACAACTTGCAAAAAGTTGTGATGCTCTTAAAAGTGACATAAAATTCATTGTATATTCTGTTTTTGTGAGGTAAGTTAGAGGACTTTTATGTTATTACATGCTAATGCATTGCTCATAGGGCAAGAGCTAACTTAAGGTGGTGTGCCCCCAGTTGTGAAAATGCAGCATTTAAAAAAAAAATTTCATTATTTACTTATTTATTATTTATTTATTTTAGAGAGGAAGGGGGAAGGATAGAGGGAGAATCTTAAAAGCAGGCTCCATGCCCAGCACAGAGCCCAAAGAGGGGCTCAATCTCACAAGAGTAATTTCTGTAGTAAAATGTCATTAAATTGGGCTTATTTTATAATTTTATAAAATTCAAGTATTCTAACTAATGTTACCATTATTTATGAGAAGTGACTGTCATGAGTCAGCTAAAGTCATTTTCATTAAATGATATTTTCCTTGGCTCATTTTAGTTTTGATAACATACTAATTTGAACTAACTATATACTTCATCTGTCTGAATGTTTTAGGCAAACTGAGCTGTTTCACAGAACAGAATTATGGTGTTGGATATTCCTTTTAATACTATAATTTGTTGGGGTGCCTGGGTGGCTCAGTGGATTGGGCCGCTGCCTTCGGCTCGGGTCATGATCTCAGGGTCCTAGGATCAAGTCCCGCATCGGGCTCTCTGCTCTGCACTTGATCTTAGCCAAAAGGCCGAGAAGCGATTGGGCTCTCTGCTCTGCAGGTGATCTGCTTCCTCCTCTCTCTCTCTCTGCCTGCCTGTCTGCCTACTTGTGATCTCTGTCTGTCAAATAAATAAATAAAATCTTAAAAAAGAATACTGTAATCTCTTGGGGTCCTCTTTTAGATGCTGTCTCAAATCCTTTTTAGATCTAAGTTATGTATAACAAATTTAGAAGTAAATTATGAATAATAATGGTACAGATGCCATCCTTCCAATATAGTACTATTTAGCTACCATGTTTTCAGTTTTCTTCTTTTAATGCATCTAAAATTGAATTGGCTAGGTTGGGTTTGATTTGGTTTGGTTTGTAGCTGTATCACACTCTGGCCCATACCGAGCTTGCAAACCAGGACTACTTTATCTAGTACTCGTATGATTCTGATGTTGGTAACTCAAGTTGGGAAAAAGGGCATCATTTTAGAGTGGGATAATGATGAGCTCACTTTTCAAACTAGTTCAGTTAGTTGCTGGTGGAATGTCTAACAAATGGAGATGTTATTAAGACCGAGATCTGGTTTGGACAGAAGATAAAAAGTAAATGTACAGAGAGATTTGTGATTTTTAGGTGATAATTAAAACTGTCGGAAGGTTTTTGTATGGAGATGAAGCAGCAGTGGGACGTGCTATTGCTTTTTCATACAAACTCAAGCAGAAGCTGTTCGCAGTACCTTTAGCCCTTTCATTAGTATATACTTTTCAGTCTCAGTGGTTATCTCAAAACCTTTAAGGGACAGTTTAGGGGATTACTGAAATAATTAATTTTATAATTTTGTTTCATTAATTAATTCCTAAGATAAGTTTATTAGTCCCCGAGAGTCATAATATTGCACAGAAAATAGTAATACTGGTTTTGTATTTGTCATGTATCATCTTAGCTGTTTATGGAATGTCCTGTCATATTTATCAGATTTATTAAAGCATGCATTATATTTGAACAGTGACTGTAACTTGAAACATCAGTTTAGGAGATTAATTGAAGGTTACTGGGAGATGATAAGGTAACAAATACTATAAATTAATCATTTAATTTCTTTCATTTAGATATACAAGAAATTGATAACTTGTTGCTTCCAGTGATGGGAACTGAGCCACTGAGGAGGGTAGGGTGTGGGTGGCCAGTTGCCTTTTCACTTTGTACTCTTCTGTGCTATTCACATTTTGAACCGTGGAATGATTTTACTTTGGGAACAGATAAAAGATATTTGAAAATTTTGAAAATTGGTATATTTACTTCAAACAGAAGGCAATATGATTGTGTTAGTATTGACACTTTATGTTAGAAGTCATGATTTCAAATCTTAATTTCAACCATCGCCTGGCCAGCTGACATTAGGTGACTCATTTCACCTCTTTGAATCAGTTTCTCATTTGCCCTGCTTACCTCTCAGGATAATTGAGTTCATTCAGGTATGTGAGGCACACACTCTGATAGGTGCTGAGAGGAAACACCTTTTTAATCATGTGGGCATCAACTATCAAGTGTAGAACTAGACCCCCCCCCCCAATTTTGTTTTTAAGATTTTATTTATTTGAGAGAGAGCACAGCGGGGTGGGGGGGGGGCGGGGAGTAGCTGCGGGGGAGGGAGAAGCAGACTCCCCACTGAGCAGGGTGCTCCAGAACTAGACAAAATTTTGACCTATTTTGACAAATCCTATATGCTTTGAAGATTAGTCAGAAGAAAAAAGATTAGTAGGAAGAATTTACAGTAGCAGCTTGGGAGTGGTAAGGAAGAGGTTAGTGTGGTCCTTCCAGAAGACAAAGACAGTTGAGTTTACGAAGAATAAGTGAAGTGGGGAAACAGGATAAGGAGTGAGAGAAGGTATTTTGCTAAGAAAGAGCTCCAGCTCCATCTCATCTGATGTATGTTTGTGTGTAGCACATTTTTGTTTTATCTATTTTAAGACAGTACTGTATCATGTTCTTCCTCAGTTTTGCTAGTCCCCAAAATTTTGGCTATAGCTATTAGTTGAAATTTGGGGAAATCTGACTTCGGACTTCACAGTGAACGCTAAAGAATTAGTAAAGAATCACTAAAACTCGACCAGATTTTTAGTACATACATTTTACTGTATAGACCGTAAGTATTAAATCATCAGATTCTGATGTCAGCCTTCACTTCTTTCTTTCTAAGGCACTAGTGAGAATTCCTAATTCAGGGGCCAAGGCTCTAATTTGCAGTCCACTTGCATTTTCCCCAGATGAGTAGATTTTTATTCCCTTCATCTTTTTTGGTGTTTTTGTCCCCATATACTTCTGTATTTCTTCTGTGTGCCTGGTATCTCATTACTATACCCTTAGTCTTCAAAAGCCTAAAATTAACTCTAAATAGTCTTTTACTTTGATTTTTGTGACTGCTTTTTCCTGGTGTAAAACTTGTTGCCTACTTTATTTGCTAAGTCATGTATATAACTTTTTCTAATCTTGAATATTTTTTTCCCTCTTCAGTGGGAAAGATAAAAATTTTAAATCCATTTAAAATTTGTTGAGCTCCTAATTTATAAGTACATACAGTTTCCTTGATGCCATATTGTTTCCTTGGTAGCACCATTAAATGGCTTACCCCAGAGTAGTTTGTAGACTTTTAATGTTGAACTACCTAATACCCACTCTCCTGTAAGTTACAGTTTAAGGGCATTTATATTTTACTATTTAATATTTAACATCCGATATTTTGTAAGTTAAAGGAGCAATTTGTAAATGGAAAATATAGATAGAAGATTGTATTTATTATGGATATTAGCCTCTGTAACCACCATGGCTATTAAAAACAAGCACAAATGTTTAAAATTTTACACGGGTTTAGTTTTTTGTTTTGTTTTGTTTTTTAAAAGATTTTATTTATTTTTTTGTCAGAAAGAGAGAGGGAGTAGCAGACACAGGGAGAAGTAGGTTCCCCGCTGAGCAAGGAGCCCCATGCGGGACTCAATGCCAGAACCCTGGGATCACCATCTGAGTCAAAGGCAGTGCTTAACCGACTAAGCCACCCAGGCATCCCATACACAGGTGTAGTTTTAATTGAGAAATAGAGACTTTTGCATAAAATTTATATAGAGTATTTGTTAAAACTGTAGAAGAGATAAAATTGGGTATTATGTAGGTACTTCCTCTTTACGTTTTTCATGTGTATTTGTAAATGGGAAGAAAAAGATGAGGTATCTCAATCTTTGAGTGATTTAGCAGTTCAGAATGAATGAGTAAGAAAGCATTCTTTCATAATTGCAGAACAGACTTTTGCTTTTAATGACTCTCACTTCAGATGCTTTAACTTCAGAGTAACAGAAAATTAAGCTGTATGTGGGTTAGACAGTACGGATGTTCATCATCTCATACAATAAACAGTCTAGAGGTAAGAGTTAGTTAACTGAGTAGATTGATACCAAATCAAAGATTCAAGTTCTCTGATACCCCAGAATGATCTGTCATTTTAGGCTGGATCCTCATGATCCCATGGTACCTGCCACAAGTGGCAGATGTCACAGGTGAGAAAACGGAATTATATCTGCTTATATTACATTTGCAAAGAATAGCAACCTTCTCAGAACTGCCCCCCCCCCCCATGAATAGCCGTTTTGTAGCTTTGGCCACAGTTGGGTCACTTATACATGCCTAAGCTACCACTTGGCAGGGGTGGCTTCTTTCTTTGAAAGACCTGGCTGCTTGGATGATCATAAAATTCTGTGAGCAGGTAAGAAGTGGCTGTTGGGTAGGGAATCAGTAATGCCTGTTGCAGTTGAGCCCATTTTGTTCTTTTTTTTTTTTTTTAACGTGTTCAAATGTTTAATAATTATTTTTAAAAGTAAGTACATCAGTAGTAGCTAAGAGTAATAACTATGGAATAAAGCAGTTCTTTGACACTCAGCAGCTATGAGAACTTACACAAGCATATGAATTTCAGTTACTACTAAAATGGGAGTAATAATGGTACCTATTTTATAGGGTTGTTTTGAGGATTAAATGCCATAATGCATGCAGCATGCTTTGACTTAGTATTTGGCCCATAGTAAATGATCACTATGTGTTAACTGCTTTTATTTTCATATTTTAATTTTAACTTACCTTGAATGATTGAAGCTTTTGCCTAAATCTATTATATATTATGTTTTATGGGACGCCAATATTGTAACTATCTCTTCTTGAGTTTTAATTGTTGAACTTTACCATAGGTCTGGTTTTGGGGGAAGCAAATTTGATGATGGCTGTTGAAACACTTAAACATCAGAAGTCATTCATCCAACCTACCTTTTTTATAAGTGCTGCTCTCTGTTTTCAGCATAATTTTGATTATTATTATCATTTTTGATCAGTTTCATGAAGTAATACAGCTTACATTATACTCATTTCTGAAATATTGATCCTGCTTTAGTTCTATTTAAATATAAAGACTTTTTTTTTTTTTTAAGATTTTATTTATTTCTCAGAGCATGCATTAGCAGGGGGAACAGCAAGCAGAGGGAGAAGCAGGCTCCCCACTGAACAGGGAGCCCAATGCAGAACTCAATTCCAGGACCCTGGGATCAGGACCTGAGCTGAAGGCAGATGCTTAGCCAACTGAGCCAACCAGGTGTCCCTAAATATAAAGACTTCTGAAAACATTGTGGGGAGGGATAGTTAACAAGGGACTATAAAATGGGAATGATACTTAAATAGGCCTATAATTATTTAATGCAATAAAGTACTTAAAGGTCTGTTCATATTAGGCCCTCAATAAAAGTTTCTTTTCTTCCTTATCTCTCATATGATGAAATCTCAAAAGTATTGTTTGTTTCTTCAGAGGCAGAAGAGATTGTTACCAGCTGTGTCAGTAAGGGTGAATGATATCAATCAGGATAAAGAAAGTTATGCTAGGAATTTCAAACAGGGACTTAATAACAGGAAATTGATTATGTAGGTGTTGATATAACTTTAATGAAATGCTAAAATTTCATTGGCTGACCAGGGGTCAACTTAGCCATCACTTATATCATGGTTTCTATGAGAAAAAAATAGGTAGGCATACCTTAACTTTTAAACAAACATTAAAACCACAAATATTTCAAATAAGTTGGGAAAGATGTATTTTGCTCATAGTTCTTCTCTGACAGTTGAAAATGAATAAATAGATTATATATTATTTTAAATATGGTATATAACATAGGATTGCGTTTCTTTTTCAGTGGATGCTAGGCTACCCAAAGGAGATTATTCTTAAAAAACCAAGTTAAATGAATTTTCTTTTTTATTAATTGCTTCATAGTACAACCGTAACTCTGGAGGTGGAGGGTGCTTTTCCTGGAGTTTCTGGTTGCCTTTGTTTTTTTTTTTTGTTTTGTTTTGTTTTTTTGCCTTTAATTGAGGGGGCAGATAAAGATGTGGCTTCCATTTATCTTCCACTCATTGTATCTGTTCCTTAGAATCTATTCCATTCTTCTTCTTAAAGATACTCTTGTAAGAGTCCACATTAAGATTCTAGGCCAAGCCTACTGCACAGTTTCAATCCTGGGATTTTTTTTTTCTTCATTAGACCATTGTATTTATATTAACCATTTTTTTCCCTTGATTTTCATCTTCAATTTGCTGGAATACATTCTTAAGTATATTTCTCAGAAAGAGGGAATTGCAGAAATTTCTGAACTTTTATAGAACTAAAAAATATTCCCCTGGCCTGTGACTTATTTCATCAGTTATCCATATGACTTAATGTCTCCTTCAGATCTTAACTCACATATCCTCTTCTCAAAGAGGCCTTCCTTGACTGTCGTATTTTAAATTGCAAATCCTGTGTATTATCAACCCATCGTCAGTGATTTTTCTCTTAATGTACTTAACACATGCTAACATGCTATATATTTTGTTTATTTTATTTATTCTGTTTCCCTAATAAAATGCTATACAGCAGAAATTTATGTAGTTTTGTTCACTGCTACATCCTTGTGATACAAAATCATGCCTGGCACATAATAGCCCCTCAGTAAATAATCACTGAATGAGTTAGTTAATGTTTCCCTCACTATTAACAATTACAAATCCAAGTTATAAGTCATTTTCTCTTAGAACTTTTAAGGGATTGTTCCATTGTCTTCTGGTATCTAGTGTTATTAATGCAAAATGTAACATCAGTCTCTCTCTTTTTTTCTTTTTCCTTTTATGGGTGACGTGTTCTCCCTTTCAGAGCTTTCATTTTCAGGGGTACCTGGGTGGCTTGTCAGTAAAGCATCTGCCTTCGACTCAGGTGATGATCCCGGGGTCCTGAGATCAAGCCCCCCAGGGAGCCCGCTTCTTCTTCTCCCTCTGCTGTTCCCCCATTTGTGCTGTCTCTCAAATGAATTAATAAAATCTTTAAAAAGAAAGCTTTCGTTCCTGGAAATTTTGGATCTCTGGAAATTTTCAGCATTGTATATAGAAGTGGGTTTTTTCATTTATTCTAGTTACTACATAGGAAGCTCTTTAAATTAAGAATTTTGTTTTTTTCCAGCTCTGGGAAATTATATTCTTAAAAAAAAAATAATTCTTACCCTCTTTTTTTTTTCTGTAGTATCAACAACTATTGATTGTCAAATCTCTTTTCCCTTCATGTGCCATTTTCCACATTTTTCTCTTTTTAATTTTATATCTCTTTGAAGTTTGATATGTTTATAATAAATGGTGAAATCTGGCTACCATTTTCTTTGACTAAAATGAAATACAGTAGGCTATAATAGGATAGATTGTGTTAATATTGTATTTTGTTTATTACTAATAATATTGAATGGCAGTGGTGACTTATCACATCAGTAGGAAAAGGAAATATTCATCAGTAAATGATCCCTGGCTTATTGGAAGAGGACTTGCTCTAATTTCTTATCAGACACTATATATTTTAAATATTATGTAATAAAATATTACTCATCCATAAAATGTATGAGTAGAGATGTTTGTTACAGTATTATTTATAATATGTGAAAGGCCTAAATGGACAATAAGGTAGTACTTTATTAAACTCTCATACTGGTACTGTGAAATGCTTTGTGACTATTAACAGCTGTATTTTTCAAAGAATATTCAGTAATACTGAAAATGATACATTGAGCATAGCATAAAATGTAAATGTGTTGAATCATTATGTTGTGTACCTAAAAGTAGTGTAACAGTGTATGTCAACTATACTTCTGTAAAAAAGACAGAAAGAAAATGATGTATTATCCCAGTAATTTGTGTCTACACACACACACATAAATTTTCACACGTGCTTAAAGAAAAGGACTAGTGGAAAATATTCAAAATGTTAATACAGGTCCATATTCCCATATATGAAACCATTGGGCCAATACGTATTCCTGAATTCCAAATTTTTTAGATTTTAGAACATAAATCTATGTTTTCATAACATCTGGAGAAGTACTCTATAATCAAACATGTATTTCTGCAGTGAAACGTGACTATTCACATTAAGTAGGATACATAAAGTTTATAATTTCATGTCAGTGGAGGTTACATTTTGCTGCTAAATCAGATTATGCCAAACTTAATTTTAAAGTTTCCTTTTAAACCTTTTTTGGATTTCGAAATTACGTGCATTTTGGTCAATAATTATTTAAGCAAGGAAATTATGAATTTGTTTAATTATTTTTATAATTTTTCACATATTTCTAGGAACATATAAATATGTATGTCACAGGAAAAATATTTTCATAAAAATTTCAAAACTATGATTTTATATAATTAATTGAATTAAGCTTTCCTATTAAATCTTAGCCTTCTCTAAAAGAAGGGAAAAGAACCAAATTCACCTTCCGATACTCATTCAATGATTTAACAAATACTTGTCCAGTAACTAATATTTCTTTTTAAAGATTTTATTTATTTATTTGACAGAGAGACGGCACAAGCAGGCAGAGTGAGAGAGAGAAGTAGGCTCCCTGCCAAGCAAGGAGCCTTATGTGAGACTCAATTCCAAGACCCTGGGATCATGACCTGAGTCGAAGGCAGCCGCTTAACTGACTGAGCCACCCAGGGGTCCCTACTAACTACTAGTTTAATAAACATAAATAACCTTACAAGTTATCAGAGAAATTAATATTTCAAACTATGATATATTTTCAGAAATTTAATAATTCTGACAATTCCAGTTGTTTATGAGGATGCCAAGGAGCACTAGGAAATTTTGTACAGTGCAGGTTGGGTATCAGTTGATAAAAACCATTTTGGAAAGCAATTTGATAATATCTGGTGAAGTTGAAGTTGCATATATTTCTCTGTAAAATCTCTTTCATGTCATGTGACTTGTCATTAATACATTGATTTGTACAGTTCACTTCTACTGCATCTTGCCCCCTAGCATTTTATTCACTATAATTTTATATTACTGGGTTCTCACTACCTGTGATTTTTTTTTTTTCTTTTTCCAGGGCAGTGCATGTGCTGTTCAGTAACTTGCTTCCTGAGCCTTTTCACCAAAAAAGGGCTTTTTAAACAAAAACTTTACTTTTTTTTTTTTTAAGATTTTATTTATTTATTTGACAGAAAGAGATCACAGAGAGGTAGAGAGGCGGGGCGGCGGGGGGGCCGGAAGCAGGCTCCCTGCTGAGCAGAGAGCCCGATGCAGGGCTCCCAGGACACTGGGATCATGACCTGAGCCGAAGGCAGAGGCTTTAACCCACTGAGCCACCCAGGCGCCCCTACTTTTGGTTGTTTTGATATGCCAATAGCCATGCAAATACTCAGCACCTTTACTTATCAGATGTGGTATGTAGTTAAGAGTCCTTTAATTTTGCTGGGGTTATTACTATTTTCTGTAGACAGGTACAGTGGAGAATAGGATGACTTGGATTACGAACCAAAATTATTTGTGGGCCTAGGCATGGAATCCGTCTCTTTCATTGCATACTTTCTCTAGAATCACAGCTTTCTTATTTCAGTATAATGTGATAAACACTAAGGTGGTTAAGAGGAGTTGAGTAGAACTAAATAGAGGTCTTCTAAGTCAGGGGTCAGCAATGCTTTTTGTAAAAGAACAGTTAGTATATATTTTAGGCTGTTTGAGCCGTACATTTCTATCACAACTACTCATTTGCTATTGCTGCATGAAAACTAATCAGAGATGATATATAGATGAACGAGTGTGGCTGGACACAGAAATTTGAATTCCATGTGATTTTTACAGGACACAAAATATTTTTAAAATTTATTAGCCATTTAAAAATAAGCTTAGGGGCGCCTGGGTGGCTCAGTGGGTTAAGCTGCTGCCTTCGGCTCAGGTCATGATCTCAGGGTCCTGGGATGGAGTCCCGCATTGGGCTCTCTGCTCAGCAGGGAGCCTGCTTCCTCCTCTCTCTCTCTGCCTGCCTCTCAGCCTACTTGTGATCTCTCTCTGTCAAATAAATAAATAAGGGACGCCTGGGTGGCTCAGTCGGTTAAGCATCTGCCTTCTGCTCAGGTCATGATCTCAGGGTCCTTGGATCACTTCCAGTATGTGGCTCCCTGCTCAGCGAGGAGCCTGCTTCTCCTTCTTTCCGTACCCCCAACCACACCCCACATGTGTGCTTGCTTGCTTTCTCTCAAATAAATAAGATCTTTAAAAAAAAAGGAATAGTGAAAATGTCATTGCTAATCCCAATGGCTTCTGAGTATCCTTGATATCCTGAATAAAAATCATGATGCTATAAAGATAATAAAAACAACAGTAATAACACTGTTGTGTTGACCATACACAGGTTCCTCCAGCAAAGATTCAAACTCATTTGCTTATTCGAACCACCTATAAGGCCTGAATGTTTAGGAAACAGGAAGTTGTGTGAATTGGCTCAAAATGAACAGCACATGCCTCCTCTGAAAAAAAAGCAGTAGCCACCACGTAGCTTTGTCCTGTAGAGGGAAAGAAGCCCCAGTGTTCTTGATGAAAAACATCCAAGAGAAATCAAGACCTACATAAATCAAGACTAAATGTTAGTTGAATTAAATCTCCTAGTTGTTTAATATAACAAATCTGTTTTTGTTTTTTATTCTTTTTTTAGAACATTTTAATTTAAATTCGGTTAATATATAATGTATTATTGGTTTCAGAAGTATAGGCCTGTGATTCCTCAGTCTTACATAATACCTAGTGCTTATTACATCATATGTCCTCCTTAATGTCCATCACCCAGTTATCCCATCTTTCCACCCATCTCCCCTCCACCAACCCTCTATTTGTTTCCTGTGATTAAGAGTCTCTCATGGTTTGTCTCCCTCTCTGGTTTCATCTTGTTTTTTTGTCTTCTTTTCCACTATGATCCTCTGTTTTGTTTCTTAAATTCTATTAAATTCCAGTATCAATGAGATAATATAATTGTCTTTCTCTGGCTTATTATGCTTAGCATAATACACTGCAGTTCCATTCACATCTTCGCAAATGTCAAGATTTCATATTTTTGATAGCTGCATAATATTCCTGTCTCTGTGTGTGCGCGCGCGCGCACATGTGCACGCACACGCATACACCACATCTTCTTTATCCATTTATCTGTCGGTGGACATCTGGGCTCTTAGCATAATTTAGCTATTGTGGACATTGCTGGTATAAACGTTGGGGTGCAGGTGCCCTTTCGAATCACAACATTTATATCTTTGGAGTAAATACCAAATAGTGTAATTGCTGGGTTATAGGGTAGCACTATTTTCAACTTTTAGAGGAAATCCATACTGTTTTGCAGTGTGACTGCACAAGCTTGCATTCCCACCAACAGTGTAGGAGGGTTCCCCTTTCTCTGCATTCTTGTCAACATCTATCATTTCCTTACCTGTGAATTTTAGCCATTCTGACTGGTGCGACTTGGTATCTCATTGTGGTTTTGATTTGGATTTCCCTGATGCCAAGTGATATGGTGCATTTTTTCATATGTCTTTTGGCCGTTTATATGTCTTCTTTGGAGAAATATCTATTCATGTCATCTTCCCATTTCATGACCGGATTGTTTTTGGGGTGTTAAGTTTGATAAGTTCTTTATATTTGAATACTAGCCCTTCATCTGATATATCATTTGCAAATATCTTCTCCCATTCTGTCTGTTGTCTTTTGGTTTTGTTGACTGTTTCCTTTGTTGTGCAAAAGCTTTTTATCTTGTTGAAGTCCCAATAGTTTATTTTTGCCTTTGTTTCCCTGCCACTTTGCTGAATTCCTGTATGAGTTCTAGCAATTTTGGGATGGAGTTTTTCGAGTTTTCCACATAGAGTATCATGTCATCTGCAAAGAGTGAGAGTTTGACTTCTTTGCCGATTTGGATGCCTTTTATTTTATTTTTTTTCTGAGTGCTGAGGCTAGAACTTCTAGTACTACGTTGAACAGTGGTTTTGATAGTGGGCATCCCTTTCATGTTCCTGACCTTAGGGGAAAAGTTCTCAGTTTTTCCCTATTGAGAATGATATTCACTGTTGGCTTTTCGTATAAGACTTTTATGATACTGAGGTATGTTCTTTCTCTCCCTACCCTGTGAAGAGTGTTAATCAAGAAAGAATGCTGTACTTTATCAGTACCTTTTCTGCATCTGTTGAGAGGATCATATGGTTCTTGTCCTTTTATTTATGTAGTGTATCACATTGATTGATTTGCAGATGTTGAACAAGGATGAGGGGAAATAATCCATATTGATGGGTCTGGGTGTTGCTTTTTTTGTCCAATCTGTTACCCTGTGTCTTTTGATTGGGGCATTTAGCCCATTTACATTCAAAATAACTATTGAAAGATAGTGCTATTGTATTGCCTGTAAAGTCAGTGTTTCTGCACATTGTCTCTGTTCCTTTCTGGTCTGTGTTACTTTGGGTTCTCTTTTGCTTAAAGGATCCCTTTTAATGTTTCTTGTATGGCTGGTTTGGTGATCACAACTTCTTTTAGTTTCTGTTTGTCCTGGAAGCCTTTTATCACTCCTTTTCTTTTGAATGACATCCTGGCTGGATAAAATATTCTTGGCTCCTCTCTCTCTGCCTGCCTCTCTGCCTACTTGTGATCTCTGTCTGTCAAATAAATAAATAAAATATTTAAAAAAAAATATTCTTGGCTTCATATTTTTCTCATTTAGCACCGTGAGTTACCATGCCAGTCCTTTCTGGCCTTCCGGGTCTCTATGGATAGGTCTGCTGCCAATCTAATGTTTCTTAACATTAAGAACAATTCTTTTAGGTTTCAGAACTCTTGTCTCAGCTGCTTTCAGGATTTTCTCTTTGTCTCTGAGATTTTTAGGTTTCACTATTATATGTCGGGGTGTTGACCTATTTTTATTGATTTTGAGGGGGTTTTCCATGCCTCCTAGATTTTCGTGCCTGTTTTCTTCCCCAGAGTGGGGAAGTTCTCTGCTGTAATTTGCTGCAGTATACCATCTGCCCCCCCCCCTTCTTCTGGGATCCCAATTATTCAAATATTGATTTGCTTTATGGTATCACTTACCTCCCACGTTCTCTCCTCCTGATCCAGTAGTGGTTTATCTCTCTTATTATCAGCTTCTTTATTTTCTATTGTTTGATCTTCTGTATCACTAATTCTCCCTTCTGCGTCATTTATCCTAGCAGTTAGAGCCTTCATTTTTACTGCATTCGACTTGGTTAGATTTTAATTCTTATATTTCTCCAGAAAGGGATTCTCTAGTGTCTTCTATGCTTTTTTCAAGCCCAGCTAGTATCATTATACTTATTATTCTGAACTCTAGTTCAGACATCTTACTTTTGTCCATACTGATTAAGTCCCTGGCAATCAGTACCACCTCTTATTCTCTTGTCCGAGGTGAGTTTTTCTGTCTTGTCATTCTGCCCAGTTAGGAATAGAAATACTAAAATGGCAAAAATGGGCCCAGAGAAATATACACTAAACAAATCAGATTAGACCTGAAACAAACAAATCCCAAAACAAGCAAACAAAACAAAAAGTAAAACTAAAATTAAAACACACACATACAGAGGCACCTGGGTGGCTCAGTGGGTTAAACCTCTGCTTTTGGCTCAGGTCATGATCCCAGGGTCCTGGGATTGAGCCCCACATTGGGCTCTCTGCTCAGCAGGGAGCCTGCTTCTCCCCACCTCTCTGCCTGCCTGTGGTCTCTCTGTCAAATAAATAAATACTAAACACATACACACATACAAACAAAAATCAGAATATAATCAGACAGGTGGATGGAACAGAGCAATACACTGGGTCCTGTGTGTTTGTTTTGGTCTGTTAGAAAACTAGATCCCAAAATTGTAAAGAAAGAAAAACTTACATATGTAGAAAATAAAATTAAATACAATGAAATGATAGAATGTAACTGTAAAAATGAAAATTAAAAGGCAAGAGGAGAAAAAAGAAAAGGAGTATACACAGGTTAACAGAACAGAGCGATATCCTAAGTATATTTGGGCTGGTTTGTTAGAAGAAACTATGTAATAAAATTGTAAAGAAAGAAAACTTATGTATATACAAAAATAAAATTAAATACATTGAAAGGATAGAATGTATCTGTAAAGATGAAAATTTAAAAAGGCTTTAAGATAACAAAAAAACCCAAAAGACAAAGAAAAAAGAAGAAGAAAGTATATGATCAGGTAGGTGAAAAGAACAGAGCCATACGCTAGATTCTGGATATATTTTGGTCTGTTGGAAGAAACTGAATCCCGAAATTACAAAGAAAGAATGCATACATTCACAATAACAAAATCAAATACAATGAAAGAATGGAATATAAGTATAAAAATGAAAATTTTAAAAGGTTTTTTAAAAGTTGATAAAACAAGAAATTGGTTGTAAAAGTGGGGGGCAGGGATTGAGAGGCTAAAGAATCACGGGGGGAGAAAACATTGAATTTTAGATGCTGTATTGCCTAGCACTGGAGTTTTGCAATTCTCATTGCTTGGTCAACTTGGTCTTGGTTGGATGTTCTTGCTGATCTTCTGGAGGAGAGGTCTGTTGCATTGATTTTCAAGTGTCTTTGCTCCAGGAGGAATTGCACTGCTCTTGCCAGGGGGCCAGGCTAAGTAATCTGCTGGATTGCTATATGTGGCTTTTGTTCCCTGAAGGCTTTCCACACCACTTTCAAGAATGAGAATGAAAGGGGCATCTGGGTGGCTTAGTGGGTTAAAGCCTCTGCCTTCGGCTCAGGTCATGATCCTGGGGTCCTGGGATTAGGCTCCAAATCCAGCTCTCTGCTCAGCCAGGAGCCTGCTTCTCCCTCTCTCTCTCTGCCTGTCTTTCTGCCTACTTGTGATCTCTCTCTGTGTCAAATAAATAAATAAAATCTTAAAAAAAAAAAAAAAAAAAAAGAATGAGAATGAAAATGATGGCCTCCCAGTCTCCAGCCTTGGAGCCAAGAGCCTGGGGCCCCACTCCTCATTGTGCCCTCAGGGAAAAACAGTCAGTCACTCCTGTCTGCCTGGTCTCTGCTGTCTGTGCTCTCCCAGCCTGCTACTGAGTGTTTGTATTTCAGGCATGGGACCCCATTTTGAGTCCCCAAACTCTGAAGGCTCCTGTAGTACACACTTGTGGCTCTCCTTCGGCAGGGTAGGAAGGGGGATCTCACTGGTTCTGCCACTTGCTGAGCCCCTTCTCAGAGAGTAGTCCCCTCCCCATCCCGGGGTGCACAGTTTATGGCACCCTAGACCTGAGAGCCCGCTCCTGGGCTTGTTGATTGCAGCCAGCTTGCCTGCTCCAATGCCTGGTTGCTCTGTCACACTCAGGCACCCCTGGTCTTTCTGTGACCCTGGGGATCCTGAGACCACACTGTCCCGCCTAGGATTCTGCCCGCTTTGCCACCTGAGCACCTTTCAGGCAGGGATGTTCCTTACCGGAGCAGACTTCTAAAAGTTGTGATTTCCAGTAGCCGGCTTACTTAGGGCTCCCTCCCCCTGCAGTTTATCTTCCCATATACTGCCTCATTCTCACTTCTCCGTACCTTCTACCATAGAGAAAGTGGTTGCTTTTCTATTTGTAGAGTTGCAACTATTATTTTCTTAGCTCTCTGGTTGAGTTCATGGGTGTTCAGAATGATTCCTGAGACCAAATGAAACCAGGGTCTCCTACTGTTCTGCCATTTTGGACTCTTCCTCTCTGGCTTCTTTCACTTAGCACGATGTTTTCATTGATGTTGTACCATTAGTCAGTATTTCATTCCTTTTTATTGCTTAATATTACTCTGTCGTATGGGTATATTATATTTTATTTATCCACCATTTCATAGACTTTTGAGTTGTTTTCACATTTGGCCTCTTATGCGTAATGCTGCTTTGAATAATCCTAATACCAGAATACATATTCTTTGGGGTTTTTTGTTCGGTTTTGGTTGGGAGGGGCAGAGAGAGAAGGAGAGAGAGAACCTTAAGCAGGCTCCTTGCCAGCACAGAGCCCCACACAGAGGTCAATCTCACAACCCTGATATCAAGACCTAAACCAAAATCAAGAATCAGATACTTAACTGACTGAGCCACCCAGGTGCCCTAGCAAGTAGTGTTTTTTTTTTTTTCTTTTTTTTTTTAAGCTTATTTGACCACTTGGATACCAAGGAGTAGTTTAGAAAACATCAGACTACATATTTAAAAATGACGTTAATGCCATACTTACATAGTTAAAAGTCTTAAGTTATTTATCACTTCCCTAATGATTATCATTTCTTAAAGTTTCTCCTTTGTCCTTTTTATGCCTATCCTTTTTTGTTGCTCTAATTTTTGCAGTTTCCTCTCGTGTATTTGTCTAAGTACTGAAAGTGACCAGATTTTGAAATTGCTGTTTCTCTGTGGGTGTGGGTTTGAAACACTAATAGAAAATATTTTCAGGGGTGCCTGGGTGGCTCAGTGGTCAAGCCTCTGCCTTCGGCTCAGGTCATGATCTCGGGGTCCTGGGATCGAGCCCCGTATTGGGCTTTCTGCTCAGCAGAGAGCCTGCTTCCCCCTCCCACTGCCTGCCTCTCTGCCTACTTGTGATCTCTCTGTCAAATAAATAAGTAAAATCTTAAAAAAAAAAAAAGAAAGTATTTTCAGTTAATTATGCCTTTAAAATATAATGTTATGACTTATTTTTGTACTTGTTATTTTAATAGCATTTACAAAACTTGAAAAGAGCAATGTTTAGAGAATTACAACTATTAGATACATTTTTGTTGTCTTTCTAATTGAATTTTGCTTTATTCCAGAAAATTTAGAAAATATTGCTAAAGGAATAACTAGTGAACTTTAAAATTATTCAAAATTGAAAAGACTGGTAGACTTTGATCCAGATCAGGAAAGATGGCGCCATTACAATGGAGAAGCATATGAGGATGATGAACATCATCATAGAGGTGGTATTCATTGTCAGACCTCGTAATGAGGCCAGTGAATAACACTGACTATTACCATTTTATATGTGGTAGTGAATTGGTGAAGGGCTGTAATCATAATTCACTACTTGGCTATTGGGGTTTTTTGTATTAATATTTAGCTATAGGAATGTTTTAAAAGTCAAATGAAGAATAAACTCAAATGTAAAAGCTCGAAGAAAAATTTAACTCTCAACTGACCCCTGTACCCCAGATCATTAGGGCTCTTCTCCTCAGATAACCAGAAATAGTACTTTCCCAAGTACTGTTATTTCCCTTATTGTTTCTTGAGTATCCTCTGTTATTTGTTTATATTCATTGCCCTGCGTGGAGCTTGAGATTCTTTACCCCTTTGTTCCTCCCTTGACACGCACATACTCTTTCTCTATCTAAAATAAATAAATAAAGTCTTTTTTTTTTAATGTTTTGAAATAAACTTAAAAATCTTCATTGTAAATGATTAGACAGAGGCCATTCTCTAATAATGATTTTTAAATGCTAGCTCAGCAACACAGTTCTAGAAATTAATAAGTGAACCAGATGGAGAAAGCTTCTTTTAATACATATGGACTCTGAAAGCTTTTTATTCTGCTTTTTAGATGTTGTTTATATCAGAGTGTTAGTGTTTTCTTGAACTACATTTTTATTTTATATTAAAA
The DNA here is from genome assembly GCF_020171115.1 of Neogale vison. Taxonomy (NCBI): domain Eukaryota; kingdom Metazoa; phylum Chordata; class Mammalia; order Carnivora; family Mustelidae; genus Neogale; species Neogale vison. The sequence continues at coordinate 213,417,262 of NC_058091.1, forward strand.
CTTTGATAAACTAGGATTAGAGGGGATTGAGTTATTATGATCGATTGTACTTTGGTTATATGAGGAATAATCAGTAGAACTTTGTATTTCTCTCTTCCAGTTTATTGTTGATCTTTATCAACACCTTTTCTTGTTTTAGTAAATAAATACGTGTTTCCACTGTTTGTCCCTAGGAGAATCATGTCTAAATGATGTACCCCAGTCCCTCACATGAAGAAGGTCAGGCATAAAATTAATTGAATAGTAAATACTTGTTAAATAGTTTTGCTTTTGAAAATAATGTTATCCTTCCTTATTTTGGATTTGGCATGCAATGTACTGATTTTTTTTTTTTTCCAGTGAGCTGAGCTTTTTCCCATTATGTTCCAAATATATGTATAAAAGTTTGGAAAATACATACTAATTAAAAGGCAAGACAAATGTTAGTACATCATAATTTTGAGTGTTTTTACATTGTAAATACAAATATTATCGCGGAACACGTTTTTAATTAAAAATTTTAAGAATTTTATGCTTTGAAGATTGTACTTGATTTAGACACGTAGAGGACTTAAGGGCCTGAGGATCAGACTTCTATCTATGGCTATTTTTCTTTGCTCCTCTCCTCCTCCCCAGCCAGCACACATACTTTGGTATCTTAAGTATGTTTTATATTTACATTTTCTTTGTTTCCCATGTTCTTTTTGCTAGAGAAAAAGTTAATTCTTGGAACCATTTTTGGTTTATTTATAGATTGGTCAAAGAAAAAATGATGTATGAAAAAGAAGCAAAACAGCAAGAAGAAAAAATTGAAAAAATGAAAGCTGAAGATGGTGAAAATTATGCCATTAAAAAGCAGGTAAATTGTATCTTTAATAATAATAGCTAACATTTACAGAATACCATGTTAACGAATACATTAACAGCCCTTTGAGAAGGTGCTGTTATTTTCTTCTTTACTATTAAAACATCCATTTAAAAATATGGAAACACAGGTTACATAGTTTGCCTAAGTCACATAACCACCAAGCAGTATAGCTAGGGTTTGAATACAGGAGTTCTGGGTCTAAAATTTGTACTCTTATCCATTAAGCTATCCTGCCTCTCCATTTTAAGTATTAAATATAAAAAATGAGGGCACCTGTCTGGCTTAGTCAGAAGAATATGAGTATTGATCTCAGGGCTCTGAGTTTTAGCCCCACATAGTTCATAGAGATTACTACAAAAAATAAACTCAGGGGCGCCTGGGTGGCTCAGTGGGTTAAGCCGCTGCCTTCGGCTCAGGTCATGATCTCAGGGTCCTGGGATCGAGTCCTGCATCGGGCTCTCTGCTCAGCATGGAGCCTGCTTCCCTCTCTCTCTCTCTGCCTGCCTCCATCTACTTGTGATTTCTCTCTGTCAAATAAATAAATAAAATCTTAAAAAAATAATAAAAACATAAACTCAAAAATACTTAATATATAAGTGGCCTATTCTTATATTAAATGTGCTTGTATGTTAAATTTACAAATACTTTCCCCAAACTGATGAGAAGACCACCAAAATAAGTATATATATTATACTTTCAGTGGCTTCTTCTAATTATCCTCATGACATATTTCATCTCCTTTTTGATACCTGCTTATCCAACCTTCTCTCTTGCTGTTCCCTAGCTGGACCTCTTAGGTCCAGCCTTTTTGTTGCCTGCACATGCTCTTTCCTTTGCCTCTGACATACTACATGTGTATGAAATGCTCTTCCTGCTTCTCCTACCTACCCTTTCTTTATAAATTTCTCTTTATCTTTTAAATATCCCGTACCTTCTGCCTCAACACTGAGATAGATATCCCTCCTCTGTTCTCCCATAACATCTTATTTATTCCCATCAGAGCATTTATTGAATAGTCACTCTTGGCTGATACTTGTTTATAATTCCTTCAGAAAATAGAAGCTATTGGGAGCTTTGCCTTTTCCTACCACAAAATCTTTCAACCTATTTGCATCTGTACCTGTACTATTTTCCTTCCTGTTAGAATGGATTATGTTCCCTAACCCTTGTTAAAACCATCAGTGACATTATTTTCACATTTTTGTCCTCATCTGACATAGCTTCAACAGCATTTGACGCAAGTAACCACTCTCCTTGAAGCATTTTTTAAATATTATTTTCTTTGCTAGAATAATAGCCTCCTAGTTTTCCTTCTGTTTTGCTACCATTCCTCGGTCTCCTTTGCTGAAACTCTCCCTCCCTCTCCGTGTGTGTGTGTGTGTGTGTGTGTGTGTGTGTGTGTTAACCTTTAAGAGTTCTTTCTGCAACCTCTGGGTGTTAAGTTCATACCATCATAAAACTTCATTTTTATGTTCACTCATTTATTCACTCAACAGATATCTATTGAATCCCCTGCTACTTGCCAAATACTGTTCTAGACATTCGTTTAGGCATGATATTAAAAAGAACAAAAACAGAAACAAAAAAACTAGAGTCCCTACTTACTTGGTGTTCATTCTAGTGCCATTATCCCCCAATCTATATCTCTGGGCTTGACCATTCCAGACATATATATATTCAACTAGTCACCTGTTCGGCATATTCTCTTGAGTGTCCAAAATAAAAATCATGGTCTTATCTCAAGTTAACCCACCTTCCTAAAACAAAATCTGTTCCTTCTCTTGTTACCCATCTTCAGTAAATGGTATCTCCAGTCACTGAGATACCTAAAAGCAAAAATTTAGTGGCTCTCTTCTTGATGCTTCTCTCTCTTTCCTAATAACCACATCTGATATCCACAAGTCCTATTTCTTATTTCCTCCTTTTCTTTCCTTTCTACCATTGCCCCTAATCCAGTCCACTCTCATCTTTCGCCTGTACTATTGCAAAAGCCTCCTACTCAGCACACCTCTGTCTCTTGAAACCTCCTTTCCCTCCCATCACAACAGCCAGATTGATGTCTAAAATGGTATGTCAAAACATTTACTTTTTTACTTAACATCCAGTGTACAATGCATGTAGAATAAAATCCAGATGACACTTAGAAAAAGGCTTATACAGATTATATCTCAAGACTTCTTTAAATCAGGACTTAGTGAACTCAACAGTGGTTTTAATCATATAAATTGCGTTACAAATAATAGTGAACACTCAATGCACACTTCATTCAACAATGTTAATAATTTAAAATGGATTTATCTGTAGGCATTTGCTGTGTTTCAAAAGCAACATAGTGTCATCTGAAACATCCAGGAAGAAAACCTTAATTTTGAGCTTCTAGAAGAGCCCGCTTCCACTAGGTGTGGTATAGCAGAGGACATTTGTATTTAAGATTTTCATAAATTGAGGAAGGATTTGTAAACAGATTTATAGATACATTATGTTTGCTGATATATTGACCACTGTGGACTAACTGCTCTTCATAAGGATTTACATATGGAGCGCAGTTTTTTTATTCTTTTTTTTATCTATTTGACAGACAGAGATCACAAGCAGGCAGAGAGGCAGGCAGAGAGAGGGGGGGAAGCAGGCTCCCTGCTTCATGGGGCTCAATCCCAGGATCCTGGGATCACGATCCAAGTGAAAGGCAGAGGCTTTAACCCACTGAGCCACCCAGGCGCCCCCAGTTTTTTGATTCTTAAAATAATGATGGTTAAATGCTTTTTTTAATAGGTACTTGTATGACTATTTATATCACTCTTGCCCCTCTCTCACTTTTATGTTCTCTGTTGTTTTCCAACATCTAGTAAGAAATAGTATGACACAGTATTTGAGTTTATTTCTTCCAGGTCCATCTCAATCAGGCTTATTTTCCCAGATATATAACTCCTGACTTCAGTTGTTTTTTTCTTTGCCCTGTTCTTTTAATCCCCAGTAATGTATTAAAAAAATAGCCATATAGCTAGAATAAAAGCTGTAAGTTACCGGAATGGAGAATAAATGTGTTCTCTTTCTAAATAAAATTCTTCAGAGAATGTCACAGATTATCAGAGAATCTGTTTTATTTTAATATTTATATATTGATCATCTTTCAGTAAAGTCACTATTTTATAGGTAGGGATTAACTCTTCATTGAATCTTCTGTTCTCATTGTTATTTAAAAGTACTAGCCACTTAACTACATTATCATTGACTACATACGCAGATGTAAAAAGGGGAAACTTTTTGTTTAAAAATCCTTTCCAGGGTGCTTAGGTGGCTCTGTCACTTAAGCATCTAACATCTGGTTTCAGTGAAGGTCATGATCTCAGGAGTCCTGGGATTGAGCCCTACCTCCAGCCCCATGCTTAGTGAGGGCTATCTGCTTGAGTATTCTTTCCCTCTGCCCCTCGGCCTGCTCTTGTGCACATGCACGCTCTTTTTTTCTCTCTCTCTCTCTAATAAATAAAATAAATCTTTAAAAAATCCTTTCTACTCTCAGCTATGTTAAAGTTCTCTCTTGTCACATGGTTATGGTTTATAAGATGATTTCTTAAATTCCTAGTCACCCTAGCACTTACATTCAAAAATACTATCCCGTATCTAATTACAGAACAATAAATATTTCTGTTTACTGCTATTGTTAACCTATAATTTATATAGTTGTCAGTTACAGTTTTGTCTGTCTCATGAGACCTTTTCTTTAACCCAACCTATATGCTTTTCTCAATTTACTTTCCCTAGCTTAGCTATACTGTGGCCAGCCATTCATGTTTTTTTCATTATATGTAATAAGAGTTGCTTTGCCCAAAGCACTGCTTTATTCCTATTTGCCTGGAACTTTAATGTGGGTAATAGTTTCCTTACGTATGTTGTTCTCCTAGTAGAAAATATCAAGAAAGCAAAGTGCTGCATTTTGTGGGTTCTTGACTTGTCTTCCTGTATCTCCTCCTCTTCTGAGCTAAATCCCCTCCTTAACCACTTCTTACTAACGTGGCTCTTTTCTCACGTGGATCCATTTTGCTCTGGCTTTAATGGATCTTTTGAACATATTTCTTGGGTGCTTGGGTGTCATAGTCAGTTGAGTGTCCAGCTCTTGGTTTTGGCTCAGGTTACAATCTCAGGGTTGTAATCCCAGAGTTACGAGATTGAGCCCCGCCTTGGGCTCTGAGCTCTGTGGGGAGTCTGCTTGGGATTCTCTCTTGCCCTGTGCCCCCTTCCCCTGTGCTCTGGCACTCTCAAATAGATAAATACATCTTTTTTTAAAAAAGTAATAACACATTCATACTGTCAGTCCCTACCAGACTTCTTACCTATTTGGTTGTCAAAATTGGCCTTTTCTAGATTAGGTCTAATTTTGGTTCTTGTAAACTAAGTAACTAGGTAGAAGACCCTAAGAGGCCAAAATAGCAGTCAGTCAAAGAGTTATTCTATGCTGTCCTTTTCTTTTTGCGCTAGACAATATATTGCAACCTTCAAATTGCCCAAATTAATTGTAGTCCTCTGCTCATGACATCGCTCTTCTTTCCTACTCTCCTTATCCTAGTTAGAGATACAGAGGATTTTGCCCTGAACCAGTGAAAGTATTCTGGTTTTTTGTTCTTTTTAAACCTAATCTGCCACAGAAACAATAAACAATGATAATCAAACATATCCCTCTTTTTCACCTGAGGCATGACTCATCTCTTATCTTCCGGAAGTAATGTTAAAAGGACGAATTGGTACAATTTTCCCAATAAAGATTTACAGTTATTACATATAATTGCAGTGTTGTAAAAATTTTGTCTTTTTGAGAAGGATGCACATACATTTCTTGTGTGTGATTTACTTGAAATATGAGTTAACATTCACAATTGGATATTTCTTTTTCCTAAAAATGAAGGGGAAATTTTTTCTTAAGTATGTGGAAAATAATAGGAAGCCTCAGTTTAAAAGAGGAATTTTATTAAAATTCTCTAAAAGTCTCTTTCACAAGACTGATTCTGCAAGGAACACCATATTTCTTTTATTGGTGATAAAAGTATTATTTAAAATAACTTCCAGTGGTACAAGAAAATGTTATTGTCTGAGGTTTATCAGTGGTTCTCCGTTTTTATGCTTGTTTTGTATTTTGTTGTAGATTTACAGGAAGTTGCAGTAAATGTTAAGGGAGGTCACATACATCCCTCACTAGTCCTCCTACAATTTTAATATCTTATATAATTATAATTATAATGTCCGGACCATGAAATTGACATTGGTACACTATAGAGCTTATTTATATTTCTCTAGTTACACATATACTCATTTGTGAGTATCTGTATATACATTTGTGTGTTTATGAATATAGTCCCATATATAATTCTGTCACATGTAGAATGTGTAAATACGACAGTTAAGATGGAAAATCTTTCCACACAAAACTGTCTTGTGCTACCTCTTTGTAGCCCCTGTCTTCTCCATCCCTGAGTTCTAAGTAACTAATATTCTTTGAAGAATTATACAGTATGTAACCTTTTGAAATTGGCTTTTCCACTTAGCATAATTCCCTTGAGGTCCACTTAAGTCACTGAGTGGATTATCCCTGTTCCTTATTATTGCTGAGTAGTGTTTCATGGTATGGATGTATCCACTGAAGAACATTTGGATTATTTCTGGTTTGGGGCTCTTAAAAAAAAGCTTCTGTGAACATTCATAGACAATTTTTGCATGAACATAAGTTTTCATTTTACTGGGATAAAATCCCAAGAAATTGCTCTGTTTTATTAGTAAATTTTTTTGTCTTAAGAGAAACTACCAAACTCTTTTCCAGAGTGACTATTATTTCACATTCCCATCAGTGATGTGTGAGTGTTTTGATTTCTCCACATCCTCACTGGCCTTTGATGTTACCTCTATTTTTTATTTTAGCATTTGACCATCACCTGCATGATAGATGTATAGTGATATCTCATTGTGCTTTTAATTTTGATTTTCCTAGTGGCTGTAATGTTGAGTATCTTCTCATTTGCTTATTTGTGTCTGTATATCCTCTTCAGTGAAATGTCTGTTCATGTCTTCTGCTCCCTTGTTAAAAGTTTTTTATTTATGTAAGTAATCTCCACACCCAGAGTGGGGCTTTAACTCATGACCCCAAAATCAAGAGCCACACGCTTCCTACTGAGCCAGCCAGGCACCCCTAAGATTTTATTTTTTTAAGTAATCTCTACACCCAAAATGGGGTTTGAAATCACAACGCTGAGATCAAGAGTTGGCATGCAATACTGACTGAGCCGTCTTCTGCCCACTTTTTTTTTTTTTTTTTAAAGATTTTATTTATTTTATCTGACAGAGAGAGATTACAAGTGGGCAGAGAGGCAGGCAGAGAGAGAAAGGAGGAAGCAGGCTCCCTGCCGAGCAGAGAGCCCGATGTGGGACTCGATCCCGGGACCCCGAGATCATGACCCAAGCCGAAGGCAGCGGCCTAACCCACTGAGCCACCCAGGTGCCCCTTCTGCCCACTTTTTAATGGGATCCTTTGTTTCTCTACTTCTGAGTTTTGCTTTGTATAGTCCGGATAAATGCCTTTTGCTGGATATGTGGTTTGCAAATATTTTTGCTTAGTCACTGCCTCTTAACAGTGTCTTTCACTGAGCAATAGTTGTTAATTTTGAGAACATCTCATTTATGGCTAATATTTCCTTTTGTGAATTATACTTTCGATCTCAAGTCTAAGGCCTCTGCCTAATCCTCAGTCCCAAAGAGTTTCTGTTTTTTTTGTTTGGTTGTTTGTTTGTTTTGTTTTGTTTTTCTAAAATATCTGTGGTTTTATGTTTCACATTTAAGGCTTTGATCAGTCTTGAGTTAATTTTTGTTTAAGGGGTGGGGTTTAGTTTGAAATTTATCGATTTATCTTTTTGCCTGTAGAAGCCTAGTTCCTCCAGCAATGTTTGTTGAAAAGGTCAAAAACCCTTTGGACATCTTTGTGGGTCTAATTTTTGTTTCTCCCTTTTGATCTATTAACCTGTATGTATTCATTTACCAATACCACACTGTATTGATTACTGTAGCTATAGAGAAAGATTTAATTGTGAAAGTGAGTCCTCTCATTTTTTCTTTTTTTTTTTATTGTTTTAGATGTTCTACTTCCTTTGCCTTTCCATAAAAAATTTTAAAATTAAACTTGTCTATGTCTATAAAACACCTTGCTAAGATTTTGATAGGAATTGCATTAAACGTGTACAACCGGGGGTGTCTGGGTGACTCAGTGGGTTAAGCCTCTGCCTTTAGCTCAGATCATGATCTCAGGGTCCTAGGATCAAGCCCGGCATCAGGCTCTCTGCTCAGCAGGGAACCTGCTTCTCCCTCTCTCTCTGCCTGCCTCTCTGCCTCCTTGCGATCGCTCTCTGTCAAATAATTGAATAAAATCTTTAAAAAAAAAAAAAAAACCCTATGTAACTATTTGGGGGCACCTGCGTGGCTCACTTGGTTAAGCATCTGAATCTTGATCTCAGCTCAGGTCTTGATTTCAGAGTCATGAGTTCAAGCCCATGTTGGGCTCCACAACTGGGCATGGAGCATACTTTAATAAAAAAACAAAACCCTGTATATCAATTTGGAGAGAATTGATGTCATTACTATGTGAGGTCTTCCAGTCAATGAACATGTTAACTCTTTCCAATTTAGGTCTGACTTCTTTCATCAACATTTTGTAATTTTCAACATACTAATCCTGTATGTTTTGTTAGTTTTATACCTGAGTATTTCATTTTCTTTGAAAATGTTGTAAATGGTTTTGTTTTTAGTTTTGGTTTCCACATACATATTTTGCTGTTAGATATGGAAGTGCATTTAGTTTTTTCTGTGTTGACCTTGTAACCTTGACTTGTTGAACTCTCTAGTTCTAAAAGTTTTTTGTAGATTCCTTCTGGTCTTCTACATAGATAAGCATATCATTTGTAAATAGAGATAGATTCTTTCTTTTCAACCTGCACGTCTTACTTCTTTTTCTTACCTGATTGCTCTGGCTAAGGCTTACAATACTGTCTTGAATAGGAGTGGTGAGAGTGGACATCTCACCTATTTCTAATCTTAAGGAGATAGCATTCAGTCATCTATCATTAAGTATAATGTTAGCTGTACATTTTGGTAAATAGTGTTTCTTAAGTTGAAGTTCTTTATTCCTCAATTGCTGAGTGTTTTTGTCATGAATGGGTATTTTGGGTTTTGTTACATGCTTTTTTCCTGTCTCATTTGATAAGACCATGTAAGTTTTATTCTTTGGCCTACTAATATTGTGGGATTATACGAACTGATTTTTAAATGTTGAACCAGTCTTATATTATACCTGCTTAATCTTGATTGTGGTGTGTAATTCTTTTCGTATGTTGCTGGAGTCCATTTACTAATACCTTGTTGAGGATTTTTGCATCTAAGTTTATGGTCTGAAGTTTTCTTTTTTTATACTGTCTTTGTCTGGTTCTGGTATCAGGTTAATGCTCCTCTCATAAAATTAATTGGAAAATGTTCCCTCTTCTCTTTCTTAAAGGATTTGTGTGAAATTAGTTTCCATTCCTTAAATATTTGATAAAATTGTCCAGTGGAACTATTGAGGCTTGGAGAGTTCTGTTTTATGATCTTTTTAATTACAATTCAATTCCTTTCATGATTATAGAACTACCCAGGTTATCATTTGAGTTTTGGTGCTTTGTAGTTTTGAAGGAATTGGTTCATTTCTTCTAAGTGGCAAATCCATGAGCATTATGAACAGTATTATAGACTTTTTAATGGTGTTTTTTTTTTCCTTACAATTTGCTAGTATTTTGTTGAAAATTTTTGAATCCATGTTCATCAAGGATATTGGTGTGTAACTTTCCTTTTTGGTGGGGACTCTGCTTTTGGAATCAAGGTGATACTGCCTTTATAGAATGAGTTTTGAAGTATTCCTTCCATTTCTATTTTTTGGAATAATTTCAGAAGAATAGATATTAATTCTAATTTAAATGTTTGGTAGAATTCCAATGGGAAGCCATCTGACCCTGGAGTCTTGTTTGTTGGGAGAGTTTTGATTACTGCTTCAATATCCTTGCTGGTTATGGGTCTGCTCAGGTTTTCTCTTTCTTCCTGTTTCTTTTTTGGTAGTTCATGCATCTCTAGGAATGCATCCATTTTTTCTAGATTGCCTGATTTTTTGGCATATAGTTACTCATAATATGTTATTTTAATTCCTTGTATTCCTTCAGTGTTGGTTTTGATCTCTCCTCTTTCATTCATGATTTTTTTAAATTTGGGTCCTTTTTTCTTTTTTTTAAGTCTGGCCAGGGGTTTATCATTCTTACTAATTCTTTCAAAGATCAGCTCCTAGTTTTGTTGGTCAGTTCTACTGTTCTTTGGTTTCTATTTCATTTGTTTCTTTAGGCTTTATTTGCTGTTCTTTCTCCAGCTGCTCTAGGTGTAAGGTTAGGTCATATATTTGAAACTATTCTTCTTGAGGAAGGCCTGTGTTTGGCTGTATACTTCCCTCTTAATGTCTGCCTTTGCTGTGTTCCAAAGGTTTTAGACTTTCAATTTATTTTCATTTTCATTTGCTTCTCTGTATTTTTTTTAAATTTCTTCTATAATTTCCTGGTTAGCCCATTCATTCTTTAGTAGGATGTTCTTTAACCTACATGCAGTCTTCCCTAATTTTTTCTTGTGGTTGACTTCATTTTAATAGCATTATGGTCTGAAAATATACATAGTATGCTCTCTTTCTCTATTCGTTGAGGCCTTATTTGTGATCCAATATGTGATCTATCCTGGAGAGTGTGCCACATGCACTAAAAAAGAATGTGTTTTCTGCTGCCTTAGGATGAAATGTTCTGAATATATGTTAGGTCCATCTGGTTCAGTGTATGATTCAGAGCCATTGTTTCCTTGTTGATCTTCTGCTTAGATAATCAGTCCCTTACTGTGAGTGGGGGTTAAAGTCCCCTACTCTTAATGTGTTATTATCAATGAGTTTCTTTAAGTTTGTTTATTAACTGATTTATGTATTTGGCTGCTCCCAGGTTGGGGCATAAATATTTAGAATTTTTAGATCTTGTCGAATAGACCCCTTTATTACGATATAGTGCCCTTCTTCATCTCTTAGTACACTCTTTCATTTAAAATCTAGTTAGTCTGATATAAATATGACTACTCCTGCTTTCTTTTGACATCCAATAGCAGGATAGATGGTCCTCCTCCCCCTCACGTTCAATCTGGAGGTGTCTTTAGGTCTGCTGTGAGTCTCTTGTAAACAGCATATTGATGGGTCTTGGTTTTTTATCCATTCTGATACCCTGTGTGTTTTGATTAGAGCATTTAGGCCATTTATATTCAAAGTAATTAGTGAGAGATACAAATTTAGTGCCATTGTATTACCTGTAAAGTTGCTATTCCTGTAGATTGTCTCTTTTCCTTTCCAGTCTTTGTTGATTGTGGTCCCTCTTTCCTGTTCAAAGGTCTGCTTTAATATTTCTTGTGGTGCTAGTTTAGTGTTCATAAACTCCTTTCGTTTTTGCTTGTTTTGGAAACCCTGTAACTCTCCTATTCTGAATGACAGCCTTGCTGGATAAAGTATGTTTGTCTGCATATGTTTCCCATTCAGCACATTGACTGTATCATGCCACTGTCTTCTGGCCTGCCAAATTCTGTGGACAGATCTGCTCCTACCCTTATGTCTACTCTTGTAGCTTAAAGACCTTTTATCCCTAGCTGCTGTCGAATTCTCTCTTTGTATTTTGCAAGTTTCACTATGATATGTCTTGGTGTTGACTTGTTTTTATTGATTGTGAGGGGAGTTCTTTGTGCCTTTGGACTTGAATATCCATTTCCTTCCATTTATTAGGGAAATTCTCAGCTATAATTTGTTCAAATAAATCTGCTCTTTTTTTCCCACTCTTCCTCTTCTGGGATTCTTATGATATGGATATTATTGTGCTTTGTGGAATCACTGGGTTCCCTAAGTCTCTTTGTGATCTACTAGTTTTCGTTCTGTCTTCTTTTCAGCTTCTTTGTTTTCCATAATTTTGTCTTCTGTATCACCTTTTTGTTCCTCTGATTCTTCCATCCTCTTTGTGATTGCATCCAGTCTATTTTGCATCTCAGGAAAGCATTTTTTATTTTGGCCTAACCGCTTTTTGGCTCTTTTATCTCTGCAGCAACGGTTTCTGTGGTGTTTCCTATGCTTTTTTCAACCCCATAATATTCTTATGATTCTTGTTCTGAATTCTTGTTCATATATATTGCTTATATCTGTTTGGAGTAAATCCCCGGCTGTGGTTTCTTCTTGATCTTTCTTTTCCAGAAATTTCCTCCATCTTGTCATTTTGTCTAGGTTTCTGCTTTTGCATGTTATGAAAGCTTGTTATTTTCCTGCTCTTGAGAGTATTAGTATATAAAGAAGGAGTCCTACACTGTCTAGGGCCTGGTGCTTCAGGGAGTGTCTCTGGTGTATGCTCTGCGCAGTCTGCTGTGGTGTTTTGGCTGCTTTTCCCAAGGTCAGTCCTTTGCAGGGTTCCTCCTTGTTTGTGGTGGGGAGTGCTTGGACCTTTAACTAAGTGTGCTTTGATTTGTTTGTTAAAATAAGCCTGCCACGTTCTCTCCCTCTAATTATGCACATTGTTCTTTTAATCGTCAGATCAATTTCCTAGGTATTCAAAATTATTTGATGTTGATCTAGCTGTGATCAGGGGGTGAAGCTGTGTTCAAGCCCAGACTCCCCCTACTGCTTCACCATCTTAACTCAAGTTTCTGTTGTTTTCCTTTAATGCTTGCAAGATCTGTAAAGATAAGATCTTTTTTGTTACTGATTTAGTGATTTGTGCCTTCGACTTCAGTGTTACTAGAAATTTATTACTTTTTAAAAACTCATCTCTTTGTTTCCTGGATATTTTTATTCTAAGATTTTTTATTCATTTCTAATCTTATTTTTATTATTCCCTTCTGCTTGTTTTGGGTTTATTTGCTCTTCTTTTTTTCAGTTTCTGAAATAAGAACTTAGTTTTTTGTTTTTGGGGTTTTTTAAGGTATTTTATTTATTTGACAGAGAAACAGTGAGAGAGGGAACACAAGCAGGGGGAGTAGGAAAGGGAGAAACAGGCTTCCCACTGAGCAGAGAGACGGATGCAGGGCTTGATCCCAGGACTCTAGGATCATCACTTGAGCTGAAGACAAGACACTTAACGACTGAGCCACCCAGGTGCCCCAGAACTTAGATTTTTAAATTGAGGTCTTTGCTCTTTCCTAACATAAACATTTAATGCTATAAATTTCCCTCTCAACACTGCTTTAACTGAATCCTATAACATTTGACATGCTATATTTTCATTCTCATTTATCTCTGTATTTCTCTTCTTCTTTTGAGACTTACTTGTTGATTCATGGGTTATTTACAAGTATGTTTAATTTCTAAGTGATTTGAAGATTTTCCTGCTATATTTTTGTTACGATTTCTACTTTTTTTTAATAGTCGTACATGCACTAGGTATTACTTCAGTTCTTTTATTTAATATTTAAATTTGTTGAGATTTTTGTTTTGTTGTTGTTTTTTGACCCAGACTATGGTATACTATAATCAATGTTTCTTTTCTCTTTTATTTTTTTTTTAAGATTTATTTATTTGAGAGAGTATGCATGTAAGATGGGGGAGGGGCTGAGAGAGACTCTTTCAAGCAGACTCTGCACTGAGCATGGAGCCTAACACAGGGCTCAGTCCCACAGCCCATGAGGTCATGACCTGAGCTGAAACCAAGAGTCAGAAGCTTAACTAACTGACCCACCCAGGTGCCTCTGTAAGGAAGGTTTCATAGGTGCTTAAGAAGTATTTCTTTTCCTTTCTTAGGCAGAGTGTCCTATAAATGTCAATTAGATCTTATTGGTTGATGGCATTATTCAGTCCTTTTATAACTTTGCTGACTTTTTTGGTCTAATACTTCTACCACTTGTACTGAGTAAAGTATTGAAATCCCCAGCTATATGTGTAGTTTTATCTCTCTCCTTTCAGTTTTATCTGTTTTTATGTTATATATTTTGAAGTTCTCTTATGTAGTATATCCACATTTAGGGATCACCATGTTTTTTTCTTGGTGAATTGATCATTGTATTATTATGTAACATTCCTCTTGGTCTCTAATTTATTTATTTTTTTGCTCTGAAGTCTGTCCAGTATTAATATAGTCACTCTTTCGTTTAAATGTTTGCATGATACATCTTTTTTCATCCTTTTATTTTCAACTGTTTCATTTTGTTCAAAGTGGTTTTCTTGTAAGCAGCATATAGTTGGGTCCAGTCTATGAATCTCTTAGAAGTGGATTTAAACCAAAACAAAACAAAAAAAAAAAAGTGGATTTAAACCATTTATACTTAAAGTAATTATTGACATCTTAGGGTTTAGGGGCCCAGACTACTTTTTAATCATTGAGCAATAACCTTAGTCATGCAGCAATAACCACAAAACACAAGTCAAATTCCTTCCTTCCTTTCTTCTTTTCTTCCTTCCTTCCTTCCTTCTTATCTTTCTGTGTTCCTTCTTTCCATCCTTCAGAGGTTCTCACAGCATGACAACCAGGTCCTGAGAGAAGCATTCCCATAACGTAAGCATTTCAAGAGGCCCATGTGGAAACAAAAAGCCTTCTAAAGACTTAGCCTCAGGTCTTAAGTTCTAGAAAGTCACTTCAGCCACATTGTGTTGGTCACAGGTGCAACCCAAATGTAGTGTGGGAGGTGACTATGCAAGAACGGGATCATTGGAAGCCTTCTTAGAGTCTGGCTACACTCTCACTCATTCATATGCTAGAGTTGAAATCAGAGTCATGGGTTAAAACTCAGATCCTATCAACTAGCTTAGTCACTCCGAGACTCAGCTTTCTTGTTTATAAATTGAGGAGCCTGTAGTAGATGACCACGTAGGTCCCTTCTGACTCTATGATTCTTCATTTCTTTCTCAGTCAGAGTATCTTTATATCTTTTTTCCCTTGCTTTACTGAGATACAGTTGACAGTCTAAAATTGTATATATTTAAGTTATCAAATTGTATGATTTGATGAATGTATACTTTGTGAATATTGACCATAACCAAGCTACTTGACATATCCATCGCCTTACATAGTTACCATTTTCCCTCTGTCTCTCCCTTTCTTCAGTTGGATTTTTAACCTGTTTATTAGTATATTAACCATTTGACCTTTGTATGAAAGCAGACTTAACCATTATTACAGTAATCTCTGAACAACTCTGAAGCTCACTTTGTCAAGCTAATGCAGTTACCATTGGTTCCAGAGGTAGCTGATATCCAATATTAGAGTGCCTATGGATTTATAGCCAGCCCTGGGTGAATGGATCATTAAAGAAGTTAGAAATCTTATCTCAATTGAGCAATAGCAGAACAAGTTAACATTGGCCAGATTATTTCACAGAGCTCTTCTTTCTGAAAAAATGAAAATCTGCCAATTAGGGCTTTTCCCTTCCAACTTATATACATTTGATTATAAAGATAATTGATCAGATTTTAGTTTAGTAACTTATTTATTGTTCTAGTTTGAGCTTGCTAATGAGCCTTCCCAGACTTCCATTTTACCTGAATAACTTTCTCCCCAAAATATCCTAACTTGTTTTAAGAACAGTAACACGTGAGTAGAACCACATCCTGCTGTGTTACATAAGGTTCCTTGTACCTCCCAATCTGTGCCAAGATCCTGACTTAAACTCAGTCTTGTCATAGTCAGCATTATAATAAACTGAGAGTTTATTCAGATATTTTCTTTTATTTAAGAATTTATTTGTTTGATGAGAGAGAGATAGCGAGAGAGAGAACACAAGCAGGGGGAGTGGGAGAGGGGGAAGCAGGCTTTCTGCTGAGCAGGGAGCAGGATGTGGGGCTTGTTCCCAGGACCCTGAGATCATGACCTGAGCCTAAGACAGATGCCTAACGACTGAACCACCCTATTCAGATATTTTAAAGAGAGGCTCCATTCATCTGAGTGACTCCTTCCCAAGGAGAACACTTTGAAAGATAATACTCATTTACTTTAGTTCAAGTATTTTGAGGGGTTTCTTTACTATATAATCACACCTTATATATGGTCTTTTAAAATTATTTCTTGCAGTTGTAATTCATTGTTATGAGGTAAAGTATACGGTTTATGGCCTTGATAGAGATGTGGTTTATGGATTCCACATCATAGCCAGGATTGTACTATATGCCTTTGGCTCCCAGTGGCATAGTCTTCTTGAAGCTATCAAGTGTTTATTTTCATATTCATGCTCCTATACTGGAATGGAGCACAAAAATTGCCCTTTTACTCATCTTTGCATCCCCTGTACCGGGCATCCTGTAGATCTATAGTAAGCTTATTGAATGAATTGGGGATGGTACGTGGGAGAGACTGATCTTTGACCCTATTTACATCATAGTCCTGTTTTGATAGATTAAATGAGGATTCTTGCTCCATAATAATAGAATAATAATGAAAGAATTATAAAGTTCATTTCATTGACAGTACTGAAACTTTCAAAAAACTTTCTCTAAGTATCCATTTTGACTTACGCTTTTGATCTTACTCTCTATTCATTTCATCTTATTTAATCCCTTTAAGTTACTCTCAAGGGTGGTCCAAATGGACCACATTTCACTGGATATGAATCAGGTATCCAGTGAAATGTCTATCAGTGATTTTTTTCACACATATTCATACTAACCAGATACATAAAAATAATTTAGTCACAGTGATTAAATATCTAGGTATAGTATGATTAGCAGTGAAGTAAAGTCATGATCCTATGTCTTGAGTTTTCAGCCAGCATCTTGTTAGTAAAAGAAGTTAAACAATAGGTTTTCACCTGAGAAAACAGATGTGGATAGAGAGCATCCTTGTTTATTATGATTCTGATTTTTGTTTATAGTGCATGTTATGACAAAACTATTAGGGAAAGGAAGAAGATACTGGGACTTACTAAAGTTTCTATTAAAATGTAGTATGATTGGGGTGCCTGGGTGGCTCAGTGGGTTAAAGCCTCTGCCTTCGGCTCTGGTCATGATCCTAGGGTCCTGGGATCGAGCCCCGCATCGGGCTCTCTGCTCAGCAGGGAGCCTGCTTTCGCCTCTCTCTCTCTCTGCCTGCCTTTCTGCCTACTTGTGATTTCTGTCAAATAAATAAGTAAAATCTTTAAAAATAATAATAATAGGGGCGCCTGGGTGTCTCAGTGGATTGAGCCGCTGCCTTCGGCTCAGGTCATGATCTCAGTGTCCTGGGATCAAGCCCCACATCAGGCTCTCTGCTCAGCGGGGAGCCTGCTTCCCCCTCTGTCTCTGCCTGCCTCTCTGCCTACTTGTGATCTCTCTCTCTGTCAAATAAAATAAATAAAATCTTAAAAAAAAAATAATAATAATAATAAAATATAGTATGATTACCATTGTTATGTCTTTCCTTTTTATTTTTATATGAGCTAGCTAATAAAGCTTATTAGTAAAATTAGTAAAAGTTTGGAATTTGTACCCTTTTAAGCAAAAGTAGTTGCCCAAACATTATTTTTTGTAGATAAATGTTTAAATGATTTTTGTGTCTCTGAGAATAGTTTTAAGGAGATAAAGCTTCTTGCCATCTTAGGAAAAAGACGTATTTGAGGAACATCTGACACTAATTTATTTACCCTCCTACTGATTGGTTTCTCAGTGATTGCTTTGATTTTTTTCTTTTATGATCTGATATTTTATAGTTCAGCTTTGAATGATGTATTTTATATCCAGAAATACCCTCCAGAATAAATATTCCTGGGTTTAATTCTGTTGTGTCTGTCTTCAGGAGGAATAGGCAGAAGTTAGATTCAGAGGGGTGCCAAGTTGGTAATTTGGCTCAAAGTGCATGGGGAGAATAATCTCTGTCCTAAAATGAAGCGCAAGGATAAGTAATAACTTTTTATGCATGATAAGCATCAAAAATATGAACCTGCTGGTCTTTGCTTTTTCTTTTTCTTTACCTCTGCCTTTCAGTAAGAACCTCCTGCAGTGTGCACACAATGTGATCAATAACTCAATAACTTTTTTCATGCAGTAATTATCTCCATGTGATATTATCTGAACACTGTTTTTCTTTATTACTCAGAAGATGCAGGAGATATTTATATAACCAGCTGATCCCATTTTGGATAAAGGTGCTTTGTGACAGCAGGAAAAATAGTTTATTTTAAATAGCCTTTTTAAATAAATGCTCTATGAAAAGCATTTCCAGTTAATTTTCACTTAGCATGAAAAGGTGATTACCAAATGATTTAAAACTTGTACTTTGAATATTTTACAGTATGATAGTCATTCTTCCTAACTTCTAATCATAATTTAAGTTAAAATATTGAGCTATTTTTTAAAAAATATAAAACTATTTAACATACCTATAATTTTTTCCTGATTCTTCTGACCTGTTTTAGAAGTGTGAGCTAAACACATAAGTTCTACTATCTCTGCTTGTCTCACAGAAATTTTCATTATAGGCAGAGATCCTGCAAGAGTCCCGGATGATGATCCCAGATTGCCAGCGCAGGTTGGAAGCAGCATATACCGATCTTCTGCAGTTATTAGTAAGTAAATTCTTCTCTGTGTTCTGTTTAAACATTCTTTCAGTGTAATAAATGGAAGGCCAAAATCTTAAGTATTCAATGCTGTAAACTAGTTTGGGACATATTTTGTACACTTGCACTGTATGCCAGTATATTTTAAAATAATTAGTAGAGATTAAATTGTATTTTAATTAGCCTCCAGTAGAAGTACTATAACCAACATGTTTATTCTGTTTATTTAAACTTAGTTAATTAAATATATTTGAGTTATTAAGGTAGATATTTAGAGCACTAACATTGTCCAGCAGTATCTTGAAATATTTAGTGTTCATACATAAAGATCTTTTTTTTGGCACATTAAAGATAAGTAGACTATTTAAAATTTCAGAAGATCCAGATGCTTCAAATGGATCTGGGCCCTTACGAAAAGGATCTGGAATCCTTTTAGAGTCAAACCTTACTCAGTTTGAGAGGAAAAAACGCCTTGTAATATAGACAGTGCTTTCCTATTAACTTGGAGCAGGATAACACTGTTACCATCCTTGCTAGTGTTAAGTGCCTTGTGATACAGTGGCAGAATCATTTTATAAAAGACTCTAAAAACAATTAAAAGTTCTCCTATTTCCTTAAGTCAAGCAGACAGAGTCAATTATCATTTGGTTTCACTTATTTGTGGAGCATAACAAATATCATGGAGGACAAGGGGTGTTAGGAGAAGGGAGTTGGGGTAAATTAGAAGGGGAGGTAAATCACGAGAGACTATGGACTCTGAAAAACAATCTGAGGGGTTTGAAGTGGTGGGGGTTGGGAGGTTGGGGTACCAGGTGGTGGGTATTATAGAGGGCACGGATTGCATGGAGCACTGGGTGTGGTGAAAAAATAATGAATACTGTTTTTCTGAAAATAAATAAATTGAAAAAAATTTTTTTAAAAAGTTCTCCTATTTCTTAACAGAGATAACTGCATGATACTATATTCAAACCAGTTGTTTTCACTGTTTGATTTTAAATTTGATGAATTCTGATATTTCCTTTACTAATCTCATTTTATGTTTCTGTTTCTTGAGCTAATATTAACTAGCTACAAGCTGTCTCGTGATTCATAGTTATGCCTTCTATAACAAAAATTTTGTGAGGCTTTCTCAGGATGATTATATGTATTCTTTGAAAAAGAATGACATTTGTTTTCCCACCAAAATTATATTAGGACTAAATCTGTAAGAAAAAAACAGAGATATGTTCACATTTTACTTTAATTTTGACACAGAACTCCGTTTTTATCTATAGGAACCTTTCAAAGTCAGGGTAACTTTCCTTTACAGCCAAAAACAAAACTGGTTTTGAAATAAAAGGTAGATGAAAGCAGGAAATAATTACTATATTAAAAAACTGAGACAGTAGCACCATTTTAATTTCCTGACAACTTAAATGCTTTTTTCTCTCATGAATCTAGTAGCTGAAAAAGTAATAGAAATAGCTTGAAAAGAATAATTCTGTCTTTGAATGATACACTTGTGTGTATGGATGTAGTCAACAATATTTCTACCCTCAAAGAGCTTATAGTTAGTAACAGAGAACAGAGACATGTTTAGGTGTAATATAGAGGTTTTAAGAAATTTTTGCCTGTAGTCTGAGTTAAGCAAATTCTCCTTTTGCTTTAAATTTTCCTATTAAAGGATCACACAGGGGCACCTAGGTGGCTCAGTCCATTAAGCGTTTGCCTTTGGCTCTGGTAATGGTCCCAGGGTCCTGGGATCAAGCCCTGCATCGGGCTTCCTGCTCTGCGGGAAGCCTTTTTCTCTCTCTCCTACTCCCCTAGCTTGTGTTCCCTCTCTCACTGTCTCTCTCTCTCTGTCAAATAAATAAATAAATCTTTAAAAAAAAAAGAAAAAGAAGAAGAAGAAACACACATACTTTATTCTCTCTGCTCTGTAACTGTTTGTACATCTTCAGCTTTTATTGACCCAACACAAATAACTGGTCATAGCTTTACTTATTTAAGTAAAAATCAAACAAAAGTTCATATGCAGAATAACTTAAATGATACTGTTTCATTTATCTCTTCACATAATATTTTAGTATGAGTTTTATGTATAAAGTATCAAGGAAAAACTCAGTCTTTGGATATCAAAAAATAAAAGATGTTAGCATTTTGTTTCCTTGTAGTAAAATGCATAATACTCATTAATAAGCAGACAGTTTGGTTTTCTAATTCAAAGATTATACTTATCACTGGTGTGACACCACTACCCTTCTTTGTCATTGTGGGTAGTTCAAGGATTATTGTCATCTGAATATTATCATATATGTGACACTTTAGAAAACCATCATTTTTTAATTTTTAGTCCATTGATATTAATCCTTTTTGTATGAATTCATGTTGACAAAATGAGAATACTTTTTTTTTTCATTTTTCTGAGGTTTTCATGTATGTATTTAATGCTAATAGCTTTAGGTGACCCTCTTTATCACTTACTCTGTGAGGATGCTGTACAGTGAAACAACAAAACCTATTACTTCTCTTACCAATGAAAAACAAAGCTATGGGAAATCTGTGAAATTATACAATATTTAGATGAGGTTTGGAATCCTTTTTGTGTTAATTTTTGAGCCTTTATATTGATGGTTTGTAATATTAAGTAAATAATAGCACTTAAGTTTGAGAAGGATAAATCTCATTTTATTATATTTCATTTCAGGAGGGTGAAAAAGACTTGGAAGAAACTGAGGAATATAAGGAAGCACGTTTAGTATTGGATTCAGTGAAGTTAGAAGCCTGAAGTTTTTCTGTACAGGATGTTTTTTGCATTAAATCCTGGGATCCATTCCACAATTCATTATTTTTGACCACTGCTGTATGTTCAAGTAGTATGAGAATGTGATTCTTTTTATGCAGTTGCATATATTTTTCTTTGCCTAATTTAACGTGTCAAATAAATGAGTTCGTCTAAAATTGTTTATTTCATACTTTACAAAATATTTTTAATTAACCTTTTATCATGAAATCATAGACATTTTTGACAGAGAATTAAAATCTGTTAGGTTCTCTTTGAAGTCTAGGTATTTTGCTTCCTAAGTGTGGATTGAGTTAAAAATAGGATACCTTTATTTTTAGATAAAAATCCAAATTTTGAACAGTTTATTCTGAATAGGGTACAACTCCTTCAAAAGAAAGGAAGAACTTGTCTGTGCATAAAGCCTCACATATTTATCCCTTTACAGTGAAAGTCTAACATTTCCATCACTGTTAACTAATGGAAACATTTAAATCTCTTTCCAGAAAGATAGATTTATACAAAAAACATCAATTATTTAGATCTCCATGTAAGATTCTTATGAACAAAGAATTCAGTTGTATTTTAAAGGAATAATAATGGTATATTGGCAAATGTTTAACAGACCTTCAGAATGGAAAGGGAGTCTCTTACCTCTGTGGTATAGGTACTCCTGCTGTGACTAATTTCAGGCTACCGACATGACATCATTGAACACAAGGTTGGGAAGATTTGAGCCAGCTCCAGCATCCACTGTCATAGCCAAACCTGGATAATCCTGACTGACTGGAAAAGATTATCATTTTATCATGAAGTATTTTTCCAGTACAGTTGTAAACCAATTAATTACCTAATCATTTGAGTTTATTTTCTTAAAAATACATGACAACTCATTTAGTTTTCTTCTGTTTCTTGAAAATGTGTATAAACCTTTATATCATCAGCCTACCCTGAGCAGTGATGTAATGAACTAAAATACTAATAATAGCATTTAAACTTTAAAAGCCATAATTGAAAAAATAACAAAATCTGAATTTTTGCTGCTATAAGATACATACTTGTAGGGTAATTGGTTTGATTTTGAAAGTCACCAATGATTACCAGAAACCATAACATCTATTGAATCTGTCAGAAAGATCAGAGAAGAGAAAAATAATACTATTCTTTCCTGCTGTTATTTCTAAAGGGTATGCTGTTGTAAAGCACAGAATCCATCATTTTTAAAATATACATGTAGAAAATTACTTAATAACATAAATCAGAAGCCTTTCTAAATTGAAATGTCATCATCTTAAAATATTACATGCCATTTTTAAAGTACATGAGGTGGGGAGAGGAAGAGTAAAGAAATAAAAACACAATTACAATGTAAAACTTTCTACTAAGACTTTCTCTTAATATTAGAGATTTGAGCAGGAGAATTAAACCTCTAGATTATTTTGTGGTTGGTGTTAAGTCCCAAGAATAGTTTTGCTTCTTGGTGGTGGGTGAGATGGCATATTTAGTTTTCCAAGTAAGATAGCATTTAAAGAAAGTATTTTACCATTTTTTTAAGTGTAAAAAATTTCATTTCAACCTTCTGCCAAATACATAAATAATATATATTCAAAGCAAAAAATATTGGTCCCTCCAGAAAAAAGTAATTCTGAAAGGGAAGTTTTACAGCTACAACCCAAGTCTTGGTTGCTGAAAAAAAAATATTTTCTTGCCACAAAGCCTAGGAAAGTAGAAATTAACAAGGTAGATGAAAATAAATACACCTTTAGAGAATTGCTGTCTCAATTACAGATTTCGTACTGGATCTCTCTTCAGACATTGATGAGACGCAGCAAGAAGCTTCATATTCTGTGAAGGCTTATTCCTGGAAGTTTTTGACACATTCCACTTACATTTTCATGGCCATCAAGAGGCACAGTAAGTTAAGAACAGTTGTAATTCATGCAGTATTCGCTTGTTCTTGAGCTTTTGGTTAAAAACTTACATCTGTAAGATAATAGGTAGAAATTTCCAAAAGTAAGGAATCCTTTTTCTCTATTCAGTACCTGATCCCCAACCAACATATAGCAGTTGCTCAGTAAACATTTGTAGAATAAGTGAAAAGCAAGAGGTGAAAACCTCTGGAGTGAGGGAAAGAATGCCATGAAGGATACCATCACACCATAAACACACTTAATAATACAGTGCTTTTCAAACTATTTTTACTGCAAACCTCAATAAGAAACACGTTTTTCATTGTGACCCAGTACATACTTATGGAGGTCTATATATACATAAAGCAGTAGGTATCTTTAATATGTACAATTTCTTGTACAATTTGTTTTTTATTCTGTTTCATTTTTTTAACAATGATTATGACAACCTGCTATTGAATTGTGATTAACACTACTCTAATACAATTATATAAAATGCTTCTACTTAATAAGAATTGTCTCTTTGTCTTCCTTTCTCTTCATTTATGATAAACAGTAACTGTTTATCCTATATATAAATAAATAATAGCTTATAACACATACAAACTTAGGTCTCAGAGTAGTTGTCTCTGAAAATGTGCAGTTACACACATTGCAGGTATAAAGTGTCATTGTAACTTGTAATAATTTAATATTTGTTAGGTGCCCTTAATCCTTGCACATACTAATTAATGGCTTTCATCAAGTAAATAGGCAAAACAAAGACAAGTGACAGAATCAAGTTGTAAACCTAACTTTTCTGTATTTTTCTGCATAGCAAAGGGCACATAATTTCTAAGGAGGTAAGAATGTGCATAGGGTAAGGAAATAGAAATACAACATGTGAATGAGTTAAAAGTAACCAAATCCAGTGAATGCCAGAGAGCATTTCCAAGTTCTAGCATTTTCATCTGGACATTCTTGGCTAATGAAGATTCAATCCTAGTAAATGAAAATGATAAAATTTACTGTCCAAAGTCCTGGACAGGAGCTTTGTGGCTGTGCTTTTGGGACATTCACATTTCAGGTGAGTGTTAGCATTTCAAGAATTAAGCTGTCCTGTATCATATTTTGTACCATATCATACTTTGTACTATATTTTGTACCATAAGTTATGTAAATATTGCCTTGGGAAGGAATGGAACTTGTGGCAATTTTTAAAAAAAAAAAACTGCTAAAATAAGCATGTATTATGAGTAATGAAAACTGGCTAAAACAATATATTTTAATGTTCATTCAACATTTCTTGATTTTCTGGTCAGGAACATTCAAGCCCAATATTTAAAAATCGTCTCTATGCCTCTACCTGTGCACTGAATCACTTCCAAATTGAGCAGTCAAACCTGGTTAATCTAAATTACTTTGCAAACTTCATTACATTACTTGGCTTTTTAAAAATCCTATCAAATTTAATAAGGACATATCCTACAGCTGGTTATCACTTAAATCTTATTATTTGGTCATTTAGATAAACCAACGACAGATTAATCCTTTCTTTGACTAGAAGTTAGGGCCTTTAAATGTCAGTGTAAACTTGACATGTATATGAGCAAGAGCTGTGCAGCATTTGACATTAAAGGGTTAATCAGATAATTTAGTCCTTGAGACTCTTTTGAGTGCTTTTAGCTGGAAAGAAATTGAATGGTTGAGAAATGGTGCACTATGAAACAAGTTATAAGTATTAGTGTACTTGAAATTTTCAAGAGTGCTTCATAAAAATCTATATTGCACTCCACTATTCGTCTTACTGCTCTTATAATACGAGAGGCATTTGTTCATGTATTGGACTGTTGCACTGAAGGTATAATTAATTTATGAGACAGTAGGTCAGAACCTTATATTTTGTTTCTTGCTTTTTGTTGACTGCTAGATAGTTGACAAGGTTCTTTTAAAGTCTTGGGAATATATGTCACAAGACAGTATTACTTTTAATGCACAAAGAGCCCTTTCAAATTAATAAAGAGTCCCCAGTATAAAAAATCGATAAAGGATAGAAACACACAATTCATAAAAAGAGAAATACAAACAGCTAGGTTTTTCAAAAATGTTTCACTTCAGTAATAATCAAATTCAAATCTCAAAAATAATGAAGCATATTTTTAAAACATGAATACCTGTTGGCTCAGTGTGATAAAGTATTGGCCAATGAGACTAGAAAGAGGATGAAATGAGAAAGAGTGAAAAAGATGCATCCTTTTCACTCTGCATAGAGTGAAACATATCTTATGTACAAGGTAAATGCAAGAGTCCCCTGTAAGATAATTAGGAGGAGTGAGGTAAAGTGGAGAGCTTCAAAAGTAATATATAGAATTTTTATGGATTGAATTATGTCTCCCCAAAAGATATATTGAAATCCTAACCCCCAGTACTAAGACTATGACCTCATTTAGAAAGAGGGTCCTCGGGGTGCCTGGGTGGCTCAATCCTTAAGCATCTGCCTTCAGTTCAGGTCATGACTCCAGGGTCCTGGGATTGAGCCCCGCATCAATAACCAAATTTAATGGGAAAATAAATCCCTACTGAGTCACAGAAGACAACATTTTAAAAAAACGACTTGTACTATATATGGAAAATTAATGGCAAAACATGGTTTCCTTTTATGTCAACTTGTAAATTCAGTAAAGTAAAATATAACAGGGCTGGGACGCCTGGGTGGCTCAGTGGGTTAAAGCCTTTGCCTTCGGCTCAGGTCATGATCTCAGGGTCCTGGGATCGAGCCCCACATCGGGCTCTCTGCTCAGCAGGGAGCCTGCTTCTCTCTCTCCCTCTGCCTTTCTGTTGGCTTGTGATCTCTCTCTCTGCCAAATAAATAAACTAAATCTTAAAAAAAAAAAAT
This sequence comes from Neogale vison, assembly GCF_020171115.1. NCBI lineage: Eukaryota > Metazoa > Chordata > Mammalia > Carnivora > Mustelidae > Neogale > Neogale vison. The sequence goes on from NC_058091.1 coordinate 213,443,214, forward strand.
ACAACAGGGCTGGGTGGAGGAGAATTTTAAGAAATGACTATAAAATCCAATTAGACTAGAGTGGGGATATGAAAAATAACAATGAGGGAAAACTAATTTTGCTCACTATTAAAACTTTGTCAAGTTGCAGTAATTAAATGTATGGTAAAAGAATAGAAGATCAGAGGCACCTGGGTGGCTCAGAGGGTTAAAGCCTCTGCCTTTTGCTCAGGTCATAATCCAAGGGTCCTGGGATTGAACCCCACATTGGGCTCTCTGCTCAGCAGGGAACCTTCTTTCCTCTCTGTCTCTCTGCCTGCCTCTCTGCCTACTTGTGATCTCTGTCTGTCAAATAAATAAAATCTTTAAAAAAAAGAATAGAAGATCAAAGAGAATAGAACTCAGGAGTGAACCCAAATATATACTTATGGGAATCGAGTATATGATGAAGGATATTTCAGACCCTTGGGAGAAAGAGATTATTCAATAAATCATATTGGGATAACTGGGTAATTGGGGAGGTCGATAAAGCTGGATCTCTGTTTCATCTCTCACACCAAAATAAGTGAAAAAAAAGATTGAAAGGTAGAAGAAAAGAAAACATTGGTGAAACTAATATTAATGAATTTTAAATTGATAATATGCAGTGAGTGTATAGGGAAATAGAAAATGTAATGCACTTAGTGAAAATATTTTAAAGATGGAAATTCTCCACAAATTAATACTAAGTCCAATACCACAATTATCGAAATTGTATATTTAGGGGAAAACATCAAGTATCCAAGAAAATCTTGAAAACAGGGAATTAGGAAGAGGATTAATGTAGGAGATAATGTAGAAATGTAGGATAAATGCAGTTGGATATTGAAACAGGATCCCTGGACACTGTACACAGCCAGTTCCCTCTTTGCCATGGTTGTCCTAGGAGCTCTGGCAACCACCACCACCATTACCACCGAGGAAGCGCAACATCATCATCCTTGCTCTACAACACCAGTTCTGATTGCAATGTCTAGGATGAGTTGTTTCTGATTGGTGAAGCCAAGGCTTAGGCTCGTACCCTCCCTTTGGCAAGTGGGGCAAAGAAAACAAGCATTTGATGTTTTTCAGCATCTATGATGCAAGACTCTTCCCTTACAACCCTTGTGGGTAGATGGAGATGGTATTCAGATCTTAAGAATCAATAAAAGACATGGATGGTAAGAATTTTAAGACCAGAGTAGAGTTACCTGGGACACTTCATGGACAAGATGGAGGGTGAGACTTGAAGGATGGTGGGATAGAAGGAAGGAAGGTGAGCAGTTGCGACAGTACCTCTTACTGCTGTATATCTAAGAAGTTACTGGCCCATGTGGAGTGGTGGGCTTGTTGGGCTGAAGAGTCATGGAGAAAGCTAAAGTAAACAGATGGTCAGGCTAGGTTTTGAATGCTCTTGGAAGCCAAGCAGGATGCTTGGACTTTACTGACCCAGGCCCTGTGGAGACTCAGTTCTAGACCAGCAGAGTGACACTTTGTCCCTCATGTCTAAGAGTATTTCATTCATTTATTTATCAAAACTTTGTTGGGACGCCTGGGTGGCTCAGTTGGTTAAGCAGCTGCCTTCGGCTCAGGTCATGATCCCGGCGTCCTGGGATCGAGTCCCACATCGGGCTCCTTGCTCGGCAGGGAGCCTGCTTCTCCCTCTGCCTCTGCCTGCCTCTCTGTCTGCCTGTGCTCGCTCTCTCTCCCTCTCTCTCTGACAAATAAATAAAATCTTAAAAAAAAAAAAAAAAAAACTTTGTTGTGCAAGATAATAGGAATAGAATGGTGAACAAGAAGAGGCATACTCCCTAACCTCAGGCAACTTCCAGTGTGGCAAGAAAGGCGAACAGCAGATAGGCAAATACAATATAGCAGGAAAGACAGAATAAGGAAGGCCTAGGGACTGTAGGTACACAGAGATGGAAGCATTCCGTGTGAACTATGAGTGATGGAAGAGGCTTCCTCAGGAAAATGAGATTTAAATTGAGAAATATTGAGAAATATTCCAGGCCAAAGAAACAGCAAACCATGTGGGTCCTCACGCTGTAAAGCTGCCCCCCAAAGTTCCATAAATGAGACAGATTGTTAGTGCTGGGTTTGAGAATATGCGCTATGTAGAGAGAGACTCCATGTGGTTTCTACAAGCCCTACGCTACCCTGTGAGCTACAAGAATACGGACCATCCGCTTAACCTAGGCTGGAACCTCCACAGATGTAGACACAGGGTGATGACAGCACAGCTTCAGATGATGTGTCCTGGCAGCTTATATAGATCTCACACACAGGAAGTGCAACTGTCAGTCAGGACCCTACTAAAACCAAGTAGTTCAAAGGGATTTTAAGAGAAATTCCAAAGAGAATTGAATGTAGGAATTGTTTTGTAAATGATGGAAGAGCTGAACATCAAATAGGAAATGGTAACAGGAAAGGAAGGAAGGAAGGCAGGGGGTGAGGGGGTGGGTAGGGAAAAAAGAAGGAAAGGAAGGAAGGGAGGAAAAAATAGGAAATAGGAAATAGTGAAGCAATCAGAGATCAAAAACTGCAGGAAACTGCTGCCACCCCAGGCCAGAAGAACAAAGGGAAGAGAAAGTGTTGCTGAGCCGCAGGGCCAGGAGTTGCCTGCAGAAGCGGAAAGTGCAGTGCAATGGGGTTGGCTTGTGAGAACTGAAGCGGGCTCCTGCGAGGTGGGCTTGTTCCAGGTGCACTGGGAAAAGGGATGGGGGTCTGTCATGAAAGTGATGGGGCTGAGCTAAAGGATTTGACACTGCAGAAAATTGACATTTGTTAGGTTATCTCAGGGAGAAAGACAGCACTTGACATCCCTTCTGCTCCTTTTAAAGGCAAATGATTTTCTGAGGAGTTACCTGAGTCTGGAAGGTGCAGTGGACACAAGACAAAATTGAGGAAAGTAATCTATCATGGTCTTTGCCTGATTTGAACATTCACTTTGGAGAGCTTTTCCTGCTGCAGGACCTACTCCCCAAATTCCAAAGTGTGTAGATCTCCAAGCAGGTTGCTGACAGCACCCACAGGTGAACAGATTCCCAAGGAAAAGAGTGAAGCTCATACAAGTGTTTGGCCCCCCTCCCTGAGAAATATAGCTGTCAGCGCCACAGTCTCCCTTCCTGATATAAGGAGACATAAACAGAGCCTTCTCTAAGTACTCTAATGGGCGACCTCCTTTTTAAGCATTTAGAGTATAAGGATCCCAGTCATTGGAACTTAGCCTTCGCTTGGCTCTGGGATGTCTGTGGCCTACTTAGCAGAGACTTTACTCAGCTTTGCAGGACAGCTAGCACCATTGTCCTGATTCTTCTACTCTCCACTCCCTTCAATTAATTCCAGACCCCCACCCCCTCCAGACCCCTGGTAGAACATAATTTAGTCCTCAGGTTGATTCCGGTTGGGAGTTGTTCTCTTCTGAATATCCACTTTTTACATCCACTTCCGCAAAGAGAGTGATGGTCATGCCACAGGTGGTAAGAAAACTATGATTCAGAGGGAAAACTGTAGTTTCTGTTAGCGGAAAGGCTATATTAAAATGAAATTATTACTTTGTTTATAAATATACAAGGAAGTTAGCAAACCCTTGGGTAAGGAAATAGTTGGGCCTATAGACAAAATAAAAGAGAAGCAGTAGCCATAGTAATTTGTAACAAGAACAGACTTGGAATCCATTTTTCATTCATGACACAGCTATTCATTCAGTACCTACTATATGTCAGGTACTGTGCTAGGCTCTGGGAATACACAGTTGAGAAGTTCATGATCCCATAACTTATGCTTACATTTCAGTGGACCAAGTGCCATGATAAAGGTCATTGTGATATTGTGATTTATAATAAGAAATAGATATTTGGTCTGTACTGTTTCTGGTACAGAGTTCCTGAAACCCTTGGAATTTCCTAAGTGATAAGCGTGATAAAGGTGTCAGGGAAATACATATCAAAACCACAATGAGATACCTCCTCACACCAGGCAGAATGGCTAAAATTAACCAGTCAGGAAACAACAGGTGTTGGCAAGTATGTGGAAAAAAGGGAACCCTCTTACACTGTTGATGGGAATGAAAGCTGGTGTAGCCACTCTGGAAAACAGTGTGGAGGATTCTCAAAAAGTTAAAAATAGAACTACCCTATGAACCAGCAATTGCACTACTAGGAATTTATCCAAAGGATACAAACATAGTGATTCAAAGGGGCACATGCACCCCAATGTTCATCGCAGCTATGTCCACCATAGCCAAAATAGGGATAGAACCTAGATGTTCATCAACTGATGAATGGATATAGAAGATGTAGATAAAGAAGATGTGGGGGGTGTGTGTGTGTATGTGTAATGGAATATTACTCAGCCATCCAAAAGAATGAAATCTTGCCATTTGCAATGATGTGGATGGAACTAGAGTGTATTACACTAAGCAAAATAAGTCAGTCAGAGAACAACAAATACCAAATTATTTTACTCATGGATTTTAAGAAACAAAACAGATGAACATAGTTCCCTGGGAAGGGAAAGAAAAATAAAATAAGATGAAAACACAGAGGGAGATAAACCATAAGAGACTCTTAACTCAAACTAAGGGTTGCCGGAGGGGAGTTAGGTGTGTGTGATGGGCATTAAGGAGGACGCTTGATAAAATGAGTACTGGGTGTTATATGCAACTGATGAATCATTAAATTCTACCCCTGGGGGTGGGGAAGAATTCTTTGGGGGGGGGGGGAAATGTGTGATGAAGGTGTCTTAATATTCATAACAAACCACTTTCAACCACATCTGAGCTTATGTCAATTCAGTGGCTCTTTTTGGAAGCACAGAAGAATGGGGGCAGATTGCCAGGAGAATCAACCTTGTGATTGGAGGTTTAGAACTTTTAGTCTTCTCCGTGGCTTCTGGGGAAGGTAGAGAGTCTGGAGGTTGAATCAGTCACCAGTGGCCAATGATTTAATCAATCCTGCCAGCGAAATAAAGCCTCCATTAAAAACTGAAAAGGAAGGAAAACCTTCTGGGTTGGTGGGTAAACCATGGAGCCTCAGGAGAAGGGCACTCCTGGAGAACCACTGAAGCTATGCATCTCTTCCATCTGGCTGCTCCTGAGTTATACCCTTTTATAATGAACCAGTAATCCAGTAAATTGTTTCTCTGAGTTTTCTGAGCTGCTCTAGCAAATTAATCAAACCCAAGGAAGGGGCTATTGGAACCTCCAGTCTGTATTTGATCTGTCAGAAGCATAAGTGATAATCTAGGTTTGGTTGTGGTGGGGGGCAGTCTTGTAGGACTGAACCCTTGACTGTGGAATCTGATGCAGTCTCTAGGTAGATAGTGTCAGAACTGAGTTAAATTGTAGGGCACCCATCTGATATTGGAGAATTGACTGGTGGTGTTGGGGTTGGGGGGAAGACCCAGACATGAAAATTGATATTAGAATGGGAGTCATAGAAGGTCTTATTGGAGCCCAAAGGAAGGGACCAACACAAACTTTCAGTTTGGATGTTGTATAATATGCCTCAGCTGTCTAAGTCATCCCAGGTAAGAGATAAAGTGAAAAACTGCAGAGTTTTCAGAGGACCTCTGGATCACCTAGAATGTGTTCAGCTGTTAGTAATAGAATACCTGACCAAAGCCGATGTAAACAACAGAGATGATCAAGGGTCCCACACAACTGAAATCTGGGAGTAGATGGTTCTGAGTTCAGAAGAGCTGTTCAGTGATGTGATTTAGGGCTCTGGCTGCCTCAGCTTTTTTGGCTTTAGCATTTTCAACTTGTAGACACTGTCTTCCTTACGCTACCAAGATGCTAATGGCACTCTAGTGGGTGAGTCTTAAGTTTTCTGGTTTTCCATTCTTCCTCTATAAAATGAGACGTGATTGGATAATGAGCTTTCTATTGCACCAACTGCTACATTCATGTGATAGTTTAACTCATTATAGTTCTTAAATTCGGGTGTACATCAGAGTCACCTAAAAGTTTTATTAAAACAGTTTGTGGGGGTGCCTGGGTGGCTCTGTGGGTTAAGTGGGTTAAGTCCTTCAGTTCAGGTCATGATCTCAGTGTCATGGGATTGAACCCGGAATCCAGCTCTCTGCTCAGCAGGGAGCCTGCTTCCTCCTTTCTCTGCCTGCCTCTCTGCCTGCGTGTGATCTCTCTCTCTCTCTCTCTGTTAATAAATAAATTAAATATTAAAAAAAAAACAGTTTGTGGGGGCGCCTAGGTGGCTCAGTTAGTTCAATGTCTGTCTTCAACTCAGGTCATGATCCCGGGGTCCTGGTATCAACACCTGCGTTGGGCTCCTTGCTCAGGAGGGACTTTGCTTCTCTCCCTCTCCCTCTGTCCTTCCCCCTTGTTCATGCTTGTGCTCTCTCTTTCTCTCTCTCTCAAATAAATAAAATATTAAAAACAAATAAAATAGCCTCTATCACTCTCCATGAATACATACATACATACATACGGGTAATTAGGCCTTACCTTTGGAGATTCTGGTACAGTGGGTGTGAGGCTAGGCCCACAAATAGTTCTTTTACTAACAATCCCTTAGCTAATTATGACATTAGAGAGTTAGATAATCTTTAACATCTTTCTAGTTCCATATTTGATAATCAAGATTTCTGGTTACAGCAACTTGAGTAGTTACAAAGGAAGAACAACTACAAAAGAATTAGCATTTTTACCATCTTTCAAATTCGTAGATATCTAGGAATCTATTTTTATTTATTTAAAAACCTCCCTGCCCCGTGGGAGATGAAAAAGAAACTAGACATTACTCTACTAGCCTCTACTTTCTAGCTCCTCTAAGAAACTTTCCCCACTCTACTCCTTCTGGAGGTTTATAATTTCACTCTTAACTCTTAGCATTTATCTATATTAATGTTATTACATTTTATATATATATATTTGTAATTATTTGGTATTAATAATACATGGGCAAAGTTCTTAAAATCAGGTAGTATAAAAGGTTATAAGATGCAGCAAACTCCCACTGCCCTCCCAGTTTTGACTCTTTCATCTGCTCCTTCTGGTGTTTACCACCGTATTTCTAAGTCATAGGCATATACTGCTCATGTCTTGATTTCCCATTTTCCACCATCATTTATTGACTTCCCACCATGATAGCTGAGGGTTTAGTTCTCTTAGGCCAATTAATGTACTCTGATTATATGTTTGATTTCCCCCAATTATTTATTTTTCTTGAAATTAATAATAGCTCAATACTTTTGTTTAATTTATATAAAGCCTTAATTTTTCCCAAATGCTTTGACACATCTCTCAAACAGCTGACAAATGAATTTAAACTTTTAAACATCCACTGGTTGTTTTTTACATGGAACCCTCCCTTCCGGAGCCTCCATCCTCCAGCCCCACTAGGAACTGGTAACTCTCTGCCACATACTTGTTGTCCTGGTGGTATCCTTCTGCCTCTGTCTTGTGTTGAGACGTCTGTTGCCAGAATCCTATGTCTTCCTCTTTTTTGTTCTTTCTGGAATTCTCATTATTCGGATATTGGATCTTCTGTATCTGTGCTTTCCAATATGGTAACTTCTAGCCACTTGTAGCTTTTGAGGATTTGAAGTGTGGACTATCCAAATTGAGGTATGTCATAAGATTCAGTTTGAAGGAAGATTATAAAATATTTCATTAATAATTTTACATTGATTACATATTGAAATGACAGTATCTTGAATGCATTAGGTTAAATAGAATATTACTGGGGCACCTGGGTGGTTCAGTGGGTTGGGCCTCTGCCTTTGGCACGGGTCATGATTTCAGGGTCCTGGGATCGAGCCCCAAATGGGGCTCTTTGCTCAGTGGGGAGCCCGCTTCCCCCCCCTGCCTACTTGTGATCTCTCTCTGTCAAATAAATAAATAACATCTTTAAAATAAATAAATAAATAGAATATATTACTAAAATTAATTTTGGCTATTTTTTATGTGACTTCTAAAACAATCAAAATTTAAAATGTGACTTGTAATATACTCCTATTGGACAGTACTACTTAGTATGTATTATCTGCTCCGTTATATTTTCCATCTTTTTATTCCATCTGTTTTCTGGGAAATGTCGTCAATTCCACCTTCTAATTCTACTCAATTTTTTTTTAAAGATTTTATTTATATATTCATGAGACACAGAGAGAAAGAGGTAGAGGCATTCTCCCTGCGCAACAGGGAGCTCAGTGCAGGACTTGATCCCAGGACACTGGGATCACAACCCAAGCAAAAGGCAGACACTCAACTGACTGAGCTACCCAGTCATCCCTGAATTTTTTATTCCAACTGTCGTCTTTTTAAATTTCTAAAAGAATTTTGTTGATCTCTTGGGCTTTCTTTTGCATAGAATATTTCATTTGTTTTGTGAATGCAATAGTTTCTTATCTTTGATTTTGTAATTCTGGCTCTCTTAACATCTTATTCTGCTATCTTCACAGTTCCATTTTCCTACAAGCTTCTTCATTCTCTCTGGTCTCCATTAATATTCAAGAGCTACCAAGAAAGCTGCCTAGTTATGCTGTGTTGGTTGGCGTGTTGGCTTGTGTTCTTTACTGTGGATTGATGATGGGGAAAACCGAACTTTCATTGAGAGACACCCCGCACTCCCCCCCCCACCAAGTGTTAGTTTGTAGAGGCTTTTCCTCTGGTACTTTTTTATTTCTCCAGAGAAGAATATTCCAGGCTATCGTCTTGGTCAGTAGTTGGGGGAAGGGAGAGAGATGTCAGAAGTTAAGTGTTCACTTCTCAGTTAATTCCACCATTTTCAGTGCTTACTCAATCCTAGCCTCTTGGATAGGTTTCCAAATCCAGATCTTCTCATGTTCAGTATCTCTAGAGAATAAACCTTCTGTTGCTTAAGAAAGTAGAGGTAGTCACCTGACCAGAGGTTGGAATGTCATTCATCCAACCTTCAGTTCCTCCATTACACTGTAGGGCCAAGGGTCCCACTTATTTTCGGTGTCCTTTGTGAGTACTTCTGTGGTTTAACTTTCTTCTGTTAAGTCAGCCACCATTGCTCTTGCTGCTTTTCATTTTTAGAAGCTATGTGTAGGGGCTCCTGGCTGGGTCATTTGGTAGAGCCATGACTCTAAATCTCAGGGTTGTAAGTTCAAGCCCCATGGAGCCTGCTTTAAAAAAAAAAAAAAAAAAGAACAAAGAAAGAAAGCTGTTTTTAAACCTTTTACCTGGTGTTATCTCCTGTCCTGTTCTGGTTGTCTTTGTGGGTTAATTTATTTTTAATTATGTAGTATTTTCTTAGAAGGGTTTTAGTAAATAGAAGGGATTCACACATTTCTTCATCTCTACCTGAAATGCTATTTCTACCCTAAGCTTTAGTTATTTACTGCTTTTTATTTTCTCCTTTCATAGAGGGCAGGATCAAGGCACCTGGGTAGCTCAGTGGGTTAATGATCCCAGGGTCCTAGGATCCAGTCCCACCTCCAGCTCTCTGCTCAGCAGGGAGCCTGCTTCCTCCTCTCTCTCTGCCTGTTTCTCTGCCTACCTATGATCTCCATCTGTCAAATAAATAGATAAAATCTTTTTTAAAAAAAATAGATGGCAAGATCAAAGTCTACCTTATCTTTGAGTCCACCCCCCCACCTTCTTCCTAGGGCCTACATGAGATTTTATATATACTAAGTGCTCGACAGAGAAGAATGTCCCTCATGTAAATTGTCCATACTTTGGAATATTATTGTCTTCATGTGTGCCTAGGTAGTCATTTTACCTGTCTGGGCTACAGAAGATTTGATGTAGAGTCTGGTCTCTAGATGATTTCTAAAGACCCTATTTGGGGGCACCTGGGTGGCTTAGTGGGTTAATTCTCTACCTTCAGCTCAGGTCATGATCTCAGGGTCCTGGGATAGAGCCCTGCATCAGGCTCTCTGCTCAGCAGGGAGCCTACTTCTGCCTCTCCCTCTGCCTGCCTTTCTGCCTGATTGTGATCTCTGTCTGTCAAATAAATAAATAAAATCTTAAAAAAACAAAAAGACCCTATTTACCTTTAACTTTCTAAGAATCCATGTGCCCAGCTTCTCCAGTAGTTTTCATTGTTTGCTAATGTATATCATATCATCACTAGGCATCTAATATTGTAGATGCCTAGTTTTTACAAAGGAAAAATTTAAATCCATCAAGAGAGGCAATAATTATTCCTAGTTGAAGAGCTTATAACCCATAATCAACAACAGTGACCAAGTGTACTGAAGATAGAATGAGACTAGCAAATGCAATAAAACCAGTACCTTCTTCCTGTCCTACCTGCATAAGTCTTGGCATATGGTGTGGAACGATGAAAAAGGAAGGTAGGGTAAAGCTACTGAAAGTTATTACTTTTATTTCATTTTAAAGCTCTTATTTTTAATTAATCTCAACACCCAACATGGGGCTTGAACTTAAGCCCCAAGATCAAAAGCTGTATGTTCTACCAACTGAGCCTGCCAGGCTCCCCAGGAAGTTGTTTGAAATGCACCTGGGAGGGGAGCTTATGTGACTCAGTGGGTTAAGTGTCTGTCTTTGCTCAGGTCATGATCCCAGGGTCCTAGGATTGAGCTCTGTGGGCTCCCTGCTCAGTGGGGGGGGGGGGGGTGTCTGATTATCCCTGTCCTCTGCCCCTTCCCTTCACTCATGTGCTCTCTCTCTCTCTCTCTCTCTCTCAAATAAATAAAATCTTCAGGTCTGGCGAGGTCAACAGATCAGGAGACAATGGTCTCTTTAGAAAAGATAGTTTCTTACTTAAAATTCCCCAGAAGGGACATGGTGTCCCTGCCTGGTGTGATGTAGGGCCATATGGGGAAGCACCAGGGTGAGTCAAGAAGCAGAAGGAGTATGAGGAAAGCATGGGCAAAAGACTTTATTGCAGTTTTTGCAGGAGAGAATGGGCAAAGTAATAAGCAGCTGAGCAGACTTAGGGTTGGACAGTTTGATAGTTTGAATAATTGATAACCGGCTCAGCTGAATAACTGGCAACTGTATCCTCTAGGGACCACAGGGGTAGTCCTTAGTTGTCCATTACCTGGCCCTGGGATGATTAGGGCAGGGGAATATTGCCTCCTGGAGTGTAAAAGCCAGATACAGGAGGTGGTACAGAATAAGGGCTCTGGGTTGGTTGGTTTGCTGAAAGGTACTCTTGGTGGTAAGTAGTTTGCTATGTCTAAGAATTGACTAGATCCTTGGAAGGTCAGACTCTCCCTAGTCAGGGAGGCCCCAGATACCAGAGGATCAGAAATAGAGAAAATGAGAAAATACAGTTAATATAGAAGTGGTCAAACAAAGGCTGAGCTACAAATGTAGAAAGTCATGAAGAAGCAGGCAATGAGTCAGGAGTATGAGTTGGAGTATGACTTTTGGTAGAAGGCTTGCGGTGCCTGGGTGGCTCAGTCATTAAGTGTCTGCCTTTGGCTCAGGTCATGATCCCAGGGTCTAGGATTTCCTGGGATCGAGCCCAATCCTGGGCTCCAGCCCAGCACTGGAGTCCCCGCTGAGTGGGGAGCCTGCATCTCCCTCTCCCACTCCCCTTGCTTGTGTTCTCTCTCTCTCTCTGTCAAATAAATAAATAAAATCTTAAAAAAAAAAAAAAAAAAGGCAGCGTATGAGTAGACCAAAACTATAAAAACAAAGGTCAGGAATGTTCCATGTTTGGGAAAACTAAGTAATGGCAGTATCATCATGGATGGAGTGTGGGCAAAGTAGAATACCTTAGAAGATTCAGCTTTCTCACCAAACCAGAAGTCTGGAGGTGTGGTATTGGGCTGATGCAGCCACTCAAGGAAGGCACCAAGGATCCAGGTTCCAGAGAACTTTTTGCTCCTCTAACCTTTATACTGTTGCCTTTGTTCGCATGTTAACAAAATCTGTCCCAGGCAGGAAGTAAAAGAGCAGGTGGGATGATCAAAGCCAAGTTCCAGCTGATATTTCCCCCTTTATATCTGCAAGATAAGAGCTTTCCTGGAAGCCCTGCCCAGTAGATTTCTTCTTATATCTCACTGGCCACATGGCTGGCCCCTGGAAACAGGGATATCTGGGGGAGGTAACTGTTTCTAACATTAACATTGCAACCTCAAGCACAATTGAGGTTCTCCGGGTAAGGATGAATCCCTTTGTGAATGAATTGTTTTTAGCAATGTCTGCCCAGAAGAAGAAAGAAAATAGGAGCTATGAGCTTGTCTCCCTCAATTAAATGAGACAAACTATATAAAGTATTTAGCACAATGCCTAGCTTATTGTATGTGCTCAAAAAAAAAAAAAAAGGTTGCTGTTTCTGCTATGAAAAACACATCCATCATTGCCTTGATGTTTAGTCCCATTAATTCAACAAATGTTTACTGCACTTCTACAACATTTGGTCTGTAGGTGCTGGGGGTCAGAAAAGGGAATAAAATTCGAGTCCTTCCTTCTGAGAGCTTACCCTTGTGCAGGTAAATACACAATGACTCGAATATGATAAAAACTTCAGCAGAGGCAGCCTTAGAAGTTAGTAGAAATAGATAGAACTCAAGGACACCTGGTACAAATGAATCCCTCATCTCACAGATGAGATAAGTGGGGGCCACCAGGGAAGTGAAGGGGCTGACTGCAGTCACCCAGTTCTCTGAGAATGGGGCCTGGATGTCAAGCCTCCTGATGCCCCCAGCTGGTGCCCCTCCTTTTAAATTGCCCTGTTGAAAGTGATTTGAAAATAGAAAGCTGGGGACGCCTGGGTGGCTCAGTGGGTTAAAGCCTCTGCCTTCTGCTCAGGTCATGATCTCAGTGTCCTGGGATGGAGCCCCGCATTGGGCTCTCTGCTCAGCAGGGAGTTTGCTTCCTCCTCCTCTCTCTCTCTGCCTACCTGTGATCTCTGTCAAATAAAATAAAATCTTTAAAAAAAAAAAAGAAAGAAAATAGAAAGCTGGAGGAGGAGACCGGAATGACCCCAGAAATATACCTTTGCCCTTTGTGGGAGGTGCACGGGCCATCGCGCAGAAGCATAGCCCTTAGCTCAGGAGAAAACATGATCAGCAGTAGATTAACTGAACTCCCAATATTGGATTGTGTTGTATTGTGCTGTATGTGTGTCGGCATGAAAAGGAGGACCCCTCTGAGTGGCGGGTAGGAGAATTCCTCCAGGTCAAGACTTTTATTCATGTTGTGTTTTTTTAATTAGCAATCCTGTTTTCTTTCTTTCTTTCTTTCTTTCTTTCTTAGGATTTATTTATTTGAGAAAGAGAAAGAGAGCAAACACCAAGTGGGGAGGTGGGGTCGCAGGTCCCTGGGATCATGACCTGAGCCACCTAGGTGCCCCAGCAATCCTGATTTTTTTTTTTTTAAGATTATTTATTTATTTATTTGACAGAGAGACATCACAAGTAGGCAGAGAGGCAGGCAGAGAGAGAGAGAGGAGGAAGCAGGCTCCTTGCTGAGCAGAGAGCCCGATGCGGGACTCGATCCTAGGACCCTGAGATCATGACCTGAGCCGAAGGCAGCGGCTTAACCCACTGAGCCACCCAGGCGCCCCGCAATCCTGATTTTTCTAAGGATTGCATTAAATCAGCAAATACTTCTTGTCTAATTTGCCTCCCCCTATTGGACAACATGGGTCACTAAAATGTGGGAAGAGAATGGAAATTTGGGGTCCTGCTGCCTGATGCAAAATTAAATGAGGGAAAGAACCATAAAATGTCATTCAGGAATATTTTAAAGATATTAAATGTACTCTGTTCACTATAGTCACCACCATATTTCTTAAATTCAAGAGTACTTTGTTTGGCTTGGCATGAAGCATAGCATTAGCTTTTGGCGGCTTTTGTTGTTATCTGTTTAAATGATGGAAGTTAATGAAAATCGAAGACTGGCTGGCTGGCAGAAACAAAATAAAGTCACATCTGGAAACAGCTGCACTTGTAATTAAATAGCATTTAATGTGACTAATATCAAAAGGATGGGTTTTTCTCCCCCTAGCATTAGGGATGTAAAATTCAGGCTTCCTAGCTGCTATATTATTATAGTTTTGAGTCAGTGGGTGTTTAGAAGTCATTCTGATATTTATAAAGGAAAACCCCCAGTGAGCTATAGAGGAGATTCGAGTCAAAAGGAAAAATGAACAAGAGCTGCGCAGTTTGAATTTTGAGAACTGACATAAATTTTACAGTTTTTTTTCCCCAAGCATTAACTGTTCAGTGTTTCAGTTCAATGAAATAAAGGCCTCTTGTTTCCCATACCAATCAAGTGACCTCCTGCCTTGCTGTAATTAGTGGTAAACTTCAATATGCAAGCTAAAAGACCACCTAATTAAAAAGTGTAATTAATTTACATAGATCATCCAAAATGGCTAGATTAGATAGCTTATGGAGATAATGTAAAACTCTTTGAGCTGCTTTTATTGGCTTCTTTCCCTGCTGTTTCTCAGGTTCTGAGTATTTTCATGGGAATGAGTTTATCAAAGTGGGAAGGGCTTTGAGGTGATGGTTTTAGCTAATCACTGCTAAACATTTAAAGCTTTGCAATTATTTTTTTTATCAATTACTCATGTATAAAACAAAAAAAATGGCCTTATCTTCCTGCTTGGTGCTGAGTGGCCTAATGTTATTAGTGAATATTTATTAAGTGCCTGTTGAGTGCTAGATGCCACTCACAACACACACTTACTTTAGAGTTGGCTGCGTTGAACAGTGGTGCTCCTCTGTCTGGGCCAGACCGCAGTCTGATTCCCCCGGTCACTAGGAGATGGCTGCAGGATTCAAAAGCAAGATAATGGTCAAAGTGTTTCCAGTTCCCTTTACTCGTAATTCACAATGTCAAGCCATGTGTATTACCTACTCTTCAGTATAAACAGTGTTGGGCTGCGGAGCTGGGCCAAGATCCTGGGTGACAAGCAAGAGGCTGTTTCAATGGTGAGGGAAGAGCAATCTGCCCTGGTGCAGAAATTGTGGGCTCATGGTGACATTCAATTACAAATTTCCTTCCCTTTACCTGAGTTACACACAGAGAAATTTCCCCCCCTATTTGTGGATGGAGAAAATAAATCAGGAGAGAGACCGATCAAGCTGGGGTTCTAAACAAAGAAGCCTCACACAAGAGATTTGTTAATACCAGCTGTCTTTGGGAGAGAATCCCAGGGACCTTGGCAACACCTTGTCAAAGAACAACGGATGAATTTACACCCTCTTTAGTTTCACCTGCTTCTCCTAAGAAGGAAAAAAAGTACAGCATTAGATGATCTTGGTCTAACTGTACAGAGTTGTCCTGGGAGTATTTCGTAAGAACAGCGAATGCCAATTTCCTCTCATTGTATTTGACAATATATATCATTGTGACATGAACTTTCTGTAAGTCCTTGATAATTTGGGGATCTGAGTCACTTGATAAGGAATCTTCCCCTCTCCATGAGATGAATTGTTGTGTTATAAGTGTGAGAACCTGAATCCTATGATTAAATTCCTGTGTAGCTTCTAAAATTTCACATTCTTGTTCTCTGTAAACATAATCCAAGTTCTACTTCATTTCTATATGCCTCAGTTCCCTCATTACTATGCTTCTGATAATAGCATCATAATCAAGCAACTTGAAACTTTGATACAACCAGTTAGAATAATAGCAAATATCAACTAAAATAAAGGTGCTTGAATATTGATGCCTGTAAGAATCTCCTGGGGAGTTCAGAAAAAAAAAAAAAATCCAGATACCCAGGCTGCATCCCAGACCACGGAAATCATCTCTGTGAGGAAGGATCCAGGTATCAGGATTTGTGTGACTGAGCAATAAAAGCTTCTTATATGCCTTTGAGTTTTGAGGTGGTTTGTTAGGAAGCACTGTTGTGATTGTAGCTCTCGGATACACTCACTCATTCATTCCTTTATTTTCTGAATAATGACTGAGTACCTACTATGTCCCAAGGATTTGCTAGGTATTAGGGATATAGTGAAAAACAGTGGTGGCCAAGGTCCTTGCCCTAGTGCAGTTTACAATCTTATTATGAGCAAAAAAGTGAACACATAGCTATATCATATATTTTCAGGCATCATTTAGAGCCATGGAGGCAAATAATTCCATAGTAATGTGAGCTCAATGAAAACAAAGTTGTATCTATAACCCATATCTTATGATAAGTTCCAAATAGATTGAAGACTTGAATTTTAAAAATGAGGAGAAATGGGAGACCCAAAAGCCACAGACTACGTAATACCATCATCAAAATCAAAAGATAAAGATTAAACCAAGAGGGGCGCCTGGGTGGCTCAGTGGGTTAAGCCGCTGCCTTCGGCTCAGGTCATGATCTCAGGGTCCTGGGATCGAGTCCCGCATCGGGCTCTCTGCTCAGCAGGGAGCCTGTTTCCCTCTCTCTCTCTGCCTGCCTCTCCATCTACTTGTGATTTCTCTCTGTCAAATAAATAAATAAAATCTTTAAAAAAAAAAAAAAGATTAAACCAAGAAAAAAAATATTTATAACTCATACGCCCAAAGGGGACTTTTCCTAATGTATGTCAATTTCAGAAAATTAGTAAGATCCATGATCAAATAGAAGAAATGAACAAATAGGTCATAGAAAAGGAAATAATAATGGTTCTTATATAAGAGAAAGTCAATCCACACGTAATAAGAGAAAGGCATGTTGAAACTATGCTCAAGGGCACCAGGATGGCTCAGTCAAGTTAAGGGTCTGACTGGTGGTTTCAGCTCAGGTCATGATCTCAGGTTCTTGGGATCAAGCACTATGTGGGGCTCCCGCTCAGCTTGGAATCTGCTTGAGATTCTTTCCCCTTCCCTACCCCTCCCCTTCTGCTCCTTCCCTTGAGTTCTATCTAAAATAAATAAATAAAATCTTTAAAAAAAAAAAAAAAACAAAACTACCCTGAGATACTATCTTTTACTCAATAGGTTGGTAAAGATCCAGGAGCTTGATACTGGGTTGGCCAGAGTGCAGGGAAATAGGCATTCTCATATAGTCCTGATACAACTATAAACTGGTCCAACTTCTATGGATGGCCATTTGCTATAAATTTTTTCCCGGTGCTTTGTTCCACTTCTCTCTTACTCTAAGGACATATTTACATATGTGTGAAATGATGCAGCATTGGTTTTTTTTGTCTTTTTTAAAAGATTTTATTTATTTGACAGGCAGAAATGCAGGCAGCGAGAGAGGAGGAAGCAGGCTCCCCGCTGAGCAGAGAGTCCAATGTGGGGCTCCATCCCAGGACCCTGAGATCATGACACAGCATTGTTTTAATGGCAGAATATTGGAAATCACTAAATGTTCATCAACAGGGTGTGAGTTAAATAAATTATGACACATCTATGAATACTATGTAGCTGCAGAAAAGACTGAGAAAATTCTTTATATGCTGAGAAAACTCTTTATATGCTGAGAAAGATACCTCAATTATTCTGTTAAATAAAGAACAAAAACAAATCATGAGATGGTATATGTAAGTATACTACCCTTTGAAGAAAAAGCATATAAAAGCATTACAGACAAATGCACATAGTTGCATAAATATATACGTAGGAAGTGTGAGTGTAAAAAAGTTTTAAAAGAATACAGAGACAGCTAAGTATTTGTTTATATATGCTTAAGCTGTATCAGGAAGCATATATGGAGAACAGTAATTTTTATCTCCTGTGGGAAGGAGAATTGTGTGGCTTACGGACAGGAGCAAAAGGGAAAGTTTGACCATTTGCCTTTCTCCAATTTTAGAATTCTGAGCCACATAATTATTAATTCACAAAATTTAAAAAAAATTTATATACTGAATATACAATATGAATGTGTTTATATGGAAACACATTTACAATTAAAAAGAAAATTGTCAAGGGGTGGACTGTGGTGAGGGGGCTGGATTCTGTAAGAGACAGGCTCTTTGGGGGAGGGATTTCTGCTGTGGTGGGTGTTTGATAAAAAGCTGACTGAAGTGAGGGTGGGAGCTATAGGAAAGCTTGGGGGAAAGAAAGCGTTTCTGCGGGGCGCCTGGGTGGCTCAGTGGGTTAAGCCGCTGCCTTCGGCTCAGGTCATGATCTCAGGGTCCTGGGTTGGAGCCCTGCATCAGGCTCTCTGCTCGGCGGGGAGCCTGCTTTCCCCCTCTCTGCCTGCCTCTCTGCCTGCTTGTGATCTCTGTCTGTCAAATAAATAAAATCTTTAAAAAAAAAAAGAAAAAATAAAGCATTTCTGGTGGAAGGAAAAGCCAATGCAAGGGCCCTGAGAGGGCAACCTGGGATTTGGAGCAGTAGGAGAGTGTTTGGAGATGCGGTCTGAAATTCCTGGTTCCATGGGCCTTGTAAGTCATGGCGAGTTGACTATGCCTGATATGAAGAGATTAAAGGTTTTATGCAGAAAAGTTACATAATGGGCTTTGCATTCCAACCTCTGTGCAGAGAGTAGCCTGACAGGAGGTCAGATGGTGGTGCCTTGGACCTGGGGCAGTGAGGGAAGGTGGTGAGAAATGGGCAGGGTTGGGGATATATTTTGAAAGTAAAGCCAAGAAGGTGTGCCACCACATCAGACATAGGGGTAATAATAAGGGTTGATTCAAGGATGACTTCAGTTCTTTCGGCTTGAGGAAGTAGGAGGATATTTAGTGAACACATATTATATTCTGGACACAAAACAGACACGGCACTGCCCTCAGGAAGTTCACTGTGTAATGGGAGAGCCAGACAATAAATAAGCATGCACTTGATAAACTCAAGAATATCCCTGGGAGAGGGTCAAGGAGGCATCAACAAGGTGTTGGGTTGGACGACAACCCCAGAGAAGAAAGGGCTGTATTTAGAGAGCTAAGAGCTCCTTGCCTCAGAGATGAGATTTAAACTGATATCTGAAACCGAGAAACCAGATGTGCAAAGAATGGCAGAGGAGCATTCAGGAGAAAGGGAATAGCGTGTGTGAAACCTTCAAATTAGGGGGAAAGATTTGTTTTATGAATGTTCACAAGGCCAAGATGGCTGGTATGGACCACACCAAAGGGAAATCGGTGGATAGACAAATGGTGCTTATAGGCTAGCGAAAGGAAGAATGTCATTGTGTAGGTGTATTTATTTCTGAAAGGCAATGAACAGTTAAAGTTTTTTGACTTTACAACACCTGGCCTCAGAATTCTGGAAACAAAGGGGGGCAGGCTTTGTATTCTGCCAAATTTGGCCTAAACAGGTTTGGTGCTGGTTACTCCATTATTCCACTACCACTCTCCTTTTTTCTTCTAAAGTTGGGCTCCCAGTATTTCTTGAGATGAACATTTCTTTCTCCAAATGCTCTGGTTACCCAGGAAGACAGAGAGTTTGGGTTCTTTGACAGCTCAGACCAAGTAGTGTTAGTGGGACCCCTTTTCATGGCAACCTGTTCTGTTGCAGGTTGGCCCACTTTGCACCATTCCCTCATGAGAAGGAGCAAAATTCAGTGGCCAGGAACAGGTGAAAAAGGACAAGGACAAGAAAATATTAGAATCAAGAGTTCCCAACATCAAGTGACAGCAGAGTAACCTGGGAGTGGCATGCGAGCCTGTGTGCTGTCACTACGAGAGGCAGCCTTTCCTCCGTCTACCACAAGCACTACACCAAATTTCAGAAGGGGAAAAAGAACAACCTAATGGTGAGCTGATGAGCTGATCAATATTCTTAATTTACCTCTTCAGCTACAGGCCCCAGATTGAAAAGAGGACTGTGAGAATCTCAAAGGGCTGCCACCGTGGCACGTCCCTGCCCCCTGGAGAGCAGTGGCTTCTTGCCAAGTACTGCTGCAGAGGTTTGGGGGCCCCCATCTGGGACAGCAAGGTGTACCTGCTGCTAGACCCTTACAGATCTATGGGGAATGCTTCCCTGGTTAGAACTTTAACCTTCATGATCTTCACCCACCTTTGCCCTGGATTAGAACAAGGTTCCAGGGACCAATCCTGTTGTTTCCAGAATCACTGTGGTCTATAATATAGTTATTATATTATCCATAATATAATATATATGGTTAATAAGATAATTATTATATATTAATTATAATTATTATATTTATAATTATTATATTATATATTAATTATAATAGTATATTGTTTATATATAAATAAAATATATAATTAATTTATATTTATATATAAATAATATAATAATTATATTATTGACCATATTTAATATATATTATATGTTATATAATATAAAATAATTATTATTAGAAATAAACAAAATAATATAATAATAATTAATATACTTTCTCAGCCAGAATATAGGAGTTTTGTAGTTTAATGGATGGGAATTAAAAGGATAAATCACAAACAGAGTAATTGTCAAAACTGAACTAATGCTTACTATGTATATATGTTCTATACCAAGTTCATGAAGTACATATTCATTATCCCCATTCTACAGATCATCAGTAGGGGTTCTTTTAATAAGTGTTTTAAGTCTTTTAATAAGTGTTTTAATAAGTATTGCTACCCTTAATTAATGTGTGATGGAAATTTCGTCCAAATCCTGGAGTTTTCTATGAAACCAATCAGGGTTAATCCAGGAGTGGGGAAAGAGACCTGGGGGTTGGGAGACCTGAACCCCAACCCTAGTTCTCCAAAGCTGTTATGCGCCCTCGACTTGTCTGGGCCCGAGTTTGTCATCATTAAAAAGAGACACGTTAGACATTAATCCCTAAGGATTCCTGGTTCTGAGGGTGGACCCTTCACGTTGGTATTCTCTCTTTTTGTCTACCTCAAATTTCAGTCCGGTCCTCTGTTCAAACACTAAGTCTCTCACCAGTAATGAATCACAGGGAAGTCTCTGCACTGCGCTCACTTTTCAAGGCTCAAAGCTGAGCACAGAGCTGGAGAGGGAGAGCACAACTTCCTTTATAAAGCCACACTGGACTTCTTGGCAACAAGGCCATCTTGACATTTCACCGTCAGTCTCCTTCTGAATCGCTCTGCACAAAGCTGACCTGGTTAGCCCCATCCTGCATAGGATGCATAAGTCCAATAGTAATGACCTTTCCTTCATAATTCAGATTGCTTAATAAGCATAATTTGAGTTGCAGTATCTGATTCCCAACTGCTATTGAACAACTACGACATTCATTCATTCTTCCTTTCATTAATTTACTCAACAAAAACTTTTTTTTTAAGACTTTATTTATTTATTTGACAGAGAGAGAGAGAGAGCACAAGCAGAGGGAGCAGCAGAGGGAGAGGGAGAAGCAGACTCCCCACTAAGCAGGGAGCCTGATGTGGGGCTCGACCCCAGGACCCTGGGATTGTGACCTGAGCTGATGGCAGATGCTTATTTGACTGAGGCACCCAGGCACCCCAAAACTTTTTTGAACATTATGATGTATCAGGCACTGTCAGGGCTCTAGGGAAACTAAGGTGAGGAAGACAACATCTCAGACCTCACAGTGCTGGTTTTCTCAGATAAAGAGGCAGTAAACAAGCATGTAGCACCCTTTCAAGTGGTGGTTAGTGCTATGCTGAAAAAATAAAGCAAGTTAAGGGATAAAGGATAAAGAATGATGGATATATTTGACTCCTTGGGGGGACTTTTTTTTAGATTTGGGAAGAGGATGCAGGGGAGTCCTCTGTATAGAGATGACATTTGAGCAGAGACCTGCTCAAGTCCCAAAACTCAGGTTCTATTCAATGGGATTGGGTGGAAGTGACCTGTATAACTTCTGGCTTGTTCTTTTAAAGCAAGAAGGATCTGATCCTCTTCCCCCTTCTTCCTTCCTGATGGCTAGAATGTGAGCCATCCTGAACAACATGGACAAGGGGGACACTCTAGTAGCTGCCTAATTCTCATCCCAAGAAATACAGTACTTTTTTATCTTCTTGGAGGGGATGGTTTTCACAAGTTTAATTTCCCCCTGTATATAGAAATTACTTTTTTTTTCCTTAATGATTGTGGGTTGTCTCCTAATCCAGCATTTACTTTCTTGTAACTTTCCCAAATTGTGGAGATTTTGATCACATTACGTCTCAGCACATGTCTTTCTAGGTTGATATCCTCTGAGTTCTATTCTGACCTCAAGGAGAATGCCTCCCCAATTCCTCAAATTCAATGACATCAGTTTTATTCTCTGCTTTCAGTTAAATGGTACCAGAGGCTATTGTCCTCAGGCTGGCAATCCAGCCTGGAACCTACAAATGTTTATTGAATTAAATTCACTTGAACTTCAAACAGCAGTTTCTCTTTAAAGAGAGCATGAACTAAGTTCAAGTTTCCAGACTTCATAGCCTGGCTTTCAGGTTCTTCCCTAAGCAGACAACATGAAGCTATGGAAGAAATGAAGACTTGGAGAGGATTCCTTTGCATGAACCCTCTTTCTCTTCTGTCCCCATCTCAGCTCGATTTCCTGGCCAGTACCTATGTACCCCTTACATCTCAATTTACACATTATTTCCCAGACCCCCAAGACCAAGTTGGTTTCTCCTCTGATATTATCTCATGGCTTATGGTACTTGCTTTTGTTGTTGTTTGTTTGTTTTTTAATACACACATGTTTGTATTCATGTCTCTACTCTTTCTTCATCAACTCTGAAGGCATGATATACCCATTATACTCACAGGTCTCAGCCCAATGCTTGGCTCATAGCCAATGCTCAATAATAATTTGGTAAATGAATGAGTGAATGAATTGTCAATGAGTAGATGGGCAATGGATAGTATTTTCTTGGACTCTTCTCTCTCATCCCTATGTCTAGAAGCAAATTCTAGGCTCTCCCTAAGAAATAGTTCTAGATTCTAAATCACTTATCACTTCTTCCACTGCTCTCATTCTGGATTATTGCATTAGGCTCCTAACTGGCCTCCAGGTTTCCACTTCCCTTCTCCTCTCCCCCAACACACACCAATCTTGCAGTACAAATGTGAGGAAATAAATAAATAAATTTTATTTATTTGAAATAAATTTAATTTAATAAATTTATTTCAAATAAATTATTTATTTATTTATTTATTTGAGAGACAGAGTGAGTGACTGAGAGAGCACAAGCTGGAGGAGGGGCAGAGGGAGGGCGAGAAGCAAACTCCTGACACAGGGCTCTATCCCAGGACTCCAGGATCATCACCTGAGCTGAAGGCTGATGCTTAACTCCTTTCTTATCTTCCGACTAGTTCAGATAAACACTACAGTTTTCAGTCTCCACTGAAGTAGGTATGGCCATAAGACAAATTTTGGTCACTGCCCTGTGAGAAAAAGAGATGGATGCATTTTTGAGCCATCTCAGACCACAGGACAGAAGCCAAATGTTGAGGAAGGCAGAACAACAATAAAGAAGCCTGGATTCCTAAACTCTTGGAGCTGCTATATCAGCCTTGGAATGTGAGCCTTGCAATGTCAGAATAAAATTCCGTGTTTTCAAAGCTACTTTAACTTGGGGGTCTCTATTACAGCAGCCTAATATGTACTGTAACTAATACATACTCCCCTCCTTACTGCAGTCCCTTCGTGGGAAGTAAAAAAAAAAAAAAAAAAAAAGATTATGCCAGGAAAATGTTTATGGAAAAGTCAATATCCCTCCTGATGGGTGATTGAAAATTAAGGGAGAGGAGAATACACCCTTGCTCTAAAGCAGCCAGAATAGAACTATCTCCTGCCTCAAAAGACTCTCTGGTTCCATATGTTAGCATCTTGGGAAAGCTGGGGAGGGTGGAGAAGGAAGCTCTCTGTCCCTTGCTTTCAGTCTCTAATGTGAAGAATTCCTTTGGGGAGTGAAAGGAGAATTAGCTTAAGCTCTGGATTTTGGGGCTTTAATGGGCTTAAACCGACTTTTAATCAACCTTCACTCCCTGTCATCCCAGTGTGTGAATTTTAATCACAGTCACTTGCATCTCCATCTAGGGCAAGGTTTGAGTATTTATGGTGCTCTGTGGTTTGAGGCTGCTGCCCTCCCCTGCCAGAGCCCCAACTGCCCAGGGCTGCATCTGGACATAAGCTACACACCAACGAAGTAGTTTTTTTCTGAAAAGTCTCTGCAATATGGAAAGATTTTATATAGATTTGGATTAATAAACTCTATTTGGGTCAATTGGAAGACCCGTAATTGTTACAAATTTGTTAGACTGGGGGCGGCTGGGTAGCTCGGTTGGTTAAGTGTCTGCCTTCAGCCCAGGTCCCGGGGCCTGGGATCGAGCCCCAGGTTGGGCTCCCTGCTTAGTGGGGAGTCTGCTTCTGCCCCTTCCCTCCCCTCCCCTGTGCTCTCTTTCTCTGGCTCTCTCTCAAATAAACAAATAAAATCTTTTTTTTTTTTTTAAGAAACCTTTAAAACAAAACCAAAACAAAAAAAAATTTGTTGGATTGCATGCATCTTCTCACCAGTTGTTTTCTTGGAACTTACTGGTTGACAATTTATTTTTGATTTTTGACTTACCTCTTCCCTAGATGCAGATTTATTGATAGAACTCCTCTGGAGATTCACATTATTTCTTCTCTGAAAGTCTTAATCACAAATATTAAAGGCTCATCTAGATACTACTCTTTCATAAGCTAAGGCTTGTGGGGGGCCCTGAGCCCCCTGAAGTTGTTTGCAAATACATGCGTTTTCAGGGGAGGAGGGCCACAGCTTTCAACAGATTCTCAAAGGGATCTGTGACTCCCCAAGGGAAAAAAAAATACTCTTTTAAGTGCAGGAGTTTCCACCAGAGCTAGCTATGTTGATTAGGGAAGCAGTAATTTGGGATAGTAATGATTTACCTCCAAACCATCCTCTCCCAAGCCTCCTACTGACATCAGAAAGATAGGGAAATCACTCATCTGGGCAACTTGCCTCTCCTTGAATTCCTCTTTTAAAATGGGAACATTCTATAAAGGATATTACATTAGCTTGTAACACTAAAGAAAGCTGATTTATCAAATTACTTTCTTCCTTGGGATGCCAGCTTGGTGGGTTGGGAAGGCAGGAGGCTCAGAGGACATAAGCTAGACTGACCTACTTCTCAGCTTTTTCTCCACTTCCCAAAGGGTGCGATGCCCAGTGGTCACAGGCCACCAATGACTAAATAACTAAATGCAGGGCATGCTGAACTGTAAGGTCCCCTAGGCCAAGGATCTGCCCCTGTGTTCACCTCGCTCTCACCTGGGCCCAACTCAATGCCTAGCACATAATAGATGCTCAGTAAGTACTGGTTGGGTGAAAAAGGGAAAGTGGGTCTGCTACCTCATTGTCACGTTGTATGGATGATGCGTGTTTCCTTGTCTAATTCAGAATGGTTCCAGATGATAAAACTGAATCAAGGAGAGGGTTAACAATCTAATTAGAAATAAAGACTGAGCTACCACCACAGGTGGATGTGGGGAACGTGCATGTATACACACCTCGAAGTAAAGAAGGAATTCATTCATGGGCTGTCCACAACCTGATAAAACCTGAAAGGTCAGAGCTACCCATTTAGGAAATCTTTGGAATAATTTATTTAAGACTTTTTCCCTCTGAGGTGGTTAAAACAGAGTTGTTGCCTTGTCAGAACTTTAATAAAGTTTGGGAAATGACGTGGAGAGAATGCGAACGTCCGAGGCCCTTCTTCCACGCCAGGTGTCTAAGCCGGTTGAAGCCGAGGCGTTTGCCGCCCGCCGATGCCTCCCGCCGCGCTGTACTCCTGCGTCTGAGCACCGGTTTGTTGTGACTCGCTCTTTCCCGGTCGAACGGACATCCCCCTCCCCCCCTCCCCCCCCCCCGCTGCCGAGGGCTTCCACCTGCGCCCAGAGCTTCCCTGGCCTACCCCCTCAGCACCCGCCCGGGTCAGGGTCTCCGCGTCCCGACCTGCTCCTCCGTCGGCCGGTGTTCTCGAAGTTGTTTGTGCAAACCCGGCTCCGGACGCGGAGCGGACGGGCGCGACCCGGGAGCAGCCGGTAGCCCCCGCACCTGGCGCGGCCGCCCCGCTCCGCCCTCCCCCGCGCGCCGGGTTCCGCCCGCGCCGCCCGCCGGAGAGAGCAGGCCGCGCGGCTGGCGCTGCGCCCCCTGGGGGCCGGGCGGGACAGGCCTGGGTGCCCCTCGGGGACCGGCGGGACCGCGCGACGGCGTGAAGGCTCGGCGGCGGCCACTTCGGGCGGGCGGGCCGGGCTTGCAGAGGAGTTGGGCTATTTTGTAACTGCACCATCCACCCAAGCCTCATTACCACCTCTTAATGAGACCCCTTTACTCCGTGACGTGCAACCGCTCCATCTCATTAAGGAAATCGCTCTTCAATGCTGATTATTTTATTTGCAGCCATAATTATATTTCTTTCGGCTAAATCACGGTTTAATCGAGCCCACATGGAGGGCAGCAGCACTAATTACGGCGGGGGATGCGGCGGCGGCGGCGGCGGGCGCGGGCCGGCTGGGGGTGGGGGCGGTAGGGGGTGCCCGGGCGGCGGGCGCGGCCGGGGGGCCTGCGGGCGGGGAGGGGCGCGGGCGGGGGGCGGAGGCCTGGGCTCAAACACAACAACTTATTACTTCTAATTCCCCAACTGTCACCAAATCACCTGCACGAAACAAGAATCTAATTTGTTAAGCTGGCATGTCTGCAGATGGAAGATCGATCTTCTCTGTAGATTTCTCTAATTGAGTGAATATAGACGCCCGGAATTAGCCGCACTCGGGCTGCCGGGAGGGGGCAAGGGAAGGGGTGTAGAGAAAAAAGAAGGGGAGGGAGGGAGGGAGAAGAAAGCCGAGAGGAAGGGGAATAGAGAGAAGGGGAGAAAGAAAGAGAAATGAGGAGAAAAAAGAAAGGAAGCAGACGCAAAGAACGGAGAAGAGGGAGAGCGGAAAGAGAATGAAGGAGTGGGAAGATGAAAAAGTAGAAAAGAGAAAGAAGAAAGGAGGAAGAGAGAATACAGGGAAGAGGAAAAAAAGGAGTGAGGAAAGAGGAAAAAGGAAAAGCAAAGGCAGATGGGTAACGAAAGAAGGAAAAGACAGGGAAAGAGGAAATTCTATTTGAGGAAGGCTCATTACCTGTAGAATTATATCCCCCTCTCCGATCCTACCCCCCAAAGTCTAAAATAGCCAGAGAACCCTAGCCCCGGTGTCAGTCGTAGTAAGCTGGGACTAACTGCTTAGGAAAAGGAAAAGGTTGGGACGGGGGAACCCGGCTGGGAGCGAGGGGTGGGGGGAGGGGCGGGCGCCGGCGGCTCCAAGAAATGGCTTACAGAATTACATTTGTTTTTCTTGTGATTTTATTAAAAGTCACTCCTCATCTCCAGAATGCGTGAAAATATCTACTTTCCACTCAGATACACCGCATTAACTTGTTGGAGGGGAATTTGTTTGTTTGTCTATTTTATTTATTTGCTAGCTAAGATTGATGCAGTCTTATTAGCGCTATATCTAGTTATAGAAAGAGATAAGGATGAGATGTTTTTCTTTTTATTCCAATTACTAGCCTTGTCACCTAACTGAATAACTGATATATGATTATTTATCCTGAGTAAATAGAAATCAGAAAAGCAGCGAACTTAACACATATAAATAAAATCTCTGTGTGGCTTATTATATTCCGTGTGGCTAATTGGGGCCATTAAAATTACAGGGCTAAAGGCAAAAAAAAAAAAAAAAGAGGAGATACGGAATCAGGGGGCGTGTTCTGATCTGTCATTGTTTTGTGTAGAGCTTTCTGCGTTGAAGGCCACGGAGGCGAATTGTTAGAAGGTAATGATAGGGGGGAAAAAAAAAGCGAGGGACAGGCCCCAGCGCCCAGAAGAGTCACACAGGTGGACTGCATGGTTATAGTTTGCGAATTCGAATGTATGGGAAACTGTTTATTGCAGGGGGAGGAAATTACGTGGAGCTCCTGAATCGCCACAGGCTTCCAGGAAGGGTAGGAAATCAGACAGCCTCTTTCCGGGCGAGTTTTCCGCTGCTCTGTCGCTCCCGGCACAACCCCGCTATTCGGGTGAGCAGGCAGTGGATACACACTGCTCACACAAGCGCTCACAGAAGTACACGCGTCACGAACACGCAGCCCCTGCTCCCAGCGCTTAAAAAGAAACAGCCTGGAGTATGGGTCCTTGGCTTTTAGTTCATAGGCTGGGGAGCCCGGGTCATGTAAAGAGTTTTTGCGGCCCTAGGCTCCCGCAGCGACATTAAAGGGACAACCCTGGCTGATTGCTGCCCAGAGTCTCTGAGCTCGGGAGCATGCAAGTTTGGGCTTGCCCCAAGCCAGGTGGGCTAGGGGGTAGAGGCCCTCAGTTTGTCCTGGTGAGTCGCTGCCGGCTGGAGAGCCCATGAAGCTTTCTCAGTGGCCAGGCAGGAGTATTCAGCCAAAGCCTCTGTGGCTGTGGTCTCTTTCGCGGGAAACCCCAAGAGAGTTCTTTAATGCACAGAAGTGTAGAAGTGCCTATCATCCTTTCCCAGAGACTTGGCTGCCCTCCCAGATCTCCTTCCTTCCACGCACCCCATCCTCAAAATGAGTCCCTTCAAATGAGCCATACATCAAGCAGTCCCAAACTCTAGCCTGGCGAGATGTGGACCACTGACCCCTGTCCCCCGCGATGAGGTTTGGGGCTGGGGGAGCTTCCATTCTGGCAACTGGGGTAAGATATAGGAGAAAATGGTCACCATTGTTTCAGACAGGGTGGCCTTGAGAGCTTCTTGTTTCTTTCTTTTTTTTCCTCGAATATTTGCCCCCCACCCTTTATTCTTTTCGAGGTTCTAAGATAGGCCTGAGGAATGGGATCTGATTTGCCATTGCGTTTGGGTTATTGCATATCTGGAAAAGTAAACAGGATTGTTCAAGTCACTTGATTTGTTTTCTGTAAGCAAATAATACCCAAAAGCATGGCTGTAATTTACCACGAATTAAAATTGATTCTTTTCATCAGGCAAGAAAATAGGAAAATGTGAGATCGTTAATTATTGAGGGAGGCGCTCCTCATTAAAGGGAACAATGTTACAATTCAGCATTTAATAGCAGGAATGTGAATAATAACGCGCCATATTTCAGCCCACTGTCTGCAAAGAAAAGGGAGCAGTTTACAAACAACCCAAGCAGCCGAAAGTTACATTTAATAAACACCCGAGGTTTCTGTAAGTGGAATAAACAATCAGGGAGCTGGGCACACTACCCAATTCTTCAGGAGCACCTAGTATAAATTTTTATTCTTTCTGTCTGTCTCTCTGTCTCTACAAAAAGATTCACAATGAGCA
The DNA here is from genome assembly GCF_020171115.1 of Neogale vison. Taxonomy (NCBI): domain Eukaryota; kingdom Metazoa; phylum Chordata; class Mammalia; order Carnivora; family Mustelidae; genus Neogale; species Neogale vison. The sequence continues at coordinate 213,472,253 of NC_058091.1, forward strand.
CAGAAATACAATTAGAGATAAAATCAGAATTACAAACCTAATTAGCATAAATCCATCATTAGGGCACTTGCTGCCAGGATTTCCCACCCCATTCACCTCCCCATCCAACTATACTGTATTTCTAAATCTTTCTCTGGACCAGGATGGCAAAGCAGAAGAGACACCCATTTGGTAGTCGCTGTGTTTGTAGTTTACATAATCAGCCATCAAGGTTTTGATTTAATATGTATATACATATCCCAGAAAGCCCATTCTCTCAAAACTACAAAGTTCTAGGGCTGGGTCTGGGCGCTCAGCGGGTCGGGAGACAGAGCGGTTTCCCTGGCCTTTAAATGGTCTTTGTGCTTCGTTAAAAAGGAGAAGCAGAAAAGAGGAGAAAGCAAAAAAAATGATTTCCCTGTGCATCGCCCCTTGGCAGGCTCTTGTACAAAATTCAATCTCTATTTTTTATGAGAAGTAAACTGTCTAAATAAATTTTATTAGGGGCAACCAATATATTTTCTGGTAGTTCCCTTTGTTCCACTTCTACGTGTGTGTAACAATCTAAAACCTATTTATTGAGGAAAAATCACTGGATCCGTCATAGAAAATCCTTTTACTTTGCTTTGAAGTGATTTCTGAAGACATTCTTGTCATTCCGAAGATTTGGGGGCCATTGCGCTAAAGCCTCGCCTTGTTAGGGACTTCAGTTCCCATGATCATGTGGGAAATGCCTTAAATTATCAATAGCAATGGGCCTGACCGGCACTTTCCCGGCTGCCCCAGGAACGTGGGAAGATGACAGGGAATAAAACTCTGGTAAATACATCTCAGGCGCTGCCCAGGTGGATTCAGACTTTGGCCAGAAGGAGCTGCCGAGAGGAAACCGGGAGCAGGGACGAGCATTTTACATCCAGACTATTGTCGTTTTCCTCACCACGCCTGCTGGCAACCGGCTCCCGACATCCGGCTCCAGCTCCAGCTTGCACCCTCCCCACCTCGACGCCCCCACACCACCCCTGTCACCCCCTCCCACTCTCAGATTTCCCTTTCTTTTTTTCCCCCCTTTCCTTTATCCCTACCCCCCCCACCAAGATGCTTATGCTCTGAAGTCTTGGAAGAAATGATTTAGTTTGTTTATACTGCTATAAAAATCAAGACCAATAGAAAAGTCATAAAATGAAGCGGGCTATCAATCACGCCGCAACATTGTTATTCAGTGGTTACTAACAGAGATGGATAATCCTTTGATTTCGTCCCATTGTTATTACTCTGATGTGTCTTCACATTAACTATTACACATTTATTTATCGACCTGAAAGATACAACAAAACAGAATATACGAGCGAGTGCGTGTGGGAGGACGCTGCACGGCCCGCGGCTGTTCTGGGAGTGGCTGTGGGAGGAGGACAAGAGCGTCTGTGTACACTTGAGAGCGGACTCGGGGCCCCGCGCCCTTCTTCTCTCCCCACGTCGCGGCCTCCACTCCCTCCCTCCTGACACGGTGCACCGCCAAGGCAAAACGGGCCTCCACGGACTTGCCTGTTTGGAGCAGCAAGGGTCAGCTCCCAGGCACCCCTCTCTCTTGCTTTGACACTTCTGCCCACCTCTGCCCCAGCGCTCGGGTCTTGGAGCCCCTGCAAGTCCCTCCAAGGTGGACACAACCCCCTGCGAATCCCAGCAACGTGCAGCCAGGTGCGCACTTGAGAGCAGCGTCCAGGACGCACGCCGCCCCGCCCCAGGCCGCCGTCTGGCCTCTGGCCTCGAACGCCTGGCGCCGTCCCTTCTGGATTTGGGGTTTTGTTTGGGGAAGGGGAAGGTTTTACTGGAGGGACTTTATTTGCCTTAGGTTTAGGCATTCTCCTTCCAAACAAGGCTTTCTCGAAAGGACGCTAGGTGTTTGCGGAGCACCCTGGGGGTTTCCAAACGTGCCGCTGCCACCCGGGCTCCGCCAGGCTGCTATCCTCGTCCCCGTCGCCCCGGTCCCACACAGGCGGTGTTGGCATCAGTTGCGGCGGCCGCTGAAGCTCGGCCAGGCCCAGAGCTTCCGGGGAAGCCGTCTCCGCAGCTTGGAAGGAACCGCCGTGGCTGATGCCCGGCAATCACGCGTGTGTGCATGTGTGCGCGCGCGCACGTGTGTGTGCATGGGAGGAGGGGAGCAGGCTGCAGGAGAGAAGGAGGAGGAAGCACAACTGCCCCAGAGTTCGCCTTGCAGCCTCCTTTGTCTCCTTGCTCGGTCCCTGTCACACATGCAGCTAAGGACACACACACACACACACACACACACCCATTCCTCTCGCATCTGCTCTCAGGCAGCATTTCCAATGTTTTGTGTAAGTCAATTGGACGGCGAACAAAAAAAGCCATTTGCTCGGTATTATTTAAAACAGACTTCATAGGACCACCCTTTTGTGGAAGCTTTATTTGCACTAAATGAATAATCTTAATTGCATCACTCTCGAATTAAAAATCAATGTTAATCAAGTTGAGAGTAGTAAATATCAGTTTTCATTGTGCCTGGGTAGAGGGCATTTTTCTTGTGTTGCAAATAAAAATACAAGTCAAATAACTTTAAAAGGGCATTATGTTCTGCTACAAATACAATTGAAACGGATTGTTTAGGAGCAGATCAGAAATGGTACAGAATTTTGCACTTAATTTCCTCAGTTATCATTTACAATAAGAACCTCTGGGCTTGACAGCCAAGTCTAAACAGTAGTAAATTAGTACAAATTTATACTGATTTTACTCTAATAATCGTAATAAAAGCTTATAGATTTGGCACTAATTACATAAATGCCTAATGATCTTGAAAATTACTCTGGTTAGAAATATATTACTAATCTAAACTTTGTTGTTGGCTGGCTCTGAAAAATCAGAACATTAGAGATGGTTCGCTTCACTTGTGCAAAGCACTTTAAATTGTTCAAGTAGTTTAACATATTCAAGAAGAAAATAAAGAGCATTTAACTTTATTTACAGCCATAAGTGGAATTGGGAACCGAGCTGAACTTAGAAACTTTGACCGAAAGAGCAGGATGTGGGGCCAGGATGCAAGCGTGGGCCGGGCAGAGGAGCGGGCTCCCAGCGGGAAGGGTACAGAGTGTACGAATCGGCACTCTGCTCGGGGCCCTGAAACTGACTGCGGGCCCAGGAAGCGCCGCGGGGGGAGTCTACTCCTTTTTTCCTCTCTAAGCTTGCTGAGGGGTTGGTACTCTTTAGAGCCGGGGTCCCAGCCAGGGGAATCTGTACCCTAGGCTCAGGCCTGCTAGGCGGCCGCGAAGTCTAGGCGCGTTCTAGAGGCTGCGCAGGGCGCGGGTTGTGCTGCGTGTTGGCAGGCCCGAGCCAGCAGCAGGCCAGGGTGGCCCACAGCGCGCGGGCGGGAGTGACTCTCGGGTCACGCGGGGGTCAAGCCGTGCTCTGTCCCTTGGGCCCGGGAAGATCCTAGTAGTCAGAGACAGAGCTGCACCTTGGAGGGAACAGGGACAAGGAAAAGGAAAGGTGTGCCTGGAGAAAATCGCGAGAAGAACCAGCGGAGTCCGGGCCGCTGAGCCCCCGGCGAGGCCGAGGCGGCCACCGCTGCTTTAGCTGCTGCTGTCGGCTGGAGCTGCCAGGGCAGCCGCCACCGCCTCCTCCGGGCGGGCGCGGGCGGGCGGGCGGGCGGAGTGGGGGACTCTCCCGGCGCTGACATTTGCAGGCTGCCCTCCTGATTGGTCCCCTCGCCGAGCTGCTCACGGGTTCATTCAACTGTTAAGCACCTCCCCGTCTCTCTAAAGGACATTATAATGCAAGAAGCCCCCTTTTTAACCACAAACCGAATTTTCTTTCATTTAGGTGATCTATATATATCTATATCGTATAGCTTATAGCTTATATCTATTTTAAATAACTTAAAGCCGCTAAAATTTGGGGGGGAACAGCTTTCGCCCTGGAGCGGTGCGCGATGCTGTCTCACGCCGACCTCCTGGACGCCAGGCTAGGTGAGTGCGCGCCTCTCGCCCGGGCAGCCAGGAGAAGCCCGGGCAGGAAATTGTCAATTTGTTCCTTATTTTACCTTAATGCGCCCTAAATGGACTAATTTCTTTAAAAGTAATTGTGCTGCATTAAAGTTTAATTTGATTTAACATCGTCTTTAAAAAAAAAATCTATGGAATATGTAGATCCAAAAAGGACTAGGGAAATGTTGTTACTTTTTGTTTTTCCTCCCCCCCTTCTTCCCTCTCCCTTATTATTATTAAATTTTTTTTTTTTGAACGGCGATCTACCCTGAGATAATTTGTTCGGAGGTGTTTTTCTTTCTCTCTCTTCCCCGCCTGTTTGCTTTGATTTGGGATTTTTTTTTTCTCCTCCTTTTTCCTTTCTCTCTTCCACTACCTCCTTCTCTACCCCTCATCTAAGTATGGTTGAATTTGTAAAAATCTGGCATAAAAGAGAAGTCGCTGCAATCGAGGCGGATTTTCTATGTGTGTTCACTGAGAAAGGAGAAAAGCCAAATTCATCCCTACAGGCATCCCCGCCTGCAAGGGACTCGGCGTTGACAATGTCTGAGGGGAACGCGCCTTTTATTTCTCCGGAAAGAAAAGTTGAATTCTCTGAAGTTTGATTCACTATTCTGTCTATAGAGTTTACTTGAGTTTCCTAATGCGGTCTGGGTTGCTGAGCTCTGTTCCGGTTTGGGAATCTTTGGTGATGGATGTGACTCCATTTTCCAAACACTTTCTCTGATTTGAGGGAGAGGCGGAGCTGATTTGGGTTGATTTCAGAGGGTGGAAAGCTTGGAGAATTATTCATCTTCCAAAAGTGAGAGGGAATCGGCTGAGGGCCGGCGGTAGAGTTCGCTAAGCTGCCTAAGCGCAGGTGAGGCAGAAACCAAGAAGTCGTTTACTTTTCTTTCTTTCTTTTCTACCCCCTCACCCCCACCCCGCCTACCCCAACCTGGTCCAAGGTCCAAGGGGCTTCAGGAGTACTGTTCATGAAAGGGACTCGGAGGCACGTTTCTTTGCCGGGACTGGGCGTGTTTCATTGCGGGAGATACGAAAGCGTGTGCTGTATACTACGGGAGCTGGCTGCCGGGAGAGGGGAAAGGGTCGGCAGTTGGTATTCCAACCTGGCTGTCCAAATTCTGGGGAACCTAGCTGAGCATCCCGGGAGTTTCCTCTGTAGGGCGAACGTGGGCGCGGAGGGAGCCGAGGATGGGGCTGAAGGAGGACCGCGAAATGAAGACGGTCTCTCTTGGCATCGCCAGGAAAGTAGTGACCGCGATCCCCTTGCCTCCTCAGGTATGAAAGATGCCGCTGAGCTTCTGGGCCACCGGGAGGCGGTGAAGTGTAGGCTGGGCGTGGGGGGCTCCGACCCTGGGGGCCATCCGGGGGACCTAGCGCCCAACTCCGACCCAGTCGAGGGAGCGACTCTGCTGCCCGGGGAGGACATCACTACAGTGGGCTCTACGCCGGCCTCGCTGGCGGTGAGCGCAAAGGACCCGGACAAACAGCCGGGGCCCCAAGGCGGCCCGAACCCCAGCCAAGCCGGCCAGCAGCAGGGCCAACAGAAGCAGAAGCGCCACCGGACGCGCTTCACGCCCGCGCAGCTCAACGAGTTGGAGAGGAGCTTCGCGAAGACTCACTACCCCGACATCTTTATGCGCGAGGAACTGGCGCTGCGTATCGGGCTGACCGAGTCCCGAGTGCAGGTACGCCGGGCTTGGGCGCGGGGGCAGCAGACAAGGAGGGGCGGGAGGATATGGGCAATAGAAGTGGGGTCTTTTCCTTGACGGGGTCCTGGGCTTGCGCTTCGGCTGCCTGTGAGTTCTGTGGACAAGCAGGGCCCCCTTCTCCCACCAGTAGAGTCACATTCCCACAGAAATGCCTCAAAAGCGAAGCCGGCGTTGTTCGACTGTTAGGTCGTCTCATTCGTCTTGACTGAGAAGGGAAGCTCCGAATCTCCCAGCCTCCGCACCTCCCAGCCTCTGCGTCTCCCTGGCGGCTAAGCCGAGCGCGCACCTCCACTCCAGCTCGAGTTATTGACAAGTATTTCATTACCACCTAATGAGTCTGTGTAAGGCGTCTAGATAAATGCGGGAATGCAACAGTTATCCACAAAACTTGAAAAGGGAGAAAATAAGACATAATGGCACCACCCCCCCAAAAAACAAAAAAAACCCAAACAAACAAACAAAAAAAACAAAAACAAAAAACAAAAACCACATCTGAGGTTCACCGTGTAGCTTTATTCTCCTGAACATCTCCCTCCCGCCGCTCTACGACAAAATACCCCGAGCTTTGAGGTTTGCAAAGGTTTTAAACTTTGATGATCTACCAGTGCGCTGAGGGAGGCTGAAGAGATCCCCTACAGTCTGTGAGCCCTGGTTTCCCCTAAGGAAACTGGGAGGAGAGGGATGAAGGCTTTCTGTTGTAGATATCCGATCTGAAGAAAGGACATTTAGGACAGGAGAGATTGACAGGTAGTAGGTGAAATCATTACTGATCCCTTGTTCTCCTCCAACCACCCTCCAAGTTGTAAATTATATATAACTTATAAAATCACACCTATAACTTTTCTGAAAATTAGGGGAAAAAAGTATAAGCCCAGCGAATCTCAGATTTTTTTTGGCTTCTTAGAAGAATGAAAACAATATATCAGATATTTTATGGACAAGTGTGGAGGTGAAATTCCAAGTCGCTAAGTTGGTCTTGAGCTATCCAGGGTTCTGAAAACCCTCCTTTTCGGCCTCCGATGTGATATTTCTGTCATGTTGAGTATCAACTATAGCTGTAGGTGCTTTAACAAATTAAGTTTAAAGATATCAGTTCCTTTATATTTGATCTAAGAAGTAAGAGGCAAGGCTGTCCATAGTCACAGGGTTGAATATTTCTGTCTTTGTGTGACATTTTAAAGATAGTCTAACCTGGAAAAATAGCATATGCTTCTTTCTAAATAGTCAGCAAATGGATATTATCATTGGGGACTTAAAGTGGTCAGATTAATACAGAAATAATCAAGGTATAATATAGATTAACATTTTTACTCAGTATAAGTCTGGATGGTTTCATTAGTGAACTTTGGAAGCCCTGAACCATGGGCCGTTGAAATTAAACAACCAAAGAGTGTTAATTGCATTGTGCAGATATATCCTATTGTGTAGATATATACTATTTGTTTTTTAAAAAATTTACTTACCTTTTCTTTTGAAATCTGAAGTCGAGTCCAAACCTGAACAGAGATACACAATTTCAATACTTCCACTAAGGCTAATGATAATACTGGCTTGTTAAAATCTCATAAGTTCAAAATTCATAAATTTGCTTTTTGTCCCTCAAGAGAAATACTACCTGATAATTTTTGTTTTAAAGAGTAAAATGCTGTTGCTTGACCTAGACATAGTGGTAATTAGTTTAAATTAAAATAGAACTTAGAATCACAAATAAAATATAATTGGACAACTGACTTTATGAAAAAAGAAAATGAGGTCTATTAAACTTTATTAGGTCTTCCAAAGGTTAATGGCAGTGATTCTTTTAATATAAAAAGTTGTAAATGAAGTAAAATACAAACTATGTTATAGAAAGTTATTTTCCAAAAGTACACAAAAGAATAATCAAGAAGAAAAAGACAAAGTACTTTAATTGTTCTAGCATAATGTTCAACAAAAGATAATAGCTTGGGGCTGCTGATAGGAACAATTTAATAGAATGGCAATTTCAATATTTTTAAAAATAATGTTTCATAGTTTAAAAAGTAATCAGATCAACATAACCTTCTTAATTAACATTTCAGAATGATTAACATTATGTAATGTAATGCAAAAATAATTTATGGAAAATGTATTTACTTCACAATTCACTGTACCATTGCTCCTTGACCAAATTCAAATTAAATAGTAATTGGTTTATGTTCTTATATGATGAGTCCTTCATAGTTTTCTTTATAGTTAACAGATTGCCACACATTCTTTTCAGTATGTGGGCCACTGCACTGATTAAAAATGATCTAAATATTTAATTTATTACAATTGTATGTTTTTAAAGATACTTTTAAATTCTAGACTAACTGATCCAACACACTTATTTTTAATCTATATCTGGTATATATCACACTTTTTAAGCACTTATAAAAGCACCTCTACTTACATGGAGGCCAATTCCATGTCTGATATCGCTCCCTTTTTCTGGCTAGTGTAATAAAACCATTCCTTTTATAGCATGCCATTATTAGAAACCAATTTCAGAATTATTTATAACCTGGAATGGCTTATTAAGCAGCAATGCGAGAATCATGCAAATTACGCGATCAAATGCAATATAATAAGCATAATCATTAGTCTCTAGCACGGATTAATTAACTTTCAATATTTTATTTACATAAAAACCAAATCAGTGAAATAACTTCTGCACAGTCAGGCTTGCCTTTCAATATTTTATACGAACAAAAATAATGTGCTGTAATTCCATTGACCGTGTCCCCCAGAATGGCCCTGTCACCTGCCACATCTTAATAGGGGGACAAGCTGAGAGTATTTTCTAGTTTTCTAATGGAATGAGAAATTGCATTTTCTTCCTCTCCCAGCACTATTAAAGTGTAATGAATTCGGCCCAGAGTTCACGGCTGGCTGATCGAAATGAACCTGAGATCTCGGCTTTAATACAGCTCCCCAGATTTCCTCCCAAATCTTCACATTAATCATTTGCTGGATTCCAATGAGATCTTCATAAAGCGTTTGCTTCGAGGGGGAAAAAAGTAATATTCTCTCTTTCTTCCTCTCTTTCTCTATTTCTGAGCCATTTATAGTTGGGGAATTAAACGGGCTATATATTTTAAAATACATTTACAGTATGTCTATATTACTGTAACAGCAGATATCATGAAAGTGGATTTTTAAATTCCAACCTCCATTAGATTCTCACTGTTGTATTAAGCATTTTCTGAGAAGAGCTGCATTTCAAACTGAGTACAAAGTTGGCCCGTGGCTGCGGTTAATATATTTTCTGCAGTTGTCATCTGTGCATTCTCAAAATCTCCCTTAGGTTTTGCCTGCATTTTAATCCGTCATGCTCTAGTTTTCAAGTGGAAACATTCACATTTTAAAAACATATGCATCATAGCTTGGAACGGAGGTGCTCAGACCCCATGCAGATTTTTTTCCCAACCCCAGTAAGCCATGAAACATAAAAAATTTTGTAGCCATCATTTGACTACTAACCCTCAAACATAATTGAGCACGATTTTTCGATTATCCCTATAATATTTAGTTCTTTAACAGCTGTTCTTTTCCACCTGTGTCTGAGGTTCAGAAACCCTTCTAGTGGGTGTGTTTTACACTGAAATCCTATGGGGCAATCCTGCCCCCTTCTTTCTTTCTGCTGCTTCTCTTCCCACTCTCCCACAGATGTCCGCCACCTTCCTCCTCCACGTTCCAAACATTCAAACATTCTCAAGACTCATTGACACTTTGCAGGATGTTAGGAACCAGCCTTTATAGATACCTTTCACAATATATCTGGGTGTGGAATGTGAGATGGGACTCTCACCTAGACACCATGCCTGTCTAGGGCTTCTGCCAGTTTATCTCCCCCAGTTCCAGCCGTGGATGGGGAATGCAAGTGACCTGTGGCCGCAGGTCTCCTTGCCGTGTTTTCCTTGGCTTCTGTGGGTTACTCTCCGCTCCAGGCCACTAACAGCTCAATTCGCTGCCGGCAGCATTGATCCCGGTTACTATCAAGGGCCCCGCAGCCTCATTAATCCGTCCTGCCACCAACTCAACGGGCTTTAGCAAGTCAGGGACCCTGCATCTTTATACAGTCTGGAACTTGGGGTAGGCAGAAACATGGCAAATGGGGTAGAAATCAGAGAAAGATAATATGGTGGGCAATGGTGAGAGTGTTGTGGCAGGGCCAGGCCGACCCAAAGATAGGAGATAATTCTAGATTGCAAAGCCGTTCACACTGTTAAGCGTACAGTGTCTCCACTTGCGCGGGTGTAACACACCTCTGTGAATAGCTGGCTCGCCAACAACAGGTCAGTTACGTCAATACTCATGACCCTTTATCTTGCAGAATAAATGCTGAACATTAGCTTGGATTAACAGATGAATGGCCTTTTGGTCATGAATATGGTCAAATTGCGTTTGCCAAATTCTAAGAGGAAACTCATCAGTATGAGCTGTGTCTCACATCATTTGTATTTATGCACAGTAAACCTCCACCTAACTAGATGTTAAACTGACAGCCTGCCATGTCGGTATGCTGCGAATTATTATGATGATTTTTTAAAATATCGAATTAAAAAAATAAATATCAAATCCAAATATAAGGAGACAGGGGGCTACCTTGGTCAGGCAGGTCTGACATCTTTAAGAAGAAACTTTCCTTCCCGTGGTAGCGAATAGGACATTAATAGGCAAATTTGTTTGGTAAGTTCAGAAATTCAGGGTTATTGTGAATAAAGAATGAGTAGAAGGTTTATTTTTATTTGGAGTATATTTTATCAAACACATCTCCTTTAAAAAGATATGTGGCTATTGGATCTACGCAATATTAAATTTGATTCATTACTAGTGTGAGCTTTAAACCTGACCTTTAATTTGTAGTCAGAAAATTTGCTTTCAGTTACAGATGAAACAGAGGAAACAGAGAGGGGGGGCTTGCGGAACTGGAGGCCCTATAGCCTCGTGTCCTCAGTAAGTTTCTTAAAATAGACTGGCAAGCACCCGGCTCTGGCAGCAGATTCCAGTGTATCTGCACAGCTCAGATAAAAGGTGCCGTTAGTGGGGTTTGAGAATGAGGCAAGGAGACTTGTGGCAGAAGCACCAGTCGCTGGGAATCACAAGTCACGGTGGCGACCCAAACAACACCGCAGCTCAGTGCCGCTCACTTTCCCACATGGATCACTATATTAACCTCTCTGCTCTGTCATCCGTGGCGTTAGGGTTTTTCCTTTGTCTTTCGATTTTGAGACCGGCTATGTCATGCACAGCCTTTCATCAATTTCCAAATTTCCAGCGTTTCTGAAAATTCTATACCCCATCAGTGTTATAAGGCACGCTATTAAGCCACATGGGTACACATGTTTATCTTCATTTGTACACCTGTGGGTCCAATTTTGACACATGCCTGCCTGCAGACTTGTGCATCTAGGCAGTGCACAGAATGTGCCAGCATGCTGGGGCGTGTTGAACGCCGCGCGCGGTGGTGTGTTCGCACCGAGTGTAGGAGCGCGGGGGGCACGACTACTCAGGACCCCGGAAGTGAGCGCTTGCTGAGTGCCCCGGGCGCCGGTTTTCTCCAGCTGACCAAGAACCGCGGTCTCTGACTGGCCTTGGGGGCGCGTTGGGTCGAAGGCCCTTGGTCCACCTGGGGCAGGTCTGACGCAGGTTTCTCAGGCTCAGGCCCCCGCCCCTCCGGGCCGGTCCGCTTGCTGATAGCGCTCTGTCTGTCTCCCGCCCCGCCCGCTCCAGGTCTGGTTCCAGAACCGGCGTGCTAAGTGGAAGAAGCGCAAGAAGACCACCAACGTGTTCCGCGCGCCGGGGACGCTGCTGCCCACGCCAGGCCTGCCTCAGTTTCCGTCAGCCGCCGCCGCGGCCGCCGCCGCCATGGGCGACAGCCTGTGCTCCTTCCACGCCAACGACACCCGCTGGGCGGCGGCCGCCATGCCGGGCGTGTCACAGCTCCCGCTGCCGCCGGCTCTGGGCAGGCAGCAAGCCATGGCGCAGTCGCTGTCCCAGTGCAGCCTGGCGGCCGGGCCGCCGCCCAACTCCATGGGCCTATCCAACAGCCTGGCGGGCTCCAACGGCGCGGGGCTGCAGTCGCATCTTTACCAGCCAGCCTTCCCCGGCATGGTGCCCGCCTCCCTCCCCGGCCCCAGCAACGTCTCCGGCTCGCCCCAGCTCTGCAGCTCTCCGGACAGCAGCGACGTGTGGCGGGGCACGAGCATCGCCTCCCTCCGCCGCAAGGCGCTAGAGCACACAGTCTCCATGAGCTTCACTTAATGCAGCCGCGCCCAGCCTGCTCCGCCCCCGGCGCCGCCCCCAGGGCCGCCCCGAGGTCCTTCGGCGCGCGCCCGGGCCCCAGCTCCCTGCCCGGGCCCCGGCCCCGGCGCCCTGCCCCATCCCCGCCCGGCCTCCGCCACTTCTCGTTTCGTTCTCTCCTCTCTCGTTCGCTCTCTCGGGCTCACCCCAAGCCCCAGCCCGCGAGGCCTCCCCTCCGCCTGATTTCGCTCGCCCCGGTCCCCTCTCCTCCTCCCCACCCCCAGCTCCTCTTCCCGTCTCGCTTAATCTTCCCTGGCCCGCTTCTCCCGCGCCTCACCCTACCCTTCGCAGCTACCCCCGGCCACCCGGCTCGCACGCAGCGTGCTCGCGCCCTCCTCCCAGCCTTCCGACTGGCGGCATTCTCACCTACACCTTCAACACGACGCCTACGACCCCTCGCCCGCCGCCTCCCCTCGGGTCCCTTCTTAACCCGCACCTCACACCCCTTCTCCCGCGCCCTGCAAAAAGCATCCTTCCCGCCATTTTACTTACCAGGGAGTCGACTCAGGATCTGAAATCAGACACCAATGGACTGGTTTGTGGGCAGAAACACACACACTCGCACTCTCGCTCACTCTCAGACACTACATACACTCGCGCACACACACATACACAGTGCACCTAGGTCACACACGGACGTGTTCAAGGGACAGCACAATGTTAGGGATTTTCGTCTTAAAGGAGGACAAGCATCTGCTACAACCGCCTCATCTGAGGGCCCAACGGACATAATTTGATTTATCCCTGTATTCTTTCTCCGAACTCCTGGTTTTTTTCCTCTCCCACCACCCGACCCTTGCCCCATGCACCCAGTCACATCCATGCAGCCCTCTATTGGCTTGCAAAAGAACACTTTCATTTTATCTTACTTTTATTTTCTTAAGCACAACTGTGTGAGGTTATTGAAGGGAAGGCTTCTCAGGAGGAATATGCCAGTGGATTGGGTGGCTGGAGTAGACTAAAGCAGTCATGTGATGAAGAAGAGGTGATCCTACCCATTTTGATAAGTCTTTATAAGGAAGAATAAAGTAAACGTAAGAAAATTTTCCTTTTGTAAAAGTAAAAGCCACATCTCTTTTCTGGATCCTTCAGGACTGGGGTTTGTTTGCTTCCTTTTCCGTTTCTCTCTCCTCGCTGCTCTGTGCCCTAGGTTGTTTTGTGGTCGTCCTGTCGTCCCTCGTGCCCCTCGGCCACCGCCCTGGCCCTTGCCGGCTGCTGATGGGTGCACTTGGACATCTACAACCCTGCAACTTTGTACAGAGAAACACAATCAGCTCTTTCTGCATGTGCTGGTCAAATCCAAACCCAGAGAACAGAAGCTCTTTCGAAGAATGAACAAACATGTGAAATAGGATGTTTTGTGTAGATAAAGCATTCTTGTTACATACTGGTCAATTTGTGATATGTTTTAACTTCTTGTCTGTGCTTATTTATGGAATTTGGTTTTCTTAATAAATGTTTGAGCTAATATAAAGCATATTATTTGACTTTTCCGGACAAGTTTATATCAAGTTAAATGTAAATGGTTAAAATAAAATCATTTTCAGTATGTGATATGGAGAATGATGGGTTTTGTTGTGGCTGAATTTCAGGAGAGGGTCTCATGGGGGAGGGGGAGAGAGCTCGTCCTGTGGGCTCTCAATTCGCGCTCAACCCGGTGGCAGGATCCCCGAGTTAGGGATCCCCAGCTCTCCACGGTTTCCGGGTTGCACCGCAGCCCAGGCAGTGCTGTCCCACGCAGCTTCTGGGTGAGGAGGCAGCGCCTCAAATCGCAGGCCGGAAGTTAGGAGGCCCGGCGCGGAGGGCCTCACGTGAGCGCGAGGCCTCGCGAGGCTTTGAGCCGCCCGGGGCCTAGGAAGCCCGAGATAGGCCTCAGGGCCCGGCTCCCGGCACTAAACGCAGGGCGTAGGGTTGATAAGCCTTGCGTGTGGACGGTTTCCTGTGGACAAAGAAGTGGAGGGCGAGCGTGGTCCGGCTGCGTGCGTGTGTGAGGGGCAGGCTGTAGGCGAGAGGAAGGATCATAGTGAAGGAAGCCTGGGAACCTTCCGGTGTCACCCAAAGTCTCATCTGACCCCAGGTACACAGTGGCTGTGAAAGGACCGGGGTGGAGGGAGGTGGGGTGCGCCAGAGTGTGTGTGGGAGGCTCGTGATTTCCTTTCCTAGGCCCTAGGCCTCCCGGCCTTGTGAGAGAGGCGACCGACCAGGTTCCTTTGGGTCCTCAGGATGTAGGCTGGGCTTCGGGTACTGGGACTTGGGACCTCCCAAGCGGAGGGAAACTGTACATCTGAAAAAGTTCCTCAGGACTACCTGGCTTTGGGCTGTGCCTCTCAGGTTTTGCCTCATCTGGCCACTCTCATTTTCTCGGGGTCCTTACTTGGTGCAAGTTAAATTCGAATATACCCACGTGCTCGGGGGACAGCCCCACACTAACTAGTAGCAAAAATTGCTGTTTCTTTAGTAGTCTGGGTGGGAAGGTTGTGGGTGTGTTTTAAACTTGGAGGCAAATCAATATCGCAGGCATTCTTTGGAAGGCTAATCAAAATCGATCTTGTAGTTTAAAATTTAAGGGTCATTATAGGCATTGAGAGTGCACCCTTTCCCATGGGAAGATTTCTCATTTGGTTGCCACTGAGTAAATCCTAAAAAGACCCTCGCCCTAGAATATAGTTTTGAACTGCTGGGCTACATGTGAATTCTAGGAACTATTAATTGTTACTCAACTAAGAGCAGGGAAATCTCCTCGAAGGCAAGACAAAAAAGCCATGATTTTCTATGATACAGAAAAATTATATCTTCGCGTTGCCTTAGGAATTAGAGGTAAAATTGGTGGGTAGGGTTTACCGAATATTTCAATTCTACTTTTTCTAAAGCTTATTTTTAGTATAAAGTTATAATATTAAAGAAGATAAAAACATGCTCATTTGGGATTTCAGATAAAAATGGAGCATTTCTGTATTTTAGAATTCCAGAATTTAGTGACATAATCACATTTCTGAAATGTCTGTAGATGAAAAATATGTTTTCTTGTTTTTACATTTCATCATATTCTTAGTGCTTTTTAAAAAAAAATTGAAATCGTAGCTACTGTAATCTCAAGTCACATTTAAGAGATCAGTACAAATTATAGATTGCTTTACCAGTGAGCATGGAAGGTTGTTTACAAGGATGCTAATTTTACAGCTTTTTTATGCTGCTATAAAGCATAACTTTATGATGTAGGAATGCAATAAAGGATGCTAAATGGAATCTTTAAAAATTGTATTTCTCAAAGGCAAGGGATATCTTTCATTTGAAAAAAAAAATGGGCCAACTCAGAACACTGATGAGAAGTTACAAATCAACTGAAGTGATAGATGCTTTCAAAGATACTTATATTTCATAATATAGTGGTTATTTATCAATATTATAATGAAAGTGTACATTTTTTCACTCGACCTGACTTTAGAATAATATTTGTTTCTATAGCAATAGATTTTTGTATTAAGAATTCTGAATATTTTTAATGTTATATATGCTATTAGCATAAGGCAAGGCAATCTGGTCTAAATTGTTAAAGTTGACAGTTTAGCAAAGATAAAAATGAGAGAATGAAAACCTTAATCATAAATCTGAAAGATTTCTGCATTTTTGAAGGAGGGCAAAAAATCTAAAAACAAAATAAAACTTCTTGGTATTTTTTGCTTTTTATCAGCAGCAAAACAGTTTGTGTCTCGAACTGTTGAAGTTATATTAATAATTACATTAAAAAATAAAAATAATGATAACTGATATTAGAACACAAGGTAGATAAGTACAACATGCTGGATGTTCTGCCTCTAATGAATTGTACTTTTTGCTGAGTTGCCTGTTTGGCATTGAATACTATCACCACATGCTAGCTAGAAAAACTCCAAGTTTATCATGATGTTACTATGTGATTGATTTATTTGAATATACATATTCATCCTTGTGTATTTTTTCCCCTCAAGATTGGTACTAAATATATGTGGCATAACATGATGGCCTGTTAATGATGTGCACTTAGTTTACTTTTTGTTGATGGTGGAAGAAATATGGTATAGGAATTCAACCTACCAAAGATGGTGTTAAGTATTAAATACAAAATAGGATGTGGAGTAATTTGGGTAAATCAAGGTAGATGTAAGTGGAGAATACGGATGAAATCCTAACATTGGAGCCATTTATGTTTGATGTCCTCAATGACTGCTTCCTGTAAAAATGAAAATGTTTGTAATTTGGGTTGTGGACTGTGTATTTTAATTTTTAGGATAAAGAAAAAACTGAACCCACAGAGATGTGTCTTCTAGTAATGGCAATAGTTAACCTGTCAGTTGAAAGAATGTAACCTTCCTTTTCTCCTTTTCCTGACATAAAGGTAATCTCATCTGAGGGCATTTATGTGAAGAAGTAACAGCATGGCATGGTGAAACTACTGGCTCATTAATCCTGGCATCTACTTCCTACAGGGTTCCTTGATTAGTTAGATTCATTCGGTGGGCATTTCGGAGTTTTTGATTTGTCACCATTGACTAGGTTCACTGAGTTCAGGCTAAATTGAGCCAGAAGCAATGTTTATTAGTAATTTTGTAGTACAGGCTACCCTAATAATTCAGCCCAAATATCTCATCTGAAAAATATCCATTCACCCTCGCTTCTAATGTGGGTTGCAGCTGTGTTCATAGGGAATTGAAAGAACACAAGTGATTGGGCATGTATTTTCTAAATTATTAATATGATGGCTAATAGCTGTAAGCCCATCCTCGTATCCAATGCAGAAATCAAGATTAATTTTAAAAATGAAAGCAGCAACAAAGGGGGGCACCCCTTGCCTGGCTCTTTGCTCTCATCAGTACAGAGCTTTTGGTATAGGAACCATGGCCTGTTTAGCATGTGGTCATTATAGAGAGAAACAGAACAATGCCTTTTGCTTTTCTTTTTGCGTGCTCCGCCAAAATAAGACCTGCATTTTTAAGATTTACTAGAAAGTGCTTTTAAGGAATTTTAGGCACAAGCTACAAAGAGGCCCTCTCTTGATTTTGACAAAGTCATAATCAGTCTTTAAGCAGGTGTAATTAGTTGTTTGTGTGATTAAACTCATCTTCTTTCCACATGATCAAATAGCATATATATCCAAGTTTCCTACTTTAAAGCTGAGTTGAATTTGAGAGAGACTTGTTGCAGTTGCTCATGCTGCCACAATCCCCTTTAGGTCTGAGTTGAAGTAATTCACAAGTAGCAGGGTTAATTAACTCACGTGGCATATATAGTATATGTTCTTTATATCTTTCACTGAAATGTCACAGGGCTTTATATGCTTTTGCTCACAGTCATTACTGAATCTGTTTAAGATAAACTCAAACAAGGTCGGATTAAGAACTCTAGAAACCCTTACTGAAAAGATGATACATGATTCTTAAGAAATTAAAAAATAGAAATACTAGTAAAACACAAAACATAGGTATACTGACAGTAAAATAGTTCTTTCTAGATTTTATAATTGCAAAATTCTGAATGAGTTCAATAAGGCTGAGCTGGTTTCTCTTCTTGCTGCCCTTGTGTTATTAATCATCACATGCTTAGTCTGCCATTGGTACTCCAACAGTAATTTCAGAAAGAATATTTTCAGATATATTTGCCTCTAGTATCTTACATTTGAACCCTGTTTTTCAGCTTACAGAGCACACTATCTCTTTTTAATCATCATGTCACCTTTATGAAGTAGATACTATAATCCTTATTTTACAGATGAAGATATTGAAACTCACAGAGACTAAATGACTTGTCCAAGGTCACATACCTAATAAGTGGCAGAGATAATTTTTTAGGTTAGGTCTTCAGATCTTTCAGCAAAACCATTGTATTTGTGACATGTAGATTTTGTTTTTATTCTTAAAATATTTTCAAGGAAGAAACTAAATCACTTCCTTTATTTAGAGGTTTAACAATCCAGCCCTGTTATTTAAACAGGACAGATGATTTTTGACAGGACGTGATAGCTGCATTAAAATTAAATATGGTTTCAAGAGTCTAGAAAACACCTTTCCTCTTGAACTTTACCCTCTCTTTAGAAATGAATTCAAGATGGTTCTACCACGCCAATGAGAAGACTCTTTATTGTGTGAAGAATCTTTATCAATTGAGTTGTTTTCTTGTGATTTGCGCTTTGGGCTGATGGTGCAACAAGCAACCTGGGAATGGGCTCTGAGAGTACTTGGGGGGAGGGTGTGCTGTCACTGTAAGGGGGAGGGGATGGTTTGACTATCCCCAAGGGAAAGCATTCTTGAATCCCTTGGTGCTACAGATATGTTTCTTTTTTTTCCCTGTAAGACTTTATAGAGAGATCTTTTGATGTTGCTTAATATATTAGTCACAACTCAGGATAATCTGTTTCTCATTTTCCTGTCCTTCACATATTAGAGACCCACTGTCAATCATAGAGTCATAAAATCATAGCATTTGAAGGGATATTTGAAATTACCTAGTTCACATTCCCTGATCACAGTTGTTCTTTTTCATTTATTTCCAAGTGGACTTGCAGATTCTGGTTGATCACAAGGCAGATGTCCAATATTGGCCCAACTGCCAGGGAGTCCTTCATTTTATTGACCTAGTCTGCTTCCTATTCTTGCAGTTACAGTTTTGCCTCATTATGACTTTACATCTCATTTCTCAGTACTGAGCTGATTTTCATTTTTAGCCTTCTGTTAATATTGCTATCAGTATAAGACTAGGTTATGGTATGGTACTACATAATCCTTTCTCTGACTTTACACAACCCATGTTTATTTCTTGCTCACAAAAATTCCACTGTAAATTAAGTGATTCTCAAGGACAACTCCACTACATGTAATGGCTCAGAGATCCAGACTGTTTTCATTTTGTGGTTTGACCACCTCATTATGGGGTGTCCACAGTCTTTTGGGAAGGAGAAGAGAGAGCTTCAAGGCTCTAATTGGCTCTAGTGCTTTGGCTCGGAAACTTCTGCTCATGGTCCAGTAAGCAGGAACTGGTTACATGGCTTCCTCTAACTGCAAGAGGGCTGGCCAGTGTAGGGGAGCACATGGATATTCAGTGAGTAGAAAATATCTTCACAGTCTTACTTTCTCTGTCATAAGCACCTTTAGTTCCTTTAACTAAACACGTTTTTCCTGTAACATGTTTTTCATACTTAGAAGTCAACATCTACTTTTTTGTGCTTATTTTCAAGACAGCAGAGATGGGATGCCAGAGAAATAGATGATGTACAAGCTTTTCTCTCTCTCTCTCTTTTTAAAGAATCATTTATTTATTTTAGAGAGCTAGAGCTTGGGGGAAGGTGTAGAGGGAGAGGAAGAGAGAGAATCCTAAGCAGACTCCCTGCTTAGTGCAGAGCTTAATGTGGGGCTCTATTTCAATGATCCTGAGATCATGACCTGAGCTGAAACCAAGAGTCAGATGTTTAACTGACTGAGGTACCCAAACGTTCCAATATCCAAGCTCTTGAGGATCCTACATATAGATGGTGAGATAAGACAAGTATGTTTTTAGAAGAAAACTACACAAGGCCATTTTTAATGGTTTGATCAAGTGCTAAGTACTCTGACCTATATAATAAATACAGTGCAAATTCGAAGAAGTAGGATATCATTGGGGCTAGAATTCCTGGGGAAGGCTTCCTGAAGGAACTGGGTCTTATAGGATAGCAATATCTCCCTTTAGGATTTTCTTCCCCACTTTACCGAAGTTTTTTGACTTCTCTTTGTGGGCTTTATATTCAGATCAATAAATTAGGTGTTGTGGTATATTTATCTCTATTATTACACAGTTCTCTATTATTATCCTAAATTTGGAGCCATTGATCAGATTTAGGTCTCTGCTATGGTGGACCATCTGCCATACTCACATTACTAGCCATTTATAATCTCAGATAGTGTGATAGTATCACTGATGGATAGTATGTAGTGTTGATACAGTATCACCACATGGATAAATCATAGCAATGTAATTCCCCAATATCTAGCATTGACTCTGGCACGTAGTAGGAGCTCAATAGATGTTTATTAAGTTGAATTTAAGTCAGATGTGTTAGTGTTAATGCTCCCAGCTTTTTACACTTGCTACTTGTCTGTTATATCTAGGGGAAAAGTTACCAATTAAAAAATATCTGCATTAAAGGGCATATATGATTATTAAGATGAAAAATAAATCATTCCTGACTATAAGCAAAATTATATTTCATTCTCATAAAAAGAGACCATTCTCATCCTATGGTGAGCTCAGTGCTCACTTGGAGTAAACTAGTCACCCATGGGAGGCTAATTACCTTTCCCAAAGAGCTGGGCTACCATGTAGTGTCTTTACAAAGATAATTTAGTAAATGATGCCCTGGTATCTTGGAAGAGTTAATATGCCACTCTTAGAAACTCCAGTGACAGGATTGTTTCCCACAATAGAGGGAGGAGCACACGCTTGCCAGGAAACCTGCTATCTTAGATTTCCCTGTTGGAAGACTTAAGAGCTTCATTTTCATTTTAAGCCTAGTGGCTTCTCAGAGAACTGGTTGTATGCTATGAGACATTTCAGATTTGAAGAGCTATGATGAGAATTTTCTCTTTAGGCATGCTAACTCCATAGCAGGACCTAGAGGTTCTGCTAGGGGTTGCTTTGGACACCCTGGATTAGGAGATTGGGGCTCCTCAAGGACATTTTTTTTTTCCCTTTTCACTGTGGAAGAACAGTCCTTGCCCCTGTTGTGCTGTAGTGGAGGACCATGAAGACAGGCAGCATGGTTTGGAAATGATCGTTGTGATCCTCGATCAGCTATTACCGAACTCTGATCTCAGTTGTTTCTTAGCAGCTATGAGCTTCTATTTCCTCATCTCTCACCTGAGGTTCTTTCCCATTGCTGACCATCTCTAAGAGCGCTGTAAGTCTGTATGGGCGACCAGTGTGGGGTGTCAGTTTAAAAATACTTGTTAACCAGAGGCCTGGGCAGGTCTTCGTCTAATCTTCCTTTTAAAGGTATTGTTCTTTTATTTGGGAGGAGGGGATCTCCTTGTGAGTCAAGTCGGCCTTTTTTTTTGGGTCATTTCCACATGCTTTATTCCAGCAATCAAAATAATTAAAAACATCTCAAATTATTATACACATACAAAATAGGTACAGAGTCTTGCTTCCTCCCACCCCTTGGGGGAAAAACTGCTTTGTGCTTTGGGAAGTTGTGCTCTGAAACCCAGAGCCGTCCTCGTTAGTATAGTGGTGAGTATCCCCGCCTGTCAAGTCGGCCTTTTAAGGGGGTGAACATGTGAGCACATAACATCAGTGCCGTGCTGAAGCATTGTTGCCACTGACAACATCCCTCACCCCCTCGTAATAGGACCCAGGCAAGGGGATGGGACTGTATTGGGGTTATTTTCCAGAATAGGAAAGGAAGATTGGAATATGCAAGAATTTAACTTTCCATAGAAAACATGGCTGTGCTAAGAAATCCTCATCCCTGCCCTTAAATCATTAGTGCAACTGGGTTTTTATGTCATCCGGTAAAGTATGGTTAGTCCATGGATTTAACTGAAAAGGAGAAATTAGAAAGAAAATAGACAGTCTAGACATGTTCTCCTATCAGAAGCATTCAGTAAATTTTGGCTGGATTGACTGGATTTGTATAGTACTAGTTCTTTGTATAAAGTTAGCAAGGCAACTGGACAACCACTTAGAAGTTGGTACGTGGTCCTGTCCGTGTATTTATTTAGTTGCTAAGGCAGTGCTAGGTGTTTATGACCACATGGGAGAATTAAAAGAGTGGGCAGCTTAGTGGCTGTTCAGGTGAGTGCATGGACATAGGCCAGGAAGTATCTCTGCTCATACCTCTTTTTATGTATGGATGAAGGCAGAGAGTTCCAGGGGGAGGTACGTGGAGTTTTTAGGAGGCTTGGGCTTTCTCTCTCCCTCGACATTTTTAGTCAGGACCTTCTGCTTCAAATCCTTTTCCCCATTCAAAATAGGAAATTAGCTGTTATCATTTACATTTTGACTGAATAAATTTAAAGCACTATGCTAACTCATCCATTTCATACCCTTTACGTTTAGTGAGGAAGGAATATCTTTATTTTAATTTAAAAATTAACCGTTAGGAAGCAAATAAGAATGATGTTGGAGATAGAGTGTTTGCACAGGGGCATTCTTCAGTTTAAGGAAATTATACCACACCTGAGACTGGCTCCCCAGATAAATCTACTTTAGTTGTACAGGGATCCTCCAGAAGCTGGAGAACAAGGAGTGAAGAAAAATATTCTTGGTGTGGAAGGCAGAACATGAATATACTGTGTTATTCTTCAAATGGTATATATATTCTTTTGTTTATTGGATATATTTCACAATAAGAAAAAACAACAAAATTATCATCTGTCATTTCCTCCCTGTCACAGTGTCCTGTCTTCAGATGTCAGCTTTTCTAGAGTAACGAAGATTTTACAGATTTCCTTAGAGATTGATTGTCTAAAAATTTCTAAGGCTACAGAGGCACCTTCTACATTGTTCGCTTCTCCTAGGTGACATCCTGGGCTCCACAGTCACTTGGGCCATTTATCTCTCCTAGCTTTAAAGTAGTCTTCCCCACACACTGCTCCCCTACAAAAACAAAAACAAAAAAACCCAAACCACCTCTTTTTGTTCCCTATCTTTATTCCTCTGCTTTGAAATCCTCAGACTCTATTTTTATTATGTAATAAACTGCTTTGAGCTTCCTTCTTCTTTCCCAAGTTATCATGGGCTCAGGTCATGATCCCAGGGTCCTGGGATCGAGCCCCACATTGGGCTCTCAGCTCAGCAGGGAGCCTGCTTCCTCCTCTCTCTGCCTGCCTCTCTGCCTACTTGTAATCTCCGTCTGTCAAATAAATAAATAAAATCTTTAAAAAAAATTCAAGTTAGTTAACACATACTGGAGTATTAATTTCAGAGGAAGGACTTCGTGATTCATCAGTTGCATATAACGCCCAGTGCTCATTACATAAATTGCCCTTCTTAATACCTATCACCCAATTATCCCATCCCCCACCCATCTTCCCTCCAGTAACAGTCAGTTTGCTCCCTAGAGTTAAGAGTCTCTGACGGTTTGCCCCCCACAGCACATGAGTTGAGTTCTTTTCAGTCTCCTTATCCTCAGCCCTTTAGGTTACTGCTGATGTAGGATGGCCATCTGCTTGTAGCATTCAAGCTTTCTGAGATTACTTCTATGCTTCAGCCTTATTTTTCCAAAGGTTTGTATATATACAAATATTAATGCAACTCAGCATGAATGAAATCCATTTTTAATCCCTTTCTCCAGCTGATTATTTTTCTTTGGTTTATGATCCCTTCTAATCCTCATATGATCTCAAAATTCTGAGATCGTTACCTGAGCCGAAATCAAGAGTTGGACACTTAGCCAACTGAGCCACCCTGGCACCTCCCAAAAATAGATGATATTTTGTATTCTGTTTTGTATATTTTCCATATTGAGGTATGTCTTCATATGTATAGTTTTAATGACTACAGCATATATAGTTTATATTCTTTTCTGATAATAGTGTTGTTTATTGTAAATATTGTTAAATATAAACACATATTTATTCATTCAAAATATATTTTGATTCCATAGCTCCATCACTCAGTTAAGTACTAAGATTTGATATATGTGTGTGTGTGTGTGTGTGTGTGTGTGTGTATGTGTTGTGTATGAGAGAGAGACAGAGAGAATGAGATCTGTGTGAAAACAAAACAAAGTCAGTTGCAGCTGTACCATCCAGTATGGTAACCATTAGCTACATGTGGCTATTTAAGTTACATAAAATTAAAAGGACAGTTCCTCAGTCCCAGTGGCCACATTTTAAGTGCTCAAAAACCACATGTGATTAGTGGCTACGATGTTGGTTGTTAATATAGGAAGTTTTATGTGGCAGTGCTAACTTGTAGCACTCTAGGCTGAGGAGATATCTGGTTGTTAGCTTCTTGTGAATTCTGTGGAACTTTGCTCTGTGCTGTAGCTGTGGAATTGAAAAATATAAGCGGACAATGAATTGTCCCCCACCCCAGAGGGTATTTAAAGAAATGCATGTAAGTAAGAACTTACTTAGCCATGGGGTTTCAGTCTGGGTTTCAAAGTAAAATTTAAAAAAATGAGTTTAAGGGGAAATGAGGAAGGTGATTTTAACTACTGGGGGTTTGGAATGGGAGGGATGAGCAGTTTGGGTCTACTGCTTCTGTGCTTGCTGTATATCAGTACTTGAATCCCCATTTCAGTGATTATCTCTGTCAATGGTAACCAAAGACTTTTTTTTTATATATTTTATTTATTTATTTGACAGTCAGATCACAAGTAGGCAGAGAGGCAGGCAGAGAGAGAGGGGGTAGCAGGCTCCCGGCTAAGCAGAGAGCCCGATGCGGGGCTCCATCCCAGGACCCTGAGATCATGACCCAAGCTGAAGACAGAGGCTTTAACCCACTGAGCCACCCAGGTGCCCCAAAGATTGATTTTTTTTTTAATTTTTTATTTTTTATAAACATATATTTTTATCCCCAGGGGTACAGGTCTGTGAATCGCCAGGTTTACACACTTCACAGCAAAGATTGATTTTTATATAAGGTTTTAAATTGGATCTATAGGGACGCCTGGGTGGCGCAGTTGGTTGGACGACTGCCTTCGGCTCAGGGCGTGATCCTGGAGTCCCGGGATCGAGTCCCACATCAGGCTCCCAGCTCCATGGGGAGTCTGCTTCGCTCTCTGACCTTCTCCCCTCTCATGCTCTCTCTCACTGTCTCTCTCTCTCAAATAAATAAATAAAATCTTTAAAAAAAAAATAAATTGGATCTATAGGTAAATTCGGGGCTGTACCTTGGCCAGTTAGAGTGGGTATTTGAGAGATGTGGTAAGGAGAGAAGGAGGAGAGCAACTGTGATTTGAGACAGATAGATGCATGTGTGTGTACACACACACACACACACACACACACATTAAGCTTCTTCTCCAGCTATTGTCATTGCTGTTTCAGGAAAACAACGGTCTTAACACTTATAGCTTGTCTGGTCCCTGATCTGAAATTAGCCATACTTTCTCCCCAGAGTGTCCTCAGTTCCCTGAAGATCTCAAAAATGGTTACACACCAAAGCCCTGTGGACCTGGTCAGATGTGCTATTACATTAATTATAATGCAGATCAGGGTTGTGAATTCTGTATGTAGATGTGCATAGAAAGCCTGTAGATGTGCACAAAGGAAAAGCTGTTGAAAAGGCTTGAATACATTGCACTGGTGCCAGGCATATTCATCACAGGCTAGTTACTGAGAATGCTGATGGATTTATTTAATGACGTAGGCAGTGTCAAGTATATAATGAGAGAGATTCGATGGAGCTAGTAGGGTTGAGAAATGTGTATATATTTACTTCATTCTGATACCTCTCCCGCTCCAAAGCCCCCAAACAAATACAGTGGGCTTATAAAAATTTTGGAGTTTCAAATGGTGACTTAAAGGTAACCAGTGAGTGTTTTTATGGGTACTTAAAATAATTCTAAAAATGGAAACTTACTTAAAAATGGTAACCTGGAGGGGGCGCCTGGGTGGCTCAGTGGGTTAAGCCGCTGCCTTCGGCTCAGGTCATGATCTCAGGGTCCTGGGATCGAGTCCCGCATCGGGCTCTCTGCTCAGCAGGGAGCCTGCTTCCTCCTCTCTCTCTCTGCCTGCCTCTCTGCCTACTTGTAATCTCTCTCTGTCAAATAAATAAATAAAATCTTTAAAAAAAAATAAAAAAAAATGGTAACCTGGTATCTTCATTGTTGGCAATATTGGGGAATCACAAACTCATCATAGACTTGGTTTGTAACAGTGACTGTAAGAAGGTATTAATGTAGTCATTAATTTTTAAGATTATAAAAAATTCCATACATATACAAATAAGAGAGAAGAGTACAATGAACTCTCATGTATAAATTACCCATATTTAATAGTTTTTAAGATTTTCATTCTCTTTGCTTTGTTTGTTCTTTTTTCCCTGTTTTAGTCTATTAAAGCATATCTCAGACATTCTACATTTTTCAATATGCATCTCTAAAAGTATAAATAAATATTCTTTTCATACCCCCAACAATTATATATTTTTTCTTGGTATCATGAATTTCATGATCAAATTTCTTTGACTATTTCAAAACGTCCTTTTAGAGTTAGAATCAGGTCCAAACAGGGTCCATACATTATATTTATGTCCTAAGACTTTTTAAGAGCAATTCAGTAATATTTAGTAAACTTAAAGAGTTGTGTAATCATCATCATCATCATCATCATCATCATCCAGTTTTATAGTGTTTCCACACTCCCCAGAGTTTTTTCAAGCCCATTTTCAGGCAGTCCTTGCTCCCAACTTTGGCCCCTGGAAACCACTGCTCTTTATTTTTCTGTAAGTTTTCCTTTTCTGGACATTTCATATCTTAAGTCTTCTTAAAATCTGAGGTAGTGTCCTCCTCCCTTCCTTTTCCCCTCTGCCATCCACTTACTGTTTTGTAGAATGCCCTGCATTCTGGATTTGTCTGCTTGCTTCTTTCTAGAGTCACCTTCTTTGTTCCTTTATTCCTCTTGTTTTTCTATATTTCTTTAGGTAGAATTTAGCTCCAGAGCAGCATTATCTGGTAGGACTTCTGCAAGTGATGGAAATGTTCTGTATCTGCACTATTGTTCTGTATCTGCATTAATGGTTACATATGGCTTTTGAGTACTTGTGATTAAGAAATAGAATTTTTAGGTTTTATTTATTTATTTTTATTTATTTATTTATTTAAAAGATTTTATTTATTTATTTGACAGAGGGAAATCACAAGTAGTCGGAGAGGCAGGCAGAGAGAGAGAGGGGGAAGCAGGCTCCCTGCTGAGCAGAGAGCCCGATGTGGGACTCGATCCCAGGACCCTGAGATCATGACCCGAGCCGAAGGCAGCAGCTTAACCCACTGAGCCACCCAGGCGCCCCGAATTTTTAGGTTTTAATTTTACCTTTTAAATTTAAGTAGCTAGCTACATGTGGCTAGTGGTTATCATAATAGTGCAGCTTGTGGAGGCTTAATCAGATTTCGGTCCAACATTCTGAGTCATGAATATTTTATATATTGTGCTATATGCTTCATATTGGATTATATCAGGAGGCACACAATGTTTGGTTGTCTAAATTTCAGTGATGCTGTGATTGGCCACAGGGTTCAAGTTGTGACAGCCTTAGCTCCATTGTATAGTTTCTTATCACCATTTTAGTTAATGGTTTCATACATTTATGGATATTGTATAAAGCATTTGTTTCACTAGGGTTTGCAAAATGGTGGTTTTCTCCTTCTGACATTCCTTCCACGCTTATTAGCTAGAATTCTTTAGTTAAGAACTTTGCTTCACCGGCCAGAGCTATTTGATTAACCTAAAATACATCTTTACATAAAAGGCAGGATAAATGCTAAATTTTTTCCATTTTAACTGCCAATCTCCAGAATAAGTAATGTGTGCTCTAGTTATTTCCAGTAGTGATTTTTTTGAGTATCATTATGAAGTTGGTTTTATATATTTGGTATACTTTAATCAGTTATATTTGTGTATTTTTTGATGCTCAGAGTATCCCATCTTTGGCCATTTGGAACTCTTTCTGTTGGCTCATATGTTCTTTTGATTAAAACTATAGAGAACACTAATCATAAGGGAAATACAAATCATAACCAGCTCATACCCATACTATCAAAACCCAAAACAAAAAAGAAAATAGCAAGTATTGGCAAGGATGTGGAAAAACTGGAATGGAATGCTTGTGCACTATTGGTGGTACAGTAAAATGTTATAGTTGTTTTGGAAGACAGTAGTGTGGTTATTAAAAAAAATTAAAAAATGGTATTATGATATTATCCAGCAATTCCACTTCTGAATATATACCCAAAGGAAATGAATGCAGGAACTTGAAGAGGTATTTGTATACCTATGTTCATAGTAGTGTTAATTGTAATAGCCAAAATGTGGACACAATCTAAATGTTCATAGATGGTTGAATGGATAAACAAAATGCTTTAAAAAGGAAGGAAATTCTGACACATACCATAACCTGGATGAACCTTAAAGATGTTATGTTAAGTAAAATAAGCCAGTCATAAAAGGTTGAGTACTGTATGATTTCACTTACATGAGGTACCTAAAGTAGTCAGTTTCATAGAGACAGAAGGTAGAAGGGTGGTGCTTTGGGGACAATGGGAGTTATTGTTCAGTAGGTACTGAGTTTCAGTTTTACAAGATGAAAAGAGTTCTGTGGAGGGACAGTCGTAGTGGTTGTAGAACAGTGTGAATGTACTTCAATCTCTGAATTGTACACTTAAAAATGCTTAAGATGGTAAATTTATTATGTGAATTTTACTACAGTTTTCTTCAAAAGCAGTTTCTTAAAGTTCCATGTGGCTGAAAACCCAATTGGATGTACATTTAAGTGAGAATAAAAGGAGTGGAATTGGAGAATGTAGATATAGGCAGTTATTTGAAAACTTAAAATAAAACTTAAACAACAAAATGTGTTTATTTTTATTTATCTACTTGTTTATTTTTTAGTAAGCTCTATACCCAACTTGGGGCTTGAATTCATGACCTCAAGATCAAGAGTCACATACTTCACCAGCTGAGCTAGCCAGATGAACCCCCCCCCATTTTTAGTGAGAACAAAAAGTATTTAAAAACCCATTTATATGTCACTTAAAAACCAGCCATTGTTGTTTTTGTATATGGTCTTCATATATGTGTATATTATTAAAGAAAAAAATTTTTTTAAGAGTTTATTTATTCACCTGACAGAGATCACAAGTAGGCAGAGAGGCAGGCAGAAAGAGAGGAAGGGAAGCAGGCTCCCCGCAGAGCAGAGAGCCCAATGTGGGGCTCCATTCCAGGACCCTGAGATCATGACCTGAGCTGAAGGCAGAGGCTTTAGCCCACTGAGCCACCCAGGCACCCTTAAAAGAAATTTTTATCATTAAATCTATAGGGCAATGTTCCATGCCTCCCCATCCTGTGACGCTTCAAACATTTATTTATTTATTTTATATGTAATCTTTTTTTTTTCCCCAAGGGTTTTATTTATTTATTTGACAGACATAGATCACAAGCAGGCAGAGAGGCAGGCAGAGAGAGAGGAGGAAGCAGGCCCCCCGCTGAGCAGACAACCCGATTCGATTCAGGGCTTGATCCCAGGACCCTAGGATCATGACCTGAGCTGAAGGCAGAGGCTTTAACCCACGGAGCCATCCAGGCTTTTACCCACTGAGCCATCCAGGTGTCCCCGTAATCCTTTTTTTTTTTTTAAAGATTGTATTCACTTATTTGACAGAGTGAGAGTACACAAGCAGGGAGAGTGGCAGAGAGGCAGAGGGAGAAGCAGACCCCCCTGCTGAGGAGGAAGCCCCCTAGGGGGCTCAATCCCAGGACCCTGTGACTATGACCCTAACTGAAGGCAGATGCTCAACTGACCGAGGCACCCAGGTGCCCCCTTTAAACACATTTAAACCAAACTTATCTCAGGATATCAGATCTGGAAGAGTCATACAGAGCATCTAGTTTAATCTCATTTCTAAGAAAAGGTCATGGGGCCAAAAGTTGTATTTGTCCAACATTGTGTGGCTGAGTGATGGTATAGCTGGCAGAATACCTATTCTGCCTGATATTAACACTGTACCATATCTGCTTTTATTATCCCCTTTGAGTACTGGTTTTACCTCTTGGTTTCTTATCTGTCAGTGTCATCATCATTGCTCCAGCTACCGGGGGGGTATATGGAGGTAATAATCATTAATTACTATTTTCTTCTTTTCTTTTGTTTCATATCTAATAAATAAAGTACCATGGAAATTTTCTTTGTAGCATTTATCACACTCCCATTTTCTCACTTTTAGTGACCCTGTAATCAGTGGGATTTAGTGGTGACAGCCTTACCATCACTGTTTAGTTCACTATTAACTTTACAAAACATCCATCCCTTGATGAATATTGCTCTGCTCCTAATTCAAAGCCTTATTTCTTCTTGTCTTCTTGAGCTTTTTGGTTTTCTCTCCATGCATACTACTGCTTGGTTTTTCTTTTTATTTATCTTTCTGATCCTCCTCCTGTTTTACTCAAAACCTTTTTTCATAGCCTAGCAGATGTCTGTGTCCTATGAACTTACATCAGCAAAGTATTTTTTTCTTTAATTTGAGTGCTTTTATTTTTTTAACTTAAAGATATATTTATTTATTTGAGAGAGAGTGCACACATGCATGTGCAGAGGGGAAGAGGAGAGGGAGAGAGGGTCTTAAGCAGACTCCATGCTGAGTGTGGAGTGCCCTTGGGGTTCCATTTCACAACCCTGAGATCACGAGCTGAGCCAACACCAAGACTTGGATCCTTAAGCGACTGCACCACCCAGGTGCCCCAGTTTGAATGCTTTTAGGTATGGCATGGCTTCACCCCAACCTGCATGACTTTCTTTTGCTTTTATTTAGCTCACTTCACTCATTTATACTTCCTATGTGTTCCTATAGCCATTTTGAGTTTGCCATGCTTCTTGACATTTAGCATGTTCTTCAATGCCCTGAATAATGTCAGCACTCTATTTTCCCAGCATTATTTCTTACTATTTCTCTATAGGAAGCCTTTATCCATTTTCTTACCTTTTTGCTCCTTTTCTTGTCCCTTACCCTTAACCAAATGCTTTAAAAATGTACTTACCTCATACTTAACACCTGTTTCTAGCATTGTGTGTGAAATAAATGGTTGAAGGACTTTTTCTGGCAGTCGTTGGGCTCATTAAGTCTTTGTCTTCAAAGAACTCAGACTGTGGGAGACTGGGAGAGACTGGTATATAACAATCTAATTTTAGTAGTAAATTTAAGGGATGCCTGGGTGCCTCAGTTGGTTAAGCGTCTGCCTTTGGTTCAGGTCATGATCCCAGGGTCCTAGGATAAAGCTTCCTGTCAGGGTGCCTGCTCGGCGCGAAGTCTGCTTCTCCCTCTCACTCTCCCTCTGTGCCCCCTGTCTCTCTTGCTGTGTCTCAAATAAATAAATAAAATCTTAAAAAATTAATAAATTTAAAAAGGTACTTTTGGCTTGGGAGGGTAGGAATGGTAAATTTTGTCTGGGAGAGCCATATCTTTTAGATTTCCCTGACTACTACAAATCATTGACTTGTATTCTTATCCTCTGACCATACCGTTTCTTAACATGTAGTTTTTAGTTATCGTTGCCTCTGAAACTAGATTATGATCTCCTTGAGAACAGTGATTGTATTTGAATTTTATACTTTCGTATCTTCCACTTCCCATAATTGGTACTCAGATTTTTTTTTTTTTTTGAAAGTATATCAGGCCAGGTTTTGATGACAAGAGAACTGTCTTGGTGTTATAAGAAAAAAGGGTGTATTGTAAGAATAACAGACGATCACAGAAATGTTAGGAAGCCAGAGGAGCAGGCTTAGAAAGTAGACAGGAACCAGAAGGGCCCCAGGGTGTAGGCAGCGGTAAAAGTCTGGGCAACAAGTTGCTTTCCTCTCTGGATACTGCCATCCTTACTGCAGTCCTCCATAAATTGTTTTTATTCGTTTATGTGACAGAGAGTGAGAGACCACAAGCAGGGGGAGCCAAGGGGGAGTGAGAAGCAGACTCTCTGCTGAGCAGGGAGCCGGATGCAGGACTTGATCCTAGGATCCTGGGATCATGGGATCATGACCTGAGCCAAAGGCAATCACTTAACCATCTGAAACACCCAGGCGCCCCCTTCTATACATCAATCTTAATTACACCTTTGACTTTTAGGTCATTCTTCTAAACTTCAGAGTTCTAAGCAGCTCTGCTTTTAGAGAGTAGAAAAAGGAAGATCTGTCACCTTTGGCCTCTCGGGACAGAGCATCTCACAAGATTATACACAAAATAGATTCCCCCAAATAGGAGAAAGATTTGATGCTGGATAACTCCCCATCCCAACATGTTCCTGGTCCCAGGGAAGTGAAAAACTAACAACAAATATTCATTACTAATAGATGAAAAATGTATGTAATCTTTGCAATGGGCAATGTGGAGAGAGAGTGTGGTAGAGAAAGTTATGCTGAGGATCCTTGGGCATATACAGTAGGAAAAAAGGGTCAGAGATGAAAGCTTTGAGGATGGACAATGATAAGGAACAGAGAGTGTGTGCTAACATAGGGAGAGAAGAAAGGCAGGATGAGGATCCCAAGGACAGTCTTCTGATGAAGACAGAAATGTTAGGAAGCCAGAGGAGCAGGCTTAGAAAGTAGACAGGAACCAGAAGGGCCCCAGGGTGTAGGCAGCGGTAAAAGTCTGGGCAACAAGTTGCTTTTATCTACTTAGGGGTGATTCTAGTTAGTGTATCTTTGGTGGCTCATCCAGGAACTATGAAAGTTGGCTCGTCCAGTTGGAAAGACTAGATTTTCAGCACATAATATATGCAGATGCTTAAGAATGAAAAAATAAAACCATCTATTGTGAAAAGACTTCTTGCCATCTGCCTCTGCCCCCATACGTCAAAATTCTCCTTCTTAACAGGTAGTTATTAGTTTCCTGTATATGCTGGAGATTTTTAAAGTGCACTGTAAACAAATATGATTATATATCCCCTCCAGCTTTTGTAAACAAATGGTAACATTTTGTTTCACTGTTTGCTTTTTTCATATATTTTGAAGAGCTTTCTACATCAGTACATAAAGAGCTTTCTTATTCTTTTCTTCATAGTATTTCATTGTATGGATATAAGTTATTTAAATCCCCTATCAATGGACATTTAGATTCTTTTGGTCTTTTCTTATTGCAATTGATGCTGTAGTGAATAATCTTGAACATTTATCATTTCATGTGTCTGAGTATTTCCTTGGGGTAATTCCTGGAAGTATTCCTGTGTCAAAGAGTTTTGTACTTTTAGTTTTATACATAATGCCAATTCGTCCCCCACAAGAGTTTAACAACTTTCTTTTGCAACAACCATTTATGAGAATTCTGATCTTCCTGTGACTGAGATGATTTTTAAAGATTTAGCCTTGAGGTTTATGACTAGGAAAAGAGGCTGAAGAGGAGTTATTTTTTACTTTATTTCCACTTTTGAGTCTTTGAAGAGGACATCAGAGGACAAATGAGCAATTAATTGCACAGTGAACTTGAGATGTGGGTAACAGAGAAATATCTTCTTATCGAAGCAGCAGGCACTCTCCCTCCTAAGTCCGTAAGTGCCAAACTCTTAGTTACATTGGAATTAAGACTTTATAGGAAGTGTCTAAAGGCTACTTCTTTCCTAAATTGGCAAATGTAAATGTTTCATTGATGAATATTATGCACATTTTCCCTGCTTTATTGACATCCTTGCTATTTTTTCTGATGCGATTTCAGTAAAATATTGGAACATTAATCCTCTTCTCCCCAGAAATCAGCAATTGGTTGACTTCCAGGAGTTGGAAAATAAAATGATTTCCAACTCTCAGACCCACTTTAGTATTCATCTCGGATGATTTATCTTGGCAAAATTAAAATTCAATGAAGAATCAAGTTTTTATCCTAAAGTTTTCCTTCTGGTAAATTTAAAAAAATTTAAAATTTAATTTAAAAAAATAGTAATACTGTCCTACTCTTTGACCAGTTCCGTACGTTCATTTTGTTCTTCATGTTGAATTCTTTTGGTTTCAAAGGGAACATTTCCCCTAGTCAGCCTTAAGAATTTCCAGAACTACAGTGCTTTAACTTTTGCTTAAACCCCTTTTCTGACTCTGTCCTTCTTGAATTTACTCTTGCCTTGGATCGTGACTAGTCCCACACTAAGTCACTCCTTTTTTCATTGGTAGTTAGCTATATAGCTAGAGGAAAATTTATGTAGTAAAATTCACCCTGTTTAGATGTACAGTTCAGGATTCTGACAAACATATGCAGCCATGTAACTCACACCACAATCAAAATATAGAATATTTACATCACCCAAAGTCCCCTCAAAGCCACTTTATAGTCCTTTTCCTTCCCCTACTCTCAGTTGCTGACCTGTTTTTTATCCTATCAGTTTTGTCTTTTTCAGAATTCCAAATAAATGGAATCATGTAGTACATAGCCTTTGCATTTGCATTCTTACACTTAACGTAAAGGTTTTGAGTTTGAGCCATATTGTGGCATGCATCAGTAATTTTTTTAATTTTTAATTTTTTTGCTAGGTAGTATTCCATTTGTATGGCTCTACTGAGGGCCTTTATTTTTAGTGTATGTCAAGTAGTGATTTGAGTATATTGGTCCGTTTTGAGTACATAGATCAGTGATGTTGGTTCCTTTGTGGTCAAGCCCAGATTACCCTCTGATAGCTTAGTAGTGCACTCTGGCGTAGGATTGTTAATTTTTTTTAAGGATTAGGCTATGTAGAAGATAGCATTTGAGTTATACTTAGAGGCATGAGGAAGAAGAATGCTGTGAGAGAATCCATGAAAGAAAGTTACAGAGCAATAAGTGAGCATTTGCATTAGACTCTGAGTTCCTTGAAGATCTTGTCTTCTTGTTTTTTTTTTTTTCCTTTAAAAATTTTTAATCTGTTTCGTCTTGCTTTTTAATTTTTATTCCTCTTTTCTATACTGGGTTTCACTCTCTGGTGCCCTTATAGTTCCTTGGTTAATATGTTTTGTCCTTTTTTTGTTTTTAAAGATTTTATTTACTTATTTGACAGAGAGAGAGATCACAAGTAAGCAGAGAGGCAGGCAGAGAGAGAGAGGAAGGGAAGCAGGCTCCTTGCTGAGCAGAGAGCCCATGTGGGGCTTGATCCCAGGACTCTGGGATCCTGACCTGAGCTGAAGGCAGAGGCTTTAACCCACTGAGCCACCCAGACACCCCACTATATTTTGTCCTTGAAGCATAGTGCTCTTAAAACCACTGTACAATTTGGTTTATGCCTTCTCCATCCCCTCTCCAAATGGCTGTAGAGAAAGATCATCAGCCTCTTACATTATCTTATATTAGTGGGCTTAAAAAATTTTTAATTTTTTAAATTAAATTTAAATTATTTAATTTTAATTCCATTATAGTTAACATACAGTGTTATGTTAGTTTCAGGCATATAATAGAGTGATTCAGCAATTCCATACATTACTCAGTGCTCGTCGTGTTAAGTGTACTTTTGAATCCTATCACCTATTTCCCCATCCCTCATTCCCCTCCTCTCTGGTTGCCATCAGTTTGTTCTCTACAGGTAAGAGTTTATTTCTTGGTTTGTCTATTTTTCTTACCTTCATTTTTTTTTGTTTCTTAAATTCTGCCCATGAGTGAAATCGCATGATATTTGTCTTCTTCTGACTTATTTTGCTTAGGATTATATTCTCTAACTCCATCCATGTTGTTGCAAATGGGAAGTTTCCTTCTTTTTATGGGTTAATAACATTCCAGTGTGTGTGTGTGTGTGTGTGTGTGTGTGTGTATGTGATATTAACATCAGTGGAAATATATATGTATATTTATAATGTATAATATATATATTACACCTCACATGTTCTTTTTTCTTTTCTCATGATGTCTTTTTTTTCTTTTTAAATTTATTTTATTTTATTTTTTCAGTGTTCCAAGATTCATTGTTTATGCACCATACCCAGTGCTCCATGCAATACGTGCCTTCCTTAATAGCCACCACCAGGCTTATCTAACCCTCCACCCCCTCTTTCCTCCAAAACCCTCAGTTTGTTTCTCAGAGTACATAGTCTCTCATGGTTTGTCTCCCTCTCCAGTGTCCCCCAATTCTTTTCCTTCTCCTAATGTCCCCATGTTATTCCTTATGCTCCACAAGTAAGTGAAACCATATGATAATTGACTCTCTCTCCTTGGCTTATTTCACTCAGCATAATCTCCCTCAGTACCGTCCATGTTGATACAAAAGTTGGGTATTCATCCCTTCTGATGGAAGCATAATATTCTATTGTATAGATGGATCATATCTTCTTTATCTATTCATCTGTTGAAGGGCATCTTGATTCTTTCCACAGATTGGTGATTGTGGCCATTGCTACTATGAACATTGGACACCCCACATGTTCTTTTTTTTTTTTTTTTTAAAGATTTTATTTATTTATTTGACAGAGAGAAATCACAAGTAGATGGAGAGGCAGGCAGAGAGAGAGAGAGGGAAGCAGGCTCCCTGCTGAGCAGAGAGGCCGATGCGGGACTCGATCCCAGAACCCTGAGATCATGACCTGAGCCGAAGGCAGCGGCTTAACCCACTGAGCCACCCAGGCGCCCCCCACATGTTCTTTTTCCATTCATTTATTGATGGACATTTAGGCCGCTCCTGTAATTTGGCTATTGTAAATAATGTTAAGGATGCATATATCCCTTTGAATTAGTATGTTGGTTTTTGGGGGTAAGTACTCAATAGTGCGATTATTGGATGGTAGGGTAGTTCTGTTTTAACTTTTTGACGTATCTCCATACTGTTTTCCACAGTGGTTGGGCCATTTGCATTCCCACCAGCAGTGCATGGGAGTTCTTTTTTCTCACATCCTTGTCAGCACTTGTTTCTTGTGGTTTTGATTTTTAGCCATTTTGACTGGTGTGAGGTAATAGTGCATTGTGGTTTTGGTTCACATGGCCCTGATGTGAGAGAAATGTCTGTTCCAGTTTTCTGCCCATTTTTAAGTTGGATTATTTGGGAATTTTTGTGTCGAGTTGTGTAAGTCCCATATATAATTCGGATACTAACCCTTTATCAGATATGTCATTTGCAGATATCTTTTTTCCAATTCAGTAGATTAGATTGTCTTTTAGTTTTGTTCATTGTTTGCTTTGCTGTGCAGAAGCTTTTTATTTTGATGTAGTCCCAGTAGTTTATTTTTGTTTTCATTCCATTGCCTTGGGAGATATATCTAGAAAAATGTTGCTGTAGCATTACGTTAGTACTTTTTGTTTTTTTCATCACCTAGTGCCACAGAACCACCCCCCTTTTTTTTAATCCTTCGTCTTCCCTCCTGTGATGGGACCCAATGTTTTGGAAGATTTTCACTATCATATAACATTTATTTATTTTTTTTAAAGATTTTATTTATTTATTTGACAGAGAGAGATCACAAGTAGGCAGAGAGGCAGGTAGAGAGAGAGGAGGAAGCAGGCTCCCTGCTGAGCAGAGAGCCCGATGCGGCACTCGATCCCAGGACCCTGAGATCATGACCTGAGCCGAAGGCAGCGGCTTAACCCACTGGGCCACCCAGGCGCCCTCATATAACATTTATTAAGTAAATAATTTTCTCATTTGGAAAATCAGTCAAGGTTATTTATCTAGCTATGTATATAATAATAATCTGAGCTTCTGATTGGCAAGGGATAACCACTGTTAACTGCAGAGAGTAGATAAAATTTCTACCAAGAACTAATATATTTATGTTTTAGTTAGCCTTATTAAAGAAACATATGTAAACTGCTTTATTCTTTTTAGAAATAATAGTAATAGTTTGATGTTCCTCATTATTGCATTTATATATCTCTAAATGTTTAGAGATACTAGGTTTGAAATTGCTATAAGATTTCTTTTTCAAGAATGTCTCATCTAAATAGTAACCAAATGTTTTGAGAACCTGGACTTGTGGCTTCCTTAAAACCAGAAAAATTCCAAAGTCCTAAAGACAGGCATTGGGATTATGCTTCAACCCTCATCAGCAGCATTAGTGTTGAAACATAATTGTCTGTGCAAATTTGGGTTGGGCCTTATGAAAAAGAAAAAAAAAATACATCAGACTGGACACTTCCTACTGTTAATGCCAGGAAATGCAACCCAAACTAATGTAGGTAAGAGGAAATTCATTGACTAACAGCACAGACCAGGTTGGCTTCATGGAGCTCAAGCATTGTTCACAAAAACGTAGTTCTTCCTGTGTATCTCTCAGCTCTAACACTGCAGTGTCAGAATGAACACATTACATTCTTAGATTCTTCCCTGTGGTTCTGGGTTGGCTAAAGCAGCTCCTGTCTGCATCTTTCTATGTTCAAGTCCAATGGGAAAGAGAAAGGCCCTTCTTCCCAGGGTTCCTAGCAGGAATTTGAGTCTCAGTGGCTTTGACAGAAGTATGTGGTCATCTTAGACAAGGGACTATGCTCAGGGAAATGATGCACTGACTGTTTAGGCCAAGGCCAATAAATCTATGTGTGAGGCTCCATCCATGGGCTGAGAACTGAGGTGGGGCATTCTGCAGAGGCAACTTGGGATAAAGTTATGAAAGGAAGAGGTAGGTGTATGGTATCCTAATACCAAATGGCTACGCACTAGCATTTAACATGTACTTTGTCATTTCCTGTTTGCTAGGGACTGATCTAGATACTTTAACAAGTGTAGCTTCTTTTAATTTCATTCTTACAGTGTCTCTGTGAGATAGTTTTTTCTCTCTCTGCTTTTTGGTTAAGGAGATTATCTCAGAGAAATTAAGTCATTGCCCAGTTTATTATTAGTGATAATTTCTAGAACTAGGATTCTAACCACCAGTTGTAGTGCATTTCCTACCATTGTCTCTTTGGTGTTCAAAAAATACTCTCAGCAGGAGCAGCAGCATCCCTGGAAAATGACTGTAATCTCTCAAAGTAATTATTTTGAAGATTGAAACCTTCATTTGGATGTGTTTATAAAATGATGGATTATATTATTTTTAGTTTTTCCTTGTGTAGGCCCATATGGGCTGCATTCATTCATCTAATAAATATTTGTTGAGTGCCTATTTTGAGCCAGGTAGTGTTCTAGGAACTGAGGATAAAGTAGTGAACAAAACAAGTATCCCATCTCAAGGGGTTTCTATTCTGGTGTAGATGGAACACATAAAGAGCTATATAATATGAGATCAGGTCTTTTTGAGTCTTCCCTTTTAATTTAGATTATTGAAGGAGCTTCAGCCCTCACAGACGTTTGCTGGGTCAGGCAGAACCATGAAATTTCATTCATAGTTTGTCTAGTATTGACTCATAAAACTACTCATTGAGACCAAACTCAGATGAAGGCCAGAAGCAAGGTAGAGAAATAAGCTAAGTATCTAAAATCAGTCAAGCTATAAGGAAAGCCGAATGAATTAAACATTCATTTATATTCAAAATGTCTTTTCCTCAGTGTTCTCCTTTTTTAGAATTTTTCTTTCCTTCCAACCACTGCCCTCCCTCCATAC
The DNA here is from genome assembly GCF_020171115.1 of Neogale vison. Classification (NCBI taxonomy): domain Eukaryota; kingdom Metazoa; phylum Chordata; class Mammalia; order Carnivora; family Mustelidae; genus Neogale; species Neogale vison. Next base: position 213,511,380 of record NC_058091.1, read on the forward strand.
ACACTAAATTGTAAGTTGTTTAAAGCAATGATTCTCAAAAGATAGCCTTCAGATATCTAGGGCTCCCTTTTAGGAGGTTTGGGAGATTGAAACCATTTTTATTATAAGATTAAGATGTGATTTGCCTTTTTCACTGTGTTGACATTTGGTCTGATGGTGCAAAAGCAATGGTGGATATAACTGCTCATGTTTTAGAGTGAATCAATACACGACACCACACTGTATTAGTAGTCATGTACTCTTACAGTAAAAGAAAGAAAAGAAAAGAAAAAAGATGCACTTAACATTTTAGGTAGACATTAAGAGCATTTTGAACAATAAATAATTAATTTTATTAAGTCACAACTCTTAAGTAGATTTTTAAAAATATTTTGGTTAAGGAAATGGGAATCATGCATAAAGAAAGCAGTTTGGCTGCATTTCTTTCTTTTTCTTTTTCTTTTCTTTTCTTTTTTATTTTTAAGATTTTATTTATTCATTTGATAGAGAGAGCGAGCGAGCGAGAGAGAGAGAATGTGCTAGAGAGCACAGACTGGGGGAAATGGCAGAGGGAGAAGCAGGTTCCCCACTGAGCAGGGACCCCGAATGGGCTCGATTCTAGGACCCTGAGATCATGACATGAGCCAAAGGTAGACACAACTGATTGAGCCATCCAGGTGCCTCATTCTGCCTGCATTTCAAAGTTTGGTGGTTCTTGAGGAAAAGCACTTGTGTGATTGAATTGTGAGCTGACCTAGCTGCTTTTTTCACAGAATACTATTTTTACTTGGGAGAACGAATGACAAAGTATAGCTATTCAGAGTTGAGTATTCAGCAGATATTTTCTCAGAAATGAATAGTGATCTTTCAAGGGAAACAGCTGGTAGTATTTGTTGCCAGTGATAAATATTCGATCTCTCAGGTGAAAACTAGAAATTTGGAAAACATGTATTAGCCACTGTGAACTTGATAGTGTCCCAATATTTAAAGCCTTTTCTAATGAGATTCATGGTTAATTGATGAATGTGATTTTGAAATACTGTCTAATGAAATGTGTCAACATTGGAAAGATCTATATAAGTAAGTAAATTAATATTTTCCAGATGACCTGTGCATGATGGTACAAAATTATGTGACTTAGAAAATCCAAAGATAAACCAATATATTTTTCATGCAAGATAAACCAATATATTTTTAATGTAACAAAGTATGAAAATTTCACTGTTATGGTTGAAGATCCTATATTGCAACTAACTAACATTTTGGGTTTTTTTATCAACTTAGAATATCCCCAAGTATCTAAAACAAATGTTAAAATAACTTCTTTTCCAACTACATACCTATCTGGGGCTGGATTTTCTTTATATACTTCAGTCAAAATAATATGTCATGACAATTGAAGGCAGGCTTGAAGTATGAAAATTCAGTGTGTTCTGTTAAGACAGTCTTATTAAGTTTTTTTTTGGGGGGAATACATTTATTTTTAGTAAACTATGTTATTTATATTAACATGTAACATGTTTATTTTTATTTTAAAATTAACACTCAGGTTTTTTGAGTTTTAGTTTCTCATAGTACAGCAATTGAAATAATCTATAAAAAAGCTCTTTGAGGTCCTCAGTAATTTTTAAGGGATCAAGAAAGTTTGAGAAGTCACATGTTGAGAAATGCTGCCTTAAGGGGCTGTGTTTTCCTTCCAAGGATTAAAAGATTGTGTTTCAGTTCTTTACTTATTCTGCATAGTGAACCTACCTGAAGAGTTCCCCACAAAAGTGAGAATTTATCAGGGGACTCTACAATTAGGTGGTAGAATTTACAGATCACTCTCTGATTATCAGAATCTAATTTCTAATAATTAAAATCTTGCAATATAAATCTCTGAAGCTTAAAATGAGAGGATTTCATTTCAGAAAGAGGCTGAAGTCTTTCTGGGTAGGGAGCATGTGTACCAAGGAATACCCATAGTGTGTAGTCTGGCTAATGACTCCTGCCTCTAGAGCTCCTTAGTACCTTGCCAAAGTACAAAAAAAAAAATGTTTTTACCTCTAGCTCATACCAGTAGGTCCCTTCCCCAAGCTCTTGGTGTCAGAGTCAGTACCTTAAAGTAGGCGACTCTTCCAAACTGTGGCAGGTAGCTGAAGAGTGGGAAATCATAGCTGAAAGACACATGTTCTTGGTTTAAACTGAATGCTCTTTCCCACTGAAATAGGAGAAATAATGTTTGTGACTTGCTTCTATAACAAAGTTACATGTGGATGGAATAGGTATCTGTGAGCTTGCCTGGAAGCCTTAAATTTATGAAATGTTTAGAATTTAACTTTTTCTTTCTTTTTTTAAAATTTTTAAAAATATTTTATTTATTTATTTGACAGAGAGAGATTACAAGTAGGCAGAGAGTCAGGCAGAGAGAGAGAGAGAGAGGAGGAAGCAGGCTCCCTGCTAAGCAGAGAGCCCGATGTGGGACTCGATCCCAGGACCCTGAGATCATGACCTGAGCCGAAGGCAGCGGCTTAACCTACTGAGCCACCCAGGCGCCCAGAATTTAACTTTTTCATAGTTGGGAACTGCTTCTACTTTTTAAAATATTTTACATTTTAAATCAGGGTAAATATTGTTATAAGGATGGGTAGAATTAAGAATGGTCTTAGAGTAGTGAAATGGGATAATTTTGCTCTTTATAAGACTGAATGTTAGAATTTGAACCATAAGTTATAAAATTAAGCCTACAGGCAATATGTAGAAGCAAGATAGTGGAATTGATCAAGAAGTGCCTAAATCCCCAAATTTTATAAAATGGCATCCTATGTCTCTGAACTGTTGGCATTCAAAGAAAAAATAAACATTCCACAAAATTGTCTTTTTTCTAGTTAAACTGATGTTCTATAACTGTATCTGAAAAGCTAAGTTGTAATTTTGAGGACACCATGGATGAAAGAGAAAAAAAAATTACTACCACTAGTAACAGATGTGAAGTTACATTAGATAAATATAATCATTAGTTTCAGTCTCACCCTGGTTAATTTGTTTGTGGAAATGTGCAACCCATTATTCATTAGATAATTTTTCACACATTGATTAGAAAGCCATGTCAAATTGTGACCCTGCACATTTGGGCTTACCTATCTTGCAATGAAGTATACCGCTTACAATAGTGGAAATGGGGGACAAAATGTTTATCTCAAGCTGATTTTGTGCCAATAAATAAAGTAAATCAATAGCCAGTGAAGTGTGAACAACATTTCTCTGCTGTATAATATGGTTTTGGGGGCAATTTGACATGCTACAAGGGGAAACAAGGGTCTTGAACAGAAAGGTAATAAAAGCAAATCATGCTGGTAACTGTTATTGAAGTCCTGTATTTTTCTATACTTGGGCAGCTTTAAGATGTGAAAAATAATGCACATAAAATTATAAAAATATTGAGGCAAATTTCCCCCATATTTATAAACATTCTTTCTTATAGCTGAACTTGATTTTATTGGTCATGCATTCTATACCTGTGACAAATCTTTTCTATTTCTATTTGATCTAATTTAGTGCACAAATTCAGATAACTTTAATATATTTATAGCAAATACAACACAAAGACCTTAAATTTCAGATAGACTTTATTAGCACTCAGTAAGACTTCACATGAATTTTACTTTCCAATTTTCAGATAACTACATATGGTAATCAAAAACCTCTCAAATTAAAAAATTTGCTTTCTGCCCTGCAAAAAGCTTCAAAGAGAAACCCCCATTTTATCAACTTGCACCTTTCTTACCATTCCAGGCACCACAGAACTGTAGGAAAATGAAGGTCTTTTCTAATTCTCTGAAGAATAATGATATAAATGCTTTTGTAAAGTGTATCTTCTTGCCAGTTTAAACCTCTGATGTTGTCTTTTAAATTAAGATGAAAGTAACACATTTTCCCACATAATGCAGGCTGCATTCAAGTAATTAATGGTTAATTAAAAGCACTTTTTTCCCCCCAAAGGTCAGACAGTGGAGGGCTACACACGCTATTTTATCATAGAAAGGAGGAGATTAGGGTGTGTGGTTTCTAGAAGAAACATTTTGGCCTTTTGGTCTAAAATAAAATTCTATCTAGGGAAGCCTGCTATTTCAAAGGAGAAATGGTACTGGTGTCACAGAAATTGTGTTTTGCTGTCCAGGAATATTACTTCCTTGACAAATTCTTTGTACTGTTAGAATTTCAAGAAACCATTGGCATTTTAATAATGGGTACTAATAGGGGCACCTGGGTGGCTCAGTTGGTTGTGTCTTCTGACTCTTGATTTTGGCTCAGGTCATGACCTTGGAGTTGTGGGATCAAGCTCTGTATCGGGCTCTGTCGTGGGCATGGAGATTGCTTGAGATTCTCTCTTCCTCTCCCTCCACTTCTTATTCACTTGTTCTGCCCCCCCCCAAAAAAAAGTGCTACCATGTAGTATGGTTATTTATTGTCAATGACTTGATTCATGTGGAGTCCTACAAATATGTGTGTGTGTGTGTGTATACATCGCTTATTTTGACATTATCCCTTCTCTTACTTTTTTTATTTGAACAGGACTTCAGTCTATTAGAGATGAAATTTAAAAATCTAGATTTAAAAACAACTGATGTTGGTGAAGATGTGGAGAAAGGGAACCCTTTTCCACTGTTGGTGGGAATGCAAACTGGTGTAGCCACTCTGGAAAACAGTATGGAGCTTCCTCAGAAAGTTAAAAATAGAACTACTCTAAAAGCCAGCAATTGCACTACTAGTCATTTACCCAAAGGATACAAACATAGTGATTCAAAGGGACATATGCACCCCAGTATTTATAGCAGCAATGTCCACAATAGCCAAAATATGGAGAGAGCCCAGAGATCCATCACCAGATGAGTGGATAAAGAAGATATGGTATATAGATATATAATGGAATATTACTCAACCATCAAAAAGAATGAAATCTTGCCATTTACAATGATGTGGATGAAACCAGAGGGTATTATGCTAAGTGAAATAAGTAGTCAGAGAAAGACAAATACCATATGATTTTACTCATATGAGGAATTTAAGAAAACAGATGAACATAGGGGAAGGGAGGAAAAATAAGATGAAAATAACAAGGGAGGCAAACCGTAAGAGACTCTTAACTCTAGGAATAAACTGAGGGTTGCTGGAGGGGGGAAGGGTGAGGGGATGGGGTAATTGGGTGATGGGCATTAAGGAGGGCAATTGACATAATGAGCACTGGTATTATATGCAATTGTTGAATCACTGAATTGTACCCTTGAAACTAATAATATGGTATATGCTAATTGAATTTGAATTGAAAAAATCTAGATTTAAGCATATTAATAATAGTAATGGATCCAAAGGGTATACTGCTAAGTGAAATAAGTCAGAGGAAAACAAATATCTTATGGTTTCTCTCATATGTGAAATTTAGGAAACAAAACAAAAAAAAGTCAAAAAAGATACAAAACAAAAAGACTCTTAAATACAAAGAACAAATTGATGGTTGCAAGAGGGAGGGTATATGGGGAGATGGGTAAAAGAGGTGAAGGGCCTTAAGAGTACACTTAGCGTGATGAGCACTGAGTAATGTATAGAACTGTTTAGTCACTCTACTGTACACCTGCAACTAATACAACACTATGCATTAATTACACTGGAATTTAAAAATAGTATGTTAGTAATAAAAAGATTCTGTTTTGACTTCTCATTTGAATGTCAAACTAGCAGAAGTATAAATATTGTAAGGCCATGGGTGAGATAGAATGAACGTTAGGTTGAAAATCAGATCTATAGTCTAGGTTATTGCTGTTAGTTAAGACCTGTAACTTTTCTGGTTTTGGTAAATGAGGTGAGGTGTAAGTCTTTTCTAGCTTTAATATTCAGTGGAAGGGGGGCACCTGGGTGGCTCAGTGGGTTAAGCCTCTGCCTTTGGCTCAGGTCATGATCCCAGGGTCCTGGGATCGAGCCCTGCATCGGGCTCTCTGCTCAGCAGGGAGTCTGCTTCCCCCTGTCTCTCTGCCTGCCTCTCTGCCTACTTGTGATCTCTGTCTGTCAAATAAATAAATAAAATCTTCAAAAAAAATATTCAGTGCCGGGAATACATTTATAAAATACCATCATACTATACACTGGTGAAAAAACCATGATTCAGATAATAGTCTACATTTAATATAAACATTTTTCTATGTTCTTAGGTATTTTTTTTACATCACTTATAGTTGACATCAGTTATAATGGCTGTATCATATTCCATTATATAGATTTATTGTAAATCATGTAATCATCTCCCTGTTTCTGGACACAGTCAAAGCTATCATGATATCTTTCCTATAATGCTGCCATGGTTTATTAATTGATCTCGCTTTTTCTCTTCTTGCCCCCGCATCATCTATAATCCTCACAAGATAATTTATTTTCCTTTATTTTTTTTTAAAGATTTTATTTATTGGACAGGGAGAGAGATCACAAGTAGTCAGAGAGGCAGGCAGAGAGATGGAGGGGGAAGCAGGCTCCCCGCTGAGCAGAGAGCCCAATGCAGGGCTTGATCCCAGGACCCTGGGATCATGACCCGAGCCAAAGGCAGAGGCTTTAACCCACTGAGCCACCCAGGTGCCTCTCCTTTTAATGGCAATCAGATACAATATTGCCCTGATCAAAACTCTCCAACCATCTTTAGAATAAAATCCTAAATCATTTTGTGGACTATAGGGCACTGTGTAATCTAGTACCTGCCTACCTCTGGGACCTTATTTCCATAGTCTACTTCACTCTCTGAACTCCACCTATTGTTCTCTTAGCTGTCTCCAATTCTCTAAACGTGTCCCAACCACAGGTCACAGGGCCTTTGTTCTTGGTGTTTCCTCTACCTGGAACACTCTTTCTGATAGTTGGATAATTTTTTAAAAAGATTTTATTTATTTATTTGACAGAAAGAGAGAGAGAACAAGCAGGGGGAGCAGCAGGCAGAGGGATCAGTTAATAAACCATGGCAGCATGACCCAAGCTGAAGGCAGTCACTTAACCAACTGAGCCACCCAGGCATCCCTGGTAATTTGTTCTTGTATTTCTTTAGATCTCTGCTTAAATGACACATCCTTATATAGTTCTCTGGGCATTCTTTCTAAAATAACATTCCTCCAACACTCTCGAATCTTTTGCTGTTTGTTTTTTTTTTTTTTCTCCCTCCTAACACTCATTACTACTTGACATGATGTTATGTATATCTTTTGAAATTTTCTGTCATCAGTGTATAAACTCCCTGAGGGTAGGACTGCATCTGTTTGTTTGTTTGTTTGTTTCCATTGTTACATCTCTAGCACAAAGAATTATGCTTACCCTATATAAGGCACTTGAAAAATACTTGTTGGGGGACTTGAGGCTTTGTTCCATATTCTTCTGTTACAGATGTAGTAGGATGAGGAAAGTTATTTTGCCAGTTATCTTTGTTGGGAAAAACATCTTGATGAGCATCTATTAATGCAATGTGTGGCTCTGCAAAAATGGGTTGAAAGAAAAAGACAAAGACAAAGTTATAGTACCTTCAAATGAATAGTAATTACAGGTTTAAGAGAGGAAAACGAAGAGGATGGGGGATGAGTGTAGCGAGAGAGGGTCAGATAATAAGGCAGAAAAAGTCTAAATCATGAGTAGATAGAAATGACTGGTATTTTTAATAGAATAGGAGTATTTCATATTTATATTGTAATAATTTGGCAATATAAGCATTCTCCCATTAAACCCTGAATCTCTGGCACACAGCTCTGTGGTGTCAGTGGCAGTATTTTATTGGGGGGAAATCAAGAAGAGCCAGGTCTCATGTTTGAGTCAAAACCAAGATGGTGATAAAGAAAGAGTTTGTACATGGAGAATGAGTATTCAACAAAAATCAAAATGAAGCAAGTAGTTAGAAGGAGCCACTGGATTACTCGCTGGAAGTAGGAAGAGGAGTTAAGTAGACCTTATCTAGCTCTCAACCCTGAGTTACAGAAACAACTCAGTGCTAAATCTTTGTAGCTAATTCCTTATATGATGTCCATGATTTACTTAGGGTAAATTTTTAAAACTGGAATTGTTAGATTAAATTGTGTTGGCATTTTTAAGGCTTTTGATATCCTTGATCACAGTGCTTTCCATAAAAATGGTACCAATTTAAAATCTGAAATGTTTTATAAAAGCAAGAGTTATTAAAAGAAACCTCAAGGGCATCTGGGTGGTACAGTTGGTTGAGTGTCTGAGTCTTGATTTCAGCTGAGGTCATGATGTCAGGGTTATTAGATCCAGCCCTGTGCTCAATAGGGAGTCAACTTGAAATTCTCTCTCTTCCTGTGCCCCTGTCATCCACGCTCTCTTTCTCTCTAAAATAGTAAATCTTTTTTTAAAAAAAGATTGAAATCTCAATATTATAGATCTACTAGGCTGGCTGTAATAAAAAAGATGAAAAATAAGTGTTGATGAGGGCGTGGAATAATCAGAATGCTCATCTGTTGTGGATGAGAATGTAAAATGGTTTAGCTGCTTTGGAAGATAGCTTGGCAGTTCCTCAAAAAGCTAAACATAGAGTTACCATATGACCCCAGCAATCCCACTCTAAATTATATACCCAAGAGGGATAAAAACATATATCTACTGATACATAAATCTTTATAACATCATTATTTATAGTAGTTAAAATGTAGAAACAAAACAAATGTGCCCCAAAACTGATGAATGAACAAATAAAATGTGGTATATCTATACAGTGGATTATTATTTGGCAGTGAAAGTACTGGTACATATTATAACATGAATGAACCTTGAAAACATTACCCAAGTAAAAGAGACCAGTTACAAAGCCTTCATATTGTGTGATTATATCTGAGATTCAAAACAAGCTTGATGTGATGAACACAGGCTGGAAGAAGTATAGGAAGGAATAAGTGATATAGAAGATAAGATAATGGAAAATAATAAATCTGAATGAAAGAGAGAAATATGGAACATGAAAATAGACTTAGGGAACCCAGTGGCTCCATCAAATGTCATAACATTCTCATTTTAGGAATCCCAGAAGACAAAAGAGGGAGAAAAGGGGGCAGAAAATTTATTTGGGGAAATAATGGCTGGAAACTTACCTAAATTGGGGAAGGAGAAACACATATCCAGATCCAGTAGGCACAGAGAACTCCCATCAAAACCAATAAAAGCAGGACGACGCCAAGCCATGTTGTAATTAAATTTGCAAAATATAGCAATAAAGAGAAAAATTTTAAAAGCAACAAGACAAAAGAAGAAGTCCCTAACATACAAGAGAAGACCCGTAAGTCTAGCTACAGTTATCTCAACAGAAACGTGGCAAGCTAGATGCCAAGTGGCATGATATATTTAAACTGCTGAATTGGAAACTTCTGCAGCCAGGAATACTCTAACCAGCAACATTATTATTCAGAATAGGAGAGAAAGAATTTTCCAAACAAAAACTAAAGGAGTTCATGACCACTAAACCAGTCCTGCATGAAATATCAAAGGGGACTCTGAGTGGAAGGGAGAGATCAAAATTTTAAAGACAAGAAAGGAGCAGAGAAAATGTCCAAAAACAATGACAAAACAGGTAATAAAATGGCACTATGTACATACCTATCAGTAATTACTCTGAATGTAAATGGATGAAACACTCTGATCAACAGACCTAGATGTCAGAATGGATTAAAAAAACCAAGACCCATCTATATGCTGCCTACAAAGACTCATTTTAGATCTAAAGATACCTGCAGAGTGAAATGATAGAGAAACATTTATCGTGCAAATGGACTTAAAGCTGGAGTAGCAATACTTATACAGGACAAACTAGACTTTAAACCAAAGAGTGTAATAGATGAAGAAGGGCACTATATCATATTAAAGAGGTCAATCTAAATATATAAATAAATATAAAATAAATATAAAAAATACATAAATATTTATGCACCCAAGATGGGCGCTTCCAAATATATGAAACAATTACAAACATAAAGGAACTCATTAATAATAATATAACAATAGGGGACTTTATTTACCACCCCAATTACATCATTGTACAGACCATCATCTAAGCAGACAATCAATAAGGAAACAGTGGCATTGTATGACACGCTGGACCAGATGATGATGAACATAGATGCAATAACCCTTAGGAAAATAGGGTTAGAGGGGAACATACCTCAATATAATAAAGGCCACATATGAAAATGCCATTAGGTAATATTATCTTCACTGGGGAAAAACAAAGCTTTTCCTTTCTGGTGAGGAAAAAAACAGGGGTGTCCACTGTGACCACTGTTACAGAGTACTGGAAGTCCTAGCTGCAGCAGTCAGACAGCAAAGAGAAATAAAAGGCATCCATACTGGCAAGGAGGAATTCAAAATTCCACTATTTATAGATGACATGATACTTTATATAGAAAACCTAAAAGACACCACCCAAATTGCTAGAACCGATACATGAATTCAGTAAAGTTGCAGGATACAAAACCAATGTACAGAAATCTGTGGCATTTCTATGCACCAGTAATGAAGCAGCAGAAAGAGAAATCAAGAACTTGATCCCATTTACAATCACACCAAAAACTGTAAGATACCTAGTAATAAACCTTACCAAAGAGGTAAAAGAAACTGTATTCTGAAAACTATAGAGCACTTAATTATGAGATTAAAGAAGACACAAAGAAATAAAAAGGCATTCCATTCTTACGGATTAGAAGAACAAACATTGTTAAAATGTCTATATTACCCAAAGCAGTTTACACATTTGATGGATTCCCTATCAAAATACCACCAGCATTTTTCACAGAGCCAGAAGGAACAGTCTTGAAATTTGTATGGAACCCATAAAAGACCCTAAAAAGACAAAGCAACTTTGAAAAAGAAAAGCAAGATTTATTTTAAGTAATCTCTACATGTACCATAGGGCTTGAATTTATAACCCCTATGTCAAGAGTCTCATGCTCTACTGACTGAGCTAGCCAGGTCCCCTGGTATTAAGTTTTTTGAAATGTTGAGTAGAATTCACCTCTGAATCCATCTGGTCCTGCACTTCTATTCTTTTTTATTTTTTTAAACATTTTATTTATTTGACAGAGATCACAAGTAGGCAGAGAGGCAGGCAGAGGTGGAGGGGGGGAGCCTGCTCCCTGCTGAGCAGAGAGCCCAGTGTGGGGCTCCATCCCAGGACCCTGGGATCATGACCTGAGCTGAAGGCAGAGGTTTAACCCTCTGAGCCACCCAGGCACCCCAGTTTTTTTTCTAATTACTGATTCAATTTCATGACTTGGAGTCTGTTCACATTTTTTATCTTCTGGGTTTGGTTTTGGAAGATTGTGTGCTTCTAGGAATTTATTCATTTCTTCTAGGTTGTCCAATTTGTTGGCATATACCTTTTTGTAGTATTCTCTTATACTTTGTATTTTTGTGGTGTCCCTTGTTATTTCTCCTCTCCATGATCTTATTTATTTGGATGCTTTCTCCTTCTTTCTTGATGAGTCTGGCTAAGAGTTTATCCATTTTGTTTATCTTTCCAAAGAACCACCTCTTGGTTTTATTGATTTTTCTCTATTGTTTTTTAGTCTCCATGTCATTTATTTCAGCTCTGGTTTTTATTATTCCTTCCTTCTACTTAACTTGGGTTTTGTTCTTCTTTTTGTAGTTCTTTTTGTTATAAGGTTAGATTATTTGAACTTTTTCTTATTTCTTGAGGTAGGCCTGCATTGTTACACATTTCCCCTCAGAAATGTTGTCACCATGTCCCAAAGATTTGGGGCCATTTTGTTTTAAATTTCATTTGTCTCCATTATTTTTTTTATTTCTTCTTTGATTGCTTCATTGACGCATTGTTATTTAGTATTACATTGTTTTAATCTCCACATGTTCGTGCTTTTTCTGAGTTTTTCCTTATGATTTATTTTTAGTTTCATACTGCTATGATAGCAAAAGATATATGGTATAATTTCAGTCTTCTTAAATTTATTGAGGTTTGTTTTATGGCCTGATATGTTATCTTTTGGAGAATGTTCTATGTTCACTTGAAAAGAATGTGTATTCTATCGTTTTGGGATGGAATGTTTTGTATATGTCTGTATGTCCACTGGTCTACTGTGTCATTGACAGACAGGTTTCCTTTTTGATTTTCTGCCTGGATAATCTATCCATTGATGTAAGTGGATGTTAAAATCCTTTACTATTACCATATTGTCATCATTTTCACTCTTTATGTCTATTAATATTTGAATTACGGAATTATGAATTTATGTGCTCCATTCTTGAGTGCGTTGATATTTAAAATTGTTATGTCTTCTTATAAAGTTGATCACTCCATCATTATGTAATGCCCATATCTCTTGTTACAGTGTTTGTTTTAAAGTTTATTTTGTCTGATTAAGTATTGCCACTCTGGCTTTTTTAAAATTTTCAGTTCCACTTGCATTTTTTTTTTTAAAAGATTTTGTTTATTTATTTGACAGACAGAGATCACAAGCAGGCAGAGAGAGAGGAGGAAGCAGGCTTCCTGCTGAGCAGAGAGCCCGATGTGGGCTCTGAGACCATAACCTGAGCTGAAGGCAGAGGCTTTAACCCACTGAGCCACCCAGGTGCCCCAGTTCCACTTGCATGTTAAATATTTTTCTATCCCTTCACTTTCAGTCTCTTTGTATCTTTAGGTCTGAGATGAATCTTTTATAGGTAATGTAGAGATGGGTCTTGGTTTTTTAATGCATTCTGCCATTCTGTGTCTTTTGATTAGAACAGTTAGGCCATTTATTTTTTATTTATTTTTTAAAAAAGATTTTTATTTATTTATTTGACAGACAGAGATCATAAGTAGGCAGAGAGGCAGGCACAGAGAGAGAGAGGGAAGCAGGCTCCCCGCTGAGCAGAGAGGCCAATGTGGGGCTCGATCCCAGGACCCTGGGATCATGACCTGAGCTAAAGGCAGAGACTTAACCCACTGAACCACCCAGGCACCCCTAGGCCATTTATTTTTTAAAAAATATTTTATTTATTTATTTGAGAGAGTTCACAAGTAGGCAGAGAGGCAGGCAGAGAGAGAGGTGGAAGCAGGCTCCCCGCTGAGCAGAGAGCCCGATGTGGGGCTCGATCCCAGGACCCTAAGACCATGATCTTAGCCGAAGGCAGAGGCTTAATCTACTGAGCCTCCCAGGTGCCCCTAGGCCATTTATGTTTAAAGTAATTATTGATAGGTGTATACTTATTGCCATTTTAAAATTTGTTTTCTGGTTGTTTTTGTTTCTGGTTCTAGTTCTTTTTTGTTCCTTTCTTCTCTTGATCTCTTGTGTCTTTTTTTTCTTTCTCTTTATTTCTATGTATCTACCATAGGTTTTGGTCTTTTGGTTACTATGAAGTTCGTATATAGCATACTGAATAAATAGCAGTCTATATTAATTTGATGGCCTTTTAAGTTCAAACATATTTTACAAAAAGAAATATAGAGAAAATATTCTTTGTTTTCCTTCTTTTGTTCTTTTCCCTTTTAAATTTTTAGCCTCCCTTCCACGTTTTATGTATGTTTTGTCATATTTTACAAATTTCATTTATAATTTTTTACAAGATTTTATTTATTTATTTGACAGAGAGGCAGTGAGAGAGGCAACACAAGCAGGGGGAGTGGGAGAAGGAGAAACAGGCTTACCACTGAGCAGGGAGCCTAATGCAGGGCTTGATCCCGGGACCCTGGGATCATGACCTGAGCTGAAGGCAGATGCTTAATGACTGAGGCACCCAGGCACTGCTCATTCATAATTTTCTTATGTCTAAGTATGGGTATTTCTTTTCCACTTAAAGAAGTCCTGTAACTTTTCTTGTAAGGCTGGTTTAGTGGTGAACAATTCCTCTATACTTTGTCTGGGAAAATCTATATCTCTCTTTCAAATTTGAATGTGAATCTTGATGGCTGGAGTGTTCTTGGTTGTTGGGTTTGTTTTTTTTCTTTCATCACTTCAATATATCATGCCACTTTCTTCTGGCTGCAAAGTGTTTGCTGAAGAATTCTCTTGATAGCCTTATAGGTTTTCCCTGGCAACTTTTTGTTTCTCTGGCTGCTTATAGGGTTCTCACTCTGTCTTTAACCTAATTATTACATGTCATGGTATGGACCTTCTTTGATTAATCTTATTTAGAATTCTGTGTGCTTCTTGGATTTGGATGTCTGTTTCCTTCCCTACAGGACATTAGGGACATTTTCAGCTATTATTTCTTCAGATAAGTTTTTTACCCCTTTCTCTCTTCTCCCTCTGGGACCCATATAAAGCAAGTGTTCGCTTGATGTTGTCCCAGAGATCCCTTAGCCTATTCTCATTTTTAAAATTCTTCTATCCTCTTCCTCTGCTTTCCATTACTCTCTCTTTCAGACTGAGATATGCTTTTCTGCATCAGCTAATCTACTATTGATTCCCCGTAGTGTGTTTTTAAAAAATTTCAGTTACTGTATTCTTCAAATTTGATTGGCTCTTTTCTATATTTTCTATCTCTTTATTGAAGGTCTCACTGCGTATTTCCACTCTTCTCTCCAGCCCAGTGAGTATCTTTACAGTCATTACTTTATATTCTTTATCAGGCATATTGTTTATCTCCTTTTTCATTTAGTTCTCTTTCTGAGTTTTTTTTTCCCTTTCTTCCTTCTTCTTCTCCTTCTCCTTCTTGTTCTTTTACGCAGGTTCTTCTCTCTCCCCATTTTGCTTGATTTTCTGTGTTTGGTTCTGTGGATTAGGCAGAACAGTTACTTCTAAATGTCCAAGGAAGGGTCTTGTGTTTGATTGTGTCCTTTGTGGACCGTGTGCTTGGTGACTTTGGCTGGATGGCTAGGGCAGTGGCTGGCATGAGGTGGGGGTCTGTGGGCTTTCGACATAGTGAGCATCTGCCAGAATAGCTAACGTTGAAGGTGTGCAAGCCAGGGTGTCCCAGGGAGCTTTCTACAGGGGTTGATTTGGCAGAGTGACTGGACTTGATGCAGTGTGTGGGCAAGGGGTCCCCTGAACTCTCTGTGTGGGGGATGCCTTGGCAGGATAGCTGACCCTAGAGTGGCGCAAGCCAGGGTGGCCTGGGGCTCTCCACACAGAGGGCAACTTGGTAGGATAGCTAAAGTTGAAGTGGATATAAACCAGGGTGTTTCTGGACTCTCTGTGCAGAGGATACCCTGATAGGCATCTTGAGTGAGTTGCATTATAGGCCAGGAGGTTCTGGGGTGCTTTATGTAGGAGGGAACCTTCTGTGACAGGTAAAACTAGAATGCGCAAGGACTGGTTTGGTTCTTGGGTTCTACACACAAAATGTGCCCTGATAGGATAGCTGAAGCTGAACTGGGTACAAGCTGGGTTTCCCCACCGTGTTCACAGTGGGTATTGGCCAGGTGACTAGAGCCTAGGCCGGCATGGGCATGAATGTTCCAGGTGCTTCACACGGGGTTACCCTGATGAAGTAGCTGAAACTGATGCAGGCATGGGCCTGGGGTTCTCAGGATGCACGGGGGTTACCCTCACAGGATGGCCAGATCTTGAAGATGGCAGCTGAGAGGTTCCAGTGTATTCTGCACTGAGGTGACCTAGCAAGCCTTCTGAAGCTGAAGTGTTGTGAGCCTGGAGTGTTTGGGGGAAGCTTTGCACCTGTGTCAACTTGGTGTCAATCTTGTGGCTGCAGTGAACACTAACCAAGGGTGTTACAGTGTGCACTACCCTGTGGGTGCCCTTGTGAGATGGCTGGTGCTGGTGTGGGTTAGGGGTTGGGGCTCACTCAGGCTGGTTAGGGTACCCAGACTGGTCTGTGCTTTGAAGGTGAAGGGAGAGTGCAGACCATGTCTGTTAGAACCTCCCATTGGGTGACGATTCCAGCAGCTCCCCCACTGTCTTGCAGAATTCTAAGGCTTATTCTTCTATATTCTTCTAAGGCATATACTCTTCTATATGCTAGTTGATCTTTTAAACCATAGCTTTTTAAAGTTTTCTTTCTTTTTTTTTTTTAAAAAATGTATTTATTTGTTTGACAGAGAGAGACCCAGTGAGAGAGGGAATGCAAGCAGGGGGAGTAAGAGAGGGAGAAGCAGGATCCCTGCAGAGCAGGGAGCCCGAGGTGGGGCTCGATCCCAAGACCCTGGGATCATGAAGGCAGATGCTCAACTGACTGAGCCACCCAGGCGCCCCTAAAATTTTCAATATTTATTTAATTAATTAAGTTAATTAATTAATTCTAGGGTAATTAGCATACAGTGTTATATTAGTTTTAGGTATACAGCATTAGTTTTGGGTGTACAGATTCAGCATTTCCATAAATTACTCAGTGGTCATCAAAAGAAATGTAATCTTGGGGCACCTGGGTGGCTCGTGGGTTAACTTCTGCCTTCAGTTCTGGTCGTGATCCTGGGATCCTGGGATCGAGCCCCACATCAGGCTCTCTGCTCCACGGGGAGCCTGCTTCCTCCTCTCTCTCTCTGCCTGCCTCTCCACGTACTTGTGATCTCTGTCCGTCAAATAAATAAAAATCTTTTTAAAAAATTAAAAAAAAAAGAAAAGAAATGTAATCTTAATCCCCTTCATCTGTCTGCCTACCTGCCTCTTCTCTGGTAACCAACTATTTGGTCTCAACTAACAGTTGTCTGGGTTTTTGTTCGTTTGTTTTAGTTTGTCTCTTTTTTCCCCTTTGTTCTTTGTTTCCTGTATTTTGAAACATATATGAAACTGTATTTTTCTTTCTGTGACTGGCTTATTTCTCTTACCTTTATACTGTAGCTCTGTCCATGTTATTAAAAATGGAAAGATTACAATTTTTTAAAGTTTTTAATTTAAATTACTGTTAGTTAACATACGGTATAATATTTTTTTCAGGTGTACATTTTAGTGATCTGGCACATGAAACACATTATGCTCATCACAAGTGCCCGTAATCCCCATTACCTATTTAACCAATCCCCCACACTTCTCCTCTCTGATAAGCATTAGTTTTCTATAGTTAAGAGTCTGTTTCTTGGTTTGCCTCTCTCTTTCTCCCTCCTATGCTATGATCACTCTTTTTCACAGCTGAATAGTATTTCATTATATACACACATAATACATACATACATACTGCATACAGAAAACATACATAACACACACATATACACACACAGACACACACCTCATCTTCTTTATCCATTCATCTATCATTGGGCATTTGGGCTGCTTCCATAACTTGGCTATTGTTAATGATGTTGCAGTAAACATAGGGGTGCATACATCCCTTCGAATTTGAATTTGAATTTTCCTATTCTTTGGGTAGATGCCCAATAATGTGATTAAAGGTATGTAGGGTAGTTCTATTTTTAATTTTTTGAGGGGATTCCATACTGTCTTCCACAGTGGCTGCAGCAGTTTGCATTCCCACTAACAGTACATGAGGGTCCTTTTTCTCCACATCCTCATCAACACTTGTTGTTTCTTGAGTTTTTAATTTCAGCTATTCTTTTTTTTTAATATTTTATTTATTTATTTGAGAGAGAGAGACAGTGAAAGAGAGCACGAGACAGGGAGAAGGTCAGAGGGAAAAGCAGACTCCCCATGGAGCTGGGAGCCTGATATGGGACTCGATTCTGAGACTCTGGATTCATGACCTAAGCCAAAGGCAGTTGCTTCATCAGCTGAGCCACCCAGGCACCATGATTTCAGCTATTCTGACAGGTGTGAGGTGTTACCTCATTTTGGGTTTGATTTGTATTTCTCTGGTGATGAATGATGTGGAGCATCTTTTCATGTATCTCTTAGATACATAAAAAGACAAAGATACCTGGATCTCTTTTTTGCAGACATGGCAGCTCATGTCTTCTGCCTGTTTTTAATCTGATTATTTGTTTTTTGGTGTTGAGTTACATAAATTCTTTATATATTTTGTGTACTATCCCTTTGTTGGATACATTATTTACAGATATAGTCTCCCATTCCATGGGCTAAAGTTTTGTTTTGTTGATTGTCTTAGTTTTAGTTTTGTTGTTTCTTTTGCTGTGCAGAAGCTTTTTATTTTGATGTAGTTTATTTTATTTTTGCCTTTGTTTCCCAGTAGTTTATTTTTGCCTTTGTTTCCCTTGTCTTAGGAGACCTGTCTAGAAGTTTTTGTTACAGCTGATGGCAGAGAAATTATTATATATGCTCTCTTCTAGGATTTTTATAGTTTCACATGTCATATATAAATACTTAATCCATTTTGAGTTTGTGTTTATGGTATAAGAAAGTGGTCTAGTTTTGTTCTTTTGCACGTAGCCATCCAGTTTTCCCAACACTATTTTTTTTAAAAGATTTTATTTATTTATTTGACAGAGAGAAATCACAATTAGACAGAGAGGCAGGCAGAGAGAGAGAGAGGGAAGCAGGCTCCCTGCTGAGCAGAGAGCCTGATGCGGGACTCGATCCCAGGACCCTGAGATCATGACCTGAGCCGAAGGCAGCGGCTTAACCCACTGAGCCACCCAGGCGCCCCCAACACTATTTTTAAGAGACTTTTTCCCATTGCATCTTTTTGCTTTCTTTGTTGAAAATTAATTGACCATGTATTTGTGTGTTTAGGTCTCTATTCTGTTTCACTTATATATGTTTCTATATTTGTGCTAATAGCATACTGTTTTGATTACTACAGCTTTGTAGTATAACTTGAAGTCTGTAATACCTCCAGTTTTGTCTTTTTCCAAGACTACTTTGGCTATTTGGGGTCTTGTGGTTCTGTACAAATTTTATGATTATTCATTCTAGTTCCATGAATAATCCTATAGTTATTTTGATAGGGTTGCCTTAAATCCATACATTGCTTTTGGTGGTATAGACATTTTAACAATAATTTTTCATCCAGTCCATGAACATGGAATGTCTTTTAATTTCTTTGTGTTGTCTTCATTTTCTTTCATGAATGTTTTATAGTTTTAGAGTATAGGCCTTTCACATCTTTGGTTAAGTTTATTCCTAGGTATTTTATTATTTTTGGTGCACATTGAAAATGTGATTGTTTTCTTAATTTCTCTTTCTGCTACTGCATTATCAGTGTTTAGAAATGCAGTGGATTTCTGTACATTCATTTTTTTATCCTATGAGCTTATTGAATTAATTTATTCTAGTTTTTTTGTGAATTCTTTCATGTGCTTTATATTTATTATCATGTTCTCTACAAATAGTGAAGATCTTACTTCTTCCTTACCCATTTGGATGTCTTTTACATTTTTTTTTTGTTGTTGACTTATTGCTGTGGCTATGACTTCCAGTACATGTTGAATAAAAATAGTGAGAGTGGACATCCTTGTCTTGTTTGTGAACCTAGGGGAAAAGCTCTCAGTTTTCCCCAATGAGCATGGTATTTGCTGTGGGTTTTTCATATAAGGCCATTGTTAACGTTGAAGTATGTTCCCTCTAAATCTACTTTGTTGAGGGTTTTTTTCTGTTAATCATGAATGGATGTTGTACTTAGTCAAACACCTTTTTTGCATCATCTGTCAAAATGATCATATTGTTCTTATCCTTCTCTCATTTTTTTAAAAAGATTTTATTTATTTATTTGACAGACTGAGATCTCAAGTAGGCAGAGAGGCAGGCAGAGAGAGAGGGGGAGGCAGACTCCCTGCTGAGCAGAGAGTCCGATGCGGGGCTCTATCCCAGGACCCTGGGATCATGACCTGAGCCGAAGGCAGAGGTTTTAACCCACTGAGCCACCCAGCACCCCATGTCATTGGTTTTTGATTTGTGGTTACCATTGTTTTATATAAAATCTTCTGTGTACAGCAGTCTGTTTTAAGTTGGTGGTCAATTAAATTTCAACCCATTCTTTACTCCTCTCATCACCTGCCTCCCACTTTGGGTGTATGATTTCATACTTTATATCCTTTTATTTTTGTGAGTCCTTTGACTGACTTTACCGATACATTTATTTTTACTGCTTTTGTGTTTCCTACTTTTTATACCCTTACTTATGGTCTTTCCTTTCCACTCCAAGAGTCCCCTTTAATATTTCTTGTAGGGTTGTTTTAGTGGTCATGCACTCCTTTAGCTTTTGTTTATCTGGAAAAACTCTTATTTCTCCTCTTCTGAATGAAGCCTTGCTGGAAAGAGTATTCTGGCTGCAGATTTTCTGTCTATTCTTTGAATGTATCATACATCATGATATATCATGCAATCCCTTCTGGCCTGCAAAATTTCTGATTAAAAATTCTCTAATAGCCTCATGGACTTTCCTTTGTATAGAACTGTCTTTTTTTTCTCTTGCTGCTTTTAAAAATTTTTTCTTCATCACTGCTTTTTGCCATTTGAATTACTGTGCATCTTGGCGTGGATATCCTTCAGTTGATTTTGTTGTGGGATCTCTGTGCCTTCTGGATCTGGATACGTTTCTTTCCCAGATTAGGCAAGTGTTCAGATATTATTTCTTCACAGAAATTTTCTGTCCCTTTATCCCTTCTTCTTTTGGGATCCTTATAATGTGGATATTATTCCAACTGATGGAGTCACTGATTTCCCTAAGTCTTATTTTACATAATTCCTTTTCTCTCACCTGCTCAGCTTGATTACTTTCAGTTACTCTGTATTCCACATCATCAGTTCGTTCTTCTGCTTCCTCTCACCTACTATTTATTCCATATAGTATATTTTTAATTACTTGTATTGTTTTCTTCATCTCTGATTGATTCTTTTTTCTCTCTTTTTTAAAGGTCTCACTGATGTCCTCTGGTCTTTTCTCAAGTCCAGAGAGTATCTTTATGGTTATTACTTTAAATTCTCTATCAGGCATATTACTTTTATTTGTTTTTCTTAGGACTTTTGCTGTATTTTTGTCCTGTTCTTTCACCTAGACATATTCCTCTGTCTCACTTTGTTTGACTCTGTTTCTCTGTTAGGAAAGTCAGCTTTGTCTCCTGATCTTGAAAGTAATGGCCTTATGAAGATGTCATCCTGTAGTGTCCAGCAGTGCAGTGTACCTTGTTCACTAGAACCTGGCACTTCCGGGGTTCTCCTGTGGGTGTTGCATGCACCCTGCTGTTCTGTTTAGCAGCTTTTTCATTCAGTCCAGTCATTTGCATTGGTTCTTTCTGCCTACGTTGTGGGCAGTGTTTGGATCCTGTGGTGTTAGTGGACTACCGTAGGGCCATTTTGGCCTTGAGTTTAGTCAGACAATGTGTTTGCCAGAGATGCAGTAGCCACCAGACTGCCAGACTCCTGTGTTGTAGGAGCAACAAATGAAGCTGTTCATCTTAAAAACAGCAAAGAAAAACTGTGTTGTCCCTGACTAGCTTTTGTTGGTGAGCAGTGCCTGCAATGAGGTCAGGTCAACTATCTGCCCCCATCCCTCTCCTGGGACCACCTTCTGACTAGTGTGTTAGGTTATCTTCACCCCACCCCAGGGCAGGAATCACTTGGGAGTGGTGCTGGCCCCTTTCTGGTCTCTCGTACACTGTCAGGCTTGTGACCTTTATTCAAATGGGCTCCAGCCCAGAGCTTATTAGAGTGGGCAGGGCATGGGATGCCATTAAGGTTTGCCTTGAGACCAGGCCTACCTGGCTGGGGCCTCACTTTTAACAAGGTGTGGGCAGATTTTCCATGGGAGACCTGTAGGGCTGGCAGTGAGGCAAGTGTGCCTGGAAAGGGTAGAGCCCCAGAATTTGGGGTGGGGCGATGCGGGGGAGGGTATTGGGGCAAGGCTTGGTGTAAGCAAGTTAAGTAGTGAATATAGATGCTGTGCTTATTGCTGAAGGTGGCCTTGTGTTTTATGCTGTGCCGTGGGCAAGAGAAGTGGTGCCTGCTGGTTCCTTTGTTCCTTGAGAACTCCCTTAGCCATCCCAGGACCAGCTCTGTGATTAGTAAATAATTCTCCCTTCCATGTGCCCCAGGTGTTTTTCAAACTGCTGTTCCTACTCTGTATCTCTGGGGCATTGTTTATCCTACCATCTCTTTAAGGGAATGGACTCAGGTTCCTGTCATCCTATGGGCTGTCTTAGAACCCAGCCCACTGATTTTTAAAATTCCATTCTTTAGATCCTGCTGGTTGTAAGAACTCACACATTTTGGTCCCTTTAGTTTTCACAGCCAAATATTAGGGTGATTTGTCATCCCCATGTGGTCTTCCCTGTGTGATAGTCTGTTTCTCTCTGTTCTCTGCACTCTCAGGTTCCTCTCTCCTGCAGATGGCCCCCAAGGTCAGTTTAGCTTCCTATTCTGTGTCTTCCTTGCCTACCCTCTTCAGTGTATCCTCTTCTCTTCCTTTAGTTTTGGAGTTTGTTCTGCCAGTCTTTGGGTCATTTTCTGCATTATTTACACTGATCTGCATGTTACCTAGTTTTATCCACAGGACACAGTGAGCTTAGGGTCCTCCTACTCTGATATTGATCCAGTTTCTCCAAACAAGAGCTTTAAAAAAAAAAAAGAAAGAAAGAAAGAAAAAGAATGAAGCAAGAAAAAGGAGAAAATAAGAAAGGAAAAAAAAAAGAAACCCAAAACAATAAAAGCAAAAGCACAACAGCAAATAGAAAAAGAACAACCAACCGACCAACCAACCAAACAAACAAAACCTTTTGGTTTATTTTCTCTGCCTCTGGTGTAGGCTTGTGAACCCTGAGCTCACTGAGGCTGCAAGCTGGCTATGGACTGAACCCCATTCTCTTTTGGGCTTTTAAGGTAGAAGTGAGAGAGTATTTCCACAGGTTCTTAGCCCCTTCAAACTGTGGGGGGTGTGTGAGTGTGTGTGTGTGTGTGTGCGCGCGCACATGTATCCTGGTGTGGGCTTGCGGACCTTGGGTTAACTGAGGCCAGTAACTCACTGTGTCCGTTGGTCTTGCCAGTTATGACATTTGGACTCTGTTCTATTCCGGGCTTCTCAGGGGGAATAGGAACATAAACTGTGTCATTTTCTAATGCCTCTGTCCTGGAGAGCATTCCTGTAGCTCCTCTGCCATTTGGCTTTCTAATGCTATCTCTTTTATATGCTAGTTGCTCTTTTTTTTTTTTTAAAGATTTTATTTTATTTATTTGACAGAGAGAGATCACAAGCAGGCAAAGAGAGAGAGAGGAGGAAGCAGGCTCCCTGTGGAGCAGAGAGCCCGATGCGGGACTCGATCCCAGGACCCTGAGATCATGACCTGAGCCGAAGGCAGCGGCTTAACCCACTGAGCCACCCAGGCGCCCCCACTGAGCCACCCAGGCGCCCGCTAGTTGCTCTTTTAAAACTGTTTTTTTGTGTGCCCAAGGACAGAGGAATCTCTTGCCTGTCAGTCAGTCCTATCCCTTTCCACTGCTGTTTGCTATTCCCTTTGTTGCTGTGTCTCACTCTCTCTTGCTGTTCTCTTTGGCCTTTCTCTCTATTTTTGGTTGTGCAGAAGCTGTTCAGTTGGCTCTCAGTCCTTCAGGAGAAATTGTTCTATAAGTAGGTGTAATTTGTTGTGTTCCATGGAAAAGGGGAGTTCAGGGTCTTCCTACATCCCATCTTGGACCAGCACCTCTGTTGACAGTTTAAATCAGTGAATTGTATGGCATGTGAATTATATCTCAAAGCTAGTTGAAAATATTATAGAATAATTACTAAGAATAAGATTAAAGAAAACTGAACTGTTTTCATTACATGATAACTTTGACTTTTAAAAATGGATGCGGAGTGGGGGTATGCCTGGGTTCTCAGTGGGTTAGGCTACTGTCTTCAGCTCAGGTCATGATCTCAGGGTCTTGGGATCGAGCCCCGCATCGGGCTCTCTGCTCAGCAGGGAGCCTGCTTCCCCTCCCCCCTTTCTGCCTGCCTCTCTGCCTATTTGTGATCTCTGTCTGTCAAATAAGTAAATAAAATCTTAAAAAAAAAAAAATGAATGCAGTAGCACCTGGATGGCACAGTTGGTTAAGCATCTGACTTGTGGTGTTAGCTCAGGTCATGATCTCAAGTGCCCTGAAATGGAGCCCATGACTGTCTCTGCACTCAGGGCAGGGTCTGCTTACCCCACTCTCTCCTTTTTTGCCCATCTCCCTGCTTGCTTGGTTTCTCTCTCTCTTTCTCAAGTAATAAATATACAAAACCTTTAAAGTGCATGCAGAGGCAGCTGGCTGTGGAAGCTACCAACTCTGAGTCTTAAGGCTGGATGCTGGAGGCCAGAAGATAATGGAATAACATCTGTAAAGGGTGGAAAGAAAGCGCTGGTGTGGCTCAGTTGGCTCAGGTCCTGATGTCAGGGTTGTGAGATTGACCCTTGCCTCTGGCTCGGTGCTGGGAGCATGGAGCCTGCTTAAGATTCTCTCTCTCTGTTTTTCTCTCTCTGTGCCCCTCCCCCTCGAAAAAGAAAAGATGCTGAAAGAAAACAGCAACCTTAGATTCCATATACAATGAAAATTCTTCAGAAATGAAAGTGAAATAGAGACATTTTCTGATAAAAATAATTGAATTTATTATCAGCAGACATGGATTAAAAGGGAGTTCTGTGTAAGTTCCACACAATGACTGTGCCCCTTGGGCACTTTAAAAGGGAATTCTTCAGCCAGAAGGCAGATGATCACTGGAAGGAAACACAATAATGCAGAAAAAAATGAAGAGCACTAGGAAAGATAAATATGTTAATAAAATTAGGTGGCTTTGGAATATCGAAAATAACAACATAGAGTTTAAAATGTATGTAGAATTGAATGACATATAAATATATATTGGGGGCGCCTGGGTGGCTCAGTGGGTTAAGCCGCTGCCTTCGGCTCAGGTCATGATCTCAGAGTCCTGGGATCGAGCCCCGCATCAGGCTCTCTGCTCAGCGGAGAGCCTGCTTCCTCCTCTCTCTCTGTCTGCTTGTGATCTCTCTCTGTCAAATAAATAAATAAAATCTTAAAAATAAATAAATAAATAAATATATATATTGTATTATAACATATCATATATTTCACAGGCTGGGTAAAATATATTTTAAAAATAGCACAAAATGTGGGTGGGGATACATAGTGTTGAAGTGTTGTAAAATCCTTACATGGTCTGGGTTAATGGTAAAAATACTGATTTGTAGTTGATTATTGAGGGTGCAAGTTCTCATTTCTAGGGAAACCGATAAAAGAATAATAGGTGAGTGTATAACTAATGTGCAGTAGAAAATTAACCCATCAGGGCTGAGTTGATCATACCCTGCACATACCACGGTCTTCAAGACTGGCCCTTGAACAGCTCCTGAGAAATAACCTCTAAGCCCCTGGATATCCTGTTTTTGCATACCTGGTACTGTGGGCCATGCCTGCTATTTTTTTTTTTTTTTTTTTTTTGCTAACAGTGTGAATTATGGTAAACATCTACTTTAGTTCATCTGTGACCCTCAGCCATGCTTTATCAGTTTGGGAGTGATGGTGGGAGGGGCTGGAGACCGATTGGCTGAAGTCAGTTACCCAGGTGCTCTATGTCTATTTGCGATGACTGACCCCCAACACCCCTCTCCTGCAAAAAAACCTCCTTATATGTTGATAATACCTCAGTAGAGCTGGGGTGGACCCCTGGACACTAAAACCTGTGTGAATTTCCCTTGGCCCTACCTCTCTTGGCAATTGTTTGCATGTTGTTATACATCACTGGTGGGAGAATTAAGTGCTGTTACTTTGACTCCATTGAGGAAGGTCACCTGGAAAGCTGAGCCTGGTTTCTTCTGAATTCCACTATGCACTGCTTTCCTTTGCTGACTTTTTAAAAAAATTTTTTAAATTAAATTAAATTTATTTTATTTTATTTTTATAAACATATAAAGTATTTTTAGCCCCAGGGGTACAGGTCTGTGAATCGCCAGGTTTACACACTTCACAGCACACCCCCCCACACCCCCGCAGTGTCCATAACCCCACCACGCTCTCCTGACCTCCCTGCCCCCAGCAACCCTCAGTTTGTTCTGCGAGATTAGGAGTTCCTTCGCTGCTTTTAACCTATGTATTTTCTTTTCTTTTTTTTTTTTAAGATTTTATTTATTTATTTGACAGACAGAGATCACAAGTAGGCAGAGAGGCAGGCAGAGAGAGAGAGAGAGGAGGAAGCAGGCTCCCTGCTGAGCAGAGAGCCCTATGTGGGACTCGATCCTGGGAGCCGAGATCATGACCTGAGCCGAAGGCAGCGGCTCAACCCACTGAGCCACCCAGGTGCCCCTCAATTCTTTAATCCAACTCTATGCTGTTTACAGTGCCACATCTGAAATATAAGGACATAAAAGATTTAAGATAAAAGGATGAGGGTAGATATTCCAGGCAAACACAATCCACAGGAATGCTATTGTAGCCATACTAGTATAAGATGAAGTAGATTTTACTGATGTAGAGATGTTTAATGTTAAAAAGGTTAATTCCAGGGGTGCCTGGGTGGCTCAGATGGTTAAGCATCTGCTTTCAGTTTGGGTCATGATTTCCAGGTCCTGGGATTGAGCCCCACGTAGGACTCCTGGCTCAGTGGGGAGTCTGCTTCTCACTCCCCCTCTGCCTCTCCCCCAATGTTATTCTTTCTGTCTCTCTGTCTTAAATGGACAAATAAAATTAAAAAAAAAAGAAAATTTAAAAAAGTTAATTCCACAGACATAACAGTCCTATATTTGTATGCCTTTAATAACATGTCAAATAAAATTTAGGAAAAGAAAACTGACCATTCCACAATCATAGTTGGCTATTAATTTATGTCTCAGTCACCAATAGAAGCAGGAAAAAAACTAAGTAAAAATACAAAAGAACTCTTAATCCAGTGGACATAGTTAGAACCCCGGACTCAATAACTGAAGAACGCACATTTTTTTTAAGTGCGCATAGAATATTCACTAAAATTGACTCTCTGCTGAGACATAAGGCAAATTTCCATAAATGTCGAGGGATTGAAATCATGCAGAGCCTGTTTCCTGGTCACTGTGAAAATAAGGTCGAAATCAGTAACTGAAAAATAACTAATAAATGCCAAAATATTTGGAAATTAAGCTACAGTTTGTGTGTAACTCATGAGTAAAAGGAGCAGTCACATGGGAATCTAGGAAATATTGAGCTATATGATAATGAAAACACAATATATCAAAACATGGTATACCTCTAAGACTATTTCTAGTGGAATGCTTGTATCTCTAAAAGCATTATACTGGAATGAAAGAAAGGCTATCAGTGAACTAAATATACAATGTACAAGATTAGTAAAATAACAGTTAATTAAACCCAAAGAATGTAGAATAAGGAAAATAATAAAAGGATAGAAAGCAATTGAATAGGAAAAAAAAGGACAGTAGAGAAAACACACCAAAAGCAGTTCTTTGAAAGGATTAATAAATTTGATTATCTAATACTGATGAAGAAATCAGAGAAAGCACAAATGAATTATAACAGTAAAAATGAGACTGGGTGGCTCAGTGGGTTAAGACTCTGCCTTCAGCTCAGGTCATGATCTCAGGGTCCTGGGATCGAGCTCCGAATCAGGCTCTCTGCTCAGCGGGGAGCCTGCTTCCTCCTCTCTCTCTGTCTGCCTCTCTGCCTACTTGTGATCTCTGTCAAATAAATAAATAAAAGCTTTAAAAAAATAAAATAAGAATGAGACATTGCTACAAATCCTAGTTATTAAAGAGACAACAAAGAGAATGATATTTACTTCTTTTTTACATATAAATTTGAAATTTTCAATAACAAATTGAACAAATACCAAAATGGAATCAAGGAGGAATAAAAAATTAAATTTTCTATTGAAGAAATTGAGTCTAATTAGAACAGCCACTCAAAAAGAAAACTAAAGTGTCAGATGATTCACTAGTGAATTCTTTCAAACATTTAAGTAAGAAAAAACTCCAATACATAGACTTTTCCAGAAAACAAAAAAAAGAGAGTGCATTTTCCAACTCTGTGAGACTAGAGTAACTTTTATACCAAAACCCAACAAAGACAAGAGAACACAGGAAAAGAAAATAAAGGCCGATCTCTCTCTTGTGTACATTGTAATGAGAAAATATTTTCTTGGCACGATTACTACAATGACATCTGTCACGGGTCAAAAGGGAAAAATGGACTTAACCTAGGGGAGACTCTTCTCTTTTGTCACAGAGAGTACCAACCCATACTAGTAGCTCCTTGCCTTTGCTAACCTACTAAATAGAATTCCTTATTGTCTGCTTTTTTATCTAAAACAACACACTGTCAGTTCCTCTCTGGACTTCTTAGTCTTTTTTTTTTTTTAAGATTTGTTTATCTTGAGAGAGAGAGAGTGCGCGCGCACACACACACACACACACACACACACACACAGAGAGTAGAGGGAGGAGGCAGAGAGAGAGAATCCAAGCAGACTTCATGCTGACCACGGAGACTGATGCGGGCCTCGATTTCATGACCCTGAGATCACAACCTGAGCTAAAACCAAAAGTTAGTTGCTTAATTGCACCACCTACGTACCCCTACTTCCTTTTAGTCTTGACCTAGTTTTCCAGCTGTTTTTATTCAAACCATCCAGTTTAAGTGTGTTGATGGGGAAGCCTTGTGCTGAAGGTCCTATGAGGCCTCAACCTATTCCCAGCTCTGCTTTTGTTTTCTACTCTTTCACCCGTATGTGCCACTTGTGAGGTCCCTCAAGGTGTGTTGTATTCTTCCTCCATGGAGTTGTATGTCTTAATAAATCTGACTTGTTTCTTCTACATCCAGTCTGGATGTTGTGTGCTCAGTCATCTAAACCTATCGAAAAAGGAGATCCTTGCCAATCCACTGTAGCATTCATTGGTAAGCTAATGAAAACAAACATGCACATGTAGACCTACAAATTCAAAATAAAATATCAGTGAATTGAATCCAGCTATGTATAAAACTAATAACATCATAGTCAAATTAGGTTTATTCCAGAAATACAAGATTAGTTCAACATTAAAAAAAATTATTGGAATTCACATTAACAAAATAAAAGAAAAAATTCCCCAAATATTCCTCTCCGTAGATAAAGAAAAAAATTTGATAAAAATCTTATACTTTTTTATAAAAGCTTTTAGCAAACTATGAATAAAAGCCTACATTTTTAGACTAATACAGAATATTTACACAAATAGTAAACATTAAATTTGATATTGAAATATCAAAAACTTTCTTTCCTGAGGTAGGAACTTTTAAAAAAGATTTTATTTATTTATTTGACAGAGAGAGATCACAAATAGGCAGAGAGGCAGGCAGAGAGAGAGGGGGAAGCAGGCTCCCTGCTCAGGGAGCCCGACATGGGACTCTCCAAGGACTCTGAGATCATGACCTCAGCCGAAGGCAGAGGCTTAACTGACTGAGCCATCCAGGCGCCCCAACTTTTACAATTTCTATTCAAAATTATACAGTGCTATATGGCAAGAAAAATAAAAATTGTAAGAATTTGAAAGGAACAAATGAAATTGTCATTATCCATAGATGACATGATTGTGTATGTACAAATTTTAAAATAGAGATAAACTGTTACAAAACTAATAAGAAATCCATTATATTTCTATACAAAAATCAATTACATTTCTATGTATTATCACTGAACAATTATAAAATGAAATTTTGATATAGCTTTGATATAGCTTTGCATACCACTGAAAACATCAATACTTAGGAATAAATCTTAAGAAAAAATGTAAAAAAATTTCTACAGAACTGTAAAACATGGCAGAGAGAAAGACATAAATAAATAGAAAGATACACATGTGTGGTTGGAAGATGATGTAATTTCCCTCAAACTGATGTGAAGATTCAATGCAATACCAATAAAAATCCCAGCAGTTTTTTCCTTTTTAATATAATGCAATTTTAGTCATATGCTGGAAGCCTTTTTTTAAAACTTGGTAAGCTGATTCTAAAATGAATACCTCTGAAAATCCTGAAAAACAAAATTAAAGCTTTTATGCTACTAGATATTAGATGATAAAGCTACAATAAATAGAATGGAATTGGCATTGTGGAATAATATGGCCATGAACATTTGTATACAGGTAATTGTTCAAGTATCTGTTTTTAGTTCTTTTGGACGTAAACCTAGGATTGGAGTTGTCTTTCTCTGACTTATTTTATTCATCATAATGCCCTCAAGGTCCATCCAAATTGCAAATGGCAGAGTTTCCTTCTTTCTCATGGCTGAAAAATACATTGCTTTGTGTGTGCCACATCTTCTTTATCCATTCATCTGTTAATGGACCCTTAGGTTTTTTCCATATCTTGGCTGTAATGAAAATACTACAGTGAACATGAACAGGTATTTCTTTTTTTTATTATTTTTTTTTCTTTTTGTTTATTTATTTATTAATAATTTTTTAAATTTTTTATAAATATATATTTTTATCCCCAGGGATACAGGTCTGTGAATTGCCAGGTTTATACACTTCACCGCACTCACCAAAGCACATACCCTCCCCAATGTCCATAACCCCACCTCCTTGTCCCAACCCCCCTCCCCCCAGCAACCCTCAGTTTGTTTTGTGAGATTAAGAGTCATTTATGGTTTGTCTCCCTCCCAATCCCATCTTGTTTCATTTATTCTTCTCCTACCCACTTAAGCCCCCATGTTGTATCACCACTTCCTCATATCAGGGAGATCATATGATAGTTGTCTTTCTCTGCTTGACTTATTTCGCTGAGCATGATACGCTCTAGTTCCATCCATGTTGTCGCAAATGGCAAGATTTCGTTTCCTTTGATGGCTGCATAGTATTCCATTGTGTATATATACCACATCTTCTTTATCCATTCATCTGTTGATGGACATCTAGGTTCTTTCCATAGTTTGGCTATTGTGGACATTGCTGCTATAAACATTCGGGTGCACATGCCCTTTTGGATCACTACATTTGTATCTTTAGGGTAAATACCCAGTAGTGCAATTGCTGGGTCATAGGGCAGTTCTATTTTCAACATTTTGAGGAACCTCCATGCTGTTTTCCAGAGTGGTTGCACCAGCTTGCATTCCCACCAACAGTGTAGGAGGGTTCCCCTTTCTCTGCATCCTCGCCAGCATCTGTCATTTCCTGACCTGTTGATTTTAGCCATTCTGACTGGTGTGATGTGATATCTCATTGTGGTTTTGATTTGTATTTCCCTGATGCCGAGTGATATGGAGCACTTTTTCATGTGTCTGTTGGCCATCTGGATGTCTTTGCAGAAATGTCTGTTCATGTCCTCTGCCCATTTCTTGATTGGATTATTTGTTCTTTGGGTCTTGAGCTTGCTAAGTTCTTTATAGATTTTGGACACTAGTCCTTTATCTGATATGTCATTTGCAAATATCTTCTCCCATTCTGTCAGTTGTCTTTTGATTTTGTTAACTGTTTCCTTTGCTGTGCAAAAGCTTTTGATCTTGATGAAATCCCAATAGTTCATTTTTGCCCTTGCTTCTGTTGCCTTTGGTGATGTTCCTAGGAAGATGTTGCTGTGGTTGAGGTCGAAGAGGTTGCTGCCTGTGTTCTCCTCAAGGATTTTGATGGATTCCTTTCTCGCATTGAGGTCCTTCATCCATTTTGAGTCTATTTTTGTGTGTGGTGTAAGGAAATGGTCCAATTTCATTTTTCTGCATGTGGCTGTCCAATTTTCCCAGCACCATTTATTGAAGAGGCTGTCTTTTTTCCATTGGACATTCTTTCCTGCTTTGTCGAAGATTAGTTGACCATAGAGTTGAGGGTCTATTTCTGGGCTCTCTATTCTGTTCCATTGATCTATGTGTCTGTTTTTGTGCCAATACCATGCTGTCTTGATGATGACAGCTTTGGAATAGAGCTTGAAGTCTGGAATTGTGATGCCACCAACTTTGGCTTTCTTTTTCAATATTCCTGTGGCTATTCGAGGTCTTTTCTGGTTCCATATAAATTTTAGGATTATTTGTTCCATTTCTTTGAAAAAGGTGGATGGTACTTTGATAGGAATTGCATTAAATGTGTAGATTGCTTTAGGTAGGAATCTACAATGAAATAGAAACTTTTTGGTTTCTATTTCATTGATTTCTGCTCTGATCTTTATGATTTCTCTTCTCCTGCTGGGCTTAGGGTTTCTTTCTTGTTCATTTTCACAATATTTATTCTTCCAATCCAGGAGCATGGAACATTTTTCCATTTCTTTGTGTCTTCCTCAATTTCTTTCATGAGTACTTTATAGTTTTCTGAGTATAGATTCTTAGCCTCTTTGGTTAGGTTTATTCCTAGGTATCTTATGGTCTGGGGTGCAATGGTAAATGGGATTGACTCCTTAATTTCTCTTTCTTCTGTCTTGTTGTTGGTGTAGAGAAATGCAACTGATTTCTGTGCATTGATTTTATATCCTGACACTTGACTGAATTCCTGTACAAGTTCTAGCAGTTTTAGAGTGGAGTCTTTTGGGTTTTCCACATGTAGTATCATATCATCTGCGAAGAGTGATAGTTTGACTTCTTCTTTGCCAATTTGGATGCCTTTAATTTCCTTTTGTTGTCTGATTGCTGAGGCTAGGACTTCTAGTACTATGTTGAATAGCAGTGGTGATAATGGACATCCTTGCCGTGTTCCTGACCTTAGCGGAAAAGCTTTCAGTTTTTCTCCATTGAGAATGATATTTGCGGTGGGTTTTTCATAGATGGCTTTGATGATATTGAGGTATGTGCCCTCTATCCCTACACTCTGAAGGGTTTTGATCAGGAAGGGATGCTGTACTTTGTCAAATGCTTTTTCAGCATCTATTGAGAGTATCATATGGTTCTTGTTCTTTCTTTTATTGATGTGTTGTATCACATTGACTGATTTGCGGATGTTGAACCAACCTTGCAGCCCTGGAATAAATCCCACTTGGTCCTGGTGAATAATCCTTTTAATGTACTGTTGAATCCTATTGGCTAGTATTTTGGTGAGAATTTTCACATCTGTGTTCATCAAGGATATTGGTCTACAGCTCTCTTTTTTGATGGGATCCTTGTCTGGTTTTGGGATCAAGGTGATGTTGGCCTCATAAAATGAGTTTGGAAGTTTTCCTTCCATTTCTATTTTTTGGAACAGTTTCAGGAGAATAGGAATTAGTTCTTCTTTAAATGTTTGGTAGAATTCCCCCAGGAAGCCGTCTGGCCCTGGGCTTTTGTTTGTTTGGAGATTTTTAATGACTGTTTCAATCTCCTTACTGGTTATGGGTCTGTTCAGGCTTTCTATTTCTTCCTGGTTCAGTTGTGGTAGTTTATATGTTTCTAGGAATGCCTCCATTTCTTCCAAATTGTCAAATTTGTTGGCGTAGAGTTGTTCATAGTATGTTCTTATAATTGTTTGTATTTCTTTGGTGTTAGTTGTGATCTCTCCTCTTTCATTCATGATTTTATTTATTTGGGTCCTTTCTCTCTTCTTTTTGATAAGTCTGGCAAGGGGTTTATCAATTTTATTAATTCTTTCGAAGAACCAGCTCCTAGTTTCGTTGATTTGTTCTATTGTTTTTTTGGTTTCTATTTCATTGATTTCTGCTCTGATCTTTATGATTTCTCTTCTCCTGCTGGGCTTAGGGTTTCTTTCTTGTTCTTTTTCTAGCTCCTTTAGGTGTAGGGTTAGGTTGTGTACCTGAGACCTTTCTTGTTTCTTGAGAAAGGCTTGTACCGCTATATATTTTCCTCTCAGGACTGCCTTTGTTGCGTCCCACAGATTTTGCACCGTTGTGTTTTCATTATCATTTGTTTCCATGATTTTTTTCAATTCTTCTTTAATTTCCCAGTTGACCCATTCATTCTTTAGAAGGATGCTGTTTAGTCTCCATGTATTTGGGTTCTTTCCAAACTTCCTCTTGTGGTTGAGTTCTAGCTTCAGAGCATTGTGGTCTGAAAATATGCAGGGAATGATCCCAATCTTTTTTTTTTTTTTTAAAGATTTTATTTATTTATTTGACAGAGAGAGATCATAAGTAGACAGGCAGGCAGGCAGAGAGAGAGGAGGAAGCAGGCTCCCTGCTGAGCAGAGAGCCCGATGTGGGACTCGATCCCAGGACCCTGAGATCATGACCTGAGCCGAAGGCAGCGGCTTAACCCACTGAGCCACCCAGGCGCCCGATCCCAATCTTTTGATACCGGTTGAGTCCTGATTTAGGACCGAGGATGTGATCTATTCTGGAGAATGTTCCATGTGCACTAGCGAAGAATGTATATTCTGTTGCTTTGGGATGAAATATTCTGAATATATCTGTGATGTCCATTTGGTCCAGTGTGTCGTTTAAGGCCCTTATTTCCTTGCTGATCTTTTGCTTGGATGATCTGTCCATTTCAGTGAGGGGAGTGTTAAAGTCCCCTACTATTATTGTATTATTGTTGATGTGTTTCTTTGATTTTGTTATTAATTGGTTTATATAGTTGGCTGCTCCCACGTTGGGGGCATAGATATTTAAAATTGTTATATCTTCTTGTTGGATAGACCCTTTGAGTATGATATAGTGTCCTTCCTCATCTCTTATTACAGTCTTTGGCTTAAAATCTAATTGATCTGATATAAGGATTGCCACTCCTGCTTTCTTCTGATGTCCATTAGCATGGTAAATTCTTTTCCATCCCCTCACTTTAAATCTGGAGGTGTCTTCGGGCTTAAAATGAGTTTCTTGGAGGCAACATATAGATGGGTTTTGTTTTTTTATCCATTCTGATACCCTGTGTCTTTTGATTGGGGCATTTAGCCCATTAACATTCAGGGTAACTATTGAGAGATATGAATTTAGTGCCATTGTATTGCCTGTAAGGTGACTGTTACTGTATATTGTTTCTGTTCCTTTCTGATCTACCACTTGTAGGCTCTCTCTTTGCTTAGAGGACCCCTTTCAATATTTCCTGTAGAGCTGGTTTGGTGTTTGCAAATTCTTTCAGTTTTTGTTTGTCCGGGAAGCTTTTAATCTCTCCTTCTATTTTCAATGATAGCCTAGCTGGATATAGTATTCTTGGCTGCATGTTTTTCTCATTTAGTGCTCTGAAAATATCATGCCAGCTCTTTCTGGCCTGCCAGGTCTCTGTGGATAAGTCAGCTGCCAATCTAATAGTTTTACCATTGTATGTTACAGACTTCTTTTCCCGGGCTGCTTTCAGGATTTTCTCTTTGTCACTAAGACTTGTAAATTTTACTATTAGGTGACGTGGTGTGGGCCTATTCTTATTGATTTTGAGGGGTGTTCTCTGAACCTCCTGAATTTTGATGCTCGTTCCCTTTGCCATATTGGGGAAATTCTCCCCAATAATTCTCTCCAGTATACCTTCTGCTCCCCTCTCTCTTTCTTCTTCTTCTGGAATTCCAATTATTCTAATGTTGTTTCGTCTTATGGTGTCACTTATCTCTCGAATTCTGCCCTCATGGTCCAGTAGCTGGTTGTCCCTCTTTTGCTCAGCTTCTTTATTCTCTGTCATTTGGTCTTCTAGATCGCTAATTCTTTCTTCTGCCTCATTTATCCTAGCAGTGAGAGCCTCCATTTTTGATTGCACCTCATTAATAGCTTTTTTGATTTCAACTTGGTTAGATTTTAGTTCTTTTATTTCTCCAGAAAGGGCTTTTATATCTCCCGAGAGGGTTTCTCTAATATCTTCCATGCCTTTTTCAAGCCCGGCTAGAACCTTGAGAATTGTCATTCTGAATTCTAGATCTGACATATTGCCAATGTCTGTATTGATTAGGTCCCTAGCCTTAGGTACTGCCTCTTGTTCTTTTTTTCGTGGTGAATTTTTCCGCCTTGTCATTTTGTCCAGCTAAGAGTATATGAAGGAGCAAGTAAAATACTAAAAGGGTGGCAACAACCCCAGGAAAATATGCTTTAACCAAATCAGAAGAGATCCCAAATCGTGAGGGGAGACAAAGGGGATAAAAAGAGGTTCAAAAAAAAAAAAAAGGAAAAAAAGAAAGGAATTAAAAAAAAGAAAATGAAGAAAGAAATGTATGAAAAAGAAAAAATATATATATTAGATAAACTAGTTAAAAAGAGTTAAAAATGAAAAGGGTAAAAGTTAAAAAAAATTAAAAAAAATTTTTAAAAATTTAGCAAAAGTAAAGAAAAAAATGAAAAAGAAAAAAAAATTACTTTAACTGCAAGACTAAAAAATCACAGGGAGAAAGCCATGAGTTCCGTGCTTTGCTTTCTCCTTCTCTGGAATTCTGCTGTTCTCCTTGGTATTGAAACCGCACTCCTTGGTAGGTGAACTTGGTCTTGGCTGGATTTCTTGTTGATCTTCTGGGGGAGGGGCCTGGTGTAGTGATTCTCAAGTGCCTTTGCCCCAGGCGGAATTGCACCGCCCTTACCAGGGGCCAGGCTGAGTAATCCGCTGGGGTTTGATTTCAGGAGCTTTTGTTCCCTGAGCGCTTTCCGTAGAGTTCCGGAGGACGGGAATACAAATGGCGGCCTCCTGGTCTCCGGCCCGGAGGAGCCGAGAGCCCGGGGCCCCACTCCTCAGTGCGCCCTCAGAGAACAGCGCCCAGTAATTCCCGTCTTCCTGACCTCCGGCCGCGCTCCGAGCTCACCGAGCCTGCGACCGGTTCAATGTAACCCCAAGCTGCGAGCTCACTGTCGGCTCTGTCTCTGCAGCCAGCTTTCTCGCTCCAATACCCGCAAGCTCTGCAACACTCTGACACCCCCGATCCTTCTGTGACCCTGCGGGACCTGAGGCCACCCTGAACCCGCATGGGCTTCGCCCCGGTTTAGCCTCTGGAGCGATGTCCCTCAGCGGAACCGACTTTTAAAAGTCCTGATTTTGTGCTCCGCTGCTCCGCCGCTTGCCAGGAGCCGGCCTCTCCCCCCGGGGTCTATCTTCCTGTCGCTTTGGATTCACTTCTCCGCCAGTCCTACCTTTCAGAAAGTGGTTGTTTTTCGGTTTCTAGAATTGCTGTTCTTCTTCTCTTCGATCTGTCGATGGATTTGCAGGTGTTTGCAATCTTTAGATAAGCTCTCTAGCTGATCTCCTGCTAGCTGAAGTAGTCTCAGCCTGCTACTTCTCCGCCATCTTGACTCCTCCGAACAGGTATTTCTTTGATATCCTGTTTTCATTTCCTTTGGATATATACCTCTTAATGGGATTACTGGATCACATGGTAGTTCTGGTTTTAACTTTTTGAGGAACCCCCATACTTTTTCCATGGAGTCTGAACCCACTTATATTCTAATTCTTCTTTAGATATTTGGTGAAATTCAGTGGTGAAGTCATCTGGGCCTGGGCTTTTCTTTCTAGTTTTTGAGTACTCATTCAATTTCTGTATTTTTTATTATCCATTCAGATTATTTACTTTTTCTTGATTCAGTGTTTGTTGTTTGTGTCTTTTGGGTGAATTCATCCATTTTATCTAAGTTATCTAATTCATTGATGTACAGTTGTTCTTATTATTCCTTTGTAATCCTTTTTACTTCTGTAAGGTTGGTATTAATGTCTCCTCTATCATTTCTGATTCTACTAATTTGAGTCCTCTCTCTCTGTGGTTAATCTAACTAAAGGTTTGTGAATTTTGTTTTTCTCTTCAGATAACTGGATTTTGGTTTTAGTGATTTTTCTCTATTGCTTTTCTATTTAATTTATCTCTAACATTTATTATTTATTTCTTCTATTTGTTTTTAGTTTCTTTTAGGTTAATGAGTTATAGTAGGAGATTTTGGTTATTTGAGATCTTTCTTTTTTTTTTTTTTTTAAAGATTTTATTTATTTATTTGAGAGAGAGACAATGAGAAAGAGCATGAGCGAGGAGAAGGTCAGAGAGTGAAGCAGACTCCCCATGGAGCTGGGAGCCTGATGTGGGACTCGATCCCGGGACTCCAGGATCACGCCCTGAGCCAAAGGCAGTCGCCCAACCAACTGCGCCACCCAGGCGTCCCTTTGAGATCTTTCTTAATAGACACTTTTGCCATTACGAATCTCCTTCTGAGCACTGCTTTAACTGTATCTCATAAGTTTTGGTATGTTGAATATTTTCAATCATCTTTAAGTATTTTATGATTGCCCTTTTGATTTTTTTGACTCATTGGTTATTTAAGAGTGTGTTGTTTAATTTCCATGTGTTTGTGATTTTTCAAGTTTCTTTTCTGCTATTGATCTCAAATTTCATTCCGCTGTGGACAGAGAATCTACTTTGTATTCTTTCTTTCTTTTTTTTTTTAAAGATTTTATTTATTTATTTATTTGACAGAGGTCACAAGTAGGCAGAGACGCAGGCAGAGAGAGTGAGGGAAGCAGGCTTCCTGCTGAGCAGAGAGCCTGATGTGGGGCTTGATTCCAGGACTGGTGCTCCAACTTTGTGTTATTCCTAACCTTTTAAATTTATTGAAGTTTGTTTTATGGCTTTGTATATGATCTATTCTGAAGAGTGTTTCACATATATTTGAGAGGAATGTATGTTCTGTGGTTGTTGGGTGGAGTATTCTCAAGACATCTATTAGGTCTAGCTGGTTTATAGTGTTGTTTGTGTCTTCTCTTTTCTTATTGATTTTCTGTTTTATCCATTATTGAAAGCACAGTGTTGAAGCCATGAACTATAATTGTCGAGTTTTCTATTTTTCCGTTCATTTTGTCAGTTTTTGCTTTATGTATTTGGAGCTCTGTTATTGGAGGCATGTAGTTTTATAACGATGTTTTCCTGGTGGGTCAACCCTTTTGTGATGATAAAAGTCCCTCTTTATTGAATCCATGGTTTTGTTTTAAAGTGTTCTGTTTTGGTTTTATTATAGTTACTCCTAATTTTCAAGTGGTTTCTATTTCCATAACATATATTTTTTATCCATTTATTTTTTGTGTGTTTGCATCTTTGAATCTAAAGTGTGTTTTCTATAGATCATTTTTTTTAAACTAGGCAATCTCTGTCTTTTGACTGGATTACTTAATCCCTTTACATTTAGTGTTATTATTAATACAGTTGGATTTACATCTGCTATTTACTTTTTGCTTTCTGTATGTCTCATGTATTATATGTTCTTCTATTTCTGCTTTACTACTTTATTTTACATTATGTAGATATTTTCTAAAGTAGTATTTTAATTTATTTAATGATTTTTTTACTTTATTGTGGTTGCTCTAGGGTTTACTATATATACCTTATTGTCTCATGGAATAAACTTCATTTATATACTATTTTATTGGAATAAAACTTCACTTATATACTATTTTAATTTCAGTGACATCTGAAGATGTTATTCCTACACTGCTTTATTCCTTTCCTCCCATTTTGTGGTAATATTATACATACTATACCTATTAATGTAATCTATTAATGTAATAGGTATAATAAATCTATTAATATAATTAATATTATAATACTCATATATTATACTATTAATAAAACATGACATTATTTCATTACTTTTCCATTGTAGTAATTTTTTTAGTCCAGTACAGCTTTGCTTCCACCCACCTCCTTTTTGCTGTTACTAACAAATACATTACACATATATTGAATTTGTATGTTACAGGCCCAACAATACACTATATACAGATTATTTTTATGATTGTTTATTATTTTATTTATTTATTTATTTATTTTAAAAGATTTTTGTTTATTTTTTTGACAGATAGAGACACAGCAAGAGAGGGAACACAAGCAGGGGCAGTGGGAGAGGGAGAAGCAGGCTTCCTGCTGAGAAGGGAGCCTGATGTGGGGCTCAATCCCAGGACCATGACCTGAGCTGAAGGCAGACGCCTAACAACTGAGCCACCTATGCACCCCATGATTGTTTTTTAAATCATTTAAAAGAAGAAAAGAGAAAATTGTTTTGTAATTATATTATTACTTGTTTCATTGGTTTATTTTTATTTGTTTTATTTATTTATTGTAATTAATTATAACTTGTTTTATAATTACATTATTACCTTTACCTTGTGTATGTATGTGAGTTACTATCCAGGGTCACTTGCTGTCAGGCTGAAGAACTTTCTTTGGTATTCCTTGTAAGGTGGGTCTGCCAGCAACAAATTCTCTGTTCTCTGTTTTATTTTTTATTTATTTATTTTTTTTAAAGATTTTATTTATTTGTCAGAGAGAGAGGGAGAGAGAGTGAGCACAGGCAGACGAATGGCAGGCAGAGACAGAGGGAGAAGCAGGCTCCCCGCCGAGCAAGGAGCCCGATGTGGGACTCGATCCCAGGACGCTGGGATCATGACCTGAGCCGAAGGCAGCCGCTTAACCAACTGAGCCACCCAGGCGTCCCTGTTCTCTGTTTTAATCCAGAAAAATCTTTATTACACCTTCTTTTTTGAAAGATAGTTTTGCTGGATGTAGGATTCTTATTTGACAGGTTTTTAGAGACCACTTCGAATATGTTATTCCACTGCCTTATGGTTGCCATTGTTTCTGCTGTGCAGTTGGCTGAGAGTCTTACTGGAGTTTTCTAGTAAGTGATGAGCCATTTTCTTCTCGCTGCTTTCAATATTTTCTCCTTGTCTTTGACTTAAGCATTTATAATATGATGTGTTTGTGGATCTTTGCATTTATTCTTCTTGGAGTTTGTTGTGCTTCTTGGGTGTGTAGACCTATGTTTTTCAATACATTTGGGAAGTTTTTAGACATTATTTCTTCAAATATTTTTTCTTTTTCTTTTCCTTTCTCCTCTTCTTCTGCTGTTCCCATTATATGCAAGTTGGTGATACTGTAGTTATGCCCCACATTTCTATGAGGCTCTTTTACTTCATTCTTTTTCCTCTGTGCTCTTTCGTTTGCATGATTTCTATTGATTTATCTTGAAGTTCACAAATTCCTTTTTTTTCTGCTAGTTCAAATCTATTGAAGTCCTATAGTAATTTTTTAGAACTAGGTTATTGTACTTTTTAACTTCAGAATTTTTTTCTTATTTTAAAGATTTTATTTATTTGACAGACAGAGATCACAGTAGGCAGAGAGGCAGGCAGAGAGAGAGAGGGGATGCAGGCTCCCTGCTGAGCAGAGAGCCTGATGCACGGGTCTTGATCCCAGGACCCTGAGATCATGACCTAAGCCGAAGGCAGAGGCTTTAACCCACTGAGCCACCCAGGTGCCCCAGAATTTTTTTGTTATTTTATAATTTCTGTCTCTTTTTGATATTCTCTATTTGATGAGAACTTGTAATCATACCTTCCTTCTTTAATCATGCTTTCTTTTTGTTCTGTGACTATGTTTATAATGGCTACTTTGAAGTCTTTTACTGTTAAATCCAACATCTGATGGCTTCTACCAGCAGTTTCTGTGTCCTGCTTTCTTTCTGGTATATTAGTCATGCTTTCCTATTTCTTTGATATCCTTACAATTTTTTGGAAAATGGACATATTAGATAATATAATGTGGTACCCTGAGGACTGGGTCCTCTCTTTCCTGGACTTTATTATATTTTGTTTGTATTTTTAGTGGCCAGCTGGATTATCTTAGTGAATTCTACTTACCTAACCTCCCTGCAGCTTTAAGCCTCTGATGTTGCTTCTCAGAGTTGCAGCTCTGAGTGTGCCCACAGTGATTCTGAGATGATAGTGTTATCGGTATGGTTCTTTTCTCTTTCCCTGACCACATTCAACTGTTAACCTCTCCTAATTCCTGGATGATTTCTCTATCGTTTTCAGCATTGCCCTGGAGAAGTGAATTACTTTACAAATGTATCAAAGAATTTTGTCTCCTTTGAAGGAATAGGTTCTGAAATTAGTGTTTGATATTTGTTCTGATACCAAGAGGGCTCTGTCTAGCTGTTTTATTCCCATTCTCACTTGCACACTAGTTACCTATAGTCTAGTCTGTATTTTTGTTAAAACTATTAGTCTCCTCCCAACTGCATTTCACCACAACTTCTACTGTTCGTGAGAATATCCTAAAGTTGAACCTCTCATACTCTGTTGCAGATATGAGTTCATTTGGAAGGAGATTAGACTTGCTTCCCCTCACAGGCAAAATCTCTGAGGCAGCATTCTGCAGCTGGAGGTAAGGACAATAGAAATCTCCCTGAGTGTTACTTCTGCTCTTAGAGTTGAATGCTCATTGGAGGGGGACCATTAGCCTGAGATCGTCTTGGCTTTCCTTTTCTGTCATGGTACCATCACCTTTTGAGTTGAGGCAGGGGTACTCATGTCCCCATTATTCTCAGCATACCGTACCAAGATGGAGTCTCATTTCCATGAATGAAGGCTGGGTGGAAGAAGGGAGATTTCACCTCTTGACCACATTTGCCAGTATGTAGCCTCAGCAGTAGGTTTCTGTGGGCAAGATGAAAAATGGCTAAGTTATTCCCCAGGAATGCAAGCTATCCAACTGGTAGGTGGCAGCAGAGGGAGCCCTGTGTTCTTAGCTGCAGCAGGCTTGAGTCTCTGCCTCATTAAGCTGGGAGTGGGAGGGAGGGAGCAGTCTTGGTTTAAATACCATAGACTCTGGCCTTTCTTAATGGATTTTCATAGGTTTTTTTGAATAGATGTTTCTTCATTTGCTGTTTTCCCTTAGGGCCATTTCTAGAGGAACTAGAGGTTGCTTTTTATTAATTTTCACCAGATTCACTGGAGAGTGAGTTACTAGAGCTCCTCATGCTGCCATTCCAGAAGTCATTATTTGAGTACTTTTTGTCTCTCTCAACATTATTTTAAAAATATTTATCCTTATTGACAACATACTTCTATTTAGTTCATTTTCACTGTACTATTTTACTGCTACTGCATACTATTCTATTTCATGAATAGAGTACAGTTTACTTAGCTGTTTCTCTAGTCAGGGATAATTAAGTTGCTTTCTCCTTTTCATTAGAAACAGTGCTGCAGTGTGCCTTCTTATAGGTATCTCCTTGTGCACTTGTGCAAAGCCTCTCTCTGGTAAACCCCTGAAGTAAAATTTCTAGGTTATTGTGTAATGTTATGGCCAACTTTATTTAGTATTGCCAAAGTATCTTCTGGAATATTTAGATGAATTAATACTTTCTCCATCCTTAGCAACATCTAGTGTTACCACACACATTAACTGTAATTCTAATTAATGTGAAATGATTCTCTTTGTTTTATTAATTTGTGTCTCTTGATTACTACTGAGATTGGGCAACTTCTTATATTTTATTGGTGATACTTCTTTTGTGCTTTGAAAATTATCTGTGTATACCCTTCATCCATTTTTCAGGTTTTGTTTTGTTCTATTTGATGGGGCATACTAGGTGGA
The DNA here is from genome assembly GCF_020171115.1 of Neogale vison. Lineage (NCBI taxonomy): Eukaryota > Metazoa > Chordata > Mammalia > Carnivora > Mustelidae > Neogale > Neogale vison. The sequence goes on from NC_058091.1 coordinate 213,554,323, forward strand.
ATGGAGTTATTGATTTGTAGGGGAGATTTTTATACTGTGGTACCAATTCCTTTTTGGCTGTATGGCTTGCAAATTAATTATTCTGATTTGGGAGCCATAGCTGATTGATTTACAAGTGACACATGACTCAGGCTGGGCCAGTATAGCTCTTTGCTTAATAATATGAAAGAAACTTAGAACATGGAAAGACAGAGACCAGGAATTCTGTTTTGTTTTGTTTTATTTTAAATCAACATATAGTGTATTTGTTTCAGGGGTACAGGTCTGTGATTCATCAGTCTTATACAATTCACAGCCCTCACCATAGCACATACCTTCCCCAGTGTCTATCCCGCAGCACCTCCCACTCCCTCTAAGCAACCCTCAGTCTGTTTCCTGAGAATAAGAGTCTCTTATGGTTTGTCTCCCTCTCTGGTTTTGTTTTGTTTTATTTTTCTCTCTCTTCCCCATGATCTTCTGTCTTATTTTTCAAATTCCTCATATCCGTGAGATCATATGATACTTGTCTTTCTCTGATTGACTTATTTCGCTTAGCATAATACCCTCTGGTTCCATCCAGGTCGTTTCAAATGGCAAGATTTTTTTTTTTGATGGCTGCATAATAAAGAATTCTGTTTTTAATTAGACTCTGGAAAAAGGATCATCTCCTGTAGTCCCCTGTGATGTCCTCTTTCCATTATTTCCACTGTCATCTCTTCTTTGGGTGAAATATCCCAGCCTCCTTTCAATACCCACCTACTATGCAATCTTGGGTTGATTTCTTGTTGCTTCTAACTACAAAAGAAAATTTTAAAAATTAAATTTAACACATATAACAGATTTCTGGCTTGAGTAATTTGTTAGTGGTTCCATTAACCAAAGTAGCGATTATAGGAGAGGAGGAGGGAGTAGCATTTGAAGAAAGGTAATTGGTACAGTTTAGGATACACTGAGTTGTGGTACATGTAGAGTACCCACATAGAACTGCCTAGGAAGAATGTAAGATATAAAAAAGAAAAAAAAAACTAAGAACAGATATCTATCCAACACTTACTCTTAAAGGATAGGAAAAGGAAGAGGATAAAGTCAAGAGGGGTATCCAGAGCTCTAGGAGAACACTTAGCACCTCGGAGTGAAAGAGATTCAAGAAGGAATAGATAGTTAACAGAATGACTAAGATGCTGGAGTTTCAAGGAGGAAATAGTAATGATAGGTCAAGTAAGAATCGACAGTGAGGGATCATAAGTGACCCTGGCCTGTCAGAGGCTAGAAACTATACTGGAGAAAGTCAAGGAGTAAATGTGATGTTGGAATGTTAAGCCTGAGGGTAGAGGATTCTTTTGAGGTACTTGATATAAAAGGAAGCAGATAGATAAGATGATGTCTAAAAGGGAATGTGAAGTTGGGGAGGGGGGATTAAAAATATGAAAAAATGTACACATTTACATGTAAAGGAAAGGGGCTAGAAGGAGAAGCTAGAAAGACAAAAGAGAACATTATTTCCAGGAGACAGGAGGGAATGGGGCAGAACACAGACAAAGGGGTTCTTCTAAGAAGGAAAGAGTAAGGATGTGTTTTGTCACATGGCAAATAATTATATACTGTTTAAGATATGCTATGAAGTATGTACAAAGTGATTAGAGGTTATAAGGGAGAGAGCTACTAAATCTCTGTCTGCAGTGGCAGGAAGTCTTCATCCATTTGATGAAGCTCGTTTTGATCTGATACAACTGACTGCCTGCCTGTCTGTGCAGCCTGAATATCCAGGGAACCACAGACATGAGCTTTGTCACTTCATGGTCCTTGGGATCAAGGATTCTATAGACCTGATGCATTTTTTGGGCTCTTCTCTAACTATATTAAAATATGGCAGGTGATACAGAAAATAAATCTTGCTAACCTTGTGCTTTTTCCGTATCCCTATATACACATTCTATGAGGAGACTTTTTCAGCCAAGTTATTGAGTTCAGAAGATGTTCTTGCAGCACTTCCCTACTTTTTCTATGATGTGACATAAAGAAAAACAAACAAACAAATGAACAACTGAATACTAATCCTGCATACTGTGATGAACATACTTCTCACAATTGGTACCAGGAACTCCTGCCTGTCTGCCCTAAGGGCTTTAATATCTTGAGCACACTTGAACACACCTGTAACTCTTTCGGTGTATGAAGACATACCATTTGAGATCTATGCTTTAAGATGCATTCTTCCACACCCATACATTTTGTTAGTTCGTTTGTTTCTTCTATGAGGTGAAGGACTTTTCCCTCCTGCCATTAAAATCCTAACCAAAACGATTCAACATGTAATTTGGAAGGCTCCTTAAATGCTAAAAGTAGTTTGCTGTTCTCTTATATATCTCCTTCATAAATGCATAAATGAAAGAACCATATACATTCAAATATATTTCATAGGTCTTTAAATTATCTTTCCTGTTTCTCACTGTATCAAATTTAGTATAAGTGTCAAAGCTTATTATTTGACTCTTTTTTTTTTTCAGAAATTACAGATTTTTTCCCCCCACAAATTAGAGTGGTATAATGCTGGGAGAAACTATGTTCATCACACTAGACATTAAACCACAATACATGCTTAATGCATTGATAAAAAAGGTTCAGTATAGTAAAATCATTCAGGTATCCTACTAGGAAATAAGTTATCTTTGTTTTTTAATTTCTTAAATGCATTTGAGGCTGTTCTGCCATGGACAGAGGCTTTTATGGAGTGTGATTTTTGTAATTAAAAAAATTCTTCATTTTCAGTTATGCATAATGTTATCTTTGGTCTCTGGAGGTTAAGAAGTATCATTAATTGTATATGCCCTTTGTATTTAAGGGAGGTTGTGGGAAGAGAACTTGGCCTTTTTCATTTAAATTGCAACAAGAAGAAAAATATAGGAATTTGTTATGCAAGGAAGTGTTGAGTTGTATGGGAAATTGTGTTTTAAGACCTACTGTAGATCTATGTCAGTGTCTGTGAAAGAGGATAATTAGTGCCTGCACTCTCAGTCATATCAGACTAAAGGTAATGGGGTGTAAGAAATGGTTCATTAGGCTCTCTGAAGTACTTTTACTGTGTCCATACTATTTATACCAGCAGAAAAAATTCAGTTTTTAAAATCAAGTCAAAGCATTAGCCTTAGATTCTTCAGTATAAGAAATAACATTGAGTAATGTTACCTTAAAGTCAAATAAAAAATGTACATAAAAAACCTACGTGATGTTTATTGCCTTATATGTCACCCACACTGACTAGTTACAATGTTTGACCTCCTCTCTTTTTGACAGTTGGCTCCACACCTTCTGTGTCTCTAGGAGTTTGGGGTGAAGGAAGAGGTGAAGTCAGAAACCATGTAACTAATAAACACAATCAGTGTATGGGAATTTAACAAAAAAGGAACTTTATTATAAAATGTCTCCTTGCCTGAGGTGGGATGAAGACTACAGATGAGGGAAGCAAGCAATAACAAGACGTTGATTCTCAGTCCTAAAAAATTGCATGTGGTGTAGATAGGCAAATTGGGTTAATTAACAGAGATTATAAGTATATTTCTACAGATTCATTCCAACGTTGCTCAGAGAGGTGTTGAGACAGAGGTATAGTAAAGGGGAAGGGTAGTGTGTTTGATGTTGGTTGAACCACGTCTAGCTCTAATGGAAATTTCTCAAATCAGTCTCTTTCAATCCATCTTCCCCCCCACCCTCAACCAGCCATCTTTCCTACTTTCTAAAATACTGCTGAGATGCACTTCTGAGTTTTGGAGTCCATGTGGGGCAGGCATTAGTTGAAAATTCTGTCTGCCTGCGTGCAGAACAGTTTCTCAGCCTATAGGGAGAAGGAGGAGGTCCTAGGAGGAGTTAGTAGGGGGAAGATCTGTCACAGTTAGCAACTTGGGATAAGGTTTATATTTAATTCTTCTGTGAGTCTCTTTTGTAAGTTTAGAGAATAGAGTTAAAGTTGAATAACCTGAAATTTCTGTGCTGGGTGGGCTCTATGAGTGTTCTGGTAATACTGTTTTCCATAGTGTCTGCACCAATATACATTCCCAACAACAATGGACAAGGGTTCCTTTTTTTCCGCATTCTCGTTCACACTTGTTATCTCTTGTTTTTTTAGTGACCATTATTCTAAGAGTGGTGAGGTGATATAATGGTTTTATTTTGCATTTCCCTGACGATTAGTGATGTTGATTGCTTTTTGGTGTGTTTCTTGGTCGTTTGACTACTTGAATGCTCTTGAGAGTTTTTGAAGTTGTTATTAAATAGCATACCTAGAGGAGACACATGTAAAAAAAATCTGAACACAAGATATGAAGTCAGAAAAGCTGATTTCACATTTTAGCATTGCTGCTTCCTAGTTATCTCTGTCTCTTAATTTCTGAGTATTCCACTCATCTGTGAAATGGGTAGAATAACATTAAAAAATAGTGTGTCTCACAGTGGAAGTACACTGTTAGTTCAAAAGTGCTATACAAATAAGAATAGTGGCTGCTGTTATTATTACTAAGGTTTTATAAAGTGAACCTTGTCATCTTTTTAGCTTGTCTCACTTGACAAAATTTTCCATATTCTTTCAAGTTTCAATATCCATTTAATCTCAAGCACACTAATCCAGTGAACTTAAAGAGATTTGGTTTTTAAGCCTTCTGTGGTTGCTTGCAAAATTGTGTGACTGAGAAGCCTAGCATTTTTCTTGCTTACTCAGGCACTAAGAATGCAAATATTAACCCAGTTTTTTCCATCGGTAAAGCACTATTCCCTCTTTCGCTGGGAATTGGGATTTAAACACATTAACGGCAATTAGTACTTGAGCCAAGAATTCAGATTTTGATAAAAACTATGGTTGACATTTGCTCCTGGAAGAGAGAGTGAAAAATGGTCCATAAAGTTTCTATTAACTTCAAAAGCAGCAACATCTGCTCCAATCCACAAAGCTTTGGGGTCTACCATGGAGGAAGAGAGTGCTCTTTGCAAGCTGAGAATCCAGCCAGCAGTCCAGTCTAGAGTCTAACTTGCATTAAAATGTTGAAGGGGGAGAGCGTCCTTTCCAGCAAAAACTTGGAGAAGACTTATAAACCAAGATGTGAATCCAGTATTCTGCTTTAGATTGAGGAAACACGACTGTGCCGCCGCCTGAAGCAAGTGCTGCCAAATGCATTTAGTTCTCAAAAGTTACTCCAGTTTCTCCTATTTCTCCTCTTTTTTTTTTTTTTTTTGCCTCCTACTACACCTGTTTGCATGATTCAGTTTAGAAGTGGGGAACCTGGGTGGCTCAGTTGTCTAAGTGGCTGCACTTGGCTCAGGTCATGATCACAGGGTTCTGGGATGGAGCCCTGTGTCCAGCTCGAGTCTGTTTCTCCTTCTGACTCTCGGGCTTAGGCTTGCTTGCATGCGTGCTCTCTCTCTCTTTCTTCCCCTCTCTCTCAAATAAATAAATCTTTAAAAAAATTCAGTTTAGAAGTTTATATCCTCTTCTGTGCTGCTTGCTGATACAGGCACTAACTACTTAAAAAAAAAAACAAACACCTTTTCCAAATAAACTGGTTTTTCTCAGTTACGCAAAGTTTTCCCCCCCAAATTCAGGGGAATTCCAGACCATTTTGCAATTAGTTAAGGATTATATTTCCTTATTTTTATTAATTTTATGTAAAGTGGGATTTATCAGCAGAGCATTCATTGACACTGACTTCAATTTATTCTGATGAAACTGACTGACATCTGTGTGTGCTGTTCATCAGTCATAATTTAAACCATTCTTAATTGCATTAAATGTAAATTAAGACATTCAATTTCAGCCATTATTTTTCATAAAACACTGTGAACTGAGTTTTAGTGGGTCATGAGATCTTACATTCAAGATAAATAGGGTAAATTCAAAACCTACCGTTGATGTTCATATTTCACCCTTTGTCGACTATTTCTTTTGTTGCTTACTAGATTGGAACAATTAATTTACTCTCTGAAGAGACAGATGGCTAAGGAAGATATAAGCTGAAGTTTTTAACAAATGATATTATTATTTTTAGAGCTTGCTTATGTTTTAAATAATGTGATTTTTTAAAATCCTTAACTACTTATCTCAGCCAAATGATACTTTGAATCAAAAGTGCCAAACTAAGTTCTCTGATTTGGAAGTCATGCCTTTAAATCCTTAGATTTAAAGAATTTAGGATTATATACTTTTTTAAGAGTGGTTCTGTTATGCTTATATAAAATTTCAGCACTGTGGATTAGACATATTAATGTAAAACTAGCAACATTTATGATATGTTACAGAATATATGACATAATACAGTCAAGTATGGCCTTTCCCCTCCTACCTTCTCGATAAGTGTTGCTTTTTCCAGATAATATATTTTGGTTTCATTTGTAAGCAACTGTCCTCAATGCCTGTACTTCTCCCCATTGAATGAAAATAATCATCTTTAATCATACAATGATTAGAGTGACAATTATAATCATAATATTAAATAATAATAGGCATTTGTGTTATATATGTTTATGAGAAAATATATAAATCTGTGGATAATATTCACCCTTAAACACTGAAACAGCACAGCTCATGATGAAGAGCCTGAGAGAAATCAGGTCCAAGTAAAAATCATGTTAGCAAGTATTAATTTTCAATAGAATTAAATATCAAATAGTTGTGCCTGAGGGATTAGGTTTGGTTAGGTCCTATTTGCTTTTTTTAATCTGCTGCTTAGCCCAATTGAAAGTAAAAGATTTCCTTCAATAACAAACTAGCTAGAACTCTGTGATATCATTAAACCTTTTTGCTTTCCAAATAAAAGTTGGTCAACAAAGAGAAGGAAACTGTCACACTTGCCTTAGTTACTCATGTAGTAAAATTTTATATGACTATTATATACGACATTTACATTCCCATGTCAGTTCAACTGATGGAGAATGAAGTGTTGCAATAAGTCTGGAGATGGGTAGTGATGCAATCATCCTACCAGTTTCTTGCTATTAATATATGTCTCTTATTCATTTTTAAAGATAGCATAAATGAGAGTACTGAATATAAATGGCTTTTGTAAGTCATTCAGGTCAGTGAAGCATGTCATTGTTTGCAACCTGAGTTCCATGAGAGCCTTTGCTGTTGATAGGCACACCATATATTTTTCTCCTAAATGAAAAACACAAACAATATTCACAGTGTTTAATGAATAATATAAGATAATACAATATGAGTTTTCATAGGAAAAACTAGTTGCATGTACTTAATAGTATGACCTTAGTGTGTCATCTTTGGAATATATAAAGCCTATATAGAAAGGCATTGTGTAATTTATTTCTCCAGATGTAACATTAACAAACATTTTATTATGATTTATTTTTGGTTCCTTGAAAGATGAAGTAAGTTCTTTAGTATTAGCATTGCTAATGATTTTAATGAGGCATTAAAATGTTGCAGTATTGTAGGAACATTTTTCTTTTTTAAAACATTATTTCATTAATATTTCACAGGAGTTTTAATGTTAAATTGATGAAAGAACCTGAGACCATAATCCACAACATGTCAAAGTGCTTGAATAGTGGGAAAGAACCAGAGAAAGGCAGGGCACAGTGATGTGGGGAGGTCTGACGAGACACCCCCACACTGGAAACACTCCATGACATTCCAGTCTATTTTTGCTGAAATGAAAAAAAAAAACAATTTTATTTTCTTGTTCAGGGTTTTTCTGCCATAATGCTCAGAAATCTAGCACACATAACACATACTGTTATATTCCCAGAATAGGTGTGGGGAAGCCAAGCCCACAAAGAGGAGTTTTTCTTGTAGAGGACAGTCTTCTGATCGACTTATGATTTAGGGTAATCTTCCTCTTTGGACCTTGACAGTTTAAATCTTCTGCTACTGTTTAATAATTTCTAGTGCTTTCATGGCATCTGGGAGTATGCAGAATGCTTACGGGCATTACATTATTTAATCCTCACAAAGACCCATGTGAACTATGGAAATGTTAAAGGCAATCATGTTTTACCCCAAATCATAGTACTTGTGACTATTTCGATAATTTACAGTTGCTACAGAGTGACTATTCATAAAATACATGGACCAAAGGAAATGTGGACACAAGATTTTGTTCCTAGGTAGCAGAGTTCTCATTACAAGTCCATACTGGGAAGAATGACCGGCTTTAATTTACATATTTGAGAAAGTTTCAACAGCAGGTGAACCAAGGACTAAGCAACCTTTGCAACTGTACAGTGGAAATCCTGGCACAAAGGGGAACTGTTCTTGAATAAATTCTCCAATGTCACAGGCAAAAATAGCCCTTGTCATGGTTTGGCCTCAGCAGCTGCTTGTTCTGCCTGAATCAGAGCATGGCAGAATCATATTCTGGCTGGACAGTATCTCTATCTTGTACATTTCATTATCTATAAGCCTGATCCTGCCCTTAAGAAACCCTCAAGGCTATACCTTAAACCTCCATACACCCAGTGAGTGAACACTTTTTATCACTGCTTGCATTACAGGAAGTGTATATTAGATCTTAAACATGGTCTCTGTGTCAGCGTAGCTGATTTAGACTCAGCTCACCTAGGGGACGTGGAACTTGAAAAACAAAACATAAAAAGATCTCTTGGTTCTAGAACCAGATGCAGGGATATCATACTCCAATTGCATGCCCTAGGCAGTGACTTTCAAACTGTGGCCCTTGGGTCTTTTATATCTGAGTAACCAGGGTAGGGGTAAGGTAGAGTAGGGTGGAGTCATGGGTGAATGAAGGAAGAGGGAGAGGATACTTCTTAAAATGCAGATTTTGGGGCCCAACCCTATGGAGTCAGACTCTCCTTAGGGAAATTTTGAGAGTCTTTTATTTTAAACAAGAGTCTTAGGTGATTCAGATAGCAGTAGCTCCTAGTCTTGAATTATTCCTATTGTTTTTTGATAGCTGGTTTATGGTAAATGTATCATATTTATTTCAGTACATAGTCTGTAAAGATGCCACTTACAAGTGATTAAAAGTAGTTCCATTCACAGAATATTTGCACTACTGCTTGGAATGAGGGGTTTGCACTAACTGTAATATTGCCATGTGTTATGGGTCAAGTAGCTCTGTGAAGATGAGAAGTGGTAGTCCTGTTTCAACTCCAGCATCAACCACCTGTCTTGCAAGTGCATGAATAGTAGCTTGTCATGGTGGACAAGCTGGAGGTGCATCTCTCTTTTTTTTCTATTGGCTATCTTTAACACCTACCCAAGGACTCTAGAAGCTATACAGAAAAAACTAAAAGCTGAAGTGCACGCCAGTCAGTGATGCTGTTTGTTAGCTAATATGAAAGCTTCATTGAGGAGGAGATGACTTAATACCTTGACTAAAATTAAATTTTTGTATTATCTATGGATTTCAATTATTCGTGCTATTCCAAAACTCCAAACCATGAAAAATCTAGAGCTGCTTATTACCTGTTCTGTAGAGCCACCAGTAAGTACGTGGAAGCCATTATCAGTATAAATAGAGCAATGGACTCTGTCTCTCTACCTCATTTGTTTTTAGCATCTTAATAGGGCTCAAATTTTCAACTGTCTGGCCCAAGATATGAAATTTGGTTCAGTACTACCATTTTGGACTCTCTTATAAATGTTAGAACTTTTTTTTCCCCCCATTGACATGATCTGATGGAAATGTCTCATTTCATCACATGGAGTGCTATTTAACTCTGGTGACTTATGGTGCCCCTCAGATCATGCTGACTGTCAGGAAGACCAGACCCCTTGGCCTAAGCACATCATGCACAGACTTTGATTGCATCCAGTTCATACACCCTAAGCTATAGCGGGATTGTGTGTTAGAAGTACGTCATATGTATACAACGTATAAACAAGATAGAAAACAAGTCACTACCCTGACACAAACAAATTTTTATGTCTACTCTACTTTCTTTCCTTTTTTTTTTTTTAAAGATTTTATTTATTTGACAGATCACAAATAGGCAGAGAAGCAGGCAGAGAGAAAAAGAGAGGAGGAAGCAGGCTCCCTGCTGAGCAGAGAGCCCGATGCGGGGCTCGATCATAGGACCCTGAGATCATGACCTGAGCCAAAGGCAGAGGCTTAACCCACTGAGCCACCCAGGTGCCCCAATGTCTACTCTACTTTCAAAAGCATATTCTTTAAGCCCCTACGTTTCTCCCTGCCCACTGCCAGCTAACTGCATGGTGCGCACATAACCAGTCATACCCACCCACCCTCCCACCTACAAACACACACACACACGCACATGCACACACACACACACACACACCCCTCACTGAATTAACAAATCCCATTCTTTAAAAAAGGCAATAAAGACCCAGAAATTCTGAAAAGGATAACCTCAAATGAAATGTATCTTGGCCTGCTTTAATGTTCTTCAAAATGGACAGTTTGGTTCAGAGGGTGTTTTTATTTGCATCCTTTTCATCTTAGTATTTTGTTCGGTACTTGTCACTGCAACTAATATGTATACCTCTAGAGTCATCTAAAGAGTTTTATAGTATCTACAGAAGTAGAACTCCAAAGAGACCGAAAAGACATATAGGAAAGTGAATAGAGGACAGGTACCTTTAAATAAACAAACATAATGAAGATTAATAAATAGAAAAATACCTTCTTAATAGGAGGTGGATAAACTAGATGGCCACTAAAGCCCCTTCTGTTGCTAACTTCTGTGGTTCTGTGGTGCACTGGTTAAGAGAATGAGCTTTGGAAAGACTGTCAAGGTGGGAATTTCAATTCTTCCACCTGTGAACTGTCTAAGGCTGGTAAGTTATTTAACCTTTCTGTGTGTATTTTGTCATCTAAAACTGCATTTAGGGTTGTGAGAATTAAGTGAATTAATACATTTATCTGCTATGTGATAAGCGTTGAGTGAAGTTTTATTAATTATAATAATCTATTGAGCATCTATACTGATGCTCAAGAAGGAATGGTTTTAAGCAGTGAACTAAGGAATTGAAATGGGAATAAGATGGAGGACATTGTAGTTGTCAAGAATTTAGCCCCAAAGTAGGGTGGGGCCAGATTATGGAGACTTGGACATTGGCAAAGGAATTTCAGACAGTAGAAAATTATTAGAATAAATACACTCATTGGGGGGAGTAAGTATAGAGATGAGAGACCAGTGTTAGGAGTAGAACTGGGGTGTGATACCATCCACTGGAGAAAGAGGTAGTAAAGGGATTTCAGTCAGCAAAGGAGACAAAGAAGTTAGGTCATTCAGAATGTGAGATGATTGAACTGGAGGCACATGAAAGTTTCAAAAGTATTAAAACTATGTAGATCATCTGAATGGTGTCTGTGAGGTCTTAATGGGCTGTTCTACATGGAGAATGTAACTATTGTGAAAGAATGCAATTTGATGATTAACCTATTGTATCCGTTGTTCATTGGTTCAGGTGTAAGGATTTGAAGTGGCAACCTTGCAACATAATATTAGGGTCTGGTATGTCTCTTTTAGGGAATGAATAAAGTTCCCATAGGGAGAAAGTGGAAAGGAGAAAAGATCACTTACTATGTAGTAGGTGCTATCTTTGCACTTTACACATGTTAATCTATTTAATCTTTACAGTTGCCCTAAAAGACAGGTATATTATGAATATTTTTTAGGTAAGAAAAGTTTGACACATAATAATTAAGTGACTCACTCGATGAAACAGGATTAAAAAGAGGAGTATTTGAGATTCTAATCAAGATTTTCTTATTCCTGGGGCGCCTGGGTGGCTCAGTGGGTTAAGCTGCTGCCTTCGGCTTGGGTCATGATCTCGGGGTCCCGGGATCGAGTCCCACATCGGGCTCTCTGCTCAGCGGGGAGCCTGCTTCCTCCTCTCTCTCTCTCTGCCTGCCTCTCTGCCTACTTGTGATCTCTGTCTGTCAAATAAATAAATGAAATCTTTAAAAAAAAAAAAAGATTTTCTTATTCCAAAACATATGTTTTTTGATAAAGTTTATCAGAATTTTTCAACTGGGTTGTCTTGAATGACAGAAGAGAATGAATTTATATTTAGGGGGATCAGAAGTAGTCTACTGAGAGTGGGAGTTTTTAAAAATTCTAATGTTTTACAAATTCATGTATATTTTGCTTTCTATTTCTTACTTTATTTGTGTTCATTTTAGTGTAAAAATAGTGTTTTGGATCTGGTAATCAGTTTTTCCAGTAGCTTCTGATATTCCCTGAAATACTACCTGGCACCTCCTGAAAGTACACATCACTATATCTTAATTAACTTTTTGTGCCTGGTGCATAGTAGGCACTCAGAGTTAGAAAATTAGTGTATCAAAGGGGCATAAAAGGTAACCGAAACATGGGATGGTTTTAAAGCCTTGTCAGAAATGGATAAAATTTATACTTTGTGATCCAGTGAGGGAATTTAAGGATATTACACATAGAAGGGATCAGAACAGCATGCATAGGAAACTGTTGGTTTGTTGAGCTTGAATGTAGAGTTGTCCTAGATGAGGATCGGGTCTGGCATGTGGTTTTGCTGATGGGAGGCAAAGTCAGAAATCAGAAACTCTGAAGTGAGGATTTTTTTTTTTTAAAGATTTTATTTATTTATTTGAGAGAGAGATAGATCACAAGTAGAGAGGGCAGAGAGAGAGAGGGAAGCAGGCTCCCTGCGAGCAGAGAGCCTGATGTGGGACTCGATCCCAGAACCCTGAGATCATGACCTGAGCCGAAGGCAGCGGCGTAACCCACTGAGCCACCCAGGTTCCCCAAAGTGAGATTTTTGAATATTAGAGCGGCCATTGGCCTATATGTGGTGATTGAAGAGATAGATGAAGGTTTAGGAAGTCATCAGGCATTTATGTTAATGATAAATCCAACAGTTTTGAAATTTCATCAAAGAGGAGACATCTACTATGTTGTAGTCATGTATTTGTCATTCAGTAATTCATTCAGTAAACATGTATCAGGCACTTAGAGTGCGTCAGGCACATGGCTAGGTAAGGTGCTGATTTTAAAGATAAAATGGGGCATGTGGCTGGCTTTGTCGGTGAAGCATGCAACTTTTGGTCTTAGGGTCATGAGTTCTAGCCCCATGGTGGAGGTAGAGAGTACTTAAAAAAATAAATAATAAAAAATTAAAAAATTTTAGAGTTGAAATGGATGGTACTTGCCCTTAAAGAGCTTCGAGTCTGTTTCAGGAACTGAGAGAATATCTGTCATACAAGGTAAAGAGCAATAATAGCAGTAAGAAGAGCACATAAATCAAATATCAGTAAGAAGCTCAAAGAAAGAGAGATTTCTTCTTGGGAGAATCGGGAATTTTTTTGGAGGAGACCGCATTTGAGCTAAGTCTTGAAGGATGAATAGGATTTGGTCACTTACAGATGAACTACTCATATGTTTACTAGCCTCTTGGCATGAATTACTCTCACCTAAGTGAGAGCAGGTAACATGTAGCTTTAGAAGGCAAAATTCACCTGATTTTTTTTCTGCATATGTGCAACATGTTTCAGTAGTCAAAATACCTAAGCAGAGTGATACATAAGCCAAGATGTTATAATTTGTCTGCAAATTTATCTCTTTCTATAACAATTATCATACCATTTTGTGTTTTCTTAGAAGGAAAAATTTAGACATATGCAATTTTCTGTTGAAGACATCATTAAGTAGCAAAATTTATTAACAACTATAGTTGAACCAAAGGACACATCAACTGATTGTTAGTTCCCTGGCACCAAATGAAGATATATTATCAGTATTTGTGTTAAACATTCCATTTTAACAGTGCAAATACATATTCATTAGCAGGCAGAATAACCTTAGAGTTTGCACTTTGCATATGCTTGTTATTTTCATGAAGTCTGAGCAGGTTTTAAAACTTTGCATGACCTCCTGCATGTAATCTCAGAGTCTGTCATTCACATGTAGAAAACTCACCTCTCTATTTAGCCCGTGGTTGGTAAGAGATAGACATTTACAGGGCCCCTCTGCCCTTGAGCTGTTCCATTAGTGCATGGAAAGCACCTTGCAGCCTGTGACAAGCGCAGCAGATCGGCACTAAATCAAAAATCAGTGCCAGCCAGGGATCTAAGCCACCATGAAGGTCACAGCCATCAACTGCATGCCATCTCAATCCAAACAAAACACATTGGATACAGGGGGGATTTTCACAACTCACAATAGGTGACAAACACTTCATGTTAGAGTAATCCATACTGGAAAACTGAGAACTGACCTCTTAAGTACTTTTGAGTATTTAATCAAACTTTGAAGAAGCTGGAGGTAATTTTTGGTAATATTTTACATTTAAAAACAACAAAAGCAAAATAAAACCTTCACAGCATGGTGTTACTGTGATCAAGATTTTGATGAAAAATATTTTTTGTTTTTGGTATTCATGTGTGCTTTTAAGAAACAAAATAATCAGAAACTGTATATAAAATTTTTCATTTGGTTTCTTGAAATATGTGTAACCGATCCATTATGAAATGAACAATTTATGCTTTAAGCCGCCCAGTTTTGCTTATTCTGAGAGTTTATAATTAGCATTTATATTAAATAGGAAATATTAAGACTAACTTGACTTGAGAGCAGTGTAGTTCAACTGAATTTGGTGAATTTGAATCTACATATTATAGAATTTCTGTACTATTTAGCGAAGGTTTTAAATAATATACATTACTTAAATGTTATGGACCAAATTCCCTTTTCACCTATAACACACACACAAATACAGAAGATAAAAAAATGTATGAAAAATAATTTATAAATCTTCTACCTACTTGGTGGGTTTTCCTTTATAATCAGAATTAATTGCCTAGGTTAATAAGAAGAATTGGATAGCCAAATGAAATAAGCCAAATTTTGGTAAATTAACTTGGAAAATGCCAATGCTTTACAAAATGAAAAGCTTATATGCAAAAGTTATTTTCAAAATGGAGCTAACATGTTAATGTGACATGATTGAATTATATCACAGTGCTATGGGGGTGGGATGTGGCAAAGGTTAGTTCTTCTACCTTGATGTGATAACTGACAAGGGGTTAACATAAAAGATATATACATTATTCTTACCAGCATTAACTTTTATGAATGATAAACAACAAAGCAGTGGATGTAGAGTAAAAATGAAATTCTCTTTACAATCTAATCAGGTTTACAGAGACCAAGACTATTTTGAGAATATACCATTTCAGTAATCCAACTATCTCTACCATTGAGGGAGTTCATGGTTAATTTACACTAGCTGGTGAAGTTTCATGAAAACTGTAAAATCAAAGCAGTTCAGCAGGAGGGTATGTAATGGAAGAATGCCATCTGCTGGTGAACCCTGTCAAATCTGTATTTAATTAGGAAAACCCGAGGACACATTCTTTGCACACCAGGAAGATTCAAAATTTGTGGAAGCATTTTTTTTTCTTCTGATAAATCTGCTGTCATTAAGCTGATACATACCTTTGATATATGTTATTCATTTTAAATTAACTTGATTACCAATTTCATGGAGTCACTAGTCAGGAAAGCCTTTAAAGGAAATGGGCGCAAAGGGCTTTTTTTCCCCCTCCCTTTTTACCAATTTACAAAGTTTTTGTGTTCATCATTCATCAGTAGTCAGGCAGTGAGTCTGTTCTGTTTAAAAGCTCTGGCTTTTCACTTAATGCATCCCATCTGTTTCTGAAATAAATTGCAATAATCCGTGTTTAATTTTAATCAATGTATTACTAAATATGCAAATTATATTAAAAGCGTGGTTTGAAAAAGCTTTCATTTGTAAATATGGTAGCTTAAAACAGGAAGCATATCTAAAAGCCATTTAGCTACAGTAGCCTAACTCTTACACTGTAGCTGATTTATAAAGCAGATCACAAGTTGATCTTTTTCCCACAAGGGGATATGTAAAACTGTTGCATATCAGATTTTGTTAACATCTGATGGGCTAGTGCTAACACTGTAAGAGACTCATCCTTCAGCAACCATGTCTTTGACATTTAAATTAAGGTAATCTTATTCCATTCTACATCTTTTTATTATTTTTTTTTAACACAACCTAACATACGAATTTGTGTGATTGGTATATGAATCACAGTTAAAGCAATTTGAGCAAGCCTTTCAATCAATCTTAAATTTTTACTGTCTAATTTACTTGTGATTTGCATAATTAATTGTGGAAGGGATCCTTTGGGAATCTCTCTTTTCCCGTTTTCCTTTCCTAACTTGTATCTTGTTCACTGATTAGACGGAGTGGGAATGATATTGGAGTTCTTTAAGGCCTACTGGATGACTTTGTTAGGAATCTAGAAATTATATGTTACATTGCTGTGTCTGATGGGCTTGGAATAGGGGTAAATTCTGAAAATTATATCTGATATCTGAAGAACGGACTATTAACACAGCTGTCACTGAATTGTATATGTAATTTACCAAGCAGTTACCTTAAAGGAGAATTTTGGAATTTTTTTCTATATACAGGTCATGAATTTATAAGAATATATATAAGTCATGTTCATATACTGAATTCTGTCTTTTACTAATTGTTGTACTTGTTTGGAACATTACCTAGAGTGTAGTCTTACCAGTCATAGGCTGGCACAGAGTTTCAACTTTGTTCTTAAACACAGTCATTAAAAATAAAATTATATAAGCACATATTAAAATAAATTATATAAAAAACCACAAATGTAATAAATGCTCAAACATCACTTCCTAATTATTGTGCTATATTTTCTTGTTATTTATGCTCTTAAGGCTTTTACATCTGTTTCTTCTGTGTGTATTGTGAAAATAGTAATGATGTGCTACTGTGTGTTTTTCCTAATTCCATATTTAGTAACATCGAATTGGTAGCTTGTAATAGGCCTTGGTGTGAGTGTTTACATCACCAAAATTGGCAAATGCCACACATCAAGGCCTTTTCTCCTCTGTGCAGCTAGTTGTTAACCAGCATATCCCTATCTTTAATTATAATACATACACAACAACTCAGTGTATGTTCTCTGTTATTTATTCTCAGGCTCTTCTAAGAGAAAAACAATAGTTCTCACAGAACCCTTTACAAAGAGGGACTTCCTATGGAATCTAAACCCCAATCTGTTAAACTTTAAAAATTAAGTTTTTCTTCCTATGATAATAGATAATATGGAAAATACAGAAAAATATTTTTTCAGTGACTGCATTATTTCGAAAGGAGTAAAGTCATTCCATATTCAGAGTTTATTAAAGAGTTTGTGTCTTGTTTATTAGTTTACCAATTTATTGCTGTCAGGCAATCTTGAGATTAGAATGTGTTAGAAAACTAGTTTGTGGAGTAAATTCACTGCAAAAGTATAAATAGTGAAATTATGCCAAAGACCATCTTTGTTAGGAATAAATATATTTCTTTATGCCGAAGATTTATTAATCATACCTCAGGATGCTTAATAATCAGTATAAACAAATTAAAGACCTCAGCTTGTGATCCAAGGTCATTTTCAAATTGGAAGTGACCTCAGCCCATCCTAAGAGGGCTAATGATGTAGAAATCAGTAAGGCCAAGTCCTCTGGGAAACACAGCACAGGTCTGCAAGGCTCTTCTGGTGAATGCACCAATCTGCTCTGCTTCCACAGGCCCTTTATGTAGCCAGACTCCCCGGGAAAGGTGGGCTGTCTGCTGTTGCCTAGCACTTATACAAGAATTTTCTGTTTTCAATTTCCTTGCCTCTTTTCTGTTCTTGTTTTTATACTCACTGAAAAGAAATAACTCATAATCCACTAAAAATATAACCACAGTTAAGTTTTCCTCTCCTAAACAAAAAGAGAATTCAAGATCTATGATTTTTTTCTTAATAAAAGTTTTTCAGGTTAAATATTAATTTAAAAATATGTTAAGAGCTGAAGAATGAAATTTTTGTGATTATGCATGTGCTTACTCTTATATGTGTGTAAAAAACATTTGAGATACCTTGTGTGCCCATCCCTTCCCCATCTACTTAAGGTCATCATCATACTGACTTGGAGTTTTCATTTACTCACCATTTTGACATATTTTTTCTTCTTAACAATACATTGAATAATTCTGCATGATTTTGATACTTACCTAGAGGGAATTAGCCATATTCTTTTGTGACTTCATGGATTCTACCATCTGTAATTAATTTTTACTGTCCTATAGTGCTCCATTGTATGAATATGCTATAATTTATTCATTATATAAACATATCTGGAAGGATTACTTTAGGTAGTGTCAAATTGTTTTCCAAAGTGATTATACTAATTTGTACCACACATAGCAGTGCATGTGTATTAGTGTCTCACATTAATACTTAATATTGTTAGAATTTTAAATTCTTACAGACTTGGTGTATTTGAAATTTCATCTTACTATGAGCATATTTCATCTGTTTATGCTATGGCTACTTGTACTTCTTTGTGAAATGCTTGTTCAAGTGTTCTTTTTTTCTATTGGGTCATATGTCTTTTTCTTACTGATTAATAGTAGCTCTTCATATCTTTTGGGTTCAACTCTTTTTGGCCATTTGGAGAATATTATAAACAACTTTTTCCAGTGGTTATCTATTCTTTTCTTTTCTTTTCTTTCTTTCTTTTTTTTTTTTTTAAAGGGGGCACAGAGGGGCAAATGGAGAGAGAATCTTCAGCAGGCTCCATGTTCAGCACAGCCACTGACATAGGGCTCAATCTCACGACCCTGCAATCATGACTTGAGCCAAAATCCAGTTGGATGTAAGTGACTGAGCCACCCAGGTGTCCCTGTCTATTTACCCTTTTTTTAAAAAGATTTTACTTATTTATTTATTTTGACAGAGAGAAATCACAAGTAGGCATAGAGGCAGGCAGAGAGAGAGAGAGGAGGAAGCAGACTCCCTGCTGAGCAGAGAGCCTGATGCGGGACTCGATCCCAGGACCCTGAGATCATGACCTGAGCCGAAGGCAGCGACTTAACCCACTGAGCCACCCAGGCGCCCTATTTACCCCTTTTTTATAGTAGGTTTTGGTAAACAGAAGTTTTTGACTTTTCCCTACTGTGTGCAATGGCACTTTAGTCAAAAAACAAGTCTGTTTCTGGGGTATTTTATTCTGCTGGTTATTTTGTCTATTTCTGTGCCAGTACCACTGTCTTAATTATTCTAGTTTTATAATATACCATATGATATCTGGTAAGGGTAATCTTATTTGTTTTTCTTCCCAAGTGCCTAGGCTATTCTTGGCCCTTTATATATAAAATTTAGAACCAGCCTGTGTCTACCAGCAAGAAATCTTGCTAATATTTTGATGGGAATAGCATTAAATCTTTATATCTTTATGAACTTATCTTCCAGTTCAAGAGTATAAGAAATATCTCTATTTTTTTTAGTAGTTCTCTACTCTCAACAAAATTTTATAATTTCCCTATAAGGATCATATACATTGTTAGAATGATTTCTAGGCAGCTTGCTTTTTTTCTTTTTCAAAATTTTTATTTATTTGTCAGAGAGAGAGACCACAAGCAGGGGGAGCAGCAGGCAGAGGCAGAGGGAGAAGGAGAAGCAGGCTCCCCGCTGAGTAGAAAGCCTGATGTGGGACTCTGTCCCACAGGACCTGAGCCAAAGGCAGATGCTAACCGACAGAGCCACCCAGGCTTCTCCAGCTTACTTTTTTTATTGTTAATTTAATTAATGTTTCTTTTTGACTTTAGATGATTGTGCATTCACATGCAGTTAAATGAAATAGTATAGAAAGGTATCTTGAACACTTTTTTTGAAAAAAATTTATTTATTTGACAGACAGAGACCATAAGCAGGCAGAGACACAGGCAGAGAGAGAAAGAGAGGGAGCAGGCCCCTTGCCGAGCAGAGAGCCCGATGTGGGGTTTGAACTCAGGACCCTGAGACCATGACCTGAGCTGAAGGCAGAGGCTTTAACCCACTGAGCCACCCAGGAGCCCCTGTCTTGAACACTTTGCCTAGTTTGTCTCAATGGTAACATTTATGAATCTGTAGCGTAAAATTACAGCCAAGAAATTAATGTGTCACTAATTTTATTCAGATTTCCCCAGTTTTAATTACATGTGTGTGTTAAATACACCTTTATCAACTATGTAGATTCATGTATCTTCTACCACTATGAAGATACTGAACACTTGAAAACACTAGTTTGAGGAGATATATGGACCTTTACGTCCATTGCATCATTGTTCGCAATGTCCAAGAAAGAAAGCAACCAAAGTGTCCATTGATAGATGAATGGATAAAGAAGAGGAAGTGTTTGTATATATGCAAACATGCATATATACATGTACACACACACATGCACACACATACACACAAACGCGTGCGCACACACACACACAATGGAATATTATCTATCCATTAAAAATAATGAAATCTTGCCATTGTTGACAGCATAGTTGAAACTAGAGAGTATAATTCTAAGTGAAATAAGTCAGACAGAGAAAGACAAATAAATACCATATAATTTTTGGAATTGGCTTTTTTCACTCAGAGGCTCATCCAAGTTGTATGTATCAATAGTCTGTTCCTTTAGTTGCTTAGTAGTATACCATGATATTTATACCACAGTTTATTTAATCATTCACCTGTTGATTCTAGCTTTTTAGCAATTACAAATAAATTTGCTATAAACATTCTTGTTTAGGTTTTTGTGTGAAAATAATGTTTATTTTTCTGGCATAAATGCCTAGGAGTGCAGTTAATGAATTGTGTGATACTTGCATGTTCAGTTTTTACAAAAATTGTCAAACTGTTTTCTAGAGAAGTTGTATCATTTCGCATTCTCTTTAGTAATGAACAAGGGAGCCCGTTTCTCTGGTTCTTTGTCAGTATTTGCTGTTAATATTTTTTATTTTAGTTATTTTTATATGTATGTAGTAATAGTTTATTTTTGTTTTAATTTAAATTTCCCTATTGGTTAATGATGTTGAACATGTTTTAATGTGTTCAGTTTTCATCTCTATATCCTCTTAAGTAAAATGTTTGTTCATTTTTCCTCCATTTTCTTACTGTAACTTTTACTTTTTACTGTTGAGTTTTGGGAGTGCTTTATATATTCTGGATACTTGTCCTTTGTTAGATATGTGACCTGTAAATATTTTCTCCTGGTCTCTAGTTTGCTTTTCATCCTCTTCCCCTGTGCTTTCACACAGCAAAAATGTTTAATTTCAGTGTGGCCCATTTTATCAATTTTTCCTTTTATGGATCACTGGTGTCAAGTCTGATAACTATTGGTTTAGCCCCAGATCCTGATAACTTTCTCTTAACTGATTTTCTACAAGTTTTAAAGGTTCATATTTTATATTTAAATCTGTGATTCATTTTAAGCTAATTTTTGTATAAGGTAGGTAGTTTAAGTTAAGGTTCTCTGTCTCTGTCTCTTCACTTATGGATGTACAGCATGATTTCTTGAAAAGTGGTCCTTTTTTCATGGAATTGTTTTTGCACCTTTGTCAAAAGTTAGTATAGCATATTTGTGTGGGTCTATTTCTGGGTCTTCCATTTTGTTCCTTTGATTTGTATGTCTGTTTCTCTGCCCATAACACACTGTCTTGATTACTCTAGCTATATAGTAAGCCTTAATATAGACAATAATTTTTCCCAATTCTTCTCTGTCAAGATTGTTTTAACTACTCTAGGGTGTGTGCTTTTCCATAGAGATTTTAGAATAATCTTGTCTATGGAAAAAATCTTGCTCATATTTTGGTAGGAATTGCATTAGACTATAGACCAGTTTGGGGAGAATTGACATTCTAGCTATAATGAGTCTTCCAATTCGTGAATATGATATAACTCTTTATTTATTTTAGTGTTCTTTGACTTCTTAAAATCACCATTTGGTAATTTTTAGCATATAGATTATATACATGTTAAGTGTATAAGCAAGTTTTTCATTTTCCTTGGAGTGATTATAAATTGTCTTTAATTTCAGTTTTGACATGTTTATTAGTATAATTGATTCTTGTATGTCCTTTTAATTTGTTTACATTATTGATATATTTAGATTGATTTTAACAATTTTATTTTGTGATTTCTATTTGTCCTACCTATTCTGTGTTTCTTTTTCTCCTCTGAATCAGTAGGTTATTTTTCTCATTCAGTTTCTCCCCTATTAGGGAATTTTATGCTCTATTATTTTTATTTTGGTAGTCTTTCTAAAATTAGCTTTTGAATTCTGAATTAGCTTTTGAATTCTGACTTATGAAAATCTAAATAAATATAATCATGCCTTTTTAAATGTGCAAGTTTCTGTTAACATTTTAACTCTAATTACATCACTCCTGGCTTACATGTTTTGATTTATAAGCTATTGTTATGGATTATAATTTTATTTATCTTTTTTGTTTATCTCCATTAAACATTACTATTGCTATCTTATAAAAGGCAGTGTTTATTTAAATCTAATCACAAATCTACCATTTTCTCAAATGGAGATGACTTTCCTTCTATCTGAAGTGTACACTTTTGGAAGAAACTTATTTTTTTGTCATTATGATCATACGCATGTTAGACTGACTTACTTCATGGTCCATGTCTCTTAACCTTTCTTCTATATTTTCTGTATCCTTGTTTGGTTTGTAGAAATATGATTCTGCTGCATTTTGAATAAATTACTGTAATCTGTCTTCTAGTTCACTAATTTTCTCTTTACCTCTTACTAATCTGCTATAGAATTTATTTATTGAATTTTAAGTTTCTATTATTATACATTTGGTTCATTTTCAAATATTTAGTTACGATTTACATTCTCATTTTTTACTCCTATCTTAATTTTTTCACTAAATGTATTAAAATACTTATATTCTGTGATTAATATTCTGATATCTAAAGTTTTAATACATTTTCTTTGTTTCTTTTCTTTGTTATTTCTATTGTTTCTTATTCATAGAAGTTTGTGTTCTTGTGTGTTTTGTGAATTTTAATGACTGTGAGTTGATATTTCTTGGAATAGTGTGAATTCTTTGAGGCTCGCTTTGGAGGTGAGTTATACCAGAGAGGATTTGTATTTTCTTCTGTTTTATGTCTGGGATTGGTTAATTCTTTTTTTTTTTGGGGGGGGGGGATTGGTTAATTCTTAGCTTGAGTTTTTTTTTTAGACTACCCAGGTAGTATGAATTCAGGATACAAACCATAACATATTGCAGTTAATAGTACTTGTGTGGTTTTGTTTCGTTTTGGGGTTTTTTGTTATGACACTCCATTTATTTTACACGAAGTTCAGGCAGTTCTTTCTAGGGGCTTGAGGGAAGGAGATTGGGATTATTTTTAGTATAAATTTACACAGAACGTATAGCACTCTGTGTCTCATCTTTATTAAAGGAATCACTTAACTATGCTTTATAACTTGAGCAAGCCCTAGTCTTTTTTTCCCCTCCCTCTCAACTCCTGGGAGGCTTTGGAGATCTAAGATCAAGTCATATAAGTAGGTACGTGCTCTCAAAAGAAGAGTAGATTGCTGTACTGCATTAACCTCTCAGGGTTCTCATATTCACTTAGTTTTGACTTCTAAATATTCTTTAGTATCTTGCCAGGTCAGTGATGACTTTTTTAAAAAGAGGTTTTAATACTTAATCTGGCATATTAATATTTTCATTAGGAAGTCAGGCAGGTTTCTAACTCACCATACTTCTAGAAATGGATGTTCATTTTCTTTTGAAGGCAATTAAAGTGAAAATTATAGTTATCCTTAATAGTATCACAATGACTTAAAAATCATTTCTGTACCTAAGATAGATAATTTTGGTTCAAAATTAACAAAGGACATATAACTAAATAAATCATTTATTGCATATAGATATTCAGTGTGGGGGGATCTCCTTAATAGATAAATTAACAAAAGTAAGTGTTAGAACAAATGGGAACAATTGTGCTGTTGTGGCTTCTGTTCCACTTTTTTTTACAGTTTTTTTTTTTTTTTTTATCAATATGTATGAGATGTTCTTTACAACAGTCCTGTGAAGAGCTATTTTCATTATGCAATCAAGGTGTTCTAAGAGTTGAAGGCGATAATGAATGAGGATAATAATAACTGCTTATATTTCATTGCCTTGATACATTTTTTGCTTTTAAGTTTTTATTTAAATATCAGTTAGTTAACATACAGTGTAATATTAGTTTCATGTGTACAATTTAGTGATTCAACACTCCATATAACACCCTGTGCTTATCACGAGTGTACCCCTTCATCTGCATCCTGTTTCCCCTGTCCCTCTCCCCTCTGGTAACCATCATTTTGTTCTCTATAGTTAAGAGTCTGTTTCTCAGTTTGCCCCCCTCTCTCTTTTATGTTCTTTTACTCATTTGTTTTCCTTCTTAAATTCCACATATGAGTGAGATCATATTGTATTTGTCTTTCTCTTACTGCTTTATTTCACTTAGCATTATACTCACTAGCTCCATCCATGTTGTTGCCAATGGCAAAATTTTCATTCTTTTTTATGGCTGAGTAATAATCTGTTGTATATATTTACTACCTCTTCTTTATCCATTCATCAGTTGAGGGATTTGGCCTCTTTCTATAATTTGGCTATTGTTGATAATGCTGCTATAAACATTGGGGTGCATGTATCCCTTTGAGTTAGTATTTTTTATCTTTTGTATAAATACCTACAAGTGCAATTGCTGGATAAGGTAGTTCTAACTTTCTGAGGAAGTTTGATGGAAAGATACCATAACCATTTGAGGAAGTACCAGTTTGCATTCCCACCAACAGTGTAAGAGGTTTTCCCTTTCTACGCATCCTTGCCAACACCTGTTGATTTTTGTGTTGTTAATTTTAGCCATCCTGAGAGGTGTGAGATGATCCTTCATCATAGTTTTGATTTACATTTCCATGATGATGAGGCTGTTGAGCATCATTTCATGTGTCTGTGGGCTGTCTGGATGTCTTTGAAAAAATGTGTTTTTATGTCTTCTGTCTACTTTTTAACTGGATTATTCATTTTTTGGGGTATTGAGCTTTATACTTTTTATGTATTTTTCTTTAGTTATCACTTGTTAGCATTCAGGTTGGTTTCAATCTTTGGGGTTTTTTTTGGTTATAAATACTAAGGTCATAAATATTTTTTATAGCATTTTCATCCTCTTTTTTTCCTTATAAGAAGATTTTTAGTAAAAGGATTTTTGGGTAACAGAGTATGGAAAACTTTAATTATTAAAAGTCTTATTTGGGTATGGTGACTTGAGATATTACATTTCTCAAGTTTCATGTAATAAACCTCAGAGAATCAAGAAAACCTTTATATTGTGGCTGTGGTAACCTCAGGATCTTTACTAGTAGTTTTTTTGTAGGGCTTTGACTGCCCTTGCTTCTGCTCATTTGTAAAAAGAATTTTTCCTTTTAGTTGTCAAACTATCTCCTTTGTTAGTAGAAGCCTGTAGGCTTTAGATGTGAAACTGCTTTATACAAGTTGATTGCAATACAGCAGTTTGAATTTAGACAAAAAGCTGTTCGAGATGGAAGAATGTTGTAAACTCTTAGCACTGTATTTCGAAAAGATTATTGGTGACCTTGTCAGCATGGCTATAACCAGGGTACAGATGTACAAGAGCACCTGGCTCCCAGGATCCCAAATAGCCCAGCTGGGCCACTTGCCACTGACAAAATCCAAAGGCAGAGAGATAAATGGTGGTGAAACAGGAAGGGAATTTATTTCAGTGAGGCCAATACTGGGAAGACAGCAGACTAGTGTCTCAAAGACTGTCTCCAAAGTACTGAAAATCCTTCTAAATTTATACAAGGAAAATGTGGGACAAAGGCACATTCAGGTGGGCAGTAAAGATCAGGTCAAACATTGTCTTAATCTCTTGGGGTCAGTCACTCATGTCTTGCTGGCTCAGGGTAATCCTTATTACTTAATAGGGTAGTTTGGTTTTCCATCATGGGAGACTTTGCCCTCTGTATCTTACTTTTTCTTTTTAAGTAGACTCCATGCCCAGTGTGGAGCCCAGTGTGGGGCTTGAACTCAAAACACTGAGATCAGGACCTGAACTGACATTGAGAGTCAGGCACTTAACTGACTGAACCACCCAGGCACCTCTGCCCTCTGTCTCTTGCCCTAGTAAGAGACAAGCTAGAAAGAAGAACTTAGTTAGAATTGGCCTCTAAATATCTATCCACTCTTGAAAAGTTGTGAGAATTGAGATTTAAAAATTGAGAATCTTTGACCTTAGCTTGTAGCAACAAGACCAGCTGGAGGTTTGGGTGCTGCTGCTATTATACCTGCTAAGCTATGTCCACAGAATTACCAAAGCAAGATTCATTCCATAGGGTCCTGCTAGCTGCTAGAATGACACCCAGTCCCTCTCTCCACTCTCCTTTACAGAGTATGGAGAACATGAGATATCATAACCACTTCTGTCTTAGGTGGGTAGCTTTCCTTTTTCCTCCTCTCTGGGTTGAGGGAGGCTAGGAAATAGTCTTCAAGTTTGCTTAGGTTTTACCTTGTGTTTTATCTTGTCAATCTGGTCTCCTTGTAAAGGCCTAATTATGTAGAGGGGAAAAGAACCTATTCTTGGTTCCCCTCCAGGGAAGAAAGAGTAATCTTAATCACATTAATTTAAATTTTTTTTCTGGGGACTGATGTGGTACCATTTTAAAGTCTTGACCACTAAGCTGTCAGGAAGTCTCATTGGATCCATTGTTGGTTTATGAGGACATCCTTCTATTTTGTAGACTATCAGTGTTATTATTGCTGCTATAATTATTAATCATTACTATTATTACCTTCCTTTTTAGATAGCTGTTTTTTTTTTTTGCTGTTGTACAAAGTAGTGTGCTAATTTTAGATCAACTCTTTGAAACAAGTGCTATTATTATTCTCATTTTACAGGAAAATGAGGCTTAGGTTAAGTATCTTTTCTGATGCAACAGAGCTAGGATTCAAACTCATTCTTGCTGTTGGCCAATTCTATGTACTATATTTATATTGTCTCTCTATTAATATTAGAAAATAATCCATCTAAAACCTCTACAAGCTTTCAATTCAAAGTGTAACCCACAGACCAGCATCAAAGGCCTTGCCCTGCCGCTTATATTTAAAGAGGCAGAATCAGCCTTACTCCACACCAGACGTACTGAGTCATACTTTGTACTTTAATAAGATGCTCAGTTGATTCTTATGCATACACATTGAAGTTTGAGAAACACTGCTCTAAAACAATACTAAAGAGGCAGTTTAGTTTTATCAAGGAAGAACTCATCCATAGAGCAAATATTTGTTGAGCCTCTATATTTACCAGGCATTGCAGAAGCAGTATATATTGACTGTATATATTATCTCATTTTCTGTATTCTTGATCCTCTGGCATTTGAGACCTTGATCCTGAAAAATCTGTCCCTCCCAGGGCTATCTAATTCCTAGAGGTAGGAAACACATCCACTGTGAGCATGCTTTTGATATACAAGCCAACCAATGCAGAGCCCACACGCAACATGCTCTTTATCAAACTCACACAAACCAAGCATATATTTCCCCTTGACCTAAATCACTCTAGGACAGGTACTAGGCAACTAAGGATCATCCCTATAGCCTAGAGCCCTCTGGAATTAATCAAACTCTCCAGTCCTAAATTTATTCAGAGGACCTACCCTGCTATGACCTTTCCTTTCCAAGTCCGTTCCAGGAAAGACCTTGGGCCATGCTCTCCCCACTTCCTCATCTGCCAACCTTAGTACTTCTGTGTGGTCCTGTGGGCCATGCCATGCCTTCTGTTTTTAGGTATCTGTGAGTATCAACTTCTTTCTTCATCACAATTATTTGTGTGTTTTTGTGTCTCACTGTATCTGATGAAAACAAATCCCTAGTGCATTTCTAGAGCAAAGTGGTTAACAGTGGTTATTCTCTTGGAAACTGCATTCTAGGTAGGGGAAGATGGGGGAGGAAAAAGATGTAGGTTTGTTGGTATTTACTTTATATGAACAAAAGTGGCTGTACTCATTATTTCAGCCCACGTTTGTTTTAATTGGTCAGTCACCATACCAATCATTAAAGATTTTGAGTAATGTCTCTGTTAGGTAAACTCTAATCTCATTTTTCTTATCAACTAAGTATCTTTAGAGAGTAAGAAATGAAGCAGGAACTAAAAACTTAGTCTTGGGATTTAAAACCCGATATTTTTCTCTTTTAAAATAGAATTCTGAACTACTCAACCCTTAAGCCCCTTTTGACTTTGTTGGTAATGCCCTTTTTCTTCTCTGAGTTTAGAAATCTTATTTCTAACTTAACTGCTACATCTTCCATAGAGACTTCTCTGGCATCCTCAGGTAAATCTCACTACTTTTTTTTTTTTTTTTTCATTTTGCTTATGCATCTGTTAGAGTTCTTACTTCATTTTGCTTTGTTTTATGTATCTGTCTCTTCTAGTACACTCAGCTCTTTGAGCACAATGGAGATATTTATATTGTTATATTCAGTACCTACCATAGCACTGCACACATAGAGTAGGATCTCAGTAAAGGCTGAAATGAAATGACAAATCATCAGGAGGCTTGTTAGAAGGGCTTGCTCCTTGGAACCTGATTTCTAAATATAACTTTCCTCATCAACTAGCATAAACTTGTATGTATACTTGGTAAAGGAGGATGATTGAGACAGGCCAAAAAAACCAGTGAGGTATTCTTTAGTGTATTCCAAGGAATGGGAAACTTACTAAATCAGTAACTTTCAACTTTATCTGGCTCAGACATTGATGACCTAGGTCCACTGTGTGATAGTGAAATCCTTGGACAAAAATTTTGACTACAGAATTATTCATCCTTATAAGGGCAGATGAAAGAAAAAAAGAATTCACTGGCCCACTTCTTAGTAGAACCGTGCTGATCTCATATGAACTAGGAAGGCAAATCCTAGCAAGTAAGCTTCATTTGTTCTAATTATCGTAAT
Organism: Neogale vison; assembly: GCF_020171115.1. Classification (NCBI taxonomy): domain Eukaryota; kingdom Metazoa; phylum Chordata; class Mammalia; order Carnivora; family Mustelidae; genus Neogale; species Neogale vison. The sequence continues at coordinate 213,583,115 of NC_058091.1, forward strand.
TTAAACTTCAGCTGATGAGCCTATACCATAATACTCTAATCGAGGAGCAGAGACAATTTGGTCTTGTCATCTGGCAGCTATTCATTAATATTGGTGACTGATAAAGTCTAGACAAATTAATAAAAATAGTTTTTTGTGAGGCCAACTGTTCCTTTTCCTGTAATTATAGAGTTAAGTACCTTAGTATTTTGTGACTTAGGTAGCCACTGTGGGAACAACTTAAATGGTGAGATGTGACAGAAAATAAAATCTTTGGTATTAGCCCTCTGGGCTAGTCATCCCTGCCTCTGAGCTGTGCCTACTTGGAAATGTTTGTGTACAATACAGACATAACTGACATCAAAGCAAACATAATGCAATAGCTTTCCAAGAGAGAAAGCTTTGTTGTTACCTTAGGGTCTGACATTACTTTTGACATTCTAAATTTCAGTGTTTATGAGAAACATCAATAATAATAACCACCTTTTGCATGGGTACAGCACCTTTCTCCCAAGGCTCTGAATGTTTCACAAGCATGAAGTGTTCTGTGCAAAAAGGGAAGATGGAGTGGGAGAATCTGGCCCCAGACAATTAGGAGCTAAAATTTTTCTCTACAGTGAGCATGGAACATAAAGAGGACAATTTAGGATAGGAAATGAAGGACATTGGGTCCAGCTGAGACTGTAAGGGGAATTTAGCAAGACGGTAATGACCTGACTCAGAGTTTGTCCAGCTAAAATTCACCATGACTAAAACAAAACAAAACAAAACAAAACAAAAACCAAAAACACCTCAGAAATAACTGGGTCCGTGAATATCTCTGGTATATGCTCTTAACAGTTGAAGTATCAGATAAAGTTTAATCATAACTACTGGCTTCACAAACTCATCTAATGTAACTTCAAAACTATTTTGTCTTAATTTGGTCACGTTTTATAAACACAGTCGAAACATTCCTTTTGGTCTAGGGAATTAAGACCTTAAAACACCACCACTACGTAGCATTTGTTGTTTTTAGACATTGGTCTTTGAGGGCAGGATTTACATCTTCACATTGGTATCCCTAGCTTCTAGACTACGCCTTTCTCATACTAAATGCATAATAAATGTTTGCTAAAACTGAAATTTTGCAAGTGTTTTATAAAAAATTTTTAATAGTCTTAAAAAATTTTAATAGTCTTTTTAATAGTCTTTTTTAGTCTTTTAATAGTCTTTAATAGTCTTTTTGCAGTTACCTTTGGTTTTCAAAATTTTTTTTGTTTATGGAAAAATATTTTTGCATGTAAAATGGTATAGATATAAATTTGTTCTACAATGTTAACTTGAATTTTATTTTTAAACATAATTTCTACATAAGAGCTATAAATTACTAAAAAGCAAAATTATATTTAATTTTAAAAGAGGTAGTGAGTTTTTCAAAACTATTTAAACTTCTTTTCTTGGAATAGAAACTTTAGATTCAACTGGGATGGTTGAAATTTTCTCTAGAAATATTACATTTTGTAGACTAATATTTATATAATAGTTGAAATGGTAATATGCCTTTCAAAACTGCACATACATGATATTTGTTGAGTTTATTTCTTTGATGCAGTTTAACAGCTGCACAAAATGATTCTGTAAGTTTTGCAAAGAAAGATGCGATCCTGGTGAGAACAGCTCTTTAATATTTTGGAAAGCACAGCATAATATAAGAAGTAGCCACTGCAAAGGGAACCCTAAGAAATAAACCTGGTGGGTTTAAAAGATGTGGTTGGAGTCCCCACACTGTTCTTTTTTTCCCCCACATCTTAGCCAACACTTGTTATTTCTTGTCTTTTTGAATAGCTTTCTAACAGGTGTGAGATGATACCTCATTGTGGTTTTGATTTGCATTTCCCGGATGATTAGTGATATTGAGCATTTTTAAAACGTGTTTGTTGGCCATCTGTATATCTTTTTTGGAACAACGTTTTTTCAGATACTCTGTCATTTTTTAATTGGGTTGTTTGTTTTGCTATTGAGTTATAGGAGTTCTTTATATATTTTGGATATTAATCCCTTCTCTGATAAATGATTTGCAAATATTTTCTCCTATTCAGTAGGTTATCTTTTCATTTTTGTTGATTTTCTTTGCTGTGCAGAAGCTTTTTAGTTAGGTGTAGTCCCAGTTGTTTATTTTTCTTTTGTTGTCTTTGGTTCTGGTGTCACATCCAAATTACCATCACCAAGGCAGATGACAGAATGCTTGTTGTTTATGTTTTCTTCTAGGAGCTTTATTGTTTCAGGTCCTATGTTCGAATCTTTCATCCACTTTGAGTTGATTTTTGTGTATAGTGTAAGACAGTGGTCCAGTTTCATTCTTTTGCATGTGGCTGTCTAGTTTTTCCAGCATCTTTTATTGTGGAGACTGCCCTTTCCCTATTGTGTATTTTTGTGTTTTTTTTGGTCATGAAAAAGCATATCATGTCATGACCATATCTATGTTATTTTTTTTTGTCATGAAAAAACATATCATGTCATGACATAGCTATGTCTGTTTTTATTCAAACACCGTACTGTTTTGATTATGATAATTTTGTAAATAGTTTGAAATCAGGGAGCACGAGGTCTCCAGCTTTTTCTTTCTTTCTCAAGATTGTTTTGGATATTGAGGGTCTTCAGTGGTTCTGTACAAATTTTAGGATTGTGTAGTCCTTTGATTTTCCTGGACATAAGCCCTGTTGAGTTTCAAAGCCAGACATTTTGGACTCCACTATCCAATACTGGTCCTACGGCTTTGGATGTCTTCTCAAGGAGAAGCTTTGTGTTTTTGAGATCCTCCCTGATTTGGGGATTGCTACACTGGCAATGAAGTATTTGGTGAGGCTATGTGTCCACTTCCCCCATCTATTTTTCTTTTTTAAATTTAAACTTTAGGTAGTTAACATGCAGTGCCGTATTGGTTTCTGGAATAGAATTCAGTGACTCATCATTAACATACAACACCCACTGCTCATCATAACAAGTGCCCTCCTTAATGCCCGTTACCCATTTAGCCCATCCCCTACCCACTTCCCACCATCAACCCTCAGTTTGTTCTCTATTGTTAGGAGTCTCTCATGGCTTGATTCCCTCTCTCTCTCTCTTTTTTTTCTTTTCTCCCTTCCATATGTTCCTTTGCTTTGTTTTTTAAATTCCATATATGAGTGAAATCATATGGCATTTGTCTTTCTATGACTTACTGATTTTACTTAGCATAATATACTCTAGTTCCAACCATGTCATCGCAGATGGCAAGATTTATTCTTTTTGATGGCTGAGTGATATTCCATTATATATATATATATGTATCACATATTCTTTATTCATCAGCTGATGGACATTTGATCTCACTCCATAGTCTGGCTATTGTCGATAATGGTGCTATAAACATCAGGGTACATGTATCTTTTTGAATCTGTATTTTTGTATCCTTTGGATAAATACCTAGTAGTGCTATTGCTGGATTTTAGGGTAGTTCTGTTTTTAACTTTTTGAGGAACATCTTTCATACTGTTTTCCAGAGTGGCTACATCAGCTTGCATTCCCACCAAGTGTAAGAGGGTTCCCCTTTCTCTGCATCCTTGCCAAGAACTGATGTTTCTTGTGTTGTTAATTTTAGCCATTCTGACTGGTGTGAGGTGTTATCTTATCATGGTTTTGATTTGTATTGTCCTGATGGTGAATGATGTGGAGCATCTTTTCATATGCCTGTTAGCCTTCTGGATGTCTTCTTTGGAAAACTGTCTGTTCATGTCTTCTGCCTATTTCTTAACTGGGTTATTTGTTTTTTAGGTGTTGAGTTTGATGATAAGTTCTTTGTCGATTTTGGATACTAACCCTTTGTCAGATACGTTGCTTGTAAATATCTTCTCCCATTTTGTAGGCGGCTTTTTAGTTTTGTTTTTTATGTCCTTTGCTGTGCAGAAGCTATTTTTCTTGACGACATCTCAATAGGTCATTTTTGCGTTTGTTTCCCTTGTCTGTGGTGATGTGTCTAGTAAGAAGTTGCTTGTCAAAGAGGGTGCTGCCTGTGTTCTCCTCTAGGATTTTGATGGATTCCTGTCTCACATTAAAGTCTTTCATCAACTTTGAATTTATTTTTGTGTATGGTGAAGAAAGTGGTCCAGTTTCATTCTTCTGCATGTTGCTATCCATTTTTCCCAACATCATTTATTATTTATTATTGAAAAGACTATCTTTTTTCTATTAGATACTCTTTCCTGCTTTCTTGAAGATTAGTTGACCATAGAGTTGTAGTCCATTTCTGGATTTTCTGTTCTTTCCCATTGATCTATTTGTCTATTTTTTGCCAGTACCCTAATGTTTTTGTGACTACAGCTTTGTAATACAGCTTGAAATCCAGAATTGTGATGACTCCAGTTTGTTTGTTTGTTTGTTTAAGAATTTTTTGGTTATCCCGGGTCTTTTTGGTTCCATATAAATTTTAGGATGTTTGTACACAGCTCTGTGAATAATGCTGGTGGTATTTTTGATAGGAATTTCTTTAAATGTGTAGATTGTTTTGGGTGTAAAGACATTTTAGCAATGTTTGTTCTTCCAATCTATGAGCATGAATGCTCTTCCATTTCTTTGTGTCCTCTTCAGTTTCTTTTTTTAAAATTTAAATTAATTTAGCCAATGTAAAGTACATCATTAGTTTCAGATGTAAAGTTCAATAATTCATCAGTTGCATATAACACCCAGTGCTCATCTCATCACGTGCCTTTCTTAATGCCCATTACCCAATTACCCCATCTTCCCTCCTACCACACCTCCAGCATAATCTCAATTTGTTTCTTATATTTAATAGTCTCTCATAGTTTTTCTCCCTCTCTGGTGACTTCTCATTCACTTTTTCCTCCCTTCTCCCATGATTCTCTGTGCTGTATCTTATGTTCCACATATGAGTGAAACCATATGATAATTGTCTTTCTGTGATTGACTTATTTTTTTTTAAAGATTTTATTTATTTATTTGACAGAGAGAGATCACAGTAGGCAGAGAGGCAGGCAGAGAGAGGGGAAGGGAAGCAGGCCCCTGCTGAGCAGAGAGCCCGATGCGGGACTCGATCCCAGGACCCTGAGATCATGACCTGAGCCGAAGGCAGCGGCTTAACCCACTGAGCCACCCAGGCGCCCTGTGATTGACTTATTTTGCTCAGCATAATACCTTCCAATTCCATCCTTCTCAGTGTAAATTGTAAGTATTCATCTTTTCTAATGGCTGACAATATTCCATTGTATATATATACCACATCTTCTTGATCTGTTCATGTGTTGACGGACAGCTCGTCTCTTTCTGCAGTTTGGCTATTGTGAACATTGCTGCTATAAACATTGGGGTTCAGGTGTCCTTTCAGATCATTACCTTTGTATTTTGGGGGTAAATACATACTAGTGCAATTGCTGGGTCATAGGCTAACTCTATTTTTAACTTCTTGAGGAACCTCCATACTGTCTTTCAGAGAAGCTGTACCAGTTTGCATTCCCACCAGCAGTGTGAGAGGGCTCCCCTTTCACCACATCCTCACCAAAATTTGTTGTTTGCTGACTTGTTAATTTTAGCCATTCTGACTGGTGTGAGTTGTTATCTCATTGTGGTTTTGATTTGTATTTCCGTGATGCCAAGTGATGTGGGACATTTTTTCATATGTCTATTGGCCATTTGTACGTTTTCTTTGGAGAAATGTCTGTTTATGCCTTCCACCCATTTCTTGAACAGATTATTTGTTTTTTGGGTGTTGAATTTGATAAGTTCTTTATAGATCTTGGATACTGGCCCTTTGTCTGCTATGTCTTCAGTTTCTTTCATAAGCATTCTATAGTTTTCACATTACAGATCTTTTACTTCTTTGGTTAGATTTGTTCCTAAGTATCTTATTAATTTTGATGCGATTGTAAGTGGGATCAATTCTTGATTTCTTTTTCTGCTACTTTATTATTGGTGTATAGAAATGGAACAGATTTCTGCACATTGATTTTATATCCTGTGACTTTGTTGAATTAGTATATGAGTTCTAGCAATTTTTTGGTGGCGTCTATTGGGTTTTCTACATAGAGTATCCTGTCGTCTACAAATAGTGAAAGTTTGACTTCTTCCTTGCAAATTTGAATTCCTCTTATTTCTTTCTGTTGGCTGATTGCTGAGACTAAGATTTACAGTCCTTTGTTAAACAGTAATGGTAAGAATGGACATCCTTGTCTTATTCCTGACCATGGGGGAAAGCTCTCTGTTTTTCCACATTGAGGATGATATTAGCTGTGGGTCTTTTGTATATGGTCTTTCTGATGTTGAGGTATGTTCCCTCTATCCCTACTTTGTGAAGGTTTTTATCAGGAAAGGATGCTTTATTTTGCCAAATGCTTTTCCTGCATCTAATGAGAGGATCATATGGTTCTTATCCCTTTTTTTATTAATATGGTGTATCACATTGATTGATTTGAGAATATTGAATCATGCCTGCAGCCCAGGAATAAATCCCACTTGATTGTGGTGAATGATTCTTTTAATATACCATTGAGTTCAATTTCCTAGTATAGTATTCTATGGAGAATTTTTGCATTCATGTTCATCATCTAATTCTCCTTTTTAGTGGGGTCTTTGTCTGGTTTTGAAATCAAGGTAATGCTGGCCTTGCAGAATGAGTTTGGAAGTTTTCCTTCCATTGCTATTTTTTAGATCAGTTTCAGAAGACTAGACATTAACTCTTCTTTACATATTTGGTAATTTCCCTGGGAAGCCATCTGGTCCTAGACTTGTGTTTGTTGGGAGATTTTTGATTACTGCTTCAACTTCCTTGCTGGCTATGGGTCTGTTCAAATTTTCTATTTCTTCCTGTTTCACCTTTGGTAATTTGTATGTCTCTAGGAATTTATCCTTTCTTCCTGATTGCTCAATATGTTGGAATATAATTGCTTATAATAGTCTCATAATTGTTTACATTTCTGCAGTGTTGTTTATGATGTTTTCTCTCTCATTCTTTTTTTTTTTAAACTTTTTTTTTTTTAAGATTTTATTTATCTGTTTGACAGAGAGAGAGAGATCACAAGTAGGCAGAGAGGCAGACAGAGAGAGAGGGGGAAGCAGGCTCCCTGCTGAGCAGAGAGCTTGATGCGGGGCTGGATCCCACGACCTTGGGATCATGACTCCAGCGGAAGGCAGAGGCTTTAACCCACTGAGCCACCCAGGTGCCCCTCCTCTCTCATTCTTGATTTTATCTATTTGGGTCCTTTTCTTTTTATAAGTCTGGCTAGGGTATTAACAATCTTGTTAATTCTGTCAAAGAACCAGCTCCTAGCTTTGTTGATCTGTCCTACTGTTTTTATATTTGTTTTGTTGTTGTTGTTGCTTTAATTTCTATAGCTTTTCTTTCTGCTCTGATCTTAATTTTTTCTCTTCTTCTGCTGGTTTAAGCTTTATTTTCTGTTCTTCCATCTTTAGTTATAATGTTCGGTTGTGTATTTGAGACTATTCTTGCTTCTTGAGTAAGGCCTGCATTGCTATATACTCCCCTCTTAGGACTGACTACCTCTGCTGCATCCCAAAGGTTTTGATCCTGTTTTCATTTTCATTGGCTTCCATGTATTTTTTAATTTCTTCTTTAGTTTCCTGGTTAACCCATTCATTATTTAGTAGGATGTTCTTTAACCTCCATGTATATGCAGTCTTTGCTAATTTTTTCTTGGTTTCACTTCAAGTTTCATAGCATTATGGTCTGAAAATATGCATGCTATGATCTCGGTCTTTGCATTGGTTAAGGCCTGATTTGTGACCCATATGTGATCTCTTCCGGAGAAGGTTCCATGTGCACTCGAGAAGAGTATGTATTCTGTTGTTTCTGTTGTTTCGGTGTTTATATACTAGTTTTCTTTCCCTCTTCTTTTCTGCTTCTTTATTTTCCATAATTTTGTCTTCTGTATCACCTGTTTGTTCCTCTGCTTCTTCCATCCCTGTGATTACATCCAGTCAGTTTTGCATCTCAGTCAAGCATTTTTTATTTCAGCCCCCTAAATTCTTGTGAATAATGGTTACCTTATTAATTTTCAATTTTATTCTCTTCTAGAATGCATTTAATGTTAAAAATTTCTTTTGAAATACTTCTTTAAAATGTATTTTATGAGTTTTGGTACTTTATATTTTTAGTTCAAAATATTTCAAAATATGATTTGTTCTTGGTCCTTGCATCACTTAGATTTCTTTCCTTCCTTCTTTTTTGTAAATGTCAAACTTCCCCATAAATGTAATGTAATTCAAATAAAATTCTTAGTAACATTGTACATTGACCCAAACAAACTGAATGTGAAATTTATGTGAAGAATTATGGTTCAAAATAATTCTGAAAAAGTAGAAGAGTTGGGGCGGGGGTCTTATCTATGCATATCTATGACAACATAAAACTTTAATAATTGGAATGATATGGTATAGATTTAATACCAAGTATCTATGAGAACTAAGGCCTTGATAGAGGAATGATTAGAATTTAGTTGGAAAAATAAGGTGCTAGTAAATAAATGATGTTAAGAAAAAAGATCTTCTATAGAGGAAAAAATTTTACTTTCATATGAATTAATTTATTAGTTTTCCTTTATATTTATATTTAGTAATATTTTGTAGATAGCATCTAAAGTATTTTTTCCACTAAGAATTTTCTTTTCTAAAGCAGAAATTTACTTAAACTTGTATTGTCCAATTTTGTTTAACCAAAGTGTTTTTGTCAGAATTGAATGAGATCTAAATGCTATTTTGGTCACTGCCTGACTTAATGAAAGGGAATAACTGAATTTCTGGCAGAATTAGACTGAACAAACCATATTCAAATTTTCCATTTTATTATAAAGTTCCAATTTCAGTGTTGACCTTTCTTTTGATGTTTATATATTTTCTTCAGGCTATCACATATTTTTATAGTTTAAAATATGTTTAATAGTTTAAAACAGAAGGGAAGTATTTTAAAACAACATGGTATTTATTTCAGAAGCCAATTCATATGCAAATCCCTTTCTGGTAAATTGACTATGGGATAGAAGAAGGCAAAGAATTATAGTCTGTGATTCATAATGATTTACATAAGACCCATTCATTAGGGCTTTGTAAGCAAATTAAATGCTATTGAAAATGCTTTTGGTCAAATAACTTTAACATTAGTACTTTAATATGTACTGCAAACCTTGGCAGGGAGTAGTAGGCAGTGGTCCTTATACATTAGCATGCAGATTAACCCCTTGAGAAGGCTGTTAAAAATGAATATCCCCATATACTGCCTGAGAGATCCCAGATACAGATTTTAGAGGCAAGCCTAGAGCTCTTCCTTGGTAACAAGCATCCACATGACTCTGATGCGAGAACCCTTTGACCACATTTTAGGAAAGGTCAGGAAGGAGTATCGGAGGTGGGGGGGGGGGTGTCTCCTTTCTGGTTCTTCTTCTTTTTTTTTTTATTTTTTTTAAAGATTTTATTTATTTATTTGACAGACAGAGATCACAAGTAGGCAGAGAAGCAGGCAGATAGAGAGGAAGGGAAGCGGGCCCCCTGCTGAGCAAAGAGCCCGATGTGGGACTCGATCCCAGGACCCTGAGATCATGACCTGAGCCAAAGGCAGCGGCTTAACCCACTGAGCCACCCAGGTGCCCTGGTTCTTCTTTTGACAAGTAGCATTTCCATCTTCCTCTTCCTCCTTTTTTGCTCCAAAACTTCGAAGAGGGAGGTAGTTGAAATGGATACTGCCTAGGGTGGATAGGAAGAGAAATACGAATTCCCTTTATACTTTTTATCCTAAGGTCTTTTAAAATGTATTTGTCTATTTATTTGAGGTTCTCTGTCATTTTATGCTGTGACTTGATCTAAAAGACCTGGGTATTAAGTTTAACTTTTCAGACATTATCTCTGAGTCTTGAATATCAAACTAAGTTGGTCTAATTCACAGCAGTGCAATAATGCTGAAATGAAAAAGTATAAATTAAGTATGATATGGTTGGAAAAGGATACCTTCCTTCATTATTAGATTTTATTTATTAAATATAATTAAAATATCCTAAAGATAAATGTCTATACTCTTTGAATACAGGTAATTAAAAATTATTGACAAAGGAACCATATTATTATAAACTCGAAATAAGAATTTGAATTCAAATCTTACACCTGAACAGTGTATTCATACGTCTTTGATTGCTTGATGAACTAGATATAACCAGAAAGACCCACTTCTCCAGTCAGAACAACAAATTGGATATCTTTTCTATTTCTTTAGTTAATCATTTGATCCCTCCTCTATATCCATTAGCCACATAAGGCAGCAGTCCAGAATACTCCTTTTAGGATACCTTTTGGCCAGCTGTCCCTTATTGCTGGGGATTATTCAGGTCCAGAGCTGTGGAGCTGCTTCCAAACATGAAATGGTGAGCATTGGGACCTTTTGATCAGTTCATTGTTGGTTGCTGATTTAGGATTGCCATTATGTCTGTTTCCAGAGGTAGATTGCTTGTTTTTCAAAAACTTGGGAATTTTCAAGTTATCTTTTTTTAATATTGTCATTTAACTTAGATATATTGTAGTCAGAGAATATCTCTCTGTGATTTCATTTCTTTGAATTTATTGATACTTGCTTTGCAGCACATGCTCAATTTTTGAAAATGTTCTATATGCATTTGAAGATGCATTTGAGTGGTTGGCAGGATAATCTGATTATATCAATGAGGTCAAGTGTCTTCTTTTTATTTAAATTTTATATGTATACACATTTAATTGTGTGTGTATATATATATATATACACATTTAAATTGTGTATTTAAAAAAAAATAAATTGTGTATTTTATTTATGTATGTGTGTGTATATATATATATAGTCTATGTTATTCTATCGGTTTCTCCTCATGATTAGTCTATCAATTTCTAGTCATGATTTGCCTCTAGTTCTATAACTTTTGCTTTATATATTTGAGATCAACAAATTTAGAATTGCTTTATCTTTGTATGAATCAAGCTTTTTATTCTTATGAATTATCCCTATTTCTGATATTGCTTTTTTAACTTAAATACTATGTTGCCTGATATTACTCCAAATACACCAGCTTCTTTCCAAGTGTTTGTATGGTGTGTGTTTTCCTTCCATTTTACTTTTAATACTTTTATATCCTTCTTAACATAGGTCTATTTGGAAGAACATAGAATTAGGCTTTGCATTTTAATCCAACCTGATAGTATTTTTGCTAGAGCATTTATTCCACTAATGTGTGTTTCTCCCAGTTATGGGTATCTCTGCTTTGCGGGGGTGATCTAGAGTTAGGCTTTTATTAAACTAAGCCTTAGCAAATGGCCTTTCTGAGGTATTTATAGCAGACTCAAATTTTCCAATTGTGTCATAATCATCTTGAGAAAATTTCCTTATTTGTTTAAAATACTCTGTGGAAAAAGAGAGGAGACTGTGGAGGTTAGAAGCAGTGCCCGAAAAAGGTACCATATCAAGTTTACAAATGCAGCCAAATTCAATCTTCACTTTGGTATTGACACAGAAGAGAAAGTATCTAGGCTTACTGAGTTATGAATAAAGTTGTATGAATCACATACCACTGTATATTTTTACACATATAAATAGCAAATGTGGTTTTATCTGTAATATAAAAAAGGTATTTTTAATGGGGCTTTACTGTAATTTTAATAGCCTGGAGAAAGTAATGAGAGAGCCATAACTTATGTGTATTGGGGTGAAAAAGCAGGAAGAATATCTGAAGTTATCATTGAAGTGTTAAAAATGTATCAAGGCTAGGATAAGGATTGGGGAGGTGTGCCTTAAAGTTAATGACTTATGTGTAAGACCCTTGTAACTAAGGTACAAGTTCAGAATAGAAGTTGTAAAAAGCAAGAAAACTAGTATTGCTGAATCCAAATGGTGAATACTTTTTGTAGTGAAGTAAAAATATTTTAATTTTTTAAAAAAGATTTTTATTGATTTATTTGACAGAGAGAGATCACAAGCAGGCAGAGAGGCAGGCAGAGAGAGAGAGGAGGAAGCAGGCTCCCTGCTGAGCAGAGAGCCCGATGCGGGACTCGATCCCAGGATCCTGAGATCATGACCTGAGCCGAAGGCAGCGGCTTAACCCACTGAGCCACCCAGGCGCCCCAAAAATATTTTAATTTTTTAAAGGTTGTGTATTTGAGAGAATGAGTAGGGGAGGGGCAGAGGGAGAGAATCTTCAAGCAGGCGCCTGGCTAAGACTGGAGCCCAACTTGAGGTGATCCCATGACCCTGAGATCATGACTTGAGCCAAAATTAAGAGTCCAGTGCTCAACTGAGACACCCTAGTGCCCCTAGAAATAAATATTTTAAATGAGTGTTAAACTGAAAGAAGATGCTTTTTGAGACAAGGAAATTTAAATATTGATTGGATATTAGATGTTAGTAAGAAATCATTGTTGGGGCACCTGGGTGGCTCAGTCTCTTAAGCATGGGACTCTTGATTTCAGCGCCGCTCATGATCTCTCAGGGTTGTGAGATTGAGCCCCCGATTTGTGCTCAGCGGGGAGTCTGCTTGAAGAATTCCCTCTGCCCCTCCCCCTGCTCACACTTGGGCACGCTCTCTCTCTCTCTCTAAAGCAAACAAATCTTTAAAAAAAAAAAAAGAAATCATTGTTAATTGTGTACGTGTGACCATTTTGTGGGATAGAAGAAATTGTCTTTACTTTTCACATATACACATAGAAGAATTTAGGATTGAAAAGACATAGACACAATGTCAAGAATATACTTTAGAATTTTGTCCTAATAGAGAGAAATTTAAAAAGGAAATAAAGCACATGTATCATCAAATGTTAAAAACTATCGAATTTGATCAATAGGTTATACAAGAGTGTGTTAATATATTTTCTCTAGTGTAAGTTTGAGAGTTGTAAAAAAATTTTTTTAAAGATTTTATTTATTTATTTGAGAGAGAATGAGCAGTAGGGATGGGCAGAGGGAGAGAGATAGAGAAACAAACTACCTCCTGAGCAGGAAGCCTGATGTGGGGCTAGATCCCAGGATCCTGGGATCATGCCCTGATCTGAAGGCAGACATTTAACTGACTGAGCCACCCAGGCACCTGTAATAAAATTTTTAAAGGAATTCCCGGAAAGGCACCGTATCACCTTAAGGTTCAAAAAAATTTACATGTTTTCATGATGGATAAAATTTTTATGTTTTTGAAAAAATGACGGGAGGCTAGAAAATGAGCTAGAGAATCCTGAGGATGATGCTGGCTGGCATTTGTTGTAGTAGAGTGAGCACTGGCGTGGTTATAGACTTCACACTACCACTCTTGAGTTCTGCCCTATTTGGCAGGACATTAAGCAGTCTGGGCCTCAGGAGTTTTTGCTTCTGAGATGGGGCATTGGGCTAACTGAGCTGGAGGTCCTTTTTAGGGCCTGTTATGTGTGGTTCTGAATGAACTGCATTTATACTGGGCTTGTTGGAACTTTTCATGTACTCTAATTGGGAATGTGCATGAGATGTAAGGTTTCCAGATTGAGCCTCTTAGGATTCTGGTGCTTTTAAGGAACTTCTTCAAGTTAAAGGAAGAACGCTGAGTGATCAAGCCACAATAGAACAGCTCAGCCTCTATTTTTTAAAATTCTTCTGGGTTTTTTTGCTTGTTTGTTTTGTTTTGTTTTCTGCCAGTTCCCCCTAGGAAGAGTTGGTCTCTCTGTGCCCACTGTATACAGTTATTTTTATGACTCGTATTCTCTTGTATTGCTTGTCCCTTTGCACAAGACTGTGGGATCCTTAAGATAGGGATTTTCTATTTCACTTCTGTATCTTGAGTACCTAGCCCATAGCTAGCTTCAAAGGGGCATAATATATATTTGTTGAAGGAATAAATCCATGAGTGAATGAATGAAAGAAACTTAAGGAATCTTGTGGCATTTAACTTAATTTCATGGGACATAAGAAAATATGAATCCATCCTTACTGTTAAGTTTAGAAAACTTGGGCTCTTCAGTGGAGTTCATTTACATTGCCCCACTTACTCTCCCTGTTGCCTCCTTAATTCCATCCTCAACAGTATGTCTCCTGAAGGATTAATTTGATCAAAAAGCCTTAATTTATGCACTGCCTCATTACCTGGGTTCCCATAGCCATGGTTCTAAAACTGAGACTGAGGGAAAGGGAGCTTGGGAAACTCTTGGTGAATTGTGGTACATCTTCCTAGAAGGTTAATTTTACCCAAATATTTAGGAAAATGGAATGTAAATGGTAGAGAGTTTAGGGCACTGTTTTATATTAAAACAAACAGATGTTTTATGGAGTGGGATGTTCAGTTAACACAAAACTCTAAGATATATCTTAAGATTGAAGGGAATCTTTGGGCTGTGACTATCTATTCTACCCAAACTCCTGGGTCAGTGATTTATTCTTTGCTGTGATACTTGGGTAGAAAATGCCTGAGTTGGACTAACCTAAGACATATGTAAAAACTCCAGAGTAGTAATAAAAGAAAAAACTTTATTTTTAAACTATCACATTTTCTTTAGGAGTAACTTGATAGTTTTGTCCCTTTGTATGAACACATGTATCCTGCTGTTTTGAACTGTGAAATATAATTTATACAAAGTGTAAGAAAACACATTTAGTAAAATATATAATCTTTAAAAATAATTTGAGATAACACAATTCCCCCAGATAATTAGATGCCCCATTGCTCTTTAATAAAAGGATTGGATAATTCAAGTTCTTAGCTCATTCAGATCCTCTTTCCCTCCCCCTCTTGTTTACTTAGGCTTCAAAAGAATGGACATTTAAAATCTTCGGTCAGTGCAGTAAGTATTCAGTGTTCAGAATCCTTACTGAGCTGTAATTTGATCTTCACTCTTTATATACTTTGGGGGGGGTGTATATGTGGGTATATCCAAATCTATTTCTCATCACTGTTGAACTAAGAAAGTTCCTGTACTCCAGAGGTCTATATCGGTTATAGTGACATTAAATTCAAGTATTCCTAATTCAGCTCAGTTAAAAAAATTATTAAGCACTGGATAAAGCATGGCACTAGTGTGGCTTTCTGTAGGTAGTAGGTAATCAATAAAAGCTTACTAACTAGAAATAGTAACAGTAATGAACAAAGTACTTAAACTCTGTGCCTTTGCTTTACCATGTGCAAAATAAAGCTACTTCTTATGAAAGTTATAAAGCAAAATAATGAATGAGATGCTTTCCAACCCCCTGATAAATATAAAATTGATGCTGTTATGGGGAGAAATGTTTAGATTATTCTAAAAATTGTTACTCCATTTTATTTTTCAAAAGCATGATGTGTTTACCATTATTTTTCTAATTTTCCTTTTCTCAGGTAACTACTACAGTTGTTTGTATTTTTTCTCAAATGAGTGCCCTGCATCTGTCAACTACACTCCTTCACCACACATCACACATTCCCTTGTTGCCTTTCTAAAACTACACTTTCAAAATCTCTGGTGACTTCCATCCAGTCAAAATGTTTACCCTTTGCTCAGACACCTCAAAATCCCTAATCTTTTTCCAGCAGTTAATTTTTCTGGTTACTCCCTTTAGGAAGTTATGTCTTATCTTTACTTTGAAAGTGCTGTGGTTTTTGTTCTTCTCTCTTGGATGGTTTTTTGTTTTCTCTTAAAGATTCCTTTTTCTCTGACATTCCCTGGGACTTTATTTCTTGGAATTTTTTTCTCTGGAATTAGCTGCTGTCTCAGAGTTCCAACTTTTACTTCTGTTTCCTATGGCTCTTGCTCTTGTACCCACCAGAACTGCAGTCTATCTGTAAATCTGCCAGGTGGGCATCTTCACATATTGTCTCAAATGCAGACAGGTATGAAATTGAGTGCATTTTAGGCATCCTCTTCCTCCTAACTTCACCTCTGATATTTTTAGTCACCTATAGATCATGAAGTTCTATTGATTCTTCTGTAAAAATAACTCTTGTAAATACTCAAACTTAGTAGGATCAAGTAACTTATTCAAAGTCACTGAGCTAGTAGGTGGGTCTGGGAATAAAGCTGAAGTCCTGGAACCTGAACACCAAAAGCTTATTGATTATAAGGCTCATGATTCCTTATCTGAAATTCTTGGTACCAGATGTATTTCAGAAAATCACCTTTGGACAACACAGTGGGTGTAATCAACACACAAATACTTCTGCATTAAAATGTGTGAATATTCACATGTAATGTGATAAATCAAGACTATAAAAAGCCTCATGTTAAATTGGGTTAGGTTTTGTTGCAAAATGTGGTTAGGTTGGGTAAAGTTTTGCCACCAAATGAGTTAAGAAATTTTTCAATTTCGAGAGCTTTTTGGATTTTGGAATTATGGATAAGAGATTGTGGGCCCCCAAAATTACTCATTTGGAATTAATGTTTGTAGTTTTGATACAACATTTTTATTGGGGTGACAGGCAGTTTTCCTCATTATTATCTAGGGAACAATGTATTTTCTATCTTAAAGAGAACTTTGGGAGATAATAGGGAGCCTAGGGGCAATACCAGTTTGTGTGGGCTAGACTCATAAGGTAGCCAGTCTCCTGGCATATAAAACTCCTATAGGTTAGGGATTGAGGACTAGAAAGTCAGGTAATATTAACAAGTTCCAGCCAGTGAAATGTTCTGGAGGACTAGGGGACTTAGAAGGATGAAGCATGTATGTTTTCAGGTATTTATGAGGACTTAAATGGAAAGTTGCCCAGGCAACATACTAATCTCTTTTCTCCCCTCTTCACGTCTCCTCATTTCACTTCACCTCTTCTTAGCATGATTTCATAATAGAGGTCTTTTATGAGTCTATGTAGTGAGGAAGTGAGAAAAGACATCAAGTTATAAAATTGAACAAATAATGGATTACAACTTCTGTTCTCTGGTTCTGGGTTTGGTCATAATTCAGTTTCTTTGTCTGTGGAAAAGGAGATTCAGTGAATGATTACAAAGTCCCTTTTTAGTTCTCAAATGCTATGATTATGTCCTGTCATTTTACCCACAGATTTTTTTTTCTACACTCAGTCCATCTGCCTTAATAGAATCCCTAACTCAGAATCCTGAATTTTCATAGGCTGTGGTTGCACCAGGCTTATAATTTTTGTAAGGGGCAGTGAAATAAGGGCATATAGGAACAGGGAGAATTTGAATTGACTAGGGGAGTACAGTTTTGAGATTTTTTTTTTCCTCAGTGGAGAATGGTTATAACAACTAAACATTTTTCTCCTATACAGATAGATGGGCAGAAATAAGTTTATAAGAATAATAGGCATATAGGCTATGTAGTAAAGTCTACACTGAGAACATCAAATAGGAAACTAATTATCTAATTATTTGGGACAGTATAAGATAGTCAAATATCCTGACTCCAAGGACTTTAGTCCAAATAATTCCATTTGTTCAATTCTCCTGAGAACTGCTTGGTATTGAAATTAAATTTCAACAAGATTGCAGGTATTCTTTATAATCCTCATGTTTTGTATAATCTTTTATAATTATATTAACAAACCTAGAAAGAAGTACATTTCCATATTACAGGTGAGGAAGCTGAGATTCAGAGAGGTTAATAAGTAAATTGTTTAAACTAAGTGGTAGAAATAGATTAATATCTGTTTGTCAGAATCTTAACTCTGTTCATTATTAAACCAGATTTTCTGCTCTTTTTTTTTTTTTTTTTAAATAAAAACTATTGTTAGGTCTGGCTATGTTAAATAATACCAAGTATAATCTGAACCCACTTACCTATGAATGGCTCTCTTTATTTATTTGTTTTTATTTTAAAGATTTTATTTATTCATTTGACAGAGAGAGCACAAGCAGAGGAACGGCAGGCAGAGGTAGAAGCAGGCTCCCTATTGAGCAGGGTGCCAACAAGGGCTTGCTCTCAGGACTTTGAAACCATGACCTGAGTGAAAGGCAGATGCTTAACTAACTGAGCCACCCAGGTACCCGACGAGTGGCTCTTTTTTTTTTTTTTTTTTTTAAGATTTTTATTTATTTATTTGACAGACAGAGATCACAGATAGGCAGAGAGGCAGGCAGAGAGAGAGGGGGAAGCAGGCTCCCCACTGAGCAGAAAGCCCGATGCGGGGCTCAACCCCAGGACCCTGATATCATGACTTGAGCCGAAGGCAGAGGCTTTAATCCACTGAGCTACCCAGGTGCCCCCACAAGTGGCTCTTTTTAATAGCGATAGTGGTACTCCATAATGTTTGGGAACAGGGAACAAAGTGATCTGCAGTGTATGGGGTTCAGGTTCAGGAAAGGAAGTTCCTTTCCAGGATGGATCAACAGCAAAGGAGGAGCAGGAGGAGAGAAAGTGAGGAAAGGCTTGATTACATGGCAATAAGGCTAGTTAATTTGGTGATGGATATGGTCATTTTGTGTACACCAGTGTGTGAAGCACCTCCTATTTGTTCAGTTGAGTTTCCAATCTTTAGGATCTGTTTCCTTGCACGTGTGAATTTGAGCAAGTTCATTTGCTGTTGATTTGTTGTTTTCATGTGGAAAATTAAACTAACTATACTTATATCTTACTACCTTACAGAGAAAGTAAGAAAATTAATGGGTTAATGCTGGAAAAGAGTTTAAAGATCTTTAGACAGTAGTACTGTTACCAATCTTAGGATAGAAGCATTTGGACTCTAGAATAATGTTAAAGCAATTACTAAGATATTGTAAATGCACATTTATTAAGGTAGATATTTTTTCACATTATATCTGTGGTTTCTAATTTAACAAATCTAATTTTAGTTAATCAAACCATTCTAAATGGGCTTGGAATCCAGTCAGAGTGATCTCACACCAAAAGGCCAAGATAGATAATTATCCTGACTTTCTCATCTGACTGTTAGTTCTGTAATTAAGCATTTTATTTTTTTCAGTGAGGCTATGCATGGGCTCTCTGAAAATAGCACTCTAAGTGACGTCAAGGAAAGTAATTTTAGAGACCTAAATTTTTTCTTTTTCTTTATTTGAGAGAAAGAGAGAGAACATGAGAGACTGTGAGAGTACAAGTAAGGAGGAGGGATAGAGGGAGAAGCAGACTTCCTGCTGAGCAGGGAGCCTGATGTGGGATCTACCGCAGGACCCTGATCACGACCTGAGCCAAAGGCAGACAGTTAAGTGACTGTGCCACCCAGGTGCCCAAGTTATTTTTCCTCTAACCTACTAAAAAATAAAAAAAAACTTTAATGTACTAGAGAAACATATTGAAATATATTGCAAAAGTAATGTCCTTTAATATTTTCAGTGAGTAATACAGGGTCTTAGATTAACTAATCTTCTAGAATTTTGAATGTAATAGCTTTCTTGTATGTGTCTGTGTATGATAGGTAACAGAAAAGATTTCATACTTTTTGTTACCATGAGAGTTTTAAGTAAAAACTCATGAAACAGTTTAAGTGCATACCTAGAATTGGAACACTTTTGGCATGGACTACATATTTAATAAAAAATACAAATCTATTTAATAAAGATGAAAAAGAAAAAAACCTTAAAAGCTTGGAATTTACCTAATCTAGATGCAAAGAAGACTGTCTCAATCAATACTGTTATAGAAAAAATTTTAAATCTGGTGTAAGTTTTCACAAGAAGCTATTTACCAGTTGAATATTAAATAATTATGTCTCAGTAAATATTATGTTTGAATATCTTAGTACATTAAGTTGGAGATAATTTGATACAACAATGGGTAGGTTAAATTTGGAAAGACCAAAAGTACTTAGAGTAAGATAACAACCTGAACCTTCAATTTAAAATTATGTTGATTACTCAGTAAATAAAGTGAATACAGAAGTTAATGTGTAATGGATAATAATATAAGACCTATCTATATGCTGCCTACAAGAGACCAATTTTAGACCTAAAGACAACGGCAGATTGAAAATGAGGGGATGGAGAAACATCAGTCATACAAATGGATATCAGAAGAAAGCCAGAGCAGCAGTACTTTATATACGAAAAAATAGACTTTAAAACAAAGAATATAACAAAAGAGAAAGAAGCATGCTATATAATAATAAAGGACACAATCCAATGAGAAGATATAACAATTGTAAATATTTATGCACCCAACATGGGAGCACCTAAATACATAAAACAGTTAACAAACATAAAAGAATTAATAGACAATAATACTAGGGGATTTTCACAATCTGCTACCATCAATGGATAGATCATCTAAGCTGAAAATCAGCAAGGAAATAATGGCCAGATGACTTAAGATATATTGGAACATTCCATCCTAAAACAGCTGAATACATATTCTTTTTAAGTGTGCACAGAACATTCTCCAGAATAGATCACTTATAGCCCATAAAATCAGACTCAATAAATTGAAGAAGATTGAAGTCATACCATACATTTTTTTTTGCCTACAGTGCTATGAAACTAGAAGTCAGTCACAAAAAAAAAAAAAAAAAAAAAAAATCTGGAAAGACCACAGATACATAGAGGTTAAATAACATGCTGCTAAACAGTGAATCAACTAAGAAACTAAAGAGGAAACCAGAAAAGACATGGAAACAGATGAAAATGAAAACACAATGGTCCAAAACCTTTGGAATGCAGCAAAAGTGGTTCAAAGAGGCAATTTTATAACAGTATAGGCCTATCTCAAGAAGCAAGAGACATCTCAAATAAACAACCTATCTTTACACATAAAGGAGCAAGAAAGAGAACAAACAAAACCTAATGCCACAGAAGAAAGGAAATAGTAAAGACTAGAGCAAAAATAAATGATACAGGAGCTAAAAAACCAACAGAACAGATCAAAGAAACCAGGAACTGGTAACTTGGAAAAATCAACAGTATTGATAAATCTCTAGCCAGACTTATCAAGAAAAAAGAGGAAGGACTCAAATAAATAAAATCGCAAATGAGAGAGGAGAATTAACAAACAACACCACAGAAATATGACAATTCTAAAAGGCTATTTAGAAAAACTATATGCCAACAAATTGAACGACCTAGAAGAAATGGGCAAAGTCTTAGACATCTACAACTTCCCACAACTGAAACAGGAAGAAATATAAAATTTGAACAGACCAGCAAAGAAGTTGGATCAGTAATAAAAAAAACTCCCAAAAAACAAAAGTCCAGGACCAAATGGCTAAATGGTTGAATTTTACCAAACATTTAAGGAAGCGTTAATACACATTCTTTTCAACTATTCCAAAAATGGAAGGAAAACTTGTAAATTTATTCCATGAGGCTATTACCCTGATACCAAAAATAGATAATGTCCCTATGAAAAAAAGAGAACTACAGGCCAATATCTCTGAAGAACATAGATGCAAAAATCCTCAATAAAATAGTAGTAAGCTGAATTCAACAATACATTAAAAAGATAATTCACCACGGTCAAGTAGGATTTATTCCTGGATTACAAAGGTGATTCATTATTCATAAATCAATCAATGTGATATATTACATCAGCAAGAGAAATGATAAGAATCATATGACCATTTCAGTAGACACAGAAAAAGCATTTATCAACCTACAATATATTTTCATGATTAAAAAAACCTTCAACAAAGTAGGTGTAGAAGGAACATATCTCAACATAATAAAGGCCTTGGAAAACCCACAGCTGACATTATCCTCAATGGGGAAAAACTGAGAGCTTTCCCCCTAAGTTCAGGAACAAGATAAGGATATCCACTTTCACCATTTTTATTCAGTGTAGTACTAGAAGTCCTAGCCATAGCAATCAGACAGCAAAAAGAATGAAAAGGCATCCAAATTGTAAGAAAGAAGTCAAACTTTCACTATTGTCAGGTGACATGATATTTTATATAGAACACCTGAAAGACTCTACCAAAAACCTGCTAGAACTGATGGAAGTATTCGGTAAAGCTGCAGGATACAAAATCATTGTGCAGAATAATAATATACCTAAGAATATACCTAACCAAAGAGGTGGAATACCTGTATTCTGAAACTGTGAAACACTGATGAAAGAAGTTGAAGATGACACAGAGAAATGGAAGGACATCGAATGCTCATGATTTGGAAGAATATTGTTAGAATGTCCATCCTACCCAAAACAATCTACACATTTAAAGCAGTCTCTATCAAAATAATTAACATTTTTTCACAGAACTAGAACAAATAATTTTAAAATTTGTATAGAACTACAAAAGATCCCAAATAGCCAAAGCATTCTTGAAAAAGCAAAGCAAAGCAGAAAGCATCCCATTCTGTACTTGAAATTACATTACAAAGCTGTAGTAATTGTGCAGCCTTTCCAAGATGGCTGAGGAGTAGGAGACCTTAGTTTTTTGTCTTATCCCAGGAATTCAGATAAATAGCTATCAAATCATTCTGAACACCTGTGAACTCATCCAGAGATCTAAGAAAAGAATTGCTGCAATTCTACAAATAGGAATGTGACCACTTTTTGCAAGAATGACAAGATGGAAAAACTCCCTTCAAAAAAGAGAATAAGAGGGAGTACCAACTACCAGGGACCTACTCAGAATGGATATAAGTAAGATGTTGGAACTAGAGTTCAGAATAACGATTATGAAGGTACTAGTTGGGCTTGGAAAAAGCATAGAAGACACTAGAGAATCCCTTTCTAGAGAAAGAAAAGAGCTAATATCTAAAGATGTTGAAATCAAAAAGGTATTAATGAGGTACAATAAAAAATGGAGGCTTTAACTGCTAGGATAAATGAGACAGAAGAGAGAATTAGTGACTTAGAAGACCAAATAATGGAGAATAAAGAGACTGAGAAAAAGAGAGATAAAGAACTACTGGATCACAAGGGGATAATCTTTTTTTTTTTTTTTTTAAAGATTTTATTTATTTATTTGAGAGAGAGAGACAGTGAGAGAGAGCATGAGCGAGGAGAAGGTCAGAGAGCGAAGCAGACTCCCCATGGAGCTGGGAGCCTGATGTGGGACTCGATCCCGGGACTCCAGGATCACGCCCTGAGCCAAAGGCAGTCGTCCAACCAACTGAGCCACCCAGGCGTCCCCACAAGGGGATAATCTGAGAGATAAGTGATATCATAAAGTGAAACAATATTAGAATAGTTGGGATCTGAGTAGAAGAGGAAAAAGAGAGGGGGACAGAAAGTATATTGGAACAAATTATCATGGAGAACTTCCCTAATTTGGGGAAGCAAATAGGCATTCAAGTCCAGGAGGCAAAGGGAACCCCCCTCAAAACCAATAAAAATAAATCAACACCTCAATGTATAATAGTGAAGCCTGCAATTCTCAGAGAAAAAGAGAAAATCCTGAAAGCTGCTCTAGACAAGAGGTCCTTAACCTAAAGGGGTAGAAACAATAGATGGCAGCAGACTTATCCACAGAGATCTGGCAGGCCAGAAAGGATTGACATGATATATTCAGCATGTTAAGTGAGAAAAATATGCAGCCAAGAATACTTTTTCCAGACAGGATATCATTCAAAATAGAAGAAGAGATAAAAGTCTTCCAGGACAAACAGAAACTGAAAGAATCACTAAGCCAGGCCTGCAAGAAATATTGAAGGGGATCTTTTAAGCTAAGAGAGAGCCCAAAAGTAACAGACCAAAAGGAACAGAGACAATATGCAGAAACACTGATTTTATAGGTAATACAATGGCACTAACTTCCTATCTTTCAAAAGTTACTCTGAATGTAAATGGGCGGAATGCCCCAATTAAAAAAAACACAGGGTAGGGGGCACCTGGGTGGCTCAGTGGGTTAAAGCCTCAGCCTTCGGCTCGGGTCATGATCCCAGGGTCCTGGGGTCAAGCCCCGCATCGGGCTCTCTGCTCTGCAGGGAGCCTGCTTCCTCCTCTCTCTCTGTCTGTCTCTCTGCCTACTTGTGATCTCTCTCTGTTCAATAAATAAAATCTTTAAAAAAAAACACAGGGTAACAGATTGGATAAAAAAGCAAGACCCATCAATATGCTGTCAGCAAAAGACTCATTTTACACCCCAAAACACCTCCAGATGGAAAGTGAGGGAGTAGAAAACCATGTAGCATGCTAATGGACATCAAAAGAAAGGAAGCTGGGGTGGCAAACCTTGTATCATAACTAAAGGGTCTATCCAACAAGAAGATCAAACAGTTATAAATATTTATTCCCCTAACATGGGAGCAGCCAATTACATAAAACAGTTAGTAACAAACTTAAATACATCAATAATAATACAATCATAGCAGGGAGCTTTAACACCCTACTCACTACAATGGGCAGATCATGTAAGTGGAAGATCAACAAGGAAACAAAGGCTTTAAATGACACACTGGACTAGATGAACTTCACTGATAATTCAGAACATTCTATCCTAAAGCAACAGAATACACATTCTTCTTGGATGCACATGGAACATTCTCCAAAATAGATCACATAATGGGTCACAAATCAAGTCTCAACTGGATTAGGATCATTCCCTGCATATTTTCAGACCACAGTGCTTTGAAACTTGACCTCAATCATGAGAGAAAATTTAGAAAGAACTCATACATGGAGGTTAAAGAATATCCTACTAAAGAATGAATGGATCAACCAGGAAATTAAAGAAGAATTTTAAAAATTAATGGAAACAAATGAAAATTGTTAAAAAACCTTTTGGACCTGGTAGCACTAATAGGATGTATATAATATATAGTATAGGGATGCCTGAGTGGCTCACTTGGTTAAGCAGCTGCCTTTGGCTCAGGTCATGATCCCAGCATCCTGGGATCGAGTCCCACATCGGGCTCCTTGCTCGGCAGGGAGCCTGCTTCTTCCTCTGCCTCTGCCTGCCTCTCTGCTTGCCTCTCTGTCTGCCTGTGCTCGCTCTCTCTCCCTCTCTCTCTGACAAATAAATAAATAAAATCTTTTAAAAAAATAATATATAGTATATAGAATGTAGTAAGTTCTCAAATACACAACCTAACCTTACACCTGAAGGAGTTGGACAAAAAAATAGCAAATAAAGCCTAAACCCAGCAGAAGAAGAGAATTAATAAAGATTAGAGCAGAGGGCGCCTGGGTGACTCAGTTGTTGTGCGTCTGACTTTGGCTCAGGTCATGTCCAGTGTCCTGGGATTGAGTCCCACATTGAACTCCCTGCTTGGTGGGAAGACTGCTTCTCCCTCTTTTACTCCCTCCTTATGTTCCCTCTCTCACTGTCTCTCTCTCTCTCTCTATTAAATAAATAAGTAAAATCTTAAAAAAAAAAGATTAGAGCAGAAATCAATGAAATAGAAATCAAAAGAATAGTAGAACAGATCAACGAACTAGGAGCTGGCTCTTTGAAAGAATTAATAAGATCAATAAACCCCTGCCCAGACTTATAAAAAAAAAAAAAAAAGAGAAAGGACCCAAATAAATCAAACCATGAATGAAAGAGGAGAGACCATAACGAACACCAAAGAAATACAGTTGTGAGAATATATTATGAGCAACTATATGCCAACAGATTAGGGAATCTGGAAGAAATGGATGCATTCCTAGAAATATATAAACTACCAAAACTGAACCAGGAAAAAAATAGAAAACCTGCATGGACCCATAACTAACAAGGAAATTAAAGCAGTAATTAAAACTCAACAAACAAGAGCCCAGGGCCAGCTGGCTTCCCAGGAGAATTCTAACAAACATTTAAAGAATTAATACCTATTCCTCTGAAGCGGTTTCAAAAAATAGAAATGGAAGGAAAATGTCCATGCTCTTTCTGAGGTAAGCATTTCCTTCACCCCACAACCAGAAAGATACCCCACCAAAAAGGAGAATTATAGACCAATATCCCTGATGATTTTGGATGCCTAAGTTCTCACCAAGATGCTAGGCAATAAGATCTGACAGTATGTTAAAAGGATTATTCACAATGACCAAGTGGGATTTATTCCTTGGCTTGCAAGAGTTGTTCAACAGCTTCGATATTCAACACAAATCAATCAGTGTGATACACTATACTAATAAAAGAAAGGACAAGAATTACATGATCCTCTCAATAAATGCAGAAAAAGCATTTGACAAAGTACAACATTCTTTCTTGATTAAAACTCTGCACAGTATAGGAGTAGAGGGAACATAGCTCAATACCATAAAAGCCATATCTGAAAAGCCCACAGTGAATATTATTACACTGTATAAACACTGAGAATTTTCCCCCTAAGGTCAGGAACGCTTCAGGGAGGTCCACAATCCCCACTGCTATTCAACATATTACTAGAAGTCCTAGCCTCAGAATCAGACAACAAAAGGAAATAAAAGGCATTCAAATGGACAAAGCAGTCAAACCCTCACTCTTTGTAGATGACATGATATTCTATGTGGAGAAACCAAGAGACTCCTCCCCAAAATTGCTAGAACTCATACAGAAATTCAGCATTGTGGCAGGATATAAGATCAATGCATAGAAATCAGTTATATTCTATACATTAACAGTGAGACAGAAGAAAGAGAAATTAAGGAGTTGATCCCATTTACAGTTGCACCAAAACTCCATCAGATACCTAGAAATAAGACTAACCAAAGAAGCAAAGGATCTGTACTCAGAAAACTATAGAACACTTGTGAAGGAAATTGAGGCAGACACAAAGAAATGGAAAAATGTTCCATGTTCATTTATTGTAAGAACAAATGTTGAAATGTCTTTACTACCTAGAGCAATCTATATATTCAACACAATCAACTTTTTGATTCAGTGCATCAACTTTTTTCACAGAACTGGAACAAATAATCCTAAAATTTGTATGGAACAAGAGAAGACCCCAAATAGCCAAAAGAATCAAACCATGATAGACTCTGGACTCCAGGGAACAAACGGAGGGTTATAGAAAGGAAGGGGGTGGGGGAATGGTGTAATGGAGTGATGGGTATTAAGGAGTGGGATGAACACTGTGTTATACACAATTAATGAATTGAACACTACAACAAAAACTTATGATGTACTATATGCTGACTAACTGAACATAATAAAAAAGAAAAAAAAGTAGAGCTGATAGCATCACAATTTTGGACTTCAAGCTATATTACAGAGGTGTGATCGTTAAGATATGGTACTGGTACAAAAACAAACATAGATCTGGGGAACAGAATAGAAAACCCAGAAATGGACTCCTAACCATATATGTGGTCAACTAATCTTCCACAAAGCAGGAAAGAATGGAAAAAAGAATGGAAAAAACTCTCTTCAACAAATGGTGTTCAGATAATTGGACAGCCACCTTCAGAAGAATGAAACTAGACCATTTCCTTAAACCATACACAAAAATAGACTCAAAATGGATGAAAGACCTAAATGTGAGACAGGAATCCATCAAAATCCTAGCAGAGAACAGGCAGTAACCTCTGTGGCCTTGGCTGCAGCAACTTCTTGCTAGACACATCTCCAAAGGCAAGGGAAATTTTAAAAATTAACTAATTAATTAATTAATAAACAAACAAACAATTGGGATTTCATCAAGATAAAGTTTTTGCACAGCAAAGGAAACAGTTGACAAAACCAAAAGACAGTCAACAGAATGGGAGAAGATGTTTGCAAACGACATATCAGATAAAGGGCTAGTATCCAAAATCTATAAAGAACTTACCAGACTCAACACCCGAAGAACAAATAATCCACTCAAGAAATGAGCGGAAGACATGAACAGACATTTCTCCAAAGAAGACATATAGATGGCCAAGAGGTATCTGAAAAAGTGTTCCTCATCACTTGGCATCAGGGAAATACAAATCAAAAATGCAATATTATACCACCTCACACCATCAGAATGGCTAAAATTAACAACCCAGGGAATTATAAGTGTTGGTGAGGATGTGGAGAAAGGGGAACCCTCTTACACTGTTGTTGGGAATGCAAGCTGGTGCAGCCACTCTGGAGAACATATGGAGGTTCCTCAGAAAGTTGAAAGTTAGAGCTACCCTATTACCTACCAATTGCAGATAGATATGTAGTGATCTGAAGAGGCACCTGCAGATAGATATGTAGTGATCTGAAGAGGCACCTGCACCCCGATGTTTATAGCGGCAATATTCACAATAGCCAAACTATGGAAAGAACCCAGATATCCATTGACAGAAGAATAGATCAAGAAGATGTGGTGTATATATGTGTTTACACGTGTGTGTGTGTATGTGTGTGTGTACACACATATGCACACAATTGGAATGCTACTCAGCCATCAAAAATAATGAAATCTTGCTATTTGCAATGGTTGGAACTAGAGAGTATTATGCTAGGCGAAATAAATCAGTCAGAGATAAACAATTACATGATCTCACTCATGTGCAATTTAAGAAAAAAAAACAGATCATAGGGAAAGGGAAGGAAAAATAAATCAAAATCAGAGAGGGAGACAAACCCTAAGAGACTCCTAATGATAGGAAACAAACTGAGGTTTGCTGGAGGGGAGATGGGTGGGAACATGGGGTAACTGGGTAATGGACATTAAGCAGGGCTCATGATTTAATGAGTATTCGGTGTTATATATAACTGATGAATCTTTGAACTCTACCTCTGAAACTAATAACACATTATATGTTAATTAATTGAATTTAAATGAAAAACAATTGAAAAAAATCTGTAGTAGTCAAAACAGTGTGGTACTGGCACAAATTTAGACACATACATCAATAGAACAGAATAGAAAACCCAGAAATAAATCCACAACTGCTGGTTGATTAATCTTTGACAAAGCAGGAAAGACTATCCAGTGAAAAAAAGATAGTTTCTTCAACAAATGATAATAGGAAAACTTTGCATCAACATACAAAAGAAATTGGACTGCTTTCCTACACCATACCCAAAAATAAATTCAAAATGGATTAAAGACCTAAATGTGAAATCTGAAATCATCAAAATCCTAGATGAGAATACATACAGGCAGGAACCTCTTTCACATTGGTCATAAATGGTTTTTTTAGGTACCTCTACTGACACAGGTAAACAAAAGCAAAAATAAACTATAGGAACCACATCAAAACAAAAAGCTTCTGTAGGGCAAAGAAAACAATCAATAAAACCAAAGGCAACCCACAGAATGGGAGAAGAATTTTGCAAGTGATATATCTGATAAAAGGGTAGTATCCAAAATACATAAAAAACTTCTAAAACTCAACACCAAAAAAACCAGAGTCCAGTTTAAAAATGGGCAGGAGACGCAAACTGACGTTTCTTCAGAGAAGACATCCAGATGGCCAATGGACACATGAAAAGATGTTAATCATCACTTACTACCAGGGAAATGCACTGTAAAACCACACTTGTCAAAATCACTGAAATCATAAGAAACAGTGGGTGTCAGTGACTATGTAGAGAAAAAGTAAGCCTCTTGTACTCTTAGTGGGAACGCAAACTGGTGCAGACACTGTGGAAAACAGTACAGAGTTTTTTCTAAAAGTCAAAAATAGAGCTACCCTACAATCCAGCAATAGCACTACTGGGTATTACCCAAAAATTCAAAAACACTAATTCAAAGAGATGTATGCACCCCTTACATTTATAGCAGCATTATTTACATTACTCAAGATACAGAAGCTGTGTCCTGTGTCCTGTGTCCACTGGTTGATAAATGGATAAAGAAGATGTCACACACACACACACACACACACATCAAAGGAATATTACTAAGCCATAAAACGAATGAAATCTTCCATTTGCAACAACATGGGTGGAGCTAGAGTTATATGTATAATATAATTTTGCTAGGCAAAATAAGGGAAAGACAAACATCATATGCTCTTACTCATATAAAGAACTTAAGAAACAAAACAAATGAACCAATGGGAAAAAGGAGACAAACCAAGAAACAGACTCTTAATTATAGAGAACAAACTGATGTTTACCAGAGGGGAGGGGGTTAGGGGGTTAGTGAAATAGGTGAATGGGGATTAAGGAGGGCACTTCTTGTAAAGAGCACTGGGTGATACATAGAATTGTTGAATCACTGTATTATACACCTGAAACTAACATAACACTGTATTTTAACTAAATGGAATTAAAATAAAAACTTAAATTTTGGGGGCACCTGGGTGGCTCAGTGGGTTAAAGCCTCTGCCTTCGGCTCAGGTCATGATCCCAGGGTCCTGGGATTGAGCCCCGCATCGGGCTCTCTGCAGGGAAGAGCCTGCTTCCTCTTCCCACTCTCTCTGCCTGCCTCTCTGCCTACTTGTGATCTCTATCTGTCAAATAAAATAAATAAAATCTTTTAAAAAAAAACAACTTAAATTAAAAAAAAAATAATTTAAAAAAAAACCCTTACAAATTTTGTAAGGGGTTAAAGTCCTTAGAAACTCAAACAGTAGAATTGATTATGGTGTCTAACTTAAATATAGTTTGGTAAGTTTGATATTATATATTTTCAGAATAATTCATAGAAGATTGATGTGTGAAAAACAAGTATACAAGTACACAGAACAGTAATTTAAACAGATTTATTTTGGTGAATATAAATAACTGGACAGGACAATGTAATAAAGATTATTTTCATTTTAGTATTCATTATAGTAATTTTTACAATTTAATTCTGTTGGTCACATGCCTGAAATTAATATACAATTTCCTTTATTTAATACTAGCTAAAAAGTGTACTCCCTATACCAACTCCTAACATTTAGGTACAATCTTTTTTTTTTTTTTTAAATTTTATATATTTTTTTGACAGAGTGAGACATAGCGAGAGAGGAAACAGAAGCAGGGAGAGTGGGAGAGGGAGAAGCAGGCTTCCCACTGAGCAGAGAGCCCGATGTGGGACTCAATGCGGGGCTTGATGTAAGGCTCATTGCGGGGCTCAATCCCAGGACCCTGGGATCATGACCTGAGCTGAAGGCAGACGCTTAATGACTAAGCCCCCCAGGCGCCCCTTAGGTAACAATCTTACGAGTGTTGTTCAGTTCAATAAATGTGTGTTCTTTGAAATCAGAGAAACTGAGTCTAAGAAAATTAACAATTTTCAGAGGTTACAAAGAAAATTAGTGACAGTTGCAAACGAACCTCTCCTCTGAGATTGTTCATTTGGGATTATCTTTATACTGTGCATATACATTTATTTAAATGTACATTATGGATTCTTAAAGATAGTAACCTTGAAAAAAATTTTCATATTTTGTTCTTTTTCTGGAAATTTTGGTTTATAGACTATCTGATTTAGAAAATGTTTTCTCTTATTTTATTCAAAACACATTTTAATTTCAAAGCTACTTCAGAATTAAGAGAATTTATTTAACTTAGAGAAGTAAACAAATTAAGAAAATAGTATTTTTCACATTCACATTTATCATTGGAGTAAAGGGAATTTCTTGTTGAAGTAGTTCCTGATTAGTGCCATATGAAAACAAATGACTTGGGAAAAACAAGACTGTAATGCCATCTGGGGGCTTTTCGGGACATCACACTTCACAGAACTAAATCATATAGAGTAATTCACAGCTACCTCCATTTGCCCTTCATAACAGTAATTACCATTTCTTTTTACCTTTTCATTGATTTTTATAGTAATTACATGGAAGGAATAATGGCTTAAAATATCCTGTCTTCTATAGTCTACATTACCAAGATACTTCCTGTAGCCTGGCAATCTTTCTTTCCTCTAGAGAAGCAGGATATGTACATATGTACATAAAATGTCTAAAATTTTATGTTACATTATGAGATTCAATAGGATTACAGGGTAAAACCAAGTTATAACAAACTTAACAAAAAGGCATAAAGTTATATGCATCTCTGGCAGGGGAATTATGTCCCTTTTTGGTGCGGTGTTAACTTGAAAAACTCATACTAGCAGAGCCACTTTATGAGTAGCATTTGAAAAGTGGTTACAGTGAAATACCAATTTTTGAGGGAGTTCATTTGCATTCATCAGTTACAGTAGTCTTAACTGAATGTGTATTGTTTGCTAAATATTTTTAAGGAAAAAGATCCTTTGTGCTGTCGGAAGGTAGTATGTACAATACATTGAAGACAGAATCATATAAAAGCTGTTAATGTCCTTATGGTATTTTTATTTGTTTTTGTTTTACAACAAAATATTTGCTTTTAAGAATTCTGAAAATGAGTTTGGTGATTTGGTGCTTTAACTGTATCTTTCCCATTTGATTGATTTCCATTCCTACTTCTGTAAGAAATGTTATTTAATGAGAAGTTCATTATTCTATTTGCCAATTTATACATATCCCTTTTCCTGTTAATTACCAATTAACCTAATATATAGTAGATGTTCAACAAATCTAAATAAATAAGTCAGTATTTTGGAGTTTTTCTAGTTGTCCCAACAAAAAAATACATCATAGAGGAAAAGAAAAAAGTGGCTTCTTATGGGATGAAGGTTTTGGTCCACTGTTAATAGCCTAACTCTATTGCTATTTATGCACATGTTCAGAAGACTCAGGTCTAGCTGTTGCAGGGGCATTTAAAACAAGCAGAATAAATTTGCAATGAAATCTGATCATTTTTTAGTCAATTGGTAACTATTGCTCTTTTAAAAGGTCTGATTGGAGTGGATAAGATTTGTCATCTAAAAATGGACATCTATAAATTATTTGTAGATTATCTGAACTGTATTACATTACATTACTATAGCAGAGGCCAGTAGTAGTTCTTTGATATGTACATCTTTGTCATCAGCAATAGAGCTTTTATCTGGGCCTTAAAATAGAGACTATGGTCAGTAATCAGACAACAAAAAAGAAACAAAAGACACCCAGATTGGTAAGGAAAAAGTCAAATTTTGACTCTTCACAGATGGCTTGATGTTCTTTATAGAAAATTTGAAAGATTCCACCAAAACCTGCTAGAACTGACACATGAATTCAGTGAAGTCGCAGAATACAAAATCAATGTACAGAGATCTGTTGGATTTCTATACACCAATAATGAAGCAGCAGAAAGAGAAATCAAGAAATTGGTCCCATTTATAATGGCATCAAAACCTGTAAGACTTAATCTAGGAATAAATCTAACCAAAGAGGTAAAATACCTATATTTTGAAAATAATAAAACACAAAAGAAATTGTGGGTGACGCATAGAAATGGAAAAACATTCTGAAAGAGCAAATATTGTTAAAATATCCATCCTACCCAAAGCCATGTGTATGCTTAATGAAATCCCTGTCAAAATACCACCGGCATTGGGATGCCTGGCTGGTTCAGTTGGTCAAGGATCTGCCTTTGGCTGAGGTCATGATGCCAGGGTCCTGGGATTGAGTTCCATACTAGGCTCCTTGCTTAGCCGGGCACCTTGTCTCCCTCTGACCCCCACTCCCTCTCGTTGTGCTTCCTCTCTCTATCTCTGTCTCTGTCTCTGTCTTTCCCTGACAAATAAATAAAACCTTAAAAGAGTATACCACCAGCATTTTTTCGCAGAGCTACAACAAACAATCTTAAAATTTGTATGGAACCACAAAAGACCTTGAGTAGCCCAAGCAATCTTGCAAAAGAAAAGCAAAGCTGAAGGCATTCCAATTCTGGACTTCAAGCTGTATTACAAAGGTATAGTGATCAAGACTGTATGGTAGTGGCACAAACACAGACACATAGATCCATGGAACAGATCAGAAAATCCAGAAATGAACCCATAACTGTATGGCCAACTAATCTTTGACATAGCGGGAAAGAACATCCAATGGAAAAAAGACTCTTTAACAAATTGTGCTGGGAAAACTGGACAGCAACATGCAAAATAATGAAACTGGACCATTTTCTTACACCATACATAAAAATAAATTCAAAATGGATGAAAGATCTTAATATGGGATAGGAAACCATCAGAATCCTAGAAGAGAACACAGGTAGCAACCTCTGACCTCAGCCCAGCAACTTTTTTTTAAAGATCTTATTTATTTATTTATTTGAGAGAGAGAGAGAGAGATAGCAAGAGAGAGCCAGAGCAAAGAGAAGAGGGAGAAGCAAGCTCCCCACTGAGCAGGGAGCCCAACGCTAGGTTCTATCCCAAGACCCCAAGATTATGACCTGAGCCAAAGGCAGATGCTTAACCGACTGAGCCACTTAGATGCCCAACTGCAGCAACTTCTTGCTAGACATGTCTCCAAAGGCACGGGAAATAAAAGCAAAAATGGACTACTGGGACTTCATCAGGCTAAAAAAGCTTCTGTACAGCAAAGGAAGCAATCAACAAAACCAAAAGTCAACTCAAAGAATGGGAGTAGGTCTTTGCAAATCACATATCTGATAAAGAGTTAGTATCCAAAATACATAAAGTACTTAAAAAACTCAACACCAAAAAAACAGTAGTTCAGTTTAAAAATGGGCAGAAGACATGAATAGACACTTTTTCAAAGAAGTCACCCAGATGGCCAACAGACACATGAAAAGATGGCAATATAAATCTCATCAGGGAAATTCAAATAAAAATTACAATGAGATCACCTCATGGTCATAAGAATGGCTGCACTTAACACAGGAAAGAACAGGTGTTGGCAAGGATGCAGAGAACAGGGAACCAACCATCTTATAGTGTTCGTTGGAATGAAAACTGTGCAGCCACTCTGGAAAACAGTATGGTGGTTCCTCAAAAAGTTAAAAATAGAGGTCCCCTAAAATCCAGCAATTGCATTAGTACGTATTTACCCAAAAGATACAAAAATACATATTTGAGGGAATACCTGCACCTGGATATTTATAGCAACATTATCAGCAACAGCCAAGAGCCCAAATGTCCATCAACCGATGAATAGACAAAGAAGAGGGAGTATGTATCTAGAGTGGAATATTACTCAGCCATCAAAAAGAATGAACTCTTGCTATTGGCAATGATGCGGATGGAGCTAGAGAGCATTATGCTAAGTGAAATAAGTCAGTCATAGAAAGACAGATAACATCTGATTTCACTCATAGGTGGAATTTAAGAAACAAAACAGATGAACATAGGTGGGGAAAAAGAGGCAAACCAGAAAATAGACTCTTAATTATAGAGAACAAACTGAGGATTACTGGAGGAAAGGTGGGCAGGGTGTTAAATGGGTGATGGGGATTAAGGAGGGCACCTGTTTGTGATGACCACCGCGTGTTATATCTAAGCAATGAATCATTAAATTGTATACCTGAAACTAATACTACACAGTATGTTAACTGGAATTTTAAAAAAAACTTAAAAAAAAATAGAGGCTATGGCTATATTCCATAGCTTCCCTTGCACTTACCTATGTCAATATGACTAAGTTCTAGCCAGGGTTGTAAATGGAAATATATCATGGCAACTTTTAGAAAACATTCTTAAGAGATTAGGTAGCACATGCCATTTGCCTCTTCTTAATCTCTTCTATCTCTTTTGCTGTGTGGAATCAAGATGTTACTCTCTTGGGCCATAATATAGAGGTCATACAGAATAAAACTATATAGAGGGAGCTAGGATCCTCCGAGTGCTATAACAACCCTGAGCCACTTGCCAGGGAGAGAAATCAGCTTAATGCTACTCATTTTAGGTTTTATACAACTTGTGGCTATATTTAATATCAACTAATTGCATTGGGAAATAGAGATTCATTTCTTGATGACAGTAACTAAGAATGTATTTGTGTTTTCATATTTTTATGTAATATATAATGTGTTTTTCTACTGCATTAAATTTGTCCACCCTTTCAGCTTAGACGTATCAAGATAGTCGTAGAAATATTGATTTAAAAGAAATGCAAATAACTATTAAAAATTCAACCTAAAACAAAAATTATAATTAAAATAATAAATTATCCTTTAACTACTAGTAACTTTTTTTTTAATTTAAAGGTTTTATTTATTTATTTGACAGAGAGAGAGATCACAAGCAGGCAGAGAGGCAGGTAGAGAGAGAGGGAGAAGCAGGCTCCCCGCTGAGCAGACAGCCCGATGCGGGGTTCGATCCCAGGACCCTGAGATCATGACCTGAGCCGAAGGCAGAGGCTTAACCCACTGAGCCACCCAGGGGCCCCTAAAAGAAATGCAAATAACTATTAAAAATTCAACCTAAAACAAAAATTATAATTAAAATAATAAATTATCCTTAAACTACTAGTAACTTTAAAGCACTTTTCTCAAAAGTAAATTGGAATATCAGTTTATTACTTTTGGCTTTTTAAATTAGAAAAAAATTGGAAATAATATGTATCAAGAACCATAAGAGAGGCGACTGGATAGCTCAGTGGGTTAAATATCTGCCTTCAGCTCAGGTCATGATCCCAGTTTCCTGGGATCCAGTCCTGCATTGGGCTCCCTCCTCAGAGGAGAGTCTTCTCCCTCACTCTCTCTCAAATGAATACTATCTTTTGTTTGTTTGTTTGTTTGTTTGTTTGTTTTTTAAAGAACCGTATCAGTATATTTGCCTTTTGATCGAGAATTTCTGTTTCTGTGAAGCAGTTATAAGGAAATAATTGTAAACATTGAAAATATTGTATACATAAAGATACTCACTGAAGCATTATTAATAATAGTAACAAACTGGAAAAAATCTAAATGTCCAACAGTAGCGAGTGGTTAAATTACAATATAGATCAGACAGATTGTCAAATGGCCATAAAAAATAGAATTACTTATTAAACAAATTTACGTTGTTGGCACCTAGGGTCATGTCAATAGATATTTGTCGAATATGAATGCCTACTATGTTGCAGCATTTTTTCAAGTTATATAGTGATGAGGAAATGTAGATAGACATGGTCTTGGTACTCATGGAGGTTTTATATTTTATAGCCTTGTGAAAAAGACAGATGATGAAATAATTACATTTATGGTTAGTACTATATAGGAAAGGAACTTGGTTCTACAAAAGCAAATAGTAAGATAACCTGACATGGAATCATATGTTAGGAAAAGTATCATTAATTAAAGATGTGACCTTTGGGGGTGCCTGGCTGGCTAAGTTGGAAGAGTACATGACCCTTGATTTGGGGTTCTGAATTTGAGCTTGGGTGAAGAGATTACTAGATTAAAAAACAAACAAAAAAAAAACTTTAAAAAATGCGACCTTTGAATTGAGATCTGAAAAATGGATATAAACATTATGTAATAACATGAAAAGTGCTTAGGTCATAGTAACTGGAAAACATCAGGTACAAAAATGATTCTACAATATTACGTACAGAAACAAATGCACAGAAAGAAAGACTGGAAAGGAAACATGAAAATGCCAAGAGTTATTTAAATGATAGCAAAGTTATAGGTGATATTCCTCCTCGTGTTTTCCATAATTATGTCATAATTTTATGAAAACATTTTTTATTGTTATGTCACCATACAGTACATCATTAGTTTTTGATGTAGTGTTCCATGATTCATTGTTTGCATATAACACCCAGTGCTCATCACAACACATGCCCTCCTTAATACCCATCACTGTGCTAACCCACCCCCCCACACCCTCATTTTTTTTCTCGGAGTCCACAGTCTTTCATGGTTTGTGTCCCCCCTCATTCCTTCCCCCATTCATTTTTCCCTTCCTTCTCCTAATGTCCTCCATGTTATTCCTTATGTTCCACAAATAAGTGAAACCATATGATAATTGACTTCTTCTGCTTGACTTATTTCACTCAGCATAATCTCCTCCTGTCCCAACCATGTTGATGCAAAAGCTGCGTGTTCATCTTTTCTGATGGCTGAGTAATATCCCATTGTATATATGGACCTCATCTTCTTTATCCATTCATCTGTTGAATGCTCTTTCCACAATTTGGTTATTGTGGGCATGGCTGCTATAAACATTGGGGAACATATGGCCCTTCTTTTTACTACATTTGTATCTTTGGGGTATATACCCAGTAGTGCAATTGCTGGGTCATAGGATAGTTCTGTTTTTAATTTTTTAAGGAACCTCCACACTGTTTTCCGAAGTGGCAGCACCAGCTTGCATTCCCACCAACAGTGTAAGAGGGTTTCCCTTTCTCCACATCCTCTCCCCAACATTTGTTTCTTGCCTTGTCAGTTTTTGCCATTCTCACTGGTGTAAGGTGGTATCTCAATGTGGTTTTGATCTGAATTTCCCTGATGTCTAATGATGATGAATAACAAATTAATAAAATTATGAAAAAATTTTAAGAAATGCTTTTTTCCATTATGCTAACATACAAAACTATTAGCATAACTTATGTAGGAAATCTTTGCCTCTTATAGTATAAGAAAAAAAATTAAAGTTTTTGTAAAGCAAGATAAAGAAAATAAAGTATTAAATAATCATTGATAAAAGCCATCTGTGGGCATGTGCAAAGGATATACGGTTTTGGCTATTCCCAGAGTAAAGGGAGGAAGGTTTTTTTACCATTCATAAGGTCTTTTGTAATTGAAGGAGCTAGAAAAATAAATTGGGCTCACAAGCATTTAAAAGGCACACTTAAACTCTGGCAGAGACTATGTGGAAATGATTAAGAGTTTTTGGAAAGTGTTCTTTCAGTGTGTGTTTAAATTTTTATAAAGGAAAAAACTAAGTTCCCTCTTTAAAGGACTAGTTTAAGGAAAAACTGGACAGTTTCTTTATGTCATCTCTAATATCGTGTGCAAGATAATTTCTATTCCTTCACTCAATACCAAGAGGAAGAAGACAGATGGATGAATGAGGAATAGTAATTTAGTTCCCAAGGAAACCCTTTGCTAATTGGGGAAAAAAAAAAAGCTGCTTCAGGTTCTGTGACTATGGCAGTGTATCTAGACAGCTGTGGATTTTTCTGCTCCTATTTTCTAATCTTGAAAGGAACGAGGTTGCATTACAGATTTTGAGTTTAAGAGCTAATTTAGTTATATGGTGAACGCTGACCGCTAGCAACATGAGAAAGGCAGTGCCAATGAAGAATTCACATTATTACTACTAGCACAGATCTGTAGAGTGCCAAGCAGTAATAAGACACTAGAGTTCATGAATTAGGCTCAGGAATCTTTCATTAAATGGAGGTTAACAGAAGAAACTACGTAAAAAAGTACGTATGGCCTGCACTTGACATGTATTCATCCCAAGAATATAGAGGTTGAACAATATATATTATTATTATATTTATGTTATAATATGCATATATATTGTTAAACACCAATCACAAATTAAGTATGTTTTAGCCAGCATCTGTAGCCAGCATCTGGGAGCTTGCCACATAGTAAGAATATTATATGTGAGTGTTCAATATGATAATGTATTTATATATTAATTACTAACTTCTGTTTTCAAAATTTTAAAAATAATTCTACTCACAGGAAACGTGAGGTCTCCAGCTCAATTTTATGTCCTAAAGACCTTGCGCTGTTTTTGGTCTCTTCATGACTACTCTCAACACACATACTCATGTACATAGACATACAGGCATACATGTAGTAACAGTCCATCGTTTTTCTTAATTTTCAGTGCATATTACAACCACAGGGGGAATTTTAAAAATCTGATGCCCAAGTTGCTCCCTGTACTAGTTAAATATATTGTGGGTGAAATCCACTATCATTTTTAAAATCTCTCCATGTGATTCTAGTGTGTAACAAAGTTAAGAATTACTGTAATTAAAAGGGATTATAAATAATTATTTTTCTAGATAAACAAGTAAGCTAGCAAAATTATAAATTCATTTTAGCTTTTCCCTATTTAATCTAGCCAAAGATATAATGCTTTTGTTCTGTACTGATAGTTCCTGGCTATGTATCCCAATGGAATATTGTATTCATTGACTGATTAACTTTTTGAACCCTCAGGATGGTAAAAGTGGAATAGGCAGTAAAGTAATTAAAATATTACTTTACCTATTACTGATTTACAAAGTGTTTCAAATGTGCTCATCTGTAGCATTAATAATAAGAGTGGCTTATGGGTAAGAATCCAAACTTAAGTAATTCTTCTTCTTGGTAACCTAGATGAAGATTTAGTATCTCAGAAGTTTTATGTACCAGAATTCTAAACAAGCACAGTGATAGTAACAATAAAGCAATTAAGCTTATGTATTCTAGCAACTTTCTAGCTGCTGACAGTGAACTAACCTAAGCTGACCTTTCCTAATAGAACTGCAGATGGAGATGTGATAGAACTGTGGATGGATGTTTGAACAGATTCATATTGCTAAAGATTACTCCATGGGCCACATGGAGAGCAAATAAAAATTCTTTGCTTGTGTTGTTCAGAGGTTTAATGTGATACAGTATTGACTGACTGTGGTTGATTAATAAGTCATTAAATAAGAGTCTGAAGCTAATTTACACAATGGAAAATGTTATGGTGGATTTCTGTCATCACCAATGCACTCATTACAAATACTATAATTATGAATGAAAAGCTATTAGAGATAGAGACCAAGAACTCAATTTAAAATTCTTCATTCTGTTTAATTCCATGAAGTATACAACGATTTCTTTAGTAGGAATGCAAAATTCTTAGCTGAATAATTCCTTGTTTGAGTGAGAGCACAGGATATTGGTGTAGGAGAGTATGCTGAAAAGAGGTCACCTGGAGAGAAAAATGAACTGGTTGTATTTGTTAAAGGGAAAAGTAAAAAGCTTTAAAAAGAATTGTGGTCTAGAGGATCTTTCAGTGGGAAGTTATAAAAACTACAAATAACACTTGTTTTAGTACAAATCCTAGTTAGTAAGGGTGTGATTTTTATAATTCTAATTTAAAATCTTGAGTCAGAAAAACTTGTGTTTGAGTCCTACCTCCATCACTTACCAGACCATACAACTATGATTAAGCTACTTTGCGTCTTTGTGACTCTGTTTTATCATCTGTAAAAGGTAGGTCTTTCTCTTGCCAACTTCATAAGGTAGTTAGTTATGAGAAAAAATTAGGACAGTAGAAAGGGAGTGAGAGAAACCTGGTAATGTTAAGTAAATGTGTAGCAAACATTGTTAGTCTGTGTAATGACTCTTACCTTCTTCATTCTTTTGGGCAAAACTCTGATTTTGTTTAGATTATTTACCCATTTCCCATGAAGTAAATCATGAACTAATTTAATGTGGTGATTCTGGTTCCATACTGGTGATTGTTTTTAACAGCAGAAGGAAAACCAGTCCTCTTCAATGAGATGTGAAGGGAAGATTCTCAAGAGGTTCTGTTAAAGAGTTACTCTCACATGTTGGTAGAATAGCAAGGTTCAGTGGCAGTTGTAGGTTGCCAATAGAGATCTACATTAGCTTTAATTTTTAAAATGGCTTAATTGAGATATAAATCATGTCCGGTTCACCCATTTAAGATATACAATTCAGTGCTTTTTAATGTATCTACAAGTAAGTGCAAATATTACCATAGTCAATTTTAGAATGTCTTTATCAACCTCAAGGAAAAAACCTTGTATCCTTTAGTTACCATTGCTCTGACCTTACTCTCCTCCAGCCCCTGTACATCTCTCGAAATTTCCTTATTCTGGACTTTCGTATGAATGGATCATACAGTAGATGGTCTTTTCTGACTGGCTTCCTTCACTTAAAAATGTTTTCATCCATGTTCTAGCATGTATCAGCATTTGATTTCTATTAATAGCTGAATAATATTGTATTGTATGGATTTACATTTTATTTATCCAATTGGTGGACATTTGAGTTGTTGCCCCTTTTTAGCTGTTATGAATAAGACAGATGCACACATTTCTGTAGGGACATGTGTTTTCATTTTTCTTGGTTATATGCATAGGCATGGAATTGCTGGTACCCCTGAAAAAAAGGGAATTCCAGGAAGATGGCAAAAAATACTCCAGGGTGACAGCTTTGCATCAGGCCTAGAAAACAACCAGTTCAGATGAGAGCAGAAAGTTTGAAGTTTTAAGGAGGGAGGTCTCTAGGAATAAAATGGAACTGGTATCTTAAAGGTTTGATCAACTAGAAATTTATATTGAGAGCAATGATGTAAATCAATGGTCACATAGTTCACTAGAAATCATTGGTCACACAGTTCACTAGAAATACCCAGAGACAGAAAGAAGAGCCTTCCTGGGAACAGAACAGACCTTAAATAATGACCTCAAAAACTTCCCCTGTCTGTATTTTATTGGATCAGACTGGGAAACAAGTTGTACCCCTGGGGTGTTATAAAAAACAATCAGCCAACAATTAGTGGAGAATGACTGCTGGTTGGAATATCAAAAGGGGCAGATCCCTTAAAAGAA
This sequence comes from Neogale vison, assembly GCF_020171115.1. Taxonomy (NCBI): domain Eukaryota; kingdom Metazoa; phylum Chordata; class Mammalia; order Carnivora; family Mustelidae; genus Neogale; species Neogale vison. The sequence continues at coordinate 213,625,041 of NC_058091.1, forward strand.
AAATCAGTGAGGGACACCTGGGTGGCTCATCTGAGAGCCTGCTTCTCCCTCTGCCTGCCCTCCCTCTTCTTGTGCTCTCTTTCTCTGTCAAATAAATAAAATCTTAAAGAACAAAATAAAATTTTAAAAAGCGAGAAAAAGTAAAATCACGGAAAGAGGCAGTTAGAGAGCCCTGCTAAAACCAGTCATGCCATAGTAACTGTTCCATACCCAAGGCTGTACCCTCTGATGAGCTACAGAAGTTCTCACACTTTGTTTGTGGTAGGGAGAGGGGGAACAGAACACTAGTCTGTTAAATTAGTCACAAGTCTATTACTTCAGTGATTTAGCCAAGCTGCTAAATTAATTCAAAGCAAACAAGGACAAAACAAGCACCAGAGAAAAAGATGCATCCAATGTTTATATAGTACATTACCTAAAAGTCCATTTTTCAATAAAAAATCATGGCACCTGCAAAGAAACAGTAAAGTGTGACCCATACACAGGAAGAAAAAGCATGTATGAGTAACTCCTTGTGAGGGATGCCAGATACAGGATTCAACAGAGTTCAAAGCAGACTTTATAAATATGTTCAAAGAGCTAAAGGAAGCCATCTTAAAGAAGTAAAAGATTATGTGATGACAACATCTGGTCAAATAGAGCATACTAATAAAGAGATAAAAATTATAAAACAGAATGAAAAGGATACTTCGGATTTGAAAAGTAAAATAACCAAAATGAAAAATTCACTAGAGGGACTGAACAGTAGATTTGAACTGTCAGAAAAAAACAATTTGCAAACTTGAGGATAGGTTGATAAAGATCATGTAAGCTAAAAAAAAGAGAAAAAAGAAGAAAAACCTCAGAGAAATGTGGGACCCATTGAACATACTAACATATATGTAATATGAATACTAGAAGGATGAGAAGGAAAAAACGGACAGAAAATGTATACATTGCAAAATGATTATCACAGTAAGTTATCATGCCTATCACCTGATATAATTATCTTTTTGTGTGTGGGGGGTGAGAACATTTAAGATCTACTGTCTTAGCAACTGTCAAGTATATAACAAAGTACTGTTAACTGTAGTCATCATGCTACACCTAGTCCCCAGAACTTATTCATCTTATGACTGTAAGTTTCGACTCTTTGCCCAACATCTCTCTTTTTCCCCTCAAACCTCTGGCAACTACTCTTCCACTCTGTTTTTATGAATTTGGCTTTTAAAAATTTCATATACAAGTGAGATCATATGATATCTGTCTCTGTCTGACTCATTTCACTTAGAATAATACCCTTAGGGTTCTTCCATGTTGTCACAAATGGAGGGATTTCCTCCTTTCTCATTATTGAATAATAGTCCATTGTGTATGTGTGTATCATGTTCTTTGTTTAATCATGGTTGGACGAACACTTGCGTTGTTTCCATGTCTTGGCTATTGTGCATAATGCTGCAACGAACATAGGGGTGCAGGTATCTCTTCAGGACAATGATTTCATTTCTTTTGGCTATTACCCTGAAGTGGGATTGTTGGATCACATGATAGCTTTCTTTTTAATTTTTTGAGGAACCTCCATACTGTTTCCGTTGTAGTTGCACCAATTTATATCCCCACAACAGTATACAGTGTTCCCTTTTTTCCACATCCTCACCAACACTTGTTATTTCTTGGCTTTCTGATAATAGCCATTCTAACAGCTATGAAGTGACATCTCATTGTGGTTTTGATTTGCATTTCCCTGCTAATAGTAATGTGGAGAATCTTTTCATGTACCTGTTCTCCATTCGTATGTCTTCTTTAGAGAATGATTTCATCCTTTAGAGAATGATCTATTCAGACTGATTTTTTTTTTTGTTTTTTGTTTTTGTTTCATAGTTGAGTTGCAGGAGTTCCTTTTATATTTTGTGGCTTAATCCCCTATCAGATAGATGATTTGCAAATAATCTCATTCCATATATTGCCTTTTCATTTTCCTTATTGTTTCTTTCACTATGCCGAAACGTTTTAGCTTGATGTAGTCTCACTTATCTTTTTTTTTTTTTGTATTGCTTGTGTTTTTGGTGTCATATCCCCAAAAATTATTGTCACAACTAATGTCAAAGAGCTTTTTCTGTGTTTTCTTCTAGGAGGTTTTTTTTTTTTGTTTTTTTTTTTTTTAAGATTATTTCTATTTATTCATTTGACAGAAATCACAAGTAGGCAGAGAAGCAGTCAGAGAGAGAGAGGAGCAAGCAGGCTCCCTGTAGAGCAGAGAGCCCTGTGCAGGGCTCCATCCCAGGACCCTGGTATCATGACCCGAGCCAAAGGCAGAGGCTTTAATGCACTGAGCCATCCAGGTGCCCCTTTTCTAGGAGTTTTGTGATTTCAGGTCTTATGTTTAACACTTTAACTCATTTCAAGGTAATTTTTGTGAATGGTATTAGATAAGAGTTCAATTTCATTCTTTTGCGTGTGGTTATTCATGTTTCCCAGCACCAGTTATTGAAAAGTCTTTTCTTTCCCATTAAGTATTTTTGACTCCTTTGTCTTTCCCATTAAGTATTTTTGACTTCTTCACACATGAGGGTTTTCTCCTGGGTTGTCATTTTGGGTATATTGGTCTGGGTATCTGTTTTTATGTTAGTGCCAAGCTCTTTTGGTTACTCTAACTTTCTCATATAGTTTGAAATCAGGAAGTATAATGCCTCCAGCTTTGTTTTTCTTTCTTAGTATCACTTTGTCTATTTGGGGTCTTTTGTGGTTCCATATGAATTTTTGAATAGTTTATTCTATTTATGTGAAACCTGGGTGGCTCAGTGGGCTCAGCCTCTGCCTTTGGCTCAGGTCATGATCTCAGGGTCCTGGGATCGAGCCCCGCATCAGGCTCTCTGCTCAGCAGGGAGCCTGCTTCCCCCCACCCCCTCCTGCCTACTTGTGATCTCTGTCAAATTGAAAAGTAAAATCTTTTTTTTTTCCAATTTATTTATTTTCAGAAAAACAGTATTCATTATTTTTTCACCACACCCAGTGCTCCATGCAAGCCGTGCCCTCTATAATACCCACCACCTGGTACCCCAACCTCCCACCCTCCGCCACTTCAAACCCCTCAGATTGTTTTTCAGAACCATGAGAGACTATGGACTCTGAAAAGTAAAATCTTTAAAAAGAAATGTTCACAATTGCCATTTGAAATTTTATAGTAGCTCTTTACAGTTTTTGTCAGATAGTTTCAACATCTGTGTCATCTTGTCGTTGGCATCTGTTGATTGTGTTTTCTTAGTGAGTTGAGATTTGTGTATTTCTTTATGTTCCAACTAATTTTGGATTGTATTTTTGGACCTTTGGTATATGACACTAAGAACTTTTTTATTTAACTCCCGTAGAGAATGTTGGGTTTTTGTTGTTGTTTGTTTTTAGCTTGATTCAGGCGCAAGTTCCAATCTTCCTTCTGTGACTGTGATTCCACTGTTGATTCAGTTTTAAAATTTTGCAGGGTTATTTGAATTTGTCCCATATGTGTGCCATCTAGTAATTAGTCTTGGAGCCAAGTGAAATTGTTACTTTAGTTCTCAGTGTCTTTAGTAGGCTAATTTGGATAAGAGCAGTACATATTCAGGTGAAAGAAATGAGCCCAGGAGATCCTATAGAACTTTATGGAATTGTTTTCCCTTTCCACTATCTGTATACTACTTTCAGGTTTTTTGAGGTTTCTCTTTTTGGATCTCTGGTCAGAAACCACCTGTTTCCACAATTGTTCCACGTCTAGTACCATTTGGTGGGAGAGTAGACAGGGGAAAAACTGATAAAAGGCTTTGGATCCGCTATCTTGCTGCCTTAACTTAATCAAATGAAAAAGTTTCTTTTCCTTTAGGATTTTGGCTCCTGTGGTCTCTTGTTGATAACCGTTGTTGCTACTACTATCGCTATGGGAGATCTTGGAGTCTGTGACTTGAGAGATTAGAGAAAATGGGTTGAATTCTTCCACCTCCATGAATTGTCCCCAAGATTTTCTCTGAACTTTTAGGGTTTTTCTTTTCTTTTTCTGACTCCTTTGGCCAGATATAGGGGGATTCTTCTGCATCTTTTTCTGAATGATAATGTTCACTTTCATATTTGAGGCTGCATTGGATTCAGGCTGGAGAGATGTTGGAGGTAAAAGAAATGCAGAGTTGGTCGTGTGTGAATTATAATTTTCTTCCCCATTCTGCTTTTTTCTCAGTAGCTGTACTACTTGATCCGCAAGTAGCTGCATTATCCATTCTGTCCAGGTTTTTTTAGAGGAAAAAGGTATTGTGTGTTTACTCCATCTTACCTAGAACTGGACTCCTGTTATGTTTTTTTGAGAATATACTGGATATAAGCACATATACTGGATATAAATCAGATAATGATTTACAAATATTTCCCCTGGTTTGTGGCTTATCATTTCATTCTATTACAAGTGTCTTTTAAAGAGCAAAAATGCTAATTTGATGAAGTACAGTATATCTTTTTTTAATATTTGTACTTTTGAGTTCAGATCTAAGATATCATTGCCTAATTCAAGGTCAAAAAGATTTTTTTCTATGCTTTATTCTAGGAGTTTTATAGTTTGAGGTTTTACATTTATGTCTACGATCCATCTTGAATTTTGTATATGAAGTGAGATATAGATTTAAGTTCATTTATTTGGATATGGTTGTCAAAATGTTTCGGCACCCTTTACTGTAAAAACTACTGTTTCTCCACTGACTGCCTTTATATTTTTATAAAAATTTTTTTTTCCATATATAAATGGTTCTATTTCTGGACTTTATTCTCTTCCATTATTCTATTTGTCTTTTGTGGTAAAATACACATAATATTTATCATCTTAGCCATTTGTAAGTGTACAATTCATTGGTATTAAGTATATTCACAATGTTGTATAGTCATCACTGTTACCTATACCCAAAACTTTATCACACTCAAAATAAACTCTTTATCTCTTAAATAGTAACTCTCAAATTATTTCTTCCCAGCCTCTATTATACTTTCTTTTTATATGAATTTGTTCCAAGTACTTCATATAAGTGGATTATAATATTTGTCCATCTGTGTCAGGATTATTTCATTTAGCATAATGTTTTCAAAGTAATCATGTAGAAACACAAAAATTCCATTCCTTTTTATGGCTGAGTACTGTTCCATTATGTGTGTATACTTGGATATTGTTGAGTTTCTTGGATTTGTAGATTGATGCCTTTCATTAAAATTGGGCCATTTTCAGCCCCCAAGATTTTCAGCCATTTTTAATTCAAATATTCTTTCTGTCCCTTTCTTTCTTTCCTTGCCTTCTAGGACTCCCACAATTTATGTATTGATTGATTTGGTGGTGTCCCTCAGGTACCCTAGATTCTGTTCATTGTCTTTATTTTATTTTTTTGCTCTGTTCAATTATACTGTCTTCACTACTTTCTTCTGTCTGCTCAAATCTGCTTTTGAGCCCCTCCAGTGAATTTTTCATTTAGTGATTGTAACTTGCAGCCTCAGAATTTCTTTTGGTTTCTTTTTATAATGTATTTCTCTTTATTGATATTCTTATTTCATTCATGCATTGTTTTCCTTTGTCCCTGTCTGTCCCTGTCTTCCTTTAGTTCTTTGAGCCTCTTAAAAAAAAAAAAAGATTTTATTTATTTATTTGAGAGAGAGAGAGAGAATGAGAGAGAGCATGAGAGGGGAGAAGGTCAGAGGGAGAAGCAGACTCCCCTTGGAGCTGGGAGCCCGATGTGGGACTCGGTCCCTGGACTCTGGGGTCATGATTTTAGCCAAAGGCAGTCACTCAACCAACTGAGGCACACAGGTACCCTCTTTCAGCCTCTTTAAAAAGACAGTTTTTAAAAAGTCTTTGTCTAGGGGCGCCTGGGTGGCTCAGTGGGTTAAAGCCTCTGTCTTCGGCTCAGGTCATGATCCGAGGGTCCTGGGATTGAGCCCCACTTCGGGCTCTCTGCTCGGCAGGGAGCCTGCTTTCCCCTCTCTCTCTGCCTGCCTCTCTGCTACTTGTAATCTCTGTCTGTCAAATAAATAAATAAAATCTTAAAAAAAAAAAGTGTCTAGTAATCTCAATGTTGCAGCTTCCTCAATCAGTGTCTGTCAATTAATTTTGTTCCTTTGAATGGACCATACATTTCTATTTCTTTGTATGCCTGTGATTTTTCCATTTTTTGAAAACTGGACATTTAAATCTTTTAATGTGTTAACTCTGAAAATCAGATTTTTTTCCTTCCCTCAATTTTGCTCTTTTTTTGTTTTGTTTTTGTTTTGTTTTTTATTGTTAAAGGGTGTCTCTATATTGGGGATTAGGCACCCTTGAAATCTCAAGGTCTCTTCAGGTCTTTTTGAGCCAGTGTCTTTCCTTGAGCCTGTGTGATGGTGGCTTTCTAAATTCCTCTATATATTTATTTGCTTTTGAGTGACCTAATCCTTAAATGTGTGATTCCCAAAACAAGGGAAGGGCAGGGCAGAAACCCAAACATACGTCATTCTTCCAAATGTTCTGGAAGCAGCTCCAGTCAATAGGGGTTAAAACAATGGTGGCCAGACTCCCTGAGGGCCAAGATTTCCATTGAAAGCTGCAAGCTTTTAAATAGAGCTCCAAGATGGTTAATACAGTTCCTGCCAGTACAGTTGTTGTGTACATAGAGAAAGGGATTCCTGGTGCTTCCTACTCCTCCAACTTCTCTGGATCAATCTCATATAATCTTTTATAAAGTTCTTTCTCAGCTGTCCTGAAAGGAACCAAGGGAGGAAGTCTTCACTCCTGAGCCATTGCTTTAAAGACTAGAAGAATGTTCTTTAGATCAGACTAATGAGGCAGTAGGACAACCTCCCAGCACCCCCCTCCCCGCCCACCCACAAAGAATGTGGTAAATCAGAAAGGTAAAATGTAGACTACCTGGGTGACCATGTTGCCTCACTTGAACATGGACCTTCCAGGACCAAAATCCTGGTATGTCTGGGTCTTGTTTCACTTAAGAAACCCCTTTTCTAGGGGCTGGGCCATCTCTCTTTTGGTCTGTCTTCAGTTGCATGCAGACTACAATTTGGGACTCACATGCTGAAAGCAGTATTTTCCTGACTCGGGAGTGTTCCTTTGTGAAGTGCACTTAAAATGAATACAAAGATGAATCACAGGAGATCCCAGTTCTCCAGGGCCTGGAGTTAGATTGAGCAGTTGCTCTTAACTAATACACCTTTAAGTAGAGTGTATGGCCCTCTATTAGTGGTGGTCAGTACATTCTGCTTTGATCCTAGAGAACAGCAATTTTATTGATTTTTTGCATCTCAGTGCATCTGTACCCAGCACATATTTGTTGAATTAATATATTCAGTAGAACAGTTGGCTAGATTCTCTGTAAGAGAATCTGCCAGGACCCTCATTTGAACCTAATAATCACATATGCAGATATATGTATGAACTTTTGTAGACTTAAGTATAAGTAGTCCCTACACCAGTGATTCTCAAACCTTGCTATTCATCAGAATCTCCTGAAAAACTTTCCCCAAACTCTAATTCCTATGTTTTAACCATAGAGATTGTTTTAGTAAGTCAAGAGTGGGAGCCAGGAATATGTATTTTTCAAAGAACTACCTGCATTATTCTGATAGGCAGCTGGAGTGGAGGACCACAAACCTTTGACTGCCTAAGACAATCTAGTAGTCACAGTAGAGGATATAAAGTGCTTTCTCTTATTTAAGGAGATTCTGGGGTAAACATTATAGCATACAGTCAAGAGCAACAGTTTTGGAGTGGGGAGATTGTATTCCATTCTCAGTGTAGTCACTTTCAAGCTCTTAGCCTAAGACTAATCTTTCAGAGCTTTGAGTTTTTTTGTTTTTGCTTTTATAGAATAGGGACTATAGAGTTACCATTAGCATTTATGTAAAGACTTTCTTAGCAAAATACCTTTTTTACAGTATACAATAAATGTTGACCAGATTTATTCTGGTGTACACATGTTCTACTGGATTAGTTTGTATGCAGAATATACTGCAGTATACCTTCTCCAGTCAGTTCTTTAGGAAACTGGCACGGGGACGGTGGTGGTTTTCCCGTCCCCCAGCCCAGTGAAGGTCAAAAGCCAACAAAAAAGGAGGGGACTATTGGTGCTGGTTGCTTTCTGGGCTTCAAGTGCTGTGCTACACATGTCCACCAGGGGCCGCTGAAGCTAACTAAGCTCAGAGCACAAATGAGGCGAGCCCCTGCGCGTGCTCACTGGGTGCTGCGCGCGTCTCCGAACCCCCCCGCGCCGCTCTAGATTTCAGCTGCTGTTTTCCTGGTGGCTGTCCCAAACCAAACCTCTCTGGCTGAGTACGGCAGCACTTTGGGGACAAAAATATTCCTTTTCTCTTGGCTCGGCCTTGTACTTAATCGTTCCTTGGGCAAATCGGGCGGCAAGTATTTGTGTCTCCACTGCGCTGCAGTCCCAGAGGCAGGGGGATCCTGAGCCCGGCGCTGAGTTCGGGCTGACTGGGGCCTGGGCCCTGCGAGTCTGTACCGCTGCGCGGATGTTGCGATGGCTGATCGGGGGAGGCCGAGAACCTCAGGGACTGGCGGAGGTAAACCCCCAGGCGATCCTGCCTGCCCCGGTAGAGGCCGAGCTTCCCTGAGCGGTGGCTTCTGTCTCAGCCCTACTCCGGGTTCAGACGCCGGAGACCCATGCAGAGGCGGAGTCTGCGTGTTCGGAGGCCGTCGAGGGCGTGGTTGGCGCGGGAGGGAGGGCGTAGCGGGGTTAGGGGTGGGTGGGGCGCGCTCTGCCCGTAGCTAGTCTGAACGATTCTCCGAAGACGTGGGAAGTAAGTATCGCCTTTTCAAAAGGAGGAAACTGAAGCTGTTATGTGTGATTCAACAACAGGCTCAAGGACTAGTCTTCTCCATTCTTAAACTAGCTTCATTTCAGTTATGAAAGTTTCTGACTTAACTACCAACAAGTGGTGACTGCACCTTTTTAGTTTTTTAGAATTGGTGTCACTTCCCAACATCAACTGATGCTTGCTCAGGGAATAGAAAATCTATTTGATTATTCAACAACAAAAATATAAAATTGTTTTAAAAAATTAATAATTTGCTTCAAAGTCAAGAAAATGATTTTGTAATTAACTATTTTTTGGTTCCATAGTCACGCTTTCTTTATGGACTGAATAATTTGATTGACTGTAATTTACATTTGAAATATTGAGAATAAAATAATTTTGGAATCTTAAAAGGACTGAGGTCTGGAATTTAGTTCAGATGCCACCCGGGAATTAGAATTTGTACATGGATTCCCTTTTATTTCTCGTAGAAAATAGTTATTTTGATGGTTAAAAATAAAAACTTGGGGTTGTGAGTCAGCAGCCTTATTTCTCACTTTTAACTTCCTTATAGCTTTGCAGTGAAGGCTTACTGTCTATAAAAAAAAATATTTCAGATCAGGTTCATTTCAGATAGGCTGAAATCTTAAACATTCGGGAATAGTCATAGATAATATATGTGACATGATAATTCTGTAGTCGCCTGATTACTTGATTAGTCACATAATTTCGTTAATTCTGCCATGGACAGTAAACTTTCATTTGAGGGAAGTGGTACACAATTTTCGAATTTCTCACTTTTGCTTTTTTCATCAGAGCCACTAGTAGAGGTGAGATGGGATAAGTTAAAAGCACCCACTGCTTTAGGGGTGACTTTTTGTGGAAAACGTTTATGCATGTTAGGTTATACAATTTGTACTTTGTCAGAACCATTGATTTTCCTTCATTGATGCATTGTTTCTCTGCTGGGGTGATTTTGCCCTTAAGGCATGTTTGGCTATGTCTGGAAACATTTTTGATTTTCAGGATGGGGAGATTAGATTTCTGTTAGCATCTGGTATGTAGAAACTAGACATACTGTTGAATATCCTACAGTGCATAGGATAGTCCTCAACAGCAAAAAATTACCCAGTCCAAAATCTCAATAATGGCAAGTTGGAGAAATTGCAGTTCAGAGGTAAAGAACCACTTATCTTGAAATGATACTAGGTTTGAATACAGAAAGGGGTGTTAATCAGACCTACCTTACAGAATAGTAGAGTGAATTATATGCCATATGTGCTTTGCACAGTGTCTGGCATCTGGGCAGTGAGTGACGTAATACTCTGTAAATGTTAGTAATTATCTTTATCAATATTATTTTTTTAAGATTTTATTTCTTTATTTGATAGAGATCAAAAGTAGGCAGAAAGGCAGGCAGAGAGAGAGGGGGGAAGCAGGCTCCCCACTGAGCACAGAGCCTGATGTGGGGCTTGATCCCAGGACCCGAGCTGAAGGCAGAGGCCTAACTCACCGAGCCACCCAGGCACCCCTCTTTATCAATATTATTGTCCAAACATGATTTTATTGAATTTATCCACTCTGAAGGATTTCATTCTTTCGGTTATTGAGTCAGCAATCATGTATTGAGTGACTGTCGTGTTTTCCGTACGGTTTTAGTCTATATTTACCCTTTGAGCTGCAGGTTTATTTCTGTCAAGTTTTGAGAACACTCATTCGGAATACTAAGTTGGATTGGCCCATTGATTTTTTTTTTAGGTCAGGAGGTTTATTGAGATGTAACTTCTTAAAATAACATTCACCCTTTCTGTAAATTTATGGTGACTTGAAAATACTAAAATTTATAGCAAGGGTGAGAATTTTTCCCCCCCTTACATTGTTTTTAGTTAACAATCTGAAGAGTGATGATCTGAGTTTAAGGATATTTAGATCAGTTCTAACAAAGAGGAAAAATTTCATGATGTGGATTTGTAGTAAGAGAAATGTATGTTAAATTGGTAGTTAACTGATATTAGGGGAAATAGTATATAGTTTTAGAACATGTATCTTTAGTATCTTACAGATTTCTAAGTCTTGTATTCTTAGATGAGTAACATGCAGTTTTATTTCAGTATGTTCTTTTATAATAAATCGTTTAATCTTTCTTTCTCTCTTGTTTTTTTTTTTTTTCTTTTTTTTCCCAATGCAAGAAATCTCCTTTACAGAGTATAGGTGAAGAACAAACCCAGAACCCCTACACTGAACTGCTTGTACTGAAAGCTCATCACGATATTGTACGATTTCTGGTGCAGTTAGATGAATGCAGGTAAGAAGCTCTAGTTGTCCAATTGCATACTGTTCGGAAGAATTTTTAGGGAATCGTGTTTTTTTTAAGACTTATTTATTTATTGGACAGACAGAGATCACAAGTAGGCAGAGAGGCAGGCAGAGAGAGAGGAGGAAGTAGGCTACTTGCTGAGCAGAGAGCCTGATGCAGGGCTCCATCCCAGAACCCTGGGATCATGACCTGAGCTGAAGGCAGAGGCTTTAACCCACTGAGCCACCCAGGTGCCCCAGGAATCGTATATTTAAAAACAACTTCATAATATCTTTTCTAAAAATTTCAACTATGATCATTACTAACATTTACTAGAAATTGACATCTGCATCTTGATCAAATATGTGCCGAAGTCATTTTTGCCCAGAAGTCAGGGTGTTATATCTTGTGACTTGATCTTGATCCTTGTTTGAGGTTTTTTGTTTTTCTGTTGTTAGTGCTTAGTAATATTTTTTGTTAGTTTTGTGGAAGGAACTGAATTTAGAATTTGAGTGGGAGTTATGTTAAAGTGAACTTAAATTTGAGAAGCAAATATAGGGAATGTTTAACTATGAAGTACCTACCAGGAATGTGCTGTTTTTAGTGGAATGTAAGGTAAGTAATCTAAATCTTTTATTATTGAGGAAATTCTTTTAAAATGTGCATTATTTACTTTCTTGTCAACATGTTCAATGTTGTGTTTAATTGCACATAGAGATGAGGTATGTAGGTTTTAGGACTGTAGATTTAGCTTATTACTGATCTTTATATCTATTAAGCCCTTATTCAACTAAATGCTTAATAGCATGTAGCATAAAAACAATTAGAATTAATTTTATAAGCATTTAGTATTATCTTCTCTAGAATCTAAACTTCATGGGGGAGGCCTGTTTTTCTCATTCACTGTGGTATCCTTAGTACCTGGCACAGTGCCTTACATGTAGCAGGTGATTGATAGTTGTTGAGTCAGTGACTCCCTGGACTATTAAGTGCGTGTTGCATGCCATCCTAACTCCCTAACCTTCTGTCTGTTTTCCCTATCATTTTTCCCACTCTCATCTCTAATTTTCTTTTTTACCTTTGATACTTGATACTGTCTTTTTTTTTTTTCAATTTTGACAACATGAGTGACTGCTGTTATGATTATTCCTAACTCTGACCATCACTTCTAATGTCTATTAACTTTGTCTTCTTGCTGCCTTTTTTATGTCTTTGGTATTGCTTTTCGCCTGTGCAGTGCAAGTCTGGCACTACCTGGAGTTAGGTCAGATTTTACAGGTTAGGGGCATAGTCCTGCACAGAACTCCCCTCACCTCCATCAGCAGCTGCAGTGTCCAGGGGTGTCAGGCCATCCCTCACTTCTGACCAGCTGGCTACAAATCCCCACTGCCCTCAGTTTGGATATTTACTAGAAGCACTGACAGAACTCAGGAAAGCACTCTTCTTAGGATTACAATTTTATTATAAAGGATACAGGCAGGACTAGCCAAGTGCAGAGATGCACAGGACTAGGTCTAGGAAGGCCTCAAATGCAAAGTTTCTGTGTTTTTAGAACATGTCACCCTTTAAGACATCAGTGTATATTACTATCAGGGAAGCTCACTCAAGCTCTGGGTATCCAGAGTTTTTACTGGGGTTTATTAATAGGAATGACTAAGTCATTTGCCATCTGATTGAACTCCATTTCCAGTCCTTCTCTCCCTGCCCTGTGCCCACACTCTAACGCCAGGTTGAATGGTCAGGCTAATATCTGTGGCTCAAAGCACAGCCCTCTAATTACATGGTTCATATTTCCCACATGGCCAGACCATATCCTTAAATTGTCTAGAGGGCCCAGCGTGAATCATCTCATTTGCATAAACTGAGGTGAGTTGTGAGGAGCCCAGCTCCATTCTAGAAACCAGGGACACAATCCAGCCAAATTGTGTTATAACGATATGTTCCTCATCTTTTGCTTGAGATTTGCTTCTTATATATATTACTAGCCTACAGCACTGTTTCGTTGTCATATGAGCCAGCCAAATCATAGCAGTAAACAATAGTATAATAATCTTCAACCTTTTTAGTAGTATTCATTGTTGATAGGTTCTGAGAGACATTAGTCAGCCAGCCAGCCAGTCAGAGCTTTGAAACTAAACATTTCTGGAAATAGAGGCTATTTGGACAGCTAAAGTTTATTATTTTACCATATTAAGTTGCTAGGTGGGTTTTAAAAAAAAAACAATTTCTTGGCCCATAATCATTAACATTTGGGTCTTAAGGAATTCTCAGATCATGTTGTCTGAGAAAGTTAAATAAAAAATATACAATTTACTTTCAGGATGTGATCTTTAACTTTTTATATAGAATAACTGTTAAGATTCCATTTTCATTGTTATCTGTCCTGTGAAATCTCCTCTTGGCTCTATTACACAAAAGAAGAAACTGCAGAAAAGGCCATCTCGTAGAATAATGATCATTGTGCAAATGCTGATATTTGATTGCATTTTCCCCCACAGTGATGCTCCTGTATAAATCAGTTGTTTAATGAAGTAGTAAATGTACTTTAAACAGTAAAAAAATTACAGACAAGTGTATCAATTCTTTATTGCTCTCTCAAATTCCACCCCAAACGTAGTGGTTTAAAACAACCTGCTCTTGACTAAGCTCACTAACTGAAAGTAGCTATTGGGGGAGGCTCAGCTGAGTGGGCTTCAACCCCCGCCCCCCATCTGTGCTGGGATCAGCTGATCCTGTTTTAGGTTTACTTAATGCATCTCTGGTCAACAGGTAAATTGGCTGGGGCTGGGCAGTTCATATTGGACTCAGCTGGGATGGCTGGGCTTTCTCTGTATGGTTGCTCAAGTGCCTGTGCACATAGTGATCATGGAGTTCTAATACAAGCGAAAGGACAAGTCCTGATGTAAAACTCCTGTATCATATTTGCGGCTGTTTCGTTAGCCAGAGCAAGTCAGGAGCTGGCACAGACTCCGTAAGTGGCTAAATAAACTCTACCTCTTGAGGGGAGAAGCGACTAAGTCCTATTGCTAATGCTGCTAGACACAGGAAGGGAGAATAATTTGTGGCCATGTTTGTTACTGATCACAGGGAATCTGAATGTCTAGAAAGATATGAAAACCCTGCATTTTGGCTTTTACAATAAAGTGAAGATATTACCACATGAGTCACATTTAATTCTTTGTGCTCATGCTGTTATTGTGTGAAAATTTATATCTAGTTAGACACAAGGTTTTCCTGTCAAATACCTATAGAAGTTTCAGTGTGTGTTTTGCTTTAAAAAATTTAATTCTGCACTGAAAAAAGAACAACTGCCACCATGAAGGAGTCACTACTGGTAAGGAAGATATAAGAAATCTACAAACTATATGAATATTTATTTAAATAGATATTTATATTTTTCATTTCATTTCATATTACATTTTCATTCTTAATTTAGTAGTTTAGATAATTTAGAATTATCTTTACCATTGCTAGTGTACATTATTTGTGTATGGTCAAATTACAGAAATATATATTATTCTTTTTATGTTTTTATTTAATTTTTGTGGACCTTACATTCTGGTGTTTTGGTCAGCTGTTGTAATCCAGGTTTCACGCTTCAGGTCTTTAGATAATATCATTTTATTGAGAATTTTGCAGAAGGATTTTCTTGTTTTCTTGGCGGCTCAGCTAAAATCAGTGAGTGGAAAATTTTCACAGATTGGTTTTTGAAGATACCAAATAAATCCTGTATAACCTAACAGACAGCTGCCTTTTCTTTTCTTCTTACTGTTTTTTGAACGTGAAGTGAGGGTCATATTGATTGGGAGATCACTAAAGAAGGCTAAGCCTCAGCAAGAGTCTTCCAAAAAATGGACTGTGCTAAAATTGCATGTAATACTCTAGCACTTGACACATTAAACTAAACTGAGTTCATAACACATTTTAAGAATAGTTTTCTTTGTTGCTTATTTGACCATTCCTTGCTCCTCCAGGAAACAGACAAGGTTATGTAGGATGGTGATCATGACTGGAAAAGAATCAGGTGACCCATGAAATGCCAGAGTGCAGAACAGAATGTGCCCCCAGGATAGCTGGTGAAGCTGTACATTCACAAGGCTCTAAACAAACTCGGCCAGTTTGGTAATTCACTGACAACAAACAGTATGTTACATCTTTAAGGAAACATTCTTAAGCTAAAACTATCTTTCTCACTAACATTCAGAGAACAGAAATCAGTAGTCAAGGTGATTTAGACCCTTTTAATACCTGAGTTCCCAGCAAAACTGATAGCAAAATGGAATTGAGCACACAAATGGTTTATTAGAGACATCAATGAAGGGAAAACAGAGGAAGCAGGATTAGACAAGGGGAGCTATCTCAGACTGTGGTGTAGCTCTGACAAAGGCTCTCTAGGCCCAGTGGGGACCTCTGGAGGAAAGAATGCTCTTTAGAGGAATTCTGTGTTGAATAGAAATAAATGGGGCTTTTAACCCTGCCTTGCTTAGTTTGCTGAGGACCATCCAGGAATGTGCTTCCAGGTCCATGGCCCTGTTTAATTTTTTTTGGCTAGGAACCAACTGAGATAGTATGACTTTGGCTTGAAAGCTGAAGTGGACCCTAAAGTGAACAGCTGGAGGCATGTTAACCACATTCCTCAGAGCTGGGCAGCTTCCTCTCTTGAAGGGATATCTGCAAGATGTATGTTGCCTTTCCTATACAGACTGTATCTTGGGATCAGTAATAATGGTTGGGAAGAAATTTCTCTTTATGGAAGAATTCAAGCTAGGAAGGATCATGAAATTGGAATATCGTAATTTTGCAACCTCTGATAACAAATTTAGACAGTTTATTGTTGGTTGGTAATATCACATGCTCACAAAACAAAGACTACCAGAAATTACATTTCCTGTTGGAGTATATGAACTCCCAATGAAATGGCCCTACCGAAAAGTCAGATTTAAATCTGATTAAGTCTCTAGATATATCAATTTACCGGAAATACAGGGGACAAAGGTGCATGTTGAATGATCGCATAGGAAGGAAGCTAGCAAAATCCAGACTGTGAGAACTCTATGAGACAGATGTTTAATTGCAGGGAGAAAACTAGAAGAAGGAATGAATAGAATAGATGAGACTTCAGAGATAATCCACCACTGCAATTATGAACTTTATTTAGATCCTGCTTCTCATAAACTTAAAAAAATCCTGAGACAGGGAAATTTGATTCTTGAGTACATGGTGATATTAAGAAATTAAATGGTTTCTTTAGTCCTGATATAAAGGAGTTCTAAAAGATATACACTGAAATATTTACTGATGACATGTAGTGTATTTACTTCTAAGTAATCTCCAGGGGGTGCTTGGGTGTGTACAGAGGAACAGTATTGGCCATGAGTTGATAATTACTGAAGAGAGATGAGGAATACCTGGAATTTTTGTTATACTGTGTATACTTGAATGTATATTTAAGTTATCTGTGATAAAAAATTAAAAATGATATATATTTGATATAGAGGAAATAATAATGCCAATTTAAAAGGTATTTTTGTTTCAGAATAAAACTTTTTCTTAGCTATTAGGTGCAGGAATCACACAGATGGACCTGAACATAAAAACTAATTCCTGGCAAAAAGCTGTGTTAAAGGATGTTGGCTTTGATATATAACCCTAGTGATTTCTAATACTTCATCTTGAGTTAGGTAGAATTATTCACTCAAATCATTGGTACACACCTGGACATCTGCAAGCTTCCCACTCAGATGTAGGCTTACTTGAAAAATAAGGGTGGAGCAGAATGTTTCCCCTATAGAAACAGATAAACTTTCAGAGAAAACCCTGCAGGGTCTGAACTGAGCATTCTTATTAATTCATTCTCGTAAACTCATTTATTTGACCAGTGGGTCAGAGAGAGGCCAGGGATGTTTCTCTAGTAGTAGAAATTCTTTCACAGAAACTTGAGCTCAGGTGAATGGAGGTTTCCCCTGATAGAAGTCCTAGGGAGTTTTGGTTTTCTAGTATTTGTAAACTTTAATGTTGTAGTTTAGCTTTCTGTTTGTGATTTGGGGGAGGGGAGAATTTACTAAGGGTTTACCTTTTCTATTGACCATGAAAACTATGGAATCATCCCACCTTCATTGTGTGTGAGCTAAAAAAGGACCTTAGACATTCAGGTATTAGAGTTATGTTAATGTATGCATTTTTCTTAAGAAAAAGTTTGGTGGATGTTCTAGTAAATCACTTGAAAGGATCAGTGACATCAATGTGTGTGGCTCATGGAAACGCTTTTGAGTTCCCTTCTGCTTCTCTTACAAGTTTCTACATACTTCTCTGATTATCTTCAGGTAGTTCTAATAGATAAGTAAAAATCTATTTGAAATGAAAGTTTTCTATTTTTTTGGTTTGGTTGGGTTTTTGATATTGTACCATTTTTCATTTCTATTTTATTGTAAGAAATATACACTATTTTAGTTGCATCATGCATTAGAAAGTACTTGTGGATTGGGTGGGGAGTTAGTTAACCACAGGGATTTTGTGTTTTGCCGTAATACTGTTCTATTTTTATTTTTCCAGTGCTTTTTGGTAGATAATGAGTACAGGAAGTTTTATGGACTATACCTTTCATTGTGTCCTCTAAGGTTGTATGTGAATCTTTGACCTAATTGAAATAAATTTAAATGAATAAGAACTGTTAAATAAGCCCTTAAGTAATAGACATAGGAATTACTTGTGAAAATATTTTGTGTTAAACAGATCTTTGCGAAGCTTTGCTGACTTTTCAGTTCACAGTTGGCAAGAATGAGAGTACTTTTCTCTGGGATGTTCAAAGGGAAGGTGTTTAAAAGGAATGACTTCTATAAATTGAAATGAGTACAAATGAGAATTCTCAATGGATTTGTGATCTGGACCCTATAGCATTACTTAGTAATGTAGACTGAGTTCTTTAAAGGCAAGAACTATTTTTTTTTTTTTTAAGATTTTTATTTATTTATTTGACGGAGATCACAAGTAGGCAGAGAGAGAGATGGGGAAGCAGGCTCCCTGGCAAGCAGAGAGCCTGATGTGGGGCTCAATCCCAGGACCCTGGGATCACGACCTGAGCCAGAGGCAGAGGCTTTAACCTACTGAGCCACCCAGGCGCCCTGGTAAGAACTATTCTTTTGAGCTTTACTTTCAGTATCGAATATGTATTATCAAATATACATATAATTATATTTAATGTTTAAAATATAGTTAGTGTTTAATATTTCTGAATGAGTGAGTGAATCAACTCTCATGATAAGTTTTGTTCTTATAATCAATAGGAGAGGATGAAACATTCTAGAAGCTCTGCTATCATTCTTCATTAAATCATGCTTCACCTTGTTAAACTTCTTTTCATACATACAGTTTTTTCTGGGTCATTTAGTCAATGAGTATTCTTGAAGATGTGGTTTCAAGTTGAAAGGTATATGCATATACATATACATATGGGACAGGAACATGAAAAAAAGGAATTTATTCCAGGTTTTAAATTTTTTAATTTTAATTTTTGTTTTGACAGTATATTGATATGTTAACAATGATAAAAAGAAAAATGAGGTTACTTTAATACACTTAATGATTTTCTATTTTACGGAGCCCTTGCAACACTTCAATGTTTGTTTATTCATTAATTTATTCATTCAAAAAGCATTTCTTTAGTGCTTTAAACCTGCTAGAGATAATCAGAGATTTGTTTGATGAGAAAGTGTCATATCATACATCAATAAATACGACAGTTACTATATTTCATTGATGCTAAGAAGCCTTTTTTTCCCCCTATTTTAAAATCTCTGAAATTTGGAGACATCCTATAATTGTTGGTGTCTTTCAGTTATAATTGGCAGTACAGAATGTCTTACACTTGATAACATCTTAAAGTTGATGAAATATAGTACATTTTTAAACAATCGCTGAATTTTAAGATTTTGAAGCAAGAACCACATATAATTGATCTTGACATTTCCCTGTCACCCAGCATGAATCTTACTAAATACATTATATACTAATTAGTAAGGAAGGATTTCTCTTAAAACAGTAACTATAGGGGCGCCTGGGTGGCTCGGTGGGTTAAGGCCTCTGCCTTCAGCTCAGGTCATGGTCCCAGGGTCCTGGGATCGAGCCCCGCATCGGGCTTTCTGCTCGGCAGGGAGCCTGCTTCCTCCTCTCTCTCTGCCTGCCTCTCTGCCTACTTGTGATCTCTGTCTGTCAAATAAATAAATAAAAATCTTTAAAAAAAATAAAATAATAAAAAAAAGTAACTATAGATTTGAATCTTTGGATTCTATGAATTTAGAATGTTTTAAAAATTATTATATGTAATTTTAATGCAGTACAGCCACAGTTCTTCCTTCCACTGAATAGTTTAAACCTTACTGGCATTTTAATTACTCCTTTTTTATACTTCATTACTTCTTTTTAGCAATTACAGTGTATCTTACTATTAGGAATTCTCCGGTTGAATTTTCATTTCTGATTTGCAGGTGGCTGAAGTGTGTGCTTGACTGATTAGGATGAACTGATTATAGTTTAAGATAAACTGATAAAGTGTAGCTAGTTTTCAATTATCCATCCTAATAGCACGGATAATTGTAATTTGCAAATGATCTCCAAGCCCTTTATTTATTATTTTATGGGAGATACTAATATGTAGCAAAGTTATATTGATTTGCATTTCTAAGCTTCATGTTTTCTCTTTAGAGGAGGTAATAATAAATACTGGAATGGCAAAATAAAAGAAAGAAAGAAAGAAAGAAAAAGGCAGCAATAGACTATATATAAGAAAATTGAAAGGCCTGAATATCCACCAACTGGGTAATTGACCTGTGAGCAATAAAAAATTGGCTGTGATTTCATGCATTACTATTGAGCATTGTTTAGATTTAACTTTTGTTCACTACTGATTGAATTAAAGTTTGAGGCGAAATGCTCTATATCTCATTTCTTAACTCTCAACCGTTCAGTCGTCTCTCATTGTGAACTCATGAGATTCAGACATGATAAAACAATAATGAGAAGTTAAAAATCAGGGTTAGAAAAGAGTATGTATTTTAAACCTGCAGTCTTCTATAAGGGAGAAAAGCAATTATAAGAGTTTCGAGAATCAATAGAAATTGATGTTTTATACCAAAGAAAACTTAAGGACTTGAGTCCTGCCTCGCCACCATCACTATACAAATAAAAAGAAATCAATAGGCCTAGAAACATAAGCTTTTAAACATTGACATCCAGCAACTATTTTTGATACTTAGGCATTGTTTAGTATTTTGATTCAGAAAAATGTGTGTTATTAAATAAGAAATTGTATTTTTAATTTAAAAATGATTGTTTTTTCTTTAATTTCCAGATTTTTTATATACTTTATTTTGAAATAAGAATGTTAGGCATGGATTTTAAAAAAAAATTCTGCATGTGATTTCTTACTAGTTACCTAGGAAGTTCTAAAGGTCCTTCCATTAAAAAGATAGGTAGTTCTATATTAAAAAAATTGTTAACAGACTTTGGTGAGGTTGTGTTTGACCAGTTTCCCGTCTCCTGAATAATCTCTTAGCTCCTATAGTAGGAGCTATAATTGAAGGATTTAGAAATGAGTACTGAAAGGAGTATGGGAATTGTCAGAGCCAGTGAAGACAGGTTACTTATGGGACTCTGAAACTGAGCATGAGAAATTAGAACTTGAAGCTCAGTTTGGAGTTTTAAGGAAATTGTTACATGACTGAAGTAGTGAGATTTTATGGATCTCCTATAGTGGTAAAATTGATTAGAATTTCCTGATACTCTCAGTAACAAAATAACTTTTGTTGTCTTAGTGTATCAATTCCCCAGTGATAGACTTGTATGTTTCCTGTAACGAAGACATTCAAGACATACCCAGATCTTATGAAACCCACTAACAAGGTTTTGCAAGGAAGTCTTGCAAGGAAGAACACATTTTTTAAATGTTATAGCTGCCAGTGGATTATCATTATTTATGGTTGTTAACTATAAGGGGCCAGTTAGACATAGTTCATAGCTGGCTTTCTATAATACCATTTCTTTCTGTCCTTTTCAAAAAACAAATGTTAGAATTTCAGTGAATGAAAGTGATATGGGAACAACTTTGGATCAATTTTGATTCATTAAAGAGTCATTAACAAACTTATGTACTACATTATTAATAAATTACTTGACATGGTGTTATTGCTGTATACTGCTGTGTTGGGACATTGCTTGAGAACAATAGTTTCTTGATTTTCCTATAATGCATTCACTATGATGAGTAATCGTGTACAGCAAATTATTTTTCTTGGCATTCTTTGTATCATGGATATCTTCTACTCTATAAAATGTGTATGATTATTCCTTTATGTAGAGTGAATGGGTAGTAAAGAGCAGAGAGAAGCTATAACTGAGTTCATCACAGCTCTTTTTTCATGGCAGGAAATAAACTTTTCTTTGCCATTTTGCATTTCAAGTATTTCCACTAAAAAACAAAACAAAAACCCACAAAAAAAACCTCAAAGCTTCCAAACTAAGAACACAGTATTTACATGAAAAAACAGAGCCAAGTGGAGCAAAAGAGAGATTTTGGCTTTAAATAGTAGTTAAAAAATCCTTACAGAGAAAATAAGAGAAATAATGAACTTATCTGGAGATGTGATTCTTTTGTTCCACTCTTGGAATACCACTTCCTATCAGTGAAGCTCTTCCTCAGTTTGGTTTCATATCACCTGTCGGGGTTTAATTATATTTTTAAAGCCAGGAATGACTTTAAAGATTATTTATAGGTCTCCCTCTTTCTTAGAGTTTTAGCAGTTGATTCATTGTAAAGCTGTGAATGGTTTTCTTTATCTTTGGATCTCAATACCTGGCATAAAACTTAGAAGGTAGTCTATAATTATTTGTTGAATTGGCTTAACTTAATCAGGATTAATATTAGTTTAAAAACCATTAATAAATTCTGATAATTCTTAGAAATTTTAGCCTATAAATATCGCTAGAAATTTTTTTAAAATTTATTCTTTTACCTTTTTTCTCTACCCAGATTTGCATCTGCTGGTGATGATGGAATTATAGTTGTGTGGAATGCCCAGGTGTGTATTAATTCTATGTGAATTGTGTAATAAAGACAGGACTGAGTAGATGAGTCTGCATTCATAAACACTATCTGGGTATATACCTGTATATAAGTATACTGAAACTAATTAATACTTGAAAAAGTCTACTTGGCCTGAGCCCATTTTAAATGCGGGTCAATATTTCATAATAGGGAAAGTTTTAATCTTACTGAACAAAATTTAAGTTTTCAGCAACTATGCACGGACTCTGAAAATGAATCAAGTGTTGATTTTTGTGGGAGATGGAATTTTTATTTCAAAATTGTGTGATAGCATAAATACAATATTTTTCTCATGTTTAACTTTAGTAGGAATGTAATAAAAGGCTAATTTTTTTCAAAAATATTTAAGACTTCACCAAATTTTGGGGCACCTGGGTTGTTCAGTGGGTTAAGCCGCTGCCTTCGGCTCAGGTCATCATCCCAGGGTCCTGGGATCGAGGCCCACATTGGGCTCTCTGCTCAGCAGGGAGCCTGCTTCCTCCTCTCTCTCTGCCTGCCTCTCTGCCTACTTGTGATCTCTCTCTGTCAAATAAATAAATAAAATCTTAAAAAAAAAAAAAGACTTCACCAAATTTTTAAGGCTTATCTTTAGATATTCAAATTATTCTCTTTTGAAGCATTTATCTTCTCCCTGTTATTTGAATTGTTATCTGGTCTGACTCTGTCAGATCCTCATTTTTCAGTGGCTTTGCCAGTGATTAAAGCAGTTATTTAACATTGTGTTCACCATGTTGGTGAAATCCTGCAACCTTGGAAGGGTTTGCAATTTGTGTTTTATTTACATTGGATCTTTATGTGTTTACTACTTGGGAAAATCAGTGAGAGACTGATAGCTGAAGACACTGGATAGATAGGAATAGATGCTGGTGTTAGAGATAGAGTGGAGACTGACTTTATGAGTGGTTGAACTACTCTGGGATGTGTACAGTATATGTATAGTGTTGGTGTTTTGCTAACTTTTATTTCTTTCAACATTTTAGTTTTGGAGGTTTAGATAACAAAT
This sequence comes from Neogale vison, assembly GCF_020171115.1. Taxonomy (NCBI): domain Eukaryota; kingdom Metazoa; phylum Chordata; class Mammalia; order Carnivora; family Mustelidae; genus Neogale; species Neogale vison. The sequence continues at coordinate 213,648,213 of NC_058091.1, forward strand.
ACTTGAGTAATGAGGCTCCTTATTTTTCCCCCAGATTAGTAACTGATATTTTTATGCTTAATTTATACAATTCTTAAAACTATATGGTATGGTTTTAAGAATATCCCTTTAAAATTTCATGTAACTGGGTATTATATGCAGACAGTATATCGAGGAACACTACATCAAAAACTAATGATTTGTACTGTATGGTGACTTGTTAACAAAAACATAATAAAAAATAAAATAAATTTCCATGTAAAAATATGCTAAAAATTAGTATTTTCTATTAGAAAATAATTATTTATGACCACTCTTTAGTACCTGTTTAGATTCTATTTGATTGCTTAAAGTTAAGTTGTAACGTCTAGGTAATTAAAAATAGAATTATGTGTTTTGTATATGGTGATTCTTCTTAATGTTGTCATTTAAGATTACTTAAGTTATAAAAATGATATGAGCCTATTAAAATTTTTATTGGTATTTCAGACAGGAGAAAAACTTCTGGAACTTAATGGACACACTCAAAAGATAACAGCTCTTATTACATTTCCTTCCTTGGAAGCTTGTGAAGAAAAAAATCAACTGATCTTGACAGCTTCTGCTGATAGAACAGTTATTATATCCTTAAATCTGGAAGAAAATGAAATAGCTATAGTCACCCAAGGGACCAGTATATACATTATTAGTTTTTAGCCTTTGAGGGCTTGTCTGTACATTCATTTTAGCAAAAATGATTTTGCTCTAGTCTTCATAATACACATCTTAAAAGTGTTAGCCATCCGTCTGGGTGGCTCAGTGGGTTGAAGCCTCTGCCTTCGGCTTGGGTCGTGATCCCAAGGTCCTGGGATCGAGCCCCACGCGGGCTCTCTGCTCAGCAGAGAGCCTGCTTCCCCCTCTCTCTCTGCCTGCCTCTCTGCCTACTTGTGATCTCTCCTGTCAAATAAATAAATAAATATTTAAAAAAAAAAAGTGTTAGCCATCTGAAAAGTATTAGACTGGAAATAGGTAAAGGCTTATTATTGATGAAAACCCCATGACTAAAGCTGTTTTTTCCAGAGTTACTATTATATTAAGTTATAGAAAATGGAGAATTTGGACTTAAAAGTACTTACTTATCTCAGTTTGCTTTCCAATTTAGAGAAACAAAGATGAGTTAGATTGGAGAATAATTCACATTTGTGTTTGTACAGTATTGTACAGCAAAAGAAGTGTAATGGCCCCAACCCATAAGAACCTTTTGAACATGGGATGCCTGGGTGGCTCAGTTGGTTAAGCAGCTGCCTTCGGCTCAGGTCATGATCCCAGGGTCCTGGGATCGAGTCCCACATCGGGCTCCTTGCTCGGCAGGGAGCCTGCTTCTCCCTCTGCCTCTGCCTGCCTCTCTGTCTGCCTGTGCTCGCTCTCTCTCTCTGACAAATAAATAAATAAAATCTTAAAAAAAAAAAAAAAAAAGAACCTTTTGAACATCTGAGCTTGGCAGAAAAGTGAATTACCATCTGCTCAGTGTTTAATATTTAGTATTTAAAAGTGATTTTAAAAGAGTAAACTCCCCCCTCCCACCCTGGCCAACTTGTAGGTAAAAATTTAAGGTGTAACAAAATGGTAAAGTTTTGTAGAGAGCACTTATGTGTGCTAGGCATTGTTCTATTTAACATATATTACATATGTTTTTACATACATTCCATATACATATATAACGTGTTTAATTCTTACAGTAAGTATTCTTATTCTCACTTCCAGAAAAGAAAAGATAGGCACAGAGAGTTTAAATAACTTGTCTTAGGTCATACAGCTATTCAAGGACAGATGGCAGGCAGTCTGACTGCAGGGTCAGAACTCTGAACCACTGTATAATACTGCCTTCATAAAATATTTTCCTTAAACAAATTTAGCCTTTAATATTTATATGAGGAATTAGATTTGTGAAGGCCTTGGCCAAATACTTAATGGAAACTTCAATTTTACTTTTTTTTTTAATTAAAAAAGGTATCAGAGATTAATTTTAAATAGTCTGTGCTTACCTGAGAATTCTGTTTAAATAGTTTGAAGCACGAGGGAAGTGAGTTTTGGAGTATGCCCAGAGGAGTAGGTGTTTCCTGGGCTTCTTCAGAACCAAGACAGAGCTTATTATGCACTTTATTTTTTTGAAAGATTTTATTTATTTATTAGTGTGAGTGAGTGAGTGCATGCAAGCCTTACCATGAGAAGGAGTGAGGGGTGGAAAGAGAGGGAGAAGCAGACTCCCCTGATGAGCAGGGAGCCTGACCAGGGGCTCAATCCCATGACCTGACTGAAGGCAGATGATTAACTGACTGAGCCATCCAGGTGCCCCATAACGCACTTTAAATGAGCTCATTAGTTCAAGTGATTTCTAGACAGATTGCTAATAGGTGAAAAAATTTCAAGGTAAGATTTACAGGAAGTAAAGTGTATTTTGTGATGACAGTGTTGCATAAACAATATTACATAGGTTTGAGTCAGAGTAACTTTATTACTACTGTTCCATTGAGACAAATATTATTTTAGGGCCTAAACTTTTTGTTTATTTTCAGTATCAGTATAATCTACAAAAACAGAATTTAAAATACTTTGTTTTTATTAGACCATTCCTAAGCTACTATAATCTTAGAGGCAATTATTAAGTGGCTGTTATAGTATGGAGATGAGTAGTTAAGACAGTGTCAATATGAACTTCACTTTAAAATGATGGTATAGAGACATTTTCTTCACTGATTTTCTTGTTAAAAATAATTCCAGGCTGCTTGAGCCTCCACTATTAATAAACTTTATTAATTAAATGTTGAAGATAAATTTTTAATTTTTGTCAAGTGAGTCTTAACTATTCATTTACGTGTGTGTGTGTGTGTGTGTGTGTATACCTGTATATATGTATATATATTTGTCTGCATGTTATAAATGTGTGCCCAAAGATGCTGCAAAATGTGTATGTTACCTTGGGAAATGGGGTGAAAAGTTGGAAAATTGTTATGCTCCTTAAGTCAAACTAACCTTGGATACTTAATGGAGGTCCTTTAATGGTTTTAAATATGTTTACAAGTAATACACTGTCACAGGGTTCTTTGAATTAGTAGAATAGTAGTAAATCATGCCATGCATATTGAGGAGCTTTCAAGTGAGAATTAATGAAGTTGACAGTTTTGGGTATAAATACTTCATTCAATGTTTATTAGATTATGGTGGACAGTTTTAGAGAGTAAGTCTTAAAATTTAAACACTTGTAAAAATATTTAATGCCTGTAAATACTCAGTATTCAGACCACTCATTTTGTTGACATTTTCACATAGTTTGATAGTAAAATTTGCCTCAAACTTATTTTAGGTTGTAAGCTTGCTATGGTGAGTTGATAACTTACTATATGATTTAATTTTATTAATGGTATAAATGATAAATATTTTATGCTTTACTTTAAGATTTTTCTACCTGAATGTGTAACATTCATAATTTAATTATTAGAAAAGTTATCTCCTAACTGAGATTTTAACCTTTTGTTTAGAAATTATTTCTTAACCTAAGTTTACTTATGGGATTGTGATACCGGCAGACAGGTTCGGAAAGTGTCCAGCTTCCAGTCTACTGTAAAGGTAAAATCTTGTGCATTATCTACTGGTAATAATGTTTTTGTTTCAGAAAAAACGTTTAATAAGTTATATGAAATTACCTTTTGTTGGTTTTAGGAATTATTTCTTTCACACATACCTACAGTCATTTGATTGTTCGAAGACTGGATTTTTGAGAGCTTCTATATTAAATATTAGAATGTTTGAACTTAAAATTAGATCCAGGAGTGAATATATAACAACATAAGGATAGTACCTAGTATGTTTCTTGTAGGTAATTTTAGGAAGATATGTTACTTGCAGAATGACTATTCCAATAGCTAGTCTGTTTTGTTTTGTTTTATTTTTTGTATTTTGAACTAAAAACATGGATTTATTTGTCCCTCAGTCTCTGCTTTTTATACGATCATGAGGATGAGACAAATGAATTCCTTAGTTCCAGAGAAATGTTATGTGGCTCATAGGCTGCTACTATTAATTCCTTTCATTTTACAAACAAATGTTAATTGGGGCTTATCACATGATATGAATTCTGCCCCATGTTGGAAAGGACCTTGTTACTTTGATTCCTACAGAAGTTACCTCGGGTGTTCTTAGAAAATGCCACTCTTTTTCAATATTGTCAGCAAGTTTGAGGAACTGATCTTGTAAAATGTGATGTTTCCTTATTTGTTTTAAGGATAATTTGTCTTTACATTGGAGCTAACAATTTTTTTTTATGTTCAAAGAATTGCTTTGTGCCAGCAATCAAGGTATTTGATTTTTTTTCTTAAAAGGCATCATCTGTGGTAGCCATCTCATGCTTCTATTGCTCTTTTTATTATCAATTTAGTAGAGTTTCTGAGGAGAAGAAAGTGTCCAGAAATACTTGTATCCAATTTAACCGTGGACTGTATTTGAGCAAGTTAATAAAGTATTGATTTGATGAGAATTTCAAGGCTTTATTTGATCTGAAAAGGTGCTTTTTAAAAATTCCTTAAGAAATATCCCTGCCGTTTGATAGAGGTCGTAAGGTTTCAAATGAAAATACATGAACTGAAGGAATAGAGAATATTCAGAAGAAAAAGTTTGGTGTATTTTGGACAAATTCCTTTGGTGAACTGTTTATAGGAACTGATCATTAAGAGGTATCTTATTCCAGTGTGGTGAAAGTACTTTTTGAAGAGGTTTTACTGTAATTTTAGCTCATTGGTTGTTTTTACTCCTGCTGTGATCGTGTTTTACATAAGACACTGGAAAAATAGCATTTCACTCACCTTATTTCAGGGATTCAGTTGTCCTTGAAGAGATAATTTATCAAAATCAGAGTCCTAATAAATATAAGAAATACTATTATTTTTTGAGTTATTAAAATTTTTATAAGTGTTCATATTAGCAAGGAAAGGATGAAGTTGGCTTTTTTTTTTTTTTTTTTGCTGTTGAAAGTATAAGTTGATGATATTCCTAGAAGGCAGTTTGACGTTATTAATGAAAATTTTTAAATGATTGCATGAATTGACCCAGAGATTCTACTTATAGAGAACTCTTTAAAGGAAATTACAGAAAAAAAAAAAAACCTTAGAGATTTATGAACAAAAATGTCTATTGAAGATATATTTTATAAATGGTTGATTGACAGTATCCTAAATGTCTTACAGGAAGATACTTAAATTACAGTAGATAAATATGGTAAAAATGGTATTTCAGAGAATTCATAAGGAGTTTGGAAAATCCTAATAAGATGTTAAGTGGCAAAAGAAGTATATTATCCTTAACAAAATACTAGGAAATCAACAACATATAAAGAGGATTATACACCATGACCAAGTAAGGCTTATCTTAGTTTGATTTGAAAAATCAGTAACTGTAATATATCCATAGTAAGAATAAAAGACAAAAAACCACGATCATCTGAGTAGATGCAGAGAAAGCATTTTATAGACTTCAGCATCCTCTCATGGTAAAAAAAAATAGTCAACAAACTAAGAATAGAGAGAACTTTGCCAGCATAATAAAGGACATTTGTGAAAACCTCAGAGCTGACACCATATTAATGGTGAAAGACTAACTGGAACTTTTTCCCCTGAGATCAGGAAGAAGACAAGGATGGTACTCTTGAGTGTTGTGGGCAATAAAAAAGAAATAAAAGGCATCCATATTGAAAAGGAAGAAATAAAACTGTATTTACAAGTGACATGATCTATATACTAGTTCTTAAATTGATAACCAAAACTGTTAGAACCAATAAATGAATTTAGCAGGGTTTCAGTATACAGTAAAAATATACAAAATTAATTGTATGCCTATATACTAGTAACGAACATCCAAAAATGAAATTAAGAAAAAAAATTTAGAAAAACTAAGGAAATGAAATGAATTTACAGTAGCATCCAAAAGAATGAAATATATAGAAACAAATTTAAAGAAGAAACAAGAGAGTTGCACATGAATAATTATAAAATACTTTTTGGAAGAAACTAAAGAAAATCTAAGGAACTGGAAAGTCATACCATATTCATAAATTGAATTTAATGTTGTTAAGATTGTAGCAGTACCCAGAATGTTCTATACATTGGACACTGTCTCCATCAAAATCCCAGCAGGCTTCCCTTCCCCCAAGAAATTGACAAACTGATCCCTAAAATTCATACAGAAGTGCACGGGACCCCAGAATAGTTAAAACAGTTTTGCAAGTAAAAAGCAAAGTTAAAAGATTCGAAGTTCCCAATGTCAAAATTTATTACAAAGCTATAGTAATTAGAACAGTGTGGTACTAGTTAAGGATGTCATACAGATCAATGGAATATAATTGAGAGTCCAGAAATAAAACCTCACATATTTGATCACTTGAGTTTTGACAAGGATGCCAAGACTTTTCAAAAAGAGCAAGAATAGTCTCTTCAACAAATAATGCCAGGTCAACTGGATATCCACATGCAAAAAAAAAAAAAAAAAAGGGATCCCTGCCTCATGCCATATAAAAATTCAAAATGGATCAGAGATCATAAAAAAACCTGAAACTGTAAAAACTCTTAGAAGAAATATGGGAGAAAATATTTGTGATCTTGAATGACACCAAAAAAACAGTAACCAAAAAAAGTGATAAATTGCATTTCATCAAAATGAAAAGCATTTATACTTCGAAGAACCCTATCAAGAATGTGAAAAGACAACCCATAGAATGGGAGAAAATATTTGCAAATCATATATCTAATAAGGAACTTGTATCCTGAATATATAAAGAACTCTTAAAACTCAACAATAAAAAGACAACCGAATTAAAAATAGGTAATGTGAAAGATTTCTCCAGACAATATATACAGATGGCCAGTAAGCATGTGAAAAGAAGCTCAACATCATTAAGTATTAGAGAAATGCAAGTCAAAACCATTATTTTTTTGCAATACTATTTCATATACACTAGATGGCTAATACCTGAGACAGGTAATAGTAAGTGTTGATAAGGAGACAGTCGGGAACCTTCATACATTGCTGCTGGAATTGTAAAATGGTAAAGCCACCTTGTAAGTTGTTTGTTCATCAGAATGTTAAGCAGAGTTATCATTTGGCGTAACAATCTCAGTCCTAGGTATTCCTATTTCATTGTCAAGAGATGAAAATTATGTCCACACAAAAACTTGTATGTGAATGTTCATGGCAGCACTATATGTAACACAAAACTAGTATAAATGTCCACCAACTAAGGATAGATAAGTGTGCTGTATCCATACAGTGGAATATTATTTGGCAAAAGGAACAAAGTATATTATTAAATATTGATTCTTAATATTAAATACTGAATTATTAAACGTTCCAAAATTAGGGTAGGAACTTTTGAAATATAAACTGCATTATTTTCAACCCTTTTTATTCCAGCAGCTTTAAAAGCAACCCTACCCTCTGCTTAGACAAGACTACCAGAACCTTTTCTTTTTTATTTTTCTGTCTTATCCTTGCACTCACTCAGAGTCATGTGTGGGCAGAGTACAACTAAAGGTGTGGACTTTAAAGTACTATTCAAGTTAAAGGACTTCTGTAGACTTGAAAAACTCATTTTCCCAAGTTAAGAATTAAGAGATACTAATTTGAGAATTACATAAAAACTAAGGTCATATTCCATTTTTATTTTTTAAGGACGTTTATTTAAGCCTTGTATATTAATTATCTATTACTGAGTATCAAATCACCTCAAAACTTTGTTGCTTGAAACAATAAATATTACCTCACAGTATTAGTGGTCAGGAATAAATAGAAGCTGAGCTAAGTAGTGTTGGCTCAGTGTGTGTTATGAAGTTGCTGTCACCTGAAGGCTTGAGTGGGGTTGGAGGTTCATGTGCTTGGTGAGGTAATGCTAGCTGTTGTCCAGAGGTCTCAGTGTTTTTGCACATCCATCTTTCTCCATATGGCTGCTTCTATGTGTTCACCCTAGAGTGAGTGATCCAAGAACGAGCTAGGAGGAAGCCACCATGTCTTTTATGATGTAGTCTGGTAAGTCACACACCATCCCTTTTGCCACATTCTATTTGTTGGAAGCTAGTCACTTAGGAAAGCCTGCATTCAAGGGTGACTTAAGCTTCACCCCTTAAGAGAATGGTAGCAAAGAACTTGTGGACATATTTGAAAACAACCAGTGAATGCTTAAAATTCTAAACTGATTTACATTTCACATGAATTTTGCAGTGTTTAATTGTTCTTCAGAGACTAGATATTTGGCTCTCTGGTGGGAATGACCTATGTGTGTGGAACCAAAAATTAGATCTCCTGTGTAAGACCAGTCATCTTTCTGATACAGGTAAGAAAACAAATCAGAGTAATTATGAACCATGATTGATAGGCTTTAAAAGATATCTTCAAAGAGACTTTCTATGAATACAAAGGTTAATATAAGGGATTTTTCTTTTCAATTCTGAATATTTCCTATAACTGTGTTTCTCCAATTCAGGTCCATGGTTGTGCAAAATCCAATTCTGTCACAAATTGGAGGGAGAAGACCCCGCCTACCCTCTTTTGGCCTTCCCTTCCCTTCCATTCTTTTTTTTTTTTTTAATTTTTATTTCTTTTTTTAATTTCTTTTCAGTGTTCCAGAATTCATTGTTTTTTTTTTTTTATTATTTCTTTTCAGCGTAACAGTATTCATTTTTTTTGTACCACACCCAGTGCTCCATGCAATCTGTGCCCTCTATAATACCTACCACCTGGTTCCCCCAACCTCCCACCCCCCGCTCCTTCAAAACCCTCAGATTGTTTTTCAGAGTCCATAGTCTCTCATGGTTCACCTCCCCTTCCAATTTCTCTCAACTCCCTTCTCCTCTCCATCTCCCCTTGTCCTCCCATGTTATTTGTTATGCTCCACATTTTAAGTGAAACCATATGACAATTGACTCTCTCTGCTTGACTTATTTCACTCAGCATAATCTCTTCCAGTCCCGCCCATGTTGCTACAAAAGCTGGGTATTCATCCTTTGTGATGGAGGCATAATACTCCATAGTGTATATGGACCAAATCTTCCTTATCCATTCATCCGTTGAAGGGCATTTTGGTTCTTTCCACAGTTTGGCGACCGTGGCCATTGCTGCTGTAAACATTGGGGTACAGATGGCCCTTCTTTTCACTACATCTATATCTTTGGGGTAAATACCCAGTAGTGCAATTGCAGGGTCATAGGGAAGCTCTATTTTTAATTTCTTAAGGAATCTCCACACTGTTTTCTAAAGTGGCTGCACCAACTTGCATTCCCACCAACAGTGTAAGAGGGTTCCCCTTTCTCCACATCCTCTCCAACACATGTTATTGCCTGTCTTGCTAATTTTGGCCATTCTAACTGGTATAAGGTGGTATCTCAATGTGGTTTTAATTTGAATCTCCCTGATGGCTAGTGATGATGAACATTTTTTCATGTGTCTGATAGCCTTTTGTATGTCTTCACTGGAGAAGTGTCTGTTCATATCCTCTGCCCATTTTTTTTTATATGATTGTTTTGTGTGTGTTGAGTTTGAGGAGTTCTTTATAGATCCTGGATATCAACCTTTTGTCCGTACTGTCATTTGCAAATATCTTCTCCCATTCTGTGGGTTGCCTCATTGTTTTTTTGACTGTTTCCTTTGCTGTGCAGAAGCTTTTGATTTTGATGAAGTCCCCAAAATTCATCTTCACTTTTGTTTCCTTTGCCTTTGGAGACATATCTTGAAAGAAGTTGCTGTGGCTGATATCGAAGAGGTTACTGCCTATGTTCCCCTCTAGGATTCTGATGGATTCCTGTCTCACGTTGAGGTCTTTTATCCATTTTGAGTTTATCTTTGTGTACGGTGTAAGAGAATGGTTGAGTTTCATTCTTCTACATAGAGCTGTCCAGTTTTCCCAGCACCATTTATTGAGGAGACTGTCTTTTTTCCATGTATATTTTTTCCTGTTTTGTTGAGGATTATTTGACCATAGAGTTGAGGGTCCATATCTGGGCTCTCTACTCTGTTCCACTGGTCTGTGTGTCTGTTTTTATGCCAGTATCATGCTGTCTTGGTGATCACAGCTTTGTAGTAGAACTTGAAATCAGGTAATGTGATGCCTCCAGTTTTATTTTTGTTTTTCAACATTTCCTTAGTGATTCGGGGTCTCTTCTGATTCCATACGAATTTTAGGATTATTTGCTCCAACTCTTTGAAAAATACTGGTGGAATTTTGATCAGAATGGCATTAAAAGTATAGGTTGCTCTAGGCAGTATAGACATTTTCACAATGCTTATTCTTCTGATCCAAGAGCATGGAATGGTCTTCCATCTTTTTGTGTCTTCTTCAGTTTTTTTCATGAGTGTTCTGTAGTTCCTCCAGTACAGATCCTTTACCTCTTTGGTTAGGTTTATTCCCAGGTATCTTATGGTTCTTGGTGCTGTAGTAAATGGAATTGATTCTTTAATTTCCCTTTCTGTATTTTAATTGTTAGTGTATAAGAAAGCCACTGATTTCTGTACATTGATTTTGTATCCTGCCACATTGCAGAATTGCTGTATGAGTTCTAGTAGTTTGGGGGTGGAGTCTTTTGGGTTTTCCATATAAAGAATCATGTCATCTGTGAAGAGAGAGAGTTTGACTTCTTCATTGCCGATTTGGATACCTTTTATTTCTCTTTGTTGTCTGATTGCTGTTGCTAGGACTTCTAATACTATGTTGAACAAGAGTGGTGAGAGTGGGCATCCTTGTCGTGTTCCTCATCTCAGTGGGAAGGCTGCAAGCTTTTTCCCATTGAGAATGATATTTGCTGTGGGTCTTTCATGGATAGATTTTATGAAGTTCAGGAATGTTTCCTCTATTTCTACACTTTGAAGTGTTTTAATCAGGAACGGATGCTGGATTTTGTCAAATGCTTTTTCTGCATCAATTGAGAGGACCATGTGGTTCTTTTATCTTCTCTTACTGATTTTTTCTATCACATTGATTGATTTGCGAATGTTGAACCATCCTTGTAGCCCAGGGATGAATCCCACCTGGTCATGGTGGATAATCTTTTTAATGTGCTGCTGGATCCTGTTGGCTAGGATCTTGTTGAGAATCTTAGCATCCATATTCATCAGTGATATTGGTCTGAAATTCTCCTTTTTGGTAGGGTCTTTGCCTGGTTTAGGGATCAGGGTAGCTGGCTTCATAGAAAGAGTCTGGAAGTTCTCCTTCTGCTTCAATTTTTTGAAACAGCTTCAGGAGAATAGGTGTTATTTCTTCTTTGAAAGTTTGGTAGAATTCCCCAGGGAATCCATCAGGTCCTGGGCTCTTGTTTTTTGGGAGGTTTGTGATCACTGCTTTAATCTTGTTACTACAGAATTCATTGTTTATGCACCACACCCAGTGCTTCATGCCATACGTGCCCTCCTTAATACCTACCACCGGGTTCACCCATTCTAACAGCATTTCTCAAAAGTGATCAAGGAAAACCTTTTCATTTATGCTCTTGGGCTCTGTTCCTAAACTGAGTTTGATGAGCACATTGACAGGTGGAATTAAACCCTTTTGACTTTTTAATAGCATTTCCTTCTTTATTTGTGAGGTTAATCGACTTTGAATAGATTCCAAAGGATAATTTCATTTTATAATTGGTTTTGCTATAAAGTTCATACATTCTGCAAACTTACTAATGAAATTCTGTTTTCTCAGAATTTGGGTGATATTTGGTTTTAACCAAACCCAAGAAAATCATTTTTGACTTCTGATACCAAGGATCTTAAAAAATAAAACTAAAAACTCTCCAGAGTAAAAATACTTAAGTACAAATGAGTAAATTTGAGTAATAACCTTGAAGTCATGTGATACACTGTTAACTGTGTTTCCCATGGACACTGTAGAAAGAACATTATTAAGCATATTGAAGTTTTAAAGGTAGCAGGAGCCCTGTGAATTGTATTTACAGTTCACATTTGGAACTAACTCATTTTCCCAGATACTATAAAATAGCAGAAAACTAATGTGATGTCTTAGCAAAACTAAATCAAATACCGTTCTAGGATTTACAATTTTACCTTTCCATTGAATGTTTGATGCCTCGTAATGTTGGTGGTATCTAGATTGTATTTTCTTATTTCCTATTCTCATGAGTTATATCTCTTTATTTACATGTATATTTTCCTTTGTCTTTCTTACACTAGCCTGTGGCTACCTGTGAATTTTACTCCATGAAAATTATTATTAACTATGTTGTGAAATACTGAAGTCAGGGCTAACAAGAATGTTTTGTATGTTAGTGTAAGGAACCATCTATTATTGTAGTCTCCCTGTCTTTTGCAAGTTATCTTTGAGAACTGGTAAGTAATCACAGTATTGCCCTATTTATCAGTCTCAAGAGATAGTGGAATCCTTTGAGAAAATCTTTTAGAAATGTTTGAGAAGACCATAGGGTACCAACTGTGAGCTTTTTGTGATTTGGGTTTTCCACATTACAGGATGCCATTGAATTAGCAGTGCTCTAGATCTTTAGCTCAGGAAGCTCATTTCATAAGCCTTTCTTGATTTTAGGCTAGTAGGGCTTCTGTGGGCAGTTACTTTGTATTTGGAAATAAGCAAAGGTAGTCCTAGTACAATGCAATGGAAAGAACCTAGAGCACATGATATCTTTCGTCTTTCAAAAGCAGTGTGTTCTGTGATTTGTGTATTAAGTTGCTATTTCTAGATTGCTGAGTTTCCAGTGTTTTCATTATTTGATAAATTTTTTTTTAATTTTAGTATAATTGACATGTTACATTAGTTTCAGGTGAATAGCATAGTGATTCAACAATTATATGTTACACTGTGCTCACCACAAGTGTAGCTACTACCATCTGTACAGCCACTGTACAGTGTTAATATAATACCACTGACTATATTCCTTGTGCTGTACATTTTGCTCCTGTGACATTGTTTAAACAAGCTGTTTTCTGCATCTAGAATTCTCCTCTTACACCTCTTCCTCTGCTCTCCTGTCTTCTCCACTTCTTTGGTTTGTATCACTGCTCCCCCTTCTCTTCCTCCACTATCCCCTCATCCTCCTTGAACATGGAAAAATACAAAGCGTACTGTCAAAACAACCCTACATGAAGAAAAGATTTAGGTTAGAAATACTCCCCATATCTCAAAAGTGCTAGTTTTTTGATGGGTGGTAAGTTAAAGCAAATGAGTAGAATATTTTCAAATTTGTGTATATTATAAATCACATATATATTTGTGTGTGTGTATATGTGTATATAGGTATAAGTTACATATATTTCATAATGGAAAATTAACTTTAATTAAAAGTTTTTTTTACTAACTCAAAGTGGTTCTGAATCTAATATAATTCTTTAATTCTTGCTGGCAAAGTAATAATTTTAATGTCTTTTATGAAAGTTAAGATTACCCTAAGATCTTTTCATGATTCAGCTATAAAAAAATACTCACAACTCTTACTTTTCCAGTAATACAAGGAATTTTGTGAATGTACTAATTGATTAGTAACATGCTATTTAAAGGCCATATTCTTAGCTGTTGATTATTATGACTTAATTAATTTACTGCCAGGGAGCCTGCTCAGGCTTTTTGAATTTACATTGAGGAAAATGCCAGCTTTACATCTTATTTGAGCTAGCCATCTTGTGAGTGATACCGGTGATTATCTTAAGGGATCCCTGGTAAAAAAGTTGACCACAATGGTAAAAATATTCAAAGAGCATATTCTGCCCTTAATAATATTATCAGTGTCTTCTGTAGGTCTCACATATGTTTTGAAGGATCATTTTCCATGTGTAGGTAAGCACGGAAGTGTGGTGTAGCAGACTGTGTAAGCTTTATTGTTTCACCCCCTTTCTGGGAAGTGACTGACATAAATCTTAGAATGTTTTCATTTTTTATGTCATTCTTGAAGAAAATAATTGGACCTTTGTTTTATATTTTTTAAGGGATCAGTGCTTTGATTGAAATACCTAAGAACTGTGTTGTGGCAGCAGTTGGCAAAGAACTGAGTGAGTAGGACTCTTTATGTAATTTTTTAAAAAAAATTAAAACTAGACTTGTATACATATTTCGGAAAGACAAGTATTTAATTTAAGGGACATCACCCCCTGCCCCACTGTTGGCCTGGTTTCATTGTTGAAGTGATGTGAAGGAGGAGACATTTTCAAGACGTTAGGTCAGTTTTTGTTTTGTGCTTGATCTAACCTCGCCAAGTAGGGGCAGGGTAACCCTATGTCTGATGCCACAGAAGGCTACTTACATTCCATAGTCCTCTCTGTAGCTGATCCACAGCCATATATTTAGCAAACATTTTAACCACATAAAACAGCTATCCCATGCTTGAGTTGGATGGTTGGAGGATGTTCTTTGTGGGAATTTACTGAAGCAGCCACTATCACATTTTTGCCTCAGGAAGCCAGTGGGGCCCATTTTCTTGGGAGGAATTATACCATTTCCTTCAGAGTAGTAGGGGGCCTTCAGAGCAGAGGGAGGGAGACTGGCAAGAGGAATTCTGTAAATGTATTAATTGATTATAAATCTGCTGTTTAAAGGCCACTTAACTGTTGACTGTTGGCTCTTTTAGTGCCAGGGAGCCCACAGTAGGAAAAGCCTTTTGTGCCCACTGCCTTTTGAATGGAATTGGGGTGCCGAGAAGTGATAGAGTAAGCAGGCTGCTTAAAGGTTGCTTATTTTCTACAAGAATTTTTCTAATGTATCCCAGAGGGCATTTGATGTTGCAGCCAACTTGCTCTTTTTTCAACTGACCTGTCCTTGCGTCATCATGTCAGAGAAGTAATTTTCCAGACCCTATGCTTATCCTTTCTTTCCATACAATAAGTTTCAAAAGATACTATAACTCTGTTTAGTTTTTTCTTTTCCTTGCAGAAATGCAGTTTTCCTACATTTTTGATGGCGCAGGAAACCTACATAGCTTTTCCCTGCCTTTCTCCTCCTGTAGCCAGCCAATCACTTTGAGTTTTGCTGATTTTACTACCTAACTCAGATTGTACTGTGCATTAAAATGACCTGGAGTGCCTGCTAAGAGCAGGTCTGGAGTGGGGCCTGAGCTTCTGCATTTCTGACACGTGTTTTGGTGCTGCTGAGTTTGCTGGCTGGCGGGCATACTCTGAGGACCTGCTGCTCTAAATATTTTGATCCTCTTCTTTCGGTTTCACTACTGCTGCTCTGTTCAGGCTCTCCTTTCCCCTCTTGCCTGCTCTGTTTTGCTAGTCTCCTAACCTGCCTTCTTTCCTCTCTTCTGCTGTAGTACTTCTCCAGTGCCTTGTCCTCCTCTAGTTTAGGGCTGCTCAGATATATTTTCCAGGAGGTGCCAGAGAGAATCTCTCTAAAGGCAGGCTGATCCCTTGATTAAAGCCTTCAGTGGCTCCTGTTGCCTACAGCGGTCATTTCTACACTCTTAAATTTCTAACTAGTACAAAAGTATTTTGCTTAGTAAAAACATTAGAAGCAAGAACAAGAAAACTATCATTTACCACCCTCATTTTGTAAAATTGTTTTTTAACAAAAAAAGTCTGAACAACATGATCTCAGCAAAGAATAGGTTTTATTCAGAAAATAAGTTGTAAAAAATATGAAATCTTAAAAATAAGTTTCTGCATTTTTTTAGTTTTAGCATAAAAGATAATGCTATTTTTCCTTACATAAAAATAAAGGGCCATGAGTTCAAGCCCTGCATTGGGCTCCATGATGGGTATGGCGCCTGGGTGGCTCAGTGGGTTAAGCCGCTGCCTTCGGCTCGGGTCATGATCTCAGGGTCCTGGGATCGAGTCCCGCATCGGGCTCTCTGCTCGGTAGGGAGCCTACTTCCCTCTCTCTCTGCCTGCCTCTCCATCTACTTGTGATTTCTCTCTGTCAAATAAAAAAATAAAAAAAAAAATAAAAAAATAAACAGATAAATAAGTAAAAAATACAATAAAAATAAATTTCATTCTCATAAATAGATTATCTTTTTTATTTCTAAGACCCAATTTGTGCCATGTTCTTGGGTTTAAATGTTCCATATCAATTTCTTTTTTCTGTGTGAGGACATGCTCCTTTCAACAGGAAATACAATTTCTTTATTTTTTTTATTTAAGATTTTATTTGTTTACTATTATGTGTATGCATGAGTGAGGGGGAGGGGCAGAGAGGAAGGGAGCGGGAGACAATCAACCAGGGCTCTGTCTCAAAACCTTGAGACCATAACCTGAGCTGAAACCAAGAGTTAGATGCTTAACTGAATGAGCCACCCAGGAAGCCCCTTCAGTAGGAAATAAATTTTCTGAGTTCCCTGTGTGTGTCAGTGATTTTGAGGCTTTGCTAGCTAAGCAAGGCTGTCAGCTCAGAGACTTCATCTTGGTTTAGAAGACCAGGCTATTTTTTTTCTTAACCATTTTTTAGAATTGACTATTCCTTCCCTTTTGTCTTTGGATCTAATTTATATTTGTTTTATTTCCTTGAACTTATTACATAGATGACCCTTTGAATACTTG
Source organism: Neogale vison (assembly GCF_020171115.1). Taxonomy (NCBI): domain Eukaryota; kingdom Metazoa; phylum Chordata; class Mammalia; order Carnivora; family Mustelidae; genus Neogale; species Neogale vison. The sequence continues at coordinate 213,664,689 of NC_058091.1, forward strand.
CCTGAAGTGTCTGACATTATATTTAGGAGTTGGTAGTTTGTAGGAACATACTTGGGTATGTTTCCTTTTCTTGTCAGTATTTCAGGTTATTATTTCTGTTAGTTTGATCAAATAGTACATTGCTCATTATTCCACAGTCCCAATTTGGTAGTATTCCAACTATAAGTAGAATTTTTACACAACTTTGGTAGGTATCAAGAAGCATTCCCTTTGTATTTACTGAAAGACCTAAATCCCAAGTGAGCGTATATTTACTGAAAGACAGTTTGAATGTGAATGGCTGTCAGGATAAAATCTCTTGGCTAGAGATTTGTCAGTTGGTAACATATTGTCCAGAGACATAGAAAGAAATGTGGTATGATCTGTTTTCCAGAGAGGAATGTGAGAAAGGAGACAGACATTAGTAATTAGCCACCACTTGGAAAGGACATGACTTCTGAGACCTACCCACTTCTCAGATATCAGTCTTCCTAACCAGTGAGCATCCATAGCACTTGGGGCAGTGACTTATTTACAGCACTGAATACATTGATCATAAGCTTGTTTATAAGTCTCACTCCCACTCTAGACCGTATTTTAGTGCAGTGACTGGGCCTTTTTCACACTTGATGTCTAAGTTGCTGGAACATAATAGATGTTTAGTAAATGTTGATAGAATCACTCCTGTTGATTTGATTTTTGGGTTTTCTATATTAAAGTTAGGATCTATACAAGTTTAAATAAAACTATTTGTTAAAGTCAGATAATGAGTAAAGCAACACACTGAACATCTATTATTGTCAAAAGTATATTAAAGGAACACATTGAACATCTGTGACACACAAAAACTAGGAGGCACATTTTCAGAGAATTTGTAATTCAGTAGTGTATGCCTGAGTATCAAGAAAATGTTAAAAAATTAATAGCTGCTGAAGTCTTTGCTGAATTGAAGTTAAACATGAATTTGTAGCTTCTTTTGTAGCAGTGCTTACTGACCTGAGAACATGAGTAGAGAAAGCTGATGATGAAGATGATTCTAGGTTGTAGATGGACCAGTCACTGGCCAAGGAGAGATGGAGGCAGGGTAGCCAGACTTGCACTGAAGCTCTAGATAGAATGGAAACTTCTGGGCTTAGAAGAGTTTTAATAAAGGAACAATTGTAAAGACACACTCACTTGGGATTTTAGTAAATCATCTCGAACATCTCAGTCATTTGAAAGATACACTCTAGTATGAGTAAGGCTTTCTTTGGAGATGGGTTTTTCAATATTTTATTTTATTACTGTTTTTTAAAAGATTTTATTTATTTGACAGAGAAAGAGGGAACATAAACCGAGGGAGTAGGAGAGGGAGAAGCAGGCTTCCCGATGAGCAGGGAGCCCGATGTGGGGCTTAATCCCAGAACCCTGGGATCATGACCTGAGCCGAAGGCAGATGCTCAGTGACTGAGCCACCCAGGTGCCATGGGTTTTTCAATATTTTAGATCTTTCAGGTGCCATGGGTTTTTCAATATTTTAGATCTTTATCACTTAATGAAATGTTAACTTTTTGAGCAGAAATAGAATTCTATCATCTTTGACCATTTTAATAAAATTATATCTTTATTTTCATTTAGTAATTTTCCAGCTGGTAGCACCCACAGAAGAATCAGTAGAATGGGATATTCTTGAAATTAAGCGCCTCCTTGATCACCAGGATAATATTCTCTCAATGGTTAATGTCAATGGTAAGCTTATAGTGTGTACCTGTTTATTTTCTGTAAAATTTTGCACTTGTTAACAGAACCTGTTCTGAACTTTAGTCTTGTTTTATTTTATGATTATGTAATTACCATCATTTAAATAATGCTTTACACTAATAAGGATCAGCAGTCTAATAATTCTGAGGTTTAAGCCAGTGGAACTGATCCAAGTTTCATAGATTGGTACATCTAAGAGGTAAGAATAAGAAAAATAGAATGAGGCAGAGAAAAAAGATGATCGAGGGAGCATGATTATCTCAGGTGCTATGTGGTAGCTGTGGGATGAGTGTCGTGGGCTATAAATACTAACACTTAGGAGCATTTCAGCATTTTTGGCAAATGGTTCTGGTTAGTTTTTCTTCTATAGACCACACAGTACAGTATCATATAGCAACATACACACTTAGAGCAGAAGGAGCAGGTTCAAGTGGGGTGGAATCATGATTGAAGACTGCCAGAGAATACCACCAAGATAAAGGAAAGGTCTGCAGAAGTTGGTCATATTTGCTCTTCCTGGTAGTTGTGTGATTTGACTTTCCAGACATCTTATTTGGAGTCATAGTGATATTAATCATCATCTCCTGTGAGGTGACTCTTTTATCCAATGGCAGGGTAGGATCGCAAACCCAGTCCTGGCATTCAGTTGGCTGACTTTCAGATATAGTGACCCCTCTGTATCATCACTCTGCTGGGGGATCTGCACTCCACGTTCATAGGAGAGAAGTCCTGGGTGGCTTTCGTTTGATGACAGTCTGAAGGAAACTGTGAGAGAAACTGTGCGGATGCTGTGAATATGATATAGTGGGAGGACTGGACAGCCCTCCCTGACCTGAGCCCTGGGTTGGCTCTTTTTGAGTGATACTTTGTATAATAAGCATGAAGGAAAAACAAAGGTGAATACAGATAGCACCAAATGCAGTCTTCCATTTTCCTGCCACTGAATCACCTTTTCAGATATATGTGTGAGAATGCCCTTTCCAGCTGCGAAGTCCTCTTCCCTGATAGCCATCTTCTTATACAACCCAGCTGCAAGGCTTTCGAAAGACTGGGTTGTCTGTGGTGATAGAAGTTAACATGTTGGGAGCACCCATTTATTTTTCTCTGGGGGCTCTTACTTTCTTTTGCCATGGTGGGCAGCACAAAAGACAAGCTCTTACTTGGGGACCCTCTGACACTGAGCCCCTAGCTCCAAGGCCCTGGAGCTGCTAACCAAAGCACAGCAGTGCCCTGGCCCATTACACTGGTCAGGCCTAGTTGTTTAGTGATGGAGCATCGGTACCATTGGTCCGCAGGGTTCCTCAGTGAAGGTGATGGGAGGTTACTCAGAAGGCCCTAACCTCATGACATTTCTTTTGCTGCGTGATATGCAAAGAAGCTTGTGACAGTTTAACCAAGAAAGTGTTCTTTAGGTATTTCTTTGCAACTTCTTAAGGGAAGGAAAATGGAAATCCAGAATCAAAAAATTGTTAATGAAAATTACAGGAAACCCTTAGTACTTTCTGCTTTATTAACTCCCTGACCATAAAATTACACTACCAAAAAAAAAGCCAGAAGCGTATTGAGGAATCATATATGGACAAAGAGTCTGTTAGAATTTGAAAATGATATTATGACCGTCGTGTTTTGTATGTAGGCATGTTTGCTGTACTACAGATTTCAGTGATCCTGATACGGTTCTGTTGTGTAATTCCCAGCTCCATTCTCAGCCCTGTGTCTTTTCCCCACAGTTATCATGGAGGATGTGGATAGTTACTGGGTTTCTACTTCACAGGGGAAGTACTTTTTCATTGAGGTGCCCAGGCAACCTTAGAATGATAGGACAGAATTCCACAAATGTGGATAATGAATAACAGGTTGGCCAGAGATATCTGAGTGTGTGAGCAGAAGGTTTTCTAACACAGACATACAGGATAACTTGGTTTATGCCTTCTAGCAAAAGGCTCTGGTTCTTCTTCATTTTATTCCTTTTCTTGTTTTGACACCATGGTATGGTAATCACAAATCATTAGTACTTGTGAGGGAAGGATAGACAATTAATTACAAGAGTAAGATTTCATACTAAGTGACTTTTGATACTTACATTGGATGAAAATCCATCCATATATATCATTGAGGTGGTTTTGTGTGAAACATTTTGAGTGACCTCTTTGTGAATATATATTACACAGTGATAAATTACACTAACTTAGCTGAATACCAGTATTTTGTTTTAGGTGAAAAATTCCAACTGGGCACAAATACTTTATTTCTTTTCTTTTTTTTAAAAGATTTTATTTATTTATTTATTTGACAGACAGAGATCACAAGTAGGTGAGAGGCAGGCAGAGAGAGAGGAGGAAGCAGGCTCCCTGCCAAGCAAAGAGCCTGATGCGGGGTTCGATCCCAGGACCCTGAGATCATGACCTGAGCTGAAGGCAGAGGCTCAACCCACTGAGCCACCCAGGCGCCCCTCAAATACTTTATTTCTAATGCATAGATGAATCACAGACATTTGGGAGGATTAAGTCAGAGCAGGCAGCTCAGTGGTCTTGGGGTTAAGTTAACTGTTAAAATGACACATGCGGAATTAGTGTCAGGAATCTTCACTCCTTCACTTTTTTGGTTCTTTTGTAGTTTGAATGAAATTGGAAAGAGGAGGGAAAGGGATGGAAAGGAAGGTAATGGAAAGAGTAGTACTACTTTAACTGTCCCACTAATAAAATTAGAAACTTACTTCTCTGCACAGATGAGAAGTGAACTTGTTTCTTCACATAGCAAATTCTGTAGGCTATTAACAAACATAGAAATTGGACTTGGAACCAAGACAAAATAATGTTTACATGTATGATTGTTGGTAATTTTTTTATTTCTAAGAGATTGTTCATCTTGTAAGTAGATATTTATATCATGGTTCATTTGATAAATGGAATAATGAAATCATAATTAACTCATCTTTGATTTCTTACATTACAAATAACTGGATGTCTCAATACCATCGTTATGGAATAATACTGGGGACTCAGAGTAATCCTGGGAACTCGAAGATAACATTAGATGCTTTCTTAAAATAGCTACACATTTGTTATTGGATTTTTACACTCATCCTCATTTAATGCATAAGAAATCCAAGATAGAAAAAGGTTAAGTGATTTTTTGAGGACCAGGGGCTAGTAATAGAGCCACAATTAGAACTTGGGTTTTTAGACTCACATTGTATTGTTCTGTTCTACCTTACCTAAATATGTAGGATTAAAATAAATTAATTTCTTTAAGATAATTTTTAGTGTCAACAGTTGTCTCTTCTTTTTTTTCTCTTTTTTTAAAGATTTTTATTTATTTGAGATAGAAAGAGAGAGAGAGAACACAAGCACGGGGAGCAACAGGCAGAGGGAGAAGCAGACTCCCTCCCGAGCAGGATGCTGGATGCAGGGCTCCATCCCAGGACTCCGGGATCATGACCTAAGCCAAAGGCAGCTGGTCAACTGACTGAGCCACCCGGGCACCCCAGTTGTCCATTTTCTATTACATATATAATTTATAAGATTTCTTAGTTGGCTAATTTTATTTTAAGGTTATAAAAACTTGTTATTATACAAGTAATACATACTCATAGTAGGAAAATGAGAAAACAGAAACATGAAGAATGTAAAAATTGTCCCATGCTATAGAATTAAGCACTGGTCATCCATATCCTTCTAGACATTTTTCTGTGCATATGTAGATATATACACATATGGCTTGTTGTTTTGTCATACTATGTTATGAGTATATTTCTAAAGCAATAGAAACGTACTTTTACAACTCAATTTTTAATAATAGCATTACTATTTTTATTTTGTAGATGTCTTATTTATTCAGTCCCCAACTGGATATTTAGATACTTATCTTCATATTTTTAATAATATGTATAATAACCTTGTCATATATATCTTTTATCTACTTTCCTAAGGATAAATTTCTAGAAGTAGAATTGTTGGATCAATGCGTTTACATTTTTTTTTAAAGGTTTTGATACATATCAACAAACTTGAAAGGACTATAGCAGTTTGTACTAGGACATTAGTAGGCCCGAAGTGTGTTGATTTCCTATGCTGTTGCCAGCATTGGGAATTTTCCTGTTTTTTTTTCTTTTTTTTTAAATCTTTCCCAGTTTTCACATCAATAAGTAGTATCTTACTGCTTTTAGATTTGATTATTAAGGAAATTGAGTAACTTTTCACATCATTACTGACCATTTGTATTTTTTGTTTTGCCTGTTCAGGTCTTTTCCCCATTTCTCTCCTGGAGTATTTGTCTTATTTTTAGTGGTTTCTAGGAGCTCCTTATGTATCAAGTATAACAGACCCACTTTGACATCTGAGTTGCAAGTGTTTCCATCCTTTTGTCATTTAAATATGATTTTTTTTTGCTGAGCAGATATTTACACATAAATCTTTCCCCATCCTGCCTTTTATAGAGCTTTTTAGCACTGCTCATTTATAAAAGCATTTACCTTTATTTTTTCAATCCTTTAAGCATCTTTTTTTTTTAAAGATTTTATTTATTTAACAGGAAGAGATCACAAGTATGGAGAGAGAGAGGAGGAAGCAGGCTCCCTGCCTAGCAGAGAGCCCGATGCGGGACTCGATCCCAGGACTTTGAGATCATGACCTGAGCTGAAGGCAGAGGCTTAACCCACTGAGCCACCCAGGCAGCCCTTAGCATCTTTTTAAAAAGATTTTACTTATTTTAGAGAGAAAGCGAGTGCATACACTTGAGTGAGCAGGGGAAGGATACTCCGCTCACAACCATGAGACCATGACCTGAGCTTGAAACCAGGAGTCAAACACTTAACTTAGTGAGCCATCCAGGTGCCCCTCCTTTAATCACCTTTAATGTTCTAATATATTTGAAATTTACTTTGGCATATGTAAAATAATAGAAAAAATATATTGGTCTCTGCTCCCAGTTCCTGGCACAGAGCTCCTAAAACCCCCATAATTTCTTAAGTGATAAGAGCACAAGGAGCATCTTTTGTTCTAATATTTGGTCTAATATTTCTTGACATAGGAGCTCCTAAATCTTTTGGAATTTTCTGGGTGGTAGGATTGTCTTTGGTTGTAATGAAACCATTATTTCTTAGTGGGCTTCTGGATGGGGGCTGGTCATCAGAAAGACCCATATGCTGATTAGAAACTTGGAATTTTTAGCTCCACCCTCCTTCTCCAGAGAGGGCTGGAAATGGAGTTAATAATTGATCATGCCTACCTGAGGAAGCCTCCATAAAAATCCCAGGAGTGTGGGGTTTGGAGAGCTTCCAGACTGCCCCCCACATGGAGGTGCTGGGAGAGCGGCAGACTTGGAGAGAACATGGAAGAGACAGAGAAGCTCCACAGCCCTCTAGCCCTCCCCACACACCTTGTCCTACAGATCTCCTTCTGGATGTTCATCTCTGTCCTTTATCGTATCCTTTCATGGCAAACAGGAAACTGTTTTCCTGAGGTCTGTGAGGTGCTCTGGCAAATCAGTTGAACCTGAGGGGGCGCTGTGAGAACCTCCGACTTAGAGCTGATTGGTCAGAAGCACAGGTAACAACCTGGACTTGCAGCTGGCATGTGATGCTACCTCCAGGTAGAGTGTCAGAATGAGTTAAATTGTAGGACGCTTAGCTAGAGTCACAGAATGGCTTGGTGTGGGAAAAGCCAGCACACATCCGGTGTCACAAGTGTGAGTATGGTAATACTGTGACAGGAAAAGAGAGACACCAGAGAAAGGTCCATTTTCTAAACAGTATATGATTCAAGGTAAGGTTCTTTTATTTCTAGTCTTCAGTTAGTTAACCAGATAATCCAGTGTGAGGCATTTCTTTCCTCACTGAATTAAAATGCTGTTGTCACATACTAAAAAACTAAGTAGACTTGAGTCTCTTTCTTGCTGTTCTGTTATATATATCTCTTTGGCTTCTAGGTATTTCACTCTTCTAAATGTTGTTTTATAGAGCATTACTAGTAGGTAGTCGATTCCTTTTTTTACCTTTAACCTCTGTAAAATGATAACTAATGAGGCAAAAATGAACTCTGCCTAGATGTGAGTTTTGTAACTGGCTCCCATGTTGGAGAAATGATCATCTGGGATATCCTGGACTGGACTGTGCAGGCCTGTGAATGCAACTTCTGGGACCCATCTCCACAACTGGACACCCAGCAAGAAATAAAACTCTGCCAAAAACCAAACGACATTTCTATTCATCATTTCACATGGGATGAAGAGGTAAGAAAAAAAGGGGGGGAGGGAAGGGAAGGGAATTGGCAATAGTACTTGCTCTCCTCACCTTAATGAGATGTAATGAGATGTTGTGAGGCTGTCGTAATAACATAAATATTGGGGAAAGGACCTTCTTAAGGTTGAAGTTGTTTTAGTAAAAAGGTATTTCTAATAATACATTTGGAAAAATGTTTTTGAAAATCCTTCAGAGGATCTTAAGATGATAGTGTCCCTATAGCATACACTTCCTTGTGTCCTTTATAGGTCTCTTGGATGCTTAAGATGTGGAGTGCAGGTAATTTTGCTCATGTTGTCCAGGCAAAAAGAAGCTAAGTACTGTCGCAGGGATAGTGTGTTATGTGAATGACAGCTGCAGTGGTACCTCAGCAGCTTCTGCAGTAGGGCCATTCTGCAGCCATAGCTGCTCTCTCTAGCTGTCATAGTTGAGTGAGGGAAGGTGATGCTCAGGCATGTAATATGCAGAACTTCTGTGTTGGTGGTTGTGTCCTCCTGCCTTTCAAGTGCCCTGAGCTTTCCTTTGCACTTCAGGGGGCAGTACAGTAGTTAGGACTAAAAGCTAGGAATAGGGAAGGTAACAGTGGCTTTCTGATGTCATAGCCGGGCTGGAAATCTGTTCTACTGTGTAGTGGCAAGTACTAATTTTATGCCCATTTCTCAACTTTCCCTCCCCACCAGAATGTATTTGCTGCAGTTGGAAGGGGTTTATATGTGTATAACCTTCAAATGAAGCGTGTGATTGCTTGCCAGAAAAGCGCCCATGACTCTAACGTCCTGCACATTGCCAAACTTCCGAACAGGTACACATTCCCATCTGCTCTGTAACAGATGAAAGAAACTCACATTTCCCAGTGCCTCCAAGGTAATTTCTCCAGTGGCAAAGCTTATCTGGCCCCTGGTTTGATCTGGTAAATTTTTTTGGATATGGAGAATACCCATGGCTGTCTAACAGAAGAGTTTGTGGCAGTGTGTTACAACATTTACAAGAAGCAGGGTTCAAATGAATTACATGGAATTTTATTATAAGGAGAGATAACATTAAAATTTGGTATTTATTTAAAAAGACAAAGACTTTTGGGCGCTGTGTGCTCATTTTTCTTGTTAGATTTTCCATAAAATCATCTTTTCGTTGTAGTTGTTCATGGCCAGAAAGAAATGGTCATCTTGTAGTGTGAGGCTACTAAGCGAGGGCTTTCCTGTCAGTATACATTTGGCTGCTGCGTTTCTAGCGATGAAATCACAGGAAGGAAATACTATTTTCTATGCAGGATACTTTTAGTGTGAGAGCCACCCTGACAAGAGCTAGAGTAAGAGGTGGGAAGGGGGGTACGGATCAGGATATTGTGCAAGTGTAATACACACTCTGTGTTTTACAAAATGGGATGAGGTATTTATCATTTGAGCCAATTTAACAGTATAACGGCTGCCCCTCCCAAAGAGTGCTTTTACTTTGCATTGTGAAGTCATGTTAAATTGGGATTTTTATCAGCTCCTGCCGAGAGCTGGAGAAAAGCGGCTGAGGGCTCCACTGATTTTTCACTGCAAATGTAGCACTGGCCCTCCATGGTGCATTCTCTTTTTTATCACACATTTTCTGTTTTGACAGGCAGTTAATCTCATGCTCAGAAGATGGCAGTGTACGCATTTGGGAGTTAAGAGAAAAACAGCAGCTTGCCGCTGAACCTGTCCCAACAGGTGCGTGTCTTTTCTTATATGAAAGACAGAGGCCTGGCGGTTATGTGCAGCACAGGAGTCTTGTACACTGTGCTTCAAACAGGCGTGTTTACATGATGCCTATGCTAATCGGGATCTCGGATTCATATCTTAATATTGCTTTAATGCAGAACTGCCTGTTTTTCTTCAAGTCAACTAGTATTTTATTGTTCTTAGGGAAACTTTCATTTCTGAACATATGGCCCATTAAAGTAATTATTCATTGTCTGTCATAATGCTTGATAGGCAAGGAGGCTTTGTACCATGAGATATCAAATTAAGTGTTCTTTCAGCCTGGAAGCATTGATATCAAACTCAGTTTATGGGAAAAAACACTTTTGTGTTTGTATCATAATCTCACAAGCTCTTGACCTGCAGGTGTTTGGTTTGAAAAACAAAATACTGGCTCATTAGCAACCTTTGTGTAAGAACTCAGGTGCTGGTACCTCTGGAGTTTCTTCTGGTCAGGTTAAGTGCTGGGATACTGTTTTGGACACACGTTGCTCTTCATCTACCCTTCGTTGATAGATCTGTGTTGTGACTTTTTTTTTTGGACACTGACATCCAGGCCTTTTACTGCTCTCCTCTTTGAGAGAGGAGATTTTGATTCCCAGTGCATTTTTGTCATGTTACTACACCTTCACCAGTGGGTAGGTGGGGCCAATAAAAGAAATGAGCAGCAAACCTGGTAGTTAAGATGAAACGAAGTAACAGATTTACAAAAACCCTAGCTTAGCGTTTCATACCATTGCCTTAGCCCTTGACTAAAATAAGTACAGAACATCTTTGCATTTATATTTTGGTTTTTTGGTCTTGTATTTGAAGTAAAGAGCACAGTAATTTTGGAAGTGATCGAAATGATTGTTTTTCTAGGTTTTTTTAACATGTGGGGATTTGGAAGAGTGAACAAACAAGCCAGCCAGCCTGTTAAAAAGCAACAAGAAAATGCCCCTCCATGTTCATTGGAGCTTATTGGAGATTTGATTGGACACTCCTCATCCGTGGAGGTATATTTTTAATAGGCATATAAAGGTTTAGGGCATTCATATATCCTACATTCATATAAAGACCTGTTTTTTTTTTCTTTGTATGTTTTTGCTCAGTCCAAACATGGATAGGTTATAGCATGTGCAATTAAGATCCCCCTTTACAGAGACATGATGTGAGGAAGCAAGGAATGTGTTCCTTCTAAAAATGGGCTTAACCACAATTATTTAGGAGATGGAGACAGCGGAGAATCGGACAACATGAATCATGTTGAATACCTAACGGTAGTAGAGGGTGCATGGAGGGTTGCATTATATATGTAGAGTTAAAGCCTTGCAGACTGGAACAGAGCACTGTTTTTACCTTCTTTTGAAGGATCGTATTTTGTTAGTTATTCCTAAGTCTTAGGGCATTGGTTATTGCTGTGCATATATGAAAATATTAGTTAAGAATTGTAATATGTACACAACTCTTAACTTGTGGAAATCCAAATACGTTAGTATTTACTAAATTTACTATAATATTTATAATATTGCCTCTAATGAAGGGAATAAGATCATTCGAGGTAAGATGAGCGGAGCCCTAAGTAATGAATGTCTTCCATTGTTCTCCCCTGGTTCACAGCCAGGGAGCGGCAGACTCGACTCTTCATTTGAATGTGTGTTTATGCTTAGGAGCAGCACCACACTTAGCAGTTATTTCCTAGATTGTAGGCAGCAGACTTGACACTGGAGTTCACAAAGATACACGTAGGATAATCCTTGCCCTCCTGGATCTTATAGAGAGGAAGGACACAGCCCAAGTAAGTTGTTACCCTGAGCTGCTCAGGCAGGACCAGATGATTGTAGACAGTGAGTGCTTAGGAATTAGAAGGTTGCAGAGGGTGGACATAGCCTTGTGCCCCCAAGTTCCCTAATGTTGGGTATTGGGTCTTGTTTATCCTTGCTTTCCTCTAACACTAGCCCAGTTGTTTTCCTTTTGTTCTGCTTTTAAACTCTGCTTTCGCTTAGGTGGCTGTTGTGTAGTGTGGGACTGGGGAGAATAGAATGTGGTAGAAGTGCAAAGATTGTATTGACGTGGAGGTAGGAGCAGACTGGCTAGGCCGGAGCAGTGGTTTTCTGTGAACAGACAGTAGGAGGAGAGAAAGCCTGAGAAAGCAGTTTTGCATCAGATTGTGAATGTCCTTGCCAGTAAGGCTGGTGAATTTTGGCTTTATTTTTAACAGTAGGTACCCCACTAAAGATTTTTAAATAGCAGGGGTTAAGGGCACCTGGGTGGCTCAGTCAGGTAAGCATCTGCTTTCGACTCAGGTCATGATCTTAGGGTCCTGGGATCGAGCCCTGCATCGGACTCCCTGCTCAGTGGGGAGTCTCCAAGTATATTTATCTTAAAAAAAAAAATATATATATGGTGGGGATAACCTTCATAGTGGCATATTTGCCATACTGTAGACCTGAGGAATTTTCCTTAAAGTGTTGACATTAAAGCTTTTTTTTTTTAAATCTCTGGCTTCTTTCAGAAAAATCTTGGCTCCCTTTTGGTGCTTCCTGAATTTCCTCATTCCTTTTATGTTTTTACCCTTACTTTCTAGCCAATCCTGTTACCTGTAGTATTTTGTATTTTGCTCCCCTTCCTCCCCCTCTTCACTTACAGATCATCAGCTGAGGCCTTATCCTGTTTTGTTCAAAATTATTTCAGAGAAAACTCCCATCCTGTTCTTCGATATTGTATTTCTCTCCTTCATTTCATTCTTGCCTTTGCCAAGCTCTGCTCTCTACTCCAGAGGTAGCTCTGCTGCCTTCTCATTAGCTTTTTTTTAATTCTTCTTTTCTTCATCAGGTATGACCTTCCCTTCAGTTCGGAAGTTTTAGGTTTTTGAAGTTTTGACAGTTTCAGTTGTTACTCATCTACTCATCTAGGTCTTCTCTTTCTGTGGCAAATCCTACATTTTTTAGTACCCTGATTACATGGTCTTTGTTTCAACTATGATGTGATTTCACAACTGAACTAGAACCTTCTTCTTGGTAGGGACCAGAGCATACAGATGGCATTCTGTAAATGCTTATGGATTAGAGAGTTCAAGCCAGTGTTTATCTTGCCGAATTAGGAATTTAGACATTTTACTGGTAGCCAACTGTCCATAAATAATGGGAGTGGGGAGGTAGAATTGACTAAGCACTTCTCCTTGGACTTCTGACATAATCTGAAATACCTGAAGAATTACAGCAAAACTGAAAAGATGCTGTGGGAATTCGTGTACTTCACAAAAATAGTTGTTATAGTTCTGATTATTAAAATATATAAGCATATAGATAAACGCTAGACCATTACACAATTTCTCATGAAAAATGAGTTTGACATTCAGATTCAAGTAAGTCTACAAGTTACCCACCTTACAAGCACCTGTTAGTCTAGTGTTAGCCTCACCTTTTCTCTTTGAAATTCCTATAATCAGTAGCTTTACATTTCTTTACAGATGTTTCTATACTTCGAAGATCATGGACTAGTGACGTGCTCTGCTGACCATCTCATTATTTTGTGGAAAAATGGAGAAAGAGAATCTGGATTGCGCAGTTTAAAATTATTTCAAAAATTAGAGGAGAATGGTGACTTATATCTTGACATCTAGTTGAAGGAAATTGGAATACGTGTGTGTGAACCTTGAATGTCAAATATAGGGTAATACTGAAATTTGTAATGTATTATTTATTTTTTTAAAGAGTTTAAGTTATCTCGACACTCAGTGAGGGGCTCAAACTCCCAACCCCCAGATCAAGAGTTGCAAGTTGTTTCTCTGGTATTCTTGTACATTCACCAAAGAATACACTATACGTTTTTTGACTTTTCATATAGCAGTAACCTGAAACCACTGAGGAAATGGGTCTATAGTGCTCAGAACCTCTCACTCACTTGATTTAGTATAATTTTGTTCCCTCTAATTACATTCTTATCACGAAAGTTTTTTTAAAAGTTACATGTACTTTCATATTTAAACCCTTGTGAAATTTAAAGTACCTGCCTTTATTCTCAAAATGAGTATTTTAACTATACCTGTTTTAAAAATTTAACAAGCCTACTTTTCAGAAAATATCAGATATTTTGGGATAAAAATGAGAAATCCACTGAACAACAGATAGGATGTAGCATATCTTGAATTTACAGCTGGAGACCTCCAGGAGCCTGTGCTTTGTGCTGCTGCTCAAGGGGTGAGTGCTGGGTTTGAGCTGCTTCTTCTGAACCTAGACCCTGTGAGGGAGGTGGAAATAGAACAGTAAAACTGTGGCATTCGTTAGAAGATTTTGTTCTTTGATTTTCCTTAGAGCCTCTTGGATTAAGAATCTTTGTGATAAATATATCCTACATCCTACAGATTTCCTGGTCTTTAGTAACTAAGTAAGAACTTTCTGTGAGCAACTTGAGTCTCTCACTGTTAAACTCCACCTTTTTTATTGGTGGTGCCGATTTCTTTAAATGCTTTTGTTGTAGTTTACCTGCTACTATTCCTACAAACTCAGGTCAATAGGAATCGTACCAGGATGTGGTTTTCTCCCCCCATGTGAAGTGGCTGAATGGCTATTAGCTAGGTGGGACCGGACCAGCACACAGCCCTCATTTGTGCCTGAAATGAGAGCTAGAGCAGTAAAGAGATACCGTGCTTCCCAAGTCAGTGTTGGCCACAAGTGCCTGATTGATCTTACCATTCCTCCAATACGAAAGACTTGAGAAAGGCTTCGTTTGTGTAGTTACTTGCAGGACCACTCCAACTTAATCCTCTTTATCACCCCACCAGCCTTAGAACAGATATTTTCTCCCCTTTGGTACTAAAGAATAAAAATTTAAAAAGAAAGTGGAGTTAATTGTGGAGTTACGCTGAAAGTGCTGATCAAAGAGTCCTGTTATCATGTAGGAGGAGGACTCCCGCTCCTTTGCTCTCTGCCAGTTCACCTGTTCCTCCCACTCACCCATAATGGAATCTTTATAAATTGATGCTTTTACTAGTTTTACCTTCGACCATTGCTTCTGCTACCTCCAGACTGGAAGAGCAAGGTCATCTATGCCAGTCTGATGCCCTGATGTTAGGAATGAGGAAACTGAGGCCCATGCAGGTAAGACCTTGCAGTTAGCCCTTTGCCCTGGTCTTAGTGCATCAGGTTGTTGATCACTTTAGTTAGGTATCTCACAGTCATTTTCGGGCTTTAAAATTTTCCTTGATAACTGGACCTCCTTCCATTACTAGCTCGCTTTTTCTTTGGACATTTTACATGAGGTCTTTTAAGTTTTTCAGGTTGTTTTCCTGAGTTGTGTAAGACCTCTTCCATGAATTATACAAGTTAACTGCTGTATTTCCTAATAGGTGTTGGGTTAGTATTTTCCGATAGTAATCTGTTCCCATGGAGTGACAGAAACCATAGGTGAGTTTGGGGAGCAACTAGTACTGTAAGTACCACCATCAATCCTCTGATCTTTCTGAGGGAAGCCTCCCACTCAGAAAGAGGGGAGATTCTAATAGGGCTCAGACGTGATGGCTGCTCAGTAGTTGTGTGTAGACTGCTGCTAGATGCTGAACTTGAAGCACCCAAAGTAACAGTAGGTACTGGGTCCTGTCATTTTTATTTAAAAATATCCTGTTACCTCCTTCTCTGGCTGTCTTCACGTAAATACAAGCAAGAGCCTAAATTTCAGGGGCACTGTATCATTCCTTTCTCAGCCTAAGGCTTGTTCTTTGCCTCTAAGACGAACCAGTCCTGACTTAGAATTATAAAACATTGTTACCTGTACAAGAATGACCTTCTAACTAACTTGTAGTTAAGTAGTCGGTCTAATATGACTTCTACCTATATTAGATAGCATTCTTCTCAATTAGTGGGGGTGTGTTCAACACAGAACGTTTTAGGAAACAAATATAAAGAGGCATTTATAATAGTTTATACCTTCTGAAAGACTATATGGAAGAATGCAATATTTAGTTAGCAGTTCAGAGGATTACACACTGATTAAGACTGTAGCTGTGTTAAAGCTTTGGTACCTGGCAGTCTTAAAGCCTTTAACATTTTAGTTTGACATTACAAGGAGTAAGCTGTAACATGCATACAGAAAATGTCAAACATCTGATAAATGTTACTTACCAAATGGAACTGAGAGCGACATGGCGAGGTAAAGACTGTCCTTGTCTCGAGCAAGTTTCTGAAGCCTAGGCAAGTTATTTAGCTCCTTAAAATGGGATTTTGACATCCTGAATTTAATGTGTCTGAAAATAAAGTGTGTGACTCATGAAATAAAGGACACTAAAGCGAAATTTTGAAATAATGAAAAGTTTAGGCCAAAGAGATAAAATAAAAACAGCTGTTGGGAATGAAAAATGGCTGTAGGAATTTAGTTACAAGTACTTCACAAAAAACACTTTCATCACATTTACATAGTGCAGCATTACAACACAAAGCTAGCTGCTGTCCTGACCAAGCACATTCGCTTTTCTAACAAAAATAACTTAGATACATTTCTCTGCGTGGAATTGTCATATATGATTTCATTTTTTGGTACAAAACATAGAAAAAAACATTGGCACATTATGTAGTGATAAGTCATTTTTTTTTTTCTTTCCATGTACTGGTTTCAAGTGTTCTGCATTCCAATTTTCATTTGAAAAAAATACTACTCAACTAATTCAGCCTCTGTTTATACCTCATTAAAATGCAGCATGGAGTACAGAGGATTTGAAAAGGAAAATGAAGATATTTTGTTTACTAGGTTTCTGATATTTACAATACATAGAGAAGGGTCGTTTGGTAAAAGAGAAAGGAAAATCTCAAGTCTGACTTTATGTAGATCACAGAAAGTTTTCAAAAGAGCTGTATAAAAATATGCACTTGTGCTTTAGAAGCTTTTAGCATACAATTAAGAGCATAAAATAGTATTTACTGCTTCTCCTTATGCCTATTTACCAATCTATTTACACATCGTGCAGTCTTTTCTTCTTTACATCATTAAAGCAAAATGGCAAGGTTTCAAATATAGATAGGTTAAAAACATCTGAACCTTGAAACTTCCCCATCCCTCCCCAAAAAGAGATGTCTAGATGGTACACTGCATAAGCTACTCCAGACTTACACCCACCAAATTTAGAGTGCTTTAATAAAAACTTTAAACAGCAAATGTATATAAATTTTCTTAAAAAAAAAGTTTATCCAAGGGCATTCAAATTTAATGGCTTTTATATACTCACTTTAGTGCCTTGTGACTGCCTCTGTAAACCGGAAATAAGGGAAGCTCTTGGATTCCCCCCAAATAAGGTGTCAGTCCCTCCCCCATCATGAAGTACTTTCTGTTAAGATGAATTCCTTTTCTAGGAAAGACAGCTACACAGGCCACTGCTACCAGTCTACAGAAGGCACTCACCAGGCCAAGGCTGTGGTCAACCTTGCTTGTCACACCATTAAGCAAAGGAACTGCTTACCCATAGAGGTGACAAAACCAACTAGTTTATCAGTGATTTGGTCCTAGTTGTTTTGCTCATTTTTTATATAGTTTTTCCCCTAAGGTATTATGAATTCTTCAGGCTGAGACTCTTGAGGAAAATAGTCAAGCTAAACAGTGAAGGTGATTTTTATGGTAAGAGACACTAGCTAAGCTACTTGGTCATCCAGCAAGATGGGCTCACAGGCACCGTCTTTGCTGCTGTGTCCTGCTAATTATATATAGTAAATGAGCTCCATGGTTTCACGAGGACACACAGGATGACAGTAGGACAAAGGATTTTGCCATGTGTTTGTTCTCTCACTAAGTGTTCAAAAGAACAGGTCTTTCTCTTCACGGAATGTAACTTTCTAAAAATGCAGTTTGGGGACTTAAATAATTTAAAGGTCCAATATTAAACACCCAACTCCTTAACCTACACCTGTCCTTTTCACTAGAAATGAATGCCTCTTATTTCCACGACTGAGTCACAGTGCCCTTCGCCAATCCCGAGGTCCCCTTCTCTGTCTTGGCTTTAGCTATCAGATGGAAGCCTCAGACTTTTGCACTTGAGGTCATCTAATGTCTTCCAGTGTTTGTAGTTATCAGCCAAATGTTGCATCAGGGCTGGCAGATGGGCAAAGGCTGCAAGGACATCAAAGAATCACAAGTTAGGTGACCGGAACATATTTAAGGCCGGGGCTCTGTGAGATAGATTGGGGTTCAGAAGTGGAAGAGAGGTCCTCTAGTGCACATACAAGCATGGGAAGGTAAGTTATTAACACTAGTTTCTAAAATACAGTCACTTATTAGCAACATTACAACATGTATTTGGTCTACTCTGATTCACAGATGCTGTTGGTATTCTTTCTAGAGTTTCCCTGAGGAACGGCTAAACCTGTAAACTTTGGAAACCTTTGCTTCCCAGAGGTTAAGACTGCTGCAATTATCAAACATCCACTGAGATTTCTGTACATAAGGTTCTCTGCAAGATGCTAGGGATGCAGAAGGTGCCCACGCGCCCCCTCCCCCCACCTGGCTGCAAACAGCTGGCAGCTATCTCCACACACACACAACCAAAAGTAGCATTTCATGTATACCTTTAGGCCCAACCTATGTCAGTAAGGGTTATCATCATAAAAGTATAACACAGTATCCTGTGGGGTGGCAAAACACCAACTCTCTTACCATCCCAAGCATCAAACATGTCTGTTATGAAGTAGTCAATGAAGGAGATCTGGGATTTGGGGATGCTGCAGGTATTCCGGTCAAACACTGGCATCACCACAGGGAGTCCCTGTCTCTTCTCTTCATCAGTCTACGAGAAATGAGAGCACACACCGGGCTGGGGCATACGAGGAGCTGTCACGGCATCTCATTTCTCAGAACAGCTCTGAAAATGGGTCCTCCTCTAGCTGTCACCATGAAGACCTCGCTAGGTTCAGTAAGCTCCTGAGGCTCCAGTGAGTCAACCACCTGATGAGCTAGGGACACAGGTCTCTTGTACTATCCCAGAGCCCCTCCTGAAGCACTGATCTCTTCACCCCTTTCTGGAGATCGGCTTCTGCAGTCCCACTAGTAGCGCTGAGTACTAACACTGGTGATACCACTATTTACAGTGAGGGCAGGAGTGATGGTGGGGCAGTGTTTATGCCTTAGCATGAGTCAAGGCACTGTCACCAAACTGTACCAGGAGTCACGTGCCTGAAGTTCAAAAAGCCAGTTTCACTTAATATCCCCATTGAAGCAGTAAGAATTATTAATGAATTTTGACCTCTGAGTACATGTGCTTTTAAAATTCTGTGTTCTGACAAAATGGGAAGTCCGCATAAAGCCCTTACACCACACAGCACAGCATCGTGATGTCTGGAGGAAAAGCATTTCAGCAGTTGAGCTGAAGCGCACTATTTTTACTCCAAAGAACGGTAAACTGGATTGCTCAGGTTTGAGTACTGGTCATGCGGTTGTCAAGGAGCGTGTCAGCCTGAGCATTTTGCACAGTAGAGTGGATGTTTACTTGTGTAAGGCCAGCCTGTGCGGGGCTGAATATTAAGATCCCCATGTTCCTGATGGTGTGCTGAACCTGAGGCCAGCTCATGAGAGGCCTCGTTTCTGACTTGTGATTCTTAGGCCACAGCGCTTGTGAACATTAGTACATTCCTTTTTGGGAGAAGGACAGCTGAACAAGGAACTTACATTAAATGACTTAGAAGTGTTCCTCTCCCATGCCTGTACTTAGAGAATAATTAGGACTAGGATTTCAGGCCACCTCTGTGGGTCCTGGGAGGCCCATTAATGACCTCCTACCAGCTTTTGGCTCAGCTTGCTCATTCCAGATTAATCAATGAGGCATCTTTAAAATCTCCACTGTTGTTCAAGGAGTAGTTCGGGTTTTTTACTCTTAAGCCCCTTCTTTCTGGCAACGTCAGACTGTCTGCCCTACTTTTCTCCATTTCTGGAGCTCTGCTTCTCAGCCTTGAAAGCTGCAGTTAACGTACTGAGTACTTGGCTGTCCTGTCCCTGCCAGCCCTTTGGGATACGATGAACCATTCTTTATCCTGCCGTCGTGGTACACTCCGCCGTTCGGCCCTCCCCCAGTGCAGGACTTGGGGCTGCGTGCGTGTTTTCCTTTCTATCACACATACGTGTAACACAGTCCTCTTCCCTGGAAGTAGGCCTGTATTTCAAAAGGCATCTTGTGGTCTACTCGTTTCTGGATTTTGTTCCTTCAACTCCTTCACACTGCCAAAGTGAACTACATATTGCTATTCTTATATAAAATTCTATTTTTCTTCCTTACTAATTTTACACATGATACTTTCTCTCCCACGAAGTCCTTTCCTATTTCCATATATCTAAATCTTTTCAAAAAATAAAAACACAAATTTAATACCAATTCCCTCAAAGCTCCTTTTTTTTCTTTTTTTATCATCTAGGAAACGTATCTGTCTGAACTCAGATAGCATTTACCATACTTCCTTTAGAGATACTTCCTATTTTTAGCGATGTGTGGACCTATCTATGTCTACACCTCTCCCCTGCTGTTTATGAGCTGCCCATGAGTGGGAGTGCATCTTGCACTTCTGTGTCCCCACAGGGCTCAGTGGAGAGAAGAATAACCTGGTAAGTGAACGGATGGTAGCCCAGTGTTTGTGGAAATTCAGGATCTGACATTTTGATGATGAAAAGATACTTCCAGAGGCTCAGTTTATCCCCTCCTAGAATGACTTTGGTCAGTGGCCAGCCACGTCAGTCAAACCTGAAGTCTATTTCAGGCCGGGGTGAGCCATTTCTTTCCAGGGAGGATTCCTGTATTAATTGATGGCTACTCAACTGGAAAATCTCCAGAGTTCCATGACCTGGAGCCATTTCCAGAAGAGAAGTGGAGCTTCCCTAGAGAGGCAGTGTACCTGTGCAAAATACTCCTCAGAGATCCTCCCAGCCCATTCGATGCACAGGTCCAGGGGGCGACATGGGTTGGCTACATCAGCACACTTTATCATCATACGCTTGATCAGGATTTGGTTTTCAGGAAAGTTCTTCCCAGTAGGGTTGCATTCACAGTCACTGCCCTCAATCTGGAAGACAGATGGACATATTAGTGTTAAAATATTATGACCACAATGGCCAGACATTAGATGGTCGGCAACCAGGCCCATTCAGACCTGCCTGGGACTCCAGTTTTCCATCCTTAATTCTATATATAATACACTTAATCAAGACAAACAATTAAAAACATCAAACTCCCTGTCACCACTCATCCCCTCACTGCCATCCTATTCCCCAGAGGTAACTATTACCTCAGGTTGGTTTTGTTTTTAGTAGTTTGGTATGGCATTTTAAAGGAGAGCTTTTCTTCCAGTTTTATCAGGATGTATAGAAACCACTGCCAGGTTTATAAAAGTGCATTAAAGATAGGAAAGAACACATACATAGGACCCTCCAATCCTTTCTTCATTTATTTCTACTACTTATGCCTGCCATCTCCCTCTCTGTCCTGTGACCTTGCGTCCCATCCCTTTTCTCATAAGGCATCTGTCCACTCATGCTTTCCTGGCTGCTTTTCCGACTGAATGGTGGCAAGTCATGACCCAAGTATATTCTTGGTTGGTGGGGGGGTACTAAGAGCAGGAAAGTGGGCTGGGGCAGGATTAGATGTATTCGGTCATGTTTAGAAAGACCAGTTGTGCAGGAGTACAGACCTAGTGACGGATGTCAGGGGTCCTGAGCCAAGTGGCCAGTTCTGTGAGTAGACTTACATAAATGCAATGATAGGTCAGTTACACAAAACCTGGATGATTGCTATCTTCTGCTTCCAAAGACATCAGATTGTGTAAAAACAATTACATTTCCAGAGTTCTGCCAAGCTGAAAAACTGCATGACATTTTAAGGGGTTTTGTTTTATTTTGAGACTAGATCTATTTATTAAACCATCAGTGGACAGAATTATGTTCTGAAAATTATTTATTTCTTACCACTGGTAAAATATTGCTTACAATACATACTGTTGTAAATAATAAATCTCAACACAGAGTTGGGAGCTTATTTTGATAGGTGACTTTCCTTAACTCTAAATTCCATGTAACTTCCCCCTCCTGACTCTCCAGATCCTTAACCCCCATAAGTCAGTCTCCTGAAAAGAGAGGGCCCTGGCATTACGCTGTGGGACCCCAGGAGATGAAGTAGAACAGGTGAGGTAGACACTGTCCCTCCATCTGGTCATGTGAGGGGTTCTCCACGAACAGTCTCCTTACTGATCATCAAGTTACTTTGAAGACAACCATTCGTCATCCATCCACATGTGTAGCCTCTGCCCCGTGGAAAGGAGCATAAAGCTTTCCTAATTTTATAGGGCTATGAACAGCTTCATGGTTTCAGAGGTCAGTTGAGCTCATTTTAAACGACAGAGATGTGAATCTTCTGTGCATGTTTTTAAAACCCAAGTTTGGAGGGGCCTTAAGGCAGGACTAGGGTAGATCAGGAAATTTTAAAAATGACAAATGCTTTTGTTTTCAACTAGCACTCACAACTTGACTATATGGAATCTTTAGGTACTAATGTTTTTAATGCAAGTCAGCAGGAATATAGTTCTTTAAAATATCCACTTTTCCCCCCAATACTAGATTTTAGCTTCTATTTTATTCTTGATTGAGTTCTTTTAATTCCAGTATAGTTGATATACAGTGTGGCACCACTACATTGCATGCCTGAAATTGACAGTTGTCGACATCACTCACGTGTTCATCAGGGTGTGTGTGCTGTCTTATCCCCACCACCTGTTTACCCCTCTCCTCCATCCACGTCCCCTCTGGCGACCACCGGTTTGTTCCCTATAGTTAAGAGTGTCTCTTGGATGGTCTCTCTCCTTAAAAACAGCCACTTTGGAGGTCTCCAATGACCGAGAATTAGAAAGGGCTTTGATCCTCTAAAATACCCCACACAGGCTAGCCTCTGTTGTCTGCAGGCCTCGTCTGTCTTACTCTTTGGGCCTACCTCCTCCTGTCACCATAGGCCTTATTTCAGGACCCTCCTTTCAGGGAGCTCAGGGTTACTGCGGACACTGTGGCCAGTACTTCCAGCCCGTCTTCACCAGTTCCGGGCAGAGAGCCACCTTGGATTCAGGATGAGGAGAAAGTGCATTGAGGCCAGAGTAGCCTCTGATGGGAACAGTGCTCGGTTGTATCTGACCACTGGGGAAATGCTTACCTCAGCTGCCATTGGCTTATTGATGCTGTTCACAAATTTGTTCACATGTTCAAAGTGTTTGGTCATCTCTGTTGCTAAAACCATGTCGATAATGGCCTGGCGCAGTGTTCGATAATGGTTCCTAAAATAACCAGAAGACAAAGAGCCTTGTTCATATCAGGTCCAGAATTAGAACTGTCATGCTCCCATCTCCCCACACTTCCACAGCGCGGGAGGAAGCCAGGGGCACAGAGCTGGGAACCAAGTGCGGATCATCAAGTCTGCCTGTGCCTCTTCCCGGTAAGCCAGGACTTGCTGACGCTATTCCACTGTCCCCAGTGCAGCGGACCCTTCATTGTAGGACTTGAGTGTGCGTGCGTGCATGCGTGTGTGCGATGTCACACAGTAGGCATTTACTTTACAAAGTGGTTTCCTTCTCCCTTCCCTTGGCAACACAAACCCAGTGAGGTGGAAGGCAATGTCAAGTCCCTGCCCGACAAGCCTGGTGCAGCAGCCTGGTGAGCTGTCCCCACGGCAGGTGGCCCAGACTCGGGTTTCTATTACAGAGACTTGTCAGCACTTCCTCAGGTGATGGCCTCGGAATCATGTTTTTCCCCTGAAAAAGCTCTAAATTAGATCGAAGGTGTATTGCATGGAGCTGCAAACCTGCCCCATTAACTCTCCAGGTCCTACCATCTTCTTCTAACCTCCAGGAGCCAGCATGAAGAGGTGAGTAGAGTTGGCTCTTGGAGAAAATTCTTTCAGTGAAAGTTCTAAAAACAGTCCTTGGCACTGACAAAACTTTCTGAAAGTGGAATAACTGGTCTCCGTGTTTTCTCAGGTTTCTAGAAACCAGCGTGTTTGGTTCATGTCGAAGTGTGGTCCCTGCGGCCAGAGTGAGCTCTGTGCTCTGTGTCTGCTTGGCCCTCCAGCCTGGCCGCTGCTCCACGGGCGACAGCCATAGTGACTGCAGGCCTGTGGTGGCCCCCAGGGATTGCTCCTGTCTGTTCCCGGCTGGCCTACTTAGCCCAGGAAGGGGGAGACCTGTCCCACCCTTTGGGCTTTAACATTTCTGCTGGGACATCTAGAACAACACTGTCTCCTCGTGAGTTAGGTTTTTAAGTGGCAAACATTGAACTGGGGTAAGATGAGGAAGGATGCATGTTCCTTGAGTTACACAAAAGGCAGGATGTCCTCCTGGAGGGTGAAACTTCTGCTGTACTGATCAGTAAGACAACCAATATTTCTAATTACTTTGGGGTATGTAAAACATGTCCATAAACTCACTGAAGACCAAATGAAATTCCGAAAGATAAAAGCAGTCTGAAAAGTATAGGTAAGCTTACAAGTGCAAGGTGACTATCTTAATGTCTGATACAATGGTCCAACTATTGTTCTTTCTCCTTTTCCTTACCCCACGAAGCTGCTCAGGACTTGGAGAAGTTAGGGAAAACACCATTTCCCACTTACACTTCACAAACCTGAGCACAGGAACCCAAACACCACAGACCTGTCGATGTTCTTGAAAATGTTGCATTTGCTGTCCTTGACGGTGAGCTGGAAAGCCAGGGCAGTGTGGTGACTCTCTAAGACAGCGGTGTCATTGTAGAGCACGGCGAGTTCGCTGCCTGCATTGCAGAGGAACGAGTTGGTCCTTCCCGGGTGATCCACATCGTGCACCGTGGCCGCAATCAGTGCTGCGACCTCATCCAGCTGATCGAGGCTTCCCTGGGGCCGTGGGGAGGCAAGGGTGAATGTTATCCACTGGCTGTCAGAGACCTACACTCCTATCTGTGCCTCAGGAGGGATGGGATGACCAGAATATTTTCTTCGCCTGATGAGCCTTCTCTGACTTCCTAGAAGTTGAGAAGCTACCCAGGACACAGCACAGATACTCCACTATGCTGCAACGTATCTGGAGGGAAACAGAAATCTGAGCTATGGGACACATCTATTATGATGGATGCCTACATTCTTTTCCCAGCACCCACTCACTCCAGGTCTTTGTAGGAAGCCAAACAAGCCTTTCCAAATGCTTGCCCTGTGGTATTGCTGTGACATTTTCCCACGAGTGGAGAGAGCATAGAGTGGCCTATGATCCCAAGTATTACCTATTTCATTTGCTTGCTTGCTTGGGCAAAGAATGAGAGAGTGGC
Source organism: Neogale vison (assembly GCF_020171115.1). Classification (NCBI taxonomy): domain Eukaryota; kingdom Metazoa; phylum Chordata; class Mammalia; order Carnivora; family Mustelidae; genus Neogale; species Neogale vison. Next base: position 213,689,646 of record NC_058091.1, read on the forward strand.
AGTAAGTGGCACAAATACATCAAGACTCTTCACACCAAGGTAAAAGAACTAGAGCCAGGCAGTACAAGAGAATCACGGACAAGAAAAAGAATTTTCTCAGGACAACTAAGGTGAAGGCAGCTCTTGCCGTTGAAAACCAAATTCAGCTGCAGGCTAGCAGGCGGCAAAGGCAAAAGGGAGACCCTCTTTCTTAAGCTCTTGCTGTGTTAATCTGAGAACACAGACCAAAGCACAAGGGCATACAAATGTTTTCTCAGATTACAACTTTAGGTAGGGGTTATTAAATGGGCTACTATCATGTAAGAGATCCTATAACTTGGGAATTCAGTAATCATTTCTTCTAGGCTTACTGGGCTCTAGTTAGTAGAGTGTGAACACTACAATGATGAACTACACTGGCATGCTTTCTGCACTAATGGGATTGACAGTTTACTGGGAAAGGCACAAAATCTCTCTCTCTCTCACACACACACACGCACAAGTAAAAAATAAATCTCTGAGCTCAAGAGCTCCTTCCAGCCCAATTCTCCAAGGTTCCTTGCAGTTCTACATTTTCTGATTGTCTGGCAAGACTGTCAGAATTAGAAAATGTCTTTTAAATTATATTACAGTCTTAGCCTTGTTTCCATTGCTATTTGAGAATTTCAATCAGATTTTGCAGCCGCTAGCAGAATTCACAATTTAAAGGAAAATTCTTAGGAGAGGGAGAGTAAGGGAGATGATAAAGTGACCAAGAACTCCCTGATTTATCAAGCATTTAGTCACTATTTTTCTAGAGTGATTCTGCTTAAGTGAGGTTCATCTCCAACTCTGGACTGCAGGGGCTGCCATCACTTTGGTCTTGACATTCGTGCTTTAGGTTTCGTCCTCTACTGGCCCGGTGCAGCCTCAACAGTGCAGTGTCTCGTGCAGCATATAGCGGAGGGCTGTGAGCCTGCGGTATGGATCTGGAAGTGCCCTGGCTCCTCCAAGAAAGGGCTGTACAAACACAGGTTCATGTCACCTTTTTTAACCACAGGTGATAAAGATCTTCAAAAGCATCACTCTTGGGCCATATTCTTTATTTTGTTGGTGATTAAAGTGAATACCAAGATCAGCTTCCGGATGATCAGCTTTGGCAAACTCTCCCTACCATGGTGGCATTTCTGCTCCTTCTGGCTGACCCACTGCCACTCTTCTAAGTACTCAGGGTCTTAGAATAAGGGGATGATCTCATGTCAGGCCACTGCAGACTGATATGAATTTCAGTCTCTAAATAGCCGTTCTCCCGGGGCATCTGCATTCTAAGCTTCAGTTCTAATTGCAGCAAAGGAATTATAAGCTTCACTGTGCAAGTGACAGGGAGGAGGGAAGGAGGGAAGAAGGGGATCTCTTGCCAGCTGTGGCAAGAGATGTACATAGGGTGTACATAGGGCTGTCCTATAAATCAGCACCTGTAGAGGACACTACTCACTTTTAAGTAAGACTAAGGGACATGAAACCTCTCAGAATTATGTAAGTCATCAATATAGGAGATACACATTCACACCTACACAAAACACATACACACACATCTATGTCTGATCAGGAGAATGGGGGATGGCTCATTGCTGTCTGGTTTATAATTCGCCACTGGCCCAATTCGGATCCTAAAATGGAACCTCTAGACCAAGTAACCATTTGCTGTAATAATGAAGTCCTATCCTTGATCCCTCACAGGGGTCTCCTTGTGAATACCTGGAGAATGGGTTCATGAATCAGCCAGGCATGCAAAGGAGTCTCTCCCATGACATCAATTACTACTTTAGGCATGTGGGGGAGGGGAGAGCTGGGAGAAAAGGCCATGTCTTTACAACACCAACATGATTGGTTAATCTGAGTGTGTGTGTATATATACGTAAAAGTTAGCTTTTTGGCTTAACATTTCATAAGATTGAGCTCCTGGACCTCCAATTTAGGCAGGTAACTAGATCCTGATATCAAAATTCTACCTTCACTCGTTCCTTTCCAAGGAAGAAGGCGGTGGCATGCAGGACATCAGCGGCATGGGTGGAGTTGTGGTAGGCATTGGAGGAGTGGTAGTTGGCTTCAATCACTTGGAGCCAGGCTCGAAGAGTAGTTTCAGAGCAGTGTAAAAATTCACATACTCCAAACCGAGAAAACACCTTTAAGCCCAGGTAAACCAATGGCCTGGAAAAAGGGAAAACAATTCACTGTATTCACTGGTCTAGAAACTGCTTTCTTTGATGACACGGGGGAATAGAGGCATTTTTCTTGAGACGCTTTTACTTCACATGCTCAAGGGCATAAAAATATTCCCTCCCCAAATTAGGAGACAGAACATCTCATCAGTCACCGATTTACAACCAGGTGCCTAGCGGTGATCCATACATGATTTCTCGATTGTCTTTAAGTCACGTGGCCTCAGTGGTTCCTGTAGCCAAGACAGATCTCTGATAGTCCCTTTCCATCTCTACTTCTATACAAGCTCTGTACTTCCTTTCTGTCCCCTCAGGAAGTCACTGAGCCTAAGGACAGTGGTCTCTGCAAAGTCTTACCATTTCCCATCACATTATTCATGTACAGGTGAGAATCATTCACATACTGTACATCAGCAGCCCCAGAAGAAAGCCTTCTCCTACTGTAGAAGAGGTCTTTCTGAGTTATTTAATTTTTTCCCTGCCTCCCAGATAGATCCAAGGTCAAGTCTGTAGTGCTCTCAAACTCATTTTGTGAGGTGGAGCTTCAACAGTTCAGGGCTGAGAGTACTTGTAACTCCTGGTTTACTAGCACAAAGGAATGACCTGGATAAATCTATAAAGGACACATAGTAAGTCCTCATCCTTGGTCATCCCCAGGCTAATCCCACATCTTACCCACTCTGTCTCCATAAAGGAGCTCACTCAGGGGCCACAGTCTCTCTGGTTGTTCGACATTCCAGCATGGCATGACTGGTAGAACCTGTGAAGTTTCTTGTGGCAAGAACGCACGTCTCCCTCAAATCCAGATGTGAAAGTCTTGAGCGTGGCCATCAATCTTTCCCCACCTGCAGCCAGAGAAGCCACATACCTTTTATGTGTTACAGCTTCCAATTCAAAGATGTTGAACTCCCAACTTTCCTCATTATCAAGTAACTGAGCGATACAAGGGGGGACATCGTTGATGGTTATTGGCATCGCAAGGTGGCTGTGACTCTGGTGCACATCTGAGCAAACACATGGGGTTGGGGAGGCTGGTTAATTGCAGAATCTTGAGTGCCCCTGAGCATTTGTCATCATCTTCATGGTAGCTACTAGAAAGGATGTCTTGAACTTCTAAGAGTAGGAAGATTTTTTACTTCCAGGGTCTTCTCTTACATTATGAAACTTCCAGATCCCCCAACCAAAAATAAAAATAAAAGAAGTATTCCATTTAACTGTTTAAATATACAGAGATTTGCAGTTCCTACTCAGACAGTGCTCAAAGAAGTGATTTTAATGAGGAGACCTGGTTTCAAGAACCCTATTTCAGAACACAGGGACAGTGAACTCCTGTGAGACCCAACAGGAAGTAACAACACTCTCCCCAAACAGTAATCCCAAAATGTGAGTCTCCAGGCTGGAGACTGGTTATCATCATGACATGGACAGATGACAACTTACTCTTAGTGAACACATACTCGTTTCCTGACAACCTTCTCAAGCCATCCTGGAATAAAGAAAGCTACTATTAGAAGTGTGCTTTCCATGCTCTTAGCATTGTTCTCTCATTTCTTCCATTAGCCCAAGAGACCTGCATCCTGAAAACCCAATCTGGAACTCCAAGTTGAAGCTCAAAATTTAAAGAGTATCTGTGAGACAGAGGATATTCTCCCTTCCACCACTATTAGCCCCAGGAGATGGAGAATTGAGAATAAAGTGGACAGGACTTCATTCAGGTTACATATCTGACCTCTGATTTGCCTTTTTTTCAAATTCCCTCTTTGTCTTCTGGCATCTTGAAGCCACACTTCTGCAATTACAGAAGGGGTCCTGCTTTTGGATGTGGGTTATTTTGAAGGAACGCCACTTCCCCTTATAGGGACTGTGTTATTCTTGCGTTCTTACATTTACATATTGGGAAACCAAAGTCATGGGCCACATTTTGGGGATGACTTAATGTAAAAACTTAAAAAGGGTGGGCTGATTTTTGACTTATATCTAAATTTTTTTCCAACTGTATTTTCTGTTTTGCAACCTGGGCATTGCAACTGGCCTTTAAAATGAGTTTCTGGGTTTGAGATGTTTGGAGCAGCATAAGGGAGTGGAAAGAATTCCGGTGATTTCCATTTACTAGGCTCTTGAACAGACCCCAGATGGTGCTACATCTCAGCTTCCTTCTCTCTGCTTTCTACGCTTAAGTATCTAATTATTTAGATCTTGCTTAAAAGTCATTTATAAAATTACTTGTCTCTCTAGAAAGTATACACTTAGGTTCAAAGTATTAATGAAAATGGGAGCTTGGGTGGCTCAGTTAAGCCTCCCATTCTTTTTTTTTTTTTTTTTAAGATTTTATTTATTTATTTGACAGAGAGCATGAGTAGGCAGAGTGGCAGGCAGAAGGAGACTCCCCATTGAGCAGGGAGTCCAACCTGGGGCTCTATCCTAGGGCCCTGGGATTATGACCTATGCCAAAGGCAGATGCCCAACTAACTGAGCCACCCAGGCACCCCAAGCCTCTGACTCTTGATTTCGGCTCAGGTCATGACCTCACGGTGCTGAGATCAAGCTCTATGGAGGCCTTGGCACTCAGTGGGGAGTCTGCTTCTCTCTTTCCTTCTGCCCCTCCCCTGCTGTTTGGGTGCTCCCCCTCTTTAAAATAAATAAATAAATCTTTAAAAAATTTAAGTATTAATGAAGGGCTCCCCTGAAGTCATACCTTGGATCTTCAGGCCAAGCCCTTAATTTTTAACACTCTATCAGTAGGCAAGTAACCATGGCTACAGCTGTCTTGCCCATAAGGTACGTATCACAAGGTACTCCTGTTCTTGTTTTGCTTTTCTTTTTCTGGTTTGCAAAACCAAATAAAAGGAGGTAGAATTCTACACTGGTTCCTCACAGCCTTACCTGCAAGATGGTACACCAGCAGGGGGAAGGAGGGCAGATAACGTAGCTCCAAGAACCAAAGGCCTCCTACTGCGACTCAGCCGTGGCTGCCCTCCTGAAGGACCCTTGCCAGCGTTCTCCAGAGCTCAAGTTTATGATGCACTGGGAAGGAACAGCCAAGGCCAGCCCAGGGACAGAAAAGCAATGGTGGGGAGGGGTCACTAGATTACAGGCTCATTAAAGACCTTCAGCAGGAACAAGGAGAATGACTACAAAACCAGTCAACCCAGCATATGGTGGCAGGGCTGGACAGAAAACACACAGATGACTCCGGGAGTCCGTTTTCCTCCCAAAGAGTACTTCCAGTTTCAGCCTCTGATTAGGATTACAAATGAGTAATTTGAATCTTCTCCTTTTTCTTCACTTGCTGATATATGAAGATTACCACCAAACAGATCACGTAAAAACATGAGAACAAATGAGTCCTTAAAAAATCAGCTGCTCGGGGCGCCTGGGTGGCTCAGTAGGTTAAAGCCTCTGCCTTTAGCTCAGGTTGTGATCCTGGGGTCCTGGGATTGAGCCCCACATCAGGCTCTCTCTTCACCGGGGAGCTTGCTTCCCCCCCTCCCCCGCCTGCCTCTCTGCCTACTTGTGATGTCTCTCTGTCAAATAGATAAATAAATAAATACATCTTAAAAAAAAAATCAGCTGCTCTTGGTGGTTACAGAGGCTGAGGCAGGCGGTACTGGCGAGCTGGCAGCGGGCAGACCCCGCCCCACCTCACCCTACGGAGCCAGAACAGCTCAGCTCTGCCTTTACTGGATTCTAGTGGGGGGTGGGGGGTGCCTGGGTGGCTCAGTCGTTAAGTGGGGGAACTTCTATAGAAGCTTTGATTTTTAAAAAAAAATTTTTTTTAAAGATTTTTTTATTTATTTGTCAGAGAGAGAGGAGCGAGAGTGAACACAGGCAGACAGAGTGGCAGGCAGAGGGAGAAGCAGGCTCCCTGCCAAGCAAGGAACCCGATGCGGGACTCGATCCCAGGATGCTGGGATCATGACCTTAGCTGAAGGCAGCTGCCTAACCAACTGAGCCACCCAGGCGTCCCAGAAGCTTTGATTTTTAACAAAGAATTTTCTTTACAATTTTGTGGTGTAGTCTAAGTACAAACCCTTGCATGATATAAGGAGCCTGCTGTCCAAGGAGACCTAGCCATAACCCTCAATCCAACACTGCCCTGGGTCAAAGGGAAGAAGACATCGACATACTCCACCCTCATCAACTGCTACTACTCTTTACTGTAATGAGGATTCTGAAGCACTGTCTCCCATTGCTGTGATCAGTTAGCTTCATGGAAAGATACATTCAAGAATTCCTTGAATTCTACCACTCAGATAATAACTTTTGATGCAGATGCTTCTGGTTATGCTGACATTAGCCCACACGACAGATGTTTCTGCAACTACAGGCACCAGTTTCTATGTTACATGTTCTGTATCCTCAGGAGGGCACTTCCTGCCTCTCCCCTGCCTTTCTGGGCTTCCTTCATCACTCACAGTCATCAGGCCTCCAACGAGATCACTGGTGTGGGGATCTTCATCTTTGGTACCCAGCTGAGGGGAATACAGTTCTGTGGTCCGTAGAATCTCTAAAACCCTGTCCAAGGCTTCTGCTACTGTGACGGGGCTATTCTCTTGGGCTGCATTGATGATATTTATAACCTAAAGAAGTAAAGAGAGAATACATTTGAGGATATTAGGATTCTAATTCCCAAAGGTTACACGTATGCCTGGAAATGGTAAGAAATCAGATGATAACACGTTTTGTTGTTCAAAATGATCCGTGTTTCCACCGAACCAGTCCATTCTTCCATCCGCCCTCTGCTGGTCGTGCTCCTACCACAGAAACTACGTTTTCTGCAGCTCCTCTGCTGATCCTTCTCTGATTCTCTTCTACAGGTTGGAGCCCCTTGGAGACTGGTGCTGGACCTTTCTTTCACTCTCCAGTCCTTCCAGAGACAAGCTATTTCCGTGATTTTGGACCCCTGTGATCCATATCCAAGGACTCTCAAATTTACACCCTTGTCTCAACTCCTTTCGACCTTCAACTTTGTATATTCAGCTGCCTACCTGACATATCTACTGCACTATCTGACTTACATGTCCAAAACTAAATTCATGATATTGCTCCCTTCTCCCCAAAGCAGTTAAGTGAACAAATGGAACAACAACAACAACAAAAAATCGAAGACAAGAGCTCCTTCTCTGCTTCCTACACTGGGCAAAACAACACTTGTATGCACTTGTGCTCAAAGCCAAAACCTAGAAAGCCCCAGCTGACAAACCGTTTTCCCCATTTCTCGGTCACCTCTCCTAGTGTCCCTCATCACTAAGTTAAATTAATTCTACCCCTAAATATTTCTTCATCTATTCATTTCTATCTCCACTGCTGTAACTCAAATCCAACTAACAACACTTCATGGCCTGAAATTCTGGAAAAGCCCCAAAGTGGCCTCTTCTCTTTCATTCTTGCCATTTCTAGTCCATTCTCTTCATGGCAGCTGGGTGTTCTTTTTAATAACATACTTGATCATGTCACTCCCCCACTTGAAACTCTTCAGTGGTTTCTTCTGCAAACAACTAACACATGAACACTTCTCCCCCAACCCCCACCTCCGGTCTCCAAGCTCTAGCCACCCACACTGTTTTTCATCTTCTTCCTCAAATACTCCAATCCTCCAGTACTCCAATCAACTCTTTGCTTCTTCCCTCGCTGTGACTGCTGTCCAGAATTCTCTTGGCCCACCTTTTCTTCTAACATCCTTGCATTCTTCAGTTCTTACTTCAAACATTACTTCCTCTAGAGAGAGCTCTCCCTGATCACCTCATCCAACACGAATAGGGCCATAGTAATCTAATTTTCTCTTAGAACCCTACAGTTTTCCTTACCAACAGTCATTGCAATTTATAACTATAAATTTATTTATTATGTGTTTATTTAGTATGCTTCCTCTCTATGGTATCAGTAGTAAGTCATTCATGACTTTATCTCCAGAAATTAGCCCAATGCTGCGTGGCCCTGACTGCAGAGTGGAGGCAGCAGCTGCCACTTACCTTTGTGATGGGAGCCTCGATGGTCATGGAATGGATTCTTGCCATGGACGGATAGCGACGATTCTGTAGGCTTGGTGCTGAAGAGAAAAACAAAGTTGTAGCTGGTTCTGGTGGCTCAGCTTGGCTAAATGCACCAAAGGAGCCCTTCATGGACCAGGGACCTGATTCTCAAAGGAATATTTCCCCACTGCCCTCCACAAAGCAAAAGATATGCCCATCCTTCAATCCTATAAGGCTGAGACACCAGGCACTACTTGCCAAAGTCTAGAAAAGGTGCTTTGGCCTGAAACCTTGATGGTGCAGGCAGGTTTTAGGAGTCCCAGTTCCAGAAGGGTAATTTCAGAGAGGGTTAATGGGATCCTGAGGTCTCATCTCACTTTCCCGTAAATCACTGAAGCCCAACTTTGATAGTTCCTAACTTTCAGTTCCCAGCTGTTGACCACATGATTGGGTAACTGCACTGTGGAAAAGGAAGCACGGGCTGTGGTCAGGGTGGGGCGTAGATGAAGGAGTCCACTCTCCGTAATTAGGGCCAGCCTCTTGACCTCCCTGTGCCCCTAGGTTCTTAACACCCAGAATCCAGTGATGGTTCTAGCTCTAATCAATAGAAACTTTCATTTTAAATTAATTCTAATTTAATTTTTTTAAATTTTAAAATGCCAGTACAGTTTTTAAAAGGGTTATATTAGTTTCAAGTATATAATATAGTGATTCAACAATCCATACATTACTCAGCGCTCATCATGATAAGTGTACTCTTTGTCTCTGTCACCCATTCACCCTCCCCTCCCCACTATTTTATTCTCTATAGGTAAGAGTCTGTTTTCTGACTTTTGTGGGGTTTTTTGGCTTTATTTGCTTCTTACATTCCACATGAGTGAAATCATACATATTTTTCTTTCTGACTTATTTCACTTAGCATTATGCTCTCCAGATCCATCCACGTGGTTGCAAACAGCAAGATTCCAAGCTTTGTTAGGGCTGAGAAATACTACATTGTGTGTGTGTGTGTGTGTGTGTGTGTGTATTACATATAATATTATACATACGTTATATATAATCTATAACATATTTATCTTTACATTATGTTTGTATATGTAATAATATATATTATATATACACACAGTAAACACACATATATTACACATAATATATACACATGTATTACATATATATTAAATCTTTTATCCATTCATCTATCAATGGACACTTGTGCATCTTCCATAATTTGGCTATTGTAAATAATGCAGCAATAACCATAGGGGTACATATATCTTTTTGAATCAGTATTTTTGTATTCTATGGGTAAAAGACCCAGGGGTGGAAATTAATGGATCTTATGGTAATTCTTAGGAACCTCCATACTTTTTTCCATGGTGTTGCATCAATCTGCATTCCCACCAACAGTGCACAAGGGTTCCTTTTTCTCCACATGCTCACCATCAATACTGTTACTTCTCATGTTTCTGATTTCAGCCATTCTGACAAGTGTGAGGTGATAGCTCATCAGGGTTTTGATTTGCATTTCCCTGATGATCAGTGATGTTGAGCATCTTTTCATTTGTCTGTTGACCATCTGGATGTCTTCTCTGGATAAACAGCTTCTTGCCTTCTGGCCATTTTTAATCAGATTATTGGTGGTTTTGAGTTGTGTAAGTTTTTCAATATATTTTGGATACTAACCTTCTATTAGATAGGTACATTTGCAAACATCTTCTCCTATTCAGTAGGTTGTCTTCTAGTTTCTTGATTGGTCCTTTTACTTTGCAAAAGCTTTTAATTTTGGAATAGTCCCAGTAGATTATTTTTGCTTTTATTTCCCTTGCCTTAAGAGACATATTTGGAAAAATGCTATGTCTAATGTCAGAGAAATTAATGTCTCTGCTCTCTTCCAGGATTTTTATGGTTTGAGCGCTCACATCTCTGTTTTAGTCATTTCAAGTTTGTGTGCATGGTGTGAGAAAGTGGTCCAGCTTCATTCTTTTACATGTAGCTTTCCAGTTTCCCCAACACTGTGGAAGAGACAGTCTTTTTCCCATTGAATATTCTTTCCTGCTTTATCAAAGATTAATTGACCATATAATCATGGGTTTATTTCAGGGCTCTCTATTCTGTTCCACTGATTAATGCATTATTTTTGTACCAGTACCATACTACTTTGATTATCACAGCTTTGTAGTGTATCTTGAAATCTGGGATTGTGATACTTCTGGTTTTGTTCTTTTTCAAGACTGCTTTGGCTATTTGTGGCCTTTTGTGGTTTCATACAAATTCTAGGATTATTTATTCTACTTTTGTGAAAAATGTTGCTGGTATTTTGATAAGGATTGCATTAAATTTGTAGGATAGGTAGTACGGACATTTTAATATTTGTTCTCCCAATCCATGAGTATGCAGTATCTTTCCAGTCATTTGTGTCGTCTTGAATTTCTTTCATCATTGTTTTATACTTTTCAGAGTGCAGCAGATCTTTCACCTCCTTGCTTGAGCTCATTCTAGGTATTTTATTATTTTTGGTGCAACTGTGTATCAGATTGCTTTCCCCTTTTCTGTTACTACATTAGTAGTGTATAGAAATGCAAAGGATTTAGGTACATAGGTGGTTTTTTAAATACTGTGACCTTACTGAATTCATTTATCAGTCCTAGTACTTTCTGGGTGGGGTCTTTAGGGTTTTCTCTACATATTATCATGTCGTTTGCAAAAAATCAAAGTTTTATTTCTTCTGTAGAAATTTGGAGGCCTTTTATTCCTTTTTCTTATCTAATTGATGTGGCTAGTATTTCCAGTACTAGGTTGAATAGAAGTCACAGTGGACATCCTTGTCCTGTTCCTGATTTTGGAGGAAAAACTCTTCTTTGCATTGAGTAGGTTGTTACCTGTGGGTATTTTATATGGCCTTTATTATGTTGAGGTATGTTCATCATGAATGTAGGTTATCAGATTTTTTTGTCATCTTTGTCAGATGATTTTTCTGAATCTTTCAGTTTAAAGTGATTATATGGTTTTTATCCTTTCTCTTGTTGACGGGTTTGCAAATATTGAACCTCCCCTCGCATCCCAATAGTAAATCCCACTTCGTCATGATGAATGATTTTTTTTAATGTACAGTTGAATTCATTTTGCTAATGTTTTATTGGGGATTTTTGCATCTAAGTTCATAAGAGATACTGGCCTGTAATTCCCTTTTTCTGTAGCATCTGTATCTGGTTTTCATACCAGGGTAATACTCTGAGTGAATCTGGCTACTTTCCTTCCTCTTCTTTTTCTTTCTTTCTTTTTTTTTTTTTAAATCATTTGAGAAGAATAGGTAGTAACTCTTTAAATCTTTGGTAGAATTTACCTGTGAAGCTGTCTGGTCTTGAACTTTTGTTTTTTGATTACTAATTCAGTTTCATTGTTGGTAACTGGTCTGTTCAAAGTTTTTGTTGCTTCCTGATTCAGTTTTGGGAGGTGCTATGTTTCTAGTAATTTACCCATTTCTTCTAGGCTATCCAGTTTGTTGGCATATGATTTTTAAAAATATTCTCTTATAACTTTATTTCTGTGGTGCTGTGGTGTTGGTTGTTACTGCTCTTTCATTTCTGATTGTTTGTTTGAATCTAGCTAGAGGCTTATCAATGTCACTGATCTTTTCAAAGAACTGTCTCCTGGTTTCATTTATTTTTTCTCTTTTAGTTTTTCACTTATTTCTGCTCTATTACTTCTTTCCTTTTACTGGCTCTGAGTTTGATTTGTTCGTTTGATAACTCCTTTAACTGTAAGGTTAGGCTGAGATTTTTTTTTTTTCTTCTTGAGGTAGGTCTGTATTGCTATAAACTTCCCTCTTAGGACTGCTTTTGTTGTACCTGAAGATTTTGGACCATTATGTTTTCATTTTCATTTGTCTCCATGCATATTTCCATTTCCTCTTTGATTTCTTAATGGACCCAGTCATTATTTAGTAGAATGTTATTTAACCTCCATGTATTTATGTTCTTTTTGCTTTTTTCATGTGGTTGATATCTATTTTCAGGACTTGTGGTTCAAAATGATGCATGGTATGACTCTGAACTTGAATTTCTTGAAATTTGTTTTGTGACCTAACTGGTGATCTCCATCTGCTCTTGAAAAGAATGTGTATTTTGCTGTTTCAGGTCATAATGTTCTGACCATATCTGTTAGATCAATCTGGTCCAGTGTGTCATTCAAAGCCACTGTTTTCTTATTGATTTTCTGCTTGGATCGGTCTATTGATGTAAGTGGGGTGCTAAAGTCCCCTACAATTATTGTATTACCATCAATTACTTCCTCTGTGTTTGTTATTAACTGCTTTTTGTATTTGGGTGCTCCCACATTGGATGAATAATTATTTATTTACAATTGTTCTATCTTCTTGTTGAATTGTTACCCTTATGAAATAGTATCTTCATCTCTTGTTATAGTCTTTGTTTTAAAGTCTATTTTTTTCTAATATAAGCATCCTTACCCAGGCTTTTTTTTTTTTCCACTGCCATTTGCATGGTAAATGCTTTTGCATCTCTTCACTTTCCATCTGCATGTCTTTGGGTCTGAAATGAGTCTTATAAGCACCATATAGATGGGTCTTCTTCTTCTTCTTCTTTTTTTAATCAATTTCATAACCTTAGTCTTTTGATTGTTTAGTTCCAAGTAATTATTTAGAGGTATATACTTACTACCATTTTGTTACTTATTTTACGGTTCTTCTCTGTTCCTTTATTCTCTTGCTCTCTTCTCTTATGGTTTGCTGGCTTTCTTTAGTGATATATTTGAATTCCTTTTTATTTTTCTCATATTACTGGGTTTTAAAAGAAAATGTGTATTTATTTATTTTAGGGAGAGAGAACATGAGCTGGGGCAGGGGGGAGAGCAAAGAATCTCAAGCAGACTCCCCAGTGAGCACAGTGCCTCACAGGTGTGTGTGTGTGTGTGTGTGTGTGTGATTTATCTCACCACCCTGAGATCATGACCTGAGCTGAAATCATGAGTCAGATACTTAACAGACTGAGCAACCCAGGCACCCCTATTACTGGTTTTTGTTTTGTGGTTACCAATAGGTTTATATGTAAAATCTTATGCATATAGCAGTCTATATTAAGTTGATGGTCCCTTAATTTGAACCCCTTCTTTACTCCTCTCCTCCACTCCCATGTTTTAGGTATATGGTAACATCCTTTAATTTTTGACTCCCTTGACTGGTTTTTATACTTAGTTAGGTTTGCTGCTTTTGTGTTTCCTACATTTCATACTCTTGCTTATGGTCTTTCCTTTCCACTCGAAGAGTCCATTTAACATTTCTTGTAGGGCTGGTTAAGTGGTGATGAATCCCTTTAACTTTTGTTTGTCTGTGAAAGTCTATCTCTCCTTTTCTTCTTAATGATAGCTTTACTGGATAGAGTATTCTTGGCTCCAGGTTTTTTCAGCACTTTGAATAGATCAAGCCACTCCCTTCTGATCTGCAAAGTTTCTGAAAAATCAGCTGACATCCTTTTGGGATTTCCCTTGTATGTAATGATTTTCTTTTCTTTTGCTTCTTTTAAATTCTCCCTTTCTCACTACTTTTTGTCATTTTAATTACTATCCATCTTGGTGCTGACCTCCTTGGGTTGATTTTGTTGGGGGCTCTCTATGCCTCCTGGATCTCTTTTTCTGTTTCTTACCCCCAAATTAGGAAGTTTTCAGCTATTATTTCTTCCGATACATTTTCTCCTTCCTTCTCTCTCGCTTATCCTTTCGGGATCCCTATAATGCAAATATTACTAGGCTTAATGGTGTCACTGAGTTCCCTAAATCTATTTTCATTTTTAATTATCTTGTACTGTCTCCTCTTCGGCTTGGTTGTTTTCCATTACTCTGTCCTTCAGGCGGGTGATCCATTCCTGTGCTTTCTCTAGACTTTACTTACCATCTTGTGTATTATTAATTCCAGTTACTGAATTCTTCATCTGTGGTTCTTTTTATGGGTTTTATCTTTTCATTAAGGGTCTCAACTGAGGTCTCTGAAGTCCAGTGAGTACCTTTACGACCATTACTTTAAATTCTGTATCAGCCATGTTTCTTTTCTCTTTTTTCTTTAGCTCTGTTCCTAGGATTTTGTCCCATTCTTGCATTTGGGACATATTCCTCCGTCTCCTCATTTTGTCTTTCTGTGTCTGTTTCTATGTATTAGGAAGGTCAGCTACAACTCCTGCTCTTGAAAGTAGTAGCTTTGTGAAGGAGAGGTCCTGTAGTGCCCTGCTGTGCAGTGTCTCCTATTCATCGGAACCCGGCACTTGAGGAGTGTCTCCTCTTGTTTTATGCACATACTGCTGTGGCTGAGCTGCTTTTCCCTTTGATCCAGTTGGTTCCAATGGCTCTTTGCCTACTGTGGGTAGGGTTTGGTCCTTGGTGTTGTGAGTGGGCCAGTCTGGGGCTGCCTTGGGCTTGAGTTGAGTCACACCAGGCATTTGCCAGAGAGACAGGGTCACTGATTTTCAGGGTGCTTTCCTGTGTTGTTCCCTAAGAAACTTTTCTTGGCAGATAGGGCTTGCAGTCAGACCAGATGTCTGCTTCTAGCTCACTGCTGGGGCTGCACTGTTGGGGCTGCTGGTATGTGTGTGGTTATCTTCCCCTCTACCCAGAGCAGAGTCATTTTGGAGTGGTGCTGGTCCCTGATGGGGCTGCTTGCACCTGCCAGCCTTGTGGCTCTGCTTTGGATGGGCTCTGGCCAAGAGCTTACTGGAAAGGGGCAGGTCCACAGGAGAATAGGAGATCCACAGTACAACTAACCTGATCCAGTCCTCCTTTGGCAGCATCTGAAACCCTGGGCTGAGGCTGGGCTTGCTCAACTCTCTGATAGCCTTTGTTTGCTGAGTGCCCTGGGGGCCCACAAAGCTGAGCCACCTCTGCTCCCAAATCCCTGGGGTTCAGGTGGCCTCGGGCAAGTCAAGCCACTTGGGTCTACCATCTGTGCTTATAATCACCAGGCTTGTGGGGCTTAGGGCTCCAAGTATGAGGTCTCCAAGTGAGGGCCCCCTCCAACAACCACATCTGTCAGAGCTGGGCCCTAAGGCCTGGTGCTGTCCTCCCAGCTATGCCATCAGGAATTAGGAAGAGGCACATCCCTTTCTGACCCAGGTAGACCCTAGGTTAGGGTTTGTGTGGGTCTGCTTTGTCAAGAGACCTGGAGCTGGGGCTGGTTGGAGAGGGCTATCACAGAGCCAGTTGATTTTTAAAGTTCCAGATGTTAAGCCCACTAATTTTAAGAATTCACCAAATTTGGCCCTTTTGTTTTTCAAAGCCCAATCTTATGGGGACTTCCCATGCCTGGGATGCCTGGAATGAGGGTCTCTTCTCTTCCCCTCTCCAAGTCAGGTCATGATTTCCCTCCTACAGGTCTGCTTAGCTCCCAAACATGTCCCCACACTCCCCACTCTCCTCTGTATGGACTATTCTCTAACTTTAACTGTGGAGTTTGTTCTGCCAGTCTTCAAGTTGTTTTCTGGTTATTTACACTGGTAAGGGTTTTATCTAGCTATATCCATGGGATGCAGTAAGGTAAGGGTCCTCCTACTCAGCCATCTTCTCTCTCTTTTTGGGAACAGGTAATGCTTACATGTGGGTAGAAAATTCAGAGAGGAGAAGCTTTACTTAATTTAAAAGCTCCGTTCTCAGGGCACCTGGGTGGCTCAGTGGGTTAAGCCTCTGCCTTCGGCTCAGGTCATGATCTCAGGGTCCTGGGATTGAGCCCTGCATCGGGCTCTCTGCTCAGCAGGGAGCCTGCTTCCCCGCTCCCCTCTCTCTGTCTGCCTCTCTGCCTGCCTGTGATCTCTCTCTCTGTCAAATAAGTAAATAAAATTTAAAAATAAATAAATAAATAAAAGCCCCGTTCTCATTAGATCTTACTACCACTTCCTATGAGGCAGGCGGGAGGGATAAAATCCTCATGTTACAGATGTGATAACTTAATCTAGGCAGTATCAGGATAGCCTTCCTGCTGCTCAACCATCACTGCAGCCCTCTTCTGTGCTCTGCAGCCCCTATTTCTCCACATTCTGCAGGGATGGTGATCCCACCCCAAACTCTATGCTGAAAACCAAGCTAATCCAGTTCAAATTCTCTCATCCATTATCCTTTCCATCTAAAATGTTCTGTATACATCTGAAAATATTTTAGTCCCTCCTTTTTCTTTACATTCTTGGTCCCAATCTTTCGCGCGCCCTGGTATTTATCCATCTTCCTGTACGAATTATTCATCTTGTCTCTAGAGGCTTTGGTCCTTGCTAGTGTAGCCACTTCCCTCATACTCAGGTTTCACACTGTGACCCAAAGGATTGGAAAGTCCTTCACTTGTCCTTCCTGTTCCCTGAGGTTACCATCCTACTGCTGTCCTTTCTACCTCAGTCACTAATTATCCCTCTTCATGCCCCTGGAATGAATGAATGAAATCCACTAGTTCTCAGTTCTTAAGCTTGCTGGTCTCTGCAGCATTTCTACTGCTGGCCATCTCTTTTCTCTTGCTCCCCTCCTGTTCTTGGTTCGCCGCCACCTCTCCTGCAGTCTTCACAGGCCCTATTTCTCCTGCCTCTCCTTCCACTGAAGGTGTGCTTTCAAGTCTTCGATCCTCTTTTCTTTCCTCTTTCTCTCCCCTACCTCCATCTCTCTCTCACACACACACACACACACACACACACACACACACACCCCTTAGAGAGCTCCCCCTGCTCACAGCTTCATCTATCACCTCTAGGACTCCTGAATCCATATCTCTAGCCCTGAATACCTGTTTTACATTTTAGCTTCCTTGCCATCTCCACTAAAATAAAACTCATCATTTTCTCCTCAGCCCTCAACCTTGGCCATACATGCAGACTCCTGTTTTTGTAACTATTACTCATTTTTTTCCCCACGTACCTAGGACTGAAATTTCAGAGTCATCTTTGACTTTCTCAATGCCCTGCAAATGTAAATGATTACTTAGGCCTGATTGAACTCAAACAATGTTCTGGTAAATTCTGCTTTGCAGAGCAGAACCACCGTGCTGCTAAGTTCTGTCTCACGGTACTTCTGTGACATTTTATGAAGGGTTAGGGTGTGTAACAGGTACACTGCAAATTGGGTTTGCACTGAAGTTGGGAAGCCAGGACTCTGGGATTCTCTCTCTGCCACTGGAGTGACCTAGCTGTCAAAATTCCGAGCTGCTCTGGTGGTTACGTGGCTCAACGTATTTTAGGCATCAAGGAATATACGTGGAATCATTTCCAAGAGAAGACAAAGACTGTAAAAAGTAAAAAAGAATCAAAAGGCCCACAATTTTTTCAGTTTATAGAGAAAGAAAAGCACCTTTCATCAAGACCATACTACTTGGGGCTTCTTGAGCATATTCCTCTGGCATCTTCTACACCTTAGAAAGGTCAAAGAAATCTGAGAAACTTACCATCACTGCCTCGAGATGATATCGATTTCACATCAATGGACTCTTTCCTTCTGTTCTTGTATCTGAATGAATGAGACTCTAAGGATTGCAAATTAGGAACAGAAAGTGAGTAGTTTGCAGCTTATTTACAGATGAAGTTTAGACACATTCCCCCCCTACCCCCATTATCTAAAAACCAAGTTTCCTTTTTAAGCTCTATAGAATAGTCTCAAGAAACAGCAAACCAGGGTGCCTGGGTAGCTCAGTGGTTTAAGACTCTACCTTCGGTTCAGGTCATGATCTCAGGGTCCTGGGATCGATTGGGCTCTCTGCTGGGTGGGAAGCCTGCTTCCCCCCATCTCTCTGCCTGCCTCTCTGCCTACTTGTGATTTCTCTCTGTCAAATAAATAAATAAAATCTTAAAAAGAAAAAAAAAAAGAAACAGCAAACCACTTTTTCTTTGAATCATCAACACAAAATTATCAGTCATATTAATTGTAAAATGATACTCTTTTCTTGTGACACCCCATTGTATCATGGTAATAGGGCTTACTGTCAAGGGCTTTGCAGTTCCATTAATGAAATACTTTTTAAAAATTAAACATTAAAAGGGGCACCTGGATGGCTCAGTCGGTTAAGCCTCTGACTCTTGATTTTGACTCCGGTCATGATCTCAGGGTTGTGAGAGCCAGCCCAGCATTGGGCTCCTCACTCAATAGGGAGTCAGCTTGATATGCTTTCCCTCTGCCCTGCCCCCTGCTTGCACATGTGCACATGTGTGCTTTCTCTTTCTCTCCCTAAGGTAAATAAATAAATCTATTAAAAAAAAAAAAAAACCATTGGGGTGCCTGGGTGGCTCAGTGGGTTGAAGCCTCTGCCTTGGGCTTGGGTCATGATCCAGGGTCCTGGGATCGAGTCCTGCATCAGGCTCCCTGATTAGCAAGGAGCCTGCTTCCCTCTCTCTATGCCTGCCTCTCTGCCTACTTGTGATCTCTGTCAAATAAATAAATAAAATATTTAAAAAAAAATTTCAAAAAACCATTAAAAACTGGGGTAAATTTTGGGGGTTCATTTCGACCTGAAGGACAGTACATGTAACTGGGTGGGGAAGGCTTTTACAAGGATATCTGTAGAAATAAAATACTAGTGAGATACACAGAAAGTTGAATTTATTGGAGAAACTAATATGGAGTAATTTTAGGTCCCTCTGCAAGGTCAGACCTCCAGATGGTCTCCTGAGGAGGTCATTTCATCAAATGAGACATACTGCCATTGCCAGGAAGGCAGAGAAGAAAAGGCACATTTTAAATCCCAACCATTTCCACAACTCAACTCTTGCTTTTGTCCCTATTTTCTGAAGGGGTGAAAAAAGCACTTAAATTTTGCCTAAGTCTTTGCTGACTTTGAATTTAACACCCAGAATTTGCGGCCATGTCAATCCAAGATTGAAGCACAGAGGGCGTGCTTCCGGTCAGGACCAAGAGATTGACATGTCAGGGCAGCAGAGTTGGCTTCAGAAACATGCATTCGCAGAGCACTGGGTGCTCGTGGAGTAGCCCAGTGGTAAGGAGAGAAACTTAATCTTAACAGCATCGCTCCTTACTGGGCTAAGACAGAAGGAGGACATGGCAGGTTCCTGCAGGGAGAATGCATTTATCAGACACCAAGATTCCAAGAAAGAAAGAAAAATTCCAGTGTTCATATTCCAAGAAAGAAAAAAAAAGATGCAATAATGCTCTTTTAAGAATTGTCTATTAGCATGAAAAAAAGTACAAGAGAGAACAGCAGTTAAAAGAATAAGCTCCTGGGTGGCTCTGTTGGTTAAGTGACTGCCTTCGGCTTAGGTCATGATCCTGGAGTCCTGGGATCGCGTCTGGCATCGGGCTCCCAGCTCCACGGGGAGTCTGCTCCTCTCTCTGACCTTCTCCCTTCTCGTGCTCTCTCTCACTCTCTCTTTCTCTCAAAAAATAAATAAATAAATAAAATCTTGAGAAAAACAACAAAAAAGAGTAAGCTCCAGAGCCCAACTGCCAATGTTCAGGTCTCTACCATGCCATGTACTAGCTGTGTAACCACAGGAATGTTATTTCTCTGTCTCCATATCTGTATCTATCGAGTGGAGTTAGTCACAGCATCTCTCTCAGGCTGTTGGGAGATGTAAATGAGTTAATCCACGGCAGCAGCTAGCATGGTGCCTGCTACACTGTACGTATGTGGTTCATGCTGGCTCATAGTATTAACTGTGTCTCTTCACTTGGAAATATACCTTCGAGGCACACATAGGATCATGTTACAACACTGTTCTGCCATTTGCTGTTTTCACTTCAAAATATGTCTTAAATGCTTTCTTCTGGATCACCTTTTTAACCATTTACTTTAGTGTCCTAAAAAATCTGATTCAGTTAAAAAAATAAGTAAACTTGAATTGTTTTATATAGCAAAAAGTGAAAAGCAGAACTATTATGAAGTTGATCTGAACACCATAACCCTATAGCCTTGTCTTAAATGATATAACAAAATATTTACACTGTCCCTTTGGCTCATTTTGTCTTCCAGATTCTGCCTTAATAGTTTTCATAGCCTTGGATAGGAGTTTCAGAGTTTATAAAGACAGCTATGGGTAGTGATACTTTACATGACATTGTTAGGATCATATGGCATCTTTCAAACCTTGAAAACGAACAGTGGTCCCTTGCAAGACACTCCTTTAAGTGCTCTTCAGGGACTTAATAATCTCATGTTCCTAACACTCATTTACCACATCATAAATTAAATCTAACTTAATAAAGATTTAAGATTACACTCAAGATTAAAAAAAAACTCAAGAATTCCTCAAAATTTAATTTCTAAATAAAACTAAAGTAGTGGGGAGCCTGGGTGGCTCAGTGGGTTGAAGCCTCTGCCTTCGGCTCAGGTCATGATCCCAGGGTCCTGGGATGGAGCACTGCATCAGGCTTCCTCCCCACCTCTCTGACTGTCTCTCTGCCCACTTGTGAGCTCTGTCAAATAAATAAGTAAAATCTTAAAAAATAATTAAATAAAACTAAAGTAGGGAAGTTAGTTTCTTGGCTGGCTGGCTGAATTCTAAATCATTCACTAGAAATTATTCAAAGGTATCTAATGCTTATTCCTGATTTTACCTCAGCTAAAATTAAGAGAATACAGCAACAGAAATTATTAAAAGTTTGGAGAAATTATTCTTCAATAAAAGGCCATTTAAATCAAATAATTCATTATTCATTCTACCAATAGACACTTATGGGATGAATTTAAAAACCAGAGAAAAGTGCTGTGAAGTGTGTAAATTACACCTGGCGATTCACAGACCTGTACCCCTGGGGATAAAAATATATTATATGTTTATAAAAAATAAAAAATTAAAAAAAATTTTAAAAAAACTTGAAATAAAATAAAAATGTTTAAAAAAACCAGAGAAAATAAGGATAAAGGAAATTTAAATAAATTTATTCAATGACAAGAAGGGATATAATATTAACAATTTTGGGGGAAAAAAAGCTAACATTTACTGAGCACCTACTCTGAAGCAGACATTGTGTTTCAATGTTAAAGTATAGAAATTATCTTTTATGATCATTACAACAATTCTGAAAGCTACATAATGTGATCCTCATTTTACCAGTGAGAAAAGGTAAACTTGGAGAGATTATGCAGGTAGCTCAAAGTCAAAGAGTTAGTCAAATGGGGGAACCTATGTTTTGTAAGATGGGATAGTTTCAACATAGCCATGCTCTGGGAGCATTTTTATTGGGTCTATTATGTGCAAGGCAATGCTGGGCACTGTAAAGGATATGAAAATGGAAGAGGTTTGGGCACCCAGAAGCTCATAAGTTAGTTAAAATAGTACTCTTGCTGTGTACAAGAAATAAACTAAAACATCAGATAGAGACAGAGACATACCAGGAGGGAGGGAGAGGGAAAGGCAGAGTAGGGGAAAGGGTAGGGGAATGGAAGGACAATACCCCACAGCTAAGTATCAGGTACTGCTAGATATTATATACACTTTCTCCTTTACTCTTCCTAGCAACGAGATGGACATTATTAATTCATTTTACAAGCAAAGAAACTAAAATGTAGAAGGATCAAATTAAATCTGAATGCGCTAAAATATGGACCATCCTAGAATCAAGGAGAAGGACTGAATTAGTAGCTCAGGGTCTAACCTTATGCATTAGCATCTGGGAAAACCATTAACTAAGCAAAGAAGGTCACGCATGTATGCAGGAACAAGAATTTTAAGTCTTGGAGAGCAGACTGGTTTTTTGCTCTAATGATTAGAGAATTACAGACCTTTCAAATCCAATAGTCATCTGGTCTAACCCACATTTGAGGGTAGAGGAGACAAAGGGTCAGACAGAGTGTAAACTGAGGGGGAAGGGACTGAAATGGTGCCTCGGTGCTCTTAACTTCCCGCACAGGGCAGTCCCTGCTCTCTAATCATCTAGCCACCGAGAGCTAGGAGGGAAGGGTAGCCTGTCCAGGGTACAACAGTGGGTTTCCCCTGGACTTCTGGGCCACTCACTTTTGTGTTTATTTGCTCTGCAAGGTCTCTAGCCAGCAAAATAAAACCAGGATGGGAAAGGCATTCAGTAGAAAAGGTTACCATGAATCAAGAGTCAAGTTTTGAAGGGATTCTGCTTGTATTCTGACTCTCTCTAGCCTTCCAACACCAGCGCTCAGATTTTGGCAATCCAAATTCTGGGGTAGTGAGTGTCTACTTCTTCAGAGTAATTTAGACCTCTTCAGAGTAATTTATAGACTTGAGCCCATCAGTGGCCACCAGAGTGTGTAAACGTGAAATGGAAGTGTTCTCACCTGTCTGAGAATTGTCTCCTGAATCACGATGAACCTTGTGAAGCTAAAGTTGTTCAAAAGTTTGGGGAAACAAGAGAAAAAAATTTTAAATATGGTATTAGCTACATTTCCAGCCGAACAGTTTCATTAAAAAGCTCTGAAGATTCAAGAAATCAAGAAGTTACACAGATAATATGAACAGATGAAAGATGTACAGCAACTGATTATACTACAAATGCTCTAGTACATTCAGACACTTCTGGAATGCCTGAGCCCAAGAGCAAGGGGATACCCAAGGGATGTGCTTTCTACTCAGGATGTCTACATCTCTTTTTAGCTTTTTCCATTTTGACCATTGCATAAATGCAGGAAGACAAAAATCTGTAACAGATTTTTTATAAGGCTAATATATAACCTATTTAGATTTTAGACATGTTATAAAATTTTTCTATAATATAAAAATAATCTGAATTTAGGCCTAGGATTTTAAAAACCTCTCTAAAAATCTCTTCTAGTGTTCCTCAATTATGGACAGAGCTGATTTACAAAATGTTTATTCACAAAGAGATATGAACTTAGGATGCAGCTTAACACCTACTTCCTCTCATTATCAACTTTGGTATCCTAATGATTTTATGTTAGTGCTCAATAAATATCTGTCAAATGAGTGAGTCATTAATACTAGAAAATAATAAACACGCTTTGGGATTTTGCATTTTTTTCCGTTTATAACTAAGACACTGTTATTGGGGTGCATCTAGCTATATCATGCTTATCATCATGCTCCTTTGCTGCTAAATCATCCATTTCCAGTTGCTTGGACAATCAAGTCTCTGTACCTACTCGCCGAATGGCATAAGTTAACCTGAAAAACAAGCTAGGTGACGAGCTGTAGTGCCAACACCAACGGTAATAGCTACACATCAGATAACAGGTATGATGTTACAGCTTGACACAACCACTGAACAATGATCACGTAAAACTGAAGTGTTAAAGAAAGGGGGCTTTCTTCCACATTATGTGGAATCATTCCACATAGTCTGGGCCACATGATTATTGAAACCACTACACGGGCGGCCTGTGTGAGATCTTGTGCAAAATGTGTTACATTTTTGGAATACAATCTTTGGAATACAATCTCCTTTGAAATTTGGCTGTGACACATTTATCCCATAACTGTGGGACCTTGTTATTTCTTCTGTGATCAACTAGTTTAAGTTTTTCCTTTACAGATAAAGACCATTTGCTACAAAGCTCCTGAGTGCAACGTGGATTTTTGATACCATACCAATAAATACAACTTTAGCCTTGCAAATTGTTTTCTCAGTCAGCTTTAGCTCAAAACCAGGTCATCTTAAATACTTAGCTTTTCTCTCTGAATCAGAATACACCTCTGCTTTAGGAACGAAGGCCTGTGACTTCCCTGATTACTCCAAAAAGCCCTTGTCTTTTATTGACCCCCACAAGCAAGCCGAATGATCTGTGGAGGTCCTGCGTGGCTGACACAGCCCAACCCTGCCTTTCAGAAGCTAGTGCCATAGAAGAGGGAACAGAGGGGAGGGTAGGTGAGAGGTACGAGGTCCCTCTGCTGAGGTAACTTCCCATCTGCCTTTCCCAACATAGGATGTGGTGTTTGGCCCTTTTGGAGAGGCAGGCAGGCACGCCCCCAAAACCACTGCCCCTGAGACAGTTCACCTAGCGCTGATGGACTCTCTGCTATGGACAGGAACAAAGCCTGGCAGTCACTCCCTGATGTCACCTGCTTTACAAGCAGAGGTTTCACAGGGCCACATTAGCACCTGTCGCTCAGGACAGGTCTCAGGACTCACTTCCTGATCCTCTGAGGCGGAAGCAGTGCCTGAGGCCCTCTGCTGGTTACCCTCCAGCGGCACTAGGTTTTCCTCAGAGCTTCCCGGCTCAGGTTCCCTCCTTCCCTCTTGGGAATACCTCCCCCTCCCCCACCCCCTTCACAACTGAAGATTCACTTGGATGAAAATTCTTTAACAGTTCCAACTCTTTTCTTGGAGGTCTAAACCCACATTTATAACTTGGCATGAATGAGTCCACTGGAATTATTGTCTCATATTTCTCATCTGTGTTCTCTGAGGAAGTCAACAGGGAAGGAGCTGCTCTGTAGTTGGCTGTTCTCCAAGAAGCGGCCAGGAGGGTAACCTGGGCTGGAGGGCTGTGGGGCACGGAGAGACGGAGCGGCTGTGAGGTGACAAGGGCACTGTCTCCTCCATGTCTGCCATGTGCTAGCACCTTTGCATTTGCCATCAGGCTAGTCAGAACAATACCCCTGGCAGAGGAAGGACCGTCATTCCTGTGATAGATGGGGAAGCTGAGGTTTCACTTGCCTGACCCTCCCAGCTAGTACACGACAGCGCCCAATTTCTAACTGTGATCAACGGCTCCAAACCCACTTCCTCTTCGCCACAGAGCTCTTTATAGGGAGGACCCAGAAGGGAAGCTCTGAGCCCAGGCCTGCTTAATTGGGGTCTGAGGACAACATCCTCTGTGGGACAGGAGGGCAGCTCTTTGGAATACAATCTCCTTTGAAATTTTGGGGAAGGCTTGAATCTCTGCTATCTATAAGTTTTGTCACATGTATGCTAAAAGCAAAGAAAAGCAATCATTCAGTGTCCCCAAGTCAACCACTGTCTGTGGAGTGTTTTTGTTTTCCCTTTTGTGATAGAAAGCTTAAAGTGTAAAATGTGTCCACATGAAGTCATGACTAGGAATTTGGATCCCTGTGTTTCTGGGGAACCTAATGCTTTAGCACTAAGTTCCTACAACGTGAATACCGTGGCCTTGGCCTGTGCTGCTCCTGCCAGAGCTCAAAGCTGGGATTTCTTAGCAAGTCCTTGGAAGCTTGCTTACACCTTGTTTTGGCGGGGGGGTGGGGGTGAGGGGTGGGGGTGGGGGATTCATCATTTTGAACCTTTAATTATTTAAAATGTTACAGGTTCCCATGAATGTTGCTGTCCTTGTGCTAAATGCTTTGTTTACAAAAACATGATTATGCTTGGCTCTAAAAGGCCGCACAAATTCTGGGTTTTGTGTGTATGTGTGTGGAAGAGAAAGATTTCAGGGTCATCTGATTGTTTTCCTCTTCTGGAATAACCATTTAAAACCATTTTTATTTTCTCTGCACACCCACCACAGTGCCTAAAAAGAAATTCTGTCAAGGCTGTGGAACAGCTGGAACTCTCATACCTTGCTGGAGAGAAGAGAAAATTGTGACACTGCTCTGAAAACAGGTGTGGCAGTCTCTTATAAAATTAAACATACACCTACTCTATGAGCCAACTCCTCAGTATTCAGCTTAACTCCTAAATATTTACCCAAGATAAACAAAAGCATATGTTGTTCCCCAAAAGTCTTCTCTAAGAATGCTCAAAGGAGCCCCAAACTGGAAACACTCCAGAAGTTCATCAACAAGGGAAATAAACTGTGGTCAACTGATACAATGGAATACTCTTCAGCAAAAAAAAAGAAAAAGGGAAAAATTACTGATATATATAACACAGATGCATCTCAAAACATGGTGATGAGTCACAGAAGCCAAACATAAAAGCACAGATATTGTATGCAACTCTAGGATAGGCAAAACTCATCCATGGTTAAGTATTCAGAACATGTTCCTTTAGGGGTGGGAGGGGGAGGAGTGGAGGCAGTGATATCTGGCAAGGCCAGGAGAGAACTTTTGGGATGGTAGATTTGGGACCTTGATGGGGCCTGAGTTACAGAGGTATGTGTACCTGTCAAAACTCAAGAAATGCTATACCTAAGATCTGTGCATTTCACTATATATAACTTTCACCTAAAAAATGAGAAAACCTGGATACAGATATTAAACTCTAGTCAATAATACACATGGTAAAGTGCCAAGGGGTGAAATGTCCTGCTATATGTAACTTAGTTTAAAAGCTATCAAAGACTAAGAGGGACTGATGAATAAAACAAGGAGAGGTGGATAGATGACTGAGCAAAACGGTCACTACACGACATAGGTGGTGGCCGCGTGTGTTTCTACTTACAATTCTTCTGCCTCTTCTACAGGTTTGAAGAATTTCATAATAAAATGTGGGAAGATTATATATTCAACTGAGAATATGGAAGAATGGCTAAAAATTGCAAGTCAGAGCTATAATTTAAAAGTCTGTAAAAGTAAATAGGATTAAGGCAATTTAGAACAACTTGAAACTGAGCAAAGTGAATTACATGTCATGGTCCCAGGGACTCCCAACCTACCATGAGCCTAGGCATGAACATGATGTTTCACTTTAAACCGTAACTAGTGAATTATAGATAGCAGCTGTCTTAGAAGTGTAGATTTACCCAGTTAACTATTTAATAGACAGATTTTAATGATTTCACTGACTGACTTTATGAATTACGTAATTACAAATGAACCTAAATTCTCTTATGTCTTATGGGAGAAAAACCCTGAGAAATAATTACATGAAAACAACACACTTAATATAATATGTTAAAATTAATTTTTTGAAACTGTAAAACCATGGGACATTTTAGCAGTTAAAATGAGTCGAGGCTAAGATCAGTGCAATAATAGCAAGCAAGCAAACAAATACTAGATAACTCCTTCAACCTGCATTTCAGAGTCACCCTGGGAATCTGAACAGCATTTGGTAGAAATGTCCAAGGCTGCTTTTGTCATTATGGAATGGCCAAGTCCTCAAAAGCGTCAGTCTCAACTCAAATCACCAGATTTCCCAGTGTATAAACCTGGGGTGTCCACCTTTGATGCTTCTTTTTCTCTCGTCCCCATACCTAGTCCATCATCAGATCCAGGAAGATCTCACTTCTCAATACCTCTGGGATCAGCCCCTTCGCCTCTCTCCACTGCCAGCCTGCAGGTGACTCTCAGCTCTCCTCTTACCTCAGCCGTGCCTCCCAGCCCACCTCGTTCTCAACTCTTTTGACCAGTGTTACCGAAACTACATTTAATCTTGTCATCTTCCTGCTTAAAACACTTCCCAATGGTCTTAGGGCCAGCCTTGTGGGACAGCCTGTTTGTGGGGCTGTGCGCTGTGGCCTGCTGCTCTGCTGGGCTACTGTCTTGCAGGCCACACTGGCCTCCATTCCACCCGCCTTGTTTTCCCAGGCTCTTCACTACCACAGAACCTTGACACATGTGACTCTTCTGCCCAGGAAGAACTTCCAAATCCACCATCTTCCCTTTGCCTCTTTGCCCTCTCGATGTTTGCCAAAAGGTAATTTTCACAGGGAAGCCCTCCCTTCCTCAAAGAAATAAATCTTTAAATAAATAAATAAATGTCAAATTTTAAAAACAAAGAGAATTTCAAAAGCTGGAAGGAATAAGTAGTTATATAAAAGGGAAACTCCATAAGGCTATCAGCTGATTTTTCAGCAGAAATGTTTCAGGCTAAAAGGGAATGGCATTATATATATTCAAAGTTCTGAAAAAAAAAAAAAAAACCCTACAACCAAGAATACTCTATATGTCAAAATTATCATTCAGTATTGAAGGAGAAATATAATTTCCCCCAAAAAATGTTAAAGGCATTCATCAGCACTGAACCTGACTTAAAAGAAATGTTAAAAGGACCTCTTTAAGTGGAAAAGAAAGGGCCATAATTAGAAGAATACTATGAAAGGAAAGGAGATTAACAAAATAAAAATTTCTAAACAGATGTGCACATACATAAAATGGTAAGTGGGATAGTAAAATAAAGTTCTTTCAGACTGTGTTCAAACTTGAGTGACCATCAACTTAATATAGAATATTATATACTTAGGAAAACCTGTAATAGATATACATATACAAAAAGAGAAAGAAAGCCAAGCATAACACTAGAGTAGGTTTAAAAAAACAACAAACACACACACAAGACAGAGAACAAGATAAGAAGAAAGGAATACAAGACTAACAGAAAAACAGTGAGAAAACAAAAGGGTAGTAATTACTTACCAATAATTAGTTTTAAATATAAATGGTCTAAAATTAACAAAACAGGAAACAACATGTGTTGGAGAGGATGTGGAGAAAGGGGAACCCTCTTACACTGTTGGTGGGAATGCAAGTTAGTGCAGCCTCTTTGGAGAACAGTGTGGAGATTCCTCAAGAAATTAAAAATAGAGCTTCCCTATGACCCTGCAATTGCACTCCTGGGTATTTACCCCAAGGATACAGATGTCGTGAAAAGAAGGGCCACCTGTACCCCAATGTTTATAGCAGCAATGACCACGGTCGCCAAACTATGGAAAGAACCAAGATGCCCTTCAACGGACGAATGGATTAGGAAGATGTGGTCCATATACACTATGGAGTATTATGCCTCCATCAGAAAGGATGAATACCCAACTTTTGTAGCAACATGGACGGGACTGGAAGAGATTATGCTGAGTGAAATAAGTCAAGCAGAGAGAGTCAATTATCATATGGTTTCACTTATTTGTGGAGCATAACAAATAGCATGGAGGACAAGGGGCGTTAGAGAGGAGAAGGGAATTTGGGTAAATTGGAAGGGGAGGTGAACCATGAGAGACTATGGACTCTGAAAAACAATCTGAGGGGTTTGAAGTGGCGGGGGGTGGGGTGGGAGGTTGGGGTACCAGGTGGTGGGTATTATGGAGGACACGGATTGCATGGAGCACTGGGTGTGGTGAAAAAATAATGAATACTGTTTTTCTGAAAATAAATAAATTGAAAAAATTTAAAAAATATATATAAACGGTCTGAGAGTGCCAATCAAAAGACATGGATGACTGAATGGATAAAAAAGAACAATACCCATCTACATGCTTCCTAAAAAGAGACTCACTTCAGACCTAAACACACATACAGACTGAAGTGAAGGTGTGGAAGATGTTTCATGTAAATGGAAGAGGAAAAAAAAATAAAGCTAGGATAGCATATTTATATCAAAGTAGACTTTAAAAGAAAGACTGTAATAAGAGACAAAGGAGGGTACTACAAAGGGATAAAGGGATCAACCCATCAAAAGGATATAATTACTTTAAATATCTCTGCACCGACAGATTTAAGTATCTATGCACACAACACTGAACCACCTAAATACAGAAAGCAAATATTAACAGACATAAAGGAAGAAACTGGCAGAAATACAATTAACATCCCATCTATGGATAGATCAGACAACAGAAAATCAGTAAGAAAACAGTGGCTTTTAACAACACACTATACCAGATGGACTTAAACAGACATATACAGAACATTCCATCCCAAATAGTAAAATCACATTCTTTTCAAGTGCTTGTGGTACATTCTCCAGGACAGATCACATGTTAGACCTTAAAACAAGTCTCAATTAAAGAACAGTGAAATAATATCTAGCATTCTTTCCAACCACATAGTATTAAACTAGAAATCAACTACAAGAAAAAAAAAAACAAAACTCGTAAAAACCACAAACATGTGGAGGCTAACCCAATGAACCACCAATGAGTCAACAAAGAAATCAAAGAGGAGATTAAAAAAAAATACCTAGAGAAACTTGAAGATGAAAACGCTGGTCTAAAATCTTTGGGATACAGTGCAAATAGTTTTAGGAGAGAAATTTATAGCGATACAAATCTATCTCTATAAACAAGAAAAATCCTGACAGCCTGACCTTACACTTAAAGGACCTAGAAAAAGAAAAACCAACAAAACCCAGTTAGTAGAAAGAAAGGAAATAAATAAAAAAGAGCAGAAATAAAAGAAACAGAGACAAACAATACAATAGAAAAGAACACTGAGACCAAGAGTTGGTTCTTTGCACAGATAACAAAATTGACAAATCTTTACCCAGACTCATTAAGAAAAAAAGAAGACCCAAGTAAGTAAAATCAGAAATGACAAATAAGCAACAACTGATAGCACAGAAATATGAAAGCCCTGGTAAAAATTATATGCCAAATAATTGGACAACCTAGAAGAAATGGATAAATTCCTAGAAACATATAATCTTCCAAAATTTAATCAGGAAGAAATAGAAAATCTCAACAGATTGATAACTAGTATGAAACTGAATTATTAACCTAAAGTTCCCAACGAAGACAATTCCAGAACCACAAGTATTCACAGTGAATTCTACCACACATTTAAAGTCGAGCTAATACCTATTCTTCTCCAATTATTACAAGGAAACAGAATGAAAGCTTCCATTTATATTATACAGGACCCACATTACTCTAATATCAAACCAGACAAAGGCACTAGACAAACAACACCCGAAAACAACTAGGCCAATATCCCTGATAAACATAGAGGCAAAAGTCCTCAACAAAGTATTAACAAACTGAATTCAACAACACATTAAGAGGATCATGCACCATGGTGAAGAAGGATTTATTCTGGAGATTCTCGGATGGTTTAATACCCAGAGAAATAAATCAGTGATATCACATCAAGTAAATAAAGGATAAAAATCACATGATCTTCTCAATAGATGTCGAAGAAGCGTTTGACAAAATCCAACAACAACTATTCATGATAAAAACTCTCAACAAAGTGGGTACAGAGGGAACCTCTACTTAATTAAAGCTATGCATGACAAACACAGTAACATTACACGCAGTGTTGAAAACCCAAGAACTTTAAGATTAGAAACATGACAAGGATGTCCACTCTTCCCATTTTTATTCAACATAGTAATGAAAGTCCTCACAACTATCAGACAAGAAATAAAATGTTCCAAAATGATAAGGACAAAATCAAACTGTCAGTATTTGCCAAGGGCACACTATACATAGAAAACCCTAAAGTTTCCATCAAAAACTACTAAAAGTAATGAGTGAATTCAGTAAAGTTGCAGGATACAAAATACACAAACATCTGTTACATTTCTACACACGAATATCAAAGTAACATAAAAAGAAATTAAGAAAATAATTCTATTAACAGCTGCATCAAAAAGAATAAAATATATAGGACTAAACTTAACCAAGGAGATGAAAGCCTATACCCTGAAAACTGTAAAAACATTGATAAAAGAGGGCAACATAAACAAATAGAAAAGTATTCCACACTCATGGATTGAAAGAACAATGTTAAATTGTGCCTACTACCCAAGGCAATCTATAGACTCAGTGTAATCTCTAACAAAATACCAGTAGCATTTTTCACAGCATTACAACGAATATTAAAATTTGTATGGAGCCACAATAGGCCCTGGATAGCCAAAGCAATCTAAAGAAACAAATCTGAAGGTACAACAATTCCAGATTTCAAGACATGCTACAAAGCTATAATAATTATAACAGTATGATAACGGTGCAAAATATAGACACCAAGGGCAATGGAACAGCATAAGGAAGCCCAGAAATAAACCCACACTTACATGGTTGATTAGTCTATGACAAAGGAGGCAAGAATACATGAAGGGGAAAAGACAGTCTCTTTAATAAATGATGCTGAGAAAACGGAACTGTAAGGTAGTATTGTATGTCTACTATACTTCCATAAAAACAAACTAAATATAAAAAGGGGTTTAGAATGTCACATAACCTTAGTTGACAAAGCAAGGGCCAGGTTTGAGAGGGCAGACTAATTCTGAAAGAAGTTCTACAGTGGGTAAAATGCTATCAAATAGCATTGCATGTTATAGAGAAATTGTTGGTGAAAGGAAATGTCAGTCACTGGGGCAAACTTCATTTTCTCATTGTCTCATTTTAAGAAATTGCCACAGCCTCTCCAGCCTTCAGCAACCACTGAACCATTGATCAGCCATCAATACGAAGGCAAGAACTTTCACCAGCAAAGAGATTACCTTCACCAAAAGCTCAGAGGATGGTTAGTAGTTTTTTAGCAATAAGGTATTTTTATGAATGAAAGACCTTAATGTGTGGCAGGAAACCATCAAAATCCTAGAGGAGAACACAGGCAGAAATCTGACCTTCGCTGTAGCAACTTCTTGTTAGACACATTACCAAAGGCAAGAGAAACAAAAGCAAAAATGAACTACTGGAACTTCATTAAGATAAAAAGTTTCTGCACAGCAAAGGAAACAATCAACAGAACTAAAAGACACCGATGGAATGGAAGAAGGCATCTACAAACGACATATCAGATAAAGGGCTAGCATCCAAAATACATAAAGAACTTACCAAATTCAAAGCCCAAAAAACAAATACCCAGTTAAGAAATGGGCAGAAGACATGAAGAGATACTTTTCCAAAAAAGACATCCAGATGGCTCAGAGACAAATCATCTGACAGCTGTCAGGATGGCTAAAATCAACAACACAAGAAACAACAGACGGTGGCGAGGATGCAGAGAAGGGAATGCTCTCGCACTGTTGGTGGGAGTGCAAACTGGTGCAGCCGCAAAATGACAGGGGTGGAGCTGGAGTGTATCAGGCTAAGTTAAATACGTCAGTCAGAGAAAGACAAAACCATGGGATTTCACTCTTACGTGGAGTTTAAGGAAGAAAACAGATGACCATATGGGAAAGGGGAAGAGAAAAGAGAGAGGGAAACAAATCATGAGAGACTCTTAATGACAGAGAAGAGACTGAGGGTTGATGAGGGAGGTGGGTGGGGGAGGGGCCAGACGGGTGATGGGCATTAGAGGAGGCCTTGTTAGGATGAGCACTGGCTGTTGGAAGTGACGAATCACTGAATTCTACTCCAGAAACCAATGTCGCACTGTATGTTAACTACCTAAAATTTAGATACGTACGTAGATGAATAAAGTATTTTTAAATTAAAGTTTGTACACTGCTTCTTAGACATAATGCTACTACACAATTAACAGACAACCGTACAATATAAACATAACTTTTTTTTAATAGTTTGCATTTTTTTAAAGATTTTATATATTTATTTGACAGAGAGAAATCACAAGTAGATGGAGAGGCAGGCAGAGAGAGAGAGGGAAGCAGGCTCCCTCCTGAGCAGAGAGCCCGACGCGGAACTCGATCCCAGGACCCTGAGATCATGACCTGAGCCGAAGGCAGCGGCTTAACCCACTGAGCCACCCAGGCGCCCCTAAACGTAACTTTTATATGCACTGGGAGACCCAGTAATTCACTGGACTTGCTTTATTAAGTTACTCACTTCATTGCAGGGATCTGGAACCAGGCCTGCAATTTCTCCAACGTATGTCTGTGTACTGTTTGCTTTTGTGTCACCGTCACCCCCAAATATTATGAGAAGGGGTTAAAACTCTGGTTGTAATGAAGACAAGGACTATCCTCTAAAATAATTAGTATAGCTTGCGAAGTCAACATATTAAGAAATGTTTTCTTTTTAAGATTGAGCATACCTGATCAACAACTTCAAGAGAAACCCAAAGTCTTCTGTGTGTGTGACAAGACTCCGGTGATGGGGCGCCTGGGTGGCTCAGTGGGTTAAGGCCTCTGCCTTCGGCTCAGGTCATGATCCCAGGGTCCTGGGATCGAGCCCCGCATCGGGCTCTCTGCTCTGCGGGAAGCCTGCTTCACCCTCTCTCTCTGCCTGTCTCTCTGCCTACTTGTGATCTCTGTCTGTCAAATAAGTAAATAAAATCTAAAAAAAAAAAAAAAAAGACTCCGGTGATGCAGGGGAGTTCTGAGAGCCAGAGGAGAGATGTGATCACACGACAGTCTTTTAAGACCCTCCCTTCATTTACATGTAATAAGGACAGCGCAAGGGGTATAACACAGGATTTCTTTGATCCTCTTTCTTTACTGAAGATACTTTGATGAGTATTACCTCGGAAGCTAAAAGTATTTGATGTATAGATCAAAGAGGTTTTCCGTCTACTCGATTTTCAAAAATTATTTATAATACAGTTCTCAAAATTCCCACCCAAACAGCAAACCAACACCAAACAGTGTTCCTCAAATATGGCAACAAAATACACCCATGCAACATTCTGGATCCCCGCCCGCCATGATCAGCTTTACACAGCTCCTAAAGCACGGGCGGGCTGCTGCCCCTGTTCTCATGTGTTCTGAGTCTGGTTCTTAACATACTGGAGCTTCAAGACAAAGAAGAATGTACATACATGCCAATTTAGATACTGGTTTCACATGTCTTTACTTCAGTTAATTTTATGAACCTAACATACTCAATACAACATCATCTCTTCCCTTTTATCTTAAACTTAAAATATTACTTTCGTCAAAGTAACATGCACTGATCAGAAACAGAGAAGTTAATGCATATCAACGTTTCAGATTACATGAGATTAAAAGAAAAATCCCAAGTTTTTTGTTTGTTTTGTTTTATTTGGGTTTGTTTGTTTTTAGGTAACTTGCCTTATGCCAAACAGGAACAGATTTTTTATCTTCTCCCTGCTGTTTGGTATTTTCTGGGAAAAATGTAAGCATCCCCTTCTGTGCAATGCCAGATCTAGTATGTTCGGGTATCACTGGTATCCTTCAGTCAACATTTTCTTGGCTCAGGGCTAGTACCCACCAGCCCCACAGCTAGCGTGCACTGGGAAGAGCCATGACAAAGGGGCACTCATTAGATAGCCAGTGATAATTCCCTTTTTTATCTTCTTCTCATGGAAACACACTTAATTCAAGGTGCCATTCTGGTTTACACATTTTATCTTTTCCCCCCCTTGTCCAGTTTCTCTTTTAATGGCTTTCAAATACCTACAATGCAAGCACCACTTTGCTTCATACCTGGCAAACAGTGAGTTTTCTTTTTGTTTTTTTAAAGGTTTTATTTATTTATTTGACAAAGACAGAGATCACAAAGTAGGCAGAGAGGCAGGCAGAGAGAGAGGGAGGAAGCAGGCTCCCTGCTGAGCAGAGAGCTCAATGCAGAGCTTGATCCTAGGACCCTGAGATCATGACCTGAGCCAAAGGCAGAGGCTTAACACAGGCACTCCAACAGTGAGTTTTCTAGTATGGAAATAAGATTATCGTTTTCCAAGTCTGGCATGAATCAAAATTGCCTTAAGGGCTTGTTAAAATAGGTTGGGGGCACCCCTCGAGTTTCTGATTCACTAGGTCTGGGTGGTGCCTAGAATTTGGACCTCTAGCAAATTCCCAGAGGAGGCTGAGGCTGTGGATATAGGGGCCATGCTGTCGTATCTGGAGATCCCCTTACTCAGAGTGCACTGGGCGCCAGCAACCTTGCTGACACCTGGGAGCCTGTCAAAACTACCAACTCTCAGACCCCTGAATCAGAATCTATATTTAACAGTTAATCTCCAGGTGATTTTTGTTTTAAGATTTTTTTAAAAAAAATTTATTTATTTGACAGAGAGAGAAATCACAAATAGGCAGAGAGGAGGCAGGCAGAGAGAGGGGGGAAAAGCAGGCTCCCTGCCGAGCAGAGAGCCCGATGCGGGGCTCGATCCCAGGACCCCGGGATCATGACCTGACCTGAAGGCAGAGGCTTTTAACCCACTGAGCAACCCAGGCACCCCTCTCCAGGTGATTTTAACCTCACAGTTTCAGAAGCACTGTCTTAAGCGGAAAAATCTCAGGCTCATCAACAGATGGATTAATATCTCCACTTCCAGTTGTATAAACCTGGGGAATTTATGAGCTTCACTGAGTCTCAGTTTTCTAATGGGTAAATGGGGACCAATGCCTACTATTCAGGATCTATAAGATCAAATGAAATAGCGTGTGCAAAATGCTGAGCCCAGTAGCTTCCAGGCTTATCTTTTTTTTTTTTTTTAATTTTATTTGAGAGGCAGAGAGAGAGCAAGTACAACCAGTGGGGAGCAGCAAGAGAGAGGGAGAAGTAGACACCCCACTGACCAGGGAGCCCGACATGGGGCTCAATTCCAGGACCCTGAGATCATGACTTGAGCCGAAGGCACACACTTAACCTACTGAGCCACCCAGGCGACCCCAGGCTTGTCTGTTACCAGAATTACCTGGAAGGTTTGTGAAAGCACATTGCCATGCTCCACGCCCATAATTTCTGTTCCAGTAGGTCTGTTCCAGTGAGGCCTGAGATTTTATGTTTCTAACGAGTTCCCTGTGAGGCTAATGCTGCTTACCCAGTGACCCTTCTTTGAGAACCACTGGACTAGCCCATAGAGGGCACCCAGATAATGCTGGTTCCCTTAGCCTTTCCTCTCTCACAGATGTGTCCTGTTCGTCAAGAATCTGGACTCAAGGATATTTATATTTTTTATTATTTCAATACTGATTTTAGTCCACAAAATTATTTCCTTTAAAGCCTACATTGAGCAATTGTGGTATATTTCTCACTTTCCTGCTGTCATTCACTTAGCCTGTGTCCCCTCACTGCTTAGTGACAAAGAGAAACATACCAAGAGCTTCAGAAAGAAATTTCATTTGGCTTAAAGTTTCTTGTTCTTAAAGAATTGTCAAGGACTGATGGCACTTTTGCCAAACACTTTAATGTGTAACTCCTCTGCCTGCTAGATTTTGTCAGGAGAATGAAGGGATTGGATTGCAAAGATCCCAGTTTCTCACTCCTGTTTCCCTCGTGCTCAGCACAGAGTCATTCAAGTGTTTAATGACACCAGGGGTTCATTTGCACTGACATTAGCCTAAGACAGAAGTGATCAGCAGGACCTTTGCTTCATAAATCAGGCCCTTTGATAGCTACAGCTGAAACAGGACAGCACAAAGGAAATATTAATAATAGCGAGAGAATAGAAGAGTAAAACAGCTTTATCATTGTGTGTCCCGATGTTCTGAAAATGCTGTTCAGTAGAATTCTAGTTGACATTTTGTGATCACCTCCAGAAGAAAAAGGGCATGGCTAAATGCTCTCTCACTTTCTAGTTCAACTCCACAAATATTTATTGTGCCTAAGAGACAAAGATGGTTACAACACAGTCCCTGCTTTCCAATGATTTCCTGTATAACAGGAACAAAAAATAAGTACTGTTACAATGTATCTATTCATTAAGAGTTTGTTGAGTGTCTACTATGTGCCAGGTCATGCTTTAGGCCCTAGCGATGTGTCAGAGAACAAAAGAGAGGGTCTCAGTAAGCTGGTTCAGAAGTACCAAAGATGGTATTTTGTAAGGAGTTAGATGCTGAAGGTTAACAAATAAGTTGAGGGCATTCCACAACACGACACCAAATAACCCATACCACAGAAATATAATTGTAAGAGAATATTATGAAAAAGTATATTCCAACAAACTGGTCAACCTAGAAGAATGGATAAAGTCCTAGAAACGTATAACCTCCCAAAACTGAAACAGGAATACAAAATTTGAAGAAACCCATTACCAGCAAGGCAATTGAATCAGTAATAACAAAACTCCCAACACCCCCAACAACAAAAAGTCCAACACCAGACATCGTCACAGGCTAATTCTACCGGACCCTTAAAGAAGAATTGATATGACTTCTGGAACTATTCCAAAAAATAGAAAAGGAAGGAAAACTTCCAAAGTCATTCTATGAGGCTGCATTACCCTCATACCAAAACCAGATGAAGACACCACAAAAAAAGACAACTACAGGCCAGTATCTCTGATGAACACAGATTCAAAAATCCTCAACACAATACAAGCAAACCAAATTCAACAAATCATTAAAGAATTCAGGGGCTCCTGGGTGGCTGACCTGGTTAAGCATCTGCTCCAGCTCAGGTCATGATCCCTGTGTCCTGGGATTGAGTCCTGTGGCAGGCTCCCTGCCCATCAGGGAATCTGCTTCTCCCTCCCCCTGTTCTTGCACTCACTTGCTCTCTCTCTTCCTCTCAAATAAATAAACAAAATCTTTTTTAGAAATTCATTTAGCACCTTCAAATGGGTTTTATTCCTGGGATGCAAGGGTGTTACAATATTCACAAATCAATGTGATACATCACATCTGTAAGAGAAAAAATAAGAACCATATGATTATTGCAATCGACGCAGAAGAGCCTTTGACAAAGTACACATCATTCATGATAAAAACGCTCAACAAACTAGGTTTAAAGAGAACATACCTAAACAATTGAGGTCATAAATGGAAAAGCCACAGCTAAAATCATCTTCAATGGGGTAAAACTATGAGCTTTCCCCCCCAAGTTCAGGAATAGGACAAGGATGGCCACATTCACCACTTGTGTTCAACATACTACTGGAAGTTCTAGCTGCACAATCAGACAACAAAAGTTAATAAATTGGACAAACCCAAAAGGAGATCAAAGAGAAGAAGAGCAGAAATTCTAGAAACAGAAAATCAACCACTTTCTGAAAGGTAGGACGTGTTGAGAAGTGAACCCGAAGCAACGGGAAGATGGACTGTGGAGGGGAGGGGCTGGCTCTCAGCAAATGGCAGAGCAGTGGAGCACAAAATCAGAACTTTTAAAAGTCTGCTCCACTGAAGGACCTTGCTCCAGAGGCTAAATGGGGATAGAGCCCTCGTGGGGACAGCATGGTCTCAGGTCCCGTAAGGTCACAGAAGGATCAGGGGTGTCTGAGTGTTGCAGAGCTTGCAGGTATTAGAGCGGGGAAGCCGGCTACAGAGATGGAACCGAGGAGTGAGCTCTCAGCTTGGGGTTACTTTAAACCATGATCCGTGACACAGTCAGACCACTGCTCTTTGAGCAGGGACCCACAAGTGGCAGATCCAGAGAGACTCACCTTTCTCTGCTAGAAGAAAAGAGTGGCAAGAATCTGCTGGGTTTGGAGATTCCAAATGGGGTTGTCTGCCAGAGACAGAAACACTGGGCGGGCTGGGCAAGCTTGGAGTGTGGCTGGAGACCAGGGAGATAGGAGTGACTGAGTGCTTTTCTCCAAGGGTGAAAACTGGGGCCCTGAGCTCTCAGCTCCTCCGGGCCAGAGAAGGGG
Source organism: Neogale vison (assembly GCF_020171115.1). NCBI lineage: Eukaryota > Metazoa > Chordata > Mammalia > Carnivora > Mustelidae > Neogale > Neogale vison. The sequence goes on from NC_058091.1 coordinate 213,728,712, forward strand.
AGGCCGCCATTTTCATTCCCATCCTCCAGAACTCTATGGAAAGAGTTCGGGGAACAAAAGCTCCCGAGAGCAAACCCAAGCAAATTACTTAGCCCGGCCCCTGACAGGAGAGGCACAATTCTGCCTCCGGGAAAGACACTTGAGAATCACTGCAACAGGCCCCTCCCCCAGAAGATCAGCAAGAACATCCAGCCAAGATCAAGCTCACTGATCAAGGAGAACTGCAAATTCCAGAGGAGGGGAAAGCAAAGCATGGAATACATGGCTTTCTCCCCAGGATTCCTTAGTCTTGCGAAGTTAATTAAATTTTTTTATTTTTATTTTTTTTATTCTAATCTTTTTTTAACTTTTCCTCTTTCCTCTTTTAACATTTTTTTAACTAGTTTATCTTAACAATACCTTTCTTTAAAAAATCTTTTTAAACCTTCATTATTATAGTCATATTTTATCCTTCATTGTACCTAACTTTATTTTTTGTATACATATAGGGTTTTTTCTTCTAAAAAATTCTGGGATACAATCTCTTCTAATAGATAAAAATATACCCTAAATCTAGCATAGGGCTTTGTTCTAGTCTCCAGCCTGAGCAAATTCTCTCCACTTTCTTTTTCTTTCTTTATCCAACCAACTTATCAATTCCTATTTAAAATTTTTTTTAAATTTTCATCTTTACAGTCATATTCCATCCTTTCATCGTGTTTACCCTTATTTTTGTATATAGATAAGTTTTTCTTCCTTCAAAATTTTGGGAGATAGTTTCCTTTAAGAGAACAAAATATACCCAAAATCAAAGTGGGTGGCTCTGTTCTATTCACCAGTCTGAAATAAATAAATAAATAAATATATGCACACACACATATTTTTAATTATTATATATACATTTTAAGTATATATTTATATTTTAAATGTTTTTAAAACTCCTTTTTGGGGTCCCTTCTGATTGGTTAGCATACATTTTTCTGGGGTCTTTGCCACCCTTTTAGTATTTTATTCTCTCATTCATATATTCTTATCTGGATAAAATGATAATGTGGAAAAACTCACCACACAAAAAAAAGAACAGGAGGCAGTACCAAAGGCTAGGGACCTAATCAATTACCTATTATATTGGTAATATGTCAGAGCAAGAGTTCAGAACAATCATATTCAAGGTGCTAGCTGGGCTTGAAAAAGGCATGGAAGATATTAGAGAAACCCTGTCTGGAGAAATAAAAGCCCTTTCTGGAGAAATAAAAGAACTAAAATCTAACCAAGATGAAATTTTTAAAAAGTTGTTAATGAGGTACAATAAAAAAATGGATGTTCTTACTGCTACAATAAATGAAGCAGAAAAGAGAATTAGTGATATAGAAGACCAAATAATGGAGAATAAAGAAGCTGAGCAGAAGAGAGACAAACAACTACTGGACCATGAGGGGAGAATTCGAGAGATAAGTGATACCATAAGATGAAACAATAATTGGGATTCCAGAAGAAGGAGAAAGAGGGGCGGGGGCAGAAGCTATGCTGGAGAGAATTACTGTAGAGAATTTCCCTAATATGGCAAAGGGAATAAGCATCAAAATCCAAGAGACACAGAGAATCCCCCTCAAAATCATTAAAAATAGGTCCATACCCCATCATCTAATAGTAAAACTTACAAGTCTCAATGACAAAGAAAAAATCCTGAAAGCAATTCGGGACAAGAAGTCTGTAAACATACAATAGTAAAAATATTAGATTGGTAGCAGACTTATCCACAGAGACCTGGCAGGCCAGAAAGAACTGGCATGATATATTCAGAGCACTAAATGAGAAAAAACTGCAGCCAAGAATACTATATCCAGCTAGGTTATCATTGAAAATAGAAGGAGAGATAAAAAGGTTCCAGGATAAACAAAAACTAAAAGAATTTGCAAACACCAATCCAGCCCTACAGGAAATATTGAAAGGAGTCCTCTCAGCAAAGAGAGAGCCTAAAAGTAACAGACCAGAAAGGAACAGAGACAATATACAGTATACAGTATACAGCAATATATAGACAATATAATAGTCACCTTACAGGCAATACAATGGCATTATATCCATAACTTTCAATAGTTACCCTGAATGCAAATGGGCTAAATTCCCCAATTAAAAGACACAGGGTATCAGAACAGATAAAAAAACAAAGTCCATCAATATGCTGTCTATAAGAAACTCATTTTGGACCCAAAGACTCCTCCAGATGTAAAGTAAGGGGATGGAAAATAATTTACCATGCTAATGGACATCAAAAGAAAGGTGGGGTGGCAATCCTTATAACAGATCAATTAGGTTTTAAGCCAAAGACTATCATAAGAGATGAGGAAGGACACTATATCATACTCAAAGGGTCCGTCCAACAAGAAGATCTAATAATTTAAAATATCTATTCCCCTAACATGGGAGCAGCCAAATTTATAAACCAATTAATAACAAAATCAAAGAAACACACTGACCATAATACAACAATAGTAGGGGACTTTAACACCCTCCTCACTGAAATGGACAGATCATCTAATCAAAAGATCAACAATAAAGTCTTTAAATGACATACTGGACCAGATGGACATCACAAATATATTCAGAATATTCCATCCCAAAGCAACAGAATAGACATTCTTCTCTAGTGCACATGGAACATTCTCAGAATAGATCACATCCTGGGTAACAAATCAGGTCTCAACCAGTACCAAAAGACTGGGATCATTCCCTGTATATTTTCAGACCACAATGCTCTGAAGCTAGAACTCAATCACAAGAGCAAAGTTGGAAAGAACTCAAATACATGGAGGCTAAAGAGCATCTTACTAAAGAATGAATGGGTCAACCAGGAAATTAAAGAAGAATTGAAAAAATTCATGGAAACAAATGATGATGAAAACACAACTGTTCAAAATCTGTGGGACACAGCAAAGGCAGTCCTAAGAGGAAAGTTTATAGCAATATAAGCCTTTCTCAAGTACACAACCTAACCTTACACCTAAAGGAGCTGGAGAAAGAACAGCAAAGGAGATCTAAACCCAGCAGGAGAAGAGAAATCATAAAGATCCCAGCAGAAATCAATGAAATAGAAACCAAACAAACAGTAGAACAAATCAACGAAACTAGGAGCTGGTTCTTTGAAAGAATTAATAAGATTGATAAACCCCTGGCCAGACGTATCAAAAAGAAAAGAGAAAGGATCCAAATAAATAAAATCATGAATGAAAGAGAAGGGATCATAACCAACACCAAGAAATACAAATAATTACAAGAACATATTATGAGCAACTATACAACAGCAAATTTGACAATCTGGAAGAAATGGATGCATTCCTAAAGATGTATAAACTACCAAAACTGAACCAAGAGGAAATAGAAAACTTGAACAGACCCATAACCAGTAAGGACATTCAAAGAGACATCCAAAACACCCCAACAAACAAGAGCTCAGGGCCAGACGGCTTCCCAGGGAATTTCTACCAGACATTTAAAGAAGAATTAATTCCTATTCTCCTGAAACTGTTCAAAAAATAGAAATGGAAGGGAAACTTCCAAACTCATTTTATGAGGCCAGCATTAACTTCATCCCAAAACCAGACAAAGATCCCATCAAAAAATAGAAATGGAAGGAAAACTTCCAAACTCATTTTATGAGGCCAGCATTAACTTCATCCCCAAACCAGACAAAGATCCCATCAAAAAAAGAGAATTACAGGGGTGCCTGGGTGGCTCAGTGGGTTAAAGCCTCTGCCTCTGGCTCGGGTCATGAGCCCAGGGTCCTGGGATCAAGCCCTGCATCAGGCTCTCTGCTCAGCAGGGAGTCTGCTTCCTCCTCTCTCTCTCTGCCTGCTTCTCTGCCTCCTTGTGATCTCCATCTCCATCTCCGTCAAATAAATAAATAAAATCTTAAAAGAAAAAGAGAGAGAATTACAGACAAATATCCTTGATGAACACAGATGTGAAAATTCTCACCAAAATACTAGCCAATAGGATCCAACAGAATATTAAAAGGATTATTCACCACGACCAAGTGGGATTTATCCAGGGTTGCAAGGTTGGTTCAATATCTGCAAATCAATCAATGTAATACAATATATTAATAAAAGAAAGAACAAGAACCACATGATACTCTCAATAGATGCTGAAGAAGCATTTGACAAAGTACACCATCCTTTCTTGATCAAAACTCTTCAAAGTGTAGGGATAGAGGGCACATACCTCAATATCATCAAAGCCATCTATGAAAAACCCACCGCAAATATCATTCTCAATGGAGAAAAACTGAGAGCTTTTCTGCTAAGGTCAGGAAAACAGCAGGGATGTCCATTATCACCACTGCTATTCAACATAGTCTTAGAAGTCCTAGGCTCATCAATCAGACAACAAAAAGAAATTAAAGGCATCCAAATCAGCAAAGAAGAAGTCAAACTATCACTCTTTGCAGATGATATAATACTTTATGTAGAAAACCCAAAAGACTTCACTCCAAATCTGGTAGAACTTGTACAGGAATTCAGTAAAGTGTCAGGATATAAAATCAATGCAGAGAAATCAGTTGCATTTCTTTACACCAACAACAGGACAGAAAGAGAAATTAAGGAGTCAATCTTATTTACAATTGCACCCAAAACCATAAGATACCTAGAAATAAACCTAACCAAAGAGGCAAAGAATCTCTACTCAGAAAACTACAAAATACTCATGAAAGAAATTGAGGAAGACACAAAGAAATGGAAAAATGTTCCATGCTTATGGATTGGAAGAATAAATATTGTGAAAATGTCTATGCTACCTAAAGCAATCTACATGTTTAATGCAATCCCTATCAAAATACCATCATTTTTCTTCAAAGAAATGGAACAAATAATCCTAAAAAAAATTTTTTTAATGATCCTAAAAATTTATATGGAACCAGAAGAGACCTCGAATAGCCAGAGGAATGTTGAAAAAGAAAGCCAAAGTTGGTGGCATCACAATTCCAGACTTCAAGCTCTATTATGAAGCTGTCATCATCAAGACAATACCGTACTGGCACAAAAACAGACACATAGATCAAAGGAACAGAATAGAGAGCCCAGAAATAGACCCTCAACTCTATGGTCAACTAATCTTCAACAAAGCAGGAAAGAATGACCAATGAAAAAAAGACAGTCTCTTCAACAAATGGTGTTGGGAAAATTGGACAGTCAATGCAGAACAATGAAACTGGACCATTTCCTGACACCACACACGAAAATAGACTCAAAATGGATGAAGGACCTCAATTGAGAAAAGAATCCATCAAAATCCTTGAAGAGAACACAGGCAGCAACCTCTTCGACCTCAGCCATAGCAACCTCTTCCTAGGAACATCACCAAAGGCAAGGGAAGCAAGGGCAAAAATGAACTACTGGGACTTCATCAAGATCAAAAGCTTTTGCACAGCAAAGCAAACAGTTAAAACCAAAAGACAACTGACTGGATGGGAGGAGATATTTGCAAATGACATATCAGATAAAGGGCTAGTATCCAAAATCTATAAAGAGCTTATCAAACTCAACACCCAAAGAACAAATAATCCAATCGAGAAATGGGCAGAGGACATGAACAGACATTTCTTTTTTTTTTTTTTTTTTAAAGATTTTATTTATTTATTTGACAGAGAGAAATCACAAGTAGATGGAGAGGCAGGCAGAGAGAGAGAGAGAGGGAAGCAGGCTCCCTGCTGAGCAGAGAGCCCGATGAGGGACTCGATCCCAGGACCCTGAGATCATGACCTGAGCTGAAGGCAGCGGCTTAACCCACTGAGCCACCCAGGCACCCCTGAACAGACATTTCTGCAAAGAACACATCCAGATGGCCAACAGACACATCAAAAAGTGCTCCACATCACTCTGTATCAGGGAAATACAATCAAAACCTCAGTGAGATACCACCTCACACCAGTCGGAATGGCTAAAAATTAACAAGTCAGGAGACAACAGATGCTGGTGAAGAGGCAGAGAAAGGGGAACCCTCCTACACTGTTGGTGGGAGTGCAAGCTGGTGCAGCCACTCTGGAAAAAACAGTATGGAGGTTCCTCAAAATGTTGAAAATAGGGATACCCTGTTACCCACTAATCGCACTACTGGGAATTTACCCTAAATATACAAACGTAGGGATCCGAAGGGGCATGTGCACCCGAATGTTTATAGCAGCAATGTCCACAATAGCCAAACTATGTGAAGAACCTAGATGTCCATGAACAGATGAATGGATAAAAAAGATGTGGTATATATATATAATGAAATATTATGCAGCCATCAGAAGAAATGAAATCTTGCCATTTGCAACAACCTGGATGGAACTAGAGGGTATTATGCTGAGCGAAATAAGTCAATCAGAGAAAGACAATTATCATATGATCTCTCTGCTATGAGGAATTTGAGAGGCGGGGGGGGGTTGGAGGGTAGGGAAGGAAAAAATGAAACAAGATGGGATTGGGAGGGAGACAAACCATAAGAGACTTGAATTTCTCATAAAACAGAGGGTTACTGGGGGGAGGGAGGTATGGAGAAGGTGGTTGGGTTATGGACACTGGGGAGAGTATGTGCTATGGTGCGTGTTGTAAAGTGTGTAAGTCTGATGATTCACAGACCTGTGCCCCTGGGGCTAATAATACATTATATGTTAATAAAAAAATTTAAAAAGGAAATAAATTTTATCCAAATTGGTAAAGAAGAAATACAACTTTCACTATTTGCAGATGACATGATACTATACATAGAAATCCCTAAAGATTCCACTGAAAAACTATGTAATTGATGAATGAATTCAGTAAAGTCACAGGATACAAAATCAGTATGTAGAAATTTGTTGCATTTCTATACACTAATATTGAAGCAGGAAGAGATATTAAAAAAACAATCCCATTTACAATTGCACCAAAAATAAGATATCTAGGAATAAAATTAACCGAAGAGGTGAGATACCTGTACTCTGATAACAAAACTGATGAAAGAAATTGGGGATGACACTAAGAAATGGAAAGATATTCCATGCTCAGAGACTGAAAGAATGTCGTTAAAATTGTTTATACTACCCAAAATAATCTACATGTTTTATGCAATCCCTATCAAAATACCAACAGCATTTTTCACAGAACTAGAACAAACAATACTAAAATTTGTATGGTAACACAAAAGACCTGAATAGCCAAGGCAATCTTGCCAAATGAAAAAAAAAATTGGAGTATCACAATTACGGACTCCATGTTGTAGTACAATATTACAGTAGCCAAAACAGTACAGCATTGTCACAAAACAGACATGCAGATCAACAGAAGAGGATAGGAGAGCCAGAAATAAACCTACAATTACGTGCTCAAATGCTTCTTCGACAAAGGAGGCAAGAATATGCAATGAGAAAAAGTCTCTTCAACAAATAGTGCTGGGCAGGGCGCCTGGGTGGCTCAGTGGGTTGAAGCCTCTGCCTTCGGCTCAGGTCATGATCTCAGGGTCTGGGATCGAGCCCCGCATCGGGCTCTCTGCTCAGCAGGGAGCCTGCTTCCCCCTCTCTCTCTGCCTGCCTCTCTGCCTCCTTGTGATCTCTGTCTGTCAAATAAATAAATAAAATCTTTAAGAAAAAAAAAACAAATAGTGCTGGGCAAACTGGAGAGCTACATAAAAGATAGTGAACCTGGACCACTTTCTTATACCATACAAACTCAAAATGGATTAAGAAGCTAAACATGAGATGTGAAAACCACAAAAATTCTAAAAGAGAGTACAGATAGAGCAATTCTCTGACATTGGCTGTAGCATCATTTTTCTAGATAGGTCCCCTAAAGCAGGGGAAATAAAAGCAAAAATAAACTACTGGAACCACATAAAAATAAAAAGCTTCTGCATGGCAAAGGAAACAATCAATAAAACTAAAAGACAACCTACTGAATGGGAAAAGATATTTGCAAATATCCTGCAGGTAGTTCCCAAAACATATAAGGAACTTACACAATTCAACAGCCAAAAATTAAATAATCTGATTTTAGAAAATGGGCAAAAGGCATGAGCAGATATTTTTCCAAAGAAGACATCCAGATGGCCAACAGATACAGGAAAAGATGCTCAACGTCACTCATCATTAGGGAAACATAAATCAAAGTCACAATAAGACAACCACCTCACACCTGTCAGAATGGCTAAAATCAGCAACATGAGAAACAACAGATGTTGGTGAGGATGTGGAAAAAAGGGAACCCTCTTGCACTGTTGGTAGGAATGCAAACTGGTGCAGCCACTGTGGAAAACAGTCTGGAGGTTCCTAAAATAGAACTACTCTATGATCCAACAATTGCTCTACTGGCATTTACCCAAAGAGTACAGAAACAATAATTCAAAGGGATACATGAGTCCTATGTTTACAGCAGCATTATTTGTAATAGCTAAGGTGTGGAAGCAACTGAAGTGTCCACCTACAGATGAATGGATAAAGAAGTTGTGGTATATATACATACAATGGCATATTATTCAGTCATAAAAGAATGAAATCATAAAATTTCTAATGACATGGGTAGAATTAAGAGTACTATGGGTGAAATCATTCAGTCAAAGAAAGACAAATACTATATGATTTCACTCATATGTGGAGTTTAAACAAAACAAATGAGCAAAGGGGGAAAAAAGAGAAAGAGACAAACCAAGAAAGAGAATCTTTTTTTTTTTTTAAAGATTTTATTTATTCGTTAGAGAGAGAGAAGGAGCGAGAGCAAGCACAGGCAGACAGAATGGCAGGCAGAGACAGAGGGAGAAGCAGGCTCCCTGCCGAGCAAGAAGCCCGATATGGGACTCGATCCCAGGACGCTGGGATCATGACCTGAGCCGAAGGCAGCTGCTTAACCAACTGAGCCACCCAGGCGTCCCAAGAAAGAGAATCTTAACTATGGAGAACAAATTGATGGTTAACAGAGAGGAGGAAGATGAGGGAATGGGTGAAACAGGTGAGAGGGATTAAGCAGTGCACAAGTCATGATGAGCACTGGGTGATGTATGGAATTGTTGCATCACTATATTATACACCTGAAATTAATAGAACACTATATGTTAACTCTACCGGAATGAGAGTAAAATAAGAAACAGACTTAACAATGGAGAACTGACGGTTAAACATGGGGAGGTAGGTGGGGAGGATGGGTGAACTAGGTGATGGGGACTAAGGAGGACACTTGTGATGAGCATGGAGTGATGTAGGGAATAGGTGAATCATTATATTATACACCTGTAATTAATGTAATACAGTATGTTAACTACAGTGAAATTAAAATAAATATTTATTTAAAAAATAAATAGAAAATGTTACAACACCACATTAATACAAAGAATTATGAGAGACAAATCTGAAAAAAAAAAAAAAAACCAAACCCATACACCAACATAATGGTAACTTAAAAGAAATGGATAATTTCTAGAAACACACAATCTTCCAAGACTGAGTCGGGAAGAAACAGAAAATCTAAACAGACTAACTACTAGTAATAAAACTGAACTCGTAAAAAAAAAAACAACAAAAAAAAACCCTGCCCCAAATAAGTCATGAACCAGATGGCTTCATAAGGGAATTCTACCAAACACTTAAAGAAGAATTAATACCTCTGCTCAAACTATTTCAAAAAGTACCCTGGGAAGGAACTTCCCCGGATTCATTCTGTGAGGATATCATTACTCTGTATCAAAAGCAGACAAAGACACTACAAAAAAAAAATTACAGGATAATATTCCTGATGAACATGATACAAAAATCCTTAACAAAGTATTAGGAAACGAAAATCAACGATAGAAAAATCATTCACTACAATCAAGTAGGATTTATTCCAGTAATGCAAGGTGGTTCAATATTATCAAATCAAAGTGATACTACACATTAACAAAAAGAAAGATAAGAACAATATGGTCATACCACTAGACATAGAAAAAGCATGTGACACAATTCAACATCTGTTCATAAAAAAACACTCAACAAAGTCCTTATAGAGGGAACATAAACTCAACATAACAAAGGCCATGTATGAAAAACTCACATCTAACATCATGATCAAAAGTGAAAAAATAAAAGCTTTATCTCTAACATCAGGACCAAGACAAGGACATCCACTCTCACCACTTTTATTCATCATAGTACTGGAAGTCCTACCCACAGCAATCAGTCAAGAAGTAAAAGGCACAATGGGCTCTCTGCTCAGCAGGGAGCCTGCTTCCACCTCTCTCTCTCTGCCTGCCTCTCTGCCTACTTGTGGTCTCTCCCTGTCCAATAAATAAATAAAATCTTTAAAAAAAAGTAAAAGGCATTAAAATTGAGAATAAAGAACTAAAATTGCCACTATTTGCATATGACATGACACTTATAATACAGGACTCCACCAAAAAGTTATTAGAATGAATCCACTGATGTTACAGGAAATAAAATTATTATGTAGAAATCTATTGTATTTCTATATACTAACACTAAAGTAGCAGAAAAAGAAGTTAAGAAAAATGGGGCACCTGGGTGGCTCAGTGGTTTAAGCCTCTGCCTTCAGCTCAGGTCATGATCTCAGGGTCCTGGGATCGAGCCCCACATCGGGCTCTCTGCTCAGCGGGGAGCCTGCTTCCCCCTCTCTCTCTGCCTGCCTCTCTGCCTACTTGTGATCTCTCTCTGTCTATCAAATAAATAAATAAAAATCTTAAAAAAAAAAAAGAAGAAGAAGTTAAGAAAACAACGCCATTTACAATTGCATCAAAAAAGAATAAAACACCTAGGAATAAATTTAACTAAGGAGGTAAAAAGTAAAAAAAAAAAATTAGATCTCTATTCTGAAAACTCTCAAACACTGATGAAAGAAACTGAAGACAAAATAAACAAATGGGAAGACAGGCCATGCTCATGCATTCAAAGAATACTGTTAAAATGTTTATACTACCCTGGGGCACCTGGGTGGCTCAGTGGGTTAAGCCGCTGCTTTCGGCTCAGGTCATGATCTCAGGGTCCTGGGATCAAGTCCCGCATTGGGCTTTCTGCTCAGCAGGGAGCCTGCTTCCTCCTCTCTCTCTCTGCCTGCCTCTCTGCCTACTTGTGATCTCTCTCTGTCAAATAAATAAATAAAATCTTTAAAAAAAAATGTTTATACTACCCTAAACAATACACAGATTCAATACAATCCCTATCAAAATACAAGTAGCATAATTCACAGAGCTAGCAAAACTATCCTAAAATGTGTACGGAGCTACTAAAAACTTCAAATAGCCAAAGCCACACTGAGAAAAAAGAACAAAGCTGAAGGTTTCACAGGTCCAGATTCCAAGATACACTATGAAACTACAATATTCCAAAACAGTATGGTACTGGCACAAAAACAGATACACAGATCAAGAGAAGAAGACAGAGCGCCCAGAAATAAACCCACAGCTATACAGTCAATCTGCGACAAATCAAGAATATGCAATGGGAAAAAGACAGTCTTCCATAAACGGTATTGGAAGAACTGGACAGCTACATGCAAAAGAATGAAACTGGACCATTTTCTTACACCACATGCATAAAGAAACTCCAAATGGAGTGAACACCAAAAGAGGAGTCATAAGCCATTAAAACCCTTCATGAAAACAAGCAGTAATCTCTCCAATATCACCCTTAGCAATGTATTTATGGATAGGTTTCCTTGGGCAAGGGAAACAAAAGCAAAAATAAAATACTGGTGATTCACAGTAATACAAAGTTTTGCATAGCAGAGGAAAACATCAACAAAACAAAAAGGCAACCTACTGAACAGGAGAAGAATTTGAAAATGATGTATCTAATAAAGGATTATACTTAAAATATATAAAAAATTTATACAAGTCAATATCACAAAACCAAACAATCCAATTAAAATATGGGCAGAGGACCTAAATGCATGTTTTTCCAAAGAAAGCATACAGATGACTAACAGACATGAAAAGATGCTCAGAATCACTAATCATCAGAAAATGCAAATCAAAACTGCTGTATCATCTCACACCAGCCAGAATGGCTAGCATGAAAATGACGAGGGAAAAAAATGTGCTGGTAAGGTTGTGGAGAAAAAGGAAACTTCATGCACTCTTGGTATAAAGTGGGGCAACCATGGTGGCAAACAGGAGGCAGATTCCTCAAAGTTTCAAAATAGAAATATGTGATGACCTAGGAATTCTACTACTGGGTATTGACCCAAAGAAAATGAAAACACTAAACGAAAAAGATAGATGCACCTCAATGTTTACTGCGGGATATGTACAATAACCAAGATATGGAGGCAACTCAAGTGTCCATCCACAGATGAGCAGATAAAGAAGATGGAATATGTAAATTTGTACAATGGATTATCACTCAGGCATAAATGAATAATGATATCTCTCCATTCGTGACAACATGAATGGACTTAGAGGGCATTATACTAAGTGAAGTAAGTCACACAGAGTAAGACAAATACCCTATGATTTAACTTATACGTTCAATCTAAAAAAGTGAAACAAATGAACAAAAGACTTCTAAATACAGAGAACAAGGTGGGGGTTGCCAGAATGGAGGTGGGTGGAGGAATGGACAAAATAGCTAAGGGGGATTAAGAGACACAAAGATCCAGTTGTAGGAAAAGTAAGTTTCAGAGATGAAAAGTTTAGCAAAGGAAATATAGTCAATAATATTGTAATAATGCTCAATGGTGACAGTGACCACACTCATCATAGTGAGCAAGGAGTAATGCATAAATTGTTAAATCAACATGCTGGACCCCTGATCTATTATAACACTGTACATTAATTATACTTCAATAAAAAATAAAAAATGAAATAAAAAAATAATGAATTTCAAAAGAGAAAGTCATACCCATAGACTCTCATATGATTTGAGGAAAATGTGAAGTCAATTGCATGACAAAGCACAAGAAAGGTGAGGATCTGAAGCTGGAGAATTTAATGCCAGCCAAGGATGGTTTGACATTTAAATCTTAAAATGTCAAGGGAACTGGAGCAGCAGCTTCTGCCAAGCAAGAAGCAGCAGGCAAGTTCACAGACCTCATGAAGAAGATCATGGAGGAGCAGACATACCTGTGTGTACAGATTTTTAATACAGACAAAGGGTTCTACTCTGGAAAAAAAACAAAAAAGGCCACAAATGATATCAGTGAAGAAAAGAGAGCACCAGAATTAAGGCAGGAACGGAAAGGCTAACACTACTAGTCTGTGCAAACAAAGTCAGCTTTTACCATCAGGACTCTTCTGTCTATAAAGTTACTAATGCCTGAGTCTTGAAGACTGAGAGCAATACCAGCCGCCAGCTTCGCCAACAGCTGTACACCGACAAGGCCTGGAGAATGAGATTTTTCTGGACTGGTTTTATGGATGTTTTGTCCTTGAAGTCAGGAAGTACCCTGCTTGGAAGGGATTGCCTTTTGAAGTTCCTTTGATACTGAACAATGACCCTGGCCACTCAGAAGCTCAGAAGTTCAACACCAACAGCATCCAAGTGGTCTACGTGTCCCCAAACACAATGTGTCTTATGCAGCCTCTAGATCCAGGGAGACATAAGGAACTTTAAGGCTCCTTAAACATGGTGCTCTATGGGGAGGACTGTTGATGCTATGGAAGACAACCCCAACAGAAGAACATCCTCAGTCTGTAAGCATTTCACCATCGAAGGCACCACGACTGTTAAAGAAAAAGCTGTAAAAACCATCCCACCAAGAACAACAAATTCCTGCTGGAGAAAATGGTGTCTAGATGCTGTGTAAGACTTCCCAGGCCTATGAAAGCCAATCAAGAAAATAATCAAAGAGCGTGGATATGGTGGGAAGACAACAAGGAGGGAGTAAAGGGTTTCAAGATATGGACCCTGGAGAAATTCCAGAGCTGACTGATAGACATCACACCATATGAATCAACAGAAGATGATTTGATGGACATGAGTGCTTCCAAACCAGAGCCGGATGATGATGAAGGGGACACAGAAGTAATGGTGCTAGAAAACATACAGACAGTAGACAGGCATTATGAGGTGTTTCTGTCAAGTTACATTGAGTACGCCCGCCTCTCCTGCCTTCCGCCACCATCAACCTCCGCCGTATCTTCTGCCTCTGACCCGCTGAGACAGAAAGACCAATTCCTCATGTTCCTCCTTCTCAGTTCACTCCATGTGAAGACAAGATGGAAAAGATGTTTATGGTGACCCATTTCCATTTCATGAAGAGGAAACCATCATGTGATACAGGTAATAAATTTATCAGCTGTGTATGTGAGTGTCTTCATTTGGAAACCTAGTAACTGTAGGGCAAAAACCGTGGGAGTCATTTTTGCATCTTCATCATCACCTGAGCAGTCATCGCGTAGAACATCATGGGACAGACCTGGAGGGGAGCACACGGCCTACTCTTATACAGGTGGAAGGCGAGTGCTATTTAATAGAAGATTCATAATGTGTTTTATGCCTTTGCTTTCAAAGAATTATCTTGCTGTATAGACTACCTCTCTCTCATAACTGGAGAAACTGCATGTCAACCCTATCATCACAGGTAAGTTGCTTTAAGAAAATGTAAGAATATTTCTCGTACTGCATTATGAATACTATAATACTATAGGCCATAAAGTTTTTATAATGATTCATTCATTAGTGCACAGGCTAGGCTACCATGAGGCAACCCTAGCAATTACGAGACCACAATAAAGCAATCATGGTGCTGCTCTGTTATCAATGCATGAATCATTACTATAAATAAATATGAATTTCCTTTTCACATTATCTTACCAATTTTGATGTCCTGTATAAAATGCATAACATATACAGCACTCTGTCATATAAGATAATACTGATGGAGGTACCAAGGATTCATCATGTAAACAGATGATGTAAACTACAGTATCAGTGAATGCAATATATTTACTCTTCCTTACAGTTATAACATTTCTGAAAAAATTTTCTTGAGCTTACTTGATCATAAGATTACAGTATACAGTATATAGAACAACATATGTATGCATTGAATATTTTATCAGTAAGCCTTCTGTTCGCCAGGAAGCCATTAGTAGTTAAGTTTGGGGGGACTCAAAAGTTTCACGTGCATTTCTGTGCTGTGGGTTGGTATGCAGAACCTCCACACTGTTCAAGGGTCAACCATGTTGGTCACTTCCCTTAAGATCCTAAAGGAAGGAGAAGACACTGGAAGCTCCTTTGCATGGTAACCATAACGGGACAAAACCTGGTCAAAGTGCTGGGCTCTGTGATGCCACTGGTCTAGCAGATACTCAGAAGGGACAGAAAGCCTGTGGAGGGGACATTCAGCAGAAGGAACTAGATCCTAAATCTGCCTTTGACTATCTATCTGGGGCTGGAAAGCGAACACTAAAATCCAAGAAGCTGAGCTTTCCAGAATGGAAGTTTCATGGGGGAAAGCATGTGGCATGTCAAA
Source organism: Neogale vison (assembly GCF_020171115.1). Taxonomy (NCBI): domain Eukaryota; kingdom Metazoa; phylum Chordata; class Mammalia; order Carnivora; family Mustelidae; genus Neogale; species Neogale vison. The sequence continues at coordinate 213,744,107 of NC_058091.1, forward strand.
GGACAGCCAAGGAGTCACATGCTAGGACTGCAAGCCACATGGACAGACCTCACAGGCAACAGGGAACAAGGGCAAGTTTTTAAGATGAACATAAGTGACCCGAGTGGTATACTGGGAAGATGAATCTGGCATGGACCACAGGATGGATAGGAGTGGAGGAGTGGCTTTACCTCAGTGATGCTGGGGAAAGTTTATGTTCTGCAGGAAGAAAAGTTGGATCTGAAAGACCATCATGAGTCACACTTTCTTCTCTGAGTCTGTTACCACAAATGCAATGCTCAAAGTCAAGATTTCTCCAGGACATCAGGTGACTTCCACCCGTGAGGAGCCCTAGCCTCCTATGGGAACATATTCGTTACCAAGGCCGTGCCAGCTCCGTTGCCCCCTACTAAGTGGCTGGAGGGGACAATCACACTCCAAAGGGATGCCCAGCAGAACCAGTTCACAAGAAGGATGGCAAAAATAAAAAATATGTAAAAAGGAAAAGAAGCGTAGGCTGTTTGTGCCAGGATGCATGCGCACACAACTCACTTCTGTTTGTGACTCAGTGACGTTAGAACCTCAGCAAAATGTAACACTTCCCAGGCTACCACTGGTATTTTGAGAATTCAAGTCAAGAACACTGCCAGCAAGACTGGCGGGCAAGTGTGCTTTGGGCCAGAGAGGAGTTCAACCACAAGAGGGGGTAGCTTTTCCATACAGCATACTCCACAGAGCCGGCTGCAAGCTGCTCAGTGTCATCAGACCCAGAGGAATGCCACCAAGTCCCAGAAAATAAAAGGCTGGCTCACCTCCAGCGGCTGCAGGAGAAGCCAAGTCATTAGGAAACAAGTTGCTTTTCTCTTCATATTTAGGGAAAGATACTTGTTTTGTGTTTTCTTGGGAAACCAAACTTTATAACCCCTCTTCTTTCTAAGTTTCCAAATAGCAGTCTGTCTAAAAAGAACTTTTGAAAGGTCCTTTTCCTCAGCACCTGCCCCAATAGATGACGATGAGCTGAGAAGTCCCAATAAGGCTTTTTGCCTCTGGAAGGGCCTTTGGGGGCTGCCTCATGACCCCCACTGGCACAGATGTCCTGAGGGGACCCTGATCCTGAAGAGCCCTTGCTGGCCACCAGGGGGTTGCCGGTCAGGAGCAAAACCTAGAACCCAGAACCCACCCCCACCATTAGGTATTTTCCAGATGCTTCAGTTTTTATACCACTTAAAACTCCTAATCCAGAAAATGGCTCCAGAGCTGCTGCTCCAACAATCCCTGCTTACTGACTTATCAAAAGTAAGGTGACAAGCGCAGGTGCCTGCCCCAGAGCTATACAGCCCTGCAACCTCCACGGCCCACTGGTCATCATGGCACTGCTGCAGCCAGAGAATTCCCAGTCTCCCCGAAGCCTGCATTTCCATAGTGATAAACTCCCAAGCACACAAAGGCTCTCAAGGCCCAGAGGAAGCAGCAGCCGTGGGTCCAATGAGGGCTCGTGACCTGCCCTGTCACCGCTCTGAAGAAAAAAGCCCCTTCTGCCTGAGCCTGGCCAACCAGCATAGCTCAGCATCCCCAGGGCCTTATCAGGGGACTGTGTGCAATCTGGTGACAGGGCTAGGGTGTCCCCCGTCATGCAGACCTTCTACACAGGACACTGTGCTTCCAAGCCTCACAAGCAGCCAGGCCGCCACCTCAACGGGGCCCACAATGACGGAGAGAAACCAGACATGCCATCTCAGTCCTGGATGGCCCCAAGAACAATGACTGATTGAATATTACTTTTGAGAGGAGGAGCAAGAGGACTAGGAGACCTAAATATCATCGGGTCCCAGGAGTTCAGCTAGTTATCAAACCATTCTGAACCCCTACAAACTCAACGGGAGATTGAAGAGAAGAAGAGCAGCAATTCTAGGAACAAAAAATCAACCACTTTCCAGAAGGTAGGACCTACAAAGTGGTGAATCCGGAGCGACGGGAAGATGAAGCGACGGGAAGATAGACCGCGGGGGGAGGGACTGGCTCCCAGCCAGCGGTGGAGCAGTGGAGCACAAAATTGAACTTTTAGAAGTCTGCTCCACTGAGGAACATAGCTCTAGAGGCTAAGCTGAGGGTTGAGCCCTCACGGGGACAGTGTGGTCTCAGGACCCACAGGGTCACAGAAAGACCGGGGGTGTCTGAGTGTGGCAGAGTCCCCAGGTATCAGAGCGGGGAAGCAGGCTACAGAGACAGAGCTGAGGAATGAGCTCTCAGCTTGGGGTTACCTTAAACCATAATCCAAGGCACATTCAGGCCACTACTCTTCGAGCAGGGACCCCACAAGTGGCAGACCCGGAAAGACCTCCTCCTGCCTCCTCCAGGAGGAACAGCACGGGAGTGCACGGCAGGAATCTGCTGGGTTTGGAGCCTCCAAATGGAGTTGTGTGCCAGAGATAGAAACGCTTGGTCACAGGTTGCGGAGTACAGCCTGAGACCAGGGAGATGGAAGTGACTGAGCGCTTTTCCCTGAGGGTGCACTGAAGAGTGGGGCCCTGAGCTCTCATCTCATCCCAGGCAGAGATTGGGAGGCTGCCATCTTTATTCCTGTCTTCCAGAGCTCTACGGAAAGCATTTAGGGAACAAAAGCTCCCAAGAGCAAACCCCAGCGGATTACTTAGCCTGGCCCCTGGTAAGGGCAGGGCAATTCTGCCTCAGGCAAAGACATTTGCAACAGGGCCCTCCCACAGAAAATCAGCAAGAACATCCAGCCAAGACCAAGCTCACAGATCAAGGACAACAGGGGAATTCCAGAGGAGGGGAAAGCAAAGCATGGAAATCATGGCTTTCTCCCCATGATTCTTTAGTCTTGAAAAGTTAATTAAACTTTTTGAATCTTACTTTTTTCCTATTCTAATTTTTTAACTTTTCCACTTTCCTCTTTTAATATTTTTTAACTAGTTTATCTTAGCAATACCTTTCTGAAAAAAAATCTTTTGAAACCATCATTATTATAGTCATATTTTATCCTTCACTGTATCTAACTTTATCTCTTATATACCTCTTATATATGACTGATTGAAAATTACTTTTGGTGGGAGGAGCAAGAGGACTAGGAGACCTAAATATCTAATACTTAAATATCTAATACCTAAAAAAAACCCTATAAGGTTTTTTCTTCTTAAAAATTTGGGATACAATTTCTTCTAATAGATCAAAATATACCCAAATCTAGTACAGGGCTTTGTTCTAGTCTCCAGCCTAGGCAAATTCTCTCCACTTTCTTTTTCTTTCTTTTTCCAGCCAACTTATCTTACCAATTCCTTTTTTTTAAATTTATTTTTAACTTTCATCATTACAGTCATATTCCATCCCTTCATCATGTTTATCCTTATTTTTGTATATAATGGTTTTTCTTTAAAATTTTGGGAGGTAGTTTCCTCTAAGAGACCAAAATATACCCAAAATCAAGTGGTTGGCTCTGTTCTATTCACCAGTCTAATATATATGTATATATACATATATACAAAATATATATATATATTTTTAATATATATAAATTAAAATATATATATATATTTTTAATATTTTAATTTCCCTGGGCACCTGAGTGGCTCAGTGGGTTAATCCTCTGCCCTTGGCTTGGGTCATGATCTCAGGATCCTGGGATTAAGCCCTGCATTGGGCTCTCTGCTCAGCAGGGAGCCTGCTTCCCCCCCACGTCTGCCTGCCTTTCTGCCTACCTGTGATCTCTGTCAAATAAATAAATAAAGTCTTTAAAAAAATGTTTAACTTCTCTTTACCCCCTTTCTTCTCCCCCCAATTGGAGTCTCTTCTGATTTGGTTAGCATACATTTTTCTGGGGTCTTTGCCACCCTTTTATTCTCTCCTTCATATATGCTTACCTGGATAAGATAACAACATGGGGAAAAAAAAAAAAAAAAAGAACAAGCAATACCAAAGGCTAGGGACCTAATCAATACAGACATTGGTAATATGTCAGATCTAGAGTTCAGAATGACGATTCTCAAGGTTCTAGCCGGGCTTGAAAAAGGCAAGGGAGATATTAGAGAAACCCTCTCTGAGAGATAAAAGCCCTTTCTGGAGAAATAAAAGAACTAAAATCTAACCAAGTTGAAATCAAAAAAGCTATTAATGAGGTGAAATAAAAAATGGAGGCTCTTACTGCCAGGATAAATGAGGCAGAAGAGAGAATTAGTGATATAGAAGACCAAATGATGGAGAATAAAGAAGCTGAGTAGAAGAGAGACAAACAACTACTGGACCACGAGGGGAGAATTCGAGAGATAAGTGATACCATAAAACAAAACAATATTAGAATAATTGGGATTTCAGAAGAAGGAGAAAGAGAGATGGGGGCAGAAGGTATATTGGAGAGAATTATAGTAGAGAATTTCCCTAATATGGCAAAGGGAACAAGCATCAAAATCCAGGAAGCACAGACACCACCTGCCCCCAAAATCAATAAAAATAGGTCCACACCCCATCATCTAATAGTAAAACTTACAAGTCTTAGTGACAAAGAGAAAATCCTGTAAGCAGCCCGGGACAAGAGGTCTATAACATACAATGGTAAAAATATTAGATTGGCAGCAGACTTATCCACAGAAAACTGGCAGGCCAGAAAGAACTGGCATGATATATTCAGAGCACTAAATGAGAAAAACCTTCAGCCAAGAATACTACATCCAGCTAGACTATCATTGAAAATAGAAGGAGAGATCAAAAGCTTCCAGGACAAACAAAAACTAAAAGAATTTGCAAACACCAATCCAGCCCTATAGGAAATATTGAAAGGAGTCCTCTAAGCAAAGGGAGAGCCTAAAAGTAACAGACCAGAAAGGAATAGAGAATAGACAATGTGCAGTAACAGTCACCTTACAGGCAACACAATGGCACTAAATTCCTATCTTTCAATAGTTGCCCTGAATGCAAATGGGCTAAATTCCCCAATCAAAAGACACAGGGTATCAGAATGGATAAAAAAACAAAACCCACCAATATGCTGTCTACAAGAAACTCATTTTAGACCCAAAGACACCTCCAGATGTAAAGTAAGGGGGTGGAAAACAATTTACCATGCTAATGGATATCAAAAGAAAGGTGGGGTGGCAATCCTTATATCAGATCAATTAGATTTTAAGCCAAAGACTACCATAAGAGATGAAGAAGGACACTATACAATACCATACTTAAACATCTGTCTGACAAGAAGATCTAACAACTTAAAATGTCTATTCCCCTAACATGGAAGCAGCCAACTATATAAACCAATTATTAACAAAATCAAAGAAACACATCGACAATAATGCAATAATAGTGGGGGACTTTAATACGCCCTCACAGAAATGGACAGATCATCCAAGCAAAAGATCAGCAAGGAAATAAAAGCTTTAAATGACACACTGGACCAGATGAACATCACAGATGTATTCAGAACATTCCATCCAAAGCAACAGAATACACATTCTTCCCTAGTGCACATGGAACATTCTTCATAATAGATCACATACTGGGTCACAAATCAAGTCTCAACAGGTACCAAAAGACTGGGATCATTCCCTGCATATTTTCAGACCACAATGCTATGAAGCTAGAAGTCAACCACCAGAGGAAAGTTGGAGAGAACTCGTACATGGAAGCTAAAGAGCAACCTACTAAAGAATGAATGGGTTTAACCAAGAAATCAAAGAAGAATTTAAGAAATTCATAGAAACAAATGAAAATGAAAACACAACTGTTCAAAATCTATGGGACACAGCAAAGGCAGTCCTAAGAGGAAAGTTTATACCAATACAAGCCTTGCTCAAGAAACAAGAAAGGTCTCCAGTACACGACTTAACCCTACACCTAAAGGAGCTGGAGAAAGAACAGCAAAGAGAGGCTAAACCCAGCAGGAGAAGAGAAATCATAAAGATCAGAGCAGAAATCAATGAAACAGAAACCAAACAAACAAAATAGAAACCAAAAATAGAAACAAACAAATAAATAGAACAAATCAATGAAACTAGGAGCCGGTTCTCTGAAAGAATTAATAAGATTGATAAACCCATGGCCAGACATATCAAAAAGAAAAGAGAAAGGACCCAAATAAATAAAATCATGAATGAAAGAAGAAAGATAATAACCAACCAAAGAAATACAAACAATTATAAGAACATATTATGAGCAACTAGATGCCAGCAAATTTGACAATCTGGAAGAAATGAATTCATTCTTAGAGACGAATAAACTACCAAAACTGAACCAGGAAGAAATAGAAAATCTGAACAGATCCATAACCAGTAGGAGATTGAAGCAGTCATCTATAATCTCCCAACAAACAAGAGTCCCAGGGCCAAATGGCTTCCCAGGGGAATTCTACCAAACATTTAAAGAAGGATTAATACCTATTCTCCCGAAACTGTTCCACAAAATAGAAATGGAAGGAAAACTTCCAAACTCATTTTATGAGGCCAGCATTACCTTGATCCCAAAACCAAAGACCCCATCAAAAAAGAGAATTACAGACCAACATCCTTGATGAACACAGATGCAAAAATTCTCACCAAAATACTAGCCAATAGGATCCAACAGTACATTAAAAGGATTATTCACCAGGACCAAGTGGGATTTATTCCCGGGCTACAAGCCTGGTCAACATCTGCAAATCAATCAATGTGATACAATACATTAATAAAAGGACAAGAACCATACGATACTCTCAAGAGATGCTAAAAAAGCATTTGATGAAGTATAGCACCTTTTTTTGATCAAAACTCTTCACAGTGTGGGATGGGGGTACACACCTCAATATCAACAATGCCTAAAGGGTACATACCTCAATATCAACAAAGCCATCAATGAAAAACCCACAGTGAATATCATTCACATTGGGGAAAAACTGAGAGCTGCAGCAAGTTCTTCCTTTTTCCTATGGTCAAGAACATGACAGGGATGTCCACTATCACCATTGCTATTCAACATACTACTAGAAGTTCTAGCCTCAGCAATCAGACAACTAAAAGAAATTATAGGCATCCAAATCAGAAGAATTCAAAGTCTGACTCTTTGCAGATGATAGTTTATGTGAAAAAACCAAAAATCTCTATTCCAAAACTGCTAGAACTTATACAGGAATTCAGTAAAGTGTCAGGATATAAACTCAGTGCACAGAAATCAGTTGCATTTTTATACACAAACAGCAAGACAGAAGAAAGAGAAATTAAGGAGTCGATCCCATTTACAATTGCACCCAAAACCATAAGATACCTAGGAATAAACCTAACCAAAGAGGCAAATAATTTGTACTCAGAAAACTGTAAAGTACTCATGAAAGAAATTGAGGAAGACACAAAGAAATGGAAAAATGTTCCATGCTCATGGATTGGAAGAACAAATTCTGTGAAAATGTCTATGCTACCTAAAGCAACCTACACGTTTAATGCAATCCCTATCAAAATACCATCTATTGTTTTCAAAGAAATGGAACAAATAATCCTAAAATTCATATGGAACCAGAAAAGACCCTGAATAGCCAGAGGAATGTTGAAAAAGAAAGCCAAAGATGGTGGCATCACAATTCCAGACTTCAAGCTCTATTACAATGCTGTCAACATCAAGACAGTATGGTACTGGCACAAAAACAGACACATAGATCAAAGGAACAGAATAGAGAGCCCAGAAATAGACCCTCAACTCTATGGTCAACTAATCTTTGACAAAGCAGGAAAAAATGTCCAATGGAAAAAAGACAGTCTCTTCAACAAATGGTGTTGGGAAAATTGGACAGTCACATGCAGAACAATGAAACTGGACCATTTCCTTACACCACACACAAAAATAGACTCCAAATGGATGAAAGACCTCAATGTGAGACAGAAATCCATCATAATCCTTGAAGAGAACAGGCAGCAACCTCTTCGACCTCAGCCACTTCTTCCTAGAAACATCGCCAAAGGCAAGGGAAGAAAGGACAAAAATGAACTATTGGGACTTCATCAAGATCAAAAGCCTTTGCACAGCAAAGCAAACAGTTAACAAAACCAAAAGACAACTGACAGAATGGGAGAAGATATTCACAAATGACATATCAGAAAAAGAGCTAGTATCCAAAATCTATAAAGAACTTATCAAACTCAACACCCACAGAACAAATAATCCAATCAAGAAATGGGCAGAAGACATGAACAGACCTTTCTGCAAAGAAGACATCCAAATAGCCAACAGGCACATAAAAAAGTGCTCTACATCACTCTGCGTCAGGGAAATACAAACTAAAACCACAGTGAGATACTATCTCACACCAATCAGAATGGCTAAAATTAACAAGTCAGAAGACAATAGATGATGGCGAGGATGCAGAGAAAGGGGAACCCTCTTATACTGTTGGTGGGAATGCAAGCTGGTGCAGCCACTCTGAAAAACAGCAAGGAGGTTCCTCAAAAGGAAAATAGAGCTACTCTACAACCCAGAAATTGCACTACTGGGTATTTACTCTAAAGGTACAAATGTAGTGACCCGAAGGGGCACGTGCACCCGAATGTTTATAGCAGCAATGTTTGCAATAGCCAAACTATGGAAAGAACCTAGATGTCCATCAACAGATGAATGGATAAAGAAGATGTAATATATATATGCAATGGAATACTATGCAGCCACCAAAAGAAATGAAATCTTGCCATGTGCAATGATGTGGATGGAACTAGAGGGATTTATGCTGAGCGAAGTAAGCCAATCAGAGAGACAATTATCATATGACCTCTCTGATATGAGGAATTCGAGCGGCAGGGCGGGGGTACAGGGAGTATGAAGGGAAAAAATGAGACAAGATAAGACTGGGGAGGGAGACCAACCATAAGAGATGCTTAGTCATAGGAAACAAACTTAGGGTTGCTGGTGGGTAGGGGGAGAGGAATAGGGTGACTGGCTTATGGGCATTGGGGAGGGTATGTGCTATACAGTGAGCGCTATGATTGTGTAAGCCTGATGAATCATAGACCTGTACCCCTGAAGCAAATAATACATTACTTGTTATTTAAAAAAAGAAAGAAAAAAAAGAAAATTACTTTTTAAAAAATAGATGTTCTCATGGCCTAAAGGGTGCTAGACAAATTTTTCAAATTTAAATTGAAACAGAAAACTTAATAAATCCCACTCATACCACTGCTTTCCCTACCAGAGCTCAAAGCCATTAAACATTAATGTGGAAAAGAAATGGGAAAAAAAAAAAAAGTACTGTCAGCTGAAATGGATAGCAGGGCTTGGAGGTGGACTGTGGAATTTCTTCTGTTGCATATGTCCCAAATCTGACCGTAACTGGGAATTCAAGTGCCTTCTGGTCAGGCCCTGCAAAGACAGAAGCTCCCATGTCTGGAACCAATCTCGGCAAGACTGAGAACTGGTCAGAACACCAACCACCACATGCCGGCTTGGGGATGTGGGGTTTCCTCGGGAGACAGGCAGGGTCCCCTCTCCTCACAGAGCTCATGGAACCAGCAGGGACAGCAGTTTGTCCCAGTCAGTTTTCTCATAGGAATGCCTGTTCTAGAAACCCCTCCTGCCAGCTGGCTGGAACTGAGTCCACAGTATGCTCCATGCCCCCTAGACGTGGACTGCCCAGTCTAGACATGGACTGAGGATCAACACACACAGAAGCCACTGCTGGTACCCTAACCCAGCAGCTCTCCTTTCCCTGGGTGCAAACATTCACACCACACACGTCTTCTGTGTGCCAGGGCTCAGGAAGGAGTTCTAGAGATGATGAAGCCTGGTCTCACCCCTGGCATCTCCCACCGAGGCCTGGTCCTCCCATGTGATAACGCACGCCATCCGTCCATGTGCCTACCCTTTGGTGGTTCTTTGGTCACAGCATACCCCCGTCCCTCTATAAAGCGTCTGGCAGGAAATCTCCCTAGACACATCTAACCGATCATGGCAGATCCAAAAACCTCAGAGACTTCACTCTCTAGCCTTGCGGTTCTTGACCTTGCTAGTACGCTGGGATCTCCTGGGGAGCTCTTCGAAATGCTCATGCCCAGCTTCTACCCCAGACCCATTCCATCAGAGCCCCTGGGGCCCAGGAGTCACTGTATTGTTTGTTTTTTAACTCAGCAGGTGACTCCAGGGTGCCACCAGGGCTGAGGAACACTGCATTAGTCTTCCATGGTATTCAACTTGCATCACAAGAGCTTCTGGGGACTGTAGCTCTCTGGAACCAGGGGCGGGGGATAGATGGAAACATTCCTCCCACAGGGATTTCCATGGCCAAACAGGTTCAGTGTTCCTTATGGGATATAACCTGTTCAGTAGGAAACTATCTTTTACTTCTTCTATAACTCCAAGGCCAAGGCTCTGTCATTAAGACTCAAGCTCCTTTTGACGGTTCTAAGGATCGAAAAGCTTCTCACCAAACTCTGTTAGACTCAAAGCCATCTGAAGATGGGCTGCACTCTGATTTCTCCACATAGTACCATAGTCCTGGTCAGAATGAAAGATTAACAAGCACCAGTGGAGATAAGGCCCTTTGCTTCCTTCCCTCTCGCCCCCAGGTACAAAGGTCTCACTTGTTCAGCATGCCATTCTACAGTCGTCTTGTTTAAGATAATCAGGAAAAATATCATTTAACTCAATCCTGGGCTTAGGTACAGAATGGTCAAAAAGAAGAGGAATAAATGCATGCTTCCTCCAGTCTCCTGGAGCTCAGCTCTGAAATCCTCACCAGAAACTCAGGAAATCTGGGCAAGAAGTCGACTTCAGGATTCAGATTTCTCCCGAATGGGGCGGCAAGTTTAATGGAAAACCCTCCAAATTATTCCTCCTCCTCAGCCCTCACTTCTTTCAGCAATGGCACTGGAGAAGTCCATCCTTGCTGGAATTTTGCTCTTAAAAACTCCCTAAGTCACCACATAAACAAAGGCCCAGAAGCTTGAGTAAAAGCTTTCAGGATGAACGCTGCTCTGACTACAGCTGAAACAACAGGTCCTTTTAGCACAGATGCTTGAGTTTCTATGCTCGGTTTTTGTTTTTTTAAGTAAGCTCTAGGCCCAACGTGGGGCTTGAACTCACAACCCCAAGTCACGAGTCGCATGCTCTATTGGGCCAGCCAGGAACCTCACCATGGCTGGGTTTTAAGTATTGATTGGCTGCATAACTCCAAAACACAATGGGGAAAGTTCTGGAATGCTGCAGTGAGAACTGACGACACACCATGTCTACCTACCACCCGGTTGTGGGATGAGGAGCTCCAACAGCTTTAAATAAGCAACAGAGGGCTGAGGCTCCAGCCTCTCCAAGGACAGGGCAACAGCTCTTCTAGAGACAATTTGCTACATCACCCTCTTAGCATTCTACACAGACCCCCAAACTGCCCTGCTGTAACTTCTCATGGCTTGTCAAATGCTCCTATCAACTTCATTTCCTCAGTAGATAGAGGTTGGATCACAGCAGGGAGTACATGGTCTAATTTACTCTAGGCCAAACACCCATCAGGATGGTTCTGGACCTGTAAGCACCTGGAGGAGGAAAGGAATGATCAGAGGAATCTAGGCAGAGGCAGGTGGGCAGGTGGGCAGCTGAGGCCCAACTCCACCCTTAGCTTCATCTCCCCCATGCTATAAGACATCAAGGGATCAAGCCAAATCCAACCATTCTTGCTTCTCATGTCTCTCGTTGCCCTCCTTCTTTTGCATGGGGTTCTTCTCTCTATAAGGATAAATTCTATCTGGCCTCAATCAACACCTTCATTAAGTGGTCCCAGCTTCCCAAGTAAGGGTAGCCCTTTCTCTCATGTGACTGCTCAGATATGTACCTAATATTTCTAATTTCTCTCATATATGCATTCATATATGCTAACGACTTCAGATTTGAATCCTGACTCTACCACATGTGACCACTGTTAAACCTGGACAGGCTGCTTAACCACTTCAAGCCTCAGTTTCTTCATTTGTAGAACAGGGATCATCGTATCTACCTCACAGAGGTGCAGTATGTATGAAAGCACTTGCACAATAAGGGACACAAAATGTTCAATACATGATACATCTTATGATTATTAAAATGTAAGATCCTCCGCAAACTCCGCTCATCAACTCTTTCCTGGGTTCAGGTAGCTTCAGCGGGAGATGGCAGTGTAGGGCACGGAGACAGGATGTTGCCCTTGGTAAGCTGTGTCCAGTGTAGGAAGTCTAGATGTCCTCTGTAGGTAAGAAGAGAGAGTGGCTGGGCAAAATCACAGAGAAATATGACCTGGATCAGGTGAGCAAGGGAGGACAGGAGGAACGAAGAACAGGCTAGACAGATGGAAAAGTAGAGTGCCCACAGGGACAGAAAGGCTGGGTATGTGGATGGGAACTCCAAGGAGCTTGGTGTGGCAGAGCAGAGTGGCAGGGAATGATGTAGGCAGTAGGCTCAGACAGGATAAGAGAGCACTTTCTGTGCTCCTTAAAGATATCTGTGATTTTATTTATGTGTTTGTTTTAAGTAGGGTCCACACCCAGCATGGAGCCCAGTGTGGCGCCTGAACTGATGACCCTGAGATCAAGACCTAAGCCGAAAACAAGAGTCGGACACTTAACCGACTGAGCCACCCAGTCCCCTATTTTTTTAAATTTGATTTTATTATTATTTTTAGACAAAGATGAGCTACTGGGAGACCCTTCAGAATGGGGACTGTGGTCTGGGTGGCATGCCAGTCAAGGTTTAACAAACTGGCTCTCTGAAAAATTCAGAAATATCCACACTGAAGTTTACTGTAAACACTACTGATTAAAAAGGTCAGTAAACTATGGCCCAGGGATTTTGTAAATGTATTTTTACCTGGTTTTATAACTGATTTTATTATACCATAGCCTGACTCATTTATTTCCAGGTCGTGATTGGGCAATGGCTGCTTTCCTGCTACAGCGGCAGAGTAGGGTAGTTGTAACAGAAACTGTAGGGCCTAAAATACATTCCATCTGATCCTTTAAGAGAAAAATTTGCCAACTTGACATAAAAGATGTGCAGCAATTCCTAAATACTAAAACATACAATATTCTTACCATAAACTCTATACAGCTGATTGATTCTCACCAAATGCTTTTGTTGCCTTTTTCCTGATCTCTGGTATGAGTAGCCTAGCATTGCTTTCAACTGATGAATGAGTGGAGTTTCAACACAAATAGGAGTTGACATTTTCACTTACTGTAAGCAGTACGATGCAAGCCCTGTAACAGATGCATAGGAGCTCCACTCATTTGTTAATAATGTGAACTTCTTTGCTGAAACATGTAATAGTTTCTGAATGCTGGAGGAGTGTTTCTTTAATTTTTTCTGCTATTCACAATGAAACTCCTACAAACTGGATGTGCATTTAAATTTAATCTGTATTATTAACATTTTCTCCACCACTGTTTTTTAAGTCTAGAAAATAATTTGTCCCGGGAATTTTTAGGTTTAAGAAGGTGACACAGAAGATTCCAGGACTTACCTTCTCTTACAGACACACTAAATCTACGACCGCATATGAAACAATCACCTCTGAAAGAAATCCAGAAATGAGCTGAACACCTATATATCAGGCAAACGAGGAGGGAAAAACCTACAGCAAAGTGGGTAGGAAAAGCTGAGAAAGAATCCTGCCATAAGCCCCACCCAGTGGATCAATAGTCAGGAGGAAACTCCTTTTCCTGCTTATCTCTGTGGAGTGAAGGGGCTGAACCCCAAATCTGGGACCTCATCTTTTAAGACTTCCACCTGAGAAATGGACACACAAAAGATCTAGTTTCATAAGCCAATGGGGCCTGCATCCTTGAGACACGCAAGGCTAGAGAGAACTAAGTTCTTTTTTTTTTTTTTAAAGATTTTATTTATTCAACAGAGAGAGAGAGAGAGAGATCACAAGTAGGCAGAGAGAGAGGAGGAAGCAGGCTCCCCGTTGTGCAGAGAGCCCGATGAGAGGCCCAACCCCAAGATCAGGACCTGAGCTGAAGGCAGAGGCTTAACCCACTGAGCCACCCAGGCACCCCAGAACTAACAGTTCTTAAAGGGCTCATGCAGACCCATGGCGGCTATCATCCAGGGCCCAGAGCAGAGAGAGCAAACTGAAAGCACCCAACCTCTCTGGAAAAGAGGCCTATTTGCTTATCTTAAAAGCTTTAGCTTGAGGGGCAGGCTTTTTTTATTTATTTAATTTATTTATTTAGATTTTATTCATTTGAAAGAGAGACAAAGAGAACATGAAGAGGGGGAGGGAGAAGAAGACTCTCCACTGAGTAGGGAGCCCGATGCAGGGCTCAATCCCAGACCCTGGGATCATGACCTGAGCAGAAGGCAGATGTTAACCGAGGTACCCAGGCGTCCCTAACAGCAGGCTTCTCATTTAACACATGTCTAGGGGCTGACTGCAATCCTCTCCAGAGATGAGAGGCTGGCAGACACCGTCATTTCACTCTTCTTCTGTCCTGCCTCATGCCACCTGTATCTCCCAGAAAGAAGCTTGTGCCCATGTACTGCACCTCAGTTTTTGTGGCTGTCACCCAGGGACAACCCTTGATCACCCAGCTCCAGTGGCTCCTGGGGCTTATTTTTTAAAAAATCCTACAGGACTGCAACAAACAGACACAGTTCTTAACATGCTGCCTGTCCCCCTTGTCGCCCCAACAGCACACAGTGCAGAGGCAGCAGAGGGAAAAGTCTATTGTCTTGTCTTAGCCTAGAACAGGAACATTTGCATACTTCAAAAGCTGCTGCTGGAGGGACAAGGCTTCTAATCAGCTCACATCTTGCTTCTGTCCAAGATCCTCTGCTGTGGGACACTGAGAGGTCTTGGCATACCCTTAACTACTGGAACCACTTTTATTCAACATAGCACTGGAAGTCCTAGCCACAGCAATTAGGCAAGAAAAATAACAGATACCCAAATTGAAAAGGGAAAAGTAAAACTGTCACTATTTGCAGATGATATGATCTTATATATAAAAAAAAAAAACCTTAAAGGTTTCACCAAAATCTGTTACAACTAAAAAACTCCGTGAAGTTGCAGGCTTTCAAAAACAATACACAAAAATCAGTTGCAATTCTATACACTAATGACAAATTCCCAGAAAGAAATACTAAGAGAACAATTTAATTTACAATTGCATCAAAAGGAATAAGATACCTATAAATTTAACCAAGGAAGCTCTTTGTCTTCAACAAGGTGGCCAAGTGGTTTGGTGGTAGTAGCCTTGTGGCAGATACAGAGATGCAAATTTTTGTGAAGACAGCGATCGACAAGACCATCGCCCTTGAGATGTAGCCCAGTGACACCACTGAGAATGTCAAAGCCGAAATCCAAGACAAGGAGGGCATCCTTGTCTTGATTGGTAGTGTCTGATTTTGTAGGCAAACAGCTGGAGGATGGCTGCACCTGCTCAGACTAAAATATTTAGAAAGAGTTCACCCTCTCTTGGTGCTTCACTTCGGGGGTGGCATCATCAAGCCTTCCCTGTACCAGCTGGCCCAGAAATAGGACTAAGACAAGATGATCTGCTGCTGCAAATGTTATGCTCACCTGCACCTCTATGCTGTCACCTGCTGTAGGAAGTGTGGCCATACCAACAACCCATGTCCCCAAAAGATGGTCAAATATGGCCCCTCTACCGGCTCTTCCTTTGCCCACAGGGTGGCCTCTGCCTGAACCCCAAGGTGCTGAGACCTCAAAAAAGCTCCACTTTCACTGAAAAAAAATTTTACCAAGGAGGTGGAAGACTTTTAATCTGAAAACTAAAAAGTTTAACACTAATGAAAGGAACTGAGAAAGACACAAATAATTGGGAAGATTTTCTGCTCATGGACTAGAAAAATTAACACGATTACAACATCCATACTACAGATTCAATGCAACCCTTATCATAATTACAATGGTAATTTCACAGAATAGAACAATCCTAATATTTATAGGGAAGTACAAAAGACCCCCAGGAGTCAAAGCAATCTTGAGAAAGAACAAAATTGGAGTCATCATGATTCCGATTTCAAAGTGTATTACAAAGCTGTAGTATTCCAAACAGTATGTTGTTGGCATTAAAATAAACACCAGGTTAATGGAACAGAATAGAGAGATCAGAAATAAACCCACAAATATATGGTCAATTAATGTATGACAAAGGAATCAAGAATACAATGAGGAAAGGACAGTCTCTTCAATGAATGCTCTGCAAATACTGGGCAACCACATGCAAAAGAATGAAACTGGATCACTGTCTTAGACTGTACACAAAACTCAACTGAAAATGGATTAAAGATTTAAATATAAGATCTCAAATCATAAAACTTCTAGAAGTAAAACAGAACATCAGGATCTTGACATCTGTCTAGGTGATGGTGTTTTGGATGGGATACCAAAACTAAAGGCAACAACAAAAAGAAACCCAAACAATGGGGATTACAGAAAACTAAGAAGATTGAGAATGAACAAAGTTTAAGAATGAAAAGTCAATCTGCTGAATATTTCATATCTGATAAGGCGTTAACATCTAAAAATGCATAGCAAACGCCTACCACTCGATAGCGAACAATCTGATTTTTAAATGGATAGAAGATCTGGACAGACATCTAAGGATGACATACAGATGGCCAACAGGTACATGAAAAGATGCTCAACATCACCATTCCTCAGAGAAACAGAATTCAAAGCCCCTGTGAGATATGAACTCAAACCTGTTAGAATTGTAATTACTTAAAAGACATAAAATTACAAGTGTTTGAGAGAATGTGAAGAAAATGCAACACTTTCATGCTGTTGTAAATGTAAATTGGTTTAGCCACTATGGAAAACAGTGTGGAGATTACTCAAAAAATTAAAAACAGAACTACCATATGATCTGATAATTCCACTTCCGGGTTTTTATTAGAAGGAAATGAAATCACTCTCTGACAAGATATCTGTACCCCATTCACTGTAGCATTATTTCCAATAGCCAATATACATAAACAACCTATGTGTCCATCAACCAATATATGGATAAAAAACGGGAAATACACACACACACATACACAACTGAATAAAACGAGGAAATCTTGCCACTTGTGGCAATATGGATGGCACATGAAATAAGCTAGATAGAGCAAGAAAAACCCCTTATCACCACTTTATCTCACTTATATGTGGAATCTACAAACCAAACCAAACCCCCATCTCATAGATACAGAGCACAGACTGGTGGCTACTATAAGCAGAGCGTGGGTGAACTGGGTGAAGGTGGTCAAAAGATACAAGGTATACGATAAATAAGTCCTGGGGATGTAATGCATGGCATGGTGACTAAAATTAACGTCACTGTATTTCATATTTGAAAGTTACTAAGAGAGCAGATTTTAAAAGTTCTCATAAGAAAAAATAACCGTGTGGCAAGGGATATTAACTAAATTTACTGTGAAGATCATTTTGCAATGCATGCATATATCAAATCATTATGCTGTACACTTAAAACTATACACTGATATATATGTCAATGCTTCAATTTAAAAAAAAAAAAAAACAAAAACAAACTGTGCCAAAACAAATGTACTGTGATCTAGATTAAGCCACAAATACTCTTGGGCTTTGTCCACTCAAACATATCTTTCCTGATCTTATTTACCTACAGTGAGTTTCTCTGTTCAGAATGTACTCTGGGAACATGATTTTACAGAATGAATTTCAAGACAAAAATGGCTAACATATACATACACAAACGTCGCTCAGAGAGGGAGGGGTGCCTGTTCATTGTCGGTCTTCATTGCAATGGTATTAAAAGGAGCACATAAATAGTAAACTGAACAGGTTTTGTCTAAAAATAAAAAAAAGAAGTCCTGATTTGTAGAGTTTGCCGAATTCCCTGGCCCGGCTATGGTTATTTGAAGCTACCAACATGATGTCGTCGATCCCAGCTGCTCAGCTTCATTTGGCATTTCTGTCACACAGATGAAACAAAGGTCAGTGACCTCCAAAACACCTGTCACAGTACAGTGTGGTAACACACTGCAGAAGGGCTGGACTTTGAGTACTTACTAGTTTTGAAAAACGGAACACTGTGCTTCCGTAATTCAAATGTTTAATAAGGGGTGGTTTAACAACTTGCTCACATGGAAAATTAAGCCGTCAGCTCTACTGAGCCTGTATGAGTTGGTGCCATCTTGCAGCGGAGGCAGAGAGCAGACCAGAAGCTGGAACAAGACAACCAGCACTTACAGTGGGATGAAAAGAAGACACACTCTTCAGACTAAGTGGCTTCTAGGATGTTGGGGGGGGGGGCACAAGAAAGGAAGCATGCGGAAGGGGGTTCCCCGGTTTAGGGTGGGGGTGACTGCCTGGATGTGGGGGGTCCCATTAGCCACCCCCAAGGGTTTCAGCAGCAGCAGATGTGAGGAGAAACCTGGTCCCCCAGCCTCATGTGGCCTTGTGACTTCCGCCGGGCTAGAGGGTCTGCAGGCAACTGATGCTCACTCCACCCATGAATGCCCAGCTTAGGCCCAGCATGCCCACCACTGAGAACTTCTCAATGGGAAGTAAATCAGTCCCTTCTGAGGAGTCAGCCACCCAACTGTTGCTTCAGAAAACAAAAAACTGGTTAAGTAAAAACTTTTAACCATCAGGTCTAAGAGATAACATGAAAGTCCCTTGGGCTCAATTAGTCTAAGTCTGCACAGAAAGCAGACTCTTCCCCTAGCCTGAATGACAAATCAATAAAAATGCAGCCTTTAGAAGTTCAGTTAAATTTAGGAGGGAAAAAAAATCCCTTCTCTTCCAAGGCCAACACCGTGTCTCCTCTTTAAAACCTAGTGGTCTTTAATATGTCTATGCCCATTACCAATCCTCTCTTTCTTAAGCCTCCCCCATGGAGCGGGGCTGAGGTACCATGTGAGAAGGCTCCAACAGTTTCACGCAGTGGAAAACCGGACTGGCATTTCAGACTTTCCCTTCCCTTTGTTTCGCCCATCCTCCTGTCTGTCCCCAACATGGGCTGAAGACCTACCACGTTGGCAGAGAGGACAGGAGGAGAGTTGCAGAGAGTGCAAAGGATCCCCATCACCGTGCACACAAGGGCCAAGCCACTCCGATGGGTGAGGGCATCCATGTCTACCTGCTCCCTCACTGTGCTCAGGGCAGCTCTGCGTAACATTCCAGGTTCACAGAGCCTAGCGGCTCTCCCTGAAGCCTGTCATGATCAGCCACGACAGCCACCCCACAATGCCAGCCACGAAGTTGCATCTCTCCTCTCTTCTGCCCTAACACTTCTCCATGCAAGTAATCTCATCACTGCATCCTCAGTGTCCCTGCCCGTCCTTGTCCCCTGCTGGGACCTCCTACAGAGGCCCTGCACCTCCGACACGCAGCAGGTACCCCGTTTATGTCTGCTCAGGGTTTGGCGGTTCCAGCATAGTTCTCAGGAAAAATGGTTTTGCAACACCAGAGGCCTTCCTTTAAATAGCTTCATGTAAATATGTACTAAAGCTAAACGGAAAAATTTTGTTTACTTAGTGGCTTTAGCAAGTACATTGACAAATATTTGGAGCATCTACTGTGAGTCAAGTCCACGTGCACAAACTCAGCATCAAGCTAACACGCTGAGGACACAAAAAAAAATTTCTAAATGTGAACAGGCACTGCCAGGGATAACTGAGGTCATGTTTCCAACTGCAGACCCCTTTTTCTCCAGCTTTCTTTTAAGAAGTCAAACTTGGATGTGTGCCTTGGAAAAACATGGGAAATAGTTAACAGCACGTGAGACATTAGCTCCAGGGAGATCAACACTCCACATATAATACTGATTTGGGACTAGACAGAAGCTTCATCTTTAATTTCCTAGGCTTGCCAAAGGTTACTGTGTTAGGGAGTAAAAATTAGCTTTAATAATAATTTCCGGATGTCTACGGGGCACACACAGTGGCGTCCCTTCCCCAAAGTGAGAACTGATCCAAAGAATGGTAGGATGAACAGTCCAGCAGGGGATGCTGAAACGAAGCATCACCTTCACCTCATGGCCGGTATGGGGGAGACATGGCTGGCAGGTTCTGGAAGTTTTCATGTAGAGAAGCTGGGCTGAGGCCTGCAGGACAAGGAAGCTGCCAACAGTTGATGCCATTAAAAAAGGGAGATGGAGCTCAAGTATTGGGCACTTAGGACAAATTCAAACATTTTTATCAGTAGGGAAGCAATGAGCAGAAAGCATCTCGTGATTTTGTGTGCCTTTCTCCCCTGGTTGCCTGCACCAGCTACTTCTTCTGTTTTAGAGAGAATACCATGAGCTATCAGACAGTCTTACTATTAAGAACCCTGTTGTGCCACACCTTAGAGGACAAGTCCAAAAATCATGAAAATCCTACTGGCCGAGCCACCTACCAGGAAGGCAAGGATTAGGGGGAACAGAAGTTGGCGAATATGGAGAGAGTAGAGGCCTAGGGGCAGTGAAGGGCAAGGACAGACCCAAGAGTAGACCAGTCTCGGACTGGGAAATGGAAATGGGGCTGAAGGGTGGGGGTGAGGTGGGGTGGGAGGCAGAAAGCTGCCAGCAGGCAAGGCACATGGGCTCCCACTCTCCACTAAAGAGTTCTACAGGTGAAAGCAGACCTTCTCCCAGTTTGAGAACGAAGGAAAGGTGCCCCACAACTCCCCAAACAAAAATGCTCCCTAAAGGTCTGCTTACGTGCCCATCAGATCATCCTCCCCTAATAGGGATCACTATCCTTAGGGGCTTGGAGAATGGATCACAGTTTCATCTTGTGGGAGGCTGTCTGCTGCTGGCTCACAGGCACAAACTAGACTATACACACTCTTTATTGGCCCCTGGCCCCTGTCAAAGGGAAGCAGGATTCAGGGTAAGATCTGACAGGACAAGGAACGACCAGGCCAGCTGTCCCGCAAAAATACTGCAGAAGCCACAAATGCAAACCATGTGTGGAACTATACATTTTCTAGTAGTTGTTACTAAAAAGTAAAAACGGGCAAAATTAATTTTAATACTATTTTAGGTACACTATGTACCTAAAAGATATTATCACATGTCATCAATACAAGACTGATACTTTTAATGTGATAATTTACATTCTTGTTCATACTAAGATAAGCATGTGGTCTCTACCTGGAGCACGTCTCTAACGAGCCACATTTCATGACTGGACATGCAGGTCTAGGGCACAGGCTGGGCATGGCTAGAGCAGGGCTGGGGGGTCCTCTGCAATACAATGTCCTGAGCAGTGAGGGTCAGGGTCCCCATACTCAGGAGGGGAGGCCTGGATGGCCAGAAAGGAAAAGAAATCTTTTCTGACTAGATTTAACCAGAACAGACCCTACCCATGAACCAGTGATCTGAGTCCATAGTATCAGATCCTGGATGCCACTATCTTGTCCAGTAGCTCTTCAACTTCAGAACGAGTAAGCATCATGTGGAAGGCTTGCTAAAACAGATTGCCCAGGCCCTACCTTTGGAGTGCTGGGTTCTAGAGGTCTCCCTTAGCAGTTCTGACAAATTTCCAGGGCTGCTGCTGGCCCAGGGAACCACGCTTGGAGAACCACTGACCTAGTCTAACCTCTGGCCGTGAGTTACCTCCCCAGACAGCTTTTCCTCCCAAGTGCTTAATTTACTTGAATACCTCCCTCAGGGATGAACTCACTACCCACAAAACTACAAAGAGGCCTTGTCCATTCTAATCATTCTTTCCAAAGTTGAGCCTAATCTGATTCCTTTAAATTTCCCACTGTTTGCCTTCCTCGGGGCCCAGTCTCTCCTGCACACGAAGCCTCACAAACCCGAAAACCTGCTCTTTCTCCCTTCCTACTCCCTGCCACTCCCACACCCTTTATATCTTGTTTTAGGCACTTCTGACAGGCTTAGTCATGTACATTATTACTGTAGTAAAGTTCTACTTTTTCCTAAACTTTACAATTTTAAGATTAAATAGAAGACTATAAAAGTCTGAATGAACTCCCCCAAAACTGATCTCAAAGCAAGTTTCCATCACAGCCAACTTGGACAATTCAGCTCCCATTTCTTTTCTTTTCTTTTTTTTTTTTTTTAAAGATTTTATTTATTTATTTGACAGACAGAGATCACAAGTAGGCAGAGGCAGGCAGAGAGAGAGGGAGGAGGAAGCAGGCTCCCCTGCTGAGCAGAGAGCCTGATGCGGGGCTCGATCCCAGGACCCTGGGATCATGACCTGAGCTGAAGGCAGAGGCTTTAACCCACTGAGCCACCCAGGCGCCCCTCAGCTCCCATCTCTGATCCTACTATTCTCAAATAGGTGACAAAGGTGAATGTGCTTTTAAAGCAGTGACACCCCCCTCCAGGGGCACCTGAGTGGCTCAATCAGTTAAGCATCTAACTTTTTTTTTTTTTTTTAGCATCTAACTCTTGATTTCAGCTCAGGTCATGATCTCTGGATCGTGTGGTTGAGCCCCATGCCAAGTCCAAATTGGGGTCGGGGTCTGCTTTCTCTCTCCTTCACCACCACCCTCTCTCTCTCATAAATCAATCTTTTAAAAAAAATAAAGCAATAGCCACCCCAAACATCCATGCCCCAGACTGATGTTAGGCTCTGACAATGCTCCCATCAGTCTGCAATGAAAGAAACAAGTTTTCCGCTAAAGCCAAACTTATTCAAGTTCAACAGCTATTCTTCATTCAGACATCAGGTCCTTCCTGGTTTCTCATTGCTGAAACACCTTTTCTTCCCCAAAATGAGGATGTAGAGCTTGTCAGTGGAATTTCAAAATCAAATAGGTCTCCCCATACCCCCCCATCCCTGCCCCTAAACCCATCCCGGGTCTGGAAAGTGCTGTGCAAAATGCAGGTCAGGCTGCTCTCACTCTGTTCTCACTCAGCCTTTGCCCTGGAACCTTGATTTGCCAGAAAGCAGCAGGCCATTGCTGAGCTCTGCTGGTCACGGGCCCTCCCTTGCTCTATCGCAGTGCAACAGGGAATATTTTCTGGAGCTGCTCATGGGGTGTCTGTGCTCCCTGACTTCACAAAAATGAACAACCTCCTTTTACAGTACAGGCCACCTCTGCACCACTCTGGGGCTTCTCCGTGGCCTGGGAGTCGTCCATTCACAAGAGAGGGCCCAGGTGACCCAACCCCAAGGACCCACACGGCCAGCTGCACCCACCCTCTTGCCCTCTGGCCTCCCGTCTTCTCTCCCAGAGCTCCATGCCTGCCATGGGCATGCTGGCTTTTGGGAGTGCTGTGCTCTCCATATTCCCATGGCCGAGGCTTGGAGGAAAATGCAAGAATGGGGGAGGCACTAATAGAAGGTACTGTAGGGACCCTGGTGGGGAGACCCCTCTGCTTTGACCAGGCCAGCTCAGGAGAGGCTAGTGTGAAGTCAGGATCAAGAAGTCTCCTTTCCCTATACCAGCTTGACTCCTGGACCATGATAGCAGGTCCCTGGAATTGCACTTTGAGTCATGCATTTGGATTTAGACCACACGAAAAGGCAAAAACTTTAAGGGAACAGGTCCTTGGGTCTTCCTGGTTGGAAGGGATTGAGACAGGCTCTGCCCCTGGGTGCAGGGGTGGCATGAAGGCCAAGAGTCCAAGACGTGTGTGTGTTTGTGGACGGGGGCCACTTCTGGGATCCCAGACTGTCTCGGGCCTAGCTGGGGAGGTCGTCCAAAAAGAAAATCATCCTCTGGAAAAGGGGCTGGCAAACTGTGTGTGTGAAGGGCCAGAGAGTAAACATCTTGGGCTCTGTGGGCCACACAGCATCTGTAGTAACTTGTCTACTGTTGTAATATGAAAGCGACCAGAACATAACAAAGAGTGTGGCTGTATTCCAATAAAGCTTGACATACAAACCCAACCACACTCAGTCTGGAGGGTGTAGTCTGCTGCCCCCCCGTACTAGAGGACACCCAAAAAA
The DNA here is from genome assembly GCF_020171115.1 of Neogale vison. Lineage (NCBI taxonomy): Eukaryota > Metazoa > Chordata > Mammalia > Carnivora > Mustelidae > Neogale > Neogale vison. The sequence goes on from NC_058091.1 coordinate 213,767,918, forward strand.
AAATTCTAGTCAGTCTCCTTTTGTCCTGTGTTCCTTCTCCAGCTCTCAGCTCTCACCTCCGCTGCGCAATGCTCTAAAAATGTCTCCTATTGATCTGTCTGTGACCTCCATGGCTTCTGGACAGAGACCATCCCTGCCAGATTTGGGGAGCAAGTGTGTGGGGATGGAAGACAGTGTTTACAGCCAACAAACCTCCCTGAGCTCTTCTAGCCCCTTGGCAAAAAGCTACAGGGCTCACACAGGAAAAAGGATTTTTGCTGATGACAAGCTACCAGAAGACAGCACCCTGGCTTACAATTTCATTCCTTGTTAAAATGCAAACCCACGGGCGGATCTTGACGTCAAGGCTAAACCCCAGAAAGCAGTGCCGCCAGGCCCGCCTTCACACAGGCTGCTCCCACCCTCTGGGGAGCCCTTCCCATCACAGAGCCATCACCATTCACTTCAGCCTCCTTAGATGAGGAGGAAAAACACTGCGGCTAGCCAGAGACATAAAAATTCTTTGTTATTGGAAAATCTAAGTGTCTCTCCAGGCCTGTGCAGCACCATTAGGTGACGTCAATGGCTCAGGGTATCATAGCTCTGCGTTTCTACTCTTCTCAGAACAGCAGCTAATTCATGGCAGTAAAGTCGTTTCTATTTAGGGCATCAGAAAAGACACGGCCCTGTGATGCTGCAACCCGAGGTCCTGTACTAAGGGACGGCCTCCTTTCTCCGGGAAGCAGGAGGGGTTGGAAGGTGGCAGGAAGCCAGAACCTTGACCTTCCATTCCATTTGAGCTAACCCACAGCTGCAGGACCTACTATGCCCCAGGCAGGACAGGCTCACAGAGACAAGCACAGGCTGGTTACCGCTCTGGAGAAGAGAGGGCAGTTAGGCACACAAATGGCCATCGTAACAGTGGGAGTGATACTCAGCAAAGAAGGAACTTGGGGGCTTGAAGAGGGGAAGGGTACTTGACATTCCTTGAGATGGACCGCAAAGGATGGGTAGAACTGGGGGATATGTGGTTGTAGAGAGGCTGGTGACAAGGAGACTGGGGGGTCTGACTGACCGATAAAGAGAGGAAGGAGGAGGAATGAGCCTAGCTTGGTAGCAGAAGGCTGTATTTCGGATGTGAACTGTACTTGGCTTATTTCTGGCATCTGCATGAATGAGCGTGAGCGTGAATGAGCTGAGCCCTGCATGGCAGCTTCGCCTCCCGTGACAGGCTGATTTGCATTGCTTGGGTTCAATAGTTTGTCTCTGATGACCCACCAGGATGTCCTACACCTCTCCCTCCACCCATGTCACCTCTCTCATAGACCTCATCCTTCCTCCTGCAATGTGTCAACTCTGCTGCCAGGAGAATTTATTTTTCTATGGAAGTCAAGTCCCTTCCTTTCCCAGAGGTCCCCAAGGACTTGCCTTTCTATGTGACGATGATACTAAGTGAAAGCTTCCTGATACTCGATGAAATTCTCCGTGTTGAAAGAGGCACTTTATGTTGGACTAAATCTTAAAGCACAATTCCCTTCACTGTTCTAGAGTATTGTGAATAGTCAGATCAATCTTGAGAAAGAACAACAAAGCTGGAGGTATCATGCTCCCTGATTTCAAACTACGTCACAAAGCTATAGGAATCCCAACCATATGGTGCTGGCGTAAAAAGAGACACATAGATCAATGGAACAGAATAGAGGGCCCAGAAATAAACCCAGATTTATATGGTCAATTTATGACAAGCCAACAGTATACAATGGGGAAGGGATAGTCTGTTCAATAAATGGTACTGGGAAAACTTAACAGCCATATGCAAAAGAATGAAACTGGGCCACGATCTTAAACCACAGAGAAAAATCAATTCAAAATGGATGAAATACTTGAACATATATAATATCTGAAACAATAAATGCCTAGAAGACAACACAAGGACTAAGCTCCTTGACCTCTATCTTGGCTATGAATTTTCAGGTATGACACCAAAAGCAAATGCAACAAAAATAAATAGTTGAGACTACCGTCAAACTAAAAAGCTTCTGCACAGCAAAGGAGACTATCAACAAAATAAAAAGGCAATTTACCAAAAGGGAGAAAATACTTGCAAATCATATTAGGTAAGGGGGTTAATATCCAAAATATATAAAGAACTCATACAACCCAATAACAAAACAAAACAAAAAATCTGACTTAAAAGTTGGCAGAAGATCCAAATAGACATTTTTTCAAAGAAGACTTAAAGATGGCAAACAGGTACATGCAAAAATGCTCAATACCACTAGCCATCAGGACAATGCAAATCGGTAACACCAGGAGGTATCCACTTACCTCTGTTACAATAGTCAGTGTCAAAAAGATATGAAATGGTAAGTATGGCTAAGATGTGGAGAAACGGGAACCCTCAGGCACTGTTGGTGGGAATGTCTATGGGCACAACACTGTGGAGGTTCTTCATATTTAAAATGGAGCTACAATATGTTTTAGCAATTTATTCCTGGACATTTATCCAAAAGAAAGGAAAACACTAACTTGAGAAGATATATGCATTCCTAGGTTCATGGCACCACAGTTTACAACAGCCAAGACCCAGAAACCACCTAAGTGTCCACTGATGGATGAATGGACAGAAAAATGTGGAAAAGGTATACAAAGGAGCATTATTCAGCCATCAGAAGGAAGGAAATCTTGCTATTTCTGACAACATGGATGGAACTTGAGGTCATTATGCTAAGTAAAATAAGATAGATGAAGAAAAACACAGATACTATATGGTATCACTTATACGTAGAAGCAAAACCCAAAATGAAAAACCAAATATAAAAAGATACAAAGAACAGATTGGCTGCTAGAGGCAGGTTAGGGGCAGGAGGGAGGTGAAATGCATGAAGAGGGTCAAAAGTACAAACTTCCACTTATAAAATAAGTAAGTCATGGGGGTATAATGTATAGTACCATGACTGTCATTAACGCTGCAATATGAATTTGAAAGCTAAGAGAATAGGTCTCAAAAGAAGATCTTGTCCCTAGAAAAAATTTTGTAATTATGTCTGGTGATTCATGTTAATTTGACTGACTTTAGTGATCATTTTGCAGTGATCACTTCAATTTGACACAAGTATCAAATCATTATTTTTTAATGAAAAGTGTGAGGCATGGGTACTTTCCATGGGCCGAGTCAGCAGCTGAAAGTCACAGGCTGGCAGCGCCCACACCCACCTCCCCTCCAGAAGCTGCCTACTGGGGGGGAGGGGGAGGTGTGAGCCCAGGCATCCACTGGCTCTATCTCCCAGCAGTTCCTCTCCTTGTCTGGCCAGCCTCTACTGTCGGATCCTACACTATCCAACTCCCCGACATGCTCCCCTAAAATGTATTATGCCCCCAAAGACTTCCATATCCTTTCAAGATATTATTCCTTCTTTTAAAATCTCCATATACCCCCAAGGCCATATTTCATGTTTTCAAACATAGATTACTGGTAATTACGCTTCTTCAGTACTTTTTAACCAATAAATTTTAAAGCATGAATGAAAATATGCATAAGCCAGTATTAAAAGTATAATTAAAAGATATACCAATATCAAAATTGCTCTCTACGATAAAACTCTTTTAAAGCTCTTCACTTTAATAGCAATTTATTAAAATTCCGTTACTCCCGAAAACAAGATTCTAACGTATTATTCTACAAGATGTAATAGTAAAATGAAATGGTGTTCATAGTACTAATTTTTACTAATTTGGACCAACTGTTTTTGATAGGAATTTGTAAGAGGGAAATGCTCAAATACATATATGTTTGTCATTTGTTTAAGAAGTTAAGATAGAAAAAATAGACCAGTTTTTATTTGGAAGAAGAATTTTATGCTCTTATTAAGTATATTAGTCTTTAGTGGTGGGGTCACAAGCTAAATCATAACTGATGTGCATTATTAATAAAGCAGTAGAAGCTTGCAGGAGATTTTTTTCCTTAACTATTTGTTAAAGGAGCCTAATTTTGCCATAAACCTCTTAAACAGAAGGACAAGCAGAGAACAGTGATGGGAAAGTAATGCGTGGTCAAGCTGACAAAGCAAAGGAAGGAAACTGAATACCATACCTGCTTATTATTGTCAGTGGTACAACACAGTTTCTTGAGGGAGACAAAATGCCTAATTTTCCTAATAACATAAATGATCAGTTATTAGTGATTCAGATAGGAGATGATTCAACAAATCAGCAAATGAAAACATCAACAGAGTTTCTTAAAGCGAAACCCCAGGGTCCATTCCAGGGCAGATTTAAATTTTGAACAAAACATAGTCTATGGAAAACCCATTCTTCTTACAGAGCCCACCCATGCCTTCCGAAACTGGGCTTCCCTATTAGTCACAGTTGGCTCAGAAGCACTTTTCTAATGGGTATTTCATCTTGCTAAAGACTCCCGAAGCTTGTCTCCTAGGTATCTTCCGTGATAGGATAAAAGCCTACTCCAGGCAAAATTGGTTTTAATTCCACTGACACTAATAATTTTACAGCTGATATAAAAAGCGAAAGACTCATTTGGACAATGACCAAATTACACGGCCGCTGTTTTTACGTTAATATTCCATATTCTTTCACAACGTGGTCATCACAATGAGGGCATTTTTCAGGCAGAGAAAACTCGTCTTAATACAAGGTTATGGACAGAATGCCAAAACAGCCTATAGTCTTGCCCATGACCACAAGGGAGACCAGAAAGAGACTACAGCTGCCTCAGGCCAGCACAAAAATCAGTTCAAGGTAGATTTTTCTACTGACAGTAGAACCAGTAATTCCAGAAGGTTGTGGGAGACTTTATAGGAATAGAAAGAGTCTCCTCTCTGTCTCTCTTCCTTTGATTCAACTTCCTCTAGAAGAACCTGAAGAGAGCGTAGAAAATACCGGTTATTCTATAATGAGCTTCACTGGACCGGAATGGGTGAAATTTACATACATTTAATAAGAATTTCTTCTGACCGTACACTGCCTACAAGTGGGGGGAAAAAATAACACTACCTCTAGACAAAAGAGCTTCTCTCTTACCTGTAAAATCAGAAAGATCAGAAAAATTCATTCTGACAGAAATTACCAAGCAATAGTGTCTCCTCTGCCTTGGTTACCTAAGAATGCTGGTCACACACACGGAGTCCATCTTAGCTCAAGTGTTCTGAGAAGATGGTCTAAGGGTGGTGATAATACCAACATGACAGCCATCATGGCCTCTGCTGGTGGAAATAGCCATGCCAAGGGGACCAGGAGGACTCATTCTGTGCTCATAACCCTTGTCAGTCTGCCAGGGCCCCAACACCCAGAGGGAAGCTAAATGGCAGGAAACACAGACAGTGGTCTCTGAACTGAGGGGTAACAATTTCAAATTTTACCCAACAAGTAAAATTGGAGAGGAAAAGACTTCCAGGCACTTTGCTCACTACACAGAATGTTTTGATTTCTAACCACCCGACAATTTGGAAGGAACTCAGGTAGTGCTAAGAGTCACAGGCAGGACCTTCCACTCCCGGTTACCAGGCAGACGACTCATACCTCTTCTTTCAAAACATCACAGGACAACAGGTGCCCCTCCTAAACTGTGCTATGAAGCTACTGTTGACCTTCTAGCCAGTTTATAAAGGCTCCTCAGTGATATACTCTTTGGGGATCCTGTTTGGCTTTGTAAACCCTCTCACAAAGTTTAACTGGGAGAAGGAAGAGAAATTACCTTCTTGAATAGTCTTCTCTGATAATCTGAGATGAAATAAAATCAGATCACCTCAGCTTCTGGTCAAACACATCTTTCTCCACATAAACATGACCTCCAGGGCTCTCTCTGCCGTGTGGAACAAGCCCAGAGCCAGACCGGAAAGAAGCACTACAGAGCCACTGCCTCAAGGAGAGAAGGCTGACTCCCAGGGGCAGGGCCGAGGCCAGCGAGCCCTGTTGTTTTGTTGTTGCTATGACAGGGGAAGTCTAAACACAGCTCCTTTAGAGGGTAGTGGGGATGGTGGAACCACAGATGAGCAGGTGAAGGTGGGCAGCTGGGGAGATGTCTTGTAAAAGCCCATCGGCAGGAGAGATGGGGAGAGAAAGCCACGTCTGAGGGCTGTTGCCAGGCACATGGAATTGTCCACAGTATATCCTATGCACAGCCCCAATCTACCATGTTTGGGGGTCTAACGCTTACAGTGGCATTTCAATACGTAAACCCAATGCGTACATGAGACCTTCAATGAAAAGAAATCAACAAGTTCGCTCTCACCCTCCTTGGCCAATCACTGGAGTGATCTTCACGTGCTGTTGGATGCTGTCCCCGGATTTCCGTCTTGCATAGTAAACCCCCTGCCACTCCTACATAGACAAAGATAGCTTTTAAAATCCTTCCGTCAAAGCTTATGGCTGCTTCTATAGAGGGTCTCGTCAAGTTAAGCAGTACCATTCCACTAAACACTCCATCATTATACCCACTGTAATGCTTACTACCTAAGACTCATGGTCACGATGCACAAAAATCCCAAAGACCAACATGTCCACCTCCAGGCTGACCTTCCAGGGTCCAAGGACAGTTGAAGAGTGGGCTGAGTTGCCTCTCTCAGACCTCTGGGTGTAGCGGCCCCAGGTCAAGGGATTCTTACAGGGTCTTCCTTAAAATATTGACAGCAACCTCTGAGATTGGTATTCTCAACCTTAGAGATAGGTAAGCCGAGGCTCAGAGGGTGTGACTAATTTGCCCACGTTAGGAAGTAGAGAACATGGTTGTAAATTCTCGTCTCTTAATTCTCCTCGAAACCTGTCCTCTTCCTACTCTCCTACGGGGCATCCTACCCAAGACTTCTCTGCCGTAGTCAGGCTCACTGCCCCTATGGTTAAAAAAAAATTGATGTCATATAAACCCAAACTTATTTTTTTCCTAAAAAGTGGTCCCTCGTTAAACGAATACAGTGCTTATTTAACTACTTACATTGGAGGAAGCAGGATGAGAGAAATCGTATGAGCAAACGTTCTGAATTCTTAAAAGACAATGCCCAGGGAGCTCCGGTGGCAGGAGACACACTCCTCCTCTGGAAGGGGGAGGAAAGGTGCCTATGGCACTCACTGCCCCGGACACACTGACGTGACAGCTGTCTGCGGGAGCCCGGCTCAGAGACAGGAATGATCCTATAGCAATGACAGGTTGGCTATCTTCACCCCAAGGATAAACTCTCCTGATGCAAACTCATCAGATTCTACAGAACCGTTAAGGACCACATTTGTTTGGGATCCAAAATTAATCCAACAATTGACTCATTTTGCAAACGTAAGACATCTTTCACTCTATTATCATCTTAGGAGAAGAGCTCATCTTAATGACATGGCATGACATGACATAGAGCTCATTGGGGGAAAAAAAAAAAGCATGGGGGAGGAGTTTGCAGATCTCTTTCACTGACCTTGCCTTTCTTGATGCATGTGTTGATGGTATCGAGAAGGTCGGCCCGGTTTTTATCACTTTTGGGCAGCTCAGCGAGCTCCTTGCCCAGCAGCTCGCCTTTGTGGTAGCCCATCATTCTTTCAAAGGCTGGGTTGACGTACTGTGAACAGGAGGTGGTGAGAGGTGAGTGCGGATACACTGCGTGCCCCCAGGAGCACTCGCCGGCACACAGAGGAACACATTGGACAATCAAATAGGAAGTTCCCGGATAAGCACTCTCTGAGGTAGGTGTCAACTGGTCCTCCCCTTGCCACTACAGTGCCCAGAGTGGCTGCCTCACTCCTGAGTGGCAATGTGCTCACTGAGCACATCGGCATCTTGGTTCCCTCTGGGACACTGGAAGACATCCCTTAGCAGACAAGAGCCAGAAGCCCTCATTGAGGACAGCAGCCTCTCGGGGGCCTTACTCGTCTTCACCTGCCCACGAAATAAAAAACAAAAACAAAAACAAAAAGGAGCTAGAATAAAAATTAATTAGTTCAACAGGTGATGGGTTTATGTTAGCCGCCTCTCTGCAAGGCCAAGATTTGATCTCCTGTGCCTCCTTTCTGATTGCCACTATCTACTAACTGATGCAACGGCTTGGGGCCACCTTCCAGCTCTTGTGAACAATACATGTACTTAAGTAGTTAGGGCAGAAAGCAGCTCTTTCAGCACTGGGCACACATGGACATGAGAAGAGACGCTCTTAGCACATTTTGAGGCCAGCCGACTAACAGGTTTCTTTCCACAGTTTTGCCCGGGGCCCTGGAATTCAGAGCTACTTCCTTGCCTGACTCCCAGCTCAGCCTCCCATTTCTTCTGAAAGAATAATTCCTGGATGAGAAGCTGAATGAGGGGAATGAGACAAAGAACATGGGGAAAAATGGGACCATATGGCTTCTAAGTCATGGATTTCTTTGGGCAACAAGCACATCCATCTGCTGGTTCAGACACATTCTTGCAAACCATTATCAGTCACTCCTGCCCTCCATTACAAGGACCACAGTAAGAACCCAGGTGATGTGGGGTTTCTTGGGGAGCTAGTCCCTTGAGAACAAAGCTTCTACTGACACCATGAAATCCAGGATCTGGAGGGGTTCGAGGTTGCTCTGGAGCCTTAGCAGGTGGCCTTGTAGGAGTGACAGAAGAGGAGGGGTGGTGACGTGGTCTTCATTGACTTCCCATCACCTACCTGTGGTGGGCACCACCTTTCTGGGGCTGGGCCGCATGGCCTCTCACCTCCGGGCCTCAGCCCACATGCTCTCTCTACTTACAATACCCTTGCCCACCTCCAAGCCCTGCCAAGTCTGCTCTGTCCCTCCTTCCTCTAGCAAGCCATCCTTGACCCCCTGCCTAGTCCAAGCTGGTACCACTCCTACAGGCTCCCTGTGTCTCCTTTGTAGGCTGCCAGTGACTTCTCACGCTCAGTCCCAATTTTTGTTTATTATCTCTTTCCCCGATTAGACACAAAATTCTTCAAGGGCAAGGCTACTTTGGATTTATCCCTGGAGACTCAGTACTGTTTGGTAAATACGTGACGTAAGTACCGTTTTCCTTGTTGGCTAAATTCTCATACATTTTCCTGAGTGTTTATTCTACCTTCACTCTTAAGTTGAAGATATGGATAGAAGTCATGGCCTTTTGCTCGTGCTAGGGTTACTGTAACCTTGGAACGCAGCCAGTACTCTAGGACATGGACTCTGGAGCCAACAGGCTCAAGTTCAAATCCCAGCTCTGCCATTTACCCGCTCCACGACTGTGGGCAAGTTACTTGTCTTCTCTGGCTTTCAGTTTCCTCCTCCGTAAAATGGCTGCAACAGTAGTGCCTGGTTCATAAAATGGCTTTAAGAACTAAATAAGAATGTCTAAAGTGCTGAGTACTGTGCCTGGCATATGGCAAGCTTCGTGTAAATGTCATGAATAGCTGAGATGAAGGGATGAGTAGGTAAATATTGTTCCTGAAGGTACTACCCCCTAGTGTCTGAAACATAGTCACACAGAGGTACACACTCTTTGGCGGCCATGCCTCAAGAAGGGCCCCGGTATGAAGCAAGAACATATGTGAGATATCCTGACCATGAGGACTCCTCTTGAAATCTGTAACACAGCTGTCATTTTACTTCCCCCTTAAACATAACATCCTCTATTCAACTTCTTTCTCCTTGCTTTTGAGTTTTATAAGCAGATCACCAGTAGCTTTTAAAGGGGTAGTCCCTTCCTTCCTGTTCATGGTGAAGTGGGGGAAGGGGATGACGGCAGCACAGCACCACAGCACCCCCCACCCCAGAGACCAAAGGTTCAGAACCACTTAGAATGCTCACTATAGAAGAACGGACTGGAATTGAGCGTTCTAGTCTGGATGTAAGCGAGGGGAATGGGAAATGTGTACTCGGTCAGTAGCAAACATGTCTGGTTTCCTCTGTGGTGCAGGGTGCAGACCTGTGTGTGTGCAGGCAGGCAGTGACAGGAAGCAACACGAGGAAGCTTCCAGACTCACTTCACCAAATAGCCAGAAAACGTCTATGGACAGACCAGGAGCCAGGAAGGAAGGCTCTGCAGTCAGAAAGACATGGCTGCATATTTTGGTTCCAGTATTTACTACTGGGGCTTCTCTTGAGTAAATTCCTTGACCTTCCTGGCCTCAGTTTCCCTATCTGTATTATGGAGCACTCTTTCACAGAGTTAGTGAAGGAAAAGGAGGTAATGGTATGGACTTGTTTATGAGGGGGCCTAGGCAGGGTAGCCTGCCTATGGTTGGGCCTGAGAGCAGGGTTTGTCTGTGTGCAGTGGGGGCTCTGTCGTGGGGCACCGTGTCTGGTTTCTACTGATGACCCCAAGTGTACCAAGTGTAAACTCGGTGCCATTGTGCGAGCCAACTGCAGGCAGGCTGGTACTACCGATCATCAAGTCTACATTTCAGAATACTGTTGAAGTGTAAAGGTCTTACCTCCCAACAAATAGAACAAGAGGACTTTACTTCAAAAAAGGTTTGTGTACTATACGTATTTCCTTCAGAAGGTAACTTGACCATACAAGATAGCTCTATAATTATGAAACCAACTGTAGATAAATAAATGAGGACTGTTGAAATATTTCATCCCCACAGGCATTCATCATTTATTCTGAAATTCTTACTTCTGTGTCATGTAAATGCGGTCTTTACAAATGGTCAAAGAATTTCACCTGTCTTGGTCAAAGAAAGGTTCTAATCGAACTTGTTTATTCTTGATGGATATCTAGTTCTTAAACTAAGCCCATCAGTTTTCTTCATATACTTTGATGTTCTTTTCGCCAAAGATAATATATAAAAATGTAAGACTTATGGCAAGTCCCTGGAAAAAGGATGGCTCAAACTTGAGAGGTTCTGTTTTCACATCTCCAGGTAAAAAGTGTCTCCGTACCTGAATCACATGGTCATCACTTGTAATTTCTATGGCTTCATGACAGTGGTCTAAGGCTGTAAACACTGAATTACAGGCCCTGAAATTGCAGAAGACTGATGTTAGTGCAGCCATAAAACCATTTGCATTTATGTGTTAATTTGTCAAAGTAAAACAGTTGTCCACAAATCATTAAAATTTCCTTCCCTTTTGGAAGGAAAATAAATGCCCTAGCCTTTCAAACTCAACTAGTTAATTTGAATAAACAATAGCATCCATTTCTGTGACTAGGACACCAAGGACTATAATCCAGCCAACTCTTCATGGGTTATGGAATGAACCACCTATGTGCCAAATGAAACCTTAACACTGTCACGAGAGAACTCAGCTGCAGGAGACCCTCTTCTAAGTCTCCTGAGTCTATGTCAGCGCTCTTCTGGGTCATTGCTATTGTGGCCAGGGAAAAGTCAAGACTCCAGCAATGAGGAGAACTCAAATAAGCCCAAATTGAATCTCAGGTATTCTGCCTGTCCTTCTGCAACAGACGCAGAGACATTTTTTCCCTCCTTACTTTCATCGTCTCTAATAAACAAGCCTTTATATGGTACTTTGCCTTCAGCCACAGCCCCTGGCATGATGCAAGGCAGATCTGGCAGAATTCCCCTGGCCTGGTTACTCTACTCGTATAGGCTTCCAGGTAGGCACTTGCCTTGGTGACCTTTCTTGTCCAAGGAGAATATTCGAAATCATTTCAGCTTCTCAGTTTCTTGGTTAGAATTTTAAGTACCTTCTAACCTAGTGCAACTCCAAATTCAGCAAGTTATTTACTACCTAACACAGAAAGTATGTAGTGTAGCTAGTTACTACAGCTTTGCTATTTGTACTGTCTATTTAAAGAATCCCAGGGAGGGCTTTCTTACTCATTACAAAAAAAAAAAAAAAAAAGGCAGATTTATTTCATTGATTTTGCTCCTTATAAAACAGACTCTTAAGAGGTTAGTAATTTTTTCCACTCATAGAGGCAGCTACCTTAGCCATCGTTTTAAACTATTGACAAGGGAGAGGGCAGAAAAAACAGAGTCAAGTCTGATTCTGTATTTTGCCAGTGATGGGACTTTTGTATCCTTGCTGGCCCATAGCTTCCTCATCTATAAAATGAGAATAACACCCATTTTATAGGTTGCAGTAAAAAATCAAAACAGTTTATGTGAGGCATTTCTCAAAGTGCTTCGAATAATATAAGAATTCAGCATGGGGTGCCTTTGTGGCTCAGATAGTAAAGTGTCTGCCTTTGGCTCATGTTATGGTCTCCAGGTCCTGGGATTGAGCCCCACATCAGGCTCCCTGCTCAGTGGGGAGTCTGCTTGTCCCTCTCACTCTGCCTCTCCCCATCCCTCTCTCAACTTAATAAATAAAATCTTAAAAAAAAAAAGAATTCAGCATATAATCTTTAGTATTATTTATAAGCTCCCATGACAGTATGTCCTTAACTCTCTAACCCTTTCAAAGGCTAGTGCTGAGAAGAAAAATGAATCATAACCTATCCTCTCTCATGAGTATCCCTGAAATATCTAACAGAAAACCATATTCAATATTAGCAAGGTAATCTGGATGGTGAGTAAAAGATTTTATTCCATTGAAGAGTATGGTTCCCATAGCTGCAGAGATGAAGGGACCGGTGTGAGCAGCTAAGTAAGTAACCACGATGGGGTGAGCAGAGAAGATACGCCCAACTCCTCAGAGATTCTTGACGGATGCAGTACGTTTCTTTATTTCAATGGCACCAGTCTAATTTGGACCGTGGACTGTCTAAATGCCCTTGTTGCATTTGTAAATGAGATCTTTTAAACAGAGGAAAAAAAGAATAAAAGATTTTCAAATTATTACCAAAGCCCCGACTACACTGCCTTTCACGAAGAGGCAAGCAAGAGTGTCGTCAGTAGTATTTTCCAGGCATGTGGGTCCAGAACCCAGCCCGGCAGCACGAGGAGCTGGGTTCATCCTCCAGGAGTCCCATGTGGAAGAGCACACCATGTGTGGACTAACCCTTCCATTTGAGAGCTGGATAACTGAGCTGTAACTTACTTTATCAAGTGACAAATTCCTCTCCTGCCCATTTTCTGAAAGTGCCTGTCTGTCTCAACTAAACCCTTAAACGGATACCTCAGCCTGCTGCTGTTTGGTGTAACACCCAGTGGAACAAGGCAAATTCGTACCAATGGTCGAGGGAGAACGTGAGTGGAGCCAGTAGGCTGTTTTCTCCCAGGGACAGGCTGGATGGCACTGTTCAGACCCAGGCTTTAAAACCAATTTGGTTGATGGTTCTATTTAAATAAACCTGCAGCAAAGTGAGATAATCTATTTAAATCATATTCCTAGAGTTTGGGAATTTAATTGCTTTATTAATTATTGATAGTCTTCATGCAGAAGATCCTTAGCGGTACTTATTTTCTGTTCTCGGGAACCATGTAACTGTGCCTCAGATTGAGTTTTCTATCTTTCAGGTTAAGAAGTTGGAAAACTGGAAACAGCTCAAGGGGAGGGTAAACTTGATGTGGAAACCCATGGAGGGCAAAGAACATCATGGTATGATGGGGTGCGGGGGTTCTCAGACCAAATAGCAGGGTGCCCGGACCACCCCCCAGTCCCCCCCAACACTGCCACTGACATCCTGGGTAGCAGTGATCATGTCCAGAGCCTCCCTGGCTCTCAGTGTTTTCCCCTGTCCACTGGGGCTGGGATGGTCGGGTTGTGTTATCTTCTGTACCACCCTCATCCCCCTGCCATGGATACTCTAGCATCTGCTCAACACACACATATACCAGCCAAGGCTGCCTGCAACAAGGTAGGCCTGCGGTGCTAGCTTCAGGGAAACTTAAACATGAACTGCAATCCACAGGCCAGCAGGGTCCAGGAGGGGCAGGAAGAGGGAAGCAGCAATGGCCAGGGGCTCACAGACTTGTTCCTGGTCAGCAGCAACCCTGGCAGCGAAGCCACAGGGACCAGTGACTTGAAGGCTTCACAACTGGACTCTATTCCTGGAGCACAGGGCCGGTCACCAGGGTCTATGCCAGGATATGGCACTCTAGAAACATCTATGGATACTGAGAAGTGTAGCATTCCGTGGACTATAAAGTTCTGTCCCTCAGACACTTAGGTTCTTGCTGAAATGGAGGACTGCTACGGTCTTAAGATCGGGAGTAAACTAAACCTGACGATTTGAGTCCAAGTCCTGGCTAACAAATATCAGACCAATAAAATATAATAGCTCGTACCGTGTTAGTATCAACCGATCAGTTTAAATTCCCGCTCAGGAGCTAAATCTTATCTGCATTTTAGATAACAGCTCTTTTCATCATAAAGACATAGAAACATTGATAGAAGTAAGTGGTCATCATTTACCCCATCTTTCCCCAGTCCCCATGACTTGCCCTGTTTAATACAGTAATTCCGCAAGCATGCAGACACAGGATTTATTTCTTCTCTTCAGAAGTTATTCTTTATCACAGAATTTCAAAATTAAGTATCTGTTTGATCACATGATCCTTCTTTTGTCTTGGTGAAACTTCATTACCACAAACCAAGACCCGGACAAAAGTTTCTACCTTCAACATTTGACATCTTCCGTGCAGTACAGCCTGCCCTTGCAGAATGCTAGTAATGTCACGTATTTAGCTGCAGCTGGGGGCGGAATTGCAAAGAAAACTATTATATAATTAGACTATAATTATTCTGGCATTGTGTAATAAAGAGCCTCATTTTCCCCAATGGCAGCAAGTGACAGAGCGGCCTCCCTGACTCTGAGAGGCAGGTGGGTTCTTTCGAGGTCCTCGAAGGAGCTGGGGAGGTCACAGAATGGGTCATCACACCCTGTCTGCAGGGCCCAGATATAGGGTATGCAGAAAAAGTGAAACAGGCACACATACCCTTCTCCAAAAGAGGGAAGGAAGTCAGATATGCTTGAGGCAGAACCATGTGAAGCGTAAGGGAAGAAACTGACCATTTGGTCCTTCTCTGGCCTTCTGTGAAGGACTCTGGCTCTCCTTTCCCCACCACAGGGGCTGTTGTCATGCTGGCGGCTTGTGACTAGGGAGAGAGGTCCTTGACCAGCCAAACTTAAGCTGCTGTGGAAAGGGATCCGCACATGGGGCAAACCCAGCCTCCTGGCACCACGGCCCGCTGGGGTCAAGTCCACCAACCAACTTCACATTGATTTCTAGTACTAACCTGAACCTTTTCGTTACAACCCCCATAAGGGGCCAACCCCTCCAGCTCCAGTCCGGGAGGCCTGAGAAGTTATAGGATCTACTTAGTGCTATATACTTAGGACCTGGCCAAGTTCTGAATCTGAGGAGACCTTCCAAAGCGTTCAGTGCCCTGGCTCAAAGCAAATCTCATGAGCACAGTGACATAAAGCCCTATAACCCTTGTGCTGGCTGAGGAGGTTTGTTTCAAATTACCAGACCCTGCCTTTGCCCTGCTGTGAACAAGGTACCTTCAGACTTCCTATCCAAGCCACCACATGGAATGTTGCTCAAGAGAACTCAAAACGCAGTTACTTAAAATTCAATGAGGGGGGCGCCTGGGTGGTTCAGTGGGTTAAAGCCTCTGTCTTCAGCTCAGGTCATGATCCCAGGGTTCTGGGATCAAGCCCCGCATCAGGCTCCCTGCTCGACAGGGAGCCTGCTTCCCTCTCTCTCTCTGCCTGCCTCTCTGCCTACTTGTGATATCTCTGTCAAATAAATAAATAAAATCTTAAAAAAAAAAAAAAGTCCAATGAGGGAATTAACTACCAGAGCGGTAGGGGGACAGCTGTTCATTTCTGTTGTAGATATACACAGCTGAAGAATTAAAGCAAAATGAAACCCCTCTTATTCTATCTATTTTGAAAACCTCTAAAAGCAGTCTTTCTATCCTCAGTGAAAAACAGTAGACCCCCCAAGAAATAAAAACAATGTACAATAAGCATCAGAAATTGTTTGAAGAAAAGGCAATGAGTTTTCTCAATTTTATGAAGCCCCCTGAAGCTGAGAACAAGGCAAAGAAACCAAGGGCTTTAAGCTTAACTTTTATATTTAAAAATCCTTAACAACATTCCTCACTATAGGTGGTTAAAATACCCAAATTTCCACTAGTTTGATTTTTTAACCATCTATAGTGAGGAACATTGCTTAAAAAAGTGATTGCTTATCTCCATACTGGTTTTTTGTTTTTGTTTTTGTTTTTTAAGATTTTATTTGAGAGAATGAGAAAGAGAGAGCACGAGCAAGGGAGTGGGGGCAGATGGCAAAAGAGATGCAGACTCCCCACCAAGCAGGTAGCCCAAAGCAGGGCTTGATCCCAGCACCCTGAGATCATGATCCCAGCAGAAGGCAGACACTTGACTAACTGCCTGAAAAACCCAGGCATCCCTCCCAACACTATTTCTTAAAGTTATCTGTCCACCAAGAAGTTACTTCTCTAATCAGGGTAAAACCACAAAAAAACCTGCGTTTGTGTGTTTCTGTCAATCCATTTTACTTCCAAGGATATTAGAAAGAAATTAAGTTTATAAATGGTTTTGTCTTCTTTGAATGCAAATTAAGTAATCAAGGGAAGTCTCATCATTACATTGAGGTGTAATCTTATTTTTCACTGAGCCTGAAACTATCATGACCTCTGGGTTGGCCAGAGGGATAAGCCATGCCGAGGACTTTCTGGCACCCACCAGCCTGGAGGGGCTATAGGACAGCAGAGCCCCTCGCTGCCACCTTCCCCCACCCCGGGATACAGATTGGTAAGAGCCTTTTCTCTGCCCTTCTCTCTACTCAAGGCGGGTAGGTTGAAGAGATCAGGGTCTGAGAATGTGGTAGAATGCGGAGCTTGTGCAAAACCAGCCATGAGCTGGGGCCCTCATATCCCAGTATGTCCCAGAAGCAGAATATCCTACCAGCAGCTAAACGCCTACATGAGCCCATCTCAGAAGTGAGCATCATGAAAAGCCTGTTTTTAAAGCACTATATGCCTGTAAAGAGACTTAAGATTTCTTGAACATATTTCCTTGTATACTGAAGTCACAAACAGATCCCATGAAATGGCCATCGTGGTTACATAACAATTATTATGAATAGCCTAATAATTATACCCATTGGTTTGCCCCTATTCCTCACAACCCACACAGGCATTATAAATGTTAAAGTAGTAAATAGAAAGGAATCCTCAAAGGCTACTCTTAATCCCAATTTAAGTATATGAAAATTACATAGTACTTTTCCTCGAGTCTAATTTTAAAACTGTTGTAAATAGTGGAAAATATTGCCCAAACAAGAAATGCTTTCTCATTTATTTCATTTAAGCAAAGGGCTCCCCGTGTAGAATCTGCCATTTACCAGCTACCAACACCTTTTTCGCAGTTTCAAAATCCCTGGGATTTCGCCAGGAACCTATGAACAGCAGCCTCGTGGCAAAAGCTTCCGCACACCACTATTGCCCTCGTGTCCCTTCTTACTTTGTTACATACCGTAATTTGAACTGTGAACGAACTTCCCCATGTTCTATTTGAATCAGTTCATTATAGCAAGCAATTATGCTGTTATTCTCCATAAATCTCTGAAAAGAAAACAAAGATAACATGTAAGACATACAATTACTTCTGAAAGAGTCAGAGGAGCTTAGTTTTCCCTACCCCAGGTAACTCTGTTACATAAGACAACTTGACAAGTTGAAATGAGTTGAGATAATAAAAAAAAAAAAAAAAAGAATAGTCAAACTGTTTGAAATGCTTGTTTAAATGTATGAGAAACAATAGACCAGATTATACTGTATGCAAAGGTGGGGAAAAAACCTCGTTATGAATACGCGCAGGAAAATAAACACACAAGGGCACTGACTACCTCCCCAACCTTGTGAATTACTGGAACACCTGTGCTTCAGTTGTGCTAAGAGAAGTCTCCTGAAAGCATGTTCAGTGTGTGCCACAGTATGAAGGACCCTGTGCAAGGGAAGAGACCCTTCTTTGCTTACTTCCTCATCTTCTGACTGCCCAAAGCACCCTCCGTCTCTCTCTCTCTCCCCCCCCCCTCTCTCTCTCTCACACACACACACACAGAGCCATGCGTGGCTTCTCCCTTGGGGAATAAATACCTCTGGTCTCCCACTATTCCAGGGGGAAGTTGGTAAGGGATATGCAAAGCGGGGAAGCCACGAACACACAGAGAAGAGAAATATTTTCTCTTTTTATTGCAGAGCAAAGCTAAACACGGTTAAGGTTCAGGCTGAACTTCTGGATGGGTGAAGAGTATGTAAGAGCCTGCAGCCAAGCTCTGAGCATTGTTAGTGGATGCTTTTTAAGTCACTAAAAAGGATCTGTGATAAAAATAAGTTTCAAAATGTTGCAATCAACACAGTTGGGCAGGTTTCTTTTTTTAAGACACCAACTTCAGTAGTTAACTTTTGTTGTCTGTTTTTAATTACAGAAGTTAAACATGTTCATTTAAGATACAGAAATGCAGGGGTGCCTAGGTGGCTCAGTCGGTTAAGTGGCTGCCCTCGGCTCATGTCAGGATCTCAAGGCCCTGGGACCAAACCCTGAGTCAGGCTCCCAGGTCAGTGGGGAGTCTGCTTTGCCCTGCCCCTGCCACACTCATTCCGGGTCTCAAATAAATACATGAGATCTTAAAAAAAAAAAAAAGAGAGAGAGAGACAGATGCATCAATTCAGAAAAACCCCAAGAAAAAAGCCCCCAAATCACCGACAAGGTCAAAATCTAGAGCTATCATCACATTTGGTTTATTTTTCTTTTCTTAGGTTCCAAAACCTATATGTACATATATGTGTAATACATTAATTATAGGAAGTATAATCAGTATATAAAGTCTGTATATAAAATCATACTATATTTTCACTTCCATTTTTAATTAATAACTTAGATTTTATTGAACTCCCCATAGAGTTTGGAGTTCAATAACACCCTGTTCCATCTTAACTTTGTCATAATCAGGAGCTCTGGCAAGCTCGTTAGTTATTTTGAGCCTGTTTCCTCCTCTGCAAAAATGGCAAAAATATTAAATCTCTCAAGTGTAGATGAGGATTAAGCAAATCCCCTCAAATGGAGCGTGACCAGCGATCCGTCTTAGCACTCCACTCTCTCCTCCAGAGGAAGCCTCCCCAGGGAGAAGCGGTGCCCAACCTACATAGCCTTGTTGGGCCTGGCCCACTGTTATCTCCTAGTAAGTACTCCATGAGCACCTGGTGAGGATGTGTCATGCCCATGGAAAAAGGGGCACACCGAGGTTCACAGTGATGCCACTGCGATCACCCTTTGCTATGTAAGAAACTGGTTTTTGAAAGGCTTACGGTGGACTGAGCCCCGTGTGGTTGGCCGCTTGCACACAGCTACTAAAGCTTCGAGGTGAGCTGCTGTGGAGTATCAGATGGCACAATTGGTTTCTGGATCGCCATTCAGGGACACCCCCCCCCAGGCTGATGCAGTGGCCAATCGGCTAGCAACACAGAGCTTAGATTCAGCAGATGATTTAATACAATCAAAACAAACCAGAGATGAGAAACAACCTCAAAGAAGGCAAGAATAGCGGGCATATTTGGAAGGGTGCTTGGGGGAGAAAGCTGCCAAAGACAAGGTTTTACCCAAAAAAGGAGACTAGCCACTTGGAGAGCAGCTTTAGCGGATTCTGAGCCACAGTAACTCCGGAGGGGAGGGCCCAGCAGGTGCAGTGCGCTTCTCACAGAAGAGCTCAAGCTCTTTGGGGGCACCCTGACCTAGCTGGCCGACGGCCTTGATCAGACCCAGTGCTAAAAATCACCGGGCAGTCCCTGACAGGTACCATTTTTCATGCTCCCACAAAGGGTGTTGCCCAAGTGGCTGTTCTGCAAAAAAGCAGCACCATATCCTGACAAAGGTAAATGAAACCTGCTAGAGCCGCCATTACAAGAGGTGACTGACAGGTTCCATAGAAATAAGAAGGAAACAGTGGACTTTTCCTCCTCAATTTGTTTGGTGGTGTTTGCACCCAAAGAGGGCCAGGGGTGTCTCCTGGTAGCAAATGTGTCATCTCAGCCCTCCAGCCAAGACACAATATCTACACCAGTCAGAGAGGCAGGATCAATGAACTAAAAGCCAAATTCCAGAAGGACAATTAACAGCACCCACATGCCTCCTCGTTGACAGAACCTAGAGGGTGTCAGGAGAATGAGGAAACCCCTGCACCCTCATACAACCAAGATTCTGCCTCACAGGTGAAGAACAATGATGGGATGGGCGTCAACATTTAACCTAAAATTTAACCTAGGAAACCAGTGAATTTTACATTATTTCTCAGAAAATGAGTAAGAGAGTCAGTCTCAGCCACATAGCTTGGCAATTTTTCTTTTGCAATTCTCCATTCCAAAACTCAGAAGCACTGTCTTAGGCCTTCTCATTAAGGCACAGCACCTAGCAACAGCGTTCAGAACCAAATGCCAGCCATTGAGATGGACAAAGGATATGGACAAAACTAAATCTGAAGAGTAAGCAACTCTGCTAAGAAAAAACATTTGTTTCTCTTACACACGTGAACCATGATGCTACCTTTAATATTTTATCTAGCACTGCTACTTCAACACTGAAGCATACCAAAGCACAAAACTACCACATTACACAAGCGGTTCCAGCTGCTCTGTAGACTAGGACAAGGATCTTTTTTTTTTTTTAAATCCAGGATAGCAAAGTAGCATTTTGTATTTGCATTCAATGTATTTGGGGGTCCTCTGGCCTCATGGATCGAGATGTCCATTTCTCTCCCTAGGTTCAGAAGTTTTCAGCCACTATTGCTTTAAATATACTTTCCTTCCTCTTCTTCTTCTGGAATACCTATAGTGAGGATATAGTGAGAATATCTTCTTCTGGAATACCTATAGTGAGAAAAATAGGTATTTTTTTCCCATTGTGTCCCATAATCACCACAGGCTTTCTTCACTCTTCCTCATTCCTTTTGTCTTTTTATTCCTCTATAATGGGGTAATTTCCAAAGTGCTATCCTCCAGGTCATCGATTCTTTCTTCTGCGTAGTCTAGTCTACTTTTGAAACTCTCTACTGAATTCTTTTGTTCTTATGCTTTTCAATTATAGGATTTTTTTGGTTTGGTTTTCGGGGTTTTTTGTTTGTTTGTTTCTGATGGCTGCTATTTGTCAAACTTCTCATTTTGTTCATGCAACTGTTTTCCTAAGTAGTCTGTTTTCTTACAGTTTTAGTCAACTTCCTTCAGAGAATTATTCTGACTTCTTTGACAATTTATAGATCTCCATTTCTTCCAAGTCAGTTATTGGAGCCTTATCAGTTTCCTTCGATGTTGTCATATCGACCCGATTTTTTCATGATCCTCAATTCTTCGTGTTGTTATCTGTGCATCTGAGTACCTGGGCTCATCTTGTAGACTTTATAGGTTTTCTCTGGCAGACACAACACTTCATCAGTCAGCTCAGTTTGGGTTTTTGAGTGAAATTTCTGCTAATGACCCTGGGTAGGTCGAACATACTATTATGGTCTCTTTCAGGGCAAGGCCAGTGTTCAGACTCTCAGGAGTGGGGAGGGGCATGTGTTCCTGGCTAAGAACAGCTGTAAAGGACTGCCAACTTGATTCCCCACCCAAGTGAAGATCTAGGACAGGTTCTACAGTTGACTCAAGTTTCCATTCAGACTTACTTCTGGAGACTATATTCTTTAGTGGATGATGCTAGGAACTAGCCTTCCAGCCCTAGAGGGCAACAGGATGGGAACCAAGGCATGCATAGCTCATTTTTTAGCGACCCAAATTAGGCCAGAGTGTGCACTGTATTTCCTGGTCAGGTGGCCAGAACTGGTCACCCCAGTTCTACACTGTACTCCCTGTCCAAGCACCATGGTACGTAGAGCTGCCGAGTAGACTATGCACCTTCCTGCAGGCTCTGGTTCAGTTCCCTGGTTGGACAGGCTAAAGGCTGGTTTCAGTGATAAGTGGGGCTATGAATGACTTTCCCTGCCTCAGCACAGTGGGAAAGGCATCTCTAAACCTAGTAGAACTCTTTGTCTTAACTCAAGCAGGCTTGCTTGCCAAGTTCCCAGACTGAATGGGGCCACTGGCTTTGTTACGCAAACTCTCATTTCTGCTGGCCTGCCTCTCTGCTAACTGCTGCTGGACCACAGGGCTGACAGGAGTCATCCCTAGCCATCTGGGGCAGAAGGGGCTGGAAGACACTCTGCAGAGCCAGTGTGGCTAGGTCTCCCCTTCCCTGCCTGGGCAAGAAGGGGAGGGGTCACTCCAGGCTACTCTCCATTCTCCAAACAGGCTCTGCAGGTTGGGAGATGCTGGGAGCTACCCTCAGCCTTGGCTATGAATTAATCCCTTTGCCTGTGCCAAGTATGTAGCACAGGAACACTTCAGGCTGGATATGGCCTTGACTCTGGGGACCATCAGCTCTGCATGCCCCGCTCTCAGCTCGAGAGCCACTGGGCTGTATTGCTTCCAGGAGCTGTTGTTAGCCTTGCCAGTCAGATAGGGCCTGAAGACACACTCCACAGCAGCTGGGGCTGGATTCCATTCCTTGCCTGGGCAAACCAGGAATAGAGCCAGCAAAACTCCTCAGCTGAGGATCCCAATCAGCTAGATCTGTACCCTGCAGAGATCCCTGGTCAGGTACGCCTGTGATGGGTTTCTGCAGATGAGCAAAAAAGCTGCATGGGGTGACTACTTGGGCCCCACAGGTACGAACTTGGTCTGCCAAGCCCCACCCCCTTCTCAGTCAGGGGTCAGATTCCCAGTGGTTGACCCATGCACACTCCCCTGCTATCCCTATGGGACAAAATCAGAGCAGGGGCTCCCACAGAGCAACCCAGAGTGCTGGGGTGGGAGAAGTCATCCTCACGACAAAGGTCTCTTTCCCCTAGACCAGACAGGGAGGGGGTGGGGAGGCCGTGTGGTCAGTGCAGAATGACTTCCCTCACCCTGCTAACACAGTCTGCCAGGTCTCTGTGAGGCAGGGCTGGGCATGCGCGAGCCTCACCTCCATGTGCAAGGATGCTCTCAGCAGCCTCTGGTGCTTCTACGGTTGTGCTCGTGAGGAGTGAAACCAGGAACTACCGTGTGTCTGTCTTGGTGACA
This sequence comes from Neogale vison, assembly GCF_020171115.1. Lineage (NCBI taxonomy): Eukaryota > Metazoa > Chordata > Mammalia > Carnivora > Mustelidae > Neogale > Neogale vison. The sequence continues at coordinate 213,790,832 of NC_058091.1, forward strand.
TCACCCCTGGAGTCCTCCATCTTAAGCTTCCTATTGAACGCCAGTGTTACTCCCATAGTTGTCACTCACAGACCTTGCCTTTGCTGATGTTTATGGTTTAAATCAGGAGTCCACAGAGGCAAACACCAACATGGGCCTGTCCTTGGGGTATAAGCTCTGGTGAGACCTTGACCAACAGACTCCTGGGTGCCAACTGGGTGGACTTAACTGTATCTAACATCTACAGACGTATAACAAATCTCCTTCATGGGACTCATTTAAGTGAGGTGACTTTGGGACTTCAGAATTTTGACCTGGTGTGGGAAGATGTGTTTTTAGGTCATTACATTCCTGTAACTAGGACGCATGAAGTTATGAAGGAAAAAGTCCGACTAGCGGTTGCTTGTGCCCATCCTGTGAGAGAACAGTTACTTCCTTCCCCTCACAGTCCTGGAGCTCAACTGTCTTAGAGCTTCTGTGTGGCTCTATGGCTGCAGTGTTACACGAAGGTCATGAGGGGCAGTGGGATGCATCCGTACCACAGAGAGATGCTGAGTCACCTCCTCCATACATACCCTGTTGAAGCCTGCATGCAGGAGAGGGAGGACTGAGGCCTCTTCTCGGTCACCCGATCTGCAGCAAAGCAGAAAATGCAGTCACTCAGTAGATACAAACCAGGGTTCCTCACACTGAAACATGGAGAGAGAGCAATGAGGCAAGCCATAGCATTCGCTCTAACAGTGGCTTCCTGACCAGCGTGTGCCCACGAGATGTACCTGCCTTCCTGGACCCATGTTTGCCTTCCAGATGCAGAAAGAACACGGACAGTCGAGAAAACTCCAGCAGTGTGCCTGAAAGCATCACCACAGGTACACAAGAGTGGCATCCCCAAAGCTGGGCTGCCCCTGAAAGTTGCAACAAATGGATGGGACAAGGTAGGTGCCGTGCTCATCCCAGACAACTGTCCTTTATGCTGTCCCCAAACCCTCTGGAAGCACAACTGCCAACCCAAGCCCTGGCTGGGTCCAACTCCCGATGTGAAGAAGTCAGCTGACACTACAGACTACAGCACCCTATAGCCCAGTGCAAAAGAAGTGTCGTCAGTAATGCCACACTGGAAGGAGAAAAGAGAAAAAAAAAAACAGATGATGGTTCCTCATTTCATGGGAAGGTTTCCTGCACTGAGCCTATAGCTGGGTCTCAGAACCTCATTTGGGTACAAGGTCTGCTCCTCATGAAAACAGGCTGCATTTCTGCTTCCATCATTTTGAAAGAGAAAGAGTGTCCCTAAAAGAGCCAGCAGGTTAACATGGAGTATGTATTTTGGAAAACAGAGAAGGAAAAAGGAATACAAGATACTGAGTGGAAGAGCAGGTGGAGAACAGAAAGGACAATCCTAAGACTTTGTGGCTTTCCCCGCAGCTTATGCCTTCCCTCCAGGGAAAAGTAGTCCTCCTTGCTTTTCTTCCCAGGAGCTCCAGATTCTACCTTCTTCGACTGATAAATGAGGAGGGGCACAAAGAGAGTCCGAAGGTGTTAATAACACTCTATTTCATAAGCTGGGCTGCACAAACTCAGCATTCGTTTTATTATTTTTCTGTGATCTATGCAAAATATTTTATGTTAAAAATAGGAGGAAAAGGGTGGAAAATAACAAGCCATAGCAAGTCCTTATCTGTCAAGGATTTGTAAGCATTTCTGCTACATGACTATAGTTTAAAAAAAAAAAAAATTGGGTTTCTCTTTTGGGTCTGTGGTATGAGCCAGGCTTGGGGAATATGACACATGGCCGGGTGTACTCCTGGAATCCATGCGCAAGACTTGGACACCCTAGTAACACCTCATGGGAGGTGAGGAAGGCTAAATACACCTTCACTCATTCCCCCTGAGACCTCATATCCCATCAGGATCATGAGATACAGAACCAATGGGAACAATTTCTTTCCTTTCCTTGGCCCAGCGAGAGCCCATGGTAGGAATCAAGTGAAGCGACACAGCTCTTAAAAATACACTCAAGGTGGGGCGCCTGGGTGGCTCAGTGGGCTAAAGCCTCTGCCTTCGGCTCAGTCATGATCCCAGGGTCCTGGGATCGAGTCCCGCATCGGGCTCTCTGCTCAGCACGGCGCCTGCTTCCTCCTCTCTCTGTCTGCCTCTCTGCCTACTTGTGCTCTCTGCCTGTCAAATAAATAAATAAAATCTTAAAAAAAAAAATACACTCAAGGAATAATAGGTAAGGAAGAGTGTTTGGTTGGAGTAAAACTTGAAGCCATGATTTCCTCCTGTACCAATATGGCTTTGAAACGAAGTTATTTCAAATCTCCCTGGGGCCAGGCTTGCCCGGGGGAGACCTCAACTCTCCTGCCTCTGTTGCTGGCTTGTCACAGAATCTCTGCCAGCTCCCAAAATGGGGCCAAGTCCAGGAGGGTCCTAGGCCCTCATCAAAGGCCGTCTTCTCTCCGAAGCAAAGGATGGCCACTAAAACAAATACAATTTGATACTGCAAGGATTCCAACGACTGTAGCTTGTACCAACAACTTTTTTTCTCCTTTTAGGTCTCTCATTTTAAGGGGTGGCCATTTCAGGCGACAGATCAGCAGAGCTGCTGCTCATTCCACCACCTAGTACCTACAGCCCAAACCCCCTTCTGCTGCCTTCCAGCATGGGCACACATCCTACTGTCCTGCTTCTAGACACACAACAATCCTGACCCCAACTATACAATCCTTTCCTCCCAGTGTATTTAGTGCTTCTTTGTGCTCATGCTGTCTTTTTTTTCTTCTTTGTGAAAAACAAGCAGCCTCCCACTTCTTTTCTTCAAAGAAAAAAGGTGAGCGGGAACAAGTTCTCCCCAGACATCTCCCTCAGATCTTCTCTTCATTTCTAGCACGTAACGAGCACCCATTTTTTTTTTTTTGGCCCCCTCATGTGTTCCAGTCTGGGTTAAGAGAAGTCCGGTACAACTGACAAAAACCTAAATATATCCAGAACCTTGCAACACAAAAAACAGCCCTGCAAAGGGAGGAGTTGGTGGTTGTGGGGCCAAGGGCATGCCCACTGCTCGGCGGGCTCAAAGGCTGGATTCCATCAGACACACGTTTCAGAATGAACAGCACCACTGCCAGCTGGGGATGGAGGGGAGCTTACGCTTGTGAAACCACCGCAAGGATCACCGTGTGCTCAGAAGGATTTGTGGCCCGGATCGACCTGCAACGAGAAGGTTCCAAGTCAAACCAGGTGATCTGGGCTTTGTTACACCAAACTTCACGTGGAAAAATGGCACAAAACCCCATCTTCCTCTCAAGAGAAAGTCTGAAAACCCATGAAGACAACAAAGAAAGATGCCCTTGAAGATTAGGACAATCTTTGTTTTTCCTTAAAAAAAAAAAAAAAGTGTGGTGTTTTGTATTGTTTTGTTTTTTTTTAAACGCCTGGGCAGTTGTCCAATGGGTCAGATCTGCCAATTTTCCACTTCAAAAACTGGCAAATTCCACTTAAATTCCATGTTTTCTGACTGAAATTCCACTCCTCAAAGAAACTGGCAGTCCCACAGTTCTCCAGTTATCAGTTTGTACTTAGGAAGCTAACTGCATTGCCTCTTTTTTTCTCCTTTTAAAACAGCAGAGAGCTTAGAAAGATGACCTTATAATAAAAATTAAAATACTTGCTGGCAGCTGGACCAACCAATTCAGGTTGAAATCTGAAGGAGATACAAGGAACTGCCTCATTTGTCTTGGTCGTACTGCTGTTTGTGCTGAAACGCCTTCAACAAGCAGATCATGAACTAGGGCTGGGCCACGCAGCTCTGCGGCCACAGTCCCTGGTGACACCCTCGATACCACGACCACCTGTGGGTCGCTCATTCCCTAGGAATTTAGCAGGATCAGAACGAGTAAGGATCTAGAATCTGAAGGTCCACGGGTCTCCTTACAAACCTCCTCTTTGAGGTCCACTGTTGTATGTTGTGGCTCCGATTCTGGGTTGTCCCTTTCCCGGACTTGTGAACTACATGAACTGTTCACAAAGGGCCACATACTTGAGTCTTAGTACAAACGAGCATGCTTGTGGCAACCCATTTCCTCAGTCTGGACTCTGTTTGAGATCTCTGGGAAGAGAAGTGTCCTTTCCAAGAACAGAAGGCTCAAAGCAGCTCCTTTGTAACTTGTGAAACAACGTGGATTTGTTGCTCTTGCCTAGCTATTGGCATTTCAGCTCTCCCCCACTTCAACATGTTTGTACTACTGCTCCTCTAGAAAAAAACAGCTTGCATTGCTTCATTTCCTTCAACTCTCACATTTCCTGACCTTTTTCAGAAAACTTTCCCGATTTCCTATTCCTTGAGACCTCACTCTATGTGGGTGGAAGGCTCAGGAAAGTGACCAGCTCTCGTCTTCCTGGGAAGTAAAGCCTCTGCTGGAAAATAAATGGCATCTGAGCAAAATCCTGAAGTTCAAGACCTTAATTCACTGTGGGACAGGAAGAGTTAAGTCAAGACCCCCTTTTCAGGCTAGCACGGACTACTTCCTATCCAGCCACCCCACAGCACAGGTCTTGCTAAGGCCAACATGCCCTTTTTTTCTACCTGAGGGCCTACTGAATTCTCAGCAGAAATAGCAGTTACCACCTAATGAAAAAAATGCATCAAGTCGGAGGCTTGCCCTACTCTCTAGGGAAATATTAAGCACTTCTCAGCCTTGTGCAGCCTCTTCCACCCCACTGAGAGGTCAAGGCTACACTGCTAGGCTATGTTCTAAGGGGTGGGTCTCAAGAGGCTCAAACACTTATTATGAATGTAATGGGGCTGGAGCCCATGCTCCCTTACTTCTTTTGGAACTGGCCTCCATGTTTGGGGTTGCTTCCTGCTGCTTATCTCTTCTTTCTTATTCCTCCAAAGGAACTGGGATGGTCAGGGAGACCCAGAGCTCTTCCTGATTGAGAGGAAGAAGGGGGACTGCCATTGGTGGGCAGAGATCCAAGGAAGCATGTCAAACTAAGGTCCAGGCTTGCTCAAAAATCCAGGGATCTCAGACCGTGGAGGACAGTGACGAATGTCCATCTGCCAGGAGTGTGTCCCTTACTCGTCTTAGGGGGACGTGTACCGGCAGCCACACATTCAGGAATCTGGCTGCCCTGAATATAAGCAGTCAGTAAACACACCCCCAGATATACAATCTGGCTTCTGACCTATGCAGATCCCCCACTGTTTTTCTGTGCAGCTAAGACAGAAGTACATTAGATAAAAAAAGAACCCTAAATTTCTTTATATTCAAGGAAGATTGTAAAGCTTAGCTGCTAAATTTTGCCTTTACCCAAATAAAAAGCATTTCTTTTTACACCTGAATCTTGTCTTTAATCATTCCATGTATGCACAAAGGACTGTAGTGCTTCTATACAAAATCACTTAAGGAAATTAAGTCAAGACCAAGAAAAATTAGATCTAGTTATAAAGGACGAATTCTATCCTGTAGCTCATCTAAAAAGAAAAAATATTTCTTTTTTTTCCTTATTATCTCTTACTAAATATTTCTTAGTATTTCTTAATACTGAAAGTACCATCCAAATACTTTATGATACGTTTATTCATATATAAAATAATTTCCAAAGAAAATCTTTCTGTGCACAACAGTAAGATTATCTGAGGTCAGTAAGACATTTTAAAATAGGTTCTGTAAGAAAAATTCTTCTTTGAGACACTGAGGAGGATCAAAGAATACAAGGCAAGGCTTCTGATGAGAAATGTCTCTTAATCCAATCATTTCTTGTCAGGATGCCAAAGGATCTAAGAAGCCACTTCCTTACCTTTCATTTCACTTACTAAGATTCAAGAAAATTCTAGCTCCATATGTAATTGGAGTCTGCGCTGGTCTAGCATTTAATTAGTGACCTCTTGCTGTCTAGCTTCAAAGCATTCTACTTCTGCTCAATGGATCAGTTCATCCACAGCAAACTTTTAGGACTGCATTTATTTATGAACAGGCATGTCTTTCCCCCCGGAGTGCGAGTGTTTCTGCAAACAAGTGGGGCATTTGGAACCCTGCGAGATTTTCTGCTGCTGTAGGATCTACCCATCTGTGTCAGGCAGGGAGAAATGTATATTTCACACATTTCCCATGTTCATTTGGGGATGGAATAATTAAGATATCTGGTTTAAATCCAAACCCTATCCGCATCATAAAAACTGTGTGAATTTTAATGTCTCTTGCGTGTGAGTGTGTGTGTGTGTGTGTGCATGAAACAGGAGCAATACTTGGGGGAACAAAAACACCTTGACATTTTCAGAGTTACCTAGCTCGCACCTCTCAATTCCCTGGAACTCAAACATGGAAAAACAGAAACGGTGAGATGAGGAGGAGCTCTAGCTTTCATCACAGATATCTGCATAGACTGCTTAGAAACATCAACACGCATTCTAGAAATACTGGGATGGAACTAAAGCCGTCTCTGAGGGACGGTCATTTTAAGCTATTACGTGAACGTGTAACAAGCATGTTCCATTAGGGAAGGTACCTGCACACCGCTTCCGCGTCAAAGTTTCGCGTCTGTCTGTGATCTATTACGATAATTTCATGATGTTTATCTAGAAAGCATTCAAGGGCTGACTCTGGAGTCCGTGCAATATTGCATCTATAGCCAGCTCTGTCACAGGCCCACCAGAATCCATCACTCTGACTATCTTCCTTTGCAAAGATCAGCAAAACCTGAAATACACACAAAAAAAGCATCTTACAAGCAATCATCATCCTTACAGATTGTTTTTGACATAAGCCTACAGTATACTGGTTAAAAATGTGGTGTCCAGAGAGGAAAGACCTGGGTTCAGATCCCAGCTCTTCCAACTGGTTCCAGTGTGTCTTTGCACAAGGTCTTTCCTCTCTTTGGGCTATTGGGTCTCCACCGTCAGAGGTGCCACACTAGCTAGCTCGGAGACCTACATGAGCACGGAGTGGGTGCTCAGTTGTTCGGGAACAGGGGGGTTGGTACTCATTTTTAATTTCCCAATTGGCTTTGTTAAATATATTAAGCGGTGATATTAATAGGATAATTAACACAGCTGGGGCTATGGTTCCCACATACACGTTTGTTGCCAAACACATACACTGTAGGCCTCTCAGTACCTAGAGGCCAACTCTCTGACCTTAGCAATTAAATAAATCCCTTTAAAGGCACAGGAAAGGGAAGGATCTCAAAGGAACTTCATAAACTTTACCTAATACCCAACCCATGCTGGAATCTGGAAAGAATGACCATGCAAAGAGAAGCTGATGGAGCTAAACTGAGGAAAACTGGTCTCTTCTTGCCTCAATGAGAAGTGCAGCCCCACTAGAAAGAAGGTACCCAACTTCACCCTGGTCGCCCTCACCAGCCCCTGGGTTCCAATGCCCAATTCTCTTGCAGAAAGCCAGACACAGCCTTACCACCACCTGAACTGATTCATTTATTTGCTTGATCATGGTCTAACTTCTCCACTGGAATGGAGCTTCAGGACCACAAGGAACTGCCTATGTTCCTGATCTCCCCCCCCACCCACCTCCTCTCCTGAGCTCAGCATCAAGCTGCCACTTAGTAGCTGCTCAGTAAATATACGGTGAGGTAAAGGCTAACTACTTGTAGAGTTTCCTGCAAAACACAAAGGGTTTTACTATTACTGCAAACCAGAGGTCCAATAAATGTACTTAATTATCTCAAGAAGTGGATAAAACATTGAATATTCTTCAGTGTCCACTCCTGGTTTCAAGAATTAGCAACAGAAGGGGTTTTTCCCCCCTCAACAAGAAAAGCCTTTAAACCAAAAACCAGTATCATTTTTTAAAAAAATAGATTTCATTTATTTGTCAGAAAGAAAGAGCGAGAAAGAGAAAGAGATCATAAGCAGGGAAGAGGAGCAGAGGGGGAGGGAGAAGCAGGCTCCCCAAGCACAATGTGGGGCTCCATCCCAGGACTCTGGGATCACAACCTGAGCCGAAGGCAGTCACTCGAACGACCGAGCCACCCAGGTGTCCCAACCAGTATCATTCTTGATGATGAAATACAGAGCATTTCACTTAAATTCAGAAAGACAAACTGTCCAACCATCACATTTTTAAAATATTTTATTAATTCCAAATTGGCAATATACTGAAAAACAGACACAAAAGTCTAATAAGCCTAATGCACCCATCTCCTAGCTTCAGCAATAACCGACACTGGACCAATCTGGTTTCATTTCTATCCCGGCCCACTTTTCGACTCTAGAGTTAGTTTTCAGCAAAGCCTTCATATCCCATCCTTTCAACCATATGAATCTACTGAAGATAAAGACTGTTGAGGGGTGCCTGGGGTGGCTCAGTCAGTTAAGCATCTGCCTTCTGCCCAGGTCATGATCCTGGGGACCCTGGGATTGAGCTCCATATCCGGCTCCCTGCTCACTGGGGAGTCTGCTTCTCTCTCTCCCTCTGCCTGCTGCTCCCCCTGCCTTGTTCTCTCTCTCTCTGACAAAACTACAACACCATTTCATACCTAAAACCTCCCCAACAGCTCAACATCAAAATCTGAATGTATCATAAATGTCATTTGCTTTACATTTGTTTAAATCATTTCCTATTTTCCCAAATAACCACGTTTCCAGGAGAGTGTTTTTCAACACGATCTTGCCATTTTCTTCTCAGCACATGGCTTGAAATCACAACCGTAGTAACACGCAAGGCAGCCATACTTACTAAGAGCCCACCCTCGTCTACCACTCCTCAGTCCAGAGTGCTTCTACGAGTTTGTGACCACAGAGCTAACTTCTAGGCAGAAATGGGAGTGGCTCTTCCAAGAGAATTGAAGGGCATCGCCTTAGAGATTTGATAATGAAGAGAAAGCCTTCAAATCAAACTATTAATAAGAGAGCTACAATGAAAAAGTCAGGTAGAATCAATTGGTTTGTGTGTAAAGTCGACAGCCCTCTACTTGGGGTAGCTATGGTAGTAACAAGAAAAACTCCAGGGGGGCCTGGTGGCTCAGTGGGTTAAGCCTCTGCCTTCGGCTCAGGTCATGATCTCAGGGTCCTGGGATGGAGCCCCACATCAGGCTCTCTGCTCAGCAGGGAGCCTGCTTCCTCCTCTCTCTCTGCCTGCCTCTCTGCCTACTTGTGATCTCTCTCTCTCTCAAATAAATAAATAAAGTCTTAAAAAAAAAAAGAAAAGAAAAAAGAAAAACTCCATATACGGAGCCTCAAAGTCAACAAAGGGGAGACTGTTTCTTCTCTGTCATGTCTGGCTAAATGAGGGATTGCTAAACAAGAATCTCACCACTTCATGTTTCCTGGATACCATCTGGTCACAATAACGGATAATACAGTAAGAACACAACTGTACTCCCATGTTGAACATTGCTACAGATTAATCTCATATACTTTATGTATCCTCAGAATAGAGTATACCACTCTGGGAAAAATAATGTCGTTATTGAACAAACATTTCCCCAGCACCTGCTATGTTCCAGGCACTGTTTTTAATTGCTTTGAGTACACTGATGGACAGAATAAAGACCCCTTCCCCTGCACAGGTGGAGGGACCAAACCACACAAAATAAGCAAGGCAATGACACAACATGCTAAAAGTGTTATGTGCTATCTACAAACAGCAGGAAGGGGTAGGCAGGAGCCAGAGTGGGTATTGGTAGCAGCATTAAGTAGAGTAGACTTGGGTGGCTCACTAGGTTAAGCCTTTGACTTTGGTTCAGGTCGTGATCTCAGGGTCTTGGGATCGAGCCCCGCATCAGGCTCTCTGCTCAACAGGGAGCCTGCTTCCTCCTCTCCCTCTGCCTGCCTCTCTGCCTACTTGTGATATCTGTCGAGTAAATAAAATAAATCTTTACAAAAAAAAAAAAAAGTAGAGTAGGCCTCACTAACAAACCAACAGATGCATAAATGCCTGAAGGAACAAAAAGGAAGCCTAGTCACTCTCTGAAGGGCAAGTATTTGTAGCAGATGGAATGGTTCTATCGGCCCCTACAGTGGGACATGCACCCGACATGTTCAAGGAACTCTAAAGAAGCCAGTGTGACAGGGGAGAGGGGGCGAGGGAGAGTCTAGTTCACAGCAGAGGTTTACATCAAGGTAAGGCCATGTCAGGAACTTAAACTTAGATTTCACATGAAAACTCAAAACTGACTCAAAAGGAGAAATTGTGTTCTTCAGGTCTTGTTATTTCTCTACCGTTCTGATGCTTCGACAGCTACAGCCTTGCTGACCCTGCGGAGACTGGGCCTCTGAGGGTTGGCCAATCTGTAGAGGCAGCAGAAGACTTGACTAGGAAAGCATCCTTTGAAGGCAAACCAATCCAAAGCCCATACTCTTGCCACATCTTTTAACATGCTTTAATGCATGGAACCACTCTCCACCTGCCCTCATCACTAGGACCAAGTACCTAACAACCAGAGACAATGGCTACATCCCAGATTCCCCTGAAATGATTCATGGTAGCCAAACTTGCTTACCCTCCCCCTTATCCATTCCTTCCCACACAAGCCACAGGGGAGGTTCTTGGCCATATCTTCCCCCTGCTCTCTCGGCCTCCTGGCCAGCCCTGGTGCTGTGTGTGTGGTCCTTCACGGCAAGGCATGGCAGACTGTTAAGAACTATTTAATCACAGTCCTTTCCTGATCTGTTGGCCTCACTGTACCTGATTAATAAAATCTACATTTTAGAACAGAACTATATTATAAAAGCACTCATAAGAATTTCTTAGGGTAGTATTTAAAATTCTTCTCATTTAAGGGTGATGTATGGAACTTTTCATCCACTGCACTGTCCACTTAAAATGAATCTAACACTGCAATTAATAATGAATTAAAGTTTAAAAAATTTTATTTTATTATTTTTTTATATTTTATTTTTTATTTATTTTTAAGATTTTATTTAATTTTACTTATTTTTATTTATATTTATTTACTTCTATATTTATTTATGCTTATTTTATTTATTTGAGAGAGAGAATGAGAGAAAGTATGAAAGGGGAGAGGGTCAGAGAGAGAAGTAGACTCCCCACTGAGCAGGGAGCCTGATGTAGGACTTGATCCCAGGACTCCAGGATCATGATCTGAGCTGAAGGCAGTCCCTTAACCAACTGAGCCACCCAGGCACACTAAAGTAGAAATTTTTAAAATAATATTCTTTCCATTTATAAAAATAAATAAATCAATAAATGAATGAATAAACAAACTTAGTTTTCTTTTTCTTTTTTCCAAAGACTTTATTTGACAGAGAGATCACAAGTAGGCAGAGAAACAGGGAGAGGGAGAGGAGGAAGCAAGCTCCCCACTGAGCAGAGAACCTGATGCGGGGCACGATCCCAGGACCCTGGGATCATGACCTGAGCTGAAGACAGAGGCTTTAACCCACTGAGCCACCCAGGCACCCCAAACCTAGTTTTCTTTTTCTTTCTTTCTTTCTTTCTTTTTTTAAGATTTTTATTTATTTATTTGACAGACAGAGAGCACAAGCAGGCAGAGAGGGAAGCAGACTCCCTGCGGGGCAGAGAGCCCGACGTGGGACTCAATCTCAGGACCCCGAGATCATGACCTGAGCCGAAGGCAGCAGTTCAACCCACTGAGCCACCCAGACACCCCCAAACCTAGTTTTCAGTAATTCAACTCCTACATGGAAAATCTACAGGAATAAAAATATATATATTTTAGAGTAAACTACTAGAGTAATTACCTTTTTTGGATGTAATCAGGCTTGGCCTCTCTGTCCCTATCTCCCGGCACAGCTAGGTTAATGACACTCTGTTTACAGAAATTTGGAATTTGAACAAAAGAGACACAAAGGCTGGGAATGGAGACCTGTGGCTCAGTAATAGTAGAGACAATAAAAAGCCTTCAACTCCTGCTGTCAAAGTACTCAGAGACGGCTCACTACCACAGCTTCTCAAGTCCGCCCTGAAATCTACAAAGACAAAAACTACATGAATATGTTTAATTCATTTATTTACTTGGTTGTCAAAGGCAGCTCTTACTTGTAACCAAAGAACAAAACCACGAAGACTTTAAGCACTACAGTCCCTTCCTGTATTTAACTTTGTATTCATCAGTACTTAGTCTGTCAGAGGTGGCCATTTTAAAATATTTACTGGCCATTCACTGAGGCAAATCCAAGAGTATATATTGATGATCTATCAGATAAGAACTGGGGGTAAAAAGCTGATAGGGATGGACATACAGTCTAGTTTCCGCTCCTAGGAAGCAAGCAGGTGAGACAGTCAGGTAAAGATCAACACAATAAATGCACTACGAGTGGTGACCACACAAGGGTATGGACATGACGCTAAAATAAGAATCTAGGTATAGAACGAAACAATTTTATCAATGTAACTGCACTGTCATAAACACATCGAAAGAGCAGAAAATCTGATCTGGGGTGAAGCCTGGGACAATGAGGCAATACCTAGGTCTGCGTCCTGTCCAGGATCAAAACACAAGTATAGGCAATCCTTGCGTCATGTAGTAGGGTCAGATGCTAAAAACCACCACAAACAGGTAATCTTAAACAATGGTAAAAATGACTGCCCTAGGACCTTAGAAATTTTTTCCAAACATGAAAACTTTGTGTCAGTTTTAACTGTGTGAAATAAAGTTTTTTTCAGGATGCTGTAAATTAAAACATTTTCTTTTTAAAAAGAACTCAGTGTAGCGTCAACAGTGTGTGCCTTCTCCAAATCGGATAAATGGAGGATGCAGCGTGTAAGCCTCTTTTCTATGCCTTGGTATATTATGAAGCCCTAAGCCTGGGTCAGCTCCAGGGTCTTATTCAGTATTTTGTCCTCTCCACTTCCCATGCCATGGAATATCGCCCCTGAGTTCCATTAACATACAGTTTTTTACTTCCTCTGTGACATCTCACTCTTTTCACCACAACCACATTCCTCACAGGTGCCGCTCATCACTGCAAGTTGACCTTGCTCCGGCCGCAGATCTAGAACCCCTCTGGTGCAACAGTGTCAACATCCCCACGGTCAGCCCGCCTTCCTCGAAACTCATTTACATTCAACTTCAACTTCCCTCTGGCATTATGAATGTGCATTTCTTTGATGCACTTTCATCTCTGTTGGCCACTTTCCTCTCTTGACGCTCTATCTGCGTACAATGCCATGTGAGATGCTTGGATGGCTACAAGCTACACACTTGGTTGTCTGTGCTTGAGTGGAAGAACAGGTAGGCAAGTACCGATCACGAAGACTTTAAGAAAGGGAATGTGATTGATTACTGATGGGGCTACACATCTGTCAGTACCACAGTGGTGTGTAGACTCCCGTGTTAGCAACCGAGTCCGTATTTACTGCAATTGCTCAATGAGAACACCAATGTAATTGCAATCTAAAACATGCTGTGGGGATCTGGCAGGATTTCTCTTAACTCTGAAATCTGCACATATTAAAACTGTACAAAGCTAGGGCTACCTTGACTGCTTTTCAAATGTAACTACCAAGACCCCAAACTCCACGCAAGTCCCCTCTCTTCCTGCAGAGAGGACTGCCTACACCTCGTTAGAGGTATGGTGTTTTACTCATCTCTCCATTCTAACTAGAATGGGGAAGTAAGGGCTGATCTAGGGCAGGGCTAAGAGAATCAAGTGCAGAGAGGTAACACACACCACAGGTCAGTAGGGTGGGGGTAAACTGGGGCAATGACAAGAACAGAAGCTAGGACTCTCTGGACTCCTCTGGGGGTGACCCATCACCCACCCATCCAGCAGCAGAGCCAGACTCCCATCTCCCAAGTCCTCCTTCAGTGAGCTTGCCATGGCTCCCGTGGCTATTCCCCTGGTTTGCTGGAAATCCAGCAAATACAACCGATTCCTTTGACAAGTTTCACCAACAAATGCTGACAAGCACCTTTGAGGAAAGCAATTCTCAGTCTTGGAGAGTCAAATTAGAATGTAACTAAGTTCTCTGGTGAAGGCTAAAGTATGAAAAACATGAAGTACTACTAACTTCTCCTCAGCCAGAAGAACATAAACATTCCTTATCACTATTCTTTATCAGTAAGAATGACTCTACACATCTCTGCATGCATTCCCAACATCTACTATTATGCATCGATTTTCCGAATACTTGGTTTGGCATTAAGCAAATCTTGCTAACAAGCAGCTCCTGGAATAGATCACATGGATAGATTATTTTAGTTGTATCCATACCCTACACCATTGTGAATCTGGGGGAGGGGAGGGATTCGTTAGGAACAAATGGTATGAAAGCTTTTCTTAAATGGCCCTAGAAAAGTGATGCTAGTTACAGGTACAGTTTGATGAGAATTTAAGGCCCAGCCATTATGCTAAAAGTACTTTAAACACAGGATTTTATTCAATAACCCTTTAACAATTCTTAGAGGTGTGAATTACCACCAACTTGTAAACCTGGAAACAAAGGGTTAGCATGGATAAGAGAATGGCCTACAGCCCCACAACTATCAATATTTGAACTGAGGTCAGCCTGACTCCACAGCCTGTGTAATCATGTTAGGTTTTTTTTGTTTTCGTTTTTACTCCCTAAAATATGGGGCCAAAATTCCTACCAACTCTGTAATTTCACCGAACTGGCTGGGCTAGGCAGAAGCTAGGACTTGGCAGTACAGTTAAGGACAGACAGGATGGGATATGTAAGGATAGCTCCCCATGAGGCCACATGAGCTCCAGTATTTAACAGTTCCAGACAATCTGTATCCGTATCATATGGAAGAAAAAAATTTTAAAAGCTAAGAACTGCCTTGGTGGGAAAAGCTTAGGCCACAGCTCTGAGTATCACTTGCAAATCCAGTTGAAAAGCCCAGCTGGAGTGGGAGGACAGGGGAGGACAGCGCTCTAGGCAGAAACAATTCTACACATTCAACAAGTAAATACCTTCAAGGCATTGATGAAGAAAAGGCCACATCATTTTGAAATGTTGACATTAATCTTTTGCCTCATAACATTTCCCCTACTTTTAATTTTCTTGCCAAAACTGGAAAATAGGGCTTTTACTGTGAGTCACAGCCACTCCCCCAGGAGAGAGGTCCTCTATGACACCATGCAATACTTTTCTCCAACATGCCCCCCATTCTACTTCTCACACTGCTCCTGCCAGCTCACCGAGGGCAGGCAGAGCCCCATGTTCCATGCCCTGACATGGGGGGAAGTTTCCCTGAGTGAACTTAGAGATAAACCCTCAAAAGCAACCCTATCCTCAAGTGTTCTTATCAACAGGCACCTTGCCAGCCCTGAGCACTCTCGTGGATGTAGCTCATTAAAGTTTTCAGCATGCCACTGCACTCACGAAGGGCATTTTTTCCAGGTCAGGGGGAAAACAAAACCAAATACAAAGGCTCTAGGACATAGTAGGATTTTTCTAAGATCAGTTACAGTATCAGTAGCAGAAGCATAAAAACACTTAACTTGGTGTCACAGTCCCTGAAGTTGGAGTGTTACAAATAATAGAAGTGACTGAGCAGAACTCTGGCTGGTCAGCAAGCTCTGTGCAGCCTCTCTTCCTTTCTAGCACCTATTACTGCAGCCTTGAACACACAGGTGCTCTGTCCATTGTTTCTGGATGGATCAATGAAACCACATTTCAATACCACCAAGGAGGAATGACATCATCTGGGGCCAAATTCATGTGATAGGAATCAGGCAGGGTACATAGTAGCACTAGAAACATTCGAGCCCTTGCACTGGGTGATGATCTCACCGTGTCTGTTTTATCTCCTAGCTTACGCATACAAACTAAAAATAAATACAAAATTATAGACAACTGTTTTTTCAGTAATGGAGTAGAGCTCTCAGTGGGAATTTAAATCCTACCAAGGACTAAATCACAATTGACAGGACTGAATACAGTATCTCTGTCACAAAGTTTGACTGGCAAATATGCATATTAAAAAATTACTGAAGGGTGGCCACCAAAAAAATAAATAAATAAATAAATAAATAAATGCAACCTATTTTTAAAACCAAAAATTCTGAAAATTTCCAATTTGACAGAAAGCAGAAATATAAAGATTTCTGGTTAAGAAGATAGAAAATGTAAAACTAATTGTGTCATTAATCACACTCGATGTAAACAGAATGAATTAACTCATTAGAAGCGAAAAAATCAGAATAGATTTGGGAAAAATAAAAGCTATGTGCTGCTTACAGTATGCATATTTAATATAAAGTTATAAAGAAAAACTGAAAATGAACAGCAAAAACATATCAGAAGAAAGTTAACCAAGAAAAGCTGGTACAGCAACATTACCAACAGATTAAACAAAGTAAGGCAAAAGTTCAAAAAGACATCCCATAATAAAAGTGATTGTCACCAGGAATATATAATAATCAAGGACACATAGTAACACCAGAGTCAAACATCATCAAGTATTAGCTGATACCGACAACACAGTCATTGCCATAGAAAACTGAAAAAAATTGGTCAAAAATTAAGATAGAGATAGTCTGAACAGCATAATTAGTAAGGTTGAATTAATTCATGTATATAGAATCTCCTATTCAAATAGAGATATATCTTTAAAAGCTTTTTGTTGTTTATTAATTTCAAAATTGGTTCCATTATTGCCCAAACACGTTGCAATAAAAAATCACTAACAAAGCTATCAAATTGAATGGAGGATGATACAGTCTTTTCAACAAGTGAAAATAGAAAAACTAGGCATTAATAGGAAGATAAAAAATGAGATTTCGTGTCCTTTTCATTCCATACAGCAAAATGAACTTGAGGTTGATTATAGATCTAAAATTAATTGTTAAACAGTAGTTTCTAGGGGGAAAAAAAAAAAAGGAAATTATCTTCAGCCTGGGAATAATGGTTCTGAGAATACAACAAGCAAGAACCTTCAAAGAAATGATTAATTAAGTCACATCAAAATTAAATTTTGCTCAAAACCAAAGTTAAGAAAATTTACAGAAGAGCAAGTTTGGAAGAAAATACTCCCAAAATCTGACAAAGGACCTGGGATAAGAGTATATGAAGAATTACAATTTGGTCATGTTTTTTAAAAGTCAGTCCAATTAAAAATAAAAAGACTTAACCAAACATTCACAAAAGATAAAAGAATGGTCAGTAAGTCAATAAAGTGCTCAACATTATTAATCATGGAGGAATGTAAATTTAATTCACCATAAGATAAAGAGCTAAAATAAAAAAGACTGAAACACCAATTATTACCAAGGATTTGGAGTAACCATAACTCATATTGCTTATAGGAGTACATAACATTAACAACACATTTTGAGAGGACATATAGAAATCTCTTAAAAAACTACATACATCATTGTTTTGGAGTTTCTAGCAAAACAACCAGACAAGTAAAATGAAATCAAAAGGTATTCAAATTGGAAAGGAAGAATTAATGGCATGACCTTGTAGATAGTTCTAAAGAATCCACAAAAAAGTCTGAGAACTAATACAAAAGCCTGATCAGCAAGGTTCCAAGATACAAGATAAATAAAAATAAACTGTATTTCTATATACTAGCCATGAATAATCCAATAATAAATTAAGAAAATAATTCCATTAGCCACAGAATCAAAAGGAATAAAATATTTTAGGAAAAATAACCAAACATCCAAAACATACAATAAATACTATAAAACATTATTGAAAGAAGAAAATTTAAAGAAAGGTAAAAATCTCTGGATTAACAAATCGGGAGACCAAAATGTGAACACAGTAATACTTGCAAAATCATTTATAAACTTATTGCAGTCACTTAGGGGATTCACACTTTGAAGCACAGCAATCAGGATAGTGTCATACTGAATATTTACATATGTAAAAAAGTCATATTTACACCAATGGAAGAGAACTAAAAATCTAGAGATAAACCTTCACAATTATGGCCAGTTGACTTTTGAGAAACATACCAAGACAATTCAATGGGGAAAAGAATATTCTTTTTAACAAATGGTGCTATGATAGCTCAACATCCACATCATCAAGTGTAAAACAGTGTAAAACAGTGAAGCCCTATCTCACACCACATACAAACATTAACTCAAACTGGACCACAGAGCTAAATGTAGGAGCTAAAAGTCCTTGAAGAAAACAGAGGAGTGTATCTTTGTGACCTTACATTAGGGAACAGCAAATGACGGTGGAAAAAGAAAAATTTCCTAAGGATGCCTGTAGCCTGATGCCTTTCAAATAAAGCTTAAAAATACCCCCAAATCGGGACGCCTGGGTGGCTCAGTTGGTTGGGCAGCTGCCTTCGGCTCGGGTCGTGGTCCCAGGGTCCTGGGATCGAGTCCCACATCGGGCTCCTTGCTCAGCGGGGAGCCTGCTTCCCCCTCTGCCTCTGCCTGCCATTCTGTCTGCCTGTGCTCGCTCTCTCTCCCTCTCTCTCTCTGATAAATAAACAAATCTTTAAAAAAAAAAATACCCCCAAAGCAAGCAGTTATTATGAATGGACACATACATATGTAGAGTAAATATACAAACACCCAGCATAATTAATTCCAAGTAGTGGTTACTTCTAGGGATGAGAGGATTTCGGGGTGGGGGGGGGCAGAAGGATAATTAAGGGTAATTTTTGTTTCTTAAAAAAAAAACTTCAAACAGAAAAAATATAGTGCTAATATTTGATGAAAGTGGTATGACGCTACCCATGTACCTTTATGAATATTTGAAATACTTTATGATTAGACCAAATTACATTTTTTAAAGGAATGAGACAGCCTTATCACGATCATTAATTTCCAGTGCAGCACAGGGCAAAATTTAAAGTAAATTAAACTAATTGATCTAAAACTCCACTAATCTCAAGAAATATTCAGGAAATTGCTTTGGGAATAAACACTATTATTAGATCCTTTGTCATTGCTTTATTCAAAATGGAGAACAAAGTACACGCTCCCAGAATGATCACTGGAATTTTCCACTTGTTTGTATTCTATACAAATAGTTGGGGCTTATGTTTATTTTAGTAAATTCTTTTTTCTCTCTCTACTCCTAAATTTTTCAGCAAATTTTCCCAAGCTTAAATTTCTTCCTTTTGTTTTTTTCCTTTCCCTAGATTTGTATTTCCTTTCCTAAGCAACAATAAAACATTATTTTCTTTTCCATTTGCTCATAAACCAAACAGTACATTTCCTTGTTTGGTTTTTCACTTTCAACTACATGTTTGGTTTGCTTACTTTTTTTGGGGGGGGCAGGGGGCATATTCACTTTTCCAAGTACAAGACATGCTTCCAGGTGTTAACAAGCTACATTTTTTTTTTTTAATAGGGAAAAGTCTCACTTCTTTAGGCCCATCAGGAAGATGTGCAAGCAGATGGGGATTCAACAATAAGCACTTTCTACTTAAAAGGGTACAAACCCCTCCACGCATGTTTCTCTCAAGGGGCCACGGGATGCTGAAGGCTGTAGGTAGGACAGGTGTCAAGTTGCCGCCATTATTACCATGGGGTGAGGGCCAGAGGCACCCGGCCTTCTCTTCCTAGAGCCAACTCCCTCCGTGTTACAGAGTCTAGACCACTGCCTGGTTCAAGTCACAGAGGACAACAAAAGGGAGCCTCTTGTCATCTTTTCGACCCAGCCAACAACAATTATCATTTACTGGGATTGTCTACTGCCAAGTAGTCTTCTGGCCACTCAATACAACCTCACTGAACTCATTCCCCATGAGAGAGGGGAATTAGCTCTACTTCATGGACAGGGCACTGGGTCAAGAGATCAAGCAATATAACCAAGATCACACAGCTTTGTTACCTGGCTGGAAGAGCCAAGATTCACGTCCAACTGCAGCTCATGGTGAATGCCTGGCCATCTGCCACACACGCCTTCTTCCCTTTCCAATTGCCGCAGGGTGTGGAGCAAACCAGTTTTTTGGTGAACAGTTGCTCTCCCTCCCAAGCCACCATGGGCCCTACCAATTCTATTTACGCTCACGACAGGATGATGTCCAAGTCCTCAAGGAAACAACTGGGTTCCTCAAGTATGGCATTAATAGCAACAAGCATTTATGCAGAGGCAAATGGATGCAGTATTTACGTACACATAGGTGTGTCTGCAGGGGCGAGGCTGGCTACCTGCTGTGGGATTGAAAGAGCCCTTCTGAGGGTGCTCCTATAACCACAGCTTCCAAACATAGAGTCCCCCGAGTAACAGAGGCCTACCTGAATTGGATCCTGCGTCAGTCTCATGGGCCCGATGCGCACCTCCGCAGAAGAGACCTGCTAAATAAGCAACAGCACGTTAGGTGTGTCAAGTCCGACTCCAAGCACTGGCAAGTTCTTCCTTACTTAGAATATTACAGGATACTCCTTTGTAGACACTGCAGACAAGGATCCCACTTCCTAACACGGAGACAGTTTATAAAACATACACAGCATAATCCTGGTTTTGTTTAAGAATACCTACATTTATAGCCATTGAAAATGTCGCGGAGAATATCCTCAAACGCCAAGGAGTGGATTTCAGGTTGTTTTTACCCTAAGTACGTGGATCTTTATAATAAGCAAGCACTGCTATACCAGAGAAAACTGACGATTACTTTCCGCACACCTACCATGTGCTCAGCACCAAGCAAGACAGTTCTTACTCTAAAATCTCGAGGAGAGGTTTTTCTCAAATGTGAAAGCTATAACATTTGAAGAGCTGTTCCTCTACTTACTTCTTAGTTTTCTTATGTCCAGGCTTTCATACAAGGCAGACAGCTTATTCTTACCCATGTTTACCATGAATAAACTCATTGGAATTCCCCTTCCTTGGGGGAAGCCCATCCCATGACCGCAAGAGGCAAACGGTGCCCCACAACTCAGTCCAGGAGCTTAGGTGTTGAGCGGCCAACACCATTTAACTGCCTTCCGCTCCAAGCATAGAGCCAGTCTTTGTAGTAACTTTGCTTGGATTTCTCCAAGTGACTCTTTCTAGGTAACTGTATTAAGGGTCTTGACCTCACCTCCACAGACCCAATTTTGTTTTCCTCCAAGAGGAAGCCGTCATTTTGCCACGGCAAATGAAGGGAACACCTTCAGCAAGCATACAAGGTCACAGGACTGCAGGTAACTCAGGGAATCAAGGGCCAGAGGATGCTTTTGTCAGTTAACAACAGCAGAACTTTCTTTGAATTCTAATTCTAAAAACTAAGAGTTTCCCCTTCTCCTTGCTTCCCTTTTCTCCATGCTTAATTCCTGATGGGCGTGGTGTGAATCTTCTCTAAAACAGGACTGAACTGCTAATATTCCAGGATCCCTCAACCCTGGCTTCTCTGTGTGAAGCAATCATGCCAGGGGCTTCGACCTCTCACCAACCCTGCCAGCATACAGCTCAAAGTCACACAACAGTACCCTGCAAAGTGTTACTGCTGATACCAGCACCCAGCATGTACGCACAGCCCTAAGTATTACTCCACTGAAAAACCAAAGATATGAGGCCTCCTGGGTCACTGGGACTCAGCAGTCCATCTAGCACTGGGAGCTCTACTCGGACACAGTGTTTATTTCAAAGGCAATTTAATTTTTAGTAAAGAATTTTACTAAAAACTTAATAATTAAGAAGTGAAACCAATTTGATGCAGTAAGATCAAGTCGACTGATTATCTAGGGTAGACTTTCACTGTCCTTGTGATCTCTCTTGAGTTCACGGCACCCACACACCTAAGTTCCCTTGCAACAAGGCTATAGGTTTTCTCCAGCAAAACTAGCTCCCAAAGGGGTCACCCAGGGGCAGGGAAAAAAAAAAAATCAATGAAATATGGAATACAAAGTTTAAAAGGCGTAAAATAAAAAGTGACTCACTTTGGAAGGCAAAGGGACGGGGAAGGATCCCTATTAGAAGGGCACAGACTGCCCAAAAAACAGTTCACTCTTAACCAGCACATTTCTATCCAAGTTTGTAAATAACCAAGATGTGGACAAAGTACTTAGAGAAGAACTATATGTGTGTGTGTGTGTGTGAGAGAGAGAGAGAGACTGACAGCTCACAATACATTCCTGAAGAAATCTCTCTAGAACAGATCCTGTGAAATATGTCATGACTATTGGCACACAGAAGGCTGGATTCTCTTAAAATAATTCTCATTATGGTCTCCTACTCATTAAGGCCCAGAGGATCTTCTTGTATTTCAGCTTTTTCTGTAACTGAATTTAGACAGGACACAGGTCAAGTCACTTTTTACACAGGTCGCTTGGGATAAAAGCCCTGAAAAGCAGCATTTATGGGTCCTTATTATCAACCTTAAAAAGGAAGTCAATTATATTTTCCTTTTATGTTAGGAAATAATGACTGATTAGTAGTAGTTCTGAAATAAAGTCCTTGTGTTGTTGACAACACTGTTAAAGCTCTTCAACTATCATCATTTTTTGTTATGCATTTTACGTCTTTAGAAAACATGAGGTTTTTGTTGGAACTATCGTGTGAGCTCTGTGTGTTAGCTTCCTAGGGACTGAAGTTTTGAAAGAGGAGGAAGAAGAGCTCTCTGATGGGAGGAGAAATACCTTCTGAATCACTTCTGATCACAATTCAGAAGAAGGGGGAAGGAAAAACCCCCTGAAGTTTATTATCTCATTGGTATGTGGTAAAATTTTTCGTGTAATTTTCTTTTAATTTGGGGATGTAAAATTAACTTTTTAACTTTGCACTAATGAGGGAACAGACCCAGAGTTGAGAAGATGGTGAAAAACTGGCATGTTAAAACTCCTATCATGGGTTAGATACTGTAGCAGGAACTTAACATGTATTTTCTCACTTAATCCAAGATCCATTTCATTATTTGAGCTCTGATTTAGAATAGGCTCAGTTATACTGTGGTATCAAAGAGACCCCAAATCTCAGTGGCCTAATAATATAAAGACTTTTTTTATTCATACGAAATTTACTATGGTTCCAGGTGACTTTTCAAAGCAATTCCTCCTTGCGGTTACTGAGAAGTCCAGGCCAAGACAAGGTCAAGGGGAAAGTCACAGGAGACTCACACATGGATTCTTAAAACCTCTGCCTGAAAGTTACACACAGTACTTTCCCTAAGCCCATTGGCTGGAGCTAGTCACGTGGCCCCACTTCGCTGCAAGGAGGAAGTAAATTAAGGAAGCCACAGGTGGTAGTTACATATGCCTTTTTAAACTTTGCCAGGAGGACATCTGACATTCCTGTGAACACTCCTCCAGCCTCCTGCTCTCTCCCAGGGGCAGTGCTTGGCGCTTTCACAGGGATGACCTTAGCAGAAGAGAGGCAATGGCCACTGAGTGCCAGTGTGAAATTTTCAAAATGACACCTGACCTAGAACACACCCTTTTCCTGCTCAACAGCAAAGACTCTCCAACTGTCTTCCACAACCATAAGAGTCGGCTGTCTGCAGCCAGCCTTTGAACCTCTGCCTGATTCAGTTCAGCAGGAAGCTGCCACTGGAGGCAGACCCCCGGGACACCCCACTACAAGTTTGCTTGACCTTCTCCAAATGCCCGGACTCTCCCGTCCTACCCACTTCCTCCCAAGCCCACTCCTCCACCTCCACCACCCAGCTCGGGGCTTCCATTTACCAGCTCCTTTAGTCCTGACCTACACTTAGCTTCCTGTCTCTTGGCTTCCCTTTTCCTTCTTAGGCTGCACTCCCATTCTTCTGACCTGGGCTTCCATGTCCAAAAGAGGTCAATGATCTTAACAAAATGGCAGCACTTCTCCTTGCCAGCTCTGAGGGCAGGCATGAGGCAGTGACCAACAGAGGCCAACCTGCATCTTTCTATTCAGAGCAGCTGCCGCCTGCAGAGCTCTGTTTCTGACACAGGAGCCTACTGCCTGCCTGTCATCAATCTATGAAAGAGTATTTACGAACATGAACAGGAGACCATTTATTGATGTCTCTGTAACCAAGCCAAGATTCCCTACTTCAAAGAGTGAACTCGGAGCAACTGCAGAGGCACAGATTCCCAATTAGTGTAGGAACTCTGATTCCAGGAAGTGAAGACCTTTGCCAAGGTCACAGAAGCAAGGAAAGGATAGGGTCAGAGATAACCTAATGCTGGTACCCACAGGGAGAGGAGGATGGGACAAGAACGTGAAGAGACACACTTCCTAGCCACTCTGACCACACGTTGTTCCCCAACAGTCCAATGAGGAAGGATTGCTGACTGGAAGTACAGTCTTAACTATCTCGTATTCACAGTGTGTCAAACATTCATGTGTATACATCTGTATTCAGGGTAACATACATACACAAGCAGCAGGGTAACCAATGGACATTCAGGGGAGTTGACATTCTAGGGAAAAAAAAAATCTATTTTGTAGCATTTGCTGATTCTCTGGTGTAAATACCTTCCCTTTAATCTCAAGCTAGCAATACAGGTCCCTGAGTGTGCAACTAAGACTGTATCTTTACATTCTGGATGAAAAGGGTCTATGAGCAGCAAACTTAGGGAGTCTTCTGTGGTCTACAAATGCCTATCACTTGCCTTTGATAGTTTAATGAGGTGTAGAATTCTGGTTGATAGGTACCGTCCCTCAAACTTTAAAGATGGCAGAAAGGAGAGAGTACCTCTGGTTTTCAAGGTGGGGAGATCAAGGAAGGCTCCATTAAGGCAAACAGGTCATGAAGAACAAGAGACTGGCTTGGGAGAACAAATTCCAGACATATGAAACAACAGAAGCCAAGGCACGGAGGCAAAAGCGCAAAGATACAATGGCAGAGAAAGTGAAGACTGGAAGGACTGGGAAGACCATCTTTGAAGGTGCGCACCATCCGGCCCCCCCACCCCCGCTCCTTTCTTTCTTGTAGGCACCAACCACACTGTAGGTTTCATGAGTAAAATTAACAGGATCCCCTTTGGGACTTGGGAGGGTCCTGGAAATCAAACATTTGGTTTGTCTACTTTCTGGACAGAGAAGAACAGATTTAGCAGAAACAAAACAGACACTGCTATGAGTAGGAACTAGAGCAATGAAATCAAGTCAGGGGAAATGCCACAACGAACAAGAATACAATGACCCAAAAAAATTCACACAGCTTGGCCTCATTTAAGTGGAGAGGAAAGTCCAAGATGAAAACCTGGCACAGGTCAGGCCAATGAAACACATCACCCGGAAAGACCAGGAAGTTCAGGCTAATTTGCCTGTCACTGCACCACTCTCCCTGCTGGGGAACACCACCCCTCACGGTATTTCCAGCTTCAGGAATTTTGTTAGACAGCCCCGGCTTGGAGTTTTCGAGAGCTTCCCTCAAACAGGAAGGAAGCAAGAAGTCAGGAAGAGCCATTGCTACCCCATCTGCCCAGCACAGCTTACACCTCCCTCCAGCAGCTGCTCACGTGTCCCTGCCCTCGGAGGCTGTCTGAGCCCGGCTGCACCTAGGCACCCCTAGCAGCTCTCCTCAGCGCCCTTCTCTATTGCATCATTACTGACTATTACTCATTTAAGTAGCTTTGTCCTTGGCAAGACCCAGTTTCCTAAGGACAGAACATCAGTCCTCCTCACGATTTTATCCCTAGCATCTGTAACTGAATTCAACTGCCTAAAATCACATGGGTTTTAAGGAACAGAGTCTGGAACCAAGGCTTGATTTTTCTCCCTCCCAGAACATCCAGGGAATGTTCTACCATTAGGTTCTAGAATTTAGAGAATCCTGACCCCTTTTCTACCCTGAAGTGCTGGAATTCACTCTGATTTAGCAGACCAGATTCTCCAGGACCCAGCAGGACCTGCGCAGGTCCTGGTCACCGGCACTGCCACTAACAGGGCTGCCACTAGGACTAAGAAATAGAAAGGAAGGTGTGGGTCTACGTCAGAGTCTGGGCAACGGTGGCAGTTCATATTTGGAAACCCTTCCTCCCCACCTGCAGCCACAGAAAACATTCACACACGTGTACACACAGGCATAGCTCAGGGCAAGTGGGGAGGAGTGATGCCGTGGTAAAGATCATGTCCATCACTAAAGACATCAGCTGTGGGCTCAGGAGTAAGTATTTTTAAATACCTCAATCAACTCTGCCTGCTGCCCTGTTGGCTCTGACTTTAGTACTCAGTTCTCTCCAGGTAGCCCCTGTCCACTCTCTGTTCCCAAGCCAAAATTTCAACTTTCTTAATTCCTCTGAGCAAGCAAAAGCTGTGTTTGACTTTGGCCCCCCACCCTTTTTTTTTTTTAGTTGAGAGAGTGAGCCAGAGCATGAGCATACAACTGGGTGTGGGGCGGGGGGAAGGGGTGTCGATGGCAGCAGAGGCAGGGAGAGAATCCCAAGCAGACTACCTGCTGAGCACAGAGCCCTATGCCAGGCTCTAACCCACATGCTGAGATCACAACCTGAGCAGGAAGTGAGCCAGATGCTTAACCAACTGAGCCACCTGAGAGCCCTTACTTTTGCCTTTTCTTTTCTTTTTTTTTTTTTTTTAAAGATTTTATTTATTTATTTGACAGAGAGAAATCACAAGTAGTCGGAGAGGCAGGCAGAGAGAGAGAGAGGGAAGCAGGCTCCCTGCTGAGCAGAGAGCCCGACGCGGGACGCAATCCCAGGACCCTGAGATCATGACCCGAGCCGAAGGCAGCGGCTTAACCCACTGAGCCACCCAGGCGCCCCTATTTTTGCCTTTTCAATAGGCCCCTGCCTACCCCCTGGCTTGCAGTCTGAAAGGCACCAGCACTGACC
Organism: Neogale vison; assembly: GCF_020171115.1. NCBI lineage: Eukaryota > Metazoa > Chordata > Mammalia > Carnivora > Mustelidae > Neogale > Neogale vison. The sequence goes on from NC_058091.1 coordinate 213,817,371, forward strand.
ATGAGGCTGCACATCCCTGCCTTATTGTGGTCTGTACTCAGAGGCCCCCTGCCCTCAGCCTATCTAGCAGGCTTCCTTCTCTTTGTCAGCCTTGGGACCCTGGCAGCAGGCTCTGCCCTCCCACCAGCCTCCAGCCCTCCCCTAGCTTTGTTTCTGGCCACCCTAGAGCACCTCCTGTCAACTCAGTTGCCCCAGACCTTTTAGTGCCCATCAGGTGGTTCTAACCCTCCCTCACCTGCTGCCGCCAATTCTCTCATCTAGACATTCTCAGCCTCTGCTTCCTGTTCCAAATACCTGGGACTTATTAAATGTATCCATGCCCCAGTCCCCTTTCAAACCACAAGAATCAGAATCTCTAACAATGGGGCCCAGGCATCAGCATTTTTAAATCACAGGTGCAACTAGGGTTCAGAACCAATGGTCTATTCTGAGCAAACATGTCTGCTGACAACAGCAAACTCAATTACTTTATTAATTTATTCAATAAATGTCAACTGAGTGCTTACCTTGTAAAATCACCAAAACCCACCTAAATGCCCCTCTCCAAAATCATAAGATCACTTAGGCAAGAGAAAGATACAATCCCTCACATTTGATGATTTCCCCAAACCAGGATCTTTAAATGAGTATCACAAAGAAATTGAAGTCTATTACAAGCAGATACATGGAAGATTATTCCCAGTCATCAAACACTCACAGTGGATGACAGATCTACCGACTTTGTTTTGTGCTCTCTTATGTTCTATTAATATAGTACATTCATTTGGAAGCATGATCTTTCTTCACAAATACAAACACACAGATAACTACTCGTCAAAATATACAACCACAGAAGAGATTAACTTGACTTTGAAATTTAAAACTTCTATTCATCAAAAGACTAAAGCAAAAGCAAAAAACCCTCCAATAAAAAGAAAAAAAAGGAGAGCTCAAGAGACAGAAGATCTAAAATTCAGGAAATAATCACATATTAGTAACCAGAACATAACAAAAACGTCTAAAAACAATCCTTGAAAAGACAGCCAAGAAGAAAGTTGAGCAACAGGGGAGAAAAAAAAAAAAACCACAGGAGAAGGAAATATAAGCACGAAAAGATGCTCAATCTCTAGTAATCAGGAAAATAAGTTCCAATTACAATGAGATGTCATACCTAGCTATTTAATAAAAGCAAAAAATGGTAGAATTAAGAAATTAAACAGTTTCATGGGCCAAAAGGTTGACCCATAGGAACTCATACATTGCTGTTGAGTGTGTAAATTGCTTCAGCCACTTTGAAAAGTATTTTGGGGATTCCTAATAAAGATGAAAAGGCATGTATCCTACAATCCAATTCCTATGTGATTTCTGTGGGTTTCTCTGTGGGATATATGGAGGCATTTACAAAAATATTTGGAGCAAAAAAATGGAGACAGCCTAATCTACAATCCATTAGCATCTATCACCAGAAAAAATACTATTTTGATGAATATCCATATATTGGATATTATGCTATGAAAATATATCAACTAAGAGCTACCCATTCAAAATGGATCAATCTCATAAAGCTCAAAAAATTTTTTTAAAAAATACATACCTTAGAACACTACTTAAAGTTTTAAATTATTTAAAATACTGAATATAGGGGGACGTGGGTGGCTCAGTCTGTGAAGCTTCTGCCTTTGGCTCAGGTCATGATCTCAAGGTCCTGGGAACAACCCCCTCGTCCCAAATCTGATTCTCTGCTCAGCGGGGTGTCTGCTTCTCCCTCTCCCTCTGTCCCTCCCTGCCCCATTCATGCTCTCTCTCAAAGATAAATACCAAAATAATAAACTAACTGTTTAGGAATATTGTATCAGTACCGAGAAAAGCTTATAAATTCCCAGTTAAGGGAAGAGTCCCATTGGTGGAAAGGAGAAGGGGATTTAAGTAGGGAAGAAATTACCAGGGGCTTCAACTACTGTTCGTGGTCTATTTTTTTTTTTTTTAAGCAGTGAGTTGTGAGTACATAGGTGTTTATTGAATTATTTTTTCTCATTTGTTGTTTATCTTCAAACTGCAGAATAAATTTATCATATATTTCATTTTATTGGAAGTCTTTTCTATTTTTGAGTTAACATTAACTGAGCAGTAGCCACTAAACAAAGAACCTATATATATGTATTTTTTTCCTACTATATTTATTTGGTAAAATAATAATAAAATGTCTCAGAATATGGACATAATTTCCTTGAAACTCAGTAAAATGAAACCCTAGAGTAGTGGTCTGGGACTCAGGGGTCCTTGCTCAAAATAACTGTTCCTTACCTCATTATGAAGGGGCTTATGAACCCCCCCAAGTAGCAGCTCATGTCATGGTCACAGCAACCTCACTTCCTTAACAGCTAAAGAACTTCAACCTCTGGGGTGCCTGGGGGACACAGGCATGTCTGCTTTAAGAGTCCAACTCTTTCTTCCGGCTCAGGTCCTAAACTCATGGGTCGTTAGATTGAGCCCCACTGGGCTCTGCGCTCAGTGCACAGTCTGCTTGGGAGTTTCCTTCTGTCCCTCCCTTGAGCTTGCACTTCCTCTCTAAAATTAAAAAAAAGAAAGAAAAGAAAAGAAAAGGACTTGAAGCTCCATCACAGTTCGACACCTCACCCAAGGGGCTAGAGTTGAGATTTAAGCCCAACCACCTTACTTAGAAGGCCATGCTCTTATATATTCACTTACATTTTGATTTGTTCTAGAAAAGTCTAAAGATGCTACGCAAAGAAACTAAGTCAAGCTTTTAAAATGATAAATGAAAGCTCTGGCTGAAGAACACGAGCATAGGGCACAGGGCAAAGGAAGTGGGGAGCTCAGTATGTACAGCCTATGCCATAGCCAACACAGCTGTCCGTCAAAGAGGGAGACACGGCTTCGTGCCCAAGAGGAGACAGTAATGGGCTTCTCGGTGCTGGGTCTTACAATGCCCCCAACTGATGCCTTCCCCTCCATTCCCCAGTCACTGGTGTCAACAAGGCTTCTCTTTCTCAATAGGTACAAGTGCTACCCTCCACTAAGCAGAAAAGGTGGAAACACTGCTGTGAGAAAGGATAGAGGCCATCGAGGCCATCCTCAGGTTAGCATGGAGGTGGTTAAAAAAAAAAAAAAAAAAAAAACACCAAGATGCCTGGATGCCATCAGATCTTAACACAGAAAATGTGATCAGCATAGTCTAAGGGAGACAGCGTCCACACCACCCACATAAATCAGATGAAGGAAATTATTTAAATGATATACTCACTTCATCTATAGCCATGGGAAAAGAACTCTGCCTGATACCAATTAGATGTTAAAAGAAAAAGAAAAAAAATGGTCAAGAATATAATCCATGAGGGACGCGCCTGGGTGGCTCAGTGGGTTAAATGTCTGCTTTCAGCTTAGGTCATGATCCCAGGGTCCTGGGATTGAGCCCCTCGAGCTCCCATCATGCCCCCTGCTCAGCAGGAAGCCTGCTTCTCCTCTGCCTGCACCCCACCCGCCCACCCCACTCCATCCCATTCTCTTTCTGGCTATCATGTTCTCTCAAATAAATAAATAAATAAAATCTTTTAAAAAATATATAATCCACAAAATGGGTGAGTACCCAAAGAAGGTGAGCACAAGGAAGGCCTACAGAAAATCGGTTTTGGAGGAAAACAAAAACCCAGCTGCACTCATATTATGATTATGTCAAAAAGGCTTTACATTATACATGCAGTCCAAAAATCAAGGCATCACCGTTCATAAATATAACAATTCTGCCAGTATCACCAGGTTGAATATGTATAAACGTAACACCATTTCCACATGCCAAAGGTCAAACCCAGAGTCTGACTTGGAAAGCAGAGGAATTTAAAGGCAACCACAAAAGGGGACATCCCTCAACACACTTTTAGTAGGGATATTACTGATAATAAAACTGCCCAATGGCTTCAAGCATCTACAATTACATTGTGTAACAGACGACGAACTAAGCACAGTTGATCTCTAATTATTCAGGAGGCAGTTATCCAGACTGTGGAAAAACCCAAGCATTTCTGATGCTTTTCCAGCCTACTGCATGCCTTTTCGTGAACATTAAATGAAGGCAAGAGAAAGTGAAGGGGGATGATATTCAAATCAGTCAATTCTGCTACATGGCCAGCAGTTCTGGTAAACAGATTGGATGGGCAAGGGAACAGAAACCATCTGCTAAAAATGAGTTTGAGATTTCCTGTGGATTTCAATTATCCATACTGCCCCTGTCCTAAATTTTATCACTCATAAGTTAGAGTTGCCTTAAAGAGGCAATAGCAAAACGTCTCCCCTGCTCAGCTACAGGACAATCTCACACTATGGCCCCGGTGACCCTGAAATAACTCTATTTTTTTTCACCACATCTAGTTCTGCATCAAATATTCAGCCACATATGCTTTCCCGTCTCTAGTGTGTCAGGGCCACTCACCCTGGCATAAAATGCAACCATGAGTCCCTGAGTCCATGGATCACATGGACATTGGAATTAAAGAATCAGTGTCAAGCAGATTCTCAAATTAAAAAAAAAAAAAAAATCCCATTTAAAATTAAGTAACTCAGGGGCTCCTGGGTGGAACTGTTGGTTAAGCGTCTGTCTTCAGCTCAAGTCATGATCTCAAGGTCCTAGATGGAGCCCAGCCCCTGGTCAGGCTCCCTTCTCAGTGGGGAGTCTGCTTCTCCCTCTCCCTCTCCCTCTGCCAGCGGCTCCCCCTGCTTGTGCTCTCTCTTGCTCTCTGTCAAATAAGTAAATAAATCAAACTTAAAATTAATTCATGAGAAGTCTCTCACAAAATGCAAAAGCCCATTTTGTGTGTGTGGTTTTTTTTTAGATTATTTGTTTATTTATTTGAGATAGTACGAGAGTGAGAGAGAGAGAGAGAGAATAAGCACAAGCATGGGGAGCAGCAGGCAGAGGGAGAAGCAGACTCCCTGCTAAGCAGGAAGCCCAATGCAGGCTCAATCCCAGGACTCCAGGATCATGACCTGAGTTGAAGGCAGGCACGTAACCAACTGAGCCACCCAGGTGCCCCCAAAAGCCCATTTTGAAATACAGCTTGACCTATTTGGTATAAACAATTATTTCTAAGCAGTTACTCATAGAAAGTACAATTCATATCCTAAAAATGTTAAGACTGAAGTGAGACACTACACAATTAAAACCGCAACACAATTATCAGAAAGCCAGCAAGCAAGACAGTCGCCTGAGATTGTATCCCAAGAGTCCTGAGACCCCTACTCTAAGATTGCGGCCAGTGGCAGCCAAGTCTCTCCCATGCCCTGGCCCTCTGGTTCCACGGGGGCTTACGCCAAAAGTCACGGGAGAGCTCCCGCCATCTTGTTTCTTCTTTTCCAAAATACTTTTCCAATCTAGAGACAAGGACAAGGGAGCACTAGAAGGGCAGAAACGGCCTTTTCACAGGGGTGTGGCTGGGCAGAGGAAGGAAGCCACACTCTCCTTTCCCCTAGAAACCCAGAGATTTAGAGGGGTAAGGAAAAAATGTGTCCACTGACGGAGAAAAAAAAAATTTTTTTTAACTCCAAAGCGCGCGCGCAGACGCGCGCGCACACACACACACGGACACAAATTAAATCCCTAAAGGTTACTTTTGACTCAGCCAAAGTATATTTCTTTTAAAACGTAGTTGAAACTCACCACCTATCTTGGATCCTCACATCTTCCTCTTCCTTTGGCTAGAAAAAAGGCTGAATGCCACTCTCACAGCCCAGAAGAACGGAGGTGAAAAGCTCCCTTTTATACTTGTTCTAAAGCTCCGCCTACAGGCTCACTCTGGCGAGCCTCGGGCTCTCACCTTTTTGTACTCAAGACATTAAAATACCCTCAGAGAGCACAGCGCTCTGCAATCAGTTCAATAATGGTGGTAAGAAATAAGCCAGCAGTGCCTGCAGGGAGCTATGGGAACCCAGGCAAGACACATTTAGCTTCATCTGGGAATTCAGGCAAACTTCTAGGAAGATCACAGCAGACCTCAATGATAAAGAAGTGGGAACTAGTCAGATGAAGACTGTTGTAAGGAGCATTTCAGGACCCTAGAAACACCATGAGAATGTGAAAGAAAAGCAGTGCATCTGTGGATGGGCAACACTGAGGTTGGAGAGGGTGGAACAAGTCAGGTCATGGGGCCATGGTCTTGATGTGCTGAGAAAGGTGACAAAGGTTTAGTAATGTTGGATTAATATTTAGCCAAATCCCTCTGGTTGAAGTGTATAGATTAAGAGGGTCAGGATTGGAATGCCAGAGATCAGAGAGAACCTTCTGTGATGATCAAGCCTAACAGCTCTCAAAATGTAGTCCTGGAACCACTGGCATCACCCGGGAACTTACTAGAAATGGCAAATCTCAGGCCCACTGTAGACCTATTAAATCAGAAGCTCTGGGAGTGGACTCGGCCATGTGTGTATTGACTGACCCTCCAGCTGATGGGGATGCGGCCAAGACTGGAGAACCACTGGTGTACATAAGAGATGATGAGCACCTGCACTAGAGGCAGTGGTAGGAGATACGGATAAGAGGATGAATTAGAGGCAGATATGGTCATAGAATCAACGGAGACTTAGGTGGGCAAGGGAGAAAAAGAAATGGAGATTCAAGGATTTTGGTCTGAGTGACTGGGTGAGGCTGTAACGAATACAGGAGGTCAAGAAGGTGTATGGGAGATAATGAGTTAAGTGGTTGACATGCAGAGTTTGAGATGCCTCTGGGATATCCAGCTTGTCAGGTTGTAGGATCCATGAGTAGGAAGCTCAAAGACAGAGACACCAGTGGAGAGGAGAGGCGGATAAAAATATGCCATCACTAAGAGCAGGAGACCAAAGACAGAGTTCTGGAGACACCAGTATCAGAGGGCTGAGGAGAGTCAGAGACGTCTGAATCAGAGCTAGAAAAAGGAAAAAAAGGAAACCAGCTGATTCCTCCAAGAACTCAGTTACTTCCACAGGGCATAGCTAAGTAGGTTTTCTCCCTGTAATTCAAGATCAGGGTATCCACCTACGTAACTCGCCATAATCAGTAAAAGAAAAATCAATACATGATCATCTCAAGAAATGCCAAGATGGTATTTTGATAAAATTCAACATTCATCTAAAAAATCCCTTTGTTGACAGCTTTCCAGCATCCATTCCCTCTTTCTCGCATCCCGGGCCTTACTGACTCCTGTTTGGGGATCTACATAGTTCTAAACAAAACATGAATTTATATAACTATGACTAAGCCTTAAATACCCTGGCTACCTTGATTGGTCAGGGGTAGTCAAGTCATTTAGGCTTGTCCAAAGCAGTGCTTAGAAACAGCTTCTCTTTCTCTCCCTCTCTCCATTCTCTCTGATAGTCAGAAGAAACACAGCCAGGTTGTTGCTCAAAACATCTTGGTACCATGTAAGAATGGACATGACACCATTGGAGCACAGAGTGGAAAAATGGAAAGAAATCAGCACAGAGTGGAAAAATGGAAAGAAATCAGATCTTTTGCAGCACCATCACACCAACAGATTAAGTCTTGGCCAAAGCCATTTCTACCACTTATGTAAGCCAATAAATTGCCTTTTATTGCTTATGTAATAAAATTGCTGAAACAAGGCTGAAATAGCTCTTCTATGCTTGACACAGGAAGAATCCAATGGAAACACATGACTTCCTCCTGTTGATACTAGAAAGAGATCTGATAATAGATATCCTTTGGGTAGAGAACAGGTCACACCAGTTACACATGCAATGGTGTGTGGCTTCCCAAAAGAAAGGATATGAAACCATCGCAACTCAAACGACTAGGGTCCAGACCAACATCTGAGCAGAAGAGAAATGGTATTCCAACTGAGGGACAACAGAGCTAATTTCCACAGCTGTCTTTGGGTCAAGAATACTTACGAAATTCCAGGAAAACCAGAGGTCTAAACAAAAGCTACTGCCACCCATGGTCTCACCTGCCAACCACCAGCCTTTAAATCAAATCTTCTGTAGTCATATATGTCATCAGAAAATTTCTCAAGAAGGTTCATGGGAAACTCATTCCCTGATTCCTGTCATGTTGAAACTCTTTGTGGTTTTTTTATACTTGAAGGTAAGTTTGGCTGAATATAGAATAATTGCTTCACTCTTTTCCAGATTATCTCTAATGTATTTCTCTATTGTCTCTGGCTTAAAGCCTTGTGGTCAAGGTCCAATGTCTGATTTTCTTTCCTTTAAAAATGACTTGGTCTTTTTGCCTGGATGCCCCAAAAGATTTTTTTTTCCTTTATGGGCATTATGTTACCAGAATATGTATTGGTATTGTCCGTTCTGGGCAATGTTCCCAATATGTTATATTCCCTTTCTGTAGGTAGATTCCAGAATTTTTCCCAGGAAGGTTTTCTTTAATTTATCTGATAATGTATGTTCTATTTCATTGACTTCACTTTCATTTTCATTTTTTTTCAGAGACTCATATATATAGATCTCCCCTGCCTATATTCCATATCTTGATTTTCTTTCAAATTTTCTATTTTCCTTTTCATTTCTGTTTTTTCTTCTTCCTTTCCAATATCTGTTTCCCCTACAGTGCTTTCTGCATTGTTTATTCATTCTTACAGTGCTTCCAGTTGGGTTTATTTTTTTTTATTTTTTGCATTTATTTCTACTTTTCTGAATTACTAACTTTCTTTTTCATATCTCTGTTACTCAGTCATTTAATCTGTGTTTTTCTAATTTGGATTCCTGCTGTTCTTTCATAGCTTTTGTTTTCTTAACTTCTTTTACCTAATTCTGAAATATTAGGCTGCAGTTTCTCCTCTGTTTTATGAGCATATTTTTCATGTATGCCTTCATTGTCTGCCATTTGAAGCGGGTGTGAAGCACCTTCCACTTTTGGCTATTGTTCTCACACCAACTCTCTAAGCTTTCTGCTCCTTGTGGGAGTACCCCCCATTTTTGGGGACAAGTGCTCGTGGGCAATATCTGGGCTCCCAGCCTCCGGGAGGAGTAGTCCTTCCATCTTTCAGCCATTTCTTCCTAGGAGCCCTTTGTTACTGTCAGTGGTTTTGCCCAGCTGCTCATATTGTGGAGTTTACAGACATACTGTGATGCTGTGCTTTGTAAAAGATGCTCCTTGTAGGTTACATGGTTCACTAATATTATTGCTCTCTCTATCTTTATGAGGGGAATTTAGGGAATGAAAAAAAGGAGATTATAAAAGCACGATCCATGAAAGAAAAAATTGGTAAGTTGAACTTTATTAAAACGAAATCTTCTGCTTTAAAGAAGCTGCGAAAAAGACTGAAAAGTTAAGCCATAGATAGTGAGAAAGTATTTTCAAAACACTTATCTAATAAAAGACTTGTATCCAAAATATACAAAGAACACTTAAAACTCAACAATAAGAAAACAAACAACCCAACTGAAAAATGGGCAAAATATCTGGACAGAAACCTTACCAAAGAAGATACTCAGGGGCAAAGATGTTGAGCATCATTTGTCACTACAGAATTGCAAATTAAAACAGTGAGTATACCATCACACACCTGTTAGGATGGCTAAAATCCGAAAAACTGACAATGCCAATCACTGGATGGTGATTCACAAGAGCAAAAACAAAAACAAAAAAAATTTTTAGATTTTATTTTTTTTTTTTATTTATTTGAGAGAGAGAGACAGTGAGAGAGAGAATGAGCGAGGAGAAGGTCAGAGAGCGAAGCAGACTCCCCATGGAGCTGGGAGCCTGATGTGGGACTCGATCCCGGGACTCCAGGATCACGCCCTGAGCCGGAGGCAGTCGTTTAACCAACTGCGCCACCATGAAGTCTTTCATTCAAACATTTCTTCAGCATTTATTTTTTAAAATTTTAATTAAATTCTAGTTAGTTAACAGATACTGCAATATTGGTTTCAGGCATAGAATTCAGTGGTTCATCACTTATACAAAACCCACTGCTCATCACAAGTGCTCTCCTTAATACCCATCACCCATACAGCCCATCCCCCTACCTACTTCCCTCCATCAACCCCCAGTTTGTTCTCTGTCATTAAGAGTCTCTTACAATTTGTTTCCCTCTCTCTTTTTCCCCCTCCTATATGTTCATCTGTTTTGTTTCTTAAATTCCATGTATGAGTGAAATCATATGGTATTTGTCTTTCTCTGACTGATTGATTTCACTTAGCGTAATACACTCAAGATCCGACCATGTCATTACAAACAGCAAGATTTCATTCTTTTTGGTGGCTAAGTAATATTCCATTGTATGTATATACCACCTCTTTTTATCCATTCATCACAGATGGTCATCTGGGCTCTTTCCATAATTTGACCATTGCTGATAATTCTCCTATAAACATTGGAGTGCATGTACCCCTTCAAATCTGTATTTTTGTATCCTTTGGGTAAATACCTAGTAGTATAATTTCTGGGTTGTAGGGTAGTTCTATTTTTAACTTTATGAAGATTCTCCATACTGTTTTCTGGAGTGGCTGCACCAGTCTGCATCACCACCAACAGTATAAGAAGGTTCCCCTTGCTCCACACCCTCACCAACATCTGTTGTGTCTTGCATTGTTAATTTTAGCCATTCTGACTGTTCTGAGGTAGCATCTCATCATAGTTTTGATGTTGAGAATCTTTTCATTCATCTTTTGGCGATCTCAATGTCTTTGGAAAAGTGTCTGTTCATGTCTTCTGCCCATTTCTTAACCGGGTTATTTGTTTTTTGGGTGTTGAGTTTTGATAAGTTCTTTACCTATTTTGGATACTAACCCTTTATCAGATATGTCATTTGCAAATATCTTCTTCCATTCCATAGGCTTTTCGTTTTGTTGATTGTTTCCTTCTCTGTATAGAAGCTTTTTATCTTGAGAAAGTCCCAATAGTTCATTTTTGCTTTCTTTCCCTTGTCAACAAACATTTATTTACTGACTACCCACTATATTCCAGTCACTGGGAAAAAATTGCTCACTGCTATACAACCTAAAAAAAAGGCTTGATTTAGATTTGAGGTCAGATGCTCTGACTCAGAACCTATGCTTTCACATAACGTACAACACTACATGCCAGACTACCTGAATGGCATCAAAGAAGACTGAAATAAATGGAATGATATATTGCCTTCCTGCATGGGAAGCCAGTATTAAAAAGATATCATGTTTCCCCTAAATTAATCAATACATTAATTACTATAGATACTCTGGCACAACTTTTTTTTAAGTTGTAAAATATTTCTCAAATCTTAAAGAAGAATCATTACTTGTAACCGACTAACAAAATTATAAAGAAAGAATTATGAGTATTTTGCTCTGGCAGACTAACAATAGACTTCAAAGATACAAATACCAAAACACTGTGGTTCTAGCAGAGAGATGAACGGAAGGTAACAGAAAGTCTAAGAATGAAATATATAAATATATTCAGGTATACATTTGTGTGTGTGCATACAGTGTGTATGTGCACGTGTGTGTTCCTAAGCTTTCCATTATCTTTCATTCATCTCTCTGCTAGAACCATGCCATTTTGGAGGTATGACTTTAGTGAACAGTAAAAGTGTCACTTTGTATCAGTGAGCAAGAAGTGAATAATTCAATAATTTCACTAATGATAGGATCATTTGGTTAACATGTAGAGAAAAATTACGTTAGCTCCATACTTCACAAGACATCCAGATTACTTCCACGTAGTTTAAAATTTTAAATTGGAAAAAAAAAAACATAAGAACACTGAAGAAAAAGTAAAGATGAATACTTTTATCATTCCAGGGCCTGGAATGCCTTGCTAAGAATAACACCAAAGACATAAATCCTGAAGGAAATGACTGATAGATTATTACTCCTAAAAATAAATATATAAAAAGTATAATAAATATAAAATTACAAAACAGAGAAAAAATATTAGTAATGTATGATAAGAAAGAAAGTGCCATACTCATCAGAGTTCTTTAAAACTCTAATAGGATAATTATTTAAAAGGCAAGCATCCCCATTAAAAATGGGACAGTAAAGGACAGGCATTTCACAAAACACACACACAAATAGGCTATAAAAATTATGTAACACTGCTCAGTCTCTCTGGAAATCCAAAACTGTAAATCAAAACTAGATTCTACTTTGGCTCATCAAATTCCAAAGATTTTACAATGATGATCCCCAGTGCTGCTGAAGGTCTGGAGAAAGAAGTTTTTTCTTTGTTGGAGGGAGAGGAAAACTGTCCCAGTGACTATATCCCTTAACACATACCAAATGCCTTCCTGGACTACGGTAACATAAATGGCTAGAACCTTCAAAAGTATTTGAGACTCTTTTAATTGCCATCCCTTTTCCTCTGTTAAACATCCACCGTGATATTTATCATGTAATAATTTTGCCACCATAACCACAAACTGTCTAGGGCAGGAGGATCCTTGAAGACAGATGACAACACCATCCAACCACAGGCAGAAAACCAGTAAATGATCATCTGTGAAAGGCGTATCCCAACACCCAACACCCATATCCATCTGCTACAACTAAAACTCACAGATATTGGTGAGTGGGTGTTTAATTTAATACATCATTTACATGCAAAAAAACCTTTTGTAAATGGAAGATTATTCTGCTCCTTGGCACAAAATGCAGGATGCTGGAAAACTAAAGCTGCCAATGTTGCTATTCGGTAAAAGGTTTTTAATACAACACTAAATCTGAAATTCCTTTCACCACGTGTAACTAAGGGCAATAACACATGTCCCTGTGAGGGCAGATGCCGGGTCTCTATTATTCATGGATGGATCTCCAGTGCATGGCACAGCAGGCATTTAATAAATGATATAAATTACGATGATGATATCTCATTCATTCTTTTGGAAAATCCTTACTGAGCCCCACAGTGAGCCAGAAACTAACTAGGTGCCTTACATTTATAATTTAACTTCATAAGCTGCATCATCAAAGCATAAGCTCTTCCTTTAACTTGCATCGAAACGTGGCCCCCAAAATTTGACTTGCTTATATGAAAACACAAATGCCAACTTCTAGATCAGCTAACTTAACCTTCCCCCACTCTGATACCACAAAAAATCAAGAACTGCTTTACATCTTTCCTTGTATTATTACAAAATATTCTTCCACATATTACCTCCTGGTAAACGATAATTTCCAAGAATTTGGGAATTGAAGACACCAAAGGGATCACCTTTTTTAACTCTTTCATTTTATAAATTGCCAAATAAGGCCTAAGAGGGTAGGGGATAAGTTCAAAATCACACACAAGCGAGATGTCACAGTGGGACAAAATTGAGGTCTCTAGGCTTACAGACCAACCATGCTTCCACTCTGCCCTGCTGTTTCTTCCTGTAATCACCCAAATGTCTTCCCTTTAGTAACAGAAGCACAGAACACCATGTTCTTAGGCCTTGCAAAGAGAAGATGCTGGAATAGATATACTTGTGGCCCGCTTTATTCCCAATCCCAAACTCGTGATTCTGCTTAGAATTTAACAGAAGAATCTATAAATATATACCATGTACTTGAGCGAGTGACAGACACACCACAAAGGTTAAAAGCCTTTACTAGCAATTCTGGAAAAGATTATGGATTATTTTTTAATGAAAAGGCTAATCATGACACTAAAATTTTCTTCAAAGGTCTCATTTTACCATTTTCCTCTACAACTTATCTTCCAAAGCCTTCCGCAAAATCTGACATACTACATCCAGTCATAGAAGAAGGGCTAATTAAGCAGTGTCTTAAGCCACTCTACTAGAATACATACCTTCCAGTGTGGACTTACCTACGAGCCAAAGACAAGACATAAGTGGCAATGTAAAACTCCAGAGAAGAAAAGGAAACAGATGGAGGTAAGGGAAAAGCAGGTTAAGAGCTGACATTCATAAATGGTTAGGTAAATCAAGGACAAATTTCCTATAAACAAAAATGATCCTCTTAGACCACTGAGATGTCTTACTAAAGCTGAGATGCAGGCCTGGGTCCCTGAGTAATCATAAAAACTAATTGGGGCCAACAAGGTGTAATAGGGAAAAACTGCAGATCAAAGGCCTATGCTCTGTCCCAACTCATACATTAACTAGCTGTGTGATCATGAACAGACATCATGACATCACTTTGGGTATCAGTTTTGTAAAATGAGAGTTCAATTCAGTGCCTCTCAAATGTATCCACAGACGTACCCTAAAAACAAAGAATGATGATGGCTGGGAATGCAGGCTGTTTGTAGCCCCAGATTTCTCCAGTCTGTGTCTTCTATTTAAAAATACTTAAGGATGGGGTGGAACACATGCGTGGCTCAGTCAGTTAAGCATCCAAATCTTGATTTTGGCTCAGGTCATGATCTGGAGGTTGTGAGATCAAGCCCTGTGTTGGGTTCTGCACTGGGCATGGACTCTGCTTAAGATTCTCTCTTTCCAACCTAGATGTCCATCAGTACATGAATGGATAAAGAAGATGTGATACACACACACACACAATATAGAATACTATGCAGCCATCAAAAGAAAGGAAATCTTGCCATTTGCAACAACGTGGATGAACTAGAGGGTATTATGCTGAGTGAAATAAGTCAATCAGAGAAAGATAATTATCATATGATCTCCCTGATATGCAGAATTTGAGAGGCAATGTGGGGGGGGGTTGTGGAGAAGGGAAGGAAAAAATGAAACAAGATGGGATTGGGAGGGAGACAAACCATAAAAGACTCTTAATCTCACAAAACGAGCTGAGGTTTGCTGGGGGGAGGGGGGGAGGGAGAGAGTGGTGGGGTTATGGACATTGGGGAAGATATGTGCTATGGTGAGTGCTGTGAAGTGTGTAAACCTGGTGATCCACAGACCTGTACCCCTGGGGCTAATAATACAGTATATGTTAATAAAAAATTAAAAATTAAAAAAGATTCTCTCTTTCCCTCTCTCTTGTCTTTCCCCCCTACACTTGCTCTCTCTCAAAAAGAAAAAAGAAAAATGGAGTGCCTGAGTGGCTCTGTTCTTAAGTGTCTGCCTTCAATTCAGGTCATAATACCAGGGTCCTGGGATGAGCCCTGCATCCGGTCCCTGCTCGGCAGGAAGACTGCCTTTCCCTCTCCCACTCCCACTCCCCCTGCTTGTGTTCCCTCTTTTGCTGCCTCTCTCTCTCTCTCTCTTTGTCAAATAAATAAATTAATTAAATATTTTAAAACATTTTTAAAAAATAAAATAAATTAAAAATAAAAATAAAATAAAATAAAAATATTTCATGGAGATTCTACTTCTAAGTCCCATATGACCTGGAGCAACTTATGTATCTTCTATGAGCTTCTATTTTCTTGGACCAATTCTCTTACAAGAAAAACCAGAAAATGTGGATAGAATATATATTTTTTAAACATCAAAGTATTAGAGACACTGAAATATAGTAAGAATTTGCGAGACCAAGATCTAGAAGACAAAAGGAAGGTGAGAAGCAAGAATGTGGATTTTGGCCCCAATATTCCCTCACAGTTATTGACAATGCTGATAGCAGCAGCTGACCAGCAATAAGGAATTTTGTAAAGACCTTGGGTTTTCTGTCAGGACCTCTGCTCTACTGTTAAAAACAGAATTGACTTTGAAATAGATCAACCTTCACATGGGCTAAAACCCTCTGAATCATTTCAATCACTGATTAAATTATCATCACCCGTCCGTTGCCCAGCTGCCAGCTAGATGTAAAAGTAAATTCTGTCTGGAGGAATATGCCATCACATTAAGTATCAAAATATCTTTGAAGTTACTCAAACACATTGTCCTACACTCAATAAAAAACTAGGTTATCATGGGAAAAAATCAAAAAGGGAAAATAATTAAACAGACACATAGAAGATCCAGATAGTGGAGTTACAATACACAGAATTTTAAAAAATCACAGTTAATATGTTCAAAGAATTAAAAGACAAGATACAAAATTTTGGCAAAAGGCTAGAAACTATTAAAATAACAAGTGACAACTTCAGCACAGAGAAGTATAATAATTAAAATAGTCACTAAATGGGTAGGTAAATAAGGATAGGAAGCCCAGTGAAGAGAATTGGGGGATGGAATATATGTCAGAGAAAAAGATCTAGACTAAGGTCCAGAGAGACAAAGGATGGAAAATACAGTGAAGAGTTTAAGACATCTGGAACACAGAGAAAGGTGTCATGTATACACATGCAATGTCATTCCTAGTAAAAAAATAGAATGGGGCAGAAACAATATTTGAAGAGAAAAGAGCTGAGATTTTTCTAATACTGAAGGAATAAGTCAAGCCACATATTTAAGAAATACAATGAACCCTAAGAATAAAAAATACAATAAAAACAACACCTACTCATATTATAAGAGAATAATTGAAGGCAAAGTACAAAGTGGAAAATGTTTAAAAATAGCCAAGGAAAAATACATATTGCTTTAAAAGAGCAATGATAATAAGACTGACATCTAACTTTTTTTTTAAGAAGATATTTATTTATTTATTTGACAGAGAGAGATCACAAGTAGGCAGAGAGGCAGGCAGAGAGAGAGGAGGAAGCAGGCTCCCCACCGAGCAGAGAACCCGAGGCGGGGCTCAGTCCTAGGACCCTGATACTATGACCCAAACTGAAGGCAGAGGCTTGACCCACTGAGCTACCTGGGTGCCCGACATCTAACTTCTTGACGAAAATAATGGGAGGCAGAACACAATGACATGATATCTTCAGAATGTTGAAATAGATTACAGGCTAGCCTAGAACTTGATAACTAGTAGTGTGATATACTTCAAAAATAATAACAAAGTAAAACTTTCAGACTATCAAAAACTGAGAGAATTTGTCAACAGGAATCTGGCATTCAAGAAAAGAATAAAAGGAGATGTTAACAGGCAAATGATCTAAGACAAAAACACACAGAAGAAGAAAATGAGTATCACTAGAAAATGTAAATATGTGAGTAAATCTAAATGAATATTGAGTGTAGAAAACAACAGAAATGTCCTCTTCAACATAAAAATGTAAATCATTAAAATACACAACAATAAGAGCATAAAATTAGTAGGGAAATGTAAGTATTCAAAGGTCCTTCTGGAAGGAGGAAGAGGGTCTGGAAGAGGGGTAGAGGTATTAACATTAGACTAATACAAGTAATTTTGTAATTTCTACTAATTACAGAAGAATATTACACAGAGTATGTAAAAAAAAAAAAACAACCCACAGAGTATGTACTTTCTACAATGGAGAGACAGAATAAAACACTTAAACTAATAAGAAATCAAGAGAAGAAAAATACAAAATGTAGGACAGCTGGCAAAAACAAAGCAAAGAGTAAAATAATAGCATTAAATGCCAATATATTACTAATTGTACTTAACGTCAATGAACTACGTTCCTCTTCCAGTAAGAAAGAGTAAACGGAAACTCCCTACCCTCTCACTGAAAACACTGATAAACTCTAGACAAAAGTCACAACCTGGGGGCTCTGGAGAATGAACAACAGCAAGCAGTTTTATGAAGAGGACTCTAAACTTGGAGGAGGAGTCCAACACCTGTTGACTTTCCCAGTTTTTCAGTTTTGCCTTGAAGGCAGCCACAGTCAACAGCAGGGCATGGGAGGATCACACTCTAACACAGACTTCACCATCCACCTTGCCTAAGGAACCAGAAGATGGAGTATGGGGCCATGAGTGCTGCTAGACAGTGAAGGGAGAATTCCAGCAAAGAGGGAACTGGACAGGGACAATTCCAACCTCTGCCCAAATCTCTGGCTGAAACTTGAACCACACATGTACAGGGCAGATTCCAAGGAGCCCAGCTCAAGATAAAAAGGGTCAAGATAAAAAGGTTTAACTGATGGGGAGGGGTGCCCTGGGTGGCTCAGTGGGTTAAGCCTCTGCCTTCAGCTCAGGTCATGATCTCAGGGTCCTAGGATCGAGCCCCGCATTGGGCTCTCCCCTCAGCAGGGAGCCTTCCCCCCCACCTCTGTCTGCCTCTCTGCCTACTTGTGATCTCTATCTGTGTGTCAAAAAAAAATAAATGAAATGTTAAAAAAAAAAAAAGGCTTAACCGATATTTGAACCGCCATCCACCTCAGATGACATTAGTGTTAACGGTTTATTAGTGTTAACACTATTAGTGTTAACATTTTTGACAATAGTCTATTAAACACCTGCTAAAACAAATAAAATCAACACTCTTCATGAGGCTATGACAGAAGCTGGAGTCTTGACAACATGCCATTCACAATGTCCCTGATACAATCCCAAATCACTGCATGTAAGAAAAATGACCCAGATGTTGGAACTATCAGACAAGGATTCTGAAGCTGCTATTGTAATTATGTTCATGGGGTAAAGAAATTTATGGTAGTAACAAATGAAAAGAGACGAAATCTCAGGCCAAAATAGAAAATACAAAAAAAGAAGAAATGGAATTTTTAGAATTGAAAAATACAACATCAGAAATAAATATCTGGGGCATCTGAGTGGCTCAGTCAGTTAAACGTCCAACTCATGGTTTCCGCTCAGGTCATGATCTCAGGGTTGTGGGATCTAGCCCCACATCGGGCTTCGGGCTCCACACTCAGTGTGGAGGTGGCTTGAGATTCTTTCCTTCTCCCTCTGCCTTCCCTCTACCCCTCACCCAGGGCTCTCACTCTCACGTGCTCTCTCTCTCCAATAAATAGATTAATAAAATCCAGAAAGCAAGAAAGAATCCCCAGATGAGATAAATATCAGAATAGAGATTACAGAGGAAAGAATGCATGAATATGAAAACAGAAGTTACCCGATTTGAAGAAGAGGGAAAGAAATTGGGGGAAAAAAATAGCAGAAACGGAGGGATTCAGGGACAATATAAAAAGGCAAGTGGAGTCTCAGGTGGAGAAAAAGAGAAGGAGAGATAAAAGTATTGGAGGAAAAAATAGGCTGAAACATTTCCAATTTTTCAGAAAAACATACGTTTACAGGTTTAAGAAGTGAGCACAATCATCAACCAGATAGAGATGAAGAAAGCTACAGCTAGGCACATTACATTCAATCTGGTGGAAGTTTAAGTTAAGAGCAGCCACAGGAAACTACATGCTATGCAATGTGCGACAGTCCAAAAACTGCTAAACCTTCACTAGAAACAGTAGAGACAGAAGACTGAAGACAAAGGGAAAACAACTTTGAAGTTAAGACGGTCCTAGACAAAGGAAAACTAGACAACTCACTGCCCACAGACCTGCAGTACAAGAAATGCTAAAATAATTATTTTAGGGTGAAGGACATGACAGAAGAAAACATTACTGTTGAGGAGTAAATAGAGAACATCAGAAAGAGTAAATATAAAAGGTTATTTTAGTTTATCTAGGTTAATAGGTGAAAATAAAAACTCTTCTAAGAGATACTATGGAAAACTACTTGATCTACCTTGGGGTAGGTAAAGATTTCTTTCTTTCTTTCTTTCTTTTTTTTTTTTTAAGATTGTATTCATTTGAGACAGACAGAGATAGAGAGCACAGACAGCAGGAGCGGCAAATGGAGAGGGAGAAGCAGAATCCCTGCTGAGCAGGGAGCCCAATGTGGGGCTCCAACCCAGGACCCGGGGATCATGACCTGAGCCGAAGGCAGATGCTTAACCAACTGAGCCACCCAGGCATCGGGGTAAAGATTTCTTGAACTACACTAAACTTCTATTCATCAGAACACACACATGTTTATTGTCAATGGGGATGATTTTGAGAATAAAAGGCAGCACAATGGATCATTACTGTAAATACATTGGGACAGTTAGGAACGAACTTAAAATATCTACCTAGGCATAGGTAAATAAACAACAAGACTGTGCCTGTATGAGCACCAAAGATATGTACCAGAATGTTCATAGGAGCCTTATCTGTAACAGTCCTAAATGGAAATAGCCCAAATGTCCATCAACATTAGAATACAGAATGGCAAAATCATGCGAATACATACTACACAACAATGAAACGTATGAAATCCAGCAACACAGATTCATCTATGAAAGGTAATACTAAGCAAAAGAGGCCAGACATAAAATAATCCATGCTGTATGATTTCATTTACATAAGATTAAAAAACAGGCAATGCTACTGTATAGTTTTATAGATCCAACCAGTAATATAGGGAGTAATGATTGAGAGGTGTTTTCTGGGGTACTAGTTCTATTTCCTAACCTGCGTGATAATTACAAATGGGTTTCCTCTGTGATAAGGCATCAAATAGTATACTTACGATTTTTAAACTTTTCTGTCTATATATTATTCTTCAATTTAAAAGTTTATTTAAACAAGTAATGTAGATCTAAATATAAAATGCAATGCTATAAAACTCCTAGAAGATCATATAGGGGAAAATTTGCACGTCCTTGAGTCTGACAATAGTTCTTTACATAGAACACCAAAGGCACAACCCATGAAAGAAATAATTGATAGGCTGGGCTTTCTTAAAATTAAAGACAACTGCTCTGCAAAAGGCAGTGTCAAAAGAATGAGAAGAGAGCCACAGACTGAGGGAAAATATTTGCAAAAGACACACCTAAAGGACTATTACCCAAAATATAGAAAGAACTCTTAAAACTCAACAATAAGAAAACACCCCAAGTAAAAAGTGGGCCAAGGACTTTAACAGGTAACTCACTGAAGAAGATTTGCAGATGGAAAATAAGCACACAAAAGGATGCTGCACATGTCATTATTGTAAATTAGAACAATAATATACACACATGTATGAGAATGTCAGAAATCCAAAACATAAACTACACTAAAAGCTGGCAAGGATGTGGAACAGAAACACTCACATATTGCTGGTGAAAATGCAAAATGGTAGAGCCACTTTGGAAGACAGTTGGGCGTTTCTTGCCAAACAAAGCCTACTGTGACTATATGATCCAGCCATCATGCTCCCTGGCATTTACCCAAAGGAGTTGAAAACTTAGGTCTACATAAAAACATGCACCTGGATCTTTCGAGCCGTTTTACTCAAAATTGCCAAAACCTGGAAGCAGGATGCCTTCAGTCGGTGAGTGGATAAGTGAACTGTGGTACATCCACACAATGGAGTATTATTCAGTGCTTAATTAAAAAAAAAAAAAAAAAAAAAAAAAGGAAGAGCTCTCAAGCCATGAAAAGGCCTGGGGGACCTTAAGTGCATATTACTAAGTTAGAGAAACCACCGTAAAAAGAGTACGCACTGTAGGAGTCCAACTACATGACGTTATCAAAAGGGCAGAACTACTGATACAGGAAGATGAGTGGTGACCAGAGGCTGGGTGGGGTGGGGGTGCGGGGAGATGGGCTGGGCAGGCGGAACACAGCTGACTTCTGGGCCAGTGAAACTACTCTGTATGATGTTACAGTGGAGGATCCCTGTCGTGACCCATGGGCCACGCCCATACCACGTACAGCACCAGAAGTGAACCCTACTATAAGCTATGACCTTCGGGTGATTATGATGTATCAATGCGGGTTCATCAATTGTAGCAAACACACTACTCTGGTGCAGGATGCTGATAATGGGGGAAGCTGTGAATTTTATGGGAAATCTCTACACTTTCAGCTCAATTTTCCTATGAATCTAAAACTGCTCTAAAAATAAAGTACACTAAAAAAAATAGAAGAAATGACTTTGGTGCTTACGTACATAACACAGAAGATGTGAAAAATTCTTATGCTCTCAAGAATGTATCCACCGTTTTATTATTAAAACATATTTAAAATACATGGAATTTAATAAACTTCTAGTCTGGGAGAACATACAGGGTACCTGCGGCTTCCGGGTACGGCCGGTCCAGCTTGGAAAGCTCTGGAGGAGACACTTCCCCCCAAAGGAAGCCCTAGGCAGCATTCCCCAAGATCAGTCTAGGGTTTAGGTTCTGATTCTCATGACACCCTCCTTTGCTCAGCATTTTATGGTTCCATCCAGGGGGATTTAGAATAGCCTTATCCGGGAAGCCTTCCGAAGCCTCTCAGATCTGCTGACCCATCTGGCACATACTGCCACATCAGACTCCTGCCTCAGGCCACCTGGCAGAATGTTCTCAACTTCCGACTTCCCTGAGTCTGCTGGATACTGCTCCACCAGGACAGAGAACCTGCTGTAGGAGAAGATGAGTCAGAGCCTAACAGCCTTTCCCCAAACTCCAGCTGCTGTTCTACCAGCTGCTGTCCTCCAAATGTGTTGCCGGCACTGCTTCCTGGATGGAAACAGAAGGCTCCAGAAGATACCAGGGCCAGCAGAAAGAAGGGAAAGTCTCTTGGTAGCACAGGGGTGTGAGGATGTCCTTCAGTGCACTCTAATGCCTGACTTCTAACCAGGAATGTTTAGTGACATATCAAGACAAGATCACAAAATTTAAACTCAGGCAGCTTTCCCTAATTTCTAGCTCTATCCCTGTCCAGAGGGCAGCACAATGTGGGGGTGAGAGCCTGGCTGCCCGACAGAGTCACCTGGCTCCTTGGAAGCTCCCTATCTGTCCCTCCTTGGGAAGGCGCATCCCCCAAGGACAGTAGGGAAAGGAAAAAAACGTGGGACCACAGTACCAGGCTGGGGCGGTGCTTGGGGGATGGAGACATGCTTGTAGTCCAAATCTCAGGGTCTACCTCCATCCAGAGTAAGGAGGCACAGGTGACACAAGGATTGTCACTCTCACTTTACTGAAAATGCAAAGTTGGTTCAGAGAGGCATGTACAGGGTAATGAGTCAAGGGCAGGCTTTGGATGTTAAGACCTGTCTTCACCAGATGGGCAACCCTAAAATTACTGAACATTTCTGAGTTTGTTTAATTGTAAAATGTGAATCCTACTATCTGCATCACAGAGTTCTTGTGATGATCAAACAAAGTAATGTCTGGGAAACAATGGAGACACACCACCTGACCCAAAGTCTCTAACAAATAATGACTTTAACAAAAGGGGGTGGAAAGGGCACCTGGGTGGCTCAACTGGTTGGACATCTTCCTTCGGCTCAGGTCATGATCTCAGGGTCCTGGGATCAAGTCCTGCATTGGGCTCCCTGCTCCTTGGAGAGTCTGCTTCTCCCTCTCCCCATTGCTCGTATGGTCATAATGTCTCTCTCTTTCTCAAATAAATAAGTAAAATCTTTTAAAAAATAAAAATAAGAATAAAAGAGGGGATGGGAGAGGGGGACCACAGTAAGGTGTGAAGTAGCTCTACAGTGGTACACTCACAGACGCTAGGAGGCTGAGAGCTACAGCAGCTTCACCGACTCCAGACGGATTAAAAGGACATAACATCAAGAACCTCAAGAAGGGGGTGCCTGGGTGGCTCAGTGGGTTAAAGCCTCTGCCTTCGGCTCAGGTCATGATCCCAGGGTCCTGGGATTGAGCCCCTCATTGGGCTCTCTGCTCAGTGAGGAGCCTGCTTCTTGCTTCCCTTCCTCTCTCTCTGCCTACTTGTGATCTCTGTCAAATAAACAAATAAAATCCCTTAAAAAAAATACCTCAAGAGGGAAAAATACAGTATCAAACAAAAGGAGCTGACATGGGAATAGCGGATCCTGCTCAAGTCACCCCTCACATCTTGTAAATGTAATAAAAAAATTATCCTGTTGATAATCACATCATCAAAGAATTGGAAATATGGAATTAAACAAATTTATTTTTTGGTGATATCCCCACTGAATCTAAATTCCCTTTTCTTATTTTTATTACACATACACACTCATCAGAACTCCACATAATCACCAGGACTTAGTGAAATGTAACACAGAAATATACTTATGGATGGAACAAAAACAATAAAGAAAGCAACTAAAGTGATTTCATGAACTGTTTTATATTTATTTCATCTCAGATGTTTATAATAATTAAGGTACTAAACCAAACACTGTCACAATCAGGAGTAACGGGAACCACAAAACTTCCCCAAACGGTGAAGGAACTTGGAGCACTTTTTGAAATACTGACTTAAATTAAGCTAGTGCTTATTGGAAAGAGAGAAGTTAAAATGATGAAGATTGAGTTTATCCTGCTTTCAGTGTTGGTATTAATATGCAAAACTATCTGCTGAAATATTTTAAAAATTCATCTCTCTTTAAAATAACATGGAGCTGGGGCTTCTGCTTGGCTCAGTGGGTTAAAGCCTCTGCTCAGGTCATGATCTCAAGGTCCTGGGATAGAGCCCCGCATCGGGCTCTCTGCTCAGTGGGGAGCCTGCTTCTTCCTCTCTCTCTGCCTGCCTCTTTGCCTGTCGAATAAATAAATAAAATCTTTAAAAATAAAATAAATAACATGGAGTCTTGCTGTGACCTCGAGTAGAATTCTTCAAAGAGACTTGTCCCTGGGATTTCCATCTCAGGGGAACTCATCAGTTGAAAATCTAAGAGAGATAGATAGTCTTGAGCTAGGGCATCATGAGGGCTGGGGATGTTTAATGACAACTTGGGATGATATCACGCTCTCTTTTTCGCCAGGCTCCTACCTACCAGAGTCTAGCCAGAGCATGAAGCATAAGACAAGGGCCCGAGTACTGAACAGAGGACCACCCACGGGACTTTTTTTCCTAGAAGAGGTGGAGGTAAACTTGGGCTCTAACTCAGCTGATTATATGTACAATGAGGACAAAATCAGAAGCCACAAATACCCAGTGACGGTCTTGGGAAATGGCAGCAAGTGGGAGGCTGAGACAGAGAGAAATATGAGAATTTGGTGCCCAAGAAAACAGCTCTGGTGACCTCAGCCTCCAAACCAAGGCTTCCTGGCCTCAGACAATCACAGAGGTTCACTAGGCTGGCCTTGACTCTGGAAGAATGTGCTCTGCAATTTATTAAGAAATGAGGAACTGTGAACTGATTTCCAAAGGGATTAAAATGCTAATTATTTTAACGTTTTAGTGGTTAACAGAGTAAGTCTCATCCATATGGAAAACGTGCTCCTTGGGAGTCTATAGTATCTGACCTAGAGTAAAAGAGGTGTGTGTGTGGGGGGGGGAACACAGCACAGATTACACAGCATCTCCAATCCCCAGTTCCAGTAAAATGGATGAAAGAGAATAAAGAGAAATAGTAAAGTACCAGATGTAATAAAAATTAGGCACAAATTTAAAAAATATAGCTTCTTGAAAGTAAGCCTAAATTCTGCACATGAAGCAGAATATGTGTTTTCCTTGTCAAGAGGAACAAACCCAGAAGGAAAATCCCCATCAAATACACGTCTGACATCCTGTGACATCTGATGCGACCACTGTTAGGAGATCCACTCTGATGTGAGTTACAACGCAAACAGGTAAACAGAAAGCACCAACAGGGAACCCAGAGAAGAGCTTCCTGCGATGAAGGTTTGCACTTCTGCATTCTAACAACCCCAAGCACAGATAATAGGATATTTCCTACAAACACACTGATAAAACCCATCTGAGCAATACCACAGTAGGAGAAATCTTATCGCACAAAGATGACTTTATAAAAGTGAAATACACAGGTGACTTTATAAATAGATTTTTTAAAGTCTGTGATATTTAACTTTATAAATGCAACTTTCTGAAAATCTCCTGTTTTCTACCATAGTGCCCCTCGGATAATCAGTCTTACTTGGATGACTTCAGTTACTCACACATGGTAGGAAAACTGGGATAGCAGGGTCTTGGTGAGAACACACACCCTAACTACCTTGCTCTGGATTCGGGAGAGCAGTGACTAGCACTCCTGTATCCAGAGACCGGGAAGAGGCTATCACCAAAGTGACTGTCTCATGATAGCCGAGGAAGCAGCAGCCATGTGGACGTGGAGAAAAACTGAAATGTGCATGAAAAACAAGACTGTAAGGGCACTTCACAATGAGAAATGTGACATAACAAGACTAGGTCTTCCTACTTAAGAAAGAGATGTACACATAATATATTTAAAGATGATTGTCCAGTATCCTACTGCTTTATCATTCATTCATTCGTTCATTTCCCATATTTACTTTTCATTTTGGTATCTGAGGGGCTAAGCATCTTATCTGAAATTTCTCTGAGCTCATTACTGCTGACAATACCTCCTCACAATCTGCAGAGCCCAGCACGTGACTGAGACACTGTAGACACTCTGTGTCTGTGTTTCTGATGCTGAATGGATAAACCAAGCTGTGAATGAATGAGGGAAGAAGGACCAATGAAGCCCTTTATTCATTCAACAGGTGTTTACTCAAGAATCAGCTATGTCCCATGGCAGAGGAGTCAGCAGACAAACATGATATGACAGACTGTGATGAGTGCCATGGAGGAAACAAATCTGAGAGTACCATACAGAGTAACTAAAGGGAGAACATGTTCTAGATAAGGAGGAAGCCTTTGAGCTGAGACCTGAAGTGAGAAAAGACATTACTCTTCCTTGAGGGAGTAGGGAAGTGTTAGTAGTCAAGCAAAAGGAACCGTAGGTGCAAAGGCTCTGGGGCCAGGAAAGGCTTGAATTATTTACAAAACGGAAAAGAGACTAGTGCAATGCCACATTTTAAATGCTGAGTGGTGGAGTGTGCATAGGAATGTCATTCCCAAGAAACCACTTTCAGAAAATTGTCCTAAGCTCTGCAGAAGCCTACAAACAAATGAAGTGAAGGTTTAAGACAATCAGTTGAGTAATTCAGGCAATTCATCCCACCATTACTGGACTCATATTTTAGACTTTCTTATTTCATGCAATTAAGTCTAAACATAACATAAACACAAACATGATATTTGCTTCGCTTTAAAGGATACTAATATAGATATTTGTAGCCGATTTTATATCGTTTTTAAGTTCCTTTTGGTTTCATAGGATAATGATGACTGTTAAGCTTTCCAGTCTCATGTGGTTAGATTTTTTTTTTCCTTGTTGAAATACACAAATCAAGTTCATCCCAGTCTATACGGTCCACGAGGCTTTGGTGTGGTATGCCCTTGGGCACTCAGGTATATTAACTGCCAAAGTCCTAAAATCCTGGTGTTTTCATACCATACTTACATCGTCATTTTTCCAGCTATGGCATTTTAAGAAGTATCTTGGAAGCACTTTGCACTTGGGAGACAAAGACTTATAATCCTCATAACAATTTCTCACAATTTGTCAAATCTGACTTGTAGCGTGGGTGGATTCTTACAAGTTCACAGAGTAAGAAGAATTGCATAGCAGTTAGAAAGCAATTCCACAATTTCCTCGGAGTCTCTGGTAGTATTTTAGTCATGCCCAGCTATTTCTCTTTTACTCCTAGGCTTCATGTGCTGAAGAATGCTGCCCCCAAACTGACCACAGACCACCTGCACAGCCTTCCCTACAACCTGCTAACCCTACTATATTTGCACCCTCGTCAGAGCGACCTTAAGACATTCTCTTCAAAGTCAAAGAGATGTTAAATAACAGGCCCAAAGCTATGTTAAATTTTAAAAAAGCAAATGGCAGAGAAATTAAAATAGAGTAATGGCCCTGTTTTCATAAGAAATCAATAAAGAGTGTATATGAAAACTTAAATAATTTAACCTGTCACTATGAATAAGGAGTTTAAGTCTGAGTCACCACTCAGTAAGGATAAATTACATTGCTACCAGGGCTCACCTCTGGGTGGGGCTGGAGGAGTAGGCTGTCAAGGAGACAGACTTTGATATATACATGGGACAAATGGAGAAACAATTACATCCGTGTGTGTGTGTGTATACACACATATATGTATATATACACATATATGTATACACACACTTTTTTTTGACTGGTGATATTATGGGTGATTTTTACTTCACTTTTTGTTCCTCAGTATTTTCAAAAGATTTTTTTTTAATATATATATATTATATATATATATACAACTGGGAGACTCAGTTGGTTAAGTGTCTGCCTTTGGCTCAAGTCATGATCCCAGGGTCCTAGAATAGAGCCCCACATTGGGCTCCTCCCTCTCCCTCTGCCTCCTTCCCTCTACTCTTCCTCTCTGTCTCTCTCTCTCAAAAAAAAAAAAATATATATATATGCATTTTTTAAATAAATAAACAAATAAGTAAATTAAAAATTTAAAAAGAGGCCAGTAGATTAAGTTTCTGACCACGTAACTTCATTTAGTTGTCAACCAACTCTCTCAAACATTTATGGACTTTCATCTATATCACAATCTGCACAGGTGAAGTATGCTCTTGGGCACTCAGGTCTAGCAACTGCTAAAATCCCAAAATACTAATATTTCCATAAAATACTTAAGTTGTAGGTCTTCCAACCACAGCATCTAAATATTCTCTATTTTTCCATCTATTATTTCTCAAAACCATTCCTTTCCTATTGATCTGATGAGGGTAATCAATTAAGATATTTGATGAGATCATTCAAGCAAATTAGTCCTCTTAATTGGAAAGCATAATGTCCCAGAAATGTCAGGATGTTATTTGCTTCTCCATGCACCCCATACATTTAGCAAGAAACATGGCACAGCATGACTGTGTTGCCAGGGAATCTGCAGCTTAGCTCACAGCAGCAGCCCCGGTGCCCAGAGAGTCCTGGAACATGTTAGATACTCAATAAATATTTGCAGAATGAATGAATGAAAGAATGAATGAATGTCAACGTGTGAACAGGCCCACAAGAAGACAGCAGGAAGTAGTAGAAATAGCAGGAGCTTTGGAATCAGACCAGGCTATGCTAGAATCCCAGCCCTGCCACATACTAGCTGTATGACCTTGAGCGAAATGATTCACTTCTCTGAACTTCAGTTTCCTTAACTGTTAATGGGGATAATAATACCTCCCCACCTCATTCAGGTTTTTGAGACAATTGATTGAAATAATAAACATGTACCTAAACATTAGGGTTTGTCGAATGGTAGTGCCTCCTTTTCATGGATACTTAAACTTTTGCCTAAAAATGGAACCAGGTGAAGTCCTCTCTTTTCATCACAGTGTGTTTGTGAAAAATAAAAATTTATTTTTATATGCTATTTTGTCCACCTAGAATGCCACTTACCCTATTTATTCCTGTCAAGCCAAGACTCAACCTCAACCTTAAGTTGAATAACCACCTTTGTCTCAAAGCTTTTATCACCTACTCCTATCTCTAGCCAAAACCAAATTATTCTCCCACAATCAACACATTATCCCACCCCTCTTAAAGCATGACTTACATAGTTTAGAGTTACGTCCACTGGGGACATCTCCCCTCCTAGGCTGCCAGCTCCCTGAAAGACAAGGGTAATTTCTGTTCATGACTGCATCCCTTGAAAGCATTATTCATAGTACTTTCCAGGTAACAGGTGCTTAGGGAATTTTTTTTTAAACTAAATTAAGGAACTTGATCATATTTTCCCATGGGAAAAATGAAATAATAGCCTATTACATGCCTATTGAAGAAATTGATTTGAAATAAATTACAGACAGAATTAACAGGATAGAAGCTCAGATTCAGGAACTATAAAAAATAACTCCATAAATGGTAAAATTAGGCTTCAGGGTCTATAAAATGTATATAAATGGGAGTTATGCACAGTACATTGATCACAAAAATTTCAATAAGCACAAAAACATATCTATATCCTAAAAAAAAACACCACTGCATTGGAAGTTTGTCCTGACCCCTATCATCAGCTATAACAAACATAAAGCTTTCTTTAAAATAGGATATACTGAACAAGCTACTTCGTTTTGATTGATGCCTTTTCTTCCTCACCTTGTAAGTGACCCTGTAGCAAGCAAATCTGTTCAAAACCATTCCACTGGGCGCCTGGGTAGCTCAGTGGGTTAAGCCTCTGCCTTTGGCTCAGGTCATGATCTCAGGATTCTGGTATCGAGTTCTGAATCAGGCTCTCTGCTCAGCAGGGAGCCTGCTTCCTCCTCTCTCTCTGCCTGTCTCTCTGCCTACTTGTGATCTCTCTCTCTCTGTCAAATAAATAAATAAAACCTTAAAAAAAAAAATCCACTGCCTCTCTCTTGCCTTCTCACCCTTCCTTCCTCAGCACAGAAAACTCACAGTTACCCCTCTCATATGCCTCTTGCTAGAAACCTTTCGTTATTTTTGCCCCCGTATATGGTGCCACTTCTCCACCACGTGTGTTTCTACTCTCAACTACCTTCATGCCTATTCTAGAGCTGACAGCAGATGCTAGGGCTTCCTGAGTGAGCACTCGGGGCCAGGCAATGCACCACCACCTCCAAAGATTCCACAGCCGTCCCAACCTTGAAGTGTGGCAAATGGGACCATGAAGAGTGGGGGCTCTCATCACATCAGTGCAGGGGTGGTCCAAGAGGCTTTTCAGAAGAGACAGTTATCAAATGAAGGTTTTAAAGGACAAGTCAGACAAAGAAGAAAGAAAAGCAACTGCATGGACAAAGGGCACCAAGCTATGAAAAAGCCGGACATGCTTAGTGCACTACAAGTCCTTTCATAACAGATCAGCCAGCTGTGGGGTGACAATCCTGAGAGACTGGGTAGCGGAGACTATTAGAGCAAGCAGAGTCGGCTGAGGTTACCTGGGCTTCCTCTCTGACAGGCACAGTAATATCCACTTATTCGTCGAAGCTGTTTTGCAGTAGAGTCTTAAGCCGTAACTTAAGAGGTATCAAAACCTTCTAGAAAGAAATTTTCTCTCTCTCTCTTTTTTAAAGATTTTATTTACTTGAGAAAGAGACCATGAAAGAGAGAGCAAGAGAGGGTGGGGAGAGACAGGGAGGGAGAAACAGACTCCCCGCTGAGCCGGGAGCCCAATGCAGGGCTCGATCCCAGGACTCCGGGATCACGACCTGAGCCTAAGGCAGACGCTTAACCGACTGAGCCACCCAGGTGCCCCAAAAGTTTTCCCTTAATGTAGCACATCAAATTCCTATGGTGGCTGTTCCAATCTGTCCTCTTGCTACTGCCCTCATCCTCCTCCCCTGACTTTGCCAAAAGCAGAGACCCAAGCCAACATCCTATCCTCCAGGGACAGCAAGGGGCATTGGTTCAGACAGGTTCTCAAACTTTCCTGTGTATACACACCACCTGGGAATCTTGTTAAAATGCAGGTCGGTTAGTGTTTTTCAGAATGGGGCCCACGATTCTGCATTTCTAATGGGCTTCCAATGCTGCTATTCCTAGGACAAGACTCTGGGAGAGCAGATTCTCCAAGTCACACTGACTGGATTGACATTCTTCCTCCCCTCTTAGATCCCACTTGAATAACCTGCTCGAAGCTCCAGTTTTCTCATTGTAAAGTGGCTGCTGAGAAAATTAGATGAGAATGTATAAGAGGCATCTGGCATCTGTTCGGCCTTCAAGAAATGATGGCTCTTATTGGCAGTAGTGAATGCCTTTGGGAACCGCCCAAATGTTCACTTTCATATTCTTAAAAATAAACTGTCCCTGTGACCTTGTCACTACCTTCACTTCACAGTTCAAACTGAAATTGGAAATATTTTTCTCCATGTCTTTGGCTGCCTCATTTACACCCCTAACCTACCACATTCTTGACCATTCACCATTGATCTGGGAATAGGGAAATCCTATGGTCTCTTAAAAATTGTCATTCTTGGGGCACCTGGGTGGCTCAACGGGTTAAAGCCTCTGCCTTCGGCTTGGGTCATGATCCCAGGGTCCTGGGATCAAGCCCCACATTGGGCTCTCTGCTCCGCAGTGAGTCTGCTTCCTCCTCTCTCTCTCTGCCTGCCTCTCTGCCTACTTGTGATCTCTGTCAAATAAATAAATAAAATCTTTTTTAAAAATATTGTCATTCTCCTTTACTTCTTTTTTTAAAAAAAGATTTATTTATTTTAGAGAGAGAGCGCATGTGTGTGCTTATGGGGAGGGGCAGAGGGAGAGGAAGCAGGAGAGAAGCAGATTCCCTGCTGAGTGGGGAGCCCAACAGGGGGCCTGATCTCATGACCCTGAAATCATGACCTGAGCCGAAATCAAGAGCCGGGATGCTTAACCAACTGAACAACCCAAGTGCTCTTCTTCATTTCTTGATATCGGTGGCCCATCAGTAGAGTGACACAGAAAGAGGCAAGACAAAAGCAGGGCCCGGCCATTTAAACACAGTTGTACCACAGCCCCTTACATATCATAGACCCCTCTACTGGGAGTCTGGCAATGTTCCCACAATGTCCTCCTCTCAGGAAGACCATGAAGAGTGATGTCCCCCAGAGCTAACTTGATTCCCGAGTAAATGGGAGGGTTGAGCCTCTGCTCTACACTGGGATGGGCAGTGTTTTCAGGAGATTTCTGACTTCCTGTGTGACTCTGGAGCCTACTCAACTCCCATCCGCCGGGTGAGGAAGGTAGACCGAGAAGGTAACCACTCCCAGAGAAAGCCTGGACCCAGCCAGCGCTGTTGTGCACCGCAGAAAGGAAAGTTATCGCTGGTTGGCTCGTCCTTCTGCTGAAGGAATTCTCTGCAGGGTCCAGGGGAGGGAGCTCTCCTGGTCCCAGATTCAGATGTGAAGCCAAGGTTTAACACCAAGAGCCAGCAACAATTTCTATTTTCTGCACCAGAGTGACTAATTAAGATTGAGATTCAAGAGATCCATGCCCCCTCATCCAAACACCATCATCACATCAGCCCATCTCTTAGCAGGTGCTAGCTCCAGTGCTAAGGACACAAAGAAGAGGCAGGAGTGAAGGTGTGAGAGGAACCATGGGAGGGAAAGAGACACAGAAAGAACAAAGGTTAATAAAGCTGTTTCATGACCAGGAGCAGTCACTATGCTTTAACCAACTCTCCTCTTCCATTCCTAATGCCCAGTCAGCCTTCCACCAGTTTTGTTTTCCCTAACCTGGTAAACAACGACAATCGCTAAGGCAACTTGGCACGTAAATACCACTGTTTCATAAGGAAATCTCTCCAAAGAATCTGCTCACTGTGAGGGGTTTCAGGAAACATGCCGCTCTCAAACCAAACAATTTCCCAATTCACCTGGAGACAATGCATTTGCTCACGAAAGACACTGCCCTCCCCTGAACTCTGCCTGCTGACTGCTCTCGTAGGGGCTCTCCTTGCTCCGTGCCACTCCGCTTCAACGTCATACAAGACACCCCACGAAAGTTGGTGTGAGGTCCCACTTGTCTGGGGATTGGATCAATAGGATGACTGATGAGGCCTGTGAGTAACCTGACTGAGATCTTGGTTAGGATCAAGAATAGGGAAAGATGCAAGTTAATCTCAAGGCAGACCCAGGGCGGCGGCTTCAAAGTTGGGTGGCACAATGAAGTCTGCTCCCCCTCTGTCAGCCTCCAGAAGAGTCTCCCACCACCCCAGCTGAGTTCTGCCCAGGGTGGGATGCTTGAGGCAGCAGTCCACGCCCCCCCACCCCCACACCAGAGGGAGGGGCAACAGGGAGGGAGTCACGGACTCAAAAATGAGGCAATGCCCTCACTCCGTTCAATGTTTTCCCACTTTGTTAGCAGGGGAGCTCAACCTCTGTAAAGTGAGAGTCCGTGAATGAATCAAATATCCGACAAATAAATCAGAATGCACGAAAATGTGCCAAATGGGCTTACAGGAAACAGAATAAATCAAATTTTGTAGTTAATTTTCAAAAATTCATGAGACCAAATATTTTGATGTTTTATTTTTTCATCAATATTTTGTACTAAATATTATTAATGTCCACCAAACATTCTTGTTCAGGAAGACTCTTTAGAGAGAGAAGCAAGAAAAGAAGACGACTACAAATCGTCCTATCAAAATTTGTGAGTGAATATTATATTCTCTTTTTCAGTACATTCAAAGTCTTCTACACGGGAGACCATGAAATGATTCATTTCCATGAAATTCGTTCACTAAATATCATCTTTCAGGTTTTGAAGTTCTACTCTTACTAATCTTATCTGGATTTACAATGTTGTGTAATCTGATGCCCAATAAATCATTCTTTCCTCAGCTTTACAGTGATATGCATTTTTCCACATTATGAATGCCTAGTATATAAAGAGAAACACATTGTATACACTTGCCACATCCTGTGAGAACATTACAGAGAGAAGCTTGAGCAAAGGCTGCGTTCTCCATTTGATTAAAGACTGGTTCAATGTCTGGAACAAAGACCCTGCAGATGACTTTGACTAGGTTTTCAAAAGCTCAATTCAAAACTATATAGTATATCTAATTTGTCAAGTGGAATTCTCCAGAGAAACAGATCAACAGATCCAACAACTCCTAAGTCCCATTGCTTTACCCTCTGGAGGGCTGAAGGCAAGAACTCACAAACTTGAAAAACCCTGAGGGTAGGAAGACTTGATTCTCACTATTCACGGCACTTATGTTCTACAAAGTCACTGCAAACAGTGAATTAATAAATACTGAAGCACTGGGCTTAGGAGGAACACAGGGTTAGGTTCCTGTAAGCCTCTGTTTACAACATTCTTGTCATCTGATCAATATATAATCTTGTTTTATGTGTGTTTCTGTTTAAACACATCTCGCTGACTATGTTGATTCACTAACAGTGAACTTATGGCCGCCAGCACTGTCAGTCAGGCCTGAATGAAGCTTCTCCAGCACATGTATTTTCTTCATAAGGCACATCACAGCCTTCTTACACTTAAGAACATTAGACACCACTTCGGCACTATGCTGGAGGGCTATGCTAACCGGGGAAATCACCAGTGAAAAGAGCAAAAATGTGAAAAATGTGGCAGTAAGTAGATGGCGAAAAAAGCACCCTTGTTTACAGTGTGAGAGCTGGAACAAGGAGGCACAGCATTGCCTTGTTCGACTGCAGCCGAGTTCAGACACGGCGGGTGACTCAAATTTCTCACCGCTCCGCCTGTGTCCACAAATGACCGCAAGAGTCCTGTATTGATTTTGGGGTTGCAAATAAATCTTAGAGAACAGGCAAAGTCTCAAATACAGAAAGTGCAAACAATGTGTCTCCCACCTCGGGGACAAGGCTGCTAGGCAGCAGGCTACCCAAAGGCAGGAGCCCCTTCTGAGGCCCACCCCAACATGCTAGGGTGGTGTCCCCTTATTCCCCAAGCAGCCTGGTCAAAGCAGAGTTTGAGCTGAGCTCTCCAAAGGCCTCTGGAGCAGGGCCATTCTCACCACAGTTTCACGGGCTATAGGTACTCTTACCTGTTCCCTAGAAAAGAAGGAAAAATAAAGAGACTACAGCATATCTATACATCTTAATCAAGACAATCTGAATTCTTTCAGAAAAGCTTGCTGTTTAAACTTCAGCTCATTTTCCCCGCAGCATATTTAATCTTGAGAGAAGTGCCTCTTTATCAAGCATTTTGCCTTTCCTAATTAAACTCTGGAAGAACACTCACAAAGGGTTACTCTCCTTACATGTCCCTGGCACAAACAAACAAGGGGTGACCTCAGGTGGTAGAGAGGCCAGAGAAGGGAGGCACTATGCAGAGAGCCACTTAACTAAATCAAATCATGAGATTTTCAAGAGGCCTATCATTCTGGAGAGAGGAGACGGTGATATTTTATGGGTAACAATTTTTTTTAAAGTTCAAAGGCAGCTTACAATTAAAACAAACAAACAAACCTGTAAGATCAGGACAATTAAAAATCAACTTAAAAACTGGAAGAACTGTAAATGTAATATGAAAGACATTGGTGGATTAAGTTACTTTGGTGAAACCAAAAAGATCCCTCAGCTCTGAGCTTTCTGGCAGCAAATGGGAAAAAGCAAGATTCTGGCGCATTCTTTTCATCAATAGATAAAAGCTAATCTAAAAGATCGTTGAATCTGGAAAGAATACATTTTGTGGGTATTAAAGTCCAGCATATATTTATTGTGCCAACTCCACCATTACCGATGATGTCTCGGTTTCTGGGCCAACTGATGTGCTCCCGGCATAGCTACAGCCAGCCCACAAGAGGACCGTGAGCTATGTGCTAGCCAGGTGAGTCCACTGCCAGAAGGACAGGCTGGAGGGCTGGAGCTCCCCCTCATACCATGTCTTATAAGAAGACTATCAGCTGGTCACTAACAATAAAAAAAGAGGAAAAAGTTGACAAAAATCCATAAAACCTGAAAATCTAATAACCTGCATAAACAGGTTAGTGGGATGCACAGAAGAGGGATGCACTTCAAAGTCCAAGAATGTCCCTGGTAACAAATACAGGAAGAACAGTTAAAGGTCTGATGAGATTTCCTCTTACATATTTGCCCTTGGAGCCCATTTTGGACCAAACGGCTTGTCCTTCTCCTGGGTAGGGTTGTTTCACCTGCTGAAGAGAGCTGACGTACCCCTCTGTCTTACTGTTAAGAATAATACAATTATGCCCTGCGAAAATGATGTTCAGAGCCTTGATTTTTTTTTTTTTAAGATTTTACTTATTTATTTGTCAGAGAGAGAGAGAGGGAAAGAGAGTGAGCGAGCACAGGCAGACAGAGGCAGAGGGAGAAGCAGGCTCCCTGCCAAGCAAAGAGCCGGATGTGGGACTCGATCCCAGAAAGCTGGGATCATGACCTGAGCCTAGGGCAGCCGCTTAACCAACTGAGCCACCCAGGCATCCTCGTTTCTTTCAGAATAAATGTAGATTTGATCATCACAAACAGTATTATGATAAACCGGGACATGGCCTTCTTGTTGGAAATGTCCAATTGCTACTACTTCCTGGGCCCTCATCTCCATTCCCCTGAAATATCCTCCCACTTTCCCCTCTTCTACTACTCTGAACAGGACTCCATTCCCCAGAGTTCTAGAATAATCAAACCCCCTGTTTAGCTGGGGATAGTCACACCTGGTTCATACCTGATGTAATTAATAAGCACTCACTTTCACTCTCAAAGCTATCCCCAGTATAAGTGAATGATATAACAAGTGTTGGTAAAAATGTGGAGATTTTGTAACCCTCATACACTGTTGAGTGATAAAACTTTGTGCAGCTGCTTTGCAAAACATGTCTGGCAGTTCCTCAAAATGTTAAAAAATAGAAGCAATTCACTCAGCAGTTCACCGAGCAATTCCTTTTCTAGGTTTATACCCAACAGAAATTAAAATACATGAATATATAACCTTCTGCATGGATGTTTGTATCATCATTTTTCATAATAGCCAAAAAGTGGAAACATCACGTGTCCCTCAACTGATAAACAGATAAATAAAATGGTATGTCCATACAGTGGAATATAATTCAGCCATAAAAAGGAATGAGGTATTGACATACACCAAAACATGCTTGAACCTTGAAAACATTATTAAGTGAAAGAAGTCAGTTACAAAAGACCACATACTGTATGAGTCCATTTATATGAAATGTCCAGGATAGGCAAATTTAAAGAGAAAGGAAGATCTGTGTTTTTCTGTGGCTGGGAGGTGGTAGGGAGAAGGAACATGGTAGTGATGGCTAATGCATCTAAAATTGATTATGGTGATGGTTGCACAACTCTGGAAATATACAAAGTACCAGTGAACTGTAGACATTAAGGGAGTGAATTGTATGGTAGGTAAATTAAATCTCAATAAAGCTGCTATAAAAAGTAATAATAAGTAAGTCAAATAATCACAACAGCCCCCAGCAGGAAATTAGTTATACAATAACTCTACACAGCACCAAATACCAGGTAATCAGAGGGGACTTGGGAACCGTTAGCAGTGACCTGGTAAAACCCGCTCAACTTTAACAAATCACGTGAATAAGCTAATTATAATATTTTCATATCATCCTATTTTAACAGGGTGGGGGAAGGGAGCAGGATGAGTTCCTATAATTTAGTCTTTCCATAGAAAAGAATCAAATTTGTTCTCTGTGAAAAGCTACCAGAATTTACAACACCATTTCAGACACTGTCTCAAACATAAAGCTGTTAGTACTAAAGAGTAAAAACCTTTCTTCACTTAAATATGATCCAAGAAACAAAGGTTTTTATTTATTTAAACATGTTCCAAGACATATGTTCCACTGAGACATTAGAATATATTAATTTCCCCATGGCAAAATTTACCATGGCAAAATCATGAAAAAAATTTCACATTGCTCTTTACTCACTGAAGACAAAACAGTTCCTGTCCCCTGGACCAAGAGTATTCCGTCCTCGACTCTCACTGAATATTTGCCCCCACCCCCGTTTTACTTGCCACTGACCATGCCAAAATGCTCCTTCAGGGCCTCGGCATGAGCCACTAATCATTTTGTGTGATTTTCTCCATTTTGCTTCTATTTTTGTGAAAACTTATAACACTGTCTACAAAGCACATGTGTTAGAGTCAACTCAATCAATTTCTATGAAGTGACAACAATGTCCATTTCAATTAGTCTCCAGGAGAGCCTTTAAAAATTAGTAATACATCAAAAATAAAGCTGGCGGCATCACCTTACCTGATTTCAAGCTTTATTACAAAGCTGTGATCACCAAGACAGCATGGTACTGGCATAAAAACAGACACATAGACCAGTGGAACAGAGTAGAGAGCCCTGATATGGACCCTCAACTCTATGGTCAATTAATCTTCGACAAAACAGGAAAAAATATACAGTGGAAAAAAGACAGTCTCTTCAATAAATGGTGCTGGGAAAACTGGACAGCTATATGTAGAAGAATGAAACTCGACCATTCTCTTACACCGTACACAAAGATCAACTCAAAATGGATAAAAGACCTCAACGTGAGACAGGAATCTATCAGAATCTTAGAGGAGAACATAGGCAGTAACCTCTTCGATATCAGCCACAGCAACTTCTTTCAAGATACGTCTCCAAAGGCAAAGGAAACAAAAGCGAAAATAAACTTCTGGGACTTCATCAAAATCAAAAGCTTCTGCACAGCAAAGGAAACAGTCAAAAAAACAAAGAGGCAACCCACGGAATGGGAGAAGATATTTGCAAATGACAGTACAGACAAAAGGTTGATATCCAGGATCTATAATGAACTCCTCAAACTCAACCCACACGAAACAGACAAACACATCAAAAAATGGGCAGAAGATATGAACAGACACTTCTCCAATCAAGAAATACAAATGGCTATCAGACACATGAAAAAATGCTCATCATCATTAGCCCTCAGGGAGATTCAAATTAAAACCACATTGAGATATCACCTTACACCAGTTAGAATGGCCAAAATTAACAAAACAGGAAACAACATGTGTTGGAGAGGATGTGGAGAAAGGGGAACCCTCTTACACTGTTGGTGGGAATGCAAGTTGGTGCAGCCTCTTTGGAGAACAGTGTGGAGATTCCTCAAGAAATTAAAAATAGAGCTTCCCTACGACCCTGCAATTGCACTCCTGGGTATTTACCCCAAAGATACAGATGTCGTGAAAAGAAGGGCCATCTGTACCCCAATGTTTATAGCAGCAATGGCCACAGTCGCCAAACTATGGAAAGAACCAAGATGCCCTTCAACGGATGAATGGATAAGGAAGATGTGGTCCATATACACTATGGAGTATTATGCCTCCATCAGAAAGGACGAATATCCAACTTTTGTAGCAACATGGACGGGACTGGAAGAGATTATGCTGAGTGAAATCAGTCAAGCAGAGAGAGTCAATTATCATATGGTTTCACTCATTTGTGGAGCATAACCAATAGCATGGAGGACAAGGGGCGTTAGAGAGTAGTAGGGAATTTGGGTAAATTGGAAGGGGAGGTGAACCATGAGAGACTATGGACTCTGAAAAACAGTCTGAGGGGTTTGAAGTGGCAGGGGGGTGGGAGGTTGGGGTACCAGGTGGTGGGTATTATAGAGGGCACAGCTTGCATGGAGCACTGGGTGTGGTGAAAAAATAATGAATACTGTTTTTCTGAAAATAAATAAATTGGGAAAAAAAAATTAGTAATACATCAGGGGTGCCTGGGTGGCTCAGTAGGTTAAGCCTCTGGCTTTGGCTCAGTTCATGGTCTTAAGGCCCCAGGATGGAGCCCTGCATCAGGCTCTCTGCTCACCAGGGGGTCTGCTTCCCCACCCCTCGCCCCGCCACCCACTGCCTCTCTACCTACTTGTGATCTCTCTCTCTTTGTCAAATAAATAAATACAATCTTCTTTAAAAATTAAAATTAAAAAATAAAAATTACTAGTACATTAAAAAAATAGTGAAATCTCCTGTGGAGGATATTCTATCTCAGGTCAATAAAATGAAAAAAAAAAAAAAAAAAAAGGAGTGAGATCAGGTGAGAGTGCCTGAGTGGATGGGGAGGGCACCTACTCCTAAACATAGAGGGTCCTTAAATCTTGTTCACAAAACAGATTTGGGGAAAGAAATAAAGCATCCCCTTCAAGTCCATCTGACATCCTCTCACAGACCGGTCCTGACCGCAGTATGTGACAAGTGCAGGAAGGACAACAGTAGAAAACTGAGGAGGCACAACTATTTCCTTCTTCTTCTATAAAGAAGAAACACAAGGTGCCAAATTAAATATAATCAAAGAAGTTTATTTTGTGCACAAATACTGGATACAGACACAAAATGTACACACCTGATAATAAGGTACAACTATAAAGTATGGAAACCAATTTTTGCGCAAGGGGTGTGCAATCAGCCCTGTTACTTTTTACTCTTACCAATCATGTATTTTCAAAATGAACAGCAGCATGATGCCTCCAGCACAGATTAGTTATTCAATATTTCATTAGGGGTACAAAATGATAGGGACACCTGTTTCCCTCTCTGTTCTATTTTTGAAAAATAATACTGATTATGCTTAATAACCACATGGGGAGATTGTGGACAAGCAAATCAATGACCACTTTAATACTAAAGAACATGTTCAAAAAACATATGGAGGCCCCTCTGTCCCCTTTTGTCTCTGTGAGCCCTTTGTTCCATCTGTCCTCCTACTGCTCTTCATTTTCTGCCTTTTTTCTCACTGGATGTTTTCACCAGCCCACCCCCCATTCCCACATGCAGGGTCTCTTCATCCTAACAATATAGAGATGAAGTATATTGTTACTATTTATAAAGTGAGTAAAGATATGCATTTCCTGCCACTGTTTTTAATATATAAGTATTATCATTGAAAATGTTTCCCGTGGGGCACCTGGGTGGCTCAGTGGGTTAAGCCTCTGCCTTCGGCTCAGGTCATGATCCCAGGGTCCTCGGATCGAGCCCCGCATTGGGCTTTCTGCTCAGCGGGGAGCTTGCTTCCCCCCTTTCTCTGCCTGCCTCTCTGCCTACTTGTGATCTCTGTCAAATAAAATCTTTTTAAAAATTAAAAAAAAAAAAGAAAATGTTTTCCGTGTACAAAAAATACAGACCAACTTATTTTTGATCCTGAGCAAAGATGCAGAGAGGAAAAATGGAGAACAGGAAGCTGTCAGTAAGCCGCAGAGGCATGCCCTCAGAAGTTACACAGAAGTGGCACCTGGGTGGCTCAGTTGGTTAAGCCTAGGCTCAGGTCATGATCTCAGGGTCCTGGGATAGACCTGCTTCAGGCTCTGTACTTGGTGGGGAGTTTGCTTCTCCTTTGCCCTCCACTCCTCCCCCTACACCCATGCACACTATCTCTAAAATAAATAAATAAAACCTTTATTTTTTTTTAATTATACAGGAATAAAAATTATTTCACTGTGAACATGACACTTCTCTGAATCTGCACCTGAAAAACCCCCTTCGCCGCCAAAGGGAAAACTTCTAAAAGTTAGGTGCAGAGCCCAGCTAAACATCTGGATTCAGAACACCAGAAAGGACCGTCTTTCTCCTTTCTCCCTCTTGCAGATCCTTGGAAGCACGTCACTAGACTCTCTCACGCACCCACTAGCACTTTACAGAGTACAGCAGTACAGTGTAGAGCAGAGTACAGTGTAGAGTGTAGAGCAAACCGGCTGGCCAACAACCTGGGCAGCTCTCGCGACGCACAAGGGATCTCTGGCCGTGAACAGAGACCGTCTGACATGGAGAACAGACTGAAAGTC
Source organism: Neogale vison (assembly GCF_020171115.1). Lineage (NCBI taxonomy): Eukaryota > Metazoa > Chordata > Mammalia > Carnivora > Mustelidae > Neogale > Neogale vison. Next base: position 213,859,028 of record NC_058091.1, read on the forward strand.
TAGCTGAGTTATCACTTAGAAGATTCTGTTAAGATGCTAATGACTAATTAGAAAAAAAATGGCATATCTGAGAGCAAAACACAGAGAAGTATGTGTGGCTCGAGAGTCTTGCCAACTTTTTCCAACCCGTGTTTAATTTCATGTGGGTTTCCAATACATCTTTTTTTTTTCCAATTTATTTATTTTCAGAAAAACAGTATTCATTATTTCAATACATCTTGATCACCTTAAAGAGACATTGTTAACAACCACTTCAGTCCACCTCTCAAAAGGCCTCAGGCTTCCACCCAGGTGTAAGGAATTAGAGCTGCTTCTTAGCATTTTGCCCCTCTCCTTGGAGATGACATTCCTCACCATCACATCAGCGTGTAGCATACGATGAGGTGGTTTCAGGGGGTCTACAGGCTGGTTTTATTACATGCACAGGAGAATTCTAACTGGATGGCTTCTGACTTTTTTTAAGCCCTTAGACGTTTCCTAAAGTTTTTAAAGATGTCAGGCGATTTTTATTTTTGGACATTTAAAAGCAATGGAATACAGTGATCTTTCAAAGATTCTTAATCAATGGGTCTCCTCCACACTTCCACAGAACTGGAAGGTAGTCTCGATCAATATTTCCTACTGGGTTTCTCCATCTACAGTCAAGTCAGTGTTAGGACAGTCATGATCTTATTTTTTATCATTTTTCTGATAAAGAAACAGGGTACTTTGGGAAAAGGGACAAACAATTAATTAAGAAGTGAGCCTCGGTGGAAATCATCAATAAAATGCCTGAGGATATATTTTTATTATGAAGTTAATATTCATATTCTATATCAAACTGATGTCTAATGGATGTACTCAATACTTCTTAATTTATTAAATCATTGACTTATACATAAAAATTTTCCAGAAGCATTTACATAAATGGTAACCAATTTTTAAATGTCACTTTTTAGGGGCACCTTTGGGTGGCTCCGTCAGTTGAGCCTCTGACTCTTAGTTTTGGCTCCCGTCATGACCTCAAGGTCCTAAGATCAAGCCCCATAAAGATCTGTACTCGACATGGGTTCTGCTTGAGATTCTCTCTCTCCCTCTCACTCAGCCTCTGCCCCTTACAAGCTTGCTCACAAGCTCTCTCCCTCTCTCTCAAATAAATAAATAAATCTGTAAAAAAAAAAAAAAAAGTAAAATAAATGTCACTCTTTTATTTTATTTTTTTTAAAGATTTTATTTATTTATTTGACAGAGAGAGATCACAAGTAGGCAGAGAGGCAGGCAGAGAGAGAGAGGAGGAAGCAGGCTCCCCGCTGAGCAGAGAGCCCGACGTGGGACTCGATCCCAGGACCCTGAGATCATGACCTGAGCCGAAGGCAGCAGCTTAACCCACCAAGCCACCCAGGCGCCCAATGTCACTCTTTTAAAATGCCTCTTCCTTTCCAAGCCAGATTATAAACTAATAAGCTGATCTCCAAGAAACACCCTTAATCCAGCAAGGTCTTAAATTTCTACTGTCTTATTAGGGCTTTTCAAAATAATCTTGAATGACTCAATTAACTGGTCCTTTACAATTCATTAATATAATTAACTGTTAATGATAGCTTTATACATACACTCAAACAGTTTTCTACATGTAACAGGATATTAAATGGCCAAAAGCTGAAATAAAAATCACCATACCATAGAGGCTTACCTGCAGAGGAATTACTAGGATAGGACTATGCACTACCACCACTCTGAGCCCATGTCCCAGCCTATTGGAGAGAAGGCTAGAAATTTTCTGGCTGAATGAGGAAGAATGTTTAAACAGTTGTTGGCTTAGTAGGGATTGCCATGGAGTTTCCCCACCTTCTTAGAGCTCAATGGGGAGAGAACATCCCAGGCAGGGCAGTAGCAAAAGAACTCCCCTAAGACAGCAGAAGTGCAGAAAGAAATCTGGTATCTCCCTTCCAGGTAGAATTCCTGCTGAGCCGCAGAAGGAAATGCTCAGGCCTCCATATACTACCACCAGAAAAGCTGTGGAGCAAGAGCGTATGTGATAGTGACAAGGGCTCCCTAGAGCTGAGAGGGCAAGAGGACAGCACGAGAAGTCTACACTGCCAGTTTCGAGGGGCAAGGATTTGTAATCTGTCCTCTGGCCAAATAGACAATGGAGAAGGTGGCAGCAGACTTAAATCACCTCGAAGGGACCCAATCCAAGATGCTGGAGCTGTACTCCTAAGAGCAGGATCCAAGAAAGGCGTGATAAAGGGTCAGCTGGAGGGGAACCTGCCTGGCTCAGTCAGTGTAGCATGCAACTCTTGATCTTGGGGTTTTAAGTTTGAACCCCATGTTTGGTGTAGACATTACTTAAAAATAAAAATCTTTAAAAATTTATACATCATATAATTTTTATATTATATATTTTATATATAATATAATGCATATTATATTTTATATATTATATAATATAATAATTATTTTATTATATATAATTGTTTAAAGATTTTATTATACATGTATGTATATTATATATTTATTTATAAATATATATAAACAGTCAGCTGGAGAGTACATTCCCCCCAGGCAAAAAATGGAAAAAGGAGGAGCCAGCGAGGAGGACAAAAAAATACCAAAGTTCTCCACAAGAGAAGATATTCAGTAACCAAAATAACTTAAGAGACCCAAAAAACGCCACAGTTTTTCCCCCTTTTACCTCTTATTCTCTCTGCCCAGAGCCTGAGGAACTAGAAGCCTGTGCCGAAGTGGTGTGAAGTAAGGAGAGCTGATATAAAAGGCCACACACCTTCCCTTGTAGCAGGTTTTCTTTTTTTTTTTTTTCAATTTATTTATTTTCAGAAAAACATTATTCATTATTTTTTCACCACACCCAGTGCTCCATGCAAGCCGTGCCCTCTATAATACCCACCACCTGGTACCCCAACCTCCCACCCCCCGCCACTTCAAACCCCTCAGATTGTTTTTCAGAATCCATAGTCTCTGTAGCAGGTTTTCAACACAAGGTTAGCCTTGAGCTGAAGGAAGCATTAGAAGCACTGCACTGGACGAGGGATGGTGGGAGTTCCTGTTTGCATCAGACTGGACTTTTTAATGACTGAAAATAAGACTCAAAAGCTGTGACAGACTCCTGAGATACAGTCCAATGCAAAGATCTGATGGAACTGATTTCAAAGAGAGAAACAAATCTGTTTCTGTGTCCTATCAAGTCCAGCCTGTCTTTTAAAGTATGAGGTTCACTTTTGGTCATCTATTATCTTCAGTTTTAGGCCCCAGAGAAATCCTAAGAGCTACCTAGTGATCAATATGTATTAAATCAAAGTTAGAATATGAGGGAAACACTTTTGCTCTCAAACCTGTATTGTGCTTTTGTAAACCCCTTATCATGATCCACAAGGTCTTCTGGATCCTAACCTCTGCCAACTTTTGTGGCCTACCATTGAACATGCTCTCTCAACTCACACTGCTCCAAATATATTGGTGGATTGTTTTGGGTTCTTCCAAAACAAACTCTTCCAGACCTCAGGATTTTTGCATATACCCTTTCTTTTTAAATTTTATTTTATTTTATTTTTTATTATGTTCAATTAGACAACATACAGTACATCACTGGTTTTTGATGTAGTGTCAATGATCACACATACCTTTTCTTATGCCTGGAACATTCTTCCCCAAATCCTTATTGAGAAAAAGGTGTTAACCTCTGACTATGAAACTAGATTCATCTATTTCTCTTTCAAGTTCTATCAGTATTTCTTCTAATATATTTTGAAGCTCTATTATTATATTTTAATATATTATTCTCTTGATTCATTGACCCCTTTTTTATTATAAAATGATAATATTTATCACTGTTAATATTCTCAGTTCCAAAATTTTGATATTACTATAGTCACTTCAGCTTTCTTTTGATTAGTGTTAGCATGATGCATCTTTTATATCATTTGACTTCTAATCTATTTGTGTCTTTATATTTAAGGTGTGTGATTTGATATCAGCATACAGTTTTCCATATTCTTTCCTTATATCCAATTTCATAATTTCTGCCTTTTGAGGTGTTTAGACCATTTACATTTAAGATAATTATTGATATGGTTAGGTTTAGATCTATCATCTCACTCTTTTCCATTTGTCTCCTCTGTCCTCAGTTGCCATTTTCCCTCTTTTTCTGCCTTATTTTGGATTTACCAAGTATTTTTAAAATATTTAATGAATTTTATTTTCTATGTTGTTTTATTAGGTGTATCTTTTTCTTTTTCTTCTCTCTCTCTTTTTCTTTTGGTGGTTGATTTAACTTGGCATATTCTATATTCACTATCAGTAAGTTCACTTTATTACCCTGGCACCTGAAAAATGCTTCAAATCTATATGAGTTTGAATATTTTGTTGATGAGTAAATTGATAACAGAGCTAAGCAAAATACCAATTAAACAAAATACTCAAAATATGGAATATTCCTGTTAACTCAGTTACTAATCAAATGAGGTTGTTCAGAAAACTACATGCTTCTATCTTTTTCTGGTTTGATTTTTTTTTTCCCTATGGGTCTCAGGTCTTAACAAGTTTAGTGTACTGGAAATATTTTCACAGTACCTCATTCTCATCACTCTTAACACCAGCAAAATTGATATCTGAACACAGAAATGGAAGAGAAGGTATAGAATGGAATAAATCTGTACAGAGCTCAGGATACACCCTAAAAGTTATTTGTGTATTTAGCTTCTCTTTGTTTGAAGAAAAGCATAATGTTGTAAGCTTTCTCTGTAATCTGACCTTATCATTAACATAAAGAGGGAAAGAAAACATTCTTCTAGTTGCTTAAGACTAAAGGAGCATATTTACTGATGGTTAAAAAGAGTAAAAGAGAAAAATCATTTCTATGCCAGACTCACAGAAACCACTAAAGAATTTTAAAAATGAAATTGAATCAAATGAGATTACAATAAGAATAATAATGTACTAGTAAATGTTGAAAGTATATTAAAATTGCCCATATATTTAACTGTACTCAGGACATGATAAATAGACCAAACCATGTATTAGAACAACTCCCACAAGGGTAATGCTTTTTTTGTGGTACATAAAAACATGACCCTATCATAGCTTTCACATATTATTTCCAGTTCACAATCCTCTAGGGCAAAAACTATCTTGAAGATGTAAAAATAAACTGATTACTGTAAATAATAATTAAATGAAGATAAATGGCAAACAATTGTAAATAACCTTTCCTACAGAGATGAAGGACATTCACACATTTAAATTATACTTGTCTGCACCAAAGCTTTTAAATAGTGATAAATACAGATCACATTCTAAATCTGTAAATCCTTACTACAAAGAGAAGCCTCCATAAACTGAAAAAGTTCAAGTTATCAGCTGAACTAGCATTTTCTCTATAAGGCACAGCAATGATAAACATCTATTAGCCAGTAGGTATTCTCATGGAACTTCTAGAAGACAGGATAAAGGTTATCAAACAGGGTCCTTGAACATCAGTCTCTGTGAAGTTTAGTTCTCCTTCATGATAGGGCTCTGCTGGTGTGACTATGCGCAGTGCTGGTGTGATATATCTGCACTATAATATTTACTTTACACTCAACACTGGGCCTGTGATCTGCATCTGCAAAGGGGTACATACATGTATATGTACAGATACACATATATAGGACTGTAGTCCTTCACCTGTGAATGGGAATATAGAACCCCTCCAAGAACTACTCAACTCCTAACCAAACACATGTCAGGTCCCAAGCTGACCTATAAAGCACCCACATCACCTATTCCCTCCCAGCAGAGTCAGACAGGCAAAAGAAGAAAGTAAACAACTAAATTAGAAATCAACAAGGAGGTCTCCCAACTTCCTATGTCTGAACTCACTAAATGACTCTGGGGAGAACAAGAATAAGCCTTTTGCTGAGGCCTAGAAAGCAGGAGGCAGCTGAGGCTTAAGAGGCTAGAACAGGAGCAAGAGGCAAGATGGCGGAGGAGTAGGGGACCCTATTTCAACCAGTCCCCTGAATTGCACTGGCTACCTACCAGAGCACTCTGAAAACCCATGAAATCAGCCTGAGATGTAAGATCATACACTTCTGGATCTCCACGGGGCAGAAGATCATCAGTTGAGAGGTACAAAGGACAGAGTTGGGATCACCATCAGAGAATAAACCGAAGGGGGAGGGAGCCACCAGAAGCAAGCCGTTGGAAAGTAATACCCTAATGCAAATGTGCCTGCACTTGGGGACCAGTGATAGCTTGGGGACTGGTGGCTGCAAGACAGGAAAGGACTTAACAGCACTCAAACAGAACAAAGGGACTTAAGGGACAATTGTTGGGATCAGGCAGCCACAGGCACAGACATAAACCCACAGTCCCAGGACCAGCGGCAGTTGCCACTGGGCCATGCCTGAGTAGACCTGGTGCAGACTCAAGTCAGCAGTACCGGGAACAACAGCTGCCAGCATGGGCTCACCTGGACCAGTATCGCTGGCAGTTTTGGTGGCACGGGGGTACAGAGACAAGCAGGGGGCCACAGTCAACCACTGAGACAGTTCCTGGGGGGCATATCACCTGTGGGAGGCTGTGATATTCAGTGGGGCTTGCAGAGGGAGAGTCTGTGTGTTCTGGACCATTCAGAGAGGAGCAGACTGTGGCTTCTTTCTCTATGAGGCAGAGGCCTGGGTGCCAACAGTTTACTTTGCTCTGACCCTTCGAAAAGGCGCAAAAAGCCACCAGAGAACAAAAGCCCAAAAAACTGGTTTCTGCACAGCCGGGCCCCTTGATAGCAGGCAGAGCAACTCCACCCAAGCAGGATCGACTGAAAAACAATGCAGCAGCCCCTTTCCCAGAAGAGAAGCTGAGACAACAAGAGGACAACACCCACGGGGTCCCCATAAAACTGTAAAGCCCAAAACCAGGGGAAAATAGTGTATTAAGTTCCTGGTATTGCCTCACAGCTTGTGTATTTCTTAGATACAACTTTTCTCTCTTTTTAATACTTTCTCATGATTTTTGTTCTTTTTTTTAAACCTACTTATCATTTCAACAAGATGTTTAATACAACATATTCCACAGTAACTTCTTAACTTGAACTTTTGCATATGTGTTTTTTCTTTTTCTTATATATATGGATATAAACTTCAATGTAGTCCATTTTCCCTATTTAGTGCTGTATATATAGATACACACACACACACACATATATATGATCACTTTTAATTTCCCTGTATCTCTGGAAAGCTGAGTTCTCTAACAAGAGACATCCAGGAAGAACTGAAATACCTACCCTTCCTTGCCCACATCAAGGGATTATAAGCACCTTCCTGTCACCCCCCCCCTTTTAATTTTTTTTCTTCCTTTTGTTGATCTTTTTGTTTGTTTACTTTTGTTTTTTTTTATTTTTAAAGATTTTATTTATTTATTTGACAGAGATCACAAGTAGGCAGAGAGGCAAGCAGAGAGAGAGGAGGAAGCAGGCTCCCTGCAGAGTGGAGAGCCCAATGAGGGACTCGATCCCAGGACCTGAGATCATGACCTGAGCTGAAGGCAGAGTCTTAACCCACTGAGCCACCCAGGTGTCCCTACTTTTGTTTTTGTACTTTATAAATCTTACCCTTGGGGCTTATTTTGGCTGGGTTTTTTTCTTTTTCTCTTGTTGGTCTTTTTGTTTGTTTCTCTACTTTATAAATCCTACTCTTGCGACTCATTTTGGTTGGGTTTTTTTTTTTTTTTCCTTTCTTTTTGGTGATGACTTCGGATTGCTCTGAAAGTTCCCAGGGTGCACCTTGCCTGGACAGTAGTTGATATTTTCAGCTATATATCCCCTCAACCACAACTCAACAGAATGACAAGGAGGAGGAATTATCCACAAAGAAAAGACCCAAAGATAACGGCCTCTCCAGCAGATCGAATGGATATGGATCTAAGCAAGATGTCAGTAATAGACTTCAGGATAGCAGTTATGAAGACAATAGTCAGGCTGGAGAAAACTATTAATGGCAACATAGATTCGTTAAGGAGAGAAAAGCAGATCTGGCAGATCTTAAAAATGCTATCAATGAGATAAAATCTAATCTACATACTCTAACAGGGGAAATGAGGCAGGAGAATGGATCAGTGATCTTGAAGATAAACTGATAGAAAAGAAGGAGCAGGAGGAAGCCTGGAACAAACAGCTTAAAATTCATGAAAACAGAATTAAAGAAATAAATGCTACCATGAAACTTCCAATGCCAAAATTATTGTGATCCCTGAGGGATTGGAGAAAGAGAAAAGGACTAGAAGATATATTTGACCAAATTGTAGCCGAGAACTCCCCTAATCTGGGGAATGAAACAAGTAATCATGTCCTAGAGGCAGGAGGACACCCCCCAAGATCAATGAGGGCAGATCAACCCCCACGCATGTAACAGTAAGACTCTCCAATCTTAGAACAAAGGAAACCATGTTAAGAGCAATTAAGAGGAAGAGATTCATTACAGAGGGAGGAACATCAGAATAATGTCAGACCTGTCCAGAGAGACCTATAAAGGACTGGCAAGACATATTCAGAGCACTAAATGAGAAGAACATGCAGCCAAGAATTCTTTATCCACAAGGCTGTCATTCAGAATAGATGGAGAGTTAAGAACATTCCAAGATGGGCAGAGACTGAAAGAATCCTGTGACCACTAAGTCAGACTTACAAGAAATATTAAGGGGGGGCTTCTATAAAAGGAGAAAGACCCCAAGTGTAATACAGAACAGAGATACACAGAGATACAATCCACTGAAATAAGGACTTAACATGATGACAATAAAATCTAATCTGTCAATAATCACTCTCAACATGAATGGCCTAAATGCTCCCATAAAATGCCACAGGGTTGCATACTGGATAAAAAGACAGGACCCATCCATATGCTGCCTATAAGAGACTCATTTTGAATCTAAAGATACATCCAGACTGAAAGTGAAGGTGTGGGGAACCATTTTTCATGCCAACGGACCACAAAAGAAAACTGGGGTGGCAATTCTCATATCAGACAATTTAGATTTTAAGCTAAAGACTGTAGTTAGAGATACAGAAGGACACTATATCATTCTTAAAGGGTCTATCCAACAAGAAGATCTAATAATTGTAAATATCTATGACCCCAACATGGGAGCAGCCAATTACATAAGCCAATTGTTCACCAAAATAAAGAAATATATTGATAATAATACATTAATTGTAGGAGACCTTAACACTCCACTCTCAGCAATAGACAGATCAATTAAGCAAAAATCAACAAAGAAACAAGAGCTTTGAATGACACACTGAACCAGACGGACCTCATAGATACATATAGAACATTCTACCCTAAAACAACAGAATACTCATTCTTCTTCAGCATGCATGGAACTTTCTCCAGAATAGACCACATACTGGGTCACGAATCAGGTCTCAACTGATACCAAAATACTGACATGATTCCCTGTATATTCTCAGACCACAGTGCTGTAAAACTGGAACTAAATCACAGGAAAAATTTTAGAAGAAATTCAAACACTTGGAAGCTAAAGACCATCCTGCTCAAGAATGTTTGGGTCAATCAGGAAATCAAAGTAGAACATATTCAATTCATGGAAACCAAAAAGAACAAAGACACATCAATCCAAAATCTATGGAATATGGCAAAGGTGGTCCAATGGGGAAATACATAGCCATCTAAGCCTCGCTCAAAAAAAATAGAAAATCTTGAATACACAAACTATCTTTATACCTTAAAGATCTGGAGAATCAACAACAAATTAAATCTAACCCATGCATGAGAAGGAAAATAATTAAGATTAGAGCAAAGATCAATGAATTAGAAACCAGAAATACAGTAGAACATATTAATGAAACTAGAAGCTGGTTCTTTGAAATAATTAATAATATTAGGGCACCTGGGTGGCTCAGTGTGTTAAAGCCTCTGGCTGAATTCAGCTCAGGTCATGATCCTGGGGTCCTGGGATCAAGCCCCACACTGGGCTCTCTGCTTAACAGGGAGCCTGCTTCCTCCTTTCTCTCTTTCTTCCTGCCTCTCTGCCTACTTGTAATCTCTGTCTGTCAAATAAATAAAAGAAATCTTTTTTAAAAAAGAGAGAGAAGAAGAAAAGAACTAATAATATTGATAAACCACTGACCATATTTATCCAGAAGAAAACAGAAAGGACCTGAATTAATAAAATTATGAATGAAAGGGAGAGATCATGACTAACACCAAGGAATTAGAAACAATCATCATAATTATTACCAACAGCTATACGCCAATAAGTTAAGCAACCTGGAAGAAATGGAGGCATTCCTGGAAATGTATAAACTTCCAAAACTGAACCAGGAAGAAACTGACAACCTGAATAGACCAATAACTAGTAACGAGATTGAAGCAGTGATCAAAAACCTCCCAAAAAACAAGAGTCCAGGGCCTGATGGATTGATTCCCTGGGGAATTCTACCAAACATTGAAAGAAAAAAATAATACCTATTCTTCTGAAGCTGTTTCAAAAAACAGAAACTGAAAGAAAACTCCCAAACTCTTTCTATGAGGCCAGCATTACCTTGATTCCAAAACCAGACACAGCTCCCATCAGAAAGGAGAATTTTAGACAAATTTCCCTAATGAATATGGATGCTAAAATTCTCAATAAGATCCTAGCTAACAGAATCCAGCAGTACATTAAAAGGATTATCCATCACGACCAGGTGAGATTTATGCCTGGGATGCAAGGGTGGTTCAACATTTGCAAATCAATCAATGTGACAAAACACGTAAATGAGAGAAGAGACAAGAACCACATGGTCCTCTCAATGGATGCAGAAAAAGCATTTGACAAAATACAGCATCCTTTCCTGATTAAAACTCTTCAGAGTATAGGGATAAAGGGAACATTCCTCAGTTTCATAAAATCTATCTATGAAAAACCCACAACGAATATCATTCTCAATGGGGGAAAAGCTGAGGTCTTCCCATTGAGATCAGGAACACGACAAGGATGCCCACTCTTACTACCGTTGTTCAACATAGTACTAAAAGTCCTAGCAACAGCAGTAAGACAACAAAAAGAAATAAAAGGTATTCAAATTGGCAAAGAAGAAGTCAAATTCTCTCTCTTCACAGATGATATGACACTCTATGTGGAAAACCTAAAAGTCTCCACACCCAAATTACCAGAACTCACACAACAATTCAGTAATGTGGCAGGATACAAAATCAATACACAGAAATCAGTTGCTTTCTTATAAAAATGAAATTGTAGAAAGAGAAATTAGAGAATTGATTCCACTTACAATAGCACCAAAAACAATAAGATAACATAGAATAAACCTAACCAAAGAGGTAAAGGATCTATACTCTAGGAACTACAAAACATTCATGAAAGAAATTGAAGAAGACACAAAAAGATGGAAAAACATTCCATGCTCATGAATTGAAAGAATAAGTATCGTTAAAATGACTATGTTGTCAGGAGCGATCTATATTTTCAACACCATCCCAGTCAAAATACCAATGGCATTTTTCAAAATGCTGGAAAAAACAATCAAAATGTATATGGAACCAGAAAAAAAAACTCAAATCACCAAAGAAATGTTGATAAAGAAAAACAAAGCTGGAGGCATCACGTTGCCTGATTTCAAGCTGTATTACAAAGCTGTGATCACCAAGACTATGTGTTACTGTCACAAAAACAGACACAGAGACCAATGGAACATAACAGAGAGCCCAGATATGGACTCTCAACTCTATGGTCAACTAATCTTCGACAAAGCAGAAAAAATATCCAGTGGAAGAAAGACAGTCTCTTCAATAGATGGTGCTAAGAAAATTGGACAGTTATACACAGAAGAATAAAACTGGACCATTTTCTTACACCATACACAAATATAAACTCTAAATGGATGAAAGACCTCAATCTGAGAAAGGAATCCATCAAAATCTTAGAGGAGAACATGAGCAGTAACCTCTTCAACATCAACCACAGCAACTTCTTTCAAGACATGTCTCCAAAGGCAAGGGAAACAAAAGTAAAAATGAACTTTTGGGACCTCATCAAGATAAAAAGCTTCTGCACAGCAAAGGAAACAATCAATGACAAAAAAAAAAAAAGACAACCCAAGGAATGGGAGAAGATATTTGCAAATTATACTACAGACAAAGGGCTAATATCCAACATCTATAAAGAACTTCTCAAACTCAACACCTAAAAAAACAGATAATCAAGTCAAGAAATGGGCAGAAGACATGAACAGACACTTCTCCAAAGAACACATACAAATCGCTAAAGGACACATGAAAAAGTGTTCATCATCATTAGACATCAGGGAAATTCAAATCAAAACCACACTGAGATACCACCTTATACTAGTTAGAATGGCAAAAATCGACAAGGCAAGAAACAACAAATGTTGGAGAAGTTGTGGAGAAAGGGGAACCCTCTTAACACTGTTGGTGGGAATACAAATTGGTGCAGCCACTTTGGAAAACAGCTTGGAGGTTCCTCAAAAAATTAAAAATAGAATTATCCTATGACCTAGCAACTGCACTACTGGGTATTTACCCCAAGGATACACATGTATTGAAAAGAAGGGCCATATGCACACCAACGTTCAAAGCAGCAATGTCCACAATAGCCAAAATGTGGAAAGAGCCAAGAAGCACTTCAACAGATGAATGGATAAAGATATGGTCCATATACACAATGGAGTATTACTCAGCCATCAGAAAGGGTGAATACCCAACTTTTGCAACAACATGGACGGAACTGGAGGAGATTATGTTAAGTGAAGTAAGTCAAACAGAGAAAGTCAGTTATCATATGGTTTCACTTATTTGTGGAACATAAGGAATAGCATGGAGGACATTAGGAGAAGGGAAAAATGAAGGGGGAGAAATCGGGAGTGGGAGATGAACTAAGAGAGATTATGTAATCCAAAAAACAAACTGAGGGTTTCAGAGGAGAGTAGAATGGGGGACTGGGTGAGCCTGGTGATGGGTATTAAGGAGGGCACGTGTTGCATGGAGCACTGGGTGTTATACGCAAACAATGAGTCATGGAACATTACATCAAAAACTAATGATATAAAAAAAACTAATGATATAATGTATGATGACTAACATAACATAATAATAAATAAATAAATAAATAAATAAATAAAAGCTAGAATAAGTCCTAGTTTTGTAATCTGTGTCTGGGTCTAATACTTGACTTCCTAAGAAAGCTAAGAAAGCAGAAGATATGTGTCTACAATGCATGGATGTGCATACACGGGTGTATTCTAGGAAGAGGTGCTACATCTCCCAGCTTACTGTGAAAGGACCTATAGATAGAGGTCCTACAGTCCCTCTGGAACAGAAAAACTGAAACATTCTTAGTCCTTACAGGCTAGAAAAGGCTGGTTGACCCCCCTACCCTCCACTGCATGTCAAGTTTGGAGAATTAAAACCTTCCCCAATCATCACTGGAACACGTACAGTTCCTTCTCTTTTTATGACTAGGGGCCACCCCTAGCAAGGATCGCCTGGTCTTCTATTCCCTCCAACTGTGACACTATGTGACCACTTCTACAGCCTCAGTGCATCAGTGCTGAGGGCATCCAACCTAGAAACAGACAAAGAAAATCTGCAACCCCTAAAAGGAACTTAGTCCCTGGGATGGAGGGGCGGAGAAGAAATAAACTGAAATTAGATGAGTCTCACCAATAAAAGAGACCAAAAAAATATTAAAAAATTAAAGGATAAGGAAATGCAAATCCTCAAAATGATGTAATTAGGACACAAAAAAATATTCTCTGAAACTAAAAAGATTTGAGAAAATTTTTTAATTCCATAACCTAACTGAAGGAGAATATTCACTCCCAAGAACAAATTAGAATAGGACCTGGCAAATTTTCTGCAAAGATTGACTTGGTAAATATTTTTGACTTTGTGGCCATATGCTTTCTGTTGAAATTGCCCAAATTCACCACTGTAGCATGTAAGCAACCATAGACAATACACAGATAAATGTGCCTGGCTATGTTCCAATAAAACTTTAATTATAGAAACAGACAGCAGGGTGGATTTGGCAAGCAATCTCAAGTTTGTAGATGCCTGGCCTAGAAGGTCAAATAAAAATTCTATCACAACACAGGAGACAAAAAAGAAAAGAACTAGATCCAGAATATTTAAAATGGAAATCAGTAACTCTTGAGGGAAAAAAGGGTCCAGATGAAAACACAGCTAAAGAACCAACACTAGAAAACTAAGAAAGCCTTAACCCTTTAGGCTTAACCAGGCATACCCTGCTGAAATATTTGAACTACCAAAATAAAGATAAAATTATATTAACTCTCATTAAGAAAGAAAAAGTTACCCAGAAAAGAGAAAATTAGTATTAGATTTTTCACCAATGTCAAATGGAGGAACAATTTTTAACAAGGTGATGATACAAGATAAACATTAAAAAACTAGTAATATTCCTCTCTACTAACAATTAACCTGAAATAGAAAACCAATTCCATACATGAGAGCAACAATAGCTATAAAACCCAGAAAGGAAACAGATAAATATTTTTAAATTATGTATTTTAAAATTAATACTGAAACTTTAACTAATATATAAAATTCCAATCCAAATCCCAACAGCGTTTTTAGAGTAAAAGGAAGTAATTATTTTAAAGTTCATATGAAAGAGTACATTAGAATAAAAAAATTTTGTAAAATAAAAAACAGTGAAAGGAGATGTTCATAATACCAATTATGATATTACAATGTCATTATATTTAAAACATTATTTTATTGGCACAGGAATACACAAATCCATTAGTAGAAGAGAACAGAGAATCTAAAAATAGATCCAAATATACATTGAAACATAATAAATGATGAAAATGGAAATGAAGGAATTGTTTCAAAAACTATACTGGCTACAATAATTAACTATCTGAAAGGAAACAAAAATTATATGAGATAAAATATAGAGAGTTCAAATAGATTCAAATTCAAAATATTTCCTTTTTTTTTTTAAGATTTTATTTATTTGACAGAGAGAGAGAGAGAGAGAGATCACAAGTAGCCAGAGGCAGGCAGAGAGAGACGGGAAAGCAGGCTCCCTGCTGAACAGCACCCTGAGATCATGACCTGAGCTGAATGCAGAGGCTTAACCCACTGAGCTACCCAGGCGCCCCTCAAAATATTTCTTAATTGTAAGAAACTTAGGACGCTATGTTACAACCTCAGCTTCAGAGATAATTTCTTAAGCAAGCCAGGAAATACAAAACCAGAAAGGAAACAAGCATTTAATTTTAATAACTATATGGCAAAGATAGCAAGTCAAATGACAGACAAATGGTTAACTGAGGAAAAATCTTGCCACACAGATGAAATATGAGGCTAATTTCCCTAATAAACAAAACTCTTTCAAAACTAGTAAGAAAAAGACAAGTATTCCAACAAAAACAATCTACAGGGGATGAACAGAAAATTCACAGAAAAGGAAATGCACATGCCTAATAAATACATGATAAGATACTTGGCCTCACAGTAATTAGGAAAATATAAATCAAGACCAGACATCATTTTCCACCGCTTATATTAATAAAAGTGTACAAGACTGGTAACTTCAGTGCTGGCAACAATGTAGGGAACTAGGCATTCATACACTGCTGGTGGGAGTGTGAATTCCTCCCATCTTTTTGCAAAGTAAGACACCCTAAGTCTACAACTGCCACTTTGGAGAATTCATCCACATGAAGTAAGAGCACAAAATATAAAGATAAGAGCACAAAATATAAAGATATAAGTAATAGGCTTAATATAAAGATATGAGTAATAGGCTTATTTGCTTGCTTATTTATAGCACCAAAAAAACCGACTTAACCATTCATCATGATGAGACCAGCAAATGCATTATAACAAATCCACACACTATGAATATAGAACATTACATGTTATTAAAAAGAATGAGTTGGATCCACATGTATTAAAACAGAGGGACTTTCAGGATGTCAATATATATGCATTTTTGCCATTGCCACAGTGTGTGTGTGTGTGTGTGTGTGTGAGATATGATCACGAATAGAAGGTTAAGACAATTACACATAAACACTCAATGTGAACACTGGTTACTTTGGGAGAAGAGGAAACAGACTGTTGACTATCACTTTGTACACATTTATGTTTTGTTACAAAAAGTATTAAGTGCTTCTATAACTTGAAAAAATTTCAATAAAGCAGGTTAAAAGAAATCAAGAACTTCTGGTTTCCCATGAGATAATGACAGCTGACTAAATGACAGCTGAATCTCTGCCAAAACCACAGAGATCAACCAGGAGAACAAATGAAACCACCCATAACTCACATCTAGAGCCAAGACTCAAAAGATAACTGGTAGGGCCCAGCACAAAATGAAAATGAGGGGTCCCAGCCAGAACAGAGATACCAATCTCTCCTTCCCAGAGGCCGATCACTGTCAATAACCCAGGAATGGCAACCCGCCAGAAATTCCGACTCCTGTGCTAGGATACATTCTGCACTTGGATCAGTGGTAGACGAGAGGCTCCTGCTGAGTCACCCACTGAATGCATCAAGACACTGACAAACATGGACAAGGACAGCCACCCCTTTGCCCTGATCCCAACCTCTCCTGCACCCACTTCCTTGATGGGTCTGGAGGGCTGGACAGAGCTCAGGTCTCCACCTGCCCAACCAACTGGCTGCCCAGCCAGAGAGGGGCAGTGGTCACACACCAGGGGCAGGAGCAGGTGGCTGAACTGATCCCAGAGAGGCAGAGAGGTAAGGAGGAGGTAGAATTAAAGGAGGAGGTAGAACTATACATGAATGGGGGACTCGAGGTCCTGAAGCATGTCTAGCATGCCAACCAACTTCACTTACAAAACACAAACCCAAGATGAAATTATTAAGAATTTCAAGACAGTGACTACAGAGCACTCAACCCCTTCTAAGAACCGGGCCATGTGGAAATGCATGGCAGCATGCCCATGAGGCAAGCCTTGCCTATGGCATAACCAAGAGATGGAACATACTAGTAACTTCAATTAATGCACAGGGAGGAAACAAACATCTGAAATCAGCAGAAACATGGCCAGAGAAAAGAGTCAGGTGGCAGCAGAACAGATGAAGATCACCTTCAGAAAGAGCTTTCCACCCTGAGTGTAGAAATACTGAAAACAAGCCTGATACTTAGATACAGGGGAAACAAACGTGAGGGCTGGAAAGTTCACAGGACCAAAGACAGCCATCTTGTGTGGGCACCATTTCCAGAGGGAGGATGGTAACTTGGGGAGGGGAGGGGGGGGTCACATTCCCCCAAAGCCTCATGGTTAAGGGGGAAGAAGAAGAAGCGCACAATAGAAATTAAGGGCCCTCTGGAAAGAGAAGTGTCACAAAATCAGAAGACCCTCCCTCTCTCCCCAAAAGGAATCATTGATGAAAGCAGCACATCCCTGCACAGAGAGCAGAAGGCATACATAAACTAAGAAACCTAGTGGTCTCTCACCTCTGCTGAGAGAGAACCACCAGTCTGTGCTCGTCCAACCAGGAAAACATAAGACATTTCATGCTGAACAGAAAATGGCAGACACGAAAGAAATCAATCAACCTTGAAGAACTAACAGTGATAAAAAGAAAATTAATTCTGATTATGATTCCTTTCATTTCAAGTTACAATGAATGTTCCAACCATTATTCATCTGTATTTCAGAAGTAGCAACTTGACAGAAAAGAAAAACAAAACAAAACAAAACACAAAGACTGGAAGATCAGCCCCTCTCTGAGAAAGGCAGAAAGAAACTAAGTGCGTGCGTCATGACACACCTGGCATTGGGGGTTTGGTGTAACAATAAACTGACTGCAGAAAAGAGATGGTTAAAACACACACACACACACACACACACACACACACACACACACACACTAGAGATGGGATCTTGAAAGACAGCAACAACCTATCATTCTTCAAAGCAATTATTTCCATTTTTTTTTTTAGTGATTAAATTTTCTAAATTGAAAAGCATTTATTCAAATAGTTCTGAGATCTTTTCTGTCTACTTTTGAGGCTGTTTTTCACGTGGTTGTTCTCTGAGCACAATTCCTATCTACCTTAAAATTAAGAGATTCACAATGTCCAAGGTATCTCTCAATTTCTGAAGAGTTAACACAAAGTTCTTTCAAGGAGTCCCAGTGTATGTAATCTGGTTGCTAAGCAACAGGAGTCTTTTGGAACTGTGACCCACAACGGGTAAGGAATGGATCTGAAAAGTACATTGTAAAATTTTCCAAATAACGATACAATCATAAAGATCATATCGATAGTAACAAAACACATAAAATATAAAATACTCAAACTTCCTTATAGCCTGTTTGACAATCACATTAAATCTATCCACTTAGGAGTTATGTATCTATGAATTTAAATAAGAAAAAAAATACCATCTTTTCATATAATGCATTTGTGACCAATAATGTCACCTAAGATTGCCCTTCTATAAGGGTCAGTTTCAAGTTTCACCTCAGGGCTGTACAATGAAAACTTCAGGTACAGGTTTCCCCCAATACCTAAAAGTAGAGCGTGTCTATAAAACCTCTAAGAAGCCGAAATGGCACAGAGTGAAGAAGCAATTACCATTAATTTATATGGAAAAATTTTTGAGTATCTCCAGACCCCCAAAATAACCTCTCTTAGGCTTTCCTGATACCTTAGGACACATCTTGCTAACAGATGCACAAAACAAATCGCAATAAAAGGCAGACGTTCACGCACATAGTTCAAGGCCAGGGTAGTTCCCAGGGAAGGTGCTCGGCAGCCACACCCTCACGGCTGGAGGTGCTGGAGGTGCATGCTGGCTCTGTAAGGGCTGGATGCGGGACAAATAGTGAATGCTCTTTTTGTCTTTCACCTTTTTTTCATAAAAACGAAAATCTTCTTTGGATTTCTTTTATTTGTCGGAAACAGGGACTAATGTAGGTCTTCCATAAAAGCGTAGAAGCATAGTGCAAATTTTCGAAAAACAGGGACGCCTGAATCCCAAGCTTTTACTCCAAAACTTGGGCTCCAGCCTTCTAGGCTGCGCTTGGAGAATGACGTCAAAAGAAGAACGCTAAAGGATAACTATATATTCAGAGTTAGTTGTCTTCATGCCAATGAAATGTCAAATGAATAAATATACAGATGGGGCAATCTTCAATTTCTTTCTCTCTCGTACTTGGAAAGTTTCTCTGAGAAGCAGAATGAAAATGTTAAAATTTTGAGAGGCTTTTACCAGTCTTTTTGAGGCTAATCCCTCAAAGATGGGAATTTGGAATCTACGGATGTAAAGGGGGAAACTGCTATAAAAAATACACATTAGGGGGTGCCTGGGTGACTCAGTGGGTTAAAGCTTCTGCCTTTGGCTCAGGTCATGATTCTAAGGTCCTAAGATCAAGCCCTGCATCGAGCTCTCTGCTCAATGGGGAGCCTTCTTCCTTCTCTCTGCCTGCCTCTCTGCCTACTTGTGATTTCTGTCTGTCAAATAAATAAATAAAATCTTTAAAAAAATACACATTAATAACATGAATGGCACTTCTCATAGTCACCTATGTTTCTCTGCAATCTCACTTGTATTAACAATTGGGCGTCTCCAGGTAAAGAACATATTTTTCAAGCATTACCGTATGACTGTAGTGATTTATCCTTTAAAATGTATACCGAGCCATACTACCATTGCAACATACTTGGAATACTGTTTTCTTCATAATTGCTTTGAGCCAATATATTCATATATGAAAATACAAGCTGCCCTCACAAGAGTGCTTCATGTCTACCTAAACCAAGTGTGATTCACTCCTGTTCCTTGTACACTGATTAATGTTCTTACTGCCTTTTTGGCTGAGTTGCATTTATAGGGAAAAAATCAGTTCTATCACATCAATGGTATTTGCTCTCCAATAACATAATGCTGTAGGGTAGGATGTGAGGTCATAAGAGACTAGACTGGTACATTGGGAAATGGAAAGGTTGAAATAGGAATTACCTACTCAAATTCTGGAGTTTTGAAGACGGTAACAGAAAAATTAATGGAAATGTTGATCCGAAATGGTTTTCGACCAAAGCACCAGCTATCAATGGTTCAAAAGAAAACTTCCTGCACCTCAAAAGCTAGCTCTTGCTAGGATGAAATAGTTATAGCTATCCCCCTTCCAGAGTATCAACACCTATCTACTCTTTCCCAGAAAAGGCAATGGCCTATATGAAAGTATCTTTCTCGAACAAACACAATTAGCAGGGCCACCAATCTTGTTGCATCCAAATCAGAACACGGAATTGCAGCTCTACTAATGGGAAACTAGGAAATTAAGACCAGCTCCCAATAAGAACACTGAAAAATACCAAATAAGATATTATAAAACATCCTCTCAAAGGTATCAATATAGTGAGGAATTACCAGGCCAAACTCTAAAAGATGAAAACCCAGTTGGGTAAGTGTACTATCTAGGAGTAGTTCCTCATTTAAAATCAACTTGTGAAACTGAGCTTCTTACTTTAAAAGATTCGAGGGGAGATGGGAACTAAAGCCAAGGTGAGGGGCCACCAAAGGTGGGTAATGCAATGAATGACAACAGGGTTCATCTGTGACTCCAAAGGGGGAAAGAGTGAGCTGAAGCAAACCAGCACTTGGGCAGACTCAAGCCCTGCTTTGCCCCAACTGGGTCACCCAGGGAACCTCAAGCCTTGAGCTCAGATTAAGCTAGTCAGCACCACAACCACTGACCTTTAGCAGAAGCAAACGAAAGGCTCTGAAGGATAACCAGGCACAAGTGACAATATGAGAACCCATACGAACAAGAGAGAAAGAGACAGCCTTCATATTTTCAAATCATCAGATACAGACAGTAATGCAATTATACTGACACCATTCAAAGACACTGAAAGCAAAGCCTGAAATTTTCAGGAGAGAATTGAAAATTATATTGTAAAAAGTGATTCGGTAGACTTGAAAAAGAACCAAGTAAAAATCCTAGCACCAAGGAAAAATGTAATCAAAATTCATAAATCAGTGGAAAGACTTAACAGTGGATAAGCTACAAACAAACAGAGAATTCCTAAACTAAAAGATGTCAGAAAAACTATCCAGAATACATCACAGAAAGACAAAACGATGGAAGAGGGAGCAAAAGACATGTGGTAGAGAAAGTGCAACATGTATTTACTTGGAGTTCAAAGATAGGAGTCAGAAGATGAGGGAGAACCATCACGTGAAGGGGTCATAGCTGAGTGTATTTTAGAATCTCTGAAAGACATCAATCCGTAGACTTAGAAGGATTAACAGTTCCCAAGCAATCTAAATAAGAAGTCTGCACCTATACACACGGTAGAAAACCAAAGACCAAAAAAGAAAATCTTACGAGCAGCCAGAGGAAAAAATGCAGATGACCTTCAAATGAATCACCCTTAGAATAGATACTTCTCAGCAGCGAGAGGGGAAGCCAGAAGACAGTGGAGTGGTATCTTCAGTGTGCTGAAAGAAAATAACCACCAAACTAGAATTCCATATGCAGTAAAAATATGTTTCAAGAGTGATAGTGCAATAAGGATATTTTTAAACAAAAACAGAGTTTGCCAGCAAGGACCCACACCAAGAGGAATAAGGGGTGCTATTCAGGAGCAGAAGAAAAATGGTCCCAGGTGGAAGGAATCCAAGAAATAACAAACAAAAGGGACACAGGTGGATCAGCCTCTGTAAATAACACTGACTGCACAAGGCAGTAACATCTCAAGAGGCTTAACATGTCCAGGGAAACAACACATAAGACAACAATAAGCATGTAAGCCAAAGGGAGAGAAACCTTCTGTGTTCCTGGAGGCAGGAACGCTGCTGACTCACTTTACACTTTGGTATGTTAGAGGCGCAAGCTGTATTTTCTCCGGTAACCAAGAAAAGACGAGAAACACGTTACTGGGAGGGAGAATCAAACGACTCGGGGAAAAAAAAAAAAACCACCAAAATGCAATCCATCCAAAAGAAGGCAAGAAAGGAGGGAAACAAAACAGATGGAACAAACAGAAAACTGAAAAAAAAAAAAAAGTGGTAGATTTAAACCCAAATATATCAGTGATGACATTAAAATATAAATAGAATTTTTAAAAGTCGGTAATGGAATCACAGAGTTAGAATTAAACAGGGGCTTTAAAGCTAAACGAAACTATAGATTTCACCTGTCTTTCCTGTTTAACCCTACTGCTATTAGAATAACATCTAAACTCCTTAGAACTCCTCTTGTGCAGGGCTTTCTGCCTTTCCCACTTCGTTTTTTGACCCCTCTTGGTGCTTCCACAGTCACATGGGGCAAGGGCCACCGTGTACGACAGGGCAGCTATCTGAGGGGCTGTGAAATATTCAGTAAAATCTAAAAGCAACACCAACTTTAATGATATTGTGTATTTTGTGACTGCCTTGGTGAATTAAATGAATTACTTAAAATATCCTGATACTGGATAATTAACCTTGACCATTTATTGTGCAATTCCACAGGATCAGAACCACATGTGTTTCACCAAACAGAGTGCCTGGCACATAGCAGGTACCCAACTGTTGACAAATGAACGAACTACATTAATGCGGGTGCTGCAGCTAATAATTCCCATTGGCACACATTGACTTGTAAGTTATACAGATCAGAGTTCACGGCCTGAAGGCCTGAAGGTGCTAATAACAATGTTCTCAAGTGATCACTCCCGTGACCATTACCGTCCTAGCTAACCCTCTATGCATCTCATTATGCGCAAGGGCCTGTGCCTAGGAACTTTTCATGTATTAAATTTCTGAATACTCCTAACAACCCTGTAAGGTAGGTACAATTACTATTCCCATTTTATAAATGAAGAAACCAAGGCACAAATAAGGAAACTTGCCCAACTACAGGACAAACAAATGGCAGAGCTGGGCTATGAACCTGGGCGGTCTGACTCCAAAGTCCAAGCTCTTAGCCATTGTTGCCAAAAAGCTTCCCTACTTATCAAACTGTATAAGCACCCACAATGAGACTGATTTCACCAAGGGGACGTGTACTATGTACTTTCATAACTTGACCAAGAAGGAAATGCACCTCATGATATTCAGTCAAAATGCACTTGCAGAATCGTGATACATCTGCTGCGGCCTTTCCTATCCTCTCCTTGCACCTACAAAGGGAGAACTCAGTGGCCCTGGAGATATGTCTTGTTCTCTGGAGTTGTCAGCAAAGCCCAAGCCCACCAGTGACCCAGGTTGAGAGGTCAGTCCAAGATGATTGTGAATTATCCAAAGCTGCAAAGAGGCTGAAACCTCTCCACACCCCAACCTAACTGGGCAACAAGAGGGGCAGAACTTATTGTCACACGGGAACGCAAGCTCTGCTTCTACCCAGGGGGAGTCGTGCTGATGAAGATGGGGAAGGCAATCCAATGCCTCAAGAGGACTTGCTCTTGACACAGAGACAGACACTTTGCACAGAAGCGTAGGACACGGGGGAAGTGTTCCTGACCCAGATCCCCCATTCACATAGCTCAGGGGAAGGAGGGCCTCACCTGGCCCCTGAGTCACCAAAGATAGAGGAAGGCAAGGGCCCCATTAACAGGGAGCAAGGATTTCTGAATCATCTAACCTGGTTTCAATTTCCAACTTTAAAAGAGAAAAATCTTCAACAAGGTATGAGACCAGTCTGTTTGTTCATTTGAAAAAGGTTGCTTGTGAAGACAAAAGTATGACCAACCCACGTGAAGAACCTAGCCCCGGTCTGATAAAGAGGAAGCACGCCATAACTGGGAACTTCTTATTCCTCCTTCCAGGCTGCCGACACACCTGCAGGTGCAGGCCTGTCCCCTCAAGTATTAGCCTATTAGTCTCCTTGTGCTGTTTGTGCTTATGTTGTTCTTTTTGAAACAGAAGCAACTCAGAATAGCAGTAATGTACTAATTGTGCAACAGGGACGTATGCACACGGCTTGACCACCAGAAGGAACCTCTGCACACTTCTTCTTACACAAGGCCTGCACCAACCTGTAACTGCTGTTTTGGTTTTCACAAGCCCTTCATGTTTTCCAAAGAATCTAATCCAAGCCTGCAGGCACTCTAGCCAAATGATTTCTCTTCTGTGCTGGTAAACTTGACCTAAAAACATAATTCTTTTCATTCTCCCCAGCGGAAAATCAAGTGCTTCTCAAGTGACACGCTTCAGGTGACCAAGAGCAGGCAGCCTTGACTGCTAAGAAGTCAGGATGCTGCTCAGGCCTCCCCCAATTCTCCTTACTCTGCATAGTAATTGCTGCAAATGTAGCATGTTGCATCCCACACACTTCTGAAACATCCATTGCTTCAGAAAATGCTGTCAGGTAAATTAAGGACAAAGACAAAACTTTAGTTCTAAATTCTCCTGCGTTCTCCTTGAGTTACAGCACTTTATTTTAAGCTCCTTTATGCCACTCGGTAGACACAGCCATTACAGGCCAGAGGATGCGCACGGCACCCCTGAGCCTGCCCAGCCCTGCCTAAGAGTCAGAGGCCAAGGCCAGCCCTTGACTTTCCCACTTACAAGCTGCGCAGCCTTTCAACCTCTCAGCTTCTCAGAGAACGGCTTTCCTTACATCTCAAAATAACACAGCACAACTGTGATGAGTAAGTGAAGTCTTCATGGTGTTACCTTTTGTAAATAGAAAGGGATTAAATGCAAACTTCCCTGTGATGAAAATATGGCCCATGGTACATGCTACTTATTTGGATAGAGATATTAACGACTAGCAGCACCATTTGGAGGATTCTGCTTGTCTTCTTGAAGACGTAAAGGCCTTAGCAGCCAGATCCTAGTTCTGCTGACACATGAACGCTGGGAAGCCATGTGCATTCGTCTGCGCAGGCTGCCTAACAAAAACCACACACACGGGGCTCCAACAACGGAAATGTTTCTTACAGTTCTGGAGGCTGGGAAGTCCAAGATCCAAGTGCCAGCAGATTCAGTTTCTGGTGAGACTCCCCCTGCCTGGCTCACTGCCTTCTCCCTGCGCCCTCACAGGGCAGAGAGAAGAGTGAGCTCTCGGATGTCTCTTCCGATGCAGAGACTAATCCTACCTGATCCGGGCTCCACGTTTAAGACCAGATTTCACTTCGATCACCTCCATAAAAGCCTCATCTTCAAGTCACAGTGGGCAAGTAGAGCTTCAACATAAGAATTTGGGGGGCACATAATTCAGTGCCCAGCACCACATTTGATGCCTCCACTTCCAGAGGTTTTTTGGCCTCGCCAGAGATCCCTTTCCCCACAGAGCCCCAAGATTCTGCAAGAGCATCTACCATGCTGTCTACGTGGCCTTTGCGCTTTACTTCATTCAACAGGTGCCCATGGAATCTTTTCCTGTAGTGGTGATGTGTACTGGGGGCAGGACGACTTTGTCACCCAAGGCCAACAGTCACGTTGTGGATGAGGAACCAACTGAAGCTCCTGAAACAAACTAACTTATCTGGGGTTCTGATGTGCTCTTTGAAGACAGAAAGAAGGCCCCTCCCTGTAGAGCTGTGCTCTCTCCCTGTACCCTGTCCAGAAAGGAAGCTCCTGGTGCCTCAGCACCTGGGCCAAACAGTACTCAGTGACTTTACAAAGGTTTTCTGGGAGCTCACCACAAAACGGGTACTGTTCTGGGTCACTGGGATCCAACAGTGAACAACATGGGCCACAGTCCCTGCTCTCAGGGAGCTGGGTCTAGTCTAAAGGCTGCTTAATACTTATCATCCCTTAACTTTTCATCTTTGTGCTTAGTTTCAGAGTCAGAGCAGGGTTGGGAAGCCCAACTAGGGACTGCATGTGACTGTGGGACATCGCTTCACCTCTCTGCACCTCTTTCCTCAGATGTACTGTGGGGAAGGGTAGGCATGGCCCAGATATGCTGTGAACCCAAACAATGCCAGGCAAGTAACAGGCTTTGGATTTTTCTTGGTTTGCCTACGTGTAACCTCAGACTTGCCTGTGTGGGTCCTTGGACACCATAGTTTGGGGGTGAGGGGATAAGGCAGCCAAGGGGAGGGGCAGAGAGTACCTACAATTGTCAGACTCAGGATATCACTTCCACCTTTCTTGAGAGAAACCAAATCTCTCCAGAACTCTGGCCCCCAAGGAGGGACAGGGACATGTTTTACCCTGGATTCAGGAGAGGGACTCCCTCAGATAGGGTAGTTCTGCAGGGATTTTGTAAGGATTAATGATATGAGCAGAACCCCTAGCCCAAGGCCTGGCACATGGTTTGTGCTGCATTAAAGAGATACTGATGAACGCATGAGAGCATGAGACAGTCTCCCACAGGACGCAGGAGTTCCCCAGTTCCCAACAGAGCACTGTTTTCTCCTCCCCACTGGACTAAAAGCCATGGCTGTGACCCCATATAACCACTGGGAGTGCTGTCATGGTGACATGACATGGAGGGAGGCCCCTGTGAGAATGACACAGCCAGAGTCTGGGATCCTGAGGCCCCAGCCACTGCTGCGGTGCTGACATCATGGCTGCTGCCTGGAGCCTGGAGCAGAGGCGGGAGCCTGGTGAAGAGGCCGGGGAAGGGAGCGGCTAGCCCAGGAGAAAGAAGGGAAATGTATGCTTGTGTGTCCCAATGCTGGGGATGGAGGGTGTCAGGAAGCCAGAGGTCTCATAACTGGGGGGCTGCTAGGGCTCTGGGCTGCTAGGCCCAGAGAGAATTGTCCATGACACACACATGAACATTATTTAGCTTTTCTGTGCATTATATTTATATATAAAGCACTGTGGACTTGTTTCACCTGAAAAAATACCATCCTTATAGTAACCTATGAGGGGGAACTATGTTATCCCCATTTTAAAGATACAGAAATGAAGGCACAGATGGGTTAAGTAACCTGGCCAAGGTCATACAGTGGAGAGGACATCAAACCCAGAGCCTGCAAAGCTCTTGCCAGGAAGCACCTCTCCTGGCTGGCTGCCTCTCCCCAGTGAAGCTCTGTAACCATTCACAAGAAGCTCACGGTTCTCCTGCCTCTTCTGGAAGAGCACAGGCTGGCTACCTTTTCCTGTAAAGGCCCAGAGAGTAAATATTTTCAGCTTTGTGGGCCACTTGGTCTCTGTCACAACTACTCCGCTCAGCCACTGTAGTGTGAAGTCAGCCGTAGACAATACGGAAATGAGTGAGCATGGCTCTGTTTCAATAAAACATTATTTATGTTCACTGAAATTTGAATTCCGTATAATTTTCACCTGTCACAGAGAAATGTTCTTCTTCTCCCTTTTGTCCCCCAGTATTTAAAAAAAACGGTGAAGTCTTTCTTAAGCTATTAGCTGTACAGAAACAGGTGGCGAATTAGATTTGGTCTGTGGCGGAAGCCCACGCACCCCTGCAGCAGACACAACCGTGTGGCTCTGCCTTTGTCTCCCCTCCCCTGACCTCGGATGGCTGGGGGGTCCCCACCGAACCATATAACTTCCCTGGGCCCTGGGAGGCACTCAGCTAGGTAGAGATCAACAAGGGAGTTCTGCAGGTCAAGCTGTGCAATAAACCCGCCAAATGGCCTAAAACATGCTCCTGTTGAGCTCCAACTTCCCAAAGGACAGGCCTTGTCTTCTTCATGATCATAGAGATTCAGATGCTCAACGAGTAGTTGGTGGTGGTGATGATGAAGATGGGGAAGAGAAAAAAAGAGGAGGAGGAGGATGTTACCCACATGCTTCCTAAAAGAATCTAATGTTTTGCATATAAAGTCATTGAAAAGTTACAAAGCTTTTTGATGGAGATGCTCTGGTTTCAATTTGACTGATATTTTAATAGAAAACTTACAACAAAAGGGGTTGACATCTTTCCTAAAGTCTCACTAGTAATATCTAACCATGAAAAAATGGATCTCCAGATCAGACTTATTATCTTGTCAGATTAGAGATGGATCTAGCTTCTTTCAAGGGTTTACACATGGCTTAATTCCAGACAGCTCTGGACCCCCCACTATTTTGTTTGTTTTCACCTAACATCCTCCACAACTAGTAATCTTTGAAACACACTGTAAAACATGGAGATGTAGATGGAATATCTTTAGTTAATATCTGTTATCTTTTCCTTAGGCACCTTTGCTAATGATACCTGGTCATCTCTCTTTTCTCTAATTCTCTCTATAATTAAAGGGTTTACACCAATGCTTTCTCTACTGGGTAACTTTAGTGTGGGAAATAACATCCTATGTTTCTGAAATTAAAATTCCCACTATCAATGAAAATAGTCCCATCTCTTCTCCCTGTGTGATTTAGAAACTATCCACCTGTCTCTGCATCACACACCGGCTTCTCCCACTTCAGATCTCTCATGAAGGTCTTGGGTGAAGTTAAACATGTTCCTATTCAGAACTCTCACTCTTGTAATAACCCAGGCTCATCTCTCCACAATGCTCTTCTACTTGGGTGGCTTTTAAAGCGTGTTTATTTATAGCTGCTACTGGTCCATTATCCCCTGGGAACGCAATGTCTTATGGTGGGGGGATGGGGGTCCTCGAGCTGAAGAACACAATGCAGCACTTAGATGTTGGTCTATCAGTCTATCCAAGTTCATCCAAATTTAAATGGTTTTGTTTCCTTCACCGGTACTTTTTCTGCGATTCTTCCATTTCACAAGCTCTCCAGAGATAGCAAAGAAGTTAAAAATTAAGCCTTTTTCTACATTTTGTTTAAGTCATTTAACTGAGAGTTTTTCAGAAGGGCAATTTAAGTTTTAATTAAATCTTGGGGCTCACAGGAGGGCTTGTAGACTGGATTCTGCTCATGTATAAATAAACTTAACCCACAGTATAACCTGGTGTACTTCTGCCTTTTCGCTGGTCAAATAATCCTATACTAACATCTTCTGCATCACTGGGGAGTAGTTATTAAAAAGTCCCAGTAAAATACAAATGTTATGCCCACATTTAAATTATTCAAAAGCATTTGAATTTCAATTAATTAATCAAACAATTATTTAGTGCCCATTTTATACAAAAGACCAATAAGCATGTAAAACGGATTAAAGAAAAACATATAACTCTTACCTCCAAAAGCATCCTCATTTGCATTTTTACAAATAAAAATATTTCGGCTTTCAAATACAGATTTCCAAATATAGAGGAATAAAATACTTAAGATCTAGCTAAGAAGACTTTTGGATAATATTTAATTACAGCCAAGCAGCATTTTGATAAATATGTTTATGAAACTTCCTAGGAAGTGATCAAACTGTTATTCATTTCAGTAAATATATATTGATTTTTTAAAAATATAAAAATGAAGGGTGAAGAAGAGAGAGTAAGATAGCTACAAACAAGAATTGCAATCAACAGAAGAAATAGCAGCCTTTGAAAAGAAGTCCCTGTCCAGGGCACTCACTAGTACGCCGCCTTCGGACAGGCAGCTCTTGGGAGAAACATCCAGAAGACCGTTTGAGAGGCTTATCGTAACTCCACCCCATACTGCCACTGCTCTTCTTTGGCAAGTACTGATGGTAACTCACCATAATATTCAAATATTTGGGAACGCCTGGGTGGCTCAGTTGGTTGGGCAGCTGCCTTCGGCTCAGGTAATGATCCCAGCGTCCTGGGATCGAGTCCCACATCGGGCTCCTTGCTCGGCAGGGAGCCTGCTTCTCTCTCTGCCTCTGCCTGCCATTCTGTCTGCCTGTGCTCACTCTCTCTCCCTGTCTCTCTCTGACAAATAAATAAAATCTTTAAAAAATATATATTCAAATATTTGTTCAAATTTTTTCATTAGCAGAAATATAGTTCAAAGCACATTGCTCTTGAAACTCAAGAAAGAACATTAACGGATGTTCAATATGAAAGGAAATATTGAGAGGAGAAGATTAGTTACATGCCATGTAGTTAAACACACTCAATGTAATCTGAGGCAGTAAATAGGCATAATCATTGACTTATGTCACAGAACAATCATAGTAAGAATAATTGCTAATATTTACTAAGCAGCATAGGAAGAACATAACCTATATTACCTCATCAAATCACACAATAACGGTGTCATGAAACACTATGATTATTATCCATTTTACCCATGAAGAAATGGAGCTTAGGGACATTCAGTAGCTTGAACAAGGTCACACAGTTAATAAGTTATGAAGCCAAGACTGGAGTTCAAGTATGTCTAATGGCAAGGCCAGCTCCCAACCACCTTCCCTGACGCTCTCATGGGATACAGTGTTCTTAAAGCAAGTTCACATTAGCCATTTGATGATTTCTCTGGGGGAAATGGGAAAACTACACTGATTTGCTAAAGAAACCACAAGCATTTGGCCAACTTGCATTTCAGATTTTCATTTAAAAAACAGAGCTGTTGTAGCTGCTAAAATGCCTCCGGGAAAATATACCAGCAAGAACCCACCGCCTTGCTTACCATCACTACAAACAGCAACAGAACCCTTTCTTATGGTTCAAATCCTCCCTTAACTTGATCCAACACCAAACTCATGCCTGGCGCGTGCCAATAAGCCTCCCATAAAGCAGCGGGAGTTCGGGTTCTGGGAGGATGGTGTGAGCACACTCTGCTTTGTCTCTCCAACCTGATGGAATTATAAAACCTAGAAAGAGTGCATGGTCCAGTTACTTGAGAACTTTGAAAAGTAAATACTAGCAGGTGGATTGGAGAAAACAGGCAGAACCAAAATATCATCAAACCAGTGGTGGTTTAATCATTTTTTCCTCACGGGTATCCCCTGGTCTGTATTTGGAACAGCCTGAAAACCATTAGTGCTCTCAGAAGAAGCTGCAGAAGGGCGCCTGGGTGGCTCAGTGGGTTAAAGCCTCTGCCTTCGGCTCAGGTCATGATTCCAGGGTCCCGGGATCGAGTCCCGCATCGGGCTCTCTGCTCAGCAGGGAGCCTGCTTTCTCCTCTCTCTCTGCCTGCCTCTCTGCCTACTTGAGATCTCTGTCTGTCAAATAAATAAAATCGTTTAAAAAAAAGAAGAAGAAGAAGCTCCAGAAGACACTCCAGTTCTGGCTCAAGGAATGGGAAAGGGGAAAAAAAAAAAAAAAGGAATGGGAAAGGGGTTTCCTCACATTTGCAGGATGGTGGGGTGGGGGGTGAGAGGGGTGGAGGAGAGATTTCCCATTTTTAAAAAATCCTTCTCCATTCTCTCGTGCCTCAGCCTTCAAGTGACCCCGTGAAAGGAGCAGCAGGAATCCACAGGAGTCTAAAACTCTAAAGAAAGAAAATGTTTCTCCCAAATCAGGAAAGCTGTCATCTGGAGAGGGTGTTACCATTAACCTTTTCCTCCCTCTACCCTCTCTTCACTTGGCTCCAAAAAGTATAGAAGGAAGAGCTTGTAAAAGCAAAACCATAAAACTATGTATGTACCCTTGGGGTCACCTCCACGTTGCACACACATGGATCTCAGCATACCATGGACTTCAACAAGTAATTTAGGAGACGACCACCCTCCCAGGTTCCAGTCTGGCCACTGGGTGGCGTCCACACCAGACGATGCAAAGAGCATTGTAAAGTCTGAACACGGAACTCCTATGGAAACCACAACTTGCAGAAGATGAATAGGAATTTGTAGGCTGAACCCAGCTGGACTGGTTCCCTGCTGAAGGAAAAATATCAAGATTCACCATACAATTTAATCAAGATATGAAGTCTGATAATACAATCTAAAATTCCTAGACATAAGAACCAGGGAAGTGACAACTTGCAGGGGAAAAGATCATCAAAAGATGCAAACATCTAGAGGACAAAGATGCTGGGGTTACCTAACAAAGGCTTTAAAGCAATGATTATAAATACAGTCCAATAAGGGTTAACACTTGAAACAAACAGAAAGGTAGAAAGCCTCGGCAAAGGATAGAAGATAAAAAGAAGAACCAAATGAAAATTTTAAAACTGAAAGATAAACCCAAATGAAAAACTAACTATATTTGTTCAATATTAAAATAGAGACAAGGAAACGGTCAGTGAACTTACAGAAAGAGCAATATAAATTACCCAATCTGAATAGCAGAGAGAAAAGACCGAATAAACGATGAACGGCACAGGGACGCCTGGTGGCTCAGTCAGTCAAGCGTCTGCCTTTGGCTGAGGTTGTGATCCCAGGGTTCTGGGATCGAGGCCCAGGTCAGGCTCCCTGCTCAGCGGGGAGTCTGCTTCTCCCTCCACTCCTCACCTCCCCCTGCTCATGTGCTCGCTCTCCCTCTCTCTCTCTCAAATAAATACTCTTAGAAAAAATGAAGAGCAAAATAACACACAGAACACCACGTCACTGGAATTTGAAAGGAAACGAGAAAAAGAATTTGAAGAAATAACAGCTGAAACTTTCCCCATTTTAGTGCATGTTGATGAAACCTAGCTATTCAAGAAGCTTAGCA
This sequence comes from Neogale vison, assembly GCF_020171115.1. Lineage (NCBI taxonomy): Eukaryota > Metazoa > Chordata > Mammalia > Carnivora > Mustelidae > Neogale > Neogale vison. The sequence continues at coordinate 213,891,353 of NC_058091.1, forward strand.
AACTACTACTACACGGAAAAGCAACAAGGCTGTGGAAGAAATGAACGACATCATCAAACAGCGGAACTTAAATGATGTTTATCGAACACGCGCCCCAGCAGACACCATTCCGTTTCTTTCCTTTCCTTTGCAGAATAACTTCTCAATATTGGTCTTTATCATACTTGATCTAGTAGCGGCATACGGCATGGTTGATCACTCACTCTTCTTTGCAACATTACTTTGCACTCGGCTTTCAGGTCAGCCTATTCTCTTCCTCCTAGCCGGGGGTCCCTGAGGCTCAGGCACTGGCTTTCTCCTCATCAACCCCATCTCTAAGTGCCGGGTGCTTCAGGACATAGTCTAGTTCTTGTATCTTCTTTCTGTGCACACTCACTCCTTTGGTGACTCCATCCCAGTTCAGAGACTTAAGTGTCATCTATGTAGTGATTACTCTCAAATTTATGTCTACAGGTAGGACTTGGCCCCTGGACCCCAAACCTCTATATTCCATGGTCACTGCACCTGTCCACAGAGATGTCCATAAGAAAACTCTAACTGGACATATTCAAAGCTGGTCTAGCCATGATCATCTCCTCTTCAAAACTACTAGTCACCACCTCAGTGATTCTGAATTACACAAGGCAAAAACCTCAGTTTACTCACGGCTCTTTTTCTCAGCACAGAGACAATAAAATCTAACAGCCAAAAAGAGACCCTGGCTCTGAACTGCCTAGATGAAAATTCTATTTTCATCACTAACTAGGCTGTGACACTGCACAATTTACTTAAACTTTCAGTGCCTCAGTTTCTCACAGCTATGGGATGGGGGTAATAATGGTACCTACTTCCTCCTAGATTTGTTAGAGGAATTAATTACACTAGGATGGGTAAAGGATTTAGTGAGCATATACGGACATTGGCTATTATTTCTAATATCATCATCACCACCTCATACTCCCACATTTCATCCATCAGAAATTAGGTCACCTGTGTCTTTGAAACATATTTGGCATTTGACTACTTCTTACTACCTTTGCTACTACCAATGCCAACCAAGCCATTGACATTTCTCTCCTGAATTATTCCGAGGAGCTCCTAACTTCTCTCTTTCAGACTCTTCTCAGAGCAGCAGGCAGAACAATCCCAGTAAAATAAATCACTCCTCTGGTCAGAACTCTCTAGTGGCTCCTGTCTGGTTTAAAGCAAACATCGGAGTCCTTACAATAGATGAAACTGACACACAGTGTGTCCACCCCTCACCTTTCTGCCCTCGCCTCCCTGTTTTCACCCACGTGTTCCACTCCCCAAACACAGGCCTGCTTGTGGGTCTCTGCAAATGGGAACACGTCCTAGACTCAGGGCTGTCTAAGATACTCTTCCTCCAGGTATCCACATGGCTTTCTCCCTCTTCTCTTTCAAGTCTTATCTCAAAAGTGACCTTCCTGGAAGACCCGCCCTGGTGACACTTCACAGGAGTTTAGAGCCCAGACTCCACAGTCAGCCAGCCTGGGTTCCAGTCCTGACCTTGCCACTTCCCAGCGGTGTGACCTTAAGTATGTTACTTACCTGCTCTCTGGGCTTCAGTTTCTGCATCTTTAAAAGAACACTAGTGGCAACCTAATAAGGTTTTTAGGATTCAATGAATTTGCTAAGCAATTAAATTGCTTGGAACAGTGTCTGGTATGAGGTGAGGGCTGTCATATTTGTTAAACCTAAGAAGCTATGCATTCTAAGACACACCATTATTTTACCTGCCACTTAAACAGTGGCAACTGAAGGAGCAGATACTGTCAGTTATAAGCTGCATCCCAATTTCAGAGTTGCAAAAATATTTCTGAACATGTGCATTTTAACATCAGTGAAATTGATAGCTATTTTATAACGTCATTTCCTTTCCCCTTCCCTGAAGTGTCTTCCTCCCTGACACGCCTCACTAACATATTTCTTATTAGTTTGGGCAGCTATAACAAAGTACCGTGGACTAGGTGGCTTTAAACAACAGACGTTTTGGGGCGCCTGGGTGGCTCAGTGGGTTAAAGCCTCTGCCTTCGGCTCAGGTCATGATCCCGGGGTCCTGGGATCGAGCCCCACATTGGGCTCTCTGCCCAGCAGGGAGGCTGCTCCCCTTCCACTCTCTCTCTGCCTGCCTCTCTGCCTACTTGTGATCTGTCTGTCAAATAAATAAATAAAATCTTAAAAAAAATAGATGTTTATTTCTCACAGTTCTAGAGGCTAGAAGTCCTGCATCAGGGCAGCAGCATGGTCAAGTTCTGATGAGGGCACCCTTCCTGGCTGCAGACACCGGACTCCTCATTGTGTCCTCAAAGGGCCGAGAAAAGGGGAGGGATCCCTCTGGGATCTCTTTGATAAAGACACTAATCCCTTTCCTGAGGGCTCCACCACCTGACCCAATCAACCAACGAAAAGCTCTCTCTCCTAATACCATCCCATTGGGGATTAAGACACAAGTATTCAGTCCAGAGCAACATTGATATGTTACTTACTATATGTTACTTATATGTTTTTTTACTGGTAGTTTCCCCAACTAGAACGTGGGCTCTAAGAAAACAGGAAATTTTGCCTTTTTTTTTTTTTTTTTTTTTTGCTATAACTGAGTGTGTTGAGCATTACCTGACACATATTAGGCCCCAGTCAATACGTGAATAATAAATGAATGAAAGCGTGAGTGAAACAAAGAGAAGAAAATGAAGGAAATGTTTCTTATTAATAAGAAAATAAACAGAGAATTTCAAGATGTGTTTAATGAATGGATGAAAATGGTGAATGAATTACAACACAAGCTACATAACAAGAGTCAGGACTTGCTTTGTATTCCCTGGCCGGAGGACATGGTCGGCACTCGGCAGTTACTTGCTGCGCGAGGGACTGACTGAACGAATGCACTGTTTGCTGTCTCCTGGTCCTTGGTCTGTAAGAGAGGCCCCAACAGGGAGAACATAAACATAGCCTGGAGAATCTTATTCCCGTACTAGCAGGCTGAGTGCTGAGGAACATAAGGGAAATGGGGGTAAGATGCTGGACAGTTTACAGCAAAAGCTACTCTGAATACTTCTTCAATTGAATAATATACTAAAAGGCCAATGAATATAGCCTGGTTTTGGTCTATGCCCCAACTTGGAGTTCACACGTTTACACGTGTGCACACGCGCACACACGTGCACACACACACCCCTCGCCAAAAACAGGTAGATACGGGAAGGAAGGCAGGGCCATGGGTTTATTCTGTGATACAGCTGTGGGACAAGATAAATGACAATCCCTCGGCTTCTGTGGGGTTCCTCTGTGGGATAAAGGCTGTTGTAGTTAATGCTGAGGTCAGGAGGACTAAGGGTGGTCCTCAGATATGAGGGGAAGAGGAGCGGTGACTGGAAGGGAGGTCTTTCCAACAATGGAACGATACAAGCCTTCACCAAGTGTCAGGCCCTCCGCTGGGCATCCGCACTTAGGCTTTCATCTAGTTCTCACTCCTCCTAGAACAAACAGGTATTACGCATATCCCATGAAACAGAGGAGAAAACAGCCTAAGCAAGGCCACTGATTCCTGAAGATGACTTATATCCTGGGACAGTCTTAGCCTCGCCTGTCTGGACTTTAGGGGTCTAGGAATCTTGAGTAGGACGGCGGAGGAGAAAGGAGAAAGGTCAAATTGCTGCAGGGAAGCACTGGCTAGGGAAGGCCTGACTGAGGTCTCCAGTGCCCTGGACGAGGGCTGCCAGCACCTGAGGGCAAACCAGAGTCTGGCTTCGGAGTGGTCCTCCTGCCTGTTCTCTTTGGTCATCCCTGAGTCTTCAGTGAAGTCCTCAGTATGACAGTCTGGCCTCATTTCTGCTCTGGGGAAGCACAGACAGATCCTTAGGTATGTGTGGCTTAGTCAGACTATTAACATAGGGAGGATGGCGCCATTCCCACCCTGAGGCCTGCGTGGGGGCAGAAGAAGCGGGGATCAAAGCGGAAGCCAGACCCTGTGGGATGGAGTCCAGAGCCACCCAGTCCTTTCAGGGCAAGGTTCTGGGCGCATTCTACCAACAAAGGTGGGTGTCCCAACAGAAGGTCAATACTGGAAGGACATACAGAACCCATAAACATGTGGACCATGCTGCAACCAAGAACTTCAATCTGACTCTAAAACTGGGGAAACAGACAAGGGTATAAGAAGCAATCCACAAGGACACAGGACTTCAGCAAGGGGATCCCAGTACGGCTGCAAGACAGCATTCTCCTGGCTAAGCCCATTCTGGACAGCTGACGGCTCTAGCTAGCCTTTGTCTTCAGCTCCTTAAAGGTACCTCCTGGCTCTTGACAATTCTTTTGTACATAATAGGTGTGCCAGAAGTATCTTGCACAAAGTAGGTGTTCAGAAATACACACTAAATGAATGAATGAAGGAAAATACATGTGGGTTTAAATGCCACTCAGTGTAATGCTGATTTAAATTGGCTTGTTTCCAGTATCTTAAGACTCATGCCTAGAGTCCAATTTTTCCCCCTTAAATGCAAAAAAACCCTGAAATGTACATTAAATTTGGAAATATTAATAAAAAATATTTTTGAAAAGGTCTGAAACAAAGGAGATTTAATTCAATGCAATGGGAGTCTACTTCACATGCATGTGTATGCGCGTGTGTGAGTACACACACACACACACACACACACACAGCTGGAGGGTGAGGAATGAAACCCCAGGAGCTAAATTTTCATGGAGGCAGATGAACTACTAAATACAGTATAAAATCACCTTCCAGTTCAGTTCTCCTATCCTGACGAAGTACTTTCACTGGTAAGTTTATCCTAATAAGCTAGCGATCAAGATATAAGCAGCAACCATCATACCTATAGTGCCAGAAAGTTTTGTCCCCCAACCACAAAAGAGGGAAATATTTCTTACTCAGGAGCCCTCAGAAGTACCACCAGGAAGTCAGGGCAGACTCTGCTCCAACATCTGCTCTGGGGTGTTTGTATAGGTGTTTAATGGGGATGTATGAATGGGTGTATGGGTGCTTCAGAGAGAGAGCAAGCCTAGGGCACCATTTCCACATGACAGGTCCTTGTGAAAGACAGAGCTATCACTGTCACCTCTCAGGCTGCCGCTCTTGGTCCATTGGGGGAGGAAAGGAGAAGCAAGTCCAACGGACCAAAGAACTAAACCGGGGTAACCTTGCTGAGACTCACGGTGCGGGTGTGTTGCCTTCCCCGTCACTCACAAGCTCCAGACCTGGGGTCAGTAAGAACACTCCCCAGCAGTAAGCCACAGGCTGAAATCATGGTTTTCTGACTCCAAACACAAGCAGGAAAACAAACTGATTAGCTCCCATCGCTACATACAGCCAAGCCTCCGACCAACGTGAATTAAACCGCCAGTGAAATCTTCCCATACAAAAGATTTGCTACTTACAGCTATAGTTCCCCTTAAAGTTATTGGTTTTTTCATGATACTTTTTTTTTTATCCATTAACCCTGGATTACAGGGTTTTTTTTTTTTTTCATTAAAAGATAAATTAGTCAGACAAGGCAATGATGCACTTGGTTTCCATGACAACGTTTCACAAAAAAGTTCAACCTGCTGCATCACCACAAAGCACTTTGAAAATCATTTCCTAGCAACCCCACAGGCACCCCGAGACACAGAGCTTCATCTGCCCTTTCCTCAGACCTGGGAGAATTACACCCATGACGACAGAGAAAACAGGTCACTCGGTTACCAGAAACATTTCAAGTGGGTGTATTTCCTCAGCGTATGGCGCAAAATATTCCCAGCTATGTCTGCAGGGAGATGTGCGGCTTTCTGGACGTGTCTAACACTGCATTTTCCCCTCAGCAGTGGCCTACCAAAACACTCCACAGAATTGCACCTGGACTCATTTGATGTGAGCACAAGTGACCACCTTGGAATAATTCACAAACATCCATGCAGTCTTCAGAGAAAGAGGAATTTAAAAATCATCCTCTGCAGTCTGGAAGACACAGTTTAGCTCTCTGAGCCTCAGTGTTCACACAGTGCAGGGGGGGGGGTGTACTGCAGAAAACAAGAAAGAAAATGCAAAGTTTAGGGGCACCTGGGTGGCTCAGTGGATTTAAGCTGCTGCCTTCCGCTCAGGTCATGATCTCAGGGTCCTGAAACCTGCATCTGGGCTCTCTGCTCAACAGGGAGTCTGCTTCCTCCTCTCTCACTGCCTGCCTCTCTGCCTACTTGTGATCTCTTTCTCTGTCAAATAAATAAAATCTTTAAAAAAAAAATGCAAAGTTTAAGAGACTTCATAAAGAAGTTTACCATCTGAAAGATAAGAAGTTTCTGCATATGTGAAAAGCAGTGGAATTTTTTTACAAATGAGAAACAAACATTTTTCTCTCCTTGCGATATTTCTCGAAGTCTTCCAAAATATCACCTTCTAAAATAACAGAAAATAGAATGGGCTCACTCTAAGACAGTTGGTTATTGTATGGATTGATTCTCTGATTGCAAACCACCCCTCCCCGACCTCCACCCCCCCATGCAGGGTCTGCTCTGCTCCGTGCCCTACAAGGCTCACCTCTGCTGTCTACACCACAGGCCTCCCTTCCCAGCTGGCTTCAGGGTGAATGCATCCAATGGGAGGGTGGGGAGAGATGGAGCTTGGGTCCTTTCTTCCCCACTTCTCCCTGCCTCAGTACTGTGCCCTGGCAATAATTTGTGCCTTTCTAAACCATGCCCTTTCCTCTCCAGGTCCCTTGCCCTTTTAGCCGAGGGCTGGTAAGGGTTTCACATAGTTGCCACCAGGGCACCTCCCTGTCTCTTGTCTTTCCTAATCCCTACTCACACCTCCACACCTAGAATCTCCATAGAAGTCTCTTCATGAGAACCAGCTGGGTAAATTGTTTCCCCTGGGACACTGACTGATGCAACTTTGACAATTGCAATCAATTCTGAATTAACACGTAGCAAAATCTTTTGTCACACAGCTCCCTTTTGACATTATTACCATTATTACCATTCCTACCTTCTCTGATTATCATACAAAAGAAGCTAGGAAAGAAGGTTTGAAATTCTCGTCTTATTTTAAGACCAAAGCTGATTCATTTCACTATAACCTGGGAAGAACAGCCTAAAGAGAAGCAGTGTTTCCTTAGGAACTTTAGGTCCATCGACAAAACAACGCTATTTAGTCAAAATAAGAAGCGGGAAGAATTGGATAAGTAGGAAGGGAAGGTTTCCACAGACCTTCCCCTAAGTCCTTCTGAGCAGGGGCAGGGGCAGGGGGTTGTCTTCATAGCCTGGCTTGTTTTGCTTGCTGTACTGTGAATCTCCGTACTGTCAGCGGCATCCACATTCATATGAGCACGTAGAAAATGCATTCCAAAAAACTACGCATGAATTTTGCATGAGCCACCATTTGGGAATTATCTTTCCCACCATTCCATCTAAATTAGCAAAACAAATATCAAGAACCAACACACACCATGTGACTCATGGTGCCCAAACCAGAAAACTGGCCCCACATGTAATTCAGGGCTTCCAATGATTTAATATTCATATTAAGCTTCTGAACCAAACCTAAACCTTAGCTTCTGATTTGTAAAAATGGTGACCTCTCAGTTGTCCCTGAAAGATCTGAACTGCATTCGCTCAGTAGCGCCTCCTATAGCGGCAAAAGAAAGTGCCGTGAAACTGCAAGTCTCTGGCCTTTCCTTCGGATCTTAAGGGAGTCAGGGCAATGACTCAAACAGGTAGCTGGCTTTCTTTCTTTCTTTCTTCCTTTTTTAATGCATAGGTGGGACCCATTAGATTGGGATTCTAGAGCTCTGGAAGAGGACTCCACAGGGAATTCTGGTATATAACAGGGTGTATGGCTGTACGCACAGGTGTAATGCCAGCGGGGAGTCACATCTGTGCTCTACCTTCCTGAACTAAAAAGGCTACAATGTAGTGTAAATCAAACTGACTAGGAACATTAGCACACTCATGGGGGGGCGGGGGTAGTCCCTTGAATCTAGCAGGAAACTCAGAGCAAAATCCATGTCAGACTTCACCTGTGGTATCCACTGAACTCCTAAAAACAACTCTGAGTTAGCCACCAGGGAAATGTAAATCAAAACCACTCTGAGCTCCAACTTCACACCCACTTGAATGGCTATAATAAAAAAGACAGACAATAACAAGTATTCGCAAGGATGTGCAGAAACAGGGACCCTCCTACATGCTAGCAAAAATGTAAAATGATGCAGCTGCACTGGAAAATAGTTTGGTGGTTCCTCCGAAAGTTAAACATAGAGTTACCACATGACCAAGCAGTTCTACTCTTAGAACTGTCCCTGAGAAATCAAAGCATATGTCCACACAAAAACCTACACGAGAATGCTCACAGCAGCATTTTTCATAATAGCCACAAAGGAAACAACCCAAATGTCCATCAGTGGATAAATGGATAAACAAAATGTGGTACAGCCATACAATGAAATATTCTTTGTCAATAAGAGGGATAAAATACTGATGCCTTCTACAACATGGATGAGCCACGAAAACATTATGTTCAGTAGAAGATGCCAGATTCAAAGGGCCATATACTGTATGAGTCCATTTATATGAAACGTCCAGAATAAGCAGATTTGTGGAGTCAGAAAGTACATTAGTGGTTGCCAAGTGCTAGGAAAGAAGGGAATTGGGATTGACTGCTAATAGGTATGGTGTTCCTTTTGGGTGGGATGAAAATATTCTAGAATTAGGCTGTGGTAACGGTAGCACAACATAATGAATACACTAAAAGCCACTGAATGGTACACTTTAAATTGGTGAATTTTTAATTTTAAATTTTTTAAAGATTTTATTTATTTATTTGACAGAGTGAGTGAGAGCACAAGTAGAGGGAGCAGCAGACAGAGGGAGGAGGAAAAGCAGACTCCCCACTGAGCAGGAGCTCGATGTGGGGCTTGTTCCCAGGACCCCAGGATCATGACCCCAGCCAAAGGCAGATGTTTAGCCGACTGAGGCATGCAGGTGACCCTAAAATGGTGAACTTTTTTAAAGGATTTTATTTATTTATTTGAGAGAGAGTACAGGTGGAGGGGAAGGGCAGAAGGAGAGGGAGAAGCGGACTCCCTGCTGAGCAGGGAGCCTGATGCAGACCTTGATCCCAGAACCCTGGGATTATGTCCTGAGCCAAAGTCAGATGCTTAACGGACTGAGCCACGCAGGTGCCCCTAAAATGGTCAATTTTATGTTATGTGAAATAGATCTCAAAGAAAGTCTGTGGCTTAACACTTCATACCTAGTGTTCTATAGTAGGACTTGCACTCAGGGACCACGTTACAAGATTCCAAGCATAAGACACAACTGGTCAGGGGCTCCCCACCTGTGGTCTTAGCTTACAGAGATTCTAACACCAATTTTTCTTTTATCAAACTGTTTGTAGGGAAAATGAATTCTGTATTTGATTCTGTCTCCTATCACTGAGGCATATGGTTTGCCTAGAAAGTAAATTTACATAGTGACACTGATTAAATTATGAACATAAACACTGTAAAGAACACTTTGAGTTAAGCTCTCCTGTAGTCAGTCAATAAATTTACAAACCTACATACATACTTACAGACCTCCTTCTCCTCCTCTTCTTCTCTCTCTCCCCCCTCTTTTGTCCTCTGATCCTGAACAAAGATGTTCTGCCAAAACTAAGCCAAAACCTGGGCATCATTCCAAATTGTTCCATTTCCCACATCTGCCTTGTCCCAACATCAAATAACTTCTTGATTTAAAAACGTAAAAATCTACTGCCTCTTCTCTATTGCCACCACTTTAATCCAGGCTTCCTTCATCTCACACCGTGAATTATTGTAGCAACTATGAAAATCAATCTCCCACAATCTTCAATCAAAGGATGACATCACCCCCTTGCTTAAACCTCCCCATGACTCCCCTGATGACATCCTCATTTTCTTTTCAGCCTAGCAAAGAAAACATCCCCAAATCGGACCTTCACCTTATATTTCTGACCCACGCGTCTTCCACACAGTTTCCGCTGGACTACTGGATGGTAGTCCTCAGACATTCCATCCTATTTTACCCCCTCAGGGTCTGCTCATGTTGTTCCCCCTTCTTAAACATCCCCCTCCCATACTTCCTTTCCCCGCTACCAAGTTAATACATGCCAAATTAATCTTTATATGTCCTTCAAGAAGATTACACTGAGACAATGCTTTACTTGAGAAGCCATTTCCATGCCACGCTGAGTCAGATAATTTTCCTTCATGTTCCTGGGGAACCCCACCTCTCTCAGACACTACAGAGCTATAGGAAACACCAGTACAGCAAGCTGACCCTAATATTTCCACCTCCTAGTATCCACACCTTTGTGTAATCCCTTCCTCTTGAGTATGGACTTAGCCTAGTAACTTGTTTCTGATCAACAGAATACTGCGAAGATGATGGGATGTCACATCTGCAACCAGGCTACACAAGACTGTGACTACCATCGTCCTGTCCCTCTTGCTGGCTTTGATGAAGCATGCTGCTGTGTCTAGGAGGTTCACGTGGCAGGGAACCAAGTGTGTCCTCCGGCCAACAGCAGGCAAGCACTGAGGCCCTCGGTCTAAAAGCCATTAAAGAATTGAATCCTGCCTACAGCTATGCCACTAAGCTTAAAGAGGAGCCTTCTCCAGTCAGTTCTGCAGATGAGACCTAGCCCTAGCCAACCCATTGCAACCTTTTAAGAGATGCTGAGGTAGAGGTCCCAGACAGGCTATGTATGGATTCCCAACCCACAGAAACTGATCATAAATGTGTCTATCTCAAGCCACTATATCCGTGGTGTTATGCTATATAGCAATAGAAAATACTTATTTCTGTCTCTCTCTCTCCATCCTAACTAGAACAGAAACTTCCATAGGGAAGGAGTCATCGTATGCATCTTTGTAACCTAAGTTTAACAGAAGTGTTTGATATGCAGTGAGACCCTCAAAAAATATTTGTTGAACTCCTGAACTGAACCAGTCTACCCCAAAATTTCTCCATGTCTGACAACCAAGCTGCCTTAGTTTGACAGTGCCACCTGATGCTAGCACAGGGAACTGTGACCCAATCTCAATTCTCCTTAACTGGGGCAAATAAGGAATTCTGTCTTCCTTCCTTAATGGCACAGAGTGAAGGTACTCCACCTTTAAGAGTGTCTCTTTTGCACAGGCACGGGTGTATATATACTCTTTATATCATTTTCTCCATCTTTTAGTTTCCAATCTGCACCCTCCATTTCTCTCTCCTTTCATATTTGCATGCTCTCTCTGCTTCTCCCTATCTTCCCCTCACCCCACCACAACTTCATTGCACTTCCTCTTTCATTCATACACAACTCGTGAGCCAAGAAAACGACACTGAGCGTTGCTAGTTGATAAAGCCAATATATCTATATAAGAAAAAAAAAAAAAAAAACAAGACCCACTTATAAATGATATTAAACATGAGAAAGCATTTTAAGAAAAGTATCTATAGATCAGACATGGGATTCTATCACAAAAATAGAATCCTATGTTTTCGTAAAGATTTATTTATTTATTTGAGAAAGAGAGGGAGGGAGAAACTCTAAGAGAAGAAGACTTCTCACTGAGCGTGGAGCCTGATAGGCAGGGCTAACTCCTACAAACCTGAGATCATGACCCTGGCCAAAATCAAGAGTCAGTTGTTCAACTGACAGAGCCACCCAAGTACCTCTAGAATCATATTCTTAAAACATATAAAATAATATACATCAATGAAAAAAACTTTGATTTTAGGTCTTAATGATTAAAATTAAGATAAGGGATTACTTGTGTTCTAAGTCCTTATGAAGGCTCAAGGAAATTCTTTCAAACAATTCGTGATGCTGAGTGCCCTGTGGCACTCCATGGGTGCTGACAGGGTTGAAGACAGTGTCAATGCATAGAACTTTCTTTTTTTAAAAGATTTTATGTATTTATTTATTTCCCAGAGAGAGAAAGAGAGAGGGGGAGAGCACAAGTAGGGTGAGCAGCAGGCAGAGGGAGAGGGACAAGCAGGTTCCCTGCTCAGCAAGGAGTCCGATGCAGGACTCGATCCCAGGACCCTGGGATCATGGCCTGAGCTGAAGGCAGATGCTTAACCCACTGAGCCACCCAGGCGCCCCCACAGAGAACTTTCAACTAAGCAAAGATGAGATGGCAGACCACTTTGCTGACATGAAAAGGTGTGTTTACCACTGTGGGGACCAACCCTTTCTAGAAAGTTTGTCTCCTTGAGATCCCACATCTCCAAGAAAATGAAACTATTCCTGGGTTCAAAGCAAAAAAAGAGCACATTGTACACACAGAGAAGCTTCTGCTAAAGGTACTAAAGCTTGAGCTTGAGCAAAACCTGTGTGACTAATTTACAATTCCTAGAGAATTAAAGTGCTTGATGACACTTTTCTACGTGATAGGCAGAAATTAATGCCCCAGATTAGGTAAATATGGCCTTTCTGGAAAAGAATATTTCATTATTGTACTAAAAACAATTTAGACTTTGTAATACAAAAAAGATATCAGCACAGGCCCATTCTCTGCAGCAATACTTATAATAGCAAAGAATAATGGAAATAATCCAAAATCTATCAATGGAGACTGGTTGAATAAGCTATACTACAGCTTATAATGTAAAAAGACATGAGGGATATCTACTAATTATGATGGAGTGATCTCCAAGATATACTGTTAAGTGAGGAAAGCAAAATGTAGAAAAATGAGTTAGTGTGTTACCACTTACCTAAGAAATAAAGGCTATAAACATATCTTTGTGTGTAGTTAAAACAATGGTATGAAAACTATAAAAATTTTAAAATATATTTACCTACTTGATGGTGGGCATAGAATATAAGCAATAGTGATTAAATCTAACCATCTCTAAATATACCGTATTATAAAGATTTTACTTTGTAATGTAAATAATTCATATTACTATAACAAAATTAAATTTAAAAAATTTAAGATTAAAAAAAGACCAAATCAAAAGTAAAATGAAATAAATGAACATAACTGTCCTTAACTATGAGTTAGTCACTAACCATTCCACTGTTAGGATTGCTACACAAAAAGGAACTGATTCAAATCACTTAAAAACACAATAATTTTCCTGGTTCATTCTTAGTAGAATACAATCTGATGTCAACAATAACTGGAAAAAATACTAAGCTGCTTTCAGTGATGATTTTGAGACTGTTACGGGTATATTAAGGATAGAACAAATGAAGAATTATCCCCCATGTTGTTCAGAATCAGTATTTATGTCACAGGGAGAAGATTAGAAATTTAAGACTAATGAGGTTAAAGTAAAGCCTTGTGGTCCTAAATTTGAATTGGAAGTCTAAGTAAAAACTTGTGGTGCATTTTATTGCTTAAAAAACAAAAACAAAAACAAAACCTCTTTCCTGGCTGTGTCCACTTAAAAAGCCAAGAAACAATAACCAGTCCATTAGCAATGACTACTCCACTGCCCAGATCATGTCTCTAAATACCCTCTTTCAATAAAAAGAATTAGGTTCCTGAGAGAAATTGCTGATTCCAGATCAGGGAAAGAACACGATGAAACTGGAACATCTTGTCATACCATCAGGCAAAAAAAACCTATCACAGATAACTAGGAGCTAACACGGTTCCTCCCAGTAGCCAAAGATAGGACAAGTGAGCATCAACAAGAACAATAACCACAACAGACTGGGCTATGTCTCATATTCATAAACTGATTAAGTATATAGCCACACCACAAACACTACTGGAGGATGGTAAAAACCAAATCACTATTTTAAAACCTGGTAAATAATAAAATAATCAAGCATTTACCCTACCTTTCTCATATGAACTGTACTTCAGGATAATTAAATAGTTGATGAAAGGGAGGTTCTCCCTATGGAGGGAGTATTGTAGGAAAAAAAAAATGAATGGTAGACTTTTGTAATCCCCAATGAATGAGTAGATCTAGACAACGATCATGAAACATCACAAAAACAGAGAGAACCAGCCATTATGTGCCTCCTGATGGAGGTACAAAGCACTACCTATAAAGTAGTCTTGTCAAAATAAATATGTAAACAAGCCTGAATCCTACTGAAATACCTCTAGATGAAAGTACCAGCACTATAGGGATTAAAAGTCTGGAAGAACATGGTACATGATACCGCAGGAATGCAATCAGCAAAATCCAGACTGTGCGAACTCTGCTGGACAAATGACCCAGTTTTGTCAACGCACAAATTGTAAGGTTAAAAACAGATAACCTATAGATTAAAAGACACTTAAGAAACACATCAACCAACGAGCGGATCTTATTCCAAAGATGACTCAAACAACAATTTTTAAAAAGACATTTATGAGACAATTAGGGAAATGTGAACTTTATCTGGTATCTGATGATATTAAGAAATTACTTTAATTTCTAGGTATGCTAATAGCACTGTGGTTATTTTTTAAACAGTCCTAATCTCTTAGGGTTACATGCTGAAATACTTACAGCTAAAATAATACGATATTTTAGATTTGTTTTAAAATAATCCCAGAGTAGGGGGGAGAGTGGGTGGTGTAGATAAAAGAAAAGGCTTAATTTTATAACTGTTGAAGCTGGGTAATATGTACATGAAGTTCCATTATACTATTCTCTCTATTTTTTTATGCATTTGAACTTCTCCATAATAAAAAATGTTAAATGACAAGCCTTCAAACATCCGTTTATATATTGTTATCAACAGTAGACAACACTTAACAGAGTGAGGTTGAAAGCTAGCAGTCATGTTTATATATATGTAAATTACACCAACAATTGTATGAGGCAGTGATTTTTATTATTCTCCTTAGACAAGGTAAGAAATTGAAAACGAGAGAAGTTAAGTCACAGAACAAAGTAAATGGCACACATGAGATTATAACCTAGTTCTTTCCGTCCTCGGATGCCACGTGTCCACTGGGAAAAACAGAAACCACTGTACATATACTAAGCAGAGAGGAATCAATGTAATGAACTATTTATAAGGTGCTGGAAGTTATGCAAGAGCCAAAAGAAGATAGAGGTGAGCTGGAGAAGCAAAAGGTGAGAGGATAATATCCAGACGTCCAAAACCCTGGCCTGGAACCATCAGACCACCCTCCTCCTCATCAGAGATGCCAGCACCATCTCTCTCCAAGTTCTCCCCCTGCGACCACTGCTCAGATATCTGCCTTCCTCCCACTCCCAATGGCCTACCAGGACCTCCTACCTCCAGGATCTAAGAGAAGACCAGTTGGCAACAGGATCTGGAAGATGCAGTTTGTAGATTTTGAGCCCCACGTCAGACGAAGGGGACTATCGACAAGCAGGGATGGCGTGAAGAACTAAGAGACTAATAAGCAACGATGGTGCCAGACTCCCTGTCAGGTTACAAGATCAAACTGCAATTGCACAATTTAGAACTCTGACGTGAAGGTTAACTTTCTTCCTCCCTTCCGCCACCGTAATTCTACCTTCCTCCACACAGTAGCTACGATGTGGCCAGTGAGCGCTTGGAATGTGCTGGTCTATACTGATATGCTCTATAAGTGTAAAATACATTCCAGAATTCAAAGACCTAGTTACACACACACACACACACACACACGCATTCCTGGGAACTGAGAAGGTTTACAGGGACTGTACATCTGCTACACTTGCACCAATCTTTTTGACCGTGCATTATTCCCAATTAAGGAGACGTTAGCACAGCTTCTCCAAGGTCACAAAGCTTGTATAGGGCAGAGTGAGAATGCAAGCCTGGGCTAGTGAGTATCTTCCCATAACCCCAGGCAGTCTTTTTGTAGCCACAAAAATTACATGAAATGAGCTGCACTGGGGCCTTGCACAGTGGATCCTCTCACGCTCTGTGATGTGAGTGGTTGGATACGACTAGGAACGGGCTCGCAGGCTCGAAGGTCTTCACCCGCAGGTGCTCAGCAAGCCCTCCTCCACAAAGAACGTTTTCAGAATAAGGACATAACTTAACCAACCTAGCTGAAACTCTTCAATTCGAATTGGCTCCCTCTGGTCAAAAATGGGCAATGTGGACAGCCAAATTGTATAATCACTGTGGTGAGTTAACACACATCAAATAAATGTGTGATCCAGAGTGATTCATAACGAGTCTAAGCCAGCAAAAAGAAACAAAAAAAAAAAAAAAATCTTACCACCTTAGGAGAACGCTAGAGAATCAACTCATTATTTTGAAAACTGGAAATAAGAGGGAAAACTGACGTATTCAACCTGCTTTCCCTACATAAATTGTATCCCAGGGAAACCAACTAGTTGGTGAGGAGAAGTTTTCCTTCTTAGAGACAGGCAGCTAGTAAGAAGAAATGGTACAATGAGAATATCACCATTTTATACCCCCTAATGATCAATGAATGTAAGCAATGATCATTATTACTGGTTAGCATCACAGCAAAACACACACACACACACACACACAAAAACCAAACACATCCATGTGTTTCCTGTGGTGAAAACACAGTATCACTGAAAAAGTATTCTTGCCCTACACCCCCCCAAAAATTGAGCATAATTTGATCAAACCTGTCAATCTACCTGCAAGTTTCTAACATACACAGAAGGCACAAAAACACATTAGGTCCACTCCAGCAATGCAAAAAGTAAAATGCAGAAGGACTATCCACAGGACAAACAACCAAGGGCCCTCAACAAATTAAATGCAAGTATAAAGATAGAGCCATGGGGAACCTGTGGATTCAGTGAGACTTAAGAGATCTATCAATCACTTGTAATGAGTGATTTTTATTTGGATACCTACAAACTGTAAAAACTAACAACGCAATTAGAAAACTCAAGTCAGGGGTGCCTGGGTGGCTCAGTGGGTTAAAGCCTCTGCCTTCCGCTCAGGTCATGATCCCGGCGTCCTGGGATGGAGCCCCACATCAGGCTCCCTGCTTGGCGGGGAGCCTGCTCTCCACCCCACCCACCCTCCCACCCTTCCCCCCCCACCCCCCACCTCCCGCAGCCTGCCTTCTGCCTACCTGTGATCTCTGTCAAATAAATAAATAAAATCTTTAATTAAAAACAAAAACAAAACCAACTTGAGTCATACTCAGTAGTTGCTATATAGACTGTTTCTGTCCCTGCCAAATTTAGGTGTTGAAATCCAAACCCAGTGTGATGGTATCAGGAGGGGCTGCGCAAGCCTGGGGGGTGGAGCCCTCGTGGACGCAAAGGGAATTAGTTCCTTTACCAAAGAGCTCCCGGCCAGTGCCCGCCCCACTCTGCCGCTAAGGACTAAGGACGTGCTAAGAAGAGGTCTACTGATGAACCAGGAAGCAGCTCCTCAGCAGACACGGAATCTGCTGGTGCCATGATCTTGGGACTTCACAGCCTCCAGAACGGTGAGAAGTAAATTTCTGCTGTCCAGAACCGCCCCGTCGATGGCATATTTTTGTTGTTGTTATGGCAGCCTGAACTAAGTAAGACAGCTCTCATTCAGTTTTTTGGTGTGTAATGGTTTTGCGTTTATTGACTTGCTTTTAAGGATTCTTAGGAGTTAAAAGATGCAAAGTATTTGTGGGTAAAACAGAAAACAAGGCCCTAAAAGAAACAAAATAGACCCCTTTAGTGCCTCTGGAGATGAACTAGCCCAGATGAAAAGAGGACAGTGTCACAGCATAGCTCTGAGTCCCCAGGGGTGAGATCCTGGTCCCTGCACCCTGGCTCCCTCCCTCACCTCCTCAGAACACCAACCGTGAGGCAGGAGCACCACTCCCTGAGGGGAACACCACAGGCTCTCCCTCATCTGCTTCATTGTCCTCTAATTAAACCCGTTTCTCCCAAAGGACACGTGCACAAAAGAAACACTAGCTCTAATTCAATTTTACGTTTCTCTCACAACATTGTAAATATATTCCAGCTACATAATGGTCTGAATACTTTTTTGGGCTAACCTAGAAACCTAAATGCCATGTATAACATTGCTTCTATATGAAAATCCATTCCTGATACCAACTAGGTGGGTTACAAAGTATTTTTGTCACATAATCTGCATATAAAAGCTAGGGTTGTCCTTTTTTTCTTTCTTTCTTTCTTTTTTCCTTAAATTCAAAGTTCTCACCTTTGACATACAGAAGAGGTTCTGGCCTTTTGCCCCATCTTCCTCTGTCTTCCAGAAGAGCGGAACAAAAGTGAGGGGAGAACCTGCCTGCAGCTCTCCCCCTTGTCATACCCTCAGGGAGGTCAGAAGAATGGACCACACCCGCTTCCCATCACCAGCTCCTCCCAAAGGGATATGAAGGCTCCCTCTTCCCTCAGCCAGTCCTGAAGCCTTGCTGTAGTCTCCTGGCCCTAAAGGGCCAGATCACTGCAGAGAGAGGTGGAGGCTTTGGAAAGCTCACCGAGGGAAAACACCTGTGATTCAGCAAATGGACAGAGAAGCTGACTACAGGGACAGAAGGGCCTATGAGTGTGTGAGGCCCGGGGTTGGGGGGGGTCACGAATGTGGCAGGGGTCCCAGAACTGGCTTTGCAAACTGAACCTTATAGATTTGGGAGGAACAGGCAGGAAGCTTCATGCAAAGCCATCTCTCTCTCAGCCTCCTGTCCCAGCACCCCTTCCCAGAGCATGTACATGGGGGACTCCCTGGAATGCAGTACTAACCAGTGCTGGGCCGCCACTGACCACGCCGGTCCTTTGCTCCATTCTACCTTTGCTTGGCCATCATTGTTTCGGGAATCACTCTCTCGAGGGAACTCTGGAAAGGAGATATTGTAGCCCAAGTTTGTGTTCGACTGTGGGGAAAAGAAAACCTTTCCGTTCCAGCTATGGCTCCAATCAAAACACTCCTGAGGCTGCTGAAAATATCAACAGATGGAGCAGCTTCTCTTTCCTCACAACCAGTTTCTAGGCCAAGACTGTCCATCAGTTTCAGAAGCTGGAAATGAAGACGACTCTTGAATGGCCCCCAGACTACGTGGTGAGTGCGGGTTGGGCCACTGGGTGATTACCGGCCTCCATAAACTAGTCTTTCCCTTCCCTTTGGCCTTTGCTCTTGCTTGAGGCTCCCTCAGCAGGAGCCCTTGAGTGGACAAAAGCCCAACTAGTCTGAACTCATCACCCTCCAGTCTAGAGCTTTCATGTTATTTGTAGCCCAGACGTCAGAAAACAGCACTTTTCTTTTTATCCATGTTACCCTGCATGACAGGTTGCTAAAAAAAAACTCTCACGTGCCTTCCTGTAGAAATTTCCAACACTCAGGGTCTTCTCTGTTTTGTGACTCACACAGGCAATGCCATCCCTGTAGCTAATCCTTATACCTTCATCTGAGAGAAAATGGGCCTTACATTTACAGTATTTCGGTTTTTTCCAACAGTATACTACATCTGACACCACTGAAATACAGCAGTATAAAAACCAACAGTGCTCATGCAAAATGGCTGTAAGCCCAGCTGGAGATGAGCTTTAGGTTATAGATTTACACCAAAGAATCCCACACAGAACCACCTTAAGATAACACCAAGGCCCTGATCTTTAAAGGCCAAAGCTTTGCGCAGGTGCAACGCTTATGCAACACTCCTCAAACCCCAGCTTCCACCTTCAACTGGCAAGATTCTACCATGTCATCGCCTTTGGGGATTCAGCGGCTGCAGACCAAACCCATGTCTGCGGCAGCAGTTTCCAAAGCTTCCAGATATCACATCTATATTTAAACCCAGTTAGTCACCTACATTGGCCAAATCAATCTACTTGTAAGAGGAATACATTTTCCAATAAAAGACAAATATGTGTCTCAAAAATGTCAAAATCTAAAGAGCCAAAATCTCATTTTAATTACCAAACCAGAAATCATAGCAACAGCAGGATTATTAGGAGCTAATACTCGTACAATGCTTACAAAGTGCCAAGCACCGTGTTCGGTTAAAAACAATGACAACTGTTCTGCCAAAGCTTCTCCAGTTCTGTGCATTTTGCATTCTCCACTCATCTCAAAACAACACACCAGTTCAATCTAATAGAAAGGGTGACAATGAATGCATAAGAGAAACCTCAACCACAAGGCCCCCTGGCTGTCGCCCCCCCACCAGTCTATTACCACTCCGCTCTAAGTAACGCACCCCAGTTCCAAAAGCACCCACTCTTGGGTCCTCAGGCTGCTGTGAGAGGCCCTATAGCTCAGTACCAGATTTGGAGTTGGATTCGGACAATCTTATATTCAAATGTCAGCCCTCACCTTGAGCAATTTAGCCCGACTTTGGTGTCTCCTCTTCCTCATATACAAAATTTGTAATTTTGTAGCTCAAAGTGTGTTTATGTAGATTGGGTGAAACAGTGTATATGAAGGGGTCCCCAGAGAGCAAAGACTTGACTAATACCTGATATTATTATATCCGTTCTACATACCTTGTTGCAAAATGTACAAACCAAACAGGAAAATGTGAATCACCTCAGAAATAAGAGGCAACCATGAAATATTCTTTCACCGATGGATTATCCAAAAACAACAGAATCTCTTGATTTTTGTTATAGCCATCACAAGCTTCTCAACTACTTTTCTGTGAACTGTCCCTAAGGGGGCAGAAAAGAAGAGATGAAAGAAGATAATGATAATGAGTAAGGCATCGTAATCCTAAGCAAATGCTGGCTTTTATCCACCACTGGGAAAAGAGAGAAAATGGAGATGAGGCTATCAAGAGCCAAATCTAAAGCAACCTGTATTGCAACTTGTTAAAAAGTGGTATTTTCTATCAAAACATAATAATTGCCCAGACTTCCACTGTGTTAAAGGTAACCCCTTTTTCTAAAAATGAGCTCCTGGGCACATTAAACTTTTCTAAGTCTGCCTGAAATATACATATTCTTTACTGAACATATCAGCTTGTAAACACATAGTAAAACTCATTGATCCACTTTCTGAGGCTGTGGAGAAAGGGTACAGAGAGGAGGAAAGTATCAACTGAGCAAAAATGTAAACTAGCTAAACTGTATTCCCACTTAGGGAGCTTTGAACTTGACAAAGAGTACTTTCTCCCCCCATTGCCTCCTCCTAGGCTTAGAGATCACAGGGAGAGGGAGTGGTGGGTGAGGGGCGGTGGAAATGATAGAAACATGTCGTATAGACCAAAAGCATGTGTCTTCCAAAATTCCACTGCAGCCCTAATCCTGATGGTATTTGGAAGTGGGACTTTTGGGAGATAATTAATTTTTTTTAAAGATTTTTATTTATTTATTTGAGACAGAGAGAGAGAGAGAGAGCAAGGTGTGGGGAGGGGCAGAGAGAGAAGGAGAAGCAGACTCCCCCAAGCACAGAGCCTGATGTGGGGCTCAATCCCAGGACCCCGAGATCATGACCTGAGCCGGAGGCAGATGTTTAACTGACTGAGCCACCCAGGTGCTCCTTGAAGTTACTAGATTTAAATGAGGTCATGAGGATGGGGTTCTCATTGATGGGTTAGTGTCCTATGAGAGTTGGAAGAAACATCAGAGCTTGCTTGCTCTCTGCCATGTGAAGACAAAACAAGAAGGTGGCCATCTGCAAGCCAGGAAGAAAGCTCTCATAAGGCACAGAATCTGCCAGCACCTTGATCTTGACTTCCCAGCCTCCACACAGTGTGAAATAAAAGTCCATTGTGTATGCCCAGCTGTTGATGGTATTTTGGTACAGCAGCCCAAGCTGACTAAGAAAGTGCCTGAGCAGAGTCAGGGAGGAGAGTGAAATGAAGAGGAGGGTATGTTTTCAGCAATAACTTAAAAGTCTCCAAATAAAGCAATTGGACTCATTTTAATGTTATTAGTCATTAAATAGGAAACATAAATAATACATTAAGTGGTCTTTTAAAATGCCATTATTTCAGAAAACCAAAATCGCCAACGCAATTTCAGCTTACCAAGGTACCTCCAATGACATCCAACATCTTTTGACACTCATTTCAGGGAGCCTTCTGGAGTAGGGTCAGGATAATCTCTCTATCCCACTCTGGAAAGCCGCAATCAATGGGCTCCTTTGCTCTCTGTTTTCCAGGTGTGTTTGGACAAAAATGGTACTGGCTGGAGATCAATGGAGGGGAAAACAATAGCAAGGAGGCATTCACTCCTTGGCTCTCCATGCCAGGCCCAGGCCTCCAATGGCTGCAGTCCTCCTTAAGACCACAGCTTCTGGGGGCTTCCCTGACCAAGAGGTTTGGTTTCTCAAATTCCCATAACCATTCCCTAATGCTACCTCTTCAAGGTGGTGACAGTACCCTCCTCTTCTAGTCTTAGGGGGCTTCCACGTCATTTCTTGACTTCTTTTCATCTGGCCTGCACATCTGAAATAGTCTCTTCAGTAGATTAATTTCAGTTCAATCCTTATGTGTACGCAATCTGTTTCCTACCCAGATAATTGGACCAGGTGCGAGGAAGACCTGAAGAGTCAGTCTTGTCTCACCTGGGTGCCAGGTTTAATTATAACCCAGACTCTGACTGGTCACTGGCATCTCCTGTGGGAACTGAGCTCTTTACACTCAGCAGAGAACCTCACACAGAAAACAGGTAAACGCCTTCTATTCCCCAGTCAGAGGTCTCAACCTAACTTGACAGCGGTCACTCTTGTTGAGCTCCTGAATTTCAGATCTGACTTGCCCACCTACCCCTGAAATGCTCACCTGCTCCTCTAGACTCTGGACTCTGTCCTCCCATCTGGTTCCATAGGGCTCACTCCCTCCTTGCTATTCTGATTCTTGGCCTTAATCCCTCACCAACCTGGTACTATAGGTTCTGTTCTGCCCTCACCAGCATGTCCCATCCCGCTTTAGCCCAAGTCCTGCCTGGTGATCACCAAGGATGATCTTTTCTTTTCTTTCTTTAAGATTTTATTCATTTATTTGACAGAGAGATAGAAGAACAGAAGCAGGCAGAGCTGGGCAGAGGGAGAGGGAGAAGCAGGCTCCCCGCTGAGCAGGGAGCCTGACATGGGACTTGATCACAGGACCCCGGGTTCATGACCTGAACTGAAGGCAGATGCTTAACCGACTGAGTCACCCAGGTACCACGTGGGGGAAATCTCCATAGAGAAGTATCACCTCTGAAAGTCAGGATCTTACACTACATTATCCTTTGTGGTTTGGGGACTTAACTAGCAAAATCAAAAGTGAGAATTTCCTGGTATTTCTTAAAAATTACTACTGAGGAAAGCAATGAAAATTAAAAAGATTTGCTCACTGACTATAATTAATACATTGTAAGAAAGGAGAGGGACTGAACTGTGATGAAATGAGCTATGGCAGAAAATAAATCCGAGTTTTACTAAATCAACTTGGAAGACTCACTTGGGCTTACTAAACTTTATGCTCCATTTCAAAATGAAAAACATGGTGACGCCTGGATGGCTCAGTGGGTTAAGCCTCTGCCTTCGGCTTGGGTTGTGATCTCAGGGTCCTGGGATCTAGCCCCGCACTGGGCTCTCTATTCAGTGGGGAACCTGCTTCCCCACTCTCTCTACCTGCCTCTCTACCTGCTTGTGATCTCTCTCCCTCTTTGTCAAATAAATAAAATGAAAAATATGGTGAAAATGACCAGCAAGACTCCAAAAGCTAAGAACTAAATACGAGCCAATATTATGTCACATTGACCCATTTTCAGCTCCTCCTGGCCTTGCACGATGCAGGACAGGGCCCCAGCAGGGCAGAGGTATGGGAGAGGCTGCGATGGCAAAGCAAGCTATCGGGACTTACAAACCCAGTGGATCCTGAGGGGAAGTCCAACCTCAAAAAACCAGAGTGGGTCGGCTACCTGGTGCACACTCTCCACATTTGGAGACTTCCCAGCTAACATTGGAGGCTCAGAGTTTGACTTCATGAATGAGAGAGCGGGCTGCCCCTACAGGAGTAAAGGACGACAGAGGCAGGGCTATGACTAGTACCCCCAGATACGCTCAATACTACCCACTCAGCTAGAGGTAGCCCCAACCTAATTCATTTGGCCAACAATCAATTCAATTCTTTCAAAAGCAACACTAGCATATCTGAGAAGCTTGTTAAATATCCAAAACTCGGAACCGACCCAAGGCCAACTAAATCAGAAACTCTGGGAGTGGGGCTAAGCAATCCATATTTAAGAAGACTTTCAGGTGGGGCACCTGGGTGGCTCAGTGGGTTACAGCGGCTGCCTTCGGCTCAGATCATGACTCCCAGAGTTCTGGAATCGAGCCCCATATCAGGTTCTTTGCTCGGCAGGGAGCCTGCTTCCTCCTGTCTCTCTGCCTACTTGTGATCTCTGTCTGTCAAATAAATAAATAAAATCTTTAAAAAAGAAAAAAGAAAAAAGAAGAAGACTTTCAGGTGATTCTGATGTGCACTAGAGAGCACCGACGTAGAGAACAGATAAAAATGACTTTTTTCCTGAAAAACAATCTGAGGGGTTTGAAGTGGCGGGGGGGGGGTGGGAGGTTGGGGTACCAGGTGGTGGGTATTATAGAGGGCACAGCTTGCATGGAGCACTGGGTGTGGTCAAAAAAAAAAAATGAATACTGTTTTTCTGAAAATAAATAAATTGGGGGAAAAATGACTTTTTTCACAACAGTTCTACCCCTCTCCCAAATAATTACCAAAATTATTATTATTTGTTACCATTAATTATTTACCAGAAGGTCGGAAAAATATTTCTTTTCCTTTTATATACAATCAATTTGGGACTATCCTCACTGATTCAGAAAGCCATGGAATGGATAACTAAGTCATTAATCACTGACTTAGGCACAACCTCTTACGAAAGATTCACCATCCTCACTCATTAGGCTTTACTTACCAAACTTCAGGGATATTCACTGAATCCCTGGCATCTACAACAGAGTCTGGCACAAATACTGGCCGAGTGAATAAAAGGGCACAATGAATGGAGTTCCCGAGAAAGAGGGAGCTGGGGATGCTGCCTATCAACACAGAATAATTTGGAAACTAACAATGGCCTGTGCCTGATCCACAAAACAGCGCGCGCGTGTGCACACACACACACACACACACACACACCCCGCCAGAGATGGCTGCAAGTCTACTGTACTGTCAAAACTCTTCTCTACAACTGGCTGCCTAGTCCCGGCTGCCTCCCAGCTGCAACAGCTGGTATGAGAAAAGACTTGTAAGAACCAACCCCCACGCCCCCCACCCCGCCCTGATCTTCCCAGAGAGAGGTTCAACCATCCCCCCTGAGGATTTCTGAACAAGAATTATACAACTGGCACAGTATGAGGAGTGAGCATTCTGCAGGAGTCTCCTGTTGGAGTACTATTTTTAAAAAGGCAAACAAGAGGGAGACAAATTACAAGGAAGTTGCATTTTTACAGCAATTGGGAGAAAAAGCTCACTTCTTACCAGAAATGGAAACCCATATGATATCACTGTACTGCATATGAATTATTAATGTTTATCATTTTTTTTATAAATTAGGTATTCAGGAAGGTTCCTGTTGACGTCACGTTTGACATCATAATGCTTCATCATTCTAAAAGCTTAATGAGATTAATTATTGCTAGAAAAAAGGAGAGAGAGATCAAGCACACATTTTTGTACCCTGGGGAATACCAGAGACCAAGTAGATAATGAGAATATGGTCTATAATTGATGTACAAAGAGGAAATTAAAAAAGAAAAACCATTATGACCCACTACCACTGTAAACAGGACCAAATAGCAAGGAATTTATTTTTTTCCCCTAAGCATTTTGGAAAAGGGCAGGGCAGAGGAGGGCTGAGCGGTCCGGACATGGGTGACTAGTACCTATCTCAAACTGTTAAGGCAAAGGAATCCTTATTCTAAAAAGAAATGAAAACAAAGTTTTTATAAAATTATCTCAACCACAAAAAGTATGGAACATGTGAAGATAGAAAAAGATAAATAACCCTGAGTCACAAGTCCTAAAAGGATACTATTAAATTAAAGCAATTCTGTGATAATAATTCTGTATGACTTGTCTAAATAATAACTCTGGTCTCAAATGTAATTTCAAATATATAGTTTCTGAGATCTACACAGACAAATTAGTGTTGAATCACTGAACCGGCAGTTTCATTCCCAACATTCTTAGTAAAAGGTTGGAATGAATTAAGCTCTTATTTGGAAATCCTGTTGATAAAGCAATGTGAGTTGAATTCCTATTCAGGTCAAACCTTTAACGCTTCAGCCAAGTAGCAATGATATTTCTACAAGTTTATACCAGATGCTAATAATTGGGACTCATTTTCCCTCTAGTTTTTTCTCCATTTGCTAAATAACCTCTTGAGGGAAGTACTGAAACATGGAGAATGAATTCATTCATTATTCCTTCTTTCAATAAACAAACATGGAATAGCCAGAGTCGCCAGGTATTAAATTAGGATTCTTGGTACTATGAAAGGGAGAAATATACAATTTCTCTCACACATCTCTGAAAAAAAAAAATTACCACAGAGTTCATAAGTTGTCACCATTCTGAACTACTTCAATATCTTCACGTTGCCTTTTCAACAAGAAGGCAAAGACTATTTTTTAAAATAACATCCCTATTTAATTATCCCACCAAATATATCATTTTAACCCCATGAAATTGCTCCTGATGCTTTTAAATTTTTTTTTTTTTTACTATTTTTGTGTGTGTGTGAACCAGTGTGGGAGAGAAAATCTTGAGAAAAGAAAAAGATAATGTTTGACACATGCCTCTGTAACAAATGTTCAATTGGTAAGTTGTACTGTCAGGAATCCAGGGCTCCAGCCTTTGGATATTTCATCATCACATGGTTAAGATTCAAAAGCTAGAAGAGAAAGTTTATACCTGGTACATGGTAGGTGCTCAGTAAATGGGTTTTTTTGTTGTTGTTATCATGATTATATTAGTATATTACATGACTGTTACCAGAGAAATACTACCTCTATAAATAAACTCAGGTAAGCTTCATGTTACAAAATCGGATCCTGTTATAATAAGTTCACTAAAAGGAGCTCTTGGTCTTCCAGACTCAAACCAACTCATGCCATCCTTCTCTTCACCTTTCCACTGAAGGCTGATTTGATCCAGTAAAAGCCAGGTGCCTATTCACCCTAGGCCAACTGTTGAATAACTTTTCAAGTACTAAACATAAAATTTTCTCTGCCAAATAATTAATTAATAACAGTCCCTGGTAATCTATTGACCATGTAAAAGCTGTGATTCTAAACAACATTCAGAGTCATAGGGATGTATTTTTTTTCCCTGTGCACAGTGGAATGTGCCATTGTCATTCTGTTTGCTACAATGATAAAAGGCCCAGTGGCCAGACTTATACAATGAAAACCCTCTTCAATTTCATAGTATTTTGAGAACGTACGGAAGGGCACTATTAGCACAATCATTTTTTTTTCTGTCATTAAGAAATTGCTAGTGGCTGCTTTAATGATTTAAACACTTTTTTTCTCCCCCCACTTCCTCAAAATCCCACTCTCCTGTGAGATGAGAGGTATGTTCAGAATCTTCGTCCTCAGCTGCACTGCACTGGACACCGCTGCCCCTTATGGTAGCTCAGCTGACTCTCCAAACTCACAGCCAGGTGCCCTCAATTATGTCCAGGAGGCGGCCAACCCCAGGAAGGCACAAACAACAGGTTCCACTGTGGTCCTCTTCCTCTATTCCCTTCCTACATCTCTCCGCACAACACAAACACACTCATTCATTCACAAATCCCCACGCTCGGCCCCTGTGGTGAAGACTCCGTGCAGCTGGCTCTCCCAGGTAAAAAGCTGTATCCGAGACACTACCGTATCCCTGCACCGGGTCTGCACCATTCACCTGCAAGGCAGGCGGATTCGAGCCCGGAGCTCAGATTTCATTCAGCCAGCCACCAGAGGCTCTCAATGATACCCACCCCACCTCCTGAGTTAAGGGAACCACAGCCTTCCTTCCCTCAGTGGGAAACGGGGCCAGCTCACAGGCTTCCCACCGCGCTCCCTTCTCCACGGGTCCCCTGGAACCAGCTCCCAGGACCCCTCCAGGGGTCTCTTCTGCTCACATCTCCTGGGCCCGCATCGCTCCCACACAGGAAAAGTAAACTCCTCCTTAATGACAACCTCCCAAACCAACCGCGTCACGGCCACTCAACTCTGCCAGAGCCCCCTACTCATGCCGGCCCCGCCCGGACGGGGCGGGTAGACCCCCACCAGCCTGAGCCGTTTACCTTGACGCTGGTGTAACTGGTCTGGGTCTCGGCCTCCGCGCTGCTGCAGCAGTGGCGCCTCCGGCCCCTGCAGGTGGTCGCGGCGGGGGCTGCGGAGCCCGCGCTGCTGCTGCTGCTGCTGCTGCTGCTCCCGCCGCTGCCCAGCTCCGCGCGGGCCCTGCGGACGCGGGCGGCGCCCGGGGGTCCCGAAGCGCCGCTCGGGGGAATAACGTCGGCGGCGTCGGTCTGGACGAAGAGGCCGTGCGGGGGGGGCGCGGGGCCCTGCGACAAGCTGGTGGTCTGGCGGGGCGAGTTGGACTCGTCCGAGTCCCGGCAGTAGATCACGCCGCTCTGCGAGACGTGGATGCTGGGGGCGCAGCCCATCCCTCAGCCGGGCTCCCCCCCGCGCCGGCCCGCGCCCCCGGCCGCCGGGACCCGGGGCACCCGCGGCCACCTGCAGTGAGGGGGCGGGCGCCTCGGCGGCCGCGGAGGCACCGGGACTGCGCGCCCCCCGGTCTGCCTGGCCGCCGCTCCGTCGGGCTCGCCGCGGCGGCTCCAGCCGAGCCTCGGGGGGCTGCGCGCGTCACCCCAACTTTCCCTTCTGGGCCATCTTCCTCCCCGAGCGGGAGAGCGCGCACACACAGCGCCCCGCGCGCACCGGCGGCCGCCACCCTCCCTGCCGCGGCGCCCCAAACACGCTCCCCGCGCCTCCGCCTTCCCCTCCTCCCTCGGCTCGGCCCGCGCCGCCGCCCAGCTCAACCTCGCCGGGCTCCCGCGCCCGCGGCCCCTGGGCCAGGGCGCCCGCCCGCCAGCACCTTCTTTCCCCACTTTCGGTCCGCGTCCGTCCCCCTCCCGCTTTCGCTCCCACCCTCCTTCCTCTCCGAGTGCTCCCGCTCGGGCCCCACTGCGCCCCCCGGCCCCGCCAGGCGCTCCCCGAGCTCTCCCAGGCTGGGCGAGATTATATGACTCGGCTCGGCCCCCGGAGCCCCGGCGCGCTGCAGCTGGCACCACGCCTCCGCGCCCGCCCTCCTCCTCCGCGGTCCGAGGCCTCGTCCCTTCTGCGCCCGCTGCCCCTCGTGGCACGCACCCCAGGCCGGCCCTAAGGGCTGTGCAGCCCAGGGGAGCCCTGCAATATGCCTCTTGCCCCTCACCAACACACCGTACCACACCCCTGAGCAAAACACCAAGACGCCCCTCCTCAACAGCCCAAACCCACCAAACTGACTAGCTCTCCTCTTGGCGCACTCAGGTAATTAAGGAGAGACCTCATGCTTCCGTAGTCCGCCCATCACTTCCCCCCCACATGGTCTGAGGACAGAGTCTTCAGAAGTCCATTCCATGTCTAACCTCAACATTTGGAGGTTCTTGCCACGGAATGAGAGACTCTGCAGAGGAAGGAACCCTTAAACACACAAATTCCCTTAAGATCCTAAGATCCATACAAGGAACAGAGGAAGCTGTTCGTGTGCTCTGGGCTTTCGCCTCCAGAGTTTTCACCTCCTGCTTGGATGTCACCTAATTTTCACCCTGACTTCTACCCCATCCAGCCTCCTGTTGTCCAGGGCTCTCCCTCTGGGCTGGGCATTCAAAACTGCCTTCCCTCGCTTCCCCAGGTGAGGCATACATGGGCCAAGCTTCACTCAAGGAGAATAAGATACCATTAGAAGCAAGGCTGCCATTCAGTCTCCCCATATGTGGATTTGAGATGCGGGACACCACTGCCATTCATTCATTGGCCCTTTTAGTGATTCTTGCCTGCTGCCACAGTGGCAGAGGGGAGAAATGGGGTGGTCTAAGAAAGGACTCAATCTAGAGTTGTTTACAAGGGCAAGGGCAAGAACACAGAGTCATAATGCTAAGTACAAAGAAGTATTCAATTTGAAATAATTTCTTTGCTTCTTCCCTTCCTCTCTTCATACCATCGGCTTTTAGAGTGGCTGAACACTTCAAATGACAGCTCCTAACCTTTATAGAAAAGCAAGATGTCACCCCACATCCCAAATGCAAATATAGAGAGGGAAAAGAACTAGTCTAACCTAATTCTATCTTTGTTTCTCTGTTTCTCAGTTTAGTACTCCAACCTTCCACCTTTTTGTCTTTTTTTTTTTTAAGATTTTATTTATTTGACAGACAGAGATCACAAGTAGGCAGAGAGGCAGAGAGAGAGAGAGAGGAGGAAGCAGGCTCCCCAATGAGCAGAGAGCCCGATGCGGGGCTCGATCCCAGAACGCTGGGATCATGACCTGAGCCGAAGGCAGAGGCTTTAACCCACTGAGCCACCCAGGCGCCCCATTTTATTTTTTTGATGGCATGAAAAAGTCTATCTTTGGTTGGTTATTGCAGAAAAAGTCTATGCTATATTTCTAATGGACAGGCAAATTGCTCAAAAAATTTCTGGGCAGGTTGGGTTTCTCCAAGAAGCAAATTCTACAATGATGTTTAGCAGGCCAAAAAAGGGTTTATTCTTTCTTGGAATCTACAACTGGAAGGGAAGGAGGAGGGTTGGAGGAAGAGATTGAGCTAGGCTGTGGTCTTAATAAAAGCCTCAGCTTTCCCTAAGGTGTGGCGGGGGTGGGGGGGGGTGGATTCTGTAGTTGGGGTGAGGATTCAAAATTGTCCTGAGGTAAGGCTGGGAGAATGGGCCCTTCTATTTCCACAAGATGCTTGTAGGCCACCTCAGCAACTGTGCAGAAGGTGGCTCTCTTCAGCTGAACCAGTCCCCTTAGGAGACCAACAGCTGAACTGAGGGCTGTCTGCTGGCAGCTCTCCCCCAGCCAAAGTGGTATTTCTTTCCCAACATCATGACCTCTTCCACAGTTCCCTCCAGGCTCCTTGAGTCCATACTTCCTTGGCTCTACCCATGCCCATAAGAGCACCACATTAAATGGTCAAGACAGATAAGAGAGATAATCATTCATTTGAAAAAAGGCCCAAGTCTCAAGGCTGCCATCTGCTCTGCTTCCAAGAGACTGTTCGGAATCTGAGCAAATACCATCAGAGTTAAATTCCAAAACTGCTGCTCTCCATACCAATCCCAGATTCATGTGAAATCATGAGTTAATCATTCCTAAAGCTAATTTATGATTCTCTTATATATGATCATTTCAGTCATCCTTCAAGGAGTACCCAGGGGCAGATTTTTGTGAAACTTAGAACCATGTTAATTGTCATGCTACAGTGACCACTTCAGAGTTTCCTCTAGGAATGTGGTCACTATGAGGAAACCACTCAGAGAAAAGGACCAGTCACTGGCTGAGGGTTTTGAAGACAAGAAGATAAAACAGCAATTACCAGCAGTCTTCTGGTGGAGAACACTAGAGGCTGAATCATGAAGGGACAAGTCAACCAGAAACCAATCCAGGTTGATCTTTCTGCATTTAAAAAAAAATTAAAAGAACAACAAGAAGATTAAGCCTTGAAAGAGTAAGTAACATCAAGGTAGCTATCAAACAGTATGAAGCTGCTTTAGCATATTAATTGAACACTTTGTACTGGGACCAGTGCCTTTTTCCCTGAATGCAGTTCTTCTCAGCAGAAGATAGAATGCACTAGGTATACATTTTTCCACCCATTCCCAGAGCAGCAAGAGTTCCAATATCTTCCGCAGATGCAGCTCCCACTGCCAATGCTGATTTAAAAGGGAAAAAAATAATGCATCTCTATCATCTCCAGCAAGTGTTCTCAGTGGGAATGTGTAACCTGTCCTGTTGTGGGTACAGTTCTGGTCACTGAAACATGTGCAAGTGAAGGAGAAATGGCTGAGCTGAAATCATTCCCTAGCTTTGCTCTGCGACCTGAGTTCTTGCTTGTATACATGATTTCTGGACTGATTCCCATGCCACAATCTCAATGCATTCCAAGACAACAGTAAAGCCTACAAGCTCAGACACTGGAGATAACATTTAGGCTCAAGTTACATAATAGGGTCAGAGAAACCAACATTATAAAAAAAATTTTTTTTAATTAAGTGGGAAAAAAATTTAGTTACTGTCAATGACCAAGAAACAAATCAAAGCAAACAACACCAGAAATTTCTTCAAAAACTGAACCTCAGATCTGTCCAGGGTCCACTGAATGGCCTGTATGTTTTATACTGATGTCAAATAAGAGCTTATTCCAAAAGTAGGACCCAAAGGCACTGGAAGATCATGGACGGTTATGGTCTTTTCCCATTTTTCTAAACTGGCATGACTCTTCCAGAACTCCTCTAAAGAAGCAGAAAATGGGATTAATACATTCTGCATGACTCTTCACCAGAAAGGTTAAAACAATAGCAGCTTTCTGATTGATCTTTAGATAACCAAACTTTTAATCAACCAATCAACCTTACAGAGCTTCTGGATTCAAACTACATTCTTAACGGTGGAACTTATTGGAAATCTAATCACCTGGTAAGTGAAATGAGAGACTCTGTTAAGTAGTAGCCTGGTACAGTGGAAGGTTCATTGAACTCAGAGTGAGGAGGGCGAATCCGACACCCACTGCTGCCTTCTAGAGCTGTATAACCTCGGGCAAGTCACTTAACCTCAGGGCCCTAATTTCCTAGAGACTCTCCAAAATCTCTAAATCACCAACACTTGGGGTATGCTATGAAATTTCTACTTCCTTTTACTAAATGACTTTTAATTTAGAATAGTGGAATCCTTGAATGCAAATAGTGATATCAAACCTAACTGCACATCAGAATCATCCTAAAGAATTTGTCAGAAATAACAACAGTTCCCTGGTCCCATCTCAGAGACTTGGATTCAGGGGTCAAGGACAGATCCAGCACCTGCCAGCAAAGAAAGCAAGTTCAGTGTACCCTTTCCACAGATTCCTTTGGGGAACTAGAGTAGAAATCACAGTCCTTATAAGAGCCTACAAAACCCTAACTGATGTGGCCCCTGCCTGACCTTTCTCAGCCCTCTTCCCTCTTGCCCTGGCTCTCTCTGCATCAGCCACCTTGCCTCCTTGCTGCTTCTCCAGGACGCTGAACCTTATTACCAGGGGCTCTTGCCTCTGACTGTTATTCTGTTCCATCAGATATCACAGGGCTTACTTCCTCACCTCCCTTAAGTCTCTGCTCAGATGTCGCCTACACAATAACTCCTGTTTAAAATCACAACCCACTTCCCTCCATTGTCTCTCCATCACTCCTGATTCCCCTCAGCCTGCTCTATTTTTCTTTCTTCGTAGCACTTATCACCTTCCAGCTTATTATATAATTAGCTCATTTATTATTATGCTGATTGTCTATCTTCTCCCACTAGAACATAGGCCCTACTAGGGCAGGAATTTCTTGGTTTCTTATTCACTAAAGGATCCCAAATTCCTCAAACAGTGCCTAGCACACAGTAGGAGTTCAAATATTTGTTGAATAAATGAACGAATTTTTTTCTATTTCTTCCTCTTTTGCCTTTCTCTTAACTGTTATGACTCAAATTGGGTATTTTTTTTCTTTTAATGAGTAGAATTCGATGTTCTATACTCTTAGTTTTTAAAGTCAGTTTGATCTGATAATCCTCCGTTTGGTAATATACATCAGAAAAAGCCAATGGAATAAAATAATAACTTATACAAAGCTGTTTGTAACACTCTTTGCAGTAATGAAACTGGAGTTAATACAAATATCAAAGACTTAGGGAATCGCTCAACAAACTACTAAAATGTCAGAATATCACTGTTTAAAAGTGCACAATGAGGGGCGCCTGGGTGGCTCAGTGGGTTAAAGCCTCTGCCTTCGGCTCACGTCATGATCCTCGGGTCCTGGGATCAAGCCCCATGTTGGGCTCTCTGCTCATTGGGGAGCCTGCTTCCCTCCTCTCTCTCTGCCTGCCTCTCTGCCTACTTGTGATCTCTGTCTGTCAAATCAATAAAAAAAAAAAATCTTTTTTTAGAAGTGCATAATGAAATAATGTTAAGTTGACCTTTGGAAGTCGGATGTAAGCTGAATCTATTTCTACATCTTCTCTGTTTGCATCTTCTACATGGTAAACAAAAGGGATGGTAAACAAAAATAATGTTAAGTTAAAAATATATGGTATATGGAGATTGATTACAACTATGGAAGATGTGTATCTATCTGTCAAGGTTCCTAAATGGATGTAAAGTGACACAGAGAAGAAATGGAGCTTAACAGATCTCGCTTTCTGAAAAACTGAATACAAAAACAATGTAAATGAATAAGCATTATGTTTCCTAATATATTCTCAAAACAATTTAGCTCAATATATTTTCTTTTAGGAACTTCCACTGATTTTTTTGTCCTTCAGACAGAAGACAGAAGATGGGAAAAAATAAAGAATCAGAGACAGAGGGAAATAAGACAGAAATTTAATGCATACATATCTATGAAGAAAATACTGAACCTGATACACAGTACAGAGGCAGAAAGAAAGTGAAAGATAAAGAAAGACACAAGGAGCCACTGTTGTGGTGAAATATTCCTACCAAGTGGGTGTACAGATGTAGGTCCTTCAGGAATAAAAATTTTTTTAAAAGAATAAAAATAAGTTATACATTTAACTATAGGTGCATCACTTCTTGGACCTTTGGCCATGGATCAAATGAAATTTAGGAGAAGCTCTGACTGGCCCAGAGGGCAGTTTTCTCATGCCAGTTGTAGAAGATGCAAACAGAGAAGATGTAGAAATAGATTCAGCTTACATCTGACTTCCAAAGGTCAGCACCATCGAAATGGAATCCACTGTGCACTGGACCCTGAATCCATGCAATACAGAAGTGATCTGTCCTTCCCATTAACAAGGACACCTCGGGAGGGACTGGGTCAAGACTGAAGAGGGACTCCAGAATATCCTAGTCATTCACCTTCAGGATTCTCTTGGACTCAAATAGGCTATGAGAGATAAAACACTCACTTAAAAAAATCTTGTAAATACATTTCATAAGAGTATCAGACATTAAAAATAAATACAAATAAAACCCATAGTATAGCCCTACTCCAAGGGAGCTTATAGAGCAATCATGTACATGGGACTTAGAAGAAATCACAGAGTGTAATATATGAGTGTTAAAGTATAAGAGCAAAAATGAGTGATACTATCCAAGACTTGCTGGAGAAGGGCCATGTTAGCTAGACCTCCACTAGGAGGAGACTTTTCATATGAGGGAAATAGCATGAGCAAAGGCACTGAGGCAGAGCTAACTTTGGTGGATCCAGAAGACATTTGGCAGATGAGCTAACTAGACAGTGGCTCCTGAGGTGGGGATGGTAAAAGTAGAAGGGGAAGAAGGAGACAAAAGATGGAAGATCCTGATACTCCTATGCGTAAGTTCTACCATTTGTAGGAAACTACCATTTGTAAGGAAACTTTCCCAATGTGAAAATCTAGATTTATAGGACAAATCCCTTGTCATACACAATGGATTTGTGTTTGTCAAGTGATTAAATGTTGGCTTTTTAAAAACAGTACACTGCATGGCTTCATGAATATTCATATAGCACTTTGTGTTTTGGGGTATTCAAAGTCAGGGTACAAATTATTAATTTACTAATCCATCAATTCAATCTGGCTTAAGGTATACATTATATAAAGCAAAACACATTTGTTTCTACATTAGTGTACAATTTCCTGAATGCCTCATGGGTAAGAAAAATGGTCAAGTTTCTAAGCAGGTGCTCCTCTGCCTGCATGTCCTTTGCTAGGCATACCATCTGATCCAAAATATTTGATTCCACGAGGTGAGGCCAAAGTCATTCATTCATCGATTCATTCATTCTTTGATTCATTCATTCAGCAAATTTTTTTTTCATTCAGCAAATATTCACTGAGTGGCTACCATGTATCAGACAGTAACTAAGGACTTGGGGAACAAGACAGAAAGAGTCTCTTACATCTATGGAGTTCAGAAGGTTACAGAAGGTTGGAATGACAAACAGTGGTGAAGGTTATACAGAGATCTAAAATGCATTGCTGTGAGAGAGAGAGAGAGACTGGGATGGGCTGATGGAGCTTTTCTCAGCGGAGACAACAGGTAAATTAAAATTCTCAGAAAACCTTGTCAAAGGAGTATCACTCTTTTTCATCCATCCATCCACCCATCCACAATGAGAACACTGTTTGAGTACCCACCCCTGTACCAGGCACTGTGAGGGGCACACAGAAGTAACAGTCTCAGCACTCGCTCTCAGTTGCATGAGGAACACAGACATACACACAGAAGAATGTGTTCACACTTGCTTTGAAAAAAATAATCCAAGCCCAGAGAGAAAGATCACTGTGGGTGGAAGTGATGGTGAGGCGACGGAGTATGAGACTTGGAAGAAAGGGCAGGATTTGAATAAGTGGAAAAGAGGACATTCCAGAAAGGATAATGTGAGCGAAGACCTAGAAGTGGGAGCAAACACACACCGAGTGCTCACAGAACAATAAAGCAGATTATTCAAAAGGTGTGCGGTGCGGGGGAAGAGAAGAACATTATTTTGGCTATGACCAGGGTAGGCTATGACCAGGGAATCAAACGTCAGATCAAGGAGTTTGGTAAAATCCTAGTTATTAGGAATCACTGTACATTAAACGTGCTGTGTCACTCGAGTGAGCCTGGTTGCATATTCGAGAAGAACTGGTGAAGGGAGTCGGGAACGGGAGTGAGCGGGGAGCTATGATGAGCCAAGGATGACATAATAAGGACTGGTATGAACTGCATCATGTCTCCTCCCCGCCGCCACCACCAATTTGCGTCGAGGGCCCTGACCTGCACTGTAACTGTATTTGGAGACGGGGCCTTTAAAAAGGTAATTAAGGTGGGGCGCCTGGGTGGCTCAGTGGGTTAAGCCGCTGCCTTCGGCTCAGGTCATGATCTCAGGGTCCTGGGATCGAGTCCCGCATCAGACTCTCTGCTCAGCAGGGAGCCTGCTTCCCTTCCTCTCTCTCTGCCTGCCTCTCTGCCTACTTGTGATCTCTCTCTCTCTCTCTCTGTCAAATAAATAAATAAATAAATAAATCTTTTAAAAAAAAAAAAGGTAATTAAGGTTAAATGAGGTCATAAGGGTGAGACCCTAATCCACTAGAATTGGTGTCCTTACAGGAAGAGGAAAAGACACTCAATCGCTCGCGCCTGCGGCCGCTCTCTCTCCCCCCACCCCAAATCGCGCATGCTCTCTCTCTAAACACACACACCCAGAAAAGGCCATGTGAGGACACAATGAAAAGGCACCATCTGCTCCAGAACTGTGAGAAAATATATTTCTGTTGTTTAAACCACCCAGTCCATGGTACTTTGTTACGGTAGCCTGAGCAGACTAATACCAAGACATTGAGTTGATGAAATTTGTAAGGATGGAAAAGAAGGGAAATTCCAGATACCTTCCTGAAAACGAATCCCTGGGATGAGGTGCTGACTCGTCCAGGGCCAGGAAGCCAGTGATATCAAAACC
This sequence comes from Neogale vison, assembly GCF_020171115.1. Taxonomy (NCBI): domain Eukaryota; kingdom Metazoa; phylum Chordata; class Mammalia; order Carnivora; family Mustelidae; genus Neogale; species Neogale vison. Next base: position 213,928,806 of record NC_058091.1, read on the forward strand.
AATTCCAAAATTTCCAGCTTGGATATCAATGTACATATTAGAATGGGGAGCACTCCCGGGAAAAAACAGTCTTGTTTATAAAAGGGATTATTTACCAGGATTTATACTCTTTGAGGCCCAGAATCCTGAATCTAGAAATGAGCAAGTATCCACCCAACACTACCACTGACATTTTGCCATCGCCAGAACACAGCGGGAACGTGAGGAACATGAGGTCTAGATCCTCTTCTGTGTTCACTGCTGGGTCTCTAGTGCTCAGATCCAGACACAGCACGGGCTCAGTACCCGTTGAATGAATCATGGACTTTTATGCAGATGACAGATTTGTCCACCTCTAGGTCCTCCACACTAACAAGGGCATGCCCCCCTCTTTCCCAGTGTGGCTAAGAAAATAGTCTTTTTGTCAAGACTTCCCTGAGCTTCCCTACAGCATGGTCCACATAGGGATAGGAATCTCGTGCTTCATGTTCAGATTGCTACATTCAGTCTTTTGATACTTCCATTTCAAGAACAGCTTTTGAGCCCTGGGATTTTACTTCTTACCTAGTTAAAGGTGCCTCAAGGCTGCTGCTCAGCCCGAAGGGCCTGCATTAGCACCTTCTGAGGTTCTGATGTCTTAATCCTCTCCCTTTGGCTGCTAGGACTGTGAAAGGAGGTGTTCTAGGAGGCTTTTGGCAGAAAGTCTCTTCCTTCTCAGAGTTTGACATTTGCTTAGCAGCATGGCACTTCCCGTGTTACACCATTAAACATCTCCAAGGCAACGGTAGCTGGGGACATGACTGATTACATCTTCATACCTCAGATGATGTGGCTTATAATAAATTAAGTTAGATATAGGAGACTTGCTGTGGTTCTCCATACCAGCAGCTGTTAAACTTTAGCATACATCAGAATGATCTACAATATGGATGGCAGGGCCTGAGAATTTACATTTCTAACTAGATCCCAAATGATGTTGAAGATACTGATCCCAGGTTACACTTTGAAAACCACTGCAAAGTAAGATACTGAAAAACAAAAGCAATGACCAAGAAATCCCCTCACCTTTGACGTTTTATTTTCTGAAGCATAATATAACTTGTGCTTGAACATGAATGTTTCGTTACACAAAGGAATGTCACAATGCACTATCATCCACAAATTTATAAGAACAGTAAGGTTGTAGATCTCAAGGATGTCCCTTGGAGGCGGGGACTTTTAAGGACACGTTTTCAATAGTCTTCACTCTCCCTGAGACATGGGGGTGGGGAGTGGGGGGTTACTTATAGAAGTAAACTGAATGTCTAAATATACGCCAGCAGAACTAAGTAATTTTCAGTAGAGTGATTTTCCTTTTCTTAATACACACTGTTCAAGCTGAGGATGACAAATCCCACTAACTTTTAGGAGCACTAAATAAAGTTCCAGGAAGCAGGGGCTGGGAGTGGGGGAAGGGAGAGAGCATGAATTCATTCCACTGTAAGGATACTAAGCAGATAAAATTATTTTCAGAACATTGGTTGGATAATAATAATAATAGTAATGTCTACCACTTGGGAGGAAGATTATATAACAATCTTATACTTGACATGCTCTACCTTTGTATAAAATTTCTATATATATGATCTATCTCCATATGCTTCTCTTCCTTTACCCTTTGGATATAAAATTGCTCAGCATCTCTTCTCTGTTTATATTAACCTGAACTCCCAGCTCTCTGTTTATATTAACCTGAGTAATCACTTGCTTTCTCCTGAGCAAGAAGCCATCAAAATTTTATAGGTTATAGAAATCCTACATAACCCTTTTCAAAAAAATATATGGCTAAAGCTCTATAAACAGCATTTCTCACAGAGATCTAGAAGATTAGGTTCAGATCCTTCTTAATGGAGGATTTTAAAAAATCACCAACATACTGGGGGGAGGGGGGTTGGGAGAAGGGGGGTAGGGTTATGGACATTGGGGAGGGTATGTGCTTTTGGGTAAATTGGAAGGGGAGGTGAACCATGAGAGACTATGGACTCTGAAAAACAATCTGAGGGGTTTGAAGTGGCGGGGGCGGTGGGAGGTTGGGGTACCAGGTGGTGGGTATTATAGAGGGCACGGCTTGCATGGAGCACTGGGTGTGGTGAAAAAAAATGAATACTGTTTTTCTGAAAATAAATAAATTGGAAAAAAAATCACCAACATAAATTCAGCTTTAAAAGAAAAAAAAAAAAAAACCTCCTTAGACTTTAGAAATAAAAATGACATGCTAGGAGAAAGGTAGTATAAGAATTGTTTCTTGTTGTCTTTTAAAAAAAAAAGTCTCTTGTTGTTAAATTAAGAAATTAAGCCAGTATTTAAGGTTTTCCTTCTCTTAACACTTTTTTGAAAGCTGAAGCCCTGCCACAAAGGCATGTTAACCATTCAGCTGCAGAAAGTTCTATGAGAAGTTCATAGCCCAGTACAATTCAGATAGTATAAATATCCACATTAATTATACATGTAATACCTTCTGTTTCTCTTGTATGGACAGTGAATGTAAAACATACACAATAATTAGTTAGAAATGCCACATCTATAAGTCATACCCATTCTTGGAAAATAGAAGAAGCAAGCCTTGAACAGTCATTCTTAGAACTGCAGCCATGAGGGGCTTAGAAATTCCCTGGGAAAAGGTCTGAAAGGCATTTCAGAAACTAAATACTATATCAAAAAATCATGTGAGTCCAACTTGGAGGGGGTATGTGGGAAAGAGAATAAGGCACAGGAATCACTGGGAATACACACAGCTCCGCAATAATAAAACATAAACAGTGGGGGTGCCCGGGTGGCTCAGTGGGTTAAATAAAGCCTCTGCCTTCGGCTCACGTCATGATCGGGGGAGCCTGCTTCCTCCTCTCTCTCTGCCTGCCTCTCTGCCTACTTTTGATCTCTGTTTGTCAAATATATAAATAAAATCTTTTTTGAAGAAAAAACATAAATAATGCACTGAAGTTCATTACATTTATTTGAAAAAATCTATAGTTTATTTTTTTAATTATGGAAGAAGTAAAAAGGACACAAAACTTCTGATTATACCTGCAAACTGAATAGCATTTTAGGATGGCAACTTTTGCGTAGCATGATGAATAAATATTTGTAGAATGGACTTATTTCTGGCCATGATGAAGAAACAGGGACCAAAATTTACCTTCCTTCCACCAACAACTAGAAAATCTGATAAAATATATGAAACAACTATTTTCAGACATTGGACAATAAGTGACTCAGGACTGTCAACCCTGAAAGAAGAGAAACAGATGAGACAGAAAATATTTCCTCAGCTTTCACGCTGAAGGCACATTCCCAGGCAGGGAAGAAATCCCAGGCGGAGTCCAGGGCTTTCACTGAGTCGCAGTGACAGAAATCAGAGTCTGGAAAGGCTAGAGTTTATAGGGCAGAGTTTCAGAAAAAGGAAACTCCATAGACAAGACACTCTGAGGAGCACGTGAAAGTTTATTAAATACTAAGACGTGCATGAATAGGGTGAAATTCCACACACCAGGAAGAGAGTGACTGGAAAGCTATAAACCAAATAATTCACAGGGCTCACAATGAACTACGAGCCATCAAGTTCTCACCAGTCAGAATGGAGAGTTCTTGTTGTCACTCCGGCTTTTGGTCAAGAACCCAGTGGGTCATGCCCTAAGAGTAAGGCTAAAGAACACCTGGAGAAAAGACTACTCCAGACCTACCTGAAGAAGTTTAAAAGTAGGACTTGAAAGGATCACACTGAACCAAAGTTAACTTAGTTGTCTCCCAGAACATAATCTAACATTCTTCAAAGAAAACAGTATCTAAACACAACAATGTAACATTCAAAATGTCTAGCATACATTCAAAATTACCTGGTATGCCAACACGCAGAAAAATATGAACAAAAATCCAGTGAAAGATCAGTAACTGGAAGTAGAAATAAGAGAATTAGCAGGTAAGAACAATAACCATTATCCAAGTATTGAAAGGAAAACATAAGCACTGTGAGAGGAGAAATGGAAGATTTTTTTCAATTAAGCCTCTAGAAATTAAAAAGACAAGTTCTGAAGTGAAATAGTCACTGACTAGGACTAAGAGCATATTAGACATTGAAAAAGAAAAGACTGGTGAACTAGAAGACTAATTAATAGTTAATTCTAACTATTCAAATTAAGGTAAAGAGGGAAAAAATGTAAAAGAAAATTAATAGAGCCTCAGTGATGCACAAATCTAAGAAATTCAGCAAACCTCTAGCAGGAAAAACCCAAAGTGTACCACACCAAGGCACGATAGAATATAATTTCTGAAACCACTGATAAAAGGAAAATCTTAAAAGCCTCCAGAGAAGGAGGACATAGTAAGTAGAGAGATAAGAGTGCCAGACTTTTCCAGGGGTACCTGGGTGGCTCAGAAAGTTAAATGTCTACCTTCACCTCAGGTCATGATCCTGGGTTCCTGGGTTCAAGCCCCACATTGGGCTCCTTGCTTAGCAGGGAGCCTCTTCTCCTCTGCCTCTGCCTTTCCCCCACTGCACACTCGTGCGCTCTCTTTTGCCCTCACTCTCACCCTCTCTCAAATAAATAAAATCTTCAGGAGAAAAAAAAAAACTATGAAAGCCAGAATATAAAGTACTATACGATGAAGCTGTCAACCTATATGCGGGAAAAATAGCTTTCAAAAGAATGAAAGTAAATGAAGGCTTTCCCAGGCAAACAAAAAGTGAGAGAATTCACCACTAGCAATCATTCATTACAAGAAAAATTCTAAAAATGCTTCAGGTAGAAGGAAAATGATATGAGTTAGTGATGTAACTATATGCAGATGAATGAAAAGCATTAAAATGGTAAATACGAAGGTATATATAGAGACTTTTTCTTATTTCTATTGCTTTTAAAAGATAACTTCATAGCAAAACTAATAACAATGTATTATGGTTTTTTGTTTTGTTTTTAGAGAGGGGAATGGGCAGAGGCAGAGAGAGAATTCAAAGCAGGTTCCACACCCATGTGGAGGGTGACACAAGGCTCAATCTCACAACCCTGAGATCAGGACTTGAGCTGAAACCAAGAGTTGGATGCTCAGTTGACTGAGCTACCGAGGCACTCCTGTATTGTGGTATTTATAAAATATGTAGAGGTAAAATGAATGCCAAAATAACACAAAGGATGGGAGGGAGTACACAGAATACAAGATTTTTATAGATACATCTTGTATATAACACAAGATTTTTACATCATACACAAAGGAATAAACAGATGAGTGGAGTAGAATAGTGTCCAGACATAAACTCACAATTCTAGGGTCAATTAATTCTCGATCAAAGTGCTAAGATAATTCAATGGAGAAAATATAGTTTATTCAACAAATTGGTGGTAGAATGACTAGAATCCATACTACAAAAACAAAACAAACAACCCTCAGCCCTTATTTCTTGCCATACACAAATATAACTTGAAATGGATCACAGAATTTAAGGGCGTAAAACAAAAAGACTTCTGAAGGTAAACTGAAGAGAAAATCTTTATAAACTTGAAGTAGGCCAAGATTTCCTAGAAAGAAGGTAAAAGACATGAATCTTAAAAGAAAAAAACTGATAGATTGGAATTCATCAAACTTTTAAAGTTTTGTCCTTTAAAGGTAACTTTAAGAAAACAAAGAGGCAAGCCACAGACTGGGAGAAATACAATATAACCAAAGACTTATATCCAGAATACATGAAGAAGTCTTACAGTCAATAATCAGAAGACAACTCAATTAAAAATTAGGTCAAGGGGTGCTTGGGTGACGCAGTCAGTTAAGTGTCTGCCTTTGGCTCAGGTCATGACCCCAGGACCCTGGGATAGAGCCCCACTTTGGGCTTCCGGCTCAGCAGAGAGTAGGCTTCTCCCTCTCTTGTCTCCCCTTCTCCCTCCACCCCTGCTCATGTTCTCTCTCATGCTCTCTCTGTCAAATAAATAAATAATCAATTCTTTTTAAAAAATGGGTCAAGGGAGGCCTGGGCGGTTCAGTCGGTTAAGCATCTGCCTTTGGCTCAAGTCATGACCCCAGGGTCCTGGGTTCCAGTCTTGCATTGGGCTCCCTGTTCAGTAGGGAGCCTGCTTTTCCCTGTACCTACTGTTCCCCCCGCTTGCACGCTCTCTCTCTGACAAATAAATAAATAAAATCTTTAAAAATACTAACGAAAAATAAAAATGGGTCAATAATTTGGAACAGATGTTTCACGCTTTATAAGACACTAAAAGGACTAGAAAGCACATGAAAAAATGCACATCATTAGTTATCAGTGAATTGCAAATAAAACTGCAATGAGATATCACTACACATCCACTAAAATGGCTAAAATGCAAAACACTGACCATATCAGGTTAGCTAACAGGGATGTTGCGCAACTGGTACTTTCATACATTGCTGATGGAAACGTAAATTAGCACAGTCACTCCTGGAAAACAGTCTGACAATTTCTTTGTAAACATATACTTACCATACAACCATGAAATTTCATTCTAGGCATTCACCCCAGAGCAATGAAAACATATGTCCCCAAATTTGTCCATAGCAGCTTTTTAAATACAGCCCAAAACTGGAAACAAGTCAAATGTCACTAGCAGGTGAATAAATACATTGTGATACATCCATAAAATGAACTACTATGCAAAAATGATAAAATGTGTCAAACTACTAATACAAAAAGCAATAGGGAGAAATCGCAAAATCATTAAAGTAGGTAGAAGAAGACAGACAAAAAAGGCCTACATGTATGACTTCACTGATATGAAACTCTAAAAAAGAGAAATCCAGTCTACTGGAATAAAAAGATTAGTGGCTACTTAGGGACTATGGGAGGGGCTGAGAATGGACTGGAAAGGAGCACAAGGGCAGGGCGATAGAACTGTCCTATATCTAGATTATGGTAGCAAATACATGGACATATAATGTGATTATATACTTTGTTAAAATGCAAGTTTAAAGGTGTATATTTTACACTAATAATGAAGCAGCAGAAAGAGGAAATTAAGAAAACAACCCCATGGGAGTAGGGGGGTAGGGTTATGGACATTGGGGAGGGTATGTGCTTTTGGGTAAATTGGAAGGGGAGGTGAACCATGAGAGACTATGGACTCTGAAAAACAGTCTGAGGGGTTTGAAGTGGCGGGGGGGTGGGAGGTTGGGGTACCAGGTGGTGGGTATTATAGAGGGCACGGCTTGCATGGAGCACTGGGTGTGGTGAAAAAAATAATGAATACTGTTTTTCTGAAAATAAATAAATTGGAAAAAAAAAAAAGAAAACAACCCCATTTATAAGTGTACCAAAAAGAACAAAATACCTAGGAATAAACTTAACCAAGGAGGTAAAAGATCTATACTCTGAAATGTATAAAATTCTAATGAAAGAAATTGAAGACAATACAAACAAATGGAAAAATATTCCATGCTTAAAACTTGGAAAAACAAATATGATTAAAATGTCCTTACTACCCAAAGCAGTCCACACATTTAATGCAATCCCTGTCAAAATATCACTAGCATGTTTCACAGAACTAGAACAAACAGTCCTAAAATGGGACAGAAGCACAGAAGAACCTGAATAGCCAAATCTTGAAAAAGACAAACAAAGCTAGAAGTATCACAACTGAAGATTTCAAATTATACTATGAAGCTGCAGTCATCAAAAAAGTATGGTAGCAGCACAAAAATCGACATACAGATCAACAGAACAGAATGCAGAGCCCAGAAATAAACCCATGATTATATGGTCAATTCATCTTCAACAAGAATGCAAGAATATGCAATGGGAAAGAGGCAATCTCTTCAACAAATAGTGTTGGGAAAACTGAACCATACAGCACACACCAAAATAAATTCAAAATGGATTAAAGACCTAAGTGTGAGACCTGAAATCATAAAAATCCTAGAAGAGAGCATAGGCAGTAATTTCTCTAAAACTGGCTATAATAACTTTTCTCTAGATAGGTCTCCTGAGGCAAGGGAAATAAAAGCAAAAATAAACTACTAGGACTATATAAAAATAAAAAGCTTCTGTGCAGCAAATGAAAGAATCAACAAAACTAAAAGGCAAAATACTGAATGGGTGAAGATATTTGCAAATGGCATATTTGATAAAGGGTTAGTAACAAAAACACGTAAAGAAGTTATAAAACTCAACACCCCCAAAAAAACAAATAATCCAATTAAAATGGGCAGAGGACATGGACAGACATTTATCCAAAGACATCCAGATGGCCAACAGACACATGAAAAGATGCGTAACATCTCTCATCATCAGAGAAATACAAACCAAAACTACAATGAGATACCACCTCACACCGGTCTGAATGGCTTAACCCAACACCACAAGAAACAACCGGTTTGGGTCAGTATGTGGCGAAAAAGGAACCCTCTTGTTTTGCAGGTGGGAAAGCAAATTGGTGCAGCCATTGTGAAAAACTATATGGAGGTTCCTCAAAAAGTTAAAAATAGAACTACCCTATGACCCAGCAATTGCACTACTGAATATTTACCAAAAGGCTACAAAAACACTAATTCAAAGTGATACATGTACCCCCTTTGTTTATAGTAGCATTATTTACAACAGCAAAATTCTGGAAGCGCCCAAATGTCCATCCACTGATCAATGGATAAAGAAAATGTGGTGTGGGGCACCTGGGTGGCTCAGTGCGTTAAAGCTCCTGTCTTTGGCTCACGTCATGATCCCAGGGTCCTGGGATGGAGCGCCTGCATCGGGCTCTCTGCTCGGCAGGGAGCCTGCTTCCCTCTCTCTCTGCCTGCTCCTCTGCCTACTTGTGATCTCCGTCTGTCAAATAAATAAATAAATAATCAAAAAAGAAAAGAAAATGTGGTGTGTACATGCATAAATATAATGGCATATTATTCAGCCATAAAAAAAATGAAATCTTGCCATTTGCACTGACATGGATGGAGCTAAAGAGTATTATGCCAAGTGAACTAAGTCAGAGAAAGGCAAATACCATATGATTTCATTCGTATGTGGAATTTTAAAAAACAAAACAAATGAGCAAAGGAAAAAAGAGAGAAAGAAACAAACCAAGAAACAGACTCTTAACTACAGAGAACAAACTGATGGTTACCAGAGGGGAGGTGGGTGGAGGGATGGCTGAAACAGGGGATGGGATTAAGGAGTGCACTTGCACTTGTGATGAGTACTGGCTGATGTGTGGAATTGTTAAACCACTATATTGTACACCTGAAAAAAAATATAATACTGTGTGTTAACCACACTAGAATTAAAATAAAAATTTTTAAGGTATATATTTAATTGTATATAAATAATATATATATATGAATATAATAATAAATAATTGTATATAAATAATATACAATAAATAATTGTATATAAATAATATCAATACAGGTTTATTTTCTTAATTTGCAGTATTTGTCTGAGGTTATGACCTGAAATGTGTCCTCTAAAATTCTTAAGTTGAATCCTTAACCTCCAATGTGACTATATTTGGAGATAGGATCTTCAGGGAGATAATTAAGGTTAAATGTGGCCATAAGGGCCAACAGGACAGATGTCATTATAAAAAGAGGAAGATACCACTGAGTTCTCCACAAGCACACAGAGAAGACTCCATGTGAGGACACAGTGAGAAGGCAGCCATCCACAGGCCATGAAAAGAGGTCTCACAGAAAGCAGTCCTCAAGGTACCTTGATCTTGGGCTTCTAGTTTTCAGAATAGTGAGAAAAGTAATAGCTATGTTTCAGCCACCCAGCCCGCTATATTATGTTATGGCAGCCTGAGCACAGTGACACTCCTGAGACAATAATAAACCCATCATTCCTTACTAACCACATTATTCTTGAGCCTATTATATCTTTAGCCCACTGGAGCTTTTCTAGAATACATGTTGAGAGATCAGCAGTTGCTTTAATTCCATAAAAGGTCTTCACCAATAGGTGGCCAACATTTCCAACAGCTGGTTTACATGTTAGCCCCCAAGTGATGATGGGAACACAACTTTTAGACCTGTAAGAGCAAAAACTGAAACAAGACAGACAAGTTGGGGTCAAGCATGTGGAGGAAGATGGTAGCAGCTTCTCGGTCACATCCCAGTCATGTGTCAGATGTGGTAATGCTGAAAGCATTGCTTTCTCTTGACTTTTCGTTGAGTCTCATTGGGCACTGGCACCAAAACCATGCATTATGGTCTTTTCTCTCTTTTTTCTCTACCATCTCATTTATTAGATGAATTTCTGCGACCAATGATTCCATTGGTTCTCATCTCTCCACTGATTATGGTTCAGTTATCAAGAGCAGTAATTTTTAGCTGCCAAACTATGATGCATCCTTCTCCTTTAAATTCAAATCTGGTTATAAAGAAAGGCTTCTAAGGGGAGGTACACCTTTATTCTGACCTTGCCTTATTGAGAAGAGCTGTCACAGTCAATGTCTGGCCTTGTATCTCCCTTGAAAGGTTTTCTCTTCCAGGAAAACCAGGGGGCAAGAACTAAGCCAGACCGTGGTCACTCCCAATATCAGCCCTGATCGTCAGATTTGATTCATGAAGAATTCATTTGAGTACAAAAGGACAGGGGCCAGGTGGCCAAGACCAAAGACAGATGACAAAAACTGACACTATGGGGCGCCTGGCTGGCTCGGTCGTTGTACGTCTGCCTTTGGCTCAGGTCATGATCCCGGGGTCCTGGGATCGAGCCTTGCATCAGGCTCCCTGCTTGGTGGGAAGCCTGCTCCTCCCTCTCCCACTTCCCCCTGCTTGTGTTCCCTCTCTTGCTGTGTCTCTCGGTCAAATAAATAAACAAAAATCTTAAAAAAAAAAAAAAAAAACAGACACCGTGTTAGTGCTGCGAGGGGTCTGAGAGATAGTCTTTTTTTTTTTTTTTTAAAGATTTTATTTATTTATTTGACAGAGAGAGGTGACAAGCAGGCAGGCAGAGAGAGAGGAAGAAGCAGGCTCCCCGCTGAGCGGAGAGCCCGATGCGGGGCTCGATCCCAGGACCCTGCGATCATGACCTGAGCCGAAGGCAGCGGCTTAACCCACTGAGCCACCCAGGCGCCCCCTGAGAGATAGTCTAAAGTTATCCTAGAGTCTCTCTCACCCCATGTCCCATCTGTCTACAAATTCTGTTAATTCCATTTAAAACTTAAACCTGAATCTGACCATCATTTACCATCTTCACTGCTGTCACGTAGGTCTCGGCCAGCCCATCTCTCACCTGGATTACTGTGATGCCTCCCAGCAGATGCCCTAGCTTCATCTTGACTGCCTTCAGTTTCTCCTCAGCGTGGCTGTGGCAATGGTGACCTGCCCACACCTGAAGTCAGATTCCATCACTCCCATCTCACTAGGTTTTTAGAGCAGACGAGGCCCTCAGCTGTCAGGCCTCCATGACCTTCCTACATCAGTCTCTACTGCCCTCCCCTTACTCATGTGCTCCTTGCCACACTAGCCTCCTTTCTGCACCTTGACCTTTTGGACATGTGGGGCCTTTGCATCAGCTATTCCTCCTGCTTGGAAAGTACTTTCCAGCCATCTACATGGTTCATTCCCTACTTCCTTCAGGCCTCGGCTCGAATGTTCCCTTTCCCAGGGTGGCCTTCTCTGACCACCCAATTTACTAAATAAATATTCCCCATCCCATCCTGGGGAGTCCTGAACACCCCTTCCTGCTCAATCTTTCTCCCTACCTTTCCCTAGTTTCTCCCTAGCGCTCTCTCTCCCAGGCACATATGGCAAGCTGACCTTCTTTCTCTCTAATTTTCCTTCTTTGCTCTCTCCCCACAGATGAGAAGTTACAGGAAGAAGTGAACATCCTCGCAGTCTGCGCCCTCCTGATGATGCTCACAGCTCTTACCGACCTCCCGAGCTTGCATGGACAGAGAGAGAAAAGGCCTACCGACCAAGCATGTGCCCCTAAACATAGGGCTTAGGGAAAGACCAGGAAGGCCAGCTACACCCAGGCCAGGGTTAGAGGCCATCTAGGTATGAAAAGCAGGCAGGGACCCATGATACGGTGGTCTCTGAGCTCTGTCCCTTCCTCCCTTTTCCTGAGAGCTACACTCTCCACCAGGGCTTCTCACCAGTGGACTGACCAACCTGGTACAGCATGACAAGATATTCTCTCAGCCCTCAGGCACCCCATGCATGGTCTTGAGCAACCCCAGTGTCTCATCCACTGACTAGCATCTCAGACAACACTGCTATGGTCCTCTGTGTGCTGTGATGCCCCAGGATCAGGATACACTGCTTTAAACCCCTTTACTCCTTCCACCATCTTCTCCCACCTTCTTGCTTATTTTACTCTCATGCAGTTCCTAAAGCCACAGGATCTTTTCCGCTGCTGCAGAGACCAGTGGGTGAGCTATAGCCTTTCAGACCAAATTTATTCCCACCAGGAGTGACAGCACATTGAGAACTCCAATGTGTGCCATATTAAAAGATGGTAAATGCTCTTCCTTAAAGAGGAAAGCCTGCTCTCTGATTGTGAAAATATTTCAGTGGCCATTGTCCCTTTGAAAAGGCTATTCTGGGGTAAAGCTAGGTTCTTCCTCTTTGAAACATGAAAATGTATGTTGCAGAATAATGCTCTTCAGGCAGAAATGATGTCCAAAGAATGGGCCCTTTGACAAAGCTGCTCGTAGTAAACCGTTTTGTCAATATTATGTATCTCAATCTTGTGACTATCATTCCATCATCAGCCAGGACTGGATCTAGAACCCCTCAACCTTCCGAAGAACTCTTAGGTTACTAAGAGGACCTTCTGTGCTGATTTTGAAACAGAGAGTATTTAATGAAAGCTACCTAAGGAATTTAATTTCCTCTTTATATTCCAGTCCACTGCAAGGAAGATGGTCTTGAAATTTCTTTTAAAAATCACTAAGAGGAACTAAAAAACAGATCCTAAAAACCTAGAGAAATCACTTGTTTTTCTATTGTTTAATCAACGATGGCTAATTGTACAGATGTACAACTGTAAAGAATGCATGCGGTGTGTTAGTACACTTATTAGGTCACTTTCCTCACAATGCCCCAACCTCTTTCTTAGTAATATTATCTATAGATCTCATCCAGGAGGAGTAATATTGACACTGGAGAATACTGTCTGGCCATGTGTTAGATGATTGCATTTTCATTCACTTGCATCTCAGTTTAATTTTCTTAGTCATTTAGAAACTGATTCAAAGATCAAAACCTGGGGGTACTCTGGTAAGGCAAGCAAATCAGGTAAGCCCCAATATTTTTTAAAGATGTGCTTTTATTTTTATTTATTTGAGATAGAGAGTGAGAGAGCACAAGTATGGGGCAGAGGGAGAGGGAGAAGCAGGCTGCCCACCAAGCAGGGAGCCCAATGCAGGGCTTGAGCCCAGGACCCTGAGGTCATGACCTGAGCTGAAGCCATCCAGGAACCCCTAAGCCACAACATTTAAGTAGGTCCTCACTCTCACATGCTGACCACTTGGGGGCCTCCTTAAATTTTGCACCTTAGCCTCCTCACTCCTAAGGAGGCATGCACACTCTGGGTCAGTGACCTATGTCACCAGTCTGGATGCTGGGGTCAGATAACACCCGGGGCAGGGATATGCACCTTTTGCAGGTAAGGGACCTAGATCCCGGTCTCTTCTTTGTCACTTCTGCCACATTTCTCCAAACTAAGACACCACTGATTACACAAAACACCATCACTTTGTGTACCATTAAGAAAAACACTCAGCCCATTAAACTATAACTTAACGGTCTAACGCCAGCCCTGTAAAAGGCACAAACTGGTTCCACTAGCCACTCACAGCTCTGAATTTTCTCACCTATACTGACGGATTAGGCAATTTCTCTTGCCTTCTTCAGTTTAGTTACTTGCCATGTGATATGTAATCCTCCTGCATGCATCTCAATAACAAAGCATAAATCTAGCTTTATGTACTTGTGGGTATCTTTTCTTTATCCAGCACTCTTGGCTGCTACTTTGCAAAAACAAACGAAACAAAGCTGAAATTGCATCATCCTCCAATGACAAATATTTGTTCTATCAATATCAAATTTATGCCCCATTCTCTATTTCCTTGACTCTCTTTGTAACTGTGTAAACAGTAACTTTTTTGTTTTGGTGCTGAATCACTGTGTAACCTTTTTGAAGTCTTCTTAATCAGCAATTAAACTCAATCCATGGGTTGACAGCAGGGCACCCACGTCCACTGAAAAGTTGAAAATAATCAAAAGTAAAAACTGAGTAAATACATCCCCTGGGGATGGCAACTACGGCCTGGGGGGCGGGGGACGACAACTTATAAGGTGCCCTGTCCTCTCCCCCTCCCCGCCCCACCCTGGGGAAATGGCGGTTACAGATTTAGGCTGGTAATCGACACACTCCCGGCTTTAATCCAACACTGCCATTACTTGGTTTTAGAGTAGGAAACACAACACGGCGGCGTCTGCTGTCTCGCAGGAAGGCCAGCGGCTACTCACCATGCAGTGTTGGCCTCCCCACACCACACGGCGGATGCACACTGTGGCTAGGGATGAGGAGCCTGGTCCCGCCGGCCCAGAAAAGCCACTGCCCTGGTTTCCCACGGGCTTGTCTATTGTTCCAGGACTGCAGGCCCAGGGCCTCGTGACAGCTCCAGGCTTTCCTGCTCCTAGGACAGGCCCAGGAATCTAGAGTTTCCCAGTAATCCAGGCAGATCATCCAGCCCAGGTGTAGGGCAATCCACACTTACCCTAACTCCTTATGTTTCCAAGCGGAAGATGCCGTCAGACGGAAAGCCAGCAACCGTCCTTCCCCGCCCGTTAGCGGGAAAAGGTTCAGGCCTAGCTCTCAGGTCCCACCGACTGAAAACACACCCTGATTCTGGAAGCATTAGAGTGGGACAGGGAACATCTCAGAAAAACTGAAGTGCTGCTTTTACGTCCTGCTTTAACTGCCAGCCCTAGCTGCCTCAACAGAAATGGGGAGGATAATTTAAAGGGCTACTTAAAGGAACGGTCTCCTGTGCTCCTTTTGGGCTCATAGATCTCGCTGTGAACCTATGACCTAAATATGTGTGTGCTACTGGGAGTTTTCAAGTGGTCACGTAATTACTTTCCTCTGAAGGTACACCTGCCTCCCAGGCTACTGGGAAGCCCTGGGAGCTCAAGCTGCAGTCCCTCTCGGTGGTCTGTGCCCCTGGGGAGCAGTCTGGGACACAGCACATAGTGCCTGGACAGCTCCAAGAGCTTCTGAAGCTGCAGATAATCAAGGTCATCCCTCTGATCCCCTGGTATATGCCAACCGCTCTACATATATTATCTCATTTCACTGGCACCCTAACATTTAAGTGCTGTTCTTCCCATTTTACCGATGAGGAAACATTGCTGGAAAGGGGCAGGGCGGGGATTAGAGCTCAGGCGCCTGCTTCAGGATTCATGTAACCACCACGCTCATCACCTCTCCTACAGTCTCTGTCTCATGTTAAAGGAAATGTTACTTGATGCAAGTAGTAACACTGGGCTACTTTAAAACCATATCCAGGGAATTCAGAAAAATAACACTTTTTGTTAGTCAGTAGCTGAGGATGAGATGTGAAGAGAGAGATGGCTCTGTGATGTGGCTTCAGAAACACCCCGGCCTCCTCAAATAAAAACTGGGAGACTACACCTCAGGATGGGCCACATAATGACAGCGAGGATGGATTTTGGGCTGAATTGCGCCCCCCTCCCCCAAATTCATATGTTGAATTCCTAGCGCTCCTCCCCCAGCTCCGAATGTAACTATATCTGAATAGGGCCTTTAAAGAGGTCAGTAACATTCAACTAACTCATGAGGGTGGATTCCAACCCAGGACTGTTGCCTTTATAAAAGAGTATGTGTGTGGGGGGGTGCACCTGGGTGGCTCAACCAGTTAAGCATCAGACTATTTCGGTTCAGGTCAGGATCTCAGGGTCAGTGGATCAAGCCCTGGGTAGAGCTCAACGCTCAGCGGGAGTCTGCTTGAGATTCTCTCTGTCCTTCTTCCTCTGCCCTTTCCCTGCATCTACTCTCATGCATGGGCTCGCTCTCTCTCCCCACTCCCTCAAATAAATAAATATTTTTTAAAAATTTGTTTTAGGGGCACCTAGGTGGCTCAGTGGGTTAAGGCCTCTGCCTTCAGCTCAGGTCATGATCCCAGGGTCCTGGGTTCGAGCCCCGCATCAGGCTCTCTGCTCAGCGAGGAGCCTGCTTCCCCACCCCCCGCCTGTCTCCCTGCCTACTTGTGATCTCTGTCAAATAAAGAAAGAAAATCTTTTTTTAAAATTTTGTTTTAAAGAGATTATAACACAGACACACCGAGAGAAGATCGCATGAAGATGCAGGGGAAAGATGGTGAAAGGGGAGCAGAATGTGCTACCCCAAAATATGCCTCTTTAGCATAAGGATTATTCTGAACTGATTATTTTTTAAGGAATTGCAGACACAAAAGAAGCTCTGAAAACAGGGTAGCAGCTTACCTTTTGTAAGAGAAATTTACATTCGAAAGGGATCTTGTACCAGGAAGGGAGCTATTACCAGAGATAACGCCCCTGAAAGACTTATCTGCAGGGCAGGGCAACCTTGGTTTACCAAACATTCACTTTTCTCACCTTCCCTTGAATTGCCTTTTCCCCCTGGAAACCTCAGACCCCTTTCCCTTAGATCAGGATGCTATATAAGCTGTGATCAAGTGGCCGCCTTTTGACAGGTCTCATTATCTTTGTGGGACTCCAGAAAGTGTCAAGTAATTATGTGTATGTTATTAAAATTTGTTTTTCTGCTGTAGATCTGTTTTTTTGTTTTGTTTTGTTTTTGCTTTTTATTTCAGGGGGCAGGGTATCAGCCAAGAACCTAGAAGGATAGAGGGAAAATTGTTTCCTCCTCTACGGTGGCCATGTATCAGCCAAGGAGAGAGACCTCAGAAGAAATCAACCCCATTGACATCTTGATCTAAGACTTCTGGCCTCCAGAACTGTAAGATAAATTTCTGTTGGTAAGACACCCAGCCTGTGGTACTTTGTCATGAAAGCCCTAGCAGACTAATACACAATGCTATGTATTTACCACACCATTTCCTCTTTCTGGATGTAGGAAAACAACATTTTCTACCCTCCCTGCATTGGGGTGAGGCCCTTGTGACTAGTTGTGTGTGACCAAAGGATCATAAATAAAAGAAATACACTTCCTTCATCAGCTGAGGCACTTAAAGGCGGGTGTTATTTGCCCATGGTCCTTCTCTCCTCCTCCGCCACTGCCATGGGACCAGGGAGACAGTATGCTCTAGAAAATGGAGTTACAAGATGGCAGAGCTCCCGTCAGCCTGGCTCCCTCCGTGACTGTGTGGGGCAGAGCACTCTGTTAACCTGCTTTGGATTTTTAATATGAGAAATAAACTTTTTTTTTTTTTTTTAAGCCACTGAGGTTTCAGGGTTTATTTGTGACTGCAGCATAGTCTAGCCTCTCCTCACACACAAATCCACCTTTGAAAAGATGGACTACCAAAAACCCATTTCAGGACTTAACGTGCCATTGGATGAAGCCATATTAAATTTTCATTTTGCAGGTAAGATGCTCACATAGGAACAATTTCATTTGTTCACCCTCTGATTGTACATATTTGCAGAATTAGAACCAATAGGTTCGACCACCTCCAACTGACAGACAATACAGGTGAGACCCATTCAGATTCCCGGTTTGGCAAAAGCCCAGAAACATGTTAGCAGAGGAATTGGACTCCAAACTCTTGGAGGCAGGCCCCTGGCCAGGGCGGCCTCCGCCATTAAAAGATGGCACCTGGCTAGTTGCCAGGTTAGGATTGCCTCGTGAGACTAAGCAGAACACCCAAAGAGGAAGTAAACAGCACTGGTTGCTAGCGAAGTTGTTCGTTTAGGTGCACAGCCTGATTCGCTCCCTCCTGTACCCTGCTCGCTGATTGGTCATGTAAACGTATATAAGTGTGTAGACTTGCGGAAATAAAGGGAGAGAAGATACATCTGAACTGGGGCTTCTTGTCGTCCTTGCGGGTCGAGGGCGATAAATGGTGCCGGCATCCGGGAACTAAATAAAGGAATCTTGCAAGGTAATCCGCAGGAAAGCGGGGACATTAGCCACGTTCAAAAGTGGGAATTCCGCGGTAAAGCGGGGAGTAAAGGTCAACTGAAGTATATGCGTGTAAAAAGTTAATGTGCTAGTTAGTGTCTTTAACGTCCGCGTCCGTTGTCTGTGTGTTCATACTGGGATCTGAAGTATCTAAAGTGTGGTTGGAAGGGTCTTTAAAAAACCTGCTGAAAGCCAATGGAACTCCACTAAAAGCAAAAACTGCTTGGGCCTTTTTGAATACAGTGGAAAAGGTGGCTCCATGGTTCCTAGATGAAGGCTTGCTAACATACCTCAATGGGACCACCTATGATCCAGGTTTTGGCCCCTGTGAAACCTATTAATGCCTCGGGGCCATATCAACCTTTTAAGTTGCCCAGGTGCACCAATAACAAGGTATGGCCACCGGTATGGCCGCCTTCCGCTCAGTTTACATCAATGAAATGCATAGCTTTACATTCACTCCACGCTTTCCTACTTATAAAAATAATACCTTTACAGGGTACAATTATTCCTTTCAAATCCAAAGCAAGGCAATCCCTCCTCCCCCTTTGATGCATGGCAGGTCTGTAACTTGCTAGGAGCATGTACTGATATCTCAGCAGTGTCCATGTTAAATGGTGGCAAATTCCTCAACTGTTCTTATAAACAAAATGACTCTAGTACCTTTGAGACAACAGTTAATGTGTCTTGTCCCAATAATATTATTTATCAGCCCACTCCCATATGCGTCTCGCCACCGTTCCTTTCCCTCGTAACAAATGCTAGCGAGCTGAATGATACGTTGAATTGCACTAAGAATTGCTATCTTTCCCAGTGCTGGAATGTCATGGCCTTCAAGCTGGCTGTGTTTATGCGTATCCCTACCCATGTTCCTATCCCAGGTTCCACTCCAGAGAACAAGTTACCGGTGGTGCTATCCAGAAAGAAGAGAGATTTTGGTATCACAGCCGCCGTCGTGACAGCATTGGCTATATCTACAGCAGCTGCCACGGCAGCAGCGGTCTCGCTTGCTGCAACTAGACCCACTGCGGAAGCTGTGAACACCCTTGCAGAAGGAACGGCGGCTGCCCTTCAAACACAGACTCAGATCAATGCACATCTGCAAGCAGGAATCCTGATAGTCAACCAGAGAGTGGATTTGGTTCAAGAACAAGTGGACATATTGGGGGCCCTATTGGGACTGGGATGTATAGCACCCTTCCCGGCAATTTGTGTAACTCCCATAGCCTATACTAATATGAGTGACTTACAGAATGTCTCCCGACAGCTCTCCCAATACTTGCGGGGGAATTAGTCCGCAGAATTCCAAAACTACACTCAGCACCCGCCACTAGGCATAACAAGGATAAATAACACCAGAGTTGAGCTTGCAACCCTCCCAGAGATAATCAAAACATTGCAAGATGTGTTAACCTTTACGAAACAATGGGCTAGCGTAATTGGTCTGATGACAATCCTCGTAGTGGGCTTGATTCTACTAGTAAGGAAACTGCAAATTTGGAGGTGACAGCAACATAGGCAACAGCAAGCCATGGTGCGGGCCTTGTTAGCCATTGAGGCTGGAACATCCCCCCAAGTGTGGCTAAGTATGCTGGATCAGTAGTCAACGACGGGTAAGATTGGTGGGAGAAATATACCAACCTAAGACAGGACGCAGATCATTGATATCTGCCGTCTGATGACAGGTAAGGATATTCCCCGCCACTGACAACCTAAGAAAGGCACGATCCCTGCCATAAAAGAAAAAAGGGGGAGATGTCGGAGGCAGGCCCCTGGCCAGGGCGGCCTCCGCCATTAAAAGATGGCACCTGGCTAGTTGCCAGGTTAGGATTGCCTCGTGAGACTAAGCAGAACGCCCAAAGAGGAAGTAAACAGCACTGGTTGCTAGCGAAGTTGTTCGTTTAGGTGCACAGCCTGATTCGCTCCCTCCTGTATCCTGCTCGCTGACTGGTCATGTAAACGTATATAAGTGTGTAGACTTGCAGAAATAAAGGGAGAGAAGATACATCTGAACTGGGGCTTCTTGTCGTCCTTGCGGGTCGAGGGCGATACCAAACCAAAAATTATATTTCTTTGTGTGACAACAAGTTAGCAGTATCTATCAAAGAGTGCACATCAGGGGGTGCCTGGGTGGCTCAGGGGGTTAAAGCCTCTGCCTTTGGCTCAGGCCATGGTCTCAGGGTCCTGGGATTGGGCCCCTTCAGGCTCTCTGCTCAGTAGGAAGCCTGCTCCCCCCCACCCCCACCTCTGCCTGTGTCTCTGCCTACTTGTGATCTCTGTCAGATAAATAAATAAAATCTTTCAAAATAAAAAAATAAAGAGTACATATCAAATGGTAACCATGCTCTTTCACTTAGCAACTTGACCCCTAGGATTAATTGACCAGAAAGAGCTGGACAGATGTGCAGAAATATAGAAATAAGAAGATACACTATGCTAGCACTATATGTGATTGTGAAAATTCAGAAATAATAGAAGTGCCTACTTAAAGGGAATTGGTTAAATAAATTATGGTTCTTCATCTGCACTCAAATCTATATAGTTGAAAAAAAATTCAACTTTTTTGTCCACATGAGAAGACACCTATGTCATATTTACTGGAGCACAAGGATAAAAAGTAGAAAAAGAAAAGTAAATTAGCAATCATGAAAGATTTCTTAATCTCCATGCATTGACGTGTATCAAGTACCTGCCATCTGGTAGACACTTTTTTGCCCTCCCAACCCTCTCCTGCATTTTGCTTGAATTGTCGTAAATAAACCTAAGTAGGTGATCCAACTCTACAACCTACCAGCTGTGTGATCTCAGGCCAGAAACTTTCACAGCTCTCACACCTATACAACTGAAAGAAATAATAGCATTTCCTTCAGAAGGTGCTACAGGATTCATTAGACTATGTACATAAGGTGCTTAGAAAGATGCTTGGTGCATAATAAGTGCTTAGTAGACAGTCACCATTATGGTGATGGTAATGATAATGATACTCATCTCTGGAACCGGGAGAAACAAGCTTTCTTGCAGTTTATGTTGTATTTACTTCTGCTTTTTCTCTCTTTAAAAAAAAAATTATCTAGGAAGAAAACATAATAAATCATTCCACTTATTTCTCTTCCTGAAATTAAATAAAAAGACAATGGTTTTTAAAACCGTGCTTATCCCAGTAAACTCAGCTATGTTAGGTATTCTAATGTTTAATGTGGCTTCTAAAGGCAATCTCCCTATTTCATTACCAAACCGATACACTTCTTCTCTGGGGAGTTAACAATAATGGAGTCATTCCCAGGTAAACAGAGTGTTTATCAGGGATAACCTAAAGTAGCCCCACTAGATGTACAGCACACTTGCCCTCTTCTACCAAGAGATTAGCCTGGGGCTTCTCCTCTACTGATTTCTGTAACACTGTACTTATGGCAAGGATCTTTCAAAACCACAGAAGGAACCTTTTATGTGACCACACTCTAACTTAAACAGGACTTTCTATTTGAGGTCCTACCCCGTGCATTTGAAGTATTAATTTAACCAACCAGGGTTACTTCCCAGACTGTAAGCCTGAAAGGTTTGTGTGGCTCTAGAAACAGACTAGAATTAAAATTCAATGTACCCACCGTTCTGATCCAGTATCTCTTCGGTCCATGGATGCTCTGTGGAACCAAGTATAATGCAGAATGCAAGGAACTAGTGAGCATTTGTAGGCTATCTAAGCTTGGCAAATTGCTGCTACAGTGGACCCAAGAATTAAAGGTTTTTTTTGGAGCCTTTTGTAGCAGCTGAGTCCCCGGCTTTGTGTGGTTTGCCCAAAAGTTTCACAGCTGGGCAGTGAAACAGCTAGGGCTGGAGCCCAAGGACTGGCTTCCCAGGGAATGCGCTTTCCACTGCTGCTGGATTATCATTCTTCCGTTTTTGCTTCTTGGACAACCAAGCAAAGTTAAAATAGCTCGTTCAAGGTCAGAGGGGCAGTCAAGCACAGCTGGCAATGCCAGCCGGCAGATTATAAAATCCTAAAGGCAGATTATATAATCCTAAAGGGAAGGTCCGCCTACCTCACCTATCCCCACCAACGCGGTGTAAATGTTTTTGTTGATTGTCTCCCAACACAGTTTAGAGGAAGTTTCTCTTCTAGGTCAGTACTAGGTGTGTAAACACGTGTGACACACGTGTCTGTTACCAGCCGAGTAGGCACACACGCCCCGACCTGGAGGCTGGCAAAAGTTGCCATTGCACCGCGACGGTCATGCACCCCTAGCGACTCGCCGCTCGCCCACTGTAACGATTCAGCGACCTTTCTTCCTGGGGTTGGCAACTTGGAGACTGCAAACTGGCGTCAAATTGAGCCGGAAGCAGAATGCACGACCAGGGCTAGTCTTGAGGGTACAGAGGACCCTGTTGCACATTTAAGACCGCTAGCCAAGCCTGGTCTTCGGCCACAGTCCGGGGACTCGCGACTTTTTGATCCTGTAACTAAATGCACTCAGGTGACGCTCAGACGCCCAGCAGAACGCCCACAAGTTCAAAGCGGCAGCTGGCGGGTGCAAGCTCCCTCCTTGGACGAAACGCCCCTCCCTGAACTGCAGACTGCTCTCACCGGCACCTTCCTATACCTCCACGGTGTGAGAGCCTTCTTGGCACCCGTGCTGCATCTGCCCCACAGGAGGCGGGTGGTTTAAACCTCACGCTCCGTCTGTGTGCCCAGCGAGCGCCGGGCGGGAGCTGCGCGCGCGGGTGAGAGCGGGTCCCCGGGACCGTGCAGGCCCGGGTGCCGAAGGGACGGCACGCAGGCTCCCGCCACCAGGACGCCCACCCTCGCTTCCCCTGTCCCCCGCCCCCCAGGCTGGGGCTGGCGGTGGTTCGCTTCCCGGGAAGGCGGGTGGCTGCGGCAGGAAAGCAGGGGCACCGCGGCCGCGCAGAGAGGCGTGGGAAGCTCGGGGTGCAACAGGAGGGGGTGGACCCGGCCCGTCGCGGCACTAGCTCGGGGTGACGCCAGGGAGAGCGCCGCGGCTGCTGCGCAGGGACACGCACTAGCGGCCGGCTGCTGCTGGTGGGCGATTGTTAGCGTTCGGAATTATCAACCAGGCGGTTACACCAGGCACTCGAAGTGCTCCCCTCCTGCGAAGGGAGAAGGGAGTAGGGCACCAGGACACGCAGAGACCAAGGAGGGTGAGAGAAGAAACATGCCTCCTCACCGCGCCGGTGTCCGAGAGGGGCTGTGGGGGACAGCTCTGGCCTGTTGCCTGCGCACCCAGCCCGCCCAGCCGGCCCAGTTCGCTCAGCCCGCTAGCCGCCGAGCCCGGGTGCCCGGGGCTTTGGAGAAGGGGGAGGAGGCGGCCTCGGACGGCTGCCCGGCGCGGTGCCCGCGGGACGTACGGACCCTGCGCGAGGGGCTCACCTGGCGGGCATTCGGCCGGCAGCGCGTCTGCTCCATGCCGGGGCGGGCACGCGGCTGCAGCACCCCGCACCCCGCGCCTCGCGCCCACGGGAAGGGTCTGGTCGTTCCGAGGGACTCTGGCCCCGAGCCGGAGCCTCTTAGAGCCTTCACTCCCCAGGCACGTCCCGAGGCCAGCGGGTGCCTGGGTCCTAGCGCCCCTCCCGAGGTGTGGTGCCCCGACTCTGAGTCCGCTTAGCGCACCCCTAACTACTCCGCTCCCCGCAGGGCCTCTCCCCCTCCCTCGAGGGAAGTCGGGTCTCGCTAGAGCTGCCCAACCTGGTGCTGGTTGAGACTCGGGGATTGGGCACCCAGCTTTCTCCTCATCTTGCCCACCCTTCTCCACTTTGTTCTTGTGTCTCCACCTCCAAGTAAACAGTGAAGCATCAGATTTATCTCATTCCTCAATTAAAATTCATATATGTTATTTTAAAGAGACTCTAAAGTCAGAGACATTAGTCATTATTAATACACACAGTATAGCATATAAAAAATCATTCGTCCTCAAAGTGAAGGAGAACTTTTCTATTTATATGACTATGAAACCATGCCCTATTATTTATGTGTTGTGTGTGGTGGAGGGTAGGTAGGATTATCCCTCAGTCTTAATTAGTGCAGACAATCTACCAACTGTGAGTCAAGTTTGGATCAAGCCAAAGGTGCTGCCATCCTTCCTGCTACCCCTACCCCCCTCCCCCATTTGAAGAGCTGGAATCAAAGGTCTGGGCAGATTCTATTATGAAGCTTGCGGACATTTTCTAAAAGTAATAAATTGTTCCTACTTAAATCCCTCAGCTGTAAATAAGCCTGGCTTCTTACTTGTGATTATTATCACACCTGCCCCATACCTGGTTCCTGGGGGGAGGGATTTCTAACAAAGACCTAGAGAGCATTTGCAAAGACTTTTCCTTTCTCAGCTGCCCACAGGGCTGAGTCAGTCCAGTTAAAACCAAGATCAACAACAGCAATATTTTCCTGCTGACTTTCTTATCCAGAGAGGCTGGTGAGATTTCTAATGACAGAAAATGAAAACAAGTAGCATGAAACTAGTCCACAAAACATGGAGAGAGACAAAGAGAAACATTATCATTTGGGTGTTAGCCGTAATCTATAAAGGTCAATAGAAAGGTATGGCAACAATATGAATATAGTCTTTATAGTCTTTTTCTAAGGAGCCCAAAGTTTTCCCTCAAAAGCATTCCTCTCTGTGTGCATAGACTCTAATATGGTCACCGATTATCCCCATCTCCTGGTGTTCATGCATTTATGGAACCCTGTGACTTGCTTCCTACCTGGAGCAAATGGTGACAGGATGTCACTTCAAAGATAATATTTTTTTAAAGATTTTATTTATTTATTTGACAGAAGGAGAGAGAGATCACAAGTAGGCAGAGAGGCAGGCAGAGAGAGAAAGGAGAAAGCAGGCTCCTTGCTGAACAGAGAGGCTAATGTGGGGCTTGATCCCAGGACCCTGAGATCACTACCTGAGCCAAAGGCAGAGGCCCAATCCACTGAGCCACCCAGGCACCCCCAGGCACCCCCAGGATGTCACTTCAATGATTATGTTACACAGCTTTGCTAGGAGAGTCTCTCTTGCTGGCTTTGATGAAGCAAAGAACCTCAATAAAGAGGTCCATGTGGCAAGGAACTGAGGGTGCCTCTGGCTAAGAGCCAGTAAGAAACTGAGGCCCTTAGTCCCATAGATGAGAAGGACCTAAGTTTTGCCAGCAACCAGGAGAGAACTCTTCCCGAGTCAGACCCTGAGATGAGACTACAGCCGCAGCTGTCACAGAGGACACAGTGAAGCCATGCTCAGACTTCAGTCTCACAGAAACTGAGGTAATGTGTGCTGTTTTAAGCCACTTAATCGGTGGTAACATGTTATGCACAATAGCAAAACTAATATACTTCCTCCTTCCACAGATGAAAAAGTGAGGGAAAGGGGGAGGCAAAAGGTAGAAGGGCTAACTAAGGTCATTAAAAATTGGCAGCAAAATCCCCCATTATGTCATAATCATAGCCTCTCCAGGCCCCATACGGACAAGGAAAAGCAAAATAGCAAAGACATCAGGAGGTGAAAGAGCAATTTCAGCCTGAGATTCGGAGGTGGTGGAGCAACAGAAGAACTTAAAGAAAGTCTGAGGCAAAAATAACCCAGCAGGTAAAAAGATGCCTTGAAAAACTCAGGGCCAATTGACCCCAGCAAAAAAAACAAAAACAAAAACAAAAACAAAAAACAAAAACGCACATTTTCAGAAAGAAAAGCCAATAAATTAAAAGAAAAACAGAAAAGAGAAAACTAATAACAGAGAGACAATGAGGAAAAACACAGACACTAAATCCTCTAAATTTCCTTTCCAATTATCTAGAAAAGGAAAACAAAAGCCATACTTTCTCCTGTGACTGCGGGGATTTTCCAGCAGAGCTGCTCAAGAAGTCCTCACAGACTATCCACACACAGCACATGCCTGTGGCAGCCAGCGGGGTGTCTGCGGTTCCCAAGATATAGCATAAAATCTCGAAACTTGTAGCCAGGGTTCGGAGGGCTAGCACCTATTTGCTAGACTTTAAGTGTCTTTTGAGGCCTAAAGTTTTAAAGTGTTCTGTTCCACCCTGGATGTAATACAGTTTAATTGAGCCAACACTTAAACCCACTGGACATTTCCTGTCACGTACCATGAAGGGTACTATAGAGTGGGGTATGACTTTCAAAGAGAGGAAGGGGAGGAAAGGGAAGAGATGGAGGAATGGAGGAAGAAAAGGAAAGAAGGTAAGAGAAGGAGAGGGAAAGGACAAGAGGCAGAAAGAGCAGGAAAGGGAACTGAAACAAAGGGAAGGAAAGAAGGAAGAAAGAAAAGAAAAGGTGGGGTGGGAGAAGAAGAAGAGAAGAAACCTGAGACACAGAGTTTCCAGTCTAGCACAGTGTACCATTTAGGGTCCTTCGAGCATGGCACTGGTCATTCTTTGAAGACTGAAGATGTTAATGTTGCTGACAAGCTGGTGCTTGTGTGATTGCCACAGTGTGAAAGCCCAGTACAAACAGGTGCTACCAGTGTTTGGTAACTTCTGGAGAAATTAAGAAATTTAAAAAATTTAAATTTAAGAAATTAAAAAAATTTAAAACGCTGCCACAGGCATGTGCCGTGTGCAGAGAGTCTGTGAGGACTTCTTGAGCAGCTCTGCTGGAAAATCCCCGCAGTCACAGGAGAAAGTATGGCTTTTGCTTTTCTTTTCTAGAAATTTAATGAAGATATTAAGTCCATGTTTTACCTTCCACGATCATCAATGACCCTGGCAGCACATGTGTTAGACTCCTTCTATGATTCTTCCACTGGTTGGCATAGCATTATCCTGCTCCCCACATCCCTCTCCTGAACCAAGGGAACACACAGACAGTCCATATCTGTCTTCCTGACAATGGATGAACAGACTCTGAGAGGCCACTTGGGGACGCCTGTGGTCTCCCTCACTCCATGAGTGGTTTCAGGATCCTAGCAACCCCAGGTTTTCCTAATCATATTGCAACCTCAGACAAAATCAACCAAAGCTACTAGGAGGAAACAAAACACACTTCCTACAGAATTCAAGTCCAGACATCCTCCAACCTGGATCCCTGCCCTCAGGATGGCGCAAGACAAAGGAGAAAGGAAAAGCAACTTATCACCTGGATGGGCATTAGTCCTGTGGCCTGGAATTACAAATTTGCAAAGAATAAATGTGAACTGGGAAGTTCAGTGTTATCAATAAAATATCTCATAATTATTTATTAGTAGGAAGTCATAGGCATTAATGATGAGACACCCTTGCCTTCTTATCTGAGGAGAGGCCCCATGTCAGGTGGCTGTTACACATTCCTTTAAGCATGTCTGAGAGCTGAATCTCTCCCACTCTTCACTGATACTTATATCACCTTCAACACACCTGTCTATCAAGATATTTTGAATAGGGACAAATTTGTTTAATTTTATAGTTGACCCTAGAACAACACAGCTTTGAACTACAGGGGTCAACTTACACATAGATTTTTTTCAATAAGTACAGTACAGTATACTATAAGTATATTTTCTCTTTCTTATTATTTTCTCAACAGTCTTTTTGCTAGCTTACTTTATTGTAAGAATACAGTATATAATACATATAACCCACAAATTTTGTGTTAATGGACTGTTTGTGTTATCAGTAAGGCTTCTGGTCATTAGTAGCTAAAGTTTTAGGGAATCGGAAGTTTCAAGGGCATGTGTGACTGTGTAGAGGGAGGGACACCCTCCCTCTTCAAGCATCAACTATATATTCATTCATCCACCCAAAGATCTTTTGGAGAAACTACTGCATGTCAGGAATGATTTCAGGTGCTGAGGATAGACTGTAAATAACATGAATCCATACTGACATGATGCTTACATTCTAATGGAGGGAAGAGAGACAGTTAAGAACAAGAGGAAAGCAAAATATTATCTTATGATCTGAAAAACTGAAGGGTAGGCCACTTTAATTTGGGAGGTCAGAGCAGGCTGCTCTAGGAAGGGACATTTGAACTGACACATGGTGTAACTCATGGGGCTGGGAATGCAAACATCCAGGGGAGGACCCCAGAGAAGGGAATAGCACATGCAAAATCCTCCTGGCAGGAAAGAGCTTGGTAAATTCAAGAAAGAGAGAGGAGGCTAGTGTGGCCAGGTGCAACAGGAAGCCTTGAGGTGGTTTTAAGCAGAGAAGAAACACAGAATAGTGACTTTTGGAAAAGTCACTCTGGCCACTGTATAAAGAATCCATCCTAGGGGATCAAGGGTGGATGCTGGTAGGACAGTAGGAGGCTGCTGGAGTGAGCTACGTGACAGATGGGGATGACCAGGGAGAAAGCAGGGCAGACCTAGATGCATTCATTTTGATTGTCTGGCTGACAGGACTAGTGATGAAGTGCATGTGGGGGGTGGAGTGGACAAGGATAGTCCCTAGGTTTCTGGCCTGGGCAGTTGGGTGGATGGAGGTGCCATTTACTGAGATAGGGAAGCATGTGAGAAAAGCAGAAAAAGCAGGGGAAGTGGGGAAGTGGGGAAGTGGGGAAGCAGCAACCTGGCCTTGGCCTTGTTCAGTTCAAGTCTCTATTAGACTTCCAAGTGACCTTGTCAAGGAGGCAGATGGATCTTTGTGTTTCAAGCTCAGCAAAAAGGCCAGCGTTAGAGTCATAACTTTGGGAATCATCAGTTTAAAGCTGCCACCAGAAGCCATGGGTTGGATAAGGTCACCAAAGAAGGCCATAGTAATCAGAAGGGAGAAGAGGGCAGAAACCCACACTGTGGGCCTGCCAACTGTTACAGGTCAAGCAGAAAAGCAGATGCCAGCAAAGAGCCTCAGGAGCCATGGCCATATAACAGGATGAAAACCCACCAGAGAGAATGAAATTATTTAAATGAGTTGTCCACTGATGTGAAGAGCTAGAAAATGGAAAACTCCAAAATGATTTGACACAAGGAATAGACATAGAGATTGTACATTATAAAGATATATCTGATTGTAGAGAAATGCATGGGTTGAGAAGACAAAGAAGGATACAGAGATAGTAACAATCTAGAAGGAGCTGAGGAGATCCTGAGGAAGAGCATTGGCCTTAGAAATGGAGGGCAAGGGGAGAACAGGAAGGATACTTGGAGATGGAGTAGGGATTTGTAATGGATGGGCTATGAGTGGGCAACTCCTGGGTACAGTAGTGCCCACTAAGACAGGTGCCACTAGGTGAAAGCAAACATTCACGGTGAGCAGTTTGAGTCTGTTGGGTCTGAGGTGTCCATGGAACACCAAGGAAAGATGTCTAGTCAGTAAGAGGAAACAGGTCTGCAGTGGTAGGAAGTATTAGGATTGGAGCTAAAAATCCAGCCATCATCAATACACAGATATGAGAGGAAGCATGAGCAGGAGAGTTAAGGATCCAGTCTCAGAGGGTTTCCAGAGGTGAACACTGAGAGAACTGGACAAAGGAGATACCAGTAGATGGACAGTAAGATAACCTGCCCTCCGACTAGAGGTTGATTCCAGCCTAACTTCTTCTAGGCAAGGACATCAAACAACACATTAAATAGAGTTACTCCCTAACAGAAGTAGAGTTCTTACAGAAAATGAAAGTCAGCTCTGCATACACACACAAACACACACACTTATCCCAACCAAACTTTCCAGGCCTGGAAGTTCTTTCCTCCTTTAAAAAATGAGATGGAGGGACACCTGTGTGGCTCAACGGGTTAAGCCTCTGCCTTCGGCTCAGGTATGGTTTTGGGGTCCTGGGATTGAGCCCCACATCGGGCTCTCTGCTCAGCAGGAAGCCTACTTATCCCTCTTTTTCTGCCTGCCTCTCTGCCTACTTGTGATCTCTCTCTGTCAAATAAATAAATCTTTTTTTTTTTTAAAGAGATGGGGAGTTGTAGTCATTTTAAAAAAATACTTCTGTTTCCCAAATTTATCTAAGGATTAAATGCATTTCAATCAAATTCTTACAACTTTAGTGGGCTTTTAAAAATATAGATATAGGGGCACCTGGGTGGCTCAGTTGGTTAAGCAACTGCCTTCAGCTCAGGTCATGATCCTGGAGTCCTGGGATTGAGTCCTGCATCTGGCTGCCTGCTCAGCAGGGAGTCTGCTTCTCCCTCTGACCCTCTGCCCTCTCATGCTCTTTCTCACTCTCATTCTCTCTCAAATAAATAAATAAAATCTTTTAAAAAATAAAAATTAAATTAAAAAATAAAGATATAAAAATATAGATAAAGATAAATTAAAAAACCATTGTCCTTAGATTCTGACCAATGCTCTATTTCTGCCCCCCCACCTCACCCCTCCTCCTCCAACTTGTGTTTTCCCCCTATCGCTAGTCATCATACTCAAACTAAAGACAAGAAATATCCCAATTAGCAAAACCTCTGGGAATGAAGCAATTTCATAAGTGACTTGTCCGTGTTTGGAAGCCAGCCATGTACCTTGTAAATCAGGTGATCAGTGTTCATATGGATCATACAGGTCCCTAATAATACTTTTGAGACTGTGACCCTACATCACAGTTGCTAGAGGCTAAAAACCAACCATGCAAGTACAAGTAAACAAACAAGCCTCCTCACCTATTTCCGACTTGTTTGCAAAGAGTTAATGGCAAATCATATTGACACTCCCCCAAATTCTGAAGTCAGGGAGGTTTGTCTAGATGGCCCCTTGCTTCCCTTCTTTGCCTGTCCTCTCTTCTTCCCCAATCCAGATACCCACTTTGTGCCCACCTGACCTCCTGCTCTCTTCTCTAGTTTGAGGAAGAGCTGTACCCTCCACCTGTGCTCACAGATCAGCTTGTGGCACTTGTGCGAATGTCTCCAAGTCAAAGTGTTACCTCAGGAATTTGCATTATGCATCATTTACTTACTACTTTCTTACTTACTTGGGGGGGGGGCTGGGAGCTGGGTGGGGTGGGGTGGAGAGGGATGCCAGAGATGAAGTAAACAGGTGGAAAACAGGGATGCTTCAGGTCTCAATGTGCCTAGGCTGAGCGCTCCAGCCTGTGTGTGTGTCTCCCGATTTCTCTCCAGTGCCCCGCACTCCCCGCAGCCTGCACTAGCACTATACTTTCCTAATGGTGCGTCTGTAGCTCCTACCAGACTAAGCTCCTTGAGGGCTCAGTCTGTATCTGTCTTATTTTTGGATTCCCAGGCACAAAATAAGCACTCAGTAAGTGTTCACTGAATGAACAGATGAATTGAAGTTGGGCTGTAGGAGTTAGAATGTTGTCCTTTTAAGTGACTGAAAAAGGATGGCGAGATTAAAAAAAAAAAAAAAAAAAAAAAAAAAGACTGTTCTTTATCTCCCAAGACCATGAAATGGCCTTTGTTCCCTGGCTGGTATTAGAAGATGTGACCTACGGGGCGCCTAGCCTCTGCCTTCAGCTCAGGTCATGATGTAGGGAGCCTGCTTCCTCCTCTCTCTGCCTGCCTCTCTGCCTGCTTGTGATCTCTGTCTGTCAAATAAATAAATAAAAATCTTAAAAAAAAAAAAAAGGAGTAGGGGGAAAGAAGGTGTGATCTAAAAGGTACTAGAGGCAGGAAAAACAAACATTGTCATCCTCTGCTTCTTCTTGGTCCAAGAATGTTAGCTCCTGACCCTAACTTTGGATTCCTAAGACTCCCAGATGGACCTTTTATGTTGCTTGGTGTTCTTGATGTTTCATCTATCACTTCGTTCAAACAAACATATATTGGGGTATACTAAGCTCCAGGCACAGTGGTGGGCATTGAGGATTTGACAATGAACAAACCCAGCCTAGTCCCTGTGTTCACCAATCTTGCAATCTGGTTGAGTTGCTATTTAATGAACTGTCTGAGCCAAAGACTCCTTCACCATCCACCATTCATCTCTCCAGCCAACCAATTCCCTGTGTTTCTTATTTATAAACTTCTGAGAACAACAATGCAGTAAAGGAAGGCTTACTGTAGTTTGGGTTTGGAATCACAGAAATACTAGAGCTAAAGAGGACTTTGCCAGAATCTCTCTGTCTACTCCTCTAGATGGGTTCTACATCTTCCTTCCCTGACCCTGTGCCCTGGGAGGTGGGCCAGTACAGAATACAACAGTCAGCCCCTTGCCCTCTGACTTCCAGGCAGTTGGAATCAGTTACTATGGGGCATCAACTCAGGGTGAGAACATGGGCAGTAGCTTTGAGACCCCATGGCAGCCCAGAGCTCTCTCCAAGTTCCAACATTGGCTGTGTTGCCTGTCCCAAGGGTGTTATCATCAGCCTACAGATGGTAACAGCTTCTGGACTCTCACTAGCTCATGGATACTGCACCTTCCCTTGTGGGGTTCCTGACACCTGTCCAAAATGTGTAGGACAAGCCTTCATCTGTTTCCTGAAGGGACATAGAAAACCCTTCTCCTTCAACCTCTAGACATGGATTATAAGTGCCTAAAGAACAAGATCTACTTTGAATCCCTGGCCTTTAGGGCAATTTGGAGCCACACTGTGATGACACTTCTACCCGCATTCACAGACTGATTTTTTAAAGCATATCCTAGGGGTTGGACAAAATTATGCCAAGATGAAGTCCAGGCCTGAGTTGTCAACTAAAACAAGTGTACAAGAAGCCAAGTGACAGATGCTTGACCTTTCAGATGCCAAGAAGTCATAGCCAGGGGAATCAAGTTCAAACTTGGCCATGAGGCTGACATCTACCTATTCTAGTTCTTTCCCCAAGTCATACCCCTGAACAGGCCGAAGTGCCATTTCTCGGTGATCTTCCACCCATTTTGTTCACAAACCTACCTCTGCCTGGAATCCCTCCCCAACCCTGGTTTCTGTATGTCCAATCCCTTTCCATCCTCTAAGGCCTAGTGCAAAGAGTTTCTCCATCAATGTTCAAGCTTTCCATGATTATCCCAATGAGGAAATGGCTTGTTTTCCTCAAGATACTTGGAGCAGTTTGTTTGTACTCACTCATATTACCTACCACCACTTTTGCTAGAATTATTTACGTTCAGGTGTTTTTCTCACTCCTAAGCCCTGAAGAACCCTGAGGGCAGGACAGTATCTTATATGTCTTTGTTGCCCCTAAAGGACCTATTGCAGTGTTTCAAAATTGAACTTTCTAGCTACATAGTTGTTGATTGACTAAATACATGAATGAATTAAGAACCAAAATTATTTTCACTTGGGATGGCAACAGAATTTCTTCTGCGTCTCTGAAGACCAAACTGTATTTCACTTTTTCATCCAAAAATAGCAAATTCGTAAAAGCAAATCGCACTATATTTGAGGAGAAATATTTTCAGATTGTTTCCATATGTGTTTCTATATATACCAGTTTATGCAATATTTTAAATCAAATTCAACACCATGTGACCATGTATCTTCTAGACGCTCATAACGATGATTTAGGTCAGAGCTTAAAACAATAACAATAAAGTTCTTAAAGGAGGTCTGTTCATTTATCCCTCAGTTCTGCTCATTCTCTAGATGTTTCCTTTCTAGGCCTGGCTCCAATGTCACTTTCTGTCTGTGACCATCTCTGACTTCCCTGGGCAAAACTGCTCTGCCCAATTTTCTTTGCCCTTTGTACAGATCTTTGTCATGGCTTTCATCCCACGGCTCTGTGTTGCTTATGTTCCCATCTCCCAGTGAGAGCAGGAGCTCAAGAGCAGGGACCTTGCCTTGTGCACCCACTTCTGTCTTCCCAACACCTAGAATAGCACCTGGCACAGAGTAAGCTCTGAGTAAATGCGGTCTAAATTGAGTTGGCGTAATGTCAACTGTGAACTTTGGCACCCAAAAACCTAGCCCGTGCTTTCTTCAGTTTAAAATCCATAACATTAGGGGCGCCTGGGTGGCTCAGTGGGTTAAGCCGCTGCCTTCGGCTCAGGTCATGATCTCAGGGTCCTGAGATCGAGCCCCGCGTCGGGCTCTCTGCTCTGCGGGGAGCCTGCTTCCTCCTCTCTGCCTGCCTCTCTGCCTACTTGTGATCTCTGTCTGTCAAATAAATAAATAAATAAAATCTTTAAAAAAAAATCCATAACATTAATAAATTGCAGGAGATGTAAGAGAATGAAAACACACACACACACACCCCTGCTCTTTGGAAGCAGTATCCAGATTTCTTATTTATACCCAACTATTTAACCTTATCCCCCATTTAGAAAGCATGGAGCACTTGCACATTAACTCCTTCTGTTTGCAGCTCTAGGTTAGCACCTCAGCACCCATTCAGGATCAGGTCCCCTTCTAGCTAAATGATAGGCGGGGCCATGTTTCAAGTGAGGGAAAGCAGGAGGAAGGACATCTAGAACAGACTGAGCATTTAGTCTGTGCTCGGCCCTTTGCCTACCTTACCACTTTGAATCTTCATAGTATCTCAGGGTCAGCCTTATTCTATTAGCCCCACGTTCTAATAGACATCTCTCGGGGTCAGTGGAACCATTGATCTTAGACATGCTATCACTAGAGTGTCTCCAGTGGAGTGAGTATCAGGATGGGAATAAGGGTCAGGTTCACCTCTAACATCACCTCATCACCACTGGTTCACTAATTCACTACCTTGCAGACACACTGACCTTTCTGTTACCTGAAACCCCCCAGGTCTTTTCCAGATTGGGGTGTTTGCACATGGTCTGCTATACTTGTTCCCCCTCCCCACCCCAACTCTCTTTACCCGGCTAGTTCCTACCAATCCTACAGCCTAGTGGTTCTCAGGGTGTGGTCTCCAAACCAGTGATCTCAGCATTTATTAGTTTGGACCCACCTCAGACCTACTGAATCATAAACTCTGGTGAGGCGGGGGGTACCCAGAAATCTGTTGCAGTGTTTTGTTTTGTTTTATTTAAAAAACTCCAGGTGATTCTGAGGCACATAAAGTTTGAGAAGCACTGTTCCAGGCTTTATCTGTCAATTCTTCAGAGAGGAATTTCTTGACCCCAGTTCCCCAATCTGTATCATACCCCCATTGTTACTCTCCCATAGTATTTATTCATTTATCACAAACTGCAAATTATGCAACTATTGGCATGTTTGTTTGTTTTTAAATCTATCCTCCTCAGGGTGCCTGGGTGGCTCAGTCAGGTAAGTGACCAACTCTTGGTTTGGGCTCAGGTCATAATCTCAGGGTCTTGAGATCAAGCCCCTTGTTGGGCTCTGTGCTCTGCAGGGCAACCACTTGAGAGTCTCTCCCTTTCCCTTTGGCCTTCACAAACCACCCCCCTGCCTCTAAAATAATCAATAAATCTTTTTTTTTTTTTTTTTTTAAATCTACCTTCCTCAACAGACTCTGTGAAGGCAAGGACCATGTATACCCAAAGCCTTACACCATGCCTGACACAGAGTAGGTACTCAGTGCCTACTGGTCTGTTTTTCCTAGCCAACCTAGTACGTGACCATGGTGTATTTCTTGAGTTCACTGTGAACTTTTGCCTCCAGTCATAAAAGGCATAACATGACAGACAGCCAAGTCTCATTTACTCACCATCCAAATGACCACTTATGACGCCCGGTGTCTCAGACTTCCTTCACTGTCCATTGCTAAGAAACCACATGTATAAATGGGGTGGGAGGGACAGGGATTTAGACAATTAATTAATTATCAGTAACCTGGGTAAATAACTTAGTGAAGGAGGAGAGCAGAATCTCAGCTATGTTATTTTTCAGATTCTCAATGGATAATATGGACATGTATAATATGGAACCAAGATTCACTTTCCACCTAGGCTTAGTTAGACAGGTATTTGGATTTTAATTTCCTCAGAAAAAAAATTTTAAGATACATATTTTTCTCCCAGTGGCCAAAGGGGACAGCCCTGTAAGATCCCTCCTGACAAGAGTGTCACTCAATGCTTTTCCTAGGTGAGTCTTCACCTTATACAGGAACACCCAGAGGACTGTGGGTAGCTGGCAGCTGGGGGTCAGGAAAAGCAGCTATAATCTTGTCCCAGGTAAAGTGTCCTAGGGACCCTACAGCACACTTCAATGTTCCCTACCTGAACCCCAAGACAAAATCAGATTCACTTGAACCTTCAAGGCAGGCTTAAGCCAGAGACAATCCAAACAGAGGCAGCCCCACCTGGCCCAGCTCTACCTTGGCCAGCACGGCAAGGATCAGGACGGCCTGCTTCTGTGTTTCTCAGCGCTGCTCTTCTAACACTTGTCCACGAAGACAATTCTTCTCTCCACACTGTGTTGCCAATCTTAATCAGCACGATCATATCTGTTCAGTCAACATACAGATTCTCAACCTTTGCATCTGTCATGAAGCAAACTCAGAGAAGTGGAACCACCTGGCTGGGCTAAGACTTAAAAAAAGCCTTCTGTGGGGTTCTCTGATCTCCAGTCCAAGGAGGGAGTCCCTACTCTGTGTTCAATGTGGTAGATATGCTTTGTTTTCCTCATGTCATTTATCCCCCACATTAACTCTATGTGACAGGCTCAGTATCTCCTTTTTACAGATGTGGGAACTGAGGTCTAGAAAACTTAAATACCCTTCCAAGATTACACAACTAATAAGGAAGCATTTGCACCCTGGCAACACCTTTGATGCCCTTGTCCCAAAAACCCTTCCAGTGAGCCTTGGGAAAGGGACTTCTAAGTGACACCTGTACCCCAGTATAAAATCTAGAGCATGTCCAGTTATACCCTGAGACTGTGGAGTCCGCTTAGTGTGACCGTACCACCAAACGTGTATTTCCTGCAGCCTTGTGTTACTGCTGTACTTTTCTGGCTGATGAAAATGGCCCATGTCTCATTCACACCCTCTTTGCCCTTGGACCTCACCTCCACCCCCAGCACTTGATGTAATCACCTATGGGAAGCGGAAGCACGTGAGACGGGCTGAGAAAGCAGACACAGGCTTTCAGCATTGGTCTAAGGTGGGCTGTTGCAAACGGAACCGTGAAGGCCTGGCCCCAGCTGGGGCACATGAAGATAGCCCCCTCCTCCCCACGCAGCTGTCACATCCATAGGCCAGTTAGGGGTGAGAGCAGCTTGGAAGGTGTTCTCTGTTTTCCCACATTGTATCTCTATAGCTTACTCTGTGCCAGCTTTACCCAAACTGACTGAGAAAACTGACAAGAGTTAGAAAGCAAAACGAATTCCATGCATAGGAACTGCAGTGGAGTCAATAAAACACAGATCTGATTTTGTTGGTGCTATGGGAAACTCTTGTTGCAAAAACAAAACAAATAAGACATCCAAAGTTGAAGGTAGTACAGTCCCACTAACACCTATTTCTAAATATCTTGGGAGATTTCAGGAGACGGGAGCTGGTGCCGGGTCACCTCTCAGGGCGTGGCTGTCCTCACGCTTCTCAGTTTTCAAATCCTTGGACTCTGTTGGTTTAGGAACTCAGAAGGCCTGAGGCTGCTCTTATCACACCTTGGCATCAGAATCCTGAATAGCAAACATCTTCTGAACTGAGTACAAGGAAGTTGAGATTACTCTGGGGTCAGAGGCTGATAAACAGGGTTTAAAAGCTGGTGGCAGGAGGCCCTCCTGAAAGCGACAGGTTTGCTGGTCCCCTGGGTGGAGCTTTCATTTCAGGACAGGCAGAGGGCCCCCTGTTAGAGACACTGTGTCTGGATTTGAGGCCCTGGCAGGTCATGGAGTGAGGCCCTCTGGAAGGGCTGAGGCCCCTAGTCTGTCCCAGAGCAAGGAAGCAGAGTAAAGCTTGTTCTGTCCCCTCGCTGGACACACACCCATTCTCTCCTCTGGCCTAGGCACACCCCCAGAGGCTGCTCTCTGCGTGGAGACATTACTGGCTTTTGCCATAGCATTCTGTACTGGCTTCTACCATTCCTTCCAGATCCATCTCTGCTCCTAAACCTGCCCTGCGTGAGGACTGGGACCCACCAGGACCCGAGAAGTGGGATGGTTGCTGCACAGGCAGTTCTGGGTCAGACAGTTAGGACCATGCTCCTGGGGCCAGAGCCCAGTTTCATGCCCAGACAGCAGCCAGGCTCGGAGCCAAGCCTGCCTCATGGCCCCACAGCTCCCTGGCCTCCCGCCAATCACCCATGCCAGGAAGGAACAGCCTGTCACCAGAGGGGAGTGGGCCACTGGGCACCCTGCGCTCTGACTTCTCCGGCAGCTCTGCCCAGTAGGAGTGTGATGCCTTTTGCCCAATTTGATGGTCGGTACAGAGGTTCAAGGGAGGGGCAGGTGGGTGGTAAGATACAAATAGACACCCGAATTCTGCAGGATCCCAGGCTTCGAATTTGAAATGTTGTTTTCCAGGCTCAGTCAGTCACAGAACCATTTGTCATCACTCGGGTCCTAACAGGGGAAAAAATACAATGGAAAATTAGATCCCGTGTCACAATGTCATGGGTATAAATAAAATGAAAGGCAAGCTTGACGTCAGTAATGAGGATTCTCACATTCCACTTCACTTCCTCATCGTCAAATATGCAGCTCAATTTACCCCCTTGGGTGGTGGAAACCAGTCAGTGTAAACAGGTGGGGGCTCTGACGTTGTGGGGACTGGGTTGCTTTCTCCCTCAAAATCCCCCAGGAGCCCTGGGCAAACAATCCCAAGGGTGGGCCTCACTCCCTGCACTGTGTGTCCCCTGGGTATGCAGTGACATTCTTAGCAGATGTCACAAATCCTTCCTCTCAACCCCTCTGCTTCCACAGTCCATATTCTTGCACTCAAACTTTCCTTCTTGGGGGCAGTCAGCTTGTCCCTTCTCCACACTTCCTGAGATTAGCTGAAGGGACGTTTCTCTACCTGGAGAAGAGAAAGGAGAAGCGAGAAAGGGAGAGCTGAGGGCTTCTTTGCACAGGGACAGGGCGGCCCAGATGTGGCTTCAGCCTGCAGAATATGGACTCGTACTGATTCATATTTTGAACACACTCTGGAATATCATGCTCTAAAGGAACCCCATGGTAAATAATTTTGTAGCTCTAAATTACTCCCCCCACCGCCAAGTTCCATCTTCACACATCTAGCTATACCTCTCTTAGGTTTTTCTCAGAGCGTTAAGCATCCCTGTACCCCAAAGGCATGGCCTGGTACACAATCTAACACCCCTTTATCATCACAAGTCACCAGACTTCAAAGCATGCTGAAGAATGCTGACAAGCTGTGCCACTTACAAGAAAACCAGCAGCTGTTCACACAAGACAGGAACTGGTGTCTGCCATTATCTGGTTTTACGTCCCCTCAAGAGCTATCTTGCTGGACTTGGGATAGGTGTGGAGTCTCTTCCTAATTGACATACTGTAAGGCAAACCCTTAGATGTTAACTCATTGTACTGAAATCATTACCTTCAACAAGCATTTGTGGACTCTGCTCTGTGGAGAGGGAGGACATTCTGGAGCTGGGCAGGGTGCTGTATGAGTATGACCCAACTCCGGATATTCCTGCTCTGATCTGTGAAGGATGGGACCAACAGTGGCACGGTATAGGGTCTCTGGTTCCTAGAAGATCCATTTAAAACATAGTTCTGGGGTTGCCTGGGTGGCTCAGTGGGTTAAGTCTCTGGGATTGAGCCCCACATCGGGCTCTCTGCTCCTCGGAGAGCCTGCTTCCTCCTCTCTCTCTGCCTGCCTCTCTGCCTACTTGTGATCTCTGTCTGTCAAATAAATAAAGTCTTTAAAACAAAAACAAAAGCAAAAACAAAACATAGTTCTGGCGCTTCCTGACTATGCAACTGGGTGAGATAAGGGGTGGAAGGGACTGCACACAGTGCCGGGGTCCTCCTGATGAGTACTCAGCAGCACCCGCTCCCTTCTCCCAAATTCCCCACTTGCCAGCATTACAACTGCTGCCCAGAAAGAAAATATGAAACGAGAAAGAAAATGCCCATTGCATATATGCACAAGGTAATATTCATTTCCTCATTCTAGCCTGCACACATGAAGACATGCACAAGTGTGCAAACACACACACACACACACACACACACACTT
The DNA here is from genome assembly GCF_020171115.1 of Neogale vison. NCBI lineage: Eukaryota > Metazoa > Chordata > Mammalia > Carnivora > Mustelidae > Neogale > Neogale vison. The sequence goes on from NC_058091.1 coordinate 213,968,695, forward strand.
TAACCTGGCTTTTGATAAGTGTGATTATTCCAAGCCACAGATTACAATATTTTTAGAACTAGATTCTCTGCTGCCACTCAAGAAGTAGATTGGATTGATAATGGACTGAAATGGCATTTGATCATTTTCCTCTCCAGGTGTCCCCAGCAGGGCAGAATTTGGTAGCACCTAGGCCTCAGGCACTTCTCATTTTGTCATTATAGCTTCTGAGGACAGCTCTGTGGCCTAAATTCTGGGAGACCTATTTTATAAGATGTGTTTCTGAGACCACAGAAGGTTTTTTTTCCCTTTGCCATAAGAATCTCGTAAGGAAATGTTCTTCAAGATTTGTGCCAGCACTGGCCCAGGGCAGAACTGTGAAGGGCAAGGAGTTAGTTTCTTCCCATTATCCTTCCTGCTTTCTCTCACCAACTTAAGCATCCGGTGTTCAAATACCATACCTGGCTTCTAGAACCTTCTATGATAGTCTCTGTCCATTTTGACACTACCCAAGCATTCTTTTTTCTTCCATTCAAAACTTATCCTTCTTATAAGCCTTCCTTCCCAGACCTGCTACCTGCTAGCTAGATATAGGTTAACCATGGGGTGGGTGAAAATTCTGTGCCAGCAGGTAATGGTTTTGGAGTTTTTTTGTTTTATTTTTTGTTATTGTGATGTTAAAGGAGCCCAGTTGTTTGTCTCACACCCATTTTCTTTCTTTCTTTTTTTTTTTTTAAAGATTTTTTAATTTATTCATTTGACAGAGAGAGAGATCACAGGTAGGCAGGGAGGCAGGCAGAGAGAGAGGAGGAAGCAGGCCCTTCGAGGAGCAGAGAGCCCGATGCGGGGCTCGATCCCCAGGACCCTGGGATCATGACCTGAGCAGAAGGCAGAGGCTTTAATCCACTGAGCCACCCAGGTGCCCATTTCACACCCATTTTCTTTTTTTTTTTTTTTAAAGAGAGAGGGAGAGAGAGCGAGCACAGGCAGACAGAGTGGCAGGCAGAGGCAGAGGGAGAAGCAGGCTCCCCCGCCGAGCAAGGAGCCCAATGCTCACGCCCATTTTCATTCAGGGTCTTCTCCTGCCAGGGTATGAGGTAAAGCAGGAGGCAGGAGCCTTGTATTCTCCTTGGAGTCTGGATATTCCTCTAACATACTGAGCATTTTGTTCTTCTTCTTCATACCTAATGTCCAAAACCAGCTTGTACTGGACTCATAAGAGCTGAGTGTCAAAATTTCAGGAATTTTACCAGATGGTTGTTAAAAAACACTGCCATCATTAAAAATTAAATTATATAGGATATACTTAAATAAATTATATTAAAAATAAAGGTAATAAATAATTAAACCTCATCACTTCCTAATTATTTCATTATGCCTACTCCTATGTATGCATTTAAAGTTATTTACGTCTCTTGGATCTCTGTGTGGGGACACGACATGGGGGTGTTACTGCTCATTTCCTTCCAACTCCATGTTCAATGATGTCATACCGGTAGCTAGAACTCTGCCATGGTGGGTAGTATTGACATGCAAGAAGTCAGCAGACACTACAGATCAAGGCTTCTTTTACTGCCTCTTTCTCTGCCAAACCAGTTGGTAAGCACTCATCAGCATACCACTATTTTGCCCCCTGCTGGGCTCAAGGGCCAGGCCTCTTGTCATCCAGGAGAGCTAACATCCAACTTCACGGATATGGGGAGACATCTGCAGAACGTCCCCAAACCTATGCCTGTGCCTTCCCAAAGCCATTTCCCTAAGAGAGCTTCTGACACTCTCGAGTCACTCTTGCTATGTCCCCACTGCCACCACAGAGACATGTGTGCTACCACCGCAGGCACTCCCGCTCTGTCTCTTTCATAGTCAACACAATCTGCTTGGGGCTGCATTCTGTTAACTCCAACATAATTCTAGGGAATTTGAGAGTTGGCAGCCTGGAACTTGGGGTTTCTGAAGTCTGAGAGGGGAGAAGCAGCAATAAATGGAATATTTGGGATATAAGGTTACTATGCTGGGATGCCTGGGTGGCTCAGGCATCTGGATGCCTGGTTAAGTATCTCCCTTTGGCTCAGGTCATGATTCCAGAGTCCTGGGATTGAGCCCCACATAGCGCTTCCTGATCAGCAGGGAGCTTGCTTCTCCCTCCACCTGGTACTCCCCCTCTTATGTGCTGTCTTTCTCTCTCCCTCTCTCTCTGGTAAATGAACAAATAAAATCTTTAAAAAAAAAAAAAAAAAGGTTACTGGGCATAAAATCTCCTATCGTTTGGTCCCATGGGTTGACTTCAAAACTGGGAGATGAGGGGCGACTGGGTGGCTCAGTGGGTTAAAGCCTCTGCCTTCAGCTCAGGTCATGATCCCAGTGGTCCTGGGATCGAGCCCCACATTGGGCTCTCTGCTCCGCGGAGGGCCTGCTTCCTCCTCTCTCTCTACCTGCCTATCTGCCTACTTGTGATCTCTGTCAAATAAATAAATAAAATCTTAAAACAAAACGAAACAAAACAACAACAACTGGGAGATGAGTGGTTCTCCTCAGTTCTCAACCGTAGACATTTTTTGGCAGGGGGCCGATGCAGATTAGAACCGGAGTTTTTACTAGCTTTGACCTCTGATTTTCAAGACACTCAGCTTTTATTTTTTTCCTGCAAAGTGAATGGGGTCAAAAAGTATCATCCTTAAAAGAATACATAGTGTTTTGCACTCTAGAGAGCCCCATCACACTGACTATTAGGTATAACTTTTTAGAATAACGCTGAGGTGGGAGCAACACACACATCCCTATTCTCGTTATGAACAAAAGAGGCCCAAGACACCTAACTTAGCATTGCCCACCTAGCTGGTTTGTGAAATGGCTGGGACTAGGTCCCATGGGGCCAAGTAGATTTGTAAATGCCCTACCTTACAAAGATCGAAAACATGACATGCAATTATTTTAACCTGAAGTCAACCACGTCAGCCCATGTGCTATTCTTTCTTCCTCCTCCAAGGACTCTCATGTCTGCTTTCCACTTGATTCCATGGCATTGAGCTATTTAGAGATTCATCTTGGCCATGCAAACCATTTATTTACTAGAAAGTAAGATTAGGGGTTGACCTTCAGTGTCCTTAACAGATGACACCAGAGTACAAAGAAGAAGACCACAAGGCCGTGGCATCGCAAGGCCACACAATCAGTGGGGGAAGGAGGAAGTGGTGAAAACGCCACACGTCTAAAACAGACCATGGTGTTCATAAGGTGTGAATCCACGTACTGTCGACAACAAAACAATTTTTTATGAGACTATGGTTTATTACTTCCTGGATAAAAGACGGGATGACATTAAGCCTTATTAATTTGCTGGCCAATTGGGCAGAGACTGCAAAGGGGGGAAAGCAGAGAGGCCAGTTTTTGCAAAACAGCTGCTTACCCAGTCCTTGGGCCAGACCCAAAGAACCGGGGGAAAGAACTCCTTATTATATCCTTGTAAGTGAGAGGGTTTGTTTTACAAACTGTGACTGGAAAACTTTGTACCAAAATGTTAATGGTGGTGATTCAAGGAGAAATGAAGACTTAAAAAAAAAAAATTACCACTATCAAAATACAGTTTTTAGCAGAGAATCAACTTTTTCCAGTCTTCTTTATACTTTCAAAAGCACATTAACACCTTAAATTGATAAAGCAGGTCAGCTTCTGCAAGGTGTTCTTGACTGTTACTTCAAATGAGCCTTATGAACGTCTTATACCAGAATTCCATCCTTAAACAGACCAAACCAAAACCTCCCCCAAAACACCAAGGGGACAGAGTGCTATGCCAGCCATTGCTCCAACTTCCTCTCCTAAGTTGCTGTACTCCCTTAGGATCCACAAAATTTCACTCCTGATCCTCAATCCTACCACAAAATTGAGTTCAGAAGATACTCTGTTTGGTCTTTCTTTTGGTGTTTATTTATATGTCTGCCTCTTGGCTAAAATCAATGACAAATGGCTACTTTGAAAAGTAAGACACAAATCATTTTAATGTAACTTTCCCATGAATAAGAGTAACGCTCCCTTTTCACCCTTTTTTTTTTTTTTAAGATTTAATTTGTTTATTTCTCAGAGAGAGCACAAGCAGGGGGAGCAGCAAGCAGAGCAGGAAGAGGGAGAAGCAGGCTTCCAGCTGAACAGGGAGCCTGATGCGGGACTTGATTCCAGCACCCTGGGATCATGACCTGAGCTGAAAGCAGACACTGAACCGACTGTGCCACCCAGGCGCCCCTTCACCTGTCTTCTTCTTCTTCTTCTTCTTTTTTTTTTTTAAATTTTAAAGATTTTATTTATTTATTTGACAGAGGGAGAGGGATCACAAGTAGGGAGAGAGGCAGGCAGAGAGAGGGGGAAGCAGGCTCCCTGCCAAGCAGAGAGCCCAATGCTCTGGCTTGATCCCAGGACCCTGAGATCATGACCCGAGCCGAAGGCAGAGGCTTTAACCCACTGAGCCACCCAGGCGCCCCAACTTCACCTGTCTTCTTACTTTGAAGTCAAGTGGATTTAGTCTTTAGGTCTGGTTAAGGCAAAATTGGGATTCAACTCTTTGTGTAAATAAGAACTTCTGTGAATGGTTAATAATTCTTTGAGGGGCCACCTGTAGCCTTGTACCATGGGAGAGGCAATTTACCTCTGTGACTTGAAAAAGTGGCTGATTTTCTTTCACTGGTAAAAGCAAAGCCACTGAATTATTGGGTAGTAATGAGCTAGCTTCCCAAGAACTTCCGTGCTCCTATTTTGCATCACCCTCACCAAGTAAACATGACTTCAATATTAAAATCAAGAATATTTTCATAGGTGATAGATGTACTAATTATCTCGATCTTGATCACTACATATGTATATCAAACCATCACGTTGTACATTTTAAATATATGTAATTATATTTGTCAATTGTTCCTCAGTAAAACTGGGAAGAAAGAGGGGGGGAAAGAATATTATCACTAAACCCAAACATCAAGATGATTTGATGGAGAAAGGTGTCTGTCTTGGAGAACATAATCATATTTTAACATATCATTGAGGAAAAGAGACAGAAAGAGAAAAAGAAAGGGGGAGGGGAAAGAGAGAGGAGAAGAGAAGTCAGTATTCACAGGGCACAAAACAGAAAAAACGTTACCACTAACAAAAGTATTCAGCTGTTCCCATGGCTGGAAAATAGAATACAAAGACCAGAACTGACTCACGTGTCTATAAATATTTTAATATTTAATAAGTGTGGCATTTTAAATTTTTAAATGGGGGGGGGAAGGATAGAATATCAATAAATGGTATTGAGATAATTTATTGGTTTTTTAGGGTTTTGTTTTTTTTTTTTTAGAGAGAAAGAGAGAGAGAGAGAGAGCAAGCACACAGGGAAGAGCAGAGAGAGAGGGAGAGAAAGAATCTTAAGCCGACCAATGTTGCGTGGCATGGGGCTTGATCTCTCGACCCTGAAGTCATGATCTGAGCCAAAATCAAAAGTCAGATGTTTAACCGACTGAGCACCCAGATGCCCCACAATATGCTAATATTTTTGAAAAGTATTTCAGATAGAATAAATTCTAATTTTATTTGAATTTTAGATTAAAATTTTAATATTAAAAAAATGCCAAAAAATTATAAAAGGATAGTTATCTAATGTTGGGCACAGTAGTGTCTTTCTAAGAATAACACCAAAGGCATTGGCATAAAGAAGACAGATATATCTGACGTCTTAAAAATTTTAAATTTTTGAATATCAAAAGCAACCACAATACCAGTTCTTTGTCAGAAATATGTATTAAAAATATTTTCTCATATCTATGGGTTGTCTTTTCATTTACTTGATCATTTATTTTGAGAACACAACAGCATGGATGAATTTCAGAAATGTGTTTTATGGGAAAAGTATACATTGGATGGTTCCATTTATATGAAGTTCTAGAATAGGAAAAATTAATCTAAAATGATGGAAATTAGATCTATGTAAAAGGGCATAAGGGAACTTTTTGGGGAGACAGAAATGTTCTATAATTTGATTGGAGTCATGGATACATGGGTATATACATTTACCAAAACTCATTATATTACACACTTAAAGTAGATGCATTTTGTTGTAGATGAATTATATCACAATTACAGAAAAAAAAAAAGAATCCATAGTAAATATTGAAGAAAATGACAAACTGAGAATATTTGCAACATCTAAGACAGATAAACTTGTGAGGCCCTCAAACACAAAGAACTCTTAAAAATCAATAAGAAGGGTGCCTGGGTGGCTCAGTGGGTTAAAGCCTCTGCCTTCAGCTCAGGTCATGAACCCAGCTGGGATCGAGCCCAGCTTCGGGCTCTCTGCTCAGTAGGGAGCCTGCTTCCCTTCTTCTCTCTCTGCCTACTTGTGATCTCTCTATCAAATAAATAAATAAAACCTTTTTTAAAAAAACCAAACATTTAAAAAAATCAATAAGAAAAAAATGAACATTCCAATAGAAACTTACAAAAGGACCTAAAGGAGTAATGCAGGGATGCCTGGATGGTTCAGTGGGTTAAGCGTCTGCCTTCAGCTCAGGTCACAATCCCAGGGTCCTGGGAGGGAGCCCCACATTGGGCTCCTTGATCAGCAGGGAGACTGCTTCTCCCTCTGCCTATGACTCCCTCTGCCTGCACGCTCTCTCTCGCTCTTTCTCTCAGTCTGACAGATAAATAAAATCTTTAAAAGAATAAAATAAAGGAGTAATTCATAAAAGAAGAAATAAAAAATGGATAGTAAATATGAAAAAGACACCAACTCTTTGGAAAATAAGCAAACATAAATTCAAAAAGCAACAATGGGACGCCTGGGTGGCTCAGTCAGTTAAGCATCTGCCTTTACCTCAGGTCATGATCGCAGGGTCCTGGGATGGAGTCCTGATCGGGTTCCCTGATCATTGGGGAGTCTGCTTCTCCCTCTCCCTCTGCTGTTCCCCCTGTTTGTTCTCACTCTGTCCAAATAAATAAATAAAATCTTTTTTTAAAAAGAAAGAAAAACAACAATACAATTTATTATTTATCAAATTGATTTTTTAAAAAAATATACTAAAGTTTTGTTAGGGGCAGGTCCGATCCTTAATGGGGTGTAAATTGGTACAATACTACTGGAAGAAAAATTGTCCACATCCAGCCAAAGTTTTTCTGCTTTAGCAGGATGTCTACATGTAGGAACTAAGGGTGCACATGCTTATTTTGCTTCTTCAAATCACTACTGGTGCAAAGATCCTTAGGTTATCACGCAGAGGAATTAGTGAAATGTATGCGGTACATAGGTCATCCGTACTAGGCTCTATCCTCAGGTGCTCAGAGCTAGAAGATTAACCAGAGGCATTTTCTAGTCGATACTAACCTCTCCCTTCTTTAATTTCACAGTGTGATTTGCATCAGCCCACCAGTGACCTTCAAGTTGTTCTTGCATTGTTTCAAAGGAATTCAGTATGTCTCCTTAAATAGCAGGAAAACCACAAGACAAATTCAACCTCCTTCCTGAAGCGTCTCTTGATTACCCCACTCCGGGAGGATCATTCTCTCTCATTACCCCTACGGTCATATTGGCAATCATCACATCCTGGTTTGTGGCAGCTTTCCTTGTGTTGCCTTGAACTACTACATATTTTTAGCATCAAGGTTTACTCTTTCTGTATTCACATCTTTCCTCCCCACAGATCTGTCTGACATGTGTCTGGCTCCCCAACAGCACAGAGCCTACAGTGCCAGGCAGCATGACCTAGTGCCTTGGAACCTGGGTTCCAGAGCCAAACACCTGAGTATAAATTCCAGGACTGCCTGTCACTAGCTGTGTGACCTTCACAAGTTACTTGGCCTCAGCATGTCTCCCTTACCTATAAGATGAGGACCAAAGTGGCACCAACTTCACTGTGCCCTTACGAGGATTGAGACAAATGTATGGCAAGTGATTAGCCCAGTTCCTAATGGTGTTGTAAGTGCTTGGTAAATGTCAGCTATTAGTATGTGCATGCTTCGTAAATATCCGCTGATTGAATGGTTCTAGTGGGGAGGAAATTTAAGGAAAGAGAGGGCTACTTCAGAGTGGAATGAACCCCTGAAAGGGGGAAGGAAAAACCTACAGACCGTGTCCAACAGGCTGCGTGGACCAGGTCAAACATTAACATGGCACTGAGGGTTCAGGATGAGGTGGGAGAAATATAAGGAAGGGAGGGCACAACTGAGGTTTTACAACACAAATAAATTATAAGAATACTATTAATTCATTCAACAAATATATATTGGGTACTTATAGTAATGCAGGAAAAGAAGACATTCCCTTTCTTAAAAAACACTTTCTTATTTTTTTTTAAGATTTTTTTTATTTATTTGTCAGAGAAAGAAAGAGAGAGAGAACACACAAGCAGGTGAAGCTGTAGGCAGAGGAAGAAGCAGGCTCCCCACAGAGCAAGGAGCCCAATACGGGACTCGACCCCAGGACCCTAGGATCATGACCTGAGTTGAAGGCAGACGCTTAATTGGCTGAACCACCCAGGTGTCCCAAGAAATTTCCTTTTTGAGCCTAATGAAGAACGTAATATCCAGGTTGTATCATCTCTCCATGTCTATCCATCAAGCTGTTATAGTTCAAGCCTCTGTGGCTTCTGACCAGAATCACTGTCAGAATTAACCAGGCTTCATGCTAACCCTGCTCTTTTCCTTACCAATCTACTGAGCAGAATGAGTCAGGTGAGTTCTCTAAAATACCTGAACACTTGATTCCTTTTCTGAACGTTGTTGCTGGCTCCCCACTGCCAGTGGTCTGTCCCTCTTGGATCCCCACACTCAAGCTTCTCAAACTTCCAAGGGTATTTAGGATGGTCTTCCTGGACTCTCTATCAAGACAATTCTTTCTCTCTCTTTCAGAAGCAGCTCCAATAACAGCCCCTGGGAAGCCGACCATACCCATCAGAGCCCAGCCCGAAATATAAAAACCACTTTCTAAATTCAAATAGAGTGGATTTACTACAGGTGATGGAAAAACTGAGCCACCAACCAGGGGACAGTGAGGCACAGCAGAGATTAGCTGCAGCAAGAAGCTGCTACCACTCCCAGGCTGGAGGTGCAAACAGAGGTCACCAGATCCCAGGCCTGTGATCACCCTGCTGAAGCTGGACACCAGTGAACCTGTCCAGTAGGAGATGGAGTTACGACTCCCTCTCTCCCATCCTCTAATCTGTCCCCATTGCCTCTCATTGGGTGAACCAGCCAGAAGCCAGCTGACATTGGTGTGCAAAAGTGCCCCACTCCCAACCCCAAAACAGAGCAAAGACAAGGAAGAGTGAGGGACGGAGCTGCTCCCCTTCCTAACTCCCTTAGGCACTTTGTCATGGTCTCCCCTCTGCTCCCTTAGATCTGACCCCATCTTTTTTATAGCCCTCATCTACTAAGTTGTGATTTCTGTGTTTACAAGTCTGTTTTCCTTAATAGATTGTGTAATTCCAAGAAGAAAGACAATGGCCTTATTCATCTTGGTGTCCTTAGCTCTGGGCATAATGCGGGGTACATAACGGATATTTACTCTTTGTTGGGTATTTGTTAAAAGGAAACTCCTGGAGTCACCTCCGGCTAGCCCTCCTTCTCCATCTCCTTGCTTGATTTACCTACCTTGACTGAACTCTCAGCACTAAATAATAAACAAGAAGGAGCTTGTGGGTCCCTTGAACTCTCTGGGTCTGCAATCCATAGCCTTATATTTAAATATACCTATCAACAAATTACCATAATTATTTATACTCAGAGCATCACCCACATATCAACCTTCTACCTTCCCATAGCTACATGAAAATTACCCATGGAAATTCCCCCCAAATCTCAAGATACCATCCCTCCACCACCCAAGAGGCTTCTAGGCCACCTCTCCCTGCTGTTAATCAGTGTGTGCTCAGGGTAAACAAACTAATTTTAAAATCAGCTTAAGCGAAACATAATTAGGAAGATAAATTAGCTGCCCCCCCAAATTGCATAATGAATGCCTAAGGAGAAATTATTTTTATTATCTACCATTTTTATGATCTGTGTAACATTTTCTCTTCCGTCATTGGAGAGGACACTTAGCTGACAGTGTAGAGAAATACCACAGAAACTAACTTCTGACCTTGATCATCTGTACAATGATTACCAAAGGAGAAAAACGAACTGTTTTGTTTTTGTTTTTCTTATCTTGAATTTACAACACCAGCCTAGCTATTGAGGAAAAGAAGCCTGTAATTACAGTCAGACAATCAGGGTTCAATTCTTGGTTCTGACTTATTGCTGTACAGTCACAGGCAAGTTAGGTCACCTCTGAACAATCAGTTTCTTCACATGTAAAATACGGACGATGACAAAGCTGAACTCAACCACGAGAGCCGACATGTCCTTCCTATCTGGTTCTAAGCACTTCATATGAACTAACTCCTTTCATTTTTGCCCTGAATTACCTACTGTTATTTTTATTTTACACATAAGGAAACAGGCACAGAGATTAAGTAACCTCCTCAAAGGGCTGCTGTAGAAATGTAGTGTGATTTTATATTTTGAAATCATTAAGAAATTATCTGAAACAGAGTAGGGGCTCAATTAGTTTTTTCCTTTACAAGCCCCCCCACCCAACCCACCTCCACACCAAAATAACTAGTGTTTCTAGAAATTGGTTTGTTATTGAAGCTTCTTTGTTAACAGGCCTGGATTCTTCATTCCTAGATGTGTATTCACTATGCCTCAGTTTCCTTCTGTGTAAAATGAAACGTCAGACTGTATCAGCAGGTGCCAATCAATGGCTCATGAGAAGAACCTGGCCTACAGTTACATTTTGTTATGTTGCACAATATTTATATTATTAAAAAGTAGCTGCTAACATAAAAAAATCAGTAGGTCTATTTCCTTGCACCACACACAAAAATAGACTCAAAATGGATGAAAAGACCTCAATGTGAGACAGGAATCCATCAAAATCCTTGAGGAAAACGCAGATAGCAACCTCTTCGACCTCAACCACAGGAACTTCCTCCTAGAAACATCACCAAAGGCGAGTGAAGCAAGGGCAAAAATGAACTACTGGGACTTCACCAAGATCAAAAACTTTTGCACAGCAAAGGAAACAGTCAACAAAACCAAAAGACAACTGACAGAATGGGAGAAGATATTTGCAAATGACCTATGAGAGAAAGGGCTAGTGTCCAAAATCTATAAAGAACTTATCAAACTCAACACCCAAAGAACAAATAATCCAATCAAGAAACGGGCAGAAGACATGAACAGACATTTCTGCAAAGAAGATGTCCAGATGGCCAACAGACACATGAAGAAATGCTCCACATCACTCAGCATCAGGGAAATACAAATGAAAGCCACAATGAGATACCACCTCACACCAGTCAGAATGGCAAAAATTAACAAGTCAGGAAACGACAGATGTTGGTGAAGATGCTGAGAAAGGGGAACCCTCCTACATTGTTGGTGGGAATGCAAGCTGGTGCAGCCACTCTGGAAAACAGCATGGAGATTCCTCAAAAGGTTGAAAATAGAGCTACCTTATGACCCAGCAATCACACTACTGGGTATTTACCCTAAAGATACAAATGTAGTGAACTGAAGGGGCATGTGCACCCCAATGTTTATAGCAGCAATGCCCACAATAGCCAAACTCTGGAAAGAGCCCAGATGTCCATCAAAAGATGAATGGATAACGAAGATGTAGTATATATATACAATGGAATACTATGCAGCCATCAAAAGAAATGAAATCTTGCCATTCGCAATGACGTGAATAGAACTAGAGGGTATTATGCTGAGCGAAATGAGTCAATCAGAGAAAGACAATTATCATATGATCTCTCTGATATGAGGAATTTGAGAGGCAGGGAGAGGATTGTGGGGGTAGGGAAGGAAAAAATGAAACAAGATGGGATTGGGAGGGAGACACTTAATCTCATAAAACAAACTGAGGGTTGCTGGGGGGTGGCGGGGAGGGATAAGGTGGTGGGGTTATGAACATTGGGGAGGGTATGTGCTATGGTGAGTTCTGTGAATTGTGTAAGCCTGATGATTCACAGACCTGTACCCCTGGGGCAAATAATACATTACATGTTAATAAACATAATTTTAAAAATCAGCAGACCTCTCACTCTCTTCCTCTCTCTCTTTCACACACACACACACACACACACACACACACACATTTCAGGCTTCTCTTGAAAAACTGACCCATATGGCCAATCAGGCTCTTACTCCAACAGGTCAACATTCTTTTCGAGTTGTGCATGGCCACCTCCTTTTACAAAGGACAACTATTTCTTGGTTTGCCATAGTCCCATTTCTTACAGCTTTTTGCAGAAATAGAAGTCTTTCCCCCTTCCATCACTAAGGATCCATGATTCCCTGACACCTGACAACATTTCCCACAGGAAGTACCCACTATAGGGCACCAGAGTTTTTCACTGAATGTTGTTGTCCCAAAGGGTGACCAATTCATTCCAGTTTCATTAGGACTTACCCCTTTATGGACTGAAAGTCCTGCATCCAGGAAACTCCTTGGTCCCAGATAAACCAGGTTGGTCATTCTACATCATAGCACAAAACAAACCCCCAACGGCCCTTGCCATCTAGGACATGCCAACTGCACCCTCTTGCTCTGGAGTCTCTTTGGGCCATTCTGCGATGCTAGAAGAGCACGTATCTGTGTATTGGGGGAGGGGGCAGGGTCAGGAATTAGAGAGCCTAGACCTTGTTACATGACTGGTTCTCCCGAAAGGGTTCTGTATGACCTTAAGTGGCTCTTTGAGTCTCTGGGCCTCTCTGCTCTGCCATTCATTCATTCAACATCTGCTTCTCAAACGTCATCCATATGCTAGCCACCTTTCTAGGCACTGAGGACAGAGCAGTGAATAAGCAAGAACAGGGTCCTTGCCCTTAGAGAATTCACATCTGCAAGAAGAAACAGATATTAAAACAAGTAAACAATATCTGATAAAATTTCAGGTGGTGATAATGCCATAAAGAAACCATTGGCCGCATGAGAAAAACAAAGGCTATGGGGGCCATCACCAATTTTGGTGGGTGCTGAGGAATATCAGAAATCAGTCAAAATTCCACGTGGCCTCCTGTTTTAAACACTATGTAATTCTTAACTTGAGGATCTTTTGGTGCAGGGGATATATGTCACAATTTAATTTTTCAATTGCAAAATATTTCTCAGTAAAAAAACTGCTTTATGGCAACAATCCATATCAATATCAAATATGGGTCTCATATAGAAGGATTGGAAATGTATCAAGAAAAATCCACCCAAATAACAGCACAAGGGTTGAGAAAAGAGGGAAGCCCAAGCTTATTAACAAATATGACAATATTTTCTTAAACAAAGTGTAGCTGGAGTCAGAGGCCCATGTGCTAACACCAGAAGCAGAAAAATAAGTGAATGAATGAATACACAGACTGTCCAATACCTGTCTCTCTCCCCTCCAAAGAGATGGATACTGCTTTAAAGTAGGAAGTAACCACTTGATAAAAATTCAGTAAGGAATACCACTATGGTATGCCATTCACTGATTCATTCGTTCATTCATTGCACAATTAGATATTGAGTACCTACTATACACCAACATTGTTATTAAAAATAATGAAAGAAGGTGATATATGAAAAGCCCAAAATATTTTTCTAGATTAAAAATAACCCTTATTGGGGGCTCCTGAGTGGCTCAGTCCATTAAGTGTCTCCCTCCAGCTCACGTCATGATCCCAGAATCCTGGGATTGGGCCCTGTGTCAGAGGCCCCACTCCTAGGGGATCCTGCTTCACCCTCTCCCTCTGCCTACTGCTCGCTTCCCCTCCTTTGCTCTTTCTCTCTGTCAAATAAATAAATAAAATCTCTAAAAAATAAAATAACCCTTATTTGATTTTTCTGGTTATCAAATAATAAATAACTTTTTGTAATTTTGAAGTTTAAAAATGTAATGCAAGCCATCCTTTAATAAGTCAGGGTTTTTCAACATTGGCACTATTTCTACTTTGGGATGGGAACTTCTTTGTTGTGGGGGCCATCCTGTATGTATCACAGGATGTTTAGCAGCACCCCTGGACTCTACCCACTAAATGCCACCAGCTTCCCCCACCCCTGCCACCATACAGACATACCAGTTGTTAACACTAAAAATGACTCCAGGGGTGCCTGGGTGGCTCAGTGAGTTAAAGCCTCTGCCTTCAGCTCAGGTCATGATCCCAGGGTTCTGGGATCGAGCCCCACATCGGGCTCTCTGCTCCGCTGGGAGCCTGCTTCTTCCCCCCACCCCCTCTCTCTGTCTGCCTCTCTGCCTACTTGTGATTTCTCTCTTTCTGTCAAATAAATAAAATCTTAAAAAAAAAAAAATGTCTCCAAGCTTTGCAAATGCCCCTAGGAGTCGAAGTCATGTGCTTGAAGAGCGCTACTACGAGCAATCCACTTTGCTCACATAATAGGGAGCTCAGAAATGAAAGCCTATGGAGAGGCCTTTTCCTCTAGGCAAATGAACAGGAGATTTCCACCTGGAAGAGCCTTAGCACTACCCTTCCCTCCTTGATGCCAAGACACCAGCCCTCTGGAGAAAGGCAGCACTGCCCCAATCTGGGATGGGAGGACAGGGAAGGGGGTGGGGACAGGCAAGCTTGGGCTCTGCTAAGGGGATCAGTGAGCTTCTGGAGCTTACACTGTTTGCGTCATGCCTGCTGATCCAGGCCATGCCCCAGACCTGCACGCCTCCAAAGGAGCTTTGCCAACAACCCTGGGAGAAAAGCTTCTCCTGTTTGAGGCTTACCCACATGTAAGTCCAGCAGTCTGTGGCTGCTCTAAGCCAGGCAGATTAAAATTGCACCCGTCTATCTTGAGCACTGATAGGAGCGAGTTTCTGAAGCTGGAAGTAGGGCACGCCTGCCCGTCCTCGCCCTTCTACCAAGACTTGACAAAGAGTCCATTGTGCACAACCTAATCTGAGACAGAATTAATGCACCTGCCTGGTCATTCACCCCCACCTTTGGCTGGTGCTTCAGAGCAAATGCTAGTTGTATAGAAGCAAACGTTTTCAGTTGATAGAATATGTCAACACGAGCCCAAGTCAGGCACAACGTTTGTTAAGTACCTGTAATCTGAGTCCTGGCTCTTAGAACAAAAGGGATATAAGTCTTGTGTGTCACCACTTAGTGTCTCAGAGTCAATGGTTCCCAGTCACAAAAAGGAGGAGAGTTGAAGAAATGGAGATGGGAAGAGAATCCAGGTTCTGCTTTTATTCATTAATTTCCTAAGTATTTGTCAAGTCCCTGTTATATGCCCAATACTGTGCTCTACGCATGGGGAGAGCTTAGCTTTGGGTAGAAACTTTAGGGACTACTCAGCTCCAGCTGCTTCTTGCCATAATCATCGATAAGCCAGTTTTGCCAAATCTTCCAAAATTTCAAGAGAAATTGGAAAACATGACTTTTATGTAAAATCTTTTCATTTTAAAGCATAAGCTGAAATTTTAAAATGAGAACAAAACAAAAAATCCCTGGGTGGACAAAACCAGTTCAGTTTTCAAGCCTTCAAACCATAACTTCTGCTTTAGAGACAGTGAAAAGTTGTAGTTACGAGTAAGGTACTCTGTGATGAGCACTGAGGAACATATAGAACTGCTGATACTATAGTGAACACCTGAAACTGATATAACACTTTATGTTAACTAAACTGGAGTTGAGATTTAAAAAAAAAAACTAATTTAAAAAAAAGTGAGGTACTCTGGTTCTACCCCTTGCTCGCTGTGTGATCTTGGACAAGTTATCTAACCTCTCTGTGCCTGTGCCTTACTCTCCTCATGTATAAAACGAGTATGATAAAGCATATTGTAGATTCTTAAATTTTTCTTAAACTTGAATTAATTAACATATAGTGTATTATTAGTTTCAGAGGTAGAGTTCAGTGATTCATCAGTTGTATAGAACACCCAGAGCTCATTATATCACATGCTCTCCTTAATGTCCATCACCCAGCCACTCCATTCCACCTACCTCCCTTCTCTCCAGCAACCTCCCTTCTCAGTTTGTTGCCTATGATTAAGAGTCTCTTGTGGTTTGTCTCCCTCTCTGATTTCGTCTTGTTTTATTTTTCCCTCCCTTCCCCTATGCTTCTCGGTTTTGTTTCTTAATTTCCATATATAAGTGAAATCACATATTGTAGATGTAAAGGAGAGAATATATGTACATACCCAATCCACAGTATCTCAATAAATGTTAACTATTATTTTTGTAGTCTTCTGGTCCACTCTCCCAGGAATCTCTTTTACAACAGCATTGAGAGTCGAACATTTAATCACTGCTCATGCACATCCTGAGACAGGAAGCTCATGATTTCCTAGGAAATACCAGTTGTATATTAATCCCTAAATCACAGTGGCTTAATCCAATATATGTTCATTTATCGCCCATGCCCCAAACTAATGAGCTCAACACATAGACTGCTCTGTTCTACTCTATGCTCTGTGAATCCATGTATCTCCTATCTGGTGGCTTTACCATCCTTAAGGACCTTTCCAGAATCCTCTGGGAAGCCAAGCATTGGCTCACTCAGGTGATGATTCCAGGGTCCTAGATCAAGTCCACATGAAGCTCCCTGGCTCAGCGGGAAGTCTGCTTCTCCCTCTTCCTTTTCCTCTGGCCCTCTTCCCCTCCCTACCCCTGCTCATGCTTTCTCTCTCTCTCTCTCAAATAAATAAATAAAACCTTAAAAAAAAAAAGTAGACCGAGGGTAAGGGAAGAAGTAAAGCTATTTATATTCATAGATGACCATCATTCTGTGCATAGAAAATCCCAAGGAATCCACACACAAAATGACCAGAACTGATAAATGAGTTTAGCAAGGTCACAGGATACAAGATGAATATTCAAAAATCAATTGTATTTCTGTATTAGGAATGACAAATCCAAAACTGAAATTTAAAAAATTCTATTCATAAAGCATAAACCAAATAGAATATGTAAGCATAAATTTAATAAAAGAAGTACAAGACTTGTATGCTCTTGTATTATATGTATTATAAAATGTGATTAAGAGAAGTTAATGAAGAATCAAATATATGGAGAGACATTACCCTTTTATGGGTTGGAAGATTCAATATTGTCAAAATGGAAATTCTCCCCAAATTGATCTATATATTCATCACATTCCCGCTCAAAATCCCAGTAGCTTTCTATTTTAGCTTTTTTAAAGTTTATTTTTTTACTCATCTCTACACCCTGAGATCACAAGCTACATGCTCTCCTGACTGAGCCAGTTACTGTACTTCTTGGGATTCTTTTTCGGTTTTCCTCACTCCTGTGCATGTGTTTAGGTATGTGTTCAGATGAAGGATGCCGGCTTCTGTAGGATACCCAGGTGGACAAGGTCAAAGACAACAAGAACAGCAACAAATTTTAATCTGTCCCGGTGGAACAGTATTTCTATGTTCCTGAGATGCTAGCCTGCTTGTGATCATCCCTCCCTGCCTACGGACTTAAAAGGTTTCACTGGGATCGGGTCTGCCTCCAAGTTCATGTAGCTATTAGAGCATTTAGCTTCTTGCAAGTTGTCAGATTAAGAACCTCATTTTCTTGCTGACTATCTGCTGGAGGCTGCCTTCGGCTCTTTGCTGTGTGGCCTCTCCATTTGGCAGCTCAAAACAGGGCAGCTTGCTCTCTCAAAGCCAGCAAGCGAGAGGGGGTCTGCAAGCAAGGTGGATTTCAATCTTAGGTTATATAATCATGTACAAATAACCACATACATCCCATCATCTTTGCTAAATTCTACTTGTTAGAAGGAAGTCACAGATCCCATTAACACTCAAGGGAAGATCACACAAGGGTTTAAACCAGGAAGTGGGAAATGTAAGGCTACCGTAGAGTCTGTCCATCACAGTCCACCCTCTGGTCCCCAGTGACGTGTGTTCCTCCCACATTAAAAAAAAAAAAAAATACATTTGCTCCCTCCCAAATTCCTCAAGAACCTCATACCATTACAACATCTGCTTAAAGTTTAGAATTTTATTATCTAAATCAGGTCGAGGTATGGATGAGGTTCTTAGACATAGTTACTCTCAATCTATAAAACAAAAGACAAGCTATCTGGCTCCCACACACCCAACATACATGGAGGAACAGATACAGTAAAATAGACACAGACGCTCCATTTAAAAGGGGAGGGGAGGAATGGAAGGTAAAAGGAGTTAAGGAGTTACCAGTCCAAAGTAGTTTTTGACATTCAGCCTAGCAAACTCCTGCCAGAGCTCCTTGATTAGATTTCAGGGCCTGGGTATATAATTCACTCTTGGTTAATAGCTCTTGGTTCTGCTCTCAGTCGTTTTTCCTTTTTCATAAAAGGTAGCCCATGTCTGCAGCTGAGTAGTTCTACCATCCTGCATCCTGCCCGTAGAACTGTGGAAATCTAACAGCCTCCTTTGATTTTGTACTCTTTCTGTCCCATTCAGTTTAAGTTGGCAGTGCTTTTGCTGACATAATGCATTTCTTAAATGCACTTTGGGTCTCTTGTCAGTTTTCCTCTACACAAAAGCAACATTTACCATTCTTTCTGAGACAGGCCATCCTTTACCTACAGTCAGGATGCTGAGATGGTTGAAGGACAACTCAAATGTGGAAAGGTCCTATTGTTTGAGGAGTTGTATGAGGCACACATCTGTGTGGAGAAGGCCCTTGTGAATAATTACTCTTCTGATCCTCTGATCTTCCTGAGATTTTAACAAAAGCTTGTACAATCACTACTTGGCTTTTTCTCTAGGCAAGGGCTTTTCTCTATGCCACAAGCTTGAAATTCTTCCTTCCTTTCTAAGATTTTATTTATTTGACAGACAGAGACACAGTGAGAGAGGGAACACAAGCAGGGGAAAGTGGGAGAGGGAGAAGTAGGCTTCCTCAGGCTCCCTAGCCTGATGTCAATGCCCCCCTGCTTGATCCCAGGACCCTGGGGTCATGACCTGAGCTGAAGGCAGATCCTTAACAGTCTGAGCCACCAGGCGCCCCTTGAAAGTCATTTCTTAATTTTAACACCTTTTGCCATCTGGAGAGACTAAGAATTTTCAAAGTCATCAAGTCCTGGTTTCTTTTTGACTAATAGTTCTTCCCTCAATTTTTCTGTCTCCCCTTGTACTTTATTACATGTAGCAAGAAGGACCAAGGGGCACCATCAACACTTTGCTTGGGAATCTTTGCTAGATG
The DNA here is from genome assembly GCF_020171115.1 of Neogale vison. Lineage (NCBI taxonomy): Eukaryota > Metazoa > Chordata > Mammalia > Carnivora > Mustelidae > Neogale > Neogale vison. The sequence goes on from NC_058091.1 coordinate 213,987,865, forward strand.
ACCCACTTTATCACATACCTATTCTGCTTTTCCCATCATTGTAGGAGACAATTTTACTACACTTTCTATAACCACCTAACAAGAAAACCTTTTCTTCAGTCTCCAATGACATGTTTGTTATTTCCTTTTGAGCCCTCCCTAGCAACAGTTTCAGTTTTTGCTGACAGTCTGTTCAAGACAACATGGGCTTTCCCTACATTGCTCCTCAAAATTCTTCTAGCCTCTAACAAGTGCCTATTTGTTAGGGCAGCACCAAAATATTGGTATTTCAGTACCAAAATATACCCTTTTGTTTCTAAGTTTTATTGATTAGATCTGTTAGAATTTTAACTACATGGAGAGGGTTTGTATGCTTGTAAGAAATTTCAAAACCAAGCATCTCATTTCTGTGCAACTCAAAAATGACTTCGGTTGCTTCCAATTTTGAGAAAATTACTATACCATCAGGAAAGTAAAGATACATACTTTAAAAAGCTACCCTATCCTCTGTAAGAGTACAAGAATATTTTTAAGAATAAGTATAGCAGGATGCTTGGGTGGCTCTGTCATTTAAGTGTCTGCCTTCGGCTCTTGGGATGGAGTCCTGCACAGGCTCCTTGCTCTGCAGAGAGCAAGCTCTCTCTCATTCTCTGACAAATATATAAATAAAATCTTTAAAAAAGAAAAAAGAGTAAATGTAGTGATAAAGAAATAAATTTAAATATCTAAGTATTTCACAAGTTTAAGTTTTAATGTAACCGTAAGTTTTGTAATCATTCTGAGGTTTCATTTGTGTGTGTTTCTGCTTTTTGAAGCACTTGTAGCCTTTAAACTATTCGGATATAGGACATTCATGATTTTAGCAGAGTCCAGTTAGTTTGGAAATTAATGCTAAAATATCTGGAAAACCCATTTGTTAACTCAATCAGCTTTGATTTTTTTTAGTTTTATAATAAGTGAGAATTTGAATTTTTAGAGAAATACTGTTTAATCTATTTATATAATTAATAAATTAAGCATTAAACAAAGTACAGATAACAAAAAGGCACCTCTTGTGGTCACAGGCCCCCTCAGACACCAAAGAATTTAATCAGATGTAAGCATTCCACAGAGATTTGTGGAGGAGATGCAGAAAGCTGCAGAGTGTAGGAGACATGAGCCAGAAGCCGGTATACCAGTTGCTGTCCTGACTCCCTCTAGCGGCTCAGACTGCAAACCTGCCTTTCCCGGAGCACCAGGAGAAAGATGCTTATTGTAGATCATCTCACTCTCCAGGAAGTTTCATTTGATTAGCGAGATAACAGTAACAATAACAACAACAACAATGACAACAACAATAATACAATAACAAAAGGTCCAGAATTTCTTCCACCAAGGTTCCTTCCTGTGAGGCATTCATCCAGCCTTCGCACAACACTCCCTAGTCACTAGGCACTGCAATCTGCTTTGAGTACCCCTAACGATGACAAAATGCTTGCTGCTTTTCTGTGGACACGCTCTCCCTGGACCCTGTACTCAGTGGCTCTGCATTTGCCCTCTGGAGCACACAGCACAGTTCTAATCTCTCTTTCACCTGACAGCACTTCAAATATTTGGAAAGAGCTTCTTGTCACCCCATCCCCTACCTCACTCCACCCCCTTTAAAAAGGTTATCTTCTCCAGGCCAACGGAGCTTTTCCTTTCAACTGCTCTTCCTCTGACCTAGTTTCCAATTTCTGTTCCAGTTACTTTCCTCTGGAGGCATTTCTGCTTTGTCAACATCTGCCAAAACCACACTGACCATAGGGACTGCACTCGTTCCCTGGGACGTGATGCACCCCTCCCACAGATGGTGGGGGCTGCCGTGGCCCTCCCTACACATGCCACTACTAGGGTTCAGTGCTCTTCGGAGAAGCTTTGCCAAATGATGGACAGAAGGCTGAGATTTCTCCTGTTTGGGTCTTCCCCACATGAGGCAAGTTCATACTTGCCTTACTCTATCCTCTTTGCAGTTCTGAAGCATTTTCTATAGTTGGGCAGAACTCCCCAGTTTCCCAAATAATAACGTATGCAAACAACGGAAGGCAGGTGACTAGGTCCAGGTGAACTTTGCCTGCTGCTGATCAGAGAGCTTAAAAAAACCTCAAGAATGACTTACTCCCCTGTGAGAGGGAAGCCTGGCCTCTGGAGAATGGGTTCTGATCTTCAGGCTGGGGACATCAACAAGCCCAAATCCCTTCTGTTGTTATTTACACTAATTTTCTCTCATATTGCTCTGTGGGGACACTGAGGAAAAAAGAGACTTGGTGTCAATAATGTAACATCTTTTTATAGTTTTAAGACTGATGTTCAGTCTCCTCACACCTCACTTCTCTGAACTAATGTAGACTTTTCCCTGAAGGGCTATTTTTCAAAACCCTTCATCATTTACTTTGTCTCCCCTGGCTCCTTTCCAGTGTCTCTGTAACATCCTCCACTCATGGGTCCCAGGACTGAACAGTATGTGTTAATGACTGATATTGGTTATAGATTAAGAATTATATCTGTGAAAATATTTCCATTATAACATAGCTCATTGTTACTAAGATTTATATACTAAGGAGTCCCTGGCTGGCATATATAGGTTATGTCTCCAAACCTGCTTTGTAGATCAGATATCTGGACACATTTTTTCCACAGAAACCATGTTATATCTGGCACTTGGGCTCCCAGCCCAGCCAAAAAAAGCCAATTTAATTCATAGAGCAATAATGCTATCAGGCTGAATTTACACAAAAAGAATGGCAATTTCTTCTTTTCTTTCTCAGCAGAGGCTACTGCTTGAACTGGGAGACTCTTAACTTTGGGTATTTCCTTCTATCTTTTCTGGCCTTCTCCCACTTCTTTGGGTCCTTATCCCAGTAGCCTAGTGTTACCCAAAGTCTCTTACCCTGCTGCCACACTTAGATCTCCCCAGACCCCCAATTCTTTCTGCTTCAGTACATCTTGTTACCCTTTCCCACAACACAAGCAACCCATTCTCCTAGTGAAGCTAAACTCAGGTAGGTGTTAGGATGAACCAACTGCCATAGATGAGCTGTTCTCAATCATGCCTCTGGTTTTCCATGGGTACATTAGTTCTCCACAAGACTCTCGTTTGTGCACTTTCGGACAGGGTCAGGAAATGAAAAACTATGTGAATATGAAAGCCATTATATTAGGTTTGCATCTTCTGTCTACTTGTGAGTCTATTCCAAATGGTACCTGCTTTCCATAGATTCCCTCCTTCCTCCACTTCTGAATCACAGATCATATGTTCAAGACAGTTTTTCAGCAGTTACAAGATTTTTAAAATCGTTTTTGAGAAATTGGTATTCTTTGAAAGCAACCAGATCAAAAAAAAAGTACATACTGTAGGATTCCAGTTTTCTAGATTGTATAAAATTCTAAAGAAGCAAACTAATCTATAATGATAGAAAGCAAATCAATGTTTACTCAAGTTCAAGGGAAAAGGGAGAAATGGATTACTAAGGGGTGTGAGTAAACTGTTAGAAGTGATGAAAATGTCCATTATCCTGATTGTGGTAAAGGTTTCATGGGTATACAACTGTCAAAACTTATCACACTGTACACTTTATTTTTTTTCCTTTTTTTTTTTTTAAAGATTTTATTTATTTGACAGACGGAGATGACAAGCAGGCAGAGAGGCAGGCAGAGAGAGAGGAGGAAGCAGGCTCCCTGCTGAGCAGAGAGCCCGATGCAGGCCTCGATCCCAGGACTCTGAGATCACAACCTGAGCCCAAGGCAGAGGCTTAACCCACTGAGCCACCCAGGCGCCCTGCTTTGTATATTTTGATACGTACTGATTCAGCATAGACATATTTCCAAATGTTAGAACTTTGTTGTAAGTTTTACCTTCCATTATTATAAAATTATATCTCAAGATTGTGGAGGGACTGTGGACTCTGAGAAACAAACTGAGGGTTTTGAAGGGGATGGGGGTGGGGGGAGTGGGTGAGCCTGGTGGTGGGTATTAAGGAGGACACGTATAGCATGTAGTACTGGGTGTGGTGCAAAAACAATGAATGCTGGAACACTGAAAAAAATTAAATTAAAAAAAATTCAAAATGTTTAAAACAGATGGCTTTGATGAATAAAATCAATTATCTTTTTTTGTCTTAAAAAAAAAAAGAGTGTGGAAGGAGAACATCTAGCAATTCCGTGGACTAAGATGATGCAGAAGAGTTCCCCTTCCGCTACTACTGTTATTACAGAGAAACACTGGATGAAATAGTTGTATTTATAACTGAGAAAGAGAACAGGAGCTCTCCAGAATACAAGCAAAGAGGAAACTCAGAAACTGGGTGGTATGTATGGACTAACACCACCATAGCCTGTTGAGGGTTTGGACCAGCTCTAGGCCATAAGAGTTCCTGGTATTTTAACACTCTCGCAAGCCAACATGTGTTGTCTGGTGTGAGCAAGGAAGACAACTGGGATTGAGCACGCTCCAAAAGTTGAGCACATTCCCGAGTGCTAGGCTGTTGGCAAAAACAAGGTCAGACAAATTCCTATATCCTCAGGCTACAGGTGAAAACAAAAGTTCATCCAGAAAAACATGGAACCAAGTCTATGCCATATACTGACATGAGTTCTGAGTTTTCACTGAGAAGTAGAAATATCAAGCTGAGAAAAAGCATAAAAGCTAGTTGAGGACTGGTGATATCTCTAGGATTCGAGCAGAAGCAAACTCACACACACAGTCAAGGGACAATCTAACAGCTCCAAGGCACAAAGCTCTTCCCCAGGGGGAAAATATCCATGCTGACTATATATAAGTTCATAACAAAAATTACAAACCACAGGAGGAAAGCACCTTGCATGGAAGATCACAAAATTAGGTCAGAACAGGAGAATTAATCCCCTCCAAATTGGAGAAAACAGATTGACAGATGATGATATAATAAGTATGTTTTAAATGACTTATAAGATTTTTTAAAAAGGAATAGAAAATAAAATGAAAAACTGGGAAATATGTAAAAAGAAAGGCAGATTTAGAAAAGGACTGAGCGATTCTTTTGTAAATGAAATTTAAATTAATTTAAAGTCAAAACTAAAGATATGTAATACCTGAATAGAAAATAAGAGAACTGGAACAAAGGAAATGACACAGAGTGCAGCAGAGAGAAAAATGGGGGAAAAAAATGAATGAGAATTTTAACAATCACAAAGGAAAGAATCATAAATGATAGAAAGGATATCCAATAAGAGTTATAGAAGGGGTGAAGGGCACTTGGGTGGCTTGGATGGCTCAGTCAGTTAGGTGTCTGATTCTTGATTTCGGCTCAGATCATGATCTCAGGGTCATGAGATCAAGCCTAGTGTCAGGCTCTGTGCTGGGCATGGAGCCTGCCTAAGATTCTCTCTCCCTCCTTCTGCACCTCCTGCTCCAGGTTGCACTCTCTCTCAAAAAAAAAAAAAGAAAGAAAAGAAAAAAAGAGTTACAGAAGGAGTGAATAAAAAATGGGAAGGAGGTAATACATGACTCATGATTATCTTTTTCAGAACTGACAAAAGACAGGGATTCTTCAATTGACGAGCATACTATATTAGTATCTATTGCATAACAAACCACCCCAAAACCGAGCGGATTAAAACAACAATACTTTAAGTCATAATTCTGTGGAATTAAGGCAACCCTTTGTTTAAATCGTAGTTTTGAGGGAGAACAACTTGGGCTTGGCTCAGCTGAGAGTTTATGGGCAGATGCGGTCAGTGGGCAGTGGCCTCACTCACATTAGCTGACTGAGAAATCAAGAAGAGAATGAGGCTCAGCCCATGAAGGCTCCCTGCAGAGCACTCTCTGTTTTACTTGGCAACTGTCATGCCAAAGACAAGTGAGCAGCAATCGAAGGCCTCTGTGTTCTGATTTAATGTTTTGCAGCTGGGTTTTCAAATGTGCTGTTGTATACATGTTCTGCCCTTCCACAAAGATTGCGACAGATGTTGACTTACTGGGAACAACCTGGTTTTAAGAGGGGAGCTGGAATCATTTTCATTCATAACCTGGTGTTTCTTTGCCTCGCTCTGTTGCAAGCTTGAGGTAGCTAATTGTTAGTTTTACCTACGACCACTTCACCTTCCAAATTCAGTTCAAAGGAAATAAATAAAAAACAAATCTCGTTGGTCAGTGTTAAGTTTTGCTCTGCTCAGACTGCAGTACTAAGATTTTGTATGTGTGTGTGGATTATGGTTAATGTTTATAAGAATCAATAGGAATTATATTTACATAGTCTTGTAGATGGATGATGTGAAAAATACAAAAGATGGGTCTGGACTGTGGAAAATAAAAGGAGGTTGAGAAATTGGAAGTACAGATTAGTTAAAAGGAGAAAACGGTAAGATTTTCCTATTTGGGATTTCCTAAACCATAAATCACTATTCCTCTCATCCAAGAAGTGGAAGCTAGAACGTAATTTGTCTTTCCTAAATAAACTCCACATTCAAGTCTGATAAACTCATAGGAAATAAGGAAATCCTGTTAATAAGCACAATAGTTTTCAGAGTAAGAGTAGCGTATTTACATCTGTTCTGGAAACTCTTTGTTTGGGTAAGGGCTGTTGGGCAGGTAATCCCCACACAACTGTTCTACTCAAAATATATAAGCTGTTGGGCAAATAAACCTGAGTGGCAAGAAAGAAAGGTGTCACCAATCCTAGCTAACATAACCACTAACGTAATCCGTTTAGGATTAAGGCAGGACCAGAAGATGAAGAGTTGGGAAGGATGGGGACAAGAAATCATTGATGTGCTTTAGGGCGAGATGGGTTGGGGAGATGGCACTCCAGGCTCCAGATTCCCTAGGATGGTACCTGTTTCAAACATTCAGACTGGAGTGTCCTTGTACTTGTCATATTAGATGTGCAGATCTGTGGTTTTAAAAATTTGGTCACTATCAACACAGGGAGTCTAAGGGGCTAGGGAAGTGCCAGGAGTCTTTCCTGTTGCCTGGGTAACCATTCCTACTTTCAGTGATTCTGGGGTGTCTGTGCCTTTGCTCTTATTAATCTGTATTTTGTGTCCCCCCGCCACCGGCCTGAACTTTTCAGACTTTGAAGTCTGCTCTTAGCTTTAATGATGACCAGTCTCTAGCCATACAACCCCAAATCCCCCATATCCTATTTTACTCATGCAGAGGAAAACACCCAAATTAGGCAAGATCCACAAAGTGTGGGGACAAAGGAGAGCTCCTAACTAGAACAGGAGTGTGACTCTGAAATTTCAATACGAAGGCCTTCTCTGCAGGGTACACAGAAGGCACTTGGTAACCACTTGTGCTTCTTCGTGTTAAGACACTGAGAACCAGAAAACAGTCTTCCTTGGAGTAGTAGCATCAAGACAGGCCTGACATGGCCACGAGGAAAGCTTGGACAGAAATTAAAATAAACTGCTTCAACTTTGACTCTGCTTTGCCCAGTCCATCAATACTAGCACATCTCATATCTGTTCCTTCTTCCACGTATGACTGAGAAGGAGAAGCAGAGCAGGGAGCCCAGGACCCTGGGATCATGACCTGAGCTAAAGGCAGACACCTAACTGACTGAGCTACCCAGGCGTCCCTCCCCCTTTCCATTTTTGAACTGGTCATTTGGAAAAGAGCTCTTTCCCAGCTCATTTTCCTGCCTTTGGCATTCAGGCCAGTTGCATCTGTGGACACCTCCCCTGCTGGACTCCCACCCCTCCTAGGCCAGGCCCTCCTGGGATAATCTACACAAGGTAGTTATGAACTAGGCATTTACTCTTTCGACATGAAAAGAGCAAAGACTTACAGTTTTAAGATGGTAGAAAAGGCATTTTATTCTCCTTTCCCCTCCTAGGAGTCAGTAAGATGAAAACAAAAACACACATGCAGCATTGATCAAACTAGTAGGCACTTCTGTTCTCAAATCACAGTATGTGAAGAAAGAAAGTAAGTGGAAGATTCCAGTCTTAGCAGACTTTAGCAGCCTTTCTCTTAAAGTAGAAGACCTGCACCTGCAGAGAACGAAATCACCAAGAAGCAAATGGATATTGTGTTGTACAACTCCTGAAAAGTTTGGGTGAGGCGACTGATGAAATAGGGAGATTTGTTCCAAATTTACTTAATGAGACTTTGGTCCTCACTCTCAACCTAAAGAAAGGGATAAAACCCTTTCCTACATATATTTTTTTGGCGAAAAAAAAAAAAAAGAACCAGAAATTTTCTGGTATGGTGAAGTTTGATTTTGGAGTAAAAATACTGAATGATGCAAATGTCTCTTTCTTGTAGTCCTATGATATACAGTTAAATACAACTATCTCGTACTTTTGCCATTTTGTCTGGAGATGTCGGAGCAGAAATCCAAATATTTTTAGGTGCACATTCTAACTTCCAAGTTACCAAATATTTATAAAGCAGTTCATCTCTGCATAACACAGATCATCATTTTCTTTCCAGCATCCTATTTGGCCTTTCCAGTTCCCAAAGCAATGCCCCTTATGTTTTGTTCTTCTTGTGTCTCTAACCCACTACTGACACCAATTCCTAATTTCAATTAGAACCAATTCCTGATGCCAAAAGCTGTTGCCACAAAATGTTACATAGAAAACATCCAAAAAACTCAGGACTTTCAAAGTAAATGCGATTTATTTTCACTGATCTGTGAGTCAGCTGAATGTTGGTAAAGCTCAGCTGGACTCAGCGGGCTTGCTCTTCTGACTTAGGTTAAACATGGCTAGGACCATTTGACTTAGTTCTTCGTATTACTGATCTCCTTGATTTGTTAAAAAAAAAATCATATATATATATCCGGAACACCACCACATGAGTCCTCACGGCTCAGGTTTGCCCCCTTTCCATCCATGTGCCAGAAAAGTAGCTGATACCTCTTAACCTTTCTTTCACCATCTAGACATGTATTGTGGAATAATAGAAAGAAAATGAGTTCAAACATTCAAATACCTGGATTGAAATCCAGTTGTGGAAATCTGGGCAAAGCTAGTTACCCTTATTCATTAATTTGTAAAATGGGATACATAATACTTACCAGGGATTAATTCAGGTTTTATGAAACCTGAAGTTGATATCATTGGAGGGGGGAGCTCTTTTTTTTTTTTTAAAGATTTTATTTATTTATTTGACAGAGATCACAAGTAGGCAGAGAGGCAGGCAGAGAGAGAGAGGAGGAAGCAGGCTCCCTGCTGAGCAGAGAGCCCGATGCGGAACTCGATCCCAGGACCCCGAGATCATGACCTGAGCCGAAGGCAGCATCTTAACCCACTGAGCCACCCAGGCACCCTTTTTAAACAAAAGAATACAAAATTGTGAATATACAGTAGGTATATACAAAATGTGTATTTATTTAGAAATAATGCCCCAGCCTATATAAGGAGAAGTATAATGCATTGGAAGTTGGGAAGAAACAGTCTTCTTAACAAAAGGCCATTGGTGGGAGGAGAAATATAATTTACAGAAACTTATGATATGTGAGCATATTGCTAGTGACCCTTCTTAGAGTTAGGATGCAGCTCATTCACTGCTTCTGGTGGTAGAGCATGGAAGAGCAAGCTCAGCCACATAAATGATTTCCAACCTCTGCTTTCAACATAGCTGCAATATCCCGTTAGCCGGAGTATGTCATATGGCCAACCTTAGAACCAAAGTGCAGGGAAGTACATCCCACCCAAGTAAGTAGGAGGGGGACAGAGAACAGTGAATATTTTTGAGCAATAATCTAATTTACCACACATGGTATTGTGGAATTTTAGATCACTTCCAAAGAGGAATAGTTATCAGATCCAAAGTATTAGGAATTAGAACGGCAAAACTTCTCAGAGCAATTCCTAAAGTTAGAAGACAATGGAATGTCTTCCCAATTCTGAATGAAATGATTTAAATCTAGAAGCCTATATCCATCTAAATAAGTCAATTATAAGACATTCAGAGTCTCAGTCGATTAATTACCTCCCACATACCTTTTTCAGGAAGCTATAGGAGAATAAAATCCACCAAAAAGGGGGACTAGAAAGAGCAAGATGAGGAGTACAGGAATAGGAAATCTAACACAGGAGGAAGATGAAGGAAATTTCCAGTGTGACAGCACATGGAAATTCCATAAAGCTGCATGGTGAGAAAGAACATTCTGGATCAGAGGGATGCTTTGTGGCTGTAGGCAGAGTGGACAATTTAATTGTGTAAAAAAAAAAAAAAAATATATATATATATATAGAGAGAGAGAGAGAGAGTGCTATTGTACAGAATGGGAAAACTCAGATATGAGTACAATGAAAAACCAAGCAAACAAAAAAAATGGTGAAATTATTAACTCTAGAAAAATACAAAAAAGTATTTGAAAAATATATTCATAGTTCACTATGGTTCAGTTGTAAATAATATTTCATATTAAGGTAGTCGTAAAAATTGTACTATTGGAAGAATGGGAAAAAGAAAGTGAAATCCTATCTACCACAATAGAAAGTCATAGATAATACATTACTAAGCAATATATCAGTAAGCAATGTAATACAAATTATTTAGCAATGTGTAAGAAATGTATTGATTCTGGAGAGTGGAATTAGAAAACCTGAAGGGTGAGACATAGGACCGCTAGCAATGGGTTGCAAGTCTTTTCTCAATACTTGACTTTTTTGTAAAAATGTGTGCATATATTTTTCTGATAAGTAGTTTAAAGGCCTAGGGAAAGGTAATAAAATAAACCTGTATAATACTCAGTGAGAGAAAATTTCACCCATTTTGTCATTTATTGAATAATCATTTATGCTCGGGTCTGGGCATCAAAATAATGATTAACAATGCACAATGTTTAGTGATTACAAAACAGGTCTGCATATATTTAGTCTTGTGGTTTGATTCTCACAAGTCTGTGAGGTTGCTACAGAGGCAAATTTACCATGATACTGATCAATCTTAAGCTTTAGGACCTCTCAGTGAATGAGCTGCATCCTAACTCTAAGAAGGGTCACTAGCAATATGCTCACATATCATAAGTTTCTGTAAATTATATTTCTCCTCCCACCAATGGCCTTTTGTTAAGAAGACTGTTTCTTCCCAACTTCCAATGCATTATACTTCTCCTTATATAGGCTGGGGCATTATTTCTAAATAAATACACATTTTGTATATACCTACTGTATATTCACAATTTTGTATTCTTTTGTTTAAAAAGGGCTCCCCCCTCCAATGATATCAACTTCAGATTTCATAAAACCTGAATTAATCCCTGGTAAGTATTATGTATCCCATTTTACAAATTAATGAATAAGGGTAACTAGCTTTGCCCAGATTTCCACAACTGGATTTCAATCCAGGTATTTGAAAGTTTGAACTCATTTTCTTTCTATTATTCCACAATACATGTCTAGATGGTGAAAGAAAGGTTAAGAGGTATCAGCTACTTTTCTGGCACATGGATGGAAAGGGGGCAAACCTGAGCCGTGAGGACTCATGTGGTGGTGTTCCGGGTAATAGGCAGTAGCAAAAGATACAAAAGGAAAGGTCACTGAAGACAAGCCATAATGACATATAATCTATCTTCAGCTGGCTCTGCCAAGTGGCTGGAAAGCAACTACACTAAAACACCTCCTGTGAGATGCCACGCACTTGAGTAAGAAGAGGAGGTCTCTTTTTTCCTAGATGTTCCTCCTTTTATTTTATCTATTTTTTATTTTTTTATTTTTAAGCAGGCTCCATGTCCAATATGGAGCCCAACACCGGGCTTATGTTTCTTGGTTAGATTAAAAAATCAAAGATTCTTGGATTGAAAGAGACAGTTGTAGGGATTTAGCCCAACTCCTCAATGAGGGGAGACAGAGCATAGTGGGAGGCAACACACACAGTGGTTAAGAGCATGGTTGAGGGACACCTGGCTGGCATAGTCAGTGGAACATGTGACTCTTGGTCTTGGGGTTGTGGGTTTGAGCCCCATGCTGGGTGTAGAGATTACTTAAAAATAAAATCTTTTGAGAAAAATGAGCATGGATGAACTTGGCTTCTGTCTAGAATCTACATGACTCTGAGCAATTTATCTAATCTCGATGCCTCAGCTTCTTCACTTATAGTCTAGGGATAGCAAAATGAGTCCCTATTCCCTTATGTACAATTCAGAATCTATAATCCTAAAATTACTTCAAAGCTTTGTGGTGGGTAGAGCTAATCTGAACTGATCTGGAAGCAAAACCTAACCTGCTTCATGTACAGGTATTTGTTCCTTTTAATGTAAAAATTCATATGCCTCCAGATGATGGGTATTAAGGAGGGCATGTGTCGTGATGAGCACCAGGTGTTACACGCAAATAATGAAGCATTGAAGACTACTTCAAAAACTAATGATGTACTGTATGGTGGCTAACTTAAGAAAATAAAAAAAATTCATATGCCTCAATAGACACATGAAAAGATGTTCAACATCACTCATCACCAAGGAAATACAAATCAAAACTACAGTGAGATATCACCTCACACCTGTCAGAATGGCTAAAATCAACAACACAAGACACAACAAGTGTTGGCGAGGATGTGGAGAAAGGGGAACTGCCTTACGCTGTTGGTGGGGATGCGAACTGGTGCAGCCACTGCAGAAAACAGAATAGGCGTTCCTCAAAAAATTAGAAATAAAATACCATATGACCCAGCAATTGCACTACTCGGTATTTACCCAAAGAATACAAAAATACTAATTCAAAGGGATACATACACCCCAGTGTTTATAGCAGCATTATTTACAACAGCCAAACTATGGAGTGTCCATTGACTGACCAATGGATAAGGAAGATAGTGTGTATGTGTGTCTCATGGGATATTACTCAGCCACAAAAAAAGAAGGAAACCTTGTAATTTGCAATGGCATGGATGGAGCTAGAGTGTATTATGCTAAGAAAAATAAGTCAGTCAGAGAAAGACAAATACCCTATGATTTCACTCATATGTGGAATTTAAGAAATAAAACAAAAACAAAGGCGAAAACAAGAGAGAGTGGGAGGCAAACCAAGAAACAGACTCTTAACTCTAGAGAATAAACTGATGGTTACCAGAGGGGAGGTGGATGAGGGGATGGGTTAAATGGGTGATGGGGATGAAGAAGGGCACTTGTTGTGAGAGCACTGGGTGTTCTATGGATGCTCACCTAAAACTAATACTACACTATATGTTAGCTCTACTCAAATTTCAATAAAAACTTTTTTAAAAAAATTCATATACAGGACCACAGAAATATTAATGTATTTAATTATGGAGTACAGTCCCCTGAGGGTACTTTCTAACACAAGATAGATGTACCATGTGTCTTTTCAAATCCAAAGATTTTTGAAACACATCTGGTCTTTCAGGTAAAATACTATGGATCTGAAGTACCTCTCTCATGAGGCTTAAATTAGTAACACAGGAAAAATGCGTAGGATAGTACTTGGCACAAAATAAGTGCTCCATACACAGGTGTGCTATTATTACAGGGAACCCCCTCTAGAAGCATATTCCTGAGAGATGTTATCTGGCATTTCTCTGACTCCTACGGAGGAGAATTCACTTGTTTATGAGACAACAAAATTTAAATGCTGGACATTTCTAGTCTAATCTTATACTAGCTGCATTTTGCGTCCCTCTAACTTCTCCCCACTGTTCAGAGCTAGATTTCAGTATAGCTCTTGCAGACAGCTGCCGTGCTGCTGTGTCTGCCGAGTCTTTTTCTCCATGATTAATGTTCATCATACACTACTCCCAGACCATCCTGCTAGCTCTGACCTAACGCACTCCAGTTTTCCCATCTATCCTCCCTAAAGCAGTGCCCAAGACAAAAACCCAGGAATCCATATGTGTTCTAAGAAGCGTAAGTACACTCATTGTTTTTCCTGTGCTCCAGACTGTGAAAAACAACGGTGTCTCAGTGTGAAAACAGAAGTGAGATGGGAGGAGATTTGGAAAAACACAATCAAGGCCATCGCAGAGTTTCATTAGAAAAACACACTAAAAAAAAATTCAATTTCAAAGCAATTTTTTCTGGCTTCCCTGAACGAAGATGGAGAACAGTGAGCAGCTTAGACTGATTCCAATACAAGAGTCAAACAGTGTAGAAGTAAGGTCAGTGACGTTACACCAATTCATTTACTGTGAAATACTACAGACAGGGCTGCTGGCGCCTGTGTGAAGGTCATGGACCATATCCCACAGTCCAAGAAAAACTAATGATATTCCAACAGAAGGAGAAGAAGAACAGAGCTTTAAAAAAAAAAAAGAGAGAGAGAGAGAGAGAGATAGAAAAGAAAAAAAAAAGAAAGAAAACTTTTGACAAGTATCAGCATCAATTTACAGAGAATTACTGAGGAACAGAAAGACACTGCTCCCTCCAGTGGGCAGCTAGACCCTTCCTCATCACTGGCCTTCACTCCTCTGGTTAAATAGAACCTGAACAAATAAATCCACTAGAGGGGAAGAAATCCATTTCCAGGGGAGGCAATGTGATCACTCACTTGAGCTGTGATGGGGAAAACATTCTTCTTTTGCAGTGGCCAACTTGGCTACCTGTATAGGATGCCTAGAATTAGAGATTCTTTGGAGTCTTGATAAAAATCCCTCAAGAGCTGGTTGGTAGATACATGGAGATTTGTTATTCTAAACTTTCTATTTCATGTATGTTTTAGATTTTCCTAATAAAATGTTTTGAAAAGTCCTAAAGCACTTACAACTTTTTAAAACAAATGATGACAGTCTAATAATTTAATCTGTCCTCCTTTTCCCCAGAGGTACTCCCCCCACTTTTTAAAATATTTTACTTATTTATTTGAAAGAGAGAGATGAGACCAAGCATAAGGATGTAGGAGAGGGGAGAGAGAAAGGGAGAAGCAGACTCCCCGCTGAGCAGGGAGCCTGATGTGGGGCTCGATCCCAGGATCCTGAGATGAGGGCCTGAGCCAAAGGCAGCCAGTTAACCAACTGAGCCACCCAGGCTCCCTTTGAAGATACTTTTTATTTTTATTTTTTATTTATTTTTATTTTTTTAAAGATTTTATTTATTTATTTGACAGAGAGAGACTTTTTAAACCAGAAGTTACCTTCATTAATAAATTGGTTGGGAAAATGTTGGTAATTTTTTATGTGGACCTATTAAATCATCTACTAGGTTCTATATCTAATAACTAAACACAGAAATAAGCTATCAGAAAGAGTTTTGACACTGAAAAGTGTGTTCAAAGCCATGTTGGTGAATGAAGGCCAATCCATTGCCTTCATGTCTGGCTGAAGGCAAGGATGTTAGTGTGAGAATGTCTAGCCTGGTTTGTCCGTTAGTCCACTGAGGAATGGCTTTGTGATCATATTCTTCAGACTCACACCAAACCTCATACCAGAACCACACAGATAAAAGCATAGTCAGAAAATTGATTAGGCAAATAGACTTTGACCTTCTTCTACTCAAGGGCAGCTAGGAATGGACCTCCAATTTACTTGGCTTCAAGTAAATGCTCAGAATGGGCTGACAACGTTTTGTACATGGACACTCAGCTAGAGGCCAAGCCTCCAATGTCCCAGAAGTCTTGCGCAGCATTTCTTACCCTGGCCCTGCCATTTACTCCAGTCACTGCTACAGCCAATCAGCTCCACATTGGCCTGGACCAGCTCCAGGCTGGGGTAATCTGACAGCACCTCAGGCCCTGATATGGACCTCGAGGCTTTGCTTCAGGGCTTCTCTGACAACGAGATGTGTGATGTCTGTGGAGAGCTGCTTGGCAGTGACACTTGCACAATCCAAAAGGGTTGAACAATTACTACTTGTGAGGATCCATTTACATGGGAGGTTGGAGGTGGACAAAAATAAAGACCCCATTCATTGCTGGTGGTAAGTGTGGATCTAGTAGCCACAATTGGCTCTCATTTGTGGTGGACTGGGATGAGGTACAGGTAGAAGGGAGAGTGTGGGTGATGTGGTAGCTGTGCACTTGAACCATATGCAGACAATATAATAATAAAGAATGGAGACTTCACTGGCTTTTGTGAACTGCTTTGAAAGTCTTAAAAAAATAAAAAAATAAAATGATGAATTCAGGTTAGCCAACAATCAATTCAAGCATACTGGGAGCTTTAGGTCTCCATGGCAATGTTTGCAAAGCTTTATCTCGTGCAGACTCAGGGAATACTGTCTTGAACATTAAGCCACTGATTTAGTCATAAGATGACAAAGTCAAAAGGAGAGAGAATTGCAAAAGCTTAAGAGGTCTCCTATTTCAAAGTTAGGATCCGAATAGAAAAGTTTAAGATCTAAAGACCTGGGATAGGATATATAAGTCTGAGAATACTGAGTCACTAGATTGGTTTTAATGTAAGTGAGCAGAACCAGTCTTTTTCCCCTTGGGTAGAAGAGAACACCCTCATCTAGCTAGGAGGGTGAACACCCTCACCCTGAGTCTTGACTTGCAAGGTCAAGACTCATCCTGTCCTCATCAAGATGCCTGTCCTCATCAAGACCTTAACCACTTCCACTCACTACCTCCAGGATAATAGGAGCCAAGTTTTAGCTCAAGTAGGCAGGAAAATATATCCTTGCTCCCAAAGGAAGTAGTTTACTGCAGAAACTGAAGGCCCTGGCTATTGCATACAGCCAGGAACCTCCAGATGCTAACAAAAGTGGATCTTGAGGATGCTGGACCAGGGTTGCGTGAGCGAATAATGGAGAAGTTATTGACAGTGGAACACTCTTCCTTGATGCAAGCTGACCTGGCCAAAAACACCTGGAGCAATCCACTGCAAGCTTGGTTTCGTGAAGCTTGGACAAAATAATGACCTACAATAAATAAATTGCTGGAATTTGCCTGGCAAAGCTCTGAGGAAAAAGTTACAAAGCTCAGGCAAGCAGAAATATTAGACTAATCTTTTTCGATTATTCACTTAGGATAGATTACAAAAAGTTTGACTAGCAATTTAGAGAGGCAACATGTAATTTCAGTTTCTAAAGCACCTATGTTTTCAAAAGTTTTCAGGAAAAACACATAGATGCCACTCTACGTAACTGAATTCAAACTCTTCGTTTTCTGTCATCATCATCAAATGACTGATACTGGCAAATAAAGCATAGTTTGTTCTTAAACAGTGGTGAGTAACTTTAAAAATGTGGTAAAATATACATATATAAAATTTACCATTTTAACTTTTTTTTTTTTTAGATTTTTTATTTATTTACTTGACAGAGAGAGATCAGAAGCAGGCAGAGAGGCAGGCACAGAGAGAGGGGGAAGCAGGCTCCCTGCTGAGCAGACAGCCCGATGTGGGACTCGATCCTAGGACTCTGAGATCATGACCTGAGCCAAAGGCAGCGGCTTAACCCACTGAGCCACCCAGGCGCCCCACCATTTTAACTATTTTTAAGTGCTGTATTCAGTGGCATTAAGTACCTTCACGCTGTTGTGCCACCCCCGGCACCATCCATCTCCAGAAAATTTTCAACCCAAACTGAAACTCTGAACACACTAAGCAATAACTCCACATTCTCCCTCCCTCCAGCCCCTGATAACCTTTACTCTACTTTCTGTCCCTAAGAATATACCTATTTTGAGAACCTCATTAATATGATTCGTGGACCCATCCAGTATTTTCCTCTTAAATGTGGTTTATTTCACTTAGCATAATGTTTTCAAAGTACTTCCATACTTTGGCATGTTTCAAAATTTCATTTCTTTAAAAAAGATGAATAATATTCCATTTTACATATATACTACATGTAGGTTACCAGTTCACCTACTGATTGACATTTGGGTTGTTTCCACCATTTGGCTTTTGTGAATAATGCTTCTAGGAACATTGGTATACAAGTAACTGTTTGAATCCCTGCTTTCAATTCTTTTCTTTTTTTTTTTTTTCTTGCTTTCAATTCTTTGGAGAATATACGTAGAAGTGGAATTGCTACATCATGTGATAATTCTGTTTAACTTTTTGAGGGATCACAAACCGTTTTCCAAAGCAGCTGCACCATTTTACATTTCCACAGGCAAAGCACAAGCGTTCCAATTTTTCCACATCCTCACTAATGCTTACGTTTCCTTTGAGAAAAAAAAGAAAAAGCATCCTAATAGACAAGAAAAATCAGACATTTTTTACTATTACCCCTTCAAATATTTTTTGATCCCTTCCCTCTCTTCCTTCTACTCTATCAAATGAATAAGTGGTAGACCACAAATATAACTCTGTACTTCAGTGATGTTTTGTTTTTCCAATCTTTTCTTACTGTGCTTCAATGTGGATAGGGTTTTTTTTCTATGTCATTATGTTCACTGCTCTTTTCTTCTACAGTGTCTAATTTGTTATTATATCCAACCAGGGTGTTAATTCTCTAGAAGCTTGAGTTGCATCCTTTTTAAACCTTCCATTTTTCATCTCATCATTTTCATGTTCTACCTTAAACTTTGAGTATATGGAACAAAATTCTAATAGGTGTGCTAACATTTCTGTCTGATAATCCCACAGTCCCTGTGATTTCTGAGTCTGGCTCTTGTGACTAATTTTTCTCTTATCATTCATATTTGCATTCATGCATATGCATATGATCTGCATATGACTATTCATTTTATGTTGAATTCTAGATATTGTAAATTGTACATTGCTGGGTACCAGACTTTGTTGTATATCTTTAATGAGTATTAAACTTTTTCTTTTAGACTTTTACCTTAAGATTAGCCTGATCCTTTCAGGAATGTTTTAGGCTCTTCTAGTGTGGTTTAGAACAGCATTTACTTGCGATACAACTCAGCCCCACTTCAAAGTGTTGCCTTTCTAGGATTTCTACTGAGTTTCATGTATATTCAGCAAGGTCTCTTTACTCTGGCTAGAGGGAATTCAAATGGTTTCCAATCCTATGTAAACTCATTATTGTTTGTCTCACAGCTGACACATAGCTGGTCTTTCCTTGGAAGTTGTTCTGGAGCTTTGCTGTCTTCCTGAGTAGATTGATATTCAGGCAAAGACTAAAGGGGATTCCTACAGAGATTGCTTGGGCTTTTTTTGCATAGTCATTCCTCTCAGGTATACTGCCGTGGTCTTCTTATAGTTACTCCAAATTATCTTGGTCTTCTTGAACTACAATCTCTATCTATTTAACTCTGTATGGTTTCCCCTTTCTTTTTTTAAAAGAAAGATTTTATTTATTTATTTGACAGAGAGAGAGAGAGAGGGAAGCAGGCTCCCTGCTGAGCAGAGAGCCCGATGTGGGACTCGATCCCAGGACCCTGAGATCATGACCTGAGCCGAAGGCAGCGGCTTAACCCACTGAGCCACCCAGGCGCCCTGGTTTCCCCTTTCTTAAACATAGCCTTAGAGCTACTTGCAAGCAGAAAATCGATATAATGTTAGGTCTTGCCTAATTTGCTTTCATTTTCTCAGGGATCACAATCTTGTTTGGCTCTAATCCAATGTTTGAAAACAATGATGTCCTATATTTTGTTTAGTTTTGTAGTTGTTTATGTTCAAAAGGTGATTCCAGACTGGCTTGCTCCATAATGGCTGGAAGCAGAAGTTCTTGGAAAGTCATTATAATAACTCAGCTAACATGTCAGCTCAGGGACAACATCCTATTGTTAGGGCACCATCCTCCAGGATATTATATATATGTGCTAAAGCAACAGCTGGTATATGGTGCCATGTCTGCAACTTCTAGCAACAGTGGTCCAAAAAACATGAGGTGGAAGAAGATTGGCCCCCCTCTCCCTGTCACTCTTCATGATATAAATAAAACTTTGTGTTTCCTATTCCCAGTTGGATAGGATTGGATTTGTTGGATTAATAGTTGTACTTTTGGGTAGGAAAATATTTCCCTAGGGGAAATGGTTGTGCTTCCACTAAACTTGAGGACATTACTGCCACCAGTTAATTGGACTCCTCATGGCAGTAGAGCAGCAAACAAAGAAAGGTGTTACCATATTGGAAAGAGTAACTGGCTCGGATTACCACAAGAAGGTAGGCTGCTGATACATAGTGTGTGCAAGGAGGAGTATGCCTGAACACAGAAGATTTCCCGGGACATTGATTGATGATTCTAGGACTGGGGATGACAAAATGGGCAGTTGCAGCAATCATGGTCTTACAAAGACAACTAAAGCCTCAGAGGCCTCAGAAATGAAGGTCTGTGGGGGCGCCTGGGTGGCTCAGCGTGTTAAAGCCTCTTCTTTCGGCTCAGATCATGATCACCAGGGTCCTGGGATTGAGCCTCATATTGGGCTCTCTGCTCAGCAGGGAGCCTGCTCTCCCTTCTCTTTGCCTGCCTCTCTGCCTACTTGTGATCTCTGTCTGTCAAATAAATAAATAAAATCTTAAAAAAAAAAAAAAGAAAAAGAAAAGAAAGTAAGAAATGAAGGTCTGAGTCATCTGCCAGGAAAGCAACCTAGATCGGTCAAAGAACTGACTGAGGGCAAGGGAAACCTGAACAGATAGTGGGAAAGGGAGATGACAGATTACAGACTTGGGAGCTGTTAGAAAAGCAGGGATGGTAACTTCTTCAACTAACTTTCCTGTATTAAATCTTTGTAGTGTCTACCTCGAAGATGACTCTGGCCAGACTGGATTAAATGCAGAGCTTAGAGTATCTAAAAAGTAAAGGGTGAACTCTATAAAAAACCCGTTGTAGTTTAAAAATACATCCTCAGAGTCGCGGCTGAACCTGGAGCCGCCTCCACAGCTGCCGGGCCTGGGGACCAGCCTCCCCCTGGCACTGTTCGGTTTCTCCAGTTGTCTTCACTGAGGATGAGTCCCCACGCAGCTGTGTGCCCGTCTCGCGGAGTACACTGGCGCACTTTAATCCAGCGACTGGTCACTCTTGCAATTATGGATATTTAAAAGGATCAGACAATGTGGAGGGGGAGTTCCCCTCCTCACTCCCCCTTGGTGCTTGACTCCAGGAATAATTCATAAACTGTGGAAAGTGGTTTTTTTTTTCTTTTTAAATAAAGGACTTGTATTTGAAAAAAAATAAAAATAAAAATACATCCTCAGATGCTTTGATGGTCCTTCCTTCAAAAGGAAAACTAATTCCCTTCCCCTTAAGTGTGGACTGTATTTAGTGACTCAGTTCTAAGAAACAGAACATGGTGGAAGCGATAGTGTATCTCTACACCTCTGAGACTAAAAAAAAGGCATGTGACACACATCTCTTCCCTCCCATCCCCCACCTGCGCACACACACACACACACTATTTCTCCGCCCCCCATTTCATCACTCACTCTGGAGGAAGCCAGGTGCCATATCATACAGACATCCAAGTTGTCCTTAATTATGAGGCTGAAAGAGTGGTTTTGTGCAGCTCCATATGGCATGGTTTCCTTCTGGAGGGTAGGCAGAGTCCTGTGGTATGGCTCCGGAGTCCCCAGTCTGGAGGGCTTGTGGGATAGGAATCTGGGGACCAAAGTCTGAAAAGTACTACTGAAAGAGTACCGAAGCCTCCTGCCAACAGCCATGTTGTGAGACACCTTGGAAATGGTTCTTTCAGCCCTAAATCAAGTTTTCAGATAAATGCAGCCCCGGCTTTAAATACTGGATATAATATCATGGGAGACCATGATGCAGAACCACCTAGCTAAGCTGATCCTGAATTCCCTACCCAGAAACTGTGGATAATAATTATTTATTGTAAGATACTACAGTAAGATACTATGTAAGATACTAAGTTTTGGGGTACTCCCTCATGCAGCAATAGGTAGCTAACATAGTGCTGCTTCTGCAGCACATTATATGCTCTTAACTGACTCTCAACTCCAGTCTTAGCTACACGTGACCAGTTCTGCACCCGCTTTGAACAGCCGCACCCAATGTAATCTGAAGCATCCCACCTTAGCCCATGCTGTGCACCTACAGTGGAATTACATAAGGGCTCAGCAAGAGGCCCTCCAGTACTTGTGTGATGGGTAAATGCTTTCCCTTTCATCCCCCTCAAGCTAGGTTCTGAGTAGATTTCCTCAGAAGATTCCAATGGGCTTGAACACCACTTGCTCAGCTGTGTCTAACTTGACATGGTATTTTTCTTTTTACTCTACTCTTGATTATGCAAATATCAAACATAAGGAGAAGTTTAAAGAATTTGACAGCCAAACCCCTGTATCCGTTACCTAATATTTTACTCTCCCTTCATTACATGTCTATTCATTTATCTATTCCTCCATCTATTAGTTAAGCCTATTTTTAATAAGATGCATTTCAAAGTAATTTGCAGGCAACAGACAATTCACCACTAAATACTTCAGCATGAATATTACAGACTAGAATTCAATATCTCTTTATGATTTTTTTCTTTTAAGGCAAAATTTACATTCAATAAAATGCAACAATTAAGTTGCATTAAAGTGTACCATTAAATAATTATTGAAAAATAAATTTGCCTGTGTAACCCAAACCCTCTAAAGATAGAGAGCACTCCCTCATGCCCATTTTCTGTCCATCCCCATTTAAAAACACACCTACCACTGTTTGGATTTTTCTTCATTGTAGATTGCCTGTTCTAGAACTTTGTATTAATGGAAATATATAGTACTCCTGTGTGTAAATGGAAACACTTAGTACTTCTTTCACCCAGCATATTTTAATATTTACCCCTATGTTGTAGCTAGAGTCCCCCTTTTTGGGGCACCTGGGTGGCTCAGTGGGTTAAGCCTCTGCCTTCGGCTCAGGTCATGATCTCAGGGTCCTGGGATTGAGCCCTGCATTGGGCTTTCTGCTCTGCGGGGAGCCTGCTTCCTCCTCTCTCTCTCTCTCTGCCTGCCTCTCTGCCTATCTGTGATCTCTCTCTCTGTGTCTAATAAATAAATTTTAAAAATTTTTAAAAAGAGTCCCCCTTTTCACTGCCAAGCAGTACTCCACAGCATGAACAAAGCAGTTTACTTATCCATTCTGTAAGTATGCTGGTTCTAGTCTTTTACTATTATAAATAGTGCTACTATAAGCGTTATTATATAAGGCTGTTTGTACCTGCGTATTTGATACTTGCACTGAGTAAACATCTAGGAAAGGAATTGCTGGGCCACGGAGATGGGTGTTTCATTTTATAACAAACTGCCAGAACTCTCTAAAGCGGGTACAGAATTTTACAGTCCTACCAACAGTTTACGAGAGCTCCAACTGCTCTACAGACTTGCCAACATCTGTTGCAACCCATCTTACACTTTAGCCATTCTAGCAGACATTCAGCAGGTATCTCACTTATTCTAATCTTAATTTCCCCAATGACTAGTGATACTGGGCACTTTGCCATGTGCTTATTGCTCCCCGGTGTACAAGCAATCTTGTACTGGTTTTTTCCACCTTCCCTGTTTCACTCCCCTATTCCTCACTCCTAATGTCTAGTATTCCTTCTCAAATAAACTACCTCTTTATGATCCCTTGTCTTGACTTTACTTTAGGGATATCCAGACTAAGATATTAGAAAAAGCTGAAGAGCTAAAAGGATACAGCTCCACCCTGTTCCCATTCCTGTGAAAATAGCAAAGGGGATGCTTCTCTGTCTGGTGAAACTTCACCCCTCCTATGTTACTAGATGGGCTTCCACGTGACTTGGGTGGTGGTCCAGAAAAATGCACCTATGACTGGGAGTATTCTGTACTGACCAAAGGCAGACAGGTTTCTAAAGCTTTCACAACTAAAGAAAACTTCGGTCTTTCAACTTTCTGTTGTCACTGTTAGAATCACTAAGATGGTCCATCACACTCAGTTCAAACACAAGAGACACTGGTCTAAGAAACAGGCAGAGAAATGGCTTAGAAAACAAGATTCTTCTTCTATTCATCACTTGGGCCTCACAGGAGACCCAGATTGGCCTTCACATGGTGGACGCCATCTTTCCTCAGCACCCAGAGTACCCTAAGTACCTGTGACTCTTCCGCATCCAAGCCCAAGAGAACAAGGGGAGAGAGAAGCCCCCTCCACTCACTTTCTCCTTCAGCCTGCCTTATGCTTACATTCAGCCCCAACAACAGGAAAAAAAAAATACTAAAGTTTAACTGAGGTTTCTAGACTTATATACAGAACTACCATCCAGAAGAGCATCTTAGCACACATGCATTCAGTAACTGTCAGTCGAAAAATAATGAATGTAGATGTGAACAGATGCGTATTTAAATAATAGGACAAAATGGTATATGGTAAACGTACACATATCACACAGAATGATACAAAGAGCAAGTTCCATAGGGAGGTCCAAATATGGAAAAGGAAAACATATGCTCCTCCCACCCCTCAACTGGTTTGGGGGCGATCAAACCTGCAGCCTCCCTACTCCCAACTATGCCCGAGAGACCTACATCAGTACCAGAGGTTCTAAGGAAGACAGACATACAGGTGATGGCAGACACGGGTGGTGGCAGCTAGGGGACCCTTGCACTCCTGCCACCACAGTCCCCTGAGGAGGGGGTACACTTTGGACTCTGCAGGCTGTGAACACACTGCCCAGTTGGTCCATGGGGTCATGGTTACAAAGCCACCAAAACGAAGCAGGAAGAGGCTTCACCTCTTACAGGGGACTTGGAAGCAGCCTCAGCTTGGGTGGCAATTAACAGCAGCTTGAAAAATGACTCTCAGGGTGAACACCTGTGAGGCCCTGCCATGCAGATGCCTCTAGAAACATGTGGCACAGAGGGGTCAGGGTGTCAGGTGATGGTTGGGGTGAAAGGCATGGAAGTGACAACTGGAAAGCATACCGTCTTCTCAGTGACAGCAGAAGAAAAGGCACCGGAGGAGGAAGAGGCCAACAGGCAAAGAAATGGATATGTTCAAACTGAGATGTGCTATAAGTGTAAAGTGTACACTGGACTTCAAAAACTTAGTATAAAAAATGTAAATTACCTCAATTTTTATACTGATTACATGTTAAAATACTATGTTTTATATATTGTGTTAAATAGGATTTAAAAAAATTTTAATGGAGGAAGTCAGTGGGCAGCAATGGATGTAAAAGATTTGTGAAAGATAAAAAATCTGAATTGAGCCTGAATCGAGCATTGAGGTGGTGGGAGAAAAGGGAAGCAGCCTCTGAAAGAAGATGCAGCCTATAAAGACCTGAATTCTTTCTGATGACCCTCTTCCTGGCTGAAGTTAACTTTCATTGGAGCACTGAAAAGGTCAGGGACACTATAATCAAAGATTTAGATTTAAAACTCCCTTTCACCATTGATTAGTGCTGGACAAATCAATAAATCTGAGACTCCAATTTCTTAATCTGAAAGCAGGTATCAGAAAAGCTCTACCTCACATGATTGTGGAGATATGTAAATTAGGTAGTATGTTAAAGAGCTTTATTATGAAGCATGTCAAAATAGATCATTCTCACTTCTTTCCAGTATTTCAGAATCAGCACATCTTCCCAACACTTTAGTTCAAAAGACCTGGGCGCCTGGGTGGCTCAGTGGGTTAAGCCGCTGCCTTCGGCTCAGGTCATGATCTCAGGGTCCTGGGATCGAGTCCCGCATAGGGCTCTCTGCTCAGCGGGGAGCCTGCTTCCCTCTCTCTTTCTCTCTGCCCGCCTCTCTGTCTACTTGTGATCTCTGTCTGTCAAATAAACAAATAAAATCTTTAAAAAAAAAAAAAAAAGACCTGTGTTTCTCCTTCAATGTCCATGTGTAGTAAGGGAGGTCTGTGTATTTCAATATATTTTCATATGCCTCATTCCCCTTTCAAAGATAGCACACTCTTCTTGTTGACTTTGAGGCGGCCATGGTAGAGAGAGTAGGGTATCTGCGGAAGAAAATGGCCATGTGCCACCTTCCTGAATTTCCTGCTCAATGAGTGGCAGCCCCACCTATCCAGGTGAGCAAGCTAATACGTAGTAGTTCCCCTTGTTAACATTTCCTCTATCCCCACATCCAATCTGTAAATGAACACTACCTATTCTGCCTGTCAAATGTCTCTCACTTCTCTGGATGCCACCCAAGTCTAAGCTTTCAGCTTTGCCCGAACTATTGCAATCATTTCCTAGATGGTTCTATACCTGACTGTTGCCCAACTCTCTACAATCCATTGTGCATTCTGCAGCCAAAGTGATTTTCTCAGTATTAAGGAAAAAAGCATTCAGTCGTGCACCATTCAGTCTGCTGTTAGATGTAAGGTTTTTGTAGATGTCCTTTGTTAGGTTAAGGGAGTTCCCTTCTGTTTTAAGATGTCAAAGTCATGAATGGATGTCAAATCCTGTCCAATGCTTGATATTGTATATTATAGGAACTCTGTCTGTTATCTAAGTACTGAAGGAAATTAGCCAAATGGAAGATAGAGTTGGAAGGAGAGAGCAAGATGGTATTGTCTGAAATAATGGGGTGTATTGGGGCGCCTGGGTGGCTCAGTGGGTTAAAGCCCCTGCCTTCAGCTCAGGTCATGATCCCAGAGTCCTGGGATTGAGCCCCGCATTGGGCTCTCTGCTCGGCAGGGAGCCTGCTTCTTCCTCTTTCTCTCTGCCTGCCTCTCTGCTTACTTGTGATCTCTATCTGTCAAATAAATAAATAAAATCTTTTAAAATAATAATAATAATAATGGGGTATACTATGGCCTGGTAAAAGGGAAACAAACAGAGACCATCTGGCAGTCTCTGCTGCCTCCATGATTCAAAGGCAACTGGGTACATAGCATGCATCTGAAACAACTGATTCCATCTCGGTCTGTAGTGGACAACTGGGATCCATTCTCCCATCCTGGGATGCCCCTAGGAAGTTTCGGTTAGTATTCATTCCATCTGCCTTGCTGTCTTTCAACAAACAGCAATTATGACATCTCCAACATGAAATTGGGGGTGCAGATTACTTACTATTTACAGGCAGTGCTTCGAATTAGCTATTAAGCTTTAAGTACCAAACCCCAATGCAAATCTACTCAACAGAAGACAATTAATTAAACCTGACTTCTCATTAGAAACCTACAGTTTTCCTAACCTTTCATTCAGGTCATGAATTCCAGGTGATGAATGTTACCTTAAAATTTATCCTATCAGTCAGATCACCGTATTTTATCCCACAGAATGGGAGAAAATATTTGCAATACATACATCTGACAGAGAACTTGTACGCAGAATACATAATGAACTAATATAATTCAAATATGAAGACAGAAACCAATTAAATATAGGCAAAATATTTGAAAAGACACTTCACAAAACAAGATATATTAATGACCAGCAAACATATGGGAAAACCTCAACATCATTAGCCATTAGGAAAATGCAATTTAGGGATGCCTGGGAAGCTCAGTTGGTTAAGTGCCTGCCTTCAGCTCAGGTCATGATCCCAGGGTCCTGGAATCAAGTCCCGCATCAAGCACCCTGCTCAGTGGGGAGCCTGCTTCTTTTCCCTCTGCCTCTACCTGCTGCTCTCCCGCTTGTGCTCTCTCTGTCTCTCTCTTTGACAAATAAATAAAATCTTAAAAAAAAAAAAGAGAAAGAAAATGCCAACTAAAACCAAAATGAAAAAAAAAAAAAAAAGAGGTCCTACTGCACATCCACTAGAATGACCAAAATGAATGAGATAGACAATATTAAGCATTAAGTGAGGAAGTGGACCCCTGGAACTCTCACACATTGCTGGCTAGAAATGTAAAACATTACTGCTATTTCCGAAAACATTTGGCAGTTTTCACAAATTTAAACATATACTCACCATATTACTCAGTAATTCTACTTCAGGTTTTTATTCAAAAGAAATTAAAATACATATCTACACATGTCTGGCTGGTTCAGTTGGAACAGCATGTGACTCTTGATCTTGGTGTTGTGAGTTTGAGCCCCACTGGGTGTAGAGCTCGCTTAAAATAAATAAATAAATATACATATGTATGTATGTTTATTTGTATATGCACATATATTCACACAAAGAGTTGTACACATATGTTCATAACAGCTTTTTCAAAATATATACAATACCCTCCAAACCAGAAACAACACGAATGACCATCAATAGGGGACAGATAAACAAATTGTGGTATATATAACTCAGGAATTTAAAAAAAAGAATCAATTGATACACACCACATAAATGAATCTCGAAAGTATTATGATAAATGAAAGAAGCCTTTCACATTCCATTTACATGAAATTCTAGAAAAGTCAAACTTTTCCACAGTGACAAAAAAACAGATCAGTGGTTGCCTGGAGTGGAAGAAGGAAGATTTACTGAATAGGATATAAGAGAATTTAGGGGAGTTATGGAAATAACTGGATTTAGGTGGTGCTTACATGGCACCAAACAAACTATAAAAAACCCAACAAACTATACATTTAAAATGAGAGCATTTGATTGGACATAAATTGTACTATAAGATTCATTGTTAAAAACAATAAAACACAAGCTCCTAAAATGCTCAACTAGTTATCCATTTTCACCTGAGACCTAAGGTTGTAAAGGGGGCATCTACTATCCTGAAACCCCTCCAGGGAAACACGTCCCTGGCTCCCAGGCCATCATGTGGTCTCTTACCATGGTGGAGAGACTAGCCTCATGGGAACCCCAATATGGGGCCTGGATCACATGCTGGCCTGAGGGCCCTCTGTTCTCCCCTCACCCTCAGATCCCACTTCACTTTCTCAGGGGAATGAAGGGTACTTCCTCCCAAGCAGGGAGCTCAGTGGTCTCAGGAGGAAGGGGAGAAATAGAAGATATCCTTGTTCTGTTTACAATTCATTCACGGACGACTGTCGTGGTTTATTGATGACTCACACCGAGCTGAACATTGGGGTAGGAGTTTTCCACCTGCTATCATGTTCAATTCTTGTCCTAACCCTAAGAATGACTCCTTCTATTAGGCCAGTTTAGAGAGGAAAAGGCAAAGGAAGCAGAGAAGCTAAGAAACTGTTCCAAGCTTTCAGAGCTAGTAGATGGCAGAGCTGAACCCAAGCAGCATGATGTCAAAACCCTGTTCTTCACCACCACACTGTCTTTGCTTGTTAGCCAGCTCTGCTTCCGACTGCTCATGCCTGTCCTTCCCCTCGTCACCCTGCCTGAAGTGCACACAGCTGGGGGCGGGCCCAGAGGACAGTGTTCTGAACAAACAGGACCCAGGCCCAGAACACGGAGTCCTGTTCTCCCTGCTCCAGCTACCTCAAGAGAGTCCAAAGTTTAGACCTACATTAAGTCATTTTCTCTATAATTCAAATACAGAAGTACTTTTGAGAGCCACACAGCATTCCGACTATTCCTGTGTGCTATAAATATGTGATTTATGGGGAAAATGGGTACTGTGTCACATTTGAACTGTGAAATATCTGAAAGAAAGGAGAAAAAGATCCTATCCTATTGAGTATTGAAAAGTATGGAAAAATACTTAGTGTGTCCTAAGAGTAAATAGGCACTGTTTGGAAGTGCAAATCAAATGCTAATGTGGCCTTGAGTTTATTTCAAGTATTTTTCAGGAAGCATTTTCATTTTCACAACTCGGTAAGTTCCCCATATTAAACCAGAGTCAAATGATTTTAGATGCCTACTTGAAAATCCTTAAGATCAATGCATTCAACTCCCTTTGTAAAGAAGAAATACACTGCAACTGTTCTTTGAAAACAGATTATCATGGCATATAGGTCATTAGTCACTAAAGAACAGGATCCTTGAGGGTAGAGTCACGGGCTGATTTTTCTTTGCCTTGCACAAAGCTCAGTGTGGGGTGGACGCCTCATTTTTCTTGGCCCAACACCCCTTTCTCTCAGGAGGCAGGAGTCCTCTTCACCGGGAAAACTCCCTCCCCAACTCTGAGTCAAGTAAGAGTGGCCAAACCCATCCCCCTGACCACAGAGGGGAGAAAGCCATCCCCCAGGGTCTCAACGCGTCCTGTCCCAAGATTCTTCACACTTCCACTAAAGAAAGAGCGCAAACAGGGGCCTGAGAGCCCAGGAGCTGCTGGCAGCTGTGTTACTGGCTGAGAGGGGAAAGTCAGTTTGAGAGAAAGATCCCTTAAGGGCTTTCTTCTCTGAGTGGGGATGCCCCGCAGCCACCAACTGGGTGTCTTCCAGGGATTCGGTTACATGTGGGATCACACATCACAGACAAGGCCATGTTGATCTGAAGGCACCTGTGGTCTACTTTCTTTCTTCTCAGATCCAAGTTAAAATCACAAAATCAAAGCATTCTTAGCTGCTATTTATAAACAAGGAGCCATGCTTTCCAGCTTCTATTCTGCCTCAAGTACCTGAGAGACATTTCAGGCCATTCTTATCATGTAATCCTCCCAACAACCCTACGGGGAAGGAAGCTACTATTATCATCCCCCTTTTACAGACAGAAACCAAACCAAACCGGACGCTATTCTGAGATCTTTAATAACTTGCCCACATTCACACCATCACTACTAGCCTTCTGCCCTTACTTGGAGGGCAGCTGCAACACTGTGTGGTCTAGATTTGGATTCCTCTTAACCATTCCTGTGTAGGCATGAATTACAAAAACACATCTAAACTAAAAGCCTGGTACAAATGTTCTCATTTAAAAAAAAAAAAAAACAAACACATGGAGCTAGCAAGTGGGAAGCTGAACCCAGAGTCTAGAGTGAACCCAGCAAGCCCATCAAACTGGAAATTTCATTCACACACAGTATTTATTGATCCTACACATGGCACCAGCAAGGGCAGCCAAGAGTAGAACTAAGGAAAAGCCTTAGATTTTTACAGAATGTGCCTTTTTGAAAACATTTTTTTTCTACTGTGGTGAATATATAAAAAACTTACCACTTAAGCCTTTTATTTGTTTATTTATAGCCTTTATTTATTTGAGAGAGAGAGAGAGAGTGTGCATGCCCGCATAAGCAGGGGAGGGAGGGATGGAGGGAAAGGGATAAGCAGACTCCCCGCTGAGAAGGTAGCCCCACACGGGACTCAATTCTATCACCCTGGGATCATGACGTGGGCTGAAGGTCGTGATAAATGAGCCACCCATACACCCCAAGAAGAGTGAATCCTAAGCAGGCTCCCCGCTCAGGACAGGCCCAACATGGGGCTCCATCTCATGACCGGAGCCAAAATCAAGAGTCAGACACTTAACCGACAGCACCTTGGAGACACCCCACCATTTAAACCCTTCTAAAGTGTGCACTGCAGTGGCATTAATATACTCACATTGCTGTGCAACTGTCCCCACCATCCATCTCCAGGACTTTTCATCTTCCTAAACTGAAACTCCATACCCATTAAACATTAACATTTCCATCCCACCCCCCAAGCCCCTAGCAGCCATCCTTTTACTTTCTGTCTTTATGAACTTGACTACTCTTGAGTTTCTCATATAAGTGGTAGAGTACATGCTTTCAGTTTTCAACTCCTCCAAGTACTTACTGAAACTGACTACCTGTCCAGCACTGTGCTAGGCTTTATGAGGGGAATATATAAAACATGAGCTCCAATTCCCGCCACAGAGATCATTATACAGCTGACCCTTGTACAACACGGTTTGTACTGCACAGGTGCATTTATATGTGGATTTTTTTTTTATCAATATGGTACTGCAAATGCAATTCTCTTCCTTGTGGTTTTCTTAATATTTTTTTCTCTAGCTTACTTTATTGGAAAAATATAGTATATAATACACATACAAAATATGTGTCAGTTGACTATGTTATTGGTGAGGCTTCTAGTTTGCAGCAAGTTATTAGTAGTTAAATTTTGGGAAAATCAAAGTTACTTGCAGATTCTCAACTCTGAGGAGGATGGTCAATGCACCACCCCCTGTGTTGTTCAAGGGTCAGCTGTAGTTGAGCTGTGAGGGCAAGGCTCACTTCTTGCCAAGTGGGAAGATGTTTACCTCCAATGGGAATATTTACCTGCAAGATACCAACTGGAGGACAGGAGCAATTTAGGGGAGAGAGATCCTAGTTGGTGTAGCCTAAGAAAGCTTCACAGGAGTGGTGACTTGAGGAATAAGAATGAAGTTTGGTTGGACAGAGAGGAAGGTTCTAGATTGATGAAATCATTCAAAAATCCAGGCAGGCTGGATCTTCCCAAACAGCCAGAGCCAAAGCCAATGGGCCACAGCATTCTGATCCAGTGTCTCCAAGAACAGGACAATAAACCCTCGGTCTGTGAATCAGACTTCTGGTTGTATCCCCAAGACACACATGCAATGGTTTCCTTTTCTCGTATTGCAAAAGAGACACAAAAGAAAATCAAAGGTTCCTTGTTGTTATTATTCTTTGTAATTACCTCAGAAAATAGCCAAACCAGCTCTTTTGTGCAAGTCTGCCTTTTTACTTTGGCAAAAGGAATTGGTAAGGACTTCTGAAACTTGAGTGGAATGTCTTTACAGCAGGGTTGGGTGCCATCAACGCTAACCACAGCTGGGGACATAGTCCCCTGGAGTTGTGGTGAGTGAGATAAGCCTCCAGATGCTCACTCTAACCAGTCCCACAGGCCGTTTAAACAAGCATTCTGGGGGTGCCTGGGTAGCTCAGTCATTGTGCATCTGCCTTCAGCTCAGGTCATGGTCCCAGGGTCCTGGGATTGAGCCCCACGTTGGGCTCCCTGCTCAGCGGGAAGCCTGTTTCTCCCTCTCCCACTCCCCTTGCTTGTGTTCCCCCTCTCTCTGTGTCTCTCTCTTTAAAATCTCTTTAAAAAATAAAAAGAAACAAGCAGTCTGCAGCACCACCCAAGCCCCACCAGCACTTTGATCAAATGGCCGAAGGAGCAGCACCCAAAAGAGAACTTTCTGAGCATAACATTCGCTAGGAGAACAGGAAGGCCTGCATCATTGCATCATAACCCTTTGTCTTTTCGTGTCTGTTCTTTCTCCCCTTTAAGATGTGGTTGTTAGGGCGCCTGGGTGGCTCAGTGGGTTAAGCCGCTGCCTTCGGCTCAGGTCATGATCTCAGGGTCCTGGGATGGAGTCCCGCATCGGGCTCTCTGCTCAGCAGGGAGCCTGCTTCCCTCTCTCTCTCTGCCTGCCTCTCCATCTACTTGTGATTTCTCTCTGTCAAATAAATAAATAAAATCTTTAAAAAAAAAAAAAAAAAGATGTGGTTGTTAAAAAAAGAAAAAAAAAGGTAGTCCTTTAGACATAAACATTCCTTAGTGTGTCCCACAGCATATAGGTTTGATTCTGACTCTACATTTGATTCTAACTATATGTAGATTAAAAAAATTTGCAAATGTGGGGGCAAGTGAAGCAGCCAGAAAGTGTACCACGGGCCTTCATGAGGAATTTTACAATGCTAAGAACAATGGAAAATGGTAGCAAGCGGGC
Source organism: Neogale vison (assembly GCF_020171115.1). NCBI lineage: Eukaryota > Metazoa > Chordata > Mammalia > Carnivora > Mustelidae > Neogale > Neogale vison. The sequence goes on from NC_058091.1 coordinate 214,020,983, forward strand.
CCAGCAAGCCTCCCACAGTCATAGGCTTGGCGTAGTCCATGGTGAATGAACCCACATAAACCATGACAGAATACAGGATGGGGAACCAGTGGATTCTGAAAAGGCATTAAAATTCTGAGAAAAATCCTTATACGATTTCCTCCTAACAGTGCTGAGAACTAGAAATCAATGTCTAATGCCTCCCTTAGTATTCCCCTTGGAGGGGCTGCTACCAGTGCTTTCCTCTTGTTGCAGGGACCTGGAAAAGGCCACCCTGGGGATCGCCACTTTCTAGAGGTGAGTACCTGGGGGTGTTGCTCTCCAAGCAACAGCCTAGTCTCAAGTATACCGAGGCAGGGAACAGGTGTCAGGGAGAAGGGGGAGCTACAAACTGGGTTGGAGCTACTTATTACTAACCTATCACCCATTCTCCTGTTTATTACTTTCTGCTACATATTGAACAGGTTGAATCTCCAAAAGATCTCAGTTCTCACCCACAAAATTGCAATAGTCCAACTGGCCTACTGGTCTCCAGTATGTTCTCTTCAAACACATTTCCCCTACTTCCCCAAAGCATTATACTTAAAATGCAAATCTTACTATTAACACAGTTGCTTAAAACTTCCTCCAGGACAAACTTCAAACTTAGTTCACTGTGTTTCAAGCAAAAAGTAATGTGCATATATATGTAATTGCAGTGAAAACATAGAGTTTCAAAGATATGTTTACATAATCACATCAGTCTTCAAGCAAAAAGCCATCCAGGGAAATAAGCATGAAGTCTATGTTAACATGGTTTCTAACATTAGATGACAGAAAATGATAAAGATAAAAAAATGAGAAAGTTGGGTCTGAAGAAGCCAAGAGGTGAGGACTGAAAATAGTCCACCATGTGGAAATAACTTTTGTTACAACTGTAATTACAGATACAAAATGAAGACATGAAGGACACACATTCACAGTTAACAAATTAAGCCTCTTCATTTTGGCATGCATTTCTTTCTTACTCTCTCTGCTGCCCCAGCCCTGCTTCTTGTGATCACCTCTCAGACTACCTGCATTTAGCTCTTGTCTCATCACTGCATTTGTGGGAGTCCCAGCTAAGAAAGTAGGTATCAGAGTCACTCTAGAGAGTAGAAGCTTGGAACCTCAGAACCTCCAAACCTGAGGATGGGATTTTGGAACTAGATTACCTAGCACTCTGGTGGTAACAAGGACCACATTTTTACTGGTAAGGGCATGATGATAACCCTTGCTGCGCTGTAACTGAAGGATAAAGATTCTCAACTGTAATGGACTAAGGTAAGGAACAGATGAAAGGAGAAATGTTGGTTTATTCAGTAGCTTTGGCTGATCCTATAAAATACATACACCCAGAAGCAGCTAGCCTGATACACCACTAGAACAGTCTATTAAACTATCAGTTAAGGTGTCATTTGGGGAAAGATCTCCCATAAGGATAGGACACTGCCCTCTAGGGTAAATTGTATGCATTAAATCAATGATATGTGGGTCTATTTCCCCAATAACTAGAATATATGGATTCTCAACACTGTATAAGCTTTCAACCACCACAAAACCTGGATCCATAGTGTGTCTATTAGTATGGGTATTATAAGTAGCTAGATCAAATGAAATCTTGCCACTTGTAACAACATGGATGGAGCCAGAGTATCCTGCCAAATGAAATAAGTCAGTCAGAGAAAGACAAATACCATGTGATTTCATTCATATGTGGAATTGAATAAAATAAACAAACAAAGAAAAAAAAGAGAAAACCAAAAAACAGACTCTTAACTACAGAAAACAAATTGATGGTTACCAAAGGGGAGGTGGGTGTGGGGATGAAGGAAACAGGTATGGGGATACACTTACTATGATGAGCGCTGAGTGATGTACAGAATTGTTGAATCACTGTCCTGTACATCTGAAGTTAATTTAACACTGTATGTTAACTGCACTAGAAATAATATATATATATATATATTTTTTTTTTTTTTAAAGATAGCTAGACCCTACCCTTTTCCCCAATCTTCAGCTCCTCAAACTACCTTCTACTTTTTTCTAGGTCAGCTAAACTGTAGGCAGCTGCTAACCACTGCTCCCATTCCCTACCCCCACAAAAAGAATAATTTTGAGAACACTTTCCCAGCCAATCTTCCCCATCCCATTGCCCATTCCTGCAACTCCGTTCCCCAGGTTCCAGGTTTGATTTTTTTGGGCAAACTTTTCTTCTTCCCTCCCTTCCTCTCCTTTCTTCCTTCCTTCCTGCCCTCTTTCCTTCGGATTCTGCCAAGATGCATACAATTAGGAAAAAACTAAATAATCCAGGGAATCAGGATAAAAGGAAAATAAAAGATTAGCACCAAGAAAAGTTGACAGTGTTATGAGTTGAATTGAGTAACCCCCCTGGGAAAAAAAAAAGTTGACAATCTAATCCCAGGTACCTGTGAATGTGACCTTATTTGGAAATAGGATGTTTGCAAAGGTAATCAAATGCAGACAAGGTCATTAGGGTGGGGCTTAATCCAATATGACTGGTGTCTTTATTTTTTTTTAAGACTTTATTTATTTGAGAGAGAGTACTCACCACATGAACGCTAAAGAGCAGGGCTGAGGGGGACAGGCAGAGGAAGAGGGAGAAGCAGACTCCCCAGTGGGCAGGGAGCCCTATATGGGGCAATCCCAGGATCCTGGAATCATGACCTGAACCAAAGGCAGATACTTAACGGACTGAGCCACCCAGCCACAGCTATTTTTTATTTTTATTTTTTAAAGATTTTAAGTAATCTGTATACCCAACGTGGAGCCCAAAACCCCAAGAGCAAGAGTCACATGCTCCACCAACTGAGCCTGCAAGGTGTCCCCAATATGACTGCTGTCTTTATAAGAAGAGGGAAACTTAGACACAAACACACAAGGAGAAGGGCATGTGACAACAAAGGTAGAGACTGGAGGACAAAGCTGGAAACCAAGGATGACTGGCTACCACCAGAAGCTAGGAATAGGCAAGGAAGGATTTTCCCTACAGGTTTTAGACAGACTATGACCCTGCTGACACCCTGATTTTGGACTTATAACCTTCCATACTGTGAATAAATTCCTGTTGTTTAAACCACTTAGTTCATGGTAATTTGTTAGAGAACCACTAGAAAACGAATAGAGTAGGCATTCATTATATATTTGACTCTTAGTCTCTTCCTATTAGCGGAAGCAAGAAAAAGTCTGTTACATGATCCACAGTGCCCACAGGATTGAGGGATACAGAGCTTTTCATGACACTGAGAGTTCAGAGAATGGTCTCCACTGGGTCCTACAAAAAAAAACAAAACAAAACCCAAAAAACCCAAACCATTGTGGGAATCAATGGATCACTATAGTGGATGACATCATGACACTAGGCCCAATAATAAGTTTTATGCAGCTATTTCCTACAAGGGGGGTATCCAGGAATCAGAAATGAAGAAGAAAACAGTATTACCAACTTTAGAGAAATAAAAAGGACTATAAAGGAATACTAGATACAACTGTCTACCAATACATTAGGTAACTTGGATGAAATGGACAAATTCCTAAAAAGATATAAACTACCAAAACTGACTTGAGAAGAGATGATCTGAGTAAATCTAAACAAATGAAAAGATTGAATTAGGAATCAAAACACTGTTCATAAAGCCCAGGCCCAGACGGCTTCCCTGTGGAATTCTACCAAACATTTACTTTTTAAAGATTTTTAATTTAGTTTATTTGAGAGAGATAGAGCAAGCAAGGACAAGGAAGGGAAGGGCAGAAGGAGAAGCAGACTCTCCACTGAGCAGGGAGCCCAACATGGGGCTTGAACCCAAGATCCTGAGATCAGGACCTGAGCCGAAGGCAGACACTTAACAGACTGAGCCATCTGGGAACCCCTCTTCCAAACATTTAAAAAAGAATACCAATTCTTCACAAACTCTTCCCAAAAAGAGAAGAGGAAGAAATACTTTTCAACTCATTTTATGAGGCCAGTATTACTTAGACACCAAAACCGGACAAAAACGTCACAAGGAAACTACAGACCAAATGCACATATAGAACCTACCAAAAGAGTATGTTCCAAGTACACAGCTCTATAATTTTATGCATTTGAGGTAATCTCCATAAACAATTTTCTCATGATGGGTTTTTGGTAATATCAGACAGCAGATCTCAAGGCTATAATCTTTGGGAAGCATCTGGGGAGTAAATATTCTTTGTTACCAATGAAATGCAGGTCTTTATGCTTTGCCAGCATCTAGAACAGGGAATAGAAATGAGATCTTCTGACGAAAACTAAATGTTATTTATTTATTGTTAAATGGATGACAAAAGTTAGGGGAACTGCCACTACCAAAGCAAGAACTAAAGAGCATTTTTCTTACTGCAACTTGAACAAAGAACATGGGACAAAGAAGAGTTATTAGATAGCTGACATATATTTTATAATTTATTTAAAATTTAATTTAAAATTACAAGAAAGAGATTCTAACTCATAAGAAAGTTCAAGCATCCACTCAAACACAGAAAAGATAGGCTCTATTTCTCTGGACTTCAAAAATAAATTCAAAACACATCTTGGCTAGGATAACAAACATGTAATTCTAGGAGTCCAAATCCTATACTTTTTCAAGTCTTGCTTAAATGTTGTCAGTTAAAAAAAAAAAAAAAAAGTGTAGCTATTTTCAAATTAGTGTGGCACCTGAATGTTTCCTCTTACATCATTTTCCATTTTCTTCTTGGAGTTGCATTTGTTGTACTATCTTACTGAAGTGTAATCTTTTTGAGGGCAGGTACAATCCCTCGAATCTCCAGACTCCTACTCAGGTTTAAAATAGCATTTTGCTCATAACCAGCACTTACGACAAACTGTTCCATGAACTAATGAAAATATCATGTATCTCATTACATGGTCAGCCTAAAGCCAAATGGATTTTTAAAGTATTCAAAGTAATAAAAGTATTCAAAGTAATAAAGCCTCCTGTTAAAAGGATTACCAAATATAATAATCTTTAAAAATATGAATTAAGCCACAAATAAGAGATGACTTAACCAGATTCATTGATACTAGTTACTGCTCTTATAATCGATGTCCACGTAGTTAAGTGTCCCTCTGAGAAAAGAAAGGTCAACCTAATAGTTTTCACATTGCAAAATTATCCTTTTTAAGACACCCAACCAGTTTCTTCTGAAACCAATCTTGGAATGGTAAGGAGAAACTCCATTAATGGACAGTGACACTTAGACATTGATCTAATTCATAGAAAAAAGTGAGGTTGAAAAAAACTCGCTGAGGCCAATAAAATGTGAACAGAACTGGGGTGCGCAAATGTGAGCTGTTTTAAGAGCACCATGTGCCAGTGGTGTATAAGAGTTGGTTGTGAGATTTCCAGAAATTTGGCAAGTCACTTGTGACACTTGTTAAAAGTAGCTTGAAATCAGCCGCGGTGGGAGTATTTACAACACGGAAATAGCAAAGACTACAAATCAGGACTCTTCTTCCCTCAAAGTTGGTTCCAGCACACAGCGGCAAAGTGAGTGTATCCCCCAAAAAGTTGATCTTTCAATCCGGAGCGCGGAGTAAGGAAAACTAGTGGAATCGATGTAGCAGATGTAATTTGCCTGAGAAATGAGTATTTCTCTCTTATTATAAATCACTGAGTTGTAGGCGTTGTTACCTCAACATGATCCATGCAAAGCTGATACCCTAGCGTTATTAAGTTTTCAAACACCAAAGAGCCCTACCTTTACCTGTCCAGACTTCCCTTCGGTGGGTTTCTTTTGACAACTTGAACCATCTGACACCTTGAACCTGAAAGGATGCAAACTGCACTCAGACTCAAGACAGGAAACCAGGTCTTGGAAGGTTAATGTAAAAGTATAAAATAAAAATTAAAATTTTAAAAAGCACTAAACAACTGCATCATTTTTAAACCTTGGCGAACACCAGTCTGTCACTCGTGGACCTGGATGGCTAAGGAGTGACCATCCAGCCCTTTCCCCTACGGGTCACACGTTACCGTCCCCCCTTTCACCCCCCAGATGCGTGAATTGAGCGCTGTGTCTTTAAGGCAGACTCGCGGAGGTTTCTGCACAGGACAAAATGTCTGCGAGGATCTGGAGGGGACCGGCGATCCCAGACTTGTAGCCCGCCTCCTGCTCCTGCCGCGCTTTGGGGGTGATGGGGTGAGTGTGCGCCGCCACGCAGGCGGCCGTGCTCCCGGAGGCCAGGTCGGGTTGCGGCCCCGCAGGGATCTGGGGGAGAAGGGGGGCGGCGAAGGGAACGGGGACCAGTCCCGGGCCTCAGGGGCCGCAGGTGAGCAGCAGCCCGCAAACGCCACTGTGCGGTATCCTAACAGGCTGGCTGCTGCGCGGGCTGCCGGACGTGCCCTTCCTTCGCTGTGCTCAGGTTGTTCCTAGTGGGAAAGACGCATGTGGCCCCGAATTCTGTCCAAAGGCACTGTTGAGCTTCTTTCAGCACCTCCTTTTTGCTCCTCCAGTCCCCTTTCAAAAAAGTTATTTGAGAACATCGAAAATCATCTGTTCTCCTTTTAGTAAAATTGCCTTTTTACAGACTTTTAACAGTGGCAAATGGCTGTGTGCCCTGTAGTGTGCTCTTTCTCTGAGACTTTTTTTTATTGTTTCTCATTTTGGAGAGGAGACGAGCCAGATGCTCAAAAAGGAATCCCTGCCCCCATCTCCACTGTGCTCAAACAAAAGAATTTTCCGATCCTCTCCGAGTCCAGAGGAGCAGTTTGCTGTAACTATTTACAGTAGCCAAATGCCCGAAGCTTACAGAACAAAAAAATTTTTCTTTCTTGAAAGAAAAAAATACCATCCAAACTTTGAATTAGCCCAGAGTACATGGATATGGTGTTAAACAGAAGCTGTTGTAGAAAAAGCTTAATAGAGGCTCCTGGGTTTCTTAGTCGTTAAGTGTCTGCTTTCCACTCGGGTCATGATCCCAGGGTCCTGGGATCCAGCCCCTCATGGGGCTTCCTGCTCAGCGGGAAGCCTGCTTCTCTCTCTCCCACTCCCCCTGCTTGTGTTCCCTCTCTTGCTATCAAATAAATAATATATTTAAAGAAAAAAAGCTTAATAAATTGACATAATTAAGGTAATTATTTTATGAACTTTGCATTCTTGTATTATTTGTATGCCCTTTGGGGCCAAAACTGGCTTGAGGCAAAATACAATAAAAAGTATGCAACAATGTGTAAAATGGCCAAGAACCAAAACAAGGTAATTCTCTATTAAAAATTCTTTGTATTACAAAGACTTCAAAGTAGGGCTGTTTTAAATTCCTGTAATTCATACTACAGCATGCATTTTACAAGACAAAAATGGATCAACACCCTTCTTTTGAGGAATGTATGTATTAAAGTAATGTAGACCTAAAATAAAGGTTCAGTTTAGGACTGAAACTTTTCATTTTTAAAAATGCATTAATAGAGAATACATCTGGCCTTTTAGCTAATGGTAGAGGTATCTAAGATTTTGGCTTAACACATTCAAAGAACATCTCTGACTCACCATACAATTAGCTGTGGGTTCAGTATGTTTTTTACAGTCCATGTGTAATCTTTTATCTAAATATTTTCACACTTACCCTGTACTGAGTTGAGTATCCACACTTCACAGTTTGGAGGCATTTTTTTTTGTTTTTTAACTTCATCTAAGTCTTCAGCCTCATGATCCCAGACTAATTTTTCTGATTGGCTGGATCTGTTTATAAAGAGATGAATCCATGGTAGTAAACTAATATTTTTTTTTAATTACGTTACATTAGTCACCATACAGTGCATCATTAGTTAACAGAGATGGACAAGTAACAGGTGAACAAATTGTGGTTTCCTTGATATTTCAATTGTCAACGCTAATTATTTGTTTTAATTATTATGTTCTGCTTTGACTGAGTTACTGGTGGATGAAGTAAATGAAAATGTTTTTAGTGTTTCCACCCAAGTAGTGAATTTCACATTAGTGTGAATTTCTTACCTAAGATCCAGGCTCAACATACATGTATTTGCTTATAACTCTGTCAGATTAATCCATCTGAAGTAATTAGCCTTGGCTGTGGAAGAACAAACAGAGCTATAGTTCATTTGCTATTCCCTTTTGAGAACATTGCCTGGTTCTTTGGTCTTTAGCCTGCCTAATATTTTATATGTGTCCTAGCATAAGTATAAAGTAACAAAATTAACTTCTGTGGGTGTTTTATAGAATGATTCCTAATGTTACAGTCATGTACGTATATACACCCAAATTTACACAAATTATTCAACCAAGTTTTGATCTCCCTTATTCTCTATATTGTTATTCAGGGAGATGATACTGAAGAATCTGGGTTTTAATCTGATAGATTATTAGAAGACTAGAACTTTAGAGAACTGCAAATAAAACTTCAAATGCATTTTGAAATAATTAATGTGCATTTATTATCTTCCACAGGCTTAAACGTCTTATCATTCCTTCCAGATAATGGATACTCAAATGAAACTCACTATGGGCGAGTTCAGAGGTGTGGTACCAACTCTCCCCTCCTCCATGAAACAACTAAAATCTACTTTTCTTTCAGCTTTTTCCCCTCCCCAAAACTGGACTAGAACATTTCCATTATTAAATTAATTTCATGCTAGCTACTTCCACTTAGCATCAAGAAATCTTACTTTAAAATATGAGCTTGGAAGCCTAGTTATAAGACTAAAGAATTGGAATTTTATGAGAGTCAGCACTCGTGCCTATGTGTTTTTGTGAATTTGGGGCCCTGAAGGAGCTCAGGAAGGGAGGAGATGCTGAAGCAGGAGTGTCTGCATGAACATTTGCGTTAGGGCCCCCAATGCCCACCCTTTCCCCAGTATAGACATTGCATGATGGAATTCACCCTCATGAGTGTACAGTGCTCTGACCTTTACCATGTGTATCAGAATTATTGCAGAAGTGTCTCTCCCCACCAGACATTTTCTTCACCTTAGCTGACCATGTAGTTAATAGGTGTGTGTTTTTCTTGGTTACTTGGTAAGGAAGTATTACACATCGTAGGGTTCCAAGTCACTAGACCTCCCCATCATTTTCTACCTGAGAGAGGAGCAACCTATTTTTCGTAAAGGTCCATTTACGAAGTGAAAATAAATTTGGCTGGGGAGGGAAGATGGATCTGTGATTCTTTTTTGCTTTTTATATTCAAAATCCTCAAGAGAATATTTCCAGCTTAAACTACCTACTCTATTGAATAACAATGTCAAAGAGAGTAATAATACTCCCTTTAGCCACTAAGATACTAATGTGGGTGTGTTTGAACAGTCAAGCCTGGTAGTCTTTTTTTGTTCAGGCCCTGAAGTTATACAGCACTGCAGAGTCCAACAGTAAGATCATTTGGATTATCTAATTTCAGCCACAGGTTTAGAGGCAGATAATTTTATCATTTTCCTTGACAGATGGAGAGACTGGGATTTGGTGAGCTGGGTCTAAGAAAACTAGAGTCAAGTTCATTGCATTGAATGCAGCATCCCTTGAGTGCCAAGGGAGATGAGCAAGGTGGGCGGGCAGTCCTCCCACAGCACCTCCATCTCCTGTGCATACAGAATCTCCTTCTGTTCAGGCAGGACCAGCAAACCACCTGATGCTGAGCAACCTCACACCCTGGGTTCCCTCCAGGGCCAGATGGCAGCACACTATGCCCCACAGGACTGTGCTCTCCAGTCTCGTAGTTAAGGCTGCCTAGCCCAGCTTGCACTCACATGCCTGAGGATTTATAAAATTACTTTGTATTTATGTTGTTGGGAAGCTACTCTGTGAAGGTGTGTACACAGGTTGTGTCTCCATAACATCCGCTTTATTGAATCATAAAGCAATGTTAACACAGTTGTAAAAGCAGGTTCAGAATTCCAAACTCAATGACATTTCACTGTGCATTTAACTTGGCTTCATACGAGACTCACAATAGAAAGTACAATTTAAAGTCATAAGACAAGATAAAATAAGGGACGTTAATGAACCAAATGCAGTCAGTCTATGAGCGCACAGCTGATGAGGTCTTGACCAATGTGGGTCCACTCAGTGCTTCCCTTCCTGCTTAGTACGTTCAAGCAGTGGAGGATCCCTGTTATTTTCCGAGATCAATTGGGCAGAATCTTCAGTAGCAGTTGCCTTTTTGATGCGGTCAGACATGGAAGGGTCAGCATCTGGAGAATAGAACAGTTTGCTATAAAAATCTTCCCTTTTTAAAGGAGTTTGATGAGTCTAGCCCTTCCAGACTTCTGATTCTACTGATCACCACTTCTCGGTTCATCCAGGCTCTCTTGCTGGTCATCACTTCTGGGTGCCACCAGGCTGAGACTTTTGGTGATATTTATTCTCAGTTCATCACCCTTGTCTGCTTTCCTGATTCATGACATCACTGCTGGACATGAGTGACTCCATCTTGCCTCTCCATATTATATGTAGACCCTGCCATATAAATAGTCTACCTAAATGTATCCACAAATGTGCATGCTTTCCTAAGACCTCTTTACTCCTCCTTTTGTGTTTACCTCTTCCCATTCTCTTTTCACACCAGCTGCCACTCCTCAACCGACAATGTATCTTTATACCAGCTGCCACTCCCCAAGTGACAATGTATCTTCCTCCTTATTTTTCTTCATATATATATATAATCTTCATAAATGCTACACAGATCTATACTAATAATAATGACATCATAATATATATATTTTTTTCTGCATCTGGCTTTTCTTCCTGAAAAGTTCCTCCAGAAATCCTTCTAGGTCTGCTAGCAGAGCTCCAATCCATCCTTTTTAATGGCTGCACAATATTCCCAGGTGTGAATACCCATTATTTACCCAGCCATTTTCCAGTGGACAGGCGTTTCTGTGTTTCCAGTTTTTTGCATTCCAGACAATACTATAATAAACATCCTAATACATATTATTTTATGTATTGATACTTTTAGTTCTACAGAATAGATTCCCAAGAATGGGATCCCTGATTGTACCTATTTTTAACTAACAAATCACCAGACTGCTTTCCTAAAAGCCTCCACATCTCCACTAGTAATGCACAAGTGTACCCTTTTCTTTGCCTCCCTTCTAGCTTTGGCTGGCAGACCTCTTATGTTTTTGTTAATGTGATGGATCTAAAATGAGACCTTACTGTTACTTTAATAGCACTTCCCTGAATATAAGTGCTGTATATCTTTTCACAAATTCCTTGGCCATCTGACTTTGTTCTTAGGTCATTTACCTACTTGTATTTCTTGCCCATTTTTCTTTTGGGTTGTTCGTCTTTTTCTTGTCAGTTTTTAAGAGCTCTTTGTGTATTAGGGTTGTGTCTGAAGTTGCTAAGGCTTCTCTCCCAACCCAAGGTAGCAGACTAGGAGGATTCTCTCCCTCTGTACTGTAGGGATAGTTGAAACAAGCCCAGGGGTTGTTTGGCAGAACTAGGAAGGCTATGATGACCTCTGGCCCCAGATGCCTGGTCACTGTTTAGATACTTAGTCTGAACAGAAGACTGTATTGAGCCAGAATGTAGCTGTGTGCGGAGGACTGAGAAGGTGAGGCAGTTCAGTACTGTGCTGCCTTCTACCGGTTAAGACCTCCGAGAGTGAAGGCCTGCCAAGGCAGAGGATGTCCCTCTGCCGCCCTTGGAGGGGCAGCGCTGTGCTGGCCAACATTTATGGTGCTGCATGTCCCTGGCTCAGATGAGACAGTCCACTAAGTCCAAAGGATTAAGACATCAAAATCAGTGCTTCTCACTCTTGTTTCCACCTTCGCTCTGACGACAGATGGCATTCATATATGTGGCACTCCTCTGGGCATCCCAGATTTTGAAGAAACTCAGAAACATCTTGCAGGGAGGTAAAGCATGACAGTAATTGGTCACCCCTGGCACTTTTAAGGGCACATCAGTAATGCTCACTCTCAGACTTTGGCACAGGTAAGATAGTCTGCAGTTTTATATACACTTTTCAACCCCCCAGCTCAAGAAAGCATATCAGAATGCAAAGTGACAGTCTTGATATAGAAAACCTTTAAATCTCTTTTAGTTTATAAAAATTCAAGGATTCATAATCCTATTCTCTTCCCTTTGTGCCTATGTAATAAGAAAGGAACTCTGTAAAGAGAGGATTCTAATGTAAAAGAAATGAACTTAAAAAAAAAATTTTAGGTGAATTTAGGTTACCAAAAATAATTTTTTATACTAAAATCTGGTCTATTTACTAACCATAATGTTATATAACCTTAATGTTTACTAAGCATAAATGTAAAAAATTATCCTTGAAAATGGGGTGTAACTCCAGTCCTCATCCTATTACTCCTGCTTCCGGGACTTCAGGGATTTAGTAAATCTCTTGGAGGATATCTAGCCTTTTAATTTCCAAAGACTTTTTATACTAATTGGCCTTCATGAGGAACTACATTCAAATCAGTGCCTGCTGTATCACAAGATATGTAAACAGCTAGTTTTTTTTTTTTTTTTTGTTAGAAGATGGCTGTACTTGTCTTTTTTGATGATTCTGGTAAATTTGTTACCTTTTTCCAAAATCTGATATGTTAAATGTCATGTCTGACCCTGACTAGAACAGCTCAGTAACAAGACTCTTAGCAACTGAAATAAAAGCTTACACTAAATACTACTACTATTAGAGCAACTTATTTTTCCTGTTCTTAACTGTGTCTTCCGTCATTCCCAGTGACGTTATACAAAGAGATTCTGGACATTTATCATCTCCACTGCTGTTGGTTCAAAACTTGACAGTACGAATGGACACAGGCTATCTCACTATGCATCTTGGCCTTGATTTTCCCCCTGAAATAAGCTCTCAGAAGATGTCTAAGCCTGCGTGTTCTCTTATTATTTTTAAATTTTCAAAACAAATTTGTTTAAAATCACACATTTGGTCCTTTATGAAGTTACATCCTGAAGAATAAACTTCACCTTTTCTATTTCTCCTTGTTTGATAGATTACTGCTGTGATAAACCGTTTTAACAGGAAAGACTTTACAATGATAGTCCCCAGGTTGTGCTTCTATCCTTTTAACCACCTATATTTGTTGGACAGACCAAGAAGCTATTACTTTTCTTTATTTCCTTCCTCAATTAAAAGCATTGACAAGGGTTTTTATCTTTTAAATGTATAAAGGGATGAGCAATACAGGAAACTGATTTGTTTTATAACTGGAGCAACTCTGATAGGGTGAGAGGAAAAAAAGAACACAAGAGTAACGTGGTTCTAGCCAGTATTTCTAGTATCTGTTTAGGGAGCTGTTTACTGAATTTCTTTTACTCACGGCCTGCCCTTTTATTTCTCCTAGCACTGCTGATGGTTCTTTAGAACTCAGGATTCATGCTGCAGTGTTTCTACGGGAGAACTGACATTGGCTGGAAACCCTGAGGCATGACAGGGACCCCCCAAGGCCCACAGGATATGGCCTACCAACTAACTTAAAGGTAAAATTTTACAAAACTGCTTTGTATATTTGTTTTCCTAAATATGTATACTTTTAAAACATTTTAGTGGTTTTTAGTACTGCCATTTTCCTCAGAAGCACATCGTTTTTAAAGTCATAAAACAAAGACTTGTATTTTGAAAAACAACGTCCTCACTGAAAGGTCTTTAAAAAAGGCTGTTCACCCGGGGCACCTACAGCCATGAAGTTTAAGAAACCAATTTTCTGTCCCAAGGCTTTCTTTTCGCCTCGTTTTTACAGTCTGTTGCCTAACCCTGAGAGCAGAAGACAAAAAGAAGTTTACTCTGCGAAGAGTAACGTTTGTGGAAGAGAGCAGGGGAAACTAGTTAAAACTAGTTAGTACAGCACCGACTGGGCTGGTGCTTCCCCTTTGTTCGCGTCAGACCCTGCGAGCAGGGACCCGTCTGATCTGGAAGACAGCTCCCAGTCAAGGGGCGGAAGGGGTAGGCAGGGCTAACATTCCCTGAGGACTAAACCGTGTAACAGGAAGAAGAAACCCAGGTACCACCCAGACGTAATAAAAAGGAGGCCACCTCTGGCCACCGAAGTTGTGCGTGTGGGTGTGTGTGTCGTCGCGTGGCTGTCCTTACCCCTTTCTCCCTCGGAATGTAGGCGCGGCGGAGAGAATGCGGAGTGACGAGCTGGCGGCGCCCATGGAAGACACCCGCGGGCCGGACGATGCGGAGGCGCGGGGCGGCCCGTGTCCCGGCCTGGCCCCGGTGCCTCCCGGCCGCCTGGGGGCGCCCTACTGCGAGGCCTGGGGCTACTTTCATCTGGCCCCCGCGCGCCCGGGCCACGCCGCGGGCCAGTGGGCCACCTGCCGGCTGTGCGGGGAGCAGGTGAGCCGCGGCCCGGGCTTCCACGCCGGTACCCCGGCGCTGTGGCGGCACCTCAAGAGCGCGCATGGGCGGGAGCTGGAGAAGAGCGCCGCCCGCCGCTCGCCGCCCGCCGCCCCTTGCCCGCCGCCGCGGGCACCGCCGGGCGCCGCCGCGGCCGCCGAGGGCGACTGGGCGCGCCTGCTGGAGCAGATGGGCGCGCTGGCCGTGCGCTGCAGCTTGCGTGAGCGAGAGCTGGCGCGGCGCGAGGCGGCCGTGGAGCAGGGCGAGCGCGCCCTGGAGCGGAGGCGGCGGGCCCTGCAGGAGGAGGAGCGCGTGGTGGCCCAGGCGAGGCGGGAGCTGCAGGCCGAGAGGGAGGCGCTGCAGGCGCGGCTGCGGGAAGTGAGTCGCCGCGAAGGCGCCTTGGCCGCCGCCTCTGTCCCGCTGCAGACCCCGCTCAAAGAAGAGCCGGGTGGGGAGAGGGACGGCTACATAATCACCAAGGTCCTGCTGTAGGCTGTGGCCGCCTTCCGCCCCCCAGTCCTTCCCATGCCAGCGCTGCTCCAAGTGTCGCTGGACCGGCCTTACCTAGGACCTGAATCTCAGGCCCGCCGACATCTCCACCGGTAGGCCCTTGTCACTAACGCTCCGTGACACCCCCCCAACCCCGGGGGGGCCTGTAGGCACAAGCTCCAGTGGCCTCCTTTGTTCTTGGCCTTTAGTGAGCACCGGTGCAGGAGCTGGTTTTCCTCCAACTGCCTTTGGAATGACAGCTCCAGCAACTTCGAGAGACTAGGTCACCGAAGCAGTCTTGTAACCGGTGACTTTGAAAGGACACAAACTTCCTCGTGTACCAAAGACTATCCTACTACGTGCCTGTACACCAGCCAGGGCAACCCAGGGTGGAGGGTGCTTGGAAATTAGGATAAAGCATTTTATCCAATAAGAGTTTTACTCATTTCCCAATGAATAAATAAATTTTTGGTAATTGGTTTGCCTAGCAGGAAGTTCTGAAAATGGGGCCATTTAGCTTCCACAACGGCTCTTTACCCTGTCCTCTCTAGTGCCTCATCAGAGCAGTCTGGGAGAACCCCTATTTACTCCACTCCCTAGCTTGCAGATAGTACCAAGTGCACCCTGTCCCCACACCAGCTGTTTTCTTTCCGTTTCAGACCCAGTGCCAGCTGTGAGTTTCCCAACTTTCCTGCCTCACTCTCCCTTACTAGCAAAACATGACCTCCTCCCTCGTTGTTAGGAAGAGATCTTGATTTCCCACATATCCACAGTCCTCGCTTCTGGGCCACAGTAGAAGGCAGGCATTCCTTCAATCTGAGGCCATCTCTGCCTCTTTATCTGTTTTCATCCATTTCTCTTCCACCATTACTAGACCTGTGCTCCATTACTGTTTCTTCTTTCCTCTTATTTCCTCCCTTCCCCAGACTATGGTTCCTCAGTAACACCCAGTCTACCCTGTACTAAAAAGAAAGACTCCCCCAGCCTGGCTGCTCCCACTGAACACTATCCAAGGGGGGCCTGGTTATTCTTGCTGCCTATACTTCCTCCCATACTTCAGTTCTTCACTAGTGGTCAGCTTCCCCATCCTACCCTGGACCCTTAAGAAGCTGAATATGACAATTTATGTTCAGCCTTCATCTTCCTAGTACAATGAACACCACATATACCCTCCACCTAGACTGAGCAATTGTTAACATTTTGCCTTATTTCCTTTTTCGGCCCTCTCCCCCAAACATACCTCTCATTTCATCCATTAGTATTTCAGCATATATATCCTATGAGCCTCTAAAGTAATCCTTAATCAAAATTCTGCAATTGACTCAGAACTGTCTTATCTTCTCTTAAAAAAAAGGGGGGGAGTCCAAACAAGGTTCATTATTTTTTATTATAACTTTGTCTCTTTTAGTCTAGAATAGCCCCTATGACACTTTTGAGAGTTCCAGCCATCTGTCTTATAGAATGTCCTTTATTCTGGATTTGTCTGATTGTTTCCTTAAGTCAATTTATGTACTCATTCTTGACTCATCTACCCCTGTGCTGGTGACTCCTGACTACCTCCAGCCTCGAGGTTCTTCCCAGTTCTGACCTTCATGTTCAAACCCCTACTGCATGTCTCCACCTCTATTTGTATATCCTGCCACTGCTGATCCAAAGGGCAAATCTATTCCATTCCACGTTCCCACCCCTTACCTAATAACTAACATTTACTGGGCTCTTAAAATGTATAGCTATGTACTGCACACTACATGCATTACCTCACTTTATTCTCATAGCAGCTCCCTAAGGAGGTAGTAATGTTATGCCCATTTACGGCTATGGAAACTGAGATACAGAGGCGGTTAAGCAGCTTCTACAGGATCGCAGCTGGTAAGTAGTAGCGTTGGGATCCAAATCCAGTCTCCACCTCCAGACACGCTGTTCCTAGCTGCTGTACTGTCTCCCTTGCTAGTCAATGAGCTGACACCAAGTTTCCTCCCTCTCATTCCAGGTACTACTGTCAGTGACATTAACATGTACTGAGCATTCACCATCTGCCAGAGCTGTGCCAAATGCTTTACAAGAATAACTGCCTACCATAGAGCAACCCCATGACACTATACTATGCCCATTTCGAAGAGGAAGAGACAGGCTTAGGGAGTTAAGCCATGTCGAGGCAGAATGGGAATTGAACTCATGTCACTGAATCCCAGGTCCCTGATCTACTGAGTCTATTTCTACAAACTGTCACACATGTCTTCCTTCTGATGCCACCTGCCAACCTCAGGCCTCATTTATCATTCATCTGGGGTTCATCTTCCCATCCTTGTCTTCCCAACTGTCCCCTTCCTAACACTCAACTTGACCAAAAGGAACTGTTCTTTTTTTTTTTTTTTTTTAAGATTTTATTTATCGGACAGAGAGAGAAACAGCAAGAGAGGGAACACAAGCAGGGGGGGTAGGAGAGGGAGAAACAGGCTCCCTGCAGAGCATGGAGCCCGATGCAGAGCTCAATCACAGGATCCTGGGATCGTGACCTGAGCCAAAAGCAGACACTTAACTACTGAGCCACCCAGGCGCCCCCAAAGGATCTGTTCTAAGCCAACATTGATTATATCACAATTCCTGCTCAAAGGCCCCCCAAGATCACCCCCATCATTAATAAGCTTCGACTTTGTAGCCTGACATTCAAGCACCCCAACCCTGCTGCCAGTCTTCTCTTTCCCCTCCCCTACCTACACTATATGCTCCAGCCCAACCGGACTCTTTGTTCTTTTTGACATGCCCTCGTCTTAGCACCTGTATGCCTGTCTGCCCTTGCTCCACTTAAAAGGCCTCTTCAATCTCTGAGTATGAAGAATTCCACCCATTTTCAAAGACCAAGCTCAAATTCCACTGCCTGCATGAAGCTTTCCTTGGTTATTCCTAATTTACTTCTTTGGACTCCTTAGCATTTTATAACCTCTTAACATTTAGAACGTGCCATCTGGCATATAATTCTATGGGTTCTTGACTTTCCTCCTGCCAGACCCGAACCCTCGAGTCTATTCTACAGTGCTTTGCATATAATAGCTGCTCAATAAATATCTGAGGCATTGAACTCAATGTGTTGAGTTTTACAAGTCAGTTTTCCCAGTTATTAATTATTCATTTATCTTTAATTCTGAGTAGAAGTCATAGCAGAAAAAAATAGCCTAGAAGGAAATAGCAGTAATAATTTTTTAAGTTTTTTAGTCAAGTGTCCATTATTGCACTGTTCGGTTTGAATCCAAATTAGTATTTCACTACTAGTATGTCATTATATGGAACGTTTTTCTTAAAACGTTTTTCATTACCCAAGTAACACAAAGACAATGCCCCAATCTAGGAAGAAATCAGAACAACAACCCCCAAGATCCTGTCACCTTAGGAAAACTGTGTAAACATTTTAATGTATTTTATTCTTTCGTCTTTCACAGTCTTTACGTTTCCTAAAAATAATATGTTATTTCTATTAAGTACTGAAATATAACTTGTTCATGTGGATGTAAAACTTTGGCTATATAAGGAAATTGAACACTTTAGAAGAAAGAAATCATCTACAAACATTACTCTTCTATTTCACCAACTGTTAGAACCATTATTAACGGCAAAGATTGACTTTTAGAATCTCCCAACTGCTCACTCAAGAAAGAGGACTAATGGGAGCACCAATAGCTTCTGTTTGCGAGACAGGGGGAAATAGCCTGACTAGTAACTCAGAGCTGGCAGTGGGAGTTAAGCAAAGAGATTTTACTTTCTGCTTTATATAGTTCTGCATTGTTGTATTTTTTTTTACACCAAGCATGAATTACTTTTATAATACAAAATAAAATTATTTACATTTCTCAAATGAGAACTCCTGACCATTCCACTTTCTTAGGTAAAATACAAAAAACCCAACAAAGACTAGTGTAATCCCCACTTTTAGAAAAGCCTAGAGCGAAATGCAGCCCTTGTCCAGTCTAACACTATCATTTGACAGAAGAGAAAAATGAGCCCCTGAGTGGCTTGCCCACTATCAGGAGATAATGGCTATGGTGGTTCACCTGACTCCAACCCCAAGAGATACTGTACCTTTTTAGCCTTAAGGACTTCTGCTGGCTCATCTGTCAAAGCCCAGGTGCTGTCAGGACCAATAAGTCAAGCTGGCCTCCAGAGAACGTAGAGATGGGTTATGGGGACTGCACTGGTCTGCCTGTAACCCAGTTGACTCACAGCTGTCACTGCTGATGGGTGACAGTGACACAGCTCGCCTAGATCAGCTGGGCTTCCCTGACTTCCATGACTGGGTTTGCTAATAGAGCCACCCACATGCTGCCTTTGAGAACAAGCACTCAGTGGCGAGAAGGATGGCTGGAACGGGGATGCAGAATGCCCTGAACCCAACTTCTGAACTCCTCCCATGATGTAAAGTGATCAGTCACTTCTTTAAGTTAAAATTTGGCAGAGACGAGGGGGAAGCAAAGCAGGGTACTGACAGCCAAAGTTGAAACAGCTAGAGCCCTTTATATACCCAAGTTGTCATCCCTGGAGCTGGAGATGGAAGAGCTGGTTTGGGCTTTCTATTTTAAATAGCTGTCCATATCTTTGACATCTTAGGCATTCATTAAGACTGGGCTTTTGTTTTGCTGCCACTCAATAAGGAATTCTACTTTTAAAGGTTTGAACTTCTAACCTTTCCACAATCTAAATCTGCTTGTCTGCAAAATGGATGAGGTGATCATTAAGGTCCTCTCTGGCTCCAACATGGTATGATTACATGCAATAGTTTAACATCAACTGACCTTTGAGTCTTTGAGTTGTTTAACTGGATTTTCTTGTTCACTTTAGAAGAAATGTTGATAGTAACATGCTTATTCTCAAAAACAAAACAAAAAACCAGGAGTATATCAAACTTCTTCCACAGTATTGAGGTACTCACTCAATCATTCACTCCCTAGAACCGAAGATGTGTGCAATGGTCATGAGTATGCTCTCTTGTACCCACTCTTTTGTCCTCATGACATAATTGTCCAGATTTTACAAATGAGGCCACACACTTCAACAAGGCGAGTGACCTGCTGAAAGACAACAGCAAATTGGAGGCTGGAGCTCAGTCCATGGATTCCAGTCATACCTGGGACCAAATTTCCTCCCAGGCTTCCCTCCTTGTGGTCCACCTCTTTACCAGTGCTATCCTGGGTGGAGTACTAACAGTTGGGTTGATATTGGCTGCTTTTCACCCACAAGTTATGCTGCTGGGGGTAAGCTAGACCTTAAGGAAGTGAGGCTGACCATTGTATTAGTTTGCTGTTGTAGCAAATTACCACAAACCTTGTGCCTAAAAACAACACAAGTTAATTATCTTAAAGTTCTGTAAGCCAAAAGTCTGAAACTGAACTCAGTGTCTGCAGATTCATGTTCCTTTCTAGGGGCTCTAGGAGATGGTTTTTTGTTTGTGGTTTTTGTTTGGTTTTTTTTGTGTTTTTTTTTTTTTTCCTTTTCCAGCTTCTAGAGGCTGCCCACATTCCTTGGCTTGTGGCCCCTTCTATCTTAAGGTCAACAAGGGCCATTCTTTCTCACATTGCATCACTCTGATACCCTCTTCCACATTAAATGGACCCTTCTCCTTATTTTATGGTCTGTTGGTTAACAACTTAATTCTATCTGCAACTTTAATTCTTCCCTGACAGGTAACATACTGATAGTTTCCAGGGATGAGGACATAGACATTTGCTAAGGGGCAAGTGTGGGAATCTATGATCTGCCTACCACATAGCATTATCCTGCCTTGCTTAGGTTTGGAGGTATATGAGAAAGGCAAAGTGCTTGATAGGGAATCCCTATTCCCCAGAAATCAATACTTTAATGGGGGTCCTAATCTCCCCCACTTTTGTAAATCTGCTTAGAGCATAATAAGTCTATTATGCTCATAGACTTTTCTGAAATAGATACCTGCTAGGTGGGTGTGAAGGATGCCTCTAAGGGGAAATCAGAGGCCTCCATAGTGTTGAGAATTAAATATTTAAATATCTGTGCACTCACTAGGACCTGACTGACTAGTAAGGTCAAGTGGTGATATGTGACTTATAAGCCTTTGGAGAATTAAAATTTAAGCTTCCCCCAAAGAAGAGAGTACTCAAATATTACAATTAATAAAGTTGTTGAAATTTTTTTTTAAGAATCTTAAGCTTCCAACCATGCATGTTACATGTCACCTTGGCAATCACCTTAACCTCTCTGAAACCCAGTTTTCTCATTGGTAAAATGGGAATAATATAGACAACGATTAAATAAGATATTATTTGGGCAAATTTTGACATATAGTTTAAACTCAGTAACTATGACTTCTTTCTTTTTCTCTTATCTGAATGGGAGCTCATAACCAATCCAAAGAATCTCAGAAAGAGCAGGTTCCTTGGGATGATTCCTAAGAATGGCAGCTCACAAGCCACACAGGTTTGCCAAATCATTCTCCTTCATGATAGATACCTGAGTTCTCAAATAAGCTAATCCAGTCAAAATTCTTTAAGACTTTTGACTATAAAGTAGTTTGACCAAAATTACAAGTCAATGTATCAAAACCTATTCATCTAACTACTTTTCCCTTAAGCAGTTACCTTGAAAGACTAGAGAGTTATTCCAAAAATACTTCCATACTTAAAACATCTCTGGAATTCCTCTTCTACAGTAGCTCTCAGAGTTTCTGGAACATTCTTAAAAACATCCTTAAGTTGGGAAATACTCATCTTTCCAGGAAAATTTTTATTTTTTGAAAAGAGCAGCCAGTTATTCAGAGCTCATTCTGATAAATATGGTAGATGATTAACCAGATTAACATTACTAGTAAATAAAGTGTATTATAATAAAGCAATAATTATTTTTGTGTGGCTCATAAACTGGCCTTCGTAGTGTTATATATTAAGGTTAAGTAAAGGTAGCATGGTCATAGTAGACATTAAGGCCCACTTTAGTGGGTTTATGATGTGAATTAATTCAAATGGCACTGGGAGTCATTACATATTTAAACAGTATTAAATGTTTCTTTTTATGAAAATTTTAATTATGACATTCTCTGAAATCTGATTTCATAGTACTAAAATAAAGGCTTTAAGGAAAAGCATTAAATGCTAATGAAAGCTTTATTATTTCAGTATATATTCTCCCAGGCCTTTGGTCAAGGTATGTAATGATCAGATGAAGGAGTTGGCAACCTTCCTGGCCTCTACAGTCTACTAGTAACTGAAGGCTAAGTAACACACTCACATGTTTAAATATATTGAATAATATTCTACCAACTTCTTCCTCTCTTTGCTTTCTGGACAATGAAATATCATGGCATCTTAACATAGATGAAGGAAGCTAGCTTTTTGTTGGAAGAACTTCTGAAAAGTCATTCTTACTCAAGCAGGCGAAAGTCATCGTTTGCCTCCATTCACATTAACTTCCCCAAGTGTGTTTGCTTCTCATCCTCCAGGGACTTTCTGATTTACATGTTCTCCATCAATTCCAATTTCCAATGATCTGATTCATGCTGCCTTTTTTTTTTTTTTTTTTAGTACTTCAGTGATCTATTGTTCAGACTCAGAACACAAAAGCCCAGTGTTTGAGCAGGCAGAGTCCATACTGTTCATAGGTAACTAGAGGAGATACATAACTGAATGAAAGGCTAAAGCATCAGTAAGGTTTTACTGTTGTCTACATATTCAAAACCTTGAATAAACATTTTTTGAACGCAGAGTTTATAAGATTCCCCTAAAAAGGTCTGGTTTAGGGGCAGATGTGAAACATTTGAAAAACAAAAACTGTTCCTTCCCCAAGAACTCTGGCTTTTGCAAAAACTTTGACATGAACAGAAACTGTTTTGGATTAATACTCTGGACTATCGGGGTGCCTGGGTGGCTCAGTGGTTTAAGCCTCTGCCTTCAGCTCAGGTCATGATCTCAGGGTCCTGGGATAGAGCCCCGCATCGGGCTCTCTGCTCAGTAGGGAGCCTGCTTCCCCCTCTCTCTGCCTGCCTCTGTGCCTACTTGTGATCTTTCTCTAACAAATAAATAAAATCTTAAAAAAATAATAATACTCTGGACTATCAAGGCCTTCATGTGACTACTTGGCCTTTACATGCTACAAATACTACCCAAAAATAAATGTAAGCTCCAAGATTACAGGGAGTCTTGTTCCATTTACTACTGTATCCCAAGCGCCTAGCATAATGCCTGGACTTTATTAAGTTCCTCAAGGCTATCTACTGAATGAATGCATGCTGTTCGAAGATTTTACTGTCTGAAATCAGTCCCTTTTGCAGTTCTCCTACAGTTCTCCTGCTTTTACAGTGTACTGAGAGCCAGGGTGGGCCTGCTTGATGTCCCTACCACCTTTTCCAGATGGTTTCATTTCCAAAGTCATGCAGAATCCACCCCTTCTTTGAGGAAGACCTCAAAGTCCCACCAACAAAACCTCCTACACTTTATCACTATAGTCTACTAGTCTCCTAGTCATTCTGCAGTACTAATTAGTAAATGTCCCTCCTATCATCACCTGAAGGAATGAAGATGACGCATCCACTTACCCTACCCCATCCTCTGACTTCCTCTAATTTCAGAAACCCCCATACCTACTCCAAGATGCTTCTCCTACAACTGTGTGCTTGCTATTGGTAGCATGGCATAACAACACTAATAACTGCTAATATGTGAGGGCTTATTATGCACCAGACACTGAACCACATAGGCCTTATCTCATTTAAACTTCCCAATAGCTACATGCAGACAAAGTATAGAGGTTTAAACAAATTTTAAACATCACTCAGCTCAGGAGTGGTAGAGCTAAAATGTGAATCAAAATCAGCCAGGCTCCTTAGCCTGTGCTCTTAATAGTGCACTGGGATGAAAAGAATCAAGATTTAAACCCTAGCTCTGCCACTGTGTCACAGAAAACTTTTTGGATTTTGAGCAAAATAAAAACCTCTCCAAACCTCAGTTTTTTTTAATTCATAAAATACTGGCAGGAATAAAGAAGATAATGTATGTTAAGTGCTTAGCAGAGCATCTGACATGCTACAGATGTGGGTTCCATCCATCCTACCAACACATGCTCTTTGAGCACATCATAAACATTGAATGCTGTGACAGGTATGGAAGATACAACAGTGAATAAGACCAAAATAGTCACTGCCTTCACAGGTCTGCACAACTCCTGATGGGTACTCAGTAATATCTGATAGATGGAAAAAGCCCTCAAGGAGGTCTGTTAGCCTCCTTCAATCAGCCCCTCTTCAATCAGCCAGTTATTCTGATATAAAGCAATCTAATGAGAATATTTCACTGCTTAAAACCTTCAGGAATTCCATACTGTGGAAGAGATAAAATCCAAATTTCTTTTTTTATTATTATTTTCCTAAAGTAGGCTCCACACCCAGGCTTGAACTCACAACCCTGAGACCAAGAGTTCTATGCTCTACCGACTGAGCCAATTACCAACTTGGGCTCAACCAGGAGCCCCAATCCAAATTTCTGAACACAGTATTATAGCTATAGGTACGTGGTTCAGTTCCCCTCCCCACCAGCTCCTCTTTAAGCCGTGAAATTCTTTCTACGTATGAAATCTGGAAGTCAAATCAACATAGACTAATTCTGATAACAGCATGAGAACTGGAATTACTAGTTTGGCATCCTAACCCTTTCCCACCCCCATCACTTATTCACACATACACACACAAATGCACTCGCATACATACCCACCTACCCGCAGCTCCTTTAAGACAATGCCATGGGTTCTGTCAAACCATCTGAAAACCAAGTTTTAAATCCAGGTGTTTCTAACTGTAGAACACAACCTATCAGGGGATTATGAAATCAATTTAGTGGTTGGAATTAGTGATTTGGAAACAAAAACAAAGAGTACATTATGTGGACTAATAGCTAAGTATTGGTATATAAAACCTGTTACAGGGGAGCCTGGGTATCTCAGTCCATTAAGCAACTGACTCTTGGTTTTGGCTCAGGTCATAACCTCAGAGTCCTGGGATTAAGCCCCACATCGGGCACTGTGCTGAGTGTGGAGTCTCCTGTCTCTCCCCTCCTGCTCTCTCTCAAATAATGAAATCTTAAAAATAAATAAATAAATAAAACCTGTTTAAACGCACATGCAACATACTTATGTTCTGAGCCATAATATAAACTGTATTTCTTAACATGGACCATTGTCAAAATGGTTTGAAAACCATTGCTTCACACCCTCTGTGTAGCTAGCCTCAGTTCCATGCTTCCTCAGTCACACCAAACTCCCATCTGCATCAAGCAACTTGCAATTCCCCAAACCCACCTCGTTCTTTCATTGCTTGCCTATAAGCTATAACCCAGGCACAGTGATAGGCGCTGGGAATACAGTTCAGAGAAAACCCAAGGTCTTGCCCATATGACACTTAAGAATCTAGACAGACAAATGCTATACTAATCACATTAGTCTCTGTGACACAAAGTAAACAATCTACATAAAGCAAATATGGATTCCCAAAAACATTATCAAAGGCAATCGATCAGTCTAGGGGACAGGGATGCATCCCTGAAGGGAATTAGCACAGATCTAAATGTCAGAGTTACCTAGGTAAAAGGGTACAGGAAGAGCAATGCAGACATAACAGAAGGTCAGTGGCCCTAGGGTAGAGAGGGTGTAGCATGACTGAGAAACTAAAAAAAGGCCAGCCTGCTGAAGCCTGACAACAAGTGGGAGTGATAGGAGAGAGGTTTGGAAAAGTTGGTGGTGGCTAGACCAGGTAGGGTGTTATGGGCCAGGATTACTCCTCAGAGTAATGGGAAGCCACAAGAGGTTTTAAGTAGGAGATGACAAAAGAGGTGCTCTGTGAAGGAAGTACACTTTGCAGTGTGGAGGATATACACTGGAGGGAAGACAGGAGTTGGAGATGTATCCTGGCTAAGAAAACCTGAAGTCAAGGGAATGTAAACGGTAAATGAAATGCAGCACAGGAGAGTGAGGAAAATGCCTAGGATTGAGCCCTGAAGGCCCCTCCACTTCCAAGTGTTATATTCCTACCTATTATAAATGTGTACGAGCACACATAAGGTAAGTGCACAATTATACTTGCTTCAAAGGTCACATACAGAAAAAAAAACGTGGAAGTCTGCTCATTTCTTTAGCAATTAGTATTAACAATTTGACGTGTACCCTTACATTTTTAAAAAATGAAATCAGGCTATACACACTTTTCTACAATCTGCTTTTTCAAGTCAGTGATGTAGTGAGAATATTCTTTATCAGGATAGAGATAATTCTAACTAACACATTGGAATGGTTTCAAAGTATTACACAGTAGGACTGCAAAAACAATTTAACCAACCCCACAGAATTCCCACTGATAGATAGTTGAGCTATCTGGGCCCATTATCTGTCCATTCAATAGCCTCTGTCCTCTTTCCACCTTATTCACTGAACCCTGATTTTGTTCCAACAGCAACATGTTCAGCCCCACTTGATGGTTTGTGATTGTTCAAGTAAGACCATCCTGTTGCCCACCTTTCCAACTTCCCTTGCAACTATGGTTAGTCACATGATCAGATTCAGGCTAATGACCCTAAGGAGAAGTTTGCTATGAGATTCTGAGTAAGCCTTTACCTTCATGGTAAAACAGAACACAAATATTGCTCTCTTTTCCCTTTCTTCCCGTTTTGGACATAATATAATGACAGAAGAGTTCCAAGTCATGTGCAACTATGAGGCCATTAACCAATGCCAAGATTAGTAAAACAGAAAGGCAGAGAGAAAGTCTGGGCTCTTGATACACATATACACACACATAAACACTAACTCATTTTGAAGAATCCAAATTATGTATATATTTCCACTTTAAAGTCTGAAAAAGTAAAAGTGTTTCAGATTAAAGATTCAGAGCAGAGATAGAAGTGATGCTCTACAAAAATAAGAAGCATGCTTAAGACAAGATGATAGGGAAACACTGCGAACACCTTTAATTTAGGTCTTGGGTCCAGAAATGCCTTGCTGGCTCCCTGCCAAGCACATCCCTCTGTCCTGCAACTTGATGGGATGACCTTTCTACACAATCTCTGACAGCTTTTGCTTTCCCTTATTTGAGATTTCTAGCTTCTTTTACGAGCTCTTGGAAAATGTGCCAAATTAAGACATAATCTTTTACACAAGAACTTGGAAGGTATCTGATTTTGGCTGAGCGATTAAATTTCATAAGAATAAAAATGAAACACCAGAATAAAAACTTTTAAAAGCCTGGGTAGCTCAGTTGATTAGGTATCTGACTTTGAACTGGGCTGTGATCCTTGGGTCCTGGGGTGGACCCATGTCCACCTCCACATTCAGCAGGGAGTCTGCCTCTCCCTCTTCCTCTCCCCCTCACCCCACTTGTGCTTTCTCTCAAATCAATAAATAAAATCAATAAAAGCGGGGGGGATCCTCTTTTTGAGAAAAAGTGCTACCTAGCTATTTAATTCTAAAAAACAACTTCTGTTAGTTTACTTTAATGTTTACGGTTTCTCAAATTTTACCAGCTTCTCATGTTCTGGTAAAAATGAAAGATGTTGGATTTCTCAGAATTCAGCAACCTGTAGCTCCACTTAAACCCTTAGGGCTTCTCCCTCTCCCTCTGCCTCATCCCCCCTGCTCATGCTCCGTCTTCCAAATAAAGTCTTTTTTAAAAAGGGGGGGGTCACCTAGATAGCTCAGTCGTTAAGTGCTTTCAGCTCAGGTCATGATCTCAGGGTCCTGGGATAGAGCTCCACATCAGGCTCCAAGCTCAGTGTGCTTCTCCCAACCCCACGCCCCCGGCTCTGTCTCTGTCTCTTTCTCTCAAATAAATAAATAAAATTCTTAAAAAAAAAAAAAGGCTACTATAATAAATTTATACTGTGTGAATAAATAATTAAAATGAGACACAAAACAATTTTATGTGTAATCCAAATTGTACATAATTCACATCTTTGCTTCTAAACAAACAGAAGCTTACATCTCCATACTACTTTTACAGTTTACAAAGTGCTTTTATATACATCTTCTCATTTTCTATTCAAAAGACATGAGATAAATATTATTCTTATTTCACAAATGGAAATAGACCCAGACATTATTCAGTCCTTTAACCACCATACAGTATAGCCCTGAGACTTTAGATCTGCAAAGGGTTTTAATAACGCAAACATCACATATATTTCAATTTTTATCACCATTTTCAAGTCTCCATTTTCTTAACAAAAGAAAGCAATGAAAAAAGCCTTCCACAATCTAATAATAAAAATTGGAAATAGTATATATACAGTGTATACTTTACTTAATGAGTGAAACCTACCACAATTCTAATTTGGGCCTCCTATATTATTACCTATATAGAGGGCACCAGTACCAGAACCACATTTAAATGAGCAATTTTTTTTCTATTTTAGAAAAAAGAATGCAGATTATTCCTGTTGCCTTCAAGTTTAGTGAAAATATGTAAGTGTCAGGATGTGTAGGTGGATAGGAAGGATACAGAAAATTACTTTTCGCAGATTTGGAGTTATAGGATCTCTGATTATCCCAGCTTAGACACACAGAGTCTTGACAATTCATTTGGTCTATGTCTCATCTTTAGTAATGTATTTACTTTTCTTTCCCCACCATGCCCTTTTCTTCCTAAGTACCCTGTAGGAATCAGAGTAGAAATTCCAGCACGTAGCCTTTCTTTCTGAATTATCGTCCCCCATTATGTAATTTTTCTCAGAATTTTCTTTTCCTATTTCTAAATCTTGAAGACATTTCTTTATAGTAGATGAGGGAGCTATAGCTTCTATTCACTGCCAGAAAAGAGCCTATTTCAGCATAATTTCTCAGCAAAAAGCTGAGAGAAAAGTTGAACAGAAAGGAACAGAACAGTGATAGCTGGCAGAGCAGCGACATCTGCACTCAGAAGGCTGCACTGCAGTTCTCTCTGAAACTGCAAGTTATCCTGGTGTTACTGCTCTGCCAACTGGAAGAGGAAAATTCTGGCTGGTCCTGAGTTCAAGGCAGACCAATATGTTTAAAACACTGGTTCAAGGAATCACCTTCTTGATGTTATAATGTTTTTATTGCATTTGAAGACATTTTCAACAAATATCTTGTGTTTGAGGCCTTGGCTAGGCAATCCCTTAGCAGTAGAAATCAGGTTTCTCTGGCACAACTCCATTGCCAGCAATGGGATTTATCAAAACTATAAATACCAGCACATGGAATATTTCAATACTGTACTCAATTGCTCATATCTAAATATTTCAGCTATAAAACAAACCAAATGTAAATGCTTTATAGTACAAATCAACAAATTCTTCACAGAAGAAAACAATGAAAGACTAATTTTCTATAACATATCATCTGTTCATTAGTTCTTCAATTATATTACTTAGAATATTTCAAGAATAATAAAATTTATGCACCACTATCCCTGTGTTCTCAACATTTTTTATCTAAGTTCTAAAGGACATAAACAAGGATGCATATAATCAGACTTGTTTTTATAAATTTTTGATGTTTCTCTTGTTGCATATCTTATAATAATGAATACATGGAGACAAGGACAAATGTACATTTAAATCATTACTGAATATATGAATTTTGCTTAAATGGGTCTTATAAATGATAAGATGAAATAACAGTTTGATAAGCTCAGCCGTGCCCTGTGAACTTTAGTCTGCTCACAGCATAACCTAATTACTATTTATTAATTTTAAAAAAATGTATTTTTAAAAGCTGCAAACCACAGTTTATTACACATATCTGAATCGTGAGGGGGTAAATTGTGATATAGTTCCCTCACGCCACCGACTCATTTGGAGGGAAAAGTTCTACAATAAAGTAAGAGTTTATAAACTCTTTATTAAAAAAAGCTTAAATTGTGTTCTATGACTAACCTTTATTCTATGGTCCCTTTGACCCAAGGGACGGTTCCTGGCACATCTTTTTGAGATTTAGTTTCTGGGAAGTTTTCAGCAAACCTCTCTCGTGCTTTCTCCCAATTCTTTTTGCTCTTGTTTTGGAGAATGTGAACATCTTCAATTGAAGATGGTTTGCCGGTCCCCAAGCCTGCATGTGTTCGCCGAAGTTGAAGCTGGATCTGTTACCAAAATTGAGCAGAGGATTTACTATAGAGTCTAAATACACTGAAATTTGCTATACCCAACCTGGTACTTTAATTCTTTGATTTACAAAGACTGATGCAAAAGATAAACCTGTCAAATCTATCAAACACATGCAGGAATGCATACATGATTCTATATAGAACTTGAAGCCATTCATCTACATTGTCTTGCTTATCAGTAACTACAGCGGACACTGTACAGAAAACAGAGTACTCCTTAAAGAGTAGCCACCAAATTTCACCAAGATGCCACAGAGGCTGCCGTCCCACCTTAGGAAGAAGAAAAGGCAATGGACATACTTAAACCTATTGCTGCTCTAGCCTTGCCTAAGAAAGTAAAAGCGGAGATCAAACATGAAGAGTCATAAAGAGAGGAAGGTCTGGCTAGCTCAGTTGATTAAGTGACCGACTCTCAGTTTTGGTTAAGGTCATGATCTCATGGGTTGTGGGACTGTGCCTGGCATTGGGCTCTGCATGTACATGCTCTCTAAAATAAATCAATCAATCCTAAAAAATAAATAAATAAGAGCCACAAATAGAACTTGAGTATTTTCATAAGATGAGGGGCAGGACTTCTGATTGTTTTGAGAACTATTAAAAGCTACCCGTGCTGAGTGCCTACTGTATGCTGGGCACCATACTAAGGGCTTTAGCTTCACCTTGGAAATACCCCTAGGAAAACAGTGCTTATAATCCCCATTTTTACATATGAAAACTGGTCCAAACCTGCCCTAAGTCACACAATTAGTAAGTGATAGAACACCTATTCTAACAAAATAATTCTATTTTGTAGGTTTGGCTATAAAACCCATGTTCTTCTCATTGTACCTCAATAAGTGAGAAAATTCACATTAACCCTCACACTGATCCATCCATTATTCCCTTAGGCACCAGATAATTACCAAAAAAGTTCTGTAATCATGTTACCTTGTAAGGTTTTTGTAAAAGATAATCTAAACCTCTGATGAACCACGAGGACTGCAAAATTAATTAGTGCATTGTTTTCCAGACACTATTCCCTTTATTGCTTGTTATATGACCTGATTCTTAAATCCAGAACAGATACAGGATCTGCCTGTTGGTAAAGTAACACTGCGGGGGTGCATGGATGGCTAGTCGGTTAAGCATCTGACTCTTCATTTCAGCTCAGATCTGAGATGGAGCCCCATGTAGGGCTCTGTGCTCAGTGAGGAGTCTGCTTGAGATTCTCTCTCTTTGTCTCCCTCTGTCCCTCCCCTGCTTGTGCTCTCACTCTCTCTTAAATGAATAAATCTTTAAAAAAACAAAACAAAAAACCCCCCAGGAAACAAAAACAAAAACAACACAAAACAATGTGATATGTGTGTGTGTGTGTGTATTTGGTAACTATGAATGCCACAAAGACAGTAATATGTCTATTTGTGCTTGATACTCTATTACCGGCACTAAGGTACAAAGCAAGTACACACTAAATACATCTGCTGTACGAATAAAGAATGAAAGAAAACACTCATCTTACCGGAATTTTCATTCCTCCACCATCCTTTCCTAGGCCCTCTCCTTTTTTCCAACCCATCTTCTCCAACATCTTCCGACCTTTGTTGCTATCAGTAATTTCACTTTAAAGGAAATTAAGAAGATAGTTGATTTTGAAAAGGCCATGTAGGTCACATTTATAATAAACTAATAAATTAAAAGTAACTGGTACAAATACTATAGAAAACTGTTTGGCCTACCTAATACAGTTAAATAAATTCTCTTATATATACTACTTAAAAGAAAAACATTCTGGTGCACAAAAAAAAAAAACCATGTATGAGAATGTTTCTCCTGTGGGCACCTGGGTGGCTCAGTTGGTTAAGTGACTGCCTTCAGCTCAGGTCGTGATCCTGGAGTCCTGGGATCGAGCCCCACATCAGGCTCCCTGCTCGGCAGGGAGTCTGCTTCTTCCGCTGACCTCGCTCCTCATGCTCTATCATCCTCTCTCTCCCAAATAAATAAATAAAATCTTTAAAAAAAAAAAAGCAATGTTTCTGCCACAAATCTAATAACTTTAAGTTGGAAATAATCCAGATGTCTATCAATGGTAAAATGTTACATGAATATGCAAGAGAATATTATACAGCACTGAAAATAAAATAAACCTAACAAAGTAATGTTGGACAAAAAGAATTCAGACACAAATTAATACCGAATTATCCCGTATATTTAAAAATTCAAAAATTCAAAAACAAGTGAAATGAATCTGTTCCTACTGGAAGTCAGGAAAGTGGTTGTCTTAAGGGAGGAAACAGGAATTAGTGATCAAAAGGGGGCATTAGGAGAGGCAGGTTTCTGGGGATTACTGATCATTTTCTATTTCTTTTTTTTTTTTTTTTTTTTTTTTTATTTTTTTTTTTTATTTAATAGGGGGAGGTTTCCTATTTTTTTTTTTTTAAAGATTTTATTTATTTATTTGACAGAGCGAGATCACAAGCAGGCAGAGAGAGAGGAGGAAGCAGGCTCCCTGCTGAGCAGAGAGCCCGATGTGGGCCTCGATCCCAGGACCCTGAGATCATGACCTGAGCCGAAGGCAGCGGCTTAACCACTGAGCCACCCAGGCGCCCTCATTTTCTATTTCTTGACCAAGAAATGTATACTCTACAATGTGTAATCTTAAAATATGTTACTGGTAGTGATACTTACATTTGTATATTTTTATGTATATAAATTATACACCAATAGAAAAATAAAAGTAAAATTAAACAAAACTCTCATTCACTATTTGCATTTTGTTCTATGATTTTATGTTCTGCTAGTTTAAGGATATTTTAATTTTATGTTCCATCACACTATATTTTCAGTTCTACAAAATATGTTAAATTAGCTCAAATAACAGTAAATCAAGCAATGTCAGACCAATGTATTTCATTTTTTATTTCTGCCTTCTAATTTAACTCTAATGCTATCTTCGTATTTTCCAGCAATTATATAAAAAATATTAAACTTTAAAAAATCATCATGTTGTTTATATATCTAATTCATAATGCTGTATTTCATCAAGGTTGATGGATGCAAGATGCACTGCTATTTTATGTACCCATTAAGAAAACACTGCTATCATATATATGTAACTAAAACTCTATCTAAGTAGTATATTTTAGAACTAATAAAATACATTTAATCAAAGTTTATGGTTAGTTGTCAGTCTTACACAAAAGATTTAAATTCTAATTAAACCCCGAATTTATATTCTGGAAAAAAAAATGCTAGTATATGACTAAATGCAGAAATATGGCCATATCATATAGGCCACAAAAATCACATTTTTCATGTTATCAGTGCTACTTTACCAAAAGAAAAAAAATGAACCAAAGAAAAATAATTAAGAAAAATAGTATTTCAGAGTGAACAAGAACAAAAGTAGGTGGGTATTAAAATAATTATAAAAAATACCACCCCAAAACACAGTTCATACTAATTTCTTACTAGTCCAAACTTTAAAATATCTAGTATATAAAAAATCTGTTCACTCAGGGGCCCCTGATGGCCCAGTCAATTAAATGTCCAGCTCTTGATTTTGGCTTGGGTCATGAGCTTAAGCCCTGCATTGGGATCTGCGATGGGCATGGAGCTTGCTTGAGATTCTCTATCTCCCTCTCCCTCTGCCCATCCTTCCCCCACTCCATCAGATACATGGCTCTCTAAAAAAAAAAGTTCACTCAAGGGCATGGCTAGAATGTTAGGTATGTGTATAAATGTCTGTTTAAGTATTAGTACTCTCATATATGCTAAGTAATCTTCTATGGAATGGAATTCTAATATTAAAAGAAAATGTAAATAGAGACCGTATTTCCATCTTGTTAAGAACCATTCCTTTAGGGGCGCTTGGTGGCTCAGTAGGTTAAAGCCTCTGCCTTCGGCTCGGGTCATGATTCCAGGGTTCTAGAATTGAGCCCCCCATCGGGCTCTCTGCTCAGCGGGGAGCCTGCTTCCTCCTCTCTCTCTCTGCCTGCCTCTCTGCCTACTTGTGATTTCTGTCTGTCAAATAAATAAATAAAATCTAAAAAAAAAGAACCATTCCTTTAAAGACTATTACCCGTATATATCGTCCTATAAGTCATACTACTCTATTAATGTGATTACAGTACAAAGAATGTTTTGAGAAATTAAAACTTAGTACTCACGAATGAACAGATGCAGGAGCATCATCTCTTTGGAAAGTCCCTTCACTTCCAATCTGCTCCCTCCGTTTTCCAGCTCTATCTTTGTATTTTGGATTCTTCAATGCCTTTTCATCTTCATAGTCTGTATTCTTTATAAACATGAAATATTCATTGAAGAAAACAAACTGATACATAAAAATGAACTGTGTATTTACTTTACTTGGTAAATATCGTTCAATGTAGTCTCTATTAAAACAACAAATTAAAACAGGCTATGACATAAATTAAGACAATTATGTTAGAGTATGCTATTTTCATTCTATCTCCTTTGAAAGGTTTATATTACTTCAAATTGTAGAACATAAACTGCACACAGAAAATAATATAAATCACATATAAATTGTAGTATGTAATCGTAAGTGAATATATAGTACATTTTGATTTAGTACTGTGTACGCATATTCTCATGAACTGCCAGTATTCAAAGAAATATGTAAAACTCCTGGGTTTGGCAAAACATTGATGACTTCTTTTCTCTAAGGGACTGAAAGTTTCAACAGACCTAAAATAGTAGGTGTTATCCCTCAGGAGGGAAAAAGGTAGAAAGTGTTTAAAAAGTGGAAAAGAGCAGGTACTCTTTTGCCATGGCAATTAAAATAGATTTTTGCTTTGATATAGCTCCATTTATATGATTAGTCAGCCACTCAAGAAATATTTACTGAATAAAAGGTGTGGTATGCAAAGAACTTTGTAATCCCAGAAGGCAGACACATCTGTTTTCAGTATGCTATTGTCTGACTGGTTCGACAATAATAAGAGTATGCACAAGACACAGCAGTGGCACAAAAGAAGAGGTAGTCAATTTCGCTTGTGAGTTCAAGGCTTCTTTCTCTTTCTCTTTCTTCTGACTTGTTGATCTTTATTTAAATCCCTGAAAGATGCTAAGGAATGTTAATAAAATTCAAGGTAAGTACCAAAGAAATTTTTACTTAATTTTAATTTTAAAGGGAGAAGAAAAATATAGAACCACCAACCCTAATGGGTTTCCCCCCAGAAGATAAGAGAGTTAAAACTTTTGAGAAAACATTTTATCCTCTCCTTATTGTCTTCTATTTTCCTCCCAAATTAGCCCCTCAATATTTTTTCTATTATGATTTTTCCTAGTGTGAAAGTTAACAACAAAAAACACAATTCTGCAGAAAAATATGTTATTCTGGCAGAAAAATATGTTATTCTGGCAGCATTTTTCCCCACAAATTCATGAAGCTTAAAAACCACTGGACAAATGCACTTAAGCCCTAGATTCCAGGCGCATGCAGCTGGCTTGGTCAGAGAAGCATGCAGCTCTTGATCTGGGGGTCATGAGGTCAAGTCTCACGTTTGGTGTAAAGATTACTTAAATAAATACAAAATAAATAAAATATAAAAAAATTAAAAACCTAGATTCCATAGCTAATTCTGCCACTTAGCAGATGAGTGACCCTTAGCTTAGGTCCTCAAATGTAAATGGAATACTAATTACCTTCCTCATCTACTTTTTAAAAAATGTTTTCTTAAAAATGTTACTGTGGGGGCGCCTGGATGGCTCAGTGGGTTAAGCTTCTGCCTTCGGCTTGGGTCATGATCTCAGGGTCCTGGGATCGAGCTCCACATCAGGCTTTCTGCTTGGCAGGGAGCCTGCTTCCTCCTCTCTCTCTCTCTCTCTGCCCGCCTCTCTGCCTACTTGTGATCTCTCTCTGTCAAATAAATAAATAATATCTTTTAAAAAAATAAATAAAAATGTTGTGATGATTAACAATACATAATTAATGTTACACATAAAATACACAATTAGATATGTCTGAAATTTGTATATACCTTTGAAACCATCACCATGATCAAGATAATAAATAAATCTATCTCCCACAAAAGTATCAACCTTCTTTGTAATCCACCCCTAGAGAGCCTTCCTTGCCTCTCTTGTATCCAGGCAACCACTAATCTTTCTGTCATGATATGCTAGTTTGCTCTCTTTAGAATTTTATATAAATGGATGTATATAGCACATATACTCATGTTGTCTGGCTTCTTTATTTCAGCATAATATTTTAGGATTTATCCCATACTGCAGCCTGTATCATCAGCTCATTTTTTTATTGCTAAAGAGTATTTGACCATATAGATATACCATAATTTGTTTATCCATTCATGATAGATACATGAGTTTTTTCCTATTTCTGGTTATAGAGAAAAAGCTGCTAATACCACAATGAAATACCACTTCGCACGGATGAGAATGGGTAGTATGCAAAAGACAAGAAATAAGAAGTGTTGGTGAGAATGTGGAGAAAAAGGAATCCTCACGCACTGTTGATCGGAATGTAAAGTAGTGCAACTACTATGGAAAACAGGATGGAGGTTCCTCAAAAAATTAAAAATGGAAATACCATAGGATCCAGGAATTCCACTACTGTATATTTGCCCAAAGAAAATGAAAAGACTAATATGAAAAGATACAAGCACCCCTATGTTTACTGCAGCATTATTTACAATAGCTGTGATATGGAAGCAGCCCTAGAGTTCACCAAGAGATGAATGGGTGAAGATGTGATGTACAGGGGTGTCTGGGTGGCTCAGTAGGTTAAAGCCTCTGCCTTCGGCTCAGATCATGATCCCAGAGTCCTGGGATCAAGCTCCCCATCAGGCTCTCTGCTCAGCAGGGAGCCTGCTTCTCCTCCTCCTCTTTCTGCCTGACTCTCTGCCTACTTGTGATTTCTGTCTGTCAAATAAATAAATAAAATCTTAAAAAAAGAAAAAAAAGATGTGTACACAGATGTGTACACATACACACACGTATATTAGTCAGCCATTAAAAATGACATCTTGTGTTTTGGGATAACATGGATGGACCTAGAAGTTAATATGCTAAGTGAAATTAAGTCAAGAGAATGACAAATGCAACATAACATCACTTATATATAGAATCTAAAAAACAAACAAAAACTAGCAACAGAGAACTAGAATACAGTACAAGCTGGTGGTTGCCAGAGGGGAGGGGGGAAAGGGGGGAGGTAGAGGATAGGCAAAATAGGTGAAGGGGTTTAAGAGATACAAATTTCCGGTCATAAAATAAGTAAGTTAGGGAGGTAAAAAGTACAGCATAGAGAATATAATTAATAATATTTTGGTAACATTATATGGTGACAGATGGTAACTCCATTTACTGTGGTAAGTATCCTGTAATGCACAGAACTGTCAAGTCATTATGTTTTCCATGTGAAACTGACAACTAGAGGTTGTCAACTCTATGTTGGTAAAACATGTCAACTATACGTCAACTATACTTTGGTAAAAAAAAATAAAAGTTTTTAAAAAAGATTTTCAAAAGAAAGAAAAAACCATCATAAACATTTGTTTCTAAGTCTTTGTATGAACATATGCTTTCATTTCTCTTGGGAGTAGAATGGTGAATCACATGGTAGGCATACATTTAACCTTCAGAGAAACTACTATTTTCTTTTCTTTTTTTTTTTAAAGATTTTATTTATTTATTTGATAGAGATCACAAACAGACAGAGAGGCAGGCAGAAAGAGAGAAGGGGAAGCAGGCTCCCTGCCAAGCAGAGAGCCCGATGTGGAACTCGATCCCAGGACCCTGAGATTATGACCCGAGCTGAAGGCAGAGGCTCACCCACTGAGCCACCAAGGCGCCCCAAGAAAACTACTATTTTCCAAAGCAACTGCACCACTTTATATTCTCACAAGCACTATATGAGAATTCCAGCTTCTCCATGTGCCTACCAACATTTGATGTGGACAGTCTTTTTACTTGGTTTTAATTTGCAACTTCCCAGCAATACTAGACATCTTTTCATGTGTTTAGCTTCCATCTGTACATCTGCACTGGTGAAGTGTCTATTTAAATCTCCTGCTCACTTTTATTTATTTTTTTAGATTTTATTTATTGGGGCACCTGGATGCCTCAGTCAGTTAAGCATCTGCCTTCAGCTCAGGTCATGATCCCAGCGTCCTGGGATCCAGCCCCACATTGGGCTTTCTGCTCAGCAGGGAATCTGCTTCCCTCTCTCTCCCTCTGCCGGTCCTCCCTGCTTGTTCTCTCTCCCTCACTCTCAATACCTCTTTAACATTTTACTTATCTAAGAGGGAGGGAGAGTGAGCGAGTAAGCACAAGCAGGTGAGGGGGTAGAGGGAGAAGGAGAAATAGACTCTCTGAGAAGCAGGGAGTCCAATGTGGGGCCCAATCCCAGGATCCTGCAATCATAACCTGAGCTGAAGGCAGACACTTAACCAACTGAGCCACCCAAGCATCCCCTTTTTGCTCATTTTTTTAAATTTAAAGATTTTACTTATTTATTTGAGAGAAAGACAGAGAGGGCAAGCATGAGCAGGGGAGAGGGGCAGTTGGAGAGGAAGAAGCAGGCTGCCTACTGAGCAGGGAGCCCAAGGCAGGGCTCAATCCCAGGACCCTGGGATTATGATAGGAGAAAAAGGCAGTCGCTTAACCAGTTGAGCCACCCAGGTGCCTCTCTTTTGCCCATTTGTAAATTATTTTCTTATTAACAGGCAGAAGACATGAATAGACATTTTTCCAAAGAAAACATCCAGATGGCTGACAGGCACATGAAAAGATGCTCAACAGCACTCATCATCAGGCAAATACAAATCAGAACAAGATACCACCTCACAACCTGTCAGAACAGCTAAAATTAACACAGGGAACAAAAGATGTCTGCGAGGATGTGGAGAAAAGGGAAACCCTCTTACACTGTTAGTGGGAATTCAAACTGGTGCAGGCACTCTGGAAAAAAGTATGGAGATTTCCCGAAAAGTTAAAAATAGAACTACCCTATGATCCAGCAATTACACTACTAGGCTATGTATCCCAAAGGATAAAAAAAAATACAGATTCAAAGGGGCACATGCACCCAATGTTTATAGCAGCGTTAGCAACAATAGCCAAACTATGGAAAGAGCCCAGGTATCCATCAACCAATTAATGGATAAAGAAGAGGTCGTGTGTGTGTGTGTGTGTGTGTGTGTGTGTGTGTGTGTATACAATGGAATATTACTTAGCCACTAAAAAGAATGATTACTCGTCATTTGCAAGGACATGGATGGAATGAGAGTGCATTATGCTAAGCAAAGTCAGTCACTCAGATAAAAATGAATATCATATGATTTCAATTGTATGTGGGATGTAAGAAAAAACAAATGACTATACGGGAAGGAAAAAAAGAGAGAAGCAAAATATAAGAGACTCCTAACACTAGAGAACAGAGGGAGGGTTGATGGAAGGAGATGGGTGGGGGGATGGGTTAAATGGGTGATGGGTATGAAGGAGGGCACTTGTTATGATGATTACTGGTGTTATACTTAAGTGATTAATCACTAAATTTATTCCTAAAACCAATATTACACTGTATGTTAGCTAGAATTTAAATAAAAATTAGAAAAATAAAAAATGAATAAATAAATAAAAACAAATGGTTTTCTTATTGTTTTGGGATTTTGTTATATATTCCAGATATAAGATCTATGATTTTCTTTTTTTATTTTTTAAAAGATTTTATGTATTTATTTGACAGACACAGCAAGAGAGGGAACACAAGCAGGGAGAGTGGAAGAGGGAGAAGCAGGCATCCTCCTGAGCAGGGAGCCCGATGTGGGGCTCGACCCAGGACCCTGGAATCATGACCTGAGCTAAAGGTAGATGCTTAAAGACTGAGCCACCCAAGAGCCCCAAGATCTATGATTTTTATCAGATTAAGGATTTGTAAATATTTTTCCGAGTGTGTGACTTATCTTTCATTCTCTTTTTTTAAAGTAGGTTCCCACGCCCAATGTGGAGCCCAGTGATGGCTTGAACTCACCACCCTGAAATCAAGACCTGAGCTGAGGTCAGGAGTTAGATCCTCAATCAACTGAGCCACCCAGCAGCCTCATGTCTTTTCATTCTTTTAATAGTGTCCTTGGAAGAACAGAAGTTTTGGAGGAAGTACAATTTATTAATTTACCCTTCTATAGATTGCGCTTTTGGTGTTAGGTATCTTAAAAAAACCTTTGCCTCTAGAAACTTTGAAGTTTTAAATTTGTATTTATGATCCATTTTGAGTTCACTTTTATACATTATAGGATCAAAGTTATTTTGTTTGTTTTTGCGTATCGCTGTCCAAGTGCTCCAGCACATTTGTTGGGAAAGACCCTCCTTTCTCCACCGAAGTGCCTTCACACCTTTGTTAAAATCATACACACACACACACACACCCTCATACACCCCTACGTATCTGTCTGTGAATCTATTCATTATTCTATTATCTGTTCTATCAACTCATTATTCTGTTCCCTTGATCTATTCAACTTTATGCCAATACTATACTGTCTTAATTACTGTGGTTTAAAGTATGTTTTGGGATCAGTACCAGTACTCCAACAATGTTCTTCAATGGCACCATCTTAATCCAAGTTTTTTAAAAACCAGAAGTGGCTACTTCAATGTTGGGTATTATTACCATTTTTATACTCCAGCCTCAATAGTTGTTGAAGTAAACAGTAACCAACTAAAAGAAATTACATAAATCTTGAAATCATTCCAAACAGCCATATTTCTATATATAAAATGGACTATGTATATCTAAAAACATTTTTACTCAAAACCAGATGCATAATTAACAAATGTTCACTGTATTTAACATCCTTACCTGCAAACCATATTTTACTCGTATTTTCTTTAATTCTTTTCTCCTTTCCAACTCTTTTTCCTCCTTACTTAGTGTTGGACCAACTAAAAGGAAAAAGTTGAGTTTGGTTTAAAAAGAAAAAATTCTAAGTCTGATAGATTTTACACAAAATTAATACTGTTATTTAATAATAAAAAATTAATACTATCCATCTGTATATTAACTAAAAGTTCAAATAAACATTAATATAAAAGAATCTTGGATTGCAGTGATGTCCTTTCAGCATTTTGGTAACTAAATCTACTTGGAAAGTAAACCAAGTCCCAAAGACTACAGGAATGCTACTGTATAGGTGACAAAAGAACACTAAACATCTTAATTTTCTGATATGATTATTATAATGGAATTTCGAATGCAGAAATATTATTAATTTTCTAAAGGAATATAGGCAAGTAAAAGTCACCGAATCTAAGACTCACATTACTGTGTAATGTACCATACTCATTTTCATCATCTAGAATCAGAAAAATATAAATATAATGAACACGTACAGTTGGTATTTGGGGGAAAACGATGTAAAAAAAAACTTCTTACTGGTTCAAAGTATCTATTCAAAACTTAAAAGCCTTTGAGGAGTGGATTTAAGTAAGATAACCACCTCTTACAGTGTTGTTATAGAAAATAATGGTATATATATAGATAGATAATAGAGCAACAGAAGTTCTGTTGCTTTCCTAAGGGAAAGCAAACATATTGGGGTGCCCCGGTGGCCCAGTCAGTTAAGAATTTGCCTTCAACTCAGGTCACGATCCCCAGGTCCTGGGATCAAGACCCACACTGGGCTCCCTGCTCAGCTGCGAGTTTGCTTCTCCCTCTGTCCCTCAAGCTCGCTCTCTCTCTCAAGTAAGTAAAATCAGAAAGAAAGAAAGAAAGAAAGAAAGGGAGAGAGGGAGGGAGGGAGGGAGGGAGGGATGGATGGATGGATGGAGGAAGAAAACATATCAATCAATAACTCTTAATACCTCGGCCTATTATATTATTATATGACAGAGTTTAACCATGGATGACGTTTTCATATCCATAAATAGAAGTCAAAAGGAAACCAATCTTCACTCTAGTTACAATTTACTCTAGTTACAATTCACTCTA
Source organism: Neogale vison (assembly GCF_020171115.1). Classification (NCBI taxonomy): domain Eukaryota; kingdom Metazoa; phylum Chordata; class Mammalia; order Carnivora; family Mustelidae; genus Neogale; species Neogale vison. The sequence goes on from NC_058091.1 coordinate 214,062,833, forward strand.
GTCACAATTAACCTTTTGAAGGACATTTAGCTATCACTACCATGCTGCTTCCAAAGCCTATTAAACTTTATTAGCAAAAATAGCTAATAATTACCTTATGGGTCAGAAAGCAACCTAATGCTATAATAGCACAACCAAATTGTTGCAGAGAAAAATTAACTAAAATCACAATCTACTAGCTTAAAAAAATCTATTAAAATCATAATCGACTAGCCTAGGTTTCAAATTTCAAATATATGTCATTTCTTAGTCTCATGTGATAATATTCACTAAAATATAAATGTATCTCAATACAGTATTACATCAATTAAATATGAAGCTGGCAGCTGATACTTTATAGTTTTTTAGAATACTCCAGTGAATTCAACAGAAAAGTTATCATGCTTACATAGAACAGTATGTTTCACTTACCAAAAGATTCATCTTTCTTATCAAGACGAAGGTGAGCTCTAACCTGTCCTGGTTCACAGCCATCACAGGTATCACTGCCAGGGTGGATGTGAAAAGACAGTACCGTCTCTCCAATTTTCACTTCATCACCATGCTCAAGGACGTAAGGGTCACATTTAGTTTTAGGCTAAAGGAAAAAATTACAACACAGAAACCCAAGAGAGTTATGTAAAGTTATTTTATGTCTACTCTAAGTAATATCTGATTAAAACAAAAAAATATTTAGGATGGTTCTCAAAGAGACAGACACACATATGTACACACAGCACACATTTCCACAACTTGAGGATGATACAATGTTCAACTAGTGGAGAAGATACCTGAACTGAGCAACTTCTTTTATATTATCAAAACCCGCTAATCTCATCTCCATGCGTAGTCCTAGAGAAATACCCAACCCAAACATCAAACAATCTATTACCAAAATGAATAACCATCACAGTCAAAAAGATGAAATATTAAGGGGCTAGGTGTATATTTCCCTTTTTTCCTCTTCTTTTCTGATGATTCAGTTTTGTATCACTCTTTATTCTTATAGAGTAAGGACTTCCCCACCCTCTTCCATTTACTTTCTTCCATATGTTATGTGCCAAGCATCTTGCCAAATGTTGGTGATACAAGAGCTAACTGGATAGACATAGGCCCTGTCTTCAAGGAGTATCCAGTTTAGCAACACTTTCATTTAAACAATCTTTTTAAAAATACAAAAAAAGGAGTGCCTTTTAAGTTACTGTAAGACCATTTACTCTGAAGAGCTTTAAAATGCATTTACTTCTATAATAAGGCATAAGTCCATAATTAGAAGATAAAACTCAAAAAGAGTTAAGTATCCACTTGCTATATACTTTTTTCAGCCCTATCTGGGAATTCCCTTTCATGTAATGCATTGGGGCTTTAATCTGACCCAAATTTTAGGTTTAACAACTATGGCCTTCAGAATAAAAATTTCAGTTCATTCTTTAAGACTTATATGCAAGTAATAAATATATACACACTCACCTGAAGAATCTGTTTTCCATTAACAATTGTACCATTTTGACTACCTTGATCCACAAGAACGTAACTTTGTAAGTCACGGTCAAAATAAATTTCTGCATGAAACTTAAAAAAAAAAGAAAAAAAAAGAGTGAGGTAATTATAAAGTATAACAGTTTTTAAAAACGATTTTATTTATTTATTTCACAGACAGAGATTACAAGTAGGCAGAGAGGCAGGCAGAGAGAGAGGGGGGAAGCAGGCTCCCCGCTGATCAGAGAGCCCGATGTGGAGCTCGATCCCAGGACCCTGGGATCATGACCTAAGCCAGAGGCAGAGGCTTTAACCCACTGAGCCACCCAGGTGCCCCATAAAGTATAAACTTTTTTTAAACCATAATTTCTCTCATAGGATATGAGAGACTTAAGTCTATGACAACTTAATTTTTATTATTTTATCTCTCTTTTTTTTTTAAAGTAAGGTCTACACCTAATGTGGGGCTCAAATTCCTGACCCCGACATCAAGAATCGCACCAAGCCCACCAGGTGCCCCAAATTTTACTATTTTTAATGCTTTTTTCCCTGAATACAAAAATACAACACCTCTGGTAGAAATTTGAAGTCTTTGGAAGAAAGTCACCTGTAATTCCACCGACTACTGCCATTAATAATTCAGTGTGTGTCTTATATTTTCTATTTTTATAATATATTTGAGATTAGAGTATTTAAAACATTTGAAACTATTTTTCACCTAATAAAAGTATTGATCTTAAATGTGTAAGCCTGACGATTCACAGACCTGTACCCCTGGGGCAAATAATACATTTTATGTTAATAAAAATAATTTAAAACTTTAAAAAACAAAAAGGCCAAAAAAAGAGTATTGGTCTCTATCATTAAAAGTTCTTAATATAAAATATTCAAGATGAACTTTTTCTTTTAAAGATTTTTTTTTCTTTTTTTAAGATTTTATTTATTTATGTGAGAGAGAGACAGTGAGAGAGAGCATTAGAGAGGAGAGGGTCAGAGGGAGAAGCAGACTCCCTATGGAGCTGGGAGCCCAATGTGGGATTCGATCCCGGGATTCTGGGATCATGACCCGGGCCAAAGGCAGCTGCTTAACCAGCTGAGCCATCCAGGCGCCCCTAAAGATTCAATTTTTTTTTTTTTAAGATTTTATTTATTTATTTGACAGAGAGAGATCACAAGTAGGCAGAGAGGCAGGCAGAGAGAGAGAGAGAGGACGAAGCAGGCTCCCTGCTGAGCAGAGAGCCCGATGTGGGACTCGATCCCAGGACCCTGAGATCATGACCTGAGCCGAAGGCAGCGGCTTAACCCACTGAGCCACCCAGGCGCCCTAAAGATTCAATTTTTTTCAAAACAATCTCTATACCCAAAATGGGATTCAAACTCCCAACCCCTGAGATCAAGAGTCATGCTCTACTGACTGAGCCAGCCATGTGCCCCTCAAGGTGAACTCCTCAGAGAAGTTTTCTAGATTTTCAATACTCAGGACTAACATTCCCTCCTTGCTCCACAGTACTTTGTTAACATAACAATTACACTACGCAAAATTACTGCATAGGGGATAGCTGCTTTAGGGCTAACAATTACTGCTTAGTTTACATTTTTGCTTATGACTCAGTACATATAACACAGATCCTCACATATAATGGCATATACTCAGTACATGTCTATTTAATTGGATAAAGAACTACAAAAATTTCATTTAAAATTTCATAAACAATACACTGCTGGTGGGAATGTAAAACTATATACCTGTTTTAGGAGGATATGGCAGTTCCTCAAAAGGTTAAACAGAATTACCATAGGACCCAACAATTCTACTGTTAGGTATATATCAAGAGTAATAAAAACATACAAATAAAAACTTGTACATGAATGTTCACAGCAGCATTACTCTTAGTAGTCAAAAAGTGGAAACAATTCAAACAATAACTGATTAACAAAATGTAGTATATCCATACACTGACATTATTATTTGGCAATAGAGAGAAATGAAATACTGATATATGCTACAACATGAATGAATCCTGAAAACACATTAGGTAAAAACAACTATATATTATAGGATTCTATTTACGTGACGTGCAGAACAGGCAAATCCACAGAAACAGAAAGCGGACTGTGGTTGCCTAGGCCTGTGAGAGTTGAAAGGAAACGGAGAGTGACTATTACTGTTTTTTCTATGGTGATAAAAATGTTCTGAAACTGGACGCCTGCGTGGCTCAGTCAGTTATGCGTCTGCCTTCAGCTCAGATCATGATCTCACCGTCCTGGGACTGAACCCTGAACTGGGCTCCCTGCTCAGCTGGGAGGCTGTGTCTTCCCTCTCCCTTTGCCCCTCCTTCTCATCCTCTCTCTCTCCCTCAAATAAATAAATAAAAGCTTTAAAAAAAGGGGGGGGGTGATGTTCTGAAACTGATTGTGGTGATGCCTACACAACTCTAAATTCACCAAAAAACCTTTGAATTACACACTTTCAATGCATAAATTGTATACAGGATGTGGACTGTATCTCAATGAAGTTGTTCTTAAAATTTTTCATAAACAGGGGTGCCTGGGTGTCTCAGTTAAGTGTCTGCCTTCAGGTCAGGTCCTGTCCTGGGTCAAGCCCACATCAGGCCCCCTGCTTAGTGGGGAGCCTGCTTCTCACCCTACTTGTGCTCTCTCTGTCAAATAATAAATAAAACCCTTGAAAAAAAAGAAGAAAAAAAAGTTTTCATAAACAAACTAATTATAAAGTGTTCCAAAAACACAAAAGAATATACTGAACTGGTCTACCCATGACCCAGTTTTAATATATTTTGCCTTATTTGACCCAGATATTTATTTTTTAGGCTTTATTTTATTTGACAGAGAGAGGGCGTAAGTGGGGAGAGGGGCAGAGGGAGATAGAGAATCCCCAGCAGATTCCAGGCTGAGCACAGAGCCCAAAATAGGGCTGGATCTCAGGACACTGAGATCATGACCTAAGCTGAAATGAAGAAACTTCACTAACCAGGCCCCCTTGCCTCAGATATTTAAAAAAAAAAAAATTATCATTCTTGGATGTGTAACTCATTCTGTTCATCCCACACCCTTTCTTTTCAAAGGTTTAATATTTAATCATGATATTACTTTCACTCCATATATATGCATCCATAAACAATTTATGTTTATTTTGCCTGGTCTGGAACTTGACATAAATGGGAATTACACTGTATGAATATTTTCTTGAGATGTGACTTATATACAGAAAATTCACAGGTCTTAAATTTAGTTTGAGAAGTTCCGACAAACATATGCTACTGTACGTATTTCTTTCATTTTGCTTCTTTGGCTTAACATTATATTGTGAGGTACATCAAGTTGTGTACAGTTTTGCCATTTTCCTGAATGGTAAAATTCACTGTAGCATTCTGCAACATATTCTTCTGATGATGAACATTCAGTTTTTTCATCCCAAGGTTTTACTATTTTTTAAGATGTTTCTATAAATATTCTTATATTCTTATTCATATATTCATATATATGCAACCTTATTGTAGACAATGCAAGGGTTTTTCAGGGGTATATTCTTTTTTTTTTTTTTTTTAATTATTTATTTGCCAGAGACTGAGAGAGCACAAGCAGGCAGAGCAAAGGGGGAAGGAGAAGCAGGCTCCCCACTGAGCACGGAGCCTGATGCGGGGCTCAATCCCAGGACCCTGGAATCATGTTCTGAGTTGAAGGCAATCCCTTAACCAACCAACCGAGCTACCCAGGTGCCCTTCAGGGGATATTCTTAAGAATGAAAGTACTAAGTCATAGTATGTGCAAATCCTAAACTTTATTAGATACTGCCATAATGTTTTCCAAAGTGGTATAATCAATTTATATTCCCAAAAACAAACTATAAGAATTTTCTTACTCCATATAGTCTTAGCCAACATTTGGTATTATCAGAATCTCCAGTTTTTGCAAGCATAACAGATATGAAATTAAATCTCATCATGATTTTAATTTGTACTTCCCCAATTACTACAAAGACTGAAACCTTGTATTTTTTAGCCACATGGATTCCCTCTTCTGCAAATTTGCTCTTCATGTCCTTCATACATTTTTTTCAGCTGGGTTCTTTAGAATACTAATCACGATACCAAAGCATTTACATAGTTTCAAGGTTTTTTTTTATTTGAAATTTTATTCCAAAGAGCTGTTTTAAATTATGCTCCCAAGAGGAGTGAAATTTAATAGATATGACAAATGAAAATTGACATCTTGACTTCATTTGTATTTCTTAAAATTTTTAGAAAGACTGAATGGTTTTCTCATAATGATACCCCCTGCATTGTGAATTGTTCATTCATATACTTTGCTCACTTATCTATCAGTGTCACAGTCGGGTTTGAAAAAAATGAATCTGTATGAGATTTTAGAATATAAGAGATATATATTTTGTCATATTTGTCTTACTGTCACAGTCTGCCTTTTTTTTTTTTTTAAGATTTTATTTATTTACTTGACAGAGAAAGCACAAGTAGGCAGAGCAGCAGGCAGAGGGAGAGGGAGAAGCAGGCTCTCCACTGAGCAGGGAACCCAATGCAGGGCTCGATCCCAGGACTCTGGGGATCCTGGGATCCCCAGGATCCCTGAGCCGAAGACAGCTGCTTAACCGACTGAGCCACCCAGGCACCCCTTTTCCTTTTAATTTATTATTAAGTAAATCCTACATCCAACATGGGACTTGAACTCCCAACCTCAGGATCAAAAGTTCCACATTCTACTGACTGAGCCAGCTAGGTGCCCCACGTACTCTGCCTTTTAAATTTTTTTAACAAAAACTTAAAACTTAAATTACTCAAAATTATGTTTTCTGTGATTTTTTCCCCATTTTTTAAACTCAGAAGGTCTTCCCCTATCCAGTGATAGATTACATTTTTCCCTAATATTAAAAGAAGTGTATGGATTTTTTAATTTTTTTCACCTACCTGGATATATGTGATATATAGTCAAACTGATTTCATAAAGTAACAAACCATTTACCCCATCAGTGAATATCTTGGTTTTAAAGAAAGAAAAAGCAGAAATGCCACTAGAGAACTACCTATATTTTATTTTATTTTAAAGATTTTATTTATTTATTTATTTGACAGAGAGAGATCACAGGCAGGCAGAGGCAGGCAGAGATAGAGAGAAGGAAGCAGGCTCCCTGCTGAACAGAGAGCCCGATTCGGGGCTCAATCCCAGGACTCCGGGATCATGACCTGAGCTGAAGGCAGCAGCTCAACCCACTGAGCCAGCCAGGCGCTGGAAGAACTACCTATATTTTAGATTGAATTGCTATGTAAATCAGACTGGGTTTTCTTTGGAGGCAGAAGGGTCATAGCAAAATAAAAAAGCAAGATAATCTGGTCCGAGTTAAGATTATGAAAATTTTCTCCCTTCTGAATGAGTTGAAACAAAGTAAAAATAAGTGGACTTTCAAACTATAATGGAAAACAGATTTCATTCCCTAAAGAAAAAAAAAAATCACATAAAATCTATACCTTAAATTCATATTATAGTCTACTAAATAAAAACAAAATGGAGATGATGAAAGGTCAGAAAAAGATAACCACCATAGAAGAGAGGGAAAAACTACAGAAAATACAGTAAAGAAAAAGATAAATACTAAATATAAAGAGTATCAGTAGCAAAACCTTTCGTTTTTCTTCTTGTAACTAAAGTTACAAGCAACTCTGCTCTGTTTTAAAAGCCCAAGTATTCCTTTTCCTGAAACCATAGTTCTTGAGTTGTAAAATACTCTAGACTCAACCACCTAATAAAATAACCATCTAATATAGGATCGGGATGGAGACAAACTATAAGAGACTCTTAATCTCACAAAACAAACTGAGGGTTGCTCCGGGGAGGAGGAGAGGGAGAGGGTGGTTGGTTATGGACATTGAGGAAGGTATGTGCTACGGTGAGTGCTGTGAAGTGTGTAAACCTGGCGATTCACAGACCTGTACCCCTGGGGCTAATACATTATATGTTAATAAAAATAAATAAAATAAATAAAATTGAAGCAGGAAAATGTAAAATAAATAAATAAATAACCATCTAATAAACGTAACCATCTAATAAAATAGCCTGAATCCAAGTCTGATTCATTTTTGAACTGCCAAATCAAGCACACTTATTTCAGTCTAAATATCTGTTAAATGGTTATTACTTTAATACTTAAATTAATCTACATTTCTATTCCTGCTCTAGACTGTTAAAAATTAAACATCATTTAGTTTACTCTAATTTTGATAAAGAATTATTCTTGCAAGCAGTGGAATAGAGAAATCTGAATTGCTTTCATTTCCATTACTACCTGGACTATTAAACTTTCTACTAAATAAAAAAGCTCCTAAGCTTTCTGTCATAATGAGGGTTTATAAAATCATATCTAGGGCTCTATATTGGAAAAATCAAAGAGCTTACCTTACTAACACCAACTTCAGGGATTCGGAGAGTATGCTCCATATCTTTTTCTCTGCAGAGTTAAGTAAAGTGCCTTTAATAATTTTTGAACCACATATAGATTAAACACAGTTAACGAAGAAATTATATTTAAGATTTTGTCGCTGTTTTAAAAGATAATGTTAAAATGCAAGTCTCTCTATCACACTAAGTCATTTCCTTAATCCTACTCTTAATTTCCTGTTGGAAAGAAGTTCCAGGGTTACTTTTACTTTTTGATACATCTACCCCACATTAATAATAAATATCCAGGGGTGCCTGAGTGGCTCGGTCAGTTAAGAGTGCAACTCTTGGTTTCAGATCAGCTCATGATCTCCTGGGTCATGAGATTGAACCCTGAGTCAAGCTCCATGCTCAAGGTAGAGTCTGCTTGAAAGTCTCTCCCTCTGCCCCTCCCTACACTCATATGCTGTCTCTCCCGCTCTGAATTTAAAAAAAAAATCTTTATAAAAAAATTAAAATAATAAACTATCAAGTAAGACAGCATATCCTTTGTACTAACATCATTTAAGATCTGTTGACTACATTCCCACCTCTATTACTATATAGAAAGGACTACAAGGACTATATTACTACTATATAAAAGGACTACACTATTCCTCAAGAATTTAAAGCTAAGATATTGTAGAGAATATGAATTAAGGACAGATTTTTCTTTCCCGTTGGGAAGTAATGAAATGATCCTACTTACGATTAAAACCTCTCTACCAAGCTGATTATAAATTACAAAGGGGTAAAAGAAACAGAAAGGAGATTAAATACTAGACAAACACTGGATTTAACTAATGAATTTAAACCTAAAAAGAGCAGTACAAAAAGTAAGAAAATGACAAAATTTCTGTGGCAAAGATAAGTGTGAACAATATTTTCTGAGTGGGAGAGGGAGGAACACAGATGTCATTCAGTGTTTGCCTATTCAACAAGTACCATGAACATTTTATGATAACCGCTTGAGGAATACACAATCCACTGGAGTAAGATAAATACACAAACATAGTAACATGAAATATTTTTACCTTCCAATTGTAGCAGGGTTTACAGCTGTAATGATAAAAAGTGATCCTGTCTGCAATACTGGTGATCTAATAACAATTACTCTAATACATGGGGGCCAAATTTTTTCTTCATCTGTTAAAGAAAGAAATGTGTAAGTATTAATTCAAATGCTATGGAAAAAACTTCTAGGCAGGAATAGGAAGCATCCATAAAATAAAATGTACTGACGAGTGCCTGGGTAGCTCAATCAGTTTAGCACCCAACTCTTGATTTTGGCTTAGGTTGTGATGTCAGAGTCAGGAGTGTCAAGTGTAGGACTCCACGCTGAGCACGGAGTCGGCTTGTCCCTCTCCCTCTGCTCTTCCTCGTGCCCCCGACCGCGTGCTCTCTCTCTCTCTCACTCAAATAAATAAAAATCTTTAAAATTAAAAAAAAAATGTATTGTTCTGGGCGATTGAGTGGTTCAGTGGGGTAAGCATCTGTCTTTGGCTCAGGTCATGATCCTGGAGTCCTGGGATTGAGCCCCGCATCAGGCTCCCTTCTCAGCATGGGAGTCGTCTTCTCCCTCTGCCTGCTGCTCCCCCTACTTGTGCACTTTCTTTCTCATTCTCCTTCTATCTTAAAAATAAATAAAGTCTTTTTTTAAAAAATGTAAGTTTCCTTTAAAAAAATGTATTGATCAAAATCTTAATTCTGTTTGAAACAACTTTCTTAAGTTCTGCTATATGACATACTTGATAAGACTTTAACACTTACCAATTTGAAGTGATCAACCTCAAGATACTCAGGATCTATCACAATTACAAAATAAACAATTCTCTCTCTTTTTTAAGGTGCTGGAATTTGAAAATATCCTAATCAAGAATTTTTATATTAACTTAGAAAAACTGAGTCCCGCTTAAAAAAAAAAAAAGTGAAAGAAACTGTATCAAGAACAAAATAAGCTCATAAAACCTAATGTAATATCCTGGGCTTTAAAAGTATGTCTTTATGGGGCACCTGGGTGGCTCAACTATTAAGCAACTGCCTTCAGCTCAGTTCATGATCTAGGGTCCTGGGATCGAGCCCTGAATCGGGCTCCCTGGTCAGTGGGAAGCCTACTTCTCCCTCTCCCACTCCCCTGCTTGTGTTCCCTCTCTATGTCCATCAAAAAATAAATAAAATCTTAAAAAAAAAAAAAAAAGTATGTCTTTATAACCTCATGTTAAAAAAATGTAAGATTTGGGGCACATAGGTGGTACAGTCAGTTGAGTGTCTGACTCTTGTTTTCTGCCCAGGTCATGATCTCAGAGTTGGGAGATCGAGCACTGTGTCAGGCTCCACACTCAGTGTTGAATCTGCTCTAGATTCTCTCTCTCCTTTTCCTTTTCCTTTCCTTCTCTTTCTCTAAAATAAATAATTTTTTTTTTAAATGTAAGATTTACCATAACATCTATGTAGCTAAGTCATGGACTACACTTTTTTTTTTAAAGCTCCTATTCATTTATTTGACAGAGAGAGAGAGAAAATGCATGCAAGTGTGCACTCACAAGCAGGGAGAGCAGCAGAGGGAAGGGGAGAAGCAGGCTCTCTGCTGAGCAGAAAGCCCGATGCAGGGTTCGATTCCAGGACCCTGAGATCATGACCTGAGCCTAAGGAAGCCGCTTAACTGACTGAGCCACTCAGGTGCCCCTGGACCACACTTTTTTTTTTTTTAAGATTTTATTTATTTATTTTACAGAGAGAGAGAGATCACAAGTAGGCAGAGAGGCAGGTAGAGAAAGAGAGAGGAGGAAGAAGGCTGCTCACTGAGCAGAGAGCCCAATGCAGGGCTCGATTCCAGAGCCCCAGGATCATGACCTGAGCCGAAGGCAGAGGCTTTAACCCACTGAGCCACCCAGGCGCCACGGACCACACTTTTTAAATGTAATTTACTTTTCCCCTCAGTTACAAAAGCAGACTACAAATACCTAAACCACCAAAAAGCTTTAGTATATACTTTAGAATGTAAGTAAGTTGGTTTTGTTCCATTGACTAGGCCATTCAATGCAATAAAACTTTAAGGTCCAAGTATTAGTAATTTATTCAAATTCTTCCCTTTAAAAATAATCATAATGGTACTGGTGACCACTTTGTTGTTAGCTCAAATAATTTTCAACAATGTCATTAAAATAATCAGCTTAAAACAGTTTATTTTTTGCAGACATAAGAGTTACTAACATTTTTAACTCTTTTGCTCTTTCACCATGACCAGACTGGGTTATTTACAGATAATTAAACAATAGTTATTTACCCACCTTCATCCTCAGTATCTTCTGCAGTTACATTGTCTTCACTGGTAATGTCTTCATCGTAACTGTCCTCTGTCTGAGAGTCTGTAATTTCACCTTCTTCTGGCTCACTATCAGTCTCCATGATTTTCTCATCTTTGAATGATGTCGAATTATAAATGTTTTCACTAACAGAAGAGTCTGTAGTCTTTCCACTAACTGGAACAGTAAATTTGGCAGGACTACTTTTGTAATGAACGTCTATTTTGGCCTTCTTTCTCACATTTGCAAAATCTTCTCCCTCACTGCAGCTTACACGTTCAACACTGGATGCTTTCTGATCTTCTGCATTCAAATCCTGGAAAGACACGGGTAGGGAGGTAGGAACAGGAGAAAATAGGTTAAACATGACCACCTTCTAACACTAAATGTTTCAAAGAATTAGTGAAGATATGTGTACAATATTTTATATGAAATACCAATAGCTATTACCTATAAGCCCCTCTTCCTCTAATGTTCCCTTTCTTACTTAATGACATTACCATCCTCTAATAACCCAAATCAAAAATCTTATAGTTTTTTTTAAAGATTTTATTTAGAGATTACAAGTGTGCCCCTTATAGTTATCTTTGACATCCCCTTAACTACCACTTGGAATCTATTCCCAAGTGCTATGGACTGTTTATACTTGATCCCAATTCTCCATATCTATTCACTACCTATCCCAGTCCAGGCCCTTATCACACATTCCTTGGACGATACGACAGCCTAGACCACTTCTAACCAACAAAAATATAATACAAGCCATATATACACACATAAATATATATACTTTACAATTTCCTAGCAACCAGGGCGCCCGGGTGGCTCAGTGGGTTAAAGCCTCTGCCTTCGGCTCAGGTCATGATCGCAGGATCCTGAAATCGAGCCCCGCATCAGGCTCTCTGCTCAGCAGAGAGCCTGCTTCTCCCTTTCCCTCAACAAAATACTTTTGTTTACAAAGTATTACCATTTATTATAATAAATAACATTTAATCACTATAATACTATTAATGAAATATTTTACATGGATTTTTTGGTACTTCAAGACTTTCAGTCTTCAAAAGTGAATGTGCTGTACTTTATACTTATAAAACACCAGAATTAGGACAAGCCTCATTTCAAGTGCTCAAAAGCTGTATGAGGCTAGTGCTGACTACCTTTACTGGATAGTGCATGCCTAGAAAATATATTTACCCTAAATTTTCTTTTTGAACTTTTAACCAATAATCAAGTCAAAACACATAAAATACAGAATCAGCTTTTTTAAGATTTTATTTATTTTTCTGACAGAGAGAGAGACAGTGAGCAAGGGAACACAAGCAGGAGGAGTGAGAGAGGGAGAAGCAGTCTCCCCACAGAGCAGGGACCCCGATGCAGGGCTTGATCATGAGACCATGATCCTAGCTGAAGGCAGATGCTTAATGACTGAGCCACCCAAGAGCCCCAAAATCAGCTTTATTTACAAAAGTGATTACAGATGTGGGGCATCTGGTCTGTCAGTCGGTTAAGCGTCTAATTCTTGGTTTTGGCTCAGGTCATGATCTCACGGACTGTGGAACTGAGTCCCAAGTTGGGCTCCGCACCCAGCCTCTCCTCCCTTTGCCTCTCCCCTGAGAGGCACACACACAATGCGTGCCCTTTCAAATAATTAAATCTTTAAAAAAAAAAAAAAAAACAGATTTACCTAATGTAGCAGAGCTACAATTTCACTAAAATTTAGTACTTTCATTGAGGTGATCTGATTATACAAAAGAATTTAAAGTATAAATGAATTAGTTATATCTCTTTTATTCTAAAATTCCAAATTAGTGAACATAAGCCTTTTCTAACTCATTATACATGTAGAGTGGGCAAACCTTATGACCAATGAAATCTATTATTCTAAACTTAAAATAATCAGTTATTTTCCTTTTTCCTTTGGTTTGTAACATACTTTGAATCTTCTTTCTGCCTAAAGTAACATGATGAATTGCATTCATATGGTCTTCTTTTATTTTATAAAATATGAGAGCATCTTAAACACTTATTTTTAACAGTAGCATAAATTCAGTTTGGAGACCAACTGAACACTCACAGTATGATAAACTATATATACTCCCAGCACAACAAACTCCTCAGAGGCAAGAAGAAGGACAAGAAACTGAAAAACTATGAGAGTTTTAAAAGCCACTGCAAATATAGCCAAAAACCCTATAAAAAAACTTCCCTACTTAAAAAAAAAAAAAAAAAAAAGGCAGTTTTCAATCTTGAATATTTTATTATTACTACTTACAGGAAAACAAATGTGGGTGGGAATGAATGAAAATGTCAGATGTGCTACTTCTCAAAAACCATCTACCAGTCCAGAATGTTAGATAAACATTCATTAAGAGATAAGAAAGGAGCCTATATGTGCCCATTGAAGCATATATAAATATTTCAAGTTATTTATGCCAATCTCTTTAGTTAGTTACACCAATCTCTTTCCACATGCCTCCAGCTGCAAAGAGTGAGGTTCGAGAGTATCTTAATTAAAAAAGGGGGGGCGGGGATGAGGATGTCTTAAATGGTCTCCTATGTTTCACAGCTACCTTTTAGACTCTTAGGGGAATTCTCAAAATCCCATCAGGATTGTTTGTAAGTACCTATCCTAACACATATTTTTAAAAAAGGATGGTAAAGATGAGCAGTTATGGGAACAAATCTGGAGTAAAATCTCACAAAACACTTTCAAATTTCATTCTCCCGTTTGTCAGGGAAAGTCATTTAAGGACCCTCTATGTTCTTTTCCATTGTTTGAAAGAAGTACCTTCACAACTTATCTTTTCAAAAAGTTCAACTACTAGCAACAGGTTTAAGTCATTAAAACAGAAGTCTTGAAAGCAAACAGAAAAATCGTTTTCAGTATTTAGTCACATTCTCTTTTATTCCTAGGTACGTCAGTGAAAATAAGAGAAATACAAACAACTCAAACAGAGAAAGTAAATCCAAAAAAAACCTAATTCCATATGTGAACTTTAGTATTATACGTTAAAAAACTTTTTTCTTTGGTTACGAGAAAAACATGAGATGAAATTTCAAGAGCGAAGTATCCAGTAGTTGCCACAATTCACAAAATGCCAATGTAACAAATAAGCCTCCTTTCCTGCACATAAACCACCAACCTTATCTGTCTGGGAATACACATAAGAGCACTGGTAATGTTTTTTATGTTTTCCTTCTTTAAATTTAACCCTGCATCACAAGCACTTTTTAAATTCCCCCTAGTCTTTATAAATTACCATTTTAAGGCCTAAAGAATGCTTTTTCTTTTTTCTTTTCTTTTCTTTTTAAGATTTTATTTATTTATTTGACAGACAAAGATCACAAGTAGGCAGAGAGGCAGGCAGAGAGAGAGAGAGAGGAGGAAGCAGGCTCCCTGCTAAGCAGGGAGCCTGATGTGGGGCTCAATCCCAGGACCCTGAGATCATGACCTGAGCTGAAGGCAGAGGCTTTAACCCACTGAGCCACCAAGGCACCCCAAGAATGTTTTTCAATTAAACATACTATCATTTTCTAAACCAATATCTTATAGGCTATTTGAACTCTTAATTTTTTTTTTCTTAAAAATATTGCTATATAACTACACAAAGGCATCTTTCTTTGGATTTTTCTTAAAAGATTTTATTTATTTGAGAGAGAGAGAAAGCACATGCTTGCATACACACGAACAAGGAACGGGGCAGAAGGAGACAGAGAATCCCTAGGGGCTGGATCTCACAACATGGGACTGGATCTCACAATCCCAAGATCACGACCTAAGCTGACACCAAGAGTCAGACACTCAATCGACTGAGCCAACAGACACACTTCTTTCCTTGGATTTTTAAAAAATATTACCCAGAATGGTATTTTCCAGTTAAAAAATATTAATATTTTTATGGTTATTGATACAAATGGCCAATCTATTTTCCCAAAAGACACCAAGGGCACCTGGGTGGCTCAGTCAGTTAAGTGACCAACTTTTGGTTTTGGTCATGATCTCAATGTTGTAGGATCAAGACCTGTACCGGGCTCCCCACAATGCAGTGAGTCTGTTTGAGGATTCTCTCTTCTCCCCTCTGTTCCTCCTGCCACTCTCTCACTCTAAAATAAATAAACCCTTAAAAAAATAATAAAAAGACTTCAGTTTCCATTTCTAATAAACACATACTTACCCCGTATTTGCTAGCAACTGATTTAATGTTTGCTAACATAATAGGTAAGAAATTGCTCAACATGACTAAGAGGCAGAACTTTGATCTCTATCTAGTTACAATCTGTGCTTTTATTGTGAATTGTGCAATGACACCAACTTATTTTTTTAAGACTTTATTTATTTATTTGAGAGAGTGAGTGAGGGACAGAGAGCACAGAGGGAGAGGGAGAAGCAGACTCCCCAATGAGCAGAGTGCCTGATGCAGAGCTTGATCCCAGGACCCCAAGATCACGACCCGACTCAAAGGCAGACCCTGAACTGATCCACCCCGGCACCCAAACATCAACATATTGGTTAAGGGTCTGACCGCTCTTCTTCCAAACTATGTAATACATGAGTATTTTATCTGCCTTAAATCTACCTCCTCCAAACTTTAAGAAGTTCCTTTTACTTCTAAGTGATTAAGAATTTGTGGAGAAAGTCCATCTTTGCCCTCTGTGAATGCTCCTTGGTTGACAGATTCTGATGTTATCTTAATGGATATGTTTGAAATACAAAGTTACTGAATGATAATTTTCAGTTTCATCAAAAACCTTGACATAATTACATCATCATTAAGTAACTTTTTAAAATTATGAAGACATTACCTTTTCCTCATTTGTTACAGAAGAATCTGGATCCTTTCTTTTCTTCTTCAATTTTTTTTCCTTATTTTGTTTTGTGCCACATGTCTGATAAGGTTGCAAATCAACTCGAGAATGAAATTGATATCGACCACTTTCCACATCACAGTAGTAATAAATTCCAGTGGAAGGATCATAATATAGTTGATTTTCCTTTCAAAGTCAAAAAAAAAAAAAAAAAAAGTTCTAGTCAGGTATAACAAAATAAAATAAAAATAAATAAATAGAAATGCTACATATATTTAAAAATGGTCAATGTTTCTTTTAAGAACTCTTCTATTTTCTGAAGATAATGAGTAAAGATGACAAAAAGAAAAATGCTTCTAAGTTGCCAAAATACTTTACATTCACTATTTGCTCTAATTTTCCTAGTACGAAAAATGAATACATTAAAATATTAAATTGAATCGAATAAAATTGCCAGTAATTTTACCACTTTCATACTTAGAGAAATAGCAATTTCATATGTTTCAACCTAATACATTAATGAAAATGATAATAGAAAACCTTTTAGAAGTCATGAAAACTAAGGCATGCATCGGAAAAAGCTAACCATATAAAAAGTAATTCACTCCTTATCCTTATGATTACACAATAATGGTTTGTTTTTAGGTTCTGTCCTAGTAAGTGGTCCAAATTACATGTCCGATTCCACACAAATTCCCTAGTTCTCAGTCCTAAGATCTATTTTTTTTTTAAGTGAAATGCTAAAAAGCCACAGAACTTTGAAACTAATAATAAACATGTTGAGAATTCAACCCTCCTCTCAGTGTCATAAAACAAGTATTTGCTCATTCATAACTAAAAGCCCTGAAGAAAAATTCAAAAATAAAATTAAGCTCGTAAATACATTTTATATATAAAGGAACTGATAAACTGTCTTCCTTAATTCTACTGTAAGTAATTAAATAAGTAAAAGAACCATCTAGAAATGAATTTTGGCAAATTATTGATAAAAACTGGAAAGATAAAAAAATTATGTAATCATCTATACTTATTAGATACTGGCCCATACTCTTTAATCAAGATTTAATTCAACAGTGTATATTTTATATACATCATAAATCCAGTCTGAACAGACCTGGGATTGTCTTATGATATACTAAGGTTAAGCAACTAAAACTGCCTGGAATGAATATTTTTTTAACTGTTGATATTACTGCAATTTATTGTCTTTAATTCCCTTTTCAGATGTCTTATAAAAATATTTAGAATTCAATCTTTTCCATAACTAAAAAACTAAGTGGAAGCGTTCTAATCTTTATTACCAGTGATAATAAAACTTTTACAACTCAAAATTGTTTTATCTCTTACTTCTTTCAGTCCAAAACACATTTTCAAAAATTTAAGAAAGACTATTTAATTACAATAAAATGAAAACTAGTACAATAAAAAGGGCAAAACAATGAAGTCCCTAATTCATTGAAACATAAAACCAACAGAATGTAACTAACCATTTATAGAAGAGATGTCAGGAGGAAAGATACAGAAAGGAAGGTAGAAGAATGATGAAGACTAACATCATATACTTGCAAGCTCTGTATTTTCCTCAAAACAAGTAAGTAATAGCTGGTCTCTTTGGTAGTAAGAATTTAAACATTAGCATGTCAATCAGCATACTCCTTTGAAAGAAAATCCTCTCTTAATGAGGGATTTACAAAGTATACCAAGTACAAACCAACAAGCTAATGAAATCCTTTCTCTAACTTAGGTACCTATTACTATCATTATGTTCTCTAGATTAGTTAACAATAGTTCCAGTGACCAGGATGCTGAACATCTGCTTCATTTTGGGGTACCACATTCTATAATTTCTGAGCACCAGACCACATGCCTAGACCACTGAAGCTGAGGTACATAGGTGTGTAAGTTCCATCATCATTGTTATAAAATTCTGAATGATATAATTCTGAATGAAATAAGTTAAGTACCAGATGTCAACAGCCATAACACTGAATTGTAAATCAAGAACTTTATTTTTAGGGTCTGTCCTAGTAAGTGGTCCATTATGTGTCTGATTCCACACAAATTCTCTAGTTCTCAGTCCTAACATTAATTTTTTTAGAAGCGAAATGCCTAAATGGCACAGAACTTTTGAACTAATAATAAACAGGCTATTGAGAATTCAAAAAAAGGACTTCTGCAGCTCAAATGGATTCATAAGTACTTGAAATAATTTTTTTTTTTTACAATTTCGCTCACATACCAAGTCTAGAATTAACAATGTCACTTCCTTATAAATTCTATGAAAAAAATGTTAAAGTTCTTTAACACTTTATAACAATGCAGTTAACAGTCTATTTTTATTAATAAATGTAACATTTTTGTGTGTTACTTTACATATAAAAGACTAGCTCTTTCTCAAGTATTAATCTATAACAATCACAATTAACTTATTTAATTAAAAACACAGAAGTATAGCTTCATAAGCTATTTTATAATTCTTTACTCTTGTCAAATACCTTTGAATCAAATATAATTTTTCAATGCAGTTTCCTGCCTTTCTTAATTCAGTTTAGGGTTTAATACTTGATATCAAGCAGCAAGTACAACATTAAACAGCCCAACATACTTACAGAATCATAATAGAAACCAGTGCTGTGATCAAAATACAGTCCAGTGTTCTCATCATAACTAAATCCAGTCTGAGACACAGCAGCTTCTGCTGCAGCTCTCAAACTTTCAGCTAATGAAGAACCTTCTAAGGATGTATCTTCTGCTGCTAATACAGATGCTGGCTCCTAGGTAAGACATGTTCATGTCAAATAAGACAAAAACTTCCTTTTATCACTTTAAAAGCAGAATTAAAAACAATAAATACACTTAAAACAATTTTAAACAAGACTTCAGCTTCTGCAATGGAAAGAGATGGCTATCAACTGCAGTTTGGTTCACTTTAAAAAAATAATTACTAGTCTTTAATTCAATTCTAACCTAGTTTTGAAAACATTAAAATTGAGTGTTGACCACTACTCAAAAACAGATACCTGATACCATAAAATAGCTATCTACAAAATAAAGACTGAAATATTCTTTAAGAATAACTACAGGTGGGGCGCCTGGGTGGCTCAGTGGGTTAAAGCCTCTGCCTTTGGCTCAGGTCATGGTCTCGGGTCCTGGGATCAAGGCCCGCATCAGGCTCTCTGCTCAGCAGGGAGCCTGCTTCCTCCTCTCTCTCTGCCTGCCTCTCTGCCTACTTGTGATCTCCTTCTGTCAAATAAATAAATAAATAATCTTAAAAAAGAAAGAAAGAAAGAAAAAAGAATAACTACAGGTTCAGGGGCCTCTGGGTGACTCAGTTGGTTAAGCATCTGTCTTTGACTCCAGTCGGGATCGAGCCCATCAGGTTCCCTATTCACTGGGGAGTCTGCTTCTCCCTCTCTGTCTGCCCCTTTGCCCTTCTTTGTGCTCTCTCTCTCTCTCCCTCTCAAAATAAATAAATAAAATCTTTAGGAAAAAAAAAAAAAAAGAATAATTACAGGTTCAAAGGGGAAAAAAAACTTTAAAAAGAGAGATGGAGGAAAAAGCTATAGGTAATGTGAGATATCACACACTAAGAAATTATACTGGATCTTGGGATCCTGAATTACTGGGATCCTGGTTCAAATAAATTAAAGAAATAACTTAATATGACACTCAGGCAACAGTGGCAAGGTATCTGACATAAAGTAAGCATTAAAAAAATTTTAATATGGGGGCACAAGGCTGGATTAGTTGGTGGAATGTGCGACTCTTAATCTTGGGGTTGTGAGTTTGAGCCCCAATTTTGGATGGAGAGATTACTAAAAAAATTAAAATCTTGAAAAAAAAATTACTATGAATATGATACTCTGGCTCTTGCCCAAATTTTTTGGTTGAGTGAAAATACAGTGACAAATTCTTTTAGTTTATACATATCATTAGTTTTTAGAACACAACAGAGTAGAAAAACAATTTTACTTATTAATAAATTCTGATTTTTTTCCTAAAAACTGTAATATTCACTTTACCATTATACGCAGGATGTTTAGAAGCCTTGTACACATTGTGGACTAAAGAAGTATCTTTTTTTTATATAACAATAAAGGACAAAGTCTTGGGTATCAAGAGTTTCATGCTAAGCATCTTATTACCTGTGAATTTGAATTTGAGGCAAAATGGTCCTCTTCTGCACATTTAACATGTTCTGTTATATCAGCACCAGCATAAGCATCATTTTCTATTTGTGACTGATCTTCAGAATTAAAAGTGGAAGCTTCAATATCCTGATCTTGCTGAACTGAGAGTTCAGTCACTTTATTTGGAAGACTGACATCCTTATAATATGTCTGATAATAATAATCTGTAGCAAAAGTAAATTAGGTGATATCATATTAGAAAAATGTATATAAGGAGAAATTAATTCCAAACTACCAGCACTGAACATAAAACAGCACACAATGCTAACATATCATATTTTCACAACTATATCCGATTTAACAGAATAAATGGATGGTGCAGATAAACTGGCAGAGTATTTATCTTTGATCCTAACATCATCTTCAGTACCCTAGCTATTAATTAAAAGTTAAAAAAACGGTAGATTTGGATTTTCCATAGCAAGGATATAAATGAAAACAGGTAAATAGGTTGTGTTCTGTTTAAAAAAAAAAAAAAAAAAAAGGAACAACTTTTAATTTCTAATCACATACTACCGAATACTATTGCATTACCAAATGACAATGGATCAAAAGATCAAGAGTGGTTTTTTTCTGTCATATTTCTCTTACGGTGACTTTTAAAAAAATGTGTCATACAAATATGTAATGTTAATACTAATGCTGTGTTTAACAATTTAGTTAAATTACATACTGATTAAAATAGGGCAAAACTTAATGGGAAGATCATTTCTTCTGATCCCTATTTCTTAAAACTCAGTTGCTCAGTTATTTTGTCTCACAATGCCACTCATGACGTCATGGCTGTGAGCTCATCACTACCATAAGGGCCTAAGACATTGACACTGAACAAAATGCTAAGTGGAATGCATCAACAAGAAAACACAGGTACCTGGTCCAAGCAAGGCCAAATATGAGTAAATGGTTGAGAGCATGGCAAACATTACTCCAGTAATGTGCGCCCCAAAACACATTAGCATTATTATGTATTTATAGAATGACATTTCTATTTTCCCACCAGAAGATCATAGAGATTATCTGAAAATACCAAATCGTATGAAAAGTCAACATAACAATTCTCAGATTTATCTAGATGTATGTCTATTTTAAGTTTAAAGAAAACTCCACCTTATCATGATGTGAACGTAACAGCACTAAGATATCTTCACTATAAGCCGAATACCTGAGATTGACCAAGCAGGGTGGTTCTCTGTTTGTACTTCTACATCAGACTTCTTATTGTCTTCATTTCTCCCACAATGGAGTATTTTACTGAGCTCTTCTACCTAAAAGAAAACAAGGCCTTTAGGAAAATAGATCATTTAGCAATCTAATAATATACACACCATTCTCCTGAAATTACAATAATTATTTTTCTTGGTTGAAGTTTTAGAGAAGTACCAAAGCAGCTCGTTTCCTTTTCAGAAAAATTAAAAATAGTATAATCTTCTTTCTTTCACCTTTCACATTTGTAGAGGGAAATATTTTTCTTCTTATACTCTCTTGCTAAACCTCAAAAAAGTCCCTCCAAAATGAATTTAGATGAACTAAATTAAAAGGACTTTGTGAAGGCGATCCCTTACTTCTAACAGTAAGAATGTTTTATACTAAAATTTTAATCCGCAGTTCTTCCTAAAGAATTAGTTTAAAAAACCATTAATTCTAATTCATAAAATTATCTAATATCATTCAGTGTCCTCCACCTGGAATTACCTATTCACTTAAATATGTTAATACTCACTTGTATGCTTTAATGCACTTTTTTTTTTCTTTCTTTAAACAAAAGCCAGTAGTCATAGGCCTAAACAACTGCAGAGGAAGAGAAGAGAGGTGACTACCTCAGAAGCGCATCTGTCTTCCCTGTGCCTCACTGAATGCCAGGGCCAGAAAAACAGTGTGGAAATACCCACAAGCAGATGAAGAGCAACACCACAAATACCCTTCATTCAGAAAAATCTTGGCGTGAGACAATGTCTACTACAGGCATGAAACTAAATCAAAAACCAAGCTTTTAAATAGTTAATGACACATAAAGCTTAAAAGAAGGAAGGTGGTAAGACTGACTACATACAGATTATCTAGGTACTTCGTTAGTTATCAGATCCTATTAGCACCAATGCTCAAACTAGAGTGAAGCAAGCAAGACACCTAGAGCACAAAGTTTAAGGAGGTACTCATTCTCAGCTTCTCACAAGAAGAGGGTCTCTATCAGAGAATGAGTACTCCTTACATTTTTTGCCCTGGGTTACTGATTGCCTTGCCCCAGTCCTGGCTCTAGCTACTACCACTATAACAATAAACTTGGTGATTTATTTAGTATCTCCCTACCTGCTAGGCACTAAACAGTACTCTGGATAAACTCGCACTAACTCTTCCAAACTTCTTACAGAATAGTAGCCCTAATCACCATTTTACATGAGAAACCCGAAGAGACAAAGTAATTTGCCCAAAGTTCTTCGGAGTCCAAAACCTGTTTTTCTATCAGCTCTCCGTCAATTCCCAAGCCACCTTTTTACCAGGTGTTTTACAGGTAAAATAATATTCAGTGATCTGAGATAACAGTTAACCAACCTATACCCACCCCAAAGGAGGCTCACTAAGAAGAGGGTAAAGAGGAGTTACTACTACCACCAGTAGGGTCAAGGCTTTTTATGCATTTCAATTTTTATATTAGACCACTATCAAATTCACACTAATAAAAAAATGCTGGCTCTTCAAAGACTAGCAACAATGTTCTCTTTTAGATCTTTAGATTAAAAATTTGGAGGGGCGCCTGGGTGACTCAGTCCGTTAACTGTCTGCCTTTGGCTCAGGACATGATGCCAGGGTCCTGGGATCTAGCCTCACATCGGGCTCCCTGCTCAACGGGAGTCTGTTTCTCCCTCTGCCATTCCCCCTGCTTGTGCTCTCTCACTCTCTGTCAAATAAGTAAATAAAATCTTTAAAAAAAAAAATTAGAATTATAAAAAGGTTTTTAAAAAGGAATTTTAAATATTTTGCTTGCCTTTCCTCATGATAGTTTAGCTAAGGACTCCTAGCACAGTCCTTGTGCATTCATTGTAAGAGTTCAAGAACTAGTTATTGAGTAAAGAAATATTTTCTATAACATCATATTAACATCTATACAACAGACACAATGCACTACATCTCAGCAGTTGTTTTCATAGATCATTTGATAACAAAGCATAATAAAGTTTGCCAGTTTTTCAGTATACAACCTTTATGTGCAGTTTTAGGAAATATTACAATATATTACAAAGGACTACACAACAGTTTACATTAATAATTACAGGGAAATAACTTGTTGGAAGAGTGCAACTACCCAACAAATCAAGCTGGAGAAAAATATGTTCCTTTTTAAAATTAAAAAAAAAAGTGACATTTAAATACTAATCCTTACTCTGTTTCATGAATATGAAATTAACTGATTAGCGTCTCTAACAAAGACAGAGCCCCCTACTTTCACCAGAAAACTCAAGCAGAAAAATAACCTGGCACAAGCATAATGTTCAACAGTTTGTAAAACTCTAAAACCGTTCATGCTTAATCTGATTTAACCTTCACTTGCGTGGTACTAGCACTCTCATTTTATGGACAACCAAGGCTGAGCATCAGTTCACACACCAAGTGTGTAATAAATGGAATTCTGCTCTAAGTCCAGAGCTTTAACAAACCCAAAAGTGAGGGGGGTGTATATATATATATATATATATTTTTTTTTTTTTTTTCTAATGCCAAAGGAACGTCTCACGTGAGAATGATAAGGGTAAGGTAATGAAGTTCACTTCCCACGAGCAGCTCGCACATTTATCTAAACCCGAGGAACCCGAACTCTTAGGCTAGCTTCAAACGTACTTGGAATTATAATCCAAGTGAACTTTTCTTTCTTTCAGAATCTCTATAAAACAGTCCTCGGCCCCTGCCACGGAGCCCTTCCGAAGCTATCAGAGGCTTCGGAGACCTCCCTTTGGGCTGGATGGGGCGCCGGGCTGGGGGCGGACCGCGCACCTGGGTGCGGAGCTCCTGGTTGTTGCTCTCTGCGCTCTGGTACAGCCGTTCCGTGTGATGAAGCAGCTTCTCGATCTCCCGCACCTGCCGCTTGCAGCTCCGCAGCTCGCGTTCCAACTTCTCCACTTTCCGCCTCAGCTGGGCCAGTTCAGGCTCAGGGGAGGGAGGTGACGACGGCGACAATGAAGGCGACGGAGCCTCGGAGGCCATGGGGTCCAGCACAGGGCGGCCCGTGGGCGCGGAGGGACTGCGCTCACGCTGAGGCGGACGCCTGCGGGGCCAAAAGCCATGAGAGAGCGCGGGTAACGAAAGTTGGCCTCAGACCGGCCGGGCCGCACCGGCCCCTGGCCATCACGCCTTGAGACTCCTTGCCTGTAGCCTAGAAAGACTGAGGACAATGAACAAGGGGACAGAGGATGCGCCCGGCTCAATCCGCCAGACTTTCAAACGGGGAAACTTTATTGGCAACTACCTTCCCCTCCAACCGAAAGACCTGGAAAAACGTTGGAGAAATGGTCGACCCAGAGAAGCGGCGGGCAGAAACACTCGGAAGCCTCCAGGGCTGAACCGGAAACGAGGGCGCCGGTGGTGGGCGGGGCCAAAATCTAAAGGGAAGTTACGGGTACCGGGAAGGGCCTTATAACACATGCGCAGTCTCTCTACCTGAACACTAGGTTACGGTGCGCTTGAAGAGTCTATTTGAAAGCGGCTGCCTAACCTTGTGGGTAGTTTTAAAGTCGCTGCCTCTGGTCTTGGGTTTTTGCACTTGCCTGTGTCGGGGAGCAAGAATTCCTGTCTCCTCCAAGGTCCTTCTAGCTGCACGAAGAATCAGATTTATGAGACAGATTAACAGAGAAAAATAAAAGTTAATACGCATAGGTATGAGGAACTACACATAGACATGAAAATTCCAAAGATAGGCACAATGAGGTATATATGTCATTCTGAACTAAAAAGGAAGTAGGAGTCTGGGACTTCAGATTAAATGAATGCACTTTGTGATAAGATGAGCAGATGTAAAAAAAAAATTAAATTTAAAAAGATGAGCAGATGTTTGGTAATTAGACATTTGCCTTATCATACAGATGGCTCACTCAGATAAAATTTTATCTGTTAATAACAGTCATTCTGTGAAATACCCCGATTTAGATTCTTCTGTGTGGTTGAGGAGGACAAAAGTTTCTCTCGAGCCCTCAGAGTCTAAAGCAACTTAAGCTTGAGATAATCCACAAGCCAAAGTGTCACATGAGGGGAAGGTGTCCTATCCTGTACCCCTTCACCTACTAGCAAAAAGTTTTCACACTTTTTTTTTTTTAAGATTTTGTTTATTTATTTGACAGAGAAATCACAAGCAGACGGAGAGGCAGGCAGAGAGAGAGAGGGAAGCAGGCTCCCTGCCGAGCAGAGAGCCCGATGCGGGACTCGATCCCAGGACCCTGAGATCATGACCTGAGCAGAAGGCAGCGGCTTAACCCACTGAGCCACCCAGGCGCCCCAGTTTTCACACTTTTTGCAGCGTTCACTTTGCAGTTCTTCATTTTATAGCACTCTGTAGATGAGAACGCTGAAACCCTTTTTCATTCTACTTTATAGGCCTGTGCATTCATTTCTTTGGAATATGTAACAAGGGACACAACCTCTGGTTCCTAAGGCAAACATTTAATTTCACTCTATTCCACTAGACTGCTTTCCAGAATGGCTGTATGTTCCCTTAACTAGAGAGGCAGAATCTCCCTTCCACCTTTGAAGCTGGGTTTGGCCAAGTGATTTGCTTTGGCCAGTTGAATGAGGTGATTTCCAGAGCAGTAGACCAGTTCTGAGCCTACATCTCAAGAGGTCCCAGGATTTCTGCTTGCTTTCTTGAATTTCTTCTATTGCCGTGAGAACACGCTTAGGTGTGTCTATTGGTCTTAAATGGGGGGGGGGGGGTAAATGACACGTGGAACAGAACTGTTCCAGCTGAGCTGACCCAGCTCTGCAGCCTACAGTGGAGGTTCCAAGAAACCTTCAGATAGTCAGCAATCCCAGTGGAGATCAGCCAGCCACCACCTCACCCCAGGCTTGGAAGAAATAACAAATGATGTTTACTGGAAGTTTAGGGGTATTTTTTATGTAACAATAACTGATACTCAACCTGATCTAGAGGCACTCCAGGACCCTGCGAGCTTCAGCAGGCCAAGTACCAGGGATAGTCCTATATTCTACAACAGAGGAATATTGTCAATTAAATAAAACCTGATTTACATCCAATTTCTTTTAGAATGTCATCAATTCTACATTTAATGAACATTCACCTGTCATAATTTATGTTGGATCCAATGGGTGGCCAATACTCTCCTACCTGATACTACTATTTGGTGTCACATGAGAATATCCAGGGAGCCATGACGTTTCAATAGTTCTGATTTATTGCCCTGTATTACTTTTGGTCAATTGACCATTACCTGTTTCCTTCCCCTGAAGACCTAAGGAAAGAATAGGTGGGTGTAACCCTAAAGCACTGGAGCGATGATGGTAAGGGGAGGAAGCCAAAGGAAACAAGGCAAGCCCCTCTTCTCCACCCCCAGCTGAAATACTTAGTTTTGCACTTTCATTTTATAATTGTACAATGAATTTTAAAATTACTGTATTGTAAATTTTCCCATGCTATCCCCTGACACACACATCACCAATATTAAGAATGCTGACTCCCTGAGGGACTCTATCTCCACTGGACTGATTCGAGGCCTTCAAGATGCAAAATCAATGCTTTGGACTAGAACAGCACTTTCTCAAACTCTATGTTGAAGGATCACTTTTTACAAGTTCCAATTTATTGTGGATTGATACTTTTGTAAAATACCACAAAATCTATGAGTGAATAGCAGAAAATAAGGGATGCCAGAGATGTTGCTGGGTAGTATGAAATGATCCCTCTTGAATATTTAGTTTTTCAAGAGATGCAAGGAAGAGATTGAATCTCTTGTTACTTGGCTACTTGAGCAGTACTTCTTTGAATGCCACTGGTTATCAGGTAAGGAATTCATTAGTATTAAAATTGGATAGAAATTGCAAAAACTAGCAACCATGCATCATTGCTAAATTCTTCTGAAGCTGTTTATCCCTGGTTGGGCCTTTTCTTTTCTTTTTAGATTTATTTATTTGACAGAGAGATCACCAGTAGGCAGAGAGGCCGGCAGGGGTTGGGGGGAGAAGCTGGATCCCCGCTGAGCAGAGAGCCCTATGTGGGGCTCAATCCCAGGACCCTGAGACCATGACCTGAGCTGAAGGCAGAGGCTTCCAGATGCCCCTTGGTTGCGCCTTTTAGGCATCCTATAGCATAAAAATCACTCAAGCTAGCTTATGCTGAACAATGTCTAATTATCCAAAGCTGGGAACATGGATAATATCTTTGTCTTGAGACTGAGCCTGTAAGAAACTTTTATTCAAAATGTTAACTTCATTCATTTTCTCACTCCCTCCAAAGATCTTGGGACTTAAATCCTTTCCGAGTTTAATTTTAAAATGTGTTTTTGTGGCAGATTCTGCTAGTCATCAACCCAAAAGCCACTCTCTTTACTTCTAGCAAGAAAATCTGAATTTTGTTCAGGGTAACAACACACCTAAGCTGGGCCACCATGTGATGTAGTTATAGTCATTAGAAGTCCAGAGGCAAGGTTCCTGGCAAAGCTATTGGCTTCTAATAAAAAAAGGACAGATTCAGCTTTTTTTTTTAAGATTTTATTTATTTATTTGACAGACAGAATCACAAGTAGGCAGAGAGAGAGAGGAAGGGAAACAGGCTCCCTGCTGAGCAGAGAGCCCGATGCGGGGCTTGATCTCAGTACCCTGGGATCATGATCTGAGCTGAAGGCAGAGGATTTAACCCACTGAGCCACCCAGGTGCCCCCAGATTCAGCTTTTTGACTCTGTCCTTCTCTTTCTTTTTATTCTTCCTAATTGGAAAATGGATGCTATGGTGGTGGTAGTGCAGCTTCAATGTGACCACAAGGCAATCACAAACATGAACACTGCACCTTAAGAAAAGCAAACTGGAAAGATAGAAGGATCTTGAGATATTGATGATACTGCCTCTAGACTTGCTCTTAGGTAAAAAAAAAAAATCCATTTTAATTAGGTCACGATGTTTGTATTTCTAGTGCATTCAGCCAAATATAAGGCTTAAATGACATAGTCCTTTAACTATATAGAGTAGTTCCTCTACGTGTTAGAGGTCTTCATAATTTTTAATAATCTTATTTTTAAATGAGTTAAGCATTTATTACACTGGTCTCTAGGCACTCTTCATGAAAGTTTCACTCAAGCAATGACTGCTGATAAAATGACGCTAGATCTTAAAACTGCTGAGTTCTTGTTATTGTTTTGTCTACCAATAGAAGATTTGAGAATACACAGGCTTTTTCTTTTGACCATCTTTTGTTTTTCCTCCATGTGACAGGTCTAGGAAAATTTCCAGTTAAGAAACATATCTGCTGGCTCAGAGATGAAAGTTTTATACCTTCCAAACTTTTCTCTAGAAGTCAAGTACTAATTAACTTACTAGAGAGTTCGCAAAGAAATTTTTGTGGATTTTTTCCATCTAATGTGACATAAAATTGTTCCTGGTGTGTTTTGAAGTTTCTGGCTTTTCTTCTTCCCCTTTGGTGAATATAAATCAAGAAATGAAGTATCAAAGTTGTAACCAGGGTGGAAAGAGGAGGCTGACTGTGTGCGTGTGTGTGTGCGTGTGTGTGTGTGTGTGTGTGTGTGTTTGCATGCACTTGTATATGTTACAGGGGTTCAAAGTACAAATTGTATTTTGTTACATTTGCAAATAACTGTTTGATTCAGGCTTTTACAAATGAGTAGTAAAGGGGCGCCTGGGTGGCTCAGTCATTAGGCTTCTGCCTTTGGCTCAGGTCATCCCAGGGCCCTGGGATGGAGCTCTGCATCAGGCTCCCCACCCAGTGGGAAGGCTGCTTCTCCCTCTCCTACTCCCCCTGCTTGTGTTCCCTCTCTTACTGTCTCTGTCCCTGTCTCTCTCTGTCTCTCTCTCTCTCTGTCAAATAAATAAATAAAATCTTTAAAAATATACGCATGGGGCTCCTGGGTGGCTCAGTAGGTTAAAGCCTCTGCCTCTGGCTCAGGACATGATCCCAGAGTCCTGGGATGGAGCCCAGCATCAGGCTCTCTGCTCGGCAGGGAGCCTGCTTCCTCCTCCTCTCTCTCTCTCTCTCTTTCTGCCTGCCTCTTTGCTATTTGTGATCTCTGTCTGTCAAATAAATAAATAAAAATATTTAAAAATATATACACATAAAATCTTCAAGATGGGCTTTAAAGGCAAACTCATGATGTTTTGAGGCAGGGTCTGGATGAGATCCTATCATTTACTTCTTGATGTTTTGAGGCAGGGTCTGGATGAGATCCTATCATTTACTGAAATACATATACTTCCAGCTTCACTTGACTTTGTGAGAATTTAATGTGAGATCACAGTGAAGGAACATTTACTCACCAAAGTCATGGCATTCATTGTTGAAACAGCCTCTTAAAGAAAAAGGGCAGATTGTGGGCATAACCACTTCTTTACTATCTTCATATGTAGATTAAACATAGTCATGGTTTTTCATTTGACATTAAACGTATCCTCATACGACATAGTTATCAACAAATTAAGTTTCATCTGAATATATGCCAAAAACCTAAAAAAGAAACACAAAATTGGGAGTTTATGCAGATCATTAGGGTTACAGAGGACATGACAGCGTAGAATTAACTTGATAAATTAGTGACATGGTATAAAGCAACAGGGACAGGTGTGGGTTAGTAAAGTGACTTTTTAAAAAGATTTTATCTATTTATTTATTTGAAAGAGAGAGACAGCACACACGAGAGGTGGGGAGGGGGTGCGGGGGACAGGGGTGAGAAGGAGAAACAAGACTCCCTGCTGAGTGCTGAGCCTGATGTGGTCCAACTTGGTCCAGGCGTGGAGCCCTGAGATCACGACCTGAGCTGACATCAGATGCTTAACTATGTAAAGTAACTTCTAGACAGAGACATGTTAACTGAATTTCAGCTCTGCTACATATTAACTGTGAGACTTTGGGCCAGTTACTTAAGCATACTCATGGTTCAGTTTCCCCATAAGTAAAACAGAGATTAAGTAATACCCTTCACGGAGGACGGTGGGAGGATGAAAAGCAATAATGCAGGTAAAGTGCTAACTTTAGAACCTGGCACATGGTAATATTAATTATTATAATAATTGTTTTCTTCAATAAATGTTTATATAGTGCTTGCTGTGTTGTACCAGACATGTCCAATTATTTTACAAAAATAACTCATTTACATACCATTATGTGTATGTATTATGTATATGTATATATGTATTATGTATATGTATATACTATGTATGTATGTATGCATTAAGCACCGTGTAGGTATTAACTCATTTCTCATCACAGTCCTATAGAACAAGTACTATTACTAGCATTATCCCACAATCCTGTGAGATAGGTACCTCCATTTACAGAGGAAGAAATTGCAGCCCAGAGATTAGTTAACTTATTAAAATAAGAATAAGCCAATTAAATTAAATTAATTAAAATAAAATAAATTAAATTAAAATAAGCCAATAAGAGCCAGAGCTGGCATTCAAATTCTGATTTCAGGGGGCAATGCTCTTAGCCATATGCCATCAATTCTCTGTACCTTAGCATCACCACCACCATTATCCTAAGCCATAAACTGAATATGATGCACAAGGTATTAATGTGCATATGTGTGTGTATACACACACACACATATATATATTTGTTTATTGATTATTAAATATGGGATCATTCTAGAAAAGTTAAAGAAAGTCAATAGGACAGGAGCAAGTTGCTGGCTCGGTTGGTAGACCACATGACTCTTGATCTCAGGATTTTAAGTTTGAACCCCATGTTGGGTATAGAAATTACTTAAAAATAAAAAAAAAAACTTTTAAAAAATTATTAGAATAGCCAAAAGAATGTTGGAAAAGAAAACCAAAGCTGGTGGCATCACAATTCCAGACTTCAAGATATATTACAAAGCTATAATCACCAAGACAGTATCTTACTGACCCAAAAACAGACACAGAGATCCATGGAAAGAAAAGGGAACCCAGAAATGGACCCTCAACTCCATGGTCAACTAATTTTTGACTAAGTAGGAAGAAATATCCAATGAAAAAAAGACACCATACACAAAAATAAACTCAAAATGGGTGAAAGACCTGTGTGTGAGAAAGGAATCCATCAAAATCCTAGAGAACACAGGCAACAACCTCTTTGGCCTCAGCCGCAGCAACTTCTTCCTAGACATGTCTTCAAAGGCAAGGGAAA
Source organism: Neogale vison (assembly GCF_020171115.1). NCBI lineage: Eukaryota > Metazoa > Chordata > Mammalia > Carnivora > Mustelidae > Neogale > Neogale vison. The sequence goes on from NC_058091.1 coordinate 214,094,369, forward strand.
GAAAAGCAAAAATGAACTACTGGGACTTCATCAAGATCAAAAGCTTTTGCACAATAAAGGAAACAGTCAACAAAACTAAAGACAACTGAAAGAATGGGAGAAGATATTTGCAAATGTCTTATTAGATAAGGAGCTAATATCAAAAATCTATAAAGAATTTACCAAATTCAACACCCAAAGAACAAAAAATCCAGTCAAGAAAATGGGCAGAAGATATGAACAGGCATTTCTCCAAAAAGACATACAAATGTCCAACAGACACATGAAAAAATGTTCAGCATCACTTGTCATCAGGGAAACACAGATCAAAACCACAATGAGGTATCTCACACAGTCATAATGGCTAAAATTAACAACTCCAGAAACAACAGATGTTCACAAGGATGTGGAGAAAGGGGAACCCTCTTACACTGTCAGTGGGAATGCAAACTGGAGCAGCCACTCTGGAAAACAGTATGGAGGTTCCTCAAAAAGTTAAAAATATAACTACCCTATGACCCAACAACTGCTCTACTAGTTATTTATTCAAAGGATACAAAAACTGTAATTCAAAAGGACACATGCACTCCAATGTTTATAGCAGCAATGTCCAAAATAGCCAAGATATGGAAAGAGCCCATCCACAGGTGAATGAATAAGGAAGAGGTGGTGTATATATAAAATATTACTCAGCCATGAAAAAGAATGAAATCTTGCCATTTCCAATGACATGGATGAAACTAGAGGGTATTATGCTAAAAAGAATAAGTCAGTCAGAAAAAGAGAAATGTCATATGATTTCACTTATATGTGGAATTTAAGAAACAAACCAGATGAACATAGGGGAAGGGAAGGAAAAATAAAATAAGATGAAAACAGAGAAGGAGACAAACCATAAGAGACTCTTAACTCTAGGAAACAAACTGAGGGTTGCTGGAGTGGAGGTGATTGGGAGGATAGGGTAACTGTGTGATGGGCATAAAGGAGAACCTGACGGAAGGAGCACTTGGTATTATTTTTTTTTAAAGATTTTATTTATTTATTTGAGAGAGAGAGACAGTGAGAGAGAGCATGAGCGAGGAGAAGGTCAGAGAGTGAAGCAGACTCCCCATGGCGCTGGGAGCCTGATGTGGGACTCGATCCCGGGACTCCAGGATCATGCCCTGAGCCGAAGGCAGTCGTCCAACCAACTGAGCCACCCAGGCGTCCCAGCACTTGGTATTATATGCAACTAATGAATCACTAAATTCTACCTCTGAAACTAATAATATACTATATGTTAATTCATTGATTTTAAATTTAAAAAATGAAGATTAGTAGGATAAAACACCTGTGAGGAAGTTTAAGGGCTCATTGATAATTTCCTGTCTTTTTAAGGAATTGCTATAAAATATTTTCTTGGGGCACGTGGGTGGCTTGAGCATCTAACTCTTGATTTCTGCTCAGGTCATGATCTCATGGTCATGAAATCGAGTCCCACATTGGCTCTATGCTGAGCATGGAGCCTGCTTAAGATTCTCTCTCTGCTTCTCTCTCTGCCCTTCCCTACCCTCACTCTAAAAATAAATAAATATATATATATTTATATATTTGTGTATATATATGTGTGTGTATATATATGCATATATATATATCATTTTATCAATAATCCCTACTTGCCTCTCAAATTAATAGAATGACCAAATGTGAAAGCACTTTATGAACTATTTTTCAAAAACCTGTAGAAATATAAATCATAATTATCTGGTTTTGGACCCTTACAGATTCAGAACAGTATTCATTTGTGTGTGATATAAATAGACATATACATGCATACACAACCTTGGAAAGTTTCTTATGAGTTATATACTTTTCTGTCTATGTCAGTTGCTACTGGTGATGTGGGATTGCTGATCTGATAGGGACTTAATTTCTCTCAAATCCTTTGACAAAGACCAAAAAAGGGAAATGAAGAAATATGACAAAACACATTTTGACCAGCAGGTGGCAGTAAAGCATCGGTATTTCCCAAAGAGTACAGGCACAAGAATTTCCGGCAGGTGTGGTATATCCCAGGAGACAAAATATTGCCTGGAGCTTCTGATTATCCAGACCTCGTGGGCACCTCCCTACCCCGACCTGCCTCATCTCTGCCCTGGAAGAGCCAAGCCTCAGAAAAAGGTTATGGGGACACAATATGATAAATGCTGCCATCGGAAAAACACATGGGCTCTGGGAGCAAGGTCATTTATCCGAAAAGTATATCCCCATCTTAGAATCCTCATTTAAGTTAACTTTATTGCATAAATGGAATGATTACTGGGATATTGTGATTATCTTATTTTAACCCTTTGATGAAGTTTTTCTACATACCAATTTTTCTGCATCTAAAAATATGATTTCTCTTTGTTCTTCAAATAAGGAATGGCAAAGAAATACTGGAAGAAATGGTATACCCTTTAATTAGGCCCCCTCACCATTCATCCCAGGCAATCAAGAAGACCCCTAGAAGGCTCCCTGAATGCTGGGAAATGCATGTCGGTGTTGTCTAGTATAGACTGGCATAAAAGAGATAAAAGTTCATAAAAGAGAAAAGGTATTCTGCCACTGGTAAGGAAGAATTTATTCAGGACTGTTGTCACAGGTATAGATGTCAAGACTATGGCAACAGGAGAAAGAGATCAGAGTCAACTCCAAACGCAACAAGAACTGGAAATCTGGGCGCCTGGGTGGCTCAGTGGGTTAAGCTGCTGCCTTCAGCTCAGGTCATGATCCCGGGGTCCTGGGATCGAGTCCCGCATCGGGCTCTCTGCTGAGTGGAGAGCCTGCTTTCCTCTCTCTCTCTCTCTCTCTGCCTGCCTCTCTGCCTACTTGTGATCTCTCTCTGTCAAATAAATAAATAAAATCTTAAAAAAAAAAAAAAGAAGTGGAAATCTACAGCCAAGGAGCAGGTAGAGGGAGTTGGGGGCCAATAACTCTGGGAGTCTGATATAAGGAGACATATGGGGGTGGGTTTGCATGTCAAAGGCAATTCCACAGGCAAGTTGTTGGCCATCTCTAGGAATTAGCTAATCCTGGAGGAGCAGCCACTCCCTTTGTCTATAAGACCCCAGGATGTTGAAGCACCATAAAACATAGGGAAAAAGTGGAAACATGGTTAATACAAAGTGCTTTGCTTCTAGCTTCTAAAACACTATTTCTGTCAACCAACAAAGGAACAAATGAAAGTAGGAAGCACCGAATAAGTGAGCTCATATGATTTCATCTAATAATCATGATACATAACATTTACTTAGTTCCTTCTATATGCTACCTCTTGTGCTATGCACTTTAAATGCTTACTTGTATTTAATCCACATATTTGTATCTTGATGGTAGTGAAGCTTATATGTGATAAGGTACCTCAGAATTACACACAGAACTCTACCAAAAAAAAAGCATAAAAGGGGTGCCTGGCTGGCTCAGTTGGTAGAGCATGTGACTGCTAGTCTTGGAGTTGAGAGTTCCAGCCCCACATTGAGTGTAGAGCTTACTTTAAGAGAAGAAAACAAAAACAATACGATACAAAAAATGAGTGTATGCAAAAACTGGCAAAATTTGCTAAGAGCTATAGCCTAGTTAGTTGTATTTGCCCATCAGTTCCCTGGTTTTGATCATGCACTATAAATAAGATTCCCCCATTGGGGTAAGCCAGGTGATGAATACAGGGGACCTCACTGTACTATTGTTACAACTTCTTGTAAATCTGTAATTTTTTTCAAAGAAAAAAAAAGTTAACAGTCCTTCAAAACCAATACTGTTATTATCCCCATTTTACACTGAAGGAAACTAGGCTTGGAGAGGTTAAGTAACCTGCCTCGGGTCATTTAGCAAGTAAGTGACACAATGTGTGTGATTCCAACTCAGAGCTAATATGCCAACAACTTCCTCCAACATAGATAATCCTCAAACAAAATAATGATTCCTGCTACTCACAGAATGTTTCTAGGTTCCAGTAAGTTTTGAAAAATATGTAAATAAATTCAATTACTCTACACTGTTTGAAAATTAATCAGCAGCACACTTAGTATAGGAATTGGGATGGGTCTCCAGCAACAAACAAAGAAATGACAACATTTCACTTCACATGCTTCCTTCAGCAACAAATATTTGATATTCTTATGAACACTTTATTTTTTTTTTTAGCTGTTGTAAAACACCAGATGTCAGATTAATACTTACATAAAGGGGCGCCTGGGTGGCTCAGTCATCAAGCATCTGCCTTCGGCTCACGTCATGATCCCAGGGTCCTAGGATTGACCCCCACATTGGTGGGGGTCTACCTGCTTGGTGGGAAGCCTACTTCTCTCTCTCCCACTCCCTCTACTTGTGTTCCCTCTCTTGCTGTCTCTCTCTTTGTCAAATAAATAAAATCTTTAAATAATAATAATAATAGTAATTACATGAAGATTGTATTCATTTACCAAGAAAAATCTTAGACCTGAGTTAAAAATAACAATGTATTTTGTACAATTCAATCTTCTCTAACGGCAAAGAAATTGGCAACACAGGTCCAGAATTCTAATTCCATTGTAGGTAGATGAATCACAGCCTTTTCTATGACACACTTGTTAGAAGGCTTTTCACTTAGTCTTAATTAAAGTGGCAGCATACGGTGCTGGATTGACTAGGTACTCACGTCTGATCCCAAGGTCTGTAAAATGTCAGACATGTGATATTCAGAGACCCAGTACCTTTTCTTTAATACATTATGTGCCTATAGAATTTAACTCATAAGGGACAAGTCAATGATCTCTATAGGTTTATTAACCACTTTGTGTCATTTCCTTAATATTCTCAATTACTTTTATCTTTGTTTATTTCTTTTATTTGGTTTAGTGTGACACAGGGCTGTTAGGTTAATGGATAGGAAGAGACTGTGATGTGTCTTCCTCAGCTCATCATTGCCACAGTCCCTGGTTCATCATCCTAAATTGTCTCTGTAGAGCAGGAGGCTTTCCTATAATAGGGTAACCCAGTGCAGGGAAGCACTAGCCAATAACTATCACCAACGCCACCCTGGCCTGCCTGCTTACATGGAGTGAGGAAAACCAGCAGAGTTTTTTGTTTTGTTTTGTTTTTAAAGATTTATTTAAGTAATCTCTACACCCAACATGGGACTCCAGCTCATGACTCTGAGATCAAGAGACACATGCTCTTTTGACTAAGCCAGCCAGGTACACCCAGCAGAGATTGTTTTAATCAGCCAATGACTAAAAAAGAAGCTCTTAGTGTGGGGTTTATTTATGTAAAATACTATACAGATTAACTGGTGACCATTTTCAAAGTGGAGGGGAGGAAAGAAACTAGTATGAAACCACTAACATTTTTGAGAATTTGGGGCTATCTTGGTGGTTCAGTTGGGTGTTGGACTCTTGATTTTGGCTCAGATCATGATCAGGGTCATGGGATGGTCCCACACAACAGGCTCTTCGCTCAGTGGGGAGTCTGCTTTGTCCCTCCCCCACAAAAATAAATAAATAAATCTTTTAAAAACACATTTGAGTATTTGAATGAATTCCCACATTCATTTTTTGTTTTACTCATTGTGACTGATTTCAGTTTCTTCAGTGTTTCTTTACGATTGACCCAGAGTTTGATGTTAGTAAGCGACTTCTACAGACAATGAATCCTATTCAGATACTAAGTATCATGGGATGTGAATGATCATTTGTTTTAAAGATTCTACAAACTTATCTTAATTAGAGAAAGAGAGTGGGGGGAGGGACAGAGATAGGGGGAGAGAATCTCGAGCAGACTCCACGCTCAGCATAGAGACTGACTGGGGCTCGATCTCACAACCCTGAGATCAGGAACTGAACCTAAAATCAAGAATTGGATGTTTGAACATCTGAGCCACCAGGCACCCCAGTGAAGGGCCATTTTTAGGGCTCATTTATTCCCAGATACATTTTCCTTATCAAAAGAATGAAGTAGAGTTAGTGAATTAATGGAGTTTTCCTTACTGTATTCCACACAATTTGGTTAAGGATACAAAAAAAAGATTTTATGCAACCAACCACCAGGTAACTCTTCTGGGCCGTGATGGCGTTAAAGGTTGCCGTAACCACACAGGATACTGTGGGTCTCTCTGAGGAGTGGACCTCAAGCTAACAAGAGAGCTGAGGCCAAGAAATGAGATCTTAGCTAGCTTTGAAAAGACAAAAATTAGAAAGGGATATAAATATAGAACTATAAAATATATTCATACAGTGAAATGCTCTGCAGATGTCAAGATAGTAATATATTGATATATTGATTATGTATTTTTTTATTTTTTTCTTAAGTGGGCTCTACACCCAATGTGGGACTCAAACTCATGACCCTGAGATTAAGAGTCACACACTCCACTGACTAAGCCAGCTAGGCACCCCTTGGTTATATTTAAATGCATATGGATTGCATATTTTTAGTGTGAAAAATCAGACTGCAAAACACTATATCTCATTTCTATATATAGAATGTATGGATAGAAAATAGCCTGGATAGATAAACACTGTAATAGATATGGGTGTTATATATGGTTGAGAGATAATGGGTAATTTAATTTCCCTTTTTGGGGAATGTGTAGAGTACCCAAACTTTAAAATTAACTTACATTAATAATACTTTAAAGAGGGCGCCTGGGTGGCTCAGTGGGTTGAGCCGCTGCCTTCGGCTCGGGTCATGATCTCGGGGACCTGGGATCGAGTCCTGCGTCGGGCTCTCTGCTCAGCGGGGAGCCTGCTTCCCTCTACCTCTCTCTCTGCTTGCCTCTCCATCGACTTATGATCTCTCTCTGTCAAATAAATAGATGAGATCTAAATAATAATAATAATAATAATAATACTTTAAAGAATAAATGAAAGAAAAAAAGGAGAACCTATAGTAGCAGAACCTATAGAAATCTGAAAAGTTAACACTTAATTCAGTTAGCATTATTCACTCAAAAGATATTCAGCAAGGGCGCCTGGGTGGTTCAGTGGGTTGAGCCGCTGCCTTCGGCTCAGGTCATGGTCTCAGGGTCCTGGGATCGAGTCCCGCATCGGGCTCTCTGCTCAGCGGGGAGCCTGCTTTCCCCTCACTCTCTGCCTGCCTCTCTGCCTACTTGTGATCTCCCTCTGTCAAATAAATAAATGAAGTCTTTAAAAAAATGTAAAAAAAAAAGATATTCAGCAAAGGTTTATTGTCTATTTACTACATACACAGACGTTTGCTATGTCCTTTTTTTTAAAAAAGATTTTACTTATTTATTTATTTGTTTGTTTGTTTGTTTGTTTGTTTATTTGAAAGACAGAGAATGTGAGTGAGAGAGAGCATGAGCAGGGGAATGGGCAGAGAGAGAGAGGGACAGGCAGACTCCCTACTGAGCAAGGAGTCCAATGCAGGGCTCGATCCCAGGATACTGGGATCATGACCTGAGCTGAGGGCAGCTGCTTAACCAACTGAACCACCCATGCATCCCTACTATTCTTTATCTTTATCTTTTCTTTGTTTTTTTTTTTAAAGTAAACTCTTCATTCAACATGGAATTTGAACTTACAACTCTTAGATCAAGAGTTGCACACTCTATCAACAGAGCCTTCCAGGTGCCCCTGATCTTTGCTATGTTCTGAGGGAGATTTAAATGTGAGTTAACAACTTATCTACTTTCAAGGATTTAATCTTAGTAGAGATTGAGGCATCCATTTAAACAATGAAAATTAACCCAGAAACAGAAGGAAAAACACAGGGAAAAAAACAGACAAAGGGCTGTGAGAAGACAGAGGAAGGGGTCAGTGACTGCTGATGAGACATTTGACAAACACAAAACACAGGACCAGACTGAGAAGGTGACCCATTTACCTGTTAGGATATGCTTTGGGGTGGGGCTTCAGCACTACACCCAAACCAAGCTGGGGGACTCTGATGGCAGAGCTCAGTCCAGACTTCTACTTATGCTTAGGCTCCTGAACTGTTTTAACTATAAATTATCAAAACAAGCAAGAGCTCTTGCTAAAGTCTGGTGTTAGGCTTTCATTGGAAACAATCTGTATGTGTTAGCATTTAATGGATAAAAAGTATTTCTCAGGCACCTGAGTGGCTCAGTGGGTTAAGCCTCTGCCTTCGGCTCAGGTCATAATCTCAAGGTCCTGGGATCAAGTCCCGCATCGGGCTCTCTGCTTGGCAGGGAGCCTGCTTCCTCCTCTCTCCCTTTGCCTGCCTCTCTGCCTATTTGTGATCTCTGTCTGTCAAATAAATAAATAAAATCTTAAAAAAAAAAAGTATTTCTCCTCACTGAACCAATACACCCAGCAATATGCCCAATGTATCATGAACAATAGGCCGATGGCTAGCAGACAAGCAGCAAAGATGCATGGAAGACTTATTCAGGGACACCTAAATAAGTAGCCTTGTTACTAATCACTCAGCATCAGGGAAATACAAATCAAAACCACAGTGAGATACCACCTCACACCATTCAGAATGGCCAAAATTAACAAGTCAGGAAATGACAGGTGCTGGTGAGGATGCAGAGAAAGGGAAACCCTCTTACATTGTTGGTGAGAATGCAAGCTGGTGCAGCCACTCTGGAAAACAGTATGGAGGTTCCTCAAAAAGTTGAAAACAGAGCTACCCCATGACCCAGCAATTGCACTACTGGGTATTTACCCTAAAAATACAAATATAGTGATCCGAAGGGGCACTTGCTCCCCAATGTTTATAGCAGCAATGTCCACAATAACCAAACTGTGGAAAGAGTCCAGATATCCATCGACAGATGAATGGATAAAGAAGAGGTGATATATACATGCAATGGAATATTATCCAGCCATCAAAAAATCGAAACCTTGCCATTGGCAATGATGTGGATGGAACTAGAGGGTATTATACTGAGCAAAATAAGTCAATCAGAGGAAGACAATTATATGATCTCACTGATATGTAAAATTTAAAAAACAAGGATCATAGGAGAAGGAAGTGAAAAATGAAACAAGACAAAACCAGAGAGGGAGACAAACCTTAAGAGACTCTTAGTCTCAGGAAACAAACTGAGGGTTGCTGGAGGGGAGGGGGTAGGGGGATGGACTGGTGGGGTAATGGACACTGGGGAGGGTATGTGCTATGGTGTTGTGTAAGACTGATGAATCACAGACCTGTACCCCTGAAATAAATAATACATTATACGTTAATAATAAAATAAAATTTGGGGGGAAAGCAGGAAGATGAATTTTTTTCTTTCTGGGGACTCCATTGGAGTTGAACTGTTTAGTGCCCACCAGACAAAGAGAAAAAGGCAGTGGAATGTGAGAGTCATGGCTGTTGATAAGGAATCAACTGACTCACCAAATCACACCACTGGCCTTCCATCAGGGGACTCACTATTGCTTAGTAGCACACACTCTACATTCTCTTCCCTGCTTACCAAGTGTTGCATATGGAGATAAAGCTCTTCTGCTCAATTTCAGACCCTGCTTCAAATTATCCTGTCCTTGGAGCTTAATCACACAGTTAAAAAGAACATGCAAATGGAACTGATAATTACCAAAATCATCCAAAGGATTATGATAATGAATGTCCTCTTATGAATCAACTGGTTCAGGGATTAGCAAATGAGTGCATCAGGACATCAGCAATGTTATAAGAACATCAGATAATCTCATACCTTGTCTCACCCTTCCTTCATGACTCACCCTGCTTTCCTCAGTTAAGAGGCTCAAGAACCCTCCTGATCATTTGGCTGATACTATACGTATGCCTATTTTGTGGCAAAACTTCAGGTTTGGGATCATTTTCTGATACCCATAATACTGAGTAGGATGTCAATTGCAGCAACTTATTAAAGGTTGAATTTTCCGGTTCCAAGAAACAAAATGAAGTTGAATAAAGGTGTGAACAAAGGACTTTGCCTTTAAAATTTTTCTAACAGGGGCATCTGGATGGCACAGTCGCTTGAGTGTCCGACTCTTGGGTTTTGGTTGTAATCTTGGGGTGGTGAGATCAAGCCCTACCAATGTGGGGGCTCCCCACAGGGCATGGAGTCTGCTTAAGATTCTCTCTTCCTCTCCCTCTGCTCCTCCCTGCCTCTCTCTCTCTCTAAATTAAATCAATCTTATAAAAAATATTTCTAACAAACTATTCATTATGGTCTGATCACAAGTACACGTAGTTTTCTCAAGAAGGACACAAAAAATGTAAAATATGGTCCTGGTCCTCCAGTAGCCTAAAATCTAATTATGGGAAGCAAGACATTAGAGACTTTAAACAACTGAAAAAGAAGGTAGAAAGTAATGATTAAGTGCAGACAATATTCAGGAAAAAAGGGGATTAGAGTAATCTGAAAGAAATAGTTCTCCAGCGGACCTCAATGACAGAGAATATTTAAATAAAAGAGAATGGAGGGGCGTCTGGATGGCTTAGTCCATAGGCCCTGTGACTCTTGATCTCGGAGTTGTGAGTTAAAGCCCCATGGGTGTAGAGGTTACTTAAAAATAAAAAAAATTTTTTAATAAAAAATCTTAAATAAATAAAAGGGAATGGAGAGGGCATTTTTGGCAGTGGGTGAACTTGGGAAGACATCTGGAGTCACGACTGAACCTGATTTATATGGAGGACAGAGGACTTTTTGGCAAACAGAAATACCTCCTAATGTATGCAGTCATTTACCCCCATATATTGGTTTTCTATTGCTGCTATAACAAATTACCACAAAGTTAATGGCCTAAAGCAACACAAATGGTATCTTCTCACTTATATGTGGAATCTAAAAACCACAACAACAACCCAAGCTCAAAAATACAGAGAACAGATCGGTGGTTGCCAGAGGTGGGGGTGGGGAGTGGGTGAAATGGGTAAAGGGGTCAAAGGATATGAACTTCCACATAAAATAAACAAGTCATGAGGCACCTGGGTGGCTCAGTTGGCTCTCGTTGTGCTCTGTGGGGCTGTGCTCAGCGGAGTCTGCTTCTCCTTCTTCCAGGGCTCCTTCCTCTGGCTCAGGCTCTCTTGGGCTCATGTTCTCTCTCTCTCAAATGAATGAATAAAACCTTAAAATAAACTAAGTTAGTCATGGGAATGGCATAATTCATATTTGAAGTTTACTAAAAGAGTAAATCTTTTTTTTTTAAAGATTTTATTTATTTATTTGACAGATGGAGATCACAAGTAGGCAGAGAGAAAGGAGGAAGCAGATTTCCCTCTGAGCAGAGCCCAATGTGGGGCTCAATCCCAGGACTCTGGGATCATGACCTGAGGCTTTAACCCACTGAGCCACCCAGGTGCCCCTAAAAGAGTAAATCTTAAAAGTCCTTACCACACAAAAGAAGTCTGTAACTATGTATGATGACAGATAACCAGATTTATTGTGGTAATCATTTTACAACATATCCAGATATCAAATCATTATGTTGTACAATTGAAACGAACATAATGTTGTGTGTCAATTATACCTTATTTTAAACTACTGTACTATTTTACAGTTCTGCAGGTTAGCAGTCCAACATGCATTTCACCAGACGAACGGTGTCAATGGGGCTGTGTTCCTTTCTGGATACTCAAGGGAACGATCTATTTCTTGCCTTTGCCAGCTTCTAGAGGCCTGCCGCATCCCTTGGTTTGTGGCTCCCTTCTTTCCTCTTGAAAGCCAACAGCATGGCAAGATTGCATTCTTCCCTAGTTACATCTCCCTCTCTCCACAACCAGGAAAACATCTCCATTTTTAAGGACTCCCTGATTACACTGGGCTCATCTAGACAAACCAGGATACTCTCTCATCCTAAGGTCCTTAACCTTAACCACATCTGCAGAATATCTTTTGCCATGCAAGGTACCCAATTTTCTCTAACCCCTTTCTTTCCTTTCTCATTCCCCTGGTTTTATTCAGGGTTGTATATCCTCACTTGGGATTATAGCAAAACCTGCTAATTGCTCTCTACCTCAAGCCATCCTATGCATCTGTTTCAGACAAATCATCTTAAAGCACTACTAAAAAACAAAATTCATCTAAGTAAATTTTAAAGATCTTTCTGGCTTTATTCAGTGATTCATGAATTGGGCAGCGCCCAATCTAAGAGACAGAAAGGAGCTCTCAGGAACTACACAAAATGAAAGACTTTTATAGGCAGAAGGGGGTGGAAACAAGCAAGAAAGAGGGTTGGTTATTTCAAGGGTCCTTTCCTTTAGGTGACAGCAGGGAGTCTTTTGGGCAGATTGATTAGTACTAGTCATGTGATTCCTAATTAGCTGGTTTAAGATTCCATTTCTGGAAAAGCCAAAACTAATTTTTGCAGCTATTCATATATATTCTAGTTACACATAAAACATTTCCGTAAGGATACCCAAAAAACTGTCAATGGATGGAGAAATGGAACACAGTAGTGGTGGAGAAGGGGGACATAAAAGCTTCTAGAAGGATATACTAGAAACTAATAAAATTGATTAGCCATAGGGATGGAGGGCAAGAATTTGTCAAAAAGGGGATGAGAATCAGAAGCATACACCAAAAAAAAAAAGGATGTTTTTATATATTCAAACTTTTTGAACTCTATTACTATATTCTATATTTAAAAATAAACAAAAAATTTAAAGAAAAACAGGGAGCTGGATTCATGTTGTTTATGCCAGTTGGTACTATGGTGCAACCTTAAAGGTTTTGTTTTTGTCATTTTTTCTTTTTTTACATGAATTCCTTTTCATCTTCTTTTCTATTATCACTGTTTTTTAAGTAGGCTCCATACCCAACCTGGGGCCTGAACGCACCACCCTGAGAGATTAAGCCTCTCCTGTTCTACTGACTGAGCCAGCCAGGTACCCCAAGATGAATTTATTTTAAGAGTTCATTCAAATTCAAAATTCAAAGGGTAAAAAAGAGCACATGGTAAAAACATGTCCTTCCCACCTTAGCTACAGAATTCCCCTTCCCTCCGCCAACCAATGTTGAAAAAGATTCTTGAACATAAGGTTTTTAGACATTTAGGATTTTGAGGTGTCTGTGTGGCCAGGCCTTCAAGGGGGTATTATGCTATCCTGTTCTTGGCAAGTCAGGACTCTCTTACGAAAAGCAATCTGTTTTATTAAACCATCTTTTCTTCTATCGCAGACAGCAGCCAACAACACGGATGTGATGATGTCACCAACAGGCCAAGAAGGACCCCTCTGGAGGCCGGGGGCACACACAGGCAGGAAAGGCTACGAGGCCCGCTACCTCCTGCTCCCTTTGCCAGCTCGGGACTCCTTATGGGAGGCAGCGGCAGTGAGGGGCCACGAAAGCCCCATTCTCGCACTGCAGCACGACTGCCGAACTCTGCGGTCACGCACCCAGAAGCCCCTGTTCCCCACCCCTACCCCCACCCCGGCAGGCTCAGGCCTCCAGGGCAAAGGGATGCGGAGGCCAAGGATTTGCACAGGGAAACTGTGTTGTGGGAGTTAGTGCCTCTCACAGGGTCGGGACTCCGGCCCAGCAGGGGCAGCATGGGGTGGGGGGGGACGGACCTGATAGAAATGCAAACGCTGGGGCCCGCCCGGCCCAGACAGACCAAATCCGGAGCCCTAAGAAAGGGAAGTTTTAACTAGCCCTTCAGGTCGTTCTGAGGCGTGTGCCAAGTTTGAGAATCCCTGGTTTCAATCTACGTTTTCTCCACTTGCGTAAAGATAACAATCATCTGGAGGGGGGAAGGAGGAGGTGGGAAGCTCGTGAAAAATGTACCCCAGGGGCCTACCTCAGACTTGCTAGATCAAAATAGTTGATAGAGGAGCCTAGAATCTACCCCTAGGGACCACCGAGCAACGGATTCCTAGTACCAGATGCACAATGTTAGCAAAACAAACTCGCCTTATCACTCCCTGAACATATCAGATGTTTCTTTTTCTCTGAGCAAACATCCAGCCTGGCCTTACAGCTCGAACAAGACTCTTTCAGACTACCTAATAAGGAACAGTCTCTTCGGGGACATGCTTGTCGTTTCCGACCCACAGCTGTGCTGTGGTCTACATCTTGGAATCCTAATTCGCCAGTCATCTGAATAAGGAAATACAGAGCCTTCGGCTGCTTTGCTGACAACCACCCCCATAATAAATTCATGGGTGATTCACATAAGACCCACTCCCCACTGTTAACACACGGAAGGGGTTGTTAGGGAATAAGACCTGAGATGATGAACTTAAGGAGAGGTGAAGGTAGAATCTGGGAACCCTGTACTTCTTACTGCCCCGCGGGATGGCAGACAGCTCCAAGGAGAGAAGCATGGGAGGGCAACGCTACGCCCTCCTCCCGAGTCATACCCTGTAGTCATGTCCTGATGGACAGGCTGCATCAGTACTTAGTTCTAAACGCAAGAGAAATTTGTCATGCTCAGCCCTCCATTCCAAAGCTCCTCATTCCCTGCCCTGGGGTGCAGGGCAGGCAAGTAGAAGAAGAACTTGGTGCATAATGTGCACGTCTTAGGACCGGGTAAGCCCCACGCTTTGAAAGCACTCTGAGAAGCTCCTTTCCAGAGTCTGGCTAGGAACCCAGGGGGAGAGTGTGATGAAGCCTGCAAGGGTCCAACTCCCCCGGGCGGTGGCTGCAGGAGATGGCCTGAAGTTGGTACCTTCAGGAAAATGAAGGACAACCATAACTTAAAGAATAACGTCATACTTCTATTCATCATACATACTGTGAAGTCCTCAGTGTCTCCGGCTGCTTTCTTCTGAGGTCAGCTGTGTTTCCCAAGTCAGGCCGCAGCTCACTGGTCCAGAGTATGGGAGCAGAGAGACTGCAGGTTCCAGGGACAAGACTGTCGTCTGTGACAAACAGGAGCATCTCTGTAGCAGGAGAAGGATCCACAACGGTTAAACACCACCAGTGTTTGTGAACAGCAACTGCCACAGACTGTTTCCTGTCCACCACCGTGCTAAGCACCACTCTGTGGCTGGGAAGGCTGGAGGCCTGTTTATTCTCCGCACATTCTGCTCCACTTAGCTCTAACAGCAGAAAAAAAAGGGTTGTGATGAGAAGGACAGGACAGGAAGAATGCAAGCAGAGAGGCTGTGCATGTAAGATTACTTCAGGAAGAACACCAAGAGGAATCTCAGCCTTCACCTGCTAAGGTGAGCTGGTGTTTTGCTTTTGTTTTTTAACCTGGACTTAAAATAACTTCAGCCAATTTTTTGTTGTTGTTTAAAAGTAGGCTCCAAGTCCAGCATGGAGCCCAATGCGGGGCCTGAACTCACAACCCCGAGATCAAGACCCAAACTGAGATCAAGAGCTAGAAACTTAAGTGACTGAACCACCCAGGCAGCACTCTGGCCATCTTTTTAAAATCCACGTTCGTTGGCCATTTTGTTCCAGGCAGAAGAAAGTTCCCAAGCTGAACCCACAGCAGTACCAAGGCAGACGGTGGCGCGTGAGATGCCTCAGGGCCTCACCTCATGCTCATCCCACCGCAGATACTGCCTGCGCCATCAATGGTCAGGGAAGCCAGGCCACTTGTGGTGCAATACCTTTGTCGCCTCACTGTATGCGACTTGCTGTGTTTTACCCACTAAGAGGACCCAAAGAACACACAGTGGCTCCATCTAAAATGAATGTGAGGTGCACCAGGGTGCTTCAGTCAGTTAAGCCTCTGCCTTTGGCTCAGGTCATGATCCCGGGGTCCTGGGATGGAGCCCCGCATCGGGATTTTTGCTGGGCGGGGAGCCTGCATATTCCCCTCTCTCTGCCTGCCTACCTGCCGCTCCCCCTGCTTGTGCTCACTCTCTCACTTTCTCTCTCTCTAATAAATAAACAAAATCTTTAAAAAATAATAAAAATAAAATGAATACGAACTCCACGAGGACAAGGATATTTGTCAGTTTTGTTTACACTGCTATTGACTAAATGTTTGTTGTCCCCCTACATTCGTGTGTTGAAATCCTAATGCCCAAGGTGGTAGTAGTAGGAGGTGGGGGCATAAGGTCAGAGGACAGAGCCCTCACATTTGGCCTCAGTGCCCTTAGGAAAGAGACCCCAGGAATCTAGCCCACCCCTTCCACCATGTGAGGTTATAATGGAAAGAAGGTCATCTATGAACCAGGAAGAGGACCTCACCAGATACAGAATCAGCCAGCACTTGAACTTAAACTTTCTAGCTTCTGCAACAATGAGAAATAAATTTCTGTTGCTTATAAGCTATACGGTTTCTGGCATAGGACCAACAAGTGCCTTTAAAATATATCCATTTATATGGGATTCATGAAACTTCTTTGCATTACTTTCCATCAGTTATGTCTTGTTTTGTCACTACATGTATGTGTTTTACTTTATTGGCCACTTGTTTTTCACACTTGCTTCAAGAGCAGCCCAGAATTGTAGATGACTATCACAAGAGCCCTGGGGAGTCACAGGCCCACTCCACTTCCTTGGGAAACAGTGATAAGCCAAGGTAGGTGGTATAGGCATGGAAGGGACGTTAGCCGCCATGTAGTCCAAATTCCCTGTTTTATAGACAGGGACACTCAGACCAGGAGAGAGAAACCATCAGATGACATCATGGCCCACTAATATCACGGTGATTTAGTATGAATTCTTTGGCTTTCCAGAGTCCTTGCTAAACAAAAATGTGCTATTTGAGGAATGCTAATTGTTACTGGAATCCCTTAAACTGTTGGCTTCCCATGCTCATTTTAGGATGTGGGTTTTTAATGATAGGCTTTATGAATAAGCTTATCCAGTGAACTAGGAATGGGATGCAGGACAAATTAGTTCTAAATGGGTGTGGAAAAGGTCTTAATTCATTGTACAAGAAAAAAGAAACTTTAACAATCATTTTGGAGAGGCAGTGTACCGTAGAGAATAACGAGGCTGAAGCCAGACAGCCTGAGTTCAAATCCCAGCCTTGCCACTCCCTGGCTTGGGAAAGTTACTCACTAGTTCTTGGTCTCGGTTCTTCTGTCAGTCCTTATCTGTCAGTAGGAGGCAATAATAGTGGAGTGTGTTTTTATAAATAATTTAGTATAGAAAGACAAAAATTTTTAGATGAAAAATGCCAACAAATATACTCATTTAATTTTAATAAATTTAAGGGGAAAAAAAGAATTTAGTATAGCACATGTTACTTACAAGTTCTAAATATATGGGGGCTATTGTTTTTTCTTTCCAGAGCTCTTCAGGTAAAATTTTGCTTACATTTATCACTCATTTCTAGAATAAAGCCCATCCAGATCTGTGAAGCATGACCCACTCACCATGTCCAAAGCTGTTGTCCTTCTACTTTAACCAAGGATACAGGGAAGAGAGCTCCAGGGAGGAAGTGGTACTAGAATGCTGTGGATGGTGTTCCCTCTGAGGGAAGACTTTACAGAAGTTAAATTTAAAGTTAATAACACTCCCATTTTAATCTATTTGAGAATAGTCTTCAGAGTCTGGATTGAGTTTGTGCTTATCATTATTACTTCAGATTTTGGGGGGATCTACGTCAAAAGGACACAAACATGGGGTCTCACAACAGAGCTGAGTAATTCAATTTGTGGAACTCAACAAATATCAGGCAATGTCATATACAAAATTCTGAAGGATGTGAAGGCAACTAAAAAACAGATCTCACTCTTGGGTTTAAACAAGAAAGTCTATTGAAAAAGATAGTTGGGGCGCCTGGGTGGCTCAGTGGGTTAAGCCTTTGACTCAGGTCATGATCCCAGGGTCCTGGGATCGAGCCCCGCATCGGGCTCTCTGCTCAGCAGGGAGCCTGCTTCCCCCTCTCTCTGCCTGCCTCTCTGACTACTTGTGATCTCTTTCTGTGTCAAATAAATAAATAAAATTTTAAAAAAAGAAAAGAAAAAGATAGTTGAATGCATCTAATGACACTCCTATATAAAAACAGGCAAGGACAGAATCATTTATAAAAGATTATCACATTGTCACGAATTCCTTCCAAATGCTTCTTATCTACTTTGCCTCTAACGTCATAACATTATCCTAAACATCCATCTCTGAAGTTCACTTCGCTACAAATATCCTCCGGTGAACTGAGAAGTAAATTATATGATCAGAGATTATTCTGGGTGCCGTCAAAAAGGAATGAAGGTTTATTTTCTGAGGCAAAAAATAAAGTGACATTTCCACAGAATAGAATATGTTCTCTTCCCAGCTCATAAGGATACAGAGCTATAAAAGCCAGAGCAATTTCGTGTTGGTTTTCTGACAAACACCCAGTATGATTTTACTTAAAATTTATTTCATGAAATCCTTACAGGTCTATATTGTCAATATTCATTTTTGGGTTTTACTGTAGGCTTTAATTATTGAAACCAAAATTATTTGAAACCAAACATATTAGTATAGAATTCTAGGGGAAATGTCTTTAAATGAAATGTTTTATTGCCTCTGTTATAATTCTTTCATGTTCATGCTACACAAGTTTGAACTTCATTAGCATTTTATAATGCTGAGTTCTAAATACAAGCCTTCAATGATAAGTGGTTAGCCAGTGGTCTTACTAAAACTTGGGAATTTTGCATGCAAATTCTAACTTGGCATTAATTCACTGTCAGTCTTGCACAAATTTTAATCTCGTGTTTTCCTATGTCTTTAAAAAATAGATTGATTTATTTGAGAGAGAGAACATGAGCAGAGGAAAGCGGCAGAGGGAGAGGGAGAAGCAGGTACCTTGCTGAGCAGGGAATCCAATGTGAGGCTCAATCCCAGGACCCCAAGATCATGATCTGAGCCAAAGGCAGATGCTGAACCAACTGAGCCACCCAGGTGCCCCTAGTGTTTGCCTATGTCTTAAGTGAAGACACCCAAGTTCTCCTGGTTCACAGAGTTGAGTCCTTGCACACTCTAAGGAATAAAGATAAATGAAAGTCCCTTATGAACTGGTTAAAAAAAAAAATAGCAGTAATAAGTCACTATACCTGTTAGAGCATAACTGTGCCAAGATACCCAAGTCATACTAAAATGGCACATATAAGTATCTCTCATGGTTCTGGAGGCTAGAACTCTGAAACTAAGTTATTGACCATGCTCCCTCTAAAGGCTTAGGGGAGAATCCTTCCTTTTCTATTCCTCACTTCTGATGGTTGCTGGCACTCTTTGGAATTCCTTGGCTTGCCTCCAGTCTCTGCCTTCACTGTCACATGGCCTTCTCCTCCAAGTAAGTGTGTGCCCTATCCTCTTATTGGATGGGGCCAGTAATTGGATTTAGGGCTCATCCTAACTAACTATGTCCTTGTCTTAATCAATTACATCGACAAAGACTATTCCAGGCAAGATTCCATTCTGAGGTTCCTGGTAGAAATTAATTCAAGGGAGCACCATTCAACCCAGGACACTCATTAATGAAAATTTCAATGCAGTGTGATGATGTTAGGGAGGGAGGTAAAATAGAGAACCGAGAGGGAAAGTGAGAGCGGCACTGGCCTCCTAACCCATGTCTCACGAGGTGACAGATGGGACAGCAGTCCATGAGTCCTTTGGGCCACAACCAAAAGGGAAACGAGTAGGGTGGTGAGGAGTGGCGAGTGGCCACGGGCCGAGGTCAGGAGATGCCTCAGAGAGGGCTAGAGACAATTCTCTTTCCTCCCCCCCAGACTGAGGCTGTACCCACAAGCATAAAGGAAACTGCTAGAAGGGAAGTTGTATGCCCTTCTTGTTTCTCCATCTATAGTCAGAAGTCACCAAGGCATAACAAATAATGAGGAGCTTCAAACAATTCCGACTAGCTACACGGAGAAGCTTTGGCCTGTGCTGTGGGTTGGGGCTGCTGATGAGTGGCGATAACTGAGAAGGTAGTTCTCCTTCTCAGGCAAAGTGTATCAGATGTTTGGTTACAAATGGTCAGAAATTGTACTTAACAAGACAGGGGTATCGATCAGGAAATAATTGTTTGCTGGGAAAGGGCCAGTCTTTTCCATGGGTAATTAAGATGGTGTCACTTGATACCTACTCCAGGGAGAATCACTCTTCCCGCGCAGTGTCATTAACCTGGCGCCATGGCAACAAGCCGGTGGCGAGTTCTCCCTCCGGAGCTTTCTTTTATTAATGTGTCTGCTGTTCACAAGTTACAGCTTGCCCTTTCGTTGTGTTGCTCCCAACACAAGTGACAAGGTGGAAAGAAAGTGAGGTAGCTTTTATTATTCAGCACAAGCCTTCAAGAAAAGGAAAAACAAATAAACCAACCGTGGGCAAGCTACACTGACAGGTAATCTCCCGGGACGCCTGGGTGGCTCAGTTAAGCGTTTAAGCGTCGGACTCCTGATTTCAGCCCAGGTCCTGATCTCAGGGACATGATATGGAACCTCGTGTCCTGCTCCATGTCCTGCTCTCTCCTTTCCCCCTTCCCCTTCCCCCTCCATGGTCTCTGGTACATGTGCAGGTTCTCTATCTCTCTCTCTCAAAAAAATAAAAATAAAAAAAGGTAAACTTTCTCTATACATTTTTCCATAAGGGTTCACGGACCAGTAGCATGAGCCTCACCTAGGAGCTGTTACAAATGCAAAATCTCAGACCCCACCTTTGAATCAGAATCTGTTCTTCAATAACATCCGCAGGAGATTCACATTCACATCAAAGTTTAAAAAGCACTGCCAAAAATAGACTTTCCTTTAGATAATGACATCACTGGCAGCGACCTCAGGAGAGACGCCCCCTTTTTTCCACTAGCCTTGGTGGCCTATCAGATTTTTTTTACTTATTTGACAGAGAGAGAGCACAGCAGGGGGACCTACAGGGAGAGGGAGAAGCAGGCTCCTACTGAGCAGAGAGCCTGACCTGGAGCTTGATCCCAGGACCACAGGATCATGACCTGAGCTGAGGACAGACGCTTAACTGACTGAGCCACCCAGGCACTCCCTGATAAGACTTTTTTTAAGTGGACAATAGTCACTGTTTCCTGCAGTAAGAGGAATTCTGGGTAATTTAGGCTGTTTATAATGGAAATCAGTTTCTAAGTGGTGCCGGCTACTTGGTCCCCAGGCTTTTCTTATGCCCCGTTGAGTTTTAGGAGATATGTTCCCCGGACTCTGGGCTCACCCAGTCAGCTCATAGGCTCCTGTCAGTGAATCAGGCACCATATTGCCGCAGCACCAAATGGAGGAGGCTTTTGTTCTAGAAACACTGCCTGTGTCAGTTGAGTGTTTGCCTTCAGCTCAGGTCGTGATCCTGGGGTGGTGGGATCGAGCCCTGAGTCAGGGTCCCTGCTTGGTGAGAAGCCTGCTTCTCCCTCTGCCAATCCCCTTCTCTCTGTGTCTCTGCCTACGACTCTGTCTGCTTGTGCTCCCTCTCTCTCTCTCTCTCTCTCTCTGACAAATAAATAATTTTTTTTAAAAACTGCACATTGATATCTCTTTAAAAAAAAAAAGTTAAATAAATAAATAAATAAAAGAATGTGCTAGAGCAAAAATTTGGGTATCACTTAAATCAAAATCTACATGCATAAAGCAGTGAAAAGAAGAATTCAGGTACTTTACAAAATGACTTCAAGGGGACTTGGCAGATGAATCAGGTTTGGGAGAATTAGTCTTTTTGGGCTGCTACAACAGAAATACCCATAAATTGGGTGGCTTATAAGCAATAAGCATTTATATCTCACAGCACAGGAGGCTGGGAACCCCAAGACCACGGCACCAGCAGATTCAGTATCTGGTGACAGCCATCTTCTCATGTAACCTCATGTACCCTCATGTGGCAGGAGGGGCAAGAAGCTTTTTAAAGCACCTTTTATAATAAGGGCAGTAATCCCAGTCACCTCCCGAAGGCCCCACTTCAAAGCACCATCACAGCGGGGATGAGAGTTCAACATACGAATTCTGGGGGGCCACAAACCCTTCCATAGCAGAGGGGTTACCCTGAATTAATAGTTTTATTCATCTACATTCATTTTTTTAAAAAGATTATATTGTTTATTTGACAGCGAGACACACAGCAAGAGAGAGAACAGAAGCAGGAATGGGAGAGGGAGAAGCAGGCTTCCCACCGAGCAGGGAGCCTGATGTGGGGCTCAATCTCAACATCCTGGGATCAGAGTCTGAGCTGAAGATAGATGCTTAATTAACAACTGAGCCACCTGGGTGCCCCTCTCCTATGTTCATTTAATAGAAGTAATCAGTTCCTTACAGCATCGTTAGGGACATCACTTTTTCAGATGGTAAATTTCAAGAGAACTATTTTTAAAAATCTGCAAAGTATCTGAGCATATTAATCTTTCAGAACGAGGAGAAACACAATGCCTAATATGCATTGTGGCCCCCATCAGATGTATGTCAGTGCATCTTGTTCTACCCTCCATACCTCTTGCTTCCAGAACTGATTTTCTCAGCTTGTCTGAACTACAATGAAACCCACCCACTGAGCTTTGTATTTTACTGTCTTTTCCTCATTTCTTAAATTTATGACATTTTTAAAAAAATGAATCTTCATATGGTTTCACTTATTTGTGGAGTGTAACAAATAGCATGGAGGACAAGGGGAGATGGAGAGGAGAAGGGAGTTGAGGGAAATTGGAAGGGGAGGTGAACCATGAGAGACTATGGACTCTGAAAAACAATCTGAGCGTTTTGAAGGGGAACCAGGTGGTGGGTATTGGAGAGGGCACGGATTGCATGGAGCACTGGGTGTGGTGCAAAAACAATGAATACCGTTATGCTGAAAATAAATTTAAAAAATTTAAAAAAAAAAAAGAATCTTCAGGGGCATCTGGGTGCCTCCGTCTTGATTTCGGCTCAGGTCATGGTCTCAGGGTCATGACACTGACCAGATGTCAGCCTCCATGTGGAGCCTGCTTAAGATTCTCTCTCTTCCTCTCCCTCTGCCCCTACCACCCTGCACATGAATGCTCTCTCTCTTAAAAAAAATTTTTTTAATTAAATTTAAAAAATGAATCTTCTGAGTTTCTTCCCCTATAATGTTCTCCTCTTTTCTTATTATATTCATCCCAGATGTTTCTGCAATCCTGAATAGAGCACATTTCATTAGTGGCCTGAGGAAACACATTGTTCATTCATGCATGAGGGAGTCCTTTCCAATTAAAGACACTGCTTTGAAAAAGTCTTCCAAATTGGTTTCAACGATAAGAAATGAAGGAAGCTAAAAGCTTTTCACTTAAGATTTGACAACAGCCAGAAAACTTTTGTTAGTTAAGTGATAACATTTAATTAGCATGGGTTATAATTAGAATATTGCCTGGAATTTACGTAGGCATAATCTTAAGTGTCTGTGTAACTGCTGCCTGCTCTTTCTACAGTTCTTCCTAATACTGGGACAATGACATCTCACACCATTTTTATTTTGGACTTCCTTTTCAGAGACAGTTTATTTGGGTGAGAACCGTGTGTTACTTTGGCCCTTGCCATCTTCAACACCTGCCTCTCAGGTAAGTGGACAGAAGTGATGTAGGGAAGGTGCTCATAAATCTGTTGGCATCCATTCCTCTGCCCTTTTGTGCTCCTGTACATGAAGGTCAGTTTGATTGTGACTGGGAAGTCACTTGGGACTATGTGAAAAAGAAAAGACATAAACACCTCAGATCCTTCATTGGTAAATAGTGATTGAACAACAGCTTTGCTTACAGCACAATATGGCTTCAGTACAAGGGGAAGATTTTAATAAAAAAACAAAATTAGTAGTATTTAGTGTGCTCTCCAGAAAAAATAGAACCAATAGGTTCCCTCTTCCTCAGGGGACCTCCATCTTTTTTTTCCTTAGGACCTTCAACTGATTGGATGAGGCCCATCTAGATTATGGAGAGAAATCTGCTTTACTCAAAGTTTACTGATTTAAATGTTCATCTCATATAAAAAATACTTTCACAGCTACATCCTGACAAGCGTTTGACCAAATATCAGGGTATCCTGACCTACCCAAGTTGACACAAAATATTAGCTGTCCCATTTGGCCACTCTGAGAACTGAAACTTGGAGTGATATGTTACACTCAGACAAATGCCCTAAAATCACTGTGATTGGTGTGAATCGTGTGTTTTTTTTTAAAAAATATTTTATTTATTTATTTGACAGAGAGAGACACAGTGAGAGAGGAAACACAAGCAGGAGGAGTGGGAGAAGGAGAAGCAGGCTTCCTGCTGATCAGGGAGCCTGATGTGGGGCTCAATCTCAGGACCTTGGGATCATGAGCCAAAGGCAGAGGCTTAACAACTGAGCCACCCAGACACTCCCCCAGAAAGGTGTGTTCTGTTAAAGGAATAAGGACCAGAAGGCATAGAGTGTTAATGTCAATTGTCAGTGTACTGATACACAGGCAGAAACCCTCCAGGAAAGCAGTGTCTCATATTTTGTTCTAATAACAGTCTTCGGCAGGATTGTGCAATAATATGGTGGACAAGCTTTGATGTCAGATCACTGGAGTCTGTTTCTTGGCTCTATCACTTTCTGTGTGATTTGGGGCAATTTACTTTTATTTCTCTCTACTTCACTTTCTCCATCTGTAAAATGGAGATAGGTTTAAATGTTCTAACTCACAGAAGTCTGTAGAACAGTGCAAGGTACATATTAAGTACTCAATAAATATTAGCTTTTACTATTCCCTTAAACTAATAATAAAGCCAAAGATTTTCTTAATGTTTTTCTATCTTAGAGAGGTTTTGGTTTCTTTGTTTTGTTTCTAAGCCTGTGGCTTTATGGAAAGTGATACGTGCCTCACCCCTTCCTACCTTTACCCTGGGGTTGAGGTTTCAGGGTCTCTTAAAGGGCACTCAATGTAAGCAAGTTGTTTTTCACTAGGAAGGTGGGTGTGGGGAGGAAAGAACTGGAGAGGTTCCTCTTAATAAGTAAGAACAGAATGGGTGGAAGATTGGCTTTCACTGAGAAGATGGCAACCTTTATGAACCTTGCAAATAAAAAAAAAAATTTTTTTTAAATATATTTAAGTAATCTCTACACCCAACATGGGGCTCAAACTCACAACCCTGAGATCGAGTCGCATGCTTTTCCAACTGAGCCAGCAAGATATTCCTGAACTGCCCCATTTGAATAAACTGATGAATATATACCATAGCAGAAAGATCATTCAAAGAAAAAAATGTATATAATAATTTGATGTTACAAAAACAATCAGCTACTTTCCTTTCACCAAATATATATTCATCACTTCAAAGAGCCCCCTCCTGGGGTGCCTGAACCTTCCATGTGGTCATTCAGGGATCCAGGATATGTATCCTATGGCTCTGTCTTCTTATATGGTCTCGGACTCCTCTGTTAAAATCTTGGTATCTTGGTTTCCCTTTATGGACTATCAGACGGCTAGTGGTTTCTTCAGTTCCTTTCTGGCTTTCCCAAGAGCCTTAGTGGGGTATTCATGTGAGTCTGTCTCCTCTCAGTATCTCACACTCTTAATTCCACACAGCACACTCTCCTTTATTCAAAGCCTACCAGACAATTCTCTGTCATGGTATAATGCTTAGCAACATCTTATGTGGTCAAATTAATTACTTACTTGTAAGTTATTTCATTAACTAATTACCTACATGGTTTGAATCTTTTAAAGCAATAAAGAACTTATGAACTAACTGCTTAATTAAAAATACATCCTAGGGGTACCTGGGTGGCTCAGTCAGTTAAGTGACCAACTCTTGATTTTGGCTCAGATCATGATGTCAGGGTCTTGAGACTAAGCATACCAGGCTCTGTGCTGAGCGTGGAGCCTGCTTAAGATTCTCTCTTGGGGCACCTGGATGGCTCAGAGATTAAGTATCTGCCTTTGGCTCAGGTCATGACCCCAGGATCCTGGGATGGAGCCCCGAATTGGGCTTCCTGCTCAGTGGGGAGCCTGCTTCTCCTCTCTCTGCCTGCTGCTCTGCCTACTTGTGCTCTCTATCTCTCCATCAAATAAATAAACAAAATCTTAAAAAAAAAAAAAAAAAAAAAAAGGATTCTCCTCTCCTTGTGTCCCTCCCTGCCCCCAGCCCACACCCCCTGCTGTGCTATACTCTCTTTTTCTCAAAAACAAACAAACCCACAAACAAACATCCTAAAGAACAAAAGGAGAAGGATTTTAAGGGTGCAAATTTTGGTGAATATTCTCAGTCCCGTGGGACTTTTGCTGTCCCTCAAATCATACCACATAGATAGCCATCACATGGGCTTGGGCTTTGGCTGGCTTGATTACCTCAGAACCACTTATAACACAGGACACATTTTCTTACATTTTGCAAATCCGGAGAGGAGAGAAAAGTCATCAGAGAGGAGTCCATCTTTACTAGGAAACCCCCATATCTCAAAGTCCACTAGTCACAAAGATGGTGGTTCTCTCTAGCCCATCCCCTGTATGTCTTAGTATTGGCATTAAATCTTCCCCTTAAAGCTCAACAACACTTCTCATTTTCAAATTTTCAGCTGCAGAGCGATTGGCTACACTGTTGCTACCAAGAGCAAAGCCCAGAGTCCAATTTGGAGACCTTGATTTTCATTATGTTTTCAAACCCTTAAATCAAGCCTTCTTTCTTCTACCTGGATTTCCCCTTTCACCTCTCTGCTTCTCTCTTTGCATAGTGTGTCTTAACACGAAGAAAAAACATTTAAATGCAAAGAGATAAATGGATATAATCATTACAAATGACCCATTAGAACTGGATCTGTAAGGGACTATTTAGCCAGAGCAGCTCCATCCTGGCCCTGCCCCTCCCCCTTCAGGGAACTTAAGTAAAAACAAGTCCCAGAAACCAGTCCCAGGTAAGAAAGCCCAAATACAAGGGTGGGTCAGGACAGGTGGAGGCATTCAATCAGTGCGGATGCATACTGTTTCCAAGTTACCAGGGAGTATGGGCCCCGCCCTTTGGGTGCCTTCTGGGCACTCATTCTGACCAAGGTAGTTCAAATACCTACTAGGGTAAATTGTGATTCAATTGGTCACTTATGTGTGACCTAACAGAACTGTACAGCTTTCTCTGTGTTACAATCTCATTGGTCACTTGTGCAAGGCCAGGCCCAACCACATGGCCTTTGCCCTTAAAAGCTAGTCTGTAAGGCCGAGGGTCGTCGCCTCTTTGCAAGAGACAGCCCTGGCCGGTCAGTTTGATTCTTGATGCTTGGTGAGAAATAAAGCTTTGCTTGACCTTCGCTTTGTATCAGTCTCGCTCCTTTGACCATGGACCCAACAGAGCCATTCAATCTGCTTATTCAAATGTGCAAAGGCGGTTCTCTCTTCTGAAATACTAAGCTGAACAGATAAGAGTGTTATCAGATACAATTTCATGTGATTACCCTATAATAGGAGCTCCTGGGCCCCTGGGTGGCTCAGTGGGTTAAGCCGCTGCCTTCAGCTCAGGTCATGATTTCGGCATCCTGGGATCGAGTCCCGCATCGGGTTCTCTGCTCAGCAGGGAACCTGCTTCCCTCTCTCTCTCTCTCTCTCTCTCTCTCTGCCTGCCTCTCTGCCTCCTTGTGATCTCTGCCTGTCAAATAAATAAATAAATAAATAAAATATTTAAAAAAAAAAAAAAAGTATCTCCTAACTAGAGTTCTCTGTCCGGTATTGTTAAGCACACAAACTTCCCACCGATAAGTCCTGTCCATCAAATCTTTATTTTTCTTTCACAAAGATTCTATTTTGCAGGCAAACTCTGGCAACATTGCTTACCTACTAAAATGGCAAGAAAAGAAAATCCGAAATTGAGAGAGAAGAATCTGGAACAATCGTCACAAAAAATTGTCCTGTGTCAAATGTATTTCCTCCCTTAGGAAAAACTACCTAACAGGCCAGAAAAAGTAGTAGGAAAAGGCAAAATTAAATAATTAAATATGAAAGCAGAAACATTAAGTTGCTATTATGGACTGATTTTTGCAACTGAATTAATCCATGAATGTTTTTAACTAATACTGAAGAGAGGACAGCCCAGTTTGAGATGACTGGTTTAAAAACTACTTTTAGAGGATACCTGGGGGCACCTGAGGGGCTCAGTAGGTTAAGCGTCTGCCTTTGGCTCAGGTCATGATCTCAGGGTCCTGGGATCCAGCCCAGCATCAGGCTTTCTGCTCAGCCAGGAGAACTGCTTCCCTACTACCCACCCCCCCACCCCCTGCCTGCCTCTCTGCCTACTTGTGATCTCTGTCTGTCAAATGAATAAATAAATAAAAATCTTTATGGGACACCTGGGTGAGGTCATGATCCCAGTGTCTTGGGTTCAAGTCCATCATCAGGCTCCCTGCTCAGTGGGGAGTTTGCTTCTCCTTCTATCCTTCCCCTCTGCTTGTGCTCTTTCTGTCTCTCAAATAAATAAATATTTTTTAAAAATTACTTTTATCCATTATTTATTCCTGAGGCGGGGATTCTTATCCTGAAACCTTGGATGGGCTTTCAGGGTCCTGTGAATTCTCAGAAATTTGGGGGTGTTCTTAAGTATATTGGGCTTCCCCCTGCCCCAGGAAATGATCTGTAGTTTCTATCAAATATTCAAAGGGGTCTAATCTAAGAATCAGTGTTCTTAGAAGATTCTCTAAGGCATATGGAAAAGTTGGATACAATGATTTCAGTTAAACATTGGTGTTAGTGAGATCAAAGATGTGCATTTGAGGTACCTTTCTCTGGAAGACAATGAGATCAGGCCTGTCTAGACAGTTGTAACAAAACCTGACAGGGAAATAAGAGAATAGCTGAGAACTGGATTGAGGCAGGCCCTTGTATGAACTATGGTAACACTCAGTGCTATACCCAAATCATCATCATCATCATCATCATCATCATCATCATCATCACCATTATCATCTTAGTAACTAATGGCAATAAAAATTTACTTCTCATTCACACAAAGTCCAATTCCCGGTCAATAGGCAGCCTTCCGTGTGGTCATTCAGGGATCTAGGATCTGCCTCCTATGGTTTTGTCTTCCTGTATGGTCTTGTCAAAACCCTGGTATCTTGCCAGTAGGTAAGTGAGGAGAGAGAGGGTATGGAGGATCACAAGAGAATGGGACATCCTTCTACCCACATGCCTTCAGGCAAAATTCAGTCACCCAACCAAATCTAACTATAAGGGAGGCTGGAAACTGTAGTCTGGCCACATATTTAGAGGGGTAGAAGAAATGACTTCTGGTGAACATGGTAGAATTTCTGCCCTGTCCTCTTAAATGAAGCAACAGTACCATGACCAGGAAGAGGTTGGAGGTGAAGACAGGCTGCTTTAGATACTGGGGGAAAGCCCATTGTCATAGACAGACCAACGTATTTCACCAAAAGTAAGCAGCAGAGGCAGGAGGGAGAAAAGTTTCCAGAGGATAGGACAGGCACGGTGGCAAAAAAAAACTTAGGAGCAAAATGCTCAGAATGTCAGGCATGGAGGCAGGAGGAGTTTGGAAATCCAGGGATCTGTAGCAGAGCCTGAATCACCTAATTAGTATTTGAGAAGACCTAGGGCTAGGAGTGGAGGATAAGGGTACAACCAGCTATCTCTACCTAGAGAGGGAGAACCCAGAGCAGCAAAGTTACATTACAGAGACGAGGGCCGCACAAAAAGGTAAAGAGTTAGGACAGATTACTTGTAATGTGACTCCACCATGACCAGAATGTTGGACAAGAGCTATCGAAATTCCTCCTGCCCAAGGTCTGGAATGGCCCCAGAGATGTCTAGAGCCTACAGACAGGGGTCAACTAGCAGGAGGAGCACACGGGAACCTGTTCAGGCCTGACATGACCCACCCTCAGATATTACCAGTAACTGCAGACTCTGCTTCCCACTCACGGAAAACATCCCTAACTAATCCCAGCTTCCTCACAAACATCCTGGGATGAAAGAGGCCAATGAATCAGCACAAACCCTTCAGACAACAGAGCAAATGCCTTACTAACAGTATGAGGTGGCCTACTCAGTATGAGGTGGCCTATTATATCTGTTAAATAAATAAGTTTTTAAAACTCTTTATAGGACACCTGGGTGAGGTCATGATCCCAGGGTCCTGGGATCCAGTCCGACACATACAAGACATAATTCTTGGGCTTTCACATGTATTTAACCACAAGTTTGACCAAAATGTCTATTTGAAGGCTATACCTTCATCACCTCAGTTTTATAGATTAAAAGCTGAGCAGTGAGGCTTATATTAACTTGCTCAAGTGAGTGGCAGAGGTCCAGTTCCAGACTCAATGACCCTGAACACTCTGCCTCCTCTTTTTCTTAGAAAGTCTAATTTGGCCAGAATTCCAGATAACATTTTACTCCCTTAGTGAAGATGCCAGTGAGGACACACCAAGGAACACTCTTCAGAGATCCACCATTTGGTTTCCAGAGAACTGCTCCACCCTTTTGGAATGAAGACTAAGACGTGGATATCCAAAAAATGTTCTTGGACAGATCACTGGAGTGGCTGTCCTTTTACAGAATGTGTGTTCTGGTGCAGTAATAAGCTTTGAAGAAAAATATGTCCCTCACAAAGGAATGACTGCAGATTGTCTGCATTAGAAGGGCCACTGTCCTCCCCTCTTTAGCGCAGTGAGGTTGAGTAGCTTACATCATGTCCCTTAGGAACAGAAGCAGCAGCTTGTCCTAAGGCCCACGGTAAAAGACTCGCCTCCTTACCTCAGACCATTTTCTGTACTCAGCATGCAGGATCATGAGGATTAAAAGCCAGAAACTGCTGACACTGATGTGACTGCATTCATTCTTAGGTTGCTAAAGGGACTGTGAAAAAGAAAAGGGTTCAACTTCACAGAATTTATTTGCTATGAAAGGAGAAATCCAGTGTCTTATATAACTAACCAGGAATTCTATCCATCCAGAAATTTATTCATTCATCCCAGCCTTTATCCTACCATGTATTCATCCATCCAACCATTTATCCATTCAGGCAATCATTCACTCATTCCAAAATATCTACTGAGCCAGTAATACAATACTGATTGTATTAAATCCTGGGTATTTTTAGCACCCTCAATCAGGAGTTTTCTTTCTGCCTGGTTTTCAAATTGTGTGAACAAGCCCAGTGTAGGGGACTGTAGTACGTTTCATTATAAAAGGACCATTACATATGTTTCAGGAATCATAATCAGGCCATTAATTGTGGTAGAGTTTGCAGCTTCTACCCATTAATCCAAAGAAAAGAGTTCATGAGGGGTGTTTCCTTTTTTTGCTCAGGACCTCATTTTTGGCCCCAAGCTGTCTTTTATAAACCATGTGCTTAGTGTCCAGCCAAACGTGGACAAGTCTTAGTCAACAGTAAATTGGAAGTAAAGAAGTCTTCCAATTTTTGCAAATGTCTATGAGAGTGGTAAGTCCCTTCCTGTCCTTGTTGAGAAGTACACCACACTGGTGCAAAAACATGTATTGTCAGTTCCCTTGGAGGACAGTGAGAAGAGGATTTCTGCATCCTGCTGCCTAGACCAGTTAGTGTTTTTTATGCAAACACTACAAGTCTGCCCTGTGCTCTAAATAATTCTATTCCAGTAGCCCAAGTTCTACTGGCTGTGAGAAGTCTAAAGTGATTTAGCTCAGCATTTGCTTCTGCAGCACATAAGATCATTATTTTCTAATGGTAGTAAATGAGGGGACTATTCAGGAAAGCAAAGCACGATACCAACATTCTTACATATTTATTCATATTTGTATCTGTGGATGGAAACTTTTTCCATGCTACAAAGTTTTATTAAAAACAAGATGCTACAAATCAATATAGAATAGCTATAGTTATTGCTTATTATAAACAGAGTAACAAACTGAAAATAAACCAATGCAACTACTTTGGTATACACAGACATTCAATGGTTTTCCGCTCTAAGACTGATATGAACACCACCATTTTAATTCATTTCTGGCATTTTCCCTAGAGATACATTTTTTTTTTCTTTTGAGATACAATTTCTTATTGGCCATTGCTTTGTGCTTCTCTTACAAGTTCTGGTTTGTAGCATACCAAAGAATTACAGAAAACTGTTTTTCTACCAAAGGGGGGCTAGTTGCCGCCATGTGGTCATCTATATATTACAATGAAAAAGAAGCAAGGTACAAAAATTAATGCACGTTGTGCACACAGAGGGTGTCTGCGTGTGTGCGTGTGTGTGTGTGTGCGCGTGTGGTGTGTGTATGTGTCTAATGTGTGCTCAAGCCTGGGAATACTGACTGGTATGAAAGGCTTTTAACTAGCTAGTCATCAAAATCATATACAATAGCCATTAAGAACTCAATTAGCAGCATGTAAATCACTGGGGTTGGTTACTCAAAGACTAGACAAACATATTTCTTGGATACTGTTCCCACTTGGGTTTTCCAGTTCATATGGTTCCAGCTGGCGGTACTCAAAAGTCACACGATTTATGTGTTTTCCGCTGGACACCATGCGCACCACCGTGTTGTCACAGCCGATTTTCATTTGAGCTACAGTTCATGAAAAAGTAAAAGTTTCCCTGCAGGTTAGAAACCATACAAACCATTCTATCGACAAGATCATTTAAACACAAGGAAAGCAAGGGGATGTAGCTTCTTCTCACATACTCAAGCCATGCGCCTGCCATCAGGTGAAACGTTCTGTTTTCATTTTTATTATAATATATAATTAATTGTAGAATACCGGAAGTGAAGTCAGGTTTCCTCATGTGCAAAAACATTTGTTAGCCAAATAAAACTGGCTAGAAAGAGGAGTTAAGAAAATCACAGGGGGGAAAAAACCAGAAAATCATAAGCCCCAAATGGTGTCCTTTAGACCAGGGTATGAAACTGGGGCTTCATACCTATTCTAGTTGTAATTTCAACATTCCTCCCACCCCCAAAGGTAGCCTTAATCAGTCAATCAATTTTTCTATCCTGTTAATGAGTCAGCTACAGGGGCCCTCTGTATCCCACAAAAGGAAGATGAGGCAACCCGCATGACAAGACACCTTGCTTTTCCCCCTAAGGGAAAGTGGTCTTGTCTGGAACAATTTTCTTCTTTTGCCAAATTTCTTGCACACGCCCCCCCCCATAAAAACCTTCCATTTGGTACAATGCCTTGGAGTCCCCTCTGCCTGCTAGAAGGAATGCTGCCCGATTCATGAATTGTTTAATAAAGCCAGTGAGATCTTTAAAATCCATTCAGTTGAATTTTTGTTATTCAACAGAGACAATAAGATGTCTCTGCACTTTTATGTTCTTCATGTTCTCCTTCCTACCAGCAAGGCTTCCACAGTAAAGGCAGTGAAGAGAAGCCAGCTGTCTACTACTCTGCACCTCTGCTGTAGTTGGGGGGTCTCAGCAGGAACAGTACCGCCCTCTAGGGACAGGTTGGAAATTTGCAGGGGCAATTTTTGGTTGTCATTATCTGAGGATGCAAGTGGCATTTAATGGGCAGGGATAGAGGATGGAGTATACTGCTGGATTTTGTGTTGACTAAAGAAATATCACCTGTTTATCATTTTCTGAGCCTAGATAATAACCTTATTTACATGTAACCAAAAAACCATTTGCACAGTTTAGATATACACTAAAATACTTATTTTTGTTCTATTGTTATTTGACAGAAAGAGACACAGCAAGAGAGAAGACACAAGCAGGTGGAGTAGAAGAGGGAGAAGCAGGCTTCCCGCTGAGCAGAGGACTTGATCCCAGGACGGGGCTCAATCCCAGGACCCTGGGATCATGATCTGAGCCAAAAGCAGCTACTTAACAACTGAGCTACCCAGGTGCCCCTCAAGCTGGTTCCAGACATAAGATTTATCTGCCCAACAATAATTTTTTCCGCTGTTTTAATTTTGTCTGTCTTCCGCTCCCTGGCTCCTTGTCTCTGTCAGGCCTGCATCCCGAGGAACACTAGCATTACTATTGCATAACAGGTACTTCACAAACCTGCGCCTGGGTTCAGAGGAAGTAAAACAGTCATATACTTACCTGAGGTAAAAGTCAATTCAGAGATATTATAAATATAAATCCTATAATTACTTTTATATAAGAACCTGGGAGTCTAGTTTAAGCTTCTATGAGCAGGTCCAAATTTAATTTTCTTTAAATGATTTGGAAGGTTATTCTTTTTCTGTTCTTACTCTAAACCTCGACATATGTAACATGCTCCATTTCCTTTGTTACTGTGCACCTGATTTACTTATTATGTGACATAACTGCACCAAAATTCCTCTGCCTTCAGTTACCTAAATTTTAAGGCAAGAGCATTCTTCAGACCTTAATCTACTCTTCTTCCCAGAGCAAACACATCTTCTCGCAGATACCCTCCAGGATGGAAGGATCCAGTGCTTCAGAGAACACAGTAAGAGGCAAGCCAAGCCACATGTACTCACAGTTTAAACCAGCAATTCCCAGCCCCCCTCACCCCACGTGACCATGAACCAATGGAAAACCTTCACTGATCCCCCACAAAGAATATCAGGGTCTGGGCGCCTGGGTGGCTCAGTGGGTTAAGCCGCTGCCTTCAGCTCAGGTCATGGTCTCAGGGTCCTGGGATCAAGTCCTGCATCGGGTTCTCTGCTCAGCGGGGGGCCTGCTTCCCTCTCTCTCTCTCTCTCTCTGCCTGCCTCTCCATCTACTTGTGATCTCTCTGTGTCAAATAGATAAATAAAATATTTTTTTAAAAAAAAGAATATCAGGGTCTGCTTGGCATGCTGTGTATTAAACTGGTCTTTCATTACCAGTGACCATTTTTCAGTTTCAGAAGGTATTTCTGTTTTTATAGTGGTCTTTCATAGGCCAGCTTTGCCCTTAGACATTGGGGACATTCAGCAGTTCGGAGAATGTCTAATAAAGCATAACACTTTTGAATATATGTACTATGAATAATACACAGATATACATATATGGAAAAGTTATTTAGTTATCTATTGCTCCAATATTTTAAAAAGATATTCCTTTATTATTATACTCTTACTAATTGGTGATACATCTATTTGAAGCATAGTTTTCAGTTAGTAAACTTGTTAGTCTCTAGAGGATGAAAGCAGGCACCTTTAAGAAGGTAGAAAGAGCACAGAACATAAAAATTGTCATTTGCATGGTTTTCTTAGGGTCAACTTTAAACATGCACCCATCTCTCTTTAGAGGTTCCTCCACCAGTGTCAGGTGTTTTGCTAATGCCTTCTCAATACCATACATATACTCAAATATAAAAATCCTTACATTGGCTCAAGGTGCAAAATGCAAGATTTTGGGGTTGAACTTGCCTTCCCGTGTATAAAAAATCTGAGGTGTTCTACTTGAGGGACTATCAAGTTTTATTAAAGGAATCTTGACAGGCTCATAAATAATAATCAAAGAAATAGCTCACCAGGGCCATGAAACGAATAGCAGAGGTCAGCCAAAGGCATCATCTTGGAAGGGTCCAGCCCGGGTCCTCCCAGCAGCTCCACAAAATCTCCTATTCCCCCACAACCTGCTGAGGGGTTCTAAGAGAATAAAGCAGTAGAGAAAGATATATTTCAACCAATTACAGAAGTCAAACCATTTGACCACCACACATTGATGAATTCCCTCAATCAGCCACTGCCACGTTGGCAGTGCCGTTTCATTGAACATCCGGGACTCCGGAAATGAAAAGACAGCTCTGAGAAACAAAATCGTAAGAACTGCTCTTCTAAATGAGTTGAGTAATCGTTTTCTTTAAATGTGCGTGCATATAAAAAATATATAATCTCAAGGACTGGAATGATGAAATGGGAATCTGTAAACTCCACATAAAATGAATGAAAATTGAATCTGAAAATGCTTTACTTTTTAAATCATCTGCACATACATATGGAATTATTTGCATTTCTTAATATATGCAGTCCATATTTATAAACAGGGCTTTCATACCAGTTCTTCCTTCAACTCACCTCTTTTCCACTTCTTTAGAAAGGACCTTTCCTGCTCTTGGGACAATCCTTATCATTTCTCCTAATGGGCATTTAGATTAGTTCTAAGAATATTAAAGAAGGAAAAGAACCCTCCTTTGGAGGTCAAGGTAGTTTGAACTACCAGTGTCTTTCTCCTCCCAACTAAAACAAATTTATTTCAAGCTACTCCAAATGGGAATGTATTCCAGGATGCAATCCACTGTAACTGTTTTCCACTTCCCTTCATCCTTTCCACATTGCCTTGTCCGCGGCAATTCCTGCACTTCACTTTTCCACACAAATAAAGCAGCCACTCTCAGAGGTTGCCCCTTGGGTCACCCATCTCCTGTGATCAGGTCTGCTGGCCTCGTCGGCATGGTCCCCTTTGCCCACAGGGCCCACACTTAAAAGGGCCCTGTGCTAGGCTTAAGGCTCTGCTGTCACCTGAAGTTCCTAATAACTCTAAAATAAAGGCCTCTCGTTTTCCTCTTGCACTGTCCCGCAAAATTACAGTCGGTTTTGCCTGTGATCCTCTTCTTCGCTGAGACATACTATTGAGAGATCTAGTGCAGAGTGGCAAGGTGCACAGAGGTGAACCAGGCAGACCCTGCCACATAGGGCACAACATCTAAAAAGAGAAAATGTGGGGCTCCTGGGTGGCTCAGTTGCTTGAGCGACTGCCTTCGGCTCAGTTCATGATCCTGGAGTCCCAGGATCAAGTCCCTATTAAGTCCTGCATCAGGCTCCCTGCTTGGCAGGGGGTCTGCTTCTCCCGCTGACCTTCCCCCTCTCATGCTTGCTCTCTCTCATTCTCTCTCTATCAAATAAATAAATAAAATCTTTTAAAAAGTAAAATAGAAAATGTTAGGGACGCCTGGATGGCTCAGTCCATTAAGCTTCTGCCTTTGGCACAGGGTTCTGGGATCAATTCCCATGTCAGGCTCCCTGCTCAATAGGGAGGCTGCTCCTCCCTTTCCCTCTGCCGCCCACCCCCGCTTGTGCTCCCTCTTGCTATCTCTCTCAAATAAACGAAATATTTAAAAAATAAAATAGAAAATGTTAAACACACACACCTGCATAAACACACACATTCAAACATCTAGAAGACACTAAAATGCAACTAGAACAGGGCAACAAATTAGGAGGTAATATAATACCAACTGTTTGGATAATACAAGGAAGGAGGTGGGGACATACATTTTTTAAGTGCCTAATATATCCTGGTTCCTATGCTTAGATGCTCTACACATAATTTCATTCAATAATGAAACAGAGGCTTAATTAGCCCTCCTGTGTACAGGGCTTATGTTCTTGTATGAAGAGTTGAATGAGAGATGAAGGGAAAAAAAAATCTTAATTGTCTTTCCCTTCAGGAGAGGATGTCCAGGGGTAACATCCCTTAAGACTAAACTTTCCACTACGTTCTTCAGGTTCTAAATTTTAGTATGAGGTGGTGAAGGGGAAAGGCAGACCCCAGAGGGAAAAATGAGAAGTAAGGAAGTTGGGAAGAAGTAGGAGCTAAGATGAGGGGAACCAAGCAGAAACAAAGAAGTTGGACACACCTGTTCCTTGACATTCAGTGACTTTACTCTGCTCTTCCTAAACCTCTCAGCTAGTCTTAGGAATGAGAAGTACTACCCTACCCTGCTGTGTTCAGCTCCTCAGTAGTGAGCCCCTAGAGTTCTCTGTTGAGGTTCTGGCTACCTGGACCAAGCCATTACCTTCTCTTGCCTAAACTGTGACAATGGCCCTCCCTGCACCACTCTGGCCCCTACAGCCCATTCGCCAGCCAGAATGGCCTTTAGGTAATCCTCTCCCTCCCTCCATGGACTTCATTAATTAATGTGGTCACAAGATCAACAATTCCCAACCACCTTCACTGGACCTGAGCATAATCAAATAGATTATGTCACTTTCCTGCCTACACACCTTCAGTGGTTTCCCACTCCACTTAGAATAAACCCAGACTCCTTCATATGCCCTGCTGGGCTCTCCACACCCTGGCTCTGCCCTGTTCCTTGATGCTGTCCAGTATCTCCCCGCTCCACCTTTCTTTCTATTTCTAGGACCCAGCAAGCCCATTCCTCCCTCTGAGTCTTTGCGTTACTGTCCCCTGTGTTCCAGGCTTTTCCAGTGGCTGCTGGGTCCTTCCTACCTATCACTCACATTTTCCCCTAAACGTCTCCTTCTCAGAGGTTTTCTTCCCTGACCACCTTACCTTGAGGAGCTCCCCGCCCCTCTCTCTACTCCCTTGTGGATCGCAGCGCTCTGCCTCATTTTCTGTTGGGCACTCATCACTACTCTGAATGCATTACACTTCTGCTTATCTCAACCCACAAGAATGCAGGTTCTGTGTGAGCAGGAGTGTGCTGTTCCCTGCTCATTTCCAGCATCTAGAATAGTGCCTTGAACATAGGAAGACCTCAAAAACTATTTTGTAAAAGAATAGATGCCTACAGCACTGCAGACTTCAACAGGTTTTCGAGCGGAAACACCGAGATTACTCTTCACAGCCAAGAACAACTGAAGTGCAGATCTCCCAACTTGGGATTGTGCTTGCCATCTTCTGAGGTATACATCAGGACAGGCATACAATCTCAGGCCAAGAGGGCTATGCCAGGGGGTGCCTGGGTGGCTCAGTGGGTTAAGCCTCTGCCTTCGGCTCACCTCATGATCTCAGGGTCCTGGAATGGAGCCCTGCATCGGGCTCTCTGCTCAGCAGAAGCCTGCTTCCCTTCTTCTCTCTCTCTGCCTGCCTGCCTACTTGTGATCTCTCTCTCTCCATCAAATAAATAAAATAAAATCTTTAAAAAGGGGGGGGGGGCTATGCCAAAGACATCTGCTTATTCTGGTCTTTACCAAAGGATTATTTTCTTCTACTAAGGCCCAACCAAAAAAAAAAGAAAGAAAGAAAAGACATAGGCACTGGCCCATGAAATTAGGGCTTATTGGAAATTAGATATACACCTTTTTTCAGTGCTGGTCCTGTTAGTTTGGTTTTCACTGAAATCTGCCTGATTAGGAACAATGACTGTCCTTGATGTCAGCAAATATATGAGCTACCTTAACCTAGGAATATGGGAAAGTGAAAGGAAGTGAGAATGACTCAGAGCAAAGAAGCCAGCAATGCTCTCTCCCCTGACCCAAAAATGTGGTCAAGCTCAGCATTAATTGTAAAGTCCATAGAGAAGTTCATGGAAATACAGATTGATGGAGATTCTCAACTAATATTTTCATACAAAATATATTTAATTAAATGTGATGTAAAAAAGGGGGCGCCTGGGTGGCTCAGTTGGTTAAGCGTCTGCCTTTTTGGCTCAGGTCATGATCCTGGGATCCTGGGATCCTGGGATCCAGGTCTGCTGGGGCTCCTTACTCAGTGGGGAGCCTGCTTCTCCCTCTGCCTGCTCTTCCCCTGCTTGTGCTCACTCTCTTTCTCCCCCTCACCACCCTAACAAATAAATAAATTTTTTTAATGTAAAAAAAAGTTTAAAAAATCTTCAAAACTTTACTGTATTTTGTAATATAAAAAATCCAATTTTGTATTTTATGCTACATTTAGCATTCCTTCATCACAGAGTTCTGTCACTGAGATACTTCCTTCATGTGATAAAAAATTCCAATAATCAGAAAAACAGCTGTGTAGATGACTCACACTAGGTTCTGCTAGGAGAGAATTTTTGTAAAAGAGGCAAGTACAAGAGAGTTCAATTGTAATTATATGCCACAACTTTCCTAACTGAAAACATTTCTTACATCACAAGAGAAGTAGTCAAGTAATCGGAAGGGGCACCTGAGCACTCAACATGCAGCGTAAGGGAAATAGAAGGGGGCTCTCATCAAAGCAGCGAGGGCAAAGCGCATGAGGGCCTGAGAATCAACAGAAGGATATGTTCTTGCACTTCGCTAATGTCTATGTTTGCTCTGAATGCTTCCTCCTCTGATAAAGCTGTGGCCTTAGTAAATGACTGACAAGTAAGAAAGCAACCTACCTTGAACTGCAGACCATGTAAGTGTCCCAGGGTGAGATCTGATATTTTGATGACCACGGGATAAATTATGGAGAAGCTGCAGTTTTGACGCAAATGTGGGACGACCAGGGTAAACCTTCCACTAGGGGTTTGGGAGATCGCATTGCAGGCTTTGTGGAAAAACAAAGTCACATTTTCATTATTTGGTATGCTGGGTGTTCATAGAAGTTTATCCTATCCTTATTCTAGGCTCCTATTCACAGTCTAGGGACCTTGTGGGCTGGACAAGAATAGATATCACAAGGGCAGTTTGGAGTCGGGAAGGAGAAGGGATAAAAGTCACCAGGGAGGTATGGACATTGTTGGAAGGTCCTAGGTGGCAAGGAGACTTCTGATCCCAGTCTCAAGGAGTTACCTTGTTTACAACAATAAATTAATAACCAGACATAAATTAATAATCAGTCAAACAACACTAGCTAGTAGAAGTTCTAGAAACACTTCATTAACTAGTGTCCAAATTTGAGCTGTAAATCGGAAAGAATAAAAACTCAAAGGTGAGGCCAGAAGTCAAACCCTGCCTGCCTGAAACCTACGTTCACTGAACTTGGAACCGTAGTGATATTTTTAAAATAATGAAGTCAATAAATAAAAAAATAGCTACAAAATAGGCTGAGAAAAATAGAAAGCAAATTTATGTCTGAATAAATATTTCCTGGGTGTTAAGTGATAAATTGACTAAAAGGTAAAATATTTTTAAAGGTAAAATATTAATGTTTAACTTTATCATAAAACTTTCTGATTTGTTTTGTATCTCAAATATACACTTATAATACATTTATTCTCTTAACTATGAAACTGGAAGTATCAGAGTTTTGCTGATCCTGGGCCAAAGATTTCTAATTGATCAGAATAGGTCAGAATTCTTCCTTCCTATGTTTAATTTACACTTAATTTTAAATTTAAATTTAAATTATACTTAATTCCAAAAGGAACTGAAATCCCTTGGTGATTCTAGAAGATTTCTGATTTCTAACCATAAAAATATAGGAGAAACATTTCATGTTGCTTTCTAGGGTTATTCTGCTCCAGTCCTCAAAAACGGACTTTTGGAGGCTTCTTTTTTAAAAAATAAAAATTGGAAGGTAAGTCAATACCTTATTCTTTGGCAGATTAGACCCTTTTCTTCCACCATTTGAAGTGTTAATACAATCGTATGTAGCAAAAAATGAGCAATTTTTTTCTTTTCCCAATTTAAAAAAATATAAGCAGATGAACGAATTCATTTTGATTAGAATAACGTGTTTTAGGCCTGGGCTGTTCAGCTTTATAGCATCTATGTGGGTATCCAACAGAAATGAAATAAGTTAGAGTGGTGGGCTCAGAATTAGAAAGCAATGTAGAAGTCCTTCAGCCTAACCCTCTGCTTAGGACATGAAATCTGTCTATCACATCCCAGATAAAGCCTTTGCCTAAATATTTCTAAGATGGTAACTTCAGATCTGATTCCTCAAGCTAATCCCAGATTAATGGAATGACTCAGAGTTGGTCACTGAATCCACTGTAGTGCCTCTGAAGATCAAAAAAAGACTAAAGAAAAAAAATAAAATTTTACTTCCTAAAAACCAATGTCCTACCTCCCTGCCAATATCCTAAAAACTGTTCATTGATTTTCAGAGTAATGAACAGGAAATATCCTTTAGGTCATTTCTAATGGCAAAAGAATGTCCATTCAAATCATTCTTCACTTCAAATTTCTTAAGGCCGTTGCAGTCACACTACCTTTGAAAAGCAGACCTGACACTCCGTCCAGGTGCCGCCTTCCCACCTGGAAGAGAGGGAATCCACTTACGAAAGAGGTTGGGATCTGTCCTTATGCTGAAGGTGAATCCGTTTCCTGGTTCATGAACCCGGAAGAAGATCATGGCCACATTCTGGGAAGATCTGATGCTCCTTCGGCTTAGACCACTGTCACAGAAATCTATGTACCGCTCAGTTGTGGGGAGAGGATGATCCTGGGAACTGGGGAACTTCTCCCCCTTGAGAATCCAACCATCAAATACCTTCCGACAAAAAACACAGACATAGGTGATCTTTTCCATCAACTCCTGAAGTCACAGCTGTGTTAAAAAGGGGGGGAAGTTCCCTAGCAAGGAGTCTTCCGGTATAAGTGAGTGACTGACAGCCTGCACTCCCCTGCCCCCTTGCTTTCCATCTATTTATCTATCTATCTATATTCTTACTATGAAGGTGATCTGCAAGTATTACTAATAATGAGTTTTCTCTTCATAAACCTTAAAGAATCCAAAGTAAGTAAACTTTACCATACTCTATAATTTTGGCCTCCTTGGTAAATGAAACTATAGACAATATACATTTTTATCTTGGTCACATTTCCCACACATCCCATTTCCAGAAAAATTCCACACAAGCATAATCTGGATTTCAGCTACCTTCTCCACCTCAATATATTAACAAAATATCTCAAAACTAGCAAAAAAAAGCAAACAAACAAACAAACAAAAAACTGGAGCAGCAACTTTACCTACTTGTCAAAGGCTGTAATGTGCCCATTTCCCTCATTTTGTAACACTTATTTCATATTAAACTATCAAGAACTACTTCAACACTCAGACAGCAATGACTTCTTTTCCTTCACTTTGGTTAAAGTTTGCGATTAGATAAAAGGTCAGAGTCTACTGACAGTACTCCCCCAGATCAGCACAGGTCTCCTCCAACTAAAAGAGTCCAACCGAGCTCACATTAGCAAAATCACCAGCTACAAATGGCTTCATGACCCAGACGTCTTCTAAGGA
The DNA here is from genome assembly GCF_020171115.1 of Neogale vison. Lineage (NCBI taxonomy): Eukaryota > Metazoa > Chordata > Mammalia > Carnivora > Mustelidae > Neogale > Neogale vison. Next base: position 214,136,790 of record NC_058091.1, read on the forward strand.
GTTTGCCAGATTCCAAAATAATTCCACCTGGGAGGTTCTAATCATGACCATCGTAATGGGACTGAGTAGCTGACGGGTCAGACTCACGGAGACCAATGAGGACTGGGGATGGGGTGAGGTTGGGGGACTCGTCCTCGCCTCCCAACGGCCTCAGACCCCCTCTCAGCCTCCGTCCCAGCCTCCAGGGCCCTCCTGCTTCCAAACCGGGTCACCCCGGCATTGAGGACGACCTCCGTAAGCCTGGAATGCCCCGCACAGACGCGGGCTGGCCTTCTAAGCTGGGCTGGCCCTCCAGGTGGCCCCAAGCTGCGGGGCGGGCAGTTTGTATCAGTTTTCCTCACACAGCGCGGCATGCCGCGAGTTCAAGTCTTTGGAAGCGCGGGCTCCCGGGAGCGCACCGAGGGAAATTTAAAGCCCTGCGGCTGTCAAGGCGGGAGACCCTCAGGTGCGGGGCGAGGTTCGCTCCGCGGGGCTGTTCGGGAGAGGCCTCTGCCACTCCGGAACGAGCTCCCCGCCCTGCACCCCCACTCTGGGCACCGCACCCCGACCGGTCCCCCCTCGGGGCCCCCGCGGCGAGCGCTGGCGGGTGGCCTCACCTTCAGGAAGTCGCCACCCTGACAGTCGATGGAGACCAGGTCGTAGTGGATGGTGATGAACTCCTCGGGCTCGGCGATGAGGAAGGCGGCGCAGTGCAGCTGCGGCCGGTCGGCGGTGAAGGTGAACTGGCCCGGGAGGCTCAGCATGTCCAGGCACCCTGCGGGAGGGCGTCAGGGGGGCGGGGGCTACAGCCCCCGAGGCGCCGGCCCCGGGCAGCCCGTCTCACGTGCCCGGTTCCCGGGTCTGCAGCGCCCAGCGCCGGACTCCCCGACCCCCGCGGGCGCGCCTTCGGCTCCAGTGGGACCCCGAGATGGGACTCGCACTCCACCCCAGCCCCAGCGATGCCCGGAGCCTCCTGCCCCAGCGCAGAGCCCAAGCTCGCCACCTCCCCGCTGCCCGCGGACGCGCACCGGCAGCCCCGACTCACGCAGAGCGCGGCGGTACAGAGGCTCCCCAGCCAGCTCCCGCTTCAGGTTGGCGCCGAAGAGCAGGAAAGGGTCGTGGTCCGTCGCTTCCCGCAGCTGGCAAAAAAAATGAGTCAGTCGGGAGAAGTTCAAGAGGTGGGAAAGGGCACTGGCAGTGGGGCCCTCTGTCTGCCCCACAGCAAAGAGAATAAAGTGGCGGGATCAACGTCTCCCGCGTCCAAAGAAGAAAAGGGCTTAGATCCTTTCCGTCAGACCGGGGCATCCCCAGGGGCCAAGGGAAGGACCAGGGCATCCTCAGCCAAGAGGCAGGGAGGAAGACCAGCCAAGGGGAAACCAGGAGAAGGAAGGGGCAAAAGACAGGGAAGAAAGAGCTAATCCCAACAAACGCAGCTTATCCACCACCCCTCCTCAAGGCTGGACACACACACACACACACACACACACACACGCTGTGATGGGGTCAGTCTGGAGATATCTCACCTCTAGGTACCGGTTCTCCCCTCTTAGAGCCATCAGGAAGATCAGAACGAAGTGATACTGAAGTTTGAAAGAAGGAGACATGCTGGCCTGGCTTCTGCAGCTGGTCTGCTTGGCTCTGAAGGTCTCAGGCTTTGCTTCCCACACCTTCGCCCAGGCTGAGAGCTAGAAGCTGGTAGGGTCCCTTTGCTGGGTCTCTTTTATAGAGCAGTGAGGAGGGGGGGCTCTCTGCCCCTTAACTGATCTGAGCTCAGTAACCATGGGTTACCCTGTCTCAGTGACAAAGTGCGTGCTGATGACGAGGGCCCCCTTCTCAGTCACAAATTTTCAGAGTGGTCCAGCATTATTCACCAAGAATGATTTCAGGCTCTTACAAGTTATTGAACTAAACTGTGGGAGCGAGAATGAGGTAAGGCTAGAGAATAAAGGAGGGCATTTTGCTGGATCTGCCAAATGCTGAATTATCTCTTTCTGTGGATATTTAGGGAATTCTCGGTGTTGCAAAGCAAAGTGACAAAGTTAAACACATGCATAAAATAGCCAAACACTTATCACTTTATCATGTGGGCTTGTCACAGAACCTTGGATGGAATCATGCTGGAAACTACCAGAAAATATAGTATTCATGCAATTGTTCATGTCTCTCGAGGTGTTTTTAGTTCCAAAAAGAAGCTGAAGTCTGATTTTGCAGAAGATGGCAATAATGCAGCTCAAGCTTTCTTTCTGTCCCTTTGTCTTTTGTGCTGGTCCAGTTCCTTGTAAGCATTTCCCTAATGGAAAGGTAACTCAGGCATCTATAAACCTCTGGATTTTAGCCAAGTTTTATCATTTAGCCCAAATGTATACATGGTAGGACACACTCCTGGGCTGGCTAACGGTGGCCATGACCTCGGCATCCATCTGAACCACTGAGGGATGAAGTCATTCTATTTCACACCTTCAAATACTTAGATAATTTTAATACTCTGGTAGAAAGAACTGCCCAGAAGCTTTATTATAATTGCTTATCAGCAAATGTATAGGGCTAAACAAATGACTTAGAGATCCAGAAATAAGTATCTTTGGTGATTAGACAAGACAGTTGCTTCCCGTTTATGTCAAATTTTGTGGGAAATATTGGGGATGCTAAAATTTTGGTTTTCCTGTTTATATGCAAAGCAAGACAACTACAAATTCTAAAAACATCATGTTGTTTTACCTCTCTCTGCCTGGTAGAAAATACTACCCTTAGCTTTTGTTGTCATTAAAATTAGTACAAATAATGGGAACATAATACAAGTTTTCACTCAAGGAAATGGTTTATTTTTAGTTTGTAAATACTCAAAATTAAGCAGTAATTTACCTAGTGGTATTGGAACTTGATGTTTTCATATTTAAGACTGTCTGTGCTCTAAAGGGGCTGCCTCTTTGTTGTGTAACCAGGAGGCCTTCCTACTATACTCCAATTTTGGAAACAGTCCTCAAGACCACAAAAAGCCTGAAGGGGAAAGATACCCAAAGGTCATGAAACCTGGGAACCATGTTCTTTTCCCCATCTTGGGACTGTTTAGATGTCTGAATTTCAGAGATGGTATAAAGAAATCTTAGAGGAATAACACAGACAAATAAATGGCTTAAGACCAGCTTCCTTGGCCTCAAACATGCCAGGCCATCTTCAAGTCTCCTTCCCTCACTGTCCCTCAGTGTTCCTCAGGCAACACTCATCCCACATGCCATGGGCCCTTTTGCCTTTTCTGTCAACCTAGCTGTGTTCTTCGCCTGCTCCCAGGATTAAGCCCATCACTCAGCTTGGAGACTCTTGTTTATCCTATTTTGGAGGTCTGGCTTTGGTAGCATCACCATAGAGATGGCCTTCTCCAACCCGCCCCTTCACACTTCATCAAGGAAGTGGAAATCAAAATCACAATGAGGTAGCATCTCATATTTGTTGGAATGGTTAAAATAAAAAATACAAGAAACAACAAGTGGAGAGGATATGAAGAAAAAGGAACCCTCATGCACCATTGGTGGGAATGTAAACTGGCATAGCCACTGTGGAAAACAGAATGGAAGTTCTTTAAAAATTTAAAAATAGAAATATCACTTGATCCAGTAATTCTACTATTGGGTATTTACCTGAAGAAAATGAAAACATTAACTTGAAAAGATACATGCACCCCCTATTTATTGAAGTATTAAATGTACTAGCCAAGACATGGAAGCAACCAAAGTGTCCACCAACAGGTGAATAGATAAGGAAATGTGGTATATATACACAACGGACTATTGCATAGCCATAAAAAAAGAATGAGACGGTGCCATTTGAGGTGACATGGGTAGACTTAGAGGGTATTATGCTATGTGAAATAAGTCAGCCTGAGAAGGACAAATACCATATGATTCCATCAATCAATCAGTCAATCAAGCCATCAATCAACAAACAAAAAACAGATTCAGAACTGTAAAATATAGAGAATAAACTGATGGTTGCTGGGGGCGGGGCAGGGTTGGGTGAAATGGGTAAAGGGGATTCCAGTTATGGAATGAGTAAGCCATGAGAATAAAAAGCATAGCATAAGGAATGCAATCAATGATATTGTAATAGTGATTTAATAGGACAGATGGTAGCTATACTTGTGGTGAGCAAAGCATAATGTATAAACTTGCCAAATCACTAAATTGTATACCTGAAACTAATGTAACGTTTGGCTACTACAAAAAAAAAAAAAAAAAGAGTAAGTAAAGTATAAAATCTAGAACTTATTGGGGAAAACTAAGAAGACTGAACAGGAGGACAAAGAGAAGCCAGGTAGCCATTCTCTATGAGCAAAAGTATAAAAATGGATGAAAGCAATGGGAGAGTAATTTGGATGAGACAGAAGAAAAGTTTCTGGAAAATAAGTAGGTCTATATCCGTAGACAAAAGATAAATTATTTCATGGATTGATTTAGTCATTCAAACAACTAACTTAATATTTCAAAGCCATTTGTTCAGCCAATTTCACTGGTTATTTTGAAATACAATCTTAGTAAACCCAGAGTCCCTAGGCATTCTGGTTGGAAACTATCTGCATATTCACCTCCATTCTCTGGACATGTCTTTTTTTCTCTCCATATTTTTTGAGACTTTAATGTTGATGTTGATACAATCCCCGATCAATGCTTTTAAGGTCTTAAACTACTGTTGGGTGATGTTAAGACATTCTTTTTGTTAAGTAGGATTAAGACATTTTTTTCTTTCACAAACCCCCAGAGCAAACTGTCACTTGTGTCAAGTCTGAGGGTCAAGGTGGCCACACAATATAGATTCATATTCAGTTCATGAACATGGGTCATGGGGCAGGATTTCAAATTGTGCTCAGGCTGAAGAGGCTCACCGAGACAATTGCTAAGTATGCAGAGGGGACTTTGTAGTCACCCACATGGTTGGTGATGTGATTGCAACAGCCAAGTGTAAGCTTCTGCAATATTTTAAACACTGAGGTATCATGAAAAGCAGAGGATTACATAATCCCAAATCTCTTTTTATTCTAGGGTCAATCCCAAGACCTCCTTAAGTATTCCCTGCTTGTAGTAGTAAACTTTTTCTTTTGTTAATTACTTCAATAGAGAACACCACTGATTCATGCTTCCAAAGACCTTCCTTTTCCCTTTCCTGACTGATATGTTGAAAAGTTGGGAAATGGTACATACAATTGAGTTCTTTAAGAAATAAAGATGATATGGGGTGCCTGGGTGGCTCAGTTGGTCAAGCATCTGCCTTCAGCTCAGGTCATGATTTCAGGGTCCTGGGATTGAGCTGCATGTTGGACTCCACCCCCCTTGCCTCTCCCCCTGCTTGTTCTCTCTCTCTCTCTTTCTAATACATAACTAAAATCTTTTTTAAAAAAAAAGAGATAAAAATGACTGAATAAAACTCACTGTTGGCCAACGACACAACAAAAAACTAATTTTCAGTTGCATTCAGGATGACTTGCTATTTGAATGACTCTGGCTGGTTTTTTTGTTTGTTTGTTTGTTTTTTTAAAGATTTTTTCTTTATTTATCTGACAGAGATCACAAGTAGGCAGAGAGGCAGGCAGAGAGAGAGGAGGAAGCAGGCTCCCTGCAGAGCAGAGAGCACGATGCGGGGCTTGATCCCAGGACCCTGGGATCATGACCCGAGCCAAAGGCAGAGGCTCAACCCACTGAGCCAACCAAGTGCCCCGACTCTGGCTGTTTTTTAATGCAACCATTTTTAATAGATAAGATTTGTTTTTCAGATGTTTTTGAGATCAGGAAGGAAGAAACTAAACAAATACCCTTAGGGAACTATTAAAAACCAACCCTTGAATGAAACCCTCATGTGTCAGTAATTTCCATTCCAAATCCATTATCTTCTTTTGTTCTACTTAAGATGACCAACAGTGATATGTGGAATTTAAGAAACAAAATAGAGAATCAGAGGGGAAGAGAGGAAAAAAATAAAACAAGACAAAATCAGAGAGGGAGATAAACCATAAGAGACTCTTAATCATAGGCAACAAACTGAGGGTTGCTTTGAGAGGAGTGGGATGGGAGGGATGGGGTAACTGGGAAATGGACATGAAGGAGAGCACATGATGTAATGAGCATTGGGTCTTTCATGCAACTGATGAATCACTGACCTCTACCTCTGAAACCAATAATACATTATATATTAACTGAATTGAAATTAAAAAAAAAAAAAAAGATGACCAGCGGTGAGTAAAGATTAGAAATTTGGGGGGCTGAAAGGGACTAACACCAGGTTTGAACTTAAACAAAAGGGGAACCATCAGGACACAGACATCGTGCACACTGCATGGGCAGAACACTGGAGACAAGGATTTGAATGCCTACTTTCCAGTCTCTCTGCCTCAGGCTGCCTTCCCCTCCTACGTGCGGTGTCTGTGGCAGGAAAGTGGCCACCAACCATTCCTAAGCTTTACATGTTACCATTTGACAAATAAAAAAAATACCCTGAATCAATGTTCTCATCATTCCCAGTCCATACAACTTTGTAGGAAAAGGCTCAGAACCCAGGGGATAAGATCCTGTCATAACATGACTGGTCTCATGACAGCCGTGTGGACAGAGAAGGGAAAAGCAGTTTTCAGAAGGGATGCTGACTTCACAAAATAATAGGGATCTTCAAAAGACTGAAAAACAAAACAAAACAAAAAACCATGATTTAATGACCTCTTTGATCATATGTCCTCTCACCTGTAATATGATGATCTACAATGAGTATTACTTTAGGAATTCAATAGTATATGTCCCACACAAAGGAATGCTGCCAAGCAGTGAAGATAGGAGAAAATGAGAGATTAAATGATCTGCCCAGATTATCACTATGAGTCAGAAACAAAGTCTAGACGCAAAAGATCTCTCTATCACCAGCCAGGTAATTGATCCTCCTTCAAAGGCAAGAGCCCTGTTACTTAACCCCCCAAATTTTATTTTGGGTTTTAAAAATGACTATGCTAGCAGCAAAGTGTGAGATGGCACAGCGCAAAGCAAGATACTAGCAGATCAATAAATACAAAGGAGACTGGGGATTGTTGGCGTTTGCGCGTTGGCTTCCTCGACTTTGGAGTGACATTGTTATCTCAACCTCCTTTAGGCTTACTCCGAAATATGCCATGACTAACATCTAGCTGATAGGTCATAATGAAATGCAATTTAATAATCCCTCACTGCCTGCATCAAAGGGAAAAGTACAGCCGGGTCCAGAACCGCTGGTGTGTTTGTCATTAGGTGGCGGTGACGCGCACAGGCACGTCGCCTCAGCCTCTTCTCTGACGGAAGAGAAACGAAGTGGAAAGAGTTTCATTTCTTGGTGCCTTAAAATAAACCTAAAGGAGAAACGTCTGCCTGTTATGTGGAGTGACAGGAGATGTTCTAAATAAGGAAATCAGTAGGGATAGCTGTAAGCTAGGCACCAGAGAGGTGTGTGTGGAGCCCTCTGAGCACACTTTTGTGAGACCCCTGCCAGTGGCCAGCTTGCTTCCCCCCTCTGACAGCCTTTCCTTTTCCCATTTCCCTCCCTTCCTCCCCTCCTCCCTTTCCTCCCTCCCTCTTTCCTTCTTCCTTCCCTCTTCTTCCCTCCTTCTTCCCACCCTCTGTTCCTTCCACAAACTATGAGCAACAGACTGAGCTGCTCTACATTCATAGTATTTTATATACAACCTGACAACCCTTGATCATATTTTATTCTAACTTTTAATAGAGCTGTCTTTGACTCTAAATATAAACTTCTGGAAGTCTGGCCCTATGGCTCCTCCCTCTCCGTCCTCAGCACACACACACCTGGAATTCACAGATGGTACCTAAGAGCAAATTGAGGGGAGCGGCTTCCGCTCTTCCTACCAAGTTATAAATTAAAGAACTGTCCCCACTACAATATGGGCTGAACACATCCAAAGATATGGCCGCAGCCACGTTTTGAGAGTCAAAAGGTAAAGCCCAGGGAAAGGGAAGAGAGGAGGGTTGTAGCCAGTCTCAGAGTTGGCTCTCAAGGACCGCAGCTGGCTGTGTAGTGTGGTAGTGAGATGGTGAGAAGGTAGAGGGGAGCTGGAAGGACAGAGCTGGGGCACAAAGACTCAGTCATCATGACAAACAATTTTACAGTGTAATACATAATAAAATGAAAATTAAAGCCATGATGAACAAAATATCAAAGCTTTAGATAAAGACACCCTTGGTCCTAGTGATATTTCCTTTTGCCTCAGATTCCATTCTGGCCACACACAGCACTGTGGAGACAACAACTCACAGGAGTGATCAAGAACTGTAGCGCTTTCATTCTGGTTCCCATGTGTGTCAGCTATGGAGTGGAAGCAAAAGGGCTTTAGATTCAGTGTCCCAAGTCCCAGATCACTGACTGAGAATTTGGACAAGTTGTTCACTTCATCTCTAAGATGAGGAGGTGGGTGTAACAGCCAGGATCATAGCAAGGAACAGATGGCACTCTCAAATGGGTAATTGGGGGGGGATTAATAAAAGGACTATAAAAAGGTGGGGGGCGGAGGGCAGGGCATCCACAAGGCAGGGGACAGTATTTCAGAACTGAGAGGAGCTGTTGCCCCCTAGGTTATAGCCTTGGAGGCCACAGGTAGGTGAGAGTGGAAAGAAGGGGTCAAGGGAAGACATCTAGCCTCAGAGGTCAGGGGGTTCCTAAGGTCCTATGATGGCTTTAAAATTTGTCTGAAATCCTCTGATGCTCCTGATACAATGTGATTAATTAAAAAAAAAAGTCCTTTACCTCTGTGAGCTTTGTCTCATAAACCCATAACCCAGTCTAATCATAACTAAAATATCAGACAAATTCCAGTAGACAGGCATCCTACAATACACCTGACCTGTATTCCTCATAACTGACAAGGTCATCAAAAACAAGGAAAGTCTGAGAAACCATTCCGATCAAAATTCCACCGGCATTCTTCAAAGAGCTGGAGCAAATAATCCTAAAATTTGTATGGAATCAGAAGAGACCCCGAATCGCTAAGGAAATGTTGAAAAACAAAAATAAAGCTGGCAGCATCACCTTACCTGATTTCAAGCTTTATTACAAAGCTGTGATCACCAAGACAGCATGGTACTGGCATAAAAACAGACACATAGACCAGTGGAACAGAGTAGAGAGCCCAGATATGGACCCTCAACTCTATGGTCAATTAATCTTTGACAAAACAGGAAAAAATATACAGTGGAAAAAAGACAGTCTCTTCCATAAATGGTGCTGGGAAAACTGGACAGATATATGTAGAAGAATGAAACTCGACTATTCTCTTACACCGTACACAAAGACCAACTCAAAATGGATAAAAGACCTCAACGTGAGACAGGAATCCATCAGAATCTTAGAGGAGAACATAGGCAGAAATCTCTTTGATATCAGCCACAGCAACTTCTTTCAAGATACGTCTCCAAAGGCAAAGGAAATAAAAGCGAAAATAAACTTCTGGGACTTCATCAAAATCAAAAGCTTCTGCACAGCAAAGGAAACAGTCAAAAAAAACAAAGAGGCAACCCACGGAATGGGAGAAGATATTTGCAAATGACAGTACAGACAAAAGGTTGATATCCAGGATCTATAATGAACTCCTCAAACTCAACCCACATGAAACAGACAAACACATCAAAAAATGGGCAGAAGATATGAACAGACACTTCTCCAATCAAGACATACAAATGGCTATCAGACACATGAAAAAATGCTCATGATCTTTAGCCCTCAGGGAGATTCAAATTAAAACCACATTGAGATATCACCTTACACCAGTTAGAATGGCCAAAATTAGCAAAGACAGGAAACAACATGAGTTGGAGAGGATGTGGAGAAAGGGGAACCCTCTTACACTGTTGGTGGGAATGCAAGTTGGTGCAGCCTCTTTGGAGAACAGTGTGGAGATTCCTCAAGAAATTAAAAATAGAGCTTCCCTATGACCCTGCAATTGCACTCCTGGGTATTTACCCCAAAGATACAGATGTCGTGAAAAGAAGGGCCATCTGTACCCCAATGTTTATAGCAGCAATGGCCACGGTTGCCAAACTGTGGAAAGAACCAAGATGCCCTTCAACGGATGAATGGATAAGGAAGATGTGGTCCATATACACTATGGAGTATTATGCCTCCATCAGAAAGGATGAATACCCAACTTTTGTAGCAACATGGACGGGACTGGAAGAGATTATGCTGAGTGAAATAAGTCAAGAGAAACCATCATAGACAATAGGACCCTAAGGAGAGATGACAACTAAGTGTAATCGCTTAAAAAATTAGCTCTTCATTCTGTTCATACCTGGTTATGACTTGGTTTTTCCTCAGCCTCCTTCACTCTGGCTTCCGGCTCTACCAGGCCACAGAAACTTCCCTCACTTAGGGCATTCCCAATTTTATATTGGCTGATCGCTTCCATTATTCCCTGCCCTCTTTGCATTTTTCAACACTTTCTTGTTTTCTTTTTTTGGAACTCTTATTCCTTGGATTTTAGGTAAAGTTGCTTTTCTAAAAAAGTCAGACAAATACTAACTCTGAAAACACCAAAAAATGATTTAAATGCTAATTTCATATTACTGTGTACACACTCACCCACACAATTTTGTGGCACAAAATTCAACAGCTGATTTTGTCTTTGCATCTTAAACATTAGAAGGGCAGAATCAAAGAAAAACTAAAAAGTATTTTCCTTACAAAATCATTTCTCTCTCTGTTAATTTGAAATATATGATTGTAAAGAAGCAAATTATTTGTAATTGGGGGATATGAGAATTTGCACTTAAAGTTATTGGCTATGCTTTAGGGAGGCAACAGGATGTGGAAGACAAAGCTACAAATCCTGAGATTTCAGGTTTAGGTTTAGAATACTTTTTGGGGGGCCACTGGGTGGGTATGTCAGTTAAGTGTCTGACTCTTGATTTTGGCTCAGGTCTTGAGCTCAGGGTCATAAGACTGGGATTGAGTAAGTCAGGCTCCATGCTCAGCAGGAAGTCTACTTCTCTCCCTCTGCCTCTTCCCCTGGCTGGGGTGTGCTATCTCTCTCTCTAAAATTAAATAAATAAACCTTTTAAGAAAATTGAATACTTTTTTGTGTGATGGGCAAAGGGATGAAGGCACATTCAGTCAGCTTAAAGGCATGAGGTGCTTGTACAACAGGCTATCTGTATGGAAAACATACAACTTGATCCCTACCTTACACCATATACAAAAATTAATTTGAAAGGGATCATAGACATTGACATAAAAGCTAAAACTATAAAGCATACAGAAGAAAAGGTAGGAGAATATCTTTGCAATCCTGGGAGAGGCAAATATTTCTTAGGTTACAGAAACACAAACCATAAGAGAAAAACCTGATAAATTGAACTTTATCAAAATTAAACATCTCTGCTCATCAAAAGACACCATTAAGAAAATGAAAAGACATGCCACAGAATGGGAGAAAATACTATAAATTCATATATCTGACAAACCAATCATATAAAGAAAACAATTCTATTTTTGAAATGGGCAAGTGCCGGAGTGACTGAATGGCTCGGTCAGTTATGCATCTGACCAGCTAAGGTCATGATCTCGGGAGTCCTAGGATAGAGCCCCACATGAGGCTCTCTGCTCAGTGGGGAATCTGCTTGTTCCTCCCCCTCTGCCCCCTCCCTAACTAGTGTGTATGTGTGTATGTGTGTGTGTGCGTGTGTGTGTGTGTGTGTGTGTGTGCATTCTCTCCCTTTCTTACTCAAACAAAATCTGTAAAAAAATAAAATAAATAGAATGGACAATGCCCCAAAGAGCCACCTCATAAAGGAAGGTATATAAATTGCCAGTAAGGGCATGGGAATGTGCTCACCACCACTAGTCAGCAGGAAATGCCAAATAAAACCACAATGAAACACCACTTCACATCCACTGAAGAGCTGAACTAAAACTAAAAGAAAACCTCTGATGACAGGTGAGATTTGGGGAGAGTCGAGGCCCTGGAGCATGGAAGCTCCATGTTCTTTCCCCATAGCTTGCCCTATGCATCTCTTCTGGCTTTGAGTTACATCATTTCATCGTAAACCAGTAATCTAAAGTTCACCATTCACGAAATGCAGTGTGAAGACATCAAAGCTCATGTGCAAAGAAACTAATTCAAAAGTCTTTTTTTTTTTTTAAAGATTTTATTTATTTACTTGACAGACAGAGATCACAAGTAGGCAGAGAGGCAGGCAGAGAGAGAGGAGGAAGCAGGCTCCCTGCTGAGCAGAGATCCCGATGCGGGGCTTGATCCCAGGACCCTGAGATCATGACCTGAGCCGAAAGCAGAGGCTTAATCCACTGAGCCACCCAGGCACCCAATTCAAAAGTCTTAAAACCAGTGTCTCTGGGCTCTAGCCAGGCCACTAAGATTTATGGCCTAAAGTAGAGGCAGAGCAGTGTGCCCCCACCCATGTCATTGTGCAAAATACGGAAACATCTGGAAGACTACAACAGCACCAGTGTCAGAAAAATGAAAAAAGAAGACCTGGGCTATGTCTCATTTCCCAGATATTATTCAAGTCCTACAGCTAGGTAAATACAAGGATGACATAAAGACCTACTCATTTCTAACTTAAAAAGAAAACATTAACTTTCAAAAAAAAACTGACATTTAGAAAAATGTAAAGGCAAACGAAATGTAGTGTACTTATGTAATGGAAAAGTACTCAGCAATAAAAAGAAAGAACTACTGATCCATGTGTCAACATGGATGAATCCCAAAAAGTTATAACAAGAAGGGAGAAGAAGTCAGACAAAGAAAGTACATGCTTCATGTTTGCAATGTTCTGGAGTTTAAGCTTGGGAAAACCATTTTTTGGTGCTAGAAATCAGAACAGTGTTTGCCTCTGGGGTTGGTGACTGATTGGGCACAAGGAAACTTCTTGGGAGGGAGAAAATGTTCTAGATCTTGACTGGGATGGTGGTCCCATGGTGCATATGTTTGTCAAAACTCACAGAATTGTACAGTTAAGATCTGTGTATTTTATCATACATCGATCATACCTCCATTAAAAATACTGGGGGATCAAAATCATGGTGAAAAAACTGTGTGATACCTTCTAAAAGTTTCATGAGAGATGCCAACACTTTTGTTCCCTGAGGAAGGCTATTGAGGAGTAACTAACCTCTAAGGTAAAAGTAAGAGAAATTAGAAAAAGGAGGAGGGAATGAGAGAGCAGAGGATACAGAACAGGAATGAAAAGGAGACCGGGAGAAAGAGAGAGGGAAGAAAGAGGTCTTGGGGTGCCTCTCATAGTCCTATCCCCGTGCTATCTTCTGAGATGGCACCAACATTTTTTGAATTGTAAAATATGTAGGGCATAGAGAATGAGTGTATTAAGTGCACATACATAGTTTCAATGAGAATAATTTTGAGATGTATTACCATCCATATTCTTACCACTGGGTTTAAGAAACAGAACACTACTGGGGTCTATTCAAGTTGGAACCCCCTTATTCTCTGTTACAGGGACCAAGTGATTATCCCTTACTTCCTATGGTTGTGGGTCACCTCGATACGTATCCCCAAGTGTTATATGGTTGAAGTCTAAAGCCTTCAGGAACAGGTGTAAATTTCGCCTGTAAGGAAGCCTTTTCTAATCTCTTATCTAGAAGGGTGAAGTCTGAGTGCTGGTGTTCTAGAGCCAAACGGAAAGATCTAGATGGGTGCACAAGATCACTCATCTCTTCTGCTTTTGGTCTGGTGCTAGAATTTCAAGTGTCTGGTGTCTGTAGTACAGAGACCATCTGCAGAGAATGAACCTTTAAACTTCTAGGGGGGGCAAAGCAGGGGGATGGATAACACGCTCAAGGGCTGAGAAATGAGAAGAAACTGCATCTTGAGATCTACCAGGCTTTCAGCAGTGTTTACTTTGATGCCTTCCCCTCCTCCTCACGCCCTCCAGCATGTCTGTCATGACCAATTTCAGCAGCCATCCCTTTGAGTGGGTTGGTCTGTAGCCTCCCCCACTGCTTTCCTGGAGACTAGGCTTTCTCTAGCCTCAAAACAGCTTTTCTTCTCATATCTGCTTCCTGGCTTCTGAAATGTTGTTGCTGTTGTCTTCTTTATAGCTGACTCTCCATCCCCTCCATCCCACTCTCCCTCTCTCTCTTCTTCCTCATCTCCACTTTGAACCTTTCTCTCTCTGCCCCCTCCCACTCCCCCAGGGTATATGTGTGAACCCATTATAGGAAATTTAATGGAGTTTTAGGAGAGAATGAAATTAGATGCTGAGTCCATTCTGCCATCCTTCACAATTACAAGAAATATTCATTCTTTTTTCTAAAATGTACACAGTAAAAAAAAATAATAATATAGGCAAATAATAATCCTTAATCCTACCATGTAGATATAACAATGATTAATATTTTGGTACTTATACTTCCAAGAGACAGAGACATAATTTTCCTTACAAAAATGAGATTATAGTACATATACTATTTTGCAGTATGATTTCTACATGTCATATATCACAAACCTGTTTTTATGTTATACATATACTTTTCTCACATCACTTAAATGGTATAGCATTCTACTGGCATGAAATTTTATCGAACCAGTCATCTATTGGTGAACATTTCTATTGTTTCTAATAATTAACTGTTGTAATCAAATAAATGTATAATTTAAAATTCCTTATTTTGGTTCTCTAGATTTAAAACTATAGTCTTAAATGGATCCTCACCATGGATTCCCTTTTTTTTTTTTTAAAGATTTTATTTATGTGTTTGACAGAGAGAGAGCACAAGCAGGGGGAGCAGCAGGCAGAAAGAGAGGGAGAAGCAGACTCCCCATCGAGCAGGGAGCCTGATACAGGGCTTGATCCCAAGGTAGATGTTTGACCAACGGAGCTTCCCAGGCACCCCCCTCACCATGGATTCGTAAAGGTGATATCTCTTTGAGTCTGGGATCAAGAATAAACCAACAGCAGGGAGAAGGTAAGACCATTTATAGTATTGGTGGAGAAATAAATCAGTTACTTTTCCTAAAGTCATGAACACTTGGATTTGGATGCCTCCCCCCCCGCCCGTATTCACCCATTCCCTTCTTTTCCATTCAGAAGAGCTTGAAAGGAAAAGCGGAAAAGCAGGAGGCACACTGACAAAGGGCTTGTTTTATTTATGAGGCTGAATGGTGGATTTTAGATCGCCACATATGGCACCTCCTAGCAAAACATGTCTGTCTGCGAAGACCTCTGGGTATTCTGAGAGCAAGAAGGGTTGAATTAATCTCAATGATGTGTCAAATTAGTGATCATATTAATTCCATATTGTCACCTGCTCTTTGGCAGGTTTGATAAACCACATGTTAAATTGATTATGCAAATTATCATAGGTAAATTAAAACATCTGCTCCACATATCATCAGATTTCAAGGTGAAAGTCTTCCTGAAGGTGAATTTTCCATCCCATACTAAATGTGGCATGTCCCCTGGTTACACTGTGCCTTGGTTTGCTGGCGTCTCAACTCTGCACTGGTATTTTCACTTTTTGATGCCACACATCAGATGCTGTATTTTCACAGCTATGAACAATAAGCTAGTTTGTTTTTCATACATAATGTAAGTTGACATGCTCCATAAAAATGAGAGTGAAAAATGCAGCATAACTATAAAAGATTTACCTTTTCAGTTCATAAAAGGGTAAGTCATGGGGCCGGAAAGGAGATACGGGGTGGACACAATAGAAAGCATCCCGGGAGAGCCACCTGCACACACAGGCTCTAAGAATTCCTGGAACCTTTTTACTCACTTCTTCCTGTTAGTGAGACCACCCGGCCCCGAGTGTGTTACTGGTCATCCGTTTTCTCAGTTACCATCACTTCGCAGCTGCACTTTCAATAAAGAAACATGAAGTAATACTCAAACTTTAGTTTTCCATAAGAATCAACTCAGGGGGCGACTGGATGGCTCAGTCATTAAGCATCTGCCTTCCGCTCAGGTGGGGATCCTGGGGTCCTGGGATTGAGTCCCGAATCAGGCTCCCTGCTCAGTAGAGAGCCTGCTCTGCCTACTTGTGCTCTCTCTCTCTCTGTGTCAAACAAATAAGTAAAATCTTTTTTTTTGTTGTTTATCTTAGTATTCTTTTTTTTTCCAATTTATTTATTTTCAGAAAAACAGTATTCATTATTTTTTCACCACACCCAGTGCTCCATGCAAGCCGTGCCCTCTATAATACCCACCACCTGGTACCCCAACCTCCCACCCCCCCGCCACTTCACACCCCTAAATAAGTAAAATCTTAAAAACAAAAACAAAAACAAACCCAAGGGCTTGTTAAAAATGCAAAGATCATCAGTTACTAGGATGGGCGTAGGGGAATATAAAAAAATAACAAAACAAAAGGGGGATACTACAACATAGTGAAAACACTATGCTAAGTGAAACAAGCCAGACATAAGACAAGCACTGTATGATTCCACTTCAATGAGGGACCCAGAATACGCAAACTCATACAGACAGAAAGTAGAACAGTGGTTAACTGGGGTTGAGGGGAGGGAAGGAGGTTTTTCTTTAATGGGTATAAAGTTTCTGTTTGGGATGATGGAAAAGTTCTGGAAATGGATGGTGGTGATGGTTGCACAGCAACGTGAATGTTTGTAATACCACTGAATCATGCACTTAAAAATGGTTAAAAATGGTAGATTCCATTTCATGTGTATTTTACCACAATGAAAAGAAAGATGTGGCCATAAAGAAATGACAAATGAGGAGTTGTATTATTTAAAAATGGAGATAACAGTCCCTGTTCCCTAAGGTTGTTGTGAATCTGGAGCAAGATAATATTTGAAAAGTGCTTAACAGCGGGTCTGGGTCTGGCGTGAGGTCATACTTAAGTAGATGGTAGTACCGGCCGGAGGCAATGCTTCTTCCTGTCCACAGCAACACTGCCTCGGGGTATGCTGAGGGTGAGTCGCTACACACCAATGCTCATGCAGCCCAGCCTTGATCAGGTCAGCCACTTGGCAGTGCTCTGACAACTGCCCAGGAGAACATCCTCCCACACCTTGTGGGAGGCACTCCAGAAGATTCTCCCTGTGCCGCTGCTCCCATGGGGGGAAATACACGACAAGGATAACATTCTTGTCCCCTGTGGTCCTTGAGAGAGGCAAAACTCTGCCCAGCAACACAGCTGAGAGGAAGATGGTGGCGGTGGCCACACCCTGGGGACCCAGCTGACCTTAGGCTTCTTGCCTGGCTTCTCTGAGGCATCCCACCAGCAACACAGGGCTTGAACAACTGCTTGGATCTCACCTCATCTGTCTCTTCTGATGCCCTCTATTCTCCCTCCTTTGAACCATCTCAATTCTACACAAAACTAGCAATCATTGATTCTTTATTAAATACATCTTTAAACATTCTTTTAAAGAAAACTCCCACAGTTGCAAACAGCAGGAACAAAGATTATTACACAAAATTAAATTTGATTGCAAAAACACCTCTTTGTTTTCTCTTGGATTTAATATTGATGAAGCAAATATAATTTTGATTTCTAATTAGTTTTAGCTCCCACTGGTATGGAGCTGCTTTGTTTAAGTCTTAAATATTACAAAGAATCATTAAAGGCTTTTCTTTTCCTGATTTTTAAACTCTTATTTCCAAAACCTTTCCAATAAAAAAAAATAAATCTAGCTTCATTTCCTTTTTATTTTAAAACTGTTGATGAATAAATAAATGGCTTTTCTTTGAAAAGGGTAATAATGAAGCATTCTTCTGTGGAATGGGGATAGTAGGAATCTCAGTGGGGTTTTATTTTTCTAATGAGAGTTTCATAAATGACCTTCACTCCTGTCTGGTCACTATAAAGGCATAAAAATCTCATATTGTTAAAAGCCTGGGGGAAGCTCAGAAAAACACTTATTCTCCAACTTCACTGAATTATTTTATGTAGGTTGCCTATAGGGTATCAAAAGAACTAGTTGGTCTTGTACAAGAAACAAATGAACTAGAACAACAAATCTCATATCAATTTGAGGAAGAAAACCAACAAAAAGAATGAACATTAAATGCCTGAATTTACAACCTTCTGTTTTGAGATACGATACACAGTACAAGTGACTTTGAAAGACAACGGACATCTTATGAAAAGATATTGGGAAGATTTGGGATGTAAATTTTATACACACACACACACACACACACATATATATATCACAAATGAATGGAAAAAAATAACTCATAATTTCCCCACGTAGAAATAGGTAAATGGGTTTTCCCAGAAAACCACCATTACAGACTCTAACCCTAGTTCCCTGTGTCTCCCTGCGTGTGTGGTTGTGTGCATCTGAGTGTGTACACGTACTTGTGTCAAATTTTATACACTGTCTTAGGTGTACAAACAAAGAAAAAAAAGGAAAGGAAATAAACTTTCTTCCCTGTAAGTGACCTCATCTTATTCTCAAGACTGCTCCTTGCCTCTGGGTACCAGGCTCCCAGTCAGTGGCCTCCTAAGCCCAAAACCAGTGCTCTCAGATTCCCTACCCACCTGGTTCTTTCTATAACAATTCTCCATCCATGTCACAGTTCAACCACACGAATGGGCTAGAAGTGAGGGCACCTGCTATGAATTAAACATTTTTATCTCCCCAATTCATGCCTTGAAGCCCTAACCCCCTAATGCGACTGTATTTGCAGGTGGGCCAGTGGGTGGTGGTTAGGTTTACATGAGGTCACGAGGGTGGGGTCTGTATGATGGGATTAGAGCCCTTATAAGAGGAGGAAGAGAGCCCAGAGTGTGTTTTCTCTCCCCTGGACCTCTGAGGACACAGGTAGAGGTCAGCTGTCTATGAGCAAGGATGGAGGCCTGCTTCAGGAACCAGGTCTGCTGCCACCTTGATCTTGGACTTCCCAAACTCTAGAACAGTGAGAACTACTTGTGTGTTGTTTCAGCCATCCAGCCTATGGAATTTGTTACAGCAGCCTGAGCTGATTGAAACACCACCATGTTCTAGCTGTGCAACTCATGGCATTTAGTGCCCTCCCTGTGCCTGGGTGAATCTATAACAATGAGATAGTCCCACCTACTTCTCTGAGCTGTTGAGAGACCAACTCAAGACCAACTCCAGCTCTCCCAGGTACAAAACAGAATCCAACAAATGAGGAGTCCCATCTCCACTCTATCTTGGCCTGAGAAACAGACTCCATGTAGCTGAAGGCTGTGCACCTCTCCCGGGAGTTCTTTGAATTGCCACGGAGGGGCTCAGAGTCCTTAACCCAAAGGCGAATAAATCACTTTGAGTTTAAGGCATCAGTGTGTGTTCAGAGGGCTTTCGGCCCTGCACAAATCACTCCTCCTGAAATGTCATTGTCCCTGCAAAAAGCAGAAGTACCCAATAAACTGGGGATTTGCTTGTCTCTTGTATTATTCCTTATTTGCTACCAGTGGGTTCATAAGTTTCAAATCTAACTCCTGCTGACTTCAAAACAGCCTCTTGACCCTACCTCAAAGCCACAAATGGCATATTATGTTTGTGCAAAAATACAAGTTAACATCAATTAAGTTTTCTAAGTTTGGGAATTCTTTTTTTTTTTTTAAGATTTTATTTATTTATTTGGCAGAGAGAGATCACAAGTAAGCAGAGAGGCAGGCAGAGAGAGAGAGAGAGAGGAGGAAGCAGTCTCCCTGCAGAGCAGAGAGCCTGATGCGGGGCTCGATCCCAGGACCCTGAGATTATGACCTGAGCTGAAGGCAGAGGCTTAACCTACTGAGCCCAAGTTTGGGGATTCTTTTATGACTCTACTTAGGATAAATGCAGAATCAAAAGGTTTTTACCGAGAAAAAAAAAAAAAAAAAAAGGGAATGCATATCCTTATCTTAAATTAACAACTGAGGCAGAAAACACACTAATATAATTGAATCCACAACTGTTTCTCCATCACAGATCACAAATCATCATTGAAAGGACCCAAGGGGCCCCTTTTAAAGACAGATCTGACTTCCTTTGCTTTTCTGCAGTTTCTGGAAGCATGCAGACTCAGCATCCCGCTGTCTCCACAACTTCTAGCAAGGAAGCTCTTAACTTTGCAGACCCCTTCCTAACTCTCTAGGCTGCTCCTGAGTTAACCTGGGTATGTTTCCACAAAAAGCTTGTCATGCTGCAATTTTTTTTTAAGTCTCCTCTAGTAGACTCCTAAACCATACCCAGAAATTGTAGGACCGCAAACACTCTCCTTCACCCTAGATCCACCCCCCCTTCACTTGATACAGATTTCAGACAATTGCTCAAGAATATCAGTGGTGAGTCAGACCAAGTGACCAAGAGAACAGAGATCTGTTGTATTTGACGGAGTTATGATCTGAAGATAAAGTAGCCTCAGCTGATGATCTCGTCAGGAACTCTTGGAGCAGTTTTCTGTCACGAGCTTGGTGAAGAACTTCCTGCTGTAGACTGAACAGTGGGTTCACCCAGATGGCCTCCTGTGCTATACAACCGAATTTTCGATTCTGCAGGCCCGAACCCCACACGGTGAGATCTGTGCCTGCTCACCATGGAAATCAGGTGAGATTAGGATCTAACATCCTTCAAAGCTGAGTTCAGCCCCAAATCTGCTGTGCCCTTGGGTGTGTCACATATGTGGGCCTCAGCCCCCTCCTCTGTAAATTTCAGACTTGTGCTCACACACTCACCAGACCTGCTGGAGCTGAGGACTCAGAAAGGAGCTTGTTCAACAGAGAGAGGCCGGGCTCTGCTCCAGATATGTGGCAGAGGCCGGGGTGGACCTCATGGGTGACTCTGCTCTATGGGAGAATTTAGGAGCTTGCTGGGTCTTCTCTAGCTCTTGGATTTCTCCAATTTTTAAATGAAGAAACAGAAGGTATCTGGGGTGCTCAGTGGGTTAAGCCTCTGCCTCCGACTCGGGTCATGATCCCAGGGTCCTGGGATTGAGCCCTGCATCGGGCTCCCTGCTCATCAGGGAGCCTGCTTCCTCCTCTCTCTCTGTGATCTCTGTCAAATAAATAAATCTTAAAAATCTTAAAAAAAAAAAAAAAAAAAAAGAAAGAGCAGGTGGGTGGCAGGTATCAGCAACATCTTAGGATGCTGGTATTCAGGATGCTTTTATCACCATTCACCTCTTCACATAAAGGTGTGCACATGACTCCCTCCTTCCCTTTCATCTGTTTCTGGGACCTTCTATTAACTACACCTCCTTCCTTCAGTAGAAGGGGGTTGGCATCTTTTTCCCTGAATTTGTAATGAAGTTTCCAGGTGGAGGGCTTCCCACCCCCCCACACCCACCCCCCACACACACACCTCACTCAGTAAGTTTCTTCAGCAAAAAAGTGCTCTGTGCCTCTATTTTCTCTCTGCCATGTAAGAAGCTGGGATGAATATATAATTCAAAGCCCAACCTTCCCTGTGTGTTTGCACGTGTTGGGAGCTCTTGTCTTGCTAGAAGCTTTCATTCCACATTCGTGGCCCTGCAATTTTCTCTATAGGGTATCCATCAACCAGGGTGACAGGGAGGCTCCTGTCACAGGAGTGGCTCAGACTCTAATGGTGAAGGTAAAACAAGAACAAGAGAAATAGCGTCTAACCCAGTAAGGGAGGCTGGGAGGTTGCCGATCACAGAGCCCCACGTGGACATGAAAGGAGCTCGTGTTTTTAACTCATCCCCTATCATTTTGGAAGGGGAACGGGCAGCCGTGTGTGGCTTTGACAGTTTGCTCTCCTCTGCACTGGAATTCAGAAAGAAAGCAGCAAGTCTAAGTGGTTTCTCCCTCCTGCCTCACCCCTTCTCGGTAGAGCTTCTGTCGTTATCCTGTAAAATACAACAGGGGTGGGACAAAGGATCTTCTCTCCCACCCTGAAGATGCATTATCTCATTTTCAAAATGGGCTCTGAAGCCACAGGCACACCACCACTAACCCTGAATTCTGCTACGTAAAGATGACTCTGGAAGCAACTGAGCTCTGAAATTTGAGGCATCCTTTGTGGCTTCTGTGCCCAACCCCTCTGCACGGGGGCGATTACTGATGGCCCCCTTACAGTCCTTGTTTCCTTTGCAACCCAAAGACCCAGAAGCTGTAATTTATAGAGGTCTCTATTGTGTAAAAATGACATCAGACCCTTTGTTTCAAAACAGAGGAGGTAGTTCTGACTCAGGGGCCTCTAAAGGGTTCCTGAAAATCGATAGAGATGGGGAGCCCAAGGAATGTTCTTCCATCTGTTTTCCCAAGCATGTTTTAACACCTCTGCAATGTCAGCACCCCACCTTCTCCGCCCTATCCTCAGACCAGAGAGGGCAAGAGTGTGGGAACACACACACACACACACAGGCTTGGAGTCAGCCAACCTCAGCCTGAGCCCTGGTCTCCCCATATTGGCCATATAGGATCCTAAGAAATCTGCTCTACTGTTCTGAGCCTCTGTTCGCTCATCTGGACGCTAGTACTAATCCTCACTTTGCAGGCTTGTTGAGAAGGTTCAGTGTCACAACATGGGAACAACACAGGACAAGGCCCGACCATAACAAATGTCAGTCCTCATCTCCCTGAATCCCCCCTTTGTACACCTGCCAATTCATACGTGGAAGTTCAAATCCTCATCTCATTTCTTCTGTCTCCAAATGCTCTGTGGGTTTCCTTGAATGATTTTTCGACAGTATTGTTTAAGAGCCTGAGCCACCACCTGAAAGGTCATTAATGTGCCCCAGCCCTTGAGGTGACGATCTGCTGATACAGACGGGTCGTCTGAGAGTGCTTGCGGAGGCCTTGCTGGTTACCAGGAAGAGATTTAAATGTAAAGGGAAGGGACGCCTGGGTGGCTTAGTCAGTTTAATGTCTGCCTTTGGCTCAGGTCGTGATCCCAGGATCCTGGGACTGAGTCCCCCATCTGGCTCCTGCTCAGCAGGGAGTCTGCTTCTCCCTCGGCATGCTGCTCCCCTGCTTGTGTTCTCTCTCTGGCAAATAAAATCTTTTTTTAAAAATGTATAGGGAAGGATGGGGCAGCCAACCTTTTGAGACTTGAAACTCTTCAGCATTCACAATGCATTTAGTAAATCATTTTGAGCATGCACTATCTACTAGGAATCATTCTAGATGCTGAGGAAAAGAGCAGTAAAACAAGGCAAACTCAGATCAGCTCTCCTGGACCTCTGTCTGGTGAGGACAGACTCTCTTAGACAGGCTGCAGTGATCAATACCGTAGACAGAGGGGCTTAAACAACAGACATTTTTTTCATTCTAGAAGCTGGAAGTCTGAGATCAGGCTTGCAGCAAGGCTGGGTTTTGGTGAGAGCCCTTTTTCTGGTTCATAGACAGTTACTATTGTGCTGTGTCCTCAGATAGCAGAGAGAGAGAGAGAAGGAAAGAGAGAGAGGTCATTTCTCTCCTGTCTCTTCTTGTTAGAGCACTAATCCCATCATGAGGGCTCCACCTTCATGACCTTAACTGCCCCCCAAGGGCCTCACTTGTAAATACGATCACATTGGGAAATAGGGCTTCAACATATGAATGGGAGGGGGCACACACTTCGTCCATAACAGACACTTAATGATCAACCACATAAACCAGACAATTTCCGATATTAGAAGTGCAGTGAAGATAAATAAAGGAAGCAAGAGTGATTGGTGGAGGGTCCTTTGAAGAAGAGATCAGAACAGCCTCACTGAGGAGGTAACATCTGAACAGGGATGAGAAAGATGAGAAGGAGCCAACCCCACGAGGACCCGGGCAGAGGGAGAGCACAGCTTGGTATCCCCGACCACACGCTCGCCCCTGAAGAGGGGCCAGGGGATTGG
This sequence comes from Neogale vison, assembly GCF_020171115.1. Taxonomy (NCBI): domain Eukaryota; kingdom Metazoa; phylum Chordata; class Mammalia; order Carnivora; family Mustelidae; genus Neogale; species Neogale vison. The sequence goes on from NC_058091.1 coordinate 214,160,525, forward strand.
AGCTCAAAGGAAAACAATGTGAGATAAGGGCAGAAAGGCAGATGGCAAGGGCTTTATAAACCGGCATAAGGAGTACAGGCTTCAGAATAATCTCACCCACAACATCAAAGGACCTCAGAGATTCAAACACCACTTGCTTTGGACCAAGACTGTGTCTGCACATTTCACTTCTTGGGGGTCAGCCTCTTTGCTGTGGGTCCTGATGCCTTGCTCCTACTACTATTAGTGAAAGAAGCAAGCAGTAAAAACGCCTTAAATCTGCACATCCCTCAGAGAATCACAAACAGACTGAATGAGGACAGTTGGCCCAAACCTCGAGTGTTATGACACTGTCCTAACTCACAATGAAGACAGTAACAAAACACTCAGAGGAACAAGAAGGAAACAGGAAGCTGGGAGAAAGAATATCCAGTCCTTGTGTTCACTATGGAAATTCCTAAGAAAACAAAATCATAGGGGCGCCTGGGTGGCTCAGTGGGTTAAAGCCTCTGCCTTCGGCTCAGGTCATGATCCCAGGGTCCTAGGATCGAGCCCCACATCGGGCTCTCTGCTCAGTGGGGAGCCTGCTTCCTCCTCTCTCTCTCTGTCTGCCTCTCTGCCTACTTGTGATCTCTGTCTGTCAAATAAATAAATAAAATCTTAAAAAAAAAAAAAAAGAAAACAAAATCATAAACCAGAGAGCTTTGTAACCCTTCAGGGGGAATCTTTTCCCTCTCTATTTTGAAAGGCTGACTCTCCTGCCTTGATCTGAAAACTGTTACTGTGTGGAGAAGACAAATTCAGTCTGGTCCCATCAGCCTGTTCCCTTCTCCTGCACCCCTTTCTTGTTCTAGGACCAATGTGTCCTTTCTCCCTCTCTGCCATGTAGCCTGTTTCTTCCAGTAGCCACATACATGGATGTTAAGCTTTACACTGAGTTTTCTCTGGAGCCTCTCTCCCCAGCCCCATGTCTCCTGATGGGGAGCTGGGGCACTTTCCTGTAGGTCTTGCAGCAGCTCCTCAGGGGAGTGGAGGCTAAATGTCACTTCCACTCATTCCCTCAGCTCCACCTGGTGAGCTACCCCACTTTCATCTTTCCCTCCAAACCCATTGTTTGAATGTTGGGGAAAACCCATTGTTTGAATGATTCTTTTTCCTTTTTTTTTTTTTTTTTTTTTGGTCACCCACCAGGTTGGATCATTCTGTATCAGAGAAGGACACCAGGTTCGTTCTTTCCAGAAAGAACAAGCTTTTCCATGGTCATGTATCCAAACCATCTCCTGCTACTCCCAGTGACCCTCCATAATCCTCCAGAATCCCCTCCATAGACTGGATGTCACAATTATACATTCTGAACGAAATGGTCTGCAGAATGTCCAAAGTATGGAACCTGTATGATTGTTTTTTTAAAGATTTTATTTATTTATTTGACAGATGGAGATCACAAGTTGGCAGAGAGGTAGGCAAAGAGAGAGGAGGAAGCAGGCTCCCTGTCAAGCAGAGAGCCCAATGCGGGGCTCAATCCCAGGACTCTGGGACCATGACCTGAGCCGAAGGCAGAGGCTTTAACCCACTGAGCCACCCAGGCATCCCGGTACCTGTATGTTTTTATAAAATTTTATATTAGGCAATTTCTTACTGTTAGCCATTAAGTTCTTCTATGATAAGCAACATCCATCTAAATAAGTTAATGAAAAGGAAACCTATAACTTAAAAAAAAAAAAAGCACTTGTAGGAAATGGGAAGTTGAGAGCAAATCGTGCAAATGCAACTGAAGCAAAAGTGAGACAGAGTCAGGCCGAGGGAGAATGAGCAAAGAGCTGGGACACAGGAAACCAAGCCTGCTCTCTTGGAGTACGATGGATGAGTGTCAGGCCTCCCCTGTTTGTGGTGGCAAGTTTCCCACCCTCCTTTCAACAAGGCAGAAGCCCTGGTGATGGTTGCTGCAGCAGCAGTGAGCCACAAGATGGCCCGTAATCCTCCCCCACCTCCTGGGGTTCACACACTTGTCTAATGCCCACCCCCCAATGCCAGGGTCAGTGTGTGGGACTGGAAGAATATGGAAAAGTGATGGTATATCACTTCTGAGATGAAATAATAAAAAACATCGTGACCCCTCTCTCTCTTCTTTTCCTCAATGATGTACTCTTAAGAACACCCATGTCAGGACGGCTGGGTGGCTCAGTCAGTTAAGCATCTGCCTTTGGCTCAGGTCATGATCCCTGGGTCCTGGGATCGAGTCCCACATCAGGCTCCCTGCTCGGTGGGGAGTCTGCTTCTCCCTCTACCCCTCTCTCCACTCATGTTCTCTTCCTCTCTCAAATAAATAAATAATCTTAAAAAAAAAAAAAACGAAAAGAACCCCCATGTCATAAGCACCCCTAAGGAGAGGCCCCCTGTGGCAATGAACTGAAGTCTCCTGCCAACAGCCACACGGGTGAGCTTACAAGAGGGTCCTCTGGCTCCAGTTAAGTCTTCAGAGACTGCAGCTCTGGTCTAAGCCTGACAGCAGCCTCAGGGAGCTGTGAGCCAGGACCACCCAGGCAAGTGAAGAAACTACTCCTGATTCCTGACCCTCAGGAAATACATGAGATCACAAATGTCTGTTTTAGGCTACGGAGTGTTAGTGTAGTTAGTTATGTAACAGCAGGTAACTATCCAGCATTTATCATCCCTCATGTCGAAACTTATCTGGGGTCCTAGAGACCAGCACTTCTTACATTTTAAAATGCATGCTAGTCACCTGGAGAATCTTGTTAAATACGAGTGTTCTGAGGGGCACCCGGCTGGCTCAGTCAGAAGACCATGCAACTCTTGATCTTGAGTCTTGAGTTCAAGCCCCACACTTGTTGTAGAGATTACTAAAAATAAATAAATAAACTTAAGAATTTTTTAAAAGGTTTTTAATTTATTGGGGCACCTGGGTGGCTCAGTCACTAGGCATCTGCCTTCAGCTCAGGTCATGATCCCAGGGTTTGGGGATCGAGTCCTGCATTGGGCTCCCTGCTCAGCAGGAAGCCTGCTTCTCCCTCTCCCACTCTCCCTGCTTGTGTTCCCTCTCTCACTGTGTCTCTCTCTGTCAAATAAATAAATAAAATCTTTTTTTAAAAAAGATTTTTAATTTATTTGGAAGAGAGTGGGCATGAGTTGGGGGAGGGAAAAAGAAGACAGAGAAGCAAAATCCCAAGCAGACTCCCTGCTGACCAGGGAGCCCGACCTGGGGCTCGATCCTAGGACCCTGGGATCATGTTCATGACCTGAGCCAAAGGCAGTCACTTAACCCACTGAGCCACCAAAGGTTATTAAAGAAAAAAAAAAAAAGACCACATTTCCCCCTACAACAAACTGTTATTACTTCTATAAGGAGAAATGATAAAACGTTTCATTGTGGCCATTATGAATTTCAGGGTAAAATCAGAGAATCCACAGCCCACTGCTCCTTCACGCCACTGTGCTGACATGCTACCTAGACACTCCTTCACTGCCCTCTCCCTGATTTATCAGCTTGAGCAGTTTCCTCCAAAGCCCCCAAGTGCTAGACACTGCTTGAGACAAGCCAGTACTATTCCAGGCAGACCCCCTCCTGAGAATGATGCTTTTCAAAGAGGCTTTCCACTTTCTTTAGCCCTTGATGAGCACTCAGGAACTTCCTGACATCACAGGCCCACACAGTCGCTTGAAAATCAGCCAATGGCTATGGAGTATGTTTCTTGCTGATTACTGTAGCATTGAAATTGGGCATACTGACTGTAGTGTACATACTGCTCTGGTGACTATTTCTGCTCTGTGTTGCAGAGAGTCAGTAGCCCTCCATTATACTCAGATGCACAGCCTTTCACAGAAGGTGGGCAGGCACGTTCCGTTAGGCAAATTCCAACAAAGAAAAGCACTGTGTACCTCATTATGCTGTGCATGCAGTTGGAAAGAAGTCTTAGCAGTGGATCCAACTTCTAATGCTGATTGAAGGAAAATGTGCATTTCAAGGGGAAAAAAAATAAAAGATACTCTAAAGCATTCACAAAATTTAAAACACAAGTTAAAAAAACCTATTGGCCAAAAATAAAGTTGGATAATATGCAATGTTAGTGAAGATACAGAAGAAAGACTCACATGAAAATTCTGGGAGTATAAGCTGGTGTGAAGGTTTTGGATGGAAACTTGAAATCATAAACAAGAAATTTAAACATAAATATCTTTGACATTAAAAAAAAACCAATTTCATTTTTAGGAATCAACCCTAAAGATAGACTCTGCTATTGAATTTTGTTCCCTCAAAATTTGTATGTTGAATCCCTAATCCCTGATGTGAGTGTATTAGGAGATGGGGCTTCACGATGGGCTTTAGATCTTCAGTCTAACAGTAAAAGATGTGTTCAGACATAGCCAAATGTTTGGGGTAAGAGAGTTGTCTTCCATTTGAAAACTACTGAGTTAGGCAAAGACCTCTCTGATAAAATATCAAAAGTATGATCCATTTTTTAAAAATGATAAACTTGAGGGGCTTCAGGGTGGCTCAGTCGGTTAAGCATCTGCCTTTAGCTAGGGTCATGATCCCAGGGTCCTGGGATGGAGCCCAACATGAGGCTTCCTGCTCAGTGGGGAGTCTGCTTTTTCCTCTCCTTCTGCCCTTCTTCCCCGACTCATCTCTCTCTTTCTCAAATAAATAAACTTTTTAAAAAGTGATACACTTGACTTCTTTAAAATTGAAAATTTTGCTCTGTGGAAGACAATGTTAAGAGAATGGGAAGGGGGACGCCTGGGTGGCTCAGTCAGTTAAGTGTCTGCTTTGGCTCATGTCATGACCCCAGGGCCCTGGGATCGAGCCCCACATCAGACTCCCTGCTCAGAGAGAAGCTTGCTTCTCCCTCTGCCTGTTCTTTCCCTGCTTGTGTTCTCTTTCTCTCTGACAAATAAAATAAATAAAATCTTTTTTTAATAATAAAAGAGAGAAAAAATAAAAAGAATTAAAAATAAAAGAGAGAATGGAAAAGAAGAAAATATTCACAGAACACATTTTTTACAAAGGTCTTATAACATAGATTATATAAAGAACTCCTAATACTCAAGAATAAAAAGATAAACCACCAACTTTTTGAATGGGCTGAAGATTTGAACAGATACCTCACCAACAAGACATATAGATGGCAAACAAATATAAAAAAGTGTTTGACATCATTAGTCATTAGGAAGATGCAAATTAAAACCATAGTGAAACAACACTTCACACCTATTAGAAAGGTTAAAACTTAAAAATCTATAATAGCAGGGGTGACTGGCTGGCTCAGTGGGTGGAGTGAATGACTCTTAATCTTGGAGTTATGAGTTCAAGCCCCACATTGGGTATAGAGATTATTTAAAAATAAAATCTTAAGAGCAAGATGGTGGAGGAGTAAGAGACTGAAATATCTCAGGAGATCAGCTAGATAGTTATCAAACCATTCTGAACTCCTACAAACTCAACAGGAGATAGAGGAGAAGAAGAGCAGCAATTCTAGGAATAGAAAATCGACCACTTTCTGGAAGGCAGGATGTGCAGAGAAGTGAATCTGAAGCCACGGAAAGACAGACTGCAGGGGGAGGGGCCAGCTCCTGGCAAGTGGTGGAGCAGTGGAGCACAAAATCAGAACTTTTAGAAGTCTGCTCCACTGAGGGACATCGCTCCAGAGGCTAAGGAGGGGTGGAGCCCTTGTGGGGACAGTGTGATCTCAGGAAGTGTGGGGTCACAGAAAGACCAGGGGTGTCTGAGTGTGGCAAAGCTGCCAGGTATCAGAGCAGGGAAGCTGCCTACAGAGACAGAGCCAAGGAGTGAGCTCTCAGCTTGGGGTTACCTTAAACTGTGATCTGTGGCACAGTCAGACCACTGCTCTTTGAGCAGGGACCCCACAAGTGGCAGATCCGGGGACACTTACTTTCTCCCTCCAGGAGGGACATCATGGCAGGAATCTGCTGGGTTTGGAGACTCTGGGCAGGGCTATGGGCCAGACACAGAAATGCTCAGTCACAGGCTGGATGAGCACAGAGCATGGCTGGAGACCAGGGACATGGGAGCAATTGACTGCTTTTCTCCAAGGGTGTACTGAGGAGTGAGGCGCCGAGCTCTCGGCTCCTCTGGGCCAGAGATTGGGAGGCCGCCATTTTCATTCCCATCCTCCAGAGGTCTATGGAAAGCATTCAGGGAACAAAAGCTCCCCAGAGCAAAGGGAACTGAGCAGATTACTTAGGCTGGCCCCTGGCAAGGGTGGTGCAATTCTGCCTTGGGCAAACATATTTGAGAATCACTGCAACAGGCCCTCCCCCAGAAGATCAGCAAGAACATCCAGCCAAGACCAAGTTCACTGATTGAGGAGAACTGCGAAACTCCAGAGCTAGGGGAAAGCAACACATAGAACTCATGGCTTTTTTCCCATGATCCTTTAGTCTTGCAAAGTTAAATTTTTTTAATTTAATTTTTTTCTTATTCTAGTTTAACTTTTCCTCTTCCTCTTTTAATGTTTTTTTAACTATTTCATCTTAATAACTTTTTTTAAAAAACTTCTTAAATTTTCACTGTTATAGTCATATTTTATCCCTTCATTGTATTTAACCTTATTATTTGTACACAAATAATGTGGGTTTTTTCTTTAAAATTTTGGGATACAATTTCTTCTAATCTATCAAAATATACCCTAAATCTAGCACATGGCTTTGTTCTAGTCTTCAGCCTGATCACATTTTCTCCTCTTTTTTTTTTTCTTTTTCCAACCAACTTAGCTTATCAATTCCTTTTTAAGAATCTTTCTAAATTTTTATCTTTACAGTCATATTCCATCCCTTCATCATGTTTATGCTTATTTTGTATATATATAAGTTTTTCTTTCTTTAAAATTTTGGGAGGTAGCTTCCCTTAAGGGACAAGAATACACCCAAAATAAAGAGGGTGGCTCTGTTCTATTCACCAGTCTAATATATATATTTTTTATTTTTTATTTTTTTCTCCCTTTCTTCTCCCCCCAGTTTCAGGTCTTTTCTGATTTGATTAGTGTATATTTTTCTGAGGTCTCTGTCACCCTTTTAGTATTTTATTCTCTCATTCATATATTCTTATCTGGATAAAATGACAAGGCGAAAAAACTCACCACACACACACACACAAAGAACAAGAGGCAGTACCAACAACTAGGGACCTAATCAATATGGATATTGGTAATATGTGAGAACTAAAGTTCAGAATGGTGATTATCAACGTGCTAGCTGGGCTCAAAAAAGGCATGGAAGATATAAGAGAATCCCTTTCTGGATAAATATAAGCTCTTTCTGGAGAAATAAAAGAATGAAAATCTAACCAAGTTGAAATTTAAAAAGCTATTAAAGAGGTACAATAAAAAACGGAGGCTCTTACTGCTAGGATATATGAGGCAGAAGGGAGAATTAGTGGTATAGAAGACCAAATGATGGAGAATAAAGAAGCTGAGCAAAAGAGAGACAGACAACTACAGGATCATGAGGGGAGAATTTGAGAGATAAGTGATATCATAAAATAAAACAATATTAGAATAATTGGGATCCCAAAAGAAGGAGAAGAGAGAGAGGGGCAGAAGGAATATTGGAGCAAATTGTAGTAGAGCATTTCCTTAAATGGCAAAGGGAACAAGCTTCAAAATCCAGGAGGCACAGAGAATCCCCCTCAGAATCAATAAAAATAGGTCCATACCCTGTCATCTAATAGTACAACTTACAAGTCTTAGTGACAAAGAGAAAATCCTGAAAGCAGCTCAGGACAAAAGGTCTGTAACATACAATGGTAGAAATATTAGATTGGCAGCAGCCTTATCTACAGAGATGTGGCAGGCCAGAAAGGACTGGCATGATATATTCAGAGCACTAAACGAGAAAAATATGCAGCCAAGAATACTATATCCAGCTAGGCTGTCACTGAAAATAGAAGGAGAGATAAAAAGCTTCCAGGACAAACAAAAATTAAAAGAATTTGCAAACACCAAACCAGCCCTACAGGAAATATTGAAAGGGGTCCTCTAAGCAAAGAGAGAGCCTAAAAGTAATAGACCAGAAAGGAACAGAGAAAATATATAGTAACAGTCACCTTACAGGCAATATAATGGCACTAAATTCATATCTTTCAATAGTTACCCTGAATATAACTAGGCTAAATGCCCCAATCAAAAGACACAGGTTATCAGAATGGATAAAAATCCAAGCCCCACTGATATGCTGCATACAAGAAACTCATTTTAGACCCAAAGACACCTCCAGATTTAAAGTGAGGGGGTGGATGGGGCACTTGGGTGGCTCAGTGGGTTAAGCCTCTGCCTTCAGCTCAGGTCATGATCTCAGGGTCCTGGGATTGAGCCCCACATCGGGCTCTCTGCTCAGCAGGGAGCCTGCTTCCCACCCACCCCCACTCGCCTGTCTCTCTGCCTACTTGTGATCTCTGTATGTCAAATAAAATTTTTAAAAAATCTTTTAAAAAATAAATAAAGTGGAGGGGGGCGGACAATTGACCACGCTAATGGACATCAAAAGAAAGCTGGGGTGGCAATCCTTATATCAGATCAATTAGATTTTAAGCCAGACTATAATAAGAGATGAGGAAGGACATTATATCATACTTAAAAGATCTGTCCAACAAGAAGATCTAACAAGTCTAAATATCTATGCCCCTAACATGGGAGCAGCCAAATGTATAAACCAATTAATAACAAAATCAAAGAAACACATCGACAATAATGCAATAATAGTAGGGGACTTTAACCCCCATCTCACTGAAAGGGACAGATCATCTAATCAAAAGATCAGCAAGGAAATAAAGGCTTTAAATGACACACTGGACCAGATGGACATCACAGATATATTCAGAACATTCCATTCCAAAGCAAAAGAATACACATTCTTTTCTAGTGCACATGCAACATTCTCCAGAATAGATCACATCCTGAGTCACAAATCAAATCTAAACTGGTACAAAAGGACTGGAATCATTCCCTGAATATTTTCAGACCACAATGCTCTGAAGCTAGAACTCAATTCCAAGAGGAAAGTTGGAAAGAACTCGAATATATGGAGGATAAAGAGCATTCTACTAAGGAATTAATGGGTCAACCAGGAAATTAAAGAAAAATTGAAATAATTCATGGAAACAAATGAAAAGGAAAACACAACTATTCAAAATCTACAGGACAGAGCAAATGCAGTCCTGAGAGGAAAGTATATAGTGTTACAAGCCTTTCTCAAGAAACAAGAAAGGTCTCAAGTACACAACCTAACCCTACACCTACAGGAGCTAGAGAAAGAACAGCAAAGAAAGTCCATACCCAGCAGAAGAGGAGAAATCATAAAGATCAAAGCAGAAACCAATGAAATTGAAACCAAAAGAACAGTAGAACAAACCAATGAAACTAGGAGCTGGTTCTTTGAAAGAATTAATAAGATTGATAAACCCCTGGTCAGACATATCAAAAAGAAAAAAGAAAGGACCCAAGTTAATAAAATCATGAATGAAAGAGGAGAGATCACAACCAACACCAAAGAAATACAAACAATTATAAGAACATATTATGAGCAAATATATGCCAGCAAATTTGACAATCTGGAAGAAATGGATATATTCCTAGAGACGTATAAACTACCAAAACTGACCCAGGAAGAAATAGAAAACCCAAACAGACCCATAACCAGTAAGGACATTGAAGCAGTCATCAAAAATCTCCCAACAGGGGTGCCTGGGTGGCTCAGTGGATTAAAACCTCTGCCTTCAGCTCAGGTCATGATCTCAGGGTCCTGGGATCAAGCCCTGCATCAGGCTCTCTGCTCAGCAAGGAGCCTGCTTCCTCCTCTCTCTCTCTGCCTGCCTCTCTGCCTACTTGTGATCTCTGTCAAATAAATAAATAAAATCTTTTTTAAAAAAAATCTCCCAACAAACAAGAGCCCAGGGCCAGTCAGCTTCCCAGGGGAATTCTACCAAACATTTAAAGAAGAATCAATACCTAGTCTCCTGAAACTGCTCCAAAAAATAGAAATGGAAGGAAAACTTCCAAACTCATTTTATGAGGCCAGCATTACCTTGATCCCAAAACCAGACAAAGACCCCACCAAAAAGGAGAATTACAGACCAATATCGTTGATATCCTTGATGAACACGCATGCAAAAATTCTCATCAAAATACTAGCCAATAGGATCCAACAGTACATAAAAAGGATTATTCACCACAAACAAGTGGGATTTATTCCTTGGCTGCAAGGTTGGTTCAACATCTGCAAATCTATCAATGATATATAATATGTTAATAAAAGAAAGAATAAGAACCATATGATATTCTCAATAGAGGCTGAAAAAGCATTTGACAAAGTTCAGCATCCTTTCTTTTTTTTAATTTATTTATTTCGTTTTTAAAGATTTTATTTATTTATTTGACAGAGAGAGATCACAAGTAGGCAGAGAGGCAGGCAGAGCGAGAGAGAGAGGAGGAAGCAGGCTCCCTGCTGAGCAGAGAGCCCGATGCAGGACTTGATCCCAGCACCCTGAGATCATGACCCGAGCTTAAGGCAGCGGCTTAACCCACTGAGCCACCCAGGCGCCCCAGTTCAGCATCCTTTCTTGATCAAAACTCTTTAAAGTGTAGGGATAGAGGGTACATACCTCAATAACATCAAAGCTATCTATGAAAAACCCACTGCAAATATAATTCTCAATGGGGAAAAACTGAGAGCTTTTCCTCTAAGGTCGGAACATGGCAGGGATGTCCACTATCACCACTGCTATTCAACATAGTACTAGAAGTCCTAGCCTCAGCAATCAGACCACAAAAAGAAATAAAAGGCTTCTGAATCAGCAAAGAAGAAGTCAAATTCTCACTCTTTGTAGATGATATGATACTTTATGTGGAAAACCCAAAAGACTCCACTCCAAAACTACTAGAACTCATATAGGAATTCATTAAAGTCTCAGGATATAAAATCACTGTGCAGAAATCAGTTGCATTTCTATATACCAACAGCAAGACAGAAGAAAGAGAAATTAAGGAGTTGATCCCATTTACAATTGCATCCCAAACCATAAGATACCTAGGAATAAACCTAACCAGAGAGGCAAAGAATCTTTACTCAGAAAACTATAAAGCACTCACAAGTTCCTCAAAAAGTTGAAAATAGAGCTACCTTGTGACCCAGAAATCACACTGCTGGGTATTTACCCTAAAGATACAAATGTAGTGATCTGAAGGGGCACGTGCACTCAAATGTTTATAGCAGCAATGTCCACAGTAGCCAAACTATGGAAAGAACCTAGATGTCCATCAACAGATGAGTGGATAAAGAAGATGTGGTATATATATACAACGGGATACTGTACAGCCATCAAAAGAAATGAAATATTACCATTTGCAATGACGTGAATAGAACTAGAGGGTATTACGCTACCGAAATAAGTCAATCAGAGAAAGACAATTATCATATGATCTCTCTGATATGAGGAATTTGAGGTAGGATGGGGGATTGAAGAGGGTAGGGAAAGGAAAAATGAAACAAGATGGGATCAGGAGGGACACAAACCATAAGAAACTCTTTTTTTTTTTTTTTTTTTTTTTTTTAAATTATTATTAATTTATTTATTTTCAGAAAAACAGTATTCATTACTTTTTCACCACACCCAGTGCTCCATGCAAGACGTGCCCTCTATAATACCCACCACCTGGTACCCCAACCTCCCACCCCCCCGCCACTTCAAACCCCTCAGATTGTTTTTCAGAGTCCATAGTCTCTCATGGTTCACCTCCCCTTCCAATTTACCCAAATTCCCTACTCCTCTCTAACACCCCTTGTCCTCCATGATATTTGTTATGCTCCACAAATAAGTGAAACCATATGATAATTGACTCTCTCTGCTTGACTTATTTCACTCAGCATAATCTCTTCCAGTCCCGTCCATACTGCTACAAAAGTTGGGTATTCATCCTTTCTGATGGAGGCATAATACTCCATAGTGTATATGGACCACATCTTCCTTATCCATTCATCCGTTGAAGGGCATCTTGGTTCTTTCCATAGTTTGGCAACCGTGGCCATTGCCGCTATAAACATTGGGGTACAGATGGCTCTTCTTTTCACGACATCTGTGTCTTTGGGGTAAATACCCAGGAGTGCAATTGCAGGGTCATAGGGAAGCTCTATTTTTAATTTCTTGAGGAATCTCCACACTGTTCTCCAAAGAGGCTGCACCAACTTGCATTCCCACCAACAGTGTAAGAGGGTTCCCCTTTCTCCACATCCTCTCCAACACATGTTGTTTCCCGTTTTGTTAATTTTGGCCATTCTAACTGGTGTAAGGTGATATCTCAATGTGGTTTTAATTTGAATCTCCCTGAGGGCTAAAGATCATGAGCATTTTTTCATGTGTCTGATAGCCATTTGTATGTCTTGATTGGAGAAGTGTCTGTTCATATCTTCTGCCCATTTTTTGATGTGTTTGTCTGTTTCATGTGGGTTGAGTTTGAGGAGTTCATTATAGATCCTGGATATCAACCTTTTGTCTGTACTGTCATTTGCAAATATCTTCTCCCATTCCGTGGGTTGCCTCTTTGGTTTTTTGACTGTTTCCTTTGCTGTGCAGAAGCTTTTGATTTTGATGAAGTCCCAGAAGTTTATTTTCGCTTTTGTTTCCTTTGCCTTTGGAGACGTATCTTGAAAGAAGTTGCTGTGGCTGATATCAAAGAGATTTCTGCCTATGTTCTCCTCTAAGATTCTGATGGATTCCTGTCTCACGTTGAGGTCTTTTATCCATTTTGAGTTGGTCTTTGTGTACGGTGTAAGAGAATGGTCGAGTTTCATTCTTCTACATATAGCTGTCCAGTTTTCCCAGCACCATTTATTGAAGAGACTGTCTTTTTTCCACTGTATATTTTTTCCTGTTTTGTCAAAGATTAATTGACCATAGAGTTGAGGGTCCATATCTGGGCTCTCTACTCTGTTCCACTGGTCTATGTGTCTGTTTTTATGCCAGTACCATGCGAGATTGAATCAGTGATCAAAAACCTCCCAAAAAACAAGAGCCCAGGACCTGACAGATTCCCTGGGGAATTCTACCAAACCTTCAAAGAAGAAATAACACCTATTCTCCTGAAGCTGTTTCAAAAAATTGAAGCAGAAGGAAAACTTCCAGACTCTTTCTATGAAGCCAGCATTACCCTGATCCCCAAACCAGGCAAGGACCCTACCAAAAAGGAGAATTTCAGACCAATATCACTGATGAATATGGATGCTAAGATTCTCAACAAGATCCTAGCCAACAGGATCCAACAGCACATTAAAAAGATTATTCACCATGATCAGGTGGGATTCATCCCTGGGCTACAAGGATGGTTCAACATTCGCAAATCAATCAATGTGATACACAAATTAATATGAGAAGAGAGAAGAACCACATGGTCCTCTCAATTGATGCAGAAAAAGCATTTGACAAAATCCAGCATCCGTTCCTGAATAAAACGCTTCAAAGTATAGGGATAGAGGGAACATTCCTGGACCTCATCAAATCTATCTATGAAAGACACACAGCAAATATCATCCTCAATGGGAAAAAGCTTGCAGCCTTCCCATTGAGATCAGGAACAAGACAAGGATGCCCACTTTCACCCCTCTTGTTCAACATAGCAACAGCAATCAGACAACAGAGAGAAATAAAAGGTATCCAAATTGGTAATGAAGAAGTCAAACTCTCTCTCTTCGCAGATGACGTGATTCTTTATATGGAAAACCCAAAAGACTCCACCCCCAAACTACTAGAACTCATACAGAAATTCAGCAACGTGGCAGGATACAAAGTCAATGTGCAGAAATCAGTGGCTTTCTTATACACTAACAATGAAAATACAGAAAGGGAAATTAGAGAATCGATTCCATTTACTATAGCACCAAGAACCATAAGATACCTGGGAATAAACCTAAGTAAAGAGGTAAAGGATCTGTACTTGAGGAACTACAGAACACTCATGAAAGAAATTGAAGAAGACACAAATAGATGGAAGACCATTCCATGCTCTTGGATCGGAAGAATAAACATTGTTAAAATGTCTATACTGCCTAGAGCAATCTATACTTTTAATGCCATTCCGATCAAAATTCCACCGGCATTCTTCAAAGAGCTGGAGCAAATAATCCTAAAATTTGTATGGAATCAGAAGAGACCCCCGAATCGCTAAGGAAATGTTGAAAAACAAAAATAAAGCTGGCGGCATCACCTTACCTGATTTCAAGCTTTATTACAAAGCTGTGATCACCATAAGAAACTCTTAATCTCACAAAACAAACTGAAGGTTGCTGGGGGGTGTGAGGGCTGGGAGAGAGTGGTTGGGTTATGGACATTGGGGAGGGTATGTGCTAAGGTAAGTGCTGTGAAGTGTGTAAACCTGGTCATTCACAGACCTGTACCCCTGGGGCAAATAATATATTATATGTTAATAAAAATAATTTTTAAAAAATCTCAAGGAGTGCCTAGGGAGGTCAACCGGTTGAGTGTCTGTCTCTTGATTTTGGCTCAGGTCATGATCTCAGGGTTGTGGGATCGAGCCCTGCCTGGGGGCTCCTTAATGAACATGAAGCCTGCTTAAGATTCTCTCTCTCCCTGTACCCCTCCTCCCTCTACCCTCGCTCATGTATGCTCTTTCTAAATAAATAAATAAATAAATAAATAAAATCTTAAAAAAAAGAAATCCATGATACCATATTGCCCAGCAAGCCCCTCTTAGGTATAGGAGATAGGAAAGCTTACGTCCATACAAAAACCTGTTAAAAGCAGCTTTCCTCACAGTCACTCAAAACTAGAAACAACCCAAACGTCCTTTGATTAATGAATGGAGAAATCACGTATATCCACATAATGAAAAAGACTATTTAACAATATAAAAGTACAAACTACTGATACATACGAAATCAGCAATCTCAAATGTTTTATGCTAAGTGCAAAAAGCCAGACTCAGAAGCTATATAGTGTATGATTCCATGTATACGACATGCTGCAAAAGGCAAAACTATAAAAACAAAAATGGATGGATTAGCTGGGAGGTAGGGGTAAGAAGCAACCAGCACCACCCTGCCCCTTTGTTTTAATCCTGGGATGTTTCTTGCTTGTTTTTGAATTATCTATAAATGGACCATCAGATGCACCTGTGGACAATGCCAAAGCACTCACCTAATTGGCAAGACCTATTCATTTCCCGAAGTCATAAGCATACCTTCACGTAGGAAACATTCAGTTTCACTAAAAGTGAAACTGCTTAGGTGGACAGCAGGGTTTTTTTGTTTGTTTGTTTGTTTGTTTGTTAAGATTTTATTCATTTAACAGAGAGAGAGATCACAAGCAGGCAGAGAGGCAGGTAGAGAAAGAGAGGAGGAAGCAGGCTCCCCACCAAGCAGAGAGCCTGATATGGAGCTGGATCCCGGGACCCTGAGACCACGACTTGAGCCAAAGGCAGAGATTTAACACACTCAGCCACCCAGGCGCCCTGACAGAAGGGGTTTTAAAATGTTCTTGGGCCTTAAACTTTTCATTGGTCTTTGATGGTACTTGATAATATGTAATGACCAAATTACTATCACTTGGGAACTGTTGAGGGAAATTTTTGCCAATAATCTCTTTAAAGGGGGTACCTGGGTGATTCAGTCCTTAAGCATCTGCCTTCAGCTCAGGTCATGATCCCAGGGTCCTGGGATCGCGACCCATGTTGGGCTCCTTGATCACTGCAGAGTCTTCTTCTCTCCCTCCTTCTGCCTATAGTTCCCCCTGCTTGTGTTCTCTCTCTGTCAAATAAATAAATAAAATTGAAAAAAGAAAAAAAAGACAACTTCATTTACTTCACTTAAAAAAGCATATGCATAAGTTCTCAACTTCTCTGATTTTTTTGGTACCATGACAGGTGTCCAGGTTAGAAAGAAAAGGAATGCATTACAGAGCTGAGGAAGTGGTCTCAGAGAAAAAGACATTCTAGTAGGCCAGCAGTAAGGGAGGAACAAAGACGTGTAGAGCTAGAGTAGCAGGAACTCCCTAATTTAAAAAATATATATCACAGCACTATTTTCTGATCGGTATTCACTAAAAAAAAAATCAGAAATTAGGTAAAAATACAAAGAAAATATTAACATCGCTTATGAAGCCACCATCATGGCGAATACCTTGGTGGGCTTCCTTCTAATCTTTTTCCAAGGGATATGTATTAGAATTAGAATTTTGGTTGAGGGCTCAAAACAATAGGTGTTATATTCTGAAGGAAAGTTGGAGAACACAGAGCAAGACTTGCAAGAGATGGGAGAAAGCCCAGAATGCTGCTGCCTCTCCCACCTCCACCAGTGATAAACGTCAGAGATTCGGATGCTTAGCTGTTAGAAGAAAATTCCAGGGAGAGGTCACCTGAACACTATGAGATCAGTACTCCTCTGCAAACCACAAACCTCTCTTTCCTCCAAAACTGAGGAAGTCTCTTAGTCTCAGAGGAAATCCCATCCTCTGGGATAATTCTCTCTCTCTGCGCCTTGACTATAGATACAAAGACTTTAAAACTGAAAAATTCATGCTGAAGCACTTTTTAGAAACCCATTTGGGACCATAGCAAATATTAAAGTTGGTATTATATGGTCAACATTTCCCATCAGAGTAGATATTCTTTCAAAACATAATGACTGCAGAAGTCCATCTCTCTCTCCCCCCACCCTTTTTTTTTTTTTTTTAAGATTTATATGCTTTAGAGAGAGAGAGAGAGAGCACTTATGTGAGGGGGGAGGGAGGGGCAGAGGAAGAGAGAAGATCTCAAGCAGACGCCCAGCTGAGTGCAGGGTATGGGGACTGGATCTCACAACCCTGAGATCCTGACCTGAGCCCAAATCATGAGTTGGACGCTTAACTGACAGCCACCAAGCGCCCTGCAGTTCGTCTCTTGAGAAGAGACTCTCTGAGAAAGCTAGAGAAGTCAAGGACGGAAGAGCCTTTTCCCACAGCAGGCATCTGGCAGATATCCCTGGGGGCACCAACTCGAGAGGCAGGCTAGATAAACCCCACAGACTCCAGGTTCCTCTCCAGAGAGGTCTGCTCTGTCACCATTTCCACTGTTTTCATCTTCATGCTATCACTTCCTGAGCACTCACTATGTCCTGGGCACCTGCTTTCTTGTTTTAATACCGGGAGCTCTAGGTCTGCCATTGAAGTCTGCACAGAAGCTACCCTATCCCTTCCTCCCTTTGATTCATCAGGACTGGGGTGGGGCCCCAGGAATCCCAGGGTTCAAAAAGTCCCTAGTTGATTCTGACGCAGATGAGCCACTAGAGTTGAGGCTTTGCCAGAAAAATGAGATTTCAAGAAGTTCTAAGACTTGCCCAAGACCTTTGACCTGAGGTAGTCTGGAGCTCCCTTTCCCTCCCCCAAGGCCCTAAGGAATATCCTGCCCTGGTTTCTCCTGTTTCTCTCTCTCTCTCTCTCTCTCTCTCTCTCGCCTCTTCCCCAGCCCTCTCTGAGCCTAATGTCTGTGTTGTCTTAAATTCTTCCAAGGGGAATACGCCCCAGCAGGAACTATTTTACAGATGCCTGCTTCCAGAATGACACTTGCACTTTCCTCTTCACGCTAGAGTCGAGACCGTTTCCAACAGCACCAGCAGCATCACCGGGAGTTTGCGGGACCTGCAGAATTTCAAGCCCCTGGCTCAGACCCACTGCAACTGAATCAGATGCCTAGGGGATTCACACCCACTTAAAAGTCGCAACAGCTGCTGTCCTAGACATTTCTCCGCCAGATGTTGATCTGATTGTTTGATTAAATGAATCACCACAAAAGCAGTGATTTTCAACCCCGGTTTCATTTAGAATCAACAATCGCTCTTCTAAAAATGCTAATGCCTAGGACCTGTCCCCAGACAAAACCAATCAGAATCTTTGTCGAAGGTGAAGCTTATACATATATATTTTTACTAACATGTCATGTGAGTGTGATGTCAAATTAGGATACAAAATCACTCTTTAAAGGGCACCTGGGTGGCTCAGTGGGTTAAGCCCCTGCCTTTGGCTCAGGTCATGATCTCAGGGTCCTGGGATCGAGCCCCACATCGGGCTCTCTGCTCAGCAGGGAGTCTGCCTCCCCCTCTCTCTCTGCCTGCCTCTCTGCCTACTTGTGATCTCTGTCAAATTAAAAAAAAAAATCACTGCTTTAAAGATTTATTCATTTATTTATTGGTGACAGAGCTAGCGAGAGTGGGAACACCAGCACAGGGAAACTGGAGAGGGAGAAGCACGCTCCCTGCAGAGCAGGGGCTCAATCCCAGAATGCTGGGGTCATGATCTGAGCTGAAGGCAGATACGCAACAACTGAGCCACTCAGGCACCCCCAAAGTCACTGCTTTATAGATTGAAAAATTTATGGGACTCTTTAGGAACAAATAAAAGTGCTTTCAGTAAAAAGTAAATATGCATAAAACTGCAGAACGGTTTCTCATAACATTCAGATAAATCTCAAATTTCTCACGTTGGCACCGAAGGCCCTTTCTGATTATGAGTCCTGTAGGCCTCTCCAGCCCATCTCCTGCTCCCCCATCCTTACACGCTAGGGGGCGCCAAACCACGTGCTTTGCCCCCCAAAAAGTCCTTTTGCTTCATATTTCCACCGCTTTATCCAAATTCTCTTTAATTAATTTTCCCTTTTCCCTTATCAAACCCTCAATTCCAGGCTTCTGCATCTGGAAGGCCTTTAGCTATTTGGATTGCCAGCCACATCTCAAGGATGGGGCTCCAATCAGACCTAGGCTACTGTCTCCCATAAGTCTTATCTTCCGATAACACTGGGGAAGGGACCTCTGGGTGGCTTAATCCCTTAAGAATTTGCCTTCAGCTGGGGCCATGATCCCAGAGTCCTGGGATTGAGTCCTACATTTGGCTCCCTGCTCTGCGGGGAGCCTGCTTCTCCCTCTCCCCTGCCTGATGCTACCCCTGCTTGTGCTCTCTTGCTCTCTGTCAAATAAATAAATAAAATCTTTTTAAAAAAGAACATTGGGGAAATGTTAAACATCCGAACATGCTAATGCAGGGACGACCCTTGAATATTGTTTCAAGTTGATTTAAACGGCAGAAAATGCACAGGCCAGAGTCTTTGGGCATAAGAAGTAATCAGTTTTGTCTCCTACAAATTTGTGCATACCTAACACACACACAAAAGAAAGCCCACCCTCACCCCTCCCTTCACTAGGAAAGAGCTTTTGGTGCATCATGTAATCCTTACTCATTTGATATCTAATTTCACACATAAATTGCTTTTCCTCCCTTCTGATTGATTTTTAGAAACAGCATGAAATGAACATTGTTTTTTCATTTATTTCTCTATATTGAGATTGTCCTTCCTTGAATTGGACATGAGGAAAATTTTGAATTTACTTTTCATGTTTTGGTGACTCATTGTAGAATATGGAAACTTTGGCCCAAATTACAAGGAAATGTTTAAAAGCCCTGGAGAAATGTTTAAACCTTCTCTGGAACACAAGTAGTGTGCCATCATGCAAAAAAAAAGTCTGAACATCTCTGAAATATGTGGTCCACTTTTTTCTTCTAATTTTTCCCCAACCTTTTGAGCAACAGGAGTAAACACCAAGAGTATACAATTCTGCCTTTGAATGCTCTGACATCTAAATTCTCCCTGTCCTGTCTGCTCAGAACTGGGTTGAGAGAGACAAAAAACTACTTAAAGAGAAAAATGACAGGTCTTAGCACTAGAAAATCAACACCCAGCAGGTTCTTTCATTTGTTCATTTAACAAGTATTCATTGAGCACCTACCATCTATCAGCCCGAGGGATAGATACTTCTGCAAGGGAAATCATTCTCATCAGGGTCATTGCCGTTTCTGGTGATTTCTACCTTGGCAAATGTCATGGTCAGTTCTCCATTCTCCTCTTACTCCTTCTCTCAGAGGATTATAGATTTTACCTTCTTTCCCTCCTCAAATACCTTCTTCTCTAGGCTTGTGAGGCACCACATTCTCCTGGTTTTCCTACTATCTTCCTAGTCATGACTTTGCTGTATGACCTACTGGCTCCTCTTTTTTTCCTGACAGCAAACTGTTGGACCTTTCCTCTCCCCTCTGTATACTCTCATCCTAAGTGATTTCCTCTAGTCCTGTGGCTTAATATCATCTTGATGTTAATGACTTCCAAATCTGTGTCTCTAATTCCTCTCTTTAACCTGAGCCCTAGACTAGGTCATCTATCCAACTGCCCATGTACTATGTCCACTTGGATGTCCAACAGACATTTTAAATAGAGCTATTCCCCCTAACGTCCCCACCCCAAAGCTGCTCGTCTTCCAGCCTTTCCCACTTATTAAATTTGCTTGACCAAAAATCTAAACATTGGAGACTGTGTTTGGCTGCATGTAATAGAATCCAACTTAATCAGAGAGTGCTCATTCTTTCTCCACATGAGAAGACCAGAAACAGGCAGACCAGGGCTGGGCAGTGCCTCCTCAGGGACAACAATGTCCCAGCTCCTTCTCTCCTTTTCTTCTCTATCCTCATGGTGGCAAGGGGGCAGCCTTACCTCCAGCCTCACATTTACATTCCAGTAAGCAAGGAATGAACACGGTGGAAGGCACAGAACTGATATGGAAATAACAAAACATTCCCAGAAATTCCCAGGAGACTTCTGCTTACATCTCGGGGTTCAGAACTGTGTTACAAACTCCACCTCAGCTGCAAGGGAGGCTGGGAAATAGAGCTTTTTAGCTGGGCACGCTGCTACCCTGCACAAATTAGGCTTCTAATATATGGGGGGAAATGGAGAACAGATATATCCTGCACTGCCCACCTTTCTGACACTTCCTCACCAGTCCACTGGCATATCCTATAACTCCTACAGCCAAAGCACTTAACAAACTGATCTCCATTGCTTGAAACCTGGGCTGAGAAACCACCCTCTCTTGCTCAGAACACAAGAACGGCTTCCTAACTAATCTCCCTCTTCTGCATTGGCCCTCTCCATAGCGCTTTCTTCACACAGTAGCCAAAAAGTATAAATACAGGGGTGCCTCTCTGGCTCAGTGGGTAGAGCATGGGACTCTCAATCTTGGGGCTATGAGTTTGAGCCCCATAGTGGGTGTAGAGATTTAAAATAATATCTTAAAAATAATAATACATATAAATTTATAAAAAGAAAAAGTATAAATCTCATTAACCATTTTCTTTCTTAAATTCTCCAAGAGATCTGTCACAGTCTGGTCTCCCCCAAGCCGACTGTAAGACAAGAATTTGCATGCAAGTTGTTTATTTGAGAGTGCAGACACACAGGGTGGGGGTATGGAGTGAGACAAAGAAAGGGAGGGAGCGCAAAGAAGGTATGACATCAAGCCTGCCTCCCTGGGCAGGGCAGGCCACTGAAGCTTAACCCCAGGGGAAGCACTGGGAAGTGATGTGAAACACTTGCCCTGGAATTAGGGGACCCAAGAGGCAAGGGAAGGTCTTTATACACCAGCCTTTAAGAGTGGCTGGCTTCAGCTCTCCTGGCTTAGATTCCTAGCCCTGAATGCACCTCCTCTCCTGACCTAGCTCACTGACAAAGCTAGCACTTTCTTCTATGTATCAGCCTTTCTGCTTATAGATCTGCACAACTTCTTCTTCCATTTGAAGCAGAATCACAAGAGGGTGGGAGAGCCACTTAATTTTGTTAATAGGATTAGAAGCTTCAAACACAATTTAAGGGTGATAATGTCTCTTGGAAGTTTGCTAAGCTTTAGTCTCATGTGAAAGTAGCTAAATTTTGTGATGCATGTTCTTTGACAGATTTAAAAAAAAAATGCATAAGCACCCTTAGTAGTATAGGAAAATTTCAAGTAGGGCATAGAAGATCTGGAATATTTAAATCTATTTATTGGGGCACCTGGGTGGCTCAGTGGGTTAAGCCTCTGCCTTCGGCTCAGGTCATGATCTCAGGGTCCTAGGATCGAGCCCCCCGTGGGGCTCTCTGCTTGGCAGGGAGCCTGATTCCCCCTCTCTCTGCCGGACTCTCTGCCTACTTGTGATGTCTCTCTCTCTCTCAAATAAATAAACAAAATATTTTAAAAAATAAATAAATAAATCTATTTATTAAGGTGCACATCATTTAATAATACGATGTATGTATATTATATCTATAAATGGCATTTATTATAACTATAGGTCTCAAAAGACTATAGATGAACAGGAAGTAAATAACTATTGGATATACTTCTGCCCTTAGATAAGCTTACTATATTTATTTTCCTTTCTTCTTCAATTGTTCTACGAAGTAATCATTACAAGCCACTGTCAGAGCTGCCACCA
This sequence comes from Neogale vison, assembly GCF_020171115.1. Taxonomy (NCBI): domain Eukaryota; kingdom Metazoa; phylum Chordata; class Mammalia; order Carnivora; family Mustelidae; genus Neogale; species Neogale vison. The sequence continues at coordinate 214,182,810 of NC_058091.1, forward strand.
TTACCACGAATTCATTAAAATCCACTTTGTTGTCCTTATTGGCATCCAGGTCCTACATTATCTTATCAACCAACTGGGGGTCCTTTTGGCACTAAAAGGAAAAAGAAAATTTCTAACTCCCAGGCTTTGAGGTTCACAACAACCAAAATTGCATTTTCCTTCTATTTACATTCAAGTTTTTATTTCCATTTTGGCATCTAAGGACAATTCCCAAGAGTCCATGTGCAGGTAGAATTGGTTTTAAATCCAATTCTAAAGGAGTCTGGCCTTCTGCTCCAGGGCCACGTAATTCTGGCTCGGATCTAAACAACAAGAAGAGCAAACAGCATCTCAGCAAAGTGAGCTGCTGCGCCTGAAAATCATTTACACTACTTCAAAGGTCGGGGCGGGGTGGGGGCCAGGACTCCAAACTGGAACAAAGCAGGCTTAACAGCCAAAAGGGGATAGTAGGGGGCTCTACCATTTACCAACAATGAGGCTTAGAGCAAATCATTTAACATTTTTGAATTTCCTTATTTCTAAAATGGGAAGACTATCTCCCCACAAAGTTGGGGGAGACAGGTTGCTAGATTTAGTAAATAAAAATACAGGACATTCAGTTAAATGCGAATTTCAGAACAATGGAAAAAAAAAAACTTATGTCCCTAATATTGCATGGGACATACAATATTTTATCTGCAGCCTTACTTGGCACAGCACCTGATACACAAAGAGGCACCTGATGAAGGGTAGGTCTTAGAAGGATGACTGCATTATAGGGGTGGAAAGTAGAGCCCATAGAAGAAGTCAGGCTTCAGAATGGGTGGGACTTGAAGCCTTCACCTGTCCTATGATGGGTGGTTGCTGAGAAGTATTTCTAAAAGTAGTTCATTCCCTCCAAGGATTCCCGTTGCCCTCTTAGTAGGGGCCAACCATTAAAAGTTTGGAAACTTTAATGAATCAAAATCAACTTGATCAAAACAACAATAAACTTCATGTGATTTTTTTTTTAAGATTTTATTTATTTATTTCTCAGAGTGCGCACAGGCAGACAGAGTGGCAGACAGAGGCAGTGGGAGAAGCAGGCTCCCCGCTGAGCAAGAAGCCCGATGCGGGACTTGATTCCAGGACACTGGGATCATGACCTGAGCTGAAGGCAGCCTCTTAACCAACTGAGCCACCCAGGCGTCCCAACAACAATAAACTTCATTTGAATAAATCCATGTGACAATTCTGACCTACTGAGACTTTTATTCTAAATGTTTTATAAACCAGTAGCCAAACTGAAAAGGCGCTGGGAAGAATTGCTATGTTAAACATTTTTTACTTTAGGGGCACCTGACTGGCTAGGTGGGCAGAGCGTGCGACTCTTGATTTCAGAGTCGTGAGTTCAAACTCTGCATTGGGCATGGAGAGGACTTAAAAAAAAAATTTTTTTTTCTTTCTCTTTTTTTTTTTTTTTTAACTTTAAAGTTTTCCTATAGAGGGAAAAGAAGAAAAGAGTGTCGTAATTACAAATACTGGAGTCTTAACACGGGGTTTGGACAAAAAACACCATGCAAGGATAACACACTGTGCTAAAGGCAATTCAAGGTGTCTGCATAAACATTGGAGTAAAGGGTTTTCCTCAGAACCCAAACACTCCACTGGAAGATTTCCTGTGTAGACTTTAATGAACTCCTGGCTATTTTGAGATGTGAACCTCTTTGCTACCTGACCGGTCACTGGCCAGACATACCCTCTCTGACCCTCAAAATCAGCCTGTGCTGGTCTGACGAAGCTAAGTATTTTTCATTTACTAGAAAACCTGCCTGTGCAGCAAAAAGTACCCCAGGTTTCACTTCTGGCCCAGTACATATTAATTTTACAGACAGATACGTGAAGCTCTAGCTCTAACTAGTGCCACTAGATATTAACTCTAACCCCTGCACCACAATGTTGCACAATTGAGAAAGCCTGAATGCCATTTGCAACCCTTGGAAACCCTAGCCACAGGCAACATGGAGAAGGCTACATGACTATGTAGAGATGACCCTCTGGCGACACGGGGTTGGGGTGTTGGACCCCTCCACCCCAACACACAAGACGAAAACCTACCTACAACTTGTGACTTTCTGACTTCCCAAATCATCAGCTGCTAAGAGCCCGCTGTGGACAGGAAGCCTAACCAGTAACATAAACAGTAGATTAACACACGTTTTGTGTCTTTATGTATTATATACTATCTTCTTTTAATAAAGGAAGCTGGAGAAAAGGAAACGCTATGAAGAAAATCCTAAGAGAAAATACATGTACAGGGACACCTGTGGGCTCAGTGGTTAAAGCCTTCGGCTGGGGTCATGATCTCAGGGTTCTGGGATCGAGCCCCGTACCCAGCTCCTGCTCAGTGGGGAGCCTGCTTCCTGCCCACCCCCGCCCCCGCCTGCCTCTCTTCCTGCTTGTGATCTCTCTCTCTCTCTCTCTCCATCAAATAAATAAATAAAATCTTTAAAAAAAAAAGAGAATACTGCCTCCGGGAGTTCCCCCTCCTCACACCCTAATGCCCTTCAGTGGAAGCCTTCTGCCTGTTTCAGACGGGCAGCATAGAACTTTCACAGGGGAGTTTTCTCCTCCCAATCCCCGCTCCCCCCAAATCTAGCAGGCCCCGCGTGTTCGCAAGTTAGCGATCAGACACCAGTACAGGGTCATTTCAAAACATAGGTTAAAATAATAATAATAAACAAAAATAAAATTAGATAAAAATCAATGAAAAATTAATAGAAGATGAAGAAAGTACCCAACATCCTACCTGTTCAGCCCGGTCACCGCTCTGTCAACAGGTGTTTATAATTAAACTCGACTCATTTATACCCGGGGTTTCACCTACGCACACCTGTTCCCAAGAAGACCAAAATTACCAGCGACAAGAGATTCAACTGGAAGTGCCTGTGTTTCTGTTTTTAATCATCAGAAGGAACAGGTGTGCCCTGCTGCCCCTGGGGCCCTCAAGTTAGCTCTGGCACCCACTGTGGGCATTAAAGAAGAAGGCAAGGAGAGGCAAGGAGGAAGTTTTCCGTACTCTCACGGTGGGGAATATGAGTGGACATTGCAGCCAGACGCTAGGGAGGCGATGGCTGGGAAGAACTCTGAAAACAGAGCAGAAAAGAAGAGCCACTGGTTCAAACCTGGAGACTTCTTAGCCAGGCCAATAGCAAGGTCAAGGGAGTAAACAGAGCAAACTAGTTAAACTAATCCAGCGAAAGGTTGTGCCACTGTCAAAAAAGAAAGAAAGAAAAAGAAAAGAAAAAGAATGTGAAAGTTCTCCACGGCAAGTCAGAAAGGAACAAAGTGATCCCCGCTGTGTATGTACCAAAAAAAAAAAAAAATCCCACAAACACATATGCATACATACTTGCATTTGCCCAAGGAGTCACTAAAAGGACGCTTACGAAATAGAAGTGTGGCTCTAGGGAGCTAGAGGCATAGAGGATGGAACAGAGTGGCTGGGAGTAAGTTACTCATTTATATATTTTCAACTTATTTTAATTTTTTCAGTTAAAGGAATGTATTACCTGGCCCAAAAGTGGAAATAGAAAAAAAGCCTAGAGCAGCTGTGTATGCTGGCTACCATGATGGGTAGGGTTCTAAGTGAGACAAAGTTAACAAAGAAAAAGAAAAACAACGTTAACAAAGAAAAAAAATAAAAAGGGCTCCTGGGTGGCTCAGGAGGTTAAGAATCTGCCTTTCGCTCAGGTCATGACCTGGGGGTCCTGGGACTGCACCCCTCATCTGCTCCCTGTTCTGTGGAGAGCCTGCTTCTCCCTCTCCCTCTGCTGCTCCCCCTGCTTGTGTTCTCACTTTCAGGCTCTCTCTCAAATAAATAAATAAAATCTTAAAAGAAAAAGAAAAACTAAATCCAGAAATTGCCCAATGTGCTTTTATTTTATTTTTAGTTTTCACTTTTACTTTACTTTTTTTAGAGGTTTATTTATCTGAGAGAGAGAGAGGCAGGCGGCAGCAGGGAGGGGCAGGGGGAGAGGGAGAAAGTCCGCAGTAGACCCTGTGCTGAGCACTGAGCGAAGAGCCGGAGGTGGGGCTTGGACTCAGACCCAAAGATCACATCCTGAGCAGAACCCAAGAGTCAGGGGCACTTAACCGACTGTGCCATCCATGTGCCCCTTGGCCACTGTGCTTTTAAATGCTGCCTGTTCTCTCAGGGCTGAAATTCAATTATATAAAAAGCAATATTTTATTTTATTTTCTAAATGCACTCTTTCCAAAGCTTATCATTGACCCCCCCACCCCCCACCATGATTCCAGCTACTCCTGTAATTTCAATCACTCCCCAAATTATATGTTCTGGCCTGTATCTCTCTGCTAAGCTCCAGAACCATCTATCCAATAGCCTGCTCGTCTCAATTCCTACCTCAATGTACCATAAGCATCTCAAATTCAATTAAGACCAGAGTAAAACCCATGCCCTCCCCACCCAAACCTGCTCCTGCTGCATCAGCCGTTCAGGCCAATATCCCTATCCACTGCCCTACCCACGGCCCTACCCTCCGCCCAGCTACCCTCATCATATTGTTTTATTCATTTTTTAAAGATTTTATTTATTTATTTGACAGTGAGAGTCTAAGAGAGAGAGAGGGAACACAAGCAGGGTAAGGGGTGGGGGAGGAGAAGTAGGCTTTCCAGCAGAGCAGGGAGCCCAATGCGGGGCTCGATCCCAGGACTCTGGAATCATGACCTGAGCCGAAGGCAGACACTCAACAACTGAGCCACCCAGGTACCTCTGCATTTTAAAGTCAGTGGAACTCACCCATTTCTCTCAATTCTTCCCTACCTCAGGCTTTGTAATTTTGGTTTCTATTAGCAAAACAGAGGTAACTCCTTTACTGCTCTCTCTGCTTTCTGTTCTCCATTCCCATTTCCATTATGCTGTCAGATTTGTTTATCAAAAACACAAATCAATGCCGTCACCCCTGGGCATTCATAAGTCTGACCCTGCCTACAAACTGACCAGAAGACTGCGCGCTCTTACTCTTCCCTTGCCTTGGCACATTCTGAGAATGCTCCTTCTGGCCACTCCTTGAAGCTTGGTTCAAGTATCTCCTCTTGAAAGTTTTCCAGCACTTTCCCTATCTCCAACCTCCCACCTCTGTCCTCTCTTATCACTGGAGCATCTCTTTATTGTTTTTATCATTTCATTGAGCACACAGTCCTATAATCAGGCTTGTTGTTGTTGTTTTGTTTTGTTCTATTTTTGTCTGCCCATATACTCCCTGCTCTCCAGACTTTGAATGAGGCCCTTGATGGCAGATTTGCTATCTGGTCCATCTTTCCATTCTATAGCACTTAAGAGCAAGATCCAACAATATGAGGGAAATGCTCAGAAATCTTTGCTGGTGGATGGTTTAATGAGCAAATGACCCATAAAGGAAACTGTAAGATCTCCAAAGACTTTAGCCTTGCTGAGTTTAACTGTCTAAAGAATTATTTAATTGCCTTTATTTCACACACACAAAATTGTTTCATCAAAGGGAGAAAGAGCCGACAGACATCAGTCCTTTCAGAGAATACAAAGAGTTTGAATTTGGAATTAAATATTTTCAGATTAAGCTGCTGAAGTTATAAATGCAGCCAAATGGGTAACTCTTGCAGGTGATATATGTCTCAGTAGTATATTTAAATCATATTTTTTGTTGTTTTTTTGTTTTTATTTGACAGACAGAGATCACAAGTAGGCAGAGAGGCAGACAGAGAGAGAGGAAGGGAAGCAGGCTCCCTGTGAAGCAGAGAGCCAGATGTGGGGCTCTATCCCATGACCCTGGGATCATGACCTAAGCCAAAGGCAGAGGCTTTAACCCAATAAGCCACCCAGGCGCCCCTTAAATCATATTTGATCACAAATTAATTTACTTGGAGAATTCAGTTGGCAAGCAAAACGCTTAATAGAATAGATATTTAAAACTGTAACGTTATAATCTGAATCAAGAGATGAGAATGTGCTCTCTATATTCTTTGCTCTTGGGGTTTAGAAACAAGGTTTCCACTTGGTTTGTGCTTGGCTTCAGCGGAGCTAGATGTTTCTTTTGGTAACTGCTGCCCCTTAGTGTCCAGCTACATTAGTGCAGCTGGAAGCCCTCTAATTCCAGAACGCGCTGGAAACTGTGTCAAGACTCCAGGCCCTTCAGGAGCTTATCTGTGATGTAAGCCAGCCCTGACCTCTGCCCTCCAGGAGTCTCTCAGAAACCAAGATAAAGTCAAAAGCCTTAATAAGACCCTGTCAGGCTCGGAAGACAAATGTACAAGTGACACGAAATCCCAGGGTGGGCAGGGAACACACATCTGTTTATAGCACAGAAGGGGTGTGTGGTAGCACTCTACATATTCTATTAATTCTTAGAGCTTTACTTTTCTTCTTTTTAATTTTTTTTTTTAATTGACAGAGATCACAAGTAGGCAGAGAGTCAGGCAGAGAGAGAGGAAGGGAAGCAGGCTCCCTGCTGAGCAGAGAGCCCAATATGGGGCTGGATCCCAGGATCCTGGAATCATGACCTGAGCCCAAGGCAGAGGCTTAAACCCACTGAGCCACCCAGGCGCCCCTCTTTTTAATTTTTTAAAGATTTTATTTAATGGGGCACGTGGGTGGCTCAGTGGGTTAAGCCTCTGCCTTCGGCTCAGATCATGATCCTAGGGTCCTGGGACTGAACCCTGCATCAGGCTCCCTGCTTGGCAGGAAGCCTACTTATCCCTCTCTCACTCCCCTGTTCGTGTGCCCTCTCTTGCTGTCTCTCTCTGTCAAATAAATAAATAAAATCTTTAGGAAAAAAAAAAAAGTACTTTCAGAGACGCCTGGGTGGCTCAGTCAGTTAAGTGTCTGACCCATGATTGTGACTCAGGTTGTTATCTCAGGATTGTGAGATCAAGCCTCGCATCAGGCTTCAGGGTGGGAGTAGGGCACCCTTAAGATTCTCTCCCTCTGCCTCTCCCTCCCCACAAAAAAAAAAAAAAAAAGAGTATTTTCAATTAAAACATCAACTGTAATTGTACAGTATTTAAAATTGTAATCTATCTCCATATTAGGCAATGCCCTTTTTTTAAAAGATTTTATTTGGGACGCCTGGGTGGCTCAGTTGGTTAAGCAGCTGCCTTCGGCTCAGGTCATGATCCCAGCGTCCTGGGATCGAGTCCCACATCGGGCTCCTTGCTTGGCAGGGAGCCTGCTTCTCCCTCTGCCTCTGCCTGCCTCTCTGCTTGCCTCTCTGTCTGCCTCTGCTCGCTCTCTCTCCCTCTCTCTCTGACAAATAAATAAATAAAATCTTAAAAAAAAAAAGATTTTATTTAATTAATTTACTTATTTATTTAAGTTTATTTATTTATTTATCACAAGTAGGCAGAGAGGCAGGCAGAGAGAGAGGGAGAAGCAGGCTCCCTGCCAAGCAGAGAGCCTGATACAGGGCTTGATCCCAGGACCCTGAGATCATGACCCAAACCGAAGGCAGAGGCTTAACCCACAGAGCCACACAGGCGTCCCTTAGGCAAATGTCTTTTAAGGTATAATGTTAATTTTAAAACTTCACATATAAAATTCTAGATTCAAGATGATCCTGTTATGTTTTTATATATGCAAGAGAAAAGACAAAGGAAATAATGCAAAAAGTTAATAGGCGTTTTTACGGGGTGATTTTCTTTTTTCTGCTTGTGTTACTTATTCTTGGTTTTGGTAATTTTAAATCTTCAGTAATAGCTATAATTCACTTTTATAACCCAAAAAATGAAGTAAAGTGTTTTAAAAATCATAGAATTGGGGAGCCTGGGTGGCTCAGCCCGTTAAGTGTCTTTCTTTGGCTCGGGTCATGATCCCAGGGTCCTTGAGCCCCGCATCTGGCTCTCTGCTCAGCAGGGAGTCTGCTTCTCCCTCTGACCTTCTCCCCTCTCATGCTCTCTCTCACTCTCAAATAAATAAATAAAACCTTTTTTAAAAAATCATACAGCTGACAAAGCATTTGAACCACTGAACATAGATTTTTGGCTGTAATATTCACAGACTTTCCTTAGGCACCTTCCAGTTTGCAAAGCCCTTTTTGTGCACACTAGTAAGTAACACATATTTGCCTAGTGCTGGACATAGTCTGTGGGAAATTATATAATTCAGGCAAATGCTCAAATATTACCAAAAAATACATTAAAGGTTATTATTAAATACTAAATCAACCATAAGATACATACATAATTGGACCTCCTTTTTCACAAGAGAAAAAGGACAGCCTCAAGTTAATGCTTTTGAAGTTCCTTTTACCTTGATAGATTTTTCTATTCCAAAATCAGTTTAAAGGGGCACCTGGGTGGCTCAGTCCATTAAGTATCCACCTTCGGCTCAGGTCATGATCTTGGGGTCCTGGGATTGAGCCCCCCTTGGGCTCCCTTTTCAACTGGGAGTCTGCTTCTCCCTCTCACTCTCCCTCTGCCCAACCTCCTGCTTGTGCCCTCGCTCTCTCTCTCCCCAAAAAAATCTTTAAAAATCAGTTTAAGGATCAGCATGCGCATTCACAGGTGTAAGTGGGCTGCCCTGTGTGTTTCCCATCCTTCAGAAAACAATTAGGACAATGACGTGAAGGGCAGAGGAGGAATTCCAAGGAGGGCCAAGACTACACACTTGTCCTCACTCTTGCAGTTCAAAAACAAACAAACAAACAAAACAAAACAAAAAAACACAGACTTAGGGGACTGGCCATACATTCCTGTCAGGAAAGTCTGTCTCTGCTCCAGGAATTGCAGAAGGGAGACTTCCGTTCTCTCCCCCTTAAGTGATGTTTCCTACAACCCTGAGTTTCCTGCTGAAAGAAAAGTATTTTTCATCTTGCTCTCTACCTGAAAACTAAAGCTGAGGGTCGAAAAGAAGAGGAATTATAGGGATGCCTGACTGGCTCAGGGGGATTGTGTGCTCGAGTCCCATGTTGGGCATGGAGATTACTTAAAAATAAAATCTTAAAAAGAAAGGGATGCCTGGATGGCTCAGTTGGGTTAAGCGTCTGCCTTCAGCCCAGGTCATAACCGCAGAGTCCCGGGATCAGCCCTGTGCTGGGAATCCCTGCTCAGCAGGGAGCCTGCTTCTCCCTCTACTTCTGCTGCTGCTCCCCCTGCTTGTGCTCTCTCTCTGTTAAATAAACAAATACAAATCTTTTTAAAAACTCACACAATCAAGGGGCACCTGAGTGGCTCAGTTGGTTAAACTGCTGCCTTCGGCTCAGGTCATGATCCCAGGTTCCCGAGATTGAATCCTGCATCAGGCTCCCTGCTCAGTGGGGAATCTGCTTCTCCCTCTAGCTCTACCTGCTGCTCCCCCTACTTGTGTGCTCTCTGTCATATAAATAAATAAAATCTTAAAACAACAACAAAACAAAACAAAAAAGACTAAAAATTGGAAGGGGAGATGAACCATGAGAGACTATGGACTCTGAAAAACAATCTGAGGGGTTTGAAGTGGCGGGGGGGTGGGAGGTTGGGGTACCAGGTGGTGGGTATTATAGAGGGCACAGCTTGCATGGAGCACTGGGTGTGGTGAAAAAATAATGAATACTGTTTTTCTGAAAATAAATAAATTGGAAAAAAAAAAGACTAAAAAAACCTACAAACAAAAAACATTGCAGCTTCTGCTTTGCTTCCTCTTGGACCATGGACTTTGGGGGAAGTCAGTCACCATGTTGTGAGGACACCCAAGGAGCCCTACGGAGAGATCCATGTGGCAAACAACAGAGGCCTCCAGCCAACAAGCAGCACCAACCCACCAGGCATGTGGGATCCTCCTTAGAAGGGGGTCCTCCAGCCAGAGTCAAGTCTTCACATGACTGCACTTCACTTGGAGCTTTTGGGAAGCTCCTAGTCACAACCAGATCTATACAGCTCCCAAATTCCTGAAATTATATGAGATAATACATGTTGTTAAGCAAAATTTGGGGTAAATTGTTATGAAACATAGACATCTAGAGTAGCTAATTAGTTAATAGTCTTTTTTACATGACTCTTCAGAAAAATGGTGCCATGTAAATAGATAGATTCTTTCTATTAAAGGTTCTCGGGAATAAAAACGTGAGGAAATTCTCGTATGTGGTTTCGGAATGGAGAAACATGCCAGCCTCTTACAGTAGAGGGCACTGTTTCCTATTTTCTACAGCACCTTTCTCCACAGCAGCAGTGAAAATTTAGGGGAAGTCAAGTTTTCTGCCAGTGACTTCCTTGAATGTCTTAACAGAGTTAATACAGGGTTTTAAAAAAATGTGCAGCTTAGCCAAAAATCACCTCAGATCACATAGTAGCTTTGCTTTATCACTCCTCAGCAACATCCAAACAACATCTCCTTTAATAAAACTTCTCTGGATTATTCCCAAAGTTCTTTGCCATGCATTAGCACTTATTTCTCATTTGTCTGTTTCTGTGATACACAATCCAGAACTCCAAAAGCCTTCCACCAGCCCCTTCCCAGCTTCCCACGGGGAGAAGTGGAGAGAAGAGTGCCCATCTCAGAGTCTTCAGGGGCAAAGTTTTCTCCTCCTTCCCTTGAAGCCCCTCCAATAAATGACAAACCCCAAAGTTTTCTTCTTCTGAAAGCTGACCTGTAGCACAGGCTCATTCCAACCAGTTGGCTACCACAGAGGAGGTGAGAGTTCCTGGTACAGGCACCATACATAGACTGGCCGCGGTGGCAATGGCTGCAGAAGAGTCGAGCACCGTCTCCAGGGCCTGGGGCCACAGAGGGAGTTCTCTCCCCCAGCCAGTTCTGCAGTGTGGTTTTGGACATCATTCTTAGAAGATTCGCCTCCAGCACTGTTTCTTGACAGTTCTCACAAGAGTTTTGAGAGCCACTCATGTTTACATCAATGAATTCCTTTCTGCTTCAGCAGCTAGACTCAGCTTCCATTGCTCACAATTAAGAGCCCTAAGTGAGGCACCCCATTCAAGACACTCTGCTATAGGGGCGCCTGGCTGGCTCAGTCAGGAGAGCCTGAGATTCTTGATCTCAGGGCTGTGAGTTCTAATCCCACACTGGGTGTAGAGAGTACTTTAAAAAAAAAAAAAAAGAGTGCCTGGGTGGCTTAGTCATTAAGCATCTGCCTTCAGCTCAGGTCATGATCCCAGGGTCCTGAGATCAGCCTTGCATCGGGCTCCCGGCTCTGTGGGGAGACTACTACTCCCTCCCCCACTACCCCAGCTTGTGTTCCCTCTCTCACTGTGTCTCCCTGTCAAATAAATAAATAAAATCCTTTTTTAAAAATTACATAAAATAAAATAATAAAATACTTCTGAAAAGTTGATCAAGCCTCCAAGAAACCCTGCCCTTGGTTCAGAAAGCAGCAGACTCCACAAAGACCTGGCCTGATAGACTGGATTTGCCAGTTTCAGGTTAAGTAGCAAACCTATGCAAGGCTGTAGAGCCTCATTATGGTTGCATCTTTCCAGACCACTAGATTTCCGGGAGTTTGCTAAGGCTCTTCACTTCCAACCAGAGCGGAATGCGGTCCTTGGTGTGAAGGTCCGACATCATTTGTTTTTCTTTGGAGCTTTAATACATATGCCTCCAAACGACCTGGATTCCAAAAAAGTTATTTGCTCATTTTCAGGATGTGCACTCCTACTTTTCCCAAGAGCTCAGAAACAGACGGGTGGTGGTAAAAGTTGCTCAGATATCCTAATCTTAGTCAACTCTGAGTTCCCAAGTTCATATAATAATGATCTATTCCTCCTCCCCTTGATTTGGCTCCCAATTATATGGACACGATATCCTTCAATGTTTACTTTTCTTTACCCAAACCAAATTATTTGGTTACAACTGAATAATCTTTTAGATTTTTTTAATATTGTATATATCCACCAAGTTGACACATTTCTCTTTAGAGTCTATAACCTTACCAATATGTTTATTTCTTATGTATCATCCCTGTGAAGGAAAGTGAGTTGAAAAACTCCTTTACTTACTTATAAACATAATTTATTATTATTTTTTTTAAAAGATTTTATTTATTTATTTGACAGAAATCACAAGTAGGCAGAGAGGCAGGCAGAGAGAGAGAGGAAGGGAAGCAGGCTCCCTGCCCAGCAGAGAGCCCGATGTGGGGCTCGATCCCAGGACCCTGGGATCATGACCTGAGCCGAAGGCAGAGGCTTTAACCCACTGAGCCACCCAGGCGCGCCACACAATTTATAGTTTTGGAATAAATGTTGAGAATTCTGAAAGAATTTGTTCTGAAAACTCTGAAATTCTGAAGAATTTGTTTTTAGACATCAGAATGATTAGCCCCCACATGCTTCTCATTGCCCCTGGATGGTCGGATGGATCAGCCATTTCCCCTCACCTCACTCTTGGCCTGATGTTCCCTGAACCAGTCTGTGCTGGTTGACCAGCAAGAGAAGATGGCAGAAGGCTGAGAAGGAATGAAGAACTCTGGGAAATCCCTTGAGTTTCACGTACTCCTGGAACTTCATTTTGATCACCTCAAGAGAGGCTCCACCCTCTTTGCACCTATCAAAAGGTAACTGACAAATTGAAATTGGTCCTGGCAGTTCCATCTTTTACTTTTTTTTTTTTTTTTTAAGGATTTTACTTATTTATTTGACAGAGAGCACAAGCAAGGGGAGCAGCGGAGGGAGAAGGAGAAGTGGGCTCCCTGCTAAGTAAGAAGTTCAAGCAGGGAGCCCAATGCGGGGCCCGATCCCAGGACCCCGGGATCATGACATGACCCGAAGGCAGATGCTCAACTGACTGAGCCACCAGGTGCCCCCAGTTTCATCTTTCAGCAAGAAAACTCTTTATGGCTTCAAATTCTGAATAGATAAGAACTTCCACTGAGCCCTTTTAAAAACTGGCTAAAGAAAATGGCAGGCGAATTTAACTAAAGATGTTCCTAGGAGCTCATGGTCTTATATTGTATTTTAAACAATTTTTATTTTTTCTAAAAATCTTGGTAAGAAAGTTGCTACAGAAGATTCTAGGTTTGATTATTAAAATCAAGAATGGCATGGGTCAGGAAAATTTTTATCTACAGAATCCATCCAGAGAGAGAATGAATATATGGAAGCCCAGATATCACATGATACATGTAAGTCTTATATGGGTGGGCTGTGTTTGATACTGTTTCCCATTCCCTGCCTTCCTAAAGCTTCTGTTCTCTTTGTTCCCATGATCTCTTACTACGCTGGTTTCCCTCTAACCTCTAACTCTTCTTCCTCCATGTTCTTTCCTCTGCAGGAATCTTGACTTCCAATATCTGCCACTTAAATGTGGGTATCTGCCATAGCTCTATGTGGTCAACGCAGGCAATTTTATCTACTGTGATGGTTGTGCCTTCCAACTATGAAATTCCAATTCCCAAATCTATTTCCTCAACCCTGACCTGAGACCCCTGAGAATCATATCAGCACTGTTTTAGTTCCATTCAATTAGAATATAGACCTACAACTTCTCGGGTCACACCAGTGTTTTGCATAGCCTATCTGCCTACTCTGGTGCCTAAATGGGCTATCTCTCAATTGGATGGGAGCCCCCGATGTGGGGCGACTATCTGGTAAGAGCTAAGTAAGTGAGAGAATCACCTGAGACAAAACAAAAAAGAGACAGAAGTTTACTGAATATACCTCAGGGAGCAGCAGGCAGGACAGCTGAGGAGAGGCTGTCTGGAATGAGACAATGAATGGGGGCTGTTTTTAAATGGAGGAGATGAGAAGGTACGGTGATGTATGGAATCTTCCCTTTTTTCGGAACTATGCCTGGTTTTAAGTAGCCCATTGGTCAGTTAGGGCCTGTGGCTATTTTGAGGTGGGTCGCCTGCTAGACCTTGTGCCTTCTACATTCCATTGCTCAAGCCTATTTGCCTAAAAGCTGGCCTTTGACTTATCCTTTTTATACTTACACTTCCAGGAGGAGAATTAGGTTATAAAGTGTATTACTCTTTCTTTCTTTTTTTTTTTTTTAAGATTTTATTTCTTTATTTGACAGAGAACACAAGTAGGCAGAGAGGCAGGCAGAGAGAGAGAGAGAGAGAAGCAGGCTCTACACTGAGCAGAGAGCCTGATGCGGGGCTCGATCCCAGGACCCTGGGATCATGACCTGGGCCGAAGGCAGAGGCTTTAACCCGCTGAGCCACCCAGGCGCCCCCTTTCTTTCTTTTTTTAAAGATTTTATTTATTTGACAGAGAGGAAGAGAGATCACAAGTACGCAGAGAGGCAGGCAGAGAGAGAGGGAGAAGCAGGCTCCCCGCTGAGCAGAGAGCTGATGTGGGGCTCGATCCCAGGATCCTGGGATCATGACCTGAGCTGAAGGCAGAGGCTTTAACCCACTGAGCCACCCAGACGCGCCTGCTTTACTTTTCTTCAGACTTGAATTGGCTGTATATAGGCTATACTACTTAGAATGCATTTGTCATCAAGTACTAGAAATGAATACAAGTGCTTAAAACTTAATAAGGACATCTGCTATCTCACACAATAAAGGTTAGTTGTTTCAGTATTTCAACAGTGTCAGCAAGGACCCAAGATCTTCTGTCTGTCTTCTAGCTCTCATCCCTGACTTGTCCCCTGGTCACAAAGTAGCTGTCTGAAGTCCAGGCATTGTCTCTTTGGAATAGCTATGTAGGATTATTTGGAGAAATCCATCCATGTCTCAGACTTTCTAAATTTTCTAATGTTATCCCTGTATTCAGTCAACGCAGGAGAGAAAGAAGTTTCTAAACTGTATCAGACTGGACTCCCCCAAAATTGCATAAGCAATTTGGTGTTTTGGGAGACTGCCACTTGACTATGTTGAGGGAAGCTGCTAGGATTAGTCTTTTACAAGTCTACTAGGGGGATGGCTATTGTTTGAACATATCCTCCCCTCTCTATGAAAACTGTCAGGACAAATTCCCATGGGGTCTTTGTGTAGAGAAGAGTCCTGATCTGTCTAAGCAATTATCTTACATACATTCAATTGCCTGGCCGATAAGGTGTCCTCTTTTTCTTTGGTTGTTAGAAGGACTGGAGTCAGCCAAACACATGACTTTATCACCTATTTCAACTCAAATACCTACAGCAGGGGTTATGTTCGAACTGTTTAACAAGTACAACACACATGGACCAATCAGGACTGACAGCAATTATAAACAATGAGTTGGCCTCCATGGCCAGGCAGCTAATGCAGACAGGCAAAAGAGAGAATAAGAAAAAAAAATCTTGACTTATTTTTGTTTTATTCACATTTGATAGAGATCTGAGTCCAGAGAAATAGTCCATGATGATGAGTGGGGATGACACTCTGCCTCAGTGTTGGGAATGACACTACCTCAGTGTTGCCTCAGTGAGGGGACTCTGGTAAATTGCACAGGCCACACCCTCTTAGGAATAGGGACTGTTCCTCAGATTCTGATGATTACCACCAAACTACAATATGGCTCAGAGCTCCCAGAACATCCACTCTTTTTTTAGAAAAAAACAGGAATCCTCATTTTTGAGAATGCCTGGATTTTAACTATAATTCAAAACAGCAAAAGAACACACCCAAATGAAAATAAACTGACAAAGCTGCAGGCCAATTCCCACGGAGGAATTCAGCTCAACCCAGCCAGCTGTGACTTCCGCTTATTAATCTTACTCCACCACTGGCCCCATTTTATGTTTCAGTCTTGTGGTTTCTTCTCTCCTACTTAATTTCCAATTTCTTATTCTATTTTGTGTATTCTTATGTATCACTTTAAATCCTACCTGGAAGGGGGCACACACTGGGTGGCTCAGCCAGTTAAGTGACTGCCTTCTGCTCAGGTCATGGTTCTAGGGTCATGGTTCTAGGATCGAGCCCCACATCAGGTTCTAGGCTCAGCAGGGAGTCTGCTTCTCTCTCCCTCTGCCTGCCACTCTGCCTGCCTACTTGTGCTCTCTCTCTGTATCTCTCTGTCAAATAAATAAATAAAATCTTTAAAAAAACCCAAACCACTTTATATATATATATATATATATATATATATATATATATACACTTATATATATATGTGTGTGTGTGTGTGTGTGTAAAATCCTACCTAGGGCAGAGCAGAATATAAATAGACTGCAGGATACCCTCACCCCCCGTATGCCATCAGTATCTCACCCCACAAGTCGCACGAGACTGTGTCATTTGTACTCCATGGCATCCTCACCCCTCTAGTCCATATAGGACTCTCCTTGATTTGCTGTCAACAGCAATACCCACACTCACCGCACTGCGTAAACCAGTCCTCCTAAAGCTCCCTACGGCCTCAGGCTTTCCTCTATCCCTGCACAGGAAGTAGACTAGAGGATAATAATAGGAGCTAACATTAATGAACACATAGCCTGGCCAAGCACTCTCCTAAGCATTTTTTTTTTTTTTTTAAATATTTGACAGAGAGAGATCACAAGTAGGCAGAGAGGCAGGCAGAGAGCGGGGGGCGGGGGGGAAGCAGGCTCCCTGCTGAGCAGAAAGCCCGATGCGGGACTCGATCCCAGGACCCCGAGATCATGACCTGAGCCAAAGGCAGCAGCTTAACCCACTGAGCCACCCAGGCGCCCCTCTCCTAAGCATTTTAAATGTACTCACTTCATCCTCAGAAATCTTTCTTTTTTTTTTTTTTTTAAGTAAGCTCAATGCCCTAAGTGGGGCTTGAACTCACAAGCCAAAATCAAGAGTCCCCTTCCACACCAACTGAGCCAGCCAGGTGCCCGATCATCCTCAAAAATCTTAACAGGAATAATTGGGCCAGGTTTACAACCCTTTAAGCTAAGGCTTACATAGCTTTGCCAAAGTCACCGCCATGGCGAACTAAGGATTTGAACCCTTGGCATCTGGCTCCAGAAGTACTTAATCTTCACCACTGGGAGGCGTGCATGCAGGGTTGGCGGGATGGAAATCTGTCTCAAGCTGTTTCTTGGAGACTCGGTGGCTTCCTCTTTTTCCTCAGAGACCCTTGGGCTCTAAGTCATAAATTACAGCAATTCCTGCTTTCGTTAGTGATAAGGAACACGCCTTCCACGCCCTGAGTCTGGACTCTTGCGGCCACAGAGGCTTCCTCAGAACCCTGCGATTCCCAGCCAGGCCTCCTCACTGCAGCTCTGGGACAGACACATGACTGCTCTAAACTCCAACCCCTGAAATTTAGATAAGAGCATTCGCCTTACCTCATCTCCCCAGAAGGCAACTGGAAGGTCAAAAGGGGGGAAAAAAGGGGCGGGGGAGGTTCTTGCTTCTAAACCTAGTAGTTGGAGTTTGAGGGAGGAAGGCTTGGGGCCAAAAGAGTAGGGGTTGGCAAGCACAAACAAGGGCAGAAGGCAGGTGCCATGGGGCAGCCTCTTTAAAAGGTGCCCTTACCCTGGCCACAAAGGAAACACACACCCCCACACCCACACACACAGCGCCACACACAGCCACACACACAGCCACACAGCCCATAAGCAATAAGCAGCCTGATAGAGGCTCAGAGCCTTGGGGTTCTGATAGGCCCCTTGCCCTGCGGTTAGCTTCCTTCTGGCTCCTGTGGCTATTCTGGCTCCTGTTTGACTCTCACCTCACCTTGAAAACTTCAGGGTTTCCTGTCCCTGTCCAGGCAGAAGAATCCAGAAGTAACTTCAATATATAACCGGGGCTCCCTGGACCTAGACCTCCTCAAGACATTTTACTTAATCTCATGTCTTCCCAGACATATCATGTCATGCCATGCTCATGTCTTCCCAGATGCCAGTTTCATTCCACTCCCAAGAAGACCCGGCAGGCATGTGTACCCCTCCTCAGAGCTGCCAGCACTGGGAATGGGGAGACCATCAATGCTGGGCTTGTCCAGCATTGATGTCCAATACACACAACACTATCTTGAAACAAAGACTCCAGCACAGGTTCTAAAGACTGGAACATTTCTCTTCCTGAAATAACTATTCTAACCTACCTGAAAACAAAAATTAAGAGGATCAATCCTGTGTCAGGGGACAGTGAATGAATGAGCTGTGTCAAGTAATTAGAAAATGGGGGCACCTGGTTGGCTCAGCAGGTTAAGCCTCAGGTCATAATCTCGGGGTCCTGGGATCTAGCCCCATGTCGGGCTCTCTGCTCAGTGGGGAGCCTGCTTCCGCCTCTCTCTCTGCCTGCCTCTCTGCCTACTTGTGATCTCTCTGTGTCAAATAAATAAAATCTTAAAAAAAAAAAAATGACACAAAAGGTATGTACGCGATTTATCACATGCTCTGACAGAGGTATACAACCATCCCTCCGCACATACTAACATTCACTCAGGATCCTGCCTTGAATAACTAACCAAATTCAACACCCCTTACACCACGAGCTACTACAGCAGCTACTACAGAGGCCTGAGCTGAGGAGGCCACAGATACGGCTGCAGCCAGCCACGGCATTATGGAGGGCACGGATTCTCTGCCTTCCACTGAAATTCTGCCCCAAGAGCCCAACATCTGAGGGCATAAGAGGACTATCTGAATCTGACTACAATAATCAAACCAAACCAGATCATTCAGCACCAAGCCAAAATCAAAAGCATTTGGAGTCTAAGATTTTAGGAATATTTATCACTTCATAATGGCCTCTTTCAGGTCTCCTGGTTTCCTTTATTTTTGCTTTCATAACTGTGAGATTTCTCTATTCCTTTTGCAATAAATTAAGTTAAAACAGCAAAAAAGGAAAGAAAGGAGGGAAGAGGGAAGGGAGGAAGTGAAGTAGGGAGGTAGGGAAAGTTCAGAGTATGCAAATGGTAAAATTATAGAATGACAGGCATTCTAGGGAGATCAGACCAAATACGTAGGAGCAAAAGGCACATGTGAAATGTCCTCATTGCCAGTTAATGATAAATCCTGTCAGCGTGGAATTCTCAGGCACAGCCAGCCAGATCCAGAGGGTGGAGGTCCTGGTCTCTGTTTTTCCCCATCCTTAGAAGCATATTAACATCACCATGAGGCAGCAAAGCTCTATGAATTTTACTATTCTTGACTGCTTCCCGTAAGTGCAATATGAACAGATCAGAGATCTTAGTCAACAGAACCTTCTAATCCTGTAGCATGCTTTTTGTATGTGGAGGGCCATACTGTATGTCAGTGGAGGGCAACTAGGAAAATCCAGTGGGAAAAGCTACAACCTGTTTTCCTCAACAAATGCATTGCAAGGGAGGATAAAAGATAAATTAAGAGACTTAAAAGACATTAATCTGTTGCAGTGTGAGCTTTCATTGGGTTCTGACTTTTTTTAAAACTAAAAAAAGAGGGCACCTGGTTGGCCCAGTTGGTTAAGCGACTGCCTTCAGCACAGGTCATGATCCTGGAGCCCTGGGATCAAGTCCTGCATCAGGCTTCCCGCTCAGCAGGGAGTCTGCTTCTTCCTCTGGCCCTCTCCCCTCTCTCTCATACTCACACACACACACACACACACACACACACTTTCTCTCTCAAATAAATAAAAGCTTTAAAATAAATAAAAATAAAACTGAAAAAAAGAAACCACTAAGAATATTTGAGACCATTGGAAATTCGAATGCAGACAGAATACTTGATATTAAGAAATTGCCTTTTGTAAAGCATAATTTTTAAATTCTGTATCTCAGGGGCACCTGGGTAGCTCAGTGTGTTAAAGCCTCTGCCTTCAGCTCAGATCATGATCTCAGGGTCCTGGGATCAAGCTCCTCGTAGGGCTCTCTGCTCAGCAGGGAGCCTGCTTCTTCCTCTCTCTCTGCCTGCCGCTCTGCCTACTTGTGATCTATCTCTGTCAACTAAATAAATGAAGTATTTTTTTAAAAAATTAAAGTAAATAAATTCCATATCTTTTAGAGTACTGAAACATTTACAAGTGAAATAAAACAATTTTCAGGATTGGCTTCAGAATAAATGAGATGAGGAGGTGAATGGGGTAGAATTTAACAACAGTTAATGTTTGTGAGGACTGAGTGATGGATACACAGCACTTCCTTATACAATACACCATCTGCAAGAGTACAAATCCTCCCTAATTAAATTTGAAAAAAGAATTATAGTTTTAATTAACAGAAACATTATTGAATAAACACCATCTTCCTCTTGGCCCTGCAATTTTTTTAAAAACCACAAATTCTGATAGAGCAGTTATATATATATATATTTTTTTTTTTTAAACATTTTATTTATTTGACAGACAGATCACAAGTAGGCGGAGAGGCAGGCAGAGAAAGAGAGGCGAGGAAGCAAGCTCCCTGCCGAGCAGGGAGCCCGATTTGGGGCTTGATCCCAGGACCCTGAGATCATGACCCGAGCAGAAGGCAGAGGCTTTAACCCACAGAGCCATCCAGGTGCCCCTAGAGCAGTTGTATTTTTAACAAAATCTCCCATCTACAAAAATCTTTGGAGTGAAAACCTGTCTGTCAACAGTAAGAACAAGACACAGTCCCCTACAGGTGCCCAAGTGGCTTCTGAAAGAACTCAGAACACAGAGCTTGGCTACAACTGCTTTCTCCGGATTAAGTAATTAAGTCTACCCTGTGTTACACAGAAGCTATAATTAAACCCTTCTGTGTACTGACATCATTCACCCCAGGCTACATGGTGAAACTGGGGTGAGGAACTTGGAACTGAGCCAAGACACAGTGATGTTGTGAATTAATCCATTTGCAGGTGAGCAGGCCAGGGCCCAGGGCCCAGGGCTCGGAGTTCAGGCTGTTAGTATCAGCTGTGGTGACCAAAGCCATGCCTTCACATTCTCCATCAAGGAAAGATAGAAAACGTTCTAGAATAGGGGCACCTGGGTGGCTCAGTGGGTTAAGCCTCTGCTTCGGCTCAGATCATGGTCTCAGGGTCCTGGGATGGGTCCTCAGCAGGGAGCCTGCTTCCCCCTCTCTCTGCCTGCCTCTCTGCCTACTTGTGATCTCTGTCAGATAAATAAATAAAATCTTAAAAAAAAAAAAAAAAAAAGAAAGAAAGAAAGAAAAGAAAACTTTCCAGAATAAACAACGTTGGGAACAGAAGTTTTCTGCAGCCCACCCAGAAAAGCAATTTAGATTTCCTCTCAGAGATAATACAAAGAGAAATGAGACAAAATTTCCCCCAGGCCAGACTCTTTCAAACATCCGGGTGAGAAGGAGCTGGGGGAAAATATAGAGGAAGGACACAGCTTTATTTCTTCCAAGACATTCAGATTGGCAAGTATTTCAGACTGTGACAACTGTTTTTACGACAGAGCAGGTAAACAGACACGGACACAGTGTTGACAAGTGCAGACTGACCCAACATCCAGAGGGTAATTTATTGTGATCAGAATGACACACCCCCTTTGACCACGAAATTCTATTTAAAAAAAAAGTTATATTTCTCGTAACACAGTATATCCAAAGACACTCCACCCTCAACAGTTCCCTCTCCTGAATCACACTCATTAGCATATTCTAAAGATAACAGAATCACTCAGCGGTTGTCCTGTCCCACAATCCTCTGCTCCCTTTCGTAATTCAACCTGCTGAACAGGGTCATGTCATTATCATGTCTACTTCCTTCCTTACTTCTCATTCTTTCTTGAACACACCCACCGTGGACTCCTATTCCCACCATGTGACTGAGATATGGTCAAGGTCATCAGTGTTCTCCATGAAGAGCACTGGCTCACTTCTCTGTTCGGATTTTATTCTACATAGTTGACCACTCTCTCCTACACATCTTTGGCTTCCCTTCTTTGGCTTTTCTCTCTCTTTTCAATCTCTTTAAACAGACTCTTTTTCTGCTCAAAGGTTAAGTGCCAGGATACCCGCCTGGCTCAGTCAGTAGAGCGTGAGACTCCTGATCTTGAGTTGTAAATTCAAGCCCCAGGTTGGGTGTAGGGATTACTTAAAAATAAAATCTTTTTTAAAAAGGTGCAGCAGGGTGCCTGTGTGGCTCCGTCATTAAGCGGCTGCTGCTTCTGCTCAGGTCATGATCCCAGGGTCCTGGGACTGAGCCCCATCCCTGGCTGGCTGCTCACCAGGAAGCCTGCCTCTCCCTCTCCCTCTCTCCCCCTGCTTGTGTTCCCTCTCTCACTGTGTGTCTCTGTCAAATAAATAAATCCAATCTTTAAAACAAAACTCTGCATTTCTCTAAAAAAAATAATACTTAAGCAAAACAGTGTTCAGAGGGATAAACCATAATGATGGCCTTTCCCAAGCCACCTTTTCCTTCATGCTTTCCTTGACTTTCTCCTATTCTCAAGATCTAACTTTGGAATAGGCTGACCTTTTTTTTTTTTTTTTTAAAGATTTTATTTGACAAAGAGAAATCACAAGTAGGCAGAGAGGCAGGCAGAGAGAGAGAGAGGGGAGGAAGCAGGCTCCCCGCGGAGCAGAGAGCCCGATGCGGGGGGGGGGGGGGGGGGGAGAGGGGGGCTCGATCCCAGGATCCTGAGATCATGACCTGAGCTGAAGGCAGAGGCTTTAACCCACTGAGCCACCCAGGCGCCCCTAGGCTGATCTTCTTTAAAGGCTCTCCAGCAGCCCAAATACTGGAGGTCTGGTTTTGCTTCTAACTGAGAACATTGACCGCACAACTACTGCTAAGGTAGGAATCCTGATTACTTGCACTTAATAAGCAATAACATTGCAGAACTGTTTGTGGCATGGAGAAAAGAACCACTCACACTGCTGCTAGGTGCTGATGGCTTGCCTGGAGCTCCCCATGGAGGCTGCAGGCTCGGGCAATGGTTTGTGCAGGAGGGGATGGCCCCTAACTCCAGTTGAGCCTACTCACTCGCCAATAAAGACAGAGCTGGGAAATACTCCACCAAATGACTGACTCATAGAGGCAAGAGCAGCCTACACCCGAGCCAGCTCAGACTCTCCTTAATAAAGACAAAGTGCGGAGAACCCCCGACTCTATGAGGTTCCTAGGCTTTAAAAAAATGTAGGACTCATCTGCCAGAGGTTTTCATTTCTTTGTTCTTCAGAACTGGGGGTGGATGACACATGCCTCTGACTAGTGGAATCAAAAACTTCTCTCGTAAAGACAACATCTAAACTCTGCAGCACAGAAAGATGACTTTGATCAATAAAACTGGGGGGGGGAGCAGTGACAAAATTTACCTTTGATTCTGTTAACATAGTCCAATCCTACCAAGGGCCTCCAGTGAGTTCAAGTTCCAGGAAGAAAGTTGTAATCACTGAACTATGCATACTGATGAGATTACAGCCCCAGGACTTAAGAAATCTTGGTGACCAGGAAATCAGTTAGTCTGAAACTGCTGCTATGAACGACGTTAAGTGACAACCAGGAAATATCCATAAAACAACTCCAAACCAGGCAGTTAAGCATTCTTGCCTGCACAAATCCACATTCACTTTAAGACCACCCTCTTAGGGGTGCCTGGGTGGCTCAGGGGTTAAGTTTCTGCCTTTGACTCAGGTCATGATCTGAGGGTCCTGGTGATCTCAGGGGCTCTCTGCTCAGCGGGGAGCCTGCTTCTCCCACTCTCTCTCCCTGCCTTTCTACTTGTGATGTCAAATAATAAATGAAATCTTAAAAAAAAAAAAAAAAGGAAAGAAAGAAAAAAAGACGGCCCTCTTAATTTGAATGGAGCCAGTGGAGTGCAAAAGATTCAAATTTGCAGATGATTTAAAAATGTGAACCCCGCTGTGCCTGGATGGGCCAGTTAATCGACTTGTGGTTTTCGTCTCAGGGGCAGTAGGACTGAGTGTCCTGCTCAGCACGGAGTCTGCTTGAGATTGCTTTCTTCCTCACCCCCACTTTGTGCCTCCCCCTGCCTGCTGGCATGCACAGGAACCTCTCAAATACATAAATAAATCCTTAAAAAAAAAAAAAAAAAGTAGTTTGATGAAAAATTAACCAACATCAACAACCCTCTTCCTTAGGAAACTAACAATAATCACCCATACAGGGAATATTACCTGGTCATTAAAAGTAATGAAAAAGGGTAGGTGGCTCAGTTGGTTAAGCATCTGACTCTTTTTATTTCAGCTCAGTTCATGATCTCAGGGGCATGGGACTGAGCCCTGTGTGGGGCTCTGCACTCAGTCTGCAAGTCTGTCTCTCCCTCTTCTTCTGCCCTTCCCCCAACTTGTGCTTGCTCTCTAAATAAATAAAATGTTTAAAAAATGTATTTTAAAAAAATTAGGAAGATCCACATTAATGGATTTATAAGTTAACATGTGTGCACATGTTATATATTCATGTATTTAAGATATTTAATATATAATATTCAAGATATATATTTAAGATATTTAATATAGAATATATATATTTTATAAATAAGTTACTATAAAAATTTGTTTTCTTTGGGAGATGAGAATGGGCATAGGTAGGAAAGAAAATTTTCATATCATATGTTCTTGTTCAGTTTAATATACCAGCATGTATGATAAAAATGACTAATAAATGCAAATACCAAAGTACGTTTTTCCACTGGATCAGTCCATATACTACCTGCAGGGCCCCTGGGAGCCATCTGCTTCTGCTTCTTTTTCTTCTGTGTCCACCATCTTTTTGCTTTCTTACCTGTAAAATGAAGACAACCCAAGCCTGCTATGAGACACCAAGCAGAGTGTTCTGGGAAGGCAAGCGTATACACAGGCACTGAAAGGGGAAGGGGGGCGGAGCAGAAATGACATCTCATCAGCAGTCAGAGAGGAAGTCACAGTGCTCCATGGTATTTACAAGTGCATACATGTGCCAAACACTTAATCCTTGTACCTCTATAAGGAAAATACCGTTATCGTCATTTTACAACTGAGAAACTAAGGCACAGAGAAGGATCTTTCCTTAGCTCATGAAACCAACTATGAGGGGGTCAGACGTCAGCTCTGTTTCTCCACGAGGCTATGCTGCTTCCATACAAATTAGGACAGTAAGATTCTGTTTCTAGTCAGATTAGCAAAATTGTGAAAGACTGACAGACTAAATATGGATGAGCATTTCAGGAAACAGGTGCAAATGTACTATTTTGATTGAAATATAAATTACTGAAGGCAATTTGGCAAGAGTTACCAAAATTTAAAATGGTAATCTGACTTCTGACCTGGTCATTCCACTTCTAGAACTTATCCTACAGAAATACTCACAAACAGGTCTACACAGATGTCCAGTGCAGCACCGTTTTAATAACAACAATAAAAACAAAAAGAGAGAGACTTCAGGAGACATTGCTAAGGGAATGGCTAAATACATCTTAATATATCCCCAAATTAGAGTCTGTATCCATGAAAAATGGAGGTCAATGAACAGTGAATGGAAGAAATTCTAAAATGTTATGTGAAAACAACTGTCATAAAGCAATATGTACTATATTGGTCCTATTTACCTAGGAAAATATGGCGTGAGCATCACATTGCTTTTTATAGAAGTGATGCTGGGGCTTCCCTTTTCCCATACCCTCCTTTAAAAAACCCACAGAACACACAACTCAAAAATAAGTTGTTAAAAAAAAAGGGGGGTCATGTGTTTTTTATAAATCAATCATTACAATGAGATTATTTCCAAAAATTCACAAATACAAGTTATACAAATTCAGTTTGGAATACGTACCCCCTAAATATATTACAAATCACATCTCTTTCGCATTCTTTTCCAAACAGATGTGGTTCAAATATAGTGAAGGCATTACAATTTCGTATTTGTAGCAAGTGAAAAAAACTGACAATAAATAATTCAACTATAATTCTAGAAAACACTAAGTGGTAAAATCCCCTCTCACTCTGAAACCATCTATATCTCAGATCACCTGAAGATTGAGTCGATATAAAGTTACACGAACTTTGTGTTTCCACATTTAAAATCTTCAATGTATTCTCACAGAAGAAACACACAGCAGTTTGCTTCTCCCTTGGGACCCAGACCAGCGGCTCTCAAACCTGGGTGAGCCCAAGTGTGCATGGCAGAATCCTGTTAAAATGCAGTTACCTCAGACCCTAAGCCCTCTCATTCCTGAGTCTGACGAACCCGCATTTTTAAACAAGATCCACAGGAGGTGTAGAAGAACCCCACTGAACACTGTTAAGTCTACAGTCCAATCCTAACCGCTGTCCCCGGCTGGAATGGAAGCGACCCCAACCCCGACTCGCATAGCTTCTTCACCTCCCTCACTTTCCTCAATCTCTACAGTCAGTCCCTTGAACTGCTCATCTCAGAGGACATGGAAGCTCCCACACGGCTGTAAGGTTCTCCTACAAACTATGCCTTCATGTCAGCACTAGTAAGAACTAGTGACCCTGAGCTTCTGTTTTCTCACTGCCTTCTGAGAAGTCTGCTTCTGTTAGTTCCATTTCCGGGAACACCTGAGGAGAGGAATTCTGAAACTGCCATCTTGGTTGATTTGAGAGACTTCCCTCATGCTAACAGGGAAGCTTCTAGCCATCCTCAGAGGTGCTCCATATACATGGTGTGTGGTGAGATCCACTGGGTCAGAGAGCAACAGAAACACACCCGTACATTACACAGGTTCCAAATCCCCCCAATGGTTTTACAGAGACGCTGAGTAACTCAGTAAGAGGTCTTAACACTGGTTGAACTCGAAGAGTAAGAGCTGGACTTCCTGGAGAACTTCTGTGATGTGAGGGATATCTGCATCTGCCGCACAGTACGGACACTTCGACAGAGGAGCGCGTTCTTCACGTGATCCCTGAAGTCTTGGGAAACAAAATAGTAGACGAAGGGGTCAATGCAGCTGTTGAGCGTGGAAAGACAGAGGGCTAAAATGTACAGTGCGTAGACATGGCTCTCGCTCCTGGTTTTAATCAGGAAATAATGGGCCACAAGCAGAAGGTTACTAGGAGTGAAGCAGATCAGGTAAGTGGCCAGGACGGTGACAATGAGTTTGATGGCTCTCTGCCTCTTCTTTTCCGAGTTTTCATCCATCGCAGAAGACCGGAGTGTTCGGATCATCAGCACATAGGCAGAGGCTGTGAGGAAGGCTGGGAAGAGAAAGACTCCGATGGCCAGAGAGAGGAAGTAATTGAACATGTCCCCTACCAACACCTCCTCAGGCAACACATCATGGCAGGTTGTGATGTTAAGGGCTGGAATGTACACAGTCTGCCTCACAACATATAGGGGGATGGTGACCAGCAGAATCAGCAGCCATATTCCCAGCGAGAGCCCAAAGGCAATGTTTGCCTTCTTCCTGGGGTGCACCAAGGGATTCACAATGACCCAATACCTCTGCACACTGAGGCAGGTCATGAAGAGAATGGAACAGTACATGTTGCCATAGAAAAAGCCAATGAGTACTTTGCAAAGAGCTTCCCCGTAAATCCAGTTGTTGCCATGTATGTGATATGCAATCTTCAGAGGGAACCAGATCACAGAGAGGAGGTCTGCCAAGGCTAGATTGGCCATGTAAACCACAGCAGGGTGCTTCTTCCTTGTTCGGAAAAGAAAGACCCACAGAGCCATGCCATTACTTGGCAAACCAATCGCAAATACAACTGTGTAGACAACTGGAAGAAAGACGGTGGTCAGTTTTCCAGTGAGGACGGAGGCAGCAAACTCATCCACAGAAAAGCCTGGTTCCACGGTAACTCCTTTCCCAGTGATCTGAGAGGAGCTCTCAATCTTACCAATGAGACTTCTTCCTTTGGAGGTTCTATTGGTTCCTATACAAGAAAGGCAAGGCAGACAAGGGTCATTGCAGGGATTACTCTTTCAGCAGTAATGGTTTAAATAAAAGTACTTCAGGGGCTCCTGAGTGGCTCAGTTGGTTAGGTGTCTGCCTCTCAGTTTCCACTGAGGTCATGAGGTCGTGAGACTGAGCCCTGCCTCGCTCTATGCTCAGTGTGGAGTCTGCTGGAGATTCTCTCCCTCTCCTCCCCCTCTTCTCACCCTCAACTGCTTGCATGTGCTCTCCCTCTCTCAAGTAAGTAAATAAAATCCTTAAATAAAAACTTTAGACAAAGACAGAAGGAGTATACAAAAGGCTTATAGTGCTTTCTTCAGGTGATGGGATTATTGGGTTTTGTTTCTTTGTTTTTACAATTTTTTTTTTTTTTATTAGAAGGTTGTAGGATACATGTGAAATAGAACATTGATTTCTAGGACTCAAAAGAAACTGAGTATTTCAATTTATTGTTTTACAAACTATCCACAGTTATTAGCTCCTAACTGTTGCACAATGGCCATCTCTCTCTGGCTGTGAGACAGGATCCAGCCTGGCCAGTCATTCCCTCTTCCAAAGTCTGACACAGGGAGATTTCCAGGAGCACAAGGGACATTCCCTCTCTACCCACAAGGATAGTGCAAGCAGGATTCCCCTGCTTCTGTGAGGGCCTCCTGGAAACCTTCCTACGGAGGCCAGCTGGCAGGCAAGTCTTCTGACCTCAGGGTCACTGAACATGTCAGTGCACTATTTGTGTTCAGACAAATCTCTGACTTTCAAGCAAGTACCAACAATTTATGCTGTCATTTCCGTATGTGCGTTCAACTTTAGAAACCACACACAAATGGCACACCCAGCCTACATCCCGCCTAACCAAGTGTTCATGGAGGGAGGGCGCCTGGGTGGCTCAGTCGGTTAAGCGTCTGCCTTTGGTTCAGGTCATGACCCACAGGTCCTGGAACTGAGCCCCACATTGGGCTCTGCTCAGAGAGGAGTCTGCTTCTCCCTTTCCCTCTCCCCCTCCATGTGCTCTGTCTCTCCTCTCTCTCTCTAATAAAGAGGACCGGAAGGAAGGGAGAGAGGGAGGGAAAAAAAGGATCTTTGGGGGGCAACTGGTGGCTCAGTCAGCTGAGCATCTAACTCCTGATTTCCGCTCAGGCCATGATCATAGGGTCCTAAGGTCAGTCCGACATCAGGCTCTGTGCTCAATGGGGAGTCTGCCTGAGATTCTCTTTCCCTCTCCCTCCAGCTCTCCCCTCCTGCTTGTGTACTCGTGTGTGTGCTCTCGCAAATAAATAAATAAATAAGATTCTCTCTTAAAAAAAAAAAAGGATATTCATAGACATAATTAAGGATCTTGATACAAGAACACCATTCTGGATTATCTAGGTGGGCCCCAAATCTAATGACAAGTGTCTTTACAAGAGAAAGGCAGGCGGAGACTTGAGAAAAATAGAAGACAAGACCAAAAGGAAAAAACCTATGAAATTGGAGGCAGAGGCTGGAACAATGCTGAGGAACAAGCCAAGGAATGCCAAGTAAAACCAACCATGAGATGCTGGAAAAAACTGAACAGATTCTCCCCGAGAGTCTTCAGACGTGCTAATGCCTTGAATTCAGACCTCTGCCCCCCAGAACTGTGAATGAATAAAATTCTATTGCTGAAAGCCACCAGCTAGTGGCTACTGTTACGGCAGCCACAGGAAACTAAGCACTTAGGATACGCCCAACTCTCCTTCTATCGAATGTCTTTCACAATGCTTTAAGAAGCATATGAATTATTTTTAAATTAAAAATAACAAAATATTGGGGCACCTGGGTGACTCAGTTGTTAAGCATCTGCCTTCAGCTCAGGTCATGATCCCAGGGTCCCGGGATCGAACCCCATGTTGGGCTCCCTGCTCAGCAGGAAGCCTGCTTCTCCCTTGCCCTTTCCCCCTGCTTCTGTTCCCTCTCTTGCTGAGTATCTCTCTGTCAAATAAATAAATAGTATCTTTAAAAAATGAACATAAATAAATAAAATAAAATATTGCTATATATTACAGTATTCCTCAGATACCTGACTAAAACCCACAGTAAAAAAAACACCCAGGGACATGTGGGTGGCTCAGTCGGTTAAGCGGCTGCCTTCCGCTCGGGTCATGGTCCCGGGTTCCTGGGATTGAGCCCCACATCAGGCTCCCTGCTTGGCAGGGAGCCTGCTTACCCCCTCCCTCTGCCCCTGCTTGTGTTCTCTCTCTCACTGTCTCTGTCAAATAAACAAATCTTTAAAAATTAAAAAAAATAATTAAAAATTTTAGAAAAGGGGGAAACAACCCAAAAGTTCATCAATGGATGAATGGATAAACAAAACATGGTATATGCATTCAATGGAATACTAGTTGGCAATAAAAGAAGTAATGATACACGCTACAACCCGAGTGTGGAGTGCATGGATTCACTATAATCTACTTTCAGATGTTTAAAACTCTCCATAGTATCAAGCACATAAGGTCAGGAGTTTGATGTAAAGAGATCAAATTTTGTTTAAAATAAGAATACTAAAATACTGGTACCTGGGTGGCTCAGTGGGTTCAGCTCAGGTCATGATCTCAGGGTCCTGGGATCGAGCCCCTCATCGGGCTCTCTGCTCAGCAGGGAGCCTACATCCCCCTATCTCTCTCTCTGCCTGCCTCTCTGCCTACTTGTGATCTCTCTCTCTCAAATAAATAAATAAATAAATAATCTTTAAAAAAAAAAAAAAAAGAATACTAAAATAAAGAGATGCTACTCAAAGATCCTTAGAGGCCTTTCAGCATAGTGCACAGATGTTTACCCCATACAAATGCTCTGTACCAGTCACCAAGACTCACAGAACTTGTCTAGAACTGATACTAACCCAGCTCCCAACTATCTACCTACCTACCTACCCATGATCTCCCACCTGTCAATAGGGTAAAATCATTTTTTTAAAGATATTATTTGAGACAGAGGGCACCCAGGCATGAGCGAAAAGGGGGAGGGAGATGGAAAGGGAGAGAATCCTGAACAGACTGTGCACTGTGCGATGGGGGTCTCAATACCACAACCCTCAAATCATGACCTGAGCGAAAACCAAGGGTCAGATGCTCAACAGACTGAGCCACCCAGGAGCAACCCCCCCAGCCCTTGATAAAATCACTTCTATTTCATAGTGGGGAAAAAATTAAATGCACATATGAATTTTAAACACGTATGAAGGACTGGGTACAAAAGCATCTCCATTTATGGGCTGTAATCAATAGCATTTGCCCAAGTATGCAAGAATACCTACCTGCCAATACTCAAGGCAGCATCCCCCACCCCCACTGCAACAGGAAATAAACAATGTTCATCAGCCCCTATTCCTAACTTACCAAATCCCCAGATGGTCCCTAACATTAATAGTAGATGCTCTAGGGGCACCTGGGTGGCTCAGTGGGTTAAAGCCTCTGCCGAAGGCAGAGGTCATGATCAGGTCATGATCAGAGATCAGGTCATGATCCCCCAGGGTCCTAGGATGGAGGCCCGCATGGGCTCTCTGCTCAGCAGGGAGCCTGCTTCCCTTCCTCTCTCTCTCTGCCTGCCTCTCTGCCTACTTGAGATCTCTCTCTCTCTCTCTCTCTGTCAAATAAATAAATAAATCTTTAAAAAAATATATAGTAGATGCTCTACCAATCTTTGAAATGCAAAAATAACTACACTTTACTGTCGACAGAAAAAAGCAACTGACAGAACACGCTTCCAACTGTGTAACAAAATATGCATTTATATGCAACACCTGAAATCTAGAGGGGTATCCACCAAAGTATAAAAAGCCATCTCTGTAAAATGGGTGGGGAAGGGAGAATTTTCCTTTTTTTCTTCACACGCCTCTACACTGTTTTAATTTCTTTGTCAAAGGAATGTAAACTAGTACAATCTTTTTGGAGGTCAACGTGGCAAAACAGGAAAATTTAAAGTGTACTTGCCCCAGGACCTATCAACTTAGTTACAGAAATTTGCCCTGCACATATACTAGCTAATATGCACAGAAATACTGAATGTACAGAATATTTACTGCACTACTGTTTATCCTGACAAAACAAAATGTTAGTCTCAACAACCATTAAAAAGACCAGTTTGGGGTGCCTGGCTGGCTCAGTCGGTAAGGCATGCAACTCCTGATCTCTAAGTCATGAGTCCGAGCCCCAAAATAATCACAAAGATTACTTAAAATAAATTATGAATTAATTAATTAATTTTTAAATTTAAAAAATTAAAAGATTAGTTCAGTAACTTATGACATTTATAAAATGAGTAATATCCCCCCCTATAAAAGTATGGACAGAGTTTCCTACAGTGACCATGAGCAGGTAATGTTAGAAAAATAACTTGCAGAGTATATACAATAAATCCTTCTATTGTTACAAAATATATAGTATTTGTCCATAGAAGTCGGCTGAGACTGGAGAGGAGAGAGAATGGGGGATTTTACACCTTTTTAAAACAATTCTGGTTTACTTTCAAGAAAAATGTATGAAAAACTTTTAACTTTGAAACTACTACCTGTGGGGCGCCTGGGTGGCTCAGTCAGTTGAACATCTGACTCTTGGCTTCAGCAGAGGTCATGATCTCAGGCTTGTGCCTGGCTTTGGCCGGGGTCGTGATCTTAAGCTTGTGAGATCCCGCTCTGCACTCATTGCTTAAGATTCTCTCTCCCTCTGCCCTGCCCCCATTCTCTTAAATACGTATATAAATCTTGAAACTACTACTTGCTCTTTGCTATTTGAAGCATCCTTCCGTGGCCCTCCCCTCCCACCAAACCACAAGTACTGAGCAAGTATTTTATTTTGTTAACTCTCTCTCCTCTTGTATCCTTTTCTTTACTACTCCCTCACCCCAAATCTATTTGCTTTCAACCTCTGGGAACATAGGCTGAAAACTAAAAGCTTCAAATACCAGAGGACCCTCTCCCCCCACCCCACCCCAGGTACACATTAGTAAATTTTCATTTGTTCTTTCAGGATGAGCTGTTTTCATCTCAACACTTGCCTAGCTAATAAAACCATAAGAAAGTCAAACACAGACTTGACCAAAACATCATCTATCCAGGTTAATTAGTAACTATGCACAAGGCAAGCAAGAAACCAAACACAAATTTAGAGTCCCATCTTCACATTTATTATATTTCTCTCTTATTACAAAACACCAGAAATACCCAATGCATCTATTAACAGAAGACTAATTTAAAAATTATTGTAAATCCTCCTAGAACAAACTGTAGATTTTAATGTTTTGTTGTTTGTTTTGTTTTGTTTTGTTTTGTTTTTTTAATTTAGGGGCACCTGGGTTGCTCAATCAGTTAAGCAGTTGCCTTCAGCTGAGGTCATGACTGCGCCATCCCGAGATCAAGCCCCACACGGGGCTCCCTGCTCAGCTCAGCTGGGAATTTCCTTCTCCTCCTGCCCCTACCCCTACTCGTGCTCTCACTCAATCAAATAAAAAAATAAAATATTTAGAGCGCCTGGGTGGCTCAGGGGGTTAAGCCTCTGCCTTCGGCTCAGGTCATGATCCCAGGGTCCTCGGATCGAGCCCTGCTTCAGGCTCTCTGCTCAGCAGGGAGCCTGCTTCCTCCTCTCTCTCTGCCTGCCTCTCTGCCTACTTGTGATCTGTGTCTGTCAAATAAATAAATAAAATCTTTAAAAAAAAATTCTTCAAAAAAAAATAAATAAAATATATTTTTTAAGATTATTATTTATTTGACAGACAGATCACAAGTAGGCAGAGAGGCAGGCAGAGAGAGAGAGGAGGAGGAGGCAGGCTCCCCGCTGAGCAGAGAGCCTGATGCAAGGCTTGATCCCAGGACCCTGGGATCATGACCTGAGCCGAAGGCAGAGGCTTTAACCACTGAGCCACCCAGGTGCCCCAAAATAAAATATTTTTTAAAAGATAAAGATTTATTTATTGGGGAGAGGGCTCCACGAGTAGGGGGAGGGACAGGACCAAGTCATGCGGCTTGATCCTACGATCCATGAGATCACAACCTGAGCCAACACCAAGAGCCTAACAGACTGAGCCCACCCAGGTGCCCCACAGAAAGATTTTTGGGTGAGTACGTATTTTATGCATGGATGTATGATGTCAGCAGTGGTCTACTTTCGGTACTGGAAATAATTTTTTTAAAAAATATTGTTTATTTATTTGACAGATAGGGAGACAGTGAGAGAGGGAACACAAACACAGGGAGTAGGAGAGGGAGAAGCCAGCTTCCTGCTGAGCGGGGAGCCTAACATGGGACTTGATCCCAGGACCCTGGATCATGACCTGAGCCAAAGGCAGAAAGATTAACGCCTAAGCCATCCCAGCGCCCTGAAAATGATTTTTTTTAAAGATTTTTATTTATTTATTTGAGAGAGCATGCAGGGAGCTGGATTCAGGGTTTGATCCCAGGACCCTGAGATCATGACCTGAGCCAAAATCAGACCCTAGAGCAACTGAGCCACCCAGGACTCTGAAAATGATTTTTTTTTTTTTTTTAAAGTAGGCTCAACACCCAGCATGAAGTCCAAAGAAGGGCTTGAACTCAGTACCCTGAGATCAAGACCTGAGCTGAGATTAAGAGTCGGGCACTTAACGAAATGAGCCACCCAGGTGCCCCTGAGTACTAAATATGATTTAATTAAACTTTTCTTTTTCAAAAAAAAATTTTGTGGCGTGCCTGGGTTGGAGCCTTCTTAGGATTCTCTCCCTCTCTCCCTCTACCCCTCCACACGACTATTGTCATTATTGTTCTCCAGAACGTGTCTAGATCACATACTACTTGTGTAATTCATAATCAGTTACAAAGAGAACAGAACTTTCAGGCTTCAAAAGAAAAACAAATGCATCACAGGGGACTTCCCAGGCTTGTGAGATGGCCGAAAGAAATAAGCGCCTAGGGGCTCCTGGGTGTCTCAGTTATTAGGCATCCCCCTTCAGCTCAGGTTATGATCCCAGGGTCCTGGGATCAGAGCCCTGCATCAGGCTCTCTACTTGATGGGAAGACTGCTTCTCCCTCTCACACTCCCCCTGCTTGTGTTCCCTCTCTGCTGTCTCTCTCTGTCAAATAAATAAATACAATCTTAAAAAAAAAAAAAAGGTAAATGCCTAAAACAAGCTGATGTAAATCCCCAACCGCTACCACCCTACGCAGCCACTCTGGGCAAACCTACTCACTTGATTCCTCTTTTGGTATTTATTGAGCTCCTTTAGATAATGAGACTGTGCTGGACTACGGTGGTGGTGACGACACTAGGGTCCCTGACCTCCCAGAGTTTATGATCCAGTGTGGAGACAAAATTAAACGTATTTACACAAACAACTGTCAATTACTGTTGGGACAGGAATGCAAATGTGGTCTGATGGAGTGTCTTCCCTACCCCCACCCCAATTTCATGGCCCCCCTCTGTAAAATGAGAAGGGTGTATCTTTGGTGGAGTTGCCCTCCCGGAGTCAGTCCTAAAAAAAGAAAACTGAGAAGAAAATCAAACCCAGCATCTGCCCTGTAGGAAACTGAGGAGCATGCATAACGGTCAAACTATGAAGGGATGAGCAAAGAAGTATACTAAAGGGCATAAAAACCTTGGGATGCTCTATTTCTCAATCATACTCCATTGAGAAAAGTTCCACCTACCTTAATGTCTGTCCCTTGACCAACCCTTTAGGAAAGTTGCTATACAAAAGGAACGAAAGTTTGTGGAGGGAAGGGAAAACAAAACAAAACAAAACCCTCAAGGAGCAATAACAAGTAACTGGTTAACAAGTAACTTGGTTTTGTTGTTGTTGTCGTCGTTAAACAAGTTACTATATTCTCCAGGAACCAGTGCGCACCCCCACAACTGAGTCCTCTCAATTTGTAAACAGTCAGTCAAATATTCAGGGCTATCTTCCTCTATGAACTGTCTAAATCAGAAAAGCATTCAGTCATCTACACCTACTTTTTTTTTTTTTTTTTTTTAATGTTTGCACATCCTTAGTTTTGCTCCGGAATTTTAAGGGTCCAACTTTAAAGCCAAAGCATTCTTTTTTTTTTTTTTTAAGTCTTTTTTTTTTTTTAAGATCACAAGTAGGCAGAGAGGCAGGCAGAGAGAGGGGGAAGCAGGCTCCCCGCTGAGCAGAGAGCCCCATGCAGGCCTCCATCCTAGGACCCTGGGGGATCATGACCTGAGCCGATGGCAGAGGCTTTAACCCACTGAGCCACCCAGGCGCCCCTAAGGGACCAACTTTAAAAGACAGAGGCAAATCGTAAAGTGTTCACCACAATTTCAATGTTCCTGATAATAAATAAATGCCTTCACACTAACGCTGACCAATAAAAATGTATACAGTGGTGCAGTTTTCAAGTATATATAACATCCTTTTCTGTAACACCAGAGGAAGAAGGGTCACATTCTTAAGTCTAATTCATAATTCAAACCGACAGTGATTTGCTCTTTTACAATGCTTTTACGAAGAAGATAAAAAGTGACCCGCCTTTTACAGCAGGTCTGCAAATTTCGCAGGGAAATGAAAACCTCCCTTTTAAGGCTACTTTGGCAGCTCCAAACAGCCGGCCAGCCGCTAGCAACGCAGTAGCGTGATTCCTGCCGAGGAACCCCCAGGCCCGCAGAGGCCCGCTCAGCCGGAGAGACCCCATCCCCGGGAGGACAGGCTGGAGCACATCCCGCGCAGCACGAGGGAAACCAGCAGCCTCCGCACAAGTCAGCACCGCCCGGCCGCTCCCATGCCGCTCCGTGTTCCACTCCCGGAGCTGGCAGCCTCGGCCGTACACACCTGGGTGCCAGCCAAAGTATGCTACGTGTGGCACACAAAGGCCCGAAAGCCGGGGCCGTAAGATCACCTGGCCGAATAGAAGGCACAGTCCAGGAAGTCCCTTTTGTAAAATCCGCGCGACGCGCAACTTGTCTAAAACTCGAGGCTGAGCGCTCATTGCACCCAAGACCACCGGGGTCCAGCCCTTCCAGACCTGGGGCATCCACAGTACCGGAGGAGCTCTGCGCCCCACGTCCCGGAAAGTTTGGAACTACGTGAGCCCATCCCGAAGACGCGGTTCCAAAAGCGCAAGGGGGTCGCAAAAAGCGACATAGGGCGCCTGGGTGGCTCAGTGGATTAAGCCTCTGCCTTCGGCTCAGAACATGATCCCAGGGTCCTAGGATGGAGGCCCGCATGGGACTCTCTGCACAGTGGGGAGCCTGCTCCCCCACCCCGCCTGCCTCTTTGCTTACTTGTGATCTCATTGTCAAGTAAGTAAAATCTTTAAAAAAAAAAAAAAAAAAAACACGCGACACAGATATTTCTCAGGCCTGGGGCTCTCACCCATTCCACAACGCTCCGAGCCAACTAACTTCCGAAGGGTCCTGAGGGGTCAGCCCCTCAGTATTGGCGGAAATCTCCTTAGTTTACAAAGATGCCAACCAGGGGGCAGGGAGGCTGAGCCCATTCCCTCCTCCTCCCTCCGCGGACCGCTGCCTCTCCAAGTTGTCCAAGCCAGTAAGCCCTCCCGGCGCAGGGATCCCCTTCGAAGTCACCTAGAGGTGGATGCGGGAAGTGGTGGCAGCGGCAGCAGGACACCCTTCGCGCACCTGCCCGCTTCCACCACCTGCCAGTGTGCCTTGGACCCCTGCTCCTCAATCACAGGAGCCCTCCCTGACCAATTTCTCACCTTGGATAGTGGGACTGCAGGAGACGGAGGCCGCCAGCAGGATGGCGCCCCCCAGCAGCCACGCCGCGCTTCTGCCACGCATCCTTCCTGCAGCCCCGGCGTCGGGCGGGCAGGGCACTCGCCGGCAGTGATTCGAAACTCGGAGTCCCACTCGCCGCTCCGCGAAGAAGCCGCGGTCTCACCTGCGCCAATCCACGTCTCTCCTGGCGCCTCCCGGGATCTGGGTAAGTTTCAGTGAAACCCGAGCCGCTCGGCTCACCTGCGCGAGGCCACGCCCCCGGGCCGGGACGCACGGCTCGGCCCCGCCTCTCGCGCCCGGCGCTCGAGTCCGGCTCCCGGCAGTCTAGCCCGGCTCGCGCACCTCCACCTACGCATAGCAGGTGCTCAGGCCGGCGGCCAGAGGGTGCGGGAGCTGCCGGCGGGCGGGGCTGGGCCGGTGAAGTAGCTGTATTGGAATGCAAATGACAGGAGCGCTGGGACCGCGAGTTCTCGCAGACCCGGCCCCGCCCAGAACTACCATTACCCTTTAATTACTCTTGTGGAACGGGGGTCCTCCGTGTCTTTCCCTCCCCTTTGTTAAATGGGAAAAAGCCAAGGCCCCAACTCACGGACTTCGTCACTGGTAATCGGTAGAGGCTTCCCAGTGTAGCGAGCAATGGGGGGGGATAAGGGGTGAGTTTGTTGGATTTTTTTTTATTTTTTTTATTTTTTTTTTTTGTATGCTTTGTTTTGTTTTGTAGGGGTGACTTTTTAATCTGCAGAGACATGGTGGATGGCCGCGGACGCCAGCAAAAGCAGTGGGGAGCAGGAAGGAGTCCCGGCCAGGGGTCAAGGATCTGAAATTATGTTTTTGCTCTGCTGTTAACTAGCTGTGACCTCTAACAAACCTATTCACCCCCTTCTAGCCCCATTTCCACGCCCGGTGAGGTGAAGCGGGCGAGATGATAGTTGGGACAGCTACCTTTAGTGCCAGGAGCTAATGATTTGGAACACTAGTTTAATACCGACCGCAAGCCGCGCATTAAGTATGCTTATTATTTCCAATTTACAGATGAGGAAGTGGAGTTCAGAAAGGTTGGATAAATTGCCCACAGTTAGCAGTTTATAGGCTCAGTTTGTAAACACACACCACAGTTAATCTCTAGTCCATGACTGTCATTTTCTATTAATCACTGCATTCTAAATGCTTCGACCAGGGTCTCCCCCGCACTAGGATCTGGTAGCCCAAAGAAATAATGTAAGAAGGTAAAGGGGGTCGGGAGAAAAGGAGCAAGAGTTTGGGGATGGGTGCACAAGGGCCAGCATCATAATGTAATCAAAAAGTAATACTTTTTACTTGCTTTGAAAGGATAAAGTAAATAAATAATAAACTTTAAAGTTCCCCACTAAACTACTGGGTGATGGAGGAGCAGAAAACAGAAACAGTATTGTCCTCAGATGTTTGAAGAATTAGGTCATAGAAGAGGATTAGACAGGTTTTGAGTTTTTCTGAGAGCGGAAATATATGGAAGCCACAGTGGGAGGCTGATTGTGCCTCAGTACAGAAAAAGATTTTTTTTTTTTTTAAGATTGTATTTATTTATTGACAGAGACAGTGAAAGTGAGAACACAAGCAGTGGAAGAGGAAGAAGCAGGCTCCCTACTGAGCAGAGAGCCCATTGTGGGGCTCAATCCCAGAACCCTAGGATCATGACCCAAACTGAAGGCATACACTTAACAACTGAGCCACCCAGGTGGCCCAAAAGAGATTTCTAGCAAGTCCCACTGGTCACAGTCCTGAGAGCTGCCTGCTGAGACTGAGGGCCACATCACTACAGGACTTGCAGCAAAGGACCAGGGCATCCGTGTGGCACCCTGGAGATGGGAGCTCCCTCCCAGGGTGAGGGGCCCGGACTGGGTGAGTCTAGACAGCCTCTTGAGAGGTTTGAGCCCTGAGAGTCCACCATTCTGCTTAGAGGACTAAAGTTTGGTCAATCAGTTAGTTGCTAGTGACTATCGTAAATTTTTGAACAACCATAAACCAAATGGCCACAGACCTGTAAGGACCCTCTGTGACTTCTTACTGATCCCAATGAGCAGATGTGGGCTCCAGATAATTCGGGCAGCCAAAATTGTATAAAATATCATGTTAGCAGTTTGTTCCAACAATATCCTTAATAAGACGTTTCTCAAGTTACCTACATGGATGGTTAGCATTCTGCTTTTCCCTTGGTCCTCACAGAGGAACTTGTAAGAGTAGGGAAATAGGGGCACCTGGGTGGTTCAGTGGGTTAAAGCCTCTGCCTTCGGCTCAGGTCATGATCCCAGAGTCCTGAGATCGAGCCCCGAGTCAGGCTCTCTGCTCAGCTGGGAGCCTGCTTCTTCTTCTCTCTGCCTGCCTCTCTGACTACTTGTGATGTCTCTCTGTCAAATAAATAAATAAAATCTTAAAAAAAAAAAAAAAAAGAGTAGGGAAATAAATGGTTGAAAACCAAGAGGAGCAAATGCCCTTGAACCTGCCATTAGAATGGAATAATTGCTCCCTGAATAACAGAAATGGACTGCCTCTCAATACACATACAGCCAAGAATGGCCAGGGAAGACTGTACAGAATTAATTCTCTCTTTCTTTCTTTCTTTCTTCTTTCTCTTTCCTTCCTTCTTTCCTTCCTTCCTTCCTTTTTATGATCTTCTTTGTGAGTGAGACAGAAGAGACAGAGCAGGGGTGGGGAGGAGCAGAGGGAAGACAAGCCAACAACTTGCTGAGCAAAGAACCCCACACAGGACTCTATCTCGGGACCCTGAGATCATGACCTGTACCGAAACCAGGAGTCAGACTCTTAACTGTCTCAGCCACCCAAGCGCCCCCAGAATTCTTTTCACTGGCTGCCTTTCAGTAGGGCATCTCTAGGAACCTCTCATTTGTTCTACCTCCAGTTTTCTGGGGAATGTGATAAGGCTTAGCC
Organism: Neogale vison; assembly: GCF_020171115.1. NCBI lineage: Eukaryota > Metazoa > Chordata > Mammalia > Carnivora > Mustelidae > Neogale > Neogale vison. Next base: position 214,222,960 of record NC_058091.1, read on the forward strand.
GTGAGATCATATAACTGTGGAGAAATTCTGCTTTCTCCCCTTGCTAACATTTGTGTGACCTTAGAGAAATTACTTACCCTCTCTAAGCTTTAGGTTCTTTACCTATAAAATGGAGTCAATATCTTTTTAGTTTAAAGGTGTCTGAGGATAAAATAGTGACCATGTTTGAGCCTGGTGAAAGCTCAACAGATAGGCTATTTGTTTCCTTCTTTTCTCTCTGCAGTCTCCTTTACACCCTCAACCCCCAGTCTAGCTCTCACGAGGCTGCCTCCCAGGGCCACTTGCCTCAGCTATGCCCTCACGCCCTCCCAGGAAAAGTTGCCTTCTAGAAGCAATGTAGGGGTCTTTCTCATCCTGTCCAGGGGACACATCTCGTGAAGATCAGTCCTCTCCTAAGAGTCTCTCACTAGGGAAGATACTCAATCCATATAATGTCCCTTCAGTCTTTTCCGGGGCTCCATTTTGCTGTCTATAATCTGGGGATGTCCACAATACCTTTTTTTTCTTTTTTTAAGATTTTATTTATTTATTTGATAGACAGAGATCACAAGTAGACAGAGAGGCAGGCAGAGAGGGGAGCAGAGAAGGAGGGGGGGAAGCAGGCTCCCTGCTGAACAGGGAGCCCAATGTAGGGCTCAATCCCAGGACCCTGGGATCATGACCTGAGTCGAAGGCAGAGGCTTTAACCCACTGAGCCACCCAGGTGCCCCCATAGTACCTTTCCTGTAGGATGGTTGTGAAGATTTAGTTTGCTAAATGCCCATAAATGCTTCTTAGCACAGTTCCTGGTGCAGAGTAAATACTCAAAAGAGATTACTGTAGAAGACTAGGCCAGGGAGAGAGTCTTAGTCTTTGCGGAGAACAATGCATAAAACTCCAGCTGTTCTGACTTAAATTTTCACTGGTATTTTATGTAAATATGCCTTGAATCATCAATATTTCAAAGAAAATATTTTATTGAGCACTGATGAGTTATCTCATGAGTGTGTTTTCTCCCAACCGCCTAACTAAATGAACTGCATTACTTAAGTCTGCAGTCCCATGTTTTCCAGTGATTTCTTTTTGGATGTTGATGACTTTTTTGCCCTGAAGGGCTTAGGGTACTATGTGGTGCTGTGGAATTGGACAGAGCAGTAAACACGGCCAATCCAGATAGCCTGGCTTCCAGGGTTTGGGAAATTTGTACGGTTTCCCACCCTCCACAATTCTAAGGAAAATAAAGTAGGAAATGGGGTAGGCCAGACACTGAAGGAGAAGCCATTTCATTCAATCCATTTTACAACCATTTATCAAACTCCTCAAATTCTTGCTGGAGAAAAAAGATCTAGCCTTTGCACCTGGTTCCTGGCCAAATAATAAATGGTGGGAAAAGTTACATCCATTCACTATTGCATTGAGCAAACTTCAAACAAGTTTAGCAGTGACCTTCGTTTGGTAAATCCTTTGCTCAATGCTGACTTCAAGTTCCTTAATCTGTGAAATTTGACACAACTGAGTTCTTTCTGCTTGAATACTATATACACTTGGCATCCAGGACCACTCTTGTCTTCATTCTCTTCCTACTCCTGGCAACTCATATGGAGTTGGTTCTTTTCAGAGCCTCACTCACCTTCCTGAATTCTACACTCTGGAGTGCCTCTGATTTTGTCCTTGGACTTGTCTTCTTTTCACTGTACACTCATTTCCTTTGGTGATCTAATCCAGTCCTGCGGTTTTAAATACCATCTATATGCAGACAACTCCCAAATCTGCAATTCTAGCCCAGATTTCTCCATTCCAGGCATGTAACACACACCTCCAGCTCAGCATCTCCACTTGCGTCTGTCTATAGGCACACCAGGCAAAAATCCAAATATAATTCCAGATCTACCCGGCACCTGTTAGAGTTTTCTCATTTCCTTAAACTGCACCTCGGTCCTTCCAGGTGCTCAGCTTAAAAACGTTGGAGTCATCCTTGACTTCTTTCCCATATTCCACACCTGATCTGTCAACAAATCATACCTTGAAAAAAATACCCAAAATAGCATGCTGGTTCAAGTTACCATTGTTTCTTTTTCTTTTTCTTTTTCTTTTTTTTTTTTTTTAGTATATGTGCTGCCAAAGCAAGCACGAGTTACCATTGTTTCTTACCTGGATTCTTGCAATAGCCTTGTGACTTGTTGCCCTCCCTCTGACTCTCTCACAGTCTCCTCCCAATATAGCGGTCAGAGTGAACCTATTAAAATGTGTATCCGATCAGATCACTTCCTTATTTCAAATACTGAAGTAGTTCCCCACTTCCCTCTGAGTACAAACCAAAGTCTGTCAAAAGTATACGCATCCTGCCTTCCTCCCCCATACACAGACACACACACACACACACACACACACACACAGTCCCTTTTACTTCATCTCTTTTCTTCCCCTCACTGAATCTGCTCCAGCCATGCCCAGAATACTTTCCCTTCAAACACCTTCATAGCTTCGGTCTTCACTTCATTCAGGTATTTACTACAACACTATTTTCTCAGCGGGGCCTTCTAAGAACTACTTATTTCAGGGCGCCAGCATGGCTCAGTCCTTAAGCGGCTGCCTTCGGCTCAGGTCATGATCCCAGGGTCCTGGGATCGAGTCCTACATCCTGCCGAGCAGGGAGCCTGATTCTCCCTCTCCCACTCCCCCTGCTTGTGTTCCCTTCTCGCTGGGTCTCTCTCTGTCAAATAAATACATAAAATCTTTTAAAATAAAATAAAGATAAAAGAATAATAAAAATAAATGAAATTACTGACTCCCTCCAGTTTGTTTTCTTCTCTGGCACACACGACCCCAGTATGGCTACTCTACATGTATTTACTTAACAATCCTAGTTACTCCTCTGCAATGTGATGCAAGTTCTGGGACTACAGAGATTTTTTTTTTTTAACATTTTAGCTTGCAGAATTGTTTAAAAGATTGAGGAAATAACACCATCTGAAGGTGGCAGCAGTCTCCTACACACTCATCTCTATGATGTCAAATTAGTGTTTAAGTCCCAGTTTAAACCACTCCTCAAAATACAAGGAGGCCAATGTCTAAAACACTGCAAACATCAGGCTTAAAATGTAGAGGACCAGGGTTTTTTTAATCTGTTTTGCCCACTGCTGTATTCCCAGGGCTAGAGTAGTGTCTCACACATAGAAGGAACACGACACATATCCGGGAAGGAGTCAGTTTTCATATACTGCACACCTACTATCTTTCACTCTGCTAAAATCTAGAATTTTTATATACTGCACAACTACGGTCATTCTGCTAAAATCTAGAACTGCAAACATCAGTATCTTTGCTTCCACTGAGCTGATGGTCCAATGTGAAGAGAGATGCATATATGTTTTGGGGGTGGGAGTAGTGCTAAGTGGCGTGTCTTTGAAGGACTGTGGACACACACAGAAGGACTCTTGCCTGGGGGAATCAGAAAAGGCTTTCTAAAGGAGAGGGCAGGTGAATAGGGCCTTGAAGCTTGAACAGTTCACAGGTGAGGTTGTTTTAAGATAAGGCTCGCTGCTCTAATACACAAATCTGTAAGTCTTAGTGATCCACTGCAACAGATGTTTATTTCTTACCTGCTTAGTGCCAAATCCTAGGCTAAGTTTGGTGGGAATCTTTCTTCCAAGTGGGGATAAATGAGCGGGGCTTCTCCCATCTTGGGACTCAGCCTTCTCCACTTGAAGGCTTCCAAGGTCACTGCAGAAGGACATCTGAAGGGTCGTGTGTACAAGGTTTCCACAGCCCTGGTGTGAAAGTGGTACACAGTCATTTCTATATTCCGCTGACCAGAATTCAGTCACATGGCCACAACCCACTGCGAGGGAGGTCTCTGTGCCCCAGAAGGAGGAGAAAAGGAGCTTAGTGGACAGACAACAATCTGTTACTCCAGGTATGATAAAAATGTGGGGAGGTCTGGGGAACACTTCCGTGGGAAACCAGTGGATATGAAGGAAGTGGCTAGTGATAAAGCTAGAAAGGTAGCCAGGACTCACCTATGAAGGGCTTCCCATGAAAAAGACACTGGGCTTGAATCCTGGAGCCACTGAAGACTGAACTACCTATTCTCAATCCTATCTTCATAGCACTGAGATTGGCAAGATGGCCTTTCTGGAACCAAAAGAAAAGAATAAATCCGGTAGGAGTTGTAGATGGAAGAAATAGGGAGAGGGAAAGGGAAGAGAAGAGGGATTAACTCCTACCACAAGAGCTCAGCCCTTCCAATCAACTGTTCCCATCTTTTTAATTACCATCTGGCATAATGACCATTCTCCACTCCTCGCCCCCATTACCCCCATGCCATGCTTATTTCATTAAGTAATCACAGGGGCAGATGCCATCACCTGACTCTTTATGACGTATGGGGTGCTAGGTCTGCTCCCCATAGCATTATCTTTTCAGAACAGTGAGACGCTGACTGCATTTCCCATAACATCACACTACTCTCAGTGATGCGTCTTTCTTTTTTATTTTATTTTATTTATTTATTTGACAGAGAAAGAGAGAGAGAGATCACAAGTAGACCAAGAGGCAGGCAGAGAGAGAGGGGGAAGCAGGCTCCCCGGTGAGCAAAGAGCCCGATGCGGGGCTCCATCCCAGGACCCTGAGATCATGACCTGAGCCGAAGGCAGCGGCTTAACCCACTGAGCCACCCAGGCGCCCCTATGATGCATCTTTCAAGCACACTTTCAGTCCCAGTCCACTCTGACACTCTTTATAACTCCTGTCCTTAAAAAAATCCCCCCAACTATTTCAATGACAGAAACAAACAAAAAATCTAAAAAGTTAAAACACACATACATACACTCACAAGGATCATAAGCCTATTGGTCACAATGCCTGAAAATTATTATTTATAATTTTTCTTTGGGTCCAGAACAACTTTGGGTAGCTGAACAGCCTCCATTACCATTCTAATCTTTGGCTACCATCCAGACCCTTCTGTTCCACTGCTGACGGGGGCCCAGTGTGTTGGGGGGGGCAGTGAGCCATCCCTCAGTGTCCTCTTTCTCATACCAGGAGGCTTCTAAGGACCCCTCCACCTCTAATTTATAAGTCAAAGTAAACACTTCAGGCAGATGAATTGAACCCATGGGGTGCAAGGCCTTCTGGGACAGAGGCCAGGGCAGGGCAGGAGGGGCCTATATTGCTGTGGGATAGGAGGACTGTGCCAAAGGCAGACTTTGCCACCCTGCTCCTTTCCAGAGGCTCTCAGTGGCAGAAGGGAGTCAGCTCACCTGGTCTGAGACCAGACCTGAAAACCACCTGCCCTATTTCAAAAAAGCCTAACTGCTGACTTTTCTTGTAATATCAGTCCCAACATAGTCTTTATGTATGTATCTTTAAAGATTGATTGATTGATTGATTGATGAGAGAGAGAGCGAGAGAGAGAGCAGCAGCAGCAGCCGCGCAAGCAGGGGGAGCTGCAGAGGAAGAGGGAGAAGCAGGCTCCCCACTGAGCCAGATTCGAGCAGATCCTAGGACCCTGAGATCATGACCTGAGCCAAAATCAACAGCCAAACACTCAACCGACTGAGCCACCCAGGCGTCCCCCAATATCCTCTTTAGAGAAGTGGCAAAAAACCAAAAACAAAAACAAAAACCTCTCAATCCCAGAATATAGTTATTTTCCAATTTAGTTGCTCATAGACTAGTTCCCCGTCTCCCCTTCCAGTTTTGACTGCAAGCTCCACCCACCTTTTTCGGTGGTTCTGGAGCAGCTCATTCCTATAGTCTCATCTTAAAAGAAAGGTTTTTTCTGATCACAAATGCAACATATAGTTACTAAGTTCATTGAAGAGACTCAGCCAGTTACGTGTCTGCTTCTGTCTGCCTTCAGCTCAGGTCACAATCCCAGAGTTCTGGGATTGAGCCTCACACTGGGGCCCCCTGCTCAGCAGGGAGTCTGCTTCTCCCTCTCCTTCTGCCACTGCCCCATCCTCGTGCACTCTCTATTCCTCTCACTCTATCTCAAATAAATACAATCTTTTTTTTTTTTTTTTTTTTTTTTTTTAAGTTTATTGAGGGACACCTGGGTGGCTCAGTGGGTTAAGGCCTCTGCCTTCAGCTCAGGTCACAATCCCGGAGTCCTGGGATCAAGCCCCGCATTGGGTTCTCTGCTCAGCAGAGAGCCTGCTTCCTCTTCTCTGCCTGCCTCTCTGCCTACTTGTGATCTCTGTCTGTCAAATGAATAAATAAAATATTAAAAAAAAAAAAAAAGTAGAAGAAGTTTATTGAGAAAAGACTGGAAAATTAAAAAAAAAAAAAATAGGGAGGGGAAAGAGGAAGGATTCAGATAACTACTCTGAACAGTTTGATACTTTTCTACTCCAAGCTATCTTTTTTAAAAATCAGATTGATAAACCTCATTGGCTACGATGCTGCCACTGGGCAAAGCTTAAAAATCAGACTGATATCATAACCGTTTTGTTAGTTTTCCTCACTCAACAGTGAACATTTCCTAAAATTGTTATTCTTCCACAGCACCATTTAAAATCTCTGCAGAATACGTCATCTTCTTGTAGATCTTAATTTATTTGACCTGCTTAACAGCCAGATTCTTTCAGGTGTTTGTTATGTTTTAGATAACACAGAGATAAGGACGCCTGGGGGTGCTCAGTCAGTTAAGGGGCTGCCTTGGGGTCAGGTCCTGATCCCACAGTCCTGGGATGGAGCCCCACCACAGGGCTCCTTGCTCAGTGCGGAGCCTGCTTCTCCTTCTCCCTGCAGCTCCCCACCCCCACTGGGGCACTCTCTTTCTCTCTGACAAATAAATAAATAAAATATTTTTTAAAAAAAACAAAAACCACACACATACAGAAACATATCCTAATAAATGCATCTCCTTCCATAGTCTCAGACTATTTCTTCAGGAAAAAAATGTTTTCAGGTATGAGTGGATATGACATCAAAGACTGTTTATTTTAGAAGCTTTTTTTTTTTAAAGATTTTATTTATTTATCAGAGAGAGAGAGGGAGAGAGAGCAAGCACAGGCAGACAGAATGGCAGGCAGAGGCAGAGGGAGAAGCAGCCTCCCTGCAGAGCAAGGAGCCCGATGTGGGACTCACTCCCAGGCTTAACCAACTGAGCCACCCAGCCATCCCTATTTTAGAAACTCTTAATGATTATTATCAAATTGCCTTTCAGAAACAAAGCACTAATTTATAGTCCCATCAACCGTGTATGAGTTGCCCATCTTCACCATCATTAGATAGCACTGTTTGTTTTTTGAGTTTTCCACCAATGTGGGTCTCAAACTCCTGACCTCAAGATCAAGAGTCACATGCTCTAGGGACTAAACCAGCCAGGGGCCCCGGAAGATTACCACTTTTAAAAATCTTTACTAATTTGATCATTCTGCCTTACCATTGCCATTCACATCCTCATGACGCAGAGTAGGGAAAAGGATTTTTTATGGAGGTGAGAAGAACCTAGGAGATGGGGAGTTGTGGCTTCTAAAGCATGACCTAAGCACACAATCAGTAAATGTCTGCATGGGTAGTAGTATGGAGAGCTTTCTGAGCAGAGCTGCTTTTGGATGGCAGCTACATGGCTGGAGTAGGGTGCCGGCCCATAGTCCATAGGGCTGATTAGCTACCTGACAGTCAGCCAATAGTGAGACCTCGGGCTCAGGTTCCTTTACATGAAATGGTGATGCAGACGCTTCAAGCTGTGCATACCACAGGTTGACCTGTGACAAGGAAAGAAGAAAATGTGCCTAAGAGTCCCTTGGAAACCACAAAAACACTATATATTTGCATGCGACTGTAATTCCTGCTGTCACTGACCACAGTGAATGATCCTATTATTGCTGATCTTAAACATATTGTATCATTTTCAGACAAATGATCCCATAATCCCTAGTCAACTACAAGTCTTCCCTCTGCAGCCCAGCAGGATTAGACCAACATCCTGGAGATCTGCTCCACTCTTGGGGTGAGAGAGAGCGCGCTCAGAGACACTTCCCAACCACCCAGATCTCACAACTTCAGGAAATCACTCTGAGGGCCTGAAACGGATACGTTTACAAAGCAGTCAAGGGCGTTAGAGGAGGAACGGATGACCTGTGTGCACTCTCATCCCTGGGGCCTGAAAGCTATCTACCAATGGGGTCAGGGACCAGGTCCCATCCAAGACTTGGGAGGACAAGGCTGGGGTGAGAAGCTGTAGCCCTCAGATAGGGCCAGATCTGAGGTCTCTCTCAGGTAACTCTGTCTCTAAGAGGCCTCCACGGACCCTGTTCTCATGCGGACCCAAGTGCCTTATCACCCCTTGAATCCCAAGTGTCTCTTGCCTTTAGGAGCACCTGGCCGCAGGCCACTATTGATCTTGGGTTTGTAAGTTCGGCCCCATGTTGGGTGTAGCGATGACTTGAAAATCTAAACCAAGGGCGCCTGGGTGGCTCAGTGGGTTAGGGCCTCTGCCTTCGGCTTGGGTCATGGTCCCAGGGTCCTAGGATGGAGCCCCGCATCGGACTTTCTGCTCAGCGGGGAGCCTGCTTCCCTTCCTCTCTCTCTGCCCGCCTCTCTGCCTACTTGTGATCTGTCAAATAAATAAATAAAATCTTAAACAAAAAAAAAATCTAAACCAAAAAAAGAAGGGTGCCTGGGTGGCTCGGTCAGTTAGGCGTCCGCCTTTGGCTGGGGTCATGATCTCAGGGTCCTGGGATACGGTCCTGCATGGGGCTCCCTGCTAAGCAGGGAGTCTGCTCCACCCCTCCTGCCCCTCCTTGTGCTCCCTCCTCCTGCCTCAAATTAAATTAAATTAAATTTTAAAAACAAAAGAAAGAAATGGCTCCTGCTGTTAAAGAGTTAAATAGTAAGGAGAGATGGTGTTGGCCAGAAAGCCCAACAGGCCTGGGTTATATCTTGGCGCTATCACTTGTTCACTAGGGGACTGACTCTGTCCCTCCTCTACAAAATGGGGACAATACTACCTACCTTATAAGAATGTTATATTCAGGGCACCTGGGTGGCTCAGTGGATTGAGCCTCTGCCTTCGGCTCAGGTCATGATCTCAGGGTCCTGGGATTGAGCCCCGCATAGGACTCTCTGCTCAGCAGGGATCCTGCTTCCCTCTCTCTCTCTGCCTGCCTCTCTGCCTACTTCTGATCTCTGTCAAATAAATAAATAAAATCTTAAAAAAAAAAAAAAAGAATGTTATATTCAAAGGCCTAGAAGGCCTCGCCTCAGGGCCCTCCTCAAAGGTGCTTTGTACTTGGCGGAGGATGGTAGGAAGCTGTGGTTTACCGGGAATCCCCAGTGAAATTGTGGAGAATGACAAAGGCCTGGGAAAGACTGGCAAGGGCAGCAAGGGGTTTAGGGCTTTCGGATTTGATGCAAAAGACAACCGGGGCCAGGCAGGCCAGAGACAGAGTTCTGGCGGCAGTCGGCTCTTGGCAGCTGGAGCACAGCCCAGGAAATCGGGAGGTGGGAGGGTCTGGGAAATCCCGGGAGGGAGCTTGGGGCAAGGATTCCCAGCTGCTCCCGGCAGGCTGCAGAAACTAGTTCGACCCTGCGATTTACCATTTGTGAGCTTTCATTAGCATTTGAAGGAAGAGTGCACAGAATGCCGGCTGAGCCTTTACAGCTGCACAAAAGCTAGCCAGCTGGCCGTGGGGGCGGGGAGCGTGAGGGCTCTGTGAGCAGCCGGGTTTCCTGGATCCAGACCCATCTGGCGTACCAGACTCCACAAGGCCATGAGTCTCTTTCTATCCCGGCTACATACAGAGTCCCTTCTAGTTACAAAACTCCCCAAGTTCTCAGCTACCTCAACGATCGATCCTATATAGAAAGCATAGAGATTTTGTAAAGAAAAAAAAAATTGTAATAGGAATGTGTGACATGTTGAATTATTTATTTGATTTTTATATATGGAATTCTTAACGAATTAGCCTGTCTTCCTATCACAGGGGCCACGCTAAACTCCTCTGTATCATTCAGATTTTTAGTATATGTTCTGCTGAAGTGAGCACATGTTGAATTATTAACTCACTTTCATTATTTCTTATGAAATAGAGACCAGTATTGCCCTTGGGTTAGAAATAACACGTTGCAGAAGCACGTTCAGACACAGATTCCAAACTCCTAACCTTACAGGGGCCGCATTCCTTGAACCACTATGTGCCTGAGTTACCAGAAGCTTCCCTGAATGTTTGCACTCTAAGAAGAAATTTGGTATTTATTTATTAGGGAAAAAAAAAAATCAGGCCAATATTTGGCTTTGGAGCCCAGGGTGGCAAGCAACTGTGTCCCGGGATTCAGTCTTGGTTCTCAAAGGCACTGCATCTGAGACTGTCTTGTCTTCCTCCTCTGAAAGGGGGAAAGATAGAATGGAAGAGCTTGGAGTTTAAAGCACAAAGAATCCCAGCTTTGTCCTGCCAGCTCTGCTGCCCTGTTCTGTACAGCCACAGTTCAGCCCTGTCATTCTGAAATGAAACTCACTTTAGACATGCAAATGACTCACCCTGGAGAATGGGATCATAGGGTCTCACAAGTCGAACTGTGGCTTTGAGGACTACTTGGGAGCCTGCTGTGTTCTGCCAGGAATACCTCCCGGAGTTGCTGTTGGAGCTAAAGGAGATCAGGACTACAAATGGGTTTGGAAAAGCAGAAAGGACTAAAGGACCACTCAGTTTTATAAAAGCACTGAGTCCTTAATAAGTTGCAGGCCATTGATCCAGTCCATGCAATAGACAAGATTTTGCAAGGACTCTCTTCTTTTGGCCAGGGTGGACACAGTCTTGGTCTAGAGCTGCATCTGTTCCTGAAATCTGATTTCCAGTCTTTCTCTACTCCTCTCCCCTCGTCCCCTGCCCCCTCCACTGACTGGGCCCTCTCAGGGATGTGATCCTCTGTCGGGTTTAGCCGAGGGCATTGGAGCAGCATGGGCCAAGAGAAAAAGAAGCCTGTACCCCCCAGCAGTAAAGCTTGAGCAGGCAGATTAAAAGCATCCAAGGCAAGGCAAGGCGAAGATGAGGTGAGGTGGAGGAGCCCACAGAGGCGGAAGCTGTGAAGACAAGGAAGGAGAAGCCCAAGGTTTAATACACCACAGAAGGGCCCACTGCAAAGTCCTTATTGCTCAGAGAGCAGAAGTCATGCCCGCCCCCTCCGTCAGCCTTCAAAGTGGCCGCTGGCTTGTCAGATGCTAAAATCCCTCCTTCCTGGATGCGTCATTTCCATTTCCAAAGGGACTTTGCATTTCAGAAAAACTGCGCTAGACTAAATAACTTGAGAGGTAACATGGTCTCATTGCTTAAGAGTTAGGACTCCCCAGGGCAAAAGGGCTTGCGTTTGAATATTTGCCACTTAATGAGGGCTGTGATCTTGGACAAGGCAATTAACCTCTCTATGCCTGAGTTTTTCTTTTCTGTACAGCAGGGATAATAGTAATAGCACCTGGTTCTTAGATTATTGTACAAACTACAGGTATTAGTCTTTGTAAAGTGTTCAGAACATGTTCTGAGACATAGCTTCTTTAAGGTTCAAAAAAAATACACACACACACATATATGTATATGTATATATGGGGCACCTTGGTGGCTCAGTCATTAAGCATCTGCCTTCAGCTTAGGTCATGATCCCAGGGTCCTGGGATCAAGTCCAGACTCAGGGCTTCTTGCTCAGCAGGAAGCCTGCTTCTCCCTCTTCCTCTGCTGCTGCTCTCCCTGCTTGTGCGCTCTCTCTGTAAAATAAATAAAATCTTTAAAAATATATTTATATACAGGGCGCCTGGGTGGCTCAGTGGGTTAAAACCTCTGCTTTCGGCTCAGATCATGGTCCCGGGGTCCTGGGATCGAGCCCCGCATCAGGCTCTCTGCTTCGGCGGGGAGCCTGCTTCCTCCTCTCTCTCTCTGCGTACATCTCTCCTGCTTGTTATCTCTGTCTGTTAAATAAATAAATAAAATCTTTAAAAATATATATATATATATATTTATATTTCTATACATACATACATGATCACTTTATGACTACATCTCCCTGACTAGAAGTAAGTTCTGAGACCAGGGGCGCTGTCTTGTAGACCCAGGGATCAGCTCGCACTGAATATGGTAAGCACTCAATTCTTTGGGCAAGAGAACCTCCAGACCTTTCCTAGACTCCAGCTACAGGGTGGAGGGTGACTGGAACCCCAGGTGCCCTTACCCAAGACGTAAAAGGCCCCCTGCTAGCACTCAATAAAGGTGAAGTAACCCCCAAGAGCTATGCCATGACACAGTTCCCTGTTCTCAGACCCTCGGACTTCTCCTTGTTTTGACCACACAGGATGTGGGGCCAAGATCTTATCTGACTGAAGGAAGCACTTGGTCTCTGAGTCAGGCCTCACTACCAAGGTTCAGGTGCGGGCCGAGGAAGAACAATCCGCAGCCCAGACAGCTCAGTAGCCTGTGGGCAGAGGGCCAATCTCCTTCCCCGACTCCCCAGGCACCTGGACCCTTCTTCAGAAGTTTGGGCTGGATGCATCTCTAGATAGCCACACCCCAGCCCAAAGTTTCTTACTGAAAATGTTGACATCTCCCCTGTGGCTTACAAAGTGATCCACACTTGCTAGGCCCCTGCTTGGGCGCCTCTCCAAAGGACAACTCTAGTTAGGTCCACAGGGAAGTGAATCTGAGTCACCTTTGATGTCAACTCTTCTCTGTTGTATGTGGTGCTGAGAAAGGATACAGTTGACCTTTAAACACCGCAGGTTTGAACTGTGCGGGTCCACTTATACACACATATTCTTTTTTAAGATTTTATTTATTTATTTGACAGAGAGAGACACAGCGAGGGAAGGAATATAGCCGGGGGAGTGAGAGTGGGAGAGGGAGAAGCAGGCTTCCCGTGGAGCAGGGAGCCCGATGCGGGGCTCGATGCCAGGACCCCGGGATCATGACCTGAGCTGAAGGCATATTCTCTAACCAACTGAGCCACTTAGGTGCCACCACACATTTTGTGATAATTTTTTTTTATAAAGCATAGCACTGTAAATCTATTTTCCCCTTCTTATGATTTTCTTAACATTTTCTTAGCTTTATTGTAAAAATACTGTATATAATACATATAACATAGAAAATATGTGTTACTTGACTGTTTATGTTATTGGTAAGACTTCCAGTCAACAGTAGGCCATTAATAGTTATGTTTTGGGGGAGCCAGAAGTTATTCGTGGATTTTCGACTATGTGGGGGATGAGGGTTTTTGCCCCAAACCCTCACATTGTTCAAGGGTTGAATGTAAATATTAACAATTAAATGCTCCACTGATTTTTAAGATTTATTCCAGGGGTGCCTGGGTGGCTCATCACTTAAGTGTCTACTTTCTTTTTTTTTTTTTTTTAAAGATTTTATTTATTTATTTGACAGAGAGAGAGAGAGATCACAAGTAGGCAGAGAGACAGGCAGAGAGAGAGGGAGAAGCAGGCTCCCGCTGAGCAGAGAGCCCAATGCGGGGCTCGATCCCAGGAGCCTGAGATCATGACCTGAGCCGAAGGCAGAGGCTCAACCCACTGAGCCACCCAGGTGCCCCAAGTGTCTACTTTCGATTTAGGTCACGATCTCAAGGTCCTGGGATCAAGCCCCAGGTCAGGCTCTTTGCTTCTCCATCTCCGTCTGTGCCTACTGCCCACAACCCCAGCTCATGCTCGCATTTTCTCTCTCTCTCTAATAAATAAATAAAATCTTTTTAAAAATGTAAGATTTATTCCAATTTCATAGGTGCTAGAATATGGAAATCTGCCTCTCAGAATTGATGAAAACAGTACCGTTAACTACATACATACAAACAGCAGGAGGAAAAGACAGAAGGGAACACTCACACCACGTTCTACCAACAAATCCAGCCACCAGAGCCTCCGACCTCCCTCTACTAACAATGGGTGAGCTGCCTGTGCTCCCGCCTAAGCCAACCCCGCACATGCGCACTGGGTCCCCCCCCCTCAACAACAGAACCATCACTCCAGTGGTCCTCATTCCTCTTCCCTGCATGATTAATAGTTTCCTCTTAGCTAGTTCATTTCCAGTGCCTAACATTCAGGTTCATTTCTTAAACTATTTATTTATTTAAGTAATCACTACACCCAAGGTGGGGCTCGAACTCACGACCCGGAGATCAAGAGTCATGGCTCCTCCCGCTGAGTCAGCCAGGCGCCCCCTTCCAATTCCTTAACTGCACTCTACAGAAAATTCCTTAAAAGAGAGGTCTTCTCTTGTCATCTCCTCATCCTCTCTTCCCACATTTTCCCTTGAACCCTGATGGTGATGGGAACACCAGGCTTCCATTTCCACCACTCCATCTAAACAGGTTTCTGTGAAGGACCCCAGTGATCTTCCATTGCCAAATCCAAGGGTCAGCCTGACTCCTTAGCTTATTTCCCGTTAAGCAGCAACTGATTTCCAAGATACTGAGCTCTCCTGGTTCCCTTCCTCCTCCAAACCCCGTCCTGTCTTGACTACTAGACCTGTCCCCTGCCTGCCCCCACTCCCCGGGTGATTTCACCCAGTCCCATGGCTTTAATTATCTGTCTTAGTTTAATAACTACTGTCCCCAGCTCTGGCCTCTCCCTTGAACTCAGGGTTCCTGTGTCCTAACAGCCACCTCAAATGAATATGTCCAAAATCAAATTTTTTAAAATTCCAACTTCAAGAAGTCCTCTTGTCTTAAAAAATGGCAGTTTTCCCAGTTAGTCTCGCCCAAATCATCGGAATCTGAATCATCCTCGACTACTCACTCTCTCATACATGTAACCCATTAGCAAATTGTTACAGACTTCAAAATATCTCTAGAATAAGATCATCACACAGTTTCTGCTTGCTACCACCCTGGTCCCATCAATTCTCCATTACCTGGGCTCTTGCAGTAGTCTCTTACTGGTTTCCCTAGGCCCCTCTATCTCCTGAGTTCCATCCCAAAGCGATCCTTAAAAGCTACACTATACCAGACCCTGGCACATCTCTGCTCCTACTGTCCGAGGCTACCACCCCAGGTGGAAGAAAAGCCAAACCTTCCCTGACCCCTTTGGGTTCCCCTTTCTCCTGCTTGCTCTGCTCCAGTCGCCTTGGCTTCCTGGCTGTTTCTAGAAAGCCCTGAGTACTCTCCTACTTCAGACAGTTTCTTCTGCCCCCAGTCATCTATCCCTCTCCTCCTCCCCTCCTTCAGGTATTGGCTTCTTGTCCCTCCAGCAGAGCATCCCCCCTCCCCAGAATAGCCTTTCCCAACATCATTCTCCCCCTTTCCCTGCTTTCTTTCCCTTCACAGGTCCCTCCCTCACATTTTGTTTATCTATTTTATTTTCCTTGGCTGTATCTGTGGCTCTCATTTAAATGTGAGCTTCGTGAAGTCAGGATTTTATTCACTGCTGTGTCCTCAGCCCCTCAGATCCCGTCTGGCATGTGGAAGTCACCCTGTGAAGATTTATGGAGTGACTTCTGATGCTGAAGAAAACTTTGTGCAGAAGAGTTAAGAGCATGACCATTTTTCCTACACTCTTCTATGATAAGGTCACTGGGAGTTAAAAGAAAGATACATGCTTAAGTGTTTCTTGGAAGTTGCCGGAAAACATGGAAAAGAGCTAGCTGCCTTATTACTCTTACAGAAGGATCGCTTCTGAAGGCATCTATCTATCTGTTAATGGCCTGAGATTGCTTGTACAACTGGGGAGTCTGCCAGGCTTTCCTTGGGTCACTTAAATAACCCAGCTGCTGTCATTTGCCAAGGATCTCCTCATTCTTCTTGCTCACCCCAACCCCTGCCCTTTTCATCTCACTGCCTGTAGGGGCCTGACTATCCTCACACAACGTCTCTTTCAAATGCCCCATCGGTTTTCCCTCTATGCACCCTCAGCTCTTTCTTCAGAACTTCTTAAGCCACTGATAAGCTATATGGCACACATCTGTGTCCCCATCTACCCCTGTCTATCCCCTCCCCACCAACCGCCCCCTGCCTCAAGACTTTGAAGCATCTGAAGGCTGGGCTTGTGTCTCACTCATGTTTGTATCCCTAACCGAGAATACAGTCCCCAGCACATCGTAGGTATTCAAGAACTCTTTGCTGAATGACTGAATGAACTCTTCATTTTCAATATACTGGGTTTTTCACAGTTTCCCCAACACACATTGAGCTCATTGATGGCAAATTTATATGCCCTCCAAACAGCATTCCCCACCCCCTCATTTTTACACAAGTGCGCGCACCCCCCCCCCCCCCACGCGCGCGCCTATCCTTCAGTAGCTAACTCTAAGTTAAGCAAAATCTTTTAGCTCAAAAAACATTCACTGTCAGGGCACCTGGCTGGCTCAGTCAGCAATTCTTGATCTCAGGAGTTCGAGCCCCATGTTGGGTGTAGAGACTACTTACTTAAATAAATAAAACTTAAAAAAAAAAAAGATTTAAGAGAAAAAACATTTACTGTCTTATTATTACTATTTACATTGTTCTAGTATTATACTCAGTGGTTAATAAAGATGAGCTGGTGGTTTGTTTTTTGGCTCAAGGTCTACCAAACATCATTTTCTTCCTGAGGCCTTTCTTTCTAGTTCTAAGCAATGCACATCTGCCCCCTGCCAGATGGTGCCCAGCATGGAGACCTGGTTTCAGCAAGAGGCAGTACGAGCTGGGCGACCCCAGTTTCCTGGTTCAAACCCAGGTTCTCCTACTTCCTAGCTGTCTGGCCTTGGCAGGTAGTCCCTTCATATCTGAGCATCTGTCCTCTCACCTTTAATACAGACTTAATAAGAACCTCCTTCTGAGGACTGCGGGGAAGATTACATGAGACACCCCATCTGAATAAAGCACGTAGATCATGAGCAAGAAATGATAGCTGTTATTATCTCACAATTCAAGCCTCTGATATGATTAACCACTTCATGAAATATTGTGCTATATTTTCTAATTCTGCCACATAGGTAAATTCTTTTTTAATTTTAAGATTTTATTTATTTATTTAACAGAGAGAGAGAGGGAGATCACAAGTAGGCAGAGAGGCAGGCAGAGAGAGAGGGGGAAGCAGGCTCCCTGCTGAGCAGAGAGCCCAGTATGGGGCTCCATCTCAGAACCCTGAGACCATGACCTGCTGAAGGCAGACCCCTAACCCACTGAGCCACTAAGGCGCCCCACGTGAATTATCTCTTAAATGACAGGTCATGTTCCTGGAAGGTATGGGTCATGAACAAATAGCAGGCCTAGAATAAACATGGAGGGATTAAGTTGTTCCAATTAGATGAGTTAATTCATGGGCTCCTGAGGCTGTTTTGTTTTTTACTACTTCGTAGGTCTTTTTCTCAAACTGGGGTTAGGGAGGAGGGGCAGGTCTTTCCTCTATGATTCTATGTACACATGATGATATGTACACAGAAGTCACCCTGGCTGATGGCAGGGTATAGCGTGGGGGACTTCATGGAAACACTTTGGCCCAGAGCTGCCACTCCTCCTCCTCCTCAGCCAGAATGATCCACTGAAAGCCAGGTTCCCCGGGTGTCCCCCTACACAGAGCTGTGACCCTCTGTTTGGACACTGGCTCTGCTGTGTCCTCAGCACCTCAGATCCCGTCCTGCTTTGGTAAGCTGTTTCACCTCCATTTCCGTATTTGCCGAGGGAAGATGATGGTAATAGTGCTACCTTGTAGGGTTACCATCGAAGTTGAACGTTAAGTACTTGGTACACAGTTAAGGGCCCAGTACATGGCTATTACCTTTATGACAACATCTTTACTCACTTACTCCAGTTCTGGGGCAGGTCTTAAGAGTAGGCCACCGGTGGACCTGCTTGAACACAGCCAGACCTCAGAAGGGACCTTTTGGAGGGTCACATGGAGGTTTTATCACTATGGAAGCTTGTTCCTGCCCCCACACCAGGAGCCTTCTCCCATCCCAAAAGAGTGCCCAGACAGCCCTAAATAATCCTCCGTCAGGAAGCAGCTGGGTCACCAAGAAATGCCAGATTTCTTATTGCTCTTATTTTCTTTGTATTCTTCAAATGAACCTGGCATGGGAATCAAAATTTTGGAGTAGTGGGAGTTGTTAGGGCAGGATCTCTGAGAAGTATTAAAGGCACAGGCTTTGGGGTCCGACTGAAGCTAGGCTGGGAACCTGGCACTGACCCTTAGCGGGGGGGTGGGTGGAGTGGGGGGAACACCTGGGAGCAAGGACCCAAGCTCTCTGGCTCTTGCTGCTCAGACTTGGAGTTCATTAGACATGCAAAATCTCAGGCCTCACTCCAGACCTACCACAGCAGGATGCGGCTTTTAATAAGATCCACGGGCAGTCCACAGGACTCTAAAGTTGGAGCAGGGGTGATGGAACCCCTCACTCTTCCTGATAAATGAATGAGTGGATCAGGTCCAGTAGGTTTCCTACTTATTCTCTGTAGCACACCCAGGATGGCCATAGTGTGTAAAACAAGGTGCTCAATGACAGTAAATCAATGACCTTATCCCGTCCCACTTCTTCATGTCACAGATGAAGAAATTAATGCCTACAGCCCTTAACGTTATCTGCCTATGGTACCCACAGCTGTATGTTCCCCAGCTCTGGGCGCTATAGGTGCCATCTCCTCTGTTGACATGTTTATTTCCCGCCCCACCCCCGTTTCTAAAGCCATCCAGAAGACTGTCCTGAATTGGAGATAGAGTGACTGCTTTTGTTTTTCAGAACTAACCTATTGAGAATGAACCCATCTGCCACACAGCTTGCTTTCCGTAGTTATGACAGGGGTTTTGTTAGTGCTGCCTACTTACTTATTTTATATGTGTTTATTCTGGTGTGTATATATATATATATATATATATGTATTTCTCCCCCCCCCCATCTAATGGAACAGTATGTCTACCACTGTTGTTTCTAAAACAGCTGGATATCTGATCTCTTGGTTTAGCTTTGCTAAGATCCCATTGTCTTCTAATTTATCTTTAGGTTACTGTTATCCCTATGCCCTCAGGTCTATCTTTGTAGAACAGCGTGAATCTGTTTTTTTCACTCACACAAAATAAGAAAAACCCCACAACCAACACTGCTAATACTAGTAAGCCCAATGCCCACTTAATCTTCAAATGTGGCACCAGAAGAAAGTGGTTTCTCCCTGTTATACACCCAGATATTTGGGAGATCTCTTTTTTTTTTTGCAGCATATTATTGAATTCAGTCAACAGATTTCTTATATTATCTTGCTAAATTGAAAATAAATCACTTCCTTGTTTCTTTAACTACATTAGGGGACCCAGAGGGAGAATAAAACATGGCTGGGGTGGGGGTGGGGAACAGAGAAGGGAAGCATCTGAGGAAGGAGGCAGATGGGAAAGAGGAAGAAGACACGGTGAGAAGTGGATAAGCAGAATACAAGGGAAAAGGCAATGAATGCAAAGATGTAAAAAAGTACAAGATTCTTTTTATAAAATTATTTAACCATGTACACTACCGGTAAAAAGCCTGGAAGGAAATAGCAAGATGATAGCAGTGGTTGCGGTAAGACTGGATTATTGTCCTTTATTCTTCCTGCTGCATTAAACTTAATGCTCTGGGCCCTGTTGATGTTGGATGTGGCCAGATGACTGCCTTTGGCCAATGGAATGTGGGTGGTGATGACAGTATGCTAGCTTCAAGTGAAAACCTTAAGAGGCCTCATATTTTTCTGCTCACCCTTTCACATTCTTGTGATCGATCATGGCAAAAAAAAAAAAAAAAAAATCTCCCAGGAGCTGCTGGCCTGAAGAAGATGAGCTAATTAGATGGGCTAATTCCCGTGCTCGCTTCGGCAGCACATATACTAGTTGGGCTAATTCCCAAGCATTTTCTCTCCTATTCCTCTTTCTGCAGTGTTAACAAATAGGTTCACATTTCTGTTGCCTTAGCACATATTCTTAGTGTTTTGAAAGAGCAACTATTTCTGAGGTTGTGTTTGAGGACCTGATTACATCACTCGCAAAGGCAAGCTCAGGGAGCCTGGGAGATGTTCGCCAGTTTGACAGAATTAACAAAGGTAATTCTCTGTCAAGGGGTAATTCTCTAAGAACTGCTTCTTTTCCAATCAGCCTCCGGTCAGAGTCATTTTTTTTTTTTTTGCTTTATTGAGTTTTCTCATTCATTATGGGCCACAGTGGTGAGAGAATAAAATAAAAGGGGAAGCAAAGGAACCATCAAGGGACGGGATGGAGGAAGCAGATGGGGATGAAGAAAAGGAATCAGAAAGCAGAAACTGAGGAGGAGGGGAGAAGTGGGAAAGAGGCGGTGGTTAACTGGGAGGAGCGGGAGCTGCAGGCAGGACTAGCCATAGAGGTTCCAGATGTCTGGTGGATTGGCTGTTCACTGTCCACAACTGTCATAAGCCAGTGCCACAAAGCCAGACTTGCCCTGACTTTCCACCCTGACCTACCAGCCCCTCCCTGATCACGGCTCATAGCTTTGTTTCTTGTCTCCCTGCCCCCCTCCAAAATCCTCTCCAGCTCTTCTCAGTCCTTCCAAATTCTGACTACCCTTCAAGGCCCCACTCCTCTACGGCTCCCTGGAGCATCCCCAGCCCACCAATGTGTCCTTCTCTGAACTCCGGGCTAGATCTCTTCCCTGAGTCTCCAGACTCATGACTCTGATCTCCCGCTTGCTGTCTAGCTGTATCTCAAATATGTCTGACTATACCACAGCCTCCAACAGGAGGCAAGCTCCAGGAGGCTGGGATTTGGGTTTGCTGTATCCCAGTGTCTAGAAGATGCTCGGCACCAAGCAGGCATTCAATAACCATTGGTTGGTTGAAGGGATTTATGAACTATGGTGGGCACAGCAAGGAGCACACACTCGCTTCTACTGTATTGCTTATGATACTTCTTGGCTCTAATGCTCCCCGCTGCCCTGCACAACGCCTTGAGGATCAAGGGCCCTGGACTTTTACCACAAAGCTGTGCACATGAGTGATTTATTCACTGATTGAACAGCCAAGTCCTGCAGCAGAAGAAGCCCATGACTAAAGCTATCTTCCTCCAGTTCTTGGAACCACACGTTAAGTCAAGAAAAGAGCTGCATTCCTAGCCACTAACTTTGAGCCTTGTTGCTATGTCAGTATAATATTTTCTTCTGTGTGTTGGGTTCTCATCATATCTTAATTTTTACGTCTTACCTACACATCTGGATTGGGAACAGGGTCTGAGTCTTACTTCCCTTGCCACCCTTCCTCAGCCCACCAGCCAGCACCGCCTGAGCCCCTAGGAGAAGCTCAGTGCAGGCCTTCTGACTTTGACTAAAGAGAAAGGCTCACAGAGCTGGAGGCCACTGCCTCCTAGGGCCCAAGCCCTCTGCCTCCCTGGGAGACTGGACGCAGGGCCTGTGATGTGCCACGGGTGACTTCACCCTTCCAGCAGCCTTCCTCCCCAGCTGTGCAGCTGCTGTTTATCTGAGCGCCCCACTTCACAGCAGCAGCAAGACACAACAGGAAGCAAGTGTCGAGAACTGTTCCATCCACCCTAGCGTCCGAGTTTCTCACAGCGTTATCCTTTGACACAAGAGCAGCTACCAGTCAACGACGTGGGCCTCACTGAGAACTTTTTCCCACCCGTTACTGTGGCGGGTGGAGCACTCCCTGTTCTCCGTCTTCTGGCTCATTTGCTCTCTACGTGGAAGTGCTATTGGAATGACTAAGACTCACATCATCGCTACATTAGGAAGCAATTATCTGAAAACAGATTTGTTCCCTGAGTCATCCGGCTTGTTTTGCTGGCGTCTCTCTCTCTCTCTTTTCAAAAAGTCACCCCAGCAGTCAAGAAACCCAAACTTCCCATAGTACCTCCTGCTGTGTTTGTCAGGAGAGAACACATCTGGTTTAGATAGATTAACAGAGTTATTACTTTTGCTTGCCTCAGGAAGGCTGCCCTATTCTAATCCTAGATTTATTCTCAAAAGAGGAATGGTTTTCACAATTAATTTGTTTGCCTTTCACTCCTTTGTGTGACAGATGACTAATAATGCTTTCATCAGCTCACCATCTACTTGGCTTAGTTTTTCTTTCTCTCTCTCTCTCTCCCCTCTCCCTCCCTCGCTTCTCCCCCATTTTATTTATTTTAAAACATTTTTTTCATTAAAAAGTTTTTAAAAAGTAATCTCTACACCCACCATTGGGCTCAAACTCACACCCCAAGATCAAGAGTTTCATGCCCCCTGCCCCGACTGGGCCAGCCATGTACTCCTTCCAATTTGCTTTAAAGATATGAATATTTGGGGGCACCTGGGCGGCTCAGTCATTAAGTGTCTGCCTTCAGCTCAGGTCATGATCCCAGGGTCCTGGGGTTGAGCCCTCCATCGGGCTCCCTGCCCAGTGGGGAGCCTGCTTCTCCCTCTCTCACTCCCCCTGCTTGTTTTTCCTCTCAGTGTCTCTATCTGTCAAATAAATAAACAAAATCTTAAAAAAAAAACAAAACAAAACAACAAGATACGTATATTTGTTTTAAAGATATGAATACTTTTGGGACACCTGGGTGGCTTAATCGGTTAAACATCTGACTCTTGATTTCGGCTCGGGTCATGATCTCAGGGTCATGGGAATGAGACCCATATGGGGCTCCAAACTGAGCGTGCAGCCTGCTTGAGATTCTTTCTCCCTCTCCCTCTCCCTCTGCCCCTCCCCGCGCCCCCCCCCACATGCATGCACACACACACACTGTCTCTCATTCTAAAATAAATAAATCTTAAAAAAATAAAGATCTGAATACTTTCATGTTATCTTGATATTCTGAATGAGTTTCCTGTAACAAATCACCACCCACTTGGAGTCTTAAAAAACAACAGAAATATAATCTCTCACAGCTCTGGCGGGGGGCGGTGGCGGTGGTGGGCAGAAATCTGAAATCAGTAGCACCTGCTGGAAATCAGGATGTCAGCAGGGTCGTGCCTCCTTAGGAGGCTCCTTGCCTCTTCTAGCTTCTGGTGGTGCCCTCCTCCCCACATTCTCCGTCTCTGCGGTCACATTACCTCCTTCTCTTTTGTGGGAACCTACTCTCCCTGTGTCTCTCTTCATACGGTCACTAGTGAGGTATTTGGTGCTCACCTGGGTAATCCAGGAAAATTTCTGCACAGCAGGATCCTTCCTTTACTCCTCTCTGCAAAGACTCCTTTTCCTTATAAGGTCACATTTACAGGTTTCAGGGATTAGGATCTGATATCTTTCGGTGGTTATTAGACAGCCGAGTGCATTTTCAATTCCCCCTCCCCACAATGCCCAGAATGTTTTGTATCTACATGAAAAGGCTGGTGGGGGAAGATAAGGGAAGAAAAAGCAAATCTAAAGGAAGCAGAAGATGGTTAAGAAGTCTTTCCTTGCTTGTTAATTCCTCCTGGTTTTATGAGGGCCCTCTCGGTGCCATTTTCTGCTTCCTTTTTCTTTCTTCTTCTTCTTCTTTTTTTTTTTTTAAGATTTTATTTATTTTGGGGCACCTGGGTGGCTCAGTGGGTTAAAGCCTCTGCCTTTGGCTCAGGTCATGATCCCAGGGTCCTGGGATTGAGTCCCACATCAGACTCTCTGCTCCTCGGTGAGCCGGCTTCCTCCCCTCTCTCCCTGCCTGCCTCTCTGCCTACTTGTGATCTCTGTCTGTCAAATAAATAAATAAAATCTTAAAAAAAAAAAAAAAAGGAATCACTGCACAGAATCTGAAACAAAGGAAACTGATATACTTCTCGGCCAGACTATATACCCTTTAAAAAATATATTTAATGCTCTCCTCCTACCCTGAAATGAATTTCATAAAATAATATAACTTACCTATTTAAGTTAATTACATTACATATATATTACATATACATATACATATATTACATATATATTACATATATATGCATTAATAATATAACTTACCTACTTAAGATGTCCTTCAAATATAAAGGAAAAAGTTTGTCTGTAAATAATTATGTCTAAAAAGAATACAAATTATTAAAGAAAATGATTAAAAATAAAAATAGATGATTTGGCATATATACAGATACAGAGGACTACGTCAGAGGACCCCACACATTTATAATCCTGCAGATACATACAAGTGAGAATTATGCCCAACTGAATAAAAAGGGCAGATCCCAGAAGCAGGCAGAGACTATGATTAAATGGCTCCTGAGAAACCAAAGCTACAGGTGCATGTCCGTGTGGCTCTACAGACTGGAAGGGAAGAGAGCAGGGGAAGGGGCTGACTGGAGGTACCTCCAAGGAAAGAAGGGCTGGGGAGTTGGTGAGGAAGATAAAGGGGCTTTCATGTTTTATTTGCTTGCTCTATCCTTTGTGCCATGAATAAAACTAATATGTTATTCCTTCTGTAATAAAAGATGTAAAAGGAGGGAATGAAAGTGATCAGAGCAGCACCGTGTGCCCCAAGCTCTGTGGGAAATAGCCGTATGGGCAGTGAGGAGCTGAAGGCTTGGGCTGGTTTCCTGACGTAGGCTCACCAGCTCTGGGGAGGAGGCCTTGTTTTCTGCCAAGGTCATTAGCAGGAGGATGGCAATTAGTGGCTGCTTGATCTTGAGCAAGGTCACCTGCCAGGTACACTATCCCACGACTGAGGCACTTCTTAACTTATAGGTTCACAGTGTTGTTTGTGTTACTGTTACCACATTCCTGGGTGGAAGCCTCTCCCTGTGGAGCTTGCTGTTGACATCCCACAGGTGGTCCAGCCATCACCCAGGGCTCTCTGATCCAAATTCCGTTGCCCTGTGGCAGTCTTCTGGCCCGACACCTGGAGGCCTTTCCTCTTTGGTCTACTCAAAAGACCAAATAGAGGGGCGCCTGGGTGGCTCAGTGGGTTAAAGCCTCTGCCTTCGGCTCAGGTCATGATCCCAGGGTCCTGGGATCGAGCCCCATATCGGGCTCTCTGCTTGGCAGGGAGCCTGCTTCCTCCCCCCTCTCTCTCTGCCTACTTGTGATCTCTGTCTGTCGAATAAATAAATAAAATCTTTAAAAAAAAAAAAAAAAAGACCAAATAGACAACAAAGCTAAATAAAGCACTTCTCTGCTCACCAAAATCTGAAAGCTCTGGCAACAGCATTGGATTTAAATTCCTGTGCTACCCCTTAATATTCTCTGATCTCTCCTTTTCTTGTCTGTAAAATGAGGATAATAATGGGGCCCCTGAGTGGCTCAGTTGGTTAAGTGTCTGCCTTGGGTTCAGGTCATGATCCTAGAGTCTCTGGAATTGAAACCCCTGGAATTGAACCCCACGTCCGGCTCCCTGCTCAGGTGGGAAGTCTATTTCTCCCTCTCCCTCTGCCTATTGTTCCCCCTGCTTGTGCACATGTTCTCTCTGTCAAATAAATAAATAAAATCTTTTTTAAAAAATAATTTTTTTTTTAGATTTTATTTATTTATTTGTCAGAGAGAGAGAGAGAGCGCGCACACACAAGTAGGCAGAGTGGCAGGCAGAGTCAGAGAGAGAGAAGCAGGCTCCCTGCTGAATAAGGAGCCAGATGGGGGACTTGATCCCAGGACCCCGGGATCATGACTTGAGCCACCCACGTGCCCCATATATAAAATCTTTAAAAAATGAGGATAGTAATATATTTACTTCATAGGAGTTGTTAGGAGTAATAGATAGTGTATATTAATCATAAATTTAAAAAAAACTGAATAGGGGGGCACCTGGGTGGCTCAGTGGGTTAAAGCCTTTGCCTTTGGCTCCGGTCATGATCCCAGGGTACTGGGATTGAGCCCTGCAACGGGCTCTCTGCTGAGCAGGGAGCCTGCTTCCCTCTCTCTCTGCCTGTCTCTCTGCCTACTTGTGATCTCTGTCAAATAAATAAATAAAATCTTAAAAAGAAAAAAAAAAACTGAATAGGGATTTCAGGGCTGCCCATCAGGAAGAAGACAGCATCTGGAGTCTGAGTTCAGCCACGTTAACTGCCTGCTAAACCAAATATCGGGAATCTTCAGGGGAACATAATAGACACCTAATTTACAGTTCAGAATTGTATTAGTCTGGGTTCTCCAGAGAAATAGAACCAATAGGAAAGATAATAAGGAACAGATTCAACAATGACGGAGGCCGAGAAGTCCCAAGACCTGCGGTCAGCAAGGTGGAGATTCGGGAGAGCTGAGGATGTTGTTCCAGTCTGAGTCTGAAGACCTGAGACCCGGGAAGCCAGTGACCTAAGTTCTAGTCTAAGTCCGAGTCCAAAGCAAAGGAAGATTGATGTCCCGGCTGGAACAGAGAGAGTGAATTCTGTCTTACCCTGCCTTTTTGCTGTATTCAGGCCATCAGTGGATTGGATGAGGGCACCTACACTGGGGAGTCCAACTGGCTTTACCCAGGCTACCAACTCAAGCGTCATACTTCCACAGACACCTTCACAGACACACCCAGGATAATGACCAACTATCTGACACCCTGGGGGCCAGTCAAGGTGACCCATAAAATTAACCATTACAACAATGTGCAGGACAAAATCCAGAATTTTATAGCAGATGGGGGAGGTGGGCAAGTTTGTTAAAATGGAGACTGGCGGACTTTACCGGTGACCTACTGAATCAGAGTTGTTGCTCAAGGAAGTCTGTATTTTTAAGAAGTTCTCTAAAGGCTTATGTATACGATAGCCAAAGGACTACTGTTCAGATTCTGACCAGATCTGGCAATCCGGAAGGATATTAGAATCACAATAATCACAGAGAATGGTATGTGGTATATACTGATATGGAGAACAAAGGCAAAGGAAATGTAGATAAAATTAAACTTCCTTAAACTTAGGGCCCATTGACAAATACTTGAAACTGGCAGAGTAGGACATTCCTCCAGCAACTCTCAACTGTTCTTTTTTTTTTTTTTTTTAAGATTATTTATTTATTTGTTTAACAGAGAGATCACAAGTAGGCAGAGAGGCAGGTAGAGAGAGGGGGAAGCAGGCTCCCTGCTGAGCAGAGAGCCTGATTCCAGTCAGGTGCCCCAACTCTCAACAGTCTTAATGTTAAAGCCTTGCTGGAGGGAAAAACAACCTTAGCTTGACAATAGCCAGGACTCCAGGATCCTGTAAGTGTTCTTTAACATATGAAAATCCTTCTGGAGGGGGGCCTCGGAGCCTTAGTCTTTAAGCATCTGCCTTTGGCTCAGATCTTGATCCCAGGATCCTGGGGTGGAGCCCCGCTACGGGCTCCTGGCTCAGCGGGAAGCCTGCTTCTCCCTCTACCACTCCCCCTGCTTGTGTTCCTTCTCTCCTTCTATCTTTCTCTGTCAAATAAATAAAATCTTAAAAAGAAGAAAAGGGAATCCTTTTGGAAACTTCCTTTATCTCCACCTCCCCACCAACGGAAAAATATATATAATGAAACGCTCCTCACCATCCCATTACAGCTTTCTACCTACGAGTCCTGTCTCCGTGCTTTCAGGAAACGACCTTTTTTTGCACCCAAAACGTCTCAAGAATTCTTTCTGGACTATTCACTCCCAGACCCCACATCCAATCACATCATATACCTGATGGTATACGAACGATTTTCAAATGGGAAGAGGGGGGTTGATGTGGGATAGAAGTGTTGATTTACCACAGGGCAGACACCACTCTGAGCACACAGTGCCCAGGGCACACCCCCTCTCCCGCCTGCACCTCAGAATAATTTCACCAACTTCTGTTCAGAGTCCAACTGACAAAAGATATGCGGGATTGTTCCTATTCTTGAGTGAGTCATACTTTACTGCTGACTAATTCCTTTTCCTCTTCAAGCCTGCTTCCTTCCCACCTCCTGAGGGTTGAGGGGCTTGTTTGTCCCCCACATCATACACCACAAACGAGAGCCTTTTTTTTCTATATAATACCAAGATTTCTCCCCTTCCGTGCCCCCACCGTGTGTGTGTGTGTGTGTGTGTGTGTATGTGGGTGTGTGTTTCTGAACTTTGTATATGTGCTGCCAAAGCGAGCACATGTGTTTCTGAACTTTGGAAAGCTTTTATGTTCTAGGTCATATAATGATCTTTTCTTTTTTCCTCCCACAGAGAGTCCCAATTTTAAACAATATATATGCATATTCATTTTTAAAATGTATGTAAAATTGTTGAAGCATTACATCCGTACAAAAAACGGACAGAAACATGCAACTTCGTGAAGTTTTACAAAGTGAATATACCCTGTTATGCCCCAATAATGGGTCCGTGATTAAAGGAGCGAGACTGATACAAAGCGAAGGTCAAGCAAAGCTTTATTTCGCGCCAAGCACCAAGAATCTAACCGAACGTTCGGGGCCGCACCTCTTACAAGAGAGGGCGACACTTTTCTGTTTCACAGGCTAGCTTTTAAGGGCAAAGGCCATGTGGTCGGGCCTGGCCATGCACAGGTGACCAATGAGATTGTAACACACACAGCAAACTCCACAGTGATGCTAGGTGACCAACTGAGTTACAATTTACCCTAGTAGACACTTGAGCCAGCCTATTACACCTTGATTGGGATTGGCGCCCAAAAGGCTCCCAAAGGGCGGGGCCCATACTCCTTGGTAACCAGGGAGACAGTATGCATGCCCCCCACTGATCGGATGTCTCCACCTGGCCTGACCACCTTTGTATCTGGGCTTTGTTACCTGTAAATCCCCTGGGGGAAGGGGAGCAGGGACAGTTTCTAAATAGGTCCTTACATACCCATGTAAGCAGAACCTGGATCAAGAAGTAGAATGTTACTAGGACACTAGAAGTTCCCCTCATGCTTCCTTCCAGTTGTCAGTCCCCATCAGGGTAACAGCTGTTCTAGATTCCTTTTGTCTCTTTTTTTACTTTTGATTTTGATGTAAGTGGAATCATGTTCTCTGGCTTCTTCTGCTCCTTTAGTCAGGGAGACCCCCCCACCCCCTTGTGGCTGCTGGCAGTTGTCCTTTCCTCCCTGTCACTGCCCTGTACAGCTTCATTATGTGGCTATCCCGCCAGTCATATTATCCATCCTATTTCTAATGGACACCTGAGAGTCCAGTTTGGGGCTATTGCAAAGAGTATGAAGCATAGCTTTCATTATTGTGTCCTGGTTTTAAGAGGGGATGTTAGATACTCAAGTTAAAAAAAACAAAGACTGCTTGGGCGAATAATACAAACCAATGAACATTCCACAGATTCCTCTGCTCACCCTGAAAATGGCTCCCAGGGCTGGAAAGCATGATGGGAGGGAGGGACAAAAAAGGCGAGTTGAAGCAGAGAATGATTTACAGTTCCTGCGCCTGCCTTCCCTATTTGCATCTCCAAGGCAACTCCAAGCCTGTTTTGCCAGTTTGGCCTAAATCACTAGCTTTTCCAAAGCGCCTGCTGTGCATCCAAATTGACTCATTTAGAGGCTCTATGATGGATTCCCTGTTATTTGGCCAAGAGACCCAGAGAGAGGCTTGTTAGCCAGTCCAGTTAGAAGTCTTATCAAGTGCTCTTGGGTGTTCTCGACTTTCCTTCAGGCTTTAGGAAGATCCTCCTTATAAGGAGGGAAGGGTTGAGCCTAAAGGACCTGAGAGCACATCTAGTCCAGTGCCTCATTTTACAGGCTGGCCAACTGAGTCCCAGACGGCTGAAGTGCTTGAGATCACACCTAGAGTCAGGGGGATGATTCAGAATCACATCTTCTGCTTTTTCAGTATTTTTGTTTGATTCTGGTTTTGTTTTACCAGGGGTCACACTGTGGTAGGACTTTACGTTTCCATAGTGTTTTGCTCTATGATGCTTGCTGCTTTACTTTTTTGATTTCTTGCATTTGGGAGTTTCTGTCTGGCTAAGATGTTATTACTGTCTTCTTTACCTCTGTCATTTTGGTTTTGTTTCCCGTTTTACCCACTGATATACAATTGATGATACTAATAAGGCTTGGACAGTGCAAGGGGAATCCATGTGCTGCTGTCCTTCGGGAACCAGAAGTTTTTAATTGACAAACAGTTAAGGAATTAATACTTTTTTAAAAAGATTTTTAAAAAAATTTATTTGAGAGAGAGAGAATGAATGTGTGTGGGGGAGGGCAGAAGGAGAAGCAGACTCCCCACTGGGCAGGAAACCTGATGCTGTGGGGCTCAATCCCTGGACCCAAGCTGAAGGCATATGCTTTTTTTTTTTTAAGATTTTATTTACTTGTTTGACAGACAGAGATCACAGGTAGGCAGAGAGGCAGGCCTAGAGAGGTGGGGCAGAAGTGGGGGGAGGGCAGGGATAGGAGGAAGCAGGCTCTCTGCTCACCAGGGGCTGGTGCAGGCTCATCCAAAGACCCTGAGATCACGACCTGAGCCAAAGGCAGAGGCTTAACCCACTGAGCCACTCAGGTGCCCCCCAAAGGCAGATGCTTAACCAAGTGAATCACCCAGGAACAGGGCACCCAGGAACAGGGAGAAGCAGGCTCCCCGCAGAGCAGGGAGCCCAAAGTGGGCTTGACCCCAGGACCCCGAGATCATGACCTGAGCTGAAGGCAGATGCTTATTCCACCGAGCCACCCAGGCACCCCTGTTTTTTTTTTTTTTTAAATCACCCAGCGTGGGGCTTGAACTGACAATCTGACGGATGGCAAAATCAAAAGGAGAATGCTCTATGGACTGAGCCAGCCAGGTGCCCCAAGGGTACACCAGCTTCTTCAAGGCTTTGTCATGGACCTGGCCCATACGGGTCATTGGCAAGAAGAAGTCACCGGGTGCCATTTAGATGCAAAGAATCTGGGAAATGTGGTCCTGGGTTTGGCAGTTTCTTCCCAATGACAAACCAGTTATGCAAGATGAGAATGGACTTCCCTGGGAAAAGGACCTCATACAGCTTTGGCTTCAACTCTGAGTGAGAAAGGAAACCCTCTGAGAGTTGGGCTTGAAGCAAACATTGCTGCAGATGTTACATTCCACCCCTAAACGCTTCAGCATGAATCTCCTAAAATAAGGACACTCTATACAACCACAGTATCATTATTAGAACAGTAACAATAATACCCTAGTATCATATAATACACAGTCCACATTCAAATCTCAAATTGTTATGCAAATAATTTTGGAAATATTTATTAAAACACATAAATAAATGCATGTGGAGTCCCAGTTCTCCCACCACTACCTTCATATTGTCTCCTCTTAGGTTCAGAGGAGTATTATTACTATTTTTTTATTTAAAGATTTTATTTATTTGTTTATTTATTTGAGAGAGAGAAAGAGAATCTGAAGCAGACTCCACACTGAGTGCAGAGCCCAACTTGGGGCTTGAGTCTACCAGTGGGAGATCATGACCCGAGCCACAACCAAGACTCAGCCGCTAAACCAATGGAGTCCCAGATGCTACCTATTTATTTATTTATTTATTTATTTATTTACAAGTAGGCTCCAAACTAGCATGGAGCCCAAAGTGAGCTGAACCCTGGCCCCCAGACCAAGACCCAGCTGCCTAACCAACTGAGCCTCCCAGGAGCCGCATATTATTGCTATTTTATTTAAGTACATACATACATATATACATATGTATATTTTTAAGATTTTATTTATTTGAGAGAGAGAGAGAGATGGCGAGACAGAGCATTAGCAGGGAGGAGAGGGAGAAGCTGAGCCGAGAGAGTCTGACATGGGGCTCAATCCCAGGACCCTGGGATAATGATCTGAGCAGAACACAGATGCTTAACCGACTGAGCCACCCAGGAGCTCCTATTATTGCTATTTTTTTTTAAATGATTTTATTTATTTATTTGACAGACAGAGATCACAAGTAGGCAGAGAGGCAGGCAGAGAGAGGAAGCAGGCTCCCCACTGAGCAGAGAGCCCGATGCGGAGCTCAATCCCAGGACTCTGGGATCATGACCTGAGCCGAAAGCAGAGGCTTTAACCCACTGAGCCACGCAGGCCTCCCCTATTATTGCTGTTAAAAAACAAAAACAAAAACAAAACAAAACCAAAAAACCCCAAATTCACCCTGGAGTGCTGCCCAGGAAGATGCAGTTTGCCAGCAGGACAGTAGGGGGCCCCACAAGCCCATTCTGCTATTTGCTGGCTCCAGTGACAGCCTAGCCAAAAGTGGGTGCGCAGGTGTCTGGGTAAGTCCCGCCATGTCACATGTCCACCTGTGATTTTAGGGTGTACTCAGGAAACCATAATGTCACCAGTTTCCTTATGGGAAGTTATAAGGACTTCAAAGCAAATTTTAATTTTATCCCATTAAAAAGTCAAATTGAGCCACACATCACTTTTTCTGGGTGATTTTCAAAACTCTGCTGTGAAACCAAATAAGCAAAACCCCATAATTCATTGAGATAACTACTTAAAGGCAATGATGCTGGTAATTTAAAAGATAGATATGCAAGTCAGATTTCCAGTTGTTTCCATAATTCAACATGTCATTACATTAAAGTATCTATGGACACGGTTAAAAGAAAAAAAAATAGTTAAAAGGGTCTTTTTTAAAAACATAAATTGTTTTCCCTCTTCCTTTCTTTTCAGAAGAACTTTTTTTTTTTTTTAAAGATTTTATTTATTTATTTGACAGAGAGAGACACACACACACACAGCAAGAGAGGGATCACAAGCAGAGGGGGTGGGAGAGGGAAAAGCAGGCTTCCTGCTGGGCAGGGACTTGATCCCAGGACCCTGGAATGACGACCTGAGCTGAAGGCAGAGGACAAAGAGAGGACAAGTAGGCAGAGTGGCAAGGAGAAGCAGGCGCCCTGCTGCACAGGGAGCCCCATGTGGGGCTCAATCCCGGGACCCCGAGATCATGACCTGAAGGCAGATACTTAATGGACTGAGCTACTCAGATGCCCTCAGAAAGTCATTTTTAATAATATCTGGTCTTAATTCTTCTAGATGTTACTACTATAAACTGCTTTTTTTTTTTTTTTTTAAAAGCGGGCTCTATACACAGCACAGAGCCCAACATGGAAACTGAAGTCACAACCCTGAGATCAAGACCTGAACTGAGATCAAGAGTCAGATGTTTAAGCAACTGAATCACCCAGGTACCCCCTCTCTATTTTTTTTTTCTTTTTTTTTAAATTTTTTATTTTTTATAAACATATATTTTTATCCTCAGGGGTATAGGTCTGTGAATCGCCGGGTTTACACACTTCACAGCACTCACCAAAGCACATACCCTCCCCAATGTCCATAACTGCCCCCCTTCTCCTAACCCCCCTCCCCCCAGCAACCCTCAGTTTGTTTTGTGACCATAAGAGTCACTTATGGTTTGTCTCCCTCCCAATCCCATCTTGTTTCATTTATTCTTCTCCTACCCACTTAAGCCCCCATGTTGCATCACCACTTCCTCATATCAGGGAGATCATATGATAGTTGTCTTTCTTTGCTTGACTTATTTTGCTAAGCATGATACACTCTAGTTCCATCCATGTTGTCGCAAATGGCAAGATTTCATTTCTTTTGATGGCTGCATAGTATTCCATTGTGTATATATAACACATCTTCTTTATCCATTCATCTGTTGATGGACATCTGGGTTCTTTCCATAGTTTGGCTATTGTGGACATTGCTGCTATAAACATTCAGATGCACGTGCCCCTTCGGATCACTACGTTTGCATCTTTAGGGTAAATACCCAGTAGTGCAATTGCTGGGTCATAGGGCAGTTCTATTCTCAACATTTTGAGGAACCTCCATGCTGTTTTCCAGAGTGGTTGCACCAGCTTGCATTCCCACCAACAGTGTAGGAGGGTTCCCCCTTCTCCGCATCCTTGCCAGCATCTGTCATTTCCTGACTTGTTGATTTTAGCCATTCTGACTGGTGTGAGGTGATATCTCATTGTGGTTTTGATTTGTATTTCCCTGATGCTGAGTGATATGGAGCACTTTTTCATGTGTCTGTTGGCCATCTGGATGTCTTCTTTGCAGAAATGTCTGTTCATGTCCTCTCCCCGTTTCTTGATTGGATTATTTGTTCTTTGGGTGTTGAGTTTGCTAAGTTCTTTATAGATTTTGGATACTAGTCCTTTATCTGATATGTCGTTTGCAAATATCTTCTCCCATTCTGTCAGTTGTCTTTTGATTTTGTTAACTGTTTCCTTTGCTGTGCAAAAGCTTTTGATCTTAATGAAATCCCAGTAGTTCATTTTTGCCCTTGTTTCCCTTGCCTTTGGCGATGTTCCTAGGAAGATGTTGCTGCGGCTGAGGTCGAAGAGGTTGCTGCCTGTGTTCTCCTCAAGGATTTTGATGGATTCCTTTCTCACATTGAGGTCCTTCATCCATTTTGAGTCTATTTTTGTGTGTGGTGTAAGGAAATGGTCCAATTTCATTTTTCTGCATGTGGCTGTCCAATTTTCCCACCACCATTTATTGAAGAGGCTGTCTTTTTTCCATTGGACATTCTTTCCTGCTTTGTCGAAGATTAGTTGACCATAGAGTTGAGGGTCTATTTCTGGGCTCTCTATTCTGTTCCATTGATCTATGTGTCTGTTTTTGTGCCAATACCATGCTGTCTTGATGATAACAGCTTTGTAATAGAGGTTGAAGTCCAGAATTGTGATGCCACCAACTTTGGCTTTCTTTTTCAATATCCCTTTGGCTATTCGAGGTCTTTTCTGGTTCCATATAAATTTTAGAATTATTTGTTCCATTTCTTTGAAAAAGATGGATGGTACTTTGATAGGAAATGCATTAAATGTGTAGATTGCTTTAGGTAGCATAGACATTTTCACAATATTTATTCTTCCAATCCAGGAGCATGGAACATTTTTCCATTTCTTTGTGTCTTCCTCAATTTCTTTCATGAGTACTTTATAGTTTTCTGAGTATAGATTCTTAGTCTCTTTGGTTAGGTTTATTCCTAGGTATCTTATGGTTTGGGGTGCAATTGTAAATGGGATTGACTCCTTAATTTCTCTTTCTTCTGTCTTGTTGTTGGTGTAGAGAAATGCAACTGATTTCTGTGCATTGATTTTATATCCTGACACTTTACTGAATTCCTGTACAAGTTATAGCAGTTTTGGAGTGGAGTCTTTTGGGTTTTCCACATATAGTATCATATCATCTGCAAAGAGTGATAATTTGACTTCTTTGCCGATTTGGATGCCTTTAATTTCCTTTTGTTGTCTGATTGCTGAGGCTAGGACTTCTAGTACTATGTTGAATAGCAGTGGTGATAATGGACATCCCTGCCGTGTTCCTGACCTTAGCAGAAAAGCTTTCAGTTTTTCTCCTTTGAGAATGATATTTGCGGTGGGTTTTTCATAGATGGCTTTGATGATATTGAGGTATGCGCCCTCTATCCCTACACTTTGAAGAGTTTTGATCAGTAAGGGATGCTGTACTTTGTCAAATGCTTTTTCAGCATCTTTTGAGAGTATAATATGGTTCTTGTTCTTTCTTTTATTGATGTGTTGTATCACATTGACTGATTTGCGGATGTTGAACCAACCTTGCAGCCCTGGAATAAATCCCACTTGGTCGTGGTGAATAATCCTTTTAATGTACTGTTGAATCCTATTGGCTAGTATTTTGGTGAGAATTTTCGCATCTGTGTTCATCAAGGATATTGGTCTATAACTCTCTTTTTTGATGGGATCCTTGTCTGGTTTTGGGATCAAGGTGATGCTGGCCTCATAAAATGAGTTTGGAAGTTTTCCTTCCATTTCTATTTTTTGGAACAGTTTCAGGAGAATAGGAATTAGTTTTTCTTTAAATGTTTGGTAGAATTCCCCCGGGAAGCCATCTGGCCCTGGGCTTTTGTTTGTTTGGAGATTTTTAATGACTGTTTCAATCTCCTTACTGGTTATGGGTCTGTTCAGGCTTTCTATTTCTTCCTGGTTCAGTTGTGGTAGTTTATATGTTTCTAGGAATGCATCGATTTCTTCCAGATTGTCAAATTTGTTGGCATAGAGTTGCTCATAGTATGTTCTTATAATAGTTTGTATTTCTTTGGTGTTAGTACTATTTTTTTATTCTTTTTTTTTTAAAGTTTTTTTTAATTTTTTAAATTTTTTAGGATTATTTATTTATTTATTTATTTGACAGAGACAGATCACAAGCAGGCAGAGAGGCAGGCAGAGAGAGAGAGGGGGAAGCAGGCTCCCCGCTGGGCAGAGAGCCCGATGCGGGACTCGATCCCAGGACCCTGAGATCATGACCTGAGCCGAAGGCAGCGGCTTAACCCACTGAGCCACCCAGGCGCCCCTTATTTTTTTATTCTTAACTTCAAAAAGTATCTACTAACTTTTAACAATGAGAAATTAGAATTTTGTTCACTTACACTAAATCTTGCCTTTTCTTTCCTCTGCTCCCAATTTTGTCTACAGCCAAATTATTGTTTCAAATTATTTTAATTGATCATATTCATAACTCTAATAAACTTAAAAAAAGATTTTACTTATTTATTTGCGACAGAGACAGAGTGAGAGAGAGAGAGCATGAGTGGTGAGAAGAGACAGAAGCAGACTCCCTGCTGAGCAGGGAGCCTGATGTGGGGCTCAATCTTAGGACCCTGAGATCATGACCTGAGTCAAAAGCAGACACTTACCTGAGTCACCCACGTGTCCCTAAATAATGTATGTTAACTCTTTTTTTTTTGTATGTTATCTCTTATTTCTAATTCCAACCATTTTACAAACACCCTACTCCTCACAAATAGAATGAGAATATTAAGATCCCCACTCTTGCTAGTTCCTCTCCCTCCTTCCACCTTCCCGTCTCTGCCATGTCGGCCTTCACTTTCCTATGATCAAAGCTGACAACATTTTCATTCTGTTCTATAATCATCAAGCTGTCCTTGTTGGGTAGGATCTAAAAGTTGAGAATCAACAGGCTATGATTATATTATTACATCTATGCAAATATTATTTGCATAAAAGCCAAGTTCCTTTGCTTTGAGCCATGATTATGCTTCCCTCTTCATAGATGTAATGTCCTAATCCCAAATGCTGCTATGAGTGAATATGTTTAGCATTAAAATATCAAGATACTTCTGTCTCATATTCTATCAGTTGTTCAAAATTATGCTATAATTTAGTTTGCTTCATATTAGGATTATCAATTTCTTACATAGATTTTTTTTCCCTTGGACTTCTAACTTCCTTTCTTTTCTTTCTTTTTTTTTTTTTTTAAGATTTTATTTATTTATTTGACAGAGAGAGATCACAAGTAGGCAGAGAGGCAGACAGAGAGAGGAGGAAGCAGGCTCCCCACTGAGCAGAGAGCCCGATGCAGGACTCGATCCCAGGACCCTGAGATCATGACCTGAGCCGAAGGCAGCGGCTTAACCCACTGAGCCACCCAGGCGCCCCTAACTTCCTTTCTTAATGAAGAAGAAACATGCCTTTGTAACCACTTTCCTCTCCTCACCCTCTCCCCCCAGTTTCTTACTTAGTTTATATATTGCCCGGAATCCAGGCTGTACTTTTTTTTTTTTTTTTTTAAGATTTATTTATTTATTTGAGAGACAGCAAGTGAGCAGAGGGGCAGAGGAAGAGGGAGAGAGACTCTCAGGCAGATTCTCTCTCTGCCAAGCTTGGAGCCTGATGCAGGGCTTGATCCCATGACCCCAAGATCTCTACGAGAGTGGAAACCAGGAGCTGGCCACTGAACCCACTGGGCCGCCTGGCATCCCCAGTCTGTTGTTCTTAGTGAGGTCTTTCCTGAGGTCCAAACACTAATCGTTTGCAGCCTGACTTGGTTCCTCTGTTGCTTATATTTCATATATTGTTTTCTCTTCCTTGGTCCTCTTCCTTTTTTACTGAAGCACATGCTCAACTCATTTGAAATGGTACATAGCAAGTAAATTTTATGTTTTAATTAAAAAAAATTTTTTAAGATCTTATTTATTTATTTGACAGAGAGAGAGAGAACACAAGTAGCAGAGTGGCAGGAAGAGGGAGAGAGAGAGAAGCAGACTCCAGGACCCTGGAATCATGACCTGAGCCAAAGGCACCCGCAGAACAAACTGAGCCACCCAGGCGCCCCCCACCTTTTTTTAAAAAGTAAAATAAAAGTAATCTCTACACCCAATGTGAGGCTTGAATTCATAACCCAGAGATGGAGAGTCTCATGGTCCATTGACTGAGCCAGCCAGATGCCCTGCAAATCTTGCTTTTCAGCGTTCTGACTTTAGCCTCTTTCCCAGTTTTCCCCTTCTTCTGTGCAGACTTCAGTCCAAATCCACTCTGGGCATCTGTCAGGCAGAGAAGACCCACTGTCCTGGGGACCCCCCTGCACACACCCTGTACTTTGCTTCCTCTGTCTACACACTAGGTCCTCTTTCCATCTCCCAGAAATTAATCACGACCTCTTAACAGCTGATGCCCAACCCGTCTCTCATTGTCTTTGTGACTATGGATTTAGACTCTTTTATGTTCTTTATCACTTCAGCCAGATCTTGGGAAAGACGAGTGACACATCTAAATGCTCAGATCACTTCTTGAATCACAACCAGTTTCATATACATTTATTTTCCCTTGCCTTTTTGTTTTTATAAGTGCTAGAGCTGCATTTAAATTTATTTTTGCTAAAAAAGCAAAACAAAAGAAAACAAAACCTTGGAAACTATTGCCACATGTTTGTACAAAAGTTTTGCAAACTTCACTAGTTCCCTTGGATAATTAGGAATTACCGATTTATTAACTGATGGTTAAGATTAAAAAAGAAATACACAAGCAATGTATGACTCTCACATGTTAGAAGACGCAGGCCTGATTATTTCTCAGAACAAGGCATTAGGAATCCACAAGCTTCCAGAACAAGGCATTAAGAGTCCACAAGTTTCCAGCAAAAATCTTTCCTCCCACTCCTGATAAGTTTATAGTTTACAGAGGAGAACAGATACTTGTGTTTACACCCCCAGCTAAGGAGCAAAGCCACTGAGGAATAAATAATACCAATTGACAAAGTCATGAGGATTCAGAGGACCCTTTTGCTGTCAATTCTAATAATTTGTCTCTTTGAACAAAAGTCTGTTTTAGCAAGGTAATCGCAACTGCAGAAAAATGGCAATGTTTTGTCCTGCAGAGTACGCACAAATTTTATGGATCTTAGCTTCCTTGGAAGGACTGAGGATCAGTTAGAATTTTCATATTTAGGTAAAGAATCTTATTGGAGATCAGTTATAGTTAACCTTCTTATAAAAGCTACAAATAATATAAGAACAACAAATCTAAGTGATACTTGACTTCTTTATTACACTACTCTGCACTCTGCCTGCCACTCTGCCTACCTGTGCTATTTCTGTCGAATTAAAAAAAAACAAAACCAAAACCCTCTTAAAAAAATTATGTAGTTATCTGACAGACACAGAGAGAGCGCGCACAAGCAGGGAGAGCAGCAGAGGATGAGGGAGAAGCAGGCTCCCTGCTGAGCAGAGAGCCCAAGGTGGGGCTCCATCCCAGGACCCTGGGATGCCCTGAGCCAAAGGCTGGCTGAGCCACCTAGGCACCCCTGAATATCATGTTTTTATGTTGATAATACTCTTCTTAAAATAATGGGTACTTTTGTAAATTGTTGGAATGTCTACATTTTAATTGAGTCCTACCCAAAAGCCCCTGGGCCCACCTTTCCCTCTGTGTTTTGATTCCGTGGGCTCCAAACTGTATTTGGAGTGAATTAGAAAGGATCCGGGTACATTTCACAGGTAAGTGATGGGATTCTGCTCCACGAGCCAGGGCAAGCTGTGTGAGTGCAGGCTTGGCCACAGATCCAGTTGAGGAGAAAGGGTAAGAGAACAGAGTCATTACAGGGCTTGTGGTGGGACAGACGTACTAAACTCAAACAAGAACCTGTCCAGGACGCCTGGGTGGCTCAGTTGGTTAAGCAGCTGCCTTCGACTTGGGTCGTGGTCCCAGCGTCCTGGGATCGAGTCCCACATCGGACTCCTTGCTCGGCGGGGAGCCTGCTTCTCCCTCTGCCTCTGCCTGCCTCTCTGTCTGCCTGTGCTCGCTTTCTCTCCCTCTCTCTGACAAATAAAAAAAAAAACAAAAAACAAGAACCTGTCCTATGTCAGTCAGTGCCCAGAACACTACATTTTTTCCAGAAAAGAAGCCCCAGATTAGGCTTCCTGGTGTCAAAGCTGGTTCCCTGCCCCCTTGAGACCTGTCTTCTTAGCAAGTATATTAACTTTTCTGGGCCCACTGTCCTTCTCAGCCCTATGGGAATAATAAGGGCACTTAACCTCTGGGTTGTTGTGAGGTTGAATGAAGTCATGTGAAGTATTTGAGCCAATACTCTGTAATTCTTTCAGCCAGATCCTCCTCACTTAGATGTCCCACCCATATATTAATTGGGATTGACACCCAAAGAGGGTATGAGTGGGGTAGAAACGCATGTCACTTTTTAAGGAATGTGGACACTGCATTGCCCGGAAAGAAAAATTGGGCTGAGTGTTATAGACATCCTTTGATTTGCCTTTATCAGTGGACAGGTAAAAATCCTGTGAGATGCTGGTTAAGGAAGAACGTGGATATCAGCTTCATTAAACCCTGCTAGGCTCCATCTTGGACTGGAAGACTGAAAAACTGAAAATGCTAGTTCCTACGTTATAACAACTCTGGGACACTTGTGTCTCTCTCCTTTTAGAGAGCTCTGTTCTGCTTTGTGGAAAGGAAACTGATCCTTTGGAAGTCTGTCTCTCTTCTGTTTTGGTCATTTTGTGAGGTATCATAGGTAATGCTCAGGTCTTAATCCGGGAACAAAGGGTTCCAGGATTTTTAAAGACTGTGTTCATAACAGCAGTCTCCTCAGGCAAGAATCACCCCTCTGCACACCCAATGTGCCTCTGGGCCAACTCTAGAAAGGTACTCTGTAGGAGGAAAGAAAACCAAGCAAGTGAACATAAATCACCCCTCACCCTAGACCCACACAATGAACAAACCCAGGTTCTGGCTAGTTGCCAACACTCACAAATTCTACATTCTGGACTCTTTGGCCAAGCCTTTTGTCTTCTGTCATTTCATCAGGGGTGGGGGGTGAGGGGGGGAATGTGTGATTGTGCACTCAGTTTTCACTAGCCAGAGCGTGCAGGGAGACGGAGAGCCCCTGGGTTCTGCACCCATCCTGAGACCCTAACAGAGGGCCTCCAAGGTTAGTTAGGCTGACACCCTGAACAACCCACAGTCCACAACAGACCAGAGGCCAATGTTAAACCACTGGCCCTCCTGGGAAGCCAGCTCATTCAAATGCTAAGTAAATGTTCCCTGAAAGAAACTGACCCCAGGCACGAGATTCTTTCCTGTGTTAGGTCATCAGCAAAGTGGTTTAGAGAAAGCCAAGTGGCCTCTGGACATGAATGGATGACCTTTCGAATAATAGGCAGTTTGTGGGACAGAAACCCGCTGCTTTAAAAAACGAGTCTTGGCAGAGCTTCCCATGTTAGCGCTATCTTACTTTGGCCTGAGTTGGTCAAATGTGCAACCTGAAACCCTGTCCTAGTCCCACCACAGAGCAGGTAGAGAGGGACGGCAAGCTCAAGAGATTGATTTCAGCAACAGCTGGGTGTGGAGCCCTTTGTGGAGTTCACAGAGTAGATCGGATTTTAGGTGCTTTTGATGTTTTGTCCTTTTTTCTCCTTGACAGTTTACCAAGGGCGGAGTGTTATGTGAAACCTAACCTAAACACCCTTGTCAGGAGTTCACAGTCTCATTGAACAAAAGGTGCTATCTTCCCTTGCTTGCTTCCTCCTGGGTGGTTTTACTAAGTCTTAGTGGAAGCAGGAAGGAGGATGAAATAAATCACATTCTTTAATGTATGACTCTTTTAAAAAAAATGTTATTTGAGAGAGCAAAAGAGAGCAGAGGCACAAGGAGTAGGGGAGGCAGAGGAAGAGGGAGAAGCAGACTCCCTGCAGAGCAGGGAGCCCAATGTGGAGCTCCATCCCAGGACCCTGGGATCGTGACCTGAGCTGAAGGAAGACGCTTAACCTACTGAGCCACCCATGTGCCTCTGGAGTCAGTCTTTATTTTTATTTTTTTATTTTTTTTTAAAAAGATTTTATTTATTTATTTGACAGACAGAGATTACAAGTAGGCAAGAGAGGCAAGCAGGGAGAGAGAGGAGGAAGCAGGCTCCCTGCGGAGCCGAGAGCCCGATGTGGGGCTCGATCCTAGGACCCTGGGATCATGACCTGAGCCGAAGGCAGAGGCTTTAACCCACTGAGCCACCCAGGCGCCCCTGGATTCAGTCTTTAAAAAGTAGAAACTCAGGGTCCTGGAATCGAGCCCTACATTGGGTTCCCTGCTCAGTTGGGAGTCTGCTTCTCCCTCTCCCTCTTTCCCAGCTCATGCTCTCTCTCTAAAGTAAATAAATAAAATCTTAAAGAAAGAAAAAAAAAAAAGAAACCAAAAACAGTTTATGAAAGTCCAGTTTTTACATCCACATAATGCAATATCTGGAGAAAGAGAAAATAGCTCTCCCTTTAAACATCCAGAAATCTTCTTTGCCAGGAATTTTTGGGATACCTCCCTTGTGTGTCATTGGCCTGGATTAGGGCACCTATTCCTGAATAACGAACCCCTCGGTCCAGGGGACTGGGTTACTTTCAGATTTACCAGGCCCATATCTGGGTCTGGGGTTGGAGTCAGCCTTTCTTGAAACAATCAGGCTGTGTGGCGTGGGGAGAACTTTGTGAAAATTGGAAAGACTCAGACAACTTTTAGGAAGAAAAAAAAAAGGATAGATGTGGGGCTGATGACCAAAACTACCCACTGAAATTTTCTTTCTTTCTTTTTTTTTTTAAAGATTTTATTTATTTATTTGTCAGAGAGAGAGGGTGAGAGAGCGAGCACAGGCAGACAGAGAGGCAGGCAGAGGCAGAGGGAGAAGCAGGCTCCCCGCCAAGCAAGGAGCCCGATGCGGGACTCGATCCCAGGACGCTGGGATCATGACCTGAGCCGAAGGCAGCTGCTTAACCAACTGAGCCACCCAGGCGTCTCACCCACTGAAATTTTCTTAGCTAACCTTTCAGAACACTTTTTCTGGTGTTTCTCATGCGATGGGGCAGAACAAGGAAGCCCACACATCCAGCAGTAGTTATCATATCTCACTACCCGCCAGGTGCTGTGTATTACAGATACCTTCTCATTTTAGTCCTTAGAACACTGTGCTGATGGGGCGCCTGGGTGGTCCAGTGGGCTAAGCCTCTGCCTTCGGCTCCAGTCGTGATCCCAGGGTCCTGGGATCAAGCGCCACATCCCTCTCTCTGCTCAGCAGGGAGCCTGTTTCCTCCTCTCTCTCTGCTTGCCTCTCTGCCTACTTGTGATCTCTGTTCTGTCAAATAAATAAAATCTTAAACAAACAAACAAAAAAACCCACAGTGTGCTGAATGTGCATATTCTGCTCCCATTTTATAGATGAGGAAGCCAAGGCCCAATGAACTTCAGTGACTTGCCTGAACACTCAGGACTAGTCAAGATGGAGATGAAGTTCACAGTGTGGGTCCTACGGGTGTGAAGAACGTTTAACCACTACCAGCACTGCCACCCCGACCCCTGACCCAACCACACAGCTTGCTGGTACTTCCCTGCTTCTGGCCTTTAACCGCAGCTCCCCTCAACAACCGGCTCCTGGGTCCACGGTGCTGCCTTGCTGTGTCCCCAGCAGCTCCACCTCAGAAACGTGGGACTCTTTCTTTTGCCTTTGTTGTTCACGCCATCCTTCCCCATCAGAGCCCCTGTCTGACCCTACAGTTACCATGTGGCCCTGGTCTCCTACCCCTCTTCCCAGCTTGTCAGCCCTCCTGCTTCATTTCCTGGTCTCACTGGTTCAGACTCCATGGGAACCACTTCACCGACCTCTCTCATGCACCCCTCCATTTCCTCACACTCAGGGCCCTGGCCTTGCTAATTGCCCGCGCATGAATGCTTCCCACCTGAAATTCCTGCCTTGGAGTGTCTTTCTTCATGCCGTGGGAGAAAAGTCACAATTACTGTTTCCAGGTCCAGCTGGATGCTTGGGGCGCTGACCGTGGGTCCCTGGTCAGGAGGCTCTCCATAAGGCCCTCTCCTGCTGCTGTCCCTCCCAGCACGAAGAAGAACAGTGGGCCTTCTGCTTTAGTGAGAAGTGGGGCCCTCAGGAGCAGGGTCTCCCCCCACCACACACACATTCACACCAGGCAGGAGCTGGATGACCGGCAGGCTTGACTGAGGAAAGGCCTAGGGCTGTGACGTTGAGGTGCTTCCCACACAGGAACCTGGTAAGCAGATTCTAAGGTGTAGTGGGGTACAGTTCCCGAGAGAAACAAAAATAAAAGCCCAGGGAGCAACTCCTCCACTAGGTCACTAATCCTTGCTGCTGGGCCAGTGGTCAGAGCTGAGGCCTGGAGCCAAAATGGAGCCCCAGGGGAGGCCACAACACCAGAACAGCCAGGCAGGGAGAGTATTAGAAGCGGGGAGAGTTGGTGGAGCAGAGTGGGGATGCCTGTGGCATCTTCCAAGGCCCCGGCTTGTACTGTAGTTTTAAGGGCGGGAGAAGCGCAGACAGTCTAGGGCGTGTCTTCCTTCCTTAGATGAAGCCACAGTCCCCCCCCACCCCCAATTTTCTCATTCCTTCAAAGCTTCTTCCTTCCCTAGGTCTGCGATCTTTTCACAAACCTGTTCAGAGCTTTTTCATGCTACAATATGTTATAATCTCAATTCAACTCTTGTCTCTTTTCCAGCATCTTCTCTCCTTCCTGTGAGAGTGGTTGCCAGGGGCTGCTGACCTCTCCCCCTGGGGTCCTCCCCCTTCTACCTCGCTGCCACTGCTCTCACAGGTCCGGCAGACAGCACACCCCGAGTCCCCTGGCCCAAAACCAATGCCTTTTCCTGAATGGTATCCTATCTGAATCCTCTAGAGTGTCTGACATCCTCTCTTGGAAACTTGTCTGCCTTGGTTTTATCACAGCCTTGCCTTCTGCTTTTCCTCCTTCCTCACTGACTACAGGTCTCCCTTATGGATTTTCCTTCTCCTTCTACTGAATTTTTTTTAAAGATTTTATTTACTTATTTGTCACAGAAAGAGAAAGGGAGCACAAGTAAGGGGAGCAGCAGACAGAGGGAGAAGCAGGGTTCCCGCTGAGCAAGCAGCCTAATACGGGACTAGATCCCAGGACCCCGGGATCATGACCTGAGCCAAAGGCAGACACTCAGCTGACTGTGCCA
The DNA here is from genome assembly GCF_020171115.1 of Neogale vison. NCBI lineage: Eukaryota > Metazoa > Chordata > Mammalia > Carnivora > Mustelidae > Neogale > Neogale vison. The sequence goes on from NC_058091.1 coordinate 214,267,905, forward strand.
CCCTGGCATTCCCTTCTACTAACTCTTAAATGCACATGTCCCCCACCAAATTCTGGTCCTGATACTCTCTCTTTTCTGCTCTACACCAAATTCTGGTCCTGATACTCTCTCTTTTCTGCTCTACACCAAATTCTGGTCCTGATACTCTCTCTTTCTGCTCTACACGCCCTCCGCCTACAATCTCACTCACATCCATGGTTTCAACTCACCCATAGGCTGAGGACTCCCTACATCTATTTCCTTCAGCCTCAGGGTTGGAATCAGCATACAAAATGTAAGGGAGTGCTAAAAAACTCAGTAATCACACTAAATAATATGTCAACATAACATTGCAAAAAAATCAAAAGTAATCTGAAAAAATTCACAACCAGGAAAATATCAGCATTTAAATAAAGACAAAATCAGTTAATAGCATTGTATGGAGCCACATCTATACTTGAGGCAGAAAGATCAGTATACCAATGGCCAGTCACCGTAGTAATAATCCCCCAGATTAGTGGATCTCAAACATAGTGGTGCATTAGGACCCCTTGGAGAGCTTTTTCTGGGTGAGATACAATTCACGCAACATAAAATTCACCATTTAAAATATATAGTTCAGTGGTTTTTAGTACATTCGTAACACTGTGCAATTATGACCACTAGTTCCAGAATGCATGTGGTAGTTTTTTGGTGCCTCTCCTAGGTTTCACTTTAGAACTCTGACTAGAGAGTGACTGCCCACCTACTGATCTTGTCTGTTACCCCCACTGTCTTTCTGGTAGAAAGAGACTGCCACTGATAGCAGGCCGTGGCGTGAAAGACCGTGGCTAACAAGACGCACACTAGCCCATGACTCCCCCTGTCTTCTACCCTGTCCTCTGAGCAGCATTAACGCTGGGCCAGTGTCCAAGCTGCAGTTTGCAGCTTTGACTCTTAAGCTTCAATATGACTGATGACTTTATTCCAAAACAAAATAACCACACGTCAATTCTGCATTAGAACATGGCCAACCCTTACTCTAATTTTATGAATAAAATTCTACTTTGTTCTTTCTTAATTACTTCCTTTTTAAAAAAAGATTTTTTTAAAAGATTATTTATTTATTTGACAGAGATCACAAATAGGCAGAGAGGCAGGCAGAGAGAGAGAAAGGAGAAAGCAGGCTCCCTGCTGAGCAGGGAACCCGACACGGGGCTCGATCCCAGAACCCTGGGATCACGACCTGAGCTGAAGGCAGAGGCCTTAACCCACTGAGCCACCCGGGTGCCCCTAAAAAAAGATTTTATTAAACCACAATTTTGCACCAAAAAAATAAAGTAAATAAAAAAAGATTTTATTTATTTATTTAACAGAGAGAGAGGAGAAGTGCGGGAGCAGGAGAGGAAGAAGCAGGCTCCCCACCGAGCAAGGAGCCTGATGCAGGGCTTGATTTCCTGGATCCTGGGATTACAACCAGAGCTGAAGGCAGATGCCCAACCAACTGAGCTTTCCAGGTGCCCCTTTCTTTTTTCATTCCATTTAATTACATTAATTAATTAATTAATTTGAGAGAGAGTGTGAGAGATTACGAGCAGGGGAGGGAATAGACAGAGAAGCAGACTCCTGGCTGAGCAGGGAGCCTAAAGTGGGACTCAATCCCAGGACTCCAGGATCATGACCTGAACTGAAGGCAGATGCTTAACCAACTAAGCCATCCAGGCACTCCCCCTCTTTTTTTTAAGATTTTATTTAATTATTTGACACAGAGAGAGATCACAAGTAGGCAGAGAAGCAGGCGGTGTTGGGGGTGGGAAGCAGGCTCCCCGCTGAGCAGAGTCCATTCGGGGATTGATCCCAGCACACTGGGATCATGACCTGAGCTGAAGGCAGAGGCTTAACCCACTGAGCCACCCAGGCACCCTCTTTTTTTTTTTTTTTTTTTTTAAGATTTTATTTCTTTATTTGAGAGAGACTGTGAGAGAGCACAAAGAGTGGGAGGAGCTGAGGGAGAGAGAGAAGCAAACTAGAAAGCCTGACATGGGGCTAGATCCTTGGACACCTGAGCCAAAGGCATACACTTAACTGATTGAGTCCCCCAGGCACCCCTTTTCGATGACTTCTAACAAAGCTTGAGTTCCTCAGATTTACTTTACCTTATAAATTAATCCAATGATATTCTGCAGTCTAAATTTTAAAATTTCAAGCCTTCTTAATTAACTCCTAAACAAACAAACAAGTCTCAGAAAGAGAATGAGATAATATTGCCTGTCCTCTACAGCTGCAGAGAGATACCCAATTCTGTATCTTCAAACTAATTCCAAGAATATTATCCAGTAAATTGTCATACTGACGGCATTTACAGAAAATCCATCTTGTTCTCCTGTTCAGTGTAGACCTGTAGTGATTGTTAATAACTATTAGCAAGTTGTGTTTGGATGTGTTATTTGAACAAGGGAGTCTTAAGAGATACTGTGGCTTCAGAAATTTCTGTCATGGTCTTTCACCTCTAAATTGAGGCTTGTAATAGGTTGTCTTACTTGACCATTTGCTGCCCTGGTTGTAATTGACATGTGTTCTCCTAAATGGTCTAAAGATGCCTGTAAGATTTATTTGCCGCATTACAGCAGTCTCACTGGCATGTCCCTCTTCTTCAGCACGAGGGGAGGAATGGAAACCTAGGATTCTACTACATTCTTGTGTGAATGAAGAGTTTGACAGCCTAGGTCTCATTTAAATCTTTTCTTTTAAACATTCGTGGCGTCTGCTCCAGGATTTCCCAGGAGTCTACACCATACCACGGGCTTTGAAAGCCAGTTCCAGGGTTTCTCTAAGATGTGACTTCCTAACTTAGGGGTCACCTTCCCACTTTGCCTGTAATGAAGCCAGCCCCTCTTTATGTGGCCCCCTCTTTAGGTCTGTCACGTGTCTCTGCAATGATTATGTGTGGTAGCTGCTCCTTTCTGGGCCTCAGTCAAGAAGGCCAATGCATGGGGCACCTGGGTGGCTCAGTGGGTTAAAGCCTCTGCCTTCAGCTCAGGTCATGATCCCTGGATCCTGGGATCAAGCCCCACATCGGGCTCTCTGCTCAGTGTGGAGCCTGCTTCCTCCTCTCTCTCTGCCTGCCTCTCTGCCTACTTGTGATCTCTGTCTGTCAAAAAATAAATAAAATATTAAAAAAAAAAAAAAAAAAAGAAGGCCAATGCATTTCTGTACAAGGAATCCCTCTGGTCACTTCTGAAATGAGACCCTCTACTAATCCCAAAGTCTTTTCTTCAACAGAGTCACATCTTGAAACCAAATTTTAAGGAAGAGGCGGAAATGGCTTCTGATAAGCCAGAGGACATGAAACTTTTTGGAACCCTCACCAGAGATCGCCTGCCCTATTGCCATCTTTTCCCTTTCTTTCAATCATACTTCCAACAAGCTTGCTTATGTCTCTGCTTTCCAGCTCCTGGCAGGCAGACCAGTCAAGGGCTGAGAAGGAGCAGTGTGGCTGCAGGCTGGCCCTCGACCTCACCCCTGGGGGTGAAGGAAGAGGAGATGCGAGAAATAGAATAAGCAGACGCAAGAGCTCCCAAGCATCAAGAGACCGACAACCGTGCTGCTGAAAGCAGATCATTCTACTGCCTCAGCAGCAGCAATGCCAGGGGAGGCTAAGAGAGCGGAGCTCTTAACCACGAAACCATCTTAACTAGGCTTAACCACGGAAAAGGTTTAAGCTGTGTTCTCCGTACTGTGGGAAAACATTTCGGGAGGGCTCAGGTGGGTTTGGGGATTAACAGACGCAGTGCATGTTCTCTGTGCCCTGCTTGCCTTCCTTGGACCTTGCTGATTCATGCTACTCTGGCTGGCTGCCAACCGTCCATCTTTGCACAGAGGGTTTTTTCCTGAAACCAGGACATGGCTTTCCTAAACGTGGTCCTGCACAGAGGTCAAGGAGTGCCAGGGAGTGAATAAGCTCAGCCCTCGGAGCAGCGCTCCGCTGATAACCAGCAGGTGTTGGTATATAAATACATCTGCTCCCGCCCAAGTAGGATCATTTTAAGATTTTATTTTTAAGTCATCTCTGCACCCAACATGGGGTTTGAACTCACAAACCCAAGATCAGGAGTCACGTGCTCTACTGAATGATCCAGGCAGGTGCCCCTAAGTGGATCATTTAACAGGCTCCCAGAGTTCTCACCCCACTAGGTTGGGCTCCAGTCACCCCTCACCCTGTGCTAACTGGGTGAATAGGATACCTTCTGGTGGCTGCTCAACCATCCTGTAGCATTTCCCCACTTCCCTAGAGGTGTTCCCTGTAGTTCTAAAATATACTTTTTGTACACGCATCCTGTCTTGGGATCTGGAAAACTTGACACTAATGTGGGAAGGTAAGCTTCAACTGCATGAACACTTGCATATTTGAAACAAGACTTTTTCTCCAGGGTTGCTCAAAAATGAGGTGCCCATGCAAAACCAGAATGCTCTTCCTAACGGTGCCCTTCTCCTTGGGTACGCTCTTGCTCTTATAGACAGTTCTTCCCTCCCCACCCTGCTTCTCCTCTTCCCTCCTTCCCTCTGTCTACCAGCAAGTCAGCTCGTGGAAAGGACAACCAGGAACTTTCCTTTGAATTCTCCCAGGTCCCAGAATTGAACAATCTTAAAATAGCCAGGCCCACAGCCTTCTCTTAAGGTTTAGCTAAATGGCCCCAAACCTTCAAGCTCCATTTATTAGAAAAGCTGAACAAACCTTCCCAGGGCAGAGTTTTCTTCTCTTGGCTGTAGGATCTTGGTTTCCAGGAGTCCACTGGCTGGAGATCAATGCTCCCAGGCTCCTGGGGCTGAGCTTCGGGGGAGCTCGGGCCCACTCCTGGAAGCTGAACAGCAGGAGGCTGCAGGGGGTGAGCGTCCAGGCCCGCCCCACTCCTCTCTACACTGGCAAGGCCTCTGTGGGGGTGAAGAGCAGCAGAAAGAACAGCAGGTGTGGACGTCTGCTGGGCTGTGAACCCCATCTCCCCCTCAGGGTAGTGGCCGCAGCTGCCAGCAGGCCAGACAGAGTCTTCAGGGCATTTCTCAAACGTACCTGGTCATAAGAGTCACCTGGGGCACTTGGAAGCATACAGATTCCAGACACCAGTGCCAGAGTTCCCAAATCATCTCCAGAGACAGGCCTGGGATCTCTGTGCTTCATAAGCCTCCCAGGTGATTCTTATGATGGCAAACACTAAGGTCTAAGGAGGGAGGCAAGAGCATCATTACAGCAGACAGGACTCAGCTGTTCAGGTATGTTTCCTCATGCTGATGTGTCTTATCTCCAGAATGAATCAAAGGAAAGTCTTTTTTTTCTTTAATTTTTAGGAAGTCATTCCTAACATGGGCGAGGGGGCTGCCAGGGCCTATTACCGGTTCTGAGAGCTCAAGGAAGGAGACTCTGGTCTCAGTAAGACTTATTTAAAGTAACTCTCACAGCCCAGGCTGACCTTACATGTAACACTTCTTCTGAAGTTTGCTACAGAACAGAAATTCCCAGCTGCATAGGGAGTTGGAGTGAGGAGGAAGGGAGGTATGCTGTATCAGATATTTTTTTTAAAAGATTTTATTTATTTATTTGACAGACAAGATCCCAAGTAGGCAGAGAGGCAGGCAGAGAGAGAGAGAGAGAGGGAGAGAGGGAAGCAGGCTCCCTGCTGAGTAGAGAGCCCGATACGGGAATCGATCCCAAACCCTGAGATCATGACCTTAGTGGCTTAACCCACTGAGCCACCCAGGTGCCCCACCCCTAATCTTTTAAAAATAAATAAATAAAAGAGCTTATGGAATAATTAGATTGTTCAATTAAATAATATGTGGGACAGAGACATAAATTAATTTAAATAACAAGAAGACTAACATAATTATGCAATCAGTCAAAATAAAGCTTTAGTTTTGAGAAAATAATGTTTGCTACTCAATGAGGAAAGATGAATTCCACAGGAAAATAAATGACCAGTCCTTTTGGTGTAAGTATAAAGTTTATTGGAGGAAAAAGTCCAGCTCTAGTTACATACTGACACTGACAAGACAAAAAAAGATTGCTTTAAAATTTTTTTTTTATTTTTAAAAGATTTTATTTATATATTTGGCAGAGAGAGATCACAAGTAGGCAGAGAGGCAGGTAGTGGGGAGCAGGCTGAGCAGAGAGCCTGATGTGGGGCTCGATCCCAGGACCCTGGGATCATGACCCGAGCCAAAGGCAGAGGCTTTAACCTACTGAGCCAACTAGGCGCCCCTGTAACAGAGATTTGAGAAGCTATGGAACATATTATTATTATTTTTAAAAGTTTTTATTTATTTATATGACACAGAGAGAGAGAGGGAACACAAGGATCAGGAGAGGGAGAGGGAGAAGCAGGCTTCCCGCTGAACAGGGAGCCCGATGTAGGGCTCAATTCCAGGGCTCCAGGATCATGACCTGAGCCGAAAGCAGAGGCTTAACCATCTGAGCCACACAGGCACTGCTGGAACACATTATTTTTTAATGAAAAAATATTTCTAGGGCGACCAGGTGGCTCAGTCATTAATCATCTGCCTTCGGCTCAGGTCATGATCCCGGAGTCCTGGGATCGAGTCCCACATCAGGCTCCCCGCTGGGCCAGAAGCCTGCTTCTCCCTCTTCCACTTCCGCTCCTTGCATTACCTCTCTTGCTGTATCTCTCTCTGTCAAAAAAATAAATAAAATATTTTTAAAAAGTGAAAAAAATTCTTAATTAGGAATTGTTTTTATTTTTTATTTATTTTTAAGTGGGTTCCACACCCAACATGGAGCACAAGTGGGGCTTGAACCCCCAACCCTGAGATAAAAAATCGGATGTATACTCAACCAATAAGCCACCCAGGCGCCCCTGCTCTGATTTGCTTTTAGTGAAAAGTAATTTATTTTGAAATTTCTGACATGTTAAAGGGTGCAAGAATTTAATATTTTTCAGAATGATATGTGAGCATAAAACGTCTGCAGTTGAGTGGGATAAAGCAAGAGCTACAGGTCAGATTGGCTGGGGCAGCTCTGGAGAAGCAGGGCCCCATGACACTTACCCTCTGTGAAGCCCATCTGATTCTCCCCCTCCAGCCCAACTCTCCTCCGCCATCTTTCAACAACTCGAATCCCCTTAAGTCAGTGCCCAGCCTGAAGTCACTGGAAGGTCCACTGCTACTTATGAGACAAAGTCATACAAATATCAGTATGACCCTCAAGATCCCTCTTTATTGGCCCCATCCTATTTTTCTGACTTCATCTCCTGACTTTGCTCAGCATGTGCCCTTTCTTCTTCTGACATCAGGCTACTGGAGTTCTCTAAACCTTAGGACATGATCGATCATACCTCTGGACATTTGCTCATGCTGTGCCTTCCCTCCATTCGTTATTTTCTTCTTGTTCCATAATGGCTATTCTAATGGGCAGGCTGTGATATCTCACTGTAGTTTTGATTAGACTTTGATTAATGACTAGTAATGTCAAATCTCTTTTTTGAAAACATCCATTTTACTGAGGTATAATTTATGTAAAAAAGACCACATCCACATTAATTAAACAGTTCACAGGACTCTGACACTCTGTGTATGCCGTATAACCACCACTGCAGTCAAAATACATAACATTTCTATCATCTCTTCTTGACTTTTTACAGTCAATTCTCCCCTCCATTCTCAACTATAGGAAACCTCTGATCTGCTTTCCGCCAGTATAGATTGATTTGTATTTTCTAGAATTTGCATATAAATGGAATCATACTATATATACGCTTGTATCTGCCTTCTTTCACTCATAATATTTGAGATTCATCATGTTGGTGAGTATATCACTGGTTTCTTCCTTTTCATTGCCAAGTAGTATTCACTATATGAATATATCACAATTTTATTATCTATTCATTTAAACATTCATTTGGTTTGTTGCCAGTTTTAAGGCTGTTATGAATACAAGCTGTTGTAAACATTCTCATGTTAGTCTCTGTGGAATATATTTTCATTTTTCTTGAGCAAGCATGAAAGAGTAGAACAGCAAGGTTATAAGACAGTTTATGTTTAACTTTATAAGAAACTGCTGCCAGATGCTCTCCTAGCAGAATTCTACCAAAAATTTAATTTAAAAAAAATTTTTTTAAAAAGTATTTTATTTATTTATTTGACGGAAAGAGACAGAGAGAGCACAAGCAGGGGAAGCAGCAGGCAGAGGGAGAGGGAGAAGCAGGCTCTCCACTGAGCAGGGATCCTGACACAGGGCTCCATCCCAGGACCCCTGGATCATGAGCTGAGCTGAAGGCAGATGCTTAACTGACTGAGCCATCCAGGTGCACATCTCCCAAACATTTAAAGAAGACTACTAATTTTTTTTTCTAAATATTTTACTTATTCATTTGACAGAGAAAAAGAGTGAGTGAGAGAGCACAAGCGGGGGGAGTGGGAGAGGGAGAATCAGACTTCCCACTGAGCTGGGAGCCCGACTTGGGGCTTGATCCCAGGACCTGGAGATCATGACTTGAGCTGAAGACAGATGCCCAACCAACTGAGCAACCCAGGCATCTCGACTACCTATTCTTCTGAAGCTTTCTCAAAAAATAGAAATGGAAAGAAAACTTCCAAACTCATTCTACGACATCAGTATTACCTTGATCCCAAAACCAGACAAAGACCCCACCAAAAAGGAGAATTACAGACCAACAACTCTGATGAGCACATATGCCAAAATACTCATCCAAGATACTAGCCAATAGGATCCAAAAGTACTTTAAAAGGATCATCCACCATGACCAAGTGGGATTTATTCCTGGGCTACAAGGGTGGTTCAACGTCTGCAAATGAATCAATATGATATACTACATTAATAAAAGAAAGAACAAGAAACATATGATCTTCTCAACAGATGCAGAAAAACATTTGACATAATACAGCATCCTTTCTTGATAAAAACCCTCTGCAGTGCAGGGATAGAAAGAACATAAGTGAACATCATAAAGGCCATATATGAATAACCCACAGAGAATATCATCTTCAGTGGGGAAAGACTGACACCTGTTTCCCTAAGGTCAGGAACACAGCAGGGATGTCCACTCTCACCACTGCTGTTCAACATAGTCCTGGAAGTCCTAGCCTCAGCAATCAGACAACAGAAAGAAATAAAAGGCATCTGAATCAGCAAAGAAGTCAAACTCATACTCTTCACAGATGACACAATACTCTATGTGGAAAACCCAAAAGATTTCACCCCAAAATTGCAAGAACTGATACAGGAATTCAGCAAAATTGCAGAATATAAGATCAATGCACAGAAGTCAGTTGCATTTATATACACTAACAATAAGGGAGAAGAAAGAGAAATCAAGGAATTGATCTCACTTAGAGTTGTACTGAAAACCGTAAGATACCCAGGAATAAACCTAACCAAAGAAGTAAAATATGTGTACTCTGAAAACTACAGAACAATTTTCTTTTAAAGATTTTATTTAGTTATTTGAGAGAGAGAGAGAGGGAGATAGAGCGAGCACACGTGGGAGGCAGAGGCAGTAGGAAAAGCAGACTCCCCAGTGAATAGGGAGTCCGATATAGGGGTCACTGATCATTGGGGCACCCCACCTAGGTGTTCCTAAAAGCTATAGAACACTTATGAAGGAAATTGAGAAAGACACAAAGAAATGGAAAAACATTCCGTGCTCATGGATTGGAAGAACAAATATTATTAAATGTCTATGCTACTCAAAGCAATCTACACATTCATTGCAATCCCTATCAAAAATACCATCAAGGTATTGCCTGGGTGGCTCAGTGGGTTAAAGCTTCTGCCTTTGGCTCAGGTCATGATTTCGGGGTCCCGGGATCAAGCCCCGCATTGGGCTCTCTGCTCAGCAGGGAGCCTGCTTCCTCCTCTCTCTCTGCCTGCCGCTCTGCCTACTTGTGATCTCTGTCAAATAAATAAACAAAATCTTGAAAATAAAAAACAAAACTAACACTGCTGATAAAAACAACAAAATTAAAAAAAAATACCATCAACAATTTTCACAGAACTGGGACAAACAATCCTAAAATTTGTATGGAACCAGATAAATCCCCAAATAACCAAAGGAATGTTGAAAAAAAAAAAACCAAAGCTGGAAATATCGCAATTCTGGACTCCAAGCTGTATTACAAAGCTGTAATCATCAAGACAGTATAGTACTGGCACAAAACCAGACACATAGATCCATGGAGCAGAATAGAGAGTCCAGAAATGGACCTTCAACTCTATGGTCAACTAATCTTTGATAAAGCAGGAAAGTATATTAATGGAAAAAAGACAGTCTCTTCAACAATGGTAGTGGGAAGGTTGGACACCCACATGCTGAAGAATGAAACTGGACCATTCCCTTACACCACACACAAAAATTGACTCAAAATGGATGAAAGACCTAAATGTGAGACAGGAAACCACCAAAATCCTAGAGGAGAACACAGGCAGCAATCTCTGCGATCTTGGCCACAGCAACTTCTCACTAGATACGTCTCCAAAGGCAAGGGAAACAAAAACAAAAATTGGGACTTCATCAAGATAAAAAGCTTTTTGCATAGCAAAGGAAACAGTTGACAAAACTAAAAGTCAACTATGGTATGGGAGAAGATATTTGCAAATGACAAATCAGATAAAGGGCTAGTATCCAAAATCTATAAAAAACTTATCAAACTCAACATTAAAAAAACAAAAAATCCAGTCAAGAAATGGGCAGAAGACATGCACAGACATTTCTGCAAAGAAGACATGCAAACGGTCAACGGACACATGAAAAAAGCTTAACATCACTCGGCATCAGGGAAATACAAATCAAAACCACACCAGTCAGAATGGCTAAAATTAATAAGTCAGGGAACGATAGATGTTGGAGAGGATGTGGAGAATGGGGAATGCTCCTTCACTGTTGGTGGGGATGCAAACTGGTGCAGCCACTCTGGAGAACAGTGAAGAGTTGCATCCATTGCTGCTATGTGCCCCAATCCCATGTTCAAACCTGCAGAGCAGGCTTCAAGCTGTGAAGTACATGTCTAGATGCCCTGAACTATGTACGCCCTGATCCCTCTGTCTCACCAAGCCCTGCCTCTCACCTCTTACCAGAGAGAAATTCTCCATTTCTAGTTACTGTGCATCAGCCAGTAGGACTGAGTAAGGTCGGGTCCAGAAATGTTCAATGTCTAAGTAATTCCACAGGCAGATTAAAATATTTGAAAAATCTAGTTAAAAGGTTAATATTATTATTTTTTACATCTGGCTGAGGCTACTGATAGCATCTGAGGCAGTGTTATTTTAAGAAACAAAGTTTATTTATTAAAATCAGCAAAATAGCAAATTGAAATTAAGTTAAATGGGAAACAGAAACCAGTATCACCTCTGACATTTGTTTCATAAAACTCTCTTAAGGGTAACTTTGTGAGCATGAGTATTCTGATTTTAAACACGCCAAGATCTGAATCGGTCCTGAAACTCTAAAAATAATCTTAAAAAACATGTTGACAAAGAAGGGTGAAAACTATGTGATCACCCCCACTTTCCCCCAAGTGGCTTGTTAGTGCGTCAACACCCTTGTCCAAGGAAGTCAGAGAGTTGAGAGCAAATCTTCAATTAAAACCTTCAATTTTCTTTAGTAGGACTTAAAGTGTTATACTTCATGTCTTCTCAACGACTCCCCGGGGGTAGTATTCATCGTTTCCTCTTGCACACGGGACATGGTAACACATGGGCTGGTTGAGTTGAGTCTGGGACCTGGGCTTTGACATGTTTTTATAGTCTTTCTGTTGATATTAAACACTAAACAATTAAAAAATCTTCAGCAATCGTGTTCATGTTGTTATAAAAGTACAGTATCTGAATGCTAAGCCATTTCTTTAAGGATCATGGTTAAGTTTTCAAACATTGTGTAGGGCTTTCAATGATGATGCCAATTCTTCAACACTCTTTATGGACATGTCTTTGCTAGGTGAATTTGAAATTCCTTTTACTAAAGAGGCAGTGCCTATTTCTCCATCCCCTTGAATCTGGGATGGGCTTGGGTCTTCCCCTGGCCAAAAAAATATGACTGGAGTGGGGATAGGCCAATTCCAATCCCAGACCTCAAGATGTCCTGCACATTTCCTCCTTTTTTGCTTCTCTGCCATTGCCACCAGAATATGTCAGGATTAGCAGGCTTGAAGATGAGAGTTCTATGGAGCACAGTTAAGTCCCCAGTCATCCCAGTATAGGCCTTCCTAAGTCAGCTAACAGATGCCCAGAATATGTCAACTGAACTATCTACCCAACTATTCCAGAGCATGAGCAACAAATACTTATTGTTATACCTCTGGGGTTTTTGTGTGTTTTGTTATGTACCAATGCCTGATTGATACCTGTATGTCAACAGGAGTTGTTGCTGTTTCTAAGTAAGCTCCATGCCCAATGTGGGGTTTGAACTCAGGACCGTGCAATTAGGAGTCAGAAGCTCTACCAACTGAGCCAGCTAGGTACCCCATCAACAACAGGAGATTTTAAAACTCAAAGATACAATTTAAAAATAAAATGGCCAATTATATACTCTTAATTTTGCTCCTTAAAAGGATAATGTTGGGATGCCAGAGTAGCTCAGTGGGTTAAAGCCTCTGCCTTCGGCTCAGGTCATAATCCCAGCGTCCTGGGATCGAGCCCCACTTGGGGCTCTCTGCTCACCGGAGAGCCTGCCTTCCCCCCTCTGCCTCTTTGCCTATGTGTGATCTCTGTCTGTCAAATAAATAAAATCTTTTTTAAAAAAAGAAAGTGATAGTGTTCTCAGATTATTTTTAAAGTTTTATTTATTATTAGATTTCTTTGTTTTAGAGAGCACAGGCAGGAGCTAGAGGGGCAGAGGGAGAGGGTGAGAGAATGTGAAGCAGACTAGACTCTAAGCTGAGCATGGAGCCCAATGTAGGGCTTGATCTCATGACCTTGAGGCTCACTCTTACCACCCATTCTCAAGGTCATGAGATCACAGCCTAAGTTGAAACCAAGAGTTGGCCCCTTAACCAACTCTGCCACCCAAGTGCTCCTTAAGTTTATTTAATTAAGCAATCTCTACACACAATGTGGGGCTTGAACTCATGAGCCTGAGATCAAGGTCACATGTTCCACCAACTGAAGAAGTCTGGCACACCATTTCCAGATTGTTATTTAAATAAATCCAGCACTATACTCAAGAAGTTGTTAAGTGTGGTTGCCTCTGAGGAGATAATAGGGATGTGAGGGGATATCTTCACTGCACATTGTTTTTGCTCTTTTGAAATCTGAACCATATGAGTGTTACATATGCAAAAAATTACATTTAAAATCCTACAGGAATGCAGAGCATTGAGTTGTATCTCTAGAGGAAAAGGTATCCATTTCTATACATAAAAGGTAAAGTAAATGATAGAGATAATTATTTGTAAGGCTAAATCTTTCAATGGATATAGTTAGATATTTAGGAAGAATACCTAAGGAGAAATATCCACAAAATCTTAATACTCTAATAGCTTTGCAGATAGACATGATAATCTAAAGGATAATGAAAAATGTTAGCATTTTAACAGATAAATTGTGGTTTTCCACTTCCTGACCACAAAACATACTAGATCAGAGATTTCTTTTATTTTTATTTATTTATTTATTTTTAAAAAGATTTTTAAAAAATTTATTTGTTTGACAGAGATCACAAGTAGGCAGAGAGGCAGGCAGAGAGAGAGGAGGAAGCAGGCTCCCTGCAGAGCAGAGAGCCTGATGCAGGGCTCAATCCCAGGACCCTGGGATCATGACCTGAGCTGAAGGCAGAGGCTTAACCCACTGAGCCACCCAGGTGCCCCTAGAGATTTCTTTTAAAAATTAGTTCCAGTTGCCTGGGTGACTTAGTAGGTTAAGCCTCTGCCTTCAGCTCAGGTCATGATACCAGAGTCCTGGGATCAAGCCCCGCATCTGGCTCTCTGCTCAGCGGGGAGCCTGCTTCTCCCACTCCCCCGCCCCCCACCTGCCTCTCTGCCTATGTGTGATCTCTCTGTCTGTCAAATAAATAAATAGAGTCTTTTAAAAAGAGAAGATGAAAACAAATTAGTTCCAGGGATGCCTGGGTGGCTCACTTGGTGAAGCTTCTGCATTCAGCTCAGGTCATAATCCCAGGATCCTGATCAAGTCCTGCATGGGTCTCCTCGCTCAGCAGGGAACCTGCTTCTCCCTCTGCCTGCTGCTCCTCCTGCTTGTGCTCTCTCTGACAAATTAATAAAATCGCTAAAAACAAACAAGTAAGTAAATATTTGTTCTGTTGTTTTCAAAGTTTGATGAACAGAAGAATCACCACTGTTAAAAATGTGAATTGTCCAGACCCCATTGCAGAGATTCTGATTATAGGTGTGGGATGGAATGCAGAAATCTGCATTATCACAAGCTGCTCAAATAATTTTCATGAATTCCATTTTGAGAAACACTCAGTATAGTCACTTCTTTGTGGTTCTATCAAGTATCCATGCTGTCTTCACTGTAGAGAAATAATAAGTCTGGGGGGTGCCTGAGACACTCTCACCAAATACATCATTTAATTTGATAACTATAACAAAAGGAGTAAGTAAAATTAAGTACCCAGCTACATGGGCCAAGTAAGGTAGAAGTTAAAGAAATAAAGCTCTGGTATTCTTTTTAAAAGATTTATTTATTTATTTATTTATTTATTTATGGGGGTGGTAGGACAGAGGTAGAGAAAGACAGTCTCAAGCAGACTCTGCACCCAAAGTGGGACCCAATCTCATAGCCCTGAGCTCATGACCTGAGCTGAAACCAATGGTCAGTTGCTTAACCAAGTGAGCCACCCAGGCTCCCACTCTCACTGTCTCTCTCTCAAATAAATAAATAGAGTCTCTCTCCTTTTTTTTAAAAAAATTATTTTATTTATTTATTTGACAGAGGTAGAGAGGCAGGCAGAGAGAGAGAGAGAGAGAGGGAAGCAGGCTCCCTGCTGAGCAGAGAGCCCAATGTGGGACTCGATCCCAGGACCCTGAGATCATGACCTGAGCCGAAGGCAGCTGCTTAACCCACTGAGCCACCCAGGTGCCCCTCTCCTTTTTTTTTTTTTAAGATTTTGTTTATTTATTTGACAGAGTGAGAGAGGGCACAAGCAGGGGGAGGGGCATGCAGAAAGAGAGGGAGAAGCAGGCTTTCTGCTGAGCAGGGAGCTTGATCCCAGGACCCTGGGATCACAACCTGAGCTGAAGGCAGATGCTTAACAGACTGAGCCACCCAAGCACCCCTAAAATCTTTTTTTGTTTTTTAAGATTTTATTTATTTATTTGACAGAGAGAGATCACAAGTAGAGAGGCAGGCAGAGAGAGAGAGAGGGAAGCAGGCTCCCTGCTGAGCAGAAAGCCCATGATACGGGACTCGATCCCAGACCCTGAGATCATGACCTGAGTGGCTTAACCCACTGAGCCACCAAGGCACCCCACCCCTAAAATCTTTAAAAAATAAGTAAATATAGGAGCTTATGGAATAATTAGACTGTTCAATTAAATAATATATGGGACAGAGACATAAATAAATTAAATAATAAGAAGACATTTAATAAGACATTAAATAATAAGAAGACTAACATAATTATGCAATCAGTCAAAAGAAAGCTTTAGTTTTGAGAAAATAATGTTTGCTACCCAATGAGGAAAGATGAATTCCACAGGAAAATAAATGACCAGTTCTTTTGGTGTAAGTGTAAAGTTTATTGGAGGAAAAAGTCCAGCTCTAGTTACATATTGACACTGACAAGACAAAAAAAGATTGCTTTAAAATTTTTTTTTTGATTTTTAAAAGATTTTATTTATTTATTTGGCAGAGAGAGATCACAAGTAGGCAGAGAGGCAGGTAGTGGGGAGCAGGCTGAGCAGAGAGCCCAATGTGGGGCTCGATCCCAGGACCCTGGGATCATGACCTGAGCCAAAAGGCAGAGGCTTTAACCCACTGAGCCACCCAGGTACCCCAGGATTGCTTTTTTGTTAGAGAAGTAGTACCTACTCAGGAAAGAGGTAGGAAAAAACATAAAAGGAGAAAAGTAGTCCTACTATCCAAACACAAGTTTAAATATGTTGGTATATTTCCCATTAGCCTTTGTTAATAGATCCCACAGAGACCTATTTTATTTCTCCCATATTCTTGGTTTCATACCATATATATACACACACACACACACACAGAGATATATACATACATACATACATATATACAAATGCATCTTGCTTTTTAAAAAATTAAATATTATAAGCACTTTCCAATGTCATTATATGCATATCATACATGCCTTTTAAATGGGTATAATTGTCTAGGGTTGAACACATAAAGGGTTTCCAGACTTTAACTAATATGCAAATGAGGATGCTATTAAAAACTAGAAGTCTATTATAGGTTGTTTTTTATTTTTTTGTTACGTAAAATGATCTCTTAGGACTCCTGGGTGGCTCAGTTAGTTGAGTGGCTGCCTTTGGCTCAGGTCATGGTCCCAGCGTCCTGGGACCACATTGGGCTCCTTGCTCAGAGGGGAGCCTGCTTTTCCCTCTGCCTCTGCCGTCACTCTGTCTGCCTGTGCTCACTCTCTCTGACAAATAAATAAATAAAATCTTTAAATAAATAAATAAATAAAATGATCTCTTGAGGACTGATTTCCAAAAGTCATGCAACTGGGTCCAAGGTTATGAACATCTTAAGGGTGATAACATTTTGTCAAATTGCTTTCCTAAAGTGTGTTCACAAGCTTTCTCTTACTCTCACTGTTTTTTTTGTTTTTAACTTGTATCTATTTATTTGAGAGAGGGAGAGAGCAAGTGAGGGTAGGGGAGGGGCAGCGGGATGGGGAGAGAGATCTCATGGTGACTCTGGACTGAGAACAGAGCCTGATGCAGGGCTCCAACTTACAACTCCAGATCATCACCTGGGCTGAAACCAAGAGTCTGACGCATAGCTGACTGGGCCACCAAGGCATCACACTCTTGCCTTCCTTCCTGAGGAAGCTGCTTATAGCCATCATAAAAAATAAATAAATAAATAAATAAATAAATCCACTGCTATTTAGATGGGAGCCAGAGCTCTCTGGCATCACTTTGCAGATAAATGCTTACTGCCAAGATACCACATTTTCCCCATATAAGTTACAGTTCTTTTACCATTAGTAGTTTTTTTATCAGCTTGTAAAAGAGCTTCCAGAACGAAGAATTTATCCCAGAACGTATGGCACGTGTACATACTGCACATGCAGGTCCTGAGAATTGACTTCCTAAACCTTTGTTTTTTCCCAGGCACAGGGGAGTCATGAATCCCTCCCTTAGGATGACTCGTGGGCTGAGTCACTTTCCTGAGGGTTTCCATAGCCACTCATTCCAGCACCATTAAGACTGAAGCTCCTGACGCTGACTAGTATCCCCAGCATGTCCCTGAGGTCACAATTTTTCAGCCAGACCCAGAAACAAGAAACACATCTGCTCTCTGGTAACCAGGCCCTGCTGCTATCTGCTGGGCACTATCTTTCAAAGACAGTTGGGAGTTGCCACTCTAAATCCCCAGCCTCCTGTGAATTGGTTTTATGTAGGAGATTAAACCTTTTAAGCTCTTTCTCCTAAAAAAGAACCCGAGTGGAAGAAAAAATACAGCAAGATAGATACTCACCTAAAACAAATTTTGATTAAGCACCCTGCTACATTAAAAATTGCCTTAATTTTACAATTAAAAATAATGCCTTGGGACGCCTGGGTGGCTCTATTGGTTAAGTGGCTGCCTTTGACTCGGGTCATGATCCCAGGTTCCTGGGATCGAGTTCCGCATCGGGCTCCTTTCTCCGTGGAGAGCCTGCTTCTCTCTCTGCCTCTGCCTGCCTCTCTGCCTGCTTGTGCTCTCTTTCTGACAAATAAATAAATAAAACCTTAAAAAAAAAAAAAGAATGCCTTGAAAATGAGTTTAAGGATATGAGGATTGAATTTTTTGAGGCCCTGGACCTTAAACATGGCCAAATTTTGCCTCAGAGCCGTCTCTTACCCTGGGTCCTCAAAGTGTGGCCCGAGGAACCATCAAGTTAACAGCCATGTCAAAACTGCCTGGGAGGGTGCCTGGGTGGCTCAGTGGGTTGAGCCGCTGCCTTCAGCTCAGGTCATGATCTCAGGGTCCTGGGATCGAGTCCCGCATCGGGCTCCCTGCTCGGCTGGGAGCCTGCTTCCTCCTCTCTCTCCCTGCCTGCCTCTCTGCCTATTTGTGATCTCTCTCTGTCAAATAAATAAATAAAAAATATTAAAAAAACAAACAAACAAAAAAACCCCCAAAAAACCAAACTGTCCGGGAACGGGATAGACAGGCAGACCCACCCTACACCTACCGCCATTAAGAAGATCCCCAGATAATTTGGATGCACGTTATGTTTGAGAAGCACTTTTTTTTTTCAATGTAAGTTTTATGGCCAGTGTAGGGTTTGAATTCACAACGCAGATATCAAGAGTCACAAGCCCTACCAACCAAGCCGGCCAGGCGCCCCAAGAATCACTCTCTTAAAGCAGTGGCATGAACTCTGGCTCACACATTAGCATCTCCTGAAGACCCTGAAGACAACATGGACATCCAGGACCCACCCCAAAGATTCCTAGTGGTTGAGAATGGGGACCGGACACTGGAATTGTTTAGCGGCTCGACATGGACTTGATGTGCAGCCGGAGATGAGAACTGATCTGCCTTCTAACAAGGCAGAGGTGCTAAAACTGTACAATGAGATCTTCAAATTCCATGCTTCTTAACAAAGTATTCTTTATGATGATTAAATCCAAAACCTGGTTAGCTCCCGGAAAATGGGGATACATTTGACATCATGCAGACCAGTTTCAAGGGCAACTATAGATCTTGAGGAAAGAAGCAAAACAGCAAAGACATGCAGAACAATTGAGGTCTTTTTTTTTCCCCTAAGTAAGTGCTAGGTCCAATGTGGGATTTGAACTCAAGACCTTGAGATCAAGAGTCTCTACTGATTGAGCCAGCCAGGCATACCTGGGTCTTAGTCTTTTTTTTTAAAGATTTATTTATATATATGAAAGAGAGAGCTCATGAGTGCAGGGAGGAAGAGAGGGAGGACAGAGAGAATCTCCAGTAGACTCCCCGAGAGCCGATCCCCAAGTCGCCCTGAAATCATGAGCTGAGCCGAAATCAAGAGTTGCACGCTTAACCAACTGTCCCCCCAGGCAACCCCCTCCCCCCTCCCAGGGTCTTATTCTTACATGCATCACAGTATTGGCTATCCTACCCACCGTCATGTTCTTGCTTCCCTGCATGGGTCACAGAGCAGCATGCTAAAAAGGTCCAATATTGTGGTTATTAAAATGGGCAAAAGAGGCAGACTCGTCCTGCCACAACCTGATGTCTTCAGGATCTACATGGCAGCTTTCAGAGCTAATCTCCACAGTGCTTGTGAGTCACTTCCTGAAGAGATGAGCCTACCGGCATCTGGTTAAAAACATACTGTGTTATCTGAATTCCAAGATGCTGCTGAATCTGACCTCTGGTTTTCTGTGTTTCCAGAAGACCAGCATGCAGCCGACAGTCCCTGGGACGAGATGTTCATGTTAGTGAGGCTGCCATGGGTGGTTCACAGCTGCTGGCTAAAATACAGGCCTCCCACAAAGCTTGCCAACTTCTAAGCCACACTGGACCTGCTCAAATCAGTTGCTGTTATGGTAAGGTACTGATCCTTTCGGCTGTGAGCCTGCCAGAAACTCAGTGTGGTGGCTGGCAGCTATGAGCCAAGTGTTTACACTTGTAATTGCTTTCTAATGATGACCTATTTCTAAGTCCTTTCGAAGGCAATGAAGTTGGGAAATCTGCCTAAAAGCAGGCTTCTCAAACTTTTTCAGCTAAGGAGACTTCAATACACTTAAAAATTACCGAGGACCGTAAAGATTTTTCATTTATGTAGGTTAAACCCAGTGGTGTGTTGGAGTCAGCTTGTATCAGAATTCGATATTCAGAAATTTCTTCAAGCCCAATGTCAAACCATTGAAAGCTTGGACTTTGCAGCTGAGAAGGGTATTTACACTACGGAAATTGGTAAATGTGCCATATTGGGGCCTTTTTCTTTCTTTGGAGATCAACAGCAAACTGCACTGATCATACCCACCATTTACCATGTTAAACATCAAAATGGAGAATTTATTGAAAATATTTCTTCCACTTAAAAATAAAAATAAATCCATGCTGTGTTAACATAGATATCATATTCTTTCACAAAAAAATGTTCTTCCCCAAACAACAATTTCTTGAGGAGAGTTGCACTGTTTTCTATTTTTACAAATCTCTTTAATGACCGGCTTTGATAGAAGACAGATTTTCCTGTCTCCTGCGTTCAGACTGTTGCAATACCACATGTCATGCAACCACAGGAAAACTCAACTATATGGTCCTGAATCAGACCAAGAAAAGGCAAATTAATACATTAGTGTTTTAAGATCATTTTGACCTCATACATCTCCTACAAAGTTCTCAAGGACTCAGAATCACTGCCTTGGAGAATTTCTTCTCTGTTCAGACTGCAGCTTGCTTAGCCACACTTCCTTCATAAAATACAATTGGGTTTATCCTGTGTTCAATTACTCTCCACACACACATCTGGTCTATAGTTTTCAAGGGAATAGCACACAATGATGCTAATTCCACCAGGAAATTACTGTTGGTGACTGTTTTCCCCCTTAATTTTTACTACACTGGGGTAAGCTTCTAGTGGAGGGTCCAGGCCTCACACACTTAAAAAACTTGGTCATAAACACCACTTAACTTTTTCCACTTGATCTCAGAGCTCAAACTTCCTGAAAGATATGCCAACATTTTTCTTAATTTCTTAGGTTCGCAAGTATAACCTAAAATTTTCCATACTTATATTCAACAGCCAAATATTTTATATCCTTAAAAATCCTATTTTTGACTTGGTTGGAAAAACAGGCATTTTTGCATTTTTGTGTTAAGGAAATTCAAGTGTGTGTGTGTGTGTGTGTATGTGTGTGCGCGCGTGTGCCCACATGTGTTTTAAAGATTTTATTTACTTATTTGAGAATGAGCAAGCAAGAGCAAGGGGAGAGGCAGAGGGAGAAGCAGACTCCCTGCTGAGCAGGAAGCCAGATGCAGGTCTCTATCTCAGGACCCTGAGATCAAGAGAAGCCGAGAGCAGATGCTTAACCAACCAAGCCAAGCCGCCCAGGCACCCTCTCAAGTGTGTGTGTGTGTTGAACTTCAAAGTTATTTTGGAAAATAATAGAAGAATTGAAAGGTCACTTTCTGGTTAGGGCAGAGATCCTATTTCTGGTAGCCATGAGCTGGCCATGAGCTTCAATACAGTCAATCCTGAAACAGTTGCTGGGTGTCCAGGCCTCAGAAACTTAAGCTTGTGTACTAATTTAAAAATTCTCTGTTCACAGAATTCTTCAACTGAAAAGTTTTTCTGTTGACTATGAATCTAGATATGTTATTAAAATGTCTCTTACTTACTTCCAACTCTCAGAAGTATTTACCATTTTAATTTCCTCTCCCACCCCTGTCCCAGGGAGCACCGGACAACAAAGGGTTGTTCCTCAAAGGACAGTCCTCCTTGGGGCTTCATGATTGCCTCCTGGCTCTGACAGGTAATTTGTTTCGCTCTTCCCTAGCAAAGAACTGTAGACTCTTCATGGTGCCTAGAACCCAGGAATCCGAACATTCTCAATGGTACCACCTTGTTTTCTTAAGAAAGGACTAAAAAAAGAAAAGAAAAGAAAAGACATACAAAGTTCATCACCCAATTCCTTTGTTCTTCCAGATCCATTCTGCATGCCCCAAGATGCAGACCTTTATGGACTAAGACACCCAGGTTCCCTTGACCTCTGAGTTTGGAAGCAAGATCAGGAGGCACCACCAGGAGGTCGGAGGGTTGAAGAACAGGAGGTCAGAGTATTCCTTCTCCACCTCTTTGGGCCTGCGGTGGTAATGGCCTCCCCTAATTGCTAGCACCTGAGGTGCTTCACCATCCTCTCATGGTTCCCTCAACCCTGTCAGAATCTCTGCACTTTGCCTCTTTATTAGACGGTCTTCAGCTAAACCCTAAGACTTGGCCTTCCTCCAGTGGCTCTAAAGATAAAGTCTATTTATTTATTTATTTCTTCCAAATTTATTCCAAACAGATACCAAGCAAAATTGCATCTTTATTAATATAGGTTACATGCATTTTTTTTTAAAAAAGAGAGAACATAAAAACAATCATATAAGGACAGACCAATAATAATAGTAATTATAGTCATATTAAATCAGAGGTATTTTAATATTTGATTTAATAAACTAGTAAATCTCCACTGAGTTGGATAAAATACAGTAACTAATAAAATCAATGCTAAAAAATAAAATCAAAGCTAGCTTATACTTACATTATGTTATTTGATGTAAAATTATTCTATGCCATTTGGAAATAGTTTGCTCTTTTACATAGGCAAAGCATTTGCCTTGGAACTTTTTACTTTTCCTGTTTGTGTAAAATGCCAACATTGCTTCATAAGAAAAAAATATACACTTCAACTTAGTTTTCAAATATTTTGTGACATCCATGAGGATTTTCTGTACTTGATACTAATTAGGAAGTTAAAAAATGCTTTTAAAATGATCTCTTAAAAAAAGTGAATGGAAAATACAGAATCATTTTCCTAGATTTCAAAGTCTACTTCATTTTCTTATTTCTCATCAAACTGGCATAATGGCTTCTTTTTTAAAAAATTAGACTTAATTTATCAAACGCATTTGTAAATAAATCATGTCCAGTCAATACAGACTGGCTGTTTTTAAAAAGATGTTTCCTGTAGTGTATTATGTTTTCATCTCAAGTTATAACCACAGGAAGCAGTAACCCCAATGTTCAATGTTTAACTGACAATCCTTGCTTGTATGAAACTTGTGTGGTGACATCTCGCTAAAAAAACTTCTTACAGAAGGACATATTTATTATATACATACACACTCTGCATTGGTCTACTTTGTTTTTCTTTCTTTCTTATTTATTTATTTGATAGGCAGAGATTACAAGTAGGCTGAGAGGCAGGCAGAGAGAGAGGAGGAAGCAGGCTCCCTGCTGAGCAGAGAGCCCAATGTGGGGCTCGATCCCAGGACCCTGGGATCATGACCTTAGCCGAAGGCAGAGGCTTTAAACCACTGAGCCACCCAGGTGCCCCTACTTTGTTTTTCTTGATGGCCGGTCTCAGTCTTTCTCAACTCTGTATGCCCAGCACCCATCCCTGTGCCCAGAGCACAAAATGTGTGTTTCATGTTTGCTCCATGAGTGTTTCCATTCCAGAATGCTCCTTGGGGTATAACTGCTGGAAGTGAGTGGGCCTTCTTTCTCTGTTCTTAAAATAGGCAGAGAGGTCTTTTATATCCATTATCTCCTGGGATAGCATGACCTACTTTGCCAATTTCTTTGTGTGTGTGTTTTCCAAAAAAACTTTATTTACAAAAACAGTCAGCAGAATGGATTTGGCCTTCCATTGACAGTGTGCCAACTCCTCTGACTTAAAACAATGAACATCTTTTACCTCACACTGTTTCCGTAGGTCAGGAATCTGGGCATATCTTAGTCCTGGCTCTCATGAGGTTGCAGTCCACTTGTGGCAGTGGTCATCTGAAGTCTTGACCAAAGCTGCTTCCAAGATTACTTTGCCAATTTCTAATAAACAAGAGAGGTCACAGCCACCCCTTGAGGGAACCTCAGGAGGACAGAGCAACCGTGGTGGTTCCAGTGCTGACCTCTGGGAGGCTCAGCTGGAGGCTTTTCTGGCCAGTCTGTGTCTGAAACGGCCCTGCTTTTATCTATTGCTTGGAGTCCCCCATCTCAGGGCAAGTTACTTTGAAAGCCAACCTAAGGTCATTTGTGGGACCTATGCTCATTCTCAGTTTATAGACACAGAGTGTAAAACATCAAAAATGCTACCCCTATCATCTGTTTCCATAATTTAAAGAATTCAAACCTTGATACGTTTACAATGAGAAAGAGTAGAACTTTTTCTACACACAGATAGTACTAAGTCTTATCCCTTAATAACTTAAACGTTGTTGAACAATTTCAAAATACATTTATTTGCAAAAGCTGTGTAAGTCCAAACAACAGATTCCCTCCCTATTGGCGAACATCTTCAGATGCTCAGGGTTAAACTCCACAATCGGAATGTTTCTTTCCTTAATCTCTGGTGGAAAAAAGGGAGTGTTCCAAAGTGCCTATTCTATACTGCACTGCAAATGATACAAGTACGTGTATACACACCTATACATGCACACATGCACATACATAGTAAGTCACCTATGTGTATCAGAATATGACATTCAGTTATTATTGTAGCACTGGAGATACACTCTTGGAATGATACTGTTTTCGATGTTTGTTATCTTTTCCTATAACTAACAAATAGATATGATCAATGGCTCTCATAAGAAAGAGGCATGCAAATCATAGATTTGTCGTTTTTGATCGTAAATACTTTTTTGGTGGGGACTAATAGAACCCTCAGGCTATTCGCTTTTTTAAGCTCTTCTTTTTAACTCATCAGCAGCCCCTTTCCCTAAGTTAAGAGCTTTTTGTATATGCTGTTATTCAGGTGACTCGAGCACGTATCCATTTTGTTGGCCATCAGCTGACCGCTGCTGTTGTAGCTGCTGGGATCAGAACCTTCTCTGCAGCATAAGATGCTGCAGAGGTACCTCTGACACTCGGAAGAGGCATAATAGTAAATCAAAGGATCAATGCAACAGCTGATGCTGCTGACACAGACACAGAGGAGGTAGGCAAAGTAGGCAGCCTCTGTCGTGGACTCCTGAGAAATGAAGGAGTAATGCAGAATCAGGAGGACGTTTGTGGGTCCAAAGCAGAGGAGGAAGATGCAGAAAACAGCAAGCGAAAGGAACAAAGCCCGGGACTTCTTGTTCCGGTTGGCGACCGCGGAGGAGCTAAGGCATCGAATGATAGACACGTAACAGATGGTGGAAACGATCAGGGGCACAAAGAAGAAGACAGCAGAGAAGGCTAAGAAGTAATAGACATAGTAGCCTTTGAGGAGGGTTACACTGAGCACGTCATGGCAGGTGGTGACATTGAGCCCCGGCACCTGGGCGGTTTGCTCCTTGACAAGGAGAGGCACCACCCCCGCAATGGCCAGAGCCCAGATGGCCAGACAAGTGAAGGAAGCCCTCCCCAGGGTACGCCAGGAGAGGGACTGGATGGGGTACACCACGGCCAAAAACCGGTCAATGCTTATGACTGTCATGAGCATGATGGAGGCGTACATGTTACAGTAAAAGGCTGCGGTGACAAAGCGACACATTTCAGAACCAAATCTCCAATCGCTGCCGGAAAAGTAATAGCTGATCTTGAAAGGGAGCACTGACACGAAGAGCACGTCCGCCGTGGCCAGATGCAGCATGTACACCACAGCGGGCTTCTTGACCTTCATCTTCAAGATAAACACAACAATGGCCATGATATTCAGAGGAAGGCTTATGACAAACACGCCAGTGTAGACAGAGGGGATAAAAAGTGTCATCCAGGTGCTGGTAAGATACCCTGAGGCATCTTCTGAGATAAACACAGGGTGCAGTTTTCGAAGAGGATGACTTATATTGATGGGGCTTAGTCTGTCTTCAGGGAACCTGCTCCTGTTTTTCTCCTCATCATCATGCTGTGGGAATGGTTCAAATGTTCCAGTCTTCCAGAGTAAAAATGACCGGGGATCCACAGTAGCATTGGTTGCTTTTGACTCTTAAAAGACAAGACAAGACAAAACAAAACAAAACAAAACAAATTAAAAAGTCAAAAAGACAAAGAGAATACATTTTACTTTTACTTTTTTTGTGCTCTTACTAGGAGGGGGTGGTAAAAAGCAAGCAATGCACAAATGGATTACAGACCTTATCAGGGAATTAGCTCACTTGAAATACTGTACAGCATTTTTTGTTGGCACAAGCAAACACTTAAAATTCTGCTCCTTAGAAGGATTGAGGCAAATGACACACTTGCAGAGATACACCCTGAAGACATCAGAAAAGGCTGAGTGCCTGACATAAAGGAAAAAAGCAGTGACTTCTTTTCCATACTAGCCACCATCTCTATAAACAAATCTCTCCCAGGCTCTATGACTTCACTTTCCTTTTTTTTTTTTTTTTTAAAAGATTTTATTTATTCACTTTCCTCCACTCCACTTTTCCTCCAGGTCTTCATTTTCTCCATTTAGTTTGCAGACACCCCTGGAAGCCCAGAGTTCCCATGGAAACATCTATATAGAAAGGTGAGTAGACTTCTTAAATTATAGAGCTGAGCTAGAGGCAAATTCCGAGTAGGATGGAGGGCTCCCATTTCCATGGCCATCGTCCGAATGACAGTAGTCTTCCTCTACCATCTTTAGTTGGTTGACACCATAGGATGTTACAAATCTCTCACCACATTTGGACCCAAACAACAGTTTCTTGGCTTATCTTTTAACATAACCACAAGGTGCACACCTACATCTCTTCAGTCATCTTCCTGTCTCCTTCCTGAGCAGGCCTGTGGAGGAGCAGGTGTTCTAGGCTGATGGTCTTCCTCAGCTCAATTCCAGAAGGCTACAGGCATCAAGGCAGATGCCAGGCCAATCAGGCTTTCTTGAGTGTCAACCAGATGTCAAAATAAAGGCTCAGTTGCAAGCTTCCTACTTTTATCACCCTTTTCCACCAAAGGCATCCACTTAAAACGTTCATCAGCGAAAGGCAACACTTAACTGCTGTAATCCAATTGGCTTTTCCTTCTGGGGAGCTTTTGGTCAAATTCTGACAGTGAGGAGAGTTGGACAAAGAACTTTGGCACGTCCTGGGAAGCTGAGGACCAGGGAGAGAAATCACAGGGGAAGATGGGCGAAGCCTCCATCACTGGGAGTGTCCACAACAAACACTGGACCTGCAGGTCACTTACAAGTGATGTTAGAGGATTTAAAATCTGGCTAGAAAGTGGATAAGCACAGTGGATTTTCAAACTTTTGGTCTTATTTTTTAGTGATGGACCCTTTGTGCAAACAAAAGCTTACACAGAGAGGCATAATGCAATAAGAGATAGTTCTAGTTCTGGAATGGCTCTGTAAGGTCACTGGACCCAACCATCCCTTAGATGAAAATTAAAAACCTTTGACCTCCTTCCTTCCCCAAATCAATGACCTGACAGCATTTAGGTTCCAAAGGTGGTACAGAAGAGAGGAGAAATGAATCTTGAAAGAAAGGTGCCTGGTGACTTTCTTGTTTTCTTGACTTTCATGGTTATCTTAAAAGGAGGCCAAAGTTCAATGCCACAAAGGATGGCTAAAACCCAGAGAGAAACCCACACTTTCTGGCCTAAAGAACCAGAGGACAGAACCAGGGCAACTGTAGTCACTGGAAAGTGAGAAGAGAACCCCAGAAAGGAAAAAAGTCAGAGAAGAGAGCCAGTCCCACATTACAATGTGAATTTGCCCCAGGATTTGTCTGATTCTGGAACCACGCAAATGTTAAGAACGGTGTAAAGCAGTTCTGCTAAAGACAGAAGAACCGAAGTGATATTTTTGCTCAAGATGGAGACTCTGCACTTTGAGTCCAATAAAATTAATTGCCTGCTAAAGCAAAAACACCAAAATCGGGCGCCTGGGTGGCTCAGTGGGTTAAGCCGCTGCCTTCGGCTCAGGTCATGATCCCCCAGGGTCCTAGGATGGAGGCCCGCATGGGGCTCTCTGCTCAGCAGGGAGCCTGCTTCCTCCTCTCTTTCTGCCTGCCTCTCTGCCTACTTGTGATCTCTGTCTGTCAAATAAATAAATAAAATCTTTTTTAAAAAAAATAAATAAATTAAAGACTCGAGATACATGACCTACTCCTGAAACACTATAATTATTTTCCTCTAACCATTTCACCAAATAAATGAATCTGTCCACCCTTGTAACTATAGCAGGCAGTACCTGCCCATACGTATACGTAACTTAAGTTAATGATGTCCATGGCCATTGCCTGGGAATTCAGGAGTCCTGCTGACCTTGGAGACATACCAATCACATGTTAGTAATCTAGTGCTCACAAACACATCACTTGTGGTAGAGAGATGTTCAAGGACAAAACAGAAAAACAAATCTTTAAAATAGGGTTCAAGATGGGGCAGAAGCAAAAGGAGTAAGCAAACAAAAGTCTCTGCTATGGGAAAACCAGAATTAAAGGTAGAATAAGGTAAACACTGAGTGCAGGGCTAAGAAAAGGTGGCCAGTATCAGAGGCTGCTTCTCCTACTAGCCCACATCCTGGAGCAGGGACTTGGCTGGAAGCATAGGAGAGCAAGCCCAACTGGGAGAGGGGAGACAGGGGACAGGGGAACGCAAGGTAAAGACAACCAGGAAATTAAAATGTCAGCGCTCTCAGGCAGAACAGGCGCAAGGATGACTGAAGAGAAGGATGTGGGACCCTGGCCTGTAGCCTCCCAGAGGTCGGGGCCTGACGTGTGGGGTTAGGGCAGTAGCAGGCCTCTCTGGGACCTGTTCTGATTCACTGGCTTTTCCCATTCTACCAGGCCTGTTTTGCACCAAAAGTTACAGGCCCTGAGCTCCATGTTCTGGGAATATTGCTCTACTAAACAAGCTAAAATGAAAACTAATCCACATAAAGGACGTTAATAATCAGCAATTTCTCCTGGTACCAAGCTGTCTCTGTTCTTAACCCCGCCCAAGTCCCGCTGCGGTTTGTAAACCTGAACTCAAAGGAGATTCTAGACTGTGATAGAAACGATCATAAACGGCACTTCCTGGAAAGCAAACTCTTCTTGTAAAGCTAGTAAGGCTGTCAATTCTGCTAACCATAGGACAATTCACTGGGCTTGCTACATTGGTTCTAAATGATAGTGGAGACTTCATAATGGTTATGACATCAGTTTACAGGGTTTAACAAGCATTTAAAAAATGGAATAGTGTAAAAAATATTGGAATGCATAGTACGAGGTAATGGTGAGTACGGTTTGGTAGTTTTGTTTCAAATCTACATATATACAACAATTACCCATGCATATTTACTACAGACACACACAACTACTGTGTCACAATGTATATTACGTACAGTTTTTTCTGCTGGCTAGCAAAAAATGAAAATACTGGAAAACACTATCCTACAATGCTATAAAACCTGACTTCTAATTAATTCATCACGGACTTGAAATATAGATGATAGAACGTCCTTTCTTATAGTTAAATAAGTTTGTTTGCACATGCAAATTACAGGTTACTCCTGTTATTTCAAAGGGCAGATTCTTTTTTTTTCTTTTAGATTTTTATTTTATTTATTTATTTGACAGATGGAGATCACAGGTACGCAGAGAGAGAGAGGAGGAAGTAGGCTCCCCGCTGAGCAGGGAGCCCGATGCGGGGCTCAATCCCAGGACGTTGGGATCATGACCTGAGCCGAAGGCAGAGGCCTAACCCACTGAGCCACCCAGGCACCCCAAATTCTTTTGAACCTAAATAAAGAATGCATAAAGGACATAATGGCCTTTTCCCGTGATAAAACTTCATTGGATGCCCTGGGATGGAGAAGAAGGAGGCTATAACTTCAGTGGCAAGTACCATCACAAGATTAGTGTGGGAGAGAGTGTTTCAAGGCAATGAAAGCTCATATCCAGAAAAAAAAAATCACAGCCTACAGTGAGCTATTTGCTTTGACAGTTCCTAGGCATAAACAGGAGAGGGCAAAAGGCAGAATGAAAAAAACCTCAAAAGAGGGAAATAAACAGAATTGTGAATGTTGAAACTGTGGAGCCCCCAATACCAGCATCATAGTAAAAAATAAACCAAGGCTGTGGTTCCTAAGGACCCTTCCAGGGTGTTTTTCTAAGTATTCATAGCAAAGGGGGCTCCCCCACACTTATGAAAACTAGTGAAAGGGGAGTCCTCCAGACCCAAAAGGCAACATACTATATACTGCCATTTATATGAAATGCAGAGAAAAAGTAAAACCACATAGGGAAAAAAAAAAAAAAAAAAGCAAATCTGTGGTTGCCAGAGACTGGGGGGAGGGAGAATGCATATTAAGTGCTTAAGGGGTACTGGGCTTGCTTTGGGGTGATGGAAATACTTTGGAAGTAGACAGAGGTGGTGATTATACAATACTGTAAGTGTACCAAACACCACTAAAGATGGTATATTTTAAGATGGTTACTTTAAGATGGTTAATTTAATACTATGTGAATTTTACCTCAATTAAAAAATACAGGAAAGAAAGGAGTTCTGAGGGAAAAGAGAGATGTGTGTCTAAATGGAGGTGGGGGAAGATTAGAAACCCATGGTTGTGGGGACTCCATTTTCCCTGTGGAACTCCACCCAGCTCAAGGCTCAGCTGAGTTCCAGTGTGTGATGGTGACAAGGACAAAGATGAACTGGCTGAGGGAGGGGAAGGGGTAGAAAGGGCATGGGGACAAAGACTGGCCAGAAGCATTTTGGAAAAGGAGCAAATGCAGAGCTGCTGAGAAAGTGCAAGTTAGAGTTCATAGCACACCAATCCATTTAGACATAAAGGGCAGAGAGATGCTGAATTAGAAAGACAGCAAGAGGGATGGAAAGGCATCCAGCAGAGAGGACATGAGAATATTCCTAAGAAAGGGCCCCAATGCCTCAAAAACATTCTCTCATACAAGGAAGGAGTGGACTAACTTAGGGGGCAATATACTATCTCCATATGTCCTATAAAAGTAAAGTCAAAGGCATTAGGGAATTTAAAAAAATGGATGAATAAGGGAGGAAGAGAGAGATAAGGAAGAATTAATTTAGATAGATATTAGAGTAGAAATTTACTTCTTGCTATTTCCTAAGAAATTTGGCTTTCGGGCTTTATAGAGGTTTCTGGTCCGCTTAGGGCAGAATCATTGTCCTGTTTTGTGTCTTTTGTTGTTTAGGCTTAGGACCACAGCCTCTCAGTAACAGCCAATTAATTAGCATATTCATGAGTAGGGATCCATTTATAGCTTGTCTTATCATGTGTTTGCAAAAGTAAATAGCAGGAGACTACCACCCAATCATAAATGTTCAGTAAACACCTCCATGTGCTAGGCCTGGGCTACAGACCAATGGGGTGCAGACCTTGCCCTCTATGGGGAGCACAGGAGAGTTACTCTTCTCTATAGCTGGGCATCCAGATGGTTTCCTCTCTACCGGGTTGGATAGAGAAAGCCTGCATTTAGGGAAGACAGGCCTTTAGTCAAACACCAGTTATCTACTTCTTGCTAGACTTGGACCTTAACCATTTTGGACCTTTTATCTACCTGTAAAATGGGGATGACATCTACTCAAAGGATTGTCATGAGGAACAAACAAGATCCTAAATGTAAGGCACCCAAGCAGGATGCTGCTGTAGAAGGTGCTTGATACAGAGTGGCTGTTTTTATTTAAATGCGAACATGTGGGGTGTAAGGGCCAGTGACAATGGCAGGGGGATAGATGTCACAGAGAGCATAGCTCCTTGGAGGAGGAACTGGTAGGGCTGGGTGGAGTATAGGGAATCTAACAGGTTATGTAACAGAGGGGGCTGGGTAGAGGCTCCGGACCCTTCCTGCCAGGGGAAGGGCACCTCACTCTATGCTAAGGAAAGGGGCTTGGGCCTGTGGGTGGCCGGACATCACAGGGATCTCCCACCCAATCCCCTCTGCCACAGTCACTATCAGTGATTCTTGAACCCTTTCATCCTCCAGATCCTTATAAAATTTACAAATATCACCTCTTGGATGCTGGCCCTCTTTGAGGAAGGCGAGTCATCTCATACTGTCTGGACAAAGGAAAGTAAACTGGTTAATGAACTTAAAAATTTCTCAACAGCCATTTGCTGAGTGGACACTGGTTCTGGTCTTCTAGGGATAGATGGAAGTTTATAATCTTGGCCAGGGAGATGAGATACCCACATAGTGATGGTACAGCAAATGCCAAAATGAATGGGGCCAAAGAAGTCCCAAGAGCTTCTGGAAAGCTCAAACTGGTGGGCAGGGCGAGCCTGGAGGGTCTTCCCATGCCTGGGGTCTTACAATTCCTCCATAACAGCTGGTTATGACAGACACTCTTTAGAGCTACCTGTGAATGGTGATAAGAAGCAGCATACCTATTTTTAGTTGATTTTGTTAGTGATTTAAACTCTCTGAGGACAAGGCCCCACTTACTTCCTGGATGCAGGGCCCCTTTCTCCATTTGGAATTTTGGTA
This sequence comes from Neogale vison, assembly GCF_020171115.1. NCBI lineage: Eukaryota > Metazoa > Chordata > Mammalia > Carnivora > Mustelidae > Neogale > Neogale vison. The sequence goes on from NC_058091.1 coordinate 214,300,084, forward strand.
TACTGTCTCCAAGCCTTAGTTTCAGGATGCCAACGAGGAATAAACCCCTGCCTTCACAGTGGTGAAGAGGTGAAATCAGATAATTCGAGGTACAAATGCCTCCCAGCCCAGGGTCTGACACAGAAGAGGACACTTAGCACTGGCTCTTTCTCTTTTCTCATCCTCCTTTCTTTTTTCTCTCCCAAAGTGGTTCCAGAATCCAGTGTAGATAAATTAGCCTACCTTTGTTCAGTTATCTGTATATACTAGCTTGTCCATCTTAGCATACACCTTCTCTGTTCACAAGGATGAAAGCAGAGCACAAACAGCAGCTTTAACTTCACTTCCTAACCTGCACCAAGACTCTTCCGTGGGTGCAGGGGCACCGCCAGGAAGGGTGACTACAGGGGATCAGTGCTGATACAAACTTATTCCCGACCCCACCATCCAAATCTCAAACAACAATTTGTGTTCTCAAGAGCCTGGCCCAAAATAATAGCACAAAGTCACATAACACAGCATCCATAACACCATATAGTTTTCAGTTCTCCATGTTTTCCCAAGCACCCCGGGAGACAATGCAAATGTTATCCGCAGCAGCTCAAGCTGCTGCAATACTGGGCCCCTATCTAGAGATGGGAGTTTCCCCCAAAACACCGCTGACAAACTCATCCTGAGAAAAGATGGAGAGCAGAGAAAACACTATGTTTTGTCACCTCTTCTTCATGCATCTACACTAGTTCCAGTGTGAAAACAATGTAAAGGACACACTCTGTCCCTGATAAGAAAACTAGCTAGAATCTGTTTCTATCTGGGGTTGGGGGGGGGTAGTGCTAGAAGCTTACAAAGCACTATCGCTATAAAGAAACTGAAACTCCCACCCCCTCAGTTTCTAACTAGCGTCTTTACCAGTTAAAACCAAGTTTTCTGTCCTGCTTTTACGGGGGGAAAGTTTGGAAAATATATTTATTTGCTCAGTAGCCTGATACTTAAAAATACACTCTGGGATGGAACTGTATTCTGGGTGAGCAACCTCTTCCCTGCACCATGCCAGAAACAGAAATACCGAAAGCCCAGAGTGTCTAAGGGAGCCGGGTTCTGGGGAAGAAGGAATCTCTTTCCTCAACTTGGAAGACCCTGTTCTAGGTAACCAAACCTCGGGGCCACCATCACAATCACCGCCACCGCCGCCTGTGGCAGACCCTGTTATCACCCCATATTCTGCGCCATGAGCACGTCCCAAACACAAGACTCGTGTTAGAGGCTGCAGGTACTGATTTTCTATTAGACGCCCACGGTACTGAGCTTTTCTCCACACCCTATAAAATGTGCAAGAAAAACAATTTTCCAACAAAACAAAACTTCAACGGGAGCCTTGTTCCACTTTACATTGAAAGGGCCAGAACGCTGACTGGTGGAACAACGTGAGACCAGTTCTTTTTGGGGTGGTCCTGGGAGAAACAGATCACACAGTGCAACAGATGCAATAGGGGACCAGGAGCCTCAGCTTCCCCAGAAAAATCCGACCTCTTCCTCCTCCTCCCTATCCAAACACCACGTCTCAGGAAGGCTGCACCTTTCGAACCAAGTCCAAAAGAACAGGGGTCATAATCCCCGCCTGGATTTGACTGGGGGAGACTCTGGAAATCAGCTCAAATACCTGTTTGGCTTCTGGAGGAACCTGAGGCGGAGGGCGCGGCCAGGGGCACCCCCACCCCCAGTCGAGAAGGCCCAGCCTGGACCCATTTAGTGCCCCCATCCCACCGCCCCCCCCCTCCCGCGGGGGCCTCGGCTGCGGAGCCGACAGCGGGCCGGGAGGGAATACCGGGGCAGCTCTCACCGGGCTTGCGGCCTCGAGTGCGGGCCGACAGCAGGGGGCTGCACAGACTGAGTCCGGCGGCCACGAGCAGCAGCCGCCGCGGCCCCATTGTCCGGAGGTTCGGCGCGGTTCGGGTGGACTGCCCAGCCTCTGAGCGGCTCGCGCTCCGTGCGCTCTCCCTCCGGCCGCGGCGCACTCCGTGCGGGCCGGCAGAGCGCTCGCTGCCCAGGGACAGAAGGAGGACGCTCGCGTCGCCCCGCGGACTGGCCTGTCCGGTGGCGAGGCCGGCGGCTCTTTGAGTGCGGGCGGAGGTGGGGGCGGAACCCCGGCGCGCGGGAGCTGAGCGGCGCCAGCTGGGAAGGGCGCCCCCCGGCGCCGAGTGCGCGCCTGGAATCTGCGGCTGCCCGCCGCGCGCTCCCCTCCCCCTGCCCACGAGTCTCTCAGCCGCCGCTACGCGGTCCCGGGCTCCGGCGACCGCGCCACCTGTGGTGCGCCGCGTCCCACCCCCGCCACCCCCTCTCGCCGCCGCCGGATCCCGCCAGGCGCCTACTGCCCGGCGGGGGAATCCAAACGAGACAGTTTTTCCTCTGGGCGCCTTTGACCCACGAAGCTCTCAGTGATTCAGACCGGCGGGGACCTCGAGCAGGACCGCACGGCCCTGGCGGCTGCTCCCTTCACTTCTCATCACTCTCCTGAGGAGCAGAGGCGTTCGCAGTGAACCTCCGAGCAGGGATGGAGGGTGCCGGCCCCCACGCCCCGCGCCAGTACTTACCGCCGGCGCGCCAAGCGCCTCAGGCAGGCCGAGCGCCGCTGCGCCTTCGGAGATTGGGGTATTTAGCTGAAAGTTTCGCAGTGATTCGTGTTTTTTTTTTTTTTTTTTTTTTAACTTTGGGACCGTGAATTAGAAAGTTTAGCCTTTGGGGAGAAGGTGGCCCTCAATGAGAAGCGGCTTTTCTGTTTGGAAAGGTTTCTTGCCATTTTTAAAAATTCGTTTCTCATTATTTGGAGAAGTTAGCACTTACTGTTTTGCCGGTAGGCTCTGCCTGCGAGGGGAAGTAACCAAGCCGAGGCCCAGCGCCGCCGCTCCCCGCCCCGCGCGACTGCAGCCTTTTGTCCGCCGGCAGCCCGCGCGCCGGGGCACCTGCGCAGCCCTTCCCGGCCGCCCCGCGGCTGCGCGTAACCGCGCACGGGCGCTTGTCTGGCGCCTGATGCCCGAGGGCTGCCCGGTGCCTCCGAACGCGACCCTCACGCTTTCTGGCACCATAGGACGAAAGTTTGGTACTGTGTGGCCAAATTCGAGTCGCAGGGCGGTGGACACTGGGGGACGTCGCGGCTGGGTCGCGGCTGGGGCTGCGGGCAGGAGTAGCACGCGGTTCCTTTGGCTCAGGGAGCTTATCTGCGGAGTCTGAGACCGCAGCGGGAAATGGGTCCCCTCCGCCGGCCTTTTCCAGGAAAGTTCACCCGCAGCCCCTTCTCCTCTCGCTTGTGCAGGCCTGTTCTGCACCCTGTGGCAGATAAACTGTACTTGAGAGTCACTGGTCACGTTCAAGCTTTCTAAAAGGGGAATTTCGCTTTGAGAGTGTTACTCCCCAGGAAGAGCCCTTACACTTAAAACTTGGAGAAACTACATTAGAGACTCTTTCTGTAATCCCCCCATTGTCCTTGGAGCACAGGGCCTTGTGAGAAGCAGCTGTACAATAAATTACTGAATAACTCAGTTATATAATTTTACTTTAAAAAATTTTTCCTCTCAGTTCTCCGAGGAAAACATCCAAGAGGAGATGTGAACCACTAACATGTATTTCCTCACTCCGTAACTTACACTACTTTTCATTAATCCTAAAATGCCATCGATTTTAAGACTCAATTTATGTACTACAAGCACACACACACACACACACACACATTCTGCCAATTAAACTGCGCATACCGATGATTGTAAGAAACATCTCAATTTCAGGATTATTTAAAATATGAATAAAGGCCCCCTGAGAATCAATGAAATAGTGTAAGATGTAAAAGTAATCAATACATGTTGCAAAAAATTCTACCAGTTCAAGGATAGTCAATGAAAAGTTAATGTACCTTCAGCCTCCACTTTTTTTTTTTTTTTAAAGATTTTATTTATTTACTTGACAGACAGAGATCACAAGCAGGCAGAAAGGCAGGCAGAGGGAGAGGAGGAAGCAGGCTCCCTGCTGAGCAGAGAGCCCAATGCAGGGCTCAGTCCCAGGACCCTGGGATCATGACCTGAGCTGAAGGCAGAGGCTTTAACCCACTGAGCCACCCAGGCGCCCCCAGCCTCTGCTTCTAAGGACCACTTATCCATGACTCTAAAGTTTCTGTCCCTCATTCACGAATTTATAACCACATACAAGTACATATGTATCTCCTTAAAATATAAATGGGATAATACTATGAGGATGCTTTAAGTTCTAACTACTTCAGTGGTGGAAGATGTTAACCATTTTACAAACCTGAAATTTAATAAAGGACACTTTTTTTGCTTAGTTATTAGAACAGAATGCACAGAGAGCTGCTGAAATGCACGTTTCATTCTCTGTGCACATTAGCTAGGTTAAAGCCGCCTTTAGAGTGGGGCTGAGATACAAAACAAGGATGGAGAGTGGAACACAATGAAGCATTTCTTCCTCACTTTAGTGTTTTCTCTAAGTTGGGGGATTGCTCATTGAGCAGCCACCAAAAACTTAACCTTCAGAAACAGTGGTTTTAACTTTATCACAAACGGTGCAGATTCCTGAACCTCATCCCAAAACTATGAAATGAGATTCTATATTTTTTACATCACCTTGGTGATGGTGATATCAGTCAAAGTTTACAGAGATGTTATTCTAAGACAGCAGTTCTCAAACTTTAGCATGGATAAGTCATCTGGGAGATTTGTTAAACTATAGTGCCAGACCTCATCTCCAGAGTTTCTGACCCTGTAGGTCTGGGGTGTGGTCTGAAAATTTGCATTTTTTAACAAGTTCCTCAGTGATGCAGAGGCTAAAGATGATGGGACAGGGGTGGGTAGGATGGACACACTTGGAAAGCTGCTTTGAGAGGTTAAAAGAACTGAACAGGATTTCATATAGTCTGTGACTGTCTTTTTTTTTTAAGATTTTATTTATTTATTTGACAGAGATCACAAGTAGGCAGAGAGAGAGGAGGAAGCAGGCTCCCCACTGAGCAGAGAGCCCGATGTGGGGCTGGATCCCAGGACCTGAGCGGAAGGCAGAGGCTTTAACCCACTGAGCCACCCAGGCGACCCAGGCGACCTTGTGTGACCGTCTTTAAATTACACAACATTTCAAGCATATAGAAAAATACAGAGCCTAATATCATACCCATGAGCCTACAATCTGGCATTAGCAAATATATGTAAATATATATTTATCTTTTCTTGGTTGAGGTTTTTGATACCCTTTTCTGATTTCATTTTTCCTGCCCAGAATAGTAACTTTCTTATTCATGTTTTTGTGCTTTTACATTTATTTTTAAAAAATTAGTATTGCTTTGTATGTTCTAAATATCTACAGAGTAACATACCCTAGGAATACTTCTGTAGTTTTCATTTTTCTGATTGGTGTACATATATGTAATTGTTTTTAAACTCTTTATGGTATACTTTTGTATGTATATACAGCATTTTATTCTCCTGCAATTTTTTTAGAGCATTTTGTTTTCAAGATTTTATTTATTTATTTGACAGAGATCACAAGTAGGCAGAATGACAGGCAGAGAGGAGGAAGCAGGCTCCCCACTGAGCAGAGAGCCCAATGTGGGGCTCAATCCCAGGACCCTGGGATCATGACCTGAGCCAAAGGCAGAGGCTTTAATCCACTGAGCCACCCAGGCCCCCCCTTCTAATGCAATTTTATCTGAAGTTTTGTCCATTTTATTTCACCCAACATCGTGTATTTTTTGCTTTTTTCTTTTTAAAATATTTTTATTTTTAAAGATTTTATTTGAGAGAGAGAGAGGGATAAAGAGGAAGCACGAGGTGGGGGAAGGGGCAAAGACAGAAGTAGGGTCCCTTCTAAGCAGGGAGCCCAACCCAGGGCTCTATCCCAGGACCCCAGGATCATGACTTGAGCCGAAGGCAGATGCCCAACTGACTGAGCCACCCAGGTGCCCCCAAAGATTTTTATTTTTTAGAAAATAATCTCTACACCCAGTGTGGTGTTTGAAGCCTCCAAAGATGACAATATATTCTGTCTGAGAACTTCCTTAGTAATTTCCTCTTGGAAGCTAATGGTGCAAATCTCAGCTCAAGGAGGGGGGGGAGAGTAAGGGGGAGATAATTTGCCTTCTTGGCGCCTTTTGTATTTGAGTTCCAAACAGATTAGATGATGCCTGCCTACAGGGGTGAAGGGATCTTTCTTTACTCAGTCCACACATTCAAGCTTTAATCTCTTCTGAAAACACTCTCATGGACACATCCAGAAATCATGTTTTACCAAGGAGGCATCTGTATGAGCTCTTTTATTTGGAGACTGAATGGAGATTGCCTCCCCTATGAGAACGAGATAATCACTCCGTGCTGCCCTCATACAAGGGTCAAGCTGAAGCAAGCCTTTGACTCCTGAGGGACAGGGTGTGGTAGGGTCTGACTCCTTAACCCAACATGGACGCAGCCTTTTATCCCCCACCTCTGTGCCATTTACAAGGCACTGCCAGGCTCTGGACTTACAGCAGTGGCTGAAACACTCACTCTCTGTCCTCTGGAGCTTAGAGGATGACTTTCAGGGGCTCTATCTTACCTGTTAGCCAAATGCTGGTTTCAGTAACAGAGGCAACAGGTTTTCAAAAGCTGATCAGCTGTATAGGATCCAATGTTCCCCAGAATCTCTTAAAATACAATCACCTATCAACATTCAGAGTTCCGTGGTTCACCTCTTAGAATGTTTGAGGAGTACCACAAATCCCTGCTCAACCACAGCCGAAGTCTTAAAAATCACATCATGAACAGTACCTCTAATTAGGGCTCCACCACCCACACACACTAACACGCATGTTACAATTCTGGTCTTTCAGTGACTTGTCAGACAATGGTCATATTGCGTTGGTCTCTATTTCACCACAAACTTCCAGAATATTAAAATAGGCTCAGGTTTTCTCTCTTGGAGATTACTAGAACACATCCTTTGAGAGTAGCTAGAATGCAGCTTATGCCCTTTTTCATGTCTAGGTGCTAAAAAGTGGAGCACGAGAGCGCGCGAACTCTCAATCTTCCAACCAAAGACCATTTTTGTAATATTGGAAACATGACATACATCAAAATCAAGGAACCAGCTTTGGACTTAATCAAGTTAGAGTTTCAGTGGCTGTTTCAAAAGCAAAACAAATAAATAAATAAAAAAAAATGTTTTTCTTCTTCTCACAGAGTAGGGAAAGATGAGCTCTGGGGGGAAGGCTGACTTGTAGCTGAATGTTCCACTCCAAAATAGGCCTCTTTGGCATAGGGTTTATTTTGAAGTGATTATTTTGTGAAACTGCTGACACAAGAGAAGTTCTGAAAAATAAGTTATCCTTCTGTAACGGCAATTTACATTTATGAAGAAAATTTACATTAGAAAGGGAGGTTGTACCAGGAAGAGAGTTCCTGCTGGACATCACTTATTCACCTGGCTTATCTTCCAGGCAAGGTCAATCTCACCAAACTTTTCCTCTTCTCACCTTCCCCTGAAGTGCAACACTGTCTCTCCCCCTACCCCACCCAATCAATTACCCTGCTCCGTGCCCCCAATATCCTTCTTTTGTCTTTAGCTGAAGGTAGTAAGGTGAGGGCTAGGGCTATTTCAAGGAGTTTTTCTCAGTTTTCTTGGGTATTTCCTATGTATACATGAGACATGCATTTTAAACTTGCATTTGTTTTTGTCTTGGTATTTTTTTATTACAGTGTGTCTCAGCCACAAACGCAGGAGGAGGGAGGGAAAATTATTTTTCCTCCTCTACAATGGTCAGGAGTCTTTAGTGGCTCAGGATTATACGGTACAACTGTCCCTGGCTTGGGGTTCAGTCCTTCTGGGAGGGCCCTGGGCCTTGGCTGCAACCATCCCTACATCCATACCTCCACTGGCTTCTTCGTGTTCACTCCTTTTCTTCATCCCAGTTCTCCTTTTCAGTTATTCCTTCGTTCATGTGCCTCAACGATCTCAAGTAGCCATTGGTAGTATCTTCAAAAACAGCCTTATGCTGTGGGTCAATGGAGAGAAAACATTCACCTCTTTCCTTGAGGGTACTGGCAGGATACAAAGGTCTATACTAATCCAGATAATATTCAAGCATAATGCTTAGTGTTGCAATGAAACAAACTCCCTTCAAAGATACTATGAAACATTAACTTTTGCCTCCCAGCAATTTTTCCTTAATTTGGGCTCCTCTGACACATTTCCATTAACAATCTTTCCTGGAGTACAGGAAAGGGAGGAAGTCTAACCTAGCTTCTACAGTCCCTGGCTCCTGTTTCTCATGTAATGAAGCTGCAGGGGAGGACAAGATTTATTCAAAAGATGACACCTGGGACGCCTGGGTGGCTCAGTGGGTTAAAGCCTCTGCCTTCGGTTCAGGTCATGATCTCAGAGTACTGGGATCGAGCCCCACATGGGGCCTTTCTGCACAGCGGGGAGCCTGCTTCCTCCTCTCTCTCTGCCTGCCTCTCTGCTTACTTGTGATCTCTCTCTGTCAAATAAATAAATAAAATCTTAAAAAAAAAAAAAGATGACACCTATGCAAGCGTATATTCATTTGATTCCTTTAGGTATGCAGGTCTGTGTTAAGGTTTACACCATTAACATGCCACCCCCCACAACATCTACTCACTGTTAAGACAGTGAGCACTGTTTTGATCATTGTTTTGACAAAGAGCATTTTCTCTCTGTTGAAAATATGTACAGCTGGAAATGCTCACTAATGGGACAGATTCTACTTTTAAAAAGTTGAACTTCCCAAATTCTGTTGGCCTCACACTTAAAGTTCATTTGTGTAAAACGTGCATAAGTCACACTTTCTCAATGCTTTGTAAACGCTGTGGAAAATACAGCTTGTTGAATGAATGAACAGAATTCCAAATTCCAGCCAGAGAGTCTGGATTACTGTTGTCATGGAGAGAGCTAACCTGTCTCCAGCCATCACTCTTTCAGTAATAGCACCCTCTCACCCCAGCATTTCATGGGGTACCTGGCTGCTTGGCTGGGGACCTCATTTCCCAGCCTCTGTTGAAGCATGTGGAGCATGACTAAGTTTTGGCCAATCGGATGTAAGCAGAAGTGACACACGCAGGCCCTGGACTTCTTTCCCTCTTCTGTGGCTGGAAATCAGTGATAAGGACAGAGCCAAATGGCCAGCTTGGGCTCTAGATAACCTTGTGAGCCTGCTCACTTACCTTTGAACTGCTGAACTAGACAATAGCAAACCTCTCTGTTGTTCCAGCCACAGGCCTTTGGATGTCTTGGTCACAGCAGCTTACTCTGCACCTTACCAAGTACAGCTATAGGCATGTTGTTTCTTTTCCTGATCAGCCCGAGAACCTTCTACCCACTCAAAAGATTTAGATGAAGACCACTAAAAAGCCAAATTTACATAATTCAGTAACATTTATTTTACATAAAACAATTTTCAAAGAATACATTTAAAAACCATCTAGATACTGATTTTATTGCATTACAAAAAATTGAGAGGCCCAATTTAAGTATTCAAATAAACTGTGAGGGGTGGAGATGGGGCTTAAGATTGCTACCGTGGTGTTCCTTAGTCACTCAAAGGCTCTGGGAACAAGAGTCTTTACTATGAGGCAGTAGTGCACTTCATTTAGTAGGAATAAATCACATAAAATATATACTTTTATACAGAAAGTATTATTGTATTATCACTTTCAATTACTTATAAAAACTTCATTTTGAATTGCACAAAACTTCTTTAAAATTGGTAACTCCCAGAAGGTAGGGCTTAGAAATAAGAATCAGTGTAAATAATTCATTACAAATAATTAGGTCTCCATTTCTCCGTAGGCCAAAAAAAACAAAACAAAACAAAACAAAACAAAAAAAACACCAAAAAACAAAAAACAAGACAAAACAAAAACCCAAAAACAAACCTAGGAAAAATTACATTATTTAAATGGGACATTTAAAATTTTTTTCATAGGAAAATAGGTTTACAGATTTGTCTCTAGTCAACTAAACTTATTTTCTCCCTACTTTAAAACCAATCACGGAATGTCCAAAGTTTTAAATCAGAGTACCTAGACCACAGTATAATGTGGAAGTGTTTACATTAATTCATCTTTTTGGATTATTCTACCATAATATCAAATTATCAAAAAGGCACATGGGTACATTCTTCAGAACAGTTTTGGTCTTTTTCGTTTTTTTAAAAAAATCACACATTTTATAAGCAGTGATTTCAATCATGTTTAACCACAAAAATATTAAACAGATTCATTTCTTAATCCAGATGATACAGATTCCATGAAGTTTCTGTAGGCACTTCACTTTCCATAGAATTTCTTGTTCAGCAGGTATATGAGAAGGTTCACATTCACTTTAACCTTATCAAACATTTTCATTACAGCTACTCCTTCATACTGCATCTGAAGTAAATCCTGAAATTGCGAAGATCATCATTAAATCTCAAATTTGACATTTTGCACATTTAAAAAAATTCTAGAAGAATCTGGGGACAAAAATAAGATTTAGTTGACCTAACTATGGAGTATGCATCAAAATCATTCAGTTAAAAGCACAAGCTTGGTACAACACAGATTATTGGGCCCCACCCACCAGACATTTTGACTTTGTAGCTCTGGGGTGAGGCCCAAGTATATGCATTTTAACAAGTTCCCATGTGATGATGCCATTGTTGGTCTGAGTGCCATACTTTGAGAATCACTTACCTAAATGGAAGAAGATAGATTTTTAGAATTGATAAGCACTGTATAACAGAAAACCACCTCCAATTAATATCAGATATGTATTGATACATATAAATTTATGCATATATACATATATAAAATACATTTTAATTGAAAAACTCAAAATTCAAATATTCAAGCAAGATGGAGTATATCCTTTATAACAATGGTGTTTTCTAAAGTGGAGCAAGCAAGGAGATTACTTGAGGAGCAAAAAGAATATGTGAACTTCTATTTATTCTTATTTTTTCTCATTCTTTAAACATCTAGATTCTGTGTATGTATTTTATAAAGTATATTTGGAGTATAGTAATATATAGTAGTATGTAGACTTTACAAGTAAGTAAGCAAATGGGGATAAATGATCATGTTAAGGAGTAAAGTTCTAGGATAGAAATTTGGGGAACCCTGTATAAAGCAAGTCCTTCCTGATCTAGGCTCCTGTATTGAGAACAAGTCCTTACCCTCTCAAGTCAGGTCTATTGTTCTGTGTTGCACTGCCACCATATAAACAAAGGAAATCAACTCTTGCTAAAATAAAAAACTGGGTCACACCAGTCATATGCATGCGATAAGCAGTAATGTCTCATAATACCACAGGAGAGGGGGTCTTTCCCAAATATAAGATATCATTCTTGAGCTGTCACAGCCTAGTACCCAGACCTCATTTCCTCATTTTCCTGTTCCTAGCTCTGGAAACTTCCTGGCTTTTTTTTTTTTAAAGATTTTTATTATTTATTTATTTGACAGAGAGATCACAAGTAGGCAGAGAGGCAGGCAGAGTGAGAGGAAAGCAGGCTTCCAGCTGAGCAGAGAGCCCAATGCTGGTCTTGATCCCAGGACCCTGAGACCACGACCTGAGCCAAAAGCAGAAGCTTAACTGAGCCATCCAGGCACCGCAAACTTCTTGGTTCTTAATGGTAATGGCTTTACCTAAATGAAACAAGTCTCCCTACAGAAGTTGGAATCACCTTTGAGAGAACTTCTAGCTGCCTCTTCTACCTCTTCAGTTACCTCCAACTGTACACAAGGTGAGAGACACCTGTGCGTGTCTGCAGGGGATTCAGATGGGCCACCAAGGTGGAGAGCAAAGAAGATGACTAAACTTGTGAATAGAAGATCTGATTTGAGACTTAACCTCACCATTTCCTATTTTATGACCTTGCAACTTCACACAGTCTCTCTGAAGTTCTGTGCTTTTTGTGTGTAAATTGGGAGAACACTGCCAATTTCACAGGGCTGCTGCTGGGGATAGGAGATCAAGGTCTATAAGCTCTTTGCACGCCACCATGCCTTGTCAGGATTAACTGGAATCTTGTGAGAAGGGCAGTGGAACCAAGTGATGAGAACTTGGGACTCCAGCTGCCTCTGGGAAAGGAAGACAGCCAACTCTGGAGCCCTTGATGAACACTGGCCATTATGTGTGCAAGGAGAATGTGCAAGGAGAACATCTTCACTTAAGTCACACCCCCCTAGTAGGTATACTGCCAATACCTATAGGATTTAATTAGGAGATCATCCTTAGGAAATGAAGGGAGAAGAGGACCTAGAAACAATGTTAGAAGCGATTTCCCTGGATTCTCTCATAAATTTCTGTCCTGTTGTCAGTCCTTGTCTCACACTAAAGACCTGGCTATCAGGTCCTCTTCGGTAATTCATGTGATAATATAATTGTCTGAAGGCTTTATGTATAAACAGAAGTCTTATTAGCTATTAGATGAAGGGCTGGCTGCTGGGATATTTAACCTCTGCAGGGTCCCATGATTAGTGTTGCCCTGCACTTAGTTTAATGCTCTGCTCTTACTAATTTGAAATTCTCAGTAATTCTGAATAAGGGGCCGTCCATTTTCATTTTGCATCAAGCTCTACAAATTACGTTGCTAGCCCTCATGATATGTTAAAGACTTTGGAAATCTGGGCCATATTAGCCACCTGTATGCAGCTAAGGAGTAACATTTCACAATCAATTACGTGTATAGATGAAAGGCATGGATAGTTAATCTTGCACACTAAATCCTTAACAAAAGAACAAATGAAGCTTGGCATTTGCACCACTGTTCGAAGGAATTCCCATGAGGCCTCTCTGAACAGGTATCTCCTAGTCACTTGGAATTCATTTGTCCAGTTGATGTTGCTTGACCTTGGGTCATTTCCTTCTTCACAAACACATGATAGGTCTTTGCCTAGAGAAGAATGACTAACCAAGAAAATTCACTTTGGAGCACACTCTTTTCTCTTTCTATATTTATCTAAGTGGTATCTAGGGTAACTCAAGCTTTTTAGTTAAATTGTTAGATGGATACATTTAGTGACTTAAAAAAAATTTTTTTTTAAAGATTTTATTTATTTATTTGACAGAGAGAGATCACAAGTAGGCAGAGAGGCAGGCAGAGAGAGAGAGAGGAGGAAGCAGGCTCCCCGCTGAGCAGAGAGCCCAGTGGGAGACTCCATCCCAGGACCCTGAGATCATGACCTGAGCTGAAGGCAGAGGCTTTAACCAACTGAGCCACCCAGGCGCCTCCATTTAGTGACATTTAAAATAAAGTAGAAAACAATACTGTTTCCTTATGTATACTTTTCATAATTGCACATTATCTTTCATTTTCCCTCTAGGCTCTAATTTACTCCATTATTTAAATGGCCTTATCATACTTAGTTCTAATTTCTCTCTCTCTCTCTCTCTCTTTTTTTTTATTTATTTGACAGACAGCAATCACAAGTAGGCAGGCAGGCAGGCAGAGAGAGAGAGGGAAGCAGGCTCCCTGCTGAGCAGAGGGTCCCCCCGAGCACCCCGCCATGTGGGGCTTGATTCCAGGACCCTGAGATCATGATCTGAGCTGAAGGTAGAGGTTTTTACCCACTGAGCCACCCAGGTGCCCCCTAATTTTTCTCTTTAAGCTACAAGGAATGGTAGACAGAAAAGAAGGGATTGGCATCTGCTCCTAGGAGTGGGGGAGTCATTCAGGGCTCCCGGCCACTGGCTCCGCAGGCCGTGAGGCTAGAAGTTGCCACCTGCAATGGCTTGTCAAGATGGTTTGTGTAGATACATACAGAATACCTGGGATCCATTTTCCCATTTATTTGGGACCCAGGTATTTAGGTGTTATTTCCATTTAAAATCTCTTAATGTGAAAAAGAAAAACTCAAATACTTCTTCTTCTCCTTCCTTTTAAAAGATTTTATTTATTTGACAGAGCAAGGCAGAGATAGTGAGAGAGCACACAAGTGGGGAAAGAGAGGGAGCAGCAGACTCTCCCACTGAGCAGGGAGCCCGACTGGGGCTCAATCCCTGGGATTATGACCTAAGACCAAGGCAGCTGCTTAACTGACTGAGCCACACAGGAGCCCCTCAAATACTTCTTTTTTTTTTTTTTTTTAAAGAATTTATTTATTTATTTGACAGAGAGAGATCACAAGTAGGCAGAGAGGCAGGCAGAGAGAGAGAGGAGGAAGCAGGCTCCCTGCTGAGCAGAGAGCCCGATGCGGGACTTGATCCCCGGACCCTGGGATCATGACCTGAGCCGAAGGCAGTGGCTTAACCCACTGAGCCACCCAGGCGCCCCCCCTCAAATACTTCTTTTAGCTGATCCTGTACTAGGGATTAAGAAGAGATTGGGAGGAAATAAACATTTGGTTGCACACTTTTATTTTCTGTTGTTGTTGTGCTTTTTTGGACATAGAAACAGGATGTCGGTCACAGTTTCTGTTCCAAGTGTATTTAGCTTAAATGTGGTTCTTCTGAGCAAAAGGCAATAATTCAGACTGCAGACACCATGTGTCTACTTATAGATAACTATCTTGTACAATGTCTTTCATTCTTATCATCCTAAGCATTTAATAGATATTTTTAAAAAGACATTTATTTCAGAGAGAGAGAGAAAGAGAAGGAGAGAGAGAGTAGGCATGTGCGAGTGGGAGGTGGGAGAGATAATTTTTAAAAAGATTTTATATTTATATTTATTTATTTAAAATATTTTATTTATTTATTTGACAGAGAGAGAGAGATCACAAGTAGGCAGAGAGGCAGACAGAGAGGAAAGCAGGCTCCCTGCTGAGGAGAGAGCCCGGTGGGGGACTCCATCCCAGAACCCTGAGATCATGACCTGAGCTGAAGGCAGAGGCTTAACCCACTGAGCCACCCAGGTGCCCCTAAAAAGATTCTATGTATGATATTTATTTGAGATATTATTTATTTAATTTATTTATTTAGGATTAATTTGAAAGGGAGAGAGAGAGCATGCGAGCAGGAGGGAGAGGAAGAGAGAATGTGAAGCAAACTTAGTGCTGAGTTCTATCCCTCGACCAACTGTGAGATTAGGACCTGAGCCAAAACCAAGATTTGGATGCTCAACAGACTGAGCCACCCAAGTGTCCCCTAAGCATTTGATTTTTTTTTTTTAAGCCTTTGGTTGCATAGCTTTATTATTATTACTTTTTGGCATTACAAACAAATCATACTCATTAACTTGATAATATTTATAATATCCCAAAGGTATGAGGAAAATACTAACATCAGTATTTTCAAATAAGAAAGCATAGGCATCCAGTAATAGCATTATGTAATATAATTTACACAGTAACTAAAAAGCTAGTCATAATTGTTAACATTTGGTCCATATACTTTTTATATTTCCCTCTTAGTTCATTATAAAAATATTCCTAAAAACTATGTATATACAAAAAGATACTGTTTCTAATACACATAACTTTGCCAGTCATGGGTCCTGCAATTTTCCACATACTTTGTATGGTATGGCCAATGTTAGAGCAAAGAGAAAAAGACTTAATCTTCTCTTTGATCCAGAAAGGAGAAAGACAAGTACTTTGATGGGCATCCTCCAAGAAACAAAGGCCAAAAGGCAAGCTCTGTCTGGGCAAATTAAAAACAATTTTCAAAGAAACTAGTAGACCTTTGTGGCAGATTGTGTGGGAGATTGTGTTTTCTAAAGATTGCTGCACCAGTATGTATGCCATTTCACAAGTTCTTCCCACAAAGTCACACTGACCTTGCCTCCATTCAGAGGGGAGTTCTTGGATATGTCTTGAACTTGGATATGTCTTTCTAAATGTTTCAACCAATAGAATGTGATAGGTATGACACTGCACGATTTCCAAGTCTGGGCATAGAAGGAAATCCAACTTCTGCCTGGTTCTCTCTTCCTTTCTCAGGGGACCTGCCTTTTGGAATCAGCCATCATGTCTTAAGGAAGTCCAGGTCATATGAAGAGGCCACATGCAGGCATTCTGGCTTAAAGTCCTAGCTAGTAACTTGGCTGACAGTCAGCCTCATCCACAATTTATATAAATAAACGAGTGTTCAGATAATTCCAGCCCCCAGCCTGCATTTAATTGATTTAACACACTAATGTAAAAATGATCCTAAGAAGGAGAAAGAAGGAGAAATGAGGTCAGGAAAGTTCCAATACTGGGCCTATGTAGTCTCAGAAGAAATCCAAGTTTCTAATAAAAGAAAACTTTCCAGCCTTAATAGCTCTCAATACTTTTATACCATGGTTATGCTTTAAGCTTCAAAAAAGGGAAACATGCCTTAGAAACACTGGCCACTATGGTTTGCCATCTAAAAGCATTTTAGGTTCCAATATTTTGAAAAATCAGAGATTTAAAAAATCATTAATGCTTAAAAAGCTAATATTGGCTGGGGTGCCTGGGTGGCTCAGTGGGTTAAGCCTCTGCCTTCGGCTCAGGTCATGATCTCAGGGTCCTGGGATTGAGCCCCGCATTGGGCTCTCTTCTCAGCGGGGAGCCTGCTTCCTCCTCTCTCTCTCTCTGCCTGCCTCTCTGCCTACTTGTGATCTCTGTCTGTTCAATAAATAAATAAAAATCTTAAAAAAAAAAAAGAAGTTAATATTGGCAAAAAATCCTTGCAGCGGTCTTCTGGTGAACCTCACTGTTATGAAGGGCATAAGCCAGGGGAGGCAAAAATGACCCACATTATAAAACTCACCCCCCACTTTGCAGAAATCCCAGCTTACCTGAATATTGAGCTGTACCTTTTCCATCTCAACACCAAGGAATTTTGATCTGACATCAAAGATGCCCACATCTTCAGTAGATATGATATCAAATGTAACATTTTTAAACCTAGTGAAGAAAGGGACACTTACACGTGCGGAACTGCAAATTTATATGTAAAGCTGACACAAGTTAGCAGAATCCTTAGTTCCATGCTTAGTGCAAGGTCCACTGCAAAAATTCTAAGCAAGTCTCAGAAACCTTCCATCATCCCACTTCCCACTCTGCTCACTGAAACTAGGTTTGATGGCTCCTGTTGGGACTGTAGCCAAGAGCATTGAAGTAGGTCCTTTATTACAAAAGAAATGCTATTAAAGTATGGCCCTGTTCTTAAATAACATAAACAGATGAGGAATCATGTTCTCTGAGTGGGTGTATTCAGGAGAATTTTTGCTGGGATGAATGGAGTAGAGGCCAGGTCGGGAGAGAAGGCTGGACCCAAAAAGCAGCACACATGGGGAGTCTGGCTTCCCCCCCGTCCCAGCAGTGATGGGGCACAAGACTCATGGTCCCTGTAACACAGACAATCCGCTGGAACGTGGTACGGGGCTACAGAGGAGAGTTCCCTTCTAGGTCAAATGCACACCCCAACAGCATACCGCCTGGCTCTGCCCCACGTGTTGGCACACAGCTTGTGGCTTTGAAATGAGAATGGTACTATCTTGCCCTTGTAAACAACCCTTATCATTCTAGACCAAAAGACAGCTTTTCATTCTCACTGATATGATTCAGTGAGAATTTGGTGGGAAATTTGGTGGGAAAGGGGAGGCTGGCAAATCCAAACGCACTGGACCAGGCATGGGAAGCCCAGTGACCTCCTGGGCACTTCCTACAATCCATAGCACCAGATACTCGGGGTCTGATGGGAAGACTCGAGATTACAGCACATGTATTTCCCCGTCATCTGTAATCGGGGGTAGGCCTTGACAGACCAAATGAAGCTCTCTTCAAAGGACACAGGAAACTGAACAGAAGAGAGTCAGATTTTATGGGCATGATTAAAGGGAACTTGTGTTGGGTGTAGATTCTGGGTCACACTCACTGGTTGGTCTGAAGGTCGTCTATCCCCAGGAGGACACCCTTCTCATGCAGCTTCGCTGCCGTGTACCTCACCGGCTTAGATCTCTTCGCGCCTTTGGGTTCTCCTTTCCCATCTAGTTTAATCGATCTTCGAGAGTTTCTGACAAAATAAGAATAAACTGTGTTATCATGATGGTAAAGTCAGAGGCTTCTAGGGGTGCAGTAAGCATGCTGGGGTGCCCACCACAGTTCATACTGGGCCTCAATGCCCTGAATATGAAACTTTCTATTTTGCAATAGGAGGTGACAATTTTCCCTAGACCTTAAAACCTCACTACTGAAATCTAAGAGGAAGCTATTTTTAAAGTGACTGAAGTTTGAATGATAGACTAACATTTTTCAAAAAAGTTGCTCTCTATTTTCTCAGGCATGTTGAACTACATAGCTCTATTAAGTAATTCTGCAAGCAGCTTTGGTTCATTAATCTCAACTGCATACTCCTAAGTAAAGGTGTTACTAAGACTCCTTTAGTTTCTTTAATAAATACTATGTGGCTAGCAATGTTCTAAGTACTTTATGAATAATCTTCCCATTTGCAAAATTGACATTTCCATAGGGCTTTGAAATAAACATTCCTTTCTTATTGTTTCATTTACCTCTCCTAACAATGCTTGTGAGGCTAGTCCTCCTCCTGCCACCTTGAAGATGAGAAAATTGAAGTTCGAGGGAAGTTCGCTGGGCTGGGTCACAGATCACATAATATAAGCGTAAATTAGAATGCAAATCTAGCTCCCCTAACTGCAGACCTTGTAAAAATGCCTTCAAGTAGTTGCAATAAATATGAAAAAAAAAAAAAACAAAATAAAAAAACAAACAAAAAACCCTAACAACCTTATTTTTACTGGGTATTATTATCTTGATCAACTTCTTCTTCCCAGGAACAGAGCAGAAGTAATTTACAGGCTGCAAGCAAATGAATTAAAATTCAGAGCCA
This sequence comes from Neogale vison, assembly GCF_020171115.1. Taxonomy (NCBI): domain Eukaryota; kingdom Metazoa; phylum Chordata; class Mammalia; order Carnivora; family Mustelidae; genus Neogale; species Neogale vison. The sequence continues at coordinate 214,318,846 of NC_058091.1, forward strand.
GTGGGGCCCAAATAGATGGGGTTTAATTTGCTTATCTCCCTTCATTAAATCTTCTATGATTAATGTAATTGATTTTTCTGTACAGCACCATTTCCTATTGTCAATTTGACTACATGGATTACATGAAAATATTGCATTACATATTTAAAAGTATTACATATTGCATTACATATTACAATTACATATTGCATTACATATTTAAAAGTAATTAAAATTCGATTAGTATCGACTTTAGTCTAGGAGTAAGAACAATTATGAGCATAGAATACTCATTAAAAGTGGCTATGTCGTGTATAAAAAATCTGCAATATGTATGCTAATGGGTAATGGGAAACTGCCAAATTTTGTCTTTTATGTCAATAATATTTTTTTAAAACCACTAAGCAATTTTAAAGGCTTTTAAAATTTGAGAGAAAGAGAGAGCAGGTACAGGTGGGGGGGTTGGTTATTAAAGGAGGGCAGAGGAGAGAGAGAATCTCAAGCAAACTCCCTGCTGAACACAAAGCCCAAAGGGGTCTCTACCTCAAGACCCTGAGATGATGACCTGAGCCAAAATCAAGTCAGATGCTTAACTGACTGAGCCACCCAGGGGCCCCACTAAGCAGTTTTAAATCATTAGGGTAGGCGTCTGGGTGGTTCAGTTTGTGGGTGCCTTTGGCTCAGGTCATGATTCCAGGGTCCTGGGATCAAGCCCCACATTGGGCTCACTGCTTGGCAGGAAGTCTGCTTCTCCTTCTCACCCTCCCTCTGCTTGTGCTCCCTCTCTCTCAAAATAATAAATATTTTATTTATTTATTTATTTATTTATTTATAAATAAATATTTTATTTATTTATAAATAAATTTAAAAATCTTTAAAAATCTTAAAAAAAATCATTAGGCTGCCTTCCACTGTTAGCAAATACCAGGAGTTAGCTAACATTTTAATATTGTCTATTGTAAACATTCAAAAAACAAGAGTAGCTTTAATTTTTATCAGTGTTCAAAGGCACCTTTGACTGAAACAGACAAAAGAAGAAAGGAGAGTGCTTCTGCAGTGTAATTCTAACTGGTAAAGCCCCTTGCTTAAAATACAACAGAGGAGCTACTTGAATCCCAACGTCAATGGGCAATTCAAAAGCTCTGAAATGCACTTCAACTTCTGAGATCACAGAGGCAAATCACAAAACTGAGGTTCTAGTGTTTGGCTATTAAATAATGCAAGCAGTTTGCTTCCAAGCTGAACTGTCCAGGATCATAGAACAGATACCCCTAAACACCAGGACACCATAAACAGACACAGAATTTTAACTTACCTTCTCTTTAAGTTGTCTAAACAAGTCTTTATGTAGGTGTCATAATAATTAATCTGGTCTTCATAAAATGCCGCCTTCTCATTAAGTGCCTTCAGGGTCTGCTGAAGTTTGGCCAACTCAGCTTTCCGAAGCTTACGATGTATTCTTTGATTTCGAATGTCCTAAAAGAACAAGTCAAGGCTATGGTACGAGATTTAAGAAGTTGACTTTATGATATTGCCAATGTGGGGCAAGAAGAATGTGGACTATTAAATCCCTATTTGTGACCATTAACCTGTAGCTTCCCTCAGTGACCTTAATCTCTGAACACTAAAGTGTCCCTCCTTCCTTGCTTATACTTCAGACTGGCAAGGGTCCGTATTTCACTTTAACAGAGTTGCTAAGGTTTATTTTTCCCTTGATGGAAAAACAGAGAAGCATTTTTGGAATAACCATACAATTAATTTGAGAAAAATAGTGTTTTAAGAGGGGCCTAAGGAAGACTGTTCCAGGAGATACAAATTTCTTCAGAATGTGTTCAACATTCCACTTAGAAGAATATTTTACCTGGAAAGGTTTACATGTATAAATCAATGCATTCATTTTAGAAATAAGTAAAATAAAATAAAATAAAATAAAAAAAAACAAAAAGCCTCCCAAAACCCCAATGAGCTTTTTTATCTGGAAAATATTTCTCAAGGTTTGCAAAACAACTGAGCTCTCAAGACTGATTGGAAAAATTTTACTCTGGTAACTATTCCTTCGATTTAAAGAGAGTTCAGAGAACATTAAGTTGTCCAAACTGTTCACAACCTATAAGAACTAGGCTATATTTAAACTTAAAGACATAAGATTTATTTGTAATTCTAACTGGTAAATCATGAAAGTGTTTCATTTAAGAAAACAGTGTTTGTTTACTCTGAGTTTCCTTAGGTGGACAAAATAAAACACATTCCCCTAGGAATCCAAATAGACATGCACACACCTTTAAGTAACAATTCTCCAATAAACAGAATCTTTTAGAGGATGCCTTCATGGTAACCTTTTTTTTTTTTAAAGGCAAAAGCATTAATTTCACTACTAATTATTCCCAAAGAGAAATATTTTCCACCCCACAGCTATGGAAAGAAATATGACTTCCCTTGAATCACTTAGGCTAGGAGTACTAAATCTACTGCTCTAAGTGACCCTAAATTTCCATGGAAGAAAGAAGCCAAGCTGATTTTCCACCAAGAAGGTAACAACATTTACTTCTATCCTGATCACTTAACTGCCTTTAACATCCAGATCCATTTTAATTTGCATATTTGGATAAAAAGAAGGAAAGGTCGTTTTGACACAAGTATATACTTCCTTATCCTTGGCAAACAGATCTCATCCATTTCCTGTGATGCTTCCTCATGCTAATTTGAGATCCTTTTCTCAGGAAGTTTACCAACTGTAAAAATTTAGGCTGAGAAAGCAGAAAGCGCCCTTGAAGTGTTAACTGCATTTAGGCTCAGCTGCTCAGAGGACATTCTCAAGGACATGAGTTACTACCTCAGTGGCAGATCCTAAGAGCAACTGGGCTATATGACAACTAACAAGAAAGAACTCTCATTGAAATGTCATTTCTAAAACTAGTAAGTATTGGGACGCCTGGCTTGCCCACTTGATAGAGCATGTGACTCGATCTCGGGGTTGTAGGTTTGAGCCCCATGTTAGGTGTAGAGATTACTAAAAAAATAAAATCTTAAAAAAAACCCTCAAACTTAGTAGCTATTGCTTCAAAGTATAGATGAAATTTGTCTATTAAATTTCCCAAGCATTTATTTCTGGTGTGCGTCAAATGTCCTAATGATGCAGGGAAGTTTTGTTATTTCTCTATTAAAAGTCATCAATGGCTTTGAAATCTTTGATAATCTGTAATATTGGCCATGGCAATACAACTAGGAGTCTGTTATGTCACCTGAGAGAGTGCCTAGCATGTGACCAATGATTAACAAATGTCTGCTAAGTGAAGAAGTAAGAATACTATTTCCAAAAACCTTGGCAATCTCATTGAGAATGTCTTGGTATTTATTCTTGGATGACACGTGTCCAGTTTGTTCCAATGTCCTGAGGTTCCTCTGGATTTTCCTCTTCTTCTGCTCCAGGGGTAGCTGTGCATCTTCAACCATAGACTGACTATGCTTCATTTCTTCTGGAGCCTGGGAATCTATAATTGCTCGGCTCACCATATCTCTGGCATGATCTGTCTCCTGAAAGGGGAGTATCAAGATATTGACTTTTCTCTGGTTCTCTAGTCTCACAAATTCATAAACTGTTCAGGCAAGTTCATGTCAAAATAAAATAAAATAAATAAAAGAAATCCTCAAATCAGAGTCCAAAGGCCAGAATCAGCTATGTTCTTCACGGATTTTGAATAGGTCTTCGCGAAGAAATTATTTCAACTTTTTGAGAAATATGGCAATGGTGGCAGGCCTACTTCGAGCAAAATTATCAATGGCTACTTTAGTGCTAAGATGAGAAATCACCTTAGTAATGAACATATTATAGTGGATAACTGATATTTTATAATTTTCTGGGTGGAAGGATTTCAATTCATGGATAGTTCAGCTGAGGGAACTAAAACTACATTATTCCTTAAAACACAGCTATTCAAACACCGTGAACATCCAGAACCCAAATGAACTCTTACACATCCGCCATATTTATGGAGATTGGTAAGCCACAAGGGCAGAGACCTTTATTTTAGGAAAGGAATAATTCTCAAACTACGAACTCTGAAAAACCTGCAGGGTGTCTTTGAACCAAAGGAAGTAAGAATATTTTAGTTCATCCCAAGTTCCCAAATAAATGATTAGTAAATGAATGAATGAATTTGGACAGGTTGTTATTAAAAAACAAAAACAAAAACAACCCCAGTAATAAAAAGAGACTGGTGATCTTCCCATTTCATTGCATTAGACAACTGACTGACACAATATAAAGTCTAAGGATACATATATAATTAGATTACAGGTAGATCAATATCATGTACACGGGAATAGTTTACCAGGTCAGTGGTCAACAATAGTATCTGCAGGGCTTAAATACATTATTAGACACCTAGTATGTGCTGGTTATCATTCTATCCACTTAACATGTTTTAAATCATTTGTTTTTGCTGTCAGTTAAACACTATTATTATTCCCATTTTATAGTTGAGGAAACTGAGGCAGAGAAACCCTTCTGAGTGCCTAGAATTAAACAGTGAGGAGGTGCAGGACTGTAGTTGATCTTGGAAGTCTGCATTCTTGTGACTATGCTACATTTGGAGAAAAATTAAATGTTCAATAAGGACAGTAGGATATTCCGCTAACATTGTTTAACCATATTCACGTTAACAAACCCCAGATAACTTCAAGTTTCATTCTATATATTTTTTGAATTAAAAACAGTCATTTCTTGGCAACCAATTAAATGATGATTTATTCAGGAATGGAGTGCCTGGGTGGCTCAGTCAGTTGGGCATCCGACTCTTGATTTCCGCTCAGGTCATGACCGAAGGGTCATGGGATCGAGCCCTGTATTAGACTCTGTGCTCAGGAGGAAGTCTGCCTGAGGATTCTCTCTCTCCCTCTTCCTCTTCCCCTCTCCCCACTCACATGCTCATGCTCTCTCTCTCAAATAAATAAATCTTTAAGGAAAGAAAGAATGATTCAGGAAAATTATGAGTAGCTCTGCTAAGAAGTACCTAATTAGATAATTTTGTTAACTTTTGTTTAGAGAGTGGCAACTCTCTTAAAAGCCATAGGAGTGAATTAGGGTAAGTCAGAATGAACTGAATACACGACGATGCATTTTAGAAGATGTTGATAACAACATTCATGCAAGATTGTTAAGAATCTTTTTTTTTTTTTTTTTTTAAAGATTTTATTTATTTCTTTGACAGAGCGAGATCACAAGCAGGCAGAGAGGCAGGCAGAGAGAGAGGAGGAAGCAGGCTCCCCGCTGAGCAGAGAGCCCGATGCGGGCCTCGATCCCAGGACCCTGAGATCATGACCTGAGCCGAAGGCAGCGGCCTAACCCACTGAGCCACCCAGGCGCCCCGATTGTTAAGAATCTTGAGTCACTTACAGCATGATAATGGTGGTCTGGCCAGATGCACTCAAGACATTCGCTTCTCAAGCATTTGGAAAACAATTTTAATGTGCAAGACACGTCTCAAGTGAGCAAATACATAAGATATGAAAGGTGTTTTTCTCCATCCTACTGATCAGAACTATCTTTATTCACAGTCTGATAAGGTTTACAGTGAACATTCAGAGGCTTTCAAAGACCTAGAATTATCTTCCTAGTCAAGGACAAAATTACACTCAACATCCATTTGGTGCTGTATTTTGTATTTCATTCCCATTCTAAGGAGTTTACATTTATGACTGAACTCAGCTGCCAGAGTAACACAGAAACTTCTTCACTTTCAAACCATGTCAGTGACACCGTCCTTGTGGCAACAGTAAACACCGGACATGACGATTAAGAAAGTCAACTCACATAGACGGTACTTATTATCTTACACTCAAAGGCCAATTACCTGTTGTGTCGTTGCTGGTGTCTCCAAGATTTCTGGCAACGTGTTCCCTGGCTGGTTCCGGATCACATCAATTATCAGCTTCTTGGTCCTTACAAAATGGAGAAGCAAGAGACAGAGTTTCAGACGGCACTCTTGCTGAACCACAATCTGCTTCTCCCCTATGCTTCTCTGTATGTATTACAAGAATGCTCACAAAAATGAAGCTTTGAAGATAACCCCTTAAAGTAGAAGAGTCTTTCGGAAATTCACATGTGTTCTGAAGGCAAGTTTGTGAACGCTTTATCTTCAAAGTCTGGGTTTTACATACTGGATGTTGTGGGATTATGCTGTCAGTAACAGGGGGACAAGTATGTCATTCGATTCCTTCTCTAAGTACTTTTTCTTCTCTTTAGATGGAGACGACTTCTGATGAGCAGGAGGGGTATGGGTTGTTACCGCAGAGGATGCAGGAATGATAGCTAATACCCTACCCTCTTTCCCGACTTTACTAAAATTGAAGCTTCTGATCCTGCTTAGTACTTTATAAGCCCTTAGGAGCCAGGCCAATGGTTATTCTTCCTAGTCTGAGACAGTTATGGAACATTTGGAAGGCCAGTGGGAGCAGTGGTCCCGGGTGGGCTGGGGTGGCTTTGGCAGCCAGCTGACACAGCAATGAGGCTGGTGGTGTTTGAGAACCTCGGGTCTGGTGGATGAGCTAACAGATGGGCTTGTGTCCTTGTCTCCAGGGGGCCAAAAATAGAGGGGTCACTCAGTAAAGTGCTAGTAGCTAGGAAATTCCACTGAAAGTGCTAAAACCACAGTACTATTTCACATGTGTCCTTCATGGCCATCCTACTCAGAGCCTGGTTTATGTAGTGATGTGAAAAGATTTCAACATAAAAGGCAAAGTGTCAAGTGTATGTGTACATTTACATGAGTGGGAAAATTATTTTTGGATATAGCTGCCCTTCCAAAAAACAGAGACACTTAAAGAGCCGCCTTAAATTATAAACAGGTCTAATTGATGACGTTAGTTTCACTGTTCTTGCTGCCCTGTTGGATTTAACATCATTTCTTTCAAAGGCCTGGCGTGCCATCACTGGATGATGTCTTTCTTCTTCATCTATAGCAGGAAATGTTCACATGGCACGAAAATGGGAAAATGAAAACAAAACACTGTTCGTGTTTTGAAGCATTGGGGCCAATGACAGAGGAAGCCCTCAAAGTGAAGTCCAAATATCTTATTTTTGAAAATAGGATAAAATCCAAGAAACCATTTGTAAATATTACTTTTGTTATTTCTTATTTACTGCAGGTCTGTATGAGAAGAATGATTACAGCCATTTCCTCTGACCCATGACCTTTCCCTGCTGGGGATTTACAGGCTGTCTGGGAATGTCCCAACCCTCCCCCGAGAGTCCAAGGTGGATACATAGCTAATTATAGCCTTGGGGGAGAGGGCACTGTTCCTAAGGCAGCTGTAGCTTAGAGAGCCAAGTCTCGTTTCCTCCGCACACATGACTCCCCCTCTTCTAATCATCATTAATGTCTTCAACAGGAACATCAAGTTAAAAATAAAAGCACTGGATGATTTAAAAAATGTCAACACAGTGATGGTTTCATATTGGCAATAAAATTCTAAGAACCACTTATGATCTATCTTTCTAGAAAACTCCTAGCTCGTTTCTTTAGAGAGAGTATCTAATGACCAAAATGACCGGGGTCACTAAAGTGAGCCCTACCAGGGACAAAGAATGTTTGTTTGTTAAGGAGTCGTTCAAGCACAAACTAGCTACACCAGGTCTTTCTATTGGAATTCAGCTTTATGTCTCGCCTGTGGAATCCACCGCCAAATTTCCACCCCAGACATCTCACATGTAAGTTAACGATCCTGTTTCAGGACAGGGAACTCACTGTCTCCCCCTGCAGTATGCTAATGGTTAAGGGCACTGGGACCAGACGGATTTAAGTACCATTTGGGCCTCCTGTGGCTTACTGGTTGTGTGGACTTGTGCACTTTATATAATCCCAGTGAGTCTCTTTTTTCATTTATAGAATCAGAATCTCTCAGAGGACTTAGGACTGAATGAAAAGTCACATGTAAAGCCGTTCACTAGGGTCTGACATGTGGTAAGCATCCACATGGTCATTAAAGCTTTGCTGCCCAAGAGGCAGCCACGGGCCACAGATGGCAATGGACCACTTGAAACATGGCTAGTCCAAACTGAGATGTGTTGTAGGTGTAAACCACACACCACATTATGAATGTTTAAATATGAAAAAATTAACAATTTCTTACGTTAATTACATATCGAAGTTATGACATTTTCAATATATTGGATTACACTGACTGAAATTAATTTCACCTGTTTCTTCTCAAAATGTAATTTCTTGTGTGGCTCATTTTGAATTTATTTTGGCGAGTACATATTGGAACATTCCATTCTTACACAGCACTCACTCTGAGAGGCCTGCCTTCCAGTGAATCCCACTCACTAGACCTGCTTAGTCACGGGACTTCAGCACTAAGGGGAACCTTTGGGCAATAGTCCAATCCCTGATTATACAAGTGAGGCAACTAAGACATTAGAGGTTCTAGAGTTAGACAGAGGTTATACTATTTTTCTAGAGTTGCAAAAAACAAGTTGAATTCACTTTCCATATCATCAGTCCCTCACAAACCTGCAGAGAGGCCTAAATTGTGTCCCCATCCTCTCTTCCACTCCTTTCTTTTTGCAAAGCCCCCAGTTCCTTTCTTTTTTTGCAAGCAAGACCCCCAGTTCCTTAAGCCTCTTCACAATAAGGTTTAAACAGAATTAACAGTTTTGCTCCCATTTGTTTGCCAATGATCTTAAGATGTGTCCCCTCTTCACCCCAATGCAAACACAATAGTCTAGATATAGTTTAACCACCATAAATCAACTAACTGGGTGGAGGACTGGTTCCCTGGCTGTTCCAGCAATAAGTAAGACACCAGACCAAAGAGACCAAGGACCTTAATTCTAGGCAAGAATTAAGAGAAAAGGAAAAACAGCAGGGAGTTTGTTCACCGCAGCTGTGTTCAAGTCCTATTGTTGGTAAATGAGACCACGTGTTGATGTGGCCCCTTAGACTTGGCCATTCCACTCCTATGGCATCTTTGATGATGCTCTGACCAGTAGTATCTCTGAGTCCCCCTCCCCCCACCCCGCCATCTGCTTTACAGTTTGCCCAAGTTTGAAAAGAAGTTCATGTTTGTGCAATCTAAGGGATATTTCCAGTTGTTTAAAATTCTTCTGGCATGATTCTTCATTTTTATCACCAGACATCGAGTATTAACTTAGCCAATTAGGGCCCATGCGAGTTTGTACCAAAAGCAAAGGCGCCTTTCAGATGGGATGATAGGTGCCTCAACTGAATCACGGGATAGGAAAAAAAGTTCCTGAGAAATGACGATTGAAGAACCCAGGCAACTAAGTTTGATTAAACCCACAAATGTTGCCTTCTACTGAAACACACATACTTTGGTAGAAAAACAAGCTTAAAAAGGTCATGAGGATCACATTTTTTTTTTTTAATGTAAGCTCTACGTTCAACATGGGGCTTGAACTCATGACCCTAAGATCAAGAATCACATGCTCTCCAAACTGAGCCCACCAGGAGCCCCAGAGATCACACGTTTGAAGTGGAATCATGAGTTATCATGAGAAAGATTTATGATTGTGTAGTTTTCTATAAGTTATACAGTGTTAATACATGCCTTCTTTGCTCATCGTATCCCTTCCTTCCCCTCTCTGTCTGCCCTCTTCCCCATTTAAAGAAGAGGAAACTGATGCTGAGGGAACTTGCTCAGATGGGAAGTAAGTGCCAGACTGAGGCTGTTAATTCCAGGTCTCCCCAGGAGGCCTCAACCAGGATTTTTGGGTTTGTTCTTTCAGTATCACCAGGCGTGGTAATATTGGCAAAATGGCAAAAGCCCAAACTGAGGAACCTTATTCCATACACATGCAGAAGGGAAAGACAGTGTTCTTTCTACTCCCGTCTGTGCCTTTACATCCTTCCCATCAATTGGTCAGTCTTTCCTCTCTGGCCTGGAAAGATCCCCCAGCATCAGTTATGAAGAAACTGCTCTGCTATCATTCTCATGATTTATTCCAAGATTCCCAAAGGTACAAAGAGTAGTGGCCTTGCCCTCAATGAGTTGTAAAATCTTGTAATCAAGAGGACAGATCCTGGAAGAGTTAAGATCATCTGAGTGAACCTATTCTCCTCTTACTAGCCATATTAGCTAGGAAGGAGTTTTTGTCTGTTCTGTGCCTCTGCATAAAATAGAGATAATAACCTCTGCCTCTTATGATTGCTGAGAGTATAGCATGACAGATTTCATATATATCTATATTCATATAGATATGTAATATCTGGAATATTATATATTCCATTATATACAAGTATACAATATACATATATATTTTTATTTATCTGTATCTATAAGATAGTCCCTGTCACGTGGTAACATTACATAGGTGTTTGCTATCATTTTCATCAAATTACTGAGAATTATAAAGCTAGCATAATATAAAGTTTATAAGCATAAGGATTAACAATGTCTCAGGGTGCCTGGGTGGCTCAGTGTGTTAAGCCTCAGCTTTCGGCTCAGGTCATGATCTCAGGGTCCTGGGATTGAGCCCCACATCAGGCTCTCTGCTCAGTGGGAAGCCTGCTCTCCCTGCTTCTCTCTCTGCCTGCCTTTCTGCCTACTTATTATCTGTCAAACAAATAAATAAAATCTTTAAAACAACAACAACAACGTCTCAAATTCTTCTATGGCAAATGCCCCCATGGAGAGGAGTTACTCAACACTGTAAGGCTAGTTGTTTTGTAATTAATCATAAGAGGACATTTCTGAAAGTTAAAAACACAACCTGTTTAAGGAGGAAGCAGAATAGTTTTGTTTTTGATAGAGAAAAGCCAGGTATTTTCATGTCCCAAATGTTCTGCATTCCATGACTGTCCATTTCCCATTAACTTCTAAAAGGTGTTGTCTGTTTTTAGTTAAATTTGGTTCTGCAATGAAGATCACCAAAAACTATGCATTATGCTTGAGTTTGGAATTTGGTTTATTAGCTTGGAAAAAAGACATCACCATTAGAGTTTTCAAATCAATATTTAAGGTGTCTATTAATGAAATATCCATGATAAAAGGGCTTATGAATTTAAAGCATGTCAGTGACTAGCTACTTGCTTCCCATAATTTGAGACCTAAATTTCCTCACCTCAAAGATAGAGATGTGGACTAGATGGTCTCTAAGCTTGCTATCACTGACACATTTTATAATTATCTATTATTAGCAAGATTTTCAAATATATACCTAAAGTATAATGTCTTTGAAGGTAAGGTTTGCCTAATATCATGGAGCTAATTCTATTGAATCTTTTGGGCAATACCCAAATTCCACTTTCACAGAAGTCTACTGGGTCAATTTTTGTTTCAGGTTTTCACTTCACACTGACCACCAACTGGAGTGCTTAGTGAAGGGCTCTGCCCAGAGGAAGGCTATCTAGACCCCAGAGGTCTAGGAAAGCAGTTTATCATCATGAATTATTCAAACACTTGCCCAAAAGCCTTTCTATAGAAATGAGAAAGTTAATTCTACAATTCACACTGAATTGCAAGGAACCCCAAATAACCATAGTCTTCCTGAAAAAGAACAACTTGGAGGACTTACCAGTTTCAAAACTTATTACAAGGCTACAGTGATCAATGCAATGAGGGATTAGGATAAAGACTGACATACAGATGGATGGAATAGAATGAAGAGTCCAGAAAGGCATACATGTGTGGTCAGCTGGCTTTTGACAAGGGTACCTAGACCATTTATTTGAGAAAAATAGTGTCTTTAAGAAATGATTGTAAGACAAATGAACATCCACATGCAAAAAAATGAAGTTGGCCTACTGCCTTACACCAAACACAAAAATTAGCTCAAAAGGGATAATACACCTAAATATAAAATATAAAAATAAAAAAGTAAAATATAAAAACAAAACCTATAAAACTCCTAGAAGAAAACAGGAGTATATCTTCATGACCTTGGATTGGGCAATGATTTCTTGTACATAACAACAAAAGGACAAGTAACAACAAAAAAATTGATTAACTGTCCTTTGTCAAGTTAAAAACTTTTATGCATGAAAGGATATTACCAAGAGAATAAAAAGACAACGGACAGAAGGGGTCAAAGTATATGCAAATCATAAATTGTGTAGGAGTTTACTATCCAGAACATAGCAGCAATGCTTAGAACTCCGCAATGGAAAGACAAACAATCCAATTTAAAAAACCGGGCAAAAAACTTGAGTAGACATTTCTACAAAGAGGGTATACAATAGCTATCAAGGACATGGAAAGACCCTCAATGTTATTAATCATCAGTGAAATGCAAATCAATGCCATGATGAGATAGTACTTCATACACACTAGGATGGCTATAACAACAACGCAAAACAGAACCAAAGTGTTGGTGACGATGTGGAAAAATTGGAACACTTACACCTTGGTGGTAGGAATATAAATGGTAAAGCCAATGTGAGGAAAGTTTGGCAGTACCTTAGAAAGCTAAACTTAATATTACCTTAAGACCCAGCAATTCCATTCCTAGGTTTATACCCAAAAGAACCAAAAACAGGTGTTCAAATAAAAACTTGCACACTGATGTGCGTAGCGGTACTATTCACAATAGTAAGAAGGTGCAAACAACCCAAATGTCCAGGATAAATGTGGTATTTCCATGCAATTGAGTATTATCCAGCCAAAAACACTATGCAGAGTCAAAGAAGCCAGACACTAAAAGCTACAGAGTGTATGATTCCATTTATATGAAATACCCAGTTAGGCAACTACACAGAGACAGAAAGCACCAGGGACTAGGGACTAGAGAGCAGGGCGTGGAAAGATGTCCTGGGGTGGTAGGGAGTGACTGCTTAATGGGTGTGAGGTTTACTTTTGGGGTGATGAAATGTTTTGGGACTAGAAAGTAGTGATAATTGTGTAACATTCTGCATGTACTAAATGCCCCTGAATTGTACACTTTAGAAGGTTAAAATGGTAAATTTTGTGCTATGTATATTTTACCACTTAAGAAAAAAATGAGTGGCTGGCTCTATTTATTTATTTATTTATTTATTTATTTTAAAGATTTTATTTATTTATTTAACAGAGAGAGATCACAAGTAGGCAGAGAGGCAGGCAGAGAGAGAGAGAGGAGAGGAGGAAGCAGGCTCCCTGCTGAGCAGAGAGCCCGATGCGGGACTCGATCCCGGGACGCGAGATCATGACCTGAGCTGAAGGCAGCGGCTTAACCCACTGAGCCACCCAGGCGCCCCTGGCTGGCTCTATTTAGACACTATTTGTTTGCAGCTGTGACAGAGACCCCCAAGGGCTAAGGCAGATAGGACAATGGACCAGGTTTCTCCAGCTAAGATATAAGGCTGCCCAACAGGCCTGACTTGTATGGTTCTGCTTTTAAAATGAATTCCAAAAGTCCGCAGACCCATGGAGACTCTTCAGAAAGAAGTATAAATATATATATATAAATACAGGACACTGAGATTATTTGACATTTTATACTACCCACATTGTGATTTCCATTCATTAGTGCATGTATTTGAGTTGACTGCCTTTAGAAAATGATGTTCAAATAAAAGATCAAACCAATATGAGAAAATTTCCTCCCATGACTTCTAAGGACAAAGAGTATGAGATCATAAGCTGCTTGGCCTCATTTAATTTTTATGGCAGAACCATACAATCTGCATTTCTAGTTCCCTTTATAATTGGCACTTTCACCCAGGAACCCAGAGAACAGACTGTGCAGTTTCCCCCCTTACCTCCGCCGCCCTGCGCTGCGTTGGCTCTCTGCAAATTCAACCTGACTTGCTATTTAGTAGTCTAAGGAACTGCCTTCAACTCTTTCTGAGGGCAAGGCTGTGTAAGAGTCCTGTAGCTTGGCCTCTGTCCTGCTTTCCACTAGCAGACTTCAGACCCCCAGAGGGCAGAGACTGTTAATGGCTTGCTTACTGCTATAGCCCAGCATCAAGCCAGGGCCATGGACACAGAGCAGGTCCTGAAGATTTGCTACATGAATACAGTTCAGGCCTTAGATAATCTGAGGACAAACTAAGGAAGCCAAAAAGAAGCAGCACGGGTAGGAACAAAGGACACTGTTTTTTTCCGCCATTTTAATGGATGATAATGAACAGCTGGAAAAAAATTAACTGGAGGTGAGGGCTGTTTGAATCCTGTCGGGGCAGAAAGGAAAGCTCTTGTTACAGATGAAAACCACCTCAGAACTCATGACATGTAACTTGGAAGTAATGTGTGAAGTATTATTTAAATATGTAATTATTCCATTTTGGCCCCATTTTCCACTTCCATTCTCTACCTCAGTCTAATACACAACTGACTTATGCATCCTTTTGTTTTTAAGTTCTTAAAAACTGTATTGTTTGGTGAGCATATGTTTTGGCTTATGGTGTTTTGATTTATAGTGATGGATCTCATTCTTTCTTACTCCGTGTGTAAAGGGCTGGTATGGAACATCCAGAGGCCTTGATGGAAACAATACAGTATAAAATCATGAATGCTTCACTGTAAATCCTCGGGGGCAGAAACTAGGGTATAAATGAAAGCTGGTAAACATATCTGGGCTTAGTATAAGGGAAAGAAGGTTAATAAAGTAAATGACAGTGTTCGGTCTTACCGTGGTACGTCTTTTATACCAACACTGGATACCAGACATTAAATATGGTCTTGAGTATTTCCTCATTAATCTTTTCACCACTCTGAAACAGTTATTTCCCTTTAGTTACCTCAGGACTTTTACAGGCAGAATTAATCACTTTGTTTCTTAACAGAAAGGAATCAAATTGCTACATGGAAAACCGAAAAACAAGATGGGCTTTATAAACTATTATAATATTTAGTTTCTTCTTAAATGATAAGTAGTCCATTATCTGTTGGTCAGATGTTTGATGAATAAACAACGTATTTTGATATTTAGATACATCAAAATGAATTATTTGGGGATTCAGCCCATTTAAATTTGCATGTTTTAAGATGCGCAGTCAGAGACACAATGTGCCTGTTATGCCCCAAACTTACTTTATCATGAGGCTTTGGCCATCTATAGCTTCGCCATCCCCTAGGTCATACTTGCTTGTCAAATAGAGGGAAATCTCAATCTTTGAGAGTTGATTTAGTGCATTTGCTTTGTTAGGGTCATTGGGGTCAACTGCTCCTTCCCCTGCAGAAATAAAACATTGTTATTCTTACCATTCACTCATTGTGTTGGCATCTGCAACGCAAGATAAAGGTTCTATGGGAAAGACAGGCTCAGTTGTACAGGGATAACGGCCTTCATAAAACAAAACAAAATAAAACACATTCTAATACACTGCAAGAGACTTTTAAGATCTCTCTCTCTTTTAAAGATTTGAAATATTCTCTACTCCCAATGTGGAGCTAGAACCCACAACTCCAAGATCAAGAGTCGCATGTTCCACCAACTGAGCCAGCCAGTCACCCCTTAAAAAAATCTCTGATTTGAACTTTAAAGTAACATGGAACACAGAAGCTCAAAACATGAAAATATTACTAAAAGAGAGAACTTAATAAAAGAAATCCTTATAAAATTCAGCAAGGAATTTGTAATAAACTTGGCTCTTTAATGATTTCTTTTCTTTATGATACAGGTTGACTAATCCCTTTTGATCCATCTAGAGTTTATTTTCAAGAATATCTAATTGCTTTGTAACCTAGGACGAATTACAGAACTTTTTTTTTTTTTTTAAGATTTTGTTTATTTATTCATGAAAGAGAGTGAGCAAGAGCAAGGAGAAAGGGCAGAGGCAGAGGGAGAAGCAGGCTTCTCACCAAGCAGGGAGCCCAACATGGGACTCTACCTCTGGACTCCAGGATCATGACCCATTGAAGGCAGACACTTAAACATCTGAGCCACCCAGGCACCCGAATTACATAACTCTTATTGTAGGAGGGGGCTAGTGTATTTATCTTTTAAGTAAGGTTAAGCAACAAGACTTGTTTGATCTAGAATAGGAAAACTGAACAACTAAACACAAACCCCAGGATAAGTAGGAGGCAGAAGAAGCTCTTACCAAGAAAAGACTCCACACTAGGTACCTCTCCCAGCGATTCCAATAGTTCATTCAGCAAGTCCTGTTTATCAGCTGCAATTGCCTCCTGGTGTTCCAACAGGAGCTTTATAGAGACAGCAATAAACATAGAGACACAAACATAACTAAGTTCTTAAATGCTACCATTTTTACATGTTCCCTTTCCAGTTTTCCAAGATAAGGTTCTTCTAATACTGTTTGGGACTTTTATTTTTATATATTTTTTAAAGTAAGTTTTATGCCCAGTGTGGGGTTTGAAGTCATGACCCTGAGGATCAAGAGTCCCATGCTCTACTGACAGAGCCAGCCAGGTGCCCCTACTGTTGGAATCCTAATTACAAGTTTGACATTTATTGAAATTAGAGACCACAGGGACATACAGTTTTCAATATTACCTTAGCAGTAAGTGCTTACTTTACACGAAGAAATTGGAGCTTTGTGAAAGATGTCCACAAACCCTCTTTCAGCAAGATCTTGTGAGCTATGCCTCAGAGCAGCCTTCTACCACTTAATCCCTGTGCTCTAGTCCACCTTGACTGAAAAGGTCAGAGTTGGAAAGGAAAGGGCTACAACGAGGCAGAAGTCTCTTGACTAATACTGGGGGTAAACTGGAAGTGCATTTCTGTATCTCTTCACAGAGAAATTAAGCAGTAATCAAGCATATGGCTATAAAAAAAATCACCACTAAGCTATTTTAATCTGCCTGGCATTGAAGATCTTTCAAGGGTAGGGATCACAGAAATGCCCATATGGTCCCTTGGCCTGAGACCCGGATGTACCAGGTGTTTCTTCTGCTACGCAATCCCCAAAAGGATCTAAGGTGAGTAAAGAAAGGCATTATGTAAGTAACAAAGGAGATAAAATGACATGGTGGCATCTGGAATGGTAGTATGTATATTTTTGGAGGAAGGTACATTAGTGACAGAACAAAACAAAGGATAAATTTATGTTCTTGTTTTCTGAAGAGACAGGAGAGCTGATTTGGCTGCTGTCTGGGGAGTGAGGATTTGGGCAGCTAGCTTCGACCCTTTATTCTGGTAATTACAGAACATAAACATTTTTTGAAAATGTCTCTTTGAAGAGCTTATTTTGAGGGTCTCCGTGTTCCTTAGGGGACAGGGAGTCACAGGCTGGGTGGGTTGAGCTGAAGCCAAGTTTCTGTGCACATGGGTACACCTCCTTTTTTGAGACAGACCGTAAACAGGATAGTCTTCCTCTGCAATTACAATACTCCCACGTTATACATCTGCTTCCAACCTAACACATGAAGAAAATCCAAGCTGGTCACAAGCTAGATTTCCCAGGAAAGCAGAATCCTCTGTTTTCAATTTTTGTTAACAAAAAGAACAGACTATTTCTCATTAAAGAGTAACAGTCTAAATTAACACAGTAACATTTTTTTTCTCTGCTATCCCTGGGAAAGAATGTATCATTCCAAAAGAGAACTCCCTACCACTTGTTCTTCAGGAAGATACTGCCCTCAACAAATGTGTAGCCAGTGTGTGGACATTTTTTTTTTTTTAATGATTTTATTTATTTGATAGAGAGAGATCACAAGTAGATGGAGAGGCAGGCAGAGAGATAGAGAGATGGAAGCAGGCTCCCTGCTGAGCAGAGAGCCCGATGCGGGACTCGATCCCAGGACCCTGAGATCATGACCTGAGCCGAAGGCAGCGGCTTAACTCACTGAGCCACCCAGGCGCCCCTGTGGACATTTTTTTGAGATGGATAATCTACCATAAAAACAGACAACGGTGGTTGCTCAAATATGAATGAGTCCACTCACTCATTAGAGCAATGTTGCAAATGCTGCATTGCTGGACATGTTCTACAATTTTGAGTGTTTATACATAGAGAAAAGAAGTATAGCCTCTTCATTTGATCAATCCACTCACTCCTTCGGCTGGCCGTTCCGACCAGCCATTGATTAAGGTCACTCAAAATACTCATAGAGAACTTGTTGCAATTGTTAGGGGGGGGTTCCTTGTTCCAACCCTGAAAGAGGAAAATCAAAAGTAGATCTAATCTTTCTTCTAAACCTGTTCAAGCTTTAGTTTGTTGGAAGAACTTGATAACATGGACTGAAATTTTAGCAGCCAATTTTGTCATCTCTTAGTGTATCTGCTTTGATGGGCAGGACAAGACCATTTGGAGGTGTGTTATCTGTTATGCTTTCCTCCTAGTTGTGTGTAATCCAAACTGGGCATACCATTGACCTCTAGTGTGTCTCTTCAGAACCTGGGTTCTTGTAGAGTATAAGCTCTGATTTGGGAGGTCTGGAGTGCTTTTCTAACATGTCCCTAAGACTTCTCTTAGAGGAGCAAGGTGGTAAGCACTTTTCAAAAAGGTTATCTTTTAGGAATCAGGTTTTTCAGGGAATATGTTCCAGTTGGTCTTAACAACCAAAAACCCAAAAAACCAAAGAAACTCTCAACACTTAGCCTCTTTTTTTTTTTTTTTTTTTTTTACTTTAAATGATTAAGGAGCCATCTAAGGCTTTCTTGTGCTGAGCTAAGTGCCCTGACTCCAACAGACGCTTAATATTCCTTTCATGGCTGATGGTGGTGATGTTTGCATGCCCTCTGGATGGAGACATTATGACATACCACAGACTATGAAACTGCCTTTGAGAAATGGGGTTTTCCAGAACAATAGAAATGATTCTTTGCAGGCAGCTAATATTGGGTGGGGTGTCCTCTCTTTCCTAACCTTGAACAGCCTATTCCCCACCCCCCCCTTTATGTCCAACATTAGAAGAGAGAGAATATTCTCATTATCCCAGAATTTTAGGGAAAAGCTGGGAAGATTCTACAAAGGGGAAGAGAAATACTGTGGGGGTTCAGGCAGTGTAGCCCTGGTGGGTAGAGGAAATAGCAGGACCCATCCCTGCTCAGGACTTAAACTTCACATTCACAGGCTGGCTCTGTCAACAGATCATGTAAGAAAAAAGTTGGCTGGTTTGGGAGGAGTTTTATTATGCACTAGTGGGAATAAACGCACCATGTAAAAAGTAAATGTGACTTGTTTGGGGAAAAGGAATCTTATTCATATATAAGTCAGAGAATAAATAATCGAAGGTTTCTTAGGATGCTGAGTATGAGTATTATTAGCATATGCTTACAGAAAGCCCAGAAGAGACTAAGCATTTTCAAGAAAATGGCATCTGAAACGTGCTAAGACCCCACTTACTGAATGTGTGCTGATGATTTCTTCAATTGAAATATAAATGACTGGTTTGCTGACTGTTACCACATCTGTGTATTTATCCATATTAAACTTTTCTTCTGGTTCAGGGACATTACAGGCTTCTTTGAAGTATTTCCTAACAAAGAAAACAAATGCTTAAGATAGAATTCAAATTTTTGAGGTAAATCATGAACACTGAGGAAATCATGAATTATGACTAGTGCTTTATTCTCCATCTCAAACTGTGTGTGTGTGTGTGTGTGTTTGTGTGTGTGTGTGTGTGTTTGTGTTGAGGAGGGGGGCACTTGTTACAGAATCTTCCAGAATGGCTCCTAAGTCTAGAGGCTGAGTCCCTGTTTCCATATGTTGGACCCAGCTTCTTGAGTAGGAATAGCGAGAGCAACACAGCCTCACGTTCTGCTAGTGACTTAATGTAGTCAAATTATGGGCAGGTTATTCAAAAAACGTTATTTTGAAAACAGATCCCCTGAAATTTAAACAAAAATGTCAAGATGGATAGTCTTTGATCTAAGAATCAAATCTTTCTAGAGAAAATAATCTGGAAAGCAATTGATCAAATGTGCTACTTTATTTTTAAAAAGATTTCATTTATTTATTTGAGATAGACTGCAGGCAGGGAGAAGGAGAGGAAGAAGCAGACTCCCCACTGGGCAGGGAGCCTGATGTGGACCTCCAACACAGGACCCTGGGATCATGACTTGAGCGGAAGGCAGATGCTTAACCAACTGAGCCATCCAGGTGTCCAAATGTGCTCATTTAAATGGCATAAGTTCCTGGGCCTAATAACCCTTTAGAGCTTTTATTGCCACAGTGACTGAAATTCAAGTTAAGTCTATACTACTCCTAGTTGATTCAAACAACAGTTGCTGACTGATGGAAAACCTGTTAATGCTAAAAACACCAGTATGTACCATGTCCCATTCCCCCAGTAATCAGATTCTAAAAAGCCTCCTCCTCAGATAAGAGCAAATTTAGAGAGTTCAAGAAAGCCAGGGCCTCTGATCATGGCTTAGGTTCTCTTGTATAGGCAGAGAAGGTATTTCATTCTATAAGGTGGTAAATTTCTTTCCTCCTTCCCTCCCTTCCCTCCCCCCTCCCCTTCCTTTCTCTCTCTCTCCCTTTCTTTTCCTTTTTCTTCCTCCCTCCCTCCCTCCCTTCCTCCCTCTCTCTTTCTTTCTTTCTTCTTTCCTCTTTTCTTTTCTTTAAGAGAGGGAACACAAACAGGGGGAGTGGGAAAGGGAGAAGCAGACTTCCCACCAAGCAGGGAGCCCAATGCGGGGCTCCATCCCAGGATGCTGGGATCATGACCTGAGCTGAATGACTGAGCCACCCAGGTGCCCCTCTTTTTTTGTTGTTGTTTTGTTTGGTTTTGTTTTGTTTTTAAGAAGGAAGAATGCAAGTGGGGAGGTGCAGAAGGAGAAAGAGAGAGAATCTATTTTTTTTAAAAGACTATTTATTTTAGAGAGGGAATGTGTGTGCCTGGGAAGTGGGTGGGGGTACAGAGAGAGAGAATCTCCTTGAGATCGTGACCTGAGCCAAAATCAAGAGTCAGACACTTAACTGAGCCACCCAGGCTCCCCTGCAGTCAATTTTCACATGCCTGTGCATGAAATTATCCTTGGTTTATCTCCTGTGGGTGCCCAAGGCTTATATATCCAAAAGGCCTCTACCTTCCCAGCCCAAGGCTAAAGAGGTTAAATGGCAGGCGGCCACGTTGGCATGGGAGAGGAGCACATTTCCATGTGACAGTTGGTCCTTCTACCCTTTTTTGAGAGTTTGGCTTCCTACACTTGGAATAGGTTGCTGAGGAACACATAGAATAAATACAAGTGTGAGAGGAAAAAATACAAATTTAAGAGGAAGCAGAGGGGGGACTTTGGTTTTGTTTCTTTTTGAAGAAGAGCTGGAACCACAGATGTTTGATAAGAATAATCTGAGAAAAACGGAAGTAAAAGGAAGCTGTAGTAGCAGATAAGGATATGCAAGAAGTAGTACATTTTTCCTCTGTGAGAAGAACTAAAATTAGCAGCTTGAGATACCAAAACTTCCTGTAGTAAGAGGATTTGAAGGGAATTTTCTCACAAGAGGCCACAATTCTAAATAGAAAATAATGATCATGAACTACTGTTGTGAGCAGATAATTTACTCTTCCAGAGAAAAACTGAGGAGTGGGAAATCAATTTTCCAACTGAGCAGTTATAGAGGCTGCATTTATGTCTTATTTCTATGACCAACTGACTGAATGGCAAAAAGAGAAAAAAATGAACGTCAAGTTGAATGTGCTTTCGTGGAGAGCTTGAGGGGGAATGGATCTTCCTGTGGACAGAATGAAACCTGTAGCACACCAGGAAGAATAAAGGTTTCATTCTGTCCACAGGAGAAATCAAATATCTGGGGTTGACTCAGGATAGCAGAGGCCCTGGGGGCAGGGGTGGGATGAGGAGCCCCAGGCAGAAGGGACCCTTCTTTTCCCGCCATGTTAGCAAGAAGAGATGCACACTGTCCCCTGAGGTTCCCAATCCTCATCCCCAACTTCACTTCTGGGTACAGAGCACACAGGACTCTTCCTTATCATCTCACAAGTTACTCTAAAAGTAATGTTTCTTCTCACCTGAACTCTTGATAGGTCTCTGATAAATAATTGTTCATAGAGGAGAGATGCTCGTTCTCTCCTTCAAACAGCTTGTTGGAGGCCGCATGCTGAAGGACTTTGGCCACTGACCCCAAGTTTCTCCTTTGGTCGGGATTGATCTGACCTCCGGCAGTCATGTCGATGATATCAAAGCCATCAGGAGCCACGATAGCTGGGTTCATGTACCGGTAGTACAGGAGGTTCCCCACAATCTGGAGGAATGCAGAGGAAAAGACCATTTTTTTTTTAAAAGATTTTATTTATTTATTTGACAGAGAGAAATCACAAGTAGATGGAGAGGCAGGCAGAGAGAGAGAGAGGGAAGCAGGCTCCCCGCTGAGCAGAGAGCCCGATGCGGGACTTGATCCCAGGACCCTGAGATCATGACCTGAGCCGAAGGCAGCGGCCTAACCCACTGAGCCACCCAGGCGCCCGGAAAAGACCATTTTTAAGAGAAACAACTCAAGGGTTTAAGACTATTAAAAATTGAAGTAAATATTCATTGCTGCTTCCCAAGAAAGATCATTTTCTGATCTGAATCCTAAAAATGAGTTCTGTAAAGGTAGTCAAAACAGTCCCACATTACCAATATAGTTAATCAAAATTATTTTTGGTGAAACCTAGGTTAATTAGAGCACATTGTCCCCAGATGCACTACTATAAAGAAACTCAATAATGTGTGAGAGATCTCTAAAGGAATTTCAGCATCATTAATAACCTTGACAGTCATTCAAAACAGAAGACCTGCAGCTTTTTATAAACAGTCATATGGAGGGGGAAGAAATCTCACAAAATGTTATGCTGGTAATTATTCTTGCTCATGTCCCCAAGAGAAGCTATGGAGAGACGACCCTCGAAAATCTACCTTTAATAGCTCATCTTCTGTGGCATCAGGAAATTTCTCATGGATCGAATTCTTCAGTACTTTCGCTATATACCTCAATCCATAACTACATGCAGAACAGATGACAAAAGAAAAGAATGGGAAAAGGCTAAGTGAGAAAGAAACACAAAACATTTGTTCTCATCAACCAGAGCGGAGCAATTTTCTTAAAAAATTAAACATAAAAAGAGATGGTAACAGAATCACAGGACCTTCGCTGATGATCATCACTGGGCACTGTTTTTAGTGTTACCTCTTTGAAGAACAGTTATGAATTTCCAATGCAAACGCAGGCAAACTTTTAAAATCGTGTTAAAACAACACGAGGGAAACCGCCTATCTCCACTGTGAGGATTTATGTCCCATCGTGTTGCAAGAACTTGCAGGGAAGAAAGTTCAAGTCGTTGCGTGTACAACTTACGGCAGGAGATCAAGGGAAGAAATGATAGAGTTGAGGACTTTGTCGGTGACCCGTCTCAGGTTCTCAATGGATGCCTCCAATTTGTTTTTCACTTCTGGGTATGTTAGAGCTTGTTCAGTGGTCACATCATAAGGCAGCTTGCTGAAAACACAACAGGGGCATTCAATTAACTAAGGGCTTAGGGACAAGCATTTGTGTCCTTGCCAAGCTATTTCTACAATCAAGCTTTGTACAGTGAAGCTGACATCACCCACTGACCTCAGCAATAAAATGTTTGCCAGCTGAGAGGAGGTCCCATGTGTCCAGACAGTCCCTCTGCCACTGGTGGATGAGGGGGACTGCAGGCTCTCTTGGGGTCTCTTGGCAAAATAAGAGGTGACTCAAGTGATATAGACTCATCTAATATTCTCTCTTTTTTGAAGAAGTTTCCCCAACATGGAGCCCAACATGGGGCTTGAACTCAGAGCCCTTAAATCAAGATCTGGGCTTAAGACCTGAGCTGAGATCAAGAGTTGAATGCTGGGGCACCAGGGTGGCTCAGTTGTTAAGCATCTGCCTTCGGCTCAGGTCATGATCCCAGTGTCCTGTCATCAGGTCCCACATTGGGTTCCCTGCTCAGCGGGAAGCCTGCTTCTTCCTCTCCCACTCCCCCTGCTTGGGCTCCCTCTCTCACTGTCTCTCTGTCCAATAAATAAATAAAATCTTAAAAAAAAAAAAAGAGAGTTGGATGCTTAACCCACTGAGCCACCTAGGCCCACCCCCCTTTTTTTAAAAATTTATTTGACAGACAGAGATCACAAGTAGACAGAGAGGCAGGCAGAGAAAGAGGAGGAAGCAGGCCCCCTGAGGAGCAGAGAGCCTGATGCGGGGCTCGATCCCAGAACCCTGGGATCAAGACCTGAGCCCAAGGCAGAGGCTTTAACCCACTGAGCCACCCAGGCGCCCTCACCCTTTTTTTTAATTACAAAAAAGCAGTACGTTCACTACAGAAAAAACTGCATATAAACAATCAAGAATACAATACCTATCCAGAGACAACCAGCTTTCATATCCTGGTGCATAACTTTCTAGGTCCTACACTATACATCTGTATATGTGGGCCTAACACACATGGGTATAATAGAGTTGATACATACATATTTTCCATACAGATCCTACATGAATGTGTATGTATCTATATATCATACACACATATACGTATTTTAATCAAAAATGGTTTACCGTACCCAACTGCAACTGGAAACTATACCACAAACATTTTTTCCATGCCAATAAAAATATTTCTATACCACTATTCCAAACACTTACTAAGTCTACTATGTGTTATACAAACATTTATTTAACAAATTCCTCACAACTAAATATTTTGACTTTCCCCAACTTTTTGCTGTTACAAACAGTGCTGGGAGAACCATCCACATAATTCTCTGTGCGTATCTTAACGATTGCACAAGGCACGCTTTTGCACAAGATAAAAAGCTGAGATTGCTCAGATCTACCAACTACCACCCAGGATAAACCCATCTTACCTGGCTTACTAATGCTTACACAGGGAAATTACTGACTTGGTAATTTTTTTTTTTTTTTAAATCAGGTGAAGAGAAAGTCTGTAATATTTCCAGGTCTAGGTTCAGAAACACACAAAGAATAACCAAAGGGGAGAATTATAGAAGTTGTGAATTTGGGGATCAAATGGTGCTGAAAGTTGAAAATACCGTGTCATTTAGAGATGTGCGAGAGTTCAAGAATGGATATGTTAGAGGGAGGGAACATCTTCAGTTGAAAACTGCCCCTGGACAGCAAATTTTGTTTTTTTTTTTTTTTAAGAGTGCTTAAGAGTATTTATAATAACCATGTAAAAATGATCATAAAACATGACTGAAAACCAACATCTTCCGGGCTCAGGTACCTGGCTTCTCCAGTCTGTGTTTCCAGTTGGTTCACCCAAGCCTTGTACACCTCTACAGGGCTCGTGTTGATGGCCAAGGACTTGTCATCCAGGATCTCTTTCACCACCGGAGCCAGGAGCTGGCGCAACGTGTTCTGTCCCCGGGCACCCCTGTTGAAGCTCACAACCATCTTGATGACCGTGGGGTTCCCAGTCACTATGTCCTGCACCTGATCCACCTTTGATCTGAAAGAAGCCCAGACCAAAACAAATGGGTTGCGTCTGTGGGTAGAGCTTTAAACAGCCTATGTTCTCTCTGGGGGGCAAGGACTTCAGGGGGCTCCACTCCATGAAAATCGAAAGTGACATGGTTTAAAGGCAAGCAATCATTTTTAAGATGTGTGTTCATTATGTGAGGGACTCAAGGATGTGAGAATAAGTGCTCGGCTTTAATTTTGACCCAGAAGGCAGGAAGGGACTGAAAGTGGACAGACAGTAAGAAGAATCGAGGGGGTCATTGTGTCCCATCTAGTTACCAAATTTTAAAAACAATGTTCTTGACTCAACAATCTGACTCCACTTCTTCAAATCGAGCTCAAATGCACCACAGGGAAGCTTCTGGCTACCTCAAGTGGCAGAGAGAGTCCTTCCTGACTGCTGATCGCCAGGTCCTGAGAGCCTCCCTGATTGGCCTCACTTTCACCTCTGTGCAGCCTCTCGCCCTCCCATGTGACCACAGGCTCCCTCTGCGCCCCCTTTCCCCGCAGTGTCTCAGAGTGACGTATTCCAGTCCTCATCTCACCCAGTCATTCCCTTGGTCTCCTTTGCTGGCTCCTCTCCTCACATTTGAACTGTTGGCTCTCACGTCTTTCTACATGATCTACCCTCACACCCCACTCAGGCGTGCAGTCTCAATGACCATCTCCTTGGAACTTGTCCTCTGAGCTCAGTGTCGAATCCACCTCTCCTCCCTGGGAGCTCGTCCTGGATTTCTGACCTTTGGCTGGACATTTCCCCCCTCACATTCTATACCTCTAGCTCATACTCACTGTGTTAAAAACCCAAACTATATTTTTTTCCTTCTGATGCCCCCATTTCTCTGACTTGTGCAGCTTTCATTTATTCTGTCCAAACACAGCAGCAGATCAATCCTCTAAAAAACCCAGTGTGGCTGTGTCAATACTCTGCTTGAAGGCCTTTCAGGCCTTCCAAGGAGGTGAAAAGGGCCTCAACACTTGGGTCTGGACTTAGTGGCTCCCGTACTCTGGACCAACCCATCTTTCTAGTTCCATCTCCTGTTCGTGACTTGTTAAACCTCATTTTGGTCAGAAGGATCCTACAGTCTTTTGCAGACTTTGGCCCATGCTTTCTGTCAACAGTGTGCCTTATTTCACTTTTCCATTTTTTTCTTATAAAATCTGTAGATATTCTTCAAGGATTTGGATCAACTACTTCCTCTCCCTAAAGTCTTTATTGGCTGAGCTAACTGGAACTTTTCTACCTCCCCCCCTTTCTTATATTTTATCTGTTGAGTAGAGTTGACACACATTACATTAGTTTCAGGCATACAGCCTAGTGATTTGACAGGTTTATACATTATTCTGTGTTCCCCACAAGTACAGCTGTGTCTGTCCTGTTACACTGTTACATCGTTATTACAATGTCATTTGTACCTGGAACTTTTCTCTTGATCCCTCTGATCTGTTACACTGTATGTATCATTCATTAGTACTTATTTATTTCAGTGCACACATTTCTATTTCTCATGTATCCTATTTCTGAGGCTGGCTTACAGACACCCTGAGGGCAGAGGTTCCTAGCTAACATGCTTCAGAGGTCCATAGGAACCAGTCTAGCTCAAGTTGTAAGAATCTAGGAAAGCAGTTGAGATCCATCTTGTTGGCTAAGGGCATTTTTCCTGTATTTTTTGGGCCCCTTTAATATAGGTATTTGCACATTTTTAAAAAAAACAATAACTGAATCAGAAAATAAAAAAGCAAAAATCAGTCTAACTTTTACTGTGAGAAGTAAAAGAAAACTTTTTGGCAGAGACTGTTATCCCCATCTGTTTATAGCTTTATTAGTCACAGGATTTTAAATTTTTTCCACTGACTTTCAAAAAAGCTTTTGATTTTCAAGTTGCTGTTTACTTGCAAAATCAAAAGCTAAATTAGCTCTAAAAAGCTATCAAGAAAGCTGTATCAGGAAATACCAATAGTGATGTAGAAATTTCTTAAGCAATCTGATATACTTGAGTATGTATGAGTAACTTATAAGGATAATTTAAACAGTATTTTAGTAAGTCAGAGAGAGCTGCCACAAAAACAATCTATTCATTGATATTTTTACATATATACTTATATACATACTTTATTTCTTCCTCCAGAGCAGTCTTGAAAAGCTTGAGGAGTAGATACTCTTCTCGCTGATTGGAAGCATAATTGTATAGTGTGAAAATAACAGTGTCCATAAATTTAGTTGACTTATTTTGTGGCATCTGGAAAATCAGCTTGGCCAGGTATGAAGGATTGGTCTAAAAGAAAAGAGGGAAGAAGGACAAAGCCCCCCCACCCAAAACTATATGTTAATATATTATTAAACCAGCGAGGAGTAACCTATCCCCTTTAATATATAGAAAGCATACAGTGGAGTATCTGACACATAATAAAACTTTAAAAGGGGTCAGCTAATATTAATACTAGAGGAAGTTATAAAGTTACAATAGGATTTAAGTATATGCTCTATATTTATGATATATAATTATATTATGTTCATTATATACTGTTAACCATTTCAAGCTACATATTACTATTTATTGTAGAGACACAGAAGAGAGAGGGGTTGGCCAAGAGAATCCAGTATCTGAAGAGACTGGCAATAATGATCCAAGAGCCCAGCTACATAGATTATTCTAGAAAGACTGATGAGTAGACAGAAGGAAGTACATCCCATATTCTGAGACTAGACAGAGAAAAGAAAAGGATACGTTCACATGTGGAGACAGTGGGATGCTAGGAGGTTTTACAAGGAGAGAGAAGGTAGGAGTGAAGGGGGGACGCTGAAGGGAGGGGTGAGGTCAAGACAGCTGATGGATGAAATGGTAGAAGAAAGCGACAGAAAAAAAAAGACGCTGCAAAACCCAAGAATTAAAAAAAATATAAAATAAATATAACAAATAAAAATAAAAATAAAATAAATATTTAAAAAAGTGCAGTCCTGAGGGTTTTTCTGAGATTGGCATTCTGAGATACACCAGCAACCTTCATATAATATGGGTTTTCTCCAGTAGCTACCCCAACCAGATGAGGTTAAAGGAGGACAACCACCATATAGGATGTAGAGGAAAATATTTACATAGAGAAATTAAATAACCCTATTCTTCATCTTCCTTCTGATGAGAAAAGAAAATTTTCCATACATGGAAACTAGTGTTCATTTAATACACCCAAGCAGTTTGGCTGTAAAGTTTTGAAGGAAAACCTGAATTCTAGTTTAACTCACCATTTCCGTTTACTTTCAAGCTCATCATGATTGAAACTTTGTGAAGCCCTAGCTAAGGACAACCCTTTTTCTGCAGTTACGCAGTGATTCTTTTTCCACACTGAACCATATGGGATGAGGAGAAAGGAAACCCACACTAAAGCTAAAAAGCCTACTGCTCATGCCTCCCAGATGAACTGAACACTTTTCCATGGAGGCTGAGACTTAAGAGGTGAACACCAAGCAAAGCCTATAGCAGCTGACCTGTGCTTGGCTCTAACTTCTTGCCAAGGCATCCATTGAAAGGCCAAGGGAATCCAGACCATTTGCTTTCTGCAGTTTCCTCAATGAGCTCGGGCTAATGTCTCTGAGAAAAGGTAAAGAAAACTACATGATTTCAAGAGACACTTCACTCGGACTTGGTGCCACTGGAATGGTGGAGCTCTGGGACTGGCAGTTTGGGGTTGTTGGGGGAATAAAATGGTGGTGTTATTCTCAACATGTTCCTGCGCTTTTTACCCTTTCCATTCATGGGTCTCCACATGTAGAAAAAGGTAAAAAATACAAGTCTTAGGCTAATGACCACAGTTTCCCTCTCCTTATGACACAAATTCTATCAAAATCTAACACTAGAAACTAAATCCTAAAGAAGCCCTCATTTATTTGGGAGGTTCACGGATGTCAAAAAGAATAAATGGGGCGCCTGGGAGGCTCAGTGGGTTAAAGCCTCTGCCTTCGGCTCAGGACATGATCCCAGGTCCTGGGATAGAGCCCCACATCGGGCTCTCTGCTCAGCGGGGAGCCTTCTTCCCCCTCTCTCTGCCTGCCTCTGCCTACTTGTGATCTCAGTCTGTCAAATAAATAAAAAAAATCTTAAAAACAAAACACAAAAAACAAGAAGAAAAAATGCCCAAGATTAAATTTTCAACTGGTAGATGACTGCTATTCTAGTTGAGGTAGACAAAACCCCTTCCCTACCCAGTGGGAGCCCCCTTTCTTTCTGGGAAGTTTGCTGGGGTTAGTTAAGCAATGGATTCTACAAACAATGCTGTTTTTACAATGTCCTTCTATGCTGCCACATCGTGGCCAACTGTGGCACTACACCTGCTTGCCACTCTACCTCCAGACAGAGCCTTCTCATGTATACTAAAATTACCCCAAAGATACAGATGTAGTGAAAAGAAGGGCCACCTGTACCCCAATGTTTATAGCAGCAATGGCCACGGTCGCCAAACTGTGGAAAGAACCAAGATGCCCTTCAATGGACGAATGGATAAGGAAGATGTGGTCCATATACACTATGGAGTATTATGCCTCCATCAGAAAGGATGAATACCCAACTTTTGTAGCAACATGGACGGGACTGGAAGAGATTATGCTGAATGAAATAAGTCAAGCAGAGAGAGTCAATTATCATATGGTTTCACTTATTTGTGGAGCATAACAAGTAGCATGGAGGACATGGGGAGTTAGGAGAAGGGAGCTGGGGGAAATTGGAAGGGAGGTGAACCATGAGAGACTATGGACTCTAAAAAACAATCTGAGGGGTTTGAATTGGCGGGTGGGTGGGAGGTTGGGGTATCAGGTGGTGGGTATTATAGAGGGCATGGATTGCATGGAGCACTGGGTGTGGTGAAAAAATAATACTGTTATGCCGAAAATAAATAAAAAATAAATTTAAAAAAATTAACGTAACTTCTCTCATGGGATGAGCCACACTTCATTCATGCTTTGGGTCATATGTTCTATGTATACCTAATGTCACTGTGGTCCCCAAGGAAAGATTCAGGGACTTCAGGCCTTGAGGGAGTCACCACCAAGAACAGCAGCCTCCCCATACAAAGGGACACCTGACTCAAGGAAGAACTGCTGACTTACCTTTTGGGGGAAAGTTTTCCTGCCAAAGGGAAGGCTTTGTTTATCACTAACACTTGCTTACTCACTTTCCTTTGGGACTGAGTGGATGTGCTGGTAGAGCAGATAAGATGAATCAGTGATTAACCAAAACAGTAACTGGTCTACCACAGTCCAACCATAAGCAGTTCAACTTAACTAGTTCTCACCTGCACCCTGGAAGTAGTGGAAAATGACTGTTCATTGACATCATAGTGATGCCATGAAAATAAGTAAATAAAAAGGATGCCCTATTGCCCTAATCCAAACTCTGGCTCATTTCTCAGGAAAAAAAAAAAAAAAGATGCAAAGATCTGTTTGGCACATATTTTAATTTTGTCATGGCCAACAGCATCTGCATATCTTATCCTGTCTCTGCAGATAATGGTAATATAACATAGTCTCAGAATCAGGGGCTCCAAAGTCAAACTGCCTGGGTTCCAATACCCTTGCTTTACCATTTACTTGGTGCATCTCAGTTTTCTCATCTGTAGTATGGGCATAAGAATAATTACAGTTTTCTGAGGGTGGTAGGAAGAATGCAAAGAGATGATGTGTGTGAAGCACCCAGAACAGCACTGGGTATTTAGTACTTAGCACTGGGTACATGCTCAAACATGTCAATGACTACAACTTTACATTGGGAAAAGATCCATTATAAACCACCGCCAAGGAATATAGTCTTAATCCAAAGCTTTTAGTGAAAGCAACTATTCTTACCTGTAAAAGATAAAACAGCTGCTGGTAGGTTTCTAGTGTTTTTCTCCTCTCTTTACTCAAACTTTTAATTCCCTGGTTGTCAGTGTTATTCAGTATTTGCATTTCTCCACCTTTTTTCTTATTCAGCTTCGTTCTGTGTGAAATTACATCCTGGAAAGGAATTTATGAAATGATTACTTTTTATTTTGCTGTTTTTTTTTTTTTTTTTTAAATCTCTGCCCTTCACACACACCTTGAAACACGTATGCTGGAAAGATTAATTTTCCACATTTCCCTTAGGAAGAAACAAAGAACAGAGAATGTTAAAGGAAACTCAGCTTGCAGGTGAATTTAGTTTTTGTAATATTTGTTCTCCAAAGCTGTACTTAGCTGTT
This sequence comes from Neogale vison, assembly GCF_020171115.1. Lineage (NCBI taxonomy): Eukaryota > Metazoa > Chordata > Mammalia > Carnivora > Mustelidae > Neogale > Neogale vison. Next base: position 214,350,324 of record NC_058091.1, read on the forward strand.
CTTACGATGTAATGTAGGCACCAATACATTTCAATAGGGAAAGCATTGTCTTTTCAACAGATGATTCTGGGATAACTGGAAATCCACATTTACAAGAAAGAAGTCAGACCCCTACCTCACACCATAAAGAAAAATTAACTCAAAAGAGATCAAAGAACTAAATGTAGGAGCTAAAACTATTAAATTTTTGAAAGAAAACCTAGGCATATATCTTTGTCCCTTTCGATTAGGCAATGGGTTCTTATAGATGACACCAAATGTACTAGTGACAAAAGAAAAAATAAACTGGACTTCATAAAAAGTAAAACTGTTGTGCTTCAAAGGACATTACTAATCAAATAAAAAGACAACCCACAGAAGGGGAGAAAACATTTGCAAATTATACATCAAATGAGGGATATAAAGAACTCTTGCATCTCAAAAATAAAGGTAGCCCAATCACATATGGCAAAAGATTTGAGTAGACATTTTCCCAATTCATACCTTGCTGATGGGAATGTAAAATGGTATGCCCACTTAGAAAACATTTTGGTAGTTCTTCAAAAGTTAAAGATGGACTTACTATATGACCTAGAAATTCCCCTCTTAGGTATATATCCAAGAGAACAGAGGACCTATGTCCGCACAAAAATGTGTACGTGAATGTTCACAGAATTATTCATAATACCCCAAAAGAGGAAACAACTCCTATGTTCATTAACAGATGAATGAATAGATAAAATGTGGTATATCCATACAATGGAATGTTATTTGTCAACAAAGAGGAATGAAGTACTGACTCAGGCTAAAACATGGGCGAACCTCAAAAACACTACTAGGGTGCCTGGGTTGCTCAGTGGGTTAAGCCTCTGCCTTCAGCTCAGATTATGATCTCAGGGTCCAAGGATCAAGTCCCACGTCTGAGTCCATAGTCTCTTATGGTTTCTGGGTTTGAAGCGGCAGGGGGTGGGAGGTTGGGGTACCAGGTGGTGGGTATTATAGAGGGCACGGATTGCATGGAGCACTGGGTGTGGTGAAAAAATAATGAATACTGTTATGCCGAAAATAAATAAAAAATAAATTAAAAAAATAAAAAAGTCCCATGTCCGGCTCTCTGCTCGGCAGGGATCCTGCTTCCTCCTCTCTCTCTCTCTCTCTCTATCTGGCTGCCTCTCTGCCTACTTGTGATCTCTGTCAAATAAATAAGTAAAATCTTTTAAAAACAAAAACAAACAAACAAAAAAACACTTTATTAAGAGAAAGAAGCCAGTCACAACAGACCACATACTGTGTGATTCCATTCATATGAAATATCCACAATAGGCAAATCTGTTCGGCCAGGAAGTAGATTAATAGTTTCTCTGCTGTAGGGGAGACTAGGTAGTAACTGTTAATGGGTATAGGTCTTATTTTTTTGAAGTGAAATGTTATTCACATGATAAACTCACCAGCTAATTTAAAAACATTTTCTCTCAGGTTTCTTTTTAGGGAGAATGTTCTAGGCCTATGGACGTTATGGTTTCACTATTTTGTGAATATACTAAGAACCACTAAAGTATATACTTTGAAAGAATGAATTAGATCTTCTCAAAAAATATACAAATATGCAATGCAGCAATTAGAGATAGAAGTGAAAAGAATCCCCTAAATATTTAACAAAGTTAATTAAAAAATTTTTAAAAAAAGAATTTACTTATTTATTTGATAGAGAGAAAGAGAGCACAAGCAGGGGGAGTAACAGGCAGAGGGAGAGGTAGGCTGTCCACTGAGCAGGGAGCCCGATGCGGGACTTGATCCCAGGATGACCCGAGCTGAAGGCAGACGCTTAACTGACTGAGTCACCAGGTGCCCAACAAAGTTTATTTTATCAGTCATGCTCCTTTAACCATTTACAACAGAATCTTTGAAAAGGTGTGGCTGCAAACCTTATTACAAGGTCATTTCAGGCTACTGTGTTCCCTTCAAGTGCATAAAGGACGGTGAACAAGAGCAGGACTCCTAGGTAAGGGTCTACCAAATATTTTTACAGGGTCCCACAGTACAATATACATCTTACATCTTTTGCTGGTAAACACACATGCACACACACACTCAATATGAAATACTTATCCATACTACTGGGATACACTCTGATATCCTCAATTTGCTTTTACTCTATTCAACTTCTAAAGATTCCTGATGTGACTCATATAATTGCTTTCATGACCCCCTACTGGCACATGACTCAAATGAACGCCAGTGCTCTAGAATGAGTATCTCCTCTGCTATGTAATGCTGGGTCACTGTCCCACAGAGTAGGTGGCAATAAGGCTGTTTTTCCTAAATCTTCTGTCCGCTTCCTGAGCTCTTAAGCCAGCTTCCACTTGAAGAGTCCATCTGCAGCCAGCATCAGGATGTTCAACCACAGTTCCTGAGGCGGGGCACTCTGGGGATTTCAGACAATACAATGCTTTACTGTGCCTGCATCCCTGGATCACTGGTCCTCTAGCATCCCTGACCCCTGTCTGTCAGATCCCCAAAGGGACCCTTAGTCATTCTGACAACCATATAAGTGCCTGCCACCACTTCCAATTGTCCTTGGGGATGAGAACTACTGTCAGCTTTTGAGTAAAGTTCTAAATCTGCTTGCGTCCTAGCACCCTATTCTCCCATAGTGTGGATGAGTCCATGGATCAAAAAAAACCTCTTTGGAGTTCTGCTGTAAGATGGTTCCATGTGGTCATACTCATTGTCCTGTGGGTCTATGATTTTACTCTTGTCCATTCTCAGCTTAGAGGGGGCCACCTGAACTTCATCCCTTACTTCTGTCGTCCTCATTGCTAGTATGCAGAAAGAGGGGGATTTGATTTGTATCTCCATGAACTTTTAAAAAAGGCAATATTTTCACCTTTACTTCCTAAGCACAGGAAAAATTTCAGGAGGAAGAAAGGAAGTGTACCTAAGCATCCGTTAAGGGGAAGTCGGAGTGGGCAGCTATCTGACGTCTTATTGATAAGAAGTCCTAAAACATCACTAGATTAAGTCTGCTTTACAGCATATAGCCCAGCTTTCTTCTCTTCAAGTCACTGGCGAGGCACCGGGCATTCAAGTCTCTCAAATACATGGAGTAAATAGATTCTCTTCGTTTTAAATATGCGGCAGACAAAAAAAAAATCTTGCTATTTAACTCCCCCTCCCGTTATTTTCAATGCAGGTGGCTCTGGAAACTGAAGACTTTTCATTTGTTTTGTTCAGCTGTATGTTATGGTTTGTGACATATCAAGGAGAGAAGAGAGAAGAGGGGGCAGGAGTGGCAAGCAAGCTCGGGGGCAAAACTAAATTTCTCTCCATTAGAAGAGAGAGACATTTGGTGAGGCCAGGACATGGAGAATAATCCAGGATGGGAGCTGAGCAGCAGATGCTGAGCCCTGGAGGGGAGAGGGTGGGGGAGCTAACAGCTGGACAGATGGAACACAGTGGTGCGGGTCATGGCAGGAAGCCCATCTTCCTTCTTCCCTGAAATCATGTCTTGCTTAAGACTGCTCTTGTGTCAACAGAAGTTTTCTTTGCAAAGCTTAAAGAAGGAGCTAAAGGCCAACCAGGGCGGGGTTCCAAACACATATGCTTTTCGCTAATAGAAATGTAATGTCCTTTATTCTTACCAATAAATCTTGAACATGGGAAGAACAGTGGTTTGAAGGAGCAACAGTATTTAACTTGTTCATGATATTCTCTCATTTTGATGTTGCTCCGATGGCCACCATTTTGTCCCCTTTCTCTGATCACAGGATACCTGCGTGCAGGTCATAGGCTGTAATATGAAAATTTTTATAGAAGGTGTAGAGTAGAACAAAGAGTTTGGGATTTGGAGACATGAAAGTAGGGGTACCTGCAGAGCCTGGCTTTCCCTGGGTTTTAGGTAGCTCTGGCTTACACGTCTGCACTCCTATTACACACCACATTCATCAATGAGTATTTCAGGGGTTCAAGATTCCTTTTACTTCTCTTTTTTTCTTTTTAAAAAGATTTGTTTATGGGGCGCCTGGGTGTTTCAGTGGGTTAAGCCTCTGCCTTCAGCTCAGGTCATGATCTCAGTGTCCTGGGATCAAGACCCGCATCGGGCTCTCTGCTCAACCTGCTTCCTCCTCTCTCTCTCTGCCTGCCTCTCTGCCTACTTGTGATCTCTCTCTGTCAAATAAATAAATAAAATATTTTTTAAAAAAAGATTTGTTTACTTATTTTAGAGAGAGAGCGAGCACAGACTTCTGTGAGTGGAGAGAGGGGCGGTGGGAGAGGGAGAGAGGGGAATCTCAAGTGGTCTCCCCTCCTAGCATGGAGTTGGATATAGGGCTCGACCTCACAACCCTGCAATCATGACCTGAGCCGAAATCAAGAGCTGGATGCTTAACCGACTGAGCCACCCAGGTGCCCCAAGATTCATTTTCCATTCAGATTTTCTTTCAGGCTAATTTTTGAATTTTCAACTCCCTTCCTCCCTACTTCTCCAAGAAACTTCTACCTCAGTTGCTTTGTTTCCATCTCTAAGCCTTTTTCTTTTGCCTGAAACCAATGTTAGTCATTTCATTCACCCACTGACTTTCTGTGATTTCTAGGAGGAATGCTAATTTTACTATTTATTTATTATCTTTTATTTATTATTATTTATTATCGATTGATTGATTGTAAGGTGTACGCCCAACATGGGACTTGAATGCATGACCTCAAGATCGAGAGTTGCACGCTCTACCAGCTGAGCCAGCCAGGCGAGGAACATCAATTTTAGAAAAATTTTAGAGAGCTGGAGTTCTTCCTTATAGATCAAGCTACTTCCTCTTTCCTCATTAAACACATGCTCAGAATATATGTATGTGTATGTATTTAAACGATTTTATTTATTTACTTGACAGAAAGAAAGAGCACAAGCAGGGGAGCTACAGGCATAGGGAGACAGAGCAGGAGACTTCCTGACCAGCAGAGAGCACAACCGGGGCTTGATTCCAGACCCCAGGATCAGGAAGTAAGCTGGAGGCTGATGCTTAATAGACTGAGCCACCCAGGCACCCCAATATGCTTGGTATTTAGGAAAAAAAAAGATTCAAGAAGTTCAATTTCACCAGCCTCCCAAAGAAAAATCATGTTTTTTCTAGCTTTAAATAAAATAAATAAATACACACACACACACACACACACATACACACGTATGTGTATATATATATTTCACAACAAATGAAATTTACTGCTTTAAGTACTACTATCTTTGCTCTTGTATTGCAAACTTTAAACCATATTTAAAACCTTAAATGTTCTTTGAAAACATTATTTTTAGTGGCTATGTAACCTACATGTTCAACTTATTCTGTTGTTCTCTGTTTATTGTTTTTGTGTTTGGGTTTTTTTCACTTTTTCACTACTATAAAGCTTCACTTATACTATTCTTACCATCAGACTAAAAATGCGACTAATAACACTAAAGACCATATGCTTAATAATCGTTAGCTTAATTTCCAATAAGTAATCAATATTTGGAATTTGAAAACATAAGTTGAAAAATCACGTCTGCAAAATAAGTCAATCGGAGAAAGACAACTATCATATGATCTCCCTGATATGAGGAAGTGGAGATGCAACATGGGGGGTTAAGGGGGTAGGAGAAGAATAAATGAAACAAGATGGGATTGGGAGGGGGACAAACCATAAGTGACTCTTAATCTCACAAAACAAACTGAGGGTTGCTGGGGGGAGAGGGGTTGGTAGAAAGGGGGGTGGGGTCACGGACATTGGGGAGGGTATGTGCTATGGTGAGTGCTGTGAAGTGTGTAAACCTGGCGATTCATAGACCTGTACCCCTGGGGATAAAAATATATTATATGTTTATAAAAAATTAAAAATTAAAAAAAATCACGTCTGTTTCACAATGCTATCAATTGGGAATACTTTTAAAAAATCTTCAACAGTCCTCAGGACCTGAAAATTTGCCACAATTTCATTTTCCTCATGAATAACAAGCTAAATGTTACATCTACTATTCAGTGTTTTGCAACAGCCTTTATTTTAAAAGGCAAGGCATTTCCTGTTTACAACTTTATGGGAGGAGGGTAAAACAGAAGTGGAAGGCTTTAAAAGGAATTTTCTGAAGGACCTTCTGGAATATATTATACTTTACAAATTCTCATGTTTGTCAAATAATACACTTTTTTTTTTAAAGGAGAAAAGTACTATTTTTCTGGATGAAATAATGAAAACAGACTTAATACAGAACATTTAAATTGTGCTTTTCTTAATAGTTAGAAAAGACCATCATTTCCTATTTTATAAATTGCTCCATTTTCTCCATTTTCCGTGCACTCACTATTTCTCTGCGAGGGCCAGAGACAAGAGTGCGGCATTCACATCCACTACTCTGCTGGCCTCCTGAGCTGCTCCTTTCCCAGGTTTCCAGAACCACAGACTCAAGTTAGTGGCAGCTGGCACTCTGTGTTTGATCCACGGTAGCTTTCTCAGAGTTTCCAGGAACTCAGCTTCCCGTTCCCCTCCCAACCTACCCATTTTCTAAAAACTGATGTGGCACTGGAACCGGGGCATGGAGAGAACTCTTACCCTACAAGTCTCCTTTCTTGGGTAAAAATGATACTTTTCACATGGTTTGAGAGAGCTCTGAAATGAGCACAGATACAAAACTATAGCATTATTTACTTAGAGGCTGTTTTGGGGGCAGTCCACTCTGTAGGGGCCATTTTGGAAATGTGTAAAGGTGTCTTTTTTTTTTTTTTTTTTTAAGATTGCATTTTTTTTATTTGGGGAGAGAGAGAGAGTTAGTGTGAGTGGGAGGAGGGGCAAAGGGAGGGAGAGAGAGAGAATCTCAGGCAGATGCTGTGTTAAGTGCCAAGCCCAGTGTAGGGCTTGACCGCAATGACCCTGAGATCATGACCTGAGCTGAAATCAAGAGTCGAATCTCCAAATGCCTGAGCCACAAGGTGCCCCGTAAAGGTTTTTTTTTTTTTTTTTCCAATTTATTTATTTTCAGAAAAACAGTATTCATTATTTTTTCACCACACCCAGTGCTCCATGCAAGCTGTGCCCTCTATAATACCCACCACCTGGTACCCCAACCTCCCACCCCCCCACCACTTCAAACCCGTAAAGGTATTTTTTAAAAAACATCCTAACAATTGGAAGGTACTACTGGTTTCTAGTGGGTGGGGACTGGGATGCTCTGCTATTCTGCAGTCTGTAGGGCATTCCTGCGTAACTTCTCCACATTTTGCATGGCTGGATTTGTCAATGTCCTGGTGGTCATTCTGGTATGTCAAAATTCTGTGATTATTTGAGCCTAAAAACTAGTTGCTTTAGATATAACCAAAATACATTTCCTTCCAATTTTAATATACACTGACTTTTCTAGGACTGCAGTTCGGTGGGGGAGATCAATGTGCTTATTCTGAACTTAACAAAGAGTTGTTTTCCATTCTGGGAAGTGAAATCACAGACAGTTCCCCCCTCACTGGCATTGGTCTCATCTGTGACTATTCATACTCCGTTAAGTTTGTGGTTACTCTGGGAAGAGGCCCAAGCCTCAGGCAACTTGATCACATCTTCTAATGGCACTGAGCCCATGTACTTTCATGTTGCAAACCATGTTTTTATTATCGATTACTTTTTTATATTCATGGAAAGGCCTCAGTCTCATTATGAAGGTACATATGTAAGTGGGCTTTGTTTCCTATAAATTTCATCTCAGAATGGCAAAGAAATCTTACAAAATATATTAAAAGGGGCAGGGTCCTAAAATTTTGCAGGTCTGAGAACCATGAGAAAAATGGTTGGTGAATTTGGACAACACATTCTGGATTCCTAATAAGTTTAGCTGGACAAAGATGTTATGGGCAAATACACATTCTCCTTCTCTCTTCTGGGAGCCAAGGGTCCCACAGATCGCACTGACCTCCAGTGTTATCCTGTTCTTCACCAGGAGCCCAATCTTGATGTCCATCAAGTTCAGGTCTTTCTCGAGCTGTTGATTGCCTCGGATCTTGGTCACCACTTCTTCCCTTAACCGTGCGACCTCCAGTTCCTCCTGAAAATCCAAGTTACTTTGGTCCAGTAGGTGTACAAATTTTCGGATTACTGTTAATGGTGGGTTTTCAGAGCCAACTGTGGGGAAAGAAGAGGCATGCTTTCATTAGGCATGGTTGAAACTATCATCGATAGGAGAAGAATCAGGTACTTCACTAAAGCATTACGATAAAAATATGGCAATGGAAGTACTTGGTCACTATAATGACTTGTTCTGCCCATGTCAAGTCTGGACAGGGAAAATGATCTTATAAATAACCACATACCACCAATGCCGTCTGGTCTGTCTTCTCATTATCTAATACTCATTTAGCAGCCTTCTTCCACACTGCTTCCAGGACTCTCCCACTGAGAAGACAGTTCTACCTATCTGCGCCTTATTGATGAACATGAGAAGGTATGTTAACTAAGTTATCTCTGAGACCCTGTGGATGAACCAGATAAGAGACTCCTGCTCTTGCTAGAACAAACAGGAAGTGGCTTCTCACAGCCCAAAATACCACGAGGGAGAGAGCGGGAATTAGGTGAAAGTTCAATTAGAAAAAGTCAATGCGAGGAGAACTGTAAGATCAAACAGGAGCTAATGGAATGACAAGTGGAACGCAAATTCTATGTGGCACAAATTAAAGGGTATTAGTGGGGCACCTGGGTGGCTCAGTCAGTTAAGCATCTGCCTTTGGTTCAGGTCATGATCCTGGGGTCCTGGGATTGAATCCTGCATCGGGCTTCCTGCTCAGCCCTCCACCCCCCAATTTATATTCCTCTTCTCGCTCTCTCTGTCAAATAAATAAATAAAATCTTTAAAAAAAAAAAAGGCATCTTAGAAATTGAAATTTGGTCCTTGTCCTTTCAGCAAGACCAAAGGAGGGCACTCAGAGGCTGGGAGACCAGCCTCAGCTGTTGAGAGGGGGGGGTCTAAGTTCTAAAGTCGTTTCCTCTCAGTGTTTTGAAACTTAACTATGCTTTAATTCCCTGGCATGCTGTCTTCACAAAAAATACACTTGTTAAAGAGTTTAGTGAACACTGAGTCAACTGTAAGAATAAATGATGTGGACCCTCAGTGATGAATGATGACACACAACGGCGCAAAGATGACTTGAAAAAGCTCAGCCCCATTGTGGCAACTTCCATCACCATCCTCTTCCTTACACTGAGACCCTACCCCATCTTCTTTCTACTTCCACCTTGGTTCTGTGGTGTTTTGACATTCAAGAAATAGGAAGAGTTAAAACAACCACACAAAGAACTAACAGCATGAACCCCACATGGAAAACCAAATCTAGGGGTATCGGTATTCGTATTTTGCCACTTCTGATGGGCTTTACTGCAGAAATTACTTCGGCTCTTGGGGCCCTTCTTTTCCTGATCACTGAAGCACATGCGAACTTATCATCTACTACTTCCAACAATGATGTTGCTAATGACATGGCCATTTTAGAAAAAGCCAGAGCGATGTTCTAGAGCTCACATATGTAGCTAAGCTGCGAGGACACGAGCCAGCTCACCTGATCTCCCATTCTTTCTGCTCCTAAGGACTGCTTATCTCTGTATGTGCCAATAAACATGTTAGAAACAAATTAGTATACTAGCTTTAGTAATTATTACAGCCCCAATTTAATATTTCCTCTGTCAGCAGAAGCCCTATGACATCTTCAGGCTCAGAATCACTTTGGGATATCTGAATTTCAGAGAATCACCTAACTTGACAGTCATCACTGGGAAGTGGGCTACATCACAGTTGCAATAACCAACAAGCCTAAAGGAACTCAATGTCTTTCCAGAAGAAATGGGTGAAAATCGATGATGACAGACCAATAAAAGTGACTTTCTTTTTTCAGATTAAAAATGCCTTTATCTTTGGGTGCCTAGGGGGCTCAGTTGGTTAAGTGTCTGTCTTTGTTCAGGTCATGATCTCAGAATCCTGGGACTGAGCCCCATGTTTCCTCCCTGATCAGTGGGGAGTCTGCTTCTCCCCCCGCCCCCGCTCATGCTCTCTCTCTCTCATATAAATAAATAATACCTTAAAAAAAAGTCTTAGTCTTATAAAGATGCTGAATTGAGAAAGAAATGAAAAGTTACGTTTCAGTTACCACAGAACCACCCTGTTTGCTAAAGCCCAGAGCAGCCAAGATCTAACTTACTCACAAACATAATTTCTATCTACCTTCTATGCTTTAACATAAAATCACCTGGATTTTTAAATTGGAATTTCTTTTGTCTTTGAAATTTAAAAAATATGTAAAGGGGTGCCTGGTGATTCAGTCTGTTAAGCATCTGATTCTTGATTTTGGCTCATGTCATGGTCTCGAGCCCTGCATCAGGCTCGGTGCTCAGCAAAGAGTCTGCTTGAGATGCTCTCTCTCCATCTCCTCTTCCCCTCCTCCTCTCATGCTCTTTCTCTCTCAAGTAAATAAATGACAATTAAAAGAAAATGTAAGCAAGTGAAAAGCATCCCTACAACTGACCACAAAAACATGTTACCTAGAATGAAATGAAAAGCAGCCTGTGTTCAGCTGGAAAATTTATTCTTGAAATGTCTTTCATGAGCAAGGGCAGTAGCAAACCTGTTTTAGTGTGTTGGGGCTCAGAAAACAAAAATCCCTATTTAGACTTCTTGGAAAACACTTAAAGGTATCCACCAGCTGAGAGATGAATCTCATGAATTCGACAATGGAGAAGGGTGGCCCTGCAAAGACTAGTTGGCCTTCCCTTACTTAGCTTGCAGAGGGTATTCTGGAATCCAGCAGAATGATGCGTTACCCAATACATTCTATAGGCTGGAAGCAGAACCTGCTCTCTAAATCTTTCTGAGGCTTTTCCTTAACAAGTACCAAGGAAGTCCTTTCTTGAGCCGTATACTTCACCACAGAACTCAGATGGACTTTAGGCGAAAAGGGTACCAGTTAAACTACTTCCTTGGCACTGTGCTCACTATAGTACTCAAATTTGCTTCCTCCAAAAAATAAAAATGAGGGGCGCCTGAGTGGCTCAGTGGGTTAAGCCTCTGCCTTCAGCTCAGGTCATGATCTCAGGATCCTGGGATCGAGCCCCGCATTCCCCCCCACCCCCGCCTGCCTCTCTGCCTCCTTGTGATCTCTCTCTCTCTCTTTCTCTGTCAAATAGATAAATAAAATCTTTAAAAAAATAAATAAATAAAAATGAGAAGGAAGGCAGATGGAGACACAGCACAGTGGCCATCTTCACGACTAAGATGCCAAGTCATGATTTTTTTTTTTAACCCTCTCAAAACTAATTCAGAAAAACCTGACCAAAAGATGTAAAGAGTTTGTGCAATACTAGTAGGCTTATCAGCAGGTTCTTAATCTATCACATGTTCTTGTGATAGTAAGAATGTTAAAAATTGAGCATATAAAAAAGATCTTCTCTATGTAAAGAACAGAATATACTCAATGTTGGGATTATAAATAGTACAAAATGTCAATGCTATTTCTGGGTGATTTTTATTTTATTTTGCTCTTTTAATATTTTCTACAAATGGCATGTCGTATTATAATAAAACATTTTAAAAACTATAAGGACCATGGAAAGTTGAGAATGAAATTATAGGAAGATGTTTATGGTCATCGTCAGGAGATGAGCTTTTCCTTTTCTTATTCATATTTTTTCCTTCTTACTCTTGTTTCCAAAATTTCTGACGTGAACATGTTTTATTCTTAGAATGAGGGGAAAAAATCGTAGGCCAACCAAAAAAACCTAAACAGTTTCAAATAAAAGCTTATCTTCTGGCTCTTTAGCATTAGATTTCTGACTCTAGCTCAAATGTAATATAAAAATATCAGCATTTATGCCAACTCCTTTCTTTCTGAAGAAATCATATCTACTCTATGGATATGATTGGATATGGATATCCAATATGGATATGGATAGATATCCACTCTATGGATATAGTCTACCTACCACTTCCGCTTACAACAGGAAGGCCCACTTCCTGCCATCAACATTCCTTTGTGCACCGGTTCAGAACCTGGGGTCTGAGATGGTCAAAACCTACTGGAAACAATGGACAACTTCTATTCCCAAAGAAGTTTCTTGTTTTTGTTTTTGCCTCATTTAAAAAGAATCCATACTTTGTTGCAGAGTATAGATGATCCCCAGCTAGCGATGGCTTGACTTACGACGCTTTTGACTTCATGATGGTGCAAATGCCACACATATTCAAAAGGAAAGTACTCTGAATTTTGAATTTTCAGCTTTTCCCAGGCTAATACCATGCCATAGGATGCTCCCTCGGGATGCTGGGTAGCAGGAGTGAGCCACAGCTCCCTGCCAGCTACATGATCATGAGGGTAAATCACCCATATACTCACCACTATTTTGTTCTCCACATGAAGTGTGGTATTCACTAAATAACACGAGCTATTCAACTCTTTACTATAAAATTGGCTTTGTATTAGATCATTTGTCCAATAAATAGGCTAATTTAAGTGCTCTGAGCACATTTAAGGCAGGCCAGGCTAAACAATGATGTTCCATAGATTTGATGTGTTAAATGCATTTTCAACGTAGGATATTGGCAACTTGTGATGGGCTTATTAGGAAGAACCCCATCGTTAGTGGAGGAAGATCTGTACTTCCACTTACCCAATGTTTTGTAGTCATCTCTAGCTTTGTTTGCTCTCAGTAGTGACTGTATTTTCACAATTTCATTTTTCTGCAAAAGAATGAGACCAGTCATGATCTTCCCAAGGTCCATCTATTCCACGATTATAGAATTCAGAACTACCCAAGAACTGAGAATATTTATGAATGGACACTACTTAGGAGCACCTCGCTGGCTCAATTGGTGGAGCACATGACTTTTGATATCAGGGTTTTAAGTTCGAGCCCCATCTTGAGTGTAGAGATTACTTAATTTTTTTTTCATTTTATGTAAAAGAATATTTTAATTTTTGTCCTTAGGAACTATGAGGACTGTACCTGACTTGGATATGAGACTACAAAACAATGGCCAAAGAAGAACCATCCACTCTATGACTTGTCTTTGGTCAGGTCACTCAGAATTTTCTTTTAACTAATTAACTTATTTTAGAGAGATACAGAGAGAATAGATGGGGATGGGCAAGGAGAGAGAGAGAGAAAGAGAGAGAGAGAAAACCACAAGCAGATGCCCCGCTGAACATGGAGCCCAACACAGGGCTTGATCCCACCACACTGCGATCATGCCTGAGCTGTAATCAAGAGCCAGACGCTCAACCAATTGAGCTGCTCAGGTGCTCCTGGTCACTCAGAATTATGTTTGAGCTATGACTGCTGTTGCTTGTCACCTCATGTTATTTTCATCTGTGTATTCATGAATTCGGGACCTCTTTCACATAAATTCGGGACCCCTTTTCCACATACCGAGACACCATATCTCCGATGCCTGGTTGGAATACTGATATTCTGTGCCATGTTGTCTTCCTACTGATAACACGCTTTTGGTATGCTTCACTCTCCCCTGACCACCACATCTCATTCGTTGCTAGAAAAGATACTGTGATTGGGTTTTCCCCTCCCACCCGTCTCATGACGGGAGTCCTGACCCACTCACCCAAGTAGCTGCACATGGTTCAGAGATCTCTCAAGAACCAAGCTGCTCACTATTGCAGACTCGCGTCTTACAAACTGATGAAATGCCTCTAATACAGGTCTCTGAGATATACCTTCTACTGGCTTTTCCTGTAAGTTAGTCTTTGTTTTTTTTTTCCTACTGAAGGACTTGAGGCTCTCTCCCTTCTTCACCTGACACTCTCAAAAATAAAATATTTTTTTTCTTTAAGAATGAAAACCATCTAGAACTGACAATAGTTAGATGGAATGTATTCAATGTTTATTTTTTGCATATTCTTTGCAGAGAAAAGGTCAGGTAAGTCAGCTAAAAGTGTTGACAAGATTGTATGGCACCGTTTATAAAGAGATCTAAAAGGGAAGAGAATTTTAGCCCCAAATTTAGATGATTCAGCCTGTGTTCACTTATCTATTCTTTAAAATATCCTGAAAAATATTCTTCCTGTGGGCTTTTATTTAAGTTTATCAGTCACCAGTTAGAAAAACTTTACAAGTAGTGTTGGAAAATACTCATCTGGAATCTTTTCTCTTTGGCATTACTAGCCCACATCTGTTTCTTCTCACACATTTCCTATGCAGTCCTGACTAGTAAAGTCTCACTCTGAACATGAGTTCTGAATAAAAAAAGTAAGCCTCCAAATATTATCACATTGAGTTGTTAAGACCTGTTGTTTCCTCCTACTGTTCATTTCCACCATTTACCTTTGGACTTAAAAACAAAACATAAGGTTACTGGTGTATAGATTCCAACTATCCATCCAACTAAATGACACTAGTGTTTTAGACACTGAACCAAAGACAGCTGGGCAGACATCAACCTCATCAAAAGCTCTGGTATGTCTTAGGACAAAAGGAAGCAAGTGCATGAAGACATTTCATTTTCTCTTCCTGAACTGACAAGATAGTCTATTTAATACAAAGACTACACAGGAACACTACGCAGCCAGCATATACAATATGCCAGCAGCCTTCTACTTGGGTTCTCTTCTGAAAACATTTCCACCATTTACTAGAAATCATTCAATGCGAACATTCAACAAAGCATTCATTCTGTTCATTCTCAGCGGGGGGAAATCCACTTGTGTGTGTCTTACATGATCTCTGAAATACTGCAGTCGTGCAAGGTAATTCCTCCGTGCGACTACCATCCGGAACCAGGACTGAATCTAAAAAAGAGTTAAATGGAGAAATCAAGGCAGTTATTAAACAACCTTTAATATTTTTTCACGCAGTCTTTCTAAAGATAATATTGATATTTTGATAAAAAAAGAAAAAGTGAACAGCCCACCAAATAATTAACGTCCTAAGCATTATCTTCATCTCCTACTCCTGTTGTTACATTTTTCCTAGGGTTTTGAAGCATTTTATACCTTATGGTATGGAAAGTAATGTAGCTTTGTACCATTTTGCTTTCATCTTAGGAAATAAAAACCAAAAGGGTAAAGGATTTTGCTGAGAGCTGGAGCAGGTCAGAGAATCAAAAGACAAGTCCAGGATTTCTTCCAGCATCCCTTAACAGCATCCAGGATCCTTTAGGTCTTTATAGGAAAGCATATCCAGACTTCTGAGGGACAAGTTGGGACCTACGGTTTTCTGATACAACACAGGCTTGTGCTCCATGGCAAGCAGAACATATTACCAAGGAGCACAATGGAACTAGATGATGTCATTCTCTGCCTTCACAGTTTCAAAGGTCTTTTGAATTAATCTCATTTGATTTCAATCTGTGCTATTCCAATTCTCACCTCGATTTCCACATTGTCTGAAAGTTCATTTCTCATCTGTCCTCTGTTTTTTAGCACTGGGCAGTGGGTACCCCAGCGTCTTTTCTTTTTCTAAACTCAGGGCCATCAGCCTGGGTGGAGAGCTGGGTTAGACCTACTCACCCCCCACATGCAGGTCCTAACTTAGTTCTACTTTTTGTCACTGGTTTGTATTTGCCTAACAACTAAGGTTCTGTACTGTTAAGTTTTGTAAATGTTATTAGTGAATATGGTTAAGAGGGATGTGAAATAACAGTGTTTTCCCCAAAGCCTAAATAATCAATTTGGAGTTCCTAGAGAAAGAGCATTTATAGGTTTTGAAATACTTGCACAATTGATTCTCAAAACTATAGAAAGGACCTAAGCCAGGTACAGTGTTTTAACAGACTTGAAGATGATCAGCTGAGTAATGGACATGGGACTCAAACCCGCGACATAATTCATATGTCAAGACTCCTATGTACTCTTTCCATAATCTGCCTTCCAAGAGTAAAACTAAAATGAAGAGAAAGGTTTAAGTCAAGCACTTGAGGTCCACCTGGGTGGCTCAGTGGGTTAAGCCTCTACCTTCAGCCCAGGTAAGGATCTCAGGGTTCTGAGATTGAGCCCCACATCTGGGCTCTCTGCTCAGCAGGGAGCCCGTTTCCCCCACCTCTCTTCCTGCCTCTCTGACTACTTGTAATCTCTCTGTCAAATAAATAAATAAAACCTTAAAAAAAAAAGTCAAGCACTTGATAAGGTGGCAAGGGATGTTTACCTTCACAATAGAATCAACATTATTAATCAACATTTGCCGCCTGTTCAAATATGCTTTCCGTTGTTTACATCCCTTCCAAAAAGCCTGTGGAAAAGAGCAAGTAACAGAATTATTTATGTGCAACAATTTCCCACTTTATTTTAGAAAGCACAAGAACAGAGTGCATCTCAGGAGACACTGAGCTGGGACACTGTCGGGGCCCTCCCTTCCAAATCTCATGGGGATACCATCACTGGGGAGTGGACATTATATTGAGCAGAACATACCAGATCATGGCTTGTCCCAAACTTGGGAAAGTACATTTACCAGGTTGAATTCAGTTTCCCATTTGAAAGCTTAATTTTGCCAAGGTTCTGGGTGACAAGAAATAATAATAATAAAATAGAATTGTCCTGAAACATACAAAGAGATTAACTGAGTACTGCTACCATGTGGTAATGATATCAGATGCTTCAAAATAATGGCTAGTAACTATCTTTATTCCAGCAAGTGACCCACTGCGGCCCAGACCAAAGAAGGTAAATGCTTGGCTGATTTGTAACTCTGGATCCCTGAAGAAAGGAGTGCTGTGGCTGATCATTTATTATCTACATGAAGTTAGTGACGCTTCATCAACAAAGCTTTAGTAGGTTATTACCATGAAAGAGAACTTTTATATAGGCAACACTTACAAAAACTAGAAACAAACTGGTATCTTTAGAATGATTAAATACAAAAATAAGTTTATTCCAGTTCATTTCTGAGAACGTTTTTTATTGAAGCAAAGCTTTGGAACTCCCTTCGATCCTCTGGTTTTGTTTTCATATTAGAAATAAATAGAACCATAAGATACCTGAGAATAAACCTAACCAAAGAGGTAAAGGATTCTGTACTCAAGGAACTACAGAACACTCATGAAAAAAATTGAAGAAGACACAAAAAGATGGAAGACCATTCCATGCTCTTGGATCGGAAGAATAAACATTGTTAAAATGTCGATACTGCCTAGAGCAATCTATACTTTTAATGCCATTCCGATCAAAATTCCACCAGTATTTTTCAAAGAGCTGGAGCAAATAATCCTAAAATTTGTATGGAATCAGAAGAGACTCCGAATTGCTAATGAAATGTTGAAAAACAAAACTGGCGGCATCACGTTACCTGATTTCAAGCTTTACTACAAAGCTGTGATCACCAAGACAGCATGGTACTGGCATAAAAACAGACACATAGACCAGAGGAACAGAGTAGAGAGCCCAGATATGGACCCTCAACTCTATGGTCAAATAATCTTCGACAAAACAGGAAAAAATATCCAGTGGAAAAAAGACAGTCTCTTCAATAAATGGTGCTGGGAAAACTGGACAGCTATATGTAGAAGAATGAAACTCAACCATTCTTTTACACTGTACACAAAGATAAACTCAAAATGGATAAAAGACCTCAATGTGAGACAGGAATCCATCAGAATCCTAGAGGAGAACATAGGCAGTAATCTCTTTGATATCAGCCACAGCAACTTCTTTCAAGATATGTCCCCAAAGGCAAAGGAAACAAAGGCGAAAATGAACTTTTGGGACTTCATCAAGATCAAAACCTTCTGCACAGCAAAGGAAACAGTCAACAAAACTGTTGAGTCAACAAAACAAAAAGTCAAAAAGACGCAACCCACGGAATAGGAGAAGATATTTGCAAATGACAGTACAGACAGAAGGCTGATATCCAGGATCTATAAAGAACTCCTCAAACTCAACACACACAAAACAGATAATCATATCAAAAAATGGGCAGAAGACATGAACAGACACTTCTCTAATGAAGACATACAAATGGCTATCAGACACATGAAAAAATTTTCATCATCACTAGCCATCAGGGAGATTCAAATTAAAACCACACTGAGATACCACCTCACATTAGTTAGAATGGCCAAAATTAGCAAGACAGGAAACAACATGTGTTGGAGAGGATGTGGAGAAAGGGGAACCCTCTTACACTGTTGGTGGGAACGCAAGTTGGTGTAGCCACTTTGGAGAACAGTGTGGAGATTCCTCAAGAAATTAAAAATAGAGCTTCCCTATGACCCTGCAATTGCACTACTGGGTATTTACCCCAAAGATATAGATGTAGTGAAAAGAAGGGCCATCTGTACCCCAATGTTTACAGCAGCAATGGCCACGGTCGCCAAACTGTGGAAAGAACCAAGATGCCCTTCAACAGACGAATGGATAAGGAAGATGTGGTCCATATATGCTATGGAGTATTATGCCTCCATCAGAAAGGATGAATACCCAACTTTTGCAGCAACATGGATGGGACTGGAAGAGATTATGCTGAGTGAAATAAGTCAAGCAGAGAGAGTCAATTATCATATGTTTTCACTTATTTGTGGAGCATAACAAATAACATGGAGGACATGGGGAGATGGAGAGGAGATGGGAGTTGAGGGAAACTGGAAGGGGAGGTGAACCATGAGAGACTATGGACTCTGAAAAACAACCTGAGGGTCTTGAGGGGGCGGGGGGTGGGAAGTTGGGAGAACGAGGTGGTGGGTATTAGGGAGGGCACATACTGCATGGAGCACTGGGTGTGGTGCAAAAATAATGAATACTACTATGCTGAAAATAAAAAAAATTTAAAATAAATTAAAAAAAAATGAAATAGAAGTTTCTTGTTAAAAAGGATAAATACAAAAAGTGAAATTATTTTTATAAATTTCATGTCTACATATATCAAACTACATCATTCATTCATCTGAAAAAAGGCATGTGGAATTTTATTACCATTTAAAAAATATGTCCTGTAATGATTCAAAATAAAACAGTTAGTATGGTAAAAATAAACAAATAAATAAATAAAAATCAACTGAGCACTTGTTCCAGACTTCACTCAATCCAAATCCCTGGATATGACAAAGTATTTAAAAAAAATACTTTCCTTTTTGAATTAATTAGAAACTCACAGGAAACTCCAAAAATAAGAGTTCCATGTAACCTTCACCCAGCTTCCGCTAATGGTAAATCTCAAAAATAGGCTGTTAAAGCAGTTCGCTACAGTGTTAGAAAAGCAAGCACGTGGACCAACAACTCTGAGGGATCCTGGAGGAGAGAAGGTAGTTGGAATTGGACTTAAAGAGGGAACCACAGAATCAACATCTACAAAAATAAAAGAATATCTACAGTGTGTGATGGCTCTAAGCTTGAGGGAGCCTCTGGCAGCACTCAGAATAACTTTGGGTAAGTTGTTACCTTATCCACTCATCCACTCCAAGCCGTGAATAAAATAGCAAAGATGGGAGTATGGGGTTCAGGCAAAGTACAAAGGAATACAGTCTTTTTGAGGGAATTCAGCAATATCAGATTTAACACTATTTAACCTTTCACCTAGTACTTCTAGTTTTCTTTGTATCTAGCCCAAGAAAAGCACCAGTATAGAAGAACTATATGTAAAGGTTTTTTGCTGCAGCATTGCTTATAATACTAACATGTGCTTAGAGCAGAATGTTTACATATGGGAAAACAGATCAGCTGCAACTGTGCTCCTAGTGAGGGATGCTACGTGGCAGTTACGAAGGATGAGATAGGGTCAGATATATTGACTACAGCGGTGTTCTGTATCTTGAGGAACAAGACGATCTCCAAGATACAATGCAAAGAAATTGTAGTTTACCACACATACGATATGACCTGTTAACAAAAAAAGAAAAACATAGTAATATGTGTTTCTATGCAAAGAATCTGTACTCAATGCCTAGATGATGATGTATGAGGATCTAGTAGAGAAAAGGTATAAAGTACAATGTGCCTATGTGCCCACCCCTACTTAGACTTAGCTGCTCTACAAAAAAACTCTTCATTTTTTGTTATGTATGCTCTGAAATGGGCAAACATGGGGTAAGCATATACACCGTAGTACTGTAAACAACCTTGTACACACATTATTATGTATTTTGTATGCATTATTCCAGTCAACATAGGTTATTAGATGGGGGATTACTGGCTCCATAATTGATATTTGAAATGGAAAGCTACTGTCAAACTGCCCTCCAAAGAGTGTATGATAGATATTTCTTTCCCCAGGGACTCACTGAACTGACAAAAATTAAAAACATTGGTGATGTCCAAACCGACTGATAAAAATTGCTCTTCATTTTTATTTATACTTCGATTTCCAGAAAAGTGAAGAAACCTTACCTTCCTACACATACCTTACCCTACCCCATTTACAATACAATTTCATTTTGTCTATATATATATTTAGAACCGTGTAAGACAATGTTAAAATTTTTACTTCAACTGTTAAACATAATTAAAGAAATTCAAGAGTAGAAGGAAAATGTATTTACCTACAAATTTACTTCTCTTGTTCTTTCTTCCTTCCCAGTTTCCCAAAATTCTTTTATCATTTTCTTTTTTTTTTTTGTTTAGAGAACTTTCTTGGCTAATCTTTTAGGGCAGGTATGGGAATGATAAGTTCTGTTAATTTTCCTCTTCGTTGGAGAATGTCTGGATTTCCCCTTCATTCCTAAATATTATTTTTGGTGGATAACGAATACTATGCTACTTTCCATGTTGTGCCATTCATCATCTCCATAGGTCCTTATGAAAAACTTTCTGTCATGAGAACTGCTTTCCCCTTATAACTAAGTTGCATCTCTATTTCACTGCTTTAAAGATTTTTAATTTTTTTGTTTGTTTATTTATTTTCAGAGGTTTTTGATGCATCTTTGGGTACATTTGAGTTTATCCTTTTTGGGATTTACTTAGCTTCTTGGATTTGTGGTTCTGTGTCTTGGACCACACACAGGAACTTTTCAGACATTATTTATTTCAGGCTTTTCCAGTCCTTCTCCCTTCTCTTTTCATCTGAAACTCTGATGACACAACCATTAAATCTTTTGTTATGGTCCAACAGATGCCTTGAGGCTTTGTTCATTGTTTTTTCAGTTTTTTCTCTCTGTTGTTCAGATCTAGTAATTTCTATCATTCTATTCTCTAGTTCACTAACTTGGTCCTGTGTTCCCTCCATTTTGCTGCTGAGTCCATCCAGCGAGTTCTTTTTTTTAAGATTTTATATTTATTTGACAGAGAGAAATCACAAGTAGATGGAGAGGCAGGCAGAGAGAGAGAGGGAAGCAGGCTCCCTGCTGAGCAGAGAGCCCAATGTGGGACTCGATCCCAGGACCCCGAGATCATGACCCGAGCCGAAGGCAGCGGCTCAACCCACTGAGCCATCCAGGCGCCCCTAGCAAGTTTTTTAAATACGTCGTTCTATGTCTTAGCTCGAAAAAATTTTTTTTTCTATCTTTTTATTTCTTTGCTGAGACTTCCTATTTTTTCCTTTGTTTCAAGTGTGTTCATAATTTCTTACCATAACATGGCAGCTTTAAAATCTCTGTCAGGTAATTAAAACATCTCTGTTATTTGTATTGATATCTATTCTTTCTTTTAGGGTTTACTAATTTGTGTGTGTGAGAGAGAACACAGAGGGATAGTGAGGAAAAGCAGACTCCCTGCTGAGCTGAGAGCCAACGTGGAGTTTGATCCCAGGACCCCAAGATCATGACCCCAGCAGAAGGCAGATGCTTAGTGACTGAGCCACCTCCCCACTCCTGTATTGGCACCTAGTAATTGTCTTTCAAAATTTAAGTTTTGTTTGGTTCTTGAAATGTTTATTATTGATTGAAATGTACACAAATTGGATATTATGTGGTGACTAATAAGACTGGATGTTTTTTAACCTGTTCTAGGTGGTTTTCCCTGACACTGTTCTGGCAAGGGAGGAAGGTGGTGGTGTTGCCTCATTACTGACAAGCAGGGGTAGAAGTTCAGGTTCTCTGCCTAGCCTCTATTGAAATCTGAGGTGGGGGCTGCTTATTACTGCTGGGTGGGGGCTGGGAACTCTGACTACTCCCTAAGTCTGCGCCAATACCACTCTGCCCAGGCGGGCAGTAGTTCTGTGTTACTATTCCTCATACAGCCTCCACTGATAGCAGAAGGCTTTGCAGCAGCTGGCTTCATTACTACTGGGTTGTGATCGAAGTCCTGACTCTCCACCATGCCTTCTTTGATTCCATCCAGCAAGGAAAGGGAGGGCTGCCACATTACTGTTTGTGAGCATGGAGATTCATGCTCTGTGGGTATCTGGGTACCTTGTTAGAGTCTACTAGGATGGAGGGCCAAACTCTCAAGTCGACTTCATGGCACGACTGGTGTGGGGTCACATATTTGTCTTGCTTTGTTTGTTTGTTTTTTCCTGTGCTGTTTGGCTAGAGTGGAGAGGTTATTGTCTAGAATTTTTGTCCTCCTGGGCTGCACCTTTCCTGGAACTTTGGCTACATAGCAGGCTTTTGTAGGAGTTTCTGCCTGCACCCACTGGCATGTCCATGTTGCCAGTCTCTGCAGCAAGAAGTTTGAGATATATGAAGCTAAAAGAGAACCACAGAACTCACCTCCATGT
The DNA here is from genome assembly GCF_020171115.1 of Neogale vison. NCBI lineage: Eukaryota > Metazoa > Chordata > Mammalia > Carnivora > Mustelidae > Neogale > Neogale vison. The sequence continues at coordinate 214,372,881 of NC_058091.1, forward strand.
CCTTCCTTGGGTCTCAAGGTTCCCAAGCCAGTCTGCCTCTCCTCTCCATTTTTCACAGTGTTATGTTTGTTTACAAATAATGTCTGGGGCTTTTAGCTGTACTCAGAGGAAAGAATTCTGTATTCCCAGAAGTGGGAGTTGAGTCCAAATGGTTTTTAAGTTCCCAATGTTCTAGAGTTTCCTATACTATTAAGGCCATATGAATTTATTCCTCGACAGATTACAAGATTAAAACAAATCAGAAGTGTAAAAATTAGTTATGATTCAAGAGGGTCACCTTAAAAACTATTAAAACTGAGTTCTTCCAAGTGATTGGTTAAAAAATGTGTATATATAGTTAATTTTCTGCATGTGAAAAATAATACAATAGAAAAAAGATGATATTCATGATACCAAAAATAACTAATGGAGTAAACTTAAGAAATAGGAATAAATTTAATGCTATATGGTGGGAAAGATTAATAAACGGTGAGGTATACTGATTACTGAACTAGAAAATTCATTATTGTAATATCAATCTCCTCGAATAAACTAAAATCTCAATGTAATTATTACATAAAATTCAGGAATGGGTCTGGAACTTTATCAGCTGCCTTTGTACTAACTATCGAACGCATTTTTTTCTCCTTTAAGCTATTACGATGATAAAGAATTCTACAGGAAGGTAAATTATTGAGGATTTAAAACTGGAGTGAGCTTCATAGTGCTTCTCAAACTGTACCATGTATACAAAATCTTTGGAGGGTTTTTTAAAAAAATGCAGATTAGGATTTAGTGGGTCTGGGTGGGGGTTTCAGGTAATGACAGTGCCAGTATATGCCCTACACTTCAAGTAATAAAGATCTAAGCAAAGAAAAAGGATTTTTAGTTGATGGCCCATTTAGAAAATGCCACCATGGGATCTGTCGGTGTGGCATTTCTGAGATGATGGGAAAAACTGTCATCCACAATTGCTTGCAAAAGTGTCCTGATGGCTATAGAGACTAGGGAAAGGGAACACTAGCTGTGGGTTATTGGAAGCCACGGCAAATTAACTACTAACACATTCATTGTGATGGGTCTCATTGGTGCTTTCTATGTTTTTGTGGGTAACACTTTTAAAGCACAGAAATGTGAAAAACTATATTCAAACATACCCCATTTTTAAACTCAAACTGAAAAGCAAATAAGGTATTAGGATAAGCTGAAGTTCTTCCTTCTGCTTTTCTGGAAGTATCTAAACTTCAGAAACACTATTAATCTTATTAGCTCAGATTCACAAACCTTCTGGATAATCTGTTATAGTAAAGACTAATGTAATATTGACACATTCTTGCACTGGTAGAACGAACCCATTGGTCCATTCTGTATTATTTTTTAATGTACCAAGGAGTCAATGTTCAACAAAAGGATTTTCCTGGAGGTTTAATTCAGTATTTTATCTCTTTACTGATTATGCAGAGTTTTCTGAAATCATTCTACACTTATTGTTACTTTCCCAAACCAAGGCAACTTTGGTGGGTATAGACTTTGGTCTACAGAAGCAGAATACTATATGCCTCTTCCTTGTCAAAATTATACTTTCTTTTTCAGTTTTTAAGTTTTAGTTCCACCAGAACTGGTTTTTTTTACTCAGTTGCTAATGGAAGTTCTGTGCTAGGCCATGAGACTGCAGGCTTTTCTAATTAGATAATGTTTATTAAAAGCAATTATGGGTATAAAGTTGGGAGAAAGGAGTTACTGATGAAAGTGCAAAAGGAGACACAATTCTAAACCATAAAGCCATTTGCAAGCAGCTTTTTGCAGACAATTAGAGACAGAATGTGTTTACAGTAGTGTCCATTTCCTTCTCTGGCCGGTCTAAGAGCTTGTGGGAAAATTTAGAACAGCCATCTTTTTGTTGGTTTGTTTTTTTTTCTTACCATAAATGTATTTTCTGTGTAATACCTATTTAACAAAGCACATTTTCAAAATATCTAGACCTCAGAGGTTACTGCTCTGTTTTACAGCCTCTATAACTGTTAATCTCTAGAAAATCCAGCTTGCTAAATTGGTTGCCTTGTTTAGTAACTGGGCACCCAGGACAGTAATATCCAAATTACCAACTCTAACTTCTGAAGCATAAATTCTTACGTGACCTCTTAGCCAAGAAAACCCTAACCATTTATCTCTTTTTGTTCTTAGCTCCAAGGGAGAAAGCCCACTGATCTTCTAGAGTAGTCACTTACATTAAAACAACATGAGGGTGCCTGGGTGGTTCAGTGGTTGGGCCTCTGCCTTCGGCTCGGGTTATGATCTCAGGGTCCTGGGATCGAGTCCCGCATTGGGCTCTCTGCTTGCTGGGGAGCCTGCTTCCTCCTCTCTCTCCCTCTGCCTGCCTCTCTACCTACTTGTGATCTCTGTCAAATAAATAAATAAAATCTTTAAAAAAATAAAACAACATGATGCGGGAGGGTCCCATCAGATTGCTCCCTTCCTCCCCACCTGCAGACTCTCCCACTGCTCCAGGCAATCTGAAAGCTGCTTCAGAGAAGCTTGCTTCTCTTTCTTTCCAAGATGCCTGTAACACTCTCTGAAGTTTAGTAATTCACTAATTCCCTCATTCCCAGGGCTAAGTTTGGGTGTTTGCCACCATTATGGTTTTTCCTAAGTAGCAGCATTCCAGCATTCCTCAGTTCAAAGAAAAAAAATGCCACAGCTCTCTATTTCTTCCCGCTCAGTTTTGCTGATCTCTCCCTGTATCACAGCAGCAATCTCAATGTCAGCCCCATTATCTGTCCTTGGAGGAGCCATCATCTCCTCTCTTTGGACACTGCTGAACACCTAAGGGCCGCAAAATGTGCTGAGTCTGTATTGTGAGTCATCCCGCTTCATTCTGACATCCCAGCCATGAAACGAGTTATTACCATTTTCAGATGAGAATGTACATTTCAAAGGGTCTATTTTTTTCCTCAGTGTTCTGTGAGAGTTTTCTCAAGCTGTTCAGGTGCTGCAGTTATTCTAGGCATTCGCTGTGCATTCTGCAATCCTGAGTTCATTTACATCCTACAACGTCACTATTTCTTCTCCTCTCTTTTGATATCAGTTATCTTTCAGTGTTTTGTCTTATTTCACTAAGTCCATGTCTTATTCAATTCCTTGAAAGCATGAAAGAGCTTCAGCATAGAAATTCTTCCATCTCCTGGGCTAAGAGCATCTTTAAATGTTAGTTTACTTAATTTATAATTTATAATCCTTTTCCTTTTTTTTTTTAAATAAAATATTCCTTTTTGTTTGAGATTATTTTCTGGGCCACTCATTTATAAATACAGGCAATGTTACCAGGGCTTTCTCACTGCTCAAAAGTAGTATGGCTTGGGGCGCCTGGGTGGCTCAGTGGGTTAAGCCTCTGCCTTTGGCTCAGGTCACGATCTCAGGGCCTGGGATGGAGCCCCAGATCGGGCTCTCTGCTCAGCAGGGAGCCTGCTTCCTTCTCTCTCTCTGCCTACCTGTGATCTCTCTCTCTCTGTCAAATAAATAAATAAAATCTTAAAAAAATAGTATGGCTTTTTCTCTCTCACTGTTCTCTCTGCAGAGAGAGATTCTCTCTCTGCAGGGAGAGAGATAGGATACCTTACCTTACAGGGGAAAAATCCCATGAATGACAGTGAATTTCTCATGAGACACCTTGGGTACCTTCTGATATATTCCATTAAGTACTCAAGACAGAGGACTGGCTAATGATGCCATATATTCTCTCTACCACTATTCAGTTCTTTGGGAGGAGACCCAGGGGAGTAGAACTGAGAAGGGGCTGGCCTTAGCCTGGGAGCCTTTTCTCTGAATTTGTTAAGACTACTGTATCTGGGACTCAATGAACCAGCTAGGAAGATTGAGCTCTTTCATGGAGGGGAAGTCCTCACATTTGAGATCCTTCCCCTAATTCAGGGTGAATCTGCCGCTTTGACAGAAAGTGAGAGTAGCATAATAATTGTCTTATTTCACTAAGTTCATGATCTTCTGGCTTTGTAGGTCAGCAAATTTATGCTGAATATGCATTCCTCTCAGGTCCACAGCTTGCCTTCACACCTCCGGCTCTCCTCATTAAAAAACCATCAGAAGAGTTGAGGGGAAAAACAAACAAAAACAAAAGTAAGGAGGGGTGACTTCACAGTTCCATAGCTTCTTTAGTCTTATCGAGTCTGCTGAGATGGAGGAAAACGACTCCAGATGATAGCTGCTGCTCTTCTCCTGAAACTTCTCATGACTTTGGTCCTGGGTCCCAACATCAGATGGATTTTATACCAGTGTGCTCAACAGAATGTCCTCCAAATACAACACTGCTCCACGCCCTGAGACTGGACAGCTTAGGGTTGGTCCAAATTGTGTCAAGTTGGCTGACACTTTTAAATTCTGTGTAAAATTAGAGCCTTAGCATCAATGTAGAGGATTCTCTCTTCAGGCTTTTTTCATTTCCTGTGTGTTTTATCTACTATTTGTTTAAAGAAGAAATAAAATGGAAAACTTACTAGTTAAGCTAAGAAAACATCTTTGTCCAGCTTATGGGAGAAATTTCTTCTAAAATTAATCATTCCTGCCTTCTAACATCTTAAGCTCTGAACAGATTCAAATATTTGAGCACCTATCGTTCACAAGATACAAGAATACAAGAATTTTAAAAACTTTTATTTTCTGCTCTGGATGATATTATAGTTAGGTGAGGAAAGCAGTTAAGCACACCAATGGTCACAAAAGAGGAATCTTCAACTTAAAAACTTCCATTTGGGGAAATTTCTTAGTTATTGGCCAATGCAAAAACCCATCAAATGCTGTTCATCAATAACAGTATCACTCTGGATGCACAAAAAAAGACACATAGCCCTCTGGAAGCCAGAATGGTGGTTGGTGGAGGGTGGTAGGAAAATACAGAGGAGAAACATCTAAATTTCACCAGTCCCTCTCTTGGCAACCAGAAAGTTCAGAGGAGTCATGCAAGCTTAAGAACAACTCAAGGCCAACCAGGCAGGAAAGGAGGATTTCTCCTGTAGGCCTAAATGAAGAGTATGTAAGGGAGAAGAGTTTCTTGGAGAGGCTAAATCCATTTCATCAGCTCTTCTGTTCTTTCCTTCTAGAAGAACACAGAAACAGGTGCCATTCAATATGCACTAGCCATGGAAAAACCAATTCATAAAGCACCTAGTATAGAAAGTAGATGACACAAGGAGATCCAGCTTTTTAGAGAAACAGGATTTCAACTCTGATTTGAGAAGTCCCTCTGGCTCCAGCTAGGTTGGTGGTAGGCAGACCTTGGCAAGGCCACAGGATCCCTTGATGGTCTCCAAAGGCTAATAATCATTCAATGTCTTTCCTATCTCTGAGTCTTAATAAGCCAGATTTGGGGGCAATGATTAAGGGGAAAATCTGCAGTCAGATTTGTTAATTGGAATGCTGGAAGTTGACTGTCAAACTAAAAAATGAAGCATCTCCAGAGAATAGCACAGTTTGCTGTAACTAGTGGTAGGTGGTTGACATACCTGTATTTTGGCCACAGGCTTTTCTTGTTCATACAAATATGATTTCCTAGCTTCGTACTCTTTCTTAAGAAGGGATCCTGCACTTGTGGCTTGAAGGCGAAGAAGCAAATCACCAGACGCAGACCACATCTTCTCACGGACATAATCTGTTGTGACTTTTTCAACAATGTCCTGGCAAGAGATATTTCTTATGGTTACACTTCACACATCAGGTGAAAGCAGCATAGAGAAAAGCTTCTGGAGATTTTATCTCTGAGAAAATGGTATGGAGAACTCTTTCTGGCCTGGTTTAAAAGGAGATTTGACCAGAACCAGGGATGGACTGGCTTAGCTTCTTCCTAGCAACATGTTTTGGAATCTTCTGAACTTGGAGCTGAGGTGCTCTGAGAATTTGGTTGAGTGACCTCAGAATCTGGAGGCAGAGGTGCCAGCAAGGACCAGGTGTGAGGCTGGAGCTCCACAGTGTAAGTGGGACAAGGATGGTTGCAGTAGGAATAGGCTTACATATCAACTCCTACCTCCCCAGGGCTGCCAAGGAAAAGACTGCAGTGGCCATGAAGTCTTCTGGTTCCTCTGCCCCATTTCTTGTCCAGGCCACAGTAGGCAGACCTCTGCAATGAGCCTGGAGCAGCTCAAAATAAACTTGGGGGAAGATAAAAGACTTGGGGCAGAAGGAAAAGGGATTGTATCATGGCCAGACAGGGGAAACCCTGTCTGAATGAGAATGAATGTGGAAAAAGGAGAAGGGGGGACTGTGAAAAGTCTTTCTGTAGATTAGGAACTGGGTTTGCTTTTTATGTTCTCTGAGAGATGCAAGCCAAGACTGAACTCACTTCTACTGGCAGGTACCTCTCATTCCGTGTGGAATGGGGGGCTAATTTAAACAATTAAAACTGACATCACAAAAAATGCTTAAAAGCTTTTAAAAGATGACATATTAACATTCATGAAATCAGTACTTTTAGATTGTCTGGAGAAAATATATATATATATTTTTTAACAACATAGGCCTTCCACTTTTTAGTAATCCTAACAGAATGATGCTCAATTTCACAAAGTTACTCCCAAGGCATCTTTGGACACCACTGGAGTAATCGTTGGCTTCAAATTATAACACTCTGATGCTGCTTCTTCACAGTTTGATATGTCTTTTCAACTACAGCATCGGGTTTTTAAATATTGTCCACAGTTTCATTTTTCTAACAAGTAGCCCCGATGATGAACTGCCACCAGAGTATTTTCTTGTAAATTGTGACAATCTTGGATATTTGAAATTAGTTAATTAACTATCTTCTCTTCACTGTCTTCTCATCATTCAGGATTTCTGGTGGCCCTGTCAGCTCCAGGCCACAGATTTTTCTCTGAGTTTTAGCAAATACCATAATGGTGATTCGATCCTCAAACTTGCTATACTGTAGTATCTTTGATGTTGGCAACTTTGAACAACTTTGTAAGACCTACATTTGTGTGCTCTTCCTTTCTTTTTTCTTTTCCAAAATGGAACTAAATTATTATTAGTATTTTCTCTTTAAATATACTACAATGCATGGATCAAACAGAAATTTTCACTTCTTGTAGGTCCAACTTTGGTCTCAAGTCCAAAGACATCTTGTGAACATCTTTTCAAGAGTATTTCCCCCCAGAAAGCATTACTGACTTTTTAAAGGTTGTATGTATCTCTGTGGTAGGCTGCGAGGGGGAAAGAATAAGACTTTCCAAATACTGACAACCAAGTAATTATTACTAATTGAGCTTTTGTGTCAAGGCAAACCTGAAGATTGATTTCTTAGGATAATGGATCATTCCAAACAAGCTACAAAAGCTTTCATCCCCTTGCTCTGTCTGGTGGTGGTATACTAATATGGAAATAATTGTAAAAGTTAGTAGCCATGCAGCCATATACAATGGCATTTATGAAGATTTTACTCTGTAATTTTACTCTATATTCAGGCTTTAATAAATCAGTTATTTCCTCCCATCACTTCCATGATTCAAAAACAGAAAAGCAATCACACTTATTTTTCCATAGTACAGTTTCATTAAACATGAACCTCCTACCTCAATTTCTTTTTTTGTGAGCCATGATTCTTTAGGCAAGTATGGTTCAGGTGTGACCCAGGAACTCTCCTTTGAATCGATGTTGTAGTAGTACTCATATTTATCCTGCAGGCTGAATTTGAGCCAGGAACCTTCAGTAGACACTAAAAAAAGAAGTTTGTTACATTCCAGAAAGAAACACTGAAACTTTGAACACTAATGTAGTTTCTCTAATATGTAAAATGATCTAATAAACAATTTTTTATCAAGCATTTTGATGGCCCAAGTTAAAATAATGAGAAATGACTCATTAAATGGAGTGAATTCTATGTATTCAATGGCTGCTCTCAACTCAGTCAAATCAAGAGAAGGACAGAGGGATGTGTAATGCTAGGGCTCTGGACCTCAAATTTCTCATGAGGAGAGGAGTCACAAATGGCCATTAAGAAGGAAAAGCAAACAAAGAATATGTGTCCCTGGTAGATATGAACAGCATGACAAATGGACAGAGGAGACCAAAAGCAAGAATCTTCTTTACTTAGGAAGTCTCCCAGCAACTTCTCTGAGAAGGAGTGACCTGGAAGGACTGTGACCCATTATGTAGGGAAAGCCAACGATCTGCATGAAACCAACAGAGAAGTGACTCATCTTTGCAGACTACTTTATCTAAAGTAAAAACTGGCATATGCAAATACTAAGTCATTAAGTAGGGAGAAGGAAAATGTCCTGGTTTGACTCACCTTGTTCCACCCAACCATACAAAATGAGAAAAAAAATTGCAGAAAGTACTTAATTTGGGGGGAAGGATATACTAGAAAAAAAAATCTATGGCACTCATGGCTTCATTAGTTAAGAAGAGCATCTCCTCCTCATGAATCCATGGGCTTTATTTCATATTTAGAAATCTGTTTATTTTGTTGAATGGCCACGATTCCTGTCCCAGACCAGCAAGCTAAAAACAGCAACAAAAATAAACATAAAAATGATCTGACCTTGATCAGTCTAAGTCAACTGCTGTCAAGTGAGCCTTAGACTAAATGTCTTTACAGGGAAGTTGAAGTTCAAGTGAATTTCCTTACAGAATATTTAAATGCACTCAAATAACTCAGCAGAGGTAACTTCAAGGCCCTTGAATGTATTTTGATTCTTTATGTGGTTTTAAGTGCTCCTCAACTGTTCTGTTTGTGACTGCCCATTTGAAAGGAGATGCATCTCTTTTCCTGGGCAGTAAGACACCTGTTATCTGTGTAGACGTACTGGTCTACTAGAACACACATTGTATAGTCAAATTAGGATGATCATAAGTAATCATTATGGATTTAAGATAACTCCTGGGTTTCTGAATTGGGAATCTGGGGATATATGACTACATGTACCAGAACATGGCATAAAGGAAGAGGAGTAGGCAAGGGCAGCGGACAGAAGATGGACTTGAACCTGAACTTAACCCCTGCATTAATACTGTAGTACAAGTCTTTCTCCATTACAGACATTACAGTGGCTCTGAATGAAGAGATGTGAAGGGAATGAAAAGGGAAAGGGCAATCAGATGCCAGGTAAGACAGAATGGCCAATAACCCTCTTCACACTTCATCAATGGGCAATTTGCTGAATTGAAGGGTGCAGTCTCTGGGTTGGAAAGACATCAGGTAAACTTAAAAATACATAGGGTACTATGGGAAAGTCTTCTAGCTGAACTACAAAAAAAACCCAAAAACCACCCTTTCCCCCTCCAGTTCTACTTCTTAGGCCATACACTGTCACAGCAGTTTCTTAAAGAAGAGGAAGTCCAAGATCTACGATGTGGTGCAAATAAACACCAGCCTGTGAGTCAAGAGACACCCAGATCCTTGACAGGACACAAGGTTCTCAGTAACAATCTACTAAAGGAACAGTACACGAACTATCAAGAATTAACCGCTTTGGGTTTGTTATGGGCTTCCTCTGACCACAATCGTAGAATTTGTTTCCTAATCTGAGAAATGAGTTTCGGGCTCATCATCTCAAGGATATTTTCCAGAGCTAACACTTCATGGTCTGTCATTGGATTGAATGAGCATAAACACTTGCTGAGGTTATGGATCTGGTTGCTTGGAGACCAGTTCATTCTACTTTAGTTCACATATTCAAAATTACGCTTTACTCCTACTCAAGACTGTGCAATCATCTACCATTTGTTTCAAAAAGAATAAAGAGAAACAGGTCAATGTAGAAATATGCTCTCTAGATTATGGACTCTGAAAAAAAATCCAAGGGTTTTGAAGGGGCGGGGGGTGGGAGGTCGGGGTACCAGGTGGTGGGTATTATAGAGGGCACGGATTGCATGGAGCACTGGGTGTGGTGCAAGCATAATGAATACTGTTATGCTGAAAATAAATAAATAAATAATTTTTTTAAAAAAAGAAATATTCTCTCTATATATTAAAAAATAAAAGGAGGGACATAGTTAATCCCAATTTTATTTTTCAAATGTAATTAACAGATTGATATTATCTAGGTGACTCAGCAGATAGAATAAAAAGAATATAACTAAACTCTCACTAGCATTGTTTCTATGTGGCTAACAGTTGTTCTTAATTATTTGTATTGGCTTGATTTTCTTTAATAATTACACATTATTTTTTAAAAAATCAGTTTGTATCACTAGAGAAATGGATCAACAAGGAAACTCTGAATAAAGAAAAATCTCCTTAAACACTGTATTTCTCAAGTTTATGAAAGCACCCATGCATAGCCAAGTTAATCCGAGGTTTAAAAAAAAAAGCCACATCTAAAAATTTTTCAAGATAAAAAAACATTTTTTTCTTAAATATTTTATTTATTTGAAAAAGAGAGTGAGAGCACAAGCCAAGGGAGAGGCAGAGGGAGAGGGAGAAGCAGGCTCCCCACTGAGCAGGGAGCCCCATGCAGGGCTTGATCCCAGGACCCTGGGATCATGATCTGAGCTGAAGGCAGACGCTTAACTCACTGAGTCACCCAGGAGCCCAAGATAAAAAAGTATTTTAGAAATGTTCATCTGAAAGCAGTATTTGTTTTAAAACTAATACAAGACCACAGACCGCATCATATTCAAAACGATATTTAGTTGGTTCTAATGACTAAAAAGCTTACCACTTTCAGATTTGTTCTCTTTTGCCTTTGCAAGGGCATCGTAGTACTTGTCAGCACATTCAGGGATTACATCATTTGTGTTAGACATAGAAGACTTTAAAACAGACAGAATATCACTTGGCTTTTCTTTCTCCAGACACTGATTAACATCGATGACCAGTGTGACCCCTGTATCATGAAAAAAAAGTTTCTGTTAATGGTTATCTTCTACTTAGCTAGAGGCATGTAAAGATAAAATTTAACCTTTCAGGAATGCATTGCCAATAAACCTTTTTACCCTTTCAGAGTATGCAACGCATATACCCGCGACAGTTACCAACTCACTTACCAGTTTAGGTTGTAAGAACACAGCCCCACAGAAATGCAGTTTATTAAAAATCGTGGTGTGTCCAGGTTACTCTCGTGTGCTGTGAAGCACTAGGTCCTACTCACTCTAGTGCTCTGTAAGTGGGGACAGTAGGTATGCAGTCCTGACGTAGGCCATCAATCAGTAATTGAGAACTAATCATATGAAGACTTTTATTTTAGAACAAGTAAAAGTCCTGATGTTCTCTTGTATAGCACTAGTATACTTCACAAGATCTGTCATTAACAACCTAAACAAACGTTCTGGAAAGGCAACAGGTACAGCTGTTGGACATATGCAATCGACTTGGTTCTGGAGCCAGTTTAGACCTAGAAAACATCTTATCCCATTTTAAATTCCTGCCTCTCCCCCCAAATCAAACCACACTGAACTCTTCATTGTCTAAACAAGGTTAATATGGTGAATTCTTTATTATCCACTTCTGTTTCAGCTGAGAATATTCTGGCCCAACCAATGAGAGTACTGTTTTCACAAACCATCAATGCACTGAGTTAGAAATCTAGAACAAAAATGGAAGAAACCAGGTTAAAATACTTTGTAGACAAAGTTTTTGAAGAAAAGGGGGAGAGATGGATATTCTTTCTCTTTTAAACATGCACATGTCAAACTCAACCATACACATGCCTCATGGTATACTGACGTCCTTGAATTACGTTCTCATGTGTGTGGAAGTATGAAAGCTGGAGGGGCAAGAAAAGCGGAGTTTGACTTTACGTACAGCATCAAGAACTTCTGTAGCAAACTTCAACTGCTGCAGAACAAAAGGCCCAGCGGTGTGCTCTTGTGCTTGTAGGACTTAATAGGAATAGACCAACAGTTGCCCTTTCCTCCTCTCCAGGAAAGCTTTCAAGGATGGGACAAATGCGGTCCTGGTGTTCGAGAGGTTTGTGGTCTCAGAGAAGCAGAAGCAACAAGTAAATGACAAAGAATCCTCACATGAATTATATGACAGCTTCACCTAACCCAGTAGAATGGCATATTTCTTAAAAGATGGGTAGAATAGAGGCACACATTTCTTGCACTGGAAATGTGCTGTATCATCGAGTGCTGACCCGCAAGTAGGGGGCCAACAGGTTCATTTTATAGGTAACCAAAGCATAATCCTCCTCTTAAAAGAACTATTTTCTGTAAAAAATCTAAAGCCCTGGAGAAAATCCTATGAGAAAAGTGTCTCTTCCTGCTCATCATTTTATCTACAGTCCCTGGTACACAGTAGGTGCTTAGTGTTTACTGAGCGCTGCCAGAAGAGTCCTTCCTGTCGTTCTACTGTGCTATAATAAATACCATGAGTGGTATTAATAAATATTATTTATTGTAGTTCAAGTACTATGGAGGTGTGTTTGGGGTTCTTTGTTTCTACACTAAAATGGCCTCAAACTCCTCTGCCTTTTTGTTGTCCCCTCCTGTCCTGCCAGTTCTCCTCTTGCTGCCTTGTGCTCACACAGGGCAGCCAACACCTCACTGCCCGATGTGCTCTGAGCTGTGCAGAGGTATCACCGAACTAGTTAGTGTTTTGCCCAAGATGAGAACACACAGCTCCAGTTATCTCTCCCAGGGGTCCTCAATGAGCGGGTCCAGGGCACAGGCTTTGAGACATGGATTTTGATTCCTTTTTTGATTCATCTGTGGGATATGGTTTAGCTCCAGATAATTGAAGATGTCAGATAAATGGTCTACATAAAGTCAGGTATGTTGGTGGTACGGAACAAATTAAGAAAACTCCCATTAATCTCCTAAGAGACTCAGAGGAACGCTTTGTGTTATATCTTAGGCCATATACTGATGGTCTTTCTCTAAGGCATGTATTCTCTCCCAAGAGGTGAAATAATCCCTAGAAGGGCAAAAAAATTGGTTCTTGCGGGGAGGGGGCAAAACATCTTTTTGTGTAGAAAGCATAGGCCTATCTATGGTTCATGAATAGAAACACAATAGATCTGTGGTATTCAAATTTCATGGTGGGAAGTACTCGGAAAATCTACCTAAAAAGGTTCCTTGCGATACAATAATGGGAGAAGTTTGGGAAATACTGCTCTCAGGAGTCAAAAGTAGAGACAGACCTACTTTAAGAAAGCATGGGTCTCCAGTGGACATGAACATGGGCCCAAACGTAGGAGACTTGAGTCACTCAGACTTAAGTCCTGTCTGTGGTAAAACACATAGGGCAACACTTTTCCCAGACTACCTGCGAGTGGGCTTGACGCTTACAACATGTAACAAGGATCTGTTTCAAGCCTTCATACGAAGGGTGAAGAATGCTTTTAAAGGTAAGATTAAACTCCTTTTTGACAAACTGGCAAATTCTCATCTTGATATGAGAATATAGAAGGTTTTATTTCAGAACATCTTTTTGTTGTAGAAGATACTACGTCTATTCTTCTGAGGTACAGGACTGAGGTGGAAGACAGGATTTTAAATGTGTTGGTCTGGAGTGGACCGTCACACATATTTGAGAGAGCCTCTGGGTTGCAGAGTCAGTAGAACCATGAGGGTCTCAATGGGGGAAAACATCCAACTTCACAGTTTTAGGCCACAGGTAGGAAGAACATGAATAAAATGAATGAAAGGACTTCTAAACTGGTTTGATTTCTAAGAGAAAAAGGGGAACCTGAAACGGCTACTTGAGAGCCTATTTTTACCACCTTATTTTTTTAATGCATTTCTTCAAACTATGGCTTCCTTCAGGTTTATATTTAAATTTAAGTTTCTTATGGACACATCTCAAGTTCATTTTATTTTTTCTTAAGGATTAGAGTGCTAGAACGGAAAGACTTCAAAGACCCTAAGGGTATAAAAATTCAGGTTGGAGAAATGCACATATTTTTCCAGGCTGAGGAAATAAAAATCAGATGTTCCCCCAGGAAGGCTTCCAAAGTTTAAAAGCACATCTTTGGGGGCAAGACTCAGGCTTCTCAACAGCATCCTATGACCTGATACAACAGGGTACATCCTAATTGTGCCATGAATGGACAGGTTAATGAATAACACTTTCAGGAATCTTCATTAAGTTATTTGTATATGTAGAGTGCTAGTATATCATTCTTGAAGCTACTTTAGAACACCGTGTGATTTTTCATACTATTCCTCTATGAAAAGAGAGGTTTAGAATAAAATTAAAAGCTTAATCATTTGAGCCAATGAAGGGATTCGGCCATTTGCAGATTATGTTTATTCCATTTAGGTGTTCGACAGCTGCAGAAGGAATCATGGCTGGTTTGAGGACCCACAGGGAGAAAGAATGAGTTAAAATCCCACTGATCACTTGACCTCCGTGAGCCCCTACTCTGACTGGTGGGTCACAGGGATGTTTTGGGTTTCCTGGTATTAGTGTCCATTCAGAGCCAGTGTCCTTAATCCCTGAAAAGTCTAATGGTGTGCTTTCCCCTCGGCCAGCCACCACAGTCAAAGATTGAAGACCTCTTTAGGGGAAGCCTAGAAGAAAGATGAACTGTGTACAATTTTGATAGTGTTAACTGTTCGTTCTCAAGAGGGCCTGGTCTCCCCTTCATTCAAGGGGTTCTTGGTCTGTAAACGATTAGGTATGGGACTGATAGAGGGGCCATGACTCTCTGCTCTTGTTATTCAAGTTATACTTCTGTTCATTTGACCTAGAACTCTTCTTCCACTTGTACAAACCAAGTATGAATTTAGGAGACAGTCTGTTTCATTTCTAGGAACACCGTGGTCAATCAGCCACTGGTCTCTGTGAATGGGATTATTCTGATGACGGCTTTGGCTTTGCTGTCCATTACAGCAACCACACCCACTTGCCTTTGGTGATTAAATGCTGCCATCTGGCCTCTGGGGCCTGCCACAGATTTTGGTCTTGCCAGGCTCCCTACAATGGCACGAACCAATTCCTTAAAATAAATCTCCCTCTTCCTCTTTCTTTCTCTATGTGACTATATATGTACTACATACTTTCCAGAGGAACAACTATTTATCTACACATACACAGATATACACAGATACAGGACTATATATGTAGCTCTATTTTTTTTTCCAGATGAAAATATATATGTAGTTCTGTTTCTCTGGAAAATCCTGACTAATACGATGGAAAGCATGGAAGGGAGAGAGACATTTACTAAGCAGACAGGGCTAGCTTCCTAAGGATCAAGATAAAAAAGGGGCTTGGTCACACTAGAAATTTGAGAGTTTAGAAACCATTTTTGGCTTTCTAGATTTTGTTCAGCAACATCCTCAGATTTCGCTAGAGTTAGCACCCAATCACTGAAAGTAGTGCCACCACCAGTGAATCTTATTTTTCTATATATACACAAGCACTGAAATTGCTAAGGATCCAAATCTTTTCAGATATTAAAATGATATAATTTAAAAAATTACTTGAATAAAAAACAACTCGGTGGCTTAACCAGCAAGGCACATGGGGCCGACAAAAGGAGATGAGGGCTTACATTGTTTTGTTTTGTCCTTGTCCATGTTGGCCTCATTGACTGCATGCTGTATTTCATCCAGCCAAAGAACTTTGGAAACACTCTCAGAGTCCTGGGAATATTGTCAGAGAATAAAAGAAAGAACAGTGAATCATGATGAAACAGAATCTAGAACTGCTTTTCAGGAGCTCATTTTTACAGTTTCTAAAAAGTCTTAGCCAGCACCTACCAAGCACTGCTGTACACTGTACAAATTATTAATGAAATAACCCCCAAATCCAACCTGTTCTCCCTTCTCTACTGTCACCCCTTCAGTCCAGCCTACTGTCATCTCCCACCTGGATGGGTGCATTGGTCTATCTGTTTTTCTGGCTTCCAAAACTGCCCTCTACCACAGTTGTCCTCCACGGAGAAGCAGATATATTGTCTTCAAAATGGACGTCTCACTGGATGATCTCTCTGCTTAAACTCCTCCACAGGGTTTCCCCTGCATGGAGGAAAAAACAAAAGTCGCTTCCCGGGGACTGTGGGGAATCTAACAATCTAGCCCCTCTGACCCCTCTGGCTTCACTCCCACTCCTCTACTGCCTGGCCCAGACCTGCACACAGCCTCCTTCAGAGCCAGGCATCCTGGCTGTGTGGTTCTTGATGCTTTCTGACCATTCAGGCCTTAATTCAAATGCCACCTCCTTCACAAAAGTCTTCTCTGCATCCTCTCTCTTAATCACTAACTGTGGTACCCAAGGTGACCCTGGGTACCATGGGGTATTTTAAATTTCAGGGAAATACAACACCATTTATCAGACACAGAGACAAAAATAAGGCAAAGAACCCTCAAGGACCTAACAGTTTAGTAGAAAAGATACATTTATCTAAAAATAATTATACAATGTGATCAGGGATATAATAAACTTGCCCAAGATTACAAGGAAATACTAAGGCTGTGATGAACAGAAAGTAGTTCATCAGAGCTATGGAGAACCAGCTCCAGCATTTTGGACTCCTGATGGATAGATGGGTTGTAGAAGGAGAAATAACATTCACCAGCTCTTCTGGCAGACTTCAATACTATTTCCCTCAGAGATTAACCTGAGATAATGTTTGTTTGGAAAGCATTATGAAAATGAGACAAAGAATTTCTTATTTTAGCCTGTAACATCTGGGGTAATGGAGACCAGGCCTGGCACCTGCTTCTGCAATCATGTCTACCTAGCTAGCTCTGTCACATGTGAACTGTCACCTGTTAGCAAGAGTCTCCATTTCTTAAGAGAATGGACAGGAAGGATTCAAACAGAAAGCAAGACAGGAAATTGAAGACTATAGGAAGAATGAAGAGACGGGTGAGTAGGAACTGTTTTCTTTCTGTTCCCAAAGTCAAAGAAAACCCAAACACTCTTCCCAAGTACAACCTAAAAACTATGTTCCATGCAAGTTCATTTACGTCTGTTTCCATTTTTTTGAAGAGCATTTACGAAATTCCTTCATAACTTATCGCTGTAGAAGATATACCATACAAACTTTGCCCAGATGAGAAGGAAGTTAACAATCCCACTTCAAAGCTTAAAGTATCTTTTTTATCAGACACACCAAAGAGAAACTTGACAAATCAAATTAATTTAAGTCAGCAGTTTAAATCATGACTCGTTACACTAAAGGATGCTAGTGTTAAATACAAAACCAGGAGTAAAAACTGAATCCCACCAGTTTAAGGTCTCCTTTGAAATTGCCCACTAGAAGTCTGGAACTATATTTATAGGATGGTAATGACCCTACCTCTAGCTAAAGAGCTTCAACATATAAGTTACAAATGGATTAAGTTACGAGAAGCTGGGTCATCTGTAAATCAAGACATCAATTCCTGAATTTAGAAGAATTCTAGACAATTTTAATTAAATAAAAAAGTACCCCTTTCACTATTTTGTGGCATTTTGGTTTTTGCTGCTACAATATAACAGCTTTCAAGTCTCAGTTTCTGTTATCTATATTACATAGTTGAAGTACCAGACATTGACTTTTGATTGTAAAATTCCTGTGATGTAATTTAATCAAGTGTGCAAAGTTTACACAGATCAATTCCTTCCTGGCTTATCCCTCAGCCTGTAAGTCTTAAGTGAAACCTGCATTTTCTGATTCTTGTCCCATTCTATATGCAACATGCAGTTGGATTGTTTGGCTTGGCGTTTACACTTAAGTTGTGTTAATTACAGAAAAATCTCCGACAATGCTTTTTTTTTTTTTTTAACTGCACATTAAATCATATCCTCTGGAAAATAACTACTCACAAAGGCTTATATGTTGTGCAACAATGTGATCATATTTAAACATTACTGAGTTGGACACTTAATGATTAAGATGGTCCATTGTATGTTATACCTATTTTGCCACAATTAAAGAAAAAAGCTTATTATAGACCTGCTCACCAACAACCACAGAATAGAGAGAGTTCTCTGCGTTTCAATGTTGTATCATCACTTCAGTTCAACCAACGAGTATGCTGAGTTATGGCAAAATCAAACACCATGAAACCAAGTCTGGCCAAGGAGGGATGACAAATACAGACCAATGTGACACTGATTGAGAATTTTCAAAGTAGTCAAGCTCTTACATTTAAATTCCTAAAAAATGCTGGCTTTCCATGATTCATTTCATTTATAATTAAGTAAAGGGTTTAAAAATTAAGATTTGAAAGAACTGGAAGGATAAGGAAAGAATAAATTCCGACAGCTCAGTTACTGAGTGGAAATGACACTGTGGGACTGTGTTTTTTAAATGGATAAAATTGAGATATGTGACAGAGTCAAAACCGACTGCTACTCGACATCTACTCAATTTATTCTGGAAAGGGCTGTATGTTACCTACATTCTTTCCATGCGCAGAAGCACACTGGTTGGGAATTACAGCATCTACTCAGAATGGATTGTTATATTAGGGGTGGGTAAGAGTTAAATGATTTTCTCTGGGGACAAAGTAATGTGCTCGGAGCTCAGCCTGAGTCATGCGCACTGTAACATGAGTACCGTCACACCCTTTCCCTCCAGAGGACCTGGGCAAGTTTCCCAGTCTGTGGAGCCCAGGATAGCACACTCTTAAGCAGAGACCAAGGCTTCCCTTTGCTGTTAACACATGAGACTGAGGTGGAACCGTGCTCCCTAGTTCTATACGTTTAATAACAGCTGGGAAACGGGACTCAGGTCACCACGATGAAAGCCCTCATCTTTGCTGCTGCTGGAGTAATGCTCCTGTCGCCCACTTTTTGTCAAAGCGGTAAGCTCTTTTCTTACGGGGCATATTGGGGGTGCTGGTTTGTGTAGCAAGAGTGAACTACATCCCATTTTCTTTGCATTTCCCACAACCTGCAATCCAAAAGGCAGAGTTTAATTGTTTCTCACTAAAGGTAGCATCATGGAAGTGAGTAGCTGGGGTCTGTTCGCTCGTTTTAAACCTTGCCAAAGACTGACTAATGTTCTCTGCTTCGATTTAATTATTTGGGCGTGGTCAAGATTTTAGATCTCTAGAATTAAGAATCAAATTTTCTTTGCGAGAATATTCTGATTTTGCAAGAATTTCCTCCGAATCAGCAAAGATAGCACATTTTCAAGTAATTAAAAAAAAAACCATGTTTATACATTCTCTTAAAGCACAAATGGGGGGAAACAAGAATATTCCTAGAACGAATGAGTGGTCTTTCAATAAATAGTACTAACAAGTTAGTGTTTCTTAATCAAATACTTTTTTTTTTTTTTTACTTTCTCTTGTATCATGGAGTTTTCCCTACTTTCACAAGATTTTTTAGTTTTAGAAATGAGATCTCCCAGATACTATTATTTAACTCTTTATGTGTTTCCTATTTCACTCAACACAATGTTAGGCTGTCATCTCCTGCTTACTCCAAAATAAACCAGTTTGCAATAGGTCTGGATCCCCAACTTTTTTTTCTTACCACTACACATTCGCCTGCCAGTATTGTTAGGAGCAGGAGAGCTGGGGTGAGGGACAGCGATGAAGTAGAATAAATAGAAATACAACAAAACTAAGCCTCCATAAAGGAATGTTGTTTCAATTGCCAAGGTGATTGTAGGAGAGTCCCAAGAGAACCCACTCAGGGCAACAGCACATCTGTAGATTCATGAAAAAGGCAAGTGACTCTACTTTCTGGGTGTGGATGAAGGCAAATACAACAGAAAAGGAAAAAGAAAAGCGGTTTGTGAAGGGGGCTCCTTCAAGATGCTGGTTGGTGGGGTTTCATAGAGGCAAACGGGGGACATTTAAAGGTGACAAAGGGAAAGGCAGTGCACTTCCCTTCTCCCGTGGGGTGGGGGAGAAACACGCATGAAGAACCAATTGCTTAGAGGCTGAAATCCGGTTGCCCTCAATCAGTCCCTTTCTGAGGCCTTTCCCCAAGTTAAAAACATTTCAGAAACATTCTACCAAGTGGAAGACTATTAAGAATTCAATGAAAATTTTTTAAATATATAAAATTTAACATTGAGAACTATGCTTAAGGCACACCAGACTCTAAGGAATACAAGACTTATTCAAGTTGAACCAGATCTGGAATTCTCATGGAAAAAGGACTCAAGACTTCTTCACAGAGCCACTGTTTACCCTGTTTTTAGACACCATGTCTTGCTTAACCACAGGAATTTTCTGCAAACTGACAAACACTTCACTTCACAGCTGTCTTATCGGATCTTGAAAGGAAATATCTTATACACCATGTTCTTCAGCCACAGTCTTCCAGCTTTGTGCCTACTTCCCAAGGCCCTTCTCTAAGGGTCATGTCAAATTTAAGCATTTTCCAAAATGCAAAATTGAGGAGGATTTGTGCGGCTGAACTTAAACATTATGCAACACACCTTCAGAGTTCACAACTCAACACAGGCACACAAGAACTCTTCCCAGGTGCTTTTTTCTTTTTCATTAATCTATCCTCTCGTAAATGACACATGAACACCTTTCTGTCCCTACTTGTTCAGGCAACACTTTCTGTTTTACACACTGAATTCAGTTTGTGCAATCTCAAGGTTATGAGGAAGCCTTCAGTTTCACCTGGGGGCCAGCTGCTAGAGATTAAAGCAGGAAGGGAAACTGGCTTTGAATGAGAACCAGGTTACTAATCACTAAGTCCAAGTATTCAACATGTAGGAATTCAGAGGTCATGGGAAAAGATGTAATTGGCAGAACAATAGTATTTTAAATTAATATGAGGTCTGAAATCACCATGAAAGTTCATCTTAGACATTTTACAGGATCTACTTCCTGTACATCTCAAGGAGTAATTTTTGGGAAAATTCTATAATGAGAAATAGTTTTGAGTATTAAAGTCTATTATGCTTTTGAAATTGGTCTTGCATGAATTAGGATTATTAAAATTAGCCTGCCAACCAATGCCCAGCATTTATAGTATGTGGTTGTGTCTCTGCTCCTTTTTGTTCCATTTCCAATTTTCATAGTTTTTTAAATTAAAGTATAGTTGACATACAGCGTGTCATTAGCTTCAAGGGCACAACAGAGTGATTCAACAATTCTACACATTGTGTGGTGTGATTACCATTTGTCACTCTACAGTGACATGAGATCATTCACTGTATTCTCTATTTCCATCTTTTCTTCCTTTGTTTCCTCTACTCTTGCCCCTTGTTCCATCTTCTCACCTAACATCATCTAGAGAAGAAGCCTGCCTTCTGCCTCCCCCCCACTGCCACCAGAGCCAACTGGATGCCAGGTCCTCAGAGCTGCCATCAGTCTCAAGTGTTCCTCTACCCCTTTCTACTGTTGTTGCTCTACTCCATTACTGTCCACCTTGAGTTTGAATGACTACAGGAGGCTCCGAATGCATCCCGCTTGCCTCTAATTTCTTACCATTTCAGTCTATTCTCTACGCGGTCACCAAGTCATCTTAAATATAAGTCAAATCAGGGTTATATGAACCTACTATTGCTGCTGGAACAAATTACCACAAACAGAGTGGCTTCAAACAATCCAGATTATATTTCTGGAGGTCACAAGTCCTGAAGTCAAGGTGTCAGCCAGGCTGTGTTCATTCTGGAGACTCTAGAACCTATTGTTTTGCTTTTTTTTTTTTTCAGCTTCTAGACATCAATTGCATTCCTCAGTTTATGGCTCACCCTTTCATCCTCAAAGCCAGCAGCACAGCATCTTTAAATATCTGACATTGACTCTCTTGCCTCCCTCTTAAAAGGATTCTTGGGATTACATTTGGCCTGCTCAGCCAATCCAGGATACTCATGCCATCTGAAGACCCTAAATCACATCTGCTAAGTCCTTTTGCCATATAAAATAACATATTCAAAAGTTCCTGGCATTAGCAGGTGGACTCTTGGGGGCCCATCATGCTACCACAATGGCCATGCCTCTGTCCGTAGTTTTGTGTGTGCATGACCCCAGCATCTAAGAATGGTCATGTCATTTCTTAGTACAGGTAAGAGGCCTTCAGAGATTTGGCTGGAGACTACTCTTTCATCCCTCAGACCTTGTGAGCCTAACACAACACATTTTTGTGGATCTTCTCTACTAGTCTAACAGTTGAAGACCTAGAGTTTATTTAAAACTCTATTGCTGGCATTTAAGTATGCAATAAACATTTGCTGAATTAACTCATCTGATGGTCTCACAGCCCATACTCTCCCACATTATGCCTCTGTCCATATTTCATCTACCAGATTCTTACTCATCTATTCATTTCCATCTCTTTATGACCCTTGCTCGTCTTTGCTCATGTTCATCTTTTTCCTGACATTCTGCTCAAACATTTAAATCTGTTAACTACTGTCTGAATGCCTGTACGATTTATAGTTGACCTGATATTGGCCTGTAGAGGTCTGATGTGCTATTACTGTTTTCTCCAGCAGTATTATAAACTTCCCACCTGCAAGCAGTTGCCATCTCATTTTTGTCCCTGCATGGGCGAGCACAGTGCTGGTGCATGGATATGTACCAAATGCATTCCTGTCAATTGCCCGATTTTTTAAAATAAAAATGATCCTCAATTCTATAACTACAGAAATTATGTAGCCCTTGTCTCCTGAACCATAGCCATGGACTTTGGCAATGCTCCATGTTAATACTTCTTCTCAATTACAGGTGCAGAGAATGATGTACGCATCTTGGCAAAACCAACCTTACCTATTAAGACCTTCCGTGGGGACCCCTTCAATTCTTTTGAAGACTTCCCCCTTTCTGCCATAGAAGGCTGGACAGGAACTACCACACCTGTAAAAATTAAGTGCCCTGAAGAAAGCATGTCCCATCTTCGTGTGAATAATGCTACTGTGGGGTACCTGGGCAGCTCCTTAAGTACCAAACTGATTCCTGCCATCTACATCCTGGTGTTTGCAGTAGGTACGCCGGCCAATGCTGTGACCCTGTGGATGCTCTTCTTCAGGACCAGATCTATCTGTATGACCATCTTCTACACCAGCCTGGCTATTGCAGACTTTCTCTTCTGTGTCACACTCCCCTTTAAGATAGCTTACCATCTCAATGGCAACAACTGGGTGTTCGGAGAGCTCATGTGCCGGGCCACCACAGTCATCTTCTATGGCAACATGTACTGCTCCATTCTGCTCCTTGCCTGCATTAGTATCAGCCGCTACCTAGCCATTGTTCATCCTTTTACTTACCGAGCACTGCCCAAGCGCACCTATGCCTTCGTGACATGTGGATTGGTGTGGGCAATGGTTTTCTTATACCTGCTGCCATTTCTCATCCTAAAGCAGGAGTATTACCTTGTCCAGCAGGATATCACCACTTGCCATGATGTCCACAACACATGCGAGTCTTCATCTCCCTTCCAACTCTACTACTTCGTGTCCTTGGCGGTCTTTGGATTCTTAGTTCCCTTTGTGGTTGTTATCTACTGCTACACAGCCATCATTCGGAGGCTTAATACATATGATGACAGATGGTTGTGCTATGTTAAGGCGAGTCTCCTCATTCTTGTGATTTTTACCATTTGCTTTGCTCCGAGCAATGTCATACTTATTATTCACCATGCCAACTACTACTACAACAACACAGATGGCTTATATTTTGTCTATCTCATAGCTTTGTGCCTTGGGAGCCTCAATAGTTGCCTAGATCCACTCCTTTATTTTCTCATGTCAAAAATCATAGATCACTCCACTGTTTACCTTACGATGGTGAAATCATCGTAAGGAATGAGGAAGACTATCCATGAAAACATGCATTCTTGGGATAACATATGCCTAGTGCAAGGAGTTCTAACCTGTGGCCCCATTTTTGAGCTCCTAAGAAATACCGCTTCAGAATAAAACATTTCAATAGCACTTTTTAAATTTAGTACTTTCTCAGTGTTTTAAGAATGTCACTGCAGGGGCAAAGACATCACCATTTTCTTTAGGGCAACTGACATACTTGCCGACTCATACTTTAAGCTTTTTACATCTTCATTTTCCTCACTTCTACAAGGCTTTTGCTCTAGGTGTCATGGCAGAAGAGGTGCGAGAGAATGAAGCATAGGGAGAAGCTAAGATCTCTTGTTTTCACTATCCGGTGTCATTTTTAATTCTTCTGCCTCCTTCCACTCTCACGCTGGTGGCTACCTCGTCAACTTCCTCTGAGTCATTTTTATCACTGGGGTCCATTACCCTAGTCCTACCTTTGCCTTCTTGTCATTCTCTTCACTGCCAGCCTTCCTCCATTTCACTGGCCACCACCAGAGTAATTGTCCTCAGATAGTAGATTGAGCACATCACTCAAAACCCACAGTTCAAAAACTGCCATTGGCTGTCTACTGTTTTGGAATAAACTGTAAATCTCTAGCTCAACATTCAGGGCTTCCAACTTTACTTCCCAATAAACTTTGTCTGCCAAGTAGGCACTGGCCAAGCTTCTTGCTTTGCTGTAATCGTGATTTCTCCACTCTTTGCTCTTGACTCTCAATCATAAAGCTGTTTGTAACATGTTCGACATAAATCTTTACATTTCTTAAAATCTCAAAGGACCATTCTTCTGATTGTCCTGCTAATAGTTCATTTTTTTCCCTTTCTTGTATTTTTATTCTGACACTTACATGTAGTTCCTTTACATACACATATTAACTTCATTAACACTTAAATAAGCACCAAGTAAAGAAGGGGCTCATACTCTCCCTTCTTTAGCTTCTTATAGATCTTAGTCTTCTCGAGATCTGTGGGGACCAGATCTGTGCTTTGTATATCACACTGCTGAGTGAATGAATAAATTCCCAAAGATATTCAATTCTTATTGAGAAGGCAATGTACCTTGTATGACATTGGACATCACTTTTAGTTGGGCATGTAAAAAAAAACAAGCTAAAATAGAACACACTCATGAGGTCATTTAGAAGTTTAAAAACATCTCCAATATTTTCCCCCTACATCTCCAATATTTTTCCCCTTATATGTAGTTTTTAAAGGGGAAATATTTTGTTCTAAATGACCAGTATATTCCTGTAAGTCAATAACAACTTTTCTCTTAGCTTAGAGATTAGATAGGAGATGGGATATTAGTGGTTAAGGGTATGAAGGATTGTTGACATAAATGTTCAAGTCCATGGGAATGTGCATAGACCATATACTTTGTAGTGACTATCAAAACAATAAAAATTTTCAAAGAATTGTTTTATTGTTCAGACTTTCCTATTTCATTAAATTTAGTTTTAAAAAACCTACAGAAACCACACACATGAAGATCTTTTATAGTAGGTACGAGGTTACATGAAGAATAAAAATCAGTTAAGCACTATAGCAAGCAAGAGAAAGAAACCTGTGGGCACCTGGCTGGCTCAGTCAGTAGAGCAAGAGGCTCTTAATCTCTGGATTGTGAGTTTAAGTCTCACGCTGGGTGTAAAGATATGATGGGTTTGGAAATTACTTAAAATTAAAAAGAAAAACTTAAAAAAAAGAAAAGAAACCTAAAATAAGTTTTAAGACAACAAAAACTTCAATAAAAGGAATTGGTTTCTGCAAATAAAGTTACCATGTGTAACACAGTTATACCTAGGGGTGAAAAATGCAGCAATATTTATTTGTTAAAAGCACACAACTTCTATATAGCAAATATACATGGAGTAAAACCAAGCTTTTTTAGGGGGACTAATTTCTGAGTTCTCAAGGAAAACACGTGATTTTAAAAATAGCTCACAATTCACTGCCTCTAGTGAAGGGACATAGAAAATGTGTTGTCTGCTAGGTACATGCTAACATACTCCATGCCATGAGACATGCCATGCTCCATGAGACAAAAGGAATTTGGTGCCCAGACAAGGTTACACTTGAAATACTATTAATAAGGATTAAGAATTCTCACCAACTTAAGTCAAGGTCCTCAATCTTTCATAAAGCTGGCCACAAATTCCATGCAGACACTATCTTTTTGATCTTTAACAGCTGTATACTTTCACACAAACTTCACTTTATACTGACAATACTAGTAGTGTAATTTTTTTTTTTCTAGTATTTTCCAAGGCCAGACCTTGGGAAGGCAAGACGCAGAATTACCTCCTTCAAAAACTGGAATTTCTAGATAACAATATAGCAGATTTAAAAACATACACAGAGACCTCACCCCCCCCCAAAACAAAACAAAACAAAACACCAGAATCAGATTTTTTTTTAGGGAAAGAATAAGCTGAGAAAACCAAGTTTCAAAATTAATGGGCAAAGAAAGAAAATGGTGTTTAAAAATAGCCATTTAACCAAATCAGATTCACTGCTTGTAACAGTAATGTTTTCAGTGTGTTAGCTATTGCCAATACAGTTCAAGCTCCTAATTTTATAGGTCCAATGTGGCTTAATGCCTGAGCTAGAACCCAGATTCTTAGGTTCATATCTAATGCTTTATTTCCACTACTAAAGCTACTGTTCTTAGACTTAGGAAGCAAGCCTGATAGCTGGCAAAGCATGGGCACTCGGTAAAGGCTTCTGAGTGTTCTGGCGAGGTTCTATGACATTCCATCTTGACCTACAGCCATTAGATTGGAGCGTTCTGGAGCATTCTTCCACAGCCTGCCTATGAAAGGCATGTGGGGTCCAGCCCACCTCAAGGCCAAACCTCATGTAGCTGTGGGCAGAGAGGAATCCAAGTCTATCTCTATTCTGTACCCAGAAGATCCTAACTGTGGTTTGTGGATGGAACAATCCGTGCGTCTCATAAGGACCACGTGACACAGTCATCACTCCGCCCTTACCTTTGGGGCAACTATTAGGGTCCCCAATAATATTTGCTACAGTATTTAAGTACTTCTTGTGGTAGGTAGCTCCATGCAAAACGCTGAACACTCTAACACACATATATATTCATAATTCATGCAATTACACATAACTATACATTGACATACAGAAATAGAAATGCATTAACATACAAAGACATATTATGTATGGGTCATATATGTGTAAATGGGCACCTGGCTGGCAAGTGTAAAGGGTCACTTGACCCTTACCATAATCCTATAAGAGAGGCACTACTACACCCATCTGACACATGTGGAAACAGAAGCACAAAGAGTGAGGGATTTGACTAAAATCTCTGGTTATTTTGTGACAAAGCAAATCCTGAAATGGTACCCATCTGTCTCCAAAGCAAATAATTTTATCTTTCAATGCTGACAAGTGTGCCCTGTGCCATGGCTAAGGCCCCATCTGTGGGAACAGCAGGCGGAGACCCAATCCACCCTCCCCGGGACATGGAGACCCAAGGCTTGAGTTTCAGTCTCATCATCCTATTTCCTAGCTTGCAATTTAACATTCACATTCCCTCATATCAGGTGAGAGGTGCCCAGCCCCATAGTGCTGTGAAGGTCAAATAAGGACAGCTGACCTGATGGCATCCTAAAAACACAGGGGGTAAGGCAGTCCCTGTCAGAAGTCTAACATCTCAGAAGTCCCCACGTTGGGGGATATTTTTCTTCACCTATAACAAGGCAGTTCAGTAGTGTGGGATGACTAGAATATGTATGTGTAGGGTTATCTGTATATGTGTGTATATATATACACACACATATAACATATATACACACATACATGTAAACATAGGCATTTGAATTTTTATTTATTAAAAATATTTTTGTAGAGGTAGTATATAGTACAAAATTTAAAATGCTGAAAAATATTTCTTCTTCTTCCCTCCCCACTCAATTTTCTTTGCCAGAGGCAACACTTCCGTATACTGCTCAAGGCTACATTACGACAAAATATTTCTACTAATTTGCATTGAGGGTTAGCTGCTTTGAAGGGAATACTTTGCCTGGGCCAGTAGGTCATATTCTAGAAACTAAGTTACAGCGGAAACAGTCCTCTGTGGGTTGTTTACACTGTTTTTTGTTTTGTTTTTTTAAGTTTAGAAACATTTAGCCTGCAATACATGCACTCTAAAAAAATGAAATCCAAACAGCACAACAACAGAATAAGAAAGAAGTCTCCTGGGCCACCTGGCCGGCTTAGTCAGTAGAACACGTGACTGGATCTCAAGGTTGCGAATTCGAGTTCCACACTGGGTGTGGAGGTAACTTAAAAATAAAATCTTAAAAAAAAAAAGTCACCTCTCATCTACACCAGCTTTCTATTTTACCTTCCAGAAGGTGTTTCCTTCTAGAAATATTTTACACAAATGCAAGCATATGTTTACAATTGGTCAGTTGGCATGTGTTCCATTTTGAGGCATGTGGAATGTGAAAATTTTTTTGAGTGTGTTTTTGTTTTTGTTTTACCTAATGATACACACATTGGAGATTGTCCAGTATGGATTAACTATTTCTTTTTAATGACTGCAGAGTATTTCACTGTATGGATATAATACAATTTACTTAACTGGTCCACTCCTGATGGATATTTATGTTGTTTTGTGTCTTTTGCTATTACAATGCTTCAGTAAACATTCTCTCTCAACTGCCTTAATGCACAACAATATATGTTTCTTAATTGGACAGACCAGGGCATGGTTGCAGAACCAATTACTTTTTGAATAGCTTTGGACAAATTACATAGTCTAAGTTCCATTATCTGTAAAATGATAACAAAGATATTTCCTTCATCTGGCTGTTATGGATTATAATGATTCTATGAGATGGTATGTTATAGGCACTTAACATCATGCATGGCAAATAGCGTGTGTTCAATAAATGTTTGCTCTAGGCAAAGATGCTTTTCCTGTTTCCGGTGAGGCAGTTTCTGGGTTGTGAAGACCTATACAGGGGAAACATCCACACCTTTGGGATTTGGTTTGCACTTTGGGACATGGAAGCTATGAGTAGGTAGGTCCCTGGGAGCATCACTCCCACTCTCAGGGAGGAGGCCAAAAACTTTGCCTCTTG
Source organism: Neogale vison (assembly GCF_020171115.1). NCBI lineage: Eukaryota > Metazoa > Chordata > Mammalia > Carnivora > Mustelidae > Neogale > Neogale vison. The sequence goes on from NC_058091.1 coordinate 214,401,598, forward strand.
ATACCTTTCCAAGAGGGGGCAGGTTCTATGGAATTCCTCCCATGGTAAGTATAAGCTCTGCATCGTGGAAAAAACCCTTTGCCCTTTAAGGAGTCAGGTCAGTCTCCTCCCAGGCAGAAAACAAAGCATGTTCACACGCTCTTGGGCCTGTGCTCCCAGCCTGCATCCTCCTGCTTTCCAGCCCCCAGAAGCCAGCTCCTCCTCCTCCTTCAGGAGCATGCTCTGTCTCCATGATCACTCCTCTTAGGACTCTCACCCCTAACAATCCACTGTCCCTGCACTACTCTCTGCAGGACCCGTTTTGACTTACACTTCTCTCAGAGTTACATAACTATTCTATACGAGAATGCCCACTGCCTCAGTTTCTAAGCCTCTCAAGGATAAGGACACAGAACTTTAAATGTTAGATGTTCCTTGTATCATTCCCCTCCTACCCCCACCAGATGCTACACATGGAACTAAGCACACAGTATGTGCTCAGTAAATATGCAATGACTTGGACTCTGAACAAGAAGTGAACCACCAATGAGTTTACAGTTAAAGTAGAAGGAGTAATTAGCCCTGGGGCCACCTTCTACCTCGTGTTTGACACAAGGATAAAAAGAGCCCCATTATTTCCATTTTGATCCATAGGCAATTGCTGGGACAAACAGCTCATATGCTTTAGGGAAAATGAGTATAGCAAATCTTTCCTCTCAGCCCCTCTCCACAAGGTGCTCTATAAATTTAAAAGCAACAAAACCTACTGGAACTCACCATGAGTTTCTGCGATTTAGCATGATATAAAACATCCTGGTAGTGCTGGGCATAGTCTGGATCCACATTTTTAATCTTAGCAGTTGGTAACAGCAGAGTGTCTAAAGTTTTCAAAGGATTCCCTTCGTCAATAGCTTCATTGATGTGTCCCACAGCTACAATTCCTAGGGGGGAAAAGGTTTTCTTAAGTCACAGTCCATTATAAGTTCTCTAGAATCACCTGTGACAAAGATGGAGTTAGAAAGGGGATGGGGACCCCCCACCACACGAACTGTAAGAGCAGATAAATAAGCACGCCACAGCTGCAGGATACAAGAGCAATGTAGGAAAATCAAGTTTATTTCTCCACACTCACATTGTACAATCTGAAAATGAAAAGGAGGAGAAAATTCCATTTGGAATAGGTTCTGATCACAAACACACGAATTACTTAAAGAAAACATAGGCATAAATTTAATGAAAGAAGAATGAGATATGTTCACTGAAAACTATAAAGTCCTATGTAAAAAAAAAAAATAAAGATGACCTAAATAAATTGAAAACTCATCCCATGTTCATGGATTGAAAGAGTTAATGCTGTTAAGATGGAAATACTCCTCAAGCTGATCTATAGATTTGGTGTAATCCTTTCCTTTTTCTTTCAAACAGAAATTGGCAGGCTGAATCTAAAATTCCTATGTAAATCCAAGGAGCCAAGAATAACCAATGCAATGTTGAAAAACAACAAAATTGGAGTTTTCTCATTTTGAAAACTTACTAAAAGCTATAGTTAATCAATACTGCATGGCAGTAATTTAAGGACAGATGTATAGATCAAGGGAAAAGAATTTAGAGTTCAGAAATAAACCCTTACCCTTATGGTCAATTGGATTTTTGACAAGAGTGCCAGGACAACCCAGCAGGTCAAAGGCTTTATAACAAATGGGACACCTGGACATCCATATGCATTAAGAGTGAAGTTGGACCCCCAACAGCACATCATACACAAAAAATAACCCCCAGTGGGTCACAGACCTAAGTGAAGAAGCTTAAACTATATAACACTTAGAAGAAAACAGAACAGTAAATCTCTGTGGCCTGGGTTAGGCAGTAAGTTCAGCTGTGACACTAGAAACACAACTAAAGAAAAAGAGAAATACATGGGATGCCGTAAAAAAGGAAACTTATGTGCTTCAAAGTACACCAAAGAAGATGGAGACAATCTACAGAGATTGGGAGAAAAGACTTGGAAGCTCTGTATCTGACAAAGACCCATACACCTTATATACATGTTCACCAAATATAAGAAATTCTTAAAACTGGGCATTGAAAAAAAAAAAAAAACAACCCAATTTAAAATGAAGACCTTCAACACACACTTCTTGAAAGAAGATTCATAAATGGCTAATAATCACATGAAAAGATACTCAATATTAGCTGTTAGGAAAATGCGAATCCAAATCACAATGGGATAGCACTTCCTACCCATTAGGACAGCTATAATAGAAAAGACAAGCAGTAACCAGTGTCGTGAGGATGTGGTGAAACTGGAACTCTCATGTGTTGGTGGTAGGAACAGGAAATGGCAGTTCCTTAAAATATTAAACACAGAATTACCATCCGATCCAGCAAGTCTCTTCCTAGGCATATACATTCAAGGGAACTGAAACTGTATGTTCACATAAAAATTATATATCAAGGTTTACAGAAATATTTTTAACAGATAAAAAGTGGAAACAACCTACATATCCATCAACTAATGAACTGATTAACAAAATGTCTATCCATAGAATGGCATATAACCTAACCTAAAAAAGAATATGAGGTATATGGATATCTGATTCAATCTGGAAACACTGAAAACATGATGCTCAGAAGCCAGACATGAAAGGACACACATTACATTATTCTCCTTGTACAAAATGTCCATAATAGGAAAATCCACAGAAACAAAGCAGACTAGCGGTTGCTGAGGATGAGAGGAGAGAGGAAGGGGAGTGACTGCTCATGGGTACCAAGCATCAATTTTGAGTGATGAAGATGTTCTGAATTTATACAGTGGTGATGGTAGTATAGCATCTTAGATACATAAAAGTCACCACAGAAACACGATCAATGGGTCAATTTTATGATATATGAATGTGGTAGCTTACTACAGACTAGAAGCCTTACCGATAGCATAACCAACTAACAAGTATCTTGTATGTTTTTATGTATTACATACTGTACTCTGACAATAAGCTAGAGAAATGAAAATCACACGACAAAATACTTATAATAATGCGCTGATAAAAAAAAATCCACATTTAAGTGGGCCTGTGCAATTCAAACCCATCAAGGGTCACCTATCTATGCACACACATATACACACACACATACACACTCACAGGGGGCTTTTGCCTCCCGGGTTAGTGCTGATAGATAAGAACTAATAAAGATATGAAACATTAACAAGCGGGGTTTACAAAATAAACATTCTTAAAGCTAAACTTACTGTCATTTTGTTAGCTGCTTTTCAAACACAGAAACACTCTTAACAAGAGAGTAAGTACTGTAATTTTTAAGAACTATCTTTATCCTGATGCTCAAATTAAGTTAAATATTTAGCTAAATTATCTCCCGGATGGATGACCCACACCTTGCTAAGAATGAAAAGATTTATCTATAGAAGGAAAGGGACAATTTAAAATGCCCAGAAATTATTCCAGATTATAATATTAAATATATTTAAAGAAAAAGCAGAAACACTTCTCTAATATGAAAGTTACATGATCTTAAAAACACTGGAAGAACTCAGGAAAGTAAGTATTACCCACATACAAGGTATTATCATTTTATCCTGTAGGAGTTATACCCAGAGAATATAGACTACTTCATGTCATTCTCGGGACACCAAGTCCCTTTGGTAGACTGTTCTAAATATTTTTAAACACCCCATCCAAAAGTGACCTTAACAAAATTATGTCTGAGAAAGAGAAAGTATGTTCCTAATGGTTGATCACCTGGGAATGAGTGCATTCCAGCTGACTTGATTGAAATCACTTGTTTAAGTTTTTGTTTGTTATGTTTCTAAGAATACAAGCCATTGAGGTCATAGTAAATGACCTCATAGGGGCTGAAAGACCTACCCAGAAGCCCCCTGGGCACATCTGCATCACTTCCTGTTTATAAGAAAAGGGAAAATCCCACTGCTGAGCCTCAGTCCAGGACCCACTTCTTTATTTAGTTTTTTGAGAGGAAAAGAGGTTTATTTTTGAGAACATTATTAAACATTCATTAAGCACTAACTCTATCCCTAGGAATTTGCTAAGCCATCTGCATAAAAAAGTAAATAAAAGATGGCTTTTAGAAAAAAGATACTCAATTACTGTGACCAAAATCAAAACACAAAATACAAGAAGTAGAACAAAGGAATTAGAATGTCTGTTGCTTACATAAGATGTCTCCCTCATCAACAACACATCCAGAGCGGAGCTCTCTATTTGTTCTACAAATAATTTTTTTTTAAGTCTTTCAAGTTTTTATTTAAACTTCAGTTAACCATATAGTGTGATACTGGTTTCAGGAGTAGAATTTAGTGATTCATCCCTTCCATGTAACACCCACTGCTCATCATAACAAGTGCTCTCCTTAATGCCCATCACACATTTAATCCATGCCCCCACCTCCCTCTATCAATCCCCAGTTTGTTCTCTATCATTAGGAGTTTCTTATGGAGGGGTATTTGGGAGGATCCAATGGTGACACATCTGCCTTCAGCTCAGGTCATGATCTCCAGGTCCTGGGATCCAGTTCCATGTGAGGCTCCCTGCTCAGCAGGGATCTGCTTCTCTCTCTGCCCCTCCCCACTGCTCCTGCTTGCTCACATGCTCTATCTATCTATCTATCTATCTATCTATATGTATATCTGTCTCAAATGAGTAAATAACATATTTTTAAAAAGTCTCTTATGGAACTGAGAATTGCTGGAGTAGAGAGTGGTAGGAGGGATGGGGTGGTCAGTTGATGGACATTGGAAGGTATGTGTTGTAGTGAGCACTGTATATTGTGTAAGACTGATGAGTCACAGACCTGTACCCCTGAAACAAATAATACATTATATGTTAATAATAAAAAATAAAATAAAATTTCTAAAAAAACCCAGTTTCTTATGATTTGTTTCCTTTTCCTTTATCCCTTTTCCATATGTTCATCTCTTTTGTTTCTTAAATTACACATATGAGTGAAATTATATGGAATCTTTCTTTCTCTGCCTTATTTCACTAGCATAACATACTCTAGTTCCATCCAGATGGTGGCAAATGGCAAGACTTTTTTCTTTTTTTTTTTCCAATTTATTTATTTTCAGAAAAACAGTATTCATTAAAGACTTCATTTTTTCTGATGGCTGAGTAATATTCCATTGTTATATGTATATGTATGTTATACATGTATGTTATATGTATATAACATATACATGTTATATGTTATATGTATATGTATACACACATATATATATCACATCCTCTTTATTCATCAGGCAATATACATTTGGGCTCTTTCTATTATTTGGCTATTGCTGATAATGTTGTTATAAACATCAGGGTGCATGTGCCCCTTTGAATCAGTATTTTCATATCCTTTGAATGAATACCTAATAGTGTAATTGCTGGGTCATAAGGTATTTCGATTTTTAAACTTTCTGAGGAAGTTCCATACTGTTTTCCAGAGTGGCTATACCAGCTTGCATTCCCACCAACAGTCCCCTTTCTCTGCATCCTCACCAACATTTATTGTTTCCTGTGTTAATTTTAGCCATTCTGACAGGTGTGAGGTGGTATCTCATTGTAGTTTTGATTTGTATTTCCCTGATGATGAGTGAGGGTGACCATCTTTTCATGTGTCTGTTGGCCATTTGTATGCCTTCTTTGGAAAAATGTCTATTCGTGTCTTCTGCCCATTTCTTGACTGGATTTTTTGTTTTTTTTGGGTGTTGAGTTTCTTAAGTTCTTTATAGATTTTGGATAATAACCTTTTGTCAGACATGTCATTTGCAAATATCTTTTCCCATTTCGTACATTGGCTTTTAGTTTTGTCAATTGTTTCCTTCATTGTGCAGAAGCTTTTAATCTTGATGAGGTCCCAATAACTCATTTTTGCTTTTGTTCTCTTGCCTCTGGAGACAAGTCTAGTAAAATGTTGCTATGGCTGATGTCAAAGAGTTTATTGACTATATTCTCATCCAGGATTTTGATGGCTACCTGCCTCAAATTGTCTCAAATTTGGTTTTTCCTCCATTTTGAATTTATTTTTGTGTATGGTTAAGAAAGTGGTCCATTTCATTCTTCTGCATGTTGCTGTCCAATTTTCCCAACACCATTTGTTGAAGAGACTGTCTTTATTCAACTGGATAGTCTTTCCTGCCTTGCTAAAGATTAGCTGACCACACTGGATCCATGTCTGGGTTTTCTATTCTTTTCCATCCATCAATGTGTCTGTTTTTGTGCCAGTACCATACTATCTTGATGATTACAGCTTTGTAAACTTGAAGTCCAGAAATGTGATGCTTCCAGCTTTTCTTTTCTTTTTCAAGATTGCTTGGCTATTTGGGGTCTTTTGTGGTTCCATAAAAATTTTAGGACTGTGTTAGATTTGTGGAAAATGCTGGTGGTATTTTGATAAGAATTGCATTAAATGTGTAGTCTGCTTTCTGTAGTACAGACATTTTAACAGCATTTGTTCTTCTACTCCATGAGCATGGAATTTTTTTCTGTTTTTGGCATCAACTTCAATCTCTTTCATAACTGTTCTATAATTTTTAGAGTACAGATCTTTTGCTTCTTTGATTAGATTGGCTTCTGGGTATCTTCTAGTTTTAAGGGCAATTTTAAAAGGAATTGATTCCTTGATGTCTCTTTCTGCTGCTTCATTATTGGTGTATAGAAATGTAACAGATTTTTGTACAATGATTTGGTATCCTGAGACTTTACTCACTTTTCCCCATTGAGGCTGATATCAGCCTGTGGGTCTTTCACATATGGTTTTTATGATATTGAGGTATATATTCCCTTTAACCCTATCCTGTGAAGAATTTTAATCAAGAAAGGGCGCTGTAATTGTTAAATGCTTCTTCTGCATCTGTTGAGAGGATCATATGGTACTCACCCTTTCTTTTATTAATGTGGTGTATCCGTTGACTGATTTGTGAATACTGAGTCACCCCTGCAACTCAGGAGTAAATCCCATTTGATTGTGGTGAATAATTATTTTTACGTACTGTTGGGTTTGACTTGTTAGTATTTTCTTAAGAAGTTTTGTATCCGGGATATTGGTCTGTACCTCTCCTTTTTAGTGGGGTCTGGTTTTGGAATCAAGATAATGAGGCTTTGTAGGAAGAGTTTGGAAATTTTCCTTCCATTTTTATTTTTTTGGAACAGTTTGAGAAACATATGTATTAACTCTTTAAATGTTTGGTAGAACATTTCTGTGGGAAGCCATCTGGCCCTGGACTTTTGTTTGAGTTTTTTCACGTCTTTGTTTTTGTTCTGAGAGACAGGGTGCAAGTGGGGCAGGGCAGAGGGCTGGGAAGGGAGAGAGAGAATCCCAAGTAGTCTCCTTGCCCGAAGGAGGGGCTCAATCCCAGGAGGGGCTCAATCCCAAGACCCCAAGATCATGAACTGAGTTGACCTTGAGAGCTTGTTTGGAGGTTCTAGCAGGGGAGCGCAGCTACTTGTATACCCTTGACTGAAGAACGGTCCTCTCCTCTATTGGGGAAGGTTGTCCTCTTGGACCGAGCGCGCAGCTTCGGGAGGGACGCACATGGAGCGGTGAGGGAGGAAGGGGACACCCGCCTAGCCAGCCAGATCAGCTGAATCAACCCTGGCGATCAATGGGGTGACAGATGTCGCAGCCAGATCGCCCTCACATCCATGACCTGAGTTGAAATCAAGAGTCAAATGTATAACCAACTGAGCCAGCTAGGTCCCCTGTTGGGAGATTTTTTGATTACGGATTCTGATTCAGTTTTTTTTTTGCTGGTTATGGGTTTGACCCAATTTTCTACTTCTCTTAGTTTCAGTTTTGGTAGTTTAGAATATTTCTAGGAACTTCTCTATTTCTTCCAGATTGCCCAATCTGTTGGCATACCATTTTTCATAATATTCTTTTATAATTGTATTTCTGTGATGTTGGTTGTGATTGCTCCTTTCTCATGATTTATTTGGGTCCTTTTTCTTTTCTTTGTGTTAAGTCTGGCTTGGTGGTTATCAATTTTATTAATTCTTTCAAAGAACTAGCTCCTAGTTTCATTGACCTGTCCTGTTTGTTTGTTTCTATATCATTTACTCCTGCTCTTCATTATTTCCCTTCTTCTGCTGGTTTTAGGCTTTATTTTCTTTTCTTTTTCCAGGTCCTTCAGGTGTCAGATTAGGTTGTGTATCTGAGATTTTTCTTGCTTCTTGAGGTAGGCCTGTATTGTTATCTACTTCCCTCTTCAGACCGTTTTTGCTGCATCACAAAAGTTTTGGACTGTTTTGTTTTCATTTTCATTTCTTCCATGTATTTTTAAAAATTCTTCTTTAATTTCTTGGTTAATCCATCAATTCCTTAGTAGAAGGTTCTTTAACCTCTATGTATTTATGGACTTTTCAAATTTTTTCTTGTGGTCGACTTTAAGTTTCATAGCATTGAGGTCAGAAAATAAGCATGGTATGGTATCAGTCTTTTTGTATTTGTTGAGGCCTGATTTGTGACCCAGTATGTGATCTGGAGAATGTACCATGTGCACTCAAAAAAGGTATATTCTGCTGGTTTAGGATTAAATATTCTGAATATATCTGTTAAATCCATATGGTCCAGTGTGTCACTCAAAACCATTGTTTCCCTGCTTAGACAATCTGTCCATTGCTATAAATGGGATGTTAAAGCCCCATACTATTATTGTATTATTATCAATGCATTTCTTTTTGTTTGTTATTGACTTTTATATCCAGGTGCTCCCATGCTGGGGGCAGAAATATTTATAATTGTTAGATCTCTTGTTGAATATAGCCCTTTATTATGACACAGTGCCCTTCTTCACCTCTTGTTATAGTTTTGGTTTAAAATCTAGTTTGTCTGGGATGCCTGGGTGGCTCAGTGCGTTAAAGCCTCTGCCTTCAGCTCAGGTCATGATCCCAGGGTCCTGGGATCGAGCCCCACTTCGGGCTCTCTGCTCAGCAGAGAGCCTGCTTCCTCCTCTCTCTCTGCCTGCCTCTCTGCCTACTTGTGATCTCTATCTATCAAATAAATAAATAAAATCTTTAAAAAAAATAAAATCTAGTTTGTCTGATGTAATTGCAACCCCAGCCTTATTTTGATGTCCATTAGCATGATAAATGGTTTTCCATGTCTCAAAAGTGCAGGTGTCTTTAGGTCTAAAGTGAGTCTCTCGTAGGCAGCATACAGAGGCATGACCCACTTTTTAAAACCATCATACAAGACTATAATGTTTTAGTCAAATGAAAGAGCCGGCATTCTCTTACAGATTGCAATTTTGAGACACCAGATGAGGTAACCTACAAAGAAGGGTACGTATCAAATTTAAAAAGTAAAAATTCAAAGAAAGAAAACTACCTTGTCTATACTACGTAGTTAAAATGAAGCTCCTCTACGGTTCTATGGGGAAAAGTAAACTTTTCAGTAAGAAATTGACGGAGCATCTAAGTCTGAGGAAATGTATTTGGCAGCTTCTCCATTAAACTCTCCTTCCACATTCATCATGTCCCATTAGTTGCTTATCCACATCACAATTCAGACACAAGATTAGACCTTGAAGTATGTGGTAGGGGTGGGGTGGGAAGGGTAATGCACCTTCAAGATGTTACAATTGCACCCCAAACCATAAGATACCTAGGAATAAACCTAACCAAAGAGGCTAAGAATCTATACTCAGAAAACTATAAAGTACTCATGAAAGAAATTGAGGAAGACACAAAGAAATGGAAAAATGTTCCATGCTCCTGGATTGGAAGAATAAACATTGTGAAAATGTCTATGCTACCTAAAGCAATCTACATATTTAATGCAATTCCTATCAAAGTACCATCCATCTTTTTCAAAGAAATGGAACAAATAATTCTAAAATTTATATGGAACCAGAAAAGACCTCGAATAGCCAAAGGGATATTGAAAAACAAAGCCAAAGTTGGTGGCATCACAATTCCGGACTTCAAGCTTTATTACAAAGCTGTCATCATCAAGACAGCATGGTACTGGCACAAAAACAGACACATAGATCAATGGAACAGAATAGAGAGCCCAGAAATAGACCCTCAACTCTATGGTCAACTAATCTTCGACAAAGCAGGAAAGAATGTCCAATGGAAAAAAGACAGCCTCTTCAATAAATGGTGTTGGGAAAATTGGACAGCCACGTGCAGAAAAATGAAATTGGACCATTTCCTTACACCACACACAAAAATAGATTCAAAATGGATTAAGGACCTCAATGTGAGAAAGGAATCCATCAAAATCCTTGAGGAGAACACAGGCAGCAACCTCTTCGACCTCAGCCGCAGCAACATCTTCCTAGGAACATCGCCAAAGGCAAGGGAAGCAAAGGCAAAAATGAACTTTTGGGATTTCATCAAAATCAAAAGCTTCTGCACAGCAAAGGAAACAGTTAACAAAACCAAAAGACAACTGACAGAATGGGAGAAGATATTTGCAAACGACATATCAGATAAAGGACTAGTGTCCAAAATCTATAAAGAACTTAACAAACTCAACACCCAAAGAACAAATAATCCAATCAAGAAATGGGCAGAGGACATGAACAGACGTTTCTGCAAAGACAACATCCAGATGGCCAACAGACACATGAAAAAGTGCTCCATATCACTCAGCATCAGGGAAATACAAATCAAAACCACAATGAGATATCACCTCACACCAGTCAGAATGGCTAAAATCAACAAGTCAGGAAATGACAGATGCTGGCGAGGATGCGGAGAAAAGGGAACCCTCCTACACTGTTGGTGGGAATGCAAGCTGGTGCAGCCACTCTGGAAAACAGCATGGAGGTTCCTCAAAATGTTGAAAATAGAACTGCCCTATGACCCAGCAATTGCACTACTGGGAATTTACCCTAAAGATACAAACGTAGTGATCCAAAGGGGCACGTGCACCCGAATGTTTATAGCAGCAATGTCCACAATAGCCAAACTATGGAAAGAACCTAGATGTCCATCAACAGATGAATGGATCAAGAAGATGTGGTATATATACACAATGGAATACTATGCAGCCATCAAAAGAAATGAAATCTTGCCATTTGCGACAACATGGATGGAACTAGAGCGTATCATGCTTAGTGAAATAAGTCAAGCGGAGAAAGACAACTATCATATGATCTCCCTGATATGAGAAAGTGGTGATGCAACATGGGGGCTTAAGTGGGTAGGAGAAGAATCCATGAAACAAGATGGGATAGGGAGGGAGACAAACCATAAGTGACTCTTAATCTCACGAAACAAACTGTGGGTTGCTGGGGGGAGGGGGGTTGGGAGAAGGGGGGTAGGGTTATGGACATTGGTGAGGGTATGTGCTTTTGGGTAAATTGGAAGGGGAGATGAACCATGAGAGACTATGGACTCTGAAAAACAATCTGAGGGGTTTGAAGTGGCGGGGGGGTGGGAGGTTGGGGTACCACGTGGTGGGTATTATAGAGGGCACAGTTTGCATGGGGCACTGGGTGTGGTGAAAAAATAATGAATACTGTTTCTCTGAAAATAAATAAATTGGAAAAAAAAATAAAATAAAATTTGTGTTGTTGAACAGGAAAAAAAAAAAAAAAGATGTCCATGAAAAATCCTTAGCTTTTTCAGATGATTTAATTACTCTATAGTGCAATTCATGCCAGTTCATAATGGCATATTATTTCACTTAGCTTTTAAATTAATTACCTAAACATAGGATATCAAACCCAATATGTCAAGAACTTTGGAAATACCTCATTTTGACATAACTAAACAAACTAAAGCACAGAGATATTAAATACTCTGCACTGAATTCTCCAAATTCTAGAAAGGAAATTTGATAAGGAAGTCTCTAAAATAACTGCCCTTCATAACATGATCGTCAGAAGGAATAGGATAGTGGTCATGTGATAATAGCCCATGGAAAATACCAGAAATACAGCTGCTTAGAGAGATAAATCCCTTATCAATCCAAAGATATTTTTGCTTAGGAATAATATCCATCTACCAAAAAAATTCTTTTTTTAAAATTATACAAATACTACTTGTTTTGCTTTTCCTGAAAAAAAGTAAAGGCTCTATTTGATATCTGGGACAAAATGGCATCCTTCACCCAGCTTTTTAATCAACATTAAGAAGGAGAGTCAAGGGGAACCTGGGTGGCTTGGTTGATTAAGCGTCTGACTCTTGGTTTCAGCTCCTCATGATCTCTGGGTTGTGAAATTGAGCTCCCTGTGGGGCTCCACGCTCAGCGGGGAGTCTGCATAAGCTTCTCCCTCTCCCTCCACCCTTCCCCCGCTCACAGTATTGCTCTCTCAACTAAATCTTAAAGGTGGGGGGAAGAATAAGAATAAAATACAACCATTTAGCACTGAGAACTAACACAACTCTGTTGTATTAGCAGAACATATAGAAATCACTAAAGCAGACCTGGACAGAATATTGCCTGAAAGAACTAGGGAAAAGTGAGAAAATCAAGATGGGACCAATTCTTTGTTTTGCTTAACCAAACAGGAGTCCTACCCTTGAGTTGCATTAGCCACAGCACCTGAACCACTGGTACAGGCAACTCAAGAGTGTGCAGCAAGGGGTCAAGTAGCAGGGCAGGAGAGCTGGGGGCTGGGGGCCTGAGACTTGAAACAGGCTCCCCACACCAGATAATAGTGGACATCTGCTCAGATTAGTGCTTCCCTCTTGGCTAACTTCTGGCAAGAACTACCAGCTGCCAAGGCAATGTGCCAGAGAAGAGCTAAGGGGGCTGTATGTAAAGCATCTGATCGCAGGGATTCCTGTTATGCATTCGTCCAAGACAATCAGAGGCAGCAGTGAGCTGTGTGGTCAGAGAAGAGGAACTGGAGATTTAAATAACCTAAAAAGGACACAGTGAAGAAACTGTCCAGGGATCAGTACAACAGTGGTACATCTGTGAACTGGAGGTCAGGGCAGCACATCTGAACACCTGTTACCTATTAGGGACTTAGGTGTTTAACACCACCACCACCACCACCAGCCCTGCCTTGGTGTTGGGCACAGGGCTCACAGGAAACAGTCAAGAAAGCAAAGAAAGTTATGCAAGTGCAATCAAGAAACAAAGTCATATGTTTTATTTCAAGAGTGATTTTACTAGCCCAAAGTTAGATTCTGCCTTCAAAGACCATACCTGAGACCTCACCAAAACACACTGGAACAGCCCAAGCTTGTGAGAGAAGTATCTGCCTACTCTTTGAGCAAACTTAGGACAAGTTAGAAAAGCAGGTCAAAGCTGGAGGGGAGGTCAGTGCCATCAGCCATCTTAATCCAAATGTTGCTGATGAATCAAACAGCTCAGACAAAGCCAAAGATGATGGTGCTGGTTTGTTCTTATGATGGGAAAGACTGCTTGACACTTGAATTTGGTAGTTGGTGCTACAGAAAAGCAGTCACTATACACTGATTGCTGAGTTATATAGCCCCCCTCCCCCATTCTTCATTCTGTTTTTGTAAACAAGAGGCAAATGAGAAGGAGGCAAGTTGACATTCAAGAAAGCATGTTTCAGGACATACCCTCCTGGGATTGTCCACATTCATGTAGGTGGTTCCTAATTTCTAGATATATGGTGAATCCTCATGATTTGTGATCCTAAAGTAAAGGTTAGAAAGCCCAAATGAAAGGCCAAAGTTGAGTGCTTAAAAGTCTGAATTTTCTACAGTATCCATCTCTGAAGTATGAATAAATAAGAAAACACGAGGACTTCTATTTATGCATTCTTATTCTATCCTTTTATGTCTTTTTTAATCTATGTTTTGTAATGTATGTAATACATTGGTGCGGTATTACAGGCATAAAATTTATATATAAATATATACTTGCCTATCAGGGGGTGGACTCTCATAAGTTCCGTGAGCAAAAATTTGCAGCCCTTATTTAGGGAACTAAGTTGTCCAGACACCTTATTCTCTCATTATACTAAGAGAAGGGAAGTGTTCTATACTTACGGTCATTTTCTTCTTGAATTTCCATATTAACCATATCAATACAATTCTGAATTTCATTCCAGCTTAAGTTATCTTGTCCTTGGGATAAGGCTTCCAGTTTAAAGGTGAGTAGTGCATTTGTGTAACTGTGGAAAAGAAAACGATCATGTTCATCAGCAACATCCATTCTTTGTTCATCTCATGCATCTTGAATTTGGCACATAGCCAAAAGTAGATGTTACGCGATTAAGAGCAGAAAGGCACACAAAATTGTCTTGTGCAGCTTTGTGAACACAAGGCGAGCTCCCTTGTATAATGGTGTGTTTTCATAAAGATACTTTATGAACAAATGTTGTTTAATGAAAGGGCCTCAAAACCCAACCTCATATCTAACTCAAACAAAAAGAAAAAAAAAAAAACACTTTGTTCTCAACTTTGTGAAATCACACCCAACCCCCAACCCAGTTTTTCATTTTCCATCCCTTTGCATGTTTTGGCTTTGCTCAGGCTTCAGATAACTTTTCGTGGTAAAATTTAGAAACACCATGGTTCTCAACCTTTGTATCAAGGGTTCCTTTTATTATTTTTCTTGTTCCTTCCAAAATCTGAACTTCAGAGTCCTTTACCCCTGTAAGCTTAACCCAGGTGGGTTATCTTGAGGTCTAGTGAGGAATCAAATAAAATACAAATCCAGAAACCTTGCTGAGTAACATACATCTTTGGTGTATGTTTTCTTGAAGACACAGTATGGGAGGTGAATGAGAATACTATCAAGTCCGTCCTCACCTCTCCGTTTCTCCTAAGGCTTCACAGCAGCTACCCAAAAACCTCCCTCTGTGTCCGCTCACTGCTATGGCATTCTTGGCCCCTCATTTCTCACCCTTCACCCTCCTCACTATGCACAACCCTCTGGCAAAGAGGATTTGGTCAACCACTTCAATTACTTGTCTTGTTTGGGGAAGTTTTAGGGAAGAAAATTACCCATCTTGATATGGTACTAAGAAACTCGTTTCTTAAGAGTCATTTTCTCCCATTTAAAAAATCACAGAACCAATGTTACAAACATAAATGAACATGAGCTGTTCTAGACCCAAGTAGAAAAATTCAATAGTTTAGTTTGCTTTTGCATTACATCAGGGAAATAAAGGCCAATCCTCCACATACGTATTCACTATGCACTTGGACCTCTTTTTTTTTTTTTTAAAGATTTTATGTATTATTTATTTGGCAGACAGAGATCAAAAGCAGGCAGAGAGGCAGGCAGAGAGAGAGGAAGGGAAGCAGGTTCCCCACTGGGCAGAGAGCCTGATGTGGGGCTCGATGCAGGGCTCGATCCCAGCACCCTGAGACCATGTCCTGAGCCGAAGGCAGAGGCTTCAACCCACTGAGCCACTCAGGCGCCCCTGCATTTGGACTTCAGAGTAGCACCTTTGGATTGCTAACAGCAGAGGTTAGAAAAAGTACACCACAGGAAGTTTAAAATTGGTTTCCTGGTTGTGACCGATTTTCTCCAAATTCTGCATGCTTTATGGTAGCACTCGGGTGCTGTCCACAGGGGGTAGTTTGAGAGAGAAAAAACATTCAAAATAGAAAGTGGTAGTGATGATCTTTTATCTGTGGCTGAATAACGCATCATCAAATTCAAGCCTGAAAGTGGCTAACAGTCACATTTGAGATTTTCGCCTTACCAAAATTTATAAGCCTAAGAAGCACTCTGTTGCACTAGTAATACATAAACAATAATATTGAGTAACAATAACAAAATGTCAACTTGCACTCCCTAGCATCCCTTTTGGACAGAGACCATTCTGTAAGCAAGTGCAAAATCCTTATGGACATTTCACATGCTTAACATCTAAATCATGACCCAGTGGGAATAAAATGAGAAAGCTTAAGGATGAACATGGGGAAAACCCCACCATTGCCCATCACTTCTTTAGAGATGAACAAACAGTAGCCAAAGGAAGACATTTTAGGAGTAAAACAACAGAGCTGCAAAGTCTTTCCCATGTATTAGTCCCCAGGCATCAGCTATAGGAAACACTCTGTGGTTCACCCTTACAGAGAGGTCCAAGGCCTTCCCTCCATGTCTCCCAGAGCCCTCTTCACTGGTGGCTGTGGGCAGACCAATAACACCACATTTCTAACAGACTTCTCAAGCTTTGAGGAGATTACGATTCCAATTTAGTTGAGGAGATCTATACTAACATCAAACAAATGGGGCAAAGCCTGTGGCAGACACGGCAGGGGTCTCGGATGAACAAGGTGAAGCCTCTACTTCAAGGAGTTTTCTGTCCAGTGGTTAAGAAGACAAAAATTCAAGCAGGCTATAAAAGCAGAGCACACAAAAGGCCGTAAGAGATAGTCTTTAAGAGGAGAAATCACAGAGTTCCGAGGAAGGAGAAGTGGAAGGAAAACCCTAGTGGTGGAACACTTGCCCTGACACAGGGGCCAAACCAAGCACTTAACCCTCAGTGCTGTTCCACAGATGCAGAGTAGGTGTTTCTGCACTTTAGAGATGAAGAAGAAAGGCTGTCCAAAGTCAGACTCAGATATTTTTGGCCCTGATGCGATCTGTGTTCCTTGAACCACATCATGCTAGTTCTCTCCGGAGAGATGACATTAGCTGGGGGTGGGGAGAAACATGGAAATAATGTGATGCTACCAGAGCATCCTCTGTGGTGGGGAGCTCCGGTCATGCGCCAGGAGAGGCAAGAGGCACCCCATTCTCAGGGGTGAGAGGAGCACGCACAGCAGCAGACAAGCCAGGAAGTACACAGTGTGCTTGCATCCGGCCTGATGGAAGCATGAGGTTCAAGGAGAGCTGGAGCGAAGGTCAGAACGATGTGCTCAGAGAAAGGAGTCTGTTCTTACTACATGTGAGAACAAGGACCAATCAAATGGAGAGCGTTGAAACCACAGCTACATTTTGGAACAATTAATCTGGGACAGCATATGCCTAGAGCCAATACCAGCTCTCTATCGCTTTTGTGAAAATTAGAAGAGTCTTCCTGGGGAACCACAGGTCAAGTGTAGAAGCCGTGGCAAACAGGTAGATGCTTTGTAGGACTTCATCAAGGTGGCCCTGCCCCCACGCATGGTGCAATAAAGAACTTGGACAACCGTTGGGAGAGGCCGTGATGGAACCCATTTCTTCAACTTGAAAACCTGAGAACTTGGGCTTCCAGCAACTGGGTTAAAAAGCAGACAATGTCAGTCCATCAGGTGTCAGTCCAAGAACCAAAGGGGACCCTGAAATCTCATGTTGGTACTCATCTTTCAGCTGACCCAGAAGGTGCTTAAGTCAGACTTCAAAAATGTGATTAAAATGAACATTTTTTTTTCAAGTTTCCCAAATAGAATACTTGAACTCTGAGGTTGTATCTGTGGTTTTCCACTTGGAAAAAAGTGAGTCTCAAGTGGGGTGTGAGATCATTTCCTTAATGGGTTATTTGCAAATTGGGGGACAGATAGGAAGGAATTTTGGTAATCAACATTAGTGATCTGGAAGGAGGCAGTTATTTAGAGGGCAGTGGCCAGGATGTGCAATCTGGGGGACAGTCGTGACAATTACCTCACCAAGACATCCCATGAGAGCCCCACTGGGCTGTGAACTTCATAAGGAAGTGATGAGCTCACCAGCTCTGTCTTCCACTCAAGCACTGAGGGGCAGCAGCCAAGCCCAGTTAGGTGAGAATGAAGGAGGACATTAAAGACACAGGAGGACCAATTTGGAAGTTATCACAGAAGCAAAAATGACAAGTCCAATTGGTTGGTAGCTGGGAAACAGCAACATTGTGCAGAGATGTTACACACACAGACTGGCTGCTGATAGGGAGTAATGATCAGGCTGTTTTCCTCTGCCAGGCAGAGTGGAACTTGAGGTTTCTAAGCCTGGGGAAGACAACAGTGCCATTAGAAATAGTAAAGGAAGAAATAAATACCTTGGGACTAGACTCAGGAGTTAGATTTATCAGGTGGCCACATTTAAGTTGAACAAGAAGAGTGGTTTCTCCAAGAAAACCAAACCAGAAAATCCTCTGTCCCACTACTTTGGGGCCATTCTCTATACAGACAAGTGGTCAAGTATTTAAAAAAAAAAAACTAAAGTCTTAAATTTTCTCGTACAATTGAGTATGGCCCAAGAGAATGATCCAATGTCTATTTAAGCAGTTTGGCTGGAATCAGTTATCTGAAAAGAGCTTTGTCAGGATCTGGGCAGATATCGCCCCCTAGCGGTTAACAAGTATCCAGGCTGCAAAATCACTCCTTTTACTTGGGCTTTTGTCTTACTGAATCTCTAAGAGACTCCTTATTCTGGCCCCTTAATTTTCTCTCTAGAGCTGCTGTAGTGTTTTATACCATCAACTGTACTACCTACTAGCATGGAAGATACTAAGACTGTCACCCACTGCCATGACCCACGGTGGTTTCAGGATTCCTTGGATTTAACAATCAAAACAATGGGCTTTGGGATTCAATTGCCCAGCTGCGGGTCCATAAACCCAAATTAAGTTTCCTCATCAGTAAAATAAAATAATTGGACTGGATCATTATTAAAATTTCTTCTTCTACACTTAGTGGTCTCCAAAAAAAGCCCAAGGGAAGGTATGTTTTCAATAGCTCTTCTATTTTTAGCCTATCACATCACCTTTGGTAATGACAAAGTCAGTGTGTAATAGTCACAGCATGGTCATTTTTAGATTCTTTCTCCCCCTAAAAGAAATATTGTAAAAAAAGAAAAGGGGGGAGGGAGGGACTCATATTACAACGTAGCCTAGCTCTTGAGGAACTGAGTACAATACATGGATCTCTTCAGCAAGGAGCGAATCTTCAATTTGTGAGATCTGCCAAACATACATTTCTGTATTTAAAAGAGGCTTAGAAGATGTTCCCTTACCGTTCTACATATGACTCATCCAGATTGTTGAGGCCTATTGTTGGGCTTCTGAGTTGATTCTGTGCAGACACAAGATCACTGTTTCCCAAGGCCTGGTTTAGTAAAGCAACAGCAGACAGCATTTCCACTGCAATCAGGAGCTCCTCGTGGGCCAAGTAGTTCTGTTGGAAAATACATGCGATCTAAGTTTCCCCAATCACACACCTCATGTATGTGATGGGGTTTTAGAACATGTATTTCAAAGAACAAAGAAATGTTGAAGATTTTGAGAACCCAGGAGAGAGAAGGTTCAATGGCCACCTGTTTTTTATTGGCTTTAAAGAAGAGGTGAGTGGGGTCTGGGTTTTTTCTTAGCTGGTCATTTTAGGAGAGAATTAATGACAAGCAATGGTTCTGATTCCTCAAACATCTGCATTCCCCTAGCTGATTTCCACCATTGGTTATAGTAGCTGCATACAGGCTCAGACTTACCAAATAATTAAATGAAGGATTAGACAATGCTGTCACTGGCTGAGAGTGTGAGGTTGATTTTTCAGTAGTGATTTTCAGTTTAAATTAAAGATAAGGAAAAGGGGAGAATTTTACCTCTAAGTTATAACCCCAGAAAAATAAACCAAAATCATTAAGCTAAGAATATCAATTCTAGTCCCCTCCAAAATTTATTGAGTCACTTTTTAATAATTTTCTAGAAATTTTCTTTTCTTTTCTTTTTTTTTTTAAATGATCGAGAAGGGCATGGACAGAGGGAGACTATCTCTAAGCAGATTCTATGACCACCATGGCGCCTGATGTGGGGCTTGATCTCACAGTTCATGAGATCATGACCTGAGCAGAAATCACAAGTCAGATGCCCAACTGACTGAGCCACCCAGACGTACCAATAATTGGATGGAAGTCTTAAAACATACTATGAAGTCTGGATATTTGAAGAAATGTGAAGTCAGTAAAGCATGTATGTTTTTTAATTTTGGATTTGGCTTAAAAAAACACACTCATGGTAGTTACACTTGTGATGAGCATAGCATATAGCATAACCTTGCCAAGTGGCTATCTTGTATACCTGACAGTAAGGTAACATTGTATAGTCAAATATAATTTTAAAAACCACATATGAAACTTTTGAACACCCTCCCCCTTCAATGTTCTCTTCCATTTAACCATTTTATACTCACTCGGCCCAACTTCAAAAAGGTTATTTCTTCCATTATATTGAAGGAACATATATTTCTTCCGTATATTGAAGGAATAGCAGAAAATGAATAGAAAAAAATGCTGATAACTGTGTTTACATTTAGGATATTTTCTGTATTTAATATATACAATGTAATATTTATATTAAAATGCATTATAGCTTTCTGGATCTCCATAGGTAACCCACAGCAATGGATTTTAGAGTAACAAGGCATACTTTTACCTTCCAAAACAAATGGGAAGAAAGGGTTATTACAGGGAGCATGTAAGCAAATTTGATCCAAATTTCTTATATTAACTACAAGTTAAAGACATAAGGGAGGTATAAAATTATAAGTAAAAAAGTACGGTAGAATCATTTGAGATCCACCTCTTCTACTCCTTCTAGTAATTGTCCACAAAAATCTAACATGGTATACAGCAGCAAGGCAAGGAAAAACAAAGGGTTGGAGAATCATAGGCTGACCATTGACCAGTTACGGATGAATGACTGGGCTAGTGTATGAGCAGCCTTGGGGTTCAAAGCTGGTGGTGCAGAAGAAAAACTACTAATGAAAGAACTTAAGTGCAATTTCAGAACATGACCTATTTTTCTTTTCTTACAAAATAGTACCTTTCTATTTAGAAAACAAGAGCTTAAGTGCAATTTCAGAACATACCCTGTTTTTCTTTTCTTACAAAATAGTATCTTTCTCTTTAGAAAATAAGAAGTCTTGGTAAGCAAGAATAAGAAAACAAATCCTCTCATCCAAGTCGTTTAGTGTATATCTGTTTATTTTTAATTCATACAAACATTTACAGGGGTTCCCTTAAACAGAAATTTCATATTACAAAAAACTCTTCTAGATAATGATGTTTTAATCTCATTCTCTCCACTGGATATTAGTGTGTGCAATCTGTTGTTAAACCTGTGGTTTGTGTCCATGGAGGAGATACCTGCTGTCTCGAATTTATGCCTATGCTATGTTAGATCTCTCAATGCTACCCATCTGACTTCCCAAAACAATATATTAATTTACATTTCCCTCTGTCTGAGTTTGAATATCTGTTTGTGTGTGTCTGTCATTGTATATGCCGATCTTTGTGACTTGACTATTCATACTTTTGGCCTCCCTTCCTCCCCATGAAATGTTTCATAGAACATTTCTGATTTTAATTTATTTTTTAAATTTAAATTTATTTTTTATTTTATTTTTAAAATATATTATTTATTTATTTGACACAGAGAGAGAGAGAGAGACAACTAGAGAGGGAACAAAAGCAGAGGGATTGGGAGAGGGAGAAGCAGGATTCCTGCGGAGCAGGAAGCCCGATGCGGGGCTTGATCCCAGGACCCTAGGATCATGATCCAAGCCGAAGGCAGACACTTAATGACTGAGCCATCCAGGCTCCCCATTTCTGATTTTTAAGATCCAACGTTCTTCTACATTTCCCTAGAACTTCAATTTTTCTAAGTCACTTTTTTACGTTTAGCTTTTTATGTTGGGAATTTATTCTGATATGTGTAGCGAGGTCACGTTTTCTTTTTCTTTTTTTCTTTTTTTTTTTTTTAAAGATTTTATTTATTTATTTGAGAGAGAGACAGTGAGAGAGAGCATGAGCGAGGAGAAGGTCAGAGAGCGAAGCAGACTCCCCATGGAGCTGGGAGCCTGATGTGGGACTCAATCCCAGGACTCCAGGATCACGCCCTGAGCCGAAGGCAGTCGTTTAACCAACTGCGCCACCCAGGCGTCCCACGTTTTCTTTTTCAAACAGCTAAATATTTGTAAGGATTTCATTCTTCTCTCCACCTTTTTGAAATACTAGCATTCTCATACATCAATTCTTGGATCTGTTTCTAGTACTTTTTATTCTGCTCCATTGTTGTTAATCCTGTACTAGTACACACGGTTTTAATTACTGTAACCTTATATATTAAAGTTTAATACCATTCTCATATTAACTAGCACTCAGTTGACAAAAATTAAAGCCATGGTGTGAATGTTCTTCATTTCTAGAAATGCAGACTCAGAGCTAAGTATTCTATTTCAAAACCATGATAATATTTTTTAAAAATTTCAGCACAGTTAACGAATTTGTCCAAAGTGCTTCAAAAATCAGAGCATAAGAACAACTTGTTTTCAGTGTGTTTGTGTGTCAAATGCTACCTGCATTTCCTCACCATGCAGACTCTTCATGGAGATGAAAAGTGGGAGTCAATGAGGAAGGCAGTCCTGGACCCAGCATAGAGAGACCAGGGGAATAGGGACTAGTACAAGTTAAAGACTCTGTGCCCCATTCACCTTCCCTAAACATCCTTCCTCATAGCTTCGACCCAGAATTAACATCTTTGTGACTGGAGTCTCCCCAGACTTACCATGGCATTCTGTTTCTGGAGGTTGAAAAGCTCATTCTGATACATCACAGCAGCAAAGGGATAAACAGCAGGCAGCTGGGCCTCCGGTCTCTTCAGTGCAAGCAGCGTGTTCCCGGGGTCGCCTTCCCGAATGACGGCATTGATGTGGTCCACGGCAGCCAGCCCTGAGTGGAGGTTGGGAGTGTCACATTTCATCAGAATGTCCGTTTTTTGCCCTGCTATTTGCCCCAAGCATCCCATCTTTCCAAGGACTAGAATCTAAGCAGTCCCCTTCCATGAACTCTGAAAAGCTGCTGCTGGAGGACAGGTGAAAGCTTGAAGGTGGTAACACAGTAACTGGAGGGCCATCCAGTCTTTGGAGAAAGGCCCTGAAAGGGGCTCAGCATTGACAGAGCTGGGGTTATGAGACCCCTCCTGTCTCGAGTGACTTCCCTGCAAAACCCTGCCTTTGGGATCAGCTCTGGTCTCATGTCATTCACTGTTCTAGTCCCTGAGGATTTCACATCTTGGGGAACCCCACAGTATTTAGAGCTGGGCCATATAGATCCCATAGGCCTTGTTCTTGAATGCTCCTTGTGTATCAGTACTGCCTTTGCAAGGAGACTGAAGCTCTGTGAACACCCAAAGCCAGCCCTGCCCTACTGCTGTGTCCTCCCTCTGAAAGCAGCACCACTGAAACCCACAGTTAGCACTGGGAGACAGTGCCACGTGATACTGAGGGGATTTCTCATTGTTTTAAATTAACATATAATGTATTATTAGCCCCAAGGGTACAGGTCTGTGAATCATCAGGCTTATACATTTCACAGCACTCACCATAGCACATACCCTCCCCAATGTCCATAACCCCACCACCCTATCCATACCCCCTTTTTGTTTTGTGAGATTAAGAGTCTCTTATGGTTTGTCTCCCTCGTGATCCCATCTTGTTCATTTTCTTTTTAAGATTTTATTTATTTGAGAGAAAGAGAGCGAGCATGAGTGAAGGGTGCAGAGAGAGAGGGAGCGGCAGGCTCCCCGCCATGCAGAGAGCCTAACGCGGGGCTCCATCCCAGGACCCTGAGATCATGACCTGAGCCGAAGCAGGTCATGCATTTAACCAAACGTCCAGCCCTGGTCTTAACAGAGTATGTCTTGTAATGAATGGGAGCCATTGGCCAAATCCCAAGTTAAATGACTGCAGGTCAAACAAAGCTGAAACTTCCGCCAACAGATCCGGTGACATTACAGCCAGCCATCCAGGTGCCCTGGACAGTATTTTTCTCAGAAAATTTTCCCTCACCTCTTGTGGTCTCTGAAGTGTGATTTTTAAGAAAAAAATCATTTCAGATGTGTTTTTTAAAAAACTATTATAACCAAACTTCCTATGATTAAATAAGTCTGTGCCAGTATCTCTTCACCTTAAAAAAACAAAATAGAACAAAAACCTGATCACAGAAATGTGTTGGTTTAGATCATAAGCTCTGTGAGATCTCTACCAGTTGCAATGTTCAGATTATGAAGACCTGAATTAATTAATTAATTGGGGGGGAGGACAGCAAAGCAAGGTTTATTGAACCAAGAGTAAGGTTTCTTGAATGATACAGTATAAAGCTCTTAAAGAGGGAGGGGACCCCAGAGGGTTGCCCAAGAGTTGAATTTTAATAACTAAAGTGAGGATGCCTGAAACAGTAAATTCCTCATCATTTTCAGAAAACAGGATGAGAATTGCTAATCAACTGGGGGAATGAGTGATCGACTCTGCTACCAGGCAACAGCAAACTGGACAGAAACAGCAGCATTTTGCCCCCATAAAGGTTTCAGGGGCACCTGGGTGGCTCAGTCAGTTAAGCATCCAATTCTTGATTTTGGTTCACATCATATCAGGGTGGTGGGATCAAGCCCTGTGTCAGGCTCTGCGTCTGGGTGGGGAGTCTATTTGGGATTCTCTCTTCCTTTCCCTTTGCTCCTATCCCAGAACCCATGCACTCTCTCTAAATAGATAATATCTTTAAAAAAAAAAACCCAAAACCAAAAAAACAACATTTCAGGATAGTAGAAATAACACAGACCCATAGATTTCTAGAGCTTTTCAAGGGTTAGTCTGTCTCCTTGACACATGACTAGATTACAGCTAAGATTACTCTAAGTCTTTTAACAGATGACAATTTATCTTCTGTAACTCATTCCCAAGGAGCTACCCTCCATAGCCTTTCTCCTGAGACATATTCAATAACAGGAAATACAGCTAAAGCAATCTTCTTAGTTATACCCATCAAAAACTTAAACGTATTCTAAAGGACTCTAAGAACACAAACCTATTTTTCTGTTCTAAGAATTTATATGTCCAACCAAAAAAATCCAGAAAGGAAGGTCAGTGGACATTTATGGCCTCTGCTGTTCTCAGAAAGTCACCTCACCCAGCTGAGGCCTCTCAGCTGTGTCTGTCATTAATTTGGATGGGATCCTGCTTCTCCTCTGAAAACCCCATTCTGTGAGTTTGCACTACTGGGTGGTAAAAGAGTACCAGGAAATCATACCCTTAAGACACTCTCTATGAACCATTTCTCCTTAAAAAAATAAAAAAATAAATAATAATAAAGTGAGCTCTCCCACTCTTTTATACTCTGCATTTAACCAAACGTCCAGCCCTGGTCTTAACAGAGTATGTCTTGTAATGAATGGGACGCATTGGCCAAATCCCAAGTTAAATGACTGCAGGTCAAATAAAGCTGAAACTTCCGCCAACAGATCCGGTGACATTAGAGTCAAAACTGTCCTTTATGTCACTTCTCTGGCAATTACGAACATAGACACCTTAACATTTTAGTCTAATAACCTACAGGGTTGAGAAAAACTTGTCATGTAGCTATACTCGTATATTTTAAAGCATAGAGTTGTCTTATTGTCATGTCACTGGTTAAAATATACTTTATTGTTTTTTCAAGACTCTTCTTAGTTCTACTCAACTATAAATTTTCAGATGGAAAGAGAAAAAAAACTTCAGAATCATCATGTTCTACACACTTAAAGCCATCAAACACGGCAATGTCCTGCATAATTTAAGCTGGTTATGCATTAGTGCAAATCATCTCATGCCTTTTATTTAAAAATGCATAAGCGACATGGCATTAAATCGGTGGTCAGGAAATTATGTCAGTAAGTATTAAAATATGTAGACAAGGCATTTTATTTAAAATGAAGAAGGAACCTATCTTAGTGGTCATAAACTTTTCAAAAATAAAGGATGGCAAAAGGTTATGGAATCATTTCTTCACTGAGTGTATGGACCTCAGCTGTCTTGCTGGCAATATTAATTTCTTCCTGCAATTCATTTCTGTCAAACCTAAGGAAATTCTCAGCTTTCAACCAGAGCAGAAACTTAAAATTATCTTTCATGTATCATTACTAATACATTCAAAATTAAATAAGAATAAAAGAAGAGGAACACGGATTTGACAATGTTAAGGTGTTCGCTTAAAAAAATTTACCGGGGTGCTCTCAGCAGTTTTGTGTGTGAGGGAAGTTTCAGACCTACTCAGTGGTTAACTTCTAGATGTTTATGTCAATTTTCTCTGGGCCTCCTTGATTACTGTTTGGACCCTCTGGGTAGGTCTTTACCAGCAACTTGGGAGCAAACTTCAGGGTAAAACCTATAGTTCCTTTGAAGGTGTTAAGAACATTCAAAAATCATTTAGGAGCCTGAATCAAAGACATAATTTAGGAGTGTTATAGTTAGTGGATATTCCCAAGTTTAAATTTGGCTGATGGTTCACATGTTTCATTAAGTGGGCTAAATGGTGTTTCACATATTCATTTCTGGGGCATGTAAGAGCTCTTTAGGTTACCCTAGGGAAAATAAATGTCAAGTAGAATTCCTCACTGCTTCAAGTAAAACCACATTTTATAAGAGAGGGGAGAGGAGACTAATAATCTCTCTGAACTTGCATATGCTCATTTTAATTACCTGAGTTTTCTGCTCTTTATAGTCACACAACTAAAATGGGTACAAAGAGGAACTGAACCGTGAGGCTCCACAGAGGTTCAGGGACATGGGAATCAAACCTGCCACCGTGCCATTTCACTGGCCTATCCAGGCTCGTTCACTTGCCAAAAAACTATACAAGCCGTAAGGAAACAATTCTTACAAACTGCAGACTAATGACTGGGAAGTGGTAAAGAGCAGAGGTGTCAACAATACATTTCCAATTCCAAATGCTGTCACATAATCATGGGCAAGAAACAACAGGCCCTAAGTCATAATCTTTTACCGAAGAGCCTTCCATATTAGCCCAGTGAGGGATAGGTTCAAAAGAGGACATACACTGCACCTATGATAAAACAGGAAAGGATAGCTAAACGAGCTTCACGATACTTTGAGATGTTTTGCATGCGGAGAGGAGGCAAGATCACCCAAAATTTCCATGGGGAACTGCTGGACAACGTGGCATAATTAAGCACAACACTGACAATGAGAGGAATTTTCATCACATAAGGCAGTTTTACAAGGATACCAGTGGAGAGTTTTGGTGAGATTCTGACAAGGAGAATTTGTGTCTTCCGGCGTATCCACTTCCCTTGTCCAAGCCATTACTTACTGTTGACTTTATTGATGTTGCCTTGGATTTCTGCTTGGGTCAGCAATTCTTCGTAGGCATCTCTTTCTTCTTCTGAAATACAGTTATTCTACAAAACAAAGTCTTCACTGATTCCTGAGGTTAAATTAAATATTTCCAAAGCTCAGTATTCAAAAGCAAAAGGCAAAGAGTGAGAAAATCCATTTACTTATATTCATTTGAATTCAATATAGGCATCGAAAAATGCTTGCTCTGTGCGGGCACTAGGGTTAGGTACGCCTGGCAAAGATTGCAAAGATGAACAGCAGCCCCACTGACTCTCTGCGAGGGCCTAACTGTCTAATGTGGCAAACATCATGTTGGACCCCTTGACCATATCACCATTTATTATAGATCCAAGTCAGTGGAATGTTGGCAATTTCATTTGATCCAGTCTAATAAAACTGACACCATAAATAACAAATATACACAGAACAGAATACATTTCAGAGGAGAAATACATAGTCAGTTGGAAATAACACTTGAATAAGAGAAAACAATTGAGGAGGGCTTGGAGGAAAGGAGCAGTTAATTACGAAGGCAGAGTGGGGAGCAGGTTGTAGATGACAGGATTGGTTGCAAAGGTGAGATGGCTTGGCACATTGGGCTACAGCATAGAGTTTGTGTCCAGGGTTAGCCAGAAAGATGGGGGTGTTGGGCAGGCATTTCAGAGGCATTTTTTTTTAAAGATTTTATTTATTTGACAGAGAGAGAGAGATCACAAGTGGGCAGAGAGGCAGGCAGAGAGAGAGGAGGAAGCAGGCGCCTTGCTGAGCAGAGAGCCCGATGTGGGGCTCGATCCCAGGACCCTGGGATCATGACCTGAGCCGAAGGCAGAGGCTTTAATCCACTGAGCCACCCAGGTGCCCCTCAGAGGCATTTTAAGGCCAAGTGAAGGACCTGTACTTAACTCCATAGGTAGGCAGTAGGGAATCCACGGAGCTTTCTGGAGGCTGACATCCGATATGGAGTTAAAGATTAATTTGGCAACCTCGAAGTCTGTGAGGGTTTGGCTTGCAGAATGGGAGAAGGTGGGGTCACAAGTGCATGGGGTCACATGTGAGGCCGGGTCCAAAGTGGCAAGAGTAGAAGGTGTGGAACAGAAGTAAGCCTGGCAAGACGAGGCAACAGAATGCAGTGATACAGAGGGTTGGAGGTGGTGGTGTTCTGAAACATCGTGGGAGTCATTCCAGAGGCAAGTCAGGGAAGGGCACATGTGTGAGAAGGGCAGGGTAGAGGTAAGCACTCTTCCTAGATGGTGAGGGGCAAGGCCCATGGCACAGAGATGAAGTCACCTGGAGGACCCCTAGAGGGGCCTGATAGCAAACTGACAGCCGCTTTCCTCAGTATATGGATGAGCCTGTCTGAGGAAGAACAGAGACAGAAGTGACTCAAGGCCAGACCTTAAAAGAATCCCCGCAGGCAGAGGCAGGAACTCTGAGAAGAGACACTGAGAGAAGCAGAGCAGAGCTGTGGCACCAAAGCACCATGGAAGGCCGGCAGGCGGGGTGGGCAAGCCTGCCACATGTGGGCAGAAGCCACCAGCTCAGACAAGGCAGCGAGACTGAGTGGAAAGTTCTGGTGACGGAGCTGAGGCTGACGGAGCAAGATGTTAAGGAGCAGAAAGACGGCCAGGAACTGGAAGCTGGGCACACCAGGAAAGTCTTCAGTCACGCTAGCTGGGAAGGCAGGGTCAGGCTTCTTGCAGAGGAGGGAAGGCCAAATAGGACAGCGAATTCAAAAACATCAGCTCCCACTTCATCATACCAAGTCATGAACCTCTACTAACAAATCTACAGGTAACTTGGCTAATACAAGGTCTGCAGGTGAGGCTGAACAAGGGAAGATGGTGAGCCGCTACTTCCACACTTCCTGGTAAAGTCATACGTTTATGACATGACCTTCAACCCTTGTAACCTGTAAAGAATCAGCACGAAAGGAAACCTCTTTTCTTTACGTAGTGCATGGCCTGTTTTTGCCCTTACACTGCACCCAAGCCAACTGCCTACGGCTATAGAGACCACTGCCAGGTGATTTCAAATGATCACTGGTAACATCAAGGCTTTTTCAAACCTACCACTCAGAGCCATATTATTGAGAATCTTATTAAATACCTTCAGTCTTGCATTTTCCTCTTTCATTTTCTTGGCTTCCCAGAGTTCCTTCTGGTATTCCTGTGCAAGGCTTTCATCTACTAAAGTTAAAACTGCATTTGGGTTTCTTAGTGTTTTAATGGTTTGTTCGGCTATTCCTTTTTCAATAGCTTCATTAATGGCTATAACTGCAGCGTGCACTGGAAAGAGGAAAAAAAAATGATTTTCATGAGCCAGAGACAACAAGGACAGTTGCACAGACACTGCATGAACCTCAGCAGTTTTACTTCCTTCTCTGGCTTTGAGTTAAAATGGCCAAAATGACACCCCAGATACGTCACAGAGCATCTCTCTGACAATGTCTGCACCTGTCCATCCTGCCTAGGTCCTGTCTCAGCATCCGCCATGTAATCCCTATGAATTTATGAATGGCTAAAATGAATTAAGTGCTGTCAACCCTCAAGGGATGAAGGGGTGTGTGTGGACACTGTTAAAAGTACCAGTTTGTTTCCAAATGATACTGGGAATTGAACTGGCAACACTAAAGGACAACATAGCAATGTTTTCTACCACATAAATCTGATGATGCAGAAAGCAAAGAAGCATTTGGAATAAAGGTATTTCTGAAAACTCTTACTCACATCACACAAGAAGATGTTTGAAGCCTAAATCAATTACATGGTTATATTCTCATAGGCTCAACTTAACCGTCTTCAATACCTACAATAAAAACTTCAAAAGGGGGCTGAAAGCATCTTCTAAATATTCTCTTTCTTGTAACCAAAATCAATAATGAAGTAAAAGTAAGACTCATGTCAGTAGTAAGTTCTGATTTTAAATAGACTCACAAGCAGCTTCATCCACGGACAGTTCATTAGCCAGAATCCCGCCTATTTTGCTGAAAGATGGCATCTGAATTCCGTATTTCTCAAGTTCCTTTCTCATATTACTAATTTCCTCCTCTGAAAAAGAACAACAAACAATATCAAAGAAAGACACAGAGATGGAAACAGGAATGAATATAATAAGAAATGTCTTCATCCCACGGTCTGTCTTCCAGAAATTCGAGACTTATTTAAAGAATATTAAAAATTCCATGCCATTATTTATTAAAAAAAAAAAAAGGAAAAAAGTGTCTTCATCAAGACGTTGGGGCATTTCTGAACAAGAACCTTAGGAACGTCAGCCTATTTCTCATTTTACACGTGTTGAGAATGGTCAAATACAAACAAGACAGTAAAGTTTTCTCTTCTGATCAATATAGAGGAAAAAGGGGAATTGATGCTGTCAAAAGGAAAAGTATGGATACATTTTCTTAGTAAATGACAGTGTAAGAATCATGAGGAGTCATACCTGTGAAGTCTACTTTGCCCAACAAATCCTGGATCTGGGGCGCTATCCCTAGTTTGAACAGGTATAAACTGAAAGACAGAACATAAAATTATCAGTTCAGAAGTTTTATCACCATAAATCTTAGCATTAAAAATTACTTAAGTCCTAAGGGCTTTTTTAGTTGAGAAAGACCTAAGTGATTATCCCATCTAGTCCATTCATTTTTTAGGTGGAGAAACTGAGTCGTGAGGTAACAGACCCTGGTGGACAGGGACTACAATCATAGGCTAAGTCCCAAAGACCAATCTTCTTCAGTACATGGCATCTCTATAGGGTCAACTAACTCTCTCCCATCCATTTGTAGGGAGAATAAGAAATACAATTAATACAAAATAGCCAGTAATAAATCCAATGAACATTTCCTTGGGTACTCCTTCTATGAGTCTTATTTTGTTGAAAGTACAGCTCAAATTATATGTTCCTTTTCAATACTCCTTTAAGGACCACACACCCTTTGAGGACCTATTTGTTTTATGTTTTCTGAAACAAAGAGTGGCAAGACTATCAGCAGAGGTGGTGATAAACCATGATGTGGGCATACTACTAAGTGGAAGATGGAAAATAGATTGTGTGTGTGTGTGTGTGTGTATGTGTGTGTGTATTTAAAGCCCCTTAGGAATTAATGATGGCACACACTAACCTATTCAAAACTTGACAAAAAGAGCAGAGGGTGGCATCTAAATTTTACCAAATGTGCAAATATATGCTTATATGGCTTTTCCCATTTAATCACCAAACCACAGTTTCTTTCCATAACAATTCTAACCTCCTCAGTCCCAAAGAGTAATTCTATAGACCAACAAAAACAAACAAACAAAAAAACAAAACAAAACAAAAAACTGTATTTATCAGTTTTGATAGGTTTGTAATTTATGAGATTTTAATTAGAAGTTAGAAATTATAAATAACTTCTATGAGAAACTGAACGGAGAATGATTTCATTGGCTTATATATTTCAAGATCAACACACACCTGAGATTATAAAATGCATAAAATTTCATTATAGGAGTTCAAGGTCGAGGCTTTTTAAATGGTATTAAACTCTTAAAATGTATGATTATTCAACTTAAGGAGCCTGCATTTAAAGTGACCTTCATTGATCATTTCTGTAAAACACAATCATTTAGAAAAGTAACACATGGTCAAAGTTAAAAATTAGTCATTCATGGGTAAAATAAAAATTACACAGAAGAATATCAGAGTTAAACATTAAGTATTTTGATATAAACCCTTTCAATGTCTTTTTCTTAATTTTTAAAAAGATTTTATTTATTTATTTATTTATTTTTTTATTTATTTGAGAGAGAGAGAGTGTGAGAGAGAGCATGAGCGAGGAGAAGGTCAGAGAGCGAAGCAGACTCCCCATGGAGCTGGGAGCCTGATGTGGGACTCGATCCCGGGATTCCAGGATCACACCCTGAGCCGAAGACAGTCGTCCAACCAACTGCGCCACCCAGGCATCCCTAAAAAGATTTTATTTTTTTGACAGAGATCACAAGTAGGCAGAGAGGCCGGCAGAGAGAGAGGGGGAAGCAGGCTCCCTGCTGAGCAGAGACCCCCCCCCACCAAAGTGGGGCTCAATCCCAGGACCCCAAGATCATGACCTGAGCCAAAGGCAGAGGCTTTAACCTACTGAGCCACCTAGGTGCCCCTCAATGTCTTTTTTTTTCTGGAAAAACTTATTCCATAAACTCACATAGTATTCATAATATGAACATAGTGTATTTTTCCTAACCCATTGCGTTTAGGTGGTCACTAATTATTCCTCATCGCAAATAATGCTTCAGTGAACCTACCTACATACAGAAACATCTTTGGCATACATCTTATTTGTTACAATTAAACCCTTAAAAACAACACTGCAGGGTTGAAAAGACACACACACACAATTAAAGCTTCCAATATACAGAGTCAAATAGTGTTCTAAAAAAGAGATCACACTCATTTTTTGTGAGTCAAAGATTAACAAAATCCCCTTCCCTCTGTGAAACAATCTTTTAACTTTCTAGCTCTGTTCCTCTAGAAACCTGATAAAGGTACACTGATAATTGGTGAGCAATGTTGCTGAGGAGAAAAATAACCCCTCATTGAGAAATGGTTTGAAGGAACTATAAATACCTAACAGGCATCACAGGCTTAGGTGTTCCCAAGTTTGGTGCCTCTTCGAACACCCACACTCCTTGCAGGAAACTGGGAAGCCCACTGGGAAGGTGTTACAATAGACAGCCGCTCCTGGGGCCTGAGGCCCTAGAGCAGGGAGGCTCCCGTACCCGCCTATGTCACTTCTTAGCACCTTAGATGTCACCTGGGATACCAAAGGAAATGGCTTCCAGATGGCTGTTTCGGCAACTACAGGGAGCGTCATGAAGTCTCCCACTGAAGAGTAAGCACTTGATGCCATCCTGCCATCTGACCAGGTTTCTAGGCTTCTCGATCCTTCTGAGCTACTAGGACCAGACGTGGTTTACTGCAGTCAGGAGACACTGAATGCTTAGCTGAACCTAAGAACAGGCTGAAGGGTGTGGCCTTATTCTACCACCAATACATGACAACGCCATTTTCTTCTTCCCTCTGCACCACAGAATACTATCAGGGAAAATCTTGCAAATCTGATAGCCAAAAATGTTATTTAAGTCTAAATCCCCTTTTGTTAGTTGTGAGGATAAACACTTTCTCAAACACAGATTGTTCCATGTCCCTTTCTTCCACGAAATGCCTATTAAAGAATTTTTGAATTTTAAATATTTTTTGGAGGGGGCGAGTTTACCTTTCGTTGGTTTCTCCCCTTTTCCCTCAAAATCACAACTAAAGAACAAAGAATAAATGACATTTTAAACATATGGTAATTGTAATTTTAGTACTCAATTCCAATATGATTTTCATATCTTACCCACAGGTGGAAAACATATTAGACTCCAAACATTCTTCAATATAAAATAGGCATTATGTATTCATAATTTAAAGCAAGAAAGACAGGATACATTCCTTAGTTTAAATTCTAGGTCTTTAGAGATAATCAGGGACATAAAACTATTTACACAGCCTCTGAAGACTTTATTACCAAAGGTTCATGCCAGACAAGTCATTAGGATTAAAACTAGTAGGCTGACATTTTCAAAACTATAATATTTTACGAACCACTTCTCATTATGACATGAAAAAAATATTGCTATTAGGAGGGAGCCCATGTCATGCGGAACAAACAAAACCGCAACCTCTTCAACTGTTCCCTGGAACTAACAGAGACTCCAAAATTCAACAGAATTAAATGGATAGGTATGGCAAAGGTGCAAAAGAATTCTAGGAAAATAAAAGCCACCCATTAAGAAATGACCAAAAAAAATCATTCTCTCTTCAATTTCTACAAAGAAAATATACACATCATTTAATGGAAGAAACTTTGAAAATGTGACAAAATTTAAGTAGGAGGTATTCATAAAATGTCTTCTAACAACCAATTTTGTATCTGTAGTTAAGTGTTTAATGCTATGGGTGTTTGTTTTTAAAAATTTTATTTATTTATTTGAGAGAGACAGTGAGCAGAGCAGGATTGGGGTCGGGGGAGGAAAGGCAGAGGGAGAGGGAGAAGCAGACTCCTTGCTGAGCAGGAAGCTGGATGGAAGGTGGACATGGGGCTCAATCCCAGGACCCTGAGATCATGACCTGAGCCAAAGGCAAACACTTAACTGACTGAGTCACCTAGGTGCCCCATTTTTCAAAAGATCTTAAGTAATCTCCTCACCTATTGTGGGGCTCGAACTCACAACCCTGAGATCAAGAGTGGCACAATCCACTGACAGAGCCAGCCAGGTGCACCCTCCAATTTTCCTCTTTCTTAATTTTATCTTTGTTTTTGTTGTAAACTGAAGTGTTGAATAAGTACTTGTTAAGTAGATCATTGAATAAACTACCGATATCACCTATCTTAATATATTCCTTTATTCCTTGGCTGTCACTTCTTCTTGTTGAATCTAAGGCCACTTTCAGAGGGTTGATTTCCCTCAAATGCCTGGCATTTCCTGATCTGGGGCTCACCTGGGGCTTGGGACTTGTTTTTTGTCATTGTTGACCACAGGTTGCCATGAGAGGAGCCGGTCTTAGAGAGACCATAGGTGAACGTGGGGCTGACACGACAAGGGTGCCCCATGTCTTGCTTTCTCACATCAGGGCTTCCGGGTTCATGTTGGCTTTGGGATCTCTTTATTTCCGGCTTGCTTGTAGCAAGCCCCAAGGCAGCTCCTTGCTCTGCTGCATCCTGTGAATTCTGGGCTGTGGTCTTCTGACTTGTTTCTCAGTCAATCCCATCTCATCTATGTGGTCGTTGGGTGGCATCCTTGCTTACTGCAAATGATTTTTTTTTTACATTACTACTTCAGTAATTTCATGTTAACTGTTTTCACATTATTTCCTCTATTTCCATTCATTTAATTACTATGCATGGAATATCTACTACATAAAAAAAATATTTTTCTCTGCCATGCTGTTCCTAAAATAAAAGTCTTCAGGTTTCCACATAATACAGGTTTGTTAGCACTAGGAACTATATTATACTAAAGTGCTAATTTTCCCCTGTGGTACTGAAGAAATTAGGTGACTATTTCTAATTATCCTTTCTACTTCTCCATTGTACTCTGTAATACTAATATAAATCCTACAATGAAGCCAACATTCTGCTTTAACTAAAAGTTACCACAAGGTGGTGCTGAGAAGTTACCTTTTGGATCAAACAATCTTGGCTTTTAAAGTGATTTTAAATAAGAGATTTTCTGGAATTGGTATGGATCAGTTAGAAATCTCATCTGTGTATACATACTTCCACCCAAAATGTTTAATTGTGAATGTATATTTTTAATCTGGCTTCAGTTTTCAACATTTATTGCTTTCATTGTTGAAGCTTAAATTATTAGCTGTTTTTAAAAATGCCACTTCTCACTGTGTGGGAGTTTTATAACAAATTTTTGCGTGAGAGGCACTTCCAAGCAGATTACTCAAAAGGGCAGTTTCCCAGGAGAGAAAAAAATCAGCTATAGCAGCCCACTCCTTCATAAGCATTTAAATTCAAATGAGGCCATTCACTACCTGAAGTCACAGCAAATACAGAGTCTTGATCTTAAAAAAATAAAAAGCCTGTTCAATATAAAAGATACCAATTCTTGGAGCTCTTCAACACAACTTTTTAAGCACCTTACGTGCCTAAGAGCCGATACAAAGGGCTAAGAGGATTCCCAAGGAAGCCAAGGAAATTAATGAAATCATCGCTTAGCTTCCCCCAAAGAAGAAAGCTCTTGGTGGGAAATTGGGAGGCTCTTATCGCACCAAAGGGACAGCACACTCGTACTGCTTAAAGGCCAGTTACAGAGAGAGGTTGCCCTGAGGTAGCTAAAGCCTCTCCAGCCCATGTGCTCCCATTTGTACAAATAATATCAGTTCAAGCACTGGAAGAAGTAATAATAATTAAAAAAATACTATAGGGGCTTTTCCCACTACTTTCAATATACACATTAAAAGGTGCTACAGTAATGGAATGCAAACTCACAAGGCTGGAGCTGAATTTATTTCAGCTTCTCTGGATCAAATCCTAGGCAGTTCACTTTATGGTGCAGCATGTGAGATAGATGCTTATAAATCAAAGCCTTGGGGCTAACCAGAAAGACCATGGGACCCGTATCCCGAGACCCAGTTCCTGGCTGCAAGGCTGGCCCCATCTAGTTGTGTAACTCTGCACAAGTCATCATCCACTGCTTTCAGTCCTCTCATGTCTGAAATGAAGACCTGTACAAAAGTAACTTCTCAAGGTCTTTCCAGTTCTGAGGTTCCGTGATTTCTCATTTTAAAACTTCCTAAAATTAACCACTGAGAGGCCTGTGCCTCTCAGGTTCAAGTTGGACGCTGTCTTTAGAATTTTCTTAGTAGGATGGAAACAACGTGACTCCCTTCTGAGGCTAACGACGAAGCCAGTCACAGCCCAGGACCTGGTGTCACACTACCAGGTTTTGAATCCCAACTCTGCCATATACTAGTTGCGTGACCTCAGTTTCTTTCATTATACAATGGGATTATTAACAGTATGTATGACGTAAGTACACCCTGAGGATTAAATGAGATGCCACCTGTAAAATGAACTCTGAACAGTGCCTGGCATATACTTGTTTGTTTTTATTACTATGATCCTTGTTAAATAAGTGTGTCCTTTATTAATAACCAATAATAATTAACAACTTATTAAGAACTTACCACAGCAGTTTCCCCATTTTCAGCACTAAGAACCTTTAACTATTTTCCCTGACCCCATGTTTCAAGCGGTTTTATCTAGAGAACCAAATTATTTCTCCATCTTAATCACATATGCCCCTGCCAGTATCATGTCAAAATCTAGTGTTTTTCACCTAAGAGTCAATCAAAAATAAAAAGAATCCTGAGGCACCCTTTCCACAGGGCAATTAGTTCAGTTAACCCAGCTAAAAATTTAAAAATATGAACTCCAGAGACTTAATTTGGCATCAGTGATGTGTATGTGCTGTGTTAGGTGACAAGGCACAGTTCATGATCTCAGAGAGCTTAGAATTTAGTAGGACAAAAAGATGGAGTCTCAATACTATTTTGGGATAGGAGGAGGAGGAGAGAATATGGTCTAGAGTGTGGGGAGAATTGTGAACAAGGAGTGATTTGAAAGCTACATAAGGTGTCATTGTCCTTCTCATTTTAATCCCAAATATTGCCATCTTCACATATCCCTCCTGAGAACATGAAAGGAGAACCTGCCCTTTGGGTTAAGAAACTATTTCTAGGAAGCTTCTTTATAAATGCAAGTATGTTCATCATACTGGTATCAGTATGCCATCAGTCTGGTATAAGTCATCAACTGGTTTTTTAAAAGGCAAAGGCCCTTAGGGCACAAAATGTAAGCCAAAGAGAGTTCTGCATGAAAGCCTGAGAGCTAGATACATAATCTGTATTACATGTACAATATGTACTATATACTATGTATATAATAAATACTATGTATATAATAAATACACATATTATATGCATAGGCTGCAAGGCAGCCACCTGATGGCAGGCGTGCTTCTTCTCTAAGCAATCAGTGCATTTGGCAGGACAACCGGTTAACTGGGAGTGGGGTCACCAGAGCCATTATCACAAATGCAAGCTCCAAATGTGCGCTGTTTCAGCATCATCCCTGCATCTGAAAACACAGTTGCTGGGGCGGTCATGACAGGATCTGCTGCGGGAGCACCAACCATGACCCAGAGGGGAGGCAGGCCCGTCTTCAGCTTGGTGTTGTCTTAATTGTTCAAGAAACTTTGCAAGGTAAGAAAAGCAGAATCCAGAACCCTCATCTATCAAATGAGGAAAAATCATTATGAACATATGACTTGTAAAGGATTCCTTGGAGGGGAGTTGATTTATCAACGCAGAAATAATTACGATAGGACTAGAACATTCTGTTGTAACCACAAAGCAAGGATATTTCCAATAATGTCAGGGACAGTGCTACAAGGACGAAGGCACTGGCCCCACAGAGCTCCCACTAACCAAAGAAAATCAATCTAATCCATTGGAACAGAAGATTCTAACCCTGGTTAAGTTGGTGAAAGGCCAGGGGTTCATAGCCCTCATCAAAAGAGAATGGTACAAAGTGTACAGAAAGGAAATCGTAATATGAATTGATCAAGTAAGACACGGATAATTGTACTGATTTTAACAAGATGCGAAGTGTTATTAAAATACAGGGGCTTTGTTTTTTCTGTGTCTGTCTATGGAATAAAGATATGTTTATACGATTTATATTATACTTTTTTTTAAAAGATTTTATTTTTATTTATTTGACATAGAGAGATCACAAGTAGACAGAGAGGCAGGCAGAGAGAGAGATAGAGGGAAGCAGGCTCCCTGCTGAGCAGAAAGTCCGATGCAGGACTCGATCCCAGGACCCTGAGATCATGACCTGAGCCGAAGGTAGCAGCTTAACCCCCTGAGCCACCCAGGTGCCCCCGATTTATATTATACTTATACCATGAGAATAAAAACCAGGAACTCTAAGCCAGAGTGTTATGTAAAACCAAGGAAGTGACCCAAGATAAGAAAGTCCTGAAGAACACAAAGTTTGTGACCGAAACACCCAGGTGAGAAGGGGGTCTGGCCCTGAGAGTCACATCATTATTAACAGACAGAGGATCCAGAAACATAGTTTGAGATGATAAATCAGCCAAATCAACCATCTACTAAAGACCATTATTATTTTTTTTTTTCTAAAGACCATTATGTAGTCAATCCTTCATCTTGTGGGTGAGAAACCTCTAGAATGCCCAACTAATTTCAAGAAAATATTCAAAAGGCATATAGAAGCTTTTAATAATGTTAACAGATCTGGCCAATACATCATCATGACAGGACAATGGGTTATGTAACACTGGCTGAGCAAGACGCAGGTGGTAAATCATTTCTGGGGGATGTGGGGTGGGCTAGGCGTGGGGACCAGAATGAAAATAAAAACCTACCTGGAAGCCATTTACTGAAAATTATGAAGGTCTGACTGATGCCTGGTAGCCAGGGCCTGACTCCCCTTTGGGGAA
Organism: Neogale vison; assembly: GCF_020171115.1. Classification (NCBI taxonomy): domain Eukaryota; kingdom Metazoa; phylum Chordata; class Mammalia; order Carnivora; family Mustelidae; genus Neogale; species Neogale vison. The sequence continues at coordinate 214,440,605 of NC_058091.1, forward strand.
GAAACCAAACTAGGACCATGTGCTCCCTGACAACTGACCGGTCAGAAACCAGGTCTACAACCCAGGCAGGTGTGGAGGTGTTCTTTTGTTTCTGGTGTCCTGAGGATCACGTTAACTCTGGCTAACGGTCAATACATTCTAGTCCTGGGATGAGTCAAAATTAGTCCATCAATAATTACATGAGTGAAACTTGCAGTGAAGTTCTTTCAGAATGGGTTTAAGTGTATTAAGTTTGTAATGATACATCTGGGTATTTCCTTTGCCCTTTAAGGTATCTGATGTGTTGAAATATCAGTTTTACTAAAATTTTTCAATTCCAATTTATAACCAATGTTTAAACATTTAACAGTGTTTCACAAATTGAGCAACAAACAACATGCCAAAAGTGTTCTCCTCCATGCATCGATGCCCAGCTAAAAAATCATTAGCAGTAACTTGTTAGCAAGACTCTCACTTCTTGAACCGATTTCTTTTCATTGCAGACTTTCATACATTGCAAATGGAGCCACAAAAAGAAAACAAGCCATGTACACATTTTAAGTGGAAATGCACCAAAACAGTCACATCAGTATTGCAATAATGGGTACTTTAGCTAGCTTTTCCTTTGATTTTTTTTTCTGGCTTTTCCAATTTTTCCCACAATGAGAATTTAAGTTTTTCATTTTACATAAAAAAAGATAAACATTTCTTTGAAAAAGAACGAGGTCACCTCTCATTGAAGTGAGTCTTTCTGCGTGAAGTCAAGTGTGAGGATTTCCCCCGGGGCTGCCGTGCTAACCACCCCTGGCAGCATTTCACTAAGAACATCCAGCTTCAAACAAAGAGGGCAATGAGTGGCAGGCAACAAGACCAGGGTCAGAAACAAGAGTGAAAAGGTGAGGGCTAGGCAGGAAAAGTGGAAAGCAGATACAAACAGGAAGCAAGGGCACAACCTAAGAGGATATTAATGAGGTTGTCAAGCCCAAATCAAAAAGACAGGGAATGCAAGACAAATTGGCTGGGCTGAGATCTAACAATACAGATCCCAGCAGGTCTATGTGCTGGGATAGCTGGAAGGTAGTGCCTGGGTACCTGGGATATCTTTCCACCTGACTCCTGATCTATACTCAGAACCTTTGATCTGCCCAATTCTCTGTCCAGTAATGATGACTTTCTACACCAGCAATGTTGCTGTATCCCCAGCCAGGATATAATGGCCAGGCACGTATGTGTTCATTTCCAGCATCACCTCTAATTATCCAATGAGAGCGAACCCACTGTACTTAGTAAAGGGCTCTGCTACCCAACTCCCAAATACGTCTTGGCCAACAGAGCAGAATATCGGCTTCATTTGAGTGACTGTATTCTAAACCATTGAGGGGAAAAGTTTTGATACAAAAAAACTTTAGATATACATGAGACTTCTTAGTTCTTTACCAAGAAGCCGTCGTATGTAAGTTTAGGACAGAGAAGAGCGAAGGAGATTGTCCCAGGGAATGCTGTTTATTAAGTAAACGGAAAAGGTCCTACCTAAGGCCAGATCTGGTGTGGGACAGGCTCAAGAGAAATTTGCTCCAGAATGATCAACAGTAATGGAGACTTCCATGAGTAATTGCATGACTGAGAAAAACAGTCCTAGAAAATATCACACCGACATTCGCATACAAGTGGCAAGAAAAAGAAGTTGCCTTTTTTTTCATTTACCAAACTGCTGAAGCCATTGTTGAAATGATCACAAACCCATTTGTAAGCCTCAGTGCAGTTCTATGTAATTTCAGGGGAAGAACAGTGACATCACTGGAAAGGAACTTAGCACACCATTTCTTTATAAGCAGCTTAACATTAACACCCCAGGTGTCCTGTCAGGAAATCAATTTAAGCTTGTCCAAGATACTCCAAGAGCATGCCACAGATTTGGAGATTAGCACTATGATGCGTGGATATGATGATGGCATTAACCAATTGTAGCTGGCTTAGCAGGTCACAAAAGTGGTACTAAGTGCAGTGTTAAGCAATCATTTTAAGCTCTGAAAAATATTTGACAAGGAATGTTGGGCAACACATATGAAAATATTCCCCAAGACAAGCACTTTTGCACAGAAAGCTTTCAGAAACACTGTTGGCGTAATGATATACTAGCCCCACATGAGGAGGCAGGTACAGAAGTGATCCTGCCCTCTAGCCCACTCTAAATTACTAGAATAAAGAGAAAGGCACCTACATTTGGTCTGTATTTCAAACAACTGTCATCTTCCAAAGAAATCTCCTAAGTACTGATCGGGGGAAAAAGTCAAATTATATGACATAATCAAAATTCTTTTCTAGTAGGCCAGCAGTGCAATGAATTATTGTAGAAACCTTTTCCTCTGGAGGGGAAAAGAGCCAGAAAGAAGTTAATATAAACCTCTATGCAGAACACTCTGCCAGGAAAATGACTTCTAGTGATATAAACACAAGGCAGATGTTCCAGAAGATACTTAAAATTTAATTAGACATGAAGACTTCCAGCTATTACCTGCGTGAATGCAGGATGACAGCCATAAACTGGATTTTCAGAATCATCTTGTTACCATCTAAAAATAGCGTTTCTTCCAGTCCACTAAGATAAAAAATGATCTATGAACTAGCACAATTTAAGTGTTTTCAAAAATTAAGTTATCAAACAATTGCTTTAAATTAATGAATGACAGTATCTTAGGGCACCTGGGTGGCTCAGTTGGCTAAGAGTCCGACTCTTGATTTTGGTTGAGGTCATGATCTCACGGTTATGAGACTCAGCCCTGAGTCTGGCTCCACCCTGGGCATGGAGTCTGCTTAAGATTCCCTCTCTCACTCTCTCTATTTCACTCTGCCCTTTCTCCTCTCCTCCTTAAAAAAAAAAAAAAAAAAAAAAAAGAACGTATCTTGATTTCATTTACTCAAAGCAACTCTTGACGCTGCTTCTTTACCCTTATGGTGCAAGTTCTATTGAGCAAAGGTCAAAAGAAACTAACCTTTCATTGGACTTCATTAGACTATAATAAGAATTGAAGCAAAAGGATAATTTAAGATATCAAAATTATAATGACCATTATAGCTGCTCATTTGATGTATTTTGACTATACTGGGAAACTAGATCACAACTCAAGAATATGGCAACATATAGGAGATCCCTAGAAATTTCAACTTATATCTTCTCATTATACATACAGGTCTTTCATTCATTTTCTGGTATTCTGTTTTGAATTAGATTTAAGAAATCAGAAAAAATATTTTTCCAGTTCGAGGATTGTACTTATGTGACAATTTAAAAAAATCTATGCCAAATTCAAAACAGCTCCATCCAATAAAAAGTTCTTCAGATTATTTAAGTAACTTAAGAGCCCTTTTCTAAAATAGAAACTACAGTTTCATTTAAATCAACTTCCTCCACTCTTAGTTGTATCTTTCTCCCCACCTCAATGCGTGAATGCAGTATATCATTCTGGGTATGTTTTTCCGGTCATAGACATCTGTTGTTTCTGGATAAAATATCTGGAAAACAAAAGAAACAATGTGTTTTATTATGTTTTGCTTTGCATAGTTACTTTAAATCTCCTCAATGATGCTACTTGGATTGTCTCTGCTGTATTTAAATGAGAGGAACCCCTCCAGTCGTTGCTCCCCTTCACTCTACAGGCAGACCCACTGGTACACCTGGTCCCCTGACAGCATGCCCCCTAGTGGACTTGGGAGAGCAGGGGACTCGCAGGTGGCCACAGCAAGAAGGCAGCTCCCATAGGGCTAGGTGGCAGTTTCGCTCCACACGTGGTAAGCCCGGTCAGGCTCTGCAGGGTCATTCCTGTAACATGTATCCTGAGAAGGGTGTCCAGTGTCCAGTGTTTTATTATAATGTTAAACACCTAGCCTCACACTTGTGTGAACAGGTATGCACACACACAACACACACTGATGTTCTTTTCTGCTGGAAGGAACCACATTTTTTTACCAAATAAAATCTGAAAAGTAAATGAAGCATGAGAGAAACATTACCCATAATCTCACTTTCTAGATAGTTAATCATTAGCATTTTAGTATATTTTTTTCTAGTCTTTTTTCCATATGTGTCTCTGACTTTTTAGGTTTATGTCTGTATGTGAGAATAAAACTGTAATATGATAACCTCAGTAATATTACAGTACGGTATTACTATAGTACCCTAGAGCAAGACTGTTTTCCATCCCTTTCATTATTCTGTTAGAACATTTTCTTTTTTAGAAAAGATATTTTTATTTATGTATTTGACACAGAGAGAGAGAGAGAGAGTGAGAGAGTGAGCACAAGCAGGCAGCAGGCAGAAGGAGAAGCAGACCCCCCCAGGGAGCAGGGAGCCTAATGTGGGGCTTGATCCCAGGACCCAGGGATCATGATCTGAGCCAAAGGCAGATGCTTAACTAACTAAGCAACCCAGGGACCTCTAGAACATGATTCCTAATAGATGTTTGTAATTATTTTGTCTTTTTGAAGTATAATTTAAGCTAGTCCTCCAAGGCTGAACTTTTTTGCCCCCAACTTGTCCTAAATAAAAGTCATTGCAATGAACATCCCTGCATTTTCTGAACACCTGATGATTTTTTTTTGGATTAACACCTATATATGACATTACTTAACTGGTAAGGTTGAACACTGAGGCTTTTTATACACACTTACACTACTTTTAAGCCTGAAACTAAAAGCTTGATAAGAAACATTTCAGAATAGGGCAGCAAACCTCTCCCTTCCTAAGCACCACAACATGAATAATTAGGCTTAAAGCTTCTAAGAGAAAGATGAGCATACTGGCATTGCTGGATTTTAGAAGATATTTTATAGAAGTTGACATAAAAACTGAAATTATATCCTTTATTATAAGATAGCTCTTGACACTCAAGTACAATTTTCTTCTTTTTATTTTTTTAAAGATTTTATTTATTTATTTGACAGAGACAAAGCAAGAAAGGGAATACAAGCAGGGGGAAAGGGAGAGGGAGGAGCAGGCTCTCCGCTGAGCAGGGAGCCAGATGCGGGGCTCGAACCCAGGACCCTGGGATCATGACCTGAGCCGAAGGCAGATGCCTAACAACTGAGCCACCCAGGTGCCCCTCAAGTACAGTTTTCTATTGGACATTGAAAAAAGCTAGGAGAAGAAAGCAGCAAAGTTTCCTCAGCCACAATGTATAGTCCCTGACCGCTTGAAGTAACGTCTGCAGCCCAGGAAACTTTAAGGGTCTTTTCAACTTTCCCTCAACACATTTGCTATTACAGCGTCCGTCCCAAGAGGATTCCTGGTGCAGAAGAACAGGTCTACTGGGGAAGCAGAAGAACACTTCAGCTCCCCACTCCCTTTCCTTTCAACAACTTTCTATATTTCTTTATGTATCTCCATATGGAATGTGTACTTATATAAATAGTTTCATTTCTTTTGGAAATCTTTATGAATAGATCTTATTTTAGCAGTAAGATGGGATCAATTCACAGAGTTGCCCAGAACATTTTATTCACCACTGTATCCCCAGTGTTAACATGATGCCGAGCATGGAGGAGTCACTTAATATTGGCAAGTGAAGACATTAGTAGTGGTCAAATACATCCATCAGTTCAGCACACTATCAGTCTCTCATCCCTGCAAGGTAATGGATCGATCATTAAAAAAAAAAAAAAAATCAGTGTTAAAACAGCATCTACTACATGGATCACTTATTTGGCTTAAAATTAAGGAAATCCGGGCGCCTGGGTGGCTCAGTGGGTTAAGCCACTGCCTTTGGCTCAGGTCATGATCTCAAGGTCCTGGGATCGAGGTCCGCATAGGGCTCTCTGCTCAGCAGGGAGCCTGCTTCCTCCTTTCTCTCTGCCTGCCTCTCTGCCTGCTTGTGATTTCTCTCTGTCAAGTAAATAAATAAAAATCTTTAAAAAAAAATTAAGGAAATCCTGGTCCAACACACACAATTAGGAAAAGTTTAAATCCCATCTATGAAATGTAACAAAATTACCCTAATTTAAAGTATGTTGCCTCATACAGAAAAATCCTATTTGAATTTTCTTCTTTTCTTTCCTTATTACTCTGTTTATTACCCTGCTAGTACTTGCTAAATGACAATCTAGAAATATGAATTCTAGAACTAGTGCCCAAATGGGAACAGCGTTTATTGTTCTGGGCATTTTAGGAGAAGGGAAAGTAATTTGGTTAAAAATGGAAGAAGAAATCAATATGGACTATTTTGAGATAAAAGAAATAGAGCTAAATCAGGTATAAGTTCAGATAGAGTAAAAATAGGCATTTATATTTTACATTAAGGAATCCTCTGTTTTTGTTGTGGTAGGCTGTTCATTCAAACCTGAATTAATAATATCACCACCAACACAGGTCTTCCATCAATAGCTTATCCCCTTCGAGGAGGACCACTCCTACATTATTTCTTCATAACAGCTATACATAATAAGCAATAGAAAAGAGGGAACTAGGGGCGCCTGGGTGGCTCAGTGGGTTAAAGCCTCTGCCTTCGGCTCGGGTCGTGATCCCAGGGTCCTGGGATTGAGCCCCGCATTGGGCTCTCTGCTCAGCGGGGAGCCTGCTTCCTCCTCTCTCTCTGCCTGCTGCTCTGCCTACCTGTGATCTCTCTCTCTCTGTCAAATAAATAAATAAAATCTTAAAAAAAAAAAAAGAAAAAAAAAAGGAGGGAACTATGGGTATCTATAAAAACCTGATGGTCTCGAGGGCATTATGCTTACTGGAAGAAAGTCAATCTCAAAAGGTCCCTTACTGTAGGATTCCACTTCTTTAACGTTCCCAAGATGACAAAACCAGAGTGATGGAAAACAGATCAGTGGCTGCCAGGGGACAGGACCAGGAAAGGATACCACATCAATGCGTACTCCTTCGTGGTATCTGTATCTTAACCGTGGTGGTGGTCACATACATTCACGGCATAAAACCACACAGAAACACACACACATACACACACAAATCAATGCATATATAAGTAAGGTCTGTAGCCTTCTAAACAGTAACACACCAGCGTCGATTTATTTTACTACAGTTACTAGATGTCACCACTGGGGGAGGCTGAATGAAGAATACGCAAAGATGCACTATTTTTGCAACTTCCTGTGAATCTAAAATTATTTCCAAATAAGAAGTTGAAGAAATTACTCTACAATTTCTAACAAACGTTAATTACTTCCTCATTTCCTCTACTTGTCTACTTGTCTCTCAGGCTGAAGGGCACCCGCTCTTTCAATATAACACACTCCGAATATTTGGCAAGTTTTATTTGGGATAGCTATTTCAAGAGGAAGAACTATAACCTTCTAGCTTTTAACATTCAAAGTGATAATATGATCTATAATAATCCTTTGTAAAAGTACCTTTGTCGTTATAATGTACAGTGATACAATATATGGTAGTATAATACAGAAAAAGGAGGTGGCTATTTTAAATTAACTATCTACCAGCTAAAGCTTGTTCTGGCCTTGTTGAATTTATACATGCTTTAATCTAGCTGCTCTCCATCTGGGTACATACTTCACTCTGAGTTCCTGCCATATATTACTTTGTACAGGCCTTCCCACATTTCTGTGGAGTCCTCACATTTGTTGCGCCTGAGGCAAATAAGGCCATCTGCCACATTAACATATCCCAAGATGCCAAACCTTTTTTCACAATGAGGTGTTCGCATGACCCCTTTTGGCTTCCCAGTTCAGGCTTACCTTGGGTAGACCAATAGACTCCATTGCTCTTAACCACTGGACCGTATTATCCGTGTGTCGAAAATGAAGGCCAGACTTCTAGAGTGGGGAGGGGGAGGGGGGAATGAAGGGACCACAGAAAAAGTGAGTCACTTATAACAACTTTTTTTCATTAGCAGGATGTTTTCCAATTTTATTTCTCTTAAAATAGAGTTATTAAATCATAAAACAACTGGAGACACAGTAAAGAAGACTAGACTATCTCAGCAACACTGTTTGTAATGGACCATTCCAGTTTCCACCATTCACATATTTGAGGTAATTCTGAACTAGAACCTCAAAGACAATTTAATGTCTAGCACATGCCTAAGGATGTTTTATGCGACGTGTGTGTGCGTGCACGCACACATACATACACGCGGTGTCAAGATTTTGGCAACTGTGGCTGAGAAACCTAGCAACTTCAAGAAAAACAGGATTTTTAAAAAATTAAATGTCTTTTTCCCGGTTTCTGGTTCTGCCAAAATATTTTTTTCTGATCATGAATAGGATTTCTGTAGAAAACCTGGAAAACATAGAAAAATATAGAAAAAAAATGGAAACAAAATCCATCTCACAGTTCAGGAGTAATTTCGGTATCTCCTCCTCCTATAATTTAACCCTAATTTTTGCCTGTGTAAAAAGAAAACCTTCAGTGGAAATGTTTTATAAGACCTTTTTCTACACATACAATGACAACAGGCTTTTTATGTCTTCCACTGTTCTTTACAGCCTTCCTCAGCCGCCATTTTTTCCCAACAGTCTGTAACTGTGGTAACCTTTCCTGTATCTTATCAAGTTTTATCAGGTACTGAAATGTTGAGAGCTTTAATGCTACCTTGTATTTTTAATTTGTTAAATGAGTCTAGCATAATGTTATGTAGTTTAAAATTTTAATATATGTAAAAACTAATTACAGCAAGTTTCATTATATAATATCCAATAGTAGAGAATCATGTTCAAAAAGCCTGGCTTTTCCCATCTTCTGTGACCTTCTACAATCAAATAGTTTATATAAGAGAAAATATTTTTGTGGCTGTTTGACTTATACTTTAAAAGTATAAACCAAATTAACATTAGACCAATGTTTATGTCTTTTGAATAGTGGTCAGGTTGAACTCAGGATGTCAAGCACTGTATGTAAATTATCTCTGATTTTTAAAACACTCTGCAAGGCAATTATCATTTCCCAATTTTTTAGAGATGAAGAAAACTAGGCCAAAAAGATCAACTAATGTGCCTAAGCCAAAGAGGTATTGAAGGGCTGAGCTGAGATTCAAGATGAGTTCTCTCTGAATCTGAAAAGCTTTCTTGGGCTAACATTCCCCAGGGACAGAACACAGGACCTAATGATGGGATTATTCTTTGGATGGAAAAAATCAGCCATTACTATGAAATCAATAGAGGGAGGAAAGAGTGGGGGAGAGGGAAGTAGAGGGAAGAAGGGCAGGGGAAGAGAGGGGGAAGGAGGAGGGAGCCCAGAGAATCAAGAGCCAGGCAGTACTGTCTGAGCGTGACTCAGCATCAACAACTTTTACAGAATACAAATAATTCTCAGACACAGCCACTCTGTGACCATGAAGGCACAAGACAGGAACAATCCACAATCACATTAAGACAGAGAAGAGGACCCTAGGCACCACAAAGTAACTAAATGTCCCGCTTTTCCAACTAAGAAGAGCAACTGTTTTGATGGTTGACCATCCCCTTCTATCTTTTCACCTCCCAGATAAAAATTACTGAAACACCAAATTGATCCTGCTTCCTGACAACTCCCCAAAGCTAACTGGTCCTTGCTTCCCCTAAATCCATACTAGTATCTCCAGTACAAACCCAACTCTACACTATTCTCTCCTGCTCATAGACTCAGAGTTATGTGTCTTTTTTTTTTTTTTTTTCTTGCCACAACAAGTTAAATAAACCTAAATTTGTTTGACCCCTGTGTGAAGGCTGATTTCCAGGCAGTCTTTGTCTGGTGGGCTTCAACAATCCAAATTGTGAAACAGACACCCCCCCCCCATTCATTCAGTGGTCTTATTAGCTAGGTAACCTCAGGAAAGTTACAAATCTCTTTGAACCTTGGTTCCTCTGCCATAAAATGGGTCTATAGTATGCTGCTTTGAGTTGAGGAGGTGAATTGAGAATACACATAGAGCAGTTAGTTGCAAAGAGCACCTAAGAAGGCAACAAATATTCGCTATTATAATTATTACACGCTGTAAGGCCAGGCTTGCAACTTTTATGCACCTTACAGTCAGAAAAAAGTTTAGGGCTCCATGTAAGAGCCACTGAAGGAAAGGGAGGTTATCTTGGTCCTATTTCTGCAGTAAACTAAATGACAGATTTCTTATTTAGGCAAAGGATGTTAACGGCCGTCCACCTAGTTTCGTCCAGCAATTGGACTAGAAAGTACATGCTGGTTTTCTTCCGGTATTTCACCAACAAATAAGGTTATTGTAGCTTAAATTGAATAGATGAGGAATTACTGAAGTCTTCTTGTGTTCCTTTTTACAAAAGAGAATCAAAGCACTTTGGAACAACGAGGTGGCTTAGAAGACGATAATTATTCTGATTTGCTTATTCTGTAGAGGATGAAACTGACGGCAGGGTCCAGGTATTTAAGATACTTGAATTGCTTTAACTGGTTAAGCTCAGGTCAAGATTAGGTTGTAGGACTCCTGATTCCAAGTCCAAATAAATAACCTACTCAATTCACGGCTCACAGAGCCTCACAACCAAACCTCCAACCTTCACAGTGCACTCACCTCCTCAGACATTGTGCCAAGTGCTTTGCACAGATGATCACGTATTTTCCTCACAATATCTCTACAAAGGCTGGTTGTTGTTGTTGTTGCTATTATTATCCCCCCTTTATAGGGGCGGACACTGAGGCTCACAGAGGCCAAGTTAGTCAGGAAGACAGCTTTTGAAGTACTTTGATTCTATAGCTCACACTACTAACTGCTGTATATGTTCTGCCCACCTAAGGCTCACCTAAGCAGTCAACATCTATTTTACGTCTACAGTTACCAATGTACTGCCTGGAAAGATACTGTTTTCTGTTCTTGAGCCTCATTAAGCTCAAGGAATGTCCTTCGTCCTCCCTCCTCCCCTTTCCCTTGCCCACCTTAACCACCTGGGGAACACGCACTCATCTTCCAAACCTTCACCGTGGAAGCCCTGGCCTTTTCACCACTCCACCCCCTTTAGACCTGGCACTTTCTCCTTGGTCACACCCCACTGTCCATCTTCGGTTCATGGCCCTCCACCCATTTCTAATCCCTCTCTAGGCTGTTTTCCCTCTTGAATCCATTTACATCTTGTCTATACCGGCCACTGTTACCTGTCGCTTGTGCTGAGTTATCCCCTCACAGGCCTGCCGCCCTGTCTTCTAATTTATTCTCCACATAGCATCTTTGTAAAGCCACGATGCCTCTCTTTTACATTTCAATGGCTTCCTTTGTCGTTACTTATGATGAAGTCACGTATCTTCCATCCTGGTCTCAATTGTCACCCCTGTCCCTCACCACAGGCTTTCAGCCATTCTGTTTGTCCAAGCTCTTTTCTTCTTCAGGTCTCTCAAAAACAGGCTCCTTTCTCCAGACTGTCCTCCCTGCTCCCCACCCTTAAAACTACACATGAATGATCTTTTTCTCCTTCTTCCTGCCTCAAAGGTAAACGTTTCCTCAGGAAACCTCATCTTCTGTCTATTGCTATCTGTCAGTAACACTGGCTTTAATGTCTTCCTTCATACACTCATCGCTGTTTAAACCCACAACTCTTTATTTACTTAAAGTCTGTCTCCCCAACCCTAACTGCCACAAAATCAAGTCTGCCTTGCTTACCATTTGAGCACACTGGCCCATGGCATGTGTTGATAAGCACTATATGGATAAGTGAATTCTAACCGCTACGTATTTCTATCATAGTAAAACTTCACCTTCTTTCCCTATAAACTTTATTAAAATTTATTATATTATTTGCCTACCATTAGATAATGTTTGATTATCTGAAACGCAAGTAATACATGAGAAAAGAATCACCTGGGCCGATTGTTAAGAGGGTAGCTTCCTGGGTCCCTGGCCAGGAGATTCGGCCTGTCTCAGTAGTCTGGGGTGGGCCCACGGGTCCACATTTTTACACACACCCATCGAGTGGTCCTGCAGGACATTTTAGCATCATACTTGGATGATGACAGATTTCAAATTCTTCATCCATTTTAAATATCTGAGGAATGCTCACTTTAGAATCAGCATTCTAAATGCTGATAAATAAATTTGATATTTGGCAAATATATCAAGTAAGCATAGAAAAAAAATGGAGTTTTTGGCTTGTTTGAAACCACTGTCATTCATTCTTTTTTTTTTTTTAACCCAACAGCTATTTCCCTAGTACCTATCCTGAGCTACACACTTCACCATTCACTGAGGACAGTGCAAAGACGAAATGCATGGTTCCCGCTTTCAGGACAAGGCACTCTTTACAGTACACCATGATGTATCCAAGAGGGACCATATCAGGAGTCAGAACACATACGGCATGGTCACAAGGTCCCGGAACTAGGTCCTGGAGTGGGAGGCAGAGGTGGCCAGGGAAAGGATATTCGTCATTAGAAGGTTTAACTCTAATATCTAGGACATCTTTCTGACCTTAAATTAACAAGGGACCAGGGATGTTCTTAAGCTGGCAGACAAAGAGGACGAGAACAGCATTGAAAGCGCCCATCTGCTTAACTCAGAGCCATTATTGCCCAAACTGAGGCCTTTGGAGCTCAGGGACAGAACTCATGCCTCAGAGACACAGTGCCTCACAGGCAGGTCATATTTTATGGCTGCAGTCTAAGCAGACCCTGCTGTCAGAGCCCACGCTCACTGAACTCATGGTTGCCAGATGGCGTATACAGGGGCTGGGGCTGGGTTAAATAGCATTCCCTTGTGTCTCATTGTCTTTGCAGCAGTCCCACGATTCCATGCTCCTTGTAAAGGACCAGAGGACGGGCTTTAATCCTAAGGATGCCAAGAACAGGAAGCTTCATCTCCTGTTCACTAATACTTAACTCCTTTCAATTTTGTAAAATGAATGAAATGGCTTTAACATTTTATGATTACATGGCAACTCATTAAAAATTTTCTTTCAAAAAAATTTTTTTTTCTTTCAAAGACATTAGGCATTCTCCAAGATTTAATAAAGGAGGGGAAAAGGTTTCTTTTGTCCAGCGAACCAAGAGAGGGGTAGTTTCCATTGGTCCTGTACTTTTTCCCACATCCCAGTTGGCACCACCCCCTTCCCCTGTTACACCTCCCTTCTCTCTGCCCTTCTCCTGGCACCATCCCTTCCTCATCCGTCTTCCAGGACCCGATGGGCAGGGATGGCAAACACAATCCTTCTGTCTCAGTATTTTGTTTGGGAATGTTATCACCTGCCTGCGCTCCACAGGTACTTCATTTCGTAACAAGAAACTGGAAATATTTCCCTTGTCTCCATCCCAAAGAGAAGTTGCTATTCATATAATAATAAGTTCTGTGATGCCAGGAGGTAATGGCACCTGTTTGACTTGCCATGAGGGGGTCCACAGCTGAGCTGGAGGCAATTCCACTCAAAGCTGTATGATGTGCCAAGAAGAGAAAAGAGGTAGCCCACCTCCTCCTTGGAGCTCACCATCCGCTGTCGCTCTGAGATTCTCATCTCTGGCACTGACAGAACGAAATACCCACAGCCTCCTCTCAGGACAGGCTGGAGCCTAGCCCAAGTACACCTGAACTCTGTCATCAAATCTACACGGCTATTACTAGAAATAGGGCTAGATCATGTAATAACCATTATAGAGGCAATGAAAAAAGAAAAACGGGGTTATAAAATGTGGACAGATTCATTTATTTTGTGTTGTGGGGATATAAATACCTTTTTTCTGTACTAAAAAAATAATTTTCAAAGTTAAAATAATTTCGCCTGACTTGATCACTGATTCAGTAAAGTCTTGTGAAAAGCTCACATAATGAGCTAAGACTCTAGGGAGGAACACATGACTTCATCAACTCAAAAGTACTTTAACAAACACAAACATTTTCATTCCTAACATTATCCAAGGCAGAAATGTTTACTCAGTTATCTTTTAGATGAGAATATGAAAACAGACTCATAAATGATATCTCAATTCCTCTTGTCTATGGTTAGCCTAATAATTACTCAAAAGTTTGCTCTGAATTAACTATACCTTTTACTTTCTCATTTTTTTCAAGGTTCTATTTATTCATTTGACAGAGAGATAGAGAGAGAACACAAGTGGGAAGAGGTGGGACGGAGGGAGAGGGAGAAGCAGACTCCACACTGAGCAGGGAGCCTGACACCAGGCTTGATCCTAGGACCCTGGGACTGTGACCTGAGTTGAAGCAAGATGCTTAACCAACTGAGCCACCCAGGTGTCCCTAAATATACACATTTTAAAAAATTTTTGCTCATTGGTCAAGGGTCAACTGTACAATAAATTAAGACTATAAAGAATCACATTTCATGAAAGCTTTAGAAATCCTGACCCAAAGTGCATAAGAATCACTTACACCAGGAGAGAATAACACACACTTAAAAAGTCCCTTTTGAAGACACATCTAATGGAGGGTCTTTTAGGTTGGTGGTTTTCTTTTTCTCCTGCATTTCTTAATGAAAAATGTCAAGCATAAAGTTGATGAAGTAGTATAATCAACTCCTATGTACCCATCACCTAACCTCAACAATTATGAACTCATGACCAGTCTCAAATCTCTCTCCATCCTCCTTCTGATTATTTTGGATCAAATCCTAGATATATCTGTAAATACTTAGACAAGTGTCTCTAAAATAATCATTTTTAAAGTCAAGTCAAGACTGTTGTTTATTTTGGTTTTGTTTTCTCCCCATGTGTCCTCCCAGATTAGCCATGAAATAATTAAAACAAGTTTCATACAAAAAAAATTAGTCTTATGTTGTTTTAAACATTCAGTGGAACAGAATTCCTACCTGACTATTCAATGTTACTACTCATTTGATCACATTGGCCCTAACTCTTTGGGGCCACAAGTTCAAGTCCCAGCTGGGTACTTTACTCGTTGATGAGAACAAGAGGAGTAATAAACTGCGTCGGTGGTGGAAAAAAAAAGGGGGAGGAGGGTAAAATGCCCTCATTTTTACATTTACTGGTGCTAATAAAAATGACCTCCATGAAGGAATAATGGAAGGGGGCTGGAAAGCCCCACAAATCAGACGTGTCTCAGCCTCAGCCCAGAAATAGAAACATTCTGCTTCTAAAACTGCTGCTGCCTCGGGAATGATTATTAGCAGGCTTCTAAGACCAAGGACACCCCCTCCCCGCCATTCCACAAAATCTTTGTAGAAACACTAAGAGTAAAAGCAGAGAAAGGAAATGAAATACCAAACTTTTACTTTTAGATGGAAGCCAAAACCAATTAGGTTTTAGTTACCTTATAACGCGTTTGTTCCACATCATAGATTTTTTTCTCTGATACCATTTTTGGGGCAAAGAACTTGGCTAACTTGGCAAGGTAAACGCCGTTCCGGAGCCCTTCTTCCAGTTCAGTGGTTGGTGGCAATTCTTCAACTAAGCAGACTTCCATCCACCTAGAAGGATGAGAAAAAAACCTTTAAGTGATTCCAGTTGGGTGACTTCGTGTAGGTAAAGAAACGCAGCATCCTGCTACGCGTGTTGGAGATATTAGCAAACGGAGCAGGATCTGAAACATCTTTAGCTGTCTGAGATGGGAAGAGAGGACTTTCTGGGTGGGCAAGGATTCAGAATACGAGACGAAGAAGGCAGACTCAAAGCCCAGAGCCCTTGAACTCACTTCCACGCCAGAGCTTGTCAACTCCATGTTTGTCTGGGTCTCTGCCAATTCTCTTTTGTGCCAAAGAGGAAAATGGCCAAACCATTTTGTATGGGTGGAATTAGTCTGCTGACATTATCGAAAAAAATAATTCCAAGTTTATGAACCCAGAGTGGAGGAGATACTTATGAGGCAGATGCCTCGGGGAAAGCAGAGCCCAATGTACTGTAAAATCTGCAGTTGCCTCAGTCCAGAAATGACTACCAGAAAAGGGAAGAAGGCATGGAAAAGGAGCGTCAAAAATTCAGGAAGTTTTCTTCAAATAATACACATTCCATTTTTTAATACCAAGGACATATTACAACATTCTTACTTTTGGGGAGGGAAATGCAATATTTACTGAGTTATGAAAAAAAATCTCAGAAAAAGATCAGATTAAATCTTAGGACACTGTGCCAATATTGTAGAAAAGAGAGCACCAAGGTCATTGTGGGCTCAAGGACACAAAGTGGGAGGGGAGACGGAGCCAGCTCACATTTCACACTGGCGTGCTGAGAATTTGCCAGAATTATGGAGATGATGCTGTTCCTATCCATTCTCGAGTAACTATTACCTCCTGTAAATCCAAGAGGCAGGTGTGCTGGTGTTTAGTGAAAGAGCTCTCACCTCCCAGCTGCGGATCCACAAACCATGAACTATGAGTGTGAGGGCCACCTCTCTAAGGCCGGTCCCTGCCTGAGGGTCAGTCACACATCTGTAGCTCATCCTGTCAGCATCCAGCACGGGAGGACACTGTTCTGCAGTGTTAACCACCAATCCTGATCCAAGCAGTGAACACTGCAAAATATCTCCAGAGCTACAGCACTGGACAACAGCTTTTAAAAGCTCAGAGAGTCCCATATAAACAGTAATACTGGCCACTTAAGAGGCATCGTAAAATGTGGGATAGATGAGAACAATAGAAACGTTAAGAGCTGCTTTCCAAGAGCATTAGATGTAATTGAAAAGGCAATGAGATTCCAAGGAAAGACCACAGGACCACATCAGAAAGCTTATTATGCCCAGTGCTACATGGCAGAGCTTAAGAGTAAGGCTGGGAATGAAGGCAGGTAACTGGGTGATCACCGGACCCATCAGGGAAAGCACTGCAAAGATGATGGGACCTGGATTTGGTCTAGAAAAATGGGAGTATCGGCAAAGGCAGAGAGGTACCAGAAACTGGGGAGTGAGCCAGGCTAAAGGCATAGAGGAAACATGGGCTAACTCATGGAGAAAACGCAGAGCAGACTTTGGGCTTCTGGGGCTCAGGAGGGGAATGGAAATGGAGCTGAATATATATAAAGCTGGGATCTGGAAGACCTCACCCAGGAGCAGTGCTGTTCTCTGTTGCCACAGGAAGCAGGGAGCTCCTGGCAGCCTCGCAGCAAAGGAGTGACACGCTGACAGCGGTAATTAGAGAAAATTAATCTTGTCTGATGGATGCCCCGAGACAAAGCGCTCTTTCAGGCCTTTTCCATTTTGAGGAACTGGGGGGCTGGATTAGATAGGAAGCAGTGGGAAGGAGGGAAGCCAGGAGACACGTTGAGGAAGCAGTAACAGGACTTGGTGACAGCTTAGAAAAGGAGGTCAGAGGAAAGGAAAATAATGCCAGCCAGGGTGAGGGTCTGTGTGAAGAGAGTTCTCTGGACGGGGACTCAGGCCCATATTACCCGTGTGATCCCAAGTATGCACCATGACCTCTTGGGGCCTGTTTTCTCCTCTGTCCAACGGATAGAGAATGAGAAGGATGGGATGATCAAATTTTCCCCAGACTTGAGATCCTAGGAAGACGGTGAAACTGGAAGGATAAGGAACTGGTAAAACGAGAAGAAGAACTTGGCTTTCATAGATCACGTATAAGGTGTGTAAAGGATATTTGTTTATAGGAGCCCTGCTTCAAATCACTGAAGTAAGAGTACATAGACTTGAGAAATTCTTAAAAAATGAAGAAATCAATAATAATGTTTTTTAAATAAAAAATCTGGGCAAGTTAAAATCCCCTGTGCGAGGCTTATTTCCTAATCTACGTAAACTACAAATCACAGCATTATGCTAGTACATATTAAAACACAATCTGCTTTTGAATAATTAGCTTGAAAATTTAAGAAACTGTTTTTCACGCAATATGTAATTGCTTTATAACAGTCCCATGACTGGAGTATATGTGTGAGGGGTGGATGAGAGGTAAACTGACAAATGGTAGTGGATGGGGATAAACTGACAATAAGGAACAAAGGGCAGGAAGCTAAAATAAAACTGAAATATGGTACTTTGGACTTGGGCTTGTTAAAAAAAAAGATAATCAAATCTTGCCATTTGCAATGACATGGATGGAACTAGAGGGTATTATGCTGAGCAAAATAAGTCAATCAGAGAAAGACAATTATCATATGATCTCTCTGATATGAGGAATTTGAGAGGCAGGGCGGGGGGGTTGTCGAGGGGTAGGGAAGGAAAAAATCAAACAAGATGGGATCAGGAGGGACATAAACCATAAGAGACTCTTAATCTCACAAAACAAACTGAGGGTTGCCAGCGGGAGGGGAGTAGGGAGAGAGTGGATGGGTTATGGACATTGGGGAGGGTATGTGCTATGGTGAGTGCTGTGAAATGTGTAAACCTGGCAATTCACAGACCTGTACCCCTGGGGCTAATAATACATTATATGTTAATAAAAAATAACTTAAAAAAGATAATCATACTTATTTCTGTCTGTATTAGAATATATGTGCCGCTGGCTTCAAACACTATTGATACCAAAAGTTGGGTCAGCTACAGCCTATTTAAAATACAGCCACTGCTAATGTTTATGACACTATGAACTACTCAAGGCAAAGGCCATCTCTTCTTCCACTTTATAATTAACCCCTTTTGTGTCTGGAAAATGTGTTCACACATAGTAGGGTACCTCATAAATTTTTTTTTTAAGATTTTATTTATTTATTCAGAGAGAGAGAGCACAAGCAGGGGGAGAGGCAGGCAGAGAGAGAAGCAGACTGCCCACTGAGAAGCGAGCCCAATCCAGGTCTCAATCCCAAGATCCTGAAATCATGACTTGAGCTGAACACAGATGCTTAACCTACTGTACATTGTTATTTAATGACAGATTCTGAGTGCATAAGAAAACCTTTTACAAGCATCACAGTTGCATCATAAAATCTTCAGGACACTGCCAAAGAGAGATCAACGGAACAGTTTTGCAACATTAAGCATCAATGGGGATATCTCCTTTCCTTTCCTTGAATGTTAAATGATGAAGCTATTATCACCAATGATAACTATTTTGTGCTAGAACCTGTATTTAATAGTTCATGGGGATTACCATTTAATCCTCAAGCCCCCTCATAAAGAAGAGTGTTACTAAGATCACCATTTTTAGGTGATAAACTGAGGCTCAGAAAAGCTCTGTGCCACACAACTGGTAACTCAAAGATCTCAAAAAGCTGCCAGAGACTTTGTTCCTCCAATTTTAACTTTGAACTTCTCACGACTCACCTAGTCTACTTCCAGAGTAGGAGTAAAAATTCCATGGTAGGAGAGATGTGCTACCACTATTTCAGTATAGGGTCAGAGAAGAGTATAGGGACTGTTAAAATCGAGTAAAATATCCTGGGGTTTCATTTATCCTCTTAGAATTCCCTCTTTGTCACCTGCCTTGAAACAATAAATGGTAAATGGCACAGGCTACCTCTTATCGGTGCTGTTTCATGCAGGGATTCAAGCAGGGTATGTTTTAAGGAGGGCATAAAAAACTTTAAGCCTCTCCAGGTGGAGTTACCTCCTAGAGAACCCCTAGACAAGATCTCAAAGAGTCTTTAAAATATACTACTTGGAAACTCCTCTTAGTTAGTGGATGATGAACAACAATTAACTGATAGCAAGAC
Organism: Neogale vison; assembly: GCF_020171115.1. Classification (NCBI taxonomy): domain Eukaryota; kingdom Metazoa; phylum Chordata; class Mammalia; order Carnivora; family Mustelidae; genus Neogale; species Neogale vison. The sequence goes on from NC_058091.1 coordinate 214,460,043, forward strand.
TATTCTTCTGGGACAGGTGGTAAACTCTGCCTCCAAAATCAGATAGACTGGCAACTTAACCTTGTTCCAAAAGTATTAAAAAAGCTCACAACAAAGCACAAACTATAATATGCAAACTTCTAAACTAGGACACAGTCATGTGGGTTGAGAATCCTTTCAATCCACCTTTCCTGACTATAAGGAAATAACCTGGAGCAGAGGTACCAAATGGTTCATCCCGGAAGCTGAGAGAGAGCTGGGAGTGTTTGCTGGCCAGTGTCAACATTTCCCAGTCCCGAGGTATCTGTGTCGGGCCAAGTGGCTGGGTTGTGACCGCAGAAGAGGAGAGGAAGTGATGTGCATTGCCCCTAGGCGTGCCTCAGGGAAGTTTCCCATAAATGAACTACCACTGTCTCCTCTGCAGTGTGCTAGCAGGATACTAAAGCTCAGGGCATGGTGGGGGGCACCTGGATGATTCAGTCGGTAGAGCACATGACTCCTGATCTTGGGGCTGTGAGTTCAATCCCCACACTGGGTGTGGAGCCTATTTAAAATTTGTATGGAATCAGAAAAGACCCCGAATCGCTAAGGAAATGTTGAAAAACAAAAATAAAACTGGGGGCATCACGTTACCTGATTTCAAGCTTTACTACAAAGCTGTGATCACCAAGACAGCATGGTACTGGCATAAAAACAGACACATAGACCAGTGGAACAGAGTAGAGAGCCCAGATATGGACCCTCAACTCTATGGTCAAATAATCTTCGACAAAATAGGAAAAAATATACAGTGGAAAAAAGACAGTCTCTTCAATAAATGGTGCTGGGAAAACTGGGCAGCTATATGTAGAAGAAAGAAACTCGATCATTCTCTTACACCGTGCACAAAGATAAACTCAAAATGGATAAAAGACCTCAATGTGAGACAGGAATCCATCAGAATCCTAGAGGAGAACATAGGCAGTAATCTCTTCGATATCAGCCACAGCAACTTCTTTCAAGATATGTCTCCAAAAGCAAAGGAAACAAAAGCGAAGATGAACTTTTGGGACTTCATCAAAATCAAAAGCTTCTGCACAGCAAAGGAAACAGTCAAGAAAACAAAGAGGCAAGCCACGGAATGGGAGAAGATATTTCAAATGACAGTACAGACAAAAGGTTGGTATCCAGGATCTATAATGAACTCCTCAAACTCAACACACACAAAACAGACAATCATATCAAAAAATGGGCAGAAGATATGGACAGACACTTCTCCAATAAAGACATACAAATGGCTATCAGACACATGAAAAAATGTTCATCATCACTAGCCATCAGGGAGATTCAAATTAAAACCACACTGAGATATCACATTACACCAGTCAGAATGGCCAAAATTAGCAAGACAGGAAACAACATGTGTTGGAGAGGATGTGGAGAAAGAGGAACCCTCTTACATTGTTGGTGGGAATGCAAGTTGGTGCAGCCTCTTTGGAGAACAGTGTGGAGATTCCTCAAGAAATTAAAAATAGAACTTCCCTATGACCCTGCCATTGCACTCCTGGGTATTTACCCCAAAGATACAGATGTCGTGAAAAGAAGGGCCATCTGTACCCCAATGTTTATAGCAGCAATGGCCACGGTTGCCAAACTGTGGAAAGAACCAAGATGCTCTTCAACGGATGAATGGATAAGGAAGATGTGGTCCATATACACTATGGAGTATTATGCCTCCATCAGAAAGGACGAATACCCAACTTTTGTAGCAACATGGATGGGACTGGAAGAGATTATGCTGAGTGAGATAAGTCAAGCAGAGAGAGTCAATTATCATATGGTTTCACTTATTTGTGGAGCATAACAAAAAGCATGGAGGACATGGGAAGGGGGTTGGGGTAAATTGGAAGGGGAGGTGAACCAAGAGAGACTATGGACTCTGAAAAATAATCAGGGGTTTGAAGTGGCGGGGTGGTGGGAGGTCGAGGTACCAGGTGGTGGGTATTATAGAGGGCACAGATTGCATGGAGCACTGGGTGTGGTGAAAAAATAATGATACTGTTATGCTGAAAATAAATAAATTTTAAAAAATTTAAAAAATATATAAAGAAATAAAAGAAAAATAACATCTTTAAAAAAATAAAATAAAGCTGATGGCAGCTTTGAAAGGGAAAGTAGGAGCCTTCCCATTAGCCTGGTTTCTTGAATAACTATGTCTCCCCATCCTTGTCTTACATTACTGAACTTCACATGAGCAATGTGTTCACATGACACTTCCACTGTCAACCTCAACTCAGTGGCTTATCTGTTGCAGAAGCCAGTGTTATCCAGCCAACCCAATACCAATCTTTAGCGTGATTTCTATGGTCTACCAGGGTCAAATTTCCTCTAATGATCCCAATGGAGAGATAACTGGCCTGATGTTCAGGAAGTCTGTCTCTGTCAACAGTAGCTGGATGGACTGGAATGGGTCATTTAAAACTCGAATTGAGTTTTAGTCTGTGAGTCTAAAATTATAATGGAATTCAGTATGACAGGGTAATTATGTAATATGATTTTGTTTTAACAGTTTTATTGAGAAATAATCCATACGCCATACACGCGTCCATTTAAGATGTACAAAGCAATGATTTTTAAACATTTATAAGGTTTTTTTTTAAACATTTATAGGGTTGTGAGATCATCACCATTACCAATTTTGGAACATTTTTATCACATTTTAAAAACATTTATATGGTTGTTTTTCTTTTTTAAACATTTATAGGGTTGTGAGATCATCATCATTATCAATTTTGGAACATTTTTATCACACCCAAAAGAAACTCTATACCCATTAATAGTCATTCCCCATCTATCTCATTACTCCCAATTTACTAATGAACTTCTTATTGATTTGCTAATTCTGTATGTTCACGTAAAGAGAATCCTATAATATCTGGGCTTTTGTGACTAGCTCCTTTCACTTAGCATACTATTTTCAAGGTTCATCTCTGGTGTATGATGTATCAGTATTGTATTCCTTTTAATTGCTGAGTAATACTCTGCAGTATGGCCGTTATCACATTTTATCAGTTTATTGGCGTCTGGGTTTTCCCCACATTTTGGCCATGAGGAACAATGCTTAACTTGTGTACTAACATTAGTGTACAAGGAAGTTTTCAGAAGGACATAGGCTCTCACTTCTCTTGGATATACACCTAGAAGTGGAATTGCTGGGTTGTAAAGCAACTCTATGCTTAGTCTTTTTACAAATTTCCAGATTGTTTCCCAGAGCAGCAGCAACATTTCATATTCCCACAAGGAATGTAAGAGGATTCTAATTTCTCCACATTCTTGCCCACACTTAGCTGTCTTTTTTATTATAGCCATCCCAGGAGATGCCAAGTGGTACCTCAATCTGGTTATTTTCATTTCCTGGATGGCTAATATTGAAGATCTTCTCATCTGCTTATTGACCACGCATATATCTTTGTCAGCATACTGTCTACTTGGATCTACTGCCCATTTACTCGGGTTATTTGTCTTTTTAAAGTTCTTTATATTTTTGGTATAGAAGTCCCTTATCAGATAAATGATTTGAATATTTCTCTTTACTCTCTGTGTTGTCTTTTCCCTTTCTTGATGTTGTCCTTTGACCAACAAAAAGGTTTTAATTTTGAGAAGGTCCCATTTATTCTTCCATTGCCTGCACTTTTGGCATCATATGTAAGAAACTGATGCCTAATCAAAGGTCACAAACATTTCCTCTAAGAGCTTTATAGTTTAAACTTTCACATGTAGGCTTTTGATCCATTTTCAGTTATTTCTTATAAATTCTGAGAGCTAAGGGTCCAAATTTATTCTTTTGCGTGTGGATTTATAGTTGTCCCATCACCATTTGTTAAAATTGGAAGGGGATGTGAACCATGAGAGACTATGGACTCTGAAAAACAATCTGAGGGTTTTGAAGGGGCAGGGGGTGGGAGGTCGGGGTACCAGGTGGTGGGTATTATAGAGGGCACGGATTGCATGGAGCACTGGGTGTGGTGCAAAAATAATGAATACTGTTATGCTGAAAATAAAAAATTAATTAATTAAAAAAAAAGACTATGCTTCCCCCGATTAAATTGGCATCCTTATTAACAAAAAGATCAGGGCACCTGGTGGCTCAGTGGGCTAAGCCTCTACCTTCGGCTCAGGTCATGATCTCAAGGTCCTGGGATTGAGCCTCATATCGGACTCTCTGCTCAGTGGGGAGTCTGCTTTCCCCCATCTCTCTGCCAGTCTCTCTGCCTACTTATGATCTCTCTCTGTCAAATAAATAAAATCTTTAAAAAAAAATCAATTGACTGCAAATGTAGAAAAGTTATTTCTAGACTTCTATTGATCTATACATGGATGATTTACATATGGGTAGGACATACAGTACGTACAAACGAAATGAAGCTACAAAGACCTTATAACATCAAGAGCCTGTCTTCAAAAAAACTGACCTAAAAACCCTCAGAAATGAAAACCAGAATTGGTCTGTGCCTCTCCCTGTTGCCCTTGCATGTCCTGCTTCTTCCCACACCTTCTACTGATTACTCCTGTTGAACCACAACACCAGCATGGGAATGTCTCAGCCCAAAGCAAAAGTTGAAGCTATTATGAGAATCTGAAGAGTTGTTACAGAATTTCATCTTCCTTTTCAGGATAAAGGGACTGGTTTTCTATCTGTGGGTTTGTTTCCCCTTCTCTCTGTAGGGAAAGTTCAGATCATTCACTGGGCACAGAGAAATGAGAAGTTAAAAGAACTTTCCTTTTTTTCATTCAAGCAGCCTCTCCTTATCTTTTATTTTTTTTATTTTTATTTTCTAGGTGAAGGCAAAAAAGAGATATAAATGTCATTTTTGTCTTGCAAAAGACTCAAAAAACAAAATTAAAAAACCCTTGTAAAAACCAGAAGAAAAATGATCCATTCTACTGTGTTATTTTGTGCCTTGCGGAACATATGAAAGTTGTTTCACCGAGGCATTTGCTATCTGAACTGTTATTCAGGAAATCGCCAACTATAAATCTTGGTCTCTATCATACAGCACTGTATGGAAGAAATATCCCAAAAGTACAACTGCTGGCCAAAAAACCAGAAAGTGTGTGCTTTTTCCCTGTACAAACATTATTTCACTGCAATGCTCTGTTTCATGAACTTTCAAGTACTATAAGTCAATTTATTTCCCTAAATGTTTTGAAAATCAATTTAGTAGGTTTTTTTTTTTTTTAAAGAGTAAAAGCAAAGACCAGATATTTTTTACACATACAGTACAACTGGTCACCTTTTTGTGCCAATAGGAAGTAAAATGTCGGGAAGACTACATTTTTTCTTTTCTTTGTTCCTTTCCTTTCCTTTCTTTTCCTTTTCTTTCTTGCTTTTTTAAGATTTTATTTATTTATTTGTCAGAGAGAGAGTGAGCAAGTACAAGCACAGCCAGGGAGAAGTGTAGAGGGAGAGGGAGAAGCAGTCTCCCACCGAGCAGGGAGCCTGATGTGGGGCTCGTCCGAAGACTCTGGGATCACAACCTGAGCCAAAGGCAGATGCTTGCCCAACTGAGCCACCAGACGTCCCTGGATTGAGGTTTCACGGCCAAACTTCCTCTTTGCTGGAGGCTGATGCAAAATGGTGACCACAATTCCAACAGCCTTAATAGCTCGGGGCAACAGGGATGCAGGGAATCACACACTGCGAAAGCAAGGTGGGTCCATCCTCTTCTCATACAATACTTACTTAGTTCACTATGAGAAAGTGACATGAAATGTTAAAAAAAAAAAAAAAAACTCTATTTTCTTTAAAATATAGATGTATAGGTACCATGAGAAGAATCAATAGAAAACTCCACATTCTAACAGGAATGGAGCCGACTTCAGTGGATGCATTTCTCACTCTCCTCTTTAGAAGGGAGAGAATACAGCAGAATCTGTTGAGTTTGGCAAGTATTTCCCCAACAGCGTTCTACAGAATGCTGGCTCCAGGAGATGCCAACAGGGTCCTAAGGGGCAAGGGGTACCAAGTAGGTTTAAAATGCTGTGTTCCACATCCTGTCACGAAGATTCCTAAGTGGAAATAGTACGCTGAAAGCTCAGAGAATTCCTAAAGTAGGAAACCAAGTTTAACTTCCTTTAACCTAATAGTTCCCCAAATTTTGGGCCACAAAACCCCTTTTTTCTAGAACAGTTATTAGCAACATTTCATACAATGAAACAGCAGGCAACTAATAGACACAGTATAATTTACTGACTAAAACCATGGCGTTAGGGTTACCCTTTCTGGGCTCAAATTCTAGTTTCAGCACTACACCAGTGACCTTTCTTTACAACAAGGATATTTATTTTTTATTTATTTATTTATTTTTAAATGAGAATATTTAAAAGTACCTGTCCTCAGTGGTGGTGGTGGTGGGGCTATTTGGAAGGAGTTAATTAGTATACGTTACAATGTTTGGCACTGTGCCCTGCACTGTTAGAACCCAGCGAACATTAGCCACAATTATTAGATGGCTTCAAGTTTGAATATGGTCTATTCCCTTACCAGATATAGAATCTTGAGAGATTTAATACAATTACTATTTTTGAGACTCTGCTACTTTCCAGACACTGTTTCAAGTGGTGGATCAGGCAAAGCCCCTCAGCTTACAGAGCAGAGTCTCAGGTTATCAATGATGTTAGGAAGCCAAGGGTTCCAAGTTGTTTTGTGGAGTAAATTAAACAGCACCAGGACAGCTTCTAGCAGACAGCTGGCACTCAGAAGTTACATATATGGTTCCCTTCTCTTTAAACTTTTTTTTTTTTTTGAGAGAATCTTTTGGGTGAGTCATTTCTTAAAGAAGGATACTGAATGTATGAATGGTACTCTCCTTCCCTGTTTTTCCTTAGATGTGGGATAAAAAAGAAAGAGAAATTAAGCAGACTGGCCTGAGACAATGATGGATATAAGAGAGCCTGTAAACTTTGGAGCACCATTTCTAACAGGTATGTATTAATTTTTGAAGATTTTTTTAAAAAATGGTAAATTATCTCATGGAATAGAGCTGCTTATTCCTCTTGGTTATACACCTAGAAGTGGAAATGCTCTATTGACCATTCTTAACTCCACGCACCAACTAGACTTTACTGTGCTTGGGTTAGGCTTGGCCCAGTGAACCACCTACCCAGATCATACAACATGCTTGCACACATGGCTGGCTTGGCACATACAAACACACAAACACAAAAAAGACATTTACATGTTCTGAAATTTCTAGGCAGATAAACACTCCATAAAGCAAAGAACCTATAAAGTTAAAAAAAAAAATCTAATCCAAAACATACACTTGTTTTTAACGTGGGGATTAAAGATATATGTATACCTGAGGGGCATTAGTTGGTTAAGCATTTGTCTTTGGTTCAGATCATGATCCCAGAGTTCTGGAATCGAGCCCCACGCAAGGAGCCTGCTTCTCTTTCTCCCTCTGCCCCTTCCCCCAGCTTGTGCATGTGCGTGCTTGCTCTCTCTCTCCCCTTGCTCACTCTCTCTGTTAACTAAATTTAAGTAAGATCTTAAAAAAAATACACACATATACTTGAGAACAAGTTTTGGGAACCTTGGAGCCTCTGAGATCCAGAGATGAGAGTGAGAATGGGGGGGCACAAGACACACCTTCTCAGAACTTTCCACTGTGTTTTACCATCTACTGGTGTCCAATATACATGCTTGCATGTTCTGAGATACAAAATCTTCCCCCCTGTTCAAACAGTTATAGTTATATTGCTTTCTCAGAAGCAATCTGATGATACGATACTAAATAATTATCACACACCTGTTGAGTTCTGAGCACCGTGGGTCATAAAGTTTCATTTACTGTTCTTGTAACACACTGAGTTATCATCTTTAAAAATATGTGGAGCCACAAAAAAAAAAAAAAGAGAGAGAGAGAGAGAGAGAGAGAGGGAGAAAAGAAAAACAACAACAACCACCATCATGAGGAGTCAGATAGCAAGGAAGATGAAATATAGTATCCAAGATTGTATGTAAGTGGGAAAAACGAAGTATGAATTCAAAGATCACTCTGAAGTTTGTACATTAACCACTACACTATGTTTCTTGAAAGAATACATGAAGAAACTTAAAATATAACACAGATGTTTTACTTTGTGAATACAATTTAATAAATACAGTGATGGTCCAAGATTTCTGTTTAACACAAAACCTGCAAATAACCTATGTGTCTAACAAAATCATATTCTGACCATTGTTTACAATGTTATATAGCCACTCAAGATACTTTCAAAAAATGTGTAACAAAATGGAAAAACAGGGCTCCACACTGGGTGTGTAGCCTGCTTAAGAAAATTAAAAAATAAAGTAAAAAAAGAAAGAAAAAAAAGAAAATGAAAAAATACTGGTGGTGATTGAAGGAGAAAAGGACAGGATGCAGTATTATAAAATTCACAATTCTGTATCTAAAATTACATATATTTAAATAAGTGCACACAGACTGGAAAATACATTGCAAAATATTAAGAGCGGTTTTCCTTGTGTAATCACTAACTGGCAGACTTTTCCTCTTTTTATGTATCATTTTTTCTCTGAAGTATATATTATTTCATAGAGAGAAAATAATGAAATAAAGTATATTCTCAAGTTCCTGTCTCATTTGCATATATAAAAACAAGAGCTGGTTTGCTGATTACACCAGACCACTTGAGCCAAAAGAGTCTTGTGGTAGCAAACAAGCTAGTGTAATGGGAGTAGAGGGGAAAATGGTGGTTTGTGATGGAGGATGGAAGTAGGAGAAGACTGAAAGAAAACACTCAAAGCTTTTTTTTTTTTTAAACATGCCTACTGATTGACACAACTAACTAATACAATTGCTTCTGAAGGAAAAACATTAAGTCATGTCTCTTTCCATGTACCTCCAACCACATCAACAATCTGGCTTCAAAGCTTGGAAAGTAAAGCAAGATTCATCATTCATATGAATATAATGAAACAACAACAAATCAAGGGCACCGCTTGGATGAGCCTTGCTGCTTCTAGTAAAACACAAGAGGAAACTGAGGAATTGAAGAAGGAATCGTTAAGCAGGAAGGCAGAACCTGAAGATCTGGGAAGTTCCCAGGTTGTCAACCTTGCAAAAAGTGAGAAAGCATGTTCTGGAGGGAAACACCAAGGGTGTGGCTGGATATTCATTGCATGAGAGAGGTCCTCATTGATCTCATCAATCAGGAACACGTACAGGTGGGGCGACACCAGCACAGAACAAGGCCTGCTTGGACCACGACAAGAAAGAAGGCAGAGCTGAAGACAGGCTGTCAGATGGCTGGGATTTTACAGATGGGACAACAGAATCACCTGGCTGTGAACAAGATATGGGAAAAATGAGCCCGAAGATGATTCAGAGATGGACAGGGCTGCCCTCCTACCCTAGGCCCAATCTCTGTCTCCTCCTTGGTTTCAGGGGACCATGTTGCTGCCCCAGGGGCCCTGGAAGGCAAGGCCACCACCTTGATGGCCTGAATGAGTCAAGCAGATGATTCTTAAGCTTTAAAGTCTAATGTAACTTGCCCGGCTTGGTTTTGACTTGCTAGGGATCTGCGGGCGGGATCCATGGGCGCTTTCTTCTTTCTAGTTTCTCCCTTTTAGAATGGGAGGGCCTATGCCTGTCCCCACACTGTATTTTGGGAGCAGGTAACTTGCCTGGTCTCACAGGTTTATGGTTGGAAGGGATTTTTTGCCTTGGAATCAATCTTACCTCTAGTCTCCCCCACACTGGATTTAGATGGTATTTAGGTGAGATCCGGGATTTAGAGTTGACGCTAGAGTGATTAAGATTTGAGGGCTGCTGAGATGTAGACAAATGCATTTCCTATGTGAGAAGAGCATGAATTTTGGGGTCTAGAGGGTGGAGTCTTATGACAGAGCTGAGCCCCCTCCAAATTCTTCTGCTGATATCCTAAGCCTTAGTAAATCAGAATTGACTACATTTGGAGAAAGAGGAGATTAAGTTAAAATGAGGCCATCAGGACAGTCCCTGACTCAGAATGATTTGTGTCCTTACAAGAGCAGATTAGCACAGATAGACAGTAGGGCTGTGCACACACAGAGGGGAGACAATGTGAGAACACAGCAGGAGGATGGCCATCTACAAGTTAAAGAGAGAGGCTTAGGGGAAACTAAACATGCTGACACCTTGATCTTGAACTTCTAGCCTCCAGGAATTTGAGAAAATGAATTTGTGCTAAGCCACTCATTCTACAACTGTTTTGTCACAGTAGTCCAAGCAAATACACTAGCTAGAATCCCAAACCCCTTTAAATCCTTTAAAACCCCTTACCCACTTCCATTTCTCTTTACCGCATTTATTACTACGTGGCAGATATCATATTTATTTGTTTGACTGACACCCACTTTAAAAGAAAACTCTGTAAGAGCAAGGTCCTTGTACCTGAGAGGCCTAGAGAACAATAGTTAAAAGCAATAAGTCTAGAGCCAGCTACCTGAGATTGACCCCAAACTCTGCCATTTACCTGTCCCGTAATGTGGTGATGTCACTTAACCTGTGTGTGTCTCAGTTTCCTAACTGGTGACATGGGCTAATAGTATTACTGCTTCAGAGAGTTGTCAGTTAATAGAAGAAGAGCAGTGCCTCGCATGTAGTAAGCACTGCTGGTGGTAGTCAACCGCGATTTGTACCGCTCACTGCTCTCTCCCAGGACCACCCCTGCATAACCGCCAACGTAACCTACGGATTGCATCTGTCCCTTAGCACTATTTGTCGAGCTGTCCCCTGCCACACATATCCTCCTGAGTCAGCAATAACGCCAACCTTCTACCACATCAGACATTCCTTTTCCTCTCGTCAGTCTGTGACAGCCCCTTAGCTAGCCCAGCCCATCCTATGACCCCCACCCCACCATACACACACACACACACACACACACACACACAAACACACACTATTACCTTACACAAGTTATAGACTTAAATGGTATTGAGGCTCTGTAAATACTTATACATGTGTGTGAGATCCTGGTTTACACCCTCTTACTCTCCTCCCAGGAGACTGGCAATGCCATTCTCAAATGACTAACGCAAGGCGTAACATGCTGCTCAGCATTTAGCAGGCACTTGGCACTTACATGAATGTCTTTTCACACTAAGCTGATGAGATCAGTATTATTTCCTTTTGATAGAGCGGGAAAGAGGCTTGGAGAGTTCAGGATGAACTTGCTCACAGGAGCCAGTAAACAAGAGCGCCTAAGTGGCTCAATCGGTTAAGCATCTGCCTTCAGCTCAGGTCTTCATCCCAGAGTCCTGGGATGGAGCCCGGCATCCAGCACCCTGCTTAACAGGGAGTCTGCTTCTTCCTCTGCCTGCTGCTCCCTGTGTTTGTGCGCTCGCTCTCTCTTTCTCTCTCTCATTCTATCTCAAATAAATAAATTAAAATCTTAAAAAAAAATAGAAGCCAATAAACAGACTTCGGTCCAGTTTGTCACCTCCACAGTGCCCACATTCTACACACTACACCCTGCTCTGACAGATCATTTATGATGAATGGGCTGAACAGGGCTCCCACTCACTTCCTGGCCATGTTCACTTTGTAAGCAGAAACTCACAGTGAAGCCTTCTTTGAAATTAAAATAAGTCAGCTCAGATCTTCATAGACTGGTTTTCCCAAAGTGAGTTGTACCCGTGCTTTAATACCAGATGAAGAGATTTCTTTGGGACTGGCTGAAGAGACTTTCAGTTTCAGAGGCGTCTGTGAGGTAAAGCTCATCCCTGGGCTTTGAATTCCCAAAAATCTGGGGGCAAACCTAGTTCATTAGTCATGTTACCTTGGAAGGTAACCAACAACCTGGACCAATACTCCCTCTTCCAGAAATTTGGGTGCAACACCAGTGACCTCACAGAGATGTCCTGAGAACTAAAACAGATACCCTATGTGGAGTCACCCAGAAGAGCAAGGACCTGGCATGCAGTAGGTGTTCAAGAAATAGTTGTTCATAAGAAAGAAGAAAAAGGATGTAGGCAGGTGAGCATTAGTTTCAAGAGTAATGTTCCAAAGGATCCATTGGATTCCACGTGTTCTCCAAGGACGGTCTGTCGTATGCATCCAAGCCGTCTGGACACACTGACCTGTACATATAAGGTCCCAAGTCCTCTGGAGGGAGATACTGGAGCTTAGGTCACCTTTTGGGAAAACCAGCGAATCAAAGTGCCATGGAAAAGTGAACTAAAATACTGGATTCTGTCTAGCTGGCTTCTCAGAACTTGTTACAGGTGAGATGAGGCTATAATGTTCATGTGCAGAGCAAAACACCTTCCACTGGGCAAGGCAACCACCAACTGGGGTGCAAAGAAGAAGAACTTCAAGTACTAGGCAGGAGCGTTTCCTGGCAAATCAACACTCATCTGAGGCTTCCGCATAAATTTTGGCCCCAATAACAACTGAAGACTTGATGAAGCAGATTCTCCTTCCTGGTTTTGTCTGCACTGTGCACATGACCTAACCACAAAATAATCACTGTTCTTGCACTTTTCAACGTTTCTTTGCCTCAATGTTGCAGGAAAATGAAAGCAGCCAGGTTAATAAGCCCATGGTGAACTTAGCTATTTTGCCACAACTCCTTTCTCCTCTCAGTTCTTTTTACAACTCTCTCCTACTTTCTATCCAAATATTCAATGTCGAGTTGTTAAAGAGACTTTCTAGAACACCAAGAGAATGTCATGGCTAAAGCCAGGCCATAATTTTAACACTGGCCCAGTGTTATTTACAACTGGCCCAAATTGCATCCAGTGTGGATTTCCTTTCTTCTCCTTCCCTTAAGCAACGGCTATTTTGTGTTCAAAGTTAACCCTCTCCTGGAGACGGGAAATCAGACAGAGATATAAGGACTAGTTCTTCTAGACATTACTGAAAAGCTGACCTGCCAGATGTGGGATTTCAGTACCTTACCCAGAATCCCTTCCCCTTCCAGCTGTGTCCTCTGCTCAGTCATTTTTTATTTCCCCCACCCCCACTGCCAGCAGTACCAAGTGACAAACAGGGACTCACTAGATGCCATCAATCACTGTCACCAAGAGGAGAATGAAAAGAATCCAACAAATGTTCTTGCAAAAGCCTTCCATGCTGCACTCCCACACCACCTCCTCTTCACCAATACACATCTTTATAAGCAGCTTGACACTTTTTAATGGCCCTTTAGTTGGGAAAAATGAGGAGCAGACAGTAGGAGCAGCATCCTGACCACCATTTTCTCCAGACACATGACCATGTTTTCATTTCCCAGCTCACATGCTCTCCAGGCCACACTGAAGCAGGGCTGTGCACTAACTAGCTACTGGTGACCCCGAGAATGGAGGTCGGAAGGGCTCACAATTCATGTGGTGCTGTGCGTGCAGGAGGCCTGGTGGCAGAGAAAGGACACACAAGCAGGTAGCAGATGGCCCTCTCCACGAATCCTTCTCAACACAGAGAACCTGCAGTTCCTCATTTCTCCGCTGACCATCAGGACACTGATAAATCAATTTCCATGGCAACAGCTCTAACTATAACACTCCAAAAATAAAAGAAGTCTGCTTTCAATGGAAGACAAACACTTGCATTCATTTCTGGAAATACAGCTAGAGGCAGAATGTGGCAGTGTGCATAAGCCACAGAACATTTCTCCTTGACTCCAAAATCCCCTGTTGTCCATCTATTCTGGCAAAATAACAGAAGAAAAGGACAAGAACAAAAGACCAACTATATGCACATGGATGTTAATTACAGTAATATTAACACATTAACAACTTAGAAGTTGTTTCATAAAAGAGATTGTGATATTACAGATATAGATGAAATATTATGTACCCATGAAAATGTATGATGGTATCTTAGAAAAATGGAGGAACAAAGACATAGTGAAGTGAAAAAAAAAAAAAACCGATACCAATTTATGGGTTTTTTTTTTTTGTTATAATTCTGCCAGTTATATCCACCTATGAAAATGTTAGAAAAGTTGGGCGCCTGGGTGGCTCAGGGGGTTAAAGCCTCTGTATTCGGCTCAGGTCATGATCTCAGGGTCCTAGGATTGAGTCCCGCATTGGGCTCTCTGCTCGGCAGGGAGCCTGCTTCCCTCTCTCTCTCTCTGCCTGCCTCTCTGTCTACTTGTGATCTCTGTCTGTCAAATAAATAAATAAAATCTTAAAAAAAAATGTTAGAAAAGTTGATACCCTGAATTGGTGGAATTTTAAGTTTTCTTAGATTTCTTTTTATTATTATTATTATGATGTTATGGACTGTTATACAGTACATCATTAGTTTTTGAGGTAGTATTCAAAATTAGATTTCTTTTAAAGTGTTTATGAATAACAAAAACTAAGATCAAAGAAAAACTGGGGTAAAAGTCACCACATCTGCTTCAACTATATTCAAAATCTCAGTTCTGCCACACCAGGGTGGTAGCAACAAAGTAGATGTACACCTAGCAGTAAGAATGGAACTTTCAGAGCATAGTAAAACAAAACCAAACCCCAAACCCTCAAACAACAAATAGCTAAAAGTTAAAACTAAGATAGCCTTACATTTGCTGAAATTAAAAACACAGTTGACCCAGAACAATGTGGGAGTTAGGGGCACCAATCCCTGACCCCACAGCTGAAAATCTGCATGTAGGTTTTGGCTCTCCAAAAACTTTACTAAAGCCTACTGTTGATTGGAAGCCTTACTAATACCAGTCAATTAACACATATTTTGTATGTTAGATATATCATTTATCATATCCTCATGAGTTAAAGTCAGAGGAAGAAAAAAATGCTAAGAAAGTCATAAGGAAAAGAAAACATAGTTACAGAGATGTATTTATCATATAACCCCCACATTGTTCAAGAGTCAACTGTCCTTTTAAGTTCCAATTTGTGTTGTTCAAGGGTCAACTGTACCTACACACAAGAATGCACATAGACCTAAATGATACATTTTATACATATTCCAATAGTAACCTCTGGGAGGGAGGGAGGAAACTAGGGCTACAAAGCACTTAAAAAGAGTTCACCACGAACCCATGGCCACCTCTGTGTGACCTGTGAGACTATGTACCTTCCCTCAAGAGTGTGATTGGCTCAACCTCTGCACCTGTCATTTCCTCTCTAACACATGTTCCATGGTCCCCAAGAGTAGTTGCTTTATAGAATGGCCATTCTGTTGAGTCCCAGATTCTAATTTTCCTTCTGCTTAAATCACGATTAAAAGACTGGAGGAAATCATCATTACTGAAAACTAATCATGTTCTCAAATTGTGTACACAATTGTGTCACACAATTACATAACAATTGTAGAATAAGATGTGAGTGTATGAAATATTTAAATATTTACATATGTGGTATTACAACTCTATGTCACTATTCAGAAATTATACTTGCAATCTACAAAAGAAACTATCAAGAGTGGCTACCTCGGGAGGAGAACTGGAAAAAGGAAGACATAATTCCCACTGTGTACTCTCTTCTGGACCTTTTAAATTTTGTACCATGTGCATGTATGGCCAAATAACCATTCCAAAACACTAAACAACCACCCACCCTGTATATATAATACTACAAAATAGGCTTGAGAAGCACAATGTTCCAATTGTACCAGAATCAGTAAGACTCCAACCCAGTTCTCTCTAAGCTCCTACCCCAGTTTTCCTTGGCTAAATACCATTCCTCCTAGGTCCTTTTCACCTTGCTCAACCAGAATTAGCTCACCAGGTGGCAGCATTTGCTGCTGTACTTGGCTGGACATCTTTGATTTTATATGTAGGTTAATTATTAATTAGAGCCACCTAGATTATCTTCCCAGGACCAAAGGCAGCTGGGGACTGCCTTCTCTGTTATATGTTCCCACCCTTGAGTCTGTAAGTCTTGGCACTGAGAAGTCGAGATGCGCCTGTGATTTGATGGCAGGAGCCTCAGGGGGCTTCAGAATCCTTGTCTCTTAATGAAGCCATGTTAAAAAATTTTTCAGCTAGGGTCCTCTTCTTTTTTAAAGATTTTATTTATTTGAGAGAGAGAGAGAAAGTGAGCGGGGGTGGGGGGGCAGACAGAGGGAACATGAGAGAGACAATCTGTCTCACGCAGACTCTGCACTAAGCACAGAGCCCAATGTGGGGCTCGATCTCACAGCCCTGAGATTATGACCTGAGCAGAAATCAAGAGTCAGTCGCTTAAGTGACTGAGCTACCCAAGTGCCCCAACTCGGGTCCTTTTGGTAGAAGTCAATTTCTTTACTGTGTGCTAGCTCTTGAACCAAAACAGCACCCAGCTGGGGTGGAGTGGCCTTCAAGAGGGAGGAGACCAGGTTCTCGGGCCAACGGTGCCTGTGGGACCTGCTCCTATAGCATGCTGGAGAACTGGACACCTTAACTGCCATTCACAGTGAATTCTCACTCAGAAAGCCTTTGAGATATGCCAGAATTTCCAGACAGATAATTAAATACTACTTCACTTGTCTAACAATTTCATCATTGTTCTGTATTAAAATGGACATCAGAAATAGGGAAAACTTTTTTCTGTGGCAAACCCTTAAAAGAGGAAGGGAATGCAAGGCCACCACACGAATATAAAGGAATCTTGTCCCACCCGCCATGGGGAAAAAGTGACACACAAGTGGCATTTGTGGGGGGGGTGGTGAGCAAGAAGCCAGAAAGGAAACTTCTAGGGTAGGGAGAAAATGAAGTTCAAACTACATTGCAGAATATTATGCAATAATATTGCAAAGAATAATAGATGCAAAAAGAAAGTGGCTGGTGAGCAGGAGACGCACACGACGCTGAGAGACACAGGATGGTTTCCCCTCCAACAGGAAGCACAAACCATCGGGGCCAACTCGGCTTCTGACGAGTTTTCCAGCACAGCTGCCTGGACAAATGACCCAAGGAGCTTCAGAGAAGAGACCTGCAGAGCGGTGGTGGGGAGGAGAGGCCCCCTCGAGCACAGAGAGACCTCCTGCTTCTCCCACTACCTTCCTGTTCATGCAGGGTGTGGATCACCTTTGGGGAAGGAGTCATTCAGGACCATTTAGGACCACACAGAGCGAGCCAGGCTACAAACCACAAGGAGAGTCAGGCCAAGGTTTGAGGGAACAGGAGCCGGTTAGAAGAGAACACGATCACACCCTGGTGTTCTCAGGTTTCAGGAAATGTGGCTTGATGGACAGGGCAGCCAGCTCTGGGCAGTAACACATCCTGGCGCGAGGGGGGTGTGGGGCCGGCTCACGTGTCACAGCACCTCCACTTCATGGCTGTAAGGCAGCCTCAGCTAACACCTTCTAGTCCTGAGTGTCTGGAAGATACAGGATCCAAAGCTGACCACCTATCAGCCTCACCATCGAAATACCGACAGGCATTGCTGACCGTGCTTCCAGACCATGGGCATCCACTCTGTTTATGTCTGAAGCCATAATTTTGGCAGAGACATAGAATATTAAATGGGTGGGCACACACTCACAAACACAATTATCGAGTGTATGTGAAGAGCCGTTTCCTCAGTATGATCAGCGGTGGCCCAGAACCACGAGCCGGGTCTGAGAATCAGGGTAACACACTGAAGAGGCACCATGCCAGCCCATAAGAAAGCTAGAGGAGTACCCGTGCCTTACATGTATACAGAAAAGTGATCTCAAATTATTCCAGGTAAGAAGAAACACTCTGATTGGAAGCAACCTTTAACCAGTAGGGTCCAATCTGTTGGCAAGACTTGTGCCAAAGGGCTTGAAGCAAGCAATGACAGACACAAGATTTCAGAATTTATGGGACAGTGTCAGTGGGGGTATTAAGTAGCCAGGTAGAGCAAAAGTATCAGTCACTTTTAATCACCTAAATTATTGATATTAACTGGAATAAGTGGAGAAGAACTTTAACCTCGGAAAATCCATTCTAGGAGGTCCTGCCAACAGAAGCCTGCAGGGGTGAGGCAGTTACTGGCAAGGGGCAAAGCTGGCCGGGAGAGGGTTATGTGTTCCTCGGCCCTGCTGCCCTGGGAGAGAATGAACCACTGGGACCCTACCCTCAAGATGTCCTTGTAAGCGGGAAATCCAAGTTCTCACAAGCTTTTCTCATTTTTAAATGCTCAAAACTAATTAAAAAATTGTTAAACACTCTGCATGTCAAAGGAAACACATCTTAAACTTTTATTACATTACAAAGGGAAGTGAAAACATACCCCGTGAGCATGTTTTCAGATGAGTAAAGGTTGGCCATAAATTTACAAGGTTCATAGATGTTCTTTCTTAGCAGATTCTTGAAGAGTATAGTTTAAAAAAAGGGCAAGACACTCTATTTACACAGTACATTTATGATAAAATATATCAGAAGCTGCATAAAAGTCTAACAGGGACATTGAGGAAATGCCAATCAAAGCTACAATGATGTATCACCTCAGTGATTGCTCATTCAGTAGGATGGCTGTTTTAAGGAACACACACCAAGTAACAAATGTTAGTGAAAATGTAGATGAGTTGAAGCCCACATGGATTACTGGTGGGAATGGAAAAGAGGGCAGTCACTGTGGAAAACAACTTGGTGGTTCCTCCAAAAAGTGAAGCGGAGTTATATATGATCCAACAATTTCACATTTGGGTACGTACCCAAAAGAACTCAAAACAGGGACTCCAACAGATACTTGATACCAATCTTTAGAGCAGTGTTACTCATAACAGCCAAACGGTAGAAACAACCAAAGTGTCCATCAGTGGGTAATTAAACAAAATGTGGTAAATCCATACAATGGTTTACTCAGCCACACCACACGGGTGAACTTTGAAGACGCTGTGCTAAGTGAAATAAGACAGATATAAAGGGACAAATACTGTATGATTCCACTTCTAGGAAGTACCTACAACAGTCAAATTCACTGATACAGAAAGGAGAATGGGATACGGGGAGCTGAGCAGAGTAGGAATGGTGAATTAGGATTTAATGAGGACTGTTTTTCAGTTTTGCAAGATGAAACAGTTTAGGAGACAGTGGTGATAGTTATACAACACTACGCATTTAATGTCACTGAATTGTACATGTAAAAATGTTTAAAACGGAGTCCATACAATCTGAGGGGTTTGAAGTGGCGGAGGGGTGGGAGGTTGGGGTATCAGGTGGTGGGTATTATAGAGGGCACGGCTTGCATGGAGCACTGGGTGTGGTGAAAAAATAATGAATACTGTTTTTCTGAAAATAAATAAATTGGAAAAAAAAGAAAAAAAATGGTTAAAATGGGCAATTTTCTGTTACTATGTTTTATAACAATGAAAAAAAAAGAACAACAGGGATATACATAGAGGAGGTAGTCAAGCAGAGAAGCCTTTCTTACCTACTGGCTTTCTCAGCAAACAAAATGGGCCCAAGGACTCCACCCCTGATTCTGCCTTTTGCTTCTCACAAAGGCACGTTAGTCTGACAGTGGCCCTGATCTTCCCTACCTTCACACTCATCTTCCTTTCTAATTCTCTGTTTCTGTTCATGATGCGATGTCCCTTCCCGTTCTCATTCCAGTCGGTTCTTGGCTTCCACTAACTCTGTGCTTTTCTCTCCCTTCACCTCTCCTGTCCCCTCTACTATATTGCCACCTACCTATTCAGGCCCTTTGACCTCTGGTCTGGCCTTTGACCCCTGACTAGGGTGCTGGATCTTCAGCAACCCTGCCACAGATGATCCAGTTTACACGCCGCTGCCAGATTAATCTTCCCTAAACTGGGGTCACCATTTCACTCACAGATGTCCAGGGGCTTCCCTTCTCTCTCTCTCATATATGCTGAACAAATGAACAATAAAGTAGCTTACTCACACCTGATCGTCAAATCTATTATTTGAAGTGACTGTCAGTTTATTTTGATTTTCCCTTTCTTAGGTGAGTGTGAAGTAGCAGCAGTTATCAAAATCTTTCTAGCAGAACATACTTCTGCATTTCCAAGTTATTGACAAGGAGTCAGTGGATGGAAATTGAAGACACATTAAGGAAGCCTGAACTTATCAATCCTACAGCTAATAATAATTTGCAGGGGTGGGGGGATGCCTGGGTGGCTCACTTGCTTAAGTGTCCAACTCTTGAATTTGGCTCAGATCAAGATACCAGGGTTGTGAGATCCCACCTAAGGCTCCATGTTCCACGGGGAGTCTGCTTGGGTTTCTCTTACCCTCTCCCTCTACCTTGCACACCCCTGCTTGTGCCTGCATGCTTTTTCTCTCAAATAAATAATTTTAAAAAATTATGTCTCTCTGTTCTGGAGGTTGCAAAGACTAAAATCAGGGTCCCAGCCTCATCTGGTAAGGGCTCTCTTCTTGGTTGATGGCTGGCAGCTACTCACATGTCCTCGCATGGTAGAAGGGACTGGGGAGCACTGTGGGGTCTGTTTTATAAGAATACTGATCCCATTCATGAGGTCTCCGCTCTCATGAACTAATCATCTCCTAAATCCACCTCCTAACATGATCACAATGGGCATTATGATTTGAACTTAAGAATTTTGGGAGGACACAAACACTCACACTACAGCAAAGTCCATGGAGACTCCTGTGGTTCCTTCCTGAACTTAGATTTATTTTTAAGCCTATAACTCCTATCCTACACCAGCAGCACTAAGTATTAACCTGGTTCTATAACAAAGGATGCAAGGACAAAACACCCCCAGCACTAGATGGCAGGGATTTAAAGAAAGAGAATATTACTAATATGAAGAAGATAGAATCTAATGGGACTTTTTTCTTATTATTGGCTTTATAGCCAAGGCCCAAGGCTGAGGACAATGAGGCTAAGTACCCTACTTAGAAAGACATAAACATGTGGGTACAGACAATGTCTCATATGCTTACCTAGAGGTCATAGGACCAGTCCTACCAGCTGACCACAGCCCCTCTCTCCCTCCAGCTCCCAAGAAAAGGAAGAACAGTTGCTGTTGGCTTCGTGTAGAGGGCAAGTTTCTAGTGCAGGTTACTACCTGCTTCTCCAACAAGTTAGGAGCCGGGGAGGGGTTCTGAGACAATCACTAGGACAGACTGGGGTACGTGCAAGAAAGGGAGACAGGCATCCTATTCCTTGTCTGGTTGCTTGCTGAGCTGCAGAACCCACAGGCCTCTCCAGGCTGGCAGTGGAGCAGAAAGGGGCATGTTAGAGACTTGGGAGAATTTGGCATCTATTACCTGGACTGGGGCAGGGAAGGGGGGATACCCATCCATCCAGAAACTGGCCTCCATTTCTGAGCTAGAGATGTGGAAGGTGGGAAGCCTGCTGGAGGAGCTCCATGGAAGTCGAGCTTAGAGGGGTCCAGAGGCAGTACTTCAGGAAAGAAGGTAGGAATATTCCACTCCATTCCAGTTCATTCTAAGCCCTGGGCAGAGTGGGAGGGGAAGGCTGTAGTTTGCAGAATCCCTTTTCAAGGAGTGTTCAAATTAGTAGGGCAGGACCTCTGGGGTGGCCAGGGAGCCGCTGAGCCTGGCAACAGGGCACGAGACTCCCAGGAAAGTTGGGAGCGTGAATGGGATGGGAACACCCAGCAATGCCCACGTGAGACGCAGCACCCCCTGAACAGGTGCTGTGCAGGAGAGCTTGAGGGGAAGCTATGCACAGCCCCAAGACGGCCATATAAAGTATCTGTGCAGAGACCCCTCACCTCAGAATGAACCAGATGGAAGTACTTTCTCACCGCTGCCTGTGACTTGCCGAGTTAAATAACTGCTGGACCCCTGCTCCATTTCCTGTCACAAGGGGAGGAGCTCGAGCTCAGAAGAGAAGAGGAGAGGCACACAGCTTGAACTGGATATGAGATTAGGGAGTTTTAGAAAGACTGAAGAATTAGAGAATATGGCCAAAACAGCTCACCCAGGGACTGGAACTCAAATTTGACAGAGCACAGTCATAAACAGTGTCTAGGAAGAATGAAAGCTGTTTCATTCTGATTAAGTGAGGCACCTCAAGAAACCAACCATGAGAGACTGTGGACTCTGAGAAACAAACTGAGGGTTTTGGAGGGGAGGGGGGTGGGGGAATGGGTGAGCCTGGTGGTGGGGATTAAGGAGGGCACATGTTGCATGGAGCACTGGGTGTGGTGCCTAAACAATGAATCTTGGAACCCTGAAAAAATAAAATTAAATTTAAAAAAAAAGGAGAAAACCAGCCGTACTGAAAGTAGGCCTAAGCAGACATAAATTACAAACTCTTCCTAAATTCTGTGCAGGGGAAAGACTACAATAGGATTGTACTATACCTTGGGGGCAGGCCAAGGTTCACAACAGGCCAACCCTGGTCAAACTCTCTAAGGGAGAGGCTTCAGCGAAAGGCCTGTGCCAACCCCTGATGCCCTGGGAAGAAAAAAGGTATGTGGCCAGATGCACACAGGTGCACCCTCAAGCCCCGACCCCTCCCCTACATGTTGCCCAGCTGACCGAATGTGAGTGTGTACACCATCCCCACTAAGTAGCAGGCAATATGCTAGTCACTCAAGAGCTCTGCCCCATCGTGGTGGTACCCCACATCACAGAAGCCACTGAGTCTCCACGTCATGTTGATGGTCCAAATCGTGAGACCAGGATTCCAACAAAGCCCAACATTAAACCATATCCATGCTGGCTGGACCCCACTATACCAAAGAGCAGAGAGGGGCAAAAATGAACCCAAAGGAGACCTACACATGTCCAGGGTGATTTCAGAATTGGCACCAGCTCACCAACAGTTCTAAAATGCAGAAGAACTTATTGACATTTTCAAATCTATAAAACCTGGTGTTGTGGTAGCTTATGATACATAATAAAACGAAGTCAGTATGTCCACCCCCTTCCCTGGCGTCACAAAGGAAAGCCACCAGTACTGGACAACTGCAGTCTGACCTTTAGCAGGGAGACAAAACCACTATTGAGGAAAAAAACACAGAAAACAAGAAACTGGTTCTGAACAGAATGCACCAGAATCAAACTTGCCAAGCTGTCTGTCCTGTGGAATTTTGCAGTGTTTAATGTCAACTGTCCAGAACTGGCCTTGTGGGTCTCTCTGAAAGCATTCTTTAATATCTCTGTTACTTACACAGCTCTGCAGGTAGCATTTTAGATAATCACAAGTTCCTGGAAACCACTGTAGAGCACACTACTCAGGAAAAGCCTTTATTAACCTTTTAAAAGCATTAACCAGAGGACTTATCTTAACCAAATTATCTCAGCAGCCAGTCTCCTAGCAGGTTGAATCACTATGCAAATATCAGGGCTCTGAGTCATTGAAAATCGCTGAAAGGACTTGAGTGAGTGAGCACAAGGTCTTCTCCCTAGAAATGTAAGCTATGCTTTAGAGGGTGTTCTCATACTTTGCCCTCAAGGTATCTCTGGTACAGAGCTCACCAAGACAATTCATTACCAGTAAAAAAGACAGCATCCAATTTCAGAATATCCCAAATGACAAATTCCAGAGCCACTATCCTTCCCTCTGTGCCCTCAGTAGGCAAATATATATATATACATTGTAATTTCAATTTTCAAAATTAACTTGAAATTTCTGATACTTCCTATGAAAAGAGGCCAGCAAGGCCTTCATTCTATTTTCTTCTTCTTCTTTTTTTTTAATCATTTAATGCATATTTTATCCCCCCCAGTATTATTTATTTATTTGTTTATTATTTTAATTAACATATAATGTATGATTTGCCCCAGGGGTACAGGTCTATGAATCGTCAGGCTTACACACCTCACAGCACTCACCATTCATTCCATTTTCCAGAGGCACCAAACACTTCCAACTGAGATGAAAAGCTGTGTCTCACCAACTCTTTAAAGAAAAAAAATTTTTTTTGGACAGGATTCTTTTTGCCCAAACCAGTGTTTCCTAAGCTACACAAAAATATATTCTCAGAAAGCCAGTTAAATGGGTACATGTTATGAAGGAAGAGTTCTCTTTTTTTTTTAAACTAAACCCACTTCTGTCTTTGTCTTATTTTACTTTAAAGATTTTAATTAATTATTTATTTATTTGTCAGAGAGAGAGCGCACGCACAAGCAGGGAGAGCAGCAGGCAGGGGGAGAAGCAGACTCTCGGCTGAGGAGGGAGCCTGATGCAGGACTTGATTCCAGCACCCTAGGATCATGACCTGAGCTGAAGGCAGATGTTTAATCTACGGAGCCACCCAGGTTTCCTGGGAAGGAATAGTTCTAAGGAGCAGGTTCAAATACTACCTCCCTTTCTTCTGTTATGTTTTCATCAGCCACAGCCATTAAAACAAGAAATAATAAAGACTGCTAATTTCCACCACCATCCTCATTCAGCTAGCTCAGTTACAACACTTATTTTCAATTTGGCTTTCAACTCTCTGTAGTTTATCCATCACTACTACTGAGTTTAAGAAGGGCTTTGAGGGGCGCCTGGGTGGCTCAGTGGGTTAAGCCGCTGCCTTCGGCTCAGGTCATGATCTCAGGGTCCTGGGATCGAGTCCCGCATCGGGCTCTCTGCTCAGCAGGGAGCCTGCTTCCCTCTCTCTCTCTCTCTGACTGCCTCTCTCTCCGTCTACTTGTGATCTCTCTCTGTCAAATAAATAAATTAAAAAAAAAAATCTAAAAAAAAAAAAAAAAAAAAAAGAAGGGCTTTGAGCTATACAAGCTTGCTTCCATCTTTGCCCCTTTGCCTACAGCAAGGGAGTCAGCATCCTTACATTGGAACAGGCCAAAAAGTTTCTCAGGGACTGACTCAAGTCACTCCAACACATGGACTCAGGCTCAGGTACAGGACAGATTTGGGGCCCCATATTTGGTTTAATGCTCTGTTGTAACCACCTTGAAATTCTTAACTTTTGAATGAGGGGTTTCATGTTTTCATTCTGCAGTGGGCCCTGCAAGTTTTGTAACGAGTCCTGCACAAATCTGATTTTTAAAATGGGCATCGAGGGAAATGGATGAAAGACCTAAATGTGAGATGAGTATCCATCAAAATCCTAGAGGAGAACAAAGGCAGCAATCTCTTGTTAGACATGTCTCCAAAGGCAAGTTGGAGACAAAAGCAAAATGAACTACTGGGACTTCCTTATGCACAGCGAAGTAAATAGTCAGCAAAACCAAAGACAACTGACAGAATGGGAGAAAGATATTTGCAAATGACACTACAGATAAAGGGCTTGTATCCAAAATCTATCGAGAACTTATCAAACTCAACACCCAAAGAACAAATAATCCAATCACAAAATGGGCAGAACACCCGAACAGGCATTTCTCCAAAGAAGACATCCAGATGGCCAACAGACACATGAAAAAATGCTCAACACCTGGCATCAGGGAAATACAGATCAAAACCACGGTGAGATACCACTTCACACCAGTCAGAATGGCTAAAATTAAAAACTCAGGAAACAACAGATGGTGGCAAGGATGCGGAGAAAGGGGAACCCTCTTATACTGCTGGTGGGAATACAAGCTGGTAGAGCCACTTTGAAAAGCAGTAGGAGGGTCCTCAAAAAGTTGAAAATAAAACTACCCTTCAGGATCTACTCCAGCTCAATGCCAATTTGCCTTCACAAGGCCAAAGTTATTGGATGGTATAAACCTGATCTTACTCTGCTTAAAACCCTTCAATGACTCATCCACTGCCTTCAGCACCAGGCTCACTGAAGACTTCAGGTGGCCACAAGGCTCTGGGCTCCAGCCCTTGCCTGATGCTTGGCCTCACTGGCCTTCTTTCAGCTTCTAGAAAGTGCCTGACCCATCTCTACCATAGTCCTAGCATCTGCTGTCCTCTGCCTAAGGGACAGATATTTCAGTCTGTCTATGGGCAAGGACTTAGATAAAATAAGGCAAAAATCCTAGACTCAAATCAGCAATCACTACTGGTTTTTATGTCATTGGAGAAACTCAAAAGGGGTCTGACAAAGGTTTAGAATTCTTAGTAAATGTTTTTCACTTGTGCTATGTTTAGGGGCTACTTTTCCAATGGTGAGGACAACGAGCCTCCATCTTCCTAGGAAACCTGGGGCAATGATGAGAAGATGCAGGAAAGGTCAGTTTTTAAGTTTTTCAGCTCAGGTTAATTGGCCATGTTTGTCATCTTCCCTGACCTCTTAGCTACAATGTTTGCCAACAAATTGGAAGGGTTTTGGAAAAATAAAATGGAAAGCACTAATGGGACTTCACCAAAGAAGATGTAGAGATAGCCAATAAGCTTAAGAAAAAAATATTCCATATCTTATATCATCAAGGGAATGCAAACTGAAACAATGAGATACAACTACTCACCTGTTTGAATGACCAAAATCTAGAACACTGTCAAAACCACATACTAGTGTGGATATGGAGCAAGAGGAACTCTCATTCTTTGCTGTGGGCATGCAAAATGGTACAGTGCCTTTTGGAGACAGTCTGTTTAATAAATTAAACCTTCTCTTATCATACAGTCAGCAATTGTGCTCCTTTGTTATGTACCCAAGGGTGCTGAAAACTTATTTACACACTCTCATAGCAGCTTTATTCATAATTGCCAAAACTTGGAAGCAATCAAGATGTCCTTCAGTAGGTGGATGGATAAACAGACTGTGGTACAGCAAGATTATGAAGTATTATTCAGACCTTTTCATGAGCTTTCAAGCCATGAAAAGATGTAGAGGAACCTTAAATACTTATTATGAAGTTAAAGAAGCCAATCTGAAAAGGCTACATGCTGTGTGATTCCAAGTATAGAATAGTCTGGAAAAGGTAAGACTATGGACACAGTAAGAAGACCGGTGGTTGCCCGGCGAGGGAGTGGCATGAAGAGGTGAAGCAGAATGAAGTTTTAAGGCAGCGGAACTACTCTGTGTGGCATTCGGATAGGACTAGTCTGTATTCAGAATGGTAAATACATCACTGCATATTTGTTTAAAACCATAGAACATACAACACCCAGAGTGAACCATAATGTCGACAATGAATGTTGGGTGATTATGACGAGTCAAAGCAGATTCATAAATTTTAAGCAATGTAGCGCTCTGGTGGGAGCTGTTGAGAACCGGAAAAGTTGTGTACATGTGGAAGCAGGAGGCATATGGGAAATCTTTGTGCCCTCTGCTCAATTTGTTGTGAAACTTAATTTGCTCTAGGAAAAAAAAATCTTAGTCGGAAAAAAAATTGTTACTGGGGATGAAAGAAGGGCTTAACTAAAAAAAAAAAAAAAAAAAAAAAGAAAGAAAAGAAAGGAAAAAGAGGATCTCATGTACATTTCTGAAGAAATTCCACTAATAGAGGTGATAAAATATTCATGTAGAAAATGTTCAATGAGGCTTTTCTTGCTCAGAAAGAAATGGACAATTATGGATAAGTTGACTGCAATTTTAGTGTGCCTCTGTTTTAATGCTCTGATGGTATGCCAGTCCATTGGTATACTGTGGATCTACAAGGTCCATTGCTACAAGAGCTTTCCCAGAAGAGTAGTATCTTCTGGACGGAGAGGTCTCTTCATCTCGAACTTTCAAATGCTTAGCAAAGATGTGCCATTCTCTCCCAACCCGTCCTCTTTAGCTCTTTGAACACCCTCTATCCCAGCAGCCAGAGAACATGCTGCTGGCTTTTCACAAGTGTTGAGAGAACTGATTCTCCACTGGGAAAAAATAAAGA
This sequence comes from Neogale vison, assembly GCF_020171115.1. Classification (NCBI taxonomy): domain Eukaryota; kingdom Metazoa; phylum Chordata; class Mammalia; order Carnivora; family Mustelidae; genus Neogale; species Neogale vison. Next base: position 214,487,556 of record NC_058091.1, read on the forward strand.
GTCGTGTTCACAAAAATATTACAGGTAAATTAAGGCTCTACACATTAAAAAAATTCCAACTATGAAAATATTAGAAGAATAATAGGGGAGTAGGTGTGTAATCTTGGAGAAGGAAGGTCTTCTTAAGCCAGACATGGCAACAAAAAATCACACAAAGGAGAATTATTTATGGTATCTTTGATGCCACCCAGTTTCCCAAAGTTAAAAGGCAGAGCCAGGCTTAGAGAGAGTATTCACCACAGAACAAAGGATTTGTTTTCAGCAATACAAAGAAGTATAAATCAATAAAGAAGGCATTTTTAAAAAACTGAGCTAAGAATATTAAAAGGCAATTCACAGAAAACTAAAAATGCCTGTAAACATATGAAGAGTCGCCTAGTAAAGAAAAACTCTTAATAGTGAGACATAGGTTTTTATTTAATAGACTGGCAAAAAATTTAAAGATCAGCTTTATGAAGCATTGGCAAGTATGTGACCTGTACCTGAGATCTTACTGGTGAATAATTTGACAGTCTTCTATCACACAACCCCTACAATCCAACAGTTCCTGTTTGTCCTCAGCAAAGAGAAAAACCAGACCTTACACATGTATGGAGGAGGCTACCCTGGAAGTTTTTACCGTAACACAAGAAACTAGCAATACCAGGTATCGAAGCGAGTTATAAGACAGGCCAGCCTGGAAAGTGTGCCAAGGGACATAATGAAGAACCAGACTTGAATCTCTCTTCCATAATGAGCTTCCAGAGAAAGATCTGAAGGAGCTTTTCTTTGGAAAGATCTTCTGTGAGATCACAACAGGGCTCCCTCTCACCATCAAATGAAGGGTAGGACCATCACCTTCCTGCCTCATGACAGGGTTTTTGGTGAGACCAGCTGGGGAGTTGCACAGGCGTTCTCCACAGTTAAGGAAGCACAGCAATTACCCTGAAGTCAGGGTGTCTGACTTGAACCCTGTGAATCTAGAACATGAGAGGCAGTGTGGCTAGCTGCCTCGACGATTAGGGAATGAAGGAACACTGAAGCTACACTGGGACTGGCTCCTCCTCTGAGTCTCTTTGAGCAAAGAGTGCTAGATGTTTCCATGGGCCGGGGGTGGTCCAGGCAAGAAGGAGCCAGTCTTGAGCTGGTCTTAGGTCTAGACCCGTAAGGCTATCTGCAGAGGCAACATAACTTCATCAGGCAGAACTGGAGGGGGACCACTAGGCTCCTAGGGGCTGAGGGGGAGTAAGGGGTGAGGGCCTTGCAGAGTACCCCATGAGACAGTCAGCTTAATTCTCTGTCAGGCCTTGAGAACAGAGACCAGCTTACCACAGTATCAGTCACAGAAGGGTTTTCCTGTCCCCTTTGCCATCCCTTCACCCCCATTCTCAAGAACACATGGCCAAAATGAAGATCCTGACCTGTGTTTTCTAACATGTCTTCATTTTTTTTTCCAATTTATTTATTTTCAGAAAAACAGTATTCATTATTTTTTCACCACACCCAGTGCTCCATGCAAGCTGTGCCCTCTATAATACCCACCACCTGGTACCCCAACCTCCCACCCCCCCCATGTCTTCATTTTTTAAAAAAGCAATTTTCATTTCAATTCCTAGGATATGACTCAGTTTATATTAAGAAACACACTCTGAAATTTATACACATAAACACATAGAAAATGGTTTATAAGGACAAAAACTGAGAACAGTGACCCCTCTGTGGGATAGTATGGGGGGCTTAATGTCAGATGTGAAATTAGAGTCATCCTCATTAACAACATAGTCATGTATTCCTTGAATAATTAAACGCGTGAAAAACCAACAACAACAAAAACACTGTTCCCAGGAAGAGAACCTGTCTGTCTTAGTCTGCTAACCACGGATCAGCACACGTTCTCACCAGGAGGATAAGCACACCTTTGGGCTGTTCGGTTAAGGTCTGTCTGCCCTGTTTCAGCTTTCTCTATGACATGCTCCCATTTCAGTGAATTCTCTAGCTGGGGCTTGGCTAAGGACCTCAAACACGGACCCTTCTCAAAGCAGGCAAGATTCACAACCGAAGTTACATTGTTTTCTTAACTTTAAGAAGCCTTTTTGTGGTTTCCTCTGTCAGCCAGAGTGGGAAGAAACAGGACTCTACCATGAGAAAACTAAGATGTACATCCGGAAATAAACTGCCACATGGTTAATAAGTGAAGAACCACTGAGTGGTGGGTTAGAAAAAAAAAATTAGAAGAACCTGAAGTTTTTTTTTTTCTTTTTTTTAAAGATTTTATTTATTTATTTGAGAGAGAGAGACAGTGAGAGAGAGCACGAGCGAGGAGAAGGTCAGAGAGCGAAGCAGACTCCCCATGGAGCTGGGAGCCCGATGTGGGACTCGATCCCGGGACTCCAGGATCACGCCCTGAGCCGAAGGCAGTCGTCCAACCAACTGAGCCACCCAGGCGTCCCGAACCTGAAGTTTTTAAGGTAAAGAGCCCACCCTCTGACATGCCTGTGTGGGGGGTGGTACACAGGTACACACATTTGTGTACTTACACAGTTTGTTGTGCAGTAGGCAGGACCTAATAATACTAAACCACAGCCTGTGAATCCAGAGACAAAAACAGTAGTTTGGTGACAGACCAAATATCTTAGGATAGCTGTTAATCAGTTTGAAGAAACCAGCTGAGAATATCATGGGTTCTGAAAAACGAAGAGTTTAACAATTATCAGTTGCCAAGAGAAGGGTGAAGTTCCCTTTTGCCTACTACAAACATGTAGCAGTCTGTGTATTGTACGGTTTCTTCCCTAAACCCATCCTATTTCTACATTATACCCAGGAATTGGTGCATTCCAGTCTGTAGGTCAAGGGTATTTTTTATATTTCAAATGGTGGGAAAACTCTGAAAACAGAGTATTTCAGGACACATAAGTTGATATGAATATCGTAGGTGAGTATCCATAAATAAAGTTTTATTGGGACTTTGCCACATACATTTGATTTTTACTGTCTACAGATGCTTCCACGCTAAAGGCAAATTGAGATGTTCCAACGGAGACACTGTGGCTCTTAAGAGTATCTGATGCTTTACAGAAAAAACGAGCCAACCCCTGATCTAGACTAAGTGAACCTTCTTTACTTCCATTTGCAAACATCACTGCTAGTAGTTGCAAAAACCTTCCCATTCAGCTTCTTGTATACATTTGGTGATCATAAGTTGCTCTGAGGTAGTAAATCCTCCTTTATCAGCCCACTGATTAGTATTGACTCAACCAGCCTTTCTGAGCTTGAGCCACTTCAAAACATCCCCTTGAAGCTGTTCATGGGATGAAGAAGATCCTCAAAAACATGAAGCTCTAAGCTTCTAAAAATACTCAGTGTTAAAAGCAGCAGCATATTCTGGGAATTAATCCCCCACAGCTTCTGCCAACTTAGAATATAAAAAACTCATTATGATTCACATTAAACTTAACTTTTAAAATAACTATTTAATGTCTATATATATATATATATATATTATTCTGTCTACTCTAAAGTTTCATGTAAAAAATTATTCAGTAGAAGTAGTTTGAAGCTAGCTTATTCATGACATCCCTTATTCATATGAAAATTACTGGCCCCATCAACCTCAGGAAAAACAAACTTAGCAGTTATCAGTCATACTTGGGTTTTAATGTTATCCCCTCCCCTCAACGTCACACAGCACTCCCACCTGCTGCTTCCAAAATGCCCCCCTTATACATTCACACGTGCTCTCTGCACAGTGATGACATTCGTCTCACGCACAAACCTCATCCCATTACATCCCTGGCTACAGGTGGCCAATTCTGATCCAAAGCATTTCGAGAGTGCCTGTGCTGTTGTCTAAGTCACCTTCCCTTTCGTCCCCCAGCAAATCAGATCTGGCCTCTAGAAGGCCACTGACCAGATTCACTCCCAACTGTGTAGATCAGCCCTTCCATTCCTGAAAGCAGAGCTATCTATGCGGAAGATATGAAACAAGCTGTATCTGACCATGACCGAGCCACCCTCATGAAGCCAAACAGCCACGCAGGTGCAGCCACGCAGGTGATCAGAGAATAAGACTAAATGAAAGGGCATCACCTGAGGGCTAGAGTAGTTGAGAAGTGATAGGGAAGAAAGGAAGATTCTTTTTTTTTTTTTTTTAAAGATTTTATTTATTTATCTGACAGAGATCACAAGTAGGCAGAGAGGCAGGCAGAGAGAGAGGAGGAAGCAGGCTCCCTGCTGAGCAGAGAGCCCGATGCGGGGCTCGATCCCAGGACCCTGAGATCATGACCTGAGCTGAAAGCAGAGGCTTTAACCCACTGAGCCACCCAGGCGCCCCAGAAAGGAAGATTCTTAAATAAGAGGCTAACATCATGAAAGTAACACTGGGTGAGGGGGGCAGGGGGAATATAAAATCTTCCTCCTGATTGGATATGTTGGATCAGAAGAAAGAAAATCATGAGGCAAGGTGGTAAGCTAGCAAGTTAATACAGGATAAGTCATGAGCTTAGGTACTTTGAATTTAGATTAACAAAAGAGTAAAAACTGCAGAGAGTCAAGACCTAAGTTCTCATAAATGCAGAGAAGAGGTTTTTTTCCTTCCCTTGTCCTGAGAGCTTCCCTTCCATATGTAGTCAGGAAATTGGTTAGCAATAATCAACAATCAGAGTGAAGGGTAATACACGGGGACTTCCTCAAAGTCCTACTTTTACCTCGAGATCATCGCGACAAGGATGGTTTTCACCTTTGGCGATTTAATAAATGATAGGTTAAAGTTCAGTCATCTCCACATAGTGGATTTTGTAATTCTCTACAAATTTCAACACCTTGTTTTTCTCACCATACCCTGTAACAGTTTACTGTATTTGCTCTCTGTACCCCACATCTGTATCCAGAAATGTCTAAGAATAGGAGAAGTCTACTGTGGGCATTGGGCGTTGGCAGAGGCGCTTGGCTGACTGAGGGTGGTTGGCGGGGCTGGGGAAGGCCGGCAGGTCCCCAGGGGCTCTCCTGATTCAAACAGCCCTCAGGAGACAGGAAGTGTCTCTGAGATGAGCCAGCATACACCTTCTCAAAGTTGTTTAGATATTGTCTCCATCTGTTCCCCTTAACAGCTTCCTTCTGCCGAGGCACAGCTCTCCCATCTTATCTGGCTTGAGTTACTGCCAGTTTGTTTTCATAAAGATCACTATCTCGGCCAGACACTGGGAAATAAGTGAGACGACAAATCTGGTTTTGATGAAAAGGAGACATTAAATGGGGTGTTAGTATTACCCAGGGGACAGGGAAACTCTGAAGCTCCACTGCCTCACAGACTTCACACCCCCACTGAAGGGCTGGATCAAACGCGACAGGATCCTGCCTTTAAAAGTCATCAGAGAAAAAAGGATTGCCCAGCACTGTGCACAGAATTATTCGTGTGGCCAGCCAAAAGGGAACGTATCCTCCTGCCCCAGAGGTAAGTTTGCGTAAGAAAATATTCATACAGAACTAGGGCATCCACCATTCTGAGTTTCTCCTTATGTAATAAAACTAGACCCATACCTCACATATTAAACCAGAATCTAATAGAGTAACCAGACTTTTGGGGGCTCTGTAGGTATAGTACATGTGATCTAAGAAGGTAGTAAATCTGTCTCTTCTAGAAGCCAAGACAAGCAGCCAAACATGCAGCCAATCAAACATCAAGGGACCTACAGACAAATGGAAAGCTCATGCCCAAATGGGATACGTGGCAAAGTCACTTTGAGTTCCTGTTCAAACCCCTACAATGAGCAGAAAGCTATGTCTTTGCAAGTGAAGGCTGTGCAAAGACTTCCTAATGGGGGAATTCGGAGGAAATTTCCTAATACACTCCTTCCCCCAAATTTTGTAATGCTTCCTTTCCTCCATATTGTATGATGAACCCACCCTTAATGCCCTTGATGGGTCAACAACCATTAAGACAATCTAAAGGGAAAAGGAATTTTCTTCTCTTAGTATAATCTGTTTCCGGTTTCTCTCCTTAGTCAAAAGTCTGGCCTGACCTGTCAGGAGGAGTGTTATTTCATCATTTAATCACTAAAGGAAAGCCCATTAGAGAAACCAACATGCCTACTATCTTGACACAAGGAGTTGGGCTAGGCAAGCTATTCTAAAGCTTTCCATCAACTCTGCAAAGTAGGTATTGTCTACCCTCTACAGAAGAGAAAACAGACTATATCTGGTTAAGCTAGCTTGGCCAAGGTCACACAGCCAGTAGTGGTCCAATTAATAATACTCAAGCCAAATACCTCTCACCAGGGGGAACTTAACCTAAGATCTACGCACTCCTGGTCCGGGGACTGGAATATAATGACTCTTTATTTTTCACTAATCTCTACCCGAAATTTAGCACTTTTTAAAATAATGGATATGAGCAATCAACCAGCATAGGCACTGACAGTACATGACTTTGTCACCAACAGAAATGTCCCTATCACTCTGCAGTTGCTGTTGATTTCAGAGTATTATTTAAGCTCCTCATTACTTATGAATTTTAACAGTCATTAGATCTACCACTAAGCTTGTGATTTTGTGCATTAATAAAGAAGCACATACTACTCCAGCACAAATTTGTGTTCTTAAATATTTTGGTTACTGGTTTTCAGCGTAAAGGGCTTCCTCTAGAGTTCTTTTCACCTTATTTTATGCATTTAAAACATAATTCCAGGGGTGCCCGTGGGCTCTGTCGGTTAAGTATCTGCCTTTGGCTCAGGTCATGATGTCATGGTCCAGGGATCGAATCCCACATCAGTCCTGCTCAGCAGTGAGCCCATCTTTTCCTCTCCCTCTGCCTGCCGCTCCCCCTGCTTGCATTCTCTTGCTCTCTCTCTTTCTCTCTGTCAAATAAATAAATAAAATCTAAAAACAACGACAACCATAGTTCTGAGGGGAGATCCACAGACTTGTCAGCCTGCTAAGAGAGCTGCAGGCATACATACAGTAGAAGCAGCGTCGCTCTAACCCCTGAACCTCTCCCTTGGTTCATTTCCTCACCTAGTCTGCCTCATCTGCGTTTCCTCCCTGGTTCTCTCTTTTCCCAGATTATCTTAAAATCGTTCCCTGCACAAAATTTAAAAAAAAAAAAAAAGGCAATCATTGAAGACTCAAACACTAAATCAACTAAATGTACTATCTACTCTTTTTTTTTTTTTAAAGATTTTATTTATTTATTTGACAGAGAGAGATCACAACTAGGCAGAGAGACAGGCAGACAGGGAGAGAGGAAGACGCAGGCTCCCTGCTGAGCAGAGAGCCCAATGTGGGGCTTGATCCCAGAACCCTGAGATCATGACCTGAGCTGAAGGCAGAGGATTAACCCACTGAGCCACCCAGGCACCCCTGTACTATCTACTCTTAAGGAGTACTTGTATTTATAAATTTGCATGGCTCCAGATTTTCAGTCTCCAATTAACTTTGAGTATGATGGCCCCAAACCCAACTCAGCATTTTGCTGACATAAAGCATGACACAGGCAACTCCATTTATCAGAAATCCTAGAACCGCCTCATAACCGCCTGCCAGCACGAAATGATTCCCATCAGCCAGCAATGGCACAATAGGTTCAAACAAAAAGCATTATTATAAAACAACAGTAAACTAATCCAGAGATGGTTGCTCAGCGGCAGCCAAGATTCTTTGAGTATCAGGTATCATCTTTCTGATGTTTGAAAATGCAAAGATGCAGCTCTCCCCCACATCCAGACTTAATGGCAGTCTCATGGGAGTGTGCTTGAATAACACAGGAGACTCACATAATGTCCAGGCGTGGGTTCCCTCAATGAGAAGATGACAGAGCCAAAGAGCGCTTCCTCACTGAATATGGGGGTACAAGGCATACATTTATGATAGGGCATAGAGGAATCACAGGGAATCAATATCCCGATGTGATCATAAACCTATACATTAGTCCAAAAGAAAATCAGATTAGAGGTTTTCAATAGTGAAACTTACATTACAAAGTTTTCCCTAAAGCTTTGACAAGGTCATTTATGTTAACTTGCTTTTCTCAAAAGAACCTTCCATTCAATATACAGAAGAATGTGAAGGCCAAGGTTATAAAGTTGAAGAACTTCTTTAATATAAAAATATTTCTCAGTTGATTCAATTAGGGCCGTGATATCATTTCTTCCTCTGGCTTGTTCAACCCTCTGTTCCCCGATTCTTAACAAAGAAATTCCTTGTGGTTCCATCTTAAAAGCAAAGTGAGAAATTGTGACCTACATTATACCCGGACACATGGCTTGAATGGTCAACACTGCATTCAGTTCTGTTTTTCCATAATCCTCGCGTTTTAGTTTGTACGTCATTGGGTCAGTGTTAGCTGACTCTCCAACACAGGGTGCTTTTACAGAGCAGCAGTAACAGAAAGCCTGGCAGGGTCTCTGGGTTTGTTATTAATCGATTATCAAGTGGCTTTATCATGCTATACCAATTAGCCCAGGCTTCATGAGTTTTGAAAAGTCAAATGTTTAGGATACTTAGCCTAGATAGTCAAGCCATGCATACAAGACGTTAGGTAGATGTTGGGACTAAGACTTTTAGCTCAGGGGCTGTATTTCCTTCAATTCCAAATGCTATTTGATTCTCTACATGATCAAGACCAGGATTAATCCTGTTGAACTCTAAGGGGAACTTGAGATTGGGCTGTCCTAGGCCTTGCAGTGGAACGTGTTCCTACAGTGACTGACCCCACAAAGCTTGTATCCATCTCAGAGTGGGTGCCCCAGATCTATAGATTCATAAATAGATCAGCTTGCATGCAGATTCTTGCCTGAGTTTAAGGTTTCTTAACTCTATAGGTAAACGATCACTGGGCAAACGGCACTTGGTATCTATCTAATCTTGTCTGTGTCAAAAAGCCGTGGTGTAAAGCCCACAGAGTGTACTAGGCCCACTATATGTATAACCACCAAATCAGGATGTAACCAGTCTCTAAAATCCCAAATCTTTGCCCCACCTTTGTTTCCTCCTATTTATCTCAATTTAAGCCAATTAAAAGAAACATGATTATTCATGAGGAGCTCTTCACTATCTACTAGATGAAAATTCTTCTCTTCAAAGCACTTTAGAAAAGTAGGCTCCACAAGAGCCCGGTGACAACTCTTATCATTTTATTCAGGATGAAGGCTCAGCTATTACTACATAGCTGATAGGACAAAGTATTAGAAACTCCTGCATTTACGACACTGTGACAAGCTATATCTTCATTGCTTATTCAGCTGAGCCTTGTCTATTTGTCATCTTCAGACAAAAGTGTATGCCTTTTAGAAAGATGTGAACATTCTGTATTTCAACACGGGCAGCATGTCTATGATATGGCAAGATCTCTAATGAACAGAACATACAGCATGGTCCAAACAGCTCTTCTTTGAAAATTAAGACTGAAAGGAAATTCTTTAGTTTGCTAACTATATTTCCTCTCCTTTTGACATTGGGGTGTTACACAGAGCTCAGACAGTATTCAATTTATAATAGGGATGGATGGTGGTAAGGGATTAAAACAGGGTATTACTTACTCAGTTGTAAGTAAACAGAAATAAAATCTCAAGGACAGAGAGGAACTTAAAAGACCAAAACTCCTGTTTCCTGACCAAATCAAGACTCGAGTAAATTAAATGACTCCAAGGCCATCGCACTGAGTGTCCAAGGCACACAATACCACATAGTTTCTTAGTTTATGATTCATTTTTCCACTCTATCATATCATCCAAGACACACAGAAGTCAAGGTAAGCATGTTAGAGTGAACCACCTAGTCCCTTCGCAAATTCCTTCTGAATACTACTAAATTCTTCTCCCTGCACCTGAATCAGGTCTGCCTGCAACCTACAAAATTTTAACTGGAATTCTCTGACCAAATGAAAGAAATACACTCAAACATCCTACACCTCCCATAGGCAAGAGCACCTGACATCCAATCTTAAGATAATAAGCAGTTCGATTTCTAGGTATTCATCCCATCCTGTTTTGACAAAAGGAGAGGGCATAAGGCAACAAGACACAGGACTCTTTCCTCCCATCACATTTCCAATAGATGGGGCTCTTGAGTGGAGGAGTTCCTGTTCCCTTTGAATAACCCAAATGTTTGAGACTGTCACTTATGAGTAAGATTTCATTATAAACCATATCTTAGGGAGAGTCAGTTGCAAAAAATAAATATATGTATATATATACATATATATGTATAACATCAAGTCTTTATAGTGATAAACTGAAGGAATGAATTTCAAAGTGGTCCTCAAACTGGCAGCCTTAGCAATTCCTGAGAACTGTTAGAAATATAAATTTTAGGGTCTATCCCAGACCTTCTGAATCAGAAACTGTGGTAGTGGGACACAACAACCTGTTTTTAAACATGCTCTCTAAATGATTCTGAAACAAGCTAATGCTGGAGAAAAAATGAACTAGAACATTCCAAATGCTACACTGACTTGTGTTGATGGACTGATAACCTGGACACACAGACATGCATACAATGATCTCTAGTTCCAAATGCTTTCTCTACAGGGGCCCACAGACTTATACAAAGCGTCAAGCTTATCCAAGTTAGATCACTTTCTGGCAACTGTCTATGGCAGACGCTGCCTAAAAATGACTCATTTTCCAAAAGTATGGAAGAGTTTTATGAATACAGAATTTATGACTCAGTTTTCTATTGTTTAAGTGGACAACTAGTTCTGTCCATTACAAATTAGATTTTGCCTGCTTTCCTCCAAAGACAGAAATCGTAACCTAAAGTGAAGAGAAATAGGAAATAGCGATGTCAGAACACTCTCTACTCTGTTGTAGCTTACAAAAACCTGGTCTAAAAATAAAATTTGTCTATATGGTCATGCTCTGTCAAGGGCAAGGGACATTCTAACATTAAGGACCTGGGTCCAGCACTAATTAGATAAAAATCTAGAATGACTGAGTTCCCTGATGTTCCTGCTACAGTAAAGGTTGATAAAATCAGATTTTTAAAGAAGCCACTTTTTTGTTAGAAAAAAAAGTGAATAATCCTAAGGCACCAGAATCAGTGAGTGCTTTTACTTTAAAAATAGACTTTTTTCCAACTTTAGCTCAGGTCATGATCTTGGGGTCCTGGGATGAAGCCCGGCTCAGCGGGGAGCCTGCTTGGGATTCTCTCTCCCCCACTCCCCCTAAAAAAAAAATAATGATCTACAAAACAAAAGCACCCAAAGATGATCTAGACAAATGGAGAGACCAATAATGTTTATGAATGTTAATCCAGTTAAGATGTCAATTCTCAAACTGGTTTATGGATTTAACACAATTCCAATAAAAATCCCAGCAGATTTTTGTTGTTGTTGTTGTTTTGAAGTAGAGACAAGCCAATAATAAATTTTACATGGAAAAGTAAAAGGATTTTTTCTTAAAGATTTTATTTATTTATATGACCAAGAGAGAGTGCATGTGCAAAAGCAGGGGTTGTAGTGGCTAGAGAGGGAAAGTTTCCTGCCAGCAGGGAGCTCTATGCGGGTCCTGGTGGGATCCTGACCTGAGCCAATGGCAGATGCTTAAGCGACTGAGCCACCCAGTGCTCCGGAAAGGTGAGGGATTTAAATAGCTCAAACAATTTGGGGGGGAGGGTGAGGGATGAGGGAACTCAAGCTACTGACTTACTGTAGTATTTCCAAAAGGACAGACACCTAGATCAAAGAACGGAATAGAGTATACAAATAAAAGCACACAAATATGACCATAGGTTTCAAAGTACAGAAGTCATTCAACAGTAAAAGTGTAGTCTTTTCAACAAATGGTGCTGTTATACTCAGAAATCCATACTCAAAGAAACTAAACAACTCAAAATCTATCACAGACCTAAATGTAAAACACAAAACTATAAAACTACTGGGAAAAAAAAAAAAAACATGGAGAGAATCTTTGTGATCTTGATTTGGGCTAAGAGTTTTGAGACAGGACAACAAAAGCATAAACCATTAAAAAAAAAAAAGATAAACTGGACTTCATGAAAATTAAAGACATTGGCCTCAGTTAAAGAAAGACACTGTTAAAGAGAGTGAAAAGACAAGGTACAGGCTAAAAAACAAACAAACAAAATCTCATGTATGTCCAACAGAGGACTGGTATCATAACATATAAAGAAGTCCCATAATTCAACAATAAGAAGTGTACTTTAAAAGTGGACTCAAGGGTGCCTGAATGGCTTGGCTCAGTTGGTTAAGCATCTGCCTTTGGCTCAGGTCATGATTCCAGGGTCCTGGGATCGAGCTCCACATCCAGCTCTTTGCTTAGCAGGGAGCCTGCTTCTCCCTCTCCCTCTGCCTGTGTTCCTTCAAATTCGGTCAGTGGGCTAAGTAAAAGAAGCTAGTACCCAAAGGTTACTACTTTATGTACATTCATATGACTTCCTGGAAAAGACATAATGAGAGATGAAGGGTTGCCAAGGGTGAGAAGTAGGGAGAAGGTATGATTACAAAGGAGCAGTGCAAATAAGATATTTAGGGGACTATAACAGTTCTGTAGCCTTACTGTGGTCATGATTACACAAATATATACAACTGTTCAAACTTGTAGAACTTGACACCAAAGAAGTAAAATTTAGTGAATGTTACTTCAAAATACAGTAAAAACGCATTTCTTGGGATAGTCAACTCATTGTCCAATATCTTCTGGTGTATGAGTACATCCTAGTTTTAGAATGCTAAGTTACTGACAGAATTTCCTGACTCACAAGTTTTAAACATGTGTAAACCAAAAACTTGAAACTCCATCATTTTAATTTACTAAAATTAACACTGGACCCAACTGTCATTTTTTAATGAACTAAATTCAAATGTAAAATGTTGAAGTTTTCTCCGAGAATTTTTATTATTCCCCTAAACATTGAGAATCAAGCACAAATATTCTAAGTGATTCTTTTCTGTGGTGCCACCGACTCCCTCAATGATTTTCAGAAGATAGCTGATAAACTCAAGGTGATTTTGTGCAAATAACCTTGGTCCAATTACTACGAAGTATCAGCAGGGAGAACCACCATAGGTGAATGTACATCAAAGTTGAAATCCCAAACACTCCTTATTTATACCCTTTTTTCCCTCCACTTATGCATCCCTGCCATTTCAGTGAGTTCCTCCTATAAATTAGATGTTATAGGTAGGTTTTTCACTTAACCCTTACAATAGCTTGTGTTCCAGTTTAGGAAACAATTCGGTGATCACACAATACAGGAGCTGACAGATCTAACTTCTATTTATTGCTACCCAACACTCTAATTCCCAACTCCTCCAGGGAAATTAAAAGAAGAATAAGAAGAAAAAGGAGAAGGAGGAGGGGGAGGGGGACAGGGAGGAATGAAAGGGGGAGAAGGGGAAGGGGGAGAAGGGGGAGGGGGAGAAGGGGGAGGAGGGGGAGGAGGAGAGGAAGAAGAAGAAAAACCTCTGCTTTAGTTTTCTTTCCTATATACCTAATATTTTATTTTAAGTCGTTCTAGGAATAGAGCAGGTTGAAGTGCAAAACTCAACAGATACATTACCGTTACTTGCCTATGTATGTTGTATCTTCTACTTATGAAGAGGTGACTCCAGTTAGAGGGAACAAAATTTGGAATTACAGTGAGCAGGTTCAAAAGGAGTAAGTGTGTACTTACCTCCCTGAAATTGCATCACATGGAAGAACCACACTTGTGTAGGCATCCAGTAATATATAAAGTCAAAAAATATTCTGGATTAAAGGCATATAAAATCCCTAATGTTTTTCCTTTATCCTTTAAGCACTAACCTGCCTCAGGGAAAAAAAGTTATTTTACCCTCTTTGTAGATTAAATAGACCACTGAAATAATTCCTGACCACCATTACTTGGCATCTGGCTGCCACTTTCTTCACTAGCTCTCTTACCAACAGCTGCTTTGGAATACCATATTTACAGAGAAGGGGATCACTATCTTGCCCTGTGTGTGTGTGTGTGTGTGTGTGTAAACAAGCAGTTACAAATGGAATCATCTTCACCAATTTTTAAGATACAGCGTTTTCTGGAACTGGAAATAAAATTTCAAGTAAGACAGCAACTCTTCTTTCAAAAGCCACCAGACAACCAAAAGTGACCACCTACAGACCACTTGCAAAGGAAATTCACTTGTAAATGCTCTAAGATCTAATTCACAAATGCCAAATAGTCACTTGACATCTTCTAAGGCTACCTTCTGTTCTATTTTAAAGCACTGAGAATGTTTTGGACAACTTTCTATCTCACTCATCTTTTCCCTTTTTCCACCCCCAACACCTCTTCTACAATTCTCATTATGTTCTGGGCTTTTCTGACCAATTACTATTTCTATCATCTTCGAGAATTAAGAATAATGTTTAATTCAACTATAATCCAATAAAGACTGGAAATTTGATGATAGACATGAAATATGATGAGAAAAATATTATCAATTTTGTCAAAACTTTATCATTTTTTCTAAGTCAAACAAAGTTAAAAATGTATGTAGCATGTGAAATCTTAATAAGATGTTTATCTTTTCCCAAAACAATAAAACAGATTAAAAAAACCTAGTATATCAGTAATTTTTGGGCATCAAATTGTGTTATTGACTTGAACTGAGTTTACAGTCATCTGAGATCTTAAGCCCATTTCCTACATATTATTAAACTGCATCTCCTTTTTAAAAGATTATTCCCCTTTTTCCTCAAAGAGAACATTTCTATCTCCAAATCCACTTCTGTTCTGACTTTCCTGCTGATCTCTCTCTTGACCTTTATTTTTAAAGAAACAAAAGAAAACCAAAAAAAAAAAAAAAGATTATTTTTCTAAAAGCACAGCACATTCACATTCAGTATTTGGAGTCCTGCCATTTAACATCTGGACATCTCTCAAGCTGAAATTCATCTTGGTGAAATGTGCTTTGCTTAAACAGTTTTGAAAGCAAATACGAAACAAATTTGGTACTATAGATACATACTTCTTTGTTCTTTTATTCTTCTTTGTTCTTCAATTATTTTTCTGCAAGCTGAACTCTTAAATGTTGGAGGCAGTTGGAGCCACTATGTATTTCTATCTCACCCCACCTTCTACTTGGGATGAAGAAAAAGACCTCAAAAATATATACAACTCCTTTTATGCCATTGAAAATCTTATATTGGAATTAAGCCATGAAAGGTAAAAAAAGAATTTAAGAATTACTTGACAAATAGTCACAAGAATCCTCTAAGAATGTAAAATTTTCAAAGCAACAAAATCTTCTGAATATCATTTTCATTCTTCTAATAGGAAAGATAACAAAAGCACTCATTTACTATGCAACAAGAATTTCTTCCGGAAAGACACGTGGATAGATGTTTGGTTCAAAATGTACTGGTTAAACTGTTAATGTTAATCTAAACTCTTTTTTTAAAAAAGATTTTCGAAAGAAAGAGAGTGCATGAGTCGGGGGAGGGGAGAGGGAGAGAGAAGCAGATTCCACGCATGAGCCTGACATGGGGCTCAATCTTATTACAATAAGAGCATGACCTAAGGCAAAATCAAGTTAGACCCTTAACCTAATGAGCCATCCAGGTGTCCTCCTAATCTAAACTCTTAATTCGAGACATAATAGGGCACAGTAGTGGCTACAAACCCCACATAAATGTGACAGTGATCAAATATTACAACACTGTAACATTAGACATCTCAGCTACTGTTCTGTATCAGACTGCGTGTCATGTGGGCAATAGGTTTCTCTTTCATTTCCCCTAATGCAGAGCTCTAAGGATGCTGGGAACATAGAAACCCTGAATCGAGCTAAATGCAACCTTCTAGGCTCCCTGTATTCAAAGCACTACCGTGATTCAAGAACAGTGGTAGAGGGAAAATACAGTCCCTACCACCAAATAACAAAATCCAACTGGATGGGGAGAGAAACGCAGGTTCAACACAATGTTAACCTAAGACGATGAGAGTGAATGTCAACAAAAAGTTATAAACAGTGTACTGACAGAGATCACTTTGGATTTCAAGAGACAATTGCTTCCAACAAGACTTCAAGGAATACAGGTCGCCTGATGCTGATACATTTTGAGTAGGGAGGGCAAACAAAGGTTTTTGGCCAAGGGAGGGAGACAATCAGGGCTACATTACAGGAACAGGAATCAGATGTCAACATGCAGGACAGGCTGAGAGTGGGTAGATCAAATGTAAGCAACCAGCATTCTGGCAACTGGAAAGACAGAGAAAGTGTATATGGAAAAGCTCATCCACAGACCTTATTAAAAGACCAGAAGTGGGAGGAAGGACAAAGGAACCCCAACAGTAATTGATGTGTTAGGACCCAGGGTCGGTAATTTTAAAAAGGAAGGAAATCCTAAAATTGGAGGGAATGAGGTGAAGTTAAAAAAAAAAAAAAGATTTTCTTTTTGGAGCAATTTTAGATTTACAAAAAAATCAAGGGAAAAAGGACAGATACGCCTGCCACACCCACCTCCCAGTTTCTGCTGTTATTAACATCTTGCATTAGGGTGGTACATTTGTTTCAACTGATAAATATTGAGACATTATTACTGACTAAAGTTCATAGTGTACATTAGGGCTCACTCTTGGGAGTCACACATTCTAATACATGGGTTTTGACAAACACATAATGACATACTCACTATTAATAGCCTTATACCCAATAGTTTCACTGCCCTAACAATCCTGTGTTCCAGCCATTCTTTCCTCCCTCCCTCCTCCTAAGCTCCTGACAACCACTGATCTTTTTACAGTCACCATAGTTTTGCCTTCTCTGGAATGTCTTATAGTTGGAATATACCGTTTTCTTAGATGCCAGCGATGCCAGCTCTCCCAAAAGCTTTCACTAACTTATCTACTAGGTCAGATCCATACTTCTGTGGCTTCTTTGAAAGATGGGAAGTCACTGAGCTTCAGTATCACAAATTTATTTTATAAGGAATTCCAAGAACTCCCACATGAAACATACCCACAAACCAATTTAATTATTTTAATATACTAAATTTTACCACAGTTCCAGACCATCATCCTTTTTAAGAGTGGTGCTTCGATACCAGACAGACCTCTGTCAAGCCCAGAACTTTCCCTTCGTGCTTTGACCTTGAGCAAGCTAATCTCTGAAAACTCATGGGGTTTTTAAAAATGTATTTCAGGAATGATATCGTGCCCCTCAAAGGAATGCTTTAAGGATAGATAATATTAGTAAAACACAGTGCCTGGCACAGAGGAAGCACTCAATAAATAATAATGATTAAAATTTTTTGTGTGTGTGGTCTGAATTTTCTACCAATGAAAGAACATCAAAATTAGCCAAGGCTATGAGAATTCAAAGGCAACATTTCATAAACCTCATATACATAGTTAATAGCTATGATGGGCACAAAATACCACAATTGTTAGAAGGACCTTTTTTTTTTTTTTAAATAAAAATTGTGACTTACAGCCTCTTTGTGAGTCTAAATATCTGTGAATATCCACACCCTAGTTCAGACTAGAGCATCAGAGAAACTCTCTGATCGCATTCTAGTTCTAACTAGCTTTTTTCCCCGATGCAACAGATGGTATCACACCTTAGGCTGTGGTTTCTTCACAGAATGACCCCAAGAAGCCCAAGTTATCTCTTAAAGGTCACCAATAAAGGAGGCAATTACAAGGTTCTAATGTCATGGAATACAAAGTTAGGTACTAAAGCAGAAAGATAAGCATGCATCCATCTGGCCTGGAGGAAGTATCCAGAACATACCAAGCCCAGGGCTGCCTAGGGGCTTACAAGTTTTCCCTCCAATGTTACAAAAGCCTTGTACAAAATGTGAGACTGCCACTCTGAGTCTCACCGTCTGTGCCCAGTAATTCTCTTGGGGTAAGATTGGAGAACCCTCTGCTTTAGTAGCATATTCTATCTTTTGGTTAGTGGTCAAGTTCTATGAAAATGTCTCTCCAAATAGTTTATATTTCTAATTCTGACAATGAGAACAAGAAAAAGCATCAGGAGAATCCAGCTCCAAAGCAGATTATCTGAGATGTGTTATGTTCTTGCACTAAGGATTTCTGTAAGAGGACCATATACCAATCATGTCTATACACTCATTTATGGTAGATACTTTACTGTAGTTATCAATACTACACTGGAGAATTTTTATCAATGCTTTTTTTAACATTCAATCAAGAAACCCAAGAAATACTCTAAATGTATATAATGTAAAAAGAAACTCTCTAAATGATGTTTGTCATAATTTTAAAAATATGAAAAATGGTTAGGTCTTGGGAATTGGGAATTGTCTGGTGGGAACAAAGTTTATTATTCATTCAGCTTTGTCTACCACAGGCAAAGCACTGTGGCTACAGTATCATCCAATGTAGTATAAATTAGCCCATCTCTGCCCTTGGCCCTCCCAAGTCTAGCCATAAAGACAGACAAGTAAGGACAAGTAATTTCAACACAAGATAATAAGTACTATAATAGAGGTAGGCTATAAGGTACAATTGTGTCTTGCTTTTCTCAACATTATAATCAAACATTTTCTGAGGTTATTATACAGTCTTTCTAACCATTGTTTGTAATGTCTACCTAATGCTCCAATGACTTGCTAGGTTAAATATGATAAACAGGGGCGCCTGGGTGGCTCAGTCAGTTATGCATCAGACTCTTGGTTTTGGCTCAGGTCATGATCTCATGGGTCATGAGATGGAGCCTCACATCGCACACTGTGCTCAATGGGGAGCCTGCTTGAAGCTTCTCTCCCTCTGCCCCTCCCTCCTGCCACACATGCTCTCTTTCTTTAAAATAAATAAATCTAAAAATATACAATAACATTAATGCCATAGTGAATTCTTCACGATCATCAGTGAAGCTAGGACAGCTATGTGGCTTTTACCGCATCAGACATTGATTTCTTAGGCAGAATTTAAAAAGAAGCATTAGTTTTTTATATATATATCATGTATTTTTAAAACACAGGTGTCTGTATACACATACAGTCAATCTGTTTACCTAAAGTGTTCCACACAAGTGCAAAGGGATAAGGATTCCTAAGACAGAGGGTGCAGATGGGAGCTTTATGCATATGCTGTGTTTTTGCTTTGTTTTATTAACAGGTTAAAAAAAAAAACCCATCTCAGTGTATGTCATTTTGTAGAACTGAGCATGTTGCAAGTTTAGTCATTTTACTTTTCTGTGAATTGGTCTGTTCTTTGGACACCTATCATTTAAGTGTTTTGTTTTTTCTTACAAATTTATACACATCTCACTTGATCTTTATTTAGTTCCGGGACTTGGTCTTTAGTTTTGGAAGGGCTCTGAAAATCACCCTGGAAGACCATATCATGAAGTCCTTCTTTTCTTCAATTTCTGCTCTGCTCCCATCTTAGCACAAACCAGGGCTAAGCAAGGCCCTGCCCCCATGTTCTTTGCCATTCTTCCTTCATTCCTTTTCCAGTTCACTTTGGACATTTCTCCAATTTCTCAAAAAAAAAAAAAAAAAAAAAAGACATACCCCTGTCTTATTTTGAAAATATCTCACATATACAATCTAACTGGATTTTTCCTTCATGTTCCTCCTTACCCCTCTTGACCTAAGGATGTCCCTCCCTAATAAGCAGTCTGACCCTTCGTCTAAAAAGGAAGAATCTACCCCTTCCCCCAGTCCCTCGCAGAGGCAAACTTCATCCCCATGATATGATGAGGCGTATCATTAACTGGGAACCAAGGACACTCATTCTGTATCAGGCCTTCTCAAACAATGTATTCTCAACTTTCTCAATCATAGATTCCTACTAGTACAAGTATTCTGAGCACATATCCACTTATTTACAAATTATATACGTGTACTACAGCTTAGCAGAATGGGGAAGAGCAGAGCTGTGGCACCAGACTCCACCAGTTTCATAGCTTCATTAGCAAGTCACTAAACCTGTCTTCCTGTTTCCGCAACTGTGAAATGGGGATAAAAACAGCACTTCCTAAAGTTTTTATGAGCATTAACTAAGATATGTAAAGAGCTCACAACAGTGGCGGACACAGAAATAGGAACATGTATGTTTGCTATTGATGCTTTATACTGACATTGTCACCATTTTTAAAAATAGCTTTGAGAGTAGTTTTTAGTTTTAGATTCCCAGTCAAATCGAGAAGATATAGAGATCTCCCATATCCCCTACCCCTACACAGGCAGCCTTTCTCGTTCTCAACATTTCCCTACCAGCACTGTTCCTCTGTTATCATCAGTGACTCTATGTCCACACATCATTATCACCTCAACGCTACAGGTGACCCTAGAGTTCACTCTTGGTGCTACACCTTCCATGTGTTTGGATAAATGTATAGCAACACGTATCCACCACTGTATTATCATATATAGTATTTTCACTTCCCTAAAAATCCTCTTTGTTCTATCTATCCATCTCTCCTTCCCTGTTCTAAACCTTAGCAACCAGCGATCTTTTTAATTTTATTGTTAAAAAGATCATCTTTGTTCTATTGTATTGCTTTGCTCTTTTGCCAAAGATCAGTGAACTATACTTGGGTGGGTCTATTTCTGGGCTATTTCTTTCCATTCATGTGCCATCTACTCTTCTACCATGACCATGTTGTCTTGGTCACTATAGCTTTACAGTAAGTTTGGAAGTCAGGGACTATCGGTCTGCCAATTATTCTCTTTCAATATTGTGTTGGCTATTCTGGGTCTTCTGCTCCTCTGTGTTAACTTTAGAATTAGGTTGTCAATATCCATGAAACAGCTTCTGTGATTTTGCCTTGAATTACACTGAATCTATAGATTAAACTGGGAAGAGTTGACATCTTAGCAATAATAAGTCTTCCTATTCATGAACAGGAAATATCTCTGCTCATTTGTTCTTCTTTGAATTTGCTCACCAGAGTTCTATAGTTTTCCTTGTATAGCTTTTGTATATATTCTAGGATTTCTACTTAAGTATTTCATCTGGGGGGATGCTCATGTCAATGATGTGTTTTTAATTTCAAATTCTACTTAGTTCTTGATAGTGATTGACTTTTATGTATTAACCTTGTGTATTCCTTTCTTGCTATAATTATAAGCTCCAAATTATTATCTACATTTTTATCTACAACAAACAAGAAAATTTCCAGAAGCAACAAATAAAAAATAGATGTCCTAGTATATCCCCCCCCCCAACTTTCCACTCTGAAGATCATTGTTTTTGTCTATTATAAAGAGTCCTGCTGGCTTAACTCTTGGCTCAAATCTCAATAGGGTAGACAGATGTGTGCTGGATGGTCAGTATTTTTTCCATTAACTTCAAGTCTGAGATAAATACATGCCACTGTCTTCTGGGGAAAGAAGGTAACATTTACAAATTGCCCACTAAGGGCTAGAAATTTCCTATGTTGGGAATGAGACACTTATTGGCAGTGAATTAATTGTACTTAGGTGAAGGGGGTGTGGTGAGAGCAGAGTGAGAAACTGATAAGGAAAATATACTAGTCTCTCTTTCAGCCCAACTGTGAGGTCTCTTAGGTTACTTTCTGTACAGTGTTTGAAGAATGGATGGAGGCCTCAGAGGTGTCCAGGAGCTAAAACCTATACTGCGTTGGTGGGTTATATGTGCTTCCCGACTTTACACTAGTTATCTGCCCATTCCTGTCTGGTTGCTGGTAGTGCACACAGACTATAAAACACTGAATGTGTCTATTCCTAAACTTCCAAGACTAGTACAGTGCCTGGTACACAGAAAGGGCTCAATGTTTAAATAATAGGGCTTTGCCCCTTTGTGTAGTCAAGACTGGATTACATAACTAATGACAGTTGCTGTTAAAAATGGTGGTTGCTGAGGAGAGGGACACTGGTGGAAAAAGTTTTACAAGTGACAGGAATAAAGGTGGGCCCCTGCACAGTGCTTGGAACACAATGGGTGGTCAACAGATATTTCTTCAGTGGATAAATGGGGTCTCAAAGACCAGAACTAAAACAGCAGAGAGTAAAGAGGCTGGAAATGGTTTGATGAAAAGCTATGAGCGTGGAGATCAGGAATAGAGCCATGTGGCTCTGAAAGACAGATATCTTGGAAGCAGTGGAAGATAGACTCAGAATATCACTTAGAGATTTGGCAGCAAAATCTGCTGAGCCAATTCTACGGTTTCTCAAGCTGATGATGTATAAGGATTGTTTTTTTTAAAGAAACTAAGGAAATTAGCACCTGTAAAATGCAAGTCTCTTCAAACTGTCCCTCAATTTCCCTTATGAGAAGAATCCCTGCTCCTTTCTTCTTTTTATAATCAATAACTTAGTTAAGCCAACTCTTTCTTCCTTGAGAGAGCAGGTGATGGGAACAGGAAAAACCTAGACTTGGATGACTCCATGGTCCTGGGGTAAAACCCTGCTGTGCTTTGTTGCTTCCAGAAAGGCCTTGGCCAGCTCTTTAAGCAATCTGAACATGACACTGAGGCTCAAATGGTATTATGTATATAAATTGCTAGATACAGAGTCTGGCTTCATTCATCCATTCACTAAACAAGTAATTGCCAAGTGCTTACCTAGTGCCAGGCCCTGCTCTATTCACCAAGCCTATGCTGAGAGCAAGGGCAGAGTTCTTTTTTTTTTTTTTTTTTTTTTTTAAGATTTATTTACTTGACAGAGATCACAAGTAAGCAGAGAGGCAGGCAGAGAGAGGGAGATCACAAGTAGGCAGAGAGGGAGGGGTGGGGGAAGCAGGCTCCCTGCTGAGCAGAGAGGCAAGGGCACAGTTCTTATCCTTATGGGACTAACTCTCTTCTGAGATAGCCACACAGGTCCTAAGAGCTTATACCACAAAGAATGGCCTCCTCTATGCATCCAGGGAAAGCTCCTCCAAGGACACAGCCCTTAACGTGAAATCAGTAGGGTGGTGTGCAGAAGCCAGGAAGAGGGCACTTGTGTGAGGGCTCTAAGGTGGGAACAGCCCATCTGAGGGACAGTGAGGAGCAGTATGGCTAGCAGGGCTGGGTACCAGAGATGAGTGAGGGAGGCAAGGACCAGATCACTAGATGGAAGCATATGAAGGGCAGAAACTGGAGAGTCAGGACTGATAGTACATGGGCACAACTAAGCAGAAGGTAAGGGAGGGATCCTGGGCTGCGGAGTTGAGTGCATACTGGTGTTTCATGGCAAAAGGACATGGTGGAAAGCACATCTGTCGCTGGGGGAAGGATGATGGTGATGGGAGGGTAGTATTAGAAAGTCATGAGTTTGAACCTGAACACTTGTTTGAAATAGCACACAGAAGAGGACGATACTGAGTATGCAACAGTAGCCAGATCTGAGGCTCAGAGAAGTGGCCAGGCCTAGAGACAGATGCTTACGAGTCATCTCCTAAAGAAATCTCACTTTCATCCATCCATATTATAAAAAGAAAGTATAGATTCAGAAAAGAAGAGAGCCTAGGATTGAGGGGTTTTTTTTGTTGTTGTTGTTTTAAGGTTTTATTTATTTATTTGACAGAGCACAAGCAGGGGGCTTGTGAGCACCACTGAGCGAAGAGCCCAATGTGGGGCTCCATCCAAAGATCCTAGGATCATGACCTGAGCTGAAGATTGACGCTTACCTGACGGAGCCCCCCCACCCCGGACTGAGTCTTGATGAACATTTAAATGTTGAATAGACAGAGTAACACACACATGGCAGCACGGGGTGGGGGTGGCACGGCAGAAAACAGCAGTGGAGCAGTAGCAATAACAAAAATTAGGAAGGCAAAAATGAGCTATGAGTAGGGAACCTGAGCAGTGGAAAAATATAACTAGTTCCCTTGCCCTTGCTCACTTTTAAGGACTGACCCTAAGATTTTGCCTGCCTCCCCAGCACCAGGGTAAGAGTTGTCAAAAGTCAGTGGCAGAAGGCTGATGAAACGCAAGGGTGGGGAGGACTAGGTGGGAGGAATGCATTCATGGGCCTGATATCTGAACATATCCTGACCTCACTTTACTGAGGCACACTCCGCTGTCAGCACACAATGGTCTGAAAGTCAAGGCCACCGTCAAAGATGCTGCCAGCTCCGATGGTTCAAAGATTCAGCAGTTTCAGCAGGGTCTTTGGAAGGAATCCATCAGAGATCAAGTCTTGTGAGATATGAAATTCTAGGTAGACCTCTCCAGATAGTACCAACCAAGAACAGAATACCTGCCCCCCATCAAAAAGTACCAATCTAGCTTGAAAGAAAAGCAACCCATGAGACTTGCTGACTAAGACACCAACATAAGAAAGTATGGCATCAAAAGTCATTCTGGGAGGAACAGGAAAATCATCTGTACCACGATAAACTTAAAAATTTAAGAATAACTTTTTTTTAAATTTTTTAAGATTTTATTTATTTATTTAACAGAGATGTCACAAGTAGGCAGAGAGGCAGGCAGAGAGAGAGAAGGAAGCAGGCTCCCCGCTGAGCAGAGAGCCCGATGTGGGGCTCGATCCCAGGACCCTGAGATCATGACCTGAGCCGAAGGCAGAGGCTTTAACCCACTGAGCCACCCAGGCACCCCTAAGAATAACTTTTTTTAAGAGAGAGAGAGTGTGTGTGTGTGTGTGTGTGCCAGTGGGGTGGTGGGGGGAGGGGCAGAGAGAGAGAGAGAATCTTAAGCAGGCTCCATTCTCCATACCTAGCATGGGGCCTGACACAGGGCTCTATCTCACAACTTTGAGATCAGGACCTGAGCCGAAATCAAGAGTCTGATACTTAACTGACTAAGCGACCCAAGCACACAAGAAAATAAGGTATTTTATAGACTAAAAAATTAAAAAGTCAATCTGAACATCATTAGGTTTGTTATATTTAGGGGTAACCTCTCCTAAGAGAATGTTCTGAAATTCTCCAAGTTTTAAAAATTATTTCACACTTCAGACATTAAGCAAGATACATAAAACTCTTTTTTTTTTTTTTTAAAGATTTTATTTATTTGTTTGACAGAGAGAGATCACAAGCAGGCAGAGAGAAAGGGAAAAGCAGGCTCCCTAGCAGGGAGTCTGATCATGACCTGAGTCAAAGGCAGAGGCTTAACCCACTGAGCCACCCAGGTGCCCCACATTAAACTCTTCTTTTAAAGATTTGAGAGAGAGAAAGAGAGTACAAGCAGGGGGAGGAGCAGAAGGAGAGGGAGAATCAGGCTTCCCGCTGAGCAGGGAGCTGATGCAGGGCTCGATTCCAGGACCCCTGGGATCATGACTCGAGCCGAAGGCAGATGCTTAACGACTGAGCCACCCAGGCACCCTCACGTTAAACTCTTTACATTGCATTATCCTCACTAAGTTTTGAAAAACCTATTTTAATTCGAGCATGAACTCCAACTGACTACATTACTTAGCCTGGACACCCACAGTGTGAGAACTCAAACCTATCAATATGTTTGTTTAATGGTGACCACTTTCCTCCACTCCTTTTATTGTCCTCAGCAAGTGGTGGTGGCTGTTGGCATTTAATGGCTATTTGAGAAAAATCCCAACAATGTTCTGCTACTCCCTGGTCCCAGGGAGTGGATTTCCATGCCTCAAGACACTAGAGTGAAGCCGAAGGTGAGGCTTGTCTGAATGAACACTCCCATGACCTCGTTAACTTCAACAACAGCTACAGCACAACGTACGAGAACTGCACGTTATTTCCAGGACACATGCCTTTCTGCCTAAACACAGACAGCCTCTTATTTCCATTCTATTCTTGCTGTACACATCTTCGAGTTCACGGAGTAGACCGAGGATGCCACAGTGACTCCACCCGCAGAATATATACGAGCAACTCTAACTATGCCAAACTGTGTCTCCACTTTCCACACGTAGCAGTGTTGACTTAGAAGTCCCTCTGAGCTCAACACTGTTGCTGGGGCAGCAACCATGGCAACCATTTCAGTCTTTGCCACTCAACAGGGCAGTGTCTCGGAGGGCAAAGCAAGGAGTCCAGTTGCTCCCCCAGGTTGCGCATAATTACAGATGCTCAGATGTAGAAAACACAGAGGGAGGGCTACTTAGAACATAAAAGCCCAGACTTCACCCCACGACAATACAGGGGTACCGGGGGAGCAGGGGAGGACCAGACAACTCAACACAAGAGGCCCACCAAATAAAAGCAGACCTTTTACATGGGACACCATTCAGATGATCAAGACATTATTCTTTTTCCATATTTCTTGTTGGAGTTTGCCTCCATTTGGATTTCTCTGGCACAAGGACCATCTAAAAACTAGAGCCTCATCATGTGTGTTTTTCTTGCTTAGAATTAGGCAGAAATGTTACATTCAATGGCCAATCCCTTCGATGTACATGGCACTTCCAATATGTAGTGCATAAGGCAGCTTGGGGGGGGGTAGAAATGACAAGGAATTTGGAATCAAACAACCTTGGGCTCCAACCTCTGATCTGTTGCTTATCACATCTCCTTGGCAACTTACTTAAACATTCTGAAACTCCTTTTCCCCATTAGTTAGAGGAGGAATTATTGCAGCTTATAGGGTGTGGTGAAATTATTTCTTTTTAAAGATTTTATTTATTTATTTGAGAATGACAGTAAGGGAGA
This sequence comes from Neogale vison, assembly GCF_020171115.1. Taxonomy (NCBI): domain Eukaryota; kingdom Metazoa; phylum Chordata; class Mammalia; order Carnivora; family Mustelidae; genus Neogale; species Neogale vison. The sequence continues at coordinate 214,514,007 of NC_058091.1, forward strand.
AACCATGAATGCGGAGAGGGTTAGAGGGAGAACCAGACTCCCCACTGAGCAGGCAGCCAGATGCGGGACTCAGTCTCAGGACTCCAGGATCATGACCTAAGCCAAAGGCAGTTGCCTAACCAACAGACCCACCCAAGCGCCCCTACTGCGGTGAAATTAAATCAATGTTTAGAAAGAGTGCCTGGCATATATTAAGTTATCAGCAGCAATTATCATTAGGATAAGGCCAGTCCATGATCTATCATTACTTTAGGCTCCAAAGATAAGAAAACAACCTAAAATGATGACATGATAGGTAAATACATATGATCAAGTAGGAAGAAGAACCCAATAGGAAACCACAGAAATCAAACTTGCTTGATTTTAAAAAATGAAATAAATCAAGAGCCAGGTGGGCACATGTGGATGTGTGATGCCATGCTTAAAAAAAAAAACAAAAACTGCACAGATAACTTGCCATGGTATTCAAGTTTTACAGAGCTCAGAGAATTTCATGTTTTCTGTACCATGTCTCAGATCTCATGTAGGATCTGCAGAGGTATCTCCCCATGCAAAAGATGTGCTATATTTTGGAATGGGTACAAGAAGAACCAGATACAGGACAATGATGCTTTTAATGTGGTTTCAAAAGACATCTGCTCAGAAGTCAAGGGGTATAGCTTCTCTGTGATTCAAAGGCAGAGGGCTGGACTGAGGGCCCAGATGCTTATGTTCCAGAAGCAACCTTCCTTGGTATACACGCGAAAGACATAGACTTCATCATAGCAGGACATTTGCTGTTAGTACATGAGGCAGATTTTCGAGAGTGGGTAAGAAGAGATGGCTTCATGTGTTAACACAGTCACGACTGTGCTATATGTCCTAGCGGCAAATCAGAATCCAAATAAATCCCTGCCAGGCGGTCAGAATTCACTTTTTTTTTTTTTTTTGGATGTCACACTAACTAAAACCCATCATGCCTCTCTACTCCATTTTTCTTTAAATTAATTGCTAATATATCTGAAGAACAAATCCAAAGGTCTGCCCAAAAGCTACCTTCCACTTTTTTGACTATGCTCTACTCATCCTCTTGCCTTCAGAGGATCTCATCCTGCACCACAGCAACTCTCTTGTGGGGGAGGATGATCTAGGACCCAGAGATGGAGTCACTCCCAGTTTAATAACCTTTAGGAATGTACCAGCATTCTCTCTTTCACTGGCTGTGGATTACCAGCCTAGAATTTTAGATCCCAGATCCTGTGGGCTCAAGGGAGATATACCAAGGAGCCCACCTCAGCAGTGAGAAGAAGAGCAGAGTAAATTATAGCAATGGCTGCCATGAACTGAGTGTACACCAGATTTAGAGACTGCAGTTAAATTGTCCTTTTGTCCTAACAACTCCAGTATCTCCACATCACACATAAGGAAACAGAGGCTTTGAAACCCAAGGTCACTGAGCTGGGATGCAGAAGAGGTAGGATTCAAATGGACTCCCCATCCTTCACCACAATTCATTCAGTAAAGGTATCTAAGGTTTGGAACTAGGTAACCTTAGCTCCATTTCTCTCTGTGTATGACATGGTCCTGGAAAGTCAAGTCTTTGAGCCTCAGTTTCCTCATCTATAAAAAGGAGACAATACCATCTGGTTTGTGTTCACAGTGTGGATATGTTCACTCAGTCAAGAAAAGATATGAAAACATTCTGTGAAGTTAAGCACTGTGCACAAATGCGGCATTAAGAACAATGGAAATGGGTAGATACTTGTTATCTAATCCATCATTCTGGCAAGTAACTGGCACAAGAGAATGCTGGGCATCTCTGCTCTGAATTCTAAGATGCAAGGCATCATCAGAACATGTACAGCAAGGACTACAAAGTCTCTTTGGTATGAGAGTTGGGGGGTTTGGTTTTTTCCTCGCACGGGAGTCCTACTCTGTAAGATGGCACATGACTTGACAATGCCTTGCTGAGTTTGGTCAGCCAGCCATACCCTTAAGCTATGATAAGTAGAGGTTATAAAATATTCCGGATTCTAATCACCAAGACTCCATCCTGGAGCCACGAGAAGTATTATTATAGGGCAGCTGGTACATCTGTTCACAACAGGAAAAAAGCCAATATTCATCATGGCCTCCAATGGCTTGGTTGTGGGCATAAACTGTCATTTAGCCACATCTTGTAGATTATAAATGTACCTCCAAAAATTACATTTTAGGGTATTTTAGTGTACTCATCTCAAATAGAAATCTCATTTGCGCTTTTCTGAAACCCATGAAATTCTTAGCATTATTCATCAACATTTTCCCATACAGAGGAGAGTTGACTAATCATAACTTGAGCCAGTGCAAGGAGGGGGAGCCCAGCAGAGAACACAAAATGCCACACTTCTCATTTGAGAATGCCAAGTTACATGCAAAACAAACAGCTTTTTTCAATCTAGAGAACAAAGAGAAGTTTAAAGCTTAACAATGACTCTGGGTGAGATAAAGCAAAGTTTATTGTCGCTGCAATAAGTACTCATTATAAAGAGTGCAAAAATAACAAGAGAAGAAAGTCCTACACTTTAAAAAAAGAAAAGTCACCTTTCAAGTAACATTTCAGTTACCCATTACTTACAAAGTAAGGAGGCTTGAGACCCAGGAAAGCTCCCTGGGTTAGAGGAGAACCAGGTTTTTCAAGCAATAGAGCTGTGTTCTCAATCTCCAAAACAAAGATGACAGCACTACTGGCCCTTAAGAGTTAATATGAGGGACTCCTGAGTGGCTCAGTTGGTAAAGCGACTGCCTTCAGCTCAGGTCATGATCCTAGAGTCCCAGGATCAAGTGCCACATCGGGCTCCCTGCTCGGCAGGGAGTCTGTTTCTCCCTATGACTTCTCATGCTCATTCTCTCTCTCACACTCTCTCTCTCAAATAAATAAGTAAAACCTTTTTTATTTAAATTTTTTAAAATTTATTTATTTGTCAGAGACAGAGGGAGAGAGAGTGAGCGAGCACAGGCAGACAGAGAGGCAGGCAGAGGCAGAGGGAGAAGAAGGCTCCCTGCCGAGCAAGGAGCCCGATGCCAGACTCGATCCCAGGACCCTGGGATCATGACCTGAGCCACCCAGGTGTCCCAATAAATAAAATCTTAAAAAAAAAAAAAGTTAATATGAAACAGGGGCACCTGGGTGGCTCAGTGGGTTAAAGCCTCTACTTTTGGCGCAGGTCATGATCCCAGGGTCCTGGAATCAGGCCCCTCATCAGGCTCTCTGCTCAGTGGGGAGCCTGTCTCCCCCACCTCTGCCTGTCTCTCTGCCTGCTTGTGATCTCTATCTGTCAAATAAATAAATAAAATCTTTTAAAAAAACAAAGAGTTAATATGAAACAAGCGCATGGTACTTTCATCTTGCTTTCTGATCAATGTTATTAAGATGTAAGCCAATATCTTCATCCACCAAATCGCTTTTTAAAATAGCACATTCCTTTTGGTGTTTGGAACACATGTGAATATCATTTGCAGCAGAACAACCCCTTCCCATAACCCCCATGCAGGGTATTGACATGTTTGCGTCATCACCTTCTCTTGAGGGCAAGCAGCACCTGTGATTTACTTCTAACCAATGGAATATGGCAAAGGTGACAGCCGGACAGCCCCATGATTACATTGCATTATGTAAGACTCTGCCTTGTTATCACAATCCTTTGTGCTTGTCTCTATTCCTCTCCCCACTTGCTGGCTCTGAAGAAGCAACCTGCTACGAATCCTACAACCCCAGGAAACGGAATACTGCCAACAACTACATGGGGAAGGAAGGAGATCCTTCTCTAGTTGAGCCTGCAGATGAGAACGCACCCCCAGTCACCATGCTGATGGTAGCCTCCTGAAGAGGATTTGGTTAAGCCATGGCCAGACTTCTGACCCAAAGAAACCATCAGATGATAAATGTGCTTTTTAAGCTGTTAAGTTTAGGTAACAGAGAAGTCACACACCATCACAGCTGTCATTTTTTGTAAAGTGAGTAATCACTTCCTAATTAATGGCTTTCAAATTTGGTTCTCTTAAAGGAAATGCTATGCCCCTGCTGAGACGTTGCTCCTCCTAAGAAGAACGACCTGTTCACTGAGTCACACTCTGTGTTAAGTGCCCCTCCACACACAGTGACTGCACCCCACAACAGTCCTAGGAGGACGGAGATGCTTAATGTAGCCATCTCATAGGTAGGGAAGTTGGAGGTCCAACGCCAAAGGACCTGCAGCTACAGCCATGATCCCAACCCATGATCATCTAACCGCGAAATATTCTGTTTATGACTCCATTGTTCTCTACTTGTTTTTGTTTCCACTATCTATTTTTTTTAATTTTTAATTTTTTATAAACATAAAATATATATATTTTGTTTCCATTATCTATTAAATACTTTATGTGAACATTATTAAACTACTTTTCCTTGCTTAACAACTGGGGAAGGACCTTTTGAGAAAAATCATCATTAATATGTTATAGTAATGTGCAATCTATTAAGTAACTAAGATCGCTCTCAATTCCATATACTGTGCTTTGTACCATTAAATAATTTTACTAATTATGGAAATGATATTGCCTTATTATAAAAGCAAGAAATTTTGAAAATTATCAAGAAGGGTAATTTTTGATCCAGTAATATATATAATTACCACTAAGGAAATATACATTTTTCTGAATATAACATATACTACAGATATGATCCTGTATTATTCTATTTCAGTTGCATAACATTAGATTTCACAAACTTGTTTTTAATGACCAAATAGCCATCAACTGCTTATATCACTTAATTAAACAGTCACTTATTCCTAGTCGGGCAGGTTGCTTATATTTTCTCACTTTTGCAAATGGGCAAACATTCTTGTGGAGGAATGTGCTGAGTCATAAAAATATTTGTTGCCGAATTATCCTCCCAGAAGATTATATATTACTTATACTCCCACATAAGAGGTAGGAATATCTGTTTCCCTTAACCCTGTGAGTGGTGATAGGGTTTTAATCATGGTCAATTTGATAGGCAAAAATGGGATGCTTACAGAATTTGCCTTTCTTCAATAAGTTTGAATGTTTCATAAGTTTACTTTTTTAAATGCAAGTTATGTATTAAGATGGACCAAACAAAACAAAACAAAAAAAAAAACCCTCCCAACTGAATGTTCTTTTCTTATTTGCTTATTTGAAAGAGACTCTGTATATTAAGGAGATCCACCTTTGTCTTACTTATAACTGCAATCGTCCCTCTCCTCTTTTCTTTCATAATTGATACTCAGACATTTTTTAATGAAAATACTCTTAAGAAGTAGCCTAATAAATACTAAGGTACAGACCTAAACTCTAAAATAAGGACCTGTTCTAGCCCAACTTGAGATAAAATAGATGTTTTATAGCGTTTCTCCTTTGATAATCAAATTTCCAGAGTTACCTACCACCTCTTTCATGTGCAAGGCCACATGAAACTCTGCCTTGTTATCACAATCCTTTGTGCTTGTCTCTATTCCTCTCCCCACTTGCTGGCTCTGAAGAAGCAACCTGCTACGAATCCTACAACCCCAGGAAACGGAATACTGCCAACAACTACATGGGGAAGGAGGAGATCCTTCTCTATTTGAGCTTGCAGATGAGAACGCACCCCCAGTCACCATGCTGATGGTAGCCTCCTGAAGAGGATTTGGTTAAGCCATGGCCAGACTTCTGACCCAAAGAAACCATCAGATGATAAATGTGCTTTTTAAGCTGTTAAGTTTAGGTAACAGAGAAGTCACACACCATCACACCCCAGACAAAAGAAAATCCTCAGTGATGAACACGTAGGTCAAACACTCCGATGATTCAAACCTTCAAACCTCCTACCAGGCAGGTGAAGCCTCAGGATGCCTACCTCACTCTCATAATTTACTGGAAAATTCCTTAAGTGTCAGACGCTGTAGTAAGTGCTAAAGAAACAGATGAAAACAATATGCTCAACCCTCAAGGCCCTCACAGTCACTTCAGGGGAGAAACCATATGAGCTCGTAAGTGCCATCTCTGAGATACTGGCAAGTCTGGGCAAACTTTTCCTCTCCTGACGTTAAGGAATGAGACAAGCTTTAAGATGCTTGAATAGGGTCACCTGGATGGCTTAGCTGGTCAGGCGTCTGCCTTTGGCTCAGGGCACGATCCCAACATCCTGGGATCAAGTCCTGCATCGGGCTCCCTGCTTAGCAGGGAGTCTGCTGCTCCCACTGCTTGTGCGCTCTCTCTCTCTCTTTCATTCTCTCTGGAAATTAAAAAAAAAATTTAAGGTGCTTGAATAAAACTTTAAAATTAATTCTTTGTCCAAGTGGATGCTGAAAGGAGCCCCAACAGAAAATCCTCAGTGATGAACACGTAGGTCAAACACTCCGATGATTCAAACCTTCAAACCTCCTACCAGGCAGGTGAAGCCTCAGGATGCCTACCTCACTCTCAGGAAGCCACTATCACAGGGAATCATGACCACAGTCATCAGAGGAGCAAACTCAGGAAACTCCTCAGCCACATGTAGCCATGTCCAAACCCTGCGTGACGCCCTCCTGCTCCTACCGAGGGCTGACACGGCAGCCGACTGAGCGCTGCCTGTCTTCAGTGGTCACAGGTCTGGCCTGCCGGCCGCTACATTCAGCTCTACTCAGATGACGATGGTAAGGACTTTGTTGTTTGGATTCTCTCCCAGGACGTTGAAACACAAATGTGGAGAGGGCTGGTGAGTTAGAAGAAGAAACGCAAGTAGGAAGAATCACAAGAGAGCAAAGAAGGCTACATTAATGGCAGAGGCACCAAGAAAAGGGGATATGCTGCTTCTCAGGGAGGTGGCACATGTGGGACATCTTAAACACTCATCACAGTCCCCAGTGCTGCTCCTGCCTCCCAGTCCCTGGGAGCCCAGCGAACCCTCCACTCAACCCTGCAGAGTAATTCAGTCTGTTCAGCCACAGAAAGCCTGACCCAGCAGGTGGACCTTCCCGTTCTGCCTACAGACTCTGGCCCTTGGATGCAGCTCACTCCTCAACTATCAAAATAACTCCCTTTACCCCAGACAAAAGCATGAATGCCCAGAAGAGGTTGTTCCCAGGCTGGTGCCTCTGAGGCCAGGTCAAAGTGGTGTTACATAACCATTATTTTCATTACTGCTCCCACCCCCAGGAGATGTTTCCCAATTACCCTCCCATGAAATTTTAATGCCATAGCAATATTGTGTATTTATTTATGCACTCTGGATGCATCTGTCCTTTAAATATATATATATTTTTTTTGCTTCCCAAGAACCAATGTTGCCCCCCCTGCACATAAGACCCCATTGAGGAAAGAGTTATATAATAAAAAGGTGTAGCAACAGCTCTTCTGGAAAAGGAACTTTTTCACTTAGAGAGGGGAAAAAAAAAACAAAAACAAAAACAAACACTCACATACTCTACCTGGAACTTTCCCATCTCAGACTCTAAAGAGCCCCCAGCTCACCTTTGGAGGTTACTTCTAAGATGTCAGCCTACATAGTTAGAAGTTACCCAAAGGTCTACACATCTCCACATTCTCTATTATGATTTCCTCTAACAGTTTTTTTTTTTTTTGATGGGGGTGGTGAATGTGTATGAGTGTTTCATTGTGTACACAGAAGAAAAGCAGGTGAGGTGACAAAAAGCAAAACAAAAATAATCCCCAGACTATGGTCCTTTTATGCAATTATTCTTTCCCCACCTTGTATTCTGTCCCATTCAGCTAGCCCCCACCCCCCGTCCCGGTGTGTGTATAGCGCCAGAATTAAGAGGTAATAGAATGGTAAAGGTCATACACAATTGTGAGGATAACAGTTTTTCCCAGGACAGTTATGATAGAGAGCTCATGGTCAAGCATTGTGGAGATGCATGCAGGGAATGCCTGCTAGAGAAGCAGAGGACTTTACCCTCCAGCATTGCCAGACTGCTATGGGGAAATCCATCTCAGCCTTGCAAATCATAAATCCTCTATGATATAATATGATGGGATCCTTCTGCCACATAACTTTCTTTTATTTGAGAAATGGACTTCAAATTTTCTTCTCTAGTCATTGTACATATTCCTAAGACTTTGCTCTAAAAGTCTCAGAGAAAACGGGTCATTTGAAGAAAAAAAATTGGCTAAAACTTAGAGAAAATTTAGACCATGATAGAATGAACTATCCTCTCCCATGACCAAAACACATTTAAAATGGGGTGAGAAGGGTTAGTTAACTAGGCCTTATGAGTAATAGCAGGAAAATCACAATGCATTTAAATATTTACTAGCTTCTACTTCGTACCAGGTACTTCCGGAAGCATTGTGATGCATCAGTTAATAAAAAGGTGACGCCTTTAAAGAGCCTACAAATGAGCAGAGCTATGTGGCGAGGTCCAGTGAGGAACAGTAATTCTAGTAATGGTAGAGGTAGTGATAAATGATGTACTGTATTTGAAAGCGATTCAAGTCATGAATATTCACACGTAGAGTAGGATCACAGGGATGGGGAGGGCCATGGCGAGGGTTTGGGGACAAGTTGCAATTTTAAATAGGAATAGGTGACCTATGAGCCAACTTCAAGTAGATGAGATTAGATGTGGACACATGGGGGGGGGTGAGGCCTCAAGGGAGAGCATCCTAGACATATCTGAGGAACACCAAGTAGGCCAGAGTGGCCAAAGCAGAATGGGCCGTGCAGGAGGAGTTGAGACCAGAGACCTAATGGGTGGGGTGCCTTGTGGACCACCATGTGGACCTTGACTCCCACTCTGAGATGGGAGCCACTGGGGAGTTTGGGGAAGAGAAGTAACATCATCGGACTTGCAGTTAAAAAGGCTCGCCCTGGCTGAGTGCTGTGAACAGAGTATGGTGGGTGGTAGACAAGAAAAGAACCACCAGTTAAAAGGATCAAACTCCTGGCAGAAATTACTAGCACAGAGAGGATGTTACTCATCTCACTGTGAACAGAAGCCCAATCTACCACGAGTGAGCTCGGCATCATCCTGTGACCTGGCTGCAGTTTCTGTCACCTTACTACACTATCACCACCCATGCCTTCCTGTAGGTGGCAATTTTCTCACTCTCAGCAACTCCAAAAACTTCCAACATTCGTCTGCATACCAAGGTAACACCCGGACATCTTCATGTCCCTGTCGAGGCTCTCCAGAGCCGCTCTGTCGAGTACCATGCCATCTTCCCTCCCACTACTAATTCCGGAACAGGAAGTCTGGGCTCCAACCTTTTGCCCAAATACCTTGTCACTTCTCAAAGCTAATCTTTTCCTTGTGCTCCTCCCCCCTCTCCCCCACAGCTTAAAGAAATGCCATTCATCTTGAGGCAGTATCCCAGGGCCACCCTTTCACTCAGGTTCCAATCTCAGCACCACAGGCACGACTGCGCCCCACCCTCTGGGGAGACGGGAGGTGTGAACCACTCCCAGACTCACACCCAGGTGAGAGCAAGCCTGAACACACTCCGCAGTTTCATGCTACCCTGGTCCACTTCACAGCCTGCCAGCTTGCAGCCACTCTTCCCCAGGACATGCCTTATTTCCCGAGCCTGAGAAAGAACCCCTGGGGCCAAGAGCATCTCAGACGTCTCTGAATACCTTTTCACAACCTCAACAGATTCACCTCCTTGGTGGTATTCACTGATGACTGGCTTTTGTGAAATTCTTACTGAGGTAATGAACAGGGCTGCCTCCTCCTGCAGACTCTGTTATGTGTGTCTCTGGGGGTGGCCATGGGGGTGGGGCGGGATGGCAGGTGTACAAGCTGATAATGACTACTCAGTGCAGGGAGGGTAAGGTGTGTCAGGTGTTGCAGGAGTCTAACAAGAGGCAAGTAAGAATCACTGTGTGTGCGGACCTGCTGGAGGCAACAAGTGAAAGCCAGGGTGAAATTCTGAAGGCCATGGCCCAACTCAAATGGCCTCAGGGACATGTCAGACCTGGTGATGCAAGAAGGAAGGGGACAGACATTCAAAGCAGAGGGGACAGTGTGTTCAAAGACATACGAATCAGGCGCAGAACCACAAGGAGCTCACTTTGAAGGAAGGAGGCAGTGGGAGAGCTGGAAAGGGATGGAACAACTGATGGGAATCCTATTTATTGATGACAAAGGTTCAAGTTAGGACACAGCAACATTATGTGAAGGTAAGACACCGTGAGGGGATTGTGTATTTCTTCTCAAACAGATGAAAAGCTCGCTAAATCTGTAACACTACTACCAATTCTATGTCACACAACTACCAAAGACATCTATTCAGTGGTTTCAAATATTTTCAGTACAGGAAGAGTGAGAAAAAGATGCATCTCCCCAGTGGCTCCCATTACATTCCATCTAAGCAGACTTCTCAAGATCTGGCAAGCAATTAAAAGATACATCCACATCTGACCATTTGGAGAAGCAACGGTGACAACAGGGTTTCCTCAGGTCTATACACGTGCGACACTAAACACATCAAGGACAACATATGAGAGAGAATGCAAAGTTTGTGTACGCAGAGGAAGCGAGTCCATTTTAAAGCACACACTACTCACGGCACCTTCGCTACTACTAAACATGTGATAATGCCATTAAAAGTTTCCAGCTGGGGGTGCCTGGATGGCTCAGTTGGCTTAAGTGTCCAACTCTTGGTTTAGGCTCAGGTCATGATCTCAGGGTCATGAGATCAAGCCCCTCACTGGGCTCCCAGTTCAGTAGAGACTTCTCGAGATTGTCTCCCTCCCTGTCTCCTTCCCTCTCTTTCTCCCTGTTTGCACATATGCACTCTCTAAAATAAATAAAATCTTTTAAAAAACATTTCCAAATGATAAACCCAAGGTTTTAAAAAAAAGGCAAGATAAAAATCTCAAATGCTACATTCATTTTACTGAACTTTCCTTTCAAGAGTGCTAAGGACTACACTTTGAAGCTTACATATTTAAAGGAAAATGCTCAAGGCTTCTCAGCACTTTGGTCCTGAAGTCTTCTGAACGTAATTCGCGCATCTTAAATATATTCTGCCACACAGATTCAATACTATTTTAAAAATGGAATGGTCATGTTTGAAAGTTAGAATAAGAATAAAACTGTATTCAGAAGGAGAGTTTTGAAAGGACCTAAAATATAAGCAGCGCCTGCAGGCTATTGTAACAATAACAACAAAATTGCTTTTATCTTATGGGCTCCATTATGCTTGAGGCCGTATTTTTGTATTTGAGTGGTACTTTGAGGTCTTATTCAGTTATTATGAAATCTTTCCTTCTCTCCATGGATACCTCACCCCTTGCAAATCCCAATGCTCTCTAAAAGCACTCCAAACACAGGACATTCAGTCCTATGCCACTGTATTTTTAGATTTAAATCACCATCTGATAAATGCTTTAATCTACTTCACAGGTGGGTAAAGGAACAACTGAGAAGAAAATTGGCATTCCGGGGTGATGGCAGCTTATTAATTCAGGAATTAAACCCAAAGTTACCCTTCCTCCCCCAAATTACTAACAATCCCATAACGGTAAAATTCCCGAGAATACGTTTTTATTGTTGTTAGATATAAAAACCTTTATGCGGACCAGAGCTGCATAAATCAATCATCTACGATCTTGTTAGAGGCTTAAAAAAGAGATGTGAGGAGAAAGGTTATTTCTTGAACACTGCTAAGGTAAAACCTACTTTCTTCCTGGGAATTCTACAGGAATGAGAATGGGTACAAGGCAATTTACATTTCAACCAACGATACTGCTTCAAGTGGGTTGTTATTTCCAACCAGCACTCTCAAGTTTGAGGCATACATTTCGAACAGCAACGTAGAGTGCCGAGAGAGCTTTCTCCACACCTACATGAAGGGCTAAGAAATTTCCTTGCAGCCGGATAAAGTCTCATTCTGAAGTGACTCATCCTGAAGGTGGGCGTGACCTGTGTAGTGTGTGTATTTGAGGTGTACATGGATTGCATATATGAATGGGAGTGGGGGTGATAAGGGAAATGAGAAATAAGAGTCAGAAATAATCCTCATGTTAACAACAGCTTGATCCAACCTGTAATGGGCTCAGCCCAATTTTATCAAGGTAGAGTATTCTAGGAGTGCCTGGGTGTCTCAGTGGATTAAGCCTCTGCCTTTGGCTCAGGTCATGATCTCAGTGTCCTGGGATCGAGCCCGGGCATGGGGCTCTCTGCTCAGCAGGAAGCCTGCTTCCCCCTCTCTCTGCCTGCCTCTCTGCCTACTTGTGATCTCTCTGTCAAATAAATAAATAAGTTCTTAAAAAAAAAACAGAGTATTCTTTTCAGCAAGTTTGTCACAGAGGTGGAAGAGCAAGATGAAAGGCCACCTTAACTGGCAAAGATGCTTTCCTACAGAAAGTTACATCAGGACGTGATGAGTGTCAGGAAGCAAAGGAGTGAGGTCTAGAAGGCAAAAACTGTATGGCTGAAACCAGGGAACACAGAAGCAGGTGCGACTCCCTACAAGGACTCCCTGTTCTGTTTGGAATGAAGGGCACTTTCTGCGTCCACCAAGCTCACCTTCTCTAGAACAGCTTATCCACAGGGCGAACTGTTAAAATGTGGGTTTTCTGGCAAGTCTGCCACTAGGAGGAGGGGCAGGGGTGAGGGGTTGTGGGGAACGAAGCTGTATGAGGCCCAAGCTGAAGAGGTGTTTAGAACCCAGGGGAAGAGCTGGGATGGGAGCCTGACCTCACATTTGGAGGTCTTTTTCCACGCTTTTCTAGTCATGTGACCTTGAAAGATTATGCAATCTCTTCTCACTGGTTTCCTAACTGAAGTGAGGAGTAATGCCCACATCCCAGGCCTGCTGTGGGACTGGCTGTAACAATGGATATAAAAACCTAGCTGGGTGCTTGGCCTGTCAAGGTAGGTGGCATTTATTAGCTCTGTCCCTTCCCAAACCCACACACCAAGAGAATCTGGAAACAAAGTCTTTTGCCTCTGGTTTTGAAGCTAACAGATGGGTAATCTTACTAACAGAGGCTAGGGATTCGTCTGGCATTACAGGGTTAGGAGAAAGGGCAAACCTTCCACCTCCTCCTCTGAGACAACGTGTACCTTGGACCTTCACGCCTCCCTTACTAAAGCAGAACCTCATCACACTGTTCCCAAAAATGACTTACACAGACAAGATGGATTCCAGAAAGATGAATTACTGAATCTCAGTTTCTCTTTCCCTTCCCTAAATTGGGATATTTTCAGATCAGAAGAGTTTTATTCCAGAAAGCTGACCTTTAGTTATTCAGAATCAGAGAATCCTTTGTAGTGCCATTATCAAGTGACTACTTTAGACCAATGGTAAAAGATAAGTGTTTATTATAGATTGCTTTTTCCCCCTGAGTTTATTAATTGGTAATTCTTAAAGAGAATACTCAAGTCTACAGAAGAATAAAGGGTTGACCTTGGCTGTGATTAATAGACACCAGAAACCAGTGTCATGGATAATTTGATACTGAATAGCACACTAATTGTTGCCAACAAGAATTTCTCCTTCTTTTCACCTCACATTTATAATAATTTAACTAGGGATTAGGGACTGACAAGTACTAGACACCCAGTCCCCAGGGAAACCGTGTGCAAACTGCTCTAAAAATTTCTACAGCCACTGCTACTTCTAGTCCCACAACTGTCCCATGACATGGGTATTATTCCCCCTTCAGTTAGGAAATCACTGATGAGAGGTTCATAGTCATTCACAGTCACATGGCTAGAGAAGGGGAACCTGCAGATGTGAGGCCAAGTTCCTGCCGTCTTGCAACTCCACAGAGCCCAGAACTCCTTGCCATCTTCCTCGGATCCAGCATCTTCCCACGTCCCTTCTCAGGACTTCCCAGTATAGGTCCATCATTTTGAATTTTGAAAGCGCTGGACACACGTGTTTCCTAAATCACTGTTTCACTTCAGCTCTGGGCTTTCTGTTCTTGAGGGGAACTGTACTACGCAGCCCCTTCCCAGGACAAAGGGGAGAACCCAATGTCTGACCAACGTGCCCTCTAGCCTCATTTCAGACGTTCCCCAATCCCAGCCCACATACACAGTCAACAACCCTGAAATGAGAGCTGGAAGCTTGGAAGCTTAACTCCTCAAAGTAGGGAACTCTCAGTGCCCAAGCTTATGTGACCAGATCAGTTGAGTTCCCTCCTGTGTATATGGCTGTCGTTCCTGTTTTACTCTTACAAGACCTTTGTGATTGCACTTCAGGCTCTCCCAGATAATCCAGGAAACTCTCCCATCTCAAGATCCTTAATCACATCTGCAAAGATCTTTTTTCTGAATAAGGTAACATTTATAGGTTCCAGGAGTTAGGACTTAATATATTTAGGAGCCATTACTCAGTCAACTGCACACTCAAACTGACCACTTACAACTAATAAAAAATATTTTTTAAAGTATAATTCACCAAAAAGATACACAGTACAACTTCAGAACTGATTGTAAATTCTACCCTCATCACTGACACACACCTCCCCCAAATTCTCACTCTACCTTCCCAACACATCTGAAGGCCAATTTTATGCTTACTTTACTGATCAGCCACCAAACAAAGGTGAACACTCAGGGACAGCAAAAGATAATTCTTATGTCTATATATATTTTAGCTGAATGCTAATTCAGTCGACATATTTGATGGATACCAGGAGGCTACACTGGTAGTACATTAACGGAGAACAAAATCAGGTATATAAACCAATGCTGGGGGAGTGATTTCTCTTCTCTTGTAAGAACATAAAACAACCCGAGACTCCGTTGTATTACCTCACAAGGCTCTCCGAGAAATAAACTCAACCATGAAGCTCTTTACAGCCACCAGTTATTACATACATACAACCAGACTCACTTGGTTTTTCCATTGGAAGGAAGCCAGCTGTGAGGAAGACTAGCTATGCGCGTCCATTAGTTATTAATGAGTATCTTACTGGCTATGATATTTCGCAGTTAAATGAATAGTATAGCACATATAGTATATACCTGACCTTACCAACTATTAATTTTTAAACCACCTTCTAGGAGTTTGATTTCAGAAACATGTACCATCAATGAAAGCTTCCTATTCTTGTTGTCTTCTGACTAGGTCTCCCTGTCATATGCTAACTTAGCACCCTCAACCTTCCCTTCATTAAAATAACCTGGGCAATTGTTGTGAAATCCATAAGGGCGGGCCTTGTGTGCTGCTTCCAGCAAAGTCCCCATATCGGGCCTGGTGTGAGGCAGCACACAGCAAAGATGAGGCTGAACTGCTACTGCCTACCCAACACCCATTTGTCCCCTTTTTCCGTAAACAGGACTCTATGTTTTGGATGAGTTCAATGCTCCTCATAATAATGACCACATTTTCCAGCCAAAATAGCTTTTATACTTCCAGCCATCATAGACACATACTACTAAACATGCATAAGGTCCACTGTTCTAAAAATATCCTGACCTGGTCCATTTTAAGTTGCTTCCTGGTCTCTTGGCTTACCTCAACAAGAGTCACAGAGGAGATCAGGATTTACACCCTATTTCCCTTTGTCTAGTCTATAATCTCTTAGACAGTACAGTTTAAGAACATGAGATTATTTCCACATGAGACAAAAAGACCCTGCCCTCCACCCTCCAAGCCCATCATGGGAGAGCATGTCCATGTGCACCCCCGCTCCCGTGGGCTGGGACAGCCACACAGAAGTGGGAGAAGACAACCTGCCACGTGGTGGAGTCGGGCCCTTCTACTCCTCCAGCAGCCAGTTTACAACATCCTCCAATTCAGATCTTCCTACCAGTATACAAACGAACAACCACCTCAATAAAGGATATTAGAAAGTTCAACTTTGGTCTTAGAGTGATACTAACCCCCAGCCTTCAAGCTGACAATACCAAACACCAATAAACACACACATGTTGGTCACAAGGAGGAAAAAGAGTGCTACTGCATTTGGCATGGAGTAAGTACTCAGTTAAGATAAAATGTTGGTAACTAAAAAAATTAAACATATTATATTCCATTTAGTTTACAGGCTAAATGATCGGTAATGTGGTAGGTGAAAAAATGTGCTCGGGACAGGGGTGAGAGGGAAAAGCAGTCAGCAGTGGGAATGGCTTCACTTATCACTGACAACTGTGCTTGTAGTGGTGGCTACAGGGACAAAACAGTAAATTCTTTTGGAGAAAGTTTAAGATTAGTCATTTTTTTTAAAAAAAGATTTTTATTTATGTATTTGACACACAGAGAGAGATCACAAGTAGGCAGAGAGGCAGGTGGGGGGTGGGGTGGGGAAGCAGACTCCCTGCTGAGCAGAGAGCCCAATGCAGGGCTCCATCCCAGGACCCTGAGACCATGAAGGCAGAGGCTTAACCCACTGAGCCACCCAGGTGCCCCAAGATCAGTCACCTTTTATATAGTATTCAAATATGTCATTGGCTTCTTTTAAATGGTTGTCATTTTGGAAGATATGATAACACTCATTCTACTCAGGGAGTGACTTTTTTTTTTTTAATTGAATTGTTATACTCTTTTGGCCTGCCAAGACCAATAATACATCAAAATTCCAGATAGCTGGCAAAGGATCCAGGAAAATATTTAGGAAAAGGCTAATTA
Source organism: Neogale vison (assembly GCF_020171115.1). Taxonomy (NCBI): domain Eukaryota; kingdom Metazoa; phylum Chordata; class Mammalia; order Carnivora; family Mustelidae; genus Neogale; species Neogale vison. The sequence goes on from NC_058091.1 coordinate 214,530,546, forward strand.
ATTGATAGATGTTCAGCAATACTTACTCAAAGAGTAGCACTTAATAGGCTCATAATTGTCACAGGAGCTGAAACTGATGAAATTTACGTTTTTTGGGGGTAAGTATGAGTTTATTTCAACATAAAACAGTATATTAATTAAGGGGGTAGGAGGAACGGAGGAGAAGAATAAATGAAACAAGATGGGATTGGGAGGGAGACAAACCATAAGTGACTCTTAATCTCACAAAACAAACTGAGGGTTGCTGGGGGGAGGGGGGGTTGGGAGAAGGGGGGTGGGGTTATGGACATTGGGGAGGGTATGTGCTTTGGTGAGTGCTGTGAAGTGTGTAAACCTGGCGATTCACAGACCTGTACCCCTGGGGATAAAAAGATATTATATGTTTATAAAAAATTAAAAATTTAAAAAACCCAGTATATTAATATAAGCATGCAGTATAATGAAAATTACAAGCTAATCTTCCATGGGTAAAATTGTATGGGGTGGGGGGAGAGGGAAATAAATGGGGCAGAGTTTTAAATCAATGTCTTGAAGACCAGAGCAGAATCTAAACCTAAACTATTCTTGGCTATAACCAATTAAGCTTTATTTTTTCAAAAGATGGCTGGAGGAGCAAGAAGACTCCAAAATGCAGAATAAAAGATGCTGAAGTCATTAAAAACAATAAACATGGCTAAAATTTTTAGGAAAGGCTATTCAAGCTATAAATCTTTTCGGTTTTTTTAGTCCTTACCAACTTTTTCCATGAAGATTCAGCCACACGTTTTTATGCCAAAGTTCATTCTTCCTCCACATTTTAAATGCAATCAACTCTTCAAAGCATATTGGTCTTTGCATTAATGTGCTTTCTCAATTTCTCCAAAGTTACCATAGCGACTCTAGATAATTTGGCCTTGATAGGATTTTTACAAGGAGAAAAATGTGAATCTAAACATTAAGGACTAAATTTTCGACAAAAACATGCTACCACCAAATATTAAAACCAGAAAAAGTCTATGTCCTGAGGAAGTCATTGAAAATCTTCCCACAAGGCTGTGTGAAACTCAAAATTAAGACTCAAGGTTAAAATGTACTTTCAGTTTGTCAAGTATCTAAAATACAATCGGAGAAGATCAACTCCCACTCCCACTCCCACCTCCCACCCCCATCCTGAAACAACAGAGAACAAGCTGTACCTAACAGCACACACCTGTTTTCTCACTGGAGCCTTACCCAGGGCACCCAGCACATGGAGCAGCTCGACAGGAAGGACACGCAGACACTGAGGGATCTGACCAGACCTGCTCTGACACCTAGCTCTGACCTTTTCTCCTGTGACCACAGACTTCTGACCCCCAGTGGGTGCTTGTATTACACAGAGAAGTGATTTCTATAAAAACCCTGAACAGTAGGACCCCATTTAAGGCTTTAAGAACTAACACCCAGGCAAATGTGAAACTGGAGAGTTGTCACTAAAAACACACAAACAAGGAAAACTCAGCTCTGTTTACTCCCTATTGTAATGGAAAGGTAGGAAAGAAAAATTCTTTCCTTACCACATCACAATCAATCAGAAACTACCACTAATGTGTGGTATCACACATTATCACAGTGTTTCGTTGCACTCTCTCTGTGTGTTATTTAATAAATCTTTACATATCAAAAGTTTCAAGATAGTTAAGGAGGAAGCACCATCATCTGGAGAACTGGATTCTGACCTGGGCTCTGAAAATCAGTTTTCTCTCCTCTGCCCATCAGCGCCCAACCTTACCATGCTAAAGAGAAAACAGAGATGAAACTATTTTAAAGAATTAAAACCATCTGATAGGTCTGTTAGATTAAGCCACTGCTTCACGGGGTGGAGAAGAGAACTCCCTCCACGTTCTGAGGTCTACAAATGAGACAGGTCAACACCCCAGAAAAGAATGAGAATGTAGCACTCAGGTTTGGGAAAGAGATCATCTAGGAGATGGACAGAGGCCAGTCGGCATTCTGGACACCACTCCCATCTGCGGTGCTTTTCAGAGCCACCTGTCATAACCTGCCCCACCCTCATCTGTAATGACAGCTGGACTAGATTATTCCTCTAACTCAAGATGATGGTTGGCACTTGGGGGAAGCACCCCCATAAGTCTTTATAGCACATGAAATTACATGCTCTATTTTGGGTTCTTTGAAGTTTCAGTTGGCTCTTTCTTTTAGGCTTAACTTAAATTTAGGTTTAAATCAGGACCCAACCAATGGAACTTCTGGGACCCAAGATGGAAGTCATTTTAGCTACACCTTTTAGAAGAGACTGCTGGAAAACATATCCTCCAAAACAAGAGACGAAATATGATTGATAAGACAGACTCTGCCCTCAAAAAACTTGCACTCCTGATATCCCAAGTGAGGCAGGCCCACACTGCAGCCCCTTATTATTTTAATAATTACAGAGGGTTTCACAGGGAAATGGAAAAGCTTTCATTGTTGCCCATTCTGTGGCAGTCCTCTGAGCAGCCAAGGAGTTGTCTATCGAGAGTCCTCCCTCCAACCTCCCAGTTCTGCTTGACTGGCATGGGGTAGTGACAGGGGTGGACAGAAGATGCATCGGGACTAGCCAAAGGGGACACAAATAAGAATAGAGTTAGGGAAGAACAGGTGAACGTGGACACTTCACTATGGGGAAGCATAGGAGGGGAGAGGAGCCCACATGAGCTTCATTTCAGATTTCAGAAAATGTGCTGTCCTGTGGTGTTCCAGATGGCCAGGAGGAAACCTGCAGCATTCTCTGCACCTGCCCCAAAGAAATCCAACTGACCTGCTGCCCAAGTCACCTCTCACTGTCTAGGACTATCCTCCGGCCCTGCCCAGGGCTGTTAGGGTCAAAGAGCCAACACTTTTTAACGACCCTGGTTTTCTTCCTGAAAGAGATGATGACCTATCCAGTAAGAATTATATTAAAAAGCTGGATTTTTTTTTTTTTAATTCCACATGGCTCATAGATTTTCCTCAATGGATACTATACCATGAAAAGATTATCATTAACCAATGTGTATCTTTCCAGGTTTAAAAAGCAATTTCTGGGGCGCCTGGGTGGCTCAGTGGGTTAAGCCTCTGCCTTCAGCTCAGGTCATGATCCCAGGGTCCTGGAATAGAGCCCCGCATCGGGCTCTCCGCTCAGCAGGGAGCCTGCCTCCACGTCTCTCTCTGCCTGCCTCTCTGCCTACTTGTGATCTCTGTCTGTCAAATAAATAAAATCTTAAAAAAAAATAAAATAAAATAAAAAGCAATTTCCTCCTCTCCTCATGCTATAAAAGAGGAGCCTGTAGCTGGTATCAAATACACTGTTTACACAAAGAAGATTCCACTTCTAGGCTGTTTGGACGTGCTCATTCTTCCCTGCATAAATGTACTCCACCTCTATTTATGCTAGACAGGAAGTAAATGTGCAAACGGAATCAATAAAAAGCAGCTGAAGGCACACATTCTTAGACTCTAATTAAGGTGGGATGCCTGATTCACAGCTGTTCCCACCACTGAAAATGTTTTTGTTTGTAATAAACGGTGGAGTTTAAGAGGTATTTTTTTTCATGTCCCAACTTTTTTATCATCTACACCAATGTAACTACTCAGCTCTCAGCCTGCTTCTCAAAGGTGAAGTTCTGGATGGCGGTACGAAAGGCATTCCGGGCCGCACCAGGTAAATAAGGAGGTTGAGACACCGAGATTGTGCTTGGCTCAAGGTCACCCAAATACTAACACAATCAGGACTAGGGAAAAGAAATCAACTATATAGCTTATACAGTGAGGACAACAAAAGTCAGCATGTCACCTCCACATCTGCCTGTCAGTCCAAGCAAGATCAGAACACTGAACTTGCTCATTTTATTTAGATAATGCTGCTGTTAACAAAGAGGCTATATTTTCTATTGTTTCTACAGCTGTACACAAGGAACTGTCTTATGAATAAAATTTGGAAAATGTCTGCCTAGGTAGAAAAAGCATCCTTCTTGGCCTTTATTAAACAGTAGAGACTTTGTTTTTAGTCCTGGGTGTTAAAATGTTGATATTGGGCTGACTTCCTTCTTGTGTCTGTACCACCCACCTCCTCTCTTTCCATCACCACCCTTGTAAAAAATTAAGCATTATAGATAGGTCTTAACTCCATTAAGTCTCAAAATACGATGGTCAGGGCGCCTGGGTGGCTCAGCGGGTTAAGCCGCTGCCTTCAGCTCAGGTCATGATCTCAGAGTCCTGGGATCGAGTCCCGCATCGGGCTCTCTGCTCAGCAGGGAGCCTGCTTCCCTCTCTCTCTCTCTCTGCCTGCCTCTCTGCCTACTTGTGATTTCTCTCTGTCAAATAAATAAATAAAATCTTTAAAAAAAATACGATGGTCAATATTGTCATAGTCCATCAGTAAGTCCTTTATTAAGTAAGAGCCAAGGACAAAAGCAACATGGATTGATGCCCACAGAGGCTGCTGGTCAGTAAGTGACTTCCTGATCACTACCTTTTCAGTGTCTGTTTTGGTTACTGAACTTCACCAACAAACCAGGAAACCACCAGAAGCAGAGGATGAAGTGTCTGGAATCCCCATCCCACCATCACAACGTCTCCTATAAAGGCATAGTGATATTATCTGCTCATTCTTGAAAAAGGTGAGTCAGGTGCATGTTAGAGCAGAAAACAGCAAAGAGGAATGCACTGCCTATCATTTGCACTTTCCTCAGGAATTTCGGCAAGTTCAACTTCTGCTCTAAAGGTGAATGTGGGAAGGAAATTGAGAGAAAAAAGTCAAGTTCACCTCATCGGTGAATTCTTTGTTCTACTTTCTTAAAGCTTTACTTTGCTTCCTAGGTACACAGAACACATCTGTCTCTGAACTCTTTCTCATCTTTGCTTGGCATGGTCAGAAGTTCCTTGGAGGGCCCCAGAGACTAAAGCATCCAACATATAGGGCCTGTCCCAACATATGCCGTAGCCCCTTGTCCTTGTGACTATTAAACACTTGAGGTGCAGCTAGTCTGAGTTAAAATGTGCTGGAGGAAGAAAAACAGGAATTTATCTCAATAGTTTCAGACAGTGATTATATATTGAAATTATATTTCGGATATACTGGATTAAATAGAATTGAAATTACCTGCACTTTTTTCTGTTGATTTGTCTATATGACTGCTAGAAATGAAGTCCCTCCTGCCTGCCCACCCCTCCTGCCATCCCCAACTAAGCCTGACTACTTTCCCTTTCTTCTATCTATACCCAGCCTGGGAGGCACATCAGGAACAAGAAAATAATATTCCATCTACTCTTTTTGTCTATCAGTTTCTCAAAACAAACACACGCCAGTCTATACCACATGAATCAATTTATTTCATGGTCTGACCATTCTGCTGGAATTCTGTGGAGCCCCATTTATCACTTAAGTTCACTGAACTTTTGCTAATCCATCCTTGAATCTGTCTTGCTGGTATGTGTTAGACCGTAGGCAGTTCTGACCCTCAAAAAGCCTTTTTCAGCTTATTTGTGCAAAATGCATTGTCAGGGATGGGCAGCTTTATCTGCACAGAGGTCCTTTAAAATTCCTATTCCACTATCCCATGAACACAGAGCACCAACTAGATGAAGTACACCACTAAAAAGGAAAGGTGAGCAGCACCCGGTCCTCCATTATCCAAAACCATGAGAGGCAGGGCATGGGCACTACTGAGTATTGTGGGGAACAGAGTATATATGGAACATGACTACAACCATTTTGGTACCACCATTTCCACAATAAAACGCCAAAGCAGTCGGCTGGTCTGTGTTGCCCAAAGGGACCCATACAATTCAGAAGTGAGAATCGTCCATTATCAGCAAGAACTATTCAACAGAGGGGCGCCTGGGTGGCTCAGTGGGTTAAGCCGCTGCCTTCGGCTCAGGTCATGATCTCAGGGTCCTGGGATGGAGCCCCACATTGGGCTCTCTGCTCAGCAGGGAGCCTGCTTCCTCCTCTCTCTCTCTCTGCCTGCCTCTCTGCCTACTTGTGATCTCTCTCTGTCAAATAAATAATAAAATCTGAAAAAAAAAAAAAAAAGAACTATTCAACAGAGAATTAGCACCTCTCACAAGGCCTCTCCAGGCTAAACCACCCAGGACTTCTGAGATCCCTACATCATTTGCTCAGCCAAACTAACCTAATACTCATTCTGTCCCAGACCCTACGTGAGGCACTGAAAGCACTAAGAGAAAAAAAGTCTACCTCAAGGAACTCCTTGATGGTTCAGAAGGACAACATGTACTAAGAATTATAATCAACTCTACTAAGTACAGCAGGAAAAGGACAAAGAGGGAATGATTAACCAGAGCAAGACCTCATCAGGTAAGACAAGTGCAGACCATTGTGTGAGGCTAAGGATGTACATTTTGATCCTGTAGGAGGCGTGAAGCTAGTCAAGATTTTAAGCAGGAACACCCTGATGAAACAGCACTTCTTGGCTTCTTCCCGATCATACAATAAGGCCTAATTATGATCAATACAAAGAGAATGAATATTCTTAATGCATGAGGTACCCAGGAAACAGCACTCATATTAACCCTGGCAGGCTTAAGAAGTCAGACACACGTCTGTCCAACAGCAGGAGGAATGCTGCATGCATCACGAATCAATGGATCATGACAGCATTTTCTGAGAAAATGAATCTGAACAGAATGTAAATGTCAAGGTTTGTTGTATATATTGACATTTAAATATGGTTTGGTGAATGTTTGTTGTTTAGTTTGACACACATCACACACAAGCACACATCATCACATGCATGCACACACACATCACACATGTGCACACACCTCACACACATCATCACACACGTGCACGCACACATCACACAGCTATCTGGGATCATCACATAAACCTGTTTTACTCTGGGTCACAAGGTTTTAAAGTCATTTGCTTAAAGTATACGTCACAGTAATACATTAGTAACAGAAGATCTCTAAGGAGCCTACCCACGGTTAAATAGATCTAACCTTGTTTTTCAGTGGTTTCAGTCTCCTACTTAATTAAGTCTGACAAATGCTGACCCACAGCACTCTTTTGGATACACTCATCTGTTTCACGGAGTCCTACTGAACAGTCCTCTTATATATGCCCCAAATCGACTAATTCCTTCTGATGTGTCTCTGGAACTCTTGGCCTATTTTAAAAATGCAACACTCCCATATTCTCAACTTTTTGTTTACACTTTCCCTACTTGCTTGTCTTAATAGCAATCTGGGCTTTCCTTCATAATACTACTTCCCATAGAGCAGGGATGGTTGTTCCCTCAATTTCTTTAACTCACAGGACCAGGGAAGACAGGGTCCCTTATCACCCTTCCCATTGAGCTTACTTTCTTCCAGGCCACATCCCATCACCTCTATTCCAAGCCCTCTCCACCCACCTCACTTCTGTTTCGCTTCCCAGCCTCATCACTCTTCTCCTGACCTCCAGGACTTTGCTTTTTTGACACAATCCCTGTGTTCCTCCCATGCTCACCTCTGCTTGGAGAAGCTTCAAGAAGGTGGAGGAGCCTGGGAACACTCAAAGCACAGTTTGAAGACTTCCTCCTTCATCCGAAGGGTCCCCCTCCATTCCACTTCATCCACACATGAGCCCCCACTTTGGACCTTATCATTATCCCCAAATACTCTGCCTTTAAGATCTAAGCTTCCAAATATCTGTAGCTTTCCATTTACCCTCTTCTCTACTTCTTATTCTGAGAGGTCCTACCCTTCATCCTCACCACAGGCAGTTCCTTGACTCTCCCTACTTCCCGACTCCATCTTAGCCATCTTGGCTTCACCGGCTTCCTTATCAAGATGGAACCTCAAGGCCATCCATTGTCAGTGATGTTCACACATTAACATCCTGATCTTCCTCTTTCTGTGACTTTCTTGGAGCCAACATGCCAATCCCTGAGCCAAGCTGCCCCATTCATTTCCTATCATCTTGCTGGAAAAATTCACATGAGCATGCTGATTGGCTCCATGAGGAAAACTCAAAAACGAATCAAAGTTCTAAAAACTGCCCAGGCTTTCTACCCAACCCCAGCTGATGTACTATCGCTTTTTCTACACAGCTATTTTCATTCCTCCCTCTTTTCATTGCAGCAAAGGACATCCTCAATACCCTGCCCTCCCCCTACCCCACTCTGGTCACACAACAAGGGGTATCTGCATTCATCTGAGCTGGGGTAGGAAAGCCAGAGCTGCTGAGACAGCACCAGTTATAGATGCTAGTCTCTTCTCTCCTGAGAGAGTGATCCCCCAACTTTAGTGAGCATAAACATCTACCTGAGCCATTTGTTAAAATACAGACCTCAGAGCCCCATTTCTTAGAGATGGATTTGTAGGGTCTGATGTAAACCTCAGAGGCCTGTATTTGCATAAGCACCCTGCAATTCTGATGCAGGAGACAACTGAATTTGAGCATCACTTTCCAAAGTCACCTTCTCACTGATGTGAGGTAGGTGATGTGATGTGTCTGCCTCAACTTTTGCCCTGTGAAGTCTTTGAGGCAGGAAAAACTGTACTGCAAATTATTTAAAAGGAAGAAAAATCAATGACTATTTAAGCAAAGCAAGACTAAATGAGGAGAGTACGGCAATGACCAGAACTGAATTCTTGAATTCCTGTTCTAGCACCTAACTGGGCTCAAACTTCTCAGCAAAATCTAAGAAAAATGAAAGAAGCAGGCAAAAGGCCTGCTCAGACTTCCTAAGACTATGAATTCAATATATAACTAAAGGAAAACTTCAACTGAACTTCCCAAACAGCCCAAGTTAAATATTTTTATTTTTGTTTATTTTCACCATTGAGCTTTCTACCAATACTTTTTAAAATCCATGTGAGTTGGAATCATAGGACGAAAGAACAGGTGTCAAACAGCCAGGAGACTTTATCCTGATCCCACATCTGCTGGGAGCTCCACCACGGATTAGTGAGTTATAGAACTCTGAGACTCTGAGACTCCTTGTCCCCATACACATACTGGAGATTTGTACTCTGCTAGAGGGTAACAAGTCCTCAGACAAAAAAAAAAGGGGGGGGGCAACAGAACACCATTCTACAAATGGAAGATGTGAAAAAAATCATTCTCTAGCAACCTTCTACAACTGTTTTCCCCCACCAGTCCTCCTGAGAGTTCCCCTAAGACCTTGAATAAAGACACTGTTTTAAGAATTATAAGCATCACAGCACGAGGCGGCATCTGGTGGGGAGGTGCCTACAGGAAGGAAGAGACCTCAGCGGTGTTTGCTATTTGTACCTTTTGATGTTTCAACAAGAAGGCAAAGCATTCTTTCAAGCCAGTTTTAGTAGTGGCAGAACCAAAAACAAAACAAAACAAAAACCTGAGGAAATGAATGTAGAATCCAGACCTAACCAAGAACAAAGATGCACTAGAACTAGCTTGGGTGAGAGAAGAAGAAAGTCTACATCACTGAAAAGTACAAATTCCTACTAAAACTTCAAGAAGTCTACTAGAACAGAAACAGACAAGAGATGAGAAGGGGAGGGCGACTATGAGCTAAAATCTTCCCAGAACTACTAGTCGAAGTACTATTTAAAACAAAATAGAAACAAGCAAGCAAGCAAGTAACAAAAAAAGTTTATAAGAGAGAAAGAGAAGAGAGAGAGAGAGAGAGAGAGAGAGAGAAAGGGAAACAGCAAGACAGAAAATTAAAAAACAAAAAACAAAAAACTCCACAATGGATGGTCATACTGTGTTAATTCCCTTAAAGCTCAGGCAGTAAAAGCTCATCAAGACCTAGAACAAAGCTAGTCTATATAGAACCTAAAAACCAAGACCACCAAAATCAAAGAGTTCTCATCTCATGATAAAGACATGATTGAAACACACTGAGAAATAAGGAAATAAAACAGTGTGTTAGTTTTTAAGCACAGTCTTTGAAATCAGACAGACCTGGGTCGGAATACTGTTTACATCGCCTGGTTGCTGTGACCTTGGAAAAATTCCTTAAGTTTTTCCGGGACTTGTTTCCTCCATCTATAAAATGGGGATAACCCTTTGTAAGTTGAGTGCTTTGGACACTCTGCTTGGTGAGTGAATGATACTCACCTGATAACCTTTACAGTCAAGTATGTTTCAGACCATGGAAAATTCCTAGCCTGTCCCAGCTCTCCAACTTCAAAGAGTCCGAAACAAATATAAGCTTTGGGATCAAATATCAGTTGCTCAACATCTCTTTGGCTGGAGACGATTAGTATTGATGATTTATTTTTTAAAAATACCAGCACTCTGAAAAGTTAAGCTCTGATCTGTCAGATCTCACGTGACTGGCATCTTCCCAATATATACCCAAGGCTGGGACACAAAATAAATGCAACTGAAGAAGTCTCTCAGCTCTGCGTTCCAACCCCAGGCTCGCCCGACAAAGACCATACAGTATTTGTGGCTGAGTCAGGGAGGTGAACCTTGAATTTGTCCCAAAGCAGCTGATTTCCCAGAGTCCTCTGTCCCTCACATCTAGTCCCTAGCCAAACCCTGCAGCTTCTCCCTTTACATCCTTAGTATCTGACCCTTCTTCTCCAGTTCCATAACATACTCCCCAATTACCACCCAGCTGGACCTCAGCACCAATAGTGCCCCAAGGGCCAGGCCACAAGCATCGCACCCTGGCAGGCTGGGCTGCCTGGTACCCTGCCTTCTCTTGCGCCGTGATACACCCCGTTAAGACCAAGTCTTATCTGAGGTTGTTCCCTGATGGCTAACTCTGAAAGTTTATTCTCCTCAGAGGTGACTCTATCTCCCTATTGTTGATATGTACCTCAGGGGGACAACCCCTGGGCTGTCAAAAAGGGCCTGGATCTCTGTGCCTGTAGCTCCCAAAGCAAGGGAGTTGGAAAGCACGTCCAAACAGTCTACTCCTCAGAAGCAAGCCTTCCTCCCCTCACACAGGAGCCAGACCCTGAGAAGAGCCCCTGCTCCCACCTCAGCAGTACCCCTGTCCCACCGGCCTACCAACCACTGCGTGGAGCAACCCCACACTTCATACTGTTCTCTTGGACGGCCAAGGTGACATCAGAGCCAGTGAGAGAACAAGGAGGAAGGGGGAAATGCATGGAAATAGAAAAGTTATTTAAATTTTGAAAATGCAATTAAGAATTCCCTAGTATTTCCTTAACCTTTTTTTATAGAGCCTCTACATGTCACTTAATGGGTCGATGACCAAGAAAGCTATTTTCTTCCAAATTCCCAGTTTCTCTCATGTCACTAATGAGCATAGCCATAGGCAGCATACTTCGGCGGCGAGGTGGGGGGGGGAGCCAAAAAACCAAAACAGTGAGGTCCAAGCAAATCTAATAGATTCTCTAAAGCATTTTCCAGTTAAAAGATTGATTTTCTTAAAGTAGTCACAAATATTCAGTGTTTGTAAACCCATACTCACGGCTCTCACTTGCTTCAACATAGAAGCATTTCTCCTTTCAAATCTAATTCTCTACCTCCCTACTAGGTAAGGCCAGAGCTTGAGACCTGATCTAATCAATGAGGTGTCTTTTTGGTTTGCTGAGTTGTAAGCATGGACACAAAAGGAATCTCACCCGTGTTTTGTTTCACTTCCAGGACACATATGAAACTGTCCCAGACTCACTAATACAAAGAACAGCTTGGCTCACATAAAGAGTTCTTTGAAGATAATATTTCTAAACAAGTCCATCACCAAGGGAAGGATTTTTTGCTTTGTTTATTTTCAGGGGTAGGAGAGAAAAAGTAAGCACACCAGAGGATTTGCAGCATTTTCTCTCTCCTTAAAAAAGAAATATAATATTTCAGGAACTTCCCTGGGAAACAAACAGCAGCCCCATTCATAACTATTTGCTCAAGTGTAATTTGCAAATTCCCTGTCCTTTTCTTGCCAAGACACCCTCTCCCATTCCTTAACCTTCATAATGGCTCCAATTTGATTTTCCTCCTCAACTCAGAGTTTTCCCAAAGACAAAAATCCCAAAGATTTTTTTGTACAGTTGTCCTAAAAAACTAAAGAAACAAAGTTCTTAAAATAGATTCATTTTCATTATTCAAATCTAATTCCTTTTTTGGAAAATTAACTCCTTTAATTTAAATGGTAGGATTTCTGACATCAGAGAGAAACTTTCAAAGTCTGTATGAGGGGTACCTGGGTGGCTCAGTCATTAAGTGTCTGCCTTCAGCTCTGGTCATGATCCCAGGGTCCTGGGATCAAGCCCCAAGTTGGGCTCCCTGCTCAGCGGGAAGCCTGCTTCTCCCTCTCCCACTCCCTCTGTTTGTGTTCCCTCTCTCACTCTGTCTCTCTCTATCAAATAAGTAAATAAAATCTTTAAAAAATAAGACAAAAGCAAAGTCTGTATGAGTAGCAGACGTGTCTAAACAGTCCCGTTTCAGCAAAATACCCACAGCAAAGAAACTATCAAAACAGCTTTTAGGGTCCACCTGAAAAAATGTAAAAATCCACTTAGTATTACTTAAAATGGCATGAAGAACGAAAAGCTTAGTCCAAAATAGTTCCCAATTCAAAAATATCAAGGAATAAATAACTTTAGTACCATAACCATGTAGACCAAGACAACATCCGATTCCTGATTTGGTTTCTGATACTAACAAAGAGTATTTTCCCTGCTTAGTACATTTTCTGGGGTCAACAGCAAAAGAATAAGCATATACCCTATAGAAGGCTGCTTGGAAGGTGGCCCCTAAGGATTCTTGCCCCCAAGAATTCATGCCCTTCTGTACTTTTCTCCCCTTGAACACAAGCTGGATTTAGTAACTAGATTCTAATCAATAGAATATGGCAAATTATGGGACTCTACTTCCAAGAATAGATTACAAAAGGGCTCTGGCTTCCATCTTACTCACCTTCTTGCTTGCTCATTGAAGGAAACCAGCAGCCATATTGTGAGCTACCCCCACAGAGAGGCCCATCTGTCAAGGAACTGAGGGAGGCCTATGGCTAATAGCAGCAAGGAACTGGGATCCTCAGTCCAAACGTCCATCAGGAACTGAATCCTGCCAACACCAAGACTGAGCTTGGAAGCAGATCTGCCCTGCTTGAGCCTTGTGATGACTATGGCTTTATGAGAGACTGAATCCAGAGGACTGAGCTCAATGATGACCAGATTCTGGATCTCAAAAATTTGTGAGATAAATGTTCATTGTTTTAAGCTGCTAAGTTTAGAGTAATTTGTTACATAGCCATGGGTAGCTAATACATATGCCAGATATCCTCTGCCTCCCAATGACTGGTTCTTCATGATACTGTGTAAACCCTTTATACTGTGAGAAACACTGAGTCAAGAGCAACTTTATAAAGCAGTTAGCTCTATTTTTTGGTCCTAAAAATATTTCTTTCATAATTCTGTCATTAATATTAGCATTGAGACTTAATTAACAAGCCCATATGTCCAGAAGTCATAATTTTACCAACCAGTAGCAATAATTTCAGCCATAAGTCACCTTAATATACAGGTGACCTCCCCCTCCCTTCATTTAGTCATTCCTTCATTCACTGAAAAATACTCTATGTCCTTCTCTAGGTAACTTCTAGTTCACTGCAGTATCATTCAATTGTCTAGGATTCCCAGCTTCATAACCCATTGGGTCACATAGATGGCAGGAACCACCTAAATGCAATATAGAATTTATCAGTGAGACTAAGATTAAATTTCACCTTTAGGCTGAAAGTCTAGCCAAACCATCTAGAATCTCATCTACCATCAATCTAATTCACATTCTACTTCTTATCTCCAGGAAAAGGAAAACATACAGAAAACAAAGTAAACCTAATTAGTAAACAAATGATGATAATACAATACTGGGCATTAAGTATTTCATTCAAGTATGTGACTGATATGATGTTATGGTACCTTAGAATAAGGGGTTTTGACCTAGATGGGTCTGTCAAAGAAGTCCCTGAAAAAGTGAGCTGAGATCTAAAGACCATAGTAACTGATTAGATAAGCAGGAACAGGGAGCAGTATATGCAAAGGTCCTGCACAGGAAGGAACATGGAAAAGGGGTCAATGTGGGTAGAATATAAAACAATTAGGGAGCAGGGCACAATATGAACCTGAAGTACAGGCTGTAAGGATGGGACTAGGCAGAGCTTATGAGGCCCTAAAAAAGGGTTTAGTGTTTATTCCAAGAGAATAATTAATAAATAAATAACCACTGGGTGGTTCTCAATGGGGTTGGCCACAACAGATCAGAGTTTTGAAGAAATTCATCTGACTATGATACAGATTAAGGATTAAAGAAGACAGAGGAGTGAGGAAACAGTCAGAGACCACTGCAGTAATCCAGCAAGATAAGTTAAAGGTTTCAGGAGGCTCGTGGTAAGGAAAAGAGGTGAAAATAGCAGAGATATTTAAGAGAATGATGGGCTGGATACAGGGAGATACTCATGCACACACATGCAGAGAGATTAACAAAGCAAACGTAAGTGAAGGAAAGAATTTTAAGCCATGAGTAAAAGCTTTAACCAAACAGTAAGCTTTCTTGAGCACATTATTAGTTGCTTAATCTCCATTCCCCAAAGTGACCCTATTGTACCTGTTTATACAAGGTGGATGCTCAAAAAACTATAACATGAACACTTTTTATACAATCCATGTATCTTAGTCATACCTTCGATGCCTATTTTGTCTGCTAAATGCCATTTCTTCTAATTTAACAGCTTTACTAAGAACTTCTCCAAGCTAGTCTGGTCAAAGGAACTTTAGTAAGAGTTTTAACAAGATACAATGTTTATACCAACCCTTGACCCCTTTAAAGTATACAATTGGGTGGTTTTTAGAATTATGCAACCATCACCACAATCAATTTGATAACATTTTTGTCCTTGCAGTAACAAACTTCATACCAATTACCAGTCTCCATGGATCTGCCTTTTCTGGATACTTCATATACACAGAATTATACAGTAAGTGGTCTTTTGGGCCTGGCTTTTTTCACTCAGTATATTTTCACTGTCCATCTGCATTGAAGTATGTATCAGTATTTCATTTTTTTTTAAGGTTTTAATTATTTGAGAGACAGAGATAGCGACAGAAATAGGGAGAGAGAGCACAAGCAGGGAGGAGAGGGAGAAGCAGGCTTCCCTTTGAGCAAGGTGCCCAATGTGGTGCTCAGTCCCAGGACCCTGGGATCAAGACCTGAGCCGAAGGTAGACACTTAAGCAACTGAGCCACCCAGGTTCCCCAGTATTTCATTCTCTACAACCACTTTTCACAGAAGTTTTAAATTCACAACAAAATTGAAAGGAAGGTACATAAATTTACCCCCCACCCTCACACATGCATAGTCTCTCCCATGGGCAACATCTTGCACCGCACTGGAATATTTGGTCTAATTGATGCACCTACATGGACCCATCATAATCATCCAAATTGCATTGTTTGCATCATGGTTCACTCTTGGTGGTACATATTCTGTGGGTCTGGAAAATATATAATGACATTTATCCCTGTGCTGTCATACAGAGTATTTTTACTATCCGAAAAATCCTCTGTGCCCCCATCTGTTCATCCTCCTCTCCCAGTTACTGATAATTTTTACTGTCTCCATAATTTTGCCTTTTCCAGAATGTCATAGCTGGAATTGTATAGGATGTAGACTTCTCACATCGGCTTATTTCACTTTGCAGTATGCATTTGAGGTTCCTTGAAGTCTTGTCATGGCTCGATAGCCCATTTCTTTCCATTGTCTTGATATGCCATGGTGTATTTATTTTCTCACCTACTGAAGGTCATCTCGGTCATATTCAAATTTTATTATTAAAGAAATCTTTCAGGGGCACCTGGGTCGCTCCATCGGTTAAGCATCTGTCTTTAGCTCAGGTCATGATCTTAGGGTCCTGGGTTAGAGTCCTGCATCAGGCTCCCTGCTCAGAAAGGAGTCTACCTCTCCCTCTCCTTCTGTCCCTCCCCCTGCTTATTCACTCTCTCTCTCAAATAAACAAAATCTTTAAAAAAATTTTTTCATCAACATCCAAGTACAGGTTTTTTGTGTGGACCTAAGACTTCATTGGATGAATAATAGGAGCACGATAGCTGGATCATATGGTAAGAGTATGTTTAGTTTTTTAAAAAACTGTCAAACCGCTCTCCAAAATGACTATACCACTTTTCATTTCCATGAGCAATGAGAGAGTCCTTGTTGCTTCAAATTCCCACAGTATTTGGTATTGCCAGTGTTTCAGATTTTGGCCATGCTGCTAAATGTTCAGTGGTTTCTTGTTTTGTTTTGTACTTCCTTGATGACATATGACGTGGAGCCTCTTTTTTTATGCTTATTTGTCATTAGTATGTCTTCTCCAGGGATGTGTCTATTAAGGTTTTTAGCCCATTCTTTAATCTACTTCTTTTCTTACTCTTGGGTTTTAAGAGTTCTTTATAAATTTTGGGTAACAGTCCTTTATCAGCTATGTTCTCTGCAACTATTTTCTATCAGTCTGTGGACTGTCTTCTCCTTCTCTTGAGATTGCATTTAGCAAAGCAGAAAGTTTTAATTTTAATGAAATCCAGCTTCCCAACTTTTTCTTTCATGGATCATGCCATTGGTGCTACATTTAAAAAGCCACTGCCATACTCAATTTCATCTAAGTTTTCTCTTTATTATCTTCTTAAAGTTTTATACTTTTTCTTTTAACATATAGGTCTGATCCATTTGAGGTATTTTTTGTGAAAGGTATAATGGTATATTCTGTGAAAAGTAATGGGTCCAAGATCTAGATTCATCCTTCACATGTCTAATTGTTCCAGCGCCATTTATTGAAAAGATCATCTTTGCTCCATTGTATTGGTTTGCTCCTTTGTCAGAGGTCAACTGCTTATATTTATAGGGGCCTATTTCTGGGTTCTCCATTCTCTCTCACTCATCTATTTGTCTAATGTTTCACCAGTGCCACTGTCTTCATCATTGGAGCTTTATATTAAATTTGAAGACTGAAAGTGTCAGTTCTCCATCCTTATTCTTTAATATCATGTTAGCTATTCTAGGTCTTTTGATTCTCCATGTAAATTTTAGAATCACTTTGTCAATATGCAAAAAAATAACTTGAGATTTTGACTGACATTGCATTAATCTGTAACTCTAGTTGCAAAGAAGTAACATCTTAACAATATCGCCTTCCTATTCATGAACATGGAATCTCTCTCCATTTATTCAGTTTTCTTCTACTTCATCAGAATTTTATGGTTTTCATCACATAGATTTTGTGTGTATTTTATTAAATTTATACCTAAGTCATTTCTTGAGCGCTAGTAAATGGAATTATATTTTTAATTTCAAACTTTACTTATTCTTAGCCGGTATATAGAAAAATGATTAACTTCTTTATATAATCTTGTAACCTCCAAGTTTGCTGTGATTGCTTATTAGTTACAGTTTTTTAAAGTTTTTTTTCAGCTTTTTTACATCATCAATCATGTCATCTGTGAAAAAATATCATTTGCATCTTCCTTTCCAATCTTTATAGGCATTCTTTTTTATTTCATTAGCTAGAACTTCCAGTACAATGTTGTAAAGGAGTGGTGAGACAGAATATCTTTGCCTTTTGTGTGATCTTAATGGGAAAACTTTGAGTTTCTCAACACTAAGTATGGATGTTAGCTTTAAGCACAATGTTTTTCATTCAGGCTTTCTCAAACTGAGTGTGTTCCCCTCTATTCCTTGTTAACTAAGAATTTTTATCATGACTAAGTTTTGGATTTTGTCATATGCCTTTTCTGCACTGATATATTGACATCATCATGTAATTTTTCTTACTTAGTCTATTAATGTGATAGAATACACTGATTTTCAAATGCTCAACCAGCCTTGCATACCTTGGGATAAATCTCCCTTGGTTGTGATTTAGTCTTTTTTTAAACATTATTGAATTTGATTTGTTAATATCATTTTTATAAATGAATATTTCATTGTAGGGATATACCACATTCTATTTATTCATCAGTAGATGTACACGTGGATTATTCCCATTTTTTTTGGTCTTGTGAATAATGCTTCAATGACGACTTGTGTGCACATAACTTTTCAGTTTTCATTGGTATATAGCTGGTATTGCAATTACTGGGTCATATGGTAACTCCAGATTTAATTTTTTTAAGGAGCTGCCAGAATGTTTTAAAAAGTAGTTGCACCGGGACACCTGGGTGGCTCAGTTGGTTGAGTGTCTGACTCTTGGTTTTGGCTCAGGTCATGATCTCAGGGTCATGAGATCAAGCCCCATATTGGGCTCCACGCTTAGTGGGGAGTTTACTTGAGATTCTCTTTCTCCTTCTCCCACTGCCCATACTCCCACTCTTCCTCCCTCTCAAAGAAATATACTTTTAAAAAGTAGCTGTACGGGGACGCCTGGGTGGCTCAGTTGGTTAAGCAGCTGCCTTCGGCTCAGGTCATGATCCCAGCGTCCTAGGATCGAGTCCCACATCGGACTCCTTGCTCTGCGGGGAGCCTGCTTCTCCCTCTGACTCTGCCTGCCACTCTGTCTGCCTGTGCTCACTCTCGCTCTCTCTCTGACAAATAAATAAATAAAATCTTTAAAAAAAAAAAAAGTAGCTGTACCATTTTGAAGTCCAACCAGCACCTACCCTCATCCTTGCAAATACTTGATATTGTCAGTCTTTTAGACTATAACTATTCTAGTGTAAAGTAGTACCTCATTGTGGTTTCACTTCACATTTCCCTAACAGCTGATGTTAAGAACCCTGCCCCATTCTAATTGCACATTTGTATCTTACTTGGTGAAATGTCTGTTCAGAACTTTTGCCCACTTCAAAATTATATTTTTACTTTTTATGTTGAGTTATATGATTTGCAAATATCTTCTCCCACTTCATGGGTTAACTTTTTACTTTTTTGATGCTATCCTTTGAATCATAAGCCTTAATTTTTTGATACTAATATATCTATTTTCCGTTTTGCTTGTGCTTTTGGCACCAAGTTGCAGAAACCATTGCTTAACCCAAGCTCCCAAAGATTTGTTTCTGTTTATTTTTAGAAGTTTAATAGTTGTAGTTCTCAAATTTAGATTAGATTATGCATGAGATAGGGATCCAAATTCATTTTTATGCTTGAGTATTACCAGTTGTGTCAGGGTTATTTGTTGAAAAGACTGTTTTTTCTTCACTGAATTGTCATGATTGATTTTTGAGTTAAACTAAACTTGCATTTATAGGATAAAACCCACTTAGTGGCATGTAATGTTTTATATATGTTACTGGACTTGGTTTGCTACTATTTTGTTGAGGATTTTTGTATTTGTATTCATAAGGGATACTGGTCTATCATCCTCTTGAAGTACCTTTGTCTGGTATCAAAACAATACTAGTCTTAGTAGAATGAGTTGGGAAGTGTTCCCTCCTCTAATATTTTTTGGGAAAACGGGCAATTTCTTGATTTAATGTAATCTTTTTGCTTAAGTCTAGTCATATTTTCTGTTTCTTTTAGAGTCAGATTTGGTTTTGTTTTTTGTTTTGTTTTGTTTTGTTTTTGCATTTTATTTATTTGACACAATGAGAGAGATCACAAGTAGGCCTAGAGGCAGGTAGAGAGAGAGAGGGAAGCGGGCTCCCCGCTGAGCAAAGAGCCTGATGCGGGGCTCAGTCCCAGGACCCTGAGATCATGACCTGAACCAAAAGCAGAGGCTTAACACTCTGAGCCACCCAGGCACCCCTAGAGTCAGTTTTGATAGTTTATGTCTTTCTAGAAATTTGTTCATTTCATCTAGGTTATTTTATACATATTTGTTGGCTTGTTCATAGTATTTTGCTTTAGTACTAGTATTTTCTCTGAGTAAAGTAACTTTTAAATGGTCTAATAATTATTACAGAATTTTGAAATTAATAAAAGCAAAGTTAGATATATAATGGACTGTTACAATTTTGGGTTTTTACAAATTCTGAGTTACACACAAACATATCCTTCCAGTTCTCACCTCTAGAACAGAAAAAGAGAGGCACAAATGCAGAACCTACACATTTTTAGTTAAAATACACCAAAGTTGGGAGGTGGGAGGTTGGGGGAGCCAGATGGTGGGTATTATGGAGGGTACGTATTGCATGGAGCACTGGGTGTGGTACAAAAACAATGAATTCTGTTACGCTGAAAAGAAATTAAATAAATAAATAAATAAATACAATAAAATACACCAAAGTTGGTTCAACTGTATTAAAAGCAGCAGCCAACCACACTCACACTAACACATGCATATGCACGCACTATAATAAACCCACTATGACAAATTCCAAAGGCATGAGCACTGTAAAATAATCATGTGCCAAACCCTCTCAGTTTTTTGAACAGAGACTAATTCATCCCTTCATTTATTTCTTGAATTTAGGACCATCCGAATTCTACACACTATGCTTTTTGAAATCACAGTTCACCTACTAATATATATGTATATTAATGACCGCATAAATTTTTATAGTCTCTGTGACCAAGAATCAGGTTCCCTGGAAGTCACAAAAACATGTTCAGATCTTATGAAGATTCATAAATACATATTACATCTGATCTCTTCTCATAAAAAAGAATTTATAAAACCATCTGAGAGGATAAGTTGTATATTTTCTAGTCTTTTCTTTCAATGGAACTATTCTTAAACTTTCTTCAAAGAACCTGGACTAATTATTATGCTGACTTTTTTTTTTTTAAGATTTTATTTATTTATTTGACAGACAGAGATCACAAGCAGACAGAAGGAGAGAAGCAGGTTCCCTGCCAAGCAGAGAGCCCGATGCGGGGCTCGATCCCAAGACCCCAAGATCATGACCTGAGCCAAAGGCAGAGGCTTAACTCACTGAGCCACCCAGGCGCCCCTATGCTGACTTTTCTAAAATGAAATTCAACTACAAAATTTTGAAGACATTAAACAATATGACAAGACTTCAAGCTGTGTTGATACCTTTGACACATTCAGGAGAAAACTATGCTTATTGCCATATACCTGACTGGTACTCTAGTTTATAGAACACTTAGGCCTTTTTTATTTTAGTTGATTTTTGGGTGGGGGGAAACCCCAGGTTATACGGCAGGTGATATTAATGTATTTTATTTTATTTTATTTATTTATTTTTAAAGATTTTATTTATTTATTTGACAGAGAGAGGTCACAAGTAGGCAGAGAGGCAGGCAGAGAGAGAGAGAGGAGGAAGCAGGCTCCCTGCTGAGCAGAGAGCCCGATGCGGGACTCGATCCCAGGACCCTGAGATCATGACCTGAGCCGAAGGCAGCGGCTTAACCCACTGAGCCACCCAGGCGCCCCTGTATTTTATTTTTTTTAATTTGAACATTTTATTTTATGACACAATGAAAACTCCTTACTGCATTAACATCTTTATCATCTCATTAGAGAGGAGACCAAATTGAAGTTCCCACAGATTAGATGACCTGCCCAAGGTCACAGAGCTCCAGAGTGGTAATGGTGGGAGCAGGAAATCCAGTCCCCTGACTCCCCTGACCCCACATCTCCTCTGTGTGACACTGCTTCTCACTTAGAAAAAACAAGAGGCAAAAAGTTAGAACACAAAGTGTGTTTAAGACGAAAAGTTCCAGTAACTCTCCCTCAGCTTTTTCTCTGAAAGAATGTATATTTTGAATGTTTAGGTATCACTCTCCTTATCTAACTTTGTTACCAACAACTTGACTAAAAGCCTATTTTTCATAATCTGTCTGATATTGAGTCTTCAGTGACCTGCAACCTGTCAACTTCACAGACATATTTAATAACCTTTAAAAGCAGTCTTCAGAGCTTAGCTCTACAAGAGACTGTTAAAATATTAAACAACAGGGAGAAATCCCCTTTCAAGCAATTTTGAGGCCAAATTAGCTCATGTGTCACTAAATGTTCTTCTACACAACAGTGATTTAAAACCTCATTCTTTGCAACTAATGAATCGTTGAACACTACATCAAAAACTAATGATGTACTGCTATATGTTGGCTAACTGAACATAATAATAATTTAAAAAACCCTCAGTCTTCTAGCTCTGTAGATAGCTATTTATTAGTGATTAGAGATAATACCAATGACCATGACCCAAATATTTTCTATACGCTTAGGAAAGCTGGAACATATTATCTGCCCATGGAAACATACTGTTGTTCGATCACAGCACAAAGTACTCAATGAAAACGAAAATCACGGCATATGGGTGTTATAGCAGTCAGCATTCACCCAGCATAGGACAAAGTTCTTCTGATTCCTCTGACACATAGGCCCAAGTACAAATTATTTTATCTTCACTTTCTCCTCAGAGAAATCAACATTTACTTATAATATAAAAGGTCATCAAGAGTTAATATGATTTTAGAGACAACGTATCCCAAGTGGTCACACACCCATGGGTTAAAATGGAGATTGCAGTCATAAACCTACACTTTAGCCTAGTGACTGACGGACTTCAGTCCAAAACGATACTGCCCTATAGGGCATTTATAATTATTGGGGTGGGAGTGAGAAAAATATCTGAGAAAGCTCTGGAGGGGGGAAAGGATTAAAGTACACACTGAGTGTGACGAGTACTGAGTAATGTGTACAATTGCCGAATCGCTACACTGCACACCTAAAACTAACACTGTATGTTAACAATATTGGAATTAAAATTAAAAACATAAAAAAAGGAAGGTGATTTAAGTCTTCGCTGCTCCGCCATATCCACACCAGTGACATGAGGAATTTGAAAAAATCTGCACCTTGGCCAGAAATTTCCTGGGAGAATCTGAGGAAGAAATACTAGTTGCTTCCCTGCTGCCTTGACCCTGGTTGTGGCAGCAACATTCTCTCAATTTGCCTGACCATTTACAAAAAGACAGGTGGTCCTTCTCCCACTACACTGCTACCATCGAGACAGCAAAGGAGTTACTAAGAGTACAGGATCCCAAAGAGCATCTAAGAGAAGGTGCACAGAGACTGTGCTGGGATTTTACCTTTTGGCTTCCTCTAGGTGGCACAGATATTCATAAGCAATGTTCTGCCGCCTCCTCTCATCCATCTCTTCGGCGGAGAGCCTTTCATCGTCCACGATAGCTAAAAATAGAGGAGAGCATCACGTTACTTGTAAGGGCAGTGAACATCAAATAAACACCCTTCCGTGGCTCCACTCCTTGAAAACATCCCAGACCAATGGTATCAAGAAGGGTCAACAAAGATTTGTGTTTCTCAAAAGCATCTTCTTTTTCTCAATAAACTCAATCCGATCTGAACTTTAGAGGAGAGCCCTCAAGTTTCGGACAAGTACCAGCTCTGGAACCACCCTCCTCTGTTCCTCCACCTCAAGATCCCAGGTCTTCACTGTCTCTCCCCTGGAGTCTTGCGACCACCCTCAGAGAGCCTGGTAGCCACCCCTCCTTCACCCATTCTCCTCTCCACCATCAGAGCATCTTCCGAACACAAGTCCTACACGTATTCCTCTCCCTCCCAAGACCTGCGATGGATCCCCATTTCCTCTGGAACAGAGCTCTAGCAGACCTTCCCATCCCTGCCCGACAAGAAGACTACATTCCAGCCACTTCTTCCAGAGAGCGCAACGTTCCAGCATCACACCAGGACTTTTTAGGTTCTAGCGCTGCTGTACTCCACTCTGACTCTGCCTGGAAAGCCATTCTCCCACCTTCTGTGTGTGATATCTTCTCAAGAAAAATTCTGTGGATTTCCAAGTGAGGATCCATCTACTTTTCCTCAGCACTTTGGTTCACTTCTCTTCTACATCATTCATCACAGAAAGTCAGTCACATCCCCTGCTATAACATGGGGTTCTTCTGTACAGGAAAGGACTCTTGATTCATCTCCATGCCCCCCTCACATTGATCACAGTTCTCTGCACACAGAGAACAACAACCATGTGCTGGAAAATTACCTTCATGAAGTGAGCTCCCCATCGTCCCTATATTTTGCATATTATGCCTTTTCTTATCCTGAGGTCTCTACAAGGTAACTGGCATGCCCACATACCCTCACCTATTCCTCCTTCTCCACTGTTCCTAACACTTCATCCCCAGGACACGTCATGATTTCCAGTTTCTTGGTTTGATTTCGGTCTAAATATGGTCTCCGATTTCTGGCAAGATACTTTCATTTTACAGTAACTTCACACATTAAAGTTTGAAAACAATATAAAACTCCTAGTATGAGTCCACGCAATCATCCTACGCTTCTCAACTTTAAAGTAGGAAGGCAGGAGTCACATTCTAAAGGAGCCACTCTCCCTGCCACCTTCCTTTTTGGCTCCTACTTCCTTCTACCTCAATCAACCCACCCAGGAGGAAGCAGAAACCTCAACAGTACTTCGTTCCTAGGCCTCGACCCTTAACTCCCTGCACAAGCCACCCAAGAATTCATCAGTCCAAGGAGAGGTACTGGGGAACTCTCAAACAGTGACATCACCCTGTCCAAAGAGAAGATTTGACTTAATGTTTCAATTAACACATACACACACCCACAAAGCTTTCAATGGCAGTTCCAACATATTGGCCACAGCTGATAGAATTCTGCCTATCCTTACAGCTCAACTCAGTCACTTCCTTCCCTAAGTCTTCCCTGTTTGCTCCCACTCAAAATGTGCTCTCTCCTAGCACCTCATATATGGTTTCTTTTAATAGTCAGCTCCTAGAAGGCAAATTTTTGTCCTCAACGTGTCCAGCTCACTACCCTACACAGGCTATGTGCTCCGTAAGACTATTGACAAACAAATGATCTCTTATGAGGAATGGTTCATATAAAGGATATAAAATATCATTATAATTAAACAACCGAAAGTGTGACATAATTGCAGGATGTTTAGATAGGTGGGGATATACTCCCTCCAGTGGAGTAAGGGTCAGCAAGAATCAAGATCAGTGGGGCGCCTGGGTGGCTCAGTGGGTTAAGGCCCTGCCTTCAGCTCAGGTCATGATCTCAGGGGCCTGGGATTGAGTCCCACATTGGGCTCTCTGCTCAGCAAGGAGCCTGCTTCCTCCTCTCTCTCTGCCTGCCTCTCTGCCTACTTGTGATCTCTCTCTCTGTTAAATAAATAAATAAAATCTAAAAAAAAAAAGGAATCACAAACACCAGGACCCAGAATCTGTTTGATGATATGGTAGAACTTAAAACATGTCCCTTTAAGGAAAAGCAGGTTAAAAATATGGTATCGTATTCATAGAAAGTCATTAATTCATAGAAATTTCATCAATTCATAGAAGTATACTAGCGTTTAGCATTTTACACACACATAATTATTCTGGGTGACTCAAACTTTAAGGAGCCCTGAAAATCTTCAGTCCTGAATATGTCGTTCAATTCAAATGTGTATTGAAACAGCTTGTAACATTTGAGATCAGCTTTTAGCCTGAAGAGCATAGCCAAGTGGTTATCTCCCCATTCTCGGGACTTAAAGAATGGCTACCAGAGATGTATACACCAAAGAAGGAACTCAAAGGAAGAGAACTGATTCCAAGAGCCTAAAATGGGCAAGGGACAGGGGTGGGATATAAAGATGAGAGAATCTAAGTTCAAAATTTCCACTAAAGCAAAACAGTCAGTAAACTTGACCCATGATATATTCCGGCTTCACACCAGCTTCCCGAAGCATTCCCCAGCTACCTGATCTTAACACCATCCAACTTCGCTTATCTGAATTGTCTTTTGAAAAAGAGGCAAAACTGAGGTTGCTATATCTCCGCAAAGAGTAAAATTAATTTTGGCCCACTGTGAAAATATGAAGAATGTCTACACTTTTTTTTTATAGTCTAGAAATTCAAAGCAGGCCATAGAGATTATTAAGGTCTACCCTGCAGACTGGGATGGGAAGGATCTAGGATTTTCTTCCAATTAGGGGAAGAACTAAAGGCAATGATTGCTAGATTTGGGATTTCTTAATTATTATTTCAGAAAAATACTTGAGAAGCAAGAAGACTTATTTTCTTTCCATGTAGGCACAAGTAAAGTTCCATTTGTTCACTGCCTGCTCCTACACACTCCATCATCCTTACACAGATCTCAGTAAGGAAGAAAGGACTGTCAAGTTTCCAAGACCAATTTAAAAATTTTAGTTCCAACAGTTAAAATAACAGGAGGAATTGTAAAACCTTTCGTCTGGATGAGCTTCTACTATTTTTGAAAGAAGAGAAAGGAATTCAAGTCATCTCTACTTGAGTATCAACTTTTTATTCTTAAGATGGTCAGTGCAAAATGTTCCAAATTATGTAGAACCAGTCCTAAACTTATTCTCCCATTCTCTACAGATAAGGACACAGATTACTTACTCTAACTTTAAAAATATATATTTTTTATTTTTTTAATTTATTTTTAAAAATTAGCCTATAATATATTATTTGTTTCAGGGGTACAGGTCTGTGAATCATCAGTCTTACACAATTCACAGCACTCACCATAGCACATATCCTCCCGAATGTCCATCACCCAGCCACCCCATCTCTCCCACTCCCCTCCAGCAACCCTCATTTGTTTCCTGAGATTAAGAGTCTCTTATAATTTGTCTCCCTCTCTGGTTTCATCTTTTTCATTTTCCCTCCCTTCCCCTATGATCCTCTGTCTTGTTTCTCAAATTCTGCATCTCAGTGATATCATACGAAAATTGTGTTTCTGATTGACTTATTTTGCTTAGCCTAAAACCCTCTGGTTCCATCCATGTCATTGCAAATGGCAAGATTTCACTTTTTGATGGCTGCATAATATTCCATCGTGTGTGTGTTAGTGTGCGTGTGCACGCGTGCGCATGCACACACACACACATCTTCTTTATTCATTCATAAAAAGATTTTATTTTTTTAATCTATTTTGAGAGAGAGACAGAGACAGAGACAGACAAAGCGTGTGTGAGCAGGAGGAGGGGCAGAGGGACAGAGAGAACCCCAAGCAAGTTCCATGCTGATCTTGATCCCAGGATCCCAAGATTATGACCCCAGCCGAAACCAAGAGTCCAATGCTTAACCGACTGAGCCAACCAGGCGCCCCTTCCTAGAACTTTAATACTCCATAGGAATTATGATATTTTACCATTGTTTTACAGACTTAGCAGGTTACATAATGACAGTTCTCTGGGCTGTTCTCAGGGAGTAGCAAGTCACTGCTAACACTCTGTTCCTATCCTCTGAAAAACTATCCCCCAACAAACAAGAATATCAAAAATTTCTACAAAGCTGTTCGAGCTTTAGAAGACAATAGAATACCAAGTCTTGGTCCAATTTTTCTTCAACTATTAGGAGAAAATAACCAATCAAAAATAGTTGAAGAAAACAAAACAACCTCTTGATTTTGAGTAGTGTGTTTTTCCTGCATGTTTCATGGGCATAGGTCTTTTTAACAAAAGATATTATCAATTTTTTGTGTGAGAGAGAGAGATTGATAGAATGAGTGGGGGAGAGGCAGAGGGAGAAACCAATTCCCTGCAGAGCAGGAAGCCTGACTTGGGACTTGATCCCCAGGACCCAGGGATCATGACCTGAGCCAAAGGCAGATGCTTAACCAACTGAACCACCCAGTCATCCAAAGGCATGGGTCTTATTTCTCTAATCAATATAAGCTCTTTGTAATGCATATATGAAACGGAACAGATGGAAGAGATTAACATTTAATGCGCACTTACTATGTGCCAGGTATTTTACATATGTTATGTCTTAGTCCCTGCATCCCTCCTTTAAGATAAGAATTTCAATCTTTACTTCTCTAGTGGGAAATAAACTCAGGGAGATTAGGTAGTTCAGGTTTAGGTAATCCAAGGATCATAAAGACCAGTAAATGGCAGAACTGGGATGCCAAACAACTCGATTCCAAGTTCTGATCTTTCTACTACACAGCAATGTCACTGCATCCCTGTATGTGTTTGATGACTGGCCCAGCGGTGATTAAGCTCTTCTGAGGGTGTTACTAACCAGTAAACAGGGTTAGGGTTAGGGTTAGGGACTTTGTTTTTCCTACTGTAAACCATATAAATTGATGCTATTTTGAGAAAGTATAGAAGTAAAATGAGAGGCTTATTTCTCAGAAATGCTGCCATCTCAAATGTAGTTCAGCAAAGGAAAAAATATCAATATTAATGCTGCCAAGTTACACTTACCAGGAACGTAGGGGCAGTAACAAGGGCAAACTAAGAACAAAAATGTCAGTGATGCTACTCACGTGATCCATCACATCATAAGCAAAGTCATATGATCTGTAAATACTGAGAACACATTTGAGAAAATTAAACACTTTTTTCTCTCAGGACCCTCCTTTATTCTTTACTCCTCTTTCTCCCCCAAAAGGCGAATTTCTGACTGCACTGACAAAGACATCTGATGAAAAGGTGTGGCTGAGTGGAAAGGGAAGTGGCTTTGGGGTTAAATGTGCCTGTAATACTGCCATATTTAGTTAAAGAGTAGTTAACTAGACACTCAGTTTTATCATCTATAGAATGGGAATAACGCTACCCACTCCAAGAAGCTGTTGTATGAATACTTTTTTTAAAAATCACGTATTTAAAATTACTTTATAGTTAAACTACAATATAATAAATTATTAAATAAGCAAGTTATAAAATATAAAACTTATAGATATGCATAATAAAGACAACAGATAATCTGCTAGTTTCTCAAGGATAATTGATTATACTCAATTTTCCCCTCACTTGGTGGTTTTAGTGCATATCTCCATATAACTTGCAAATTGAATGTATTTAAAATTACATAAATTGAAAAAAGCAAAATTTGAGTTTCACAAATGTATACTCATACTCAACAGGTGTATGTAATGGGTACATATTCTTAATAATTATATAAGGTTATGTTATTACATGCACTGAAATTTAGGGGGGAAACGCCTAAAGGAAATAGCAAATGTTAAAGGATGTTTAAACATCCTTTTAAATGTTTTTAAAAGGAGTGCTCTGGGGTTTTTTAATGTTTTTGAATCATACACATTTTCCAGATACTCTATATCATTGATGTGTATTACTTTAATAATAAAAGATTAAATGTATTTTAATGTTTAGTTATAGAAAAAATAAGAGAATAAGGAATAATAAGGAATAAGCCTTAAAGCCAGTTCCATCATGGGATGCCTTGGTGGCTCAGTTGGTTAAGCGTCTGCCTTCGGCTCAGATCATAATGCTAGGATCCTGGGATTGAGTCTTGCATCTGGTTCCTTGCTCAGCAGAGCCTTCTTCTCCTTCCGCCCTTCACCCCACTCATGCTTGCATGTATTCTCTCTCTTTCTCTCTAATAAATCAATAATATCTTCAAAAAAAAAGAAAAAAAAAAGCCGTGCCATTGTGAAGCATGCCTTCCACGCACTAATTGCTCCATTTGAACTTCTAGAGAAGGATCAGCCATTGCAAACGCGCAACAATTATTAATCAGCTTAATAAGGAAAAAAGATCACAGAAGTTCAAAGACAGCAGAGAGGAAGACAACCAAAGCCAAGATATTCTGTCTGAAGGCCTTATGTTCCTAAATGCTTGGGTGAGACGACCCGACTGATTAAGACCAAAGCAAAATGGAATGAATGGAAGGGGACCTCATCAGAAGAATGAAGAGAAGGTTCCAACATGCCTGTGTGATATGAGACCTTAAAAGTCTGAACCAGGGAGAGGAAAGACAAATGTAGCGATGATTTGCAAGGGCAGAATTTGGCAACAGAACGAACAGGATGAAGTAGAGCATGGTACGGGGGAAGAAAAAGGAAGCCAACAAGCAGAAGCCAACTCATTTTGTGACTTCATATGGTGGAGGTGGAAATGGCTCAGCACCAGAAAGTCCCCTGATATGCCACTTTACATAAAGGCAAGTTTGTTTAATTAAAGAGAAAAAAAGTGGAAGCATCCCACTGTTCTAGCAATACACTAAGTAGCTG
Organism: Neogale vison; assembly: GCF_020171115.1. Lineage (NCBI taxonomy): Eukaryota > Metazoa > Chordata > Mammalia > Carnivora > Mustelidae > Neogale > Neogale vison. The sequence goes on from NC_058091.1 coordinate 214,560,350, forward strand.
CCTTTCAATCTCAATGTATATTTAGAAGACAAGTTTAATATAACAGACTCAATTAGAAGGCTATGATGTAGAACAGAAGGGCACTATTAATGCAAGCATATGCTGTTTGTTAGTGATTGTGAATTAACACATGATTCAGGACAGTCAATTTTTTAACTATGCCAAAAACTCAGCTCTGAAATGGATCATACCATGCAAATGGAGATATTTTGACAATACAGTCATGGATAAAGAATACTTTTCAACTGGATTGTTGGGCTAACGCAATTTAGGCTAGTTATCATCATCAAGAAGTTTCCGTTTTTGAGGACATGCAAATCACCATCATTTCACACCTTGAGGGTTTGTGGGAGACCAGACTTGTGAGAAATCATGTCACACTACATATGGTGCCAGTATCAAACAGCAGGACTTAAACCAAGGAAGTTGGGCTCTTTGGTTGTCTTTCTTATGCATATCTATACATTCATAAAGTATTACCATGAAAATTATCGCCTATAACTGCAACAGCCCTAACAGATATATGGACAAGTATAAATTACTTCCCCTTGTCTAAGACTAAAATGGTTTAAATTATCTGCTCCAGGTGCCAGAGCTAGATGATAGACCTGGTTTGTATTTAAAACCAACTCTTGGCTCGTGTTTAGTTTTCATCAAACTTTTGGAGGTGCCCTATTCTCTTAGAGCAAACATATTTTTATTCCTTTATGTCAACAGCACGGGAAGCAGTAGGAGGAAGTGGAATGGCTCATGTGGGAAGGGAGTTGAGTTGGCAAGAGTGGGTGAAGCTAACATCAAGTCTGCCGGCTGCAGAGAATGTATACAAACCCTGATTTTGTAAACTTCTTGAGGAGGGTATAAAATACCCTGGGAACGGCCCTCTTGTGGGAAAGAATTTACCCCACTTGGGCAACAAAGCTGAAAATATTTTGGTTTTGGCTTGCTGTGTGCTTTTTGTTCTAACACGCAGTACAAGGTCCCAAGTTCAGAAACGTGGATATTCTATGAGCACAATGAATGACACCAAGGTTTTCAAGAGCTTATGCTTCTTTAGTCCAAAACTGAAAAGCTTTATACAACAGCCAAAGCAGCAACCACGTTAAATAGAATTCATGCTTTTCTGCTTCAGACTTAAATTAATAACGGATCTCCCTCAAGCAGTTCTGTCTTGGCTAGGGACTGGACCACGGTACTGTACATAAACTACACCACATGTTTACTGCACATCAGAGAAGACAGCCAAAGTGTGTGTCAGCCACCAGCTCTTTAGAGGATTTGAATACGACTGCAGAATTAAGTCACCGTTTCTACTCCAGACATGAGAATCTCGCTAGCATTTGTGCAGCACAAGTGTCCATGACAATGAAGCCAAGTGTAGATGGAGACTTACTATTGGTCCACGAGGTACAAAATGCTGACAGAGAATTAATGGAGATGCAGAGTCCTAAAATGCCTTCCAAATGCCTTATAATTAAATCCAATAAATACAACAGAATGTGTTTCTTTTGGTATGTGGCAAAGTCTCTAACTAATGGCTAAATAGTTCCAGTGTATGGCAGGGGTAGAGGGAAAGGATGGAATGGGGTGGGAGAAAGGACTCTGTGCCCCTCAGAGTTTACGATCTGACAGAACGCATACTTAATGTTGGAGACATGCTGGAAAGCTCCTTTGGAAAAAGGACAAATTAATTACAGGACAGAGAACAGAAAAGCCAAAGGGAAGAACAAAGATTATTCAATAATGGGATTACTCAGGGCCAGTTTTCCAGATTACAAGTGTTTGACATCAGGTTTGAAAGAGAGGAGAGTGAATTCGGTGGGGAAACACAGATAGAGAAGTCAATGAAGAATGGGTGATGTGCACCCGCACCTCAAGACACAATCTTGTGCTTGGTCTCCTGCCCCATTCCTTCGCCTTCAGAGTCTCCACTCTGCCCCTCCCCAATCTCACAAAGGTCTCTGCATTTCTTGAGAGGAACAAGGCCACTACCCAGGATGCTTTACAGCTGGCTCCTAGGCAGTGCAGTTCAAAGGCGCTCAGTTGTTTGATGACAACGAGAAGACCATATGATAGCTCATACTCCACGAGCAGGGCAGAGTTTCACTCTATTGATAAAAGCTCTTTCAACAAAGCTAACCAGGCACATCTAATAACACACGTAATTGCAAGGGAATCAGAGAGTTCACTGGGCCTCGGTTGTTAAAGCAGTGACGAAAATTACTGTAATTACTATAAAATACTCAAGCCAAGTTCCTTATTTTGCCAGTTCACCAGCATTCGGTCAATAAGGATTTGCTTTCCCTTGGAACGTGTTCAGCATTGCATCCAATGGAATGGAATGGAAGGATGTAGGGATGGAAATTAAGCCAACAGTCTTAGATCTGCTCTTCAAAATCCGTGCTTCCCATTCCCTCTCCAAGTCCGCCATCCACTGCCAGCCTGATGCCTCCCCTAGTCAGAGAGCCCCAGGCAGCACTAGGTGTGTTTCTGCCCTCTGAGGTGGATTCCTCTGCCACAGTCTTGGGAAGCTCCAAGCTCTACTCTACCCCAGCTTCCCCTCCCTGTTGTGATCATGCTGGAAAGAGGAAGAGATACCTAGAAGATGATGAAGGGCAGAAAGAAGAGGTCCAGGAAGAAAATAAAGGTGGCTGTGATTGAGAGCGTGGAGAATCTGGGCTACGGGATTGAGGGAGGAGAGGATTCAGTAGAGGGGCTGGTGGGAGCAGCTGGTGAGGCTTTGGCTCCTTGACATTCTTCCCTCCACTGCCCCCCTCCCCCCCGAGTGTTCGCATGGCAGTTTCTCCTGGCACTAGTATTGCTGCACGGAGCCTGCAATAATCCTGTGACATTTTACAGATGTGGAAACAGATACTTGGAATTGCTGAATCATTGGTCTAAGACCACAGCTGACACGTGGGAAGCAGTCCAGCAGCAGCCCAGACTGACTAGCCCCTTACCTTCAGGAGACACATACCTGCTTTTCTCAGCCCTCTCTCGACCTCCGCACACTCCCTAAGTTCCCCAAGCTGTGTATTCGTGACTTGTATCATTAAAAAAACTGCCCTCAACGCAGAGAAGAGTGAACACATGGAAAAAATGGGGCTTGAAGAGAAATGCCCAGGGCACAGCTTCAAGGCCAATAAGCCCGAGTTGCCTAATTCTTGTTCTCACTTTCAGAAGTCATCCACTGTGCATTTTAGTCCCCAGCTCATCTGTGGTGCAGTATTTAAAAGAGGAAACCCCACCTCCAAACTCAGGAACGCCGGCACGGCAAGCAGCGAGTGCGTCACGCGTACTGTGCGGGCTGCACGCGCCTGCGCACTGCCGGCCCCGGGTTTCACGGTGTATAGGTCTCAGGCACCGACTCGGCTTAGTTCACCCTTGGCTGCGCATGTGCAGGCAGCCAAGACGCAGAACCAGTAGGGACTTGTCGTTGTTCTTGGGAAGCATCTGATTCGAGGCACTTGACCCACATATCCCGTAAGTGGGATAGTTCATTACGTCTGATTTTATACAACTTTTTTCAGAGATGGGACAGTTTGGTATTGGATGCTCTAAGTCTATTCTTCATTCAAGTTATTCAAAACTCTTGAAAGGTAGCTTCACTCCCATTTGGTAGATAAAACTAAGCAAGCTCACTCTGTACACACACCAGCACATAACCCGAAAGCTCTTTTGTTCTAAACACGTTCTCCATACGAGCATATCTGTTACGAATTATCATTATCCTTCCAAGTAGAAAGCAGAACCCATGCTCTTCCATACACAGCTCTGTCTCTGTATATGCAAGGGGACAATATTTAGCTTTAAGTTTTATACATCTACCATAACCTCTACTTCCATACACTTTATGGTCAGATAGCTATTATACATCTTTTTAAAATTTTATTTGTTTATGGGGGGGGTAGAGAGCACAGAAGTGGGGGCGGGGCAGTAAAGAGAGAGGGAGAAGCAGACTTGCTGCCAAGCAGGGAAACTGATGAGGGACTTAATTCCAGGACCCTGGGATCATGAACTGTGCTGAAGGCTGATGCCTAACCAACTGAGTCACCCAGGTGCACCCAGATAACTATTACATTGAAATGAGGTTCTATAACGAGGATTTAAAACTCTGGAGATTATTAACTTGATTCTATTTTCTCACTATAAACTGTGGCACTCCCATTGTAAAGCCTCTTCCAGAAAAAAATTTCAACCAGGGCATGGTTTATTTAAGCTTTCAATATGTCTCTTTAGGTTGACGCAGAATGAATTTGGTCTTTATTCCTATATCCTATTGTTAGAGGATTATAAACTTAGGGGGGTGGGAAAGAAGGGGGAGAAGTTCTGACTGAGTAGTGACTCAGTACATGAGGAGATACTTCATACACACCCAATGTTTAACCACTGAAGCCCAAGTGAAGGTAACACAAGTGGCTAGGTGTGCTCTCAGATTTGTCCCATGGCTCTAAAAATACATTCAGTTTATTCCAAGTGAGGAAGGACTCACATTCCTTCCTCTCCCCATTCCACACACACAGCATGCACACAACTTAGTTATGCATTACTGGAGCTATTCAGGGGGATAAGTCAATCCATAGGCCTGTATTAGGACCAAGACTATAAATGTTATAACCTAATTTTACTCCAATACTCTTTTCATTTAAGGAAATAAGATCAGGCTATTGGAAGTTAGAAAGTACTCTTGTAATAAGTCATACCATACATTTTTATTTTAATTGGAAGGGTGGGAAGAAGAGAATTATAACACTCCCTACAGGAAATTTGAGAGGTAGAGTACATAGAGTATCAATGAGGGCCCTATAACCCAATCCCTTTCGAGAGCTCCCTTAACCTTCCCCACTGGTTTTAGACAACCTTGTGATCATGTCTGAGATGGAAAGACTGAGATGACACAGGTGGGAATTCTACTACAACTACGAGTGATGCAGCTTTGGGTCCCAGTTTTGGGCCCATTCCTCTCTTTTCCCATGGCAATTTCCTAGCCAGTGGGCAGTTTTTCAACTCCCCATTTTGTGGGTAGAATAGCTCTTTCCGATTCCCAGAGTTAATACAGGGAGAGCTGGGTGCCATCTCCCCACTCCTCCTAGGCCCAAACTTCATTCTCTATGTGCCATCCTGCTTCAACTCCTACTCAACAGTAAGGCTTTGAGTGTGGTCTTGATTTATGGCACAAGAGGTTTCTCATGCTAGTTTTCTTAAAGCAGAATTCCTTTAATTTTGATAGCTCTCACATGTCAGATGCAAGAAGGATGCTTGTCCTTAACAAGTCTACCAAGTTAACCAGAAGGGCGGGAAGTAACAGATATTAACAGCACTTTGAAAGCGGAAAACACAGAGGCACAAAAGGTACTGACTGAATAGCAAAAGGTACTGGCTTGTTAACAACAGATGCAGTAGAACCCACCCTACGTGTGTGTGCCTGAATCTTAAGTACTAGCTTTGTAAAAACAAAGGAACAAAAACCAAACAACAGCATTGTTAGAGGTATGACTTTTCTTCCCAGCATGCTCACATTCCCACCAGGCTCATCATCTCTTCTTTCTCCTTTGATTCTTTTTCTCCTATTCCATGATTTAGACACAACCTAAAAGTCGGCAGTATAGGGAGTTAATTTCTGTGCCCTTCCAGGAGGAAGGTCACTCATGGCTGAAGGACAAGGTCTATGAAAGAATGTGATTTACACAAAGGGCAGAAGAATGCATGGAGTCAAGACTATGACTTGATAAGCTTGACTATGATCAGAGATAAGCAAAAACCCCAACATGCCAACCACCATTTAGCATTCATAGTTGTGCTAGACATTCTCCTAGACCCTTTACATAATTAATTTAATCCTCACAAAAACCATAAGGTAGCTACCATTAATCCACTTACCAAATAAGGAAACCAAGGCACAGAGCCCCAGGACACCCAGCAAACATTTGTGGAGTTCAGACATGCACCAGCACAGTCTGGCTCAACAGCCCAGCTCCTACCCACAGGGCTATGTTGCCTCAAAGAGCACTCTTCTTATAAGGCACTAATGAGTGGCATGCCCTCAAGCACTGTCTTCCTAGCTGTTTGAATTCCTCTGCAGGTCAAGTAAATGAATACAGAGTCAGGATGCAGTGAGAGGAGACTCAGGTAATATGATTAAATTCTGGTATTTCTGAGTCAAGAGGTCACACACAGAAATAAATATTTCATCTTTCAAAATAGCTTCCCAAGAAGTTCTATGTTCATTCCAACTTAGCTGCCATTATTGAGCACATTTTTAGAGGTCTCTTTTGGAGTGCCCTTCAACTCCATGATGCATTTCTTTTAAATGTCCTGAAACTTGGTCCTTAAAGATGGGACCAGATGTTTGCAAACACCCAGTAGTCAACCCAAGCCAAGTCTAGAAAATTAAATGGCAAACTGAACATTACTTTAAATTTTTTCCCCTTCCTAAATGATAAAATGATCTTCATGACAATTCCAAAAGAAAGTTACAGAAAACGCTAAAGAAAACAACTACAGAAGTTGAGGTAGGTTGCTTATTCAAATGTGTAAGAGCTAGCCTGGTGTTTAGCCTCCAGACAATGGTCACATCACCCAACAGGTGACAAACTTCCCTCAGGTTTCTCTTGCATTTCAAGATGACAATGAGAATCTCTCAGTCACTGCAGGCGAATAGTGAAACACTGAGTTTACCAATCAGGTTTTGGCACAAAACAGACTGGATTCTAACCCCAGTTCTGAGATTCACTGTAACCGTCCCTCAGAACATAGTGCTTAAAATATAACTTATGAGAAATTATACTAGTTACCAAGCAAGCTTAAATATAGCTTTAAGAAAAACATGTACTGGCAACAGGCTTCTGGGGGAGAGGACAATATACTTCCTTGAAGCTGAGCAGCTGGGGATGCCCGGCTCGCTCAGGGCAGAACGCTGCCTGCTTCAGTTTTCCATTATCTCCCCTTCCCCAGATAGCATCAGCCGTTAGTCAGACAATCCTTTCATTTGGGCTCCCTCACTGTAGATCATGTACTATGTGACCAGACATGTTCTGCCTTTCTTCTTATGTATCTATGAGACTCATGGTCAATGTGTAACCTACTCCGTCTTCCTTGTTGGTTGTTACTCACTTTCTAATAAATAGGAGACTGAGGAGTTGTTCGGGGCGGCAGTCTTTTCTTCTGTCGCCCCCTGTCCCATTCTCTTACAGCTGACTTGTTTGTGCCTCATTATTCTCCCGTGCGCCGTCAGGAGGTGGCAATTCACAGATTCCTAAGCCTCAGCTTCGTCATTTGGGGTACTAATTATTCAGGTTATAGGCAGGAAAGAAATGGCACTCAAACAGGGTAAAAACAAAGGGTTTAATGAAAGCAACCATTTACAAAGGTATGAACCATGAACCATGGACCATGAACAAGGTAAGGGAAACTAGCAAGGATGTGAGATCCCCAGGAGTAGCCACAACGAAGCACCATACCCCTCTTAGGTCTGAAAGGACAAGACGACAAAGTAGTTGCATCAAGAACTTAAGTGCAGCAACAGTAGAAGAGGGCCATCTGACAGGAGTTGTGTCTTTCAGCAGAGGAAACCAGCACCACTTCTAACCAACAGCCTGGCAAGGTGGAAGCAAGGAAAATAAACAACCTGATTGACCTCCCAAAAGCCAGAGCACAAGGGATCGCACAGACTATCCATAATGGCTTGTCTCCTAGAGCATAGAGCATGGTGGATTGGAAGGGGCCAACAAAATAGCCAGCCCCATATTGTAAGCCAATCCTCTTGTAATCTCTTATTTTAGGTCTCTGTCTATCCCATTCAATGGTAAATTCAATAAGGGCAGGAAGCATCTGCCAAGCCAGGACACAGCTGAGTCACTGTGTCAGTTAAGTTCCTCTTACCAGCTCTCATTATGGTATTATTTAAAATAATATCAGTGTATGAAAAATAAGGTATGAATGGGTTGTGTACAAGACAAAAAATAAGTAGGGCTTAATTTTTCCTTGAAAAATACAGATCTAGGACTATTCATGCTTCTACCCTGTTCTATTAGTTTGAGGAGTATGCGATGCTTAAAAAAATAAAAATTAAAAAAAATAAATCCCAAAGAGGTCAGAAATAAACCAGTTTAAATCTTATTAAAGCTGTAAATCTTTTCTAATGCTACTGAATTTCCCCGATTTGATTACAGGAGTATAGTTAATTTCATTTAAGAGATAATACAAGCCTAAATAATTCAACCCAACATGAGTATGTCTACCCTTAACTTCTACTAAAGCCATTGTGGAAAGATCACTTGGAACCACCATGCCTTTCAGGAACTGTGTGGCCACTGAGGAGACTTTTTGGTGAAGAACAGAGAAGAGAAAGTAAAACTAATCAACAACAAAAAAAGGATTTTCACATTGAGATACCACCTAACACCAGTTAGAACGGCCAAAATTAACAAGACAGTAAAAAAACGTGTGTTGGAGAGGACGTGGAGAAAGGGAACCCTCTTACACTGTTGGTGGGAATGCAAGTTGGTACAGCCACTTTGGAAAACAGTGTGGAGATTCCTTAAGAAATTAAAAATAGAGCTTCCCTATAACCCTGCAATTGCACTACTGGGTATTTACCCCCAAAGATACAGATGTAGTGAAAAGAAGGGCCATATGTACCCCAATGTTCATAGCAGCAATGGCCACAGGTGCCAAACTATGGAAAGAACTAAGATGCCCTTCAATGGACGAATGGATAAGGAAGATGTGGTCCATATATACTATGGAGTATTATGCCTGCATCAGAAAGGATGAATACCCAGCTTTTGTAGCAACATGGATGGGACTGGAAGAGATTATGCTGAGTGAAATAAGTCAAGCAGAGAGAGTCAATTATCATATGGTTTCACTTACTTGTGGAGCATAAGAAATAACATGGAGAACATGGGGAGAAGGAGAGGAGAAGGGAAATTGGAGGGGGAGATGAACCATGAGAGACTATGGACTCTGAAAAACAATCTGAGGGTTTTGAAGGATCGGGGGGTGGGGTGGGAGGTGGGGGGAGCCAGGTGGTGCGTATTATGGAGGGCACGCATTGCATGGAGCATTGGGTGTGGTGCATAAACAATGAATTCTGGTACACTGAAAATAAATAAATAAATATCACATCTTTTCTTAAAAAACGGGTTTTCTGGGGCGCCTGGGTGGCTCAGTGGGTTAAGCCACTGCCTTTGGCTCAGGTCATGATCTCAGGGTCCTGGGATCGAGTCCCACATCGGGCTCTCTGCTCAGCAGGGAGCCTGCTTCCTCCTCTCTCTCTCTCTCTCTCTGCCTGCCTCTCTGCCTACTTGTGATCTCTCTCTGTCAAATAAATAAATAAAATCTTTAAAAAAAAAAAAAAACGGGTTTTCTTAAACCTCTCCAGCACCTACCATGCACGCTAAGCAGACTAGTTCCTCCCTTCACAAATGACACACCTTAGTACATGGCTCGTAATATGAAAGATAAGGAAGGTAAAGTATGACGGCAGGCCCAGGAAAATTCCTTTCCTGACTTACATGTTTACCAAGTCAATTTTATGACATTTTAACAGTTAAAATCTTGGAGTGCCTGGGTGGCAGAGTCGGTTGGGCATCTGACTCTTAGATTGGCTCAGGTTGTGATCCAGGGTTGTGGTATCAAGCCCCGAGTTGGGCTCAGCATGGAACCTGCTAGAGATTCTCTCTCTCTGCCCTTCCCATTTGTGCTCACTAGCTTACTCTCTTAAACGAGTAAGTAAATCTTTAAAAAGAAAAAAGAAAAGTTAAGATCTCACATAGCAACTCTGAAAAGCAAGGCAGGAACACTAAAGTCACTACAAAATTTAAATAGCAGAGAACTACAGAGAGTAACAAGTGAGTTCCCTTTACTTCACACTAAGACCCACTGAAATCATATTTTTCCCCATTATAAACCGTCCCTAACTGTCTAGCGCTCCTTTAAGATGGTTTCATAAAATTTCACAAATAAATCTAAGTTATATTAAAATGTTAATGAATCATTGCGTACATGTTTTTCCAAAAATAGTATTTTCACTTAATACACGGACATATTTCCATGTCACTCCATACAGAGCTATATCATTCCTTTTTTTTTTTTCAAAGATTTTTATTTATTTATTTGACAGAGATCACAAGTAGGCAAAGAGAGAGGAAGGGAAGGTTCCCCTGTGAGCAGAGAGCCCAATGTGGGCTTGATCCCAGGACCCTGGGATCATGACCGGAGCCTAAAGCAGAGGCTTTAACCCACTGAGCCACCCAGGTGCCCCTATATCATTCTTTTTAAAGGTTGCATGGTATTGCTAATACACCTATTTCATAAATTAAACCCCTCCCCAACTGTCAAGCTCTTAGGTTAACTTCAACTTTTCTATTCACCGCAACTATTTTTTTTTATTAAGGTATAGTTAATACACAATGATACATCAATTTTAAGTGCACCAACAGTGATTCAACAACTCCATACATGACAGTGTGCTCACAAATGTAGCTGCCATCTGTCACCATTTAACACTGTTACAGTACAAATGACTATATTCCCTGTGCTATACCTTTTATTCCCGTGATGTACTCATTCCATAACTGGAAGCCTACACCTCCCATTCCCCTTCATCTATTTATCCCATCCCCCATCCCACTGGCCACTACCAGTTTGTTCTCTGTATTTATGCATCTGTTTCTGGTTTTGTTGTTGTGATTGTTGTTGTTTTTAGATTCCACATATAAATGAAATCATATGGTAGTTCTCTTTCTGTGACTTCTTTCACTTAGTGTAACAGCATCTAGGTCCATCCATGTCATTGCAAATGAGCTCATCCTTTTTTATGGCCAAGTAATATTTCATTGTATGTATATGTGTGAGTGTGTGTATGCACACTACTTCTTTATCCATTCATCTATCAGTAGACATGGATGGCTTCCATACCTCGGTTACTATAAATAATGCTGCAACAAACATAGGGGCGTGTATGTACTTTCCAATTACTGTTTTCATTTTCTTTAATACCCAGTAGTCGAATTACTGGGTCACATGGTAATTCCAAGATTTATTTATTTGTTAGATAGAAGGAGCATTTGTGGGAGCACACAAAGAGGGGTAGTGGCAGGCAGAGAGAAAAGCAGGCTCCCCACTGAACAGGGAGTCCAATGTGGGACTCGATCCCAGGATCCTGGGATCATGACCTGAGTTGAAGGCAGACACTTAACCGACAAAGCCACTAAGGCGTCCCATATGGTATTTCTACTTTTAATTTCTTGAGGAACCACTATTCTACTTTTCACAGTGGCTGTGCCAATTTATATTCCCACCAAGTGCCTCAGGGTTCCTTGTTCTTCCACATCCTTGCCAACACTCATTATTTCTTGTATGTTTGATACTAGCCATTCTGACTGGTGTGAGGTGAGAGCTCACTGTGGTTGAGATCTGCCTTTTACTGAAGGTTAGAGACGCTGAGCATCCTTTCATGGGTCAGCTGTCTGTAGGTCTTCTTTGGAAAAGTGTCTATTTAGGTACTCTGCCCATTTTAAAATTAGATCTTTCTGGTGTTGAATTATAGTATAAATTCTCTACGTATTTTGGATATCAACCCCTTATCAGATATATCATTTGCAAAGATCTACTTTCACTTGGTAGGCTGCCTTTTCACTTTGTTAATGGTTTCCTTTGCTATGCAAAAGCTTATTTTAGTGTAGTCCCAGTAGTTTTTTTGTTTGTTTTTTTTGCTTTTATTTCTCTCCCCTGAGGACACAAATCTAGAAAAATGTGGCTAAGGTTGATGTCAAAGAAATTACTGCCTGGGTTCTCTTGTAGAATTTTTATGGTTTAACATCTCACTTTAGGTCTTTAATGCGGTTTTTTGTTTGTGTTTGTGTATGGTGTAAGAAAGTGGTCCAGTTTTCCCAGCACCATTTATTGAAAAGACAGTCTTTTCTCCATTACATATTCTTGCCTCCTTTGCTCTAGATTGACCACACAAACTTGGGTTTGTTTCTGGGATCTCTACTCTGTTCCATTGGTCTAGGTGTCTATTTTCTGTCCTAGTACCATACCAATTTGGTTACTAGAGCTTTGTGGCACATCTTGAAATCTGGGGCTGTGATACCTCTAGCTTTCTTCTTTTCTCAAGATTGCTCTCGCTATTCAGCTTCTTTTGTAGTTCCACGCAAGTGTTGTATTATTTGCTCTGGTTCTGTGGAAAACGGTATTGGGATTTTGAATAGGGAGTACATTGAATCTGTAGATTCCTCTGGGTACAGTGGACATTTTAACAATATTAATTCTTCTAATTCATGAGCATGGTTTATCCTTCATGAATTAGAAGAATTTACTTAATAAAGATTTTATTAAGTAATATCTACACCCAATATGGGGCTTGAACTCACAACCCACAATCAAGACTTATGTGCTCCACTGACTAAGCCATCCTGGCCTCCTGGATGCCATTCCTTTATCTGGTCTGCCTGCTGCAGCTTAGACTTCCCATACTGTGTTTAATCAACGTGGTCAGGTTTATTTTCATTAATCCTTCACAACACACACAGCACATCTTTTATTTCCCTATTTACCATGAGCTCATTCTTGATACAGCTTTGCTAACTTTAATTCAGTTCATTTTTTTATTCAATCAGTGCTGTGGCATAGTGTGAATTAAATAATTTATGTGCCTGTTTTTAAGGCATTCGATTCCTTCCATTAAGAGATAGAATCTAGGTCCCATCTCCACGAACCTGGGCAGACTCTCAATGGTTTTAACCAATGAAATGGCACAAGCGGAAGCATCAGACTTCTGAAGCTAGGTTATGAAAGCCCATGCGGTTTCTTCTTGGTCTCCTAGGACCCTCCCTCTCTGAAGCCAGCTACTATGTGCCAACATGGAGAGTCTACTGATAGGTGCTCTGGTGAACAGAACCAGCTGAGTTCAGCCTTCAAGTCATTCCAGCCCAGGGACCAGGCATATGAGTGGTTAAGTTTCTAGATGATTCTGGTCTCCCTTCCCACTAGAAGTTGAATTGGTCCAGTGAATGGAGCAGAGACATGTCCTTTCCACTGCACCTTGCCTGAATTCTGAGCCCAGGGAATCTGTAAACAGTGGGGGATTTATTCCACTAACTTTTAGGGTAATTTGTTACATAGCACTATGCAAGTCAATCATTATTCACAGGCCCATGTGCCTAACTCAGGCAAGGGACAGTTCTCTCATCCTAAATCTTATTACTTCTTGCCGTAAAGACATGTTGAAAGATGTAGAGGTCTGGACTAGTACCGCTTATTAGTCTTTAAACTACTGTAACTCTCCTGTCCTCACCTATAAATTAGAGGGGCCTATGCTTTCCCTTCTTAGAGGGATATTATGAGAGAACGTAAAAACATGCTGAAACCCGACACAAGCAAAATAGTTGTGTGTGTGTGTGTGTGTGTGTGTGCGCGCGCGCCCGCGCGCAGGGGCGCGTCCCTTTTCATTCAGCTGGAGCAAAGATATTCATATGCAAATCCCCCATGAACTTGAAGTTTAAGATTTACTCAGGATCTCTAGACTTCAGCAGAGTGTAAGAACTCACTGATTTCTGTTCCCCCACAAAGAGTTTTGTAGACTGTCACTCTTTTAATTTTGAAAAATTAGAAAAATTCTGAATAACAAATTTTCTTTTACCACCCTCATCATGGTGATAGGAATATTAAATAATTTTAACACAACAACAACAAAAGAAACACACACACACACACACACAAGAAAACAAAACAAAAAACAGATATAGAAGGAAAAAAAAAACCCAAGAAATATGTCTAAGTCCTCACAATGATTATATTTGGGTAAGAAAATTAACAACTACTGAAATTTTTTTCTTAACACTTCAGGTTTTTTGCTTGGATGACAATTTATTACTTCTACAATATATATTCTTTAAGTCAGTTGGTTGAATAAGCCATGTGAGCACACTGCTGTCCTTGCAGATTGATACCCAATCCCCACTCCAGGCACCAGAACAGTGGGTGGCCTGTGCTCCCACCTTCCCTTGCAATGCCAGTTGGAAATGTTTTCCTCTCTTCCCACGGTTCCAAGTACCTTCTCCCACTCCATCCCTGGTACCAGCAGACCCACGGAAACAAAGGCTTCAGGGTAACAAGAACAGCACCAACTGTCATATTGCCCAATACCCTGGGAGAGAGTCCCTTGCTAGGAGAGCAGGTGCCTGGCTTCTCTGGTCCCTGCAGAGCTGAGCAAATACCAAGTTAGACCAAAGCTGTTCAGAGGGGCTGGTTCCCCTGTGTGACTCTGTCTACTAAAACTGAAGCCAAGGAGCCAAACCACTCAGAGTCTAAAATGGTCTCCTCTGCTGTCTTTCTGGAGCCGGCCTGCCCCTCCAGTGCCCATTCAGAGGGTGCAACCATCTGTCTCAGGCTGTCCTGTTCAACTGCTCTGCCCAGGGCCAGGTAAGTGGCTGTCAGCATTGGTCCCCCTGCTGCTGGACAGCCTGCAAGGCTTCAGCCGGGCTCGGACAACTACGTCTGGCCCACGGGAAGGTCTATGGGCTGCCCCTTGCAGAGCAGATTGCCAAAAGCCTTATGGTACCCCCGGTTCAGAGGGTTCCATCCTTGCACTGGACCTATTTGCCAACTTTGTTTTAACTGTCAAGGGTCGGTCCTTTTAGAACTTCACTACTTAGAGCGTGGTCTGTGAACCAGCTGTGGGCAGCTCCTGGAAGCTCACCTGACTTGGAGAATCTCACCCCCAGATCTCCCGACTCTGTAGTGTCATGAGGTCCTCAAAGACATGTGAGCACCTTCACCACGGGACAGGCGCTCTATGCGAGAACACTTTTTAAAAATTTAACGTTTTTGTCAGAGTAAAACCTGTTATACTAGTCATGGTAGAAACACTGAAAAAACAAAAAGAGAGAGAGAGAGATTTAAAAGGTGGGAAAAAGCATAATCCCATTCCCAGCAGAAAAGCCTCATTATTCATGCACTCTGGAAAGGGGAGGGAGAAGAGCTCAGCTCACTTTATTTCAGAGCCAAATCCCAGAGCATGAAAGTGAGGCGATTTCATTTTAAATCGCCACCCACCATCACAAACACTAATTGGTCCAGTAAATGGTATTATAAAAGCTTAAGGTGGGAGCTGGGCCAGAACAGAACCCAGCAACACAGAAATATCCAGAGAACAATTCTGTTTCTTTATCTATAGCAGACTCTCAACTGGGGAGGTTTGTCGATATATGGAGACATTTTGGGTTGTCATAACAGGGGCGGGTGTGGGAACTACTGGCATCTCCTGTCTCAGGGAGGCTGCTCAACACCTCGCAGTGCACATTTCCCGTCCTGCCCCCACCCCTGGAACCAAGAACAGTCTTGTCCAAAACATCCCAAGTGTTGAGGTTGAGAAAGCCCAACCTAGAGAATTAACCATACTGTCATTTTCTCTTGCCCCTTCGGCATCCCTTAATGCTCACACCACCAAAAAAAAATCCCTTCTGCAGTAAAAGGCCTGCCGTCCCCTCCCTCAATGACTTTCTACCCTTGGCCATGAGAGGAGCATGCCACTGAGTGTGTGACAGCCAGGGGCAGAGGGACAGAGGATCTGGGGCCCTGCCCTTTCAGCAGGAAGGGTTCCCACTTGTCACCTCATTACCCATGCAGCACAGGCCTTAGGTTACCTATTATAACATCACAGGCTCAGAGAGGCCTCGGGGATCCTCTCGTCCAGCTCCCTCAGCATATTAAAGGGCTTCATCCCAGCCTCCACAGCACGAAGACCAGTTCCTTTGTAACACAGAGCAAAAGGAGACAGGACTCAGGAGGAATGCAGAGAAAAGGAACAATGGCACAAACCCCAGTGTCTGAAGTGTCCAAGCAACTGTTGAATGGCTGCGCTCTATTTTTAGCTCAACTTCCCTGAAAAGGCACCCTGCCTCTCCTTTTCTCAAATGCCCTGCATACTCTCCAACTGTTTTGGCTCCTCCTCTCCTCCCCAAGTTTGCTGTCTAGGAAAGGGAAGTTTGTGTCACAGAACAGAGAAAGATCTATCCTAAGGGGCTGGGGGACCCAGGTCTCAGTTTGCCCAGCAAAGGCCCAGCTGACACTTTGCCTTGGCGTCATGAATAGAGTTCGCCTTTCCCCACAAGTGTGTCTAGGATTGGACGATGGATTCCACTGTAACCTTTCTTCTGGGGCATGCCATTCCCAGGGAGAACAAAGCTCCAGGTCTGGCGAGCTTCTGCAGAGCACGGTAAGCAAAAGACCTGAAAGTAGAGCTGGGTGCAATTATGTCTAATTTGGTCCTTTCTGGTGTGTGCCAGCTGACCGAAATTCCACTCACTGGAAACGACTGGACGCCGATGAAGGGAAACCCAGAACTCAGCCAAGGCATTCTAATCTTATGACTTGAGGGTGTCAAGAAAGAGGTTATTGGCACAGGCCATGGGAAAACCTACTCTCAACCTGATCCATGAAGTTACACAACAGTTTCCTATTCAAATTCAGTCTATCCTCCAACTTCTAACACCAGCACACATGAAAATCTCCCATTTCCAGGTGACACACACACACTGACCCAGGAGGTCTAAATGGTTTTATGGAGGTTCCAAGCTCAGGGAAAAAGCAGCAGCAAAATCAAGGCAAGATGATTCATCAGCAATTTGCTCTATCACACCAACAACTTCTACCTGAGGCTCTAACACCCAAGTCAAGTCCAGATAGGAAAGAACTTATTCTCTCACAATCGGAGACAATGATAATGAAATCTACTGTGGGGTTTTTCTCCCCTGCTTTTAAAAGCATTACAGGTCTCTCTAGTAAAGATAAAGAACAGGAAACTGCTCCATCTAAAACAACTGTTAGCAATTTGATGTACTTCCTTTCAGTCTTTTCCCCCATAGAATTTAAGTTCTAACTTCCCCATGGTACATCCTGACTTTTCACTTTATTTTATAAGCATCGCTCTGTGTCATTGGAAATCAATGAGTTGTCAACTAATCTTCCACAAAGCAGACAAGAATATCCAATGGAAAAAAGACAGTCTCTTCAACAAATGGTGTTGGGAAACCCGGACAGCGGTATGCAGAAGAATGAAACTGGATCACTTTCCTATACTTTATGCAAAAATAGACTCAAAATGGATGAAAGACCTAAATGAGACAGAGAACCATTAAAATCCTGGAGGAGAACACAGGTGGCAACCTCTTCGACTTTGGCTGCTGCGACTCCTTGCTAGACATGTCTTTAGAGACAAGGGAAATAAAAGCAAAAATGAACTACTGGGACTTCTTCAGGATAGAAAGGTTTCACACACAAAGGAAAAAAAAATCAACAAAACCAAAAGGCAACCTACGGAATAGGAGAAGATATTTGCAAATGACCTATCATATAAAGGGCTAGTATCCAAAATTTAGAAAGAACTTATCAAACTCAACACCAAAAAACAAAAAATCCTACTCAAGAAATGGGCAGAAGACATGAACAGACATTTCTGCGAAGAAGACATCCAGATGGCCAAGAGACACATGAAAAAGTGTTCCGCATCACTCGGCATCAGGGAAATACAAATCAAAACCACAGTGAGATACCACCTCACACTAGTCAGAATGGCTAAAATTAACAAGTCAGGAAATGACAGATGTTGGCGAAGATGTGGAGAAAGGGAAACCCTCTAACGTTGTTGGTGAGAATGTAAACTGGTGCAGCCACTCAGGAAGACAGTATGGAGGTTCCTCAAAAAGTTAAAAATAGGGCGCCTGGGTGGCTCAGTGGGTTAAGCCGCTGCCTTCGGCTCAGGTCATGATCTCAGGGTCCTGGGATCGAGGCCCGCATCGGGCTCTCTGCTCAGCAGGGAGCCTGCTTCCTCCTCTCTCTCTGCCTGCTTGTGATCTCGCTCTGTCAAATAAATTAAAAAAAAAAAAAAGTTAAAAATACAACTATCCTAGGACCAAGCAATTGTACTACTAGGTATTTATCCAGAGGACAAAAACATAGTGATTCAAAGGGGCACATGCACCCCGATGTTAATAGCAGTAATGTCCACTATCCTCAAATAATGGAAAGAACCTGATGTCCATCTAAAGACAAATGGATAAAGAAGAGGTGGTATGTAACACACAGACACACACACACACACACACACACACACAGGAATATTATTCAGCCATCAAGAAGAATGAAATCATCATTTGCAATGATGTGGATGGAGCTGGAGGGTATTTTGCTAAATGAAATAAGTCAGAGAAAGAAATGCCATATGATTCCACTCATCTGTAGAATGTAAGAAACAAGAAAATGAGAATGGAGAAGGAAAGGAAAAATAAAATAAAAAACAGAGGGAGACAAACCATAAGAGACTCTTAATCACAGGAAACAAACTGAGGGTTGCTGGAGGGAAGGTGGGTGAGGGGATGGGGTAACTGGGGGATGGACATTAAGGATGGCATGTGATATAATAATGAGCACTGGGTGTTCTATGCAACTGATGAATCACTCAGCTGTACCCCTGCAACTAATAATACACTATATGTTAACGAAATTGAATTTTAAATAAAAAACTAAAAAAATCAATTTATTTTAAGTTGTGTCTGTGGTTCTCCAATGGCAACATTAACAGCTGTCTACTAATGCAGATTTCCAAAGTTTATATATAACAGAAGGCAGTAAATAAAGAGGATGGAGGAGAAGAAAAAGCAAACGCAAGCAATAAAAGTGTAATGAGGAATCCATCTCCCAAAATCGTCTTGGTCACCAGTGTTATGATTTTCAATTTTCCACATCAGTCCTTCTGCCATCAGTGAAGAGGGGAGGCCTCCTGATTTCTTGAGCTAGCACATGGTCCAGATGGAGCAAATATAGGGGCAAAGTAAGGTACACATGGGCTTAGGGTTGCTGCAAGTGAAAAGGAATGCTGAAAGACAAAGGAGCAGAAACGACGCCCCTGTCCCTGCACCTCCAGTGCCTAAGAATCCTTGCCTTATGGCAACCAAGATCCCCCATCCGCTCTGCTTTCCTCTCATGAATCCCACACGCATGTCCACATTCTCAGCTCTGGTCTCAGCTCACGCCATCTCCTCTGGGACCCCTCTTTGCTCCTCTGAGTCCCTAAGTGCTTTATCCTTGCTATCCCATTTTGTCCTAGTGACGCCATCTGACAGGTATGCTCTGATTTCAGAGGAGAGCAAAGCACAGCCGAGTGACAATGAGCCACAAAGCCAGGACTCTGTGACACTATGATGTCTTCTTGGGCAGAGATCAGCTCTCGAAGGGCAGAGATCGGCCCTAAGTGCTCCTTCATTGCATGAACACCTATGTCTTCCTTCCTTCCTAAGAATATTTGAATGGGTCAACCAAGACAGTAAAAACAAAACAAAAAAAAACAAAAACAAAAACAAAAAACAACCAACAGTATAAAGAAATAAAGAAATGGGGTTAAAAAAAAAACAACAACAGTAAGATACAAGAGCAATGAAGAGAGAAGGAACAGAAATACACTGAAAACAATGCAAAATGCCTTCATAAATCCTAGACATGAGCCCCAAGTTTGTTTCTGTGCTTATGAGGCCAAAGCAAAACATGGAAAGTGGATATTCATAAACTTCAGTTACGGATTTTTGTCAGAAAGTCCTGTTGCTATAGAAATTATGCTGGGAACAATGTAGATCTCAGCCACCCAGCCTGATCAAATGACTTCTAAACGAGCCTATTTTCTGCCTAACTGTCGGTGAAGCCTGCAGACACTGCAAAGTCAACTTCATACAAACTGCTCTAAAAAGGACCACATACTAGGGGCACCTGGGTGCCTCCGTGGGTTAAAGGCTCTGCCTTTGGCTCAGGTCATGATCTCAGGGTCCTGGGATCGAGCCCCACATCGGGCTCTCTGCTCAGCGGGGAGCCTGCTTCCCTTCCTCTCTGCCTGCCTCTCTGCCTACTTGTGATCTCTGTCTCCGTCAAGTAAATATATAAAATCTTTAAAAAAAAAAAAAAAAAGGACCACTGTCTTCATCAGAATGCACTGCAAAGACCTGAAGTCACTGAGAGAAGCTTCCAATGATGAGGACGAGGTGCCTGCTGCTCAGTGGTGTGGCTGTTAGGCTGGCGCCCACCATAGCCTCACCAGCCTTCTGAGGCTGCCAAATCCTTTCTTTGTTATCTGCTCCCCCCCACATGCTGCTTGCACCCCCTTCTTTCATCTGTTTGGCCATAAGCAAAATGCAGGTACCAGCCAACCCCCTAACTCACCACCTCCCCATGGCGATACTTACCACCTGTTTATGAGCAGCCAAAGTCCCTGTGCTAAAAATGTACAATGCCTCCACTTCTTCCTTTTCCCTCAGTTAACGGCTAAACTGGGCTCCTTAGTCCTCCCATCGCCACCACCAAATTTCCCACGTACTCAGAATCTTGGAACGTAAAGTTACTTTGAAACGGGGTCTTTGCCGAGGCAATGAATTAAAATCAAGTCACACCAGATTGGCATGGGCCTTAATCCAATGACGGCTGTTTTGTAAGAAGAGCAAACAGACACCTAGGAGAATTCTAGGTAATCAGAGAGGAAGAGATTGGGGTGATACAGCCCAAAGCCAAGAAACCGCAAGTGCCGCCAGCCACACCTATTAGCAAGGAAGACAAGACGCAAGAAGGAATCCTCCTACAGAGCCTTCTGGAGGAGCAGGGCCCAGTCAAGGTGGTGACTCGGCTTCTAGCCTCCAGAACTGTGACAAAAATACATGACTGTTTTCTCTCCAACTGCAGGTAAGCCCCCAGTTTCAACAGCAAATTAATACAATGGCTAAATGGAATACCCAAAAGACAAAGCATCAAGTGCCAAAAACTGACTTTTCCACTTCTCTCCAACAGGTAGGCTTGCAAAATTTAGAGCCACACTGCCTGGATTCAAATCTTGACTCTGCTATTCAATCGCTCTGTAGCTCCTTCAGCTCTCCTAGAAAATAGGGATAATATTACCATCCCTGGAGGGTCAAGGCAAGGGTTAAATCTGGTGATTCGTATCAAGTGCCTCGAACAGCACCTGGCGTGTGGAAGGCCATGTCTCCATGTTATCATCAGCATCTTCAGGAGTTAAACTGACAGAACGAGGCAGAAGCCAATTCCCCTGTTTAGAACTGTGCACACATTCTCCACTTTTCGTGGTCCTGTCCCCTCCTAGAAGACACGATGCACTATGCGACATCTCTCCCCAGGCTGTTCAAGGCAACCAGAGGCAAGCCCAAGACCAGGGTTAAGTCAGAGTTTCCCAGTCAAGTATAATGGCCCAATCTTCAGTACTTCCTAAGCTACTGGCTCTGCAGATCCAACATTTTCTCTTGTTAAATAATCCCGGGACTTCCTAGACTCTATTTAGCAGAAGCCTTGACCTTACCATTAACACACAGCAACATGGTTTGATGGAGGTAGACTGATCTGAAAATTCTTGGCTCATGTTCAACCAGGAAACAGAAGAATCACGAGCATTCCAGAAGAGCGGGCTGCCCAGTCCTGGATCCACCTGACACAAGGTACAGCGAAGCCAATACCCACCAAATATACTTCCTTATTCTGGACCCCACAGCTATAGATGTCGGTAAAGATGACCTATTTTCAGCCCTGGAAAAGAGTCCGCCCTGACTTGCAGTCCACAGTTCCTCCACAATGCTTACTCTCACACGCTCCTGCTACTTTTCAGATTAAGAATCCTCATTCCAGAGGCCTCAGGCGACCCGTCACAGACTGCCAAACAAAGATGCCAAGTCCAGTAAACCAGTGGTAACTCATTTCTCATTTTTAAAAATACCCGCTTTCAAATAATACTTCCAAAGACAATCAGATCCAAATAACATCTTTGAAATTGATGGAATTATATTCATAGCTTGCACTGAATGAGCGCTTTCTCTGCACCAGAAACCAAGGACTTTACACAGATTAATTCATTCCACTGTTATTATCCCCTTTTTACAGTTCCACAACATGACCCAAGGAAGTTAAGGCTTTGCCCAAGGTCACACATTTGCTATTTGGAGGAGCTAACTAAAATATTCTGTTTTAAAAATGTGACCAGTCCCCGAGAGGCAACCTACCACCTCCCTTTGCACTACTTATAGAGACCAAGGGCAAGTTGTTTTCTATGCAGTAATACTATTTATTTAAATTACCAGTTCCAAACTAAACTCTTTAAGAAGTTATGCATACTGTTGAGGAAAGACTACATTCTAACCCTTATTCCACAAACCACCTGAGCTTGTAAAGAAGTAAATCTTGCCACAGTTACATTTTACACCCTTGGTCTTTATCCCTTGTGAAGAGGAGATCAATCCACACACACCCTCGGGGAGGTAGTAATACAAACAAGAGCCTTAGAGGCCTGCATGCTGACTTCCTCCTTAAACTCCAAGCTACTTCACCCTTCTGAGGCTTCCTCAATTAACTTTATTGAAAAGTGAGCAGTGGATGGTAGTTCCTCTAAAAATTAACCAGAGCATTACCATATGATCCAGCAAACCCCTTCCTGGGTATACACTCAACAGAAGCAAAAGCAGAGACTCCCACACATTCTTGTACACACCTATGTTCACAGCAGCATTATACATAATAGCCAAAGGTAGAAACTAAGTGTTCATCAATGGACAAATGGATACACAAAACATGGTGCCTGTGTGTGTGTGTGTGTGTGTGTGTGTATAATATATGTATTATACATATATTATACATATATATACATGTATATTATACATATACATGTATAATACATATATTATACACACCATGGAACATAATACATATATGTATTATGTACATATACACACCATGGAACATTATTCAACTTTAAAAAGGAAGTTCTGATACATGCTACAATTTGGATGCACCTTGAGGACATTCCAGTAGGTGACATAAGTCAATTACAAAAGGACAGAAATCAGATTCCACCTCCTTGCGATATCTAGAGTAATCACAATGATGAAGAGGAAGGATGGGTGCCAGAGGCTGGGAGGCAGGGACATGAGTAATAAGTGCTTCATGAGTACAAAGTTGCTGTCTGACAAGAGAAAAAGCGCTGGAAATGAACTGTGGTTATGACAGCGTAACACTATGAATGCACTCAATGCCCGAGAAGTATATCCTTAAAAATGCTTAAAATGATAAATTTCATGTTGTGTATTTTATGACAAACATGCATACACACAGAATGAGGGATTTTTACTCTGTGGATTTTAAGACTTAGGTGCCCGTTGGAATCTCCTACAGAGTTTTAAAACTATCTATTAAAATCACATGTCTCAGGAGGTTGGACGGGGCGGGGGCCTCCTGATGTGGTGTGCTAGAAGGAAACCACATCGCTCATAAGGCATTCAGGCCAGGAAGTGGGCCTGGCTCCTCAGGGCACTCAGTGTCCTTGAACTGATAGGGAGGCGGCAGCAGCCATTCAGGCTGGGGAAGACCAGGGTCTGGGTGGTGGGGTGGGGGGTGGGCCTGAAACAACATGAGAAACTTGCCTGGACCATGGATCCATACAGCCAGTTATAAAGTACACTTGAAGAAAATCCTAGTGTTGACTTTCAGACCAGACAGTGGACTTGAACCCACAGTCCTGGTAGTCCTGGGGATGCTGCTGGGGAGGAGAAGGTCCTTGTTGGCCTGTAAGATGGGAGCTGAGCATTTAGTGGAAAGCGCCCAGTGGCTGCAGATAGAGTGGTATGGGGGCAGGTTAGCAGCTGGAGAAGCTAAGCGAAAGGAATGGGTGTTCACAGTATTGTGCTTTGAGGCTTTGGAGACTCGAATTTTTTATTTTAAAAACAGAAAAATACAACAACAAAATAAAAATACCTATGTTAGAGTCCTATACCAAAACAAATAAATGGAGTATCTGGGGGATGGAATCCAGAGACTCAACATTTTCATTGTAATATTAGGCAGCCATGTTGCCAACCATGAATTACTTACATGAGTCCTAAACCAAGATGTGCTATTAACCTAGCAAGCTGGCCCACTACGGGCACCCAGCAGCCCTGAGAATTCTTCTCAAGCTCCAAATGACCCCAGCTGACCTGCCTTCTACCCTTCCTTTACTTAAAAATAAATCACAACATCTCAACTTTGGAAAGAAAGGAATTTTTTTTAATTATTACTTTTTATTATGTTCTTGTAGTCACCATACACTATGTCATTAGGTTTTGATGTAGTGTTCCATGATTCATTGTTTACAAGTAACACTCAGTGCTCCATGCAATCTGTGTCCTCTTAATACCTATCACTGGGTAAACCTGTCGCCCACACCCCCCCACCCCCATCCCCTTGAAAACCCTTGGTTTGTTTCTCGGAGTCCATAGTCTCTCATGATTCGTCTGATCCTCCGATTCCCCCCCTCTTTCATTTTTCCTTTCCTTCTCCTAATGTCCTCCATGCTATTCCTTATGCTCCACAAGTGATACCATAAGATAATTGACTCCCTCTGCTTGACTTACTTCACTCAGCATAATCTCCTCCAGTTCCATCCATGTTGATGCAAAAGCTGGGTATTCATCCTTTCTGATGGCTGAGTAATATTCCATTGTATATATGGATCACATCTTCTTTATCCACTCGTCTGTTGAAGGGCATCTTGGCTCTTTCCACAGTTTTGTGATTGTGGTCATTGCTGCTATGAACATTGGGGTGCATACAGCCCTTCTTTTCACTGCCTCTGTATCTTTGGGGTAAATAACCAGTTGTGCAATTGCCAGGTCATAGGGTAGCTCTATTTTTATTTTTTGAGGAACCTCCACACTGTTTTCCAAAGTGACTGCACCAACTTGCATTCCCACTAACAGTGTAAGAGGGTTGTTTGTTTTGTTTTTATGTAAGCCCCATACCCAGCATGGAGCCCAACATAGGGCTTGAACTCATGACTATGTAACTGAGACCTGAGCTGAGACCAAGAGTCAGATGCTTACCTGTTTGAGCCACCTGGGCACCCTAGGAAGAAAGGAGTTCTATCACCAGATTGAGAGACAGAGTTGCCTTCCCTAGTTTCATCCCTCATTGCTCAACATACAGGTTTCCCCTGTTCCACATTCCTTTATGAAACACTTGCTTACAGCACAATCTCAAAGACATTACTCTTGACAAGTTTTTTCAAGTTTAAAGTTTAAAGATCCTACTATTCGGGGCACCTGGGTGGCTCAGTGGGTTAAAACCTCTGCCTTCGGCTCAGGTCATGATCCCAGGGTCCTGGGATCGAGTCCCACATCAGGCTCTCTGCTCAGCAGGGAGCCTGCTTCCTCCTCTCTCTCTGCCTGCCTCTCTGTCTACCTGTGATCTCTGTCAAATAAATAAATAAAAATCTTTAAAAATTAAAATTAAAATTAAAAAAAAATAAAGATCCTACTATTCACTTGTATATGCATTATTTACACTTCCTGTTAAAAGAAATGTTCAGCTGGACAAGGAAGGATCTGGCCAAAGATCTTGTCTTAGGATTTAGAAAGTTTACATCTCACAGATAACATTACTACATGTCATAACTTTGCCTTTTAAACTAGAGGAAGAAGCAAATCTCATTTCAAATATGGCTCCAAAGACAGCATATGTCACAAAACTCAAGTGGCACTGCCTTTGAGGCAGATCGGTGAGTCAGTGATCAACACTAACTTGAGTAAGACTACTCCAATAAGTTACTCAAGTACGTGGCAAAATTACTCTCAGACACGATCCCACATACACACACTTGAATCATTTTCAGTGCAACTTCCCATACCTTGTATCTCTTTTGAGTAAAGGTGAACTCATTTTTCAAATACAGACAGGAGCTCAAGAAAGTCATATGCAATGTCACAAAGCAATTGACACCTTACCCTAAGCTCTCCAATGCTAGATGCTGCCCTTGACCTCATGGTTCCTTGTATTTCGCATGGTTCCAGGGTGACAATCCTTCCACAACAGCTACCTGGGTTTTCTAAGATGCTGCAGGGGACAGTGGCAGCTTCCAAGAGGCCAGGAAGCTGCTGGACTCCTGTGTACAGTGATCTGTGTACTGTTCACAATTATTTTCCTCCCAGTTTGAGTGACTAAGGCAGCACATGCAATCTCCACTTAAAGGACATGCCAAGGCTTCTTATTCTTTTCTAAGACTCAGATCACACTTGACCTCTGAAGGCAACTGCAGACTATGTAAATTCCACTGTATGTACATGCTGAATGTAAGTAACCTCTTGTTGAATGAAAGAAAAATAGTGGTCCACCTCTTTACAGGCTGGTGAGACTTCTTGTGAGTCAAGACACTAATCCCCTACTATTATGTCGACCATCTTTATTGTCACAGTGGACACTAGATTGAGAGTCATTATTGCTTTTGACAGATCAGGGTCCTTCACACTTTCCCTTCACATGTTTTAAAAACCTGAGGCACCTGGCTGGCTCAGTGGGAAGAGCCTGTGACTCTTGATCTCAAGGTCTCGAGTTTGAGCCCCACCTTGGGTGTGGAAGTTACTAAAACAAACAGAAAACCTTAAATAGCTACTGCCCAGCTAGGATGTTTTCTTGTCCCCATTGCTAAGTTCACCTCACTGATCTTTAGATTTTTCATCCAGCTTCTCATCATCTCTCTCCCAACTCCAACAGCTTAACAACTACGAGTCCTGGATCTTCAAACACTTCACCCCTCAGTCTGTCTCTCCATCTCTCTCTCTCTCTCTCTCACACACACACACACACCTACACACACACACACTCTCACACACACCTGAAAATCAGGTCCCCACTGAATCCCTCCATGACAACAGACCTGTCTTTCAGATTCCAATTTTCTCCACAAGACCTTTCTAGCCTCATCAGATAAGGATAACTATTATAACCTTCTTAAATATAAAAAACATGTTCATAAAAAAATTTGAAGAGGAAAACTTTTTTTTTTAAATTCACCCATTACCTCATTATCTAGATAGACCCACTGCTGACATAACAGTTGACCTATGCACCAGATACTGGGGATACAGCAGTCACAAAAACACAGTCCTGACCCTCAAGGGTATTTTTTTAAATTTTGTCCATGTTTCTCCTTAGAGGACTCCATGTAGCACAATGTTTTTCCAAGCTCATTTGTTTCGAAAGGTAATTCATGGTTAATCAATTCAAAATAGTATTCCCACCCTTGCCAGAGCCGACATTGAAGATGAATATATAAGCACAATCCTCACGACAGCAAACATTTTATTAAAGAACCAAGGAAGAAATCAGACTGTATCCAGAATTAGTGCCAAAGGAAAGGATAGGACTGGTGTCACCCCACTTCCCATTGACAGGTAACTACCTTTATATATGGTTTTTAAATAATTTTTTTTCCTTCGGAAAATCTCCGCTACGGAATGAAAGCTAAAGCATTTGTGTTTCAGCTCTGTAAGGACTCTGTCTCAGACAACTTATAAGGGTTCAATATGAGCAAAGCTCTGGAAAGCTGCCTTCCTGGATCTCATATGGGGGCAGTACAGTTTCGGGGGTGGCTGAAAGGAGAACTCCTAACCCGTGAGGCTGACTACATGACAAACATTTCCCAGGCCCCTCACCCCATCCCTGTGAAGCCTGCTTGGTCATCCCAGGGCTCAGGCCAAGGACAAGAAAGTGGCAGATGTAGCCAAATGCCGTGGAGCCATCACTGAAGCCTGGCCAATTTAAATTCTCCCTTGCTGAGGCAGTAAGTACTAGGGGGGTGGGACAGAAAAATTTTATAGGAAACGTGCTAGAATAAAATGCCCGCTCAAGAAGGAGAACTGAACAAATGCATCATTTCCAAGTGCCAAGGTGAAATGCAGCCGAGATTCTCCATTTCTCCTGGCTCCAACACACAGCCCGTTATTCTTATCCGTTGAGCTTCACTGGACCCGTGAATTTAAGCTTCGCTAACTTTCTAGAAGCAGTAAGGCCTGGGGGAGGTCCGACAAACCCAGTGCACTTCCTCGCCTCCCTTCCAGACCGCCACAGCACAAGCTGGACCCTGCTTGCCATACCCAACTCTATAACGGGAACCAAGCATAAAGACTAACACTTATTTCAAGTGGTTCCTGCCCATCTTGAGATCATCACGAACCCTGTGGGCTTTCAAACGAGCGGCAGCCCCAATAGCAATCGACAGCCCTGTCAGAGACAAGAGGATGCTTAGGAATGCACAGTGACAGTTCCTCACTCAGATGTGTGACTAACAACTCCACTATCATTTTAGGATGACAGAAAAATGCCGTACAAGAATCCAATCCCAGTCAAACTTCATTTTGAAACAGCAAGGAAACACATTGGGTTGTTTTTGGTTTTGTTTTTTTTACATATATATTAATAAGGATAATTTGATCTCCACCTGAAGTAAGATTCAATCAATTTCCAAACTGGATAACTAAAAAATATTCCCTATGAGTATATTCTTTCAACATAGTATGGGCCCAAGATTTAAAAAAAAATTTTTTTAAGTAAACTCCACCCTCAATATGGGGCTCAAACTCACGACCCCAAGATGAAAGACTTGCATGCTGTGTTGATGGAGCCAGCCAGGCTCACCTGGGCCCAGGATTTTAAGTCCACTTTCTGTTCAGGAGAGAAAAGGGCAAAGATCAGGGGAGAGAGGCATGGGGCAGGAATGATGAGGGGGAACCGCCATCGCCCTTACCCCTCCAACTTTCAAGCATGGACTCTCCAGAGGCACCTTTGAACATGTACATTTCTACATATTACATCACTTAACCCTCTGAGCATGAACCTTCCACTTGCAGTTTCCAAGTATGGAAACTAAGGCCAAGAGAAATGCAAGCAACTTGCCGAGGTTTCATACAGTAGGAAAACAAATCTAAACATTAAACGTTTGCCTGGCAATCGAAAGCTGCTCTATCTTTAACAGATAATAGAAACAAGTCCCTCCTTTAGAGAAACAGTACAGACACTTTAAGTAAAACTTGTAATAACAGCAAATATTTATCGAACGTTTTCTCAGTGCCAGGACACCAACCTACCAGCTAGATAATGAACACAAACATCACTTGACTGAAATATAGGTTGCTTCCATCACTGGCAAATTAAGTCTTAGATGGAGAGGACTAAGGAAATGCATTAACATTACTTAAGATTAAATTCATATCTGTAAACAACAACAAAAAAACCATGAGAATGAAAAAAATTACCAGGAGCTAATTGATCGTAATTTTTTAAAATTATATAAAAAGGTCCTCCTTTAGAAATTTGATAGTAATGGATACAGGAGAACAATTAAAAGCCATCTTTTGGGACACCTGGGTGGCTCAGTCAGTTGAACATCCAACTCTTGATCTCCGCTCTAATCCTGATCTCAGGGTTTTGAGATCAACCCCCACTTGGGGCTCCGCATTCCCTGGGGAGTCTGCTTGAGATTCTCTCCCTCTCTCCCCACCCCTCCCCCCCAAAATAGAATCTTTAAAAAAAAAAAAAAAGTCATCTTTGGGAACCCCAAGCAAAAAATTCAATCAAATCGTAGGAATGTTCTCCATAATCAGTAGCAAAACAAACAGATTTGCAGCTTCCCAGCAGTGTGGGTGTGACCTGAGTCCAACAGTATTTCTCCCAGCACGTACAACTAGACATGAATAAGTGAGTGAATTAAAAATACTTCAAGTTGTTCTGAAGATGAAGAAGGAGGACATCCTTTAGCCCTTCCTGTCCAGGCCCCCATACCAGCTTTAGAGTTCAGATTTGCCAACCTGGCGCTTCCCTTTTACACAGAGAGTTTTCCCAGTAGCTCCTAAGAGTACTTCCTCCACCTAGAAATCCTTGGGAAGTGGGCCTCCATCCCTCCTCCATAGGGATTTTGGACTTCATCTTCTGCATCCCATTTGTTTCCCAGAACAGAGAAAAGCGACCTTAAAGACAGACAAAAATAAATCCCATAAAATAAACACAAATTTGTATAGACGTCAGTGCCCAGGATCGTATGAGGTGCCAGGTGTGTGCTCAAATCAAACACACAAGGAGTAAGTTAAGTAAAGCCTTCAGTATTGTAGGCGTGTGTGTACACGTTTCAGACAAAAAACTGCAAGCACTGTGAGGAGGGAGACTGTGCGTGAGGAACATCTTTTCACTTCTGCCACTCTGCAGGGCGGCAGAATCCTCGACAAGGCTCTCTGACATGCGGTGGGCCCGGCCCCAGGTGCTGATTCAGAAGGCCTAGGGGAGGCAGGGGTCGGGGGTGCCCAGAAATTCACCTTTTTAACAAGTTCTCAGGTGATGTTCTGCTGCTGTTGCTCCTCCAGAAGGTGCTCCCTGAAAAACACTGCTCTGGCTAGGGCACCAGCTGTCAGATCTGTGTAGGTGCACGGACACACTCAGTCTAACCCATGATTCCAAAACTAAAGGGGAGTCCGCTGAGAGTCTCGTTACATCAAGATGTTGAATGGGAAATGTGCTATCAGCCATCTTCCCACAAAACAGAGATGTAGGTCATTGGAGGGCACTAAATCTCTAGTCAAATTTTAGAAGCAAAAATTGCCCCAGGTAATAGGATGAAAAAAGGAGGTGACAGAAACTCTACTGCCCAGTAGTTTACTCATCAAGATCCCTGTCCTGCTCTAACTGTACCTTTCCTCCTCACCTGTTCTCAGAGAATGCGCCTTCTGGGATGGTTTAGAGTCAGTCATCGGTCTCCCTGGCTGGAGCCAAGGAGCGCCCAATAGGCGCCATGCTTACCCATGTCTGTATTCGTGGATCACCTTCAGTACCATAAGCATCAGCATCATTTGGCGATGGCTCTCCTACCCTGGACAAAACTCTGACCAACCAGCCCATCCACAGGAATCTCCAACCCTAGAAGCATGGTGTAGGGACCTCTGAGCAGCAGAGAGAGCAGACCCCAAACGCCCCCACGCACACACCTCACCGGCCCGCCTGGAGTTTCCAGCACCAAGCACTCCAATCACACTCAACCTTCCCTCCATTCCCCACTTCGCTGGGCCTCTCACCCATCAAAATCTAGTTAAAAGTTCAAAAAAGGTGGGGAGCGTTTCAAAGAAAATGATACTTCAGTAAGAGACTGAGCCGAGCTACTTTCCTCAAGACAGCTCTGATGACCCTTTGTCGTCTACAGAGAAATGATTCTGGGATATCTAGGAAATCCCCTTCCAGCTACACCAGTGTGCCCCGGCAACTATCCCCAACTACCAAAGCTTCCAACCCGCACACGCTATCCATACCACGAATACACACAAATGCCTTGCACTTTTTCCTCCCACCTTCCTCAAGTTCTTGTTCAAGTTCACAGTCCATGAAGCCTTCCTATTGTCCCATCCAAATCCATCACTCTCGTGTCTTCTCTTCCACAGAACTAGGAAGTGCACTCCGAGGCGTAACTATTATTCTGTATCTCCCAGGTTCTCTTACAGTTGTGACCACCGTGGTCCTTTTTCTTTCACCCATCATCTGTTGTACAGATTAAGTGCTCAATTAATTGAAATCTCCACAGTTCAGCAATGTATGCCAGGACCCACCATTACAGGAGTATAAAACACTCCCTTCAAGGTCCAGAGAAAAACTCTAAGGCCACACAGTCCATCAGTGGTGGCAGTAAGGGTTCAAACCTACGTCTACTTAACTACAAAGCTTTTGCCATTTCACTGACACCATGTTGCCCTTCAAGGAAGAAAAACAAAGAGAACAGTTAA
Source organism: Neogale vison (assembly GCF_020171115.1). NCBI lineage: Eukaryota > Metazoa > Chordata > Mammalia > Carnivora > Mustelidae > Neogale > Neogale vison. The sequence continues at coordinate 214,591,957 of NC_058091.1, forward strand.
GTGAAAAAAAGTCTTGGCTTGCTTGTTGGTCCCCTCACTGCAAGCTTCTGCCTGATTTCTCATCAACCCCCGACATGGCCAGTATACGTAATCAAGTGTGTTTTACAAATTATCCCATTTGGAATCGCTGGAGCATACCACTGTATTATGGCAAAAACTTTCTTTCATTTCGGTGCCTCAGAGTGACATGGGATGTCTCCACACACACAGAAAACCCTTTGATGAAGCCTGGATATACTGTATAAAAGGCTCATGTATTCTTCCAGGCTTTCCTTGGGGGCAGGGAGGAAGCAAAATCCCGTTTAGACCATGCGGTGCATTCACTGTTTAAAAGACCACACTATCCAAATAGCTACAGGTTTCTGGAGGTTGAGAAAATCGTGGCCAACACCGGAAACAAAAAAGAGGTGGAGCCCTTCTGAGTATTTCAGGGAGACACTGACAACAGCCGGCGAAAGGAGCCTTCAGTTTCCAGCTTTCAAGGTTCCAGCTTTCAAGTTCCCACTGTCATCTGCCAGCTGTGTGACCTTGAGACATTACCATGGATTTCAGCTCCTTTGCGACATGGGGAAACACGGGCCCTCTCTAAGGTAATAATGAGCAGAAGGTAACAGCTGTACATGAAAAGCACCGACTCTTGCCAAGTTCCCTAACCTTAATACCCCAGGGCTCAACTGCTCACCCTGCAGGACCACACCTGACTATCAAATCAGAAGGTGAGTGAGTAGCCTTTGTTTCTCCTTCGGTTACCATGAAGACTTGGAGCATTAGATCAGTGTGTATACTAGACTTTTAAGTAAAATGAGCTGTTAAAACACGTGCATAGTGGGGGGACACCTGGGTGGCTCAGTGGGTTAAGCCTCTGCCTTCCACTGAGGTCATGATCTCAGGGTCCTGGGATCGAGTCCCACATCGGGCTCTCTGCTCAGCAGGGAGTCTGCTTCCCCCTCTCTCTGCCTGCCTCTCTGCCTACTTGTGATCTCTGTCTGTCAAATAAATAAATAAAATCTTAAAAAAAAAAAAACTTGCATAGTGGGAATGGTAAGGGGCAACAGCAAACCAATGGTTCCCTAGAGAAAAAGGGGGTCAGCTAACACCCTAAACACTAAATTCTAAAACACACTTGGTATTACCAAGCTTAAACTCTGCCAAACAAGTCATTTTGGCTAGCATGGGTAATTAAAGTTAAAAGCGTATTAAAATAACACTTTAGCTGTTGACCTTGAAGATCCTTTTGAAAAACTCAACCCAAACAATAGCACACAAAGGAGTGACTTGACTCTCCAATGATAGTATCACATGGCAACACAGCTGGCACCTTAAACCTTCTGCATTCACACAACACCACCGATGTAACGATGTAAGATGTAACGGGGAAGTCAGATGCACTGATGAGAGGAGGAGGAGAAAAGAAAGAAAAGCTCAAAGCATCAGGCAGAATAGCCCTCCCCCAACCCCCCCCTCCGCCTCCCGCCCGCTGCCACCCAACACACACACACACACACACCTTCCATTAGGCCCAGGTTGCACTTTTTAAAACAAACAGTGAAACACTGATCACTACCAGCTTTACAGTGTTTCTCAAGAGAGAAGTTTTGCTGAGGACAAATAACCACAGTTCTTGCCAAAAGCACACTGACTATCTACCCACAGTAGGCACTTGAATATTGACTGAATTATCAATTCCGAGTGAGATCATCTACGTCTAATCACAAAGCCCCTCTTTTGCTATCAGTTGTATTCTTAACTCTCAAGTAACTGGAAGAAAACTTTTGACAGGTGGCAAACGTGGTTTGAGCATTACTTTGGCTAATTCATCATAATGCATTAAAACAGCATGAAAATTATCTGCAAATCGTGCCTAAGCTTAAGTGTCATTTCAGTTTGGTTTGGGGGTACCTGGGTGGCTCAGTGGGTTAAGCGTCTGACTTTGGCTCAGGTCATGATCTCGGGATCCTGGGTTAGAGCCTGGCATCCAGCTCTGCACTCACTGGGGAGTCTGCTTCTCTCCCTCCCTCTGCCCATCCCCTGCTCATTCCCTCTCTCCCTCTCTCAAGTTAATAAACAAAATAGTTAAAAATAAATAAATTTGGTTTTGAGTGTAGAAGGATACTCAGGTTATGATAGTATATCATACAATATTCTGGTTAGGTCTAAATTCGTAAAGCCATTTCCACCTTTGCCTTTTGCCACCTCTTCCCTGCAGCATGGCATGAATGAGCAGTTACTTAGCTTTGTTCTGTAGTAATGGGACTCAAAGTAATTTCAAAGGTTGCAGGAGAATGTGGCCAAAATGGAAAAGGCAGGAATTAAACAGAAAATGATCTATTTAGTTTTAATTCAGGGCTCCAATGTGACAGTCAGGAAGACTTAAGCAATCTCTCCTATCAGAAATCTGAGAAAGGTGCCTTCACAGCGAACTCACCAAGCAAAACCTCAAGTACAACTTACTATGGGGTATTTGACAGACACTCAGCCTGGTTTAGAAGAGAGATACCGTGACAGCCCTAAGCTCAGTGAGTTTACTTTGTCCAACAATTACTGAATTAAATGATATTTCAAGGGGAGGAGCGGTGGCAGAACAGTAGACCAAAACTAAAAGCAGTTTCACAGTTAATACCAATTCCTAAAAAGTCGTTTTCAAAGCTCAGTTTCAAATACCTTTCATTCAGAATACATTGTCCTAGAACTGAAATAACGACCATGGATGGGACATGTATTGGGGCTTGACTTATTGTTAAGGGTCAAGAATAAAGCCTGTTTGCTATAGTCCAAGGTCTCATGGAACCTGTACTTACCAAACCTACAGACAAGAGAAGCACAAATCTTTAATCAACATCGCAAGGACAGCGCCTTTTCCTTCCCCAGACTTCCTGAGAAAAGTTCACAGCACTGTCTGCAGTGAGGACATAGTGTTGACAGAGGCCTACCCACCCCCCCCATCAACCCACTACCAGAAATTATGTATTCTGATACACTACAGTCTCCTTTTGCACAAATAGTATGTGTTACCTAACACTGGCTAACACTCAAGTGTGTTCAACTCCGTTCTTTTAAAATTAATTATGAGTCCAGTTGCAAATTTCAGAAATGTTCATTTTAAGGACTTAGAAGGCTACTTTATGAATGCCTTAATATTTTAGAGTGACCATAAAGTGTGGAAACTATCAAATAGGTTTCTTTTACTCCATAACCGAAGCAGGTCGTGAGCTGGGGAAAGCAGGTGAGAGTGATTCCAATAAGGCTGCACAACACCCCATCACACCAGACTCATGAGAAAACCTGGACAACACTTTCCAGAGAAATTGGCCATGTGGAGTATTGTGGTTGTAAGATCTAAACCCCTTTGGTTGTTGCTCCTGGAGTATGCTAAGTCCACAGGTACATTCGATGGAAAAAAAAAAAAATCAAGCAAACATCACAGATCTCTCCGTCTCCACGGGTGACTCACGCCCTTTGTTCACGGCCACTTTGCACGAGCATATTGAACTAGTAAGAGATGACCTACCAACTACACCATGCATGAAAATGTGGTATGGAAAGCCCTTTCTTGGTGTGTCTGTGCCTCATTTCCAGACTTCGTGGTCATCTTCTAATTTGACACAGAGAAGCTACCATTTGTGCTGGGAGCTTGTCACATCAACAAAAGCCTTTAACCAAACTGTGGTTGACACCACACACACTGAATGACCACCGCATGCCTCCTTGAATGCAAAGAGCTCTGCTGGCTCTGTGGTTTACTCAAGGGTCATCCAGGCTGCAAAGAACTGGGTCCTGACCAACTGTTCTGTGCATTTCATTACTGTAGAGAGGCTGCGCCTGGCTCCCCGGGCTTCTTCCTCATTGCCTGACACCAAAAGGGTCACATGGCAAAACGAACTTCCTATCTCTGACAATCCATTCGCAGCCCAGCGCAGAGGAAGAACTTCCACAAGTTACTCCCTCTGTTTAACTGGGCAAGTGTCCGGCTCTCCCGACCGGCAGTCCCACCTTCCCAAACGCATGGAACAACCCTGCGGCAGGTATCACCACCTTAACCCCAACCTGATTCCTCTGTCACAAGGCCAAGCCAGGGCAAAAGATTAACCAGTGGTCTTCGGCCACGGGTTCACGGACAGGACCAACCGTGGAGACGGAGCGCCAATTTTTTGTTTGTTTTAAAGGAAATACTTCCTGGCACACGTTTAGCGAAGACTCTGAACTCTGTCCATAAAGCCACGTGGTTGGTGCTAATCTAGCTCCATCCACTCACGATCCGCCAGAGCAACCTCTTTCCGAACGGCAGTCCCTGGCGGGGTAATCTACACCATCTCGGTCAAGTCACGCGGGCTCGGGCCGGATCCTGGGGAGCCCAGCTCTGCGTCCTCTCCCGGTAGCAGTCCTGACAGGGTCGTAGGGAACAGGAGGGAAGACAGGGGTTGGCCGGTGCAGCAGCACCAGTATGGGATTCACGTCAGTGGGGTGCAAACTGGCTCTTGCTGCTCGTGGGCATTTCGAGGGAGCAGGCAGGGAGACGCCTGCCCGTCCAGGAGAGCCGCCTTTGCCACTGGTGGAGTGCGTGGGCACAGCACTTGCGGCGCCCACCTGTAGCCACAGCAAACAAACTTTCCTTTGGAGTCGGCACGATCCGGTCCCTTACGCCACCCCCCGGCCCCAGGCGGCAGCGGCCCGGAGCTCCGAGGGCTCCTCACCTGATCCCCCTCAACCCCCAACCTGGCCTGGTCCAGAGCGCAACCCAGCGCCACCCGCGCTCCCCAGGCGGGTTTTCCGGGAGAAGGACTGGGGTTACTAGCTGAGGAACAGGAATCTGTGGGGAGAACGGCAGGAGGCTGCTTACTCCCTTCTGCAACTTCAGCTCTCAACTTTGCCAACGACACAGCCGCTGCCCTCCAGCTCCCTCCGCGGCGCGCACCCGGCTCCCTCGGCTTCTCCAACGCAGTCCCCGGGGAGAGGGCTCCCCAAGGCCGGCGGAAGCCGCGCGCACCCGGCGTACTTACAGCCATAACGGGGTCTCTGCAGGGACGGCAACTCCTCATGGGGCATCCTGCGCGGCTCTGGGGGCCCGCCCGAGGCGCGCCCCCCGCGGCTCCGCTCGCTGGCCAGGCTTGCCGGCTCCGCGCCCCTCCGGGGCGCTCGTGTCCGGCCTCTCGCTGCCCTCCCTCGGTCGCCCCGCGATGGGCTGCCCCTCGTTCGCTGCTCCCCGGTCGGCGCTCGTTGCGGCCGCCGCGCGCTCACACCCCAGCAAAAGTGAACTCTCGTCCCTCGCTCCGTTCCGGCCGCCGCCGCGTCCCGGGCAGGTTTCCTTTCTCCTGCAGCCCGGCCCCGTTATTCTCCGCGGTGGGAGCGCGCGCCGCGTCGCAGCGACCCCTACCGCGAGCGGGGCGCAGCGCCCGGGCCGCCTGAGCCCGCCCCTTTACCCGCCCGGGCGGAGGAAGGGGCTGAGCGGGGCGCCGGGTCCGGGATCCCCTGCAGCTGGGGCCCGCGCGCCGCTGGCCGCCTGGGGACTGTGGCCGCCCCGCCTGAATTTTCACTTCTGGAGGGTTCTGAGGGTGGAAGTGAACCCACGCGGGGAAGAGCAAGCAAAACCGCAGAAGATACAGGCTGCGCTGGTCGCCCAGGGTGTTGCTCAGTTACAGAAGAACAAACAGCGCGGTTCTTTGCCCTCTGGGGAGATTGCGCGGCGCTTTTTTTTTTTCCCCTCCCCTCTCTCTCTTTTTTCTTTTTTTCTTTTCTTTCTTTCGAAAGTTGCTTCTGCGACTCTTTGTCTACACAATGCAGGGTTCGCCTTTCGTGACAAAAAACTGAGAGGGTGTGCATGTGTGTTGGGAGAGCGAGACAAACACTACCCAAGCAACCCCTCGAAACGCGAGCGCGAGTCGTCCTCGGCGCCCCTTTGGCGCGCTCCCCTTCCACGCCACGCCCTCCGCGTGCGGAACCGCCGCCCGGCCCAGGTGGGGTCTACACCACAGAAACCTTTTCCGGCTATGCTTGAAAGGAAATTAAGCTGCTTGCGACTCTTTTAAAAGGGGGTTTTCTAATGCGGTCGCCTGGAGCTGTTCTTTTTTTTTCTCTTGGTGCCCCAGAGTGGTAACATCTGGAGACATGGGGACTGTTCTCTACCTGTGCCCTCTCCTGCCTGTCAAATGCGGGAGGCGTGGGTGACCACGTGCTGTCAAAATAACTGAGGTGGAGTTGTGAGATGTTTTAATTGGAGAGAAAGGGCAGAGTAACACTCCTTTGAAGTATGCAAAGATACAGACCTCGGCCGGCTGTTTTCCGTCTCAGATGGGTGATGCAGTCCCTCGAAACTCAAGATTCTTGGGCCCTACCCTCAGAGCTGCCAGTTCAATTGGTGTGGGCTGGGGCCCATGGATTTGCATTTCTGACAAGCGGCGGGCGATGCTGACAGGGCAGATCTGTAGGCTGTGCTTACAGTGGTTCTGGGAGAAAACAGGCACGAGGGATTTCAGCTGGACTCAGGGAAATCTCACTCAGGCCAGCAAGAGGATTCTCTCCCTCTCCTATTTTTTTTTTTTCCTTTTCTTTTCTGGAAACATTAGATTCTCACCTGGCTGCAATGGAATGAATGGGGTTTTTTCTTCCCTAAAGAGCAGGTGCTTCTAATTATAAGAGCAATTCAAGGAGGAAAGAGCCACATTTTAAGTAACAGCACCCTGTTAAGTGTTCACCCAGACAGGAACATGTGCAAGGAGAATTTTCTACACTTCGGAACATGCCGAATTAGAGGATAATCTGAACTTGATTCCATCTCTGTGATTCCTTGTATTGACTATGAAGCTCTTACTGGCACCTATCAGTGTTCAGTGTGAGTGGAAGATTTAAGGCTCCCCCAAAAGTGTGTATTCTACCTCTTTAGAGATGAGGGGGAAGTCATAAACTTTTAATGGCCAAGGAAGCTGATAGAATTTGAAAGCGTGCCTTGAGGTGGACCCTGAAGAGTGGGTCAGAGTTGGATGCACAATGTCTGCTCCAGGAAGACCCACAAGGACAAAGGCCAGGTGGTGGGGCATGAGGGTAGGTAAGGGGTGGGGAGCGTGGACACTGAGGTCAGGCTAAGGGGACTGGATGTTACCACAGGGACATTTGAAAGCTCTTAAACTTTTGGGTGTGGGAGCTGCATGATGCAAGGGAGTTCAGGGAAAGCAAATCTTGCAACAGGTTATGGACTGGATTAGAGAAGGGACTATGGCAGAGGTAGAAGAGAGGAGAGCTTCAGTGATGTCCACACCAGTAAATGGTAAAGGGGCAATTTTAACACAAATTAAGTTGGTACCATCAACACTTACATGGCTACTGCAGATTGTAATGAGTAAATATCTGTTAAGGATAGAAAGTGAAGGTTAAAGCATAAATAGGTGCTCTGCAAGAAAGTCGTTCTAAATTCACATTCTAGCAGATCAGTTATTCTCTGAGGGCTCTGGGGTGGTTTCAAGCTCTGTCACAACTAATGTTTCTATAGAGAACTTAACACTAAGAAGAAACGTAAAAGCAAATGGTTCTGATTTTTTTTTTTTTTTTTTTTGCAAGTGCTGGAATTCATCTTTGGGATTTCAGTCTGCATTCACTGGGTAATGGTACTATCTCTCAGATCACTTCTCTGCAGAATCTCAGAAAACAAACTTAGTCACAGACTTCTGGGCTATTTTTTTCTCTTAGGATTTGACATTGATGAGGGAGTCAAATAAATACAAAGCAATGTGCCAGTGTACTTTGCCATCTGATTGTGCTCACAGGAATATTAAAAACAAAAACTGAAGCCATCTAGCAAAAAAATCTTTTTTTAATAAAGCAAGAAGGGTTTTTTCTTTAATGTGAAACAAAAGATGACATTGAAAAATTAGACCTAGTGAAACAATTTAAAGCAGCATCGTTTTTAAAAGATGGTTTTCTAAGACTTACTCTTGACAAACTGAAATGAGCATGAAGGTGTTTGGAAAAAATGCAACTTTGTCTTTATAACTGTAAAAGATTAATTACACTAAAAGCATCAAACAGGATGAAAAAGTACGTTTAAGTAAATGTCTTGGCTTGCAACTTTAACATTCCATTCACCTGTGAAATAATTTGGTGATTTTCCAATATCATATTATGGATCATTTTAACATTACCAGAACAGTGAACAATGTGCTTTCATTTCATAGCATCGCCCAAAGAAGTGAAGCATGAAGCAATGACAAGAAAGAAATGATTCAGAGTTTTTTCCAAGTTTTGGGAGCCCTTGAGTTGTTAAGATTTTCTACTCATTCTCTGTCCTGGAAAAGAGAGGCTGAGCGGGAACTGTACTTCTTTGCAACAGAGACTTCTATAGCTAAAAAGCAAATTGTTACAGTCCAACATCAGATTAAAAAAAAAATCAAAACAAATAAATGCAACCACCAGCATTTCAGTTCTCAAAAACAAAAGAAGGGGGTCAAATAACTGTAGGATTGATGGCCTCTTAGCATGACTGTATGGACAAGGCTGAGCAGCACAGAGAGGCTATGTAATTCCATGGCTATGGAAGAATATAGTCTAAATTTCAGGCCTCCTGAGAGTCTCCATGCATTGCTTTTTGTACCTTACATATTTTTGCTTATATACACATTCTTTTTCATTCAAGTCCTTTTTCATGCCACTAAAATCTGTATAATTTTGGACCACTTTCAACCATTCTGTTAATGTTAAATCAGTAAGGAATCGTGCCTTCTTTTCTTTAAAGTGAAAGTTCTAAACAAATCAAAGTTTGGAAAGACTGTCTAAACTACAGTTTTAGCAAGTAAATAAAACTACACACAATTCCATTGTTATTTTCCCATTTCACAGTTCAAGAAATTTAGAACTCCAGTGACTCAGAAGATGATTCCCAGGGCAGCCTGGCAGTGAGCAGGAGGAGAAAACAGATTGATTCGAGGAGACCCCTTTCCATGTCTTTCCCTTTTACACGACATTTGTTTTCTCAGCTGCCTTTATCATCTGACATTCCACATAGTGGATTATTTGTTCATTGTTTGTCCCAGAATGTGAGCTTCTTGACAGGTAGAACTTGATCTAATGTTCACTGCTGTGTGCCCAGAACTTGCAGCAATGCCTGGAATGTAGTGGTTGCTCAATTATTTTGATACAATCATGAATTCGCTACATAGTTAGGTGTGCGGGGCAATAGACTAGAAACAGTGGTTACTTTCAATCCTGTAGTAATTCTGAAGAAACTGAGACTTGGAGAGCCTCACAGTGGTAACTGGCAGCACTGGGTTTATCTCTGTCTAAACGTTTTCCCCCAGTACAGAAGCCCATCTCCCATTCTTCAGACTAAGAAGTTAACTGTAAATTTCAAGATGCTCACCTTCTACTAAGCATGTTTCCTTTACCCAGGGGGATGCTATAGCACCTACAACAAATGCCCCCAAACCATCACCATGTATATGCCATCACAAAGAACTAGAGACTTGGGGTCCAGTTTCTGTCCAGACACTGATTTTGCTCATAATTTTACTGATAATCCCTTGCTGATAATCCCTTTACTGATATTACCTGTTAGTCCTATATGTATTAATTAGATAAGCTCTGAAAGGTGCTCAGCAAAATGATTTTTAGAAATCATTCATGCTTTCCCCTGACTGTAACTTCAAATATGTTTTACCTTAATCTCAGATTGATCTATCTTTGGCAGTAATTCTTGGTCCTAGCTTTAATTTTCTCTGACTCTTATACTCCCTTTCTGGAACACTCTGTCTCAGTTGATTGATGAGAGGCAAACCTAGCTCACTTAAAAGAGCTTGGATATTTTGAAAGAAGCTTCACTCTTTATCAGGGAATGAAAATTAAAACACCCACTAGGCTGACAAAAATTAACCTGTTTGACTAGTATGGAATATTAGGAATGCTCATACAGTGTTAGGAGGGATGTCCTCTGAGCAATCATTGAGGGAGCTGACTTGGCCATCTCTAGTTAAGGTAAAGATGTACAATTCCTGAAATTCAGTAATTCCACATCTACTAAGATCTTCTAGAGAAACTCCCACATTCAGGTAAATGTGTACAAGGTAATTCATTCCAGGGAAAACTGGAAAGAGCCTAAATGTCTCTAAAGTGGCAGAATGGATAAATACACTGTAATATGTAAAAATATAATAGAATAAGAAAATAGTATGGGATGCCATTTGTGTGCAATTGTGAACATACAAAATAATATCATATCATACATATTGGGACATTTGTGTATAGCAAAAGTATGAAAAAATGCACAGAAAGAACATACCAATTTCAGTATAGCAATAATCTCTGACAAACGAGGGGAGGGAAAGGAAGCTGAGGTAGACATAGAACATCAAATTCTATATCAATTCAATTCCTTTTAAAAAACAGAAACAAGGAGGGTGCCTGGGTGGCTCAGTGGGTTAAAGCCTCTGCCTTCAGCCTGGGTCATGATCCCAGGGTCCTGGGATGGAGCCCCACTTCAGGCTCTCTGCTCAGCAGGGAACCTGCTTTCCTCTCTGTCTCTCTGCCTGCCACTCTGCCTACTTGTGATCTCTATCTGTCAAATAAATAAATAAAATCTTTAAAAAAAAACAGAAACAAATATGGCATTTGTTGTATACAAATGGTATACATGTAAGTATTTGGTATTTATCCTCTCTTTCTCTATGTTTAGAATGCCTTTCAAAATATTTTTAAAAAGAAACATGCATTCTGTTAACATAGTCAAAACACATATAACATCTTAGAATGTTGGTTTACCAGCTTTTAAAGTTCAGATTCATTTACTTTTCTTGATTGAGGCAAATCTACATTATTTCAAAACAAAACCTCATTGAGATATTGATAGGGACAATTTGAATATGCGAATGTACACATCTTTTTAGCAAGGTGCTTATTATCTGGTGATGAGGTTATAGTTTCCACCCCAAAACTCGGCTGCTCCCTAAGGAGCTACTGAGACCCATTTTCTGATAATGGTTTTTCCTTTTGGAGATTGGGTAGTGATTCCTGGTCTCCCCATTAAGGCTCAACAAGGGATAATTATTCACTTCATGACTAGGTGGAAGGTTGACCGTTAATTGGTCTATTGTTTAAGTGGATACTGCCTCACTTTGTCACAAAGTACTGCTTAGGGGTGCCTGGGTGTCTCAGTCGTTAAACTTCTGCCTGAGAATCAGGTCATGATTCCAGGGTCCTGGGATGGAGCCCCGCATCATATTAGGCTCGCACTTGGCAGCCTGCTTCTCCCGCTCCCACTCCCTCCCCCTGCTTGTGTTCCCTTTCTCACTGTGTCTCTCTCTGCCAAATAAATAAATAAAATCTTTTTTTTAAAAAAAAAGTACTGCTTAAACTTTTTTTTTAAGATTTTATTTATTTGACAGAGAGAGAGATCACAAGTAGGCAGAGAGAGGCAGAGAGAGGAAGGGAAGCAGGCTCCCTGCCTAGCAGAGAGCCCGATGTGGGGCTCGATCCCAGGACCCTGGGATCATGACCCGAGCTGAAGGCAGAGGCTTTAACCTACTGAGCCATCTAGGTGCCCCTGTTTAAACATTTTGATGGTGTCTCTTGGTTTTAAACCCTCTCCAGTTGACTTTATTGTGCTTTGTGTTGGTAGCTAACCAGCTGCTAAACTCAGTCACTCAGCTTGCTGAGAGTTAACTTCACATCTGGATCTGGTCAGCCGGAGGCCAAGGGTAAAAGGCAATAGTGAACCAAGGAACACGACTGCAAGGAAGGCAGATACCGCCAATGCCTGGCTTTTGCCGCACTGTAAATACAACTGTCACGTCAAACTCGACAGATAAACAAATCAGAACCAACGAGTTCTACCTCAAGCTCCTCCTCATCTACTAAAATCTTTCCTCTGTTTCCCATACCCTCTTCATACAAACATTTGCAGTCACTTAGATTCAAAACCTCAACCTTTTTTGATTCTTCTAGAATCATTCCTCAGCATCCAATTCCTCTCTGAGACTGGTGGTTCTTTCTGAGTATCTCTTGTGTCTGTGAATGTCTCTTCCTTCTCGCTCTTTTTTTAAAGACTGTTTTCAAAAAGATTTTTTATTTATTTATGGGACAGGGAGAGAGGGCACACAAGCAGGGATGTATCAGGCAGAGGGAGAGAGAGAGAAGCCTGCTCCCCATGGAGTAGGGAGCCCAGTGTGGGCCCAGCTCCATCCCAGGACCCCAAGATTATGACCTGAGCTGAAGGCAGACGCTTAACTGACTGAGCCACCCAGGCACCCCACTTCTTTCTTCTTTGCTCTCATCCTTACCACTGCCACCCAGGTTCAAGCTCTTACCTGGGCTTCTTTAAATTCCTGTAGCACATAGTTTTTAAAAATACTTTTTATTTTCATTTTTTAATTTAATTTTTTAAAAATTTATTTGAGAGAGAGAGAGAGAGTACATGCACTTGAGCGTGCAGTGGGGAGGGACAGAGCTGGAGAGGGAGACAGAATACTTCAAGCAGACTCCACACGGAGAGCAGAGCCCGATGAGGGACTCTTACCTCAAGACCCCAAGATTGTGACCTGAGTCAGAAGCACGGGTTGGCCACCCAATCAACTAAGCCACTCAGGTGTCCCAAATAGTTTTTTAATGAATTTAAATTGCTTTCACTTGGAGAGTGAATTCTACAATCTCTTGAGAGAACTGAGAACATTCCAGGAGGTAAAAATTAAACAAAAACAGAAAAGAGCTGGGAATTTATCTTTTTCAAACTACAATGTTAATTCTCAGTGTTGTTTAAAACAGGGTGGGTCAAGCTCTTCTAAGTCTGGAGTTTATATCTTATCAGAAAAGCTGTACCTTAGAATAAACCTGAGGTTGAAAAAACACTGCATAGAAATTGTGCGAGTTGCTCTTTGAAAAAAAAAGCACTTCGCTGGAGCTGCCATAGAGAGGATTCCTCCATTTGGTGGAGTCTTCTTCATTAGGCAACAAAACCTTTGATCTAAACTTTGAAAATCTGTCCCCAGTTCACAGGCTTCCCTTTCCAAGATCACCAAAGATGTGCCTAGAATACCAAACTTCCAATGGGCCAGAAGACCTGAGCTCACTTTGATTTTATTTTTGATTTTTTGCATTAATTTCTTTGTAAACGCGTTTACAAATAACTCTTAAATCTGAAATGATTTTTCCATTCTTCATTTTATTTTAGCATTAATTTTTTTCTAGTTCTTCTATTTAAGCTAGTGTACCTCTACGATAATGTAATTTTCAATAGAATTTAGCTAATGCTGGGTATCTTATCTAAGTTAGGGTCTTGGTCAGTTTTATAGTTCTTGGTCTCAAAAATTAAGTTTCAGAATTTCACTCATGTTTATTTCCCTTGATTAAGTTGTTCAGTTCCTTAAAAAATCTCCAGGATCCGAGGCGCCTGGGTGGCTCAGTTGGTTGAGCACCCCACTCTTGCTTTCAGCTCAGGTCATGATATCAGGATCGTGAGATCCTGCCTGCATGGAGTCCCACGCTGAGCCCCGAAACAGGCTCTGAGCTCGGCAGGAATCTGCTTACCCGCTTCCTCTCCCTCTGCCCCCCTGCACCCTGCTAGCATGCTCTCTCTCTCTCTCTTTCTCTCTCTCTCTAAGATAAATAAATAAATCTTGGGGCATCTGGGTGGCTCAGCTGGTTAAGCATCTGCCTGAGCTCAGGTCATGATCCTGGGTCCAGGGTCTGAGCCCCCATCAGGTTCCCTGAATCTGCTTCTCCCTCACCCTTTAACCCCACTCTGCTCGCTCTCTCAAATAAATAAATTAAATATTTTAAATCAATCAATCTTTTAAAAAAAATCCCCAGTATCTAGTGTCCAAAGGCCACAGAGAGAAGAGGTCATATTTCCCCATGGATCCTCCTGTGCCTGTGTAATCTTACACCAGACAGACACTGATTCTTCTCCCATGATGCTTCTTCTGTCAGGCTTCGTTGATAAAAGAGTCCTATTTTCGGACTTTTTTTCAAAATGAAAAAGTAGGAGAAGAGGTAATATATAAAATGTAAAATTACTATTTCTGGATAGTTTTCATTTCTTCCTCAAAGAGTTCTTCGGTCTCCATGTCTTGGAACTCTTAAATCATCTGTTGTTATGGTTAAACTGCTTTCTAGTTTTGTCATTGCTTATAAACCCAGTGCCTTGCATATGGTAGAGACCTAGTACACATTCATCAAATCAACAAGTGATTAACTTCAATCTCAATTCTCTCCAAAATTAATTTCTTGGTACACCCTCAAACTGGGTTCCGAGATCAATTTCCTGCTTCTATTTGACCCTTTGATGCCGACACGCTGTGTCATGAAGGAGAAATTCAGTAACACTGCATATCTGGTGAATGGCCACTGTTCAAGCACAATCTGGTTGCACCAGAGAGCTAAACCTTGGTAGCTGACCTGCATGAAAAGTAACAAGTACCTGCATAGCGGTATCTACCTCCCTAAAAAAGAGCAGAATGGCAGCACAACAGAATTGCATATAACATTCTAATGAAATCCAGAAAGAGAGGTAACTGACGTTCCTGAGAAGGAAAAACACCTTGAGGCCCGTGGAAAGTCACTTACATGCTCTCAGTGCAAGGTTGTTCGTTCCTACCAACCAACCTGTTCAACTTCCAGAAAGAGGAAGCAAAATGAAGCAAGCAAGGTGACGGATTTGTCTTGTGCAGGAGCTGCCCATTGTGGACAGGACCACGTGGTGAGCTTGACTCCAGCAAGGGAAAAACTCTGTAGAAGTCACTAGCCATCATGCAGGGGCCTCCAGCTCCAGGATCTACAATAAGGGCCAAAAGTTCCATCAGCACATTCTAATCACTCTACTGTCTAGAAGCCAAGGCAAAGGAGAAGGGCCAGGAAAAACACGAGCTTTGTAAAGGAAGGTAGAAGAATGGCAGATTATGTCTAAGAATAGAAAAAGGAACGTCCTATGGCTCATAGACGGCTTGGAGAGTACAGCATCAACAGCCCATCTGTCCTGGGCAGAGTGTGATGCTGGTTCCCACTCACTAGCTTAGGAGAAGAGAGCTTCCATGGAATTCTCTGGGCCACGTCGTTCCTTACTGGTAGCTACCAAATGATTAAGCAAGGCTGTACGTAGTAGGGAAGAATCTAGAGGGAGTGATGAAAATGATCAGCTGGGAGAGAGGAAGAAGCCAGGAGGGGCTTAAAGAGCATCCATTGGCTTCTTGGTACGGAGGCGGGAGAGCTGGGAACAGGGTGAAATTGTGCCCTGGAGAAAGTATGTGAGAGGGGAGCCCCGGTGAGATGCAGGAAGGACGGGCGTGCCCTCTGCCCAGAGCTGGGATAGCTGGGGCTCCACCTGCCTTCTGTTCCATTCTCATCCTTGTGCATCATCTCTTTCAGCAGTTGCCGGACTTTTCTCTGGTTCAGTTCTTCTGCATATTCGACAATTTTTCTTTCTTTCTTTTCTTAAAGATGTTATTTATTATTTCTTTGCTTATTTATTTATGTATTTATTTATTTGAGAGCAATTGAGAGCATGCCCAGGAATAGGAGCAGAGGGAGAGGAAGAAGCAGACCCCCTTTGAGCAAGGAGCCCAATGGGGGCTCAATCCCAGGACCCTGGAACATGACCTGAGCTGAAGGCTCAGCTTCACCCAGGCACCAACTGAGCCACCCAGGCACCCCATTCTTACCCTAATTTTTTTGCATTCTGTCATTGCAAAAGGCCAGCTGGGTCCAAAATAATGTAAGTAAAGTAATAAAGGTGGGATGGGAAAGTCATTCTATTCTCCCCAGGCAATAATGTGATACTCTCAAAAGCCTTGTTTACATGTTATTTCACAAAAGGATGGTTCAAAACTAAATAACTGAATGAAGAAGGCAATAGAAGGGGATTTTAGAAAAAAAGAGTTCATTTTTATCACCTAAATATATCCCTATATTTACTAAAACTCATGTCCTTTTTCATGTTGAACTTCATTAAGGTAGCAAGGTAGTATTCAGAACAGAGAAATATGTCTTATTGTCCTAAAAGTTGCCTGTCCAGTTTTGCTGCTTTTAAAAGTTGCAGAGAATCACACTCTGTTAGTTCAAATACTTCCTTTTATGCTGAATAAATAAACTTGCTTCCAAGTCAGGATGAGCAGATAGTTCCAAACACTAAACACTTCATGGCATTCAGTGTGAAAGTCTTGAATGTGATTTCTAAAATGAGTGGTTAGAACATTCTGAACCTTTAAAAAAAATAGCGGGGGTGGGGGGTGGGGCACAAATTCATCACGTAGTTTTTGGTCCAAGTGATATTCATGTGTATATAATATTCTCTATTTTTTTATGTTCATTTACATATACCTTGTTATGTCACTTAGTAAAATAACAAAGTTTGATTCAGTAAAGTGTCACGGGGGCATCCAGAATTCAGCCAGGGCATCAGGTAACCAGACCTGGGAGGAGGTAGGATGAAGCTCAGAGATTTCAAACATCACCCATTTCACACACTGGCTGGAGGGCAATCCTGAATTCCACAGAGGGGAGCACTCTATGTAAAAGGTTGTGATGCACCCTTGGCTCTCAAAGGTCTTAGGCTTCTTCCACTTGTTTTATGGAGGAGTAAACTGAGGCAAAGGTGTCTGGAAGATGAGTAACCATTCTTGGTTTTATGCTTTTTCTGCCCGACAGAAATTTCTCTTAGTGAGCAAAAGAAGGGAATCAGATAGGCTAAGAACCTTGCCGAAGGTCATTCAGGGCTTTGATCCAAGTTCTAAATGTTGTTGGCTTGGAGATTCACCTGGAACATTCCTGACTAATGACTGGGAGGCAAAGGTCTTCTCTAGAATTAAGTGCTGCCTCTCCAGAGAAATTTTCCTGCCAAAGCGTTGCATTTTAGCTTTATTTTTAAAAAATTAATTGCCATTATTATAATTATTATTTTTTTTTTTATTTTTAGCTTGGAAGAGGAGGAGAAAGACTAAAGAGTGAATTGAACTTTTTTTCCCCCCCAGGGTCAAGGCATGGATCTGAGGTGTAAAGAGGCTGACAATATAGCACTTGGCTCTTGGCTTAAATGGGTTTTATTGATCATGAAGAGCCTCCCGCCTGTTAAATCATTTTCTGTTACGCACTAGAGCTGGGAAGAACAGTGTCTCAGCAGCCCTCTGTATGGTCCTGGGCAGTCTCCTCCTTCACTCTTCCATTATTTCCTAGTAGCCAAATAAGGCCCATGGATTTTATTTAGCTCATACTCTGCAGACCTGTACATAGTTTGTAAATAATTGAATTACTTGCCAACATATAAAAAAATAACTAGTTATGGTTTTTCCCTTCTCCTTTAAAAAAAAAAAAAGGCCAAAGCTGTCCAGTGGGGGCCACATTCTCACGGAGCAGCAATGGCTGGGAGTGGTTGGCAACTGCCTCTTTCAGTGGGACACGGACCCCCATTCAAACAGAACCCATAGGCCCTGCTACCCCCCTGGGCTACATGCCCAGCCTTGTCCTGCCTCGCCACCTTTCTCCTCCCCCACTTTTATTGGCACAAATGTCTATTGAGAACCCGGTGCTGCAGCTTTTTCTGACCCACCTATGCATTCAGACTCCCCCATCTTTCAAAGCCCTGCTGTCTCCTAGCTGGCTGGCATCAACATGCTGGACGGTCTTACCTGCCGATCAGCGCACAGCTTTAAATCTTACGCTCTCAAATGATGCTTGTTCATCCTCATAGGGTTTTCTGGACCTAGCAGAAAGAGTACAGTGGGGTGAATTTTAGATCAGGTGACAGGCCAGGTGGAGAGAGACTTTTGTCTAGAAGATCTGGCTGTTGTGCCAGCCTCGGGCATGTGGGGGTAGGGGGTGGGGTGCCATCCCTTCTTGAGAGCAGGACCCACCCAGTATTTGAGAACTATGTTAGGGGGGAGGGTAGTGGAGGGGTTATACCCCTCCCCGGGGCCATCTCAGGAAAGGAGAGAAGAGCTCCCCAGCCCCACACCCACTTCCCACAGTCCCCTTCAAGGAACTGCAATCAGGGCCTCCTTCTGGGGCCAGGCCAGCCTTGACCGGAGATTAGCTAGTGAGGAGCCTGTCAGAATCACCTGTGACTCTGGCAGGGCACCAGGTCTCCTGGCAAAGGACCAGGCACTGCTGAGGGAAATTCTCCCTTGCCCTGCAAGGGATAGCTCCAAGGTCAGACAAGGCTGGAGGGCTGCCAGGGTGAGGACAGGCATGAGCTCCCACAGCCCTGAGAGAAAGGGGGCTCTTTAACTTACATTTTCCCCTACTGCCTTGTCCCCGCCTTCATGACTGGCCCTCTGTAGTTTCTGTACTATGATCCCCAGCCCAGCAGCTGGTTTAGTTCCTACAGCTTTTCCTTCTCCTTCTCCAAACATCTAGCTTTAGGAAGTACTTAACAAGTCTTGTGTTTAAACAAGAACGCAGCTGGGGTCTGGGAACCCTAAGGAACAATAGGCAGGGAGCAATGACCTTTCTCACTGTCCCTCAGTCTTAGTTCACAGCCCAGAAGTTACTGTATGAAAAATCACACTGCAAGGGACTGTGAGAGAAGGAAGGAGAGGAAAGAGAGAGAGACAGTAAACACGGAGTTTGGAAATATGTTCTTAGAGCTAACATGTCCCTGGCAAACCTCTCTGATTTCCCTAGGCTGCGGGCACAGGAAATTCACAGAGCTGTGTGTCAGCTTATATCATAGATTATCGCTCTGCACTCAGGGATTCACAGTCGGATTTAGATCCCGGAGGAAAAAACTGTGATAGGAAAACTGAGAGCATGCACCTCAATGCTTTAAAATAAAACTGATGACTTGCGTAAGTGTGACCGTTTTGATTCCATGGAAATTACTGGGCATCAGAAATGACTGGCATGACGTCAGAGCATATTTATTGAGCAGCCGGAAGGTGCGTGACTTCTGCTCTCCAGGAATTCATATGTAGTCTCCCTGGCTTCAGAAAGCATGGCTTTCGGAAAGGATTAATAAGAAAATAAATGTTAACCAAGCAGACACAACAGCAAAGTAAAGAGGACACATCTTAGCAAAAACCAGCGTTAAGAGTTTTTTAGGACAGAGAGAAAGTAAGTTCCTTCAGGGAAGGTTTTGCTGAAGTTGGCTTTTGCAGTGTTTTACCGTCCGCACAATGTCAACCCAGTGTTTGGCCAGACAGGAACTGAGTCTCATTTCTAGCATCTAGAACATGTTGACACAGAGTGTGTGTGCTCGTTGAATGAATGAATGAGGAAATGAATGATTTCAGGGAAAGAAAGCAAATAGTCCCACTGTTTTCAGGCATTCCGCTGAGGCACACTCCCCAGCAATAGTAGGGAATGGTCAGAGTCACCAGCCCTCCCTGGAGCTGCCAAGCCCTCACTCTTGGGGAGGCGCCCTCCCAGGAGCCAGACTGGAATAACAATTACACTACTTGCAGCTGTGTGACTGGGCAAGTCTGCCTGTCCCTCGAGCCACTGTGCCATCATCCGCTAAGCAATACCTATTTCACAGGATTGTGGGAACGTTAAAAAAGAAAACATGGGACAGTTCTTAGCAAAACGCTAAAAGGAATATAGTAAATGGATCCTGGTTTCGTACAATTCAGTCTAATTTGCATGGAAGAAAATTGCCCACTTATCTGTCTTTTCTAAAATTTTTAAAAGAAACTGTTCTTTTTAATTGGAAAGAAAAGGGCCAAATAAAGTTTGTTTATAGGTAAAGGGAAGTTTCTGGGGACACATCTAGCATGGCCAGCCAAGAGAATCATTACAGAAGGACTTACAGCCTCTCCCCAGGGGCTCCTGCTTCTCAGAGCAGGCCAAGGGCCACTGCGCCACACAGCGAGAGCGACAGGATGAGCAGGTGAGTCAGGGTGGTCAGGGCCAGTTCTGTGGTGAATGTGGAGTGGCGTTTCCCTGGCAGCTGGTCCGTAAACCACAGTACCCTACAAGCTGCGGCTGTCCCCGACCTTCTGCTTTGCTGGAAGCTGGCCACGTGGGCGGCTTGTTTTAGTGTATGAACTTATCAGTGAGAAGTTATTTAAGTGGACAGGTTCGAAATGAGAACATACAAAGTCCAGGTAGAGGAGAGACATAGACCTATGTCTCTCCTCTACGAACTGCCCCTTCAAACCACTGTCAAGCCGGTCTTCACTGTGAGCGACGGCCATTTAAGTATCCACCATCTTGCTGTCCCTGGAGGATAAGAATGACATCAGCTTATAAGGTTACGGTGAGGATTACCTGTGATAATGTATGGTAAACCCTTAGCAGGGTGGGTAGCACACATGGGCACTCAAAGATTATTAGTGCTATTGGAGCTTATAAAATGTCACAAGGTAATTGTATTAGTTTGGGGTTTTCTAGAGAAACAAAGCCAGTAGGATATATATATATATATATATATACACACACACACACACACACACACACAGGGAAAGATTTATTTTAAGGAATTTGCTTATGTGAGGAAAGCTGGCAAGTCCAAACTTGGCAGGGTGTGCTGGCAGCATGGAGACCAAGGGAAGAGCTGATGTGCAGGGTCCCTGTCTATCCATACCTTCAACCGACTGGATGAGGCCCTCCCACATCATAGAGGGCAATCTGCTCTACTTGAGACCACTGATTTAAAAGTTAATGTCATCTAAAAACACTCTCAAAGAAACATCCAGAATAATGTTTGACCAAATATCTGGCACTGTGGCCCAGCCAAGTTCACACATAAAATTAACTATCACCATAGACTTTACTAGCCCTATTTTAAAGATAAGAAGCCTAAGGGTCTGAGAGGTTAGGATCATTATACCCAGGTAGCAATTTCAAAAGCTAAGATTCATGGGCTGGGGTTAGTGAGGGCCCAGCACAGTGCCTGGCTCACCACAGTCCCTCAGGGTTTGCTGAATGCATTTATGTCTCTGAGTCCCAGTTCTTATCCTCACACTGGATCCTCAAGAGATAGGACACGGGGAAAGATGATTTTTCTGAGGAAGAGACAGGAGGGAAAAGAAGGAAATGGGAGGTTGTATGGCAGACTTCGGGGAATGCTACCGAATTGTGGAGGGAGATGAAGTGGAGGTGGGGACCTGAGTAGTGGCTCTTAGTAGGGTTGGGGGGAAGACATAGGAAAAGAGGCAAAGTGACAAGGACAGACCTGTGCCCTGAACTCAGGGCACTTGTTCGAGGCTCCTCCAGACCAGGTGGCCAGAGTCAGGCTGAGTAGGTGAAATGTGAGACCTCAAACAAGAAAGAGGCTGCCTAGAAGTAGAAGTATCCAAGGCAGCACCTGGGGAGAAGACCAAGGCCTGAGGTGGGCCGGAGATAACAAGGCCCAGAGGGGACAGATTTTGGAGGCTAGGCAGCTTGGATTTCCTTCTAGAGGAGATGGGAAGCCATGGTAGGGGGGTCAGCCAGGAAAGACATTATCTGGTCACCCTACTTGTCAGGGAGCTGAGAGTCAGTCGCTTCAGATTTTATTGCTCACTGAAGATCCGGGTTTATAGCAGCTGCCCTTGAACCTGAAAACAGGTTTTTCACAAATAAATACTTGAAAAGTTACTCAATTTAAAGTCTAAATATTAAAAGAGGAAGATTCTTCCCAACCCACTGTGGCATTCTTCTGCTTCCTGCTTCCCTTTGGCTTCCGAAGGCCCATGAGGGAGTGGAGGGCACAGAACTTCTGGGATTTCTTCCGTCCTCGACTGCCCACCACTCCAAGGGGCTGGGGCTGGGCTCTGGGTGTGATAGTGGCCAAGAGGATTGCTGGTTCAGGACAAATGACAGAAGCGAAAAAGAAAGAAGTGGCTGGACCTTCTGGGGAGGGAGCAACGTAGGGCTGAAATCAGCACTGTCAATTTAAAAACTTAAAAACCCCACAACCAGAGCCAACTCTGTGCCTGGGGAGTAGAGATGGCAAGTCGAATTGATTTCACTAACGCAATGCCAAGTAAGGCTGTAGGAAGCAAATTGGAGATAAATGTGCGTGAAGGAGAAACAGGGGCACCCCATTGTTTAGAGTTCCCTGGGGACAGAATGGAGTCCTTCCCATCTATAAAGAACCACTTGATTTAGCCCTTCAAACCCAGGATCACTGAAGGAAAAAAGACTCAACACCAAAATAAGAACATACGAGGGAACTATAGCATTCAACTTCAAAGGGGCTGCATGTGGAGTTTCTCGTTCCATAGAAAGCCCATGGGTTCCTGAGTGAAGAGAAGAGCTGAGTCTGAACTGCCTTTGGCTGTGATCCCGGTGAAGTACACAACGTATGCCAGCTCCATTCCCCTTGTCTATAAATTCCCCTCTGCAGCTTGGGGATCTCCTGGGGGTAGTTCAGTCAAAGTCCAGCGGGCCACTGCGCTCTGGGTTTAAGATGCAAGCGTGGAGAAGCAGCCCTCCTGCTCAGCTTCACAAGCTGAGCTCTGGCAGAAGACCCTGACCTTTTGAGAGGAGGACAGTGGACAGATTCCCAGGATGAGGGGGGGGTGCCTGGGGGAGAACCCACTTTATGAGGCTTCCTCAGTCAGCAGCTGCTGCCAGGAAGTAAGAAACCCCACTAAAAATAAATGAAATCCTGGCCCGCAGAACTGGAGTCCTTCAGACACCAGATTGAGAGGATTTCCCTTTGAAACTTAACAAAATTTAGCTGAAGGCAGATTAAAAAAAAAAAAAAGTATTACCCCCAACAGGGGGATGGTGAGTATAAATTTAACTAAGACACATCCCACTTCCTTTCATGGGGCTGCATGAAATATCTTAGTAAGAAATGCTCTAAAATTCTTACGAGGGGTATAGAGCTGTTAAGGGGGGGGATCCTGGTAAACGGCCTCCCTGGACGCACTAGAGACTCAGTCCTCCAATTGGACCTGACCTCAGAGCACAGGGGGAGACGGCCTGCAGAGGGCTCTGCCTTTGACCCTCACAGTAACTCCATGGACTCCATGGTTTTTCTTCCCTCATTTCGTGGAAGAAGAAACAAAAGCTCAGACAAGTGTCCAAGGGCAACTACTTAAATGTAGAGCCAGGACAAAAATTTGATTCTACTTACTGCTCCCTCTGCTCTTTCATCACACCAATGTCAAAAATACAGGTTCCTGAGGCACGTGGGTGGCTCAGTCGGTTAAACATCTGCCTTCAACTCAGATCACGATCTCAGGGTCCTGGGATAGTGTCCCACATGTCAGGGGCGCCTGCTCAGCAGGGAGCCTGCTTCTCCCTCTCCCTCTCCCCCTGCTTGTGCGCATGCTCTCTCAAATAGATAAATAAAATCTTTAAAAAAAAAAAAATACAGGTTTCATGGCCCTAAATCCCAAAAACTGATGTGGCCAGAAGTTTTTTTTAAGTGCTGGGTCACTTGTAGAGTCCCTACACTAGAGAGTACAGCATATATTAACTTTGATTTTTGCAAATGAACAGAAATGGGCAGCTTAAAAAAAAAAAGTTCCACTTTGAAAGGGCATGAGACAGAAAGGCTGCTTCTGATGAGGAAGATCTCCTGGAGCACTCAGGTAAACGCGGTGTCGGTCGGCACACATCGCATGAAGACCGCTAATGTCGTAAGCAGCGTGCTGGAGGCTGAGCACTGTTCTGAGCGTGTTCACACACACTTCGATTTAAGCCTCACAACTGCCCTTCCAGGTTAGACAATCTGCATTTTACAGATGAAAGCCCTGAAGCACAGACTCACTTAGCTGAGGCCAACTATGTGTTCAAGGTGGTCCCGCTAAATGAAAGAGCTAATTCACCAACGGGCTAAAGGACTCCGGAGGACCCAGGAAAATGATAAGCTGCCAGGAGGTGAGGGGCAGGGCAGGGCTTCTGGGTCCTGAGTCGAGAAAGACCTGAGGTACCTGCACACCTGTGGCTGCATCCTTCACTTCATCCCAGGAGCCAAGGTGGCCTCAGCGCTGTCTCATGCTCATCCTCCCACGACGGTCTACGTCGTATGGCCTTTGGTTTCTTCCAGAGCCTTCACACCATTGACTCTGGGCCCCTTTCCTTTTTTGTCCTTAAACTTTTCTTCTCCTGGGACTCTCTCTGTTATCTGTGACTAAGATACATCATGCTCTCTCTTTAATAGCCTCTCCCCTCAGCGGCTTGTGCCCTGTATCGCCTACAACTGATCTCATGCCTCACCACCCCGGCCTGTCTGTCTTTCCAGTGGTCACCACTTTGGTTGATGACATCAGCATCCATTTGGCTCCCTAGACCAGAAATCTAGGCATCATTCTTGATCCCTTCTTCTCTGTCCCTTTGTCTCCCAATTCACTGCTGAACCTTGCAGACAGTACCGTGTAATCATTCCTCAAATTCCTCCACTTCTCTCCACTGTCACCACCTTCATCATGGTGCTGTCTGGACCGCTTTTGCTCTTCTGGTTTTTGTACCCTCCCCTACCTCTCATTCTTTAGTTCGACACAGAGCAGCCACTGTGACCTTTTCAAATACAAAGCTGGTCTTGCCACTCCCCTGCTTAAAATCCTGCAGTGTCTCTGTATTACTCCTAAGTTAAAGTCTCAAGTTTAAGTCCCATAATATAGGACACAGATCTTTGGTGATATGATCCTGCTCACCCGTGCAGACGCATTGCCCCCTCTCCCTAGAAGCCTCTACCCTGCCACTACTCATTCCAGCCCATTCTCCCTCACCCTTCCAGAATCACTCTGGATCTCACCTGCCCAGGACGCCTCCTCTGATGTCGCTTACCTGCTTAGACCCAATGCTTACACCTGATCAATGTGTCCCATCACATCATAGTTGTTGCCTAGTCTATAATGCTAACTAAAGCATAGTTCCCGCTCCTTGAGAACAGGGACTGTGTTGTAACTCCCTGTGCTAATTCTTCACTCCGTGTCTGGTACTCAGTGGAGGCTCAACAAACATAGGTTGAATGAATAAGTGACCTAGCAAGGCCACAGGGAGTGAACAGAAGCTGATAAGAAGGACTTCGGGGCTCAGAGTACAAAATACTTTCCTCCTTTAGGGGCCAGCCTGATAGCAAACATGGACTAAAGAACCAAGAGTTGCTGAACATAGGTACTGTGCTAACCTCCGTGCTAGGTGTTTGCTGTTAATTATTTTCTCTTAACACTCTCAGTAATCTTAGAAGATAGATACTAGCTTTGTTTTCATTGAGCAGATGAGGAAACTGAGGCTCAGATACGTTAAATAACTCACTTAAAGTCCCCCAGTGGTGATGCTAAGATTCCAACCCTGTCTAGACACATAAGGCAACCCTTGTGTTACAATGTAGTTTCACGGTTTCCTTCCCTAGCCGCCTCCACTACAACTCACCTGGAATCTTTAGGGAGTGGCCTCTGACTTGAGGTGCAGAGCTAACCCGAGGAAATGCCTTGGAGGAAGGACAGATCGCCGTCCAGGGCCGGCCCCCTCATGCTGGAAGCCTGGGTGCCTTTGCTCAGCATCTTCTGAACTCAATTCTGTCATCTTGGAATCAGAGTTGGGAAGGACCTTTGAAATCATCTCGTCCAGTTCTCTCATTTGACACACGGAGGGGCCAGTGGCTTGGCCATGGCCATGCAGTTTGTGGCAGAGGCAAGGTGGAGTCACTGGGTCCTCTGCTCTCTTGCTGACCTGCCCATGCTTTGCCCTTCTGGTGCCTGATTTTGCTTTTCGGGTCTCTGAGGCAAACAGCCCTCTTAAAATGTCCAACTACAGCTCGTTTTGTCAGAGAAAGAATTTCAACTTCCTGGATAGCCAGATGTCATGACAACAGTGGGCCAGAACCTGCTGGAACGAGGAAGTTTGGCAGAGCCAGGGAGCTTGGGTGAGATGGGATCTCGATGGGGGAGACCTGGGGGAGGAGCACAGCTGGGGCGCGTTCCCAGCAGGGCCTTCCCCTCAAAGATGCCAAGAGAAGGCCAGGGGCCCCACGTAGTTCTGTTATGAACACATAACAGATATTCGGAACTGGAGAATATCTGTAGAACCGTCGGAACTGTAGGCCATCAAACACCTACAATCCAGAAGCAGAGAGATATGAGTATAGATATGAGACGGCATGAAAACAGGCCAAGGAGGGACACCTGGGTGGCTCAGTCAGTTAAGCGGCTGCCTTCGGCTCAGGTCATGATCCCAGGATCTTGCGATCGAGCCCCACATCCAGCTCCTTGCTCTGCAGGGAGCCTGCTTCTCCCTCTGCCTGCTTGTGCTCTCTCAATCTCTCTCTCTATCTCTCTGACAAATAAATAAAGTAAGACTTTAAAACAAAACAAAACAAAACAAAACAAAACAAAACAAAAAAACAGGCCAAGGAGGGCACCGAGGATTTTGCCTTGGAGAGAAGGCAGGTTTCCTGGAGGAAAGGGCTCCAAGCTGGGCTTGAGGGGCACAGACTTCATGGAGCACTGGGTGTTATATACACAAACAATGAATCATGGAAACTACATCAATAACTAATGATGTACTGTATGGTTATTAACATAACATAATAAAAAAAAAGAAAATAGTAAGCCAAAACAAAACAAAACAAAAAACAAAACACAAAACAAAATGCAGCAGAGGAAGGGGGCCATTTCAGACAGAGGGAAGGGCAAGGGCAGACTTTGAGGGTCTGGGAGGGATGAGTGTGTAAGGGAGAGCAGTGTTTCTCAAAGGGTCCTAAGTGGACCAGCAGTGTGAGCATCCCCTGGAAAAGTCTGGAGGACCCGTCATTGGGCCCCATCTGGCCCTACTGGGTCAGCCCTGCTGGGGATGGGCCCAGCAATTTGAACTTAGAGGGGCCTCCAGATGTTCTGGCCACCCCCATCAGGTTAGAGCCCACTGAACTAGACTGTCCCTAATGGGAAGTCCACTGCATTCTTGCTCCCGTGGAAGGGCTTTGGGACACCAGGGACAGGTGCACACAGAGCGTGCTGCTGTCCTCTGGTTCCCTCCTTCAATGCCCCCTGGGCTCCAGTTCTTCTTGACTTTACCCAAGCATCAGAATCTGCACTTTGTACATTATAGGGACACCTCCCTCTCCTCTGTGAGGCACCTGAGGGTGGGACTTCCTGTGATGCTCAGTGCTGAGGAAGTCAATATTATGCCTACTTTGTCTCCAGACGCCTTGTTATGCCTACCATGCCCCGTGAGGATTCCTTCTTGGCCTTCTTGCCTTCTTAACGTCCCTAAGGACACAAATGTCACTCTCTCGCGTGGACCTTCCCTGGCACCTTACTTGAAATTGACCCCCACCCCCACCTCTTGCTCTCTGCACTCCCTGTACCCGGATCCGGCTTGGTTTCTCCCCATCACATTAACTGCCATCTATCCTATGTCTCCCCTTTTCAGTTGGTTTCTTGTCAGTCTTCCTCACCCCCAGTGGAAAGTGATGTTCAGGAAGCCTGAGGCTTGTGTGTGTTGTGTTTTCCCTGTTCTGCTCTCCATGCCAGGATGGAGTCTAGCATACAGGCTCCCACACCCGATGAATGAATGGTTTCTTTCTTTCTTTCTTTTTTTTAAACAGATTTTATTTATTTATTTGACAGACAGAGATCACAAGTATGCAGAGAGGCAGGCAGAGAGAGAGGAAGGAAAGCAGGCTCCCTGCTGAGCAGAGAGCCTGATGCGGGGCTCGATCCCAGGACCCTGGGATCATGACCTGAGCCAAAGGCAGAGGCTTTAATCCACTGAGCCACCCAGGTGCCCCAAATGAATGGTTTCTACCGTGTTGTCTGCATGTGTGGCTTCAGTTATGGTTGACTGAGCTGGGAATTGACCCCTGACCCAACGGCAGCCTCCTACTGGTTGGCCAGTAGCCAAAGTCTGACTGAGAACTTTGTTGTGGTGACAGGCTGACCCCATCAGACCCCACTGTTGGGGAGTCTGCGAGGTATGGACAGGGAAAAGGACAGTAGGATGGTACTAAAGAGGGGCCACAGAAAATACAGCAGAAGCTTGAGGTAGAGAGGAGAGTGGTAGAGAGAATTACTCAGCAGGGACAAATGGAGATAGGGAAAACCTGAGTCAACCCAATGGAGGAGAAACCTCAGTCTCAGAAATCCAGAGAATGACGACGCTGTCACTAGGGTTGAGATATTTGAGGGGCTCAACTATCCAGAATGATGTCCCCACAAAGCCCAGATCTTTGACTGGGTCCTTCTTCCTTAGTTCTCTGCACATCCTAAAAACAGCTCACTGTTGGCTAACCCACCCCAGGGGCTCTCTGGATCCTTCTGCCAAGGCACCTGACAACACTGGCTGGAGTGCCAGCACACCTTTTGCCCTGGCAGGGGCTCCCAGCACCTGGTCCTTGCGGGCTTTCACTGCTGGAGGGAAGGCACCTGCCCTGGGCAAAACTGCCAAGGGTGGAGCTGGGGTAGATGTCCTCATCCACTCCAGGCAGCGATGCTCGGTGGAGGCTGTGCCTTTAAAGCCTAGGGATCCTGTCGGGCAACCTGGGCACTTCCACTTTAAATGTGTCTTTCCCCTTTATGACTGTGCAGGGAGAAGGTCAGAGGGAGGCCTTGTTACTAAGCCAAGTCGGCAAACAGAATCCCGTGTTTGATGTTCCAGGGTGGGCCTGCTGCAGCCACTCTGAGGCAAGGATGGGGGTGAGGCAGGATCAGAGTGTAGGTGGCGTGCAGGTGGGGGAACGCCACCTCTGCCCCCTACTTGTTGCTTGCTTGATTCACCACAGGGCCCAGCCCCCTCCCTGCTTGACTGCCAGCCCTTTCCTCTCCGAGTCACTTCCCAAGGATGCACCTGGAAATGGTCCCATCAGTCCAGATAGAAGACCGATTTTTCTTTTTTTTTTTTTTTTGTATTTTTTTTTTTTTAAAGATTTCATTTATTTATTTGAGAGAGAGACAGTGAGAAAGAGCATGAGCGAGGAGAAGGTCAGAGAGTGAAGCAGACTCCCCATGGAGCTGGGAGCCTGATGTGGGACTCGATCCTGGGACTCCAGGATCACGCCCTGAGCCGAAGGCAGTCGTCCAACCAACTGCGCCACCCAGGCGTCCCGAAGACCGATTTTTCTAAAGTTGCTAATGCAACTCTAAAATATTTTATTTCAATTCTGCTCAACACTGAGATTGTTGGGGTTCATACCTGTTTCTTTCTTCCAAAAAAAATTATTTATTGACTGATTTAAGAGAGAGCGAGAGCGAGAGCAAGCATTACCTGGAGGGGCAGAGGGAGAAGGAGAGAGAATCTCCAGCAGACTCCCCTGTTGAACGTGGAGCCCAACTCAGAGCTCAACCCCACGACCTGAGGACATAACCCGAGCCAAAACCAAGAGTCAGACACTCAACCAACTGTGCCACCCAGGTACCCCCATACCTTTTTCTTAACTGAAAAACATTCTGTTCAGATAGCATGGTAACAAAAGTTCATTCATTCCATGAATATTTATTAAGTTCTATTAAGCGTTAGGAGCTAGATCAGATATTGAGGGAACAGCAGTGACAACACAGAAACACTTATGCACTGTTGGTGGGAATGCAACTGGGGGCAGCCACTATAGAAAACACTATAATGGGTCCTCAAAAAGTTAAAAATAGAACTACCCTATGATCCAGCAATTCTACTTCTCAGTATTTATCCAAAGAAAACAAAAACACCCCCATGTTCTCTGTATCAGTAGCAACAGCCAAGATATGGAAACAACCTAAGTGTCCACTGACGGGTGAATGGATAAGAAAATGTGGTACCTACATACTTGCATGCGCGTGCGCACACACACTGAATACTATGCAGCCATTTTGGAAATCTTGCCATTTGTGACAACATAGATGAGCTTGAGGGCATTATGCTAAGTGAAGCAAGTCAGACAGAGAAAGACAAATGCTATATGATCCCACTTATTTGTGGACTCTAAAACAAAACAAAAGCAAACCCAAAAAGCCCTTGAGCTCCTAGATATGGAAAACACATTGGTGCTTGCTGGAGTGGTGGTAGGGGTGAGGCAAAGAGATGAAGAAGGTCAAAAGGCACAAACTTCCAGTTACTAAACACTAAGTCGGGGGCGCCTGGGTGGCTCAGTGGGTACTTTCGGCTCAGGTCATGACCTATGGGTCCTGGGATGGAGCCCGGCATTGGGCTCTCTGCTCAGCAGGGAGCCTGCTTCCTCCTCTCTTTCTCTCTCTGCCTGTCTACTTGTGATCTCTCTCTGACAAATAATTAAATAAAATCTTAAAACAGTAAGTCACGAGGATGTAATGCAGAGACGGTGACTAGACTATATAACATCTTTGAAAGTCACCGAGAGAGAAAATCATGAAAGTTCTCATCACAAGGAAAAACGTTTTGTTATTGTGTGGTGACAGATGTTAACTAGATTTATTATGGTGATCATTTTGCATTATATACAAATAAGAAGTCAGTATGTTGTATACCTGAAACTTATAGGTTACATGTCAATTATACCTCAGAAAATAATAAATCATAAAAATTGCTACAGAAGTTTTTAAACACTGGCTTATTTTTATGTAAAGAGAGGGAAACATCATTTCTACTTACCCATAATGCAGAAGTGAGTGTCTCGTTGGAAATGGTGAAAAGTAACTTCATGCACTGATCTTTAATTAAATATAATTAATTGCCTACTTACCAAAATGGTCTTCAGCCTTCTTGGCAAACTCTTAGTTGCTGTAGTTAGCATTAGACTCAGCTGAAAATCATGGGGAATTCCATCATCATTAGGAAGTCAAGCTCCTTCTAGTTTCTTCCTCTGCCATCCTCAATTTGGCTTCTACGCCCTGGTCTGAAATGACTGCTTGAGATCCAGACATCATGCCCACGTTCTAGGCAGCCTGATCTTTCTGGAGATTACACATGTTTCTTCTATTTACATGCCCCTGAGTAGAACTGAGACACATGCCTCTTCCTGGCTATAAGGAAAGTTGGGAAATGTGGTGCTTAGTCTGCGGCCGTGTATTTAGCTAAAAACAAGTCATCTGTTACTAAAGTAGAAGAAAACAGATACGGGGCCACTGGAAGTGGCAGTTAGTGTCCTTGGGGATTGGATTCTACAAATATTCAGAAGGAAATGCTTTTTTAAATTATGTTATAATAATGATAATGCCTTTCTTAAAAAGGTCAAGTGATTCTCATTTATCACTCTAGGGCACAGCTTTGCCACACTGTCAAAATGGAGAATAATTTTCCTCAGGGAGGCAATACTCAGCCAGAGACAGAGAGGAATGGATTTTCAGAACAGAGTCAGGGCCCATGTCTGGCTGGCTTAGCATCAGCGGTCAGAAGGAACGCAGCCTCTCCTCCCAGCACCAGCGGCTCAGGTCACCTGCTTCTTATCTCTTGGAATCGGGACAAATCATGAGTTTGGATGAGTTGAAACTCAAGCTTTGGGAAATTTAAAGGAGCCTATAGTGTTTAAAATCAAATGAACATATTAGGGTAATGAAACACGTTTATGTCCTCCAGAAGCTGGAGTGGCTAATCCCTACTCGATTTGCTGGGCATCAGCCTCACGGGGTGGGCTAGAGCTGTGTGTTTCCTATAACAGAATTGATTCCATGGAAAATGGAAGTGAGTGGGCACACAGTCTCTCCTTAGGTCTCCTGCTGGCTGCTCCCATGATATTCAATAAACTTCTATCTCTTTTGTCCTGCCTTAGGTGAATCCCCTCACAGCCCTGCCACTGGCTCCCCCAATCGGGTCACCCCATGTTTGGTGGCCCTCATGGGGAGCCTCTGCCGGCCTGGGATTCTCCCAGGATTCTCCGGGAATTTCTTCAGACTTTCCCTCGGTGGACCGACTCCAGGACTCCTGGGGGAACTGTGACCTCTGGCTGAGGTTACTCCATGGGGAAGATCCGAAGTTCCAGGGAGAACCAGCCAAACTACCCCTGCCTGAAAGGATGAGGGCCCTTCCCTCCCTCCCCTTTCTATTTTCCGACCTTGAGCCTAGTAGTCCTCAGACACTTCAGTGTGATCTGAAGTTCTGAGAGTGAAAAGCAGGACTGCTCATGCAGATGAGGGCAAAGGACCCCTTTCCTCTCCTCTCCCACTCTGTTCCCCCATGCCTCTTCTGTTTCTAGTGCACAGCACAACTGACAGCAGAAACTCATTGGGGCGAATCTGCACATGTTGCAGACTCATTTGGGGCCCTTCCTGTTGCTGGCTGACTCTCAGCTACCTTGCTTCTTTCGGCCCCCTCCCCTTTCTCCTTTGTTCCTGCCCATCCAGCCGCAACCTTGATTTAAGGGCAAAATACCATCCCATGTGTCTGAGTGAACCCAACAATTCCGTATAGGAATGATGACTCTGCAAGGATTCCAGCCCATACCAGTAGAGGGTCCCCTCCCCCTAAATCCCATGGACCTGGCCACCAAGGAATTTCACTCAAAGGGCCCGCCAGCACATTCATACAATACCATGTTCTGGTTGGTAACAGGACAGAACACCTGATGGACCAAGTTTAGGGAGGGACAGTGCACCCCCACCTCTGGCCAGCATGAAGCTGCTCCTGAACACGAGACCTCTGCCCGAATGCCAGAGATTTGTCATCGCAGCTCTGGGGTGGGGGTGAGGGGGGCGGAGATGCAGACTCCGCTTTTAGGTAGCGCGCTTGAGCAATGGAAATCTGAGGAAGGTAAAAGGGCCCCCAGCAACCAACCACCAGGCTCAACACAAACAGGCTCGTTAAGCCGCAGGCTCTAACTGACCCACAGGCTACTTGTGACCAGGCACAGTTACCAAAAAGGAAAATTCCACATGTCCCCATACTCCCTTGCTCTGCCATATAACTGTGCCCCCTCATCACTGCCTTGTGGTGCACATCTCTCCTTTGCCATCCTGCCTGCTGTTCCCTTGCAGTGCATTAATAAACTTCTTTCTCCTCTAAAAAAGAAAAAGAAAAGAAAAAGAAGGGGTCAGAATTAAAATCACACCTTCAGTTCTTAGTGAAATGCGGCTTTTAAATGAATCTTAATTTTCCCCAGCTTCAACTCTAATTTGAAAACTGAGTCATTCATTTGTTCGTTCACTAGGTCAAGCGCTGCTCAGATGTGTCTGAGCGTTTGGTGGGTGTTCAGAGATGGCCTTGAAAAACTTAGCCAATTCTGACAGATTTGCAGGCACCCATGGTTTCTAACGACACGAGATGTTTCTCAGCTCTTTATTCAGTCAAGAGGACGGTACACGGGTAAAAGCACTGATTTAGGAAACCTGAATTTAAGTCAGGCCCCAGTAATCTTGGGCAAGTTTCTTAACCATTTTGGGTCTGAGTTTCCACAACTTATGATTCATGGTTGAGTTAGGTAAGGGGTCCCAAGTCAAATTCCTGAAGTGGCAAGGCATGTAACATAAATACGTGATTGGACCTGGCTTGAGAAAAATAGAGGCAGAGGTCTGTTTTGCTTTCCCCTCAACTCAGGTTTAAGAAAACAACAGTCTGAACCCAGTAACAAATGGTCATGAACACTGTTTCTAAACCAGAGAAGGCAAAAGGGGATCCGTGGGGACAGATGTCACCCGGGGCTGTGATTGCTTATCTTCATTTAGGAATGTGGGCTGAGGGCTGCCAGGTCTTTTGAATTTCCAAGAGAATTGAGAAATATGGATTGGTTTTTTGGAAGAAATTTTCAGATTTTTTTTTAAATTACGGAGCAACCAATACAAAACTTTGAAAAGAGTTGTGCCAGTTAATCTTTTACGAGCCCAACTAAAACAAGCGGGTTTGTAGGCCTGCCAGTTGATGATTTCCGGGTTTCACTGTAGTTGGTGGAGCACTAGTTCTCCAGTTGAGATTTCTGGACCCACTACGAACTTCAGGCAGGCAGAACCCTTAGAAATTATACAGTAGGTTCTGTCAGAGTACCTTCTTGGGGCAAGAGGATGCAGCAGTTTCATTCAAGTTAGGAACTCATGACCAGCAAGCTCAGATTTACCAGCGAGCCTCATACATGTTTCCGGCTCCTACTCATCAGAATGCCAAGACTGACGATGGAATCAGACACTTCGTTCATTCACTCCCTCGTTCATTCAGCAATAGTTACGGAATATTTACTATGCATGAGGCATCTCCTAGGCACTGGGAACATAGAAGCAGATAGAAGACACCAAGTCTCTGGTCTCATGAAATGTACATCTGGAAGAGAGACATAGATACTATCGATAGAAACAAAAAAGGCACATGTTTCAGGCAATGGGAAGGACTGTCCAAGGTAAGAGGAGAGAGAGTGACAGGGGCAAAGTGGCATTTTAGGTGGCGTGAGGACAGAAGGGCTCTCCTTCCCTGACTGAGGTAAGCAAGCACGCCATGCGACTTTCTGGAAAGAGGGTTTCAGAGGAGGGAGAAGTAAAGACAAAGGCCTGTGGCAGGTGCATAAAGTGGTCTGTTTATGGAGTACCAAGGCTAAGGTTAAATTAAGGTTATATAACCACTAGTGGTTTTAAAGGAATGCTTTGAGATTTTATTTCTATAAAACAAGGAATTCCTTCAAATTGTTTGCAACACTTTTATCTCTTTATATTGATAAAGACCCGTTGAGAAGCAGATCTAAGAGGCACATACCCACTGTTGGCCGGTGCTGTAAACCAGCTCCACCTTTCCTGAGAGCTGTCTAGTAAATTTAACGAGAGCCGTAAAACTGTTTACACCCATTGACTTGGTCACTTCACTCTAGACTATTTTCACAAGGCAAAAGAGAAGGAGAGGGAAAAAAAAAAAAGAAAAAGAAAAAGAAAAGAAAAACCAAGTCTACCTCATGTCCTTCACAGGGCCTTGTATTACACACACAAATTTCAAATAATCTCAGTCTTCAAAAAGGTAATGAAAACAAGCAAACATAAACAAATGATGAAATTCAACACACATAGATTCGCCTAAGCTGTTAAGATGACTCTTGGGAACAATCTTACTGAGGGGAAATATATTGTGTGAAAAATGTTAAGTAGAAAAAACAAGGTACAAACCTGTGTATCGATGCTGATCAAAATTGTGGAAAATATATTCCTGCACGTTAACCAATTTGAAAAGAGAATCTGGAGGGATACAAAAAATCTATTGTCCCATGAGCTTTCTTTTTGGGTGGGGTTGCTGGGTCTTTCGATTTTTTCCGGGTGTTGGGTAATGTGAGATTTTTTTTTAAGCTGAGGTTTAGCACCCACGAAGTACGATCCATCTACAATAGCCGTGAAAGGGACAGGGCTGTTCTGCAGGCACTGCAGGCTTCCACAAGCAGAGTCTACAGAGACATGGTCTCCTTGCTCCACAACTAGAGCTATGCAAACACCACATGGCTTTGGTCACAGTTCTGGTATCGGCACGATGGACAGATTGGGCATCTGGGATGGAAAACTGGGAGTAGCCCTAATGGAGCCCATTAGAGCCATAAGCTGCTGACTCAAGATGAGCATGGAGGAGAGCAGCAAGTTCTCTTTGCTCCCACAGTCACCACTCCCTTCCTGATACAGCCCAGCAGCTGATTCTGTAGCTGCTGCCTTGTGGGAAGAAGGATTTACCTTGCTTGGAGAGTTTCATAGCTAAACACACTCTAGCCCAGCCCGAGCTCTGGAGATGTCTTCTTGTTCTTCTGGTCAATGGTCACCGCCTCAGAGGTGGGCTTCCCTGCCAGCTGTTCTGAAGTAGCTCGTACCCAGTGATGGAGGGTGTAGAATCCTTCTTTGTATTTTGTGTATCAGTCCTATAGACCATCTTCACTAATTTATTTCCGTATTGTCTGTCTTCCCCATTGTAATGTAGGCTTCTCAAAAACAGGGAGGACCACATCTGTCTTATTTGTTATTGGTGACTACAGTGATTTCTGGTGTCGAGTGGTTCCTTGGTATTTATTTATTTATTTATTTTAGTGGATTAATAAACTTGTAATGATCAGCAATTTGGGATTACTGAATGTCTGCAGCCCATCTGGATATCATTTTTTGAGCCAACTTGAATGAAGGGTTTCACAAGGGAAAAATGAGAACCACAAAACATGGTTGCTGGGTTCATTAGAAGCTCAACAGGACCATGACATTATCTTGGGCCTTAGGAAGAAGGAGGGGAATATGTTGGACTTTCCCTCTTGGGAAAATCCCCCCCCCTTTTTTATAACCCCAATCTTTCTTCTCTCCTTCCTTCCCCTTATTTCTTCTGGAGAATGAGGGTAGCAGTCAGGTAGGCAATGGTGTATGGAGAGAAAA
Source organism: Neogale vison (assembly GCF_020171115.1). Taxonomy (NCBI): domain Eukaryota; kingdom Metazoa; phylum Chordata; class Mammalia; order Carnivora; family Mustelidae; genus Neogale; species Neogale vison. The sequence goes on from NC_058091.1 coordinate 214,627,983, forward strand.
TCTCCATAGATCTAGGGCCCTTCAAGAAGAACTGCAGGCATGGAGGGCAGGGCGAGGAAGTAGGCATTCAGGACAGCAGATTTGTGGTTGTTTGATTCCTGCATCATTTCCAGCAAACAACCTCCAAAATAGCTCAAGACAAAAGGGATGACATGTATCCTTCATTCCATACAACTGAAACCTGGTGTCGGAATGTCAGCAGGAAGTGATGGCTATGGCTGTGCCATTGTCAATGTGGAGCTGATGTCTGTTGCCTCCGCATGCAAATACTGTCTGACTCCCACATGCTGAAGAAAGTCGGTGGCTCACTACCTGGAGTCATTGCTCTGGGATGTCTGGTACACGACTTCCCGGTGTGTGACAATGAAAAAAGGTAGCAATGGAAATGCAGGCCAAAAATCTCTCTAGGAGTTCTTGCTGAGAACCAAGACTTGCAAGGCCTTTTTTCGACTCGGTCATTTCCTGACAATTTATATGGAATTGCTAAGGACAGGCATGCCTTTCGTAATAATTGCTCACGTTTATTGCAAGCTTACCATGTGTCTGGCACTGCTCTAAGCGTTGCACATTGACTCAACAAGCCTAAGAGGTAGTTACCATTTTTCTGTTTTTATTGATGAAACACTGAGCACAGAGCAGTTAAGCAACTTGTCTGAGGTCATCCAGCTAAAAGTGACAAAGCCAGGAAATGGATCCAGAAAACTTGGCTCCAACATTCATGCTCTTATCTATTACGCTACACTATCTATATGGAAAAATAGAGGCACCTGGGACGCCTGGGTGGCTCAGTTGGTTAAACGTCCGATTCTTGATTTTGTCTCAGGACATGATCTCAGGGTCTTGAGATCAAGCTCTGTGTGGGGCTCTGTGCTCGGTGTGGATCCTGCTTGAGAGTCTCTCTCTTCCTCTGCCTCTGTCTGTCCTTCTCCCTGCTTACACACACATGCACAGATACCAATACAGACCCATACACACACTCTCAAAATAAATAAAATATTAAAAAAAATAGAGACAGCTGTAGATTTAGTTTTATTATATAGAGTCAAATTTCAAATGTATGGTCTCCAGTCAAGCTAGGCATCAAGTTAAGTGTGTTAGGGAGACAGAGGTAAGTGAAATTAGTTCCTCCCTCCAGCTCTTTTAGTTTACTGGAGGAGACAGGCACACAAGGGAGTGAACCCTGGAGATTATGGAAGCTCAGCTGCTGGGGAGGGGGCAGTAGATGAAGTCAGGGTAGGCTTCCTGGGGCAGGTAAGGCTGCAATTGGATCATTTCTTACCTGTGAGAAATGAGGGGGTGCAGTGTGTGCTGTGACGCACAGCCCAGATCCTGCTTTGAGACCAGTGCACTTGCTCCCCAGAGGCCCTGACTGCTGTCTGCCCAAGGCTCCCAGTTGAATCCCTCCCCTCTTTCTCTTGTCAAAGGGAGTTGCTTCACCTAAGGTTTCCCCCTGCCTCAGATGGCTTCACACCACAGGTCGTTGGTAGAGGTACGAAGGAAAGACCCCACCCCCTTTGCCTCAGTTGGGGGCAATTCTGAAAGCTGTCCCGTAAGCAGAGCCCCATGGGATCAGTGGAGACCTCTGGTGCAATTCTGTCACAGTCAACTTTCCTGCTGCCCAGGGATGCTTTCTTCACTCCTTTATGGGTGTTATTGCCAAAAGCACTCACTAATATATATCCTTTATGGGAATCTCTCTCTCAGAGTCTGTATCTGGGGAAAACTGACCTGAGAAAGCAAGAGGGAAGGGTCTTCCTAACTGATGGCACCACCAAGGTGTCCCTCATTTAACAAATATTAATTGTGTGCCTACTATGTGTAAGTCATGGTCCAGGGCCCTGGGGATACAATGGCAACAATTCCCTAGCCTGTCCCATATTTGGCATTGGCTGCTACAAACATTATGCTGCACGTCTTTGATGCACGTATGGAAACCTTTCTATTGAGCATATATACCAAGGAGAGGAATTCTGTACCATTTTCAAATGGTCATATCAATTTACCTTCCCAGCAGTAAGTGGCAGTTCTGTGATGAGAGGTGCTTGTCAACACTTGGTATTATCAGTCTTTTAAATTTTAGCCATTCTGGGGGCAGGGGATATTTTATGGTATTATAACATGTAACATGGATTTTGATTTTCATTGTCCTGGTGACTCATGAGATTCTTTCTTTTCTTTTCTTTCTTTCTTTCTTTTTTTTTTTTTTAAGGAAAGCTCTATGTCCTGCATAGGTCTTGAACTCATGACCCCAAGATCAAGAATCACATGCTCCACCTACTGCCTCCAGCCAGGCACTCCTTGTTTTCATATGTTCCATGGCCATTTTCTTCTGGACATCTTTTTTCCAGTTTCCATTTAAGTCTCTGCTCCTTTTCTATTGAGTCATCTGTTTTTATTGTATTGATTTGTAGGAGTTCTTCATCTATTCTGGATGAAAGTTCTTTGTTGGTTATTCAAAGTGCCAATACCCTCTCTAACCCTGCAGCTTGTGCTTCTACTCTACTAATCATGTCTTTTGGTCTTCTGATCGATACTGAAGGTAACCCAAAATGAATTCCAGCTTAAAAGTAGAGCAAAATGTGGGGCGCCTGGGTGGCTCAGTGGGTTAAGCCGCTGCCTTCGGCTCAGGTCATGATCTCAGGGTCCTGGGATCGAGTTCCGCATCCGGCTCTCTGCTCAGCAGGGAGCCTGCTTCCTCCTCTCTCTCTGCCTGCCTCTCTGCCTACTTGTGATCTCTCTCTGTCAAATAAATAAATAAAATCTTAAAAAAAAAAGTAGAGCGAAATATGAGATGAAAAACAATAAAGCAGCTAGGTGAGGAGAATGTCTTCATGACATTGGGGTAGAACAAAGATTTTTTATATGGTCTTCAAAGCACTAACTTATAAGGGAAAGGCTGAGAAATTAGAGTAGATTAAAATTAGGAACTTCTGTGCATCAAAAGACATCATTAAGACAATGTGCTAAGCACTTGCGTTGTATCATTTAGTCCTTTCAATGAACAATTCAAGTATCTCTCTCTTATCGATGAGACACTGAGACTCAGAGAGGTTAATTAACTTGCCCTGGATCACACAGCTTACTAGTGGAGAAGCTAGGGCTTGAATTCAGGTTTGACCTAGTCTAGAGACAAAGCTCCTAACTCATGCTGGTTCTGTGCCCCCAGTACACCTCCAGAGGGTCCCCTATGGGACTGTGTTGTGTCAAGCTCCAGACCTGTGTCATCCTGGCTTCTCATTGTGCCTTCTTGTGTGCAGGCGTCCCTTAACGTGGCTCTTGTTCCTCCCTGTAAATTATTCATTTCCTCCTCCACTGTTGTATGAGCTTGGCCTACTGTGAACAGTTGCTCTTTGGCCTTTGCCTTAGCCCTGAAGAAGCAAGTCTCATCTGGGCTCTATTCACAGCAGCTATACCTGGGAAAAGCTCGGACAACATCCTGTGTCTGCAGCAGGCTGAGTGGCAAAGCCCCAGCCACCTGGGGAAGAGGGAGCTCTTGAGGAGAAGTGCCGGATCTACATGGTCTTCTTAGGGACGCTGGAGTTGGGGAGGTCCTGGCATCCCGGAATGGATGCCGCCACTTTTCCCTACTCTTTCCAGCTGTCAGGGGTCCCTGCTGTGGAGCTGAGCTGAGTTGGGAATTGTAGGGAAATCACCTGGAGCTGTGGCCAGGATCAGGAGAGGCCCAGGTACCCATCAGGCCTGCCTGGGACAGTAGAAACTAGTTGACAGATCCTATAGAAGCTTTGTGAGAGCCAGACAACAGTGGGACTCCAGGAGGATCTGGCTCCTGTTATCAGAGCACCTCAGCATCCTCAGTCTGAAGGGAAGTGCAGAGCTGCCTCCAAGAGCAGAATTGAGCCAATCTGGTTTATCATTCTGGCTGCCATGTCCTGAGGACTTGTGTCAACTGCTTTGCTAAGCTTTTTATACACATTTTCTCAGTCTCTAAAAATCCCAGGAAAATACCAATCAGCATCACTTCTAGTGTATAGTTCTAGAAAGGAGTCCACAGAAAGACCAAGTTTGACTTCCTCCATGCCCTCACAGCTTGCTAAGTGGCAGAGTCAGGATTCAAATCCACATCTGTGTGACTTCAAAACTCAGAAGAGTGCTTACTACAAAGCTAATGAAGCATAAACCTCAAGGCCCCTGTTTGCACTCATCCCTTAGAGGCACTGGAGGGCCCTAACAGTGTATTCAAATGGTCATACGTTCTTTACAATATTACAAAACTAAAGAAGAACTTAATAGCTGGTTTCCTTCCATTGAAACTACCATTTCTTGCTACCGTCTCTTCCTCAAATTTGCCCTGGTGTTGGGTGGAGGTAGGCAGTATGGAAAGCTGGCTGAGAGGAATTTGAGCTGGGTAGATACTTAGTTTGAATTCAGTGACATGCACTGAAGTAGCTCACAATCACTTCTGTGATTATTAAGTATTGCTGGCCGTCTCTCTGAAGGAAGGGCTTCTGGGAATATTCCTGCTGCCCACGGTGCCCACTCACTTGGCCTTGTGACTTGGACACACAGGGCCAGAGGCTGGACGGCAAACGTGAATGTGGTCTTTGTCCTTAGCACAGGATGTATGTGGGAAATGGAGAAGAAACAAGTAACTTCTCCCTCCACCCACCAAAACAAACAAACAACCCCCCCCAAACCATTAATAATCAAAACTAATTTGTATCTTTCTATTCCCTCTCTAGACAATGATATCACAAAGCTGTTACTATATGAAGAGGTAATCAGAGACTATGCAGCCAAATAATACAGAAAAAGAAAATAGATGTGTCAGGCAGTTAATTATAATAGTGTGTTATTTTTCCGGAATGTTGCTACGGTCTGTGATATACGTCAACTTTTAGAACTTCGTAAATTCTAAAATAGTTACTTTGGTAGCTAACATTTTTATTATAGTCTTCTCAAGGAGAAACCCCAAAACCTGGAACTCACGTTGCTCAAACTCAAGCTCTTAGCAGCAGCTGTATTCTGCCCCCTCCATTGGAAGGTTCTCCAGTCCTCTCTGTGGATGGAGAAATGGGACTCCGAGGTCTGGAAGAGCCCCAGCTTCCGGAACTTTCGATGGTGCTAAAGACGTCCTCTAAGGGATTTGGGTATGTAGTCTAGGGTGCAAGAGCACACAAAACAAAGCCCCGGCCTGCCCCTGCAGTGGGAAACGTCCGATGTTTTCAGAGGCCAGAAGGGTAGGGGAAACTTTAAACATTTCCTCGCTTTTTGCAATGTGCAGAAGCTTCCCGTTCAGCCGAAATGGAGTTGGCTGGTTGACTTCATTGGCCCTTTCAGTCCGCAAAGCCTTTTTAGATGCTCTCTCCGGAGCAAGGATTCAGGTGTGAGCAGCCCGGAGGGAGTGCAACTGCAGTACATAGGGTCTATTCCGCTGCCCTTTGGAGGCGGGGGGAGGGGAGTGGAGCAGGGAGCACAGAAACAGGGCTGCCGGCAGACGGCCGCTGGTGCCCTTGGAGTCAGGGGTGGGGCTTACTGCGTCCTTGAGGCTCCCAGACCACACCGCCCTTCATTCTGGCCCAAGGCAGTTGCTGCGCTGCGGGGCGGGAGCCTGCCTGGCCTTCAAGAACTTGTCTTCTTTATGGTTTTCACTTCTCCACCTGGTGTCCGGACTGCAAATTACATGAGACGACGCTGCGTCGGTTCTCCCCGCGGAACAAAGGGACTGCGGCCGTCAGACCCTGCAGACTCCCGACTCCCGCTCCGGGAGCGCCCCGCCCCCAGCTGCCCGGGCAGCCAACCAGCGCACGACCTGGTGCCAGTCAGAGGACGCTCCGCCAGGCGAGGCCCTAGAGGGGCTGCCTTGCTCAGAGGCTGTGGTGGTGTGGGGAACACCATACCACTGACTCTGGGATTAGAGAAAGTTACTGTATGGACAGAGCAGGTCTCATGTGGAATTCTAGTCAGCACGGAGCCTGAGGGGGGGCAAAGAGTCACTGGTTTAAGAACAATTGACACAGGCCTCAGGGGCTGGCCAGTCTGCCCTGCGGTATCCTCTAGAGTTCTCCGCTTCTGGTTTAGGAGTGCTGGCCCAAGGGTTATTCCCCAATCTGTCTCTCTTCATGTCCCCCTCTGAATGAGCAGCACACGCAGGAGTGAACGCATACAGTATACCCCTTGCTTCTCTCCCATGTGACCACAGGCAAATTCTATCCCATTCTGGACACCACACACACACAATTCTATACACAGTATATATACACAGTAAAATATGTAGCATTGGGGCTAATATTCTGGGCTGAACTGTGTCCCCCTGAAATTCTTATGTTGAAGTCTTAACCCTCAGAACCTCAGAATGTGACTGCGTATGGAGATAAGGCCCTTGGAGAGGTAATTAGCCTAAAATGTTATTACTAGTATGGGTCCTAATCCAAGGTGCCCTTATTCAAATAGGAGATGAAGACACAGACGTCTATCAAGAGAACACCATGGGACAACATGGAGAGAAGAAGGCCATCTAGGACCAAGGAGGAGGGCCTCCAAGGAAAAGGACCCCTTTTCCACCTTTTTTTTTTTTTAAGATTTTATTTATTTGACAGAGAGAGAGCGAGCGAGCGCGAGAGATCACAAGTAGGCAGTGAGCCACTGCAGGCAGAGAGGGAGGGGGAAGCAGGCTCCCCACTGAGCAGAGAGCCCGACTTGGGGCTCGATACCAGGACCCTGGGATCATGACGTGAGCCGAAGGCAGAGGCTTAACCCACTGAGCCACCCAGTCACCCCCCACCCCTCTTTTTCCATCTTGATGTTGAACTTCAAGCCTCTAGAATGGTAACAAAATAAGCCTGAGCCCCTCGGTGGTACTTTGTTAGGGCAACCATAGCAAACTAATATAGATAACAGTCCCTTTGCCGTCTCAGACATTCTGACCCTGCAGAGGGAAGTGAGTGCATAATCTCTAGGGGAGTGTTATCCAACAGAACCTCTGGTGATGGTAAAATGTTCTACATCTGTGCTGTCCAATGTGGTAGCCACTAGCCCACCATATGTGGCAATAGAGCATCTTGAAATGTGGCTAGGTATGACTGAGGAACTGATTCTTAGTTGCAATTACTTTAAGTATAACTATAATTAGCTGAGTATGGCAACACTGTTACATAACCCAGTTCTGGAAGTCATGGACCACCATTGCTTGCCTACTCAATGGTTACCTTCCTTTTCTCTTGCTCATTAAACTTCAGTTTTATTCAGGTAGTCAGAAGCCATGTGTTTTAGGGGAGAGGGCGCTCCTTCGGAGCTCTCTAGAGGGAGACGGATATTGGTCACTCAAAGCCAGATACAATAATTACCTTCCCCTGCTAGTGACTGGCTATGGAATAGGCAAATGATGCAAATCCCGTCAGTGAGATGTAACAGGAAGTCTGCTGAAGGATTCTGAGAATGTTCTCCAAGATCTTAAAGAGGGTCCTAATGAGGGCATAGTCTGCCTTCTGGTCCTCATATTTTTGCATGAAGATCCGATGTTTTGACTTGCTAAGTGCTCTCTCATGCCCCTGAGGGGATGATGGCAAGTCTGGCTAATGTAGATGGCTAATGTGAAAGGTGCAAAGAACCTGGGTCTTTGGGGATATCACCCAGCTATGTCATAACTCACCTTGGAATTGTCCTTTGTTACGTGAAATAACAATTCCCTTTATTACTATGGATATTTATTATATAGATATTCTGTTACATGCAGTCAAAGGTATTCCTTTGGGATTAGGAAATCCATGGCAGGCACTCCTTGTTTCTGCCTTCAAGGGCAACGCTACAAAATATATCACCTTTTCTCATCATGCTTCTCAGACTAACATTCTGAGAAGCCGCTATCAGACAAGTGAGTTAATAGGCTAGATAAAAATCTGTTTGCTATTCCTGTTCTAGAGCAAAAGCACACAGACATGTGCTCTGCCACCAACTCCTCCACAAACACTTTCTTCCCAATAGTCCTGGCTAACGATCAGAAAGTGTTCCTGAAACATCAACAATACCTCAGCACCCAGGATCCCAGCCTACAGAAGCAATTCAAATAAGCCCATCTCAAAGGAAACAGGTTTTCTGGATGCCCAAGCATAGAAAAGAAAGTCCTTATTTTTAAAGGGTCAATTCATGCTTGGAAGGGAAGCCAGTCATGCAACAACCTTTATTTGAATATAATGGAGCAAAAAAATGCTCTTTTATTAATAATCCAATGTACATTAATTATCTTTGCAGCTGTTACATGAATGTTAGGTATCTGGCAAGTAAATGTACGCACACTTCCACATTGATAGATTTATGCTGTACACGAGTCATCCCACACGGAGCATGCCCGTTCACAAGGATACGCATGGGTCTCGGGACATTTGTTAAAACACACTTGGTCAAACATTTTGGCAATCGGGACTCAGACACAGAGAAGCATACCAGAAAGATGAGATCACAACAGGACCAGCTGTAGGGAAGATGGAAACTCCAGAAACCTGAAACAGAATTTATTGGGGTTCACACATGCAGCACATATATACAGTACAACTGGGGTAACTAGAACATTCACAGGAGGAGGTCTTACAGAGCAGTGAAAACAGGAAAGGAACAAGACAGAGGAAAACAAAACACCCAAATGCCAAAGCCATGGATAGGACCCCTGCCAAGATCTCACTGCAAAGGAGAGCAGATGGTGGGCTTAGCATGTGTCCAAAAATGGAGGTTTACCTGAAGGAAAAAAAAAAAACCCACTCTTGCAGGACTTTATTTACAGCATCTAGACATCAGTGAAGAACACATGATCTATTCAGTATGTTCCCGGGTCGGGGTGAGGATATATAACCACTTCTTAGATGTTACAAAAGCATGTTATCAAGAAAGACCATTTCTTTTTTCTTCTGTTTGACTTAGGACCTAGATTCAGCACAATAAATGTCTAACATTTATAAATGGTAGAAGTGATATTAAGCAAATCTGTCCTGTTCTATCCAGGCAGGCCTGGTGAATGTCAAGGGCAAGGAAGGAGTTTCCTTCTTGGACACCTACTTGGGTGTGAGAGGGAAGACACTGCATAGCTTCAAAGAGTTTGTTTTGTTTGAACAACATACAATAGCCAATCGGTACATCTCCCTGAAGGACCAATACCCATAGAAAGCGGGGGATTCTCCTCTCCGCACAGTGTGTCCTGTTTGAGTCAATACAAATGCAGAAAGAAACCCTTTGTGCACTGAAAGGAGGTGAGGTTGAGCTTGCTAAGTCTTTCCTTCACTTGGGCATGTGGGCTACACTGACCCACAAACCTACAGGACTCACTTTGGTGTGGCCTGGGTCTGTGAGGCGGGAGGTCATCCAGCGTTCAGAGCTTTGGGGCTACGAGTCTGACTGGCAGCCTTGGAAGATTTCCACGGTGCAAATCCTACCGCTCCCACCTCCCCACAAACCTGGGCCGATTCCAAGCTACGAATGTAACATCACTGACTGTGGAATTGGAAAGACGTGTGCACTAGCCCGCTGGTATAGAGCATCACTACCATCCAGAGACCATAGGCAGCCATCACCTCGAGGGCATGGATTTTGCTAACGTGCAGTGAAATAATTAAACAGCAACGGCTTTCACATATTTACCATTGAATTGTAAGGTTTCATAACCTAATTTTTAGTTATGGCTGTGTTTCCCAAACTGGCTCACAAAATGCCTGAAAGGATTGGCTCCAAGGAGCGGGTCTGAGCTGCTCCCTCATGTCGCTGGCTTTCAAGGCCTCTGGCCCCTGTGAGCAGGCTCCCTCATTCACTCTGCACACCTACTTCTAGGGTGGGCTTCTAGGCTGGTGTTGAGCCCTATCGGAGTCTGAACAGAGGGCCAAGGGCTGCTTTCTCCCCCTCCTAGTTTTGGGCACTCTTGGTACTCAGAGGAACATAACTCTGGCAGGGTTGGCAAGAGGGGGCAGTCTCTGTAATGTCAGCATTTAAATTGGAATAGAAAACTCACAGCCTTCGGCACTGGGCAGACCTTTGACAGGCCTGGAGTGGGGCCTCTACCTCCCACAGGTCAGTGAATTCCAAGAGCTTCATGGCAGGCTGCCTCATCTTTCTTTTGGGAATCCAGTGCTAAGCTCTCAGACTTCTGCCCCAGCCATGGGCCTCTTTCGGATCCCATGCCAGTGGTGGCCATCTAATCAAGCATGGGAGGGAGAAGCAGTTGGAAAGTTCTCCTGGTTCAGGGAGCTGTGTCAACCCAAGAGTCTGGAGCTTAGACTCCCCCACACCTACTGATTTCAATACCTTCTGCATCCTTTGGGCCTCCACCAGAGGCACGGGTGAGTGCACTCTTTGGTCCCAAGTGCACCAGGAAAGCTTGGCCTGGCCTCTGTACATGGCTGGAGTCAAGAGGTGACCAGAGGAGGCAAGGAGGAAGAAAAGTAGACGGGGAAGAAAGGAAGTGAGTCTGTACTGCCTGGGGGAGATAATAAGAGGGTGGGTTAGTGGTGAAAAAGGAAATTGGGGCTCCCAGAGGGGAGGGTGGAGGATTACTACCCACAACTTTCACTGCTCTGTCTCCCCTCAGGCCCCAGAGCCCCAAAGGTCCTTGCAGCATCAAGACGCTTTGCAACAACTCTGCACTGGTTTTGAACTTAAATTTGAAAACCTTTGGTGACTTAAGGTCAGAACCTGTTTTCTGGGTGGTTTATCTGTGGAAGGGAGAGGGAGCAAAGAGGCTCCGGCATATCTGCAAAGACAGTGGACGTCGCCGTCACCAATCTTCAGAATCAGAAAGGAAACAGCCCGGGAAGCTGAGGCAGGGGACAGGGCTGCAGCTGAGGGGAAGGCTGACTCTGCACCGGACCAGACTTCCTAGCCCCCACCTCTCCTCTCAGGCCCTGCAAAGAATTCCGGAACTTTAAAAGTCAATGTCTCTACGAAGAAGGGGCCATCTTTGCTGCTGCTTCCTTTCCTTGACTAATACCTTAGTGCGGATTTCAAGCCAAGGCATTCAAAGCAGGTGTATGTGTGCCTTCATTTCTCTTATTTTCCAAGTACTAATCTATAGTTCCTCCAAAAAAGGCCAAGAAACTGAGGGGCCTTCTGCTCCCATCAAAGGTAGTCCCAAGTCTGAGTAATTTCTCAGTTGTTTGGGAAAACAACACTTTGTGTTATAGGGAAGGGGCTTCTATATGAGACCCCATTATAGCTGTTTTCTCTTTCACGCCCATTTCCTCTGCCTTCACTTAAGTCCTGCAAATGGTTCACTATCCACAGGAAGCACACTGCCCCAACCCAGCGCATGGGAAGTGCTCTATCAGTATCGACCAAATAATCACATGGAAGGACAAGAGTAAATGCTTTGCCCCACCCAGCCTTGCTGGCCTTAAACAATGCAGATCTGCAAACCATATCCTTGTAACTCAAAATCTTGGGATTACTCAGATCTAGGTATGGCTGGAGAAAGAGCCAAGAAAGTTCTGGCAATGGTGTGTCTGGTTGATGCGATGCTGCTAATAGGAGGAATGGTCAACATTTGGAGCAAGAAAACATTACATGGAGGACTGGCACTCCATACCTGGAACAATAAAGGGACACATATGTCTAGGAGACACTGATAATTTTGTCTACATCATACAGATTGTGAGGAAAACTTTACTCAAAACGTACATTGTTTGGCAGAAACCGAAAACTGTAAGAAATAAATAGTTCAATTCAGAGTGCCCTATGGTATAGATTTCTTTCTCTCTTTGCCAACTAACTTGTGTTTCTATAGGTCTTGTCACTGGACTAAGTGCAACATGACATGGGGGTTAAAGGAAAACCAAATGTACAGCTAGTATGCACCTTCAACCAATCACTTGTCTTTCCAAAGACAACCAATCACTTGTCTCTCTACGATACCAGGGAAAAGCCAAATTCAGACATTGTCGACTTCAGAGCCTTTAGTGCATGAACAGATGAAAAACAGATAAAGGCCACTTTGATATTCAATAGAAAAAACTGGAGACTATCATATTCTATTTTGGTTGGCAGAGGGAATCAAAAGGTATTCCCACGAAATGACTCTGAAATGATCCCAGCATTTAGAAAGTCTCCAGCGTGCCCTTCACTGGAACCTTCTCAGCAATATCTTGGACTCTCTCACTGACACTACATTCTTTCCCCACCTCTCCCATGATATCTAAGGACATCCAGAGAAGCAGCAAAGCAGGTTTTGGCACACACCTGAAGTCTGATTTGGTGAGATCTGAAGAGGAGGTGCATTTGCCAACTTAGGTGGTATCCATTCAAAACTCAGTTTTTGCAGCCCTACATCTTCCTGTTTCAAGAACAAAAGGGAGGAAGGAGTCGGGACAGCTACAGGACAAAGCCTTTGTGATAGCATGGTGACCAGAGAGTCTTCTAGCCCTGTACATGTGACTGGGTGGGTCCCTTTCCTGAACGGACAATGATAACTGTCAAACCAGCACTGAGAGGAGGTAATGCTCAGGATAGAGGCAGCTAGGGTCCCCTATCTTCTCTCCCAGGGTCACTACTCTGACTGTTATGGTGATCCCCGACCAGTGGGTTTGGCATTCTGAATTGATCCCAAAGAGCTAGGAGGACATTTTCACCAGAACAGGAGTCAGAAATACAGGAGCAAGTGGAATGGTTTCCTAGGCTTCCTTTTTGGCACATACTCTCATTTTCCTCCTTTTGTGGGTGAAACGAGATGCTGGTCACTGGTCCCGGCGCCAGCGGGCTGCTCCGTGGATAGAGCTGAGTTCCTGTGTAATCAATCGCAGGGCTCTATCTTAATCCAGCTAACCCCACAACAAGCCAGACAGGCCGGACCACATACTTTGGGAACAACCTGAACTCCCTCAGAGAAAATCAAGGCAACAGGAACAATACAAAGAAGCAGAGAAAACTGCGTGGAAGGTGGAAAAGGTGGTGACCAAGAAGGCTTGTGACCACAGACTGTCCAGAAGATTAGAATAGATCCCTCTTGGGCCACCTGGGAGGCTTGGATCAGGTGACGGGAAGGCCCAGAAAGGCCCTTTTGAAGGGGATGCATGGTGTCAGGTCTCACGAAGTGGGGTTCGGCTCGTTTATCCCATTCTGACCCAATCAGCGTTCCAATAAAACTCTGCATCTGCTATGCTCAGCAGCTCAGGAGATTTCCTACACATTTAGAGCTACAACAGACATGTGAGACATGATCGTGAACTTTGCTTACTGGATTAACTTGACTTCCAGAAAGTTAAGAAGACTAGAGACAGCGATATCCATGCACATTTCTCTTGCTTCTGAATGGGCTGGTGAACATACACATCTTATTTTGGTAGTGGTTATTGTACATGCTGTGTTCAGCTAAAATGACCCGCTTGGGTTCCTACATGTGCCTTTTTTAAGAAGATGAATCAAGGGGTGGGTAGGCAGGGAAATGAATCCACGTGGATGAATAATATACAGGGTACCTTCCTGGGCTGTGTGAATGCTAGGTTTGTTCTCCAGTAATATTACAGAGGCAGAAGTGAGAGTTGGTTCCATTTCTTTCCCTGATTTTCTGGCATCTGGCTGAGAGATCTCTTTGAGTCTTGACTTATTCTCCCTCTTCCTGCTACCTTTGCGGTTTGGGGTTGGCGTTTTGCTGCTGTTTTGGCCCTGAGCCGGCCTTCCCAGGGAACCACCCTCCTCCTGCCAGCCTCCCACACCACGCTGTCCCCTTTACAGACCTGAATGACTTGAAGGGGGTAGTCGATCCATGGCTATGTTAATGGAAGAAACATTTCACAGAGTCGGAACTCTGTACTCTGGAGCTCCAGGAGCACCATTAGGAAGGGGAGAGGGAGGAAGGGTGCCTTCAGGCTTAGGAAGGGGCTTTGGAGGGAATGGCTCTTGGAAACAAAGGCTCTCCCTTCCTGGGGCCCCAGGGCTGTGGCTTGCTGGAAAGGCTATAACAAGTAACAAGGATAACCCTTTGACAACACAGAGTTTAAAAAAAAAAAAAAAAAGGATTATTGTTTTAATATGGGATTTATTCCTGGCTGCTGGTCACTGCTGCAAGTCTATAAGGAGGCTTCAGATTTCAAAGAAGATGAGTAAAAATGATGAGCCTGGAGGAGGGGCAGGCCCAAGGGGTGAGAAGGTCACATAGCTGACAGCCCATGGGAATGTCCTGCTGACCTCTGTCTTCCAGGCCCAGGCAGATTCCGGAGGTAAAGCAAGCAGCCCCAAACCACCAGAGACACTGCCCTTGTCTGCCAGAGGGCCCCTTGCTCAGACTAAGCGGGCTGGGATTCCGCAAAGAGCCAGACAGGGGGGGAACACACAGACCAGTGGAAACTAGAGGAGAAGACCCACTTCAGCGCTGCCAGCTAGGAAGCCCAGTGTCAAGGGTGTGGGGGCACCGAAGTGTGGTACCCTAAAGGTAGCATTTTGCATTTCCAAATCATTGGGGGGGGTACTTTCTTCCTCATGGGCAATTTACAACAACAGAGATGACTGACCATCTCTAGATTGAACACAGTTTGGATGAAGGGCAGAGTCAGGCAGGCTGACCCAGGGCACAGAAAGTGGCTTTCTCTCTTGGAATCTGCTCCCTGGCAAGATCAAGGGCAGCTGGGGTGAGGGTGGGGAGAAGACAGCAGGGGGAGGGTGGTGGCGGGGCATGTGGTAAACAGAGGCAGAAGATCTGTCTCCGATCTTCTAACATTCTGGCCTGGCTCCCTCCTCAGATTTTTCAGGACTGGAACGGGGCAGAAATCTGGCTTCTGTCATTCACTCAGATCTTTGCTGCTCATCAGCCTTTCTCTCTCTTTTTAGCAGGCCACCTTCCCTGTCAGGCCTCAAAGAGCTCCACCCAGCTCCGTGTGGTGGCACATGGTTTTCTTTGAAAGGCCCTGCTGTAACAGCAAGAATTGCTGGGTGTCCTTTTCTAAGTAAACAGGAAATATCACTCTGTTTGAAAAAAAAAAAAAAAAAGTATCCCTCTCCTCAGCACAAATGCAATAATATACCAACTTACATTTCCCGTGAATGTGAAATCAGAAGCGGGATCTATTTCTTACGGCAGCCCAGGCTCCTCAGCCTTTAGTGAACAGAATCTTAGGGAGGCCTGGCTGACGAGGACACTTAAAAAAATGCTTCCACGGACTGATTCTTGGGAGCTGGGAGCATCCCAGTTAGGAAAGGTAAGAAGGCATGAAAAACACTGGAAACTCACATCTAAGGGGGCAGGACAGTACGCATCTACATTTCAGTCACAGTAAGAGTTAGTGTTCCGATCTTTTACCACCTTTTGAGATCTGAAAAAATCTGAAGCCTTGAGTCAGTCCGGAGGGTCGACACAGGGCAGAAGAAAGAGATGCAGTATATGGATGGCTTGTTCCCCATTACATCAGGACCTGGGTTCGTGTGTCCGGCAGGCGCAGGCCCACCAGTCCTCCACACACCAGCACAGTGGAGGCCAGCAGGATGGGGATCGATTTGGTGAAGCTGACCAGGGAGCCGAATATTAAGTTTCCAAGGACGGCCGCTGCTTTGCACAGGGCATTCAAGAAGCCAAAGCCTGTCGCCCTGCAAGGGGAAGAGACACAAGACAGGGTTGACAAAGTGACTTCCCAGATGCAACCTTAGACACAAATGTCCTAGGCGGTATTTTCCAAGGATTGCCTTCTTGAAGAGTTTTGTGTCTCATTAAGACAAGTAATGAAATGCGTGCTAGCCCGTCTGGAGGTAGAGAATCTCAGCTGTTGGTACTGTCCCTTCAGCCCTCTGTTGATTTTCTCCTCACCTCGACTGATTCTTATTCTGCCCAGACGTTCCACTTTACCGTGAACAGAAAGGAAGAACATTCCAGGGCAAAAAGTCTCTTCTCTCTTCCAGAGGTAAATTAGAATACAGGATCATGTATTTCTTTCATTTTTTTTCTCCCCTCCCTCCTTCCTCAGAGCTTTGTTAACATGTAAGTTTCTAAGTAGCTAAAGTCATGGAATTTTCAGAGAAAATCAGATGACTGGCTTGTATTCCTCATCTTTTGGGTGCCATAGAGGTGAATTATCATGCTGTCTTCACTTGTGTTTTGGTGGTAGGCAGACACTGAACGCTGAACTTGGTGGCCCACCATGAGCTAATGGCACTCCTTCCATTCTCATCAGAGTTCTGATCATGTCCAGGAAAACATAGGGGAGAATCAGATGGTCAGCCTAGAGAAGAGAAGATCTTGCTCTTTCTGCTGGCATTTGATCATGTTTCTACTCTGCACTTGTAGGTAGGAAACTTAATTTTGTTCATGAGGGTACTGACACCACAGACATCATGACATAATATGAATTTCCCTGGCCTCTATGTCAGTTCACTTTCCTGTCTGTCACTGGATAGATCTGTGTGTTCAAGGCAAATTGAACACAAGATCATTGTTGGACACATTTTTTTCCCCTCCAGAGGGAAGTGCATTTTATACGCTATAAAATACAGCGTCTAGTACACCTCTTCCTTTGATCTGAAAATGGGTAAGTATTGGGTTTCCTTCGACAAGTCACAACTACTCATCACTATCTGAGCTGTTCCTAATGCCATTTTCTACAGAGGATAGATATTCATTGTGGTTCTTATCCACCCTTCCCCCCTTTCCATACCACAGAGAGGATTATGCTGAGTTCCTATAGAACTCAGCCTGTGATTTTGTCCAGGGCCAGTGACTGGTCAGAACAGACCTAAAAGGAGGTAGCAAGCGCCAACTTTCGTTCTGGCCAAGACACCTAGAAGGTAGAGTAAGCAGGTCTCGGCAGTGTGGCAAAATTACCAACTGTGTGGAATGTGGAAGGGGTGTAACACAATCTCTGACAGAAAAACAGGAACTTCTTTTTTTTTTTTTTTTTTTAAAGATTTTATTTATTTATTTGACAGACAGGGATCACAAGTAGGCAGAGACACAGGCAGAGAGGAGGAAGCAGGCCCCCTGCTGAGCAGAGAGCCAGATGTGGGGCTCGATCCCAGGACCCTGAGATCATGACCTGAGCTGAAGGCAGAGGATTAACCCACTGAGCCACCCAGGCGCCCCAACAGGAACTTCTTGAGAAGAGTGTAAGCTAATTTTATAAGCTTCTTCTTTTTGGCTTGTTTTTAAATAAAGAGACTAGTAATAGCAATGACCACTAGAAAAATAAGATTTAATATACTGAGAGTTATTTTCAAATGAAATTGCTGGAGGATACATGCTGGGGACCGCGGAAGACTTCAGGAGAATGACGTCGTCATCCACTGCCTTCCCCACCTCAGGGATAGGCCATGAGGCTGAACTCCGTTTGTTCGTTAACACTTTTTTCGAGTAGTTTTAGGTTTTTGAAAAAACTGAGTGAAAAGCAAAGGGAGTTCCCATATGCCCCTTCACCCTGCACCTCTATTTTTATCAGTGTGGTACACAGGTTTACAATTGATGAACCAGGATTAGTATGTTGTTATTAACTCAAGCCCATAG
The DNA here is from genome assembly GCF_020171115.1 of Neogale vison. Taxonomy (NCBI): domain Eukaryota; kingdom Metazoa; phylum Chordata; class Mammalia; order Carnivora; family Mustelidae; genus Neogale; species Neogale vison. Next base: position 214,645,390 of record NC_058091.1, read on the forward strand.
TTTATGTCAGGGTTCATTCTGTGTTTTGTATTCTGTGGGCTTTGATAAATGTATAATGCCATGTATCTACCGTTACAGTATCATAGGAGTCATAGTTTCAATGCCCTAAAGTCCCTGGGCTCCCCCTACTTATTCCTCCGCTTTCCCCAATAACTCCAGCCACCACTGACATTTTTACTGTCTCTAATTCTGCCTTTTCCAGAATGTCAGATGTTTGGAGTCCTATAGTAGGGAGCCTTTCAGATTGACCTCCTTCACTTTTTTTAAACCACATTTTAGTTTCCAGTTTCTAGGCTCATAAATTACCAAATACATCATCTGGTAGTAAGATAAACTGTATCGGTGTGGGAAAAATGGCTAATGTGTACCGTGCTGATAAGAGGAAAACATTCTTCCATAGGAAGAAGTCTCTTGGTGCTGAAACTGCAGAATGACCCAAGCAGAGTTTATAGCTGGGTTAAAATAACTGTATTTTCCCAAGCTGTAACTCTGAACAGTGTATAAAACACGTCTGGTTGTCTTCTTATGGTATGGACAACTTTCTGAGATTTCTGGATAGCACTGAAGAGACACGTATTGGGAGCATCTGGTGTCTGAAGCGTCAAAAAAGAAAAAAAACAAACAAACAGAAAAACAAAAAACAAACCCAAACAATCAAATCTTTATATTCTATGACTCTCCATCTTCATTTACCAAGTAGAGGCAGTTCCTTACACAAAAAATCTGGTATGGATACAAAGCATATAGCCCCCTTAAGTTAGCATTGGCATTCGAGAAAATGTGACCATCCTTTCCTTGGATAAATAATTTATTTCTTCTAATACTTGTGAGCTGCAGGGTATGGTTTCCCATGTATCAGACACACAGCTGTGTTACCAAAATCATTCTCAAAGTAGCTCTCCCTTGCTGGTTGTCTGTTTATAAAGTAAGTAAACTTTGTGTTCATTTATTCCCTTGCTCTTACTTAAGGGAAAGCCATGAACTTCTAGAGACACACAAACTACAAGTCACCCCATGCTCATTGAGTCCTTTGAGGGTGGGAGCTCAGAGTTTGCAGAGCTCACCATTTGACTTGCTGACTTCTCAACAGCAGGACAAGCTACTGAATTTTTTTTTTTCAGACCAAAGATGTTCCATGCCTTCTCTTAACCAACAAGTATCAAGGAGAAAGAATGAACTGATCTGTGATCTTTCCGTGAACTCCATCCCTTGTTCCCCTACCTCTCCAGCAAGAATCCTTTGTTTTCAATTCTTGCTCAAGCTACTTAACTCTTTTACATGGTAATTCTTTCCCCAGACACTACCCTGGGACCCTGACAGCCCTGTTCCACATATTATCATGGTGGCCTTGTCCTGTACCACTAACCCCCTCTGTGTGAGAACCCAGGGCTAGTGCAGAGAGCTGCTCACTCTGCTGCTGGGGGTGTGGCCACGAGAGCATCCCTCCTGAGGCTGGACTGACTGAGTGGGTTCCAGTTCATTTACATCATTTTTTAGCTTGGATTAGAGGCTGGGAAAAGGAAACCACTGGCACCATCCTGCATAGAGTGAGGAAAGTTTTGCCCTCACATTTGGCCTCTTTCTTAAATTTCACTTTTCTGACTTCAGTGCAGGTCAGCTGCACTGGGTTTTATGCGGCTCCTGGGAAGAGCAAGGGACGCTGAATAATAGTAGTTTTTAGGCCATGTGGCACATGATGGGCGCCATGCCACTGGGAGCCATGGTTTCCAACACTGGCTGAAGGCTCTGTCCCATTGACTGCTGAAATCAGGAAAATAAATTAGATGTTCATTTTGAAAAGGCCTGAAATGGGGGAGATCCAGACTCAGCTCATGGAATTTGTCTTTTAAGGGACAAAATGGAAACATTCCCTTTGTTTAAACTTGCAGAAGTAACATTTTCTGGACAACTTAGATCATTGGTAGAAGTTGAAAACTTCTTGTTTTCATTTGTATTTTCATTGGTAGAAGAAGAAAAGAAATACTAAGGTCTCAGCAAGGAGCATGTTGGCAAGTACAGACAGTTCTTAAATTGGCAATATTGTAGCCCTGTCTCATCTGCAGGGGAGATGTTCCAACACCCCCAGTGACGCCCGAAACTAGAGGTAGTCCCGAACCCTATATATACATGTTTTTCCTATATATGTGTATCTTTGATAAAGTTTACTTTCTAAATTTAGGCTCCGTGAGATTAACAATAACTAACAATAAACTAGAACAATTATAATAATATACTATAATAAAAGTTAGGTGAGTGTGGTCTCTCTCTCAAAATATTATACTGAGCTCACCTTCTTCTTCTTCTTTTTTTAAAATAATTTAAGTAATCTCTACACCCAGTGTGGGGCCTGAACTCACAAAGCTCACCCTGAGATAAAGAGTCCCATGCATCCCCCGACTGAGCCAGTCAGGTACCCCGTCCTCACTCACACTTCTTGTGACGGCATAAGACTAGGAAATGCCTACATGAGGAGATGATGTGAGGTGAGTGACGCAGGTGCTGGGACGTGCTATTATGCTACCATTGACCTTCTGACGCTGTGTCAGGGGGAGGCTCATCTGCTTCCAGACCGGAGGGGGACATGAGTCACCAAAACGGAGTGAAGGATACCTCAGATAAGGAGGCACTACTGTAACTTGTGACCTAGGGATTCATCCAGAAGTTGGCTCTTGAAAGCACAAAATGAATTTCATTTTTTCTCATGGAAACAGCATTACAAATGATGGCACGTTTCTCAGGTTTATCTAAAAAAGCTATTTCACCACTGAATCCATCTGAGCTACTGGACTGTGATGCAAAGAGCACTAGAAACCCCTTGAATATTTGCCTAAGAAGCAAAATGGTCCTTTCTATAGTCCTAATTTATACATTCTTCTGTGTATTTATTCATTTAACGATCATTAAGCTTCATGTGCCACGCACTACGTTAGGCACCAGTGAGCCCAAAATTAATATGACCAAGTTCCCTTTGCATTATGATAGATACAAAAAGATCATGATAACACAACATGCTCAGGACAGTAGTACAGCTAGCCACAGGATACTACAGGGGTGCATGGGATCAGAGGTGATCTCAGGGTGGGGTGGGGACACTGAGGGAAGACTCCTCAGAGGGGAGGGATGAGAAGAGAATTCATCTTGAAGGAGCAAGAGGAGTTCACCAGGTGAAGGACGGAATGTGCACAAAGGTGTTCTCTGACTCTCCAAACACCCTTCTATGTCTCTAACTTAGCTCTGTGGTACCCCACTCAGTCTGTCTTAGACATCCCCACAAAGGCTTCTTGCACAACAAATGGCGTGCCTCCCCGCCCAAACAAGTGTCCCAGTCCCTCAGCTGTTTTATTTGGTCTTAACATTTTATTTATTTGACAGAGAGACAGCAAGAGAGGGACAGTGGGAGCAGGAGAGAGAGAAGCAGGCTTCCCGGCCACGCAGGGAGCCAATGTGGACCTTGATGCCAGGACCCTGGAATCATGACCTGAGCCGAAGGCAGACACTTAGCAACTGAGCCACCAGGCACCCCTTTCCTTAGCTGTTTTAAGGTGGGGTCAGAAGAGCAATCTGGCGGAACTAGGTTGCATGGCCCTGTGTGACCAGAGTCTCACCCAGGGCTGCTCAGAGCTGGGCGCATACTATCACCTGCATAGTTATTAGAACACGGTGCTGCATGCCTCTAAGGTGTATCCAGGGCTGACAACCCTGGATTCTTCCAGAGATAACGGCATTTTTTAATTGATCTGGATTTACTACTATATGCTACATGAAATTACAAAAGCAAAACATCCATTCTACCTCCCAAAAGCATGGTTTTCATTTCTGATTTCCCTTTAGTGTGCTTCCAGTCATATTCTTATTTTTACAAATCACAGGATTTATACAGTTTTGCTTCTGCTTTCCCCCCCAATCATTAATAAAACCATTTCATGTTGTTTATGTTTTGTTGAAAATGAAATGATGAGGCATATAACCATTATATCTGTAACCATACCATAGGGATAGTTAGGAGCTTTCCAAACTGGGGGAACATGAATGCTATTACAACGAACACCCTCATATTCAAGACCTCATTCTCTTGGATGTGTTCATTAGGAAGTACCAGGCAGTGTAATGCAGGTGAGGGAAAATGTTTATGATATGATTGGGGTCGGCGAAGTGGGACGCCCAGGAGTAGAATCTGGGGCAAAGGCTTCATCCAATCTCTTTTCTTCCCCATCCCTGCTCCTGCTCTCTTATTTACACTACTTTTCACAGCTCATTTCTCCCAGAGGCAATCCGTTTCTCACGGAACCTGAATCATTTCTTTCTCTTCCAACTCTTATGTAGCCACTGTGCAGGCTGAACTCTGGACAGCCATGGAGGTTCTCTCTGCTGAAGGAGTTCCTTCTTCCTGCTTCCCCACGAAGAATCGGCTTATATAAGCTCAGGGTTTGCTTGTCTGGATTCAGCCTAATCTTTAGGGCAGAACTGGAGAGACTTTCTGTTCATTCACCAGTGCCTCTTTAGGATAGGCACAGTGACACATAAGTTTCTTGTAGAAGGAACTAAGGAATTTCCTAACATCTTCAAAATAGGCTAGAAGCAGATTTCTGTAAAGGGCATCCTAATGGGCCTTAGTCAGGCCATGTTTACTTATGGATTCCAGTCTATCCTCTTGCTGGTTCAGAGGATAGAATTCTAACTTCACATTCTTAAGTCAGAAAAAACTGAATTCAGTTACTTTCTTGAGCGTCAAAGAAAAAGAAAGTTTGTCTCATCCAAGTAAGTAGTGTGTATATGTGTGTGGTCTTCATGTGTCCTCCTTAACCTGGGAAGATGGCGCCTAGAGCACTGTAGCAGGCCTTGCTGTACATACAAGCAGAGAAGGACTTTTTTTTTTTTGTGAGCTAAGAGCAATCCTTGGGCCCACAGTAGCCCTCCATCTTCCTCCCATCCCCATCCCCATCCCCACCAAGGGTCTTCCAATTGCTTGTGCTGTTGATATGCAAATATTCACCATCAGGCCCTAATGGAAGTCTTTGTGTCTTCCTTGTGTGGGATGAGGCGAAGTAGGAAGTCCTTGAACACCTGGGCCAGAGCAGATAATGATGGAATGAAAGCAAGCACTGGGAAGCCACTTAGAGTTCATCCAAGACCAGCATTTGCGGACATGACTGGATATCCCAATTACCAGGTGAGCTTCTTAGAAGCCAATTCCCAGAGTTCCACCCAGACCGGCTAGGAGAGGGGTAGGTACATCCGTGCTGGGAGCAGCACCGAGGAGTCACAGAGCTGGGTTTGAGCCTCAGTGACCCGGGGCAAGTTTCTTCCCCTCTCTATGCCTCATTTCCTCTCTAGAAAATAGAGTAAGGCTCCTTACTCTTGTAGGCTTGGAGTGACGATCACATATGGCTAAATGAGATGACCTAAATCCTCAGCACAGAGCCTGACTCACCTCCATTTTTCAGACGAGGAAACCAAGCTCCAGAAAGCCTAAAGGACTGATCTAAGCTATTCTCTTGCCATGCCAGGACTCCACTTGACCACTGATGGAGGCAGGTGAAGTGAAGAAGAGGAGGGTTTTCCAGTAGGCAGTGCTGTGTGGCCAAGGGGGAGCTGAAGGCTGAAGCATCGTAAGGTCACAGGCTCTGGCTGGCGGAAGTGGAAAGGGGTGCAGAGGGCAGCCAGACGGAAGGCAAGAGGAATGCTTCTCACTCACAACAGGTCTAACAGGCTTACCTAGATGCGGGAGGATGCGTGCAGTGCTAGATCCCACATGAGGAGGAAAAATTGTAGCCCATAACCAGGAGAATTTAAAAGGCATCCCTTTCTCTTCGCTTTCTCCCATTCACCTAGAGCTATGCTAATAAATACGGAAAATGAAGTCCTGTCCTGAAAGAGCTCACATTCTAGTGGGAAACAGATACTAAACAAATACACACATTCCCATTCTATCATTACGTGTCCTGGTGCTAATTTGCTTTAAAAGCACTTCAGTACAAAGAGAAGTTGTTCTACACTCTAGAATTTAAAACATGTTAATCAGGAATTATCAGGCCAGAGAAAGTTATTTAGGGCTTTACACATCAGTTTAGAAATCTGCATGAGAAAGTCTGTTAATGCACACAGAGACAATGTTTTATCGGTGATAGGAGTGGTTGATATGCAGTTGACTGGAAAGAATGTTCTGTCCTTGTAGCACCATGGATAAGCAAGCATCCTCCCAGCCCAGCAACCTCAAACGGGTGGAATGGTACCCTTGGCTGAGACTGCAGGTTCTAGAGCCCACTGGTCCTGTACCCGAACACTTAAAGGCCTGACCAGCCCCAATGCTGATGGTCCTGCTATTGGATGTCAGTCATGATGGTCCCATAGCCCTTTCCTGTGAAGGCTTGTTTAGTCCCCAAGGGGAGAGAGATGGCATTCCCTAGGGTCAAGAACCGGCTGTAGGACCATTTCTGTGCCTGTCTGCACACATTTGGTAGAATTTGCTGCCATTGTAACACTCCACCTTGGAGAGAGGTGGTGGGTGATAGACACATCCACTTCCCACCCACCCCCCACTCCACTTCTCACTGCCAGAGACAAAAAGGGTCTGACATTGCCTGAATGGCCAGAATGACTCGGGTTGCATAAAACAGAGACATATATAATACAATGACAAGGTCTATAAAGGTAGAAATGATAGAAAAGTTAGACAAGAGAAGTTGAAAGAATATTTCATCTCAAAATCTTCAAAAAAAATTAAATGAGGTCTTCATCTTCATAACCACAGATGTAGGGTGTCATCATTTTGTATCTCAAACCAATGAGGAACAGTTTTGCTGAGTGGTCTCCCTGAGGTCACACAGCTAGTCACTATGAGATCCAGGATTAAAGACCTTCAGGGTTGAGCCTGGGGAGGGGATGGGGAACTACTCTGTCTCAACACACACAGTCCTCATGGAGAGGGGCTTTGGGTGGTAGAATTCTGGGAGGATGCTTTGGTTTCGCTCACGGAGGAAAAGGAGTATCCCATGGCACTGGGTGACAGCAGCAGCTGCCCAGGACGACCAGGGAATAGCAGGTGGTGGGAACAATCAGTTTGACTCTCAAATGCTTTCTGAGGTCATGTCTGAAACTATGTGCAAGGGGGAGGAAAGGCAGGGGGTTGGTGGCCACGGAAGGCAGGAGCACATTGCTGGATGAATACCCAGGACACAGACCTGCTGGTTCAGGGACAGCTTGGGTTTCACCATTTACAAGGTGGGAGCTCCTTGCCCTGAGCTCCACAGAGAAAGGGTCACAGGCAGCCACTGGGCTGTAAGGATACAGGCAGTGTTAGCAGTGGAGCTCTGTCACCCCCACAGGGTGGCAGTAGGATGTCACCACCCGGACGCAGAATGACAGGCCGGAACTGAGAACCCAAATGACCCGGTGCATGTGTCTCTTACATCTTGTGGCTATGTTTAGGATTTTCAGGTGGTCTAAAACCTTAACCAAGGAGGGGAGGAAAAGAAGGGAGCAAAAGGATGGGGTTAACAAATCCTAGGTAAATCCAGATCACCCTATCATTACATATTGCTTACTCTTTGAAGATTCGAAGAGATGAGGGAAAAGTCATTCTTTTTTTTCACTGTTAGAATACAGGGGCTGGACTCCAACCAGCCCTGACTGAACTCAGTAAATGGATGGGGTCTGGTGTTGGCATCTCCCAATCCAAGAAGGACTGATACAGTTTAGATGGTGGAAGCACCTGGGTGTGGAGAAATGGTAGAAAAAGGAAACTCCCCTGGACCAGTCTGTTCAGTGGGTGGGGCCCCCTTTTAGATTTCTGCAAGCTGGGAAAATCTGTTCTCTCTCCAGCACAGTGCTGCTGTCCTATTTCCCATCTACTAGAAGAATCTCTCATCAGTTGCCCATTGTTTCCATTACAGATAATGGGATCCCTGCTTATTTTTGACACAGGACAAGGGCTGATGCATGTAGGGATGATTAGAGCTAGAGCTGTCAAAATACTATACAGCAACTTGTATTTTCAGTAATGCTCACACTCCAAAGATCCATCATTTTGCTCTGCTCTCCATTTCTTCCCTTATCATGCTTTCAAAGCTGTCCTGACTTCCCAGCCTCATGGACACATGCTCAACTCCGTTTGCTTTTCCTCCATTCCCAGTTCCCAGCAGGGATCCCTGCAGATCTGCAAGTACTACTCCTTCCTTCAAGGTCACGCTTCTGAATCGAGTTGGAGGAAGATGCATGCTGCATGGACCACTGAGCCCTAGTCACTGCGGTAGATGCTCGGGGCTGTTGGGAAGCCAGCTTCTGCAAGGATCCCCCGCTGTCAGTGCGGAGTTGGGATGAAGAGAGAAGATCAGATGGAGGTAGTCAGCCAGGGTGAGTGTGAGAACAGAGAGGCACCTTCCTCTCCTCCAAGTCCCATGCAGTGAGTTCTAATGCCCCTGCCTGTATCTGAGCTCGCTCTGGCCCTGGGCAAGAGTCAGTCCAATGAACATGAGTGAGAATCAGCTGCGCTATCATTGTCCCATTGTACTAAGCATAGAGCGTACAGAGAATTCTAACTTATGCAGCCTTTCCTTGGTGTCAGGCCTCATTTTTGCAAGGCGATGATGCCTCCTCCTTCTTACCTCCTTGACCACGTGTGGACAGGCTGGGTTTTTGTTCTCTATTCTCCTGGCCTGAGTTTCTGGCCCACAGAACCCCTCCTTATCTTCTAGCCTGTATACTAATCATGTGGCCTCTATTATTACCTGCTCTGGTGACTCTGGATCTGCTTACCTTGATGGATTTACCCCCCAGAAGAGTCCCTTTGCCCTCTCAGACACATTCTTCTGAATGCCTCTGTTTTCTGTTTTCTTTGCCTTGCACTACCTGCCAGGCCTCTCTAATCCTATAGTCCACATACTGTCACCAGCCCAGGAGCCAGAAGAGTGATGTCACAAAAAGGCAGAGGAACAGAGGGATGGCTGCTTGTCTTCAAACATGCACATGTGTACACTCATTGACTGTCCCGAAGGTCCTCTTGTCTCTACACATGGGGTCATTTCTCTCCCACCTGCGGATTCAGCCCTGTCTGGGGAGCAGAGGTCCACTAAAGCTCAAGGTAGGTCAATCCAGGGCTTCCCTCAGGATCACTTGTTGTGTGGATGGCAGTCTGGCCACTGGACTTTTGCTGTGATACTAGTCAGCAGGACCCTATTTTTACTGTCACGCTGGTAATTTGGTTGCTCCCATAACCTCAATTTGAGTCATCAATTCCCCTCATCTTTTTGGTCCACCACCAGCATCTATCATGCCTGATCACTGCCTCCTGAACTACTTTCTTCACTGTGCTCCCAGGACCCAACTTATGCCTTTTCTCTTATCTCACTCCTAGCTCCTTCTCAATCTTTCTTCCTGACTTCTCATCAGCTAGACCTCTGAATTCTTCCGTGTCTCTGGACTAAGTCCTCAAACTCCCCTCCTCTCTACCTACATGCTGTCCTTTGATGGTGTCATCTGACATCATGACTTTAAAATTTATCTGTACCCTGAAAGGGCTCAAATTTTTACCTTACACCCAGGTCTTTCTCTGAATTCTGGTCTCATACATGCAACTGCCTAGTTGACATCTCCATTTGGATATTCCATAGCATCTCAGACTTAATAGAAGCAAAACTGAGCTCCTGATACTTCGTCCTTAACTTCCTTCTTACACGGTCTTCCCTATTTCAGCCAAGGCACCCCCACAGCCTTTCAGTAGCTCTGGTCAAAACCCCTGAGTTCATTCTGAGTATTCCCCCCACCACCTAGCCCCCATACCTCACATCCAATCTTTTAGCAATGCCTGTTGGTCTTCAACTTATTTGTAGAATTTAACCAATTCTTACCACGTCCATTAGCACTACTGTATCCTATGAGAATTGTTATAGTGCACTCCTAATTACTCTCCCTGATTCCACCTCAGATCCTCTGTAGTATATTTTTTTAAAGATTTTACTTATTTACTTGAGAGACAATGAGACACACACACACACACACACACACACACACACACACACAGCATGGTGGGGGAGGGGCAGAGGGAGAAACAGACTCCCTGCTGAGTGGAACGCCATCCTGGGACTTCTGAACCAAAGGCAGTTGCTTAACCAACAGAGCCACCCAGCCGCCTCAATGTCTGTGGCGTATATCAGACACAAAAGCCAGTTCTCCTTTTAAACATACATGAGATCATGTCGTTACTTGGCCCCAAACCCTCCCATGGATTTTCATGAAGTTTGAAGTCCTTCATGTCTACTCTGACATATTGCCTCTTACCATCCTCTTTGGTCAGGCTGCTCCAATGTGACAAGCTTCTTGCCCTTCCTCCCATTGATCTCCTGCACTTACAGCTTAGGATGTTTGCATTCACTGTTGCTGCTGCCAGGAATGTTCTCTTCCTAAGTATCTTCCTGCATCTTTGCTCAAATGTCACCTTTTACAGTTGCATATTCTTAGACCATCCTGTTAATAATTATAATTCCCCAGACCCTGATGCTCTCTATGCCCATATGTAGCTTTATTTTTCTCTATAGCATTTAGGACCATTTGATATATCTACTTTACTTAACTTATTGACTGTCTTTTCCCAAGTAGAACATAAGCCCTATCAAGCCAGGGTTTTCTGTCTGTTTTGTTCACTGCTCTACCTCAAGAACCAGAATAATTCCTGCCACATGATACATATTCTAAAATCATCTGTTTAAAGAATTAGTGAGCGAACACTCTATCCCCAGCTCAGGTGTCTTTCTGCCATCCAGATAAAATTATCCAAATGCCTATCAGACAATGTTACATTCATATGAAAACCAAACATGTCCACAATGGCAGCTTATTATTTTCCTGACCCCAGCCCAAACTATCTCTCTCCCTCCTTGTCCCAGTCTCAAAATGACCATCACCATCCCCTCAACTGCACAAGCAGAAACTGGAATCATCTCTGATGATCTCTTTCCTTACCCCACCATCTAACTTACCATGAAGTTTTGTTTATTATATCTCTAAATACCGTGAACATGCTGAATGTTGATTTTGCTCCTTTCCTACCCACATTTTTCTAGTTCACATTACTATTTTCAGCATCTTAACCGGTCCTCCTGCCTCCTTTCTGGGCACCAGAGTAAACCAGACCTTGCCTGATCTCGTCTCTCTTCTTCTTAAAACACTTCAAGGCTCCCCATCACCCTTAGGATGATGCAATTTACAAGCTCCTTCCTGATTTGTTCCTTGCTTACCTCTGTTGACTCTTTTACCTCCAGAGGTTTTCAGATAGTATTTCATATGTCATCTGACTGAAATGTTCCTTCTCCATCTCTTTGCCCAGCTCTCATCTACTTTTTTCCCAGTCTCAGCTCAGATGTCAGATGTCAGTTCTTTCAAGAAGCCCTCTTCTCTGCTTTCACAACACCAGGTACTTCCCTCACAATGACACTGACCTCATTCTATTGTACCTGATGTTCACTTGCCGCAAGCTCTGTGAGAGTAATGACCACAGATGGCTTATTCATGGTTGTATCATAGGCACTCAAAAGAAAAAAAAAAAAGGTTAAGTAAGTAAGTGAACAATATTAAAACTCATACGGAGATGGAGCAGTCATACTTTCATGAGCATTCCTCCTAACCATAGCTAAAGATACTAGATATCAAAAAGCAAACATAAGACGACTCTGAAAGACAGAAAAAAGGCAGAGGAGCTAGGGACTCTGGGGTGGGGAGTTGCCTGCATTTTCTTTTGCTGCATCGATCTCAGACTCAGGACTGAAGATGGCAATGTGGAAATATCACCAGCTACGGATTATTTAAAAAGCCCCAACAAACCCTGTTCTCTCTAGTCAAAGGACCAGGATGGGACAGACAAGACAGACAGAGAATGTTTAGATAATAATCTCTCTCCTCCAAATGAACATAAGAAAAATTATAGCCCAACTGCTAGACCCACCAGCAAAAGCCTAGGAGAGACCCTTGACTTCCACCCTCACAAAATTGTGATGAGGTGACTCCATATTGTCACTGAAGAGGTATTAGAGGAGGCTGAGAAGGGAGCTGGGACTTTCACCCTTGCTGGCCAATAAAGAGCTCCTTCCCTTCTTCCTTCTTTCCCTCCGTCATATCATGATCATGAGGGGAGCCTGAACTCCACTGCTGGCCAGCAATAATGAAGATACCCAGCCTCATGGATGTCAGTAGAGTGGTACACTTGACATCTACCTCCACCTGGCAATAATAAAGCAGTGCACCCGTTTCTCCCCACAGGCAGGTGTCCAGAAACTAAAGGTTTACAAGAGATTTAAGGTCTCATACAATAACAGGAAGACAGCTTTTCAATTGACTATCACTCCTCCTAAGAACAACTGGAAAGATACCAAACAGACTGAGAAAACAACAATTAAGAGAGGCCAACCCAGAGATAACAGAGATGTTAGCATTATCTGACAAAGATTCTCAGGCAGTCATGATAATAATGTTTCAATAAGCAATCATGAACAGACCTGAAACACATAAAATATAGAAAACATATAGAAAAAATAGAAAAAAGCTTAGTGATTGGGCTCAACAGCAGAATGGAGGAGTCAGTGGAAATAATTAGTGAACTGGAAGAGAATAATAGAAAGTTTCCAAGAATAGAAACAGCAAATAGACTAAAAACAGATTAACCAAGCATCAAGAACCTTTGGGATGATCACAAAAGGTCTAATACTCATGTCACTCGAGTTCAGACAGAAGAAGAGAAAAATATTCAAATATGAAATGGCTGAAAACCTTGCAAATTTGTCAAGAGACACAAACCTACAGATCCAAGAAGCAGAGTAAACCTCAAATATAATAAGCCAAAGAAATCCACGCCAAGACCAAGAAAAAAATCTTGAAAGCAGCCAAAGGAAACAACACCTCATCTATAGGGAAAAACATTGAGATTGCTAGATTCCCACCTTCTGAACAAGTAGTACATGTTTTCAGAATTCCCCGAGCAGCAATTCTGCCCTCATCTGCTCCAGGTAAGACTGAGTTGTATCAGTCTTTAAAACCTCAGCTTTTCTGCATAATAACAGAAAACTTCATATCATTTCTGCTTTAATTTGAGGGGCTCCTAGATAGCTTCTTGATGGGGGCTGGTCTCTGGAAATAACCCACCGTGTGTAGAAAGAGTTAAAATTTCAACCTCTTACTCAATCCCCAACTTCCAGGGAGGGGAGAGGTGCTGGAGATCAAATTCAGTCATCAATGACCAAGGGTTTAATTGATCATGCCTACATGATGAAACCTCTATAAATCTGGAGAGCTTGCAGACTGGTGAGTGCACTCCCATGGAAGGCGGATGGTGGTGTGCCCTAACTGCACCGGAACAGAGACTCATGCACTTCAGACTCTTCTGTGCCTCACCCTAGGTACTTATTTGTCTAGTAAACATGGTCCAACCTCTTTGGGGTTGTGGAAAGTCACAAATATGTAGTTGGCTGGGCAGAAGTGTGAGTTGCCTGGGTACCCCATTTGCAGAGTGGATCTGAAATAGAGACAGTTTTGTGTGACTGAGCTCTTTAACTTGCAGGATCTGATACCAGATCCACGTAGAGTTAGAATTGGAGAATTGGTTGGTGTTGGAAAAGACACCATATATTTGGTGTGAGAGAGTATCAAAGATTATACTCCTTATACTCCTCAAGCTTTATCCAAAAAATTGATTTCCTCACATCTCCATAAATAAATTGCATCTTATAAGGACTCAACTAAAATGTGTGTTTGTGAGGGTTCTTCTATCCCCTTCTGTGCCCCTCAAATTATCAGGTGCCATTACTGTCCATGATCTTTCTAACCTGGGAGAAAAGCTGAAATGTCATCAGGCCATCATTGTGTTATGCTTACTCTGATGCTAAGCTTTTGAGGCTAAAGAATTATAGTGACATTGACACAGTAGAAAGGTACAGTCTAAGAAATACATGTTGTCTCTGTCCTGGTTCCCAGCTCCTAAAATGTGAGTGAGAGGCATGCCTTCAGTTATTCATAAGGTACCCTTCTCATGGTGCCTGAGTTTATGCTAATGAGATGACTTGGGGGGTGCCTAGAAAGCCTCAGGAGGGGGTTGAAGAAACAAGTGATTAGAGGTTGGAACTGCGAAGGAGTGAGAGGCATGGCCGGGTGGACTATAAAAAAATCTTGAACAAGATGCTGAGCTTCCGGATTGGTCAACACTGGAAGTACTGGAGGGTCCTGCAGCTGAAGGAGCATGGAATCTCCTCGCCCTCCTCTCATACCTCACTTCTGCATCTCTTCCATCTGGTTCTTCCTGGCTCTTTCTATATCTTCTTATAAAAAGTTGGTAAATGTAAATAAATATTCCCTTGAGTTCTATGAGCCAACCAAATGATCAAACTCAAGGAAGGGTCATGAGAACTCCAATTTATGGCCAGTGAGTCAGAAGTGCAGGTGATAACCTAACTTGTGTTTGGCATCTGCAATGGGGACAATCTTGTGGGAACTGAGCTCTTAACCTGTGGCATCTGATGCTGTCACCAGGCAAATAGTGTCAGAACTGAGTTAAATTGAAGGACATTCAGCTGGTGTTTGCTGTGAATTATAGAAAATTAAGAAAAACCCCCACATCTCATGGCCAGAAGTATAATATTGAGAAATATTATTCTTTCAATAGAAAAACAGAGCCTTCTTTTACAAAAAGTGCTTATAGCTTTTTTTGGTTTCATTTTTTAAGCATAGGAAAGAGCTATTCAGTATGTATAATTTTAATCTTGAACTTTCCTGCCTCTCTAGGAAAAAAATTAGGGTAGCATATAAAAAACAAACAAAAAAAATAATATAATAGGAATAAAAGAGAGTAAATCAGAATGAGAAGGAACAAAGCAAATAGCCAGACCATGCAGATTTAGCAGAGAGAGGCCTCCTCCCTGCATAACGGAGAATGAAATGTGAAGAATTACCTATTTTTATGACATGAAAGGAAGGGACAGAGCAACTTCTCAGAAGGGGGCCCTAGAGCTCCCTGCATATTGGGGGGGCAGCCTCTGCACAGAGAGAAGTGTGCACTGTAATGCATGGTATCCTGTCCTCCTTGGGGTTTTCACAGTAAAGGCAAATGTAGCCCCCAGTAAAAGTCAAAGGCATAACATAAGAAGTAAAATCTATAATGTGTTTGACAAATGTAGATTTCAACTGTCATAGCGCTTAGACTATACCTTACATTATGTTCCCCAAATAGAATAATTTTGATTGGGATTTTTGATTTTTGTTTTTAACAAAAATCAGCATGGAGCCCAATGTGGGGCTTGAACTCACCACCCTGAGATCAAGACCTGGGCTCAGATCAAGAGTTGGATGCTCAACCAACTGAGCCACCCTGGTGCCGCTGACTGGGATTTTGATAGGAGCTGGCTGTTAACTGGCTCTCTAGGTTACTTTTTTTTTTAGCTCAGGGCCTGGGATCAGAGTGTCTTATTCTGATCATTAAGGAGACTCCAGAAACTGGGCTAGGAGTTGGCAGTGCTAAAGTTCTGATATGAAATATCACCACCTCTAGTCAGAATTCCTGTTGAGATGTATTCTTTTCTTCTTTCATGGGGAGAAGAGGCCACAGGATGCCTGCACTCAGCACCACTGGGGTTTTCCTCTAAGAGCTAAGCCAGAGATCCACGGAGACTCCTTCTGTGGCCCAGGGGAGCATGGCAGACACAGGAGAGCAAGTTTTTGCCTATAACAGAAGAGATGGGACTGGATCTCCCACTAGGGCTCTGGCAGAAAAGCTCTGAAGGACCAGTTAGCTCTCCATCACTGAGGAAACTGACTTCCTGCATGTTATCTACTCACATCTGTGTAAGAGTTGCAGAATGTCCACCAGCATATCTGTGGCTGCAGTATGCCTTGTGGACATCCAAGTCGCTGCCCCAGCTACTGAGTTCAGAAATTCATCCCCACGTTTTGCTGCTCTAATAACTGAACATGTTAGGAGTACTACTGCTAGCCGGTTCCTGGGACACACAGGACTTGCTGGAAGCAGATGCTGTCACCCTGCACCCCCAGCGGCTCTATTCCCCCATCGTCTTGCCAAACTCTCCTGAGACTGCCAGAGGAGGTGGGGGGCAGTCCCCCCTACTGTCCTTCCTCACTCCTTCCCTGGGGTCCAGGCTTCCCTGTAGCATGCCCAGACTTCTCCTCCATCCCTGTTTTCTCTCACACAGCCATGTCTCCTACTAAAATCTGTACACATTTAGTTCTGTCCTATCCTCTGCTTCTTAGGGCAGACAAATAGCAAACAAACACAAATAGCAATTTCTGTTTTTACTAACAAATTCTGTCATTGGAATTATATCAAATTTTAACAACAGAATTACAGCATGCCCATGTTTCTCATTGGAGGAAAGTGCCCAATTTGTTGTTTTTTGTTTTTTAAGTCAGATTTTACCATAGAAGAATATTCATCCTTTCATCCATTCTGGTAGAGGGATAAGCAGCTGATTCATCTAAAATAGTATCAAACTCTTATATGGATAAGAAAAAGGTATCTGGCTATGCCATAGCCTTGCTTTAACATTAAGGGGTTTATTTTATTTTATTAAATTTTTTTTAAAAGATTTTGAAAGAGAGAGACAGTGAAAAAAGGAACACAATCAGGCAGAGTGGGAAGCCTACTTCTTGCCAAGCAGGGAGCCCAATGCTGGGTTCCATGCAGGGTTTGAATCATGACCTGACTGAAGGCAGACGTTTAACAACTGAGCCACCCAGGCGCCCCCTTTAAGGGGTTTATTTTAAATGTATAGTTTAATCCACATCTGGGCCCTATTTGCAGGAAGAAGGTTGATAAAATAATGCTCACTGGATACTGCATTGTCTTAATCTTTCCTTTCCTTCTCTTTCTCCCTTCCTTCCCTCCTTTCCTTTTCTTTTTTCCTTTCCTTTCCTTTTCTTTCCTTCCTTCCTTCCTTCCTTTCTTTTTGGCAGCACCCTCATCCCAAGGCCTGTGGCATCTACCCCCGGAGCTTGCTCACAAAAGAGAATTAATGTTTGTTGAATGAATAACGGAGATGCTGTATTTGGAGGATATGGTTCCTTTCAGAGCCTAAATACTCAGCAGGAGGTCACTGAGGGCCTAGTAGAACATTTGATAAGCACACATCTGTCAGAGTTTGAGATGTTCTGTGGGAGATGGGTATATAGTTCCTATAGCATTCCAATAAGCTCAGTAATAGATGTTATTGAAAATTCTCATCCCAAATGTTTCTGCATAGTCTTAGAAAAATCCCTCCTCCATTTCCAAGTTCAGAAAATACTGACCCCATACTTCAGCACAGAGGGTTTCCATGGTGACAAAGTATACACAAAATAAAAGAGGGCAAAGGCCATTGGTCTTTACTCATGTCAAATGGAAAAACAGGGCTTTTATTATTTTAATTATTCAGCTGCTACAGCTTGACCCCAAAACTCTAACTTTTTGTCCATTCTCTGATATAAGATGCAAAGTCTTTATCTCCACATTGGACTGATGCATAACTTTGTTCTAATAGCAATCATTGTTGTTGTTGTTGTTGTTATAACTGGAAATATGTTGCGCTTTCCCAAGACATTTGGGCCTTGACCTTCCCAGGAAGGTCAAGAGATATGGTGTAGAGACTTCTCTGTGGTTGCTTAATACAGAGCTCATGCAGACACTTACAAAGGAAAGTAAGAGTCCTCTCAGGACTGATTAGCTAGTGAAAATGTGGTCCAAGACCTGAAAATGTGGTCCAAACCCTTCCCCTCATGACTTCAGTATGGGCTACTCATACCGTCAGCCAACAAACCAAGTCATGACACCAAGACACAAGTAAATGTCTTCACTAGTTTCACTGCCCAATTACTTATTCCTACTAGCAACTACATTCCCTGACATTTTCTTTTTAAAATGTATGAGTGAAAACTATGACCTCATAAACCAGGTATTTTTGTTTGTTTGTTTGTTTGTTTTTGGATTTTCATGTCCTTTGGGAAATGACAGTTCGGCTTATTTTTCTATGACTTCTCAGGGGTCCCAAGGAGCTCAGAGCACCTCTTGCTAGAGGCCCATTTCAACATACCTGCGGTCTGTGGGGTACAGTTCCACAGTGACCACATCCAGAGAGTTCCAGGCCGAGATGGTCAATCCGTTATACAGACACAGCACGCCTACCATCATGGACTCACTGCTGCCCAACCAGAGGAAGAAACAACTGATCCCCGAAAGCACCATGGAGCCACCTGCCAACGATGAAGACAAAAAGGTGCCATGTTTCCTGCCATCTTAGAAAGAATAATCCTGGTCCTTGTCATCTCTCAGCAAACCTGAATCCCACGGGGAGGCTGTGGTCTGGACTCCAACAGCTCAGGTACAGGTAGGCTCACCTGTATAAAGGTTTGCCTTTCCAACTGCCTTCTGAACACAGCGAGCAGGAAATGCATATCGTCAATTACTCAGCTACTTAAGGGGAAGAATATACATCAGTCACACATAATTAGTTCTTCAGTCTGTTAATTCATGGGAGCTGCTCAAATGAAATGTAATTAGGCATAATTTTTGCTGAGATTTAGTCCTAATGAAGGGTCTTAAGGGATTTCTCCTCATCTCTGTGGGATGCAAATCCCTTAGGGGGCAGGGAGTACAGTGGGAGCCAGGCTCCCCAGAGACGGCAAGGGCAGCTCTTTTATTTTACATAAAATCAAGCACATACCTAGCATCGTTAAGCGCCCGATTCTGTCCATCAGGAGAGCAGACACGATGTTCCCTGGCAACACTGCCAATGTCCCCAGGAAGTTGACAAAATAAATCCAGTAGGCACTATAGTCATCATCGAAGGTAATCTGGCATCCCGTCTTGTTGTGAGAAAATGAGCAGTTTTGAAATTCGCTATCAATGAATTTATATGGCTCAAAATCTGTGGACACAAAAACATTCATCAGCTCTTGACACTTGTGCCCCAGTCGAAGAAAGCCAGTCAAGAATTCAGAAAAAGAAACATGGTATTGTAAACTTGAGGGCTTCAGGTCCTGGCCAACACACAGGGGCTGCTCTAGAACCTCACATTACAAAGTAGCTGAATGAAGGATAGGTTTGTTGAATAAAAGAATATATTAGAGTCTAGTTATCCTCTGACTTTTTCTGGTTGGCCATTGCTAATTATATTACTTGCTTACTCCTTTATAATGTTACTTTGTTCTAATTATCATGTTACATAAGTACTATTATTATAGAACTGATAGCTTCCATACCACAACTACAAAAACAAGTTGTTTCAAAATGTAGATGAATCAGCCTTATCATTGCTATTTTATGGGACTAAGAGGCAAAGAGAAGGAACAGCCTTTTGTTGGACCCATAAGGCTGAATGTAGAAGTTGAGGTCAAAGTGGAGGAACACACAAAGGAATAAGAGTTACCCTTATTGGAAGGTCACTGGCATTCACTGTTTTGGGTTTTTTTTTTTCCTTGAGCTTGGATCTATCCAAGGAGAGGTGCAAAGGAATGGTGGGTTCTGCTAAAAGTCAGTGGGAATCAAAACCGTTATTGTCCCTTACTGATCAAAACGTGCCTAAAAAGCTGGCTTCTGAGTTGAATGGGTTAGAAGGCAGTTAAAGCACTGTTTAAAAAAAACCTGATTCCACTCTCACTGGGAGTTGGGCAGAGCTGCTTCCTGTCTGAACACCAAGAAGGCAGCACTGGCCCAAGGTAGCGCTATATTCCTCCCTGTGCTGGGCTGTTATTTTGGACTCATAGGACAGACACACCAAGTACAGGGGTGGGAAAGCATGGGCTTGGCAATCAGATGAAGCTGGTCTCAAATGTTAGCTGTTACCAGATCTACGAATGTGGCCAAATTACTTTTTCTAAGTCTTCACTATTATCTCATGAAATGAGATAATGTCATGAAATGAGATAATGAGTGTCTAATGATGGAAAGTAGGAACCAGCCTATGGTAGGTGCTCAATCAGTACCCTCCCCCCACCAACCTCTTCTTTTCCCCTGGGGAGTTTTCCAAACTCCATTACCAGGATTGGACAAAAAACTATCTGATTAAATATAGCCATGCATAGTCCATCTCTGTTTGCTGCAGTTCAGGCATTATCACTTAAGTAGACATCAAATTTTGAAGCCAGGATTATAAACAAACTGAGGGGCAATTCTTTTCTTCAAACATTACTCAAGGGAGGGGCACCTGGGTGGCTCAGTCAGTTAAGGGTCTGCCTTTGGCTCAGATCATGATCCTGGGGTCCTGGGATCAAGTCCTGCATGAGACTTCCTGCTTAGCAGGGAGTCTGTTTTTCCCTTTGCTCCTCCACCCACCTGTGTGCTCTTTCTCTCTCAAATAAATAAATAAAATCTTAAAAAAAAATTACTCAAAGGTATTTTTTCTTTTTAAGACAGAGAAATTGTGCACACATGTGAGCAGAGTGGGTGGGTGTGGGGCAGAGGGAGAGAGACAGAATCTTAAGCAGGCCTCACACTCAGTGCAGAGTCTGACATCTCCTGACCCTGGGACCTCCTGATCCTGACCCTGGGATCATGATCTGAGCTGATATCAAGAGCCAGGCGCTCAACCTACTGAGGCACCCAGGCACCTCAAGGATTTTTTTTTTTAACTTGGAACTTCAGCAAGTCCTATTTGCATTAAATCTGACAGAAAGAAATAATAAAAGCTTAACCATGATCCAATCTGATTAAGGAAACCCATTCCTTTATACTTTAATATCTACTTTCCCCATACGCCTCTGCCCACACTATCACAGGGGTATCAGGTTTCTGCCAAGAACTGGGCCATTTGAAGTGGCCCCAGGCAGGGCGAAGGAGCACACCTACCTGTGTTGTCAAAAACAGTGTCAATAAATGTGCAGTTCCTGAAGTAGGTGTTGACTGAAGTCACATCCTCAAAGACGCAGGCCTTAAAAAGTGAGTCTTTGAAAGTTACAGATTTGAACTTCATCCCTAGAAATCTGCCCAAAACACACACACACAAATTCTTATCAATGACTGTGTCCATCAGGGTTCAAAGTAAAGTCAAATGGGTTTAGAGATCTGATGCCCCACTATGGACTCTCCACAAAGACATTAGCCTCTGGATCTTCTAGGTTCCCACCCCCCTTCTTCACGCAGCTTGTCCTTTGGCTATCTCCTGGCTCACCTATATTATTTTCCAGCAGAAGAGATGGCATTCAGAAAAACTTCATTTAGCTTTTGCAATGTTGGCAAAAGATTTTGTAGGGTATGTTAATGAACGTAGAGAGTTTGAATGCTAACAGAGGCTACCAATTTCTTATTTTTCAATCCTATCCTCTTGCTCTTGATCATATGTCTTTATTTGAAAATTCTCTATTTGAGGTTAATGGCTTTAACTTAATGTGCTCCCATGCTCACTTTTGACAGAAGTTTGTTTCCTAAGCTAAAAATTCAAGGCTTCTTCATTTTCCTGTAGGGATTTCTGGTAGAGAACAATAAGAATTGGGCTTCATTTACATGAGGAATGATTGACTCAGGGCTGGTAGAAAGGAAGAAACTCATAGGTCACCCTCATTTCCATAAATAATTTTCTTGTCAAAGCCAACTGGTATTCCTTGAACCAAGCAGAGTGATGAGAGCTCTGCTTGTTTTTTGGGAAAGCGTAGAATGATGAAACCTGCTCAGATACCTTTTTGAATGCTGCAAGGGGTGGGGGGTGGGGGTTCTAGATGGTGAAGATAATAACAGTCATGATGATGCTAACATCTTAAAAAGAGTCTATGACCAGATCTGTCTGTGTTGATAAGGCCTCCCAGAAGACATGGGTCGATAGTCATCATTGTGTCTCGGTACGTTATTAAGAGATCATCAATCGGTACTTAGCCAGGCACTGAGAGGAGAATGCTTGTTCAAGTGGAGAATAAGTTATTACACCAAATACCACTCGGGGCAGAAAGGGTCTGAGCCTCCCAGGCAAGCAAGCTGACTGACTTAAAAGCTATACCCTCTTCAGTACTTCCAAAATTGTTTTCACCTTAATGCCTGATGATATCTGTCGGCTCAAAATGCTGTGGCCTAACACAACACCTTCTTAAAAAGTAATCTCATTTCAACCTCTACTCCAGGGGTCAAGAGTAAATCCACCTAAGCCATAAATTTAGCCATTAAAGAAGGGTAAATAATGGCACTTTTTTTTTTTTTTTCAAGAGAGGGAGAGTGAGCAGGGAAGGGGCAGAAGGAGAGAGAGAGGGAGGGAGAGAGAATCTGAAATTAGCTCCACACCGAGGGCAGAGCACGACTCGGGACTTGATCTCACAACCCTGAGATCAGGACCTGAGCAGAAATCAAGAGTCAGGCCCTTAACTAACTGAACCACCCAGATGTCCCAATAATGGCACATTTTAGGAATATTATCAATTTTCTGAACTAGAAGTGAATTTAGAAATGGAAAACAATTTCAGGTTTTCTATGAATGGATAATATATACACAGAGTTCACAAGGTACAAAATTGAAAACACTGAAAAAGGATAAAATAAATCTTTTCCCAGCCAACCTTAAGCCTCCCAGTTCTTTTGCCCGGAGGTGGCCAGTGTGGTCAGTTTTTTGTGTGCTCTTAGGAGCATTCTTTTTATGGAGTGCTAGCAAATAAGACACACAATTCTACACTGTTCGCTTTGTTTGGTGACAGTCTACCCCAGAGGCTATTCCAGATCAGTACCATGGCATTAAGGAGAGATGCCATTTTATGGTATTGAATAGGAAAGTTCTTTGTAAAAAATGAATTAGCTAGCGGCATTTCTCATTTCCCTGAAAGACAAACAAACGAAAATCAATAAAAATTCTATCGTCTTCGAAAATAAATATATATGTTTTATAGGAATTTTAATACTATTAAAATGGCTAATAATTATCTTGCTAATGTAAAAAACTGGTGGTGGTGACCAAAGAGTTGGCTTAGAACTTTAACCAGCATCATTTAAAATAGGTCAAAGACACAAACATATCAGACATGTCTAATGGAGTAACAACACTTTTAAAAATCAATGAAGTAAATTTTTACCCTGCCATTACAAAGGTTTCCATGGAAAGACAAGCGCAGGCTTGGGTTGGGATTTTATGTGGGAGAGTGAAGGTGATCCTACATGGCCTGCATGAGGATTAAGCCCTGTGTGGAATTGCCAATTTAAACAATTATCTCCTGCTTCATAATTCTCCCTTTCATCTTATAAACCCTAAGTATCCTACAGAATTCTTTCTCATCCTTCCAAAGTGGTTTTGTCTGGGAAAACTTGGTCCAGTTTTTAAAAATTTTTACTTTTACCATATCTGCCTTTGGGACAATTTCCTAAGAACAATGTTTAAGCCATCAGGAGCACACACCAGCCATTATTTACCTAGACGACAACTAACAGAAACAAATGACCTCATCTATTCCTTTCCCCCCATGAAAGAATGTGCTGGAACCACCTTCCTAAGCCAGTTCTCTGTGCATACCAAGAGGCATTCCAGAGTCCATCTTCAAAAAAGTCCTTTGCTAACTCATTCTGTATTTTCAAAGCCCTGAACTTTGGGGAATCATTTCTGTTCTTTAAGGGAAAGTCTTACTGGTACAATGTAACATTCACTTCCAGATTCAGCCTAGTGGAGAAGGAAGGGCTTCTGAAAGTGGTCCCCCTTCTCAGGGGTAATAGACGGGCATCATGTTACACTACGAATTTCTTCTCTGAATTAAGTAGCACCATCAACCATCTTATTGCCTTGTACTCCTCCCTCTTCTCTCTCATGACTTATTTCTGTTACTTTCCAGGGTCTCTTTAAATTTTCTTTTCATACCAGTTAATTCCGCTACTTCACAAATGTGAAGCAGCAGTTTCAGAAGCAGTTTTAAGTCAAGGACTGATACACATATACCTTTTTTTTTTTTTTAAGCCCGTTTGGAAGTGTTTAAATTCAGTCTGAAAATGACTTATATACAAACTAAGAAAAACAAACAAGCAAACAGCGGTGCATGCTTCCATGCAGCAAAGGCTAAGAAGAAAGACTTTTTTCAGAACAGATAGCAGATTAAGTTATTTCAAAGTTTCTGGACCTGCCATTGTCGTACTCTGCTCCCATGTGCAACTGATTTGCCATTGTAAAGTTAACACTGAAATTTGAAAATTTTTCTCTCTCGATCTTTTCAATGGGCAACATGTTCGACTGCAGATGTTTGATGACATCAGGGAACCACACAGATAATCCATAGTACCTGCAAAGACAAAGACACAGGAGTTTGTACGGGTGCTGGCATACCCGTGGCAGTGACCGACCCCTGCCAAGTGACAATTTCAGAGAGGCAGGGGTTCCTGGAGAAGCACTTGTGGTTCTGATCCGCTCCCTGCAACAGAAGGAATCATGGAGCAGCCATCTTCCCACATGCATCAGCCCGCAAAAATCACGCCAGAGAGCCAGCCAGCCTGGGAAGCCCCACGGATAGGAGGAGTTCTGCACTCTGCTTTTGGACAGGGACCTTCATCCTATACCAACACAGGGCTTCCTGACCCTGATGTTCTTCTCATCACCCTAGGCCTCACTGAGGAATCCCATCTCCTAATCTGGTGGTGCAAACTCCTGGGGTCCCCAAACTCTGAGTACCATTAAAGAATGACCTCTTTACTCATGGGGACTATTTCTGGGTTCCTACACTACTGTGATACAGTGAGCTCAAGGGCAGAGATCCATTTCTCAAGTGGTTCAAGGCTGGGAGAAGGGTCATTCAGGTTATTATCTGAAAATCCAGGTTATTTCCACTTGCTGCTATACTCTCTTAGGTATGATTCTAGCAGGGCACAGCTCAGGCACTCCTCTGTGCTCTTTAGTACAGCAGCCACTAACCACATATGGCAACCACGTAGTTGATATGTGGCTAGTGCAATTGCTGGTTCATAGGGCAGCTTTTTTTTTTTTTTAATGTTTTAAGGAAGCTCTGTACTATTTTCCAGAGTGGTTACACCAGCTTGCCTTCCCACCAACAGTGCAGGAGGGTCGCCTTTCTGTGTGTCCTCTCCAACATCTGTTGTTTCTTATGCTGATTTTAGCCATTCTGACAGATGTGAGGTGATATCTCATTGTAGTCTTGATCTGTATGTCCCTCATCAGCTGTGACAGTACATTTCATATGTCTGTTGGCCATCCCTAGGTCTTCTTTGCAAAAATGTCTATGATCCAACACTTTGGGTATTTAACCAGAGAATACAAAAATATTCATTTAAAGGATACATACACCCTGAACATCCATCACCCTGCTCTCTACTCATATACTCAGGACAAAAATCTTTGAAAATGGCAACAATGAGGGAAGCAAGTTGGCTTGCTCACGACATGGAGGAGTTTCACCTAATTTTTCATTTACTCAGTGAACGTTTACTGAATATCCACCAAATGTAGGCACTCTTTAACATTTTAGGGACATTACAAGGAATCTGTAAAGCTTACAATGTGGTCAGCAATAAATAACAAAATATCAGCAAACCAGATATTACCACGTAAATCTCCACATCAAGAGAACTTTTGACTACTTGCCTTTGTACCTAGCTGGGTGTTTAGTACATAGTAGGCACTTTTCAGCCTTGTCTACCTTCATTGATTAATGTGTCTCCTAGAACTTGAGTGGGAGTTACTTTACATAATCTGAAGCATCCCTCTTAATTTAGAAATAAGGAAATAAAACTTGGTATAGTATCTCCAAGTCACAGAGTACAGGAAGATGTTGGGTCTTCTGATCCACACTTTCCCTGTCTCTCCCATTGCTACCCCTCATGGCACTATGAAAGATTGACCGTCTTTGATCACTTGTCTGTTTGCATTTAGGGAGGTTTACAGATAGAACCTGCAGCATCGACGTTGGGCTCTACTAGGGCATTAAGAGCCAACAGACCTGAAAGTATAGGGTATTATCTAATTGTCTCTTATAAATAGTAAATTGTGTAAAATAGAGTTGGATACAAATATTCTAAAGCTATTAGCTAATAAAATTCTGATATTTTCTTTCTATCTCTTTTCTTAGAATGCATAAATGGAGACTTGATTCATTAATGACTTATTGAGCACTTACTATGTTCCAGGGGCATACAGGAGTGAACAAGACAGTTTTAAAATCCCTGTTCTCACAGAGCTTCCACAGAGGGGGAGACAGAGCTTTACTCTCTAGAGAATAAAGAACTTTTCTGTATATTAGAAGACAGAAGGTGCTCTGGGGGAATAATAAGGCTGAGAAGGGGGCAGGGAGTGCTGAAGTCTGCCATTAAGTAAATACTTAAGAAAGGTGAGCCTGGGAAGGTGACATCCAAGACAAGTCTCAGAAGAGGTGAGGAAATGAGCTGGGCAATGTCTGGGCAGCAGTGCCAAGGCAGTTCCGTGAGATGGGAACATTCTGGCATGTTCATGGAAAAGCAAGAAGGTTGCTGGGGTTGGTGGCGAGCAAAGGAGAAGAAGGTGGAGAAGCCAAGGGGAGCAAATCACCCACGGTCTCATAAGACTTTCCAAGAACTATTGGTTTTGCCGCCCAGCATTATGACAAAATAAAGTAAGTCATTTATAAAAACTGTCAGGGCCAGCAAACCTAAACTGAAAAAAAAAAAAAAAAATCCTTCCTAACATACTAACAGCATCAAAGAGTGTAAGAAAGGAGAGCCATGGGACTGGGAGTTACCGTGTGGAAATATAAAGATTTCACTCACCAAGAACTGAAATATTACTTACCCAAAGGACAGGGTGAACCAAACTATTGTAAGCTTTATTGTATTTTCCCTGACAGGGTAGTTGAAACATCTCATGAAAGTCAACCAGATCTGTAAAATATTAAACAGTTAGTTTTCTTATGCGGTTATGCAGTGAACCCACTCCCAATCGCCTTCACCAGTTATTAAAACACTGACTTTTCTTTGAGCCAGATTCGTTGGAACTTCCAGTGTCAAGGCTGGAGGCTCTAGGAAACCAAATCCTGCAAGTTTCACTTTTTTAGCTTCCAGGAAGCCAATGGACAAAGTAACTTAAAACTTGAGTGTGTCCCAGCCTTGCCAAGACTGCTTGTCTAGCACTTCCCTTCCCAAAGATGGAATGTCTTTGGAATGTCTTGGCTAGCCCACTTGTCCCTGGGGGTGGGGGTGGGGGTGGGGGTGGGGAGTAGGACAGGAGCCCTTTCACCTGGTCCCAGTGTAGGAAAATGAGGTGTCCTGGACAACAGGGGGCACAGGCTCACTCATGGAATGGTCACAATCCACCCTGCTTCTGACCAACTTTAAAGGCACCATGTTAGCCAGCACATGCCGGTGGGGGTTGGGGGGTGTCTCTTACTTACTCCATAGAGTTCCGTGCGGATCCGGACAAAACACCTTCTGTACCATGTCCCTGTGTCACTCTCAATTTCAATCAGCTCATCTATTTGTTTGGGAGTTTTGATTCTGTGGACCTGTAGAGAGCAACACAGTGCCAAGTGCTGAGTTCTCTTCTCTGAAGGCCTATCATTTGTTTTGAAAGGAGCAAAGCCCAAATCCCAAAAAAGCAAGCAGGTATCTGATAATCATTCTGTTTTTACATTAGACCATGAGCATAGAAATATACGGACCCCAACACCACTTGGAAGAATTGCATAAAGAATGAATGGGAAGGAATACTATGGAGAAAGGGGGAAGAACAAGTAGGGGTAGAGTAATATGAAACCAAAATGCCCTTCTTTGCAGCATAACCATAAAGGCAAACATTTCACAGATAAAACATTCAGAGAGATTAGCTTCTGGAATAAGAATTATTTTGCTTGGACTGAAGTGATTGTACATACTTTACTTTGGAGCCCATGGATTTATTGAATTTGGTCCCTCAATATAGTTCTTAAAGCTTCCCCATCCAACTTGTGTTCTTACAAGTTATCTTTGTATTTTATGACCCTTTCTTCCTTTTCCTGTAACCTAACCCACAGCGGCTGGTCAGCAAATAGCCACAGGCAAGCACGGTACAAAGTCCAGAGAATGGGCTCTGACTGGAAGCATTAACATAGGTTCTGCAGTGACAGAGGGGAAATAAATGATGGGAGATCACTGGGAAGGGCTGCATTTAGGACTTAAATTAGCCTCTTCTGCTTGGGAAAAGAAGCCAGACATGGGAAAGGCAATGCCTTCAACACAGAGAATGAAGCCTGAAAAGAGAAAAATAAGAATTAAAAAAAAAAAAAAAAAAAAAAAAGAATGGTTCCTTTTGTGGACCTGTCCCATCTTACCCTTTTAGTCAACATTCATTCAACTTTTAGAGAGAACACAGACAATTGCACAAATATTACCCCTGCCAGGGGTCACTTTTGAACACCTTTTTTTTTTTTTTCTGGAGATTCTGCCCATATCCAAAGCAGGACTTCTATTGTGAGAACCCAGGTACACTGTCTTTTGACAGTGGTGATTTGGGAACCCTCAGCATCTTCCAAATTATATGAGGTAAGCAGTAGCCTCTTCCTGCTATGCCAACAAAGAGGTCTGTATTTAATGAAAATAATGTCTGAGTTAAATGTGAGATTCCAAATAGAGTCAGCTCAAAATAATCCATGGAGGAATTTCTTTGTGATACTCTAGATTTTTTAAATCAAAGAGGTGTTCCTATCTCTCAACATACTATTAGTGGGAGGCTTCTTCTTCCCTCCTCATCAATGTTTGTTCATTCTGGGAACTCCCTGGGCACCAGGTTCAGCACTAGACTATGTAGTTCCAAAAATAAATTACCATACAAAGGAAAAAAAAAACCTCTAATGGAGATCAATATTAGAGGGAAAAGATGTATTCTACTGAACACCCAAGTTGAATTGGGAATGAGAGAAATCTTCATGGACTTAGGGAGAAGTATGTCATTTGCCATGTATGTGAATCACTTGGAGGCCATTCCAAGCATGGAATGGAGATACCATGTGCAAACATCCTGAGTTGTGAGAGAAAACAAGGGCCTGGACAACTACAAAGAGTTTTAGATTCTTGAAGAAGAGCCCAAGGGCCGAGGGCAGTGAGTAATGAGGGCTGAAAGAAATCAGTGGCAGTAGAGTCAAAAGTAAGGAACAAAAAGGAATGATATTTAGGATGGAAATAATAGGACAGAGTGAGTCCTTGAATATTATGGGAATAAAGGGAAGCAAGAAACAGGGTAGTTTTAAGGTTTTTCCAGTTTCATGGTCCTGGTGGTATCTTCTGAGAGAATTCAGTAAAAGGAAGAAGCTTGAAGTCTCTTAAGATGTGAAGTCAGACTTAGAAATTCAGATTTGAAAGGACATAGAAGGAAGTCCATAATGGCCTTCAACATGTATATTTGGAGCTCAGGAGAACTGTCCATTAGGAGATGGAGAGCTGGAATCAGCTAAGGAAAGTATATTAGGTTAAAAGAGAAATTAGCTAAAAAGAGTGTCCTGGAAAACAATATTTAAGGTAGGGGCATAAGAAGAAGAGCTTAAAAAAGAGGCTTTGGAGGAATGCATGCAGATTTGCTATATTGTGGGCATAACAGGGCAAAGGACAAAGCTGTCATGTTGAAATGATGTAATGACTTTGAAATTACCCAACTCTGAGATTACCCATTCTTTTGAAGTATTCCCTCATATTCTCACATAATGTAGTAGCAACATGGATGACCATGTGTGAATTTGGTAACTCAAACCTTCCAGAAGAAAAACAGTAAAGTAGCACAGTGAGGCCCTGGAGAGATTCATTTCAGAAGATCACTTTGGTAAAGCGTTTTTCCTCATGTGGCTAAGAAGGGTTAAGTGACATTGAGTCTCTAAATGACGCCTCAAGATTCCTCCAGCCTTCTGACTGTTTCATTAAAAAAAACTCCCTCCTCTGTTGTGTATCTCTTAAAAGAAGGGTTTATTCAGACATTTCCAGGTCCTCAGTAGAAGACATCCATTACTGACTTCCATTTCTCCATAACATTGCTTTAAAAAAAATATGCTAATGAAGAATGTGTGGTAATGTAGATAAAGGCCAAACTTAAGTATATATTTACAATATGAAAAATTTCTTTCCTAAGTAAAAAAGAAATAAATAAGGTGTCAACAGACTGTTTAATAAGGAACTATTTCATATGTTTTAACACCTGTATTTGGTGTTATTTATAAGACACTGAAGGTCTTATTCATGTCTCCCTTATGTCTTACTGTATGTCTGCCTAAACCTATTTGAGACAAAACATCATTAGTCTAATTGCATGACTGCCTATGTAAAAAAATTTAAACCACTGTTCCTTCCAAAAAATTCCATCCATCCAGTTTTTATTAATTTAGACTGGCTTTCCCCACTGAGAATAGACTTGGTAACTAGAAGATGTAAGAACATTCCATGCAGAGTGAACAGCAAGCACAGAGCCAGTGAGAGCAATACGTCTAAGTGAAGTGGAAATATGAGGAACCAAAAGATAAGTGTAGCTGGTGTAGAGAGAAAAATTTACAATCTGGTCTTTTCAGAAAATGTTTCCTTGCACCTGGCATAGATGATTTGCTGAGAAGCAGGTACTTACCGAGAAGACTTTCTCAGGTTGACCCCGTGCTCTCATGTTTGTGTCATGAATTAACTTCAGAATCATCCACGCTTCATCATGTTTTCCAACCTAAGAAATGTGAACAGACACTGAAGGGCTAAAAGGTAAAACACTTATTCTCCCTGATTTTCCAATAACCATCTTGTGTTGTAAAAGTAAGCTGGGTATAATTGCAAAATGGGTTATCCCACTGGACAGCCTCAAGTACATGAGCAGTTCAAGGGATGTGCCTAGAACTAGAAATAGCATCTTTGGCTGCGAAAAGTTCATGTATAAAAAAGTAAGACAAAGTCTCTTCATCGAGGGAAAAGTTACTTGCTTGAGAAGGAAATTAGTGCTTTCTGGCCATAAGGCAGCTTTTTCACACCCTGGTCTTTTAAAACATGTCTCCATTATATGTAAACAATGAGTCTTGGAACACTACATCAAAAACTAATGATGTATTATATGGTGACTAACATGACACAATAAAAAAAAATAATGAAAAAAGTAAAATAAAACATGTCTCAGTGAAACAATCCCTCTATGGTCCCATGGCAGCAAGGGAAAAACGTCCACACACTTTCCTAGAATTAACAAGGAACTTGTTCCAATGTGTGTGGCTCCCTTAACTCTTCATAGTAATACACATTACCTCCAGTAAGAACCGTGGGCTTTCAGGCATGAATGTGAGGGCCACCACCGAGGAGACACAGGGGAGTGCGCAGACTATCACGAACACACGCCAACTGTGGAACTGGTAAGCTGACCCCATGCTGAAGCTCCATCCTAGAAAAGCAAGAATGGAAGCATGAAGGAGAGCGCCTCTCAGATGGCCTGCTGGGAAAGCGAGGACCCTTCCCCTAATCACTGTGAGTGTCTACACGGCAAATGTATTGTTAAGTCTTGAGCCAATCTGGGCATTAGCCACAGTGATCAACTCAACTTTACAAACACCAATAGCAGCGGTTAGAGAAAGAAACCAAAGGGGTCACGGCTTAAGTATGGGGGGACATATGTGTTTCTGTATAACCGAATTCCAAAGGCCATGATAAATTAATTTGGAATACTTTTTCCAACAGACCCCTGTGCTGGAACATGTTCTGTTTGCTCCTCCTGGTCACTGCCCTCCTCTCTCCCCCTGCTGCGGGCCGGGAAGTGGACTGCTATGGGGCCATCAACTGGCTCCCATTAACTGGGTCTGGGAGGGTGGAAGCAGAGTTCAGGGTATTTCCTTCCCTTGCTTCCCTTCTCCCTTCCCTTGGCTGGGAGATTTGGCATTGGGTATGCCCATCTCCTGGGACCGTCTCCTACAGCCACAGCTCTTGTCAGCTTTCGGCAATCCCTCAGCCCTGGTGCCCTCTGATGCACAGGTAGGTACAAGATACTCTCCTGCAGCTAGCTCCTAGGTGCTTTATTATTCCTTCTGGGCTTCTTTTCACTGTTTCCAAGTGACTCTTCAGTGATCCCTTGTGAGGGTGTCCTTGGTTTCCTGCCAGCACCCTGACCAGTACTGATTGTTTTGTTTTGTTTTGTTTAAAGACTTTATTTGACACAGAAAGAGACAGCAAGAGAGGGAGCACAGGCAGAGAGAGTGGGAAAGGGAGAAGCAGGCTTCCCGCTGAGCTGGGAGCCCAACGCTAGGCTTGATCCCAGGACCCTGGGATCATGACCTGAGCGGAAGGCAGCCGCTTAACGACTGAGCCACCCAGGCACCCCTGAGCAGTACAGTTGTAAAGAAATGGCAGGTATGGTATTTCTCCACATGCACATGTCCTAAAGTAGATCAAGATAATTTAAAGTTTCTAAATAGCATTTTTACTCTAATAAAAAACAAGCATAATGGGATACAAACAGAAATACCTTTAAGAACTAAAAGGAAAATCTGCTGAGAATAACCAGGAATCCCATTGCCATAGTCCCCTAGTTATAGCTAAGTGTAAGAAGTAAATAAAAGCTGAAATGAAATAACAAGTAAAAAATAACTTTAATAAAATTTAAATAACAGTAGGTTAAAAAGAAGAACTAAAAGGAAGCTGATATTTGCATGAATATAAAATGGATGATGGCTAAATTCAAACATGATTCTAAATGAGAAATAATGAGGAATATAAAATCTACTTGAAAACAGAGAGGAAATGTATAGAGATATAGATGAATTAATTACATGAGGCAACATTTCAGTTTTTGGCAATACTTGGCATTTAGAAGGCATTCTGTGACCAAAAGTCGGGTATTTTCTATCCCATCCCCAAGAGAGCAGTGTACTTTTTCATTATTTACCCAGAAGCCAAGTGTGATTCTGAGGCTGATGTAACTTTCTCAGGCCACCAAGCCACAGCATCTTCTCTACCAGGATCTGAGGCAGAGTCATATACCATACCCAGCCTCATGTCCATGCACACTTGCTCATAAATACAGAATATGTTGACAAATGACATAAATGTCAATGACACACTACATCAATTCTAGATTAATAAACATTTTCTGGAAATTTAATACATGAGGGTTATGTGAATTGGTAAATTAACCACATCATGAACTTTAGAAGGGGATGTCCCCTCACAGGTTTTTGTAGCAGGAGTTCCAAAGTCCCAAATATTCAAAACACAGAAAAAAAAAATTGATGGAATAGAGAAAACATACCTTGTTCACTTCACATTTGATCAGAAAGTTTGTTTCAAAGAATATCTTTTTTTTTTTTTTAAAGATTTTATTTATTTGACAGAGAATGCAAGCAGGGAGAGAGAGAGAGGGAGAAGCAGGCTTCCCACTGAGCAGGGAGCCCGATGCAGGGCTCGATCCCAGGACCTTGGGATCATGACCTGAGCCAAAGGCAGATGCTTAACCGACTGAGCCATCCAGGCGCCCAAGAATATCTTTTTAAAAAGCTCTAGGTCCGATTATTTGACATGTTGGATAAAGAAAAGTTTTGGGTGGCGGAGTGAAGCAAATGCAAGGCTAAGCACAGGATGACATCACACCAGTGGATGGAGCTGAAACCTTCTGGCACTAGAATAGGCCTCCCTCCTTGCCCAAAGACGACCGCATGCCCAGACCTGGGACTCTGTTACCCTATATGGCAAAGGGACCTTGCAGGGGGCATTCAGTTAAGGATCTTGAGGTAGACTGATTATGTCACAGAGTGGGGCCCGACCTACAGAAGCAGAAGAGCCTTTTTGTAAGAGAAAGGGAGAGGAGGAGATGTGGCGAGGGAAGTCAGGGGTCAGCTCGGAGAGAGAGCTCAGGGTGCTGCCATGCGGGCTATGTAGACGTTGCCAGAGCCACAGGCAAGCGGTGCAGGCGGCTTGCAGCAGCTGGAAAAGGTGAGGGCTGTCTTCACTCCCGCCCCCAGAAGCCGCACCAACTCATTTAGACTTCCGACCTCCAGAATTTTAGGATAGCAACCTTATGTGGTCTAAAAACCATCAGTTTGTAGTGATTTCTTACAACAGCATTAAGAAAGCCACACAGCTCTCTGTAGTTACAGCTCTGCTGCTTACACGATTGAAAGCAATTAAGTTGGAGAATTCCAGCTCTTCTCTATGAAACCTCAGGCTCCTGGCTTTTGCCTGGACTTCTCTGCAGGCCTCGCCGAGGACTTCTCCATTCTGATAGCTGGTCTTAAAAATACTGCTCTTCACTCTCACATCAGTGGGGGAAGGGACTGAGTGCAATGTGATTCTATTTGAGCAGTTTTCAGCCCACAGAGGACGCTGAACTACAAATAGAACCTAATCCCGGAGGTGAGCTAGCTGGTCAGAGTCCCCAACTCAAAATGCATTTTCTTCAGGGGTATCATATTCTGTCCAGCAGCTTAAGTTTAGCCTGAGCATTGCGGCTCACACCCTTCTGTATTTCATCAGCCGTGAAGTGGTCTCAGGTCCCTGCATGGTGTGTGCGTGTGCACACGCACTGTGTTCTTGCTTTATATAAAGGGGGTGGGGTCCACTCTTCTCTCTCGGTTTTTTGCAGTATGTGCTTCCCCAGTCTCCAAAACTCTATTGTACCCCTTTTTTTTGTCTCTCTTCAAATCCCTAGCAGTCTGTTCAATTTCTTGCACTTGACCCCTACCCTACCTGTTTTGAGAACACAAACACAGAGAGAACGGCATACCTCTCATCTTCTCAAAGCTCCTGAATCTCCCATCCACCTGCACCTGTCTGCACCCTCGTCTTCCCTCAGGAGCAATGGCAGTTGGTCTGTTGTAACCAGTCCAAAGCCAATCCATCTTGTGACTCCTCCTTCTCTCTCTCAAGGACAGAACTATAATCTCCTGTCCCTCCTCTCTGGCCCTCTTCATGGAGTCCTCTCATCTTACTCGACGGGTCATTCCATCAGCACACCCATCTCGACCATCTAAGAAAAAACCCTAACTTGACCTCCACAGGACTCTCCAGTTGCATTGCTACTCCTCTGTCCTCATTCTCAAAAGAATGGTCTAGAGCAACTGTCTCCACTTTCTCACCGCAAGTGGGCTTCTGCCCCTAAAACCACAGAAGCTGTGCCAGTCAAGGTCATCTGTCTTGCCAAATCTAATAGGCACTTCTCTGTCCTCGTCTTATTTGAGCTGTCTAAATCATTCCATATAGCTGGTCATTTTCTTCTCTTTGAAGAACTTTTCTCCTTGTCTTCCTCATCACTACACGTGCTAGTTTCTTTCCCAGCTCACTGGCTTTCCTTCAGTTTCTTTATGTGACTCTTTCTCTCACTAGCTCTCCCAAGTCAGTGTATCCTAAATATTGATTGTCAGTCCTGTTCTCTGGATCCAGGTGCTCTCTAGGCAGACTCATGTATTTCCATGACTTTAAGCACCACTTACAGGCCCGGATCTCTGAAACATAGCCTCTTCTCTTTCTAGAGCTCCAGAAACCCATCTCCACCTGCCTATTCACATCTTCACAGAGGTGTCTATTGGGCATCTCGGAGTTACTGTGTCCAAAATGGAACTTCTAATTTCTCGCTCTGCTACCAAAGAAAACTCTCACATTTCCTTCAATGTTCCTGTTTTGGCAAATGACACACTGCCAGCCACTCAGATATTCATGCCAAAAACCAAGACCTTATCCTCGATTCCTCTTTTCCCCTCACCACATTCAAGGGCCGATCTCTCTGCAAGCTCCTTCTTTCCAACAGAACTCAAAGCCACCTACCTCTTCTCATCTCCCTGGCTCCACCAATCCCCTCGTCGACAGCACTGTACCCCTGACCTACAGTAGAAGCTTCACTCTCCTTTCCCTGGACACCCCACCCCAGTTTATCACAGGCCACTGTCCCTAACAGCAGCCAGACTTACCCTTTTAAAACATCAGTAAGAGGGGACGCCTGACTGGCTCAGTCAGTAGAGCACGTGACTCGTAATCTCAGGGTCATGAGTTCAAGCCCCACATTGGGTGTGGAGATTACTTCAACAAAATTGAGGGGTACCTGCCTGGCCTAGTTGGAAGAACATGTGAATCTTGATCTTGGGGTTGTGAGTTCGAGCCCCACACTGGGTGTAAAGATCACTATAAAGAAATAAACTAAACTAAAATGTCAACAAGAGCACTTCATTCTGCTGCTTAAAAGCGTTCAATGACTCCTAAGACGTCTGGACAGAATCCAAGTGCCTTACCACCATCTATGGAGCCAACAGAAATAGATCCCTAGCTATTTACCTGAGCTCACCTTCTGCTGCTCCCCTTGCCCTCTTGCTCAGGCCCTACCTACCAGCTCACAGTTCTTTGAACATTCAAAGCTCAATTTCATCTTATGGGCATTTGTTCTATTTTAGTTGTCCTTTCTATGAGGTTTGAAAGTGAGAGTGTCTTTCAGGCCATCTCATCCCCACTGTAGTTCCCTTAGAGTCTTTGCATTTGCTATTTTTCCTCCCAGGACTGCTCCGTATATGTTGATATTTACATATGTTTTGCATATGTTGATACCTCCTTCCCACCTTCCCCTAGGTTTAAGGTTATCACTTCAGAGAAGCCAAACCCTCAATCCCACTCTCTGTCACAAAGGCCTATCTTATTGTTCCCACAGCATTTACTGCTATCCAAACCCATCAACTGCATCGATCTGATGACATGTTTTCTCTCTGTCCCTCTCCCCACTAGAAGAGTAGGAACTCTGATTTTGTTACTCACCAATATAGTCTCAGGGACTATACCAAGTGCTATATATTCCTCTGGGAACATGTGCCAGATCACTGAGGCTGGAAGCCTACTTTTCTTCTGATGTTTTTTACATTCACACCTAACAGCAAAACAACCTTGACTTACTTTACCAAATTAAATTATTAATTTGTATGTCATAAAATTTATTACCTTTTCAGGTATCCAGTTCTATGAGCTGGAGAAATGCACAGTCACGTGGATGCCATCATTATCAAGAGGCAGATCAGATCCATCAGCCCAAAACATTCCTTCCCTCTGCTCTTTAGCCATCAACCTTTCCTCCCTTCCTAACCACCGATAACCACTGGTCTTTTCTCTGTCCCTATAGTTTTGCCTTTTTCAGAATGTCATCTAAGTGGAATCCTAATCTGACTTGATAGATTTAGAATAATGTATCCACGCAGACTGTTCCTCTTACCAGTAGTTTGTTTCTTTTCATGACCTAGCTTTTGTGGCTAGATCCAAGTTTGTTCACCTACTCACCAGTGAAGGACAGTGGATTGTTTCCAGTGTTATGGGATTTTAAATAAAGCAGCTGTCAACATTTCAGTCAGATTTTTTTATGTCCCAAAGTTTTCCTTTTCTCTTGGATAAAACACCAAGGAGTAAGCTACTTGAGTCATAGGATAAGTTTATGTTTAGTTTTATAAGAAATTGCCAAACTATTTTCCACAATGGCTGTATGTTTTTACATTCCCCTCAGTAGTGTGAGAGACTTTTAGCTGCTTCAGACCCTTCCTACCACTGTTTTGGCAGTTTAGGGTTTTGTTTTGTTTTGTTTTTCCCTGGCCAATCAAATAGGTATGTAATGGTATTTTATCACGGTTTTAATTTGCATTTCCCTACTGCCTAGTGATCATCTTAATTTACTTTGCTTATTCATTCATATTTTCATTGAGTACCTATATATGCTAGTCACAATGCTCCACAATGTGGAGGCCAGTAAGACTTCTTTTCCACCCTCAAGGATTTCTAGTCTAGGAGAAGAGGTAAATTAGTTAACAGACAAAACAAACAGTCCCACATGTGCTGGAACAGCTTATGAAGAAAGTGTGGTGTGGTACAGAAGAGGCAGAGGTATCTATCCCAAAGAGTATCTTCTCCAGAGCCCTAGCAAAATTTCTTTTCTGATTTGGGTCCTGAACAAAGAGCGAATTCTTAAGTTCCTAACTCTCAAGTTAGAGCTACAATTCAAATTAATATTTAAGAAGTCGATGAGAGTAGCCAAGACAGGTTGTGCCATACCTGGTCCCTAACCTTTTCCTTCTAACCCTCTGACCTGGAGAAAGGGAGGACAGCCCTTGAGTGGGAGGAGGGAGTCCTAGAAAGGGAGACCAGTGCTACTCCCCATTTAGGACATGGCTCCTGGGAAAGGGGGTCAAAGACTGATGGATGATCTTCTATGGCCCAGATGAGGGACAGACTCAGTGACAGTCCTGAGAAATGGCCCTGCAGATGTTCTTACAAACTATAATACCATTATCTGGATCCAAAAATTAACAAAAGAATGAAGTGGACACTGTAACTGTTCAGCCATGGATTCCTGGGACCCCTCCCCATTTTGATCTCAGTATGGCTTACATTTGAATTTGAGAATGAAATTCTCAAACCACCAACATTAAGAAGCAGGGAGACATCAATAGGAGTGAAGGGCCAGCATATGAAATCAGGCCACATGCATCCAGGAAGGTGGGTTGTTGCATCTAGATACTCATCTGCACTTAGAAAAACGGATCATCTTAAATGAACCCACTGTTGGCACCATGCCTTTTTTGTCTTAAAAAAAAAAAAAAAGTGATTCTTGCGTGGGTGGTGGTTCTAATTGTCTTTTGGACCTTGTTTTTAAAAAAAAATACCCATTAAAATGTCATACTGAGAGATTTATCTACATATAATGTAAATTCCACACAAGGAAGGACCTCAGTTAGGGTATTACAGAAAGCAGTTCCTGCACAGCACTCATCAGCATGGCGCTAATAAGAGCATTACTCGTCTTGCATAATAATCAAGGCCATTTACAAGCCTTGAGCCAATGTGCTGGAGGACTGCAGAAACCAGCTGCCTCCCCAGTTGCATGACTGTCTGAAATTTTTCAGAGAGCCAAGGCAGAAGTATGTGATGCATGTGGAAGAAGAATGCTGGCTTTTGTGCTCTTTTTGGGGGCTTAGTGGCTGATGTAGTCGTTAATGAGCACCAACTTTACCAATCTATATCTGGGCACCAGTTTTGTGATATTTGTGGGACACAGTCTTCGGTAAGAAGGCAGATTTTCTTTTTTTAAGATTTATTTATTTATTTATTTGAGAGAGAGAGTCAGAGAGAGAGAGAGAGAGAGACAGCATGAGCAGGGGTGAGAAGGAGAAGCAGACTCCCCACTGAGCCGGGACCCCCCCTCCCCCAACATGGGACTCTCCAGGAGCCCCCAAAAGACAGATTTTAGGCACGAGACACAGATTCAATGTTCTTAAACATTAGGAAATCAGTATTAATAACCAATAAATCTATGGGAGATGAGTTTTTAGTAGCAGTAAATAGCAAAAGTAGCAAAAATAGTAAAGTAGCAGTAGAGGTAAATTGCCTGTATTTGTCAGTGAAAACCAAAATTCTCTTTGGAAAAGTAGCTCAAAATCCCTTTTCTCAAGTGGCAACACACTTAGGAAGGGAACAAGATCAGATAAATTTCTGATTTTATTCTTACAGAAATAAAATTTTATCCCCTCAACAGGTCACTGGTTTACAAAATAAATACTATTTAATCAATGTGAAACATTAACACTTGGCTAGAAACTCAGGTTGTCCTGGATCTAATGTCATCTGTGACTTCAGAACCAGTCAGACATCCCTGAGGCTGATAGCAGAGACTTTCACCTCCTCCTCATTTGCTAAAAAAATAAAATAAATAAAAATTAAAAAACAAAAAGACAAAATAAGTAATAAAATAAATAAATAAACAAAATAAAAAATTAAAAAAAGAGAAAGAAGCCAGGGTGAGGGGAAAAGGTAAATCAACTATGATACAGCCATGCAAAAGCAAACCATGAAACTACTGGCAAAGAATGAGGTTGATCTTTCTGAACTCATCAGGGAAATGTCCAAGTTACACTGCTTGCTCAGTGAAAAAGTTCTTTTCTTTTCACTATTTTTTTAAGGCTATTTTAAAATTTTATTTATTTATTTGACAGACAGGGATCATAGTAGGCAGAGACACACAGGTGGGGAGGAAGGAAGCAGGGCCCCTGCTGAGCAGAGAGCCCGATGCGGGGCTCGATCCCAGGACCCTGAGATCATGACCCGAGCGAAGGCAGAGGATTAACCCACTGAGCCACCCAGGTGCCCCAAGGCTATTTTAAATGGCTACTCAGGGTATGGGGTGGGTACTAGCAGGGGACTTTCACTTTTGGCATTATTTGTTTGAGTATTCTATAACCTTTGTATACTATTTAATGAAAAGGGGGGGTGCTTTTTGAAGAGTTGTAAGCCTTTGATTTTTCTCCAGTACAAGGCATGATGGGAAGAAAGGATAAGGAAAGTGGGATGATAATTTTGATACTGTTCAGTCTCCATACAATTCTCAGAACTAAATTAATGTTCATTCCGATTGCAATGAATCTGAACATTGACAATACAGTGCTCGTTGATGGCTAGCTATGAGAAAGTGCCAGAGATTGCCCTGGCGTCTCCAGGTCGCAAAGAAAACAATATTCACAGACCTTTGATCTTTAAACCGGTAACTCTAGTCGTAGGCTAATTTTGGATTCCTGGGGCAGAAGCCAGGTGCATTTTGAGCCGATCATGTAGCAGGACTGCTGACACTGGCACACAAAGCAAACATAATAATAATTTAAAAAAAAAATGGCAGGGGGGTGCCTGGGTGGTTCAGTCGGTTAAGTATCCAACTCATGAGTTTGGCTCAGGTCATGATCTCAGGGTTGTGAGATCCAGTCTGGTGTTGGGCTATGCACTAAGCGGGAAGTCTGCCTCTCTTCTTTTCCTCTGGCCCTCTGTGTTCTCTCTCTCTCTCTCTCCCCCAATAAACAGATCTTTAAAAAAAAAAAAAAACACAACAAACAAACCAACAAACAAAAACTTGGCAGGGATCTGCCCGCAGCACATAACCATACCTTTAAAAAGAGAGAGTCAATTCAACTGGAGTTATACACCCCAGGGAAAGGGCCCAAGGGTCCAAGTC
Source organism: Neogale vison (assembly GCF_020171115.1). Taxonomy (NCBI): domain Eukaryota; kingdom Metazoa; phylum Chordata; class Mammalia; order Carnivora; family Mustelidae; genus Neogale; species Neogale vison. The sequence continues at coordinate 214,686,204 of NC_058091.1, forward strand.
CACATAGCTGCGGGAGGCATCTCTCTCTAAGAGCAGGACCGAGCAACCAGCTCATCTTTCCTGCTAGTTTCTCTCTTTCTTTTTCTGAGCTCTGGTCCTACCATTGGGAATGCAGAGTGAGTGGTCAACAGCAGAGGGAAGTCATGTTATACCCCTGGTTCCTGAGTGTGACTTGTCATCCTAACCATGCTTTCAAAGAAGCAAACTTCCTAGTGGCTTTTGAAAGTCAGAAATTCATGGGCTTATTCATCAAGATTATTTTTTCTGGATTATCTTCTGTGAGGGCTTCAAATATGGAAAGAGTGACTACGAGTGCCTTTCCAGAAAGAGTTCCTGGTGCAAGCATGAATGACTCATTCAAGCATGGTGCTTCCCAAGCTCCACTGGAAGAAAGAGTCTAAGGGTTTGAAAAAAGCGGGTAGCATAAGAAGTGTGTATACGTGTTTCTGTTTTCAACAAAGGTTCTTTGGGATTTTCTTTTTTAGACAGACACTAGTATAACATTAGTATTATGATAATATAGGTCCATTAAAATTTTATCAAAGATTTCATGTAACTATATACTATAGTAGCCTATAGAATTGGTAAATTTTGACTACATACAAATGAAGCTTGTATCATAAGTGCATAAAAAGGCAGCTCATTACTTTGTAACTACACATTTTATATACTTACACTTATTATCTTATAGCATATATAGGGACACATTGACTTTCCTTCTCTATCCTACATAAATATTTACTTAACAACAACTGTGTATGTTTGCAGATTTATATTAAGATTTTTTTTTTTTTTGACAGAGAGAGAGAGAGATCACAATTAGGCAGAGAGAGAGGGGGAAGCAGACTCCCTGCTGAGCAGAGAGTCCGATGTGGGGTTCAATCCCAGGACCCTGAGATCATGACCTGAGCCGAAGGCAGAGGCTTAAAGCACTGAGCCACCCAGGCGTCCCATTAGAGGTTTATATTAATACATAATCTCTTGGATAAGCTAATGCCCTGGCTTAGGAACCTGAAAAGCAAACAACTAAATATTAAGAATTCTTCCAACAGGTAGAAAGTTGGACTAACAGACTCTAAAGCTCTAAGTTCCTCTCTGATTCTAAGATCTTATGTCTGGAACAGGTGAAGCCATCAGAAATTCTCTCTGGAGAATAGGTCCATGATAAGAAACGGAGCCCTTTCAGAACTTAACAAAATAAAACTAAACCAACTTGTGAACTGCCATTAGTTCTGACAAATGCCCAAAGGTTGAGAAAAAGGACTTGCGGCAAAACAACGATATTTATTCTGTATATTAGCATCCCAGTCGATCTGCTTTTAAAGTAGCTGTCCTTAGAATACTGTTCAGTTATTTTTTAACTGCAGTAAACACGCAATGTTCTATACATTAGTTTCAGGTGTGCAACATAGTGATTTGACAAGTTTTGCTCGTTAGGCTATGTTCACCACAAGCGCGGCTGCATCTGTCACCACACTCTAACCATACCACTGACTCTGTTCCTGTGCTGTCCCTTTTATCCCCGTGATGTATTCATTTGCTATCTGGAAGCCTGTATTTCCCTCTCCCTGCAAACTGTTTTGCCCATCCCTGCTCTCCCTTCCCCTTTGGCAACCATTAGTTTGTTCCTGGGATTTAACAGTTTCTGTTTTTTGTTGATTTCTCAGATGATACATATATGAAATCGTGTGGGACTTGTATTTCTCTGACTTATTTTACTTAGCATAATGCCCTTTACATTCATCGATGTTGTTGCAAATGGTACAATCTCATTCTTTTTTATGGTGGAGTAATATTCCATTGGATGGATATACCACATCTTCATCCATTCATCTGTCACTACACACTTGAGTTGTTTCCATATCTTGGCTGTTGCAGATAATGCTGCAATAAATACAGGGGTGCACCTATCTTTTTGAATTGGTGTTTTCATTTTCTTTGGTAAATACCCTATATTGGAATTACTGGATATGATATTTCTAATTTTTAGTTTTGGGGGCATCTCCATACTATTTTCCACAATGACAGTATCATCTTTACATGCACCTACACAAGGGTTCTTTTTCCTCCACATCCTTGCTAACACTTGTTATTTCTTATCTTTTTGATACTAACCATTCTGACAGGAGTGAGGTGGTATCCCATTGTGGTTTTGATTTGTATTTCCCTGATGATGGGTGATGCTGAGGGTCTTTTCACATGTTTGCTGGCCATCTGTATGTCTTTTTGGGAAAAAGATCTCTTCAGGTCCTCTGCCCCTTTCTTCTTCTTCTTCTTCTTCTTCTTCTTCTTCTTATTATTATTATTATTATTATTTGTTTTGTTTTAAGGATTTTCTTTCTTTATTTATTTGACCGACAGAGATCACAAGTAGGCAGAGAGGCAGGCATAGAGAGAGGAGAAAGCAGGCTCCCCGCAGAGCAGAGAGTCCAATGTGGGGCTTGATTCCAGGACCCTGGGATCATGACCTGAGCTGAAGGCAGAGGTTTTAACCCACTGAGCCACCCAGGCTCCCCTTATTTTTGGTTTTGAGCTGTGTAAGTTCTCCATATATTTTGGATATTAATTCCTTATTAGATATATCATTTGTAAGTATCTCCTCCCATTTAGCAGGTTCCCTTTTCATTTTATTGACAGTTTCCTTTGCTATGCAAAACCATTTTATTTTGCTTTTATATTTGTTTCCCTTGGCTCAGAAAATCTATCTAGAAAAATCCTTCTATGCTCCATGACAAAGAGATTATTGCCTATGTTTTCTTCCAGGAGTTTTTAGGTTTTGGGTCTCCTTATTGGGTCTTTAATTCATTTTGAGTTTATTTTTGTCTATGGTGTAAGTAAAATACTTTTTTTCCCCCCTAAACTGTGCTCTGTATAACTTCATGTCTCCTGTTTTATTCCAGATCAGGATTTCTTTTTGTTCTTTGCATATGGCCTCAGCAAGATCTCGCTTGTGATCAACGAAAGCTCTCTATCTATTCCCTAAAGATTCTCAATGATATGACACAAAAATACTAATGGAAACCATTTTTAGGTGAAAGTTATTTCCCCAGGGTGGGGATAAAGAGAGAGCCATAATATTTCCTGTGTTATGACAACAGAGGTCAGCCCGAGTGCTCTTTGTGGCTGATGCCAAAGGTCACACTCATACATCTTTGCCAACTGTTGCCCCATCTACCTGCTCCTTTTTTCTGGCCCCATTTTTTGCCTTGTAGTCTCTGATCCAGAACAAATCATTTAACACTTGACAAGTAAAACAGCTGCTTAGCTCATGATTCAGCCCCCAAATGACCCTTAGAGCTTTGCCATTTATGTCAAAGAAATTCCATTCTAATGGGCTGGGAAATACGTGCAACCACGTGACCTGGGAGCTCTGGTTTCTGGGGTTGTGCCTCAAGGAAGGGGACATCGTGGGCCCCTTCCAAGTGCAGTGGACAGCAGTACAATTCTGGAGATGTCCACCCTCCAAGTCCCATTGCCAGCTGTGGTTCACATGGATCCAGTTTAACACCACACCCTTCACATGGTCTCAGGTTCCTAGCTTACTGACACCAGATCCTTCCTAAAAGGCCCCGCCCAGCTGGAGGCACTCAACCTTCCTCGAAGCCTTCCACACCAGAAATGGGACAGTCAGCCTCTACTCTTGTCCTTCTCTATGTCCAGCTGGCCACTAAGAAATGTTATCTGCAAATACTTTGGCATCTTCACCACTCCCCATCCATATCAATTTGGAGAATTCCTAGACTTTATTTTAGTCTTCTATTTACCAAGTAGAGAGAAATGACTTCTGAAAATTCTTCGGGACACGCTAAAAGGTAATCACTTCCTCCAGTGAGTTTTCTTGGTATCCTGTGAATTCCCATAGCGCTTAAGACAGTGACTGACAGAAAAGCCACAGGAGAGACTCATTTTTTTATCTGCAAGTCTGTTCCTTTAAGCCAGGGGCCATGTCTTATTCATCTTTAGTATGAAATATGGCAAAAAGTGGTCACTCAGCAAAAGCTTATTTAATTAACCAATGAAGAACCCACTCCTGGATTCCTTTATGATCAGTTTGCCTAGAATATTTCAAAGTGATTTTCTGAAAATCTAGCTATTCCCTAATTTCTAAGTTAGGGAATATATAGGAGGGTGTTTGTTTTTGTCTTGTTTTTGTAACTGATATCTAACTTGATTTCCTGGTGGTAAGAGTATGCTTGGTGGTTTTTGAGATATGGTGGAACTTGCTTTAGTGCACAGAGTGATCCATTTTTGTTTTTGTTTTCCAGCTTTATTAAGGTATGGCTGACAAATAAAAATTGTATATATTTTAGGTGTACAATGGGATGATCTGATGTGTGCATACCTTGTGAAATGATCACCACAAATAAGTTAAATAACACATACATCACCTCACCTTTTTTGCAGGGGGGTTGTGGAGGGAATACTTAAGATCAACCTCTTAGCAAATTTCAAGTATACAATATAGAATTATTAACTATGGTCACCATGATATATATGGAACTCTAGACATTAGATCCCCAGAAATTATTCATCTTTTCACTGAAAACTGTGCAAGCCTTTGACCCATTTCCCCAGCTTCTAATGGTCTATCTCCCCCACAGCCAGATAGGAAAGGGGGCTTCCCCCTACAGCAATGAATGCATTTTCTCATGGACAAAATTAATACATCCCACACACAAACTGGATTTCCATTTGGAAAAATAAAATTCTCAGGAATTAATAAGCTGATATTTAACTCAAAGGGATACCTCAGACAATACATCTTTAAAGCCTGCTTCCATTCAGACTGTCTGAAAACAAAACCTAGGAGCCCACATCAGTTCAACAGTTGGCAGAGACCCAATTCACTTCTGCCCATCCTTGATTTATAACCCTGTAGGAGACATACAAATGCTGTTTCTCCTCACTCGCCCCTTCCCTTTTGTTCAAAATGTCAGGCATCTACCCAGAGTTAAGTTTCACCTTTGCTCTCTGGAAAGGCTGCCTGCTTGGGTCATTAATCCTGGGCCAGAAAGCAGCTCCTCGCTGCTACTGACTGTAGAAAGGATTGGTCCTGGCGTATCCCAGAGAATGTTTTTCGAGGGCTGTGGCGCCAGAAAAAATCAAACCCAGAGTGACTGAGTCTGGGACAAATGCAGCAGTTTTTCATTCCCTATCACCTTCTGTGGCTGCTGCTGAGGAGAAATGATCTAATAACTCAGGGAGCCCATGATGACAAAGCACCAGAACCCAGGGAGGTGGCTGCTCCCGCACAGGAGGCTAGGAAACCAGCTTCAACTGGAATGGTATTTCCCAGCCCTGAGAGCTTCCTATGTGGGCTCCCTTCCTGCTCAGGACAGTATACCCATTCTGATGACAGTTTTGGTAAAAGAGAGGAAGATTTGAGTACCAGCTGCGACTCATGGCAGATTCATGGCCTGCCGCATATTCCCAGAATATTTAGAGCATGCCCACCATTCATCAGGCATCTCGTACACATCTTCTTGGTTAATACATCAACAATCCTGTTCCCCAACCCCCGCCCCCCCCACTCCCATAGGGTGAATGGATAATAGGCAGGCCACCAGATTTGATTTAAAATAAAAATTTTAGTATAAGTGTGTCCCATGCAATATTTGAGATATACTTATACTAAAAAATTTATGTATTTGCTTATGTGAAACTCACACTGAACTAAGAACCCTGGTGTGTGTGTGTGTGTGTGTGTGTGTTTTGCTAATTCTGGTAACTATATCCCAGGAGACATTTGGCAATGTCTGGATACATTTTTGGTTGTCATGATCTTGCAGGAGGAGTTACTACTGGCATCTAGTGGGCAGAGGCCAGGGATACTGCTAAATAATCTTACAATGCACAGAACAGCTTCTCCACCCCCAAAGAATTACCCAGTCCAAAATATCAGCAGCACTCTCAACTAGTCACTGGCGTTGTCTGTGTTACCAGGACTCAAAGTTAACAGAGCAGATGAAGGTAGTTTGAAGATTGTTTTCAAACAGATATGGGGAAGCAGAGTTTGTGAAGACTTCAGATTTCATTCCTGATGAAGGCGTTTTGCTTAGTATTAGTTTTCATTATAAAGTTATAAGCTCTTTCTGCTATACAATTGATCTATGGGTTTGTCATTTTCCTCCTTACATACTTTTTAAAGGCACCCTGACAAACAAAGGTGGCACATAGTACAACAGAGCCAAGAAAGGTTTCTCCCCCATTGGGGTTTTGGCCAAGGCTAGCATTATCCCTCAAATGCTTTTGAGAACACCTGGAGCTTATAAGTGGTCATTACTGCCAACAAGGTAATGACCAAATATTCCCTGCAGGATCTGTATTCTTGTTTCATAAGGGTGGGAGAGGTTTCCTCTTCAAATTGCCTGCTAATCTTCAGGAATGGGGAAACAGCATCCTTAGTAAAAGAACCTGGCTTCAACTGCATGTTCCCGTCAGGTTACACCAGTCAAGCTGTGGCAGTCAGGGCTGGAAGGCCCATATGGGGTTCCACATGACCTCTACTGAGGACCTGGGGAAGTGTTCCTCCTCTTCAGGTCCCTCTTGGCTCCAGGCTCTTGGCATCCGTCTCTGGTCTGGTCCATCACCGTGCCCCAGGATACCATCGTCCAAGTTCACGGACTTCTCACAGCACTCATGCCCATCCTCTGCACAGCTCACCTGCTCTCCTCTCTCTGGCATGTCAGTGGCAATGCAATCACAGGGAAGAGTATTGAAAATGCACATTAATGGGGCTCCTGGGTGGCTTAGTGGGTGAAGCCTCTGCCTTCGGGTCCTGGGATCGAGCCCAGATGCGGGCTCTCTGCTCGGCGGGGAGCCTGCTCCCCCACCTCTCTACCTGCCTCTCTGCCTCCTTGTGATCTCTGTCTGTCAAATAAATGAATAAAATCTTAAAAAAAAAAGAAAAGAAAATGTACATTACCAGCCTCCACTCCTGTAAGAATCCACATTTAGGAGCGCTGAAGTGGGTCTGAAAACGTGCATCTCCAACAGCAGCCTAGGCAGTTCTCATGCAGGCTTTACACCTAAGAAAACCAGCTTCCAGGCTCCCTCATCACCTGGTCTTGGTTGCAACCGCCTGTGACAGACACCCTTTAGTGCCTCAGCTCAGCTCTTTCCTTCTTACCCTTATCATTGGCTTGCAAAATTCCTATTTATACTTCTGGGCCCAATGCAACAGAACTGCCCAGAATTAACAGCTTTGTCTTTGGTATTCCTACAGTGATTTATACATCCTGCCTCTTCCAGCATTTATCACATATTTGTTTATAGCAAGTTCTCTGCCATATTCCAGAGGTAGAACATTTAATCTGTTGGATCATGTTAAGCAGAAAAGAATAAACAAAAGGGTACTTTAGATTTTGGTATAACTTCTACAGCCGAAGAGGTATGCTGAGTATAGTTTGCCATGTAATTTAAAAAGTCCTACTGTACTTGGATTGCACATCTGTCTTATTGTAAATCACACATTTGTCCAGTTTTGTTTCCCTATTACTTCTCAGTTATACCAGATTTTTTTTAATTGGGTTATAAGATCCATATCAGTCATTCATTTCCACCTGTTAACTAAGAGCAGTCTAGCTGTTCTGCTACCACATCTGGAGATGCCCAGGGAACATCTCAGATGCACTCATGAATACAGGCTTGCCATCACCCTGTGGTGTCTTTTGTTTCTGTGTTTTGGGAACCTACTGACAGATAGAAAGGCCTTCAGTATCCAGCAAAGCCAGAGGATGCCCTGCTCACCTGCCACTGTACGACTTTGAAGCATCTCTGCAAAGGGGTGGACAATTCAGGCCATGAATCAGACTCCCTAAACCGGAATCCTCCTTCTGCTGGTTATTAGCTGTAAGACCTTGAGCAAGCCACTTAATTGCTTTTTATGGGTTTTCATGGTGGCAAAATACACACAACATAAAAATTTACCATTTTTAATTTTTTAAAGATTTTATTTTTAAGTCATCTCTATCCCCAACACGGGACTTGGAATTACAACCCCAGAGTCGTGCGCTCTTCCAGCCGGGTGTCCCTAAACCCCTTTTAATGTACAATTCAGTGACATCGGATATATTCACGTTGTTGGGCAAATATCATCACCATCCATCTCCAGAACTCTTCATCTCTCAAGTTCTATACCTATGAATAGTGATGGCCCATTTCCCACCTCTACTCCCTGCCCCAGGGAACCACCGCTTCACTTTCTCTATCTATGAATCTCACTACGACAGGTACTGGATCTAATGGGAATCATACAGTATTTGTCCTTCTGTATCTGGCTTATTTCACTTACATTGATGCCTTCGAGGTTTGTCGGTGTGATATCTTATTGTCAGGATTTCACTCCTTTTCCAGGCTGAAGAATATTCCGTTGTGTGTATTTATCACACATTTGTTTATCCATTCATCCATCAGTGGGCTCCGGTTGTTTCTCTCTTTTGGCTATTGTTAATAAAGCTGCTATGAACACTGATGTACAAATATTTCTTCAAGTCCCTACTTTCAGTTCTTCTGGGTTTAGAGCTAAAAGGAGAACTGCTGGATCATGGGATAATTCTGTGTTTAGTTTTTGGAGGAATTGCCATATGGACTTAACTGTTTGATTTCGTTTCTTTCTTTCTTTCCTTCCTTTTCTTCCTTTCCTTCTTTTTACACCAAATGCTTTATTGTTCTGTTGAGATGCTTACAAATACTGAAAATCACCCAGCCCAGGGCCTAGCAGCCATGGCCTAGTGGTGGGCAGGGAGGTGGGCTTAGTGCTAAGGCATGAAGGGCTGAGGCCAGACAGCTGGTGGCCTGGTCTTCTGTTCTCCATTTCCTTCAGCCTCCCGAGGTTGAAGGGAGGGCAGGCAGATCTTGGGGTCCTCTCGCTCTGCTGCCTCCTCTCCTGCTCAAGTTCCTCAGGTTCCTGATTGAGCAGCCCTCCATCCCTGTTAGAAACTCAGCCTGTACAGAACCCATCAAGCCGCCTCTCCCATTCACTTCCCTTCTCCTCTAGTCTTCGGATGTCTGAGCTTTGTCCTTCTGGGTCTAAGGAAGGCATGAGTGGAAGGGAGAGAGCTGGACTGGGGGGCTGGCAGGCTGTGTACCGGGGCCTGGAGACGCAGGCAGGGGCTGCTGTAATGATTAGTCTGATGGGATCAAAACCAGTGCCGTGCATTGCCAAGGCTGCTCTTTGTGCCAGACTTGGCCCTGCCATCATTACTCATAGGCCTGGACCCAAAGGCTCCTTCACCCAGTCTCAAAATTCCCCTTTTCCTATCTTGGGCTCCACCAAGCTCAAAAGATTCCTTCAAAGACATCTTTTATAGCTCATCTGCCATTCCCTCTGACTGAGCTGAAATTTGAGGGAAGAGAAAGTGTACAATTGTCAAGGTCCTTCTCTTCGACTGGGTGGCTGGGCCAGCTTTGTCTATTTGGCTCCTTTTCCTCTCTGTCTTCTTCCCTCAGGGGCTTCTCTCCCCCCAAGGAAGGGGGGTGGTCACAGTCTTTACAAGCACACCCTGACCAGCCTCCCATGTGCTCAAGATAACGCACTCAGTTTAGGCTCCCCTGTGACATTGCTCCATCACACTTTCGAGATTAAAAAAGTGAAGATTCTTTTTAAAAACAGCCTTAACTTTGAGTTACCATTGTTCAACATCACTGGTCCTCAGAGAAATGCAAATTAAAACAAGGAGATACCATTTCACGCCCACCACGCGTTGGCAAGGGTGTGAGGCCGGCGGAACTCTCACGCGCTGGTGGTGGGAGTGTAAAATGGTACAACTTTAGAGAATCCACAGTATCTTATAAAGTTAAACATGTATCTGTCATATGACCCAGAAATCCTACTTCTGGGTATTTATCTAAGAGAAATGAAAACCTAAACCGAGTTGGGGCTGCTCAAAAGACCTGTATAAGAATGACCAGAAAGCTAAAAACAGACCCCTCTCCCTCCACATACACAGAAAATCCCACAAAAAACTAGAAGCAACCCAAACATCTACCAACTGGAGAATGGAAGAACACACTGCGATGTGTTGATATAATGGGACTATTTTATAACGAAGAAATGAACTGCTAATACATGCAACAAAACAACATGGAGGTATTTTAAAAACATTATTGTTGACTGAAAAACCCAGAATGTTCCACACTGTGTTTATATTAATTTCAGAACTGGGAAGAACTGACCTTTGGTAACAGAAATCAGAACAGTGGTTGCCTCTAGGGTGAGTAGTCAAGAGGCTGGCTGAAAATGGGTGAGAGGGAACTTCTGGGGAGGATGGAAATGTTGTGTTATCTTGATTTTGGTGGCAGTTACAGGGATGTATACAATCATCAAAATCCACTGAACTGTACCTTTAAGACTCTTGCATCTTTTGGGATGTAAATTACAATCTCAATTTAAGCAAGAGTCGTCTCAGGACAACCACCCCAAGATTACAGTCCTAGTAATATGCCAGGGCTCCAGGCGAAGCACTAGCTACTTTATCAACTAATCTGATTTGGAGCCATGCAAATTGTATTACTCTGGGTTTAGAACTATTTCAACTGCTTGCATTTTAACAGACAACATTCTTTTTTGTTTTTCACAGCAGAGGTGACCAAAGGTGAGGTCGGGCTCAGGTTCCAGAGGAAGCTCCTTCTCCCCTTTTGTCGGGGGTCTCCTGCACTAAGGTAAATCCTAAAGGTAGAGTTTCCAACCCCAGAGAACTAAGGGAGCTGGGGCCATTCCTCCTTGCCAACGGGAGATTTCTGAGGCTGTTCCCCTTCTGACTAGGATCATGCTGCCTAAGAAGGTCTTTAGCAGTCAATCAGATGAATCAAATAAAAATTACATTCTGCCTCAGCACCATGTAATCCAAAGGATGACAGCAGAATTACTGTTGCTAAGGGTTCAAGCCACAGAAACAGGTAGTTTTGACTTTTGTATCTCAATAAGTTCTTTGCCCTCCACCCTATCCCTCACAACCACAATTCTGACACACACACGCACAGGCACATACGCATACATGCATACACGCTGGAACTACAGAGAATATTTAGCCCTAGAGGCAGCAAAAATGATGAGCTGAAGTAATAAGATGTTTTAATTAATAAGATTAATAAATAAGGAGGGGGGGCGCCTGGGTGGCTCAGTGGGTGAAAGCCTCTGCCTTCGGCTCAGGTCATGATCCCAGGGTCTTGGAATTGAGCCCCGCATAAGGATCTCTGCTCAGTAGGGAGCCTGCTTCCCTTCCTCTCTCTCTGCCTGCCTCTCTGCCTACCTGTGATCTCTGTCTGTCAAATAAATGGATAAAATCTTTAAAAATAAATAAATAAATAAATAAGGAGAAAAAGCAAGGAATTTCTTTGCTTAACTCAGTGGTTCTCGAAGTCTGGTGCACAGAACACTTGTGAAGGTTCCTAACTACTGCAGATGGCTGGAGGTGGTGCACTGGGAGGTCTGACAACCAGGCTGTTTAAACAAAATGGGAGGCATGATTTGATACAGTCTAGATGAAGATAAAGAAGGTTTGCAGAAGTTTAGAAGTCAATGCATTTGCGTCGAGACCAGTAGAAAAAGTTCAAGTGCAACTGTAGAGATTTAAAATTCTGATCAACAAGAAGAAACTTGTTGGTCAAGCATTTGCCTTCCGAGGGCCAAGTAGAAATGTGAACTGACTGGTTTTTCGGTTTTATGGATGTCTTTTTTTTTTTTTTAAAGATTTTATTTATTTATTTGACAGAGAGAGATCACAAGTAGGCAGAGAGGCAGGCAGAGAGAGAGAGGAGGAAGCAGGCTCCCCACTGAGCAGAGAGCCCGATGCGGGACTCGATCCCAGGACCCTGAGATCCTGACCTGAGCCAAAGGCAGCGGCTTAACCCACTGAGCCACCCAGGCACCCGGATGTCTTGAAAAGATAAATACAATGACATTTTTAAAAAGGAGGCATATTTAAAAAAAAAAAAAGATTTAGGAGTGGGAGAGTTTCTGGCTAGGAAATGAATTTCTGTAGAAATGGCCCTTTTTCAGAGTCCAGTTTACACAAAGGAAAATCAAAGTGAATTTTTCAAAATACCTCAGGAGCCCTCCAAAAAACTGAACTTCGTGACGAACACAAGAGAAGCATCTGGCAGAAAAATAGGACTGAGTGGAAATCACCAAGCCAAAATGCATGTCCCTCATCCGTTCTAGGGTGCTTAAGAAATGGTGAGCTGTGATTAACCCTAATCAACACTGGGGGGCACTCTGGATTCACAAGCTACACAAAGATGAGGCACTCTTAAAAGCCTCTTGCCTGGTGACTTTCACTTGCCAGAATGAGGGGAAGCTTGAAGCAATTTAGACTAGGGCTCAAAAGTTGTTGTGCTTTTTCTTTCCTCCAAGGTTCTCATCAAATTCTAACTCAACCGCTACTCTCTCTCTTTTTTTTTTTTTTTTAAAGATTTTTATTTATTTATTTGAGAGACAGACAGTGAGAGAAGAGAAGGTCAGAGGGAGAAGCAGACTCCCCATAGAGCTGGGGACTCCAGGATCATGACCTGAGCCGAAGGCAGTCGTCCAACCAACTGAGCCACCCAGGTGTCCCCAACCGCTACACTCTTAAATGCACCTGGAAAGGCTCCCCTGGGAGATAGATACAAAGATGGAAAGGCAGGGGCCTGCCCTTCAGCTCCGAGGACGAGACCCAGCCACAAGAAGCCAGAGCACAAAGCAGCCTCCATGAGGGTCACGATACAAGGTCAAGGTCTTTGGAGCAAGTACAGAGGATCAGAACTGTTTCAGGAGTAAATCCTTCCCCACCATTTTGTAAAAACATCCCCAGAAACTAGCCTGCACCCGACTCCTTTTGTCAGGTTTTGAGTTTTTAAAAAAGGAGTAGGAAAAATGACCTGAGAGTGTATTTCATTCCTAATACCAGGTTCAAAAGAGAACCCAAGCACTCTTCTCCTGGAAAGGCCAAGATGGGAGCCCAGGTGAAAAGAGTCAGGAAGGACTCTTCCTGACTGTTGGGAGGTGGCCTGAGGGATGAGGGGCTGAAATGATGCAGTGTTCTTCTGGTGGCTCTGAGACTCAGCAGACCCAAGGGGTAAGCTGGGGCTGGCCCGGCATGCCTACCCTGGTAGGTTCCACTGGGTGGGTGGGGGGGCGGTTTGCTTTTAACAGGTATGGGCTGTAGATGTTTAAGGGTTATTTGAAACCAACTTACTCTCCAGGATTTGAAAAGGAATAGTCTGATGGAGCAAAGGAATGGTGAGCTATGCAAACAGAGATCCAAGCTAGGACACTGGGGCCTGAGGGCAACTCTGGGATTACAGTAAAGAAAGAAGCGTGAGTCTGTAAGGATGGTTATGAGAACAGGACTCTGAGACCGGGGTGAGGGAAAGGGGTACCGCAGACATGCTGGGGCAGAGGAGGGTGGGGCCAGGGCATGGGAGAAATGGACAGCATGAGAACAGAGTCTCAAGACTACTGCAGTCTCGTCCTGTTCCCAACTGCTTCATATAATTATAACCACAGGACAGCAGAATACATTGGTGAATCATTGTCTGGGAAAACAGAAGCTCAACAGAAAAGATTGAGCTAGAAACATATCTTAAGAGATAAAGCATTAGTGGTTCTGATTTTTCCTGGCAGAAAAAAAGCCAAAACCAAACCAAACAACAACAACAAAAAAACCTTTCTTGATTCTGTGGGGGAAAAAAACCCCCTCTGGTCAATTTGACTTATTAGGAATTAGTATGGAGTATCATAGAACTTCAGAAGTGTCTTTAATGCTATTAAGAATGATTAGCATTATATCAAACAGCTGTTTTTCCTCTTTCCATAGGCCACAATAGTAGGGAAAAGCCTGAAATTTTTGGTTAGCTGAGAATTTTCCAACAGTGAGTATTAAAACCTGTGGACAAAAATAAAATTCATTGGAGTGAGGGGATAGTCTTATAAAAAGAAAAATCAAACCTGAATATCTCATTTGTCTGGTTTGACCTGGGAAGGGGGTGAATTTGATTCACTTCACCTGCTTAGGATTCTCTTGCTCACTTCTCTTTACCCTCGGAGAACAGTTCTATTGTTGTCTTCTAGCTATAAAAACAATACACACTTATGTGGCAATTGAAACAATACAGAATATAATTTAAAAGAAAGCAAATGACCCTACATTTCAACATCCAGAGATAAACATAATTAATATCTGGGGTTTAGTACACTTATTAGTATTAAGTCATGAGAAGATTTCCTGAGAGCCTTGGGAAAGGAGGAGTTTCATTCACTAAGATTTTGAAACACGAATCTTGGTTCACAGTATGTTGGAGGTAATCTGCATATTTCACAATGAATATCTGGACCTATCTGCATCAGACATTACCTTTTAAACCTGGACACTCTGATAGAAAACAGACAGTTCCTAAGGGGTGGAAGAAAGGTCAAGAGACACAACATAAAGCTAAATATGGAGGTGGAAGTAATGCTTACGTTATGTCTCATTCCACTTGGGGTGCTCAAAACCAGCTTCTACCACCATTCTGGAGGCATGAAAGAAAAAGGAGGGCACCCTAGTGCTCTTAGGCTGCCCTGCTAAATTTGTAGACATGTTACGTTTCTACCTCCTGCCAAATTTGATGAGGAAAGTTCAGATTTTTTTTTTAAGATTTTATTTATTTATTTGACAGAGATTACAAGTAGACAGAGAAGCAGGCAGAGAGAGAGAGAGGAAGGGAAACAGGCTCCCCTCTGAGCAGAGAGCCCGATGCGGGGCGATCCCAGGACCCCAGGATCACGACCCCAGCTGAAGGCAGAGGATTTAACCCACTGAGCCACCCAGGCGCCCCAGGAAAGTTCAGGTTTTTAGAAAATCAATGGGAATATTCAGTAGTTCCTCATGTCACGACAGGAAGAAAGTTGTTTCTTCACTTCACTTGCCACTAATAATAGTTGGCAATAATTGTTTCTAAATTAAAACATGCCTGTAGGTAAAGCCTAAAGACTTCCACTGTGGATTGAAAATTCTGATACCCATTCCTATGGGGGAAGAGGGGTTTCCCCATGCACCCAAGCAATTCTGACAGCAGCTGGGTGTCCTATAAATTCAGTTCAATTGTGACATCCGGAAACAGCATCAAATTCCATAGGTTAAGGGCTGTCCCACAAGACTGTCTGCCTCCCACTGCCCCCTTAGACACCAAATGCAAGCATAGGTTGTCACCCGCACTTCTGACCTAGGCCAGAGACTAGAGGTTCCCATGACCTCTCTCCTTGGGTTCAAATATTTTGCAAGAGTGACTCACGGAACTCAAATATTGTTCTTACTGGATTATGGGTTTATTATAAAGGCTAACTCAGGAGCAGTCCAATGGAGGAGATGCACAGGGCAAGTTATGGGAGAATCCATACTCTCTGAGAGCCCCACTCTTCCTGAATCTCCACATGTGCACCAATGCAGAAGCTCCCCAAGCTCCCCAAGTTTTTACAAAGGATTCATCACATGGGCATGAATAATTAAATCATTGGCTATTGGTGTTTCAACCCAATCTCCAGTCCCTTGCCCTCCCCAGGAGGTCAGGGGACTCAAAGTTCCATTTACCAGGTTGGCTCTACTAGGAACCAGCCCTTACCCTTAGGTGTTTTCTAAATCACTTCAATAACATAACAAAAGACACAACTGTCACCAACAAGGAAGTTTTAAGGGTTTAGGGACTTCTGTGCCAGGAACCCAGTGGAAGGCCAAATATCTATTTCTTATTATAAATCTTAATGTCATTGTGATAATAAATGACAAACATTCATTTCACAAAGATGAAATCCTCATGAGAGAACTGTAAGATTTTCAGGGAGGGTGGAGGCAGGGGAGGAGGGAAAGAAAGAGAACAGTCCCAGAGACACTCATTTCTCTGGGTCTGTGTGGAGCTTGCTCTGAGGCAGAGAATCAAAGCTGAATGTGGAACCAAAATTTGTGCTCATTTGATTCCACAGAATTTTCAGAAACCATCCCCTCCACCAATATCTCTAAATTAACAGTTATATTTTCATCTTAGCTCTGGATATATTTATTATGATGGGTAAAATTTCTGGCATATTGTAAATAATGGAAACCGTAAATAAAACCTGGCCGTCACTCTTAAAAATGGGGCCAATGGAATCTCAATGCCATAGAAATTTGGAACAGTCATCAGCCACTTATTAGCCACAGGATCAAGCTCTCCAGTAGAAGGAAATTTTACATGATCTCCTTTTCTCCTTGAACTGGAAATTCCACTCCACTTACCCCAGAGAATTTTAACCTCATTTAAGTATATCGTTATGCATAAATCATGTATTTATGATTTGACTGACCAACCTATTAGGCCTCTCTGCAAACACATGTTCTAAATTTAAAATATAAAAATACCCTGACCACAAGCTTTCTAAATAATAAAGAACATTATACTATTATTACACAATTGATCAATGTAACAAAATATATTTTAGTTTTTAAGTTTGAGAGTTTTAAAAAGGTTTACTTGCTTTAGAGAGACACAGAGAGAGAGCATGGGAGTGCAGCGGATGGGGGCTTAGAGGGACAGAGAGAGGAAGAAAGGATAAACTCTGGCACATTCCACGCTGAGCACAGAGCCAGAGGTAGAGCTCAGTCTGGTGATGCTGAGATCACAACCTCAGCTGAAACCAGCAGACACTGAAATGACTAAGCCACCCAGGCGCCCCTAAGTTTGACAATTTTAAACTAAAAAATAAGGTTTTGTTGAAGTATATCTTTCAATAACTGAAATGGAGGGTTTTCCCCCCAATGGTTTCTGTAACCATGGGAGAATATTAAATATTGCTAAAGTGAGAGAGTTTATCATTAATTATTATTCATATAAATAAGTAAATGTGAATGGAGGGAGTCTGACTCTCAGCTACAAGGTTCAATGCTGGGAACTCTCACGTCTCCCAGTTTTCGTCACACAGTGTTAACGGCCTGCCAGTTTATTTGATTGGATTGTTCTCAACCTTGTTCAAACCAAAGAATCAGAAACCACTTGACTACAAAGGTATTTATTCATGCTCACTAGAGTCATTTTCCAACAACCTACACCAACATTTTGAATTATCCCTTATTCATAACCTAGAGCTTCCCAGCTGAGGATCTGAGCGGGCTCTACACCTCTCTTGGGTACCTCAGCTTAAGGGAGGGCTGTGTATGGAACTGCTTAAAACTGGCTTTTAAAACTAATGCTGTGTATGTCCTCTTCGGACAGTGACTTCACATACCTCTGTGTGAAGATCAAAGTCTGGAGTTAGCTGGGTAACAGACCTAAATCTACTATCTCACTGACCTGAAGGAAGTCACTTGCTCTTTCTGTACCTCATTTTCAATCATCATCATCATCATCATTATCAGCAGCAGCAGTAGTGTTGGGGTTGTCTGGAGACATGGATGGGATAATGGAAGTAAAGATAGAAAATTCTACGTCGGTGTCAGATAATGTTTCCCTTACTCTTTTGATACCAGGGATTCAAGTTTAACAAATTAGGACTTGGGGTCTTGTACACAAGTGATATCAATGCCAGGAATATGAGAATCTTGTTAACAAGTTCAAAACACCAGTCTACCAAACCTGTGATGCTAATGAACAGGAGCATGGATAGTTCTAACACTCGATAGCACTGGTTCTCAAAGAGGGGTCTCTGACCCAGCAGCCTGGCATCACCTGAGAGCTTGTTAGTGAGGCATGTTCCCTGGTTCCACAGACTTACAGAATCAGACTCTGGGGTGGCAAACCAGCAACTTCTTTTTTTAAAGGTTTTATTTATTTATTTATTTGACAGAGAGAGAGAGAGAGAGAGAGAGATATCATAAGTAGGCAGAGAGGCAGGCGGGGTGGGGGGAAGCAGGCTCCCCGCCAAGCAGAAAGCCCAATGTGGGGCTCGATCCCAGAACGCTGGGATCATGACCTGAGCCGAAGGCAGAGGCTTTAACCCACTGAGCCACCCACGCGCCCCACAACTTCTACTTTAATAAACCCTCCAGGTGACTCTGTTAGTGCCAAAGTCTGAGAACACTTGCTGTTCAGGATGATCTCTGTGTGAGGAATCATACTGGATTACCTTACTAGGAGATGGCATGAGAAGATGAGAAGAAGCATTTAAAGTGCACTACTTCTGCATCAACACGTCCCCAAATGTCGCAGAGGTGGGAAGTGCTCTTTCTTCCATTCTACAGGTGATGCCTGTGTTGCCATTGGTCAGGGTAAACCACAGGACCATCAGCAAAGGAGACTTGCTTGATGTCTACACCATTTTCAGAATATAACTGAAGACCTCTCAAAATACACAAACTAACGGTGGCTCCTCTTGTGGGCAAGGATAAGAAGTCCACTTGATCTTCCCTTTTCTACAGAAACAAACAGGTTTTTCTAAGAAGAAAACCATCCATGGAAGTTTTAAGGGAAGATGTAGCCATGCTCACCTGGCTACACTGTGTTTTGTTCTTGACAGCACTGTTTTCTGTTTCAGTGCTGCGTCAGGACAGCTGGGCCCTCCTCCATCTATCGCAAGGCTCCTAACGCTGCCCCAGGAAGTCTGCCATCAAACAGCCTCCATCACAGGCACAGTAGGCAACCTTCAGCGAGGCAAGGAGGGAACCCAATCCAGGATTGCTCATATAGGAAGAATGATGCAGCTGGACAAGTAGACATTTACCTATCTTCTTCCAATACAGTGTATTTAATGCATCTAGAAAATGGATGGGAAGAAGTGGTTCAGAACTCCTGATGCTAATGGGGTTTGGATGCTGTTTGCATAGTTGCTTATTTAGCACAAATGAAAAGGTAAATCAGCAGCAACAACTCTAAACCACAGTGTACTCAAGAAGATAAGCAAGCTTTCATAGTATCTCTAATAGGTTGACTTTGATATAGGACTTTGGTTTGTTTGGGAAGAAAGCCCTGAACAATTTGTTTTTTGTTTTCTGTTTTTTGTTTTTGTTTTTGTTTTTTTCTTTAATGGAGAAAGAAGATACAGGACTTTAAAAATACAAGGAGTATTTTGGTTGACAGCATATATAAAAAACAAAAATCAAGGGGCAGCTGGGTGGCTCAGTGGGTTAAAGCCTCTGCCTTCAGATCAGGTCATGATCCTAAGGTTCTGGGATCAAGTCCCACATCGGGCTCTCTGATTGGCAGGGAGCCTGCTTCCCTTCCTCTCTCTCTCTGCCTGCCTCTCTGCCTACTTGTGTTCTCTGTCCATCAAATAAATAAATAAATAAATCTTTTAAAAAAATTGAAAAACAAAAAATAAATTTGCTACATACCAAGGAAGAATAGGAACAGCATCTAGGAGATAGTTCTATTCTAACAATCTATGGAAAATAGAGAAAACATTTGAATTCTCAATATAAATTTGAGTCTTATAAAATTGTGGACCTAAAGTGGTCTTTCTTTTTTCTATTAAACCTGAAAACTGCTAAATTACCCAAAGTACCGACAATGCCTTTATCATTAGCTTTTAAGACTAAATTTGAAAATCAAACAGTACATGTATGTTGGTACTTTATAAATAAGTAGATGGCAAAGCAAAAAATCGAAGCAGGGCTCAGCCAGTCCCTCCTCACCTGCAGAGATATTTGATGCCAGTGATTATTAAATGCCTGAAAGAAGACAAGCAAGGCCACACTGAAGAGAGAAAATTGCCCACAATGTGGAAGGTTCTTGGTCTAGGATTTCTAATGACCAAGTTACATACATGTTGTATTGACCTTAAAAAAGGTTTCAGAACTGGTAATTTTCTTTCTTTCTTTCTTTCTTTTAATATTTTATTTATTTGAGAGAGACACACACAGTGGGAGAGGGAACATAAGCAGGGACAGTGGCAGAGGGAGAAGCAGGCTCCTTGCTGAGCAGGGAGCCTGATGTGGGACTCAATCCCAGGATCCTGGGATCATGACCTGAGCTGAAGGCAGATGCTTAATGACTGAGCCACCCAGGCACCCCAGAGCTGGTAATATTCTTAAGAGAAGAACACGTCATTGTGTGCTCTGGACTTCCACATTCATGCTGTATGGAGTAATCATCTGTGGTAATTCAGGAGCCTAGCATACATATACATAAAGCAGCTGAATTAGTTTCCTAGGGCTGCCATAACAAGATGCCACAGTCTGGCCTTAAGTAACAAAGTTATTTCCTCACAATTGTGAAGGCTAAATATCTGAGGTCAAGGTCTTGGGAGGTTTGGTTTCTTCAGAGGCCTACTACCATGGTTTCCAGATGGCCTACTTCTCTGTCTTCACATGGTTATCCCTCTGTGTTTTCTGTGTCCTAATCTCCTTTTCTTCTAAGGATGTCAGCACCCACCTCAGTGACCTCATGTAACTCTGTTACCTCTTTAAAGGTCCTGTGTCCAAACACGGTCACATTCTGGGGTACTGGGTGTTAGGGCTTCAACATAGGGATTTGTGGGCAACACCCCATCAACCAGGAGCAGCGGCCATCTTTCCAGCCTGGTTACCTGCCCATGGCAGACATGCAGTCAGTAATTGCTGAATGACTGAAACAAAGAACTGTGAGCCCCAAGTCCCTGTGCTGAGAGGAGGGAGCATGTGTTAGGAGACTAAGCGTAGCAATGTTGAGGCTGCAACTGGGTCACTCAGAAAAGTGCTATCAGCTTTTAAAAATATGTATACCATGGTTTGACCTGAAGAAAAATAAAATTTGGGATCAGCTCTGAAGAGACAAGGAGAAGCGACCTGGAGAGCCTCTCTCAGAGGGACACAGGAAATCTCTAAGATGACTTCCATTGTTCATTAGAATTCTGAGCTGATGTAAGCAATTAATAGCTGTTCGGAGTTTATGAAACATGAGGTTGGAAGCCCCTTTAGTGGATGTTGTCTACTCTGGAGTCCTTTGTTATTTTTAATGCACTCACACCAACGGGAAATGTCTTACGTCAGATGCAAAACATTTATCAATTTTATGCTCTCCTTCTAGTCACCAAGTTAAAAAAGAAAATAACACAGGAAATAAATTGAAAAGATGCATGATGCAGTCCCATTACCCATTAAATATTCAATGTTGGTTTTGAAAAATATTGTAACATAACTTAAATCCAATTTGGGTAGCATTTTAATATGATCTGAGACTTTTAAGTAATTGTGTTAATACCAGCAGCTGCTTTTATTTGGTTGGAAAAGTGATTCATTTTATAAATACTATTTTTAATGAAAATATATTCATGTGGTTATTAAGATGTCCGTTTGTACAAATTTCTCTTTGATGTGATAAGATAGCACGGGGATGTTACTATGCCTTACTCTGCTGTTACCACAGTGATGACAGGTGTGTCAATGAAGCACATGGCTGGGTTTTTGTACAGTGTCCCTGGTAGCACTGTGCTAGACCCAGTCGAAGACCCTGCAGAACCTTGGGGCATATAATTTTTTGTAGTCTCCTTATCAGTTCAATCAGACAACCATACAGCTGCTCAATTTTTTGTCACAATCCTTATAATGAGATACTTTTCAATGGAATCGCCTTACTATTAACCCTCAGTGGGTTACTGTCCCATTTGCTACACAACTGAAGGCTTTTATTCTGAATACTTGGTTTATGGCGTGGCCTCTCCATTCTCTTTAAAAGGCACTCTCTCTTGGGTAAATTGGAAGGGGAGGTGAACCATGAGAGACTATGGACTCTGAAAAACAGTCTGAGGGGTTTGAAGTGGTGGGGGGGTGGGAGGTTGGGGTACCAGGTGGTGGGTATTATAGAGGGCACAGCTTGCATGGAGCACTGGGTGTGGTGAAAAAATAATGAATACTGTTTTTCTGAAAATAAATAAATTGGGAAAAAAAAAAAAGGCACTCTCTCTGAATTGCAGAAGTCAGCTGAGAAAACCGAGTGGTTGATAACTTTAATTTATTTACACACCCTTATCTCAGACGGTCCCTCATTGGTAAAGAAAAATCTACAGATGCCTCATCTTTGTCTCGCTCTCCATTCCATGTTCTTGTGGCTGTTCTTTTGTTTCATGTCCTGCTTTTCTTACAATATTAAGAAAAATCGAAACTTAACTAGTATTAAAAATAAAATGGTGTGGCACCTAAGAGGCTTAGTCAGTTAAGTGTCTGACTCTCGATTTCGGCTCAAGTCATGAGCTCAGGGTGGTGGGAATGAGCCCCACATCAGGCTGTGTGCTGCATAGAGTCTGCTTAAGATTCTCTCTCTCCCTCTGCACCTCCCCTGCATGCTGTCTCTAAAAAAAATAAATAAATAAAATGGCCAACATGCTCTTTAACTTGATTTTTGTTTCTTTTTTTTTTTTAAGATTTTATTTTTCATTATTTATTTGACAGACAGAGATCACAAGTAGGCAGAGAGGCAGGCAGAGAGAGAGAGAGGAGAAAGCAGGCTCTCCGCCGAGCAGAGAGCCCAATATGGGGCTCGATCCCAGGACCATGGGATCATGACCTGAGCTGAAGGCAGAAGCTTTAACCCACTGAGCCACCCAGGCACCCCGATATGTAGCAATTTTAAAAAATCAACTTCCGTGCACCAAGGCACAGCAGATGGAAGAAGGAATAGGCATTACCAGCAGTAATAACTCATTATCTGAAATAAGTATACAGATAATAATCAACTCACAAGAAAAAATGAGTTGTGCTCAATAAAGGTCATTTTTTTCTACTTCTGTCCACAGTTCACAGTAAACACTTCTATCCTTACATGTGACAAGGGAAGCTGGTTTTGAGCAATAATTACCGACTGGTAAGGAGTGAACATGGTGAGTGAAAAGGAGCCTACAAATAATCACGATATGCCCACGAAACACTATGACCCCATTAAAATACTTACCTATAATTTCAGGGTCCCATCTGCTGTACACAGCAGCTCATGGGGCACAATCATTGTTCTGACTCAGCTATTTCCTCTCATCGATAGCATATTCTAAGGTCACTCAGCACTCTGACAATGAGTGAATCCCTTTTTAGGGCGTGACTACATCTCAGGCTCTTATCCTACCCTTGAGGAAACTGGGACAGTAGCACTTAAAGATTCTGAGTTTATTATTTTTCAAGACTGGTTCTTCAATTTCCACTCTGTAAAGGTCACAGCTATACCTCTCAGCAAATAAATCATTTTGAATCATTTCCTGGCTAGATAGTTTCAAAGGAAAAGTAAGGGTGTCACTTGAAGCTCCCTGAGGCTTCTGCCCTTAACTATTATCCATGGGTCCTAATTCTGTGAGTATTTCATGAACTTGGGATCCAATTCTTAAAACCATTTTGCTTGCACAAGTAGGTGACATTAGAGCAGAAAACAGAAGTGTTTGTTCATCCATATGTATATCCTTGGGTGAGGAAGCCGAGAAAATGGTGGGGATACTGAGTCTTCATGAGAGAGGAGCAGAACCACTACATCTTTCTTAGTTGGGTATATGGGGTCCCTACAGAGTACTTTCAAAGCACTCCCTTTTTCCCCTGCCCTACTACCCTGATTTTTTAAGCAGAGTGTCCCTTCTGCATTGTAGAAGTCTTTCCACCCTGCCCAAGCTGCAGTTAAGGTACCCATGAAACGGTTGGGGGCAAGGGGTGTTAGCGTTTAGGATTCAGGGAACATGCACCCAAAAGAGGTCTGTTTCCACAGTCTCAACAATGAGTCCAATTTTTCTCTTGAAAGGAACAATCCTGACCAGGTCTTCAGACAGTCTACAGCTATCTAAGCTGTAATACGTCTAAGGTGTCTGTTGGGGCCAAGTGTTCAACAATAAATAAGACTGTCCACTGGGTAGGCCAGACACAAGACTCAATTAACTCTGATGTTAATAAATTAACAATTATTCAAGACAAGTACTTATGTTATTGTCATTTTTCAACGTAAATATTAGGAATTTTTGACTTGCATCCTGGTTTCTTGGTATAGTCATATTGGCAAAGGGAACCATAGCCCCTTGTAGTGCAACAAAAGGAAAGGAATCTTCAGGGAAACAGAAAGGCTTAGACTCACACTGGGGCCTTAAGAATATAAATAAAAGAACTACTCATTGTATTGTTTTTTTACAGTCATTCTCCCAACCCCCAGGACTCCTGTGATGCAAACAAGGAGCTAGGCCCTCTACATCTGCTAATGGTGATGGGGAGTGTCAACAAACTTAAAAGATAAATATACGATGATGTCCTGAAAAATCCCCCAACCCCAATCTCTTATAGGCTAGAAAATCACCCTTTTACATCCTGTGTGTACATGTTGACACACACACCCCTCTTGCCTCATGGATGGAACCAAAGTTCTTTGCTTCTTTTCACTGTAGTGTTTTAGTGGGGCCACTTAGTAAACAGTCTGGTCTGATTAATCACATCTCTTCCTGGCTCCAATAATTCCATCCTTTAAGTACCTATAGATCAGATGCCCATCAATCACACAGCACCCCAAGCCTGCTATGAATCACTCACAGTTTCAATTAGCATACAGATTTAACAGCTGCCATTAGTGAGAACTACAGTCAGTGGAAGGAGCACAGCTGACCCAACATTTAAGACTGGGCAATGGCCCTAGAATCCAATACTACTCACAACATTTGAAGCATCGACCATTCTTGAATCAGGGCTGTCCGTGAACTTAGGTCTGTCTAAATGATTCTGTGGATTCCCATAAAATGATCCTCTGGTTACTAAACCTGGTACTTTTCTTAGCTCATCCTCTTTGACTCCCCAGATCCTGCAGGAACTAAGTTTCTGTCTTTGCCCCATCACCACACCATCCTGGTTCCCCTTTGACACCCTGGCATCTCTGTTCCAACAGGGTTAGCCCTACTTCCTTTTCTTTCAAGTTTTGGCTAATTAATTAATTAATTCATAATTAATTTAATCATTCCACAAATATCTATTGAGGGCCAAGCCCTAGAGAATCAATGACGACAGCTTCCTGGCCACATGGAAATGGACAAATTAGGGAGATATAAAAATCTAATGATATAGATAGCGGTTAGAACAAGGCATGACAAAATGAAGACAGAGACATATAGGGTGCTGTTATAGCTTACAGTTGAGAGGACTCGTTTCCATTTGAGAGTCATGACAAAGCTTCCTGGAAAAGTTGATATATCAGTTAAGTCCTAAGAATGACAAATGCTCATTAGGAAACAGGTATGTGCAAAGACAGTGTTCAGACCTTGCATTTGTTCTTTACAAGAACTCTTCACAAGTATATTCACATTGTATGTTTAGATGCCTTACATACCCTGCTAGACCTATGCCGGCCAATATGGCACCAGCAACCACATACGGCTATTAGGCCTTTGAAATTGGCTAATGTGCCTAAGGAACTGAATTAGGAATTTTACTTAATTTTAATAAACTTAAATCTAGAAACTGATGCTTGACTCTGTTATTAGAAAACTGTTAAGTATGTTTCAAGGAACTTGAGTGTGAATCTACTTTTTTCAACTGTAAATCTCCTAAGTGTGGCAAGAAGCCAGTCCCTATCTGAAGGAAGTACATTCCAGACGAGGGGGATGGCACATACAAACACACTGAGAAGGAAACATGTTTGGCATGTACAGAGCTGAGCAAGGCCAGTGTGGCTGGAGCTGAGCAAGAGAGAGCAGTAGGATAGGAGGTAGGCCAGGGACTCAGCCGGGTAGGTCAGGGAGGCCAAGGCAAGGACTTCCAAGTGTGATGGGAAGACACTGCAGGTTGAAAGCAGGAAATGGAAAATGGCCCTACATTTTTAGGATCATTCTGGTTGCCTTACTGAGAATAGTCTGGAGAGCACGAAGGGGAAGTGGAGCCATTAGGAGACTCTGGCACTGATCAATAGCAATTTATTGAACATCTTGAGGTACATGCAACAGGAAATGAGGACAAGTTAAATCTGCTTAGTATCTTACTACAAATTGAAAACAATCATTTTAAAAGCCATTTTTTTAAGAAGTCATTCTTCAGTCAACAATGTCACAGTGAGCCCACAGTATGTTCATGCAGGAATGTCTCTTTGCTCCTAGCCTTGTCTTCACCTCAGCTGAGGAAGTGTTAGAGGAAGACTTTCAGCTACATCAGGTAGTAAGAGCCCTTTAGTATTATACTGACTGTAGAACTGACTTGGGAGTCCTTGTGGAACCCTTCACTGGATGTTTGCAATGGCTGACAGACTCATTCCGGTTTTAGAAGACATGTATTTTTTTTCAATTCAGTGCTTTTCTGTAGTGCAAACATACCTACATATGCACACTGTTACCATTCTCTGAACATTGCTAAGGTAACTTCCTCCTCACCAAGCATTTTATAGGAGTCATCTTAAATTCTATTAATTACCCAATGAGTAGATGCTACTATCTTGATTTTCTTGAAGAAACAAAATGTTCCAAGGTATCGCAAATGGTCAGTGCAGAATGGTTTCAAGGGAAAAACACCTGGATTTGAATTCCAGCTCCACACCTACTATCTGCATGACCCCAGAGCACTGTTTCACATCAGTTAAAAAAAAAAGAAAAAGAGGGTCCAACTTGAAGCCACAAGGTCCAGTGTTTCTTAAAATATGGTCTAGGATCTACCTATATCAGAATGTCCAGCAGTCCTTATAAAAGCACAGACTGGGATTGGTCTGGAGTCTGCATTTTCATTAAGAAGTACAAATACTTAATCAGCATATTATTTATTTAGCATCTACTTGTAGGGTAGAATTAATATACTTTGAAAAATTGGTCATTTTACACTTATATATTACTTCTCTGGGGTACATGGAACTTCACAAAAGCTTCCTGTGTTTAGAGGTAGTGTCACGGTTTGGTGTCATCTGAAAAGAGCATGAGATAAGGACTTGGGTGCAGGTAGTTTATTTGGGAGGTATACTTTCCTTCCTTGATATGAAGGAAGGCAGACTGAGAGGGAAGGAAAGAAATTATGTATAAAGGATCCCTTGCTGGAGTGGTTTCTCCTAGAGCAACAGGAGCTCAGGCCCACTGGGGGTTCTCTAAGGCACCATGTAGAATGTGTCACAGAATGGTCCCTCCACAGGAGGTGAAGTTAAGGCAATTATCCACTACCTCCTTTTGCCTACTAGTTGAGGGCTGACCTCTGAGAATAAACTCCCTTGCATTTCACAGCTGCATTTTACAGACCTAGAGGTCTTTGAAAAGAGCCTTGAGCCCAAAAATTAGAAGGCCCCATAGCAAGTGCTTGTGGCGGGACACCTACTGACAGTAGGTAATGTCTACCTACTGTCTACATGGCACTGATGTAAGGGTATTGGGGATGTGGACCGGGAACAAAATACATCTGCTTCAGGCAGAATTCATTATAAACTGCCACTTAATTGCTCAGTTTGGGGTGGAAGACCAGGAAATCCACTGGGGTTGGCACAGAAACAAGAGCATATTCCTTCCCACACGTGCTACACTTCTGTGTTGCAATGGAGCAACAGAGCATCTCTGCGAAAATAGTCTTTAAGAAAAAAGACAAATAGATTCAAGATTTAGGGGGTCTTCTGATGAAAAAGACTACCCTTTTCCAGGATATGCTATGCCAAGCCACCTCCACGCATCACCCTTGGTCAACAAGCTCCTCTTGCATACAAAATATTCAGTCAGGTTTCTGGTGCTTCACTCTTCAGTAGGAACAGAGAGCTAAAGATCACCAGATACTTAAGAAAAGTTCCAACATCAGCGAGACCAGAACAGAAGAAACTCAGAAAAACAGGTAATGTAAGGAGAAACACTGCCCAATCCAATCCCTCAAATCCCATAGCCAATGCCCTCAGAGATGTAAGAGAACATAATGCAGCCATGCAGTATGGAAAGGTTGCACAGAAAAGGGTAAAGAACACACCAATCTCTTAGTTTAAAAAAAAAAAAAAAAGTAAGATAAGACATGAAAACTCAATAGAATGGTTGGAGGGTAGAGTTGAAAAGGTGCCTAGAAAGTAGAACAAAAAGACAAAAAGATGAACAAGAGGGAATCAAAATATTAGTCAATCAGTCTAGGTAGTTCAACACCCAATATACAGACATTCTAGAATGTTAGAACACAAAAAGTGGTGGAAAGTAATTATTGGGTGAAAAATCTCATGGGGGAATTTCTCCAAACTGAAGGACATAAGTGTTTAAATTGAAATGGCTCTGTAAGTCCCAGGAAAGTGAGAAAAAGAGAAAAAGAGACACATGAAGGCATATTATGACCTTGACACCAAGAATAAGGAGAAGAACTTACAGAGAGAAAATACAGGTTGTATATAGAGCAAAGGGAATCAGAAAGGCATCAGATTTAGCAATAATTCTGGATGCTGGAGGACAGTGGAAAAGCATCATCAAAAATTCTAAGACAAAATGATTTTCAACCTAGAATTTTATTATCAGCTATACTATCAATCTGGTATATGGAATGATAAGGGGAAGGCAGGGGAAGGAGAGGGTCAAGGGAGGGGAAGAAAGAAGGTAAAAAGATTGTATATGTTAAAAAAAAATTGTGTACATCAAGAAGTCTATGGGTCCCAGAAATTGGGAATCAATTAAGGAGAGCTGTGAAAGGAAGTCTCAGGATGACAAATATGTAGCTGACCCAAGAAACACAACAACCAAAGAACCCTAGAAGAAAGGCCTTCGGCATTAAGTAGTGAAAATGATAGGTCATCTGATATATTTAATTATGTTGAAAACCACATTGAGAGGTTGTACATGTACAAAGATTTCATGAAACACATAGAATGCCAGGCAAATGAAAATGCAATGTAATTATTGACTCCAGGAAAAGTAAAAGGTATGTAAGAAAGAAATCATCTAGAATACTACTAGGATCTGCAGAACTCATAATGATATAAATTCTGATTACTAATTTAAACAAACATTATGAGTTTACTGTGTTGATAGCATAGGAGAAAAAGAATTTGGAGGTGGGGAGTAAAAACACAAATTGTCTATTTCCATACTAGTCAACAGATAATGTGTAACAGACATATTAAGGGGAAAACAGTTTATCTACATAATTTGGGGGAAAAAAAAAAGAGGCAGATACAGAGGAAACAACTCTGATGGTTAAAGTAGTTGTTCCTGAAGGGAAGGAATGGAGGGTGGGGAGGGCAGGACATAGAACAATTTTTTATTATCATCCATTAGAACCCATTTTGTTGGATTACCAGGTGTTACATTAAATGTTTTTGGACACACTGCTGACATGTTGAGTGGAACATCTGCTACCAAAAGTGATCCATTTCATCCTAGAGAAAAAATGGCTCAGCTGAGACAAGGGATTTGTTTCTCTGTAGGAAAACAAGGGTCTTACCACTCAACTCCACAGCATGCAATTTCTAGATTAAGATCCATCTTTTAAAATACATGCATCTTTTGATTTTGTATAGGATGGGACTGGGGGAGATTGCTCACATCACCGTATTTTTCGACACTTTCATCAATTTAGACGCCAGCGGAGTCATCTATAGCAGGCACAATTAATGAAATACACTAAGTGTATCTGTAAGTTAAGGACAAAAGAAACAAATGTGTTCTTTGCAGAAACGTCTGTTCATGTCCTCTAAAATGATATTTCTCTCTGGATTTGAAAATGGGTCACATGTCATTTTATTATGTTTATTTTTTTTAATCTTGATTCATCTTTGCACTAAGCAAATCCCATGTGAAATTGATAGCCTGAGATTTCCAATATAAGCATTCACAATACACTTCAAAGCCGAGATTTTATGTCCTGAGTCTCTGCCATGTTGCAAACAGTGGCACTGCAGTACTGTTTATATATAGGATTTTATACTGATGAGATTTTTATTATTTTTCTTTATAATTTCTATCTTTTCTTCCATATATGTTTAGCATATTACAATTGTCCCAACTTAGAAATGTTTTCACTCAGCACGGTACACAGAAAGCTGTTTCCCTTTACCAAATATGTATGTCACGTCTTAGAAAAATCCACAGTGTAACAGGGAAAAAAAAATCTACCAAAGCCTTGTTTTCCTTGCCAAAACATTTTATGGCTTCTCTGCATTTTACTAAGGATATTCATTTATTCCTTGAGTCTGTGTCTTTTAAAATATCATAGAATGTCTCATCACCATTTTCTTATTTACTTTTTCTTCCCCTCTTTCTCCTTGGACCAAACTCCCTTTGTTTTGTCTTTTTTCTGACTCTCATATGGAAAAATATTATTTAAATTAATCTCACTAGGTGATTTGATCCTGAAAGGTCAAATTAATAACCACAGGAAAATGAGAACATTGGCCGGCTGTAAAAGCCAAATGAAAAAATGAAAAACGAATGTCTTGCCATTTACCTACGTTCATTCTTCCATCTCAACTGATCAAACATCTCGGTCTGAGGAAATGCAGTATGTAATTCTGACAAAGTCTGGCTAGCCTGTGTAGTTTCTTCAGCTTTTATCTCTTGATTACAGTTACTGCAGGAGGAGCCATGTGAAATCGCTCACCCGTGTCACCTTCCATTACAAATCAGGTAAGCGCAGGCTGCCCTTATGATTGGCCCATATTATACCGCATAAAGGAAGTTTCAATTTCCCACTGACGTCTGAACCAGAGGGAGAAGGGAATAAATGAGCAAATCAATAATCTTTCCCCTGAAATAAAACTATGATCTATAATGCTCTTACAGAATGCCAGGATGCTTGTATTTTTAGGGCAGGGGCCACAGCCTCACTTGGGCAACCAAGGAAAACAGAAGCCTGAAATGAGGTTGCTACTTGCTGCTCAAAATGCTGCATTGTTGAGGAAGCAGATGATGTATCGTAACAAACCTTGTCTCTTTGGATCCCTCCAATTTGGAAATCACAGGACCATGGCCACAAAGCATTTGGTTCTTTGAGTTAAAAACCCCCAATTAGTTTTCCTCTGAAAATTTACCACATTTTTCACGTAAGACCACTGCAGGCAGACCTTGAAATATGCTGTCCTGGGTTTGGTTAAAGGGTGAGTCACTTGGAATTGGGCTTTAAAACTTTAATAATTTTCTAAAGAAATATGTATAATAAAGACTCACTCATTGTGAATTTTTGATATACACACCTAATTTCATTGGTGGCAAAAAGGACACATAACAAATTACTATGGCTAGGCAGTTCTAGAAACAGAGTAGGTGGTTCTAAACTACTAGCTCCATTAAATTTAAATATTTATTGACTAGCCTGCTATGGTCACACAAATCAAACTGATAGGCCCATTTACATCCCAGCTTATAACAGTGCCCAACACTTTAAACAAAACAGCATTTGTTTAGAAGAATTATACATATGGAAGCCTTCCTAATAAAACTTGTCCCTCTATATGGTGCATTAATGCAGTTTCACTGTTGTGACATAAAAACGATTTCGGTAACAACCTTCCCAAGACCAGAAAACAGCAGCCGTGAGCAGCAACAGCACCAGCTCACAAACACGGGTGTCTTTGTAGACCAGAAGGCAGGTGTTTTGGAACCCTGGCAATCATTCTGACTCTAGGATATTCACAGGTGCTAATGAATCCTGCAGATTCCTGCACTGGACAGAGATTTCCCTTGGAGATCTCCTTATCACTCCTCAGCCTTTACAAATGACCTGTGATAGCTCCTCAGAATAGGAAATTGGAATTAATAACAAGGTGCACACTTTCTAGTGCATGGGCGTTAGGGACTGAGGCTTGGAGAACCAAAGGGCATGTGAGTTTAAGTAAGAAAAGAGGTCATCTGATTCTTATTCCAGGACTCTCTGCTACTTTAGCTCTGCTCCCCACTTAGCTTATGCTCAGAAAACATTTTAACTTATTTACTAAATAAACTCCAGTAAAACTCTTGACATTTTTTTAATCTTAGGTGCAGGGAGTTGAATTAATGACCCTCCCAACTACCACAGTCTCAACAGGGTTGTGGGAATCATGTGCGTATTTATTTCCCCCTTTTATTAACATTCCCCACTCTCTTAGTGATTCCCCTAATACCCCCATGTCTCTATGGTTTTTTTAAAAGAAATTTTTCTTATTGAAATACAGTTGACTTACCATGCTGCACCAGCTTCAGGAGCACAATGTAATCATTCGACAATTGTATACAATATGTATATATTGTATATCACCACAATAAGTGTGGTTACCATCCATCACCATACAACATTATTACAATATTATTGACAATATTCCCCATGCTTTCCTTTTCCTACTGGTGATTTGATAAGTGGAGGTTTGCATCTCTTAATCCCCTTCATCTAATTCACTCATCCCCTCCCCCCATCCCCTTACCTTCAGGCAACCACCAGTTTACCCTCTATATTTGAGTCTATTTCTATTTTTATTTGTTCATTTGTTTTATTTTTTAGATTCCACATACAAGTGAAATCAAATGGTATTTGTCCTTCTCTGACTCACTTATCACTTAGCATAATACCTTCTAGATCTATCCACATTGTCCAAATAGGAAGATTTCATTTTTTTATGGCTCAGTAATATCGAATTGTACACACACACACACAGTATCTTCTTTATCCATTAATGTAAATTGGTACAACGACTCTAGAAAACAGTATGGAGGTTCCTTAATAAATTAAAAATAGATACACTAAATGATCCAATAATTCCACTCTGGGAATTTATTTTTTAAAAAATCACCCTGAAAACTGTAATTCAGAAAGATAAAGCCAATGTTGACTCAAATTTGAATAAAATCCTTGTAAAAACAAGTCGGAGGTCCCTTAACTTAGAAAATGGCAACATGCTAGGTTCTTCAATTTTTTCTTACTTTTCACTCAGTGTGGTATCATGTCGCCATTACTGTTTCTAATTGATGCCAAGAGTGCCACCAACTTTCACTAACCCACCCTCTAGTGATGGATGGACAGATTGCCCCAATTTACTCCTTTCTGCTGTGACCATCCTTCGGTACGGCCCCTGATGGATGTATGTATGCATTCCTCAGGGTATATACCAGGGATGGAGTATGCTATGTCAGAAGGTATTTATTTATACATTTTGACAAGCATCATCTGACCACTCTCCAGAATGCCTATACCAGAGTACACTTCCTTACCTGGGTTAGAAGACTCTCAGTTCAAGGCCCTCCCACTCCAAACGTCCTGTTTTCCCTTGCTTTCAGTTTTTAGACACTGAGACCCCACCTCAGCATGGGCTTGAGGTGAAAGGAAGGCTTTGTCTCCTGCACAAGGAAGGCCTTAGTCTCTGATCCCTACAGGAATATGGGGACTGTCCACGTGCACCACTATTGACATACATCCTCACTCCTCCGGGGGGCGTCATTTCACCCTCTCTTAGCAGAAAAAGGGCAACCAGTTTTCATGCCTTAACTTTCTAGCTGCTCAGTTCTGGATTTTTGCATGCTCTCCACTTTTCCTGCCAACTCTTCCTGGAATGCAGAACAAACCAGCTCTCCTTAGTGTGACAGTCCTATTTCTCATTTTCCAAAGCGTCTCCACTGTGACATGCCCCTGCTGAGAGCCGCAAACTCAGGTCAGCGTAGCACATCTTCTGCTCTGTCACCCCTCAATCAGGCTCTCCCTGCTCTTCAAACCATGACCACATGCACAGGCTTTTCTTCGAGAAACGCCCAAGTGGACCTGATTTGACTGGAGTGGATTGTTAATAGCAGGGAAAATCTCCCAGACAGTGTGATGCATAATGAGTGTCTGATGCCGTAAATAAACCCAACAGTCTGGATCCCCTGAGCAGCCAGCAAAGGCTACTGAGATAGTCCTTTAGAATCCAAACATGCGTCAGAGGCCAGAAGATAAAAGGAGAGGAGCAGGGGTGGGGTGAGGGGGTAGAAACAACCCAGAAGTCCGGGAACCACTGTAAGTTCCAGTAACTTAGCAGCAGCTAAGTGACAGAACTTTAGGTAACAGAGAGCTATTTCTCATCTCCCTGTTCTAAGCCATTGCTCCTGCAGGGGCTCAGAAAGAGTGAACCAGGATGAAATCAGCCAGTTTCTCCCCTTTAAGCCGCATCAGCCCCAACCATCACGAAGATGGGAACTTGTTCCTAAGACATTGATTCACGAAGAAAAACAAAAACAAAAACAAAAACAACAAAAAACCCACCTCATAACACAAGCTTATTTAACCAAACTAAGTAGAACTAAGTGGTTATGTTAGATCAGATGCGAAGAGGGGTCTAACATCCCTGCCCAGGTCATTTGGTGACTCAGTTCAACAAAACACTCATTGTGAGCTAGTCTGGGCCAGTAATGGTGTTCTGGTACCATGGAGATTATAAAGATGACTAAGAATTGATCTTTGGCTTCAAAGAGTCCAGAAATTGCTTAGGATATTTCGGAAAGATACATTTTTTAAAATAATTTTTTTATTTTTTATAAACATATATTTTTATCCCCAGGGGTACAGGTCTGTGAATCGCCAGGTTTACACACTTCACAGCACTCACCAAAGCACATACCCTCCCCAATGTCCATAACCCCATCCCCTTTCTCCCAACCCCCCTCCCCCCAGCAACCCTCAGTTTGTTTTGTGAGATTAAGAGTCACTTATAGTTTGTCTCCCTCCCAATCCCATCTTGTTTCATTGATTCTTCTCCTACCCACTTAAGCCCCCATGTTGCATCAGGAAAGATGCATTTTTTAAATTGAATCTATAAATTATGGCTGTGGAAGAAGGCAGAACTGTGCCTGGTCACATAGAGCGTGTGAGGCACCATGGCCCAGGGGTATGATATTTGGGTTAGAAAGGGGTAATTGCCCTTGTCTACAGTCTTTCTTTCCTTTCTCCTTTCTAGTAGTCCTCTGCCCTCTCTATACTACAGAAAGAGACTTCACTGCTGGCCCGGCAGCACAAACCACACATGGCAGAAAGAAGATGGTCACGGAAGGAGCTGGTCCTGCTGGTTGCTTACCTAGTGCCTTCTGCCCCGTCAGCTCCTGGGCAGGACAGGCTGTCACATACTTTGACTTTTATCTGGGTTCTGAGAGGATGCTTCTGAAAATCTTCATAAACGACCAAGGGCAAATCTCATGTAGGATAAGGACACCTGCCAGTCAGACATGTTGCCTCCTGCTACTTCTCAGAAGGTGCCTTAGGTTCTTCGCCCTTCAGCAGGCCACTGCTGAGGCCCTGCTCTTCTGGGGCCACTAGCTCACGTCCAACCTCTGACCCAAACTAAGCTCTTGCTCTCTCTGGTCACTGGGACTCCACCCCACAGCACAGCTCCATTTCCTCTAGTTTGAGGGCACAGCTGTCCCACAGGTACTTAATGACCAGGAGTCCCACCTGCCTTTCTCCTCAGGAGATCTTCCTCCCACTCTGGTTTCCAGAAAGGCACCATCTCTCCCTCAGCAAAAGCTGAAGACTGGTCTTCTCTCTTCCAGGTCATGTTAGCTCCTTTCAGCTTAAAAATGGTTCCTCCTGTGTTAAATTTAGCACCTGGCCTATAAGTACATTCTGTTTGGTCCATACAGTGCTTTGAAAACTTTTTGAAAAGATGAGGTGATTGTGATAAAGCTGGTTAGGAAAACAGCTTGGCAGTTTCTCATCAAGTTAAAGATATACTTACCAAACAAGTCAGCAATTCACTCCTCAGGTATTTATCCCAAAGAAATTAAAACCTCGTTCACACAATGACTTGTACTCAAATGTACATAATTAATCCTAATAGCCAAACTGTAAACAACCAAAAAGATCCATCAACTGGGGAAAGGATCAACAACAAACTGTGACCCATCCATACGATGGGATATCACTCAGTAACCACAAGACATGAACCCCCAAACCCTCAGCTACAAAGAAGAATCTCAAAGACATATGCCCAAACAGAATCCAAGTACAAAAATTATGTGCTGTATGATTCCATATATAAGAAATTTTATAAAAGACAGAAACATATCATTGCTTACCAAAGACCAGGGATGGTGCGAGGAAATTGACTGCAATGGAGTACAAGGGGATCTTTTTGGTGATGGGAGTGTTCTGTATCTTACTGGGGTGGTAGTTACACAATTGTAAACCTTTGTCAAATCTCATCACTTAAAACAGATTGATTTTATTGTATGTGATATTCATTTCCTATTGTTCTGCAACAAATTTCTGTACACTCACTGGCTTAAAAGCCACACAAAGGTATTATCCTACAACCCTGCAGGTCAGAAGTCCAAAATGTATCTCACTGTCCTAAAAGCAAAGTATCAGCAGGTCTGCCTTCCTCATGGAGACTCTGGAGGAGAACAGG
Source organism: Neogale vison (assembly GCF_020171115.1). Taxonomy (NCBI): domain Eukaryota; kingdom Metazoa; phylum Chordata; class Mammalia; order Carnivora; family Mustelidae; genus Neogale; species Neogale vison. The sequence continues at coordinate 214,722,309 of NC_058091.1, forward strand.
TTTCCTTACCTTTTCCAGCTTCCTGGGGCTTCCCACTTTCCTTCGTTCATGGCCCCCTTCCTCTATCTTTAAAGCAAGTAACCTCAAACTGAGTTCTGCCCACGCTGTCACTTCTCCGTCTTTCTTCCTTACTCCATCTTCTGCTGTCAAAGGCCCCTGTGATTAGATTGAGCCCACTAGAAAATGCAGGATCATCTTCCTATTTGAAGGTCTGATTAGCAACCTTAATTCCATCTGTAACATTTATTATCCTTTGCCATGGAAACTCTTACATTCATAGGTCCAGAGGGTTAAGATGTGGACATCTTTGGGGACCATCATTCTGCCTACCACACAGGTAAGTTATAGTCCTATAAAAATAATTTAAAATTTGACAGATTAAAAATTGGAGAGAATTCATGTAACTATCCAGAATTCTGCTCTCTCCCAGTAAATCTGGCCACACTAGGCATCAATAACTGGTTGGCTTAAATCTGTTAGGGCTGAGTAGCTGCCAACCCTCAACAGAGGGCATGGACTCTCTCTTTGCCTCCATCCCCTTTCTTGTCTTCTTCACGCATACACATTGCCTGCCTGGGCACTATGATATTAAATTGGTCACTTCAGTGGTAAACTGTTGAATTGGATGAAACCAGGAGTCTCTGACTTTTCACAACTCATCTTCCCTTCTTACCTAGGGTTTCCCCAGCCTTCCACCTAATCTTTCAGGCTGATGTGTTCCCTTCAACTAAACTGTAACACGATCTGTATGTTAAAGGACACATGGAATTCAAAGTGGCCGGGGCAAGGCTGAACTTCCCAATCCTTAGTATTTGAGAAAGGGGTGCTTTGTGCCAACAGGCTGCAACAGGAAAGACTGGAAGCAAAGCTCGATTTCAAGGTTGTTCTTTGTTACCCAAGATCAGATGTTTCTGTAGACTTCCACCTTAGCCTCAAACCTTCTCCAGCTTCTAGCACTGGGCCAGTCACAGGGTAGATGCCCCCCAAATGTTTGCTACACCCAAAGTGTGGTGTTACATCTCATCATGTAATTTCAATGAGGGTTCAATCTCTGTTAGTTTAGCAGTAATGAGGATTCACTTCTAGGAGCCACTTCTTCGTGGGATAATTTAGGCTTAGGAAAAAATAAATGGGTTCCATGACCTTCAAACAGTTTCCTCACCCTTGCCAGTCCCCTCATTAAGACATGCTTCCAGTTGTTGAGAAGACTGGGTGAGGGAACGTACAAATGGCTGAGACAGTGCGTCTCTTCACTCTGACTGAATCACACAACCAGTAAGAGCATCCTCTCATTAGCAGGATGGTCCATTTGACTCACATCTATGGTAACCAGCCTGCTCTGTTTTCACCCACATTTTCTTTTGCCATATTTGGTCTCCTTTAATTTTGCCAAATTTAGAGGCTGGCCACTGCTGTTTCCCAGCACATAGTTCTCAGACTGTTTTCCAACCTCTTTGCAGGTATCCCTTTCAAGCCTCCCAACCACCATTTGTCTTGTACATTACACAGTATGATGGGCAGCACAGCCAAACGGCTCACTGAGGGGTGGGCATGAGGGTGAGGAAGGGTGGACAATATAATCCAACCCGTCCTCAAGTGGAGGCGTGTTCCAATGTTACATAAAGATCAGGCACTTTCTGAAGAAGAAGCACCTCCCATACTTGAGAAGGATCCCTTTAGGAAATACTTCATTGCATAGTAAGATTCCCCTCATCATGCTTTCAACCTCAAACTCTGTCCTGCTTAATCATTTATTTTTCTAAGGTTCCATTCCAGGCATTAATTGTGCATCTTATGAAATTAGTTACATTGGTATCCTTTCTGTGGTCCAGTTGTGCCAAATGGCCACATTTGCTAAGATGCCACACCCTTGATCTTTAACTGGGATTGCTTTTGGACACTCTAAAAGCAACTCAGAGTAAATCTAAACTCAATTTTGGCAGAGACACCTATATAAAATAGAGATACTAAGTCAGTCCATAAGAGAATAGGAACTTCCAGGTCATTCAGCACCAATGCCACTGATGTAAAAATTAAAATTCAGTTTACTTCTTAAAAATGAAAGAATACTGCACTTGTTTTTAAAAAAACAAAACAAAACAAAACGATGGGCAGCTCTACAACCTTTCATCTTAACCATCTGGGTTAGTGGAGGGATTACACATTTTGGGGACCTCACTATGCATTTGGAAAAAAAGTGATGTCCAGGTTCTCTAGCTTGTACCCTAAGATGTCAAGGAAACCTTCTCTACCTCTCCATAGTACTGTGAATACATCTCTTGCCCTCTAAGCCCGTTCAGTACTATTGACAGAAATCTTGGAAATGGTCACCTCCTCAAACAAGGAACACTTTAGAAGTTTACAATTCTCATGTCCCTCCAGGTGGAGCTTGATTTAGAAGCACTGTAATTAGTTATCAAGACTTGGTAATGATGCTAATTGTAAGCCTTGGAAAAAGGATCTAATTAGGTTAATGATGAATTCAGCCCAGCAAGTGTATTCTCAGAATAGTTATTTTCAAGGAAACACACACACACATGCATTTTGTCTAGTTCAAAATATACAAATATTCAGAGAAGTGAGATGGGCAGTTCTTTTGAAACATAAGGATATCATAAGACTTTATTTAAGGGAGGAAAAAAGATCAGTGTTGCAGAGTTAAGTTTGCAGTAGGGCCTAACAAGAAAAACATTAGAAAAAATTCTTAGCTTCCAATGACTTTAAAGGGCAGGTGAATACGCATGTACTTCTGATGACTGGAAGGTTCCCTGTTTGCTAAAACCATAAGAGGTGGAGTTATGACATGAACCATGTCTCCCCAAAATTCATATATTAAAGTCCTAATGCCTAATGTGATTATATCTGGATATAGGTTTCTAGGAAGTAACCGAGGTCTAAAGGGTGGGGCCCTGATCAAACATAAGAAAAAAGAGATCTCTGTCTCTCTGCCACGTTGAGGACACAGCAAGAGGATGGCCAGGAGGACAGCCCCCAACCAGAAAAAGAATCAACTACCACCTTGATCTTAGACTTCCTAACCTTGAGAACTGTGAGAAAATAAAGTTCTGTTGTTTAAGCCACCCAGTCAATGGTATTTTGTTATGGCAGCCCAAGCAGACTAGCACAGGTAGGGTATGTATGTTTTGAGCTAGAAGCTGGGCAGAGCTGAATTTCTCTGCCTAAGCAAGGAAAGCAGGTGGGCAATTCAGTCAGCTTCCTGGAGGAAGGAGACTAGCCAGTGAAGTTGCATCCTGTGGGGGAGGGAGAGAGAGAAGATGTAAAGCAACCTTTCAAAGGCACACAAGTATCACATAAAGATTGATGAAGTTGTGGGTTAAATGGCATGTGATGGAAAAAAACCTCTTCTGTCTTTTATGACATTTGCAGTAAGGTAGGTTTTTTCTTTTTCTTTTTCTTTTTTTTTTAAGATTTTATTTATTTATTTGACAGACAGAGATCACAGGTAGGCAGAGAGGCAGGCTGAGAGAGGGGGGGAAGCAGGACCCCGCTGAGCGAAGAGTCTGATGTGGAGCTCAATCCCAGGAGCCCAGGATCATGACCTGAGCCGAAGGCAGAGGGTTTAACCCACTGAGCCACCCAGGCGCCCAGTAAGGTAGTTTTTTAATGATTGAATTCTGGGTTTAAATGGTTTCTCCTATGGCAAAGGATGGAGGCATGAGTCTTGCAATGCTTGCCAAGGGGCTGGGACGGCAGGCATTACCCAGACAGGACAGGGGACCAGTCTTTGTCACATGGGTTGTATATGCACACTGTAGAGACCATCAAACAACTTCTGGCTCCAAACAACTCTGTGGGCTGCTCTTTGAGACGTTTCTTAGCTTTGACATGTGTGGAAGACATTTTGAAGAAATGAAGATCAGAAAACTGGTTCTAATTTCTAATCTTCCATTTTCTCAGTCTCTTTGGGAAATGATGAACTTTCTATGCAACAGGTTCACCATTCAAAAAAAAATGGGAGTAACACTGTTGCTCTGGTTTCTAAGGTAATTGTAATAAATATAATGATAGATCTAAAAATGCCTTTCCAAAAACACATTATTAATTTGCCTTTTCCTTTTTAAGTTGAAGTAACTAGGGTCATAGATACTTGCAAGATAATAGAGAGAGATCCCACGGTCCTCTTCACCCAGTTTCCCTCAATGGTTAGAAATGTTTTGTTCTGAAATTACCATGTACAGTATTAAAAGCAGGAAACTGGCAGTGGGATCATGTGTGTGTGTAGTTCTATGTCATTTTATCACATGTGTGGAATTATGTAGCCACCTCCATATTCAAGATAGATACCCTTCCATCAACTCCAAGATCTCCCGGGGCTAGCCTGCTGTAGTCATGCCTGCTCTGCTTCTCCTCACTCCCTCTAACCCCTGATAACCATTAACTTTTTCTCCAGTTTGTTATTTGTCCCTTTAAGAATGCTTTTTTTCACTCAGCAAAATGCCTCGGGGCCTATTCAAGCTATTTATCAAGTTCCTTTTGTTGATGAGTTATAGCATCCTGTGCTATGAACAATGATGTGCAAGTTTTCATGTAGGTAAATTTTCATTTCTCTGGGTGATGGTAAATGCCTAGGAGTACAATTGTGGGTCATATGTTAGGTGTGTTTAAATTTTTTTTAGACAAACTGCCAAACTATTTTCCAGAGTGGCTGCACTATTTTGCTACAAGTAATGTATGAGACATGCAGTTTCTCTGAATCCTTATCAGCATTCGGGATCACCATTCATTTGTTAAATAAATTTTTTATACTATCAAATGTTTATACTATTTGTTCCAAGGCAAACCTTAATGTCAACAGCTCTTGGAGAAGGCATCTTTATCTATAGTAAGTGAAACCAACTTTTGTGGTTTTATTTATTGTAAATATAGGTGCTTTTATCTCTTCTGGAGATCAAGTTCTCCAAGATTTATGAAAGATCTAGGCCAGTGATTAGGCTAGGATTCACATTTGCTTTGGGAAGGACCCAGGGGTCTAGTCAGCTATAATCTGAGGATAAGGATGTCTGGTCTGCTGGAATAATGTCCAGAATTTGCATTGGCTAGGGCTCTTTAGAGTGTTGTACTGAATTTTCTGTAACCAACATGTAAAGGCCACACTAGCTCAAACTATACCTGCCCTCATATGGACCCAGATTCTCCTTCCCGACACATATTATTGCATGTGAAGTGCTCTATCCTAACTAGGGCCTCAAGATACTTCGTCTAGGATGTCACATGTTGGTAATCATGCCTTTCTAACAGCAGGTGCCACCCCTCATGATTGAATCTTGCACAGAAAACTCCACCATCTTTGAAGAACAATTAAACCACTATCAAAACTCCTTGGTGCAGTGGAAACTGAAGCTGTGTATTTTGAGCTAATTTCTCTTAGGCTGTATGTGGGGGTTTTTTGAGTCTGGGTGTTGACATTTTGAGTTTGTTCACAAGCCATGCCAGTCATCTAAGGAAGGATTCCCTTGGTTCCTGCCATTTTCTGAGATGGGTTCTCTAGCTTTCCTGGCCATTCTATGAGCTACTCAATAGCCTCCTGATAAATTCCTGTTCTGGTTAGGTTAGCTTGACTTACTTTTCATTATGTGCATCTAAAAACTGCCCAATACAGAAAGGCCACATTAAAATTTAAATCAAGAACCATATGGACATTTTAAAAAGACTTTCTAGAAGAAGAATGAAATGGTCGAGCAGAGGTGGCTAGTTGTCTCTCAATATCCACTCTATCTGATTTGTGTTCTCTTTATTGCTCGGTTATAGAAGATTACATTTCCAAAACTCCCTTGTAGCTAGGTACGCTAGCTAAAGTTCTGGCTAATGAGATTTAAGTAGATTTGTGTGAGATTTCCACGGAGATTCTTTTTTTTTTTTTTTAAAGATTTTATTTATTTATTTGTCAGAGAGAGAGGGAGAGAGAGCGAGTACAGGCAGACAGAGAGGCAGGCAGAGGCAGAGGGAGAAGCAGGCTCCCTGCTGAGCAACGAGCCTGATGTGGGACTCGATCCCAGGACGCTGGGATCATGACCTGAGCCGAAGGCAGCTGCTTAACCAACTGAGCCACCCAGGCGTCCCTCCACGGAGATTCTTAATGGCAGCACAGGTGTATCTTTATAGATCCCTCCTGCTTTGTCCTGCCTAGAATGTGGACCTACCAGATGAAATGCACTAAGAATGGTGGATAAAAGGAATTTTGAGTTAAAAGGAATTGGGCCTTTGATGGGTGGAACTACCATCCCAGTACTAGACAGCCCCCATCCAGGCTTCTTTTAATATAAAACAAGCTTGTATCTTGTTCCTGCCTCTGTTGATTTTTTTTTCTCTTATATCCATCAATCTTAATGTTTTTTTCTCCCCTTAGTCAATCCTAATCTTAACTAAGAGATGGTAAAGAATGGAATGTGGGATTCTGGGAGAACTCAAAGACCAGTGGTTTCCTAGGAGCCAAGAGAAAGGATTTGTTGACTTCTAGCTTCTATGTCCATATCTACTTAAAAATAAAGACAGCTATTATGTCTGATACCAGCTGTAGTTATTTCATATGCCAATTCATTTTGCTAACAACTGGTCTTATTTAGAATCCTATTTTTTAATTTTCTGCCTTTAAAAGCATTATTCTGAGAAGAGGTGTGCAGGCCAAGGGATGGACGAGCAGCCCAGCTGTGCGGGGTCACCCAGCACCACCAGCAGCATAGGCACCTGCAGCCTTGCCCGCCCACATGTGAATGGGAAAACTGTCATATTTTTAAAGCCCCTATCTCTGTTTTCAGACTGTGAGTTTAAGATCAATGTGCTTGGCACAATGTCTGGGACACAGAAGGCTCTTAACAAATGACTGCCGCCCCTCTGTTTCTGAGGAGCGTGGATGGCAGTGGGAGGACTTGAGCACCATGATAATTGGCTTAATGCACAATAGAAGAGTGACTCCTCTATGCCTCAGAGCTCAGAGTGAGGATGTTGAAAAGCACTTCCCAGAACTGTGCAGGACTGGCAGGGGGTGGGGTGGGTGGCAGGTGGGGGATTACCTGTACCCAAGCAGACACATGTTTCCCCGGGTGATGCACTTCCCATGAGGAGAGCGGCGGGAGGGCTGGGGGTGGGGGTGGGAGAGCTTGTGACTTTAAGAAAGGAGGCTTCCAGAACACCTGAACAATGACACACACTCACTAAAAACATAGCCATACACTTGACTATAAGAATGCCTCATATCCATTTCTTAAGCTCTTAAAGAAGGACTTTGTCGTTATTATTTTGGGGGCTGATGTATCCTCTTAACGTTTGGGGAAAACTAAGTCATAGAGTGAAGGAAATCTGAGCCCAAGAGTCATTTTGTTGAAATCAAAGATTAGATGCATCCTAAAATGGACAAATTAAGAAATAACACTGGTGTACACTGATGTGCCGAGGGGATTCCCCTTGCAATGTCTTACTCAGATACTTAAGCATAAAATCTTCAGTGCCATGACATTCAGTGAGGGATGGCAAAGGTGGGTGGCAAGGCTGGGGGCACTTGGCTGGGTGGGAAAGCGGGACACAGCTGTCACCTGTCACCTGGAGTGGGTGCAGAATACTTGGCATGCCTTACAAGCTCTGTTCTCGCATCTTCCCCCTTCTTATCCACCTCAACAACGTTCAAATGATAAGCACACAACTGAGAGAATATGGTCAGGAAAAGGGGAGTATGGTTTCTTCACTCTTCCAGTTCCTTCTTCATACCCTTACCTCAACATTAGCTCCATCTGTGGAAATAAAAGACCGCACTTAGTGGCTATGCGTGTCAGGCATGGTGTAAACACTTTCCGTACACAGTGCTTGAACGCAGCAGCACTATGCGGTAGTATGCTTGCTTTCTAGACAAGGAGATGGAGGACAAGACAGCCCAAGAACCGTCCTAGAGGTGACAAAACTAGAGAATGGCAGAGCCGGCTTGGAGCCAGGCATGCCTTAGATCTAATCCCATGCCAGGAACCACTCTGCCTCCTACCAGGTCCAGAGCATAGGACATCTTCCCTCCAAGACAGCAATGGCTCTGCCAAGGTCCCTGTAACCTGGTGGGCTGGGCAGCATCTCTGCTGGCAGGCTAGGACAGCCAGGGTTCTTGTTCCTTCTACCTGGCGAGAGTGCCTTGAAGGTGGGTCTTTGTATAGTTTGTGTCCTTCAAATATTAATTCGTCCAACCAATAACTGAATGGAAGATATGGATTCATTGGGTTCCAGGTAATCCAGGTTTTATGGTATTATTTTTTTCCTTGAATCTCTCTCATTATCTTAAATTTTTTCCTGATTTTTCCTTTCTTCTGACTCCTCTGATCTCCTCACCTGCGAGGTAAGGTTTATTGTTTGGCATTTCTCAGCTCCTTCTCCGTCTTTTCCTGTAGCTCGGAGCTCGTGCTGGACTGCGCTGATGGAGTCTGGGAGCCCGTGTAGGTAAACCTGACAGCAGCAAGAGCTACCAGTTTTTGAGCACTAACTATGCACTGGGTGTTCTAACATGATTGCCATGCTTAACCCCCATCATGATGCAGAAAACGGGATGGGAGACTGAAAAGCTTGACAAAGGTCATACCCAGGAGCAGTGTGGCAGGGATTCAAGACCAGCACTCACTCCCCCTATCCCTTCCCTTGGCCACAGTGCTTTTCCGATCATGAACAAAACGTGATACCCTCATCTGTTTCCTTCTTCAGCCAGACAGTCATTAGACTATGACTAGACTGTGCTCCCTTCACCCCGTTTTATCATGAGGGAGTAGAAATGTATTAGCTTCCCACATCACAGAACTAAAGGAAGCAGGCACATCTTGGTCAGGAATATGTGAGGTTTTAAGTCCAGACCTCGAGATGCGGCTGGTGGGGAAGCTGGTGGTGCTGGGATGGGCCTGGCCTTCAGGGTGCCCCCAGCTTGGCCCTGGGAGGTCTGCGGTAAGGGCAGGGGGTAATGGAGGCTATGGGGTGGCTCCAGTGCAGCGGGCAGCCCCATGCGCTCTGGGCTTTAAGAGCTGAGGCATTTTGTGCTGAACGGAGAACATTTCCACTTAGCTAATTGAATGTCCTTGCTTCGCACAGTGGTGCCCTCAGCAGGGGACAAACCTCATCTGATGTGCACACGAATTTCAAAGAGAAAATGACGTGGGAGGGTTTAATGGAGCAGACAGTGCTGTAATCCCAGGGCAACTCCAAAGCCCGAGCCAACATGCAAGCTCTCAGCTCTCAGCGGAAGAGGGAAAGTGCTGTGAGTCAGCAACCTGTTCCATTTTCCCCTGAGGCCCAGTGGCTTCCATTAATGCCATGTTTGTTCTGATTACTGAGGGGAGGGAGGATGAAGGAAAAGCGTCATCCCTGTGCTATCTCTTCTCTCATAGGGATCCCAGCTGCTGGAAGGAGTGGGTCACAGGGGAGGGGGCTGGCAGGAAAGGTGATGACATTCAAACACTCTGCCTCCTAAGGCTGTGTCAGAGTGGGCGAGGTAATCTTCTGTTGGGAACCTTCAGATGTTGGAGACTGTCTGCAGGGAAATCTCCATCCCCACCAGCAGCAGTGTGAAGGTAAAGCACCATCATGATCCGAGGCTGGTCCAGAGACGAGGCCTCGGCCAGCTGGGTGGCTGCTTCTGTCGGTCAGCAGACCCTGGCCACAGCCCACATGTGAACTCAGGAGCCCTTGCAGCTGTCCAACCCCCCTTCCTGGCCTTGTCTAACCTCTGAAGAATCCTTCCAGATTTCCTTGCCCATTCTGAGTGACCACTCTTGGTCTCTTTGCATAAGAAGATTGTCTGGGAGTCAGAATTCAAGCCTCTTGAAGGCTGAGGGCTCTGTGCACTGACAGCCACAAAACGCAGAAAGAGAACACCGCAGACACCTTCTTATCTGCATCACTTATCATTTGAATTGCTTGTGGTGTGGACGCCAGTTTTTGATCCTTTCCCTCTAGCACAAATCCTGTTACTGATGTAAGATGGGCCAGGACCTGGCTCTGAGTCGTTCTATGATACTCCCAGGTTCCTCCCCTGCTGGGTGAAAACTCCATCTGCTATCCAGGTGCTGATGCCCAGGGGTCTCCTGAATGAAAGAGGATGGAGGCCCAGGGCCCAAGTACTCTCCTTTTTCTATAAGCTGTGACACCATTTATACTAGGCAGAATTTCAGAGGCAAAAGAGAAATCTTTTCACTTTCTCTGAGACTGTAGGGAAAGTGGATGAACTTAACAGCTCTTATCCATTTTAAGTAAAGTCAAAAGATGTAGCATTGAGAAGACAGAGCAAGATGTCAAAGCTACTTTGTAAGTGATTCTCAGCCACATGAGTGGGGAAAGTCCTTTAGCCTGGATGAAAACAACAATATGGAAACTTAAACGCCCACTGAGTAAGTCAACCATGCCAGTCAGGCTCACTCTTCTCTTTGCGCCCATCTGTAGCCCCCCTCCCTGTGCGTACATGGTGAAGCCTCAGGGGCTTCCCAGATCACCCCCTGGCAGAGGTAGGAAGCTGAAGATTCTCAAACCTGGCTACAGAGAACCAGCTTTAAATGGCTTTAAAGACCATCCATGCAGGGGCACCTGGGTGGCTCAGTGGGTTAAAGCCTCTGCTTTCGGCTCAGGTCATGATCCCAGGGTCCTGGGATCAAGCCCTGCATCAGGCTCTCTGCTCAGTGGGAAGCCTGCTTCCTCTTCTCTCTCTGCCTACTTGTGATCTGTCAAATAAATAAATAAATCTTTAAAAAAAAAAAACAAAAAACCATCCATGCAGAATCCCCAACCCAGATAATTAGATTCGATTGATCCGGAGTAGGACCCAAGCGTGGGTATTTTCAGGGGGTAACAGAAGTGGTAAATTTTATGAAAAAATATTTATAAAAAAAGTGTAACTCCCATATGGTGACATATGTAAATCTTAAGTACCTAGCTGAATGCATTTTTATAAATGAATACTCCTGAAACACCCTCCCCCACACCAATATAGAGAACATCATCAACCCCCAGAAGCCTCAACACAGGATTTTAAAAACTAAGTTCTTTTCTTTTGAGATAATTAGAGCTCTCAAGTTGCAAGAGCATAGCAATGAACTCAGCAAGGGTATTTAAAAATCTCCCCTGTTGATAAAACTATACAGACAGGCTTGTTTGCAATAATTGTTGCTTTGGCCACATTTCTGGCCATGGAAAGCCTTCAATAAAGCATGGGTATAAAGTTTCAATATTCTGTTACTGATTTCTTAACCAGGTCATTATTTCTCAAGGTTCCTTTAACATAGAATTAATGCCAGCCTCAGATATACTTAATTTTGTTATATTGTCATTGGGGTTTTTTTTGGTAAACTTTTTAGGAATTGTTTCTGATTCACAGCCTCAGCTCTTTCCAGTTATGTATGGACTAGGCAGACCGTTTTTCTATAAAAAAGAATATCTTATGTATGCTTGAGAAAAATAAAGGTAGAATTACACTCATTTTTTGTGGGGTCAGTCACTAGCTGATGGTTGGTGAGTCCAGAGGCAAAATCTGGAGCCCACCATGGCTCAAGGGTAGGGATGTGTGAAAGGCAGGAGTCTGAAGAACTAAATACCCCAATGAGGAAAAACAAACAAACAATAAAAAACAAAAAACAAAAAAACAATCAACGCCCAGGCCCATAGAGAAGTGCAGACTGCAAAAACCAATCTGAGTTCCGAGTTTGGGAAGACCAGCTGGAGAAATTCTACAGGATGGGAAGGGGACCAGGAAGAAGGGACAGCAAACATCCAGGAGCCAAAGAGCTGTGCTGCCATCTGGGGTTAGAAAGAGGCTGGCCTCAGAAGGAATCCAGCTGCCACGTGAAGCGGTCAGCAGTGACCTGCTGTGTGAGCATCTGGCAGAGCTGGCCAGTGGGGCTGCCCCTGTGTCCACTTGGATGAGGCAGCGAATTTTCATTCATACAGAGGTTGCTTATGGACTAGGGCGGCTCCAGGAGCAATGCTGAGGAAAGCTGGACTCTGCCCAGGCTCTGCATCTCCTTTTTGTCTCTTCACGCAGAGCTCCTAAGAAGCAATTCTTCTTCTTCTTCTTTCTTTTTTTTTTTAAGGTTTTATTTATTTATGTCAGAGAGAGAAAGAGGGGGAGTGGGGATGGACAGAGGGAGAGGGAGAAATAGTCTCCCCACTGGGCTGGGAGCCTAACTTGCCACTGGATCCCAAGACCCCTAAGGTCATGACCTGAGCTCAAGGCAGATGCTTAACTGACTGAGCCATCCAGGCATACTGAAGCAATTCTTTCCATGGCAGCTAGGTGGGTTTTCCATTCCAAACAGCCAGCTAACTGGGTTGGGAGCTAGTTCTGAGGGTGGCTGAGGTCTTCGGGGCCCAGACAGAGAAGGAGAATCACCTGTAATTCCTTGGATGGTGGGAGACAACAAGCCTTATGGCAGGTGTGATTTAGTACCTCTGGGAGGGTATCTCTGGCCCTGAACAGACCAGAGTCCAAAAAAGGAAAACCCACCATTTGCGCTTCGCACGCCACACTCAACTTAAGTGTCTGGCAAGGAAAAGTTCTCTTTAGGCCAAGTAACCAATTCCTTATGCCTTCCTTGTTATTGTTATATACAACATTGATTTGCATGTAACTTTATAGGTTTATTAAAAAAGTGTGACATGCATGAATTTTGTAGCTCAATAGGATAAAGCAAATTACAATGAGTTCAAATACTAAAGTTTACATCTTGTCTTTGATTTTAACAGTGGATCAAATTCACTCAGGGTTGTTCCCTAACAAACCTAGGCTTTATAGCCAAAATTGCTCTGTTCTAAAACAAAAGCAGGAAAAAAAGAAAATGATCCAAAAGCAAATTTTTGAAATCTAATTTTTCACCCAATGATCAATTAGATTTTAGGTTGAACAAAGAGTGAGTTTTTAAAGTCCACATGTGGTTTTAATTTACGTAGTATTCATAATTTGCAAACTTCAACATGTTTGCTCTCTTTCTCTTTCACACAGATACACACAACCAGAAAACCTCCCCTCCCCTCTGTCTTGTTTATTGGATTTGATTCCTGGATTCTATGAACCTCTCCCTGCATTTCACTGTTTGTGGGTGAAGCACCTGGAAGTTTCTGGCTTCTAAGCAGGACAGTGCTGACTGCCCAGAAACAGGAGAACTTAAAGTGTTCAGAGGTGGCAGGAACAGCTTAGAAGAAACTCAGGAAGGATCTGGCCAGCAAGGACAGTTGAGTCATCTCTTAAGTTCTACAAATAGATGTTCCATGACAAGACAGGATGCTTCCTGCTCTCATCCCAGTTCTTAGCTGCCAGCAGAGGTGGACTGACATGGGGTTGAGCTTTGAACTAGACCCAGAAGGGACGAATAGTGACCTGTGTCATTGCCGATTCTATGCTGATTATGACCTGTGTCTCCCCTGATGTCCATTTTGGTGGGGAGCCTAGAGTTGATAGCACATAGAAAGCCAATGAAAAACAGCAAAATGCAGCAATATTCCTACAGGACCCTTGGCACGGTCTTACCTTCTACAGATCTCTGTACAAGGGAGAAAATCCTAGATAAACAAAAGGCAAAAACTTGATCATGACAGTGTTGTTCTCAAACCAGCACTGACAAGAAATGAAAGGGACAGAAGAGAGGCCGAAGTCAGAGAAGGTAATGCCTTGTTCATGCCAGGCCAGCCTCTTACCGTAATGCGGGATGATGGCCCAGGCCATGGCAGAGGCGTAGATGCCACCAATCATCCAGAACATGCACAGCCAGCTCAGATGCTCCCCCCGCTTCTCTCGGGCCAGCACTTCCGCGAAGTAGGAGAACACTGTGGGAATGGCCCCTCCGATCCTGCCAAGAGCAACAAAGACTATGTGAGATCAGAGCAAGGACAACTGTGGGAGATGCAAAGGGCAGAACCAAAGCAAGCTTTAGCAACACACACTCTCTCTTCACCATAGCATATCCAGGGATGTATATTTTCTATCATTTTATAACTTTAACATTATAATCTCTGTTAAATACAGGTTTTTTTTTTAATCCCTCCAGAACCTGTAATTAAGGGATGTCACCAAAAGGTGGCAGTGGTGCCCTAGTCATGGGGTTTATCCTTGCTTAAGGATCAAGAGGGGTTTCTGCTCAGGTTGACTAAATGTTCTACATAATTGCAAAAATTACTATTGGGTCTAATCTCATGAATATTTTAATGAATTCATTTTTAAAAAGAGGTACTAGGATATGTCCTAGTCAAAGACATGGTAACTTTAGAAAGAGCTTCAAGGGGCCCCTGGGTGGCTCAGTGAGTTAGAGCCTCTGCCTTTGGCCCAGGTCATGATCCCAGGGTCCTGGGATTGAGCCCCAGGTCGGGCTCTCTGCTCAGGGGGGAGCCTGCTTTCCCCCCCTCTCTGCCTGCTTCTCTGCCTACTTGTGATCTCTGTCTGTCAAATAAATAAATGAAAATTTAAAAAGAAAAAAGAAAGAGCTTCAAACACTTCTGGGAGGCTGTCTGCCATTGGGCTTACTTGTGGCTACTCTGTGGCAGCTGGTCCTGCAGCCCGGTCAGCCTGTTATGCTGAGGGACACAGGCCCAACCAGGTTGCTTCTTGGACTGCTCTGGTCTCAACCCAGTAGATCTCACTGCTGCCCGAGTACATGTGTATGTATGCACACTGGTTGAATCAAATAAGGCGCCGCTGATTTCCATACCAATAGAATGGGGGTACAATGCTTCCTTCTGGTAGGGTAACTATAAGATATCTTGACATGAATAGTGACTTCCATTCAGGTTAAGGCTTCTCCAATGAGGGTCTATAGAATAAATATTTTGTTCCTTCTAGGTAGATGGGCCCTAGATCTCATCTGCATTTCAAACAGGTTTTGACCCCCAAGTTTTAAAAAAACAGAGCCTCAGAAGTAGGGACGTAGGAGAAAACATTACTCACCATCATCCCAAACAGTATATGAATTCTTAAATTTTGGGGGAAGATGTACAACAAAATACATGAGCAAGTTGCAGAGAAAACACCTAGCAATACATTTTTTAAAATATGTGCCGATTCCTTTATGCTCAGATTTCTGTAAGGTAAATTGCTATTGACATTTTATGTCAAGAAGTAAAACATATATTTATGCAGTTAGCAATAACTGATTTCCTCAAAGCCTTTAATATGATAAAGAAGTATTGGCAGTGACCTTAGCAAATGAAATTTAGAGAAAGGCCTTATCTGTAGCCAACTGGATGCCCCAATCCAATTACAGGATCCATCATGGCATTGTGCATCAAATGGTAGGTCAAAATATAGCACCTTCATTCATTTGCCCCTGCCTAAAGTGACATGATGGTTATCTACTTCGAGACACGGGCATATCAACTTAGGCCAATGCTTTTCAATCTGTGGGCTATGAAATTAACTGAGTAGCTATAAATAGAATTTTTAAAAAATTGAACTAGAAATGAAAAGAGTTAAGCATAACTAAAGTAATGAGGATAGCAGAGTCGCGCAGCGGAAGCGTGCTGGGCCCATAAAGTAATGAGGATAAATATCATTTCATGAAACTTTTGTTTTCATTATGAAAATATTTATAATGTAGAAAGTACACATGTATATGCATATATGTGTCTACATATACATTTATATACATGAACAAATAAATAAATATGTATAAAAATGTATATTGGATTGCAATGTGTTTCTTCATGGGAATTGTTGTTCAAAGACTTGAAAAAAACACTAGCCAAAAGCATCTCTATCTATTTGCCTGGGCTACGAATGTGGCAGTTCTACCTAAAATTCCTGGACCCCACATGACCTCAGATGCAGCATGTGGCCATTTGGTGCCATCACACTAGGGGGAGCCAAGCATTCGAAAGTCATCAAGTGGACCCTTCCACACACAAGAAACAAAGGCATGTGGCAGGCAGTCAGAGCTGGCTCTATCCCACACACAGTTCTCTGCCCAACTTCTCAAGGACCAGAAACCATGGACAGCTAACTGAATTTTAAAATTCCACAAAGCCCTGAACAGATTTAAATGGTTTCATTACAACACACAATTTTAATAGGAAATAAAACAGCTGTGTTATAAATCATTTAATGCTACTGCTTTTTTCATTTGACATGAAGAATCTGTTTCTCTGCACCATAAAGCCCCAGGTCCCATATCTATGCCTTCACTTCTTGATGCATAAAAAGAGTCCAGTTTTTACTGACTTTCCACGTCCTAATTAATGTTTCATCAGGATTCTGGACATTCCATACATAAGAGCTATCACTCCCATTTCATGAAGGCACAGTTGCATTTAAGATATGCCAGGCCACTCGGAAATGAGAGAAATGTACTCTGGGACGGCTAAAGTGGCAAGTGGAAGATCATAGCCTTGCTTGATCGCTTTACACAAACTACTGTTGTGTAAAAGAATACCAGCTTTTAGGGGCATATAGGCAATCCAGCTGGTTCTGAGTCAATGCCTCTTTTTCAAGGTGGTTATTTTTGCACCAATGTCCCACAATATGTTTGCAAAGCAGATCGCAAAGAACTCTAATACCAATGCATAAATGAGTCTAAAGAATGAGTGAGGGGTCTCTTCAAATCCTTTGCAAAGTTCTTCAGATTCAGAGCCCTACAAAATAACGTAGGCATTCATATTTCTCACGGTAGGCTGATCACCCATTTTAGGGAAAACATTGCTCCTCATGTTACTCCTCATGTTACTGCAGAAAAAAACATTACAGCCTGCTGTCATGTTAACTCTTACTAGTGTTTTATACATTGGCAGAGATCGTAAACATTGTTCACACTAGACTGAAGGCCCCTTGAGGGTGAGGACTATATCCCATTCATCTTTGAATCTCCATTATCTGGCCCACTGGACACGCACTCGGTGCGTTTCAAGAGAGTTGTATTTCGGGGCACCTGGGTGGTTCAGTGGGTTAAAGCCTCTGCTTTCGGCTCAGGTCATGATCCCAGGGTCCTGGGATGGAGCCCCACATTGGGCTCTCTGCTCAGCAGGGAGCCTGCTTCCCCCTCTCTCCCTGCCTGCCTCTCTGCCTGCCTCTCTGCCTGCCTCTCTGCCTACTTGTGATCTCTGTCTGTCAAATAAATAATAAATAAAATCTTAAAAAAAAAAAAAAGAGAGAGAGAGAGTTGTATTTCTCTGCTGATGGAGGTGCCACTCCAAACAGACTAGAGTAACTTGCTCTGAGGACCTAAACACCTCCCACGAATGGAAACACACGTCTGATGTTCTGGGTCAATGTAATCATAAAAGAAGTTATGGGTGCTAGAATGGAGGTCCCGGTAGCAACAGAACCCCAAGAGTTCTTGAAATCATGCTATGTCTGAGTTGCACAGTCACCTCATGACCAGATACCTTGGTGAAAAGAGCTACTTGGAACCCCTGGGCATAAGACTGTGCAATCCTCTTGGGCACTCCAGGGACTCCTAAAATCTTTGATACCTTCCAGAAAAGTGCTACAGAATGCTATCAACAATAATAAAAATTTAGATAAGAGATGAAGCACATGTTTTCATGTCTTACAATATGGTTTTTTTCCTTTAAGTACTGAAGATAGGAAAAAGCTGCCCCCCCCATTTTTATGAGTAAAAAAAAAAAAGAAGTGTTTTTGTTATTATTCCACAT
Organism: Neogale vison; assembly: GCF_020171115.1. Classification (NCBI taxonomy): domain Eukaryota; kingdom Metazoa; phylum Chordata; class Mammalia; order Carnivora; family Mustelidae; genus Neogale; species Neogale vison. Next base: position 214,739,907 of record NC_058091.1, read on the forward strand.
CAACATTTCAGTATTTTGTGCAAGGGCTATACATTTCCTGGTCTGTTTTATTGTATCAAGATAAAATTTCTGAGAATACATGAAGAAATAACAAATATTTGGCCGTTCTTGAAGTCCCACATATCAGTGGTTCTTAAATACAGTTGAATATGTTCTCCCCTCTCTCAACAGATATTTGGCAATGTCTGGATACATTTTTAGCTCTCCAACTCAGGAGGTGCTACTGTCATATAGTAAGAAGAACCCAGTGATGCTGCTAAAAATCCTAAAATACAGAAGACAGCTCCTCACAACAAAGAATAATCCATCCCAAAATATTAATATTGCCAAGGTAGAGAAACTTTTGTAACAGGGACTTAATATGGAAAATGTACTTTGTTTTATACTAAAAATTCATAACATAAGGCATGAAATGGTTACCTTTTACATTACCTGATATGTAATATATCTCTAAATCCAGTTAGCATAGAGATCTTTTTATGGTTCACTATTTAATGATCAGTTAGCTACTGCTGAAATTTTCTCAAGTTCATTTTTGATGGAATGTTTACATAATGAAGCCACCAGATGAGGGTGGTTTATAAAGAACTTTTTCAGGATCAGATATTAAGTCTATTTTAATAACTGTCAAAGAGGGTTAAATCTTAATTATCTTTGGTAAAAGGAGGCATGGGGGGAATAATAATTGAAATCCACACTCTATAGAGGTGGAAGATTAGCCAGATTCAAAATAATTAAACTGATACAACTGAAACAGAACACTGATCTTTGAAATTTCAAAGTTGGAGTTATTCTCAAGTAAGATTAAGGTTACATTTTTGCAACTTTAATTATAGAAATATAAAGAAGCTTAAAAATGTATTAAAACACATTCTAGAATAAGTTGGGACCATTGTCCAAACCCATTCTACACACATATGCACACGTATGCGCACACACACACACACACACACATACCACCTACATAAGACTCAATCCTAGGTGTCTGGTGAGTATCATGAAATGTATTTATTTCCCTCAATAATCTAAGGCAAATTCGCAACTGGGATATGGTGTAAGGCAAAGGGTGTGTCAGCTTTACAAACACAAATACTCTGTTGGGAATGTGAAGTTAAAGTCCCTTTAGCATAGTAGGATGAAAGAGAATGCCAAATATTTCTGTCTGCACGAACTTCATGGAGATTGAAAATTTCACAGCCACACCTCCAATTACTTGGGTTCAGATGGAACTCTGGTGGACTATGTTTGTCCCTGTACCAAATCATACTTACTGACTTACTCTGGCTATTGAGGCAAAGATAGGAAAGGGCTCAGGGAGCTGTGAAAGAGGGAGGCTGTGGATAAAAAGAGTCGCTAGGGGGCGCCCGAGTGGTTCAGTGGGTTAAGCCTCTGCCTCCGGCTCAGGTCGTGGTCTCAAGGTCCTGGATGCGAGCTCTGCATCGGGCTCTCTGCTCAGCAGAGAGCCTGCTTCTCCCTCTCTCTGCCTGCCTCTCTGTCTACTCTGATCTCTCTCTCTGTCAAATAAATAAATAAAATCTTAAAAAAAAAAAAAAAAAGAGTAGCTGGACTTAAAATAGCTTGAAACATGACAGTTTAGAGGAGAAAGTGTGGAATGTCAGATGACTTCTTGTCCCGAGGAGGGGTTCTCCTGAGTGATTCTGTTCTGCTGTAGTGGGCATGTAACAAAGAATACTTTCATTCTAACTTATTTCACCATGTGACTGTCAGTCTCTCACCTCAGTCTTCCATCTCCCGTTTCCATTGGGAAATGGGGCATTATGCAAGGACAGAATTAAGGAGGAAGTTGAATATGCATTGTAAAGTCACGTGTTCTATACTGATAATAGGCAGAGGGCAAAGTCTACCAAGAGCTGATTCTGACAGCTTTTATTAAGATGGGTATTATGGGTTTATAAAAAGAACACTGAATGCTGTAGTCTATACTGGGAATCACAATTACAAAAAAGTTGCATGAAAATAGCCTTTTAATCCTCACTCAGAATCAACAGAAAAGGAAAATCAATGACACTGAAATGCCAGGCAAATTGCATAGCAATTCAGAACCAATTCACTATGTTTTAAATTGGACCCAGAAATAAACAATTAAAGCACTAGCCCCAAAGAAGGACTTTTCAGTGACTTTCTTTTCACGAAAGTAAATAGACTATCACAGACGCTTAGAGAGAAGAACACAGATCTGTCTCTGAATGGGCTGGTTTGCACAGAAAATGAGATTGTGGTATTGATTAGAAGGTATCACCCGTTCATCATGAGTACTCAAGACAGAAACAGGAGAACACTTACTGGTACCCGAACCAATCACCAAATCAAGAATGGAAATCTCCCAGACCCAGTGGCAGTGCTAAAGGATGTATCGTGTGGGTAGCTTTAGTTTCCCACTGTCCAAAGCCACAGATTAAAAAACCATATTCTTTGATAGGGGCAGTTGTTATTTCCCAATATTGTATGAACTATGGATAGAACAATTGGTAGAAACTCGATTATTTTAAAAATATTGAGATGTAAATATACAGTGTGGGTAAAAGGTGTGTTTCTAAGAAAACAGCTTCAATACAACTTCCCTAGCCCTTGCTTGCAATCAGGTTGGCGCCCTAAGCTGACAGACCTATAGTATCCATAGCAGCACAGTATGCCACGGGGAACAGGTCCAGTCATAGATCAGGATTCTAATGCTGTCTTAAAAAAAATTAATCGAGCTCTTGAGAGAGCTGGAAAAATCCATTCCCATAGCATCTACATGGTGTCATCATGAATAAAGATAGTGATGATCTGTAAGAAATGATGACAAAAACCTGTAGACACTCTATGTGTCCACTCATCCATTCCTCCACTCAACCTCTCACCCACCTACCATCCATTTCAACCCTCATCCCCACCCACTCCAGGCAAACTTTGGGTGAGGTACAGCCCAGTTGCTGGAGATGCAGGCAAGAAGAACCCAAGTTCCTGCCCTCAAGGAGCTCACAGTCTTTTCTCAAGAAAAGACTCTAAAGAGTACATATGGTTCATTTTCCCACAAATTACGTATTGTAAGTCTGGAAGATATTTTGCTCTGTTACTTCTCTCTTGGGACCAACAGCACCTTTGCCAAAGGGCATAGTGGGAAATAATGTGTGCCCCAAAGGTCAAGTTCTTTGTTGGAAATTCTCATAAAACGCATTAAGACAGTGTTTTCTAATAGAAGTACCATGTGAGCCACATGTATAACTTTAAATTTTCTAGAAAAGATATTAAAACAAAGCAAAAAACACCCCCAAAACCGCAAGTGAAGTTAATTTTAATATATGTTCGTTTAACTCAATATATTCAAATATTGTCATTTTAACACAGAATCAATATATAAATTATTAATGAGGTATTTTGCACTCTTTCATACATGCTAAGTATTTGAAACCAGTGCTAGGTATTTTGCATTTACAGCTCATGTCAATCTGGCTACATTTCAAGTGCTCCGTAGCTACAAGCTGCGTGTTGAACAACATAGACCTAAGGAAACAAAGACCTCCTGTTTACCATCTGGATTTGTGACCATTTTAAAAAGATTAAAGGTAATGTAGTTTTTTATCATCTTTCATACTGGGAGAGCTCTCAATCCTAATTTTCTGGGTCAGAAACCTTCCTGAATTGATCCATCCAAAATGTTTATTTAGTGTTGGAGACCACAGCACAGTTGGGAGTTGTGGATCAACCCAGGCCCTGACTCTCCTCTAAAGTCCAGACGCCTTGACAAGGGGTTAAGGACCGGAAAGTTGAGTAACACGGAGAAAGGGTCTGTGCTGTGTGTCGTGCGCTTGCCTACACGACTTCCCACACGTTCTCCCTACAGAAGGGAACAATGTGGTCGGGGTCTTAAACTTTTTTTTTTTTCTTTTAAAGATTTTATTTATTTATTTGACAGAGAGAAATCACAAGTAGATGGAGAGGCAGGCAGAGAGAGAGAGAGGGAAGCAGGTTCCCTGCTGAGCAGAGAGCCCCATGTGGGACTCGATCCCAGGACCCTGAGATCATGACCTGAGCCGAAGGCAGCGGCTTAACCCACTGAGCCACCCAGGCGCCCGGGGTCTTAAATTCTTAGTTGGTCCTTGTACTTCCCATAACCCACTTCCTGGTTGATTGTAACTTCTTGTATCAATAGTAGCTAATGGCATTAGCCGTGATGACCTGGCATCACGAGATTTATTTGTAGTTAATGTAAACTTGCTATAGGAACTTGCAGTTATTTGACTAAATACTGATGTATTATTCCTTCTATTGTGATCTGCCTTAAAAATGCTTGTAAGATGTGGAATAAAATCAGCACTGTTGGACATCCTCCTCAGTGCTCCTCCTGCGCCCATCTCTCTACTTCTCGAGTTCTTTTCTTCATCCTCTTACCCTCACATTTCTGGTTGATTTGTCGCGCCAGTCACGACAATTTAGTGCCTATCGTGTATGTTCTATGAAATCAGAGATACTTCTCGTTGAATCTGAGTCAGCACAGTCTGGTGGTCTGAGCATGGGTCCTGGCACCTGGCTGCCTGTGTATGACCACAATACTTACTGTGTGACCATGGACCATTACTTAACCTCTCTGTGCCTTAATTTCCTCCTCTAAACTCTGAGGTTTAGAGGAGTCAGTATCATAAAGTGCTTAGTATCTCTCATAGGGCAAGCATATATAGGTGTTTGATGAAACACATTTGGAAAATTTTGAAATGAGTTTGCATTTTTCAAATATGATAAGGAAGTAAAACATCCTAAGAGAAAGACTACTTTGAAGGGAGACCCTCAGAGTTCAGAACTAGACTAAAACTCAGAAGACTGAGGATCTATTGAACATTTGGAAGCCACTTAATCTACCTGTGCCTCTATTTTTAAAAGCACAGTAGGGGCGCTTGGGTAGCTCAGTCGGTTTAAGCATATGACTCATGATCTCAGCTTAGCTCTTCACCTCGGAGTTTTGAGTTCAAGCCCCACTCGGAGTGGGATTCCACACTGGGCCTGGAGCCTACTTAAAAAAAAAGAGTGTACGATTTTTGCATGCCTATTTATTAAAAATGTTGTGGACCTAAACATGCTAAATATAAAACACTGAAGATTCCAATTAGTTGGGAATCATTTCTACAAAGCCAAGGCAATCTGGTTATAATATGATTAATGGAGGGATATAGCAAATAGCTATGAAGTATGCATTTGTGAGGCTCCATTTGCGGAGGGAGAAATGACTCTTTGTTCTGATGATATACAGATACATAGAAATTTCATTTTAATTTCTGCTGCTGTCATATTTTTCCCCTGACCTTTATGCTTAGCCATGCCAGGCCCTTGGTGAGAAGCTCCCAACTCTGACATTGCCCAGCATCTGAAGCATTACCATTCCCATAATTAACAGTGACTGGAAACAAATAATTTAATTCTGGGGCAAATGAAAATGAATCAGTGGTGTCAACTCTATTTCCCATCTTTCTAATTTTCTGTAACAAAAGAGGAGAGGGGAAGTGTCTGTTCCCTGGTGTGAGATTCACTTAGGAAAGCGAGAGACAGATGAATAATGGGTGATGCCTTAGTCCTCACTCATGCTGTTGTCCCCAGCTGGAAAATCATTCGTCATACTGAATAAATATTTAAAGTCCCACAGAATACGGTAGCTGGACATATTTATGTTTCTAACAAAATGTACTCATGACTTGGTGTGGGAAATTAAGAGGAAAGCACATTTAGAGGCAATGAAACCATAAACCCAGGTAGACCTCAGGCTAAATGAAGCACTCCTTTGCAGTATCCCTTAGATGCAGTAACAGAAATTTAACACAGTGCTGCTCCTGATGCTTCAGCCATGAAATAAGACAGAACAGCTGGAAACCTGTGGCATTTGCAATAAAATCAGCACAAAGGCATTTTGATCTTGGATTCATAATGCGTTTAAGTACAAATTTGCTAGTTCAAAAGGACTTAGTTGTGACTTAAGTCCTTGCTGTGTCTTCCTGATTCCATCACTGCACCTTAATCTGCAAAATGAAGACTGTGTCTGTGACCCAGAAATTCTCTTCCTCCTCTGAAACTCCCAGCATGTGGAACTGGTAGACAGGAGCTGTACCAACGTGGAGATTCTATCTGTAACAATGTCTATTCCAGTATGCATTCATTAACCGGGAAATAATCAGAGGATGGATTCAGGGACCCACTGGACCCACTCTGAGATGGGCCTGAGCTACAATTCCATGATCACCCCACCTCCATGAGCCCCTACACCGACTGGTGGACCTCAGTGACATTTTGGGTCTCCTGGAATTAGTGTCAGTTCAGAACAGGTGAGCCCCCTAAAGTCTGATTATCTCCTTCCCCCCTCAGGATTACTACCCTAGTAAAAGGTTGTAAGTCCCTTGGGAAAGGCTGAGTGAAAGACTAAGGTATATAGTTTCAGTGGTGTCTGGGGGTTCTCCCTCAAGGGACCCAGCCTCCCCTTCATTTGAGGAGTTCTGGGTCTGCAGACTGCAGTCGAGTCTTGGAATTCACTGAGGGGCCATGACTCTCATGAGCCTCATGACTTTTTATGATTCAAGTCAAACTTTCATTCACTTGACCTAGAATTCTTCTGTTTATACAGATCAAGTAAGACTTCAGCAAACTTCCCATCTATTTCACTCTGGCAACAACACCACGATCAACTAGCCAAAGCCATATAGGTCCACCCCTGGCAGGACCAGTGTCCTTTAAGTAACCAAACCTGCCCTGCCTTGAGCAAATAAACCTCAGCATTTTGGAATTTACAATGGGAGGAAGAGAGAAATAAATGCATGAAAAGCAAGTATTTGCAGGGAGGGCTGGTCTTAGAATGGGCCTTTCCAGGGCCCTGAGTGCCAAGAGCTCTGGGAGAAGAACCTCTGAAGCAGAAAAGATGGCAAGAGCAACACTCCTGGGAAACACATGGAGCATTGATGTGTCTGAGGCCAGGTGCCCGTACCAGAAGAACTCCAGCATTCTGAAGCCTTATTTCCTTGGCCATTCAGTTTTACTTAATTTAAAACCCAGATCAGATGTGGATAGAAGGAGCTCTTAACTAAGTAGAAAAAACAAGATCTCTGGAGAAAGCAGAGCCTTGGCTGAGACGCCCCAGAGGTTCAGAGACAGCGTGTCCAAATGAAACTCTAGAGCTGCTGAGAAAAGCCCTCTCTCATGGAGACAGTGTCTCATGTGTTGTGTACAGGTGACATTACCCATAAACTTGGATGAGGAAGAGAGATAACTTTCTTCATTTTCCTTAACAATGTCAGTCCTCAGGTTCCCTCAGTGCCTGGATCACACAAAACTCTGAGTGTTTTGCCACCTGGGCTACCCCCTCAGCTGCACCCCCAGCCTTGGTAATCTCTATCTCTTCTCACAAAAGAAGAATCAGGCTAACAGATACATGAAAAGTTGCTCAACCTCACTCATCAGCAAGGAAATACAAGTCAAAACTACAGTGAGATACACCTCATGCTAGTCAGCATGGCTAAAATTAACACAGGAAACAACAGATGTTGGAGAGGGTGTGGAGGAAAGGGAACCCTTTAAAACTGTTGGTGGGAATGCAAGCTAGTGCAGCCACTCTGGAAAACAGTATGGAGGTTCCTCAAAAAGTTAAAAATAGAGCTACCCTAGGACCCAACAATTATACTACTATGTATTTACCCAAAGGATACAAAAATACAGATTCAAAGGGATTCATGCACCCCAATGTTTATAGAAGCATTACTGACAATAGCCAAGCTATGGAAAGAGCCCAAAAGACCTATGGAAAGAGCTCAATTGATGAATGGATAAAGGAGACAAACAATGGAGTACTATTCAGGCATCAAAAAGAATGAAATCTTGACATTGCAACAACACAGATGGAGCTAGTGTATTATGCTAAGCGAAATAAGTCACTCAGAGAAAGACAAATACTGTATGATTTGACTCTATGTGGAACTTAAGAAACAAAACAGATTAACAGAGGGAAAGGGGAAAAAGAGAGGGAAATAAACCATAAGAGACTCTACTACAGAGAACAAACTGAGGGTTCCTGGAAGGGAGGTGGATGCGCGATGGGCTAGATGGGGGATGGGCATTCAGGAGGGCAGGTGCTGTGAGGAGCGCTGGGTGTTGTTCTACCCCTGAGACCAACACTACACTCTATGTGAACTAACTAGAATTTAAATATGAACTTGCAACAAAAATACATAAATAAAAATAAAAAACAAAACAAAACCCAAAAGAAGAATCAGTCTGGAAAGCCTGAATGACCTTCCCAGGGTCCCCAGTAAAGGGCAGGAGCAGGGTGGACTTGGATTTCTGGACTCCCAGTCTTGTGCCAACTTGGCAAAGGCACGGTGCATTAACCTCTGGTATCACAATTCATGGAGGCTAGCTGAGCTAGCAAGACACAGTCTGTGCTTTGCCAGGTAGATTACGTTATTTAGAAGTCAGCAGCCCTGAGCTGCTGGCTGAAGAATGATTTGTCTGCGACGGGGAGGAGGATGATATCATGAATATACCCAGGCAGTCTCTGCTTCTGTCCTGCCCTTGAATTAACTTCTAGACAGTCCATTAGTTTAGGAGTGTTCCGCAGCCACCATAATGGCCCTTTTCTCTGCAGTCAATTGGGTTGACCACATCACAATCCAGAACTGGCAATTAAAACTGCTGTAATAATTTGACCACACTTCAGTACCTTTGAGTTTATGGTTATCACTGAAATTTCCTCGATAAAACTGTAAATGGAAAGGACTGGAAAGTTCAGAATTTAGGCCATTAGCTTTTTTCTGACATGGTATTATGTAGGTAAGAGAAAGTAAAAGGAAGGTTTAGCCTTTCCTGATGGCAAGAATGTCTTATCCTGTGGACCCTCAGAATCTGGTCTTTTAACAAATAGCCCCAAATAACATATGTTCTTCCTCAGGCACCCCAATTCACTGCTGTAGCCCTTTGAATCCATGATCCAAATTACTTCCCCAGGTCACCCATGTTATTTTGGCAATCTCACACAGAGCTCTGAGCACCAAGGGAAAGCCTCCCTTCTCTATTATTCATTACAAAGCAAATTATTGATTTTAATCATTTTTTCCCCTAAGGAAAAAAATAATTTTACACTTTCCCAGACTTTCCAACCTTCTTGGTTTACTGGACTGGTCAATGGGAATGTCTTCACTCTAAGGAAGGCTCCTGATTTGGGCAACTTAGTCATGTATTTGCCAAGTGCCCACTGTGAGCAGAATGTAGCATATGAAGGGCTATAAACAGATGAGAAGACACATCAGAAAAATCTGCAATAATCCACCAATCTTAATATGCACATACTTCATCTTGTGGCATAAAATGATACAACATTTTTTCTAAATATTTTGAATGAGTTATAAAAGTGATCCGTTAGTTTGCATGCAGAAATGTTTGTATCCCTGAAGTAACCAGATCATACAGTCTTTCTCTATGATGGCTTATATTCCTTCTCATCTTAGTTCTGATTTTAAAGTACTACTGGAGCTAATTAAGGAAGACATGCTGCAGTTCTCTGACCTTCTCTTTTGGTCAAACTGTGTTTTGCTGTGTGGGTTCCACTCTCAACAACCACAACTGATATGCTTCTCAAATTCATAACCCAGGACTGTCTCCTTTCTTTTCTCCATTTATTTACTTTTATTTTATGGTATTCCTACTGATACATCCTCTGATAGATATCTCAGAAAGAACATCTCTAATGAAAATAAAGTTCTTAAATAGAAATTCTGTATTTTTACTTTTTCCATATCAGAGAAGAGTAACTTTGACTCTCCTAATTAAGCTATTGGGGTTTCCTCAGCTGTGGATTTACTTTGTAGAGTCAACAGGTGATTCCAGCTCTTTAGGGATAATGATTACAACACTGGCTACACTTTCCCAGGTTTCAGTTATCTGTGGTTTCAACCCCCTGTAGTCAACCTCAGTCCAAAGCAGATGCTCCTCCTTCTGACTCATCATCAGAAGGTCAGTTACAGCCTAACACTACATCACGATGCCTACTTCATTCACCTCATGTCATCTCATCACATAGGCATTTTATCATCTCACATCATCACAAGAAGAATGAGTACAGTACAGTAAGATATTTTAAGAGAGACCACATCACATAATTTTCATTACAGTATATATTTATTTATATATATTTTATTATATATATTTATTATATATACAGTATATTTTTACTATTGTTATATTTTATTATTAGTTACTGTCAATGTCTTACTGTGTCTAATTTATAAATTAAACTTTATCATAGGTCTGTAGATAGAGGAAAAATCATAGTTTCTATAGGGTTTGGTACTATCTGCAGTTTCAGACATCTGCTGGGGGTTCTGGAATGTATCCCGCATGGGTAAGGGGGAGAGTATGGGACTACTCCACTGTACTTGGCCAACATCACAACTTCCATTAATTCAACAAAAATCAAGAACTTACAAATGGAACATGATACATCTCAAGAAGTAGGCTTCCTACCAAGCTAGACAGTTAACACAGATCAGTAAAATAACATTTGCTTGAGACACACTCATCCTGTACTTAAGAGCAAGCCTGAATAGTTTGAACCTATACTAGCTCATAACAGGTAGGACCAGGGTTATTTCTTGCTGAAACTAAATTTTCAGAAGAAAAATACACTTAGGAATGCATTCTACCCTAGAAACAAGATTCCACTTAAACTAAAACTCATTTCCTAGAAGTAAAAATACTACCAGAATCAGCCACAAGAACACAGAAGTGTGTTCTCCTTTACGGTTGATAATTATATATTTATCAGTATCATGTTCCTAAGGCTGATGTGAAGATAGGGAAAGAAGTGGGTTAAGGGGTAATTTCCCAGTAATGAGGTCCTCTGGAGTGAAGAACATGTATAATTATGAAGAATAAACATTACTATGAGATATGAAGGGAAAAAAGCTTACCCGAATCCAGAAAGTAAGCGACAGAAGAGAAATAATCCATAACCTTGGACAAATGAAGAAAGGAAGGCGAAGAATCCATTGATAGACATGCAAATCAGAAGAGACTGCTTTCTTCCCACTTTGTCTGCCAGTCCTCCCCAGAAGAAAGCCCCTGCCATCATCCCAAGGTACACTATGCTGCCTGCAACACACAAAAAACAGAGAAACGTGTCAGACTGGGAGTAAATGACGCATGTTAGATCAAATGAACAAGAGACAAATACATTTCAGCGTTTTTCATGGGAAAAAATTCCTTTAAAAAATACATCCTTCTGGATACACAAATCACCTTTCAAGCTGGAAAGTAAGCTCTGTGGGTTACCTTTAGCTGTCACAACCAAGGACAGGGGTAAAAGAAAAAACAGTGATATTCTCACTTGGCTCATGAGAATGGGCACATAGTGGATAGACACAAGGAGTCTCCACACAGGGCAATCCTGGAGTTTTGACTCATGGCATGTTGCCTTTCGTATAAATGTCCAGCTTAGCACTTGGCAAGGCCAAGATGGGAGACTGAGTCCAGGGCTTCCTGGTAAAGTGGATCCCCCAACCTGCTTCAAATCTCTGCCTGTAGCAGATGATGGGGCCAAGGCCAGACTCTTACAGGCTCCCTCGAAGATTCCATCGGTTCTTTCTCCCTAGTTTCTCCTAAAAGCCCTGGCCCTTCCCTGGGGAGGAAAGGGAAGCTAGGGAAGGTGGGTTTAGAGATCACAAGAGTTAATCTTAAAATAGTCTCAAACTCTGCTTATAAGGAAAAACTTTCTCTTGGCATCAGAAGCTTAAGGAGGAGCCTAAGGAGAAGAAAAATAACTGTTGCAGTTTGGGAGCTGTTAAACTTACCATGGCTGGCTTTACTTCCATAGTGGAAACAAATGGAAAATCAAGGGTTAGATCAACGTCCCTCTTGGTGTCACTGTGAGTACACATTTCCTTTCCTCTTCTTTTGTTTTCTTTTTGAAGTAGGCTCCATGCCCAGGATGTAACCCTGAGATCATGATCTGGGCTGAGATCAAGAGTCGGACCCTTAAATGACTGAGCCACCAAGATGCCCTGTGAATTTTCAAATTCACTTGCTTCATCTAAAAAACCAGACCCCCAGAAGCCCTGTCCAAAATCTTTCTTAAGATGAAATCGTACTAGGTATGGCAAAAGTTACTTCAGAGATGTTTGTAAAAGGGTGTGTAATATCTAGGGGAAATGACATAATTAATAAATGGAAGTTTGTTATATCTGGGTGAGGTATTTACAAAGCTATTACTACACCTCTCATCCATTTCTGCTCCCCCAGCTTCACCAAATCACCACTTGAATAGTTCTTTTTCAAAGGCACATTCAAGATACTCAGCAGCATCTAAGACACAAGTTAGAAAAACACATTGATTTTTTTTGCCTTAGATTAGTTTGGGAAATATCCTATTTAAACACTTACCCTGAATTCATTTGTTTAACACACAGTTAATGGATCAATACAAGACCCAGAAGGAGAACACCTGGAAAAGTCTGATGACCTTGACATCAATGACATGTGGATGCTGTTCTGTATATAGCTGAGTATAGGCAGTTATAGTGAATGGCAAATGTTGGCACAATTGTACAGTAAGACAAAATAGAGGCCATTTTTATTCAGACTGGAACACTGCAAAGGGGTGAGTGGTCCTTTGCCTTGGTGGGGAATGACATTTTTCTCTTTATTATGGGGCTAATCATACACAGAGCATCCTTCTCAAAAGGATGGGGGGAGATACTCATATCACAAAGCCTAGCGCATGGTTACAAGACAATTTAAATAATGTATCAGCACAAGGCAAAGAAATTCCCAAAGGAGACAGATTCACACAGGGAAATGCATATGCAGCAAATCTCTTATTTATAGCTTAAGGGGCTCAAATCAGCTACTCAAGCCTCTCAGAAGAATAATCAATAGTTAAGCTTCTCATAATAATATTTATGACTTTAAAAAATGCCTACAAACCAGAAGGTGAACTCCTTTAGATCAGGAGGGGGACTGTGGCCGCTGCAGTCCAAAGATGTGGGAATCTTTCTTGTACCTCCAGCCCCAAGGACAAAAACCAGTTCCTAGCAATTGCTGAACCCTTACCAGCTCTAAGTGTTTGTATGAATTAATGTATTTTTTCCTTACAACACTCCCTTGAGGTTAATACTATGGAACCCAGTTCATTCGCACAGAGAATCGAACGATCTAACCACAGAAAAGTGAGTGGCGACTACATCCCAGCCCATCAGCAGTTCTTCATACAACATGGTTACAATTCCTTTAATAATCCTGGATGCCCTGCCAAGAAAACATCCCAGTCTGTCCCGGCCCCTATGTGGTGGTACCACCCAGAACTGAAAGCACTGTTTGAAAGGTCTCTGAGGTGTGTCCTTCTTAACTCACAAAATCAGAGTTAAGGCCAGGGTAGCTGAATATCATGGGCAGAAGCTACAGGGAAATGCTGCTTCATTCTACACAAGCATATGACAAGGGGTGCGCCATTTGTTCTCAGATATTCCAAATAGGCATATCCCCACCTGCTGGTGGGAGGTAAGCAGGACAATGCTGAAAACAGCTCAGGGGTGCTAAGGAAAAATGAACACCCAGTATCTTGCTAAACAGGACATGCTATGGAGGTGCCTGAATGCCTCAATTAGTTAAGCATCTAACCCCGTTTTGGCTCTGGTCATGATCTCAGGGTTGTGAGACTGAGCCCTGCAGCCAGCCCCAAGCTAGACGTGGAGGCTGCTTAAGATTCTCTCTCTCCCTTTCTCTCTCTGCCCCTCTACCCAGCCCTAAAGAAAAAAAGACATGCTATGTTCCAAAGAAGGGCAACTAGGGCAACTCTCTTGCATTTCTGGTTGTAGGAGGGATGATACTCCTGTTGGACTGGGCTCTATATCTTACCACTCTCCTTATTCTAGACAGTCACCTGCAGTCTCATCTTTACTAAGCCAGATCATGGATTTATGAAGAGATGACTCCAGCACTTTAAGGACTCATAACTGGTTTCTAGATTTTCCCAACTGGCAGTAGTGTGAGAACACAGCCCCACCCTGGGAGCTTCTTAAACCTCAGACAAAGGAAGGGCTGAGTGAGCTGAGTTTGCCCTTGACTTCTGTGATGGTGAGGGTTCAGTGACTTGACAAGGGGCAGAGCACCCACATTTATCATTAGCATTTTGTACTTAAGCCACCCCCAAATTACACTCATTAGAGGTTTTAATATATAAAAGACTAAAATAAAAATGGCCCATCCTTCAATTCCTCCAGATATTCTTAATACACACCCACTCACATATATGTATATATGTGTGCATATATATGTGTGTGTGTGCGCACACACACACACGTATATTTCTATGTATGTATATCTACAACCCAAATATGCCTACATGGCCAAAATTTCAAAGCACGTAGAAATATAGCAAATGAAAGTTTCCTTCTCCTCTGCCCTTGACCCTCTTCCCAAAGGTAACTATTATCAGTTTTTCTAATTCTTCTAAAAAGTTTATACCTATAACTGCATAGAAAAATGGATAATCTTTATGAATTTCCTGTTAAGTATAGTTTTTGTGGGGCACCTGGGTGGCTCAGTGGGTTAAGCCTCTGCCTTCGGCTCAGGTCATGATCTCAGGGTCCTGGGATTGAGCCTCGAGTCTGGCTCTCTGCTCAGCAGGGAGCCTGCTTCCCTCGCTCTCTCTGCCTGCCTCTCTGCCTACCTGTGATCTCTGTCTGTCAAATAAATAAATAAAAGTCTTTAAAAAATAGTTTTTGTTCTGTGTAATATTTATCTTTTCTCCTGTTGTATATAGGATTTCTGAACTTAGCAAACCAGAAATAAATCTCTGTCAGAATTTTAATAATTACTTCAAGACACATTTCATTTATTTCAGAAAAGCATGCACTATCAGCTACCAGGGGAAAACCAAACAGTTATTTTCCCATCTTGTATTTTTTCTGTGCCTAAAATTAATACACCACAACCTCCTTGAAAGACAATGTCAAATTCAATTATAAAGAATTTACTGAGCACGCACTTGGCCTAACTTTTCCTGAAGTGCTAGGAATACCAGGATTGATAAGTCACGATCCCTGAGCTCACCCAGGCAGAGCCTGAGCAAGACTTTATCTGGTGCCCAGTCCAAGCCAGAAGATGGAGACAGTGGCACACCCACTATTTCACACTACCCTCCCAACACTCCAACTGATCATGGACATTACAGAGTGGAACAGCCAGATCAAAACCTTCCATGGCCTCCTGGGGACACATGACCAGGACAGGGCAGTCCTGAATGCACACCCAGGGACCTCGGTTCTAAGTCCTTGAACTCTTTCTATTCCATCCAAATGGCTTAAGGAGCACATAATTCAGTGAGGGAGACCTCAGACACAGAACAGAAGGAGCCCAGCCATGAGGTATGCACGCCAGTAGGGCATAAGTGGGAGCAAGGCGACAAGAGGTGGCCGGTAACTCTGAGTGGACTCTGGGAAGGTTTCACTGAGAAGGGGCTATCTGAGAGGACTTTGAAGGATAAGGAAGATTTTGAGATGGTATTAAATTCCTCCACAAGCAATAGGTTTACCAAAACAAAATACAGTATCAAGTTGTATCTTCACTTCTATTCTGGTTAAGAATATGTGTCAGATCTAAAGATAACAATCTTTCCAGCCTACATTGCTTATTATTGGTAATTAGCCTGTCCCGCTGCGTTTGCCATGGACAGGAATTCAGCCTCTCGTTAAGCTTATTTGAGACAGACAGCACAATAAGAAGATTCATTCATTGACTGTGTGGCCTAATTAAAGACAAACCTTTGAATGCTAGCAAAGGCACAGAGTGAATAAAACTGGAAACACTCTGGGATTGTCAGAACACAAGCTGTATTTCCTGACTTGTTTGTTTCCATGTTGTTTTCACTGTGTGCTGTTTTCCATGTTGTTTTCACTGTGTGCTGATGGGGATTCCGGGAAAACCCAGAGCAGCAATACATGCTCTTGACATAGACCATCCTCCTGTTCTCCACTCCTCATGATGCTGCAGATGGTCAGAATTCAAAGGTATGTTAGTCCATAAGGATAGGAAAACCAATGCTGTGAGAAGCCAGTACTTGAAATCAGGTCTTCTAGATTCTTGCTCCACAAGAGTATGACTTCTGGACAAAAAGCACCAGCACCCCAGGGAAACTTGCTAGAAATTTAGATTGTGAGGCTCCACTCCACTCCTACAGAAGTCAGAAGCTGCATCTGGACAAGATTCCCACAGATTTGTGAGCATTTCAGGGTTTGAAAGCAATTTTAGTCTGCTATGCTTTCCATTAAAACACTTAATCTCTCTAACACATTTTTTTACTTCAAGTTTGCATTTGTCTAATACATATTTGATAGGAGGAGATGCAGGCTATGGAATATTTTAATTCCAAAGACACAGAACAAGCAAGATCTCCCCATACCAGTTGCAGATATGTAAAGGGCAAATAGGAACTCTGTGCTTCCCCTAGGACATGTCTCCTCAGGACTAGCTAGAGGCAGGCCTCTGATGTTGAGAGAGGCCAGGCTGTGACTCTCAGATCCTTCCATGAACTGAATGAAGATTCTTTTTTTTTTTTTTTAATTTTTTGTTTCTTTTCAGCGTAACCGTATTCATTATTTTTACACCACACGCAGTGCTCCATGCAATCCATGCCCTCCTAATACCCACCACCTGGTTCCCCCAACCTCCTGCCCCCTGCCCCCTGCCCCTTCAAAACCCTCAGATTGTTTTTCAGAGTCCATATTGAGATACCACCTGAATGAAGATTCTAATTCAGCTGGGCTTTTGGGAGGTTGAACGTGACCTGAGGCTTTCACTACTCTTCCTACCACAGCTTGGGCTCAGGCCAGGCTTGGCCAGCCCTTTGGTCTTTCAGAAGACCAAAAGAGGCCTCAAGCATGACTTCCTCATTAAAGTATTTTCCAACGTGGGGACCGATTCCATTTATTTAATCATACCCTCATTTCCCCTGATGAATATCACATTTCTATTTCTATCTCTGCTAATAAGCTGCTTTTGATCCTTTCTGACAATACCTAAGGGGGCCCATCTTTTCCTTGTAGCGCCATTTTAAAGCACATTTTAAATTAACAGAACAATTTTAAGAAATGTATATAGTATTTTTCTCATAGAAATTTTTAATGAATAGGTTTTTAAAATTTGTTTTAAACACTTTAGTTATCCATGGCTAATGCATTACTCTAAAATTCACTGCACTATTTATTTACAAGTTGGATTTCTACAAAAATCATTCTGTGGCAGTATTCTGAATTCAATGGTAAATAATCTCCATGAGATAATGATCATAGCACCTATTATAAGGGGGTTGTCTTAGGATAAAACAAATTTTTAAGTCAAAGAAAAATAAAAATAAGCACTAAGAAAAGTTATATGCACTTCCCTATGTTTATTGCAGCATTATTCTCAATAGTTAAGATACAGAAGCAACATAGGTGTCCATTGATACACAAATAGATAAAGAAGATGTCACACACACACACACACACAGAGGAATATTATGCAGCCATAAAAAGAATTAGATTGTGTCATTTGCAACAACAGGGATGGACCTAGAGGGTATTATCCTAAATGAAATAAGTCAGACAGAGAAAGAGAAATGTCATTTGGTTTCACTCATATGCAGAATAAAAACAAAACAAAACAAAACAAACAAACAAACAAAAAGCAGAAACGGACCCATAAATACAGAGAACTAACTGGTGGTTGCCAGGGGACAGAGAGGTAGGGAGACTCACAAAGTGGGTGAAGAGAAGTCAAAGATACAGGCTTCCAGTTATAGAAGGAATATGTCACAAGGATGAATGGTCCAGCATAAGAAATATAGTCAGTGGTATTGCAATAGTGCTGTATAGTGCTGTATAGTAGTTACATAGCACTATATGGGGGAGCATAGCATCCTATAAAGAGTTGTCCAGTCACTAGGTTGTATATCTGAAATTAACGTCACACTGTATGTTAACTACATTTCAATTAAAAGGAAAAAAAAGTAAAGCTGTGCTGAAAGAGAAGACTGACTTGGGCCATAGCTATGCCCTAGTAATAGTTTCTGTAGGGATATACTTGAAAAGGCCAGATTCCAGACTGTTGTTATTTGGATACTTATGCAGATAAGTTTACTGTTTCTGAAGTCTATGATCAAGTTTTAGATTTTTTTTTGGCTGTCATACTTGGATGGAAGACAGCACTAGACATAATCTCAGACTTCAGCTGGTAAACTAACTTTTTCACGCAGGAGTCTTATCTTCCACAAAGTACCACTTACCAAAGAGGAACATGTTAATGGAGCAGGATTTGGCCTAATATTTCTTACACTGAAAGGTCTTTGCATCTTCTCTGGCCAGACCAACTCAAGGGAAAGTGTCTAGGGCCAGTAACACTGAGAGGTGCCCTCCAGATGAGGACACATACAGACCTCCTGATTCTAGTAAGGTGAGTGAGCCTTTGTTTGGGATTTTGAGCAGGGTTCCTTTTTATGCAAGGTCCTGAAATGCTAATATTACTACTGGTGCAAGAGAAAGAAAAGAAGCGAAGGAAATGATGATGGAAAAGAGACAACAGGATGAAAGCGAGTGGGCTCCAGCTGGTATACAAAGACAGTTACAGCTTTTGGGCTCCCCTGGCTCAAGTTCTGAAAAGACACCGCCTGAAACAGTATTGGAAGACTTAAGTAATTTTTTTAAGTCTCAAAGACATATTTTTTTTTTGCAATTTTAAACTAATCAAATGAGTAAATAATAAGTGATTGCTCAAATTTAATTAATTTAAGTAATTAATAATTAATGGGCTTCTCTTACCCAACCCTATACTTTTTCCAATTACTATTTTTAGTAGCCACTGGGAAGGGCCGTCACGTGTTCGAATGCATCTGTGGACTTGCACAAAATCAAATACAAGTGAGGAAAGCGATAATATCCAAGGCATATGTACAAATGAAAAAGAAAAATCCTCCTACTTTGCAATGGAGAACATCTGCAACAAAAGTCATCTCACCTTTGCTAGAAAGAACGGTAAATATCAGCTGCGGTCTACAGCCCATCTCTGACTTTTACACTGGGGAAGTCTGACATTTAAGTCCTTTGGTCGGAGCAGAGATGGCTGCAGCTGCTTGTACAGACAGGTAAGGCCACATTGAGCAGCATTTACTACTTGTTATCTAAGTCTCCCTGGGCACGACACAGCTTCTGAAGGCCTAGAGACACTCTTGCTGAATCCGCTGGATCCAGAGAGCCAAAGGCAGAAGCAGAGTCCTAAGAAGGAAGCCCAGTCTTCTCTAACATCCTTCCTCAAATGGCTAGTATGCAGCCCAACCCAACCCACTGGATAATGGGAAGAAATATTCAAATATATTTTATATGGATATCTCTGGAAGCCCCTAAAAAGGGCAATTACAGCTCCTTCAGTGATCAAAGCATTAAACACACAAGTCTCAGGAATGAAGAGCATTACAGACAGTCATTTTATGATTTACACCATGAGATCACCTATCAGTTCCACACCAACAGGACCCCTCTCTCTGGAAACTTCCCCCACTGCATGCCTGTGCTGAGGAAGAGAAGTGGTAATGGACTGAACCCTTGCTTCTCAAATCTCAGTCACTGAGTCAACAATGAGGAGGTAGTCATTAAGTCCACAGCTCTTTGTTGAGTTCCTGTTGTGAGTCAGGTACCTTTGGAGGAATGAGGACAGGGGAAAGGGAAGAAGAGCAGTGAGGAGAGGTCCACAAATATGAAACTGGCATGGTCCTCACTCTTGAGCAGCTCACAGCCTAGCATGGTGCTTTCAGACGATGGCTGCACATCATAGTCATCCAGGGAGCTTCCAGAAAAAGAATGTTGATGCCTAGGTCACCCCTAGAGGTTCTGGTCCTGGGGTAGGGCTTAGACAAGAGTATTTTTTAAAAACTTCTTGAAAGTTTTAATATAAAACTGGGGCCTTGAACCTTTGGTTTCCTGAGAGATTAAAAACATGCAGAAAATTAATTACCATTAAATGAAAAGCATGCTTAATTAAGGTGAGCACATTGTGCTTAAGGGGAAAAAAGGAAGGAGCAACTTAATTAGTTCCACACAATTCTGGAAAACTTCCCAAAGAAGGTAGATCATGCTGGGTTGTGACCAATGAGTAAGAATTCTCCAGGTAAGAGGGGAATGTTCCCAGGGAGAGAAGGCTCAGTTAAAAGCTCTGGGGTTGTGTCAGAGCACAGCACACCAAAGGGACTTCTGGTAGTTGAGGATGAAGGGAATATAGAGCTCATGTTTGGGGACAAGAGTGACAAGAGACCAGGGTAGAAGACAAGTTGGAGTCAATCCAAAGCCTTTATCCTTTGGGAAACTATAAAACAGACTGGCCATCATCAGTGCCGGAAAAGATCATTCCAGAAACTACGGGGAGGATCAACTTCAGTGGGGAAGGATAGAGCCCAGGACAAGGCACTTGTTGCCCGAGGGGCTTGGAGCACAACATACAGGGATGTAGTCCCTCTCAGGAGCCAACTCTGTACTTGTGCGACCCTGAGAATGAGTGTTTTTTTAAATCTGTGCTCCCACCAACGGGAAAAAAAAAAAAACAGCTTCAGGAATACCGCTGAGAAGTAGCCCTGTGAAGGAATGACAGCAGCCTGATCTAAGGGAGGGGCAGTGGGCTTGGAGAAGATTCACACAGCTGGGGGTATTTTTCGTGGTCAGGGTCCATAGTTCTTATACATTGAAGGGTGAAGCAAGGAAGAGTAGACGGGCTTGGGATGGCTCATAGTAAAATTCATAAAGAAAGGGACTGCAAGACGAGAGTGGGCCTGTCAGGTCAGGGTCTTAAACAAGTGTGGGGGAGTTCACATTGCTAAGTTTCACCATACTACCCCTGAACGGGCCAAATAGGGCAGTACAGGTAACGTAGGAAAATCAGTAAGGCCACGATCAGGATGGCTCATCTTCAGAAGTGCCTCATGAAGGGAGCAGGGCTTGAGCTGAGTGTCCAAAGAACAAGGAGAACATGAGTAAGAGGATAGGCAGGACGGCCTTTTGCATTCCCTCAGACATACACGATAGTGCAGGGGAAGTTCTGGAGTGGGAAAAAGAAGGAGAAGGCTGGGCAGGTAAGCAGAGGGGATGGAACCTGGTTAGAGTGGCTGGGTTGGGCGTGTGGAGAAGTATAGACAAGCAGGATAAGTGAGAGAAAATCATTAAATCACAAGCCCTCCCCCCAGATGAAATTAATTACATAGACCATAGGGGAGCCACTGGTGTGTTCTTACATGGGGAAATAAGGCCATCAAAGCCCTAATGTGAAAAGACCAGGACACTTAGAGCAGGATTGGCAAACTTCCTCTCTAAAGAGCCAGAGAAAAAGGACAGCAGTTTAGACTTTGCTGGTTCCCCAGGGCTCTGTCACAACTGTTCACCTGTGTGGCTGCAGCACGAAAGTAGACACAGAAAATATATGAGCAAATGCACATGGCTGCATTCCAATAAACTATTCACAAAAATAGGCAGGGAGTCAACTACAGTTTGCAAACCCCACCCTGAGGAAAAGTTTGCCTGTAGCAGCGCGGGGAGCAGGGGTGCAAGGACTGAACTGGCCAGTAGAAGTACCTGGGAGAGGGTAGAAAGCCTAATGTCAAGGCAGGGATTGGGGGGGTGGGGTGGGGGAGTGGCAGCAGCAGAGCCTTGTGAAACATGGGATTTCTCCACAAGGATGAAGGAAAAAGAGGACAGAGATCCCAGGATCAACCCTTGGGGTACACCCATGGGGAGTGAAGGAAAAGAAGTCCAAGGGAAGAAGTGTGGGCAAGGAGACAAGCAGAGGGTGTGGATGGAGGAGACAGCAAGCACCTCAGAAGGAAGGGAGAAACAGAAAGGCAGCTCCAGGGGGAGCCCAGAAGGCCCTTGTCTTGGAAGAGGGCGCCAGGGGTCTTGGGGTGGGGCAACTGCAGTGCTGGGGCAGTTACCAGGGGAGAGCTGAAGCAGGGTGGTGGTGAGGACAGGCAGGCAGGGGTGTAGCTAAGCAAGCTGAAGCTCCAAGGAGCACAGGGGTGGGATGTTGCTGGGCTGGAGACAAGCCTAGCAGCAAACACAAGGTGGGGGGGTGAAAATAAAGAAAATATCAAGCCTATTAACATGCACCTCACTGCCCTGAAACACAGCCGCAGATACCGAAGAGCCTAGCAGAGGGCTTCTGCTACTGAAAGAATGGGCTATTCTGGAAGAAGAGAGCTCTCATGTGTCTCATTCCCAGAAAATGCAAGAAAAACAGGCTTATGAGAAATTCCTTAATCTCCAGTTTACCTGCAAGCAATGAAAGGATTTTTTTTTCCCCAGAGGAGTCTCTTTTATGTAAGCACAGTGAACAAACAAAGCCTAGAAATCTAACAGGAAGGGGTACTTTAGAGGGACAGAACAGGAATATAATCTTGGAGCTCTGTCCATATGCTATCTTTAGATATTTTAAGTAACCAAAATGCCTGAAGGGAAAGGGCTCCTGCAGCTTCACTCAGGCCATTTCCAGACCCTGGGGATGCAACTGCATGGTAGGAAAATAGGCCTGAAAATAGACTTAAAGATCACACCGTGCATGATCTATAATGACTGGAAAAATGATTCCACAAGTCCTCCAAGACCCCTTTCGGAAAGCCATGTGGAAGTTTTTTTGTTGCTGATGGGTTTTTTGGTTTGTTTGTTTTAAGTTAAGGTGTGAGGTATCATCATGAAAACAGGACTAAATCATAAGAGATTACAGTAAATGGCTAAAGGAGAACTCAGTAATCCATTTCAGATGCTCCATAAAGACTTTTTATTTCCCAAAACAGGCAGATACCTGAGCTGTCAGCCCAGAGCAGCAAGTGAATAAATACGAGGATCGGCCTTGCACTAATGGATGTTGGTCCTAACCCATTACTGCTGGCCGAGCCGAGATGAATTCGGGGCAGCACTTCCTGACACTGGAGATTTATTTTGTCATTAGTGATGAAACGCCATGCAAGGGCTCCTCAATCCCCAACTGTCAGAAGTACAGTTAGGTATTTCAGGGAAGGTCATGCAAATATTCAGGTATTGACCCGCAGGACTGAAGCTGTTCTTCAGCGGCTCATTATTCTCAGTATGGTTATAAATGATTTGTGTCTAGCATGAGCAGTTAGCCATCTGCTTAGACCAGGAAGGAAAAAATGGGACCACTCTGAGAGTAAGAAAAAAGCAAGAACTTGAATCAATTACTATATTAGGGCTCAGGAACAAAACAAAACAAAAGAATGTTGAATCCATTTTGTTTTGTCCTCTAGAACCCAAGACGAGACATGCTAGAAATCACCCTGACCCCAAATGCCTCACTGTTTCACAAACACATTACAGTCATTCTTTTCTTTGAACTCTTACCCAATGAACCTTACCAGATGCATCTTTCTCTTGCCTTTCATCCAAACCCTGTCTCTTGAACTTCACCTTCACATTTTTTGTAAGCACACCCAGACTATCTGGTTTTCGTGAGTGACCTCTATCTATTCTCATCCATGATCTGATCCGCACTCTTTGTGATGGTCTTAGCTCTACAACCAACATGTAATCTGACCCCTGCAAGTTACCATATCGTGGACAGCTTATTCTGAAACTCCATCACACTATGGTGTTCTAGGCACATTTCAAACAATCAGTAAAACCTGGTTGATGTAATTTAAACTGAATGCAGGAGTTCAGAACCAGTCTAAACCCTAGAACCAGTCACACACAACTATGTGACCGAGGGAGCTAAAGTAAATCAGAAATCCTGACTGCAAGATCTTGAGTATCCCTAATAAGTATGATAAATCATATAGTTGAGACCTTTCGTCTAGAAGACTGATACCCAAATACACACACCTACAGAATAGGCTTCATGAGAAAGCTTCCACCAGCCTATAGTGAAATGAAAATAAAAGGAAAAGAAAAATAATACATGCCATTTTGTCAAGATAAATTTATTTAAAGATCTTTTATTCTAAGGCTATGTCCTTCTTATTATTTTAATGTGAACGTGACTTTGGGGTTTTTTGTTGTCTGTTTATTTTAAATATTTTATTTATTTATTTTAGAGAGAGACAGAGAAAGTGAAAAAGAAAGCATGAGTGGGAGAAGGGCAGAGGGAGAAACAGGCTTCCCATTGAGCAGGGAGCCCAAAGTGGGACTCTACCCCACGACTCCAAGATCATGACCTGAGCCGAAGGCAGACATTTAACTGACTGAGCCAGCTAGGCACCCCAAACATGCCTTTTGTTTTATGAATTGATAGCATAATGAGTGATGTATTTTGTTGCAATTCTTCTTATTATTTTTAAAGATTTATTAAATCTTTACTGTTTAAACTGTTATTTATTTGAGAGAGGGACAGAAAGAGAGAATAGAGGGAAGGGCAGAGGGAGATAAGGAATTCCAAGCAGAATCCCCACTGAGCACAGAGCTGGAGGCAGGGCTAGACCCCAGGACCCTGAAATCATGACTTGAGCAGAAATCAAGAGTCTGCTGCTTATTGCTCAACCAACTGCACCACCCAGGTGCACTGCAATTATTATTTTAAAATCACCTTCCTTAGTAAAATAAAAAGTTGGCCAATCCTCATTTTTTTAAAAATTGGACTTTAAAATCCCCAAAACTGAAAATCACTAGTATAATCTCAAAATGGTGGGAACAATATTTTGGAAATCCTGCACTCTGAAAAAAGGCTAACAAGGGAAAATTAATATACTAAACCAAGACTCACAAAATGAATTTTTAACATATAACAATAGGGATGTCTTTTCATGCACATAAGATGATTATATAACGTGGCTGCAAATTTCTCAACACTCATCCCACAAGGAGTGGAGTCTATATTTCCTCTCCTGGATTCTGGGCAACGATATGACCAACAGAGTATGACAGAACTGATGCTCTTTGATTTCCAAGAGTGGGTCATAAAAGCTTACATAAAATGTAAGTTCTACCTCGCTCACTTCGAACACTTGCTTTTGGATCCCTGAGCTACCATCTAAGAAGACTGACTACCCGGAGAATACCATGCTGGCACAATCCTCTAAGTCCCAGCTAAACCCAGACTAAGGGTCAGCCATCTTGGACCCTCAGAACAGTCCATGTGTCAGCTAAACCACCACTGAGTGATCTCTGAAAGCATCATGAAAAAGGGAGAATCACCCAGCCAAGACCTCTCCAGATTCCTAATGAATAAAATAAAATAAAACTTAAACTGTTAGATCTAATAAAATGGGTATTGTTTAAATCTATTAAGTGTTTGGTAGTTTGTTACACAATAACACATACCTAGAATAGCATAGTCCTTACACTTCTAAAGACATTTCTTCACTGGGACACCAAGACTATAAGGAAAACAGTTTTCTACTTATTTTAAGAAAGATCAAAGTGGTTTAATGGTTAATATTTTTTCCCCACTGCAAATGATTTCAAAATAAGAATATAATATTAACATAATATTAAGGGAAACTCCCCTCCCCTGCTAACTGCCAGCCATAAACTAAATGGAGAACCAGAAATGAAGCTAGCAAGTTCTCCCTCTGGCTCCTATCAATTCTTGTCTTTTTCCAGGAAATTCCAGGAAAGATTTGAGGGGGTGTTATTTTGTTTTAGTAAGTGAATTTTAAAGTAGGGGGGAGAGAGGAATGACGTAAATGTCAAGTAGGCTTGAAGCAGAGGGTGTTTTATGGGTGGTGGTGGTGGTAGTGGGTGGTTTGGTTTTATGATGGGAGATCTGGTCACGACTTCAAGAGCAGGAACACATAGGGAGCACTCTCTCCCCAGCAACAGCATATTAATTAGCTCCTAGAGGGAAGAACACGAGGACATAAATTCCATGTGCTCTGGAGCATGCCCACCACCGTGTGGCTGATTAATAAAGCCAGCAGCAGGAGGAGATGGAACCACAGTTCTTCTTGGGAAACTAGGTAGCAGACTGGCTACCATGTTTTTCTATATTCAGATACCCTCCCCCAAACTGAGATTCTCCAGGCCTCTCCACCTTTTCCATCTTGAGGCTCCATGACATGGTAAATCAGTGATTGTTTAAATCTCACAGCACAAATTTGACTAAGCATGTTAAACTTTGACTCACTATGGTGGGAAGTATGGAGTGGGGCACGTGTACACAGGTTGTCACAGACAACAAACTATTTCTTGGGGCCAGGCTGGTGCCAACAAGCACAACAGTGGGTGTAGTGATCAGATTGTGCTAAACTCCCGTTCTCATTCAGACCTTAGGACAATGCTGCCCTGCACTCCCCTGAGACCTGCCCCACCCCAACGGAGAGAGACTGTTATATGCTGATTCCAACCCTGTCTCTCTCGGGGGGCCCACACCCTGACTTTCCCAAAGAGAATCTGATTCAATAAACCTCTGGGTTGTATGGGTAGTTTTCATTTCAAAAGTTCCAAGTCCCACTTTTGGAAATAATCCATCTTATGTAGGTTTCTAGACCTCTTGTCTTAATTGTTTAGCAATCTAAAAAACAAATTACCAATAATTTTTCTAAAGTGCAGTACATTCAGGATTACCATTAAGAGTACCCCATCAGCAAATCAAGCTGCATACACAAAGCTGTCTAAGAATGTGGCCAAATTTATTACTATTTAGCCCTTTGGTGTTAGATCCAATTTTCTCTCTACACTTCAACAATTATAATTGTCACTAATGTCTAAACATTCACAATTATATTCACTATCAATTTTTCATTCTAACTAAGTATATATATTATATATGTATATATTATCTAACTAAATTTATATATTTATTATAAATATAGTTATCTATAATAGTTATAAAGCTAAATTATATATATTTATTTTATGTGTGCGTGTGTATATATAGCTAGCCATATATGTATATATATCCTCCTACTTTAATGGAAAAATTCCCTTTCTAATTGAATTATGCCTAATCCCTAGGCCATGGGAGTAAAATCTAGTCAATGCCAAATTTCCTTTTGTTTTATAACAAAGAGTGAAAGAAATCAGTTTGTGTTTTAGGGACCCTACTGTTGTTGGCAAACAACACCTCTAGAGGGAGCCAAAGACTCCCCCTCTTTTTACCCAGCAAGGAAGAGGAGTTCAGATTCTGTGAAAGACAAAATGGAAAACTTTGGAGACTTAAAAATGCAGCTAGTGTAGTTGGGGTGGAAAATAATCTCTTCATCTGGATCATCTCCATTACATTTTTTTGCTCTTGTATCACCTCTTGCCCAGACACAACCTTCCCTTCCTCCTACTCTGCCTCTAGCTTCTTCCAGGAACTGATTTTACCTTGCCTGAAAGCTGCTAAGTTTCCTTATCTGTCTCACTGATACAGGTAAAGAACATGAGGCTCCAGGTCTGAGACAAAGACTTCCGCAGTCACAGCAACAGCAATCACCAGGGTCAGCTTTCAGGCTGACCGAGAAGGAACAGAGCAGGCCGCTATAGCCTGCCTGTGGTCTTGGTGTCATGCCAAACAAAGGGGAGCCCAGCTCATCATGATAGGAGACTATGCCCAAATTTGAAGACACATTCTCAGCTAGTAACCAAGTGTGTACAGGTCTATAGAAGGGATCAACAAATGATGTTTTTGTGGAGCTAAGATTGTGAGCTAAGAGTGGGTTTTTACATTTTTAAAAGGGTTATCCCAAAGAAGAGGATGACAGAGATCATAGGTAGCCCAAGAAGCCCGAAGGATTTGCTATCTGGCCCTTCACAGAAAAAGCTTGCTGATCCCTGCTCTCCAGCATCCTTCATACTTGGGGTGCTATCAGGGTGTGTGGGAGAGGAGCAGTATGGCAAACAGCGGATTCAGGATCTTTCTCTTGTTCCATTAGAGGCGCAAATGGCAGGCCTGATGGAACAAGGGCAGATTATCTTGTTCTTTCATTCTCACTTCTGTCCCCAGGATAAACATCAGAGGAGGGTAGATTTCTTTCATAAGATGGGGTTGAGATGATGACTGATTGTCACATCAACATTTTTGTGGGCAAGGACTTGGTGACCACCGTTCTTGCGCAGTTGATTTCCAACTGCCCTCCAGTCCTCAAAACACCCCTCTGACTCTCAGAAAATGACTTCTTTCCTACCAACTTTCTCTGTAAGTTGACAGCACTCTTCGACCAGCATGCTTTTTGTAGCCAGCCAAATTGTCTTGCTCCCTAGCAAGCAGGTTCACCTAGAGCCACCTTTCTCAAGCCCTTCAAACATCATGTGCTCTTGTTGCTGGTTTCCCCACAGCATCAGAGGGTCTGGCAGCTTCGTCCCTGAGTTCTATATAAAGGCACCAACTAGCAACATTCCTATCACCAACTTTCGGTTGACACAGGATTTGCCCAAACTTTTACTAACTGGACAATGGTGTGATGCAGTTGATGGATTCCCTTGGAAGAAATGAGGCCTCAGTTGCTTTTGTTCTATCTTCCTTGCTGTAGTAGTCCTCTCGGCTTTAGAAAGAAAATCTTAACTGACAAGCCTGAGATAAACTACATCTACTTAAACCTTTGTAATACCTCTAAATCCTAGTTTCCCACCACCCTGCCACAGTTTCCAGCCAGAACTAAAGTTTCTCCAAATACCACATCATTTTTAGATGCTAAGTACCACACACTAGTCACAGAGACCTGAGCCAATCTTGTCACACCAATAAACTGGAGTGACAGCCATGGGGTTTCCACAGACATTCTGGGGATCACAATACGTCTAAATGGAATCACTAATGGCATCTCACCAACTACTGAATATCCAATGTCCCCGGATTAATTGATTTCTAACATACCTCCAAAATTGTCCCCCATATATTCAAAATTTGATGGGACAATTGTTCATTTTTCATTGAAACATTTTTCAATGAACATTTTTTATTCACAGAAAAATTATTCATTTTTCTGTCCAATAAAACATATTTATGCTTTTATTTTGTTATGTTTCTTTTCACACCCAGTTAGTAGAAATGCCTGCCGTGGGAAAGCAGGAAAGGCAGCAATACTTTAAATAGTGAAATAGTTACTAGCAGAAAAATAGGGAGATCTTGCTAGAGTAACTATCACAGCTACATTAGCACCAAAGGAATTCCTCAAGATTAACGTTACACCAGAAGGATAAATTAAGCAATGGTGTCAATAGGGCGGTCTTAACAACAAAAGAAGCAAAGCAGGGGATTTTCTCTTCAGGATTAAATTCATCACTGGAGCACTCCCGGAATGTCATTTCAGAACTACAAAATGCCCAGAGCCTCTACATTTTCACAAAAGGAAAATTGCTTTATATTTTATGGGAAAATCTGTGAGAACCTTTGATCTCTGAACTTTACAAGGCACACTTATAATGGAATTGAGGAGAGAAAGGTGAGGGCTGCCAAGAAAGGGAAGATATACTCACCTCAGGGCACATGAAAGTAAAAGCCATGGTGTGCAAAGCATATAGAGACAGCTGCCTCCTAGGGAGACTTGCTGATGGGGCCCTGGGCATTTGGTCAGAGAGTGCTACTACCCACTACAGTACCATCTCCAAAAAGAGATCAGGAATTTAGTAAATTCCTAATTTAGTAAAGTAGAAAAAGTAAAATACTTTCTCACTTAATTACTGTTTGTGGATCTGTCATCCATGAACATGTCCAAAATTCTATAGAATCATCTTCTACTGTCTGCTTTTTTGCTTGCCTGCTTTTCTTCTTGGCCAGTTTGATTACAGGAGATGAAACAGTTTTACCCATCATTGTCTGAGGTAGGTCCAAGGTGTAGGTGAGATCCAGGGGGAGGAGTTCTGGTGGGCAGGAGGGATCTGGCGGCTGGGCATGTGAGGGGGTGAGTCAAATAAAGCAGGGAGCATCAGAGAGGGCCCCAAGATGCAGAGTCCTGGAGGTCAGGGGGAGCCCACAGTGACTGCACTGGTAGGAACCCTCCAGGAAAGGTTCCACTTGCCTGGGAACAGGTGACTCTGGACCCATGGATTTTAGTGCAGAAGTCCATGGTTTATGTACACGATTAAGAGGGCCAGGTGTGTTTTGACACATGCATTTATGCAGGAAACTGAGGAACACTTTCACCAATAATGTCCTAACCAGGACTTATAAATGATTGCCCTTCATTGCAAGAAGAAAGCAATCAGAGGCTAGATAACAGGCATATACAGATCATGAGTCTAGATACCATGAAAGTGGGTTCCATGATTCCTGTCTCAAAAACAGAAGCGGATTTCTCTGTCCTACACACGAGCTCCTATCTTTCCTGTATTCTTTTAGGACCAAAAAGTGGTGTGAAGTGCATTCTCTACATTGGGATTTAAGAATAACTCGGTTGATAGAGATTCTGATTCTAATTCCTGGGTCTGAAGATTCTTCATGCCCAACCACTCAGTGGGGCAGGAAGGACTGCTCTTTTATCCAGACTCTGACACTTACTAGCCATGTGACCTTGGACAAACTAACCTCTCTGGGCATCAGTTTCACTGTCTGCAATATAAGTAAAATAATAGTAAGCTCCTCATAAGGTTCTAATCAGATAAAACAAGTTAAATCTTGTATAGTGCTCAGAACTTTCTGGCACATAGTAAAAACCTATGTAAATATTTGCTATTATTATTATCCTGGGTTTCCCCATTAGGAAAGACAAGCTAATGTTGCCTTCCTATTTTATCTCCACAAAAATAATGTCTGTGCACACACTCAACTCTGAAAGAGTCATGGCAACTTGGAACTTTTCACACGAATCAGTCACATTCAAGGCCACCAAAACACAAGCCTAGGAGGACAGAAAGCTAGAAGGGAAGGAGATATTGAGCCAAACACTCATTTTACAAGCGAAAACTTATAGCTAAAGCATTCTATGGTCCTAGAGTCAGTTCGGCAACAGAACCAGGAGTAGAATTCAATAAAGTAAACTTGCCAGTGTGTCAAGGTTCACATATTAATAGCAAGTACTTATCAGGTCAATATTACCACTGTTTATTGATAACCTAGTCTGTTCAAGATCAAATGTGAAAACGTCTTGAGCTTTACAGGAGAGGGTCACTAAATAATTGTGTAAGGGTTGGCTAAGCATGGGATACAACCAATGTGGTTTTACTTTCCTTCAATGCACTAATTCTACATCATGTGTATCAAGTAAGGAAGAGGCTTTCTACGTCATGAACCCCATGCCTGATCATTTCCTCTTAGAAGAACCCTTTACACTGACAGACTTGACCTTGAACATGGTCAAGTTTCTTTTCAAGTTTCTCTTCAAGTGGGAAAAGAGCTCCAGTGTAGCTGTGGGCCTGTTGTGTTAAAGAGAACAAGTTTTCTGGATGCCTAAAACATGGGCTCTGTTGTTTGCCAAATCATTTCTATCGTTTTGTGAAAGAGCATACAGGGGGACCCACAAAATGCCACATTCCCAAACTTGAAAAAGAGCATACAGGGGGACCCACAAAATGCCACATTCCCAAACTTGAAGGTGAGGGAAAAATAACTCAATGAAACATTTTCTTTTTCTTTTTCTTTTTTAGAGGAGGGGGTGGGCAGAAGGAGAGGCAGAGAAAGAAACCCAAGCAGTCTCCACACCCAGAGCAGCATGCAATGCAGGGCTCGATCTCACCATCCTGAGATTATGCTCAGAGCTGAAATCGAGTCAGACACTTAACCAACTGAGCTACACAGGGGCCCCTCAGTGAAACATTTTCTAAGGCAGCATTTAATAGGAACAGCTGTGTCTATTGCTTTGACCCCAGCTCACAGATATTTGCAGGATTTATTTGCCATATCAATGATGATTTCTACAAAGATGTCTTTTATTTTCATTTGTTGCAAGTCCCATTTCTTTTATTACTTTCCTATCAGATCTGTACTAAGCAAAGATATTTAATGACTCAAATAGGCATTTGTTGGTTTCAATTATACTTGGAATTAGAAAACCGAGTTTCCACCTCTTTCACGTTCCCTGCCTTTAAAAGGTTTGGGAAACTGAGCCAAATCACCTCAGATTCCACACTGTGGGGATGTGGAATTCTGCTGTGTTCTTAAGTGCTAGGTCAACTGATCAGAATTTCCTTTGTTTTCAAAAAAAGCCTCACACTCTAACCCATGCGGGTATTTGCACCCTACCCCTTATCTTCATTTCTATTCTGGGTATGATATTAACACAAGATACTGCAGGGCAGAAACAAAATCAGGAGACTCAGGGAGAACAGTGGCCAGGAAGCTCTGGGCTCAGCCAAGGACAGGTGGAGGAGACAGTGGAGAATTATTACCCACTCCCAACCTGCCCCCACCAAGCTTTCCTTCTGGCCACACCTTAATCTAGACTGTGATTTGATTCTTGGCACATCTCTGCTGCAGGTATCGCTTTCCTGGTCAGGAGCTGGCAGCATGGCCTTACTCCTCTCGCTGTAAGTCTTGATTCTATCCCTGCTCTCCGCCCCAGTCTGTCCTGCTGCCTCTTGCCTGACCTTAGTTCACTCTACTGGCTCCCAGTTCCTGAGTCTACTCGGCTACTGATCTGGTCTTTTTGACTTTGGTCTTAACCTAACAAAAAGCGAGCAAACAAACACCACCACCTTCCCCAGCTCAACTGATATGACTCCTACTACTCAGCAATAGATAGGTGCAAATGATTAATACATGTAATCAATGATGGATGTCAAGTGCATTATGCTAAGTGGAAAACAGAAAAAGGAATCTGCAAAGGTTACATACTTCGTGATTTCATTTCTATAACGTTCTCAAAATAAACAAATTATAGAGATGGAGAAAAGATCAGTGGGTTGCCTGGAGTTGGGCTGGGGAGATGGTATGACTGACAAGAAAGTGGTAACATGAGGCAGTTTGTTGGTGGTGACGGAACAGCTCTGGACCCTGTTGTGTGGTGAGGTTACCCAAATCTATACACGTGATAAAATTTCTTACAGCGATATCCCCACACAAACACAAAATAAAGAATAGCTGTTAAAAAAACAAAACAAAACACCAAAACACCTGTAGCCTAAATAAAGTCTGAGTTAACAGTATCACAGAATAGTCTATTTCCTATTCTGATAATATATTGAGCTTTTGTACGCTATTATACTGAAGGGTGGCAGGATGAAAGGTAAAAGGGAACTCTGTACTATTTTTGCAACTTTTTATGGATCACAAACTACTTTAAAAATGATTTATAAATATGTATATCTCTTCAATAATAAGGTCATGATTTCCATTCCCAGCCACAGCATGTCCCAAGAAGGGACAAAAAATGACAGGCAGAGTGCCAAAACAAGAACTCATTTCCATCACATTCTTAATGAAAAAAAATCATATGGAATTTAATGTCAAGTTTAAAAGTTTTGGTATTAAAAAACCAAAGAAAGTTGAATAAGTCACTTGATTTAACCTGTGATCTGTCTTCAACTGGCAGAGCTCAAACAGTGGACACATAAAATGGAGGTGACCTGCAAATTAAATGTGTCACATCAATCAAATCTGGCTGTTTTTCTTTTGGCAATTATTTTCTACAATATAGTTCTTATATTACCATGCAGATTATAATTTCTCCTTGACATGAACACCAGTCCTTGGTGTAGACAGCTGTGCATAGAATGTGATCTTGAGACTATCTGAAAAAGGAGTGGGTGATTCTCTTAACAATTCATGAGTTCCTGAAAAGTATCAAAGAAGCCAGTAATATAACTCTTAATACGTCTAAATAAGATTAGAGTATTTAAAGAAAACATGGCACCTTAAAAAAATAATTGTTCTCATGTGACCTGGTGCTTTGAGGGCTCTAAGAAAGTAGGTGGTGAATGACATTTTTACTTGGACTTGGCAATTAAAATGTTGACCGTATCCATCTTTGCTGAGAAAAGGCAACAATGGGTGAACACGTTTTTCCCAATTCTCAAAAGATAGTGAACTTCAAGTGCTTATGGCACACCTATGAAGACTGTGAAGACTACAGGAGGTGGGTATGTCAAAACTATTTCCCCATGTCAGTGTCTGCCCTAATGTTAGGTACACCTAACCCAAGGGCTCCAGAATTTTTCTTTGCATTCGCAGAGGTTTCTTCCATATGCTCTGAGTGAAAATTTACAGAAAATTGAAATAGTTCATTCCTTCTTAGGACCGGGAGAAGAGCATGACGTTCAAGAGTCCAGAGAAGCTAATGGACTTGCAGTAGAACATTTACAATGGTGGTCATCATAGGTCTAATTTGGCTTTCATTATGAAACTCAACTGATCTGTGTGAGAGAAAGGGCTTGCAGAGGAGAAGATCAGTTCCTGAGGTTGGAACTGCAGGGCTAAGAAGAGCCAAGACAGGGTTGGGACAAGGTCAGACCAACAACTAATGAAGTACACAGTACCATTAAAGAGGGTTATGAATGAGGTGATAGAATCCTTCAGATCTCAAACCCAAAACTCCTGGGGAAAGTCACTAGAAGCAAAGCTCATTTATATTATCCAAGCTTACTACATAAATGCTGACTAGAAGGGAGAATAGTGGGGTATGGTCCATGTACATACTCATGTATCACTTGTTTATTCCATCACTAATTCCACCAGTTTTTGTTTTTTTTTTCCCTTTAGGAGTGAGTGAGTGAGGGGACATGGGAGGTAGAGGGATAGGGAAACAAAATCCCAAACAGATTCCAGGCCCAGCATGGAGCCCAACATGGGGCTCTATCTCACAACCCTTAGATGACCTGAGCCAAAATCAAGAGTCAGACACTTAACCAACCTGGGCATCCAGGTGCCCCTAATTCCATAAATGTGTTTTGAATAATAACCATGTGGTCAGCACTGGTGACCCAAGGATGTATAAATACAGAGCAACCAAAGAATGTTTCTTGGAGGCAGTGAATTTTGACACTGGTTCACAGATATCCAAGGTAGAGGCTTCCAAACTGTATTCCTCTGAATTCCCGTTCACTGAAGTATGACCAAATGCTCCATGAAACAAAAGGTTTACAGCCAAGTCACTTTGGAAATGTTGTATTAATTGTCCCAATTTTGCATAGGAAAGGCTGTGAGAAGTCCTCTGATAAAGACTTTAATACTTCACAGGATCCAGCTTGGGAAACAGGGCTGTCAGGACTACAGACTGGTAAAGAGGTGCGAGGGCACAGGCATCCATGGTGAAAAGATAGGATCGCTCAGGCCTCTCAGATGGCTCAGTCGGTTAATCAGCTGCCTTCAGCTCAGGTCATGATCCCTGGAATCGAGTTCCGCATTGGGTTCCCTGCTCAGCAGGGAGTCTGCTTCTTTCTCTCCCTCTGTTCCCCCGTCCACCTTGTGCTTGTTTGCATCTCATTCTTTCTCTCACAAATAAATAAAAAATCTTAAAAAAAAAAAAAAAGACAGGATCAAGCAAGTGATACTTTGTGTCCCATGAAAGATTCCAAGAAGGCCCAGTCCACATAAACAGGCTAATTCTCCAGAAATGTCACTGCTATTCAAATATCTGATAGGATGCCATGGAACATATATGCAGCATTTTTACCATCTTTCTTCTGCTTAAGATACAAAGAGATAATTCATCATTCATAGAATCTCAGCATCCAAGAAGGCCAGAGGTGATAAGATTGTTGGGAAACCTCTGGCACAATCTTTGGATTCCACAGCTGGGTCTGGACAAAACTGATCTGTGGCCTGACGATGAAGAAACCGTGGGCTCTGAATCCCAGACCAAAGGCCCTAATGAATAAGTACCTGCCTTTCATGTGCTCCATGCAACAGGTATGTACTGTAGATGCTAAAAATTTACTAAGTCACTATATGAAAATAAAAACAATAATAAATGTATGGCCTTTTCCTTGGAAGCAGTCATTAAATATTTCAGGTAAAAAAGACAGAATGTATTATCAGGGCTAAAGGGTCAGTAGGGTCTCAAAAATATCATTATCTTATGGTGTCACTTCCATCACCATGCCAATGACGTTTTCTTATATCTTCATTGTTGCTATAATCTTACTAACCTACTGGCTCGTAGGGCTTATTACTCTGAAAAGAGTTTTCTGCCCCTTCTAGACCAAATTACCCAAGAGTATCCATCTAGAATGTAAAGAGCTTCAGTAAAATGGTCAATGACATGACACTGTAGTCTATAGCTAACAGAGCTGAGTAACAGGTTTGATTTAAAATTAGAGGACCAGGTGATAAGATCCCACCATTTTCTTATTTCTGTCTTGCATTTTACATAGCCATTAAAATGGCATTGCACACATACTTGAATTAACTTTACAAAGCAAGCCAGTCAATTTGCCAAACAACCTTACATGTCTATTCTTTTTTAAAAACAACTTGAGAGGTAATTCATATACTATCCAATTCTTCTATTTAAAGTATAAAATTCAATGGTTTTTAGTACATTCATAGATTCGTGCAACCATCACCACAGTCAACTTTAGAACATATCTTTATCTAAACAAACAAACAAAAAATCTTATAGTCTTTAGCTATTGCCTTCCTCCTCTTTATCCCTAAACAACAAATGATTTACCTTCTGTACCTGTAAATTTGCCTCTGCTGGACATTTCATATAAAGGGAATGGTTTAATATGTGGTCTTTTTGACTGGGATTTCATTTAGCATAATATTTTCAAGGTTCATTTAGATTGTAGCTTTCATTCCTTTTCATGGTCACATAATATTCCATCGTAGGCATATACCAAATTTTATTTATTCATTCATCAGTTTATAGACATTAGAGTTGTTTCCACCTTTTATAATCAATAACATTACTAGAAACATTCATGTAAAGCTTTTGTATAGACTTTGGTTTTCATTCCTCTTGAGTATATAGCTTAAAAGGAGAATTGCTAGATCATATGATAACTTTATTAACCATGTGAGGAACTGCCATACTTTTTACCAAAAAGTGCCTGCATTTAAATCCCCCATAGCACTGAGGGCTTCAATTTCTCCAAATCATTGTCAACACTTATTATTATCTGACTTTTTGTTTCTAGCCAACCTAGTGGGGTGGAATGGTATCTCATCTTGTTCTGATTTGCATTTCCTTATGACTAATTAAGTAGAGCATCTTTTCATGTTCTTATTGGCCATTTGGAAATCTCCTTTGGAGGAATGTCTATGCAAGTCCTTTGCCCATTTTTTTAACTGGGTTATCTTCTCACTATTGAGTTGTAAGAGTTCTTTATATATTGTGGACACCAAGTCCTTTATCAGATATATGATTTAAAATATTTTCTCCCATTTTATGCATTGTTCTTTCACTTTCATGATGTTGTGCTTCGAAGTATAACTTTTTAATTTTGATAGTCTAATTTGTTTATTTTTTCTTTTGTGGCCTGTGCTTTGGTGTCATGTCTAAGTATCCTTTGTCAAAACAAAGGTCATGAAGGTTTCATTTTCTTCTTCTTCTTTTTTTTTTAAGATTTTATTTATTTACTTAACAGACAGAGATCACAAGTAGGCAGAGAGGCAGGCAGAGAGAGAGGAGGAAGCAGGCTCCCTGCTGAGCAGAGAGCCTGATACAGGGCTCGATCCCAGGACGCTGGGATCATGACCTGAGCCAAAGGCAGAGGCTTTAACCCACTGAGCCACCCAAGCACCCCTCATTTTCTTCTAAGTGTTGTAATCTTATACCTCTATCATTAAGTCTTTGATCCATTTTGTATTAATCTTTGCATTTGGCATGAAGTAAGGATTCTATTTCATTCTATTGCATGCAGTTATCCAGTTGTGCCAGCACCATTTGTTGAAAAGACAATTCTTCCTGATTGGATGGTCTTGAACACTTGTTGAAAGTCAGTTAATATTAGATACAGGTTTATTTTTGGACTCTTAATTCTATTCCACTGACACATGTGTCTAAGTCTTGTGTCACTACCACACAGTTTTGATCACTGATGCTTTGTAGTAAGTCTTGACATTGTAAATGCTCCTAGATTTTAAATAACAGTTCATTAATTAATTTGTTGTCCTTTTTGAGATTGTTTGGCTATTCTGTATCCCTGGAAGTTCCATATGAATTTTAGAATTGGTATGTAATTTCTATAGGGAAGCTAGCTGGATTGTTTTGTTGTTGAATTTGTAGAACAGATTTAGGAATATTGCCATTAATAATAGTGTCTTCTAATCCATGAACATGGGTTATCTTTCCATTTTGGGGGGTCTTCTTTCATTTTTTTCAGCATTTTTTTTTTAGTCTTAAGAGTATAAGTTTTACATTTGTTTGATTTATTCCTAAGTATTTTACTCCTTTTGGTAAAATTATATAAATGGAATTGCTTTCTTAATTATCATTTTCAGATTATTCATAGCTAGCATTGAGAAATAAAACTGATTTTAGCATATGAAGTTTATATCCTGCAACCTTGCTATTGTTGAATTGTGACCCCTATCCCCCTAAATACATACATATATATATGTATATACATATATATATATATATATGAAAGGATAAACTGAAGTCCCTTAATACCTCAGAATGTGACGTTCTTTAGAAATAGGGGCACTGCAGATGTAATAGGTTAATATGACCTCATTCTGGAGAAGGACAGACCCTCAATCCCATTTGATAGTCTCATTATAAGAAAAGGAGAGAGGCACACAGGACAAAGATGGCCACGAGACGATGAAAGTAGAGATCAGAATGATGCATTTACAAACTAAGAAATACCAAAGATTGCCAACAAACACAAGCTAACAGAAGCAAGGAAGGATGCCACTCAGTCTCAGAGGGGCTACCAACACCCTGATTTTGGACTTTTAGCTTCCAAATATATTTCTATTGTTTGAAGCTACCCACAATGTAGTACTTTGTCAGAACAGCTCTTAAAAACGAATATACTTGTTAAGTTTGCTTATTAGTTTTAATAGTATTTTAGTGACATCCTAAGATTTTCTATATACAAGACTGTATCATCTGCAAACAGTTTCACTTCTTCTTTCTAATATGGATGCCTTTTATTTCTTTCTCTAATTTAACCACCTTAGCTAGAAGCTCCAGTAAAAAAAATGCCATAATGTAATAATTGTAAAAATGTAATGTTGGGTTTGTTACTCTTATAATATGTTTAACAACATCATAACAAAGTAAAGAAAGGAATAGAGCTATATAGGAGTAACATTTCTGTCTCACAGGAATTAAGTTAGTGTAAGGCTAAAGTTAATTCTAGGACAAATTACCAAAATTGACTCAAGAAGCAACAGATACCATGAATAGGTCTAAAAAACAAAAGACATTAAATTAATAATAATAATTTAAAAAAAAAACAAAACTCACAAAGAAAATCTCAGGCCCAGATGGCTTCACTGCTGAATTTTCACTACCAAATATTTAAAGAAGAGTTTGGTTTTGTTTCTGAAAAAAAGAATTTGTTTTGTAAAAAAGTATTTGTTTCTGTGAGTTTGAGCTACCATCTGGAGTTATTTTCTTAGCCTAGTACAGTTTTGCTCCATGTACATCTTTTGTGCTATTATTGGCAAGCATGTTGTATTTCTGTAAGTTACAAGCCCAACGTTGTTTCATATGTGTGTGTGTGTGTGTGTAAAGTGTATGTATTGTATATATTATATATATTGTATATATACACACAATTGCTTTTTAAATCAGTTTACAGAAGAAGGCAGAAGATACATCCACTCATATGTACGATCTCTTATAATTTTACAATGCTCTTTGTTTTTTTCATGTGGATTCAAATTACTGGGTGAGGTCACTTCCTTTTAGGCTGATGAACTCCCTTTTGTATTTCTTGTAAAACAAACCTGTTATCCATAAATCCTCCCTATGTTTTTGTTTATCCAGGACTATCATTTTGCTTTCATTTCTGAAAGATACCTTTTCTGGATATAAGATTTTTCGTTAGCAGGTTTAGGTTTTTTTTTGGTTTTTGTTTTTCCTTTCTGCTCTTTGAATATGCTATTCCACTATCTCTGGCCTCCACTGTTTCTGATATAAAGTCAATAGTTAATATGGATCTTGTTTTATTATCAAGTCTGATCATCTCTGACTTTTGATTGGATTATTTAATTCATAAATACTTAATATCATTTATACACAGTTGAATTTACATCTGCTCTTTTATTTTTTTGTTTTCTAGGTATCATGTCTCTCCCCGTTGCATTCTTTTTTCACTCAGCTAATGTATTCTAATATAGAAATTACCTTTCTTTGATGATTTCTCACTACATTTTTAAAAAAGATTTTATTTATTTATTTCAGACAGACAGAGAGAGAGAGCACAAGAGGGGGACAGGAGCAGACAGAGAAGCAGGCTCTTGGCTGAGCAGGGAGCCCAATGTGGGGTTCAATCCCAGGACCCTGGGCTCATGATCTGAGCCAAAGGCAGATGCTTATCCAACTGAGCCACCCAGGCACCCCTCTCACTACATTTTAAAACTATTCCCTTAGTGACTTCTCCCTTATGAGTGGTGAGTTGTTTTATTCTTGCTGCTTTCAAGATTTTTTCAAATGTTTTCAAATAAAGGATTCATATCCAAAATATATAAGGAACTCTAACAACTCAATAGCAAAAAATAAAAACAAAAACAAAAACAAAACCCCAAAATTAAATAAGCTGGTTTTTAAAATGCACTAAAGACTTGAAAAGGCATTTATCCAAAAACATATACAAATGGCCATACATATGTGAAATGGTGTTCAACATCACTAATTATGAGGGCAGTGCAAATTAAAACTACAATGAAATATTTGTTAGGATGGCTATTATCAAAAGTACAAAAGATAACAAATGTTGGTAAGGATGTAGAGAAAAGGAAAGCTTTATACCACTGTTGGTGGGAATGTATTTGGTACAACCATTATGGTACGCATAATGGAAGATTCTAAAACAACAACAACAACTACTACTACTACATATGATCTGGAATCCTATTCTTGGTACATACCCCAAAGAACTGAAAACAGTATTTCTAAGAGACACCTGCATTCCCATGTTCACTGCAGCATTATTTACGAAAGTAAAGCCATGGAGTAATCTAAATGTCCATGAGAGATAAATGGATTTTTAAAATGTGGTATATGTACATAAAATAAAATGTTATTCAGCCGTAAAAAAGAATACAATCATGCTATTTGCCACAACATGAACTTGAAAGACATTGTATTAAGTAAAATAAGTCAGACACACACAAAAAATCAAATACTATGTGATCCCACTATTTCAGTAAGCTAAAATAGAGAATAGAATGGTGAGAATCAGAGAGTAGGACAGTGGCTGCCAGCAGCTGTGGAGAAGGGAAAAGAGAAGCATTAATCAAAGGGTACACAGTTTCACTTACACAAGACGAACAAATCTTAGAGATCTATAGTAAGGCATGGTGCACGCACTTAATATTATACCACACACTTAAAATTGTGCTAAGGCAGAGGTTTATGATGACATTTATTAATACTATTCTAGTACTAGGAACTTTAAAAAAAAAAAAGAAAAGATTTGAGAGAGAGAGAGAGAGAGAGTGCAAATGGGGTGGGGGGTGGGGGGGATACGGGGAGGAAGAGGAAGAGGGAGAGAATCTCCACCAGACTCTCGCTGGGCTCAGAGCCCACAACCCTGAGATCGTGACCTGAGGTGAAACTAAGTTGGACACTTAACCGACTGAGCTACCCAGGAGCCCTCTCTAGTACTAAGGGCTTTTGTACTTTGTCTCAAATCCTCCCAGCTGCTTCCTAAGGTGACGTTTTAATCACAACTGGCTGTAGGCTATCAGAAACAAAGGATGAGAGCTCTGGAAAGGTGATGATCGCAGTTTTTAAAAAAGTCTACAAGATAAAGATGCTATTTATTTTCTTTTTCCAGATTAGTTTACTGAAGCTTAGAGAAACTTGCCCGAAGTCACACAATGGCCTTGGTCCATCCTGTGCTTCTCTGCTTCTTTCCTGTCTATCCTAATGGGAATATATAACTAGACATTTGAAGGTATAGGCCTGGAAATCATCAGAAAATGCCCGATGTTGCCTCTATTAAATCCTTCCAGCCCTGCCCTCTCAAAGCACTAGCCATTCCTTCTTTTCAATCTCCCTGTTATGGCATCTATAACACAGAGGTGCCCTCATCTGCCATGTGTCTGTCTCCCTCCCTGACCTATAAGCACCTAAGAGCAAGGACCATGTCTTTACAACCCCAGAATCCAGTCTGGGATCTGGGCAGGGAACACACCGAGGAAGTGCTTGTTGGATGACTGCATAAAGAAAAGTGAGATTCAAATTCAAATTCAAATCACAACACATACACAGAAAACAAAGCTCCAAGGGCAGAGTCTTGGGAAGACCCTCCAGGGAGCACAGAGAAGAATGCAGAATGAGTACTGGGAAAAATGAGACACTCCAGAAGGAGCCAAGGCAGATGCAATTTCAGAGAGGAGGGGGTGGTTAACATTTCATTAGGCTTGGCCTCCAGACTGAACTCATGTGATATGAGGAAGCTTAGGGAAGAGGCTGTTCCCAGGAACTCCTTTCAGGATCCAAGCTGGGGGAAGTGCTGGGGTCTCTCTCAAACAGGAACAGCTCAGGAGGCTGCAGTGGGGAGGGAGGCGGGAGCAGGTGTCAGAGGAAGCACCTGCCCCATACTGGAAGAAGCTGGCCATCCCCTGGCTTTCTTTATCTCTCCTGGCTTCACAACGAGCCATCCGGGATGCATTTCTGTGTCATAGCTGTAAGAATTTATTTCTCCCAAAGGAGGGAAACTGCATCTCTTTGGGAACAATGTGTCGCATTGTGACTGAGAAAATATGATCAGGGATCATACACACTATGTGATGTGCCATAGGAGTCTGTAAGAGCCACCATCACACTACAAATGTAGTATACTTAGGATAGGGAGAAGCAGGGGACAGGAGGCTTCTTTACTGATCCAGCAGAAATCAAGGGGGCAAAGCTATACTGTGTAGTCATGAAAGACCCTCTCACTGAGGGTCACCCCCACAAGGGAGTGATCACTGGGAGCTATCTTTCCCCTGGGCAATTCTCTACATTTATCATTCCTATTTGACTGCTTAAATGTGAACTTTTCAACAAAGTTTATTTTATTGTTAAATCCAGAGGTACCGGTAACTGATAGTTTTCAATTTGGAAAATTTTTTTAAAAAATGAGATAGCAGTGGCTAATGCACTTCTCTCCTGGTCTTCCAATTTCTCTCCTCTATATATTCTGGATGCGATTACTGGCACCTAAGGACATAGGAGCACTAGATAATGGCTACCAATGTGCAATTTTCCTTTGCAGAAGAGGATTAATATTTTTTCAGCTGCTCCAATCTATGGTATAATTATGTTACTAGAAGCATTATCTAAAACAAATATACCACAGTACCTTAGAATCAATTTTTAAATGCTGATTTGTTTTCCTTCCCTTTAAAAATAGACATTAAAACTCAGTTTAGTGATAAATCTGACATCTGTCCTTTCCACCCTCTGGAAGAGTTTTCTTACTGCCACAGCCAATGTCATTTCCTCTGCCGGCACCCCTCCCCTCGCCCCAAAGCACTTTTGGTTATACCCACCTCCTCCCCCTGAAATCCTGGCTACTCTCGGCCTCCAGGCAGCTGAGACTTTTCCTACCATTTATTCATGACGTTTCTCTGGTCACCCCTAAGCATTCCCTGAAGATCTGTCACTAGCCCCATCTCCTCCTCAGGCTCTCTCTTTCAGCAAGAATCCTCTCCTGTGGGCTCTGCATCTCTACTTAAAGATGTCTCCGGGGCGCCTGGGTGGCTCAGTGGGTTAAAGCCTCTGCCTTTGGCTCAGGTCATGATTCCAGGGTCGTGGAATCGAGCCCCGCATTAGGCTCTCTACTCAGGACGGAGCCTGCTTCCCTTCCTCTCTCTCTGCCTGCCTCTCTGCCTACCTGTGATCTCTGTCAAATAAATAAATAAAAACTTAAAAAAAAAAAAAAAGGATGTCTCCAACACCCATCTCTAGGGTTATTTTCCCTGCCAAGTCTCAGGACCCACTTCTAAATGCCCTCCTGGATCATTTCTTCTGAGTCTGGTTGGCACC
The DNA here is from genome assembly GCF_020171115.1 of Neogale vison. Lineage (NCBI taxonomy): Eukaryota > Metazoa > Chordata > Mammalia > Carnivora > Mustelidae > Neogale > Neogale vison. The sequence continues at coordinate 214,783,846 of NC_058091.1, forward strand.
TCAAACTCAACAAAAAATCACTGGGCACCAGTGATCACTGGGCTAAGGGCAGTGTGTGACTAAGACATTCAATTCTTGCACCTATAATAATTAAATTCATCTTCCTACACACAGGCTCCCGGTACCTCCCCACCAATGCCAGAACTGTAGTTTATGTTTTATGCATTCCTGCCCAACACAACACCAGGGCATGAAACCTCAGTGCCTTCTGGTATGTTCCTCTCCCTTGCTCGCATAGCTAGTGGGCTGTGAGGGTCCAGATATTCACTGGGAAATCCCCTGTCCTCCAACAGCCTCTGTGCGTCACCCACCATCAGGCCCTCCACACCTTCTGTCTGTCTGTCTGGACCACTCAATGCAAATGATTCTTAGCCAATCCCACAGGCTCATCTCTGACCCATTCTAAACACAACAGTCTCCCAAAGGAGCCGTCTCACCACATCACTTCTCTGCTAATATCTAAAGCGCTCCCTACCCACACCTGAATAAACTCATCTATTCTCCATGAACAGGTAGGTCCCCACTCACCCTTCCAAGCACTCCCTTCTGTGTATGCTCCACTTCAACAAAATGGAACCACAATCTACTCACAACACCTGATCCATGGTTTTCCTGCCTTCCTGCCTTTGCTCAGTCTATTCCCTCTCCTAGAAACCCCCTTTGTCCACCCTTGGCTTTGCAAGTCCACATTGTGTCCGCATTGAAAAGCCTGGTCAAATACGATGATCTCCTGAAACATTTTTTAAAACCAAGCCTCCCTGAAACAAAATCTCTCTCTCCATCCTCTGGTCCCCAGACCATTTTGATGGGAAGTGCCTTGTGCCTTGGTCTGGCTGATGTCTGTATCTGCCACAAAACAGAGTGCAAGTGTCTTGCACCAAGTCAATAAGAATTTGAGGAATGAACAGGTGGAGGACCCCTGCTGGTGTCTTTCTGTGTATGAAATGTTAAATTTTGAAAGGTTACACTCCACAAAGGCATCTCTGGCCTATTAATGAGAAAAATGAGTAGCTAACCACACGATCAGACAGAAAGCCCTGAGAAGCCAACCACTTCTCACACATAAAATCGGCCTCCGCCTGGGTGTGTGTGTTAACAGCTGGGTTGAGTCCCACTGTGGGGCTTTCCTTTGTCCCTGGAAACAGTCTGGTTAACCCTTGCCAGTTTCCAATCAGTTTTTTTGACACAGCAGTACTTTTCATACTTCTGATTTCACTAGATTCTACAGAGACAATAAGCCCCACTCAGAAACGTCATTTAATTTCATGTTACACAGGAGTTGGGAAAAACCTGAAGAATTCACATTATAATTTTATCACCATGGCTCTGGTACTGAGAGACTATTTCCACAAAGCAGAGTCACACTGCCCTGCACATCTGGGGACCACTCTGTGATGTGTGGCTGTAAATGCAGCTAGGAACTGTGATGTCACCCCTCCCTCCCCCACTGTGTAGGAGAAAAATGGGATAAAGAAGTCAATAGCCATTTCGGTGGAGGAAAAAACAAATGGGCATCTCTCAACTGTCAAAAAGAGAGAGATTTACTGTTTGGAAAGAAAACCTTTCCTCAAAAATAGACCATTAGGTTCCTTTGTAATGAATGTTGCTGTAATGAATGTTGCTGGTGAATTTACATTAACACATACCCCATTGTTTAAAATCATACTATCACGTATACCTTCACTATCACAATGATGGGGATGGTGCTGCTGCTTGGCTGGGGGCCCAAGACTGCACTACTCATAGTGGGGTTCATAATCACCACCTTCAGCCTCACCTGTGATCCCAGCTCATCTTAGCGTGAGGAACCTAAGGCCCACCCCAGGTCTGCTATATCAAAACCTGCATCCTCCGGTGACATCTGCACATTGTGTCTGAGAAGCAGTGGTCTCTGAAACTTTCCTTTGAATGAGAATCATTTGGGATGCTTATAAAACATACACACGTCCCCTAGCACCGACTCACAAAAGTCTGAGACCAGATATGACAGTGATTAAATGAAATAGTAAATTTAATGACTGATGGGATGCCTGAACATAAAGGGTAAAGAACAAACTCTAGTCCTTCTGCCTCCTGCTGTTATCACCACTTACCAGTAAGGTGGCCAGATTTAGCAAATAAAAACACATGATGCCCAGTTAAACTTGAGTTTCAGATAAACAAATAATATGTTAAGTGTATCCCGAATGTTGCATTAGACATACCTTTATAAAAATATTATTTGCTTGTTATTTATTTCAAATTCAAATTCACCTGGGCACCCTGTATTTTATCTGGCAACTCTATATCCTGATTTTGGAATATCTGGGAGAGGGGAGTGAACAGCAGAAAAGAGGGGAAAACAGATCAGGCCCAGGTTATGGAGAGCTTGGAATACCATACTCAGGAGTTTAAGGCACTCTATATACCAAACAGCAAACATTTGATCAAGGATGTGTTGTGACCCAAATCTTCCATCCCACTCCCCCAAGAATGATCTGAAGAACAATGGCAAATAGTACCAAAAGCCAAACTTCCCATGTCCTTCCAATGCCTCCTCCACAGAACCTGAGCTTGGCTTCTGGACATCCTGTTTATCTGGTACAAAGCCTCACTTATAAAGTCAAGCAATTACCCAGTAATTCTCAGTTCCTTCTCATAATCTATTTACTCTTGTTTAACTGATAATTCTTAACAACCTTGGTTATCTAGTTTCCTAACCCATAGCACAGATACATCAGGGGATAAGTTAGAGGCAGTTAAAGTGGCAGCGGAGACAGGATGATAGAAAGGGATGAAGAAAAACTAAAGTATTACATAAAGAACAAAAATCAACACCCTGAACCATGAGGACACATTTAAATGATAGAAGATAAATTTAGAAATAATATAAAACACTTCTGATTTTCTTTGAAGAAATGGGCTTAAACAAGAAGAGCTTTGTTTTTTGAGGAGTTAAACTTCATTTACCTAAAAAAATTACCTCATTTCTCAAACAAGTTACATAGTGTAGTCGCACATTTTAATCTAATGATTATCTTGACTACAAGCTTACTGAAAAATTGCCTACAAAATATTCTAGGTTATACTATTTGTTCCCTTATGATTTTTAAGTAGCAAAATTCATCTATATCCAAATCCCTCCCTACCTATACTCTCAAATATTCCCCAAGATATTCAAGAATTTAGCAGTCTAGAATATTCTTTTTTTTTTTTTTTAAGATTTTATTTATTTATTTTTTTGACAGAATGAAAGAGAGGGAGAGCAGGAGAGGAGAGAGGGTCAGGGGGAGAAGCAGACTCCCTGCTGAGCAGGGATCCTGATGTGGGACTTGTTCCCGGGACTCCAGGACTATGACCTGAGCCAAAGGCAGTTGCCCAACCAGCTGAACCACCCAGGCGCCCCTAGAATATTCTTATGTAAGAAGCCACTATGGCAAACTCCACGCCCAGAATCAGCCTGGAATTTGTCAGGAAGAAACTACCAGTAGGAGGAACTTGAGCCCCGTCAGGACCCAGATTCCTGTGAAAATTGTAGGAAACGGCTGGAGAAGTTGCTCTGGGAAGCCATTTGTGTCTGTCCAGGACTCACTGCTAGGCCCAGCAGCGCCTCAAACACAGGTGAACTCCGGCCATCTCTGAAGATGGCTATGAGCACCCAACCACCTCCAAAACAACTTCCTTCAAATTGGGTTGGTTTTTTTTTCTCCTTTTCTTTTTGAATTGTGTTAAATTTACACAACACAAAATTTGCCATTTTAACCATTTTTAACTATACAATTCAGCTGCATTAAGTACATTCACACTGCTGTACAACCATCATCACCATTTTTCCCCAAAGTTTTTCATCATTCCAAGTAGAAACTCTAACTTTTGAGAGTAACTCCTCATTCCCTCTCCCTTCCAGCCCCAGGTAATTCTAATCTACTTTCTGTCTGTGTGTATTTGCCTATTCTAGATAATTCCTATAACTGCAGTCATACAATCCTTTTTGTCCTTCTCTGTCTGGCTTATTTCCCTCAGGCATAAGGTTTTCAAAATTTTTTCATGTTGCAACCTGTATCAAAGCTATATCTTTTGTCTTCTAAGCAGTTCTTTTATGGTTTACTTTCTATTTGTTTTCTATTATTTGATTTTATATTTGGTTTCTGATTATTTAATATCATCATCGTTCCTTCCAACTTTGAGCACTGCTAACCACCACATGGCTTCCTCCTGTCCATCCATTTCCTACCTTAACTTGACAAGATGGAGATGCTGACTCCACCTCAAAGTGGTATCTTCCTTACACTTTAGCTCACTGTTGTCAGGAAGCATTGTCCCCGAGGGATAGTAGCCTTGTTTTTCACATAGTTGGAACACACTGTGCTTTCCTATTCTACCTGAATCCCTAGGAGAAGGTGTGTGTGAGTGTGTGTGTGTGTGTGTGTGTGTGTGTGTGAAATATCTTTGCCACACTGCCATGATTGAGCCTACAGAAGTAAAGTATGGCAATCTATAAGAATATAGTCTCAGAGTTGGGGGAGGAAAGTCCTAGCCTAAGGTCACAGAGATAAACTGGATTCTTGACTCTGGAGGTAAAAACACACTCCCCCCAAACTTCTCCCAAATATGCCCCAGCTCCTGCTCTCCCCAACCTGACTATGGTACCACCTGTGGGTAGATTTGGTTTCACTTAGTCACTGGGAAGGGTAAAGAGACCCCATCCTAAAACCTTACCCGATTTTGGGTCACAAACCTGGCCTCTCACCATCCGTTCTCTTCTTTCTATAGGCACATTATATGCATATTAAATAGGTTAACTGCAGATCTCTATGCTACACACCCTGAGCCTCTATGCAGAAAAGGGGCTACATATTTTATTCTCACTTTGGTTCATGCAAATCCCTCCCAAGGGCTGAGCTATTCTTGGTAATGATTTTACTTAAAACAACTTTTTTCTCTTCTCTTTGAATGCTATAAATGCCTAAACTTAAATAACCAAAGACATCATGAATGTAATTTATTTTGTGTCTTGATCGTTGGTAATTCAAATGCTACAAACTATTCCCCAAAGGCTTGCTGCTCTGCAGAACCACAGAAATCTTAGTCTCCTAGAAGAATGCTGGGCTCCAACACTTACTTGAAAGCGTCTTATTAACATCCCGTCTTAGGGAAAGCAACGCCCAACTTTCTCATCTTCTCTTCCTGACTTCACAAAGGGCCATAATGAATGTGAAGTATCCCTTTTCACTTACCCTCTCTGAGCCTGATCTTACAGTATACCCATCAAGGGAGCTCTTCCAAGCACAAACCAAGGGTGCTGTGTGGATGCAATGTTCATCTTAGCAACTCCAAGGCAATTTGCCCTTCAGAAGTGCCAGGTAGCATGACTTCATCCTGTTCTCCTTGAGCTCTCCCCCGGGCATCAGGAAAGAACACACTCTTCTTCACCACCCACCCCAACTTTCTCTGATGTTCCTTGGTTAACCTGATAGTACAGATGCATGTTGGCCACTCCACCAAGCCCCAACCTGGCCTCAGTGCAGGTTAGGAGGTCTTCTGTTTGACTGAAAACTCCCTCATCAGAGCCATAGCTAGCAGAGTCCCTTGTCCTAAAGCAGGGCCTTCTCTCTTTCTCTCTCTCTCTTTTTTAATGGTAATTATATTGATGTCATTTATTAAGGACAATGGCGCAAAGTTACTAGAAGAGGCAGTGTGAACAAAAGATGGTGCGACAGGCAGATAAAGTGGACCGAGTATGAAGCCTGTAACATGCTTGATCCCCTGCCACCTAAGGGCACCCCATCCTGGCCTCTGTCCAGGGACCTTCCATCCCAGGCTGAGGGGCAGCCCTTCCCTCATATGCCATTTCTGCTAATTTTAGCTCTGGCTACCCTTCTTGCCCTTGAGATGCCAGACACATAGGGAGTGTTAGCAGGAAACCCTAGCTATGATTAGGATCAGGGCAAATCTGAAAATTCCCCCTTTGTACTGTCCTAGGGCTCTGAGTCTCAGGGTTTCTCTTATTACCACCCAGAGTCTCTGGGGCACCAGCCTGCCTCCAGAGGATGAGAAAAGGAGGCCTGTGCTCTTTACTTTTTTTCCAAAACAAAACTCAGCAATTTCTGGGCAACAAATACATGCATGCCGCTGGTTGGGAGAGGGATTGGACCCTCTGATGATGGTGTCCCTTCCAGATCTACTCTCTCCACTTCTGTAGTTCTGAGACATTCAAATGTAGTGCCTTTACAAACATAAAGTCCCCCATTTTTCAACATTTCCAAAGTATTTTAAGTCAATGAGACTAGGCACATGATCTTCTAACATAAAGCCCATATTGATTTGACTATGCTTAGCACCCAACAACTGTAACTGCTTGGGTGAATGTTTACTAAATTATATTTGCACCTCAGTTATGCTTTTCCTTTGATCTTTTCCTTCTTCTGAGTAATCTAAACCTGCCATAAGTTCTTGGAAGGGCAAGACCTTGGTTTCTTATCTTCCTCCTCCTTTTGAATCCCCTCAGGCTCCCCACTACCTGATGCAGAACCCCAAAGAATGAAGCCTCTTGGCACAGAAGGCTCCTCTATGTTAAATGGGAAAAGGTCCTCATCTAGGTGGATAAATGACTAAAAAGAATCTCCTTAGAGTATAAGAATTATCAAAAGTCACCTTTTCTTATAGGCAGGTGGAATTAGCCACAAGCCAGGGTGAATGGCTTGGTGAGTAGAAGGAAGGCTGGATTCCAGCACCCGCCAGGTGCTTTGGGGCAGGTTACAACTTGCACAACTGTTCATAGCAGCCCCACAGTGTAAGTTGGCTATGGAAAGTGCTTGCACTAGGATGTTAGGCATTTCTCAGCTGTCAGCTTCTCTGTTTCCAGGCTTTGTCTTGAGAGTGAAAAAATAAACTTGATGGCAAAAATAAACGATATTCCAACATGTGGACATATTTGCTCATTTAAGATTACATTTGTTAATGTAGTAAAATACACACGACAAAATTTATCATCTTTAGCATTTAGATAACAGAGAAGTGTGAAAATAATTTAAAAATCATTATATTGTTTTTAAGCAAATTACTTACATAAAAAATTGGAAAAATTTATTGTGTCTTCATCATTCTATATTTGACAAGAGATCTCAATTTTGAAATCAAAGGTAAGAACTATACCCAAAGATCTCTTTTATTTTTTCTCTCACAATCTTGAAAAGGCCAATAAGAATTTTCTAAGTTTAAGGTAAGTATGTCAGTTTGCAAAGATGTGGGCTGGGAATACTTACTTCAGTAATTTATCAGATTAACTCTTCAAAATGAATGTAATCAAACCATTTCCTACTCTCCAAAGCATTCTGCAGGGAGTTTAGGTCCTATAAAAGCTCTTGCTATATAAGAATACTGAAAGGTTAGATTTCCCATGAAAGGGGATGATTGCATTTTCATGTTTGGAATTCAAACCTACAAGCCTAATTATTTGTAGTTATTAGGTGATTAACATTTCAGATTGCCCTATTTAAACCAACCTGCAATTAACAAATTCTCTAAACTGACAACAGATCAGCAAGTTCTATCGAGACTTCAGGGAGAGTTCCACGCTGAATCAGGATATGTAAGGCCAGGACCACCAGTGGAATCAGAATCCTCATTCAGGAGTGTTCTAGGACATCAGGATACAAGGATCAGTTTTCAGGTTCAAAGCTGTATTGTGGAAAAAGTTCCAATGAGCCTCCAGGTGACAGAAAGGCATTTACTATCACACTCTCACCATCCCAGAATGCTGCTTACTGGCAAGTTTCAGGAATGTGGCATGGAGCTTCTGTTCAATCCTATCCTGTGAAAGTGGATCACAGAATCTCGGGGTGGAGGAATCTTTTCAGGCTACTTGGCCAACTCCACTAGGACATTAAAAACTTCACATCTCTCAGGAGAATATGAATGACCAGAGGAAATAAGACCCAGGAAGATAATGGCAACAAATTATTGAGTCTTCTTTTCCAATTTGGCAATAATGAATCCAAATAAGATTTTGCTAGTGTTGGTGGACAGGATGTTCTCTAGAAGCCAATAACTTTTTAATTCCAATTAGAATCACTGTGACAGCTTAGAGGCTAAACAGATCCAGAGGGTGCGCGCGCGCACACACACACACACACACACACACACCCTGGACCTCAAACCTCCCTTCAAGAGCCAAGGCAGATGTCAATGACAAAGGGATTAGGCAGGGTACACAGTTGCTGTTTGTGAAATCTGCAGCCTACACTTTTAGGATACAAAGCATTTCCTTTTAAAACTTAAAACACATTTACAGAAATAGAAAAAAACACTCCTGAAATTCATATGAAACCACAGAAGACCCTGAATAGGGTCATGAGAAGTTATGAGAAAGGAGAACAAAGAGGGAAGCATCACAATCCCTGATTTCAAGCTATACAATATTAGTTATAGTCACCAAAACAGTGTAGTACTGACATAAAAACAGACAAATAGACCAGTGGGACAGAATCAAAATAAACTCAAGCACAAATGGTTAACTAATATTTGACAAGGGAGCAAAGAATACTCAATGGAGAAAAGATAGTCTCTTCAATAAACAGTGCTGGGATAATTGGATATTTACAGGTAAAAGAACAAAACTGGACCCATAATTTACAGCACTCACAAAAATTAACTCAAAATGGATTACAGATTTAAAAGTAAGACCTGAAACTGTGAAACTCTAGGAGAAAATATATGAATAAAGCTCCTTGATATGGGTCTTGATAATGATTTTTGGATATGACACAGTTTTTTGGACAGACCAGCAACAAAATCAAAAATAAACAAGTGTGACTAAATCAAAGTACAAATCCTTTGCAGAGCAAACGAGCCATCAACAAAGTACAGAGAACACCTATGGACCAGGAAAACAGTATCAGTAAATCACATATCTGATAAGGAGTTAATATTCAAAATATTTAAGAATTCCCACAACTCAACAGCAAAAAAACAAATAGCCCAATTTAAAAATGAGCAAAGGACCTGAATAGACATTTCTCCAAAAAAGAGATAAGAAAAGCCAATAAACATATAAAAAGATACTCAACATCAGTGATCATTATGGAAATGCAAATTAAAGCCACAATATTACCTCACCCCTGTCAGAATGGCCTTCCAATAGGATGAGAGATAAAAAGTGCGAGCATGCACGGAGAGAAAAGGGAAACTTTGTGCACTGTTGGTGGCAGTGTAAATGGGTACAGCCACTGAGGAAAATAGTATGGAGGATTCTCTTAAAATTAAAAATAGAGGGGCGCCTGGGTGGCTCAGTGGGTTAAAGCCTCTGCCTTCAGCTCGGGTCATGATCCCAGAGTTCTGGGATCGAGCCCCGCATCGGGCTCTCTGCTCGGCAGGGAGCCTGCTTCCTCCTCTCTCTCTCTCTGCCTGCCTCTCTGCCTACTTGTAATCTCTGCCTGTCAAATAAATAAATAAAATCTTTAAAAAAATAAAAATTAAAAATAGAACTACCCTATGATCCAGCAATTCCACTTCTGGGAATATATTCAAAGGAAACAAAAATTCTAATTAAAAAGATACCTGCACTCCCATGTTCATAGCAGCATTATTTGCAATGGACAAAACATGGAAACAATCTTGTCTGTTGATGGGTGCATGGATAAAGAAGTTATGGTGCAGGGGTGCCTTCAGGGCTCAGTGGGTTAAAGCCTCTGCCTTCAGCTCGGGTCATGATCCCAGGGTCCTGCAATCAAGCCCTGAATCAAGCTCTTTGCTCAGTGGGGAGCCTGTTTCCCCTTCTCTCTCTGCCTGCCTCTCTGCCTACTTGTGATCTCTGTCAAATAAATAAATAAAATCTTAAAAAAAAAAGTCATGGTGCGCACACATACACACTGGAATATTATTCAGACATTTAAAAACAAACAAACAAACAAACAAAAAAAAAAAACAAGGAAATCCAACCATTTGCAACAACATGCTGGGACCTTGAAGGTATTATGCTAAGTGAAACAAGCCAGATGAAGAAAGAAAAACACTGTATTATCTCACTTATATGTGGAATGTAAAACAACAATAACAACAACAAAAAATACCCAAAAACCTAAAAAAAAATCACAGAAAAAGAGATCAGAACTGTGGTTACCAGAGACCGAGGGAGAGGGGAAGGAGTAGGGAGAAATGGAGGAAGGTAGTCAAATGATGCAAACCTCCAACTATAAGATAAGTAAGTACTAGATGTAATGTACAGAATGATGATTCTAGCTAACACTGGTGTATGATTTACAGGTGACCCCTAAGCAGCACAGGTTTGAACGATGTGGATTCAAGCTATCTGGGTTATACACAGATTTTTTTTTTGATAGATACAGTACAGTAGAGTAAATGTATTTTCTCTTTGTTATGATTTTCTTGTCTCTAGTTTACTTTATTATAAGAATATAGTATATAATACATGTAACATACAAAGTATGTGTTAATAGACTATTTATGTTACCAGTAAGGCTTCCCATCAACAGAAGGCTATTAGTAGTTAAGTTTGGGGGGAGTGAAAATTTACAAGGGGAGTTTTGACTATGCAAAGGGTCAGCACCTCTAACCCCCACGTTATTCAAGAGTCAGCTACCTAGGAAAGTTGCTAAGAGGGTTCTTATTCCTAAGTGTCCCCATAATGAGGAAACAATTTTTTGCCTTTTTCCCCCTCTCTTTTGTTTTTATTGTATCTATAAGAATATGGACATTAGCTAAACCTAGTGGTCATCGTTTTACAATATATGTAAACCAAACCATCATGCTGTACTCCTTAAAATTATGCAGTGATGTATGCCAGTTACTTTTCAATAAAACTGTAAAAAACATACAGAGAATACCCAGATGCTAAAAGATCAAAGGTTGGACTAAAGCTAAGACTGCATCTTGTTATTAGCTTGGATATACTGGTCTACCTGACAGCACTGGGAATGGGTGAGACAGACTGAGTGAAAGGACTGATTCAGTGAACAGTGAGCCAGTTCTGTAATCTGTCTGCAGTTTAGTGGCAATCAGTAGTGAATGGGCCTAAAACAAAATGTATCTCAGAAACTTGAAGCTTGTTTTGTTTTTAAAATATAGACAGCTAAATATAAAGGAGTTAGAAATCTCAAAAGAATGTATCTTCCTTTGTTAATACCTAAAAGAATAAAGGAGCATGTGTAGGGATGGAGAAAGAGAAACTAGGGGTAGTTCAGGTCATCTCCATCCAGCTCAGACTTCAAGGAAATCACCCTTTTTAGAAGTGACAAACAAAATGAAAAAGAAAGAGAGAGAGAGAGAGAAACACTGTATGTTCCAAGGAATTCCACCACCTAGGTTTAGAAACTATAGAAAGAAAGGTTAAAAAACATGCTTCAGGTCTATTAGAGATTTGTGGGGTTTTTGTTGTTGTTGTTGTTTGTTTGTTTGTTTTTTGTTTGTTTTTTACCATTGTATTCCTTGAATCTAAAATCATGCCTGTCACATAATAAGCACTCAATACATTTTTGTTGAATGAACATTATAGTTATCAAGAGAAGATATACAAATGCCAATAGTCTGACTTGATACAGTCAATAGCCAAGTATTGACTAAAAGGAAAATCACCCCTCCACTTCTAGTCAAAAATATATCTTAAATTCACAAAAATCTATATTTATTCTAGAATTATTTACAAATCTTTTTTTAAACTTCCAAGAGTTCCAAAAATGAAAAAAATGTCAAGTAAAATTGCATTCATATGTACAAATATATTCTCAATCCTTGATGCTCATGGTCTACCTCCATTTCTGCCCAATATGCCAATATTGTGCATGTTCTAAAAGAAAACTAGTATTGCTCTAGGATATTTCTCCAGGAAACCCAGGGGACCACCCAAGTAGGCCACATAGGTGCCAGCTACTTCTATCCTGTCCTACTCTGGACCTCAGTACTACATGTTCCAAAACTGGACGTATCAGCACATCCTGAACAGATCCATCTTCAGAAACAGACTCCCAGTAGTCAACCTCACCAAGACAGATGTAAAAAAGCCAGAATGGACATTTGGTTAATTAAACCAAAAAAACCAAAATTGCCGAAAAGATTGGCATCCTTTGGCAAGCACATTCCTAATGTGAAAACTCTAAAAAAAGCTGAATTTGAAATCTTAAAGTGCTACGGAGCATGGAATTAGAACGAAATGTCTTTGCTACAGGAGTCATGCCTTCACAGACTCCAGGCTAATGTGGTTTTCCTTATAATAGGGATACATGTGGTTCCAAAAATACATAGGTTAAAATTTTTAGATCGGAGCATACCAACCCTGACAGCATTTAGAAGGGCACTGCCAACATGTACATCTATGACTTTTCCTCCTGTTGGTCCTCCACAACTAACAAAGTCCCATTTGAAACAACACATTCTTCCTTTGGATGTATCAGTACCTTCAATGAGGTCTCAATGTGTTAATGGTCTCACAGACTGTCATCTCAAAGAGTTGCTGAGATTCTAATATGTACCAGGGACTGATCTGGATAGGGGGAAGATAGTACTTAACAACACAGACAAAAGCCCCTGGTCCCATGGGGCTTACATTCCCTCTATTTTAACTTCTACTATTCTGCCTCTTTAAGATGACTTTGTACTATGGGTTGATTTCACATGTTAATTCTCAGAGAAAATCTTATTTCTCATTTGTGACTGTTACCATTATGTACTGTCTATAAATTCAAAAAGACAGAAAACAAAAAACAAAACCAGACAATATCCTCTATTAGGGTTTTGGAAAAGGGCGAGAAAGGTCTAATACCAACAGGTGATTACACTGTTGGAGTTCACAAACAAAAAGTGAATTTTAGATCATCCCTTGAGATACCAGAGTGGTATATTTCTGCTAGTAATTGAGAATATCATCTTCTCCTAGGAGTAAACCCAAACAAGAGGACTTCAAATGAAAATATTAGAGAACTGGAAAGAAACATGGGATGAGGAGCTGGGAAGTATGTTCCACAGTCTGCCTTCCCCAGTACGCAGCCCTGGACTAGGCAAGTTGCCCACATGCCCAGAACGCCTCCCCTCACTTTTAAGATGACAGGGTCTGCCTAAATCCCTAAGGCACCAGCCACTGGGAAATACCATGATCTCCATCCATATTAGGAACCGATCCTTACTCATCTTAATCTCCCTTACAGGGCCTTGGGCCATGCCCCACACACAGAGCCACTGCATAAATACCTCTTATTCCAACACAGAACCTACTGTAACATCAGAGTGGCAGCTAATGTCACTGACTGTCCAGATAAGGCGTTTAAAATTTTGTGCCGTTCTTTAGCTGTTGAACCTATTATTCACCTAGCCTTGTTCACTTTGTGGGTCTCAAGAGCCATTTGCATAGCCAAGAACTTCACTGCCTGAACTGAGAGACCTTTGCAACCTTTCCTGTACCACACTGCAGCACTCAAGAGTTACAGGCCTCTTCCTTTTCCCAGCAACTTCCAGGCCTCCCCACTCTCCTGGCTGCTCCTCTTACTCGGGCTTCTCTTTCTCAGTCCTCCTCTTCACCACCAGACCCATAAACAGCGTTCTGCAGGATGTCGCCAGCCTCCTGGTGAAGGTCACTGGCAGTGTCATCTTAAATGAGATGGCTCACCAACCAACTATGCTTCAGCCCAAACGGAGAGTAGCCCAGCGGCTCTATGGACACCCAAGGATCTCGCAGAAAGAAGTCTAAAACCAACTCTTCATCCTTCTTCCTCATGTTAAGACAAGTACTCTGCATTACTTAGATGAGCCACCTTCTTTTCATCAACTGTCCACTTGTTCCACTGTCCGAATTAATCAAGGACCGATCCTTGCTGACTCCACCCTCCGGAATTGCCTTGAAATCCTTGCCTTTTCCTCACCACGTTGGTGAGGTCCTAACCCTTTCTGTGGCCTCTCAGCCTCAAGTCTCCTTATTTACATGTCTCTCCCAGCTGTTGGTCTTGCCTCTTTGTACCACTAACCTGTAGGCACTTGTGCGTTCTCTGTACTAGACTGTAACTTGTTTGACATAGAAGCCTCATCATTACTTTTCCTATTACCCCCTGTGATATGACACTGTGCTGTGCACGTAATTGCTCAATAAATAGACTTTGGCAATAAAGCATGGATTATCTTAAAGTGACTGCACTCATCTCCTCAAAGAGCAACTTGTTAGATAATTAAATATTTACTCTAATTAACAATGTTATACATACACACAGACCACACACATAGACACATGCACACACAAGACGCTCTTAACTCCCTTTAAGTCAATCTTTTAGCAAACACCAAGAGATGACTGATCTCCCAAATAACTGAGACATACATTGGTTCCTATTTTTCATTCCTCACCTTCCTTGAGGAAATGACAGAATGCTCAGTAGCAAATGAGAAATTATTTTGCAAATCTATACACCTCAAACACCACCAAACATGGGCCATGCATCTTTCTTGTATTTTGATCCCACTGCTGTGACTTAGTGTGATAATTATATTACAAAGCTATTATTTGATGAAATTTCAATGCCTGCCCCTAAAAAACTCCGTTAGAATGCAATTATAAGTGAAGTTACAATGGCAAAATAATTGAAATGCAAGTCTGGGAGGGACTGTTACAAAACCATTAAAATGCTTCTGCTGAGGACCCGCAACACTGAGTGAAACCCTACACTCTCAGGGACACATTTTTTAACTCCCTAAGGCAGCCAATATTCACGAGAAGATGAAAATATCTGTGTTGTGGTTGTTCCGCAGCATTCTCTGCACTTCTGGGTGCCACCTGGGGGTGTGTAACATCATTGGGGTTTACAGGTTTCTGGGATAGACTGGTCAGAGCACCATGACCACAATACTGTGCTTCCATCCCACACTAAGCATAGTTTAGATTTTCCTGGAACGTTTCTAATATAAAAGCTAGCATCACAACGTGAAAAGATGTTTGTGGTAAAATTTAGCTTGCAATTATTAAATATGTGTATGCATGTATTTCTTTTTTTTTTTTTTTAAAGATTTTATTTATTTATTTGACAGACAG
This sequence comes from Neogale vison, assembly GCF_020171115.1. NCBI lineage: Eukaryota > Metazoa > Chordata > Mammalia > Carnivora > Mustelidae > Neogale > Neogale vison. Next base: position 214,798,850 of record NC_058091.1, read on the forward strand.
AGATCACAAGCAGGCAGAGAGTCAGGCAGAGAGAGAGAAGGAAGCGGGCTCCCTGCTGAGCAGAGAGCCCGATGCGGGGCTCGATCCCAGGACCCTGAGATCATGACCCGAGCCGAAGGAAGGGGCTTAACCCACTGAGCCACCCAGGTGCCCCTGCATGTATTTCTAAGGCTCTAGCTTTCTAAAATGTTCTGTTGATATATTCCTTTTGCAAAATCTTGATAAAAGGTTTTGATGTCCAGGCTTACGGTAGATCTATGTGCCCACCAAAGAAAAAACCAAAGACAAAATATGGTGCACTAGATACACAAGGGATACACTGAAAGGATCAATTTGACAAATGACTAACGACCCTCCTCCGAATTATGTTCTGCATTTTGATGGCTGAACACATAGACGAGTCTACCAGGAAAAACACGCAAAATATGCCCCATTCCCCCACACCCTCTCTCTCTCACAGTCTGCTTCCACAGGTCTATCTGGCTCAGTTAAGTGACTAAAAAAATAGATGTTAGAAGGAAGTGATATAAAGAAACAGCTGTTAAAGGAATAGATATAAATCCTTTTCTCATTCATGATTATCTCCCTCACAACGTCACAGAGCAGGTTAGAAAATGGCATTTTGGGGCACCTGGGTGGCTCAGTTGGTTAAGAATACAACTCTTGATTTCAGCTCAGGTCATGATCAGGGTGGCGAGATCAAGCAAGGGAATAAGTGGGAACATTGACTAAGATCTCGTAACAAGGTAAACCTTGTAGCTTAATTTCATTTAATTAAATCAATTAATTAATTTACTTATTTATTTTAGAGAGAGGCGGTGTGTGTGCAAAGCATGTGCAGAGGGAGGGGCAGAGAGAGGGGTAAGGGAGAGAGAGAATTCCAAGTAGACACCACACCTACCACAGAGCCCGACATGAGATTGTGACCTGAGCCAAAATCAGGTGTCAGACACTTTACCAACTGGGCTACTCAGCTGCCCCATGGTAACTTTAAAACAAAAATCAAATCTGCTATCTAGATATTTTATAGAGAGGTCATATTTTTATACATATAATTTAGATATTAATACAATTTGAAAGAGATTTTTAAAATCATATGAGGAAGTCTTCCCAGTTTAGGCACAAAGGAACGAACTTTGAAAAAGATAGAAAATGTCATCTAGAGAAAATTCTATGACTAAGACTAAGTGAAAAAATAAACAAGCAAACATACACATAGATTATAGAAAAAAAAATTAGCAGGGTCCCCAAAGTATTTAAAATTGTAGTACTTCACATAAAATTTGAAATGTGAAATCACGTTTGTCAGAGTTTTCTAGATGTAATCTCTATATTTAGGAAACTACTCAAATAGGTTTTCACATAACAGCTTTATTAAATTCCCAGGGCATATATCTGGAAATTAATAAAGGAGAAACCAATAAAACATTTGTAATATGATAAGTTAAAATCTATTGCTCTAACTTTGAAATGCGTAAAGATATGAGTTGGATTGATGGATGGACAGATGGTAAAGAAAATATGGTATTAAATGTAACCTCTAGGATCTGGGTGGTGGATATATATGGGCATCCTTGTACAATATTTTTAATTCTTCTGTATGTCTAAAATTTTTCATAATAAAATGTTGGGGGAAAAACGCACTGCTCTAGAGGGAAAGTATTTATTCTATCTGTTAACTGTGCTCAATAAATAATCCAGGTTCAGAATTTGTCTCATTGACATGGTACACTCACCTAGCCATCCGGATCCTGAATTTGGAATGCATAAGTCTGTTTCAGCACTGGGCAACACGAAGCCAACAACAAACACCTCCACACCATCCGCCATAAGGGCCATGCCCAGGACAAAGAATAGGGCCCACTGGAAACGACCATGGCCACACTCTTGGATTATCAGCTCATATTGCTGGGCTAGTTCCTCCTCATCAGCTTTCCTCTCTGACTCCAGCTCCTGCCGGTCCTTGTGCACATCCCCCTTGGGCTGCCCCACGGACACAATGCTGTCCTTCCCTTGGTTCATACTGGGGATGCCCTGATACTCTCCTTCATAGATTTCATCATCTTCATCATGACCCTCGGTAGCTTCACTGGAGCCTTCATCATCATTGGCCTCCCCATCGTAAGTCTCTCCAGGCGGGTAATAGTCATCGTCCTCCTCATCTTGGAACCGACTATAGGACCTCTGTGTGTATTCATCCTGGGCCCGGTCCACTGCTTGATTTACCTTCTTTACTGTTTGTTTCTTCACCTCCCGGGCAATGTCCTTGGCACCCTTCATCAGTGAAGTCCTATCCTTGTAAGAGTCTTCCATCTTATCTCAACCGAAGGCGACTGAGAAAATGGGAATTTTTCAGATTCTGATCAGTGGTTCGGCCCTGACTGCATCATCCACATTGGGGTCAAAACAGAACTGCAAAAGAAGAAAAACCATATGAAATCATTATTATTCCGTTCTTATCTTTTTTTTACCATTTATTTCCTAGTCTCTTTTCACTGTTCCCTCAGACTAAGACACAGAATTAGCTTTTCCTTTCTTTGATCTTACTGTCCACATGCAACAAACAACAGTTCTCTGCTCAGGTGTGATCAGCTCTTGGAATACTTAATGGGTTTTACTGTTGTTATTACTATTATTATTTGGTGTTTAAGGAACTCTGTCCCCTGAGAACTTTGATAGAATAAACAGGCATTCCCCAGAGAGTAAAACAGGACATCTGGTACCTCTAAAAGTACATCTAACACATTTTGTAAGTGTTATAAAGATATACTCTGATTGAGAAAAATAGTATTGCTCAGAGACATACACACATTGCAAAGGCAAAACTAGAATAGGAGAAGAATCCCATCTGACCTTATTTCACAATAGTGAAAAAAAAAAAAAACGCAGACAAGCAGCCCTATACACGATGCTATTGAATCATATGCATTTCCCCTCTACTTTCATTATTTCTCCTTTCAATAAATAACAAAGACTCATATGGCACCCAAAGCCACAACTGAGTATTTCCCCCTAGTATAACCATCAGATCAGTGAGAAATGGGCAGAGTTCATCAAATGATTTCAGATACCTTTGATAAACATTGGATTAGAACATATGGTTTGTCTAGTCGGGGTCTATCCTTTCAGAGGCTACCTCCAGGCCAGCAGGGACAGGTAAGCCACATGCCACGTCCCTTCACAACCCCACCCTGTCAATACTTCAGGCTTTGTCTCTTATCTTCTTTGTCTCTGGACACACACACCCCTTGTCCTACTGCCACTCCAGTTAACTGCTGTTTTGGATACCAGAGTCATGGGTCTCCCATGACCCACCATTTGGTTTTCTTTCTCACTGAGCGCACCCTAGATCTTGGCTTACATTCAGGCTGAACACATGGGAACTGATCTTTCACTTGTCCACTGAGCTCTCCCCTCTGGTGGCCCACCATTGTAGAGAGAGGATATAAATGTGAGAGAGTCCTTCTCCTCCATCATTAACTCCCCAAGCTTTACTCTGTGGCAGCACTCCAAACTATGAGTTATGTAATAGCCACTTCTACCTTCTTTTTGCACCCAGTACAAAATACTTGATAAGTAGCTGTACAAACATATACTTAAACGGCTCATTCAGACATCACAAACAAACCCAGCAATAAAGACAAAAAGATGTTTGTTTATAAATGGACTGTGCATCGTTACCACTGAATAACTGTGAATGCCCAGGAGGCAAACAGAAGCATGGTTCTGCACAGGCCTGTGTTTTGGAAGACAGCAAAGTGAAATTAAAATAAACATATGATTATGAGCTTTTTTGCCAAATGTCTTAACAGAGGGCTGTATGCCCCCCCCCTTTTTTTTTCTCTTTCCTCCCCTCCCCCTTTTTTTTCTTGGAGAGCTGAGAGTCAGGGGAAGGGAGAGATGGGAGGATCCTTGAGCCAATTAAGAAAAGATGAGCAGGCAGTTGGAAAAGAGTTTGAGGATGGAGGCTCAGAGACTCAAATCGTATAACTCTGTTTCAGGGTGAGTCACTGAGTTACACCACAGAATATGTGCCAGACATCATTTTAATAAAAAAACAGCTTGATTTTGTGTATACCCTGTGACAGACATTATGCCAAGAAATTTATATACATTTTTAAATTCTTTTACTTAATTCTTACTTCAATCCGCCAAAATAGGTATTATAGTCTCCATTATACAGGTGGTAAGATTAAGGCTTATTGAGATTAAGTAAATGGCCCAGGGTCACGTTTGTCAGCGAAGACACTGGTACTCCAACTCAGAAGGTTCTGACCCCAAAGCCTTGACCCTTCCCCATCTCTGCTTCACCCAGTACTCTTGCTAAGGGCTTAGTAAACATAGTAGCATTCTTCCTGGTCATTCTGATACCTTGGTAGCCTATACAAAAATTGTTTTACAGCCTCTTGCCTAAATCACCTTGTGTGTTCTGAAACAAGGGGAATTACTGTGATATCTTCACTCATGATAGGCTTTATATAGGTAATAATTCCAAAATATGGTCTTGTTTGTTCAGATTAACCATCCCAACATGGTAGCTGTACTTCAAAAGATAATCCTATTGTCATTCCAAACATGACAAAGATGTCAGCGGGCAAGAAGGGCAGGAAAGAAGGCAAGACAATGAACTCCCAACCGACTCCAGTCAAGTGCAACTGCCTGTTCCCTGTAACTCAAGGTGGTGTACTTTTCCATGAAATAAGGATAATGACAAAACCACCTTGCAGAGTTGTGAGGATTAATAAGTGCTTTTTACACTGCGTCCAGGAGAAAATTTGGCATATATTAAATTATTTTAATTCAGGCTCCCCAGAAACAGAACCCGGGGTAAGGAATCAGGTGCAAATCATTTATTAAGAGGAGTTGATAAAGGAAGGGACAACTGAGGCAAGACAGTTTTAGGTAGGATCCTGGGGGCGAGCTTCAGCCTCTGCTCAGAGTTATTCCCACTCAAGGCAAAGGTGTGGGGCTTTCATGCTCCCACTCCCACCCATTGTTGGCTAAGGGCCACCCAGGGCAGGGATGGACTGTAGGCACTTCTGGCTCTCTGCACCCAAAGCTAGGCAGTTCCTCAGGGCCCAGGGATGGTCCTCTGAAGGGGTACAGGTGCTGGCTGGTGGAAGCAAAGGCCCACTGGAGCCAGGAAAGGAGAGCAGAGAAAATGAAGGGATCCCAGAATATCAAGGCAGAGCAGTCACAGTATCTCCTGCAATAAGAACTGAATAACTACTTATTTAGGTGCCCTGCTAATCACGCTAAGCAATAGGTCCCACAGCTGATTAAAACCTTATTTATAGAAGTGGCTGTTACAACCAAAGAATATTTACAGCACAGCTTATCTGAGATATTTAATTACATGCACAAATCAGCCTTATTTCCATGTGTGTGACAATCATTTTGCCCAAATAATAATTTGTACACATAAATGAGAGCTATTCTGGCAAAAAAGAATTTCAGTTCTTTTTTTTTCCCTTTGATAATTCATGTCATGGGGCATACATTCACTCACATCACATACCATATCAAAACCATCTTACATGTGTTCCTGTGACACACAACCCTCCCAACACACACACACACACACACACACACACACACAGATGTTTCTCTCAGTTTCCCCACACTGTCCCTGAACCTCCAGTCCTTCCTTCTGCTTTAGCCCTCAACACCACCATCATCAAAAAATGTGGGAGAGATAGCTCCTCCTCACCATAACGTTCTGGGATCTTCCAGATACTGGGAAATTCCATTATTTTTTAAAAAGATTTTATTTATTTATTTCACAGACAGAGATCACAAGTAGGCAGAGAGGCAGGCAGAGGAGAGAGGGAAGCAGGCCCCCTGATGAGCAGAGAGCCTGATGCGGGGCTTGATCCCAGGACCCCGAAATCATGAGCTGAGCCGAAGGCAGAGGCTTAACCCACTGAGCCACCCAAGTGCCCCTAGTCCACTATTTTTAATAAGGGTATTTATGGAGATTTGAAGTCATTGGGCACACATAGAGTAATGACAGTAATAATAAAGGCTCACCCATTTTTACGTCAGCCCTGTGCTATGCACTTCGGAGGTACTATCACAGAACAGGAATTTTAACAACAGTCTTAATGCTTTTTATTTTTTTTTTTAAAGATTTTATTTATTTATTTGACAGAGAGAGATCGCAAGTAGGCAGAGAGGCAGGCAGAGAGAGAGGAGGAAGCAGGCTCCCTGCTGAGCAGAGAGCCTGATGCAGGACTCGATCCCAGGACCCTGAGATCATGACCTGAGCCAAAGGCAGCGGCTTAACCCAGGCGCCCCCTTAATGCTTTTTAAATCTCTGTTTTACAGATGGGAAAATCAAAACTTACCCAGTAAGAATTCACACCTACACAAGCCTACTGCAAGGCCTAACCACTTATACTACAACTATCAGCAATTAGCAGAAATGGGAGCCAGGGGGGTAACAGAAATCTGATACTGCAAAGTTGGGACAAAAGACAGCCCTACCTGCCACAACCAGATGATAGAAACGCTCAAAAGTATTCGCAGGTCTCCAGCATGTTGGGCTTGGAGGGAGGGGTCATTATCTAACAACCCTCCTTCCCTCCTAAGTTCGGATCTAAAGGAAACATTCAACAGAGTAGATAGTGATCAGTTACCAGTTCATGGAGAATCATGCCCACACTTCATCCCCAATGCCCCACCTTCTTCCCAGTCCTGGGACTCAGCACCACACAGGACTCATCCTGGAGGGAAGGCTGTCCGGGGAACTTTCCACGCTGCAGGAGTAGCAGACCTGGGTAAGCACCTCCATGGGGCTGAGGCCAGCAGGCCAAGGTCTTTCACCCAGTTTGCCAGAGAAATTCGTCCTTCTTTCTTGGGGAGTAGTCAGGGTATGTGCATAGTGGGAAAGGGAGAAGCTGCAAGTGTTTTTCCACATCTGTCTCTCCTGGGGAGAGTGGAAATCCCTGTACTGGAGCAGAGGTTGAGAAGTGGGGAATAAAGCTTCACCTTAAGTCAGTGCTATATAATTTGGTCAGGACTATAACAAAGCACACCAGACACCCCAGTGAGAGCTTTATCATTCCACCTCTTAGGAGATAGAACATAAAACTAATTCTATGTGATGACATTATAGTAATGTCATAAAATAGAGCTTTGTTAAAACAGAAAGACAGTGACATAAACATTCAAATTTGCAACAAATATTCCAGAAATATTTTGAGGAGCTCTATAATGCATTAGTCCAAACTAACATGCACTTTCAGCTATGATTCATGTCAGAAAGAAAGGCAATTCTTAGTATTCACCACCCACCTTGCATGCAAGGCTGATTGTAAACAACTAGATATCTCTTTATTACGGCTATTTCACATGTCTAAAGATAACGATTTTTTAAAAAGGCTTAAGATCAGTTTCATCGAGGAATAATTTACATCGAATAAGATGCTCTGGTGATGACTAAAGAACAGAGTGCAACAGATACGGTGCAGATTATCAGATTATGAAGACGCTTATTCTGGCAGAAAACATTGGTTGAAATGCTCATTCAGCATAGGCTTGAAAACTCTGGACCTTATAGTAACTGTCAACAAAGAAGATCAGCATATCTGAGCTCTGGACTTTGGTAGAGAAAGATAAGATGATGGGCATGCTTTGGAGGAGCTCTAGGTATTATGGAAAAAGTCTACACCACTACTACATATAGCCAAACCTTATGCAAGAGATACTATTTGAAGGTGACCAGAATTAAAATTCAGAAACACATATCTGCAGTGAGACAGCATTCTGAAAAGAAGCTTTTGGGAGGGAGGAGAGGACACTGCAGATAAAGAATATACTGATCCATCATCCCAGCCTGTCCAAATCTTCAATATCAGACATTTTTCACTTAAGAATGCTGCTTGTCGGGGCACCTGGGTGGCTCGGTGGGTTGAGCCTCTGCCTTTGGCTTGGGTCATGATCTCAGGGTCCTGGGACCGAGCCCCACGTCTGGCTCTCTGCTCAGCGGGGAGCCTGCTTCCCTCTCTTACTCTCTGCCTGCCTCTCTGCCTACTTGTGATCTCTGTCAAATAAACAAATAAAATCTTAAAAAAAAAAAAAAAAAGAATGCTGCTTGTCCTCCAAACCCTTAAATTTATCTGTAAATATGTATAAATTCCTATTCTTTTAGTGATTTCCTTTCATTATTTCTCAACCTAATCATAGCTTCCAGTTAAGCATAGTTTCCTTTGGGCATTCAATCATGTCTTACATTTATCCATGAGTGCAATGGTCTTCCCTATTAGAACGTAAGCTCTGTGAAAACAAGAACTTAGTAAAAGAAAGTGCTATAAAGCAATGTTACTGAATGAGGACACAAGCAATGTAAGGGGGCCAACTCTCTGACTGCCCCTTTCTTCATGAGGGACTTGCCTGGATCGGCATTTCCCCCAAAGTGTAGTCTGCAGTATGTGGACCTACAAGGTGATCTGAGTGGAGCAAGTTCTATGGGCAAATAAATTTGGGAAGTCTCTGTCTCATAATAGGTCCTTCTCTAGAAGTGTCACACATAGTTTAAGCTTTTTGTAAAGACCCTTGTTTAAATGTATTATCCAACCATTTCCCAAACTATTCTAACAGAATGTCCCCACTCTCAACAGGACACCAACAAGCAGTCCAGTATTAAAATAAATGCCAAGATCCTTCTAAATCCCAACATGTCTAGGAACTTTTGGGTGGCTCAGTCAGTTAAGCATCTGCCTTCAGCTTAGGTCATGATCTCGGGTCCTGGGATTGAGCCCCACGTAGGGCTCCCTGCTCAGCAGGGAGTTTGCTTTTCCCTCTCCCTCTGCCCGCCACTCTGCCTACTTGAATTATGTCAAATACAAAAAATAAACTAAATTCTAATATGTCTATTAAAAAATACCATAAAACTCACTAATTAGAATTAATGGAGAAAAGCAGGATGAAAGGCAGAAATTCTACATTAAAATAATATTTTTAAATGAAATTCAGTATTTCAAGTCTATCAAAACTGAAATTAAGCTTACAAAATATAATCTCTTACAAGATATTTGCTACAAAAATAAAGAGTATTTAGCATATCTGCATATTTTTAAGTAATAAGTCATTCAGAGACCTGGAAATTTTTATTTTAAGTATATTAACATTCTTTTTATGCAATTTTTAAAGAAGATTTTATTTGAGAGAGAGAGAACATGCACAAGCAGGAGGAGTGGCATAATTTTCATAATAGAAAAAATGTTACTTGAGGTTTTTACTTGCATTTTTTCACAAGTGTACAGTGGCATTTTCCAAAGGTTACATGTGGTGACATCATTTCTCTAATGAAATATGTACTTGGGAATTTCTTATGTTATAAAATTAAGTTCCTTGGATTTAATTTCTAAAGCGGTAAGTACCAATAGGTACAACCAACAAAAATGAAAGTTCTTTTGTTCTTAATAATTTTTAAGAGTGGTTATGGAGGCCAGACCAAATTCAGAATTATGGTTCTAAAGGAATCCTCTCCTGCTTGAGCCTGGAGATGTAGAGGTTTTCCTTGAGAGTTTGTTTTTTTTAACAGTAGGGTTTGGTCACGTTTGTCCCTCCTTGAGCCCCAAAAGGTTCACAAAAGGCTGAACTGTTTTCTATCAGTAGCTCAGCTCTGGATTTCCATATTTCCAGATATACCGGTAAGCTCAGGGTTTCCATCTCAGGTGGAAATCCAAGCCTTGTCTAGGGCAGGCAGTTGTGGACTGTCTTCTCTTCCAGGTGGGAATGGGCAGTGTGCGCCTGCGGACATGTGCTGGTCACAACTTGGAAGGCACAGTGTCATCTCCCACACACTGCTATGTCTGCACTTTCCATTTCTGAGACATTACAAACTTCTTTTTCTTTCTTTTGAGGTCAGCTATTATTATCAAAATAATATTTTGATATACTATCCATGTAGGTGAAATAGAGTTTAGCCTGTGCTCAATCTACCATCTTGACCCAGAGGCTGGCACTTTAATAACCTGCTTTAATCATATATTTTATGTTTAAATTTTTCATATTTTTAAATATTCTTCTACACTTCTATTTATGGTATACCATAATTCATTTAACTTATCTCCTATCATTGGACATTTAGGTTATCTCTACTATTTCAGTATTATTAGTAATGTGGTGAAGGACACCCTTCTGGTAGATCTCACTGAGAATTCATAAAGTCAAAGGAAGAAACTAGTTTGATGATTGTTATGTATAATATCGCACTGTTCTTCAGAAAGACTGGGGCAATTAGGGGCGCCTGGATGGCTCAGTTGGTTAAGCCACTGTCTTCGGCTCAGGTCATGATCCTGGAATTCTGGGATTGAGCCCCACATCAAGCTCCCAGCTCTGCTGGGAGTCTCCTTCTCCCTCTGACCTTCTCCCCTGTCATGCTCTCTTTCATTCTCAAATAAATAAATAAAATCTTAAAAAAAAAAAAAAAAAAAGACTGGGGCAACTTATAACTTTCAGAAACTTGAAGGAGAGCCCCCATTTCCTTGTTTTCTCACCTACCAAAATTCAGGAGTTGAGATTTCTGCCAAATAACAGGAAAATGGTGTTTTATTATTTTAAATTGCATGTGATTACCAGTGAAATTGAACATCTCTTTCCTTGGAAAATCTTTTATCTTTTGCTCATTTTTGTATTGAGATTTACACAGTGGTTTAATGTGGCCCCCTCAAAAAATACAATCATATCCCCAAGACCTATGAATGTGACCTTTTTGGAAAAGAGATTAAGTGGAGGATCTTGAAATGAGAACATCCTGGATTAGGTGGGTGGGCTCTAATTCCACGGGCAAGTGTCCTTATAAAATACAGAAGAGAGAAGACACAGACACAGAAGTAAAGCCATGAGAAAATCAAGGCGGAGATTACTCAGTCACAAGACAAGGAATGCCCAGAACAACCAGAAACTGCAAGTGGCAAGGAGGGATTGTTCCCTCTAGAGAGATAGTGCATCCCTGCATCACCTTGAGCTGTGAGAAAATAAGTTTCTGGGTTTCAAGCCACCCAGGGTGGTAATTTGTTAAGCAGCCTCAAGAGAAGAACACAAGTTTCTTAGTGAATTTTAAGAACTATTTATACACAAACTCTTTTGTCATGCATATTATAAATACTTGTCTCAGAGGGTCTCATCTATGGTGTTTTTGCCAGGCGAAGCTATTAATTGTTTTCATAGGCTGTTTAAAATGTTCTTCCTTTATGTTTTTTGCCTTCAGTAGTGTATTAAGGCCCTAGTGTATTAAGGCCCTCCTGAAGTTCAAAAAAATTCACCCATATTTGTTCTAACTGATTTTAGTTTCATTGTTTAATGTTTAGTTCTGGAATTTATTTTGCTATATTATACAAGGAAGGGATTTTTCAAATGAATAAACAAATATCCCAGAAACATTTATTAAAACACTCCTTTTATGAGAGTCAAAATTCCTATGCACATTTGTCTCTCCTCAGTTTTGAATTTTGCTACAGTCTCTTATTGCCTTCATACCATTTGGCTTTAATTTTTATCATTTTGTTACAAATTTAGTATCTATCAGTGCATTTAGCCCTCAGAACTCATCCTTTGCAAATATTTATTTGCATCCCATCGAATTTGTCTTCCAAATGAACTTTCGAATTGCTTAGTCATTTTCTTTTTTAAAAGATATAAAATCTAAGTTTAATTTATTGTTATTAGATTCAACAAACATGAAATCTGCATTTCAGTAGATATAATCAGAAGAAACTTAACCAAAAGGGAGAAAAGAATTACAAAGAATTGCAGCACTAAACATGTTTAGAAGTGTATACACAGGCAATTAATATAGAGAATTATTAATATACTTGTTATTTTCCTTTCACAACAATAACTAAAGAGTATGCAAGGAAATCGCCATGTTCTGGATGAAATGCCTCTTCACACACTTTGAGCAAACTCTAGCATATCAATATTTAACAATTTTAGCTCAGTAAATGAGCTTACTTCTTGCTTGTTAAATTATTTAATCAAAGTTGGATTGACAACAAATTATTTCTATTTTTTTCTTTTTAAATTTTTATTATTTTAATTTATTTATTTTGTGTTATGTTAGTCATTTTCCAAGAAAATTTTCATTAGAATTTCAACTAGAATTGAACTAAGTGTGCAAATTAATTTTAGAAGAACTCAAAATCTTAAAATAGTCATCCCGTCCAAAAATACATCTTTGTATTTATTCAAGTCTTCTTTTACGTAACTCAGTGAAGTTTAGACACTTTCCTTGTATTGTGCCAGTTATTTAATGAACAAGATACATACACACATATACAGATATATCTATTTTAAAACTTTTTATTCATTTGTGTATTTGTTTATTGGTTTCTCAGATCCATGACATATATCCTGGCCACAAAGTTTAGTGTCTGTCAGATCCATTCAGTGGGCCAGGAAGTATGCTCTGTCCCACAGTCAAACTTGGCCTCAGTGGGAAGGGAAGTCCCTGAATTTCAATCACGGAATAGAGCAGATGAACTGCAATTGCCGGGTCAGGCTTGCTTATGGAGACCTCAGAGAGGAAAGCCTCCGAACCATCCTGACAATCCCATCTCAGCCGTCCTCTCTAGGTCCTTCTATGCACCTGGCCCATCTCTGGTCAGGTGTTAAGAGGAGCAACGCTGCAGGAGAACTGGCAAGCAGACTCAGAGTGTCTTCAGTGAAGCCCAGAATGAGTACAATATCCTAGATTGCTGTCCCGAAGTAGCTATCAGGATGCTGTCACCCCTTGGGGAAGCCAGATGCCTGACGAGCATCAAAACAATCTACATCATCAGGCATAATCATCTACAACTCTGTCATATGCAACTTCTACTCTTAAGAATGAGATATTCTCTTCCACAAAATGACCAAAGACATTCTGGCAGATGAGATCCCTGGCATCAAACCCAGGCTGCCAGGTTGGAAAGGGACCATCTGGGGATGTGGCAATAACCACTCAGAGTGAATGCGGGTCAGTTCTCCTTTCACTAGAACTTACGGATCATGGGAAGAAAACTTGAAGAGAAACAAAACCAGGAATTGAATTCCTTTCCAGAAGCGCATAGGTTAACACAAATTCTTTTGAGGCCTGGGAAAAGCAGGGGGGAAAAAGAGCAACTTCCCTCAATAATTCTTCTTATCTCCTCTGGGATTAAAAAAGGGCCCTCAAAAGATCCAATCATTCATTCAAGCAGAATTTATTAAATGCCTATTATATCTCAGATACTCAGCTAGGAGTTGCTAGGAGCTGAGTCTGAACAACACATACAAAAGCCCTGATGGTATGGAGCTTTCTTTCTAGTCATAAGACAGGTAACAAACAAATAAATATATGATTTCATGTAGTGGTAAGGCTACAAATAAAAAACAAGCAGGGTAGGAGGTTGGAGCAGCAGAACTCTCTGTGATGATGGAGATGTTCTAGATCTGTACTATCCAGTAACAGCTGAGCAAAAATTTAAATCTAAATAACCACACCTGATGAGTAGCTACCCTATTGGGCAGGGTAGGGTTAGGGGTGTGCAGGAAGGGCAGCTATTCTAAGAGGAGTGGTCTGGGTGAGAGCCTCGAACAGAGGAAAACTGAATAGAAGCCTGATTAAGGCCAGGGCGATAAGCCAGGCTGCTCTCCAGGGGCTCAGAGCTTTCCAGACACAGGAGCAGCAAGAAAAAGCCCTCAGCTGGAGAAAGACAAGGAGGCCAGGGGCCTGAGTAGAGTCAGGGAGGGGCAACAAGGGAAGTGAATAGAGACAGATCATCAAGGACTTGGAGGCCACAGTAAGGATTTTGGGTTTTACTCTAAGTGGATGGGTTTAAGGTAGGAAAAAGGTAGCTTAATAAAACCCTATTTATGTAAACACTGGAAATGCTTTCTTTTCTTTTACTGTATCTTATTAGCCCTGCTTTTCACATCTGTTCCAATCTTAGTTCTGGCTATAATCATCTGATAATGAATAGGAAAACTTCAAAATAAAGGCACCATTTATTAAATGTTTTTAAAGACAGGTATGAGGAAGGAGGAAGACAGTTGGAAAAAAAAAGTTCCTCAGAACAGACAAAGCAATCAAGAGAAAAACCCAACCCTCCAATGTACCCAGTACACACTTAATAAGGACCTGTGATCAGTTACCCTTCTCCACATTCACTCAATCTGACGTCATAGCTACCGTTAAAATGAGACTAATTTCTGTTTCCTCTGCTTGCCTATCACTGGAACTAGAAGAGAAAGAAGTGGACACAGGCAATTTATAACTTAGATGGCCATATCTTACATATTTAAAAGTTGGCTAGGGAGCCTAAAAGCAGTGTCGGGCAATCACTTACATGCATAGACAGAACATGACAAGAGTCATGTAATGCACACACTGTGTCAGTGGAATAAACACCTGGTTATTCCTACATTGGTACAGAAACTCTACTGCAACCCTTGAGCAAATAGGTGTCTTTGACATATTAAAATGACCTAAGTGATTAGACATAAACAGTGGTCTTGTTTGTAAGTCAAACACACACCTGGGTTCCAATCCTGCTTTTGTGCCTTGCTAGCTTTGTGACACTAGGCAAGTCACTTCCGGTCTTTAGTCATCAATTACACTCTTTGTAAAATGGAAGATAAAAGCCCTGTTTGGAGAATTACATAAAATAGCATCAAAGGCAACCCTGGGCACATGGTACTTCCTCAATAAGTACCAGTGTACTTGAAATTAAAGAAGTATAAAAAGATGTCATTTATAAATATAAATCACAGTCCAGCAGTGATAATGCTGGCAATTTCCATTTTTGAAAGGAAAAATGACCATGAATCACGGGTTGGCAGTGCGCTTCCCTCGCCCCAGGAGCCAGGCTGGGGAGTCGCGAAGCACAGTGCTCTTCCTGGGGAGAGACTCACAGCGGTGTTTATGGCTGTTGCTGAGATACACACCCTGAGGTCTGGCAGCAAGGAAAGCTCCATGAGCAATGTCTATTTGTCTGCTTGTCTTTTCTGAGCTAGTCAGGCGATGTGATTAGCGTCCTTACAGTTTGCATGCAATTTAAAGGCAGAGCCACATTTATCAAATCTGCCTCATTCATATTATCACTTTATAACAGAACAACACTTTCTCCCAGGACCTCGGGTAATTCCCTTCACGTCCACAGGAGAAAGGGAAGAGACTCCTCCAGGCTTGCACTATTCTCCCCTTAATGTCTGCAAGCGGTGTATTTTGTCTTTCTTCTTTGTCCATATCTCTTTTTGCAAGCTGCCCAGGGCAAGGCTACAAAGGCAGCTGCCTTTGTTTACTTCAGCACCTCTGAGCACATGATAAACTCCCTAGAGCTTTATCCCCAGGGATGCTCTTCTCATTGTTCCCTTGGCTTTGGGGCCTCTACAAGGACACCTCCACCAGTGCCCTGTGGCTAAATGCAGCTGCAGCTCTGGGACAGAGGTGTTGGGGTGGTGATCGGCAAAGCCTAAGAATGGAGTGTCCATGGATTCAATGTACCATCTGCTGCCCAGGGCTCTCTCTCTTTTTTTCCAACTGTTTTTTTTTTTTCTTTTCTTTTTTTAAGTTTTGTTTTGCTTTGTTTTTATTTAAATTCCAGTTCGTTAACATACAGCATTGTATTTAGTATCGGGTGCACAATACAGTGATTCAACATTTCCATGTGCTCATCACAAGAAGTACCCTCCTTAATCCCTACCACCTTGTTCACCCATTTACCCACCCACCTCCCCACTGGTGACCATAGGTTCCTTCTTTATATAAGAGGCTAGGACTCTCTCGCTGCAAGATAATTCTGCGTGATCAAGGTAGACACTGAAGAATGGGTGCCCTCCTCTCTTTTCCAACAAAACCTTCTCCTTTGCTGCCCATGTGGAAAGAAGCTGCTCAATAATTCACACAGGACATATACAAAAATGGCTAGGGAGTTCCTAGAGTACTCCTCCCTTTGCTGACCTGTTTTTAGTTAAACACTTTAATCCAAGGAAACGTGGAAATCATGGAATTCCAAGTTCACTAACTGGGTTGATAAGATGAATATTGGTGAGGTAAGATGGACTTCTTGGTTAAAAACCTGTCGAGTGGATTATTGAATATTCCTCCAATGTATGAGAACAGATCTAGGCCTAACACAACAGTCACAGTGAAGTCAGAATTCATCCATACACCCCATCAGACTACTAGTTATTTAAAAGAAGAGACTCTTTGGGTTCATCTCAGATCCTTAGTCCCCAAGACAATCCCAGACCCTCATTCAACTAAGAGATACTTTCACTTATTCAGTAGTAGCATCTGGACTCTTCCCAGACTCCGTGCATACGGAAATTAAAGGCACGGGTCCTCATCACCAAGGAATTTTCCATTTAGTGGAGCATCCAAGCACTAAACAGATAATTGTCTTATAATGTAATAAAAGCTATGTGCTGGCACATGTTATTCTGATAATCTGAAATACAGTGAGATCTAAACTGATTTGACCAGGCAAGTAAAGCATTCACAGATTAAGGAATTAGCTTATTGAAGCCATAATAGGAACTCAGTATACATCAAAATAAAAATAAATAAACATGTTGTGCACGAGAGACTTTGGCACAACTGTACCTGTGTCAGAACAAAATAAACAAAAGCAAAACCAAAAATGGATTTCCACTTTTGGAAATGTAACTGTAACTTCTGTAACTGTCACGCCACTGGGGCCAATAGTCAACTCAACCTTGACCATACTTGCTAAAATTAAATTGTTCAATTTCTTCCATTAGCTTTTGGGTGTCTCATCTCTCTGACATTGTTATCCACTACAGATTAGCACCAAGGAGGAAGGTATAAATGACAGAAATACATGATCGACACCTGATTACATATAGCAGTATATTCTAAAATGCACTCCAAGAGATATTAAAAAGTATTCCTCAAAAAGAAGGTTTATGGACCATTAAGATGGGAATACACCTGTCACTTTTTCATAACCTCCAGTGCTCATCACCTCGTCCAAGCCACCATCTTGTCTCACCTGGACATTACAATGGTCTTCCCAGTTCTACCTTTGACCTCAGAGGCTTTTCTCAATATAGCAGGCAGAGTAAACCTTTCCAAAGAGAGGACAGATAATATCACTCCACATCTAAGAGCCCTCCAGGGGCTTCTCCCTAACAGGGTCCAGCCCATCTCCTCTCTGGTCTCATCTTCTACCACACCCCAACCTACTAAAATATGCCACTCTTCTGCCACAGGGCCTTTGCACTTGCTATTCTAGCTGCTTAAAATGCTCTTCTCCCTCCCTTATAACTGTTGGCCTCCCTCCCTTACTTTCTTTCAGTCCCTTCACCAATGCCACCTCCGCATAGAGCCCTAGACCACTATCTAAGACAGTGCCCCTACATCATCACTCTCTGACCCTTTATGCTGTTTTTCCTTATCATCTTTCATTACCTGACAACATGTTATATATTTTTTACTTTTTTTATTACTTGATGATCTCCAGAAACTATAAACTCCATGAGAAAGGGAACTTGAAAAAAAAAAAAAAAAGACTTTATTTATTTATTTGACAGAGAGAGAGAGCAAATGAGAGAGGGAATATAAGCCAGGGGAGTGGGAGAAGGAGAGGCAGGCTTCCCGCTGAGCAGGGAGTCTGATATGGGGCTCAATCCCAGGACCCTGGGATCATGACCTGAGCCAAAGGCAAATGCTTAACAACTGAGCCACCCAGGTACCCTGAGAAAGGGAACTTTTATTTTGTTCTTAGCTAAATTCCCATCACTTTCTAAAGAATGCTCGACACTTTCTAAAATTACTTGTAAAACAAATTCCTGAGCAGAACACTAAAATAAGCAAAACTGGATATTTTCATTGTTCTTACTGTTTTTATAGGCCTTCTTAGGGCCTTTGACATGCCACTCATGCTTCATGTGTATCCTTCCTCCAGGAAGTGGAAAAAGCAACATCACCCATACTTACGTGACCCTGCAGCCCAAAATATGTTACAGAACAAGCATTCTCAGGACAAGTGTTCAGATACCCTCATCAGGAGTCAGATGAACAGGGATGGACACATTTTCCTAGTGTTGCCAACAAGAGAAGTTTCCTTAAGAAAGAGGCCTTCTCTTGCAACCAATGAAATTCTTATAACACAAGAACAGGAAGAATACCACTGCCTCTCTGTAGGATCCCGGGAAAATAAATTAATTCTGATGTTTCTTGGTCTAATCTTGGGGAAACAAATTAGTTTGATGCTACCACTGAGTTGTCAACTGTTTCTGTCACAGCCGGTATGGTCTGCAAAAAGAGACTCACTTTGTCTTCCTGTCTACATCAGCAGAATGGAATCTAATTCTAAGAGTCTCGCAAGTCACTCTTCAAATGGAAATACATGCTGGAAATATTAAGGGTAGAAGGTGGAGGACAAACTACAGTTCCTTAATGGAAGTGTGCCCTCTCTCAATCTCTTCCTCATAATTTACAGGTAGTAATTTTAAGTATTCTTCTCTACATTTGCTATAGTCATAAGGAAAGCACGACCTTAAGTGACTGAGAAGTGATTCTTTAAGAAAGATTTAGATAAAAAAAGAAAGTTAGTGAAAGAACTTATAATTCAAAGGACAGTTTTTTAAAAAAAATCACTCCTGGGTCATGGTAACATTGAATCTAGTCCATATTTCTGAGTGCCTGTGACAAGCAGAAGCTGAACAGTGGGAGAATGGATGGTGGGAGAGGCATGGGAGACAGAGAAGGAAGAGCAGCCTGTTCCCTGTGAAGTCACTGTCTAGTGGGACTCCAACCTCGTTTCAGCTAGCTGGGATACACAGCACTGTGGGGCATGCTGTGCACAAAGGGCCAGGATAGGAGGAGCAGGGAAGGGGTCCATTTCACCAGCCTGCTAGAAGGCAGAAAAGTCCACGGGCTGAGTGTGGGCTCTTAGACGTGATTCTATTTTAAAGCAATGCCAGTGGATGTGTGATCCAGATTTTGATAGACTTGTTAAGAAATGACCAGTGTCTTGGGCTTTAATAGACTATTTGGGACATCTGGGTTTTGAGGACTAACCCACCATGTCTGCAAGGGAAAATAATGATAGCTACAGAAAACAACACAGTAAAGTGTATTTTTTTCCTCCTGGCTGAAAATGGTATCATATTCTAAATTAAATGTTTTTTTTTTTAATGTAAGTGAGGGCTTTGGGTCCTAATGATTTAAAAGATCCTAAAAGATTGTCTAACTGTAAGCAGAATCAATAAGGTTTATCTGCTCTCTTTGCCCATCCCCTCAAATATTTGTTTCCTCTCTTGTTGCATGATACAGAAATTGCAATACAGGCAGCATTCAACCCCTCGCCCCTGGTGTTCTGGAATATGCATTTATGTCACATCATCTGTATAGTACAATAACAATTGTAAGTAATTGCACAGATATTATCTCATATGAGCCTCATTTGGATCCTCATTCGAATTTCGTAAGCAAAGAAATGGAGGCTGAGTGACATACTGGGATGACCCAGGGTCTCAGAAGGCCAGTCCTAACACATGTTAAGCCAAGCCAAGTCCGAATCTTGCCCTTTCAGCTAGCTGCCCAGTGGTGCTGAACTTCAAACACGGTCTTAGCATCATTATGGCAGGCAGGCGACATTGCATCCACTTTCCAGTGTGTTTCATCCCATCCCAAATTTCAGAATTCACTTTCTAACCTTTCCAACCAATGCACAGAAAGAGGCAAACGGAGACCAACAGAGCTCTGGAGCAGAATCTATGCCATCAGCCCGCCAGGCTGCCCCACTCCCAGAATGGCTGCAGCACCCCAGCCTTGCAGCTCTGTGAGCCACAGGCATTGGTACTACAAGTCAGAGGCCCCTAGGATTGCTCTTTCCTGTCTAATCCCAAATGTGAACTCCACATACCCGGAAGGTCTGCTGAGTTAGATGAATGGCTCCTTCAGGATCATGCCTGGGTTTGAGAGAATGCCCTGCCTACTCGCTTCACAGGCAAGCACAGCAATGCTACCCAAGTGTATTCCTGCGCATGCTTCACTGCCGCGGACTTTCATGCCCTGCTTCCTGCAGGCGCAGAGAGCACTACCAGTGAGGCTCCAGGCCCAGGTTTTCCCCCCTACTCCTGTCCCACCTCCTCTGCTCCCAGCTGGCCCTTCCAGCTCTGTTAATGTGTTCACATGGCTTCTTCCCCATTCAACAGTATTCCCTGCCGAAGGATCTCAAGAAACATAAAAGAAAGTCCTTTGTGGCACGCGTGTTCAAAACACTTCACTATCTGGTGCTTAGAGACACCATTCACAGTTGTTAGGTGGTTAAAAACACTGTGGATAGTGGTTCCCCTGAAGAACAGCCCATAACAAATGTAATCTCTAACTGTTGTTCTGTGCTTATGAAAAAATCAAAGTTGACGTAAGTCAACACTTCTTGAGAGATCTTTTCTAGACACATACCATTGTATTTCTATATACTAGATAGAGAAAAGTCTAAGAATTCCACAAGAAAACAATTAAAACTAATCAATAAGTTCATTAGTATATCAATTTCCTAGGGCTAATCACTTTGCCTCTAAAGTCAACAGGACAAAGGTGAAAACAAGAAGCCAACACAAACCCCTAGCTAATTATTTAGTCAACCTTTTCTTTGTCTACACAATGCCAGACAACCAAATCAATTCTTTTCACTGCAATTACCCAAATTAACAAGTTATCTCTATTTGCTTTAGGATGGAGTACTCAACTCACATTTTATTTCTGTGTGATCCCTAGGTCACACAGACCTTTGATTTTAAGTTGAAATCAAAATATGGTCTTGTATGCCCAAAAGTTAAATTATTTTAAGGTTATCTAGTGAAAAGAAACCTTTTTTTTTCCTCTATGGGATCTAGATATATCATTTTTCCAGAACAGAAAGGTATTTCCCCCTCTAATATGGTGAAGAACAGAATTTCAAGGACAATTGTCCTTAAAAAAATTTTTTTTTAAGATTTATTTATTTGGGAGAGAGAAAGAGGCACAGAGAGAGAGAGCACGAGAGGGGGTGCGAGGCAGAGGGAGAAGAAGAGAGAATCGTTAAGCAGATTCCCTGTTGAGCACAGAGACCAACTCAGCTTGATCCCAGGATACAGAGGTCGTGACCTGAGCTGAAATCAAAAGTCCAATGCTCAACTGACTAAGCCACCCAGGGGTCCCTGTGCTTAAAAATTTTATGTAAAAATATAGAAATTAAAATGTGTCTTTGGAGCAAGTTCTGAAATGTTGCCCATGTCTTTAGTTTCTGATAGCTTGTGTCTGAACCACTCTGTTCTCATATTTCTATCGTTGTCCTTCTGTGTGACTCCTCTAAACTCTTTTGTCTCAATCCCTTTCTTTATGTCTTTTTTGTACCTACATAGAGGACCTCACTTTTATGTTCTCCCTTTTTACAGACTACATTATAGAAAGAAGTTAATTTATTACTTTCATATTATTGTTTAATTTCATGTCTTATATTACTGTTTTAAAAGGAAGAATTTTTTAAAATGCTTTCATAATGCCTAAAAAAAATCCATAAGCTGCTTTCATACCACATGATCTTCTGTCAGTTCCCTGCCCTCTGTTGATCTTGGATCACTGGCTCTAAAACAAAGGTTTTCTAGGTTCAGTGTAGACAAATACCTCCAAAAAAATATCCTGAAAACCAAATATCTTCAACATTTGCCTACTGTGTTGTGTAGACTAAATGTGCATGACCTTTTCTAAAAATGTGTTTTTTTGCATACTTAGGTGTAATGTAAAGTTTAAAGGGATCTTCAGATGTTTCATGTTTTCCAAGAATTAAACATTATTTTTAAGTGGCTGATCCTGAAAAAAAAAACACTAAAAATTAATTCTTTTGAGAAAATTGCTTCCTTTATGGATTTTCAAACGCTCCTTACATATTTTATGAAATCAATTCTTAACTGCCAAACACAGTAGTGAATGAAAATATTACTGAAAAGAAAAATGAAAACTCGAAGGTGTTATTTGTTTGTTATATCTAAATTGTATATATGCAAAAGTGGATTTTTGTGCCAGCCCATTATCCTATGGCAGCATTTCTTAAACTGTGTTCTGTGGAATAGAGGTTGAAGAAATATTAATAGGTGTTCTTATATATTATACATTCAGAAATCACAAAAGCAACAAGGCCTCATTGCTCTCAAATTATTGGAACTGGGCAAAAATTTATAATCCTCAGATTTTTCAACACTGTTGCTTTCAAATTAGAATACTTCAAAACATTAATTATTCCATTTTTGGATCACTTACTGATTTTCATAAGAAACCTACTGTTGTAAGTTATTTATTTTTCCATTGGTTATTTGGTCATCTCTGGCAGTATTTAATTCCTTGGTGTACTCATTTTTGTGGTCTACTTTAACCCAAGTGTTTCACTCATTTCTTGAGCTTCTATTAGTGATCTGCAAATACATTCATTCTTTAAACATTCAACAGTTATTTGTTGCCTTTCTGCTATGTGTCAGGCACTAGTCTAGCCACCCAGGATACAACAGTGACAAATAAGATCCCTGCCTTGTGAAGTTTTCATGCTAGCAGGGGGAGAAAGATAATAAATAATAAATATGCTAAAAGAAATAACCTAGTTTATTAGAAGATAATCTATGCCATGAAAAATAAATAGTAAGGCAAGGAGGATCAAGAGTGGGAAGAGGGTGAGTTGAAGCAATAATTAGGAAATTAATGAATCATTGAACACTATATCAAAAACTAATAATGTACTGTATGTTGGCTAACTGAACATAATAATAATTTTTTTAAAAAAAGATTGGGGCAATGACTTATAGGAGGTGAGAGTCATCCAAAAGAATACATGGAAAAAAGAATGTTCAGGGCAGCAGACAGAACTCAATCCCTAGGTCATGATCATGCTTGGCATATTAGAGGAACAGCAAGGAGACCAGAATGGATAGAACAGAGTGGTAACAGGGAAAAGTAGAAGATAAACTCAGAAATGTAACAAGGATCAGAGAATGTAAAGCCTTGTGGACATTAGTAGGGACTCTGGCTTTTACTCTGAGTACGAGAGGAACTGCTGCAGGGATCTGAGCAGAGAAGGGACATGAACTGACTTCAGTTTAAGAGACTTTTCTGGCTGCTATGCTGGAATAGACTCTAGAGGTCCAGAATAGAACCAGATACCAAGTAGGAAACTACTTCAGTAACTCAGGGGGTTCAGACAAGGGTTGTAGGCAGCAGGTGATGAGAAGCGGTCAGATTCCAGATGAAATTTGAAAGCAGAGGCATGAAGACTTCCTTGATGTAGAGTGTGACAGGACAGAGAGGGAAGGGAAAGATGGATTTTTTTTCATCAGCTGTCATGGGGGAGTGTGCAGAAGCAGCAGGTTTGATTGTGTGGGAGGAGGAGGAATCAAGAGTTCAAGTTTCAGACACATTAAATTTTAGCTGCTGATTAGACATCCTGTGGAAATGCTGAGTATGTAATTAAAGTTCAGAGGACAGAGGTCTGGATCAAAGTTATATACTTTTGAGAGTGAACAGCACAGGGGATTTTTAAGCCATAAGAATTGATGAGATCACCAAGAGACTAAATGTAGATAGAGAAGAGAGAAGAAAGGAGGAAAGGGAGGGAGGATTGAGCCCTGGATGACTGAAAGGTTAACAGGTTGTGGAGAAAAGAGGATAAATCAGCAGAGTAGATGGAGAGGTGATCTATGGGACAGGAAGAGGCTCAAGAGAGTGTGATTTCATTGAGATTTAATGATGAGAGTGTCAGAGAGGTATGTATCAGTCAGGATCCATCAGGACACTCAATTGAGAGAAGTCAAAGTAAATATTTATCAAGTATGAAATTGTTAACCCCAGGTAACAAAAGGGTAAAAATAGTACTGTAAGGAACCGAAGATAAAAACCTACGACCTCTAGGGCTGGGAGACCAAAGAAATGGTGTGTAAATTATTAAATAAGTTTGGAGGGAGGGCCCTACAGAGCTGAGCTTAAACTGCAGAGAAGCAGGTGTTGCTCAACAGGTACTGGTGTTTCTGAGCTCAAAGGTGGGAACTTGTGGTCTGGGAACATTTTCCTAATAAGAGGCTGCCGGACGTCTGGTGCTTATGTCTCTGAAAGGCTACGATGGGGCAGTGTAGTGGTTTCCCAGGGCTGCCATACAAATTACCACAAAACTGGTGGCTTAAGACAATAGAAATTCCTCCTCTCATAGTCCGGAGGCTTGAAGCCTGACTTCAAGGCGTGCTCCCTATGAGGGCTCTGAGGGGGATCTATTCCATGCCTCTCTCCTAATTGCTGGTGGTTGCCAGAAATCTTTGGCATTCCTTGGCCTTGAAGACACATCATTCCAATCCCAGCCTTCATCTTCACATGGCCTTCTTATAAAGAAACCAGTTATTGGGTTTAGGGGCAATCAAGTAAAACCTCATCTTAACTAATTACATCTGCAAAAACTCTATTTTCAAATAAGGTCGCATGTTGAGGTTCTGGCAAAGCATGAATTCTAAAGGGACACTATTCAATCCAGTACAGGAAGGTCCTGCAAGTATGGGAACAACTACAAACTGGGATAATATGTGGCAACAGAAAGAATCTGTCACTTCTGGAGTGAAGATGTTTTTCGAAGCCATGACACTCATGAGAACCACATGTAGAAAGGAAGCCACAGGAAGTGACTGAGAAGGAGCAAGGCTATTCTTCCTCCTCCAGACTCTGAGTCTCCCTCTAGTATCTCCTATTGGCAGAACCTAACATGGCGTCATCTCAGAAGCCTAGCTTGTAGTTCCATCACTATCACTACAAACAGAATAGAGAAAGGTAGTCTTGGAGCTGAGAGACAGTCTCTTAACAATTAGCACAAGGAGGTAATGATCAACCATGTTGAAAAGGTTGCTGACAGGTAATGAAAGATGATAATTGATAATTATCTACTTAATTTAGCTTCAATTGTTCCATGATCAAATAAGTTCAAGGAGTGCTGTCCTAGGGCTTTTTGTTGGACTGGCCAGGCATTTCAGCACGTTGGCCAGCTCCTTTTCTAAAAAGTGTTCAGCTGATTATGACCAATATAACTGAAGACTGTCATCTACAAAAGCTCACAATGCTACTACCCACAGCCACCATATATCCTGTCGATGTCCTCTGCTGAAATGTATTCCTACATTTGCACATGAGTTAAAGTCACCTTGGAAATGAACATATTCCCAGAGTTGTCCATAGACTGCATAGGGGACCTGTCAAGTAAAATCAGGCAACAGACCTAAAATAAGGTGAAAATTCAGCTTTCCTCCCTCCCCTTTACTCCACTTCTGTAATTTCAGTAAAAATCCATGGATGATTGAAAGCAGATGTTTATATTCCCTTAGTCTATTTCTTTGGAGGGTAACAGAGCAGGTCAAAGGAGTTGAAAAAAATTATTTTGTCAGAATGGCTAGTATCAAAAGGACAAGAGATAACAAGTGTTGGTGAGGATGTAGAGAAAAGAGAGCCCTCCTGCAGCATTGGTGGGAATGTAAACTGATGCAGCCACTATGAAGAACAGTAAGGAGGCACCTCAAAAAATTAAAAATAGAAATATCATATGAGGGGCACCTGGGTGGCTCAGTGGGTTAAAGCCTCTGCCTTCAGCCCAGGTCATGATCCCAGGGTCCTGGGATCAAGCCCCGCATCAAGCTCTCTGCTCAGCAGGGAGCCTGCTTCCCCCTCTCTCTCTGCATGCCTCTCTGCCTACTTGTGATCTCTGTCTCTCAAATAAATAAATAAAATCTTTAAAAAAAAAAAAAAGGAAATATCATATGAGGGGCGCCTGGGTGGCTCAGTCATTAAGCATCTGCCTTCAGTTCAGGTCATGATCCCAGAGTCCTGGGATGGAGCCCCACATGGAGCTCCCTGCTCAGCAGGAATCCTGCTTCTCCCTCTCCCACTCCCCCCACTTGTATTCCCTTTCTCGCTGTGTCTCTCTATACCAAATAAATAAATAAATAAAATATTTAAAAAAAAGAAATACCATATGATCCAGTAATTCTACTTCTGGATATTTATCCAAAGAAAATGAATACATTAATTTGAAAAGATATATGCACCCTTATGTTTATTGCAACATTATTTACAATCAGCAAGATATGGAAGAATGTACAGTCCATTGTAGATGAATGGATAAAGATATATATTTATTATAGATATACATTATCTATACATGAATAAAGTTACACACACATACACACATACACACACAGTGGAAATTTACTGAGCCTAAAAAGAATGAAATCTTGCCATTCACAAAAATATGGATGAGCCTAGAGATTATTATGCTAAATAAAAGAAGTCAGAGAAAAACAAATACCACGTAATTTCACTTATATGGACATCTTAAAAAATACAAATGAACAAACAAACAGACTCATAAATACAAAGAACAAACTGGTGGTTACCTATGGAAAGGGGGTGGAGGGGATGAGTAAAGTAGGTGAAGGAGGTTAAAAGGTACAAATTTCCATTTATGCAATAAATCAATCACAGGGGTGAGACATACAACACAAGGAATTTTAACAATAATATTGTAATAAGTTTGTATGGTGACAGATAGTAACTACACTTATCATGGTGAGCACTTCATAACATACATAACTGTTGAGTTACTACATTGTACACAGGAAAAAAACTGTTTTGGTAAATCTGGAGCAAACTCAATGCACATTTTAGAGACCTAGTTGCATCCTTAATACCTCACTGATTATTTTGGAAGTATTTTCTGCTCTTTTCTAAATTAAAATTTATAAAACTTGCTGAAGTCCTGAATATTTAAAAAATATACAATACAAAATAACAACAATGAGGAGACAATATAAAAACTATTGAACTATAAAGGAAGAAGCTTGGATTTTAAGACTACCTTTGCCACTAACTAGTTTATAGTTAGGCAAGTGTTTTAACAGCTTTGATCTATTTTCTTAACTATTTTTTAAAAGATTTTATTTATTTATTTGACAGACAGAGATCACAAGTAGGCAGAGAGGCAAGCAGAGAGAGAGAGGCAGGAGAAGGCTCCCTGCTAAGCAGAGAGCCCCATGCAGGTCTCGATCCCAGGACCCTGGGATCATGACCTGAGCCGAAGGCAGAGAGGCTTTAACCCACTGAGCAACCCAGCCACTATTTTCTTCAACTATTAATTTAAATTTTGGCATAAAAAATCTTTAAAAAACTGTCACACTTTGACTTGTATTATCTAATTACTAAAAGTCGCATGTATGGTTATCAGTGTTACTATGCAATTACTATGAATTTTGATAGTGGAAATTAGTTGAAGATTTTACTTCAATATCTAAATCACCCCTTTGGTGCTCTATAAAAGGGTTTGCATTTTTCATGGAAAGTGATAGTGCTGGGTGCCTGGATGGCTCAGTTGGTTAAGCAACTGCCTTCTTTTCAGGTCATGATCCTGGAGTCCAGGGATCGAGTCCTGCATTGGGCTCCCTGCTCGGCAGGGAGTCTGCCTCTCCCTCTGACCCTTCCCCTTCTTATGCTCTCTCTCTCTCTCAAATAAATAAATAAAAATCTTTTAAAAAAAAAAAGAAAGAAATAAAGAAAAGTGATAGTGCTGAGCAAATGTACAAACTAACAGGAAACTAAGATACTGAAATTCACATTTGTAATTGTAATTTATTTGACATCAATACATTTTCTTCTTTCTTAGGAATTAACCAGTTAGTGTGTCTAAAATAGATAGTAAAACAGAACCAGAAAGCACTTAGTGTACATCTGGTCATGTCTAAAACTGATAAAAGGGGATAACAATATGACGAATATGCCTAATAATTCAGTGTAGGATGGGCCACTAATGTAACTGAGCTCTAGGAGGACATATAGAGTCCTGACTTTCTGTGTCAGGTTTCTATATGTTGAGCAATTTGACTTTTTACATTTATGATTCATTTTTCAGATTCCAAAACCATCCAGCAGAACTTCCTCTACACTGTGCTAAATGCAGAAGATGGGGGCAAGTTTCACCTAACTGGAATTCCTCTAGAACATATTTCTAGTCAAAGAAAAGTGTTAGAAACAGCAACCTTGGGTATTATCTTACTTTGGAATAGTATGTTGCTCGCTGATAAGCATTACTTAAAAATCACTACATTTGGTAAAACTTGAAAATCCTCTAAAGGAGGAAAAATGACTTTTGGCAGATTCTGTTTAGGGTGTGTGGGTGGGTAGGTGGGTGTGTCTATATCTGTATGTTTGTGTGTTTAAAGTAACAACTTCCACTTGGTCATAGTTGCCAACCTGCAATGTAAGGTTATATTGTGAGTCATATTCTCATTTAATATCTGAAGCAGAAAAACATTTTCATTAATATTACTTTTAAGAGAAACTTCTCACAATAACCCATTTGTTTTCTTCTGTGTGTGTGAGAGAAGAATATAGCTATTTCCTTCAAGCTTTCTAACACTAGAGAGAGGCAGCAAATGGTCTTATCTGACTTTAGCTGCATTTGGGATGCTTCCAACTTCTGGAGATATGAATAAGGACCATATAAATATTCACATATATGTAGGTTTTTGTGTAAACATGGGCTTTCCCTTCACTTGGATGAATATCTATGATCAGGATCAATGGACCATACAATGAATAGATGTTAAACCTTATAAGAAATTGCCAAAGTGTTCTCCAAAGTACCATTTTGCATTTCCACCAGCAATGTGTAACAGTTCCAGTTTTCTGCATCTTTGTCAACATTTGGTATTGTCGGTTTGTTTTTTACTGAGGGTAGTGAGAGTAATCCTCAATCCACTTCTGTTTTAATCTCCCATAAATGAAAACACTATACAATAAATTTCCATCTAGATGAGTGAAATGGACAACAAGCACACTTGTAGCTTTAATTTGCATTGCCCTAATGAGAAATGATGTTGAACATCTTAACTTGTGCTCATTTGCCATTCATATATCTTCCTTGATGAAGTGTCTATTCAAATATCTTATCCATTTTTTCCCGGGTTGTTTTCTAGACTTATTTTGAGACTTGTTTTGAGACTTATTTTTATATTATACAATCAAGTCTCTTATTGAATAAAGATTTACCAATACTTCCTTCCAGTCTTTGGCTTGATCTTCATTTTCTTACCAGTGTCTAAACAGAAGGTCTTAATTTTGACAAAGTCAGATGCGTCAAGTTTTTCTCTTATGTATCATGCTTTTGATTTCATATTTAAGAAATCTTTTCCTAACCCCAAATCACAAGCATTTTCTCTTATAGTTTCTACCAGGAGATTTATACTATTATGTTTTACAATTACTTCTATGATTCACCTGGAATTAATTTTTGCATACAGTCTAAAGCTATAGATCAAGATTTTTTTTTTGTTTTGAGGGAGCCATCTTTTTGTTTGTTTTGTTTTTATTTGTTTTGTCTTTTGCATTTGGATATCCAAAGACTTAAGTATCATTTGTTTAAAAGATTTGTATTAAGTATCATATATTAAAAAGTATCATTTGTTCTTTCTCCACTGAATTGCCTACCTTTTCCAAAAATCAATTGGTCATATATATGAGTTTATTTCTAGAATCTTTATTCTTTTCCATTTTCCATATGTCTATCCTCTTGCCAATATGACACTGCTTTGATTCCATAGATTTAGAGTCAATTTTGAAGTCAAGTAATGTGAATCCTCCAACTAGCTTCTTTTTTCTCAGTTTTGGCTATCCTAGTTCCCTGTCTTTCCGTATACATTTTGGAGTCAGCTTGTTGATTCATACATATTTTTTAAAAATCAACTAGGATTTTTGATTGGGATGCACTGAATCTATAGATTAGTTTGAGGGAAATTGATATATTTGTAATATTGATACAAAATTAGTATCTTTATAATATTGCATGTCCCAATCTATGAACACAGGATAGCTCTCCATTTATTTAGATCTTTGATTTCCTTCACTGGTGCTTTGTCGTTTTCAACATAAAAATACTGCACATTCTGCTAGATTCATTTCTTTTTGTGTGCTACTAAAATTGATAATTTTTTTAAAAATTTGGATTCCAACTATTTATTGCTAGGATCGTAGAATATGACTGACTTTTTTATATTTGTTTAAGTAAATTTTTTGTGAGGTTCTTTGGGACTTTGCAACTTTATGACTATATGATTTGTTAATAAAGACAATTGTGGTTTTTTTTTTCCTTTCAATCTGTAAGACTTTTGCTTCTTTTTCTTGCTTTATTGCATTGGTTATGGTTTCTAATATACTTTTGAATAGGAATGGTTAAAGTAGAAATCCTTACCTAGTTCCTAGTATTTTTTAAAATATTTTTTTAAAAATTTTATTTATTTATTTGAGTGAGAGAGAGCATGAGTGAGGAGAAGGTCAGAGAGAGAAGCAGACTCCCCATGGAGCTGGGAGCCCGATGTGGGACTCGATCCTGGGACTCGGGGATCATGACCTGAGCCGAAGGCAGTCGTCTAACCAACTGAGCCACTCAGGCGTCCCTTTTTTTTTTTTCCCCTAGTTCCTAGTATTAAGGGAAAAGCATCCAACCATTCATCACTAAATATTATTTTAACTATAATATTTTTGTAGATGCCCCTTCTAAGAAGTTCCCTTTTACTCTGACTCTGCTGAGAGTTTGTTAAAAATCATAAATGAGTGCTAAGTTTTATCACATGGATTTTCTGCATCTATTACACTGCTGATATGACAGATTACACTGATTGATTTTCAACTGTTGAAACAGCTTTGTATTCCTAGGATAAAGTTGGTTATTGTGTATTATGCTTTTTATAAATTTCTGGATTCAATTTGCTAGTATTATGTTGAAGATATTTTCATCTATGTTCATGAAAGATATTGGCTGCAGCTCTTTTCCTGTAATATCTTTGTCTAGTTTTAGGAGTAGGCAATTTTGCCCTCATAAAATGAGTTGGAAAGTGTATCCACCTTTGCTATATTCTGAAAGAGCTTAGTAGAATCAGTATTATTTCTTCCTTAAATGTTTAGCAGAATTCACCAAAAAAACACATTAAAATTTAATTGTTCCAACTCATAGAATTGTGAAGAATTAATGAGATAGCATATGAATATAGCTTAGGTATTACAGCAAGCAGAATCCAGGCAATAACAAATATTTGCCATGATTATTAGTCTATTAATCCAACTTAACACAGGTAATAAGTATATGAGCATGCACCTTCCCAGTGAAGATTATATGCCACAGGTTGGCATGCAAACCCAGCTCCACTGGCCAGAACTGATAAGGTTAAAAGCCGAAGTTTTGAAAGAAAAAAAAACTTTGGGTTTCTTTGCTACAATCATTATGCACCCATTTAAGATACATCGTGAAGAGCCATTAATATTTTAAAAGAATTTCAGCACTATTTTAGAAACATTTTGTTTCATTATTGTTCTTTAAATTTCTATATGCACAAGAAAAACAAGTTGCTATTTACTACAATCATAAAATTAGAAATGAGCTTAAAATTTGTAATGCTGGTGGGGCACCTGGGTGGCTCAGTCAGTTAAGCATTCAACTCCTGATTTTGGCTCAGGTCATCATCTCAAGGTTGTGAGATCAAGCCTCACGTGCTGGGCATGAAGCCTGCTTAAGATTCTTTTTCTCCCCCTCTCCCTCTGCCCCTCCCTCCTGCCCCTGCTCACATGCTTTCTCTCAAAAAAAAAAAAAAAATTAGGAATACAGGTAAATAATAGGACAAAATTCCTCTCCATGTCCACTTTGCATTTCAGTGACTACAAAAAAACAAAACAAAACAAAAAACACAAGGACTAAAGGAATGGTAAATAATGAATCAAAGGTGCAGTAATTTTAGAAATACATTAAACAACATACTGAATATTTTAGCAGTTTTAATTATGCATTATTACATACTACATAGCTTTTTATATATTCCTATATGCTTTTCCGGACTTACTTTATTACAGAATGGGGGTGGTGGGAGACAGTGAAAGCATACCAAAAGCACTTGTATAAGGGCCCAATGGAATATTAATGAATCAAACAAATGAAAAGCAAAATTTAGATCTTTCAAATGCTAAGGCTTCATTTGCTATGAACAGAGAGGACTTGAGCCTTGGCAATTCTAGGCTGGTGATCATCACAGAAGTACATTAATGAAAGAGAATGCTAAAGTCAGGATCTTGTTTCCTGTTGGATAAATAATGAATATTTATTGAACGCCACTCAGCAAGACTGCATGGAAACTATCTAAGACAAACAAGTCTCTGTAATGCTCTTACAGTGCTCCACAGAATATGTAGATACCCTCACTGTACGGAGAGTACCTGGGTTTTGAAGCCCCACAGGTATAAATTCACTATTAATAGTTCTATAACCTTGAGCAAGTAACTTGTGTTCTTCCTGCACCAGTCCTTTAATATCTAAAATGCTTTACCTTCTACTGAGGCACTCCTAAAATATTTCGTGATTATGCTAGGCCCTGTGTCACCTGCTGGGTCCACGAGGATGAACCTTCGAGAACCCAGACAAAGAAATAAACGTTCACCAAATAGAGTAACAAGTATTATCACTGTACAAGAAGAAGGTGCACATTGGAATGGTGTCTAAATTGGACTGGGAAAATTGAGTAGGATTCCCTTAAGGAAACTATTGTTAGGTAAATTCTGAAGGATGAATGGGAGTTAATTAGGCAAGCTATGGAGTAGAGGGTGAAGGGGAGAGCCTCCAGGCAGGCAGGAAGTCTCACGAGAGGCAGAAAGAGTACCAGAGCTATCAAGGACCAGAGGAAATTCACTGTGGCCCTGGTAAGGAACTGATCATGATCTTAAGGCAAAGTGGAGCCGTTGCTGATTTTTAAAATGAAAATAGACACAGTCTTTTTGTTTTACAAACTAACAGTATAATGAAGAGGGACAAAATGAAGGCCAAGGCCCTGTTAAAAGCTGTTTTAAGAGATGATGGTGACCTGGACTCAGGTGTGATAAAAACTAAGAACAGGTGTCTAGAAACATAGAGCTGGTGTATGCTAGGAACCCAGCACCTGTTAGATGCCTTGTTTCTTCTTCTCTTGTAATTGGTCCCACTGTTTTAAAAGGAGTCATCCAGGGGTGCCTGGGTGGTTCTGTGGGCTAGAGCTTCTGCCTTTGGCTCAGGTCATGATCCCAGGGTCCTGGAATCAAGCCCCACATTGGGCTCTCTGCTCGACAGGGAGCCTGCCTCCTCCTCTCTCTCTGTCTGCCTCTCTGCCTACTTGTGATCTCTGTCTGTCAAGTAAATAAATAAAATCTTAAAAAAAAAAAAAAGGAGTTGTTCAAATATCCCAGTAGCCATCCATGTGAAACCTCTTTCCAAAGAATAATTTTATGAAGAAATATTCTTCATAACAGATACTTTCATATATCAGCAGGGAAGAAATATATTCTATTTCACCTCTCTATTTTGGGTCCCCTAGCAATGAGATTGCTATAAAATGTTGATGTAAATGCAATTTCATTGCAACAAAATTGTTTCAATGTGTTAGTTACAGTAAGTTTTATCACGAATATTAGCAGCCTTTCTAGTCACTGAAGATCACATTAACTGTTCTACTGTCTTCATCGAATTTAAGGTTTTAAGACTTTATTTATTTATTTTATTTGAGAGAGAGAGCATGTGCATGCATGAGCAGGGGGAGGAGCCATGGGAGAGGGAGAGAAAATATCAAGCAGACTCTGTGCAGAGTGCAGAGCTGGATGTGGGGCTCGATCTCAACACTCTAAGATAGAAATCAAGAGTTGGAAGCTTAACCAACTGAGCAAACCAGGTGCCCCTAAGCACTCTCTTAAAATCATTTTAATAATTTCATATTATTTGTTTATTGTTTGTCTCCTCTGCCTCTAGAATGTCATCTCCATGAGAATAGGGACTTTATCTGTCTTGTTCTCTGTTCTACCTCCAGCAGCTGAAACAGTGCTTAGTGATTAATAGGTGCACAATAAATACATATGGGCTAACTGCCTCACAGAATGAATGAAGAATGGGGGGGGCATCTATGTGAAGTAACTGAAATTAGCCACTCCTAACTGGTATCTTTACCTCAAGGCTCTCCCTACCCTAAACCATTGTACACTTGGATTAAAATTCATCTCCCTGCTCTGACTGAGTCCAAACTGCTGCACCCAACCTTCAAAGATTCCCACCCACCACAGCTTCTCCATCTCCCACCACAGCTAAGTTCTAGAGCTCATACTGCTTCTCACTCCATCAGCAGGATAACTTGCACTTTCCTAGACTTGCTCCATCTCTGCCTCAAATATCCTGCATCTCCCTCCCTGCCTGAAAAAAATCCCAACTGCTCTTTAAGGCTCACCTCAAAAGTGATTGCTTCTGAAGTTTCTCTTTATACTTCAGGTCAGCAGTTCTCAGCTGGGGGCAATCTTGCACACTCTCTACTACCCAGAGATATTTGATAACGTTCAGGGACATTTTTGAATGTGATGACTGGAGGGGAAAATACTACTGGTATCTGGTGGGTATCAGTCATGGATGCGGCTAAGTCCTACAATGCACAGCACAACCCCCTGCGACAAAGAATTATCTGGGCCAAACATCAATAGTTCTGGGATTGAGAAGCCCCTAAGGAAATGTCCTTGTGTCATGTTCAAACCACTGCAGGGGTTTGGACTGCTTATACCAACGCCTGCTCTTTGTTGGACAAAATTTATATATAACCCATCTGAGCCCTCCCTCACAGGTCTGTGTGCTTGAGATCACAGGCTGAATCCTACCCAGCTCATTTTCCCTAGTGATCACAGCATATCCCTTGCACAAAGAAGATGATCAATTTGTTAACTGAAATGGAATTGAAATTTTGATTTCATTTGAAAACATTTCAGTTATTTATTCAAGTCTTTCTCCTATGTCCTATTAAGAAGAAAAGAAAAGGTAAGAACCATCTTGTGCATCGAAACTTTAAATCCTTAAGATATATTCTGCTACTTTTTATGCTTTTTATGCTCTCATAGGAAAGTATCCATTTAGAATGATAACTACTGCTATATTGGATTAACTGTAGTTTGGATGTTAGTTTTCTTCACATACAGGGAAGCTGTATTTTTTCATTTAACATATGTATAGCTTTTGAGCTAATAAACAAGTAAGTGAACAGCCAACCTTGAACCTCAGCTGAGTTAAAATGTGGCTTTACACAAGTAAGGACCAAATAATACATGTTGTGATTCATCTAAAGTTCCTTCTTTTCTTATAATCCTAATACTTAACAAAGTTAATAACTATTTGCTAATTTTACAGTCCATCAACATTATAACTATTCTCTGAGCATTTCACAAATAAAATAGCCTGCTCATTTTGCTAACAGGGCTCTACATGCAGAGGCTTTTGGCACATTTACAAAATTCAACTTAAGAGTGAAAACTCAGATCTGACCATCAACTCCTAATTTCATCTCTTCTGAGACATAAGAAAGTGATTAGCCTAAGTAATATACAGACACAGACACATACTAGTCCTTAGAATTCAGTTTGGAATGTTGAATGAAAAACTCAGCTTGGTGAAAAGAAGGAAAATCTGATCTGATCAGACAAGATCATCATAAATCCCTTCACCATGACTAGAAGGTAGGATGAATCCTCATGACTGTAAAGCCAAATGGCCTTCAGGCTGAGGGCATGTGTAGGCGCTCACCTGAGAAGCTGTTACACTCAGAAGCTAGGCATCCTGATTCCCAATGCTGTCAGTCACGGGCAGTGAAAACTGTTATCAAAGAGTTTTGTGTTGTCATATGTCAGCCAGACCAAAAAAAATCAATGCTTAGTTATCCTTCAAGGGAAAGAGGAAACCCCTCCAAGCAGAAAAGCACCATGCAATCAGAAAACTCTGAGAAGCACTTAACATTGTCACGACTTCCTGAGTGAAGGTGTCACAACCCATCACTACCAGCAGAGGACATGCAGACAAGACACACACACACAGTAGCCCAACAAACACATACATACCAGCAAAGGAAAGCACTAATATGGCCAGGAGGAGGTGCAGAAGTAACTTCTAAAGCATCACTGGGAGCCCCCAGAGCTCAGGTTCACTGCACTTTTTAACTTTAGGCAAAGACAGTACATCATATGATTTTTTTTTAATTTTGTATTACCCTAATTCAAAATCATTTACTCAGTGAAAAAAATTTCTAAGCCAACAATCAGAGTATGAACTCTTATTTTCTATCTTACTTAGGAAATCTATTTTTTTTTATTTTTTAGGAGCTTCATTAAATGCAATATGATGTTACACCAAATTTCTGATGTGGACATCAACATAGCAGGTGTATAATATGGTAATAATAAGGGTGTAGATAATGTAAAAAACTTAGGAGTAAATGAATTAGTTGTCTATTGCAAAATATCCCTTTAACTTTGGCTCAGGTCTTGTCAGTGTATAATGTAGGCAGAGCTCAAATGACTCCAAATCTTCCACAGCCAGTGTGTTCCACTGGTGTCACACTTAAAGAAGAATTGTATCATTCTCCTGATGTTAAATAAAGCTGTAAGTATAAGATGGCTTGTATTCATGTCTCACATTCAATTATATTAATCACTGGCTTTTCTCCTCAGGCTTGCTGGGAGGTGGATCTTAACCTTTAGGGGCTAGGATTTTTTTTTTTTTTAATTCACCGCCTTTGAATATAATCAAGCCCTCTTGTGCACACACATCTGTATCCCAAAAGGCAGGCATGATCATTACATATTCAGGATCAGAGTAATGAATGTTTGGAGCTCTGCCCTAGTAACAGTGTCCTCTGCATACCATAGATAGAGTGTGATGCCCTTATCAATACTCCAACTTTAGATTAAAAGGCACACTAACTGGATACATTTTCAATCCCAGGTCACTCCTTCAATGTCTCCCTTTTGAACTACCCTTACATCAATTTCTGTTGATAAGAAAAATATTCTTATCCTTGAACTACAGACCAAGACAGGTCAACTACCTTTCATTCCCTGTTTTGTCAGTCTCTTATGGAAGCAGTTGAGATGGCTCCCACCTCATACACAGAAGACAGGCAAGGGAATCCCATAGGAAACATTGTCTAGCAGTAACCTCAGAGAATAACAAGAAATTATTATTTGGAAAGCAGGGTTAGAAAGAAACCACCAGACTCCTACTGGGCATCTCTCCCAGTTGTTAGAGCAGCCATCTTTGAAAATGTCTCTTTCTTCATTCCTGTAAGCTTTCCCCATTCATAACCATCACTAATCAAGATTAGAGCAGACAGTAAAAATTCATGCCTTCACAACTCAAGTCTTCCCACTGCTTGCATTTCAGGTAAGGCTTGGAAGAAGAATTATGATAAAAGCTTGTATATTTTCTACAGACATACCATTTCTATAAACAAGTCCAGCTCCTACATCACCCCTATCCCTATATTACAGAGAGAGTAATGTGGCAGTCTTCACAGAAAGAGCATGCTCCCTTCAGAGAAAATGCCAAAATGGAAGAGCCCTCCCTGCATTACGACTTGTACCTTCTCATCCCCAAATATAAGTCGGCTTACTACACGTGGTACTAAAATGTACAGAATTTAGAGCAATCCAACAACATATAGTAATAACATACATTTTGCAATGCCTTATTAAATAATTTTTATAAATAAAATAACCCACCTGCATACATAAAGTGTCAAGGAGAAATAGAAAAAAATAACAAAATATGTTTTTAAATATGTAAATGTTCTGGTGTAACAACTCTAAAATACAAAATGAGAACATGGAATGCTTGCTTCTAAGTGTATAATCACCATAAATATAACAAAAACCAAGGAGACAAACAGAGGTGTGCTTATTAGCAACTTAAATACCACAATTGGTGTGTGCTACTGCTGGTGACATGATTGTTGGAAATGATGAGCAACTAAATCTTGATAAGATTTTGAATAAAACAAAGGATAGCCTTCCCTTGATTGACTGATAAGTAGTTTCCCCCAAAGAAAATATATATAAAAACTATGCAAAAAAATACTTGTATTTTACAGAAATACAGAAAATACAGAAAAAGTTCTTGACTTGAATTATTGGAAATGAAATTTTTACTTAAATGGATGTCTGATGGGACACGGGAACGTTGTACAGTGTGTGAGACAACACTCTGTTGTGTGGAACTGCCCTATGCATTATGTCTTTGGTCAGTGGAACATGGGCTGAAGTGACATGCATGGGCCCTGAGCCTAGGCTTAAGAGGCATCACATGTTTCCACTCACCTTTCCTGTACTTCTGTCATCTCCAGGCAAAACATATAAACTGGGTAGCCAATTATTCCAAGTAGAATTAAAGACATGACCCTACCCTGTAATTCAGAGAAAACTTAGCAAAGGTCAATATAAATTAAAAACTCTGCCAGTCCAGAGATGCATGGGCAAAAAGAAATTGCTTTAGGTCACTAAATTTTAGAGCAGCCAGTTAGGCACCATGATGTAGCAGTAAATATTAGATGTATCAAATGAGATTTCCTCTCCCCCCACCCCACCCCAGCAAGTATAGTTAAAGGAGGGATAGAAAAATCAATAACAAATTCACTGAGCATTATATCAAAAACTCATGATGTACTATACCTTGGCTAATTGAATTTAAATTTAAAAAAAAGAAATTCATGATGTTGGACAGGGAATGGATGGATATTGGGAAAAAGAAGGAATGGTGGGATCCAAGGAAAAGGTAGAAGCTAAGCAGCACTATAAAAAATATGCAACACTGAGTCACTAGCTATATGAGTTGCTGGGATATGGAAGAGTTCTCCAACAAACCATTCCAGTGTGAATTTCATGAGCTTGCTCCTCTACAATCACTAAGGAATGGAATCTGCAAAGTTTGCCACAGTCTGACAGACTGTAAAGGCAGATAAAGAGTAGTAAGAATTGAATATGGTTCATGGTTTTCACCAAATAAAACCCTTGTCATCAAAATTCAAATCATAGTTCATTTGTCTGTTCAGATTATAAACACATATACACTAAACAACCATTAGATCATAGCATGCCTGTGAGTACTTAATTTTTATCAACAACTTTGCTTTTAAAGAAATTGGAATCTTTTGTAAACCTGGCTTCTATCATATAGATATTTGTAAAATTGATTAAATGCATCTGTCATTCTATCTAGTTACTAATGTTCTGATATTTTCAGAGCTGATTATTGGTAAATAAAGGAAATCGTGGGCTTAAATACTTGCAAATAACCACAGGCAATGATTCCATGTTCCAATGAGATAGAAATGCATTTTAAATAATTCATATACATTTTTAATGATCTACAGATAATGCCACATGACTCTGAAGTTTCTAGAATCTATACAAAAAAAATTGACTGAAGTATCCAAAGCAATGAAGAAATACAATTAGATCTAAGAATCACTAGAGTTCATAAAATACAAACAAACCAGTGATCTTAAATAACTATGCAATAAACTTGATAATCTAAATAAAGCTGACAAATTTCTTTCTTTTTTTTTTTTAAACACAGCTTACCAAAATGGACATAAGAAGAAATAGAAACTCTGGAGCATTTATCTATAAAAAGAAATCATTTTGTAATGAATCTTACATTCATTACAATCTTACATGAAATCTTATAATTTCATCCAGACTTAAAAGCACTGGATGAAATTCTGTACACATTCATAAGAAATATTAGCAAATCAGAAACAGAAGTGAATGTATCCAACCTGATAGAAGCGGAGGTCAAATGACAGAATTGCTCATGAGGGACTTAGACTCAGGTCACAGGTGGAACCCAGGAGAGTAGAGAACAAATTAGGACTGCTTTCTCTGCCTCTGGCATCTGGCAGACTGAGAGTTTGGCCATCCGGAGACAGCATCCTCTCCGGGCACAGTCATGACATTCTCAAGTCCATCAGCAGTGATAAGGCTCTGCCAAGCAGTTTCCCAGACAATGGGCATCTGAGCACGACAGGAAGAACTGTTAGGCACTTCCAGAAGGAGGTTACGTCTGGAAGAGACATGCAAGGTACTGCTAGAGTGCCGGGAATCATCCCTGTCATGATCTGGGTGTTGGTTAAAGAGATGTGTTCAGTTTGTGAAAATCAGTTTAGCTATACCCTTTTAATATGCACATTTTGGTCTCTGCATATTATACTTTGCTTAAAAAGGCTTAATAAATATTTAAAATGTGTTCTATGTGTCAAGTACCTGGAGTTACAAAGATCTCAGTGAGTTCGCCTCTTCCCTTAAGTTCAAGGGACTCAGAATTCAGTGGGAAAACATGTAGAGAGTCACAATGACAAAGTGTGAAAAGCACTATGATGGTGGTGGCTACAAGGGAGAAACAAAGAAAGGGGCCCAAATTACCAGGAAGAGGTGTGAAGTTTTGAGGCAAGTCGGAGTCTTTTCCATAAGTGGGTATATGTTGAGAGTCGGGGTAGGGTAAGTGATGGGAGGGAGAACATTCCAGACCCATGGAAGAGAAGATAAAAATTGTCCACCTCCCATCCCATCAAGTACACAGCCATAGGATGAAAAATGTTCCTAAAAGCAAAACATTCTGAGGAGAAATACAGGCTTTTGACAGCCACTGGACACACAAGATTTATTGAGAACACAGGTGGAAGATGGAAGAGAGGTCCTTGGCTTTAATGACCTAAGTCAGCAATGCGCAGCTCCTCTCAGGGTCCACTGTATTGGATGTTTATAGGTGAGTTCCCCTTTTTCATTCAAAATGAAAACAGCTTTATTGAGCACCAAAATAATTTATGTTCTCACAACCTCAATTACCTTCCTGTACTATGAACTAAAAAAATATCCATGGGAAAAACTGACACTGAATTTTAGCCACTAAAACATTAATATCTGGACATATTTGAGAAACATCATTACAAGGGCAACTTGAAATTAATTTTTACCAATTCTACTAATGCCTTAATTATAAAAGTAACATGTAATTATTGTTAAATATTCAAATATTTCAGAAATATATGAAGTGAAAAGTATCAGGTCCTCTCCATCTTATCCCCAAAAGATAATAGTTTGGTCTTTGTCTTTCTAGGCTTTTTCATGTACTTTAATTTTTTAATAGAGACATATGACATATTCTGGTCAATAAATTGCTGTATTTTTAATTCATAACTTATCTTCAAATATTTCCATGTTAGTACATGGAAATAGTTCTTTTCAATGGTTGTGCAGTATTTCATTACTTAGATAAACCATATTTTATCTGATCACCCTCTGAAGGACATTCAGATTGTTTCCAATTTTTCACTACCACAAATAATTTGCACAGAACATCCTGTGCAAAATTCTCATGATTTGTCTTAATATTCTGGTACTTCTGAGCATGTCTGGAAGGGAAGGACTAAGAAATCTCCCAGTAAAACACTTAGTCCAAGCAGAAGACCATCTGAGACCCATAATTTATGGTCTTAGGATAATGGGTTGGAGTCAGAAGGGAAAACGGATTGTGAATACAGGACGTGGTGTCACCTGCAATGTTTCTCACCAGCACAATGTATTTGCACATCCTCTACACTCTCCAGGGACATTAGGAGCACATGGTAGCTTCAGGAGGTTCAATAATACTGGAGCCAGGCATCCTGGGCAATGGGATGCTGCTGCAGGGAAACAGAGGCAAGGACCACAGGCATTATCCCTGAGAGCTCAAAGAAGTAGTAAGACTCTTTGCAGCAGACGGGGAATCCACAGCTGTGGAAGGAATAGAACCAGGGGAATGACTGTGGATGCTAGTGTGGACCTGTATGTCTACCTCCACACTGACGTGGCTAAAAGGAAACCCTGGCTGCACATATAACGGGATACTTCAAAAAATAATTACCTTTATACTTAAATTACTTTCATGTTGAATGAAGCTCTTAATTTGTTTAATGTGCATTAACTGGAGCATGGTGTCACACGTTGAAAATAATACTAGTGTGAAGGCAAACATGAGAATGTCCCAATGGAAATACTAGAATGTCGCTTCTTCAATACAAACACACAGAAGCACAAAAATTAAAAAAAGAAAAAATGGTGTACTTAGCACTACCAGAGAGTAATATTATAATGAGTATATTTTAAAACAAGCCAGTCAGAGCTGGAAATGACAAAGTGGGTCACCTTCTCTACCGATTGTTAAAACGCTTGGTTGTTCCCTGTGCAGAGGCTCCTGAGCTGTGTGACTCAGCTGGGTAATTTAAAGCAAAGAACAAACATTTCAGATATTTCTCTTAGAACAATTTCAACACCCCAAGATGACTATTTATCTTGTGTGGATCCACAGATTTAGAAACCTGAATACTGGAGGGGACAGAGTCTGAAATATATCCCCGGTGTTCCTGGCATTCCTACAAAGGCAGACCTAGAAACTTAA
The DNA here is from genome assembly GCF_020171115.1 of Neogale vison. Taxonomy (NCBI): domain Eukaryota; kingdom Metazoa; phylum Chordata; class Mammalia; order Carnivora; family Mustelidae; genus Neogale; species Neogale vison. Next base: position 214,841,134 of record NC_058091.1, read on the forward strand.
GCTGTGGTCTCTCAGCAACTGCAAGAATGGTGACAGGGAGGGAAGGTCCATGGAAATGACCCAAGGATGGGAGACCTAAGCTAGTTCTTTTTTTTCTTTTTTTTAAGATTTTGTTTATTTATTTGACAGATAGATTACAAGTAGGCAAAGAGGCAGGCAGAGAGAGAGAGAGGAGGGAGAAGGCTTCCCGCTGAGCAGAGAGCCCGATGCAGGTCTCGATCCCAGGACCCTGGGATCATGACCTGAGCCGAAGGCAGAGGCTTTAACCCACTGAGCCACCCAAGGGCCCCCTAAAGCTAGTTCTTTAAGTTTTTGATGCTCATTCAAAGATTTGGACCACACTGGATGGTTGTAATCAGGTGAAGACCGTCGTGATATACCAGTAAAGACACTGATTTTGGTTCAGTCAATTACAAAGCATATAACAAGGGGGAAAAAAATCACAAGTTCTCTGAGTAATGAGAGACCCAGGATCATGATAAAGTCTGCATGATACACATGCATAGGTATATACAAATACACATAGGTTCCCAGGATTAGCTACTAACTGACAAAAGGAAAACATGGGGCCCCTTGTTCAAAAAGTTTCAAGAGGTGATGGCAGAGTATCAACCATACACAGGGGCTTTCTAACCATGAGGCCCCCATGGGGCCCGTGAAGCATGCCCTCAGTGTTAACATTCCACAGATGGGAGCTCCTTGAGAATAGGACCTTAGGAATTGCACAGCTCAGTCTCCAGAGTACCTTGCATTAGGTAAATATTCAGGAAACATTTGACTACTTACAGGATTGCATTATAATAAAAAGGAAGCAGGGTTTCCCACATTAGGAAAGAACCCTGTCATGTTACAAAACAAATACTGATTGAAGAGAAAAGACATCTTTTACAGTACAATGCCTGCAAAGCAACACACTAGCAGCTTTATGTATGTTTTCTCCATTTACCCTTTATACACAGTCCTAGAAAGTAGATATAAAAATTCTCTTCTGACAGCTGAAGAAATTAAGGCTCAAAGAGATTAAGAAACTTGGGGGTGCCTGGGTGGCTCAGTGGATTAAAGCCTCTGCCTTCCACTCAGGTCATGATCTCAGGGTCCTGGAATGTAGCCCCCATAGAGCTCTCTGCTCGGCGGGGAGCCTGCTTCCCCCTCTCTCTCTTCGTGCCTCTCTGCCTACTTGTGATCTCTGTCTGTCAAATAAATAAATAAAATCTTTTAAAAAAAAGAAAAGAAAGAAAGAAACTTGTCTATGGTTACACCATTTTCCTCAAGCAGCTCATTAATTCATCTGATAAAATTTACTGAGCTCTTACAATGCTTCAGATTCTGTTTTAGACACTAGGGATAAACAGCAAGACCAAACAACAACCTATCTCTAATTCTGTCCTTGGCCACATGGAGTTTGTAGTTCAGCCATGAGAGATGGGCATTAATGAAACAATCTCACTTTTTCAAAAAAGGAAACAGTAAAATTAACAAGTTTTAAAAACAGACTTGCCAGATTCAGCAAATAAGAACATAGGATGCCCAGATAAATTTAAATGTCATATAAACAACAAATAACATTTTACTGTAACTATGACCCATGCAATATTTGAGACACACTTAGATTAAGAGAAGTTTTATTAATCTGCATTCAAAGTTACTGAGTATCCTGTTTTTTTCCAACTACCTTATTTATAAAGAAAAGAACACTGTAAGAGAATAAAGAATTTTCGTCTCCCAAGAGGGTTGGGAAGCTGTCCCAGAAAGGAAAGATGATGGAAGCCTCAAGAACATCAGGAGTTAACATGGTGAAGGTAGGGTGGAACACGTGATAAGGCTGCTGCAGCAGGACGGTGCTGATGTTTGAAGGTTGCTAGGACGGGAGAGGTTTGGAGGTTAAGCAAAGTGAAGTTACAGAAGTGAGCAGGAGCCAAGCCATCCAGGACCATGAAAACCGCTAAGGTGATTTTCAGGCTTTCTGCATGATCCACAGGACCCTCTGGCACCAGAACAATCTGCCACAAATGTTGCTCCTTCTGTCTGGGCCCTCCCTTCTGTGATACCATCTACCTAACTGTCTCCACAGGGTTCTTCCCAACCACCCCTCTCACTCAACTCTGCCTCTGACTCCTAAACTGGGTCCTCCTGAAGTCTGTCTTGCCAGCTGGAAGGTGATTTCCCTGAGAGCTTCAAGCAGAGATTCAATAAACATTGAAGAGAACAACACAGCCTACAGAGCCCTGTCATGCTGCTACCCTGTCAAGTACTAGTTCAAGCACTCCTGCAAGGGTTGACCCCTATTAAAGACATATAACACACTTGGCAGATCCTGGTAAACAGTATATTCTGGGCCCACGCATAGAATTACTTAGAATATCTAGGATGAAGTTCAGACATCTCCATTTGAATCAGCTCCCCAGGAAAGTATGATACACAGAACTACTGAGAATCATAGGTCTGTTCGGCTATGCACAGAGTCTAATCCACAGGATTTTCAAAGAGTAGCAAATAATAAGAAAAAGCACTTGGTCTAATCAGTCATAATTTTCATTGTGCTCTTGAGTTGTAAGAGGGCCCAAGTGCTATAAGGAGACTAAAGCCCATTAATATAGTTCTTACTTTCCAGTATTAATCATCTGCAGGACATCCTGTCCACAGGAAATGATATAGCAGCCATGGTATGCATTGGGGGCTCAAGAGAACGCATTTAAAATTTGTCATGTTAGGGGCACCTGTCTGGCTCAGTTGGTAGAGTGTACAACTCTTGATCTTGGGGTTGTAAATTTGGGCCTCACATTGGGTATAGAGATTATTTAAAAACAAAATCTTTAAATAAAATAAAATAAAACTTGTCATGTTAAATTCATCTGAGTATCTGCTTGACTGAGATTAGTAAGCCTGAGATTATTTTTCAATCTTGGGTCTTTTAAAAATGTTTTAATCCATAATCATAATGGCATAATACAAAAGCTAGCAGATCAATTATTCTACAAAAACAGAGCCCACAGTTCCATGTAAAATCGCAATGTGAGTTAACAAAAACACTTCTTATATTCTACTTACAAGTAAAGTTCAAATTTAAAATATAACTCAACAAGGGATAAAGAAAGGTGTGGTATACACACAATGGAATATTATTCAACCATGAAAAAGAATGAAATCTTGCCATTTGCAATGACATGGATGGAATTGGAGGGTATTGTGCTAAGTGAAGTAAGTCAGTCAGAGAAAGACAAATGTTTTGTGATTTCACGTATATGTAGAATTTAAAAAACAAAACAAATGAACAAAGAAAAAATGAGAGACAAACAAAAAGCAGGCTCTTGAATTTGCAGAACAAATTGGTGGTTACCAGAAGAGAGGTGGGCAGAGGGATGGGTAAAATAGCTGAAGGGGGATTAAGAGTTCACTGATCATGATGCGCACTGAGTAACATACAGAATTGTTGAATCACTATATACTATACTTGAAACTAACATAACATCCTATATTAACTATACCGGAATTAAAATTTTAAGAAATAAAATAAAATATAACTCATCATGTATTTCTGTATTTCACGGAGGGAAAGAATATCAGAACCAGAAAAGTACCAAACTACCCAATGCACAGATCTTTCTCCATTTATTTCTTTTTGTTCAGTTCTTCCCAACGGGGGAAGCTATGATAATATGCAACTAGTAGCAAGTGTCCCTAATTACAAGGGGTGTTTGTGATAAAAATAAAGTGTCTTTATACACCATTAAGACATATTTCCAGCAAGAATTAAAATAGTAATTTGACCCCCCCCATTATTATTTCAGCTGTACCAAATAAAGAAAGAAGCTCCAAATTCAATTCACTGCAACATTTTACACTGGCTGCTCAATAGGGCTGGAATGGAAAAATCAAAGTAAAAACAAAAACAATTTAGCAATGTTGTACGGAAACCACACACAAACAGGGGGCTGCCTCTCGGGTTTACTGACAGACTTAACCAAACAATGAGTTTGTGATAAATGGACAATGATATACACGTTGTAAACCATGGGACAGACAAAATCCAAAGCAACATGGAACCAAGAAGCACTGGTGAATCATGGGTTTTCCCTTGGTACAGCCTCACTGGCTAAATAGGGCATTTTAACTTTAACCATTCATAGATATGCCGCATTATGTATGAATAACATGAACAACAACACTGTGAGTAGTTAGGAAGGCATTTTGACAAATCAGATGTTTTTATTCATGAATTGTATTATCAACATTAGAGTAAGAGATAATATCCTTAATTATAGGAAATGGATTTTCTGAGACTTGTGGTCACGTGATACATTGCACATTATGATACCCTTTGTGGTCATCTCTTTAAGGGTGGAAACTGCATCCTGTTTTCTGAGGCACCTTCCACACTTAAGGAATATGACTGGATTAATAATGAGTAGAATTTTTACTTAAAAGCTCTTAGGCTAATCTGCCGCTCACACCAGAGAAGCTAGTCTGACTGTCATCAGGTCATGAAAAATAAATCTGCCTTCTCTACTACATCACCCAAAACACTCAGATGTAATCCAGAGCTTCCCCCACCCCTTCTCCAGACAGCAGCTAATGGCATCTGATTTTATATAAGACTGTTAGGAAAAGTCTATTGTCTGCATTTGCTGACATTGAAAGCTAAATTTCATTAAAGGAACAGCACTGGTGAATGTCTCCAGAATTTTCTAAAAGATAAAATTGTTTTCCTTTTCCCTTAAAGGGACTGTGTTTCATAATATTTTCCATTCATAGAGAATTTGTAGGCACAAAGCTGAGACCATCATCTTCTATCCTCAAAACAACTTTGTAGTAAGAGCTAGTCTGAGCTATTTTTCAGACTTCTCAAATGTGAAGGATGAACCCAAGAGTATAAGTTACTTGTCAGAAGTGATTATAACATAACGCTTGGGAAAGCCAGGACTAGGATCTTTGTCTCTGGACTCTTTGATGACTGCCTTCCTTTTTACCTTCCTTCCTCCCCTCCACCTCCTCCCTTTCAATCCTTTTGCCACATATCCTGCAAATCTGGAGTCATTCAGCAAAGCCAGTAGAAAAACCTTTGTCAGGAGGCTTCCAGAAGTGGGGTCTTTTTAAAAAATAATAATAAATAAAATGAAACATAGATTGGGCTTTTTATTTTCCCCCGGGGAATGCTTTCCACACACATTTTTCTGTCCTAAAGGAGAAATGCCGCACACTATATTGAAAGCCATTCTCAAGCCCCACTTGGAGGCCAGGTGTCCTGAAAAACCTGAAGAATGGTGAAGGCGTGGATGAGCATTATGGCATCTCATGAACCTCAACGTCAAAGCTTTCACATGAAAACCTGCCACGAGCACGAGGCCTTTCGGAACTTGCCCCAGAAAACGCGTGAACGCCAAAGTGATGAATGCCAAATGCTCTTCCAGAATTATGGCTAAACTGAAACAACTTTCTCCTGCTATCAAGCAACTAAATATTTAGGAAGGCAGTCTGCTGAGAGAGGAAGCCATCAGGGCATTCCCGCTGCGGCGCCTTAAAAGACGTCCCATCTTTCGATCCCGGGGGAGAGCCTGGTCGCTGCGGCGCCTTCCCGGCACTGTGGCGCACTGCGGAGCTGCGGGCCGGCCCGCAGACCCAGCCCTGCTGGGCTTTCCTCGCCGCCCGGGCCGCAGCGCACCCCCAACCCCCAACAGTCGCCTTGCAGCCCCGCCCGGTGCGCGCTGTCCGCTCGGGGTGCGCTGCAGGGCATCCATCACCCGAGAGACTTTGACGCACACGCGCGCTCTTCCAGATCAAGACTCCGCCACCTCCCCTCCAGACCCCACCCGCGCCTGCCCCTGGCGGGTCTGCATTTGCATCACTAGCACACGCAGCGGGTGACGTGAGCGCCCCCCCCCACAACCGCCGGCTCTAGCCGTCCAGGCGGCCCCTCCTGCCACTGTGACTCAGCCCCACCCCCTCCACCCCCGCGCGCCCGGCGCCTAAGGTCCCCGCACGCCCACAGAAAGGCCCTGGTTTTGTGCATCTGCCGCGGGGTGCCCGCTGCCCCACAAGTTCATCTCCATATTTTGCAGTCTTCAAGGGCCCAGCTCTGGGGGGGTCCCCGCGACGAGCTGGAGAAAAGTGTTCCCAGTTCTAGAACCCAGGCGGAAGGGAAAGAGTCTGATAATTGAAAGGGTCAAGTGTATTGAGTGATCGCCGCCACAGCTCTCACCGCCACCTGAAATGACCCAGGTAGCTCGTTTATGGGTCACAGCCCCTCTCCTGCCCTGATCCTCACGCCATTCCGTCTATTTCGCCGCACTTGGAGCACAGTGGGCGCTCTGTAGGTTTTGCTGAATAAAGGCGTCGTGTATGTAGTGAAGTGCGGCACTTACAAACAGCCACAGCCCCGCGGGATTCCCTGTTCTCCATCCCTCTCCGGTTCTCGCGCAGACACTAGGCGGGGGCTTCGGGCACATCCGTGGCATAGTTTTTTAAGCCCCGGGGTTTTTTTCAGGCTCGCACAGCGCCCAATGCGGCTGGCTGCCTCTGCTCTCCCGCCACCCGCAGGTCTGCAGAGGGATCCCCGCCGGAAAGTTGAGCCCAAAGCTGGGGTCGGAGTACAGGTGGGACGCCTGGCTGGGGCTCGGAGCTGCTTGTTTTGATTCAACCTCACCCTCCCCGTCCATCCACGTAAGCAAAGTATTGTGGAGGTCCCCACGGAAGGCGGGCGAGGCTTTCGAATCCCGGCTGCCGCCCACCAGCGTCCCCCGGGAATCCGGGCTAAAGTGCGCCCGGCTCCCCTGACCTACCCTGGGCATCCGAGAGTCACTCCATCTGCTTTACCCTGAATTCCCCGTCCCGACCCAGCAAAAAAGCACCCGCTGGGGCAGCATCAGGCACCTGCAACCGCTTCCTCAGGGGCACGCGGGGCAAAGTTGCGCTTTTACAAGGCTGTAAAAAGTTCCCCACGCTGCAGCGCCCGGCTCCCGGGTCCGGAAGGAAATTAGGTGGCGGCTGGAGGTCCCTCACTCACCGCTCTGGCCGCCTGGGACCCCCTGCTCTAGGTGGTGTCAGCGCTGCAGCTGCTGCCTCGCGGGCGTCGCTCGGGCTCGCTCCCTGGGGCCGCCTCCGTCTGCCACTCTCGCCTGCAGCGCGCGGAGTGGTGACTCCTCCGAGCGTGTCAGCGACGAAAGGAGGGGCGGGAAAGTGGCTCCGGGCTTGCACGCTGCGGTCCTCCTCCCCCTCCTCCGCCTGCGCCTCCTCCCCGCGGTGCTGCAGTGCCGGGCGGCGGCGTGGCGAGAGTACTAGCGGTGCGCAGGGAGGGAGTCACCGCGCGCAGGGGAGGCGGGAGCGGCGCACGACTCGGTGCGGGGCGGGCTGACTGGCTCCGGGAAGTCGGGGTGCTAAGGTCTTGCTGCAGCGTGGAACCGGGGGCGTGGGGGAGGGGCGGAGCCACCCCCAAGTGGCAAGTACTTTAGGAGGAGTCATGGCTCCGAGAGTTTGCAGCGAGGGGAAAGTGTGACTTTAAGTGGTGTACTGGGGGCGGCGCCCCTAGTCTGGTCCCCCAAGACACCAAGGAATTCTGAGTGCGGGACCTAGCTGCTGCCAGGGGAGGGAGGGTTTGCCCCCTATTTCTGGACCTGGGACTGACCTGTTAACCTCAACTCGTCTTCCAGAGAGCCATTTGGCAGGGCTAAGTTGACCAGTTCTTCACCCTCCACCTCCGCACGGGCATACAAGTCGACTGGAAACTTGGGGCGCAGCAAAAGCAAACTTTGCTGGACGCCTGAGGTCTCCCTAATGCCAGGTGGGACCAGACAGCCCGATCCCAGACAGCCGGATCCACAGGCAGACACTGGAAGGGGCTTTTTTAGGGGGAAACTACTGAATATTTTAAAAGGAGAGGGAAGCACGGGAATTTTACTTGTATCCTCAGTACCACTGGCGTGCTGGAGACTCCCAAATCGGGCTTCCCCATTGCAAAGCAGCAGGGTTCGGCGTCTCCGGGAAGCCGACTGGGGCGACGCCTTACCCAAGGCTGGTGCGGCCACTCCACCGCGGTAGAGGAGGGCGTAGTCGTCCGCTAGCCTCTGACTGCCGCCCCCGCCCCAGCTCTCCAGCCGTCACCCCCATCTCGCGCAGTGCCACCCAGATACTGGGAGAAGCTGGGCTTCCCCAAATCCCTGACCTGCCGGCTCCGTGCTCACAAGGAACGAATGCAGGGTGGGAAGCGGACACACCAGCACGTGTCTTTTCCTAAAAATCACTGCTCTAGGGGTGAGTGGCCGAAGGCAAGACAAAGCGCAATGCCTGAGCGGGATGCGGTGGGTGGCATACTCACACACACATTCTCTTTCTCTCTCTCTCTCTCACACACACACAAACGCACGCACGCGCGCGCGCTCGCGGCTTATCTGCCCAATGTGTACTATTCGTGTAAATATGCCTGGATGATTGAATGGATCCGTGTATAGATACAAATATAAATATAAATATTACATGTACTCGTGCTGGAAAGAAAAGATAGAAGGCATCTTAGGCAGCCTCCTGCCCAGAGAAGCTGGTGGGCATGAGGTGGCTGGATTCTGAGCAGTGTTGCTCTATGAGCTTTCTGGCTTGGTTTGTGACACTATGCATGATGCTGTGGAAAGAGGAAGACAGAGATGCTTAGTCCTTGGCGGTAATCTTCCCTTCTCTCCATTTCAGGCACTCAAGAACTCTTTTAAGTTATGATTCCCCTGTCCTGCTTAACCTACACTTGCTTTGGTACACTGGTCTTTGAAAACCTGCCTGGGTTTTTTTGGGTTAAAGGCTTTGCAGTTTGCAACTATATGTGGCACTGTAAGGTGATCAGGAAACATGAAAATTAGGAACATGCTTATTTGCATTTCATGGATCCCTCTACATAAGCAAATTATTTAAGTTAAATAAGTATTTAAGCTAAAATCATTGTGTTGTTACCATGAGAAGGAAAATATATCTCATGGGAATGCCAAATAAACCCAGCATTGGAAATGAAATTGTGAAATTAAAAAAAAATTATAAATCTTATCCAGATCACCTGCATATTATACATAAAGCTTTTGATCTCTCAACTGCAAAACATGCTGGTGATTCACTGGGTTTCCAAATGGACAGACAGGTCCCCTCTTGAGAACCTTCCCCCAAATGTCACATGATAATGGATTATTTCTCCCATGAGAGATGTTCAGAAAACCATGAATGATCAATGTGCCCTGTGCCATGCTATCTCTTCCTTCAGTCATTTCCCTGTGCTGTCCATGGAAGATATTTAAAGGAGTGTAAAAATTTTTCAAGCTGCCAAGTTTTCATGTCTTGATGCAGTTGAAGATAACAGCCCCAACAGGAAAATTCCCAATTGTGTATTTTTGAGAAATGTTCAGTTTAAAACCGGCTTGTGTTAGAGAAGGGCATTTTAATGCTGTATCTTTGGAGGACAACAAACATTCTCTCATGACGATGGGATGCAAAGATTCTTCAACTTGCCCTTTTAGGGTCCCATTTGGTACACCCTAGGCCTATTGGATACAGCACTCAAAAGAGTCTTCACACCTCCATTATAAGGATGTGTTTTCTCTCCTAAAAACATTTGTCTTGTAGGAGCTGATGTGGGGGATAAAGGGGACACCTACACTGTCTCCCCAAAATCCCAGTGCCCTGATGTCACTACCCTCCTTCCAATCTGGAATTTTATTCCTCAGTGCAGTATCTGCTGAGCATGCTAGAAGTTAAGCCATTAAATCCAGCTAAAGAGCATCAGAGATCTATCTTTGCATCTGCAACATGGATTCAATAAAAATAATTCATACTAAGTACAGACGCTGTGGTGATTAAACTTGATCACACAACATAAGAAGCACAGTGCCTAGCACACAGTGGACATAGATTAAATGTTAATACCCTTCCCCTTTTAGTAGCCAGAGTGAGGTTTTCCCAAGTCTGTGCCTTAGGGTGTTAGTTCTATAAGATATTCCTGCAAGCTTAGGGTAACTAATAGCTGGCTTCCAGAACAGAGACCTCAAGAAAGTCTGCATGCACTTGGACCAAGGCTACATCACTTCAGTTCTCCTCACCTTCATCATTGGGGGTCACTAACAAAGCAGACAACCTTCTCACCCTCAGTGCTCACAAAGAGTCACAAAGACTCTTGAGTCTACCAGTGTTAATCTCATTAAGCCTTCGGTGCCTATTTATGTTGGTTACCACAAGCAGTTCGAGAATCTCAAGTGCATTTCTCATCTCCTACATGTTGATGTTCATAAGACTGAGCACGTCTTATATGTCCCTTTCTCCCTATCCAGCTCCTAGAACCTGTTTTGCCCTTCTAGAAAGCAAAATCCACCATTAGCAAAAGGCCCTATATCTTCAGCCTCTTCTCTGGAGGTTCCCTCCACTTCCTGCTCTAATGTAAGCCTGATTCTCTCCCTAGAAAAACTGTTTCCACAGCCCTCACGAGTGATGACTAGTTTCTCCCTCTCCGGCTCTTGTATCACTGTGGCAGGAGATAAAAGTGGGGATCCTTCTTGTTCTTCAGTGTTGCTTCCAGAACATTATTCCTACCTTCTCCCAAAAACCTACAGCTCTGAATCTTACTTCATCAGGTTATTGTACACTTTTCAATGTTGCTGCTATGCTCAGGCCTCCATGTCACTCTGCACCTTTCCTGACAATTTTAGCTCCTAATTCAAGGTCACTCCCTAAACATTAATCCTACCTTAAGCGTCACAAACCTAATGCACATAAGATGTTCATTCCAACCAGTACTACCCTTAGTCCTGAGCAAGCAAGGGTTCTGTGCCCCTTTGGTGGCTGGGTTTGCAGCCCCAAATTTTCATGAAACCATGGAACTCAGTTTAATATTGGGCTGGTAACTTCCCAAGGCCCTGGCAGAAGAAACTCCTCCTTTCTGGAGGAGTTCCCCTTTATCTTAGACTTCAAAAATATTCCCTCAAATAAGTTTTTAGTGAAATCTAGAAAATGATGAAGCACACAAAACTAACTAAACACACAAGGAAGGATCACACCATAAAGGAGTCAGCAGATACAACAGAAGAAACTTCAGTCCTTCTTCAAGAAAAGACTTTAGATGTTGGAATTATTAATCACAGCTCTTCCTTTACTTGAAGAACAATAAAAGGCAAGCTTATAAATATTTGCAGGTGACAGGAAACTACAAGGAATAACCAATCATACATGAAAACCTATCCAATTCTACTGATTATCTTACCAACAGTCAATCCAAATTCCACACCCATTTAACACAACTTCCTCCTTCATTAAAGAACCTTGATTCTTTTCAGGGATCAATCTTTTTTGTTGTTGTACACTTATATTTAACAAAATGATTTTACACAGAATTCTAAGAACACGTTTCTTTGTATTTCACAGAAAGGCATGTAATTCATACCATTGCATAACCAAATTTAACTCCTAACTAGATGGATTACATTTTCTTTAAAGACTTAATGCAATAATCATTATTATGATTAATAATAATTACTGACTGAAAAATAAATTCAAGAAGTAGTGAATTAAACTTAATATGGTCCCATATGTCCTCAAGAAAATTCTACCTGATTTGGGGGAGTTTTGTTATGTCCAAATAGCGTCCACTTTAGAACTTCTGTGCTGCAGGGTCATGAATCATCAGTCCCCTCCTTTTCTGCCAGACATCATGCTACCAATCTCCTTTATTCCCCGGCCAGGTCTTTTAAGATCTATAAAAAACAACTATAAGATTGAAGTGTATGCCTTTCTCTCTAGCTTCTGGGTAGATTTCCTTTACTCTCAGCTGAAAACATTCTTACATTATCCACAACTCCAAAAAAGTGTCTGGTACATAGTAGATTCTCCACAAATATCAACTGATTTAAACTGAGCTGTGTGTTGAGTTCATTTCTGCTGAGAAAACAAGAGGGATGTCTTCATCTGTTGGTCCCTAAATCATAGAAGGTGTTTGGCAAATATTTTCTTGAAGCCAGAATGGCTTCAGGATCTTAGCACAAGGGAAGTTTTTAGGGTCCAGATGGAAGGCTGAAAATGTAAGAAAAAAAAAAAAAACAACCTCAGTGAAAACTCAGATTCTGGAAGACTTTCTGCTCAGACTGCCAGGGAAGGAGTTGTACCAGGCAGGGTCAGGAAACAAGAGCCTGAAGAGGTCTCTGGCTTCCCCTGGTGGCTCAGAGAGAAAGATAACCTGTCTCTTGGGAGTCTGTGCTATGGTAGAGATGGGGAAGGGAAGAGAAATGTCCACAAGAGACTTTGTGGGTAAAAAGCAGCAGAATTTGATGTTTGGAAAGTTTTCCTGTTAAGAAAGAGAGAGATGAATGAAAGGAAATCAATCTCTTCAGGGCCGCACCCTGGGTAGATTTTGTGGGCCCCTAATACGGTTTGCTCCCTGTATCTGCATGTCTAGAATAAAGTAGATCTGTCATTCAGGAAATGTCTAACCTCAGTGCATGTGATTACTGATAAGACACAGAGGGGGTGTTGTATTCCTGAGGTCTCTGTGCCAGGAAGAGGAGCTCCTGATACCTAAATGGTGGCAGACAAAACTGGAACCATCTCACACAACATGGGGTGTCCTGGCCATTAATTTAGGGATGCCCAGGAGACAGTAAAGCTGTGAGTAGGCAACTCGCTCATTCCAAGTCTCTCAGTGACTGTGTAGTACCTTTGAGTAAAGTGTAAATGCCTCAGCCTGTCCATATGTCTCATGTCATTGCCCACCTGAGAGACTGACACAGAGGAAGCACTGAATCACAAGGTGCCCAGGATGACCTAGCCATTCTCTGACCTCAGCCATCCCGGTGCATGCACAATGGGCCTAGGGAACTGTCACCCACTGAAGGATGGCAGTGGACAGATATGTACTGCCCCACAAAGGGACAATTCTGAGAACATTCTGTATAGTCTCTCAGAGGATCTTCAGTAGAATAGCCTCCAGTTGGCCATAATGGTAACCGATTTTTTAGTCAATAAGCCACTGACTTTCCTCCCTTCCTTAACTCACCTCTTCACCTGCTCACTGTACTTCACAGGATCGATTCTCAGGGAAACTACATGTAATCAAACCCTAAATCCAAACAGAGACAGCCACTGTGCAAAGGCAGACAAAATCAGCTCTGCACACTGAGAGCTTTTAGGTTCTACTTTGTGTATGGCCTCATTACTTATCAACTTGGCTATAAGTATCCTGTCTCATTTCCTGAAGTGCCACAGCATTTGAAAGCTCATAAACTCCCTGATACAATGCTTTCCATATGAGAGGTGTTAAATACATTTGAATAATTGTTCAAACATTTAATTAATGATCTACATTCTGTCTTGAACATCTCTTTCCAAAATGAGACTTATTAAGAATCCTTCTGTATAAGAGATTTACAGCTTCTAATTTTGCAATACCTCTTGGAGGGGGAATAGTACAATACCATGAGAAACCTCCAGCACTCCTATCATTTTAATTTGGTTTAGGTTAAAGTTCACACACACACAAACACACCTACTTTGTAGCAAAAGTAATCTCTCTGAAAATTTTCCTGCTCTTTTTCTGATTTCTGTAGCTGCTCCAAGCTCTGTAATAAGTGCTATGGATCATTTGTATCTACATGATTTATAGCTCAAATCTGAATATTCCCATTGGGTCTTTCATATTATCACTGGCTGGATTTTCCTTTTTAACATTCTCCCACAGGTTTGTTAATACATTAAATTCTATGAAATTATTTTCCTGCTCAAGGGAGAATTATTGTCCCCATGTTCAGAATTTGTCTTGTATCATTTTGCTGCTCCAAATTAGTGTTCTAACACTCAGCTTTTCTATTTTAATAATAGACATGCTGATTTCCCCCATATGATCTAACTATTAAAAATGCACATAGTAAGCTCTCAAAAAGTTAGGTTCACTTCTGTTTTTAGCATGATGCATAGCTATTGGTCCTGACCAACTTTTGGGTCAGAAATTGTTTTTTCTTTTGAGAGGTAGCAACACTATGAATGTTAATGATGGAAACATACGGTATTAATGGTCTAATTCATGTTTTCTCTTGCTCTACACTTAAGTTAAAGCTATTCCCTGCTGATAAAAATATTTTTGAACTACCCATGCCTTTGTTCCACTCCCAGTCCCACGAAGAGTTTTGTGGGTGCCATAGAAACCTGCATAATGATATATCCTATATGGACACTTGATTTCCCTTACTAAAACTTAAGCTGATTTCTGTGTGCAGTTGCAGCCCAGAATTAAAGATTCTGTAATAACGGGGCCTGATGGATTAGGTGAAGCTTAGTGTCTCTTCCTCACACACTCTTTAAATACCAAGAAAGTAGATTCCCACCTCTACTATTGATGAAAATTCAAATCAATCTCATCCCAGGCTATTGTTATTCCCAAGGGAGGGAACAGACAGTCTCATTTTGGGATAAGAACTAAATTACATTTTACCAAAGTTCAGTGTTTGGGGCCATGAGGCCATTGCCTGCTCTCTGACCTGCTGAGGAAGAAGCTTCTTCCTTTCTTTCTAGCCCCTTTTCATTCATCCCACAAGCAGCAGATTCAGGTTCTTAGGCATGCCTTGTAAGTATGGTGGGCTCCATCTTGTCCCTCTGCCTCACCACCTCAGAGGTCACCTTACTGCCATGAAATTCCTGTTTTCAAAAGAAAAAGCTCATTTCTAAAGGGTTCCTAGGGATGTAGGCTCAGAGACCCCTTGAAAGAACAGAAGTTGGCCCAGGATTTCCTTTAAAGAGATCCCCAAAACACTTATCTTTAGCTTTTCCTAGAGGCAATGCAGAAATGGCACAGAAATGGGTAGAAGATATTCCAGATCATGGGTTCTTGGAATGCTCAGTGAAGAGATTTCCTCGGCATATCATCCTGATAGGTTAAGACAAGAGTCACAGAACACAGTGTTCATAAGACACAAGAAGATGGCTACAACTTAACACACAGACTAAATGTCACTTCGGTAAAATACAATTTCTATTGCCACCTACCAAGCACCAGCTTTCCAGAAGAAGACAAGATTCAGACACCCTGGGACAGCCAGTTCAGAAATCGATCAGTGGGAATGGGCAGTGTTCTTAGAGGTTATCATGCTGAGACCTGAGAGTCCTAGAGAAGTCAGGCCTCCATATTATTTACAGAGAACGTACAGATCCTCGCCAGGGAAAAAAGGATACTTAAGTGCCACCATCACAACTTGCTACATGTGTTCTTGCTGAGGGCAAGAACTGTCCCTGTCCCAGGGACAGTAGACATTTGCCTTGTAGAACAGGCCTGGGTAGGAGTCTAAAGGCATGGTTATCTCTGTGGTGGGCACCTCCTCTTCCTCTTACCTGGAAACATCTGCATATAAACCAGGTGTTTGTTGAGGATCCTTAGAACAAGAGCAGCAAATTGGCAAAACTCCACTTAGAACACAGGCCGGTGGGCAGCAGAGATGTGATAAGAGGTCAGGGTGGTAAAATACCCTAGGAATTCGGGGCACTGTGCCTGGTCTCCTCTGCCAAGAGAAAAAAAAGCCTTAATGTGGGCCGGGGTGCTATGGCCCTGGGATGGTCTTAGATGTGGGGCAGGACTAGATTCCCAGCTGCGGAGCATGGAGAGTGACCTGGCAGGCAGCTTCCAGGAATGCAGCCAAGGTGACTGACTAGTCAGCAGATAGAACAACTGGGATGACAACCCAAAGGGGCTACACAGAGCTGGAATCCAGATATGAGGCCTGTGACAGTGTTGAGTCTGTAAACAACAGAAAATGAACCTGAGACTAACCGGGGCCAAAAAAGGTAAGAGACTGGAAGAAAAGTGAGTCAGTCAGAACCACAGGAAGAACTGAAGGCCACATCTGGGAAAGGAGATTGCTCAGTAGATTGCTGAACTCTGAGAAGCCTCTTTTAGGGCTCTGTCTTTGGAATGATTCTGCTGCCTCTGCCTTTAGCCCTTGTGTGACTAGTTTGGGATTCTCAGGAGACTCGGAATGGCACAGTCGGGGGCACATGACACATGGAGGCCTGGGCCAAGGGCACCCAGATGGACATGCCCACCAGGACCAGAGAATCTGAGAAAGGGCGACTGAGCACCAAGAGAGTAGGATGTGGCTCCCAGAGGAAGGGCGGAGTGGTTCTGTGCAAGACAAAACAAGAGATATTCAATTCAGAGCAGCTGAATGACAAACAGGGGCATTGAAGGCTTGAATGGAAGTTAGAGAGTGCAAGGTAGAAGGTCATTTGATGCAAGAGTCAATCTACAGATTCTCACGGGTGCAGCTGGGTGTGAGACAGAGCAATGAGGGGCCAGGCTCAGACCCACCAAGAAGGCAAGTGGCCTGCAAAGACGGCAGACCCGCACCTCCTTGGTTGAGTCTCAAAGCATATGGCACCTGTACAGAAAATCTGCACCACAGATTCTTGGCAGAGAGTGATTACAACTTCAAATGTTTTACTGCTCATTCTTCAAAAAAAGCTCAGCTTTAATAAAATAGTATTTATGAAGGTCCCAAAGAGCAGGCAATGCATCCATTTGATACCCCAAATGTTATACTTACTGTATTGCAGCAGACCGTGTGGGAGAATGCAACTATCTGAGATGGTTTTCCTTTTTTTTTTTTTTTTTTTTGCATTTTGCCAATTTTATTAATTATACTTTCATATTATGCCATCAGCTGTCATATTAGGATATTATTTTAAAAAATCCAGCATATATTAGTGTGAGGTGGTTGTGAGGGCTGTGGTGACTGGATCAGGCAGCACAACCTTTAAGCAATCTCAAGGGAACTTTTCCATTTTTAGTATCAGTAAAAGTTTGATCCTTTTCTATAAATGCTTATTCTGTCCTACTTATACTTTATCCCCTTATATAGGTTTTAGAAAACAGTTCTTCTTAGAGTGTTTCAGGGTACAAATAAATAGAAATAGAAACAAAATTATTTTCTTAAACTTTTTAGATCAGATAATTGCTACTATGTTAACTATTTTGAAGGGTAAACAAACACTGGAAGCTATTCAATTAATTATGAAAATGGAAAACCATGATATAAAAACCTCAGAGCAGTAATACAAAAAGAACAAAAACTAAAGATCGATCTTGAAACAGATATAGATACAAAAATCTTGAATAACATGCCAGCAAGTTGATTTTGACACAATGAAAAGAAAAAGAGTATACCATCATGTCACTAGTTTCATCGAGATGAAAGTATAGTTTAGTATTAAGAAATTTTTCGGGGTGCCTGGGTGGCTCAGTGGGTTAAAGCCTCTGCCTTTGGCTCAGGTCATGATCCCAGGGTCCTGGAATCAAGCCCCACATCAGGCTCTCTGCTCGGCAGGGAGCCTGCTTCCCTCTTTCTCTCTCTGCCTGCCTCTCTGCCTACTTGTGATATCTGTCAAATAAATAAATAAAATCTTAAAAAAAAAGAAATTTTTTAATAATAATCATACAGTCAGTGTATAAGTCCTATTGTATCCCAGTATATGATGAGATGTTAATTCTTAAAATCTCATACTCACTTTTGACTTATTATAAATCTAGATATAGGTATAGGAAAATAGGTATAGGTACATAGGTATAGGTATAGGACAATACATTTTCAAAAATGTATTTATATCAGGCCAACAACCATATTATTATTGGGGAAACACTGGAGGTATTACCATTAAAATCAGGAGTTAAAAAAAAAAAAGAGGTCCATTATTATCAGTACCACTTACCTTGGTTTTATAAGTATTGGCTAATGGAATAAAACTATGGACCAAAGATTTGGGGCGCCTGGGTGGCTCAGCTGGTTAAGCCTCTGCCTTCAGCTCAGGTCATGAGCTCAGGGTCCTGGGATGGAGTCCCACATGGGGGGTTATCTCTGCTCAGCAGGGAGCCTGCCTCTCCCTCTCTCTCTGCCTACTTGTGATTTCTCTCTCTGTCAAATAAATGAATAAGATCTTTTAAAAAAATACAGATCAAAGATTTAAGAAATAATCACAGGGAAAAAACGTAGAAGAAACTATCATTACATGTAGTTTTTAAGACTCCATATGTATAAACACAAAGAAAAAAATTATGGAAAAATGGCTAAAAACAGATGAATATCCAAAGATCAATATGTATTCTATATATTGACAATAATCATTATAAAGAATAATGGCAAAAGATCCTATTCACAAAAGCAAGAGAAGATATAAAATTCCCAAGAGTAAACTTAGCCAGAGAATTGTGGGAACTAAATGAATAACATCATGAAGTTTTACTAAAATATTTAAAAGTTGAATACATGGAGCCACATTCTTAAATAGAAAGCTGAATATTATAAAGATGTCTATTCTTCCAAAGTCAATTTAGAGATTTAATAAAATATATACAACTTAAGAAATTTGGGGGGATGTTATCAAAATAACTTTAAGTGTACCCAGAAAAATAAAATAGGTAAGAATTGCTTAGACAGTTTTGGTAAAAGGACAGTAACTAAACATCCCTTCCCCCAAAATAATAAGGTGCAATAATTAATTCAGTTTGGCATTGGCATAAAATGGTCTGTAAAGCCAGTGGAGTGTAACAGATGACTACTACTGGACCCTAAGTGGTTTTAAGGAAATTACAAATAATACTGTTATTATCAATTCTACTATCCATCAGTTCATGGACTGAGTACTTCTAAAGCCTGCTGTAGAGAATGTGATGAAATAGCAAGGGAACTTTTTAAAGATAAAAATGATACAAAATCATAAAGAAAACCAGGAGGTCGCCCGGGTGGCTCAGTCAATTAAGTGTCTGCCTTTGGCTCAGGTCATAATCCCAGGACCCTGGGATTGAGCCCTACATCTGGCTTCTTGCTTAGCAGGGGGCCTGCTTCTCTCTCTCCCTCTGCGCCTCCCCTCAGCTCCTGCTCTCTCCCTCTCTCAAATATATAAAATAATATCTTTTAAAAAAAGAAAGAAAGAAAACCAGCAATTATTTTCAACAAATTATGAAAAAGATTGAAAGCTCCAATAGCCTGACTACACAAAATAGTCATACAAATTATCAAAGGAAAAATAAGGCCTTAGGAGATAAATGGGGAAAGGGAACAGATTGGAAACTGCCAAGGGGGAACTAAAAATAGTTGATAAATAATCAATAAAACACAATTTAAAGCAACAATGTACTTTCATCACCAAACAAATTCTTAAATGAAAACTATTTTTTTATTTTTATTTTTTTTAAAGTTTTATTTATTTGAGAGAGACAGAGAGAGTGAGCAGAGGAGAGGAAAAGAGGGAGTGAGCGAGACAATCTCAAACAGACTCCCCACTGAATGCAGAGCCTAATGCAGGGCTCCATCTCACAATCTTGAGGTCACGACCTGAGCCAAAACCAAGAGTTAGTTGCTTAACCAACTAAGCCACCCAAGTGCCCCTTAAGTGAAAACTATTTAATAATTAACTTAGATCACATTTATTTTCTTTAAGAATTTAAACAGTTTAAAAAATACAATTAATGGCATAAAAATTATTTTTAAGAAAATCAAATCAAAGCCAAAATAAGTTCAAAGAATAAGCCTTCTAAAAGATAAACTACTGACACTATATCAAAATAGAAACTTCTGCACAGAAGAGGAAACAATCAACAAAACTAAAAGGCAGCCTATGGAATGGGAAAAGATATTTGCAAATGACATATCTGATAAAGGGTTAATATTCAAAATACATAAAGAACTTATATAACTCAATACAAAAATACCATAAATAATCCATTTAAAAATGGGCAGAAGACATGAACAATATTTCTCTAAAGAAGACATCCCGATGGCCAATAGACATAGGAAAAGATGCTCAACATCACTCATCATCAGGGAAACACAAATGAAAATCACAATGAAATCTCACTTTATACCTGTCAGAATGGCTAAAATAAAAAAGAAACAGGTGTTGGTGAGGACGTGGAGAAAGAGAAACCTTCTTGCACTGTTGGTGGGAAGGCAAATTGGTGTAGCCACTATGGAAAACAGTACAGAGATAGTTCAAAAATTTAAAAATAGAAATACCATATGATCCAGTAATTCCACTACTGGGTATTTATTTACCCAAAGAATATGAAAACACTAATTCAAGAAGATATATGTATCCTGGCATTTATTGCAGCATTATTTACAACAGCCAAATTATGGAAGCAGCCCAAGTGTTCATCAATAGATGTATGAATGAAGAAGATGTGGTATATATACACAATGGAATATTATTCAGCCATAAAAAAGAATGAAATTCTGCCATCTGCAAGAACATGGATGGATCTAGAGGGTATAATGCTATGTGAAATAAATTACCCAGAAAAGACAAAACCATACGTTCTCACTCACATGCGGAATTTAAGCAACAAAATAAGTGAATAAAGAAAAAAAGAGACAAAAAGAAAACCAGTTTCTCAACTATAGAGAATAAACTGATGGTTGCCAGAGGGGAGGTCAGTGGGGGATGGGTGAAATAGATGATGGGGATTAAGAGTACACTTATCATGATAAGCACTGAATAATGTACAAAATTGTTGAATCATTATATTGTATACCTGAAACTAATATGACGCTATATGCAAATTATACTGGAATTAAAATAAATAAATAAATAAATAAGAATAAGTCTTCTATGAGGCTAGAAAATGAGTCACAATGGCTTCTGACGCCCCTAGTGGCCCAAGAAAGAAATACGTGCCATTGCAGGGCTTCATGGGACTATGAATACCAGCTGTTTGTGGGTGGGTGGGAGGGTCACAGCTTTCCTTGTCGATGAAACTTGAGGGCAATTCTTCCCTATGTGGTCCTAGGGAGTAAGTGACAGACCATGCCATGTCTTCAACAATGCCTCTACAAAAAGAGTTGCATATTTTTCTTCCTCACATCATACCTTGATACAAACCTCAATTTTTTAAGGGGGGAAGAGCATAAGACGATAAGACAGCACAGACACTGGTAATAGATTCTCATGAACTGTTCTTTTTGATAAGCCCCTGATAGCAATTTAAGTTGGCACCACTATTTGAGGGTTTAAGGAAATAATCTTTAGTACAGGCCAAGAAAGAGCTCTAACACCATTCCACTAAGTGATGCCATGATCCACTTTCAAACTTTTTCCTAAGATGAAACTCTAAAAAACAGGAAACTTCACCCATGAAGCTATTCAATACAGTATTATTTATAACCGCACAAAACTGGAAACAATCCAAATATCTAATAACGGAAGATTGGCTTAGCACACCGTGGTATACGTGTGTATGCCACACAGAGAACACATACACAGAGAACACACATAGACAAATCATTACATTATAGTAAGAAAAAACATATGGTATAAAATTATATATACAGTATGATCTTAATACATGTACTCTATGTCTAATACTATCATAAAAAGAAATATGTAAAATGTTAAAATTATTTTATATTTTTCTATCCTTTCATTAAAGAGTAAAAGCTATTTCCTTGTAATCAGAAAAAATAATGGGGCGCCTGGGTGGCTCAGTGGGTTAAAGCCTCTGCCTTTGGCTCAGGTCATGGTCTCAGGGTCCTGGAATCAAGCCCGCCTTGGGCTCTCTGCTCAGCAGGGAGCCTGCTTCCCCCCTCTCTCTCTGCCTGCCTCTCTGCCTACTTGGGATCTCTGTCAAATAAATAAATAAGATCTTTAAAAAGAAAAAATAAATTGTAAAGTTCATTAAAGACAGATGGCTTATTAAACAGATGTGAATGATTGTGCTTTGTGTACCTACCTCAATACCTGTCAATTTCCATGTGTAGGGAACTTGGACAAGCGTTTTATTATAAGTCTTTGATTTTTAAGATTTCTGGCAGATGTTTGGTCCTCTGGCCTAGAGGTTTTGATGTAGGACACTTAAGCATACTATTTTTTAAAAAAGAATATTCCATTTACTACTTTAAGTCACAGGTTGTTGTTGGATAATGTATTCTAAGAAAATGTTTTCAGGCAAAGGACAACATATTTTAAAATCCATAAATGTTTTCATTTTCTAAAACTATATACACTGAATATTTAGATCAGTATTTTGTTCTTCCTTGAGATCTTTTTTCTATTCTACGCAATATTACTGGGGGATCAAAGCATTCAGAGAACTTCACTTCGAGTAAGTTTAAAGTTTGGCATTAAATTAGACCTATGAACACCATCAAAACTGACCTATTGTATATCAAAGATAGTAAAAATTATAATGTTTGTTTTCCTTTTTAAATTTCTTCTAGATCAAATACTTCTGACAAAAAGGAAGAGGGGAAAATAGCTTTCAATGTTGTTCCTTTGATTATTCATAAGTATGTCATTTTTAGAATTTCCTTGTGTTTCATCTTAAAATCACTCTAACAATAAGAAAATATGCACAGTGAAAGAGCATTCTGATGTTCTCAGAACACTGGTGTTTAAGGAAGGAAAATTAGGGGAGGCTTGATCTCAACTTTCCGACCATCACAATCGAGCGCCTGCCAGGATGTAAACTAGGTTTCTACCATGAGGGATCAGGGGAAGGAAGAAGGATGGGGGGGGGGGCCTTCGTTAAGTTCTGAATTGTAAACTCCTTGTAGGCAGGAAAAATTTCATGTGCATTTGCTCTGAGTGGAACCTAGCAAAACAGCCCCCAAAGAGGAGAACTGGATATAGGCTTTTGGGGATGAGGATGGAGAAAATAACATGCAATGTACAAAACTAAAAGAGATCCTTAAGCTAAGGGACTCACTCCAGGAAGAAAAAGCTGCTTACATAACAGGTGTAATGAACATATTCTTGATTTGTTTGTGTGTGTTGTTTTGTTTTTGGCAAGATTACACTTCAGGGAAGGCTCTTACATCCCGGGAGGAGACCTGCTGAGGACATGATCTCGCTCCCTTTTATGTCTAGAGCCTGAGCTAGTGATTTCTCTGAAGAAGGCCTCTACCTGCAGATTTGCAATCTACTTTTATCTGTAATCCTATCTCAGATTTCCATTCCACACTTTCCTCCCCTGTCCTGAAATTTCGTGTTAGCTTTAATCTCCCCTCCACATTGCACAGTACTGAGGGTTCATCATTCAGTATACAAAACACACAGCCTTACATTTATGCTGCAACACTCTTCATGCAGTCCTGTTGTTCTCCTTCCGCATCTTCCCACTCCCTTCCTGGACTATTCACTTTATTCTTTTTTAAGTTTTTTATATATGTTTTGATTAACAACGCTCATAGTCACCCAGGGCACATCTGCCTTTCTGAATCACTCTCTGAATATCACATAAAACTGTCTAAAGTTGTTGAGATTTCTTCAAATATGTTTTAGAAACAAGGTTAAAAAAGAAGTCCTTTAAGCATCAAATGTGAATCTCTTGAACAGGCAGGGTTATAAAATGGTAGTGTTGAATAGAAATACTTGTTTTTTAAAAAATTCTCCATCCCTAAATCTCTCAGAGTTCTTAGTTGCAAACAAAAGAGCACAAGACAATTCAAATAGAAAAGGTTTCTATTAAAGGATATTAAGTAGTTTACAGTATCTCTGAAAGAAGATGAAAGGATCATGCTTAAAGCCTACACAGTGGAAATTATTATCTGAACTTCACTATGGAATATTCCAGCAAAGATTTCATAGCCACGAACCCTGGCGCTGATTCCATAACCACACCACTGATGGAAGGCCAGAACCTTCACCACCACTGCCTTCAAAAGCTAGCTCCCTCCTCTCTTTCCTAGGAAATGGCTATTGCTAGGGCTGCTTTCCCACTTTCTTTAGAAAGATGTCTTAGGGCCAGCAGAACCCAGGAAACATACCTGTGCCTTGGCTAAAAAGAACGTTGGGGGTACGCCTGGGTGGCTCAGTGGGTTAAAGCCTCTGCTTTCTGCTCCGGTCATGATCCCAGGGTCCTGGGATCAAGCCCCGCATCAGGATCTCTGCAGCGGGGAACCTGCTTTCATCCATTCTCTCTCTCTGCCTGCCTCTCTGCCTACTTGTGATCTCTGTCAAATAAATAAATAAAATCTTGAAAAAAGAAAGAAAGAAAGAAAGAAAGTTGAGAAAGAGTTTTTATCTTCCTCCTAGGGGAGGTGGAACACAAAATAGAGACTCTCACAAGCACATGAAGCGAAAGAGCAAGACCATTCAATAGTGGTAAACTCTCCAACAGCTGTAAGAAGGAGAGGAGTACTGTGGAGGGGTAATCACCTCATCAGATACAAGCAATCATACTTGATGAGGCATGGACTAATTTTATCATCATCCATTGCAAAGCAGGTCATTACACTGGACTGCATAAAGTGTTCAGACAGTTAAGGAAACTATATAGTGTGAAGGAAGGGCTTACCACGTTGGGACACAGGGCAACATGATGGATAAGCTGGATGACTCTCTGCATCTCTCCACAGTGTGTACATCTGAGTGCCTGCTTTGGCCAGCAAAGTCCATTCAATTCAAAAGAGATACTGCTTTGGTCTCTGTACACCTCTGTAAGAGCTTACTAGGGTTTAATTAAAAGCAACTCCAATTACTTGGCTGACTGCCATGGTGAGAAACATAATATTACTTCTGATACTTTCATCTTCAAATTGACCCAAGCATATGACATGGTCCTAAATAAAGAGCCTTTCCTACTTCTCAATATTTTCTGCCAATTCACCAGAGTAAAGAGCTATAAAGCAATGATAGCAATCATTTCCCCCTCCCAGGTACAATAAAATCCTGATACCTAATTTCACACAACCATCCATCAGACCTCTCCCTCCCTCTTTTCCCATACTCTAAAAATTGCATCAAATAAAAAACCTACCCAGCTTTTATTAGACAAAGATGACAGTAGTTTTTATAAATATTTTAGGGGCCAATAAGCAGCTAGCATCGGAAATAAAGAAAACTCAGGAACATTTGAACTATTCAGTTAAATATCCCTTCCTGGTTTTGTGTACCAAGAGGGTAAAAAAATGAACCAAAATGTACACAACTCCTCATAAAGAAAATATTATCTTTGCCTTGTATTTGAAATGAATATCTTTCTGTAGATTACTTGACCCTTTTTGCAATTCTCTTGATGTACATTTATTTCAAAATATCCATTTTAGAAACAAAGTTTCAAGGGAATGAACACAGTAGCACACAGTTTAAGGGGAAGGTTTCTTTTTTTTTTCCCCAATTTATTTATTTTCAGAAAAACATTATTCATTATTTTTTCACCACACCCAGTGCTCCATGAAAGCCGTGCCCTCTATAATACCCACCACCTAGTACCCCAACCTCCCACCCCCTGCCACTTCAAACCCCTCAGATTGTTTTTCAGAGTCCATAGAAGGGGAAGGTTTCTATCTGTACCTTATATAATCTTGCATATGGCAGGGTGTCAGTACCTATCAGCTTATAAGAATAATGATGTGTGATTCTCTATCCCCAAAATAAGAGTATAAAAAGGAGAAGACCTGGTCTACTATTTCACATATTTAAAAGTAAATCTTACACAGAATACAACTTGAGGTGGGAAGTGAGCAGCTTTTTATCACCTTCTTTCTAATGTAACTATCTCCTGAACCAAACTAGATTCTTTGCTGGAATAAAGATGACAAATCTAGGCTTTGAGGAATTATTAGAAAGTAATATGGAAAATTGATTTTAGATATTTGTTTCTGGGAATAGAAGCAATGGAAAACACTCAGTTAATAATAGAAAACAATGGACCCCAACATTCCATTCTTTATCCCAAGTCAGCATGATCACTTACAAAACTTCAGAAATGATTTAATACATTCATACTAAGGCCTCCACATTTGAATAGATGTACAAGATCATGGTAGGATATTATAAAAGAATATCATCACTGAGTTTTATAAAATCTATAGGTACTTACCTTAGTATTCAGAAGTGATCTAGAAGTATTCTTATTGGTATTTTAGAACTGCGATTAGATTTGCTTTGTAATACTATTTTCAAATTTCAACTTGTAGTGACACTCATATTATGAGGCAAATTATCTCCCAATTTATTCTCTTCCAAATTTAATTTTATAATAACGAAAAAATAGAATGTTCAGTACTTGGAATATTCTCTTTCAGCTCTTAGAAAGTTTCCTAGTCTGTGTCTATAGTCTAATGAGCACTTTAAAAGCGTGTCTTCACCAACATTTATTTCTCTTCACGCTAAGCTGCTGCTCCATAGAAATGAGATTTTCTACCAAAAAATCCTGACTTGGTTTCTGGGTTGGCTTCAGTTGTGTAGGTGGGACTGAATAGGAGAGAGGTTGGAGTTGTCCTGGCAGTTGACTACCCAAGCATTCCAAAGAGCTTGAGATGACTGGTGGGCGGGGGGAGGGGCGGGAACGGGGTGGAGGGGAGAGCGAGGTTGGTACCCCCTGGGGAGGTCAAAGACCTGAAATGGGCTGCCCTTGGAACAAACAGGGCATAATTCTCACTTCCAACTCAGACTATGCCCGAGTTATTCATAGTCATGTCAACTGAAATCGCTTAGGCAAAGAGACAGTTTTGGGGCTCTCCTTGAAACCTTCCCTCTCACCATAGCCAGCTTCCAGTCTGCACCTTCAATGCAGGTGTTAATACAGACATAATGTCCAACTCATAGAAGATTTATCAAATAAATAAATGCAAACAAGAGAAAAAAATCAAATACACTGCAATGGTACTTTTGTGTGGAACAAACTTTAACCATACCTGAAAGAAATGTTCTCTCTAAAATATAGATCTGACCATTAAACAGTCCCTATAAATACTTCTCTAGTCAAATAAAGGATACAGCAAAAATAATTACTGAATAATTCAAATTACTCAGGAACATCAACCATGTTTCAAGGAAAACAGTTTTGCTTACTATAACTTTCCAAAATGGCCATAAACCACAATCAAAATTATTAGACTGGCTGGTGAGACTTTAACCCACCTCAGTGATGATGGTAATTGCAGCCATCACACACATTGCTCTATGTTTTACATGCATTACAGTCCCTAACACCCACAAAATCCTTAAGTAATAGGCACTACCAGGGAAGAAACTGAGTCTGAGAGGTTAAATAGCTTAACCTTCAAGGTCACATGTCTAGTCAGCAGCAGAACCAAAATTGAAACCTACTATATTTAGCATGTGAGTGAAGGATTGCCACTCTAGTTATATTATAAAGATAAATTTATATAGAGGTTCCTTCAACTTCTTTCCTATGATTAAATATTATTAATAGTTTCTATCTCCATAGTACCTTAACACGTACCATTATGTTTGATCCTCACCACACCCTATAAGATTTATAGGACAGATGGTGGGATCTTCTTTTTATGGACAAGGGAAATTGAACTTTCCAGAGTCACAAAGTTGGGTCCACAGCATCCAGTAATCTTTCCATAACATGCACTGCCTCATTGACAGAGAATGAGTATTAAAGAAACAGAACTGAATTGTCTATAACACAATATAAAACAAAACAAAACTTGGTCAATGTTTGACAAAATGATAATTCCAGACCAGAACTGGAGATAGAAACCATTTCTTTTGATATTGTATAAGGCAAAGCTATTATAAAATTATTTCCTACAAAAGGATTTTGGATAATGAAAATGTCACGTTGGGTCTTTCACTAGGTGAGCCCAGATAAGAAGAGGCCAACCATCATACACCAGTCATTAACTTTCTCCCAGTCCATAACTGAGGTCTGAATGATAGGTGACCTCTGAACCTCAGAATCAAAATATCTGCTATTTTGATCTGATGGCTGGTACAGTCCAGACTAAAACTATATTTTTCTCATTTCAATTCTAGAGACTAGCATTGTTTCACAGAACTTCTGTCAATCAGCGAGTTTCAATGTGACATATACTCATGACCTGAAGTATTGAGCTGAAAAGACAAATGACACCTGAAACAAAAAAAGATCACCTTTCTTCAGGGATGAATGCTTGTTAGAGATCTTAGAATCCACAACAGTTATGTGAAATACTTGAGTGTTCCTTTCTTTTTTTGGCCCATGTTGAAAAATAAGGAATTAAGATATCTTGCACAGCCTTCAGCTAGAGTGTGATATGGGATATATGGGAAGTTCAGACTCCTAAAATCTCTCCCCCATTGATTAATAACCATGTCTGAAATTCCACTGAAATGTTTTATTTTTCTGGGACTAATATTTTAAATTAGCATATTATTAAACACATGGTTATAATAATTTGGCATAGTATTACTATATGCTATTATAATAGTGTAGCATTATATTACATATAATATATAATTTATAATAATGTAAGCCCTCCAAGAGAGGTTAACAAGAATTATTATGCAGCAAAAATTTATTTCTTATATTTTATTTTAAAGTAATAGCTACTTTAGAATTGGACTCTGTTGGAAGAAAGATTGCAGAGGGGAGAAATTGTAGGGACCGAGTTTTAATAAGGGCCTCTCATAGTAAAGACCAGCCTTGGCTGGGACCCTACTCAGAATCCAGGAAGTTAGCAGCATAATGTGTGCTGGACACACTCGACACATGACCTGACCAGTGCTCTGGCCATTAGATGGGCCCACAAGGATGAAACATAACAGACATGTATTTTTCCTAATGCGAGGTCCTGGTAGTCATGGAACTGGAGCTTCAGAATCTTAGGAGGTTTGGATGACACCCAGAGACCATCATGCCATAGAAGTCAGCCTGGAACCTTTAGCAAGTGAGTCGCTAGCCATTTATAAGTTTTAATACTGCAGTACTTTCTTTATCTACCTTCCAGTTATAGACTGCTCTTCATAAGGGCAGTTCACACAAGTGAGGAAGGAGGAGAATATTACTTATGCCCACAATCCCTGAATATGAATAATACTGAAAGCTTTCTCAAGCATGGTGATCTCAAAAAGCATAAGGTAATCAGCCAAACAACTAAAGTTGGAATTAATGTTTTAGAAAAATGAATTTTTGAAAATTTCTCAGGTGTGACTAGAAGATCAGATTTCAACAAAACAAAACAAAAAAAACAAAACCAAGCACTAAATGTTTGGGGTTTCCTTTTAGTTTTTAATATGACCTCAAATGGCTTGATCTTGCAGGCCAATGATGCTATCGCAAGGGAGAGCCTTGGCTAGGAGGACATGAGATTTAGCATCTACACTCCACAAATGGGACAGGTGGCCACAATTCAGAGAGAAGATCCCCAGGAGTTTTTTACAGTCTCTCTTCTGCTTGCCAGTGAAGTCTGCCTGCTGGGTGCGCCTACTCCTCCTACGCCTCCCCACTAACCTCTACCTTCAAAGGTACATGTATTTAATCATGGAAGAAAAGGGAAATCACATCATTACCCTGTGTTAAGACCAAATAAATAGTTTTACTCTGCTGGGGAGAGAAAATGAAAGTTCCTGTATTTTCTTTTCCTCGTTTATTTTTTCAATTACCCAAAATTTTTTCCAATATAATAAACATCCTTATTACAGATTGTGTGGATGATGTACATACTCACAGATAAATCAAAAGGAGGAAAACCTTGTACTTGGTCCCACCACCCAGAAACAACTTTTTATGTGCTATTTTGGTATATTTCTTTTTCTTTTTGTGTGATGCCTAGATTTTTAACATGGTATTTATATAATTGCAATCACGCTATATTTTATGACCTGCTTCCCTCACTTAACATTATTACAGAACTCTTTTATATTGTAAATTATGTAAACATTATTTTTCATTGTTGTAGTGAATGGAATACATAGTCCATCTTCTAATTTTGTGTGATTTTAAATGTTTCACTATTTAGGCAATGCTGTGATGGAGGTCTTTGTTGACTAAGTTTTTCCAGATTTTTAAATACTTCAAATGGATTTCCAGAAGTGGGATTATTGGATCTAAGGAATAAACATGTATGTGACACCTACTGTTAATCTAAATCCTAAAGACCAGTTGAGTCTCCCATTGATGGTTTTATCTATACCATCTTAAACAGCTCTGATTATTATCATTTAAACAGTTGTTCTTTTGATAAGGAGAAATGGTATTTTGTGTTTTTACTGACATTTCTTTATTACTAGTACAGTTGGACATTTTCTTGGTATACATTAACTAAGTAATTAGAAGGCATTTTGTGAATTTCTTATTCCTATCAAATAGCGAAGTCTACATTTCTCAATGATTCGTGAGTTTTTTAATAAAAACATAATTTGTTATGTTATGTGGCTGCTAATTTCCATGTTCAATTTATCTTTGTGTTGATTATGCTTTTAATTTTTAAAACTACAAACATTTTAAATTTGCATATAGATATATGTATTTATACTTTACTTTGGGATCCAGATTGGTTATTATTTTTTTTTAAAGATTTTATTTATTTATTTGACAGACAGAGATCACAAGCAGGCAGACAGGCAGGCAGAGAGAGGGAGAGGAGGAAGCAGGCTCCCTGCAGAGCAGAGAGCCCAATGCGGGACTCGATCCCAGGACCCTAAGATCATGACCTGAGCCAAAGGCACCGGCTTAACCCACTGAGCCACCCAGGCGCCCCGGTTATTATTGTTTTTTAATCCAGAGAAGTAGCAGTAAAGTAGAGATGCTTTCCTCTCAGTGGCTTTTCCTTACAGAAGTACCTTATCACACTTCGATGATCAGGAAGAAAATCACTTTTCTAAATTTAGGGTTCATCTTGGGTTTATTACTTGGTACAATTCTGAATTGTTAGAGGCCACTTTTGATGCTTTAATTCCAGTGCCTACAGATAAAAAGGCATCAGTGAGAGCAAGGTCTTCTTACTAACAGACTTAAATGCCAGAGTTATAAATGCTCTGGAAGGTTCTGATCAGGAATTGGGGGAGGAATACTAAGGTGGTAAATCCTTTATAGGGAAAAAAAAGAGAAAGAGAAGAGTACAGAAATGGATGAATGGCTAATGAACAAACAAGTGAAGGAACACTGCCTTATCTATGCAAATTTTAGCCTTCTCTAGTCCTCAGGGGGAAAACTCTATTTTTATTGGGACTCATTTCCTCTAGTCCTCTAAGATTCTGACTGGGAAGATCCCCAGGAGTTTTCTACAGTCTCTCTTCTGCTTGCCAGTGAAGTCTGCCTGCTGGGTGCGCTTACTCCTCCTACGCCTCCCCACTAACCTCTACCTTCAAAGGTACATGTATTTAATCATGGAAGAAAAGGGAAATCACATCATTACCCTGTGTTAAGACCAAATAAATAACACTTATAGCATGTCATCAACCCTAAACATTTTAGTGAATATTAACTGAGTAAGTTGGGTAGCATTTAACCAATGTCTACAATATGAGTGATGGTTCTTACAAACAAAGCAAATACTAATCAATTGCTTACTATGTGTCAGGCCTAATTTCAAGTGCCTTACATATATTAATCCCTATAATGACTCTGTGAGGTTGGTACCATTCCTGGCCACAGTTTGCTGACGAGGAAACCAAAGGTTGGATAAATGGCTCGAAGTTACACAGTTAATAAGTGGTGGAATTAGTCAGGATTCATCATGAGCTGTCTGGTTCCTGAATTTCTGTTCTTTGTGGTATGATGTCCTGTTTTGTCCAAAAATGCTGCTCTGCCTTGAGTAAAAGCAATAATACCACTAGAGCCACATGACATAATTATGGAGGCCTTTATTACAAAATAAACATGAAAACTAAGCAAAATAAGTATATAGTGAAAGCTGCTAGTTATTGAAATACCAGCTTCCTCTGGTGCTCCTGGGAAAGTATCTAATGTAGAAAAGAAAGACAGAAAACACACACACACACACACTCACACACACACACACACATGCACACACACACACACAAAACGAACAACCGGAAAACAAAAACTAAAAACACCCACCCAACCAATAAGTCCAATACAAAAAAATAAGATGAAACAATTGTTTTCCCTTGTTCTTCCTGACTTTCACTCAGAGTGACGTGATTTGTATAATTACAGCATGTTAAATAGAATCCTAGCAACTTAAAATTAAGGTCATCTAGTTCTCCTGCCTTCCACCCACTGCAGAAAGTGTTTTACAATCGTCCTGCTAACAACATTCAGCCCTTGATGGAAACCCCACACTGACATAGCTCACCAATTAGTAAGATGGCCTCTGAGGTGGCAGTCTTCTTAACTAAAAACAGAATTTGCCTATTTGTCAAGTTGATTTATATGCCAAACAAATATTTGTTGAACCCCTCCAGCTCTGGGGATCCACCGGGGACTAAAATATACACTTTATTTTCTCTAGTACATTTTTTTAAAGTTCGAATTTTGCTTGCAATGATAGAGCATCGGTTAACACATAAGCATAACAATTTTTATTATCAGTCACATGCAAGTCCCATAAAATGTTTTTACAGCAATCAGCTAAGTGTGGTGGTCCCATACTGAGAACAACCTATATGCCATCAACAACAGAAGAGAGGGACACAGTGCAGTCTGTTGACTCTATGGATACACTACAGAGTTTTATAACCCCCAAGAATACACAAACTGCAGCCAACAGCAACCACATGGATGAATCTCATAGAGTAAAAGCAGCCCAACAGGACAAAGTATATACCACATGATTCTATTTCTAATTATAGAAAGTTCAAATCTGTCAAAACTAATTATTATTATTAGAAGCCAGATTGTGGTTACCCTTGGAGGGAGAGACAGGTCCCAAGAGAGGGTCTTCTCGGATGCTGGGAAGGTTCTGTTTCTTAATCTGGGTACTGGCTACTCAGGTGTGTATACTTTGTGAGAATTCATCAAGCTGTACACTCAAGATTTTTGTACTTCTCTATGTGTATATTATACTTCCATCAACAATACACACAAAGAAAACTACTATTAGAAACATTAGGAAAAAATCCCATCAGATTTAAGAAGAACATGGGTTGGATAATGGAAAAAATTCAATTGACATTCTTCAGTGGAATTCATATAAGCACTCAGTTCAGAAGATGGAAGAGAGCCAAAGCATTACCGTTAATAAATACGTCCTGGAAAAAAAAAAAAAAATAGCCCTATTTCCGTAATGGGAAAAGCCACTGGCAGAGCTCTGTGACATAAAATGAATGAACAAGGACGGTCACATTCGGACCTTCCCAAGGATCTGAGGACTTATGCTGGCAAAAGGCCATCTGTGAGAGTACCACTGGGAAAGGCTTGAGGCCTGGCTGCTGCCTCTTCTGGAAAGATCTTTCTGGCTCAGAGCCACAGGTTTGCTTTATATATTTTTTGTTTTTCTATTTTAACATGCTGACTTGGCAGCTCTGTTCCTTATTCTCAGAGTACTGTTTATGTTCTTTGCATTTTATTTGAATACTCTAGTGCTGTGGAGTGTAAGTTGGCTTTTAGAAAACAAGTTTTCATTTAGTAGGAAAACCTTTTGAGTTTTATGTTTGAGATAGCAAAAGCTTCAATCACATGGGTTTGAGCTGAAGAGCCAACTGAAATAGATATATACTCATACATTCAGAGTTCCCTCAATGATCATTCTTTCCCTCCTCTTCTTTCTGCTTATCTTTTAAGACCCACCTCCATGAAGCCTTCCATAAAGTCCTTTCAGAATTCATGGCTTTCTAATTTTCTTCTATTGAACTTTGTGTGTGTGTTTATTTTAGCATTTCTAAAGGGAGATAACATGTTATAATGGTATGGTGGCCTTTGTACTATAAAGATCAAAGTTTCCTAATTTCTCTGACTCTAGATTTTCTTATTTTTCTAGGATTGAGTTATTCTGATGATCAAAAACATCTATAACACATCCGGCATATAGAGGAAATCCAAAAGAAGATGCTCATTTTCCTCTCACCCTGCTCTATTTGTCTCTGCCAACATGTATCACCTTCTAATATGCAACAGTATAAGCTCTATATGCTTACTGTTTTGCTCAGTGATGAATTTCAAATGCCTAGAATAATGCCTGCAACACTGTAGACACTCCAAAAATATCTGGGGAGTGAATGAATGAATTCCTTTTCACCACTCCTACCGTCCCACCCAGGAAGCCTGGTAAACTTATTAATCATCACTAGGTTTAAACTTTTTGAGGGCAGGAATCCTCCTCCACGCAGCTTCCTCTAGCCTCCACAGAGCATGACACAGTGCTTTGCAAACAGAAGAATGCAACTGAGAAGACAACAGCAAGCTATCACAGAATTAACACTCACAGGTAAAAGTAACATAAAGTAGATTTAAACAATCAAGTTAAGGGTAACAAAACCTTGGTGTTAGCGGCACAAAACAGCATCGACATCTTAGCCTAAGCAGCATTCTGGGTCACAATAGATTAAATGTGTTGTTTGGCTTAAGATTTTAGCCAACTCACTCAATATGTATATAGAAACATGAGAGGAAAGGAAATAAATCAATGCCAGTAGAGGAAACTACTTAATGTTACTAAATGAACCTTTCTTCTTCTTTTTTTGTTTGTTTATTTTATACTACAGAAGAAGTATAATGGCCTGCAGATACATACAAAAAAATAAAACAAAGTGCTTGGACAAAGTACTGAAAACTATGAAAGTAAATAATTAAAGTGAGTATACTCTGGTATTTGGCTAACACTAAATGAAGTTTTAAAGTAAAATAAATCTAATGCTGCTTAGAAAATGAAATACGCATTGGCTTCTGTATGGGAATGAAGTAGGGTTTGGAAGCTATTACTAAGCAGTAAGAAGTATATTTTTGGCTTTCCTGAATTCTGGAAGAAGGTAGAGTGGTTAATCACCTGGGCTTTGAAATCCTATAACTGAACTTGAATCTGGGTTCCTTTACTTGCTAGCTCTGAGTGATTTTTCCAACTTACCTGAGCCCCATGACAGCTGGATTTCTCCAGAGCAAGTGATGAGAAGGATGGAAGATGCAATTTTTTACATCTTAATCTCCAAAGTAACATACCAACAAGTACTTCTGCCATAGGTTATTGGCCACACAGACCAATTTTAGTACAATATAGGAAGACTACACAAGATTATGAACACCAGCAGGTAGGGGGCATCCTGGAGGCTGGCTCCTGCAAACGGCTATAAGCTGGAGGCTGATGGGTATCTCTCTCCAAATGGGTCTTCCATGTAACTAGCTTGGGCTTCCTTACTTCATGGAGTCTCAAGGTAACCAGGTTTCCAACAACATACCTCTTATCCAGAGTGAGCATTTTAGGTAAGAATATGGAAGCTGCCTATCTTCCTAAGTCCTGGGCTCAGGAATACTGGAAACTACACCTGACAACATCTTATTTGTCCAAGAAGTCATAGAGTGAGCCCAGTTTCAAGGGCAGGAGAAGCAGACACTATCCTTTGGCAAGGTTATACTTCAAGAGGGGTAACTGGATCAGAGAGGTCAGTCATAGGTATTGTTAAAAATAATCTAAAATGCAGTAAAGGAGAGTGCAAACAAGAGAGTGGCACTGGTTTTTTGGGAGAAGTTAATACCAAACTGGGTTTTGACATAAATTGAGACCTAGGATTGTAGAGAGGAGGGCCAATGCCAAGAGCTGTTCAGGGGCTAAATGCAAGGCAATTGTAATGACAGGAGAAGAGCCATGGAGGTCAGAATGTATGAGTCACTTGTGGGATGTATTGAAATATACTTGGCAGGAATAGGAAAGTCACATCAGAGACAGACAAAAGATGAGGACAGAGACAACTGCCAGAGGGCCCTGAATGCTAAACTGAGAACCTATACTTAGAAGGAGCCTCTATAGATTCCATAGGAAATGATGCCCTTAGAAATACAAGCAAGGATCTTGACACTTATGAAACATTTACCATGTACCAGACATGGGACTAATATTTTACATACATTAGTTTCTCCAATTCTTACAGCAAGCCTACAGAGTAAATAAATATACCTTCTTCATTTTTTTTTAAGTGAGGAAATTGAAGCTTAGAGAATTTGAGTAAAATCCCAAGAGAAAGAAATCTTTTGGTGTTATTAAGAAGAGGCATTTGAGGTGAGTCCAAGGGACCAGCTTGGAGTCAAGACTACCATGACATCCAGAATAACAAGACCATGTGAGCAGCACTGGACAGAACCAGGCAGACATGAATGGGTGGCCAACAGGTCACACAATGACAAGATGGAACAGTGAAGCCTATGCACACATCAGCTAATGGAGAAACTGTTAGAAATAATAAATAAATTCAGTGAAGTTGTAGGTTACAAAATTAATACATAGAAATCAGCTGATTTCTATATATTAATAATGAACTAGCAGAAAGAGAAATTAAGAAAATAATTCTATTTATAATTACACCTAAAGGAATAAAACGCCTAGAAATAAACCTAACCAAAGAGGTAAAAGACATGTACTCTGAAAACTATAAAACACCAATGAAAGATATTGAAGATGACAAAAAGAAATGGAAAGACATTCCATCATGGACTGGAAAAATAAATACTGTTAAAATGTCCATACTATCCAAAGCAATCTACATATTTAATGCAATCCTTATCAAAATACCAACAGCATTTTTCACAGAAGAAGAATAAATAATCTTAAGATCTGTATGGAACCACAAAAGACTCAAATAGCCAAAGCAATTCCGAGAAAGACCAACAAAGCTGTAAGCATCAGAATACTAGAATTTGGGATGCCTGGGTGGCTCAGTTGGTTAAGCCATTGCCTTCTGCTCAGGTCATGGTCCCAGCGTCCTGGGATCGAGTCCCGCATCGGGCTCCTAGCTCAGCAGGAGCCTGCTTCTCTGTCTGCCTCTGCCTGCCACTCTGACAAATAAATAAATAAAATCTTAAAAAAAAAAAAAAAGAATACTAGAATTCAAGATATGCTACAAAGCTATAGTAATCAAAACAGTATGTCACTGGCACAAAAATAGACACAAACATAATGCAAAAGAATAGAGAACCCAGAATTAAACCCACTTATATGGTCAGTTAATCCATGACAAAGGACACAAGAACACAGAATAGGGAAAAAACATCTCTTCAATAAATGGTGTTGGGGAACTGGATAGCCACATGCAAAAGAATGAAATTGGACTACTTTCTCACACCACACACAAAAATAAACTCCAAGTGGATTAAAAACCTAATGTGAGATCTGAAACCATAAAACTCCTAGAAGAAAACATAGGCAATAATTTCTGCCATAATCCATAATAATATTTTTTGGATATGTCCCCTGAGGCAAGAGAAACAAAAGCAAGAATAAACTATTGGGACAATACTACAATCAAAATATTTTGCACAGCAAAGTAAACGATCAACAAAACAAAAAGGCAACCTATTGAATGATATCTGATAAGGGGTTAATATCCAAAATATATAAAGAACTTATACAATTCAACATTAAAAAACAAATAATCTGATTTTTTTAAATGGGCAGAGGACCTGAATACACATGGGCTGAGGTAGCTGGTAGACATAGCTAGATGAGATGCCCTGGGTGAGAAGGCAGAGTAGGAGAAGTCTCTAGATTTGGGGGAGTTCTTGTCGGGGAGGACCCTAGACCCTCCTCGATCTGTCAGTGTTTTCTGCTTTGATGAATGATGCAGCTTTTACAGAGCCATGAGGGAAGACAACATCCCCACCAGAGACCCAGATCAGCTGAATCAACTCCGATGTCCAGTGGAGGTCAGGAAGCGGGTGTTGGCAACAAATACTGCATCTAGATTGCCCTTAAAACTAGTGTTTAACTGTTCACACCCACTTTTAGACCAAGACTAGAGGGCTTGTTGTCGCCTTCTTTGGTCTACGCCCTCTTCCTGACATGAGGAGTCAGCCAGACCAAAGAGATGAGCCTACCTGGAACCCATTCCCCAACTCTAAATATCTGGCATCCCAGAAGTCCCTGCTCAAATGCTTTCAAGTTACTTTTAGGTCTCCAGAGTCATCTTACCTGGGTCTTTCCTTCCTAGGGTGAACGCTGTCACTGCCCAGTGTGCCCCTAGGGCTGAGGGGTAGCCTAGAAGTTGCCATCTTATATGCCACTGAAGGGTATATTAAAGTCGTTTGGATGCAGAAACTAGAATGTCCATATGCATGTGCATGAGGCCCTTTGCAATGAGGGATAAAGCCAGATGAGAAAGAGAAGGACTGATGAGAGACAGGAACAGAACTTACAGAACTGGAGGCTCTCAATTTGAACCTGACCTTCCACTTTCATTCTGAAGGTATACTTACAAAGGTAGGGGGAGGGTGTATATTTTACCTATTATCTGTCTGTCTGTCTGTGCTGTTAAATATTTATATGTACAGAGTGTGACCCTCTATTTGTATTCTTGCCCAAGACCCTCCATAGGGGGCCTATAAATCCTGACTCAGGCACAGGTTTAAAGAGGATATGATTCCACCTGCTGTCCCCAGCCAGCTTAACTCTCTGGACACTTTGCCTGACAGTACCTCACACTCCAGTGCCCCAGGCCTGATGATGGCATTTCTTGGCCATGGGCCTCGGGATGAGTAGAATGTTGCCTACATTGTAGGCTATGCTGCCATAATTTCCCTTACTTCCTAAAGCAGATGATTTTTAACTGTGCTGCATCATATTTTCTCAATTTGAAAACATGTCAAGAAGAGCAGCATTCAAAATAATACCCACAACTTTTCAAGGTAGCCAGTACTGCAATGTTACAGACTGTGAATAAGGACTCAGCTGTTCTCACCACATCTCTCCAACTCCTCCAACTTACCCGGTGCTGGAGACTTGGCTTCCACACTGAAGGTGAGCCCATTCACTTACAAAGAAGCATCCAGGATTTCAAATGGTTATCTCTGGACCACAGCATTCTTTCTCTCCAGGGTTGCTTTCTAGTGCCAACTCCCTTTATAAGCCTACAAATGTAATTCAGAAAAAGGCTTCAGAGAATTTAATACTGTAATTCTACGTAAGTGAGTAATTTGCACATGAAGA
This sequence comes from Neogale vison, assembly GCF_020171115.1. Lineage (NCBI taxonomy): Eukaryota > Metazoa > Chordata > Mammalia > Carnivora > Mustelidae > Neogale > Neogale vison. Next base: position 214,879,884 of record NC_058091.1, read on the forward strand.
CCAGATCTGCATATTCTACTTGACAATACCTAAGGTATTTTTTTTGCACTATTCAGTATCCTTTGAAGAAAATCCCATGGGATAAATGTGTTTTATAATTCAGAACCAGAAAACAGTTGGTTTTACTGGAAGGATTAGAATGATTCCTGTAAACAATTGACTTTTTAACCCATTATTTTTCCTTTTTGTATTGGCTGCTAAGAATCTCAAAGCTAAATATTACTCATAGTAATTACCTTATTCCAGTTTCCTGATTCAATTATCTCCTGTGTTTCTTACTCAAAATGCTACTGAACTCAGTTATTTCACCTTTATTTTTTGCTGTTCTATTGAGTATGTTTTATACGTTAGTTCTTTTTTTTTTTTTTTTACAAGGAGCTAGGTGTATACAGCTTCTTACAAGTAAATAAACTTATCAGTATATGCATACCTATCATATTGTGCTTTTTTAAATAAAAGATGTCATCACTATTAATAACTCTTACAAGCATATGTAGCTCAAATTTTGGTCAGCAGTGAGTTAGATGGTGATACTCATTTTCTCTTCCCCAGTTTCCTTTAAGTTCTAAAAGTCTATAGAATGGTCATATGCCCAAGTGACCTGGCAGGGAGACTGGCTATACTTCTAACCACTGACATGAGCCCCCACAAGTAGTTACCCCTCCACTGCTTATCTGTATAAAGAGGGTCCTGGGCCAGTTAAGATTCCTTCCAGCTGTAATGTTTTCTATTCCGTGCACTGAAACTTACTCAACGAAAGGCAATAGACTGCATGCAAATGAGAGGGCCTCTGGTTTTCCTGCTTGGTCATTTGACCTGCTCCAGAAGGGCCAACCTCTCCATGGAAGAGATGTGAGCAACTCCAGGACTGGGATGGCAGGAGCTCCGGCTGTGAGCCATGTCACAGGCAACAGCCAGTCACCACTGTTGAAGGCTAACCAGGAAAGGAAGGACAGGACAGGAGCCTGTGCTGACCACACTTGAGCAGTAGACTTAGGGCCTCATCAGTCTCATTTCTTTCTCCAGGGTGTGGCTATTTCTTCCACTGGTCTGAAGGCCTAGCCCCACGTAAAGCAACACACAATAATAACAATAACAATAACAATAACAATAACAGTCAATATCACTCTAGAAACACTAAAATGTGAGCCCTCGAAAAATGAAGCTTCATATAGGATCTTGGGCTGTGTTACGTTTCTTCTGCATAAGAAAAGACCTAATTGAAGTTTCTCATGCACTTATCTGAGCGTTTACAAAGCAAAGCTGCATATTGACTCAATTATGGGATTCCTCTGAGCTGTTAGAGAGTTCTTCATTAACACAAAAGGGAGATGATAGATGTAGTCTGAGTTGCCTTGCAGAAAGCTTTAATCTTTGCACAGATATTTCATAAGCTATCCAAGAATTATGTGAAATATAAAAGGATTTCATTCCATCCAACTTTTGGCCATCGGTTCAGGGTATATTGAGAATATTTTTCCTTTATCTACTAAGAGGTTCAATTGCTCTTTCAGATTAATGTTTTCAGTGAATGATGTGAGTGACCAGTAATGTGATAGTTTCCACATTGTTATCACTTACTATGTGCCTGGAGCTTTTTGTGCCTTATTTATCATTTATATGACAACTCTGCAACATAAATATTATTGCCACCATATAACCTTCATTTTCCAGATTTTAAAAGTGAGGGTCCGTAGAAGTTAAGCTACGTGACTCGTAAGTGTCAGATCTGGGATTCTGGCTAAGATCTGCCTGACTCCAAAACCCAAGCTATTTCTAATCTAGAGCACTTTCCCATAACCCTCAAATCCCCTACTTCTAGCTTAACAAAGAGCCTTTTGTTTATCTATTATTCCTTCATTCATTCAAACACCCGATTTACACAATTAGTATACCAGGTCTTATATACACAGTGCTGGAAGAGGAATAAATAACGAGATACAGTCCCTGTCCCTAAAGAAGTCACATTATTTTTCTTCTATGCAACAGTTAATAATAACTGTTAATAATAGCTGTATTCTTTAAATATTCATAATTAATTATGTCACTTAATAATATGTACTTTTATCCCATGTCATCCCAAAGGAAAGACTTAAAAAGGCTCAGTCAAAACTGGCAACAAATACATTAGGAGACTTCCCATCTCACTAGATTTGCTGTGGGTCTCACCAACTGATAAATAAGCTACTTTCTTCCTTATGCAAGCTGGACACAGTCCACGCACTCACTACCTCAAGGAACTCAGGGCAGCAGATTGGCTTCTGGGAGGCCGAGAACCAAAGAGTTGGGAAAGGGCCAAGGTAAGTTGCTGAACTAGTGGAGTACTTCTATACCTGTTGTAGAGAATCTAACAGTAGCCTAACTGAGCCACAGATACAATTAATGATATAACTTTTAAGGTCACCTCATTAATTCAAGCTGAATGTTGTAGAACATCACTCTGCTAACAGCCTGCTGCTGCAGAGCTGCCTAGGTAATAACAGGGATATTGAATTTATTCACATCTCGGGTGGTCTTCAATGGGCCAGACTACTCGGGAACGTAATTGTTGTTTGATCAGCGGGTGCTTGCAGAGGATTCAGCACTGCAAAAAAAGACATGCGTTTTCATACTTCTTGAATATGATTCACCAGATGACAGTGCCCAGCTGTAGAGTTGGGTCACAAGGTCTGCTAGGAGCCCTGATGGCACGGAGAAGATTACGATGGGGGATAATGAGGGCTTGCCTGCTATCCCAGAGCCAGCCAGCATTACTGGGATGGCAGCCCAGTCAGAGGAGTTGGTGACATGAAAAGTGGGGTGCCACTGTTGGCAGAATCTGAGATATAGTTGCCCTGAGTCACGTTGTATGGAAAGCACTGGCATCAAATATGTACCCAGCTGTGATGAGTGGGCAATGTGCACAGCACCTGCAGGGGAGCCCCGGGGGAAGGCACCAAAAGATGACCAATCTAACATGGAAAGTGTCAGAAGAGTTTGACGCAATCCTTTCACCAAACGGGAGCTCAGACGGGGCATATTTTAGTCCGGGACGGCCAGGTCAGATGGGAGACCACACCACCAATATTTATAATGCAATAAATCATTTCACAAATATTAGGTTTGGTGAATAATTTGCAAAACTGCCTAGTAAGCAATTGTATGTGATACTGTTTAGCAGAATTGGAGAATGGAAGATAATTTTTTTAATGTCTGACTTACTTGTTAACGTATATTACCAAGCTGATGGCTCAGTATTGTTATGTATTTTGGATAACACCCATGGAAAGGCCCCTGATTAGAGCCAAGCAAAAGGTCCAGTGGCTCTCCCCACTCCAGAAGGAGGCAGATTTCTAAGCTAGACTGCCCCAAGGGAGCCAATGCTCTAATCACATGCCAGCTGCCTCCTAGAATAGTGTAAAGTGATGGCTTGGAGCCATACGTGGATCAAGAATGCATCCTTTCATAATGCATATCACATCATTTTTAAAGCAAATCAGTAGTACTTACTTCTATGGGTTCATTGCTAAGGTAATTGTTTCAAGCTGGCAGCTATCTCTTTGAATCTTTGATCCATTACTTCTACAATGTTCTGGAACCAGTGAGTCTGTGAGGTGCTCCAAGGCCCTTTCTCCTCTAGAAGTTCTTAGGTGGGCAGGCAAACAATTTATACTCCTTAGATAAATAAGATACAAATTTTTCCAAAAAGAACTTTACAGGAATAAAGGAAACCAACCCTCTGACCAAAGCAATCTGTCTTGCTGGAAAATTATGAAACCAAACCAAAATATGTAAATATTCTTTCCTATACAGGGTCCCTTGACAGCTGCATGTATTAAGAAATAAAGTCCTTTTTTTTTTTTTTTGTAGTCTGTCCGAATTCACTTGAATTTTAAAAAGAAACAGATAATCATTAAAGTCCTTACCTTTCAAGTGCTTTCCCTGACCAATCAACCCTATGATATAATCACCATAGAAACCGGGTTTGAGGTCTCCTGGACTGGAATGGGTCTCTGGAACTGAAGGGCTCTGTTCAATCAACCTCTGAACAGAAGTGACTGATGCAGAGACTGAACCCATTCATACTCTGATTAGAGCCTCTGGTTGATGGTTTTACTCAGAGGTCTTGTTCATTGAAAGATGTCAGGTTGATTTCTAAGCTGACTTCCAGATTTTTATCCCCAAAGAAACAATGCATGGTAAATGGCATTGTAATGGATTGTTGCAGGTTAAGCAGAATATTTTTAAAGCAAATTCTTCTTGGACCTGTGGAAAGGCCAAATATTTGTTTATGTGTTCCTGAAATTAAATTTGCTTATCGAGTAAGGTGGATAAAAATGGCCAGAGATTTTGTAATTGGCATTACAGTTATAGGGAAATAGTGTTTTTTTTTTTTCTCCTCTAATAAATACCTTTTAGCACTGTAATTAGAGTCAGGGGTTACTCAGATTCTAGTTTGGAAATCTCGATGATGCCAGTTAAATGATGCAATTCCTGTGCCACACCTCACACCCTAAAGGACTCTCTGAGAGTGTAGCTAGAAAATCTACTTTTAAACAAGAACAGTGAGATTTGAGAAGAATACTTGTCCTATAAGACAGGGACTGATGATATTCATTCATTCATGTTATTCACTCATTTGTTCACTCCACAGATATTCATTGAGTGCATTCTCCTACATGCTAAGAAAATAGAAATAAATAAAATACAGTTTATGTTCTCCAGCAGTTTCAGGTCTGGACTTAATGTGCCTGAGTGTTGCTCAGCTGGGGGCAACTTTGCTGCCCAGGGGACAGTTGGCAATCTGGGGAAACATTTTTAGTTGTCTTGTTTGGGGATGGGGGTAACACCTACTGGGTAAAGGCCAGGAAGCTACCAGACATCCTATAGTGAATAAAACAGTTCTCTTCCCAACCAAAACAAAAATAATCTACACCCTAAAAAGTCAGTAGTGCTTAGGGTGAGAATCTCTGATTTGCACTATACTGATTCATTTAGCCAGCCAATCATTAGAATCATCTGGAAGCTTTGCAAATGCCTACATCCTCCAAATAATTGTGTGGCAAATGTGCATCTGTATTCAAAAGTGGAGCTGAAACATAAATGTGTGGTCCTTGATAATTAGAGGCTAGCAGCAAACAACTCCTGATTTATAGTGTGAAAAGCAGAAGGAATTTTCACCTGTGCCATAACAAGGCTCCAGCAACCATGATATGGTTACTCCAAGGACAGGATTTCACAAAGATATATTGCCAAACTGTTTTTGGATCATCTCTACATTGCTCAATTAAGCAAGAGTCCAGATGATATTTAATAAACAATTTACCATCTTTTTAAAAGTGTTGCGGACTTCCACTTCCAGCCAAGATGGCTTAACAGGTTTTGGATTTACTTTCCCTTCTGAAACAACAACAAAAACCTGGACAAAATACATGGGAGGAAGGAAGGAAGGAAGGAAGGAAGGAAGGAAGGAAGGAAGGAGGAAGGAAGGAAGGAAGGAAGGAAGGAAAGAAGGAAGAAAAAACCGTTTTCAAGACACTGAATGATAGGCAATAGGACAGTGATTCTGGGGAAGAAAACAAAATACAGTGAGCCCTGTGTCTCCAGCTTTCTGCCTGGAGAGTTTCTAAGCTGTGGTGTGGGGACACTGGCAGACTCCTGGAATTGAGGAGACATTCCTCAGAGCTCAAGGAGACCAAAGTGGCTACATTTTGCAGAAACAGTCCCAGAGAGGAGGAGGACTCACAGAGGAGTTAAAAACATCTGCTAAGGAATTCCCTCACATATTCAGCTGAGCACTGCATTTGAGAACCCACCAGAGGCCAGGGAAAGAACCACCTGAAAGATAAGAGCACCTGAGGCTCACGCTCAACATGGAACCATGCCTGTTCCCACCTGTTTCCCATGGAAAGCCTCATGGAAGGTGAGGTCAAGCATGCAGAGGATCCTGCCTCAATATTGAAGAATAATGAACCCCAGATGAGTAGTGGACTAGTCCCACCTAACAAATCCTGTAAGCAACCTCCCAAGTGGATCAAACGGTTTCTAAGTACTTAGCTGCATTCCAGAGCAAAGCTCAAGAACACTCACTAGCACAGATGTGATCATTAGTAGACAAGAAAACAAAGAGTACTTATAATTGTATTACATATGTTGAAAAAGTTAAGTAGAGCTATGGATGATATAAATGAAATTATACAATAATATATTAAAAGGGAATTTTTTTTTATAACCAAGTGTAGTTTTTCTTAGGAATGCAAGGTAGGTTTATCATTTAAAAATCAATCAACATTGGGGTGCCTAAGTAGCTCAAGTGGTTAAGCATCTAATTATTTCAACTCTGGTCATGATCTCAAGGTTGTGAGATCAAGCCCCATCTTAATCCCCCCTGCTTAAGAGTCTCTCTCTCCCTCTCCGTCTACCCCTCCTCATTCCCATACCTCCTCACTCAGGTGCACACAGGCACTCTATATTTAAAAAAGAAAAAGAAAGATCAATCAATGTAATTCACCATATTAATAAACTAAAACCAAAACCATTTGATTAACTCAATTCATCAAACAAAAGCATTTAACAAAATTCAGTACGTATTCAGGAAAACTTTCAGCAAACTAGGATTAGAAAGGAATTTGCTCAACTCCATGTAAAGGACATCTATGAAAAGCCTACAGCTAACATCATTTTCAATGAATGTTCCCCCCGAAGATCAGGAACATGCCAGCTCTCACAGCTTCTATTTGACACTGTACTGAATGAAGGTTCTAGCCAGCGAATGAAAAGAAAACAAAATAAAGAAATAAAATGCACTCAGATTAGAAAAGAAGCACAATTGCCTTTATCATGAGGACATAATCACTAAGAGTATCTATGTAATTATCTACATATAGGCCATCCAAAGTTTGGGAGCTAACACTACTTGATCATAAGACTTATTATAAATCTATAATATTCAAGACAGTGAATAAAGTCTGGAAATAGACTTACCCAAATATGGAAAACATTTTTGAAAAAGGCATGGAGGCAAATCAGTAGAGAAAAGATTGCCTAGAAAATGAGACAGTCTAGGATGCCAGAATAATTGGCTATCTGTATCCAAAAAAATCAACTTGGATCCATATTTTACACCATATATTACAAATAACACAAGATGGACCATGGGTCTAAATGTAAAACCTAAAATTATAAATATTCTTGAAGAAACATAGGAGAAATCTTTTATAATCTTGGGTCAAACAAGGATTTCTTAGATGTGACAACAAAAATATGATTCATAAAAGAAGAAATTGATAAACTGGATTTCATCAAAATTTATAATGTAGGCTTCTAGAAGGTACTGTTAAGAGAATGAAAAAGCAAATGAGAAACTGGCAGAAAAATATTTTATGATCATATATTTCATACAGCAGTTGTATCTAGAACATAAAAATAATTTTCAAAACTCAGTAAGAAAGCAAAGAACTTGGTTTTTTTTAAGGGCAGAAGATTTAGGGAGACTTTACTAAAGATATTTATTTCCCAAAGAAGGTGAGGGCTCCTTTTCTCCACACCCTTGCCAACACTTATTATTTCTTGTCCTTTTGATTCTAGCCTTTCTAACAGGTGTAAGGTGATAGGTCACTGTGGTTTTGATTTGTATTTCCCTGAGGATGAGTGATGTTAAGTATCTTTCCATGTTTCTGTTTGCAGCTGGCATTTTTTACAAAAGCTATACACTTACCATATGATCTAGCCATTCCCCTCTTCAGTATTTATCTAGGGAAATGAGAGTATATGCCATGCAAAGACTTGTACATGAATGTGTATAGCAGCTTTATTTGTAAAAGGCAAATGCTGGAACTAAGACAAATGTCCATCAACAGGTGAATGGATAACCAAATTTCAGCCTGTTCATGTAATGTAATAGCACCCAGAAATAAAAGGAATGCACTACTGGTCAACATGATTAATATATATAAACCTTAATTATTTTGAGTGAAATAAGCCAGATTAGAAAAAGGTACAAATATTGCATAATTCCATTTATAAAAAATTTTAAAAATACAAACCAATAAACAGAGATAAAAAGGAGATCGGTAGTTGCCTGGAGATGGGTGATGCCAATAGAGGCAGGAGGGAGTGATTACAAAGGGGCACAAGAAAACTGGGGGATGGCAGATTCGTTCTTTACCTTGTGGGGATGGTCACAGGTGTGACATGTTATCATGTATCATATGGTATGCTTTAAATATATTCAGTGCATTGGATGTCAATTATGCCTCACTGAAACTTTGTGTTTGAGCAGGGATGAATGCAAATGTGGGGGAGCCACCCTCCAGGAGACGTGCTTGTCCACCTGTCCCCCCAGCCACCTGTGCTCTCCATTCACCTCCTCTCTTAGCCCTTGTGCTCTCCATCCCACCTCCCTGGGGACGTCCTCAATCTAACCTTATGTAGGGCCTTCTGCTGTTTCTTTGAACATCCCCAGGTCTCTCCCAGATACCATCTTTATTTATTTTATTTTAAGCTTTCAAAATAAAAACATAACCTAGGCTTGTCACCCCCACCCCTTCTTTCTCTGACTCTTGAAATACCTGTAATTTGGCTTCCTACCTGCAGTCGTCCACTGATTAACTTCTCAAAAGTTACCCTCATCTTTCTCATTTTCAAAATTAAGTGGCCTTTCCAGGTCCTTATCTCTTTGTTATAATTTCCATTCCTGATCTGTGTTTTGGTAATTTTATTTGCTTCCCCATTTGGTCCAGGCAAGTCACCATTCTGGGTTACCGCTTCCTCTCATATTTTATGTGTGCAATTTATGGATTCGCTCCTTAGGTTCTACACACTAGTAATACCCTCAAGTAGAACTTCAATAGCCAAATCCTAACTCCTTTTTGAAATTATTTATTTATTTATTTATGAAAGAAAGCGAAAGAAAGAATAACCAGTGGGGATGGGCAGAGGGGGAAGCAGATTCCCTGCTGAGCAGGGAGCCCAATGCAGGGCTCCATCCCAGGACCCCATGATCATGATCTGAGGCCAAGGCAGATACTTAACTGACTGAGTCACCCAGGAATCCTAACACTTAGCTATAACTTGTCAAGGGGCTTTCTATTTAGGCTGTCGGGTTAATAAGTAGAACATCTAGTTATGTTTGGATCTCAGGTAAACAAGGAATGTTTAGTATAATTATACCCAGATATTTCATGAAGCATACTTATGCAAGAAAAAAATTGTTGCTTACCTAAAAGTAAAGTTAACTGGGGTATCCTGTATTTCTGTTTGCTAAATCTAACAACCCTGTGTCTGCCTCATCTCTTAATTACCATTACTGAAAAGGCCCTAAGTTTTCCAGCTTTTACTTGTGTCTCTCATCGGGAAAAATGCTATCTTTTTAAACTCTGCCTACCAAAGTCACCCCTTCTCCATGCTCAGTCTTCCCTGATCATCCAAGCTACAGCCTCCACTTTCCCTTCTCCGAGCTGGTCTCCTTCCCAATGTTCTTTAGCTCAGGATCTTGAGGGGTATAATCCTCTAGTCTGTTGTTTCTGATGAGTCTCACTTTTGATGAGTCATTATTTTGTATAGTCTGTAGTTTGGGTTTATGCATTCACTTTTGTTTTTTCTTTATGAGTTGAATTTAAATTGTGAAAGTTTTTTTGCTTAGTAGTTTTTGCTTGGAGTCTATTGAGTACCACAGATGGGTTCATCTACCTAGAAATAGGTTTTGTTTTTAGAGACACAGAATTAATGTTTTGGTTTCTCACAGGACCCTTTTTTTTCTCCTCTGAAAGCCCTAGAAAAAGCATACTTCTTGATCTTTTCCCTGAGACAGTGGAATGTCAATTGCTTTTTATCTTTGAGGGGACACTGTCCAAGAGTACCAGCTTTCTGCAAACAGCTTTGGGTATAGCTTCATCCTTGACAGGTCCATGTCCATGCTTTTCTACCTGCGCACTTCTCACAGCCCTATCTTGGAGCCCAGTCCAGGCTGCCAGGACACTTGTCCAGCCCCAAGTTCCCATCCCCAGGCATCCAGGCCCTGCTCTTGCTTTAAGGTCTTGCCTCACTTTTCTGCCATAGATTTCTCTTCAACTCTTTTGGATTAGGCTTTTCTAATATTTTCTTCGTTATGCTTTAGCCAGTATTTCTGTATTTCCAGTGGGAGGATACAGCTGCAGAGTCTGCCTCCTTTTATTACTCTTTGTGTCCTCGGCTAAGTTGCTCCACTGGAGTATAAGCCTCCAGAGGGCAAGGATCTTACCCTTTTTAGCACATAATCTCCTGCCTAATAGAGCCTCAGTAATTATTTGCACAGTGAATGGTACTCTGCTGGGCTAATGTTTGTTGGCTGGAGGCTAAGTAAAAGTACATGGAGGGGAGCTGAGTGGTTCAGTCGGTTAAGTGTCTGCCTTCAACTCTAGTCATGATCTCTCTCAAATAAATATAATCTTTAAAAATTAAGTAAAAGTACATGGGGAAAAAAATCTTCATTTGCACACTTCAGTGCACCTAGCACAGTACCACCCACAGCCTCCTTTTAATAGCAGCATGGGGGGGGCAGGGTGTGAAAGAGAGAGAGAGAAAGAAAGAGAATTTGCTGGGCTGATTCCCACTGGAAAAAAATATTTTTGAATTTGTAGATCAGTAGTTACCAATCTTTTTCTAAGCCTACTCACCTGAGTTCCTCATCACTCCCAGCTGTAACTGGCTTACCTAATTGTCACTTTAGGTCAGGGGTGGAGGGAGGCAGAGGATGGGATGCCTTGCAAAAGGGTGTATCAGAATCCTGGGCAACAGGCGTTGTTTTAAAATTCCTTCTCCACCCACCTCCCACCATCCTGGCTGAAAATCACTGCCTTAATCATCCACACGACTTTGTAAAAAGCACTTCTCACCTAAGCTCAGATTTCCCATTGTTGGCTATTCATTTCACATCGACACGTTTGTAACAGTCAGGCACGACAAGCATTAATGATCCGATCGGCTTCCCCGAAGCCATCCGGAAGCCCAGTGGAGCCATACTACAGAGATGGACCATCTGACTTCCATTTTTCCCAATGTGTTATTAAACACACAAACTCTGGGTCACTGTACTGCATTTCTCTGGGTATCCAGCTGTAAGGGTGTATTCAACAGCATTGCAAATCACACGTGTAGAAATGAGCAGGCTCAACGTCTCAATATAGAGAATAAAGACATAGATGTTTCGTTTTCAAAACCACAGTATTTTACCAGATGTGATGATATTTTAGGGAACATTTTCCTAATACGTTCATTCTCTTCTAGGGAATGGATTTCAATGTGATATGATGCTTAAGGCAGTAGGCAGAGCTTCTAAAAGCCTCGCTTCCGTCTGCCATGGCTAAACAGCCCAGCAGTTTTCGAGAAGGCATTATGCCATCTGAACATATTAGTCTCTTGGCTGTCTTGCTCAGACTATCTATGCACCTCCTTACTGAATGCTTGCTGGCAGAGTTCCCAGCCAGGAATGCCCCACAGCCATCTGCTCTATCGCTTGTACCCTGCCTTTGTGCCAGGGGGAGCAATGTCTCCCCAGATACTGCTTAGGTATTTGGACTACCATAAAAGGGCAACCTAGAAAAATTATTATGTACTGAGGGCACGTGGGCTGTTTCTGTGTTATGATATTTTATTATACTTTGGCTGCCCTGTGTTTTCAAATTGATTCTACTAGTTGCTGTAAACACGCACAGATGGAGTGGGGAGGGAGGAGGGTAGAGTGGGAAGTACAACTCCCTGAGAATAGGATTTGGTAAAGGGAAAGCCCTTGGGGGAGATCCTTATACTGTCCCCACTCTACCTTTACCTGAAGGTGCTATTTTGAGCAAGTAACTTTCACCTTATACTTTCCTTACATGAAATGGAAAATGGAAAACAAAATTGCATTTAAAAAAAAAGCTAAAAGACAAATTATTGACTCACAAAAGTAAAAAACCAAAAGAACCATTTCTAGTATTTATGGGAAAGAACTAATATCTCCAACAAAGAACTCCAACAAACTGGTGAAAATAAAAAATACAGATAATCCATAAAAAGAGTCAAAGACCTTGATAGGTTTCTTGGCACACGAAGAGCAAAAGACCAATAAATAAGTGACAACATGCTCACAAATGGTCAGGAAAATTAAAAATCAAAACAACATTGGGACACCAGGTGTTTATGCGTCTGACTAGCAAATAGGAAAAAAAAAATTGATGGTCAGAGCTGGGGAGGGTGGAGGGACACTTGCAGACACTGTGGTGAGAACACGAATTGTTATAAGCTGCAAAGAAAGTAATTTAACAATGCCTATTGACTTTGCCAGTAACCTTCTTTGTGGGAATCTGCCCTAAAGAAACAGAAACAATGTTGTGTAAAAATACATGTATGTGGATTTCTAATGCCAAGTGGGAGAAGAAAACGTTCAGAAAATAATCTGAATTGCCACTGATGGAAAAATGGTTGAACACATTACTTCATATCACTGGTTCTCAACCAAGAATGACTTTGCTCCCCAAAGGGCATTAGGCAACATCTGGGGATATACTTTTAAAGTATTTTTAATTTAAGGTATGTACTTTTTCTTTTCTTTTTTTTTTTTTTAGATTTTTATTTGTTTATTTGACAGAGAGAGAGAGAGGCAGGCAGAGGGAGAGGGAGAAACAGACTCCCCACTGAGCAGGGAGCCTAGTGAGGGACCTCGATCTGAGGATCCTGAGATCAGGACCCAAGCTAAAGGCAGACACTTAACTGACTGAACCACCGAGGTGCCTGGGGGATATATTTTGATTGTCACAAGAGGGGGCTGAGTGATAAGGGCAAGTAGTAGGTAGAGGCCAGGGATATCACTAAACATCTTACAGTGCACAGGACAGTCATCCCAAACAAGGAATGATCTGACCCAAAATATCAATAATGCTGATCCTGAGACACCTGTGTGTATGTATGTGTAAATGCACTGAAGGTGAGTCCTTGAGAAAATATTAACTAAAAAGATTACTTTATAATATTGCATTAAAAAAATGAGACAACTCCAAACAAGAATATATATATACACATAATATATATATATACACACACACATATATCTGTATATATGTATATATGTATATATATGTATATATACAGATATATGTGTGTGTATATATATATTCTATATATGTATATATATGTGTGGGTATATATATATATATATATATATATATATATATATATATATTTTTTTTTTTTTTTTTGCATGAGCATGGTGTAAAGCATGGAACTTTATACCAAACTGGTAACACTTGGAACAAACAGACACACAAGAGTTCCTATACTTTCACTTTCAGACGGCTGATCAGAATCACACAGGACACTTTTGAAATATTTGTATTTCCTACCCTAAATCCAGGTTTCTTGCCTCAAACACTACAGATCTGAAGATTTCCTAAGTTTTGAGTTTTCGCCCCCAAAAATTATCTTTTGGAAAAGAGAAAGCTGTCTTCTATTGAAGTCCTTAGCAGGTATCTCTTGCTACGGGGGGCTCTCTCAGTTACTTTATTTTGATGGCATAATACTGTTGGTGGAAAAATATAGCACCTAAAAACTGGGAACAATGCTGACAAGAGGCACCTGACAAAATCTCATTAGGTCCTCACTAGGCAGAAAGTGAGCAAACTCAGGTCCCTTCATCCCTTCATAAGGCAACAAACCTATCATAGGGGCTCCTCTCCCATGACCCTATTCTAACCCTTAATTACCTCTCATCAGCCCCACCTCCAAATATCACCACATTGGGGATTAGGGCTTCAACATAGGAACTGGGAAGAAAACAAATATTTACTCCATAGCAATAGCCTTGCCATGGCCAATTCTTCATGCCTTTGCCTTCTGAGACAACATGAAGTTTCTCAGCAGATGACCTCTTAGCTTGTGTAAAGGACAGACAGAGGAATTGTTACAGGATAGTCCTAGCAGGTGACATAGGGAAAACACTCCGCAGGGAGTGCTCAATTTATTGTAATATGGGTGAAAGAAAATAGAGAGCAGGTGGGTCAGAGGCTGGGCCTCATAATGTAGACATGTGTCCTACCCTGTTCTTCCAGCACCTGTCGCTCCCAGGAAGGCAGGTACTTGTCAGTGTGCTTTGAAATTTTAAGGCCAAAAGGGCATCTGTTGATGCCCCAGGCATGCTGAGAAAAGCCAAGTCATCTTTCCATGCACTAAATGACGTCGGTGAGTGAATGGAGCTGCTAGGCATTAGGCACCAGGGAAAGAGTGGGAGGCAGTGGAGACACTGTCCTACTGAGCCTCCATCTCTCAGCCTAGCCTTGCCGCCACTGCAAAAGGGCATGGAATGAATAATTTTAACCTTGGCTTCCTGTCCTGTCCTGTTCCATGGTATTTTTAATGGCTGTTTTGAAGAATGAGGACTAGAAAAGATGCCAGAATGGCTTAGGAAGACAAAACATGGTATTACTATTTTCAATGATTCAAATGAGGGTAGTTTATTTTCAAGATCAAATAACTTCTGTTCACCTACAAGATCTTAATGCAATAAAAAGCCAGTTAAAACTTTCATCATGATTCAATATCCATGCACTTGTGAATACTAAACTATGCGACTGAAAACTTCCAAGGAACTAAGGGAATGAAATAAAAGTTTCAAACGAATCGTCAGCAAAACTGTCTCTTCAATTACAAAGGGACTTTTCAGGAAAGCAATAAAGCTGTTATAACTAGGACAAATAAATACCTAAAGGATCTTTGGACTTGTCCTGTAACATTTGTAATTTCCTACTTTTCAAATCAAGTTCAGTTTCCGAAATATCAATTAGGCTCTTACTATATGTAAAGCCTGCTCAGGCACTGGGAATAGCAGATAAATGTGAAAAAGCATGAAGATGGGGCATTAGAGTTTCCAGGAAGGCAGCTAAAGGGACTGATAAAAATCAATCTGTATCATGGTAATTGAATAGAAATGATGCTACTAATAACAGAATGTGATTTGTTTCTAGAGTGAAAACTCATTTGTTATGATCAAATATTCTCTTCATTCTGTGCTTGGAAATGTTGCTTTAAGCTAATATAATTCACAGGCTCAAATTTCATAAAATAGAAAAAATTAAGTTATTGAGTATTCATGGTAAATATATGAATTCAAGAATTTAACAATTTAACAAAAGTTGCATTATTGTTTACTGGGGTAAATAAATCTTATAAACAAAGAAATCTAATTAATCTTCATATTAATTTTATAAAAATAGACACTGCTGTCTTTTTGGTCAGATACCTAATCAAAAGCCTTGGACCATTAGATGGAAAACTAAACCAATCACGGAAACGGGCCAATGATTTCTTCATATATCTACTATACTCACTATATTAATTAAATTAACATTAGCTGTTGAACAAATTCTAAAATTTCAGTGGCCTAACACAGTAAAATTTTATTTTTTCCTCTCTTTCCAGTCTAATATTAGTTTTCCTGGTTGGCAGTTGCCTTTGAACTGAAGACTGGCTTTCTGCCACTCCATGTCCCCCACCCCAAAATACAATGGTTGATCAGGGACAGAACTGTAATAAAACTCCTATCAAGAAAAGTGAAGGGACGCCTGGGTGGCGCAGTTGGTTGGACGACTGCCTTCGGCTCAGGGCGTGATCCTGGAGTCCCCGGATCGAGTCCCACATCAGGCTCCCAGCTCCATGGGGAGTCTGCTTCGCTCTCTGACCTTCTCCTCGCTCATGCTCTCGCTCACACTCTCTCTCTCTCTCAAATAAATAAATAAAATCTTAAAAAAAAAAAAAAAAAAAAAAAAAGAAAAAAAGAAAAGTGAAGAGTGGGGCGCCTGGGTGGCTCAGTGGGTTAAGCCGCTGCCTTCGGCTCAGGTCATGATCTCAGGGTCCTGGGATCGAGTCCCACATCAGGCTCTCTGCTCAGCAGGGAGCCTGCTTCCCTCCCTCTCTCTCTCTGCCTGCCTCTCCATCTACTTATGATTTCTCTCTGTCAAATAAATAAATAAAATCTTTAAAAAGAAAAGTGAAGAGTGAATGGGGCGTCTGGGTGGCTCAGTGGGTTAAGCCTCTGCCTTCAGCTCAGGTCATGATCTCAGGGTCCTGGGATCGAGCCCCACATCAGGCTCTCTGCTCAGTGGGGAGCCTGCTTCCCCCAACCTCTGCCCTGCCTGCCTCTCTAACTACTTGAGATCTCTGTCTGTCAAATAAATAAACAAAATCTTAAAAAAAAAAAAGAAAGAAAAGAAAAGAAAAGCGAAGAGTGGAAAACATGCAGTGGTCTCTGGTCCCTAACAATGATGAAATACTATAAATATTTGTGAGGTATCTTGTGACTCAGGTTATTTTCCTTGATTTGAGCCAGATTCTACATTTTGAAAGAACTCCCTTGCCACTGCTACAAGGTGGGGAAGAAGGAGTGAAGTATCCCTCCTAATGCAGAAGGTATTTTGAGATAAGAAACAAAGCAGGTGACTCCATCCAGTATACACAGAGTTTTATTCTGGGTAACTTGTTGAGGGGGGATCTGGTGGAAGATGATCCACAGCAGCTGCACAGTTATTCTTAAAGGTCTGTCAGGTCCAGACCTTAGGTGACAGATTTTATTAAATCGAGGGAATGCGCAGAAGGGCACTGTAGGGAGATCAAAGGATTTGCCTGCACCTGACAGCTAACCTTGAATTAGATCTTGTGGTACCACCTGTGTGTCAGGAAAGGGAAAGACCATGTTATCTCTAATAGATTCATGCAAGGCCAAAGCAAGCCTCCCCCCATCCCAGCCTCCACAGGCATTTCTAAATTACATATATTAATCTCCGAGGGGCCGAACACAGAGCTCCAAGAGAAGTCATCCGGTGAAAAAGAGTAAGACAGAGGGCCAGAGGTGGAGTCAGTATTGTCAACACTCCTATATCCAGGATTCTTTATGGGCCCTGGATCTTCCCTTTAGGAAGTTCTTTCTTGTCTATTGTCTTCTGTGGCCATGTCTGAACCAAGGACTACATTGTCCTACAAAGCCATATAGCCCAGCGCAAGCATAGGGACGCAAAGGTTGTTTTAAAACTGTAAAGGTCAAGGTATTTTGTTCTGAGCTCATAGTTTTCTCAGTAATACAGTTTCCACAAAGCCTCAGTAGACCTTTGACTATTTTATACTATGAAGTCTGGGCCTGGTATATTGCCTTAGTAACTGTAACACTAACTGAGACTTCCTTCAGTGACACAGCTCATACATCACATCCTCTGTCCTCGAGTCCATCACTAAAAACTTAACAGTAGGGGTGCCTGGGTGGCTCAATGGGCTAAAGCCTCCGCCTTCAACTCAGGTCATGATCCCAGCATCCTGGGACTGAGCCCCACATGGGGCTTTCTGCTCCACAGGGAGCCTGCTTTCCCCCTCTCTCTGCCAACCTTTCTGTCTACTTGTGATCTCTGTCAAATAAAAAAAAAAACAATATCTTAAAAAAACAATAAACTTAACAGTAACTCCACTATTTACTTGTGCCCACCAAAGAATTTGCAAGGACATATAATCCATGGCAATATTTCTTAAAATCCCTTTTCCTTTCTCCCATAGTATACTGGGTTTTAAACTTTCTCCTTTACCCTCTGCTCTTTACCAATATCCTTTTAGTTTTCCCCATTTGTTTGGCCTTCTTCTTTCTTCCCTTCTCCCTCTTTTTTCTTTCATTCATGTGTACAAACACAAAACGCTCATCCCAGTTTCTTGAGTTTTCTTACCCAATTTGCCCAACCTTTATAACAAGGCCCCGATAAGTGGCAGCAGTAGGGACATGAAGCAGGTCATACCCACATTTGACACTGAAGGTAGAGTGAGGGAAAAGAGGAGAGTAATACTCTTACAGAAATATTTTCTATCCTCATTGCACTTGTCTGTTTATTATTTCTTTCTTCACTGCTTCTTCTCCCTGAAGGAACATACTCATATTTACTGAACACAATGCTTCAGCTACTGCCCCATCATTCTTTTACTATCATCTTGAAAGGATGGCACCTACTTATTTCTCCACTTCTCACACTCCATTTACTCCTCAACCCACTGCAATATACCTTCTGCTCTCACGTGTCTACTGAAATTCCTGCAAGGTCACCAAATGGTCCACAAATTGCTGCATTCGCTTCTGTTCTCGACTTCCAGAACCTCATCCCACTTCTCTCTCTTCCTCTTGTTGCACAACTGACAGAATGATCCAGCTATGGACTTGATTTTCCCTAATGGCACTTGCTTTTCTCTCTTTTATTAGCCTCCTCAGCCTCAAGGAAATTGGCACAAATTCCCCAGGAGGAGGTGAGAGCATAATCAAGTGACACCCCCTGATACCACACGAAAGAGGATCTCTGCTATAGATCAGCAATCCTGAGCAGTGCTCAGAAGCCTCAACCTTTTCCTGTTTCGGGGTGAGCTAGCTATACAGCACTACTCAGTGAATGGCAGTAGTCTTATCTCTCCAGTTTCTGTGTGAAGCTTAATCTGGTCTTTGGGGCATCATTTATCAGATTTAAAGCTTCTTAGGGTTGGTGTACAAATAGGATTTTTCCTTTGAACTAATACTCAGAGCTTTTGCAAAAACTGA
The DNA here is from genome assembly GCF_020171115.1 of Neogale vison. Taxonomy (NCBI): domain Eukaryota; kingdom Metazoa; phylum Chordata; class Mammalia; order Carnivora; family Mustelidae; genus Neogale; species Neogale vison. The sequence continues at coordinate 214,898,428 of NC_058091.1, forward strand.
CATATCAATATACTTCTTTAACAACCTTCCCTGAACTTCTTCCTTCTGACCTTTCCCATGATTATTTACATCATTAAAATCACCAATTTTGGAGAAGTATCCTATCACACTGACACATTATTGGAAAGTCAACAATTGGACTGAAAAATGATAGATTCATTCTCAATGATTTAAATGTTGTGGAATTTGGATTTAAAAATTCAAATATCTTAGTAGTACCTGACATGATCACTTTTAGTTAACGCCATTCCACAAACACCTTTTCACAAGCATACTGATTTTTCTATTTTTTTCCTGCAAAAGCTCCTTTTCAGTCACATTATCATTAAGAAGTCTACAGAGATCAAAAGTTTGGAAATTGATACATTATATGTTTATAAAAAATTATTTTAATTGTTAAAAACAAAAAAAAATTGAAATTAGAAGAGAACCATAGGCCCTGTAATTATCTGAGAAATTTTTCTTACTCTTTAGGAAAGAGAAATATCAATTCACGTCTCAAGCTACAAGATAGGTGAAGGACTGAGAGAACTGAAGATAAATTTTTAATAAAATTTGATAGTTACATTGCAGAGAACCCTGTCCACTGTTACTAGTTTAAGGAAGATAGAATTTATTACAATCTATTAAATGGCTTCAGAATCACTGAGATCGTTAAAGAGAATATTGAATGAGTTTTCAGGGACAATTCCTTCAATCACTCAATAGAATAGGGCCACCCAGAGATCTGCTGCCTCTCCTACAAACAGAAAGCTACCAGCTCCAGGGCAAGGCCACCACTGCCACAATCAGGTGGCAATCTAAAATCATGAAGCTGCCACCATGACCATGCATATGAGCAAAATGGATGCCTCATGCCCCTCCTCCCCAAACCCACAAAGCTTGTAACTGGACAGTAGGACCATGAGCCCTCCAATGGGACTTGCCAGCAGAAGTAGAAGAAGCCTTGAGTTTTCTTCACTGCCATGTCCCAAATCTTGCATGAGTGAGGCTGACTGCCACCTAAATCACACCTGGAAGCTTAGCTCTGAGGAAATAAATAGGAGGGAGATAGACTGTAGCTCTCCCCTTACCCTCTTACCCCCACAGTGGGGTGAGATGGAAACAAGTTCCTAAAAATGAATGGCTATCGGGGCTCCTGAATGGATCAATCAGTTAAGCGTCTGACTTCAGCTCAGGTCATGATCTCGGGTTCCTGGGATCTAGCCCCACCTCAGGCTCCACACTCAGTGGGGAGTCTGCTACTCCCCCTCTGCCCTCTCCCCACCCCACCGCTGGTGCTCTCTCTCTCAAATAAATAAACAAAATCTTTTTTAAAAAGAAAAATAAACGGCTGTAGTTGGGTGTTCAATGTTTTTTGTGTTGACTAACTATGAAGTTTCAGAAAAAATTCGAAGATTAAGAGGCACTGCTAAAATCCTATTCTAAAAAAACTCAATGATAGAGATAACTTTATAAAAATTAGCTCATTATTATTAATAAAGTATCGGGCCCCATGGAATGGCAGTTTCAGATTACATATTCAGTAGAAAAACAAAATAATGCTGAAGATAAAGCTAGAGGCCAATAGAGCCTTTAGCCGAGTCAGAGAAAGACAATGAAAGCTCTGGAGGGCTAATGTCAAGTTTACTTCTTCACAATGAAATTATAGGGGTATATTTATAATCAAGTAAAATAGATTTTGCCACCTCTCAATAATGAGTGAGAAATTACTGTGGAAAGGTTGGTGAATTATGATAATAAACACAGCTGCTTTGATGCAGCTAACGCAGGTGTGCATTTTTGTAACATTAATGACATTCATCGCCTTGGCTTACTGAATCAGCAAGGAGATTCCCTCTGTGAGGGGGCCGAGCAGGAAGAAAGCCAGACCCTACTGGTTTTCTACAACCCTCGCAATTGTAAAAGTGCAATGTTTCATGCAGTTATTTAATATTGAGTGAACTGAATTCCAGCTGCCATTTACTGAGTACCTTCTGCCATCCACATTGCATAAGGGTTTTTTCATTGTTCTGTCCATTACATCATTATAAGAACCCTGGACAGCCAGCATTCTTTACCTCTTACACCAATTTACAGATGGAAAACCTTGGGATCAGAAAGGATAAGTAACCAACGCAAGCTCAGGGAGATAGTAATGTACTGAGAGGCTGCAAATTCAGATGGCTGCATTTGCAAGGGAAATGTGTTGGCTTTGCTGGTCTAGCATTCAGGCCTCCTGTGGTTTCGCTGGATTGACTCTGCCACTCCCAGGGTTGGCATGGGACCCAGGCACACTCAACCAAGTCACCACATCCAGGGTTGGCATGGGACCCAGGCACACTCAACCAAGTCACCACATCCTCCTGGGCACAGCGGCCAGAAGCGTCATATGACATGACCACAGCCTATCAGAGAGAAATATATGGCTTTTTCTGGAGAAAATAAAAGAGGAATTTTTTTCTCTTCTCTGCTGTACTGGGGTTTTGATGGCATGTGTTCATAATGGGTAATAACCTGTTACTACCAAAAGGAGACAGCCTGCTAAGAGTGAGGCCAACAGAGGACAAAGCAGAGATGAGAGATGGAGAGAAACTGGTCTTAATGCTATCTTCCAAGTGTCTAAATCCAGATATCCTAGAGCCCATAGAACCTATGTAATTTTCAGGTATATAAGAAACTTAGGGAAGCCTGGGTTGTACAGTCAGTTAAGTGTCTGACTCATGGTTTCAGCTCAGATCTTGATTTTAGGGTCGTGGGATCCAGATCCGCATCAGACTCCACGCTGAGCCCAGAGTCTTCTTGAGATTCTCTCCCTCTTCTTTTGCCCTTCCTGCTCATGCTCACTCTCATTCTCTCTAAAATTAAATGAATAAATCTGTAGTTTATCTGTAAAACTGATTATTCAATCACTGAAAAGATTTTGAATTTGAAAAGATTTGACTAATTTTGCCACAAGGTAAACGACTTGAAAATGTAAAATCTTACAGGTAGTTTCTCAAGATAGTTTATGACATATTAATAACAGCTTAACTCTTAAAAACTTATCCTTCCTGCCTCCCTCATCAAAGCCTATAATAAATGACATAAATTAAAAGGCTTTGCGAAACTAAGAATTAGACCATAGATATAAAATATTTCAAATAATAATTTTTCAAACCAAATTTACCAGCGCTTTTAACATTTGCGCATGGAAGGTGACTCTAAAGCATAGACTATACTAAGGATAGGCAAGGTACAGTGGGAACCAAAGTACAGTAGGGAAGAAGGGGTCCACGTTACCAGCTCCTTCTTACTTAATATTTCACAAAATGCATGTATCACGCATGGGAGGCCAGGAAGCGAAAACAAAAATCCCAGATTTCAGCAGGCTTCATTTTTGCTCAGCTTTCTTTTTTGCTCACACTAAATGTGCAGTGTGGATCGGGGACTCTGCTCCACCATCACTCAGGGTTGGAGGCTCTACCTACTGATTAGTAGCTGAGCCATCTAGAAAACTCAGCTTCCTTATCTGCTGTGCAGTGGAAAAAAGAGAATGAAGAACTCACCGCTGTGGTTAAGGACTCACACTAGAAGCGACATACATCATTGCTGCTCCGAGCCTGAGGCAAAATTAGTCATGAAGCCCAGTTTTAGCTAAAAGAAAGGCTGAGAAATGACAGTGAATCACATGGGATATTTGGTGAGTAATAACTATGTCTTCCAGGATATCTGGATATCCCAAAACAGATATCCAGATATCCCAGAGAACAGAAAGAAATGGAATGGAAGGCATGTGCTCCCTTGACTCATATGTGACTATATCATGTTTACAAGTATATCTTGTACTTTTGTATTAGACTTTTCAAAAAGCAACTTTCTATACCAATCAGATGGGCTGCAGTAAATGTAGACATTAAGATAATCAGTGACTCGGGAATGAATGTAATTACATCTGGTAACTTATATTGGGATGAATATACTTTTAGTCAGTTAATCAAGTAGCCAGAAGAACCTAAACTGATAATGGGCAAGAGTGTGTGTGTGTTTGTGTGTGTGTGTGTGTGTGTGTGTTTCCATGGGTGTCCATCCTCAGTCTCAGGAGAACATGAGTACCTCCTTGGTCTGCCTCATGTTAATGGATGTGAGGGAAGATGCAATATGTACACCTGAAGAGTGACTTAAGAAATCCTCTGATGTATTTTTAGAAAGCTCTGGATGGCAGTCATTTTTGTCTTTGTTAAGTAGTCTGAACCCTAAAAGTGGGCTAAAGTTTGCCAGTACTGCCCCTTAGGGAATGTTTTGAAAATCTGTGGTGGTGTGTTTTATTTTTGGGTTTTGTTCATTAAAATAATTGGAAGGCCCTACTGGCATTTAGTAGGCAGGAGTCCTGCATCTCTTGACATTTGAAAGCCCCAATTACCGTTCATATTTATCATCATCTGAGCCTATATAATTAAAATACTCTTTTCATATAAACAGAAAAAAAATGGGGGAAGGTGTTGGACTTTTTTTTTTTTTTTTACTTTTCTAAGAATGCAACTATTATATAAAGAGAGGGGAGGGGCGCCTGGGTGGCTCAGTGGGTTAAGCCGCTGCCTTCGGCTCAGGTCATGATCTCAGGGTCCTGGGATCGAGTCCCGCATCCGGCTCTCTGCTCAGCGGGGAACCTGCTTCCCTCTCTCTCTCTGCCTGCCTTTCCATCTACTTGTGATTTCTCTCTGTCAAAATAAAATCTTTAAAAAAAAAAAAAGAGGGGGGAGTTTTCACTGTGTTTTCCTGAGTTTGACAAAGAAATGTTTTTTGTTTTTTGTTTTTTTAAGATTTATTTATTTTAGAGAGAGAGAGACTGCAAGGGGGGAGAGGCAGAGGGAGAAGGAGAAAGAATCTTTTTAATTTATTTCTTAAAATTTATTTTTATTTAAATTCAAGTAACATATAATGTGCTATTGGGTAGATGGCAGTGATTCATCATTCTTATATAACACCTAGTGCTTATTACATCACATGCCTTCCTTAATGTCCATCACCCAGTTATCCCATCCCCCCGACTCCTGTCCTCTCCAGCAACCCTAAGTTTGTTTCCTATGCTTTAGAGTCTCTTATGGTTTGTCTCCCTCTCTGATTTCATCTTGTTCTATTTTTTTTTCCCCCCAGAAGAGAGAATCTTAAGCAGATTCTGTAATCAGCCCAGAGCCAGATGCAGGGTTCGATCTCACAACCTGGAGATCACAACCTGAGCCAAAACCGAGTCAGACACTTAACAGACTGCACCACCCTGGCACCCCAAGAAATGCTTTCTATTTCAAAAATTCATGAGACCGAGGCACCTGGGTGGCTCAGTGGGTTAAGCCGCTGCCTTCGGCTCAGGTCATGACTTCAGGGTCCTGAGATCGAGTCCCGCATCAGGTTCTCTGCTCAGCAGGGAGCCTGCTTCCCCCCCCCTCTCTGCCTGACTCTCTGCCTACTTGTAATCTCTCTCTGTCAAAATAAATAAATAAAAATCTTTAAAAAAAAATTCATGAGACCGGTGACAGCACTGCTAATGATATTTGCATTCATAATTATTCTCCACAAACATACAGGCACCTGATGACATAACTCTACCTTCTAATGAAGTCAAGCTTGCTTATTGAGATAGCGGAGTAACACATTATTATAAAATATTTTTTGGGCGCCTGGGTGGCTCAGTGGGTTAGGCCACTGCCTTCAGCTCAGGTCATGGTCTCAGGGTCCTGGAATCGAGTTCCACATCAGGCTCTCTGCTCTGCAGGGAGCTGCTTCCCTCTCTCTCTCTGCCTGCTGCTCTGCCTACTTGTGATTTCTCTCTCTCTCTCTCTCTGTATCAAATAAATAAATAAAATATTTTAATAAATATTTAATATTTATTAATATTTAATAAATAAAAAAATAAATAAAAAAATAAATAAATAAATAAAATAAAATATTTTCCTTTCTTCTCCCATTTTTATTACACTTAAAATGCTAGGTGTTCTTCAGAATTATGAAGTAGTCAATAATAACGCTTACAAATTTGATCTTTGGATAGTAAAGGAACATTTAAAATATCTGCTATGAAGGAATTGGATCTGGAAAGATTGAGAAGCAATGTGTTAGCAATATGGCATGATGTTTAAAAATCAGAGTTCAGGGACGCCTGGGTGGCTCAGTTGGTTGGACGACTGCCTTCGGCTCAGGGCGTGATCCTGGAGTCCTGGGATCGAGTCCCACATCAGGCTCCCAGCTCCATGGGAAGTCTGCTTCGCTCTCTGACCTTCTCCCCTCTCATGCTCTCTCTCACTGTCTCTCTCTCTCAAATAAATAAATAAAATCTTTAAAAAAAAAAAAATCAGAGTTCAGAGGTAAGTAGATCTGTGCTCAAGCCTTAGTTCTATTATATAACCTCGGGCAAATAATTTAACTACTCTAAACCTTCACAGGTAGAAGTCTCTCAACTCTAGAATGGAAATACTACCAGTTATGTCAGTCATTTTGAAGGCTAAAGGAGATAGATGGTTAGCTTGTGCCTGGTCTTTAGCAAGCAAGCAACAGATAAGTTATGGCCATTAATTCTAAGTTACTATTATAAATACAGTTTAAAATTCAACATAAAACATACAGAAGCTAGAGTCTCAGAACCTTAGAGCTCTTAGGTGGTAATGTCAAAATGGTTCTCTTTGTTTTTCTCTAGTCTCCTGGGTCGGGGGCGGGGAGCTGGTTTCTATTTCCTCAAATTCTAGCTAAGCCCTGTCAAGTCTGCTTGAAAAGTAAAAACTGTTAAAGTGTGTTTACATAGAACCCTGAGATTTTTTTTTTTTTGTCAGTATCTCTCCATTTTCTTTTTCCTGTTAAAAAATAGTTACTTTATACACATGCCATCAACTAACAATGCACCTTCCACCCACACAGGCTGCCATCTTGGTGGGTCTGAAAGGATGGCTCTATTTTTACTTGCCTTCAGGAGCTGGCTCTTTGAAAACAGGCAGTTCAGCTCTATAGGCTGGAAATGTGTTTCTACTTTGCTTTAGGGTCAGATATAATACAAGGTGTTAATGATCTCATCAGTAAAATATGCTTCATGAGATGAGCATTCCAGACTAAATTAGGCCATGGCTTTATAATCTCTCCCACCTGTTCCTAAATTTCATTACACAGTGTGGCTATTAATTGTCCAAAAAGAGACATTTCCAACTCCTGTCCTGGAGCTGGGAGGGGTGCTGGGAGTGTCAGGGAGTGGAATACAGTCTTTGTAGCTGGGACAGGGTGGGCCTCACTGTGTAGGTGACATCTGAGAAAAGACTTGAAGGAGGTGAAGTTGTGCACCATGGAGATCTCTGGGGGAAGAACATTCTAAGCAGAGGGAAACTTCCGTGGAAAGACCTGCTGGAATAACAGCACAGAGTCCAACGTGGTGAAGGGGGTAAGGAGAGGACTTGTAGAGGTAAGGCCAGGTAGGTCATGGGCGCCAGGTCCTTGGGGGCCTGTGGGCCACCCTAAAGATGTTGGCTTTCACTCTGAGTGAGATGGGGTGTCACTGAACAGTTTTGATTAAAGAAATGACATGACTTGAATTACGTTTTAAAAGAATGACTCTGGATTAGAATGGCCTGTGTAGGGAAGAGAAAAAAACCTTTTTCCTACACCCTACCCTCTTTTATTCAATGGTTCTGGCTCTGCAAATTTTACTGACAAAAGACAGATGAGAAGAAAAACATACAAGTTTTACTTGATGTTACTTTTTCCATGACATGGGAAAAAGGTGAAGACTCAAAGTGGGTGAGCCTAAGAGCTTATATACCATTTTCAACAAAGAGCAGTAAACCACAGAGACTTAACAAGACAAAGGAAAGGGATGTTCAGGCTGTTGAGGGCTGCAAGCTGTGGGAAGGTAGTACATGGTAGAGATGGGTGGGAGGTAAGGGCTTTCTTAGCAAGGTTGTTTGTGTAGGTCTTTGGGGGGAGGGCAACTTTCTGCCTTCTTCCTTGCCTTAACACATCCCCCAGGATAAGGGACAGTGGGCAGGCCTCTTTCAGGAGTCTCTGGTTCTAGTTAGATAAGGCAAGCTCTAGGAAGCCTTCTTTCTTCAGCTATTGTATTTCAAATGCCTTGGCTTAGCTTCTGCTTAAAGTAATCCTTCCGCCAAAGTGGCATAATTTAGGGTGGCATATTCCAATCCCCTTTAGCCTGCATGGGGACAAAAATGGGAGGAGGGAGTCTCACAGGAGGTTCCTACAATAGCTCAAAATGGGAGATAATGATGTTTTGCACCCGAGTGAAAACAGCAAAGGAGGTGAGGGACACTCGGATCTATGGATGTACAGATGGTAGAGCCAGCATAACTTCCTATGGTGTGGACATGGGGTGTGACAGAAGGGTCCACAATGATTCCAAAGTTTCAATCCTAGAACTGTGAATCATTAAGCTAGTTGAAAGAATGAATGGTCTCCAACTCAGTTCTGTGTGTTTTTCCTGGAATTGTCTGGCTCTGTTGGTTAAGAATATTCTGTCATCCTTAGAGGATCCTAATTTCCTCTGAACAGCTCAGTCAACAGGCCAGCTCAGCACAGAGTAGTGCACCACACCAGCGATGTAGGATGCAACTCATCCGAATTCCACAGGTGTCCTTGCTGAGATGGACTAGGGCGCACCCTCAGAAGCCTCTGCTGTCTTTATGACTTCCCCGTAAGAGAAAATATGAGTTCAGATGTCCGCTTTCATTAAGAAAAAAGAAAGAAAAAGTAAATAAAGCCATGTAATCATTCTGTAAAGAATATGAGCAAGAGAAGGCACTTTCTCTTCATCATTGCTATGGGGAAAATTCACACAGTTCTTGACCCTGCCAGAATCTAGAAAAGAGAAAGGTGCCTAAACCCTCCTGGAAAAAAAGCAAATAGAAAGGGTAACCTTTTTGCCACTGGTAAGTTTCCCTCACTGACCTGGACCAGGCAGTTTTCCTGTCCCCGTATCCCCAGGAACAACAGTCTGCTTTTTCTTTGTAATTTTCTCCTCAGTTTTTGAGATATAATTGACATATAACACAGCATAAGTTTAAGATGTACAGTATGATTTGATATATGTGTATATGGTAAAATGATCACCACAATGTTTAGTTCAGATCCTTGACTTTACATACTTACAATATGTTAGTTACCATACAGTACATCATTAGTTTTTGATGTAGTGTCCACAATAGCCACACTGTGGAAAGAGCCGAGATGCTCTTCAACAGATGAATAGATAAAGAAGATGTGGTCCATATATACAATGGAATATTACTCAGGCATCAGAAAGGATGAATACATAGTTGCAATTTTATTGTGGTAAGAACTCTTAAGACCCACTGTCTTAGCAACTTTCAAATATACAGTACAGCGCTGTTAACTATAGTTATCATTATACACTACAACCCCAGAATATATTTGCCTTATAATTAGAAGTTTGTACCTTTGACCACCTTCACCCAATCTCTGCACACCTCCTGCTTCTGGAAACTACCAATTCAATCTCTGTTTCTACAAGTTTGGTTTTTCAGATTTCACATGTTAGTCAACAGCAGTCATGTCTTAACAGACTCTTTCTGCCAACAAAGAGTGAGGAAAGCAAACCGTTACTGTTCTTAATACTTATGCTTTGAACTATTACTAATTTCCATAAACCATTCTTTCTGCCCATTCTTTCAAGCCCATTCTTTCTGCTTTCAAATGCTATGCACATTTCACTATACCCTGTCCTCAAGTTGCTTAGAGACTAGGAGAAGGAAGGTATATACAGATAATGAAAATATAAGACAGAGTTTGAGAAGAGCCATGAGAAATTCAAGTAATTGAGAACACAGACTCTAGAGCATCTTAAATTCAATCCTTTCTTTGCCACATACTGGCTGTGTAGTCCTGGGAAAATTACTTACCTTGATTTTCTCATTTGGAATGAGATGGAATAGATGGAATACTAACAGAACTTAACTTGTAGTGTTATTTTGAGAATTGACTGAGGATAGCTACACCCATATAGTAAGTAACATATATGTGCTATTGATGATGAGGAGTTCCAAAAATGCTTCAAGGAAGAAATGGCCTTGGAAGAAAGGGTAGTACTTGGATAGTAACAATTAAGGGAAAATTCCAAACACAGAAACTAGAATGATAGAAGATTTGAAAATTGGAGAATCTCAGAGGAGCAACAGTCAGAGTTTGGCTGGAATGTAGAGTGGTGATTCTCCATGCTGTGACATGAATAAAGGGTTCTAGGTGTACTTTGTTAAATGACAGCCCCAGGCCTGAGGTATAATTTGGTTCCTTCCCAGGAAAGTGACCCCCACCCCCAACCCCTAACACCAGTGAATAAGCAGTTAAGAGACTGAAGCTGGGAAGGTAGACTGGGGTCAGGTCACAATCCTAATACCAGGGTAAGGGGTTGAACCTTAATTTTTGCTACTGAAGAGTTGTGACAGTGAATGCTATCATCAGAGATGTTTCCACATGTGAAAATGCACATTTTAAAAACACCATTGTCAACTATCTCATGTTATACACTGTATAAGAAATTATATTAGTTAATCAAAAACCATTCTGGGGAGAAGATGGTAATGTGAGAAGTCCTAGGCTCACCTCAACCCACAGACACAACTGGATAACACCCATGTCAATGTAAATAAAAAATGACCCAAAGACTGGAAGAACGCACTCTCCACAGCTACATGTATAGAAGAGGCCACTAAGAGGGATTTGGAGAATTGTCCATGGGAGGGAGGGACACCAGAGGTGTGGAGAAGGGAGAGAAAAAGATCCTCATACTGCACACCCCAGGCTTGGGGAACCTGTATAGAGAAGACATTTGGCTTTGAGAACCAGAGGGGCCTAATTCTGTGAGTTCTCACAATCAGTGGGGATTAACATCTGGAATTTTAAAGATCAGTAGGCTCAGCTCTGGGAGAGGTGGGAAGGTGAGAAGAAAATGAGTCTCCACCTTAAAGAGACAACACAAAAAAGAAGCCTGTGGAGATACAGCATAGAAGCAGTATTTTAAAAAATGTCTGGGGTCTACAGGAATAAGATTTACTTACTAATCTCAGAGCATGTGATTGAGGGCCAGGGAACTTGACAAGACATCTCCAGGAACAAGGGAGCTTCCAGGCACTGTTTCCCTCCCACCTCCCAGCCTAGACACCTCTGGGAACCAGCAGAGCGCCAATGTTCTACACTTAGCTTGCTAACGGTGTGCCCCAACCCCACATTCTCCTGAAGACACACCCCTCCAGCCAGGCTGGCCTCAGTCTGGGCAGCTGCAGTTCCCCTCAAACATGCCCTTGGCCAGAGCCCAGCCAAAGCAGTGCCACAGCAGCATGCAAACAGGCCTGACAGGGGCCAGCACCACTCCAAAGTGGCTCCAGCCCTGGGAGAGGGGAACATAACCACACACACCTATCTGACTGCACCACTGTGGTGGGAAGAAACATCTGATCTGACCACAGACACCATCCACCAATGAAAACCTCTCAGGGGACAACGCAGGGAAAGTGACCTGCAGTTTGGAGCTCCTACATCCCTGGCAAATGCTTGGTCTGACTTAACTCAAGCCCAGGGTGGCCCTGGACTGGCCCAATAACAACATAGGGACCAAACCCTGCTCACAGCAGGCAAAGAGATCCATTGCAGACAGCTGGACTGAAGAAAAAGCAACTCAGCCACAATAATAGGGAGACACACATGGGAGACATCCCTGAAGTGCCAGGTTCTGGTGAAGAGGAGTCACTGCACTGTTGGGCACCAAAGGACCTCTTCTTGCCACTACTTGCAAAAGTAGGGGACATAGGTGACTTTTCTAACACAAAGAAACAGACAGAGGGTTAGACAAATTGATGAGACAGAGGAAAATGTCCCAAATGAAAGAACAGGACAAAATCATAGCAAGAGAACAAAATCAAAGGGAGACAAAGAATGTGCCTAAGAGAGAATTTAAAGTAATGGTCATAAAGATACTCACTGGTCTGGAAAAAAGAATGGAGGACCTCATTGAGAACCTCAACAAAAAGACAGAAAACAGAAAGCAACCACAGATGAAGAACTCAGTAACAAATAAAAAATACACAAGATGGAACACATGGTAGACTAGAGGAAACAGAAGAACATATCAGTGACTTGCAGGAAAGAGTAATGGAAAGCAATCAAGCTGAACAGGTGAGGGAAAAATAATAACAAAAATAAAAATAGAGTTAAGGAACTCAGCAACTCCATCAAACATAACATTTGCATTACAGGGGTCCCAGAAGAAGAGGGAGAAGAGGGGGCAGGAAATTTATTTGAAGAATAATAAATGAAAACTTGAATCCAGGGAAGTAAATGGAAATCTAGACCCAGGAGGCAAAGAGATCCACCAAAAAAATCAAGCCAAGGAGGTCCACACCAAGACACATAGTAATTAAAATAGCAAAAAGTGATAGAGTATTTTAAAAGCAGCAAGATAAAAGACAACAGTTACAAACAAGGGAAACCCCATAAGGCTATCAGCTGATTTTTTTGGTAGAACCTTTGTAAGCCAGAAGAAAGTGACACAATATATGCAAAGTGCTGAAAGGAAAAAGCCTGGAGGCAAGAATACTCTACCCAGCAAGGCTATCATTCAGAAGAGAAGGAGAGATAAACACCTTCTCAGAAAACAAAAGTTAAAAGAATTCATGCTCACTAAACCAGCCCTACAAGACATATTAAAAGGGACTCTCTGAGTGGAAAAGTAAGAAAAGTAGGAAACATAAAAGCAGTAAAAATTAGTACATCTATAAAAATCAGTCAAAGGATTCACAAAATAAAAGGATCTAAAGTATGACACCATATACCTAAAACATAGTGGGGAGGAGAGGAGTAAAGAACGGGTTCAAACTTAAGTAGCCATCAAAATAAAACAAAACAAAAACTTAAATGACCATCAACTTAATATAGATTACTATTTCTATATGCATAAGATGTTACATATAAACATAATGGTAACCACAAATCACAAATCAGTAATAGATAAGCAAAAAAATCAAGAGAAAGGAATCCAGGTATATGTATTTTCCTGATCACAACGCAATGAACTAGAAGAAAAAATCTGGAAAGAGCACAAATACATGGAGGTTAAATATCATGCTACTAACCAATGAATGGGTCAACCAGGAAATCAAAGAGGAAATAAAAAAATACAAAAAATGAAAATGAAACACAACAGTCCAAAATCTTTGGGATGCAGCAAAAGTGATTTTAAGAGGGAAGTTTATAGCAATATAGGTTTATTTCAAGAAGCAAAAAAAAAAAATCTCAAAACAATCTTACCTTATATCAAAAGGAGCTAGGAAAAAAAAGGAACCAGCAAAACCCCTAAACTAATAGAAGGAAGGAACCAATAAAGATTAGAACAGAGATAAATGAAATAGAAACTAAAAAAAAAAGAGAGAGAGAGAGAACTCAAACAGAATCAGAAATGAAAGAGGAGAAATAACTGATGCCATAGAAGAACAAAGGATTATGAGAGAATATTATTAAAAATTATATGCCAACAAACTGGACAACCTAGAAATGGATAAATTTCTAGAAACATATAACTTCCCAATACTGAAGCAGGAAGAAATAGAAAACTTGAACAGACTAATTACCAGCAATGAAACTGAATTAATAATCAAAACACTATCAATAAACAAAAGTCCAGGTCCAGATGGCTTCACAGGTGAATTCTACCAAACATTTATGAGACTGACATGCCTACTGCGCTAAGGAGGCACCTCTACCAAACATTTAAAGAAGAGTTAATACCTATTCTCAAACTATTCAAAAAAAAAAAAAAAAAAAAAGAGGAAAGAAATCTTCCAAATTCATTCTATGAGGCCAGCATTACTCTGACACCAAAACCAGCTAAAGATGCTACAGAAAAAAAGAAGTACAGGCCAATATCTGTGATAAACATAAATGCAAAATTACTAGCAAACCAAATTCAATAAGACATTAAAAAAATTCATTCACCACAATCTACTGGAATTTATTATTGGGATGCAAGGGTGGTTCAGTATTTGCAAATCAATCAACATGATACATCAATCAAGAAGAGAGAGGATAAAAAGCACATGATCATTTCAATAGATGCAGAAAAAGCATTTGAAAAAGTACAACCATTCATGATAAAAACTATCAAGAGAATAGTTTTAGAGGGAACATACCTCAACACAATAAAGAAAAACATATATGAAAAACCCATCACTAACGTGATACTCAATAGTGAAAAACTGAGTTTTCCCCTAAGATCAGAAATAAGACAAGAATGTCCAATCTTTCCACTTTTAGTCAAAACAGTATGGAAGTCTTAGCCACAGCTATCAGACAAGAAAAATAAATAAACAGCATTCAAATTGGTAAGGAAGAAATAAACCTTTCAGTATTTGCTAATGACATGACACTTTAAACAGAAAACCCAAAGACTCCACCAAAAAGCTACTAGACCTTATAAATGAATTCAGCAAGTTTGCAAGATACAAAATCAATGTATAGACATCTGTTACATTTGTATGTACTAATAGTGAAAGAGTGGAAAGAGAAATTAAGAAAACAATCCTATTTGCAATTGTACCAAAAATAATAAAATACCTAGAATAAACTTAACCAAGGAATTATAGGCCTGAATTCTGAAAACTAAAAAATATTGATGAAAGAAATTGAAAACAACATAATAAAATAGAAAGACATTCCATGATCATGGATTAGAAAAACTAATATTGATAAAATGTCTATACTACCTAAAGCAATCTAAAATTTAATGCAATCTCTATCAAAATACCAATAGCATTTTTCACAAAACTAAAACAAACAATATTTTCAGTGAACTACAAATGATTCTTAATAACCAAAGCAACCTTGAAAAACAAAGAAAGAAATATCACAATTCCAGATTTCAAGTTATACTACAAAGCTGTAGTAATCAAAACAGTATGGTACTGACACAATAACAGACTTGGTAATCAATAGAAAGTAGAAAGTAGAAAGCCCAGAAATAAAACCCATGATTATATGGTCAATTAATCTTTGATAAAAGAGACAAGAATATGCAATGGGAAAAAACAGTCTTTTGGGGACTCAGTTGATTAAGCGTCAACCTTCAGCTCAGGTCACAATCCCAGGGTCCTGGAATCAAGTCCCACATCAAGCTCCTTGCTCAGCAGGGAGCCTGCTTCTCCCTCTGCCTACCTCTCTCTGTCTCTCTCTCTCTCTGACAAAAATCTTTAAGATAAAAAAAAGAGAAAGAAAAGAGTCTTTTCAACAAATGGTGTTAGGAAAACTGGACAGCTACATGCAAAGTAGGAAACTGAACCACTTTGTTACACCATAAACACAAATAAACTCAAGATTAAGGACCTAAATGTGAAACCTAAAACTATAAAAATCCTAGAAGAGAGCACAGGCAGTAATTTCTCCAACATTGGTCATAGCAACCTTTTTCTACATATGTCTTCTGAGGCAAGGAAAACAAAAGCAAAAATAAACTATTGGGACTATGCAAAAATAAAAAGCTTTTGCTCAACAAAGGAAACAATCAACAAAACTAAAAGACAGACAACCTACCGAAAAAGAGAAAATATTTGCAAATGACATAACTGCTAAAGGACTGGCATTCAAAACATATAAAGAATTTATATAACGCAACACCAAAAAAATAAGCCAACTAAAAAATGGTCAGAAGATATAAACAGACATTTCCCCAGAGGCAGAGTTGGCCAACAAACACTTGAAAAGATGCTCAGCATCACAAATCATCAGGGAAATACAAATCAAAATCACAATGAGATATCATCTCATACCTATCAGAATGGCTAGAATCAAAAATACAAGAAAAAACAAGTACTGGCAAGATTGTGAAGAAAAAGGGACTCCTGTGCACTGTTGGTGGGAATGCAAACTGGTGCAGCCACCATAAAAAACAGTATGGAGGTTTGTCAAAAAATTAAAAATAGAACTACCATATGATCCAGTAATTCTACTACTAGGTATTTATTGAAAAAAATATGACAACATGGTATATGCACCCCTATATATATTGCAGCATTATTTACAATAGCCAAATATGGAAGCAGCCCAAGTGTCCACTGATAGAACAGATAAAGAAGATGGGGTATATATATACAATGGACTATTTTTTTAAAAGATCTTATTTATTTATTTGTGTGTGTGTGTGAGAGAGAGAGAGAGAGAGCACAAGCAGGCAGAGTAGCAGGCAGAGGCAGAGAGAGAGAGAAGGAGGCTTCTCGCTGAGCAAGGAGTCCGATTCGAAACTTGATCCCAGGACCCTGGGGTCATGACCTGAGCTGAAGGCAGTGGCTTTGCTGACTGAGCCACCCAGGCATCCCTATACAATGCACTATTACTCGGCCATAAGAAAGAATGAGATCTTGCTCTTTGTAACAACATGGATAGATCTAGAGACTATAATGCTAAGTGAAGTAAAATTCAGTCAGAGAAAGACAAATACATTATGATTTCACTCATGTGAAATTTAAGAAACAAAACAAATGAACAAAGGAAAAAGACAAACCAAAAAACACACTCTTAACTATAGAGAACAAACTGATGGTTACTAGAGGGGAGGTGGGTGGGGGGATGGGAAATAAGTAATGGAGATAAAGAGGACACTTCTCATGATAAGCATTGAATAATGTATAAAATTACTGAATCACTATATTTTACACCTGAAACTAATATAACACTGAATGTTAACTATACTGGAATTAAATGACAAAAACATTTTCCTCATATAGCATCTCCCACTGAAAGCAGGTTAAAGGAGTTGGTGGATAAATGTAGATCATGAAAACTATACGTATGTGAAGGCAAATGGAAAAGATCAGAACTGAGGAAGTGGTTACAACACATGTGTCCATGAGGCCAACCACTGGGCAGAGTTTTCAAAAGCTGACTGTCCCTGTTTGTATTATAGAAAGGCAATGGGACATCTGGGTGCCTCAGTAGGTTAAGCATCTGATTTCTTGATTTCAGCTCAGATCAGGATCTCAGAGTTGTGAGATCGAGCCCCCTATCTGGCTCCACACTGAGCATGGAACCTGCTTAAGATTCTCTAGATTCTCTCTTTCCTTTTCCCTCTGCCCTTCCCCTCTCACATGCACACATGCATTCTCTTGCTCTTAAAAAAAAAAAAAAAAAAAAAAGAAAGCAAAATGTTTATATTTTCCCAAACAAAATGCACTACTACCCTCTGGGAAAGTCAAATGCTCAAATCATTAAGACTCTCTCAGAGGCTACATATGTTGAGACAATGATCCCTTCCTTGAAGAGCTTGCTTCTTGGTTGAGGAAACAGATGAGGTCTACATTTGGAGTAACTTAAGGACAGTTTTTGTTTGTTTGTTTTTTAAAAACAGTTTTTTATAATAGCATTCTCAACAAGCAAATAAGTAATGTGCAAAGCCTTAAATGCCAAGGATAGAGCAGATACAGCTGCTGGATGACATCCAAGATGTCTTGGAAGACATCCAGGAAGAGAAGAAGTCTTGGCTCATTTAAATGGAGAATCCAGATATGAACATGATTTCAGGTCCAACTGGATCCAGGAGCTCAAACAATTTCGTCAGGATTCAAATTTTCCCTCTATTCTCTGCTTTGCTTATCCCTACATGATTTCATTCACCAGCTAATGCTTTGAATAATGAACTAGGAAAAGACTCAAGTTTGTTCTGCTTCAGCCATTTATCAATTACTGGATGAGTCACTTTGCCTGTGGCATGGGATACATGACTAGCCATGGCAGGGTAAGGAGTCCTCATAAAGTACCTGGTATCATTAGAGGGAAAGCATAATAGTCAGGAAAAATCAACATGCCTAACATAGAAATTACTATTAATCAGGAAACCATGAAGGGTATATCCAGCAGAAACAAGACAGTTATTCCTAAAATCTCAGAATGCAAGACATGAGAATAGGGTATATTTGAACAATCTGTTTTGAGAAAACTAAATACAAGTATTACCAACAATAGTTTGAGGCTTTGGTTTTCAAGCATTTATATTTTTAGCAGCAGAATATTCTTTTCTCTGAAAAGGCATTTCCTTACATGGAACCCTAAAATACAAACTATTTGAAAGTGGAACAGTTCTGAATGGAGTGGACAGGGGGTATGACCGGGAAAGGTACCCACTTGGGTCTTCTCCTCCTCTGAGGCTATGTGAGAAAAACCCCACACTATTTAAAAACCTACTGGCTTGGAGAATTTGTTAATATAAAGACCAGTACGCACTAAAAACACGAATGCTTCCAGAAGATTTTAAAAACCACAATAGGCAAATCTATAGACCCATGACAAATTACACAGAAAGTGAAGGAATTGCTAGTACTGCCCTAACCTTGAGATTGAGGTTGTGATCCTCAGGCATCTCACCTCAAGGTGTCCTTAAGGTCACTGTATAAGCAAAATACCAACCCTGTGCTTCTGCGGCTGCTCTCACTCTTAAGAAGAGGCTTTGGAGTTATATAGACTAGATTCAAGTTCCACTTCCAACTTACGAGTTGGGGGATCTTGAGCAAGTCACTTAATTTTCCAAGTTGTCCTCTAATGTGTAAAATGGGGTTGTTTTTATTTAAGGGGTCATCCCACAGATAAAAAGAGATAATCTAAAATCTAAATAAAACACACTAGAAGGCCTATCACACACTGAGCACTCAGCAAACCAGTAATTACGTTTTTTGGTCAGCAGTACTTTCAAGAAATTTACAGATACCGTTATTTGTCAGATAGGAGACTTTTGGCGGGGGGCAGGCAGGATATGTGTCTCAGTAGTACTAAGAACAAGAGAAACACTAAGACCAGGACTGATTCTAATGCTGAAAGCAATGCATACCCTGTGCCAAGGTCTAATCTATATGCTTTATAAATCTCAGCTCAGGGGCGCCTGGGTGGCTCAGTGGGTTAAGCCGCTGCCTTTGGCTCAGGTCATGATCTCAGAGTCCTGGGATCGAGTCCCACATCGGGCTCTCTGCTCAGCGGGGAGCCTGCTTCCCCCTCTCTCTCTGCCTGCCTCTCTGCCTACTTGTGATTTCTCTCTGTCAAATAAATAAATAAAAATCTTTTTTTAAAAAAAATAAATAAATAAATCTCAGCTCATTCAATCTCTCCAATAACCCTGAAAGGCAGACCCTTACAGACCCTTATGCCAATTTTACAAATGAGGAGACTAACCCTTAGAGAGCCTATGGCTTCTCACACCTTCACCAGCTATGTGTTGATGCCCAGCCAGTAAGTGGCCAAGGTGAGAAATGGGTTTTACTCGCAGCAACTGTGCATTTTAAGGTAAGGAAGAACTTTTTGGTAGTAAGGGTGGTTTAGCAATCAATCTGGCAACCACTCTGGAGGTCCTTAAACATCAATACTCTTCCCCTTGGAGGTTTTCCTGACTGTCTAGCTCGTGGATGGAACTACTAGATTCCATAATTCTTTGACTCAGCCCTTGTAAGAGTTGTGATGGAACAAGGAAGAGGGAGTGCCATTAACAGCTCTTTCCCCCTTTTTTCCCCTCTTCATCCCACCTGATCACTGAAATTGCCTCTTAACTCCATTTCCAATTCCTGATTCAACCCTCTTTTCTCAAACTGTTTCTTTCCAGAGCCTATGTATTTGATTCTCCCTCTTGGCCTGGCTTCTTCTGATTGGTAAATAGCTTGAATAGTCTGCCTGACTTTTGCTTTGGTTTCTCCCAAGGCACCCCCATGGTTCTCTCAGCTCCACATGCCTAGCCCTGAGAAATGGGACATCCTGACCCAGATGCCAAGGCTGCATACCCCAACTGGCCCCTGTTCTTCACCGAGGGGCGTCAGATGAAGCTAGGGTTGCTCAACACTTGTTCCAATTTCTGAGGCTTGCTAGGCCACTAGGTTCACTACTTCATAGTAACACTTTGTTGTTCTTCTACCCCCTTCTCCTATCTTCCAAACCCTGAAGTGTTTGGGTGATAGGCTTAAAGAAAAGACACTACTGTCTGTGAGCCCACAAGCACAAACAAACCAACACAGAGGGTTTTCAGATTCTTAAAACATTAACTGGCAGGAAGGAATACAGGCTAACAGTCATGGTTGCCTATGAATTTCTGTTTCTGAAAATTCAATTATTATAACAACAGTACAGGCACAATCCCACTCCTCTCAAATTACCCACATCATTTCAGTGTCAGCTCTTGAGATACACTGTGCCCTTAAGAAAAATAATAAACGAGGGTTGCCTGGGTGGCTCAGTCATTAAGCGTCTGACTTTGGCTCAGGTTCATGATCCCAGGATCCCAGGATCCTGGGATTGAGCCCTGCATCAGGCTCCCTGCTCGGCAGGAGCCTGCTTTTCCCTCTCCCACTCCCCCTGTTTGTGTTCCCTCTCTCGCTGGGTCTCTCTCTGTCAAAAAAAATAAATAGAATCTTTAAAAAATAATAACAAATTTAATTTTAACTAAAATACGCCCACATTTTCACCTCCTTTTTCTACTCCCTCTGGTTACTTTACCTACTTAAAAAATACGGAAGTAATGGGTAGGCGATGCAAAAGAAACAGGTCTTCTTATTTTCATCATTTTTATCTATGCTTCTTGAAAAGTTTCTTAATTACTTTTCTTCCATCTTGGATGATAAGCTTCCTACAATGTGTCCTTAGTTTGTCTGATGCATAGCTGTCCATGTTTGGCCAGAGAGTCACATTATAATTCACAAAGAATGTTCTGTTCTTCGCAAACCTAGATGTGTTACCAGTGGCTTTTAAAATTATGTTACAGCTTTACTGAGATATAGTTTACATACCATAAAATTTGCTCATTTAAAGGGCACAGCTGAATGATTTTTACTATGTCCACAGGTTGTACAGCCAGCACCACAATCAACGGTAGAACTTTCATTAAGCCCCCGAAGACACCCCATATCTACTTCATTCCCTCCTCTTCTTCTTCCCCATGGAACTCACCCATTATAAGAGCAGCAAAATGTATAGAAATGGTATTTTACCTTTGATTAGCTCTTCATTCAATCCCACATGTTCCTGATTGGGTTGGGGGAGTGATGCTCTCTTCCAAGAGGCCAAAGAGGCATTACATTAGGAGGCATTCCAGTGTTAATAGCTAAGGGTGACATTTCAGTAGCCACAAGCACAATCCACAACAAAGAACATATCTTTATTGACTCAATTACTTGGAAATAGAGTATTAAGAACTTTTCTTCTTTCCAAGAACCATTCCTAAACTGGAAAAGAGGTTTTTATAATTCCATCAAAAGTCTGTACACAAATTTTCCCAGGACCCTCTGCCCCACCTTTGGCACCCCTTCCTCCCTCTTAACTCTCAAGATGTCACACTCTTTCAAAATGCTGAGCCTTCTCATGTCCCCAGCTTATGAGGGCCCTCCCAACTTTGGTGTGCCAACAGGCTCAGACATAATTCCACACCTCCAGTATGTTCTCTCTGCCTGTGCATTCCTCAACCCCCATCAAAGCTTAAGTGTCCCATATCTTATCTCCTTTAGGTACTAGTTTCGTCAATTGCAGTGGATGGTATAAAGTTAATATGTCCTCCTCCTAGTTAATATAAAATCCTGACTCACTGTTGTTCTATTTAAACATGACAATCAATGTTCTGAATAATTGTATTGGGGGAATGACAGCAGGTACAGGAAGAAGAGAGGCAGAAGCTGTGATTCTTTTAGGAATTAAATGCATTTGAGTCAGAGATCTGTGTCAGAGGCCACACTACACATTTGGTGGAATGGCAGTGAATGAAACAGCTCCCTGATGAAACAGTCAAGGCTTCTCAAGCTTGAGTGTGCCAAAGAATCACAGGGCACTTGCTATAATTCTGATTCTTGAGGCCCACCTCCAGAGTTCCCGCAGGTCTGGGGCAGGCCCAATATCATGCAGGCTCACCAGTAGTTCACAGACTACACTTCCAGAAATACTGGGCCAGAGAAACTGCAGACATAACACTTGCCAGCTGGGAACTCGGAGTCTTCGTGAACTTCTTTTTTCTCCTCTCTGCACTCTCTGCCTGCCATAGGGAGGATAAATACACACACGGAGAGTTCCCTGGGAAACATCACCAGAAAGTGCATAGGGCATAGTTCAAAGTCTTGAAGGCTTAAACTCAGAGGCCCGAAATTTTCTTTTCTTTCAGAAAATTGAAAGCCCACAGAAAGGTCACTACCACAGTCTATCCCACACTAGGTCCACCAGCTGCTACTATCTGATCACACACACTGCACCCCTCACTCCTCTTCTACCAAACTCTCTGAAAGTAGACTCCAGACTTCCTTGCAGTTCACCCCTAAATTCTCCAGTTTGCATCTCTCGGGACAAGGACTTTCTCCTACACAACCACCAATGGTAATGGTAATCACCATTACCACACCTGAAAAGCCAGCTTTCATTTGGTAACATCACACCACTCACGGTTGAACTGCAACTCCCCTCCCATGGGCCACATGGCCTTTGGAACTGCATGCCCATCCAGGATGCAGGCAGGACTCCCATATTGTGTTTGGTTGTTAGGTCTCATTATCCCCCGACCCCAATCTGAAACCATATTTCTACTTCTCTTGGTTCTTCGTGACGTTGAATCCTCTTTAGAATACAGGTCAGTTGTCTACAAAATAACCCACGTTCCAGAATCTTCTCTTTCCTGGAATTCAATTGAGGTCAAACATTTACGGCAAGGATGCCTCATAGCTGATGTGGAATACCTTCCTTTCATGACTTCTAGGCACATAAAATGCAAGGTGATCACATGAAAGGAGGTGGCATGGTGCCATACGGTGTTTTTAGAGTTTCTCCACTTGCTAGAAGAACTTCTTGAAGAAGTTTACCTTTATTCCTCTATTGCTAGAAGCTGCCTGACACATCACTCTGGCATAGCTCAGTAGTTGGTGGTGCTGGGTTTTCATTTCTCCACTATATATAAATTGAAGAGAACTGTATTATTTTCTGTCTCCTAGTATTGTTGTAGACTTGAATTATAGATTATTGCATTTATTCTCCTTACGATATACACGCTTTTTGGCAGATGTATGGAAAGTTAGGAGTTAGAAGTTCTGTCATTATTTTATAAGAACTTGGAAGTCCTGAAAAAGCTTTTAGTGTCAAGTTGTCTTAAAGCCTCAGAGAGTTTGAGCCATACGTAAGCTATGAATATAACCAATTTACTCTTATCATAAGAAAGTATTTGTAGTATGTCAAAGCTTGTTTTTTTACCTACACTGGAGATGAAAATAAAGCGTGGATAGGCAGTGCTCAATAGTTCTTAAAATGAGCACAAAGATCGTTATTTTATATAAGTGTTTATATTTCTTCATATTTCATTACAAATTATTTTACAGCATTTCTAACAGGCTATTGTATGAACAATGTTATATATTTAATATTGTTCATTTCTATAGGGAAATCTTAACTGCCTCAGTAATGTGCTAGTCTGTGCTGCCAATCAAAGAAGCAATATAAAAAACTCTTGAAAACCTCAGAAATCCCAGACCATGCCTTAGTTTAGTTGAAGGTAGCTATGTGCAGGACTGGGAAGATAAGAAACTTCCTCATATATATAAGCCAGAGAAATAAAGTGAAAGCAAGTCACTTTAAATACTTTGTACACCAAGGCTGGGGTTAATTCATATTTAAAAATTAATTTATTGACAGAAATTGTCCCTCCAATTAAAAGCATTTCTCATGAAGAACTTTAGAGAGTCACAAAGCCATTGAACTGAAAGACACTTTAGATTTCTCCTTCGATCCTCTGGCTTTACTGGTGAAGAGGCTGAGGCTGGAAAAGACAGTCTGCTCAAGGTCATACTGCTAATCGAAGGTACATCCATAAAGACTTAAGAGGTTGAGATAAAGGTAAAAAGTCCAGGAACTTAGCAAGGGCAGATATCCAATGAGACAGGTCTTTGAGTTCCTTAAATTACTTCTCAGAGCTGAAGTCAGAACATCTATAAATACAGATGCCTCTGCCTTTTATGCACTTTTACCCCAGAGATGAGGGAATCTTATGCATTTCGTCTAAGATTACATCTTCTGTCCTGCTTTCTTCCTGGGACCCTCCCCCTCTAAACTGATCACAGTACAAACATGATTTACCTTTTTATATTTGTTCATGTGTACCACGGTAGACTCATTTATTGGGCCAAAAATAGCAGCAGTCCCATCTGAGGCATTAAAATCAAATGACCCCATTAAGCAAAGCCAATCCTCACTGGCCTTAAAAATCACTCACAGCATTGTAGGGCATCATAGGAATTTTAAGGGAAAATCCTCACTTAAAGCCATTGACAGAAACTGTATTTCTTTCTTTCTCTGGTCTCTTCCTTGGCTTGAAATATTCCCTGTGCTTTCTTGTTCCTTTCAAACCGGCTCATCAATCCATTCCTGGCTATCAGCCCAGGAAAGATGTGCCTGAACCCATTAGGCTGAGAGGGTTTCATTGTGTCACTGCACTGAAAGATTAAGTGGCCAGGATGACTTCATACGAAAGGACTGGAATAAATGCCATCACTCTCCCTGACATAGCAACTCAGACAGTGGGCATTTTTGACCTAGACAATCTTGACTCCTGAAGGAAAGGGAACAAGGATGTACACTCAAAAAACCAGGGCTGGAAATTCTTCCTATTCTTATAAGCAAAAGCTTTAGAGAAACACTGGATTAAAAAAAAAAACTGATTATTGGGAAGAAACTTTTTTTTCCAGGTCCAATACAATATAATTGACATACAACTCTGTATAAGTTTGAGATATAGAACATACTGAGTGGACATACACTGTGAAATAATTACCACAGTAACTTTAGATAACATCCATCATCTCATATAGATACAAAAGAAAAAAACTACCTAGTGATGAGAACTTTCAGGATTTACACTTCTTAGCCAATATCCAAAATGCAGCAGTGTTAACTACAGTCACCATGTTGTACAGTATACTCCTAGTATTTATTTGCCTTATAACTGGGAGTGTGTATCTTTTTTTAAAATAAAGATTTTCTTGGGATGCCTGGGTGGCTCAGTGGGTTAAGCTTCTCCCTTCCGCTCAGGTCATGATCCCAAGGTCCTGGGATCGAATCCTGCATCTGGCTCCTTGCTGGGCAGGGAGCCTGCTTCTCCCTCTGCCTCTGCCTGCCACTCTGCCTGCTTGTGCGCTCGCTCACTCTCTCTCTCTCTGACAAATAAATAAATAAAGTCTTAAAATAAAGATTTTATTTATTTACTTGAGAGAGAGAGAGAGAACAAGCAAGCAAGGGAGAGAGTACCAGTAGGGGAGAGGGGCAAAGGGAGAGAAAGAAACAGGCTCCCTATTAAGTAGACCCTGGGATCATGAGCTGAGCCCAAGACAGATACTTAACCGACTGAGCCACCGAGAAGCCCCAAAGTCTGTACCTTTTGACCACCTTCCTTCATCTCTCCTACCCCACTATCTTGGGTCACCACAATCTGTTCTCTGTATGTATGAGCAGGAGTTCAGTTTTGCTTTTTTTGTTTTGTTTTGTTTTTAGATTGAACATCTAAGTGAGACCATGCAGTATTTGTCTTTCTGCGGCTGGCTTACCTCACTTAGCATAATGTCCTCAAGGTACATTCATGCTGTCACAAATGGCAGGCTCAGAGATCTTTTTCCTATTTCATTTTATACAGACTCATTTTCTTTATCCATTCATCTGTCCATGAATACTTAGGTCCTTTCCATGTCCTGACTCTTATGAATAAGGCCTCAGTGAACATGGTGGTGAGGATAGCTCTTGGTGATAGCAATTTCATTTCTGGAAGGAACTCCCTGAGTGGCAGTAACCCCAGGTAACTGTAGCAGCACATTCATCCTGCAGACCAGTGTTAGTCTTTGGGGCATTATTTTCTTACCAAGGAGAACAGCCTCTCCTTTTCCTGCCATCTGCTCTGAGCTGGGGGATTTTCTTTCTTTTTCTTTTAAAATTTTTTTAAAGATTTTATTTAATTGTCAGAGTGGGAGAGAGCACACAAGCAGGGGAAGCAGCAGGCTCCTTTCTGAACAGGGAGCCCGATGCGGGGCTCGAACCCAGAAACCAGGGATCATGACCTGAGCCCAAGGCAGAGGTTTAACCCACTGAGCTACCCAGGTGCCTCTGAGCTGGGTGCTTTTCACTCAACCTACTATTCTTGCTCACTCTGCCTTCTGTTTTCCTTAGGACAGATTGTGTCCACTTTGCCCAGAAGTGCATGATCACAGAGAATGACTATGCAAGATGAAAAATTATCTTAATGGAAAAAATCGGGGTGCCTGGGTGGCTCAAGTGGGTTAAAGCCTCTGCCTTCAGCTCAGGTTATGTTCCCAGGGTCCTGGGATAGAGCCCCACATGGGGCTCTCTGCTCAGCAGGGAGCCTGCTTCCTCCTCTCTCTATCTCTGCCTGCCTCTCTGCCTACTTGTGATCTCTATCTGTCAAATAAATAAATAAAATCGAAAAAAAAAATTACAGTTGCCCTGTGATCTTCACAAAATGTTATCAGTGGCCTAATAGGAATTATATATTGGTCTCTGCCTCCCTGTTCCTGCCACCAGGCTTCTGAGATCCTTATAATTTCCTAAGTGATAAAAGCACTAGCAGCATCTCTTTTTCTAATATTTGGTCTTTGACCCATCTCTGATACAGGGCTCCCAAAACCCTTGTAAACTCCTAAATGGTAAGAGCTCTAGGAATACCTTTTGTTCCACTGAATCAACTCTGGGTGGGCTTCTGGATGGGGACTGGTCAACAGAAAGACTAAGACATAATTAGAAGTTTGGAATTTTCAGTCCCACTCCCTAACCTTCAGAGATGGGAGAAGGGTCAGAAGCTAACTTAATAATTGGTTATGCCTAGGTAAGCAAGTCTCCATAAAATTCGAATAGTATGATGTTCGGAGGGCTTCCAGATTGGGGACTATATGCACAGTGGGAGAGTGATACACCCTAACTCCATGGGGACAGAAGCTCCTGCACTCGGAACCTTCTCAGACCTTGCCCTATGTAACTCTCCGTCCGGCTGCTCATCTGTATCCTTTATCACAAACTTTAATAACCTGATAAACATAAATGTTTCCCTCAATTTTGTTAGCTGCTCTAGCAAATTAATTGAACCCAACGAAGAGGTTGTTGCTATCTGTGACCCACAGCCAGCTGGTCAGAAGCACAGCATGGGCTTGTGACTGGAATCAGAAGTGTGGCGTATATACTGAGGGGATAGGGGGAGAAGTCTTGTAGGACTTAGCCCTTAGCCTGTGAGATCTGATAGTGTCTCCAGGTAAACGGTGTTGGGGTTGAGTTGAACTGAAGGATATCTTGCTGGTGGCACCAACCAAGAATTGCTTGGTGTGGAGAAACCCCCCCGCCCATTCGGTGACTGGAAGTATCAGAACTGAAGCGTTTTGTGTGAGTAATGAAGGAAACACATAGGGAAGAAACTCACAGGAAAGAAGAACTGGATTCTTCCCTACAAAGAACTGGAGGAAAAAGCTGAGTTTTTCCATGTATGTTATCAAAGCATTAAAAGATCTTTCTTTTCGTAGGGGCGCCTGGGTGGCACAGTGAGTTAAGCTGAGTTTCAGCTGAGGTCATGATCTCAGAGACATGAGATCAAGCCCTGCATGGGGCTCCACACTCAGCAGGGAGTCTGCTTCTCTCTCTCTTTCTGCCCCTCCCTCTGCTCAAATGCTCTTTTTCCCCCAAATAAATAAAATCTTTTTTAAAAAGCTCTTGCTTTTCATAATAAATGTACAGAGAAATAGGAAAATGACAGAATTTCATACATCTTGATTAAAAACATTAGAAACACTGAGAATTAAATTTATTTCATTTCACTGTTTCTCAAGAGTAACTTGAATGGTGATCACTTTCTTCTTGTTATCTAATTTATGACTCAGGGCAAGCATCTTTCCAACGCTGTGGCAAATCATCTCAATCTTTAAGCTTGGATCAGGTTTTACATTTTATCCTTTCTGTTTTCAAAGACACTATGAAATGTCTCCAGGACTTCCTTTAATGTGAGGGTTTGGTTTTGTTTTGCCAGTGTCATGTCCTCTGAGACCTGTTGATCCTTTCTATCACTACCACTTGAAGTTCATGTGAGTCTGACTTGTTCCTCTGGCTGTGAATCTGGTGTGTTCTGAACAGCAGCCATGTCAACGTACTCACAGAGACAATTTCTTCTGGCATCCCATTTACCTCCAATTCCATAAATGGCGTCCCATTTACTTTACACTTTCAGCATTACCACCTCTTGTCTGTCTGGGGCCTTTCCATCTTTATTGGCCAGTGCCCTCTTTCAATTATTCCCTCTCACAAAGCCTCCCATGTGCGTATTGCTGGGACATTAGGAGGGAACACCGCTGCATATTCTGCCATGTTGATGAACGGAGTAACAGATATGCAGTGACCAAGCTTGAAGGAAGAGACATAACTGGTTACCGGATGATTTATTGATCTGTTATGCACATAGTGGTTTGTAGACTGAAAAGCTAGCAGTTGAATTTGTACTTGATGCTAACGCTATTACTCATAGTTAACACACGATGATAACTAAAATTTGAACTGTTGTGGGGGACTCTGATTATTAACTAAATTATTAACTCTGGTTATTAACTAAACCATGATAGCTGAAATTTGTGCTTATCGAAACCAGAAAGAGGAATGCATGTTTATACATGTGTCATTTTATATGGTTTTTATGGTCCTGATATAAAAGGGCTTGTCCTGTTCCCACTTAGGCAAAGGGAAAAATTATGTCAACTATCGTATTGTTCTTCCTTAACCAAGGAAATTATTTATACATCCATATCACTTAAAAAACTAGCCCAAACTAACAGGACATATAGATCATGATCCAGATAGGAAAGCTCAGTATTATCAAGATGTCAGCCCCTTCTTTACAAATTCATCTAGTGATACAACAAACCCAACTGAAATCCCAACAGAAGTTTAAGGGGAAGAGAAGTTTTATTAAATAGTTCTCAAATTCATCTGGAAAAATAAACATATGAGAAGAGGAGAGGAAAAAACTGCAAAACAAGAATAGTGATATAGGTCCCATTTTACCAGATCTAAAGCTCTCATAAGTAAAATAAGGACCCAGCCCCAGAATATGAAAAGGAGGTCCAATTCCCTGACAGCCAGTAGACAGAAACTGAAACGAGAAACCCCGTTTAAGTACAAGACTGTCAAATATTTAAGAGGACAGTATCTCTCAGTGGGTGATGTTGTGGTAATAGTGTCAACTGTGTAAAAACCTATATAACATGTATGTTATCATGTGTAAAAGCCTTTACACCGTGCACTTGACCCAGCATTCATGAGAAGTCGGGCTCCTCGTCAAAAAGCTATGTGTGATTTTTCAGGCCCAGACAAAGGCAAGTACAAAGGCTTTATCTAACAGCCCTCACTGGGAGCCATGCACTGCCATCTGAGGGGAGATAGAGACTAGGTCCCAGGTGCTCCCAGGTCAAACTGCGTATCTACAGTCGAAGCCTTGAACTTGCATCCCTAGGTGTCTCTCTTGGAGGCCTTAGGCAGAAGTCTTCTTCAGGTGCCTCTGGAGGACCTCATCATGGGAGCAGCGGAAACCTAGAAGACACTTCCTGCCACCCTGGCTTAGTACCTAGTACTTTTTCACTCTTGATCCTTCCTTCTCCCAGTTCCCTACAATCCCAGAGTCTACAAAAGTGCTAGGGACTCTTGTTTGGGGCTCCCTTAACAGTGAGACAATGCCCATGTCTGCACTGCTCTACCAGACCCTCAACCAGCGCAGGTTCTGTGGGGGAATCAAAGATGGCGAGTTAGTGCCTCCTCCTCCAGCTCTAGCTTTTGACTTAACCTACTGCAGAAAGAGAGTAAAACCTTGACTGTAACTTTAATTTTGGCTCATTCTTGCCTTAATTAACTTCAACACTTGACAGCTCAGCTGTCTTTTCATATCAACTGAGCTCCTGAGAACTTTTATTTCTAAGAAATAATTCCAAGGAAATAGTAAGGCAAATGTGCAAAGCAACATATAAAGATGTTCAACACAGGACTGTTTAGAATAGGAAGAATCTTTAAAACAAAAACAATTTTTCATCAATGGAAGACTGCTAAAATAAATTAAAATGCATTTGTATATTGAAATACCAGAAAACCACTCTAAGTGGTTGATTTATATTGATTTGCATTTATTAGCATGGAAATATGCCTCCAAAATAATGTTACATGGAAAAAAAAGTGACAGTATCACATGTACAATGTTGATGAAAAATAAACAAATCTTTTTTTTTTTTTTTGATGAGAAATAAAGAGTTTTCTTGGAGTCCAAGTTAGGACAGCTGCCTGGACAGACAATATTCACAAAGTAGAGAGTGCTCCAGGAAGAAACATTTGGTAAAGGGTTACCTATGTTTTTTTACATAGTTAAAATGATCATGATAAAGGATACCCCAGAAAGTTACAGATATTACCTCAGTTTTTAGTATGTACAAGGCTTGAGAACGTTAATCATATGAGAACCAGGGAGGTTTTTTCTTTTTCTTATCTTTATGTTTGGAATGCTTCTTATTTATTTTATATTTTAAGTGAAGCAGATGTACATTGTGTGCTCCGGGCACAAATAGAGCCCATGCTTTGAGGTTTTGCTGAGTCATTTTGACCTTGGTAGCTTCCTTGGGAGTCTAGGAGCAGGACCCAAAAACATTCAAAGTTGAAAATGTCCTTTCTCAAGAGTAAGGCTCTAGCTGTATTTAAACGTGTGTGTGCCTGTGTGTATATGTACGTGCTTGTGAGTTCACAGAGAAACATCTGCAAGTTTGACCATACTACTCTGTGATTGCTTACTCTTTGTAAAGAGTTGTTCTGAGTAGTTTATGTACATTGTCTTAACAGTTCTCAAAAGGTAGGTGCTATTGTTACATTCATTTTACAGATTAGAAATCTCATGCATGGACTATTAAACAACTTGCCTGAGGTCAGTCAGAGTTAATAAATGAAGGGGTTAAGATTCTAACCACCACCTTAAACCCAGATCTAACCCATTCTGAGCCTTCTCATAAAGCAGTCTCTCCAAGATAGAGTTAGTGATGATCTCTGGTAGTGGAGTTGCAATGTGATTGGCTTTTATGCTTTTCAATGGTGTTTGAATTTTTCAAAAATACATTACTTTGACTCCTTAAAAAACAAAATTATTTTTTAGAAAAAATGAATACAGCACCCATAAAATATTTCTTTTAGAATTAAATCCTTTGCTTTTTTTTTTTTTTTTAAAGATTTTATTTATTCATTAGACAGAGAAATCACAAGTAGATAGAGAGGCAGGCAGAGAGAGAGAGAGGGAAGCAGGCTCCCCGCTGAGCAGAGAGCCCGATGCGGGACTCGATCCCAGGACCCTGAGATCATGACCTGAGCCGAAGGCAGCGGCTTAACCACTGAGCCACCCAGGCGCCCCAAATCCTTTGCTTTTTTTTTTTTTCTTTTCAGCGTAACAGAATTCATTGTTTTTGTACCACACCCAGTGCTCCATGCAAATCCTTCGCTTTTAATCAAAGATGCCATCAGCTGTGAGTTGCAAAACGTCTGCTCAACAAGAGAACAAACAAATAGGAATTTCTTTTTCTCACATAAAAATCTGGAAGTGGAAAAAAAAATCTAGAAATAGGCTGTCCATGGTTGGTTTTCCTATTCAAAGATTTCATCAGGCATCTAGACTCCTTTTTGCTCTATCATGTTTGTTTTGGTTTTTAACTTCATGGTTACAACATAGATGGTGCATCTTCAGGCATCATAACTGAGTGATAGGGAGAAGGAAGGAGACTGATGGAATAATCAAGAAAATGTCTTTACCTGCACCCTCAGCAAACTTGTATTTGCATCTCACAAACCAAAACAATGCTACATTTCCAGCTGAAAGGCCTTCAAGAACTGGGCAAACAGATTTTTACCTTACTTGAAAGCTAATCAACTAGTCTGCAGAACGTCTAAGTCTCCTGGGTCAGACAACAAATGACTTCATTGTGCATGGCACAACAGGCAGCGTGTGCATGGCACAACTTGATGTTTGCGTGACTGCCCTTGCCCCCACCTACTCCGAGTCCCACAAGGGCAATGCAGAAGCAAGTCCGGTTAATGTTGAGAACAAGGCAGGTTTGTGTTTCAAGTGAGAAACCCTGAGCTTAATAAGGACCTGACTTTGAAAGGAATGCTTGGCAAACATGCCCAACTTCTGCCCTAGAGAAGAACCTTATCTTTAACATCCTGCCCTCTGCCTCAAAGGTAGACAGTCTCTATCCACCAAGAATCTTCACTTGGCTTAAAGTCAAAGTCCAACAAAAACTCAGACATAAGACATGAAGAAATGTAGGAGGCCCACAGGGAATGGTCTGCCAACAAAGGCCATCTCCATCTATAAAGAAAGAAGTTATGGATGAAAGCTGCATTAGCCAACCAAAATTATTTGTCACTTGCCATTAAAGGATTGTCCTCTGTCATCAAGCTGAGGACAATTAACCAGCAAACAGTTTCTCTACTGAAAAATTAGTTTCACATTAATGCCCTAACAAATTACCACAAACTTAGTAGCTTTAAAACAACACAGATTTACTCCCTGAAAGTTCTGGAGGTCGAAAGTCCAAACTCAGTTTTACAGGCCTAACAGCAAGGTGTTAGCAAGGTTGTTTCCTTCTGAAGATACTAAAGGGACAACCTAGTCCCTTGCCTTCTTCACCTTTTACCAGCCATCGGTATTCCTTGGCTTGTGACCTCTTCCTCTACCTCCAAACCCCACCACTGTGGCCTCTGCTAACATCACCACACTGCCTCCTCCAGGAGCCCTTGTAAGGACTGCTATGATTTCCCTGGGCTCAGTGAGGTGACTCAGGAGACTTTCCATCCCGAAAGCTTAGACTGAGTACATATGCTAAGTTTCTTTGCCAGATAACATTCATAGGTTCCAAGAATTTAGTACCTGAGCATCTTTTGGATGTTATTGTTCAGCACACCACAACTGGCTTTATTAAAAAAGTCATGGATAAATAAAGTCATGAATAAAACAATGGAGTTACTTCTTTAAATGCCATATATTGCAAAACTTCTTTAGTTTAGAATGAATTCAACAAGAGTAATAACTGCAGATACAAACAGGACAGACTCAAATTTTCATTTACATTATAAACCCTTTAGTCTAGTTTCTTCAGATTCATATTTTAAATAATATTGTAAAAATATTATTTCCAAACCTAACAATAAACTATTTTTAAGCAGCCTTATTAAATAGCTATAAATGTACCTATTTCACTATTGCCCTTTATAAATCATTCTCTATCTTCTTTGTGGGCCCCCGGAAGGATCTCTACTAAGCAAATTTTAGTACTACTAAACCAAAGGACTACTGAATTTTGTGGCTGAAATGCATCTTGTCTAACTTCCATCCAGAGCAAGAAAACCTTTCCCTATTTCTGAAAAATGATTAAGCAAATTATGTTTGCATCTTTCTGGTAATCATGAGGACAAGTTTAAGAGATAACTCTTATTGGACATTGGATGAGATGATAACTTGAAATGGACACTGGCTTTGGGGTTAGGTTGACTTAGGTTCAAAAGTCAGTTCTACTACTTAAAAAGGGAATTTCCGACCGTAAGTATGATGGTCACTTTCATGTGTTAACTTGGCTAGACTATAGTCCCCAGTTAATCAACCAAACACTAGCCTAGGTGTTGATGTGAAAGTATTTTGTAGATAATCAATTTACTTTAAAGAAGGAAAATTATCCTGGATAATTTGGGTGAGCCTGATTCAATAATCTGAGAAGCCTGAGGAGTCCAACTTCAGTTCAAGCCCAAGCGTCCCAGCCTGCCTTTCTAATAGCCTGCCCTATGATTTTGGATTTGCCTTGCCTTGCCTCATAATCGCATAAACCAATTATTTGCTGGATTTACCTACCCTCCTCACCTCACTTCCATTTCACAGAAATGACCCTGAGATACTTCAGGTTTCAGAGAACAGGAAGTGAGGAAGAGTCAGCCAAAAAAAAAAAAAAAGAGAGAGAGAGAGAGAGAATGAGAGAGAGAGCTAAATGTGCAACTAATGAGGGAGGAGGAAAAGCAAGAGAAATGGTATCACACAGCTTAAGTGAAGAAAGCCTTTCAATAGGAAAGAATGGCAGCTGAGTCTGATGCTGTTGATAAATGGAGTAAGAGTAGGACTAAGAACTGACCCCTACATGGTGGTGAGCAAGAGCTACCTCAGTGAAGAGGTAGGGGGCAAAAGCTTGATGGGCATGGGTTCAAGAAGTAATGGGAGGCTCAGAAGAATGAAAGGTGGGTAAGGAGAACTCTTACAAGGAGTTTTGCTAGAAAGGGGAGCAAAGCAGTAGGGCAGTAGCTGGAGGGTGATGTAAGGCCAAAGGATGGCTTATTAAGGTGGAAGATACTGAAGAATGTCTGAATGTTAATGGCAGTAATCCAGTAGAGGGCAAATCTGATAATGTTAGACAAGGGGGTAAGTACAAGGGTGATGTTCGTAACTAGGTAAGAAGGGGAAGAGCCAGTGCACAAGAGAAGGGAATGGCTATGGCCAAAACCAAGGGAAGTACACCAGTTAAAAGACGCATGGAGTCTATGCACATGTCGATAGGTGTGCTTGCAGGAGAGTTCATTTTGGATGGCTCTGTTTTCTGAGTAACACTTCCCTTCAGGCTGCTCTTTGACAGAAGAAGAACAGAAGACATTGACTAGAGCATCTAATAACTTTGGTAGATTTTCTTGAGTTTGGTAAATAATCTCTATTTGTTAATTATGCAAAAGATGTTTATAAATAATTTCCCTCCCCATTCCAACACCAATTCCTATCACTGATATTTCCTTTTTATTGCATTGTCCAGAATTGCTGTAATCAGGTTAAATGATAATGACTTCTAGCCAGCGTCCTTGTTTCTGAAATTAATGGAAATGCTTCTAGTGTTTCCCCACTGAGTGCAATATAGCTGCTGTTTGGGTAAAGAGCTCTTTTTTCAAATCACAGAAAGTATTCTATTTCTAAAGTTTTAAAATGGAAACATATTTGGGATTTTTATCAAATACTTTCTAGGTATTTATTGATCACATAAATTTTCTTATTTAAGTTCCAGCTAAACAGATAATTTTATTCTCTAAAGAACTTACTTGCCTTTATCTTATATATTAAGAAATGACCAATTGTAGGGGATCTGGGAATGGATTAAAAAAAAAAAAAGCATGGTATTGTCCAATTGATCGAGATGTTTTGTGTGTTCTCTCTGGAAAGCCCATAGGAAGAAAAAATCTAACCATTGAGATTGGAATCTCTCTGAAAGCCTGGTTTTGTTATGCATGCTGCATCCTCCCTGCACAGCTCATTCCAATCTCATTACAGAGAAAATTATGAATTAACAGCAGTTGATGAAGAGATTAAACTCCATTTTTTCTCTTTCCAGCTCTAAGGCATGAAACAACTTTAGCTCTTTCTCTGGATTTAGTAGATATGGTTTTCACATTTCTTATTTTGTGATTAGCCATTCTTCCTTCAAAGAAAAGAGAAAAAAATCTGAAAACAACTCTCTAAAGAAAAAATAATTTAAGAGAGAGGAAATGAAGAGCAACTTGTCATTGATCCATTGCTTTTAAACAAGTCAATATTAAACAAACATCAGTCCTATATTCCTCTTTGCATACAATTCTCGATTAAGCTATACCTGCCACTAAAAGGTGCTCTTCAAATGAGCCATTGCTCTATTACTCCCACACTGTTTCAGAAAGTATATTTGCATCCTAGCTCTTTTGCAGTGATGATTTAAAGTTAATCACTTGAGATACAGCTACTGACATACAGCCCTCCTCTTCTAGAACAGGAAAGCACGATTTAAGCTTCTCCCTTCTTTGTCTATCACGCAGGACAGTTTAATGCAAGGCTGTAAGGAATGGAGAGACCAACGCTAATTGAGCCTCTCTGCTCTTCTGAGTTTCTCATGTCACCGTGGAAAGACAGCTGTGCTCTGAGGCTTTCCCTGGAGCCTCGCCAATCCAGTTCTCTGTTTTATAGTGTCTGTGATGCGTGCATCCCATGATGCATGCATATGAAGCATAATTAAAGCAGGCTTTCCTCCTAGAAGCCAGAATTTCCTTTCTATTGCCAGTTCTTAGAACCACAGGGACAGGCTTCAGGATCTAATCCCTCTACAAACTGTCAAGCCTGCTCTAAGGAGCCTAAGAACACTTAAGAGATTCAGGCCCAGGGCGCAACATTGTTGTATTCAACACGAGACACAGGAAAAAGTCAAGAATAGGTCTTAAGCATCCTCTATGTTTTAAATACATTCCTACATGAACTGGAAATAAAGTGTGTCTATAAACATGTAGCTGATATTCATGAATTTACAAGTCCCCTCTTTCCTTTAATTTTAGGAAAACTGACCTAAAGAGTAGCAGTTGCTGATTACATCATTAAATAACTATTCTAAGCCACAGAATTGCACACAAGTAGTGCTTTACCAGATGCACTACCCGATCTTAACCTGAATTTATGTTCTAGCAAGCCCCATGTGTCTGTATTTGAAAATCCCCAACCTTGTAGAACTGTGGGAGTGCAGTGATTTTCTCTTTAGTGGCACGGCCTGCCACTAAAGGTCAGGGGCTGCGTGCTTTGTAATAGAATGACCCTTAGAAAAGCAGCTGAGGACGCCTGGGTTTCTCAGTGGGTTAAGCCGCTGCCTTCGGCTCAGGTCATGATCTCAGGGTCCTGGGATCGAGTCCCACATCGGGCTCTCTGCTCAGCAGGGAGCCTGCTTCCCTTCCTCTCTCTCTGCCTGCCTCTCTGCCTACTTGTGATCTCTCTCTGTCAAATAAATAAATAAAATCTTAAAAAAAAAAAAGAAAGAAAGAAAAGAAAAGCAGCTGAAAGTGATGCAGTGCCAATGGACATCCTATCAGTTTATGGGAGTCAGCAGGATGCTATAGTCAAGAGCAGGAGGCCTAGGGACATGCTATAATAGCCTGGATTCCTACCTCTGTTGTTTTCCTGCTGTGTGACTTTGGCAAGCTTCTTAGAAGCCTCTCTTTTTTCATCTACAATATGGCAATAATGGTAGCACTCACTTCATAGGTTTATGAGGAGTGTCTTATATAGTTACAGAGTTGTGATATGGATGATTGATAGATGAATAGATACACATAAATAGATAAACAGATATAGAGTTATGAGGATTGTCCTTTGTTGTGTGGCAAAAAGTAAATACTCAGTGAGGGCCATGATGATCATGACTGGACTCATATAGTCCTGAACTATAGACCTATTAGGGGAAATGTTAGTAAAGCAAGTTGGAGTGTTTCATGCTAATTTCATATTTAATAGTACTTGCTTTGTAGGGTTATGAGGAATGTCTTCTACAGTGTCTGGGACTAAGTAAATATACAATGAGTGACATGAGAATGATGAGGATGATGCCACTGATGATGACGATTTGACTGACACAGTCCTGAAAAGTGGCGTATTGGGGGAAATTTTAATAAACAAGTTAGAGTCTTTCAAGCTACTTTCATTTTTTTCTTCAAAGATGTATGCTTGGCTAACACCTTTATCTAAGGTTGTGATCAAGTGGAATAAACACTCTTTTCACTTGAGTGAAAGTGAGTTCATTCACCATAAATGACAGTGACTACATCCATGCTCAGAGATCTAGCTCTCTACTTTCTTTGGGGTCCTTTTACATTTAAAGAATCCTTTTAACTGATTTGCAAGAACAATGATAGAATGTTGGAGTGGTGGAGTGGTATCACACATGGACTTCAACAATAAGTTAAAAGGATTATTCATCACAATCAAATGGGATTTATCCCAGGGATGTAAGAATTTTTTAATATAGCCATACATATAACAATGTGATACATCATTTTAACAGAATGAAGGGTAAAAATCATAAGATCATCTCAGTAGGTGCAGAAAAAGCATCTGACAAAAGTCAACATCTGTTCATAATAAAAACTCTCAACAAAGTGGGTATAGCCTGAACATACCTCAACATAATGAAGGCCATACACAAAAACCCTACAGCTAACATCATACTCATTGATGAAAATTAAGAGCTTTTCCTCTAAGATCAGGAACTAGATAAGGATATGCACCCTCATACTTTTATTCAATATAATACTGGAAGTCCTAGCCACAGCAATCAAATAATAGAAACAAATAAAAAACACCCAATTTGGTAAGAAAGAGGTAAAACTGTCATTATTTGGAGATGACATGATGTAATACACAGAAAATCCCAGAGTCCACCAGAAAATTACTAGAAGCAATAAATGAATTTAGTAAATTTGTGGAATACAAAATTAATACACTGAATTCAGCTGTATTTGTATACACTAAGTCGCAGAAAGAGAAATTTTTAAGAATTCCATTTATAATTACATCAAAAAGAATAAAAACCTGGGAATAAATTTAAGAAGAATAAAAAGCCTATACTCCAAAAACTATAAAACATTGATAAACAAATTAAAGATGAAACAAACAAAAAGATATTCCATTCTCATGGACTGGAAGAACTAATAATGTTAAATGACCTTACTAACCAAAGTGATCTACAGGTTCAATCCAAACTCTATCAAAACCCTAACAGCAAAAAACCAATCTGATTAAAAGTGGGCAGAGGACCTGAACAGACATTTCTTCAAAGAAGATGTACAGATGGCCAATAGACACATGAAAAAAATGTTGAACATCATTAATCCTTAGGGAAATGCAAATTGAAACCACAATGAGATCTCACTTTATACCTGTCAGAATGGCTAGAGTCAAAAAGACAAGAAATGACAAGAGTTGATGATAATGTGGAGAAAAGGGAATTTTCATGCACTGTTGATGGGAATGTAAATTGGTGCATTCATTCTGGAAATCAATATGGAAGTTCCTTAAAAAACTAAAACAACCTAAAAACTAACACAAACAAACGAACGAACAAAAAACAACAACCTAAAAATATATGGCCCAGTAATTACACTACTGGGTATTTACCCGCCACAAAAAACACTAATCCAAATAGATATATGCACCCCTAAGTTTATTGCAGCACTATTTTCAATAGCCAAAATATGGAAGCAACCCAAATATCTAACAAAAGATGAATGGATTAAAAAGATGT
This sequence comes from Neogale vison, assembly GCF_020171115.1. Classification (NCBI taxonomy): domain Eukaryota; kingdom Metazoa; phylum Chordata; class Mammalia; order Carnivora; family Mustelidae; genus Neogale; species Neogale vison. The sequence goes on from NC_058091.1 coordinate 214,937,526, forward strand.
GGTGTGTGTATTGGAATGGAATGGAATATTCCTCAATCATAAAAAGGAATAAGCACTTGCCATTTGCAATAATATGGGTCACGTAGGGGGTATTAGGCTAAGTGAAGTCAGTCAGAGGAGGACAAGTACTACAGGATCTCACTCATATGTGGAATTTAAAAAACAAAACAAATGAACAAATGAACAAAAGCAGAAACAGACCTACAAATACAGAGAATAAACTGATGGTTGCCAGAGAGGAGGGTGGTGCGGGGATAGACAACATGGTAAAGGGGAGTGGGAGATACAGGCTTGCAGTTATGGAATAAGTAATTCAGGAGGATAAAAGGTACCGCACAGGGAATATAGTCAACAGTATTTGAATAGTGTTGCATGGTGACAGATGGTACTTACACTTTTGCTGAGCAACATGTAAGGTACAGATTTGTCAAACTGCTATAATGTAACATTGTGTGTCAACTATACTTCAACAAAACAATATATGCGTATGTGTTGCATATCTACCAGTCAGCATAGTGAAGGGATTAGAGCTGTATCCACATCAGGTAGCAAATTCCTTCAAGATGGAGATCATAGCTGTTTTATTATGTGTCTTATTTGCCTACTCCCAGCTCTCAAGAAGTGTGTTCCCTATAAAGGCTCATCAATATGATATGTCTATATGATTTTTATAGATAAGGGAGTTTATGTTTCCATTACTTTTTTTAAACCTTTGAATTCATCTCCTGAAGAGTCAACTCAGTACTTACTATAAGTTCCAGGATAAGTAACTCCCTCAACTAGTCTTACAGCACCCCATTAAACGTTCAATATTCAAACTATCACATTTCTAGGCAATAAAGAGATGCAAGAGTCTGGCAGTTTACTTACATAGGCTGAAGAATCATTTGCAAAATGGACTTGAAGTCAAACATCCTGTTTTTCTATGTTAAGTTTCTGTTATAATCCGCAAACACACTGCTCCTGGCTTCACTCTTTTCAGTTTCATTACCCCTCAGCTTATTACCCTGTTTATCCTCTTTCATTCCAGAATATGTGTGTATCTCTGGTGTACCCATGTAGTGTGGAAGGGTGGAGGGAAGTGGGATAAGTAATAAGGAAACACTTCTGGGAGCACCAGTGGTGTATACCCCATTACTTCTTGTTCCCTTTAAGTCAGTGCCACCAGGGGCAGAGGAAACACTTTCACTGCCAAGTCTGCTGGGGTAGGAAACCCAGATCTCCATGGAGCTGTGCTGCCCAGATGTATTTGCTTCTAGGCACGCTAAAGTAATGACGTCTTTCATAGGCCCTTTCTCCAAGGTAAACCCCTTAAAAAATAACAAAGATTCTTTGGCCTCATGATTAATTCATTCCACGCCTGATCTTCCTACACTCCATTTTCTAAACCACCAGCAGAGGTCATTTGTAGTAGTGTCATTCATTTACTCACTCACTCATTCTTTCATTCGTTCAATAGATTCTTACCACAAGCCCACAGGGTAGCATGATGAAGAGGTTAGAACACTAATTCTGAAGCCAGACAAAGTGTCTTTGTATCCCAGTTCTGACACTTTTTAACTATGTGATCCAGGGAAAGTGTTGTAACCTCCTGCTTCTTAGTTTCCTCATCTCTAAAACACAACAGTTTTTGCCTTTGTACCAACAGTTCTCTCTTCTTGGAATATTCCTCTTCCAAAGAAACCCATGGTTAACTCAGTCACATCCTTTAAGACTTTCATCAAATTTCATTTCAATGATGCCTACTCCGCCACCTGATTTAAACTTTCAACCATCCCTCTCCCATCCCCATCCTCCTAATGCTTCTTACTCTATATTTTTAATCACCCCCGCCCCGAGCACTTGGGACATTCTGACATGCAAAGTACTTTACTTATTATATCTATTGCTTGTTGTCATTTTCCTCCTGCTAGAGAGCTCATATGGGGTAAAGATCTTTATTTACTATGTATCTCAAGTATCTAGAACAGTACCTAGCACATAGTTCATGTGCCGTTAGTAATTTCTGAATGAAAGAATGTTCTATCATGTGAGGAAAGGAGCATTAAAGAGTGGGTTTATTTGAAGAAACATGACCTTTTTGGTCACTTGAGTAATCAGAGGCTCACCAAAAAGGATACATTTTTTAAAAAATTAAATTAGGGGCACCTGGATGGTTCAAGTCATTAAATACCTGCCTTCTACTCAGGTCATGATCCCAGGGTCCTGGGATTGAGCCCCATCAGGCTCCCCGCTCAGCAGAAAACCTGCTTCTCCCTCTCCCACTCACCCTGCTTGTATTTCCTCTCTCACTGTGTCTCTGTCAAATAAATAAATAAGTTCTTTTAAAAAAATAAAAATAAAAAATGAAATTAATCATAATACATACACCTTATTCATTTGTCTTCATAATCATGTTAACTGTGAAATACATACATATATATCTTTTTTTTTTTTTTAAGATTTCATTTATTTGACAGAGAGAGATCACAAGTAGGCAGAGAAGCAGGCAAATAGAGAGGGGGAAGCTCCCCTCACTGAGCAGAGAGTCCAATGTGGGGCTGAATCCCAAGACCCTGAGATCATGACCTGAGCTGAAGGCAGAGGCTTAACCCACTGAAACACCCAGGCGCCCCCATACATATATTTCTAAAGCATTTCAGAAACTTGCAGAAAGTGAGATGCTAGGAAATACCAAAGTCCAGGGCCTAAACTTGGGTCTTTGGACTGTGTGCTTTTCCCACCCACCATATAATGTAGTAGGATAGCAAATAGCAAAAACATATGGACACATTTTGGGGCTGGAGAAAGTGTGATTCCCCACATGAAACCTTAGTTTGCTTGTCTCTCGCTCTAGATGAACTTATTAGATTTAATGAAATATTCAAAAGAGAGTCAAAGCATAAGTCTAAATCGTAACTAACCTAGAGGATACTTAGCATTGGATCACATAAAACAACACGTAGTTCAGTTAGTTAGCTATAGACTGGAAAGCTTCCTTCTTAACTATAGGTACCCCCATAATTTGTTATTGAAGGCAGGTAATCAATAATGTCGAAAATACTTGGCTTTAGGAAGTCAGACTGAGTGTAGCTGTAACAGGGACTTTGCTTCCATAGCTGCATGTTGTGTTCAGAATCTCATTATAGCCTCAATGTTGGCCTTTTTTTTTTTTCTTTTTTTTTTTTGACTGCTCCATGAAGCTGACAATCTGGAAAAGATTTAATATGGAAATGCTAATCTTTTGCCTTTATATGTGAGCATTTTTGACAGTCAAGTAAAGCTATGCTAGGTAACTGATTTTTCTTGTTTCTCTGGAAAATTGAAGATAATCTTCCTGCACTTGAAAAGCTCAAGTATTTGTTCTTCCTGTATCCCTAGCAACAATACAATAGTAGGTAGAATCCAAAAAGTCAGTCCAGAATAAATGTGTTAAAATTATACCAGGAAGACTACCTCATACCCATTAGGATGACTACTATCAAAACAAAAACAAAGGGGCACCTGGGTGGCTCAGTCAGTTAAGCAACTGCCTTCAGCTCAGATCATGATGCTGGGGTCCCAGGATTAAGCCCCACATCAGGCTCCTTGATCAGTGGGAGCCTTCTTCTCCCTCTCCGTTGGCCTGCTGCTTCCCCTGCTTGTGGGGTGTGTGTGTGTGTGTGTGTGTATGTGTGTGAAATAAATAAAATCTTTTTAAAAAAAGGAATCGTGAAGGAATAGAAAATTTGAACAGACTGATGACAAACAGTGAAATTAAACCAGTAATTAAAAAACTCCAACAAACAAAAATCCAGGACCAGATGCCTTCACAGGTGAATTTTACCAAACATTTTTTTTTCTTAAGATTTTATTTATTTATTTGACAGAGAGAGAGATCACAAGTAGGCAGAGAGGTAGGCGAGAGAGATGAGGAAGCAGGCTCCCTGCTGAGCAGAGAGCCTAATTCGGGGCTCAATCCCAGGATCCTGGGATCATGACCTGAGCCGAAGGCAGGGGCTTTAAAACCATAATTTTAAAAAAATAGAAACTAAAATTTATTTCAGGAGGAATCAACCTGCTCCACTTTCTTACTCCATAATGCTCTGCCCAACTACTAGAATTAATGAGCTCAGTTTGTGAGAGACTAGTGCCTGTGAGGCTCGGGCAATTGGTGTGATCATTAGGTGGACAACAAGACCCAGTCTCTTATAGCCACCAGTAGTGTCTTTCCCCTTCACTGCTGTTCTCACCATGACTGTGCTTCTGATCACAAGTAGGAACAAGAGAATATGTCTGTATATTCATGATCTGTACACAAAGGCAGATCCCTACACAGATCCCTCTAATATTGTCACCTTAAATATATTTTTAAAAGAAGAGCTTTTATCTATATAGCATACACATTGGGCTCCACTAGTGAATACATTATTGTGATTATGGGTTTTATTGGGATGATAAAGATTTTTAAATCCTCTTCCTATTATCTTTTTTCTTTTAACCAGTTATAAAAATTGCTGTTATGCAACTGAATACATGTATTTATTAATCGCCTTGCCCACCCCCCAGTCCACTTAAGATGATAACAAAAGAATAAAAAAGTTATAAACTCATAGTAATAAAAAGACTAAGGGGAGCCATGAATGGTTTAGGGATTCCAAATTTCTGAAAGAAAGTAGACTGGTTGGTAGAACAGGGTGGAGAATGCTTTATCCATGAATATTCTTGTAGGGGTTTTGATGGAAGAGAATGCTCAGGGAAGCTCCAGCCTAGGATTCAGCGGATGTGAAGGCTTAAAATAAAAAGGGGGCTGAAAACAGGAGTGAAGGAGGGGATTTACTAAGAGCCTGACAGGAAAGAACTGTCAATGGCTGCACTCCCTGCCACATTAATTAGCATAATATTTGCAAGAACTGAATATGGGAGTCAAGAAGCATTTCATAATATCAAACAATTTATATTGCTTTCAAATTAGCATTTCTGTGAAATTAAATGTAATATATATGGAACTGTGTGCTAATTCTTTATATTGGATATTGGCTACTAGATGGATCTTGAAAACAAAAATTGCAAATGGTTTATTTAAAAACATTTAATGCTACAAAACTAAAATTTCAAAACAAATTATTTTAAAATTTATTTGATTACTCTGTTTTTATTCCTAGGGATCATTGCTTTCAAAAGAACACAAATTATCTAAAAATTCTGACTAAAATATAATCAGTGAATATGCTAAAATAAAGGCAAGAAATATCAATTTAATGGAATACTACATCTATAAAATTTTTGCAGGAATATGCAAAAAATAATCCAAGGCATCCCTTTTTTTTTTTTTTAAAGATTTTATTTGTTTATTTGATAGGCAGAGAGGCAGGTACAGAGAGACAGGGGGAAGCAAGCTCCTTGCCGAGCAGGGAGTCTGATGTGGGGCTTAATCCCAGGACCCTGGGATCATGACCTGAGCTAAAGGCAGAGGCTTTAACCCACTGAGCCACCTAGGTGCTCCTTTCCAAGTCATCTTTGATATCTATTGTCTTTCAATCATATGGAAACCATGGCTTTACATGTATTTTTCAATTTAACTAATATGAAGGTATATATGCAAGGCAAGAGGAGAGAGCATATTTTATTTAAAGGTGTAGTAGCTCAATATAGAATCTTTAAATATTTAGGTGCATAGTATATAGGCTTCCATTTGTATTCTTGCCCTGGGCCACAAATTTTAGGAGCCAACCTTCAAAGAGGCATAAGACCAGATTACCTGGGAGTCAAATCAATCCACTCAGACAGGTGGATGCAGCTATGATGGGGGTGAGTGTAAAGGGGTATCAGAGCACAAGGAAGGGCACGGACAGTGCTTTCCACTCCTGCATCTCTAATACAAACATTCCATGAATGTTTGGTGAAGAAGTAAATGAACATATATGAGCATGGATGAGGTATTTATACATAAAAGTACAGTAACAGAGCAACATATATTAGAAACATTATAAAAAGCTATAAAAGAACAGAGCAATAGATAGCATCAGACACTTGTATTAACATGGTTGTAGAAAACACTCATGAGTTCTGAGTTTGCTGACACTTGATTGACCTTCAAGGTCATATGAAAATAGCATCAGGAGAAATTAGAATTACGAGTGAGCATGCTAACAAAAAGATTCCATAATGCCATGATGCCACTCTTAAGCAAGTTTCATACTTGAAGCTTGAATATAATTTTTCACCATAAAGTCCTTTCAGCAAATTCACTCTGCAATAAAAATGTAATGTAGAAGCTTTACTGCTAATTTTGTCTGAGAAAGCAATAATGATGGTCCAGGTCTTTAAAGGGTATTGATTTTTAGTGAAACTTCTCATTTCTTTGTGAATAGGACTGGTCTTATATTTCTTCTTCCCTCTATAGGAAAGAAGGACATTTGCAGAATCAGGTATTTCTATCTTTGGACTAATGGAAGATACATAAAGGGTGAGGATGTAGGCAATGGACCCCACAAAGTAACAATGAGGTAATGTTGGCTGAAATACATATTGTATCTTCTCTTTGGATTTACATAATTGATATTTCTCCCAACAATTATAGAAGCTAAATTAAATTTCTCGAGCAGCACTTTGATTAGGAGGATGTGTTTGATTAACAAGCATGGGCTGTAGAATCACTTGGGGAGCATTTTAAAAATACTGTTGTCATGCTCCCTATCCTCAAAGGTGAAGAGAACTGCATTAGGTACACAGGAATTATCAGCTTTGTTTTGTTTTGTTTTAAGATTTTATTTATTTATCTGCCAGAGAGAGAGAGAGAGACAGAGTGTGAGCACAGGCGGGCAGAGTGGCAGCAGAGGCAGAGGGAGAAGCAGGCTCCCTGCCGAGCAAGGAGCCCAATGTGGGACTCGATCCCAGGACGCTGGGATCATGACCTGAGCTGAAGGCAGCCGCTTAATCAACTGAGCCACCCAGGCGTCCCCAGTTTTGTTTTGTTTTAAGATTTTATTTATTTCATGGAGAGAGAGTGATCACAAGTACGCAGAGAGGCAGACAGATAGCGAGGGGGGAAGCGGGCTCCTGCTGAGCAGAGAGCCTGATGTGGGGCTTGATCCCACAACCCTGAGATCATGACCAGAGCCGAAGGCACCCTAGGAATGAGCCACCGAGGCATGAGCCACTGGGGCACCCTAGGAATTATCAGTTCTAACTACATAACAGCACATGAGATGTTAAACAGGGTAACTACTGAGGCAATTGATTGCCTCTCGATTTTACTTGGGATGTCCTGAGAAGGAACACAGAACAAAGGATGGTAGCTCCAAAAAGGGGGCTATTCTGGGCAGATGGCAAGCACACAGAGCAGGTCCCTTCTTTGGACAGCCTTTCCCCAGCCAAATACTAGAAACTTAAGAAAGGGATCCTTCCCTGTCTGTCTTCAAGGCATAATTTGTTCAATTAACAAAGGACTTCTTTGGATCAGAGACCCTGTCTTTTTGATCCTTGTATTACTAGTAGCTCATGGTACAAAGAGCAGGTGTTTAACAAACAACTGGTGAAAGAATATCAGTGTAAATGAATCAACACTAATATCAATAAGAGACTCTTCTGTCACAATTTTGGTGTGAGGTCTCAAAAGGTGGGGGAACAAAAGAGTAGGTAGAAATTGGCCCCCATTTGCCAAAGGGAACTGGCAGCTCACCTCTGCAAAGGAAGTGTTTTGAAATTCTTATTCCAATGTGTACTTCAAGGGTATCAAAAGGTTAAGTGTGAAGAGGTCAAGGACAGGGTTTTCTTGGGATGAAGTGCTAGTATGTTGTAAACACGCCACTTCTCTAGGAAAGGATGACAGAGGCTTCAAAAAGAACTGTGGGGAACCTGAACCTAGGAGATCGGTGGAAATCTACACCTGAGAAACTTCCAAGTCCAGTGACTGGAAACTGCTCACCTGAAGAGTAAGGACAAGTGGCCAAATTGAAAGGGGTCTGCACTCCAAGAGTCTGTCAGAGCAAAGGATGCAAGAATGTCTACCAGGTATCAGATTTTAGTCCACTTGGAGCCTGCCTTAAGAGAATCACGGCCAAGAGAGCTCCCTGCTAGAGGCAAGTTTGCCTTGATAGAAGGAAGCAGGAGGAAACCAGCAGACACAGAAGTCTGAAGGTTGAAGGGGTGGGGCTGGCCAGTTTGGAGAGAGATCGGTTCCCTTACATTTACAGAACTTCAGGTGAAAAAAATTGCCAGGTATGAGGTGTCTCCAAGGAACCCACAAATATATTGCTGAAGAGTCAGTTAAGAAGATCTACAAAGACCATGGAGAGTCAGCTTTGACACCCACCAAATTCAGAGAGTACCACCTCAAATTATGAGAGTCCCAGGAAAGAAGTACTTCCCTGTCCCCACCCTCCTTGAAAAACTCCAGCAAAGGACCCGGGGAAGGATAATTTCAAAGCACAGATATAGAGAAGCCATCTCAGCTCCCTTCCCAATTGCAGGCCCAAACCATGGGAGAAAAGGAGTGTTACCTCCAAGCTGAGTTTAGAGTTTTAATTATTATACTAGAGTAGATTTTCAAATTCCTGAAATTAAACTGCCTTGTATGCATAAAGCCAATTAATAAGTACCATCCTGAGAATCTGCTCCTTAGGATCTTGGCATCTATAATCTTACTTTGAATTTCCCCAGAAGCAGACACAGATATGTGGATTCAAAAGCAAATGATTATACTGCATGGTTAATAATACTGTATTGTATATTTGAAAGATGCTAATAGAGATCTTAAAAGTTTTCATTACAAGGAAAAATGTGAAACTATGTGTGGTGATGGATAGTAGCTAGACTTTCTATAGTGATCACTTTATGATATATACATATACTGAATCATTATGCTGTACACCTGAAACTATTATATGTCTAGGGTTTTGAAAAATGCCATATATAATAAAGATATATGTCATTTATATCTCAATTTTAAAAAGCAAATATTTTATTTGGAGGTGGAAGGAATACTGGTGTGGGACTGGGGAGGTAATACAAAGAAGAGAAGGCAGCTAAGAAAGAATGCATTGTCAGGGGGCTTGGGTGGCTCAGTGGGTTAAAAAGCCTCTGCCTTCTGCTCAGGTCATGATCCCAGGGTCCTGGGATCAAGCTCCGCATAGGCTCTCTGCTTAGTAGGGAGCCTGCTTCCACCTCTCTCTCTGCCTGCCTCTCTGCTACTTGTGATCTCTTTCAAATAAATAAATAAAATCTTAAAAAAAAAAAAAGAAAAGAAAGAATGCATTGTGAAAACAACTTCCATCATAGGAGACTGGAGCATAATCCCATGGTGGAGAAGAAAATAAGATATCCAGGAAATGGGATGAAACATACAACTCAGTCACTGGTTCAGGCTGTTCACTCATTTCTAGCCTGATAGCTCATGAAGGAAACACTTGCCAGGTTTCTGTGTAAAGTACCCAAGCACAGAGCTGCAGATACTAGGAGACTAATGTTGGTTTAAGCACCTAAGAGTAAAGCTGAGGGACATGGTGGGCACTGAAACACCCACTACAGAAGATGAGGCAGAGAGAGTGAACCATGAAAAGAAACAGATTTTATGGGACACAATATAAATATATTTGATATACTGAGTTTGAGGGGCCTCTGTAATATACAAAAAGAAACATTTAAAAGTATTTGACCTTAAAAGGGACAAGTGAGCTTTGATAAGAAATCAGTTGGTTAAGCATCTGCCTTCGGCTCAGGTCACTTTCTCAGGGTCCTGGGATGGAGCCCCACATCAGGCACTCTGCTCAGCAGGGAGGCTGCTTCTCCCTCTCCCTCTGACCCTTACCCCTGCTCCTGTTCTTCCCTGTGCTCTCTCACTCTCTCTCTCAAATGAAAAAAAAAAAAATCTTTAAATAGTAAGTCTGGAAATTTAGAAGGCTTTATAATAAGAGGGGTTTGAAACCATGACAGTGAAAGCAATCAGTCAGTTTAGGGAAACCTGACAGAACATTGAGGAATCTCTCTATTTAAGGGTAGATGAAGGAGAAATCATAAAGTGGAGGAGAGAAGAAGAGGAAGGGAGGGAGTCGGGGAGGGAGACAGGGAAGGAAAGGAAATGACAAATGTGGGAGCTGAGTGTGTTAGAAGTGAGAGGAAGTGAAGCGAGTTCAACAATGTCAGGTGAATTATCTTGGTCAGGGTTATTTCATTTTTCTGTACTTAAGTCTCACTAAATGCAAGCAGGAATATCAATCTTTATTCCATTTTCACTGGTATACTTAAAGAACTCCTTAGGTTATAATAAAGACTTGTGAGTTCTTGGGCTACACGGATATGATTCCTTATTAATTTTACTCCTGCTCACCAATCACTTGTAAAGATTTCCTTGCTTGAGGGGGGAGCAGAGGAGAAAACAATTAGCCTTCTATAAACCCCTTACTTCCTTTGCTGTAAAACAAGTTCCCTGGTGAAAAGAAATATTATGTGGGATACCATAATTGTGACAGAAGATTTTTATAAGTCCACAAATAGTGCTATTGGCAGAAGCATGGTGATCAGGGAAGGCAAATTTGTATCCATATCCAGAAAGTGTCTGTTGCAGTGATAACAAACCATTGCCCTCTTCTTGACGGCAATACATGTATAGTCATAATTTTTTCTCTTGTGCATATGAAGCATCTCTAGGTAGTCAGGTAGATCCCTAGGTTGAGACAGTAGTATTTAATTGGAATCTACTTTATTATTTCCTGGTTTGGCCAAAACATTTCCCATGAAGCCTAGGCTGGTGTTCTGTGGCATGGGATACAATCCAGAAAGGCCCTTCAACTTTGAAAAATTTAGAAACCTTGTAGTTGAGAGAGTTTTGCTGAAATGGAATAATTTTTTCATTCAGCTTAAGAAGACATGGCAGTTCTCATTTCCCAGCAGGCAAAAACAGAGTGATCAATTCTGCACAGAATTCTACTGAGAGCATTTTAATCAACCAGAATGAGCACAGAGCAGCTGGCTCGCCACCAAAACTTCACAGACATGTTTGCACCCAATTGGAAAACAGTAAACACTGGGCATCGGGCCAAGCCCATTTGGTATATTAATTTCTTAGTCTAAAATAGATCTTAGAGACAAACTTATTTTTTCTACCCTCATCTACAAGAATCCTCATCCCTTTCTTTCTCTCATCTAGACTATCAGGACAGAACTAACTAACACCTAACTTACAACTGTCAAGATAGTTTTGTCTTCTAGCATTTCTGTGTACAGAACTGCAGACCAAGAATACAAAGGGAAAGGGAGAGGGGTTGGGTGATGAGAATCAGCATGTGGGAATCCAATTTCACCTCTCTACCATTTTCCCTCACTTTTAAGTTAATTAGAATCATTCGTTTGACTTTGAGCATGTGACTATAATGTAGAGATTTCAGCAGCAAAGCTTATATATCTAAATGAAGGCAGATGCCACGGAAGAAATGTAATTATTCCAGGGATATTACCATTGTTCAAAAATATTTTTGAATTCCTTCTTTGGAATGTCTCTCAAAGCCATTGGGAAATTCAATCTTACAAACCAAACTCACATTTAACAGTAAAATATTTCTCAATTTATTCATCCATTTATATCTGGCTTGACTCTGAATGACTTTTGGCAGGTTTAGAAATTAAAATCCAACCTCAAAAGACATTTTGCCATCTCTAAGGATTCTCAAAGCACTATGTCTATGAAGGATAATCCAAGTGGGATTTCAAATATATTTTGACCAATTGTAACATCATAAGAAAAAGTATTTAGCTATTTGAAGGGACTACTTCAAAAGAGGTAGTATTCTTCTGAATGTAGAAGTTCTCATATTTGGTCTAAAAATTAGTCATATTACATTATAATATTTAGTATTTTATAATTTATCAAAGTGCAAAATAATGTTTTAATTCTTCCCCAGCCATCCAGGGTCTTTCTGAAAACCACAGCACATTTGGATGTTGATAATTATTAAACTGACTAGTGATGGCATATTCCTCAGATGTGTTCTCTTTATGCCATCTTCTGGTTTAATTCAGTTCCATTATGTTTATTTCCAAGGTATGTACTGTGAAACACTAGCTCCGTAAGATAAAGCACAGGTTCTATAATGGGATAAATTTAAGAAGTGCAGCCTACTATATTCCTTCTTAGATACTCACAACGCATGTTGTGCCCACATCAATGGTGCCCCAAAACCCAGGTGGCTTTATCAAGACTTCCTTTTCTCCCACAACCTTTGCCTCCTACAGTTATCCCCATCTCATTAAATGGAAACATTATTCTTTCAGTTGCTTGAGCTAAGTAAAATCTTCGTATTCATCCTTGACTCCTCCCTTTCTCTTAGATTCATATCCAATCCATCAAGAAATCCTTGCTGGGTCTAATTAAAAATAAATTTGTCACCCTCTTGCTATCTCTACCACTATCACTTTGGCTCACGCTGTCACCAACTGGCTTCTAAACTGTTACACCAGCCTTGTTCCTGTACTTCTGACCTTCTTCCTCTTCAGTCTCCTGTCAACAGCCCAAGTTATGTCACTCCTCCTCTGCCCATGCACCACCAGTGTGTCGCTTTCTAACTCAGCATAAAAGCCAATATTCCAAGGATGACCTTCATGTGATCTACCATAGATGGTCAGTTTTTCTGCTCCCTTGGCCCTCCTCCTATCTCTACCCCATCTCTTTTATCTCTTTTCCTACTTTTTTCCTAGATTTATTCACTCCTGGCATACCAGCTTCTTTGTCATTTCTGGAAAACACCAGGCATACTCACATCAGCTTTTGTATTTACTCTTCCCTTAAATATTTCTTCTCCAGCTATTTGTGTGGCTCACTTCCTCACCTCTTCCAGGTTTCTTTTGTATTATTCTTCTTCTTATTATTATTATTTTCAGTTATCCAACATATAGTAGATCATTAGCTTTTGATGTAGTGTTCAATGATTCATTAGTTGCATAGAACACACAAATGTCATCTTACTAAAGAAGGTTTCCCTGACAACCATTCTATATAACTACCACCCCTCCCCACCATCTTCTCATGCCAGACTATCACTCTGTATTTTCTCAACCTGCTTTGTTTATCCTTGTGGCACTTATCACCACTCAGCACATCATATCTCTCTTTATTTACTTATTATGTGTTTCCCTACCAGGATGTAAGCTCTATGACATCAGTGTCTTGTTTTTATGTCTTCCAGTGGAATTTCCCAGGATCTAGGATTATGGCTGGCATAATAGGTACTCAATAAACATTTGTTGAATAAATAAGTATATGAATGTTTCTGAGAGATCCTGCAGTAAATAAACCTGTTTAATTATCATTCCCAAACATATGTATCAACAAAACAATTTTTAACGCACAATACCTAGCAGCAGTTTATTGAACACACTTTGAAAACTCGTGAATATGATACATGCACTGCCAATCTAGTGTGGGAGATGAAACGTAAACATAAACAGAGAATCTGGTATAACATAGGAAGTGATGAAACAGATATATATGAAGGCTGCTGTGAAAGTACAGGATAAAACCATTTAATCTAACAGGCTTCTGAGAAGGCTGCTTGAAGAGGAAATTCTGACTGTGCTCCTATAAAAATATGCTTCTGTAACTGACCATTATATAAATGTACAAGCTATGTAATTAATATTGGGTGGAGTAAGATCACCCACCTTTGATAAATATTTAGAAAACATAAAGAACACAATTTGAGGCCCTTTTAATAAATGCAAGATATAGGAAGAGACAAGTGTTAGTCCAATAATGCCCATCTCCTCTTTCATTCCTGACTTTGGTAATACATGTCTCCTCTATTTTCTCCATCAGTTTAAATGGAGGTTTATTAATGTTTTTAACCTTTACAAAGAACCAAATTTTAGTTTCACTGATGTTATTATCTGCAAGTTTTATTTCTTTTCTTCCTTTCCATTTTTCTGTATGGTGTGGATGTTTTTTCTAGCTTGTTGACATGAAGGTTAAATCACTACTAAGGTTTTTCCCTGAGGTCTTTCCTTTTCCTTTCTTTCTTTTTTTTTCTTTTTTTTAAGATTTATTTATTTATTTGTCAGAGAGCGAGCGAGAAAGAGACAGAGAGCGCGCTCTTGAACAGGAGTAACAGCAGGCAGAAAAAGCAGCAGGCTCCAGCTGAGCAAGGAGCCTGAGGAAGGACTCGATCCCAGGACCCCAAGATCATGACCTGCCCGATGGCAGACGCTTAACCAACTGAGCCACCCAGGTGGCCCATCATTTTTCTAACATAAGCATTTAATGTTATAATTTTTCACTCTAAGCACTGCCTTGCTCACCTCTCATAAATTTTCATATGTTCTCTTTTCTTCTTCACTTTATTCAAAATATACTCTAATTTCCCCTGTGACATCTTCTATGATCCATTAATTATTTAGAAATCTGTTATTTAGTTTCCAAACACCTGGTGATTTCCTAGATATCTTTCACTTATTGATTTCTTATATAATTTCATTATGGCTACAGAACATATTTTATATGACTTCAATTATTTAATTTTTTAAGGTTTGTTCTATGGTCCAAGATATGATCTATCTTGGTGAATATTCCATGTGCACTTAAAGAGTATATAGCAGTTGTTGCCTGAGATTTTCAGTAAATATCAATTATGTTAAGGTGATTGAAAGTTTTGCTCAGGTCTTCAGATACTATGTTTTTTAGTTCTAAAATTTTTGTTTGTTTCTTTTTTATAACTTGTAGTCTACTGAAAATTTCTATCTTTTTATTCATTTCAAGAATGTTTATCATCACTTCATAGAACATGGTTATTATAGATGCTTTAAATCTTTTTCTGATCATTTCAACATGTAGGTCATCTTAATGTTGCCTTCTGTTGATTCTGTTGATTTCTGTTTCCTGGATTTTTGTGGGTTGTTTTGTTTTAGTTTACATATTGGTCATTTGTTTTGATTCTTTATATAGAATCCAAATTTTGGATTCTGAAATGAGCATTTGAATATTACACTGTAGACACTGGGTCCTATTAAAATCCTCTGGAGAATGGATGTGTTTTATTTTTATTTCTTTTTTTAAAGATTTTATTTATTTGATAGAGAGAGAGCACAGCAAGGGGAATGTCAGGCAGAAAGAGAGGGAGAAGCAGGCTTTCCACGGAGTGAGAACTCCGATGTGGGGCTCAATTGCAGGACCCTGAGATCATGACCTGAGCCAAAGGCAGACACTTAACCGACTGAGCCACCCAGGCATCCCAAATGTGTGTGTTTTAAAGGAGACAATCAACCGGTCTGTTTTGGACCACAAAGTCTATTTGCCTTTTGTGGATATTATTCCCAGAATCAGCTCATTTTTAATGACTTTACTATGCTGTTTGGGCATACTTGGTGAAGACTTGGAATTTAACATGGGTCCTGGTCAACTTTTTTATATGGCAGTTTATTTTGTGACGTCTTTGCTATCTCTCTGCATCTGGTCTACATGTACCAAACTTGGAGGTGAGCCTGGATTTAATGTTGGTTTGTACAGAGAATTAAAGGATCCTAACACCACCAGTCTTCACTCTCTGGTATTTCTCCCACATTCTGGTTCACAGTGACCCATTTTCTCCAGTTCCCTTGGCTAGACAGATGGGGCACAGATGGGGCCTCTTGTGCTTTGTAGGGTTCCACGTAACTCGTGCTTCCAGAACAAAGAAGAGGGGAAAACAACATAGAAAAATAAAGGGATTCCCTCACACTCCTTGGGCAGTTCTTTTCTCAATTCCTTTAGCCCAGAACTCAGTTTTCTCTTGGTATTAAAAGTGCCTTTATCACAGTGATGGCAGTAGAGTGACATGTCTGAGGCTAGTCCTGAGTCAGAACCAGAAGGGGGAAAACAAAACAGAAAAAAAGTTATTTCCACTCTCTGGAAATCAGGCATCCCTATTCCTGGTCTTCTGAAAAAGTAATTTTATTATTTTTTTTATGCCAGCACGTGCTGCCAAATTGTAAATGTTAGCCTTCCCCCAGTTCAAATCCAGGAGTCAAAGAAGAAAAAACAAGAACAAAAAAATGAAACTCCTCTTTGCTATAGGTCGTTAATCAACTTTTGATTGCAGTGTCCATTTTCCATCTTATAGCTTACTTCTCAGAGTCCTCAAGCAGTTGCCTTTTGTCTGCTGCCCAGCGTTTTAGTTGTGATCAGTAAAGAGATAGACGATAGTCTATAGACTCCACCTTGGCCAGAATTTCAGTAATAACCACTTCTTTATCAAATCAACAGGAAGCAATTTAGTTGTTCTGCTAAGATAGATAGATAGACATATATAGACAGATATATATCAACATTCAAATTTTAGTTCCAAGTTCTTAGTCAACATTCAAATTATCATATATATACATATATATGATATATACTCTATATCTATGAAGAAATTACTAATGACTTGATAAGTGAATACTAATTCCCAGAGTATTTGCCTGTAGGCCAAAAAAACAACGTAAGTTAAGCTATACTATACTCACAAAGCCACAAAATTGGGTGTGGGCAAATATTTGAGTAAGTAGGTAAACAATTTTCCCAAGTTCTTAGTCAACATTCAAATTTTCTTTTTTGTGTGTGTACTTTGCAACAATTCATGTCCTACACCTTTTTTTTTGTTATGTGTAAAAACACTAATACACTTCTGTTCAAATAAGTCAATTCTCCCATGTCCACACACCTTTTGGCAGCCATATGAAGTTCTCTTGCCAAAGCAAATAAAGAAGGGCAAGAGTGCCCATAAAGAGGGGGATAGAGGTGGTATTTATTACATATCAGAATGAGTACTGGCACCTCCAAATGAGTCTTTAACAAAAAGATGAGGCTCTGAATGTGCTGTTAAGGAAAAGACTAAAGATCACCCATCCTATATTTCAGAACAATAAAACTGAAATCAAGAGAGGTGAAGTGTTTTATTCAAGGTCAACCATCTATCTCCTTGTTGTTCACAATTCAGAATTTAGCCTATCAGTTAAAGATGGAATGGTTCATTTTAAGAAACACTTCTTTGTGATTTCAAAGTTTGTAGATTATGAATCCTTGAAATGTTGAGCAGACAGGATGGGAAAATGAAAGATGTATAATAGGGGTAGAGGAATAAGAGAAAGCACGAGGGGAAAGAGGAGAGAATATTACATATTACATCCTGAAAAAAGGAGGAGGAAGAGGAGATGCAGAAAAGCAGAAAAAAATCTGCCCTCATGACATGACTGCTTTAAGTTTCATGGCCAAACCTATTGGAAACAAAATACTTTTGCTATTTGGGAGTAAAATTCCATAAAAATAAAGTCCATCAACAGTTGTAGCCACTTAAAAGCCTCTTGCCAATTTAAAAGTACTTAATGTATTTTATTTCTCAAGCAGTAACATGAACTCTAGACTTCTTCATCTACAGCCTCATGAACTTTTAGCTAGACCTTATTCCTGAAGTACCTCAATCTTTATTATCTTTCACACTAGTAGAGAATTCTCAGTCTGTACAAACCAGCACTTTCAGACTCAGCCCTGTGCAGAGGTAGCCAAATCCTCTAGCCCAAATCAGGTTTCTTAAATTGAATAACACAATGTCAATATTAACAACAGAATCTTCCCTTAATCCAGAACCCTAAAATAAAAAATAAAAATGATTTTTTTTAAAAAATGATTTTTATTTATTTGAGAGAGACAGCAAGGGGAAGAACAGAGGGAGAGGGAGAAGCAGACTCCCCCACTGAACTGGGAGCCAGATGCAGGCTAAACCTAGGACCCTGGGATCATGACCTGAGCTGAAGGCAGATGCTTAACTGAGCTACCCAGGTACCCCAAGAATAAAAATAATTTGATAAGCTAAATCATGCCAAAAATTTTTTAACCAAAACACTTTAATATGTCTCCTCTCCCAGAGTAGTTGAGTTTTAAAGAAGAAAATCTAGGTGGTATTATGCTTTAGTTCCTAGGAATAGACTGTGATTAGCAGAAATTTATGTAGACTGCCTATCTGCTAGGATAAAGGCATAGGTACAACTGTAGAAAAGGCCAAAGAAACAATAGTTTAAACAAGAGCAATTTTTTACTCCATCACATAACTGACTGAAGTGGCAACCTAGGCTCACAGAACTTCTCCATGATGCTAAAGTTTGTATGTAACCAGAAAAGAACCCGAATCACCAAGGAAAAAATGTTTAAAAAGAAAAAAAAAAAAAACTGGGGGCATCACATTGCTCGATTTCAAGCTATATTACAAAGCTGTGATCACCAAGACAGCATGGTACTGGCATAAAAACAGACATAAACCAATGGAACAGAATAGAGAGGCCAGATATGGACCCTCAACTCTATGGACAACTAATCTTGACAAATCAAGAAAAAAAAGACAGTCTCTTTAATAAATGGTGTTGGGAAAATTGGACAGCTACATACAGAAGAATAAAACTTGGCCATTCGGAGGAGGAGTCAAGATGGCAGAGAAGTAGCAGGCTGAGATGACATCAGACAGCAGGAGATCAGCTAGATAGCTTATCAAACCATTCCGAACACCTACAAATACAACAGGAGATCAAAGAGAAGAAGAGCAACAATTCCAGAAACAGAAAATCAACCACTTTCTGAAAGGTAGGACTGGCAGAGAAGTGAATCCAAAGCGACGGGAAGATAGACCACAAGGGGAAGGGCCAGATCCCAGCAAGCAGAGGAGCAACGGAGCACAAAATCAGAACTTTTAAAAGTCTGCTCCACTGTGGGACATTGCTCCAGAGGCTAAACTGGGGTGAAGCCCATGCGGGGACAGCGTGGCCTCAGGTCCGACGGGGTCATAGAAGGATCAGGGGAGTCTGAGTGTCACAGAGGTCGCAGGTATTAAAGCAGGGAAGCTGGCTACAGAGAGCCGAGGAGTGAGCTCTCAGCTTGGGGTTACCTTGAACCATAATCCGTGGAAGAGCTCAGGGATCTGTGGGGTTGAGAGACTCCAGGCGGAGCTGTGTGCCAGAGACAGACATGCTTGGTCACAGGCTGGGTGAGCTCAGAGTGCAGCCGGAGGCGAGGGAGACAGGAGTGATTGAGTGCTTTTCTCTGAGGGTGCACTGAAGAGTGTGGCCCCAAGCTCTCAGCTCCTCCAGGCTGGAGATTGGGAGGCCGCCATTTTCATTCCTGTCCTCTATGGAACTCTATGGAACTCTTGAAAGCATTCAGGAAACAAAAGATCCGGAAAGTGAACCCAAGCAGATTACTTAGCCTGGCCCCTGGTAAGGGCGGTGCAATTCTGCCTGGGGCAAATTCTCACTTGAGAATCACTATAACAGGCCCCTCCCCCAGAAGATCAACAAGAAATCCAGCCAAGCCCAAAAATTCACTTACCAAGGAGAACAGAGGAATTCCAGAGAAGGAGAAAGCAAAGCATGGAATTCATGGCTTTTTCCCCATGAATCTTTAGTCTTGTAAAGTTAATTAACTTAAAAATATTTTTTTCTACTGCTAATTTTTTTTTAACTTTTACCCTTTCCACTTTTAACGTTTTTTAGCTAGTTTATCTTAATACCTTTCATTAAAAGAATCTTTTTTGAACCTTCATTATTATAGTCCTATTTTATCCTTCATTGTATCTAACTTTATGTTTTGTATATACAATAGGGTTTTTTCTGCTAAAAAATTTAGGGTACAACTTCTTCTAATAGATCAAAATACACCCTAAATCTAGTACCAGGCTTGATCTAGTCTCCAGCCTGAGCAAATTCTCTCCACTTTCTTTTTCTTTATTCTCCCAACCAACTTACTTTATCAACTCCTTTGTTAGAAATTTAAAAAAAAAAATTTTTTTTTCATCTTTAGAGTCATATTCCATCCCTTCACTGTGTTTACCCTCATACAGGTTTTTCATTCTTTAAAATTTTGGGAGGTAGTCTCTTCAAAGTGACCAAATTGCTCCCCAAATTAAGTGGGTGACCTTGTTCTAGTCACCAGTCTAATATATATATATTTTTTTCTTCTTTATATTTTTTCTTTATTTGTTTTCTTTTTTAAATTTTTTCTGAGCTTCTTTTTACCCCCATCCTCCCCGCCACAATTTGGGGTCTCTTCTGATTTGGTTAAAGCACATTTTCCTGGGGTCTTTGCCACCCTTTTAGTATTTCATTTGCTCCTTCATATATTCTTATCTGGACAAAATGAAAAGATGGAAAAACTCACCACAAAAAAAAGAACAAGAGGCAGTACCAAAAACTAGGGACCTAATCAATACAGACATTGGTAATACGTCAGATCTAGAGCTCAGAATGATGATTCTCAAGGTTCTAGCCGGGTTTGAAAAAGGCATGGAAGATATTAGAGAAACCCTCTCTGGAGATATAAAAGCCCTTTCTGGAGAAATAAAAGAACTAAAATCTAACCAAGTTGAAATAAAAAAAGCTATTAATGAGGTGCAATCAAAAATGGAGGCTCTCACTGCTAGGATAAATGAGGCAGAAGAAAGAACTAGTGATATAGAAGACCAAATGACAGAGAATAAAGAAGCTGAGCAAAAGAGAGACAAACAACTACTGGACCACGAGGGGAAAATTTGAGAGATAAGTGACCCCATAAGACGAAACAACATTAGAATAATTGGGATTCCAGAAGAAGAAGAAAGAGAGAGGGGAGCAGAAGGTATATTGAAGAGAATTATTGTAGAGAATTTCCCTAATATGGCAAAGGGAACAAGCATCAAAATCTAGGAGGTGCAAAGAACTCCCCTCAAAATCAATTAAGAATAGGTCCACACTCCATCATCTAATAGTAAAATTTACAAGTCTTAGCGTCAAAGAAAAAATCCTGAAAGCAGCCCGGGAAAAGAAGTCTGTAACATACAATGGTAAAAATATTAGATTGGCAGTGGACTTATCCACAGAGACCTGGCAGGCCAGAAAGAACTGGCCTGAGCACTAAACGAAAAAAACATGCAGTCAAGAATACTATATCCAAGTAGGTTATCATTGAAAATAGGAGAGATTAAAAAGCTTCCAGGACAAACAAAAACTGAAAGAATTTGCAAACACCAAACGAGCTCTATAGGAAATATTGAAAGGGGTCCTTTAGGGGCACCCGGGTGGCTCAGTGGGTTAAAGCCTCTGCCTTCAGCTCAGGTCGTGATTCCAGGGTCCTGGGATCAAGCCCCGCATCAGGCTCTCTGCTCAGCGGGGACTCTGCTTCCTCCTCTCTCTCTGCCTGCCTCTTCACCTACTTATTTATCAAATAAATAAATAAAATCTTAAAAAGAAAAGAAAAGAAAAGAAAGTGGTCCTTTAAGCAAAGAGAGACCCTAAAAGTAGTAGATCAGAAAGGAATAGAGACAATATACAGTAACAGTCACCTTACAGGCAATACAATGGAACTAAATTCACATCTCTCAATAGTTACCCTGAATGTAAATGGGCTAAATGCCCCGATTAAAACATGCAGGGTTTCAGAATGGATAAAAAAACAAAACCCATCAATATGCTGCCTATAAGAAACTCATTTTAGACCCAAAGACACCTCCAGATTTAAAGTGAGGGGGGTGGAAAACAATTTACCATGCTAATGAACACCAGAAGAAAGCTGGGGTGGCAACCCTTTTATCAGATCAATTAGATTTTAAGCCAAAGACTATAATAAGAGATGAGGAAGGACACTATATCATATTCAAAGGGTCTGTCCAACAAGAAGATCTTACAATTTTAAATATCTATGCCCCTAACATGGGAACAGCCAACTATATAAACCAATTAATAACAAAATCAAAGAAACACATCAACAATAACACAATAATACTAGGGGCCTTTAATAACCCCCTCACTGAAATGGACAGATCATCCAAGCAAAAGATCAACAAGGAAATAAAGGCCTTAAATGACACACTGGACCAGATGGACATCACAGATATATTTAGAACATTCCATCCCAAAGCAACAGAATACAGATTTTTCTCTAGTGCACATGGAACATTCTCCACAATAGAATACATGCTGGGTCATAAATCGGGTCTCAAATGATATCAAAAGATTGGGATCATTCCCTGCATATTTTCAGACCACAATGCTCTGAAGCTAGAACTCAATCACAAGAGGAAATTTTGAAAGAACCCAAATACATGGAGACTAAACAGCATCCTTCTAAGGAATGAAAGGGTCAACCAGGAAATTAAGAAAGAATTGAAAAGAATTCATGGAAACAAATGATAATGAAAACACAACAGTTCAAAATCTGTGGGACACAGCAAAGGCAGTCCTAAGAGGAAAATATATAACAATACAAGCCTTTCTCAAGAAACAAGAAAGGTCTCAAATATACAACCTAACCCTACACCTAAAGGAGCTGGAGAAAGAACAAGAAAGAAACCCTAAACCCAGCAGGAGAAGAGAAATAATAGAGATCAGATCAGAAATCAATGAAATAGAAACCAAAAGGAAAACAGAACAAAACTAGGAGCTGTTTCTTTGAAAGAATTAATAAGATTGATAAACCCCTGGCCAGACTTATCAAAAAGAAAAGAGAAAGGACCCAAATAAATAAAATCATGAATGAAGGAGGAGAGATCACAACCAACACCAAAGAAATACAAACTATTATAAGAACATACTATGAGCAACTCTACGCCAACAAATTTGACAATCTGGAAGAAATGGATGCATTCCTAGAGACATATAAATTGCCAAAACTGAACCAGGAAGAAACAGAAAACCTGAACAGACCCATAACCAGTACGGAGACTGAAACAGTCATCAAAAATCTCCAAACAAACAAAAGCCCAGAGCCAAACAGCTTCCCAGGGGAATTCTACCAAACATTTAAAGAAGAATTAATTCCTATTCTCCTGAAACTGTTCCAAAAAATAGAAATGGAAGGAAAACTTCCAAACTCATTTTATGAGGCCAGCATCACCTTGATCCCAAAACCAGACAAGGATCCCATCAAAAAAGAGAATTACAGACCAATATTGTTGATGAACACAGATGCGAAAATTTTTACCAAAATACTAGCCAATAGTACATTAAAAGGATATTCACCATGACTAAGTGGAATTTATTCCAGGGCTGCAAGGTTGGTTCAACATCCACAAATCAATCAATGTGAATCAATACATTAATAAAATAAAGGACAAGAACCATGATACTCTCAATAGATGCTGAAGAAGCATTTGACAAAGTACAGCATCCCTTCCTAATCAAAACTCTTCAAAGTGTAGGGATAGAGGGCACATACCTCAATACCATCAAAGCCATATGAAAAACCCACCGCAAATATCATTCTCAATGGAGAAAAACTGAGAGCTCTTCCTCTAAGGTCAGGAACACGGCAGGGATGTCCATTATCACTACTGCTATTTAACATAGTACTAGAAGTCCTAGCCTCAGCAATCAGACAACAAAAAGAAATCAAAGGCATCCAAATCAGCAAAGAAGTCAAACTATCACTCTTTGCAGATGATATGATATTTTATGTGGAAAACCCAAAAGACTCCACTCCAAATCTGCTAGAACTTATACAGGAATTGAGTAAAGTGTCAGGATATAAAACCAATGCCCAGAAATCCACTGCATTTCTTTACACCAACAACAAGACCAAAGAATGAGAAATGAAGGAGTCAATACCATTTACAATTGCACCCAAAACCATAAGATACCTAAGAATAAACCTAACCAAAGAGGCAAAGAATCTATACTCAGAAAACTATAAAGTACTCATGAAAGAAATTGAGAAAGACACGAAGAAATGGAAAAATGTTCCATGCTCATGGATTAGAAGAACAAATATTGTGAAGATGTCTATGCTACCTAAAGCTATCTACACATTTAACACAATCCTGTCAAAATCCCATCCATTTTTTTCAAAGAAATGGAACAAATAATCCTAAAATTTACATGGAACCAGAAAAGACCTCGAATAGCCAAAGGAATATTGAAAAAGAAAGCCAAAGTTGGTGGCATCACAATTCCGGACTTCAAGCTCTATTACAAAGCTGTCATCATCAAGACAGTATGGTACTGGCACAAAAACAGACACATAGATCAACGAAACAGAATAGAGAGCCCAGAAATAGACCCTCAACTCTATGGTCAACTAATCTTCGACAAAGCAGGAAAGAATGTCCAATGGAAAAAAGACAGCCTCTTCAACAAATGGTGTTGGGAAAATTGGACAGCAACATGCAGAAAAATGAAATTGGACCATTTCCTTGCACCACACATGAAAATAGACTCAAAATGGATGAAGGACCTCAATGTGAGAAAGAAATCCAACAAAATCCTTAAGAAGAATACAGGCAGCCACCTCTTCGACCTCAGCCACAGCAACGTTTTCCTAGGAACATCGCCAAAGTCAAGGGAAACAAGGGCAAAAATGAACTATTGGGACTTCATCAAGATCAAAAGCTTTTGCACAGCAAAGGAAACAGTTAACAAAACCAAAAGACAACTGACTGAATGGGAGAAGATATTTGCAAATGACATATCAGATAAAGGGCTAGTATCCAAAATATATAAAGAGCTTAGCAAACTCAACACCCAAAGAACAAATAATCCAATCAGGAAATGGACAGAGGACATGAACAGACATTTCTGCAAAGAAGACATCCAGATGGCCAACAGACTCATGAAAAAGTGCTCTACATCACTGAGCATCAGGGAAATTCAAATCAAAACCACAATGAGATACCACCTCACACCAGTCAGAATGGTTAAAATTAACAAGTCAGGAAATGACAGATGCTGGCGAGGATGCGGAGAAAGGGGAACCCTCCTACACTGTTGGTGGGAATGCAAGCTGGTGCAACCATTCTGGAAAACAGCATGGAGCTTCCTCAAAAAGTTGAAAATAGAACTACCCTATGACCCAGCAATTGCACTACTGGGTATTTACCCTAAAGATACAAATGTAGTGATCTGAAGGGGCACGTGCTCCCAAATGTTTATAGCAGCAATGTCCACAATAGCCAAACTATGGAAAGAACCTAGATGTCCATCAACAGATGAATGGATAAAGAAGAGGTGGTATATATATATATATATATATATATATATACACACACACACAATGGAATACTATGCAGCCATCAAAAGAAAAGAAACCTTGCCATTTGTAACGACGTGGATGGAACTAGAGGGTATTATGCTAAGCAAAATAAGTCAATCGTAGAAAGACAACTATCATATGATCTCCCTGATAGGAGGAAGTGGAGATGCAACCGGGGGAGGTTAGGGGGGGTAGGAACAGAATAAATGAAACAAGATGGGATCGGGAGGGAGACAAACCAAAAGGAGACTCTTAATGTCACAAAACAAACTGAGGGTGGCCAGGGAGAGGGGTGTAGGGAGAGGGTGGTGGGGTTATGGACATTGGGGAGGGTATGTGCTATGGTGAGTGCTGCGAAGTGTGTAAACCTGGCGATTCACAGACCTGTACCCCTGGGGCTAATAATACATTATATGTTTATTAAAAAAAAATTTAATTTAAAAAAGCCATGTTAAAAAAAAAAAAAACTTGGCCTTTCTCTTACACCATAGACAAAGAAAAACTCAAAAGGGATGAAAGACTTCAATGTGACACAGGAATTCATCAAAATCCTAGAGGAGAACATAGGCAGTAACCTCTTCGATATCAACCACAGCAACTTCTTTCAAGACACATCTCCAAAGACAAAAGAAACAAAAGCAAAAATGAACTTCTGGGACTTCACCAAGATAAAAAGCTTCTGCACAGCAAAGGAAAGAGGCAACCCACCGAATGCGAGAAGATATTTGCAAATGACATTATAGATAAAGGGCTGATATCTAAGATCTATAAAGAACTTCTCAAACTCAACACCCAAAAAACAAATAATCAAGTCAAAAAATGGGCAGAAGACATGAGCAGACATTTCTCCAAAGAACACATACAAACAGCTAACAGATACATGAAAAAATGTCCATCATCATTAGCCATCAGAGAGATTCAAATCAAAACCACATTGAGATACCACCTTACACCAGTCAGAATGACAAAAATTAACAAGGCAGGAAACAACATATGTTGGAGAGGATGTGGAGAAAGGAGAACCCTCCTACACTGTTGGTAGGAATGCAAGCTGGTGTAGCCACTTTGGAAAACAGTATGGAGGTTCCTCAAAAAGTTAAAAATAGAGCTACCCTATGACCCAGCAATTGTACTACTGAGTATTTAACCCAAAGATACAGATGTAATGAAAAGAAGGGGCACATGCATCCTAATGTTCATAGCAGCAATGTCCACAAAAACCAAACTGTGGAAGGGGCTGAGATGCCCTTCAACAGACGAATACATAAAGAAGATATGGTCCATATATACAATGGAATATTACTCAGCCATCAGACAGGATGGATACCTACCATTTGCATCAACATGAATGGAACTGGAGGGGATTAAGCTAGTGAAATAAGTCAAGCAGAGAAAGACAATTACCATATGGTTTCACTTATATGTGGAGCATAAGGAATAGCATGGAGAATATTAGGGGAAGGAAGGGAAAACTGAAGAGGGGGAAATCAGAGGGGAAGATGAACCATGAGAAACTATGGATTTCAGGAAATAATCTGAGGGTTTCAGATGGGAAGGGTGTGGGGGGATGGGTTAGCCTGGTGATAGGTATTAAAGAAGGCACGTGTTATTATGAGCACTGGGTGTTACATGCAAATAATGAATCATAGAACACTACATCAAAAACTAATGAAGTACAGTATAGTGACTAACATAACATAATAAAAATAAATAAATATTTTTAAAAATTAAAAAAATAATTAAATTCTGTCAATACAAAACCCACTGACACATTGTGGAAGAAAATGTACAAAATCAAAGGTCATGCAAAGGTTATTCTTCAAAACATAACTTTCATTTATCTAAGTGGCTTTTGAAAGATATCACAAAGATAATCTGACTATTTGGGGACATAGCTTTGAACTTGCTTTCTTTTAACAACAAATTTTACTTAAAGCAGCCTCAGTTTTCCATGCGACATCAACATAATGGGTCAGCATTGGCTTGGTTCTCAAAGAAGTGCTAAAAATCACATCTTTGAAAAACCCAGCATCTCCTTTTAACAAAACTCTGCCAGCTAAATCCATGAATCACAGCTTACAGAGGTGAGAACAAAGTTACAGGTGGTTATAAGGGTACTCTGCACCACAACATTTTGGAGTTAGAAGCAACCTTTTGAGTATATATGATTCAACTATTCCATTTTATAGACAGGAAGACTGAGACTAAGGGTAGGTGAATGATCTATGACCACATAGCAGATTTGTGACCGAGCATAAACTAGAATCTGTCTCTCTTAATCTTTCCACTATGCCCAATGCCCTTCAAATGATTAGAGATGGAAGGAAAGTTGCAAAGTGGAGTTCTTAGCCAATTATTCTTAAAATTAGATTCTATCTCTAAGAACATGATAAAGAGGATTTGCTTATTGTGACTCTTTCCCAAAAGAAACTGACATCAAATTAATATACATGGTCCATAAAATACTTAACATTTTATTCTCAAATGTGTTTTTCTCTTGAATGTAAACTCTGTTCACATTTTTACATTTTCTTGAAAGCTCCATCAAGCTTCAATTTATTTTTTTTTCAAGCTTTAATTTAAATGTGCCATTAGGACAGTGCTCACGCCCATGAACTTCCAACTTTCGTACCATCCATTTGCAGCGTCTTTCTTTCTTTCTTTTTTTTTAAAGATTTTATTTATTTATTTGACAAACACATAGTGAAAGAGGAAACACAAGCAGGGGGAATGGAAGAGGGAGAAGCAGGCTTCCTGCCAAACAGAGAGCCGAATGTGGGGCCCAATCCCAGGACCCTTTGGATCATGACCTGAGCCAAAGGTAGACACTTAATGACTGAGCCACTCAGGCGCACTGCGTCCTTCTTTTTCATAAAGTTCAGTGAAGAAAAATTGTACTCTGAAACACAATTGCCTGGATCACAAACCATCCACAGAATTCTGTCTGATATTCAAGCCATCACATACACTGTGGAACCAATTCCTGACCCATGAAGAAAACAGCATGTCACACAAACCTTTTGTATGATTCCTTTTGTTAACAGAACCAGTAAGCTAAATTCAATCTTAAATTTCCACAAAACCATGGCTAAATGTCTACAGAGGAACATATGCTTTTCTACAATATCGTAAAACTTAAAATTAGTAAATTTGTCCTTTCTCAGAATAACGTGAGGAAGCACAAAACCTTTTTGCTTGTGTTTATAGAAGGCCTCCTTCCCACATGTCCCCACACTACACCGGCCACCATTTTAATGGCCACAGCCAGACTTAGTAGGGAAAGAGGAGACAGAGAGAAAGGGAGAAGAAGAGAGGATAAGGACTAGGATGGGAGAGGAGAGACGAGAAAGATTTATGAACCAACTCTCATTAAACTTTTCCTTTCATTGTTTTCTCCTAGAAGCTAAGAAGAACTTGGAGTAATTCCTACAAGACAAGTTATTTTTGTTGATATGACCAATATAAATTTGACAGCAAATTTCCGATAAATGACAATTACAAATACAATTAGTTAGGACCTTCAGGGCTTTAGGATCCAGACAATATTTTACAAAATGTAGTTTGTTGCTCTTAAAATTAAAAAAAAAAAAATAGTGACCATATTCAATGAGTACAAAGACTAAGAACACAGAGCATAAGACTAAAAAAAAAAATAATTTATATAATTGTACTTGGTACTTAGAAGGATCTCAGCAAATATAGACTTATTATTACCATTATTATTTGTGTAATGGTGCAACCCAATAAAAAAACAAAATTCACTGGACAAAAATTAGCTATATACATAAATATTACACATGTGCTAATTAGCCATAAGTATTAAATTCTCACAAACTCTTATGATTACTATTACCTTACAGAGGAAGACCCCGTTTTCCATTTTCTGTTTTAGAGCTCTGCATCTGTATAATGTATCATTGTTTACATATTCCTTAGGTGCAATTTAATCCCCTTTCCACATTCAGAATAATGCTATTTCTGAAAGCCACAAAGGCCACATAGGATTCCCACAAGTGGGTGTTCCTGCTTCCCCACCTGGCCTTAAGTAATCATTCCTGGGTCTCCTCTGGAGGAGGCCTGGGCTAAGTACCAGAGGAAAGGGGCCTCAAGACTGCTGACTCTGGAGTGTGAACAATACAGAGTAAGCCAACAGCATTCCCTCAGAGAAAGAGCAGGTGCTGGTGGGGCCAGAGAGATTCAGAGCCATGAGTCTGAAGTGCTCTGGGAAGAAACCAGGGTGATATTCAACCCTGGCCCTGATTGATTCTGAACAGAGTCAACTGGCAGAGTGGGTGGATGGGATCCACCTGGGTCAGGACTGGGCCAGGGATGCCAATAAACCCTTTAATTTCTCAAGAAAAATTCTGCAGGCAAGAAAAGGGGGACATGATATATTCAAAGTGCTAAAAGAAAAAAACTCCAACCAATAATACATTGACTAGCAAAGCTGTTCTTCAGAAATGGAGGGGACATAAATACTTGCGCGGACGAGCGTTCCCTGCCACTAGATCTGCCTTACAGTTCTGAACTACTGAAAGCAGTTCTTTAAGCTAAAATGAGAAAATACTACCTAGTAACATAAAAACATGAAAATATAAATCATACCAGTAAAGCAATTATATAGTTAAATTCAGAATACTCAAATACTGTAATATGGTATTTTTTAAATATATAGCCACAATATATATAGTATTTTTTAAAAATATAGCCACAATAATTTAATAGATATGCAATATAAAAAGATGTAAACTATGACTCAGACACAAAATAGAGGGGAGTAAAAGGGTAGTTTTTATATGAGATAAAAGTTAAGTTCTTATCAGATCGAAATGGACTGTTTTAACTATGAGATGTGTCATACAGGTACAGAAACCGCACAGCAAAACCTACAGTAGGTACACAAAAGAGAAGGGAGTCAAAGCATACCATTACAGAAAATCACCAATTCACAAAGAACACAAGAAAGGAACAAAGGAACTATGAAATAGCCAGAAAATAATTAATAAGATATAATTTTTCCTATTAATATTTTCTTTCCTTTCAATATTTACTTTAAATGTAGACAGATTAGATTATCCAATCAAAAGACACAGAGTGGCAGAACAGGTTAAAAAAAAAAAAAAAAACAAGACCCAGGATGCCTGGGTGGCTCAGTCGATTGAGCCGCTGCCATAGGCTCAGGTCTTGATCCCAGGATCCTGGGATTGAGTCCCGCAACAGGCTCCTTGCTCGGCGGGGAGCCTGCTTCTCTCTCTGCCTCTGCCTGCTTGTGTGCTCTCTCTCTCTCTCTGACAAATAAATAAATAAAATTTTTTAAAAAACAAAACCCAACTATGACACTCACTTCAGTGATCAGGAAATAAGCCGGTTGAATGCTCATTTTGAGGCAGATAGAAACTCCCTGGCCCCAGCCCCTTCCTATCCCAGGCTCTCCTTTCCTCCTGCTAAGGCCAAGATAGCTCCCCTTTGACTAAGATAAGATAACAAGTCATTGCTCCTGCTGAGACAGAAGAAAAAGACTAGGGGCCGGGTCCTGTTTGAATAAGAAAAGAAAGAGCAACAGCCCCCTAAGTAATTTAGCACTCTCCTGAGATGCCTCGTGAAAGGGCCGAAAGGGCCGTTAGGCCTTGAGTAACTGGGAAAGTGTCTGGGCCTTGAGTAACTGGGAAAGTGTCTGGGCCTTGAGAGACTGGGAAAACACCCCGCTACCATCCCCCATTGCCTGTAACCATAAAAGCGCACTCCTAACCCTGTCGGGCGCTCAGTCTTTGGGAAGGATCCCACTGAGCACACTAGCGTTAATAAAGCTGTGTTCTCCCATCTCTCCATGTGCCATTTGGGTTTCCTCAGTCACCTCAGATTCTCCGCAACAGTTTCAGCAGCACATATACTAAAAATAGGGAACAAGCCGGTTGAAAATGAAAGGATGGACAAAGCTATTCCATGCAAATGGAAACCAAATACAAATGGAAGTAGCTATATTTATATCAGACATAATAGACTCTAAGTCAAAAACTGTAACAACAAAGAAGGTCATTTTATAGTGATAAAGGGATCAATTCATAAGAGGATAGAATTTCAGTTCAGCATCTGAACACCTCAACATATTAGATCTGAAAAGAGAGAGAAACAGAAGTCAGCTAGAATAAAAGTTGGGGACTTCAATACCGCACTTCTACAATGAATAAATCGTTCAGACAGAAAATCCATAACAAAGTATTGGACTTGAAATACACATTAAAATAGATGGACCTTACATATACATACAGAGCATTCCATCTAAAGGCAGCAGAATATGCATTCTTCTGAAGCACCCAGAGAACATTCCAGGATACATCATGTTAGGTCACAAAACAAATCTTAACACACATAAGAGTACTGAAATCATATCAAGCACCCTTTCCAACAAGCACCCTTTCCAACAACAAAGGTATAAAAACATAAATCAACAGATGGAAAGCTGGAAGTTTCCAAATATGCAGAGATTAAATAACATTCCTGAACAACCAGTGGGTCAAAGAAAAAATCAAAATAAAAAGATATCTGGAGACAAAGGAAAATGGAAACACAGCATCACAAAACTTACGTGATAAAGCAAAATCAGTTCTAAAAAGAATGTTTATAGCAACAAAAACCTACATTAAGAAAAAAGAAAGATCTCTCTAACTACCCCTCAAGGAACTAGAAAAAGAAGAACAAACTAAGCCCAAAGTTAGTAGAAGGAAGTAAATAACAAATATCAGAGTAGAAATAAATAAAATCAAGACAGAAAAGGAATTTAAAGAGACCGCTCAAACCAAGAGCTGTTTGTTTGTTTGTTTTTAATTACCATATAATATAATAATATTTGCCCCAGGGGGTACATGTCTATGAATCATCAGGCTTACACATTTCATAGCACTCACCATAGCACATACTCTCCCCATATTTGCCCCAGAGGGTACATGTCTATGAATCATCAGGCTTACACATTTCACAGCACTCCACCATAGCACATAACCCAGCCTCCCTGTTTTTTTTTTTAAAGAAAAACCAACCTGACAAATCTTAAGCTAGACTAATTAAAAAACAGAGAAGACTCAAATAAATACAATCAGAAATAATAGGGAGATATTATAACATATCACAGAAGTACAAATGATCATAAAAGACTACTATGAACAATTATGTTGCGGAAAATCTGAAGGGACCGAGGAAACTCAAGCAGCACAGGAAAATCGGCGAGAACTCAGCTTTATTATCGTCAGAGGGCTCAGCGGGATCCTTTCCCAAAGGCTGAGCACCCAACAGGGTTAGGGGTGAGTTTTTATGGTTACGGGTGATGGGGGATGGCAACAGGACGTTTTTGAAGTCTCTCAGGGCCCCGTGGCCCCCTTCAGGTATGATCTATATGGAGGCAACCCAGGGGAATGCTTAATCATCCCGGAGGACTTGTTTTTTTCTTTTCTTAACAAACAGGACAGCCATTTGGTCTTTTCTTCTGCCTCAGCAGGAGCAATGACTTGTTATATTATCTTAACCAAACCCGGATGGCCATTTGGCCTTTTCTTCCGCCTCAGCAGGAGCAATGGAGAGCAGCAGACAGGAAAGGGCTGGGGCCTGGGGGTCTCTATCCGTCTCATGTCCCCCCTCTTGATGATCAGCAGGGGTACCCTAGAGATCATGATTATCTAGATTTAAGGGACTGTATCCTCGGAGGGCGAGGATACAGGCTGTCCTGTGTTGAGAGATGGTACTTCTGATGAAACAGACGAGGCTGCTGAGGAGACAAGGACCGAGGGTAACTAGGAGGAGCAGGGACACTAAAGGGCCTGGTAGAAGTAATAGGATGTCCATGACTGTGGGTTGGAAGCCCAAGATGTGAGTTCTCCTAGACGACGCTGGATGCGTTCCAGGAGCTCTAGAACCTTGGAGGTGCGATCCCAGACTGGTTGGTAGAGTAGCAGCATTCCTCCTGTAGGAAGAGACAGGTTCCTCCCTTCTCAGCAGTGAGGAAACCTAGGGCTTGCTGATTCTGGAGGGCTACTGTTGCCAGACTGGAGAGTTGTGTCTGAAGGGATGTTAATGAATCTGCGCTGTGCTCCATGTCATCACTGAGTTCCTATGAAGGCTTGAAGTAAAAGTTAAGGGAAGTCCTGAGGCCCGGTGCGCCAGCAGCGACAACTCTGGCCATCAGGAGGAATGGTAAGACTGCCTTTGACTTCAGTGGTGAAGAGAGACCCGGGACTTGAACTGGAAGTCTGAATATAGTGAGGCAGAGGGGGAAAAAAAAAAACAGTATGCAACCAGAAGGGGCGTTACTTTTCGTTGTGGCACCTAAAGAGGTTGTTTCCACAGGAGAGGAAGACACCCAGGGCAGGGGGGGCATGGGTGTGTGTGTGTGTGTGTGTGTGTGTGTGTGTGTATGCGTGCGCGCGTGCAGTAAGGTAAAGGAGCTGTGAAGTTCTGGCAGCCGAGGGAAGAAAGCAGGTTAGATTGTCAACTGGAAGCAGCAGGACTGTTTTGTACGGGGCCAAAACTCATAGGACTTGTTTTATTGGGCAACGGACAGTTAGGAGGGATGGGGATACCGAAGAAAGCCGATCGAGCCATGGGGAAACAGACCCAGCAGGCGGAACCAGTAGGGGAATGGGTGGAATTGAGCCATAAGTGATAGGAGGTGTTCAAGAGCTTACGAGTACAGTTTTGAATGGTTGGCCCTGGGGGAGTGGGGTTTATAGAACAGAACCTGGGCTATGGAGGGGGCCTCTCCCAGCGGAGAGTGAATGTCATTCCAGGGTCCCTCCAAGAAACATACAAATGCAGTCCCCAGCATCATGGCTGGTCCCAGTAGGAGCCTCCGCAGTTCTGTGGGGGTAATTTTGAGTGTTTGGTTGGCCTGGGACATGTAAACCGGGGAGATATTGCTTTATGTCAGCCATGGGGCCATGGTCTTACAATCCCATTGGTCACTAAAGGTTTCCCCGCATTCCTCTATCCCCAGGTCTGGGCAAAGGTGTATCTGGTGTCCCTGTTCTTTACATAGCCTCCCTTCAAACGCTTGTTCCTTGTATGGAGCCAGGAGTTGATATCTGGAAGGTGGGACACTCGCCAGTGGTCTGGTTATGAAGGACTTTGTCCTGGCCTTCCAAAGTCTGGGTTAATTTCCAGTGCTATGTTGTTGAGTTAGTGGGCGTCCCTGGTGGGAAGAGGCAGAGGAAACTGAGTAGCCATAACGTGAGGCTCCAGCTGGGTTCAGAAAGGAGTGGATGTATTTTAGAGTTTAGGGCCCTTCTTTAGAACCATCTTCAGAGGGTTTGATGGTGATGGATGTGGGATTCACCCCAGAGGGAGTGCTTTAGCTTCTAGGACTTCTGTAGCCATGGTAACGTCATAAATTGCTTTTCTTAGGCCACTGCTTAGGAAGCTGCTACCATCGGTGTATAGTGTAAGGTCAGAGTTTGTCAAAAGGGGAATCCTGGAGGTCTGGCCAGGTGGCATAGACTTCAGTTTTGATTTCTAGACAGTTATGTTCTGGTTCCCCTTCCGCCGTTGGGAGTTATGTGGCCGGGATGAGGGCCTGCACAGTCTGTAGGTTTATGTAAGGATTTTCTAGAAGTAGCCCTTGATATTGAGTGAGTCTGGCATTTGATATCCATTTCTGACCCTGACTGTTTAAAAGAATGATTACTGAGTGGGGAACTTCTACTGTGAGCTGCTGTACTAGAGTGAGCTTGTCAGCCTCCTTGATGAGAAGTGTGGTGGCTGCCAAGACCCGTAGGCAAGGGGGCCATCCGGAGGCTACAAGGTCTAATTTCCTTGACAGATATGCAATGGGCTTTTCCCAAGGGCCTATTGGTTGGGTTAGAAGTCCTAACACAATTTTCTTTGTTTCATGAACGTACGGGCAGAAGGGTTTCCCGGTATCAGGTAGGCCTAGGGCTGGGGACCTTCCAAGTTAGTCCTTGAGTTCCTTGAAAGCCTTTTCTTGTCTGTCTTCCCATTGAAGAGGCAGGTTATCCAGTGTCGTTAGTGAATCATACAGGGGCCTAGCTACAACTGAGAACCCTGGTATGCAGATGCTACAGAATCCTGCAGCCCCCAGGAACTCATGCAAAGCTCGTTTGGTGGTGGCCCGCAGGAGGTTAGTTGTCACAGTCTTTTATTTGGTGCTGAGGGCTGGTCTTCCTTGAGTTATCATGAATCCTAAGTATTTGACCTCTTGTCTTTTTCCAGGATGCTCAATATCCTCTTTTTGATAAATGATGTAGGAGGTCGAGTGTTGCTTGGTGGCAGTTTACCTCAGTTGGGCTGGTGATGAGAAGGTTGTCAGCATACTGGAGTAACGTGCAGCCAGTTCATTCCCTGGGGAAGTCAGCCAAGTCGGGGACCAGGGCTTCACTAAATATTGTTTGGTGAGTTTTTAACTCCCTGTGGAAGTCTGGTCTGGGTGAGTTGCATCTGGCATCCTGAGCTGACATCAGTCCATTCAAAGGCAAAGAGAGGTCAACTTACTGGGGCTAGGCGAATACAGAAAAAGGCATCCTTTAGATGGAGACAGGTAAACCAGACAGCGTCCAGTGGGATCTGGTGTAAGAGGGTACAGGGGTTTGGCACCACCAAGTATAGAGTCTGAGCAACCCTGTTTATGGCATGCAAGTCCTGGATGGGTAGGTAGTCACCGCTGGGCTTTTTGACTGGGAGAAATGGAGTATCTCAGGGAGATGGAGTATCCCAGGGAGATTGGCATTTCATTAGAATGCCTGTTTCTTTTAGTCACTCTAGGTGGGCCTGTATGCCTATTTGGGCTTCCCATGAGATCAGGTACTGCCTTTGCTGTTGTGGCTATGTTCCAGCCTTTAGTTCTATAATGACTGAAGCTCACCGGATGGCAAGTCTGGGAGGGTTATCTTCTGCCCATACATCGGGGACTGCAGTCCAGTAGGCCTCGGGGTTTGTCTCAGGGTGTTCTTGTTTGAACAGTCTCCATTCTTCGTCCCGGGGTATGCTGAGGGACAAGATGAGTTGAGGTCCAGCACAGTTTAGACTCATGGTGGTCTGCCCAGAAGATTCAAAGGAAATTTGTGCTCCTAATTTTGAAAGCAAATCTCTTCCCAGTAAAGGGAGTGGGCAGCCTGGAACATATAGAAATTCATAAGACACAATGTGTCTGCCCAGCTTACAAGTTCGGAGTTGGCAAATGGTTGGCTTGTGGCTTGATCCCCTGTGGCACCCATGACAGTTACCTCTTACAGTGGTAAGAGGTGCCACTGGTGTAGTTATTACTGACGACTGTCTGGTGCAGACTCCTGATCCCATCTCTCGGTATTCATAATGTCTGCTAGAGCCACCTTCTCAAGCCACTTAACACGCCTCCTGAAGGATTCTTCTTCTCTCCTCGGTGTTGAACAAGGTGCAAAGGAGCTGATGACAATCTTCCCATGTTGGTTGGTGGGTTTGGGAGATGGATTCCATGAGGTCAATCATCGCCTGTGGTTTCTCTGAATAAGCGGGAATATGATGTTTCCAGTTTAGGAGGCCGGTAGTGGTGAAAGGCTGATAATAGATGATGGGCCAACCCAGTTGGGGGGGGGGGTGCCATCTGCACCATTAGTGTCGGGACCTCAAGTCTCACAGAGGGGTGTTTGGTAAGGGGGATCTCCTGTGTTTGGAGTCAGCACATGGTGTTTTGGGGTTTGGCTTCTGGGGAGGAGTCCCCATCACGAGTAGTTGGTGGTGGTGTGGAGGCTGGTTGTGAGACCATTGACAGTTGGGAGGTGGGAGGTGGTGGAAGACTGTGGCCATCGGTGGAATCAGAGATGTCAGAGAGGTTGTAGTTGGCGCTGGAATGGGGGGAGG
Organism: Neogale vison; assembly: GCF_020171115.1. Classification (NCBI taxonomy): domain Eukaryota; kingdom Metazoa; phylum Chordata; class Mammalia; order Carnivora; family Mustelidae; genus Neogale; species Neogale vison. The sequence continues at coordinate 214,974,307 of NC_058091.1, forward strand.
CAAGGATGGAGCTGGAGGCAGCGGAGAGACTGAGGGTGGCGGGGTACCGGGTCCCACTTCAGGAGCAGTTGGGGGGCCGAAGGAACATACGTTGGTGGGAGCTCTTCCTCTGGGTCCCCCTGATGTATGGCTTTATTCCAAGTATTTCTGGTTGGTTGAGCGATGAGGATCCTGAACTCTCCCTTACTATAAACACAGAACCATACCCATGGGGGAAGGGTTCTAGCTATTTCTAACCAGGAGTCAATATATGGAAACTGATCTGAGTGCCCTGGGTTTCCCATGACCATGCAATAAAAACATCCGATGGTGGGCAAATCTAAGGTTCCTTCTGAGGGCCATCCAACATCAAAACTAGGCCATTCAAGCTCGCAGAGGGTCCCGAGTTTTCCCGGGGTCATATAAACCTCGTTGTCACCGCTGAAGCCCTTTTTTAAAGTTTTTAAAGCATGCAGTCTAAGACAGTGGGTTTACTGGGTTTCCCTCCCATTGTGAACGAGGTCTCAGACAAAGAAAGGGGATTCTTTCAGGTGCTGTCCTGCTCGCACCCCTCGTGGGAACTTAGGAGCTTCTTAGCTAAGGTCTATCCGTATAAGACCTGGACCAGACTATTCTGTGGAGTAGATGACCGTTATGCCGTATGACTCTTGGCCAGATACAGGGTGCAGCCCACTTGGACTCTGGAGCCGAAGCGGTGGAGATGTACAGACAGATTCACACAGTCAGGCACCTTTCACATTCAAACAGGCTGGACACCTCCCCTCCACCCCGGGTATCTCTGACTAATGATCAGTCTCCCCTTCCATCTTCAATAGATGGGTCTGACTTGAGCAGTGGCCCCAGGGCTTACCTGGTCCAACAAGTGGATCCTGCCAGTTGTCTGGCAGGACAACCGCTGTTGGTCCGGCAGGTCGGAGGCAAGCCACAGCTGTCGGGGAGAACCCAGCTTTGGGTCCGCGGAAATCAGCAGGGCATGCTTAAACCCTAGGTAGGTACTCTGTTGCCCTCCTCGGCCTGTCTCTGGTCCCACACTGGTGGCACAATGGGCCAGTGCAGTTGGGTTTCCTGGTCAGGGAACCAAATGTTGCGGAAAATCCGAAGCCACTGAGGAAACTCAAGCAGCACACGGAAATCGGGGAGAACTCAGCTTTATTATCGCCAGCGGGCTCAGCGGGATCCTTTCCCAAAGGCTGAGCACCCAGCAGGGTTAGGGGTGAGTTTTTATGGTTACAGATGATGGGGGATGGTAACGGGACGTTTTCCTGGTCTCTCAGGGCGGATTGGCCCCCTTCATGTGGAAGTATAATTTATATGGAGGCATCTCAGGAGAGTGCTAAATCATCCCAGGGAACTTGTTTTTTTTCTTTTCTTAACCAAACAGGACAGCCATTTGGTCTTTTCTTCTGCCTCAGCAGAACAATGGAGAGCAGCCAACAGGAAAGGGCTGGGGGGTGGGGGTGGGGTGTGTCTCTATCCACCTCAATTATACACTAACAAATTGGATAACCTAGAAGAAATGGATAAATCCCTAGAAACATAAAGTGTACCAAGACTGGATCATGAAGAAAAAAAAATTTGAGCAGACCAATAATGAAAATAAGTAAGGAAAATAAAATTATAGTCCAATATCCTTGATGAACATAGATGCAAAAATCCTTAGAAGTATTGCAAACCAAATTCAAAAGCACATTAAAAGGATCATATATCACCAAAAAACAACATGGAAGTTCCTCAAAAAATTAAAAACAGAACCACCATATGATCCAATTATAACACTACTGGGTATTTGGCCCAAAGAAGATGAAACACTAATTCAAAAGACTATATGCACCCCATGATTATTTCGACATTATTTATAATATCCAAACTATGCAAGTAGCCCAAGTGTCCACTGACAGATGAATGAATAAAGAAGATGTGGTGTGTATGTGTGTGTGTGTATGTATGTGTATACATACATACATATGTGTGTGTGTATATATATATATATATATATATATATTAAAAAAAAAAAGAATTAAAAAAAAAAAAGAATGAATCTCACCATTTGCAACAACACACATGGATCTAGAGAGTATATTGCTAGGTACAATAAGCCAGTCATGGAAAGACAAATACCATATGATTTCACTCATATGTGAAATTTAAGAAACAGAATAAATGAAAGAAGGGGAAAAAAAAGACCAAAAAACAGACTCTTAACTCTAGAGAATAAACTGATAGTTACTGGAGGGGAGGTCGATGGGGAGTGGGTGAAAGAGGTAAAGAGGATTGAGAGTACACTTACCTTGATGAGCACTGAGTAATATACAGAACTGCTGAATCACTATATTAGACACTTGAAACTGATATAATGCTATATGTTAACTATACAGGAATTAAAATAAAATAAGGATCATACATCATGATCAAATGGGATTTATTTCTGGGATGCAGGGATGGTTCAATATACACTAAACTAAATCAGCAGAATGAAGGATAAAAAATTATATGATCGGGGCGCCTGGGTGGCTCAGAGGGTTAAGCCTCTGCCTTTGGTACAGGTCAGCATCTCAGGGTCCTGGGATCAAGCCCTGCATTGAGCTCTCTGCTTAGGGGGGAGCCTGCTTCTTCTCTCTGCCTGTTTCTCTGCCTACTTGTGATCTCTGTCAAACAAATAAAATCTTTAAAAAAATTATAAGATCATCTCAATAGATGCAGTAAAAGCATCTGCAAAATTCAATATCTTTTTATAATAAAAACTTTGAACAAATTGGGTATATATGGGATGCACTTCAACAGCAAAGGAAACCATCAACAAAATGAAAAGGTAATGAGAGTCACTAGAGTAGGCATCCTTGATAGTGGATGCCCAATATTCAACACAATACTGTCCTAACCAGAGCAATTAAAGGGAAAAAAGAAATTAAAAAGACAATAAAATAAATAAATAAAAGACATCCAAATCAGAAAGAAAGAAGTAAAATCATCTCTGCAGATGACTTGATCTTATATATAGAAAACCCTGGGAAAAAAAAAAAAACAAAAACCCTAAAGACTCCACCAAAAACTTTTAGAACTAATAAATGAATTCAATAAAGTTGCAGGATACAAAATCTATATACAAAAATCAGTTGTGTTTCTACACACTAACAATAAACTACTGGAAATAGAAATTAAGAAAGCAATCCCATTCCCAAATACATTAAAAGAATAAAATACTTAGAAATAAATTTAACCAAGGAAGTGAAAGATCTTAATACTGCAAACTATAAAACATTGATGCAAGAAACTGAAGAAAATGCAAAAAAAAAAAAAAAGGCAAAATATCTTGTGTTCCTGAATTGGGTTAATAATATTGTTAAAATTGTCAAATTTTTAACAAAATATTGTTAAAATTGTTATTAATACTGTTAAAATTCTATTGTTAAAATGACCTAAAATGATGGGCAGATTCAATGCAATCCCTATCAAAATTCCAATGACAATTTTCCACAGAAAGAGAAAAAACAATTCTAAAATTCACATGGAACCACAAAAGACCTTGATAGCCAAAGCAATCCTGAGAAAGAGAAAGTGGGAGGCATCATGCTTCCTGATTTCAAACTGTATTATCAAGCTCTAGTAATCAAGACAGTATTGTACTGGCATGTAAACAGACACAAACCAATAGAACAGAATCAGGAACCCAAAAACAAGCCCACCCATCAATGAATCTTTGAAAAGAGCACCAAAAACACACAATGGGGAAAGGATAAACTCTTCAATAAGTGGTGTTGGGAAAACTCTATATTCACCTGCAAAACAATGAAACAGCCTCTATCATACACCATACATAAAAACTAACTCAAACGTAATAAAGACTTAAATGTAAGACCTGAAACCATAAAACTCCTAAAAGAAAATACAGTGAAAAATGTTTCCTGACATTGGTCTCCGAAACAACTTTTTGGATATAACACCAAAAGCATAAGCAACAAAAAGCAATACAAACAAAGTGAGTGTATCTATAGTGTATCTATAGATATAGATACAGATATATAAAATGAAGCGGCACCTGGGTGGCTCAGTTGGAAGCTTTCAGTTAAGATCATGATTCCATGGTCCTGGGATTGAGGCCCGCATCAGGCTCTCTGCTTAGTAAGGAGTCTGCTTCTCCCTCTCCCTCTGCCACCACCCCCTTCCCCCCAGCTTGTGCATTTAAAAAAATGAAAAGGCAACATACAGAATGGGAGAATATATTCTTAAACCATATATCCAATAAGGGGTTAATATCTAAAATATATAAATATTTATACAACAGAAGAGCAAAATAACAAATAACCGAATTGAAAAATGGGCAAAGGACCTGAATAAACATTTTTCAAAGACAAGGTCCAAATTACCAACAGGTACATGAAAAGGTGCTCAACATCGCTAATCATCAGATAAATCAAATCAAGATCACAATAAGATACCACCTCCCATCCATTAGGATGGTTTTCATCTAAAAGACAAAAAGAGATAACAAGTGTTGGTGAGGATGTGAGAAAAAAGGACCCCTGAACACTGCTTGATAGAAATATGAACTGGTCTAGCCATTATGGGAAACGTTATGGAGATTCCTCAAAAATTTAAAAATAGAACTCCCATATGATCCAGCAATTCTACTCCTGGGTAAATATCTTAACAAAATGAAATCACTATCTGGAAGAGATACTTGCACTCCCATGCTCATTGCAGCATTATTCACAATAGCCCAAAGGGGTGGGCTCCCTCAGATCATCTGTCTAGATGCTTCATGCATCCATCCCTACTCTATTGCTCCCATGCCATTTTGGACGCTGCAGAATTTTTAGATGCTTGACACCTGGCCTGGCTTTAATCAGAAAGCAAAGCACACATCCTGCCTGTTGTCAGAAACCCAAATCTATACATGGTTTGAAACCACATACATCTCTGATCTTCAACACCGCCCTCAACTCCACTTGGGAGTCAGAGCACAGGACCCTCTCAAAGAAACTCTCTCAAAGAAACTCAGTGGTATTGAACTATCTTGCCTTCCAGTTCTCTTTTCCTCTCCCAAAAACTGTAGGATCCTTAGAGAGCCTCTCCAGCAGGAAAAATGCTCTGACATCCACATGCATTCCTTCCAATCTGATGTGTTAATGGCAAAACTTTCATGCACTGAGTCCTTCAGGATCTTAACTTTTGATATTCAATATTCAGCCTTTTGAAATCAAAACATTCTCTTTCAAACTGTAAAGAGGCTCAGAAGTCCATTTTAAAACTCAAACCTAAGAATTGCTTCCTCATATTTTTTCCCTGAATAATACTCCTTTCCTGAGCAAATTGATGTCTGAGATTTGGCATAAAGGGGAGAAGAGCCACAGGAATGACAAGAAATTACCAATAGGATTTTTTCAAATGGTTAATATATTAAAATGTTGTGTCCTACTCCTCATCTCTTGACTATTGCTCACCAAAGGATTTTGGCCCTTTTTGGCTGTGCACACATTCAACTTGGCAGGAATAAAGCCTGTATAGGTTGCTCTGGCCCAAATCAGCCTTTTTTTTTTTTTTTTTTATTTGTTGGCAATAGCTGGTTATATACAATATTTATATTTTCTGGAACATTTGGTCCCCATCATTATTCAAGTGCTTTGGATTCAAAACCACAAGATCCATAGAATATGTGGATAAAAAGCAGAGCCAAACTATTCAGCAGATTCCACTACTAGCCAAGAAAACTCTGGCATCAAGCAGGAAAAGCAAAAATGGAAAAGATGTAGGTGTTTAAGAATTACTAAACGAGTAGCATTCTTTGAAGCAAATAAGAAAGCAAAAATTCTCTATCAATAGCAAACTCATTAGTTCTTTTAATGTCAAGTGAAATGCCATGAATCCCTCCTGTCTTTCCAAGAATGTTTTGTTATATTTAATAATTTTTTTATTGAGATTTACTAAAATAACACTGAAAGAAACTTCTACTTTACAGCTCCAAGCTTTGGAGCAAATGTGGGTTTGGCCAAGCTCATGTAAATGAGAATTTACATCTTTGCCGAGCTACCCTAGCTTATAATTCTTTTCCTAAATTACAAACAACTTTGATTAAAGTGAATACTGCTATTTTCTATCAACCACAGTTAAATGAGACCTATATGGAAGCCATTATAATCTGAAAATCAAAGAAGCCCTGACGTAAGTGTTTCAATGATTTCAATATTCAATAATTTGTACAGAGTCCTACTGTCTCTGGCTTAGATATAAGTCAAAGAAAGAAAAGAATCAATGAACCCCAAGTGATTCACAGAAGCTTAAAATGAAGAGGTCATCCAGTTCATTTGAAGGGTTATATTTCGAATTACCCCAGGGGATGATAAATCACCCTATTTCAAAAATCTATAACCTTCTCAAATTGCTTACTCTATGTTCTTTGAGAGTTTTTTTTCTTTAAATCTTTTCCTATTTATAAAATTAATATTTTAAATTATACATAATATAGAAAATAAGAAAGAGGAACTCTCCCTCTCCACCCCCATGATACTGGCATCTGCGGCTAATCAATGAAATATAAGCAGAGTTCAAGTACCTACATCCATGGGTGACTCAGATGTACCTGGAGCTTATCTCTGTCACTCAGGGGCTATTCTCCAGAATATTCTTTCTTTGTATGAATATTGTATTTGTATGAATATTCTCCAGAATATTCATTCTTTGTATGAATATTGGAAAGACTTCAGGAGGAAACTCTCTTGAAGGAGTGCCCATGATGAGCCCGATCTGGTGAGAAAGCCCTTAGCTCTTGGACAAAGGAATGGTTCTATGTGTAGCATACATGGGGTATTAGACTTTTCCATTCAATTACTTTCTGAGACCTATGAAAATATATGGGGGATGCTGTGAATAAAAGCTGTAAAGGCAATTTCACTATACTCTGACACACTGGGGCCCAGACACCTCTTCCTGGAGACCCCTTTATGGTTATGACAGAGAGGCTTCCTGGGCCCAGAGATGGCTCGAGTCCATCTGTGATGGGTGGGTCTAGCCTCAGTGCCCACTGGGATTATCCTTGCTCATGGGTATATATAAGAACCTGCACTTCCAGGACTCCAAGATATAATCCAGAACATGTTTTATAAAGAACAGAAGTTCTATATAGTACCAGAAAGAACAGGGCCAGGGGAAATAAGGGATTTTACTATTGGTGTAAACTTATTAGTGTCTATAGTCAGGCAAGGGCTAGAAAAATATATTAAATGGTCATAATATTTTCATGATTCTGGAGTTTCATTTTCTGAGGTGTTTTGTATCCTAGTCTTCCCATTTTTTTTTCATTTAATGCTACATCATGAACAGTTTCTTGTTTCTTGTTGCATTAAATATTCTCCAAAACAGGTTTTTTGTTTGTTTTTTGTTTTTAATTAGCTCCTGGATTGCCAGTCTTGACTCAAGTCTCCCCCAATCCTAAGTGAAGCAGCTTAACATGGGGTGAGGGAAGGCACGAAACTAGACTTTGAGTTAGAATATTTAGGTTTATTTGTTTTTTTTTTTTTTTAAGATTTTATTTATTTATTTCACAGAGATCACAAGCCGGCAGAGAGACAGGCAGAGAGCAAGAGAGGAGGAAGCAGGCTCCCGGCTGAGCAGAGAGCCTGATGAGGGCTGGATCTGAGCCAAGGGAGAGGCTTTAACCAACTGAGCCACCCAGGCACCCTAGAATATTTAGTTTTGAGTGCCAGATCTATCATTTACTGCCTGCACTACCTAGCCCTTCAGTTATTTAATCTCTAAGATTGGGAGAAATAATACGTACTTCACAGGACAAAATAGGGCTTAATAAAATTCATGAAAAGTACAGATACTTTAAGCACCTATTATTTATCTATATTTTTATAAAACTTCATACCTTCCTTTATCATGACATACATTCAATTTTTCAATGATTTGTCTTTATATCTGTTTCTTCCACGAGACGGAGAGCTTTCTGAAGGGATAGAAGACCCATCTGCCTTTGCGTGCCTGGACTCTACCACAATTTCTGACATAAACAATAGGTGATTATTTCATAAATGAAGGGTAAGTAAATGAATGGTACCTGACACTGCTGGGGAAAATCTGAAGCTGTAAGGACCTATTTAGCCAGAGGCTTCCATTAAGGTTAAACAATAACCTTGTTGTTTAACCTTAAATTGTCCCTGCTCCCCTTCCCTCAGGGGACTGACTTAAAAACAAGTCCGGGAAACCAGCCGCAGGTAACAAAGCCCAGATACAAGAGTGGGTCAGGCCAGGTGGAGACATCCAATCAGTGGGGGGTTGTATACTGTCTCCCTAGCTACCAAGGAGTATGGGCCCCGCCCTTTGGGAGCCTCTTGGGTGCCAATTCTAATGAGGGTGATAGGCCACGTCAAATGTCTACTATAGAGTAAACTGTAATTCAATTGGTCACTTGTCTGTGATCTAACATGTGGAGTTTCCTGTGTGTATTACAATCTCATTGGCTACCTGTGCGTGGCCAGGCCCCACGGCATGGCCTTTGCCCTTAAAAGTTAGTCTGTGAAATAGAAAGGTCACCCTCTCTGTAAGAGGCGTGATCCTGGCTGGTCAGTCTGATTCTTGATGCCTGGCACGAAATAAAGCTTTGCTTGACCTTCGCTTTGTATCAGTCTCGCTCCTTTAATCGTGGACCCATTATTGGGGGACCTAACAAAGCAACAAAGGAAACTCAAGCGGCACATGGAAGTCTGGGAGCTTTATTTTCGCCGGTGGGCTCAGTGGGATCGTTCCCCAAAGACTGAGCACCCGGGAGGGTTAGGGGTGAGTTTTTATGGTTACGGGGGATGGTAACATGACATTTTTCGCTGCTTCTCATGGCTGATTGGTCCCCTTTATTTGGAAGTATAATCTATACAGAAGGGTCTCAGGAGAGTGCTAAGTCATCCCAGGAACTTGTTTTCTTTTCTTAACCAAAGGAGGATGGCCATTTGGTCTTTTCTTCTGCCTCAGCAGGAGCAATGGAGAACAACGAACAGGAAGGGGCTGAGGCCTGGGGGGTCTCTATCAGCTTCAACACTAGTTTACTTACAGGTTTAAAAAAATAACCTCCTGCATACTACTTTCTTGAATCCTCACATCAATCCTCAGGACAAGTGTGGTAGATACCATGAGTCGCTGAAATAAAATGCTAGAGGAATCTCAAAACATTTGGCACCTTCTGGTTTTGCTGGTTGGATCAAATGCTGTTAACAGATAAAGTGAGCCCAGTTTTTAAAGGATTACCTTAGTACCACCCCCTTGTTCTCCAATCCTAGATAATGCTCTCTTTTGTAGCTCTACCAGGGTCCATCCTGAGAAGGCCTATTATGCCCTCAGTCCTCTTCTAAAGAGTTCCCGTCCACAGACGTTCGCTTAAGTGCCTAAAGTTGATGCCTTAAACGCTCTGTGCCCCTGTGCTCTACCACATATTTTACCATCTGACTGTGTTTTGGACCAGGGCAGGGATCTGATCCTAGGCAATAAATTCTTGAACTGAACATCAGTCCATAAAGAGGCCTTATACTTCAGCTTTATCCAATAGGGATGACAGCAATTAATCAAAACTTATCAAACTCCTATATTTCTCTAAGCTGGGGTTTAACATATAGAATTTGACAGGGAAAACAGAAGTGGAAACAGAAAGACATAGAAAATCAACCTTACATAAAGTTGAAACAGAAAACATGGATCACAGTGATGGTGGAGGGCCAGAAGAACAATCGAAATATGTTTTTTTTTCCTTCTGCAGTCAAGCCTGCTTTGCCCTCAGACATCTGGGGTCATCAAGCGCCCAAACATTAACTGGTATTCTTATGTTGAACAAAAAGAATGAACCAATCGGAAACAGAGTACTCCATGATAAGCCTTAGGCTCACAAGCTTACATTCTTATTCAGAGTACCATTCCACAAAGTGAGATCCCAGCTGGATATGAGAGAAACAAATTACCAAATGAAGAAATCATGGATTCTGGGGCATGTTTGACAGTTTGCTGGAATCATGCAGGCAAAGTAAGCTCATTCGTTATGCAATGACCATCAGATCTCACATTTGCTTATAACACCCACTACCTTGTAAACTGTACACATTCAGTAGAAGTGTATTTGCTTTCCAGTTACAAATGTGTCCATTACAATGGATTTGGGAACTGTGCCTGGTCCTTTTCCTGCAGTATTCACTCTCTGGAGGAACCCATTTTCCCTCCTGTTTTCTGACCTTGCTTCCTCTGGGAGCATCTATCACTCCTCCCACCCATGCCAAACTCTTGACAAAGAGTTTGATAAGTGTAGTTTCCTACACTAACCAAATTCCATCATTGAAGATCCAGTTCTTTTAATTTGGGTTAATTGCAACAGAATGAGTTGTAGGGGCGGAGTAGAGAAGAGCCACTCAGAATGAGTAGCCTAACACCTTCTCATACACCAAATAGCATGAGAGGTGTCATACACAAGAAATTCTTTGCGATGAGCAAGTTTCTCCTCTTATTTCTCCAACTCAGCTTTTTTTCACCTAGAGCCTACATCTTTCACCAAGATGCAACATTTGCTTAATTAAAAAGTCATAGCAAATTGTTTGTCATTGAAATGACAATAAATATGCCACTAACACTCTGTTCAATTGTCTATAAAATACATTAAACATAGGGAGCCCCTATGTGTACAGCCCCTGCTTTTATTTCCTGAGACATCAAGAAGAAATGTGTTCAAGCTTACTGTATGGTTCAGAGTTTTATAGTGCTGTTTGGGGCAACCCACAGAAGGTTACTGTTCCTTGAGCGGAATGACATGGTGCAATCCCAGCTCTACAAACAAGTATTACAAATAACACTCTCTACAAATAATTCTCCTATCTAGATGGGATCTCACTAACTCCAAAGTTTTGTTTCATGGAAACTATAAGTGAGAATATAAACTTGTGACCTTGCTCTGGGATCCTAAGCAAGCTACTTTAAAAATCACTTGTTCATTCAGGAAAGAAGTATTTTTTAGGTTTTAATTATGTCCCAGGCTGTGCGGTAAGAACTAGATACAAGGGCAAGGAAGATAGCATTGCTACCTTCCTTGGCCTTCTTGCATAGTAGTGCCTTTAGTTCAAAAGGCCATAGTCTCTACTTCCCAAGGCTCTGAGGTTACAATGAAATTATTTAATGTGGAGAGTGCCTGACTCAGTGCTAACTGTAGCAAGTATTCCTTCAATGTATTTTTCTTCTCTTTCCTCTCTTCATAGCATTCCAAGTACATTTCATTCTGGGTATGCTTCTTAGCACTTCAGAAGTTATATAAAGACAGAGAACATAAAAATGTCAGGCATGCCTATCAGATACTCAGACTACCTTCCAGTGGCTAACTTCTCTATTTTTGTTTTAATTCTCTATTTTTGTGTATGTTGACAGTAAGGGATATCCTTAAAAAGAGTCTGCTGGTTTGTTTTTTAAATCTATTTTAACCTTAATCTATTTTAAGCAGATGTGGAGTCAAGGATTAAAGTGCAAATAGTTTCACTGGACGGTTAAGAAAAAACTTGGTTCTCTACTCACGATACTTCTGACACAGAATGTATAGCTTTTCTATACTAACCAAGTCTCTAATTTTCTGCAAACATCAATTAAATGTCCTATAATTTAATTTATTCTCATACTGAAGTGGGAAACAGAAGCAGAAGAAAAATTGTTAAATTTCCTTACCTACTGACAAGCCCTTAAAACAGGCAGAGTGACTCTCCTCTAGGGACTCAACTACCCCCACCTTAAGGCTTTGCTAAGGGCAAAGGACAATCCTAGCCTGACCGACCCCCTACCCCCAACCAGGATCCTGTAAGTCTACTTTAACAATTCCTTTGGAAACTTCGTCTCTAAACCTCCAAGATAGTGTTGACAATCATTCCCAAGCATATGGCCCACTGATAAACATCTAAAGGGTCTCATGAAAAGACTTTATTACTGGTAATGAATAACCTTTTTCCCAAACAATAGCTAGCCCCTCAAGGTCCTAGAAACCTTGCTTCCAAAATTCCTTAGAGACTTTCACCATCCCTAATCCTCTCCCCAACTTACAAGTATATAATAGACCACTCCTCACATCCCCAGGGCAGCAGCTCTTCCTGTCCATGGGTCCTGTCCCCGTGCTTTAATAAACCACCATTTTGCACCAAAGATGTCTCAAGAATTCTTTCTTGGTCATCGGCTCCAGACCTCACCCCACCGAACCTCCTCTATATTCTGGAACTTCATCAATACTAACTACACAGAATTAGTACAGACTCCACAAGTAAATACTCAGTCCCATAAAACTGCTCCCTACTTCAGATGCCTATTCAAATACTGGGCCTCCTATACTTCTGACCAACGGCTAAAATTAGAGGTTCCCATGACCCCCCTCCTGGGTTCAATAATTTGCTAGAATAGCTCACGGAACTTAGGAAAGCACTTACCTTACTATTAATGACTTAATACAAGGGTTGTAACTCAAGAACAGCCAGGTAGAATAGATGTATAGGGCAAGGTATGGAGAAGGGGTGTGGAGCTTCCATACCCTCTCTGGGCACTCCACCCTCCCGGTACCTAGTTTAGCAACCTGGAAGTTCTCTGAACCCTGTAGTTTAGGGGGCTTCATCACTTAGGTGTGATCATTGTTGATTCATTCTCCTATCCTTCTCACCTCCCCAGGGGTCAGGCTGAGAGTTCCAAGTCTTTCTGGTCATCACCATCCATCCTGAAGCTATTCAGAAGTCCACCAACTGTCATTTCATCAGAACAAAAGGTTCTATAGGTCTATCACAACAGTAAGAAGAGTTCTGTGTTTTGTATTCCAATGGTATGCAGGCTACAAGTCCTATTTAAATACTTTGGGCTTTTGAGAGGAATCTTTTGGAAATGTTCAGCTCTGAGTTAGCGTTTCTAAGAGCTCTGTTTCTAAAACACAGGGCCAAGAGATGGTTCACCAGTCCTGCTCTCCTCCAACTATGTTTCAGCACATCCTACCTGCAATCCTGAAGCCTAGGAAGTCTCCAGAAATTTGGGGAGATCATTCCCAACTGAAGATGGGGTCTGGAATCAGTCTTGGCATCCTACATACAGTGTGCCGATAGGGAACCTTCAGAAATACAGCTCCCCTCTACCCCAAAACTGTTTTCACATCTTCCTAAACCCTAATCCTTCCAAGGCTTTCTAGTTATCTCCCCACCTTCCAGCATATGGACTTAAGCCCTTCATGAGCTCACCTGCCTGGGACCCTGAGACTTAACCTTGCTCTAATTTATACCATCTGGTGTGGGTTAAATCCTTTCCCCTAAATGCAATGGATTATCCAGAAGCATGATACCATTACCTACCTGATTTCAAGTATGGCTAGTTTCTGGAGACATCTGATTTATATCTTACTCACTGGATCAGATACTGGAGACTTCAACAACACCGATGAAACCCATTTTTACCCTGCTTCCCAGGACACTATCATTTGGGAAGCTGGGACAGATTACTAGCCAGAGCCCAAGCCCCAGATTTGTTTCTCCCCAAATGGCCCATTCCTGCGATCCAGCATGCCTCACAGAAAACTTGGTTTGGAGTGACTACACTATGAATCAAGGCCATTCTTGGATTCTTGCCCTCGTGGCTTCTAGATCCTAAATGAAATATACTCTTCAGCCTCATGAAAAAGAACTTGGCAAATTCAGATTTAATCCAACCCACTTAGCTTAATCTTTCTCTTGAGCAATATAATCTCAGAATATAGCTCAAAACCTGCTTAGATGCAATACATTATATTGGCTTTATTCTGAAATAATTGTACAGAAATTTTCTGTGGAAAACTTTAAGACAGATTCCTATTTCAGTTTATTTCCTTTCTTCTACTTCACTATTACTTAAAGTGAGAAGAAAAAAATTGGGGTCTTCCAGAGTTTTCATCCAGAGACCCCCAAACACCACTGAATAAATTCTAAAGAAACAACAGGAGGTAAAAAACAAAATTGAGGTCATAGCTGATCATACCCCACATTCTGGTTATACTTACTCTAACGGTTTCACATTTTTTGACATTTCTCATGGCCAAGGGAAATTTTCTTCTTTTATTTCAATAAAGAAATCTTATTTCAATAAGATGAAACTACCTTAAACATGAGAAAAAGAAGATGGAACCAATCAAACATTGGTTGAGCCTACTGTGTACATTGATTCATTCATTTCACAAATATTTATGGAGTGCCTGGTCTGTGAGAATCAATGCTAGGTAGGCCCCAGCTGGAGATGCAGCAACAAACAGCCGGGCATAATCCTACCATTGTGGTTTCCTGGGCAGAACAAACTTAGATCAAACGGGCAATTCTTGTATTTGTGGATGGTCATTCAGACTCCTTAATATTCTGGTTGTCTGTTGGTGGTGGTATGATTCTTTGTGATTTTGTCCTTTACGAGGCAGATGGGGGAATAGGTACAGTTTTACCCATTGTTTTGGGAAGTTAAGAAGGATAAATGAAAGTGATTAGAGACATATTAATTAGTTTAACTATTTAGGAGAGTGATATCTCCAAGATAGGAACATAGGTTGTTCCTAACTCTGCTTCCCTTCACAAGAACAACAATTAACAACTATTCATGAACAAGCCACTGAGAAAATCCTAGAACATACTTAACAGTAGCTTGGGCTTAAGGAAAAAAGAAACTAAAATTTAAGGTCCAAACATGTATTCACGCTATGCATGCTCTCCTAGTATGCCAACAGCAGTGTAATGGAAAAAGACCGAAATTAGGAACCATTTACCTCCCACGATAATGTTAAACAAACAAAGCACCACCAAGAGCAAACCTTCCCTCCTCGCTCCGTTAGCCCACTTGTTGTCTCCCCCACAGACATACCATTTCCCAGTCCTCACACTCCCACGGTGCTCTGACCGAAATAAGAGTGTGTGCTCAGCCACTGTAATTAGCTCATCCCCAAGACCATGCTGATCCACTCACTTCCCCTGTTCAGACTAAGTGACATAATAACTACATCTGTGGTACCAGAGAAAAGGCAAGCAGGAATGCAGATGCCATTGCTACCACCAAATACGGAGGGTAATTCTTAAAGTTCCTGCTAAGGCAGCAGGGAGAGCTGTCAGGACACTCACACACGTAGAGAGACCAACTCAGCCACAGCTTGCTGTGGTTACTGCTGCCTCAGCAGGAACACCCTGGGAGTCACTGTGGGACCTTAGGAAAGAGGAAGAGAGGGCTGGTCAGGAAACAATTCTGGAGCCAATGCTGCTGCTCCCTGGGGCTTCCAAGTCCCGGCTTTTTTGCCAAATGAGACTAGTACTGGCCACCTTCTTATCTCTCAGCACAGGAATGAAAATCAGATGGGGTAAAACCTCAGGGGGTTTTTACAAATCTTAAAGCATGATGCCTACAGGAATCGTTAACATTGAATGACGTGTTGAATATCAAAGAGCTTTTAAGTACAAAACAAGGCATCTTCCTAGGAGTTTATGATATGAGATACTGAAAATCTCTGCACTGCTGGAGAGGTTATCCGGCACTTGAAGGAGTATATCAGCGGTTGGTGAAAACAAAACCACCTGCAATGATAAAGCTACAGTGTTAGAGGAGAGGACAAAATAGAAACCAGGGGAATTGTGGAAAGGGCTTAGTGGTTGGCAAAACCAAATCCGGGTGTCCAGAGAAGGAGAGGAGGGAAAATCGCCAACAGCTGAAATGCACTAACAAGCCCTGAGTCACCAGCCAGGTGAGAGTTCTCTGCCTAACCTTAGAGCCAGAGTGGCTAACTGGTAACAAACCCAACGAACAGATTTGAAGTCATCACTTCCCTTGTTACTACAGCACATACAACTAACTAATCTGTAAGAATTACTGCTGGAAACAACCTAAATGTCTGTCAACTGATGAGTGGATAAATAAAATGTGCACCACCTACACAGTGAAATATATTTCAGCCATGAAAAGGAATACTGACACATGCTACAGTGAGGATAAACCATGAAAACATGCTAAGTGAAAGAAGCCAGACACAAAGGGTCACAATGTTATATGATTCCTTCTGTATGGAAATGTCTAGAACAGGAAAATCTAAAGGCACAGAAAGTAGATTAGGGATTGCCTAGTGCTGGAAGAAGAGGGAAAATGTGCTAATGGGTGATCTTTGGAGGTGATGAAAAATCTCTAAAATCAACTTATAGTCAACTTATAGTTGCATATATCTATGAATCTACTAAAAACCACTGAACATATACTTTAACTTGGTGAATTGTATGGTATATGCCCAAAAAATTTCATAAAGCTATTATTTAAAAAGTCACGCTCCCCTTCTGACCCACTTTCAACTAACACTGGCATTCTCTGGCAGAAGCCAAGAACATCACACAGTTAAACCCATCCTTTCCCATAAATGGTCTTACTAAGAGATGAGAAAGAGCAGGGACAAGGTTGTCCAAGCCGGGACAGGGCTGAGAGATCTTACTGCAGGCCCATGCTAGGAGTTCTTATGTTAGGCCTCCTTAAGGCACTTTATTTATTTATTTATTTATTTATTTGACAGAGAGAGATCACAGGTAGGCAGAGGGACAGGCAGAGAGAGAGAGAGAGAGAAGCAGGCTCCCCGCTGAGCAGACAGCCCAACGCGGGACTCGATCCCAGGACCCTGAGAGATCATGACCTGAACCGAAGGCAGCGGCTTAACCCACTGAGCCACCCAGGCGCCCCTTAAGGCACTTTTAATGTCCTGTCTTCAAGCTTCTGAATTAGAACAATTTAGGTATTTTGCTTCATCTATATTCTTTCCTGGCTTACTCAAGCAGCAGACTAAAGAAACAAAAATGAATTACCCCCTGCCTTTCAAAACCTATGGTGGTTTGAAAAGGATATGTCTAGATTAGGGTCAACCCTGGTCCACACCAGCAACCACTAGCTGACATTTCTGCACAAATGCATAGTTATTGCCCTTTGTTCTCTCAAATGCCCAATAACAAGTGTCCCATCTACAAGATAAGTCATTCCCATTACTCTCTGTCAAGGTTCTTTTCCTTCTTAGCAGTTACCTGTTTCATGGGGGTGTTTATTTCTATCTACCTCCTCCACTAGCCTGGAAGGGTCACCACAGTATAGCCTCTTGACATACTTGACATACAGCCTCGGCACCTGGCACAGAGCCTGTAGAGAGACTGGACCTTCTGTAAGCATTTGTTGAAGGAATAATAAAGCCCTGATGTGTTGCTTTAGAGATGTGTTATGATCAAGACCATCTTCTTCCTTTTAAGTACCATTAAACAGTCCAAAGAGTCAGAGCTCCTCCACTTGTCTGCTTAAACCAAATTTGTCATGTGCATATATTTTCCCCCAAGCATTCCTTCCTTTGAGGACCACCCATTTTCTATGTAGTATAAACGGGGTTGGCCATATGGCTTTGCATCTTGTCAATGGTATGGCCAGGGGTTGTTGTTATGGCTATTCTGTTTGGTTCAAGGTAGACATGTGGCCAAAACTGGGCCAGTTAGAATCACCTAGAAACATCTTCACCAGCACTTTTAGGAAAGATGCTCTAAGACAGGATTTTTCAATATCAGCCCTGTTAACTTTTGGGTGTAGATAACTATCCTATGCATTCTAGGATGTATATCAGCATTCCCAGTAATAAGTCCTAATTATTAAAAGCAAAAATATCTCCAAACATTATAAAAAAAATCATTAGCATTAACCCCAGTTAAGAACCACCATCACTATAAAACGTGTCTGTGAGGATATAATAAACTGGATTTGCTTGCATCCATGTTCTCTGGGGTTCTCTGGAAAGAAGCTTCCACAGAGAAGCCATCTGCAGGAGAGAATAAAGCCAACAGAGAAAGAGAAAGAAAGTTGATAGATGGAGAGAGACATAATGACATCTTTTAAATCTCATTTGGATTTGATTTTTAGGTTACCTGCAACTAAAGCAGATTCCTGACATCTATGTCCATATGTGACTATTTCCTCTGAAGCCAAGTATGACCCCTGTATCTCTTCCAGAGCCACATGTGCTGATTCTAACCAAAGAAGGTGAGCTGGTCAAAAAGACATACGATCAGCCAGATCAGACACAGAAACCCTTTGCACATCCATGGGGACATCTAGTACAACTTTTGTATTCTTCCTATGTTTTCTAGGACACAAAGTGGTATCATTCTACAAGTGGTTGAGGAAAGTATGTTAACTTCCTAGGGCTGCCTTAGCAAGTTACCACAAACTGTGTGGCTTAAAACGATGGAAATTTATTCTCTCACAATTCTACAGGTCAGAAGTCTGAAATCAAGGTGTCCTCAGGATTGGTTCCTTTTGAAGGCTTCAGGAGAATCTGTTCCCTGCCTCTTTCCTAGGTATTGCTGGTGGACACCAATCCTTGGCATTTCTTGAGCTAAGGCTGCAACACTCCAACCTCTGCCTCATATGGCTTTCTTCCTTGTGTGTTCATGTACATGAGTGTCCTCTCCTCTTTTAAGAACATCAGTCACGGGATCTAGGACCCCCCTAATCTATTATGACCTCACCTTAACTAATTACATCTGTGTTAGACTCTAATTCCAAGTAAGATCACATGCTAAGGCCCCAGATGGATGTGAATTTGTGGGACTCTATTCAACCTGTTATAGATGACAAAACAGTATCTTATATTAGAGAGCTTTACAGTTGTCAAGGCACTTTCAAGAAAAGAAAAAATAAAGGAGGTAGGCATACAATTATCTTTTCTAGGATGCTCTGGAAAACTCTATCTACCGAGCAAGGTAGATAGCCACCTTAGAATGTTAGCTGGGACACTGGAGACAAGTTGAATTGGCTATCTGAAGACTGTCTGAAGACAGAGACTATCCCTCTCTTCCATACTCTTCCATACTCTGCATCTTCTGCCTAAAATTTTATCAGTAGCCTCAGATCAAGGATCTAAATGCTCTGTATGTTGTTTCAAAAGCCATCTGGATTTTCATTTAAAATTCTATCCAAAGCAATATATCACCCTAGCCAGCCAAAGGAGCTCTTATTTCTTTTTCCAGCTTATTTGGCAACATGGAGACTCATTTCTTAATGCATGTATTAATCAGGCTGATTACTACATGATTTGCCCCAGAGGATAAGGACAAGGACTTCAGCAGAGGAGCAGCCGCCAAAAGACATTTGAGGGTTTTTATATATCAAGAGCCTTTGTTCTCATATGATTACTACCAGTAGCTCCTGAGTGGAAGCAGAGGGAAAAAGGAAGACAACTTTGTTTTGTTCTATGGCCAAAATTTGGGTTAAAAATATTCAAAAACATTAGAGAATTCTTCAACATTCAAGAGTCCTTTAATATAAAAGAATTCATGTTCCTTCATGTTTATAATATCATATAGAAGGACTGAAGCCTAAACTGAAGCTAAAAGCAGCATTCCATGAATACATTTTGAAGCAGGGTCATAATTACCTCCGATTATTGATAATCACTTGAAGTGTTGGGATTATCTACAATCATTCCTGCTTGTAAGAAATAGGACTAAAATTTCATTTTCAAAAGTGAACTCCATGTTGTATTTACAATCAGGATTTAATCAACTCAAGAATTTATAAGAATGGTAATTCTCAGTAAGATCTACTGTCTTTAGGTAACAAAGAGTTATTCATCATAGCCAGACTATAAATAGTACTTTAAGAGACAGATTTATTAAAATTGGTTCTTACATCATAGACATTAGCTCTGTCTGTAACTATGTCTGCCTAAGGGGAGGATGATAGATGGAAAACATGTTCTCCCAAGATCCAAATCCCAGAATTGATGGCTCAACCTTAGGAGGAAGACAAAAAGACAAGTCATTAAATTGTGCAGACAGATGGACCACTTTTTGGGGTTTGAAGTTCCATGTTACTCCTTACATGAATAGAGGGCAACACTGTTTTTGACATTCTGGATAAAGGGCAGTTCTAATCCATTAGGACCCAAACAGTGAGAAGTCACAAGACACCCAGAGTTGCTGGGGTATTTCATTAAGCCTAACCACAGTCTCTCTTTTTCAGGACTGTGGCCTCTGAGATCCCTGATTCCAAGTAATCCAGATCAGAATTATCTCAAGAGACCCCCAACAGTGAACTAGTGGCCTCCTTGCCTTCTGAAGACCTGTTTTGAGCAAACAAAATACCCTAGACAAAAGAAGTATTTTATAGGCAGGAACTTAATCATCTGAATTGGGGTGGAGGGAAACCCATTTCTCTCTAACCTTCCGAAAACATATCAAACTAACCAAAACTATCAAAAATCCATCCTTAAAACACAGATTCGGTCTTGCACTGTAATACATAATTCATGCTTTAAACATACATATGTGTAATCAAAACAGTATGATACTGACATAAAAATAAATATATAGATCAATGGAAAATAAAAGAGAGTCCAGAAATAAACCCATGTTTAAATGGTCAATTAATCTATGACAAAGAAGGCAAGAATATACAATGGGGAAAAGATCTTCTCTTCAATAAATGATGCTGGGAAAACTGGACAGTTACATACAAAAGAATGAAACTGTGCTACCTTCTTACATCATACACAAAAATAAACTCAAAATGGGTTGAAGACCTAGATGTAAGACCTAAACCATAAAACTGCTAACTTGCACAGTAAAGGAAACCATCAATAAAACAAAAAAGGCGGGTGCCTGGGTGGCTCAGTAGATTAAGCCCCTGCTTTCGGCTCAGGTCATGCTCTCAGAGTCCTGGGATCAAGGCCCACATCAGGTTCTCTGTTCAGCAGGGAGCCTGCTTCCCCTTCTCTCTCTCTGCCTACTTGTGACCTCTTTCTCTCTGTCAAATAAATAAATAAAATCTTTTAAAAATAAAATAAAAAATAAAACAAAAGTGAAACAAAAAGGCAACCTACTGAATGGGAGAAGCTATTTGCAAATGATATATCCAATATAAGATTAATATCCAAAATAATAAAGAACTCATACAGCTTAACAGTAAAAAAAAAAAAAAATCCCATTAAAAAAGGGGCAGAGGACCTGAATAGACATTTTTCCAAAGAAGACATACAGATGGCCAACAGACAAGGAAAAGATGCTCAATATGACTCATCATCAGGGAAATGCAAATCAAAACCACAATGAAGTATCACCTCACACCTATCAGAATGGTTTGAATCAAAAAGACAAGAAACAGCTAGTGTTGGCAAGGAAATAGAGAAAAGGGAATCATCTTGCATTGTTGCTGGGAATGTAAATTGGCACAGCCACTGTGGAAAATAGTATGAAGGTTCAAAAAACTAAAAACTAAAAACTAAACAAAAAACTAAAAATAGAAATACCATATGATCCAGTAATGTGACTACATATCTACCTGATTCAAAAGTTCAAAAAGATATATGCAACCCTAAGTATACAGCATCATTATTCACAATAGCTAAGTTATGGAAGCAAGCTAAGAATCTACCCATAGATGAATGGATAAAGATGTGGCACATATAAACAATGGAATATTACTCAGCCATAAAAAAGAAAGATATATTGCCATTTCCAACAATATGAATGGACCTAGGGGGTATTATGCTAAGTGAAAGAAGTCATACAGAGAAAGACAGATGAAAACTTACATGCGAAATCTAAAAAACAAAACAAACGAACATACAAACAAACGATAACAACAAAAATAAACATATTCATAAATACAGAGTACAAATTGGTGGGTGAACCAGATAGGAGGGTGGGGGGAATGAATGAAATAGGTGAAGGGGATTAAGAGGTACAAACTTCCAGTTATCAAATAAATAATTCATGTAGATGAAAGGTAAAACACAAGTAATATAGTCAATAATACCGTAATAATTTTGTATGGTTACTACATTTATTGTGGTGAGTAATTGTCAAATTACTATGTGGTACACTTGAAATTAATAAAATATTATATGTCCACTACACTCCATTTAAAAATTATTTTAAAATTTAAAAAATACAGGGGTGCCTGAAAGGCTCAATTAGTTAAGCATCCAACTCTTGATTTCTGCTCAGGTGATGATCTCAGGGTTCTGTGATCAAGCCCACATCTCATGGATCTCTTCACTCAGTGGGGAGTCTGCTTGTCCCTCTCCCTCTGATCCTTCCCCTGCTGGTGCTCTCTCTCAAATAAATAAATAAATAAATAAATAAATAAATAAAATCTTTTAAAAAATTAAAAATAAATTTTAAAAATACATGTGTGGGGGTGCCTGGGTGGCTCAGTGGTTAAGCCGCTGCCTTCGGCTCAGGTCATGATCTCAGGGTCCTGGGATCGAGCCCCGCATCAGGCTCTCTGCTCAGCAGGGAGCCTGCTTCCTCCTCTCTCTCTCTCTGCCTGCCTCTCTGCCTGCTTGTGATCTCTCTCTGTCAAATAAATAAATAAAATCTTAGGGGCACCTGGGTGGCTCAGTGGGTTAAGCCACTGCCTTCGGCTCAGGTCATGATCTCGGAGTCCTGGGATCGAGTCCCGCATCGGGCTCTCTGCTCAGCAGGGAGCCTGCTTCCCTCTCTCTCTCTCTGCCTGCCTCTCTGCCTACTTGTGATTTCTCTCTGTCAAATAAATAAATAAAATCTTTAAAAAATAAAATAAAATAAAATAAAATTCTAAAAAAAAAAAACATGTGTGCATGTAAACTTCAACAATTCTCCCCAGAAGATTTTACTCCATAATACTGTGTTAATTCACAGCTTTTCTCTCTCTCCCCCCTCCCTTTTTTTTTTGAAGAGGAATACCAAGTAGAAAAACGAATTGTAAACAAAAATTTCCATCTCCAAACAGAATTCTAAAGCTAAGGTTGATAATTCTGCCTCCCTTGCTGGCTTATCTCCCACAATTTCCCTTAATGTAAACTCAACTAGATTAGTTGCCATTCACAGATCCAAAACCCTTGTTCTTCTTGCTGACATCTCTGGTCTCTCCAGCAAGAATATCTCTTTTCTTCAATCTTATTTACTTCCAGAGTCTTTTCACTGTGCTTTCCACGTGGCAGGTGTGAAGTACATTTATTGAATTAAATCTCACTATTAGAAGCTGGTCAAACCCACAGGATCTAGAAAATTTTACAGACCTCCTGATAGCACATTTGTGTCATGTAAACAGATAACTCAGTATTTCAATTCCAAATCTAGAGTTTGAAGAGCAGACTGATTCTGTTAAACCTCCATATTCTTCTCCGGTGCATTCCAAGATCCATTCTCACTGTGCCCTCTCCCCACCCATTGCTGGAATAGCACATGTTCCATAATGAACAGAATACAGGATCAGGAGAAACAAAAACAGTGAGCCCAATTTTCCCCCTTTAGGAAGAAATGAATCCTTGATTAAAGTTTCCATAGATCAATGGGTTCCTGACTTTTTGGTCCAAAGGATATTACTTAGAACCTTGAGCCTCTTATCCAATATCCAGGTCACATATGAGTATAATATAAATATCAGTTGGAATCTTCAGCCTCTGAGTAAAATCGCCTCATCTCATACAGCTCTCTGGCCTTCAGGACTCCAATAGTCCTCCCAGGAGATTGGATCTGAGAACCCCTGGTGTGTTTTCTCCCCATCTCAAGAGCCTTTCCCTCATCAGACACCTCAACATAATCAACTTAAACATGCAATAAGTTCATCTGCTTAAAAACCCATGCATTTTTACCCAAAACATTCTTAGATTTATTTTTTTTAATCTGGGATTCAGATTGCAGACGGGATAAGAAACTCATCCCAAAACCTGTATTAATCATTCCACCTCTCCAAAATTTTTGTGTTCACCTTACCTTACCTTAAAGGGTTCATCTTTTGTTCCTTCCCCCTCTCAGAAACCAGGTACCTATCCTTTCATCCTTCTCTTCTTCTTCACCTCTTCTCTCATGAAAATGACAAATACAGTCCTCTCCTCATTCATGTAGGCCTGCCGTCTTTCCTCAAGTTCTGTCACCAGTTGACACTTAGGCCTTTGCTGCCTCACTTTCTACCCCCCCATACTTATCTGGGTATGTCTCCAAACATAATTCTCTCCCTGAGGGCAATTATCTTGCCAACATCAAGAAAGTACAAGGTTTCCCCCACCCCCAACTTGTTTCAGAAGAGAAGAAAATAATTATACATCTAATTCTACCTAAATCAAATAAGGAGCCCATCATATGCCCCAGGATATAAGTAGATGTGATCTGCCAAGTAGAAATCAGCACATTGAAGAATAATACAAATATAATTTTTATGGAATAAAAGGAAGACGGACTACATTGCAGGGTAGATTGAAAATAATTAGTGTCTACAGAACTCACCCCTATAAGATGTCAGGTACCCAAGGCAGCTCACCACAATTCCATCTAAGTAGCCTCCTTTATAAATTTTCCCATCAAACAGATCAATTAATAGGGTAGTGACATGACATGCTAAAACATAGCAAGGACCAAACCAGGGACACATGAAGAGGAAATGGATTCCTTTAGCCCTTGAAGTAAGTGATGGAGTAATTCTAGTGCAAGGCCAAAATCAAGTCTGAGGAATCAAAGAAGCCAAATGTTACAAGATGAAAGTAAAAGCTCTCACTTGGGAATGCAGGCCAAAGTTTAGGAGTCTGGAGAGCAAGTAAAGCAGTAAGAAACAGGTGATCACATTTTGTTATGGAGGTCAGGGTTTATCTGGCCCTAATATGTTTTTAATGGACTAGGGTGACTTATTAACAGTCCCTCCTGGTATTAATAGATCTCTGCAACACCAAATGGGTGGTGCTAGCCACAGTCTAGACATAGTCCTAATAAAGATGAAAAAGGAGAAAGGAAATTTATTCTACAATTCAGTTATGCCAGTAAGTGGCACATTTGTTTCCCAAGTCACAAACACATTTACATAGTCTGAGATTGCAAGGCAGATACCTCAAAAATAAACTGGAATGAAAGAAAATGGATTTTAGATTGCAGAGGTAACATTTCTATTTCATGCCATCTGTTATAACTCAAATTTCCAACAGATGGCTTATTCACCAGAAATGTTGCAAAAAATGAGATCAAAATTATATTACAGTAAATAAAGATATTTTTAAATGATGATAAATAGATAATTTTAAAAGTACAGACTCAATCTATTTTTTTAACTTAAAAGTTACTTATAGATTAGTGATTATGCTTCAGTGTTTTTTGGATGGACCAATGATGATAAATTAAACCTTTTCCTGAAATAAGCCCAGAAACACAAGTGAACATTTTATCAATTTTGCTTATTTCCTAGCACTAGTGCTAAAGTATGGGTGTCTGCTTGGAGAATGTTCTACTCCACAGATTCCCTTTGAAATCTGAGATGATAGGTAATGGCAGGTGGGCAAGGATAGGAGATCTAAACATCTCTGTGCTTCTCCACTACAGCACAGGTGCACTGAGTGTTCAGATCTGATCAATAAATAAAATCCCAAACTCCCTAGCTTTAATCACAATCAATACCAATTGCTGATCTGTATCAGAAAACAATTAGTGTAAAGTTTTTTCTGGAGAGATAAACACAACACCAGGCAAAGTGGGTGCAAGGCAAGATTTATTAAAAACGCTCTCCGGCGAAGTTTCAGGGCTCAGGAGAAGGGGAGCCGAGAAAGTTGCACTGGGAGGAGGTGGGCACCCTCGGGCGAGGTTCCGCGACTCTGGAAAGCAGAGTGGCGGAAGTCGCGCCCAAGGCAGGGAGGAGGGGGCTTTTAAAGGGTCTTGGAGGAAGCTGAGGAGTCTTTTGGAAGTTTCCCTTATTTGGATATCTCGCCTGCTCGTCGGGATCCCATTGGTCCACAGGAGCCCGGGGCGGGGGTCTCAGATTCCTGCTTGGGCCTTTGTTCTCCTGTCGGAGCTCAGGTCCTGTGGCGGAACTTTCGCCACCTTGGACCTTCATCAGTCCGAGTTCAGGTCCTGTGGCGGGAACTTTTCGCCATCTTTAGTAGCCCTTCCTGCCAGCCTAACAATTAGGACTTTGTAATTTAGGGCTGGTACAAGTACCTCAGAATCAAAACTAATCAAAACATTTAGGTCACCATAGAATGTGGTTTAGAACAAGAAAAAAACAAAACAAATAGGGTGAGATATCTCCCACCAGCCTCCCCTCATCATCAACACAGCAATGTTGCTCAGAGAAGGAAAGAATATTTAAGTAATGTCTTGACTCGAATATTTACACATGGCCAGCCAAGAACAAAATGTCAGGGGAAGGCTTTCTTAGCATGATAGGAATAAGTCACTGAGTGGCTCATCCTCATTCACCTCTACTGACACTGATACAGAGGATCTCGCCCACATCAATGACAGGGCAATTCCTACACTCCCCATATTAGACATCACAGGGGCTCATACTGGGAGACTAAACGAGGAGGTATAAACTCTGCAGACCCCCAGTTTAGAGGATAGTACACAGAGGCTCTCCCATGCAGGGAAAGGACCTGGTGGTATTTACCTGCCCTCCCCTTTTGCTGCCCTTTTCCTTTCTTCTACCAGAGGGATGGAGATTTATAGAAATAAGAATCGTGGGCATTTGAGATTATATGCAAGTGAGCGTCAACTTTGAAAGCTTTTCAGCTATTGTCACATACCTTCAAAAGCAAAGGCTAGCTAGCCCTCTTCTCCATTCTGCCTATCCCAGGAGGAGAATGAAGGTGATTGCCACACTATTCTATAAACTATTGCAGACTTACATAATGACTAAATACAGATTTGGTACAATGTGGGGAGGTTTGCTAACACTTGCTCCTCCAATGAACAAATGGAGTGTTTGCAAAACACTGACCTAGGCAAATGAAGTATCAGTGGCATACTCCTTGAGTGCTGACTTCATTTTTATACACAACTTAAAGTCTAATTTGCGGATAATTTTAGCATTAGCCAGGAAAATGTGGCTCTCTTTAAATATAATGCAGCAGAAAGGTACATTTTAGTTTACACACTAAATCAGCAACTCCTTGATTGTATGATCTTGGACAATTCCCTAAATTTTCTAGCTGTTTTTCTCTTCAGAATGAGAGGGATTGGAATGGATCCATGATCTTCAAGACTGTATGAGAAGCACCTCTGGAGCCTATAGAAAAACAAATGCCACTGGCAATCCAAACACTTAATCCACTGTCTCTACAGCTGAACACTCAGAAAAGATTCAAGCTTCCTGTTTTACAATCTTTCTATTTGATGATTGTGTAGTCACTTATTCATTTAGTGTATACTTGTGCAGTGTCCATTGCGTGCCACTGTTTTATACGCAAATTGTGCCCCCTAAAAGTCATATGTTGAAGTCCCAAACTCTAGTACTTCAGGATGTGACTATATTTGGAAATACAGTATTTAAACAGGTAACTAAGTTAAAATAAGGCCATTAAGGTGGGCCTTGATCCAATATGGCTGGTGTCTTTATAAGAAGAGGAGATGAGGACTGAAATACATACAAAAAGAAGACTACAGGAAGACACAGGGAGAAGAGAGCCATCCACAAGCCAAAGAGAGAGCCTCAGAAGAAACCAATCCCACCAGCACATTGGCCTCAGACTTCCAGACCCCAGAGTTGTGATAAAATAGATTTATGGTCTTTAAGCTACCCAGTTACCCAGTTTTTCTTATGAAAGTACTTTGTGTACTTTAGTAGTTTGTTATGGAAGCCCTAGCAAAATAATAAACAGGGTAAGATACAAAATTCTGGGTGTAACACAGGGCAAAACCCAGAAAAGGTCTCCATTCCCATGGAGTATACAGTAGAGTAGAAGGTCAGATGAGAAACAATTAAAAGCTATGGCAGGTCCTATGAAGCTCACATGATGGTTGCTATAATAGAGAGGGATGGAATAGGTGAAGTCAACAAAGAACTCACCCTTGGTGAAGTCAACAAAGAACTCCCTGAAGAAATGACATTTAAACTATCAAGGCTGAGATCTGAAGGATGACAATGAGGCAGCCATGTGGTAGTTGAAGGAAGAACCTTCCACCCCTGAGGAAGCAGCAGATGCAAAGACCCAGAGGTGAGAAGGAAAAGTGCTTACTTGAGGAAATGAAATGCCTAGTTAGCCAAATGCAGTTCATGATGAGGGATGTGATATGAAATGAGGTTGGATAGGTTGGGGGGGTGGATACAGTGCCTTGAAAGTTATGGTAGGGAGCTTGAATATTTCAAGTACAAAAAAAGCAATTGAATTAAATTTTATTTTTAAAAAGGAACATAGCAGTTTTTGAGCTCAGCCTCAGGTAAGCCATGCCTAGAGCATTATCTTTTTATTGGAATCCCAAGGTTGTGACCAAAGCATGCCCATCCCCTGCCTGCAGTGTTCCAAAGTGCCCCTCTAGTTCTTCTGAGTGGTAGTGAAGCCTCCTGCAGCAAGTTTAAAATTTATGCAAGGGACTGAGATAAACAGAAATTTTACTTTTTAAGTTTGCTATAACCAAACACAACTTACGAGATCTTCTTTTCAATGATGATAGAATAAAAGTTTATTCCTACTTAAAAAAAAAAAAAGGAATGCTCTTACGTAGGGAATTGGTTTTTATGTATAATGAAAATAAGGATCTTGCTATCTGTTTTGGCTGCAGCATGAAGACAATAGACACCATATTGTGAAGTTAGACTCACACTGATATTTCAAAGTAGATGTCTAAAAACTGAGATCACATCTAAGCTCTTCTCTCACATTCTGTGTATAAAAAGATCAGAATCTGGAGATTAAAGAAGAGAGTTTTTTCTTTAAGGATTTTTGGGGAGAGCTGTAAGACTGTCCTATGTCCCACCATACAATGTTCCGAGTATCACATTAGTCTACTGTATTTAATGATATCACATCGATTTGACTGGAGGAGCAAGAAACAAGTATATTGGAGGCACTGGAGGCAACTCAAAGAAGATATAGGATCCTGCCTCCATCTGTGGAGATTTGAGGGGTCCCATGCTGTGGGACATGCCAAGGCATCCCACCTAAAATGAAGGTCAAATTATCACATCTCACAACTCCCACCACTGAGAAAAAAGCACCAGGCCTGGTAGGTCTAGGTTGCCTAACCATCTCAGTTTGTTCAGGCCTGAAGGATTTCCTGAGTGCAGGACGTCCAGTGCTAAACCTCGAAAGTCCTGGTCAGCCTTGTAGGTACTTTCATTTTTAAATTTACTTTGAGTCAAGTGTCTGATTTTTTTGCACCTAAAAGCACTCTAACTTATACTGTCCCAAAGTCTCAGGAAACCGTGCAAAAAGTAAGAAGCCCGTCAATGTGTGCTGACTGAATTGAGCTCTGAGTTGAATGAACTATTCCCCCCCAAAAAACAGAAGGGTATTTCCATTTATTATATCCAATGTGTCTAGCATGATCCCTAGAACAGACAGTATTTGCAAATACCTGTTTAAAGCCATAATAGCTTCATAATTCACCAAGCAAAAGAGAAACTTTAGGAGTCTTAGATGGAAGGCTGAAAATTTTAAAAATTAGCTCCATGAAACTCAAGTTCTAGAATAATCTTTCTATTCAAATGGACATGAAAGAAGTTGCATCAGGGAGGGTCAGGGGAAAAAAAAAAATTTAAAAAAAAAAAAAACCTGAAGAGGTCTCTAGCCTCCTCTGGTGGCTCAGCCTGGATGGCAACATGTCACTCACTTAGGACTATCTGTGTGGAGGTGGAGATGGGGAAGGGAAGTGGGGGAAAAAAGCCCTTAAGAGACATTCTGGAGGAAACAGAGGCAGAATCTGATGTCTGGAAGCTATCTTTACAAGAAGTAGAGGGATGAATTAAAGGAAACTCCAAACTGTCCTGCCTACACCCATCCCATTAGCTCCCAGGACTAAGGGCAGCTGAGAGCTCTCAGCAGAATCATTCTCCTGGACTTGCCCACAGCTCAATGGGCTGATTCACCCTGGGTCAAGCCTCCTTCATGGGAGCAGCTCAAATCCAAAGCCTGGCCCAAGCAAATAGCATAACGTCCCAGGCCCCTCGCTGCAACTGGGAACTGTCAAAGGCCATCCTGGCTTTGAAACTGCCCGTGACTGGACTGGGGCTTCAGTGGCAGTTCAACAGCTCAACTTCTCCCTCAGCCCAGCCCACTTTCCTCCTCCTTACACTGGTGGTCATCTCAAGAGCCTTCCCCACTGGCTGTGTGCATGTAAATCTCCTACTCAGAGCCTGCTTCTCAGTGTCAAAAGCTGTGAAGAGTCTGAGATTTTTCTCTTACTTGCAAGTTAGCATGTTAACCTGCCACAGGTTCAGAGAAGCTGGAAAAAGACACAAAAATCCCTGGGTCAAGAACCAAAAATGTTACTTTGGGCACAGTAGCTAGCATGAACTTCACATTCAAATTCATTTTCCTTGCTCCAGAGATCTCACCAGGAGGTATAGAATACACAGTAGGCTTAAGTCACAACTAAGCAGCCCTAAGCTTAGGAAATCCCCATCTTTTTTTATTACTAAGTTAAATTTTATTTTATTTTGTTAATTTACTTTTATTTTTTACTTATTTTTTAAAAGATTTTATTTATTTATTTGACAGACAGAGATCGCAAGTAGGCTGAGAAGCAGACAGAGAGAAGAGGAGAAAGCAGGGTCCCCGCAGAGCAGAGAGCCTGATGTCAGGCTTGATCCCAGGACCCTGGGATCATGACCTGAGCCAAAGGCAGAGGCCTTAACCCACTGAGCCACCCAGGTGTCCCTACTTTGTTAACTTATTTTTAAAGATTTTATTTATTTATCAGAGAGAGAGAGCACAAGCAGGGGAAGCAGCAGGCAGAGCAGGCAGAGGGAGAAGCAGGCTCCCTGCTAAGCAGGGAACCTGATGTGGGACTCCATCCTAGGACCCTGGGATCATGACTTGAGCCGAAGGCAGATGCTTAACCTATTGAGCCACTCAGGCACCCCAAGTTTTAAATTTTAATTCCAGTATTGTGAACATATGTTATATTAGTTTCAGGTGTACAATATAGTGATTCAACAACTCTATCACACAGTGCTCACCATGAATTGTGCTCTTTACCCCCATCACCTTTCACCCATTCCCATTCCACAGGAAACCCCAATCTTTTAAATGGGACAACTACCAAACCTGCCTACTTTACCCCAGAGGGAGACACTGTATTTATTATCCTGGTCAGAAAATAAATCTGCCATCTGTCCTGGAAGCAGATACTGTATTTGTAAGCCTGTTTGCCATACACACATCCTCGAATAGATAGTTCATGACAAAAACTGATAAAAGATTGGCAGAAATATGAGAGAACCATGGAGGGTCATCTCCCAGCCCTCGGGAAACACACACGACGCATAATCATGAAGCTGTTATATTTCAGCATTCATGTAAATGTCTCTATTAATTTTCATAGAGTAGTGGGTTTTTTCATTTTCAATTATATATTTGGAAGTTACCATAGTCTTTTTAAACTGAATTTTTACTTTTGTCTATTACATAGGTATATAATTTTTAAAAATAAAAAAATAAAGATAAAATGAGAATGGGCATGGGAATCAGGAAAAATAGGAATTCCCCAAAGCTAGAGTAATCAAACAGTATGGTACTGGCACAAAAAGAGGCATATTTATCATCAGAACAGGACAGAAATCCAAGAAATGAACCCACATTTATACGTCAATTAATCTATGACAAAGGAAGCAAGAACATAAAATAGGGAAAAGATAGTCTCTTCAATAAATGGTCCTGGGAAAACTGGACAGTTACATGTAAAATAATGAAACTGGGGATGCCTGGGTGGCTCAGTTGGTTGGACGACTGCCTTCGGCTCAGGTCATGATCCCGGAGTCCCGGGATCGAGTCCCGCATCAGGCTCCCAGCTCCATGGGGAGTCTGCTTCTCCCTCTGACCTTCTCCTCACTCATGCTCTCTCTCACTGTCTTTCTCTCAAATAAATAAATAAAATCTTTAAAAAAAAATAATGAAACTGGACCACCTGCCTATACCATACATAAAAATAAACTCAAAATGTATTAAGGAGCTGAATGTGAGACCTGAAACAATAAAACTCCTAGAAGAAAACATAGGCAATAATTTCTTTGACTTTGGTCTTAGCAACATTTTCCTAGATATGTCTCCTCAGGCAAGAAATGCAAAAGCAGAAATAAACTATTGGAACAACACCAAAATAAAAACCTTTTGTACAGCAAAGGAAATCATCAACAAAACATAATGGCAACCTACTGAATAGGAGAAGATATATACAAATGACATATCTGATAAGGGATTAATATCAAAAACATATAAAAAACTCCTACAACTCAACACCTAAAAAGACAACTAATCCAATTTTAAAAGGGTCAGAGAATAAAAAAGAATAAAAAATTAAAAAAAAAAAAGGGTCAGAGGACCTGAATAGACACTTCTTCAAAGAAGACATACAGATGGCCAACAGACACAGGAAAACATGCTCAACATCACTTAGCATCAGGGAAATGTAAACATAACTGCAATGAAATATCACCTTTCGGGGCACCTGGATGGCTCTGACATTAAGCATCTACCTTTGGCTCAGGTAATGATTCCAGAGTCCTGGGATAGAGCCCCACATCAGGCTCTCTGCTCGGCAGGAAGCCTGTTTCTTCCTCACCCACTCCCCCTGATTGTGTTCCCTCTCTCGCTGTCTTTCTCTGTCAAATAAATAAATAAAATATTTTTTAAAAAAAAGTAAGAAAGAAATATCACCTCACACCTGTCAGAATGGCTTGAATCAAAATAACAAGAAATAGCAAATGCTGACAAGGAAGTGGAGGAAAAGGAACCCTCTTGCACTGTTGGTGGGAATGTAAATTGGTGTAGCCACTATGGAAAACAGAATGGACATTCTTCAAAAAATTAAAAATATAAATACCATATGATCCAGTAATTCCACTACTGGGTATTTACCCAAAGAAAACAAAAGCACTAGTTCAAAAAGATACACACATTCCTATGTTTACTGCAGCATTATTTACAATAGCAAAGATATGGATGCAACCCAAGTGTCTATCCCTAGATGAATAGATAAAGAAGATGTGATACATATAATGGATATATGCATGTGTACCCAGTCAAAAAAGGGACGAAATCTTGCCATTTACAACAACATGGATGGAACTTACAAAGCTTATGATATGATAATTCACAGGATGTCTGGGTTGCTCAGTTGGTTGAGCCTTTGGTTCAGGTCATGATCCCAGAGTCCTGGGATTAAGTGCTGCATCGGGCTCCCTGCTTACTGGGGAATCTGCTTCTCCCACTGCTTGCAGCTTCCCCTGCTTATATGCTCTCTCTGACAAATAAATAAATAAAATATAACTACAACAACAACAAAAAGATGACCCACACATCTAACCTATTTTTTTAAGGATTCACTACCACAAACAGATGGTATGACTATAGTAATGGTAACCACCTTATACAGAAGGACTTCAGTAAAAATCTACATCTTCAAACAATGATCTACTCATTTTAAGTACTTCCTTTTTAGGGATGGATGCCTGGGTGGCTCATTCGGTTAAGTGTCTGCCTTCAGCTCAGGTCATAATTCCAGGGTCCTAGGATCCAGCCCTGTGTCAGGCTCCTTGCTCAGCGGAGAGTCTGCTTCTTCCTCTTGCCTCCCCCCGTGCCCCCAGCTCATGCTCTCCAGTTTAAAAAATCTTATAGAACTCAACAATCTAATCTCTGGCTTGAGAGGTATCATTGCAGAAGGCCAGGGATAGAGAGGGTCCACAGAAGCATAGACTAAAGAAGGTTGAGGTGTGAAGGGTAAAGGATACAATACATGCTGACATTTAAATGAAAACAGATCACTGGTGTTTCTGGGATGACTTTTTGCTTAAAAGAGAGGTAGAGAGCCGGAAGGATGGTGACAGGGACAGCAGGGAATGGTAGCAAACAAAAAAAGAAGTAGCACTTTCTTCACTGATTTGGCAAAGTTCTGAAAAAGTTGTCACTAACTCCTAAAATCATAGGCCACAAAGGACTCTACAAGGTCATTTAACCTGGTGCTTTGTTCCAGAAAATATGGCAGCCAGACCAGAAGAAAGGAAGGAAGGAAGGAAAGGAGGGAGGTAGGGAGGGAGGGAAGGAAAGGAGGAGGGAAGGAAGGAAGGAAGAGAAAGAGAGAAAGAAAGGAAAGAAACCAACCAAGTGACATTTAAATTTTAACTTTTTTTGGTCCAGTAATGGAATACTTAATTGTCACAGATTGTCAGAGCTATCCAAATGGGAAATTCAGCTTTCCTTACCACTGAGCAGACATTATTATAAATACAGCTTGTCTAAAAGCCTCTGTTGAGAATGCCTTGCAATAAACAAGAGAAATTCTGTAGCCCAAGGCAGTGAGTCAGAATTCCTACGGTGTGCTATCTAGCTGCAACCAGAAGCAAGATTGGGAGTTGCAGCATTGTTTGTCCCCTGAGCTTTCCTGCAGTCACATTCACCCACGCTTTGGTCACGAAGCAGAGGACACTCACTACGTGCGGATGCCCACAGGGCTCTGTGCCAAGGACATGACTGATGGTTCTAGAGTGGACTATGCCTGCCAGTTCCTCCTGCAGTCTGGTAGGCCTTTGCTTGAGCCCTGATCCATGACTTGCTAGCCCGTGACTCCAGACGAAGTTGGAAGAGGGAGAAAAAAGTCAGAAATAATAGTAACTGCCTCATAGGACTGTTGTAAAGGTAAGATGAAGTAATATACATAAAAAACTTAGAGTACATGGTAATTTCTCCAAAATACATCAAATTTCATTAGCATATCAGCAGCAGCAGCATCACCGGTATCTATGATATCAGAATTTCTAGATTATCAGAGGGCTTAGAGGGTACAGTTTATTTGGAAAGGGAGGAAAGGTGGTGAGACAGTCCTCAGTTGCATTTATGTAGTAAGGAGACATACATAATGCATGGTTATTTGAGATTTTTTTTATTTATTTATTTGACAGAGAGAAATCACAAGTAGATGGAGAGGCAGGCAGAGAGAGAGAGGGAAGCAGGCTCCCTGCTGAGCAGAGAGCCCGATGCGGGACTCGATCCCAGGATCCCGAGATCATGACCTGAGCCGAAGGCAGCGGCTTAACCCACTGAGCCACCCAGGCGCCCCGATTATTTGAAATAGTTTAGCAGAAAGGCAAGATCCTCTCGAAAACACCACTTACCATTGTTGTTATTTTTTTGTCCTCATAATTACTATGACTACTGTTGAGGTGGCAGAGTACCGCAAGTCCTAGCTGTCTGCATTTAAGATACATTCAGTTTTATAGCTACACACACAAGCATGTGTGTGTGTGTGTGTGTGTATACACGTTTATTTTCCTAAAATAGCTAACAGGTATTTGCCTTCATTCAAATATTAGATGCATTTCGACTTTAAATTGGTGATTAAATCCCTCTGACGTTCAGAAACAGCATATGCTCTCACCAGGCAGCAGCTGGTGGGTTGGGGGAGTGAAAGTCTGCTGGCAACAGTTTGAAATTAACCCAGCTCCCCTACCCACTTCCTTAAACCCAGAGCTTCAAAGAAAGCACCTAGCACTAAAATAGCCAACTTTCTCCTCCTTGCTTACATAACAAGGAGTGCTCATTTGCTACCTAGAATATTTAGCTTCTGTGCTTCCCTCAGTTGGTTTCTCCAGACCTATAATCAAGGTAAAACAGGAGAAAAGGAGAGGAAGAAGAGAATAAGAATGAGGAGAAAACATCAATTTGTGTAACATATTTACTGAGGACCTACTATGTGCTTGGCATTCAGCATGATAAACCCATCCTAAAGCAATGATGTATGGGGTGGGGGCGGGGGGTGAAAAAGATAGGTCAGATGCCGTTAGAGAAAGCTAAAAGTTAAAGTAATTAAGTGCTGTGAAGACAGTACAGAAACTAAAACCAGAAAGAGAAAACCAGACTGAAATTTGGGTGATGAAATTAAGTATTCAAGATTCACATCACATGTTCACAACTGCTTGATTATGGCAAAGGTTCTATTGTAGTGCACCAGGGGAAGGATAACCTTTTTATAAACAGTTCTGGATCATTTGAATAGTCTCATAAAAAAAAAAAAAAACCGGGCGCCTGGGTGGCTCAGTGGGTTAAGTCGCTGCCTTCGGCTCAGGTCATGATCTCGGGGTCCTGGGATCGAGTCCCGCGTTGGGCTCTCTGCTCAGCAGGGAGCCTGCTTCCCTCTCTCTCTCTCTCTGCCTGCCTCTCCATCTACTTGTGATTTCTCCCTGTCAAATAAATAAATAAAATCTTTAAAAAAAAAAAAAAAGAAAGAAAAAAAACCTTGATTCCTACCTCACACCACACCAAAAATCAGTTTCAGGTGGATTGTCGACTTAAACATGAAAAGAATAAATTAGAAGTATATCTTGATAATTTCAAGATAAACAAAGATTTCCTAAATAGGTCACACAAAGCTTTAACCCAAGGGAAAGATGATAAATTGGACTACACTGAAATTAAGACTTCTACTTATCCAAACATACCATTAGGACAGTGAGAAGGTAAAGCACAAAATAGGAGAAAATATTTGCAATACATAAATCCTGAAAAGGCCTTAAATGTAAATTATATTTTTAAAAATCCTAAACATCAATAAGGAGACAGACAATCCACTTAAAAATGGACAAAAAAGTCAAACAGCACTTTACAAAAGAGGATTTCAAAACAGTCAATAAACAAAGGTAGTCAACATCATTAGTCATAAGGGAAATGCAAATTGACACCACAATGAGATACTATACCACATATCCACAAGTATGGCTAAATTTATTAAAAACTGACATTCACTGCTGGTGGAAGCATAAATTGGTGTATCAACACTTAGGAAAACTGTTTGGCAGCATTCCCTGGAGTTGAACACAGGCATACTCTATGAGCCAGCATTCGCTCTCCAGGTACATATGCAACCCAACTGCACGCATGCGTTCACTAGAAGACCTGCGTGGGGATGTTCCCAGTAGACCTAAGCTGAAAACGACCTACATGTCCATCAACAGCAGAATGAATAAAAAATAAACTGTGGTCTGCTTATGCAACAGAATGCCACACAGTAATGAGAATGAACGCATTTAACACACAAATGCAGAAGACTCTCATAAGCAAATTGTTGTTGAAAGAAGTCAGCCGGAACAGTGCACATACTATGGGATACCATTCATTTAAAGTTCAAAAACAGACACAAGCCATCCATGCTGTTAGAAGTTACAACAGTGGTTACCCTCAGAGGGTAACCAAAAGAAGGCAGGATGTAGAATGCCAGGGTACTGTAATGTTCTGTTCTTTTCACTTCGTAAATATCATCACACTGCACATTTAGGTCCTATACACTTTTCCATAACTGTTACATCTCAGCATAAAGTTTAATTAAATTCACACAAATAGTAAAGTAATTAAGGATTTGTAGGGGCAGTATTTGGAGCTGGGACTTCTTCAAAATAATCCCATAGAGTCCAGAAAAGAATTCCTCTTGTCGAGGATGTGGAGAAAGGGGAACCCTCTTACACTGTTGGTGGGAATGCAAGTTGGTGCAGCCTCTTTGGAGAACAGTGTGGAGATTCCTCAAGAAATTGAAAATAGAGCTTCCCTATGACCCTGCCATTGCACTCCTGGGTATTTACCCCAAAGATACAGATGTCGTGAAAAGAAGGGCCATCTGTACCCCAATGTTTATAGCAGCAATGGCCACAGTCGCCAAACTATGGAAAGAACCAAGATGCCCTTCAACGGATGAATGGATAAGGAAGATGTGGTCCATATACACTATGGAGTATTATGCCTCCATCAGAAAGGACGAATATCCAACTTTTGTAGCAACATGGACGGGACTGGAAGAGATTATGCTGAGTGAAATCAGTCAAGCAGAGAGAGTCAATTATCATATGGTTTCACTCATTTGTGGAGCATAACCAATAGCATGGAGGACAAGGGGCGTTAGACAGTAGTAGGGAATTTGGGTAAATTGGAAGGGGAGGTGAACCATGAGAGACTATGGACTCTGAAAAACAGTCTGAGGGGTTTGAAGTGGCGGGGGGGGTGGGAGGTTGGGGTACCAGGTGGTGGGTATTATAGAGGGCACGGCTTGCATGGAGCACTGGGTGTGGTGAAAAAAATAGTGAATACTGTCTTTCTGAAAATAAATAAATTGGGAGAAAAAAAAAATCTTAATTAAAAAAAAAAAAAAAAAAAGAATTCCTCTTGTCATGAAGGAGGTAGTGATAATGGCGGTATGTGTAGGGACTCAGGGTCCCCATCATATGAACAGTGTAAGGTTGTGGCAGGTGAAGAGGTTAGATAAATAAAACAGGGTAAAAAATCCATTAAATTCCAAATATTGGCGATAATTTCATCCAGGGTTTGTGTGCATGCGTGCACATGTTACGCTGATTTGGGTACTGATTTTCCTGTTCTCTATACAAACAGGTATAAACTGCTAATGAGGCTGAGTGTGTTCACTTTCCCAGGAAGGTTCCAACTTCATTTCATCAATGGACTTTGGTTCTAGTTGTAGAACTCAGGCATCAGAGAACGGGTGGGTGAAGTCTTTTGAGGACAGTGCAGTGCTCAGGACACTGGACATCATATCACATAGCTACCACCGCCTTGAAAAAGAGATTGGATGATTCCAAAGAATCATCATGGAGCCTTAGAGGTGAACACAATCTTTAAGATGACCAGAGTTGTCTTTAGACATGTAAATGGCTTTTGTATGGAAGGAGAAAAGGATTTTGCACGGTCCATGAGGACACAATGGGAGAGACTGCTGCTCACAGGAAGAAAAAACAAGGGGCTCTGTCAGGACCTACTGAGTTCACTGGATGACTTCAAGCACAATCTAGAGAAACCCTTGGTGGGGATGCTGTGTTGGGAATTTGTGAATGCAAGCCCTGCATGTGTGGTTGGCTGGATCATTCTAGAACAGTGGCTCCCAGCTGCAGTTCAGGAGTTTAGCGATGCTAAGACAGTTTTGGTGGTTCCACCTTGTTGCTGTAGCAGTTCCACGCATCTAGTGGGAACGGGCCAGAGATGCTGCTAAACCAACTGCAAGGCTCAGGACCACCTTCATGCACAACAAAGAACTGTCTGCTAAATATCAATGGTGTTGGAGCTGAGACAGGAAGGGATGGTAGGATTTCCTCGGTAATCTCTAGAATTTGTTTTGCCACAGAAAGTTACACTTTTGATCAATAAATTTCTTGCATGTGTCTCAGATGTTAAGTAACAAATGCATTACAGATACTCAAAATCGCCTTTATCATTAACTTGCTTTTGTTGCCTTTACTTCCAAGTCTTACTTAGCATATAAAATGTCACAAAGGTTTTGTCAACACTCATAGTGTCTTGTCTTTTTTTTTTTTTTTGTCAACACATTTTATTGTCAACACTCATAATGCTGTGAAGATCCAATGTTGTCTGCATGCTGGAATGAAATATGTTGTTGAATTCTACCTACTATGTTTTTAAGTTCATCCTTCGGTTAAGTTTGTAAAACAGTCAACAAGCACACCTTAACCCAGTTTTATGCTGTGAAATAAAAATAACCAAGACATCAACCTTGTCTGCGAACAATACGTCAACAGTCAGAAAAAGCAACTCTTCTTGTAAACGGCATATTAAGTCATTATTCTATGACATAAGGATTGTTGCTTCTGTAGGATATTATCTAGCTATGTAAAAGCAAAGTATATTATTTGTTATTAGAGTTAAAATAGTCTCTCATTATGCACAGTTTGATATCAATGACATAAATGCAATTATGCTGCAATCAAGTAAAATGGCATTGTTGGCAGGTTCCACTTATCATTTCTAAATTACGCCACTGGCAAAAGTCAAGCATTTATTAGTGCTACCACGAAGCCAATCAAATAGCCTATTCACATGGTCCCCTTTGGTGTTTCTCAAAAGTTGTGTTCACACCAGGGGAGTGTCATTAATTCATGGTGCTATTTTTCAGTTTGCCCTCCTCAAGAACTGCTCCCCCCTGCCCCACCCACCAAGACTGGGGTTTATCTTTCTAGAGTTTAATGGGACCCAAATTCACTTTCGTTGAAACACAGTCTCTATTAACTTCTTTATTTTTGAGAATTTTCAACTTCTTACATATTCTTCAATTATCAGGCTGACAAGGAAATGACACCACTGTGAAAACGCTACCAGGTAAATGTTCAGTTCCAGTTCATTCCATTCCCCAGTTAACTGGGTAAAGCAGCAAGAGACCCAAAAGAATTCAGTTTCTTGAAAGTCTTTTTAAAATATATTACTTACTTCCAAGGCTTAATAAGTATACCAATATAAATCACAGCCAAAACTATGTAGTACTTACCACAGGCCAGCCACTGTGCTTTATACGTATTAATTCATTTCGTCGTCATTGCGAACAAGGAAAAAGCTACTGTTTTCCTCTTCACTTTACTGAGAAAGTAATTAACTTATAATTGATTATTGAATTATAATTATAAATAAATGATTCATCCAAGGGAAATAAACACTAAGTTCCAGTG
The DNA here is from genome assembly GCF_020171115.1 of Neogale vison. NCBI lineage: Eukaryota > Metazoa > Chordata > Mammalia > Carnivora > Mustelidae > Neogale > Neogale vison. The sequence goes on from NC_058091.1 coordinate 215,014,690, forward strand.
GTGCTCTGAACCCAGCACTCTGGTCCCACTCATTTAACCTCTGTGGTGTATGTATGGCCACGGTAGCGTTTATGTTTATGTGCAATAGATTCTTAACGATCTGATAGGTTGTGTCAAGACTACCATGAGGGACATGAATTTCCATTGAAGAACACATGAATAAGTAAATGTAAGAAACTGGGTCCAGGGTGGGTCCTGGGAAAGTGGAGGAGGTGGTTTAGGGCCTGAGTTCAGTTAATATGGGGGCTTTAAAACTGTTGCAGTTGTCCCTCTGATAGTATTACCAGTACATACTAATTGGGAGAAATAGAAAAGTACATACAAGGAGGAATTTAAAATTACCAGTTATTCCATTGGTAACATTTTAACCAATGTTTTGCCAGTCTCTTTCTATATCATATTAATGCACTAAAAAAATTAAAGGCAATTTATATTATAGTAGTTACATGGATTCTCCAATAGAAGCCTCTAAACCTCACATCTCTAGGCTACAGTTTCCTTATCTGCAAAATGGGTTATCACATTAGAACTTACACCCACTGAAGCACAGGAGATGTTTCATGTAAAATACTAAGTCTGATGCCTGGCATATAGCAAGCATACCCCCACGTTAGGTACTGTTACATTTTCAGCTGTATGTAGCATTTTAACTTGCCTTCCTACTCAAGTTTAGACTGTTTGCTCACTTTCATTAACTATTCTTTTTTTTTTTAAACAAACAGCCTTTTATTTTTATTTTTTAAAGATTTTATTTATTTATTTGACAGACAGATTACAAGTAGCAGAGAGGCAGGCAGAGAGAGAGAGGGGAAAGCAGGCTCCCTGGCGGGGCTCGATCCCAGGACCCTGGGATCATGACCTGAGCTGAAGGCAGAGGCTTTAACCCACTGAGCCACCCAGGCGCCCCTCATTAACTATTCTTCAAAAGCAGTTTGTAAAGGTGTGTTATGGACTTAGTTTCATTTTGCAGTCTTCTAATTTTTTTCCTTGGGATAAAATTCCACAGGTAAAATGGCTGTTTCCAAGGACACAAATATGAGTATGTTGAGACTTTCATTGTGTATTTCCAGATTATGCAAATAATATTTCCATCTTTGTAGACTGATATTGAGAAAGGGCATGCCATTTACATTGTTATCTGGGGTATGAGAATGTGTGAATCTGTGGGATTAAAGTATTATGTTTATTAAAGTATTATATTTATTTGCCAATTGAATTAGTTTAAGAATGGTGACATTTTAATTAGACTGATTTTATACTAATGAATCTGAAATTTTTATATGTATGTTAAGGATTTGTGTTTCTTTCATGAATTTCCTACTCATGTCCTTTGTCTGTGTTTGCACCAGGTCATTCATGTCTTACTGTTTCAAAAGCGTGCTTTTGGTTTTCACTTATTAATTAATGGGATCAACAAGTATCGATTATTGGCACCCCCTCTAAGCCAGCTGTATAATTTGTTAGATGGACTATGATGTATTTTGTTTTCATTTGCTTTCATATTTTGTACATAATAATTTTGATATATAGATATTTTTAGTTCTTTGGTAACTGAATCTATCAATGCTCTCCTCTGGTTTCTAACTTTGGTGCTAGGCTTTATTTTTTATTTTTTATTTTTTTAAAGATTTTATTTATTTATTTGACAGAGAGAAATCACAAGTAGATGGAGAGGCAGGCAGAGAGAGAGAGGGAAGCAGGCTCCCTGCTGAGCAGAGAGCCTGATGCGGGACTCGATCCCAGGACCCTGAGATCATGACCTGAGCCGAAGGCAGCGACTTAACCCACTGAGCCACCCAGGCGCCCCTGGTGCTAGGCTTTAAAAGGCCTTTCTCAGAGCTGTATAATATATTCATATATGTCTTCCTAATTTTTTAATGACTTTGTTTCTGTATTTAAATATTTAAATTATCTGGAATTTGTTTCATGGTCAGTTATGAAGCGGGAATCTAATGTAATCACATTTTTCTTTCTAAGTAGCCAGTTGTTCATTTTCTCTGTAAGAAAATTTCTTGACCTCTTTATTTCCTGATTATTTCTTTTCCTACATCTACCTGTTCTCTTTCTCTAGCATTTTGTTGTTGTTGTTAAAGCTGTGGGGGGGCTAAGGGCAGAGAGAGGAGAGAGAAAATATATATATTTTTAAGAATTTATTTATTTATCTGACAGAGAGATAGAGAATGAGCACAAGTAGGTAGAGCAGCAGATAGAGGGAGAGGGAAAGTCAGGCTCTCCGCTGAGCAGGGAGCTCGAACCCACTGGGATCGTAACCCGAGCCAAAGGCAGCCACTTAACTGACTGAGCTACCCTGAGAGAGAGAGAGAGAGAATCTTAAGCAGTCTCCTTGCCCAGCATGGACCCCAACGAGGAGCTTGTTCTCACAACCCTGAGATCATGACCTGAGCCAAAACCAAGTTGGATGCTTAATCACTGAGCCTCCCAGGTACCCCTAGAATTTTTATTATAGGTATATTAAATCTCCTTACTCAGTCCTTCATTACATATCTTTTAAAATTTTTTCACATTGTTCTCATCTCTTTAGTCCTTGCCTCTGAAACTTGGATTAATTCCAACAGTTATCATTTACTCCACTGACTGAATGTCCTGCAAATCTGATCTTCATTTAGGTTTTAAAAAATGGCAATCAATTCTTCTTCTATGTTAAGTTTTCTGAACTCAGATTGTTCTTCACAACCACCTTATTTCTTTTTTTAAAGTTTATTTATTATTATTAATTTTTCAGTAATCTCTGAACCCGACATGGGGCTCAAACTTATGTTCCCAAGACCAGGAGTTGCATCCTCTTTCAACTGAGCCAGCCAGGTGCTCCCCACCTTGATTATTTTTAGACTTGACAACTTCTTCTCTATTGTGTTAAGATCACAAATTAAAAACTTGAAAGTTTTTAGTGCATTCCAGTAACTAAAGCTCATAAGAAGACATCAGCTCTGGTTTTTCAGCACAGCCCCCTTCCTTCAAACAGCGATATCTTTTCCTGTGTCTAATGGATTCTGCCTGTTTGCTTATCCTTAAAGAGGCATTTGTGCTTGTTCACTTCTGGGAATTGAGATGGTTTCTGTCCAAGATTGCTTGGATCCTAGTCTAAATCTTTCAGATCCAGATAATAAGTGAAATGGAAGTTTGGGTGCTAATGCAATTTTGTTTTATTTGGAGTATAAATACTGAATGGCCTGGGTCACTAAAGTCAGAGGTGGATACAGCAGGAAGAACAGTCTCCAGGCTGGAGCTGAGCTTTCGTGTTTGCTGGTCAGCCCAGAATTAGCTGCATCAAAGCCTCAATTTTTTGTTTGGCACGCTTGTCTTTCTGAGGAGCCAGATGAAACTCTCTGTCTGTCTTTAGTATAAGCCGGGGAAAACCAGCCCTGGCCCACTGAGTGTGACATGCCATCACCTCGCTAGCCTGTGCCAGACCATCACACCACCAATCCTCCTAAATGAGGACTGGGAAGGGATATCGACCAAGAACCATGCCCCCTGACTTCCCAGTCTGCACGTGAATAGCCTTGATTCCTATCAGTCCATCCATCTGAGTCCCCTTGTTCTATCACTGACAAACTGGCGAAGTACAACCACTCCTTCATACTCTCCACTCAGTTTCTAATATTTCTTTTTGACTATTTTATACTCAATCAAGTGGAAATCTAGGGAAGTGGTAGACTTCTTGTCTGGACTCCATCAGCTTCTTACCCAGGAACTCCTCAGTTCCCTTCCAGGCTGCACTTAGGAAACGCCAGTGCAGATGGGGAGAAAGCCACTGTCAATTTTCTCTAAGAACACAGGGAAGATTAGCTTCTTTACTTAAGGAAACTAACCATGGGATTTTTCTACTCTAAGCATGGAGAACTTCACATGCTGTTTTTTTCTTTCTCTTTTCTTAAGTGAGAGCAATAATGCAGAGAAACTCAAAAAAGGGGTATAGTGGGAACTTCACACACCTTTCTAATTCACTTGTCAGAGACAGAAATTTAGTCCATTTTTTTCAGTGTTGGCAGGTAGAATATTATTCTGTCGGGCTGAGACAAAAAGGTTACCACCGGGTACTAAAAATACACAAGTTCTCTGGTTTTTTTTACTCAATTATAGAATTCAGGCTGAATTTCTTAAAAATTATGAAAGTAGTCCAAGTATAAGATTACCAAAGAAATGAGAAGAATTAAGAAGGCACATACCTAAATGAATTTGGCATTTCTTTCTAATTAAAACTTGCAAGAAAACAATTACTTGCCTTCTTGGTTGCTCTTTTTCAGGTTTGACTGTTTTAATAAAAAAATTGTACCAGTTAAATAAAATAAAAAAAACCCCTCACAATTACAATATGAATCTCTCAAGCAAAGCCTGTACTTTGCTTCATCACCTCCATTCCCTTTTCAATTCTCAGCTCATGATATAATAGCTCTAGAAGCTCAGGATGGAAAGGCACATTGAAGAGAAGGTTTTCATTTTTATTTTTAAAATATTTTAAAAGATATTTTGTTTAATTATTTGAGTGAGAGAAAGCAGAGTGAGAACTCAAGTTGGAGGGGCAGGGAGAAGCAGAGGGAGAGGGAGAAGCAGGCTCCCCGCTGAGCAGAGAGCCCAGTGTGGGGCTTGATCCCAGGACCCTGGACCTGAGCTTAACTGACTCAGCCACCCAGGCTCCCTGAAGAGAAAGTTTTTAAATGAGTCTTGATGAGCAAACTGTTGTAGTTAGTTCACTATCTACTCTTCCAGGAGCCAAGTATTTCTCAAAGCAAGTAGCCAAGTGTTTTAGGTCTGGTCCCAGCATTGTTTTACACAGGGACTCCTTTCTTCCGGTCCTCCTCCCACCGCCAACCCCCCAGACACACAGCAGCCAAAGCACTCACTTCAGAGAACAGATCTGTTCACATTACTCTTCAGTTTGTTTTGGTTTTGGTTTTGTTTTAATACTCTTATAATGGAAAGGCAGGAAATCCAGTCTCTAAAATGTTCCATATTCAAGTGCTTTATGAATTGGCTCCAACTTCATTACTCCTAGGGGGACTTCCCTGGCCCTGCTGATACATACTAGCTACTCTGCTCCTTCACGGTGTTCTTTTTTTCCTTTCTAACAGACCCAGCATGCCCCCAGCTGGGTTCTGCTGAGACTGAATCCACTTGTGAACCTGGCAGCCGGCAGAAGTGAGCAGACTCAAGGGATACGCTTGCTGCCATGCTGGAAAGGACTCCAGTAGCATCCCTTTGCGTGAGGAAGCACCAGCTCCCAAAAGGAAGGGGTGTGCTGCCTCTGAAGCTCTGAGATTTCAGGGGAGACCACAGAGCCAGATTCCCCAGGACATGCACCCTCGGTCCTTATTCCTTGTTTCAGGGTCCCAGGTTTTCCTAGCCAGGGGAAGGTGATGTAACAGGTCTGCCTTGGCTGGCAATGTCCGTGTCCTTCAGGATCTGGATTCTAACTATCAAGCCTTGTATCTGCCCCTCAGCTGAGCTGCTTTCATTGAAGGAGTGTAGAGCCTGCTACATAATAGGTGCTATTTGTAAATAAAAATTAAATGAATGGCACTGAAAAGCAATAGTTTGGAAAACCACGGAAGTCATTAAAAGGCTTAGTTGTTGGACCTAGAGGATATTACACTAAGTGACAGAGAAGGACAAATACCATGTGATTTCGCTTATACTTAAAATCCAAGAAACAAAACAAATGAATAAACAAACACACTAAAAACCAGAAGGAGACCCACAGGAGGATGAGGAGCTGGACAAAATGGGTGAAGGAAAGTGGGAGACACAACCTGCAGTTATGGAAGGAGTAAGGTATGGAGATAAAAGGCACAGCATTGGGAAGAGAGCCCATGGAACTGTATGACAGACGGCAGCTACTGTTGCGGTGAGCTCAGCATCACGTGCAGTTGTCAGATCACTGTGTTGTGCACCTGAAACTAATATAACATTGTGTGTCAACTGTACTTAAATTTTAAAAAACCCTTAGTTTTGTATTATTTCTGAACAGGGCAGAGAATGTAGATAAGAATTCAGGATCAATTTTCCTAGAAGAGACTCTTTTGCTTTCATTTTCTCTTGTTATCTGGTAAATTGTAACCATAGATTATGAAACAGACTATGTCTCTTATATTGTTTCTCTTGCCTTTTATAAAAAAAGCTGTAAATAGGATGTATAGAACATCACATTAAAATTATTTTACATTAAATTAAAAAAGGGGAAATTCAAGGTTACATTGGTTGGGACCAATTATAAACTGCTTTCTTGATATAATGAGCAGAAAGTTAGATATGTCCAAATTTAAATTTGTCATTTATTGGAAATCAAAAACTTGATATATTTTTTAAATACTTTAGTAAGCAAATTGATATAGCAGAATAAATCAACAGGAAAACACGGTTTGGGTTTATGGAAAACAATGGGAAGGAATGATATTTAATATGCTCACAGTGATGATTGGATACAAAGTCTTGTTTGGTAATGAGCTATCATTTCACTCTCAGAATGTCAGCCTTTAGAAATATGTCAGGCATCAATGTCATAAAGTGAATCAGAACCAAATAATTGAGCAAACCTCAAAATGTGAAACCAAGACCTGTATAAAAACCCTTCTGAACCAGAGCAGCTAAAAGTAAAAAGAACAAGTGAGAAAACCACAAGTAAAGGAAAATGGCTCCCACAAACCTCTCAAATGTTCTACATAATCAGATTATTTGCAAATAATAAGATTCATCTCTTCATTTCCAACACCAAAAGCAAAGGCAATAAATACTCAAAACTCCACAGCTTTCTAATTTTACTCCAATTTTCTGTTATCTATGCCCTTGAGATTATATTGGTTGTGTTTCTATGGTGGAAATGCTATATATGTGCTCCCGCGCATCTCTGCCCAACCCTAAGGTTAAGTAATGTAATACTGGTAGCTTGACATCAGCCACAGTGGGAGGATCTGTATCACAGAAAATGCTAAATACTATAAATAAGAGTTTTTTCTTTGTTCAGAGATCTGGTTGTTAAACATTAATCAGAACATCCTGGCAATATTCTTTCTGGCCCTGAATATCTGAGAAAGGTCCCAGTCCGCCCTGACCAATGACTGAAATACTAAATATTTTGGAATCCACACCAGCTGACAGATGGTCTGAGTCCAAACTAGCAGTGTTCGATGTGCTCCCTCTTCCATGATTCCTAGAGCCAAGCACTGCACTGTGCCATGATCATAAAGAGTAAAAAACTGTGATCCAGCAATTCCACTTCTGGGTATTTATCCAAAGGAAATGAAATTACTATCTTGAAAAGGCATCTGAATTCCCCCATGTTCACTGCAGAATTATTTACAATGGTCAAGACATGGAAACAACCTAAATGTCCATCAACAGATGAATGGATGAGCCAAATGTGTGTGTGAGATAGATACACATATCTCACATTTGGAATGCAATGCAATATCATCTAGCCATAAAAAGGAAAGAACTCCTGCAATTTGCAACAATATAGATAGACCTTGGAGCATTATGCTAAGTGAAACAAATCAGACAGACAAAGACAAATACTGTATGATCTCACATACATGTGGAGTCTTAATTAAAATTTTTTAAAAAGTTGAACTTAGAACAGACTGGTAATTGCCAGAGATGGGGGTGGGCAAAGTGGGTGAAGGGGGTCAAAAGGTACAAACTGCCAGCTATAAAATAAATAAGTTATGGGAATGTAATGTGCAGCATGATGACTATAGTTAATATTGTATATGTGAAAGTTAGTAAGAACAGATCATAAAAGTTCTCATCACACACACAAAAAATTACAACTGTGGTAATGGATGTGGGTAATGGATGTTAACTAAAAGTATTGTGGTGATCGTTCTGCAATATATAAGTATATCAAATCATTATGCTGTGTACCTGAAACTAGTACAATGTCCTATGTCAATTATATCTCAACTTAAAAAAAAAAAAAAGAGCGGAAATTTTATTCTGATCACAAGAATCGGCTCTGTTCCCTATCGCGCACCTGTTATCAGTGAGTCTTCTCTTTCTGTGTCTACTCCAAGACCGTGGTATCATTGTGCTGCATAGGAAGCAGAGGGATGACTACAGATGCCTTTCATCTTGGGATGTTAGTTGTCGACGAAAGCATAGAGAAAGGATGAGGACAGGATGCTTCAACTGCTGTTCTGTCTCCTCCAGCAGGAGTTGCTGGGAGTGAGTTTTTCCCGAAAACACCCAAAGGCAACAATCTGCCACAGTAAAACCCTTTTTCTTGTGAAGTCCAGCCAGTTTAGCATACATGGAAAACATCTTGGTTTCTTTATTCAGGATTGCTAATTTTGCATACTTATTTTAACACCTGCCAAGCAATAACCATGGACTTATTAAACTAAAGGACGTTCAGCTCTCTCCTGATCTGTGTTTTACGTGTTAGTTCTGTCATAATAAAATTCCCCCACACTTAAAAACTAGGTTTATCTCAAAGCTATCTTGCCATCCATCTAGGGCCTAGGTAAATAACATTTTGTTCACATAGTTTCTCTCTAAACCCAGGCTGCTTCCAAAATAAAACTATTTTATTTTACAAGCACACTTCTGTTCTTCCCACCAGCAAAATAAATTCACAGCCTAATGTTAAACTAACATTGGCTGTTAACAGTATTGGAGGGGTGGTGCCTGGGTGGTCCACTTGGTTGGGCATCTGACTCATGGTTTCGGTTTCAGTCATGATCTCGGGGATGTGAGATCGTACACTGGGTGGGGCTCTGTTCTCACCATGGAGTCTCCTTGAGATTCTCTCTCACTCTCCCTCTACCCTCCAATTTGTGCACACACTCTCTCAAATAAATAAATAAATAAATCTTTTTTAAAAAAAGTATTGGGACAGTTGGGGCTGAGGAGGGAGGGCAGAGGAATGTAAAGTGCACTAAATTCCTTGTCAAGCAATGGGAGGAGTCTGAAATTAATAGTTAATTCTTACTCTAATTTTAGATATGTTCATTAGATTCGTTCAGGTACCGTGAGCAGGGAAATGATGATACTGGAATTTATTTATTTATGATGTAGCAGAAGTAAGATATATACAATATATAATAGCAAGTAATTAAAGATAATTCTGATCCCACTCTTAAGAGAATTTGTGAATGCTCCAGGTGTACGCCAAAGAGGTATTCGTTTTTCTCCTGAAGACATTAGAAAGACTTCTAGAACATAAGTGCCCTCATGTGTGAAAAGACAGATCAACAGATATCGGGAATCTAATGATTTAACCTGGATATCATTTAAGTGATAAATAAGAACTTCAGTGACACAACAAAAGTGAATCATGTATCCATAGTTACATGTACTCAGTCAAGAAATTATGATTTCCCACTAAACAAACACAATTTCAGATTGATGACAGTTCACACAAGAATAGAGTTTTTCTTAAAAAAAAAGAAAAGAAAAAAGGAATCATTGCATTTGATATTTGCAGAAACATTACTGACTATAGAATAGAATTGTATACTAGACTAAAGGGATCTTGGGAGCTCACAAGTTGCTAGTTTATGGTTAATGGACAGCAAGATGACTGCATTACTAAAATAGATTGTATTTTCAAATGGATGCTAATTTCTTATGTAATGGTGAAAGAGTAAATGCATTCCTCTTAAAATTGGAAGGAAGAGGAGCCAGCTGGGCTTCCTACAGTTCAACTCCATTGTGACATTAGGTTCTCAGAGACAGCACCCAGACTCCGTCCCACAAGACTGCCCTCATTTGAAATGCCAAGGCAAGTCCAGGCTGTTCCCTGGACCAAGAGGCCAAGTAGAAGATTCCAATGACTCCCTCCTTGGGTTCAATTATTTGGCTAGAGTGGCTCACAGACCCCAGAGAAACATTTTACTGAACTGATTACCATTTATTATAAAAGGATATAACTCAGGAACAGCCAGAAGGAAGAGTTTCATAAAGCAGAGTACAAGGAAATGACAGGAAGTGTCCATGCCCTCCCCCACCATACTATTCTTCCAAATCTACACGTATTATATTCACTAACCTGGAAGTTCTCCCAAAGCCATCCTTTTATGGAGGCCTCATTCAAATAGGTATGTTTGATTAAGTCTCTAGCCACTGGTGACTAAACTCAACTTTCAGCCCCTCTCCCCTCCCAGAAGATAGGGCAACCTCTAATCACATAGTTGGCTCTTCTGGCAACCAGCCCCCATCCCTAAGTACTTTCCAAAAGTCACCTCATTAACATAAACCCAGTCATGTGGGAGGGGCTTCTTATGAATAACAAGAAACCCATTTGCCCTTCATGGCTTTGAAGTGATTTCAGAAACTGAAGACAGCACACCAAGTATTATGACAAAAAAAAAAAAAAAATGCTCCCATTGCTCTTATCACTCAGGAAATTCCAAGGGTTTTGGGAACTGTGAGCCAGGAAACATGGGGCTAAAACCAAATAATATGAAAAAAAGATATGTGGTCATTTAGATGATTTATAATACATATTTTCTGTAAATCACAACATTCCATTTTCCATCTGAGCTTGAAGGGAACTACTTACACAAGTTATTTTATTTTTTAACATGGTCTTACGAGAAAAACATGGTCTCTTGGATTTAGACATGAATTTAAAACTCAGATTTAAATTTTTTTAATTCAGGGGCACCTGGGTGGCCCAGTGGGTTAACCCTCTGCCTTCGGCTCAGGTTGTGATCTCGGGGTCCTCAGAGCCCTGCATCAGGCTCTCTGATCAGTGGGGAGCCTGCTTCCCCCTCACCCCATCTGCCTCTCTGCCTACTTGTGACTTCTCTGTCAAATAAATAAATAAATAAATAAAACCTTTAACTAACTAAATTTTTTTAATTCAAAATTGCACTTACTAGCAAAATGGAGCTCAGCTAGTAGTTAATATATAATATATTATCTAGTTGATAAAAACCGTTTAAGATATCCCACTCAAGAATTCTTTCACAATGTGTATATATATCAACTTACCTTGTACACTTTAAATATATTTCAATTTTATTTGTAAATTATATCTCAGTAAAGGTGAAAAAATTAAATTTGGAAGGTTAAATATCTATAGATAGAGATATAGATATAGATATATTTCCCACAGAAGAAGAATGGACTACTGTTAAATAATTTCTGCTGAAATTTCCTGGGTCACTTTGCATAGCTAGAACTCTAGCTAGTGATGCCATCAAAACTAAATACCAATCTGTATGCTAGCATGGGAGTTAATCATTAAATTCTTAACAGAATTTACGTAGGTAGTCCTAGTTACAAATTGGTCACTTTGTTCTTGGGGATGAAAAGTGATGGTCTACTAAAAAAGCTGACATTGGTTAGAAAAAAAAAATATGAAGCTGCAGTTTCAAAACCTATCTTTAAACCCTCGTAAAAATGAGGTCTTATTAAAATGAGTACTTTCTAAAAAGTACATTTTTTTTTTTGGCATGTATATAACACATTTTGGAAAAAACCTTGCCTCAGAGGTAAAAAGAAGGATCACACCAATCAATTGGAGTTGACAGAGCATGAATATATTTATAAAATAGATATTTTGATTTAGAGCATCTAGTTCAATAAATCATTTTGCATAGAAAAAAAAATTATTTGTTGGTCCACTTCTAACATCTTATTTTGTCTACTAAATCTGCTTAATAAAAATCTGCAGTCAGGGGCATCTGGGTGGCTCAGTGGGTTAAAGCCTCTGTCTTTGGCTCAGGTCATGATCGCAGGGTCCTGGGATCAAACCCTGAATAGGGCTCTCTGCTCAGCCGAGAGCCTGCTTCCTCCTCTCTCTCTCTCTCTCTGCCTGCCTCTCTGCCTACTTGTACCCTCTGTCTGTCAAATAAATAAGTAAAATCTTTTTTTTTTAAATCTGCAGCCATACAGAAACAGTAAATATTCTACTAAGAGTAGTAATCTCTGAACCTCTAATTCTACTTTAGGAAAGGGCTCACCTTGTATTCATAGACATGTTTATCGAACATCTATGCATGTTAAATTCTGTGTTAGGAACTGGGGATAGAGCTGTAAGGCTTTTATGGCTTTTATCCTTAAAAATTTACAATGTTCCAGAAAGATAGACATTGAAACAATCATTACAGTGGTGATCAGTGCTACCTACACAAAAGTACAGGCTGCTACTGGAGTGTTACAACAAAGGCTAACCTAATCCAGAGGTTCCTATCTAGGAACCGAAGTTTAAACTGAGGTTTGAGGATAACCAGGAGTTAACAGGTTTTGTGAGCATAGAACACCCACACAACAGGAAATACTGAAGAGGAGAGAAAGTAATACAAACTAAGTTTCAGCCTTGCTCATTATCAGATATCCTGGTCAGAGTGATGATCTAAATTTATTGTACTCGATAGATTTATGGAACATTCTGCATTTGATTTCTTTTCTATCTAAACCTGAGGCATCTACTAAATTCAAGTTCTTCGCCCACACCTGTGCTAGTTTCCTAGGGTTGTTGTACAATTTGCCATAAACTAAATGACTTAAATCAACCTAGAATCCATTCTCTCACAGTTCCAGGGGCCAGAAGTTAAAAATCAAGGTGTCAGCAGGATTGCACATTCTTGGAAGTCTCTACAGCAGAATCATTCTTTGCCTTTTCGCTTCTAATAGCTCTAGGTATTCCTTAGCCTATCACTGCAAACTCCAGTTTCTGCCTTTACATGGCTATCTCCCCTGTGTGTCTTTTTTCCTTCAGTGTGTATCTTATAAGGACACTTGTTTTTTTGGATTTAGGAGCTACCCAGATCATCCAGAAAAATCTTGTCTGAAGATCCTTAGTTATACCTGCAAAGACCCTTTTTCCACCTAAGGTCTCATTGGCAGATTTCAAGGGAGAGAATGTGTGACTATATCTTTTTGGAAGCCATCTTTCAATCAACTATGTCATACATTAAATCAAAATCTCTGGGTATGGGGCCCAGAGATCTGTGGTTTAACAAATTCTTCAGGTGATTCTTTGCATAAGAAAGTCTGAGAATCACTGGACCAATACCTTCCTGCTCAGCTGGAGTCTAAAATTAGCTTCTCCTAGTCAACCTTTGGCTACTGTTGGTCTCAGAGAAATATCTTTATAGGAAGCATGAAACATTCATTCTACATTATTAAATGGTGACCTATTCAAATAATTACTTTCAAAAGAACCCAAGAATTAACCTTTTCCTAGTCTCATAAATAAAAGAACATTTACTTATGGCTTGATGATAATGCCATAATATAAGGGCAAACCATTTTGTACTTAGGGTATTTCTTATCTGCAATGAATACGGAAATCAAATGATAAGAATTTTCAAGAAAACCAGAAGTAAACAGTATCAATTATTATGTCAAGGACATTAAATGTTTAATCATTAGAAACATAAAATTCTCTTCCTTTAGAAAACCATTACCCATCATTCCTAGCAGATATGATAAAAACAGTAAAAACTACAAATGTGAGATTTTATTTTATTTTATTTTAAAGATTTTATTTATTTGACAGACAGAGATCACAAGTAGGCAGAGAGGCAGGCAGAGAGAGAGAGGAGGAAGCAGGCTCCCCGGTGAGTAGAGAGCTGGACACAGGGCCCGATCCCAGGACCCCAGGACCATGACCTAAGCCAAAGGCAGAGTCTTTAACCCACCGAGCCACCCAGGTGCCCCCAACTGTGAGATTTTAAAGGTTTTTTTTTTTTTTAAATTTTAAAAAGAAAGAAAAGAATGAAGTATACTATGTCCTAATCCAATTATCCATAAAGATTTTGCTCTTATTCCAAGGTCAACTCTGTTACCCATTTTATAAATAAGCCAGGTCTAAAGGTTAATTGTATTCTAAAAACCTACAGTAGTCTTAAAATGTCAAATGAAAATCTTTCTAAAATGTCTTCATCTTTATAGCTCTTAAAGATCCTTAAAGCACTAGTAAGGACCTTGCAATGTAGTTAAATTCTATTTACATTTTTCATACAGAAGTATTTAGCTTGCATATGATAGATAATAGATTCAAAACAATCAGGTAAGATGGAAAAATCTAATCCAAGTATTTTGCAGACATTCAGAAAAACATGCTAGAAAGAGACATAATGCGTACTTTCTCAGAAACATATACACAGTTGGAAAACACAACCAGTAGTCTATAAAACTATACTTTTATAGCTCAGGATTCTTTGGTCTATATAAACCATGGATTTCTGTTCCCTTTCTATTGTAAATATAAGTGTGCATGTGAGTATGAATGTGTTCTGTTTCCCTCACTCTAATGAAAATTGGCACTCCTGAAACTTGTATTTACAATCATCTGCGCTTCCATTCACCCCACTGAGGTCTAAGTATTTTCCTTTCACTTGGGACTTACTCTATGGGTAGAATCTTTTATCTCTTATCTTATAAGAATCCCAGCTACCTCCCTAGAGTTCAGCCCCAATTTATTCAGCCAACAATTATTCATTTGACACCTACTGTATGCCAGACACTATGGATACAGAAGCAGATAAGGTGGATTTTCTGCCCACATGGAGACTTCTTTCCTGCTGGGGGGGTTGGGGACTGTGGAGGAGAGAGGTGGTAGGGGGTAAGGATGAAGGAAAGCACTGGGGATCAAGAATATGATACACTGTGATTACATTCCAGATACTATGTGCCAAGAGTATAATATATTGTATCTCAAAACCTCACAATAACCCTATGAGGTTGAATATTATACTTCCACCAGTGAGAAAAATCAGATTCAGTAGAATCAAATAATTGGCCCCAAAACACAAAATTGGTCATTGTTGAGGCCAGGTTTCAAACCAGGTTTCATCTACTCTTGACCACATCATCCACATTGTCCCATATGAAATAGAAACTTCAATACACTTCTCTGCTTCCTCCACCCTCATCCCCTCAACCCCTGCTATCTTAACAAAAAACCAGCCACACAGGTACAAATGAAATGAGGGTGCAAACATGTTCACTTTCTTTATTTGCATAAATCAGTTAGAAATCTGTTTCTCCAGTCTGCCTACTGATGCATCTTAAAACAAACAGCTCCCAGATTTTCTAAGCCCAGCACTGATTTTTCTCTCCATCAATTCCAACTTGTAGTCGAATCACCACCAGGTTAAATCTTAGTAAACAGAATGTTCTGTCTTCCGTCATTGCCTCTGGGGTAGTAAATAAGTGCTAGGGCAGTATATAGGAGCATTACAGCATTGATAAGCTATATATCTCTTGTCTGAGGTCATGTTTCTGCTGGTGTCTTACTGGCGATATAATTGTCTGGCCTCTTGGTTCAAGGTGTCTAATGTTTCTTGCAAGTAGAGTTCAAAGCTCTTGAGCACCAGCTCCTCCTCTGTTCTCTGGTATTGCCAGTCATCTGGGTTCAGTTTTGCACTCCTTCTCATCCCTCACAGAATGTATAAGCAGCACTCTTTTTGGTGAAGGCTTTCTCAACAATACTAGTTGACTTCCTCCCCAAGTGGCTTATCAACCCTCACTCTTAGCTATCTTGGAGGCTGGCAATTGTTCTAGATTTTGCCTAAGACTTTCCTCTCTGGGCTCCTGAGATCTAAGGTAGATCTGAGAGGGTGGAGACACATACATGGATGGGGTCCAAAGAGTAAAGTTGCCACACCACTTCTTATTTCTTTTGTCTTCTCTCCAAACTCCTCTCCTTTAGCATAGATGTCATTTACTAAGTTTGAAGACTGGGAGAAGAAATATAAACACGTTCTCTCAGTTCCTCAAATCCTTTCTAGTCTATTCTTACTCATATCCAACTCAAACTTAGAATCAAGGAGTAAGTCAACTTTGTTAATGCGGTGAATTATTTCTATAACAATAGCAGCATTCTGCCTACTTGAAAGATGGGCAGCTATAGAGGGTGGACTGGAAATAGTGGAGTAATTCAGGATTTGAAATATTATTCTGTACTACTAACAACAGCCATTTAACAGAAGTATAGCTTTTAACCATTTCATCCTTCAAGTCAATGTACATGGGTAGACACAACTATAAAAAGTGAAGCTACGTGCTAGGTATCTGCATAGACTCCATATTTTCTGAAATAGCAACACAGATGTTCAATTAACAGCAAGAGGTAGATCAGGACTAGAAGCCAAAAGAACACTCATATGGTGCAAATTTTGATACTCAATACAAGAAAACCAGATTTGTCATGTTAGAAAGCATCTAGAACCTTTCAGAGTGAGACTGGGGATTTTCATGATTCTTTTAAAATATCTATCCTCAATTCTAAAAAAAGCAATAAGAGATACAAAAAATAACAAAAGAAAACAAAACAGTGGTAGAAATGACAATGGACAGATAACTATGTGAAAGCCTCACTCTGTTAAAAAACAAATAATGATCATTACAAAGGTGGGTACCTTAACAAATTTTAAAAGGCAAATAATTTGAAATAAAAGGCACAGAGGTGTTTAATATGTGGAGTTGCTTAGAAAGTGGTTCAATGCAAATTAGCTGGATAAGTGTTTCCCTAGCAGAGAAGCAATTACATTTAAGAAAATTTTAAAAGGTGGTTACTAAGCAACTACATTCAGCCTACACGCATTGTTCATCATCTCTGGTAAATTATAGAAAATGACAGCCTGTCATTATGGAACAGAGACATACAAAATTAGGGCATTGTTATTCTATGTTCCTCCTACAGAAGAAAGATCAATTATATCTTTGGCACAATGATTAGGTTAAATAACTACAATAAGGATTAAATGTTAGTATGTCATGCTAAAAATGTGTAAAAAGCCCAGGAGTTTTTCAAAGAATGACCCTTGTCAGCAGTTACAACCCTTCTTTGACCTGCCTTCACATCATAACTTTCCTGTCACAACAAAAAGAGCTCAAAACACTCTACTTTATTGGCAGAATCTTAAGTGAGTCTTTGGTAGAACAGCTCTACAAGAAAGAGACATATATTAGTATTATTTACAACTTAGAATTCTTTATTCCCTCTGAAGTTAATGATATTCTGGGAGTCAGAGCTGTTTTGATGGTGCTGCCTTAAGGACTGCCTAACTATTCCTTTACATGAAAAGATCAGTATGCAGCAGTAGATGAAATCCAAATGCCCCTATCTTAAGAGTATGAGGAAAACACCTCATTTCCTAGGTGACAAAATATTTCTTATAAAAGAGTATGCCACTGAGTTAAAGCCTCTGCCTTTGGCTGGGGTCATGATCCCAGGGTCCTGGGATCAAGCCCCACATCGGGCTCTCTGCTTGGAGGGAGCCTGCTTCCCCTCTCTCTCTGCCTGCCTTTCTGCCTACTTGTGCTATTAAATAAATAAATAAAATTAAGAAAAAAAAAAGAGTATGCCACTGAATTTAGTAAACATGTGACCAATATACCAGATAATAATAAGTATTCCAGAATTTTAGGGAAAATCTATTGAGTGAATGTATTTTGAAGTTTTGTTCCTTCCCTATTGGCAAAAATAATTCCTGCAGCTGGTTAAAAGCAGATCTCTAAGTTTTCCACTTCCATTTCAAAATGCATTACAAAATAATACATCTTTAGAAATAAAATCTTCTCATGCCTGCTTCTACATCTCTTCCTAGCCTATAATGATCAATTTCAGAGGGCAGTAATGAGCAGAGTGGCTCTTTCTTACTATTCAGCAACAACCATTTTACACAGTTATTTCTCTCTAATGGTGGCTCTCAATATCACATCAGTAAACATTCTGAGAAAAGAAGAACTTGTTTCTCAGCCCCATTCATTTCACTACATCTTACTGTCACAGAGGACTCTGTTATTGACGTGACCTAGAAAACTGCATAAGAAAGATAAGACCAATGTCAAAACCAATGAATGAACTATAATTAACAGGAACTGTCAAGCACAGGGCCATTCCAGAGGCTCCCCTGCCTTATCATGGTCCCTCTCCAGGGCTATATGAATCTTCTCTTATTCCATTTCCCCTGCCCTCTTCATTGTCTCTACTCAATAGATGTTCTCTTTTTCATAGTTTCTGTTTCTTCATAACCTTGGTTTACCCATGGCCTTGTACACACAGCATGGTATTCTTTCATCTCTCACTTCTAAATAGATAATTCCTTTGTATAACTTAGTCTAAATTTTGGAAAAAAAGGTAAAATAATTAACCCAGTTTATAATTTTGAGCCAGATCATGTTACAGACCACTATCTAGCCTATGGCTTGGAGTACCCAAAATTCTTGGACACTTCACCCACCCAAAGATGAAGGTCTATGTTTTCTTCCCTTTGATGTGGGTTATGTGAACACAGAAGAAATGACACCGTCCAAGTCTAGGACCTGGCCTTAAGTAACTAGCAGCTTGCTGTTGGAATCCAGCCATTGTGCTGTGAAGAAGTCCCAAGCCACACAGGGGGCCACAGAGGTATTGTGGTGCTATCTCCAGCCAAGGCTTAGTCAACAGCCAACATCAACCACCAGGCATATGTAAGTAAAGTTGCCTCCAGATAATACCAGTCCCCAGCCATTCAAACACTGTTTTGAGTATTTCTGGCTGATGCATCAGATATCATGGAACAGTAATAAGCCATCCTTATTGTCCCCAGTCCTAATTCTTGATCAACATTACCTATGAACACAACAGAATGCTTGCTTTGTACCACTGAGTTTTGGGATAGTTTGTTAGATAGCAATAGAAGATGGGAACAGATGTGCACTGTAAGTCATTTATCTATAGTTGTGTCCGTTAACAACATAGGTTAGTGACCTAAAACAACAATTATTTTCTCTTCTCCCCTGTTTCTGGGGGTTGAGAATTTGAGAAGCACTTGGCTGGAGGGTTGTGGCTCAGGTCTTCAGTGCAACTGCCATCAGAGGAAGGCTGGAGTTAGACCAGCAGGACTGAAAAAAGGGGCATCTAGCCAGGCTCCTCTGTTGGTTCTTAGGTTCCAAGGGCTCTCTGGGTGGTCTCTCCACATGGGCTAGTTTGGGCCTCACTGCAGCATAGTAGTCTTTAAGTGATAAAACTCTTTCATGGCAGTCCAAGGCTCCAGTGTGACTCTTTCAGGGAACCAGGTGAGAAATATTTTGCCTTCTAAGACCTAGCTTTCTAAATCAGATAGCATCATTTCCACCATACTCCTATTGGTTAACTGGTCACTAAGTCCAGCTTAGATGCAAAGGGTAGGGTAGATTTCGACCTCTTTCAAAAAGAGGAGTTTCAAAGAATTTGCCTCTTAACCCATCCATAGTCTAGTTCTGGACCAAAGCTTATTCCTATTCTAATAAGCTATGCCCAGGTTGGTAGGATCATAGATGGATCCACACCACTCTTTTGTTAAGTGCTTGAGGTGGGGAAGTCTCCCTATACTGGCTGGCACAGAGCACTACACCTCTTCCCTCCCAGCTTCCAGGATCCTTCTTCTTTATGCCCTACACTCTACATCCTCTTGATCCCATCTGTTGGATATTTCTTGAAGTTCTCTTCATTGGTGTTTAATACTATTTTTACAAAATTTACAAGAGAGAGAAAATATCCTTCTTCCCACATATTCAGTTCTAGACATGCCACTTCCAACATGGTCTAACTGACATGTTTACAAGTACAAATATGATAACCATCTGATAATAGGAAAGCAATCCAAAGTCATGACCAGTTATAGCATCTAGAAAAAACTGTCAAAGAACTGTTTTTAAAGCTGCTTGCCTATCTCAAAGTCCAGAGTTTTTAATGATACGTAGCCTTTTTTCTGGTCCATTATCCTTTTTCCCTGCTCCCATTCAGATATTAGTTCTTACCCTTTTAGGTAAACATTGGTCAGGTAAACATGACCAATGGTAAACATTAAATACTCCAAATATAATGATGGAAAAATAAGTAACATTTATAATAACAATTTATGTTTGAGAGTAGAAACAAAATAAAGAACCATTTGTTAATCCTGAAATTCTAGATTTACATATTTGTGATCACAAAATATTTACAAATTTCTATTCTGTATTTTCCTTTTTATATTATAATTTTTTGTTAATACAATAATCTCCTAAATCATGTGTTCCCTTTTTATGTTCTATGACAAAAAAATAGTCACATAAAGAGAAAAACTGAAGTAAATATCTTTTTCTTTCTTTTTTTTTTTTTTTAAGATTTTATTGATTTGACACAGAGAGGCACAGTGAGAGAGGTACACAAGCAGGCAGAGTGGGAGAGGGAGAAAAAGGCTTCCAGATGAGCAGGGAGCCTGATGAGGGGCTGGATCCCAGGATACTGGGCTCATGATCTGAGCAATAGGCAGATGATTAAGCACCCCAAAGTAAATATCTAATAACTTAAGCAATGCACTATTTCTATTTTTCCTCATTACCTTACTATTACTAACAAAATATTTTATTTTAAAATTGAATTAGTTAATAAATGAATTTGCCTAATTATAACTGTTAATCATTTCTTTTTATTTCAAGGTTTTTTCTCTCAATATAAAATGCAATACACAAATGAAATAAGATGGGACCAGGGAGGGAGACAAATCATAAGAAACTTTTAATCTGGGGAGGGAGACAAATCATAAGAAACTCTTAATCTGGGGCGCCTGGATGGCTCAGTGGGTTGGGCCTCTGTCTTTGGCTCAGGTCATGATCTCGGGGTCCTGGGATCAAGCCCCGCATCGAGCTCTCTGCTCAGCGGGGAGCCTGCATCCCCCTCTCTCTCTCCCTGCCTCTCTGCCTACTTGTGATCTCTGTCAAATAAATAAATAAAATCTTAAAAAAAAAAAAAAAGAAACTCTTAATCTTAGGAATCAAACTGAGGGTTGCTGGGGGTGGGGGGAGGGACAGGGTGGTTGGGTTATGGACCTTGGGAAGGGTATGTGCTATGGTGAGTGCTGTGAAATGTGTAAGACTGATGAGTCACAGACCTGCATCCGTGAAGCAAATAATAAAGTATGTTAATAAAATAAAAATAAATAAATAAATACACATAAATTCATGGGTAAAATTAGTGGGTTGAAAATAATTGTTTTTTTTTTCCTGTTACCTCCTAAAATCCCACTAGATGAGAGGAAAAGGAATTAAAAACTATCCTGATACACACACACACACACACATACACACACTCTCCCGGAGCTAATGATAGCATATGACAGATGTTAACAAATCCTGGAAACTGAAAAACAATAAATAAGAAGTAGCCTTGGGGTGCTTAGGTGGCTCAGTGGGTTAGAGCCTCTGCCTTCGGCTCAGGCCATGATCCCAGGGCCCTGGGATCGAGCCCCACATTGGGCCCTCTGTTCAGCAGAGAGCCTTCTTCCCCCTCTCTCTCTGCCTTCCTCTCTGCCTACTTGTGATCTCTGTCAAATAAATAAATAAAATCTTAAAAAAAAAAAGAAGAAGAAGTAGCCTTATTGTCCAGAGAAAGATGAAACCTTAAAATTCAACAATAGAAAACAACTTAGTATAAAAATAGGCAAAGGTCTTTCTCCAAAGAAGATACATAAATGGGCAACAAACATAAAAAGATGCATCTGTAACAGGAAATCCAATAAGAAGTAAGCTAATTATATCTCAAAAACTTGGTAAGTTACAGAACTTTGGGAATTCTCAAGAATTAGATAAACCAGATATCTCTGAGTCCAGTTTAGGTTGAGCTGAAACAAAAGAATTGGTTGAAAATCTTTATAAGGAGTAGATAGGATACCTTTGCCCAAAGCACTCACCAGTCCATTCAGACAAGGCAGAAATATGAATAGAAGACCAGAAATCAGAAGATCAGAAAATCGATAAAGAGACTATCACGTGGGCAAGACCAGTAATAACTGAGTGCAGAGATGAATGATTTACTGAAAAACAGAACTATACAGACTGAACCCTAATCCATACTAAGCTCACAGGAAAATGTTGCTAGTTCTATATCACCCCAGACAAGAAGGGAGAGAGTTCCTCTTTAAAGAAACTGGCCTAAGAAGAAAAACTTAGAAATACTGATATTTAAAGTTCCCTTTAGAAGATGGTCTAGATTCCCAACCAAATCACACAACATGAAATACCCAATTCAACAAGCACCTAGAATTTTCATTCAGCACATAGAATTTCTATTCAGTATTTTAGGATCTCATTCTTAAATGTGAATGGGCAATCACTAATGACAGATATGTGAGGAAAACCCTAACACACAGACCAATAAAAAGAGCCACAAACTAAAGGAACTCTGGTAAGGAAAAAAAGAAAAAACAGAGAGAAGAAACAAATAAACAAACAAAACAAAGCAAAATCTTGTAATTAAAATATCAATCAGAATATAAAAAATACTACATCTATAAAGTAACAAGTCTATAAAAAAAGGCAAAATCAACAATGCAAAAACATCTTTATTTAAAAAAATAAAAACTTCATATCAAAGGTCACAAATAACAAAATGAAAAGGAACGGGAGAGAATAATTGCAAATCATATATTTGATAAAGGATGAATTTCCAGAATATATAAAGAATTCCTCAAAATTCAATAATAGAAAACAACTTAGTATCAAAATAGGCAAAGGTCTTTCTTCAAAGAAGATACACAAATGGCCAATAAGAAGATGAACAATATCATTAATTACTAGGTAAATGGTTATTATAAAAAATATAGTAACTTAGAAAGTAATAAGTATAGATAAGGATGTGAAAAATTAAATCCATCGGTGAGAATGTAAAATGATGCAGCTACTATGGAAAACAGTACAGTGGTTCCTCAAAATACTAAAAATAGAAATAACATATAAGCCAGCAATCCCACTTTTAGATATATATATCCAAAAGGATTGAAAGGATGATCTCAAAGAGATATCTGTGTACCCTTGTTCACAGTGGCGTTATTCAGAATAGCCAAAAGGTGGCACCCAAATAAACATTGAAAGGCAAATATCCAAAAGAGGTATATGAATACAATGTATTATTATTTGACCTAAGAAAGGAAGGAAATTCTGATACATGCTACAACATGGATGAACCCTAAGGACAGTATGCTGAGACAAATACTATTACAATTTAACTTACATGAGGTATCTATAATAGTTAAGCTCACAGAAACAGAAAGTAGAATGATGGTTGTTAGGGACTGGGGAGAGAGGAAATTAGGGACTTTCCAGGTGTGAAAAAGGTCTTCAGATTAGTTGCACAACAATGTAAACATACTTAACACTACTGAACTATATACTTAAAAGTAATTAAGATGATAAGTTTTATATTATGTGTATTTAACTGCAATTTGAAAAATGTAATGGAAATGTAATCATAATGCATTATGTGGCTCATCTGTAGACAATGTGTACATTGATATTAATAATAATGCATCACTCACTGTTTATGTAGATAAAACTTGTGATATAACTATATTTGCAAGATAGAGAAAGTTTAGAGTGGGGGGAGGATGGAAGTAATTCAAGAAAATCAAATTTTCAATGATTATTAATTTTAATGATTGATAACTATCAACAATATTCAATGTTTAAAACTGAAAAATCAGTAGATCAGCTTAAACACATTATTCAGAAATAAAAAATAAACCCCATGCTGGTCTTAGGGTGTTTGCTCCAAGCTCCATATTTAATCCCTCACCTGCTCTTTTCTATTTAATAAGGGAGGTATCTGGTCTCTACAGGCTGCATTCTCCAAGCTGTTATGTCAATTGGAGACAGCTGGTTTGTCCAATGGATGACACCATCAAGAAACCAAATGGCAAGAGGAAGAAAAAGTTTTTTTCTCTTCTACACTACAGGTGCCACCTCAAGTAATGTCTAGGTTTCTTCAGTGGCTCCAGCTCCCACCAGACAAACCCTCTACAGTTCTAGGTTCTGCTTAGGTAATATAATTATAAGGCTGAGAAGCATTTCCTCCCCTCCTCTCCCAGCAAAGACTTCATGTTCAAATCTTTGAGTTGCTCAACATTCCCTATTTGGTTTCTCAAATTTTCAATTTCTAACTCCTACTCCAAAGAGAGTCTTGTTTCTGCTTAGCATGTATAGCACATAGCTAGAAAGTTATCAGTCCCATCCCAAGTATAAGAGAAAAATGAATGAATAACAAATTCATAACTCTTCGTAACCCATCAGAGAACTGAGATCAGAGGGCAACCAAGTAGAAAGAAAGCCAAGAAAAGACCGGAGTCACCAAGAAGCTGAAAGCACTAGCTTACCTGTGACAGAGTATGAAAGAAAGAGACATTGAGGATCATATAAGTGGGCAAGAAGAATTCAGCTATAATTTTTAACAAGTGGTTAAAGGCCCTATGTGGACTACTGCAGAGCTTGAAAAAACCCCTGGGAGCTTCAGACACAAGGGGCGCTCACGCGCATTTGCAGTTCTTTATAGACCTCCAAAAGTATTTATGAGAAAGATTGGGGTAGACTGGGAAAGGCATGAAGCCCACCCATACCCCTCTCTTCTGTGGAACAAAAGTCTTAAATTACTGGGGAGGAAGAATAGCAAATCATGTCACCCACAGCAGAAAGTGATAAGCAAAGGATGTACACTCTAAACTTGAACACAACTTCTGGAAATAAACAAAACTAAATACAGCTAAGTCAACAGTAAAGATAGATGAAATATTAGAAAATATTTAATTGACCCCCCCAAAAAAAGAAGAAAAGGAGAACAAAGAAGGAACAAATAAAAAACAGGTGACAAAATAGTAGTTTTTAGCTTATTTGTTTTTTTAAATTTTTATTTATTCATTTGAGAGAGTGAGGGAGAGAGAGTGAGAGAGCAAATGGGGGTAGGGACAGAGGGAGAGAAACCCAAGCAGACTTTATGCTGAACATGGAGCCCAACACTGGGCTCAATCTCAAGACCCTGAAATCATGACCAAGCCAAAATCAAGGGTCAGATTCTCAACTGAATGAGCCACCCAGGTGCCCCCAAGTGGCAGTTTTTAATTCAACCATACCAATAATCATACTAAATGTAAATAATCTGAATATTCTAACTAAAACACAAAGATTATCAGAGTGGATTAAAAGGAATCCACCAATAAATCAAAAGCAAAAGTATGGAATAAGATACACCACACAAATGATAACTGTAAGGAACCTAGAGTGACTGTATTAACATCAGACAAAACAGAATTCAGAACAAGAAATATTATCAGAGATAAGGAAGTAAATTTGATAAAGGGATCAATTCACCAAGAAGACAAAACTCTTAGATGTGTATGAAATATTACCATTTATAAGAAATAAACATTTGGACATGCAGATGACCAAAATATATTTTCATAAATATTTAGTCTTAGTCCATGGTTCTGGCTCACAGCTCCCCAAACCTTGGAATTTCCTGAGTGTTAAGAACAATTAAAGGATCTTTTGTTATATATGGTCCCATGTCCTCAATTCCTAAAATCACTTCAGAGCCATGAAGGTAAAATGAGTATCTTGTTATTCATAACAAGCCCCTTTCCACTTCAACTGGATTTATGCGAATGAGAAAACTCTTGGAAAGGACCTAAGAATGGGGGTTGGATGCCAGGGGAACCAATCGTGAACAGAAGGTTGGAATTTTTCAGTCCCACTCCCTGATTTCCATGAGGGAGAGAAGGGTTGGAGAGTTGAACCAATCACCAAAGGCCAATGATATAATCAATCATCTCTGTGTAATGAAGCCTCCATAAAAAGCCAAAAGGGGGGTGTTTACTGAGCTTCCAAGTTCAGGAACCAGAACCCTTCTATGTGCCATAGTACTAGACCCTAAACTCCATGGGAACAGAAGCATCTTTGTTTGGGACCTCACTCTACATATCTCTTCACCTGGCTGTTGATTTGTATCCTTTTAATGTACTTTGTAATAAACTGGTAATATAGTACATAAAAAGATTTTCTAAGTTCTGTAAGCCACACTAGCAAGCTAATCAAACCCATCGAGGGGGTCATGGGTAACCTCCAATTTAAAATGTAGGGGAGGTATTAGAAATTTCCCTCTACCCATCTAGGTTCTTGCCTGAGACCTCTCCTTCCCAATAACAAAAGGCAGATTTACAGAGAAAAAACAAACAGAAGTTTAGTAATGTATATGTCTTCTGTATACATGGGAGATATCAGAAAACCAAGCAACTTCAGGAACAGTCCAAACCATCACCTTATACACTACCTTAAACTAAAAACAAAAGAAAGATGTTGGAGGTTGGGAGGGTGGGATGGGGAGGAAATTCCAGTAATGGGAGGTTATAAGGAAAATCCCAGTAATCAAGGGAATGTTTGTTATGCAGATTTAACTCAAGGCCTTCTCCAATGGTGAGTCATCCTCTTCCTGGTAAAGAGAGGGAAACATCCTTATATATGGAGATTTCCATTATAAATGCAAATTTCTCTTATAAAAAGGTAACTTCTACTTAATTTTCAGATCTTTTCCCTTGTCTGCTGTTTCTTAAAAATAACCAGCCCCAAATAATCCTTACACCAAAGAAGCTTGTTTCAGGGTGGAAAATTCTGCTTCCCTTCAATAGCCAGCTGGTCAGAAGTATAGGTAACAACCCAGACCTGCAACAGGCATCCTGAGTTGAGGGAGGTCATTAGCATCTCCAATCTGTAGCTGGTTAGTCAGAAGCACAGATAAGAGCCTGGACATGTGAAACTAAACTCTTTATCTGTGGGTTTTATGAAACTAAACCCTTTATCTGTGGACTCTGATGCTATCTCTAGATAGTGTCAGAATTGAGTCAAATTATAGTACACCCAGTTAGTGCAGTGTAGAGAATTGTTAGATGTAGGGGGAAAAGAAAAATCAACCCCTCCACACACACACTGGAAATAAGATTCCAGAAACCTTATTTAGTGTTTGCACCCTATAACAGAGATTTAAGGAAAAACAGACAAACAGATATAAGTGGAGAATTCAGTGGTTTTCTTTTAGTAATTGACAAAGCGGGGATACAAAATAATCAGTACCTATGAAGACTTGAAAAACACAACCAACTAACTTGACCTAACTGACAAATATAGAATATACCACCCCAAAAAAGAATAAACATTCCTTGACTAAAATTAACAAGTCAGGAAATGACAGATGTTGGCGAGGATGCAGAGAAAAGGGAACCCTCCTACACTGTTGGTGGGAATGCAAGCTGGTGCAACCACTCTGGAAAACAGCTTGGAGGGTCCTCAAAATGCTGAAAATAGAACTACCCTATGACCCAGCAATTGCACTACTGGGTATTTACCCTAAAGATACAAATGTGGTGATCCGAAGGGGTACATGCACTGAATGTTTATAGCAGCAATGTCTACAATAGCCAACTATGGAAAGAACCTAGATGTCCATCAACAGATTAATGGATAAAGAAGAGGTAGTATATATACACAATGGAATACTATGCAGCCTTCAAAAGAAATGAAATCTTGCCATTTGCGATGATGTGGATGGAACTAGATGGTATCATGCTCAGCCAAAAAAGTCAATCGGAGAAAGACAACTATCATATGATCTCCCTGATATGAGGAAGTGGAGATGCAACATGGGGGGTTAAGGGGGTAGGAGAAGAATAAATGAAACAAGATGGGATTGGGAGGGAGACAAACCAAAAGGAGACCCTTAATCTCACAAAACAAACTGAGGGTTGCTGGGGAGAGGGGGTTTGGGAAGGGGGGTGGGGTTATGGACATTGTGGAGGGTATGTGCTATGTTGAGTGCTGTGAAGTGTGTAAACCTGGTGATTCACATACCTGTACCCCTGGAGATAAAAATATATTATATGTTTATAAAAAAATAAATAAATTTTTAAAAAAAACATTCTTTTCAAGCACACTCAGTTCACCAAAATGGACCATTTGCTGGGCCCTAAGATAAGTCTCAAATATAAAATAACTGAAATCATACAGAGTATGTTCTCTGACCCCAGGTAATTAAATCAAATGAATAAATAATAATTAATATTAAATCAGTAACAAAAAATATAAGTAAGATTTCCAAATATTTGGAAATTAAATAACATAATTAATAATAGATAGATCAAAGAAGCAATCACAATGAAAATTAAATATTTCAAACCAAATGGTAATACAATATATCAAAACTTGTGGGATAATGCTAATGCACAGCTTAGAGGAAAATTTATAGCTTAAAGTGCTTGTATTAAACAAGACCTAAACATAAAAGTAAAACTTATAAAATTTCTAAAAGAAAATCTTTACACTCTTTTTCTTTTTTAAGATTTAATTTATTTATTTGAGAGAGAGAGAGATAGCAAGAGAGAGCAGTAGCAGGGAGGAGAGGGAGAGGCAGTGTCCCTGTAAGTAGGGGCTTGATCCCAGGACCTGGAGATGACCTGAACTGAAGGCAGACACTTAACTGACTGAGCCACCCAGGCACCCCAAATCTTTATACCCTTGATATAAGCATAAATTTTTAAGCAGGACAGAAAAAGTATGAACCATAAAAGAAAAAAAATTTTTTTTCATCAAAATCAAAAGACACCATTAAGAAAACAAAATGACAAACCATAGACTGTGTGAAAGTATTTGCAATATATAGATGATCATTAATTTTATGTGTCAACTTAATTGGGCTAAGTGATGCCCAGATAGTTGATACATTATTTCTGGTTGTGTCTGTGAGGGTGTTTCCAGAAAATATTACCATTTGAATTAATGAACTCAGTAAAGTAGATGACCTCAAAGTAAGTGGGCATCATCCAATCCTTTTAGAGCCCAAATAGTACAAAAAGACAAAGGAAGAATTAATCTGCTTTCTCGCTATTTGAGTTGAGACATCCATTAGTGATCCTGGTTCTCAAATTTTTGGACTCAGATATGGACTTAAACCATCAATCCTGATCCTCACTCCCTCAGATCTGGATTATCCCACCAGCTTCCCTGTTTATCTGTTTGGCATATGAGAGATCTGGGGACTTCTCAGCCTCTAAACTATGTAAGCCAATTTCTGTAATAAATCTCTTATATAAGTTCTATTGGATCTGTTTATCTGGAGAACACTAAAACAATGCACAGCTGAAAAAGCATTTATATCCAGAATACAAAAAGAACTCTTACGCTCAATTATAAGAAGACCAAAAAACCCAAGTAAAAATTGGCCAATACGCTCATGAAAAAAAATATGTTCAACATCACTAGTCATAATGGAAATACAAATTAAAACTACGTTGAAATTCCCAGTACTTCCACTAGAATAGTTTAAATTTAAACTATCGACAACAAATAACAAATCTAACAAATACTGGACACAACCTGGAACAACTAAAAATCTGTCAATTGCTGGTGGGAATGCAAAATCATATACTGTGACAATCTCTTATGAGGTTAAACCTACCCCTACCATAGAATCCAGCAATTCCACTCACAGGTATTTACCCAATTCTTTGTCCACACAAATAATTGTATGCAAATGTTCACAGAAGCTCCATTCATACTTGCTGAAAATTGGAAACAATCTTAATGTCTGTCAATAGATAAACAGATAAGCAAGTTGAACGACTCCTGCCCCAGTGACACTATGTTTTAAAATGACAAGTTCATGTGTCTTAATACTTTGTGTGGCAAATCTTCAATCCTTACTACCCCTTAGGAATTTTTTGGATGAATGCATTTCATATTTTACTTCCAAATTAATTTTAGAATATTCTTTTCAATCCCTGACCTACAAAACTCCTTTAAGTCTTAATTTAAAGAAAATAAATTGGGGCACCTGGGTGGCTCAGTCAGTTAAGTGTCTGCCTTTGGCTCACGTCATGATCTCAGGGCTCTGGTATCCATGGAGTCCCATATTGGGCTTCCTGCTCAGCAGGGGCCTGCCTCTCCTTCTACCCCTTCCCCCAACCTCTACTCATGCTCTCACTCTCTCAAATAAATAAATTTTAAAAATTAAAAATAAAGAAAATAAGTTGTATACAAGACTGAATCCACCTATCGAAGGATAAGACATCATCTTCATGTATTCATGTGCACCTCCAGAAATGGAATCACTCTTACTGATCTGCTAACCTATCCTAAAACCTCACTCCTAGCATCTCACCGAGGACACTTCAACTTTTCTACTAACATAGTTGTTTTCCAGAATTTGTAGCTATGGAGATGAAGAGATTCATTGCAATCGTAGCAGTTCACCATGTATTTGGGGCCAGTTCTTCAGAGACATGATAAGAATTAGAAAGCAAGATATCTATTACCTTCACTGATTCAGTTTAACTTAATTCAGTAATCATGTATTGTGCACCTCCTATGTGATAGACAGGGTGCTAATGTCTGTGAGGAATCAAAGACAAGCAAGTCATGGGCTCTGTTGTCATGGATCTTTCTCTCTATGATGGTGGCAACCACAGAAACCAAACAGCTTCACAGAAGGCAACATGTCCTAAGGATGCAGAGGGCCTATGTAGGCACAGAGGACAAACTTGCTTTTTAGTAAGGAAAAAAGCAACACTGTAAAGTCAAAAATTCAACATTCTGTATAAAAACACTGATTTAACTTTTTTTGTATCTTCTTTCTAACAAACCCTGAGCCCTAGAAATTTGTTGAACTTTATGCTTTGGTGCCTGAGTCCAGTTTGCTTCATTGCTCTTCCAACGGCAAGGTTTAGAAAACCCTTAGGTTGTATTTTATTTTGAAATCGCTTAGGTGGTAATTCTTTTTTAGCTAAAAACAGAACTTGCCAGAGAAATTTAACAGAGAAATTAATGCAGGAATGAAAGGTGGGGCAATTCTCCATTCAACATTTTACTGTTAATTATAAATTTGCTACATAATTTCAGTTTCTAAGGAAACTTATATTTTGTTCTAATTATAAGAGGCAAGTGGTGTGTATTAGAAGCAGCTGCTCCAGAGTTTTTGCTAACAGTCATTTCCCAATTACATACACACAAATGCATTCAGCTCTGTTTCTTTGCCTTTCAACCTTGATATGTATGGATTTGTAATTTCTTCACATCAAATGTAAAGAAAAACCAGCTAGTCTCTTAAGATTTTATTATGCACATTCACTTAATTTTCTCAATTTTATGAGTAGCTTTGTGGCATAACCCAGCTGAAATCATTTTTAAAACATAGGGATGGAAGAAAGGAGGGAGGAAGGGAGGGAAAAGAAGGACAGAGGGATTGAGGGAGAGAGAGAAGGAAAAGAAAAGATGGGAGAAAGGAAACAGGGAAAGGATTAAAAAGATGAATAGAGAGTGGGCAGGCTGCTGAATGACTACAGAATGAAGAGAAAAGTAGCACTCCCTATATGGTTTCTGCGTTATAACACACACCGTAGCCTAACAGTGAAGCACAAGCTAAAACGATTGCTCCAGGATCATTCCTGACTTTCTATCCCCTACTAACTGTGATGCTGTGAACTAATGTTTCTAAGTCTTTCATTCCCCATCGGTAAAACTGGGTTGAGGCTCAAGTCATGATCCCAGGTTCCTGGGATGGAGCCTCCCACCTGCTTCTCCTTCTCCTCCCTGTTCATGCTCTCTCTTTCTATCTCTATTCCTATCTCTGCCTCTCTCTCAAATAAATAAATAAAATCTTTTTTAAAAAATAAAATCGGGTGAATAACAGTATCTGCTACAAAAAAGTTGACATCAGAGGAAAATAAGAAATGTAATGCGGTACCATATCACACCCATCAGATAAGCAAATATCCTTATCTTCAATAATAAGTATTGAGGAGGTCAGAAAATAAAATTCTCCTGCACAGTTGATAGGAATATAAATGAAAAGCAATTTAACAACAGGAAAAGTTAGGAATGCATATACTTCGACTCAGCTATTTCTCTCCTAGGTATATCCCCTAGAAAAACTCTTATACATGTGAGCAAAGAGAAACATACACAAAAACGTTCACCACTGGGACGCCTGGGTGGCTCAGTTGGTTAAGCCGTTGGTTAACCCGGGTCCTGGGATTGAGTCTCACATTGGGAATCCTTGCTCAGCGGGGAGCCTGCTTCTCTTTCTGCCTCTGCCTGCCGCTCTGCCTGCTTGTGTTCTCCCTCTCTCTCTCTCTCTCTCTGACAAATAAATAAATAAAATCTTTTTAAAAAAAAAAAAGAATGTTTACCACTGTATTATTTGAAATTGCTCAAAATGGAAAAATGCAAATGTTCTCCAACAAAAAATGGAAAAAATGAATAAATCATAGCATACTCATATAGTAATGAAAAGGAATGATTTAGAGTCACATGTGTCAATACATATGACTATCCTACACATAGAGTAAGCTAAAAGAATCAAGTTTCAGACTTCAGAATGTCACGGCAGAATCACAATGGAACTGAAGGAGCAATGGATTTCACCCAGAAAGGCTGAACTTAAAACTGGATACAGTAACTAATGTGTTCTTGGTTGTACATAAGACAGATTTTGTTATATTAGGAGGAGGCATTTAAAAATTCTGAAGGCATGAATCCATTTCCATGGCTCGTCTAAGGGGAACACTGGGCTCTGTTGGCTCTAGGCTGAGAGAGAATACACTGATGGATGAAAGGAATCTTCTACTCTGGACTCTACCTAGCATATTCTTTCTTGGGGGTCTGAGCATTAAACACATTTTGTCACCATAAGCACTAATTTTCACCCTCAAAGCCACATGGTAAATTCATAGCATATTTTTGACATTATTTTACACCTCATAATATCAAAGCCTTATTAGAAAGGGAATATTTGATTTTGCTTGTTACATGAGAAAGCATTCTACATTAACTGATGATAAATTTTGTCATACCCAAATCATCTCTCATTTATGTAATTTCCCTTGGAACTGGTAGAGGTAGAGGATTTGTTTAATTAATCCCACTGCACATGTTAATGGCAGTCTGACTGGCCATGAATTTTCTTGGGCCATGATAAATGTCAGATTTGGTAAAATGGTAAAGATACTTCTTATGGAAACAGAACTTCCACATTTTTATCACAGGTTACCATTTCAGAACACTTGAGTAGGCTGCCATCTCACCTCCAATGTTTTCACATTCGCCAATGAAGAGTTGGTGTTCTCTGCCATTTTATATGACATCTTAAGTGTCTTATTTTTCTATCACCAAGAAGATCTCTATATCCTGAATTCAACAATTGCCCACTGAATGATTGTCTGCCGTGAATTCCAGATCAGGGAACAATGGAACACAGCTAATGACAAAACTGTCATCACATTTTTCACAAGGAATCAGTTTTTGAACAACAGTATTATCTTGGTCAAGAGATGCTAGAATCAAGACATAGGAAAGAATAGGCAGGCTGAGATTTTTGGAGTAGATTCGAGGCATCATTCTGATGACAGCTGTTACTGTAAGGATTGGTCACTGTTCAGAAAGTTCTCCTATAACCTATATTATGAGTGCATGGTGTTTTACACATAAAAAAATAACAGTGTAATTGTGTTCTATTATATTAAAGTAGAAAAAGACTCTGTAATGAGAGCTTTGAGACAGGAATATAAGTATTCATATACTACCTCTGATTCTGATTGTGAAATGTAAATCTGATGACGCTAATGAAAAGCACACCATGGAAGCCAAGTCTTAGTGTTAAAAGAAGCAGTTAAATACCATCAATATGATTTGGGACCACTGATGTTTACCCTGATGATACGGCTGAAGCAGTGTTTGTCAGGTTTCTCCATTGTAAAGTTACCGTTCTCTACTCTTCTTCTCTTCCCCTTTCCATACTGGACTTTTAGGAAGGAAGTCACTACACAAAGCCCACACTTTAGGAGTAAGGAGTTATGTTCCCCTCTCCTTTGAAGCAAAGTACCTATATAAGTTATTTGAAATTCTTCTGCATGGAAGATACTTAATTGTTCAATTCCAGTATATACATACAGTATTATCAGAATTGTTAACTTGTACCGGGGTATCTACGTGGCTCAGCCAGTTAGCCCTCTTGACACTTGATTTCAGCTCAGGTAAGGATCTCAGGGTTATGAGAGGGAGACCCACACTGGGCTCTGTACTGGGCATGGAGCCTGCTTAAGATTCTCTCTTTCCTTCTCCCTTTGCCCCTCTCCAACCTGTCTATCTCTCTGTCTTTAAAGAAAGAAAAGAAAGAAAGATAGATAGATAGATTATCTTTTACCCCCAAGAAACAAAACTTTATCAACTGGGATACAGTGCTTACATACAGTTTCTTTTGCCTTTAGTCTTATTGAATCCTCCTCTCCAAAGTCACTTGACCTACCCACTTGAGTGAGATTGTTTAAAACAACTGCAATTTATCTGAATTCTCTTGTCATAGCCTGTGTCCCATGGATGAATCCCCTGACCTCCTAAATAATTTTTTAAATTTCTCATATATTAAGGTTCATTCATTGTTCTATAAAGTTCTACAGATTTAGACAAATGCTTATATCAGGTATCTATATTCCAGTATCATACAAAATAGTTTTGGCACCTTAAAATCTCCCTGTTCAACCCTCACTCTCCCCCTGAAGCTCTGGCAACCACTGATTCTGCTACTATCTGTACAGTTTTGTCTTCCCAAAATGTCCTATGGTTGGAATCATACAATATATAGCCTTTTCAGATTGGCTTCTTTCACTTGACAATATGCCTTTAAGTTTCCTTCATGTCTTTTCATGGCTTACTAGCTCATTTCTTTTCATTATTGGATTGTATTGCATTGTATGAATGTACTACAGTTTTCTTACCCATTCACCTATTATTGAAGGACATCTTAGTTGCACATAGCTTTTAGAGAGTATGAATAAGGCTGTTATAAACATTAGTTTAGTTAGTGTAGCCCTAAGTTTTCAACTCATTTGTGTAAATACCTAAGAGTGAGATTTCTGGATCATATGGTAAAACTATGTTTAGCTCTATAAGACACTTCAAACCTGTCTTCCAAAGTGTCTGCCCATTTTGCATTCTTACCAGCAATAAATGAGAGTTCTAATAACAAATTTAATAGCAAGAACAAGTAAGACTTCGATTATACAGGATCTCACTGCTATAGAAGAGCTCTGTCATGAGAGTTAGGGAGACATTCCTTTTCCATGGTTTGTGCCTTATTAGAGGTGAACCATGAACTTCTATAATTGTATGGAGACAGCACTTACATTTGAGGGGAGAGAGAAGTATAGCTCTTTTCCTTCTCCACACAGCAAACAAATTCTGGCCATAGCAGCATGCCAAATGCCAACTGTAAAAGGCTACTGGGAAAACTAACCAAAGAAATTCAGACTTACTCGATACATATTGACATTTTAGCAGTGAGGGAGGGGTACACCATTAACATCACCTTTTTAAATATATGCAAGTTCAGGAACTAAAAAGACTAAGCAACTATCTCCAGAAAACTAAAAGCAAGACAAGCAGAGAAGTGTTATAATTATGGACCCTTTCCTTGAGCCCTGGGTTAAAAATCTGTCTTTGCTACATACTAGCCATGTGCCACTAGGCAAATTTCTTAATTTCACTAGGTCCTGATTTCCCAGATGGTAAATGAGAATAACAATAATAATACTCTTCTCATAAAGTGTCACTGGAATCAACCAGCATATGATGACTATTAACACCTGGCACACTCGCCTCAAGTCAGGACATCTCTGAAGGGTCATCCCAGCTCCTGAGCTCCAGATAGAATCGGCAGAATTAACTTTTGGGATGCATCTTATTGCAACTTCTTCCTCTGCCCAATCCTGCCTCCCTCATCCCCTTACAAGAATTATTCCCAAGAGTGCTTCCTAAGAAATTTCTTACACATAAATTTACATCTGAAGAAATATGACCTAAGACAGTGAGCATTACCATCACAACCACTACTGTTATTAGTGTTTATTCCAAGGCCCCCAGTCCATGGCTGTCTGTGTGATGCAGCAAAACACCCTTCAGTCCCTCATTTGAAGGATGACTTTCTCCCTCTGGGAAGAGTGGTCCTCACACTCCCCAAAGTGATGACGCACCTGAATTGTTCAAGGTAGTCCTCAGTATCAGTCATCTCCTTAGCAGAGCTAGTAATGGTGGAGGAGGATGGTCAAGAATGAGCAAAGAAGAAGAAAGAACTTCCAGCTAATTAAAGTTCCCCAGTGCAGCCTAGATGAAATCAATAGAATAGAATAAAAAGTGAGATCTGAAGGAAGTTTAAATGCAGATGGCAATGAATCACAAATAGTTCCCTTACCAGCAAAGCAGACATGACTGGAAGTTAGTTACACAAAGAGAGATTTAAGAATGAACTTCAGAAGGGTCGGATTTTCAGAACTGTGCTGATTTCCAAATAGCCAAAAGCCCACAAGACAATGCCAGAAAATAGGATCCATGCCTTGGAATGGCAGCAACCTGGAGCAGAAATAAAATGATACCTAATGCAAATGAGTCCAACTAGACAATATAGAAAGGAAATTGTGTTACTAAGTATCAGAATTAAGTGATTCTCTTTTTTTTCTTTTTCAGATTTTATTTATTTATTTGACAGAGAGAGAGAGATCACAAGTAGGCAGAGAGGCAGGCAGAGAGATGGGGGGGGTAGCAGGCTCCCTGCTGAGCAGAGAGCCCAATGCAGGATTTGATCCCAGGACCCTGAGATCGTGACCTGAGCCGAAGGCAGAGGCTTAACCCACTGAGCCACCCAGGCATCCTGTGATTCTCTTTTCTTACTGAGAAAAGTGAGCTGCTTTCATTTAGCAATTTACAGGATATATAGATAGTTTGTATATATGAATATGCAGAACAGTTGATAATTCCTTCAGAAAAATTCAGAGATTTTGGCTCAGGTCATGATCTTGAGGTCATGAGATCAAGCCCCATTTTGGGGTTCACACTGGTTGTAGAGCCTGCTTAAGATTCTTTCTTTCTCTCTCTCTTTTACACCACACCCCATGCTCTCTCTATCTCTCCCTCTCACACACACACACACACACATATACACACTCTCTCTCTCAAAAAACAAAAACAAAAACAAGAGCAAAACATTCAGAGATATTTCTAGCAAACTTACTCATGGCCATTCTGTGTTGTGCATTTCTGCCAGAACTATGTGTGTGCACTCTTCCTGCCAACCTAAAATGTGGGTCTTTAAGGAAAATAATAAAGGGGCCTCAGCACTAGCGGTCACTGTGTTGAGAAATTTTTCCTTTTATAACTGGGATTTCAGCTTCTCTTTTCTGTAGAGAGCATTATCTGATCACTAAAGTTCTTAGGATTACTCTAAATAGCTTTCTGGAATAGTAACTATGAGGGTACAAATAGTAGACACAGGGAAAAACTGCCCAAGAAAGGGAGCACCACTGGTGACCTCTAGTAGTATACCACTTGTACTGAATCAATTCCAAATTTATAAAGCATGCTCATAATTTCAGATTTCCATCTCATTTTCATAGCTCATTACAAAAGACACATATGTTTAAATGGCTTATGAACCACCCCCCCAAAATTCATGAAGTGGATAGACTGATGAGAGATTCAGTTACCCTTGAATTTACCAAGACATGAAAACTATGGCCTCTCAGCTGGACTATATGGTGAAGGCCAAGCACATAAACTTTCTTTCCCACTAATGAACAAATGATACTTTTGCCAAACTCAAATCCCAAGAAGAGGGTGTGGCTCAGGACAATCAGAGATCCAAAGAGTTTGTTCACTGGGCTCCTGGGAACTGAGAAGAGGTAATGAATATTCTATTGCCGCAAAAGTCAATGACAATAGTGACGCAACTAGATGGAAGAGGCAAAACTGAGCTCCAGACCATCCAGAGTTCCAAGCAGGACCCTGGAAACCTTAAGTAAAAACCAGACTGGAAAATGATGTCACCTGAGGGTGAGTGAAGTGCTGAAGACAGAGCAGCATGCAATATTTGATATCCAACATGCAAAAACTAACCAACAAAGAGAACAGATATTAAAGAATTTCTAACTTTAAAAGGAAAACAGCTAAAAAAAATCTTTTTTTATCCCTATAACACCTCTTACTCTGATGAGTTCAGAACAACTAATGAGTCCTCACAGTTGGAGCTGTCTCATAATTGAGATGATTTTCCATGGATGCTATTCATGATTCATAGAAGAGGTTCTTAAGGAATATTTTTTAAAAGGAAAGAAACATTTATAAATCGTATGAGGTCACTTGGGTCCTCAGTCTGGTGGGAGAAATACAGTCTGCTTAGAGTTGTCATGAGTGTTCTCAGGCCTAGCACACCCTTAGGACTAGGACAGAAAACTCCTTGAGCCATGTCCCTCATTTAGCAGTAGCCACCAGGAGCTGCGTATTGAGAGGCATTCAGAGATCCAGTGCTGGCTTAATGAAAAAAGATACTGTGACAGACAATCTTTAAATTTGTGTTTTATTGATGAAAAGACCATGGTATCAAAAAGGTAAAAGGCTTCATCCAGAATCACTCATTAGAATCAACACTCAACAGTGAGAATTTGGCCTCTTCCTTATCATCTTGTCAACTTTTGTTACAAACAAAATTTGGATGGCTCTCAAGGACTATATGCTACATAAAAAGAATGCAATCTCAAAGGCCAACATATTCTATTATTTCATTTACAAAACATTCTCTAAGGGAAAAATTTATAGTGATAGAGAACATGGGATTAGCTGTTAAGGGGTTGGGAAGAGTGACTCCTCAGAGATGACACAATGGGATTTCTTTGTGATGATGGAACAGTCCTGTATCCCTATTGTGGTGATGGTGATTCAAATCTAGACAAGCAATAAACTATCACAGAACCATACAGCAAAAAGAAAAAAGTGCATATAAAAGTGGTAAAATTCAAATATGGTCTGTACCTGAGATAATGGTATCATACCAACATCAACTTCCCGGTTATCACAATGTGTTATGCTTATATAAGATACTATCATTTCAGGAAGCTGGATAAAATATAGTAACTATATTACAATTTTTTGAAGCTTCTTTGGAATCTTAAACTACGTGAAATAAAGAGCTGTTTTTCTTTCTTTTTCTTTAATATTTTACTTACATATTTGACAGAGAGACAGAGAGAAAGAGCACAAGTAGGGGGAGTGGGAAGCAGAAGGAGAGAGAGAAGCAGACTCCCCGCTGAGTAAGGATTCCAATGCGGGGCTCCATCCCAGGACTCTGGGATGCTGACCTGAGCTGAAGTCAGACACATAATCAACTGAGACACCAAGGCACATTTAAAGAGCTATTTTTCAAGTCATAGCCTACCATACTTTGGGGGAACTTAGAGGAAAGGTGAGTCCTGCTCATGGAATAAAACAGGTAAAGAGCTGATAACTGAGTACAGTTTGGATAACTGAACAATCATTTACATATATAACATAAATATATATAAATTCCTCAGATTCAATATCCACCAAATATGGCCATTTGACAAAGCCTGGCCAAAATTATACAAGTAATAGTTAGCTAATGCCAACTCTTCCCCACCTGCCTTGTTCCTACCCAGAATGTGGACATGATCAGGGGGTGCAAGCAGCCATTTGAACCACGAGGATAAAATCACAGGGTAAAAATAGTGGTGCAAAAGGAGTCAAGGCTTACATACCTCTGAATTTGCCTTGTGACAAAAACAGATATGTATCCATTTAAGCCACTACAGGTTGGTCAGAGCTGAATGCCATCTCTACAAGGAGAAAAAAGCATATCTTTTCTCCTGAGGCAGCTGTGCCATGCAATACTAGAGAGCCATCAGCCAGAGAGGTACCACTGTGAAGGAGTGACAGTGAAAATGGAGGGCAAAGGGGTGAGGAAATAGGGCTCACCACCCAGAAGGCAGCATCTCAGGACCTCTCCTACATATCTGAGTATACTTCAGGGGGATAAATAGAGCTAGAGGGTCTTGAGTCATCATAATTTGGGTAATCTAGTTTCCTTGCTGACCCTCAAGATCAGCACTGATGGGAAGAGCAGGGTGAGACCAAGTGGAAACTATTCACTACACTCCAAGCTAAGTCCAGCTCAGCAGTTCATTCCAACTGAGGTAACTAAGGGAACAAGGTTCTTTCTCCTGTGAGTTGTGACATTAAGACCAGTCTGCAGTCCAAGCTTCCGTAAATGCCCTCAGACCCACCCACCACCTGAACCCTCTGGATTATTCTCCCTCTTGTCTTAACGGGAGAGAGGCTGCTCTATTAGATCTTACTCAGTCTTTTCTCATCTCTATCAGCTTTGAAAAATTTTACAACATTATTTCAGACTTTATCTATGTATGGGGTCTGTTTTTTTATTTGCCATGTTTTATGTGTGGTTTCTTCATGCTTTTTGTAACGTGTTCTTATAAATGTTCCTATATTTCCTGGCAATCATTTTTGAACTCTCGGGGACATCCTGGAGTAAAACTTCCTATGCCTGTCACTTCTGGCACATAGGCCAGAGGTCAGCAAATTCCAGCCCTCCTGCCCTCCTGTTGTGATGAAGTTTTCATGGTTCACTGTTACACCATTGCTTACTCATTGCTTAGAGTTGTTTTTGCACTATAATGTGAGGGTTGAGTAGTTTCAACAGAGGCCCAATGGCCCCACAGAGCTTACAATATCTGCTATGGCTCTTTACAGAGTAAGTTTGTCAACCCCGGACATAGGCTTTCAAGTATGTGGGGGTTAATATAAGACATTAGCATATTCAAACTACAATTTATATCATTCATATGTTAGCCAGTTGAGGAAAACGTCATTTACCTGTTTGGTGATTGTTTTTTGCCTTATTTTCTGTGAAAGAACATTTATTCTCTCTTTTTTTTTTTTTAAAGATTTTATTTATTTATTTGACAGAGAGAGAGAGATCACAAGCAGGCGGTGAGTCAGGCAGAGAGAGAGAGAGAGAAGCAGGCTCCCGCCAAGCAAAGAGCCCGATGTAGGGCTCGATCCCAGGACACTGAGATCATGACCTGAGCCAAAGGCAGCGGCTTAATCCACTGAGCCACTCAGTCCCCTCAACTCCTACATAATATTGTGAATTAAGAACCTGATATTAAAATAAAGTTTATTTCTTGCAATATATGGTATGGCTTTCACACATAAAGCCTAAAATAAATGTGAAATGTCATTTGTGGATTTGCTGTAATATTTTTTCTGAGTTATTACTATTAATATTGGTTTATTTTTAAAGGCACTTTCTGTTTTGGCAGAAGGAATCCTTCTAAATTATTTATATAAAATGTATTATCACTCTTTTGTTGGATCAGTGAACTAGATGACAGCTCAATTTGAGGCGTTGAAAAAACCTTTAGGGAATCTTTTGTGGTTTTGGCAAAAAATAATATATTGCCTTTCAGAACAGAGATCATGTGATACCGAATAAGAAAACTGTAAGATAATAAATAATTGTCTGACAATAAAATGCCTGCTCACTGAAATGAGATTTTTTTTAATAAGCCAGCAACAGAGGAAAATAAAAAAGGGATGAAAATACATCGTCAGTCAATTCAAAAGAAAGGTGTAGAATTTAGGATACATGAAAGCAATGCTCCCCAAATTTAATTGCTTCCTTGTCAGAATACAAAAAAACCACATCAAAAATATGAATAGAAATTGTTCCAATTTCTAGAAGCAATTATGCAATATATACATTGTTTTTGCAGTATGTATATTATATATATATATATTTATATATATATATATATATTTAGAGTCTTAAATACACATACCTTTTAAATCCAGTTAGTTATGTTTAGGTATGTATCCTGAGGAAATGAGCTAAAATGTGGATGGAGATATGTGATGTTGGCTGAAACATTTAGTTAGCAGCAAAAATAGGAATAAAATAAATTAAATGTCTACTACATTTCAAGTACTATGCTAGATGCTGGTTGAATGAAATAGTCTTTGGTGAGGGAGTAACATGTCAGCTGAGAACCAAAAGCACTGGAAGTTAATGACCCAAGACCATTAAAGAGCAAATAACCATCTTTGTAAAGAGAGGAAGGTGAAAGAGATGAGATGGGCTGGTAAAGTTCTGATGATGATAGGGGACAGAGGTGAGATATCTTTTAAGAACATTCCAGACACAAGGACTGAGAATATTTGGAATATAAATATCAAACACAGAGTTAAAGTGTAGGCATCCGGGAATCACACTGGTTAGCACTAGTGAGGTAATTTGATCTAGACCCACACCTTCCCCTAAGGCAAGCAACCTTACCTGAAACAAGGAACTCTTATCTTGTCTTAACCCCTCTTTTTGCCTATAAATGTCTTCTATTTTGAGCAGATCCTTGGAGCTCTTTTCTATTTGCTAGATGGGATGCTGCCCAATTAATGAATCATTGAATAAAGCCACTTTGATCTTCAAATTTATGTAGTTTTGTTTTTTTAACAGTAGCAGTACAAAAATCATGACAAAATATGTGTCATATTCAAATGTACAGCTGCTCACATAAAAACTAACCTTCATCAGTAAGGTTAACTCTGCCTCCATTTTTTTAAATAGACTTGATGGAATGGGAATGTCTGGGAATATTAGATATCTTTTTCTTAGATGCTTTACTTAATTACATCTTTCTTACCCTAAGCCTTGTTCTGTAAAGTTTTTCTGGCCGGGGGTCTTTTATCTGTTTCCTGCATAGGTATTGGGTTACCTATGGAGACTTGACCTGGGCATACATCCTTTTGGTGGGAGAGTCAAGGGTTAAGGAGGGGGGGTAGGCTGGAAGACAGCAGCGAGACCCCGCGGGGGTCTGGCGGCTAGATCCTGTGGTGGTCATTTCCATTGATTGCTCTTCCTGCACTCCCGGAGCCTCCAGAGCCACAGGTCATTTCTATTGTTCCTCCTGCACTTCCGGAGCCCACTGACCAACATGTTCCTTCTCTTCAATACTAATAAGTGTGACAAGTGTACTTAGAAATGTAGCAAGTTCTAATAATTATTCTGTTATATAAAACGTTAACATAAGGGAAGCTGGGTGAAAGGTGTACGGGAACTCTCTGTACTATTTTTTGCAACACTTCTGTTAAATCTAAAATTAAAAAGTTTAAAAAAAAAACAAGAACATCATGTATGGTATGCTGCCATTTGTATAAAAGGAAGAGAAAAGAAATAGAAATGTGAATGTGATTTTATATGGTTAGAATATCTCTGGAGGTACATACACAGAACTAGTAGCATAGGTTAATTATGGAGAAAGTACCTGGAGGCTGAGGGTCAAGGGTAGAAGATTGGACTTTCTCTGGCTGCTCTTTCTGAATACTTTGATTTTTTTTCCATGTGAATACCTTGCCTATTCAAAAATAATAAAATGAAAAACTGGACATCTTGGAAATGCCATTCTAGCTCCAGAGTCCACAGTCAGCAGAGGCAACTCAACTGCTCTTTCTGCTCAATCCTGCTTTCTTCCATTTTCGTCGTAGGTACCGAACCTAAGGGCACTTGCTAATAAACACAGTATGTGCTAAACAGCTTCTCAGAGTATACTTTCCAGGGAAGGGATCTTACAGCTACTCTTTCTTTCAGCAATTCTGTAAAATTTGCCAAAGTAAGATATTTTCACTGCAGTTGGTTAAGGCTACTGACTCTTTTCATCACAACTTCCATTCCACGCTTCCGATCTTATCATGTGGTACTGGAGTGGCTATGGGCAGCTGGAGATCCAGTTAAGTATAAGTTCACTTGGGGGATATATTTCATCTAAGTTGGTAGACTACCTTTATGTGATTCACAGAGACACTTCCTGCATAGGCAAGTTATGGACTGCTATCCTACTGTGGGAAGAGTTTAGGAATACTCCACTGCATCAACTCAGTGTCAGGACATAATAGTGCAAGGGCCAATGTCATATTGAGATGTGAATGTATCCTATGGTGCTCAGCACTGGAATTTTGTGGGTAGTGGTAGAACAGTGTGATATGTAAGGAGCCAGAAGCTAGTTTACAGAAAATACTTTCAACATCAGACATATAAAAGGTAAAAAAAATCTGACTCTCATGAATGCCTCGTCAAAATAGAATTTCTCTCTTGCCACATAACAAACTCGTAATGTGCCAGGACAATGAGGACAACCCATGATGTGCTGGTAAATGAGTGTTATCATTTCAAAAAGGACTTAACAATAGCTATTGCATAAGAAAACTTAAAATGTCCTGAAATTTAATTGTTCATATATCAAAGAATCTTAACAGAGATTTTTCTTTTTTTTTTTTCTTTTTTTTAAGATTTTATTTATTTATTTGACAGAGAGAGATCACAAGTAGGCAGAGAGGCAGGCAGAGAGAGAGAGAGGAGGAAGCAGGCTCCCTGCTGAGCAGAGAGCCCGATGCGGGACTCGATCCCAGGACTCTGAGATCATGACCTGAGCCGAAGGCAGCGGCTTAACCCACTGAGCCACCCAGGCGCCCCAACAGAGATTTTTCATATTTCAATAAGAATCCTAATTATTACATGACATTACGAATAAGTAGTAAAACTAAAACTTTTTTTTTCCAATTTATTTATTTTCAGAAAAACAGTATTCATTATTTTTTCACCACACCCAGTGCTCCATGTAAGCTGTGCCCTCTATAATACCCACCACCTGGTACCCCAACCTCCCACCCCCCCGCCACTTCAAACCCCTCAGATTGTTTTTCAGAGTCCATAGTCTCTCATGGTTCATCTCCCCTTCCAATTTACCCAAAAGCACATACCCTCCCCAATGAAAACTAAAACTTTTCTAAACTATGATGAAATAAATGTTGATTAATTATGAGAGAGGAAAGATTAAATTATCTTTCTATTCTCTCTATAGCATATATTACAAAATCATTCCACATGAAGAGTATGATCAAAGACTACATAGCCAAAAGAAAAAAAAAAAGTTGGAATTAAAAAGTACACTAGACAAAATTATTATTCCAATTAATATTATGTTACTTTTCTGGGTTTTTATGATACTTATGTATTTGTCAGCTTTTTCTTCTTTCTTTTTAGAGCTAGAGAAAGTGGGGGTTAGAGGAGGAGCAAAGGGAGAGAGAGACAAGCAGACTCTGTGCTCAGGAGCCTGACACAGGTCTTGATCTCAGGATGATGAGATCATGACCTAAGCCC
This sequence comes from Neogale vison, assembly GCF_020171115.1. NCBI lineage: Eukaryota > Metazoa > Chordata > Mammalia > Carnivora > Mustelidae > Neogale > Neogale vison. Next base: position 215,059,487 of record NC_058091.1, read on the forward strand.
AAATCAAGAGCCAGAAGCTCAACCAACTGGGCCACCCAGGCACCCCTACTTGTCAGCTTTTTAAATTTATAATTTATTTGGATTATCTTCTCTCATTTCATATAAATTTTCATATCTGTACCTGTTTTATATTCTTTTCTTAAAGAAGGCCTAAGAATTTTATTAATCTTCAGGCCCTATAAAAACCTAAACCAACCTATGAGAGTCATCCTTTGAAAATATCTTTTTAAAATGGGAAAAATAACATTATTACAACACTAAAAGTCTAAAGTGATTCTCTACTAGAGTGTCCTTCAAGACAGAAATCCTTGCAGTGAGAAAAGCCTATGTTCCCAGGGGGTGGCTATGCAGGAAAATAACATAGCATTTTCCCAAATATGAGTGCAGTATTGGCAACACAGCTATTAACATTTCTGCTTTAACGTCATGTATACATTTATTTTATTCTTCAACCTTATCTTATGGTCAAAGCATTATATAGTAAAGTTCTGACTGGTGTTACTTAAGGTACTTAAGGTATGCATGCTTGATAAACTTTTATTATTCCTATTTCCTCTGCCCCTTTCTCGTTTCTATCAGATTTACAATCTCCAACTCATGCACAATAAATAGAACAACAGACATATGCTTTGAATGTCACTGGGTAAAATGAAAAGAATAAAAGAAGCTTAATGTTCCCCAAATATTGTTCACACAAAAAGACAATAGATACTTTGATTCTTATTGGGAGGGTCCTAAGCTTCAGCTCACACAGTTATGTATGAATTGGTCCTTATCAAAATGGATGGTGATGTGAATTGAAGATTGCCAATGTACACTGATATTACACTGAGCAAGATGAGAAGGAGATGCTTCTGGTCTCCTCATTGTAAGCAGACATCTAAAAACAGGAAAGTGAGCAGAAGTTGATATCCATTCTTCTTTCTTAGCAACAAAATCCTTATTTTGAATGGGATGGCAATGCACCACACTGTTAAACTACATTCCCCAGTCTTCCTCAAAGCCAGAAGTGTCTAGGTGACAAAGTTCTGGCCAATGAGAAGAAAGTATAAGGCACTGTGCACAGCTCTCAGGAACACACATAAAGGGAGTCACTCAGCCAGCAACATCTTTTGCCCTTCTCCTTACTTATACCAGGAATTCCAACGTGGTACTTAAATAGAGGCAGTCATCTTACAATCCGGAGGCAACCTCGAAGTTTAAAAAAAAAAATTGCATCACCTGCAGCTACGAAGGCATTGGAGGAAGCATTACTTACCTTCCCAGACTGCCTACTCCTAGACTTCTTGCTAGGTTTAGTCAAGTCCTTATCTGTTTAGGCCAAATGTAGTCCAGTTCATTTAGATGAAATAATACACAAATTCCTACCTGATACAAGGGATGGCTGAGATCTCTATTTTTATTTTCCTTACATGACTTACAAATACCTACTATTAAGTATTCATAATAGTAAATAAAACAAGAAGAAAAAAGAAGGAAGAATGACACTAAATATAGCATAATAGTAGACATATAATCTGCTTAGAGAGAAGACATACCACAAGACACAACAAATTTCAGGACAACAAATCTTTTTTTTTTTTTTTTTTAAGATTTTATTTATCTATTTGACACAGAGAGAGAGAGTACAGGCAGGGGTAAGAGCTGTCAGAGGGAGAAGCAGGCTCCCACTGAAGAGAGAGCCTGATGTGGGGCTCAATCCCAGGACCCTGAGCCGAAGGCAGATGCTTAACCAAATGAGCCACCCAGGTGCTCCAAGACAACACATCTTTCCTGCCCTTAAAGATAGATTCCACACCTGATTAAAATTAAATTAAAGTAAAGTAAATAAAGATAGTAAAATTTAACTTTTTAAGTAAAATTGTACATCTCAGGAAAAATATTAAGGATCTTGCAATAAGCTAATGCAGAAAGAAACATCATCAAAATAGGAAAGAATCAAGTTAGTGATCTGAAAGAAAAGCTTGGGAAAAATCACATAATGAAGAGACAAAAGACAGACAAAAGTGATGTAAGGACAATAGGTATAAGGAACAAAAAAGATGAACCAACAATTAGTTTGATGTCATTGAAACAGAGGAAAAAATTAAGGAACTAGCACTCTGCAAAACATACTAACAAACAGATCAAAGAAGACTTTCCTAAAAGGAATAGAATGATATTCATGTTAAAGAGGAAGGCAAGTCTTTCATAAAGTTCAGTGTTTCTTGCTGATTAAAAAAAAGAAACAAATCCTTAGTGAAACAGATATTAATATAAACCACCAACATTCAGCTTCATGCTTAATGGTAAAAGACTAGAAAACTTCCCAGTAAACTCAAGAATAACATAAAGATGCCCAAAAGAGCCATCATCATTATTATTATTTTTTAAAGATTTTATTTATTTATTTGAGAAAGAGAGAGAGTGAGACAGAACATGAGACAAGAAAAGGTCAGAGGGAGAAGCAGACTCCCCATGGAGCTGGGAGCCTGATGTGGGACTCGATCCCGGAACTCCAGATCATGACCTGAGCCAAAAGCAGTCGCCCAACCAACTGAGCCACCCAGGCACCCCGGGCCATCATTATTATTACTTAAAGATTGTATCATTGCGATTCACAGACCTATAACCCTGGGGCAAATAATACATTATATGTTAATCAAAAAAATGTATCATTATATATTTTGAAAACCCAAGAGAACCAACTGAAAAAAGAAAGCATTAGAAACAGGATCAATAGGGTGGATAGTATAAATAATATTTTATTTATTTTTTATAATCATAAGGGCTTTATAAATACTAATTCCAGTTTGAATATAAAAAATAAATGCCTTGGAGTAATAGCAAAAACTATGCTAAAGTCCTGAATGAATTTTTCAACTCAACTCAGAGACAAAAAAAAGAAGACTGTTTAAATAAAAAGACAGATAGGAATTCATACTTGTAAAGAGGTCAATTCCCCTTACTGAATTTATAAATTCAATATAATGGAAGTTTAAAAATACCAAAAAAATTATATTTGTGGGAAAATGGGGAAACTTGACAAACTTGACTAAAAACAGACATACAAGATATTGAGGAAAATCTGTGAAAAAAAAGAGTAATAATTGAAACTAGCATGTCCACAACTAAAACGTCATAATAGTTCACTCATTTATAAAATATGATCATTCCAGATTAATAAACAACAGTTAATGGTCTATATGATATAAAATAGACCTAAACACAAGTATATGCAATAATTTAATTTATGATAAAAGGTGGCAACTCTGTGAGATATTGGAGCAACAGGCAAGCCATTTGAAAAAAAAAATGATTAGATTTCTATTCCTCTCTCTATGCAAATAAACATCAGATAAATAAAAAAATCATCATGCAGTAACTAAAATGGCATAAGGAATGTTTTGGGGTGATGGGAAAGTTCTCAAATCAGACCATGAGGATGGTTGTATAACTCTGAATTCACTAAAAGTTGTTGAATTGTACACCTACAATGAGTGAACTTGGTGGTACACACATTATACATTAATAAAGCTGCTAAATTTTTTTTATTTATTTATTTGACAGAGAAAGATCACAAGTAGGCAGAGAAGCAGGCAGAGAGAGAGAAGGGGGGGGAAGCAGGCTCCCTGCTGAGCAGAGAGCTCGATGCAGGACTCGATCCCAGGACCCTGAGATCATGACCTGAGCTGAAGGCAGAGGCTTAACCCACTGAGCCACCCAGGAGCCCAAGCTGCTAAATTTTTAATTATAATAAAATAGAAATACCAAAAACCACAGAAGTCCTGAAAGAAAATATGGGTGAGTATTTTTAGAATTTTGGATTGAAAGCCCTTCCAAACATGACGTAGAACCTAGATACAAATTTAAAACGTATATCTACAAATGGATAAAGAAGATGTGATCCATATACACAATGGAATATTACTCAGACATCAGAAAGGATAAATACCCAGCTTTTGCAACAACATGGATGGGGCTGGAGGAGATTATGGTAAGTGAAATAAGTCAAGCAGAGAAAGTCAATTATATGGTTTCACTTACTTATGGAACATAAGGAATAACATGGAGGATATTAGGAGAAGGAAAGGAAAAGGGAAGGGAGGAAAATCGAAGGGGTAGGCGAATCATGAGAGACTGTAGACTCTGAGAAATAAACTTAAGGTTTTGGAGGAGAAGGGGGTCAGGGGATAGGTGAACCAGGTGGTAGATATTAAGGAGGGCACGAACTGCATGGAGCACTGAGTGTTATACGTAAACAATCAATCTTGGAACACTACATCAAAAACTAATGATGTACTGTATGGTGACTAATATAACACAATAAAAAAAATAAAAATTTATCTAGATAAAGACAGTAAATAAAATCAAAGAAAAAAGGCAAACTGTGAAAAAAAACCTGGAACGTGTTTGAGATAGGACTAATTTTCTTTATACCATCAATAAAATTAACTCAATGTATAATAACTCAACATAAATTTAATAATTCCTGTGTTGACACTGTCTCTACACATGATAAACTGATTAACAGTACATTATCACCAATTCAGACCAAGGATTACCAATCTGATAGCCAAATCATAAAATATGCCCCTGAAGAGAAAAGCTTTCCGAAAACCACTGTGTTCCATAAAGCAACAGATCACCCAGGAGCTTGCTAGAAATGCAGAATCTTGGGGCCCACGTCTCCTGTCCTCAGCCAGAATCTGAATTTTAATAAAACTCCAGGTAACTGATACATACATTAAAGTTTTCAGAAGCACTACTTTCAAGTATCACATTCCTTTTCTGCCTGGCATTTTCTTCTTCAGAAGCAAAATTATCATCTAATAGGATTCAGGGTCTTCTCATCTAGGTTTGTTATCTTGGAATTAATTCTCATATGTAAAAGACCATAAGGAAAAACATCACATTTGAGGTTACTCTGAATAGCCTAGTAAATGTGCATTATGCTCCCATGTATTAGACAAAAATTATATATTATCATATTTTTAATACTTTATTTTGATGATAAAACAAGTTCACGCTATAGAAACATTCTAGATTTTTTATTTGGTAGAACTTTTCTTGAAGTACCAATCCTGTCTACTCTACTATATCTATCACTGCTCTGAACAATGACTGGCAACATCACAGTAACTAGACACAGTTGCTTCTGACCATGGAACTGTACCTTAGCTAACCATAAGGAGTCTATTAGAACCATCAGCACTCATGCTTCACTACCTTCAAGTAAATGGTCATACCAAACTGCAAGAACAATGCAGGCTTCATACAGGATGCTGAGGAACAGACTGCATGAGTAGATTCCCCTATAAAGGACTTCTCTGCACTTACATGCCATACCAAGTTCAATAGTTGTTCCTATTGAAATACTAAAAGGGCAGGCTGGCCTATATTTTCCTAAATGAAATCCTTCCATATTGAAGACATAGAAGGTTATTTTGTAAGTTATCCTGTCTTCATCAGCCCTTCATCCAATTCCTTCCAATAACACTTCTTTTCAAGTTAAAAATAAATGACAACACATTTAGACAAACATTAGTTTTGTTGAGGTAGAATTCTAAAAGGTAAAAAATTACCTCGTTTTGCTCACTTTGGGCCTCCGAATTTTGACTCTAATACCACAGGTAGGCTCTATTTGGTTTAAAAGACATTACATACATAGATTATTTAGCTTGAATTTGAAAGGGGCAACAAAAGCTTTATTGGAACAACTAAACCCAAATTCTATAATGTAATGGTTTCTAAATGCTGATCCACAGAACACTGCGAGGCCAAGTCATAAGAATTACCCAGGAAACATTTTTAAAATACAAACTCTAACGCCCTGTCACCTGGATTCAGATTTCTTAGATATGGGGTGAAATCCAGAATGGGCATTTTTTCCAAATTCCACCAGACAATCCTGATGCATAACCTAGGTACATAAGCAAGAACTTGAAAAGTCATTTACTGGGGTCTGATATCCAATTCTTACTGTTCCACACTTGAATTAATAACTATTAACATGACATTTCCATACTGTATTCAACAGGACACACTTCCCTCAAGATGCTAATAATAAATATCCAAATGAACAAACAAAAATAAGGTTCTATATTCAAATAGGTTTAAGAAACACTGCATTTAAATAAAATCAGAATGTTTTCTTTACTTCATATAACTAATGTACATTACACATCTCTACCTCAGAGAATATAGTAGGTAGCAATTCCCTAATTTATTTGACCACGGACTCCTCTTTTTGGTGTGTCCTGTCTCAACACCTGCCAGAACTGGTGTTCTGCCAGTTCAGAAAGCTGTCTTCACCAGTGACTAGGAAGCATTATCTAGGATACTGAGTCCCATTGTCTCTGTCCCTCTTCCTTCTTTCTCCACTGTGCTGTGATGTCTCCTTTCCTCAAAGCCCCTTGTCTCTGGTCACAGTCAGCCCTCACTCTTGGTCCATGCACTTGTTGATGCATAACCACTGAGGATTAAATCATCACCACTGATGAGCATGAAAGGTTTTGCTTCTTTTGGTCAGCTCTGCAGTATTAATGTGGCTATGATGATTTGAGTTTGTTCCCTCCCCCCCCACCTCTCCTTCTCTCTCTCTCTCTCTCTCTTTGGAGCACAGGTTCTTTCCGCATGCTGAATAAGCAGCTGAAAAGGGTCCTTCTATTTGAGCTTCTCCAATTCCTACCTGACACCATTAAACACCCTCAGATAGCCCCAGATATTATAGTTTTTATTCTTCACGCCAAATATGGTATGGGTGAAACCAAAAAGGGTTACAGACACAAAAACTTATTCTCCATCAACCACCATCTCTGATGCCCTAGGAGGACAGGGTGGGTGCTAGAAGGAGACATTTTTAGAAAGATGGTATCCTTTACATAAAAGGGATCGGTCAATGTCCAAGTGAAATAAATGTTCACATGGATTTTTATAAGCTTCAAATATTATTGTTAGTTCTAGTTCTCTCCTAATTCTCTCCCCATCCTATCACCACAGCAATCCATAAAACAAAAGAGGAATCAGGAGAGGTTTCTGATTTGTGTTGTTTTTTTAAGCACATAGCATATACAAGGCATTATAGGGATTTATATATGTATGTGTGCATGAATTGTTATTTTTTTCCTTTTGAACCCCTTCACCCATTTCTCTGATCCTGTCCTGATCAGAGACCCTTTTATTCCTTTGATAATGAAAATAGGTGGTCACCATATATGGAAAAATATGTATGTTTTGCTTTTCCTAACCAAAATTCTACTTCAGAAGGGCCTTCAAATAGTTTGATGTAAAAAATTGGGACAGAGGAAAGAAAGAACACCCAGAAAAACACCATGCAATTATGTAGCCACTCAAAACCAGGCTGCCCTAAAGGAGGGCATGTCAGATAAAAAAGACAGCACAAATTGGAAAGCTTTTTAGCCCTCAATAGTACTTTAATATTAGGCCTTCACAGGATTAGTATTAGTGCTCTACATGACCGCTTTATAAGCTTTATAATTACTATCTCCAAAAGTGACTACAGAGACTCAGCCTAATATCAAGGTCTATAAAGTCTGGGTCATGCAAGAGTGCTAACTGACCCATGTGCCATCACCATGGTGATCATACTTGAAACTTACTCCAAGGATGATTTGATAAGATTGTAGCAGAGCCATTAACAAAATTCCTCTAAAGACAAATGGAACTGATGGTTCAGTTATAACAACTGAGGACAGATGAATCCCTAAGAAGACAGGAGCTGGTCTTCTCTGGCCTTTTCTGCATGCTAAGATATGATGCCCTCTGTCTCCACACTTCTCCAAAGAGGAATTCATGACAGGTAATAGTTATCAGCTCCCGGAGGCATTTTTCCAGTTAAATGTTTCTATATTTCTGTTCGTTTGAATCCCCTTGGTTATAAAATCAGGAAGTGTTTAACACTGAGAACTTTTACAACAATGAAAGACTGTTTGCTAAAGGCCCGCCTTGACTCCTCATTAGTGTTTTACTGTTGCCTAACCCTATACTGGAAAAACCAAGGACCAACCGGTCAGGTCCAGGTGGCAAATGGACTGGTGGCCCCAAAGAAGTGAGATCCATGCTGTCTGCAGTATCCAATGAAGTGAGGCCAAATAGTTGTTAGGTAGAAAACCTGGTGGCATTCACTGAGTGAGTTCAGCACTAGTCAGAGAAAACACATCCATGAATTAGAAATTGGAAATCAGGGCATTTCAGCCCTGCCCCCAGCTCTGTGTAGAATGACCTGAAAGATAAATTAGAATATGATACTGCAGATGATGTTTCTCCAAATTTCTGTGTGTAGTGGCCATGAGAACACACTACTCAGATCTGCTACTGGCAGGAGTGGAATGGACCAACAGTCCCTGCTGCAGTCTTCTGGATCCATCACTGTGTCTGCACCACGGCCATGCTTCCCCTAGACTGGCCCAAGACTTGACCGTGCATGGCAAGGGTACTAGTGCAGTCCATCGTATGGCTGTGAGACCCAGAAATAGCTGACTTGGGTCAGAGAACTCTCTGTTGAACAGGAGACAAATTCTTAGAACTGCACTGCAGTCTGAGACTTCCTGCCAAATCCTCCTTCCTTCCCCCTCTCCTTCACAGGCAGCAGACTTACTTCAAATGCTGCGGCTCTCCCCACCTCCCTCTGGTCATGCTCTCCTTTATCTTTCACAGGCATTTTCCTCAACAAATCTCCTGCATGTCTCAGTGCATCTTGGTGACTTTCCCAGAGAACCCATCTGATGCAGAGAGTTTACATGAAATAGTCCACACTGGGTATTAACTTTAACTCCTCCAAAGCCCTTTCTTGTATATAATCTTATTTGATCCAAGGAACTCTTTGTAAGGTGTCCTTGAGATCTTTCATGAGCAAAGAAATCCTTCCTTTTTAAATTAATAATAATACTCTACAAAATTATCTGTGGCCACACACAGCTATTAAGCATAAACTGTGTTGTTTATTCATCTATTCAACAAATACTGAGTCACTTCTATGAACCCAATGACAAAGATTCTTCGCTTAACCAAATGTGAGTCAGGCTCCTGAACTTTCTCCTAGATTCATCTGAGCACTTCCTTGTAAAATCCAGTCTTAGCAAACACCCTGCTTTTAGTCAGTTTAACCAGAACATCCCACCCTCAACACCTGAGCATGGTCCATCACCCTGGCCTGTCTTCAGTAAGAATATTGGTAGATTGGTTTAGTCAAAATGCCCCAATCCCTGATGTTTCCTCTAAATAATTTTCCATCCACTGACTCCCACACTACTCCTCAGCGATAAATTCCCACTTGCTTATGGGGTATTCAAAGTTGAATCCAATCTCTCTCCCCCACTGCAAAATTCTGTCAAAGCGGTCTCTATACCTATCTAGTCTGCCTGGTCATCTTTAACAAGGGTTATGAATAATTTATTCTTTAACACCATTTCTATGCTGGATTCTCTTGGGGATACAGCATTGAGTAAGACAGAGTCAGTCCCTGCCCTTACGGGATTCACATTGATCTTAAAATCACAACTGTAGTAAGAGATACAGAGAAAAAGATCCAGGTGTTATGGGGTTAGGAAAGATTCTAGGGAACCTAACTTTGGTAATCTTAGAGAACACTTCCCTAGGACCGATCACTGAAGCTTGGTTCAGAAGGAACAAGTGAACATCATCTGGAAAGGGTGGTTGAGCTAGTAATAGGGACAGATTGTTGCCACTGAGTAGACAGGGATAGGGGGAAAGGCCCTAGGCAGGAAGCAATTGGGATCATTCAGAGAACTGAATGGGGATCAGCATATGTTAGAAGCAGAGAGAAAAAGAGTGCAGGCACCAGATACTGCTATAAGCGCTATACCTCTTGGCCAAAAGAGTTCCCAAGATTCTGCTTATGTATGCCTGTAAAATAATTTGGGAAACTATGTACCCATTCACACACTGTTAATTCACATCTAAATTCTTTTAATTTAAATTTAAACAGATACAAAGGATTTGATTTCTGGTATATTAAAAATATTGACATCTTAAAATAATGGAATAATGTTCCAAGAAAATACCAAAGCTATTGCTACCCAATACCATTCATTGAAAAAATACACACACACACACACACACACACATATGAACAAGCTGATCTTCAACACTTAGAAACCTTATATCATTTTTTTTCTCCATGAAGTAATTTTTCCATTCCACCTTCCCCACAGAATATTTTCATGTAAAATATGTTTATACTTGAAAACTCTTTACTGATATCATTTCATCCTCAGGGTAAAATTTTCTTTCTGGATTAAGTTATTACTATAATTAATATGTGCTTCATGAAAAGCAATATAGATATATTTAAATTTTAAATGTATCTTTAAAATTAGAAATTCTTCTGTTATAATGGAATGAATGAGGAGTCTTCGGTGGATAATTATTAATTGTTATAATGAGACTGGGTTCAGTACCCATTCCAATATGCTTATTGGGAGCTCTGAGAATCCTTTTTCATACATATAAATAGATGGTATTAGAGCAAAATTGGCTATAAAATGTCATTCAACTCTTTGAACTTCTCCCACTTTACATGCCAAAACTACATAATGGCATATCTTCAAATACTATTTTTGTGATCCACCAGCTGACAACTCAATTAGATCTTCCTCAATTTTGTTGAAAGCAAAGGAATGGAAATCATCCTTAATTGTGAAAAGACTTGTTACCCATCATTAGATATATCAATTTCTCAATTTCTGGGAATATATCAAAAAGACTTTGCCAGGATTGATTAAATAACTATTTTTTTAAGATTTTTTATTTATTTCTTTGACAGACAGAGATCACAAGTAGGCAGAGAGGCAGGCAGAGAGAGAGAGAGGAGGAAGCAGGCTCCCTGCTGAGCAGAGAGCCCGATGCGGGACTCGATCCCAGGACCCTGGGATCATGACCTGAGCCGAAGGCAGCGGCTTAACCCACTGAGCCACCCAGGCGCCCCTGATTAAATAACTATTAATTATATCTCTTATTCTTTCATCTAGAGGCATCTTCGTTAGCCTAATATACTCACAACAGGTTGGGAAAACTAAGATATTCAGTATTATTAATACGCTTTCAATAAATTGAGTCAAATCTGTAACTTGCATGCTTTTTAAAAAAGGTATTAACAAAAGTATATTGAAGAAAACACACCATATAAACTAGTTAGCAAAATGATCCCTCACTGTCAAACCAATAATCAAAGAAAATTCTGACTCCATTTTTCATTTCAAATAACCCCGCCATCTGCATTCCAGTTGTAGGTATATGGTTAGATAAGGCATGGAGTTCTGCCTCAGTCTGTAATCTGGATATGAGAGACATATTATAGAGAAGAGCAAATATGGGTTTCGTGTGACACTTACTAATTTGAAAAGAAATTATATTCATTATACTACATAAGTTTAAAGGCATACATTGAAAACTTACAGAGATAGATATTTGCAACAGAACATTTACATAATTATCACTGACATCTTGTTTATATTCAATTAGAACTGTTTGATGATTAAGCTGATGGTACAGTTACAGAAGGTGACCAAACAGAAAATCTTAAATCCAGTTTTTTCCGGTGGGAAAGAAAAATGGTTAAGAGTCAACTGGAGTGGGTGCCTGGGTGGCTCAGTGGTTTAAGCCGCTGCCTTCGGCTCAGGTCATGATCTCGGGGTCCTGGGATCAAGTCCCACATCGGGCTCTCTGCTTAGCGGGGAGCCTGCTCCCTCCTCTCTCTCTCTGCCTACTTGTGATCTCTCTCTCTCTGTCAAATAAATAAATAAAATCTTAAAAAAAAAAAAAAGAGTCAACTGGAGTAACCACCATCAGCTTCATGTAAAATGTTGCAGAGGACTCCTGAGGATCAAGAGCACAGTTTTTTATTACTTTAGCCCAATTTAATTCACTCACAAAATATAGCTGGATGTCACACAGTATGGTGCCAGTATTATGTACAAAATAAGCTATACTCTCCATCCTGGGAGAACTAACTTTTTTACGGATGAAACAATATATATTCTCACCCACGTTATATTTAAAAGGCAAATAAAGTGTTACAGAATACAGCCCTTGAAAAGACAAAAGGGGAAACTGAACTGGTATAGTCAGAAGAGGTTTCAAGGATCTTGCCTTGAAGGACAGCATAGATGAAAAACAGCATTCCAGGTAGAGGAAAGAGGATAAGGAAAGAGGAGGAGGTAATTCAGGGATCAGAAAAGGAGCCAACCAGGGTGCCAAAGAGGCTTTGAACTGGAGAACAGTATAAGCAAAAGCTCAGATTATAAAGAGCCTGAAATGAACCCACAAAGACTGAGACTTGATTTTTTTTTAATTAAAGATTTTATTTATTTATTTGAGAAAGAAAGGAAGAGTGAAAGAGCATGAGAAGGAAGAAGGTCTCCCCATGGAGCTGGGAGCCCAATGCGGGACTTGATCCTGGGACTCCAGGATCATGACCTGAGCCAAAGGCAGTCGCTTAACCAAGTGAGCCACAGAAGCACCCCTGAGGCTTGATTTTATAGGTAATGCAGAGCTACAGGAGGCTGTGGCACAAAGGAAAGATACAAAGTACACAAAATAGCTTATGGAAATGGGAAACTAAAACAGGAGAATTCAAAACTACTAAGAACATACTGTAACAATGCAAGTATCAGGGGCACTTGGGTGGCTCAGATCATGATCCTGGGGTTCTAGGACTGAGCTCCATGTTGGGGAGCCTGTTTGCTCCCTCCCTCTGTCCCTCCCCACCAGGATCCTCCTTCAAAGACATAAAATTCTGATACGCTATGGAGAGCAGCTTTATAAGAGAACAGTTGGTGGGACTTAGCAACTACACAGAGAAGAAAAGAAAAGGGTCTCAAAGAAGACTGAATGACTAGAAAACATAAAGAAATAATGAGCAGGAGTTGAACAGGATGTTGGTTCTTGGGAGAAAATGTTGAGTTTTTCCTAAAGTTTGAAGGGATAAAGTAGCATGAAAGTTAGCGTTTTCTCTTCATTGCTTTCTAATCCCTTAAAAAAAAGGCATTTCTCTATCATCTACAATATCCAAAAAGAGAATAACTGCATTCAAACATAATTTAAAATATTATAGGACACTTTCAGCATTAATTAGAAATGGAATCAATATAATCTCTAGTGAGGGATAACTTTTATTTTTAAAAACTTCTCAAAAGGCAAATTGCTTTTGCTTCAGTGATGTAGGTATTTGCAGTAAACCTTTGGGGCTTAAATTACTGGCTTGAAATTTCTGTTTCCCATATGTAAACCAAGCCACACACTCGAGAAGTATTTTTTTCTCTTAAGATATTTCTTTTAACATAAAAGGAATATTCACTCGATACCCTCTTTCAAAATGTTATCTTTACCCTGAGTTGTTCATACTAGATTCTAGATGATATAGGAGAGAATGCTTTGAACAAGCAAAACTATAATCCTTCCGTATGTAAAGTCAGCATGTATTTTAAATTTTCTTTCGAAGCTACATCACATGCAACTGGGAACAAAAGCTACAGGGAACAAAGTGTAATGGATCGTGATGACTGTTTTAGAACAGCTTGAACCTCCTTACAGCCTACAAGACGGCTATGTGAGCTGAATTCAGAAGAAGTGCTGAAAATGAATTTCACTGCAAGCTATGCTGGTTCAGAGGCAAATTTGCTTTTTTAGAACATAACTATAGGACTCTCAAGTAAAAGTTCTCATGCCAATGAAAAGATTATCTCCCATGTCCTTCCATTATGAGTATTTCTTCTTAATACCAAGCACACAGATAGACACGCACAGAATGTTTTTTAAACTACTAATACATTTTGCTCCAATTGCTTGCCACTAATGCAACAAACTGCATTTTTCTATCATTTTCCTGGTGTTATGGTCTTGTCTCTGGTGAATGGAAGTATTACTGCTCCAGGAGATCAAATGCATTTTCATGTTTTGAGTCAGAAGAGCGGTCAAAGAGTGAGTTTTTGATTCATTGTCTTTATCTTTTAAATGTAACATAACAATAATTGCATCAAGGGCAGAAAGGAGGAAAGGAGAGAAATGTACCACGTTGGCATTCTATTGTAGCTTTTAATATCCTCAAGGAATAATGCCTTTGTCCTATCTCCTTGGCAGAAGTTCTCATTGAGTACAGGGCCACTTCTGTGCAGATTAAATTTTTCAAGCTATGCTCAGCTTCAGCATATTCTTAATAAACAGAAGCCTCTCACATCCCAGAAAATCACATCTCTTCAGTGTGGCTGGGATGATATCTTTCAATTCTCTACTGAGAGATTACAAGTAAATATATCTGGGGAAGACTAATAACCAAGGAGACCTGATACTGGCTAATGCTGTTCTGCCACTGAGGTAATCTCCCCACCTCGGCCTCCAACGGAACCAGACATGTTCAGATGGAATATTCCATCAGGAGAAAATGCTATTATCAGTATGGTACCTTGCTTGCTTGAGAATCATGACACACAGAGATAGAGATGGCCATCAAGCACATTAGTCCATTATTTTTTTCCTAGGAAAAACCCAGTACGTTCTCTGTTCTGCCCATTTCTCTTAATTCAAGTCCTCCCAGGCAGAACCCTAGCACTCCCATTTTCTTTTCCCTGTGCTGGAACTCTCCCAACCATTTCTGATACAAAGAATCAAGCAGGCATTTAATGGTGCAGAACAAGCAGGCCAGCCCTCTCTGCAGTGCACCTCATTGCAGTAAGAGTGTGCTACCCGTGACTCAGAATGAACCAGATACAGAGTAAAAAATAACAGCACAAAATGGCAGTTTACAGAATATTGGCAACCTGTGATCTGGAGAAAGGCTGCACGACTGATCAGTTACCCAGTTACCCGAGAGCTAGCTGTCCTATCTGCTGCCTTCTTCAAAGATGGGAAAGAATGTAAACTTCTCTTCCCAGGGAAATCAAAGCATTCTCTTGTTTAAATATACAGACACACATACACACAATCTCTGATTTCCCAAGCTATGTTGTATCAAAATCAGAGCTATAGGTCAAAATCTTGTTCTTGCATTTTCATTTTTTATTGCTGCAATTTTCTGTCCTTTGTGAAAGCTTTACATATAAATACAAAATCTAAAACACATGTTATTTGTATTTCAAAATATTGCAAAATGGAAGTTCTTTGGGTGATGCCTACTTTCTTTTTAATTATTTCTAATTGAAATATGGAAGTCCTTCAATAGAAAGAGCTGGCAAATTTGTTTATATGTAAGAGCAACCAACTTTTGTTGACCGAGACCTATTACTACTAGAACTTTTCTTCGTTCCAACCTCCCCTCTCCCTTTGTTCCTATGTTCCCCATTGCCTTCTCATTCCTACTACTCCACATTCCATGCCTCACTTTTTTTTTTTTTTTTTTAAGATTTTATTTATTTACTTGTCAGAGAGAGAAAAAGAGAGAACACAAGTAGGGGGAGCAGCAGCAGAGGGAGAAGCAGGCTTCCCACAGAGCAAGGAGCCTCATGCATAACTTCATCCCAGGAGTCTGGGATCAAGACCTGAGCCAGCCGAAGGCAGACACTTAATTGAATGAGCCCCCCAGGCATCCCTCCATGTCTCACTTTTGACTTCACAGCTACTAATTTGTGGGAGTTATACTAGAAGGACAAGCTGTCAAGGGAAGACCAGGAAGCTCCAGGCAAGCAGAACCTCCCTGAACATCTCTTGCTTTTTGCCACATTCCAGGGCAGTCTGAGATGGAAAATGGAAAGAATCCGCAACATCTGCTGCTCCTCATGGCCTAGCCCCTAGTACCCTGGCCTCAAAGCTGACTGTGGGAGGACAGAGAAACAGAGGAAGAGACCAAAGAAAGAGGCATAGGGATGAGGTAACTTGCCGCCCCCACTGCCCTCATCCCTGCCACGTTCCACCCCTCACAACCTTTAGGAAAGGAAAGGAGTGACATAAGTTAACTGAGATTAAGGTCTTGCCATCTGGCAGAATGAAGCCCCAAAATACAAATTTAGCTCAGTTACTTTTCTTGCACATGTGAGTTTGTGGCCTGAAAGTCATACTTGGGTGCACTAGGAAGAGGGTGCTTTCTCAACATAAGAAGTACCTATTCTAAACTAACAGTCAACAAGTAACTTACAGTGAAAAAGTAAGGCATTCTCGTTTGAAATAAAGATCAAAACAAGCAAATCTACTACTGTCATTCTTCTGTTGAACTCAATCAAAAACAAAGGAAATTGAAAGTAGAAGTAGCACTTTAACTACTACAAATAAGGACACAGAAACGCCATTATTTGTAGCTTATATGAGAATCAACTGAAAAGCTCCTAACTTTTTAAAAATTTTTGTTAAAAAATCAAATTTAAATAAGGTGAATATATACTTTGAAAGTCTTGTCTATACAGCACCAATACCAAAAAGATGTAACTGGAGAAAAACAAGTTGTACAAGACAACAATAAAAACCATAAATTAGCTAAGAATAAAACTAATCAACAAAAGTGAGAATGATAGGAAAAAATAGGAATTTTGGTGAAAAGTATAAAAGATTTACATAAGAGACATTCAACATATAACAATGGAAACACCAAATACCACTAATGATAATGAAAGGCATCATTTAGTAAGAGGCATAGAATGGGAATTAATTTTTAGTTATTTTAATTAATGAGCACCTACTATTTGCCAAGAATTGCTGAAGGTGTTTTATATCCTATTTTCATTTTACTGCATCTTTCTAACCAATCTATCAAGTATTGCTATCCCCATTTTACAGATAATGTAAGTCAGATTATAAAATATGTACTTTAACCACTTTGATACATTATATCTATTAAAATGTTTAGGTTTCACCTCTAAAGCATTTAGCTTTAACAAAGTACCTACATAAATGGCATGGAATATTTAATATAAAATTATTATACATTTCTTCTGAAAGAAGGTGTGAAGGGAAAGACAAAAATTTCGAAGAGTAATGCCACAGAAGAATTAATAGAAAAATTTCAGAAGAAACAGACCCTAGTACAAACAAAATTTTAATACTTGGTCAAGGAAGCATCACAAACCAGTGGGAAAAAAATCAATGATTAAATTTTAAATGATGCTGAGAAACTTGACTAGTTTAGGAGAAAAAAATGATCCTTTGCTTCATGTCACACATCAAACTAATTTCCACAAGTTTTAAAGAAGTAATTGAAAAATACACACACATCAACATCATAAACTAGAAGAAACCATATAGGGATAGACTGAGCATAAAAGCAAAAGAAATTACAACGAAAAAATTCAATAAATTTAACTTACAACACAAATTTCCATATTTTATGAATAAAATGTGAGACTAAAAATACTGGGGGAAATATCTGCACTGTATATGACAAATGGTTAATGTATTTTTTTTTTAAAGATTTTATTTATTTATTTGACAGAGAGAAATCACAAGTAGACAGAGAGGCAGGCAGAGAGAGAGAGAGGAGGAAGCAGGCTCCCTGCCGAGCAGAGAGCCCGATGCGGGACTCAATCCCAGGACCCTGAGATCATGACCCGAGCCGAAGGCAGCGGCTTAACCCACCGAGCCACCCAGGCGCCCCTGGTTAATGTATTTGTATTTAAAGATGCCCCAACAACCGATCTTTTAAAAAGACAAAAATCTCAACAGAAATATGGACAGAAAATAAATAGACAATTTGCAAAAGAATTTTTCAGATTTTCTAATCTACTTATGTTAAAAATAGATGTCAGTTTGGTAAGTTGTGTTTACTAGGAATTAAATTATTTCACTTATTTTTTAATTCACTTGAATAATTTTTATAATACTTCTTACATATTTTAATGTTTATAGAATCTAAAGTGATGTCCCATTTTTAATTCCGGATATTGGTAATTTGCAGCTTCTCTCTTTTTTTGGCCAATCTTTCTGGCACAGAACCAACTTTTGCTTATGTTGATCCCTTCTACTATGTGTTTGTTCTATTCCATTAATTTCTGCCTTCAACCTTATTCTATCTTACCTTTTCCTTTTTTTAAGTATAGTTTGTCATTCTTCTAACTTCCTGAGATGGATACTTAGATCATTGATTTTCTCCCCTCCTTGTTTCCTAACATAGCATTAGGGATTATAATTTCCGTCTAAGGGACGCCTGGGTGGCTCAGTTGGTTGGACGACTGCCTTCGGCTCAGGGCGTGATCCTGGAGTCCCGGGATCGAGTCCCGCATCGGGCTCCCAGCTCCATGGGGAGTCTGCTTCGCTCTCTGACCTTCTCCTCGCTCGTGCTCTCTCTCACTGTCTCTCTCTCAAATAAATAAATAAAATCTTAAAAATAATAATAATAATAATAATTTCCGTCTAAGCAAGACTGCATTCCTAAACTTATAATTACAATGATCTGCCTAAACATGAAACTGAAGTCAGTTAACTAAGTGAATTAATTTTTTAATAGCAATGATAATGAGAAGATAGTGGCAAAAGAGAGAAAATATTTGGTTGAAGATAAAAATGGCAAGAGCTGAGACTGATCATAAAGGAGCCATGATTTCAGGAAAACAAAATAAGAAGATAATGAGAAAATATCTCCTAAATGTGAATCAGATTTTGTCTTTATTTCCTCATTAAGGAAAGTAGTCTCACAACAGATGCTCCATCTCTTTTAATGGAACTAATGCTAGTTTCTCCCAAAACATTGAGATTATACCATATATTATTCCTGAGGTAGCAGGCATTAGAACAGGTTGTAAAATCATTGACCAGAGTTCAACATGTGACAGAAAGAGAAGGGCATTCCTACTGATATACTCTAAAATTTTATTGCAATTGACAAACTACAGAGGAACAGAGAAACAAGACCATAACAACTGAAAGAGGTTCAAATCTATTGGTAAAACTATCTACTGGTTGGAACAGAACTCTGTCAGCCAGAAACACACACACTCACACACACAAGCACACAAGCACACGCACACATGCACACAAGCATGCACACTGAAGAGCTTTCAATAAAGGGGAAATACTACACTTGAAACTATGACCTTCTTGGAGTTCTATTTTCTCAAGTCGTCTGATAGTGGAGTATCCCAAGGCTCCACCCTGACTCTGCTTTTCTTCTTGATTTATATTCCTGCCCTAGATGAGCTTATCCAATCTCCCGGCCTTAAATATCATTTCCCAAAGGTATATTTCATTCAGATTCCTCTCCCAAATTCTAGACTTGTACACATAAGCATATAAAATAGACATCTTCAATTTAGGATATCCAAAACTGAACTCATCTCCTCTAAATTCTGCTCCATATACAGCCTCTTTCATTCCAGTTAATGGAAATGCTATCTTTTTTCTTTTCATTTTGAAGTAATTTTAGGCTCACAGAGAATTTGCAAAAATAGTGTAGAGTTTCTGAGAACCCTTTCCCAGCTTTTCCCACAAAAGAAACTCTTGCATAAACATAGTACAATTATAACAATCAGGGAATTAGGATCAGTGCAATACTATTAACTAAATACAGACCTTACTTGGATTTCATTAGGTTTAACATGCACTTTTTAAAAAAGATCTACTCATTTATTTATTTGGGGTGTGTGGGGGGGGCAGAGTGAGAGACAGTATTTCAAGCAGACTTCTCTGAGCACAGAGCCTGGCATGGGGTTCAATCCCATGACCCCAAGATCATTACCTGAACCAAAACCAAGAGTCGATCACTTAACCAACTGAGCCACTCAGGTGCCTGGACATGTGCTCTTTTTTGACTTTGGTACATAGTTTTGTGAAATGTTACCACATGTTTAGATTTTTGTAACCAGCAATAGATACAATGTATACAGAGTTTTTCCATTACAGCAGAAAAATTCCCTTTTGCTATCCATTAATAGTCATATCCTCCTTACTCCAGCCCTAACCCCTAGAGACCATAGATTTGTTCCCCATTGCTATAATTTTACCATATCAAGAATGTTACATAACTAGAATCATATGGTATGTAACCTTTTGAGATGGGCTATTTTCATTTAACTTACTATAATATCCTTGACATCATTCATCCAAGTTATTGTATTTAGTTCTCTTCTTTTTTCCTTTTTGCTGAGCAATACTCAGTTTTTCAGAAATACTATAGTTTGTTTATCTACTCACTTGTTGAAGGACACTTGGATTATTTCCAATTTTTGCCTATTACAAATAAAATTATGGATATTCATATACAGGTTTTCATTAAATATAAATATTCACTTCTCTAGGATAAATATCTAGGTGTGGGATTACTAGGTTATATGGTAAGTGGATAATTAACTTTATAAGAAACTACCAAACTGTTACCAGCACCCCGATGTGTGTGTGTTTGTGTGTGTGTGTGTGTGTGCATGGCAATGTCCACAATAGCCAAACTATGGAAAGACCCCAGATGTTCACCAACAAATGAATGGATTAAGAAGATATGGTATGAATGTATGTATGTATGTATGTATATATATACATACATACCCATATAATGGAATACTACTCAGCTACTGACAAATGAAATCTTGCCATTTGCAATGACATGGATGGAATTAGAGGGTATTATGCTAAGCAAAATAAGTCAATCAGAGAAAGACAATTATCATATGATTTCACTCATATGTGGATTTAAACATCAAAACAGGATCATAGGGAAAGGGGGGGAAAATAAAATAACACAAAATCAGAGAAGGAAACAAACCATAAGAGACTCTTAATTATAGGAAATAACTTGAGGATTGCTGGAGGGGAGGTGGGTTGGGGGAATGGGGTAACTGGGTGATGGACATTACAGAGGGCATGTGATGTAGTGATCCCTAGGTGTTACATATGACTGATGAATCACTGACCTCTACCTCTGAAATTAATAAAACACTATATATTTATTAATTGAATTTAAATAAAAACCAAAAAAAAGAAAGAATGAAAGAAACTGCCAAATTTTTTCCAGAGTAGCCATGCCATTTTCCATTTCTGCCAACGATGTATGAGACTCAGTTCTTCATATCCTTATGAGCACTTGCTATTGCCTCTATTTTTAATTTTAGGCCTTCTAATAATATACTGTAGCATCTCATAGCAGCTTTAATTTTATTTCCCTAATGGCTAATGATGTTTAGCATCCTTCCATGTGCTTATTTGGCATTTTTTGTGGGAGTATCTCTTCAAATCTTTTTCGCATTTTCAAACTTGTTTGTTTTCTTCCTGTTGAGTTTAAAGAGTGTGTATGTGTGTGTGTATCCTTTTGGGATATGTAATTGGAAAATAATTTACCACATACTGTCACTTTGTTTTCATTTTTTAAAAAATGATTTTATTTATTTATTTGACACACAAAGAGAGAGAGAGAGAGAGAGAACACGAGCAGGGAGTGGCTGGCAGAGGGAGAAGCAGGCTTCCCTCTGAGCAGGGAGCCAGATGCAGGGCTCCATCCCAGAACCCTGGGATCATGACTTGAGCTGAAGGCAGACACTTAACCAACTGAGCCACCCAGGGATCCCTATTTTCATTTTCTGAATGTTGTCTTTTATAGAACAAAATTTTTAATTCTGATGAAGTCCAATGTATAGAACTTTTATTTTATGAATCCTGTTTTTGATGTCAAGTTTAAGAAATTTTTACCTATCCAGGGGTCATGAAGGGATTTTCTTTTGTGTTTTTTCCTAAAAGCTTTGTAATTTTATACATGGATCTATGGTAAATTTTGGTTAATTTTTGTATATGAGATATACTATGTTTTCAGTTACTCAAACCAAAAATTTTGCAGTTACCTTTGACTACATATCAAAACCAAGTTCTACTGACTCCCTCTTCTTGCCTATTCCACACCTGGCCCAACACTGTTCTCTTTCATCAATTTATGGTACAAGTCTCTGAATTAATCTCCATTTTCTTTCCTTGTCCTGTATAGCCTATCCTTAGTACAATAAGAAAAATGATCTTTTTTTAAAAGATTTTATTTATTTATTTGACAGAGAGAGATCACAAGTAGGCAGAAAGGCAGGCAGAGAAAGAGAAGAAAGCAGGCTCCCTGCTGAGCAGAGAGCCCAATGCAGGACTCGATCCCAGGACCCTGAGATCATGACCTGAGCCAAAGGCAGCAGCTCAACCCACTGAGCCACCCAGGTGCCCCAGAAAAATGATCTTTTTAAAGCATAAGAGAAGTCAGGTCCCTCTTCTGCTACAACTTCTCCAGTAGTTGTCATTTCTTTACATGACATGATCTGCTCCCTCCCTCCTTTCTCTGACCATATACCTCAAACTTTACCATTCAACACCTCCACTCCCTCTTTACTGGCTTCCTTGTTCTATATTGACCATGTCAGGCATACTCCCACCTTTACACAGCTGTTCCCTTGTTTGAAATGCTCCTCTACCAGATAATGACATGGCTAACTCCCTGACTCCTTTAAGACTTTGCTTCAAAGGAAAACTTCCAAATTCATTGCATGAGGCCAGTATCATCCTGATATCAAAACAGGATAAAGACAACACACACACACAAAAGAGAACTACGGGCCAATATCTCTAAGGATAGATGTAAAAATCCTCAGCAAAATACTAGTAAGCCAAATCCAACAATACATTTTTTAAAAATCATTCACTGTGATCAGGAGGAATTTATTCCTGGCTTGCAATGGTAATTCAATGTTTGCAAATCAATCAATGTGATACATCACATCAATAAAGACAGAAACCATATGATCATTTCAATACATGCAGAAAAAGCATTTGACCAAGTACAACACCCATTCATGATAAAAGCCCTCAACAAATTAGGATTATATGGAACATACTTCAACATAATAAAGGCCATATATGAAAAACCTGCAGCAAACATTCATACTCAATGGGGAAAACTGCTGGCATCTTAACACCCATTAAAGCAGTGGCAACAAACTATTCTAGTAGTCATTGTATTATTCTTCATTGCCATGTGCTTGCAATTAAGAAAAAAAAAGCCAGTTTCATGTAAGAATGCCCTTGATAAAACACAAGTTGTTAGTTCTCAACCCTTGAGTACGCTCCATTTTACTATTCTGTTAGGAAATGAGAAGTTCTCATAAAGCACATCTGCTCTACAACAAAGCACAATGGCTGGTTCAAGAAAAACAGCCTGTGTGGGGCACCTGGGTGGCTCAGCGGGTTAAGCCGCTGCCTTCGGCTCAGGTCATGATCTCAGGGTCCTGGGATTGAGTCCCGCATCGGGCTCCCTGCTGAGCAGGGAGCCTGTTTCCCTCTCTCTCTCTCTCTCTCTGCCTGCCTCTCTGTCTACTGTGATCTCTCTCTGTCAAATAAATAAATAAAATCTTTAAAAAAAAAAAAAAAGAAAAACAACCTGTGTAAGTATTTAAGTTGTGAACTAACCTAGATACTTTTTTCTTTTTTGTTGTCTATTTAGATTTTTATTTAAATTCTAATTAGTTAACATTGAGTGTAATATTCGTTTCAGTAGAATTTAGTGTCTCTTCACTTACTTCTAACCTGAGTATAGATTCTTAGCCTCTTTGGTTAGGTTTATTCCTAGGTATCTTATGGTTTGGGGTGCAATTGTAAATGGGATTGACTCCTTAATTTCTCTTCTGTCTTGTTGTTGGTGTAGAGAAATGCAACTGATTTCTGTGCATTGATTTTATATCCTGACACTTTACTGAATTCCTGTACAAGTTATAGCAGTTTTGGAGTGGAGTCTTTTGGGTTTTCCACATATAGTATCGTATCATCTGCGAAAAGTGATAATTTGACTTCTTCTTTGCTGATTTGGATGCCTTTAATTTCCTTTTGTTGTCTGATTGCTGAGGCTAGGATTTCTAGTACTATGTTGAATAGCAGTGGTGATAATGGACATCCCTGCCGTGTTCCTG
Source organism: Neogale vison (assembly GCF_020171115.1). Classification (NCBI taxonomy): domain Eukaryota; kingdom Metazoa; phylum Chordata; class Mammalia; order Carnivora; family Mustelidae; genus Neogale; species Neogale vison. Next base: position 215,083,282 of record NC_058091.1, read on the forward strand.
ACCTTAGCGGAAAAGCTTTCAGTTTTTCTCCATTGAGAATGATATTTGCGGTGGGTTTTTCATAGATGGCTTTGATGATATTGAGGTATGCGCCCTCTATCCCTACACTTTGAAGAGTTTTGATCAGGAAGGGATGCTGTACTTTGTCAAATGCTTTTTCGGCATCTATTGAGAGTATCATATGGCTCTTGTTCTTTCTTTTATTGATGTGCTGTATCACATTGACTGATTTGCGGATGTTGAACCAACCTTGCAGCCCACTTGGTCGTGGTGAATAATCCTTTTAATGTACTGCTGAATCCTATTGGCTAGTATTTTGGTGAGAATTTTCGCATCTGTGTTCATCAAGGATATTGGTCTATAGCTCTCCTTTTTGATGGGATCCTTGTCTGGTTTTGGGATCAAGGTGATGCTGGCCTCATAAAATGAGTTTGGAAGTTTTCCTTCCATTTCTATTTTTTGGAACAGTTTCAGGAGAATAGGAATTAGTTCTTCTTTAAATGTTTGGTAGAATTCCCCCGGGAAGCCGTCTGGCCCTGGGCTTTTGTTTGTTTGGAGATTTTTAATGACTGTTTCAATCTCCTTACTGGTTATGGGTCTGTTCAGGCTTCCTATTTCTTCCTGGTTCAGTTGTGGTAGTTTATATGTTCCTAGGAATGCATCCATTTCTTCCAGATTGTCAAATTTGTTGGCGTAGAGTTGCTCATAGTATGTTCTTATAATAGTTTGTATTTCTTTGGTGTTAGTTGTGATCTCTCCTCTTTCATTCATGATTTTATTTATTTGGGTCCTTTCTCTTTTCTTTTTGATAAGTCTGGCCAGGGGGTTATCAATTTTATTAATTCTTTCAAAGAACCAGCTCCTAGTTTCATTGATTTGCTCTATTGTTTTTTTGGTTTCTATTTCATTGATTTCTGCTCTGATCTTTATGATTTCTCTTCTCCTGCTGGGCTTAGGGTTTCTTTCTTGTTCTTTCTCCAGCTCCTTTAGGTATAGGGTTATGTTGTGTACCTGAGACCTTTCTTGTTTCTTGAGAAAGGCTTGTACCGCTATATATTTTCCTCTCAGGACTGCTTTTGTTGTGTCCCACAGATTTTGAACTGTTGTATTTTCATTATCATTTGTTTCCATGATTTTTTTCAATTCTTCTTTAATTTCCTGGTTGACCCTTTCATTCTTTAGAAGGATGCTGTTTAGTCTCCATGTATTTGGGATCTTTCCAAACTTCCTCTTGTGGTTGAGTTCTAGCTTCAGAGCATTGTGGTCTGAAAATATGCAGGGAATGATCCCAATCTTTTGATACCAGTTGAGTCCTGATTTAGGACTGAGGATGTGATCTATTCTGGAGAATGTTCCTTGTGCACTAGAGAAGAATGTGTATTCTGTTGCTTTGGGATGAAATGTTCTAAATATATCTGTGATGTCCATCTGGTCCAGTGTGTTGTTTAAGGCCTTTATTTCCTTGCTTATCTTTTGCTTGGATGATCTGTCCATTTCAGTGAGGGGAGTGTTAAAGTCCCTTACTATTATTGTTGATATGTTTCTTTGATTTTGTTATCAATTGGCTTATATAGTTGGCTGCTCCCACATTGGGGGCATAGATATTTAAAGTTGTTAGATCTTCTTGTTGGACAGACCCTTTGAGTATGATATAGTGTCCTACCTCATCTCTTATTATAGTCTTTGGCTTAAAATCTAATTGATATGATATAAGGATTGCCACTCCTGCTTTCTTCTGATGTCCATTAGCATGGTAAATTCTTTTCCACCCCCTCACTTTAAATCTGGAGGTGTCTTCGGGCTTAAAATGAGTTTCTTGGAGGCAACATATAGATGGGTTTTGTTTTTTTATCCATTCTGATACCCTGTGTCTTTTGATTGGGGCATTTAGCCCATTAACATTCAGGGTAACTATTGAGAGATATGAATTTAGTGCCATTGTATTGCCTGTAAGGTGACTGTTACTGTATATTATCTCTGTTCCTTACTGATCTACCACTTGTAGGCTCTCTCTTTGCTTAGAGGACCCCTTTCAATATTTCCTGTAGAGCTGGTTTGGTGTTTGCAAATTCTTTTCAGTTTTTGTTTGTCCTGGAAGCTTTTAATCTCTCCTTCTATTTTCAATGATAACCTAGCTGGATATAGTATTCTTAGCTGCATGTTTTTCTCGTTTAGTGCTCTGAAAATATCATGCCAGCTCTTTCTGGCCTGCCAGGTCTCTGTGGCTAAGTCAGCTGCCAATCTAATATTTTAACCATTGTATGTTACAGACTTCTTTTCCCGGGCTGCTTTCAGGATTTTCTCTTTGTCACTAAGACTTGTAAATTTTACTATTAGGTGACGGGGTGTGGGCCTATTCTTATTGATTTTGAGGGGCGTTCTCTGAACCTCCTAAATTTTGATGCTCGTTCCCTTTGCCATATTGGGGAAATTCTCCCCAATAATTCTCTCCAGTATACCTTCTGCTCCCCTCTCTCTTTCTTCTTCTTCTGGAATCCCAATTATTCTAATGTTGTTTCATCTTATGCGGTCACTTATCTCTCAAATTCTCCCCTCGTGGTCCAGTAGCTGTTTGTCCTTCTTTTGCTCAGCTTCTTTATTCTCTGTCATTTGGTCTTCTATATCGCTAATTCTTTCTTCTGCCTCATTTATCCTAGCAGTGAGAGCCTCCATTTTTTATTGCACCTCATTAATAGCTTTTTTGATTTCAACTTGGTTAGATTTTAGTTCTTTTATTTCTCCAGATAGGGCTTTTATATCTCCCGAGAGGGTTTCTCTAATATCTTCCATGCCTTTTTCAAGCCCGGCTAGAACCTTGAGAACTGTCATTCTGAACTCTAGATCTGACATATTACCAATGTCCATATTGATTAGGTCCCTAGCCTTCAATACTGCCTCTTGTTCTTTTTTTTTGTGGTGAATTTTTCCGCCTTGTCATTTTGTCCAGGTAAGAGTATATGAAGGAGTAAGTAAAATACTAAAAGGGTGGCAACAACCCCAGAAAAATATGCTTTAACCAAATCAGAAGAGATCCCAAATCATGAGGGGGGGAGAAAGGGGATAAAAAGAGGTTCAAAAAGAAAGAAAGAAAAAAAAGAAAAAAAAAAGAAAAGAATTTTAAAAAAGAAAACGAATAAAGAAAAATATAAAAAAGAAAATATACATATATTAGATAAACTAGTTTAAAAACATTAAAAAAGAAAAGGGTAAAAGTTAAAAAAAATTTAGCAGAAGAAGAGAAAAAAACAAGAAAAAAAATTTAATTAACTGCAAGACTAAAAAAATCACAGGGAGAAAGCCATGAGTTCCATGCTTTGCTTTCTCCTCCTCTGGAATTCTGCTGCTCTCCTTGGTATTGAAACTGCACTCCTTGGTAGGTAAACTTGGTCTTGGCTGGATTTCTTGTTGATCTTCTGGGGGAGGGGCCTGTTGTAGTGATTCTCAAGTGTCTTTGCCCCAGGCGGAATTGCACCGCCCTTACCAGGGGCCCGGGCTGAGTAATTCGCTCGGGTTTGCTTTCTCCGTAGAGTTCCGCAGGACGGGAATACAAATGGTGGCCTCCTGGTCTCTGGCCCGGAGGAGCCGAGAGCCCAGGACCCCACTCCTCAGTGCGCCCTCAGAGAACAGCACCCAGTTACTCCCGTCTGCCTGATCTCCGGCCGCGCTCTGAGCTCACCGAGCCTGCAGCCGGTTCAAGGTACCCCCGAGCTGCGAGCTTACTGTCGGCTCTGCCTCTGCTGCCGGCTTTCCCGTTCCAATACCCACAAGCTCTGCGACACTCAGACACCCCCGATCCTTCTGTGACCCTGCGGGACCTGAGGCCACGCTGACCCCGCGTGGGCTTCGCCCTGGTTTAGCCTCTAGAGCGATGTCCCTCAGCGGAACAGACTTTTAAAAGTCCTGATTTTGTGCTCCGTTGCTCTGCTGCTTGCCAGGAGCCGGCCCCTCTCCCCAGGGTCTATCTTCCTGTCACTTTGGATTCACTTCTCCGCCAGTCCTACCTTTCAGAAAGTGGTTGATTTTCTGTTTCTAGAATTGGTGTTATTCTTCTCTACGATCTGCCGATAGATTTGTAGGTGTTTGCAATCTTTAGATAAGCTATCTAGCTGATCTCCTGCTAGCTTAAGTAGTCTCAGCCTGCTACTTCTCCACCATCTTGACTCCTCCCCCATATATATAATTTTTAACATATATAACTTTAAATATATATTAACCAATTGTATTAATTATTTAATTAATATATTATATTATAATATTATATTAATATAATATATTAATTAACTTTTAATATATATTAATACATATTAACTAAATATAACTAAATATATAACTATATATTATATATAATATACCTAAAATACATCATTTTTAATGACTTATAAATATCTATATATTTACTTACCAGCTTTCATGAACTCATTGGAACAGGATGCCAGGAGATAAAAATATTCAGGAGTAATTTTCTGTAAGTAAACATAAATATTATCTTTTTTTCTTAGAGATGCTGTAATGCAAGAGCCATTGAAAACTTCAGTCAAAATTTCACACATATTCTGGTTTAAAAACACATCTTGTTAGTTGATATTAAATCAGTTTTGATTATATTTAAGGAGATTTTTAACTATCAAGAAAATTTCCCAAAAATGTTTCCTGATACATTTTCTCATTTTTATCTTCAATTTCTTACCGGTTCTGAGTAGTGTTTTAATTGGAACTTTTTCTACTGCAGGTGCTAGAAATCTAGAAATCTAAGTTAAACTAAACTGAAGAGGAATTAGCTAACAGAAAAACAGAGGCCCTTGATGTTAAACTCAATCACAGCTAGATCTAGGGACTAGAGTCTTCAGGACTTTCTGTCTTCACGACTTGTCTCTACTTGGCTGCATTCTGCATAGAATCTCTTTCTACTTAAGGAAGTCAAGACAGTGACCACATCACGCCTCATCTTTTATTATCAGATTAGCAAATGAGGCAGAAAGAGAATTTCATTCTCCCCACATCCATAGTCAATCTTTCGTCTTCCCTCCCTCCCTTTTTCTCTCCCATTTCCTCTCTCCCACCTCTCTTTCTCTTTCTCTCTCTCTCTTTCTCACACACAAACTCACACACATGCACACACAGGTTGACCATGACTGGATCATGTTTCCACTTTTGTGTGCTAAACCAAATAGTGTACTAAGATTGGCCCAGCACTGGTCACATGCTGCCTCAGTCAAGGTTCTCCAGAGAAAGAGAACCACTAGGATATCATATATATATTATAATATATAATATATATTAACCACTAGAATATTATATATATATTATATATTATATATATTATACTATATAGATTCATATATGTTGTTTCAGTCCAACTTCACAGACCTAAGAATCACAGGAGTTGATAGTGTAAATCTCAGTCCAGGAGCCAGAAAACCAATGTCCTGGCTCAAGCAAGAAGGCAAGACAAGAATGAATCCTCCTTTCTTCTGATTTTTGTTCCATTCAGGCCCTTAAAGGATTGGATGAAGCCCACCCATGTTGGGGAGGGCAGTCTACTTCACTTGGATGTATTGCTTCAAATGCTAATCTCATCCAGAAACACCCTCACAGACACTTAGAAGTAATGTTTAATCTCAGCATCTCTTGACTCAGTCAAGATGACACATAAAACTAATATATATGCCAACCCCGTAACGGCATGTGGATGTGTGAGACAAAATGGCAAAATGGATTTGAGGAGAAACTGATCCACACACAAAAAAGATGCTAGCCAATAAAAAGAGCTCTCTGCTACAACCTACAGAATCGCTGTTTATCTGTACTCACTGCTCCCACAGCTGAGCATCTTACCAAGACAGTATAAAGTTTTCATAAATTAGCAGTGCTTGACATAATATTTTTCAGAATCATTACTTTGTAATTTTAAAAACTGTCTGAGCTCAGGCAGTGGAGTAAACTGACACTAGAAAATCAATCACCTCTCCCTCCTCTGACCAAGGCTGACTATTCAAAAAACAGAAGACATTCAAATTGGCAATAATTAAATTATTATAAAATTAGAAAGCTGAGTTAGACAATTTGCTGGATAACTTAGTTGGGAAGTCAACCAGTAAAGATAGGCAATGTGGATCTACTTAATAGGAATTGAGTTTTTCCTCCAGAAACATTACAGACCAATGTTTTCAGACATTGGTATATAGTTAAAGAAAACTCACAACCATCTCTTGATTTTGTGAAAGGATTTCAAACTCAGATGGAGCTAGAGGATATGAATTGGAGAGTCTCATGCATGTACCATTGGGAAAACAAAAGCTGAAGAACTGAGAGACTTATTTCCCCATAAATGCCTGATTTACAAAAGACTCAAAGGTACCTCCCATGAGATCTATAGATCTCACTGAACTTCCATCAAGAATCTCTCCCGATCCCAGAGCACCTGGGTGCCTCAGTCAGTTAAGTGGTTAAGTGCCTGCCTTTGGCTCCGGGGCCTGGAATGGAGCCCCGCATTGCGCTCTGTGCTCAATGGGGAGCCTGCTTCTCCCTCTCCCTCTGTGTCACTCCCCCTGCTTGAGGTCTCTCTCCCTTTGTGTCAAATAAATAAATAAAATCTTAAAAACAACAACAACCACCACCACCACCAACACTCCCTATCTTCAAGCCAATGAGCTTACTGGCTGGACTCCCCCTTCTTTATACTCCTTGCCCATAAATACAAATCCCTGCAAACCCTCAAGGGATTCACCTATAGCTGGTTACAATTCCTGCTTCCCAAATTGCAATTCCTCTGCTGTTCCAGAACAAACTCAATTTCAGGTAATTTGAGCTTTCCTCAGTTTATCTCTTTCTTTAGGTTGCCAATTTGTTCTCAAAATTCAAATCTACAAATCACAGAGGCCACTCACATGTCAAGGCCTCCAGCTAGAGTGGACATGGATGGTGGCGCCCCTTTACCCCCTCCCCATGGCCACTTCAGGGCAAGAAACTTGTTAAATTAATTACACAAGGAAGCCACGCAATAGGCAGCTTCACAGTTGTGGCCGACTTGCTAAGCAAACCAAAATCTAAGTTTGTAAATGCCTGAAGGTTACAAAATTAAAACCTAAGTTCAACCAATCACAAACAGCCAACGAGGCTTTCAGCTAGAGTTGATCAATCATTCCTTACCTTGTTTCTGCCTTTTCTCTATGAAAGTCTCTCCTCAGCTTTTGTCTGTGGCAAAATGCCCCCGACTACTTTTCATTCGGCACTGCCGGTGTCCTGTTGATTTCTGCTCAGTCTTAAACTGTCTACCATGTGTCAGTTTATCTCTTACCAGGTCTTACTTCCACTCCACCCGGAACTGCATTCCCTCACCTGAGGGCTCTCTGTGGCCGCCTAAGCCCCCCACGCAGGCACGTGCAGAGCATGGAGACGCGAATGCCCCACGTGGACCCGGAAAATGATTGTGGTGACTGCGCATGCGCTCCACTGTCTGCCCCGCGCACAGCCCGCCCACACTCCAGGTGCCTGCACAGGTGGCTGTCTGCATAGTTAGCACTCCGCATGCCTCACTACCCATGTGTCCTTCCCCAGCCAAATGAATTACTCTTACTGAATCTGTGTCCCAGGACCTGCTTCTAAGAAAAGACACACACAAAAAAACTTTAAAAGCCATGTCTTAAGAGGGTCATCCATACTTTTCTTACACTTTAGTACACAGGACTCTCCCCGCCAGATTTACGGAGATATAATTGACAAATAAGAGTTGTATTTAAAATATACAATGTGATGATTTAATATACATTATAAGATATATAGATTGTAATTATATATATATATATATATAGTTGTGAAATGATTACCAATCAAGGTGGTTAATATGTCCATCACCTCACATAGTCACCGTGTGTGTGTGTGTGTGTGTGTGTGTGTGTTGGGAACACTTAATATCTATTCTTGCAGCAAATTTCAAATATATAAAACAGTATTAGTAGCTACAGTCACCACACTGTACATTAGATCCCCAGAACATACATATTTACCTTACAAACTGAAAGCTTGTAAAGAACACAGACCTTAGTCCAGTAAAGTGCCACGTCTCCAGCAGTCACTCTTCAGTTAAGTCTATTAAACTAGAAGACTTATGGCACAAAAATGAGAGGAAAGCGTCTATAAATATATGCACTTGATACCTGCATTTAGAGTCACCCTCGCCCCCCCCAAACAATGTGAAAGAATATAAAATAAAGTCAGATAAACTAAGTTTATCTGGCGCCTTGTCTCAACCCTCAATCTTCCTGAGTTTAAACAAATAGATTAGAAGTCAGTGGGTATGAGGGGGGGAATGGGAGGAGAGAGGAAGCATTTAATAGATGGCCCCATCACTTACTATATGGTCCCAAACTGCTGTGCTGCTTCATTTTCTGATCTCTTCTTTTGGTCTGTGCACTTTAATAAACCTGAAGGCAACACCCCTTGGTGAACTGACATGCGTAATTATCAACTGCACAAGGTGTAGATTATATTCTATTTGTTCTGCTTAAGATGGCAGGAAATCAAGCAATATATTTTGAAAGAATATCCTTCACTTGGTTAAAAGGAAAAAGGCAGCTCTTGAAGGCGCTCAGAAAAATTACTCTAATAGATCCTTCCTCACAAAGTCATAGAAGCTATTTATATTGTGCTCCTCCATTTTTTAATTAAGTATTTTAAAGGCAAGTTATAAAGCACTTGTGTTTCATGTATACTAAGTATTTATTCAAGTGATGTTTGGCAAGTATGACACTAATTGAGCAATTTAAGAACAGAAGGTATTTTACTTACAATTGGTCATAGATATTCAGTATTAAATATAAGTACACCAAAAAAAGCCTACAAGTATTATATTCCTGACACAAATAATCACAGACTTTAAAATATCAATTTACCTTAGTAGTCCAAGCAGCTCATGAATATTCATTGCCAGGGTGGAAGTGAAATGAGTCAAGAGAACAATGTGTTCTTCATCTTTTACCTCAGTTATCTTTACGTAATTCCTAATTTTGTGATGAGACATCTTCGAATATTGATTACTTTTTTAAAAGTCTACCAATTGCTTCAGGACATGCCAAAGATTCAGTCAAGTATTTAAGAAGTATACAGGAAAGAGAAGTTGCAGTAAATTTGTTATAAATCTTAACTTGTAAAGAGAATTATTTACTATGGAATAAGTAATTTTACTTTTTGGGAATCGGACAATTTTCAAAGCAGTAACACTCCCACAACACTTCACACTTAAGAAAGAGGACATCTGGGGCACCTGGGTGACTCAGTCAGTTAAGCATCTGCCTTCAGCTCACGTCATGATCCCAGGGTCCTAGGATCAAGTCCTGCATCAGGCTCCCTGCCCAGCAGAGTCTGCATCTCCCTCTCCCTCTGCCCCCTGCTCATTTTCTCTCTCTCAAATAAATAAATAAAATCTTAAAAAAAAAAAAAAAAAGCAAAGAAAAGAGGACATTTCATCCAGTGTTGATAGCGGTAACTCCATGGATTCAGAGCAGCTGCACTTTCTCTCAACCCACCTTTGGATACAGTGGTACAGTGGTCATACCACAACTGAAAACGGTGTGTCTCATGATGACGTGGCATTTTTTGACATTTTAAATTATATCAGTAGTCTTCCAAAAATGTACAGTTTCCCTCCAGGGAGTTTCTGATTATCTTTCCATCAGAAGATCATTGATTTACAGCTTGGTTGCCTAAGAACATATGTATATTGACCCCCCTGAAAGCAGAGATTGGAAGGAATGTAGAGCAAGCTGACTTAGTTATGAGGATGGAGTCTTGTGGTCTCCGAATTTCAGCATGACTCCTCATTACCATGGCCATTTTTTTTTTTTTAAGATTTTATTTATTTATTATTTGAGAGAGACAGTGAGAGAGAGCATGAGCGAGGAGAAGGTCAGAGAGCGAAGCAGACTCCCCATAGAGCTGGGAGCCTGATGTGGGACTCGATCCCGGGACTCCAGGATCACGCCCTGAGCCGAAGGCAGTCGTCCAACCAACTGCGCCACCCAGGCGTCCCACCATGGCCATTTATTTATTGTACCTTTCTTTCTGTGGTTCCATCCACAGATGGATTATTCCACTGGATGATTCCCTCCCGTTTATATGTATTCTAGTTTCACTGACCATTGCTTAGGATAACGGACTGTTACTATGATGGCTCTCACACAGGTCAAAAGCTAAAGGCTTAGTATTGCCTCAACCTCCCAGTAAAGGATTAAATGTTCCTCTCCTTGAATGATAGTCAGGGTGACTTCCTTGGCCTATGAATATAGACAGGAAAGCCCTAAATAAAATATTAGCAAATCAAAGCCAACAGTATGTAAAAACAGTTAATGCACAGCAGCAAATATAGTCTTAGGTATTTACCCAAGAGAATGAAAACACATGTCCATAAAAAGACATATATGAACAATAATAATAGCCCAAACTGGAAAGATCCCAAATGTCCACCCATAGGTGACAAACATTGTACATTTACACAATGCTATGACACTCAGTAAAAAAAGAAACAAATTATACTGAAAAACAAAAATATCATGGATGGGGGCGCCTGCGTGGCTCAGTGTGTTAGCCTCTGCCTTCGGCTCAGGCCATGATCTCAGGGTCCTGGGATTAAGCCCCACATTGAGCTGTCTGCTCAGCAGGGAGCCTGCTTCCCCCCTCTCTCTGTCTGCCTCTCTGCCTACTTGTGATCTCTCTCTCTCTCTCTCTGTCAGATAAATAAATAAAAAATCTTTAAAAAAATATATCATGGATCAATTTCACAAACATTCCCCTGAGTGAAAGTGGCCAGGGTCAAGGTGCATACTCTATGATTCCACTTATTTTAATTTCCAGATTAAGTTGAAAATCATCTACAACGATTAAAAAAAATCAGACCAATGTTTTGTTGAGGTGAGGGCTCAGGAATGTTTAATTTGTTGGGAATACTACAACAAAAACACCATAGACTGGGGTACTTAAACAGTAAACATTTATTTCTCACCATTCTAGAGGCTGGACATCCAAGATTAAAGTGTAGGTCAGTTCAGTAACTGGTGAGTCTGCTCACTTCGGGGATAAGACGTAAAACTTTTTATCATGTTATATCCTGCTGGTCTACCTTTCTCAACAATGTATTTAACCTCCCAAGGGCTCCCCAAAATAAAGAGGGAGTCTACAAATTGAAGGTAAATGGGGTACTAATCAGACAAAAACAACGGTTTCCTATTTGGCTTTTCTAAAAGATTGGTACTTTGCTAAATTACACTTTGTTATGAAATTTAAGTGTTTCCTGATATGACATTCAAATCCTTAGTTCTGAATATTAAAATGATATCTCCCTTATTTATAGAAAGCATGCTTCTTATAGATATAAATATTAAAATGACTTTATTTTTACTGAGTTGTAGTTGCTTTATCTCATTTATGGGATCTTTCATCAGGTCCAGGTTACAAGTATTATATTGTACTCTTTCATTTCTCCTTTCTTGTTTTCATAAGAAAATTTCCCTAGATTCATAACACAATACAATTTTTATAAGTTATCCCAATATTTATGTCTAAAAAATATATATGTATGTCTTCTCATTCCTTGTTTCTATCAATTAAGTGGCGAACAACAAAATCTGCATTGGCTAGGTTAAGAGGAAAAAGAATTAATTAAAGGCTAGTGAGTAATTCACAGAAACCGAGAGGGCTTGTGACCAGGCTTAGACGCTGAGCAGCCAGGAACAATGTCCAATACCCCGCAGGAGCCACTACAGCTCAAACACAGCTGCTGTCACTGGTCAGCCCCTCCACCATCACTTGCACAGATGGGGCCCAGCTCATGCTGCGTGATGCACAGGAGTGGATGCCAGAAACTCTGGCCCTAATGCTCCTAAAGAGCCCACCGCTTATGTTGCCACCCTTGCCAAATAACACATTCTGTATGCCTCCTACCTCACATTGCTCACCTTCCAATCAAAGTCACAGGCAAGTGCATCTGATTGGTGGAATCCAGACCACACACCTGTACCCTCACTGCAAGGGAATCTGGGAAAGCCAGCTTTCAGCTTCAACCTGAGGAAGGCAGCCTCATAAAACAGGATGTTTGCAAACAATAGGAGAGTGTTCAAAGTGTGCTGGGTGATCAGGAATGCCCACGATGACAAATGTCCACAATAAGCCCTCAAGGAGAGATTTCTCTCTGTTAGTGACTGCTTCCTCTATTTTACAGTTTAATAAATACTCATCAACTGGAATGTAGAAGTGATGACACCTGGCAAGTATTACACTGTATGTCACTTCATAGAAAAATACAGAACCAGAATTATGCAACTGTGCCTTATTTAATCATATCTCAAATTCAGTGGGACTTCAGCTGGAGAGCTGGAATCCCAACTTGGAGGCAATAATGATATCTGTAGGCATGGAGAAAAATTTGCGCAAATCATTCACTTGCTCCATTTTGTAACTCATAAAATACTACATATTGAGAAGCAGATTAAGCTCTTAGTTGATAGGTTAAGATGCTCTGACCATTTGAATTATAAATAATAATTGTGCCTTTTATAGCTGTTCTCATATTTACAAAATAACATTAACTTTCAACATGATCACTTATTTCTTTATATAAATGTAAAGATTGACCCTTGTCTGCCCAGATAGACACCTATTTCTCTCTACCTGTTGACAGCACAAATAATAAATCACTGTCAGCAGCTGTGACACAAATCATGGCAGTCTTGGGATGTCTGATTAAAGTGCATAAAATTAAGTTCATTTATCCCTTTTGTAGTAAATTATGTTCTAAATGTTTTCTTTGCAGAATCACTGCATTGTTTTTCCTCTCTTACCTGCCTGGATGGCCATGCCGATGTGTGTCACACTGCCCTCTGGTGTGGCTGAAAGAATCTTCCTTTCATTCTGTGGAAGCTACCAGAGCAAGGAACGCACAGACCCAGCACTGCTGAGTCATGCCGCAGGCTGGGCTTTGTTCTGAAGGGATTTGCAGACCTACGTAAGTGAAGAGAAGTTTGGATCAACAGCAAACCCAAATTATTGTATAAGGGACTGGGAAAACCGTATGTACTTAGTATTTTTAATTTGTTTATTTAGGGCCCACTGCTCATAGTTCTGTGCTTGGTCCCACAAGTGACACAAAAAGGAAGAAGGTACAATCCCTGCCCCAGAGGACCTAGCAGCCTATAAGCAGCACAATACAGTATGAGTTAAGAAGACGGAGTGCATGAGGTGGGAACAGATAATAAGAAGTAGTATCAAAACAGAAAAACAAAAACAAACGAAAATAGGCTTCTTAGGGGGACTAATATTTAACACAGTCCTGAGTAAGATTTGGGATTTGAGGGGCAGCAACTGGGAACTGAGGAGGAAGAGGAAAAATCCATGCCAAAAATAATAAATCAAAACCTCTAATTTAAAAAAAGAATCTTGGGGCGACGGGGTGGCTCAGTCAGTTAAGTGACAACTCTTGATTTCAGCTCAGGTCATTATCTCAGGGTTGTGACATCAAGCCCCCAATACCCACCCTTGGTGCAGAGTCTGCTTGAGATTCTCTGTCTCTGCCCCTCTCTGCGCCATGCGCATTTTCTCTCTCTTTCTCTTGCTCTGGCTCTCAAATAAATAAATAAAATCTGAAAAAATAAGTCTTATTTCATTTTTATCTTACTCTTTTTCATCAGCAAAGTGTATAAGAGAAAATTTGCAGTTTTCACAGTCACCCAGGATTAGAATTTTATTATTAGAAGGGAGATATTTATGTAGCAATACAATTGAATTTTCTTTCTTTGAAAAGTAATTTCTAAATGACAGTGTTGGATAGCAATACTTCCATTAAGTTTTCATCAAACCCTTTTTGCCTTAAAAAAAAAAAGATAAAAATCCTCCCATATAGATTTTCCGTACTTTTATTAATAGAGGATTATTTATAATTTAAAATAACTTATATTATATATTCATATTATATTAATATATATTATATATTCACTGACCGTGAGTGAATTAGTATCTGTTCACTTTTACAGCTCTTTTTAAAGAAATGTGGGTAAAAAAAAAAAAAAAAGAAAGAAATGTGGGTAATCTAGGTGAGGATTCTTAGAAATTCAGCAAATAGATTACATCCCCTCATTTATTCTTATGGTAAACTTAATGCTTTCATACGATGTATGTTTTTGTCAACATCTTCAATTTTAATTTCACTTATTTGTATCATAGTCTAGATAGGGTTATCATGGTATTTTGCAATCTTATTTAAATTTGACTTTACAGAAGAGCATGTATTGGCGTGGAGGCCAAGAAAAACAAGGCTGTACCCACCTCGAGTCTAGCCCTAACATAACCTTCCCCTCCATAAACCTGAAGGAGGCTGAGGTGGAAGAAAATGGAAACAAAGTTAAACCTAAATCTCACTAACAAGAACGCTTGATAGGAGAAATGTGACACTCCACCAGGAAACTCCCAACTGTCATCATGTTAGTGTCTCATCAGAGGGAGAAACGGCCTTGACTTGATAATAACCAGGCCTCCAATATCCTGACAGTCTTTTTTACCCTGATAGCCCTTCTGAACATCCCCTTTGTCCTCACCTACTGCTGAGCCAACAGTCGTGGCCCAATTATCTACTGCCGAGTCCACCCCCACTCTGCCTTTAAAAACTCGGACTGTAATCCGGTTTGGGGTCCAAGTCCCTACTCTGCTGTGTCAGGTACACTTGGGCCCAAGCTTAAGCTTGCCAAATAAACCCTTGTGCGATTGCATTAGTGTTGGCTCCTTGGTAGACTCTAGGACGTGAAAACTCGGGGAACAACAATTGGAGGTTCCACTGAGATCTGGGAGACTCCCAGGACCCCAACCCGGAGGGTCTTGCACCAGCTGGTGAGCACACTTGCTTTTTTGTTTTTTTGTTTTGTTTTGTTTTTGTTTTTGTTTTTTGTATTATCTATTTGCGCACATACTTTGGGAGCTCCACTCTGCATTTTTTTACCTGTAGGAATTCCAGTCTGAGTATCTGGAGTCAACATTGGCTCAAGCTGACATGTGGCAGGCTGACGACGAGGGGGATGGGGCGGGGTGGGGTCTTGGGAGACGTCCCTTTGCCCCTGTCTGAAGGCTCGGCTGCTGTTATGGTCGAGCCCGGAGGATGAGGTCCGGCTGCCGTTGCGGTGAAGAGAGCCGGCTGCCGTTGCGGTCGGATTCTCCCTTAACTTCTTTTCAGTTTTGTCTTTGTGGTTGCACCGGATCATTTGTCTTTGTGCTTGTGTTCTTGTTAATTGTCGTAAGGGTATTTGTCTTGTTGTGGACTGAGGACGTGATGGGACAGACACAGACGACCCCTCTGTCTTTGATGATTGCCCACTTCTCGGAGGTCAGGGAAAGAGCTCATAACCTGAGCACTGACGTATGAAAGGGAAAGTTTCAGACTTTCTGCATGTCTGAATGACCATCCCTTAATGTTGGATGGCCCCAGGAGGGAACTTTTCAACTACCTGTTATCTTACAGGTTAAGGCCATCATCTTCAGAGAAAAACCACACAGCTACCCTAACCAAATACCTTACATCCTGGTCTGGCAAGACATGATTGAGAATCCTCCCTCCTGGCTTAAACCTTTTCTTCCTCCCAAAGTAGGACCCACATCCAAGGCTCTAGTCCTGCGGAACCCAACTCCTAAGTCTGACAAAAAGATGGAGTTCTAACCAAAGACTCCACTTTACCCTGTCCTTCAGGACACCTCCACGGAGGACCTGATTTTTCCACCACCCTACCGGGTCCCCCTTCCCCCACCATCTGCCCTCCCAGCGGAAGCATCAGGAGCTGCCGAGGGAGTGTACCCCCCCTCCCAGATGGAGGGGCCCCCATGCATGGGCCAGCAGCAGGGACACGTGAATGGACCCATCGTGTAGCCCCAGCCCCAAACCTGGGACTGGCTGATTCTACTGTCCTTCCCCTCCATGCCATGGGACCCCCTCGATGAAACAGGGGGACAGCCAATGTTATATTGGCCATTTTCTACTAGTGATTTATACAACTGGAAAACCCAAAACACAAAGTTCTCCGATAACCCAAAAGAGCTTATCAATCCTTTGGATACTGTTCTTTTCACCCATCAGCCCACCTGGGATGACTGTCAGCAGCTCTTGCAGGTTCTATTTACCACTGAGGAAAGAGAGCGAATCCAGATTGAAGCCCGAAAGTCCGTCCTGGGTAACGACAGACAGCCAACCCAGAACCCCGACCTCATAAATGCAGCTTTCCCCTTGTCTCACCCCGCTTGGGACTACAACTCGGCAGAAGGTAAGGAAAAGCTCCAGGTTTACCGCCAGACTCTAATGGCAGGTCTCAAGGCTGCAGCATACAAGCCTACCAGTCTGGCCAAGGTATATGATGTAAGACAGGGTAAAGATGAGAGTCCGGTGGCATTTCTAGAAAGGATCATAGAGGCGGTCAGACAATACACCCCTATGAACCCAGGGGCACAGAAACCCAAGCTGCCATTGTTATGGCCTTTGTTAAGCCACTCCAGACACTAAAAGAAAACTGCAGAGGGTAGAAAGACTGGGAGAAAAAAGCCTACAGGATCTGATAGTGGTAACAGAAAGAGTCTACAATAACAGAGAGACTCAGGAGGAACAACAGGCTAAGATAAGTGACCATCAGACCCAGAACCTGGCTAAGATCCTACTGGCTGCAACCATGGATGACCCACACGAAAAACAAAGACGTCTCAAGAAGTTGACTTCAGGAGCAGGTAAGGAGGATGGCCCCCACCGAAGACGCCCCAAACTGAATATGAACCAGTGTGTTTTTTGCAAGGAAAAAGGCCACTGGATGAAGGATTGCCCTAATAAAAACCAGTGTGCTTATTGCAAGGAAAAAGGCCACTGGGTAAAGGAGTGCCCCAACAGAAAACCAAAGGCCTCCACTACTATCTTGGAGGTTGAAGATTTAGATGATTGGGGGGTCGGGGTTTGGCACCCCTCCCCGATCCCAGGGTAACCCTTAAAGTGGAGGGGCAACCAATTAAATTCCCAGTAGACACTGGGGCACAACACTCTGTTTTGCTACAACCTCAAGGGAAGTTGACAAATAAGATCTCATGGGTACAGGGGTCCATGGGTACTAAACAATATTCATGGACTACCTGAAGAACAGTGGATCTCGGAGTGGGCCGGGTATTCCACTCCTTCATGGTCATCCCTGAGTGCCCATACCCCTTGTTAGGCTGAGACCTACTCACCAAGATGGGAGCCAAAATTAGTTTCCACCCTAAAGGGGCAAAGGTGCTGCATAAAGAAGGGCACCCAATCCAGGTGCTTGGCTTGAACCTTGAGGACGAATATCGTCTTCACCAAATGCCCCCAGCACCAATGACCAACACTGACCACTGGTTGCAGGAGTTTCCCCAAGCATGGGCAGAAACTGGGGGAATGGGACTGACCCAACATCAGCCAGCTATATACATTGAACTAAAGCCAGGAGCAGATCCAGTCAGGGTCCGTCAATACCCCATGCCTCTCACAGCTTGGAAGGGGATCACCCCACACATCCGACAGCTGCTAGACTCAGGCATACTGCATCCTTGTCAGTCAGCATGGAACACTCCCCTGCTGCTGGTGTGAAAGCCACACTCTAATGATTAGAGATCGGTCCAGGACTTGAGAGAAGTTAACTGACGAGTGATGGACATGCACCCTATAGCCCCAAACCCCTACACTCTCCTCTCCACCTTGCCCCTAGACAAACCTTGGTATACAGTGCTAGACCTAAAAGATGCCTTTTTCTGCTTGCCCTTGGCCCCAAAGAGCCAAGATCTCTTTGCTTTTGAACAGACGGACCTGGAGAAGGGCATCAATGGCCAACTCACCTGGACTCGACTGCCAAAAGTATTCAAGAATTCGCCCACCATCTTTGACGAGGCACTGCATGAAGACTTAGATGAGTTCCTTGCCAAACACCCTAATCTGACTCTATTACAATACATAGATGATATCCTGTTGGCAGCAGAAGACCAGGAAACATGCCTACAAGGCACCAAGGATCTGCTCCAAGCGATAGCAACTCTGGGATACCGGGTTTCAGCTAAAAAGGCCCAGATCTGCAGAACGGAGGTGAGCTACCTGGAGTACAAATTAAGAGATGGACAAAGATGATTAACGGATGCATGGAAGGAGACCGTTATGAGAATCCCACAGCCTCGAAATGTCTGCCAGTCACGTGAATTCCTAGGGTCGGTGGGTTTCTGCCAATTGTGGATCCCTGGTTTCACTGAAATGGCTAAGCCCCTTTACAAGGCCACGAAACAAAAACAGGACTTTGCATGGACTGAGGCCATGAACAAAGCCTTCAATGATCTTAAATAAGCCTTGGTCTCCGCCCCCACACTCAGGCTGCCGGATCTGACTAAGCCCTTCCACCTTTACGTGGATGAAAAGGAAGGGGTGGTGAAGGGAGTTCTAATTCAGTATGTGGGCCCTGGAAAAGACCGGTGGCCTACCTCTCAAAGAAATTAGATGCTGTAGCCGTTGGATGGCCCCCATGCTTAAAAATTATTGCTGCGGTGGCCACCAGGGTCAAGGATGCAGATAAGCTGGCTATGGGGCAGGAACTATACGTCACTACCCCACATGCCATCGAAGGGGTGCTCAAACAACCCCCGGACCGACGGATCAGCAATGCCCACTTGACCCATTACCAGGGCTTGCTTTTAAACCCTACCAGAATTTTGTTCCAGACACCAACAGCCCTAAACCCAGCGACACTGCTCCCTAACCCTGACTGGGAAACCCCCCTACATGACTGTCAAGAAATCCTAGCTTAGGTACACGGAGTCAGAGCTGATCTTCAGGACCAACCACTGCCGAACACGAATGACACCTGGTATACAGAGGGCAGCAGCTTCGTCCAAAAAGGAATCAGGCATGCAGGGGCCGCAGTAACCACAGAGACAGAAACTGTATGAGCAGAACCATTAGCGGCCAGGACATCTGCCCAACGTGCAGAACTGATTGCGCTGCCCAAGGCACTAACAATGGGAGCAGGCAGGCGAATAAACATCTATACTGATAGCAGATATACCTTTGCCACAGCCCACATCCACGGAGCCATTTATAGAGAAAGAGGGCTCTTAACAGCAGAAGGAAAGACTATTAAAAACAAGGTAGAAATCCTTGAGCTCCTTAGAGCCCTCTGGCTGCCTAAGGCACTGGCCATCATCCATTGTCCAGGACACCAAAAACCAGACACGCCATTGGCTAGGGGAAACCATCTGACTGACTTAAAGGCAAAAGAGGCAGCCTTCTTAGTGGACCATGTCTTAGTGACCACACTGCCTGATCTGGGAGCAATGAGCTTGCCAGACAGCCTCAACTACACTGATGCAGACTTTCAATAGATTAGGCGTCTGCCCATGACACAACGAACGTTTACATGGATGATGGAGAGCTACAGATTGCAGCATAATCCTACCAGAGGAACTGGGACGGCGAGTCCTATACAAAAATGTATAAAAGTACCCACATGGGAACAATAAAATTGGAAGACTTGGTGCGACATGCAAAGACCACCATCAAAGATTCCTGATCAAAGATAAAACAGATTGTGGCAAGCTGCCACGCATGTCAATTAACTAATGCCACCACCCAGGTATCTAACCCGGGCACCCGGCTCCAGGGGGACTGCCCAGGAGCCTACTGGGAAGTAGACTTCACAGAGGTTAAACCTGGAAAATACGGATATAAGTATTTGCTAGTGTTTGTAGATACTTTTTCAGGACAGACAGAGGCATTTCCCACCAAACATGAAACAGCAGAGACTGTGACCAAGAAACTGCTAGAAGACATCTTACTGAGGCATAGTTTTCCTGTTAAAATTGGATCAGAGAACAGACCAGGATTCATCTCTAAGGTAACACAGGGAGTGGCACTGGTGCTTAGGGCAGACTGGAAATTACATTGTGCATATAGGCCCCAAAGCTCAGGACAGGTAGAAAGGATGAACAGAACATTAAAGGAGACCTTAACTAAATTAGCCCTAGAGACTGGCGGGGATTGGGTGACTCTCCTCCCCTTCGCCTTCTATAGGGTACAAAACTCCCCATATAAGATGGGGTGTACCCTCTAGGAGATCATGTTCGGTATTCCTCCACCTATTATTCCCAACTTAAAACCTGAGGTACTTGCTGAGTTTGATGATCACCAACTCCTCTCTCTCTCTCCAAATGTTATAATGGACCCATGAACAGGTGTGGCCTAAGCTGAGGGCCCTCTATGAGACCGGGCCACCCCTGGACCCCCATCGATATCAGCCAGGTGACTGGGTGTACGTCCAGAGACACCAACACCAGACATTTCAACCACGCTGGAAGGGACCTTACATCGTGATCCTGACTACTCCCACCGCTCTCAAGGTCGACAGGATTACTTCCTGGGTCCACTACACCCATGTCCAGCCAGCTGACCCACGTGCCGTTCTCACGGATTTTGTTCCAGAATGGAAGAGCCAGCTGGACAAGGACAATCCCCTAAAGCTGAGACTGAGCTGCTCTCACATACCCCACTAATGTTACTTATACTATGCCCTCTTTTTACACCAGTGCACAGTGTGATAAGTAACCCTCATTATCCTCCTTCTCCTCTTTACCTTTGGGCCCTGCATTATCAATAGATTAGTTACTTTTGTCAAAGACAAAGTCAGTGCAGTTCAACTCATAGTACTCAGACAGCAATACCAAACACTGGACTTTGTTACTGAGGCCAGCTTGGACCCATGATTGGGCCTTCCTTAGGTTCCTCTGAGAGGGGGAAATGTGGAGGCCAAGAAAAACAAGGCTGTACCCACCTCGAGTCTAGCCCTAACATAACCTTCCCCTCCATAAACCTGAAGGAGGCTGAGGTGGAAGAAAATGGAAACAAGGTTAAACCTAAATCTCACTAACAAGAACGCTTGATAGGAGAAATGTGACACTCCACCAGGAAACTCCAAATTGTCGTCATGTTAGTGCCTCATCAGAGGGAGAAACAGCCTTGACTTGATAATAACCAGGCCTCCAATATCTTAACAGTCTTTTTTACCCTGATAGCCCTTCTGAACATCCCCTTTGTCCTCACCTACTGCTGAGCCAACAGTCGTGGCCCAATTATCTACTGCCGAGTCCACCCCCACTCTGCCTTTAAAAACTTGACTGTAATCCGGTTTGGGGTCCAAGTCCCTACTCCACTGTGTCGGATACACTTGGGCCCAAGATTAAGCTTGCCAAATAAACCCTTGTGCGATTGCACTGGTGTTGGCTCCTTGGTGGTCTCTTGGACATGAAAACTCGAGTACAACAGGCATATGTTTTTCTTAGAATTCTGTGTATTTATATACATTTGATGAGTGTACCATGTCACAGAAAACAAACCAATGACTTTTAAATTTTCATTAAAATAGTTTCAAATCCTTGCCCACTCACTTGGGGAAATAATGATCCATATAAGCTGAATGATAACTAACAGAAAATTCCTTTTTATTTTTTAAAGATTTTTATTTATTTATTTGACAGAGAGCACAAGCAGGCAGAGAGGCAGGCAGAGAGAGAGGGGGGAAGCAGGCTCCCTGCTGAGCAGAGAGCCCGATACAGGGCTCAATCCCAGGACCCTGAGATCATGACCTGAGCCAAAGGCAGAGGCTTAACCCACTGAGTCACCCAGGTGCTCCCAAAGTTCTTTTTAAATATAAAATTCTATTGACCCATAACTTTCAAAAAAACTTTTATTTTTTTCATTTTAACAGAATCCACACATTTTTAAAAAGGGTTTATGATCAAGCTTGCTTAGATAGTATCAAGAAATGTTGAGGAAGCCTATAAAATCTCACTTTTTAAAAGTCATTCTCTTCTTGTGTTTCAGAAGATAAATAACTTAATTGACTTGGTTTTATTTTATTTTTTTTAAAGATTTTATTTATTTATTTGACAGAGAGAGATCACAAGTAGGCAGAGAGGCAGGCAGGGAGAGAGAGAGGAGGAAGCAGGCTCCCTGCTGAGCAGAGAGCCCGACGCGGGACTCGATCCCGGGACGGGAGATCATGACCTGAGCCGAAGGCAGCGGCCCAACCCACTGAGCCACCCAGGTGCCCAATTGATTTGGTTTTATACATATGTTTTTTCTTAATACAAATTCAAAAGGACAAAAAATAACATTCTAAAAAATAATTCTTATACTTTGCAGGTAAACATACAATACAGTATTATATTTATAATAATGACTAATACTATATCACGATTCACTATATATCACCCAACTACCATGAATGTATTCCTGGTCTCATGATTTAACTATGCAGAATTTTGTAACCACTAAGAACAAAATATGTGAAATGGTCTCCCACATTGCTTGATATATACCTCAAGTACTTTTGGAGTTCAGCACTCCAAAATGTAGGGATATGCCCTTTCTCTCAGAGTGGAAATCACATCTGTTATTAATATGGCATTTTACTATTTTGTAGGAAGTAGCTCAGCTCAAATTTCAATTGTTTATCCAAGATTCACACGTGTGACTAGAGGAGATGTGAGTATTATCAATAGTGTAACAGCAATGTATATTTCAGCCAGGTACGTGTGCTCTACATCTTTTGACTTGCAGAATCCTCACAAGAACCTCTAGAGGTAAGTAATATTATCACCCAATGTTTTTGCACTTAAAACAACTGACACACACAGAGGTTAAATAACTTGCCCAAGGTCACACAGCTAGTAAGGGGCAAAGGTGAGGTTCAAACCCAAAAAAACCTTTCTTTGGGGTCTGTGAGCTTAACTATTACTCTGTAATAACAACAGTCTGTTTCCAGAAAGGTCTTTAAAGGAGTATTAAGGAAGTCCACAGAAATACTTGCCAAGGACAAAGGGCCAATGTGCAGTCAAATGCTCTACCACTGAGCTATACCCCCACAAAGGGCCAATGTGAAAAGAAGAAAGGAATTCTGAGTGTTGCTTCTACTATACTCTGTGTGTGACTTGAAACAAAGTTCTGAGAAATGGAGCCCTAAAGGAGAACAAATTTAGGGAGATGAGAATTAATTAGGTTAACATTAGCTACTGTACACATAAACCTCAAATATTTAGTAGCTTAGAATAACAGAAATATATTTTTTAAATTGTGGCAAACTGTTCTTAATAATTTATCATTTTAATCATTTTTAAATGTAAAGAAAATGTATTTTTTACTTATAGAAGAGTCCAAGGTGTTCTGGCTCCTTCCATCCTACATTCTGACATTCCCTGAGGTCTTAGAGCTAAGAACGGAAAAAGAAGATGCACCTACTTCTTAAACTCCTTGGCCTGAAAATAATACACATCAGCTCTGCAAAACTGTGATTGTGAAATTGTGGTGAACTAGTTCTGTAATTCTACTGAATGCACAGAGGGGTGGGGAGCTCAGAAATGTTTTAAATACTTGGGTAGCAACTTCTTGGAACTAATTCTACATAATGGAACTCTGGTAGACCGCTGGCCGTCTCTGCTGAAACAGCTCCTTCACGAAATTCTTTCCAATCACCGACAACACCAGAAGCACTACTTTGGAACCCAGGAAAAACACTTAAGGCAAGAGATAAAAGGATCCTTCCCCCATTCACAGAGAACCAGTTGGTGCCATGAAGCCTTTATCAAGTCAGGGCCACTGTCAGGGTCTGCATTAAGAGGGCAGAACACTCACAACTTTGCCAACAGGTGTCACTACATGTGGCAGAGACATTAGCATCTTTGCCATAGCAGACTGGCCAGCAATAGTGCGTCTGGCAGATGACCGAGAGCAGAGCCACATTTGCTGGGCGTGGAAGTTGAAGGCACTTTTGGCAGGCATCAACAAAAGGAAGGTTGCGGGGGGATGGTTCCTGGGCACCTGAGAGTATGCTCTGTGACTGCATGTGAGCCAGCCCCTGCAATTCACAGAAACCAGTCAAGAGGAAGGCTGTTTTAAGATAGGTTGGTAGGGACAAAACAAAAGAAATACTATAGAGACTTTGGCTTTACCTCAAGGCTTCTGTGGGCTTGAAACTGAAAAAAAAAAAAAAATCTGAAAAATCCTCACAATTTCCTGAATATCATCAAACTAAATTTTATTGGCAAGTAGTCCTGGTCCCATGGTTTATTTAAGCAGAATTTTGTAACAACTAATAGCAAAATATATGCTTCCTTAGGAGAACAGTCACCATCTGAGTGATAAGAAAGTACATGGGAAGAATCCAAATTTACAGATTGGGGAGCTAAAGCTGGGGGATTGGCTCCCTGGAAGCCACTTCACAGCTTCAACGACCCGCAGCTTTGAGGCAGGGAACAGATATCTGCTGAAAACTATTGGATGTGGCACACATTGGCTTTCAGGATCAGACACCTGCCTTGAAGAGGATGAATTAGGACCTAGGGCTGCTCAGAGGAGCGGGTAAAAAGCCGAGCTTCAGCGAGTGGATTCGCAGGGGTGAGGGGTGAATACATTGCAGGCAGCTAAAAAGAATCACAGGAACTGGGGTGAAGAGAAGAGACTTCCAAGTCCCAAGACCCCAGAGGTCTCTAAGGTGTCAAAACAGGGCTCCATAGTCTTCAATCTGGAACGGTATCCATAGGACTTAGGAAAGAAACGGTCTTCAACGTCCAGAGCACTAGATAGGAAGCTTGGAAGGTCCTGAGCAGAGCCTTAGAGATGTCTGATTGTGACCGGGTGGAGAAGGCTGAAGCTTGGAGCCAGAAAGAATGCTGCTCACAATCCAGAGGAGGACCTGGATTGACCTAGGGTAAAGTGTGGCCCCAGGAACAGAGTCAGTATCACCTGGGGACTTGTTTGAAATACAAATTCTTGGGTTCCATCCCAACTCTTCTGATTAAGAGTACTTAGTCAGAAATCCTGAGGGTAGAGCCCAGAAACCTGGGTTTTTAGTAAACCATTCACGTAATTTTGATGCAAACAAGGGACTCAGAAGACCCAACGGGATGGAGGGAGATAAATATTGGGGATTAATATCAGACCAAAGACAGACCCCGAGTAGTAAGCAACACAATGGAGGCTATGATCCGGGAATCCCAATCTCCTTTCACCAATCTTCCAACAGATTTGGAAATGGGAGACCCATTAAGACCCAGACACAAACTGTATAAAGTGAGACCAACATTTCAACTTACGTTGTGAACCTGTGTGAGATCAACAGGCACACTCACATAGATGGGTTTCACGCTAACCTTGAGTGTCTACTCATCTCCTGTCATTACCCCATCAATTCCCTGTGTTCATTACACTTTCACTAGCCCCCGCTGGGTGCACCACACAACCCACTCCTATAACCATGTCCTTTTCATCAGCATTCAAGATAAACACACAATAAAATCTTGTACACTCCCTGTTATTTCTCCTCCTTATCAAACTCACTAGTATGGTGACGGTATTATTTTCTACTTTATGTTACTGCTTGTGAACGACATTTCAGCCCCATCATTGAATCATAACTGAACTGATCTTAGAGTTACAATATTTTCATTTTTCTACAGAAAGATGCAATTCAACTTACAAACAATACATTTACAACTGAACTTTGGAACATGTCCATAGATGGGAGGTGGAATGATTGGCATAATTCCTCACAAACTGAAACAGAAAAAAAAAAAAAAAAGAAAAAAAACCTACACAAAAGGTACCATCAAGGAGATGAAACAAGTTCTACCACAGCGTTCCGAATCTGCTTTCAAATGCTGGATCTAGCTTCTCTTCCCTTCCCTCCATTGAAAAAAGAGGAAAGATAAAAAAGAAAGGAATGAAGGAAGTGGGGGCATAATTTAGAATTGCATAGGTTCTTTTTTTTTTTCTGCTACTTGTATACACTTTTATTTACCTACCAAAGGGAAAACCAATGTTCACTAAAAACTGTTTAACCTATATTCTCAAGAGTGAAGGTGTTTAATTTACTATCTACTTTTAAAAGGCTTCAAATAAAATACAACTAGAAGAATAAACAAAGAATTCAGATTATAAAACTCTCCAGATAATTAATTGTCATAAGAATATTGGGACTGCAGTTAAAAAAAGCAATTTTCCATAGTTTACTTGGAAGTAGAGAAAAACAGTACCAAATCTACATATTAAGTTATAACAGGTACTTGTAAGTGAACAGTATCAAACTGTATAACTTTTTAAAAAAATTTTTATTTTAAGTAGGCTCCACATCCAACATGGGGCTTGAACTCATGACCCTAAGATCAAGAGTTACATGCTCTACCAACTAGCCAACCAGACATCCCTCAAACTGTATAGCTTTTAAAAATTAACCTTTGGGGCACCTGGGTGGCTCAGTGGGTTAAAGCCTCTGCCTTAGGCTCAGGTCATGATCTCAGGGTCATGGGATCGAGCCCCGAATCGGGCTCTCTGCTCAGCAGGGAGCCTGCTTCCTCCTCTCTCTCTCTGCCTGCCTCTCTGCCTACTTGTAATCTCTGTCAAATAAATAAATAAAATCTTTAAAAAAAATTAACCTTAAAATTGTTAAGAACTGTATGAAAATTGATATTATTTTTCAAGTTCTCCCAAAAGCTCCACAAAATCAGTGATGTACCATTCTGTTTTATCTCTTACTTGTTGTCTGATCACATTTCCTCTAAATGTAATGGAAACATCAGCAGTAAGAAAGGCTTCTATGTCTGTGGCTCCATCTCCAATCGTAACCATTTCCTTCGAATGAGATTTTTCCTTCACAAGTTTAAGAACTTTTCTTTTCCCACCAGATTTGGCTGTTGGCTGCCTCATCAAAACCTGCTTATTCACCATCAAAGTAGAAGTTCAGCCTACTGGCAAATATGTTGGTCTATGCAATACTGAACTTTGAAGCAACATGTTCTACGATCCTTGTAAAGCCACCAGATAAGAGGAAAACCTGAACATTTCGCTTTTGCAGGCGACCTACTAGCTCTCTTGTGCCCTGAGTCAGGTGTTGGGGTGTGTGTGGGGGGGGTCTATACTATGAGCCTTCACACCTGCTGCCGGGAGCGCAAGATGGGAGCTAAGAGTTCTGTGAGGGCCCCTGTGAAAGGCACTGCCCCCCTACACAGCTCACCGTTGTCATTCCACAGAATTTGGGTAGCTTACCAATTCCATCTTCTCTGAGGATTGTGCTAGCCACATCAACACACACTTCATCAGCTGGATAGAAAGGTTTCCTCTTTTCTCAATCTGAAAGGGAGACCATCCCTGGAAGAATTTTCCTTGTTTCTCCAGGGCTGGATTCCTAGGAGATGACACTCTTCTCTTCCTGCTTCTTTCTTGTCTAAAAATGCAGTGTCAAGTTCTGAATACAAACTTCTTCATGAGAGATTTTGTGGGTTAGGCAAGAGCAGGAGCCCGCGCTGCTGCTCCTTCCTGGGCTCCTCCCCACCCCCCACCACCACCTCTCACCTTCCACCTCCCACCTCCTGGGCTTCTGCAGCTGTAACCCCCAGATTGCAGGGGGCCCATGGCTGGCTCTGAGGTTCAGTCCCAGAATCCCAAGAGAGGTGACTTGTGCAGACCTGCAGAGCTTTTACTGAACAATCATATGAAATCTGTTGATAAGTGCAGTGGCTTCTGGTAGCTTTTGCTTGTGCATTCCTAGACTCCACTGGCATAGATTCGTATCACCGGGCTGAATTACCCTGATTTGCAAACCCATCTCAGAACGCCTAAAGAATAAAGCATCTGTGTAGCACTCAAAACATCAGTGGGACTCACTAACCTTGTTCTCTGAAAAAGGAATTAATCCTGCCTCTTGCAGTTAGACCTAGATGGTTTTACCCCAGAAAAAGAAATCTTAAGGGTAGGGAAGATTTTACATGGCGAGAGGATGCTAATGGAGAGGGTCCAGGATGAATCGTTAAGTAATTAGGAAGAAAAGAAGGCTGATGAGGAAGCTAAGAAATGAACACCTTTCTGCAATAAAAGGGCCAGGGAGTGGGCCCAGATTTGCAACTAAAGAAAAACAAATCCATTTCTTTCTAGACCTTATTGCTTTTTCTCCATAAAATCACAGTGATGGGCTAAATTACAGTTGCTACCCTAGGACAAGTCATTAGTGTTAAAGATTCTCAGGTTGAGGAATGTCCAGCTAAACAAATCATAGGGTAAGGAGACAGAAGCCCTTTTAGATGAATTAGGGATGACCTGAAAAAGAAACGAGTTTCAAATCAGTCTCCTAAGCCAGGTCTAGCAAAAATGACATGGATTTCAACTCCTGCCACCACAACAAATACTAAGTGTTCCCAACAGGTAACGAGAGCCAGAAAAGCTTCCTGCTGACTTCTTGGAAAAGGTTATGAATTCAAACCCTCTGGTGATTTTGCCTCACTTTAAAAAAATTTCTAAATAATCTCACATATGTTACTTCTCAACAGCATCATATATCCATCTATACCCACCTAGAAGTGATATTAGAGTGATGGCTGTAACAGACTGACCCCAAAATACAGTGACTTTAAGGGAAAAAACATGTTTTTTTAATATTACAGAACTGGCAAAGGAGTTTTATTCCACATGATCATTCAACACAGTGGGGAAGCAGAAGGCTGAGAAAAAAACATAACTAAAGTCTTAAAAACCAGTTCAGGGAGTAGTACATTTCACTTCCAGACATATTCTATTGCCTCACTTAACTGCAAAGTAGACCGGCACATGTAATCTAACCAGGCAGACATCTCCCCAGCTTCAAGAGGGAATAATTTTCGTAGGTAGATAGTTGATTCAGGTTCAGCTTCAGGTTCAGATTTAGTTTTGAGAGGTTCTATTATTTTCTCAACTTTAAAAAAACAAGGCTTAGGCTCATGAAAGATATAAAGCTTTCCTAAAGTTGTACACCTCGTCCACGAACAATTTAAAGACTCCAGCCTAGATCTTCCAAGTTTCAGAGGGCTTCGAAAGCTATATAACACCACAGAAGATTTTAGAGGAAGAAGACATACAATGCAATGTTTTTTTAAGAAGACAATTTGTCACTATTGTGAAGAGTAAATTGTAGAAAGAAGATACAAAGACATGCAACTATAGAAACAATGCAAGCCAAACTCAACAAGGGCCGAATCTAAAACGGTGGTGATTAAAAGATGAAAGATTATTAGAGCAGAGGTTCAGAGTTTGGGGCCCATAGAAACGCCTCCATATTGTCAAACTCATCAGTCACTTCACTGCCATTTTACTGAAGCCTCTCCAGGTTCTCCTCCCACTTCTCTGGCCCCTCCTTCTTGGTCTCCTTTGCTGCTCCTCCACTGATATCAATTCCTAAACTTTAGCTGACTCCAGGGTTCCATTCTGAACCCTCTTTTCTGTTCACCTTCCTCTCCCCATTCCCTGCCCACCCCCCAAGGCTCTCTCATCTAGGTCCTCAGCTTTTTTTTTTTTTTTTAAAGATTTTATTTATTTATTTGACAGAGAGAGATCATAAGTAGGCAGACAGGCAGGCAGGCAGAGAGAGAGGAGGAAGCAGGCTCCCCGCTGAGCAGAGAGCCCGAAGCGGGACTCGATCCCAGGACCTGAGATCATGACCCGAGCCGAAGGCAGCGGCTCAACCCACTGAGCCACCCAGGGGTCCTCAGCTTTAAACTGCATCTTATCCATTATCTCTTACAGGGTAAATCTACATAACACACCACCCAAAGCACAGTGCCTTTCAGCAGTCAATGTTCATTGAGCTCAACACTCTGCAAACTGGCCTAGTGCTCCTGCCATCTTTGACTGCACTTAAGTACTGTCTGGGTGCCTCTGCCTATAGATTAATCTCGGAAGGCCTCCACTGGGATGACCAGGCCCATCAAGTCTAATACACTTGTCTTTCATCTCCAACTGACTAGTCTAGGGATGTTCCCATGGTCATAAAAGAGGGCAAGAATAAAGCCAAGCCAATCACAAGTGTCTTCAAAGCCTTGGCTTCCATCATGTTTGTAAACATCCCAATGGCCATTAATGAGAGGGCATGGTAAAGGACATTGATATGGGAGAGATGAAGAAGTAGATTCATTCTGAAGTCCTCTACAGATGTATATGCAAAGCCACTCCAGTTTATTTCTCTGAGTCCTGATCTCTTTTGAGATCAGACATGTATGTCAAATGGCCTAATGGACAGTGCTTTTGCATTTCTAGGCATTTCAGACAGCATATTTGAAATTGAACTTTTCTTGAGCGCCATAGTTCAGTTGGTTAAGTGTCTGCCTTCAGCTCAGGTCATGATCCCCTGCTCAGTGGGGAGCCTGCTTTCCCCTCTGCCTCTGCTGCTCCCCCTGCGTGTGTCCTCCCTTTCTCTCTTTCAAATAAATAAATAAAATCTTTTAAAAAAATAAAACAGAACTGAACTTTCTTTTCCAACTGATTCTCAGTAACACCTCCATCTTCTTCCATGTATCTCTTTCTCCTATAAAGACACTAGCTTTTGGATACTAGCCCCTCCCCCAATCCAGAACAACCTTATTTTAACTTGATTACGTTTGCAGAGACCCTATTTCCAAGTAAGATCATATTCACAAATACTAGGGATTAGGCCTTGAATATCTTTTTTGGAGAACACCATTCAATCCATAACTACCAGGTTGTTCTCAACAGAATATACTGAGTGATAAAAACATGGACTTTAGAGTCTGGACTACCTCGATTGGAACACCAGTTCTGTTCTTATTGGCTGTGTGATCCTAGACAAGTCACATAAATTCTCTGAACTTCAGTCTTCATATTTGTAAAACAAGGATGGGTATAACATCTGTATTATAGAGAAAATCTGAGGATTAAATGAGTTAATGAGTAGAGTGCCCAGAACATAGTAACACATGTATATTTATTCGATAAAATAAGGTCTTTACTCGTTCATCCTCAGGTCTCAGCTTAAATGTACATTCTCAAATAGCCATTTCTTGATTTCCCCTCTCTTCAAACATAACTCATAATTTTTTATTCACATGTGTGGGTTCCCAATTCCATGAGGGCAGACTGTGTATATTTTGTTTACCACTGTATTCCTAGCACCAACAAAACGTTTTGCATATGATGAATGTTAAATAAATGTTCTTGAATGAATAATTACGGAGGGTTCAAGCTGGCAACTTAATTACTGTGAGTTTGCGGGTGCTTGATTCTCTCTCTCCAACTCCCTCCTCTCCCTTCTCTAAGAAGCATAGGAAAAGAATGAGTTTCAAATTCATAACATCCAGATTAGGTTTGGTCTCTTTCTCTGTAGCTTCACAGAAGAATAGAGATGTCTTAACCAATGGTTTTCTACAAAATCTATCCCCTAAAAGAGAGAAGACAAAGAAGAGCAACATGGAGCCAAAGTGGAGGGAGAGCAAAAGGATAAGTGCATCAGTAATGATCACAGTGTATGCAATCACCAGGTGGCAATTCAATTAAAAAACACCAATCTCAACCAGTTATGAATTCATATGCATTAGTAGGAATGTGTTCTGTTTATAATAACCATGGAATAGAGGGGACTGGGGGAGGAACACAAGCATAGCTTGTGCCAGAGAAACTGCCTGCTCTTCCTCATTGGTAGAAGTCTGGTTCTACCAACAGGTAGGAAGATGAGACCCAGGTTTTGCCATTTTTATCTACAGAAACAAACAAACAAATAAAAAAAAAATCCAGATACTTCACCCTCCAGGTAACAAAGGGAGTCTGAAAACTCACCCAGATCTCATTATTTGATCTCCAGATTGAGGCGCATCCTTTACATCCTGGATCCTAAGATACCTTTAACCACATCTGTTGCCAATACAAGTTGAAAGACGAGTAGTTCTGCTATTGTGTGGTAGGTATTTTAGATATATTTACTCATTTAATCTTCCTACAGCCCTATTATGTGAGTAGCATTATCCAAGGTGACTGAATAGGCGATAGAGCCAGGATATAATTATGACCTGATTATTACAGGGTTCATAATCACTGCGCCAGAAGGGTCCGACTTGCAATTTGACACCCTTGAGGTTATTAGTAAAACCTAGTCCAGCAGTTTCTTAAATCGTGGTCCGCTGAACCCTGCATCGAAATCAATGGTAGTCTTTGTTAAAAACTCAGATTCCCTGGCTCTAAGACGGAAGGAATGGGGCGGGGGGTCAGAAAAAGCACCTCCAAGTGATTCTCTTGCAGGACATTATGGACGCAGATGATTCTTATGCACGAGGACCACACACACTGGCCTCGGGTACTATCGAAAATTGACAACATACCGCCCTGGCGGACTTGAGCCCAGCTTGCCATCCTCTAACCAAATCCACTCCCAGAGCCACCTCAGTCGCAGCCGCAGTCGGAAACTGAGCACGCGCAGTGCTTAGCTCTCAGAAGCTGGGCGGGGCTCCCTAAGAGCCCGCCCCCTCGTTACACGCCTGCGCCGGGAGCAAGGCTCTCCCTAAGTAACCTAATGCCGGCGTCTCCCCTCAGCTGTCCAGAGCCCCGCCCCCGAGTCTGGGACCAATCAAATCCCAGGTTGCTGAAGTTCGGGGCCAATGCACAGGGCCGTCTTTTATTCCTCTCTGCAGTTTGAAACTGTCAGGTCGCTGCCAAGGGAGCCGGTTTACCGCTGTTGTTTCGGCTACGACGCGGCGAGGAGAAGGGGAGGCAGGCGTCTGGGTTTGTGGAGAGCCGCGACGGTGGGTAGCGGCGCCCCCGACGGAGGGAGTGGAGTGGGGTTGAAAGTGCCTCGGCTCCGGTTTCCGCTCCCGGGACTCAGTACGGAGCCGGTGACGTCTTCCCCGAGACGTGGGCTATGTGCTCTTCTGCGGGTCGCAAGGTGTAGACGTTTCCCTCTCCGAGGGGTCCGGGAACAGAGGACAGGAGTGAGGGGTACTTGAAGTATAGCGGTTCCTATCGCCATAGGTTCCGGTCATTTAAAAACGTAAGGAGAAAAGTAACCATGGCTAACGCTTTTTTTAAGAGTGTGATTCAAACCACGGTGGGAAAGAAGGTAATCCAAGAGAATTTCAGCCCTTCCAGAATTTCACACCTGGTGTCCTCTGCTTCTAGTCCCTTACGTGGGGCGGGGCTGGCGCATCTCCTCTCCTTTACTGCAGCTAAGATGGGTGAAGAGCGCGGGGACGTCACCCTGCTGCCAACTTGCACGTTAATTCACTCTTCCTGTCTCTTGGGGTTACATTTGAATTCCCGGACCCCTCTTTCCTTAGCAGCCAGGTATTTACCAAGACGTACTTTGATTTCTCTGGCAATCGAGAAGTACCCAGAACTTCCTATCTCGTGGTTTCTAGTATCTTGGGTTAGAAAATATTGGAAATTTAGTGAACTGATTCACATCTGCCACCCATTAAAGCAAGTTTCATTTTTCTCCTTTCTGAACCTAGAAACAGTAAGAAAATGCTGCGGTTGTAGAGTTTCAAAGAAACTGTCGTACCTTGCTGGCATCAAAGCAGGGCGGATGGAAGGCCTAATGTCCTATTTTCCAAAAATACAGTAGTTTTGTGGCTGCAGTGTCTATTCAGAGACTCTTTTTGAATTCTGACCCAACTTTTCAACTTCTTTCTTTATTGAATAATCCGCACCAGCCCACCTCCACTCCTGCTGTCTATAGGGCATGCGAATACATCCTGAAAGAAGTGAATGAATATAGAAATTAACCAGGTTACCAGGGTGGTGGATTTGACGTCCATGAAGCAGCCCTTCCTTGCTGGGCGTGTGTGTGCTTATTTTATCCTCCCTAATTGGCTTAACTAAAGACAGCCAGGCTGCGACTTAGTTTACTTACCAGGTGTGTACACAGTAATACTTAATGAATAAAGTTAAGTTTTCATGAACGAATCCCAGCCCATGTTTCCTTTCTAATATTGTACTTTTCCCCGTATCTGACTTTTCTACTTGAATTTTCTTATTTCATTTATTTTTCAGGCTGCTGTTTCACCTTCCACTGAAATTGTTCAGGTAGATGTCTGCAACTTCTTACTGCGGTATTCAGGAGACCCCAGTTTTCATCTTTCTTTGGCATCTGACTAAGCATTCCCTTCCCCAAGTTTTTATGATGCTTTTCTTTCTGATAATTCTACCACTCTGACTTCCTTTTCTGTTTGGCTCTTCTCTTAGAAGAGCTGAATTAGAAACACTAAATGTTAGTGTTTCTAGTTTTTATTCTC
Organism: Neogale vison; assembly: GCF_020171115.1. Lineage (NCBI taxonomy): Eukaryota > Metazoa > Chordata > Mammalia > Carnivora > Mustelidae > Neogale > Neogale vison. The sequence goes on from NC_058091.1 coordinate 215,117,371, forward strand.
CTTCCACTACTCTAGTAGGCCTTTAACTTTGTTAGGGTTATAGGCCCCTCTGAACACATATTAGAAGCTAAGGATCCTCAGGACACCTGGGTGGCTCGGTCAGTTAAGCGGCTGCCTTTGGCTCAGGTCATGATCCCAGGGTGCTGGGATCAAGTGCCACATCAGGCTCCTTGCTCAGTGGGAATCCTGCTTCTCTCTCTATTTGCTGCTTCCCCTGCTTGTGCTTTCTATCTCTCTCTCTCTCTGACAAATAAATATTTTTAAAAAAATTAAGGATCCTCTTACTAGAAAAATATACATATGCATTTATCTAAAAATATTGCATGTAATTTGGGTGTATGGACCTCAGAATAAGAACTCTTTCTGACACTCTGTTTTATATGTGATCTTATCCTCTCCCATGTTCAGTATTTCCCGTTATACTGATGATTCCTCAAACTTGATCTCTACCCTGTACCTCCAGGGCAGAGCTCCCTCACTGCTTAACTCCAGAAAGCACCATTCACATTGTAGCCCTTGTGAATGGCAGTCTCTGGTGTATAGTGTAAGGGTTGGGGCCATATCCTGCATATCTAAAGCTACACTTCCTGCCTCAGATGCCTCACACCCAAATCCTCTGATACTGAACCCATTGTCCTCTGTCCAGCCTGCTTACCTTCCTACATTTCTTGCCTTGGAGAGTGGCACTATTATCTGTCTGATTACCAAACCAGAAATCTGGAGGCTGCCGATATTACAATACAAGCCTAATCATGTCATCACTTGTTTAAAACATTGCAGTAACCTCTCTAAGGTAAAAAACACATTTTTTTGACCTGACATGATCATGATCTTCCATGTTCTGGCTGCCCCTTTCCTTGCCTATTCAATCCTTTGCCAAGTCTTGCTCTGCACTTTTTGCTTCAGCCTTACAGTCCACTTATGTTCCTGGTATACACGCCCATGCCTCTGTGTCTGCTTCTGCTGCTCAGATGCCTAGCACATCCTTACAGCTTTAATCTGTTAGATCTCAATACCTGGTTCATCTTTTCCATGAAAACCTACTCTGGTTCCATTCCACTTCTTCACCATCATGATCCTACCCCATGAAAAATAGCTACTCTTTCCTCCCTACTTTGTACCTCTGTTGTTTTGGTGTACTAGCTTTTTCTTTTTCTTTTTCTTTTTTTTTTTTTGGTTAATCATTTGTATTTTATGTATGTCTGGCTGTCTCTAAGATTATAATCCATGAGAACAGGACTTTTCATCTTACATTCCTCACCATTGTCTTCCGTATAACTGTGTTCAGATAGTTTGAATAGTCACTACTTGTCCTTTGTGTTTTTTTTAAAGATTTACTTATTTATTTTAGAGAGAGAACCCAAACGAGCAGGGAGAGTAGGGGGGAGAAGAGGGAGAGAGAATCCCAAGGAGACTCCATGCTGAGCGCAGAGCCCAACATGGGTCTCAGTCCCGGGACCTCAAGATCATGACCTGACCCCAAATCAAGATTCAGACACTCAACCAACTGAGCCTCCCAGCTGCGGTTGTAGAGTTTCAACCTTTAAATAATTTGTTTACTAAAAGTGCAAACAATAATTTGTTTACTAGAAATTTTATTTTTTTGGTTAGGGCTTTTAACAATTTTTCTATGGCATGTAGGAATCTATTGTTCTGTACAGTCTTGCTTTTCTTAAAATATTCCCAAATGTTAAGTTTCTCAAGCAAAGCATTTGCACAAAAGCATTTGCACAGTTATCTTACAGGAAAACATACAGCACACAGATTGCCACACATTGCTCAAGAACGTTGATCATAGGACACTGGGTGGCTCAGTTGGTTAAGCATCTGCCTTCATCTCAGGTCATGATCCCCTGGGGTCCCAGGATCGAGCCCTGCATCCAGCTCCCTGTTCTGCAAGGAGTCACGAAGCTCTTGCTTCTCCTTCTGCTCCCCCCAACCCCCGCTGTCCCACCTCATGTACTCTCTCTTGTTAACTCTCTCTCTCAAATACATAATAAAATCTTTAAAAAAAAAAAGTACAGTGATCGCTGTCTGTTCTCAACAGACCCCATTGTGGATATGTCTGATAAGCTCCCATTTCTCTTTAACCTTTCATAGATTTGTGTCATCTGCTTGACTATATTAAAAACTCACTGCTGTTGGGAATTGAGTCTTTTACTTTTTTTTTAAATTATTTGTAGGTGCTCAATATGTTGAGTGATTTTAACATTTCACAGGATTATTATTTACAGGATAGGATATGTGTATATGTAGAGAACATGTTATTTTAGTTTAAATATCAAGTGATTTTCTATTATGTTGTAGTGTTTGTGTAGAATGTCATCAGATGAGGAGAAAGGCTCACTTCCCATTTTGCAGAATGACTCTGAGCGGGGCAGTTCTGTCTCTTCAGATCTTCAGGTAGGAAGACATGTCTAAATTTGTCGTGACTTCTCTATTTTAAACAAGGGACAATATGAGGGAAAACTAGGAATACATTTTCCCTTATTCGTGCCATTTACATTTATAATTATGTTTTATATATAGTGTATAACAAATTATAATAATATCAGATGTCAAGAATTCACAGACTTTGGGACACACATACCTTACATTGTTTGAACCTTTCAGAAAATAGTCATGAACTCTTCACTTTTCATGCAAAAGATTCAAACAGCACAATGAGAGAAGCTGGAAATCTCAAGAAACTTTTTTCTGAAGGTTTTCTCAATATAGGTCTCTGTTCTGAATGCTGCTTTCACTTTAATGCAAATTAGTATAATATCAAACCACCCAGAGTTCTGGGGACTTAGATTCCTTCCTGTTCTACTTGAGGTTCTAATCCCTGTTGCTACAACGTTCAGCACATTCTGCTGCGCGGGACCTGGATGGTGACAGATAAATGGTGTGGTTTTTTAATGAACTCTTTTACATTTATTTCTAAATGTTTATTATTGGAAATGTGGATTCAGATTTCTAGAGTAGATTTTTAAGTGTGAGAGCCTGATACATAGCTTGAATTTTATAGTTATATCAGTTACAAGGGGAAAACTGGATGTTATGTTTATGCTTCAATAGAGTAAGTTGTTTTTGACACTGTAATATGAGAAAAGTTTTAAGAAGATATTTTATGAAACATATGTGTTCCTTTAATTGAAATTACAGATTTAGAAATTGGGAAGCTATTGAAAAAATAGCTGTGACTTTTTATTAGGGTAAAAGTAGTCTGGAATTGTTAGGTACATGTTTCATCCTTGCCTTCCGTTTGGATGTACTTCTACCTAGTGCTGTCTTTTAAGGTAACAGTGCTTTCCTGAAGTTTTTATCTCTAACTTTTCCAGACTTCCTTTAGAAAAGAACTGATTAACTCATTTATACTTTTGATATTGCGATTTATAATAAATATATTTTGGTCCTCATCCCTATTTTTGGCACACAGTGTCAAAAACCTTTGAAATTTCTTAAATAATGAGAGTGATAAATGTGTTACACTACAAGGTGACTTTTGCATCCCCCTGGTTGCTGAGGAGCCAACCACATGTTTAGAGAGTTGGAACTTTTAGACTTACCCACCCTGAGCTCCAGGAAGGCTTGAGCTTGCTACTGGTGTCTGAGATTGGGGGAGGTGAAGTCTTGTGGCACTGAGCCCTTACTCTGTGGAATCTGCTGCTATCTGCAGTGGATAGTGTCAGAATTGAGTTGAATTGTAGGACACTCAGCTAATGACTAAGAATAGCTTGTTGCTGGTAGGGGAATAAACCCAGATATTGTAAACCTTTTAAAAAATGTAAACACTTTGTGAGTTCCCAGGTTGTCATTTTGTCAGGAGACAAAGCTGTACATCAAAAGAATAAATCTCCAGAGTAGAAAGACAATATTGATTTATTTTTATTTTTTAAAGATTTTATTTATTTATTTGACAGAGAGAGACACAGCGAGAGAGGGAACACAAACAGGAGAAGAGGGAGAAGCAGGCTCTCCACTAGGCAGGAAGCCCAAAGCAGGGCTTGAGCCCAGAACCCTGGGATCAGGACCTGATCTAAAGGCAGAGGCTTAACGAATGAGCCACCCAGGTGCCCAATATTGATTAATTTTGATCCTTAAATAAAAAATAACCCATTAGGGGGTGCCTGGCTAGCTCAGTGGGTTAAGCCTCTGCTTTCAGCTCAGGTCATGATCTCGGGGTCCTGGGATTGAGCCCCACATAGGGCTCTCTGCCCAGCCGGAGCCTGTGTCCCCCTCCCTCTCTGCCTGCTTCTCTGCCTACTTGTGATCTCTCTCTCTCTCTCTGTCAAATAAATAAAATATTTTTTATATATTTACATATATTATATATATTATATATATATATATATAAAATACTAGACAGAATTCATTTAATTCACTTCAGGTATTGACTAGGACCCTTCAAAGAGGTAGCTTTGACCATTGGTTATCTTCAAACTGAAGGTGAATCCAAATAATAAAACAGTTATGACTAGCAAGATGATAGTTCTCTATCTGAGCTAAACAACTTCTTATGGAGAAAAATTAATACAAAATAATCCTTTAGAATAATAACATTTAACATTCTTGAAAACCTTCCCCCCAGTTTTATAATACAAAGATAGTCTCTGGGTCTGTGCATAAGACTCTTAGAAATGACTCCTTTTAGTAGGAATATTTGTTACATTATGACCAACCCCTTGTGAATAGAGACTAAGTTCCACTATATTTTTTACTTCACAGGTATCCTTTTCTGATTTGGCTAAAGAAATAGCTAAGTATCTGTGTTAGGAAATTCTAATTTTTTTTTAAACCTAAGGAATATTCGCATAAGGTCTACACTTTGTTTCTATTTTTTATCGCTCCTTTCTCATGTGCCCTGAAGGTGTCAGCAGCTAGAGTGGAACATGTTTGCATTCATGTTCTCTTTTTATCTTCAGTATTTGTTCTCTTCCAATATTTCCCTTATACTCTTTCCATGCTGTGAAAAGAGACTCAGGGTTGTTGCTGAGTGGCTGTTTTTAGATCGTGGCTGTTGGAAAGCCACGATCCAACTCCTTTTCATCCCGAGATTGTCCTATTGTGGAGTCTTTGGGAGCAAGATCCTCAAACTAGGTTTCTGAAAAGCAGACATGTGGCTAACCGTGTCTCTGCCCATCTGCAAGGAGCTGCCTTGGAGGGAAAGCTCTTCTGCCTTGGAGCTGCTGATTGGCTTCAGGCACCTACTCTAGGTTACCTTTGTGTCACCATTGCTAAATTGACATACTGAAGGAATCTGTGTACTAATGTCCTATCACTGGAAGCAATCTGGGTAGGTTTACTTGTTGGATTTGTCCTGTTTTTAAGAAAGTACACATTCCTTATGACATGGGAGAACTGAAGTAGAGAACATTTTTAATTGGGCCTTATTGTTCTTTGCCTGACTATCCATTGTGACTGTTGTAATACATTCTTTGTCCTTGGCTTCTCATAGGAAGAGTATGAAGAACTGCTTCGTTACACTATCGTGACTCCAAACATTGAATCAGGTACTCTACAGCCATGTCATTCTAAAGGAGAAGTGGTGCCAGATGTGCGGGTTCCTACTAAAATTGATAATATTCTTCATAATCAAGGTTATGTATATTTTTAAAGATATCTCTTAATTTAAAATGTTACTCAGCTCATTAATGCTGTTGACCTAGGATTGTAAAAATGCTTCTCCAGTGATTCTTCTCAGTCCTGTGTATCACTATCATCTGGGGGGAACTTTTTCCATTTTAATGTTCCTCTTGGCTCTTATATGACAGCTGGATTTTTATATGAACTTTCTTGGACTATTTTATGAAAAACAATAGTGTTAAAGCAACACGGTAGCCATTATATGTTGCTCAGTGGAATATACTGCACCTCTACTTAGTCCAGTCGGTTATATACCAGGGTTATTTTGGAAACTAATTGCCCAAGGCCCCAAATTAAAGATGGGTAACCCTCAGAACCTTCTAAGTTTATGAACCATTGCTAGGACTTTGTCGGCAGCATTTTTGTGAGTATGGAAGACTGCTTGGATTATCACCACAAAGATGAACCCATTTTGGACTATGTCAGGAACAGAATTGAAAGCTGATACATACCAAGAAGTATATTGATAGATGAATGGAAGGTGGAAAAAGGAGGATAAACCTCCTTTCACCTATCCATTCTGTATTCAGTAAAGTACAAGATCTGAAACAGCTCACCCTAAGTAAATATTCCTTAAAAGGGCACAGAAAGCCCTCCTAAGATGGGCCTGGCAATGGGCAGGTACGAAAAATAGTCATAACTCCAAGGATCTCTCCTTGAAGGTACAGGACACAGCCTACTCAGAGTCAGTGGGCTTGTGGGTTTATGGGAAATTACAGCCCTGGTATTTGGTTCCTCTCCCTCTGCAGACATGGAATTTCCATTGCTCTTCAGTCTTCAGCCTACTGCATTGGATCATCAAATAGGACCAGAACCTAACACTAAACATTCTAACACTGAACATCTTCTGCCCAGAATTTTAACTGATTTCAAGAGATCGGACCCTGGGATTTATTCATTCTTCATCAGTGATCTTGACCATGTTTTGATTACACTGGGTACCTCAGCCTGTAGTTCCTGCTGAGCAAACCCAAAGTGCTGCCTACTGTCATAAAATGTTTAATAATCAATCCATGTGTTTGCCTTCTGTGTCTCTACCCTTTTGGTGATCACCAAAATCTTGTTTCCTTTTCCACTGGCTGCCCTACTACTATACTATTGTTCCCAGTGACACAATTTAGGATTCCGTTCCTTGCCCCAGCTCCAACCTTTCAAGGTCATCACTTGGGATTCAAGACCTGTTCTTTTCTCGCGTGCAAGATAGTATTTATTCATTAATACTCTGCCTTTTTCACAAAGAGTTTGAGATCTAAGCATACAACATGCAGTGAATTTAGATATCCCAATTCACACGTAGACTTGGTTAGAATTTATAAATTTATCATCCCATTTTCTCCTCTTGGTATTGCTGTTGCTTGGTATAAGGCTATGTGGAGGTTGGTTAAGTATATATAAGCCTCAAACACAGTCATCCTTGTGAAGTTTTCCTGTTTTCTTTTCACCATATATTGAGTGAGGGTTCCTAAGGTGGAAGTGAGGCAGTTTCTGTTCTGGGGGAACCGCTGTCATTTTTGTTTGATTGCAACTAGTGAAGAGCAGCAAGCACCTGGAAATACCTGTGTTATAATATAGCACAGCTTTTTCCAAGTTCTAATGTCATTCATCCACTTAGTCTCTTAGTATGAATTGAATGCTACAGTAGGCTGAATTCTCTTTCATCTGTATTTGGTGGGTAAAGTTGAGCTTCCTGATAGTACAATAACATGTTTTCTAGTCTCAGATTTTTTTCTTTCTTCTTATTCTTTGACTTAGTGTTCCTCATTCCCCAGCATGTTGTATTTTGCTTGTTCTAAAATCTTAGATACTGTTACCTTCTTAAATTAGGGATGTGCATTTAGGCATTTAATATGAGAGTTGTTTGGTTTAATAAAAAAAATTTTTTTTTTAATTTTCTTTTCAGCAGGAAATAGCCCTGTCGTAAGAGAAACAAGGATGGAAGTTGGAAAAGGATGTGACTTAAATATTTCAAGTCATTCAAAGACAGATGGTATGACTTTTCCTTAGCTTCTTTTTATTAATATATGACATTGTGTGGTTTGGTGAAAAACATTTGTGTAGTAAGAGGAATAATTTCAGCATATTACTTATTGGCAGGATTTTTAAATGTTGCTATTGCTAATTTATTAACTAATAACTGTTTAAAATAATTTCATAAAATTCCAAAATTCTACAATTAAGACAGGTTAATCTATTACAGTGTGTGGCATACTTTCTTAAAACTGCTAGGTTAGAGGGCAAATCCTTTAGAAGAATTATTGGGATGTCAGAGAGTCTGGCCCATTTAAATGTTTTCATGAACCAGTGCGTTATTTCCCAACATTCAGGTATTTGTATATGATTTTTGTCCTATCTTCATACCACTTGTTCTATCTTTTTGTGTTTTTTATTCAGATATATTCATTTTTTGCTTACGTTCATTTAAAGGAAAATTTGTATGTGCCATTGCTGATTATAAAACTCTAATATGCCCTTTTTATAAAAGAAAACAGTGGTGGCGCACCTGGGTGGCTCAGTGGGTTGAAGCCTCTGCCTTCGGCTCAGGTCATGATCTCAGAGTCCTGGGATCGAGCCCCGCATCGGGTTCTCTGCTCAAGCAGGGAGCCTGCTTCCTCCTCTCTGCCTGCCTCTCTGCCTACTTGTGATCTCTGTCTGTGAAATAAATAAATAAAAATCTTTGAAAAAAAAAAAAGTGGTAAAAATAAATGAAACTAAAACACAATTATTAAGTTTTAATTGAATACCGCTGGTGAATGTGTTGTATTCAGCCTGAAATCTGCTTTTTCTTTGTTGAAAGGAGAGAGGAGCAAGTGTTACAGCAGTTATAAAAGGATACTAGCCCCAGACTGAAACTTTCCCTTTGACACAGAATGTCTTAAAATAATTAAAATAGAACATTTTCCTTGCCCTGTGACTCAATGTTATATAATGTATGGGCCATTTAAGCCATCGCATAAGAAATATCTTTACCCTTTAGTTTTCTCACTTGTAAATAAAAGGCTTGGGCAGTGTAATCCCTGGGGGACATTTCAAGTTCTTCATTTATGTGATTCTATTTTTAAAAAGTGAATATATGTTTAAAAATAAAAAATAAAGAGGCACCTGGGTGGCTCATTGGGTTAAGTCTCTGCTTTCGGCTCAGGTCATGATCTCAGGGTCCTGGGATCAAGCCCCACATCGAGCTCTCTGCTCAGTGGCGAGCCTGCTTCCCCTCTCCCTCTGCCTGCCTTTTTGCCTACTTGTGCTCGCTCGCGCTCTCTCTCTCTCTCTCTCTCTGTCAAATAAATAAATAAATAAATATCTTTTTTAAAAGGTTAAAAAATAAAAAGCAGAGCCTCTTACATTTCCCACAAGTCCTGATCTTGGTGAAATCTAGTGAAAGAAAACATTCACGTACTTTGTCACTCTGCTTTTATTCTTTGGGATTATTCTTCAGAATAGGTAGGTAGTATCTCATATTTGACTATCTCATATTTGACTTTCCCTTTCACAAAGAATTCTTGATTTACTTTTAAGTAACAAGTTCTATACTTGCCTTATCTTTGTTTGACTCATCTCATTCACTAAGGAAGATAGGGAGGGCTTTTAATTTTGGTTGTTAGGACCCTCATAACAAAACTGAAGTATGTGAGAAATGATGATAAATAGTCTCTAATTCCAGCATGCACATGTGATAAAAGAGTAACCTTTTCTATTTTTTGCTTTTTAAAAGGAGTTGCCAGTTCTTCTGGCTCTTTCACCCATCCCTCTATCCCCCACCCTTCCACCATGTATAGGGGCAGAGGGTGGGAATTATGTGTATGTACTGTATATATGGATATCCATAAGGATATTGTTGAAGGCCAACAGTGTGCCTTACAACTGATTATCTTATTATCTGTACTAGTATGTACTAGTCTCTTTCTACTTAGAGAGTTGAATTTTAGTCGTGTTAAAACACATACCAGTGTTTTACATAAAGTAGTAATGACCTGTATACAACCACTGGGACCTTGGTTAGTTGCTTAACCCTTTCTGAACCTGTTTCCTCATCAGTGAAGTGGAGATAATAATGTCTATCTCTCAGACCAGCATGTATTAGGAGAGTACATCTTTACAACACTTTTATTACAGGAACATAGTAAGCACTTAGTAAATGTTGATATGCTGATGCAGATGATAATACCTTCAGTTCACACTGGAACTGGATATATGAAGCATCCTTGATTGGGACAGAGGTCATTTTGGGGAGGGAGGGTAGGAGGCATCTCATGCTTGTCAGTCCTCAATCAGTGACAGGACTAAAATTACAGTATTTATTTCAGCCTAAGCGCAGTTTAAAAGTAAGTACACTGAGAGGTCATTTCTCTGCATTTTACTCCACCTTGGTGAGTAATTGACATGTCACCCTCCATTAGAACTCCTTACATTTGGGTTATCCATCCTCCAGCCTGACCACAATACCTTTCCTTCTTCTCCAGGGTCATCGCCAATGTCGTCACCAAGGAAACCCTCACACCCTGTCATGGATTTTTTCAGCTCTAACCTCTTAGGTGACTCTTCTTCACCAGCGTCTATTTCTAGTCATGCAGACGTCCATGAAATCATTGTGAGCGATTTTCTTATTTCAGATGAAAACCTTCAGAAGATGGAAAATGTACTGGATCTTTGGAGTTCAGGGCTTAAGGTATTACACTTGTTCAGTTATAGTTGTTTAATATGTAGGATAACAGTTCTGCTCGTGATCCCACTACTCACTGTTTTCTTTGAATCGAAAGAGTTTGTGAAAAGAATTAAAAACTAAAGAGTTCCTGAGAAGATCAGTCCAGTGTTTTAAATCTGTATTTCTCAGTCTTTAATATCCATACGGCTCATTGAGTTAAGCAGCAGCTTGTCGTTCAGCAGGTCTTGACCAGGGCCCTGAGAATATGCATTTCTGACAAGCTCCCGGGTGATTCTGCGAGTCCAGGACCCCCATTTTGAATAGCATACTTTTCAGTAGAAAGAGCTACTATGGGTTTCCACTGGATTTCTCAGATGTTTTTAAGGACTCAGCCTATGTGTGACACAGACACCTAGTGAACCCTGACCATATCATAGCTGTGACGAAGGGAAACGTCTCCTTTTGTAAGAAACACAAGATCCAATTTTAGCAACATGTATTCATTTTATAGCTGCTTTGAGCAACCATGGTGTGTAACTGCTAAGACTATAAAATCTGATTATTTTAGTGATATTATTGGCCTCTAAATAAAACAAAGTATTACAGAAATGGCTTTTCTTTTTTTTTTTCTGCTATTTAATATATAATGCAGAAAATGACAGTTTTTCTGAAACATAGTTTGAGACAACTGATTTCACATTCACAGTGAAATTATGGTCATGAGAGTTCTATGGCATTTATATTTCTCTACTACTTAAAACTATAAATTTTAGAAATAATCTTTCATTATAATTGTTACCATTTTTCCCCCGTGGAACAGGTTTCATCCTTCTAATCATGGTGTGAGTTCAGTGGAGTAGCCACTCCCAGTCATTTAATTTGTTCTAGGCTCAGATAATCATATTGTTACCTAGTTTCTTTGATAACATAATTTTTTGGTATTTTTACTTATGCCAGTCAGTAGAGTGAAAAGGGGTCAGATTCAGCAGTTTGTTGTAAGATGTCCTTTGTGATAAATGATTTCAAGGAAGAAAGCATCAGTTCCATGGTTTCCACTATCCACTTCTATCTAAGTAACTTCCCAGTCCTATGGCTGAGCCTCAGCCATACACCTACATTTCTGCTTTCCCTGAGCCATCTTAATATGGACATTGAAGTCCTTGAATAAACAAAGTATCTGTTTACTAGTGAAGGAGACCTGAAGTTTTTTTTTTTTTTTAAAGAACAAGGTTCATACAAAATAACTTAAAATAGGAAAAAAATTCATTTCCCTAGTATGGCGAATGTGAACTGAGAACAACAGTCATGGCTGTTGAAGACATTTTCATTAGGGATTTTTATAAATAGCTCTTATGTTGATTGCTTGTTCTGATTATCTTTAATGTTTCTTAATTTCGGTGTAATTTTAAGAAGTAATGTTAAACAAACTGCTTAATTGCTGGTGTATTTATTTTTCAGACAAACATCATATCTGAACTAAGCAAATGGAGACTTAATTTTATTGACTGGCACCGAATGGAAATGAAAAAAGAGAAAGAAAAACATGCAGCACACTTAAAACAACTGTGCAACCAGATCAACAGCTTGAAGGAGCTGCAAAAAGCCTATGAAGTTTCCATCGGGAGAAAAGATGAGGTCTTCACTTTTACATTTCTTTTTAAGTGAGATGCAATAAAGATCTTGCTAGGTAATAAATGCCAGGAACAGATTATTTAGGTCATATGAGATACAAAGGGAAGATTGTTTCAGAAGCTGGAAAAAACAAAAACAGATGCACAGAGGGGCACCTGGGTGGCTCAGTGGGTTAAAGCCTCTGCCTTCAGCTCAGGTCATGATCCCAGGGTCCTGGGATAGAGCCCCACATCCGGCTCTTTGCTTGACGAGGAGCCTGCTTCCTCTCTCTCTGCCTGCCTCTCTGCCTCGTTGTGATCTCTGTCAAATAAAATCTTTTAAAAAAATGGGTGCCTGGGTGGCTCAGTGGGTTAGGCCGCTGCCTTCGGCTCAGGTCATGATCTCAGGGTCCTGGGATCGAGTCCCACATCGGGCTCTCTGCTCGGCAGGGAGCCTGCTTCCTCCTCTCTCTCTGCCTGCCTCTCTGCCTACTTGTAATCTTTCTCTGTCAAATAAATAAATCTTTAAAAAAAAAAAAATCTTTTAAAAAAAAACAAAAAACAAAACCCAGATGCATAGAAATAAGATATATTCATCCTATTAAACATGCCAGGGTCATGTCATTTAATCTTTGTCACCACCATGTGTGTGCTTAAAGTTTTAAAAGTGCATGCTAAATATTGGGACACTTAATTGTTTTCCCCAGTCTTTTTCTTCCTAACTGTTATTAAGAGATTATCATGGAACCAGCATTACCCCCATGTTAAACTATGTTTCTTTTTTTTTTTTTTCCCCAAAGATTTATTTATTTATTTGACAGACAGAAATCACAAGGAGGCAGAGAGGCAGACAGAGAGAGAGGTGGAAGCAGGCTCCCTGCTGAGCAGAGAGCCCGACGGTGGGGCTCGATCCCAGGACCCTGGGATCATGACCCCAGCCGAAGGCAGAGGCCTTAACCCACTGAGCCACCCAGACACCCCTAAACTATATTTCTAGGGGCCATTTTAAGTATATCACATTTTATTTGTGATATGTCTTTATTCATTGATAAAAATTTTTTCCTATTATTATAGACACAGAGAGCACTTTTTTTTTTTTTTTTTAAAGAGAGAGCACAAGTGCCCAAAGGGTGGGTGAGTCAGAGGGAGAGGGAGAGAGAAAAAGAGAATCTCAAGCAGGTTCCACGCCCAGAGAGGAGCCCAACACTGGGCTCAATGTTACCACCCCGAGATCATGACTTCTGAAATCAAGAGTCAGATGCTTAATAGACTGAGCCACCCAGACGCCCCACACAGAGAATACTTTGTACTTCACTTTCTTCTAGCCTCTTAAGAACAAAAGAGTGAGGTTCAGGTCTTTACTAATTTTGTACCTCACGACAGCACCTTCAACAGCAGAATGGGCAATATATCCACTGTTTTTCCCGCCCCTCCCCCGCCACGGTGGTTTTCAGAGACAGTGCCTCAGCTGTTTGTCTGCAGATGCAGCATTTACTGTTTTAATGAACTAGATAAAGATTATATATTTTTAAAAATATATATTTATTTTGGCGTTCAGGGTATTATATAAAATCAAACATTTTATTTAATTTTTTGAAGCATCAGATACTAACATCAGTCATTTTCTCTATTGCCCTCAAAACTCTGTCCTAAGGTTTTAAAATATTTGAGTTTAAAGATTTTATTTATTTATTTGAGAGAGAGTGCATGAGCAGCTAGGAGGGGCAGAGGGAGAAGGAGGCTCCCTGCCACAGGGCTCAATCCTAGGACCCTGAGATCATGACCTGAGGAAGGCAGACACTTAACTGACTGACCCACCCAGGTACCCCAAAATATTTTAAATATATATTTTTCAATTTCAAAGTATCACACACAAAAGAGTGTACATGGGTCCAGTTTGAAAATGAATAAGATAAACAGCTATGCGCCACTATAGAGCTCAAGAAATGGGATATTACTAATGTCTTAGCATGTATACCCTTTTCCACTTTTGAAAATTATCTAAAGAAGAACAAGAATAAATGTCTTTCAGTAAATATGCCCAGTTTACTAAATCTTGCTTTAATGTGGCCAATTTAAAAAATGTATTTTGGCTTCTCAGTTCTTTGTAAGAGAGAATATCGTTTTAAAATTTAAAAGTCGGGTGCCTGGGTGGCTCAGTGGGTTAAGCCGCTGCCTTCAGCTCAGGTCATGATCTCAGGGTCCTGGGATCAAGTCCTGCATCGTGCTCTATGCTCAGCAGGGAGCTTGCTTCCCTTCCTCTCTCTCTGCCTGCATCTCTGCCTACTTGTGATCTCTCTCTGTCAAATAAATAAATAAAATCTTTTAAAAAAATAAAAAATAAATAAAATTTAAAAGTCTTCATAGATTTAAAAAAAGAAAAAAGAACAGGAAAAACTGAAGAAGAACATTATAGTATAACTGTTGTTTGCTTTTTTGAGTTTGTTGAATCTAGAAAATCCTTAGCAACTTCTAATCCAAAGTACCAAAAGTATTTAGGGACCAGAAAGATGTTTAAAACCCTGGTCGCTGCCCTCAAGTCTAGTGAACAGGGACTTTGTGTATATGTAGCAAAATATTCAAATATGTAGTTGTCTTTCTTGAATTAAATGTCAATGACTATATTAATTTTTATATATCTAAACTTTTTTTTATGATTGCCAAGATACACATAATGAAGATTTTTCTTTCTTTTCTTTTGTTCCTTTTCATTCATTGATATATAGTGCATTCATGTGGTCAAGGTTTTTGGCCTTTTTACAGATAATAAAGAGGTTAACTGGATGACTGTACAAGTGATGCATAAGTATTCTCTTGAGCATTTTTTGATATATGAGAAAATCACTTTACAAATTACTATTATTGTAACAACACAATAATTGAGTTAATTGCTATTTACAGGTGATTTCTAGCTTATCTCATGCCATAGGCAAGCAAAAGGAAAGGATAGAGTTGATGAGAACATTCTTCCACTGGCGAATTGGCCATGTTAAATGCAGACAGGATGTAAGTATAAAAACAAAATGATAACTGACAGAAATTAGACTTCTGAAACTCAAAAGGGTTTAGGATCACATTTTAGAGTTATTGTTAAAGCTAATGAAAGATTTATTTTCTAATAAATCAAAATGAATTTTATAATTTAATGTTGCTCTTATTTCAAAGAATTTTAGTGTAGTTTGGGGAAAACACCTCTTATATTTTATAGGTCAATTGATCTTTCATTTCCCACTTTGTAGTAAGTTAGTAAGGATCTTACCTGACTAATAGATGCCCTTGTCATGGAACCCCTTTAACAAATTTAATGTCAGATGTGATTATGAGGAGAAAGAATTTATAATCTTTAACATATCATATGCTTATTATATTGTTTCTCCTTCAGAAATGCCGGAAATTATCTTCTTCGTAAAGAGGCAGTACTGTATCAATATATTATAAAATTGTGTGAGTGTTTATTGTGTAGACTTGCCTTAGAGATGAGAATCAAAGAAAACTGTGTCTGTATAGATTCTTAAAAATTCTTTAGTTTGTTTATAATTTAAACTTGAACATCTTTATTTTAATAAGAGCTGAATCAGGATAGCAGAGTAAATATAAACCAAGAATAGTAAGTTACAGTATCAGAAGTGGAAAAGAATGAGAATATATGTATATCCCACAGGAAGACAGTATAGAGACTCAAGAGTATAGGGGATGGATGTATGTGTGTGTGCGTGTGTGTGTGTGTTTTATTTGATGTTCATATGAGCCATGGAATGATCTCTGTGCATTTACTTTTAAGAAATTAATACTTAAGGAAAAGGCTACTACTATCATGGAACGGGATTTCTCTTTAAAGGATACTTTCTTATGCTTTCATTGTTTTTTATTAATCCTGGTAGATTAATTCTACACTAACCTACACATATTGAAAAGAGCTATTTAAATGAGAATGCCATATTTTAAAAGTTATTTATCAAGTGAAATGGTGAGAATATGTTTAAATGTTAGTTGAAATACTTGAGACTACCATCAGTTTTTGAATAGCTTTTCAAATTTAAGAAAATTGAAATTGGAACTACTTCAGAAGAATTTAAATCCATTGATTAAAGAAGAATGGCATATACTTCTATCTGGATCTATTTGGCACTCTATTTGATGGCAAAGTGTCTGAATTAAATTAGCATTGCTTATGGCAGTGGCCACCAGGTGGAAGAGTACTACTAGTGGCACCTAAAGCCATAGGCCCCACCTTCTCAGCCTTGCAGCCACTCTGTCCTTCGCCTAGACCTGCTTTCAGCTGAAAGGTGATACAGACTCATAATGCCAATGTCAAGTTACTTGTTTCCTTTCTTTTGTTTTTGTTTTTGTTTTTTTCCCTCCTAATTTGATGGGTGGCATACAGCAGTGATGTAAGGATAAGAGCTTAGGTTCTGAAATGAGGTGGGGCTGGCTTTTCCCTTTCTATTTGTGTGACCTGGGCAGGTTACTTAACCTCTCTCTAAGCCTGTTCTGTCTGCAAATGAGAATAATATGATTATACAGGATTAGATGATAACGTATATACACTGCTTACCTCAGGGTTACAGTATGTTTTTTAATATCATTGCCAATATATTTACCAGTTACTGTGTTTTTGAGGTTGTATATTACTTTCATTTAGGCCTATGAAGGTAAACTAGCTGACCAGTACTTCCAGAGAACTTTACTCAAGAAAGTCTGGAAAGGCTGGAGATCCATAGTACAGAAACAGTGGAAAGATGTGGTAGAACGAGCTTGTCAAGCAAGAGCAGAAGAAGTTTGTGTCCAGATTTCCAATGATTATGAAGCCAGAGTCGCTGTGGTAAACTTTTTTTTATACTTTCAATTTCTTTTAATAAAAATTAAAAAGATAAAATACTGTTTATAGTTAGGCAGAGTGACCCATTTCTCCAGTTCCATTTACTGCCGTGTAGATTCAAATGAGACTTCCTGGCAGAGAACACTAGTTAAGACTAACTTAACTCTGACCTCCAAACTTTAGTTGGCTCTCTTGAATGTACACTTCCCTTGGAAATCACCTGTAGACCCTTACATTTCTAAGAAAGCGTGCTTTCTTATGCTTCTTTACTTGGCCTTTATTGAGCCAAAAATAAAGACCCAAAACAAAAATGTTTATCCTTATGTTAATGTAAGTAAATTATGTTCTGATAAGCAGTTGCATATAAATGAAGTCATTTTACCACTGACTTTTATTAACAAAATAAACATTGTTTCCAAGGGAAAATATTTGAGACCCAAAATTAAATAAAAACCAGGGTGAAGAATGCAGAGGGCCTCTTGAAATCAAATATTAAAAGAAAACCCTTTTTTCATCATTATAGGACTAAGTTCTTATAATTAAAAAGAAAGAATGATAGAAAAATTCTGTTAATAGTGCACTTAGGTATTTTTTTCTGAAGAAATGAGAGTCTGTCTGTGGCTTTAATGTATTTTGCTTAATAGTCTGCATAAAAGTTTTATGATCAGAAATGACATATCTATTTGGTATAATTAAAACACAACAACCTTTGGTGGGACCAGCATGAAATTCCCCTTGTTTGAAACTTGATTTTATGGTTAGGAATGAAAATGGTTTATTGATAGAGACAGTAAGAGGTAAAAATGCACCTTTGAAAATAAATTGAGATACATGGTGGAAGAGGTAAATAAAGTGTTTTTAGTATTTTACATAAGAATAACTTCAGAGCTTGACAAGAGGGCCACACTAACAGTGCCAGCAAGGATTCCTGCCACCACTCCAGCCCCAGCCCCAGCCCCAATACCAGCCCATCCTTGGCTTCAGCACCAGCACTGGCTCAGCTCTGGCTGTGGCTGTTGTGCAGCCCCCTAGTCCTCTTCCCGTCTCCCCACTGCAGCCACGTGGTCCAGCCACGCCAGGTCATTTTGGCCTCCATTGTGAAGAGTGACAGTGCAGTAGAAGCATGGCCTGAGTTTTCGGGACCCTGTTGAGAACTGTTGACAAGCATTCAACGAAAGTCACTAACAGCTTCTTTTCAGTACTTCCCAGTGAATCAAAAGATGAAGTAGTTGTTGGCATGAAATTCACTAAGAACATGTATGAATTACACAAGAAAGTCTCTCCAAATGAGCTCATCCTGGGCTGGTACCCAGCAGGCCATGACATTACAGAGCACCCTGTGCTGTTAAGTACTATGGCAGGGAAGTCCCCATCCCTATTCACCTTACTGTGGGCACCAGCCTCTCTGAGCAGCAAGGCCTAGATCAGCACTTTAATGGGTGTCCCTGGGAGTACCATGAGGGTAATGTTCTCACCTCTGAAAGTGAAAGTAGGCATACTGTGACACTGAACACATTGGAGTCGACCTGATCATGAAGACCTATTTGAGCCCCAACCAGATGTTCAGACTCTCAAGCAATCTGCAGCAAGCCTGAGGGGCATCGGTTCACATCTGGGATGCCCTGATAGTATTGCAGTATACAGAGGATGTGCTGTCTGGAAGGGTGTCAGCTGACAATACCACGGTCCATTTCTTGAGGAATCTGGGTCACCAAGTACCCAAGATAATTCCCAGTGACTTTGAGACCATGCTCAACAGCCACTTGGCCAATCTCAGAGAGTCACAGATTGCTCTCACTGAGAAACTTATAAACCTGTGAATGGGCCCAGGCAGCACTCTGGCCAGTCTAGGCCACCCTAGGACTCAGAATAGAGTGAAGTAGAATGGTTTCCTTGTGGTTTGAGTCACACTGAGTCCGTCAACTCCTTGTGACTGTAAATAAACATAGCCTGCTTTTTGTAAAAAAAAATAACTTCACAGTGTAAGTCTGTGTTTTGACTAGTTAATATCCTTCCTTGAGTCTCAATCTTTTTATTCTTTTCAAAAATTCCCCTTATTTAGTTATCTGGAGCTTTGGAAAATGCAAAAGCTGAGATTCAAAGAATGCAGCAAGAAAAAGAGCACTTTGAAGATTCCATGAAGAAAGCTTTCATGAGGGGTGTATGTGCATTAAATCTCGAAGCCATGACTATATTTCAAAACAGAGGTGATACAGGTTAGTTATTTTGTATAAAGTTCTCTGCCTACTTTCAAAAAGGATTTGAGGAGATTTCAGTGATTGATGTGGTCTATAGTACTGATTTTCTGCAATGACTATGTCTTGTCCAGGTCTGGTATTTTTAACTTGGTAGTGTCATACCCAGTTTTAAATCTGCCTTGAAAATTCACTCAGTTTTGGTTATTTATGGTATCTTAGATCTGATCAAGTAAACTGTCAACTCTTAAGTGTTTTGGCTCAGTGTTAAAATGATGTTTTGAATACAAAACAGTATTATAAGGCTCTTTTAACTAATAACTGCAATGCCTTCAAGTACAAAATTTTTATTTTTTTAAGTAGCCAAATTCCTTGGACCATTTTGTTTATTAAATATTTATCTAGTCATGGTTTCCCATTTTAAAAATTCTTATTTTCAGTTTAAGAAAGACCCCAACTAAAACTAATTTTCAACAAATATAAATATAGGCCTACCTACAACAGTCAAGTAAAATAATTTTATTTCAAGAAAAGAGAAGTCCCTGTATTAGCTGGGATCTGTGTGGTTTATGTGGGTGTTTCTCCAGCAGGGCTTAGAATAGCACATGACTAGAGTCTTTGCCACTAATTTGCACCGAGGCCTATTTTCCTTGGTGAGTTTTAGTATTCTGCTCTGAGCAAAGAAGATAATATAAATCTTCCCTACCTGCTTCACAGAGGGTTCTTTTGGAAATGCAGTGAAATATAATTGGAAGCTCTTTAAAAGATAAAACATACTTTGACATGTAAGATGATAGCAATGATAAAATTATCACTATCTTAATTCACATCAACCTGTTTCATGTAAATATGTGAACATTTTTTGCAATATATCCTCATATTAAATCATATTTGAGATTCACAGTTTATCAATGACACAGTTTCATTTTGAACATCATTAACATTCCAATCCAGTGCATAACTTTTCTGTGGTTGTCATACCTTTATTTTAAAACATCTTCAAACATTTATTATTTAAATTGCATGTGGTGTGGATACTAGCAAGTTAAGGCCAATAATTTTTTTCTGAAGCAGTGAGAAATCCTAGAATCTCAGGGCAGAATAGTTTATCTTGCTAATACCCAAAGGAGTACTTGATTTCTTCAATAGATGGTCTTTTAATTGAGTGTCAACAGAGAAAACAAACTCACCACCACCAGTTGTAATTATTAGCAAGTTATATGTATTAAATTGAAGAATTTAATTATCTACTTCTAACAGATCCTAGATTTCACAAGTGACAAATTATACTTACTACATTCAATTATAAGAGACCTGTTTCTCATAACCTACATAAGAAGATTATGAATTGACTAGGACAGAGTGTTCTACCACCTTAATAACTGTACTGTCTTAAATTTTTTTTTCTGTCTTAAATTTTTTAATTCAGATACAGCTTTGTCTCCTACAGGCAAATATCCAGAACTGGATTTGGAGAAAAAGTATTCTGATAATTATACAACATGATTTGTTTTGCCCCTGTTGCTTTTAAATCTCCTTTTATCTGCAGTTAATGCCAAGTCCTGGGATCTTACTTGTTCTGAATGGCTGTCATCACAATGGGGGTTAAAAATGACAGGAAAGTAAGACACACTAGTAGTAGTGTTGGTAAAGCTACCAAAAGCCTAAGTTCAGTGTTAACTAATGCAAGGTTTGCTCTGTGATTTGTAATTTTGTGGCATTTCATTAAAAGCTTTAAAAAAATTTTAATTCTAACAAGATAAAATTACTTCTGGCCCTTTTTCCTCTAAAACAGCTGTTTTTTAAAAAAGCAGTTTTTAATAATGATGTATCTATCTTGTCACAGCAGAACAAATACTTGGTTTTTTGTGTGTCCTGACTTTCTGCTGTTCATGATCTACAGTGCGTCTCAGTAGTATTCTAAATCTTAAATCTAAATCCTAAATCCTGAATCTCAAATCTGTGTAGTACCCTAAATCTTAAAGATTGGAAATTAGAAGATTTATGAAGAAGGCAAATGTGACAATAAAAATGGCCTTTAAATGGTACCTTCCAAATATTAAAGCAATTATAGGAAAGTAGAAAAATGCTTTACAGATGAAAAAACTTATCCCAGTTAAAAGGAGAACAGTTATTAATCTTAAATTACAGTGATTGCCAAAAGGGAACTGCATACATCAGCCCACGTTAGCAAGAGTTAGTCAGCTACCTCTATTCCAGGGAATCCCATCATGAGAACTCACTTTTGTACTTGTTCCACATCTGATTAAGTCTGCCACCCACCTAAAAAGACACAATCAGAATCACTTGCTATCAAAAGCATGTTAAAACTCTGTTTTGCTTTTAAAGTAAAAAGCAGTACTTTATATTGAATTATTCCCTCTCATCAAAGGATTTCAAAAGATCTATGAATTATAATCCTCATTCAGCTTTGTTAATGAGGTACTGTTACTCTGTTTTATTTTTTATTTTTTTTTAAAGATTTTATTTATTTATTTTACAGAGAGAAATCACAAGTAGATGGAGAGGCAGGCAGAGAGAGAGAGAGGGAAGCAGGCTCCCTGCTGAGCAGAGAGCCCAATGCGGGGCTCGATCTCAGGACCCTGAGATCATGACCTGAACCAAGGGCAGCAGCTTAACCACTGAGCCACCCAGGCGCCCCCTGTTACTCTGTTTTATATAAAGATAGCCTAAGAGAAGGGATTACATGGAGAAAGACAACTATCATATGATCTCCCTGATATGAGGAAGTGGAGATGCAACATGGGGGGTAAAGGGGGTAGGAGAAGAATAAATGAAACGAGATGGGATTGGGAGGGAGACAAACCATAAATGACTCTTAATCTCACAAAACAAACTGAGGGTTGCTGGGGGGAGGGGGGTTGGGAGAAATGGGGTGGGGTTATGGACATTGGGGAGGGTATGTGCTATGGTGAGTACTGTGAAGTGTGTAAACCTGGCGATTCACAGACCTGTACCCCTGGGGATAAAAATATATTATATGTTTATAAAAAATTAAAAGATTAAAAAAAGAGAGAGAGAGAAGGGCTTACAGAAGCCCAAATTTCAAATACAAAGAGGATAACATCAAAAACCATTTAAATGTAGGGCCATAGAACACCCTCTGTTCAGACATTCTGAAGTATCTCAGTGACTGAATTTCCAAACCCTCACCCTGGTATTGGGTGCTACATAGATACAGTCTTATAATACTTATACAGTGCTTATAATACTTGGGGGGGGGTGGGAAAAAATATGAAGAAATGCTTTGGTTCAGCTTCTGGAAGCCAGTGTTGCTCCTTTGATCCAAGGGTAAGGTTCATTTTTGAGAGAAGGTTACTATATAGGGTGCCACTAAAATTAGTTACATGTGCAAATATACCTAATCCATGAGTTTATTTAATCCACTTGCAAGAACTGATTTCTTTTACAAAGTTAAAAGTAAAAATTTTAGTGTTATTGATTTTTAGTGTTATTTACTGATTTATTATTGTTTGCTGAAAAATCAAGTTTAAAATATATTGATTTTGTTTGGATAGGAACAACAGATGGAAATGAGAGGGTATAGGGATATCAAAAAAATTCTACAGATCTAAATACCAGGCAATTGTATGAAATGGTTCAGAATGAATCCTTAGACTCAGTGTGACCATATTATTATAATGGCTGTTTTGGGAATACATTTTACTCAGCTGACATCCTAGCTGAGTACATACTTATTTTTATCTTTTACATAAGAGCAAATCTTCATTAGTTTTCACATATTGAAGGAAATGGTCTTTAGTCTTAAATGGTTAATGCTAACATTATATGCAATACATGACAGATTCCTACATTTTCTTTAGAACCAAATTTTAGCTATTATGTATTTTCATTGTTGGGGGGCATAAAAGGAATCTTAACCTGGAAGACTGTTAATGGAATTATTTTGCAATTTGTAGGGATAGACTTCACAAATAAAAAAGAAGAGTATGGCCCTGGCGTTCAAGGCAAAGAACATTCTTCTCAGTCAGATTCTCTGGCCCCTCAGATGCCCTCAGTGGTTGCATTGCCACCATCCCCGCCAGCAGCAGCCATGGGAGCGGCCAGCGCCTCTGCTTTTACCTCCGCTGCTTCCATCACTTCTGCTGGGGCCACTTCTGCTTCCTCTGCTCACCTTCCGGTTTCTACAACTCTTGGCTCCGGGTCTACAGCTGCTGCTGCACCAGAAGAAATGGTCAGTATGGTTAATACATGTGCCCGTGTGGGGAAAGGGGCTCAAAACTTGCATGTATATTGGAGATTTTTCAGTTAGGACATACTTTCCCATGGAGGAAAATTCTATATGGTATTTAGGCCCAGCCATAGAAAATAGTTAATATATGATGTTGCTAAAACAATTTTAAATGAAAATAATGGCTGAGAGTTCTTTTACAGTAGTGAGAATTAAAAACTTCTTCATTTCACATTTTTCAAGAATTAGTCAGGAAAAATAGATTTGAGAAAGAGTTGATGACAGACTTTATTTTGAAGGGAACTCATGGATATATATTTTCAAGAGCTTAGAAGATTAACGGCTCTTGAATATTTTGTATTCAACTACAGCTTTCCCTTTCCCTGAATGTAGCTATATCATTAATACTATTCTGTTGTTACTCCATCTTGATTTAAGTAGGTTTGTGTTTGTAATTCACAGTTGGAATAAAGAAGTTACTGAGCTTCTTTCAAGAGACGTGCATAGAGCATAGAACTGTTGAATGGGAGTATTTGTGTGAGAACTTGCCTGAAGGAATTAATCAAGCTAATTAATATGGAAGAGTTACAAAGCATGTCAAGGTTCTGACTCCTGAGGTTCCTCTTGTTAAACCTGTATTCTTTATAAACAGCAGTTCTCAAAAGTGAAGGGAGTAGAGATACAATCCAAACTTATCAGACTCACTTCTGCTGAGCTTTTTAAAATACAATGTATCCCCTAGGCACGGAGGCATGTCTAGTTTTAAAAAGCTCCTGAGATGATTCTGATTTGCTTGTGTCCCTCTCCTCCCTGACCCCAAGCACTTACCTGAGAGGAAAGAAGATGGCAGAATAGGTTTGATGTCCCAAAGCTCTCCTGGCAGACCATCAGAAGCTGCCATTGCCCTGGACAGCTCTCTGTAGCTAAGGAAGGCATTGAGTCAGCCAGACAGCTGCCCATGTGGAGTATTCCAGCTGACATGAATTTCTGCCCTTTGGAAGCTACTAACTTCAGGGGAAAAATATGTTGAGATCTGCTATTTATCACATTTCCTCTTGATTCAAAGAGGTTAGAAAATATAGCTGTTAAGAGAAATTTGAATGTGTGAGGGAGTTTTGACTTAGAAATAAGACACTGAAATTCAACTCTGACATATGTTCAGCTGTGTTTATTTTTCATGATTACACATTTTCAAGTGTGATTCTATACAGATGATTTCATTTAAGTAAATACAGTGAGTGTTTATTTAAATTTCTGGTTTGTCATTCATGTTGCATATTCAGATAATACACAGATGTAGATTTTTCAGAAATTCCCTTCAAGTATGACTACACCATTTGTACATCTGCATATATGTATAAACCTGAACATGCACAGGAAGAAAATCAATGAGTATGCTTACCACCCTATTTGTTACTTTTTGAAATAATTTGAGATAATTTTGAAGTCTTTGAAACCTGAAAAACACAATATTGTGGAGACAGCCCTTTCAACTACATCCTCCTCTATTAATAGATACACATTCAGTTTTGTTCACATAAATACAGTCTTTAGGGTTAGGGGGAGAGGAAAATCAGAAGTAAATCACTCTAAGTATAATGCTAATTTTCTTCCTTATATAATTACAGTCCTCAGATTCAGGTTTACCTCAGATTTGTCTCCTTATTCTTAAAAAACCATAATAACAAAAAAAAAAGGAACAAGGATATTAGTTGGCTAGCTTACCTAATGGGAAACTGTCATTGTTGGGACTAGGAACGGAGAGATTTGTGAGGTAGGCCTGGTTATCTTTCTTTTCATTTTAATCACAGAGGCTTCCTGTGAACTATTTAAAACTTTTTCCAGTCTTAGTATTTTCAGTAGCTGAAAGGAGCTGTTTACAGAGAATAAACTGCAGAGCCTGGGAAACAAATAACTGGAGAAAGGAGGATTGCCAGCCTAGTAAAATAACACTTCCCTTTGCAAAATTTTTAATTTCTGCAGACATCCTCAGTATGTTAAATAAAATGCCAGAATTTCATGATGGAAAGCACTCTTCAAGAAATAGATTAGGCAGTTATACAAGCAAATATGTTGCAGTTCACAAGGCTGGACAATGGGTGAAAGACACTTTATTCTTTTTCTAACTCCCAGTTGGAATAGTTGACAGGTTTCACTTGGATTTTTAAACTCTTTAGTAATACTGAGGCCCCCTCTTAACTTTCCTCTTCATCTGAATGTAAAGTGAGAAGGTATCATTAGGCACCCAGCACTGGTTTCCTCATTTTATAAATGGAAACTGAGGTTTAGAGAGAGGGAGGGGTAACTTGCCTGTGGATATAAGCAGTAACAGAACTGGAATTCAGACTTTTGACAGTTTGGCCACAGAACCCTGTCTCCTTTTTTTTTTCTTTCTTTCTTTCTTTCTTTTTAGAAGATTTTATTTACTTATTTGACAGAGAGAGATCACAAGTAGGCAAAGAGGCAGTTAGAGAGAGGGGGGAAGCAGGCTCCTGCTGAGCAGAGAGCCCGATGCGGGGCTCGATCCCAGGACCCTGAGATCATGACCTGAGCCAAAGGCAGAGGCTTAACCCACTGAGCCACCCAGGTGCACCTAGAACCCTGTTTCTTAACCAATAATCGAGTTTGTCTCCATGTCAATTATTAAGATAAAATAATGAGATTTAAAACTATGTCATTTCCCTTTTCTTTCTTATCCTTTTGATTTTGTTGCTTTTATTGATATGACATAAAATGCTAGAATTTACATTTTTATAGCATTTTTAAAGTCAATTAAGCTGATAAATTTAATGTGATTCAACATGACTGGGACCAGTAAGTGGTCATTTTAGTCAAAAAGTCAGTTAAAAAAAAAAAGAGTTAAAGCAGGAAATTTTTAAAAATTATATATACATATCTTACACATCATTTTATGTTCAAACATGAGTGTAAGTGTTAATTTGCTAGTGTAGCTGAATTGAGTATGGGTTCACAGATTGTAATTAAGCCATCTCTTTTAAATAAGCTACACTAAGTGGATTATTTTTTCTGTAATTTCCAGTTTCACTTTTTGTAAGTAAATCAAGAACCTAACAGAACTTGCAGTGCAATTTGATTATAGAACAAACCATTTGAAAACAAAAAGCAGACTTGGTAAACATGCAAGTCAATTAAGACAACTATTTCAAAAAAGTGATAGAGGCTTCTTTTTAGTCCTTATTGTTCTTTACTAGAATATGTATTTTTCATCTTACTGAAGGCATTTTATTTTATTTTTTTAAAGATTTTATTTGAGAGAGAGAGAGAGAGAAAGAGAGTGAGCACAAGCCAGGGGGAGGGGCAAAGGGAGAGGGAGAAGCAGGTTCCCTGCTGAGCAGGGAGCCTAAGTACTATGTACTACACACTATGCACTAGACACTATGTGGGGCTCAATCCCAGGACCCTGAGATCATGACCTGAGCCAAAGGCAAGTGCTTGACTGAGCCACCCAGGCACCCCCTACCAAAGGCATTTTAAAGCAATTCTCAGCTAGTTGGGTGAAGGTTATCACCCATGGACATTTTCCTAGCTACTCTAGTTTTTCTCATGCCACATGTTTCCCTGTCAAAATTTACCTAGTTTGTCTTTCATTCTTTCATCCTCCAAGTAAGAACACCTGTTAGAGTTGCGAGTGTTTATACCCCTCAAATGTGACTGGGCAGCAATAGTTATCAGCTTAATTGTACTTCAGTTTAAAATTTTTTCATAAAAATATTTTTACCTGCACTCAGTTTTACATTTGTATATGGTTTTTAAAACTCTTCAGCAATTCATAAAGTCTTTTTTGTATTTTAATAAGAAATAGGATAAGGTTTTCCTAAGGTCAAAAGTAAAAGTACGGGCGCCTGGGTGGCTCAGTGGGTTAAGCTGCTGCCTTCGGCTCAGGTCATGATCTCAGAGTCCTGGGATCGAGTCCCGCATCGGGCTCTCTGCTCAGCAGGGAGCCTGCTTCCTCCTCTCTCTCTCTCTGCCTGCCTCTCTGCCTACTTGTGATCTCTCTCTGTCAAATAAATAAATAAAATCTTTAAAAAAAAAAAAAAAGTAAAAGTACACAATAACATATTTGTAAATATTTTAAGATCAGAGTTTTGGTTTCTTAAATTCATAAGACCCATAAAAATTTAAATAGCCAAATAGTTTCTGCAAGTATATATGAGAAGCAGTTGTCTAAATATCTCTCCCTAAGTTCTGTTAGTTGTTTCTCCTATTTACCTTTTTTTCCCTAAATTATACGCTCATATCATTTCCACATGCATCAGTTTCAGACATTATCGGTTGACTTCCTATTATGGATGAAAGAACTTGGCCTTTTTATACCACCTTATTCCTTCCCTTCCCCTCCCTCATCCACTGTATGTATGTATGTATGTATTTGAGAGAGAGAGAGAGAGAGTGCAAGCAGGGGGAGGGGCAGCGGGAAAAGGAGATAGAGAATCTTTTTTTTTTTTTTTTTTAAAGATTTTTATTTTTTTGAGAGACAGTGAGAGAGAGCAGGAGAGGCGAGAAGGTCAGAGGGAGAAGCAGATTCCCCATGGAGCTAGAAGCCGGATGCGGGACTCGATCCCGGGACTCCGGGACCGTGACCTGAGCTAAAGGCGGTCGCTTAACCAACTGAGCCACCCAGGTGCCCGGAGATAGAGAATCTTAAGCAGAGAATCTTAAGCAGGCTCCACGCTCAGCACAAAGCCCAACATAGGGCTCAGTCTCACAACCCTGAGATCCTAACCTGAGCCAAAATCAAGAGTCGGATACTGAACCTACTGAGTCACCCAGGCGCTCCTCCACTTATATATTTAGATACAAATATTCCAACTTTGCATTAAGTTAAAGTTTATGATGACTATGTAAATATGGCTAAGCTATTATTATGCCTGTATTTCCTTTCTAGTACAGTTTTTTGTTCCTGGAATTGATCCCTTCATTTTTGTCTTTACTTGGTTTTCTCTGCAACTCTAACTAGGTCTCAAATCCAAACTCTCCAAGGATTTACAAAACCTCACTGAGTGCTGTTTTCCCAGGGTCTTCCTGACATATCAATATTCTGTCATTTTAATTTTCCCAGAGACATTTCTCATGGAAAGCACAGTCATCCTCTTTCAGTATACAGTTGTAACCATCTATCTGTAGCTAGATGCAGATATGTAAAGAACTTTAATGAATGAAACCTCAGATAGACGAGACAATGAGGAAAGATCACTAATGCTTTTGGAAAAACTATGGTTAGAGGGAGAATTAATTTAGGTTCATAATTCACACTGAAATTTCACATGTTTTAAGAAGTTAAACCCAAATAAGTAAATGTTAGAAGAGTATACCCCAGCTGTCCAAGGAAAGCTGCTTGATTCAATGGAAGAAATTAATGATAAAATTAGCTATAATTTTAAAAATTTATGTGCATTGAAAAATAAAACAGATAAATGAAATAGGGAAAATACTTTAAGTGCCTATATCAGGAGCAATTAAATGTTTTTGAGAGCAATACCCATTCCTGGCAAGTAATTAAAGAACATGGGTAGTTGGGAAAATGAACTGCAAATATGAAAAATTAATAAGGAACCACAAATTAAATTAAATATATATGTTATTCCGATAGAAATATAATCTTTCTGGAGTATCATCCAGCAGTAAGTAACAAAAGCTGTATAAGCTGACATTACCTCTTGATATGATCATCTCATTTTTGCAAAATATTCTATAGAAAAAACTCAAGGGGTTCCTCATTTACAAAAATTTTGTTTCCTGTTATAGTAGGAAAATAACTGAGTTAGATAAACCTTCGTTTGTCAGTTATTAAAATCTCTCATTAAAAGTTATAACATAGGGTGCGTGGGTGGCTCAGTGGGTTAAGCCTCTGCCTTCGGCTCAGGTCATGATCTCAGGGTCCTGGGATTGAGTCCCACATCGGGCGCTCTCCTCGGCAGCAAGCCTGCTTCCTCTCTCTCTCTACCTACTTGTGCTTTCTCTCTCTCTCTCTTTGTCAAATAAATAAATAAATTTTTTAAAATTTTAAAAATCTGTTAAAAAAAAAGTTATAACAGGTCTCTGTATTCGTGAGGAAAAGTATATTAACAAAGCAATAAGAAAAAAACACAAAAGCATATGTCTGATGAGAGGCATATGCGTAAAGTTAATTATACATAAGGATCAAAAGCATTCATAAAACAGAATAATGGTTGCCAAGGGTTAAGGGTGGATGAGGAAGGGAAATGGATATGATCCTAAAAGTTCACAAGAGGGAAACTGTGGTGCTAGAATAGTTTTGTATCTTGATTACGGTGATAGTTATGGGAATCAAATGTGATAAAAATGACATGGATCTATAATACCAAGGCATTTTTACCCATGTCAGCTTTCTGGCTTTGACATCATAATTATACTATACTTATATAAGATGTAATCCTTGCAGGGAACCAGGTGAGGAATATACAGTACTTCTCTATACTACCTTTGCAACTTCCTATGAGTCTGTATTTCAGAATGAAGAGTTTATTAAAAGTTTATAAAATCCTATAAAATGGTTGGTACACCCAATTAAAGGGACGTTTTAGGGTGCTTGGTTCTATATTTTGCTTTTTGTCTGATTGATTTATTTTTTCCATGTTAAAGTTGGTTAATATACAATTATTTTTTAAGTGCCTGTGTATTTCCCTCACAAGTTACAGAAGCAAAAGTACTATATATTTTGCTATGGATTTTTCTACCAGCTGGATATTTCTTTGTTTTTTTAGTATGTTCCCAGAGTTGTGACATCTGCACAACAGAAAGCTGGAAGAACAATTACAGCCCGGATCACAGGGAGATGTGATTTTGCCTCAAAAAACAGAGTTAGTAGCAGCTTAGCTATAATGGGAGTTTCTCCTCCCATGAGCTCAGTTGTTGTGGAAAAACATCATCCAGTCACAGTGGTGAGTACATATTTGATGACCTTTGTCAAAAAATCTTTTTCTTGAGAGTTTATAGACCAATAAGCACTTAAGCTACATGTTGAGGAAAAGATGAAAATTCATGATGAATCTTACTTATTCTACCTTTTATTATGGTACTTTATATACTTATAATTCTCAAACCTGCTCTAAATCTACCTTTCCTCTTTTAAAAAAATTAATTTCAGAAATGTTGTTTCTTCTCAACAGTGTAAAAATTAGCAGCACAAAAAGTTATCCACTATGTTGGTGTCCAAAAGAGACAAATGATTTCTCATTAATTTAAAAAGAGAGACAAAAGCAGTTTCCTCATCACCTGCTGTTTCTGTAGCAGGTATTTGATTACAAGAAACACTTCCCTATTTTTATAGTCTTTAATTTTTGCTCTTTTTTTTAAGTCTTCTTCCCCTTTTTTCTATATAACTGTCAGCATACATGTAGTTTCAAAAAAAATTTAGGGGGTTGTAGTAAATTCACGTGATAGAAAAGAAAACGCTTGGAATTTTAGTAAAAATAAACAAAAAAGCTTGAGTTAGTGCCTCAGTTGTGCTACTTACTGCCTTTGTGATCATATACAAATCAGGTAAAATATTTGAGCTTCCATTTCCTCTTGTGTAAAATGGGAATGTTAAGAATACTTAGCTCCTAGAGTTATTTTCTTGATTCAGGAGTAAATGAGATAATGTGAAAATTGAATGAGATACACTTAAAAAAAAAAAAAGGCACTTTATAAATTGTAAAACCATAAGCAGATTTAACTTAATAAAAATTACTAGAGAAAGGTACATGGGATACCTCTGTATTATTTCTTAAACTGCATATGAATCAACAGTTGCCTCAAAAAGTTTTAATTTTTGAAAGTTACAAGATCACATCCTTAAAGACCAATAAGAATTGACTTTAAGAGAATGCCCCCTTTATAAATTTTCAGTATTAGACAACACTCCTGTCTACAAAATATGTCAAAATATTAGCAAAAATATATGTGAAATAAGTTTACATCCTTTTCTTTCTAGCACTAGATGGTTGCTAGATGATTAAGAGGAGCTGGAGTGTTTAAATTTAGCCTCAGGTAAAGAATGACCACAGTGAAGTGGAGACTGAGGCACCAAGTCCAGATGGGGATATGGAGGATGGAGTGTCAGCTTCAGAGGTTGTAGACTTGGAAAGTCGTTAAGTGACTTCTCAATATATGTTTAAGTATGTGAGATTAGTTATCAGAAATAAGAACAACTGAAGTCATTTCTATTTTTGTCTGCATATATGTATGTGAGAGGGAGAGGGACTATCCATTTCTAAGATAAAGAAGACATAGACCACATATATGCTTACTTTTAAATTAGGCAGCCTTTTGTTTTTGTACTAATGATAGGAATTCTTATTCTACGAAAATAAACAAACACAGAAATAAAAGACTTAAAACCCGTTTCTTAGATTCACCTCCCTAGCTGTCCTTTGCTGATTCAATATGTATAGTACTTTTCCAGTTAATTGGTTATGAATGAGACAGCCATAAACGGCTTGCATGATTACCTAATTAGGATTGTTTTAACGGACACTATGGCAGTCCTCTGCACTACTTTTCATCTTATCCCCAAAATCAAGACCTGTAACTACAGAAACAATTATTACTAATAAACCAGTAGTCAGATTTCTGACACTTTAGCCCCATCTGCTGGCTAATTGCTTGTCCCTAGTGCTACTTGATTCTCTGCCCTATTTTTGTATATCATGAAACCAGCCCCTGGTAAGGTGAATCTGTTTCTACATTTCCTCTTGCCCATCCTTCCCAAGGAGAAATAGCTCTTTTAATGGGGTCAGATTAGGTGGTTAGCAACTAAATTTTCATACTAGTTATGGAAACTGGAAGAATCTCCCCCATCTGTAATGGTTATCCAGTTATTTATGTACAATGAAACATTTATATAAAATACCTCTTAAAACAGGAAATCATTTTTCCATTTCCTTAAAGAGGAACTCTTAAAGCAGTACCTGTCATGAAGACCTTTGTAGTAAGTTTTTTAAGTAAAGGGTTTTTAAAATACATAGTGAATGTTTTGATCAAGTACATATAATCTTGCTTCAGATATTTTAAGGATGACTTTTCTAAGGGGAAGACTGTACTATGAATGTACATGTACTGCTCAGTGACGTGGACTGAGAATTGGATAACAGGTCCCACTGCTGCCTACTCAGAAGCTGTATCCAGTATAATAGAGGAAATCCTTAAACTTGTACATTTTATACATATGAATGCATGTAATATATACTTGTATAGACGAAGTGAAGTCGATTGTGTACTGACTCTAATGCTTCGGTGCTTGGGTCCAAGATGTTCCCCTGAGCTCTGATATGGTATGGGTATCCTCCTGTCACCGTATTTCCTCAATGTCTAGTTATTTGTATAGAAAGTTGTAATCCGGGGCGCCTGGGTGGCTCAGTGGGTTGAGCCGCTGCCGGCTCAGGTCATGATCTCAGGGTCCTGGGATCGAGTCCTGCGTCGGGCTCTCTGCTCGGGGGGAGCCTGCTTCCTCCTCTCTCTCTGCCTGCCTCTCTGCCTACTTGTGTCAAATAAATAAATAAAATCTTTTAAAAAAAAGAAAGAAAGTTGTAATCCACACTAAGGAGCACCAGGCTTCTGGAAATATCTCCTCTTGTATGATAGGAAAAGGTTTAGTCAGCTCCCAGGTGAACCAGGGTGATATATAAGAGATGTGCTTTACTCTGGTTTGGAACAAGGACCAGGCATCCCTGAGATTGAACTCCATATGTTAACAGAAACAGGGAGGAGAAAATTGATTAGAATAGAGGGATAGTGTCTTCCAAACACATAAAGTCCCTTTCTGTAGTTGGTCTCTATAAACATTATAAGATTCCACTTGAGCCTTCTTTGAAGAATGACTCCCGTGGCTCTTGTTGTGATCCTCTGGAATATGGCTCTGAAACTGAATTGTGGGTATTGAGCACATCAGTCTAACATATGGATTAAGAACCACATCTTATTTGTTTCAATGACTGCTTTACCAACTTAACTGCATGTATCTACTGGATGCTTAACAAATGTTTGTTTGGTTAAATTATATATAATGAAATGGTATTTAATATGTGTAATTTTATGGGATTATTAAAGCAGGTTTTTACCTTTTCAGCAAACCATTCCTCAAGCTGCTGCAGCAAAGTATCCCCGGACAATTCATCCTGAAAGTAGTACCTCAGCTTCTAGATCCCTCGGAACCAGGTCAACTCACACCCAGTCTCTCACAAGCATCCATTCCATAAAAGTGGTTGACTAAAATGAATATGCACATATTGAGATCTTTTAATTCTTTTGGTTTTACCAAGGATTAGAAGTCTCTCATTTTTAAAATTTCATATTCTTAAAACATCATGGATACATCATGTTCATCTTTTCAAAATTACAAGAGACTTTTTCAAGCCATACCATCCTTTGTAATATATGTAGGATTATTTTAATGTTATTTTTTTTTTAATTTAAATGATTAAGTAAAACTTTTTTAAATTAAAAAATGACTTAATTTTTTAATAGGTTCAGCTGGTCACTGATTACATCATCAAAGTATATAAATCCTGTTTCTCAACATTATTTCCAAAAGGCTCAATCATTTCCAGTGTTACTAAGTCAACTCTGAGAACTTTACTAAAAATATTAAAATAGAATTAAGGTATTTTTATTTTAAAATTAAAAAGTAATAATGATACTTTAATACAAAGTTTCTGTGAAGTTGGTATATTAGTCTTCATTTTCCTAAGATCATTACAATTAAAAATGGGAATTGGTAAGATCTATGAATAATTTTAATGTTAAAAGGGAAAGATTTTTTTGCTAGCACAAA
Organism: Neogale vison; assembly: GCF_020171115.1. Classification (NCBI taxonomy): domain Eukaryota; kingdom Metazoa; phylum Chordata; class Mammalia; order Carnivora; family Mustelidae; genus Neogale; species Neogale vison. The sequence continues at coordinate 215,151,270 of NC_058091.1, forward strand.
AAGAGAGACACAGAAACATCAAAAAAATTTCCTCTTAGAATGATCCTATTTCTGATGTTCTTTCTTGCCTTTCTGAAACTGTATGGTGTTGAACCTTTTTTCTCTCTGAACATCTAAACATCGCTGTATGGGAGTGGGTATAGCACTGGGCAATTCAGCAAAGCTTCTAGGCCTGGGCAGAGACTTTTCAGTGGAAGAAACCATCTGGGTAAAAGTGATTGAGGAAAGAAAGACCAGGCTTCTAATGGTTTTATCTTGGGCCAGACATTTAATGTCATAAATCATAGGATACCACTTGTGAAACAGATCTACCTACCCCTCCTATTTCACAAAGTACTCTGGCTTACATAAAAACAAGTCAATTCTAAAGAATCTGTCCATAGCCTCAATTTTCACATCTTTAACAGAATTGGATGGACTTAATTAGAAGGCTGTTTCACTTTGAACTTGATCTAGCTCTGTGCTCTAACTTTATTATAGGAAATAGTTTTTCTTACTGTCTCACCTTGTAATAGAACATGAGAATAAATGTGAGATAGGCAAATACCCTATTTCCTAAAGGGCACACCAAGGCTTTTCTGAATTAAGGAATAAAAGAATTAGAGTATTGTGTCTTAGAGTATTAGATCCTTTTTTTGCAGCACTGTTGTGAATTCTGGTCCAGCTACCACTGTGGCAGACAGTGCATCAGGAGTTACAACAAACACAAACCAACAGTGCCTCTTGTGCTACCCACACCTCAGGCATGCTCTTCTCTAGGACTTCACCATGCACCAACTGACCACAGACTCCACTTGGAGCCTACTCATGCAGCCTAGAGTTAACACCCCATTGTGGTAACAGATCAGTTCTTCCTTTCTCCACTGTATGAACTGCCCCGAGGTACACTAGTCCATCCCTTCTCTCAGAAGACAGTACCCTGGAAATCAGATGATCAGTTACGCTTCATACAAGTGGTAGCCAATTTGGTATTTCACCCACCTTCCCCATCGCACTCCCTTTTTCTGTCTTGCTTCCTTGGATTTGCACTCCTAAAAAACAGTACTCATGGACTTTGGTCTCAGGCTATGCCTTTTGAGGAACCTAGATGACAACTAGGTATGGTTTTTATAATATCCAAGCCATAACCATGTGGACAAACTAAAAGGAATATTATGAATATTGTAATTAAGAATATCATAACCATATTTTTAAGCTTTAAGCTCTAGAAGTTGTATATTGTCCAAGGTGGAAGTAAATAATTAGTGCTAGCCTAAGTTAAATTCCACAACTAAAACACTTACACAGTAAGAGTGTGTATTCTATTTGTTTACTTTTGCATAAAGAGGTTACCCAGATTTTGAAAGGAGGGAGCAAATAGCATGGTCAGTGGAAACCAGCCATACTGAAAAACAAATGAGGAACAAGACTTCACTGAATACCTTTCTTAAAAACTTTTTGGACTCATGTGGATATATTACCTATTTTAAACATTTATAAAAGTAAGTGAGCCATTTATAGTCAGCATAAGACAAAGATGTAAAACCATAAATTCACGATAGAATAACTGTACTGATATTGCTCAGGATTTTATCTCTGGCCTTATAGAATTAAGATCAGAATTTGAAAATGGAGAGCCTTAAATTATAATGAATAGGTGCAGATAAACTGATATAACTTGATATCTGATTTCATACTTATTTCATAACTTTCTCAGATTATAAAAATACTACATGCTGTCAAAAAAAACCTCTGGAAAGTACCAAAAAGTACAAAGTAAATGAAAATCACCTTGCTGATTTTAAAAACAACAGCAAACATTGGTGTATACACTACTGGTCTTTTCTAAGCAATATACTACACATATGTGTAATTTAAAGCCAACAGTAACTGTAAATTTCCAAAACTAGTTTTCCTCAGTGAAGAGAAATAACAGTGGATGATTTCAATACAGTGGGCATGAGATTAGGCATTTCACCGGCATTCAACCTTGATCTTCAATGCTGTGGAAGAGTGAGACACTACCCCATTATATAAAGAAGGAAACTGAAGATCCTGAGAACTTGAATCACAGTTAATAAGTCGCAAACCATGCAAGGGAAGCAAGGGCAAAAATGAACTATTGGGATTTCATCAAAATCAAAAGCTTTTGCACAGCAAAGGAAACAGTTAACAAAACCAAAAGACAACTGACAGAATGGAAGAAGATATTTGCAAATAACATATCAGACAAAGGGCTAATATCCAAATCTATAAAGAGCTTAACACCCAAAATCTATAAAGAGCTTAACTCAACACCCAAAGAACAAATAATCCAATCAGGAAATGGGCAGAGGACATGAACAGACATTTCTGCAAAGAAGACATCCAGATGGCCAACAGACACATGAAAAAATGCTCCACATCCCTCAGCATCAGGGAAATACAAATCAAAACCCAATGAGAGGGCACCTGGGTGGCTCAGTGGGTTGAGCCGCTGCCTTCGGCTCAGGTCATGATCTCGGGGTCCTGGGATAGAGTCCCGCATCGGGCTCTTTGCTCAGCAGGGAGCCTGCTTTCTCCTCCTTCTCTCTCTACCTGCCTCTCTGCCTACTTGTAATCTCTCTCTGTCAAATAAATAAATAAAATCTTAAAAAAAAAAAAAAACCAATGAGATACCACCTCACACCAGTCAGAATGGCTAAAATTAACAAGTCAGGAAATGACAGATGCTGGCGAGGATGCGGAGAAAGGGGAACCCTTCTACACTGTTGGTGGGAATGCAAGCTGGTGCAACCACTCTGGAAAACAGCATGGAGGTTCCTCAAAAAGTTGAAAATAGAGCTACCCTATGACCCACAATTGCACTACTGGGTATTTACCCTAAAGATACAAACATAGTGATCCAAAGGGGCACGTGCACCCCAATGTTTATAGAGGCAATGTCCACAATAGCCAAACTATGGAAAGAACCTAGATGTCCATCAACAGATGAATGGATAAAGAAGAGGTGATATATATATATATATTTCATTTCTTATATATTATATATATATATTAAAATTATATTTATAATTATAAATTATAATATATAATTATATATTATATATTATATATTATATATAATTAATTAATTATAATTTATAATTTATAAATTTATAATTTATAATTTATAATTTATAAATTTATAAATTTATAATTATAATTATAATATATATATAATATATAAGAAATGAAATCTTGCCATTTGCAATGACGTGGATGGAACTAGAGGGTATTATGCTTAGCAAAATAAGTCGATCGGAGAAAGACAACTATCATGATCTCCCTGATATGAGGAAGTGGAGATGCAACGTGGGGTGTTTGGGGGATAGGAAAAGAATAAATGAAACAAGATGGGATCGGGAGGGAGACAAACCATAAGAGACTCTTAATGTCACAAAACCAACGGAGGGTTGCCGGGGAGAGGAGGGTCGGGAGAGGATGGTGGGGTTATGGACATTGGGGAGGGTATGTGCTATGGTGAGTGCTGTCAAGTGTGTAAACCTGGCAATTCACAGACCTGCACCCCTGGGGCTAATAATACATTCTGTGTTTATAAAAAAATATTTTTAAGTGGCAAACCATGATTAAAACTATGTCTGTCAAAAAAAAGAGAAAAAAAGAAAAAAAATATGTCTGTCTATTCTAAATCTTTTGGATTTCTCATATACCGGGATGCTGCTCCTACCAACATTAAAAAAAAAAAAAAAAAAAAAAAAAGATGTGCAAAACCTAAACATATATTGCATCAAATGACAGAAAGGCAAAAATCATATACAATTTGCTTTAAGTAAAAATCAAAAAAAATTCTGACCTTTCATTTCTGTAGTTGGCAAGTACTAATACCATTTTTTCATCTGGTAGAGCTTCCTGTCACCACCATTGTCATAGTTGAAAATCAATATTACTGCTAGAATTTTATGGCATTAGAGGACTGAATTTAAAGGAAAATGCTGAGTGGAAAATCAATTAAATACAATTCCTTTAGGCATCTATGAAACTGCACATTTCTTGGACCTTGAGTATGTTTCGTTTTTTTGCCGACGGATCTTTTCTGGAAAAAATAAGATAACATTTATTATTAAAGCTAACATTTATTAAGTACTTACTATGTGCCAGGCCCTATGACTCACTTAATCCCCCAACAACTCTTTGACACAGGCAGTTTTCTAGTTAGTAAAGGAGGTAACTGCCACCATGAGGGTGTAGAACTTGCTCAAGATCACACACTGTCAGCGCCAGAGGTCAAGTACGGACCCACACAGTCTTGCTCCTGAGCACATCCCTGCACTACTTCAGGGGAGTGCCTCTTACTCTCCCCTGAGAGTTCTTACAGATACTCTTATAGAAACAAAGAAATTTAAAGTAGATGGAACAACAATCCCAGTGCTATGAAGATAATGTCACAGGAAGAGCTGTCATCCATGCACAGTCTCTTGAAACGGAGTATTGGCTCAGTGGTATGATTCAGACATTTTAAGCTCAGCTTCAGGTAAAACTGCATCAGTGAAAATAATGGCAGATGTGCCTATATTTTGCTTGAATGGTTATTATTACATGAGAGTTTTAACACCCCCTAATTTATCAATCAAACTATCAAGGAGAGTTTTGAAACTCTCCTTTAACTTTATGAGATGGCTTAGCATTCCTGCCCTCTCCTGCTCCCCACACGCCACACACACCTCCACACCCTGCCACACATTAACATCAACAGAAATCCTCCCCCACTTTTTCAGATGCCCAGCAGGGGAGTCATGCTGAGAACCACCAGGCTAAGGTGGGCTCAGTACTGACAGAGTCACTCACCAGAGGAGCTGTGGATTTTTTATGAGCCACTGCTCTCATCAGATTGGGACTGCCACTGTTAACAGACAGTATTATTTCTGCTGGCTGTCTCCCCACCATTTGAAGGGAGAAGGAGCTTCTGTCTTGAAAACTAACTCACCAGCTAGTTCTGGGAAGCCTGCGCGTATCAGCTCTTCATACAGATGCTTGACTGGAGTGGCCTGTGTCATCAGGGTCCCATGCAGCCAGATGAGCAGAGCCCTGTGGCCGTGTTCACGGAAACTTCCCTTCCCTGTGCCAAGTACACAGAGTTAGAGGCAAAACACCACATGCTTTTTATTATATGCTTTTTATTGTGATCTCGGTTCTCACTGAATTTTCTGTATGACTGTGGTTGCCACTCACTCTTCTGATGGCTGTTAGATAAAAAGGCCAGTGGATGAAAGCCCTTCCAGTTCCCCTCACTGGAACTGCTTTAGGGTGACCAAAGTTTGGATTCACTCCAGCACTTGTCTTGCACCTGCTGTGCTTGACACAGACTGAAGGAGCAGGTAAGACATGAAGCAGCTGAGTCCCTGCGCGATGGTAAGGAACAATCTGAATGAGATGGGGAGCTCTCCTTCAGCATTCACGTGGCACTGCTTTCCACCACCATTTCTCACACGCAAAGTTTGAGAATGAGAAATCCTATTACAATGGAGAGAGTCTCGTGCAGTCAGTCTGTGATTAGGATCTGCACTTTTAATCACTCAGATGCTGGTGTTGCTGTCTGTTAGCCACACTTTGAGCAGCAAATGTGTACCAGCCTGCCACTCCAGTTTCTGGTGGAAGTATGCATCCCCTGGACCAAGATTATTCACTGGATACCTAAGCCCTGAGAGATGTTGGAGGGAAGTGCTGAGCTGAGATATGTCCCTCGCAACTCCTGTTCTCTCCTGTTGCGAGAGAACAGGTAGAACACAGAACAGAACGAGAACACAGAAGAGGCTCCTAGTTGTAGCCACTGTGTGTGGGAGCCGGCAGATACCACAGAAGGAGGGCCTGAGCTCTGGGGAGGAAGCTTGCTGGACAGACTTAAAGAAGCAGGTGTTGCAGGGAGAGTGAACTGTAACCATAAAGAATGTACTCCTAGGTGAATTCCTGTTCCTTTCCTAATCTTGCCCTTGCCAAACATTCTTCAATAGCACCATCAACGTGTCACTCCTTTGCTTAAAATTAAGCCCACAAACTCCTTAGTGCCAGAACCATTAACCCTGGATTGTATCTGGATTATGAATGTTGCCATTGTCATGCCAACTAGATTATAAATTCCACCAAATAATGTACCTTGGCTCCTAGAGCAGTTGCATCCCTCACCTGGTAGAGCTAAACACACTCTAGGCACTCCACATTGTTTGACTAAAACACTTAAAATCGCCTTTATCCTGCTGGCAGGTACTCTGAAGACACATTGCATTTTCAAATCATTTCTTTAGGTCAAGAGAGATTTCCATAAGGCAACTAAATTCTCTTAAAAAGTCACAGAATGCCAAATGCCTAATCAGTGAAAAAGGAGAAAACAGTAAAAAAGAAATCTTTTCAGAAACTATAGTCAATATTCAACATTTTCGATGCATTATCTTCTCCATAATGTAGCCATAGAATTAGCAATTAAAAGTGCCATAATTTGGGACGCCTGGGTGGCTCAGTTGGTTAAGTGACTGCCTTCGGCTCAGGTCATGGTCCCGGCGTCCTGGGATCGAGTCCCACATCGGGCTCCTTGCTCAGCAGGGAGTCTGCTTCTCCCTCTGCCTCTAGCCTGCCACTCTGTCTGCCTGTGCTTGCGCTCTGTATCTCTCTCTCTCTAACAAATAAATTTAAAAAAAAAAAAGTGCCATAATTTACTTGTATGTGGTGTGAATGGCATGTGTTCTTGGGCTGTGATTTTGCCATCTACAGTCCCAGCTATCAATAATGTGGATCAGCCCCTGAATAGGGACTTGTTCACATCTCATAATATCCATGTAAGGAAAGTGCTCTGGATAGAATGTTTTGCCAAGAAAAGGATCTGTTTCCTTGTTTTTAAAGCTTATTAGTTGATTAATGCCAAATAAACTTTATGTATTTCCCAGGTTTTGGTCAAAACATAAAAAAGCAAAGCTAATGACTCCAGCTGACCTGACCTCACTAATTATGACAGCTGGAGTCTGGCTGAATTGATTCCATGGCTTGGGATCTTCTCAGGAGAGCCCTGAATCTGTGTCCCACATCTCTCATGGGATAGGTGGTCTCACTCGAGACTGCATCCTATAAGAATTCTATACCTAGATGTGGCTTAAGGGATTCCTCCTGGAGTGGAAGCGCTAAACAGTAAGCCTTTTGTTAGAGAATGAACATTTTCACCCCAAGACAATCTCAAGGAACACTAGAAGAGGTTGGTTTCCCAGGGACAAGCTGTTAAGTCCTTGCTTCCCTAGCACCTATTCAGTTGGGAAACTTCATTTCCCTAAAGGCTAAATGCTAACTTTCCAAATGGCTCATTAATTATCCTTTGCAAACTTTAGTTTATTGCAGAGTCCACGAACGTTCATGGTTTGCAAAGTTCTCAGTCTTTGTGGTCCTAAACTAACTGTCCCAATTCCTGGGCCCTTGTCTGCTGCTTGTTGTGAGCACCAACCACTTACTTGGAAGATCTGCCACCAAGAAGAACTGCTGTTCCTTCCTGTCCACATCTAAGCCATGCTCACCTGTCCACTGCTCCTCAATGGCTCTGATCTGATCATCTGTAAAGTTCCAGGAACGGGCCAGCCTCTGCCACTCGTTGGCCTTAAGCTGCTGGTAAGCCAGTTTCCAGAGGAGACTGCGAATATGTCTTGTCTCCAAACTGTGATCTTGCTTGAATGTCAAAGTAAATCTGGTTGATGGGTCCCTGATGGTCTCACCATGCTGCTAAATTAAAGATAACTACATCAGATGATTTCATTTTCTGCTTATTGCCTTATTTCATGGTATGTATACAGTTTTTCAGATACAACTGGTAAGGTGGTAACCAAGACTTATGCTGTCAGTATTATCTGACATTTTTGTCATTCAAGATAACAATAGAGATAAATGTCTGAAATAAAAAGCTTGAGTACTATCTGACACAGGAAACATGAGGGCTTTTGCCATGTTACATGCTTCTATCCCAGCCTCTGATATTTATTCACCCCACAAGAAAACAGAGGGGTTGCCTCAGCTAAGGAAATATAACAATGACATATGTACCTTTGAAGGCTTACTTTCAACCAGTATCCTCTGTTCCTTTCTTTTTTTTTTTTAAGATTTCATTTATTTATTTGACAGAGAAAGAGCACAAGTAGTCAAAGTGCTAGACAGAGGGAGAGGGCAAAGCAGGCTCCCGCTGAGCCGAGAGCCCGATGCATGATCCCAGAACCCTGGGGTTCTGGGTCATCAGGATCATGACCTGAGCGGAAGGCAGACACTTAACCAGCTGAGGTGCCCCTCCCCTGTTCTTTTGTCTGTTTGATTTTCTCATATCAAAGTTTCAGCCAAGATTGGATATACTCTTTTTTTTTTTAAGATTTTATTTATTTAACAGACAGAGATCACAAGTAGTCAGAGAGGCATACAGAGAAAGAGGAGGAAGCAGGCTCCCTGCTGAGCAGAGGAAATCACAACCGGAGCTGAAAGCAGAGGCTTTAACCCACTAAGCGCCACCCAGGCGCCCCTGGATATACTCTTAATAAGACCCTAAAGCTGGTCCCTCCATTCATCCTGCTCTCTGGTGTGAGGAGAGCAAAGCAGAAGTCTAACTCTGAGAGCCAAAAGAATGGAGACGACAGGGGTCGATACCATTTAGTTTCAAGTCACTGCAGCCAGGCTTAGTCCAAATGCACTGTGCACTGATAGCTTGTTTTCTCAGTTTTCAAAGGTTCCTTTTGTCCCTTCTGCAGAATCCAGCCAAAGAAACTGGAGAAAAATCTCAAAGTGAAAGCAGGTGTCATGGTTTCCTAGTGCTGCACCTGTCGTAAATGCTATCAGGCATCCAGATTATCCTCCTTCAGGAGGTTGCAGATCGGTTAAGGACACGCAGAACACACAGCCCGAGGATTGGGACTTCCTATCTATTCTCCTTTTTTATATATGGTAACTCCTGTTTTTGCCTTAATTAAAAGTGAATCTTAGTGAAAGATAATCTGAACAGCAAGGGAGGAGTCCATGCTGGGACAGGAAGTGGAATAAGAGGACATGGGGTTGTCCAAACCCCTGGGAAGAACATGGTGAGCCTTGCACCTCAGCCCAGTCACAGAGCAGCTTGTGTCTTTCACAGCATCTGTGAGCTCCTCTGGAAGGTCTACAATGTCCTGGGAAGCATGCCCAAGCAAACAGGTCAGTCTTTTCTCTTGTATCTGAAACTTGTGAACAGAAGTTGGACTATAACAGGAGGTATAAACTACCTGTAATTGTTTCAGAGGTTGTAAAATACGGGGTCTTCTCTGTCCCAACCTTAGCTTTACTCCCACAGTGCCTAACTCCCAGGGAGTCCTGAAAGAGGAAAGGCTGAGGGTGGGGGATCCAACAAATTTAGAAGCCATGGGAGCCATGGCCCCTCCACTTTTTCCTTTTCTCTTCATTCCCTCTCACGAAACAATGAGGATTCCAACAAGAACAAAATCTGAAACACCACAAGGTAGAGGGAAGAACTGCAAAATGCATCAACCTTTGCACCACAGCATTTTTAGTTCTTTGAGAAACACACATGCTCTGCATTCCAGAATTGGGTTGGGTGGTCCTTCAGGATTCCAGAGGAAAGGGTCATCAATTTGGAAAGCCCAGGTCTTTCTCAACAGTTCATGGAAGCATTAACAGTTTTTCTGCCAAACACTGAAATATTTGTAGGAGTATCACGTGCCAAAAGTGGTGGAAATTAAAATAGCATGAGCCGGATTTTAGGAAGCTTCCCATTTGCCTATTAACCACTGGATTTAATGATGGATATAAGAGAGGAAATGTCAGTCCTCTCTCTGATGTTCTTTATTAGGAATCATTTTATATTAGGCCAGAATAGAAACTTATTTAATATACAAAGAGAACTTGAAATAATAATAAATGCATTTGGTTTAAAAAAAAATCAGGGGATAGATTTGTTTAATGAACAAAGTGAACTTAAAATAAGTAATAAATAAGGGTACCTGGGTGGCACAGTCAGTTAAGCAGCCGACTCTTGATTTTGGCTCAGGTTGTGATCTCAGGGTCCTGGAACTGAGCCGCCCTTAGCTCAGAGTCTGCTTGGGTTTCTTCCTCCCCTTCCCTCTCCCCCTCCCCTCCACATGTTCTCTCTAAAGTAAATGAATAAATATTTAAGTAATAAATTTGGTTTAAAACATTTAAAAATATATATTAAAAAACAAGCCTTCCTCCCACTCCAGATGTCTGTCCCCAGTTGTCATTCAGGTTGACAATGCTCACACTTCAGAGAGTCTCCTTTATCCATTTATGTATTGCATAGGATTCTCAAAGTTCATCTAACTCTCACATCTTAAAGATTTGTTAGGAAAAAGAGCTTATTCATTTGGTGGAAAGTAATTTATTCTCCTCTAGGAAAAAGAATCTAAAAATGCTAGCAGCATTAAAACATTAAAAATAGAACCAATGACTATTTCTATTTTCAAAGAAAATGTGAAAACAGCCATTTAAGAAGCAAGAGAAAAGGTGGAAGTTGGGAAAATTACCTTCAATCAAAAGCAGTGATGATCTAAGAAAATTAGAAAGAAGCTAAGGCCAAGAAGAAGAAAATGAAGGAGCAGAAGGAATAGAAATCAAGTAGGAGGAGGAGAGAGAAAGCATTTCTAATAGTCACAAAAATGTTTTGTTTTATAGGCAAGTAAAAGTTTGAGGAGGATTTTGTGGCCTTTAAATAACATATATGTCATATCATCCAAATATATATATCAGGACCCCTGAGTCAATTAAATAGGATTGTGAGCAAGGAAGAGGCAAATCAATGCACTTTGCCTTAGAGATTTAAGGGAAATTTCACAGATTGATAAATTAGACAGCAAACCAGGCCTGAGTCTCCTCAGGGTAAACACATGAGGGTTAAGACCTGAATTCTGGCACCAACCTACTAGACTAGGGGAGCCATTCAGCTTAGGATGGAAATAACCGAAAGTAGAAACTGAAGGTGTTGCCCAATAATGCAAATCCTGCCTGAGGGCTTAGATTTTGATGTTGGAGGGAAGGCCTGCTGTTGAGAAGCTGCATGTATGGTAGCTACCAGAGGAAATAATAATGAAAAAAGGGACAGAGAATGTCTTGGAGTCAAGTCTTCTGTGTCCTCAAAATGAATAAGGTTTTTGTGACTATCATAGGACACTTGAGTGACAGCCAGAAGGGGTGGGTAGTAAACAGCAGAGCCATGAACATAAACTTTGTTATCACTCATTAGAATGTGGGTTTGAGAACTTCCACAAAGTAGCAGAGCCAGAGACTCCGTGACAGAGGGCACAACCTGGGAGCCAACCATGGAGGGCAAGCATGCTAAGCCCGTTAGCCCTGACCAGCCTGCTTAGCCCAATGAGCTCTGCACACCTCAGTTCTGACTACTGATGCTGGCAAAGGGAGGAAGCAGCAGCTGTTCATTCCATGAATGGAGCAGCATAGGCCAAAGGGACTGTTATAATTGCACTGACCAGGACGCTCCCATTAGAGCAGAAAAAAGAATAACACAAACCCCACACTACCCATAAGAAGATGGTGGTTGCAGAAGAGCCACAGCTAAGCTGGCATCATGCTTCCTTACCTCTTTCCAGGCATAGTATCTCTCTGCTTTAATGATCATGTCCACAACAAGGCTGTGGTTGCTCCTGGAGGCTACGGCCAGGGCAGTCTTCCCTTGCTAAAAGTTAAAAATGAAAGTGTCAGGCAGTATGGTATAGTGTTTAGGAGCTCGAGTTTTGGAACAGAGGGACATGCATTCAAATCCTGATCCAACTGCTTCTCTGCACTTGGGAGCTTGAGCCAGTCCTTGGCTTCCCTAGGTCTCAAAGAACCCCATGGTGTACTGGTGAGGGGCAAATGTGATAGTGCATATCAAGCCCTTAGGACTGTGCATGGCACGTGGTAATTATTTAAGAGATGCTAGGTATTGAAAGTGTCAGGTGCTGTGGCAAGAGGGCAGGGGAAAAGATTTGGGTTTAGGGACCAACCATCAGGAGATGATATTTTACACATGCTCTATCAATGAGAACCCAAACATGTCTCCAAGATCCCCAGGGGTCCCCCTGGCTTGCTGCATGAGGGAGTCCTCAGCAAATAAATAATATGGTCACATACTTTTCTCCTCAGGTCTGACTCTACCTGTGGTTGAGACTTTGGTCAATATGCCATGCTTCCTTCCCCCAATAGCCTTTTCCCTCTTTTATGGGAAGAGACCTCCTGATTCTAGCTAGGCACTTGGTCACTCCAAACATTTCCTAGCCTCCCTCGCACTTAAATATGTGACCTAAATTCTGGTATATAAAAGAAGTGGCAAATGCAACTTCTGGAAAGTATTTTTAAAGAAAGGAAGGATGTTATTCTCCTTCTTTCCTCCTCTTCCTGAGTGGAATGCTGACAAGATGGCAGGAGCCTGAACAGCCGTCTTAGACCAAGAAGTTGAAGCCATGTCCTGTGGAGAGTAGGTAAAAGACAGAAATTGCTGGATCTCATTAAGAATAATAGCATTCGGGCACCTGAGTGGCTCAGTGGGTTAAAGTCTCTGCCTTTGGCTCAGGTCATGATCCCAGGGTCTTGGGATCGAGCCCCATATCGGGCTCTCAGCTCATCGGGGAGCCTGCTTCGCTTCCTCTCTCTGCCTGCCTCTCTGCCTGCTTGTGATCTCTGTCTTTCAAATAAATAAATAAAACCTTAAAAAAAAAAAAGAATAATAGCATTCATCAGAGAAAGGGCAACCCTCTTACACTGTTGGTGAGAATGCAAGCTGGTGAAGCCATTCTGGGAAACAGTATGGAAGTTCCTTAAAAAGTTGAAAATAGAGCTACCCTACAATGAAGAAATTGCACTATTAGGTATTTACAAATACAAATGCAGTGATCCGAAGGGACATGTGCACCCCAATGCTCATAGCAGCAATGTCCGCAAGAGCCAAACTATGGAAAGAGCCAAGATGTCCATTGGCAGATGAATGGATAAAGAAGATGTGGTACATATATACAATGTAATATTATGCAGCCATCAAAAAATGAAATCTTGCTGTTTGCAACAATGTGGATGGAACTAGAGGGTATTATACTAAGTGAAATAAGTCAATCAGAGAAAGACAATTATCATATGATCTCTCTGATGTGAGGAATTTGAGAAAAAAGACACAGGATCATAGGGGAAAGGAGGGAGAAAATGAAGAAGATGAAACCGAGGGTGCCTGGGTGGCTCAGTGGATTAATCTGCTGCCTTCAGCTCAGGTCATGATCTCGGGGTCCTGGGATCGAGCCCCACATCGGGCTCTCTGCTCAGCGGGGAGCCTGCTTCCCTCTCTCTCTCTGCCTGCCTCTCTGCCTACTTGTGATCTCTATCTGTCAAATAAATAAATAAAATATTAAAAAAAAAAAAGAAGATGAAACCGAGAGGGAGACAAAACACAAGAGACTCTGAATCTCAGGAAACTAACTGAGAGCTGTTGTTGGGGGAGGGTCGTGGGAGGGCTGGGGTAGCTGGGTGATGGACATTGAGGAATGTATGTGCTATGGTGTGCACCATGAATTATATAAGACTGATGATTCACAGACCTGTACCCCTGAAACAAATAATACATTATATGTTAATTTAAAAAGAGAATAATAGCATCCATGACAAAACTACTAATTCATAGTACAGAATTCAGTTCACTTGGATTCCTATCAAGAATTTTTCTCTATTATATGGCCTCTAATCAAAGGTGAGGGATTGGAAACTTAACCAAATGGAATGAGCAATAAAGAATATTCTGAACATGATTTTGGGCATGAGTGGCCTGGGATCCCATCTGGTATCTTTTACAAATTACAAAAGGCACACCTTTGTCAAGATGGATATAGCTCAAAGCTACAGCACACAGCTTTACAAGCAATGTCCCCTAGATTTTATGCAGTGCACAATCTACACATCTATACATTTTTTTTTCCTAAGCAAAAGATGGTGGTTTTCATCTATCTTTTAAATGGCACATTAAAAATTTGCTCAGGGGTCCTGAAGATAATCAAAATGAATGTCGGAAATAACCCCAGAAAAAGTTATTAGCAACTCGTGCTTCTCTGCTTAAGGATCCAGCAATTTATCCCACTAATTCCCTCACATGGCTGAGCAAATGCAACTCCTACCAACCCAAATGATCCAGCTGTTAGTGAAGGTGATAACACCCAGGTGGGCCAGAAGGTCAGGGATGATATTTACCAGTTTCTAGTCAAATGACACAGTAACGAAATTAGGAAGAAGTATACTGTGCAGGCAGTTAGCAAGTCTCTCATTGCATGCTACCTAAATTCTGGCTTAAGAAGCCATTGGAATCACCATGAATCACCCACCACCTTCTGTGGGAAGGCAGCATTCTGAAGCCAGTGTTACGAAGTACCTAGGAAAACCTTCCCAGGGAGTGTGCCCTGGAGTGGAAACCCAAATAAAACTGCTATTGAGTGTGGGAAGGCCTCCAGGAGCTTGGGGACACCTCAGACTGAGAGAACATGTTTCTGGGAAAGTCATTCACACCAAACCCTGGCTCCTTTTTCCCATCCACAGTCTGAATCACTCTTACAAAACTTGTGGGAGTAAGTAAAAAACTTACTTGTGGGAGTAAGTAAACTTACTTGTGGTAAAACTTGTGGGAGTAAGTAGAAAAGGCAGTTTTTGTTAATTAAATAGGTATTGGGGGCCAACCATGTGCCAGGCCCAGAGAAGAAAGAGGGAGGCGGAGAAGAGAAAAACGGGAAAATCAAATTATGAGTCAAGTTGCAGCACTGATGGTATTTACCAGAACATCCAGTCCACAAGCACTGGGGACCCAGCCTGAATTCCCTTCCCAATGCAACAGAGTCTTTACCCATAAGGGGCAGGTGTCCCACAGGAGTTAAGTATTAATAAGAAAGTGAAATAAAGTGGAACAAGAAAGCACAGGAAAATGCGAATGGGAAATGTTAATACCAAAGCTAAATGTTAAGGGATGATAAGGAGTCACAATGGTGAAAGTGGTAGAATGCCACCTATGTGACGAGTTCTGGGTGGTTGCATTTTCCTTCCATATGCTTCTGTTTTCCAGATCATGCACAGTAGGCTTATATTACTTTTCATGATAACTTTAAAAACTAACCACTAGAGAAAAGTAAAATAACACATCAGTACTCCAAGTCCCACAAAGGTAACATGTAAAAAAGATTCTGAAAGAGTACATAGGGTGAACCCCACGTGCACTAGGTATTAAAGATGTGTGCAGCTAATGAAGAGTTTGGGTGAACACAAGAAAGGGGAAAGCGGCAAGTTTCAGAAGCAGTCAGCTCTGCTCACAGCTGTGGGAAAGCGCTGGACACCCAAGCAGCCTTGGCTTTGAAGCTTGGCTCTATGTCTTACTGTGCACATGACCCTTGATATCATAGAAATCTCTTCAAAACTGGGATAATTTTGCCCACCTCACAGAGATGTGAGGACTGAAACAAGGTGCACGTGTGTGAGCACCTAACAGGACTGCCACAGCTCAGTCTCCTGTATTTATGCTTTTCAGTAAACTGGAACCTAGCAGGTGTCCACCCTGCAATCCTCCTGACATGGAGCCCAGCTTACTGTTTACTTGAGAGAAACGAAGTTGTCTTTCTTTTAAAAAAAAAAAATTTTTTTTTTTAAAAATCTAAGCACATTAAGGAGGGGAAAAAACTTGCATAATCAAATTTGTCTTTCTTTGGGCATCTACACAATGCCCTAAAGGTGGGAGCAACCCAATGTCCATCCACAGACGCAAGGATACACAAAATGTGTTCTCTGCACAGCGGAGTGTCATTCATCCTTACAAGGAAAGCTAGTCTGACACACACCACGACACGGATAAACCTTGAGAACATTATGCTACATGAACTTAGCTAGTTACAAAATGACAAACACTGTATGATTCTATTTACATGAGGTACCCAGAATAGTCAAATTCGTGGAAACAGAAAATAGAGCAGTGGTTGCCAGGGCTGGGGAAGGAGGAGGAAACATGGAGTTGCTGTTTGGAGTTTCAGATTGGCAAGATGAAAAAGTTCTAGAAATTGGCTGCGTAACAGTGCGAATAGATTTAACGCTACAGAACCATACACTTAAAAATGGTTAAGATGATATATTCTATGTTATATTTATTTTACAATTAAAGAATTTTTAAGTAAGAACAAGTTTAGACGTGTATGTTTGTTCACTGCAGCTCGGTCACAGCAAAAGCTTATGAACAATTTAAATGCCCATCCACTGAGAACAATACAAATTATAACATGTCCATGCCACAGTCTGTTGTATAAAGAAGAATGAAGAAACTCTCCTTATACTAATATGGAACATTTTCCACTTTATATACTTAAAGAAGAAAAGCTAAATGCAGGATAGCATGGAGAAGTACATCACCACAATGTAAAAAGGATGGAGTAATATGGTAAGAGTATAATATATTTATGTTTGCTTATTTATCTGTAAAGAAACTGGAAAGAACAAAGAAATTTTGACAATAGATCTGTATGGTCAAAGTAGTCTGGAACCCAGATAACTAGGGTCGGGGGGGGGCTCATTTTTATTGTAAAACCTTTACTGATTATGTTTTCTAATTTTTGGACCAAGTGAATCTACCATATTTCCCAAAGATTAATAAATAATTTTAATTAAAAAAAATACCTGTTTTATTACTCAGGGTAAAATATCTTACCTACACGATTCAATCGAAATCAGGATGTTCTACTGACTGTTTGGACACACGGTTTCTCTCATGTGTGTCCGACTCACAAGGGGTGTGCTAAGTAAGGCTGCTGTTCAAGGGTTACAGACAACAGGGAGCTCTTCATGACCATCTCCGCTGAACACGGTAAAGACTATGAACTTACCTTATCAACAATCTTCAGGTCACATCTTGCCTTCAGCAAGGTTTCCACCAGTTCCACATTGCCAAGATCAGCAGCAACATGCAAGGGAGTTTGCCGCCTCTGCCATGAGAAATTTCAAAAATGTAATCTAAACACATTAAGGAGGGGAAAAAACTTGCATAATCAAAAGACACAGGGAATGCAGAGGTGTCCTATATGGGCATAAGGGAAGATAAACTAAGATCACATTTTTATTTTTCAAAAAAAAATTTTTAAAGATTTTATTTATTTGACAGACAGAGATCATAATAGGCAGAGGGAGAGAGGAGGAAGCAGGCTCCCCACTGAGCAGAGAGACAGATGCGGGGCTTGATACCAGGATCCTGGGATCATGACCTGAGCCAAAGGCAGAGGCTTTAACCCACTGAGCCACCCAGGGACCCCTATTTTTCAAAAAATTTTAAAAGATTTTATTTATTCATTTGAGGGAGAGGGAGAGAAAGAGAGAGCACAGGAGCAGGGGGAAGGAGAAGAGGGGGAAGCAGACTCCCTACTGAGCAGGCAGCCCAACTCAGGGCTCAATCCCAGGACCCTGAGATCATGACCTCAGCCAAATGTAGACGCTTAACTGACTGAGCCACCCAGGTGCCCCAAGATCATATTTTTACATAGGTACAGGGGACATTCACTACAGTGTTATTTTTAACAGTGAGAAACTGAAAGGAAGTTGCATGTTTCACTAGGAGATTCGTTTGATAAATTATGGTAAATCCACATGCTGGATTAGTAGGCAACAATTCAAAATAATTTTTAAAAAATAATTTCAATAAGAGATACTAGAATAATCAAGTTCATAGAGACAAGAAAGTAGAATGGTTGTTACCAGGACTTGTGGGGAAGGGAGAATAGGGAGTTAGTGTTTAAAGAATACAGAAATTCAGTTTGGGAAGATGGAAAAGTTCTGGAGTTGGATGGTGGCCATGGTTGCTCAACAATGTGAATGTACTTAATGCCAATGAACTTTACATTTAAAAATGGTTAAATTTCTTTCTGGGATAATCACTTTCTTACCAAGAGGATAACAGTGTTTCAAAGAAAAAGACAAAATCACAAGAAAGTCACCCACTTTAACCTTTCACTGAAGGGATATGCTAATGTGCAGATACTTCTAAAATATTAGTACTGAGGGGTGCCTGGGTGGCTCAGTGGGTTGAACCTCTTGCCTTCAGCTCAGGTCATGATCTCAGAGTCCTGGGATCAAGTCCCAGATCAGGATCTCTGCTCAGCAGGGAGCCTGCTTCCCCACTCTCTCTGCCTGCCTCTCTGCCTACTTGTGATCTCTGCCTATAAAATAAATAAATAAAATCTTTTAAAAATATATTAGTATGCTATTTATGGTCTAGCCCAACCCTTGAACCAGAGAGAGGAAGCAATTTCCCCAGAGTCACACAACTGGGCAATAGCATCTAGCTCAATACTCCTCCAACCAGAGCACTGGGCAACCTGCTTGGGGCATTAGCATAATATCAGAAAGCATTTATTAAAGACTCACTTTTGGATGGCAATGTGCCCCTCTGGGGGCTCATCAGAAACATCACACTTACGATGACAAACTATCGAAGGTCTATACCAACACGGAACAGAGATACAACTGCCACACATTAAATACCAATAAAATTTCATTGCGACGATACTGTTATAAGTCTAAAAAGCAGGAAATGAACTAAAATGTTAACAAGATTGTCCTTCCTTGGGGGGAATTACAAACAAATGGAAATTTTTACCTTATTTATGTTTTCTTATTGTTATACATTGAGTGTATTCTCAATCTAACATAAAACTGAAATGAAAAAGTCTAATTCTATAATGGGGGGGTGTGCAGAATAATAAACCATCTTTCTCTGGAATGAATTTAGCCAATTCTGGTGAAACCAAAATCATGTGTAAGTTCTGTGTATGGAGCAAAGATTCTGCTCATTTGTAAATATTTGAGTCATTAGCAGATTCAAACACATAAGCATATATAATAACAAAAAGGTCCTCCCCCAACTCCCCCAAACATTTGTGATCATGAAACACAGGAAGGAAGATCCATTGGGGGGCGGGGGGGGAGGAATGGAAGTGCAGGTAAGTCTCCATTCTGCTCCCGCACAAAGGAACACCTAGGCTGGAGATGGAGGTGACTGGAGAGACCTGAGGCTCTGGTTCCCCAGACAGAAGCTGAGGGCCACCCAGCAGCTTAGGACAAGCATGTACCCTGGATCTGGCTGCTCCCTCCTCTCAGGGCCCAGCGGAGGCTTCTCTAGGTAGAGGCAGTCAGAAAAGCAAGACATGTCCAGAGTTCTCATCTGTCCCCAGGGTTCCAGAAGGGCTCCTCCCCAAATAGGTCTCCTCCTTCTCTTCCTACTTCCGACAGCTCTTGGGAGAGGCAGCTCAGCCCCAGAGTTGGCTCTGATTCAGACAGTGCCCACTCCCATCCTCTTAATCTTCCACCTCAGCATTTCCATTTCCAGCCAGTGATGGATTCCTTTTACGGGGCATTTGATTCTGCTCCAGTGGACTCAATTCATTGTGATTTTAAAAAAAAAAAAAATTCAAAGAGGTCTCTTTTGCCTTTGGGTAAAAGGAAGACCATTTACAGTCTCTAATATAGAAACAAAGCTTCCTCCTTGTGGCAAAGGGCTACCACTGGCCAGTTATATTTCATGTAGAAGGAGTGGCTTTTGATTTAAAGAGCCGCTAGCAATCCACCCCTGAGCTACTGTTTATCAACCAGAGGTGCTGGACATATTAAGTGCAAACAGGTTAAGAATGCACTAACTGAACCCCAGTTGTGCATCTGAAAAAGTACGTGTGTGCAAGTGGGAATGGGGGTCACAGAAAAAAAGGATAACATATATATTCCACTTGGAAATTTTTAAAGTAACTTGAACTTGCTCAAAACTACCCTTAACCACACAACGCATTGAATCATAAGAAAATGAACTCAGGTTTCTGATATACCTTGCTTACCTGATTTAAGGTGTCAACGTTGTGCTGTGCCCTTATTAAGCTGTTCACAACTGAGATATGGTTGTTGATAACAGCTAAATGAAGAGGGGAGTCCTTCAGCTGCAGAAAGAAAAAGAAACAAAATTTCAAATCCAAAAGATTCTGGGTTCATCATTCAGAACAATGAGCATTCATTTTGATAGAGATGTCCTGATAATCTCCTAGTACTGGAACTGCCCAACACAGCATCAGGCCAATAGCAGGTGTTCAGCATTATTTCCATCCCAGGATTGTGCAGCAAACCCACTCACTAGCAATCAGCTCTCCCCCTCATTTGTTCTGGAACTATACACTGAACACCTACTATGGGACAGGCTCTTTTCAGGAAGCTAAGGATTTAGTGGTAAACATGGCCCATTCTCAGGAATCTTCCAATCTAGTGTGATTTTTTTTTTAAATCACAAAATAAATACATAAATTGTGAAAAGTGCTTTGGAGGTAAAGGAGAGTACCAGGAGAGCATATTGGGATGGGCAGATTGCTAACCTTTCTGAAGATGAAAAAAACTTTCCTGAAGAACTGACACGTTCACTTAGATAAAAATGATAAGAAATATGAAATAGGCTTAACTGCAGGACTTCTCAGTGCCTTCCAAGACCTACGGAATGGTGGGAATAGCGACAAGGAGGAAAAACCATGCACACTGAGCATTTCCTGAATTGATATGATTTAGAGTTCTTTCTCCCTAGAGCTTTCTGTGGGACTAATGCTGCACTCACCCAGAGGCACCATTCTCATGGTTAGCCCTCCCATGGATATAGAGTATACAGCCCCAGGATGTTCACCAAGCCCCTCCAGCCTGCTCCCCTTTCCTCCTCAGTTGTGGTTAAAATGCCTGTCCTACAGCCTCACCCATGTCCAGTCCCTCTAAGCCAACCCCAAAGGCAGGATTCTTTCGCAGGAGGTCATGACTACCTCTAGGATCACTCACTTGGCTCCTGCTGCTTCACCACCACCCAGCTGTCACTGGCCTATGGATGCACTAGGGAAATGTCTCTAGGGGTACTGAAGGCAGCCAAAAAGAAAAACAGGTGTGGGAAAGGGGTGAGATGGGAGAGAGAGTGAGCTGAGGGGCAGTCAGGGTGGAGGGAAGGCAGCTGGAGACAGGGGGAGGGGGGGTTCAAGTGTGAAAGAGCAGGGTCTTCAGGAGATCCAGGGAGGCTGTGAACAGTAGGAGAGCTGAGAGCCAAGGCAGCTGACAGGGAGTACACGTGTGGGGGGGGGCAGGTGTGATGAGGACAGAGCGTGGCGTTGCTCAAGTGAAAGAGGTTTTTTTTTTTTTAAAGATTTTATTTATTTGTCAGAGAGAGAAAGGGAGAGAGAGCGAGCACAGGCAGACAGAATGGCAGGCAGAGGCAGAGGGAGAAGCAGCCTCTCTGCCCAGCAAGGAGCCCAATGTGGGACTCGATCCCAGGATGCTGGGATCATGACCTGAGCTGAAGGCAGCTGCTTAACCAACTGAGCCACCCAGTTGTCCAAGGGAAAGAGATATTAATAATAAGAACCACTTAGACACATTGAACATATTTTTATAATGCTACTTAATACATACTCACTTCTCCAACAGTTTATACTCTGTTTTAAACTCTGGGCTAACAGTTTTCATTCACAATAACCCTAGCAGCTAGATCCTCTATTCCCCACTTTATATATGAGGTCAAGAGCAGTTACATAACTTCCAAAAGGCCTTGGGGTCAGAAGTGGCAGAGACAGGATTCGAACCCCTATCCACCTGACTCTAACATTGGCACCAGGCTCCTTCCCAGGAAAACTACTAGGAAAGAAACCTATGGAAGAGAGAGGTACTGAGTTTGCAAGAGCTGCACCAGCACACAGAGGAAGAGGAGAAAGGGAGGAAGTAGGACTCCACAGCTGCATAGGTCAGGCTGCCACAGGCATGAACAAGGAAATGGAAATAATGGGACTGGCTAGGGCAGAGTGGGAGGAAGGCTTTCTGGGCAGGCCTTTTCTATTCAGGAAGAATGTTCTCTCTTGAGGCACCAAGCATGAAAAAAGAGAAAGCATCCCTTGGCCCAAGGAAATGGGCAGTGTTGTTCTTGCCGGGGCCACCGGCCTTGCTGGGACCCAGCCCCTCCCGAGAAACGGGAAGCATCCTTGGATAGACCAGGCGAGTTCAGAGCCAATTCCCTAACGTCATTCTCCAAAAACTACCAAACGTGATCAAATCACATCCCTTCTCTCCAGTTAATATAATAAATAATAATGGCTAAGCAAAATCAGAGGAAATAACAGTCTCACAGGAGAAATGAAAATAGAGTGAAAAACAGAGGAATGTTTCCCATCCAATTCCAGCACAGAGGGCTTTTGTTAATGCTACCAAAGCCAACTCAAACTTCAGAAAAGGTAAATCAGTAAAAAAGATTGACTTTCAAAAGAAAAACAAGATCACTCAGTGAAGGGGGTGTGGGGATCATTCTTCTTCCCATTTATAGCAGTGTCCTTTCTTTTCCCAGACTGATAAATTTAATACAAGAGTAACAGCATCTCCAGATACCTGAGAAAGTTTTACTGCAGCAAATATCAATATTTAAAAGACAAACAACTCATTTTGTTCAGGAACTTCAATGACTTTCTAAAATTCATCCCCTGGATTTTATTTCTCAAAATTAAGACTCAGTCTCCAAAAGAAGTCAGTCAGCTTTCCCAGAAAAAATTCCTCCTTTGTAAACATCTCATCCCCTCAGGTATCTGTGAGGAGTATTTCCCCGCACAGCTAGCCTCACGGCACCACAATCCAAGCGCATGTTACTGGAATAGACTCACTTCCGTGTTCTGGTGCAGATCAACATTCTCCCCAAGAAGACAGCTGACAAGGGATGTATGCCCATTCTGGGTTGCCATCTCCAAAGCAGTGATGTTGTGCTGTAAGACACAGGTGGAAAGGGCAGGGAGGACCCCATTACAATCCAACATGCTTTCTGGTATCCATCATGTGGTAATTAATTAATACAATGAAACAGTACAACTATTTAAAAAAGAAAATCCAACGTGTTTTTGATCATTTTGAGGGTCTCTTCGTTACTTCCTATAAGTGTTTCCCCTAAGAGTGAGAGTCCTAGGTAACACGTGCCTCAGGCAAATACAAGCTAAATCCTGGTTTCCCTTCTATAAGGAGTACAAAGCGGACAAGGGCCAAGACTTCTCTCCAAACATCCTGCAAAACCCCTCCTTGAACCAAAACAGCTATCCTGGTATTGGTCCCAGGAAATGGCTCAACACCCTCGTGCCCCCTGGCCATCTTACCTACAGCTCTCCCTTCCGTCAGGTCTGGCTCCAAAGCTTAGCATGACTGCGATCTTTGTGCAGGGTTCCCTCATGGTCCCTCACTCAACTTCAGTGCCTCTCCTGCCCTGCTGCGTGCTGCCTCCTACAGCTCCCTGTGCTCACATGGCTTCACTTCATGCCCAGGCTAGATGGCAGAACTGTGTTTGATTATTGTGCCCGTCTTCCAAAAGGTTTTAGCAGTAATATAAGATCAATGGATAGTTGCTGGCTGATTAATTATAAGATTGTTACAAAGTATTTCTAGGTCCACCAGATAAGGTTCTATAGGATGTTACGTTTTCCAAAAATGGCTACATAAGTAACCACCATTCACGTGTGCATTGGCAATGTGAGCCTTCCACTTCCCCAACACGCAATCTACCCTTGCATCTGGGTGGACTCTTTAAGTGCTTGGACCAATCAACAGAGTATGGCAGAAGGTACAGTGTGCCCATGGCAGATGTATCTGCTAACCGGCCTGGCAGGGTCTGCTCCCTGCCTATTAAAATCCAGCTGCCTTGCCAGGAGAAGAGACCACACATTAGTGCCGCTCAACAGCCCCAGTTGAGCTCCCGGCTGACAGCTGACACCAACTGCCAGGCATGTGAGTGAGCCACCGTGGACGTCCAGCTCACTTACGCTTTCAAAGGACCGAAGTCCTGGCTGACATCTGACTATGATCACATAGTCTGACTAACAGACCCAAAGGAAGAATCTCTCATCTCAGTCCAAGCCTCAGAGCCATGAATGACAGATACCAGTGGATTATTGGTTCAAGCCACTGCACTTCTGGTGGGTTTCTTGTGAAGTAACAGATAAGATGCTCATAAGAACGATACATACCCTGACCACCTGGACTCTAGCTTGAGCAGCTATTAAATGTCTCTGTGACATTTGTGGGCCTCTTCATCCGTAAAAAAGGATATAACCACCTGTACTAATTTTTATTGCTGCTGCTAATGAATTGCCACAAACTCAGTGGCTTAAACAATACAAATGTATTATGTTACCATTCTGGAATTCTGAAGTCTGAAATGGGTCTCACTGGGCTAAAATAAAGGCCTTTCTGGAGGCCCTCAGGAAAGTCCCCTTCTTTGACTTTTCCAGTTTGTGGAAGCTGCTCATATCCTGTGGCTCACGGGCCCTTCCCTCCATCTTCTGAGCCAGTAATGGTGCGCTAAGTCCTTCTCATCCTGCTTAGCTTTGACCTCCTCACCTGCCTTCCTCTTCTGCTTTAAAACACCTTTGTGATTACACTGGGGCTGCCTGGATAATTGAGTATAATCTTATTTTAAGGTCAGATGATTAGCAGCCTTAATTCTGTGCACAACCTAAATCTTTCTTTGCCTTGTACCATAACATATTCACAGATTCCAATGATTAGGACATGGACGTCCTTGGAGTGAGGGGGCATTCTTCTGTTTACCACACCATCCTACCTCTTCTTCCCAAGCCATAGTAGTACTGGGAGAATAAACGAACTAATAAATATGTACAGCAATCATAACTATCATGTTATTCATACACACACACACACACACACACACACGCACACAAAATAGCTTGAGCCCTTCTTATGCGCCAGGCACTATGCTAGATAGTGGGGAGATATGCTGGTAAACAAGCTCTCCACTATTGCATTCCAGTAGAGGTGGACAATCAGTAGACCTCTAGACTGGCAGACAGATCAGTGCACCAGCAGACTGAGAACAAATCTGTTTACTAGATCTAGATGTTACGAGAATAATAACAGCTATACTAAGTGCAACAAAACAGTAAAGCAGCAGGACTGGATAGCTACTTTCCAGTAAGTGATCAAGAAAATCCTCCAGGATAGGGTGACACTGGGACTGAGATCTAAGAAGATCTGAATCAGAAGCAAGTCTGTGAAGAACACAAAGCCAAAAACATAGTAGGAAGAGCTGTAGGACTCTGGCATCTTACCGCAGAGGTACCACAGGCAATGAGTATAGAGCCTACAGACTTTTTAAGGGCCAAATAAATGTTTAAAGTGTTTACCAAAAAAATTATTGATTCCAAGATACCAAAAGAAATCTGTGAAATTGAAGTGAATAAATATTTAATTGACATAGTTATATCCCATTGATTGTAAAACGTAATAGTCATAAAATATTCATTACATTCGTAAACAATTTGTAGGTTAAATTTTTTCACCTCTTCAAATTCCCAAGTATACACAGAGTTCTAAGAAGACCAAAGTCAATCATAAATTGAGGGAGTGTATCATAGCCAAATAATTATGAAAGCACAAATTAAAAAGCTTTTAAAATAATTTACAGCAAACACAAGTTTTTTAATGTGGAATGTTGGGGCCTTTAAATATGTTTGATAAGATATAAGGGTAAAGCCTCCAAAAAGGGAGTTGTTAGGGTCTACAAAAGTCTTCACTGGTCCAGGGGCATTTAGTACGACCCTGAAAGAGAACCTCCTGCCCAACTCTGGGCAGCATAACATCAGCCCAAAACAGAGGAAGCCTCTGCTGTCAGCTAAACCCATAGTCTCCAACTACCTCCCCAGAAATGGCTCAATCCCTTACCCCTTCCCCTTAGTTGGGGGTTGGAGCACAAAAGCAATCTCCTGGACAGCAACACTAATCATTGTCAAGTGGTGAAGCATTTCCAAGATCAAACACATCTGTAATCACCTACAGATGTAAGAGCAAACTAAGCCTAACGTGTCCCCACAGTGATGTACCCATGCTGCTGGCTTCTTGCTGCCCACGGCTCAGTCCCCCAGCGTCTTCCCTGGGTTCGGTGGAGACAAGTGTGAACAACCAGTAAGAGCTGAGTCTGTTGATGCAGGAAGTGTGCTAATGAACTCAGGGGAAAACTCAAGAAAATGTACAAGTTGAAAAATGGACCCAGGACAATTTCCAGGCTGCCTAGATAATGTCAAGGCTGTAAGGATATGGATAACGTGGAGTCTGCAGTCTTAGTTGGGTGGGGAAAATGTGAACATGTGAAAACCATTACAAAGCAAAACCTCTCTGGAGGCTAACAGAATTAAGTACAGAAGAGAGGGAGGGAACCGAACAATGGGGTCAGCCAACAGAAGTGAGCCCAGCAGGACCCCAATAACGAGGGAGGCTTTTCCAGGGACTTCAAGGGAGCTGAAGACGGGGATGGCGGGGGGGAGGCACCTGTGAATGCCTGAAAAACACAACAGCTCTCCACACTCGAGTATTTCGTGGGACCCACAAATTCTTAATGTTGTGTTCATTTATTGCATAAATAATGGTGCTCATTTACTGCATAAATAAGCCTGCAACTCCAGTGGGAATCAACTCATGATATCTTTATTTTCTACTCTCTCTCACAATCTTGTCCATTATATAATTTTAGACAGTGAAGATGTTTGTACAAATACATATCATCTTTTCTATTTATGTTCTATCTTGAACTTTTTTTTTTTAAGATTTTATTTATTTATTTGTCAGAGAGAGAGAGCGCACACAAGCAGGGGCGAACAGCAGAGGCAAGAGGGAGAAGCAGGATTCCTGCTGACAAGAAGCCCAATTCAGGACTTGATCCCAGGACCCTGGGATCATGACCTGAGCCCAAAGCACTTAACAGACTGAGTCACCCAGGCATCCCATATTATGAAAATATTTATGTGGAACATGGAACATATTTAGTATATTTAGTATTTATCATTAATATTTTTAACTGCTACGTAATTTTCCAAGAAAAAGATACACCAGACTTATTTGGCTTTCCTCTAGAATTCTTAGCATGTATAGGCTGTATCTAATTCTTGGCTATTGGAGATAACTTCATTATCTATCTTTTTTTTTTTTTTTTTAATTTAACCATCAGCTCTTACAAGGTGGTAGAGGCCAGTTCTGGTGTGCCGCCTCCTGAGGCCAGCATGGATAACCTTTTTTTTTTTTTTTTTAAAGATTTTATTTATTTATTTGACACAGAGAGAGAGAGATCACAAGTAGGCAGAGAAGCAGGCAGAGAGAGGGGGAAGCAGGCTCTCTGCTGAGCAGAGAGCCCGATGCGGGGCTCGATTCCAGGACCCTGAGACCATGACCTGAGCCGAAGGCAGAAGCTTAACCCTCTGAGCCACCCAGGTGCCCCTTCATTATCTATCTTAATGCATGTACCTTTTTCTCCTTTTAAGATTACTCCCTTAACAGAATTCTTCAAGGCTGGGTGAAAGAAAAGTGACAAATTGCTTTTCAAAAGCATTGTACAAATGTACACTTCCACCAGCAGAATAAAGAGAATAAAACATTACCAAATTCAGACTCTATTCTTGATCCTAGTGTTATCTTTATACCTTTTGAAAAGGTATTGTTTCTACAGACATACCTCATTTTATTGATTTGCTTTATTGTACTTCACAGATACTGCCTTTTTTTTTTTTTTTTTTTACAAGATGAAGGCATAAGACTTCAGTGGAGAAAGTAACTGCAGATGAGGTAGAAGTAATAGAAGAAATAGAATTAGAAGTGGAACCTGAAAATGTACATAGATTGCTACAATCTCGTGATAAATCTAAGAGATGGGGAGTTGCTTCTTACAGACAAACAAAAAAAGTGGTTTCTTTTTTTTTTCCAATTTATTTATTTTCAGAAAATCATTATTCATTATTTTTTCACCACACCCAGTGCTTCATGCAAGCTGTGCCCTCTATAATACCCACCACCTGGTACCCCAACCTCCCACCCCCCCTCTTCAAACCCCTCAGATTGTTTTTCAGAGTCCATAGTCTCTCACGGTTCACCCCCTCTTCCAATTTACCCAAATTCCCTTCTCCTCTCTAATGCCCCTTGTCCTCCATGCTATTTGTTATGCTCCACAAATAAGTGAAACCATATGATAATTGACTCTCTCTGCTTGACTTATTTCACTCAGCATAATCTCTTCCAGTCCCATCCATGTTGCTACAAAAGTTGGGTATTCGTCCTTTCTGATGGAGGCATAATACTCCATAGTGTATATGGACCACATCCTTATCCATTCATCCGTTGAAGGGCATCTTGGTTCTTTCCATAGTTTGGTGACCGTGGCCATTGCTGCTATAAACATTGGGGTACAGATGGCCCTTCTTTTCACAACGCAGAGTACTAACCACTATACAATCACAGCCTCACGACATCTGTGTCTTTGGGGTAAATACCCAGGAGTGAAATTGCAGGGTCATAGGGAAGCTCTATTTTTAATTTCTTGAGGAATCTCCACACTGTTCTCCAAAGAGGCTGCACCAACTTGCATTCCCACCAACAGTGTAAGAGGGTTCCCCTTTCTCCACATCCTCTCCAACATATGTTGTTTCCTGTTTTGTTAATTTTGGCCATTCTAACTGGTGTAAGGTGATATCTCAATGTGGTTTTAATTTGAATCTCCCTGAGGGCTAATGATGATGAACATTTTTTCATGTGTCTGATAGCCATTTGTATGTCTTTTTTTTTTTTTTTAAGATTTTATTCATCCACTTGACAGAGAGAGATCACAAGTAGGCAGAGAGGCAGACAGAGAGAGAGGGGGAAGCAGGCTCTCCACTGAGCAGAGAGCCCGATGCGGGGCTTGATCCCAGGACCCCGGGATCACGACCTGAGCTGAAAGCAGAGGCTTTAACCCACTGAGCCACGCAGGCACCCCGCCATTTGTATGTCTTGATTGGAGAAGTGTCTGTTCATATCTTCTGCCCATTTTTTGATGTGTTTGCCTGTTTCGTGTGTGTTGAGTTTGAGGAGTTCATTATAGATCCTGGATATCAACCTTTTGTCTGTACTGTCATTTGCAAATATCTTCTCCCATTCCGTGGGTTGCCTCTTTGTTTTTTTGACTGTTTCCTTTGCTGTGCAGAAGCTTTTGATTTTGATGAAGTCCCAGAAGTTTATTTTCGCTTTTGTTTCCTTTGCCTTTGGAGACATATCTTGAAAGAAGTTGCTGTGGCTGATATAAAAGAGATTACTGCCTATGTTCTCCTCTAGAATTCTGATGGATTCCTGTCTCACGTTGAGGTCTTTTATCCATTTTGAGTTTATCTTTGTGTACGGTGTAAGAGAATGGTCGAGTTTCATTCTTCTACATATAGTTGTCCAGTTTTCCCAGCAAAAAAGTGGTTTCTTGAGATGGAAACTACTCCTGGTGAAAATGCTGTGAAGATTACTGAAATGACAAAGGACTTAGAATACGGAATACAGGGACAGGATCTGAGAGGACTGACTCCAGTTTTTAATTAAGTTCTACTGTGGGTAAAATGCCAAACAGGATCCATGCTACAGAGAAACGGTTCACAAAAGGAAGAGTCAATCGCTGCACCAAACTTCACATTTAAGAAACTGTGACAGCCACCTCAACCTTCAGGAATCATCACCCTGATGAGTCAGCCACATCAACACTGAGGCCAGACCCTCCACCAGTGAAAAGATTGTTAACTTACTGAGAGCTTAGAGGACAGTTAGACTTTTTAAGCAATAAAGTATTTTTAATTAACATATGTATGTTGTTTTTTGGGATATAATGCTATTGCACACTTAACAGACCACAACAGACCACCAAAAAATTCATTTCACTCACTTTATTGTGAAAGTCGCTTTTTTGCAATGGTCTGGAACCAAATCTGCTCTATCTTAAAAGTTTGCCTGCACATTGTGCTGATAGGGAGGGAGTCCCAAAACATACTAGCACTTAAAAAAACAACAACAACAAAAAACAAAAAACCCAAGGTCCAGAACAGGAGATCCACGTAGTGGTGTCAGTATTTATACATATCCATGCTTCATCACAGTTTCCATGTAAATGCATGGAAAAAACAGATTCAAAGAACTATTGATCCCATTAGTTCTGGGGGAGATGAAATTGAAATCTGCAGTTAGAATATACCCTTCGGAACTATTCAAATTTTTTGTTACTTTCATTGTAATTAAAAATTACTTCAAAAAATGGAAAATGAAAGTAAAACCATCTGAAGGGTAAGACCACTGCAAGGGTGGTCTTACAATCACTGACTAGTCAGATAATCCTGAACGAGTTCCTTAACTTTCCTAAATTCCAGTTCCCTCACCAAGAAATGAAGGTAAGTGACGCAAGATCTTAGCTCCATGCCTAAATACAAAAGCATTCTGTGTTTACAAGAAGGCACCACAGTGTCTTCTTCAGGCCCAGACTGACCACTTGAGCTTTCACACAATAATGGTGGTTTTTTTTTCAGCATTTACTGTATGTAAGCCAGGCACGTACAGTGGCTAGGGTGTGAACAAGGTAGAATGAGAATGTCTCTGTATTTGAGAACTAACAACTATCTGCTCCTCTTGTCCCTGTTTTCAATTATTCCATCTCCAATAAATAGGAAGAATTGCAATGCTTTCAAGGAGACAATAACTAGGGGACTATCAGAGGTAAATCATTAATTCTTACACCAAACAAAGCAAATTATAAATATCAATTCTACAAAAACCTAGTGAGTGGATCTGTTCAGGACTAGATTAACCAAAGAACATTCTGAGTCCCCCACCATAGTGTAAGTGAACATGGCATGGCACACATACTTTATTTGGAATGTTGACATCACTTCCTGCTGCCAGAAGCACTTTGCTGCATTCTTCATGACCTCCTTTAACAGCCAGGAAAAATGGTGTTTCTCCATTCTAAAAAAAAAGGAAAAAAATTAAAATTAATTGCCCTTTGGCATGGAATGAAATTCTTTGAGAAACAGCATGCTTTCTCTACACCTTTTATGCATTAGTCTTAATGGATAGCATTAAGTTTCTATATGCCAACTTATATTATCAAGACTATATGCCTTGGCAGAGTTAAAAGCACAATTCTGTGAGGTCAGGATTAATATTACCCCATTTTACAGAAAGGGAAACTAAGCCTTAGCTGAAAAGTGACAAGTCTAGTACATAAATTCAGCTGTTTGGCTCCAAAGCCTGTACCCTTACCTATCTTGTTATGCCTCTTTTCAAGATTTCCATCCACCATTAAGACTCTTATCTTTATTAATTTATCTAGCAAATATTTACTAGACACTTACTACCTGTCTGACAAAGGTACTGTGATTAGGAAGATGAATAGATACAAACCCTGCCCACAAGAAGGGAACAGCCCAGCAAGCAAGATAATCACAGAAATATGAATTACAATGCAGTGTGCAACTCATAAAAATTGGTATATAGACACAAATGGCACAAATTTGTACCAAGAAGGCTTTACTGTTTAAAACTGATTTAAGCTGTTGTGTGTCCTTTAAAGAAAATAAACAGTAATACTGTTTACTTTCTCAGTAATTAGGTTTCCTGAAATTCATTATGATAAAATCTATTAGGACAAAGTGAGACCTTAGTTTAGGCCAAAACACAGAAAGAAAAAAAGGAACTGGTATCACATGGTACATGGATATTTTCCCCTCCTCATAAAGATTCTTTCCTAAAAATACTGGGAAGAAATGCAGAATTCCTTCCCATTCCCTAACCATTTTCCCCCTTGGGTATTATTCTAACAAATGCATTAAGTTAATTCAGAAGGTCTTACTCATAGCTACTTAGATATGAACAATCATGTCAAGAGGGATGCAGGAGCATGGAACCAATGTCCCCATCTCCAATGGATGGAAAAATTATATCCATGCTGCTTTACCTGAGTGCCTGGGACAGCCATCTGTTACAGAGGAATTTCTCCCCCACAAGAGGCCTTCTCATTTTCCAGGAAAATGGATGCCAAATGGCAAACCTCAGTGGGAAAGGCATTAGCAAAAAAATGTAAAGCAAAGAATTCACATCTTTAACATATCAGGAGTCTAATAAACATTCCTACCTTTGACTCAACAGTTCTACTTCTAAGAATATACCCAAAGGAAATAGTGAGGAATTCAGACTACAGTTTTTATACAAAGAGGTTTGCAACAACATTATTTTTAAGAAAAGGAAAATAAAATTAAAGTAAATGTCCAAGAACTGAAGAGTCAAATGAACTCTGGGCAGCCAATAAAAATATATATGTATAGGAACACAAAGAAAATGGAAGGAAAATATATATAATATCTCTAAAATAATCATTTCAGTGAGGAGAAAATACAAGAACTACTATTTATGTTTATTTTTATATTAAAATTTTTAAATGTATGTTTCTGGCTTATGCTTTGTAATGTATTAATTAATTATAAATGTATGTATGACAGACACACACCTAAACTTTCCTTATGGATAGGCGTTTGCTACCAAGACTGTTCAGAGACAACTCCTCTAGAGTCACTCCAACTGGTCTGGCAACAGTTTACAACAGGAAACAAAGGCAGCCCAAAATTGTATGAATACTCTGGGCCTTATCCAAAAGGCTAATATTAGCACTAGTCCTTATTCTGTGCAGATGAAATTTATCATAATCTGCAATTACAGTTTGTTGGGCTTTATAAGCTCTCTCCAATGTGCCCTAATTCAAAAATAGCTAAAAGGTGGAAGAAATTCAAGTGCACACATTCCAGTGGTAACGTATTAAAACAGAAGAGGACAGACATGACTAAGACTTTCAGTTAAATCCTGTGACTACAGGGGATGTCTGGGTGGCTCAGATGGTTAAGTTTTTGCCTTCAGCTTGGGTCATGATCCCAGGGTCCTAGGATCAAGCCCTGTGTCAGACTCCCTGCTCAGCGGGGAGTCTGCTTCTCCCTCTGTCCGTCATTCCCCTGCTTGTGCCCCCCCTTCTCTTTCTGTGTCAAATACGTAAATAAAATCTTTCTTAAAAAATCCTGTGACTATAGGACTTGATCTCTACATTGATTTGTGAAGGCCAGTCACCCCTAAGATTTACCCAGGTGATTTTTTTTTTAAGTGTCTCACCATCATTCATAACTTTTATTCAGGAAGACCAAATTCCTGGGATTTTCTTTAAATAATTTAAACCAATTAAGCCTGATCATTATGCTAGACTGTCAGAAAAGACACACAAAAGTAAACAAAGGAAGGCTCTATTTTTGTCCATGATCCTCAAGTGAAAGCTTGGCTTAACTTCCCCCAGGAACTTGAAGAGAATAAAATGAAGATGATAGCAATATATACCACTGGCACAAATTCATATACTGCATCCATACCACACCAATGATGACAACAGATACCACTGTTGTACCCTTACAAACATGTGCTAGGCACTATTCCCAGTGCTATGTGTGTGACACTGCCTTCCCATTTAAACCTCACTATGGCCTTAGAAGGCTATATGACAAAACTGAGGCTAAGAGGGGCTAAGGACTAAGCCTCTGATTACCTTTCTAGAAGACTGATGGAGTGAGGACCTGACTCACACAGTCAGAGCCCTGTTTTCATCGCTGGGTGTGTAAGTCAAGGGATGCAAGGGACTAGCCTGGTAGGCTTCTCTGGTCCAAAAGGAACACTGACTTGGCCAGGTATCATGGAGGCTCATTTTCATACCCTTCCATTTTCATTATTTTGCCTGCAGTTGGTACTTTCATGGTCACAAGCCACCAACTCTAAGTACCACCTTAGTTTAACGTATCTGAGATCAGGATGCATCTCACAATCTCAATCAGGTAGTAGATGTGATATTGTTGTCACTGCTTGCAGCATACATTATATCAGAATGGGTGTCGACTTGGAAGAAAACCTCAGAAGTCATAGCAGGGAACCCCTTAAAGAAATACTGCATCACAAGTACTTATGAAGGCAAAGAGGATATTACTTTGTTCAGAAAAACAAAGACATCAAGACTCTGAGTAACAAAGTGATTTAGAACAATCAAGCTCAGTGTGAAGTTTAGGAACCAACTTATCTTGCTTATTTGTTCCTTTTTATGTATATAATAAAATCTAATATAAAAGTCTAAAAAACTCTTTCAATAAGTACAAACTATTCTGGGACAAAAAAGCTTGTTTTTGTCATGGTTTAAGTGGCACCATTATTTTTTTCTTAGTGTTACATAAAATAATAATACACTTTACAATCACTGGTGCCTCAAGTTAAAAGACTATATTACTTCTTACAGTATAGCTCAGAGAAGTACCAAGTTTAGAAGTTATCAGAACATTAAACTTGAAGTCCAAGAGGACTCCATTCATTTCAGTTTCCCAAGAGCCAGTGTAGAAGTCACTGACCCAAAGTTCAAAAGTGACCATCTAGAGCAGATGACTCACAAATCTGCCTTCACAGCCATAGCTTCTCCACCCAAGACTGCACTCAGTTCCCATCCCCTGCCTTCCATAGAACCCTAGAGAGTTTCCATCTCCCCACTGCTCTCCACCTGAAGGAACCTGCACCCTCCCAGTGCCTCAGAGTAACTTCCTCCAAAATCCTTATTACTGATCTCACTCACCTGCTCTGCACCTGCTCAGAGGAGGGCACTCCACCTTCCCAGGTGTCCAAACTGGCGAACTGGGCATCAAAAAGGCTTCCCTCTCTCTAACTCAAGTCATAAAGCATGGCTTCTGTTTCCCTCTATCACTTCATCCTATTTGCTCCCTGTGAGTGCACTGGAGGCAAGTTTTCTCCATAGTTCTTGATTCAGCAATTTGCAGCATTCCCTGACTGTGTGTCCCCACCTCCAGGCTCTCCAGGCACCAAGCCCCCTTTAGACCACTGTGGCAGTCACAGGCCTATACACAAAATGGAGCCCATCTCTCTTTGCTGCTTAGAACCTGGCAAAGTCTCTACTGTATACAAGTCAAAGCCAAGCCCTCCCCATGGGGAGCAGAACCCTTCTTTATCTCTACCTTGACCCTCTCAGCTCTGACCTTTTTGCATGCCCTTCTTACCTTATAGCCTTCTTCTTCTTTTTAAAATTTTAAAATATTTTATTTATTTATTTGACAGAGAGAGAGAGAGAGATCACAAGTAGGCAGAGAGACAGGCAGAGAGAGGGGAAAGCAGACTCCCCGCCAGGCAGAGAGCCCAATGTGGGGCTCGATCACAGGACCCCGAGATCATGACCTGAGCCCAAGGCGAAGGCTTAACCCACTGAGCCACCCAGGCACCTCTCACCCTGTAGGCTCCTAGAATAAAAATACATTACCTAGGGTGCCTGGGTGGCTCAGTGGGTTGAAGCCTCTGCCTTCGGCTCGGGTCATGATCCCAGGGTCCTGGGATCGGGCCCCGCATCGGGCTCTCTGCTCGGCAGGGAGCCTGCTTCCTCCTCTCTGACTGCCTCTCTGCCTACTTGTAATCTGTCTGTCAAATAAATAAATAAAATCTTTTTTTAAAAAAAATACATTACCTAGTATAAATTATGTACTAAATATTTTTAAGGTAATGAGTAAATAAATGAATGGATTAACAACCATAGTGATGGGTATTCAGGAGGGTATGGATTGCATGGAGCACTGGGAGTTATACACAATGAATCATGGAACACTACATCAAAAACTAATGAGGTACTGTATGGTGATTAACATAACATAAAAGAAAAAAATGACTTGCTGGCATATTTAAAGAAAAAAGAAGGGACTTTTCAGCATGATAGTTTATACTCTGTAGCACTAATCTCTTTGTTTTCCTTCCATGAAAGCCATTCCTCCCCTGCCTTCCACTTTC
The DNA here is from genome assembly GCF_020171115.1 of Neogale vison. NCBI lineage: Eukaryota > Metazoa > Chordata > Mammalia > Carnivora > Mustelidae > Neogale > Neogale vison. The sequence goes on from NC_058091.1 coordinate 215,186,952, forward strand.
CAGTCTTGTGTTCATCTGTAATGAGCACCTTCACATACCTCATTGATCTCATTTGTTTCTTGCCATTGGGTTAGCAGCACCCTGACCACAGGACTGTGACCATGCTTTGCTGCAAGATGCAGGGCAGCATTCCCCTCCTGCAAAAGAGACAAAGTCATGATAGAGTCCAGGGCACTGAGGAACATGGCCTTCCAATGGTCAGGGTTGCAATGGGACTTCTGAGAGGTTTCATTTTGATTAAAGCTGCAGTCCATCGCTTCTCGGCCTTTTGGCTAAGATCAAGTGTGATTAAAGCTGCAGTCCAGAGTGTGGGTCATATTATCCACAGTGTCAAGTGAAATTTACAATTTTTTAAAGTTTCAAATGTAAAGATATAGTTGTTTAAACCAGTAGGGAAAAACCATCCATACTTCTTGTTCTATCCTTGCTGTTAATTTGTTAACAAAAAGTGAAACAGAAGAAGCAATCCCATTTGACCTATGTGAAGATACCAAAAGATAGAGCATGCAGAACTTTTGGACCCACAATCCCATATGTGTGTATGAATTCCTCTTAATAATCAAAGGCATGCAGAAAGATATGGGTGTCCATTACAGTTTCCCTCCCCAAGGAGGTGACACTGAGTCTCCAGCAGATGTCAGGAAAAGAAAAGAGGAAAATGGAAATAACAGTGGAGAAATCCATATAGTCTATTGATGTCACAAACATTTATGGGGTGAAAATTAGCAATCTGTATGACCCACTGCAAAAATAGGTTCATTTCATCTGGATATTCCATACTCTGACTGTAGCAGCAATTGAACAAACTGAACAAAATGCCATCACCAAATCTATATACCAGGTGTTACTCTCCTTTCTCTTGTTCTCAGCAAAGAAATAAAAATCCCACTCACCTTGTCCTTTTCTGAAGTATGTAGATTAAGAAAGATAAGTTTTTCTATCATTTCAGTGTGGCCCCTCTCAGCTGCCCAAAGAAATGGTTTTCTTCCTTTCTGAAAATCAATCACAAACCTCCAGTGTTTATTACACATTTATTGAACAAGCAAGACAACTGACAGAATGGACGGCATTTTGATGGTTACAAGAAGGCCACGATGGTGCTTCTGGTTGTAGCATTTAGGCCCTTCCTAGGTGATAACAATCCCTATAAGTCCCAACCAGCTTCAGTTCTGAGTCATTGCCCAAAACTGTGGGAACTTCCCATCAGCACAGGATCATTTTTAGGGGACAGAAAAGTACTGTTCAGAGGTGTTCCTCCCAAGCACCTGGGAAGTGCCAATTCAGAGCCAGACAACAAGATTCCCATACAAATATAGGATTTTTACCAACTTTCTGTGTTTATTGAATAGTCCTGTTGTTCAATTCTTAACAAAGAGAAGCAATTAGGTGACCTGTCTCAGGTACCTGCACATCACACACTAAGCCTTGTCTTACTGATAAAATGTGCGAAGCACCAAACAAAAAAATGTTTGGGTGGCTCAGTTGTTAAGCGTCTGCCTTCAGCTCAGGTAGTGATCCCAGTGTCCTGGGATCGAGCCCCATGTCAGGCTCCCTGCTCAGCGGGAGGCCTGTATCTCCCTCTTCCATCCCCCCACTTGTGTTCCCTCTCTTGTTGTGTCTGTCAAATAAACAAATAAAATCTTTTTAAAAATGCTATTTATCTGAGCGAGAAAGCACACACACACACATGCACACACATGCACACACACACACACATAGACGTGAGAGGAGGGAAGAGTAGAGGGGGAGGGAGAGGGAGAGACAATGTCAAGCAGACTGTGTGCTGGCTCACGGCAGGGCTGAACATGGGGCTGAGTCTCACAACCCTGACATCATGACCTGAGCCAAAACCAAGAGTCAGGCATTTAACCAACTGAGCCACCAGGTGCCCCTTTAATTCCAGATATTTAAAAGAAGGAAAAGGAAGCTGGGGCAGCAAGATGGAGGCTGAAATTTTTTTTTCAGTTAAAAAAAACACTCACAAATTGGCTTGGTGTGTTATTAACCAAAAGCTTAGCAAGATGTTTGAAATGTGGGAAATAAGATGCAAGCCTCTTTGTAAAAAGATTTCTAAACCTGAGATTTGTTATCTGATCCCCTGCTAATGCAGGGTTATGAAAAGATCATAGAGACTGTTAACTTGAGATGAAGAGCACATGATTCCCCATTAACTGGGGAGAATGGGAAGGAAAAATGCTGAAATAATAATGGCAACAAAAAAAATGTCTATAAGGATCCGTCCTATGGAACTCTGTATTCATGCATTTATAGAAGGTGGAGAAAACATAAGTAATACCAAAAAGTTCACCTAATTCACTATTCTTGAGCCAAACATATTTGTCAATGAGGTCTACATCCCCAATCTTAAACCCCAGAAGGTTTGGCTTTCATCCTCATTCTCATGCATTCACTAAGGAAGCGCGCGCACACACACACACAAAACAAAACAAAAACAGATTGCTTCCACCCCCAGTTTTCTGATTTTCTGCAAGTTATTAGACACCTAATTGAAAAACAGAATTTAGTCTTGAGCTCTGAACAACATTTTGGAAATAACAGACAAAAATTATTGTGTCTGGCTTATACAAATATCTGCAAATGGTGACAATGGATAAAGGTTCATATTAAAAAAATTCACAAGAAAGGATGTGTGAGAGACAATTATATACTATGTGAAAACATTTAGTCACATATCCTTATAAGTTATTTCCTTATTTATTCCACAATTATTGAGCATCCATGAATATGCCAGATATTATGCTCAGAAACAGAGTGACCAAGATGAAAAATACTGCCCCATCCTCAAGAAGCTCAGAGTCCACCAGGGAAGATGAAGACATGATCAAGTAATTAAAATGAAATATAGTAACTGAGTGCTGGTGATATATGGGAGTATATAACTCAGCATGAGTATGTATTTGTGGATGGGGAGGGAGGTGACAAGAAATGGAGGAAGAAGGCCTTTTAAATTCACTAAAGCACTAGAACAGGAGAAAAGAGCAAGGGTGGTGACATTTCTTGCCCACCATCTTTCCCACTGGGAGCCTATGCCCTGTTTTTACAGAACTGTTAATCAAAGGCTCCTACTTCTTCCACCATCTATCCCTTAGTCACACTGTGTGGGTCAGGGATGGTCACATACCTGGCGAGAACACTCAGAGTCAACTGTGGGATATTTTTCTGGCACATTCTATCTGTATCTAGTCTAGAGTCATCAGCTAAGCCATCATCGGCCCTCTTTGTCACCTGACAAGGAGAACCCGCCTAAGAATGAAGCCAGCACAGACGAAAAACAGAAAAAGAGACAAGAGCCCTGCTAACATCATAGGTGCTGCTGGAATCAGACATATCTGAAGCTACATGTGCACAACATGTGTGAGTGAGTCAATCAAGTCCATTTTTTTTTTCTTTAAGTAATTGGAATTGAGCTTCTGTGGCCTTTCACTAGCAGGGCTTCCTTAAACCATGCCCCCCAACCTCAAAGGATCTTCAGAATGACTTTAATGCCCACCAGAGGGTCTCTTTGGCTTCAACTAAACATTTCAGAATCACAGGATTATCACAGGCCACACCTGTTACCAGTCTACTCTCAAGATGTAGGACACAAACCAAAGCTTGCCAGTGTCAGCTCTTCCTCTTCATACCATGTCCCACACAGCTGTCCAGCTGTTGGCTTTGAGGTCCCACGGGACAGCTCAGTTGCAAGGTGACAAATCCACACTGAGCAGGTACTGGAGCCACCTTGGAAGGCTGGTGCCCTACAGGAACAGATATCCCCTGTAACAACTCCTCAAGAATACCTTCCAGGCCCCCTCAAGGACATGCCCAGTTCATTACAAAAGTTACTATCCTCAGAGAAGTCCACAGTATGGAGCCCCCATCTGGGGTTCATAGGTCATCAGTAGTTCCTCCAAGTCCAAATGCTATTTGCTAATTAGGGGTCATTTTTATCATAAGCAATACTTATCTTATTTGCAGTGACACAGGGCCATTTGTGTCATTTGCAGTGACACAGTGACACAGCTAACCAAAGTTTAAATTCTCATGCAGAAGCAAAAGGGGTTTTGTTGGCTCTTTACCCACAGAGACCATAAAAAATACACGAGGGGGTTGTGTCCTAGAGTAGACATCTGCTGCTTTTGTATCTCTGTTCCTTTCTTCTAATAACAGCAGCTTCATTTTCCTGTAGAGAACTTCCCCAATTATACACACATATACTCTGCCATTTATCTGTTTAGTGCTGTCAACTGCCAGGCTTTAAATGCCCCATGAAGTGACCACTTAACCCAGGCTGGTAACAGTGATTGGTTCAGGATTGGGCAGATGATTCAAGCTGGCCAAACAGAGTTGTTCCCGAGATTCAGAACATGAACATTTAATGAGAGGAATTTTCTTTCTTATGAATCAAAATCTATAAGAATATCCATATGAGGGGCTCCTGGATGGCTCAGTCAATTAAGGTCTGACTTGGTTTCAACTCAGGTCATGATCTCTAGGTCATGAGATCAAGCTCCGTGTTGGGTGCAGTACTCCACAGGGAGTCTGCTTGAGATTCTTTCTCTCTCTGCCCTTCCCCCCACTCATGAACACATGCATGCTCTCTCTCTCAAATAAATAAATAAAATCTTTTTTAAAAAAGAATATCCATAAGAATATCTTGAAACTGGTAGAAGCCAGATTTCCCATCACATGGAGAGCGTATCTATCAATAATGCCAACATAGAGACAACAGAGAGTTAGGAGCTGGATGCAGCTGTGCCCAAAACCATTCAGAAAAACCCTCAAACTCTTCAGTTCGCAATAAGTAAATTATCTCTATTGCTTAATCTAGATTAAACTGGATTTTTGTCACTCATAACAGAAAGCAGTCTAATTCATAGTTAGCAGTTTGGGGACAAATACTACTAGAAGTATCAGGGATCTATTCAACTTTAAAATGGCTTCACTCTTGGGGCACCTGGGTGTTTCAGTTGGATAAAGATCTGCCTTGGGCTCACTCGGGTCTTGATTCCAGGGTCCTGGGATCAAGCCCTGCTTCTCCCTCTGACCCTCCCCCTGCTCCTACCCTTGTGCACACTGTCTCTCTCAAATAAAAAATAAAATCTTTTAAAAAATTAAATAAAATGGCTTACTCTTACCCTTAGCTGCTACAAAGACTTGAATTTCTGCATGGCTAAACTAGGTAACAGAGGATCCGCCCCCAAAGAAAGCCCAGTGTGATTAAGAAATGGAAGGTTATCACAGATGAAATATTTTTCCTCACCAAGAAAACAGCTATTACTTTAAACTTTGGATGCCTTTTAAAAATATTACCATCAAGAAAAAAATATGATAGCCAAATTACACAAAATAAGGGCATTTAAAGTAATCTATACCTTAGAAATATACCAGAAGGCAACATAAAGATGAATTGAGAGCAAAATGAGCTATAAATCTTTCCCCTATCTTATCACATATTATTAGGAAAAATAACAAGAACTCTAAAAATAATTTTAAAAAATAGTTTCTTTCCATGTCTTATTTCCTTTTTTAACCACCAAACTCTTCTAAAATGCTGTTCAAGTTGGCCTCTATCCAGCACAGTCCCCCAGGACTGATTCTCACCTGCAAGGTGGGGAGACCTCCCAGCCAGGACAGTGGAACCTGGCATCAGAGCTCCAGTTTCAAAAAGAAACCACAATGCCTTCCCAGCTCAGGATCCCGATTCCCTTTCTTAATTAATGAAAATAAGGAGGGACCAGAATTCCTGTTGCCTTTTTCCTTGATTAACACAATGTCTATTTAACCTAACATGTTTTAATTCAATGCATTTAAGTTGCTTGCATGTGAATAAGTCTGAGAGGTTGCCATTGTTTATTAGAAATTATTTTTCAGTTTATTAGCAGAGTTACCAAATTTGACAAGTTAACAAATGCAGCAAAAATTTCATAAACAGCCATTAAATGGCCACCCAGAGATCAAACTGACCATCCTTTCTCACAATGATCCCAGAGATGGAGAGAGGAGAGCTTCTGAGAGGAGGCCAGGGAGAACCCAGCACAAAGCCCCCCAGTGCCCTATGTGCAGGTCTATCCCCAACAACATTTCCCCTTACCCCGGGACCCACAACCAGAACCCAGGCATAAGAGGAAAACTAGCATTTTGCTTAATAATTAGAGATTTGAGAGGGAAAAAAGAATGTTACCATGAATTAAAAAGTGTTGAAGGAGGAGTGTCTGAGTGGCTCAGATGGTTAAGTGTCTGCCTTTGGCTCAAGTCATGATCTCAGGGTCCTGGGATTGAGTCCCACATCCTGCTTCCCCCTCTCCCTCTGCCCACCACTACCTACCTCCACTTGCCCAGGCTTACGTTTTCTCTCTCAGAAAAAGGTATGCTTTCCCAAATCCCCTCATGCTCATTATTCCCAACCCTCCAAAAAGGAAAGCTTGTTTGCATTTCGATCTCTAAAGAGTCCCTATAAAGATTCCTTTGAACCAGTGGAAGTCCCGTTAAGTCTACAGCTGAAACCAACCTAATAGTGTACCACCAAACTCTATAAATATTCAACAAGTATTCATATACTCTAAGGCTATTCCTTTCTCTGTCCCTGCTCCACCCTAAACATTGTGAGTACTTATTTTTGACCACTAGATGGAAGTTTGCATGTAGACCCAAAACATCTACACTGCTTTACTAATAACTTCTCTTGGCTGCTCTAATCTCTCTCCCCTGGAGAGGCCATGGAGCTGAAAGAAACCTCAAAATATTTTCCAGTGTCGTCCATCTCTCCCACCCCCACCCACACTCTCCTAGGTATAGTTAAATCCCTTTTATTAATAAAGATCTCCTCCTTGCAAGGCCTTCCTTGCTAGCTTTTGAAGTCCCCTCTGGGCTAAAGAAAATTTTACCAATGCTGGTAAGGTTAGCAGGCTCTCAGTCACTTTCTACAGATAAGAAAGTATGCGAGAGGGTCGGCTGTGAGGGCAAAGCAGTCATTTCTATCAAATGCATTCAGTGAGCTCCACAATACTTTTAAGCAAACACGGAAAAATCTAATGATGAATTAATACACCTGAGCTCCTGATCCCAGGTCCTACTGGGTTTTGCCAACATCCTTGACCCACTCACAGATCTCAGAAAAAGAGTAGATTTTGTCTATTCCATTGCTCCATCTAGGATTCTTAAGAACTAAAATTGGACTCAGAGATTCTTCTCTCACTAAATGAGCCAGGGGACTCATTATTTGCTCATTCCTCATATGCCTCTGAATCCATCTTAATTCAGGCATGTCCCAGCTGGACATGCCTGCACAGTCTGCTGCCAGGGTTCCTTGGCCTTTTTCCCAACAGACAGGGGAGGAGGAAGAGGGGTGGGAACAGGACAACTCCAGAGCCAGCTAAAGAGATGGTAGCCAAGAAGGTTGCTGGCCAGAAGCTGCAGACATGGCCGAGACTTCTCAGAAATCTGCTTTGGTTTTGAGTCCCTTCAGCCTCCGTGATCCTCCTTACACATGCTAGCTCCTGTGAAATCAGCCAGAGCCCACTGAAAGGGAAGACTGTCATGTGTCTCCTAGATAATATGCCCTCAACAAACATCTGCTAAATTGAACTGAGTGGAATTCATTCACATCCCTACTTAACATCAATCAAACCAGAATGATCTAACTTCCTGTGTCACTGGGTGCTATTTGATTATGATTATCAGTTTGAGGATATCAGACAGTGTATTTTATCCTATAATAATTGTTATAATAACTACCATTTAGTGAGCACTTACCACATATCAGGCTCTTTGCTAAGTGCTTTACAATCATTAACTCATTAAAACATCCCAACAGTGGCTGTTTCAGTATTGCTACATGGGAACCGCTTAGGGGTAGTATCTGACTGGAAAGAGGTGGTCGAATGGCTTACAATGAAATTCAACGGCAGAGGCCTTTTTACATAAAATTAAGGAAATATCAATCATCTATATGAAATCATAAAGGTATTGCTGATAAAAAATTATATGGAAGTCCCCCTCCCCAATCATCCCTTTTACACACTGTAGCTTTGACCAGCTGGAAAACTTGCTTAAAGCTCATAGCTAATATATGCCCATACCACAGCCCAAGTCTGTCTCCTCCAAGTTGTAAATGTACAGTTGCTCAGTCATACTCTGAGGAAGTAAATCAAATTTATAGACTTCATTTTAAGAAAAGAGTTGTTATTATTATTGTTGCTATTATTGCTAAGACTAAGGTCAGGGGCACCTGGGTGGTTCAGTCTCTTAAGCATCTGCCTTCAGCTCTGGTCATGATCTCCAGGTCCTGGGATGGAGCCCCACATCGGGCTCTCTGCTCAGCAAAGAGTCCGCTTCTCCTTCTGTCTGCCACGCTACTCCTGCTTGTCCTCTCTCTCTCTTTCTGTCAATAAATAAAATCTTCTTTAAAAAGACTAAGGTCAGGGCACCTGGGTGGCTCAGTGGGTTAAAGCCTCTGCCTTCGGCTGCCTTGTGATCTCCATCTGTCAAATAAATAAATAAAATCTTTAAAAAAAAAAAAGACTAAGGTCAGAAAAGAATGTGAAAATTTTTTACAAGAGGTAAAGTGAGGTATTACTGCTTAATTTCTGGAGAGAATTTTATGGAGAATAATGTTCTAGGCACAGTGAGAAGGAGGTCCCATTTGAAATCAAAATGTCAACCTCACAGGGTACACTCCCCTATGAGAAAAATCTAGAAGAAGATATTCCAGGAAAAAGTCCCTGGCACATAGGGTGTGCCCACTGTCATCTGAGAAGGGAGACAGGACAGCAGGATGGCACGGTGACTGGGGTCAGCTAGACCTGAATTCAAATCCTAGCTTTCACTTTCCAGTTTTGGGACACTAGACCAGGTACTGAGGTTCTGTGAGCCTCAATTTCATCACCTTTAAAAATAAGCAAAATCTTTCTGTATATGATTATGGGAATTAACATGATCATTCAGTCATTCAGCAATGATTTAAGCATCCATATACACCAGGCCCTAGACCTCTCAGTGAAATAATGTATATAAATAGCTTTCCTCTATACCTAGCACACTAATAAATACTCAGTAGGTGGTGGCTATTATTAGTATATATCTTCCTATGAAAAGAAAAAGAGGGACGCTTGGGTGGCTCAGTCACTAAGCATCTGCCTTCAGCTCAGGTCATGATTCTGGAGTCCTGGGATCAAGCCCTGCATCAGGCTCCCTACTGGGTGGGAATCCAGCTCCACCCTCTCCCACTTTCCCTGCTTGTATTCCTGCTCTCACTGTCTCTCTCTGTGTGTCAAATAAACATATTTTTTAAAATCTTTAAAAAAAGAAAATAAAAGAAATAGAATGTACACAAATATGGTTAACACTGCATTATATTCCATGACCCATTACTGCATAGTCTTGGATCAAATACACTCCCAAAGGCCACACATAATGGAGTAAAATGCAAACATACATTCTGAATACAAAACAAGGAGGATATTGTCCACAATGAGCCAGGATTAGGGAACAGAGAGGGAAAAAAGAATCTGGATGCTTGCTCAATGCTTCCTGCCCTTCTCACATGAGATGCCAGGGCCACCACCACCACTTCTCATCTGTTCTGCTGTCTCAGGGTGATGGAGGAGCTAGCTACGGGGCCAGGTCGCTGGCTGCTTTGGCAGCTCCAGCAGGAGTAGGAAGAAAGAGGAATTTTGTGGGGGTATGCATAGGACCTGTCCTACTATAGCAAATATACCTCATCAGGCTGGTCCAGGTCCTTCAAGTGCAGATCTTGAATGAGGTACTCCACAATGCGTACATTATTGCTCTGAGCTGCAAAGTGGAGGGCATTCATTCCATCCTGAAGAGAGCCAAGGTGAGCCAAGGTGAGGGACATAATTACATAGTGATCTTACGACTTCCCCATCCCACACTGGGGCAGCGTGAACTATGTCCTGGTGTGACCTACATACCTACCTCATTCTTGGCCCTTTGGTCTACTCCAGCTCGAATGAGCATGAGCGTGATCTCGAGGCTTCCAGACCAGGCTGCAAGGTGAAGTACTGTCAAGCCATGCTTCCCCAGGAAGAAAAAAGAAAAGCATCTATCACTGGAATGAGCCATAACACAGTCTCAGTCAACAAAGGCCAAGTGAAAATTAACAAAAAGGGGAAAAAACTTAATATATAGCAAATGTGATATTTCAATTCTATGGGGAAAAGGAATGCATTTAATAAGTGGTACAGGTACAAGTCAGTCTCCACAGGGAAGAAAATAAAACTAAATCTTATATTAGACACAAAAAAGAATAAGAAGAAAATCTAGACTTTAAGGTACAGTGTCTTAATCCACAAGTTATAAAAGGAAAGAATGGTGGTAAAGTCAAGAAACAATGATAGATTTTTAAAAATGTATTTTAATAAAGATAAATGGTTACTTTTTCTAATACATGAAACTTCTTGCAAATTAACAAAAAAGAAGGCAATTGAAATCACCAACTGAAAAAGTGGACCAAAAAAAAAAAAAAAGGCACTCTCTTAAGGTATTAGTGGAAATGAACCGTAATGGTTTGAGCAATCTGGCAATATCTATTGAAATTTTCAATTCAACCAGCGATCCCACTACTAGGAATCTATTCTTTGAAAATGAGTTTTTAGGACCTAATATTATGTAAATAAAAATATTAACTGTAGCCCTTTAAAAAGAAAGCAAGGTAAATGTCCATCAATATAAGAATGCTGAACAAATTAGGGCACAGTCAGATCACATCAAGCAGTCGTTAGAAATAATGAGTTAGAGCTATAAAAACTGACTTGGAGAGACTTCCAAGAAGTAGCTGTTAAATGTGAAGACTACAATGCAAAAAAAAAAAGTCCAATTTTTTATAAAACAAGCAATTACAAAAACTCATGTACACGTATTTATCTATATCTGTCTAAGGTGGGTATGTAGGTAGACAGATGTTCAATACCAATAAAGATATGATTCTATGAGCATGAGGAAAAGTACAGAAATAAATACATATACTCCATTAAATGTAGTTTAACATACTTGTTAAATGTAGTTACTGGAGAAGGAGCAGGTGCACAAAAAAGAAAAAACAGAGAAGACTGAGGTTATAAAAAGAATCCTATTTTTCCTCAAAAAGTTGAAAATAGAGCTACCCTACAACTCAGAAATCACACTACTGGGTATATACCCTAAGGATACAAATGTAGTGATCCGAAGGGGCATGTGCACCCCAATGTTTACAGCAGCAATGTCCACGATAGCCAAACTATGGAACGAACCTAGATGTCCATCAACAGATGAATGGATAAAGAAGATGTGGGATATATATACAATGGAATACTGCAATGCGGCCATCAAAAGAAATGAAATTTTGCCATTTGCAACGACATGGATGGAACTAGAGGGTATTATGCTTAGCAAAATAAGTCAATCAGAGAAAAACAATGATCATATGATTTCCCTGATATGAGGAAGTTGAGAGGCAACATGGAGGGTTTGGAGGGTAGGAAAAGAGTAAATGAAACAAGATGGGATAGGGAGGAAGACAAACCATAAGAGACTCTTAATCTCACAAAACAAACTGTGGGTTTCCGGTGGGGAGGGGGATAGGGAGAGGGTGGTTGGTTTATGGACATTGCAGAAGGTAAGTGCTATGGTGAGTGCTGTGAAGTATGTAAACCTGGTGATTCACAGACCTGTACCCCTGGGGCTAATAATATATGTTAATTTTAAAAATTAAAAAAAAAAAGAACATAGGGGTGCCTCGGTGGCTCAGTGGGTTAAGCCTCTGCCTTCAGCTCAGGTCATGATCTCAGGGTCCTGGGATCAAGCCCCGCATCGGGCTCTCTGCTCAGTAGGGAGCCTGCTTCCCCCTCTCTCTCTGCCTGCCTCTCTGCCTACTTGTGATCTCTCTCTCCCTCTGTCAAATAAATAAATAAAACCTTTTAAAAAATTAAAAATTAAAAAAAGAATGTAGATATCCATCAACAGATGAATGGATAAAGAGGTAGTATATATACAAATGGAATACTATGCAGCCATCAAAAGAAATGAAATCTTGCCATTTGCAACGACGTAGATGGAACTAGAAGGTATTGTGCTGAGTGAAATAAGTCAATCAGAGAAAGACAAATATCATATGATCTCCCAGATGTGAGGAATTTGAGAGGCAGAGTAAGGGGTCTGGGGAGTTGGGAAGGAAAAAAATAAAATAAGATGGGATCAGGAGGGAAACAAACCAGGGAGACTCTTAATTTCACAAAACAAGCTGAGGGTTGCTAGGGGGAGAGGGTGATTGGGTTGTGGACATTGGGGAGGGTATGTGCTATGGTGAGTGCTGTGAAGTGAGTAAGCTTGATGATTCACAGACCTGTACCCCTGGGGCAAATAATATATTATATGTTAATAAAATAATTAATTAAAAAGAATCCTATTTATATATAAATCATTTAAAATATTCTTCTATATGAAATTATATAGGTGTGCATGTGCATGAAATAGACTGACAGACTCAGTAAGTACCTACTGACCTTTAGGGATGCTGTGGGTAGTTAGACTTGTAGATAGAAGGAGCAGGAGAAAAGTGTGAAAGGAAACAGCCGGCAGTTAACATTGGCTGTCTCAGGAAGGTGGAATTGGAGAGTACTAAACTAGGAAAGTTGGGACATGCATCCTAGGCCCCAAGTTAGAGAAGTAATATAGAGGAGTTAAAAGAAACCGACCAATTTGGCTCTCCTACTTTCAAGTAGTCTTCTAGTTCACACTCAGCCTCATACTCCTTAACCTTAAGTTCATGTGTCTGATCTTCTGTTTCCTTTTATCTCTGTCAAAATAATCACCCATTGCTCTATTCAAGTGACTTCCATCTTAACTGCCTCTCCTAATTGACTTTGTTTGTAGTCAAGAAACCAGTTTGCTAGAGGTATACAGTATGACTAAAACAAGAAAGGAGGGTCTGTGGGGGGTACTTCCATTTGCCTTTTGGCATTTACTTTGGTTGCCCCAGAAACTGCATTAATGTATTCTCCTCTTCTCAGGAAAGTACAGATATGGAAAAGTGAAAAGGAAGTCCCAGATTATTGAGGTGTAACTCAGTGGTTCTCAGTGGGGGAGGTGGGCCAATTTTGCCCCCCAGGGGACATTTGGAAATGTCTGAAGATACTTTTGATTGATGTGGCTGAGTGGAGATACTGTCATTTAGTGGGTAGAAGCCAGAGATACTGCAAAGCATCCTATAATCCCAAACTGTCCCCCACAACAAAAAAACCATCTGACTAAAATGTCATAGGGTCACTGTTGATAAACTCTGCTTTAAATGTACACACTCTATAAAATGTACATTTCAGCTGTCACACTACCCAGTGAGTCTACTTAAGTCTATATATTTACAATTCCAATATGCAGAAAATGCTCATCAAGTTCTGCACTTTTTCCCAAGGACTAATGATGGACAATAACTCGTTGAGGTTCTTCAAGAAATGTGCCCTAAACACAATTTCCTTAATGACTCTGCTCTACAAATTAATGGTATCTACTCAGGAATACTAAATCCAGTTTCACATATGGCCAAAAAGAGGTCAGAAATATTTTTATATTTATTTTTTTTATTTAAAATCAATTAACACATAATGTATTATTGGTTTCAGAGGTAGAGGTGATCCATCAGTCTCATATAACACCCAGTGCTCATTACATCATGTACCCTCATTAATGTCCATCACTCAGTTACCCCATCCCCCACACCCTCCCCTCCAGCAACCCTCAGTTTGTTTCCTATGCTTAAGAGTCTCTTATGGGAGGCGTCTGGGTGGCTCAGTGGGTTAAGCCTCTGCCTTCGGCTCAGGTCATGGTTGCAGGGTCCTGGGATCGAGCCCCACATCGGGCTCTCTGCTCAGCGGGGAGCCTGCTTCCACCTCTCTCTGCCTGCCTCTCTGCCTACTTGTGATCCCTCTGTCAAATAAATAAAGAAAATCTTAAAAAAAAAAAGAGTCTCTTATGTTTGTCTCCCTCTCTGATTTTGTCTTGTTTTATTTTTCCCTCTCTTCCCCTATAATCCTCTGTCTTCCTTCTTAAATTCTACATATAAGTGAGATCATATGATAATTGTTTTTCTCTGATCAACATATTTAGCTTTGCATAACACCCCCTAGTTCCACCCAGGTCATTGCAAGTGGCAAGGTTTCATTTTTTGATACCTGAGTAGTATTCCATTGTATATACACACACCACAACTTCTTCATTCATCTGTCAATGGACATCTGGGCTCTTTCCATAGCTTAGCCATTGTGAACATTGTTGCTATAAACATTGGGGTGCAGGTGACTCTTAGGATCACTACATTTGTATCTTTGGGATAAACACCCAGTAGTGCAATTGCTGGGTCGTAGGGTAGCTCTATTTTCAACCTTTTGAGGAATCTCCATACTGTTTTCAAGAGTGGCTGAACCAGATTTCATACCCATCAACAGTCTAAGAGGGTTTCCCTTTCTCTGCATCCTCTCCAACATTATTTCCTGACTGGTTAATTTTAGCCATCTGACGGTGTGAGGTGGTTTCTCACTGTGGTTTTGATTTGTATTTCCTTGATGCCAAGTGATGTTGAACATTCTTTCATGTGTCTGTTGGCCATTTGGATGTCTTCTTTGCAGAAATGTCTGTTCGTGTCTTCTGCCCATTTCTTGATTGGATTATTTGTTCTTTGGGTATTGAGTTTGATAAGTTCTTCATAGATTTCGGATGCTAGCCCTTTATTTGATATGCCATTTGCAAACAGCTTCTCCCATTCTGTTGATTGCGTTTGGTTTTGTCAGCTGTTTCCTATGCTGTGCAAAAGCTTTTTATCTTGATGTAGTCCCAATAGCTCATTTTTGCCTTTGTTTGCCTTGCCTTTGGAGATGTGTCTAGCAAGAAGTTGCTGCAGCTGAAGTCAAAGATGTGTCTGCTGGTAGTCTCCTCTAGGATTTTGATGGATTCCTCTCTCACATTGAGATCTTCCATCCATTTTGAATCTATTTTTGTCTATGGTATAAGGAAATGGTCCAGTTTCATTCTTCAGCATGTGGCTGTCCAATTTTCTCAGCTCCATTTGTGGAAGAGACTGTCTTTTTTCCATTAGATGTTCTTTCCTGCTTTGCCAAAGATTAGTTGACCATAGAGTTGAGGTTGCATTTTTGGTTTCTCTATTCTGTTCCATTGATCTATACATCTGTTTTTGTACAAGTACCATACTGTCTTGATGATTACAGCTTTGTATTAGAGCTTGAAGTCCAGGATTGTGATGTCACCAGTTTTGGATTTTCCTTAGGTGGTCTCTTCCTCATAAGATGGCTTTAAGTTCCACACAAACTGATGACTCCAAAAATCATGTCTCCCTGTCAAACAAATGAATTGACATCCCCAAGGGATCACAAGACACCTGTTCAGTCATGAAGACATTGCACTGTGAGTTTTCCAAAGAATAGCAGTAAAACCAGATGCTCTGCAAGCCCTTCTCAGAAATATTATTGATAGAAGATAAATCACACTTGGATAGGAGCTCTATTTTTTCCTAAGAGGTCATTCCTAATTTCAAAGCAGGCAACACTTAAAGATTTCAAACACTAATCATAAAATCCAAGAGTCAGGAATTCAAACTGCCAACAACAGGAATCTTTGAAGCCATCATTCCTCAGAGGCTAAGAATCACTGCTCACAGATCTTAATTCCCTAACAAAAATGTTCATAAAACTATGTCTTGTGACAAGAAACTGACATGTCTAGGACAGTCTGTGAGCATGTGTCATGGATTACACTCACACTTGTACAGAATGTTCTGTAAAGCATGAAAGGTCCACAGTCAGTGGTGATCTACCCCTATCAATAGTGTGGTCATAGGTGAGGTCATTAATTCCCTCTGAGGAACACATGCACTGGAGTACATCCCCAGAGATAAGAAGCTGAGAGCTGATGTTGTCATTATTCTCTAAGCACCATCTGCTCTCCTCCTGAGAGTGGAGACCTTGACTCACATCTGTTAAGAGCCTCCATTTATCCAATGTGCGTCTTCCCAAGAATCAGGGATGCCACTGACTTTGAACCTGGAGCTCTCAGCACCTAGGCCATGGTTAGCTTGTAATGCCTTGAGAGATACATTATGTTAAAAGTCTTTGTCCTAGCTCCCTTAATAAACTGTACACCCCTCAAAGTAGGGACTGTATCTCATGCCAGTGCTTCCTGATATGATCACCTAGGGATCTTGTTAAGTCACATATTTTGATTCAGGAGGTCTGGGGTGGGGTCTGGGGTTCTGCATGTCAAGCTCCCAGGAAAGGCCAGTGTTTCTAGTCTCAGGACGACACTTTGAATAGCAAGAACTTAAATGTTATTAAATCTTCAGTAGCTGGCATGGAGATTTACCCACAGTAGGGAATGAATAAATATTGATGGTGAAGGGGTTCAATTGTTGGCTCTTTACAAATAGGTGTTAGAAGACAGATATGCCAAGTCAAATTCAAGGCTCATGACCCAGATAAAGAAAGTTTGACCAAACAGAGCATTGCTTGAATTATAAAAAGCATTTTCTTAGTTATGTTCAAATGCCACTGTGTATAAAGTTATAGAAATATTGAACTTAGTGAAACTTTCAAAGTGGAGTACAGAGGAATATCTGAAATATATATGTACAATACCATATTTCCCACCTGACAGCATTTTAATCTTACAAGGCCAAATTACAAAAAAAAAAAAAAATCCTGATGCTAGCTTCCAAATGTATGTCCAGGAACAACTGACTTACGGTCTGACAGAAACCAGTAGTATATTCAATATATTAGAAACATGGTGTTTATGAGAAAAGATGCTACCAACCTGGGCAATGGATGCATAAGTGTTTATTGTACAATTCTTTTCACTTTTTAGTATGTTAAATATTTGGGATTACAGTCTTGGGTAGGATGGAGTAAGTACATTGTCTCTCACCAAATGCAGCTAAAATCTCCAGACAAAATTCATAGAGCAGCTATTTGAGGACTCTGAGAAGTAAATGATATCAGGTAGATTGGGAAGTAAAAAATAACTCAGAATATAAACAAAGATTGTTTCCTGATTTGGTTTCTGTTTTTTTCCTTCCATACCTTGCACCTTGAACTCAATGCAGTATAAGTCACAGAAGTGTGCTCTGGGAACAGACAGAAAGAGCTCCAAGAGAAGCCCTCTCTTTCTAGTTTGAGGAGCAGAAGGGGGGCCCTACAGGACAAAGAAAAGTAGCAAAAATACTGCTTCTTTATTCTCCTCTGGCCCTGCCCCAGGCAAGCCTCATTCCCAAAGCTGGAACCCTGTGGTAGAAGGGGTAGCAACAGCACTAACTGGGCAAGCACCTAAGACTAACAGAGAAATCCTCTTGGACAGAAGAGTGGGTGGAGTGGGGACCCATGCTGGTTATTTTCCTTCCTCAGTCCCAGAAGCAGACCTAATTATGGGAAGCAACACAGCGAGCTCAGAGAGCACACCTTTGACTTTCTAGTCAGAATGGCAGGAAAAGGGGGAAAGGGACCCTGGAGCTGGAGAATGTGGGGGTGAGGATGCTGGAGAGGTGGAAGCTTGAGAAGTCAGTGTGTGGCCTCACCCTGATCTGTACACGGACCAGACCCTACAGAGCATGACCAAGGCCTGGCATGCAGAACTATGGAGGCAGACCACTGCCCAGGTCTCAGACTAGGCCCTGGATAGTGCACCCGTGGAGCAGGTCCAAAGAGCTCTGCAAAAGTGTTGAAAACTGAAGGGAAACTAGTGTCAAATGATGAAGAAACTGGTCCTCCCTATGTAAGGAAAAAATGAACCTTGACCTCTTCCTCACACTTTATACTTAGTAACTCAAAATGAACAATAGATCTAAATGTAAACATACAACTCTAAACATTTTACAAGAAAAATAGGAGAAAATCTTCATGACAAGTTAGGCAAGTCATTCTTAGGTATAATACAACACCCGGGTTCATTTTTTAAAATACTGCTAAGTTGGACTTCATCAAAATTAAAAACTTTTGTTCTGTGAAAAAGATATGTTACAGAGTATGAGAAAATATTTGCAAATCACAGATCTAACCAAGGACCTGTATCCAGAATATGTAAAGAACTCTCAAAACTGAACATTAAGAAAACAAACAACCCTATTAAAAAATATTCAGAAGATTTGAATAGACACATCTCCAAAGAAAATATACAAATGGCAAATAACACAAGAAAGATGCTTCTTATTATTAGCCATTAAAGAAATGCAAATTAAAATAGCAATGAAACACCAATACATATGCATTAGAAAAGAAAACACTGAGGAGAAAAAATGAAAATCTGGTGCACCTGGGTGGCTCAAATGGTTAAGCATCTGCCTTTGGCTCAGGTCATGATCCTAGGGTCCTAAGTTCGAGCCCCACATCGGATTCTCTGTTTCGCGGGGAGTCTCTTCTCCTCCCTCTGCCTCTTCCCCAGCTTGTGCTCTGTCTCTCTCCCTCTCAAATGAATAAATGAAATCTTAAGAAATAAATGAAAAAATGAAAGCTACAAGTGCTGATGAGGATCTGGAACAAATAGTTCTGCTACACTACTGCTGGAAATGCAAGGCCCAGCCAGGAAGGAAAATAGTTTCTTTCTTTCTTTCATTCTTTCTTTCTTTCTCTTTTTTTAAAGATTTCATTCATTTATTTGACAGACAGAGATCACAAGTAGGAAGAGAGGCAAGCAGAGAGAGAGGAAGGGAAGCAGGAGGCCCCCCGCCGAGCAGAGAGCCCCATGTGGCTGGATCTGAGGATCATGACCTAAGCAGAAGGCAGAGGCTTTATTCCACTGAGCCACCCAGCTGCCCCAGAAAATAGTTTCTTACATACAGCTTACTCTACCACCCAGATATCTTGCTGCTAGGACATTCTACTAGAGAAAGGAAAACTTACACCTACATAAAATTGGTACACAAATGTTGATAACACCTTTATTTGTTTTTTGTTGTTGTTGTTTGTGAATGAAACTTATATTTAGGTTTAGCCAGCTGGGCTCGGTTTAGATGACCCCAGTTTTGTTGGCAACATCCAAAGCATCATAGTCAGGAGCCAATTGAACATATGCCTTCTTCTCTCCATCAGGCCTGATCAGGGTGTGGACCTTGGCCACATCAATGTCATAGAGCTTCTTCCTAGCCTGTTCGATCTGGTGGTGGTTGTCCTTGACATTCACAATGAACACAAGTGTGTTGCTCTCTTCTGTCTTCTTCACGGCTGAATCAGTAGTTGGGGTGGCATAGGAGCTGGATGATGGCATGGTGATCAAGCCTGTTTCTCTTGGGGGTACTCTTTTGAGACTACTTGGGCTGCCTTTGGAGATGCAGTGTCATGGGCCATCAGAAAGTAGGTGATGTGCAGGTCATCTTTTTTTTCTGACCGTGAATGCCTTTCAGCACCACTTTCTTGGCCTTCAAAGTCTTTGCTTTGGCTTCACCTTTGGGAGGGTCAGGGGATTCCTTCTTAGCCTTCAGCAGATATCTTCATGAAAGACATAGCAACTTTATTTGTAATAGTAAAAAACAGGAAACAACTGTAATGTCCTTCAACAGGTGAAGGCCTAAATAAACCTGTGGCACATCTATATATAAAAATACTATTCAGCAACAAAAAGGGAAGAATTACCGATACATATAATACGAATGAATCCAGGAGAGGTTTTTCTGAGTGAAAGAGGTAATTGTCAACATTTTATATGCTACGTGACATCATTTACATGGCATTCTCAAAAACGCAAAAATATAGAGATGAAGAGGAGAGGGTTTGACTACAAAGAGGCGGTATGAGGAAATTTTCTGGGTAATGCAACTGTTCTGTATTTTGTTTACAGTGGTGACTACATGAATCTACACATGCCCTAAAATTCATAGAACTGTATACCAAAAAGAAAGAAAATTGTATTGTCCATTTAAAAATTAAAACAAAAAGTTACTGTATCAGGGTTTCAATGTCAAAATAAGAATAAACCCTTGGCAATCAGTTCTATTACCAAATCAACTTTTTCAGGCTAACATTGTAAAATAATCAAATAACAACTTCCAGACCCAAACAACATGTAAAGTACCATAACCATAATACAACTTACAATCCTCACAAAATTAGAGGGCTTTCTGTACCAGTTTTTAGTAAAGGGTACTTCTTCATTCTGATTCTACTACATAACAATCAACTTGCCTACCAATCTCAGAGGAATAAAGTAGACAGAGAAAGATGTGTCCCACTTGTAAAACAAAGAAAAATGTTCATCATTATCATGTCTAGGCCATGTCTATACCAACAAAACCAATTAGATGACCAGCTAGTTTGATCTGACTTCATTCACTCATCTTCCAAAGATTTACTAAGCACATAGTAAAAACCCAGGCTCCGGGAGAATGAAAGTAAAGCAGTGCTGAGCTTTATCTTCCAATGAGTCAATCCAGACAGAATATAGAATAGCTGTGGGGAAACCTACTTACTGAACACTTTAAGAACAATGGCCCATTTGATTAAGAACCAGGAGCCATAGTCCCTAGGATTCTAAAAACCAAGCCCATCATCCTCCATTGCAGCTGGAGATGATGAATGATATATTGGGTATATCCAGCCCAAGTGGTTTTCTTGTGCCATGGTAAAGTAGTAAGTGAAGTTAGGAAAGTTAGTAAAAATAGGGAGAAAATCCTTAGGGTGGGTTTTCATATCAATGCAGACAAATAGTTAAGCTGCTTTGGGGCTAAAAGTTTGGTCTCTGGAACCAGGTAAACCAGGTTTAAATCCTGCCTTCACCCTTCTTAGATGTATCTTGGGCAAGATATTTAACCTCTGTGTCTTGGGCTCTTCATATGATAACTGTGTATTTTTAGTAACCCTGTTCTTACAAGGTTGGGAGACAAGGTTGAATATTAAAAATCAAAATCCTAGGACTGGTGCCTAGTACATAATATGTACTTAACAAGCTTTATTAGAGTTCACGTAGCAAAGTCAAGACTTAATATCCCTTAGGCCAGTTAGCTTCTGTCCTCCATGTCCCAAATTATACTATAGGCAACCATTTTATTCTTTTTTTTTTAATTAACATATAATGTTATGTATTATTTGTCCCAGGGGTACAGGTCTATGAATCATCAGGCTTACACATTTCACAGCACTCACCATAGCACATACCCTGCACAATGTCCACAAATGCATATTACTGGCCGTAAGGTCAATATGAGAAAATGAGCAAAAGCCTAAGTCCTACAGGTAGCGGGTAAACAATTCAGTTACCAATACACCTTAAAGAGATCTTTCCAAAGTGAAAGCCGAATTTGGAAATATTGGGTGGGTATGTGAAGAAAAGATAACTGAAGTAACCAGATTTCCCCCATACACTGGTTATGCTCCAGTCCATTCTACCAAATGAAAATGAACTTACCTTATCAGCAATATCCACTCTTGCCTTGTGATTGAGCAAGAAATCCACAGCAGATATATGATTTGCCCCCACTGCAAAATGCAGGGCTGTGCGGTTCATCTGAGGAAACATAATTTGTGTTTTCCATCATCTAATTGTTATTCAGCTTCTTTATGATTCCTATGTCTTAAATGGTCATAATTTTCTATCATATGTTTATATGTGCATGGCATAACCTATGATTGATTGTAACAGTGTAAGGATTTTAATTAAAAAGTAAAAGTTGGGGCACTTGGGTGGCTGACTGGGTTAAGCCTCTGCCTTCGGCTAAGGTCATGGGTTCTGGGATCTCAGGGTTCTGGGATCAAGCCCCGCATCGGGCTCTCTGCTCATCA
Source organism: Neogale vison (assembly GCF_020171115.1). Classification (NCBI taxonomy): domain Eukaryota; kingdom Metazoa; phylum Chordata; class Mammalia; order Carnivora; family Mustelidae; genus Neogale; species Neogale vison. The sequence goes on from NC_058091.1 coordinate 215,208,719, forward strand.
GGGAGTCTGCTTCCCCTTCTCTCTCTGCCTGCCTCTCTGCCTACTTATGGTCTCTCCCTCTGTCAAATAAATAAATAAAATCTTAAAAAAAAAAAAAAGTAAAAGTTGTAGGGATATCTGGATGGCTCAGTCAGTTAAGTGTCTGCCTTCAGCTCAGGTGGTGATCTCAGGGTCCTGGGATCAAGCCCTGCATTAGGCTCTGTGCTTAGCAGGGAGTCTGCATATCCCTCTCCTTTTCCCTCTGCCCCTTTCCCGACACATGCTTTCCCTCTCTTACTCAAATAAATAAAACCTTTAAAAATAAGTAAATAAAATTAAAAGTAAAAGTTGTATTTTCTCCCATATGCAATCACAAAGAACAGTAATTTTTTCTGCTTAGAATATATTGGTCATGTAAAACAAAAATTTTCCTAGATGTTCAACCCATATATGGTCTTTCTTCTATAATTTTTTGTACTGTTTATTTCACTTAAACAAATAAACTGCTTCAGAATGAAAGAAGGAAGAGAAGAAAAAAGAAAAGAACAGGACAATGTAGACACAGAAAAAGAAAGTTCTGACTGTCTGTTGTTTCAAAGGAAAGCCAATAAGGTGCTCCTGGGATGTCCAGAGACAGTTTACTGTGTTTCAGACAAGAGATGTTTTGCTTTTAAGTAAAATACAAGTCGTATTTCCCATATTCTAGACACTGGTTTTACTTCTAAACAAGGTACCTGCACATGGATTTCCTCCTTTATTTCAAACAAATAATGTACTGCAAAATTTAAATATCTGATATCCTTGGTAGCTAAAATGATGGTAAACTGATGTTTGACAAAACATATGTTATCCTGATAGTGTCTGCAATTTAGAGCTGTGTTCTGGTATGTCAAGCCAAAACAGCATCCAAGAGAATTCAATAAAACCACTTATATATATTTTTTCATCTCTATCATCACAGATTTTAAGGAACTCTACAACTAACTACGTCAACAATTTGCTGTAAATGGGAACAAAACAGATATTGTTAGAAAGTATAATACATTTCATTGAGAGCTGGTGATAACGTGCCACAGTGACCATAAATTAAAATGCCTCAAATGTGCCCTAAATGATACTTCATTTAGTATTAAATCCCTTTCAATACTTTAATATAAAAATACAGTTTAAAATATCAGAAAGTCTTGGGGCACCTGGGTGGCTCAGTTGGTTAAGTGTCTGCCTTTGGCCAGGTCATGATCTCAGGGTCCTCAGATGGAGCCCCACATTGAGCTCTCTGCGCAGTGTGGGGGTCTACTTCTCCCTCTCACTCTCCCTCTGTGCTCACTCTCTTGCAAATAAATAAATAAAATACTTTTAAAGATAAAAAAATCAGTAAGTCTTATGTGAAAAAATTTTAAATTATTCTAAAAGTACATTAGAGAATCTATTTCCTGCTACTTGGGAAAATGATTATTGCTTTACTTATTCAATAGTTTATCTAGATATTACTAGAAGTAAGATGCCTGCTTACTTCTTTGTTTTTACTCCCTTCTTTCCTGATTTTTTTCCTTTTGGTTTTGTTGTTGTTTTTGTTTGGTTCCTGAAATTGTTATGCTGCAAAATTTTGCTTTTTCTCTACTCTTTCTAGGATACCTAAGAACAATGAATGTTAAATAAAACAGTAACACATCAGACATACACATGCACACAATATACACATAGACACATAAATTTCCATATATGCAAACATATATCTCTCACATATACACAGCACAACCGGTAAACATCCTTCCACTGCATCTGATGCATGACTTCAATTCGTATGACCTCACTATCTGGGACAGATCTATATGTTGTGGAACGGAAAGTCTACTCTCTAGGGAGCCCTCTTTAAAGCCAGAGTCAAAAAGCTGAACTGATGGCAATTAAAGTTTCTTACTTTTTTGGATTTTACAAAACCATTTAAGCATGAGAACATACTGCTAGAGCCCTCCCCAGTGCCTGGGAAGGGGTCTGTACAAGTCAGAACACTGAACTTCATTTAGCATTAAATCCACCTCTATTTTCCCGTTTTTGATCCACTGCACAGATTCTCCTAAGCAATTAACACAGCCCCAAATCTGTTCACTTTGATAAACCTTGCCCTGAAAATCTATCAGGAAATCTCTACAAAACTAAGCAGTAAGAAATTCGTATTTCTAGCTGTGGACTTCTCTCTTAAACCCAGACACATCAAGAAAAATAAAGTCAAGAGCCAGGTTTTAGAAAAGGCCCTAGTGCCTGGCATGCAAAGGCACCATATTTCCAAAGTGGTAAAATACAAACCCATGCTCCTTTGGATGTTAAACTTGGTGGGCTGAACAACAAAGGACATCCCTGGAGAGAAAGCAGTGATGAAACTGTGAAGCAAAAGATGTTCTTCCTTTCCAGAATGTGTGGGGCCAATGATCCACAGGCTGCAATCCAGGATCAAGTCCAGGCCCATAACCTTGACAACTGGCTTTACTGCCCACCCACAGTCTTTGCAAAGATGCACACAGTGACTGTGTATTTCCCCTCTGATAAGATAAATTAAAACACCCAGAACTATCCCTCCACTTAATTCCACCTTGAGTTTACACATTCTGGAATTACCAACAACAGAGATCTTCTTCACCCCATCCAGCACAATCATTTTAATTTTTATTACTATTTCAGTTGCACTGTGTAAATCCAAACCACCCTTAGGGTACTCACTTGTCATATCTGTGACTTCTACTCACATTGTTCACAGCATTAATGTTAACCTTCTTTTCAAACAGCTTCTCCATAAGATCCAAATTATTGCTTTTTGCAGCATTCTGAAAGTTTCTCTCGTTTGGCAGTACTGAAAGAAAGCAAGCGTGACTGAAGGAATTTAAGGGGAATGAAGACAAAAAGAAAGCCAACCTCACGTGACAAACCTGGTAACTTTAAAAACTTGACACAACAGCCTTGAGCCTTTTACATTCTGCCAATCTGGACATAGGAACTCTGCATCAATATTCTACAGAGCTGTATTATCAAGATTCCACTCTGTGCTCGCACTGCAAATGTTTTCACACCCTTAAAAATATTCCTGGTCCCAAACAAAACATCATTTCCAAGGACCACCCTGAAGTCAGCAATGTAGCATCTGCCTCTAGGAAGTTGGAGGGTGGCTGTGGACTTTATGGTTTTTTGTTTTTTTGTTTCGTTTTGTTTTTTAATAAATGTCTGTATAAGATTAGATAGGCAGAAGCCCAAATACTCCATACAAGTTTACAGAGATAAAACTGCTGTCTGCAGAACCCACTGAAGATGCCGGCCAGCAGAAATAAATCATTAAGATGTAGCACATCATACAAACATACACAAAGACCGAAAGGGATGAACATATTTTATTTTCATTTATATAAAAGAGGTAAAAGTAGATTCATATCTACTATAAACATTACATATTTCACACATGCACACATTCAGGTGGCAGGTTTTATTAACTAGCCTAGAAAAGATTTCAGGATTTATTTCATTTTTTTAATATGCAGAGGAACTGGGAGGATTTGGGGGGCAACCCCAATATTGGGGGATAAAGTCAGAATTGGAATGATCTGAAATCAGCAACAGACCATCTCTAAAAAGAAAGCCACCTAAGAGAGGTTTTGTGGATGTGTTGCCAAGTAGTTTCCCAATAATAATAATAATAATAGTAACAACAACAACAATAACAAAAATCTGTTGAAGACTGTAGAATATGAACAAGTCTAATCAAAGACCAAGAGGATCTTCATGGGAGAAATACACATTCATTCTTTCTATCACATGGATCCCCCTCTTGCCTTCCACCCTTCTTATGACTTCTAAATGACTTCACTTCCACTCTAAATGACTTCAACATCCACACAGATGACAAATCCCTGGTCTCCCAGTTCTCTGACTCCCTCATGGAGAACAATCTATGTCCCACCTGATCTCAGCCACCCGATTTCAGGGACCTACTCTTGACACGGCCATCAAAAACTACATTACTTCTGATATCTTTAAGAATCCCACCATCTGGGCACCTGGGTGGCTCAGTGGGTTAAGCCGCTGCCTTCAGCTCAGGTCATGATCTCAGGGTCCTGGGATCGAGTCCTGCATGGGGTTCTCTGCTCAGCAGAGAGCCTGCTTCCCTCTCTCTCTCTCTGCCTGCCTCTCTGCCTCCTTGTGATCTCCACCTTCAAATAAATAAATAAATAAATAAATCTTAAAAAAAAAAAAGGAATCCCACCATCTGACCACCACCTCATCCATCCAACTCACCTGCTCTAGTTCTCACAGTCCTGAAATTTTGCATCCTCATCAAGTCCTCCAATCTACTGTTCTTACCAGCTTTTCCTGTTATTCATCCTTTATTCCTTTACTCCACCCCTTGCCCAGGTTAGATCCTATAGTCCACCTCTGAAATCGCTTCTATACAAACACCTTTACCTCCCTTGCCTCTTCTTTCCTCATCAGACCAGCTGGCAGAATCTTAATTCCGAGACTAAACCCAACTTCTCTTTGTCCATTTCTGCACCTGAATAGCCGAAGAGTACTAGAGAGAAACACATAACCGTGCTGTGGGTAACTCAGATAGTACTTATCCATATCTGCTCCCTCCATCTGAATGCCTGGATACCTACACATCCCAGTCAGGGTGCAGTTAAGGTGAGGTCCGTCCCCTGGACTGAAAGCAGAAATGGTTGTATGTTCCTTGGGGCGGAGCTGGTGAAAAGCTCCTGCGTCACCTTCTAGGTGCTTTCTTCCCATTTTTATCAACCCTGGAAGCCATGTGTTTAAATGTTGCAGTGTTGTAGCTGTGTTGTAATCCCTCAAATTTTACATGTTGAAGCTCTAACCCCCAGTATTCAAAATGTGACTATATTTGGTGATAGGGTCTTACAAGAGGTAATTAAAATGAGGTCATTAGGGTGGGCTCTAATCAAATGTGACTGGTGTCCTTAGAGGAAATTTGGATACAGATATGACATAGGAAAGACCAAGTGGAGACACTGGGAGGAGATGGTCATCTACAAGCCAAGGAAAGAGGCCTCTGGGGAAACTAATTCCACTGACACCTTAATCTAGGATTTCTACACTCAAAATGAGAGACAAATTTTTGTTGTTTAAGCCATCCAGATTACTTTGTTATAGTTATCCCTAGCAAACTAATATATGGGGTCACATGATAGCAGTACCTCAATTAGCTTGGTACTGGGAGACAATTCTCCATGGGTCTTGTGGGTTTCTGTACATCTTTTTTTTTTTTTTAAGATTTTATTTATTTATTTGACAGAGAAAGAGAACGTGCAAGTAGAGGGACCAGCAGGCAGAGGGAGAGGTGGTCTCCTCACTGAGTAGGGAGCCCAGTGGACCCTGGGATCATGACCTGAGCTGAAGGTAGACTCTTAACGGGCTGAGCTACCCAGGTGCTTCTGTATATCTTATAAGCAGAAGGACTGACTGCTGTTGTTGTAGATCCTCTTTTCCAGGATGTTTGCATAATCAACTGTGTCAGAAAAGAGAGATAATGTCCTCCTTTGGAACGAGGGCCTAGTTTGCTTATGGCTTGCCTTAAAAGACAGAGAGAATAAGGCATCCTTCTGGCCCATGAGAAAAGGTTTAAATTCCCTAAGTTCAGTATTCATCCATAACACAACCCACAGCTTATGCAGGTGTCACTTGGTGCGCTTAGCATCTCCCTGTAGAACAGGGGCTTGGACAGCTGACACAAATGTTGACACCCTAGCTACTGCTCCTACTGTGGGTACTAAAGTCCTCTGTGTCTGATCCAGAAGTGTCTTCTGCTAGTGTCTGTGATACCATGGTAGGCTAACCTGTTAGCTTGCAAGTAAAGTAAATGGCCTCTTTAAACTTTTTAAAAAAAGATTTTATTTATTTGAGAGAGACAGAGAGAACAAGCTGGGGGGTGGGGGGCAAAGGGAGAGGGAGAAGCAGGTTCCCCAAGGTGTGGGGCTTGATCCCAGGACCCTGGAATTAGGACCTGAGCCAAAAGCAAACACTTAACTGACTGAGCCACCCAGGTGCCCTGACCTCCTAACACTTTTTGACACACAGGTTCCTGAGAAGGTAGGTAAAGCAGAGACCCTGCTGTCAGACATGCTGTCTAAGCAAGAAGGAGATATTGATTATACTTAGTCACTCAGATTAAGGGGTTATTTGCTGCTGTAGGAAAAGCGAGTCTATCCTGACTACAGAGACTGACATACTACACATAATTAACATACTCTTAAATTCTTTTTTTTTTTTAAGGTTTTATTTATTTACTGGACAGACAGAGATCACACGTAGGCAGAGGGGCAGGCAGAGGGAGAGGGGGAAGCAGGCTCCCTGCTGAGCTGAGAGCCCAATTCGGGGCTCGATCCCAGGACCCTGAGACCACGACACGAGCTGAAGGATAAGACTTAACTCACTGAGCCACCCAGGCGCCCCTTAAATTCTTTTTTAAAATAATGATTTATTTGGGGTGCCTGGATGGCTCAGTGGGTTAAGCTCTGCCTTTGACTCAGGTCATGATCTCAGGGTCCTGGGATCAAGCCCCACATTGGATTCTCTGCTCAATGGGGAGCCTGCTTCCCCTTCTCTCTCTCTGCCTGTCTGTCTGCCTGCCTGTGATCACTCTTTCTGTCAAATAAATAAATAAAATCTTTAAACAAATAAATAAATCATTATTTATTTAGAGAAATATTTAGAGAAAGAGAGCCCACACATGTGTGCATAAGGAGGGGGAGTGGCAGGGAGAGAGGGAGAGAGAGAATCTCAAGCAGACTCCCCACTGAGCATACAGCCTGATGCAGGGCTACATCCTATGACCCTGAGATCACAACCTGAGCCAAAATCAAGAGTTGGACACTTAACCAACTGAGCCACCCAGGTGGCCCCATATTCCTCATACTCCTAAATTCTTACCTACTAATCTCAAGTACGATCTCATCATAGCAATCCTACTTCAATTCCCTAGCCTTCTGTTCTTCAATTCCATGACTTTTCCTTTCCTTTCAAATACCCTAATCTATTAATGTGCCTAATTTAGTATCCATGATCAGCAATATCCAAATCTCAACTGATAATATTGCATAAGCAATCTGATAGTAATTCCCTTATTTTCCCATTACTAAGTTTATCAGCCTACCTACATACTTTGATACCCACACTCTCTGCTTTTACTATTATTATAGTCAATGAAGCATCCCCGTGCCTACCAAGGTTAACCACCCCACTGGGGCAATGGATCGCACCCTTCTTATCTTTTCAATTATTTCATGTATCAATCCCCTAGAAATTAACCTATTCTCCTCTGCATCATTTATACTCCCTCCAGGGACCATACCCTTCAGCATATACAGAGACACTATAATATGCCAGTGGAAAAAACCTCTCTTAACTTCACATCCTTTCCAAATGCCCCTCCAGTTCTCAATCTACCCTTCCCCCAAAATTCTTAAAAGTGTTCTATGATTTCAGTCTCTCTTTCCTCACTTCACAGCTTCTTGTCATCTCTATGCTAATAAGACCTCATTCCCACCACTTCACTGAATCAGCACTTACAGGATCACTCCATCTTCATGAAAAAACCCAGTCATCGCTTCTCTTTGTGCACCTTAAACTCTTGGCAGATCTGACAGAGGGCCATACTCTCCTTGTAACATTCTTCTTCAGGCTTCTGATAGACTGCCTGCTATCTTCCAGTCTCTTTTACTGGCTCTTCCTTTTCTGCTTGATCTCTAAGTGTTGGAGCACTCTGGGGTTTTTATGAAGTTAACAACGTGACGGAGTAGGTACTATCATCCCATCTTACAGAGGAGGAAAATGAGACCTAGAGAAGCTAAACCCCTTACTCATGTCTTAAAGACAATAAATAATAGAACTATCCCACGTAGCCTGAATCCAAACCCAAGCTTTCCAGCCCCGCAAGTGTCCAGGGTGTCAGCATGAGAATGTAGACTGCCCACTGTCAGATGTTTTAGCTAATGCATTCTGTCAGTTAGACTGGGTTTCTTTCAATTCTTTCTTCATTCCCACAGAGCCCTGACTCTCTTTTCCCCTCTGTATTAATCCAATAGGAGTGTAGTTCTAGTTCCTGGTCTTTTCCCTCCTGGCTATGTCCCAGGGTAAATCAAGTCCCTGTGGTGTCCTGAAATAGAACACAAGGATTCTATTCCATCCCTGAAGTCAAATATCTTCTCCCTTTTCTACCACATCTATAAGAAAAAGTAATTTTGAAGGGGCTCCTAAGACCATACAAGATTCTTAATCTACAAAATCAATGGTTCTTAGCTCTGGCTTCACAATAAAATCAACTGGATCCCTTAAAAAAAAAAAGAAATCTAAGTGAAGTTCTTCAACCCAAGCCAACTGCATCACAATCACTAGGCTTCAAAATGTTTGCAGACTTGCCCACAATTTACTGAGTTACCTTGTAACAATTCTGAATCTTTACATTCAGATGTAAAATGGAGATTATAAAACTACCTTTGGCAGTGTGGGGAAACCAGTTTGTACAGACTAATAAGAACTGGCTATATCTCTTCCCAACTCTGTATCCAATGACTTTATATTGTAGCTTTAAATCAGTTGTGGTGAAAGTATTACACAAAGAAAACTGGAAAATACTACAAATCAGAACTTCCCCCCACCCACACTGCCCCAGAGAGTTGGTAATCAAACATTTACTAAAATACTACTATCTACCTTCTAGCTAGTAAGTGACAGAGTTGAAAATATGATCTAGACAAATCATAAAGGTATCAGTTTTCAGCTTGACTAAATAATATTTAGAGAACTTTACTATATATGTCTTTTTTTTTTTTTTTCAAAATGTTTAAGATCAAAGAAAGGTTAAATGTTCTGCCTAAAACAACAGGTTACACAGAGTTGTATCATTCACTTAAACTTTTAGGGGTCAAAAACTCCAATGCCTTCAGGAGCTGGGCAAGTATAAACAAAGAGGGCCAGAACAGAAGACCATGCTGAGGTAGAAAAACAAGGCCCAGCTCCCTCTGTCATTTCATTCAGGTCTCTGCTCAACTGGTACCGCTTCTGAAAAATTATATCTGACCACCCAATCCCCTTTCTCCTGTCATTCTCTGCCCTGTGCCCTCCTTCATATCGTTTGTTATTACTTGACATTCTAATACATATATGTTTACCTACTCACTATCTATTTCCTTCACCAGAATACACTATCCATAAGGAAGCTGAAATAAGTCCAGTGCCTAGTGTTAGTAGGTGTTCAATAAATATTTGTTAGATGGATGGATGGAAGGGTTGGGAAGCCACTATCCACCTCCAGAACAATACTGCCAGGAGAGAAAATATTATGCCCAGTATTATAAAAACTTCCAACATAAACACACAAACACACACACACACACACACACACAAATCATGTATCAAAGAGGAAAACCCAAGAGAAATTAGAAAATAATCTGAACTAAACGAAAATAAAAATAAATCAAAATGTGTGGGATGCAGCTAACGTAGAGCTAAAACAGGAATTCATAGCATTAAATTATTAGAAAAGAAAGTCTCAAGTCAGTAATCTAAGCTCCTACCTTAAGAAAGTGAAAACCTGGGGCACCTGGATGGCTCAGTCGGTTAAATGGCTGACTCTTGATTTTGGCTCAGGTCATGACATCAGGTTACTGGGATTGAGCCCTGTACTGGGCTCTGCGCTCAGCAGAGTTTCTGCTTGAGATACTCCTCTCTCTCTGCCCCCACTCCCTGCCCACATGATGCTCTCTCTCTCTAAAATAAATAAAGAAATCTTAAAAAAAAAAAAAAGTAAAAACCTAAATCAAGCAGAGAGAAGACAAATAGCAAAAGTAAAGGCAGTAATCAATGACATTGAAAAGAGATAAACAATAGAAAAAAAATCAATGAGAACCAAAGCTGGTTCTTTGAACGTATCAATAAAATCAGTAAACTTCTGGTAATACTGACAAGATAAAAAGAGAGAGAAAGAAGGCACAAATTACCAATATAAGGAATAACAGGGAACATAGCACCACAGTCCACACAGACATTAAAAGGATAATGAGGGCATATTATGAACAACTCCATGCACATAAACTCAACAACTTTGATGAAATAATTTCTTGAAAACCACAAACTATTCAAATATATTCGAGATTACATAGATAACCTAATAATATCATAACTATTAAAGGAATGTAATTTGTAATTTAAAATAATCTAAAAAGAAATCTTCATGCTCCTAAAAAACATTCAGATGTGTATTTAAAAAAAAAAAAAAAAAGAAGAGATAAACAAAGACATTTTCATGTCCGGATACTTTGACTAGTGAATTCTGCCCAACATTTAAAAAATAACACCAAATCTATACCATCTCTTCCATAAACCATAAGAGGAAAAACTTCCCAACTCACCTTCTGAGATCAACATTTCCTTCATTCTAAAACCAAAGACACTCTAAGAATAGAAAACTACACACCAATATCCCTCATCAAAATAGATTCAAAACTCCTTGAATAAGCATTATCAAATCAAATTCAGTGATACATAAAAGCATAACATACCAACTGAGGTTTATCCTGAAAATACAAGAACAGTTCATTATTCAAAAACCAAGCAATGTAATTTATCACACAAGTAGTCCAAAGAAGAAAAACTATATGACCGATTGATAACATTTTAACATTTTAAAAAATTCAACATCCATTTATAAATAAAAACAAAAACCAAAAACCCTCTCAGCAAAGTGGCAATAGAAGGGAACTTCCTCAACCTGATAAAGAACATGTACAAAAAAATGACAGCCAACTTCATACTTAACCATAAAAGTTTCAAATACTTTCTTTGCTCAGGAAGAAACAGAAATACCCACTGTCACTCTTTTTTTTTTTAATTTTATTTTTTATTTATTTTTAAATTTCTTTTCAGCATAAAAGAATTCATTGTTTTCGTACCACACCCAGTGCTCCATGCAATATGTGCCCTCCTTAATACCCTCCACCTGGCTCCCCCAACCTCCCACCCCCCCTCCCCTTCAAAACCCTCAGGTTGTTTTTCAGAGTCCATAGTGTCTCATGGTTCACCCCCACTGTCACTCTTTTAAACACTGTGCTGGAAGTGTTAGCCAGTACAGTACAGCAGTAAAAGTAAATTAAAATGCATACAGTTTGGCAAGAAACCAAACTGTCTCTTGTCCAGTGGCAAGCAATTTGATTATCTCCATATAAAATCCCAAGCAGGGGCACCTGGGTGGCTCAGTGGGTTAAAGCCTCTGCCTTCAGCTCAAGTCATGTTCCCAGGATCCTGGGATGGAGCCCCGCATCAGGCTCTCTGCTCAGCAGGGAGCCTGCTTCCTCCTCTCTCTCTCTGCCTGCCTCTCTGCCTACTTGTGATCTCTGTCTGTCAAATAAATAAATAAATAAATTTTTTTAAAAAATCCAAAGCAATGTACAAAGCAGCTCTGGAACTAATAAATGAGGTTAGCAAGGTTGTAGGTTATGAAGTCAACACATAAAAATCAATCCTATCTCTATACACTGGTAACAACAAATGGAAACCAAAATTTTGGTGGAAACAGGATATCCAAATAAAAACATCTGAACCCTAATGTAAACTTCACACCTTATACGAAATGAACTCAAAACAGATCACAGATGTAAGTGTAAACCATAAACCTACAAAACTTTTAGAAGAAAACACAGGAGGAAAACTTCCTAAGCTGGGGTTGGGCTATGTAGCCTCCACAGCAATTATCACTGCCTTCCAAGATCTACCTCACTGATTTGCTGGTTTGTTCTACCGTCCTTCGACCCTCTACCCAAACCAGAACGTGGACTGTCCTGCTCCCTCCGCATATTCACATCTAAAATAATGTCTGGTAAACCGTAAACTCCTGAGACTACTTCTAGATGAATGAACGGACGGATGGAGGAACTAATTGAACACCGTTCAGGAACGGGTGCTCTGTCAACAGCCCTGAAATCATTCTCAACTTTCGAAGACTCTTCAACGATGTGCCTCAGTTTAAGCTATAATATGTTTATTCTCCAAGAGGCCCAGAAGACTCACCCCAGGCCTTAAAAACCTAAGCACAGGGGTGCCTGGGTGGCTCAGTGGGTTAAAGCCTGTGCCTTCGGCTCAGGTCATGGTCCCAGGGTCCTGGGATCGAGCCCCGCATCGGGCTCTCTGCTCAGCAGGGAGCCTGCTTCCTCCTCTCTCTCTGCCTGCCTCTCTGCCTACTTGTAATCTCTGCCTGTCAAATAAATAAATAAAATCTTTAAAAAAAAAAAAAAAAACCTAAGCACAGAAAGATTAATTGATTTCAAGTCACACAACAAGTCACCGCCTGAGTCAGGATACAGGAGATAACACCACAGGAAACTCCTTTCCTTATTTGCAATGGGGCTTAATCATTTCTTCAAACACCCGCTTCCTTACACTGAAAGACCTTTTTCCTGCCAACCACAGGATAGGTTTCACCTGAAATCAAACAGCCGGAGTCAAACCTTGGGTGGGGAGAGTGCGAGCTGACAAACCAGCGCCCAGGCGACGCGCTGGCGGAGGGTGGGCGCTCAGCCCCCGCGGCGTCCTGAGGCGGCGCCTCGGCACCTTCCACACGAGCCCCTACCCGCGGCCCGGCCGCCACTGCGCGGGCTGCGGCCCGCCTCCTGGAACTCACAGATCTCGTGTCCCGCAGCCGCCGCAGCCTCTCGAGGCGCCTCCCGCTTCGGGATCCAGGGCCGGCTCGCTGCACCCCTCAGATCTTCCCGGAGGCCCTTCACGGCCGCGGCCGCCCCTTGCAGCAGTTCCCTGGCGGCCGCCCGGTGACCCGGGATGCTCTGGCCGGGGTCCATGTGAGCCGTCGCCGTCCGCGGAGCGCCAGCAGGCACCGTCTGGCCGCTGCTTTTTCCCCCCGCTGTGTCTCGGCAGCTCCCCTGGGTTCTCCCGCCCGGCCCAGCTCCGCCGCGTGGAATGGCCCACCTGCGGGTGTGGCCTGCGCACGTCCTGGGATTAGGTTATCTGAAGGAAAGCGCTCCGGAGAGAACGCCCAGCTCACACTTGAGTTCTTCCTACAACTTTGAGAAATGTCCAGGCTGGATTTATAACCACACTATGAGAACTTCAGTATTAAATCATTTCTGAATGGGCTTCCAGAATTTTCTTTTGAATTAACTAAGACTCTCAATTTTTTCTCTGAAGGTGTAAGCCTTGGTATCCTTTTTTTTTTTTTTTTTAAGATTTTGTTTGTTTCAGAAAGAGAGGACAGAGCATGAGGGCGCGAAGGGTGGAGGAAGAGGGAGACGATCTTAAGCAGGCTTCCCAATAAGCGTGAGACCCAAGTGGGGCTCGATCGCAGCACCCTGAGATCATGACCTCAGCCAAAACCAAAAGTGAGACGCTTAAAAGACGGACACCCAGGCTCCCCCTTGGTATTCCATTTTAAACCCAGTCATAACCTTTTGGACTGCCCATCTTAGGTTGTTTTTTTTTTTCTTCTTCTTCTTCTTCTTTGTAGTTTATGAAATAAAAAATTGACTAAATATAGGATCCTGGGCAACCATGTGCGTAGCTAAAATTCTCATCATATTAAAGAAAAGTAGAATACTGAAGGACAACCAGGACCTCTGCCCTGAATCCACCGCACCCAGAGTGGATTTGATGCGTTACAAAACAAAGTAAAACCATGGCACATCTCACACCTGTGGATGGTTTCAGAGGTCAAATAGGAAGTTTAGCGCGTTCTAGGAGTGAAAAAAAAAATTAAGTCCTTATAAAACAGAGCTAGATTTGACCCCAGAACTGACCCACCCTTTATACACACACATACACACACACACACACACACGCACGCGCGCACGCTCGCGCCTAAGAATATTAGGAGAGCATTGCCTGTAAAAACGTACAAGACAGTTTAAAGAGAAATAAACTAATGAAAGCTGAGAAACATGTTGAATGAGATTAGGCAACTGCTGAGGACTTGACAAAAGGAAAGAAAAGGACATTTTCAAAAGGTCCTACAAGTGTAGACAGAATTCAGTTATAGACAAGGGTTTGGCATAGGTTGTGTGTGTACACACAAATATATGTATATCTATGTATACACACATGTATGTATTTTTATGTATATGAATGTATTCTGAGTTTGAAATCATAATAATCTTAAGAGACTGGCGTTAGAAGTAAAGGGTTAACACTATTTGCCTCTGAATTTTCTTCTGCCTCTGAGCAATAATGAGGAAATAAGACTCATTAACAAAAAAGAAGAAAAGACTCATAAATTACTTCACATTTGTAAGAACAGTTCATTATGGTTTGCTTAATAAATGAAATTACATTTCCAATACTCACTATAATAACATTGGAATTTTCCTTGAACAACTGTTAATCCAACTGTTTTGGTTTGTATTACAAAGGAAAAGTGATTATCCTTTAATTATACAACAAAAGGACAGTTTTTGCTCTGGGAAATAAACACCATTGCTCTGTGAAGTTCACTAAAATCTTATCAGCACCAGGTATGTTCAAATTTAGCACTACTTTTCAAAATGGAATATTACTTTTAAAAAAATCAGCACTAGGAACCAAGGACAGTATTCAAAATGGAATATTTCCTCAAAAAACACGTTTTAAGCCTTAGGTTCAATAGTACATTTTGGAGCCATCTTCCAAATACTCCCAAGCCACCCCAAAAGGCCATAGTAATAAAATATTTATAACGCAAGCCATTATCCAATAAAAGGGAAAAAAATGCAATTCCTTCTTTCTGAAAGGCCCATCCCTTAGGGCCCAGTCTGAGTGCAGCCACCCTACATCCGCCACCGCTTTTTCTTCCCAGAGAAAGTAAGATAGTAATAGATACCACTCTTTGGTTACATATGATTTATTCATTCATAGGTCATTAAATAAGAGTGACACTAAGTGCCAGACCATATACTTCACACCTAGAATTCAGAGATCTAGTGGGACAAGATTGCAGTGAAGCCATAGCAAAGAATGTCTCATTGTCCTCATAGAGAAAAAATAGGAGCACAAAGGAGTGACTGACCAGTTTTTCCAGAGGGCAGGGACCCTCTCCTGAATGTGGCCCCTGGGGTTAAGTTCGGTATGGAGGGAGCGAGAGCAAAGTTGTGCATGGTGGGAGAGAGAGTGTATGACCAGGAAGTACATTCTGGACAGAGGGAGCAACCAAGCACCATACCAGAAGGAAGCAATAGCTTGGTCTATTCAGGAAACTCTAAGCTATGCAGTGTGACTTGATTGGCCTTGAATGCCAAGCCTGTGTTTTTCATGTAACATGATATATGGGTGCTAGCTTGTATTGGCTTGCAAGAGTTAGATTATTAAATTTTCAGGAATTTTGTGAACTGGCTTTTTATTAGGATTTCGGTCACATATGTGCAGTTTAAAGAATAGTTTTATGGTAAACCTTTATGCAGTGAACCACCCAAGAAATAGAGCACTTTCAGCATCCCAGCAGCTCTATGTACCATTCCCAAGTCACATTTCTCTACCTCCCCACAGAGGAGATCATTATTCTCTCAGGACAAAAACATACTTGCTTTTCTTAATAATCTTATTTCATATGGATAAATCCTTAGAACAGTAGTTTTAACTGTTTTGAACTTTATATAAATGTGTTCGTGCTGGTGGCATGCTATGACTTGCCATCTATGACTTACTTTACTCCAGATTGTTTGTGAAATATATCTACTTTCTTCTAAGATTTTATTGATTTGAGAGAGAGAGTGTAAGAGCGTGCATGAATGGGGGGAGGGGCAGAGGGAGCAGGACAACCAAACTCCCTGCTGAGCAGGAAGCCCCATGTAGGGCTTAATCCCAGGACCCTCAGATCATGACCTGAGCCCAAGTCAAATGCTTAACCTACAGAGCCACCTGATAGATATTCCTCTACTTTCTGATTAGCTATTTCCTCCATTTTTACCACTGTGTAGAATTCCATTGCTTGAATATACATGAATATACAGTGGTAGAATTAAATTAATATTTATTTTCCATTTTTGCTATTATAGTGCTGCTAAGAGCATTCTTGTACCTACTTCCTAAGGAATGTGTTCAGTAGTTTTCCCAAGACATTGTATCAGGGCTGTAGAAGGAAAAAAAACTATATTTTGAGATGAGTTTTTGAAAAGGACCATTTACAAAGGTGTGGGGAAACACAAAATATGGTGCAGCACCCCAAAACTAATAAAAGCAAGGCTTTGTTGACACCTCTAGGCTGAAAGGGTGAGGGAAGGAAAAGATTATCAGAACCTGAAGAGAGGGGGCACCTGGCTGGCTCAGTTGGAAGAGTATGCGACTCTTGATCTCAGGGTCATGCGTTGAAGCCCAACACTGGGTGCAGAGATAACGTAAGAAAAAAAAAAAAAATCTTAAAAAAAAAAAACAAAACCTGAAGAGAGAGGAGAGAACACAGTATAAAAAACTTGTGACCTTGGGTCAAGGGACCTAACCAACTCTACATGATCATATAATATGGTACATGTAGGACTAAATACCCAACTTCATTTTCTTTTCTCCCTGAAATCTGTAGTGGTTCCCCCATTGCCACAGCCACTTACTGCATGGACAGAAAGCAGGGTGAAGGGTCAAGGGTAAATCTGGAGAGCAAATGGGAGTTTATTTAGGAGTGCAATTGCTGGGTTGTTAAATGTACACATCTTCAAATTTATTGAAGAAAAGCAAACTGTTTTCTAAAGTGATTGTCTTCAAAGTCGAGTTTACCCTGCTCCACATAATCACCAAAATTTAATAACATGGGATCTTTTCATTTTTGTGAATCTGGAAGGGATGTAATGATACCTCTTTGTGGTTTTATTTTTCATTTCCCTATTACTACAATGGCTGAGATTGTGTTCATGTTTCCTGGCCATTTGGATTTCTTCTTTTTTTAATTTTTTCAATTTATTTATTTTCAGAAAAACAGTATTCATTATTTTTTCACCACACCCAGTGCTCCATGCAATCCATGCCCTCTATAATACCCACCATCTGGTACCCCAACCTCCCACACCCCCGCCACTTCAAACCCCTCAGATTGTTTTTCAGAGTCCATAGTCTCTCATGCTTCACCTCCCCTTCCAATTTATCCCGACTCCCTTCTCCTCTCTAACACCCCTTGTCCTCCATGATATTTGTTATGCTCCACAAATAAGTGAAACCATATGATAATTGACTCTCTCTGCTTGACTTATTTCACTCAGCATAATCTCTTCCAGTCCCGTCCGTGTTGCTACAAAAGTTGGGTATTCATCCTTTCTGATGGAGGCATAATACTCCATAGTGTATATGGACCACATCTATACTGCCTAGAGCAATATATACTTTTTAATGCCATTCCGATCAAAATTCCACCGGTATTCTTCAAAGAGCTGAAGCAAATAATCCTAAAATTTGTATGGAATCAGAAGAGACCCCGAATCGCTAAGGAAATGTTGAAAAACAAAAATAAAGCTGGGGGCTTCACGTTACCTGATTTCAAGCTTTATTACAAAGCTGTGATCATCAAGACAGCATGGTACTGGCATAAAAACAGACACATAGACCAGTGGAACAGAGTAGAGAGCCCAGATATGGACCCTCAACTCTATGGTCAATTAATCTTCGACAAAACAGGAAAAAAAATACATTGGAAAAAAGACAGTCTCTTCAATAAATGGTGCTGGGAAAACTGGACAGCTATATGTAGAAGAATGAACCTCGACCATTCTCTTACACCGTACACAAAGATAAACTCAAAATGGATAAAAGACCTCAACGTGAGACAGGAATCCATCAGAATCCTAGAGGAGAACATAGGCAGTAATCTCTTCAATATCAGCCACAGCAACTTCTTTCAAGATGGATTTCTTCTTATGTAAAGTGACATTTAAAGTCATTTGTGTGATTTCTACTAGCTATTTGTCTTTTTCTTTTTTAATACATAGCAGTCATTTATATCTTCAGGATTACATATTCTGGATTGAGTTTTTGGCCAGTTATATGTGTCACAAATATGTTCTCCCAGGTGGTTCCCTGTATTTTGACCCTCTAAGTAGGTAAGTTCAAAGGTATTTGTTCTTCGAAGTTTTGCTTTATTTCCTAAAAATACTGCAAAGCAAAATTATAACAAAAAGTAGATGAGTTAGGTATATTAGCTAAAATAGATAGAAAAGAATGTGGAGAGAATTCTGGGCAAAGAGAATAAAAGAGAAAGAATCAGAGGTGGGAAAAGGGTAGAAAAATAAGAAAACCATTTTTATTGGCTAAAAGAGCAATTAAACACTTGCAATTTTATTTTAAATTATTATTAAATATTACTAAATGATAACATTAAATTAAATGAATCATCTACATGAAAATAATTTCATATTTACTTTAAAGTTGAATACACAATAAAAATAAATCCAAGGCAAGATAGGAACAACTAAATAGAATACAATTAACTTTACAATACATTAAATCAGCACTTTACTGAACTTAATTTATACAGAATTTAGTTACATAAATCACACAATCAAGACCCTCAGCTCTACAACTCTGAATTCACCATAGTATATGATAATAAGGCCTGATATTGGCACGCTAATAAATATTAAACCTAATTTTAAACAATCTAGTTATTTCAAGTCAAGTTACCACTTTAGTCAAAGGCTATGTGAGATCCCAATTTAACCTATTTCTAAAATATTATGTCTTCATAAATTTGACAGAGTTATAAAATATGAAAAGTAGGAAAAGAGAAAACAAAAATATAAGAAACAAAAAATTTAGTTCCTTAAAGAAGTAATGGAAAATGATTCTATTTTCATGTTTCCATTAAATAATTGTTTTTTGAAAAAAATTATATGAATAGCACAAAAGTATTTGGATTAACTACTTAAGTTAATAAGTGTTAAGCTGTCTTCTCTCACAAATATTAATAAAAATGTGATAGAAATATAGCTAAGATAAATGAGATGTTTTAATACACATTAATCTTTTGTACTGAACACTTTTCTCTAAAGGGTTATAATAAAAATAAAGTGAGTATGCAATTTATCCTTTTTTATAGATCTTTGTAAAGCATAAACATAACTCTCAAAGAATGAAATACCACCATTTTAAAGTCCTACAAAAAAACTTAATTACCTTGAATCTTAGACTAAATATTTTTTAAAGTGAACCATGTGCTTATTCATAAGATAAAGGAATTCTAAGCAAAAAAAAAAAAAAATCAAATGGATAATCCTATTTTAAACAATTATTTTAACACAAAATAATACTGTGATACTATTTTTCTGAAGGTAACGAAACCTTCATCCTTGCTCTGCCAAGCTAATATTCTTCATAGAACTTCTTATAATTTTTGTCTACGGCCATACCACCCTGAACGCGCCCGATCTCGTCTAATCTCGGAAGCTAAGCAGGGTCGGGCCTGGTTAGTACTTGGATGGGAGAACTTCTTATAATTTTTTAAAAGATTTTATTTATTTGAGAGAGAGAGAGCTCTCAAGAGTGCATGACTAGGAGGAGGGGCAGAAGGAGAAGACTCCCAGCTGAGCAAGGAGAATGACTACCACTTGGGGCTTGATCCCAGGACCCCAGGATCATAACCTGGGCCAAAGGCAGACCCTTCACTGCTTAACTGACTGAGCTACCCAGGCGCCCCACACCGGGCTTCTTTTCAAGAAGTTCATGATTCACCCACAATACCTCAATTCTCATGACACCTCCCTTCAGAGAATGAAGGCAACAAGGAGGAGACAGGTCTTTGCCAGGAGAGCTATTTATCAGAGTCCACTTTCAGTGAATTAGTCCCTGGAAGGTGGGTTCAGTGCTTGGAGGCAGGGCCGCTGCTGGCTTAGCAACTTGTCCATTATGTTGATTTTAGCATCATGCTTCTCACTATCCTCAGGACAAGTCATTCTGTAGCTTGTAGGCACCAAGGAAGTCATGTGGACAGCCTGTCCCCCATTCCTTTGGAGAAATAATAGAAAAATACTGCTGACCACTTTCCCATTTATAAAGGTAGTAAATGTTGCCAGGTTTTAGTGGTTTTTTTTTTACTGTATTACAAGCTACATGATGCAAGTCAGCGTCTTTGTGAGTATCTTCCATACCTTCCTGGCTGGTTATTTTATTTTTTTAAATATTTTATTTATTTATTTGACAGAGAGAGAGATCACAAGTAGGCAGAGAAGAAGGCAGAGAGAGAGGGGGAAGCAGACTCCCCGCCAAGCAGAGAGCCTGATGTGGGGCTCGATTCCAGGACCCTGAGATCATGACCTAAGCCGAAGGCAGAGGCTTAACCCACTGAGCCACCCAGGCGCCCCTGGCTGGTTCTTTTAAGTGTTGGATTTGCTCAGCTATGACCATCAGTTTGTAAGTGGCATTTGCTTGGATGAATTCATCAGCCTTCTGCACCTGCTCTGAGAGTACCATATGGTCAAAGGGGTCCCTGGCTCAGTGGGTGTGGTAGGAGGTTACCAGGGCCCGGCCATGGGGGGTTGAGGTGCACTCCACCAAGGCTCCTCCCTGACCTGTCCGCCAGCTGAACTCTGGTGTTGGGAACCTCCTCCATCTGCCTCTGCTTTGCAGCATCCTCCATGAAAACATCTGAAACCTCCCCTACCACTCTCCCCAATAAATTATAATAGGAATGCTCATGAGGTATCTGAAGACACTACAATTTAAAATATGAATATACAAAATTGTAGCCGTTACTAAAACAAATAGAGTAGTCCAGTACCAACAAAGTGGTTAGCTGCTGAAAAGTTCTTTTTTTTTAAAGATTTATTCTACTTATTTTAGAGAGAGAGAGCATGGGCAGGAGGAGGGGTGGAGGGAGAGTGAGAAAATTCTCAAGCAGACTCCCCACTGAGTGTGGAGCCCCACACAAGGCTCCATCTCAGAACCCTGAGATCATAACCTGAGCCAAAATCATGAGTCAGGTGCTTAACCTTAACTGACTAAGCCACCCAGGTGCCCCAGTGCTGAAAAATTCTTATGCTAAACTAGGTTTGTGTGGACTTCTGAAAGCCCTTATAAATATGCTTTTATATTCACTATAAAACATGATAAGGAAAAAAATCATTTTTTGATTCCATCCTAATTTCTCATTTTAAAATTAGCTCTAACAGGGCTGATTTCTGATTGATGTATAATAGAAGTGAAATTCTCATGGTTATCCAAAAGATGTTTACAAAAGTTAATTAGCACATATTCCAAATTCATATAAAAGAAATGTCATTTGGGAGGATTTATTGCACTTGCCTTTCACTACATGAATCCGTAAACTTAATAAAGAAGAAGCGATCCATTGATTATAAAATAAAAAGTTTCTTATTAAGAATAAAATATTCAATGACAAAATGTTCAATGTTCATTTAAAAAATACGTCAAGAGTGTGTCTGGGATTGTTTGGTTTTGTTTTCTTTGATGCTGAGTATTTTGTCATCAATCCTGGCCTGGAAGAGAAAAGAATACACAGTCAAAATGCAGGAAGATATTTGAAAAATGTTTTGCGAATCTTTGATTTTTTAAAAAATTTTACTTGATCTATAAGAGCAAATTTTACATCTCCTAAAAATTGAACCTCAAAATATAACAATTTTATAGCCAGCTCTGTTAAAACTCAAATTAGCCATACCTTTTTGGTTTTGTTGCAGTCTTCTGCACTCTGCCTGAGTTATCTTTAGTGAAAGAAAAGTCAAGAAATGCCATAATGAACAACATGAAATTAAAAAGCTGTATAAAAATCTAAAAAGTTAAAGCTGATTGATTAGAGATAATAAAAAACTTTGTTAGTACTACATAGTTCATATTTAGACACACCAAAAACTAACTTTATTGCATAATTTCTTTATAATTTACTTATTATATGGCATTATACTTAATTTTATTTTTGCAGTTGGGCTAGAGTCAGACTACCAAAAAACAACTTAAAGAGGCTTTCTGGCTGGGTGATTATAGTTAATTTACCCCCGTGCTTCAGCAAAATTTCTCTGAAGGAATTTCTTTCTTTTTTTTTAAATTAAAGTATAGTTGACACACAATGTTATATTAGTTTCAGGTGCACAACATAGTAATTGAACAAGTTTATATGTTATGCTGTGCTCACCACAAATGGAGCTACCATCTGTCACCACAGAGCACTATTTCCATACCATTGACTATATTCCCTATGCTGTACCTTTTATCCCTCTGAGTTATTCATTCCAAGGGAATTTTGCCTTTGATTAGATTACTTGGCTCCCCTAAACGCCTGAGTTCGCTCCCTGCTAAATCAAGCCCAGAACAGTTTTGCTAAAATTTAAAATCTAATGGCTTCAGTTATAATTCTAACCCATGCTAAGGTAACTGACATATCCCTAAATGGTGGCATACACAGTCTATCCCTTTAATAGTATGCATTTTAGATTTAATAACAATCTTAATTTTAATAAAATGTTCCTAGAAAATCGAGTTCTTTAAAATGACTGCAAACTCACCAGTACTTTGGGTGCTTTCTCTGGGTTGGTTAGCTACATTAACATTTTCCTTTCTCAGTTCCTGGATAATGCCTTTATTTAAACATACATCCACATGCACATTGAACAGGGTAAGATCTGAAGTCTTTTGCTCTAGGTTACAAACAGGACAAACTAGAGGTTGGTCTGTTATCCCTTCATGTAAATAAGACTGGAAGGATTCTTGCTGACTTAATGACCCAATCTCTTCCAATGAAACAGTAGAGGAAGAATTGTGACACCGTGCGTCAATATTAAATGATTTGTTTGAAAGACTAGTACATTCCTCTTTGCTGTGCTTATCACTTAAGCCATCTATACTTTTTGCTTTATGTGGGTTATCTTCAGTCTCTACTAGCTCTACACAATTTACTGAATTGATTTCTGAATCCTTCTGATGGGTTTCATAATCCTGCTTCCCATGGAGTGAGAATGAAGGATGTACATTTTCTTTCTTGTTAACTTCTGTAGAGGAAGCATGTGAACATGAGAACACATTGGAGTTTTCGCTGATCAAATGTCCATCAAGACATGCATCTATATGTTTATTAAAGGCTTCCAGACTGATGCTTCTTTGCTCCCTAAAGCAAATTGGGCAGGTAAATATCTGAGAGTTATTTGAATTCTCCGACGTTTCTAAATTCTCATTCATCTTCTTCTTTAAAACTTGAACTGAATGTGATGTCTGTAAACTTGGTTTACCCACAGCTTCACATTTAAATGTATCTTGATGGCTCCATTTCCTTTCTAATCGCTTTTTATCAAAGAAACTCTTCTTATGAGACATTTCTAGAGGTTTCAGAAACTGATCTTTGTCAGTTTTCTCTACCATATACCCAGTGGCTGACAGAGTTGGGTTTCCAGCCTGTAAGAAGCCAATAATGCTCCTTTGTTGGTGCTTCTTATCTTCTTCACTGGGAAAACCGGACAACCGTACACCTAAATTAAACCAACGACAATTACTTTCTTAACAAAGCCAATTCACTCATAATGCATAACAGTATTTTGCATAATATTGTTGTGGCATATATACAAAATGATGTTTAAAGAAAAATAATAAGCAATATGGCATATTTTCTGAATTAAAGTATACTTTTTCAAAATGGGTACTTCACATGAAGTTTACCTTCCTTTATAAAACTGGATATCATAAATAGTATCTGTTGGAGTTGGCATGGTTAGATAATAATTATATAACTAATATTTGACAGAAGATACCATTAAATACCAACTAATGGATTGGAGTCAACTTCACAGACTCTAGCTCTTTTTTCCCAATAGCCTTGTGTTTTAGAGCACTTTTAGGTTCACCTCAAAAGTGAGCAGAAAGGTCAGAGTTCCTACATATCCTCTGCCCACACCATGCACAGCCTCCTCCAATCAATATCCTGCAGCAGAGTGATATGGTCGTTACAAGTGATGAACCTATCTTGATATAACATTAAAACTCAAAGTCCATAGATTACATTAGGGTTTATTCTTGGTGTTGTACATCCTATGGATTTTGACATGTTTAATGATATGTATCCATTATTATAGAATCATACAGAATAGTTTTTACTGTTCTAAAAATCCTTTGTGCTAATTCTATTCATCCCTTCCCTACTACCTACCCTTGACATCCACTGATCTTTTCACTGTCTCCACAGTTTGGTTTTTTCCAGGATGTCATATACTTCAAATCACACAGTATTTAACCTTTTCACATTGGCTTCTTTCACTTAATAAAATGCATTTAAGGTTCGTCCATGTCTTTTCATGGCTGGATAGCTCATTTCTTTTATGCACTAAATGATATTCTATTGTCTGTCCCAGTTTCCAATCATCTACTACTGAAGGGCATTTTGGTTGTTTCCAATTTTGGCAATTACGAATTAAGTAGTTATAAACATAGGCTCTTTAGCTTTCAATCAACATACTTTATTCAATCAATTTCAAGTGTATGCTATGCTTCATATATGAAAGTACAGCTAATGATCCACTCTTAGCAGTAAAGGTGGCATCTGGAGTGCTTATCCATGAGCATCCTCTCACGCAATTCACTTTAGAAACTTATTTTGTTAATTTGTTTGTTCACCATGCAGTGGCTGCAGATACAGTTTTATATTGTCACAATTCCTTATCTGCAATTCTGAAATCTAAAGAGCTCTAAAAATTGTAACCAACAAATGGTAATGACCGAATTGATGTGAGACTATATTTAGAGTCTTTCTAACCTATTGTGAATATTTTCTTGTTTTGCTACAAAATTATTAATGTGTTTATCATGAGGTGGTGCCTCAGATACCAAAGGGGTACTACATAATGTACTCAATATGTACTGTATTTGTTTCCTAAAATCTGAAAGGTTTTAAATTTTGAAACATACCTATCCCCAAGGATTTCAGTAAGTAGGAAGGAAAAATCAACTGTAATTGGTTCTTGTAGGAATTAAATTAATGGGCATGGTTTCACTTACATCAGGTTCTAAGAACTAAGAAAAATGGCAGCATAGGTACAAACTCCTAAACAGGTTTAAGAAAAAAATGAAGGAGAGAGAGAGAGACTATTTCCTAAGTTGATTTCTTTGGGAAAATCTAGCAGATTTAAGGAAAAACAAGAAAAGGCATACCCATAAGTCTTAATCTCAAAGGATGTGGAAAATCGGCATCAATTTCTGTTCTTAGCAATTCTTTAGCAATAGCAAATATTTCTTCTGCAGTAGAAACAACAGATGAAACTGTAGATGCACGAGTTTTTACTTCAAAATTTACATTCTTCAGTTTAATGGTAACAGTTCTACCCTACAACCAACAGAAAACATTGTTATATATAGTTTTCTAACTTCTAGAAACAAGTTATTTTGTATGTTAGAAAAAATTCAAAAACATCTCTTACATACACATAATATAGAAGTATAATCAATTATTTATGAAACATGGTAATAAAACCTGTCAAAAAGAATAAATGAAATATATAAGCAACCTAAAAATCCCATTTTAGCCAATAATTATTGCTTCCTACCCAAGTGAGTTTTTATAAAAGGACTTTTTATATAAAAAGCAACATTAACTTATCATTTTTTTATTTACTAAATCTCTTTTAGATTTCAGTACCTAAAAAGAGAGGAAAAAAGCTTCTTAAAGGGGTCTCCATTGAAAGGGTCTTAGAGACAGCTCACAGTTATTGTGTACCTACTATATGCCAGACACTATGCTAATCCATTTACATGTAAGAACTCTACTGTTATTTTTTAATGGGTACAGAATTTCAGTTTGAGATAATGAAAAAGTTCTGGAGATTGACAGTGGTGATGGTTGCACCATATGAATGAACTTAATGCCACAGAAATGTAACTTAAAAATAGTTAAAATGATAAATTCTATGTTATATATATTTTACTACTTCCTGGAAGTTCTGAGAGTGGGCTGATGGACTCACTTCCAAAGAATAGAGTATGGAAAGGGAAAAGTAGTAACTTCACAGAGGAGAAACCTAGCAAACACTCACTTAGTCAGGTGACAAAGGTTACTACCCCTGGTGATACCTTGTGGCCATCCTATACCTTGAAAGGATGTAATGAAGAGATTTCACCTCTGGTATTCTTTCTAAAAATCCATAACCCTGGTCTAATCATAAGAAAAACATCAGCCAAGCCTAGATGGAAAGACACCCTGCAGGATACCTGGCCAATATTCCTTAAGACATGAAGGTCAAGAAAAACAAGGAAATACTGAGAAACTGTTACAGATTAGAGGAGACAAGGAGACAAGACGACTAAATGAAGTGTGGTTCCCTGGACTTAATCCTGGAACAGAAAGAGGACATTAATGGAAAAACAGGTAAAATCCAAAAAATGTCTGGAATTTTGTTAATAGCTATGAGCTAATTTTAGTTTTTTAGCTTGACAAAAGTACTATGACAATATGGCTAAAATAACATAAGATATTAATAGTGTGGGAAACTGGGTATATCAGAACTCTCTGTATTATCTATACTACTTTTCTGTATATATGAAATGACTCTAAAATTCTAAGTTTATTAAAAAATTTTAAATCAACTCTATTTATACTTAAGGTATGATAGAGAAGGATTATAAGAAATATATAGGGAAGGGCAGTAGAAAAAAAGAAATATATAGATATCCCATTCTAATAACTTTGTTGTTTTCTGGTTTTTATTTTTTGGAGATAACCTTTGAATACCTTTGTATTATACTTTGTAATAACTCCACCTCTGGTTTCAGAGTTTGGAAGATTACTAAATATGGATTGTTGTGAGTAAAGATTATAAAATAGAAATTTAAAACCTTCCAGGTTTTGTTTGCAATGTGTTAAACAACCTAGAACAAGGGCCTTGAAAAAAAATGTTATTCTAGAAAATCACTGTCTACCTGAGAAAAACAGTAAAGGAGGGTTGGAAAGATATTTATACAAAGTAAATATAGTTCCAGAGAAATCCTTACCTTTGCTTTATTCTCTAAAGTCAATATAACTCTGATTTTGAACTTACTCAAATGTACTCCAAATTCTGGAATTATACTGGAGCCAGCCCACTGTTGTAAGTTGCTTCTTCATCTAATCATCTTATCATAGGCCTCAATTATGGGTCAGAATCAAATTTGTCTCTACTGGGGATGGGAATAACCCTTTCTAATGTGTCTCAATTTGTACTCAAATGTAAAACCTAACTCTTCCTTTAAAGTATCATTTTACTATTAAAATTTTTTTAAAACCAGGGGCACCTGGGTGGTTCAGATGGGTAATTACATGCCTGCCTTCTGCTCAGGTTATGATCTCCTGGTCCTGGGATCCAGCCCCACATTCTGTTCCTGGCTCAGCAAGGAGTCTGTTTCTCCCTCTGCCTCACCCCCCTCATGCTCGCTCTCTCTCTCTCTCTCTTTCTCTCTGTCTCAAATGAATAAATAAAATCTTTAAAGAAGTTTTGCTTTTTTTGTAAACTAAGAAGACCACACCAAAATAAAGTACCTTTAGTCCTTCTTTCTGCAGATCTTGAGCAAGTTCATTGCAAAGTTCCCGGCACAAACTATATTGTTCCTCTGCTTTACTTATTTCATTGAATGTCCTAGAAAGACAAAAATGATTTTGGTGCACAGAGTAACCTATAATCCAGGATAATTAAGGAGTGACAAAGTACGTTTAAATAGCTTAGCATCAAGTTATATTTTCCGCAGTACAAAATAAAATTTTCAGATGAACTAAGATATAATTAAGGAAAAACATCTAAAATCTATGTAAATAAAGGAAGATCATTTGTAGTTAAACTGATTACCAAAGGTACATTTGCTTTATCTATAATATTTTTTAAAAAGTTGATTAAAGTCTGACATATCAATAAGAGAAAATATAAAAATCATATGATCATTTCAATAGATGCAGAAAAAACATTTCACAAAGTATAACAACCACTCATGATAAAAACCCCAACAAAGTAGGTTTAGAGGAAACATATCTCAGCACAATAAAGGCCTTACATGAAGAACCCACAGCTAACATCATTCTCAATGGGGAAAAACTGACAGCCTTTCCTCTAAGGTCAGGAACAAGATAAGGATGTCCACTCTCACCACTTTTATTCAATACAGTACTAGAAGTCCACAGCAATTAGACAACGTAAAGAAATGAAAGGCCTCCAAAGTGGTACGGAAGAAGTAAAACTTTCACTATTAGACATGATACCATCTATAGAAAACCGAAGATTCCACCAAAAAACTACTAGAACTGATAAATGAGTTCAGGAAGGTCACAGGGTAAAAAATCAATGTACAGAAATCCACTGCACTTCCATACACTAATTATGAAACAGCAGAAAGAGAAATTAAGAAAATAATCCCATTTGCAATTGCACCAAAAATGATAAAATACCTAGGAATAAACGTAACCAAAGAAGTGAAAGGCCTGTACTCTGAAAACTATACAATATTGATAAAAGAAATTAAGATGACACAAATGGAAAGATATTCCATGTTCATGTTTGGAAGAACAAATATTGTTAAAATCCATACACTACCCAAAGCAATCTACAAATTAAATGCAATCTCTATCAAAATACCAACATCACTCTTAACTATAAGGAACAAACTGAGGTTTGCTGGGGTTGGGGAGAGTAATTGGGTGATGGACATTAAGGGGGACACTGATGTAATGATGTACACTGGGTGTTATATGCTACTGGTGAATCATTAAATACTATCCCTGAGGGGCGCCTGGGTGGCTCAGTGAGTTAAGCCGCTGCCTTCAGCTCGGGTCGTGATCTCAGGGTCCTGGGATCGAGTCCCGCATCGGGCTCTCTGCTCAGCAGGGGGCCTGCTTTCCTTCTCTCTCTGCCTGCCTCTCTGCCTACTTGTCCTACTTGTGATTTCTCTCTGTCAAATAAATAAATAAAATCTTAAAAAAAAATACTATCCCTGAAACGAATACGCTATATGTTAACTAATTTGAATTTAAATAAAAATCTAAAAAAAATAGCAAGAGCATTTTTTGCAAAACTAGAAGAAACAAACCTAAAATTTGTATGAAACCACAAAAGGCTCAAAATAGCCATGGTAATCTTCAAAAAGCAAAGCAAAGCTGGAGGTACCACAATTCCAGACTTCAAGTTATACTACAAAGCTATAGTAATCAAAACAGTATGGTAGCAGCACAAAAATAAGCACAAAGATCAATGCACCAGAATAGAAAGCCAGAAATACACCCACAATTATATGGTCAATTAATCTTCAACAAAGGAAGCAAGAAGATGCAATGGGAAGAAG
The DNA here is from genome assembly GCF_020171115.1 of Neogale vison. Taxonomy (NCBI): domain Eukaryota; kingdom Metazoa; phylum Chordata; class Mammalia; order Carnivora; family Mustelidae; genus Neogale; species Neogale vison. The sequence goes on from NC_058091.1 coordinate 215,237,933, forward strand.
ATAGTCTCTTCAACAAACGGTTTTGGGAAAATTGGACAGCTACATGCAAAAGAACATATTGTTACACCATACACAAAAAGAAACTCCAAATGGATTAAGGACCTAATGTGAGACCTGAAAACATAAAAATCCTAGAAGAGAGCGCAGACAGTAATTTCTCTGACATCACTCGTAACAACATCTTTCTAAATATGTCTCCCAAGACAATGGAAACAAAAGCAAAAAATAAACTATTGGGACTACATCAAAATAAAAAGCCTTTGCTCAGCAAAGGAAACAACCAACAAAACCAAAAGACAACCTATGGAATAAAAGAAGATATTTGCAAATAATATGTCTGGTAAAGGGTTAGTGACCAAAATATATAAAGAATGAGACAACTCAACACACACACACACACACACACACACACACACAATAATCCAATTAAAAAATAGGCAGAAGACATGGACAGACATTTCTCCAAAAAAGACTTATAGATGTCCAAAGACAAATGAAAAGATGCTTAACATCACTCATCAGGGATATGCAAATCAAAACCATAACGAAATACCACCTCATGCCTGTCAGAATGGCTAAAAATATCACCTCATGCCTGTCAGAATGGCTAAAATCAATGATTCAAGAAACAAGTGTTGGCAAGGATGTGGAGAAAAAGGAACCCTCCTGCCTCCTGTGCTGTTTGTGGGGATGCAAACTGGTGCAGCCACTCTGGAAAACAGTATGGAGGTTCCTCAAAAAATTAAAAACAACTATCCTACGATCCAGTAATCACACTACTGGATATTTACCCAAACAATTTGAAAACACCAATTTTAAGGGATATATGCACCCTAATGTTTATTGCAGCATTATCTGCAATAGCCAAATTATGGAAGCAGCCCAAGTGTCTATCAACTGAGGAATGGATAAAGAAGATGTGGTATATAAATATACATATATATACATAATATTACTTGGCCATTAAAAAAAGAAAGAAATCTTGCCATTTGCAAAGACATGGAGGGATCTACAGAGTATAATGCTAAGCAAAATAAGTCAGTCAGAAAAAGCCAAATACCAGGATTTCACTCATACGTGGAATTTAAGAAACAAAACAAAGGAAAAGAAAAGAGAAAACAACAAAAACAGACTCTTAACTACAGAGAACAAACAGATGGTTACCAGAGGGGAGGTAGGTAGGAGAACAGGTGAATAGGTGGTGGAGATTGAGAGTACACTTATCTTGAAGAGCACTGACTAATATATGGAACTGCAGAATTGCTATATTGTACACCCGAAACTAATATAACACTGTACCTTAACTACACTGGAAATTTTTTAAAAAGCTGATTAAAATCACCAACGGATAATGATAATGCCCTCAGAACTTAAAATACATTATGGTATATGTGTATATAGACTGCTACAGAGGGTTAGCTTAAGAAAGTATATATGAGAGGGGCGCCTGGGCGCCTGGGTGGCTCAATTGGTTGAGCCGCTGCCTTCGGCTCAGGTCATGATCTCAGGGTCCTGGGATCGAGTCCCGCATCGGGCTCTCTGCTCAGCAGGGAGCCTGCTTCCCTCTCTCTCTCTGCCTGCCTCTCCATCTACTTGTGATTTCTCTCTGTCAAATAAATAAATAGAATCTTAAAAAAAAAAGAAAGTATATATGAGAATATTATTCTAATTATTGTATATATATTTTTTGGAATAGAAGTATCTTCAAGTAGATATAAGGGGATGATGGTTCCTGGCACCTACATAGAGTCGTCTAGTAGACAAGTGGAAATGGAGGGCTGGTAAGATTAAACATAGAAATTTTAATTCATCTGCACAAGAGTGTTGAAAAAAGGCAAGAGGTCATATTAACATAAAAGAGGAAGATGATCTCTCTTTGGCATAAAAAATCCTGAGCATAGGACTATTCAGTGAAGAGTCCCCCTTCTAACTCTAACCCTAGCTACCCAGTTCTCCTCCAACCAATGTTTCCAGCTTCCTATTCATTTAAATTTCTCCAGAATATTCTTTGTATAAGCAAATTTGTACAAGCAAATAAGCAAATACTTCCCCTGTACTTTTTTACATAAACTGAAGAATATTAGACACATTGTTTAGAACCTTTTCTCAATTCATCCTGGTGAGAGTTCCTTATGAATATGTAATTCCCTCATTTTTATACAGCAGCCTAATATTCTAATTTAAAGATGTAAGGTCACTTAACCAATCCTCTGTTTTTGGATATTTACTTAAATACTTTCTATCTTTTGTTATCATGAAAAAAATAACAAGTAACTTTATATACTTGTAAAATGACATGTGATTACATGTGTGAAATGAATTCCTAGAAAAAGAGCTGTGGGATCAAAGTGCAGGTGTGTCTGTGAGTTTAACAGACATTGCCAAAATGCTTGCCCCTTGTGGTGGGCAAAATAATGGCCCTCAAAGATGTCCAAATCCTAATATCCTGGAATGCAGTACATTACATGATATAAGTGACTTTGCAGATATGATTAAGTTAAGATGGAGAGATTAGCCTGAACTGTCCAGGTGGGTCCAATATAATCCCAAGGGTCCTTCTAAGAAGATAGGAGGGTGAGAATCAGAGACAGACAAGATGCTAGGCTTGAAATGGAGCATGGGGCCATCAGTCAAAGAATATAAGCAGCCTCTAAAAGCTTTTGGTAAGAAAATAGATGTGTCCTTGGAGACTTTAGAAGACTTACAACTCTGCCAAGACCTTAATTTTAGGACTCCTGATTCAGAACTGTAAGAGAATAAATTTGTGTTGTCTTAAGCCACTAAATCCGTGGTAATATGTTACAGGACCAATAAAAAACTAGTATACTTCCTCCAGGTTTATAGCTATTTCACTCCCATAGTCTGTCCAATAGAGCATCTCTGCCAACCCATTAGTGAAAAAGGCTATCTTGAGAAACTTCATCTGTATTTTTTTAATTATAAAAAAGACTGGGAATATTTGCAATGTTTCAAGAGGCATTTGTACACCTCCTTCTTTGTTAACTAATTAGATCTACTGGTATATATTTCTGAAAATAATAAAATCTCATCAAGATTTCATTTGTCTTCCAAACAAGATTGTAAACCACTGGACTATGTCCTCTCTAAGCTCAATAGCTTACAATTTGACCACTATGTGCATTCACTAACATTTGAAAAGTTTCAAGAAGAATTTCCAAGGTCCCTTCTTAAATTTCTCAAATAACTACTCAGTAAATTTTCTCACAAACAGGGCTAGAAACTAAGATTCAGAATCTTAAGATGATTGGTTTTCATTTAATAGGAGGAAACCAACATTAGAAATAAGTAACTATAGTTAAATTTTTTCCCATGGAGAGCATAGCAAGCAAAGATATAACATTATACTGGAATATTTAACTTAGTCACATCAACTACTGAAAAATGTCATTTGGTTTGCAGACAGATTTTTCTATTTCAGTGATATTTTGCAAAAAAAAAGTTAAAAATAACATGAATTATGAGTTATGAACAAAACGTTACCTCTCAACGCTCATGCTTTTCCTTTCTCCATCCCTTGAAATGAAAAAGAAAAAAAAAAAGATTTTCTTTGCTTTTTCAAAGAAGACTCAGTTCTTTTTAGTCAACCAAAAGGATTTAACATATCAATTACCATTTAAAGAATTTTTTAAATGTATTTGGTTAACATTCATACATCATGAAGAACAGTGAGTTTTTAAAATCTCTAAATAAAACTATCAACAAAAAATACAGATGCTAATATCATTATATGTAAAGTGGATCAAGTCTATATCTATCAAAGAGAAAAATTTTACAATAGGTTGATATTATAAACTGGTTCTACTAAAAGTGTGAATATAAAAACCCTGGCTTATAAAAACCAGTAAGAGTTAATAGTGTAATGCCTTGCCGTTATATGATCTGATTAAATACCAGTTACCTAGTTTTTTGTGTGGTATATTAACTGTGCTCTCCTATAGCTATTTATTATTCATTTATACCACTCTATTGAACCTCAGTTAGAATTTGGACACAGAATGGTGTCCAAATCACAGGATGGTGATTTGGAATCTGAGCCATCTAGTTTGGTTGAATTCTAGCTGTTCTGATAGAAGTAGTTGAAACTAAAAAAGCTGAAATGACATGTAAATTATTCATTTCCCACATATTCAATGAACCTATTAGGAGTAAAGTACTGTTCTAGGCACTGGATATACAGTTATGACCAAAACAGACCAAGTTTTTATCCTTAAGAAACTTATATCTTACTGGAAGGAGACAAATAAAGACATATAGAAGTAAATCTGGAGTATGTCAGAAGGTAAGAAGAATTAAGGATTAAAAAATAAATCAGAAGAAGGGAATAGAGAATGTACATAGAAGGAGGAAAAAAAAAAGAAGGGAAAGGAGGTTTGCTATTTTACATTATTATAAATTACCTATGAATTTCACTTCAAAGGATTACTGGCATCTTTAAATACCACAGATTAATATATGTTATGTTATATCAAGAACTACATTGTTTTCAACCACTATGTAAATAAAAAAGAGGATAATCCTTGAATTAAAGAAAAAGTTTTATTTCCCATTACTTCCAAATACTAGATTATTTATAGTAGTGCGATTTCCTTCTCTGATCTTAGCATTACATTCGCTCAAGATCAAAGTCAGCTAACTATGGGCTTAAAAATGAGAACAATGAGGGCGCCTGGGTGGCTCAGTGGGTTAAGCCGCTGCCTTCGGCTCAGGTCATGATCTCAGGGTCCTGGGATGGAGTTCCGCATCGGGCTCTCTGCTCAGCAGGGAGCCTGCTTCCTCCTCTCTCTCTCTGCCTGCCTCTCTGCCTACTTGTAATCTCTGTCAAATAAATAAATAAAATCTTAAAAAAAAAAATGAGAACAATGAGGGCGCCTGGGTGGCTCAGTTTGTTAAGCATCTGCCTTCAGCTCGGGTCCTGTTCCTGGGATCCTGGGAGAGCCTCCCACATGGGACTGCCTGCTCAGTGGGGAGCCTGCTTCTCCCTCTCCCTCTGTTACTCCTCTGCTTGTGCTCTTTTGTCAAATAAATAAAATCTTTAAAAAACAAAAAAACAAAACGGATGAGGAGCATGGACAGATGAGAAAGGCAGTAGCTGCAATCTCTGTAAGATTTAGCACCTTTAATTATTTTAACTTATTTCATTTGCCTCCTCTGTAATCTTCCTGCTTTCCTTTAGTTTAAGTAAATGAAGGAATTGTTTTGGGGGCAGACTGACAGGATGATGATAAAATTATAAAAATAGTGTCCCATGTTAATTCCCATTCTTCTTAAAAATTCCTTTCTTGGGGCACCTGGGTGGCTCAGTGGGTTGGGCCCCCTGCTTTGGGCTCAAATCACGATCTCAGGGTCCTGGGATTGAGCCCCTCATCAGGCTCTCTGCTCAGCGGGGAGCCTGCTTCTCCCTCTCTGCCTACTTGTGCTTGCTCTCTCTCTCTCTGTTAAATGAATAAGTAAAATCTTAAAAAAAAAAAATTCCTTTCTTTTCACCCACTCCCACAGTGTACCTTTCTAGCTCTCGGACATTTCTTTTTAAGACTGAAATGAAAGAGTGGCAAGGAAGAATCACGGACCTCTCTTGCTGTTTCTTCTTCTACATCTTTACATGGCTGGCCCCTTCAGGTCTCTGCATCTGGATTATGGTTGCCAACACCCACTCTTACTCCCCAAGGCATGTTCTAGTCCCTAATTCTGCCTTACTTTCTTCATTTGTTTGTTTGGTTACTTCGTATTTGCCACACTATTCTGCAAAGTCCATGAAGACAAGATTTTGTCTTATTTTCTACTGTTCTTCCCAGTGCCTAGAACAGTAACTAATGAAGTAAGTACTCACTACTGAATGAATCAGTCAATCATTTACAAGTCTGAAAAAAGAAAAGAAATAAAACTTGTTTTATTTATAAAAGAAAAGAAATGAACTTGTTAGGTCATGAAGGCTCTCAAAGATTCATTAAATTTCCCCACTTATGAGGTAAATTCTGGAATATGAGTCACCTTTCTTTCCTCAACAATCAGACCATTAGTCTTATGTTCTGAACAAAAACAAGGCAGGTACAGAAAAGAAAGTACTCATCATTCTTCTTATCTATCTAACCAATTGCTGGAGCCAACAGCCAAAGAGTAATTCTTTGTTCTTTTCCTTTCCTGCCACCTGCAATCTTTTGGCTCTAATTCAAAAATTATATTCCAGAATGAATGAGACTAAAAAAATTTTAAAGCATGTTATCCTATAAAGGTGTCTAGGTGGCACTGTCAGTTGAGCATCTGATCATGGTTTCAGCTCAGTCATGATCTCGGGGTCCTGGGAGCAAGCCCTGCATTAGGCTCTGTACTCTGTAGAGTCTGCTTGAGATTCTCTTTCTCCCTCTCCTTCTGCCCCTCCTGCTCTCTCTCTCTTTCTGGAATAAATAAGTAAATCTTTAAAAAATAAAATAAAAAAACCATGTTATCCTATAGCCCCCTTATCAATGGTTAAAATTGTTATTTCAGGAAATGATAAGGAAAAAAACAGAATGACTACACATATAGGTACCTTGTCAGGTGTGTTGAACCTAGACCCAGGGAAATATGAAGGAAATGATGCCAAGATGTTTCAGAGAAAAGAAGAGAAAGCAATGCCCTCTGTTGGTAGAGTTCTGTACAAGTAATAATTCCAAGAGCCTTTAACATTTTCTCTGTAACTTTTCCTATTCCAGAAACCTAAAAAAGAGTTAATATTTATTATTAACACAATTTTACATTAAGGCAAGAAAAGATATTTAATCTCATTATACCTTTTATAACCAATAAAAGGTATGAATAATGTGACCATCCTCACAAGTCATGCAATAAAACTATTTTACTTCTTGGTACATCTCCTAAACTAGTGTTGCATGGAAATTTAATATTTTAAATTACACAAAATTTTAAAAAGCATTAAAGAGGCACCAAGGTGGCTTGGTTGGTTAAGCATCTGCCTTCAGCACAGGTCATGATCTCAGAGTCCCGGGCTCGAGTCCCCCATCAGGCTCCCAGCCAGCAAGGAGCCTGCTTCCCCCTCTCCTTTTGCCTTCCCCCACTCATGCTCTCTTTCTCTCTCAAATAAATAAATAAAATATATTTTTTAAAGCATTAAAAAAAGAGCTCTACAGTCATAGAAACTTGAAAAATAGTGGAATAAGCAAATCTAAAATAAACTTTTTACTGCAAAACTTATGAATCTTTAATATAACATTATCTGTTGTTATCCACTAAGCCTGGTATGTTCCAAAGTACTTTGACCCCAGAACCTTTTTCAATGGCATAGTTATTCATATCTTGAAAAACACAATGGAAAACACTGCTTTATAGCTACATCTTACATACTCTAAACTATTCAGTGATCATACATTATATCCTCTGATATGGCCTTTCTTCTGGGCATTGAAAAATGTATCTTTAAATTCACTCCTGTATGTGATGTGAGAAAATCAGGCCCCAGAACATCAATTATTCTTTTTTTAAAAAACCTATATGCAGAAAAATCTACAAGCTATAAAAAATAATAAAACACACCATTTTTATAAAAAACCCCTATGGGATCGCTTTACCATTTTAAAGACAGTAATGTATTTTGGGGGTTTTGGGGGGAGAGGGTCAAAAACAATTAAATTTCCAGATCTCTTTTAAGTCTCATACCTATTAATCTGATGGCAATTTAGACTTTAGAATCAAGAGAGTATTAGAGGTTACAGCGGAAGGACCCTTACAAGTATTCTTCTTATTTCTGTTCTTCTTGACAGAGGTACACTTAAAAGTCTTTCATCTACTACTTTCTTAAAACTTTTTGGCAAACAAACTTCCTAAACCTCAATTTAAGGGTTTCATAGAAAGATTTCTTCAAATCCAAATTCAATCATCCATTATACTTCCTGCTTGTTACCAACTGTTCTAAAACTTTTCAGCAAAGAATGATTACTACCATCCTAAGTAGTTTCTCTTCAGAATATATATATTTATGTTTATAAATATAGTTTATATTTAAATATAAATAAAATTATATTTTATATAAATAAAATAGAAATTTTATACAAAATCTCACCTTTCTAATAGGTAAGTCCTTGATGAAGTCCATCACAGCTTGTCTGCTGGGGAGAATTTGGTATTGTCCATTTGGTTTATTCTTATCACTGCATACTTTTGCTAACATTGTATTTGGGGCAATTCCTTAAAAGAAGAACACTCTGATGACTCAAAGAAGGTGACATGTATCATTTTAAAATATGAGATAACAATACAGAAATAGTGAATGTAGGAAGTCCAAAATGATGACAAATGATACTTTAAAAATAACAACCGATAACTACCTATCTCCCCAGGGCTCAATATGATTTTAGGAAAAGGAATTGTATTAGTCACTGTGGCAGTAGAAATGAAGAATATTTAAAACTCCATGGAATTTTAAAGTCTAAGAGTAATGTCAGTGTTTATTTAAGTAATATTATTAGTTTACAGACCATCTTTAGTTGTAATATAAGGTTGCTTTATAGAAAAGATCCAGAATATAAATTAGGGGGGATGTTCACTCTTTGAAAGATCTTTTGTATAGATTACCCAAGTAAAGAAAAAAAAATCAAAGATTCCAGGTTACATTATATTTAAAACAATGATAGTAAAATATATGCACTGTTTTTATTATGTTTATTGTTTTTATTAAAGCAAATTAATACTTTTTAGAAAGCTGTTTTGAAAATTTCTGAGACTCAATGATCAATTAAGATACTTGAAATAGGTATATTCAAATATGATCATTAAATGATTCATTTCAATTTTTATACACATCCTACTAAAATTTGTTACTTATTCTCACACTTTGGCAAAGAAAAAAAAATTAACCTAATCTTAATGATAATTTACGGTTCTCATGATGAATATCAGTTTCTTTGCTAAGACAGAGTGATACCTTTATGGGTTACTGACATTTGTAAAGCTCTTTTTCCCTTCACCAGCTGGTCCTAGATTGCTATGTTGCTAGTCAGGGCTTCTGTAGGGTCTCTCCTGTAATCCTGAACAGGGTTGAAAAACGTCAAAGGGAAAACTAATAAACTATTACGTACTAAGCCAATTAAAATGTATTGTATGCTTTAAAAAGGATAGCTACATGAGATTTATGATAGCTGTTTTCTTTGGGCTCAAAGGCTTTTCTGCTTAATTCCAATTTACCTGTAGCTTCATAGAATTCTGAATAGGTAAAGTCATTAGAAGTTTAATCAAAAAGGATAAGAAAACATTCCTATAAGCTTTATAGCAAGGAAGAACTAATATTACACTTGAATTAGCCAGTCTGAAAATTTTAACTATGGTAGCCACCAAATCAGTTTTCAAGTACCTGCACTGGCTGTTAGTGTTGTTTTTTGCTCAATTCTGAAACGAATTTCCTTTACCACTTCCTCAGCTGATGTTCCAAAAACAATCGAATTTTGGAGTAGTTGAGGATTATTCTGTTCTTCAGAGTTCACTTGTAAAGGATTTCCTTGGGGCTGCAGATCAGGAGGACTATCATCAAAAAGTAGTGGAGAGATGGAACGTTCATGCTCACTTAGTTTATTAGTTTCTTTTCCTGGTTTCTCTAAATTATAAACAGAAATAGTAATTATCATCATTTAAAGAAGTATATATTTCACCAATGAGGTTTCCCTATATTCTTTCTAAAGACAAAAGAAATCTAGTTTAGTTTTGTTTCTAAGGACCAAGATCAGAAGTGTTATTTATATTTCTTTGTTTAACAAAGAAAATACTGATTCTGAGTTTTTCTTAAAAGGAATATTATCTGTTTCCATAGTATACATTTGAAGAGGAAATATCCTATGTAAAAATTATGAATTTGTGTATCTTACCTAAATTAACTGAAACCTAGAATTGGGCCTAGGGTCATATTACTTTTTTATTTAAAAAGAAAGAAAAATGTCTTTCTCCGCTTGACTTATTTCGCTAAGCATGATACGCTCTAGTTCCATCCATGTTGTTGCAAATGGCAAGATTTCGTTTTCTTTTGATGGCTGCATAGTATTCCATTGTGTATATATACCACATCTTCTTTATCCATTCATCTGTTGATGGACATCTAGGTTCTTTCCATAGTTTGGCTATTGTGGACATTGCTGCTATAAACATTCGGGTGCACATACCCCTTTGGATCACTACATTTGTATCTTTAGGGTAAATACCCAGTAGTGCAATTGCTGGGTCATAGGGCAGTTCTATTTTCAACATTTTGAGGAACCTCCATGCTGTTTTCCAGAGTGGCTGCACCAGCTTGCATTCCCACCAACTATCATATGATCTCCCTGATATGAGGAAGTGGTGATGCAACACCCACTCAACTACCCACTTCTCCTAAGTGGGTAGGAGAAGAATCCATGAAACAAGATGGGATAGGGAGGGACACAAACCATAAGTGACTCTTAATCTCATGAAACAAACTGTGGGTTGCTGGGGGGAGGGGGTTTGGGAGAAGGGGGGTAGAGTTATGGACATTGGGGAGGGTATGTGCTTTTGGGTAAATTGGAAGGGAAGGTGAACCATGAGAGACTATGGACTCTGAAAAACAATCTGAGGGGTTTGAAGTGGCTGGGGGGTGGGAGGTTGGGGTACCAGGTGGTGGGTATTATAGAGGGCACGGCTTGCATGGAGCACTGGGTGTGGTGAAAAAATAATGAATACTGTTTTTCTGAAAATAAATAAATTGGAAAAAAAAATTGGATACCAAAAAAAAATAAAAATAAAAAAAAATAAAAAGAAAGAAGGAAAACTTTTTTTTTTCCTTTACCCATTAAATTAGAATTTAGGAATGAGGAAAAAGGCATTAAGCCATAAAGAATAATTACGCCTGAGAATTAAGTTTTGTGTTTAGAGGGAAAAGAAATTTAAATTTTCTTCATTCATGAAAGAAACTTTTCAGATTTTAAAATACTCTATCTTCTTTTAAAAATGCTTATTTTGGGACGCCTGGGTGGCTCAGTTGGTTGAGCAGCTGCCTTCGGCTCGGGTCATGGTCCCAGCATCCTGGGATCGGGTCCCGCATCGGGCTCCTTGCTCAGCAGGGAGCCTGCTTCTCCCTCAGCCTCTGCCTGCCATTCTGTCTGCCTGTGCTCGCGCCCTCTCTCCCTCTCTCTCTGATGAATAAATAAAATCTTAAAAAATAAAAATAAATAAAAATAAAAATGCTTATTTTGATTTTCACTTGCTTACATATAAAGTATCACTTTTACTGAAGGCACATTTAAATAAATAGTAATTATTTCTGTAAGTTACACTTCTTTAAATATACAAACTCTTAAGGTCTAATCAGATTAACTATAATAATAAGAGTAGGCTACAACCTAATATTACTATTAAAAAATAAAGTAAAAATACTAATCTTGTTTTTACCTCATTTTATTTGCACTTTTCACAACTGGACTGTAAAATATATTTAAATCTATACCAATACTAAAAATGTCCTCATGAACAAATCCATTAATGATTTCTTTCTGGGCTTAATGGAAGAGAAATACAATTTAAATGTATTTATAAAAATTAAGATTAACAACAGAGCTTCCTGATCTCATTTCATAATTTTATTACATATAAATGTTTTCCAAATTGAGGTAAATGCAGAGCCAAAAATTAAACTTCTACTTTCAAGATACATATAAATGCATATTATTTTAGAAATGAACCCTCCTTCTAAGGAGGGTTTTCTAAAGATAATATAAATAATATGACTAACACCAGATTAGTTTCAAATTATAAAGCACATAATATGAATTCAGTTATAGACAAATGTTTTCCAAATCTGAATTCCCAGGCCATACACAAAATAAGCCTTATTTTCAAACTTAATATTAGCTATTACTTAAGTTCTTCAGTTACTTTCATTTTTCATATTCTGGTTTTAAAATGCAGAGCACTGGGGCTCCTGGGTGGCTCAGTAGGTTAAGCATCTGCCTTCACCTCAGGTCATGATCCCAGGGTCTTGGCATCGAGCCCCACTTTGGGCTCTCTGTGGCACGGGGACCTGCTTCTCCCTCTCCTTCTGCTCTCTCTCTCTCTATAAAACAAGTAAAATGTTTAAAGAAAAAAAAAAATGCAGAGCATTTCAGAAAGCATTATGGCGGCGGCACAGCTGAAATGGTATTTGCCTGGCCCCCTTTCCCCCATCTGGATGGGTAAAAGTCAAGGTAAAGAGAGCTCACCTAGTAAGGCACATGTCACATTCATAAGCCCCTTCTACAGAGTTATCCTGTGTTTTGTACCTCATGAGTCTACCACAGTACCCTTAAGTGGGTCACTGATGGAATGCTGGAGTAGGAAGCAAAGCATGCAGTCCAGGTTCTGCCCCTATTAGAGCAGCTGCTAAATGGCCCAGTTACCTATTAATCAATCTGTCTACTTTTCTATTTGGCCTGGCTATACAACTAACGCTAAAGTAATTTCTTATCTGCTTTCTGAAAAAAAAAAAGATCTTTATAATCCCCATAACTGAGGTGATCAGAGTACAAAACTGAGGTTTCTTATCATCTGAAACACTGGGATTAAAGCATCCCATCTTTATATGGGATATATGGATGGTGAGTGCTACAAGGATATGGTATTTCAGTGTCTTACACTGCCTCCTGCTCACCATCCAGATTTATATGGCAAAATAAACATAAAATAATAACAATTATTTTATTTGCTTATAGACAAAATAATTAGCATTATTCTTCCAAAGACGGCACCTTTCAGAAAAGGGGCAAACAGCAGAAAAATGTCTTGGACTTCAGAAGAAGTTACATCAATTCCCTTCTGTGGCACCAACTCACTGTGGGCAATTTCCCCTGGCATTTGTGAAATCAGATATGCTGAAAAGTCCCACCCACAGGGATTTACATATGAGGGGGAAAAAAAGTTAAAACTACCTTAAAAATACAAAATACAGGAAGAGTAAAGTACATTAGTAATTAAGAGTTTACATCCTTCAAGTGAATTTGTGCATAGTATAATAAATGAATATTAGTAGAGAATAAAAATATTTACCTTAGTCCCAGTGTAATTTTTTTTTAACATCTTGTGAGCATAATTGTTATAGGAGGTCTCAGAGAGATGCTCTGATATAACAATATAACAATTCCCCCACCCTCTCTTGTGAAAAGTAAGGAAATAAATTGAGATGAAAGCAAACTGACATTAGGCTTTGTGTGCCTCTTCCCCCAAACAATAAAAATATAATACAAAAGATCATTTGCTCTAAGCCTCTGTGTCCAGGAATTATGCCTGTTTATTGTTTAATGTTTCTATTAAAGAGAGAGACCTGTGCCTTAGAGTTCTAAATAAGGTAGTGGAGTTGTGATTTGATGTCCACACTAAACTTGCTCCGAAGATGTGAGCCCCAAACAATGAGTGTCAGAATGTTATGCCATTGAAGATCCACCATTTTTTCTTCAGGGAAAGTTACAGATAGATTTCCTCACCACTGGCTGTCCCCACCTGAAGAAGGCAATGAGTTGTGCACATGAAATACAGGTGTGGGCTGTGAGCAAACCCTCTGTTTCTACATTTTCACCCAGATGAACTTTGTTCAGAGGTCCATGACAGCTAAGATATTTGAAGTAATCATACCTCTGACAGAGTGTTGAAAGCATTATGTGTAAATAACTACATGGTTCTCTGACATTATTTTGGATAAGTAACAAAAGGGATCATTCAGAAAAAAAACCTTGGGGTCATGAAACTTCTTTATCAGTGTCTACAAAAGAATCACAATAAGGTCTAAGGAAGAGTTGGGAGTCATTAATTTTGGCAAGGTTGAAAATAGTCATAATCACTGTGTAATCAGATCACAGATCATTTTGAAAATGAGGGGGAAAAAAACCACACAATGTTTCGATATATTTGAGACTTTTTAAAAAATCTAATTCCTTTTAACAACCGCAAGAAAAGTCCACCTTAAATAGATAACCTCCTCAGATTCAACACAATCCAACCCTTCCTTAGATCTTCAGAAAAGAACTGCTATGAAATTACTTTACTCAATGGTTCTGCATATTCTTAAACTCTAGAGATTTAACAATCTCATTTGGTTTAAAAGTGATTTAAACCAATCTCTTTGGATTAAAAGTTACAAATTTAACTTAGAAATTCCACTGGTATACTTTAAGTTCCTGATTTTTCATTTTGAATACTTTTTCATTATAAAGGTATACCTAGTTCTATCACCTATGCATGCTAATAAGTTAATTGGGTTAATTCAAAGGGCTTTTTGTTTGTTTTTTAGTTTGATCATTCTAATAAATTGCTTACCATTTTCTAGAGAGTTCCCTGTTTTGATGAAATACTTCCTTTTGTCCTCGGGCCAATTTTGTCTTTCCTGTAAGTGCTTTGTTATATTCAAGTAGGCTTCATCAAGACTCATAGCCATAAAATTGGGATCATAATCAGCAAATATTTCCTTAACCTTCAAAAGGAACAAAATGATTTAAATTTTGCTGCCAAAGCAAAACCCGTAATATAACAGCTGATAAGAAACATTAATATTCTTACTTTGCAACTACAGTAAAAATCCTGCAATCAATAGCTCATGGATTTAGGGAATAAATAATTTATTGCTAGCACAAGTTTGTCCAAAGGCTTGTTAGAATTAAAATAGATCATGAAGGCAGAAGACCATGAAACAGCTTCATCTGATACAATCTCTACTCAGCCACCTTTATCTAGATATAATAAATGACTCAAATAAGTCTCAGACATCATTCTGGTAGGCACAGAAAAAAGGGTTAAGTAACATAATTTAAAGTAACTGGTTAAAAATAGAAATGGGAACAATAGGATCCTGCTCCCCCTCACCTTTTTGTTTATTTTTAAAAGAACTAATCCTTTTTTTAGTCTCCACACCCAGCATGCAGCGCAAAGTGGTGAGTTATTGAACTCAATAACCCTGAGATTAAGACCTGAGCCAAAATCAAGAGTTTGATACTTAATTGACCTGAGCCATCTAAAAAGGAATAATCTTACATAAAATACTATGTTGCTTTAGAAAGTAGTTCTATTTTAATTAATTATAAATATGCACATAAAACTCTACTCAAAACATACATTAATGCATGTATCCATTCAGAAAACAAAGGTCAATTATTGAAATTTGGAATGGAAAAGATGACAAAATCTACAGTGGAAGTCTGTGACTACATTAAATGACAGGGAAAGTCTGGAGTTGCATCTTGAGATAAATAAAAAGATCAGAATTTCCATATGATTCCAGAAACACCATTTATGTAAGATAGTTTTATTATACAAAACTATAAATGTTTCTAACCACTGAAGTATTAACTGAAATAGGAGGAAATAGTTGACAAAATAATATATACATATTTGAAAAACGTATTTGTTGAATTATGTTATCCTTCCATCTAGTATTTAAAATCTGTCTGCTGTATCATGAAAAAAACCTTTTTTGAAGTTTTATAAAATAAAGCTTTTTAGCTTAATTTGATTATGAACAGCTGAGTCAAAGGTAATTTTAGAAAATGGTGATATAAAACTTGGCCAAGCTTTACTCAGAGAGTACCTTAATTAGCTTTGTTCTTCTGGAAGAAACCAATTTTATAATGTACTCAAATGGAATCTTTCTAGTGAAAATGAAACTCTGGAAAGTCTGTAGTTGGCAGACAACGAAGATTATTCTGAATGAGAAGTACTCCCTAGAGACATGGAGTACTCACTAACTTCCTTTTCAGAGGATACTGCTTGAAGAACAAAAATAGACATGTTCCAGTAAAACTCAAGTACTTAGGTTCCAACAGTCAAAGCTGTTCCATTCTTTTGGAAAAAATAAAAATGGGTCTCCTTAAACTTTTTAAACCAAGTCATACATATTAATATACTTAGAGTCAGTGAATTTATGCTGTAGTTCGTTCACATGTAACAACCCATTTGCTATCTGCAAATAAACTATTTAGATCCTGCTCGAATTAGAGAAAGGTTTCTCCAATTTCTGTAACAAGACAGAAGAGAACTAAAAACAATTTAGCTCTCATTATCATATTGTCAGAAGTTTTACTGAATTAAAGCAAGACCCAAAAAATTCCTTCCTACAAGGTCTCTGAAGGATTTTCAAACTTATTGAAAGCGCATAATAGGGACGCCTGGGTGGCTCAGTTGGTTAAGCGGCTGCTTTCGGCTCAGGTCATGATCCCAGCGTCCTGGGATCGAGTCCCACATCGGGCTCCTTGCTCGGCGGGGAGCCTGCTTCTCCCTCTGTCTCTGCCTGCCATTCTGTCTGCCTGTGCTTGCTCTCTCTCCCTCTCTCTCTGACAAATAAATAAAATCTTTAAAAAAAAAAAAAAAAGAAAGCGCGTAATATTTGTGGTTAGCATTTTATCTCTTTCTCATTAGGAATATGGTAAAACAGATAAGCAGAAACCACACTGGAATGTGGCTCCCCTTCTCATCCAAGTACTAACCAGGCCTGACCCTGATTAGCTTCCAAGATCAGAAGAGATGGGGCGCATTCAGGGTGGTATGGCCGTAGACTGGTTCCCCCTTCTTTACCACATTTTCAGAGATAGGCAAAAAGTACTTGCTGCCACAGACCGTTTTTGAAAGAATGAAAAAAACAGAATTTTTTAAAAATTTGGGGTGCATACCATTCCAGTTTGGGGAGGTTTCATTTCTAGAGTACATGAGGTATAATACAAATAAGAGGAGTGAATCTAAAGATGACCTACGTGACCAAATGATAGTAAGGGTTAGGCCATAGATTTTTAAGGGTTTCAATTCAGACAGCAGTCTTTAACACAGTGCATTTTTTTACAGAAGTCTGAAACTGTTTGATGCACTATTCTAAAATTTTAACTGATGATATGTTTTAGCACTAGCTAAATGATAGTCCAGTTATCAAAAACAGAGAAAATCACAATTTTCATATATGACAATTTAGGCAATTTTACTGAGTAATCAGATCTTTATATTTCAGATCTTTTTCAAAGTAAGATGATTCCCTTTTTTCCTTGATTATTGGTCTCTCAAACATTAAAGGCTCATAAGCATCTTCACTAGACTGCGAGGCAAGGAAAACAGTTAAGATAATGGAATTTCATTACTGTCTAAAAATACCTATTATTATTGTGAATAGAAAAATTTATTCACAAAAGAGGTTGAAATTAATGACATGAGTAGATTATGTAAATTATAAATAGGTAATTCTAGAAAAAAAGTATATTTCATATTAAGAAAAAAACACCTAAAGTTAATACAGATTATAATTAAGGCAATTTAAAGTTTTCCAGGTAGATAATTTTCTAAACAGATGAAAAAATATGTGCAAGAGCAAAGATCTGGGAAATAGAAGGGTGTGTTCTGTACACTTAGCTCAGTTTCAATATATGAGCTGAAGAAGTGGTAGGAGGTAAGACTTAAAGGGATAAACTAAGGCCAAATTCTGATGCACTAAGTCATTTGGGCTTGACTCTGTAGGTCACAGGGAATCAGTGAAAGGCTGTTAAGTAAGAGTGCTTCATCAGACTTACCTCTGTACTCACAGCTTGGTATTTGTCAAAGTTTGGGGGCACAATAATAAGTTGTGGGCAGAGTCTTTTAGCAATAAATCCTGGCATGGCTGCACGAACACCAAACCTCCTTGCATGGTAATTCGAAGTAGACTGAAAGAAAACGGACCACATGGGAAAAAATATACAAACCTAAATGGCATACCAATCAATGAGTTCATAAGAAACACATTACTGATGTGCATTTTCTTTTTTTTTTTTTTTAAGATTTTATTTATTTATTTGACAGAGACAGATCACAAGTAGGCAGAGAGGCAGGCAGAGAGAGAGAGGAGGAAGCAGGCTCCCTGCTGAGCAGAGAGCCCGATGCGGGACTCGATCCCAGGACCCTGAGATCATGACCTGAGCCGAAGGCAGCGGCTTAACCCACTGAGCCACCCAGGCGCCCCTGATGTGCATTTTCAAGTCAAGGACATCTGTCTTATAGGCCGCAGTCTTGAATCAAGGTTTGATTTTATCCTATCATGGTATTACGATACCATGACCCTCTCTCTCACAATATGTCTCCATATTTATGATGCCAGGTAATAAACAAGACTAAAAAGAAGGTTCTCTTACATTTCCAATTAACTAAACTTCATTAGCTCTAAGGCATACCTGTAATCTAGTATATATCAAAGTTTGGATGATAGTGGGTGATGTTACATGAAAGTAATAACTATAAAGTAATGTTATATATAGTACAAGTAGTATGGATATTAAATGTAACAGTCTAGAAAGTAATAGCATGGTATAATAGTATAGATTTGGAATTTGCATTTGAAATTTTTCATTTGGAACCAAAGTCAAAGGTTCTATTAATTGTCAGCTAAATTAAATGTCAAAAAAATGAAGTGATGAAAGCTTAAAAGAGCTTTTAAAATTAAATTTTATTTCTTAAGGCTTGAATATATGTTTTGGTGAAAACATTTTCAGTAGGAGATGGAACTAAAAAATTATGAAAGTAAGAAGGAGAACATTACTTTTTTTTTTTTTTAAGATTTTATTTATTTGACAGACAGAGATCACAAGTAGGCAGAGAGGCAGGCAGAGAGAGAGGAGGAAGCAGGCTCCCCACTGAGCAGAGAGCCCGATGCCAGGCTTGATCCCGGGCTTGATCCCAGGACCCTGGGATCATGACCTGAGCCGAAGGCAGAGGCTTTAACCCACTGAGCCACCCAGGTGCCCTGAGAACATTACTTTAAAATCCTGTTGATACCACAATACCACTTATAAAATTTTTTTTTATCACAAACAAAACCTTTGAAATCTCAAGTGAAAATTCAAAGAAATGTAAAACAATCTGTCACATGAAAGGATTACTTCAGACTAGTATCAATTTGCCATTAGTAGCTTTCAGATGGCATTTAAAAAATCTTGATAGTACTCAAAACTATGCCAATCTTTGACAGTATTCTGGGAGAGAAAATGCAGGTGGGACTAGAAAGACAAATCAATGTCTTAAATATAAATAACTCTAATGGAATGGATATGAAAGCTAGTAGGTTTGTGGTAGATTGTAAATCACAGCCACGATACTTTATAGCTCCTCCTATTCAAGGGTGGGTTCCAGTCCCTCATACCAAGTGACTTGTACTGTGACTTGTTTTGACCAGAAGAATATGAGGGAGTGACATTGTGAGTCGTGAAGCCTAGGCATTATGAAGTCTGTAACTTCAGCCTTTGCTTCCTTGGGGATCCAACAACTATATAAAGGTCTTGGGTTAAATTGCTAAATGATGATGTACTATGCGGAGAGGGAAAAGCTCATCGGCTGGAAGCCATTCCAGCCACCTTGGCTGAAAGGCCAAGTGTGTTAATAAAGGCATTTTGGATCCTCCACCCCAGCTAAATAACTGCAGCCAACCCTCGGTAGAGTAAACTTATCCCTAGTGTGCTCTTCTCAAATTACAGAATCATGAGCAAACCACTAAGTACTTAAAGGGGTTTGTTATGCAGCAATAAATAACTGCTAAGGGTCTATGTTTTGACTATGAGTACTAACTTAGAATACTTTGAAGATCCATCAAATTATTCAAAAAAGAATTCTGGGGGCGCCTGGGTGGCTGAGTCTTCAGCCAAGCCTTCAGTTTGGGTCATGATTCTGGGGTCCTAGGATCGAGCCCCACATCAGGCCCCCTGCTTGGCGGGGAGCCTGCTTCTCCCTTTCCCACTCTCCCTGCTTGTATTCCCTCTCTCCCTGTCTCTGTCTCTGTCAAATAAATCAATAAATAAAATCTCCTAAAAAAAAAAAAAAGAATTCTGACTGTAATAGACTGAAATAATCAAACATACACCATCACTACCATTAATTTGTAAATACACTTTTATGAATTTAATAGAACAAAAGCAAATTTATTCCAAATCTCATTAGAAATGAAGTCTATTAGTTGAGTATACAAAAGGGGTAATCTTTGTTTAAATATGGCAAATAATCATTCTGAATTTGGAAGTAATAATTTTTAGGAGGATATAATTCATAGGAAGAAAAATATTTTGCAGATCTAGCAGTGGGTTTAGCTTTAAAATATATACATATGTACACAAAGATAATTTCACATAAATATATGGTGATATATATTCTTTTTGTTTGTTTTTAACGATCTTATTGTTTTATTTGACAGAAAGAGAGACAGTGAGTGAGAGAGGGAACACAAGAACAGGAAGTGGGAGAGGGAGAAGTGGGCTTCCTGCAGAGCAGGGAGCCTAATGTGGTACTCGATCTCAGGACCCTGGGATCACGACCTGAGCCGAAGGCAGATGCTTAATGACTCAGCTACCCAGGCGCCCGGTGATACATATTCTTAAGAAGATTAAATACATTTTTTCAAATATCAGCTGATGATTTGTAGGAAAGGGGAGTAGTCTTTCAGTAAACATTTTTTGGAACCTGGATTGTTAGTTGCCAGCATACTTATGGGAGCAGAGATGATGAACAAATAGATAATAGTTTTATAATAAAATAGTAACTCAGTAGGAATTAGGTTTATAGCTGTCTAAAGCATTGGAAGGAGTTAGGAAGAGGGAAGAACTCTCCTTGTTTCTCTTATATGTTTTTTAATATCAAAATCCATCTATTCCAGGGGCCATTATTAATTCCCCACACATTTTTAGCCACATATAGCAATCCTAGCCATCTTTTTACCTTTCGGTGGTGATAAGGAAGAGCAACATGGTAATCAGAAAAGCAAAGGTTCCAAGTCATAGGAAGAATTAATTACAGCAGTATTCTAATAAAATATATTACCCTAGAACTAAAGTTGGCAAAACTTTTCTGTAAATGTCCAGATAGTAATTACTTTGAGCTTTGCAGATCATATAGACTCTGTTCCAGCTACTCAACTCTGCTCTTTTAATACAACAAACAAATAGGTTTGAGTGTGTTCCAATAAAATTTTATTTACAAAAAAAGACTAGATTTGGCCTGCAAGCCATTGTTTGCAAACCTGCTTTAGGGTAACACTTCCTTTTCTTTCATCTCCAATTCCCTTTTTACTGAAACAGTTACTTAAGAAAAAATACAGCTTGCAATAGAAAAATATAATGCCACTCTACTACTCACCAGGCTTGTAACTTTGGGGAAGTTTTTAAGCACCTCTCTCAGTTAGTTTTTTGTCATCAAATGGAAATAAAAATTTGTACCTCAAGAGATGTTGAAAGGATTCGGTAATTGAGCACATATAAAGCGCAAAGGAAAATGCCCAGCAAACTTGTAGAGCTTACTAAAGGCTTTTCCCTTCATGAATCACTAAGGCTTACTCAAATATGTTAAGGCTTACTCAAATATGTTATGAAATTTCCTTTTTGCCTTTGATCTTTACCTACTTACCAACATACTCATTGATCCTACAGCAATGGGTTTATCCTTCAATTCTGGATTGTCCCTCATTTCTACAGCTGCATAGAAAGCATCCATGTCAATGTGTACTATAGTATTGTTCAGATCCCGGCTCTGTTCCAATTCCATTGCAAATCTGTCAACCTTAATTTTTAAAAAATTAACACATTTTGAATCAACATGCTATTGAAATAGCACCAGTCATAACATTAATCTCCGTTTTAGTAAGTATCTGTCTCTGCCTGTCTATCCACCCATCCATCCATCTACCCTACCACCCACCTATCTATATATACTTGACTATTTTTTATTAAGTCTGATAATTTCTTCTATTTTCATTAAGACATGCAGTTAAATCTCAAATATCATGCACTACCAACATGAATAAATGAACTGCTCCAACTGCTTGCATCAAATGATTCTGCTTTATAAATCTGAAGACCAACTTATTGTAAATAAAAGCTTCTGTTTAGGTAAAATAAACAACTCTCATTTGACTCATAACATTAATGTCAAAATAGAAACAAAGGATGTACAATGAAAGATTATATACTTCTTTGGCATATTATGTTTATGCTGAATAGTATCATAAAAGTGAGTATACCAACCACAATGTAAACATTCCCTCGGTAGAACTGCCTTTATGGGGCTAAAATTTGGTATCCATTAGTCAATATAAATCAAAATTGAAAATTCAAGCTATAATTTATTCTTTCATGAAACACTTCAATTTATATGTCAAATATAACAGTGTAGAACCTTAATCTTTAAAGCACTTTTTATCTCTCTAGTGAGAAAGCACTGGATTGATAAGAAGAAAGGGAAATGAAAGGAAGTAAAAATAACCAAAGTAGGGCAGTAAGAAAAGCGTTTATGTAACAGACATACACATTTTCAAGTGTTCCTTTTTTGTGGCCTCTACTCTAGAGGCTGAAGAAGCTAAATATGTTTCGCAGCTTTCCCTGCAGCCAAGGGTGGCTGGCTGTGTGAGCATTTTGATCTATGATCACTTTGAATAAGTTGGAATACAGAAAGAGCACGGCAAAGTGGCTGGCACATGGTACAAGTTTAATGAATGTAATCTATGACTAAAGGATCAATGGACAGTGTAGAGCAAAACAATAAAAAACAGAGGGGAAGAGAGCCAGATATATAAGCAAGTGGGGTGAGCTCTGGAATGAAAGCAATTTCCATTATGTGGCAATCTCTGTAGCAGTTTTTCTCAAAAATGGAGAGTTACAGGGGTATAATTTGGCTTTTTCTCTTTGTTGGACTTCAACCTTGCTTCCATTCTGCAAATTTTTTTTTCATGGCCTTCCTTCTTAGCATTATAGCGGAACTAGCTTCCCGCTAGCTGCAGGTTAAGCCCGCAACTTCTCTTAGAAATAATCACCCTGAATCCTATTTGTCTCCAGTAGCCACAGTGAGCCTCTAGAAGGTCTGCTCCTGTTTAGGCTGTAACTTATGAATAGCCTGGGGTGCTTGGTACCTTCTTCAGGCTGTTCCTCTGTCCACAAGTCCGTCTGAGTTCTTTCATAAAGTTTTGAAGGGTCAGCTAGATATCTCTCTATAGCTGAATTACATCTGTCCTCCATGCCACAGAATTCAATGTTCTTTACTTGTTTTCCTGCTCTTACTATGCACTTACTGTATTAGATACTAAGTTACGAGTTCCACCAGGAAAAGGACCTCATTTGCCTTCAAATTCTTTCCTTATCAGACAGAAAGAGGTGAGACTCGTAGAATATATATATATATATATATATATATATATATATTTCTGCTTAGAAAGAGAAGGTAGTATGTGTAGAAAAATTTTGGAGAAGGTTGGTCTCATGCAGTGAGACACCATTCTTAACAAATGGAACTTTTCAACACTACTCCAAACTATCATGTAGATTCAAAACAACTACTTCTTCCAGTACCTCAATTATAAATTAGAGAATAGAACCCTGACATTAAAAAAAAAACAAAAGATGTAAACAAATCATGGAGGCTAATGAAAACAAGGGTGGATTAAAACTATTATATGTTAATCCAGAAAGTATACCTAAAATATGAGTCATTCTCATGAGTCATGAGAATAAGGGAGTAGCATTTGAAGTATCTTAACCCATAAATACTGGAAAGGAAAAAGATAATAAATAGAAAGCAAACCAAATGGAAAAAAGTTCTCCTTAGCCCATATAATAATTCTGTGACAGTTTCTTCAGCAATCTATTATCTTTTCTGTGCTTAAAGTGCAAGTACAGTTGCCAAAAGGAAACCTCCCCACTGAGTGACTCACACATTCCATTTTCCTCTACTCTCATTAGTCACCCTTGTCTAAACACTTTTTCCTCTGCATCTACCAAATGCACATCACCCTGCTTTTTTCAAATTCCTTCTACTGAAATCTTCATTAATGTTTTCCTTTCTTCCATTTTCCCTTCCAGATGACTTTCAAGTTCTGATCTGAGCCTCTAACATGTATGTTATCCCTTTTGCCATGGTTCAGAACCATGGTTAAGAATAAGAGCTTCTTGTGGGTTTCAGCTCTGCCACTTACTAGCTACATGATAATGGGCAAGTTAACCCTCATTCTTACTTTGTTTCTAAATTTGGATGAAACCAACCCCTACAGGTTAAAGAATTAAAAGGGGTACTCATGTAATGTAGTTACCCAGGGATATGGAAAGGGCTTAATTATATAACCTATAATTTTAGAAATAGAAGTGACATTTATTGAGTATATCATATGTGTTATACAATATGTTAAGTACTTCTTATGTTAACTTCTTATGTTAACTCATTTAGGGGTCAAAATAATTCTGAGTTACTAATTATTATTCTCATTTTAGAGAGGAGAAAACTAAACCTCAGTAAGATGCAGTAATCTGTCTTAAGCCACACAGCTGGAAAACCTTAGCAGTAGACCTGTAAAGCAAGTTGCTCCAAAGGCTGTGCTCTTTCCATTATTTTATGATGCTTCCCTAAAATGGATCTTAAAAAGTCTTTAACACTCAAGTTCCAATAGTGTGTTTTATATCAATATTATGTTTTATTTACTTTTTAAAAATCCCCTTTTTTATTACATTCAGGAGATTATTTCAGAAATACTGTTTTTCACTTTCTTAACTTATAATTACCCTAAAAATTGTTCAGGAAAACTGAGTTCATAAAACCAACTGTTAAAGTGGTCAAAATGCACTGATTTGCTGCGTAGTTGCCATTTAATACAACATGGATGGTTGTCTATTCAATTTATGACCCCATGTTATAACAAGATGTTTTGGCAGCTATAAAAATGATTGCATCTTTAGCAAGTCTAATGAGGATAGGGTGGAGAGGAGAATAGGTTCTGAATAAACTGTGGGAGTTCATGCCAACAGAGGTTAGTTACCACATCTTGACTAGCAATAATAGTTCCTACCATCACAGCACACATAATAAAATCTATTATTTGGAAATTGTATGACTCTAGAACAGAATGCATTTCCCATGAAAACCTCTCTTTTTCTCAGATCTTTTTGATTCCTTGGGATTTCCTTAATCCTCTCCCATTTATACAATTTCTTTAAAAGGAAGTTCAACAAATGAAACAATTTAACAATCAACATAGAACATATTTCCTGCCACTCCCTTTGCAAAAGATGTCAGAGAGTCTCCCCAGAAATAGTAAACTAAAATTGTAACAAAATGTGAAGATCTGTTATACAGTATATGGTATTTTCTAATCCTTCAAATTATTAGTATATTTAAGGATATGAACTTTAAAAAGAGTCAATAGCAAAAAGTTATTTTATTGCATGATTCATATGCATTTTATCTTTAAAACTTTATTACAAAAAAACAAAAAAAAACCCCAAACTTTATTACAGATATTTGTATAGATCAATAAAACTTACCAAAAAAGAAGTTCTAAAAATAAATTGCCAAGAATTAATATCAATTTAAAAACAATATTATAGACAGATGGGATATTACCTTGTTGAAATGATGCTCAAATTTATTTGAAAGAAACAACATATGAGAAAAAAATTTTTAAAGAATGATAGTGAAGGAGAATATTAAAGTATATTATTATCATTGAATAACTAAAATTGCATGGTACTGATATAGGAAAAGATTCAATTGAATAAGAGAGAGAATCCAGAAACGAATCCAAATACAATGAGAATTTCGTATATGGGAGTACCTCACTTCAATTCAGTGGAGAAAGGACTCAAGATTGAATAAATTCTGTTGGGACAAATGAATCACCATTTAGAAAAAAATGATACTATTAGGGAAAATGTAATATTCACCATTTAAGAAAAAAAGTACTTAACACCTTACATTAAAACAAATTCTAGGTGGGCTTGGGTGGCTCTGTTAGTTAAGCCTCTGACTCTTGATTTCGGCTCAGGTCATGATCTCAGATGCATGAGATTGAGCCCCATGTCTCAGTCTTTATGCTAGGCAGAGAGCCTGCTTAAGATTCTCTCTCCCTCTCTCTCTCTCCATCTTTCACTCCTCCCCTCTCCCTCTCTTTACCTCTAAAACAAAACCAAAAGCAAACTCAAAATGGACTAAAAACAAGCAAAATCTAGAAAAATACTAAAAGAACCTATAGGTTGCTTGTAAGGAATAATTTTCTATGCTTTCAATACAAAAGCCAAGAAAAAAAAAGTTTTTCAATACTGCTGTTTTGATTACATAAACATTTAAAACTGTATAGGGGAAAAAAACCCTGCATGATTAAAAGGCAAACAACATATTGGGGAAATATTTACAGCAAATGGCAGAGGAAAAAAGTCTTTAAATTTATAAGATGTATTAATCAAGAGAAAGATATATAAACTCCTCTAGAAATGCAGGCAGAGGATACTATTTTGGATTGCTCATTGAACCCCCAAATCCATTCTCTCTTGCTTTCATAGTAATAGATTTATATCTGGGCATATGGTCACCCAGCTGGAAAATATTCTGTACAGCTTCTCCTGCAGTTAGGTGTGGCCATGAAACTTAAATTCTTGTCAAAAGAATGTGAGCTGATGTAATATGTGCAACTTCTCTTTCACTTGTTGAATAGCAAATTACTCGCCTTTAATTTTTTTTTTTTCCCCTCGCTCTTTCTTCCTTACTGGGGGCTGAAATATAGACTAGAGATAATCCCATTCTGTCAATCCAGGTTAAGAATAAATAACACTTAGGGTTAGAACAACCCGATGTAGAACCGGGGTCCCAAAATTACTATGGTGAGCAGAACCACCCAATCAGTTGAGACTACTTACTATTACATGAGAAAGAAATAAACTCTTATCTGATTTGAACCGTTGTATTTTGGAGTCTCTTGTTACAGCAACTTAGCCTATATATTAATAGAATAAAAAAGGCAATTCCAATAAGAATGAAATATTAATGGCTAATATGAGAGAACACATGCTTTCTCTTTTATTATCTAAGAAGGACACACTAAAATAACCATGGAATAATATTTGGACACTACAAGAAAAAACTAAGAGACTGATAAAATCAATAAAATCTAGTTTTAAAAACAAGTATGTCGAAAATGTAAAACTGTATCATCTTTGGTGAAAATAACAGGACAAGAGTGCAAACATACATAGATAAGAATGATTATCAAAAGGTTATATATAAAACAAAAACCTGAACCCCTGGTGGGATAAGGTAAATAAATTCTGGTACCTCGATATAGTAGATCTAAATGACTAAAGCACAAAGAGAACTTTAAAATGATGCACTAAATGATAATTTGAAAGACTGAGGCAAGTGATCTTTTGTCATGATAGCAGACCACTTAACACATAAGTTAAAAAAATTAGTTTGCACTCTAGGAGAGTATATATGAAAAAAAGACACATAGTTTGATAAAAAAAGACACAAAATTTATGATTTCTGAACTCTATCATGAGAAGAATTGCTGCAAAATATTAACATAGGATAGAATATTAACATAATTTTATCATTATTAATGGTCTAAAGTGCTTTGTTAAATTGAATCAAATTTTGATAGAGGGCAAAAACTGTCTTTTTAAAAAAATATTTTATTTATCTATCTATTTGACAGAGATCACAAGCAGGCAGAGAGGCAGGCAGAGAGAGAGAGGGGGAAGCAGGCTGCCTGCTGAGCAGAGAGCACAATGCGGGGTTCAATCCCAGGGCCCGATGTGGGGCTCGATGTGGGGCTCGATCCCAGGGCCCTGGGATCATGGCCTGAGCGAAAGGCAGAGGCTTTAACCCACTGAGCCACCCAGGCACCCCTAAAATCTGTCTTTAAAAGTAAACTTTATACCATGTAATATTACATGACAGATACAATTAGAAAGAAAGCCTATTGAAAAAGTAATATATGTATAACTAGGTTTATTGTTATTTATGATTGGAAATATACAACACATAATGGAAAATAATAAAATAAAAGTAAACTTTATTAAAAAAATAAAAAATAAAAGTAAACTTTAGTTTTACTAGCAGAAGCTTGACTACTTTGAGTTCTCCATCTACTAACCAATGTCCTGCAGCTTTGCCCTATGCAAAGCTGCATATTTCCTCCCAAAATAGTTTTAAATACCAGAGGAAACTCTTGAGTATTTATTTCCCAGAGATGGTGTAAAAGCCAAAAGCCTCCAAATTTTTAGAAGTCTGGTGTTTTATCTTAAAAATTCATGTACATTTGGCAATCCACTCTAGTTTCAGTACAACACAATTATGTTTTAAATTTCTAATTTAATTAGTTGACATATTCTTCCAGATCATTTTTGTAAAATTGAAGAAAACATGCCACATTTACCCTGTGGCCTTTTTCTAGCTACAGAATATGTATATAATAAAAAAGAACCACAAGTTTTGGATTAAATCCTAGCTCTGAAGCTAGGCAAGTTATTTACCCTAAGGCTCCATTTACTCTTCTGTATAATGGAGGTGACAATGCCTTGGTATGGGGTCTTGATATAAAAGAGTAGAGCAATATTTAACAAAGTATAAGCCTCTGTTAAATTTTATCCCTTACAATACAATGAACATTTACATATTACCTTGTTGTCAGTTATGACTTGACCATGATGCATTTTAACTATCAATTACTGTTTTACCAGCTTCCACTTTATTTAACAACTAAATTAATACCTGTAATTGTGCTTTCCTTAGCTGTTGGCTGGTAATTTGAGCTTTTTGTTGCATCATATTTTCAATTCGTTGGTTGACTTGCTTTTCTTTCTTGAGCTCATTTCCATAAAATCTGGACCCCTATGTAAGAAAAAAAAAAAAAGCATAAGAAAAGAGTCAGATGGAAAGCATCACTGCCGTACAGACTAGAATCAGAATAACTGAATTCAAAACTTAGTACCACTACTTACTAGGAACTACTAACTGGGAACTACTAACTAGGAACTAGGGAATCCTAAAACTACTTAATCGTTCTATGTCTCAATTTCCTTGCCGGCAAAATGGTTTTATAGTTACCTAGAATTGTTGAAGCTGTATTTATAAGGACAAACTCTTCGAGATGAGTATGGATATGTTACTCCAAAAATAACAATGTGTCCTAGACAGGATCCATGGGGCATACCCAAGGCCTTAGTCATTTGGGTCATCAGCTATCTCTTCACTTTTACTTAAAAAGTACTTAAGGGGCGCCTGCATGGCTTAGTTGGTTAAGCATCCGACGCTTGATTTTGGCTCAAGCCATGCTTTCAGGGTTGTGAAATCGAGCCCCGTGTTGGGTTCTGCGCTCAGCATGGAGCCTGCTAAGATTCTCTCCCCTACCCCCACCTTTTCTAAAAATAATAATAATAAATTTTAAAAATAAAGGATTTAAAAAAATTTAACATTATCCATTAAAGAAAATGTAGACAATCATTCTTAGAAAATTACCTATCATCCCATCACTAAACATAACATCTAATTCTGTCCATCAGGTTGATGGAAATTCAGATTATTTTTACATTATGGCTTTAATGAAAAATGCCGCCATGAGCATTCATATACACATTTTTGCATGGACATGTTTTCACTTTCCATAGGTACCCAGGAGTGGAATCTCTGCATGCTAAACCTTTTGAGGAACTGCCAGAACTCTTTTCCAAAGTGGCTGAACCGTTTTACAATCCCATCAGCAATGTATGAAGGTTCCAGTTTTTCCATATCCTTATTAACATTTGTTATTGTCTGTCTCATAGCCATTCTAGACTATAATATAACATTATATTGTTATATTATTGTCTGTCTCATAGCCATTCTAGACTACAATAGTGTGAATGGCACCTCAATGTGGTTTTAATTTGCATTTCCCTGATGACTAATGATGCTGAACATCTTTTCATGTGCTTAGGAGCCATTCTTATCTCTTTAGTGAAATGTCTATATCTTTTGCCCATTGTTTATTAGGTTGTCTTATAAATAATTTGTAAGAATTCTCTGTATATTCTGGATGTAAATCCTTTATCAGATAAATATTTTGCAAATATTTTACACTAGTATGTTGCTTATCATTTTCTTTTTTAATTGTGTCTTTTAAGGGCAAAAGTTTTGAAATTTGATGAGGTCTAACTTGTCAACTTTTTCTTTTATTGATGGCACTTCTGCTGTTGTACCTAAGAAATGCTTGTCTAGACAAAAAACATTTGTCTAACCAAATGTCTCAAAGATGTTCTCCTATCTTCTAGAAGTTTTTACCGTGTGAGCTCTTACATTTCACTCAATTTTGAGTTCAATTTGTATATAATAGCAACCGAGGGTCTCAGTTAATCTTTTTTGCATGTGGATATCCAGTTGTCCCAGGTTTATTTGCTAAACAGACTATTCTTCTGCCTTGGTTCTTTTGTCAAAAATCAATAAAGTATCAATACAAAGATTTACTTCTGGACTCTAAATTCTGCTCCATTGTTCAATATGTCCAAGCTTATGGCAGTACCACATTGTCTTGATAACTATAGCTTTATAGTAAATTCTAAAACAGGAAAGTCAAAGACCACCATGATTTTCCTTTTCAAAACTATTTTATTTTATTTTTAAAGATTTTATTTATTTACTAGGAAGAGGGAGAGAGAGAGAGAAATCACAAGCAGGGAGAGCAGCAGATAAAGAGGGAGAAGCAAGCTCCCCAATTAGCAGGGAGCCCAATGCTTGATCCCAGGACTCTAGAACCATGACCCCAACGAAAGGCAGAGGCCTAACCAACTGAGCCACCCAGTTTGGGTGCTCCAGTTTGGACTATTTTACATGTTTTTCCATTTTCACATACATTTTAGGGTCTGTTAATCAATTTCTGCAGGGGAAAAAAAAAGCCCCTGGAAATTGGATGGGGAATTACACTGAATCTGCAGATCAGTTGGGGAGAACTATCCTCTTAACAGTATTAAATCTTCTCATTCTTGAACATGTAATGTCTCTCCATATTTTTTTTTTAAGATTTTATTTATTTATTTGACAGAGAGAGACACAGCGAGAGAGGGAGGTAACACAAGCGGAATTTTATATTTACAATGATCTATAATCTTCTGCTTGTCTGGGTATGGTGTCAAGGTGATACCGGTGTCATAGAATGAGTCTGTAAGCATTACATCTTTCTTTATTTTCTGGAAGGGCTTGTGGAATACTGGTATTATTTCTTCTTTAAATGTTAGATAAAATTCATCACTGAAGCCATTATGACTCAGTTTTTTTTGCTAGGGGAGTACAGAGAAGATTTTTAATTACTAAATTTATTTCCTTATTAAAGGTCTATTAAATTTTCCATATTTTTAAAGTCAGTTTTAGAAAAATTATAAATTTCTTGAAATTTGTCTAATTTATCGGGATTTGTTTTAAAATACTCCAATCTTGGGACGACTGAGTGGCTCAGTCAGTTAAGCGGCTGCCTTCGGCTCAGGTCATGATCCCAGGGTCCTGGGATTGAATCCTGCGTGGGATTCCTTGCCTGGTAGGGAGTCTGCTTCTCTCTCTACCTCTGCCTGCTGCTCTGCCTGCTTGTGCTCTCTCTCTCTCTCTCTCTCTGACAAATAAATAAATAAAATCTTAAAAAAAGAAATAAATAAAATATTCCAATCTCTACCTCCAAAATTCAGTAGGGAGGGTAACATAGATAAAGCAATATTTACAAAAATGTTGATTAACTATTGATGGTGGGTGATTATTACCCAGGAATTCACATTAATATTCTAATTTTGTATATGTTTAAAATTTTCTAATAAAAGTTTTAAAGAAGTAAACTGCATTGTTGTGAAGCAGTAACAATTAGAAAATACCCATTAAAAAAGATATTTATGATGAACTTCCTATCCCACCACATTAGAGAAATAATATATTACATAAAATATATACTTTAATATATTAATATATAAATTATTTATATTACTTTAATAATACATTCTATATTTTAATAATATAAATAATTCAATATATTAATACATAAATATATGTAAGGCATATCATGTCAATCAGATGATATGTGTATACTGTTCTATGATTCATATGTATATACAGTTGAACCTTGAACATCATGGGTTCAAACCACATGGGTCCACTTATACATGGATTTTTTTCAATAAATATAGTGTAGTACTATAAATGTATTTTCTAAGATTTCTTAATAATATTTTCTTTTCTCTAGCTTACTTTATTATAATATGTAATACATATAATACACACATTTTGTGTTAACCAACTGTTTATGTTACTGGTAAAGCTTCCAGTCAACAGTAGGCTATTAGCAATTAATTTTGATGAGTCAAAAGTTGTACATGGGTTTTCAACTGTGTGTGGGAGAGGGGAAGGGTAAGTGATCCTAACCCCCACATGGTTTATGTGGTAGAGCAAAGTTTTGAAAATATCTAAGATATTCTTGAAAAAGAACAAAGAGCAAAAAAAGAACTTGACCTAGCTGTTATCAAAACTTATTATAAAGTACTGTAAGTAAGATCATTTCATTAAGATATAAAAACAAATAACCCAGTAGAATAGAAGAAAGCACTACAGATCAGTAAGAAAAGGATGAACTATTTAATAAGTGTTACTGGAACACAGAGAAGAGAGAGGAAAGATAGGGAAATCTAGGGTCACTTAAATATTCTATTTCTTAACATGAAAACTAACAGCATAGGTTTTATTCCTATTTTTAAGTTTTATGGTCAAAGTTCCACAAAAGCCTCAAACAGAAACAGAGTAGTAAACAAATACATAAAACTATCACTGAGATTTCACAACTAATATTTTGTCCAATTTCCTTCATTGATTTTTTAACTGAACTGTTTTAAAGTAAATTACAGATATAATGACATTTAACTATTCTATACAGTATTTTATTATGTATCTTTTTAAAAAATATTTTATTTATTTATTTGACAGAGATCACAAGTAGGCAGAGAGGCAGTCAGGGGAGGGGGAAGCAGACTCCCTGCTGAGCAGAGAGCCTGATGTGGGGCTTGATCCCATGATCCTTGACCCTGGGATCATGACCTGAGCCTAAGGCAGAGGCTTAACCCACTGAGTCACCCAGGAGCCCCTATTTTATTATGTATCTTTAAAAGTAAGGTCATTGTTGGGCATCTGGGTGGCTGTTGGTTAAATTGATTTCAGCTCAGGTCATGATCTCAGGGTCCTGAGATCGATCCCCATGTTGGGCTCCAAGCCAAGTATGGAGCCAGCTTAGAGATTCTCTCTCTTTCCCTTCTTTCTGCCCCTCCCCACTGTTCGCCTGTGCTCTTTCTCTCCCCTTGCCAAATTTTTTAAATTTAAAAAAATAAAAATAAGGCCATTTTGTAATCATAATAGCATTTTCACAGCTAATAAAATTGACAATAATTCCTTAATACTATATAGTATACCTCTCATATCCAAATTCCCTTAAATGTTCCAAAAATATTTGTTCAAACTAAGATCCAGAGTCCATATATTTTGTTTGCTTACTTCATCTCAATTCTTTACTTTTAAAATATATCTCTATGTTAAACACTTAAAATATTATCTTCCCCTCAACTTTTTACTTTGGAATTTCTAAATTTTCCAACAGCTGAAAGAACAGTAGACTAAACATCCATATGTCCTCACCTAGATTCCTGCTACGTTTAGTTTCTCCCACTACTCCTAGGTATAAGCACATACATACACTCCTATATGTGCACTTGCACAAACATGCACACACACACACACACACACACACATACATGCTCCTCTTTCTCTTTTTGGCTAAATCATTTAAAAGTGAGTTGCTATAAATATCAGCATGCATTTCTTTTCTTTTTTTTTTTTTTAGATTTTTTTTTTTTTTTTTTTTATTTGACAGAGAGAGATCACAAGTAGACAGAGAGGCAGGCAGAGAGAGAGAGAAAGGGAAGCAGGCTCCCTGCTGAGCAGAGAGCCCGATGTGGGACTCGATCCCAGGACCCTGAGATCATGACCTGAGCCGAAGGCAGCGGCCCAACCCACTGAGCCACCCAGGTGCCCTCAGCATGCATTTCTTTTTTTTTTTTTTAAAGATTTTATTTATTTATTTGACAGAGAGAAATCACAAGTAGATGGAGAGGCAGGCAGAGAGAGAGAGAGAGGGAAGCAGGCTCCCTGCTGAGCAGAGAGCCCAATGCGGGACTCGATCCCAGGACCCTGAGATCATAACCTGAGCCGAAGGCAGCGGCTTAACCCACTGAGCCACCCAGGCGCCCCTCAGCATGCATTTCTTAAGAATAAGGATATTCTCTTAAATATTACACCTTTCTACATGGATAGTTCATAATATACAAATGAAACAAAAAAAATGTTAGAAGAAACATTTAGGACCTTGGAGAAAAGCCTATGTAGTTGACTAATTCAAGTATATATAAAAAAAGCAAACAAAATAATTTCTGCACAGGATAAAGTCCCATAAACGAAGTCAAAAGATATACAATAATCTAATGGAAAACTGTGCAAAGGACAAGAAGAGACAGTTTTCAAAAAAGGAAAATACAAGTGGCTTTTTAAATATATGAAAAGATGTACTATCTCACTCTTCATAAAAGAAATGCAAATTAATGCTACACTACATTACTGAAGATTGGCAAATCCAAAAGCTTAGTTACACACTATCCTGGCACAGTTGCACCATGGTAATATACTAACATGTACTGGCAGTGAAACTTTGAATTGATACATCCATTATGGAAGGCAACTGGCCAAATAATAAAAATTACACATATATATATCCTTTTTTGCTATCTGTGTTTGGTAGGGTAATTCTGCTTCTAGAACCTATTGTTTTACCTGCAAACATATAATGTTATAAAATGCAAATTTATTCACTGTAGTATTGTTGGTAAAAACAAAAGACTAGAAATGACTTAACTGTTCATAATTAAACATTCTGACTGGTTCAATAAATTTTGTTATATTCACACACGCAGGCATAAAAAAGAATGAACATTTTTACTTATATAGAAAGACCTCCAAGTTACATTAATTGAAACAAAAACAAAAAACACAATTACAATATTCTCCTATTAAGAAAAAGGATGAAAAAAGAACATGTATGTTATTGTGCTTTTACATGCATATTATGTGTAGGTGATGCAGAAAACTGGATGACAAAAGCACAAGTAACAGAACAGAAGGGAGATTATTCCATACCCATTTGTTTTAATAAGATATATTAAAATGTTAAAAAGTATAATAAAAAAGATATTTAAAACTTACTGATTTTATTTTAAACAGAAAGCAAAAAGCTACCAAGTTAGTGATAGCAAAATAAACAAGAAACTTACTTTTGTGGCTTCCATTATAATTTTGTTAATCTTCTCTTTATCTAATCCTTCCATTCCGGCTTTATTATCATTAAGTCCCACTCTAAGCAGAAGATCATCTTTGTAATTTCCACTCTTTTCCTTGGTGTTATCCATGGTGTAAACTTAAAACTTTTCTATTATCTGAAAAAACATAAAAAATAAGCAGTGCTTTTTAAAGCATTCGTGGTGAGGAAATGGGCACTTAAAAGTTAAAATGAGGGGCGCCTGGGTGGCTCAGTGGGTTAAAGCCTCTGTCTTCGCTCAGTCATGATTCCAGGGTCTGGGGATCAAGTCCTGCATCCAACGCTCTGCTCAGCAGGGATCCTGCTTCCCTCCCTCTCTCTGTCTGCCTCTCTGCCTATTTGTGATCTCTCTCAAATAAATAAATAAAATCTTTTTTAAAAAAAGTTAAAATGATATATAATCTCCCAAACAAGTAAAATATTTAAGAATTTTTAGCAATTGAGGAATTATTACTACTCAGATTTTTAAATTACTATCCCTAGACTATTGTACTTTCAGAGGGAATGATGGAATTAACATTTCCTGCAACTTTTTGCCCACTACTATCTTTGGCACTTCACACTTGAACCTCACACAGTAACCCTGCCCTGAAAACTAAATTTTATTATCCCCAATATAGAGAGAAAAGAAACCTGAGTCTTAAAACATGTTTACTGATGCCAATTTTCTAATAAGAGACAATATCTGTGTTGAAATCCAGGCCTGAGTCCAAAGTTTGTGTTTTTCACATATTAACACACTGTATAGGAAATAAATACAAAATAACACTTCCTCTCCAAATCATGATAAGTTCAATAGCATTCATTACCCACTGTATACAGAGTTCCATGTTTTTTTTTTCCAATTTATTTATTTTCAGAAAAACAGTATTCATTATTTTTTCACCACACCCAGTGCTCCATGCAAGCTGTGCCCTCTATAATACCCACCACCTGGTACCCCAACCTCCCCCCCCCCCCGAGAGTTCCATGTTTTAAAGCAGTAGGAAAAAATACAGAAAAAGAAATATGTTGACTTCTAGGACATTATTGCATTTTATACTGTTATGTGACTTCTAAAGTTAAGAAAAATCCTTTTGTATAATAATTCTTTAATATCTTTAAATAGTTCTTTATCATTTACTTTCCCATATTTAGCTTTTTAAAATATTAATAGTAACCATGCAAGACAGATTTGGTTATTCTCATTCTATGGAGATAGAAATTGGAGTTTCAAGAAGGTTAAGGGAATTGGCCATCCTAAGTCTGCTAATGAGCAAAAGAACTGGTGTGAATCCAAGTCTTCTTACTCCAAGCTAATACAGTTGCCATAACATCACAGCTGTTTCCAATTTGAGCCCACTTATGCTACAAAGAAATGACCAGGTGAACAGCTGCCATGCATCTAACAATAAATTATGCCAGGGATTTATTTGCATGATTTAGAGAGGGCTCATTTATTCTGTTTATTCTCTGCTGTCTTAAGGACCTTTTCTTTTCCTTTTTTTTTTTAGATTGACATCCATCACCACACATATTTACACAATGTCTTTTCTTGTGATGAGAAGTTTTAAGATCTCTTCACAACTTACAAATATATGATACAGTATTAACTATAGTCACCATCCAATACATTAAACCCCCATAATTTATTTATTTGATAGCTGGAAGTTTGTACCTTTTGACCACCTTTACCCATGCCACCTACCCCACCCCACCTCTAGTAACTACCAACTGTTCTCTGCATCTATGAGTTCAGGTTGTTGTTGCTGTTATTTGATTCCACATACGAGATAAATAAATCAGGTCGGGGGTAGGATCCAGATATCAGAATTTTTTAAGGCATGCTCAGGTTAGTCCAATGTGCCCATTACTATCTAAAGTTCTTGTGGCACCTGGGTGGCTCAGTGGGTTAAAGCCTCTGCCTTGGTCTCAGTTCATGGTCTCAGGGTCCTGGGATCGAGCCCCGCATCAGGCTCTCTGCTCAGCAGGGAGCCTGCTTCCTCCTCTTTCTCCGCCTGCCTCTCTGCCTACTTGTGATCTCTCTCTGTCAAATAAATAAATAAAAATCTTAAAGTTCTTAAATATTTTACTTGTTTGACAGATTCTGTATCATTGGTGCTATTATTTCCCAGTGTCCAAGAGAATATAGACTAGTTTTCTGTTTTTATCATTTGACTTTTCTCCCCAGCTATCACATTCAGCCAAACAGCACCCTACATTTTGTGTTATGCTTTAGTAGCCCAATTACTTAACATTTTCTAATAAGACTGGTGAATGTAATTCATTCATATTTCCCCCAAACCAACACTACTGAAGAGTTAAGAGGCTGAATGCAGACATAATACACTTAAGTTGCCTTGTCCTTTATTTATTTTTAAAGATTTATTTATTTGAGAGAAAGAGAGCATGAGTGGGAGGGGCAGAAGGAGAGGAGAGAATCACTGCCAAGATATCTCAGGCAGACTCTGTGCTCAGCACAGACAGAGCCCATCTTGGGGCTCGATCTCATGACATGATGATCATGACTTAAATTGAAACCAAGGGTCAGACACTCAACTGACTGTGCCACCCAGGCTCCCCAAGCTGCCTTGCCCTTTAAATGATGAAATGTATGAAAGGGAAAGAAATATTTATTGAATGTCTATTATTTCATAAAGAATATATTGGCCCCAAAACTCTGAGAAGTATTGCTTTTGGTCCCAAATTAGATCAGAAGAACTGGGTTATTACCAGCAATGCTGGTACCAGTCAAAGTTGTGATAGGTAAAGTTAGTTTTCAGCTACCTTCCTGTCTTGTTGACGCCCAGTTACCACATCATTTATGTCTAGTTTCATGAGGATAAGTTAACTATCCTCTACATGTTAATGACTTCCAACTTTATAGCTGCAGTCCAAATGCCCATCTGGCATCCTAAATTTACCATGTCCAAAACCAGTCTTGTCATCTGCCTCCATCCCTCAAACCAGTTCCACTTGGATGCAGCCCTGAGCCTCATCTCAGTTGATGGCAACACCATTCCCTTCCAATTGCTCATGCAAATAACCTTGTCATCATCCTTGAGCTCCCTTTCTCACACACACCACATCCAAATTGTCAGCAAATCCTATGAACTCTGATTTCAAAATGTACTCTGAATTTAACCACTTGTGTACTGTCATTGTTTTCACTCTAGTCTGAATCACCATAATCTCTTGTCTGGATTAATGCAACAGACTCTTATATAGTCTGTTTCTGCCCTCCATGTCGTCAGTTATCAACACATTGGCCCAACTGATTCTTCTAAATCACAAGCGGAGTCACACCACTCTTCGTTGAAAACTATACAATGGCACACTAACCTTACTCCGGAATAAAAGCCAAAATCACAACAGAATCTGGATTCCAGGGGCGCCTGGGTGGCTCAGTTGGTTGAGCAACTGCCTTCGGCTCAGGTCACAGTCCTGGAGTCCCGGGATCGAGTCCCGCATCGGGCTCCCAGCTCCATGGGGAGTCTGCTTCTCCCTCTGACCTTCTCACCTCTCATGTTCTCTCTCACTGTCTCTCTCAAAATAAATAAATAAAATCTTAAAAAAAAAAAAAAAAGAATCTGGATTCCAATTACCTGTTACCTGTCTACCCTCTTACCTAATACTCTCCCCCTTGCTCACTACTCTCCAGGCACACTGGTCTCTTCGCTGTTCCTCAAATCTGGTAGGCACATTCTAACCTTGAACTCTCTCCTTTAGGGTTCTTCAGCTAGTTATTCTTTTGACTAAACTCCCTTCAAGTGTTTGCTTAAATGTTACCTTCTCAATGCGGATTTACCCTGACCTCCTTATTTAAATTGCAGCCTGAGTAACACCTCCCACCCCCCTCTTCCTAATGCCCCATGTTTTTATAGCCCTTATCATTTCCTAACATAGTAATAAACATAGGTTTACTTGTTATGCTTATCATCTATCTCTCCTGTGAATATGGAAGTTCCAACAGGGCAGGGAACTTTGTTTTTTATTTGTTTTAACTGATATATCCCAAAAGCCTCAAACAGTACTTGGCAGAGAGTAGGTGCTCAATAAATAATCTGCTGAATAACTGAACTCAGTTTATATCATTTTTTTGTTCTCTTATTCACATAGCAAGATTACACAGTTATATTAAAAGATTGTGACAGGGACGCCTGGGTGGCTCAGTTGGTTGGACGACTGCCTTCGGCTCAGGGCGTGATCCTGGAGTCCCGGGATTGAGTCCCACATCGGGCTCCCAGCTCCATGGGGAGTCTGCTTCGCTCTCTGACCTTCTCCTCGCTCATGCTCTCTCTCACTGTCTCTCTCTCTCAAATAAATAAATAAAATCTTTAAAAAAAATAAAATAAAATAAAAGATTGTGACAAAAACTACTTTTCTAAAGTTAATAATTTTAAAATATTTTAATATAATAAATAAATTTATATATAAATTTAAATAATAAATAATAAAATAATTTTAAAATACTTGTAGTTTTTCCTCATTTCAACATTAAATATGTAATGACAGGTATATGAGTTGATTTTATAAACTTTATTTTCCTAAGATATTTGATAGTTAAAATGATTAAAGCTTTTGGGAGTTATATTAAAATATAAGAGAATTTTGATTTTACATGTTAGGATGCTTGCTAAGTCCCATCAATACTCAAAAGATTCTAGCTTATATTTATTCTTTGGGAAATTAAATTGCCTTGTTTAATTTTTTTGATTTAATAATTTTCAATTATATCTAAATCTACAAAAAATTACTGAACAAAGTTAATAAAACATACTAAGTTTTTTTTTTTAAACATACTAAGTTTTAATATACTTGAATTCCTATGAGTTTGTTTTAGTACTATCATTTATGTCCCCATGGTGAGCCTGCTTTTGTTTTTATTGGTTAGTGTTTCGGTTATTTACAAATTTCTGGAATCTCTCATTAGCCTGGTTATCTCTGTTCTCCCCATTAGTTCTGACTAAATTTCTTTAGAAATCCATAAACTGAAATGGAGAGCTAGCTCCCAGCAGAGATGATC
The DNA here is from genome assembly GCF_020171115.1 of Neogale vison. Taxonomy (NCBI): domain Eukaryota; kingdom Metazoa; phylum Chordata; class Mammalia; order Carnivora; family Mustelidae; genus Neogale; species Neogale vison. The sequence continues at coordinate 215,278,072 of NC_058091.1, forward strand.
ACATAATATTCACAGAAGTTGCACAAAAGGTTATCACAAAGTATTTTTCAGGGAAGTGAAATTTAATATTACTTTAAATGGCTTTGTGAGGGAAGTAATAATGTAAGTGCCTAGTGGCATCTGGGGTATAATAAACTCTCAATCAATAGTTAATTATTAAAGTTAAGCCAAATTTCCAGAGCTGTGAAAATCACTAGTCTGATTTTCCTTACTTCTCTCTCTTCAAGATACAGAAACTTGGAAGGAAAAAAAATCACTATAAGCATCCTCAAGAAAAAGCCAAAGTTCATGGATCACATGGATGAATTTTGTTTTGCTCCCGAAAAGGTATTTGTCCTATGATTATGAAAATGAAAATAAAACATTTTTATAGCTTGATACTACAAAGACAGTCTGTTTCACTTCAACTCAAAAGCACAAATGGTTACACAACGCAAAGGAAAGAACTTGGGTTCTTGTGGTTTAGTATATTGGTTTAAAAGCACATTCTCCCTGAAAATATTCAAATTCTACCCAGTCTCATTCTAACAGTAACTATTCAGGTTACCACTTAAAAAAATATAAGGCCAACCTTTGTTTTTGATGGTAGTAGGGATGGAAAATTAGATTTTTTTCAGCAGGAGTTCTGAGGAAGAAGTTTTAGAGTGCTAGGATTTCTCCTACCTATAAAAAGCTCACAAAACTATGTAAACAATATCACAAGTGATTATCACATTGAACAAAATCACCCGGAATTAATCTATCAGAAAATATGTAAAACACACTAAGGATAGTAAGAGAGATAAAGGAGAGAAGGTGGAGAGGAAAGGTGGGGGGAAAGAGGACAAGGAAAACTAAACTAAAAAAACTAAATTATAGTAAGGTCCTAGGTGGAGGCTTGCTTCCTATTTCTAACACACTATAAATAACCAAACCCAAAAATCCTTCCAGAAAAACCTGTATATTTCTTAAGGACAAATATTATTTTTGATCCTCTAAATGTTCAAATATTTAACATGTTTGTTTGAACAGATTAAACAGATTAAATAAAACTTCAGGCTGTGATTAAATGTTTTTACTATCTACATTTAAATGCTATGAATTAAGAATATTACCCTAGTTTTAATTTCCCAGTTAATGCCTGACTAAACATTTTTCATTTATTATTATAAAAATATTTTTAAATTTTTAAGAAAACAAAAATCACAACCCCAAAATTTTAAGATTTTCTACGTTCTCCTCCTATTATTTTACACACACCTATGTGACCACATATACTCAAACTACATGCACAAAGTTTTTATATGATGGGAATGAGGGCATGGATGCAACTTTGTATTTCTGGCTTTAGTTTTTAATATCTTTGCAAAATAAGATGTACAAAAAATTCAAAATTATTTCAGAATGAATTATTTGAAAGATTTTAAATGTATATGTATCACTGAGAGAAATAATAGAAATAATGTAACTCTACAGATCCCAAACCACGGGGATGTATGCTAAAAGCAAACACAAGTTTTCACCAAGGATATAGTTTTGTTTTTTTTTTTTTTTGGATATAAAGTTTTTGAGAGAACTATGTATATATTCTCTTTGATTGCCTTTTTCCTTCCTGAGCTTTCTATTCATTTAATTTACTCCAATGAAGAAGAATGGGATAGAAGGCTCTTAAAAAGCCTACACTCTATCTAATCTTAGAGACATATAAAATTCACTTTTATATAATAAATAATTGAAGTTATCTGCTTCTTTAGTACAGAATGAAAAATATCCTGATACAAAACACATTAATTAATATTTCGATTCAATGTAAATTCTCCAAAGCTCAGTGTGTTAAGTTTCTATTTTGATGATGAGTCACATATTTGATAAAGTCTTCCAGAACCTTTAACAATGATGACTTTGTTTACACTCTGAAATAAGGGCACTCAGGACATTTAACAATTGTGAAAAATTAACTTTATATCTTATAGAAGTCGACTATTTCTGAGAATGTTGATTCATTAACACGAAGGAAGTATACTGAGAGGTTCTTTCTTTGGGTATTAGGTTCTTTCTTTGGGTATTATTAGATCAAGACAGCAAAAATATTCACTTACATAGACTGATACTGTACAGACTAATGTTGTTTTAGTTGAGGTATACAGTAAAATACATAAATTTAAAGGGACAGTTGAAAACATATGTTTTTAGAAAAAGAGAAAATGGTCCTCCTGTTGTACCTTTTTGGTACTGATTTTTTTTTTAAGTTCTACAATCTCTAGTGTTACTTTTAATATAAAATTACATATGAAGCCAGGATAATAGGTGGGGTTATATTACTAATAGGAAATTGAGCTATTACAGTATTTATCACTATACTACATCCTACATTATTAGAAGCATAATATTCAATAACAAAGTTGTACATGATATTATTTTATTTTCTTATCCTGGAAATGATGCTTTCAATTATCCCTCTGCTACACTGTTCTAGTGTTTTCTTGATATTGTTCATGATATTATTTCATGTTCTAGTACTGCTGATTTCTTAGATTTCCTATAGCTCTAATTAGTCTACCATAGGAGTTTATTTTTTAAATTTATTTATTTTTGAAGATTTATTTATTCATTTGAGAGAGAGAGTGCATACATAGGCAAGAAGAGGGGTAGAGGGAGAGAATTCTCAAGCAGAGTGTGGAGCCCAAGGCAGGACTCCAATCCAGAACCCTGAGATCATGGTCTGAGCTCAAACCAAGAGTCAGATGCTAAACCAACTAAGCCACCCAGGTACCCATCAGAGTAAGAGTTTAAATTATATCCAGAATATTCCCCAAAATAATCTCTAGAGCTCTACTTTAGAACATGTACATTTAAAAAATGTAAATACATGCTAAATATTTATATTAACAGACAATTTTAATCCCTTAATCTAAAAATGTACTTGTGTTATGTATATGATCTCACAGGTAAGCAAGATAAATCTCTACCTCTGGAGGACACCATAATTTTATTTAAATTTATATAAAAAAATGGGGGCGCCTGGGTGGCTCAGTCATTAAACATCTGCCTTTGGCTCAGGTCGTGGTCCTGGGATCCTGGGATCAAGCCCCACATCAGGCTCCCTGCTTAGCAGGAAGCCTGCTTCTCCCTCTCCATTCCTCCTGCTTATGTTCCCTCTCTCACTGTGTCTCTGTCAAATAAATAAATAAAATCTTTAAAAAAATAATAAAATAAAAAAGGAAAATGAATTCCATGCCGCAGTGTCCTGGAAATCTTTTTTAAAAAATTTCTAATCTAGTAATTGTTGGAAATATTTTTCTTATCCCAACCAGACCGCAAAGGGTGAAGAGTCAAAGTAGATGCTGAAATCCATTTATTTCAGCAGAGATTACAACCATATAGCTTGTTACCTCCTTTACTCAAAGACCTGAAGCTAAGAATAATAGCAACCTAGTTTTGGGCTTTAAAATCTGGCTTCTCACTATATGATTATAATTTTTAAAAGATTAAAATACTCATCATTATCAAAGCTTTGTAAGAGCTTGAATTTCTCAGATTTCAGAATTTTAAACCATAATGGCTCTAGCATATTTGCAAGACCTCTTAAGTTAATATTTTTGCCAAAACCACTTACCTAATGCTTTTGGGGCTCCCTGCTCAGTGGGGAGTCTGCTTCTTCCTCTCCTCCCCATTTGTACTCTCTGTCACTATCTCTGTCTTTCTCTCTCAAATAAATAAGATCTTAAAGAAAAGAATAACTCATTTCTATACTGCCAAATATACTAAGAAACCTAATTTAACCCACAAATGAAATATGCATTTATTTTTATTTTTATTTTTTTAAAAGATTTTATTTATTTGACAGAAGGAGATCACAAGTAGGCAGAGAGGCAGGCAGAGAGAGGGGAAAGCAGGCTCCCCACTGAGCAGAGAGCCCGATGTGGAGCTCGATCCCAGGACCCTGAGATCATGACCTGAGCCAAAGGCAGGGGCTTAACCTGCTGAGCCACCCAGGCGCCCCATGCATTTCTTAAAAAAAAAAAACAACAATTTATTTATTTGAAAGAGAGACTGAGTGAGCAAGACAACACAAGCCAGAGGAGCAGCAGAGGCAGAGGGAGAAGCAGGCTCTCCACTAAATAGGGAGCCTAACTCAGAGCTGGAGCTCAACGCAGGGCTCAATCCCAGGACCCCGGGATCATGACCTGAACTTAAGGCAGATGCTTAACGAATTGAACAACCGACGTGTCCCATACAAATGAAATATGCATTTCTTAATACTACTAAAATAATTACCTTTAAAAATTCTTCATAGATGGTAATAAAATGAAGAAAAAGTTACAACAAATGAATACTATAATATGCAATTAAGTGAAACACTTCTTACAAATAGAAGAAGCAGAAGCAGGATGATGGGATGTCACACAAGAAAATGGGTTATGAAAGAAGGTGGTGACTTCCATCTTAGATGTTCTCATTCTCAACTTGGATTACTCACGCTGGGGAAACCAGCAGCTATGTGAGGCAGCCTGACAGAAGGTCCATGTGAGTGCGTTTGGAAGCAGATCCTCTTCCAGTCCAGTATTCAGATGAAACTGCAGCCCTAGGGCGCCTGGGTGGCTCAGTGGGTTAAGCCGCTGCCTTCGGCTCAGGTCATGATCTCAGGGTCCTGGGATCGAGTCCCACATCGGGCTCTCTGCTCAGCGGGGAGCCTGCTTCCCTCTCTCTCTCTCTGCCTGCCTCTCTGCCTACTTGTGATCTCTCTCTGTCAAATAAATAAATAAAATCTTTAAAAAAAAAAAAAAAAAAAGAAACTGCAGCCCTAGATAACAGCTTGACTGCAACCTCATGATCCAGAGACACCCAGTTAAGCCATGCTGGGATCCTTGATCTACTAAAACTGTTAGATAATAAATTAATAGCTTACTTTTAAATTCTGTAATTATCTCTTTATGGATCAGCACTGTACAGAGACCAAAGTTTGAGTAACACTGCTGGAAAACAGTTGTATCCTAAAGATTAGTAATACTGTTGTTTGAACAAAGGTGAAAATTTTACATATACTAGTAAAATAATCAACTGAGTAACTTTTATGCCAAATAAATTTTTCTGCTAGAGTGTGTACAAGAAAAAAAGGCAAGTTTTTTTTGTAGTACTTAATAAAGCTAAAATATAAATTTCAAGAGGGTAATACCTGGTATAGTGCTAGGCCACTGAGCTTGTTACTTAAAAAATAAATGTTGAATGAGTGAATGATGGGTAAATTAATATACAGAAAATAATAAGGGGCGCCTGGGTGGCTCAGTGGGTTAAGCCGCTGCCTTCGGCTCAGGTCATGATCTCAGGGTCCTGGGATCGAGCCCCGCATCGGGCTCTCTGCTCAGCAGCGAGCCTGCTTCCCTCTCTCTCTCTCTCTGCCTGCCTCTCCATCTACTTGTGATTTCTCTCTGTCAAATAAATAAATAAAATCTTTAAAAAAAATAAAAATAAAAAATAAAATTAATGGTAATACCTCAGTGAAGTCTTTTTAAATGCAGTAACTATAAAAATTAACATTTGGATCTTACAGTGTTTTACGTGTATAATTCTATTTAATTTTCCTAAGAAATGAGGAAACGATGGTGTGAAGACTTAGATGTACCTTAGATAAAATAATAATTGGTGAATTTGAGACTGTATTTTAGGCCTAGCTTCAAAACCCTCATGCTTAGCCATTACATGATAAATACAAAGAAGGTAAAATAAAAAATTACTGAAATCTTATCAAAAAAGAAGGAACAGTGTTTTTTTTTTTTGTAGATTTCGTGGAATGTGAAGGTGGTATAAATAATAGATAAAATCATTTATTACTGTAATATAAAACAAAATTTATGGCCTTACCTTATTTTTAGATGATATCATGATTTTGAAAACTCTCTAAAAGCCTAAGAAGTCTCTGAATGAAGAATATGAGATAATGACGAGGAAACAAAAATAAAATTATTAAAATATGATGTCCGTTCAGACTGTACTAAAATGTATTTGGGAATGAACTGCAGACCTTTCTAGTGATCCAAAGGGTAATATATTCAATAATCATGGCATCTAAAACAAAGAGTTCACTTCTACCAGGGACTGTCTTATGTAATAATACCAATAAAAATTAATTTCTGCCTAAAGCCAACATAAAACAAAGGGAAAACATTATTTAAAAAAAAAAAAAAAAGAATTTTCTGAGGAGCCTAAGTGGCTCAGTCGGTTAAGTGGCTGCCTTCAGCTCAGGTCATGATCCTGGCTGGGGTCCTGGGATAGAGCTCCACAATGGGCTTCCTGCTCAGCAAGGAGCCTGCTTCTCCCTCTCCCTGCCGCTCCCCTTGATTGTGCTTTCCCTCTCTCTGTCAAATAAATAAAATCTTTTGAATAAACAAAATATAGAAAGAAAGAAAGAAAGAAAGAAAGAAAGAAAGAAAGAATCTTCTCTGAAAATGAAAACTTCCTAAATCTGGTCTCTGTACAAGTCAAAGTAGCAGCAGAAGTGATTTCTTTACAATACTGTCAGTGGTTTCTTCCTTTTTCAAAATATATCCAACCTCTCTAAATGTGGGGGGGGGTGAGGAAGATGCAAATAAAAAGCATGAAATTCCATAAAGGTTGGCCACATTGTTAAAAATACATATAAATAAATGATAACATTTTCAAACAACTTCTTTATGTTAAGCAGGTACTAAGTGTTTAAAAAGCATTCTCTCATGATTACTCACTAATTTAGATATTATCTCACTAAAGTATATATTGGTAAAATACATAAGGAAATTGAATCTTAGGGAATTTATGTAATTCACCGAGGATCACCCAGAGGTGTCCAAGCTGAAATTAAAATAGAAGATTCTGGCTCCAGAGCCCACATTCCTTAATCAGTATGCTAAATATATAATGAAGATGCCAGCAGGCTTATCTTATTTTTTTAATTATTGAAAGATACTTTAATCAGATATAAATTTGACAGGCTTTTTTTTTCTTTCAGTAGTTTAAAGATGTTGCTCCACTGTTTTCTAGCTTCCATAATTGTTAAGATCATGATAGTTCATACTGTTGTTCCCTGTATGTGATATGTCATTTCTTTCTGACTGTTTTCAAGTTTTTCTCTTCATTTTTGGTTTTCCTCAGTTTGGCTATGATGTACCCAAGCACAATTCCCCTCCCCAAAAGAAAGAGCTCCTCCAGGTTCCTGTATTTTCCATGAACACCCTCCCTTACTTCTACTTCCTCTTCATCTGTCCTTTTAAAGATATGAAAGTTTTCTGTCCTTGACATACAGCAGCAGTGCTCTTCTCAAGCTCTCCTATCTCATATTGCATACATTTACATTTTCCCCCAAAATTACCCTCAGGGAGGAAGAGAAAAAACACTTCCTGAGCCTTAAAAATATCCTGACCCTTTTGTCAAGAATGTGAATAACAAAATCTGTTTAAATTATGCACCTGTTAAACTTCTGTCTGCAGTATCATATATTAATCTTAATCACAAAATAGTTTGGGTTTCACCCCATAAAAAAGTAACAATAATCACTAGAAAGAAGCAAAGTTTTTTTTAGAAAAGATCTTCATCTCTGGAATTTATTAGCATTTTTTCATAGATTTTTCACATGTCTGCTTGAGGGCAAAAGAAAATATTTCTACAGGTAGGGCACCAATCCCTTTGACTTCACTTTGGTTTTTGATAATTCTCTCAGATCATGATTTATACAGTGTGGTTCTACTATGAAATGCTTGTTACGATGGGATCCCATGATTGCCATGCTTTTCCTATGCAAAAAACCAAAACTTCTGTCAATATTTTATCATTAACTATTCTCAATGGGCAAATATTAAACACTTTATAAACGATTTTTTATACATCTATTTTTAACGCAAAATTTTCACTGGATTGTATAAAGATAAATTAACTAGTAGTATACATACTTTGATCTTTAATCAAGTACTTTGGAATCTTTAGGATGAATGCTTTATTTGGTCAAATCATTATTATTTTGGAATTAAAATGGCTAACCCTTTTACTTGAGATAGGAGAAGGAAATACAAACTAGTTTGTGGCTGGTTATAAAAGAAAGATTAAGGAATATAATTAATTAACCTATGGCTTAAAAGAATCTATTAGACTCAGTTTTAGTTTTAGTTTCTTCTACGAGCAACTTTATTGTAAGCACATATATTTCATACCTTATTTTTTCTTAGAAACCTTCCAATGAACAAAATATTAAATTTTTAACAGAATAAAATTCACTCTATCTTACAATTTCTATATGGATTCGATTCTTACAGATTGAAGATACCTTATAGCGATCCCTTTATAAATGAATGAAAGCTACATTATGGTATCTTAGGGAACTTACTTTCTTATATCTTGAATATTTTGCTATTTCATTATCCTAGGAATTATTAAACATTTATGCTAAAAGATAAAATAATAAGAAAGTAAAATAATGGAATCATCAGAAAGATGACCTGGCAGTGAAATAAATTATCACTATTATATCATCCTTCAGTTTTCTAATTGTGTTGCCCACAGTATCACATCTTTGAAGGAAAAGTATAAGAAAAATATAGATAATATACACTATTTTTGCAAGGGGTTGGGTTTTGGTAGCTTTCAATGATGAAAGTTTTTAATGAAAGCTAAACATAGTTGAAAGTTCTGAATTTTTCACTTTCTGCCCATACTGGCAAAGATAAGAAAACTGACAGAAGAGTTTCATAATTATTAGACAAATATGAAGATGAATGTAAATAAACTAATTGCACTCTTGACCATAATGATGGTGAAGTTGATCTTAAAAACAAAATCTCAGAGTATGAATTTTCAGATGACTCAAATACATATCTTCTCAAATTTAAGAATCAATGAGTAAACAATGAATTTGTAAGAAAAGCAAATATGGCATTCCCATCCAGTTAGTCATTCAACAGGAAGGAATTAATCACAGAGTATTTTGCAACAAGAACTTGGAACATCCCATTTTGTTAACAGGACATATGACAGTTTATGATATTTATGCACTAAAAGTTACTTAATATGGCTTGTAAATCAGCAAATGTCTAAGGCAGATGTGTATATAAAGGGGAAAGGAAGGAAATACATGATGTAGAAATGAAGACCTTATTGGACTTGTATTTCTAAGGGTGTTTAAATATTTTCATAAGAATGAAAATATTTTATAATTATGGAGGAAAGAAAATTGATGTCTTCTCTTTAACAAGATTATGAGATATCAAAGTTTTCAATATTACTGCATTTTGATGTTATAAGCACAAGATAAAGAACCAGACATAATGATAAGCTAGAATCTATTAAAGATGCATATTATACCTGGAAGCTTTATTTATAAGATGGAAAGATCCAGGATCATGCATAAAAATTGATGAGTAGCTACTCGCTTTCAAAGGACATTCATTACTCACTTTAGAAAAATATAGAATAAAAATTTGTTTACTAAGATTCAATTTTTATTGCAATCCCTAATGAAGTTGTTGTTCATCATCTCTTGTTTGTTACTTCTCAAGATTATTCATAAAATTACTCAAAAATATAAAAAATAAAATGATAGATCCAAATGACTATTTTTTCTGAGAAATACTCTTATACTAAGAGTTAAATCAATACATAATTCCTTTATCAACATTAGATAAAAGAATAATTGCAAAAGAAATCACTTAAATTATCTATAGATAATTAAATCATAGACTTGCTAGCATACCCCTTTAGTTATCACAGATAAGTCCATAAACTGTCTCTATAATATACTACTGCAGCTTAAAAATGTATGTGGATAAATTTTCTTCAAAAGAAAAACTTCAGGGGCGCCTGTGTGGCTCAGTGGGTTAAGCCGCTGCCTTCGGCTCAGGTCATGATCCCAGGGTCCTGGGATCGAGTCCCGCATCGGGCTCTCTGCTCAGCAGGGAACCTGCTTTCCTCTCTCTCTCTCTGCCTGCCTCTCTGCCTACTTGTGATCTCTCTCTGTCAAATAAATAAATGAATAAAAGAAAAACTTCAAACTAAAGAGAAACTATGTAACATACCCAGAATGTAATCAGGCTCTAACAGATTCTCAAAAGTTTAATCATTTCAGGATAATAGTTGTCTTTGCTTTTGTTTTTTGAGTCTAAAGTCAATTTTATATATATTGAAAGTACATATTATAAGTCTCTGAGTTTCAAAGTCCTAGCTAGACTATTAATTAGCTACGACTTTGGGCAACTCAGTTAACTTCTCTGAGCATTAATTTCTTTATATGTAAATAAGGATGTCTATTTTGCAGGATTTTTGTGACGTGTGAACACCAAACATAATAAACCTAAAGCAATGTCTAATATTGAGTAGGTTCTTAACAAATAATACTTACTCCTTACAAAAAGCCATGCTGGAATTTGGTTCTTTAGTCTCTCATTAGTTTTAACCTGTTAGTAATTTTTTCTCCTGAGCCTTGTTAATTGCAGTTCCTATAGCTTCTCTTTATTTATTTATTTATTTATTTACCTATTTTAAAATATTTTATTTATTTATTTGACAGATAGAGATCAGGAGTAGGCAGAGAGGCAGGCAGAGAGAGAGAGAGGAGGAAGCAGGCTCCCTGCTGAGCAGAAAGCCTGATGTGGGGCTCCATCCCAGGACCCTGGGATCATGATCAGAGCCAAAGAAAGAGGCTTTAACCCACTGAGCCACCCGGGTGCCCCTACAGCTTCTCTTCAATCACCAACCACATAAACTTATTCTATTCCTCCTTAGATATTTACTGAACACTTACTATGTCACAGGCAATTTAAATCTTTACTTGTTCTTTGATAATACTGGCACTGTTAAAAACATATGAATATTGTTACACACTTAATTATTACCTGTATTCCTAGACAGTACAATGCTAGATAGCAATGAATCTATGAAACATGTGGTATAGATCTCCTATTTTTATAGCACCCTACAGGACAATCACATAGGAAGTCTTAATAAATACCTTAAATGAGGATGAACATAAACTGTATATTCATAAACTGTTTCACCATAACAACATAGTTCTATAACAGTATTTCTCAGCTTACTTGACTAAGGAGAAGAGGATCTGAAATTACAGTAAAAGTGAAACAATGAAAGGGCTGGGGAGAAAAACAGGAAGCAAAACACATTTACAAAATAACCATTATGAGGATCCTACCAATATTTAAAAATACCACACTGCTTATACAGTAGGATTTCAACATATTGAAAAGCGAATATCTCAATGTAAGTTAAAGAGGTTAAAATTTAGAAACTCAAAAGCTTGAGGGTTAAAAACAGAAAGAAAGTGTTCATGCAGAGAGTGGGCATTAATAGCACTGTTCATCTATTATGAATGTGTACTGTGTACTTTTTAGACTAAAGGATTTTTTACTGTTATAGTGAAATCTATGAAATACTAACTACTCCTGACAAGTTTTTATCCCACAACAACAAACAGATATAAATAAAAGATAATGGAATACAATTTCAATTTTATTCAATAGTAAGAAAGAATATTTCTGCTTGGAACATGCCTGGCTTGGCCCTCCTCTATACAACAGGAAACAAGATTTAAAAAAAAAAAAAACAAAACAAGGTAGCTCTATAAATTCTGTCTCTAAAATCACTGTTTTACTGCCAAATGTTAGAACATTCTATGTGATGTGACATTTTCCTAAGTAGCAACATGCAGTACAAAAAGGTATCAATGAGTTCCCCCCCACACCCCATACAGTCCTCCTTGAGTTAAAAATGTTAAAGATCAATACACAAGGGAATCCAAGAGATACATGCAAAGTCACCTTAGGAATCAGAGTAACAGAATAAGACCTAGCAGTATGAACATAATAAAATAATAATTGATGTTAATAAAAGTGTTTTGATCCAAATGGAGTGTGGGTGGTTAGAAAACAGAAGAAAGAAAAAAAGCAAGGAAAGCAATTATTGGCAGTGCCTACTTAAATATCCATCTCCATAACAGGAATAACCTAACTTAATGCTACTCATCATTTAGAATCATAATTATTCCCCTTGGAGGAAAACAAAAATATGGATTAAGATGTAGGAAGAAGACATCAAGCCTAGATTTGAGACCAGGAAGAAAAGAGCAATCACAGGGCCTGAAAAAATGTGGAAGGATTAGGGGGCTCTTGGGATACTGAGGCAGGAAACAGGATTGAAGAAAGAATTAAGAATAGCAATAACATAAGCTTCCCTTCTCTATTCCTATGAGTCAATTAAAACAGAATGGGAAGGGGCGCCTGGGTGGCTCAGTGGGTTGAGCCGCTGCCTTCGGCTCAGGTCATGATCTCAGAGTCCTGGGATCGAGCCCTGCATCGGGCTCTCTGCTCAGCAGGGAGCCTGCTTCCCTCTCTCTCTCTGCCTGCCTCTCTGCCTACTTGTGATTTCTCTCTGTCAAATAAATAAATAAAATCTTAAAAAAAAAAAAAAAACAGAATGGGAAGTTCCATTACAGATTATTTTTCTCCCAGCTTCTCACTATTTCTCACCTACTCCTTCTTCTGTTTGTCCCATCACTGCTGCCAATGACTGCTATGGTAGGCAAGGAATGCAAGAGGGAAAATATTAACAGGTGATAGTTACATACAATACATATAAACAATAGTAATGCAGGGGAAAGGGAGAGATGAGGAGAAAGAAACCAGTAAAGCATATGAAGGAAGGAGAAATTTCATAGCTATCTGGCTGTGGGGACCAACCATATGTAAAGAATGCACAAATCTGGTGAGATTAACTACAAGGTTTTTATTCAACTAGATTTTATGACCAGTTTTTGTTTGTTTGTTTGGTTGGTTTTTACCCCGTGCAAAAGTTTGTTCTGTTACTCAAAAAAATCTGATAGATCCTCTGAAAATGTGTTAAGGAAGCCATGAAGGGAGGACTATCATGCATGTACCACTTGTGAAAGGTTGCATAGTCCAGCTGGAAGAAGGTTTCCCTTTGTCTTACCAAAAAACAATTCAAGAAACCTGTTCACACTCCTCCTGGGCACTTTAAATTGCCCAAAGGACTATCTGAGGTCTTCTAAATGGTCTCTCTTCAGATACGTCTATCGCATGAATACAAATGTTTTGTTAATGATTTGTATGTTTTCCCTCTAGTTTGGATCCTTTCCACATAGATAAGCTACTCCTTCTTCAATAGCTAAAATCCTATTGGAAAAAGTCATCCCTATGGGAGAAACCCCTCCTGAGCTCCACAGTGACTGGGGAACCCATTTTGCTGGTCAAATATTACAGCAAGTCTGAGCTCTTTGGCCACTTCTACAGCATTTTCATTTTTACCATCTTCAGTGTTTAGAACAAGCAAACCAACCAAAAGCATCATCAAAATTCAACTGGCAAAATTTGTGGAAATCGTCCAACTCCCTCAGCCAAAAATATCGCTGATGGTACTAAATCTCAGATCCACCCCTTCAGAACTCGTAAACTCTCACACTTTGAAACAATTACTGAGTGCTCTGTATCTCTAGCTTCCTTCAGACCCACACGTAATAAAAGAAGATATATTTTAGTATTGCAAAGGCTGAATCACATCCCTCAAAAATAATCATGCTCTAGTAGGGCAATCTTCCCACAGCACACTCCTGGGAGATGAAGTCCTGCAACACCATGCGCTCCAACCTGCGGATTCCATTTCTTGGAAAAGACATCTCCAAAAAGGTTCTCTTCAAGCTCACTGGAAAGGCCCTTATCAAGAGTTATGGGCCATCCTTGGGCCACTAAACTTTGAGAGTTGACTTCCAGATTCATGTGTCTCATCTAAAGAAAGCTCCAAACCCTGACTGGACCTGCACATCAACTGCTGACCTTAAATTGAAGATTTCCAGGAAATGAAGCATAGGACACTGAAGCAGACAGTCTCTCCAAGATGACAGGATCAGGCCTGTTTATTCTCTTCTTTCGGCATTTTCTCACCTCATTTTCTCCTTGTCTATCCTGGAGAGACAATGCCCTCATTAGAATTTCCCAATCTCTTGAAAAAAGGGGAAAACTTTCTGATTGTTGCATCTGTCCACAGGAGTTGCAACCCTTTAGTCTTCCCCACAGCAAAATCTTCCTTCATCTCCATGACCACTAAGCGTACCCACATCCCTCCAGATATTTCTTACAGAGTCAAACTTCTACAACCAGGTTTTCCTGTACTTTGCTTTGAGCTCTCCCCTATCATAACTCTAAGAGCAACTAACCACATTTATTCTGCTTATACGGTTTCCTGTTTACTACTTTAGGTCAGCTCCCTTTTAATAAGACAAGCCCCCTCTGTATACCCTTCAAGAATAAAGTCCATAGAACAGGATAGTCCCTAATTATTCCCCAAACACCACTGACACTTGGTTCAAAGGGCCAACTGAATAATCCCAACTAACAGCCCCATTAATCAAACTCTCGCAGGAGTCTCGCCTGCACAACCTGGTTTTATCTGCCTGTGGCAAGTGGGCCATTCATTGCCCAATGCTTACACAGCTGTCAGACTGGAGGCCAATACTTAGCCCATGGACATCCACAATAAATCTGAAGCCTTTTACTCTTCCTCCCATTGGTCTTCTGCAACAAACCTTCATTGCTGCCTTAAATGGGAACTCCCAGGAGTTATACATTACTCGGATTTGCCTCTATCATAAGGGCGCTTATCCCATTGGTGGGTGTTCATGCCAGGGAATGAATGATTAGGAATCTCTCTCTGGGACTGGGAAAACTTGCTGATTCCAGCACTAAGGCAATAGTAGGTCAACAATGATCACATATCTCATTAAAGTTGTTTTGGATAATCACATAGCCCTTGATTACCTACTTGTTGAACAAGATTTTTATGCAATAGCAAACACCACCTGTTGCATATAGATAAATTCCTCTGGAGAAGTAGAAAACCCCAGAGAGCAAGAATATTGACTACAAAAAATTCTACCTGTCTTTGGTCCTTGATCTTGTTAGCTGGTTGTCTTCAGGTTTGGGCTGATTTAGAATACACAAACGGTGTCATTATTCTTCCCAACTTACTTAGTATTATTTTTAGGTTTTATACCTGTTGCCTATCAAACCTTTGTAGAAACTTTGGTGTACTCTAAAGGGGATCTCCAATATTTAAAATTTCAGTAAGATACAGACTTTCGATGGGAAATGCCTGAAGAGTTCTCCATCCTACCTTCTCCTTATTCAAATGCTGCCTTAACAGTTTCCAATCTGTGTACTTCCCTCCAGTGTGGGACATGACACCTAGAAAGGCCCTTCCTGGCACAGAGGGACAAAAATTATTCTAATAAGGAACAGATGACCCAACTCATGATCAGCACGGCTTTTATTTATTTTTTTTAAAGATTTTTTTTTATTTGTTTATTTGACAGACAGAGATCACAAGTAGACTGAGAGGCAGGCAGAGAGAGAGAGAGAGGGAAGCAGGCTCCCTGCTGAGCAGAGAGCCCGACGCGGGACTCGATCCCAGGACCCTGAGATCATGACCCGAGCCGAAGGCAGTGGCCCAACCCACTGAGCCACCCAGGCGCCCTCAGCACTACCTTTAAAGAAAGATCTTTATCAAAGGTGGAAATGTGAAAATACATTAAGGAAACCTCAAGTAAAACTGGAGTTGGAAAACCATGAAGTGGTCAAAAACTGACCACTCATAATAACTTGAACAGTCCGGAAGGAAGAAGGAAGATGGCCTTTTGGTGCTAAAAGCAAGCTGCCCTTTCCTGCAGCCAATGAGAGGCTACCACCACTTCCAACTCTCATTTTCTTCCAATGAACTTTTGTTCAAAATAACCCCTCCAGACTTCCACCTTTCCTCTATAAATTGAAGCTCTCCTCTGTTCTCTGGATTTGCCCTTGGTTCACCAAGGTTTGCTTGTCCCAAATTGCAATTCCTCTGCTATTCTTGAATACACTTGATTTTTTTTTGTAATTTTTAAAAAAAATTTATTGAGTACACTTGATTTTGCTGGCTGAATCACTTACCTTTTTCTTTTAGAAAGTTGACAATCCTTTAAAGTTCATTCATAGACTAGTACACTTGGCTTGCTTACACTAAATAAGAATATACCTGTTAAGATCTAAGTTTAACTGAAAACTGTTTATTTGGAAGATAAGCATGCCAAATGTTGATCATGGATAGGTAAAATACAATCTTTTTTTTTTTTTTCTGCACCAACACAAAAGATTAAGATACTAAGGGGAGCAATCGAAGTATCGAGGAATACTTGATATTCCTGTATCCACTTTACACACTATATCCAGTTTTGTGAATACACTTGTAAGGGTATTTTCAATAATTCCTTATAACATCACAAAAGATGAAAACATACAAGTTTCTTGTAGTCCTTTACATTTCTAAAACTAGTGTTTACATATTCAGACATGAACATAGATGCATTCACCACCATACAAATGAATATCCATTTTGATATACTTACACAAATATTCACTTACAAATGCATTTAACAGCATGACATTTGGGATATAGATAATAAAAAGCAACTGGTTAACTAATAATGTTATTTATTAAAGTTAGTATTTATTAAATACACATCCAAATTCATGTGATTATTAAGGATGAAGCCAGCTAAGATTCACACCCAGGGACTATCTGCTTGATCACTCTGAACTCACATGAATCACCATAGTGGCAGTTCTTGAACAGGTCTCACAGGAACATTGAAGAGAAGCTAGTATCATCAGTTAGTATTCAAAACAGGGGAAACAATGCATTTAAAGGGACACATAGTTCTGGTTAAATTGGAAAAGGCAGAGAGGCTTTAAGAGAAGCTTTTACATTTTTTAAATTTCTGAACTTCATTTAGGGAACACGATGAATGTTATAAACGCAGTAGCAAGTCATAAAAATCTACTAAGTTATATTATTTTGAATAATTTTTATAACTTGGTGGAAAGATAAGCAAACAAGGAAAATCCTTTCTTCTTTAGAATTCTAAGTAGCCATTGTTTTTAACTGAAAAGACCTGGGGCAAGTGGCCTACAAAGATCCAGGAGGAGGATTAGGTAAGAGGGTTAGAGAACAGGGTTTGTCACTGTTAAGTGGTAGGAAAAAAGGTTACCTTCTTTCAAACACTAGCTCAGCTATTAAAGTAACATTTGTACTTTGCTTACCTTGTTTTCTGTTATAATCTCCTGCAAGGCAGAGCTCCCTATGGCCCCCTTTTAACTTTTTAGTATCTTAAAATCACCCAGTCATCAGCAAAGTATCTTGCAAATTATATGTTCATTAAATTATTAATTGAAAGATAGAAATATAATACCAATTATATTGAATGCCTTCTATATGCTGAGCACTATTCTAGGGACTAAGGATAGAAAAAAGTTATGGAAAAAATGGATGAAAAAAATTTAAATTCTTGCCTGCATGGGACTCACATTCTAGGGAGCAAAATAATATATACAGTCTAATATATTCATTTCAACATTTATCATGGGATCTTCATGTATGTTAAATGATTTTTTTCTCAGAATGCCCTCTCCCTCAACCCTATAGCTAGAAACAGACTGCTACAGTGAAGCAATTTCCTACTAGGTGGGAACCTCAGAGATGTACGTGCTGGTGGTTACAACCACACACAACTTAGAAATGTGTAAAAGACAAAAGAAAGTTCAATTTTAATATAAACATATACTATGCTCCCATGATTCTAAATCACATTATGAAGTGGATTTCTCAACAATTCACAATCATTTCCTTAAGACTAATGTCCTTTTAAAACCAAGAATCAAATATTACATCTAATCATATTAGATAACCAAAGGGAAAGTAAAAATTATTACACTATTCAAAATTCTAAAGATATAATTTAGTAATTCAATAAAGAGGAAAATATGCATAAATGGGTTTCTTCCATTTTCTCTTTTGAACGACAACCTTGGGATTATGTGTTAACATGTTGTCAAAGTATTTTCAAAAGCATTATCTCAAGTTTATTCATCTGAATGGCTTTCTATTATGAATTACTACTTGATTTCACAATGGAAAAATGATCTGTAACCTATTTACAACAAATTCAGCATGCATAAGCATCAATTTAAGGGAACAAAAAGATATTGTAGGTACTTCTCAGAGACATGCCCCATCATTCTGGTTTTTTTCCTGAAAATCCCAGTTAAATTGACCTCCATGGCTACCAGAGTTATTTCTGGCCACTGTACCTTTTCCCTTATACTCAAAATTTCACTCCTATTCTCCAGGTACTACAGTACACAGGTACCCTTTCTAACCTTTAATAATGAATTTTGTTGTTGGCAATTATTAGGAAATTGACAAGATGTAAAAGTAGCAAACAAGAGGAGAAAGAACTGAAGTTACAAATTAAAGATCTCACAATAAAAATTATCCCAATAGGGGCGCCTGGGTGGCTCAGTGGGTTAAGCAGCTGCCTTCGGCTCAGGTCATGATCTCAGGGTCCTGGGATCGAGCCCCACATCGGGCTCTCTGCTCAGCGGGGAGCCTGCTTCCCTCTCTCTCTCTCTCTCTGCCTGCCTCTCCATCTACTTGTGATTTCTCTCTGTCAAATAAATAAATAAAATCTTTAAAAAAAATTATCCCAATAATTTATGCAAAAATAGACAAAGATCCATTAGCTCTTCTATTGTCGTTCTTTCTACTAATTCAATTCTAGTCTTAAAGGCTAGAATTGCCTAATCTCTTACTATTCAGTAAGACTATTGCATTTTGGGTTTTCTTACGCAATGAAGTTTCTACTCCACAACCTTTCCTATTTCTCAGAGACACAGGTCCGTAGAAATGGTTAACCCGGCTTTCGGGAAGGTACTCATTGACAACTTATAATAAACTCCAGTCTACCATTTCACATTCTCATTTTACTTTAAAAATTCTTCAAACGTTATTTATTCTCTGACATCTTCAAAAGTACTATCAACAAAATGAACACTAAATCCAACAATAGGAAGTGATTGCTCTGGTGAGAAGGGACTGAGAATTCTTCCTCCAAACGCGGGAAACCTCAAGTTTGAAGTTTAACTTCTAAAGAGCGAGATAAAAAGACCTTCAACATTTGCAGAGGGGATTTGGCGGACAGAAACCCCCTTTTCACTAGAGAGGGTGCAAACCACTGGCCCGCAGTTGAGGCAGAAACGCCAGTACATTCCCACCCTGGAAAGCAGCAAGATGCTCTCGGGCTTTCAGGAAACAGCCGTGGAAGGCAGGCCCGGCATCCTCAGCAGAGTTATCTCACGTCCGGGCCCGCAAGGTCCGCAGGTTCGTCATAAACACGCTAGGCAGAGATAGAAGGGTGGCCAAGGGGACGGATCGCACAACTGTCAAACGAAGCCCACCCACCACCTGACTCGTCCCTAAGGCTACAGCCTTCCCGGCACGGTTCACTCACCGGTTGCCTCAGGATCCCGACTACAACTCCCAGGAGGCCGCGCGATTGACGGAGCAGCGACCTTCCCAGAATGCAACAGAACGGGAACTCCATCCCTCCTCCTTTCTCTGCTCCTCCCACCATTCCACTCTGCGTCATCCGGGAGAACCGGAGGTAGGGTGCGGGAGGGGACCTCCAGCCCTCGGCGTGCTTCGTCAGACGTTGGGAGGGGGACGGGGCGGGGAGCAGAGGGAGAATGGGAGGACGAAGGGGAGGGGAAAGGGGAGGGGAGGGTAAATAGTGGGCCAGGCAGGAAGATGGCGGCGGTAGCGGAGGTGTGAGTGGACCCGGGTTTCTGCAGCTGGATTTTCTCTTCCCTTCTTCTTTCCTTTCCCTTTTCTGTTTGAGGTTGGCATCGAAGGGGCTGAGTTCGGGTGGTGGCGCCGGGCGCAGCGCAGGGGTCACGACAACGGCGACGGCTGACGGCTGGAAGGGCAGGCTTCCTTCGCCGCTTGTCCTCCTTCCCCGGTCCGCTCGGTGTCAGGCGCGGCGGCGGCAGCGCAGCGGCCAGACTTCGTCCCTCCTCCAGCTCCCCCCCAAGCCGGAGCGGGCATTCTTCCCTTCGCCATCCCCCGGCCCTTCACCCCGGGTACTGGGCGCTTCCTCCGGCGCAGCTCAGGGAGCGGGGGCCGGTCTCCTGATCGACTGTCGCGCCTCCATGTCGGATAACCAGAGCTGGAACTCGTCGGGCTCCGAGGAGGATCCGGAGACGGAGTCCGGGCCGCCTGTGGAGCGCTGCGGAGTCCTCAGCAAGGTGAGCAACCCGCGGGTCCGAAGGCCCCCTGCTCAGACTCCACCTGCCGCGAGGAGAGCCGCTGAGGGGATGGGGTGGGGTTGGACGGGAGTCACGGACTGTCCCGGGGCGGGGGCTGCGGAATGTGCCGGGGTGCGGGGCTGAGTACTGCCGCAGGAGTGCCAGGGTGGGGGTGGGGGGGGCGGGGGAGAAGGGGACTGTCCTGTTCGCTTGCCCTGGGGCTCGGCGGCTGTGGCGGCCGAAGACTGGAGAAAACGTGTCCCAGCCCCGGATTCAGTTTGGGAGTGGGATGCGCACCGTGACTTGGGACTCAGCGACATCTGTCCCGGCTGTAGGAATCCGGGTTGGGCAACAACAGTGTGCGAACCACTGGGTATGGGAGCAGTGCAGATCGGAACTCTCAAACGAGGTTAGTCCAGAGATGCAGAGCAGGTTTGGAAGATTCTGTGGATGCGGTGGTGTAGACAGTAGCGGGAGCAACTGGGCATGGTGCGGAAATCTGAGGTGGTAAACTGTGCCAAGTTAGATGTAGTGAGAGGTCTCAGCGAGGAGGACTTTTGTACTTTTTCCCTCATCCTTTTCCCCAGTTCAGAAAAGAGCTATTGAATCGGCACGTGATAGGTATGAGAAATACTCATAGTAACTTGGGACGTGTGAGAATAGAAGCTGACCTTTAGTCCAGGAAGAAGAGAACTATTAATAAAAAAATAAATAAAAAAATTTGCAAAGGGCCAGAATAAGGAAAACACATCTTATCTTTCCTGAAATTTTTAAAACCCTTTTTCAAAATGTTAGCAAAGCACATAGTTGTAGGTAACTAAGTCGATGAGGCCCTTTTAAGGAGAGAAGATGGATGATTCATTTCTTTTGATAGTACATGGTTTAGGGTTTGTTTCTTCGTTTAAAGTTTTTGCTATGAGAAGACCCACGTAGCCTTTTTTACTTCCTTCTCTCTTCCTGTTAAAGTTTTAGAAATGCCAGTCCCTCAGCAAAGCTGGTCATAAGATACAAGATCATGTGCAGCCACTGACTATTAAGAAACTACCCTGCTTCCATTAGACATACTTACGCTAAGCATTTGGACATTTATTGTGGAATTGTTTCATACTAGGTTTTTCTGTTATCTTTGGAAAGTGGTGAAAAAGGCGTTAGGTAAGACATGAATATCGGAATTAAGACTTGGAAGTGTTAACTTTTATTTCCGTGGCAGAAAAATCATGATGTGTCTTGATATTGTCATCATTGGAATTGCAGTGAAAGGCTTTCAGTAAAGTGACGCTCCCTCGGGTTTCTTTAGATTGAATGTAGGTTGTAATTTAGTTATCTGTACTTAACACATTGTATAGTAGGTATACATTGTAAGGTTGAATTTCAGGTTGGTTCTTTGCTTCTGAATTCTGGTAGATTCATCACTTATCTCATTAAATGAAAGCTGACTTCCAAACTAGTATTATGGTGGTGGTAAGTGTTTTACAGAACAGGCTGAACTTTCAATCTATTTGGTATTACTATTTTGGGGGGGTTGAGGGGTGACTAGTGGAAAGAGTCCCCAATGCTCTGAGTATTCACTGTTTGCATAGCAATATAGTAAGTACAGTATGACAAAAAATGAAAAACTATCTCCTTGATATTTAAATGTTGAGAAACATACTTTTGATCACTTCTATGGTAGGTAAATAACTTTGATATTGCTGCATATGTAGAATCAACAGGAATATAGTTTTTGGCATTTTTGTTAACGGCTATGATGGTACTTTCCCTGAAATTTAACAATGTATGATTATATATAATGATTTCTGGAAGCTTTTTAATCAAGAATATTTTATATTGAGGATGCCTGGGTGGCTCAGTCGGTTAAGCATCTGCATTTGGTCCAGGTTGTGATCCCAGTGTTCTGGGGGGGTCCAGTCCTGAGTCAGGCCCCAAGTGCGGTCCCCTGTTCAGTGGGGTGTCTTGTTGCTGCTCCCTTTGTGTGAGTGTCCTCTCTCTCTCTCTCTGTTAAATGAATAAATAAAATATTTTTTAAAAGCATATGTTATATCGAGAACATGTTTTAAAATTTAAAGTACATTTATATTTTGAACTGTTTGTATTCACCTGGTAATTTATGCAAGAGTTAGAACTCAGCAACTGTTTTTTTTCCCCTTTAATTGAGTAATGTAGATAAGTCTCAATACTAATGTGTTTTGTTTCTTCCCCTCCCAAATGGAATGAATTTGGAATGGGTGGAGGGCATAAACTTATATTAGAAATACACCAGTCCAAATTTTTTATTTTTCCTTGTAGTAATTTAAAATACATGGAAATACCGATGACGCATATTTTCTATGGAATCACTTTTTTTTTTTTTTTTTTTTAAGATTTTGTTTATTTGAGAGAGAGCGGGAGTGAGAGAATGAACACAGGACGAGGTTAGAGAGAGAGAGAGAGAAGCAGACTCTTCCCCTGAGCAAGGAGTCTGATGCAGGGCTCAGTCCCGGGGCTGGGGAATCATGACCTGAGCTGAAGGCACCTAACCAGCTGAGCTACTTTAGGTTCCACAAACACTGGATAGACAGTAATTCTAGGTGGTTATAACAAATATCAGGATGGATGTTGATGGGAAAAGATTCATGCCTTCCTTATTGGGACTTGAGAGAAACAGCCTGGATAAAATAAATGCCGTCAAGCTTCTTATGAATTCTCTCCATCCTTCAAGGTTTACCTTATCTTCTATTTCTCCACATACCTAACTGTTTGAAATTCTATCCCTCTTTAGAGGGTTTTTGTTTTTTTTTTAAAGATTATGTTTGAGAGAGAGCACTAGACCACGGGCAGGAGGAGGGGCAGGGGGAGAAGGAGAAGCAGATCCCCTGCTGAGCCAGGATTGCAGTGTCCTGGCTCTATCCCAGAACCCTGGGATTGTGACCTGAGCCCTAGACAGCTGCTTAACCAACTTCAGCACCCAGGAGCCCCCATGGTTAGAGTTTATCTCAAACTCTATTCTTACCATGAAGCTTTTCTTCTTTTGCCAGCCATTTCAGATCTCCTTCCATTGAGTTCCCATAGTATTTTATTTGTAACTTGTTCTGACTCTTATTCTAAATGTATTGTTTTCCTCTTGAAATTTGCATGCTGGATTATTGGGAACAGAAACCTTTGATTCTTCTTCTTCTGTGTGTAGCCTGTTGCCATATCTCTGTTAGATCGGGAAGAGTGAGGGAATGTTATGAGAAGCAAAAATCTGCCTTCTCGGAGAAGCTAACATTTACTAAGTAAAGGGTCTTGAAGCTCATGTAATTTATTGGGTCCCCTATAAGAAAAACACTTTAAAAATGGAGATATAATTGCTGGGACCCATTCTGTTACTGTGCAAGAGGTCTGTTCTAGTGAACTGCACTGAAGTTTAAGCTTCATTAGTTCTGCATAACTCTGGCTCCAACTAAGAAAATACTGTGTGCCTGGCAGTGTTGTAAGTCTATTCTTGTTTCATCTTGACAACTTTAAGAGGTAGAGTTTGACAAAGAAACAGAGGATAAGTAACTTGACCACAGTCACATAGTTACCAGCCCTCTGAGGGGCAGTAATTAGAAATGAGATAAGAATAAGGTATGCCACTCTAAACAATTTGTATTACAGTCAAGGGGAGTTGTTCATGTAAGTTCTGGAGCTAGAGGTTCAGTGAGATTAATATGTAAGATAAGTAAGTCAGTGTGCTTAATAATTAAATAAGATTATGTAAGTTTTGAAAGAAAATGCAGAAGATACTAGAGGTAAGGTTGTTGAGCCTTCTCAGGATCTGGTAACCTGATAATTTGATTGGACTAATTGAAAATAGAGAAGAGCCAAATTTAGGGTTTAATATGAAGGAAGGATGACTAGGAGTTGATGACAGGTTATAAAGATTGACAAAAACAGTATCTCTTATGAATATAGTAGGGGTATTCATGATTTTTTTTCAGCCATTCAAATAACAAGCAAATAAAGTAAAGCTCGGAGAAGTTAAATAACTTGTCAAAACTTGTTACATAACCAGTAGGGTCTATCCGATTTTATATGCACTACTCTCTCCATACAATACAGGAACACTCAGCCGGGTTTGAATCTGAATGACTGCAGAAATACCACTATAGCAAAGGAAATAGAAACATAGGGAGGAAAGTGCACCTTACAGGAGGAGATGATTCAGTTTTGTATGTAACCATCATTGTTTCAAGTCAGTTTGAGTGGTGGTAAGTCACATGGAGTTAGAAATAAAGAAATGGTGATTGGGGAGCTCATAGGAAAGAATGTGTTAAATTGCCGGCATGGATGAGCTCTCAGGAAGGGGTTGTAATGATGGGCCTTAGAAGATTTAAGAGCTGAACTGTCTCAAACATGCTGAGTAGGGAATAGAAAAGAAAAGATTTCTCAATGGATATAGAGCCTGAGCCAATGTGGTATATTTTTGACAATCCATTTTGAATTAGTTTTTGGCAGATAGTGTTGGAATTATATAGTTTTTGGAATTGTCTATACATACATAAAACCCCCAGAGCATAAAAATATGCAAAATCAAGAATTCCCATAGAGGTTGCGTTTCTGCCTTTGCAAGTTTATTGATTGTGATCTGCAGTGTGCAGCAAGACGTTAGCAACATGGAAACCGTTTATAGGCACTAAAAACTGGCAATTCAAGTATGTTTTTGAAAACCAGGGTTTTTTTTTTTTTTTAATAGTTGTATTATTACTCTTGGACTTAAAAAATCTTTGGAGAACTTGGAAAATGAATTAATTATTTTTAATATGTATAATGAGTTCTGTGGACAAAAAATAAGGTTGATACAGACTTAAAGATTAATGATCTAGTATTTTTGCGTGGGTATAGTTATAAATATTGTACCTGTTCATATAGGAACAACTTAAAAGTAATATTTGGACATGCTTAGCTTCATACTTCTGTTGATTTGAAGTCTTCCTGCAGTACTTGGTGTAGGAGAATGAGAGGCTATATAACCAAACTTAACTTTTCTGTTGAATATGGTAATTATGGTAGAAACCAAAACAATCTTAGGTGTCATGAAGTTGGTAAAGAGGGGAGGATGAAAACACACAAAAAAACAGAATTTTTAACTGAAATCTGCATGTTTTGTTCCTCAGATGTTAAAGAAGAAAATATAGTATTTATAATTTTGTAAAAATTACTGAAAATCATACAATCTAGAAAATCTCAACTCACTTTTTGTAATTTTTACTGTTTACAGTTAGGCTAGAACTTTTCACATTTTAAATTTAGATTGATAGCTGATTCAGAAGTTTGGATCTCTAAAATACTGACTTGTATATTTTGTTTTCCTTCCTCCCCCCCACCTTTACCTCCAGTGGACAAACTACATTCATGGGTGGCAAGATCGTTGGGTAGTTTTAAAAAATAATACTCTGAGTTACTACAAATCTGAAGATGAGACAGAGTATGGCTGCAGAGGATCCATCTGTCTTAGCAAGGCTGTCATCACAGTAAGTTCCTCTTCTTCATTCAACAAGTATTTATTGAGCATTAGCTGTGTACTGGGAACTGTGGTAGGTGATTAGGATCTATCTGTGAATAAAAGAGGAAGATCTTTGCCTTTGTGGAGTATAGAGTCTAATACTTATTTCCATGAAGTTATTTTATAAAGACAGATACTATTTTTCTAGCTGTTAGAGCAAGCCCTTAAGAGATTCAGAAAAAAACATATTTGAAGACTTCATATCTGATGAGGTTAGGACAGTTACATGGCAAGTTATTGAAGAAATTAAAGCAGAAAATGAAAAAAATAAAGTATCTTAACATTTAAAAATTTTAACTTAAAATACTTAAATCTATATTTATTTTCCAGCTTTTTGATGTAATGTTAACACCATCTCTTCAAGTGTGGAATTGAGAGAAGTTGTTCTTGTAAACTATATCCATAATGCATGGTTTGCAATTTCCAGTTTTGATTTCTCTAAAGTGGAATAAAAACTTAAAGATAGTTTTGAAAAAACTAAAGTATAGGTTCTTCTCACTTATTGTTTCCTTAGTATTTTACAGATGTCTCACCTTTGTCTAATTCAATACCTTTTTAAAGAATGACTCACCTTTATTGAGTCATTCTACTTAGTTTGCATTCAACTTAGTTCATATAGAAACAACCCTCTTTTTGCGCTTGTATTCCAGACTTACGTAATACTAATTATGTAAGGACCACACAGGTAAACTGGCATAAACAGGTTTGGGAACAACCAAATGATTTGTTAAACATAACTGAACCTGTGGAATCAGAAGTGGTTAAATATGCTAAAAATAGCACGTAAGTTGAGAGTAGTCAGTGTGCCATGACATATTTAATAAAAGGGCAAAAAAAAGGTTTTGGCTAAAGTGGGTCAGTTGAATGGAGGTCAGTTAAGGGTGCTGTTGTACTGACAATCTAGAAATGGGTATATTAAAAACTAATCATAGATTTTACTGATACATTCAAAGAGAATTCACGTGATAAAAATTATATTGCTTATAAAAGTAAAAAGTACTCTTTCAATCTGTGTTGATTTCTTAATCTGACTTATATATGTTTATGTTACACTGAGGAAAATCCTACAGTATTTTGCTCTTATTTTTCATATATTCTGGGCCTCATGTGTATTTGGAGTTTGAAAACAAATTTAGTTGAATATTGAGTTGGAAAAACTTACAGAGGAATTGTTTGTAAGTGTTAAGAATGAAACTACTACTCTCCATTCTTGAGAACAATTTTAAAGAAATTTAAATTTAAAGAAATTTTAAAGAAACTTTGAACATAAAAGCTCAGTATTTATTTTGACATATATGTTGTATATTATATGGTGTATTTTGAAGTTGTGTATAGTTTTGTATTTTGGGGTTTTATTTCCCTTGAGATAGATCATTATGCTAGAGGACAGAATAATGGATTCAAACATGTTTTTGATCTTGAGGTGTCTTTCCTTGATTCTTCCTCTCCTTCCTTTTGCATATTGTCACACGCTTATTAGTTATTACGCTTGATTCTTTGAAAATAGATTGTTGGTTGATGTGAAAGTGGAAGGAATTAAATCTTATCTTTATTGTTTACTGAACAGTAGTATTCCTAGAGTACTGTTAGTTTCTATAGAGTTAAATATAGTTATCCTGTTTTGAGTTACAAACTCTGATAATAGTGCATGACCTATTTAAGGAAAAGAAAAAATTTTAATAAACAATTACATTGCATCTGCTCAGGAAAAAAAAAACACACAAAACCTGTTATTTCTTTGTAGGTTTTTGTTGTTGTTGTTATACCTGTATTTGCATGCAAAACTTTCATTGTGGTACTTGGTCAAAAAAACAGGTGGGAGAGTGACACAATTTAAAAGAAGATGAGGAGGGGACCAAGTGGTATTCACTAAGCTAAGTAGTGGTAGAGAAGGTAAAAAGATGAAAGAGGCAACAGATTCTGAGTGGTAGCCCTAGATACGGTGAAACAGGTTATAGGGAGAAGGACAAACATTTATATTCCTGAACCCCTTCAGCTTTCAGTTTCTTCCTTGCTCTGTGGGTTCAAAGATTCACTGTTACATAATTTTTACATAATTTTTACATTTTACATAATTTTTTGTAATTTCATCAAGGAAATTACAAAATATAACTGAATTCAGTGAACTTCTCACAATGAAGTTTACAAATAGAACATGTACTTGAGTTGAATTACAAAAATGTAATACTAATGTTCAATAATAATACTAATTTTCAACTAATACAAATAGTATCCTTCGCTTTTCTTAATTAAGTATGGGCTATTATATGTATCACTTCATCTCCGAAGACAAAAAATAAATGTCAATGTTGAATTTGCTCACATGGCACCCTTATAAAATTGACTATTCATATGTAAAGAAATCTGGAGTTGAAGAATTGTAACCATTAACATATTACTTGTTGGTGAACCTGGTGTCCGAGCCCACCTTTTCTGATAGAACGAAATTCATTGTTAAATTCACGCTTATTTTAACAATTAAGTTATTCTTAATTTCTTTTAATCATGTTCTTTGGCTATGCAATGATAAATTGGGTGAAATACTTTCAAGAAATAAAGTATTTCCTGGGAGAATTTGTTATTTGGAAGTAATTCTTAATGAGAAGGGCTTGTAAGTGAATGAGTGAGGGAAAAAAAAAAGCATTTTTTATTTTATGAAAAATAAGTTATCTGTATGTAGAATAAATGTAGAAAGAAAGTTGATTTCTGAATTATAGTAGTTTGTTACTTGCTTAAGACCTAGCCCATGCAATAAACTTGCCATACAGTAGATGTTTAATATGTTAGTTGTATTTCTTCAATCAAAAGTAGTGTTTATGGAGTTTTTAAACTGTTCTTTATTTTTGAAATTCTGTTTTTAAAATATTTATGGTAGAAAAAAAAATGTGATCCATGGCATGAAAAGGTTTAAAAACTAAATGCTTCTCTTTGCTCTTAGTCCTGCATTCAATAAATAGACAAAGTAAAATTTCTGGTTTTTTCCCTCCAAGTAATTTGTATGCCTTTACAAGCATTTATTTGCTTATATCCTTCATTTTTATTTGCACAAATAGCATCATGCTAAATCTACTGTTCTCTGACTTGTCTTCTTCTAGCGTGACTTGAGTGTTAACTACTGTATTTATTCTATTGAGTTGTTTAGATGTGCCATATCATGTTAATTTGCCCCCCCTTTTTTGACATTTAGATCATATCTAATTTTTTTAAAGATTTTATTTATTTATTTGACAGAGAGCAAAAGTAGGGAGAGAGGCAGAGGAAAAGGGAGAAGCAGGCTCCCCACAAAGCAGAGAAAGCCTGATACGGGAATCGATCCCAGGACTCTGGGATCATGACCTGATCAGAAGGCAGTGGCTTAACCAACTGTGCCACCCAGGCGTCCCCATATCTAATCTTTTTATTGCAAACATTGTGGGAACACTTATTTTAAAATTTGTTAATAGTTACTGGCAAATGACTGATTCAAAAGATTACCACTTTTCACTCTTACCAATAATGTATGAGTGTTTTTTTTCCCGTACACTGAAGTATTGAGGAAATTTGGTTTTGGCGAATGTTAAAATATTTGTCAAACTGCTAGATAAAAATAGTATCTTAATATTTTAAATTGCATTTTCTATTTAAGAGACTAACTTAATGTGCTTATAGGCCATTTATATTTGTTTTGCTCTTCCATTTATTCTTGTTTTTTCTTTTCTTTCCTTACTGATTTATAGAAGCTCCTGATAGCATGGTAATTGGCCATTTGTCATATTTATTGCAGATATTTTCCCCAGTTTGTCATTTGTATATTCTTTCGTTCTTTTATAGTCTTTTATAGCCTTACAGAAATTAAACTTTTTTACATACTCTTATTGACCTTTTCCTTTATGACTTCTGCATTTAGTTATGTTTAGATAGTCTTTACCAATTCAAAGACTATAATATAATACATAGCTATATTTTCATCTGAAATTTACATTTGAATTTTATTCCTGTGAGAGTTCTTTTAGTCTAAGGAGTGATGTGGGAATTTAGCTTTTTATTGTTTTCCAAGTGAATGTGTATTCTAATGCCATTAGTTGAATCATTCAGCTTTTCTCTACTGGCTTGAAATATCACCTTCATTATATATTACATTCCTGTGTGTGTACTTGAGGTTGTTTCTGCCCTCTCTTCTCTTCACTTGGTTTGTGTATTCCTTCTCTTTGCAGCATGTTTAAAATTATGTTACTGATATTTCATCAACCAACATTTCATGATCCTTTCATGAAGATAGATGAAGTGGTTTCTTTACATTTACTAAGATAAGATGTTTTGGGATTTAGGTAGGTAGAGATATTTGGTATAATGAAAATCATAATGTCTTTAGAATTGGTTTGTCTAGGGTCTGTATTCCCATCTCACCCTAGGTATCTGACTTTGTATGTCTGAAATTTTGTAGAACGTCTTTGATTACCAAATGAATGGAATTCCCATTACTCTTGTAAGTTGGCTATAGGGAAATATATCCACCAATTTCATGGTTTAATATATTCAGAGGGAAAACTGAAAGTTAGTGAAAATGTTTATTGTTAGATTTTAGAAAATTAAAACCAAAGAGCTCTTTGGTAAGTAAGGGTTGAAGGAGAACTTGAAAGATCCTGGCAAAATTAAAGAAGCCAATAGAGATGTCAAAGCAAGGGAAGGAAGTATTCAAATTGAAGAAAACTATAAAACTAAACACAAAAGTTGTAAGTGCCAAATAAAGACTAATGAGATCCAAAGAGTATTCGAAGGTGGAATTGTAAAGTAAGAAATTATGATACAGAATAATGTTCAGCAAATTGGATATCACCAAAGATGAGTAGTGTGCCATAAATAATCATTATACAAGGAACTCTAGATTATTGAGAAATTTAAGAAGTTGGCTTTTTATGAAGTACATAACTTTGCTGTATTGAATTGGTAGAAAGAGGAAGGTATACACAACAAGTAAAAGTACTAGATAAGGTATTAGTTGGTAATTCTTATTTGAGGAGCATTTGCCTATGAATTTCTAAAGGAATTAGAATCTTAAACTGCTAAGACTTATGCCTTGAAAAACTAGTAATATCTGTTCAGTTCATTTGGAAATATCTTCTGTGTTTAGATAACTTGAGTGTAACTGGAATAATATAACTCAAATAATTCAAATATAATAAGAAATGTTTAAAATAGTTGGTAAAAGGTTTTGTTTTGTTTTAAGATTGTATTTATTTATTTGGTAGAGAGAGAGAGAGAGATCTCAAGTAAGCAGGCAGAGGGAGCAGCAGGCAGAGGAATAGGGAGAAACAGGCTCCCTGCTGAAGAGATCCAGCAGGGCTTGATCTGAGACTGTGGAATCATGACCTGAGCTGAAAGCAAAAAGCTTAACTAACTGAGCCATCAGGCACCCCTGGTAAAAAGTTTTATAAGTGGAAAAATACAAAAAAGTATACTTCTTCAAATGTAGGACCCAGAATGTTGAAATAATTTGCCCAAAATTATTTAATTACAGAAGGTAATTAGTTTGCTAGGTTTGCCCTAACAAAGTACCACAAACTGGGTGGCTTAACCAGCAAATTTAATGTCTCACAGATACGGAGATTAGTATTCAGATCAAGGTGTAGTCAGGTTTGGTTCTTTTGTTGCTTTTGCTGGGTTCCTGGCCATCTGGCATTCTGGTGCTTATGGATGCATTACTCCTGTGTTTGCGTTCATGTTCACATAGTGTTCTATCTGTAGATACACTCATGTCCACATTTCCTCTTTTTGTAAGGACACGTCATATTGAATTAGGGGCCTACTCCAGTGTAACCTTATGCTAACTAATTACATCTCTATTACCCTGTTTCCAAATAAAATCACACTTTCAGTTATGCAGGGTTTGGGCTTTAGCATATACATTTTGAGCACAGAATTCAACCCATAACACTAAATATCTGAGTTAAGATTATAATCCAAGTCTCCTGATTCCCATCTGGTGTTATGTTATCACATGTCACTGAGCATAGGAAAAAAAATTATATATATGATGCACTTATTTGGCGTAAGACTTGCAGGAACATTCCGGTTAAATATTTATAAAGCAGCTCTTTAAAATTTGTGATTTACTATTAATGCCTTCTGTTAAATCTCTATAATAAATATTAGTGTGCATTTAAGCATTGAAGTTTCCATAAAGCAAGGAATATACATAATTTTCTAGATTTGCCTCCTGAAATAGTTAAAAAAAGGCTATTTTCTTAGTTTTCTTGAAGGTCTTTTAAGCTTCACGTATACAAGTTTTGAATTAAAAAAAAATTTTTTTTTAAAGATTTATTTATTTGGCAGGCTGAGATCACAAGTAAGCAGAAAGGCAGGCAGAGAGGAGGAAGCAGGCTCTCCGCTGAGCAGAGAGCCCCACACGGGGCTTGATCCCAGGACCCCAGGATGACGACTCGAGCCGAAGGCAGAGGCTTTAACCCACTGAGCCACCCAGGCACCCCCATATACCAGTTTTTCTTTAGCATTTTTATTTAGCATTATATCTTAATTTCCAGAGTACTTAATATTTCATTCATGGGCTCTGAAGTCAGACATGGGTTTACATCTTGTCTCTTCTTATGGCCACAGGTACCTTTGGGTAGATTACTAAATTCTCTTGAGTTTCACCTTCCTTAACTGGTTAAAGGGGGAAGGATATAAGATCGAAGTATGGGATGCTTATGTGTATTAGAATAACATAGAAGCACTTGTACAGTTCTTGGTATATAATAAGCACTCAGATTTCTTTAGGTTTATTTTGTTTAACGTTTGAATTAGCGTTTGTTTAAAGCCTGAAGTTTAAAAATAAAGAAAAGGGGAAGGTGGGAAAGCCTTTTATTAAAGGGTGACAAAGCTGCAGATAACTTACTAGAGCCAGCATATGTTCCATTTCCTGTTTGAACAGGTTCTCATTCATTTCTTCAACCACTTTTTTTTTTTTTAAGATTTTATTTATTTGACACACACACACACAGATCACAAGTAGGCAGAGAGGAAGGCAGAGAGAGAAGGGGAAGCAGGCTCCCTGCTAAGCAGACAGCCAGATGCAGGACTCTATCCCAGAGCCCTGAAACCATGGCCTGAGCCAAAGACAGAGGCTTTAACCCACTGAGCCACCCAAGCGCCCCTTCGACCCACTTTTCTGCACCAAGTGGTAACTTTTCTCTCATTCTGTATATATCTATATATTTATCTATCTATACCCTTTGTGTATATATATACATATGTACATATATGTATACATATGTATAAAATAGTTAAGTTTTTATATGCTTTCTGCATGTTCTGATAAACTTTTTTCCTTGTTCTACTATTTATTGTTTTTTTTTAAGTCATGTAATACCTTCTTAAAACTCAGATTTATTGAGGTATAATTTACATCCAGTAAAATTCACCCCTTTTAAGTGTACAGTTACAGCTTTCATAAATGTGTACAATCATATAATCACTGCCCCAATTTCCATCACCCCCAAAAGGTTCTCTCCTGACTCTTTGTAGTCAATTACCTCCCTATCCCAAATTTCTGAAAACCACTGTTCTTGTAGTTTTGCCTTTCCCAAAATGTTATATAAATGGAATCCTACAGCAATGAAGCTTTTTGTGTTTTGCTTTTCATTTACCATAATGCTATTGAGAGTCATCCATGTTGTTGCATTTATTCCTAACTTGTTCCTTTTTGTTACTGAGTACTTTCCACTGTATAGATGTACACAGTTGTTTATCCTTCACTATTGAGGGATATGTGTTTGCACCTGGATTTAGGCCACTGTAAGTAAGGCTGCTGTAAATACTCACATGCAGCTGTTTGTGTAAACTTTTGCTTTTATTTTTTTTTTGGGTAGATGAGTAGGAGTGGTATTGCTGGATCATATAGTAAGTGTATGTTTAACTCTATTAGAAACTCCCAAACTGTTTTCCAAAGTGGCAATACCATTTTATTTTCCTACCAACAGTGTATGAGATTTCCAGTTGCTCAGCGTTTTTGTCATTGTTTTTTGTTCTTATTTTAGCCATTCTAGTAGCTGTATAGTGATATCTCATTGTTGTTTCAACTCACATTTTCATAATGACTAATAGTGTTTTATATCTTTTCATCTGTTCATTGTTTATACCTTTCCATGATACCTCAGTTCAGATCTTTTTTTTTTTCTGTGTTTGTCTTTGTATGAAAGTTCTTTCTATATTCTGATACTGTAACTTTTATCAGAAATGGGTTGTTTCTTTTTTTTAAGAATTTATTTATTTATTTGACAGAGGGAGACAGAGCAAAAGAAGAAAAACAGGCAGAGAGAGAGGGAGAAGAGGGAGAAGCAGGCTACCCGACAAGCAGAGAGCCTGATACAGGGCTCAGTCCCAGGACCCTGAGATCATGACCTGAGCCAAAGGCAGATGCTTAAAGACTGAGCCACGCAGGCACCCCAATGGTTTTTTTTTTTTTATCAGACACATATTTGGCAAATATTTTCTCTTAACCTAAAAGGCTGATTTTTGCACTATCATCAAAAAATCAGTTACATTTAGGGACGCCTGGGTGGCTCGGTTGGACGACTGCCTTCGGCTCAGGTCATGATCCCGGAGTCCCGGGATCGAGTCCTGCATTGGGCTTCCAGCTCCACAGGGAGTCTGCTTCTCTCTAACCTTCTCCTCGCTCATGTTCTCTCTCACTGTGTCTCTCTCAAATAAATAAATAAAATCTTTTTTAAAAAAATCAATTGTATTTAAAACATATTTAAATGTATATTTTGGGGGTGCCTGGGTGGCTCAGTGGGTTAAGCCTCTGCCTTCGGCTCAGGTCATGATCTCAGGGTCCTGGGATCGAGCCCCTCATCAGGCTCTCTGCTCAGCGGGGAGTCAGCTTCCTCCTCTCTCTCTGCCTGCCTCTCTGCCTACTTGTGATCTCTTTCTGTCAAATAAATAAATAAAAGGTTTAAAAAAAAATGTATATTTTGTGGATTTTGTGCTCTGAGTTCTTAGGAGCCCTTGAAGGTTATTTATTTCCTAGTGTAGCACTATCATTAGTTTTTTTTAAATAGGTTATTTGTAGAGAAGTAACATTTCTCACATTCTTTACATTTTTATTTTTTAATTTGGGCGTACAGTGGCACAGTGTCACTTAATTAAAGTGACAACGCTTTAGATTTAAAATTACCTGCTTACTGACTACTCGTTGTGTAGTCAGTTCACTGGTATTGCTGTTGAGCTGCTGCTTTAGAGTAAGTGCTACCGTATGCTTGACTTTTGTTGTTTCTTCACTGACACAAGAAAACCATGGCTGATAAAGAACGATATATTCTTTTGGTCCCCAAGTTAGAGAATATATATCATTTTATTTTATTTTAAAAGTATATGTACCCACATATATGTGGGTACATATATGTGAGGATTTATCACTTAAAAAAGGAAAAGATCTTATAAGTTTATTGTAAGGAATCAAGAGACCAAGAAGCTGTGATTAGTTGAGGCTCATCTAGAAATTAAGATGGTCTCCAAAATGATAATGTATTGGGCAGGAGACAGGGTTGGGTAATGATTCTTGAAACTTAACATATAAACCCAGTTTCATGCAGTGAAGTTTTCTTCTGTTGTTAAATTTGTCAAATGGTTTCATTGACTTTTAAAAAACTAGGAAATTCATCTCCATAAAGAGGCATATATTTAATCTCCTTTCCCAATGGGTTAAACCAAAAAGGGAGAACCAGAGAGGAGACAATAGAAGAGAGCATTTTAGAAGCTGGAAAACAGATGCACAAGTGCAGAGTGAGTTAATGGATCCTGAAAACCCAAATCCTAAATTATCAGTTGGGAAAACTGTGAACTAGATTTACATTGCAATAATATAATACTTTAATAAGAATTTGGATGTGAAAATTGTAAAAACTAGGGAGGACACAGTATCAGTTTAAGAAGCAGTCAGATCCCCATATTTTTCTTTTCCAACTTTGTCCAGCTGGGTGGTTGACCTACCCCTGCACTAACCTGACAAAGATAGATTTATTCTACAGGGAGAATAAAATAGTCTCTGGGCAGGAGAATGTGGGAAATGTGCATTAGAAACAATTGAAAACAAGGAATGATACTAAAATAGGGACGGTTAGGGGAAGGGTGCAAAGTGAATACTGAGACCTTAACTTCACCCTTTTCCCGTACCTGGTTCAGCAACCTTTAGGTGATAGATTTCCATACTGAGGGCAGGAGATTGCTGGAGATTTGTCTAGAGAATCTGACCAGGCCAAGAGAAAAGACCTAAAAATAACATCAGAGCTTCTTCAACACAGTAGCCCAACTGGATTAGCCAGCAGTAATGCTCATCTTTGATAAACTGCCCATACATAACTTTTCAGGTTCCAGTCAGCTTTGTGAATCCCCAGCTCTTAGAAATGAACAGTCAAGGACCACCAGTCATATGAGGTTTCCAATATGAAAAAGATGAAGAGAATAAATGCAAGATGAGGTAACAAATTTTCAAATCCATAAACATAAAGAAGAAAATTTGTTTTCTCTATATTCTCAGAGAATTTGGAATCATGAAACAAAAATGTATACTATAAAAAAGAAATGATTAAAAAGAGCTCTTGGAAATTATAAATATGGTAGCAGTGATGAGAAAATCAGAAGGGTTAGAAGATAGAATTCTAAACATTTCCCAGAAAATCAGAAAAATAAAAAAGATAGTGAATGAGAGAAAAGATAAAATTAAAGGAGTGATCCCAGAATTTTGGTATTTGAGCAGTAGAAACTTGAGGAAGAGAGAACAAAGAAAGGAAGCATCAATAAAAGAATACAAGAGTATAAAAATCTTGATTTCAAAAACAGAATTAGTTTACTGAGATGAATGTAAGAAAATAAATTTTATAGAAAACATAAAAGAATACAAGAAAAATTAATAGAAAAGACATGAGTTTTGGGGTCCCTGGGTCGTGCAGTTGGTTGAGCATCCAAATATTGGTTTTTGCTCAGGTCGTAATCTCAGGGTCCTTGGATTGAGCCCCAAGTGGGGCTCTGCACTCAGCACAGGATCTGCTTGGGTTGCTCTCTCCCCCTCTCCCTGTCCCACCCCACTGCAATCTCTTTTTCTAAAATACATAAATCTTAAAAAAAAAAAAAAAAAAAGATATTTCACTTTGAAAGGTCATGGAAGGTTCAGCATAGCATGTTAGATGAAAAAAGACCCATTATTAAAGACATGTCCTTGTACCCAGTCAGACCACAGGGAAGAATGAAGATCCTGCATCTTCCAGAGGGGAAAAACAAATCACAACAAAGGATAAGGTTTCAAAATGACTATGGACTTCTCAAAACACTGGATGCTAAAATGCAGTGAAGCATACCTTCATTCGTTTGAAGAACTATTTAAAATTTTATTTATTTATTTATTTATTTATTTGACAGAGAAAGATCACAAGTAGGCAGAGAGGCAGGCAGAGAGAGAGAGAGAGATAGAGAGAGGAAAGCAGACTCCCCACTGAGCAGGGAGCCTGATGTGGGACTCGATCCCGGGACCCTGAGATCATGACCTGACCCAAAGGCAGTGGCTTAACCCACTGAGCCACTAGGTGCCCCTGAAGAACTATTTTTGACACTTAATTCTGTATCTGGCCAAACCATTAAAGCACTGTAAGAGCAGATAAAAGCATTTTAAAATGTCTCAAAAAATTTACTTCTTTCGACTTTTAAAATGTCTTATTTTAGACATACATACTCACATATCTACAGATGAAATGATATGTTTAGGATTTGCTTTAAAATAATCCATCTGGAAGGGCTTGAATTGGAGGGGACTATATGGGAGGGTTTATTATCCTGTTCTTTATTTTGCATATGTTTGAAAATTCCTGTAATAAAAAGTAAGAAAACACACAAA
Organism: Neogale vison; assembly: GCF_020171115.1. NCBI lineage: Eukaryota > Metazoa > Chordata > Mammalia > Carnivora > Mustelidae > Neogale > Neogale vison. The sequence continues at coordinate 215,315,576 of NC_058091.1, forward strand.
TACACATTCTACAAAGCTTTCTTTTAGGAAATGTCCCCCATCAAAACAAGGAAGTGGGGGCACTTGGGTGGCTCAGTTGTTAAATGCCTGTCTTCAGCTCAGGTCCCCGCTAGGGCTCCTTTGTGTTCCCTCTCTCGAGGTGTCTCTCTCCATCAAATAAATAAAGTATTAAAAAAAAAAAAAGTTGGGGCACCTGGGTGGCTCAGGGGTTAAGCCTCTGCCTTTGCCTCAGGTCATGATCCCAGAGTCCTGGGATCTAGCCCCTCATCCACATTGGGGCTCTCTGCTCAGCAGGGAGGCTGCTTCCCCCTCTCTTTGCCTGTCTCTCTGCCTACTTGTGATCTCTCTCTCTGTCAAATAAATAAATAAAATCTTAAAAAAAAAAAAAAGGAAGTATTAAATGAGAAAGAGGGAGATATGGGAGAGAACATTGTTCTCAAAATGTGATCTCATTAGCATTAAAATCAGCTGTGAACTTGACAAATGCAAATTCTCAGGCCCAGTTTCAGACCTAATGAATCAAAAACTACCACTATGAGCTTCAGCATTCTGTCTTCAGGTGATTCTGATGCATGCTGAAGTTTCTTGCTCTTCTAAAGCAAGGAAAATAGCTATGCTCAGGAATGGATTTCTCATTCTCTTAACTGCTTATTCTCTGAACTTTGATATTTGATCTGACATTTAAATGAATGGAGTCCTTACGCATAAAGGCAGAGGAATTAGTTGTGCTGTTGGTGCTAGCAGTCTGAATGGACAGTGGATATTAAAGGTTCAGATTTTGGTAAACTGTTAAGTCAAGTGATTGTCTTCAGAAGCGGAGTAGTTAAGAGTCGAACAGATGAACATCTGCTGTATCAACCGTACTGCTCATCTAATTGGCACCTTGACATTCTCTGCTAACAATGTTCATTGAATTTTCCACTATCTAGAATGTCTTTTCCCTCCTCCACTATCAAAACCCTGTCTTTTCTCTGGGTCTAAACCAAGCCACAACTTTTCAACAAACCATTCCCCATCTTTTTGTCTTAACTATAAGGTTCTTAAAAAAGAAACATGGACTAGCTACTGTTATGTGCTAAATAGGCATTGTGCTAGGTATTTTACATGTTACCTCCTTTAGTCATCCTAATAATCTCTTAATAACTTAACTCAATATTAACATTTTCATGTATGTGCTTTTCTCTTGGTTTTGTGCCTTTGATTTTTATTTCAAGAGGAATGGCAATTACCCACTTCTATTTCTTGTTGAAAGTATTTCCTTTACCCCTAGTGGTTCCCAGATTTCAGTGTGCATCTAGAAGGCTTATTAAAACAGATTCCTGTTACATTTGCAAGGTTTATGTAAAAGCGAAACTTTTTTGAAAGACATAAATATTTTCAGGTCATTAAATTGTTTTTGCTATTTAGAAGACTTGGAAATAATCAGTTTTAAAAGCTAAATGAAGGGTGCCTGGGTGGCTCAGTGGGTTAAAGCCTCTGCCTTCGGCTCAGGTCATGGTCCCAGGGTCCTGGGATCGAGCCCCACATCGGGCTCTCTGCTCAGCAGGGAGCCTGCTTCATCCTCTCTCTCTGCCTCTCTGCCTACTTGTGATCTCTGTTAAATAAATAAAAAAAAAAAATAAAAGCTAAATGAAAATTAGCTTTTGAAGTAATTATAATTATTTAAGTTTTAGCAAAGTTTTGTAATATTTCAATAATGTTACATTACACAAATGCATATTCATGGCTCTGCCATCACATAATTTGAATGAAAGTCCCTTATTGGGTTGTGATTCTGAGTGCCTAGCACAGTGCCTTCATAAAAGCCTGTCAGTTGAACTATCGCAAACCTTTTTTATTTATTTTTTTTAAGTTTTATTTATCTTATAGAGAAAGGGAGGGAGAGTGAGGGAAAGAATCAAGCAAAGTAAACGCTGAGCACAGAGCCTGGCACAGAGCTGGATCCCACAACCCTGAGATCACAACCTGAGCTGAAACCAAGAGTAGGACATTTAACTGACTGCACTACCCAGGTGCCCCAATATAGCAAAATCTTTGTATTTCTGATGTGGGTTTGATTTTCAGAAGTCACCAGAAATTACTCAGGATCACTGAACCAGATAATTGAAGTTTAATAAAGTTTTTTGGGCCAAAATATATTTTAGGTCAAGTATAGCATATAGAATATATTTATTTATGTTAATTTAATTTGTTTACTAAAAGTTCTTTCTTTTAGTCTGAAATAGTAGTTTTATTATAATAGAAAATGTGCTTAGAGGCAGAAGTTTGCTTTTTATGATTTTTGGGACAGGTAGTTGACATTTTTGTAATGGCAAACCATTACCACTAAAATTCCATTATAAAAATTCCACAAGAGATCATGGGAGAAGATTACAACTGTATTTTCACTAACTTTTAACTGACATTTCACATTTTATTAATGTAGAGAAAAATTATAGTAATTCTGTCAGTATCTGTGACCTTTTCACAGACAGAAATTACAGGTACTGTCCCATAACATTATTGGCACATTGTAGATATCTCAAAATAACATTAATTGCTACTAGATACTAATTTGTTGGTATAAACTAACACACATATATATTAGTATATCGTAACTTAAATTTTTAAAATTTTAAATTCTATGTATTTGGTTTCTTTTAGAATCATATGTATTTTGCTGTATACTTTTGAAAACATTGTTCAGAGGATTCTGAAAATTGCACCAGATTTGCCCAAGAGTGCTTGAACCCTTGCATTACACAGGGCTGCACAGAACATTTTTGTGGCATTAGAATTTTGTCTTGAGTCTATTTATTGATGTCTTTAAGTAATTTAAGATGAAAGAATTAATATCTAAATTTCTGAAGTGAAGTGTGAAGTATTTCAGGCCCAGTGAAAAAAGGAAAATGCATTATATTATCCTTTCTCTGCTTCAGGCTCTCTTGGGTTATAAGGTTTTGCATGATCTGCCGCCTTCTTAAACTTCATTTCTTGCCAGACTCCCTCCTCTCATGGTGTCATCTCCAGTCATGCTATACTTTCAGGGTCTTATCTAGGCTTGTTCTTTCTGGCCACACATCTTTATATGTGCTTTTCTTGCTGTTTAGAATGTTCTTTCTTTTTTCCATTGTTCATTTCATTTCATCCTTCTCTTGGTTCAGATACTAACTACTTCCTTGGAAACCTTCCCTGGCCTATCTGATTAGATTACTTCGTTTATTATAGGCTTTCTTAACATGCTGCACCTTTCTTGTTTATGGCTTGTTACACTTGAAGTTTACATTTCTTGTGTGCTGATTTGGTTGATGGGAGCTCCACAAAGTTAAGGACCTGTTCATTCTTAGCATTGTATCCTCAGTGCCTCAGATCATGCTTGGTAAATCATAGGTGCTCATAAATATTTCATTGGTTGGCTGGTTACATGGATAAATAAATGAATGAATGAAAGCTTTAAATCATGGTTGTCCAATAGAAATATGTGAGTCACAAATACAAGTCACATATGTAATTGAAAATTTTCTAGTAGCCACATCAAAAAGAAAAATGAGTTTGATTTATTATATTTTATTTAACTTAATATATCCAAAATATTGTCATCCTAATACACAGTTGTAAGAAATTATTACTGGGGCACCTGGGTAGCTCACTCAGGTGTCTGACTCTTGATCTCAGCTCAGATCTTGATTTCAGGGTTGTGAGTTCAAGCCTTACCTTGGGCTCTGTGCTGGGCATGGAGCCTACTTAAAAAAAAGAAAAAAGAAATTACTATTAAGGTATTTTACAGGGGCCCGTGAGTGGCTCAGTGGGTTAAGACTTTGCCTTCTGCTCAGGTCATGGTCTCAGGGTCCTGGGATCGAGTCCCGCATCGGGCTCTCTGCTCGGCAGGGAGCCTGCTTCCCCCTGTCTCTCTGCCTGCCTCTCGGCCTATTTGTGATCTCTGTCAAATAAATAAATAAAATCCTTTAAAAAAAAAAGATATTTTACATTCTTTGTTTTCTACGAAGTCTTCAAAATCCAGTGTGTATTCTACACTTATCGGTCATCTTAGTTCAAACTAGCCACACATGACAAATAACTACTACATTGGACAGCACAGGTTTAGATATCAAAGCATTTTGGAAATAAAGAAATTCAGAGCTGCCTGCATCATGTTCCAGCCTTTACCTCAGGGTAAATATTAAAAGCAGGGTTTTGTTTATTCAGTAATTCCCAAAACTGAGGTAAAAATAAGAGACAAAATACCCAGAGGGTACATCAATTTAATATGTTAAATGAAAAAAATTGAAACAGAATACTGAATATTTATAATTTGCCTTCCTATATATTTCCCTTAATATTTGCATGTTAGGTTTATAAACAGAAAAGGAAAACAAGTTCTTGAGAAAAATGTTATGCAATTGGGGACAGTGAGATTATGCAAACTAACCTTGTCTGGGAATCTTTTCTTAGGTTCTGCTCTCTTAAAGTAGGTAACATTTTTATTAAGTGGCTCTTGTTATTTCAGCGTACTTTATTGTTGGGTGAGTCTGGGAAGGTTTCTCTAGGAAAGTATTACTGTATTTTAATGAATCTGAGCACCAACTTCATTTATATATCACATTGCTTGTTCTAGTTTATACCATTTGTAAGACACATCCTTATTCAGAGATGTAAAATTTTTGTGCATAGTGGGGTGTTTTATAATGGGTGAAATGAGGTGTGTGAGTAGAAATCTCAAAGAGGGTGCGCCTGGGTGGCTCATTTGATTAAGTGTGTCTGCCTTCGACTTGGGTCATGGTTCTAGGGTCCTGGGATCAAGCCCCGCATCAGACTTCCTGCTCATCGGGTAGCTTGCTTCTCTCTCTCCCTCTGCCTACAGCTCCACCTGCTTGTGCTCTCTATCTCTGTCAAATAAATAAACAAAATCTTAAAAAAAAAAAAAAAAAGAAGGAAAGAAAAAAGGAAAATTAACGTGGTAAGAGGTGACCTGGTAAGAAAGAGCAGCAGTGGGCGCCTGGGTGGCGCTGCCTTCGGCTCAGGTCATGGTCTCAGGGTCCTGGGATCGAGTCCCGCATCGGGCTCTCTCCTCAGCAGGTAGCCTGCTTCCTCCTCTCTCTCTCTGCCTGCCTCTCTGCCTACTTGTGATCTGTCTCTGTCAAATGGACAAATAAAATTTTAAAAAAAAAAAAAAAAAAAAAGAAAGAGCAGCAGTTGTTAAGTTCCTCCGGGGCTAGTTGAAGTAACTATAAGGGGGCCTATCTGGCTGGAGGCCTGTATGGTTTATAGAACAAGGGAAAAGTAGTAGGAAAAGTAGGCACAGAGGTGGTGCTCCTGGTTGAATAGACCCTTTCTTCAAAGGACTTTGAAGTTTTATGCTGAGTGATAAGGGAAATTATTGGAAGCTTGACCAATGGAGTGATTTAATCCTAGTAACAGAATCACTTTTGACTGCTTTGTTAAGATTAGATTGTAGGAGGTAAGGATAGAAGCAGGGAGCCAAATTAGGTAGCTCCTTGGTGGCAGTGCAAATAATCCAGAGGAGAGAGAGCAGTAGTTTGTATTGGAGTGGTGTTGGTGGAGATTATGAGAAATGATTGGATTCTAGATTCATTTGGAATGTGTAGCTGACAAGGTTTGCAGATTTGCTGATGGATGCCTCATATGATGTGAGAAAAATGAAGGGTCAGATGATTTCAGGTCTAAGCAGTTGGTAGTTAACTGCTACCAACTTTACAGAAATGTCAAAACCTACAAGAGAAGGTTGGTGAAGCAAATCAGATGACCACATTTGGATGTGTTGAGATTCCTCTTAATCATTCAGGAATAGATAGAGAAGAGGCAATTAGGTAAAAGTTTGGAGGTTGGAGGAAGAGGCCTGGTTGAAATGATAAATTGTGTATATTTGTGCGCCCATGACTGTTCTTATGTCACATGGTATGTGTCTGTGTAACTTTATTTTTTGATCCTCGAGTCATTGATTCTTTCTTCAGAATTCCTTTTTTTCTCCTGTGTGTTTAATCTTTTATTTTAATATTAGTGATTTTGTCACCTGTTTGATTGCATTTTCTCCCTTTAACAATGGGATATAAAGAGAGATTAAGCAGCTGGCTTTCAGGGGACTCTTGCTCTTGTCTTTTTATAAATCATTTTTAACTTTTTATTTTGGAATAATTTTTAACAAAAAGTTTTTAAGCGTAATGTGATAACTTCTGTGAACACCTAGATTCAACAATATTTTAACATTTCTTTTATCATTCTCTCTAGACACACATGCACACGTGCCTTACATTTTTCTCTGTGTCATTTGAGAGTAAGTGGCTCAGTGGGTTAAGCCGCTGCCTTCGGCTCGGGTCATGATCTCAGGGCCCTGGGATCGAGTCCCGCGTCGGGCTCTCTGCTCAGCGGGGAGCCTGCTTCCCTCTCTCTCTCTCTGCCTGCCTCTCCATCTACTTGTGATTTCTCTCTGTCAAATAAATACATAAAAAAAAAAAAAATCTTTAGAGAGTAAGTTCCATATATCATACTTGTTTTACTCTTAATACTTCAGTATATAAATTCTAAGGGCAAAGATACTCAGTAGGTATAACCATAATATAGCTGGCAAATTCAGGAAATTTCATATAGTAATACCTTTTTCTAATTTAGAGTCTGTATTCCAGTTTCATTCAGTGTTCCAACGGTGTCCTGTATAGTATATTTTTCCCCTTCAGTACAAAATTTCATCTAGAGCATGTATTGTGTTTAGTTGTCATGTCTCTTTAGTTTCTTTTAATCTAGAACAATTAGTTATTTAACCTTTCTTTGTCTAGTGTAACATTGCTCTTTTTGAAAACTACAGGCAAGCATTTTCTATAATGTTCTTCATTTGTAGTTTGATATTTCTTTTTTATTTGATTCAGGTTGTGCATCCTTGGCAGAATACACTAAAATGATGTGATGTCCTTCTCAGGATATCACATCAGAGACACAGCTGTCTCTGCACTTCTTTCCTTCCAACCCCTAGCTATCAGGGTTTTGTTTTGTTCTGTTTTGTTTGTAATGTAAATGTTATAGTTAAGATTTGGAGGGTGGGGTGGAGAACAAGGGTTCTACAACTTAAAAGGAAGGTTGGAAGAAAACATTGCATTGAGTTTGGTGTGCTACTTGCCACTAAAAATCTTCCAACTATTTCTCCTTATTTTGATTCTATGCTGAAACTTTCAGATTATCGTATGATATTTCTGGGTGGATTTCTTTAAAGGAATGCATTGACCAGAAAATTGAAATGTCTGCTTACCAGAGCATTTATTGCTTCCTGTAGATTACAAGATATGTTCACTGGTACATGCTTCAATGTCTTGGGGGTGCTGGCAGGATCTGGTTTCTACATTTGTATAGCACTGTTTTCCTAGACTGTGGGAACTTTTCCCAAGGTCACACCATCTATGTTAGATTCTGAATATAGCCAGTTAGCTTCCTTTAATGCCTCTGTCATCAGCCTGCACAAGTGATGATTATCACATATAGTCCACTTTGAACATTTTGTCGAATATCTTTTTATTTAAAATTTTTAATTTTGAAATAACTGTACTTTCACAGAAATTTGCAAAAATGGAGTGCAGTGGTTTTGTTCATCCTTCATCCAGTTTCCGTGCATGGTAAAATCTTACATAGCTGTAGTACAATTCAAAACCTGGAAGGCGATATTGGGACAACCCACAGACCTCACTCACATTTTACCAGTTTTATATATACTAATTTGTGTGTGTGTACATGTGCATGCATGTATGTGTAGTTTTATGCAATCTTATAACTTGTAACCACCATTACAATAAAATACAAAACTCATTCATCAGCACAAAGAACCCTCATCCTACCCCTTTATAGCCACTGCTAGCTCTCTTCTTTCCCTCCAGCCTACTATCTCATCCCTAACCCCTGCAACCACTAATCTTTTTATCATTTCTATAATTTTTTCATTTTGAAAATTTTATGTAAATGGAATCATTGAGTGTTATCTTTTGAGATTGGCTTTTTTCCTCAGCATGATTTCCTTAAGATCCCATAAGCTATTGAGTATATTGATAATGTGTTCCTTTTTATTGGTCAGTAGTATATGTATCACAGTTTGTGTACCATTCACCAGTTGAAGAACATTTGGGTTGCCTCCATTTGGGGTCTGTTACAAATAAAGCTGTTACGAACACTGGTGTGCATGTTTTTGTGTGGACAGTAGTTTTCTGAATTTCACTCTCCACATTCGGTAAATAAATGTTTTTTCAGTGCAAGTCACTGTCCTAGGGCCTGAATTATACTGGTGTGCCAAACAGGGCCTCTGTTGTTCAGTCTTTGATCGCATGTGGTTGTATAGATACATACTAAAGTGCTCTTAAGGCAGTAGGCATGATTAGGATCACACTGTACATGTGCTTTTGTAACCTCTTTATTTTCTTCCACATATTAAGATGTCAAATTTCCAACCTTTGGAAATACTGTTTTTGAATGGATATCTAATACTCTGTTATGAAATGAACATTTGCTGTTTTTGGACTGCTTATTCCATCATCCGGAGGACCACTCATGGAACCAGAAACCACTGCACGTATTTTAGCAGAAAGTGTTCAGAACTCAAAGAACAAAAGAAAAACATTGTGGGTAGTGTATAGTTTTTAACTGCAGAGACGAGCTTTTACAAATCCTAGGGCTGGAGGGGCGCCTGGGTGGCTCAGTGGGTTAAAGTGCCTGCATTCAGCTCAGGTCATGATTCCAGGGTCCTGGGATCGAGCCCCACATCGGGCTCTCTGCTCGGCGGGGAGCCTGCTTCCCTTCCTCTCTCTCTGCCTGCCTCTCTACTTGTGATCTCTGTCAAATAAATAAATAAAATCTTTAAAAAAAAAAAAAAGAAAGAAAACAAAAATCCTAGGGCTGGAGGAACGAAGGGATAAAGTTGGGGTTATGAGAACCTATAAGTTGGAGAGAGCCCTTCAGAGTTGGGAGTTGGATCTCTGAAGAGAATGGGTTGCCCACCGGTGCTGGTAGCAGTATCACAGGAGCCTTTTGGGATTGAGATTTAAACCTCTGAGTTGAAAGGATTGCCTCATTAGCGAGCACTTCACAAAGCTGAGGCTCAGACAGTTGGAGAGGGGCTCTCTCTCTCTTAAGATTCAGCTATCTCAGAAGCTTAGAGGTAATGCACTATGCAACTGAGTCTCAGATATCTAGAAAGAAAATTATCCTTAGTATAGTTGGTACTACTATCTCAGTAGTTTGAAGGGAATGTTGTAGAGCTCTACTTCACATATCTAATAAGTGGCCCTTCCACAATTGATGCTGTACATCAGAGGTGGCGAGGTGAGTCTGGTTCAAGGAGTTCTGAAAGAGGCTGGGGACTGGAACTGATTGCCCCCGCCAGGATGAAGGACGTTTGCTGGAGAGATGTTGATGGAAACAGTAAGGGATCAAAAACACAAGGTTTTTTTCTACCTTCCTCCTGACTTCCAGTCCCCTTCTTGAATGTTGTCCCTATTGACAGAACTAACAGAGGAGGCTAATATAGGAAAATGCAGTTTGTAGCATCCCACTCACAGTCGCAATAGCATAAAATAGTATAAAAGCTTGGATTTAAGAGAGACAATTGATAAGTGGCATGCTCATTATCAAATGAACTTTTGAAGAATTCCTTATTATGGGTCTGAGTAGAAGGTCTTCCAAATGAATCTGCAAAAGCCAAGTTCTCATTTTCTCCTCTCACCTCAGCATCCCTCCAGCCCATTAACTCCATTTAATCAGTCTATGGGCATGTGAATTAGGCCTAGATAATCAGACTTCTGTTATGCTACTCTCCCCTACGTCTAGTGCCCCTTGTCATCCCCAGCCTTACCTTGATTGTGAAACAGGATCATAAAAGCAGATAGGGAATTTTTCTCAAGATAATATTGGCAACTGCAGCATCTAGTTTCTAGTAACAGCAGGTCCAGTAGTGTGGCTTCCAAGGTTCAGAAGAGGAAGAGGCTCTGTCCTTACAATGACACTTGTGTAGTCTCAGAGTTCTCTTACTTAGTCTCCCCTGGCTCCTTTCCATTTTTTATCTCATTTATTTATATTTCTTAGCAATATGTGCTGCTGATACCTTCAAAATAAACCCCAGTAAGCAAGAATCAGTTTCTCTTGTAATTTGAGCTCTGTTTGATGTATTTTATTCAGATCTGATAGTTTATTTAACTACTTGATTAACTAATTGGTTGAAAAAGAAATTTTAGTATTTTGTGCTTATTTTTCTAAAAAAGATGTTTGGCTTCAATCATTTTAAATCTTTGACTTCCTTGATCTCTGGACAGGATATTTAATAATGAGCAGAATAAGGATGAAATTTCCATTGTGGTGGTACTGGGTGGCTAAAACTTTAACAGAAAAACCAAACAGGCATCTTTCTGACCGATAGAACATGAGAAGGGTTCTGATACAAGCTGATAGAAAATGAGGAGGGAATCCACAAAGGAAAAACCAAAGAAGGGGAACTCAAAATTATGTAAAAACTCTACCCAAATCTCTGGTTAACTTCTGAACCATCTATTTGTGAGGCAGATGGAAAGTAGTCTGAAGTTTGATCCGAAATAACTGCTGCTGTGGCAGAGATGTGGGGGAGCGAAAACTCCTTTAAAGAACACCTGCCTTTTCTTTTTTTTTTTTTTTTTTAAGCTGTAGGTACCAGAAGAAGGAATGCAAATAGTGAGGAGATAATCCAGAAAAAAGGAGCTAGAGAAAGGGAACCCCAGATTCTGAATATAAAACTCTGCCCAAGGGCACCTGGGTGGCTCAGTGGGTTAAGCCGCTGCCTTCGGCTCAGGTCATGATTTCAGGGTCCTGGGATCGAGTCCCGTCGGGCTCTCTGCTCAGCAGGGAGCCTGCTTCCTCCTCTCTCTCTCTCTGCCTGCCTCTATGTCTACTTGTGATCTCTCTCTGTCAAATAAATAAATAAAATCTTTAAAAAAAAAAAACAAAAAAAAACTCTGCCCAGGTTTGTACCTGACCCCTCGTTTGTGTGTGTTGCAGGCCAGAGTGGAAGTAGTCTGAACTGAGGTCCTAGCTGCTGTGCGATAAACACATGACAGAAGTAACAGTTTGGGTCTGAACATGTTAATTGTCTGCTAAAATAAAAACAGTATTTTTCAGAACAATATAACAAAATCCAGAGTTCACAGCCTAACATTCACAATATTCAGGGTCACCTCAGAATTACTCAATATACAAAGAGCCAGGAAATAACAACCCATTCTCAGGAGAAAAGACACACAATAAAATGCAAAATTCAGGATGAACAAGATGTTAGAATTATCTGACAATGATTTTAAAGAAGCTTTTATAATTATGTGAAGTAAAAGAAAATAGTCTTGTAATGAATGAAAAGGTACGCCATTTCAGCAGAGAAAAAGAAAATATATAAAAAGAACCAGTGGGAATTTGAGAGCTGCAAAGAATGATACCTGAAATAAAACTTCATTCTCTGGAATTTATAGTAGATAAAGATGACAGAAAATAATCAGGATCTTGACTATAGATCAAAAGAAGTCATTCTTTTTTTTTTTTTTAAGATTTTATTTATTATTTATTTGGCAGACGGAGACCACAAGGAGGCAGAGAGGCAGGCAGAGAGAGAGGAAGGGAAGCAGGCTTGCCGCTGAGCAGAGAGCCCTATGCAGGGCTTGATCCCAGGACCCTGGGATCACGACCCGAGCCAAAGGCAGAGGCCTCAACCCACTGAGCCACCCAGGCGTCCCCAATGAAGTCATTCTTAAACCAGTTTTGTTTTGTTATTTATTTATTTACTTTTTTTTTTTTTTTAAAGAGTTTATTTATTTATTTGTCAGAGAGAGAGGGAGAGAGAGCGAGCACAGGCAGACAGAGAGGCAGGCAGAGGCAGAGGGAGAAGGAGTCTCCCTGCCGAGCAAGGAGCCCGATGTGGGACTCGATCCCTAAAATTTTGTTTATTTATTTGGCAGACGGAGATCACAAGTAGGCAGAGAGGCAGGCAGAGAGAGAAGTGGAAGCAGGCTTTCTGCCAAGCAGAGAGCCTGATGCTTGGCTCGATCCCAGGACCCTGGGATCACGACCTGAGGCAAAGGCAGAGGCTTTAACCCACTAAGCCACCCAGGCACCCTTGTTTTTGTTTTTGTTTTTTTACCCTTGTTTTTGTTTTAAGTGAGCAGAATTAAATGAGTTTTTAGGAGTCTTGAGAGGAAAGAAAAGAATGTGAAAAAATTTTTTGAGGAAATTATAGTAAACTTTCAAAATTTGGTGAGAAATATATAGAGTCAAGAAGCTCAACAAACAACAGGACAAATAGAAACTTAACACATAGTCAAACTGCTGAAAACTTAAGATTAAAAAAAAATCTTGAACACAGCTAGAGAAAAGGACACACAAATGGGGAGATTGAAACTTCTGTACACTTCTCAGGTCATGGAATGAAGGAAAAAAATTATCATTCCAAAGTTCTGTATTCAGTGAAGATATTCTTAAAAAAAAAAATGAAGTGAAATAAAAGATATTTTTAGATAAAGGAAAACTAAGAACCTATGGGCAGACCTGTACTACAAGAAATACTAATGGAACTTTTTCAGGCTGAAGAGTAGTATCCCAAGAGGCAAACTGAGATCTTTAGGAACTAATGAAGAGTATCAGAAAAAGTTCATGTATATTGGTAATTATAGGTTTATTTTTTCTCTTTTAATACTTTTAAGGTACAGAATATTTGTATAAGCCAAGGTCTAAAAAACTGAAGTTGCTAATAACCTCCTCCACCAAGAAAGCATGCCCACATGACTTCACTGATGTGTTAATACTTTCAAAGAAATAGTCCCAATATCATGCAAAATCTTTCCAACGCTTATTATGTTGCTAGCATAACTGAATCCTAAACCTAATAAAAGATATCAGAAGAAAATTACAGCTCTATGGTGGACATAAATAACCATATTCCTTTACAAAATACTAGCAAATCAATAGTTTCTCAAAAGGTTTATGTATCACTTCTCAGCTTTTTTACTTATATAATGTTAGTATCTGTTCTTATCATTTTAATACCTGATGCATTCTATATTCGAGTACATTATAGTAAATGGATTTTTGGAACAGAGAGATGGAAAAGGAGCTTTCTCCATATCCACTTCATGCATCAACCTTATATTGTACTATCTCCAGGAATGGTGCACATCCTCAGGACAAAAAAAAAAAAGAAAAAGGATTAATATGTCATAACCAAATGGACTGTATCTCAGGAATTCAAGGTTAATTTAATCTTTTAAATCAGTCATTGTAATTTGCCATTTTCACAAACTAAAGACAAAAATATATAACAAATTTCAGTAGATGCAGAGCAAAAAAAAAAGCTTTTGACAAAATCGAACATTTATTTAAATTGAAAAAAAATTGTAGGGAGCTAGAAGTAGAAAGGAAAATCATTCTAATGGAGGGCATCTATAAAAACACATATTTTAACCTCATACTTAATGATGAAATAGTCTATGCTTATCTCCTAAGATTAATGTCAGGACAAGGATGTCTGTCCTTATTACTTCAGCATTAACCTTGTTTTGAACATCCTAGTCATTTCAGTATGGCAAGAAAAAAAGATATAAAAAGGCATAAAGATCAGAAAGGCAGAGGGAAACTATTTGCAGATGGCATCAATGTTTTATAGATTCCTTAGGTGGATTATTTAAACAGCTGGTAAAACTACTAAGTGAATTTTGCACAATCATGGAATATAAGGTTAATATACAATTATGAGATATATTATATCCTATAAGCTGTGACATTTTAAAAAATTCCGTGGTCAATAACATAAAAAACACAGTACTTAGGAATCTGTCATTGTGCATTGTACCTGTACAATAGAAACTAAATGAGATCGCAGAGGTAAAGAAGACATGAATAACTGAAGAAATGTTCATGGATTGAAAGGGTCAATATTGTTAAGGGATCACACCATCCCATACTAACCTGTAGAAAACCTATGGAGTTAATACAACCTGGTACTAAATGTGTCTGGAAATATATATGTAAATGCAAAGCTACCTAGATTAGCCAAAGCAATTTTTTAAAGGGTAGTAAAGTTTGAGGATATAACAGTTCATAATTTCAAGACTATTAGGCAGCAATAACTTAGCATTTTTGGAGTAAGCATAGACATTTTTTTTAAAGCTTTATTTTATGTAATCTCTATACCCATCGTGGGACTTGAATTTACAACCCTGCAGATCAAGAGTTGCATGCTCTACTGACCCAGCCAGCCAAGTGCCCCAAGAATAGACATTTAGATCGGTTGAACAGAATAGAGTCCAAAAGTAAGCCTAAACAAGGATGTGGAGTAATTGGATTTCAGTAAACTGCTATACAACTATTTTTGGCAATTCCTGAAATGTATACCTACTTTATGAGTTAGGCATTCCACTCCAAGGTCAGAAGGGAAAATATATATTCATACAAAGACACAAATTTTTACAACAAATATTTCTAAGATAAAAAATCGGAAAAAATTTTCACTGACAGGTGAATAAGCAAAATAAGTTATTTTTATTGAATTCTACTCAGCAATGAAATTGGTAAGACACAACAAAATGAATATATGTACACATATATACATATGTATATGTAGTTATATATATATATAGTTAGGCTGAGTAAAACTACTGAGGCACAAAATAGTACATACTGATTTCATATACATAAATTTATTTGAAAATGCAAACTAATAAGTAGCAGATGAAAGCAGATCTGTGGTTTCTGGAAGATGATGTCAGAGGGATGTTACATAGAGAGGATGAAGAATCTTTAGAAGGAGTCATGTAAATGAAAACCTTTTCATCTTGATTGTGGCAGTGATTAAAATGGATAAAGTTTACTGTACATTAATGATAAAAGTTCATTAAAAATTTGGTTGACTCTGAATTTCTAAGTCTTCTTATATTCATTCTGTCCACTGAGTTTAACCTTTTAGATAGTCTTTTCATTCTACTCTTGCCTCCATCAGAGAAATCTCTTCTAAGCACGCTGTCATACTTTTCTAATGTAGACTTTTTGCATCTTCTCTGTAACTCTGCTTCTGCCATTTTCCTTGTTGTCTTCCTGGGAATCCCTTTGCTGCTGCTTTTCCTGGATCTCAAATGCTTCTTAATGCTCTTGGTTACTCTCTTATTTTGGTGATAGTTATCTACCAGATTTGAAAGGTATTTTTATTTATCTTCATGGTTTAGAGCTATCATACTGATTAAGTGCCCTGGGTGTAAAGTCCTGAAATACCATTACTATATGCCTTTTTTCTTGGACTACTTAATTTTCTCATAGAAGTTTCTTCATACAGGTGGAAGGGGAGAGAAGGAACAAGTGTGGGTGCTGGCTTTCTGGGAGTCAAGTAGGGGAAAGAAATGAATATCAATACTTCCTTATATGAATACTTCCATATCTGGTTTATTTTTTTCCTTTCCCCACACCCACTTTGGTGTAGGATTGTCCCTACTTATTAAACCTGCCTGATACCATCTCTCTGAGAGGTAAGGGTAGGGCCTCTAATATTGCACAGTGGTATAGTGGTAGGTGAGTAGACACACCAGTGCTTGGGATTACTGAGGTTTAACTGCATCTTTTAATGACTCTTGATCGATTCTCTTTTCAGCTATACCGTTGCCTTTACATTTATGGCCACATGATGCCTCTAGTTCCCTTGCTTTTCTTTTTCCATCATTGCATACAGATTGGCTTGATTTCTTTCTTCTTGTAGATGTTTACTTTTCAGCTTTCTCCAGCCTGCTAACTCAGTTACTACATTCCACTTTTAAATCTTAATCAAGAGGTGCCTGGGTAGCTGTTGGTTAAGCGTCTGACCTCAACTCAGGTTATGATCTCATGGTTCTGGGATGGAGCCCAGTGTTGGTTCCCAGCTCAGTGGGAGTTTGCTTGTCTCTCTCCCCCTCTCTCTGCCCTTCCTCCCACTTGTGTGTATGCATTCTCTCTCTCAAATAAGTAAATACAATCATAAATAAATAAATAATGTCAGAAATCTTTATTTTTCTTTGTGGATTTTCCCTATAAAGTTATTTTGATACATATTGGAGACTTTGGACTGAATGTTTGTGTCCTCCCAAAATTCATATGTTGAATCTTTATTTTCTCATTGTGATAGCCTTTGGGAGGTAATTATATTTAGATAAGATCATGAGAGGGAAGCCCACATGATGAAATTGGCACCCTTCTGAAGGGATGAAGAGATCAGAGAGCTCTCTCTCTTTTATAGGAGGACACAGCTGGAAGGCAGCCATCTGCAAACCAGGAAGAGGGCCCTTACGAACACCCCATCATGCTGACACAGTGATCTGGACTTGTAGTCTCCAGAACTGTGAGAACAGTTCACACATGTTGTGAGCTTGGTTGTCTAGACTTCAGTATTTTCTGAAACACATCCTCTTAAGTCTGTCATTTTCTTTGCCCTGTAGCCTTAGCTTGCCTTGCTTTTACACATTTTGGGAACTCAAGGCTTCTGTGTTTACAGACTCTCTCTCACCTGACAGTTGGTGCATTCCTCTTTATGCCACCAACCTGTCAGATTGTTGATGGTAGAACTGGCTACCTTCTTTTGTACATTTTCTGTCAACCACCATCTCTGTGTATAGGTATAACTGTATAGAGATAACTGTGTATCATAGTAATGGGTGACATTCAATTGAAGTTTTCAAATCCGTTAATTCCAGCTTTCTAGACTATCATTTTATTCTATTTCTGTGCAACTTTACCAAAAGCTTGACATTTTCCACATTTCTAAACTTTGAAATAAGGAGAAGAGATCATAATTGGTATACTTGGTAGATACAGAAGTTTGGCAAATTGTACATACTGATTTTAGATTTTATCCATTCACACATAGAAAAGCCTAGTGGTGCATTTCTGCTTTCAGGAATATTTTATTTTATTTTGTTTAAAGATTTTATTTATTTATTTGACAGAGAGCACAAGCAGCAGGAGAAGCAGGCTTCCTGCAGAGCAGGGGAAGCCCGATATGGGTCTTGATCCCAGGACTTCAGGATCATGACCTGAGCCAAAGGCAGTGGCTTAACCAACTGAGCCACCTAGGTGCCCTTCAGGAATATTTTAAATGTAGCACTGTAATCACTGGATATTGTGAGGAGGTTTTGAAGATGTCAAACAGGAAGAAGTATTTGCTGGAAAAACTAGTAAATTTTGAACTAACATGTATTTTATTTTCTAAAGTTTAATGAGGTTACTGAACAATAACACAAACTATAAAATATTTTTAGGAATGGTAGCTAGAAATATAATGAGAATGATTATGAAGTGAAAGTTTAAAAACTTCTGGGCTACTTAGAACAGTAGGCTGGTCAGTTAAATTATTTACTTGGTTCTTCAGATATTATATGTTCTATGCTTCCTTCAAGGAACTTTCAAGTAACTGGATCCCATTCTTAAGACTTGACTATTTGGCATTTCATTAAATTTGTAGTCATTATTGTATTCATGAGTGTTTAAATGTTATCTGTTACGTGTTTCTGTGTTCATAATTACTGAAGCAGAGTATGTGTTCTAGTTTTCTCCTTTTTCTTCTTTCTGTTATATTCTATCTCCCACCATAGTCTGAACTATGATGTTGAGTGCACTGTGATTCGGAAAATGCCTAACTTACATCTTTTAGCCAGTCAGAGCCATGGTTTGTTGTTTTAATCTTAAAAGAGAAACTATTTTGTAATGGAAAAAACATTGTGGAGTTACAATGTTTTTGCTAAACAGATAAGGAGATAAAAGATTGATGCTTTTAAAAGGAAGAAAGAATACAGAGTAAATCTTGGAAATGCAGTATGTAGATTCAGTTCATCAAATAAGTTTATTACTACATTGGCCAGAGAGGACTTTCTCCTCTCTAAGAATAAGATTATTTACAGGAGAAGAAATTGAATGACTTTCTGTACTCTGTCAGGTAGAAGAGGTGGTATATGTGATGTGATTCTGTCATACTTGAGTTCATTTACTGAACAAAAATCAAGGATAGAAAATACTATTTTTATATATTCTTACAAAGAATGTAAAAGACTGAACCAAATGATATTTTTACTAGATGTTTACTTTTTGATGTAGGCGGTTTCTTCTAGCTAACATAGATCTGAGGTAATGTGTATTTTATTTTTGCTTTTCATAGGAAGCCCTGCTGGCTGTTATTATCAAAGGCATTGAAAGAAGTTAATTTGAGATACTTTGAAGGAAATGTCAACATTATTTTATGATACAATATAAAAATATTTTATCACATTTAATTAAATACAACTATTCATGATGAGAATATACTTTTGAATAATGGAGGCAGGGAAAAAAGTAGTAAATGCCTTCCCTAAAACTTATTTTGGTGGGGTTTTTTCATGCTTATGGGCACTTTTCTACTAGTTAAGCTAACTCTAAGCATTTGATGAAAATATTAGAGCTAATTTTGAAATATATTTATGTATCAACTCGTTTGTAGGAATAGTTGAATGAAACTTAGTATTTGATAACTATGCTCTTGTTGTGCTCTTTATCTGAGACATCTTCAAAAAAGTTATTTGAGTAGAAAAATAAAAAAATAACAGGAGTCTCCCACCAGCCAGAATGGATATGTTCATCTTTTTGCTCTTGGGGATAACACTTCCAAGAATATAACTAGCTTTGCTTTTCATTTTCTACTTTTTTCTCCACAGCCCCATGATTTTGATGAATGTCGATTTGATATTAGTGTAAATGATAGCGTTTGGTATCTTCGTGCTCAGGATCCGGATCACAGACAACAGTGGATAGATGCCATTGAACAGCACAAGGTATGGGCTCCAGTGTTTACCTGTTCATGGAGGATTAGGCCAGAGACTGATAGTAACTCCTGTAAAAAGTTTTGAGATGTAACGTGTTATTAAAAAGTTGAACATTATTTGAGTGGTAAAGATTAAAGCATTATAGACACAAGTTTTTGAAATGATTTTTTCCTAATATTTGAGTTGTTCTAAAGAAATTTGTTATGACAAATATTTTTAATTGTTTTTTTTTAAGATCTAATTGGCTTTATTAAACAATTCATGAGTTGGGCAGCATTCCATCTAGCAAGTTGAGAGGTATACCAACAAATGTCCTTCATTGTTAATTAAAACAAATACACCTTTTTAAAATAAAAATATAATATATCTTGATTTTTATACTTAGGATATGCTTCATAGTGAATGCCTTTTGTATTATCTGGATAAAAGGTCCTTGAAATAATACTAAATGTATAACTGTAATATTTAGAAGCTTCAGTGTTAATTTTTATAGTGATCTATAGCCATTTGGATAATTTCGTAGTATAAACGTTTGTAAATCATTTAATTTTTTTCAAATAGGAAGATGTTTAGTAGTAAACCTTTAGGAAAGTATTTCTTACATCAAATGTGTAAGCCACATTCTTGTTATTTAAAGCGTGAATAAGGGGCATCACGGTGGCTCAGTCAGTTAAGCATCTGTCTTCTGCTCATGTTATGATCTCAATTTGAGGTTATGGGATAGAGCCCTATGTGGGCCCCCTCCCTGCTCAGCCCAGAGTCCGCTTCTCCCTTTCCCTCTGCTCCACCCCCATGCTCACTCTCTCTCTCTCTCTCTCCCCCTCTCCCCACCTCTCTCTCAAATGAATAAAATGTTTAACAAAAAAAGTAAGTGCTATGTAGACTAAAGAAATGTGTGATATCAAATCTGCTTATTAGCTATTTTAGTTTATTATGAAAAAACAAGAAGGGATGTAAATTCACGATGCCATTCCTGAGTGTGACTTAAAAGAACTGTGTACTGGGCTGCCTGGGTGGCTCAGTGGGTTAAGCCTCTGCCTTCAACTCAGGTCATGATCACGGTTCTGGGATCAAGTCCCACATCGGGCTCTCTGCTAGGCAGGGAGCCTGCTTCCTCCTTTCTCTCTCTCTCTCTGCCTCTCTGCCTACTTGTAATCTCTCTCTGTCAAATAAATAAAATCTTAAAAAAAAATGATTTACAAATGTTACTCATTCATGTGCTTGTCTGTACTTGTTTGTTTGGGTTTCACAAAGTTGTAGTTGAAACACCTGTTTTGGTCATTTAACAGGTGCAAAAACATGTACCCACACAACACGCACACACTAAAACAAGAAAAACCTGTCTGGTTTGAGGTATTATAGACAAGTTCTTTTTGATAGTGATCATGCATTAGCTTTTATTTCTTGATTATTGATAATGAATTTTTCCTGGCATCAAGAATACTTGCCGTGATGCCCATTTTTTCCCCCTCTGTTTTAGCTTAAGTATTATACTGATTTAAATTGTTTTTTTTGTTTGTTTGTTTTTGTTTTTTTTTGATGTTAGGGCACCTGGCTGGCTTGGTCACAAGAATGTGTGACTCTTGATTGCAAGGTTGTGAGTTCAAGCCCCATGTTGGGTGTAAAGATTACTTAAAAATAAAATTTTAAAATTTTGTGAACGCTATCTTGATTTTATTACTTCAGAAAAGGGTCTAAAAGTGGAAAAAAAGAGAAACAGTTTTATTTAAAAGAGATGAGCTAGAATTCCAGAATCTGAATGCTCTGGATCTAGGCTGCCCTGGATTCAGACACTACATCCTCTGCTATGCACCATATACAACTTTGGGTTTTGTGATAATTTACCTCTTCTTAGTGTGTATAAGGTATACAGGAGGTAATAGATATAAGGTTACTTACCAGAGTGGCTGATATATTTTCTCATTTATGATAGTAGAAAAAGAAAGGGCTTTGGAGTGACAACTGAATTTACTGAATTATACGTGTTGTTTTTGGATGAAGAATTCTGCATTCAGTGAGAGTTACAAAATGTGCACATAAGGAGATAGTATTGTGTATTTAATGAAGCCCAGTCCTCTTACTAATAATTAAAGGTGTTATTAAATAGAACTAATTTTTGTGTTTTTAACTTAGGGCTTAAAGGCTTAATCAGCTGATATAGATTACAGGGCTGGTTTTTTTCTGTTTTAATCAAGCATATTTTATTTTGCTTATTTTTCTTAGTAAAGCCAAACAAGTATTCTCTGCAAATTCCCATTTTGTATTTTTTTCCTTGAGTGGAGAATAATGCATAAAGCTATATTTCTTCCATATCATTGATTTCTTTGCATCTTTGAACAACAGATAGGTACAATTTTGGGGTCTCAGGCATCTGGATGGCTTAGTCATTTAAGCAACTCACTTTTGGTTTTGGCTCAGGTCATGATCTCAGAGTCCTGGGATCAAGCCCCACTTGGTGGGGAGTCTGCTTGAGAATTTTCTCTTTCTCTCTTACTCTCCTCTCTCCCCCCATGCACATGCGCACTCCCTCCATCTCTCTCAGATAAATAAATAAATCTTTAAAAAATAATAATAGGGCGCCTGGGTGGCTCAGTGGGTTAAAAAGCCTCTGCCTTCAGCTCAGGTCATGATCTCAGGGTCCTGGGATGGAGCTCCGCATCACTCAGCAGGGAGCCTCCTTCCCCCCTTCTCTCTCTGCCCGCCTCTCTGACTACTTGTGATCTCTGTCTATCAAATAAATAAAATCTTTAAAAAATAATAATAATAGTAATAATCTTTGGGTCCAGAGCAGTGTGACTTAAACTGAGAGAACAGTTTGGGTGAATTTAAGTTCTTAGAAAAAGATTAAAAAAAAAAAAAAGATTCAGCAGCAGGATTTCAGATACATTGTATAGACTTTTCATTTCTGATTTCTAAGAATAGTTGATTCATAGACAGTGAAGGAGATACCATGTTAATTGTTATTATTAAGTTATTTAATTGTACTATAAGTTAAGTGATATATGCCAACTAAGCAACATATCAGTGAAAATTTAAATTGAATATGAATTCCAAAAATAAATTGATTTGCTGAACTAATTTTTAGGAGGGAGAAAAATCAAATGTGATCACCACATGTATTGAACAAATTTTTTCCCCATAGACCAGGAACAGGGAGGTAGTGAGGAAATGTTTCCTAATTCATTCTTCAGTATCACTAAAGAATATTGAATGTAGAACCTAAATTTAGTAATTTTTTACTATTTATGCATGCATTGTTATATTGATAATTTGTAATTAATAGCAAATAGTTAAAACGTGATGATGATGATAGCAACAACAGTAAGAGCTCCTGCTTACTGAGGATCATCCAAATACTGCTTACTGCATTATATATTTCATGTGTTTATTTTCTCCCTACTCTCCTAAGAGGTGAGGGAAGTGCTATTTTATATACAGGAAACGAGGTTTAGATTAAGTAACTTGCCTGAGACTCTACTACCTTTTAGTTCATGGTTTCTTTGGATTCAATTTTATGTTAATTCTGCTTTCTATCAGTTCCACTGGTAAACTGAGTATTTGGAGGGGCGACTTGGTGGTTCATTCAGTTAAGCATCCAACTTTTTTCTTTTTTTTTTTTTAAAGATTTTATTTATTTATTTGACAGAGACCACAAGTAGGCAGAGGGGCAGAGAGAGAGGGGGAAGCAGGCTCCCTGCTGAGCAGAGAGCCTGATGCGGGGCTCGATCCCAGGACCCTGAGATCATGACCTGAGCCAAAGACAGAGGCTTAATCCACTAAGCCACCCAGCTGCCCCAGCATCCAACTTTTTATTTCAGCTCAGGTCTTGGTCTGAGGGTCGTAAGTTCAGGCCCTGCTTTGGGCTCTGTGCTGGGTGTGGAGCCTACTAAAGAAGAAAAAAAAGAAAGACAAGTGAATATTTGGAAAAAATTCCCATAAGCTTACCTTCTGTAGATTAGATTGTATCATTTGAGTTCCCCCATTATGTGTGCAAGACAACTAGGAACTCATCTTTCTGCCCTTGGGCTGTCAAAAAGAGCATTATATTATTTTGACTAGCATTTGGTGTATTCTGAGGTCTAATAATTATGGGAATGAATCCTGGCACTACTGCTTATGCTACTTAATAGCTGTGTGACCTTGATAAGTTACTTGGAGGAAAGATGACAGTATGCTGTTTGTGTGCCTTCCTCCTCATACCACCCTCACCACCCTCACAAAAACAGAACAAAAACAAAACAAGCAAAATAACTCTGTCATGATAAACCAAAATTGTTGTACTACAAAGTTGATGAGTTCCCTTTCTTCCAGCTCATAGAGTTCTATTTACAGTTACTTCCTCATTATACCAGCTGCCATTATTATGACACCAGACACTTGGAACAGAAGGCCTTTTTCTCTTCTGATGTCATCAGATGGGACTGCATTCCTTTTCTTGCTCTTAAGCCTTTGTTAGGGATTCCCTGACAGGTTTTGTTTTTTTTTTAATTATCTGGAAGAAGTTGGAGGTTTCTGTTCTTTCCTTCCCATGTGGCCCTTTTACTCATTCTAATAACTGTGTATATTAATCTGTTTAACACCCCCACATACTCACATACACCAAAAGTTCTATCTTATAGGACTTCTTTAACGATAGTAATGTTGTAGTGGTAATAGCTAACGTTTTTGAGAATTAATGTATGTCAGATAATGGGGATAAACATACTTTATCTCTTCTTACTCTCATAGTCTTACAAGGTTAACATTATCCTATTTTTATAGATGAAGAAATTGAGACACAGGTTAAGTAATTTGTCCAAGGTCAATTTGCTAATTAGTAAAGGAGCCAGCATTTAGACCCAGGTCTTTCTGACCTGAGAACCCGAGCTTTTGGCCAACAAGTCCTTTTGCCATCCTATAAGTATGTATTTATGTGAAATATATTTTGTTGACTTAAACTGTCAGACTTCTTGAATCACAATATTCCCATGGTTTTTTTGTTTTTTTGTTTTTTATAAACATATATTTTTATCCCCAGGGGTACAGGTCTGTGAATCACCAGATTTACACACTTCACAGCACTCACCAAAGCACATACCCTCCCCAATGTCCATAACCCCACCCCCCTTCTCCCAACCCCCCTCCCCCCAGCAACCCTCAGTTTGTTTTGTGAGATTAAGAGTCACTTATGGTTTGTCTCCCTCCCAATCCCATCTTGTTTCCTTTATTCTTCTCCTACCCACTTAAGCCCCCATGTTGCATCACCACTTCCTCATATCAGGGAGATCATATGATAGTTGTCTTTCTCTGCTTGACTTATTTCACTAAGCATGGTACGCTCTAGTTCCATCCATGTTGTCGCAAATGGCAAGATTTCATTTCTTTTGATGGATGCATAGTATTCCATTGTGTATATATACCATATCTTCTTTATCCGTTCATCTGTTGATGGACATCTAGGTTCTTTCCATAGTTTGGCTATTGTGGACATTGCTGCTATAAACATTCGGGTGCACGTGCCCCTTTGGATCACTACGTTTGTATCTTTTTCCCATGGTTTTTGTATGTGTTCGTATCTCTAGTGTTTATTTTAGACCATAAGCTCCTTAAAGATTTAGATACACAACTTTGTAGGAATCAGCAAAGCATTATTGATTTTCTAGTTGAAATAATTTATAGTATTTTGTAAAGCAGATTTTGTGGGGGAAATTTATGATTTGTGAAGTTTTTGTTTTTCTTTTAATCTTCATGTTTGGTGTTAAAATGATTTTTGACAGAAATACAGTAGGTTCTGTATTCTCTGTCTGGTGTTGTTTTTTCTCCTTTGTATTCATTCCAAAAATAACTTGCTCACTAGAAGAAAAGTTTTAAAAAGATGATTCTTTGATTTAAATGTTTTCATTATATTCGAAGTTGCATAATTAGTTGTGACAGTAGTCAGTGACCCTTGTGAAAGAAAGATATTCCTGAGGTCATTCTTAAATTCAAAGATTCTATTTCGATACTGAGGGGCATATGTATACCAGATCAGTAATTTTATTTTGAAATAGTGTGGTTGCTTTATTGTGTGGAGTGCATTCGTATTCTGCATTTCTCCTTAAGATTTGAGACACTACTAAGAAAATGATTTTTATTTTATTTTATTTTATTTTTAGAGAGAGAGAGTGAGAGCAAGCAAGAGAGCTAGCAGGGGGAGGGACAGAGGGAGAGAGCAACAGAAAATCTCAGGAGGCTCCCCGCCCAGTGGACTCTATCCCATGACCCTGAGATCATGACCTGAGGCGAAATCAAGAGTTGGACCCTTAACCAACTAAACCACCTAGGCACCCCTAAATAAGTGATATTTAAAGACAAGGTTTTTGTTGCTGTTTTTTTAAATCTCTAGCCATCCCTCATGTGTCTTGAGATCAAATGAGATGGTGTTTGTGAAAGTTACTTGAAAACTAAAAGCTATATGAATGTAAAGATTAAGATGTTTTTATTTGGGTTAAACATATTTTTCTTCTAGATGTGTCTGTGTATTATCAAAAGACCTCAGTGAACATTTTTTGCATGATTAGCTTTTCAAAGAAGTGTGATTATTTAAAAGAATCATAGGATTATTCCTACCATGTGATTTTGACTAAGCATAGTTTCTTTTTACCATGAAAGAAATATACTCCCCCACCTCTCAAAAAACCTAGCAGGAGGACTGTCGTAGTACTGGCAGATTTAAGAATCATGTTGAAAAAGTTACATGCTCTTTGGCTCTGACAGTTTGTTTGTGGTAATCATGACATTCCTTTATTTCTATAAGGGAGAACCTTAGTAGATCTGAAATTTTGGTGATCATGGGTCATGCAGACTTTCCCTACATTTTGGACATTATCCAAGACATGAGGAATCATAGGAAGATACACAGTAAGGGAGGAAGAATCCAAATGATAATTATTTTAAGTGTTTATTTTCCATAATAGGAATCTGCAGGCAGGTGTTTTATCATTTAATGTTTATAGATTTATCGGTATCCCTTTGTGAAGGCCCACTAATTCATATCTGAAGCTCTGTTGAATACTTTCAGAAGAAAGGTTTATTCTCAGCCTGAGAAGTATAGGGATTTCTGAGGAAATGAGATGCAAAACAACTTTTGAGATGAAGTTACATATTTGCCTGAAATGAGATGGAGTATGAAAAAACTTTCTTACCAAAATATTCTCATGGTTGAGCCACCTAAATGATGCCCAAGACTCACTTCAAAGACCTCTTAAAAACTGTGTTGTTCTTTGACATAATGAAATAATTTTTCTCATGCTATCTCTGAGACAACCTGATCTTGGTGCTTTTTCTCTATTTTTAAGAGCAGTTTCTGCTTATTTGACACTTTAATTTCTTTTGTCTTAAATTTGACATAAGCTTATTAGGAAACTATTTTAAAATAGCTATATGGCAGAATATACTTGTTAGTTCTTAGCACTTCTTAAATATCTAGGTCATATAAAGTCATATCTCTGCCATATTTAATCAGCTGTAATAACTGGAAAATGTCCTTAACAGATACTAGAGATTCTTTCTGTATTTGTCTGCTTTATAAATGATTATCATAAAACTTGACTTTGTATTTTGAGTCTGGTTTACTTGGCAAAGACTTAAGAATGCAAATATAACTTTTTAACCACATTTTCACTTTTGTTTTTATTTATGTAAGTGATCTCTACCTCCAAAATGGGGCTTGAACTCAAGAGCCCGAGATCAAGAGTCACACACTCCTCTGACTGAGCCAGCCAGACACCCTATTGTATTATTCTTTGTATAAGTAATTTCATGTGATTTGTGGATTACATCAGTTTTCCATTTACCTATTTGCACCATATCATGGTGACAGAGGGAAGAAGATGGAATCAAATTTTACTTTTCCTTTACATTAATGAGTTAATTTTTGAGAGAAGTACAAGTCTAGCAGCTGCCAGAGCAGTCAAGGATCTGTCATTTTTCTCATGTAAGTTGTAGAAAAACCAAGTAGTTGGGAACACAACTGGACTACATTAACTAACTAGCAAAAAACTTCCTTATGTTTCTGGATGTTTCTCCCATTAAGGTTAAGAATTTGGTCACTTCCTACCAGTACGAGTTAGTTTAGTTGCTAAATTGCTTATACTGGTAATCTATACATGGTTAGTAAATTTTCTTTTAACACCTAAATATAGATCCTACACACTGTCAGCCAGCACTTTCGAGGTTTGAGGTGATACCAAGGAAAATAAAATACCAACTTTCTTTAATATTCTTAGGGTTCTGGAATAAAAATAATTTAACTTTGTAAGTTTTTGTTACTTGGATTTTTGAAAGCTGACTTTGCCTGAGCTGACATCTGCATTTTGTACTTCCATATGATGCCTAAATACTCAATAAAGTATATCATATACTTTATACTTTTCCATATGATAAAGCATATCATATAGAAAAGAGGGAATGTCATTAATTTATATCAGCCATGTTTTTTTTAATCTGTGGAAGGTCTTTATCTTTTACCAAGATAGTAAAAGAGGAATCCAAGGATTTTACGTTAGGGAGAAAAAGAAGATATTTAGGTAGCTAATCATATTAACTTTGTAGCCAGTTGGGATATAGCCAACAACATTTTATGTCAGAAAGATAGGGACTGGGGCACCTGTGTGGCTCAGTGGGTTGAGCCTCTGCCTTTGGCCCTGGTCATGATCTCAGGGTCCTGGGATCAAGCCCCACACTGGGCGCTCTGCTCAGCAAGGAGCTTACTTCCCCCCTCTCTCTCTGCCTGCCTCTCTGCCTACTTATGATCTCTCTCTCTCTGTCAAATAAAATCTTAAAAAAAAAAAAAAAGAAAGAAAGAAAGAGAGACAGGGACGTTTCTACAAATCAGTAAGCAAAGTTTACACAGCTCAAATTAAAACAAAAATAGCGAAAGACTTGAACTGGCACTTCATAAAACAGTATATTCAAATGGATAATAAACATATAAAAAGGTACTCTGTGCTGTTAGTCATCAGGAAAACACAAATTTAAACCACAGGAGGTACCACCTTCTACCAGGCAGTATAACTTTAAGAAATAAAAAGAAAAAAAAGGACTTAATATGATGTGTTGATGAGAATGTGGAGCAACAGGTGTAAAGTGGTACAAACACTTCGGGAAACACTTTTGCAGTACTACTAACACTGAACATACTTGTCCAGATCAGATGAATATTGAAAATTCGAAAAGATTACACAAGTATTGATTGATGTCATAGGTCCATTTATTTTAATTAAGGTTTTTAGGTTACAGGGAATACAAGCCAACCCATGTTGATCTTGAGAAATGGGAATATTGCCGTGAACCAAGAAAAATTATAATGCACTACTTGCAAAGAAAACTGGACCTGTATACTTAACTCCGAGTGGTCTTATTAACAAAATTCAGTTACTCTCCTCTATCATCTGCCTCCCCCACCTACAATTAATGTAGCTTAGTTTCATTTTGTTCTTTTCTCTCTTTCATAGTTCCATTTATCAGTAACTTTTGCTCTCCCATTCTACTCTTGGTTTCTTTTTTCTTGGCTTGTCATGACTTTTTCCTGTTTGGCTTCTTTTCAGCTTTAGCTCCTACTGCTAACTGCTCAAATCTCTTGGCATTTCTCAAAGTGAATGTCTTAAGAAAATTTGATTGCCTGTTCACTCCAGGTTACTATGAATTGGCCACTTTTGGTCCATTTATAATAAATTACGTATTTACTTGTGCTTAAAAGGTAAGGTGGGATCGGCAGTTATACAAATAATAATGTTCTGAAAATGTATAGTTTTGTATAGCATTTACCAAATTTGCAAGTATTTATAATACCATACATTTGCTGACATGGGAAACAAAGGCAAAAGAAAAAAATTAAATGGCCTTACTGCCTACAGCCCATTGACAAGTCCTTGAAAAGGCAGAGTGACATTTGAGGAACTCAGCTACCTCCATGTTAGTACTTTGCTAAGTGCGAAAAGATAATCTTATCTTAACATTATCCTGATCCTCCAGGATCCTATGAATCTCCTTTAATGTACAGAAATTACATTGGAAACTACCTTTATCTCTTACCCCCCAGGGTACATGTTGGCAGTCCTCCTCCAAGCATATGCTCCCCTGTTATACTTCTGAAGGGCCTCATGACTAAGGTTTTACTAGGCAGTGATAAATGACCTTTTCCTGACAATAGCCAGCCCCCTCAGCGTTCTGGAAACTTTGTTTCCAGAATCCCTTGGAGGCTTTTGCCTTCTGTAACCCCCTCCCAGCTTGAAGGTACATAGTCAGTCACACATCACAACCTCAGTTCAGCTCTTGCTGCCCACCAGGTTCTGTCTCTGTGCTTTAATAAAACTGCCTTTCTGCACCACAGACATCTCAAGAATTCTCTCTTGGCCTTCAGCTCCAAACTCCATTTTCTACGTCTCTTGCCAGTAACAATTTAGATGAATATTACTAGATTTTCAGCTTATTTTTCTATCCTTTATTAGTCTATAGTTAGCTTACAAAATATTTCTTTAGATAGGAAGGATTTTTAAAAGATAGTTAATCTAGAGTTCAATAGCTGTCATATCATTACTGTAGAAAATATTAAAATGAGGCTTTATGCTACAAAAGTCTTCTTTTTTTTTTTTTTTTTTTTTTTTACTGTGTATTTGAATTTTTATTTAATCAGGAGGAAATATTTCTGACAGTCACCAAGACAGATGGGATTCTGTTTTTTTCTGTTTGATGTACAAAAGTAGTGGTGGGTGGCATGGCTTACACATTTGACATCAGTGAAAACTATTCTCTAATTTTACTTACTGAGTTTATTGGACATTATCTGGGAGAAAATGTTTTTTTAAAAAAAATCAACACAAAACTGCTCTTTTCATCAAATCTTTTTAACGCGTAGCTTTAAAAAATTTTGCTCACCTGGTCTTATTGTCTGGTAAATATTCTGGGTTGATTTGGAATTGAAGGATGAAAGAAAACTTTGGGTTAGAAACAGTAAGAATAGGTAGCAAAATAAGTGAATATCCTACAGGTTAAAATGTTATCCTAGTTGAAAACAATTCTTGCCATTTTTCATTCACAGAAAGCCTATGACCTTGACAGATGAGATAAGATTGTCTGTACAAGTTCTGTCACTGTTCATTTCCTAGACACTTTTTCTTTTCAAAAACATTCCTTTGATCTGTAGAGGGATAGAGGTGTAATTAGGTATTGTCATCATTTAATTCCCTTTCTTTATTTTCCCATTGCTTTTCTTTAGTTCTGGTCACTGAGTGACTTGTTTGGGTAAATTCTCCAGCTTTCTAACTAAAATGCTTTGTCGTATAGCCAGAGTAATCCTTTAAAAATAGATATCTGATTCTTTATTTCTGGTTTTAAATCTCGTTTGGCTTCCTATTTCCCATAGGATCAAGTCCATATTTTGCTTATAAGGTACTTTAGAAGGAGAAGTAGTATTACACTAAACTCCTGTCATATTCATTTACTATCCATTATTTAAAATGTGTTACATCAGGTTTGCTCTAATGGGAGTCTTTTGTTCTAACATATGTCTGTTGTAAGGAGATGTTACCTGTTTTGAAATAGTGGAACTTAAAGAAATAGACAAGGAAATAAGAAGTGTACCTCATAGTGAAGAAATCTTTAATACTTTGTAATATTTATATTATAAGTGCTTGATAAATGTTAAATACTATATTCCCCCTTCAACCCTAATATAGGCAGGATATTCCTTTATATTACTACTCTAGAAACACTTTGTAGGGGAAAATAAATTAAAAAAAATCTAATAGCAAATGTAACAAAGTATCACTACTACTCTTTTAACTTACTTTATGGTTTGCCCCCCAAAAAACAAGCCAATGCCTGTTTTCTTTCAGAAGAAAGCTCTGTAGGCATGGGATTAAAAAGTCATAATTCTGTTCTTTTTATAGAATTGCAAAGAGGGGACAGTGGCAAAACTTACTATTTATTTGTTATTGTTAAAGTTTACTATTTTAGTTGCTGTTGCTTTTTGAATACCCTCAAGTGTTCCAGAAATTGAAAAAACAGGTTTTACAATGTTTAAGAAGTATTTGCAGGTTTGATGAAATGTAAGATTATAATTAGCCAAGGAAACAGAACTATAAATTCTTCTCCACAAAGATCCTAAAAGAAATATAGGCACATAAAACAGTGGTCAACAGGGGCGCCTATGTGGCTCAGTGGGGTAAAGCCTTTGACTTAGGCTCAGATCATGATCCCAGGGTCCTGGGATCGAGCCCCACATTGAGCCCTGCATCGAGCCCCACATTGAGCCCCACATTGGGCTCTCTGCTCAGCAGGGAGCCTGCTTCCTCCTCTGTCTCTCTGTCTACTTGTGTGATCTCTGTCTGTCAAATAAATAAATAAAATCTTAAAAAAAAAAAAATCGTGGTCAGCAGATGAACATTCTTTATTATTCTGGGACTTTGGTCCCAAACCTAAAATTACTAAAAAAGGTATGTATTCCTTTCTTAGGGGGTGGGGAGGAAATTGAGATCTATATCAAACATGAAAAAATAACCATAACTTATTACTGTGTGGAAGAAAAGCTACAAAACAGTATAATATCATTTATGTACAAATGTAAGGCTGTATAAGCAAAGAAGTATATGGTAGAGGGAACACTGGTGATTTCTAAATGGCCCAAATTTTCATTTTCTTTTTTGTAGTTTTCAGTATTATTTATATTGTTTGAAATGTTTACAGTAGACGTATATCACTTCTACAAAAATGAAAACAAAAAGCCACAGAATACATTTTTAATCTACCTCACTTAAAAAGGGTCAAAAAAACTAATAATACTGTAAAGTTACAGTGAAACAAAGACCTGCATATTCTGCACATGAAATGTGTATCAGTGCAGTCTTTTTGGAAAGTACTTGACAAGAGATATCAGAAGTGCTCATACCCTTAAACCTAGCAATCTACTTCTGGAAACTATCATAAAAATACAACTAACCTGCAGAAAAATGCTTTATGTAGGAAGACAGTGGATACTAAATACAAAGACCAGAAAAATATACAGACCTAATGATATGCCTAATAAATACCAGAATTATAGTATAATAGAACACTAAC
Organism: Neogale vison; assembly: GCF_020171115.1. Lineage (NCBI taxonomy): Eukaryota > Metazoa > Chordata > Mammalia > Carnivora > Mustelidae > Neogale > Neogale vison. The sequence goes on from NC_058091.1 coordinate 215,347,435, forward strand.
AAAGCTATATTGTAAGGAGAAAATTATATTACATGGAAAGGAAAACAGGATATAAACTTTATCTCAGGGGCATCTGGTTTGTTCATTCGGTTAAGCATCTGCCTTCGGGTTAGGTTGTGATCCTGGGGTCCTGGCATTTTGGGGGGTCCTGATTGGCGGGGAGTTTGCTTCTCCCTCTCCCTCTGCTGCTCCCTCTGCTTGTGCTCGCTCTCTGTCAAATAAATAACTAAAATCTTTAAAAAAGAAATAAACTTTATCTTGAGCTTTTGAGAGGAAAATGTACAGAGGATAAGGAAATATACCAGAGTGAAGAATAACTCTCAGTTAAAGAGATTGAAGGTAGTTTTGTACTTTTTTCCTTACACAAGCAGATACTACTTTTAAAAACTAGAATGGGAGTGGGACAATAAAATCTAATCAGGAGAACTATTCTCGGGATTGGTTTTAAAAAGAGATTTGAAAGATGTAGAAGCAAAATCTCTGGATGTTGGAACAGTATAGCATAATGATTAACATCATGGGCACTTGAATCTGGAATTAAATCCTGGCTCCCTTACTTACCTGTTCTGTGATGCTAAAGACATTAAATCAAATCACCTGTAAAATGGGCATAATAATAGTACCTATTTCACATAGGCTGTTACAAGAATTAAATGAGATAATGCACTTAAAGTGTTGGCATCATGCCTGGTACAAGGTAAATATCCCAAGTTTAGCTTTTACTGTTGTTGTTACAGTGTATTCAAGGTGGCTTTCTGGAATTAATATCTAAAACTTTTTTTTTAGAAAATTACTCAGCCCTCATCAACTCTCCTCTCAGAGCAAAATAGAAAAGATCTCTCTATCCCTTGGTATTTGTTTTCTAAAACTAAGGTGGAAAAAAGGTTGAATAGACTGTCTTTATACCGCTTCATTTGATAGTTATCTAGTTATATCTCACCTCCATTTTAATGTCACAGAAAAAAGAGCTGGACCTCCAGAATCCCTTAAAGGAGGGAGTAATTTTTTTAAAAGATAAGTCTGAATTTCGGAGGGTCAAAGTTCTTTAGAATCATCTTTTGTGTTACTGATTGTGTCAAAAAGCTTTTAGTACAGAGGAAGTACTTGCTAGCTTACTAATTTCCCCTTTAGCTACAAGGATGTATTATGGAATCCAAAGCCCTAAATTTTAAGTGCAAGAAAGGGAGCTCTGAAGTCAAGAAAAGAGTCGGGGTAGCTGTTGTTACTCTCTACTACTTCTGTACTATGTTGTATTTGGGCATTTTTATAGTACTTTTCATTGTAATAGGTAGGCAGTGTCTCATTTCCTATTTTAACATTCTTTTAACATTTAACTAGGGTATGTGAGAAGGCCCTGTTTAACTCCTCCAGCTTCACATCTCACTACAGCACTTGGCCTATTTAGATATTTCTGTAAAGAAAACCTCATCTCATGTTCCAGGAGAAGAAAATGCAAAATAAATAACCAAGTTCCATAAATGACCTTTAAATTACCTTGTTGATACTGGGTTTTAAATTATGATATAAGAATGACTGGGATCTGAAAAGAAAAGAATATTTCTGGGACTAATCTGAGCAAATGTTCTATTTTCTAGTATTATTTGAAAAAAATATTCTACTCAGTGGAGTGCTGTTGAGATTTAGGCAATTAGAATATGGTAAAATCCTCTCTAAGACCATTTTCTTAAATATATTTTAAATTTTCTTTGATTCATGAGGTAATATAATTTCTGGAAATTACTCTGAGTTGACCTTCTCCTCATAGTATATTATTATCAATGAGTTGTGTTTTATCTTTCCATCTGGTTCAACAAAGGACTGCCTTACATTTGGCCTCCACTGCATATGTACATTTTTACCCTATGTTTAGGTATTTAGGTTTAGTGCAGAGAACCACAGCCCTATACTACCCATATCATTTTAAAGATAAGAAAATTAAACCCAAGAAGGTAGTGACTGACTTGTAAAGTTTTTAGTAGGTACTAGAACCTTCTCTTTTACTCTTGGGTTCTTGCAGTTTTAGAGGCTGCTGCTGGGTTGGGGGGTGGGGTTGTCCATAAGTATTTGAAAGGCTAAATAGATGAGTTTTTAATGTTTATGAGCATGAAATTGCTATGCCAAATTCTTATCTCAAATAATATGTTTACATTTACTTAGACAAAAAATTGTTGCCACTGCAACTTTTATGATATTTTAAATCACAGTTATATTGGTTAAATAGTGTCTCACTTCTTATGTGGTTTGCTTTAAAACAATAAGATCTCTGAATGTTCACAACATAGCAAGCTTATTTGGTTTTATTATGGGTTTCAGAATTTTAATTTCTGAAAAATGCTTCATTGTTTCTATGTTAGCATTTAATCTTGTATATTCTCTCTTTCCATAGTTAAAATAGAAAGAGGCAGTGTAGTTGGGGGCAGGGGGGCAGGGGGAACTAGATGATTCTTGACACCATGAGGAAGTTACTTCATTTCTGTCTTAATTTCTTTGCTGTGTTTCTTACTGGAGAGTGTTGTTAGGAAAAAGAACAAGCTTTTCAAAAGGTGGATGCTGTTAAAATAAGTCAGCCTTTTTGCTATATTTTTTAACCACTGCCTTTAGAGTCTAGATGGAATGATGAACAGATTGTATAAAATGATAATGTATAAGTTTCTCTCTCATATGATTAAGCCAAAATTCAGAATTTAATTGTGACTTTGAGGAAGTTTTCTTTTCAAAGCAGTTCTTAGGTATTTCTGTGTTTTATTAAACTTGTAACTTTGAACTTATTTAATTTATTTTGATTTTTTTCTCAAAAAGTTGTATGTGTAAAGGTACACATGAAGGAATTAGTCTAGAGGTTACTATTGTATTTTGACCAGTAGTAACCTTCTTATCAGTTTACTGATACTCGGAAAATGCTTCTGATCCCCTCTAGTGGCCAAAAGATTATGGTTTTTTTTTGTTGTGGGATTGTTTGTTAGTTTTAATAAAAAGGAATACTATAATAAAGGTGTGGTATTGTAGTATTTAAAAGCAGTAAACCTTGTTCTATGTAGGATGTGTACAAGTATATGTTTCACTGAACAAATATAGCATTCTGTGTTTATGCAGAACATCTTCAGGAATCTGGTTTAGAAACACGCACATTGGGAAAGAAGGATATTTTTTCAAAGCATTCTATGAGGAACTTTAAGCAGATATATTGAAAGGGAAGAATATTCCATCATAGCTGTATTTGAGTTCTGCATTATTAATTTTAGATAGAATTTTGTGTTTTCAAAATATTATATGTTGGTAATTACAGGTTTTAAGTAAGCTCAACTTCTTTTTTCTTGTGGAACAGTGAGTTGGATTGAGAAAAAGCCAGCATACCTTTGAAGTATTAGTCCCAAAATCATACTAATGAGGTTTTGAAAGCATGTTACAATTTTTAAGAACACTGAACAGAATATCAGTTATAGAAATAAAGTAAATTTTTCCCATTTCCATCCTTGCTGACCTCACCCCACTTTGCCTTCAAAAAGCATACCTTATTAATTCAGGATGAGTATTGTTGCCTTCAAAGTGAACATCTTGGGAAGCCAAAAGAGATGTCAGGAACATTGCCCCTTTTCAGAATAGATTTTATAACTTTTCTTTTAGATGAGGCACCTGGGTGGCTCAGTCGTTTAGTGGCTGCCTTCTGCACAGGTCATGATCTCAGCGTGCTGGGATCGAGCCCTGCATCCCATGGGGATCCCTGCTCAGCAGGAAGCCTCCTTCTCCCTCTCCCGCTCCCCCGCCTCTCTCCCTCTCTCTCTCTCTCTCTCTTGCTGTGTCTCTTTCTGTCACATAAATAAATAAATAAAATATTGAAAAAATATATATATATCTTTAATACCTATGACCAAATGTTTTTAAAATGTTGATATCTTGGTTGATAGATTGGATTTTTTTTTTTTTTACAGAAACCTAAAACTTAATCAAGCCATATTACGTGAATAAGAAAAGCAATCAAGCTTAATTATGTAGTTTGAAGATACTTCTTTAAAGTGATGAGAGTATTCTTTAATTTTTATTCTGTGACTCCCCAAAATTATTAGATCCATCTTGTGGCTGTGTCATAAAATTACTCCAAATATGTGGTAATACCATCAGGAATGTTCTATGCAATGTCAGTATCATTGGCACAGTTACAGACATTTTCAGAATGATTAGATTTTATTTTTTTATTTTATTTTTTTAAGATTTTATTTATTTATTTGACAGACAAGAGATTACAAGTAGGCAGAGAGGCAGGAGGGTGTGGGGGGAAGCAGGCTCCCTGCTCAGCAGAGAGCCCGATGCGGGGATCGATCCCAGGACCCCGAGATCATGACCTGAGCTGAAGGCAGAGGCTTAACCCACTGAGCCACCCAGGTGCCCCTTAAAAGATCTTTTAAAAGAAGTAGTTTTTACTTCCTCCAAAGACTTATTGACAAAAAGCAACTAGATGAAGAACGTAGATTTATTTGGATTTAAATTTCAAATTGATTTTGAATCTTGCAAATACTTAGAATCTACTTTAATACTGTAAAATTTTTATTGTAAATTAGAGGATGGTTCTGTATTTAAATAGGCAGTTCAGATTAATTTCTGTTTAGAAATGAATGACACTTAGGTGTCTAAGATAAGTGACTGAAGAAGTACCTTATATTTTTAGTCTGTTACATGTAGATTCTTATTTTTAATGCCAGTCTTCAGTATTTAATGAGAAACTTGACCAAACCAATATGACTAAAGTGTAGAAATACTACACTTAGAAAGTTATTATTATTGTCAAAAGAGAGAAGAAACTAGAACCATTCTAGGTAAAGAACCTAGCAGCTTTAGGACGGTATTTCAAAGGTCTTATTTTTTGTGAGCTATATGATTGGTGTAATCAGAATTCCCTTTGGTGGGATTCTACTATATGGAAACAAGCTCACCTTTTTTCTTTATTTTGTTGAAATACAATTTACTTTCTTAAAATGTATCCATTTTAGTTGGACAGTTGAGTTTGGACAATTATAATCTGTACCCCCCAGGTTTTTTTTGTACCCCCAAATTTTCTTGTGCCTCTTTGTAACCATTGCCCCCATTGCTCCCTGGCCTACTTCTTTTTTTTTTTTTAAAGATTTTATTTATTTATTTGACAGACAGAGATCACAAGTAGGCAGAGAGACAGGCAGAGAGAGGAGGAAGCAGGCTCCCCACGGAGCAGAGAGCCAGATGCAGGGCTCAGTCCCAGGACCCTGGGATCATGACCTGAGCCAAAGGCAGAGGCTTTAACCCACTGAGCCACCCAGGCGCCCCGGCCTGCTTCTTTTCTTATAGATTAGTTTTATCTTCTAAAAAAAGTAGATTTTCTGGAGGTACAATTTACATGACGTGCATGCTTTATTTGCCCATTCATTAATTTTTTTCCTGGCCCAAAAAATACTTATTTTGCTTCATCCCTAAAACATTGCTTTGCTTTGAGATGAGGAGTGGTAAGTCTTGGAGAAGAGCTTTGATTCCAGGCAGTCATAAGTTTATATGTAATTTGTTAGTTTAAATTGATAGTTAAAAATGTATTGCATGGACTTTAATGGACTGTTTTATATAAATAAACACTATTGAACTATGACAATTTCACTTTGAATGTTAGGCAGCCAGTATATACTGGAAGTTTGAATTTTAAGAGACTACGGGTTTTGGGGCGCCTGGGTGTCTCAGTCATTAAGCATCTGCCTTTGGCTTGGGTCATGATCCCAGGGTTCTGGGATTGAGCCCCATCAGGCTCCCGGCTTCTCCTTCTCCCACTGCCCCTACCTGTGTTTCCTCTTTCAACTGTATCTGTCTCTGTCAAATAAATAAATAAAAATCTTTAAAAAAGACTACTGGTTTTCACATGGGTAAATTTCTAGTCTCTTTGCCTAAGGATTTTTCTTCCATGAGCTGTTGTGTACTCTTTGGGTTGTGGATTCCCCTTCCTCCTTTCTCTCTTCCTCCTTCCTTTTCCTCCTTCTTCCTAGAATAATAAACTTAAGTAATACGGAACTGTAGAAATGTTCTGAACTAATATTAATATCATTTATGTAAAAATGATAGCATGAACATTTTATTTATTACTTTAATCAGTATGAAAATTTAATATTCTTATACCTAAAAGAACATTTTTTTCAGGGGTGCCTGGGTGGCTCAGTCATTAAGTGTCTGCCTTTGGCTCAGGTCATGATCCCAGGGTCCTGCATTGAGCTCTGCATTGGGCTGATTTAGGCTCAGATCATGATCTCAGGGTCCTGGAATTGATCCCATGTCCCCTTGTCGATCTCCGCATGGGGATACTTAGCCCTCTCCCTCTCCCTTCCCCCCGCCAACTTGCATGCCTGCTCTCTTTCAAATAAATAAATAAAATCTTAAAAAAAAAAAAGTTTTCAATTTTGCCAGTTTATTAAGTAATCACACCATGGAGGATAATTAATTGAACTCCTGGATATTGGGGTACAGTTAGACTCCACACTGTAATATTTGGGGTTCGCATTCTTCAGAGCACCAATTTTATTGTCCACCTTTGTTAAGACAAAAGCAGTACTATTGATATAGATAAAAAAATTAAACATTTGAGGGGCGCCTGGGTGGCTCAGTGGGTTAAGCCGCTGCCTTCGGCTCGGGTCATGATCTCAGGGTCCTGGGATCGAGTCCCGCATCGGGCTCTCTGCTCAGCGGGGAGCCTGCTTCCTCCTCTCTCTCTACCTGCCTCTCTGCCTACTTGTGATCTCTCTCTGTCAAATAAATAAATTAAATCTTTAAAAAAAAAAATTGAACATTTGAAAAAAATTCTTCCAAGTGCCTAAAAAACCTGCTCAAATTTTCTGGATCTCTGCTTGCTTTCTACTGTTAGTTTTAAAAACAATTATGAATAGGAGGGGGCACCTGGGTGGCTCAGTGGGTTAGGCCTCTGCCTTTGGCTCAGGTCATGATCTTAGGGTCCTGGGATCGAGTCCCGCATTGGGCTCTCTGCTCAGCAGGGAGCCTGCTTCCTCCCTTTCTCTCTGCCTGCCTCTCTGCCTACTTGTGATCTCTGTCTGTCAAATAAATAAATTTTTAAAAATCTTTTAAAAAAACCCAAAAAATAACAACAATGAATAACTTTATTTCAGTCACTAAACTTAAGAGATAAAATAAGAGCTAATCATTTTTGGTATCATACCTTGTAGCAACAATTAGGAGTTTTTCTTAACTTATTTGATTATCAGGGTTAAGATTAGGAATCATTAAAATTAAGTACAATGTATTATAGAAACTATTTCCACTCACATTTTACATCCTCTGTGTTCTAGTTCCCTGAAAATCCATTACATTTCCTATACAACTATTGGTTTACCCAAGACATTGTTCTTTTTTATTTCCCTTTTCAAATTTTTAATTTAAATTCTAGTTAGTTAACATATGGTGCAATATTTGTTTCAGGAATAGAATGTAGTGATTCATCACTTGCATATAACACCCATTGCTCATCACAAGTGCCCTCCTTAACACCCATCACCATCTACCATCTAACCCATCTCCCACCCACCTCCCTCCATCAGTGCTCATTTTGTTCTCTATTGTTAAGAGTTTCTTATGGTTTATTTCCTTTTCTTTGTTCCTGCCTCCCATATGTTCACCTCTTTTGTTTCTGAAATTTTGCATATGAGTGAAACCATACGATATGTCTTTCTCTGACTTATTTCCCTTAGCATATACAATCTAGCTCTATCCCTATCACTGCAAATGGCATGGTCTCATTCTTTTTGATGGCTAAGTAATATTCCTGTGGGTGTGTGTGTGCACACATGGAACACACCCCATCCAGGGCTCCATTCCATGACTTCAAATTGAGATCATGACCTGAGTCAAAAATCAGACACTTAACCGACTGAGCCACCTAGGCACCCCGAAATTGGAAACTTTATTTCTGCCATGAACCGTTGAAGTGACTACAAAAATTTTAAAAAGGTACAGTCTTCTAGAAGATCCAGCTCCGGGGGCACCTGGGTGGCTCAGTGGGTTAAAGCCTCTGCCTTCGGCTCAGGTTATGATCCCAGGGTCCTGGGATCGAGCCCCGCATCGGGCTCTCTGCTCAGCAGGGAGCCTGCTTCCTCCTCTCTCTCTGTCTGCCTCTCTGCCTACTTGTGATCTCAGTCTGTCAAGTAAATAAATAAAATATTTAAAAAAAAAAGATCCAGCTTCAGTTGTAGTTACAAAATATAAGCTGTAATCGTTGAGTGGTAAATGTCATAATCATAACATAGAATGGTTGAGAATATGGAGACAATTTACCTGGTAGAAAAGAAAGGCTTCACTGAGACATTTTTATATTTGAGCTGTGTCAGAGTAAGTGACTAACCTCTTAAAAAATAATACTGAAAGGTTTTTTGTTATCTTTTTAGCCTTATTTTGTCCAATTTTTTTATTATGGTAAAATATACATAGCAATGTCATTTTAGCCATGTATTAAGTGTACAGTTCTGTGACATGGAGTACACTCATGTTGAACATCACCATTCATCTCCAGAATTTTTTCATTTTCTGCAACAGAAACCCTATGCCTGTTAAGTTCCATCTCATTTCCCCCTCCCTCTAGTCCCTGGTAACCACTCCTACTTCATCCTTTTGAATTTGCCTACTCTAGGTAGTTTTCCTGTTATCAAACACTTTCAGCCCACTAGCCCAACATGTAGTTGTTATTCAGTATATTTCTAAATTAAATGGCAGTTAGGAATGGAAAGGCATTATTTATGCCAGTGGCATGCTTATATTTCTTGCATGGACCCAAACTGCTAATTATTGTCATTAATGAATAACCATGTTGATTTGTAGGAAAACTTTTGTTTTCTCCTAAGTGTTTTTTCCAGTTTTATTGATATATAATTGACATATAACATTGTATTAAGGTATACACCATAATGATTTGATATATGTACATATTGTGAAGTGATTACCATGATAATTTTAGTTAACATCTGTCACCTCACATAGTTGCAACTTTTCTTCTTGTGATGATTAAGTACTTTTTGCTTAGTTTTTTTTCACCTAGTTTACTTTCATTTTTAGACTGAATCTGGGTATGGGTCTGAATCCAGCTTACGTCGGCATGGCTCTATGGTGTCACTAGTGTCTGGAGCAAGTGGCTATTCTGCAACATCCACCTCTTCATTCAAGGTTTGTGGTCATTTATGCTTTAAGGCAGCATAAATTGAGTTTAGGATTGAATGTTTGAAAAGAACTTATTTGATAGTTTTTTGAAAGAATTTTCTATAATGTAATTTATTTGATGTTATAGAATCATTTTTATGGGGCAAATTCATGATTCTTACAAATATAGAATGAACATACCAGATTTTACTTCATTCATTAATGAGTTAAGATATAAAGAAAAAAATTGGTTCAAGGGAGAATATATTGAAATGATTTTGCTAATATATGCAAAGCTGGTCAGTATTCAGAGATTAGTAACTAAATATATCCACTGGGCAAGGTTCATTTGCACCTCTATGGACATGAATCATTTACATTACTCTCTGTTTTCTACTACTTAAAGAGTTGTAAAATAGCTCCAGTGCAATGAAATCAGAGATTCTGTATGATGGAACAAGACCTTCTCTTAAAAGTTCTGTAGATGACATTCACCATTCCTTTGAAAGGAATGTTTCATGTTTGCCCAAAGTCTTTTGCAGTTTTTTTTTCACAGTGTTTAATTCGAAAATATTAAATGTTATATTAGCAAATTGCCAGACTTACTGCTATCTTACTTCCTTCAAGCTTATCACTGTCAAGCTACTAATTAGTCATGTTCAGGCCTCTTCGCTATTATATTGACCTGATAGCTGTCCTTAACCCATTCCCCCAGTAATAAAATGTATACCTTAAAATGTGATGAAATTTCATAGGAGTAAATCAGTTCCAGTTTTGTTAACTTGGATTATATTCCCCCCTTTATGTGTTTTGCAGAAAGGCCACAGTTTACGTGAAAAATTGGCTGAAATGGAAACCTTTAGAGATATCCTATGTAGACAAGTTGATACTTTACAGAAGTACTTTGATGCCTGTGCTGATGCTGTCTCCAAGGATGAACTTCAAAGGGATAAAGGTTAATTAGGCTATTACCACTATTTTTACTTGGAGAATGAATGGATTTAAAGCCTCTTGATCTTAAAGGGTAATGTCTTTAAGTGATAAAGGTAATTATAGTAACTTTTGCTGAAAACTCCCAATGTAACAGATTTCCAGTCCATATAACTTGTATACTTTAATAATGCATCCTAAGTAATCTGATCCCCACATACCAAATACGATTGAAGATTTTTAAGTGATTTTTAAACTCTTTATCCATTAAAAAATATATCTATCATCTTGGTAACATGGGGCATTTCACATGATCATGTCTGATAAATTTACCCAATGGGTAAATTTGATCTCAGGGTCATGAGTTCAAGCCCCGCTTTGGGCCTAGAGCTTATTTAAAAAAAAAAAAAAATTATATATATATATATAATTGTGAGTCTTAGAGAGAAAGAAGTCTTAGAGAAGTCTTAGAGAGAAACATGTTTATGTTAAATCCTCCAAATCTGAAATCATTTCATCTTTTTATTCCTCTCTCTTCCTTTTCTTCTCCCTTTATTTTTCTCTTCACTTCTTTCTCTCTCCCCATCCTACCTCTGACCTTTTCTCATAGAAGAAACCAATAATGGAGCTACATAGAGATTTAAAAAGAATATTTAGTGAACTTTTTTATTTGAGAGAGATGATCTTTGTTCAACTTACTCATAATGTGAGTTTTAAAGTTATTTTTTTCTTTTTTCGCAGTAAAATAGTTATTTGTTGTGCAGGCAGAAATGAACTGCTCATAGCAGTATTACAAAATAGCACTAAGTTCATTCCCAGTAAAGCTAGCTTACTTGATATGGTTTCATTTCTTGGTTTTATTGAATGTGTTCGATCTGAGTTCACATTCTTTTTGTCTTCTCTCTTCTTTTTCCTCCTTTTGCCTTCTTTTGGATTGAGTATTTTTAAAATAAATTGTTATGTTCTTTGTTGGCTTTTTGGTTATACCCCTTTTTATTTTAGTGGCTCCTTTAGGATTTATAGTATGTACATTTAACTTACCATAGTCTACCTTCAGGTAGCATACCTTTTCCAACATAGTATAAGAACCTTAAAATTATGTGTTTTAATTTTTCCCCACTACTGAGGCAAGAGTATTCAGTGTTCTCTAACCAGTGTCCTATGAATTATGAGGTTTTTCAGTTTGTGTTGTGGGAACAGGAACTTTTCCCCGTACCATGTAGGTTTTGGATACGGTCCCTGAATTTTTTCATATGGTTCTTTCCCTGACCTCTGTAGTTCCTTCACTTGTATGTGCTAACAGTACTGTACTGAATTCTCAAGGGGATCATCTGCTGCTGTCTGGAATTCTTTCTCTATATTGGTCTCTCCTCTGTAGCACTCTGTCAACTCTAGTTGCGTTTGTCTTTCTGTACTGTCATCTACTCCTCACCTTAGAGAGTCTCCAAGACTCCTCCTCATTCTACCACTTGGAAACTCTCCTGAGACAGTAACCTAGAGCAATCATAGGGCTCATGTTATTTGTTTTCTTACTGTCAGGAATCCCTGTCCTTTGTTACTTAACATCCAATGTCTTGAAAACCTTTGTTTCATGTAGTTTTTCCTGTTTTTTAGTTTCATGCTAGAGGGTAAGCATATTTATTCTACCTTGATCAGAAACAGAAGCCCAGGGGTGCCTGGGTGGCTCGGTGGGTTAAGCCTCTGCCTTCGGCTCAGGTCATGGTCTCAGGGTCCTGGGATCAGGACTTTCTTCTCCGTGGGGAGCCTGCTTCCCCCTCTCTCTCTGCCTGCCTCTCTGCCTACTTGTGGTCTCTTTCTGTTAAATAAATGAATAAAATCTTTAAAAAAAAGAAAGAAAGAAAGAAACAGAAGCCCATATTCCTCTTTAAATACTTAATTTATCTAAATTAAATAGCCATGAAGTTCTTTATATTTAATATATTTTAAGTTTTAGGCTCTTTAACATTTGATATTTATTTCTCTAAAAATAAAGACAGTTGAACTTCTCTTTCTCCTTCATTAAGACAGATGTGTATTCCTTTTTAATCAAAGTAAACATTATATACAACATCATTCATTTGCTTGTAGATAGCCTTTTACACCAAAACAGGATATATATACAGAATTGATTTATTTTTAAATGATCACATCAATAGTCTATAACATGTCAAGGGCAAAAGTGATAGTGGAAGGAACAGAAGTTGGGATGCAGTGATAACCAGGTTGTATAGAAGTTTTAAAAAATAATTTTAAACTATTTATGTTTGAATAAATAGCATCACTGGTGGACTAATGTATTAGTTTGCTAGGGCTCCTATCACAAAGTACTACAGACTAGGGGGCTTAAACAACAGAAGTTTATTTTTTCATACTTCTGGAGGCTAGAAGTCTGAGATAAGCTGTTACCAAAGTTAGTTTCTTCTGAGGGCCATGAGGGAAGGATCTCATTTAGGTCTCTCTCCTCAGCTCTCTTTTTCCCTTTGTCTTCATATCATCTTTCTTCTGTAAGTGCCTGTGTTTAAGTTTCCTTCTCTTACAAGGACACTGATCATGTTGGATTAGGACTCACTCTGATGACCTCATTTTAACTTGATTACCTCTGTAAAGACACCCTGTATCCAGATAGGAGTCAGATTCAGAGGTATGGAAGGTTAGGACTTCAACATACGAATGTTGTAGCCACACGATTCAACCTATAACAATTGATTTCCCTATAAATGCTGTCTTAAGAAAAATACTGGTGCTTTTGAAATTACATATTGGATAAAGATGAGATAAGGACATGGACCATAATTTCCTACTTTGAAGATCAGAGTTGATGAACTGAGTCCAAGGATCTTTGATGAAATTATCAATACTAAGTCTGTGACAGCAATGGATTATAGGTAGTGAATTCATCTACTTCTGTTTAGCCTTCATGCTAACTTGATAAGTGATTAATTCACTATCTTTACTCTATATTTACCTTTCCAGTGAACTTTAGTCTTTCTTTCTTTTTTTTTTTTTTATTGTTGTTGTTGATAATGAGAGTACTTTATTTTCAGCCTACAGAAGTCCCTTTAATATTTCCTGTAAGGCCGATTTAGTGGTGATGAACTCAACTTTAACTTTTGCTTGTGTGGAAAACACTCTCTCCTTCAGTTCTAAATGATAACTTTCCTGGGTTGAATGTTTTTGGTTTGAAGTCTTCTTTTATGGCTTAAAGAATTTTTAAAAATTCTTTATTTTTTATTAAGTGTGTCATGGAAATAGTATAGCAAATTCTCTTTTTATTTTAGGTGTTCACTGTTTTTATATGAAATGTTTTATCAGAACTGTTAGTAAGGCACTTTCAGCCCAACCTTCCCCCTACCATTCCCACACATGGTTCAGTAGGATTTAATTAACCCTTAAAATCTTAGATACATTGGGTTTACAGAAGTAGAAGACATTATCTCTATCTCTAACTGTTTAGATTTAAAGGAAGATGTATCACTTTACAGGATAGTTTCTATTAATCTTCTTCTTCATTATTAGTTTGATGACTTGAAGTAGATTTCTTAACAGTTTTCCACATCTCCTTTCTCAGCTGTAAAGTGGATATTATATCCAGCACATATGACTATGAGAATTAAGTGAGAATATATAGATTAGCAGAACTTCAGTAAATAACAGCTGCTATTTTTAATGTGGTTCATTTGGATTATTGCAAGGATAAGGAAAGGAGAAATGATTGGGTTGGGGGATTGGTATTAGGACAGTAGTTTCAGACCTGTCAGATATCCCTTAAAGGATGGGCAAGGAGTGCTTGGTTGAAAAGGAAAGGGGAAGGCCACTCTTTTAGCCACAACAGCTCTTGTTTTCATCAATTGTATGTAGTAAGTGTTGGGGTAGAAAAAGAAAGTTGAAAATCCCTGTTTGGTGGTACTAGGCTGTTGATGGTTAAAGATAAGAAACCCAAAGTAGATACTAATGAGGTAAGTGAGGCACAAACCTTTCAGTAGTATTTAAGAACAGTTCATCTAAATAGTATTTAGTCAAAGTCAGGATCTTATCTGATGATAAGTACTGATTTAAAAGCAGAGCAGTATGCTGTGTTAATGAATTTCTTAGAATTGATCATATGAATGGTTTCTGCATTCATAGAAGTGAACAGTAGGTGTTAGTACATAATAGCAGTTTATGATTTGAGAAGTTGTTGTAGATGAGTAGCAAAATTTTTAAGTGATGAAGAAATGAAATAGCCTAATAACTAGAAAATGGCAACACAGAACAAAAGTATTTTCCTTGATGATTGCTACCATTTAGGGGAGGATTAAGGAAGAGGAGTGAACTCTGCATCTATTGGAGAGAGAACGCATGACCTAAAGTAGATGAAATGTTTGTTGTAGCACGAAATTACTCTTGATGTAGAGATACAGGCAAGAATTAAGACATTAATTTCTTATGTGGAAAGGGAGTACCTCAAAAAGGAAGAGATGGAGGGGCCATTAAAAAGTGTGATAGCCGGGCGCCTGGGTGGCTCAGTGGGTTAAGCCGCTGCCTTTGGCTCAGGTCATGATCTCAGGGTCCTGGGATCGAGTCCCGCATCGGGCTCTCTGCTCAGCAGGGAGCCTGCTTCCTCCTCTCTCTCTCTGCCTGCCTCTCTGCCTATTTGTGATCTCTCTCTGTCAAATAAATAAATAAAATCTTTTTTAAAAAAAGTGTGATAGAGAATAAGGTTGGGGGCTAAGGTTTATAAATTTGCATTAAGAGTGGGATTCATAGTATAGAGGATTAAAGTATGTTAGGCAGTAGAAAAAGGGATAGTACATAGAAAAAAAGGTATGCAGAAGGAAAACATGGGGGGATTCTATTTTTTCTGGAATTGGGAAAGTTAAAAGGAATGTCTAGGCACAGACATATTAGGATGAATGAAAACTGGTATCATACCTGTAAGTCATTCTGCTTTCCCTATATATCCAGAAATAGTAAATTTAAGAACTCCCAGAGGCAAGTTACGGCATCTTCTGCATGCAGGTTACTCTTTTACAGTCTTCTTCAGCCCTTGCAGGCCTCTGATAGAATTATGAAATTGCCCCCCCTAGGTAGGAAGGAATAGGAAGACTAAAAGATAAAATAATTCATAACTCAGTACGATCTCTTACGTAAATGAGAATGGGTATGGTTTTTATAATAATGTCTTGTATTTAAAGACATTGCACAGCATGTTTATTGGGCATACCTTAACAACTACTGAAAATACAAAGGTAAATAAGGTCTCGTACTCAGAGAGTCCAGAATATATTTACTCGTTCGAACATAAGAATAAACTGGTTAATTCCTATTTCCTTTTACCCTAATAACCTTCAATATATTTTATTTAGTGGTAGAAGATGATGAAGACGACTTTCCTACAACACGTTCTGATGGAGACTTCTTGCATAACGCTAATGGCAATAAGGAAAAGTGTAAGTAGTACATTTTTTCCTCTCAGCTACATAAAGTGTTCTTTCTAAAGTTATATAATAACTATGTATATAACAAGAATAATTATCTAATTGAGCAGTTTTTTAAAAGCAGTATAACTACTGGAAAATGAAAGTTCTTTCTAGGAAAAGACATGTAAGTAAAAGACATATTCTAACATTAAATAATAATGGCCACTCATTATCTGAGAAGACTCATTCTGAATTCCATACATTGGCCCACTTTTTTCAGCAGTATTTGGTACAATCAGTTTCTAGTACTGCAAGTTTATTTCTTGGGGGAAGCGATGTAATGGATTTTGAATGTTTACTTAGAGTATATTTCTCTCTGTTTAACGTTCTTTTCCCTCTCCACTGGTGTTACAAAGTACATAATCAGTGTTATTAAAGGAAAATTATTAAAAATAGCTCTGATTTCACAGCGCAGTTGTTTATAGACCCAGGAGCAAGGTAGTTTATTTCATATACTCACTTATTGTTGTTCTGTTTATAATGGCTAACTTATTAGATGGAATTCTGAATTGTTTATTAGAAACATGTGATTTGCCTGTCCCGCATGGGCTCCCTGCTGGGGAGGGGAGCCTGCTTCTCTTCTCTCTCTGTCTGCCCCTCCCTCTGCTTGTGCTCTCTTTGTCTCTCCCTCTCTCTCTGACAAGTAAATGGAATCTTTGAAAATAAAAAAAGAAACCTGTGATTTGCAACAATATGCATGAATCTTGAGGGCCATATAGTAAAAGAAATAAACTATGGACAAATACTACATGGTATCACTTACATGAGGAATCTTAAACAAACGGAAGAAACAAAACCAGAAACCTGTGATTCATAGTTAGTACTCTTCTTTTGATATGGCCTAAGAAAAAACTGGAGTAAATTTGCAAAACAATTTTTTAAAAAGATTTTATTCATTTATTTTACAGAGAGATCACAAGTAAGCAGAGAGGCAGGCAAAGTGGGGGGGGGAGGCAGGCTCCCCACCAAGCAGAGAGCCCGATGTGGGGCTCTATCCCAGGACCCTAAGATCATGACCTGAGCTGAAGGCAGTGGCTTAACCCATTGAGCCACCCAGGCACCCCTAAAACAATTTTTTAATAACAAAAATGAGACTTTGTGAAAAAAATAAATTAATCTAATTGTGCTTATTTTTGCTAAAGTTATGAAAGAATGTGAAGTATAATTTATACCTATTCAAATAATTTTTCAAATTATTGTATTAATGGCATTAATTTTCTATTTCAGAGATCACAGTGGAATATTCCATTATTGATACTAAGATCTGATGCTTCTCTCCCCCAACTTTATCCTTCTTTCCCTCTTCCTGTTTCTTATTCTCACTTTTGCTCTCTTTCTCCTTATGACCTGCCCTCCTCCCATTCTTGTAAAATGATAGCTTCTTACTACAAAGTGGTCCTTACAACTTGGGACTGAAATATTGACCCTTACTGAGTCATCTGGATTAACCTTTATGAAATTAGAGGATTACTTTGGAAAGATTGTTTCAAGTTACATTTTAATTTCACAATGTACAATCTGCTTTAAAAGAAAAAAGGTTTTATTTGGATATTGGAAAAATTACTGAAAAAATTGTAAAACTTGCAGGTCCAATCTTCTGTCCTGGTCAGTTCCCCCACCTACACTCCTTAGAAATGAATGGAAACTTTATTTTCTGGAGATACTGAACCAGAGGGTTCTAGATTCAGGAATATCTGGCATAGCAAAGGATAGGTATATTGCCCTATCGTTAAAGTGATTATGTGGAAATTTACATACTGATTCTTGAAATTTAACAGCCTCCTTTTTCTGTTTATCTCTGAGAACTCTGAGCCAGGCACTGAATTGAATGAAAGCCTGTGTACTCCAGCTCTCTTATGTTTCCAGAATACCCATCAACCTAACATACGTTTTCTGATACAAAATTAGCACGGAACTCTGTGCATGCTGAGTAACCACAAAGAAAGGACCTATAAATAGAGATTTTCTACATATACTGTGAAAAAGCTGTCTCATACCAGATCACCCTTTGATTAAGTCCACTAATTTAAATAACCCTGCTAATGCTTACAGAGCTTCCAGTAGCTTACACTTACAGAGCTTCCAGTAGCTTACTCTTAAATGTGAACAGATAGCCAGGTTTCCAGATATTTGAGGAAAGCCTCCAGTCTCTCTCTCTCTCTCTCTCTCTCTTTTTTTTTTTTTTTTTTTAAGATTTTATTTATTTGTCAGAGAGAGAGATCATGCAGTAGCAGACAGAGTAGCAGGCAGAGGCAGAGAGAGAAACAGCCTCCCCACTGAGCAAGGAGCCAGATACGGGACTCCATCCCAGGACCCTAAGATCATGACCTGAGCCAAAGGCAGTAGCTTAACCCACTGAGCCACTCAGGCGTCCCACAATCTCTCTTTTTTTGAAAAGAGCCTTTAAACCAAGCAACAGAGTACAGGGTTATTAAAGTCATTTTGAGAAATACCCCTACAAGATGTTTGCATAATTTTTTAAATCATGACTCATGTTTTAAGTACACTTGTGGAATTCACTGTTTAAAATAATTCCTTTCTTAGAGTTGATGGAAATTAATTCTTGTTAATCACCATAGATTGAAAGTATCCTTCTGTGGTTAACCTCTAGAAATAGGTCGGAAGCTTAATAACCTGGTAAAGTGAACAAAACATGAAGTCTTTAAACCTGGTACTACTTGATCTTAGCCTGGAATTAGAGTGTCACTCATCACTCAAAGACAGGGTCTTTCTGCTGGATCAGACAAGCATCAGAAAAGGGAGAATGATACTTCATTCTTGGGAGTAGTCATTATAATGATACCATTATGGCCATCATTAAAGATGTGGTCTAGATCACATATTGTGGTAGTGAATATGTTGAGTTTTTTAAAAATTTAAAACTATTATATCAACCTGATAGTAAGCTGTATGTATTCCAAGAATTGGATTATGGGTGGCTTGTGAAAAGTAGAGTAAAACTTCCCTAGGTTCTAAGATAAGAAGAAAGGCAATTAAAGAAGATTGGATTTTAGACCAGAGGAGGAATTTTTGGTTACAAAAACACTTTCCTCAGTTAAAGACCTTAGGAATTTTAGATCATAGTAGAAGGACTGTTGCCTCAATCTTTTGTGAATAAATTTCTTATTTACCTCAAATGTAAATTTTCTTCTGTTGGGACACCTGGATGGCTCATTTGGGTGGGTGGCTGCCTTTGGCTCAGGCCCTGATCCCAGGGTTAGGAAATTCACAAATGCATAGAAATTAACACACTCATACATAACTAGTGAATTAAAGACAAAAATCACAAAGGAAATGAGAAAACACTATAAGATGAATGTGAACAAAAATATAAGATACCAAAACAGATGGGCTGCAGCTAAAGCTGTACTTAGAAGGAAAATTATAGTTGAAACACCTTTATTATAAAAGAAGAAAGAGGGTTACTTGGGTGGCTCACATGGTTAAGCATCTGCCTTGGGTTCAGGTTGTAATTCCAGAGTCCTGGGATCAAGCCTTCCGTAGGCTCCCTACTCAGTGGGGAGTTTGCTTCTCTCTGCATCTGCCTTTCCCCCAGTCAGTTATTAACTCTCTCTCTGTCTCTCTCTTTCTCACATGAATAAATAAAATGTTAAAAAGAGACTCAAAAAAACAATATAAACTATAAATTGGTTTTTTGAAAAGATATCAAAATTAATAAAATTAAAGATACCACAATTAAATTGTGATGAATTAATTTTAAAAAAAACCACAAACTGTAACTTGGTTCTTTGAAAAGATACCAAAAAATTTTTTAAAGATTTTATTTATGGGGCACCTGGGTGGCTCAGCTCTTAAGTGTCTGCCTTCGGCTCAGGTCATGATCCCAGGGTTTGGGATCCAGCCCCAGGTTGGGCTTCCTGCTCAACAGGAAGCCTGCTTCTCCCTCTCCCATTCCCCCTGCTTGTATTCCCTCTCTCGCTGTGTCTCTGTCAAATAAATAAATAAAATATTTTAAAATAAATCTTTAATAAAATCTTAAAAAGATTTTATTTATTTGAGAGAGCAGTACAGAGATAGAGCACTCAAGTGGGGAGGAGAGGAAGAAGCAGGCTACCTGCTCAGCAGGGGCTCAGTGGGGCTCCATCCCAGGACCCTGGGATTATGGCATCAGGAATATGCCTTGGGATTATGACCTGAGCCAAAGGCAGACGCTTAATTGACTGAGCCACCAAGGGGCCACAATAAATAAATCTTTTAAAAAGTCCCTACATAAACCCTCATTTCTTATGATTAAATTATATTAAATGTTAGAGATGGCCACTACGTGGATTTTTATGTCTTTTATATTTTCCACTTGTTCCCACTGAGCTATATTTTCTGGCCAGTTTTCTAATTTATATCTCTTCTTATTTTATAAACAATACACAAGAGCATTTTCTTTTTCTCTCTCCCTCCTTCTCTAAAAAAGAAAAAAGAAAAATAAGATACTCACTTCCTACATAATCCCTGTATCATTCTGAAAGTTGTAAGTAAAGCTGAAGAGGTACATTTCTGTATTTCTAGAGTTTTTTCAATAACATTTCATGTCACTTTCTCATCTTCTATATAAAGTTTATATATAAAGCATATAAATAAGCTTTCAGCAGAAGATGATACATTATTTTAGTTGTACACATTCTTTTTTTTTTAAAGATTTTATTTATTTATTTATTTGTCAGAGAGAGAGAGAGCGAGCGCAAGCGCGAGCGAGCACAGGCAGACAGAGTGGCAGGCAGAGTCAGAGGGAGAAGCAGGCTCCCTGCAGAGCAAGGAGCCCGATATGGGACTCGATCCCAGGACGCTGGGATCATGACCTGAGCCGAAGGCAGCTGCTTAACCAACTGAGCTACTCAGGCGTCCCTGTACACATTCTTTCATGCAGAACACAGATGACCTTTGATTTCTTTGCATTAATAAAAATAGTTCATAATGAAACTGCAATCTTGGTAACAGTGATAGAAAATAGAGAAGTTACAGTGATAGAAAGGGTTTTCAGAAAATATCATTAAAAATATGGTTTTTAACAGTTTTATTGAGATATAATTAACCTATAGTAAACTGCACTGGTCAGTTTTGATATTATCTGGAAGGTACCATTATAATCAATATCATTATCCATCTCTCTCACTCCCAGAAGTTTGCTCCATCCCTTCTATCATCCCTCCTCTCTCTGTTCCCAAACAACCACTCCGATCTTTTCTGTCATTATAGGTTAGTTTATATGTTCTCAAGTTTAATATAAAGGACTCACGCAGCATGTGGGGGGAGTGGGTTGGCCTGCTTTCTTTCTTAGACTTTCATCATGTTATTGTTTAATTAGTATTTGATTTCATTGCTAAGTAGTATTTCCTTATTTTGATACAACACAATTTGCTGGGGTGCCTCGGTGGCTCAGTGGGTTAAGCCTCTGCCTTCAGCTCAGGTCATGATCTCAGGGTCCCGGGATCGAGTCCCACATCAGGCTCTCTGCTCTCTCTCTGTCAAATAAATAAAATCTTAAAAAAAACAAACCACAATTTGCTTATCCTTTCCTCTTTTGATGGGCATTTGGGTTGTTTATAGTTTTTGGCTTTTACAAATAATGCTATGAGCATTTGTGTGTGCAGTGTTTTTATGGACATATATTTTATTTGAGGTCATTAGTCAGTAGTGGTGGTTATTTGAAAAACCACCAAGGGGGGCGCCTGGGTGGCTCAATTGATTAAGCCCTGCCTTTGGCTCTGGTCATGATCCCAGAGTCCCAGGATGGGGTCCCACATCAGGCTCCCAGGTCAGCAGGGAGTCTGCTTCTCCCTCTGACCCTCTCCCCTCATGTTCTCTTTCACT
Organism: Neogale vison; assembly: GCF_020171115.1. NCBI lineage: Eukaryota > Metazoa > Chordata > Mammalia > Carnivora > Mustelidae > Neogale > Neogale vison. Next base: position 215,368,791 of record NC_058091.1, read on the forward strand.
CATAAATAAATAAAATCTTAAAAACAAAAAGCAACCACCACCTAGTTCATTTTACTAGCCATATAGAATAGTTCTGGTTCCTTCAGATCCCCACAACACTTGGCATGGTCAGTCTTTTTAAAGTTTTCATCTTAGGGCATCTGGGTGTCTCAGTTAAGTGACCAACTCTTGGTTTCCACTCACATGATGGTGTCAGGGTCCTGGGATTGAGCCCTTTGATATTCATAGTGAAATGATTAAATAGCAGTCAAGCTATTTAACATAACATCTCCTTGCATAGTTACCATTTTTGTAATGAGAACACCTGAAATCTGTCTCAGTAAATTTCTAGTATTCTGCACACTGTTTCCCCACCCCCCACCAACCTGGTGCTGGGTTGGTTTGTTTGTTTTTTTAAATTAGCATGTAATGTATCATTTGCTTCAGGGGTAGAGGATTAGCACAGTATTATTGAGTGTAGTCATCGTGCCCTACATTAGACCTGAAGATTTACTCATTCTATATAACTCTTATTCTTTTAATACTCTTAGGAGCAGAAATTTTAAATTTTGATGAAGTTTACTTTATCAGTTTGTTCTTTTGTGAGTTGTACCTTTGCTGTCATATCTACATTTGAATTTTTAAAGTTGAGAGTATCATTTCACTTAGAAGTGCTCAATTGGAATGGTTTCTTATTAGTTAAGAGTATAAGATACTATGCTCTCTTGCTTGCATCTTGTGATTTCTAAGACTTTTCATTAATTCAAAGGTGAACTCTGAGTTAAAATTATAAAACATAAACATGTGGGAGCCGTTTAAAGTGTGCACTGGTCTCAGACCAACGTGTGACCAAAATGTGGATGTTGATTTAAAAGTTTTACATTACCTTTTTCAATTCTATAGTTTATTGTTAGGTTTTTGTTTTTGTTTTTTTAATTTTAGGTCTTTCAAAATATAAAGTCATTCTTGTGTAATTTGGTCCTGCTTTAAGCTGTCAGGGTGTTATTGTTAAAGTATTATTCCTCCTACCACTTTGTTCACTGGGTGCAGTATGGCAAATAGATTTCAGGAAACAGAATCCAGAAAAAAAGATATGAAAGTACATATGTTGCCACAAGCTTCTTTGCTTATGGAGTGTGGAATGGAAATTTTTGTTGTTGGCCACCAAGAGGGAAATTATAATCCAAAAGTCTGCTCTTACTTGCTGGGTTTTAAACATCTTCTAGTGTTAAGTTTTGATGAAGAGTTAATCGTCATTAGAAAGACTTTCAGTGAGTAACTTTTTTTTCCCCCCCAGTATTTCCACATGTAACACCACGAGGAATTAATGGCATAGACTTTAAAGGGGAGGCGATAACTTTTAAAGCAACTACTGCGGGAATCCTTGCTACACTTTCTCATTGTATTGAACTAATGGTAAAACGTGAGGACAGCTGGCAAAAGAGACTAGATAAGGTAAATCTTGTTTTCTTCCTCTTAAAAAATAGTCTGATTTTATTTCAATCAACAGATTGAACATTTAAACTAACTTCTTAGGGAAAAATCTATTGGGATTGATAGAAGTAGCAGGAGGTACTAATCCTCTGAAACTTTGTAGGCATCTTAAACTTATTTTCCTAGTGAGATTTACAAGTTATGTATTCAGTTACTATACAATACAAATTTGTGGTAGGATTTTAATGCAGAAATCTATGTATTAGTAATAGTAATGCCTTGGAATAGAAATGATGAATCACTTAACATTACCTAGCTTTATTGTGAAATAAATGAAGCTACATTTTAAGTTGTATGAACTGAAACACCAATTTATAAAGTTAAACATTAACTTACTGCATTTGTAGTCATATGTACTTTCCAGGGTCATTGTGCTGTTATTTAACACATGTTTATTCATGGAACATTTGCCTCACGTTCACCTGCTTCCACCTTTGTTTAAATTTCAGCACTGATAGTAACATTACAATACGAATCTTTAGTTCCTAGTGTCAGCTATGACTTAGTAAATTTGTTTAGTAGGAAAACTTCTATTTAGAATTCAACATCAGGAAAATAATAAAATGTTAAAATGAAAACTTATCTTAGAAGATGTAGTTCTGGTGTGATGCCATCATTTTATAGGAGGAAGGAAAAGGCCCAGAGACTGGTCCAGAGATGCTAAGTAGCCATTGGAAGGATTTTATTCTATTTTTTATTTCAGCTCTGAATACTAGGCCAGACATTAGTCAGAATCTTGTCAGTTATGAATGAGTCAGATTGCTTGTAGTATTTGAAGGTCTTATCAGTTTAAGCAGGAAACTAGGTAAAGCAGTATTACCACTGATATAATGGCAGGATGCCACAGGATTTGATTAGTACTGTGTATATAAGGAAGTCCCTCTGTGTAGAAGAAAAGAATTCTCAAGTGTAGGTGACAGTAAACCATATTGACAGGTAATATGTATTCTTTAAAAACAAGCAGTGAAAATGTGTATTTAAGGTATAGACATTCCATTATTCTGGAGTCCAACTATTATATCTTCAGAGATTTCAACTTTCTACCAATGTGGATCAAATTGAATTTTTAGAAAATTTCATGTACACACAAAAAATTATGTGTTGAGAAAACAGGACAACCCCTTAACTCACTTAGACCAGTAGGTCAAGAGAAGTAAGTGTTCAACATGCCCAGACTAGCTTATTTTGAACTTTCTGGTACCTTTTTCTTAAGGTTTCAGTCTCTCATCTTTTTATCCTTCACTAAGGAATCATAATCTTCATTCATAAATTCTTACCACACAACCTAAAAAATATTCATTAAAAATGAAACATGGCTTTCCCATCCTTTCAGCAATCAAGTTTCTTATTTGCAGTGCTGGAAAGGGAAGTGGACTTTTGCTTATCTTCACTGTATTCAGTCTTACCTATTCTTTTTCTTCATTGAGAAACACAAAAGGATCTGGGAAAAAATAATTTTGTTGCTTTTCTGTGCAGCATGCAAGCAAAGAACAGCCACAAGTGATGGCAATATTAATTGAAATTGAGAAACTACTGCATTTTATGGTTTTTTACAGGTCTAATGTCAAATCCTATTCACTCTAATTTTTTCTCTAAGTTAAAATAGGATTCCAGTTACATTTTATATGAAATGTGAGTGTGGGTATGTTTGATATGCAGTGTGAGTTTGTATATGTGTGTGTATACTTATATGTGTGTGTGTGTGTGTGTGTGTGTGTGTGTGTGATATATATATGCATATATATAATGTGTGTAATATACAGAATAGAGTATAAGGAATAGAAGGTTCTTGAATAGAGAGTGTTGTTTATCAACAAATGTCTTTTAAGTAACTTATATAATTGGGAAGGAAAGTACAATGATAATTTAATACGGTTTAATTGAAGTTTCTGTTTCATTCAAAAAGTATTTATATGTTTGTAATGTGCTAAGCTCTAAGCTAGAAATGGGGAAACGGCAATAAACAGGAAATTGTCCTTCAAGGAGCTGAATCTAATGAGAACAATTAAGTGGGTAATAGGTGATATAATAACAGCTATTTGATAACAAAATTGTTTATATTAATTCCTAATGTCAGTTCCATTATTCTTTCAGCTGAATAATAGAAAATTAATATAGATATTAATATAAAATTAATATAGATATTAATCATTACTAGAGTGGTGATGATTTTTCTTGGTTACCTATAATAATGATCCCTTCTATTATAGAAGTATACTTAAGTCATGTCCCAGAAGACCAAAAATTATGAGATTGCACAATTTTAGTTGTCAACAATGTTAACAAGAGAAAACCTATTCGTTGAAGATATTTGCTTACTTCAACAGGCTTGCGTGTTTGTAATTTCACATGCTTATTCATTTTCCCTTAAATCCTTCAAATATTATTGCTGTGCTGTACTTTTTTGTTGTATTCAGTTTTGAAAGTTAAGATATAGCATAAATATGGTCAGGTGCCCCAACTATAAGTGTACCACTTGATTTTTGTGCATATGTATACACCCCTATACCCACCACTTAGATAAAGAATTTTTATAACATCTGAAGGTTCCTGCATGCCTCCCTGGTCCATACCTTATACCATCTCAAGATGTGACCATATACACTCTTGTGTTTGGCTTTTTCCCCCCTCAGCATTAAACTTAACTTACTGCATTTGTAGCCATATATACTTTCCAGGGTCATTGTGCTGTTATTTAACATAACTGTGAGATTCATTTGTGTCGTTACATTTACTGGTAGTTTATTCTTTTTAATTATATTTCATTGTATGCCTTCAGTTTGTTTATCATTTTTTCCTGCTGATAGACACTTAGGTTTTTATATTTTGGCTATTGTGAATAAAGCTGCTTGTGAGCATTCCTGTACCTAGCATTTGGTGGATATAGGTACATACCTAGCAGTAGAATTGTTGGTTCATAGGGTGTATACTATATGCAGTGGATATTGGCAAACAGCTTTCCAAAGTGGTTATATCAGTTTATACTTCCACCAGCAATAGATGAGAATTCATTTGCTCTTCACTCTTGGCAACACTTTGTATTGTCAGGGTTTTGTGGGTATTTCTTTGTTTTGTTTTTTGAATTTTAGCCATTCTGGTGGGTCTATAGACCCGCTTTTCTCTTGAGTATGAAAAAATTACCCTTTGGTTCTAATGAACTAATACACTAATTTGCATGAACTTTAGTTCTGATAGTTATTTGGAAGTAGTTAGCTTTGTGTGAGTTCGTGTGAACTTAAATTGAGCCCCTAAGTATTTGAGTTAAGGGAATAAAAGCATTAGGTTCCTTACAAGCTTTTTAGACTTAAGTTATCACATTTGACCAGTGCAATCGTCTACGGCCATACCACCCTGAACGTGCCTGATCTCGTCTGATCTCGGAAGCTAAGCAGGGTCGGGCCTGGTTAGTACTTGGATGGGAGACCAGTGCAATCTATGGTTGTAGAAGTAAGTTTGAGATTGGTGCCAGAGGCAACCTTTTTCTTTTAAGTATTGGCCTTGGGTCTTCTAACTATAGAACTATAGATTTAAAAGAGAGGGTTCAAGTAGAAATCTAAGCTCTTTTTTCAGCCCTGAAATAGTTTTAACCAGCAATGGGAAAGTACCAGAAATTTATCTTTCTTAGAATATATTTTAACATTCATTGATTTCACTTGTTAATTGAGTTATTTTCTTCCTGGTATCCATTGCTTTTCTTTAAAACAAAATAGATATACCTTTTACTGAGGGGGGCAGGGGATACAAACACATGATTATCTTGTAAGCATATCTGCGGTGTTATCTTTTTTCTTTTTTTTTTTCCTTTTTTAAGTGTAGGTACTTTGGCAGTTACTTAATTCATCTAAATCCATAACTGACCTATGAGGTGGCTCTTGCTGATTTAAATGGTATCTTGTGTGTAATGTATAGCTCAGAGAAAAAGTGTTTTCTTGGACCGAATCAAGCTCATTTTTCACAGAAAGAAAGTGGGGGGTTTTGTCATTATTGTTTGGCCAAATTATGAATTTCGGTGAAATGCAGAGAAAATCTCCCTAAATGATAATTTTTTACTTGCTTCTTTAAAAAAAAAAAACGAAACAGGAAACTGAGAAAAGAAGAAGAATAGAGGAAGCATACAAAAATGCCATGACAGAACTGAAGAAAAAATCCCACTTTGGAGGGCCAGATTATGAGGTATGAAGTTATATTTTGATTTTAGAAGGAGGAAAATACAGGCCATATCCGTCACAAAAGTGATTAATTTTTAAATAATACTTTTACAACCTTTAACTATTCTAGACATGTAGTATGTTCTTCAGTATTTAATTAAATGTGTATTTCATAATATGTGTTAGGCTTGCTAACTGAAATTAGTGTAGGCTTTTCAAAGACTCATTTATTAGGCCTGTCTGCATTATAGGACAAGTTTTTATCTTAACTGTGGAAGACAATAATTTTTAATGTTACCTTCTATTTTTTTTTTTTTTAATAAAAGCAAAGCAACTTATAGAGGAAAACCCTGAGCACTATACAGACAAAAGGGTTTTAGTGTGTGTTTTATAATATACTGTGAGGTCCTATCCACAGCAGAGCTGGAGCTGTCCTCGTTACCTTGTCCTTCTCAGTTGAAAAGATCTGAAACCAACCTTTTCCCCTCTTTTGTTTCTTTGTTAAGTGATTAATACATTTTCCCTCTCCATGCACATACACATATTATTTTATAAGCTGTTTCCCACAATATTTCTTTAGAGGGAAAGAGGTATAAGAAATATATTTATTAAGGGGCGCCTGGGTGGCTCAGTGGGTTAAAGCCTCTGCCTTTGGCTCAGGTCATGATCCCAGGGTCCTGGGATCGAGCCCTACATCGGGTTCGCTGCTCCGCAGGGAGCCTGCTTCCTTCTCTCTGCCTGCCTCTCTGCCTATTTGTGATCTCTGTCTGTCAAATAAATAAGTAAAATCTTTAAAAAAAAAAAAAAAAGAAAGAAAGAAAAAGAAATATATTTGTTAATAGTCTCTGACATTGTTGATATTCCTGAAATGTACATTTTAAAAATGGAGTGATAAAGGGTATCATGGAGATAGAAGTAGAATGTTAAAACAGTTATGGTTAGCGGTGCCTCAGTGGCTCAGTTAGTTGGGCATCTGCCTTTGGCTTGAGTCATGATCCCAGGGGTCCTAGGGTCCAGCCCCTCTTCTAGGTCCCTGCTCAGCGGGGAGTCTCCTTCTCCCTCTCTACCCCTCCTCCCACTCATGTGTTCTCTCTCTCTCAAAATAAGTAAAATCTTAAAAAAACACAATTCTGGTTTATATTTTTTAAAAAATAGGAAAGAGAGGTGGCTCAGTTGGTTAGCTGAAACTCTTGGTTTCAGATCAGGTCAAAATCTCATGGATCCCAAGATCAAAGCCCCAGCTTGGAGTCAGTGCTCAGCAGGAATTCTGCTTGAAGATTCTCTCCCTCTATCACTCCCCTACTCTTTTGCACTCACTCTCAAATAAATGTCTAAATTAAAAAAAAAAAATTCCTCAGTGTTTTTATTTTTAAAGATTTTATTTATTTGACAGAGAGACACAGTGAGAGGGGGAACACAAGCAGTGGGAGTGGGAGAGGGAAAAGCAGGCTTCCCACTGAGCAGGGAGTCTGATATGGGACTCTGTCCCAGGACCCTGGGATCATGACCTGAGCCAGAGGCAGATGCTTAACTGAGCCACCCAGGCACCCCTGTTTTTATTTTAGTAAGGGGGAAAAAAAAAAAAAACAGAGTTGCTATTGACTATGTTTTATGTTGGAATTGATTTCCAGGTGTGGATATTCATAATGATGAGGTTTGAGCTGTAATACTTCAAAATTATTAAGCTGTCAATTACTCCTTTTAGAATGTGTAAAAATCATGTAATTAGATACCCTTGGGGTTTTTAAAAACAAGGTTCCTGGATATAAGCTATTAGAATTTTAATTCTGAAGCTAAGCACATTGTTTTTTGCTATTTTTGGTTTATTTTGGGGGTGAACTGTCAGCTTTTTTAAATTACCTAATTTTTTTCATAATACAAGTAAAACCAGATGTTCATGTAGGAAGATTACAGAAAATACAAAAAGCCTGTGTGTTTAATTTAACAACTGGTGTCGGGGGGAGGTTTCAGGGTTTTAGTTTGCATTTTGCCTTCTGTTCCCTCGTCATTTCCCCCTAAGCTTTGACCCTTAAATCTTTAAGGTTGTTGAAGGTAGAAGGTCTCATCTTCTGTTAGGTCTTCCTCCTGACCAGGGTATAAAGATGTGTCTACATATGAGTCAATATCGGTCAGTTGGAGAACATATAGGGAAGTTGCATGGGGAGGCAGCTGAATCCAATGAGCTCAACATAGACAACCCTCCTTGAGTAGAAAGTGTTTGTTAACTGGAAGTTATGGCAGTGAAGGAGTCTTGACACTTGGAAGGAAGACACCCTGACAAAAGTGTCAAAATAAGGTTAATATTGGTCTGAATAAAAGATCTTTGAAGTTGACCTTTGATAATTTTCCTCCAGTTTAGGAGTTTTAAGCAATCACTAAAGGAAGGAGATCATTTAAAGTGCCTATTTGAGTATTCATGTCAGTTACAAACCCAGAAATATTTTTGTTTTAATCTAGAATGTATACACAGCTCTGTTTTTATGATAGCACAAGTTTTGTAGAACTGCTTTATGCATTTGTATTACTTTAGTATTTAATAGATAAATGCTATTTTGAGTATCATTTAAGTCTTTGCTATTTTGAGTGTCATTTAAGTCTTTGACCATGTGCTTAAGAGTTGCCATGTGCCATATAACCTCCAGTCTCATAGAGGGAACAAAGGTGGATGTTAGATGGTAATACCAATGTTATACAAAACATGTCCACCACTGTTTTATATATATATATTTTTTAAAGATTTTATTTATTTATTTATGTGACAGAGATTATTTATTTGACAGAGACAGAGACAGACAGAGTAGGCAGAGAGGCAGGCAGAGAGAGAGGGGGAAGTAGGCTCCCCACTGAGCAGAGAACCTGATATAGGGCTGGATCCCAGGACCCCGAGATCATGACCTGAGCCAAAGGCAGAGGCTTCAACCCACTGAGCCACCCAGGCGCCACCATTGTTTTAAATTTGGCAGGTTAGTTGGTTTGGTAATTGTTTTAATAATGTGTTTGTGCCCCCAGGCAAAACCCAGAGTACAGTGCCCTATCCAGCCTGGGGGAGCCTATGGACAAGATAGAGTCGCATAGCCATTGGGTCCCAGCCAGGAGCCAGTCATATACTTGGCCTCTTTAAAGTGCAGACGGGATTTCAAGGGCTACTTGGTTTTGGAGGGCCATCCTTTGAATTTGTGTAGTAGTTTCAGTCCCATATTTGATTGGAGAGTTACAGCTTGACGGTATTCCCCTTTTCTTTAAGTTGCTCCTTACGGCATATAGGACTAGGAAGTCACTATTTCTGGAGTCACTATAAATATTAATTTTTAAGACTTCTGCCAATTGCAAAGGACATTGGGAAGATGTATTTGCTGACAGGGCTTTTGCATCAGCAGTCCGAGTTAAGACTGACAATAGCAAACCCAGCTTTTCTTACCCCTCTTTTCCATGAAGCTGTTGCCATTGGTAAACCAGCTGTCATCTGCATTTTTAATAGGGGTGTCTTAGGTCTGGTAGACTAGACTAAACAAGATCAATAACCTCTGAACAGTTATTACAAGGAGAAGATTCGTATTGTACTTATGCAAATGATTATGATTGCCATGGAAGAACGGATACTTAGACCTTCTGAATGAGAGGGTTCAGGTAGAGAGAAAAATTAAATACTTTAATTTGCTTTATCATTATTTGTATATATCACTGATGTCTTAAGAGAAAGTTTCCTTAGTCTGGAAGAGCAAACATTAGAGAAAAAAAATGGACATGGTTAAACATCTGATGAGAGGTTACAATATAGCTGGCAATGAAATTCAGTTATTTCTCTGACACATAACACTTAAATAATTAAAATAGAGTAATGATGACCTTTTACCAGAAGGTAACTTACCAAATAAGCAGGGAAACTTTGTTCATGATTTAAATCTTGCAGAAGTTTGTTAAAACCTTAGGAAGTTTTAAGGCACATACCTAAATAGGATTAAGGATGTTAAAGACCTGATAAATAAACTGGTTTTCTGAACAGACAAAAGAGAAAAAAACTTTGTTTACATTTTCTTATCAAGAGCAGACAATTCAAGAAAACTTACCTGTTTGAACAGAGAGAAAGCAGACTTTCAACATTATACCAGTGTACTTTAAAATCCATTCATTTCAATTTTAAGGTTCATCCTGACCACACCTAAAATTCCGTTCCAAAGTTTTTCCATCACAAACCTTCTACAACTTTCTTTTGCATTCAGATTTTGTCCCAAGCCATCTCTCTAAGCAATCATATTATTTAGGACAAAATTACCTTCTTTTACCTTCAACAAAAATGTATTTCCATTCTTGATATCTTCCTTACGTTCGATTCTTGATATCTTCCTTACATATCTTCTCTTTTTCCACAGAGTTGTTAACCTTTTTTCCATCAGTCATAATTACATTTACATAATTTACATTTATATAACTACATTTAGCAGAATTTTTCACTCATAGAAACCTTGTCTCCAATGAAGACTAAGTAGTAACCATCTGTGAACTGTTACACCAGAATTCTTTAGATAACAAATTTATGAATTAGTTAAGCACAGGACATGTTACCAACAGATTTAAATATCCTTAGTTTCTCTGCAATGAGAAGTCAAAAGCACAAACCTATGTCTAGTAATCAGTGATTTAGCCCTTTATCTTATTTAGAAAAGACCTAGATGTCCAACAATTAATCCCATTTATCATCCAAGCAAAACTTTTAAAGTTTCGGATTACCAGAGACTATGAAAGCTTTCTTAACCCATGAAAACTTTGAGACAGACAATTAACCATCATTTTAGTCATGTTTTTGCTAACAATTTGCAAAGAGATAACACGAGCTTATTTGACCTTTAGCAAACCTCAATAGAATAAAAGTTTCACATTTTAATGAAATATGCCTATTTTAATTAAGCCAACAAAATTAAATTAATTTAAATATTGAATTGTGTTCCACCTGGATCCTCCCTATTGTCAGTTTTTACCTGAGACACTGGTGGGGAAATCAGGAGTAAGTGGTGTTGGATCCAGGTGGTGCTCCTCTTGCTCCTTGACAGTGAAGGGAGAAGGAGCCATAGTGCCTGAGGCACTATGAAAGGTTTGGAAGCTAGTTCTGCGGGCTGCACCCAAGGTGGTGCAGAAACAGGAGGAGGGGGAAGGGGAGACAGAAGAGGCAAAGTGCTGCCAGAAAGCAGAGAAAGGGTTCCCGGTTCTAGGGCTCATCAGCAGACACAGTGTTTTCCCGCCAACAAGGAGGGAGGCAGTCCATGTTAGGCAAGGGAAGACGGGGAAACCCATCATGATCTAAGCAACATTCCAACACATGTGGTCTTTATAGTCAGCTTCCCTAGGGAACGGTCCCCAGTTGGGTTTTAATTCCATTGGGTACTGGTTTCAGCTGGCTCTCAGTGGAAGTCCCACAGCCCGAAGTGGCTAGACCATGGATGTGGAGGGGATCATATTAGATCAATCAGGAGGAATCTTCACTTGAGAAGGAGTCTTAAGATTGGCAGTCATTGGTGACTTAGGTGTCCCCAAGACAAGACAGCTTTTTGTAAGGATAGAAATAAAGAGGGAGCATCAGGTTTCTGGGTCTTATTGCCATCGTGGCCAGGGTACTAACTTCCAGCGAAAAGGCAGGCTTTCTCTTCCCCATAGAGAAGCCGTGGGCTAGAGGTTTACAGCTTGAGCAATTGACATGAAAATGTTCCAATAGGACTGTACTCCTTGAAGAGCCACAGAGATGAGAGTAAAGGAAAAGAGAAAGTTCTCACCAAGTTTGCACTGAAGCTTGGAGTCCAGATATAAAGACTCAAAGCCCCACATTGGGCACCATATGATGTGGTTTTGGAATATAGGCGAAGTTCAGGGGGGTGAGGTCTGGAGCTGACGACTAAGAAAGAATTCTTGAGACATCTCTGGTGCAAAAAGGTGGTTTTATTATTTATTACTGGACCCTTGGGCAGAAAGAGCTGCTGTCCCAGGGTTGTGAGGGGTGGCTGATTATATACTATGGTGTTGGGGTAGGTTAGGAAAAACGGTGGTTTCAAAAGGATTTTCATATGTCAAGGAAGATTCAAGGGATACTGGAGGCCTTGCCTTTGTCAAGTTATGATTATTTTTCCCTCTAGCAAAGCATTAACATTAAGATAGTTGGAAAATTCCTGGAAGAATCCCACCCAGGAGGGGGGGGGTTAGTTAGAGGGCCTCAGCTTATGCTTTGTCTTCAGCTTGCCTTTTGTTTCATCATCAGAGATACGTTGTGCTAATAAGTACATTTGTTAACTAGTTTCAGATATATTTTTTTAACGATTTAATTTTTTTGACAGAGACATAGCAACAGAGGTTACACAAGCAGGGAGAGCGGGAGGAGGGGAGAACAGGCTTCCCTCGGAGCAGGGAGCCCAATGCGGGGCTGGATCCTGGGATCACAACCTGAGTCAAAGGCAGATGCTTAATGACTAAGCCACCCAGGTGTCGCTAGTTTCAGATTTTTAAATTGCTTATTTGTTGATACGATTTAGATAGTCTCTCTTTAAAAAAAAAGTCTACTGGTCATTTGTATTTTTTCTTCAATGACTCACATATCCATGTCCCTTAATATTTTATTTTTATTCAGTTGTGGATTTTTGTTTCTCCTATTTAGAAGATGTGGAAGATTAGCTTTTCATTTTTCAATTTTTTTTCCTTTTTTAGTTTTTTAAACTTTTGATTGTTGGTTATGTCATATAAAAGTTTTATGCTTTTGGGGCACCTGGGTGGCTCAGTGGGTTAAAGCCTCTGCCTTCGGCTTAGGTCATGATCTCAGGACCCTGGGATCGAGCCCCGCATCGGGGGTCTCTGCTCAGCAGGGACCCTGCTCCCCCCCCACCTGCCTCTCTACCTACTTGTGATCTCTGTCAAATAAATAAATAAATAAAATCATTTTTTAAAAAAAGTTTATATGGGAAGCAGTGTCCCTGCTGCGCAGAGAGCCCAATGTGGGGCTCGATCCCAGGACCCTGGGATCATGACTTGAGCTGAAGGCAGAGGCTTTAACCCACTGAGCCACCCAGGCACCGCTAAAGGTTTTATACTTTAATGTAATTAATTCCTCAGTCTTTTGATGTACTGATTTCTACATTTGGTATCATGCTTAAAAAAGCATTCCCTACTTTAAATAATTGTATTTACTGGGTTTTTAATTTTTTAATGGTCTCTTCTAAATATATTGTAACAGTGCACATAGGTTTTTTAAGATTACAGTATAATGTAAAAATCTGTATTTTATTTTAGTGGCATTTGTTGAATAAATGATTGTTTTCCATCCATCTGAGATGTACTTCCCTCTTTCTCCTTTAATGAAGAAAATGGTTAAGGGTACTTCAGTTTTTTTCTCACTGACCCCTGTGGTATCAAGTTAAATGTCCTTTAGGGCCTTTAGGGCTTCTGTTTTTATTCTTCCTTACCCCCCCCCTTTTGATATTTTGAGCCATCTGTATTTTCTTGTGTGAGTGCTATGTTTGCATGGTTTTTAGACACTCATTCAGATTATGACTTATTTTGGGTCTTATCAATCATTTATGATGTTCTAATTATTGAATAAAAGTTAACTGTCTCTGTCATCTGTAGCTTTGGCAGTTTTTAATCTTAAATTCATTACTTAAGATTTACTGTAAATGTAAGACACTGTACTAGGGCATGGGGATATACAGGATCCTGCCTGAGGGCACTACCTATGTAATGGGAAAACGGGCTAGTTACAGGCAGTTATGAAGCACTGTTAGCACTGAGAGGTTTTTGAATCAGGGATGATGGCCTCCTAGAGAAAAGGACATTTTAGGTAAAGCTATAAGAATGAGTAGGCTGAGTAGCTATTAACCTGGTGAGTAGATACTTATAGGGGCTGAGAAGAGGGAAAACATTGGGAAGCCAGAAGCAAACAAACAAACGAAACACACATTTTGCCTCAGGGGAACTGAAAGATCTTTGGAGGGTAGAGCTGATCGAGAGTAGGGAGTGGTCAGACTGGCTAGCAAGGTATATAAGAATCCTTGCAGACACTCAGGGAATGGATTTTAAGCAAGTGAAGTTCTCAGATTTACGGTTTGGAAAAATCATTCTTGCTCCCTGCAGTGAGGAGAGTGGATTGAAGTTGACAGTTGTGAACTGGGGGCTTCCCAGACTTTTTCAGTCTTGCATGTGAGAATTAAAATTAAGATAGAGCAGTAGGAATAGACATGGGTAAACCTAGCTATTTAGAAAGTAAGATTAAAGGGTGTGGTGATTGAACAAGGGAAGTGGGAGAAATCCAGGACAGGCCCTGCATTCTGCCTTAGATTGGTGTAGAGATAGGGGAAGAAACAGGTTTTAGACATGTTTGTTGCATGTGAACTGCAGCATTAACCTGAAGAGGTCTTAAGTATTATTGGATGCAAAGGTCTAACACTTAGGAGAGAGATGGATAGGCTGTGAATTTGGAAATCATCTCATGACCACAGCCTTAGAAATGATTAAGTGCTGTGGGAGAGCAAGTGTGGCACCCTGAGGAACACCTACATTTAATTTAAGGGAGTCCAAAGAAGAGGCTTGGATAGAGAGGAACTGGGAAATTAGGAATCCAAGGGAGGGCAGAGAACTCTTCAAAAAGAGTCATTTACATAAGAAATGCTGCTAATGGGACAAGTAGAATAAAGACCAGTTGATTTAGCCCCAATAGCTGTTTTGCTTGGGAAGCAGGAGGAGAGAAAGGGTTGTTGGATGTTTTTTTTTTTTAAGTTGCTTTTTAACAAGGGAAATTTTTTTTTTTAAAGATTTTATTTATTTATTTGACAGAGAGAGATCACAAGTAGGCAGAGAGGCAGGCAGAGAGAGAGGAGGAAGCAGGCTCCCTGCTGAGCAGAGAGCCCGATGTGGGACTCGATTCCAGGACCCTGAGATCATGACCTGAGCCGAAGGCAGCGGTTTAACCCACTGAGCCACCCAGGCGCCCAACAAGGGAAAATTTTGTTTTCTTTGATTAAGTGATTTTTTTTTCTTCCATGTGTTTGAATAGGAAGGTCCAAACAGTCTGATTAATGAAGAAGAGTTCTTTGATGCTGTCGAAGCCGCTCTTGACAGACAAGATAAAATAGAGGAACAGGTATATCTTTTATTAAAAATTCTAAAACTAGGCATTCCTTGATGTATGTTATTTTGTATATGGAATTTGAAAACTGTGAACCTAATAGAAATGAACTGTAAACCTAGAAAATGAATTGTGTCTACACTGAGTCACAAATGTAGAAGAATCTTTACAAGTCAGTTCCTTCATTGATGAAATTTTTAAGCAATAGAAAGGAGACCACTGACTGCTTAAAGGAGTCATGCATAATTAGCATGAAACTAACTGGAAATATTCTGCCTATTCCCCTTGAAGTATCCAGCTTTATTAAGAACAAGCATATGTTTAATCTGAGTGAAACAGTTTTTGGATTTCTCACAGGTCCCAACCATATGAATTCACAAGGAAGATGACCAAGAATTTGTCTCCTTTATTGCTTTCACTACCTTCACCTTCGATATCTTCATCACTTTTAACTTTGCTCAGTATTTTATCATTATCAAATTCACAACAGTTATACCCAGCTATTTCTGTAACATTGAAGGAAAATCTTCAACTCGAGTTTCAGGATTAACTTGATCCTTTGCCTCCTTTTAATTCTGCAGCAATGCAGTTATCATATATTACCACTAGATGGTACTTAAGGGTGAAGAATTACTCTTATCAGGGCTTTAAGCATCTTGCAAATAAATTTGTAAGTGTATCAGTTATACTACAAGTGAACTTGCATTAAAAAGTTAGCTTTTTCATTCCTGTCATTGCTAAGGCATAAATGGCCATTATGCCCATTCACTGGTCTGTCTCCCTGAGGGTAAATCACCTGCAATAGTGACTTTTGCTTTTTGTGTTTTTCTTTCATTATTTTTTTTCTAAATCAGTGATAAAAAGTTTTTGTTACATTAATTTATAAAGTTTATTAGTCCTTTTTTAATGCCCCCAAAAGATGGTATGCGCATTCAATAAGAATGGAAGCTTTTAGTTCCTAAACGTTATCCATTTCTAGATCACTAAAGTATTACCTGATCACTAAAGTATTACCTGAAGGAGTATCTTTGTGTTTGGCTTTTTAAATGTTGCTTTGTTTTGTTTTGTTTTTCTTCTGCTTCACATCAGTGTTTTTTTGGTTTTGTTTTTGTTTTAATCTAAAGTTGTGGTATTTTGGGGAGAGTAGGCCAATACAACTTTAATCTTAGTCTTGCCGGTGACTAATGATGTGGCTGTAAACTTAACTGCTTAAATTCTCTGGGCCTTGGTTTTCTAAAATGTAAAACAAGGAGTTACACAAGATGGTTCAGATCATCCTTTCTGGCTGTACAGTGCTACTCTACCAAATAATGGTGGTTGAGTTGGAGTTTAAGAGGATTGATGAAAACTTTTGTAAACTTTGGAGAATAATATTCATGGGGCTCTTTGATTTCAGTCTGTTCCTGACGCTGTGGTAGATATTCTGCAAAATGGATCATTAAACAGACCATGACTTTCCTTGCCTGATGGGCATGTTGATATTACAAGGGTAATTACAGTGTGGTAATACTCTAGAATAGTGTCAGTAATCCATGAACTTAGTTCCACAGATTCAGATAATTTCCCTCGTATGCAGTAGATTTTGCACAGGACTCCCAACAGCACAGCCACTACTTAGTATTCTTCAGAGACACATTTTGAGTTTACATTGGTCTACATTTTTTACCAACAAAAAGGAAAGAAATTTTCAGTGAAGTGGTGAGTGAGAATGAGATCTTAGCAGTTCTGTTCAGATAGTGTTGAATAGAAATGACTGCTTGTCTTCTGCATAGTTACATGATGAGCAAACAG
The DNA here is from genome assembly GCF_020171115.1 of Neogale vison. NCBI lineage: Eukaryota > Metazoa > Chordata > Mammalia > Carnivora > Mustelidae > Neogale > Neogale vison. The sequence continues at coordinate 215,385,300 of NC_058091.1, forward strand.
TGCAGCTTCTGGTACTTTCTATTTAGTAGGTATTGAATAAGTGAGAAGAAACTGGGCAAGTTCAGGAGGAGAACAGAGGTTAAGTGGCCACTGAAGAGGAGCAACACAGTGGGTTGAAGGCCAAATATCTTCATGGAAAGGAGCTAAAGATATTGGTGCTGTGTTCTTAGTAACACAACTGAAGCAAATAGTGACAGTGGTTCAAATGGTATGACCCTGCACAACCCTGCTGAAGTGGAATGATTAGAATAATTTGGAAAGAGTTTGGGTATAAGAAATTACTTCAACAGTAGTGTTAATGAAGATTTGTGGTAAATAATGCCATACTGGTATCAGAGAGTCTGGCAGAATCAGAGAGCCAGTCCCTAATCAAAAGTGGTATCTATGGAGTCTAAAAGAGACTGAATTAGTGTACATGAAGTAAAGGTCAGGTCATGGCAAGGCTTTTACATTCAGAGTATTTTTGTAATTCAAATATTTATAAGTACTAAAGTGTTCAGTAATTAAATGTTGGTAGTTTCAGATTATATTATCCATTCTTAAACTGCATAGTACACTTTAAAACCTTCCCACCTAACATTGTATGTTTTCTTAGTCACAGAGTGAAAAGGTCAGATTACACTGGCCTACATCCATGCCATCTGGAGATGCCTTTTCTTCTGTGGGGACTCATAGGTTTGTCCAAAAGGTAAGCTAATGTCATAGATTACTGAAAATATATATTGTTCTTCGTTATTGATGGAACTATCTTGTTGTAAAAGTTTTCCCTTTTCTTGAATTTAAGAATGAGATTTGTTTGGTATTGTATACTTTCTTCCATATACATCCTCCAAAACAGTTAGAAATCTTTTGAATATAATGTTCTTTCTTTTTTGTTTAATGGGAAAGGGGGGATGGGAGGATAGGGAATTGCTAGTCCAAAACAGTTAACCAGAAGTGGAGCCAGTTATGTTAAATCACTTTTTTCTTTGGGGTTAAGTGATATTATTTTGTATTATTGGAAGTACTGCATTCCTTTTAGAAAGATTTTGGAGCATAAACCATAATAGGTGCATTAAGTCAGCACTTGCTGCTGAGCTTGTTTCATATAGTGCTTTGTTCTTTCTTTCTTTATCTTGTGTTTGGAAGTTGGTACTGAATGCTCTGTTGTGCCTTTGTTCTGATTACTTGGTTTTTTCTTTGTCTGTCTCTGGTAGCCCTATAGTCGCTCTTCCTCCATGTCTTCCATTGATCTAGTCAGTGCCTCTGACGATGTTCACAGATTCAGCTCCCAGGTACTGTATGACTGTATAGAGTGGACTTGAGTCTGTCTCTGCTATATTTCAGCCTGCTTTCCCAATTCCTAGGTATCTTTTGGTTAGGCCACTGGTTTTGGCTTTGAATTTTTAAGTAGTAACAATAAGCATTAAAAAGGCCGTATCTACTAAATAGTTCCTCTGTCAGGCTTGCATGTGCCCTTTGTATCGTCTGCTGTGAATAGCTAGGAATTTTGCCATATAGGAGGTACTCCTGAACGATTTCAAACTGAATTGCAACAAGTAGAAGATACCTGGTTTTTAAATATCATGTAGTATCTCTTTCTTCAGACAGGATTCAGCAACTTTGATGAACATGGTTTACAGGATATGTTAGATTACAGCATAAAAGCAGGTTTTAGCAGCCCCCAGTTGTAATTTACAGTATCTCATAATTGAACAAAGAAGTATCTTTTTAAATATTTGTCTCATTACTCTTGTCATACTAAGCTCCATTTAACTGATTTTTGTTATGCAAATTACCCTTGGATATTATAAATTAATATTCCTGTTCAGATGCACCATTACATATTTAAGAATTTAAGACAGGAAGCTAGATGCTAACAGTCTCTGTCCTCACATAAGTCAAATTATTATCTAAAGAATGATTTTTAGTATCAGCATTAGTTTTTAAAATTTTTCAATCCTTTTATCTTTGCCATTCAGCTTTGTATCTTTATGGTGATTGAATTTTATTGCATTACATTATGTTACCTTACGATAGGAAGCTGAGCTCTTTAGTCAGAATGACTGAGTTTAAATCCTGCTTAGTTGCATGATCTTGGACAACATTTCTACTTCTGTGCTTTACTTCTGTGATTTAGCTAGGACTGTGATCTGACTAGAGCCTGGCATGTTGTAAATGCTAGATAAGTGAGCTTTTATTAGCTATTATATAGCTTTTTATTAGCTATTTTTATAATAATAACAATTTCTTTGAATAATCAATTTTCTACATTATTTTTTCTCTATCAGAGTACAGTTGAACAATGCAGGGTTGGGGCACCGACTCTTCCAGTCAAAAATCCACATAAAACTTTGACTCCCCCCCAGATTTAACCACTAATACTTAATAATAGCTTATAATAATATAAACAGTTGATTATAATACATTTTATATGTTATATGTATCATATACTATATTCTTACAGTAAGGTAACTTTGAGAAAAGAAAAGAAGAGTATTGTAAAGAAGAGAAAATACCTTTACAATACTGCTCTATATTTATTGGAACTAATCCATGTGTAGGTGGACCTGCACAGTTCAAACTCTTACGTTGTTCAGGGGTCAACTGTATTCCAGTAAATGTTTTTTAAAGTCATAATTTAGAACAGATTTCTTAGTTTACATATGAATAAAATTTACATTTGTTTTTTAAGTATGCAGTAAAGGTGAAAGTTAAGGTTAAGGCCCAAAATGTATTTTTTTTACTTTTGCTGCTTTTTTTCTCTTTGAACTTTTTTGAGAAAGAGATGTATCAGTTCTGCATCAGAAATCACCCAGAACCAAACTTATTCCAGTATTTCTTAATTTTGTTCATTTATGCAAGCTTTTTATAAGATTTTATTTATTTATTTGACAGACAGAGATCACAGGTAGGCAGAGAGGCAGGCAGAGAGAGGAAGGGAAACAGGTTCCCTGCTGAGCAAAGATCCGGATGTGGGGCTCGATCCCAGGACCCTGGGATCATGACCTGAGCTGAAGTCAGAGGCTTAACCCCTTGAGCCACCCAGGCGCCCATATGCAAGGTTTTTAAAAGCATATCATATTTGCAATAAATCAGTGACAAAACTAGGTAAATAATGGGATACTTTGGTTAATTCTGCTACACTCCACCTTGCATTAAAATAATAAAGTAACAGACTAAAGCCCATGAGTACTGGTGACCATTTTCCCTCAAATTATAGGAATACACAGGCTATAAATGAAAATGTAATGAGAGCAGCAAAAGAGTACAAGCCATAATAGATGCCTAAGAAATAAGGGTTCAGAATGCAGACTTTGGACCCAAGCTATAGAGCTTTAAAAGAGCTGAAATTCTTCAAATATAGATGAATATCTACACAGGTGCCCAGATTTTTACAAGATTTTGCCAAATTGTAGCATACTTTTTAATATTTTGTGTAACTCAGGTATATAAGTTGAGAAAGATAATTCTGGTGCGATTTTTTTCTAATATGTGATGCTCATGATAATTCAGATTCTGTTTTTAGCTATTAATTATTGTACTGTTTTATATGCCACATATATTTATATGCCAAAACTCTGCAGAGTTGCAGAAGAATGGCATTGAGTTCTTTAAATATTTATTGTTCTTGCTAAAACATTTGTTGTCATTAGCAACTTGGGCTCTAGCAGTTAATCTCTTTTCCCCCTTTATGTCCATAGTGATACTTTATTATTGTGGTAATTATGTATTTAACCCTTCCTGTGTTTATTGTACAATAATACATTCTAATTTAGCAGAACTAGAAAGTGGAGTAAATAAAATCAGCCACATACGGATAAATACACACACTTTAGTAATTGTTTTTTTCTACCAAAGTAGGCAGTTTCATATATACTATTTTGTAACCAGCTTTTTCTTTCTTTCTTTTTTTTTAATAATGAAACCCATTTTCCCATCAGTAAACATGGGTCTTCATCTCCTTGTCTGTTAATATGGATATACATATAGGACTTACCTACTTACCTAATATGGAATATTTAGTTTATTTTCAGTTTGTCTCCATTATAAATAAATATTATAAATAGTGCTGCAGGAGCATACTGATATATATACCATCCATATGTGTGGGGTTGTGTGTGTGTGTGTAATATATGTATGTATCTTTGTACACTTATCTAGTTATTTCCTTAGAATACATTCCTAGATGTGGAATTATTAAGACAGAAGCTTCTGAGGTCACACACTTCTGAGGTCTTTTTTATTCTTAATGCCAAACTGTTCATTAAAAAAGTTGAGCTAAGCAGAGAGCCCGATGTGGGCCCCAATCCCAGGACACTGGGACCATGACCTGAGCCAAGGGCAGAGGCTTTAACCCACTGACCTTCCAGGTGCCCCTAAAAAGTGGTATTTTTGCTTCTTGGGTTTTTGCATTTCTTTTTTTTTGTTTTGTTTTTGTTTTTAGATTTTATTTATTTATTTATTTATTCATTTGACAGAGAGAGAGAGATCACAAGTAGGCAGAGAGGCAGGCAGAGACAGAGGGGGAAGCAGGCTCCCTGCTGAGCAGAGAGCCTGGTGTGGGGCTGGATCCCAGGAACCCGAGATCATGACCTGAGCTGAAGGCACAACCCACTGAGCCACCCAGGTGCCCTGTCTTTTTGCATTTCTTTAGTGAATTGACTATTCATGTCCTGTACATTTTTCTTTTGGGTTAACAGTGCATTCTTAATTTGGTTTTTTTTTTTTTTTTAAGATTTTATTTATTTATTTGACAGATCACAAGTAGCAGAGAGGCAGGCAAAGAGAAGGAAGCAGGCTCCCTGCTGAGCAGAGATTCCTGATGTGGGCTCGATCCCAGGACCCTGAGATCATGACCTGAGCCAGAGGCAGAGGCTTAACCCACTGAGCCACCTAGGCGCCCCTTAATTTGTTATTAGTAAATTATTCCATCCCAACAAATCCCTCTGACTCTGTAACAATAAGCCTAGTTGTACTCCTTTCACATGAGGGAAAGGAGAGAAGAGAGAAGAGAGATCTCAGCAGTCTTTGAACCCGTCTAGACTTTTGTTCATTAGAATTTTTTCCTTATATATTTGTTTTATCATCAATAAAAATTTCTGTATTGGTAATGTTAGAAAAATCCAGTTAGCCTTCTAAAATGGCATACTGAGTGACTCAAATGGGTGGTAGAAGAAAAGGCTAGAATTGGTATGCCATCATCTCTTATTTTGAATGTGCTTTATCTCCATTTTTCATAGTTCATTTGTTAAAATGCTGTGTATGTCAGCTTATCATTTTCAACTCTAGGTCCAGAAAAATCAGGGCATGATTCCTGAAATTATGTGTAGTCTATTTAAAACTATTAAACCAGATGAAACCTTCCTTAGTTATTCTTTTTTTTTTTTTTAATATTTTATTTATTTATTTGAGAGAGAGAGAGATCACAAGTAGACAGAGAGGCAGGCAGAGAGAGAGAGAGAGGGAAGCAGGCTCCCTGCCGAGCAGAGAGCTCGATGTGGGACTCGATCCCAGGACCCTGAGATCATGACCTGAGCCGAAGGCAGCGGCTTAACCCACTGAGCCACCCAGGCGTCCCTGCCTTAGTTATTCTGATCCAGTCTTTTGTTTCTTAAAGTGACACCAGATGTTACTAGATATTGTTTCCTAGTGTATCAGATTTTGAGCCTACAAAAAAGTAAATTTGGCTTGTGTTTTATTCTTGTCATCCAACGCAATGGCCCCTTGTTTCCCAATTATTTGTGAAATGCAGTCATAACTGAAAACAATAAACAGAGCAGGTCATTACAGTAGATTCGAAAAGCCGGTGTGGTCACAAATGCCCAAGTCACTACCCCAATAGTAACACTTACTTCCTCACATTTTATTGTGGTGAACATGAAAATCATTAGAGTGAGATTTTACCTGCATCACCTCTCAGATTCTTAATCTCAGTGTTATTACTTCAAGGAAGATGCCATAATGGGTAAAGATACTGTGATGAAAGCTTTGCAGAGATGGTTACTATAGTAATTGGGTACTTCAGTTTCTTTAATTTCCTAGAAGCACAGCACAAATTCATCTTTTTTATTTCTTTGTTGAACTTACTGAAGCCCCTTAAGTCAGGGAAATACATCAGAGCAAAAGACTAAACAGTTTTCCATAGATGCAGTGGTAACTGTGGTAGTAATACCATTTTTTCATCTTTCTAAAAAAACAATGTTAAATGCGCTTACCGTACATTGTTTTAACCTATGTAAACAGCTTTCACTTTATATTTGTGGAATCTAGTTTCTTTGGGACCGAAACACAAAACTATCTTCTTATTATTGAAACATTTGAAATAACTTAGCAGGAATAATCTCCCAAACGAAAATACAATTACCTGCGTACTTAACAACAAAAGAGTTTAACACAGTACTAAATGTTTTTTTGAAACAGAACTCTTTGTTTTTTAACACAGTAAAATCCTTTACATAACAAGTGGTCTACTTAAAGTAGGTCTTATTTCTGGGGAGCATTTCTTTCTGCTTCTAATCTGGTAATAAATATTGGTGTTCTGAAGTCCTAGTGTCCCACTTACAAAGTACATATTCATATCTAAAAATTTTTTAAGATCTTAGGATCTAAAAAGGGTAAAAGTTTTTCGCAGACACACTGTGACACAGACCAATGAATCAAGCCAGTTCTACAGCAGTTGTTTTATTTATGTATACTAACTGGAGCTCTCTTTCTTCCCTCCTCTTTGGGAACTCAAGTATGTTTTATATGTCTTCATAACTTGGAAATCCTGTATTAGTTCTCCTTACTCTCTCAGAGCAGATTTCAAAATTAGAGAGGCACACAAATTTTTCCAGGCAGCCGCTGGAGTTATATTTTCTACTGAAGCCTTTATATAATCATGGAATATGGAGTGCCTAGCTGGCATGTGACTTGATCTAAGGGTCATGAGTTAAAGTCCTGTGTTGGGTGTAGAGATTATTTAAAAAAATAAATATTGTAAAAAAAAATTTTTTAAGTTTTTATATCATAGAATGTACTGTTTGTCACATTTTTAATTTTCTTTCAAACCTTTAGCTCAATACCATTCACATTGTTTTGAGGATTATGAATAAAGTTATAAAATGTTATGTTAGTGCTTTATTTAGTACTAAAATAATTGTAGAACCTCAGTATAAAATTTTTATCAATAACTTTTTTAAGATTATTACCAATTAGGGAGATACTTAAAGTCATAGCTACAAGCAGAAATGGATTTTGAAATATAAAAAACTTAATGTAGGAGAAGTACATATCACTGTTACATATTGATAACATCCTTCTGTGTAGAAAAATTTACCCCCAGAGTTAATAATTTTAGCAATTTTTTCCATAAACCATTACTGTATTTTACTTGAAAATATGTGTAAATCTGGTTCTAATTCTATATCCCTAATGAATGCAATAGATTTTATGTAAAATAAGTTGTCGAATTTAGGAATAAATTAAATGGAAGTATAATATATATATTTCCAATGCTTTCCTGCCTTTTCTGATGTATTTATTATATAAAACAAAATTATGAGTTAAAGGTTAGTAAATGGAATGTAGAAAAAGTGTCTCTGCATACATGATAAAGGAAGCAACTCCATAAACCATCTTTTTATCACTTCACTTCTATTTAAAAACATGTTTGAAACTAGTAGTGTTTACGAATAGCACTCACATGAAATCTTACCAATGAATCTGTGGATTCTTGGGAGTGTGAAATACTCAGTGTTTTTTGGTTTTGGTTTTGGGTTTGTTTTTGTTTTAAGATTTTATTTGTGGGGCGCCTGGGTGGCTCAGTGGGTTAAAGCCTCTGCCTTCAGCTCAGGTCATGATCCCAGGGTCCTGGGATCGAGCCCCACATGGGGCTCTCTGCTCGGCAGGGAGCCTGCTTCTCCGTCTCTCTCTGCCGGCCTCTCTGCCTACTTGTGATCTCTGTCAAATAAATAAATAAAATCTTTAAAAAAAAATGATTTTATTTGTTTATTTGACAGAGATCACAAGTAGGCAGAGAGGCCCACAGAGAGAGAGAGGAGGAAGCAGGTACTCCACTGAGCAGGGAACCCAATGCGAGACTCGATCCCAGGACCCTGAGATCATAACCTGAGCCGAAGGCAGAGGTTTTAACCCACTGAGCCACCCAGGCACCCGAAATACTCAGTTTTATTTGCTTATATAAAATGTGTAGGAGTAATTTGTGATAGTTAAAAGCATAGGTTTTATTTAAATTTCACTAAAAAGACTAGCTAGTAATTTAAAGACATTAAAAGGTGATTATTTGTAAATGTTTGCAGATGTGCATATTTGCATTTTCCCTAAAAGAATGTAAAACAGTGAAATTAGAGTCAAATAAATGGGGGATAGGTTAATTTTTTTAATGTGGCTTATATTGTTGGTAGAAGCAAAATTTATCAGTGAAGCAATGAAAGTTTTGTTATCCTTTTAATAGGGAAATCTTGCCATATAACATTCTATTATCTTTGTAGTCTTAAACATAGAAGCATTGGACTAGAACAACTTGTGTCCCTTTTACCCTTAGTGTCACATGATTTTATGTTTTAAGACATTATCTCCGTAAAGAAGCATTTTATGGTTAAGGAAGGATTTTTTTTTTCCCCCCAGAAAAATGCTTATTTTGCTCACTTTATATAAGCACATTAGACCAATATATGTTATTTGAGTGAAGCATCTTCTTTCTCTTGGTTTCTGCCCCCTGTCATTAACCTGGGTATGATACCTAGAATGTGGACTAAACCCTTCAGCACTGTATAAAATCTACTAACCTTTGTGCATTTGGTTGCTCCGCTTTCTAAGAACATTTCTGAACTGAAACAAACTGAATATCATTCTGTTTAAGATATTATGCCATGGCTATTCATTGGATATGGATTCTTAATGGCTTACTTTTTCTTTCCAAGGTTGAAGAGATGGTGCAAAACCACATGACTTACTCATTACAGGATGTAGGTGGAGATGCTAATTGGCAGTTGGTTGTAGAAGAAGGAGAAATGAAGGTAATTCCCAGTAAAATGTTATAGGTTGCTAAGTGCAGCTCTGTTAAGGTCATATTATCATTACTAACCATTGTTGTGAATGAATTTTAAAATTCCTTTTAAACAGATTACTACATATGTTCAAAGAAACACCAGATACTAGGTCACAAAATGTACTTTGGCTTTTACACAGTCTCTTTAGGATCACAGTAAAAATCTATGTACAAACTGTCCTGTTTTACCTGGGCCATGGAGAAAATAAAATTTGGGTGTTTACATATGAATAAGTCATAATTAGTTGCTGGGTATTTAGATATTTCTCTTTATTGTTTAATATACTAAATATTGTACCCAGATGTCACTTTGTTGCCCTTTTTTCCTGTCCCTCACTTGTCCTTTCTCTCATTGCATCCTCTTTGAATATTTGGAGATGGGTCTGCTAATCTTATTCACATCCTTAAACAGAAGAGACAAAGAGCAAAGAATAAGTTTTATAGATGGATTCAAAACAACAGCTGCATTGAGTTTTGGAATACTTATGCCCAAGGCACTATGCTAAAGATAAAGAGATATTTAACAAGACTTTTTCCAAGCTGAAACTTTTGTTGGGGAAGGAGGATATTGACATTATTTTTTTCTATCTGATAATGTATCGAATGAAGATGAGTAGTGAAGAAAATTGGAAAAGAAAGATCTCTTGTGATTTGAAACAGATTGTTTTATACTGAGGAGAAACATTTGAACTATGTCTGGAAATGGAAGCAAGATTGTGACAAAGGTGATGCAAGCGTATTTTAGATTAAAATATATATATATATACAAGTGTGTGTGTGTGTGTATATATATATATATATACACACACACAAACAAGCGAAAACTTGAAAGCAAATTTCTTATTCAGGAGTTTTGCGTAGACAGTGTTGACCAGAATTATTCTAGCAGGCAAGATACAAATCAGATGTTGGAATGTCTTTTCTTCCTGAATAGGGGACTAATTAAGAAATATGAAGAAACAGCAGATGAAATATCAGAATGTTAGCTATAAATCTAATAAGTCAGTTGGAGAATATAGCTTTAGATCAGCAGCCACAAGGTCTTGCTAATGTGTTACCTGAGAATTAAAACAGTGTTTCTGTCATAGCTAGATAATCAATCACAGGCCCTTCCCACAAGAGTAGGCCCCAGAAGAAAACCAGGACACAAGCTCTCTGTAGAAAAAGGGGTGAGCCAGGCCTCTAAGTCCTTATATACTCAACATTCAGATAAGTCATTGTTGCCCCCCTAGGGAAGGGAAAGTGAGGGGGATAAAGAGAAACCAGGAGTGACAGTCTAGATGAAGTCCCTCTGTGTGGAATGAGAAATAGAGAGTAAGTGTTCCTACAGCCCACAACCTAACAGAGAGAGGGCTTGGGTTATGGATAGTATAAAATAGTCCACCAAGGAGAATAGTCTGTTGTCTGTAGCAGTAAGTTAGCCACTGCGTGCAAAGTAACATTTTAGGATTGGGCTGATAAGGAAGAAACTAAGAGAATCAAGTACATGGGGATGAAGGCCTACCTAAAAAAAGTAGTCATTAATATAAAAGTCAGGCTGTGAGATGTCTTATAGAAGGTTAATGATGGATGAACTTAAGAGCTATGTGAAGTGTGAGGAGGAGTTAAAAGTCTAAAGTTTCCAACTTGGGTGACTGGGAGGATAGCCGTCCACATAACATGAATATAAGCATGTAGGGAAAAGTAGTTTGGTGAGAAAGATTTTAATAGATTTTTAAGAGCTGTATGTGAAACGTGCTAACAATTTCTGGAACCATAAAGCACTCCATAAACTCAGAGCTGGTTCTTCCTACAGTAACATGATTATTCATTTCTGAAAAGAACTTAATGCAAAACTTCCTAAAGTAGAAACCTATAATTTTTGAGATAATTAATTTTACTTAGCACTTTAGGTATACAGCTTTGGTATTTAAAGGAAAATAGCATAGGGATGCTGGGAGGCTCAGTTGGTTAAGCCTCCAACTCTTGATTTCAGCTCAGGTCATGTTCTCAGGGTCATGAGATCAAGCCCTGTGTTGGGCTCTACTTTGGAAGTGGAGCCTGCTTAAAATTCTCCTCTCCCTCGCCCTCTGCCCTTCCCTCCACTCACATGCTTGCTCGCTCTCTCTTTCTCTCTGTCTCTAAAAAAATAAAAAATAAAAAGCAAGATAGCATAGATCTTCATGCCATTTTAGCTTTGAGTCATTGATTCAACAAATAATTGAGAGCCTGCTGCTGTGTTTCAGATACTACTCTAGATGCGGGGTATGTAGCATTGAATAAAACTGCCTTAAATCAGTATCCTTAAGGAGATGATGTTTAAGCAGGTTTAATTTAACAACTCTTGTAATTAGGTGTTCATTGAATATGTATGTTTTTCATAGTTGAAGTTTACCCCAGATCTATAGCTTTAAGTATTTTTTATGTGTTGTCAATAATTTGAGATTTTATATTTTCTTTTAGCAGAATGTTTATGTTCCTTAAATAGATTTTCATAAATGAAATTCCTAAAAAGCAGCAAAATTTAAATCTTGCTTCCAAGTTTGTACTTTAGGAGTTTGATTTTTACTTTTTAAACAGGTTTTTAAATATATCCTCTTTAGGTATATCGAAGGGAAGTAGAAGAAAATGGGATTGTTCTGGATCCTTTGAAAGCTACCCATGCAGTGAAAGGTGTTACAGGACATGAGGTCTGCAATTACTTCTGGAATGTTGATGTTCGCAATGATTGGGAAAGTAAGCTGCCATTATTAATATACCTTAATATAATTTTTATTTTGAATTTATTTTGAATATAATGTTAAATACAATTCAGTGTTTTGCATCTCACCTACAGTTTACAAAGTCAGTGTAGAAAATACCTGGAAAATCTGGTAATAGCTTGTACTTACTTTTTTTTAACTTAATTTAAATAGAGCTTTACAGTGAAATAGAGCTCGTACAGTGTTACAAAATGCTTCTGACTATATTACAGCATTTGATTCAGTACTTCAATAAACCTGCATGTTAGATAGATAAAAAAGTAAAATTCAGATAGGTTAAGTGACTTGACAGAAGCCACAGACTCTAATTAGTAGAAAGGCCAGGACTAATATTAAAGATTTCTGCTTTATCATCTACTTTCCCAGTCTGTTTTGTTTCCTTGGTAAACCCTAGACAAGTCCTGCTGTGATCTGTTTAGAGTTATTCTTGTGTGGTGTGTGTGTGTGTGTACATGTGTGCATGTGTGTGCGCGTGCGCACACGTGCATGTGTGTGTGATCCTCTTAGGAACAAAATTTCATAGATACAGATAGTTGTGAACATCATAAGATGTTTATCAGTGACAGTTTGATGTTGTTTTTTCACAAATGTAGTCACCTAAGCCTTTATAGAACAGTTTATTCAGCTTCAATAAATTAGAGATTCCAAGAAATGGTCATAGTATTAGATAGGAACTTATGTCTGAGTAATGCAGTGTGATTAGAATTGCTTTCTTGTTGTGGAAGCTAGATACGGGGCCAAAAGAAATGAGATTTCCTTGTGATCACGTCTCATGGCCACTGTCTATAGCCCTAATATGAAGTATTAGCTACTTTCCCTTTGGGCTTAGCCAAGATAGGGCAGAATCCTGCCCGTGTTATCACAGTGTTCATTAGTATAACTGAAGTTAATCACATTTTAGGAAGAGGCTACTAATATTTTCTCTTCATTTCAGCAACTATAGAAAACTTCCATGTGGTGGAGACATTAGCTGATAATGCAATCATCATTTATCAAACGCATAAGGTAAAGATTTCTTCATCCCAAAAGGATTTCACTGTAGTTTAAACTGAGACGTAGAAATTCTCTAAAGTAAAATTTGGCAAGAAATTAAATGTCATAAAAGATCTCAAGACTTTATTAATGGTGCATGAGTGCCACATATTTGATAGGATATCAACTCCTTTAAAGCAGAACCTGGTTCAAGAAACTGGAAAATGTCCAGGAACAGTGTGTTTGATAAAGATCTCCAGTAAGTTATGTGCACTTAAAGTTTAGAGAATACTGAAATCCTGTTAAATGTTTTTGTAGCATCTAGTCTTTATAGGAGATGAGTGATTGTTACCAAATACAAAAGTGAATCATAGTTTCCTGTGACCATAGTAATGACGGGAATGAAAAGTATATTACTGATATCTGTTAAGACTGATAGATATGAAAGTCATATAAGTGGATTATCTGAAAGCAAGTGAAAATTGCTAAATGTAACTATTAAGGAGTTGGTCATATACCAAGAGCATACAAAAACATTGTCATTTAAATTGATTCACTTTCATTTTACTTTTACTTCATCCCTTCCTCTGCTATTCTAGATATTTAAAAGAGAAGAATTAATATTTCTCTTACCTTATTCTGCTCTGTTCCCTGAAAATTGCCAAATATGTTGTGTAAAGAACAGTAAACGGGGTGATATGTGGGAGGATGGGCAGAATAAATGAAGGGAATTAAGAGGTACAAACTTCCAGTTATAAAATAAGTCACAGAAATGAAAAGTACAGCATAGGGAATGTAGTCAGTAATATTGTAGTAAGGTTACAGTAACAAATGGTGACTACACTTATTGTAGTGAGCACTGAGTAATGTATAAAATTGTCCAATAAATACGTTGTACACCTGAAACTAATATAACACAAGTTTTTGTTTTTTTTTTTAAAGATTTTATTTATTTATTTATTTGTCAGAGAAAGAGCGCGAGCGAGAGCGAGCACAGGCAGACAGAGTGGCAGGCAGAGTCAGAGGGAGAAGCAGGCTCCCTGTGGAGCAAGGAGCCCGATATGGGACTTGATCCCAGGACGCTGGGATCATGACCTGAGCTGAAGGCAGCTGCTTAACCAACTGAGCCACCCAGGCGTCCCTAATATAACATAAGTTTTAAAAAGGAAAATAATAAAAAGGATCTGTGATTTTGGAAGGATCCATCCAACATAATATAATATGTTACATAAGAAATACAGTACTTCAGTAGGTTCTTCATTTTTCTCTTCTTTAAATGACTTTTTAATTGACCTGAATATATGACAATATTATGAATTATGTATTTCCTGAACTCAGTTTTGTCATATGAGGCATCTTGTATGTACTGATTTTGAGCTAGGCTTGATTTTACATGGTATCTGATCAAGAAATGTGTAAAAAATACATTATAGGTCAACTTTGCTTCAGTTAAAAAAGAAGTGTGTAAGAAGATTCTCCTTCAGCATACACATTTGGGGAGTCTAAGGGAAACTTAAAATTCAGTAAATGTTAAAAATACCGATTAATTGTCTTATAATTTGGAATGCATAGGAAGAGTAAGAAGAACCTTACAATCTGAAGATAATTGATCTTGGAAAACAGTCTGCTTGAAAACATTTCACTTCATAAATTGGAGATGGAGGGAAGGATTTATATAGGTTGTATTACGATCACTTTTTGAAAAATAAAGCCAAAAACTATTAAAATAATGTCTCTTAAATGTAATAAAATTTAAGCGAGAGTTGTGTTTGAATAAACAAATTGTCCTCTCATAATTTTTTTCAACAAAATTCAGTAATGCTTATAACTTTCCCTTTAAATTTAGCTTCTTTTGTAATCTGATCTTAAAGAGGGCTGCTTCTCTCTAATATTTAAGTCATTCTCATTCTTTAAATTTTCATCTTGTTGTCATCCTTGCGGATTTGCAGTCATTAGTTCTAACACAGCCAAAATTGCCTTTATTATTGGCTTCACATAGATTTGCTCAGCACTGCTTTCATCTATTTTTCAAATTTAGCATCTTTAAAAACATGAACCATTTCACTTTCCAAGTGATTTGTGTTGTATTGACACTGTTATTGGCTATTTATTATACTACAATTAGGACAGGCATTGCACATATTTTCTCTTTTTTAAAAGTACATAGTCTCAGTTTTCAGAGACCTCACTTCCATATCATTCCAGCATGGTAAATTTCCTTGCATACCATAAAGCTGAAAGATTCAATCTAATTGATTTGGTGTTCTTCGGATGTCATTATGCTATCAAAGGAGCAGTCTTCTTACACTGAAACCTTAGTTTTTAAGTGTCATGGCACTTCAAATGGAGGTTTCATACTGTACTTAGAAGCAGAACATTACCAGGAACTTGGGGAAGGGATTAATGGGGAATTAATTGCTGAGTACAGAGTTTCTGTTCGAGGTGATAAAAAATTTTGGAAATGGTGGTGATGTTTACATAGTATTATGAATATAATGTCACTAAATTGTACACTTTAAAATGCTTTAATGGCAAAAGTTTTTGTTACGTAAAACCAGTTTTTTAAAAAATGGATTATTCCTTTGATGTTATTATTCTGCAAAGTCATTAATTCATTGTTCATAGTTAATCCTTTGCTGGGTACTTTCAGATGCTTTCCATTTAAAATTTGACAGTTTTTTTTTTTAAGATTTTATTTATTTATTTGACAGAGAGAGATTACAAGTAGACAGAGAGGCAGGTAGAGAGAGAGAAGGAGGAGGAAGCAGGCTCCCTGCTGAGCAGAGAGCCCGATGCGGGACTCGATCCCAGGACCCTGAGATCATGACCTGAGCCAAAGGCAGCGGCTTAACCCACTGAGCCACCCAGGCGCCCAAATTTGGCAGATTTTTACCTTTGCCTAAGATATTCATTGGTTTTATGTTTGCTTCTCCGGTAGTTCCATGTTACTTATGAATTTAAAAGTAGTTTATATTTTCAAAAGATTTTTACTTCTTTCACAGAGAGTTTGGCCTGCTTCTCAGCGAGATGTATTATATCTTTCTGCCATTCGAAAGATACCAGCCTTGACTGAAAATGACCCTGAAACCTGGATTGTGTGTAATTTTTCTGTGGACCACGACAGTGCTCCTGTAAGTACACTTATGTATATGTATATAGTTGTACAGTATGAAGCTAAACGTACAGCGTAGAACAAGAGTGATAAACACATATGACACACACAGATACTTGCTAACATTTCTTAGATTTTCTTTTATGTTGGAAAGTATAGCCTATGTGTTACCCGAGGGCAGCAGTCATGGCTGTGAATACCAGGGCTGTGTTCCTTTCCTCCTGAGGTTAGAGACCGAGCAGAATGGTTAGAGGAAACAGAACAGAATGGGTAGATAATGGAAGGCTGCTTTCCACAGTTCCTTCTCAAGCTGTGATCAACTGCTACCAAATCCTCTGTGGTTTCTATCTTGGTTTAGGTCCATCTGCTTCTTAAGAGGAGGGAAAATCATTCTTGATGTCCTAGCAGCTTGGCATGTGTTATTTATTGGTCCTTATAAGATTTGTTGGAAATGTTGATGAGCTGTGGTTTTGGATAACCTAATGTACTATTAGACCAATAGGGATTATGAAATGGGCATCTACTACACTGATATTTCATTTCTGTTATTTGTTTTGGCAGCTAAACAATCGATGTGTCCGTGCCAAAATAAATATTGCTATGATTTGTCAAACGTTGGTAAGCCCACCAGAGGGAAACCAGGAGATCAGCAGGGACAACATTCTATGCAAGATTACATATGTAGCTAATGGTATGTATTTGGGGTTTGTTTTGGTACTTGGTCATACAGACTTTCTTTCTTTCTTTTCTTTTTTAAACTATTATTTTTAGTAATCTCTATACCCAACATGGGCTCAAACTCACAACCCCAAGATCATAAGTCACATGCTTTTCTAGCAGAGCCAGCCAGGTACCCCTAGATTTTCTTACTATGATCTAAATGCCTTTTTAGGTTTTTTTTATCATTTACATTAGTGATTTTTTTTTTTAAGATTTTATTTATTTATTTGACAGAGATCACAAGTAAGCAGAGAGACAGGCAGAGAAAGAGGAAGGGAAGCGGGCTCCTGGCCAAGCAGAGAGCCCGATGCGGGGCTCAATCCCAGGACCCTGGGATCATGACCTGAGCCAAAGGCAGAGGCTTTCACCCATTGAGCCTCCCAGGCGCCCCTACATTAGTGATTTTTAATGTGGAGAGATGTGTATCAAAATTATCCGGAAACTCGGGCGCCTGGGTGGCTCAGTGGGTTAAGCCGCTGCCTTCGGCTCAGGTCATGATCTCAGGGTCCTGGGATCGAGTCCCACATCGGGCTCTCTGCCCAGCGGGGAGCCTGCTTCCCTCTCCCTCTCTCTGCCTGCCTCTCCATCTACTTGTGATTTCTCTCTGTCAAATAAATACATAAAATCTTTAAAAAAAAAAAAAAAATTATCCGGAAACTCTAAAAATACCCATGTCCGAATTTCACCCCAGAACTACTCTATCAGAATTTCTGAGGCTGGGGCTTGATAGGAAAATTTTAATACTTCATTTCTAGATCACTTTCCCATATGCTTGGCTTTGAGCCATTTTACTATTATCTTTGTCTAATAAAATATAATTAGGAGCATAAGCAATAATGATAAAGAAAAGTAACAGTTCTTTTTCTCATTGTTAGGCTGTTTTGTTTTCTGAAGCATCGCCTGCTTTAAGTTTCTTACTTCATCCATTTCCCACCTGAGGAGTCATTGGAATCCCTCTAATCAAATCCTCAAATCTTCTTTATTCAGGGACATAACTGCTACTACATTTAAAGATATAGTTATGCCTGAGTGAGGTATTATTTGATTATAGTAGAGTTTGACAAATCTGACATAACCTAAGATGTTGCTGTATTAATATTTACATATAATTTAGGGAGGCAGGAACATTTTAGACAGGTAATAAACACTTTCTTATTTGCTGTGTGTTCTTGTGTGGTGGTTAGCATGAAGGAATTAATGGTCAGGTCAGGACTTTAAGAGATAATAACTATTCCAACGTGAGAAATTTTTTAAAAGCAAAGGAATAAAATGAGTGCTTCGCGTACATTTGAAGAATTGTATCTTAACAGGTTTTAATTTTCCTTTATCTTGCAGTGAACCCTGGAGGATGGGCACCAGCCTCAGTGTTAAGGGCAGTGGCAAAACGAGAGTATCCAAAGTTTCTAAAACGTTTTACTTCTTACGTCCAAGAAAAAACTGCAGGAAAACCCATTTTGTTCTAGTATTAACAGGTACTGGAAGACAACGTATCCCTTTTTAAAAACTTTAACTACTCTGACCTTGCAGATACTATAATTTAGTTAATTGTTGGAAGTAGTTTCTACGTTTTATGATGTTCCCAGACGGAGTTGTAGTTGTAGTTTTTAGCCATTAAAATGTGGTTTTTTTCTGCTTATGTTAGATACTATCTGCTTATGCAGAGAGATTTTAACATTATGGAGCAATAGAATTCCAGAAAGACAAATTCCCCATATTTTTCCCTTTCCAGAAATTACTTTGGTTTTGTTGTTTATTCTCCCATATTTTTGTATGTATGTATGTTGTGAGTGACATATATTATTATTTTTTAAACATGGCTTTATTCTACACTTAGGGTTTTTGCAGCATGCTTTTTCTACCTAACAATATATCTTGACTGTTGTTGCCATATAAAGATATAAGATATACAAAACGATCTCTCATTCCTTTAACATCTCTTATATGAATGTTGCAGAATTTGTTAGCTAGTCCCACCTTAATGTCTGGATTGATTGGTTCCATATTTTGATTGCCAGATAGTGCTGCACTGAATGTCTTTGGACAAAGAGCTGGAATGTTTAAATTTTTTAAATAAAGATTTTATTTATTTATTTATTTGGGGGAGAGAGAGAGAGAGCATGCACACAAGCAAGGGGAAGAGAGAGGGGAAGAAGCAGATTCCCCACTGAGCAGGAAGGGAGCCCAATGTGGGGCTCCATTCCAGGACCCTGAGATCATGACCTGAGCCGAAGGCAGACGCTTAACCAACTGAGCCACCCAGGCACCCAGAATCTTTAATTTTTTTTTTTTTAAGATTTTATCTATTTATTTGACAGAGATCACAAGTAGGTAGAGAGGCAGGCATAGAGAGAAGGAGAAGCAGGCTCTCTGTGGAGCAGAGAGCCCGATGTGGGGCTCGATTCCAGGACCTTGGGATCATGACCTGAGCCAAAGGCAGAGGCTTAACCCACTGAGCCACCCAGGCGCCCCAGAATCTTTAATTATTTTTTTAAAGAAATGATATGTTAACATGGTTCAGAGTCTGAAAAGATAAACATTGAAATGTTCCCTACTCATCCAGTTTTGCCCTCCCTCCAGCCCCAAACGAAGGAGTGTAACTGCTGTTACTAGTTTCTTATGTATCTTTCCAGAGAATTTTTTTGTGCCTGAACAAATACACATGTATTCCTCCCTCACACACTTTTTTTATTGTTGTTCAGGAAAACACCCTGTTTTGCAACTTGTTTTTGCACTTGCTTTACTTTAAAGGACTTTGTATAACAGTATGGACCTCCGTCATTTTTTGCAGCTGTACAGTATCTCATCATACAGATGCACATAATTTATCTAACCAGTCCTCCATTGCTAGACACTGAAATTTTTTCTAGTTTTGGGTGGAATGATATTATAATTACATCCACTTGCAAGTTGATATTGGGATAAATTACTAGATATGACACTGCCAGCACTTCTAGGGGGCTTGTGCATTTTTAATTTAGGTATTGCTCCTATAGAGGTCGTATTAACTCACCATCTCACCAGCAGTTGCATATTGGAGTGCCTCTTTCCCCCCTCTCAGACAATGTATGAAATAGAACTTGGCTTGTTCCCACCTCGATCGGTTAAAAAATACTCTCTGGGTGTAGTTTATATTGTATTTCTCTTACTATGAATAGTTTGAACATTTCTTGGTCCATTTGAGAGCAATTCATATAATTCTATTGCTATGAACTCTCAGTATGTGTTAACACTTAAATTTTTGATAGAGATTACCAAAGTATAATTCATTAGCCACAAGTATATATGAATGTCCTCTCATTCTCACCTATATTGAATATTAAATTATTGACTGAGAAATGTATATTCTGAGTCACTTTCTTTAGATAAAAATAATACGTTCAATAATTATATAATGACTGATATTTTTAACTAATTCTGGTTTCTGGTGCTGTTTATATTATGCCTTTCTTTAAAAAAATAAATAAATAAAACAAAAAACCCTCAAAGGCTTAATTTATTGTCAGATACTAACACAAGAGCTTTTTCAGTGATGTCACAGATCCTTAGCATTTCCCAGGAAAAAGCTTACCTGAAAATGTTAAACAGATTCTGGTCTTATCTGAATGGTTAGGGTTTTGGGGATACAGCTCAACCTTTGAGAGACTCTTATCTTCAAGCATAAGTGAACTGCATAAATGTTCTGGCTATTTTTAGAATAACCTGTACTTTAGAATTGTTATGGCTAGATCTGGACACGAAGTTTGCTGATTTTGTTTCTGCACTGCTATATCAAAGAAAGCAGAAACCTGATGCCACGTGATGGCAATAGGCTTGTCACCTGACTTATTAGCTGGATTGTCTCTCCCCACAGCCTTAGGATGTCTGAAGAATGCTGTTGGCTGTAATCAAGACCAAGTGTGCAGCTGTAATCTGCTTTCTCTCTTCTTCACCTCTATCCTGAGCCTTGCTAATAAGTGGGGCAGAAAATACAATTAGGGATTAAGCAAAAGAAATCAAAATACAGTTCTATATAGAACATGCTCTCAACTGTGTTTGAAAAGAATAATTTTTCTTCAGCATTTGAAAAAATATGCTAATATTATTAACAGTATTTGCTTCAGAACTGTTGGATTTGGGGCATTGTCTTATTGAGTATGTGTGTGTATTGTCTGTGTGTGCACACGCATGCATATGGACACAGGACCTGGAGGGGAAGGGATTGAAATACATCTCAGAGGAAGGAGGAAGCGTTGTTTATGGGCATACGTGAGTGTATATAAAGACAGACCTGAAAACATTCACTGGCCAAAAGTTAGCTCTAGCCTGGAGTCCAGTTGAGCTTCTTTCTGACAAAAAAACAAATTCAAACCTTAACACATGGTGAAAAGTCTTTGTTTGCCTCTAGTAATATTTGTTTCATAGTGTTTGGAATGATGTATTCCAATGAAATGGATTCTACCCAGGCGCCCCTCATAGTCAGAACTCTTAAACTCCTGTGATGATGTCTGAATATGTTTGATAAAGATAAGACAGACCTCTTTCCCAGAGTTTAAATAAAACTCGTAAATTCTTGATAAATGGTATTGTATAGCATAATTTTTATTGAAGACTAAGAAGAAGGAAATGCTGGTTTGGGGAGTACAAATCCAGAGACTTCTGATTGGTCCCCCCCTTTTTAAAAGATTTTATCTATTTATTTGACCGAGACTGACAGAGGGAACACAAGCAGGGGTAGTGGGAGAGGGAGAAGCAGGCTCCCCACTGAGCCAGGGAGCCCAAAGCGGGGCTCAATCCCAGAACCCTGGGATCATGACCTGAGCCAAATGCAGACGCCCAACGACTGAGTCACCCAGGCACCCCATCCCTCTTTGCCTATTTTTCTATGGCATATTTCCTTTTTTCCCCCTAGCTTTCAAAACATTCCTTAGGGCCTTCTCTTCCTTGCTGGTGAGATATGTTTCAAATATATAAGGTTAATAATTTTATATTTTTTTAAAGATGAAAATCTTTAAAGCATGAATTTCTAATAGAGTTCTATGCATTCCATAATTCAGACGGTAGGAGGAACCTTTTTGGGTAGTCTTGCAGCTGTTAGTAATAATATATTGCTTAATTTTTTACTTATTTTCTTTCCTGCAGTGACTGAAGCAAGGCTGTGTGACATTCCATGTTGGAGGAAAAAATAAATTGAATGCTCTAAGCTGGAACATAGGATCTGTAGCCTTGTCTGTGGCCCAACACCCTGGCCTTGTATACAAAAATGAAGAAATATTGCAATAGCAAAGGTGAACATCTAACACTAGCTGTCTCCTGCTAGATCTCCTCGCTCAGCATATAACTATAAATACATGTAAAATTACATGTATATGGCTATATTTTTATTTGCTTGCTCCTAGAAGAGAAAAAAAAATCGACTTTGAATCACAACTAGGAATTGATGCTTTAATTTTTGGAAACTTTTTCAGAATTTTTAATTTACTATGGTCCGGCCTAAGATCCTCATTTGTATCAGGTTTCGTGCACAAAAGAAAAGCACAAAAGTTAAATGCACATGGGGCATGTGCTTTCTGTGCACCAAATATCTGGATGGGGCTCTTTTTTCAGGCCTACGGTTAAATCTGTGTTCAGAATTTTTTGACTTTTTTGCTTTGTATAATCATAGAATTCATTGCTGCTGATTTCTATAATGATTCATGTTGTTATGTAAAGTGTCTCTTAATAACTGAGGGCTGTCAATAACCTGTGATTTTGCCTTTTCTATAGTCTTACTCCTATGAAGAACCTTGGTTCTGATGGAGAAAGAGTGAAAAGCTTTATTTTTTTCTGCCAGGTATCTTTATATTTCCATTATATTTTTAGTTGTGTTCTGTGTGCTACAGATTTTTTTCAGTTTGTTTACAAACACAGTTTGGTAATTCCTCAATTGGTTCTGCCTGCCTCCAAACAGAAACATTACAGACCTTGTGGGTATAAACTACTTTCTGGTACAATGGTAAGGATAAAACAAGCTCATGTTTTCTTGAAATTTGTAAGAAGATATACGGTATTTCTTGTAAAGGTAAATCAGGCTGTCTGGGTTGTATTTGGGTCCGTTTAAAGGCAATGTTGGAAGATACGTGTAGAAAACGTGAGCAGGCTCCTGTTTGCCTCTTGCTCAGAATTTTCAGTGGAGCAGTAAAGGATTCCATGTGATTCAAACTGAAATTCTTCCCTTAGTTGCTGTAAGAACTTAAATGTAAAATACCTTCTTTAGTTTTAGGCCTCTGTGAAAAACCTTGAAGCATGGAGTTGAGGCAAGGAATGGTACTCACTGAAGTAGAAATGACTGCCCACTTCAAAATCTTCATTGTGTTTTTACACAAATGTGCTTACATATGTCAGAGGCATTTTGTACATGCTTTGCTGACTTGTTCATCTCTGTAGAAACACAGAAATCAGACCCATTTTGTAAAGCAGAAAGTCATGTCGCTTAGAACATGTCCTGTATATATTTCATACATGGTAATGGAGTCTTAATGATGAATGCAAGATGATAATTTAATGATGGGATTAGTCTGATCACTTAATATGCACAATCCTGGAAGTGAATTACTTGCATCAGTTATAGTGGTATTTATTATTCTGTACAGAGAGAAAAATACGTATAAAACATATGCTTATATTACATGCACGCAGATTTCATGCTCCATAAATCTTTTCTATTTTTAATTTACCTTTCTCTAAATGATGTGCATGGAATATGCCTTATTACAAAAAAATGCTGTTCATAATTTGACTGTGTGGAAAAGTGCCTATACGGTGGTAATGCTAGTAAGGCAAATAAGACAAATTATCATACGAGTTTACTACATCACCAGTTAGCATTTTATATTATGATGTTTAAAAAAGAAAAGTTTATACCTCAAATGTGTATTTTATTTTATTTTACAATCAGCTATGGGGTTGGGATATGGGATATTGGGAGGGTTGGGTGGGGTGGGGAGGTTTTATTCACCTTAGCCGCTAATGGGAATCCTCAAAAAAATTCTCTATGCCCACTGTAAATGTTACTCTGTTTGCCATGTCTGGTAACTATCATGAACACAGACGAGTAACTCTTTCGTAACTAAATTGGATAGCTTCATTTTACAAAGTTATGGAAAACTTACAAATCAGTGTCTAAATCTAATTACCATTGGTTGCATTTGCACTAAATGTTAATGATAATACTTTTGCAATTCTGTAAACAAAATAATTACACTAAAAATATTTGTATTAAAAAAGAAGATATGTTTACCTTTCAATAACTGTACAGGTACTTCACTAGAGTTAATCCCATCCGATCAGACTTAGAAATCAGTTGGGGAATACTAAGACTTTTACAAAGGTCAGAATTTGGAGAGGTACTAGCCGTTTTAAACATATTCAGACCCTCTGGGGTTATATCTGTATGACTAATTCCTAGTCAGTGTCTGAATGGACATGATGTTTTCCCAAACACAGTAATTTCTTACTTCTCTTCCCCAAACAAAAACAAAACAAAACAAATTATCCTTTTACTCTCTTTTCTACCCACTCTTTTGTACTGTGATAGAGACTTGAAAAATATTGGTGATGATGGGTTTGTCCCTGAGTGCCCACTGTACAGGACAAGAGAGCACAGTGTTTCACTTGGAATGAAGGACTCCTAATTTTGAGGTGGGGGATGATCACAGCAGCTCTTGGACAGCCAGACCAAGGAGAGAATGGCTGGGAGAGAGGGTCAGAATACAAAGTAAGGGAAAGGAGCAACAGGTTTTCCACTTGGTTCAGTTTTATCGGCTAATTTGTACACCTGTACATCAGTGTCAGCTGCTATTAAGAAATTTTAGTTGGGCTGAGCTGGTTCTCTTGTAAAATTGTGCTGGTTATCTTTAAGCTTATCAATTGTTTGTCCAGTTAAACACTTTCACCAGTATTTAGTCCGAGTTGTACAGACAATGTATTTGGATTACTGTCATTGTTCATCTACAAACTCAAAACATAATCATTTTAAAGTACCTTGGGAGTGTGTAGAGTGTAACTTCTATAATAGCTTTATGATCCTGATGATGTTTTTAAAAAAATAATAAAGTTGGATCTTCCATGTTACAATCACAGAATTAAAACCAGTATTTAAAAGTGGAAAAGTATTAAAATATTATGGACAAATGTATTTGCTTTATTGTTTTCCTTATCCCCAAGATACTGCCTGTGTAATTATGAGTAGTTAAGAGCTTAAAATAACTCGACTCCAGTAGTTTTTAAACTGTGGGTTGTAACCCAGTTAGGGATCAAGAAAACAACATAAATTTTTTTTTAAATGAAATAGAACAGAATGGAATAGATCAAGTACATAGCATGTGCAAATTTTCATATTATGTTAATCTTCATACATATACACATATATGTATATACATATATACATGTATATATATACATATGTATATATACATATATATACGTGTATATATGTATATACACGTGCACGCACACACTTGTGTAGTGGATTACAGTGTGAAATGAATTTTTTTAAGGTTTTATTTATTTATTTGACAGAAAGCGATCGAGCACAAGCCTGGGGAGAGGCAGGCAGAGGGAGAGAAAGAAGCAAGCTCCCCATTGAGCAGAGAGCCCAACGCGGGGCTCGATCCCAGGACCCTGGGATCATGACCTGAGCCGAAGGCAGACATCTAACCCAGGCCCCCCTGAAATGAATTTCTTAATATGGAAGCTGGTCCCAAGGTTTTTTCAGATTGCTAGAAAGTAAAGCCATATGCAGTTGGGTATTTCTAAAATGGAAGCACAGTGCCAGTCATGCACACTTATAATTCAACTACATGTACTTAGCCATAAATCAGTTATCTCTTATTTATTTATTTAAATAATGTGGCCAACTTCACTCATTACATTTAGGGAATATATGCTCTAGAACAGCCACAAGATGGGAAGTGTGGATTTGCAGTTCACTCAGTCAGTGGGTTCCTGCATGGGTGATACTGCAAGGAACTGAGCCTGTTTCTTCCCTCGTATTGAGAGATACAGGCCATCTTAAAAGACATGACCTCTAAACACAAGTGGACTACTTAATCTGGTGGGGAGCTAGAGAGAAAATCCGACTGTTGGACTTTTTTTTTTAATATGTTATATTTATTGGCAAATAGTGTGTGGTCCTCATGGCACACTTATGAGGAGTTTTTAAAGAGTGATTTTTTTTTTTTAAAGATTTTATTTATTTATTTGACAGAGAGAGTTTACAAGTAGGCAGAGAGGCAGACAGAGAGAGAGGAGGAAGCAGGCTCCCTGCTGAGCAGAGAGCCCAATGCGGGACTCGATCCCAGGACCCTGAGATCATGACCTGAGCCGAAGACAGCGGCTTAACCTACTGAGCCACCCAGGCGCCCTAAAGAGTGATTTTTTTTTTAAATTTTATTTATTTATTTGAGAGAGAGAGATCATAAGTAGGCAGAGAGGCAGGCAGAGAGAGAAGGGGAAGCAGGCTCCCTGCCGAGTAGAGAGCCCGATGTGGGGCTCGATCCCAGGACCCTGAGATCATGACCTGGGCCGAAGGCAGAGGCTTAACCCGCTGAGCCACCCAGGCGCCCCAAGAGTGATTTTTAAGTACATGCACTTTTGCCTGCAGCTTGACCTGAAATACAATGTGCAAATAAGTATGTTTCTAATTAGCTATTTCAGATAGAGTTGGTTTTATGGCATCTTCTAGATTTTGCCATTGTTTCAACTAGATTACAACAGGACTCATTTTGTTAGCATTTGTGTTTACCCATTAAAACAATTTTTCTATGAACCTTCCATGTCTATATACTTTGGATAGCCTTACACAAGTATAAAGGTACTTTTGGCCTCTTCATTCTCTTCCACAGAATTCAAGAACAAATGTTAACAGTCTTTAAACATACTAAGAGATATCCAGCCACAATTTTTTTTTTTTTTTTTTATGAGACTGACACGCTGCCTACTGCGCTAAGGAGGCAACACAGGCTTAATGATTATTGAGGACATCTCTATGCTCCGTTCTGGCCTTTTAACAAACTTCTTCCCTTACAGTGCTCCTGCTCATTGTTGGTGGTACCAACCCTGTTTACCATGAGGAAATCAGGCCAGGCAAGGGTTCCAGGCCCTCTGAGTGACTCCAAAGTCAATTTTCTTTCCATTAGAGTCGGTTGATTTTTACTGCCTTAGGTATATAATGTCTAGAGTATAGGGTTTGTCAGACTAGAAGGAACTGACATCCTTGAAGACTAACATTTTTGGGATATGGGTCTTAACATACTTCACTATTGGCTTCACAAAATCCCAGTATCTATTTGTCATAAAACACTACCTAATGTATACATTTTATCTTAAAGCATAAATTTGACCATCATTAAATGCCTTTACTGCCTTCCTGTCCTCTAACTCAGAGGGGTAAGACAGGGAACAATATCATTAAAAAAAAGAACGAAAACAAAAAACAAGCCCAAGGAGGTTTCCTTTATTAAATTTTTCAATCCAAGGACAACCTCTAACATAGCTGTCACTGTTTTGTGAACCACCTGCTGCTGCAGAATAACCACTGAGGAGTAACAAAAGCAAGTTGTAGATCCCCTTCCAGTCAGTTTACTGTGGTTCTTTCATATTACTCTTCCTTGGAATTGGGAGGCCAAAGTGGGAACAGCATCCAGCAGAGGGGAATCTGTGTGCAGCAGCTACATTAGGATTTAGTCAACGTCCAAGCCATTTGAGCCATGTGTATAGATTGCATTCATTCTTCAGCACTCAAAACAATTCCCAGAACAGATGTTTATTGAGCACCTACTACATGCTGTGCAGTTTTACAGGATTAGAGATACAGCAATAAACAGAACATCTGGCCTATGTTGTCGTCATAACCAAGCTTCTTAGAAATGTATCTCAACTAAGGAATCAGACTTTGTAATCAGGAGCATTTGATTAAGGTATATTGAATGATATATTTAGCCACCTTTAAGATATGCAAAGTGTTGTTTTTGTTTTTGTTTTTATTCTTGTTTCTCAGCAGTGTTCTCAAATTATGTAGGAAATGGGTTGTTGCTGTGTTTTAACAACTCCACCAACTTCTGTCCATCCTGACAGCACCAAATTAGCTGTTGTCTAATTATTCACTTTAAAACTGCTATTAAATTTGTGATTTTTGACTTTTCAATTTTCATTCCTAGTATCCAGTAGGGTTTCTGTTATTTCTAAGTGAATTGGTCATCAGGTTCTAGGTACCATGTGTTTAATGTACCAAAGAGGAATAGCTTAGAAGACAGAAGACTTGAGTTTTTCAGGCTCTCTCATTGCCAAGTATTTCAGTGTCTGAATCTCTTCTTTTCTGTAAAGGAATACAAAATCACCTATCACAGGGTGTTTTGGGGAGGAGTGAGAGAGTGTGTTTAGAACTTTTTGAAAACTGAAATCTAAAGCAGTCTGCAACTGTCAGGAATTATTTAGTCAACTACAGGCGTACTAGGTATTATCTTTTAAGCTGAATGGCAAGAGGCAACTATTTGGGGGCATAGGGCCGAACTGTAAATTACTTGGCTTGTCTGCGGTTTTGCCTGCAGGTTTATATCCAGGAAAAGAGAAAATGAGACAGGCGGAGACAATTCATGGAAAACCTTGAAGGCTGTGTGAAGTAGTTGGAGTTGATTCATTCTACCAGCAGTGAAGGGCATTTTTTAGCATTACTGTTTGACATATCTAAGAAAAATGGGGCTTGGTGCCTGATTTTGTTTGAATGTGGAATGAAGTCGATTGCTAATATCATTTGTTTGTTTGTTTAAGATTTATTTATTTGGCAGAGAGAATACAAGCAGGCAGAACAGCAGGCAGAGGGAGAGGGAGAAACAGGCTCCCCACAGAGCAGGGAGCCCGAAGCAGTGCTGGATCCCAGGGATCCCTGGGATCATTATCTGGAGCTGAAGGTAGACACTTAACCTACGAGCCACCCAGACACCCTGCTAATGTCATTTTTACCTGTAGGAGTTCTCCTGGCAATGTCAGAAATGGGGAAGGGAAATAACGAGTTTTTAAAACTAGATTAATGGAAATGATAGTGTGCTTCAGACTGGAGCAGGCAGTCAGTTCCATGTTTATAAAATACCAGCTGAATGAAAGAGTTCCAAGCTAGAGAATCAGTTCTTTCCTCCGCCACCATCAAATTATCCTGTAATCCATAATGCTTCTTGCTTTTAAATGTTTTACCAGTGCCATTATCTCTAGAGCACAGTCCACACTCCCTGACTTCAGTCTGATAGTTCTCTTCTAAGAGTTTGGCCGCACCTTGTCTGCCTTGCCAGCCTGACTTGCCTTGGTCCCCTCTACAAATGCAGCATCCCAGTCAGGTGGATTTATGCCATGTCTGTCAGCAGTCTGAAGCAAGCTACTTTCTAAGGAGAACTTCTCTCTCCTCCCTTCAGACAACATTCAAAACCTACTTCAGGGTTCCAGTTCCTGACCTTAATGATACCAGCCCCTCAACTCTACCTCTTCAGTTCTTTTGTGCTTTTCTCCCTCCAGAGTTGGATTCTAGAACTATGGTGACACTGTTGTATTAGTCTAGCAGGTGTGCTAATAAGCGAGATTTCAGCTTATTGGCCCCAACTGGCTTCTAAGCCTCAGAACACAGCCACCCTCCAACCCTAAAACCAGCAGTTTCAATAGAATGTTTGAGGCAGTAAATAAGTAGTGAAAAAGAAGAGATGGCCCAGTTGTAAAACAGTAAATGGAGCTGAGAGGAGCAGAGGGTTTTTAACTTCAACAAAAGATGTATATTTGAAAACAGAAGCGATAAATAGAGGAGACCCAGGAAAAGGGACACCATTATCTTCTTTTCTCCTGGAATGTGAACTTTAGGAAGCCATCCTGCTCTTCCAGCCAGGGATGGTGTGCCAGGAATCACAGAGCTGGTGGGGCAGACCAGAGGGGGCCTAGCTGAGCAGCTGCTAAGACATCATGAAAAGAGAGACCACTGGCTAAGCCCCTGTGGTGTTCTGCAGAAGGTCCTAGGCTGTTCCCTAAACTAGACAGACAGGAGATCCATTCTGGAGCCACTGACAAAATACCTCCTGTTTCCATTGCTGGCTAAGAAAATGATTCTGTTTATACAGAAGAACCTAAATACGGCATTTCGTAGAATGTGTAGAGCTAGGTAAGCCTTTAGAAGCCAGTAATGCAACTGTCTCATTTCACAGATAAGGAAAAGAGGAAGAGAAGCAAATAACCTAAAGGTCTCCCAGCTAGTTAGCAGAGCCATGACTAGAACGGAGGTCTCTGAATTCCCAACTCTCTCTACACTGCTGTCCTCTTCCCCTGTGAAAGACTATTTTCTTTTTGGAATAAGTCCTGATTATACTTAGTGTCAGCCATTTAACAGCATTGAGGACCTTTAAATGTAAGGTACAGTACTAAGGTAATAAGAAAAGGCACGGTCCCATCCCTGTCTTCAAGAGACCCCCACTCAGTCTGGAAGAAAATGTGGGCAAGATTTACCACTAGAATACATAAAAGATTTCCAGTTTTTATTTGTATATATATATATATATTTTAAATCACCTTAGTCCTTTGACAATGTACATAATTCAATATAATTTATCAAGAAATACACATTTATTAGAGATAACGTGTCAAAAATTTCTTTGATAGTGTTCAAGTTGTGTTATCTACTGGCCTAGGTAGGCACTGTCCTAAACAAGTTAAAAGACGGGCCTTTCCCAAAGAGCTTTCCATTTGAAATTACAATTATCCAGGTCATACCAGCAAGCCAACTTTCAACTTTTGCTACTTACCAAGGACTGTAGTGTGGGTAAGAGCATCCAGATGGCCAGAGGTGAGTGGGCTGCTCATACAGATCTGAGCACATTTTGCTCGTAAGAGCAATAAAGGTTTAAGAATGAGGTAGAACTCTCACGGGTTATACATACCCTAGACCAGAAAAG
This sequence comes from Neogale vison, assembly GCF_020171115.1. Taxonomy (NCBI): domain Eukaryota; kingdom Metazoa; phylum Chordata; class Mammalia; order Carnivora; family Mustelidae; genus Neogale; species Neogale vison. Next base: position 215,415,816 of record NC_058091.1, read on the forward strand.
ACTAAGGCAGGCAGTGCATTAAAACTCGATCGTTTTAGTCTAAGAGCCCTTTGAGGCTACAGCCCAAGTCCAGACAGTGAAATGGGCAGGGAGGAAGAGGTTCCTGTGTTTTAGCTCCTTTGTGAGCTTCATGGGCAGGAGAGAGCTGGGAAGGGAGGCTCTTTCTTCACACACTATGTAGTGCTAACAGTACTCTGGGTTTGCTTTATTGTGTCCAGTGCTTCTAACATGCAATCCAGGTAATTTTAAAATGGAGACTGAGACAGAACTGCTCCCTTAGCTGTCTCCTATCCCCACCCCACCTACTAAACCCTGTGGACCATTTCAAATTTCAAGTGACAGGAAAGCAAAGGAGTTCCATAATCAACATAACGTAACTGATTACAGCCTTTCTAATTTGACTGCTTCTTTATGCTTTTTTCCTAAGATTTCCTCAACAACACAGATGAGGTACTCTGTCTTGGCCGCTGGCACAAGGCTCTTCTCCATTTATGCTTGCTTGTCAACTGGCTTCAGAATTCACCAGCTGGAATGGTCTATCAAATCAGCTTCTTGCCTGAGAAATCTTGCTCCAGGGCTGCAATCCTGAGAGTAAAACTACAAAGAAGTCAAACTTTGGGGCTACAAGGCCAGTGAGGTGAGGCTAGAGAGGAGATAGTGGTAGTTGCAAACCTCTTTAAAAATAGGCTCACCTGTTGTCATTTTCCCCCACTCTCACTTGGCCCTTTTGGAGAGAGAGCAGGAACCAAGGGATAGGAGAGTGAGGGGAACAGGCTGCTAAAACTGAAGATGTGGAGACTTTGGGGGGTCACCAAATCCAAATAACACTTTCTAGTAGGTTAGTTGTTATATTGACTCTCTTAATCTCTAGGACCAATTCTGATTCTTATTAACCAGTACTTGGTCCCTCCATTGTTGTTTCCCCCAACTGTATGGTTCTGAATAAACAATTTTCTAATACCCTCATTTACAGGAATGCCAGGCATCTCGTACTAAAATCCGAAACTGTTAGAGCAGCTGAAGGGGCTTAATAGAACTGCTCATGTCCTGGCCCAGCTCAGCCCAGTCCAAGGGAATGAAAACCCTGGGGGAGGAGCCCAGCAACCTGTTCTGACAAGTCCTCCAGGTGTGTGCACTGCACACTCAAGTGGGAAAACCACTGGATTAGACCACTCCTGTGTTCTACTTCCTAAATCCAGCTGTTAGCACAAGGCTTTTCTATTGGCCTTCGGGAGGAGCTGCTTGATAATTTCTCACCCTCCTGACATAAGAGTGCCCGTGCCTCCATCAGTGGCTCTCAAACTTGCTCAGGGGAAAAGAAGAAAAAAGGGGGTGGCATGTTCCATGTACATCACAATGAACAAGTAATCTGCTAAAATGTAATTGTAAACTAAATCATTTGTGATCCTCTCAGCTTCCAGTGCAGACTTTGTTAATTATTTTTGCTAACTGGGTCAAGTTAATTATTAATAAATTCAAGTCTTATCCTTGACTTGAAAACTATAGCAGATAGTTTTTGAAAAACCCTAGTCTTTAAAAAAAAAATTCTAAAATGAATTTACTGCTCTTATTTTAACCTCATGTACACAATGGATTTGTAGTGATGTGTTTTGCTGTTCTGTGTCCTCTCGTTTGAATGCGGGTCCTTCAATATGAGACATTCCCTTAAATGTAGTTCTCTATCCTCCCCTAAGATGAAGAAAAATCATGTCCTGCCATAGGTGTCCCACTGCTCATCAGATCCCCCAAGCAGAAAAGGGCATGAAAACTCTCCACTGTCACCTGTCCGGCCTGCTCCTCTCTGGAAGGGGCTGATCATACAAGTGATCACTTGTCATTTCAGGAGAAAAATTCAAACTGATTTTCTAGTATCTGGGTCTTGGTTCTTAAGTGGTTCAAACACACCTTTCACTTTCTCCCTATAGCAGAGGGCAGTCAACAACTGCAAGTAAACAGCAAAAAAACAGCAATCAGCCTTTAAAGAGGCCAACTTCAGCTATACTAAGATTTATTCCCCAAGTAAGCTGTTACAGCTTCAGCATACAATCCCATTTGGTTTTGGCTGCCGGGTCTTTGTGCCCTTTTCCTCTCAACTAAGCCTCATGCCCAAATACCCAAAAGTAGTCCAGTTGAGATGAGATAAAGCTGAACTAATCAAATTCTCTAAAGTATAAAATACTTTAATACGCATACAAAACTGGCCTGCCATTAATGTCGGAGGAACTGGAGCACATAACGGAAAATGATAAAGGGTCATAGGACACCTAGCAGGAATTATTAGGTTACCATTCTAGTGAGACTTGATTTCAAGCTTCCAGGGCCTCGGGCCAAGGATTAATCCAAACAAGAAAAGGTTACTGTTTACACTGCTCAGCATTAACTTTCTTTTCATAATTTACTGGAACTAGGCAAAAAGTATAACAAAATGTATACAATTTAGTCTTTATACAAAACATTAATTTAGTGAGACGATATTGATTACAGTCACCAGAATGAAGACTCACACTTTTCACTGCCACTTCCATGAAAAGTTTGGATAAATAAGTCACTGGCTGAAAGTCACAAGAGAAGCAATTTAAACTTTACATCCCAACAGCAAAGATCAATCTTCCACAACAGTACTGCAGACACAATCACTCAGAGGCTCTCCATGCTGCCACAGCATTACTGGAATGTTCTTCAGAGTCCATCTTCTCTCTCCAAGACTAACACTTGAAGCATTAAATGTAATATAAAATAAGGAGTTCTTTATTATTTATACAAAATTTGTACATTAAGAAAAAAATTAAAATTCAACAACTCTGCTGAGGAAGCTAAGAACTTTTATGGGTCTATCAAGGAGCCCCATGTAAATGTTTCAGTCACCAACCTCCTGGCCGTAGGAATGAAGCTCACTCCTCTGGGGCCATTCATGTGGCACCTTCACTGGCTCTGAAAGCTGATTTCCCTTTCAGCCAGCTCAATGAGCAAGCCAGGGTTTCTTGGACAACATTAAAAAACACTGTCTTCTCTGGCCCAAGTTTAGAATGTTTTATCCATATACAAGTTGATTTTTATTTATTTCTTAACACTTTCAATGAACTCCTAGCAGAAGAAGCTTTATTACAACATATACAGATTTGATAACAGTTCTTTACAAAACACTTAGATTTTTCCACTAAATAAATTTAATTGTCTTTTAAGTAATTAAAGTTGGCTTAGAGAAATGGTATTTTTCTTTCCAACCTGTTTTCCACCCTCTGAGTTCTGAGAGGTCACAGACTTACAAGTTCTTGATATAGAGAGTCACCTTTGTCTAAGCAACATAAAGAGCTCTTGTATCTTTAACAAAGAATGCAAAACTCTGTTCCTTAAAGTCTTATGCTAGAAGATGCGTTCTAGCAATCTAGACAAACATTTATTGACAAAAGGCCTCTCTGAACAAATAGCCTGCAGAGATTAATGCAGTGATTTGTTTTCTTGATAGAATGATTTAGCACTGCTTAGCACATAATTCAGTAGTTTGGGAATAAGAGTAATTCTTCCCTTGAAGAAAGGAGGTCCCCTTCTGAAGAATCACAATGGCTACCCCAAAGAGAAATCAAAATAGACCAGCACCAAATGAAGTATTAGTTTACAAAAAAATAAACTTAGCTCTTATCTCTTAAAGTCCTATAACCCAGACTTAATAAATTAACTATGAAATCAGTTTGTCAGCTACAGTATAATTTAAAAATCCATTTTCAACCAGAGGGGAAGGGAGGATGGAGAGGAGGGTCAATCTCACACTGATCATCACCAACTCCATAGATTTCATCAAAAGAAAACACTTTTTTCCAGCTTGTATTCTCTTTCAGAAGTGAGCTGTAGATTACCATCTGTGACGCTTTAAAGTATGGTATTCTTGTTGAGATCCTTCCAGAATGCACAGCATGTAAAGTATTACACTATTTTTAGATCTGAGAAATCTGCGTGGAAAGAAGGATCTCAGACCTTTCTGAAACAGCAAAACACCAAGCAGTCGTTGTCTCATAGATCATATTATTCATCCTCAACATACCACCGCATTGAGCTTTTTAATTCACAGATTTTATGTTAGTCCTTTAAAACCCAATGCCCATGTTTCAGTTCAGAGCAGTCAGGCTGTTCAAGCAGCCTTCTTAGTGGAAGTTCCCTGGAGGTCTTGTAAATTTATCTTTGACCTATGGCAGAAAAAGACAAAGTAGAGATATAAAAAACATTAAGAATACAGAATTTTAAGTTAGATCTATCATATCTGCATAGTAGATTTTTGTACTACGTATCTTATGTCTAGGGGAAAGAGGTTAAATACATCTTTAAGTCTTACCTGTTGTGAATCATGTGACTTTTGACAAGATGTCCAGCTGCCAATGCGGCCATCAGTGACAGTTCCCCAGCCATTACTGTACCACACACGATCCTGGCAAGCTGCCGGGCATTCTCCCCAGGATTGTCTTTGCATGCTCCTTGGACACCTAGCATCTGCAGCCAGGAAGAGAGACAGCAGGACTCACCTTTTAAGTCACGACAATAACTTCCTTCTCTACCAACTGAAATAAGGGCAACTATAATGGCATCAGAATAGAACTGGACTTCCAGTGGAAGTACTCAATTTCCAAGATCTGATAGCCAGCACTGACAATAATACCACAAGGCACATAACATCTACAACCTGGTTTGCAGGACACTTACTCAGAGTAAACAAACATTCATTTGCTCTCTTAATCTACTTTCTCATTTTACTTAAGCACATGCCTGAATATGCTTACCTGGATACAATAGGATAGGCTGGTGAGAAGCAAAAAGAATGAAAAGACCCGCTAAAACTCAGGTGAGTGACAAGTTATGCCAGGCAGAAACAGAATCCCAGCAAGTCAGAACTAGGCTTGAGGTCAGCAACTTTGGGGCTGAGGTGTCATACCTGCAAACAGGCTTGCTGAGGGAGCAGGTTGGTCCCACCACCCACAGTTCCAATCTCTATAGATGGCATGGTGCAACTGATGTACAAATCTTCATTTGTGGGACCACTTGCTTCCATTAAAGTAATACAGTTTGAACTACCAACATTTTGTGCTGCATCCTGGAAAAAAATAAAAAAAAGAAGTATAACACTTCCCTTCCTTTACAAAAGAGAACAGTAAAGTGGAGGTTGAGCTCTCACCTGTCCACAGGCAATGTAGATGGCAGTTACAATGTTCGCCGCATGGGCATTGTAGCCTCCAATGCTCCCGGCCATGGCAGAGCCCACCAGGTTCTTATTAATGTTGACCTCAATCATAGCTTCTGTAGTAGTCTTTAATACCTAGCAAACAGAGTTGTGCACATTTTACATGTTCCCCCAGAAGATTCAGGGTATGCTACCTAGATCTACCCTTTGGTAAAGCAAGAGTTTAGATATGGCCCCACTGAAGCCTTGTCCTCTTTAATAAAGAGTATCAGTCAAGTTTGTTGATGTGAATGCAACATGCTGATGGGCAAGATACATGCAACAGTCATCTTTAACATAAAATACACCGTATACTAAGCTTTACTTAGAATGTTAATATTTGGGGCGCCTGGGTGGCTCAGTGGGTTAAGCCGCTGCCTTCGGCTCAGGTCATAATCTCAGGGTCCTGGGATCAAGTCCCACATCAGGCTCTCTGCTCAGCAGGGAGCCTGCTTCCTCTCTCTCTCTGCCTGCCTGCCTCTGCCTACTTGTGATCTCTCTCTGTCAAATAAATAAAATCTTTAAAAAAAAAAAAATTCCTTTCCCCAATCTTTAACCCAATTAAAGATTAACAAAATAATAAAATAAAATAAAAACAATAATTATATATAAATATATATGTATATATAATATATAAAAATATAGTAATAAAAGTAACAATAATATTTTTATTATATATACAAATAATAAAAATAAAATTATCACTCACTTCTCTGACAACCTTGGCTGGAATGACAGCTTCACAAACCACAGACTTTCCTCTTCCCTCTATCCAATTTATAGCAGCAGGTTTCTTGTCAGTACAGTAGTTACCGCTAACTGCTAGAATCTGCATTTCAGGGAAATACTCATGAAGCTTTGAAAGTGCCTTTTCTGTGCCCTGTCAAGAACACAACAAAATTAAAATGCACAGCTATTTACAGATCAGAGGCTTTATTTGTATATAATAATACTAACAAGTACAATTAACTATAATATTTCTAAATACAATAAATAAAGAAACAGCTTCATTAGCCATCGCAGTGATAAACTTCTCAGTCAGTATAGACTCCTACTGTTTCTTTCTCTTTCTTTCTAGGAGTGAAAACAAAGTTCTTTGTAGTCACTGATGAACAGGGATGTAAATGAGAACATAATGAGAATATTAAAATGGGAGAAGATATTTGCAAATGACTTATCAGATAAAGGGCTACTATTCAAAATTTATAAACAACTTACCAAACTCAACACCCCAAAAAACAAAAAAGCCAATCAGGAAATGGGCAGAAGACATGAACAGACATTTCTGCAAAGATGACATCCAAATGGCCAACAGACACATGAAAAAATACTCAACATCATATGGCATCAGGGAAATACAAATCAAAACCATAATGAGATACCACCTCACACCATTAAAAATGGCTAAAATGAACCACTCAGAAAATGACAAATGTTGGGGAGGATGCCGTGCAAGGGGAACCCTTCCACACTGTTGACAGGAATGCAAGCTGGTGCAGCCACTCTGGAAAACGGTACGGAGATTCTTCAAAAAGTTGATAATAGAGCTACCCTAGGACCCAGCAATCGCATTATTGGGTATTTACCCTAAAGATACAAATGTAGTGATCCAAAGGGGCACCTGTACCTGAATGTTTATAGCAGCAATGTCCACAATAGCCAAACTATGGAAAGAGCCCAGATGTTCATCAACAGATGAATGGATAAAGATGATGTGATAAACACACACACACACACACACACACACACACACACACATAATGGAATATTACTATATATTTATATATATATATATAGAGAGAGAGAGAGAGAGAGAGAGTGTGTGTGTGTGTGTGTGTGTGTGTGTGTGTGATGGAATATTACTCAGCCATCAAAAAGAATGAAATCTTGTCATTTGCAACAAAATGGATGGAACAGGGTGGGGGTATTTTGCTAAGCGAGGTAAGTCAATCAGAAAAAAGACAAATGCCCTATGATTTCACTCATATGTGGAATTTGAGAAACAAAACAGATGAACATAGGGTCAAGAAGGAAAAATGAAATAAGATAAAAACAGAGAGGGAGACAAACCGTAAGAGATGCTGAACTCCACGAACCAAACTGAAGGGTGGGTGAGGAGGAGGGAATAATTGAGTGATGGGCATTAAGGAGGGCACTTGATGTAATGAGAGCACTAGGTGGTATATACAACTGATGAATCACTAAATTTTACCCCTGAAACTAATAATACAGTATATGTTAATTAAATTGAATTTAAATTAAAAAGTTTTAAATAAGACTTAATTTAAAAATACTCAGTGAGAGTATAATACTCATAATCATGTCACTGGCAGTAACTTGACCCACGACTGACATGTAATAAATTACCTCTTCTAGATATTCAAGTGTTACCCAAAAGCCCAAGTTACCGAGTCAGTAAAGAGAAGTCGGACATTACAGTAAATCCTATTGTAAATGAAAGTCATTGGGATCAACCTTATAAAAATGTAAACAAGACTTCCAATTAAGTGAAATTAATTCAATTAACAACTCATACCTCAATAACCGAAGACATACTTACTTGCAATTTTAAAAAATGTGTTCTACTTGTGGTTAAAACACATGTGACCTAGAACTTACCACCCTAACCATTTTTAAGTGTACAGGTTAGTGTTAAGTACATAATTCATGCTGTGGTACAGCCCATCTCCAGAACTCTGTTCATCTTACAAAACTGAAACTCCAAACCCATTAAACAGCAACTCCCTATTTCCTTTTTCCTCAGCCCCTGGTAATCACCCTTCCACTTCCTGTCTCTACAAATGAATTTAACTGATCTAGGTTAAGTGTGAATTTGCAAAGTATTTGTCTTTTTTGTTAACCAGATTATTTAACTTAGCAAGTGATCCTCAAGGTTTATTTAGCATATGTGCAAATTTCCTATTTTTTTAGGGTTTTATAATATCCCATTATATGTACATACCACATTTTCTATATTGATTCATCTGTCCAGGAACACCTGGGTTGCTTCTGCCTTTAGACTATTGTGAATAATGCTGCCACAAACATGGATATACAAAAAAAGTCTCTGAAACCCTCTTTTGAGTTCTTTTGGGTAAATACCCAGAAATGAAATTGCTGGATCATAATTCTCTTTTTAATTTTTTTAGGAACTACTGTACTGTTTCTTTTGAAACAACTTTTAAGGGGCACATGGGTGGCTCAGTCTTTAAGAGTCTGCCTTTGGCTTGGGTCAGGATCCCAGGGTCCTGGGATTGAGCCCCACACTGGGCTCCTTGCTTGGTGGTAAGCCTGCTTCTCCCTCTCCCACTCTCCCTGCTTGTGTTCCTGCTCTCACTTGTCTCTGTCAAATAAATAAATCTTAAAAAATAATAAAAAATAAACAACTTTTAAAACCTACATTTTTAGTCACTATCCTCTTTCTCTTTCAGAACAATCCTCATATACAGGTAAACCACAAAATAAATTTTGGTAACTTAATTGACTTTAACACATTTGTGAATATTTGTAATAATAAATATCAGTAGAATAAAATGTAAGCCACAAACCATCTTCTTATAAGGAAATAATTAAATGGATTATACACATGAACTTAGCCTCTTACATATAGGTCTTTAGAAGATGTGATCTTTCAAGGCTTTTAGGACGAAGTTAAGAAGCACTAACCCCAAGATTCTTCCCAGTTCTTCTAAGTAGACCCAGAACATGTATAATGCCAAATCAAAATTAAACATATCAAATACAAATACTAGTCAGGAAATGCCTAACCAAAGAGGTAAAGGATCTATACTCTAGAAATTACGGAATACGTATGAAAGAAATTGAGAAAGATACAAAGAGATGGGAAAACATTCCATGCTCATTGACTGGAAGAATAAACATTGTGAAAATGTCTATACTGCCCAGAGCAATCTACACTTTCAATGCAATCCCTATCAAAATACCATCAACATTTTTCACAGAGCTGGAACAAACAATCCTAAAATTTGTATGGAACCAGAAAAGAACCTGAATCATCAGGGGATTGTTGAAAAAGAAAACCAAAGCTGGTGGCTTCACAATTCTGGACTTCAAGCTATATTACAAAGCTGTGATCATCAAGACAGCATGGTATTGGCACAGAAACAGACACATAGTTCAGTGGAACAGAATAGAGACCCCAGAAATGGATCCTCAACTATATGGTCAACTAATCTTCGATAAAGCAGCAAAGAATATCTAATGGAAAAAAGGTAGCCTCTTCAATAAATAGTGCTGGGAAAACTGGACAGACGAATATACAGAAGAATGAAACTGGACCATTCTCTTATACATAACACATAAACATAAACTCAAAATGGATGAAAGACCTCAATGTGAGACAGGAATCCATCAAAATCCTAGAAGAAAACATGGGCAGTAACCTCTTTCCACACTGGCCACAGCGACCTCTTTCAAGACACATCACTAAAGGCAAGGGAAACAAAAGCAAAAATGAACTTTAGGGATTCATCAAGATAAAAAGCTTTTGCACAGCAAAGGAAACAGTCAACAAAACTAAGCGGCAACTCATGAAATGGGATAAGATATTTGCAAATGACGTTAAAGGGCTGGTATCCAAGATTTATAAAGAACTTCTCAAACTTAACACCTGAAAAACAAATAATCCAGTCAGTAAATGGGCAGAACACGAACAGTCACTTCTCCAAAGAAGACATACGAATGGCTAATAGACACATGAAAAAAATGTCCATCAGGGAAATACAAATCAAAACCACAAAGAGAAGCCACCTTACACCAGCTAGAATGGCACAAATTAACAAGACAGGAAACAAGTGTTGGCAAGGATGCAGAGAAAGGGGAACCCTCTCACACTGTTAGTGGGAATGCACATTGGTGCAGCCACTAGAAACAGTCTGGAGGTTCCTCAAGATGTTAAAAATAGAGATACCCTACAACCCAGCAATTGCACTACTAAGTATTTACCTCAAAGATACAGATATAGTGAAAAGAAGGGGCACCTGCACCCCAATGTTCATAGCAGCAATGTCTACAATAGCCAAAATGTGGAAAGAGCTGAGATGCCCTTCAACAGATAACTAGACAAAGATGTGGTTCATATATATGATGGACTATTCCTCAGCCATCAGAAAGGATGAATACCTACTATTTGCATCAACATAGATGGAACTGGAGGGGTTTATGCTAAGTGAAATAAAAATAAGTCAAGCAGAAAGATAATTATATGGTTTCATTCGTATGTGGAACATAAGGAATAGTGCGAAGGACTACAGGAAGGTAGGGAAAACTGAATGGGAAGAAGTCAGACAGGGAGACAAACTAAGAGAGACTCTGTACTCTGGGAATCAAACTGAGGATTATAGCAGTAGGGGTGGTAAAGGGATGAGTAACCAGGTGATGAGTAGTAAGGAGGGCACTGGGTGTTATATGCAACTAATATATCGTTGAACACATCAAAAACTAATGATGTACGATATGCTGGCTAACTGAACAAATACTAATTAATTAGTTAATTAAAAGTAAAATATAAACCCTCTTCAGGACCTTAAAAAAAAGTCTGATGAGTTATATGAATCAGAATTTAGCTTTTAATAAAAATCTTCCACTCAGTCCTTTAAGTAATATGTGTGTGTGTGTGTGTGTATATATACATACATACATACATGAAACAAAATTTAAAAATATAGGACATAGGGACGCCTGGGTGGCGCAGTTGGTTGGACGACTGCCTTCAGCTCAGGGCGTGATCCTGGAGTCCCGGGATCGAGTCCCACATCAGGCTCCCAGCTCCATGGGGAGTCTGCTTCGCTCTCTGACCCTCTCCTCACTCATGCTCTCTCTCACTGTCTCTCTCTCTCAAATAAATAAAATAAAATCTTAAAAAAAAAAAAAAAATAGGACATAAACAGCAAGTCTGCTCCCCACTCTTACCTCCCTAACACCTAGTCCCCCTCCCCTGGGATAATCGGTCTTGCATGTTTTAATACAGGCTATTCAGGCTCACCTTTGAAATCATGTTCATCCCCATGGCATCACCTGACCTGGACTGGAAACGAATATAAAGATTGCGACCAGCCATAGTCATTTGAAGTTTCTGCAGACGTGCAAACCTGTAAACAAAGCAAAGATTTTTTTATTTTGTTATTTTTTTGAGAAGACGGAACTTCCCTTAAAAATCTAGTTCAGTTGAGGGCGCCTTGGTGGCTCAGTTGGTTAAGCAACTGCCTTCAGCTCAGGTTCCAGCTCAGGTCAGAGTCCCAGGACCGAGTCGCACATCGGGCTCCCAGCTCCATGGGGAATCTGCTTCTCCCCTCTGACCTTCTCCCCTCTCATGCTCTCTCTCAATGTCTCTCTCAAATAAATAAATATAATCTTAAAAGAAAAAATTCTAGTTCAGTTGATTTATTTTACACATAAGAGAACACTCATGGAAATTACTTATTAAATGTATTTTCTTCTTTAACTAAATGTTCCTTTAGAACACTAATTCAACCATCTCATTCTTACATGCCACAAGAGAGGGCTGCTACAGACATCATCATCACAGACAGACTTTAAAAGTCCAAAATAATAAATAAACAAACTAAAATGGAGCTATCGATGGGCCCCTTGGGTAGCTCAGTCACTGAAGTGTCCATCCCTTGATTTCGGTTTGGGTCATGATCTCAGGGTCAAGGGATGGAGCCCCACGCTGGGCTCCGTGCACTGTGGAGCCTGCTTGAGATTCTCTCTCTCCTTCTCACTCTGACCCAACCCCACTCATATATACACTGTCTCTCTAAAAAAATAAAATGAGGCTATTTCTTTTTACTGATTATGCTTCTTTATAGATTTAATTTTCCGGATTCAAAGTAAACCTTGTACTATACAAATATTTCTACCCTGCTTAGAAAATCTTTTTTCAGGCCATTCCTCCCTAGGGCAATTCTAAGTCAACACTCTTTTAGGACAAAGTAACAGTCTAATCAAATTGAATCTTGTAAAATCAACGCACAAACTTACTAGCGCATGCTTTTTTTTTCTCTTTACTCTTATGGAGGTATTCATTTGGATCAACATTTTGCCCCCGGCCACATCCCCCAAACTAAGCATAAATATTACTCATTTTGACTAAATGGACTTCGAATTAATGTTTAGTTATATCACCTGAAGCAGGCAGTATGTTAACAGTTACATTTAGTGATCACAGAAGTTGACAGTGGCTCTGAAATAATATAAATGCATATAAACCTCCCCATACCTGCTGGTGCTATCAAAAGCCTCCTTTATCACTGTGAATCCTTCAGGTGTCTCAAGCCAGGCCTTCACTTCTGCAGAGTCACAAGCACGGGGAAGACGCACCACAGGGCCTCGAGTCATCCCATCTGCGAGGATTCGACTGCTGGCACCTCCACCAAGCTACACAGAGGATGTTACAAAAGCATATGTTAATCCGGCAAACACTTCTGCCTGTCGCAAAAGGTATTCCTGATCGTCCCCAAATCTATTCTCCTCGCCTGGCCTCAGGGCCCATCTTAAAATAGGCAAATATATAAAAGGCAACTTACACCTATTGCTCTGCAGCCTCTATTAGTACTGGCCACAAGGCACCCTTCTGTTGTTGCCATTGGAACCTGAAATTCCTTTCCATCCAAGCACAGAGGTCCTGCCACTCCAACAGGGATGGGCATATATCCAATAACATTCTCACAACAGGCTCCCATCACCTACAAGGTAAAGTCAGGCAGCAAGTGAAAATCTGTATCACAAATACACAGCCCTTGTCATTAATAATTTTCTTCAAACTTAAATCTTTAGTATATTTGTCAACAAAATCTTCTACTTTTTTTTTTTTTTAAAGATTTTATTTATTTGGGTGGAGGGCACGCATGAGCCAGGGAGGGCCAGGGGGTGAGAGAATTTCAAGCAGAGTCCCTGCTGAGCTAGGAGGCCAGCACAGGGCTTGATCTCATGATGCTGAGATTACCACCTGAGCTGAAACCACGAGTTGGGACACCCAACCAAGCCACCCAAGCGCCCCTTTCATATACTCTCTAGAAGTATTTAAAAAGTATTAGGACACCTGGGTGGTTTGGTCAGTTAAGCATCTACATTCGGCTTGGATCATGATCCCAGGGTCCTGGAATGGAGCCCCACAGGCTCTCCACTCATTGGAGAGTCTGCTTCTCTCTCTCCCTCTGCCCCTTGCCTCTTCATGCTTTCTTGCATTCTCTCTCTCTCTGTCATATACATCCTTTTGGGGGCGCCTGGGTGGTTCAGTCAGTTAAGAGTCTCTTTGACTCAAGTCACAGTCCCAGGGTACTGGGATCAACTTCCACATCGGGCTCTTTGCTCAGCAGGGAGCCTGTTTCTCCCTCTGCCTGCTGCTCCCCCTGCTTGTATGCTTTCTCACTCTCTCGCTCTCTCTAACAAATAAATAAATAAATAAATAACTGCTTAAAAAAAAAAAAGTATTTAAAAGTACTAAAATCACTAAGTAATGACTATAAACAACAGGAAAAATAATTTTTAGGACCTATAATCATAAGCAGAATACAAAATTACAGTAAAAGCATTTTTTAAAAAATGTTTTAAAATACTATGTACATATAAAAGACTAGTCAAGAAAAACACTAAAAAGCTGAAGAATAAAGCTACAAGAATAAAACTGCAAAGCAAACTTTCCCACACCAAGAAAACAACATACCAAGGAGTAATTATAGTCCCTGTATGGTAGATACTGGAGAGAAGAAGGCTCTGGAAGTTTTCGGGAAAGTAACTGTCGGCGAATGGATACACCTCGTTCATGAGTTTCCATCAGAGTTTCCAATTTGTAAGCTGGGATATGCTTAGCATTGACTAACTGGATGATCTCAGCATCACTAAGGAATTTTGCACCTTTCTAAAGAAATGAAAAAAAAATGGGAGGGATTGGTGGGAAAGGGATGACAAAAAACTTGAAGAAGTTCCTATATTCTTTATAACAAATAAGGCATTTAAAACAACAATGCTCTCAGAAGAAGAGAACCCAAAGAACTTTAGCGTTCTAAAGGAGATTATTTGAGTGGAAATAAGAGTATCAAAATGAAAGCAAATTCTTTATAAAAGTGACACTAAACAAATGTAAAACCAAAACACCAAATTTTACAAGTGAAATTTGTAGAAAAAGAATATTCATAATTAAAATTCTGATGCCCACCCTCTAAATTTCATTAACTCTGTATATAGATAGTTCAAATATCAATACACATGTTAATAGGAACAAGGGAAAGTGAAAGAAAAACAAACCTGATGTTACTCTCACTCATGTGCACATAAATTAAGAATAAACCAGATTAAGCAGATAGAGATGGAATACAATATTCACACTAAAGCATGAATGGACTCATATGGTCATGTAGGCAGAACACCCATTCACATGTCAGAAAGGAAAACAAACTTCCTCTTGAGCATCAAGCTTACTTTTGAAACAAATCAAAAACAACAACAACAAAAAAAAACTTCCTTCAGTCTTTGAAGTTCATTTTTTAGTTCAACCTTTTCTAGGCCCTAAGATTCAAGAGAATAGAGTAGTGGCTTATCTCTCCGGCAAACACTAATAAAGTACAAACGGCATTGACTTTGAGTCAGTAAATCTTGAACTCTGGATACCAGCTTTTCCATTTCCTAAATGTATTACTTTGGGAAATACTTAAGCCTCCTGGAGCCCCAGCTTTCTCTTTCTTATCTGAAAAATGGAGATAATACCAACAATCTCACAAGGTTGCAGGGAATAAATAAATAAGGCCACTACCTGTAAACCACAGAACACAGTGCCCAAAACTTAGTAGGTACTCAGGACCATAATTTTCTTCCTTCCTTCCTCTAATTTAAAAAAAAAAAAAAAAAAAAAAAGCTCCTTTTCTTAAGATACTAACCTTAAGTTAATTTTATTTTCCTCACCTCTGCATTCCCAAGTATCTGTAGACATTCTTCATTAGGCCGAGGCTCCACAGGGAGTTCAATTTCAGGTTCCTGTGTCTCTAGTTCCAGCGAAGTATCAAGTAAGGAGGAGTTACCAACCACAAACGTAGCTCTGTTTGGAGTGTCAGTTTCTGCCACTAAGGGTTTTATGACCTCAACTGTTCAAGAGAACAAAAGAAATCTCACAACTGTGAACGTAGTTCCCCCCACCACACCCTGCAGACCCCAAGCCCAGTTCCAGGAGATGGTGGGAAGGATGTGAACATAAGTTTTAAAATGAACTCAACTTGACAAATCAGTAGAGGAAGAATAGAAAATAAAGAGAACAAGAAATCACCTTTTCTTTCTCTGTTTATTCTTGTTTTCTCCTCAGCTGTATGGACTTTCTGGCTATTTCTGACCAGTATAGGTTCACGTCTACAACAATCATCTGGGACTTTTTTGGGAGTCACTACAGGAGATGTGATAGGGTTTTTTAATGAGAGTGTAGATTCTGTCTCAGCTTGTTCAAAGAAGATGTACTTGACAGCCAGAAGGAGAGCTAAACTTAGGGTAATAACTTGTTCAATATCCATGCTGATCATTCTAAATAAAAGAAAGCAAATTAAAATGTTATTACTCAGGCACAAAAAAGGCACAAACTGACTTTTAGTAATACAGAGTGCTATGATTAATACACAATAAAGTAGGTCTCAGGTAACTTACTTAGAGAGATAAAACTGCCAGAGGGAAACACTTGGTTCAATTCTCTTGGACACATTTTCATCCAAACCTAAAGAAACTTTAGAATTTTCTGCCGTACTGTTTTGAGGAGAAGGATCAGCTATCCAGCGACTATGGGCGTGAACAAGAACCAAGCCTAGAGACTGAAATAAAATGTTATAAATTATGTATCCTCTGCATATCAATGGCACCTCAACTTCTCATCCTTAACATCTGGATAACCAGATACTATCTCCCACAGCCTCCCCTCAGCATGAAAAGAAAGCCCCATGCTTGTTCTGTGACTAAAGCAGTGGCCCACTGAACTACTAAAAACATGCAAAACAACAGGTGTTCAAAGAGTAAAGAACAGGTTCTCAAAGAGAGGTAAAGTGGAGGAACTTGAAAAATCTGTCTAGGGGAGAGAGATGAAGAGCCTCAAAGAAATGAGAAACAAGAAAAAAAAAAGGAAGAGGAACATCAGTGAAAGATGCAATTACAGTAAATTATATAGTTTACTTATTAATTAAATATAGTAAATTAGTAAATATAGTAAATCAGTGGAAGAAGTAATTATACAATAATTGTAGAAAGATAACAGGAAGGAGAGAAAAAAGTCAAAAAGCAGAATATGACACTGGAACTAGAGATACTAAAAGGAGAAGAAAACTATATAATTACCATAATCATCTTAACTCTCTGAGTAACAGGATTTGGTTTATTTTCTTCCTCTTCTAAAACTCGAGCAAAATGGCTCAGTTGCCAAATTGGACGACCCTCGCGGCTTTCCCGAGAAAGCTACAAAGAAAACCAGTGTTACATCAGAAGGTACTGATTTTATTTATGTGAACGGACGTGATGAGAAACATTACTCCTTCTAACGCCGTAAGTAAGAACTACTCTTACCTCTAAAACCAAGGAAACACAAGCTGGGAAAAAAGTCATGAACACAAAGTAGTTGGCAAGAACTGACATGCAGCCGAAGCAGCACATAATTTCAAGTTGACGCACCCCTGGTTAGAGAAAAATTAAATGTATAATTAGTAAAGTACATGTATTTTTGATAGAGCATACATCACAGGGACTTTTCGTTTAAGCAGATGAATACAAGAAAATATTAGTAGATTAAGCTTTTTACTATTTACTGGAAGAAGAAAGAGGAACTCCGAGGTGATGCCAAGCCTTAAAGCACAACAGGGATATTTCCCTCAAGGAAGGAGAACTTGTCTTCTCCCATGTCTCAAATCTATCACAATGCCAGGCACAGTTGCTGCACTTAAATACATATCTGATAATCCCCTTTTAGGAAATGGTACTATTCTGTTTTGATATAAGAACAAGCCCAGGCTACACTAATGTGCAAACCTCAACAGTTAGGACCCAATTCCACTCTTTACCAGAAAAGCAATTCACCTGTGGCCCAAAGACTTTTTATTAAAGTAAAACCTACTACCAGCTATGCCATTCCTGATACAGTACTGTAATAAAGACTTTTTTATGTGTACTACAGGACTCTAATCTCAACAGAACTTCTACTGAATCTATTTATGTTCTTATAATTTTGGTTAATTTCATTGATCTGTTTGAGAAATTAAATAATGTGCAAAGGCAATTCAAGATCCAAAATTAACAAACATTCCACTACAAAATGTTAAAGGTATCACTTGGTAATCTTCTCAAATAGAAGGTAACAGAATTTTAGAACTGAAAAAGACCTTTGATTACCAAATCCTATTCCTCAACATTACAAATAAACTTGAATATAAAACAAATTTCTGATTCACATTTAAATATAAAAATGTTTTGAAATGCAAATAAGTTATTCCCTCCTCTTACAAAACTTCTAACTAGAATACAAGAAACTCAACAGTATATTTTATTTTTGAATTATTACAGATCATTTGATGAAATATAGAATAAAAACATACATTGTATTTTTCTTCAAATTCTATAGCACTTTGTCAACTATACTTCAAAAAAAAAATCTACAGCAATTACTCTCAAAGGTGGACATTCAATATACAGCTATAACAACAAAAGCACTATGAACAACCTTATACTTTAGATAGTAGCCAAATATAATCTTTTCAAACCTGAGACCACAGAAACAATACCTGACCAATGCTCTTACAACCTAGTTATCAGCTGTTTCCCTCCGCACAACAGGACTACTACTGCTGCCATATGCTCTGTAGGCATTCTTCCTCACTCCATCCTAGAACAGTCTCTCTGGACCATTCTGCTACTACACAGAGAGACAGCACCAATCTATATATTTCCAAGAAGTTAAGGCTTTTTCCTTTTTCAGTGGTTTTCCAAAGGGTTACTTCTTCTTTAACAGGTGTTAAATCTGTCGTTTTTCTACCCTAAGCCTAATCCCTAATTATAGCATTTCTGTATAGCTGTACCCATGTCTCCCAACTGGCTTTTCGAACTATAAATCTCATCATGTCCTTTGTCTACTTCTCTGACAGCATGCCAAAATCCATCATCGTACTCTCCACATCAGTTTCAAATGAGTAATCCTTGGTTTCACGGCCTACTTCCAGCTCCTGGCTCATCTTCTTCACCTTCCTATATACTCTTATTTGAATAAAATCACACAGATATGTTTTCACACAATCAAAAACATTTTTCTTGATTGTGGCAGTGACTTAATAACTTTATCTTTGTCAAAACTCAAAACTATATCTCAAATATAGATTTTAAGCAGGGCGCCTGAGTGGCTCAGTGGGTTAAAGCCTCTGCCTTCGGCTCAGGTCATGATCTCAGGGTCCTGGGATGGAGCTCCGTATCGGGCTCTCAGCTCAGAAGGGAGACTGCTTCCTCCCTTTCTCTCTGCTTGCTGCTGTGCCTACTGGAGATCTCTCTCAAAATCTTGAAAAAAAAAAAAAGTAGATTTTAAGGAATGTTCATTTAAAAAAAAAAAATTTTATTTATTTATTTGTCAGAGAGAGAGAGAGAGAGCATACAAGCAGGGGCAGTGGCAGGCAGAGGGAGAAGCTGGACTTGATCCCAGAATGCTAGGATCATGACCTGAGCTGAAGGAAGACACTTAAGCTAAGACACCTAAGCAACTAAGCCACTCAGGCCTCCCAAGGAATAGACTAGAAATGTAGTTACAAAAAGCAGACTCCCTAAGAAAGCCATAAAATCTAGTCTTAATTATTAGGAGACCTTAATAACAGCATGATATATTCATTCTGGCAAATTTCCATGCCAGGCCACAATTTTTGTCCTATATAATGGAGTCCTATGTTTGATATTTAAGATCTAACTCTCTACTATCCAATTAAGGATTAAGAAACATGTGTTGAAACTAACACTAGGTACTCACTAAGATGTACTGCACACCGTCTGATTAAATGTTCCCAACCAGCCTATTAGGTGGACCTAATTTAGATCTAGCCCATTTCTGACTCTTCACTGTCTCCTACATGACAATTAAAAGATAAGGAACCAAGTCACTAATTTAACCTGGGCAAAAGCAGGAGCTGGAAGAGGCTTTCCAAACATCAACACTAAAAACTCTCAAAAGAGTGGAACATAGAAAGAGAAGGTGGCATGGCATTAGTGAAAAAAAACGGTAACGTATTACTAAGTTTTCACTAAAGCAGACAGACATAAGGTCAGATAAACCCACATACTCATTCAATTAAAATCTTTTAAGAGTAATGTCACACTTTCAAAGTCAGAATTTAAGAATAACCAATGCAATCGGAGATGTCCTTTTTTTCCCTTCATCTACAAATTTACTTTAAAATATATTAAAAATTGCTTACAAACCTGACATGGTACCAACTCCAATCACCAGACATTCTACAAGAGCATCAAGGGTGAACGTGGGACCTAAAATTGCCATTCCACGAGCGATGTTTTCCCGCACTTCATCCTAAAACACAGACCAAATGTATCAATGTCAGTAAGGTATAAAATAACTTTCAAAAACGTTGGAGAGTATGCCAGGGCCTCTACTAAAATCTAGTTTGCTATATCAAAAGTAAAAGAAACAATGTAATACCACTAACAGGCATTCTAGATGCAAAGAATTAAGAAAAAGGTCATGTACAGTTGCTTTCCCTTTTCAATGAGTGAGATGCTACTTGGCAAGATTCCTCTGAGGTGGTGCATGAATCCTGCCATTTAAATACTACATAATGAAATACTATAACGTTTTATATTTGGCTATCACTTACAGTCCTTCGTTGCAATTTTTTTGAGACCTTGTTAATACTATGAAACCTAAAACCTATTTTTGTCAACATGCTCAAATGGTCAGGATACTCATCAAATACATAATCAAGACAGAATTACATGTTATTTTATATTCAGGTATTCTGATGCAAGACTATTAAAAATGTTAATTTATTTAAAGTGACTATTGAACACCAACATAAAACTTTAGATAGAAAATAATGCTAGGGTTAATGCTAAAGTTTTAGAAATAAATCTACCCGAAGACTATCTTCCATTATATCCTGTCCTGTTCTCTGATAGGTTTCAGTAAGTAGACACTCTTTCTTATCCAAAAGTCTCACTACCTAAATTTCTAAAATCTTCAAATAGGAAAATAGGGAAGAATTCCAAATTCCAGAACCTGTGGAATTAAGTTGTTAGGTAAATGGGACAGTTCCTGGGGCACCTAGAAAGACCAGTCTTAAGACTTGACAATTAAACTTAAAACTGTGGGCAATTCCTGATTCTTGAACTATGAAAAAACTATTAATGCTTCCTATTAATGTAAACAAACTAAAAGAAATACTAGTAACATTCATGTCTTAAAAATAATACTTACCTGTGAGCTGGAACTGAGGGCAAACTTTGCTAGAGCGCTTGCTCTAGAAAGGTCAATCAAAAGTAGGAAAAAGGGCAAAGCTTCACTGGGAAAAAAAAAAATCAGATGATCAGGTATATTTAACAGGAAGTCTGGCTTAAAAATGCTTTCCACAATCAAACACCCGCCTCATACACTGTATGATTCTTTAGTATGTATACCTTTTTGCGGCCCGAAGGTACACCCTATACTCACTCCCTTTTGACATTCTCAAAGCTAAACATATGCACTGCTCAAAATATTTATAGTGTTAAAAATGTAAGTGCATTTATACAGAAATACTTTTTGATGATTTTATAGCAAAATATCATCCTAAGTAAAAAATTCATCCTTGAATTAACAGGAGGAAAAAAGTGGAATAGATATAATTTTTTAACATTATTCACTATTTATGGAAGGATCCAAGCTGAACAAGCTTTCTGGAGAGACAGTTGGCAATAATAGCACTCAAAAGCCCCCAAAACTTACACAGGCACTGTCTCACTCCTAGGAATATATCCTAAGAATGAATATGAACACAAGGTAAGCCACAGAGACATTCGTCACAGTGCTATTAATAGAGGAAATTAAATAACCTAACAATCCAATCCTAGAGGATTAAGTAAATGAACTATAATATATTCACACAGGGGAATACTAGACAACCAATACAAGTAATTTAATTTAGCATTAAGGACATGCAAAGATGTTGATGAACTATTATCACACATCAAAATATTATAAAGGCATAAAGAACTTATATGATCTCAGAATTTTTAACTGTAAAAAACCATAGGAAAGCATATACCAAAATGTTAACAGATATTAACATTAGCTAAATGACAGCATGAAAAACTTCCCCATATTTCCTATAAACTTTTTAAAATGTATATATCAGAATATAACTTGGAGAAGAGGAGTTGTTAATTATATATTTTGGGAAAAAGTGTATTTATGTTTTAAATACTTACTTCAAGCCTGTCAATTCTTTATCTAAGAAATGAATGACAACTGTACTGAATACAAAACTTGAGAAAATTGTGAAGAGGCCAGCAATACCTAAATTGACAAAATTCAAACAGAAAAAAATTACCCTTTATTACAAAAATAGTAACATACAGTCCCGTATAATATTCTGAAAGAAATATTATTTTCTCCAGATTATTAAGATCTCAAATATCAGAATGCTTACTCTCAATAGGGCAACCACTAAATGCGTGCAGTGTACTTTAAGCAATATACCCATTTCCATATACATGATTTGAACAAACAAAATTATGTATTTCCACAACAAATCAAAAATTTGATAGCACAAATAAGTTAATTGTATAAAATGATTACCCAAAATATATTTTGATCCAAGTTGACGTAAATTCTGGAACTGGAAGTAAATATACAGGATTGCTATGCATCGTGTTATTGTCAGAATTATAATGTCACTGCTTAACACATCCTATTGGAAGAGATAGGAAAAAAATCTCAATAGCTTTACCTTTTAAAATAAGCAACTAAAATTAAGAGTTTTTATTTTGTATGCATCATCGGTTTGTATATTACCATGATAATATAAATATAGGCACAATACAAGTCAAATAAAAATATTAAACATGCAAATCAAAAGTCAAGTCCAGGGGCGCCTGGGTGGCTCAGTGGGTTAGACCTCTGCCTTCGGCTCAGGTCATGATCCCAGGGTACTGGGATCGAGCCCCGCATCGGGCTCTCTGCTCAGCGGGGAGCCTCCTTCCTCCTCTCTCTCTGCCTGCCTCTCTGCCTACTTGTGATCTCTCTGTCCTATAAATAAATAAAAATCTTTAAAAAAAAAAAAAAGTTAAGTCCAATTTTTAAACAATCCAATCTTTTTTCTTTTTTCTGTTAGTCACTTTTAAAGCTACTATTTTCTCTAGTAAAGTCAATTATACTCATTTCATACAGAAAAGGAAACGTTATTTCCAAACTATATAAGTAAATAGAAATCTGATTAAGTTCATAAATACTAAGTTAAAGATTTTACTTGCAACTTTTTTGATTATATGGTCACTAAGAGGAAATGCTCTTTAGAAACTGAAAATGAAATTTAGACAATATCAAATAAATTTCACAAACCTCTTCAAATTTTGGACACTCATAATTCCAACCACAGATCTTATCGTTACCAGTAAACATGTTCATGGACATCATACAGATGGTCAGTGTCACTGTCCCCACTATGACTTCCCAGGGGTGGGAGGCCACAAAAAGGCCGTGCATTCGGAAAAGTCTTGACAACATTGTAGCTACAGAATTCTTGGATCCTAAAAGGAATATCAAGTGTGAACACTTAGTACACAGATCACTGTATTTTTAGGAAAAGATTTTAAGATTTTGCACTGTAAACTCTGCTATTGTAGACACAGTGTCTTATACATATGAATAATACTATTTGACAGTGTTCCTTATTAGTTCTGTAAAATAATTATAAAATCAAAATAAGAGGACTCTGATATTACTCTCTTACTCACAAAACTTGAATCCTCTGTTAGTCACTAGCAACCAACTTAAAAACTAGCTATTTCTTACAAGTTGTATGAATTCAAGCATTTATGATGGAACCAAATAAATATCTCAGCCCATGATATTACCTGAGCGAAGGAGAAGAGCAATAAAACAGAAAAAAAAATAAGTAAGAAACAACTATTCACATTTGCTTTCTAATTACCCTGGCATAAAATGCCCATAAGCACCCTCTACCTTCTCCACATTCTGGTTACGCAAAAGGCAAACACCATCTATTTGTTGAGTGTCCTCAAAGGCAGCAGCATATGGCATGTTACTAGCAAAATGATGTTTAATGAAACTTCCTACTCTTACTGTCACCAGAGAAAAAAGTCTTTCCCAAATTTTACAGCTAATAAAATGCCACAACAGTACTGGAAGAAGAGGATGGCTGGCCAAAGTAGATGTCTATGACATTTAAAAATTCCCAACAGTGGCGCCTGGGTGGCTCAGTGGGTTAAAGCCTCGGCCTTCGGCTCAGGTCATGATCCCAGGGTGCTGGGATAGAGCCCGTATTGGGCTCTCTGCTCAGCGGGGAGCCTGCTTCCCTTCCTCTCTCTCTGCCTGCCTCTCTGCCTACTTGTGATCTCTGTCAAATAAATAAATAAACTCTTAAAAAAAAATCCCCAACAGAACATACAGGTAATTTTTAAATTTAATCTTTAAAGAGAATCCCAAGCAGATTCCCCACACAGGATGGAGTCTGACACAGGGCTCCATTTCATGACCCTGAGGTTCACTAACCTGAGGTGAAATCAAGCGTCAGATGCTTAACAAAATGAGCTACCCAGGCGCCCCTGGAGAACATACAGGTAATTTTGATCTAACAACTACCATGACTAAACCTCCCCATGTCTGTTGGCTAAATTACAATAATTTTTATATTCTCCTTTTTAAAAAAATATGATATAGTCACTGGTCTCTAGTATAGGAACTTGTAAGCCTTCTTAAACTAAAATTAATGCTCACAATAAAGCATATTTAACTGCCCAAAAAAATCTATTTCAAATTAAGATTTAAAAAGTAAGGCTACTGAAATAAGTCAATCAGAGAAAGATTATTATCATATGATCTCACTGATATAAAGAATTTGAGAAACAAGACAGAGGATCATAGGGGAAAGAAGCGAAAAATGAAACAAGATGAAACCTGAGAGGGAGACAAACCATAAGAGACTCTTAATCTCAAGAAACAATAGGAGGGTTGCTGGAGGTGAGGGGGAAGAGAGGGATGGGGTGGCTAGGTGATGGACATTGAGGAGGGTATGTGCTTTGATGAGCGCTCTGAATTGTGTAAGACTGATGATTCACAGACCTATACTCCTGAAACAATTAATACATTATAGGTTAAAAAAAAAAAAAAGAAAAAGTAAGACTACTGATTGACACACTGGCAAGAATTCAAATGAATCTCATATTTGTGGCAATACTAAGAAAATGACTCATTTATTGAAGACAAAAAATTAAAAAGCAACAAATGAAGAAAAAGAAAGTTAATTACTCTATCTAAAAGGTTAAGGGAAAGAAAATAAGAGTAGCTTTTAGGAACCAAAGCAATTCCAGAACATCATCCCCCATCATGTCACAAGATGTTCTCCCTATTTCAGCTACACCAGGCCCCAACTGGACAGCTGGCTTTCCCACTGCAGGTGACAACCTTTCATTGGATCAATTCAATCATGAAATCAATTTTGTGAGTAAGAACAAACAGGGTTTAATAAAATAAAATCGCTGTAGGGCGCCTGGGTAGCTCAGTGGGTTAAAGCCTCTGCTGAGCAGAGAGCCTGCTTCCCTTCCTCTCTCTCTGCCTGCCTCTCTGCCTAATTGTGATCTCTGTCTGTTAAATAAATAAATAAAATCTTAAAAAAAAAAAAAAAAGAAAGAAAGAAAAGAAAAAAATTGCTGTAGGTAAGAATATAGTATAGGTAGATATTATTTCTTAAAGCTTGATGTTTCATGAAACTGTGTGTGTGTGTGTGTGTGTGTGTGTGTGTGTGTGTGTAGAGTTCCAACATAACATGTATTACTTACTGTGGGTCTCAATTTTAAAAGTCACTAAGTTCTACAAATGTGGCATGCATCTGCCTGTGTTTATTCATGCTTTTTCAACCTTCCACCCTGAGTCTTGTTACTCATTTATCCTCCAGAACCTTGTACCCATGCACAGCAGCTACTCAACAAATACCTGATTAATCAAAAATCTCATAAACTACAGGAGCATGTACTTTACTGACCCATCTTGAAATGGCCTAAAAATGACTTTTAGCCCAAAAGATATAAATATAACTGCTCACCTACTAGCATACCACGCTGCCCAACCTTGGTTAAGGCTGAATGTAGAGCATTCAAGAAATATATTAAAGGGGAATGGGGTAGGGAAGAGAGGTTACAGTCTATACACTGTTTTCAAAAATGGACAATAACAAAAATAGTTTCTATTAGATGAGTAAGGACTTGGGACTTAAAGCTTTGGAGAGTATTAATCATATCTTAGATTTGAATCCTACTTCATTATAACCAAAAGCCTCATAAGAGCCTAGATTTTCAGGACAGTTTTCTATCACATAACATCCTTCTTATATTCAAAAACAAAAACAAAACTCTACAAACCGGTCTAAAGGATCAACTAGCATCAATGTTCCAGAAAGTGAATCAACTAAAAATACATGTCAACACTAGGTCAAAATGATTCTCCCCACCAAAAACAAACAAACAAAACCTCTCAACTTAGGTTATTCCCTATTAAGTTGATGTATTCTTCATTATTAAACAGTTAGTTCAATTGTAATCTGAGCTGCCAGCAAGAGGGCACCCCAATTTGATCACAAATTGATTTAGCATCATTAACCCATAATTACCTATTAGACACATTATGTGGTCCCTTTAAAAGATTTCATGGTAGCATTGTCAACTCTGGGAAATTTCTTTCCTAGATATAAACTCATCTTTGCAACATTCAGGAAAAAATTACACATGATTCTGTGAACCAACCCCGAACACAGAGAAGCTCACCTATTTGGAAATACAAACTCGGGAAAAAAACGTTCAAGGTGTGTCAAAAGTAACCATAACTGTACACCATCTCATTTCTCATGAGCACCCTGCCCATTTCCCTGTGATTATGCAAAGTACTTAAATGCCAGAGAATCCAGTCTTCCACCCTCATCAGCAGTTACAAGTGGCATTAGCAGGCTACAGGACAGCTCATGCAAATTCAATGGACACTATTTAGGCCAGGCTGCACTAAAAACACTTAAAAAAAAAAAAAAAAAGCAAGCTAAATAGGCAGTGTATGCCTCGCTTATGCACAATGAAATATGCCACAAACATTTTCTTCAAAAGAAAAAATGACTTAAACTCAATGGACTCCTCAAACTCCTATCCAAGATGTTATTGGATAGCCATCTGCAGAAAAGGATGCTTTTGCATCCAACACTATTTCCTCCCACCCTGCACTCCTCGTCCTAGCATATGATTATACACTACTTTACACAGCTCTCAAATTAATTGCTGTGTATATTTTGACTCTTTGAAGACAAGAACCACATCTTATATTGAATCATCCTTAGTTCCAACAGGATCTGGCATTCTGTTGCTCAACCTAGTATCCTAGGGGGAAAAAAAAATCTTGCAATGGAAATCAGGAAACCTGGATTCCACCCCCCATTCTATTACACGCTTGTAAGTCACATCTTTCTTCAGTCACTTACTAAGCTAGAGCTCCAAAGTTCTTTGACCAAGACAGGTATTAAGCGGAACCATATGAAACTGCTACTTTTGTAGGTTAAAAAAAAAGTCAAACTTCAAATACCTGCAATTTCATATGGGTCAACCTAAATACATACTGATAAACATGTAGTTATCCATCCATGGTTTAGAAAGTAGATCATGTAAGAATAAAATGAGCACAATCCAAGCACATTATACACTTCATCCTGAAGACTCGTGCCACACATGAGCCTCATATGTTGATGATTAATCTTAGTAAACTTTTTTAACCTTCATGTTACTAAATGCCATTTGTCCTTACTACCAAGTTTATGACAAGCAAATCCTGGAAAGACACAACAAAGCAGGCCCTCAAAAACCAGTCGATCCCATTGTACACATCAGGCCTTTGCTACATTACCTCTAAATCAGAAAATGTCTTTCATTGCATGGGCAGTAAAATATATTCATGAGCAAAAAATACATTCTCTGCATTAAGATACTGAAATCATGCATGATTATTTAGTACAGCCCAGAAACAAATGCTTCCTATGACTTTTCAGGACCAACCCTAAGGCGGCATGCCCTCAACCAAGCTATGAAATATTTCAGACGATCATTTAAGATGGAGTACATCCGCCTTCTCCTACGGCAGAAACCGACTGTTCTGTATTTGAACCCCCAAGGTACGTCTTTCCTAACCCAAACCACATAGTTCCGGAAAATCTACAAGGTTTAAACTCAATTACATCAGCACTAAAGAGACTAAAGCCCCTTAGAAAAAAAGAGAAAAAAAGGAGGGCGGAGGTAGTAGTAGAAGAATACTTTAAGTCCTTAGGACTTGCCCAAGGACTTAAAAGTATCCTCTCAACTCGTCTCTCCTGGAAATAACCCGACACTTCTCTGCAGATTCACGGTTCTTCTTCACGGCTCTGTGTTAGTCAGCAACATTTATGGAAATCTTCCCCATCACTTTAAAGAAAGATGCTGACGAACAGCAGCGCCTGGGCGTGAACGCTGCACTTGATAGACCTTCTCACCGCCTCTCCGCGAGCTGCGGGCCCAGCACATCACACACACGCACCCCCAGCATTTCTCGAGTCGAGGGGCTTCTGAGGTCATGCTATCTGGCACCCTTTCCGCCCGATGATAGCGACTGCCAGCCTACACGGACTACTTGGGACTTGGAAGGTGACCGCAGCTACCCTCGCCGGCCCACCTACGATGACCACCGCAGCCAAGAAGAAGCCGGCCCGCCGCCCGCCCCTCGGGCCCGGGCTGGCCGCCGGGCTCCCCCAGCATTGGTGCAGGCCGCCACTCGGCTGGCCGCGCCTCAGGACGTCTCTCCTTAGAGTCTCCGCGGGACCCGGCTGCCACACCCGCAAAGCCGCCACTGCAGCTCCCGCCAGGTCCGCAAGAGGGGCAGGCTGCCCCTTCCCAGGGCCAGGAGGAGCTCGAGAACCACCATCAACGCGGCCCTAATCCCGCTCCCACCCACCACTGCCCCGCTCCCTCTGCCCCCCGCCTCCTTCGCTGCCACCGACCGCCTCACCTCCGGATCTCACTAGAGGCCACCGAACCCGGGCGCCAGCGCTCCGCCTGTCTCCAGTCAACGGAGACGCGAAGCGGAAGGAACCTTCGACCTACGCACACTCGGTGCCGGCTGAACCTACGACCAATGAGAGAGGATCGTCCGATCGTCTAGCCAATCAGCTGGGTGCGGCTCGGCCTCACGGGGCTACGTCACGAACGGTCGCCTTAACAACCTCCCACAGCTCTCCCTGCCGCGGAGAACGGGCACCGCACCATCTCTCACCATGGCTCGGCCAACCAATAGCCAGGCGAGTCCCAGAACTAGGGCCTGCCTATTGGTCCAAGGGCCATGGGGGCGCCAGCATGGAAGCTGCTCGGGCGAAGGCGATAGGGGATCAGGCGGGTGGAGTGTCCTACAGGCCAGGACCTGACCTGTGACCATCCTGGCTGCGAGAGTACTATGGGAAGCACCATTGGGAAGCAGGATTGTAGGGTGACGATAAACGTAGGGTCAGGTTGGGGGTAGAAAGCCCAGTTACTTAATGGAGAGAGAGAGATGGAGAGGAGGTGAAGCTGAAAAAAGTGAAGGTGGCAGCGAGGTGTAACCCAAATCTCAAAGCTGACCCATATTCAAAATCTAAAACGACACCTTCCTGAGACTTACCCATGCGTATAGATAGGTCCAGTCACTGGCGCCCCTCAGCACAGTGCTTCTGCGTGGAGCGCTAGTCTCACAACAGTCGATTCTGAAATGCGCCTCTACTGTGTCTTCTGCCTTCTCTCTGTCCTTCCCTCGACTCTGAAATGCGCCTCTCCTGTGTCTTCATTCTCTCTGCCCTCCCCTCGCTGCAGGCCTTTATTATCTCTTAGATGAAATAGTGCAATAGCCTCTTGTATCAGGTCTCTCCCCTCGTAGGCACTTCCATCTTAGGATCTGATTGTTCCAGAGGCCTGCCCCCTGGAATTGCTCCTTGTCTACTGGATTAAAGAACCTGACACCACCAATAGGTCCCCACCCCACATTTCTTGTGTATCTCTCATTACTTACCTATATCAACCCTACATTTCAGCCAAGACTAACAGGCCTTTTCTTCAGTCACACTCAGTAACTTTTTACCTCTCTGCTAATGCTCTCCTTGTTTAATCTGGATATGCCTACCCATTTTAATTGTTTAAATTCTAACTACCCTTTCAGGACCTTTTCATATGCCACCTCCTTTCTTGATTCCTTCAAATACATGTCATTCCTCCCTCCTCTGAACACTCATATTTCCATAGTATTCTGCGACTTGTCTTTTATTATTATGTGGAAATTTCTTAAGAACAGGAATTATAGAGATGCCTGGGCGATTCATTCGGTTAGGCATCTACCTTTGGTGCAGGTCATGATCTTGGGGTCCTGGGATAGAGGCCCTGCTCAGCTGGGAGCCTGTTTCTCCCTCTCCTCCTGCCACTCCCCCTGCCTGTTCTCTCTCTCTCTCCCTCTCAAAAAAAATAAATTTTTTAAAAAGAACAGGAATTTAATCGCTGAATTTTTAAAGTCCTATATTTTGAAACACGGTCCGTGGAACATACTATACACTCAGTAGGAGTTTTAGTAAACTACCATCTTGCTAAATTTTCATAATCCTCATAAAACAGATGTTATCTCCACTTACCTAAAAAAGTTAAGCAACTTGCTATACATCACTTGATAATAATTAGGAAAACTGATATTTGAGCCCACATCTAAAGCTTATGCTGATTCTTCTATATTTCACTGCTTTAGTATAGGTCCTTTATTCACCTCTTTTTACCTAATACTTTTGGATCACCCCTTATATGCAATGCACCATGGTTGGCACTGACAAACATGGTAGAAACTACCTTTATGAACTTTACATCCCTTCACAGAATAAACGGTCATTAAATATTTGTTTAATTAATTATAGTGGAAGGAAACTGTTTTTAGTAAAGAAGATTGTGGTGAACTAACCAATGACTGTAATATTCTGAATCTTACCAAAAGGAAGAGGAAGGAGAAGGAGAGAAGAAGAAGAAAAAGTGGAAGAAGTGGAAGAGGAAGAAAGAGAAGAAGCAGTAGGAGGAGGAGGGGGAGAAGAAGAGAAGGAGAGAAGGAAGGAATGAAGGAACGAAGGAAGAAAAATCTGTAAGTACTGACAGCCCAGAAATTTTGTCTCACTTTTAATGTCCCCGGATTATTACAGAATTTGAAGTTATCATTTACACAAATGCATACTAATATAAATCCAAATAAAGATTATGAAGGTGTTTCCACAAAAGACTCTAGTCCAAGATTTGGAAATTTTCATTCCCAAATTCTGCTTAATTGAGAATTCCAGTGAGTATATGAGTTCAAAAGCAAGCAATAAAGAAAGTTTAATTCTGGTTTTATGTACTTAAAATAACTATCTGGGTCCCAAAATGTATTTCAAAAGAATCTTTATTGCACTTAACTAGTATTTGTACTTAATGATAAATCACAAAATTTGGCATGGACACAAGATAGAAGGGGAACAAGGCAGGTGGGGCCAAGGGAATCTATGTGTCTTGTTGTGGGTTTACTTGCAGAACAAGGAGTTTATAAAAGTACAATTTTAAGAGCCTCCTTTAAAGTAATGCACAGCCCATATTGCCAAGTTAATCCACATTACATTAAGCATTTATATATGTAAAACTTCATTTTTCCCTCTTTTTATGGTCATGCTCATGCTGTCACGCTTTAAGACAGAGAATTATAACAACAAAAAAAATAAGAATAATAATAAATACTTAAGTGACTGTGTCTCAGCCACTTTCTTAAGTGTTTTATTTTTATTATGGTTAATATTATTTATATTAATTCTCATAACACTTATATGAGGAGGGCATGGAGAATCTGCATTTTACAAATGATGAAGCTACAGAAACAGAAAGACTAACTGACCTAAGTTCACACAGCCTGGAAGTGGTAAAGCTGGGAAATGAACTTTGAAATCTGATTCCCAAGTACATGCTCTAAAAACATCCAATGGACTCTTTTGCATTAACGTAACATGTATTGCACTGTATGACACATGTGCTTGTTTAAGCTTCTGACACTCCATTGCAAAAGACCTTTCATAATATCAGCAAAGAGTTGTATCTATATATGAATGTGTGTATATGTATTTATTTATTTCTCATTCACAGTTCCAAGCTGTGTTCAAATTTGTATCTTCCAACCTTAAGCAGTTTTCTCTCTGTCTTACAGAACTTTCTTTTTTTTTTTTTTAAGGGATAATTTTTTAACTAGTGTGTTGTAAGTGATAATTGGCCATTTAGACTTTGGCAGATACTTTGATTGATTGCCTCTCTGCCTAAGGTCAGGAAATATTCACTGAGGGCCTACTCTATGCTAGGCAAAAGGCATCCGAGAAAGCATGGGGCACCTGGCTGGTCAGTCAGTTGAGCATCTTACTCTTGGGGTTATAGGGTCAGGCTCATTGGGATCTGTGCTCCACAGGAAGTCTGCTTAGGATTCTCTCTCTCCCCCTCTGCCTCTGCCTTTCCCCCTCCCCCTGCGGTTTTCTCTCCCTCTCTCTCTCTCTCTCTCTCTCTCTCTCAAATGAATGGATAAATCTTAAGAGAAGGAAAGAGAAAAAAATGAAAGGAAAAAGAAAAGAAAGGCAAGGAGAAGAAAAGAAAAGAAAGCAGATACAAACAGAACCCTTCCAGATAACGTAGTCAGTGCTCTGAGTGAGATCTGCAGAGGGTCCACTGAGAAAAGAGATAAGGTATGGAGTTTGGATGTCGTATATTCTGAACAAGGGAAGGAGGTGAAAGGCTATCAAGCTAATAGGACCAAGATTGTGAGAATACGAGTGGTGGTAAGATGGAAGGAGCACAAAGTTTAATTAAGCAGAAATCTTAAAGTACTGTGGAATATGAGAGATTTAAAAGGTGGGGGAAGTCATGAACACGTTGGGAGAAAATCCCAAGTTTCTACTGTCACCCAAGGTGACATCCTGTAGGGGCTAAAATTCTCAGCTACTCCTCTTCTGCTGCTGATTTAGTTTAGTAGGGAAACTGCTTCTTGTTTGTTCCTAAAACTTCCTAGAACTGCAATCAGCAGCTAGAACCTCTCTTATAAAGTTAGGAGCTAAGGTCTCCACAGGAAAGGGTGCACGTGATTCAAGTTGTCTTCTGCCCACTGAAACTGCTTTTACTGTCTGTGTTTTTGTTTGTTTTCTTCCTCACAGTTCCCCATCCCCCTCTTTAGGCCTCCCCAGCTTTGTAGAACCAGTTGGAAGTAGGTATGTGCTTTGGAATACTTAGTTTTTCTTTTAAAGGAATTTACTCGCCTTAGGAAAAAAGAACGCTCACGCAATGTAGAAGCAGTCTATCTATAATCAGGAGTGAGCATCCTCTATCTCTGAGATTCTTAGGGATCTTAGCTGAGGTGACTGGTTCACAAAGGAGTCGATGAAAGACCAAGAAAGGAGGGGAAAGGAAAAAGGGAAGAGTGAATTTCGACCAAATATGAGCACTATTTTTTCTCCCTCGGTAACAAACATGGTCGTAGTCTCAGTTGTTAAGAAGGGAGCGCACTATTTATAACACAGGCTGTAGCCAGCTCTCTTATTGTGTCCCCATATCTTCCTTCTGTTTACCTTCATCTTCCCAATGCCATCTTCCCCTTCCAGCTTTGAATGGCTGCCAGTTGAGACATAGCAGAAAAGAATTTATTGACAATGGAGGGGAGAAAGGAAGAGCTTGGAAGGAGGTAGATAAGATCACACCAGGCAAGTGTGAAACAAAACAAAGAATAATGACCCAAGGAGGTACTCCTCAGCTTTTCTGAGCAACCCCATTGAAAGAGAAGCTGAAGAGCAATTGCCCAGGGCTGCACACAGTAAGTAATATTTTAATACAAAATTACTGTCACTCATAGGTAAAAGTAGTCCAAGCAGTGTATGGGATCCTAACTATATCTGCCACAAGTTACAATAAATTTGGTTACAAGTAGCAGAGAACCTAAACTAAAAGTGGCTTAAACCAAATAAGCATTTTTTCTTTCTTTCTTGGGTAAAGGAAACTGGAGACAAGTAGTGTTAAGAATAGCAGGGCAGCCGATGCTTCCAAGGACCCTTCTATCTATCTGCTCCACCATCCCTAGCATGTCTTCCATCCTCATGGTCACCTTGAGGTTCAAGATGGCAGATGGAGCTCTGGCCTTTATACCTTCATTTCAACTCTCTGGAAGGAGCAGAATAAAAGCAAGAAGGGGAAAAGGGGCCCTTTCTAGTGGAGTGCACTCCCTTTTCACAGTTTTCATCTCAATGACCAGGAGTACACGGCCATGTCTAGCAACAAGAGAGCTGGGAATATAATCTTTATTTTTAGCAGCAATGTGCCCAGCTCAAACCTGAAGAAAGGCTCCCACTTCTCTGTCTTCTTGTTGTCCCTATACAGGGTGAGCACACATTGAGGACTGAATACAGTTGCTAACTAGTTAACTCAGAAACAGGAAACAATTTTGCTATCAAGAGTATGGGGGCACAGGAAAGGACATAAACCTAAGATCAAAGACATGTTATTTTATAAACATGAGCTTAAAATGTCAATGGAACTCTCATTAACACCTAGACTTGAGTTTTAGCTAAATCCCCAAAAATGTGCACTGATACAAATGGTCCAGTGTAAAGAAGTAATCTGACAAACTAGCAAAACAGGCTCTCTTTTTAGAAAAAATATTGGGCATCTTATCCATTGCTCTGTCTTCAGCACCTGTAACACTGAATGACTGAATTAACAACAGCAACTTTCTAAACAGTTTTATTGTCTTGATTTTCTCATTACACTGACTCCCTGCTTTTTCCTGTGCATTTTAAATACCTAGCATGTTCTCCATGTGATTTTAACTCTGCACAACAATAGGTTCCCACTCTGAAATTTCTTCTGCCTGTGAATCTTACCTCTCTGAGGAGGTTTCCACCTCTTTCCATGTATGTCTCAGCTGGAATAAACTAAAGCTACAGTTAATGGTACTTCCAAAGGCCATTCCTTCGGAGGTCCAGTAAACACTGATAAATCAATCTTGGCTCATCCCTAAAATCTGACTTTTATCCTTCCATTTTGCACTTTCTAGGCTTTGGGTAATTTGTGCTACATCAATGACAGCATGTTATGTGATGTTCTCAGTAAACTCTCCCTGGTTGGGTCCGACCGTGTCTGAAGCTAATTTTTCCCTTCCCATAGAAAGTGAGTAGGATTAGCAAATTATCCACTGTTCTCAGGAAAGGTACTGCCAAGGTCTCTCTGCTTCTTTCAGGAAGATAGGCTTTTCATCTTCCCCAAAGGAAAACATAAAACATGTGCAAATATTCTGCTCAGTGCTCTTTCAGATCTACCTCTTTCTTGTTCTTCTGAAATATATGTCACTATAAATAATGTAGGAAGAAATCTGACCCATATTCACCCAGAAAAGTTAAGAAAATTATAACTGAGGGGCACCTGGGT
This sequence comes from Neogale vison, assembly GCF_020171115.1. Lineage (NCBI taxonomy): Eukaryota > Metazoa > Chordata > Mammalia > Carnivora > Mustelidae > Neogale > Neogale vison. Next base: position 215,450,731 of record NC_058091.1, read on the forward strand.
GGCTCTGTAGTTAAGCGTCTGCCTTCTGCCCAGCTCATGATCCCAGGGTTCTGGAATTGAGTCCCACATCAGGCTCCCTGCTCAGTGGGTAGCCTGCTTCTCCCTCTCCCACTCCCCCTGCTTGTGTTCTCTCTCTTTGTCTCTCTCTCTCTCTGTCAAATAAAAAAATAAAATCTTTTTAAAAATTATAATTGATGTCACCATGGGCTAATAATTTTGCCCTCAGAAAGGTAATGAAAGCAGGCAGGACAACCCCTCTCCTTCCCTGACCCTTTATTGACAAAGTTGTTCTAGAAATTCTAGGTGCTTGGCTCTAGGCCATGTCTCTGCCCTACTCCTGACCAAGAGAAACATCTTTCTTTTGGAATCTAGGACTGTTTGGACTACCAGATGATTCTAGTTTCGGTAAAGAACTCAAAACACGGATGGCAATACCTGACCACTGTGTGACATTATGTTTAATAGGGAATAAAGTGAGAGTAAAGTTGTTTGACTGGTCTCTGTCTTTAGGTGGCCTTCTCAAGGCGGTGAAAAGAAAAATAGATAAGTACAGTGTGGTACAGAGAAGGAAGGCATCCCGATTCTGACAGGCCTCAGGTACAGTGAAGCGTTCCTCTCCACTCTTTTCCTCCCGACTGAGCCACTACCATCTGGTCCACTCTTCTCCAGCAGGCCCAGCAGAGTCTAAAACTTCAACCTGCCTCTTTAGTGGATCTTTTTCCTCCTTTTTTTTTTTTTAAATTTTTTAAATTTTTTTAAAAATTTTTATTTATTTATTTTTTAAATCTTTTTCCTCCTTTACCATAGGAAGGGAGTAGGACTGTCTTGGTTTGGATTCCCCAAAGGTAAAGACTGAGTCAAAATCTGGAGTGCAATGGCTTCTTTGGGGGATGACCCTGGAAAGTCAGAATAAGAATGCAAAGTGTAGAAGGGAAGAAGGAAGGGCCAATATCCAGCTAGTTACCATTGTGGGCAAGTGGGGCTCAATCCTGCTGGGGACCCTCTGAGGAGCCTTGTAGAATGAACCTCTGAAGGATGGCTAGGTGAGGTGGGAATATTTATTCACCAACCCCAGTCCCTCTTTGGTTGAGAAATGCCTTCTGGAGCACACTTCTAGCTGTGTGTTTGTGTGTGCAAGGACTGAGCTACTGATGCTATGGAAAAACCCTGAGGCAAAAAAGTTGAAAGACCTGATAGTGGGCACGTAAAGAGAGAAGATTTCAACCTGCCAGGAATTTTTGACCACACTTGCAGCTGAAGGTGGCACATAGGTAAGAGATGTGACAAGTAACTCATTTGCTATGAGGACTGCATTATGAGTTACCATACCAGTCTTCTTGTTCTTTTACTTTCCCATTGGGTACATCCCTAAGGTACTTTAAGAGATGGCCTGAAACTGTTCCCCCTGAAATTGTTATGATTGCCTCCTCATGGCTAGGCAGTAGTATTCCATTCATCAATCACGTTCTAAAAGTGTCTGATTTTCTCACTCTGGTTATCCTTGGCCTCTGAGTTGACCTGGCCCCAGTAACTGGTAACAGTCAACATTTGTAAGCTTGCAAGTGCTCTAGCTTACCGATGGAAAGGGGTCAATATATACTTGTTGATGATTCTAACAGGGAAACTCTAACTCTTAGAAACACTGTTAAGCAGGAACTTGTCTAGTCATATAAAATCAACAAACATTTCTTGCAGTAAGTATTTCAAAAAAAGGAAAAGAGAGCAGATGGGCAGTTAAATAGAAATTCATGGAACTTTCATGCACAGATGGAGTTACAATGTTTCTGGTATCTAAAATCTCATCTTGCCAGACAGAGGAGTCATATTGATCTCAGGGGCGGAGCAGGGTCGGGAGTGGGGGGTTGGTTCTAAAATCAGTGTAAAAATGAAATTCCAGTAAAATATCAGAGGTGTGTGTGTGTGTTTTAACAGTGTGGGGAAGGAAAATATCAGAGTCAAAAATTCTTAAAATCTCTTTATATTTCATAAAATACAGTGTGCATATTTTTTTACAGGTTGGACAGAAATTCTTATGCACACTAGGTGTGAAACCCTTGAATATTGGGAGAGTCTACCTAAAAATAGTTAAGTATGTTCAATCTTTCTGCCTTTAAGATTCAACTATTAAATCCTAAAATGAATGAGAGGTAGGTGGTGAAGGCTACTATGCTCTTGCTTGTCTACAGGATGGCTCAAAGCTGTGTCACCCCACTCTGTGCTATTAGATTTGAGATGTGTTGTTGTCAGCATTCACCCATTACTGGTGATATGTTCTGCAAATACTTTCTTCCAGTTGGTCATGTGTCCTTTGACTTGGCTTATGGTGATTTTTTTCCATGCAAAAAGATCTTTAAAAACTTTTTAATGAAGTCTTTCTTTCCTTGCATCTGGATTTTGAATTATAGGTAAAAAGCCTTTTTTCACACCCCAGTAGAAAAAGAATTTATCTGCATTTTCTTTTAGTACTTATTTGGGTTTATTCTTTACATCAAGATCTCTACTTCCTTTGGAGTCTATTCCTGTGTGTAGTGTGAGGTGTAGATACAATTTTATCTTCTGTCAAGTGGTTATATTCTGGTTTTATTATACACATTCTGGTTTTATTATACACAAAACACTGTGTTCTCTTCAGTCACGCATTCATAAGTTCTCTCATAGGCTGAGTCACCTCTGCCAATAGTGAGTCACATTCATTTTTTTTGTTTGGTTTCAAAGAGTACTATTCTCTAGAACTGTTTATAGATTCTAGGGGTGTCCCTTATTTGGAGTCCTTGTGCTTCATGAACAGAATACTGTGTTTGGAAAGCATTTTCTGATGGTCCGGCCCTGCTCAGTGATTGCAGAAATTTTAAATAAGGTGGATGATATGGTTCCCATGTTTTAAAGAGTTCATCTGGTGGAAGCACTTGTGGACTGATTAGAAAACAATGAAAAGCAACATAGAAAGTGGAATTTACATTTTGGTTACTGCCTCCTACCAGAAGGTATTTCTCTGTACTAAGACCATGGGTGTTTATGGAGGAGCTGCTTTTGAAGAGTTCATTTCAGCTGCAGGTAATGGAGAACGTAACTCCCACAGGCTTAAACATATTTTCTCCTCTTATATCAAGAAATTTGTAGGTAAGTGGTTACAAGCATTGGTTCACTAGTTCACTGTCAGGGATAGCACCTCTACCATTGTGTTGGCCTTTGGCACATGGTTCCAAGATGGTTGCTGAAGCTCCAGGCATTACATCCAGGTCCTAGAGAGTAGTAAAATATGTGAGCTCAAAATATAACACTCTGGCATAAAAATTATTTTGAGCTCGAGACATTTGAAATATAGCAGATCAAAAAAGGGCATTGTAACTTTCCATTTTCTTCTTGAAAGCAGGAGGTATACCAGGAAGAAAAGGACATTCTTTTTTTTTTTTTAATTTCTTTTCAGCGTAACAGAATTCATTGTTTTTGCACCACACCCAGTGCTCCATGCAATACATGCCCTCCTTAATACCCACCACCTGGCTCCCCCAATCTCCCACCCCCTGCCCCTTCAAAACCCTCAGATTGTTTTTCAGAATCCATAGTCTCTCATGGTTCACCTCCCCTTCCAATTTCCCTCAACGCCTTTTTCCTCTCCATCTCCCTATGTCCTCCATGTTATTTATTATGCTCCACAAATAAGTGAAACCATATGATACTTGACTCTCTCTGCTTGACTTATTTCACTCAGCATAATCTCTTCCAGTCCCGTCCATGTTGCTACAAAAGTTGGGTGTTCATCCTTTCTGATGGAGGCATAATACTCCATAGTGTATATGGACCATGTCTTCCTTATCCATTCGTCCGTTGAAGGGCATCTTGGTTCTTTCCACAGTTTGGTGACCGTGGCCATTGCTGCTATAAACATTGGGGTACAGATGGCCCTTCTTTTTACTACATCTATATCTTTGGGGTAAATACCCAGTAGTGCAATTGCAGGGTCATAGGGAAGCTCTATTTTTAATTTCTTGAGGAATCTCCACACTGTTCTCCAAAGTGGTTGCACCAACTTGCATTCCCACCAACAGTGTAAGAGGGTTCCCTTTCTCCACATCCTCTCCAACACATGTTGTTTCCTGTCTTGCTAATTTGGGCCATTTTATCTGGTGTAAGGTCGTTTCTCAATGTGGTTTTTATTTGAATCTCCCTGATGGCTAGTGATGATGAACATTTTTTCATGTGTCTACTAGCCATTTGTATGTCTTCATTGGAGAAGTGTCTGTTCATATCTTCTGCCCATTTTTTTATATGATTATCTGTTTTGTGTGTGTTGAGTTTGAGAAGTTCTTTATAGATCCTGGATATCAACCTTTTGTCTGTACTGTCATTTGCAAATATCTTCTCCCATTCCGTGTGTTGCGTTTTTGTTTTCTTGACCGTTTCCTTTGCTGTGCAGAAGGTTTTGATCTTGATGAAGTCCCAAAAGTTCATTTTCACTTTTGTTTCCTTTGCCTTTGGAGACATATCTTGAAAGAAGTTGCTGTGGCTGATATCAAAGAGGTTACTGCCTATGTTCTCCTCTAGGATTTTGATGGATTCCTGACTCACGTTGAGGTCTTTTATCCATTTCGAGTTTATCTTTGTGTGTGGTGTAAGAGAATGGTCAAGTTTCATTCTTCTACATATAGCTGTCCAATTTTCCCGGCACCATTTATTGAAGAGACCGTCTTTTTTCCACTGTATATTTTTTCCTGCTTTGTTGAAGATTATTTGACCATAGAGTTGAGGGTCCATATCTGGGCTCTTTACTCTGTTCCACCGGTCTATGTGTCTGTTTTTATGCCAGTACCATGCTGTCTTGGTGATCACAGCTTTGTAATAAAGCTTGAAATCAGGTAAGGTGATGCCGCCAGCTTTATTTTTGTTTTTCAACATTTCCTTAGCAATTCGGGGTCTCTTCTGATTCCATACAAATTTTAGGATTATTTGCTCCAGCTCTTTGAAAAATACTGGTGGAATTTTGATCAGAATGGTATTAAAAGTATAGATTGTTCTAGGCAGTATAGACATTTTAACAATGTTTATTCTTCCGGTCCAAGAGCATGGAATGGAATTTTGCGTCTTCTTCAATTTCTTTCATGAGTGTTCTGTAGTTCCTCGAGTACAGATCCTTTACCTTTTTGGTTAGGTTTATTCCCAGGTATTATGGTTCTTGGTGCTATAGTAAATGGAATCGATTCTCTAATTTCCCTTTCTGCATTTTCATTGTTAGTGTATAAGAAAGCCACTGATTTCTGTACATTGACTTTGTATCCTTCCACGTTACTGAATTGCTGTATGAGTTCTAGTAGTTTGGGGGTGGAGTCTTTTGGATTTTCCATATAAAGAATCATGTCATCTGTGAAGAGAGAGAGTTCGACTTCTTCATTGCCAATTTGGATACATTTTATTTCTCTTTGTTGTCTGATTGCTGTTGCTAGGACTTCTAATACTATGTTGAACAAGAGTGGTGAGAGTGGGCATCCTTGTCATGTTCCTCATCTCAACGGGAAGGCTGTGAGCTTTTTCCCATTGAGGATGATATTTGCTGTGGGTCTTTCGTAGATAGATTTAATGAAGTTCAGGAATGCTCCCTCTATCCCTATACTTTGAAACGTTTTAATCAAATGCTTTTTTGTCAAATGCTTTTTCTGCATCAATTGAGAGAACCATGTGGTTCTTCTCTCTTCTCTTACTTATTTGTTCTATCACATTGATTGATTTGCGAATGTAGAACCATCCTTGTAGCCCAGGGATGAATCCCACCTGGTCATGGTGGATAATCTTTTTAATGTGCTGTTGGATTCTGTTTGCTAGGTTCTTGTTGAGAATCTTAGCATCCATTCTCAGCAGTGATATTGGAGAAAAGAACATTCTTATGACCAGAGATGGGAAGCTGAGGCCATGGAAAATCTGTACAAACAGACCTTGTCAAAATAACCCTCATCTGGGCACCTGGGTGGCTCAGTGGGTTAAGCCGCTGCCTTCGGCTCGGGTCATGATCTTAGAGTCCTGGGATCGAGTCCCACATAGGGCTCTCTGCTCAGCAGGGGGCCTGCTTCCCTTCCTCTCTATCTGCCTGCTTCTCTGCCTACTTGTGATCTCTGTCTGTCAAATAAATAAATAATATCCTTAAAAATAAAATTTTAAAATAACCCTCATCTTCCTTTAGCTTTCCCATATGTTTTAGTTACTTTTTCACCATCACTACTCTTTATTCAACCTAGTATAAAAACAAGGGGATCCAACCACTTTTTGAGACTTCATTTTCCTATGAAGTCTCCCTGCATATGTAAATACAAAAATTGCATGCCTTTGTCCTCTTAATCAACTGAAGAGACCAGCCAGAGACTCTAAAAGAATGGAGGAAAAGTTTTGCCTCTCCTACAGCTTAAAGGAAGAACCTCAAAGGGGAAGGGGCATGCCAGTTGCAGCTATCTCTTTTATGAGAAAAAAACTTGCCCTATACTTCTTCAGAAGCCTTCTGCTTTTGTCTCCTTGGTCAGAACTCTATCAGTTGGCCACTGTCAGATGCAAGAGAAGCAGGGAAAAAGAATATTTAAATTCTGCAAACTCTATCAGGAGAAGATACAAGGGAGAGGGATTTAGGTATGTCTACTCAAGTCAGCCAGTCAGTGGAGGAGTCTGCCACAATGAAAGATCTCTTTTCTGCTTTCTGAAAGCAGTGCTTGGTATGGTACAAATCTGAAAATGCAAGGTCAGATCTTGTAAAATCTAAGAAAAAGTTTAAGTAAGTAGGTTTCAGGGAGAGTAAAAACTTCGACAGCATGAGTTCATGGATCTTCTGGTTCAAGTTCTGTTATGAGAGTAGTCCCCCCTCATCTTCAGGGAATAAATACATTCCAAGACCCCCAACAGAAGCCTGAAACGCAGGTGGTACCAAACCTGGATATACCAGGTTTTTCCCCATATATACATATATAGATATATAGGATAAAGTTTAATTGATTAATTAGGTACAGTAAGAGATTAAATATAACTAAAAATAAAAGATAACAATTACAGCAATATACAGTAATAGAAGTTATATGAAGGTGGCTTTTCTCTCTCTCTCAAAATATCTTATACTGTACCCACCTTCATCTTCTTGTGGTGATCTGAAATGAAGAATGCCTACATGGTGAGATGCCATGAGGTGATTGAATGAATAGGCACTGTGATATCTGATGATTCATGAGAAGGAGGCTCATCTGCTTTGGGATCCTGATCCAGGCTGACTATGGGGAGACTGAAACCTCAGAAAGCAAAACTGCAGATGATGGAGAAGTATTGGGATGGCTGGCAGCTCCCAACTGCAGGCTCTATACCTCACAATTCAAGTTCATGTGAGAGAGGCTAGCTGGGCCAGCGTCGGTTATCTGCTCACTCCTAGTGAGGTTACAGTTGCAGCTATCTCTTTTATGAGAAAAAAACTTGCCCTATACTTCTTCAGAAGCCTTCTGCTTATGTCTCCTTGGTCAGAACTCTATCAGTTGGCCACTGTCAGATGCAAGAGAAGCAGGGAAAAAGAATATTTAAATTCTGCAAACTCTATCAGGAGAAGATACAAGGGAGAGGGATTTAGGTATGTCTGATTGCTGTGGGATTATTCCTGGGGACACTGAGGCAAAGGGGACAGCATATTTTAGTGTATGTAAGTATAAGTAACATAAACATGTAAACAATGTAATATTCTTGTATGTGATCATTGATGGTGTTGTCAGATCTAGAAACGCAAAGACAACTCCCCTTTAAATAATTTAGGGCAATCTTTTTGCTGTTGAGTAGGAATATCTTGATTCCTGGTTTCAGAAATTTAGCAACTGATGGGTTGAATTGTTTAGTTTTTGTTTTGTTTTGTACTGTTTGGGATACTGTGGTATAATAAAAAATAAATAAATAAAGATTTGAAGGATGAGTGGCTCAGTCAGTTAAGCATCTGCCTTCACCTCAGGTCAGGATCCCAGGGTCCTGGAATCGAGTCCCCCGCTGAGCAGGGAGCCTGTTTCTCCCTATGACTGCTACTCCCCCTACTTGTGCTCTCTGTCTCTGATAAATAATTCAATAAAATATTTTTTAAAAATAATAAATATTTGCTCTTGTCCAGCTTCCTGGCACACAACTACTTAAATCCTCAGAATCTGTGAAGCAATGAGCCTTGTGTATGCTAATGAATGACTAGTGCCTGAGGCCTCTGGATACCATCAGGATGGAGGCTGGTCACCAGAAAGAACGAGGTATGATTAAGTTAGAATTTTCAGCACCTGCCCCCCTTCGCAACCCACCTTCAGCGAGGGAAGAGGGGCTAGAGATTGAGTTAATCACCGACGGCTGATGATATAATTGATCATATCTATGTAATGAAATCTCCATAAAAATCCCTAAACAGTGATCATCAGAGAGCTTCTGGGGTGCTGAACACATCAAGGTGCTGAGAGGGTCATGTGCCCTGAGAGCTCATGGAAGCTCCCCCATAGTTTGCCCCGTGTATCTGTTCCATCTGGCTATTCCTGAACTGTATCCTTTATTAAAACAAAACAAAACAGGTGATATAAAGTTCTATGAGTCATTCTAGTGAATTATCAAACCTGGGAGGGGGTTTATAGGAATTCCCAAATTAATAGTGAGTTGGTCAGAAGCACACATGACTGGTACCTGAATTGGGGGCAATCTTGTGGGACTGTGCCCTTTACTTGCAGAGATCTGACTCTAATGCCCAGTAAATAGTATTGACATTGAATAGAATTATAGGTTACCCAGTTGGTGTCAGAGAGTTGGAGAAGCATTGTCAGAAAAGACATCACACATTTGGTCAGAAATGTTAGGAGAAAAAACAGCTTGGGGATACCAACAGAGCAAAAAAATGTAGAGGATGAGTTAAACCACTCTGGAGGCCTCCCACCATAATACAGGAGGACCAGATTACCCAAGAGAGGGAACCACCCTTGACCTGTAATAGTGAGTTCAAAAGACAGATGATGGTAGAGTTAAGAACTATGAGCTTCAACACAGAAAGAGACAATGCTTCAGAGAGATCAAGGATGAGAGTTATGGATGAAAAGGAGTTTAGAAGGACTTGAGGCATGGCAGCAATTTGATTAATGGCTCAATGGTTGATGTTTATGGCCAGCTATAGGGCTGAGGTCCGAGACCTGAAAGCAGATTGGGCATGCCAGAGCTCAGGAAGGGTGACATATTTAGGGCTGGAGTAAGTGATACAGGACCAGAGACAAGTTGGATCCAAGTCATGTTCCTGAGAAGAATTGCTTCAAAAGCCAATTTACCAATTGACCAATTTGCTGAAAGCTGCCAAGCACTTTAAATGAGTCTACAACAATGTCAGGTTTCTGACTTTCAGAAACCAGAGCTAACTCCAAGACTATTGGGGATCTGAACATCTGATTTGGTTAGAACTTCTCAGCCTACACCAAGTGGGTTAGTCAGTGATGGAACTCCAAGAAATGCATAGTTACAAGATTATTTTCCCATCATTTTATAGGAGTTTATGTAGCTATATAATTAAACAGATGGAGATAGTCACAGAGTTTCTTGAAAGTTTTTTACAGCCTTCTGGGACCATCAGTGCTTGGGAAGTAGCTGGGGAGAAAAGTGCTGATGCATTTTTATCTTCTGCCTTTTTATCTTCTGCTCCCTTCTGGCCCACACTCTAGGAGTGTCTCCCACCTGTGTTATGTCCTCATGAACTATAGCTGTGGACAGTAAGCCAAAGGCAGGTGTAGATGTAAGTTGTAGAGTTGGCCCCCTCCTGCATGTGAGAAATGGATATTTATGTCTGGCTGCTTGCTCTGTGTTTACCTAGAATAAGGACATTGCAGAGAAGTTCCAAATGCAGTACTTACAGAAGAGCAGAGTGTTTTTGTGGCTCGTTCCTGACATGGGATTTGGGCTCTTGACTGGGCTGTCCATGTGGAGACATCTGTCTCTGCAAGCTTCTTCCCTGGGGCATTCTGTGGATGGGAAGACTGTATCTATTGACAAATGGTGCCCTATACCCTGTGATTCTCAGTAAATGATTATTAGTGAGCTTAAGTGTTTTGAAGGTACAGAGCTCTCATTGGTGATCAAAACACACTGTGTACAAAGCCTTGAGTAAATGTTTGAGGGCAGAAAGGATGAACTCTGATGCACAGAGGTTTGTGGATTTCTCCATATATTTTGAAGAGTAATGAGGATTATTTCTCCATATCGTAGATCATACACATATGAACAGATGGCCCTAAATAGGAGTTCTCAACTTGAGCATTTAACATTTTGGGACTAGATAATTCTTTGTTGTTGAGGATGGAGAGTATCCTGTCCAATACAGAATGTTTAGCAGGTCCCTAAACTCTCTCTGCTAGATGCCAATAGCAAATACTGCACCCCACTCCAACTCCTGCCCTAGTTGTTACAATCAATAATGTCTCCAAATATTACTAAATATTTTCTAGGATGCAAAATCACCTTAAGTTGAAAACCACTGCTCCAGAGTTTAGACAGGCAGCCTAATTTAACCATGAGCAAGAGGAGAAAAAATGGCATGGCAGCTAGAGAAACATACCATACTAAAACAATAAATGAATTAAGTAAGCTAGCAAGTAAAATATAGACAGTGAATCCACTCTAGAAGAAAATACAACCCAAGGAAAAGAACATTCTCCCAACGCCTTCTCGTTATAAGAATAGTATAGTAATATAAATTCAATAGAATACAAATTCATAGACTAGATGATTAAATAGCAGAATGGACTGAAAAAGGAAGTTGCAGCACTAAGGAAATGAATTGGGCTCCAAAATAATGCCATTAGAGAACTGACAAATTTTAAATATCAATGAATTTGCTAGACAGAATTAAAATATGCAATTATTGGTAAAGAGAAAGGTTTGGGATGTCATAGACAATGGAAAGTGAAAAAACAAATCAATTAAAGCAATGAGAAAATAAAATATAAATATGTAGGGCATAAAAAGATTAGCTAACATAAGAATAAGTTGATATCCTTGAAGTAAAGAACTCTCCAAATCAGACAAAACAAGTATTCAGAAACAAGATGGGAGATGTTGATAAATGATAATGCTGAATGATGTATACATGGGATTTCATTATACTATTTCCTCTCTATTTATGTATGTTATAATTAAAAGTTTTTAAAATATTTTATTTTATTTATTTGACAGAGAGAGATCACAAGTAGGCAGAGAGGCAGGCAGAGAGAGAGAGAGAGAGAGGAGGAAGCAGGCTCCCTGCTGAGCAGAGAGCCTGATGCGGGACTCGATCCCAGGACCCCGAGACCATGACCTGAGCCGAAGGCAGCGGCTCAACCCACTGAGCCACCCAGGCGCCCCCTAATTAAAAGTTTTTTAAAGCAACAAAAAATATACTAGAAAAACATTTGTGAATTCAATATATTGACATGCCAAGTGAAAGGACATTCAATGGATCAGAAAAAAATGGAAAGAAAGAATGTTGCAATTAAGACATTGTCTGGTTCAGTTGCTAAGCTTCATATATAAGGAGAAAAGTCTTTATTTTTTTTAAAGATTTTATTTATTTATTTTGAGAGAGACAGGACAAGCAGGGAGAAGCACAGAGATAGAGGGAGAAGCAGGCTCCCTGCCAAGTCCCTGATGGGGGACTTGTGATTCCAGGACCCTGGGATCATGACCCGAGCTGAAGTCAGATACTTAACAGACTGAGCCACCCAGGCATCCCAAGAAAGAAGTCTTTAGATTCCAGGCACAAAAGGCATAAGAAAAAAAATATTTAACTTAGATTTCTCTATAGAAACATTTAATACCAGAAGACATTACAGTTATGCCTATAAGCTCTTTAAAAAAAAAAGTATGACACAAAAATACTATATGCATCCAGGTTGAATGTAATTGAAAATGCAGCAGACAGAAATTCCTAAACGTGGAATTACTTAAGGAATGTAACACTCAGTCTTTCATAAAAAAATGTATAGATGATAAATCCAGCTAATGAAGAGAGGATCTGGAAATCAGTATTAAGAGGGCAAAAGGCAATCCAAGGCTGCAAGGAAATGGAGGAATATTTACACATTGCTGGAAGGAAAATATATATGACCAAAATCTACTGAAACTGAGCAAGTTGTTCTTCAAGTACAGAGGTAAAAGGCAGACTTTATTAGGATGAAGATACACACAGAGTACAGCACTCATGAGTGTTCTTGGATATGTTACTTGTTGAAGAAATTCAGTGAGCCAAGAAACAAATGAAAATAGAGAGCCCAACCAGGGAGAAAATACAGTAATAAGACTAGTAAATTTATATCAATTTAAACAGAGAATTAAGACTAATTAATTGGCAAAAATTATAATTATATAACTATATAAATATACACTTAACCATAACTATAACCTCCAATAATATAAAAATAATGTAACTAAGAAAAATAAGGTGATGGGTATAGAGAACAAAAAGAATACATAATCAATACAATAAGACTGACAATTTTGTTGTATTTCCTAGCAAGCTGGAAGTCAATCCATGTTTGATTAGTCAAAGTATCTTTGACCACAGTGGAATTTAACTAGAAATCACAAAAATTTCCTTATAACCTAAAAATTAAATGATACACTTCAAATATCCATGGGTCAAAGAAATAATCACAAAGCACATTAAAAAAATTGTTTGAGCTGAATGATAATAGAGATTCAATATATCCAAACCTGTGAAATGTGGCTATAGTGGCACTTAGAGGAGAATTTGTCTCTTAAATGCATATATATTTTTTTAAATGCATATATTTAGAATAGAAAAAAATGCTAAAAAATCAGTTACTTAAATTTCCTTGTCAAGAGGCTAGGAAAAGTAGGTCAAATTAAACCTAAAGAAAGTAGAAAGAAGGAAATAATAAAGATGAGAGTATAAATCCATAAAATAAATAACATACAATAGAGAAGCTAAGCTAAAAGTTGGGTGTTTAAAAAGATGAAGAAAATTGATAAATCTAACAAGACTGAATAAGAAAAAAAAGAACAAATAGAAATTAACAATATTCAGGGTGAAAAAGGAGATCATTAGAACATGTTAATATTTTAAAAATGAGATAGTATCATAAACAGCTTTATGCTAATAAATTTGACAATTTATATAAATGATAATTTTTCTGAGAAACACAATGAAAGTATAATAGAAAATCTGAGTAATCTAATATCTATCAAGGAAACTGAGTCTACCATTAAACACTTTCCCACAAAGAAAATCCCAAGCCCAGGGGCATCTGGGTGGGTCAGTCAGTTAAGAAGCAGCGTTTGGCTCAGGTCCTGATGCTTGGGTCCCGGGATGGAGCCCCATGTGCGGTTTCCTGCTCAATGGTGAGTCTGCTCCCCCCTCTGCTCCTCCCCACCCTCTTGTGCCCCCCCACACTCTCTTTCTCAAATAAATAAAATCTTAAAAAAAAAATCCCAAGCCCAGAATACTTCACCAATGAGTACTCCCAAACATAGAGTGAAGAAATTAAACCAATCTCGTATAAAATATTCAAGAAAATTAGAACAGAAAAACATTTTCCAACTTTTATTTTAATGAGCATAACCACAATACCGAAATTTGAAAAGGACATTATAAGGAATGAAAATTACATCCAATCTCTCTCAAGAACATAAATGCAAAAATCCCAACAAAAAGATTGAAAATTAAATGCTATGAAACAGAAAAAGGACAATATACTACATACAAGTGAGATTTAATTGAGGAATGCAATAGTTGTTTAACATCTGAAAAGCAAGTGTTTTAATTCACCATACTAAGAGAAAAATAGTATTTTAAAAAATATTTTATTTATTTATTTGATAGAGAGATCATGAGTAGGCAGAGAAGCAGGCAGAAAGAGGGGGAAGCAGGCTCCCTGATGAGCAAAGAGACTGATGTGGGGATCGATCCCAAGACCCTGGGATCATGACCTGAGGCGAAGCCAGAGGCTTTAACCCACTGAGCCACCCAAGTACCCTGAGAAAAATAGTATTATTATTTCAGTGGATTCAGAACAAATATTTTTATAAAATTTGGTACTCACCCATGATTAAAATCTCATAACAAATAGATAGGAATTCCCTATTCTGGTGGGAGAAAAGAAAAAGAAGAAAATAATTTTAACAAATTTTTCTACACATGAAAAATACTTTGCTATAACAAATTTCAAACACACAAAAATTGGTAGGGAAACATAAGCAATGTTCCTGCACCCTCCAACCATCTTCCTTTGTGGCCAATCTTATTTCAGTTATACCTGTATCTGCTTCCCCTACTCCCATATATTTTTCTTTTAATTTAAGTTCTTGTTTGTTAACTTCTAGAGCAACATTAGTTTCAGGAGTAGAATTCAGTGATTTATTACTTACATATAACACCCAGGCTCTTCACAAGTACCTTCCTTAATACCCATCACCCATTTAACCCCTCCCTGCCCACCTCCCTCCACCAATCTTCAGTTTGTTCTCTACGGTTAAGATGGTTTGTCTCCATCTCCCCCCCGCTACCCTTTCCTTATGTTCAGCTGTGTTGTTTTTAAATTCCACATATGATTGAAATCATACAATATTTCTCTTTCTCTGACTGACTTATTTTGCTTAGCATAATACACTCTAGCTCCATCCACATCATTACAAATGGCAAGATTTCATTCTCTCTGCTTGACTTATTTCACTCAGAGAGTCAATTATCATATGGTTTCACTTATTTGTGGAGCATAACAAATAGCATGGAGGACAAGGGGTGTTAGAGAGGAGTAGGGAATTTGGGTAAATTGGAAGGGGAGGTGAACCATGAGAGACTATGGACTCTGAAAAACAATATGAGGGGTTTGAAGTGGCGGGGGGGTGGGAGGTTGGGGTACCAGGTGGTGGGTATTGTAGAGGGCACGGCTTGCATGGAGCACTGGGTGTGGTGAAAGAATAATGAATACTGTTTTTCTGAAAATAAATAAATTGGAAAAAAAAAGATTTCATTCTCTTTGAATGAAATATTCAAAGTAATATTTCCGTTGAGTAATATTCCATTATGTAATACTCCGTTATGTACACCTACAACATCTTCTTTATCCATTTGTCAGTTGATGGATGTTTAGACTCTTACCCTAATTTGGCTATTGTTGCTAATGCTGCTATAAACATCAGGGTGCATGTTCTCCTTTGACTCTGTATTTTTGTATCCCTTGGGTAAATGCCTAGTAGTGCAGTTGCTGGACTGTAGCGATTTTGTGTCAGATATATCATTTACAAATATCTCCTCCCATTCCATAGGTGGCCTTTTAGTTCTGTTGACTGTTTCCTTTGCTGTGCAGAAGCTTTTTATTTTGAAGTCCTATTAGTTCCCATTAGTTCATTTTTGCTTTTGTTTCCCTGCCTCCAGTGTCTAGTAAGAAGATGCCACAGCCAAGGTCAAAAAGGGTGCTGCCTGTGTTCTCCTCTAGGGTTTTGATGGTTTCCTGTCTCCCATATAGGTCTTTAATCCATTTTTAATTTATTTTTGTGTATGGTGTGAAAAGGGGGTCCAGTTTCATTCTTTTGCATGTAGCCATCCAGTTTATGCAACACCATTTGTTGAAGACACTGTCTTTTTGCCATTAGATACTCTTTCCTGCTTTGTCAAAGATTAGTTGACCATAGGGTTGTGGGTCCATTTCTGGGTTTTCCATTCTGTGATAGACAAATAATTTGTGATATGTTTCCACAATTAAATACTGTGTATATAACAATGAGAACAAATGAGCTGCAACTATAAGCAACAGTATGGATAAATTTCACCAACATAATTTTGGGGGAAAAGCCAACACAAAACAGTAAATACTATGTGACTCAACTTCATGAAGTTTTGAAACAGGCAAAACAAATCTGTACTATTTGAAGACAGTGCAGTGATTATCTGTAGGTAGAAGAGGGACTGGAGGGATGCAGGAAGGGGTTTCTATGTGCTAGTAAAGTTCTATTTCTTTTCTTTTAAAGATTTTACTTATTTGAGAGAGAGAGAGAGAGAGAGAGAGAGAGCGAGCATGAGTAGGGGGAGGGGCAGAAGATGAGGGAAAGAAAGAATCCCAAGCAGACTCCCCACTGAGCAGGGAGTCCAATGAGGAGCTTGATCCCAGGACCCTGGGATCATGACCTGAGCCGAAGGCAGATGCTTTAACAGACTGAGCCACCCAGGCAAACCCCTACTATAGGAAACATTCTTAATGTTCAGGTTCCAAACCACAACCATTCATTCATTCCACAAATACTTATTAAGTGTTTACTCTGTGTCAGACACTGAGGACACAAAGCTGAATAAGACCAAAAATCCTTGGCTTCAAGGAGCCAACAACCTGGTGTTTTGAAACAAGTTAATTAGCTATTATAATATAGGAGGAACTACCAGAGAGATCTGAAAAATGCTGCAAAAGCTCCCAGACTTCAAGCCCAAATTTCCCACAGCCTCCAGGACATATCTAGGGAAACATACTACAGGCAGCTCTAACAAAATGTGACTGAAACCTAACTGCAACTCCCCTTCCCTCCCACTCCCCAAGCCTATTCTTCCTTCTTTAGTGTAGTACCAGAGAGAATGAGCCATGTGCATATGGCCACAGACCCTTTCTATATTGGTGATGGTGAACCCCCACACCCAAAGATCTTGCTGACTGTGGAAGTCTCAAGTATTTACCTTATCTATAGATTGCCTCAGCCAACTGGATGAAAATTGAGCACCTGCCTAAAGACAGCCATTCCAGAAATAGATCCTAAGTGCCCTGATAGGAAAACTCAATTATAATAGGGACAATTATGGGTTAGGCCAATTCTCTTCCTAGGAAATTTGAATGATAGGTCTGAGGAAAGAACCAAGCAGATGGTAGCAGGGGCAGAATCCAAAAGACACTCAGAACAGAGTACACAGAAGCCATGAGTAAGCAGAAACTATGAGTAAGTAGTAGACCTGAGGCAGAGGGTGAGATAGTTGGTAGTAACAATACAGGGAAAGAGAGAAGCTGTCACCATAAATGCAAGGGCCCATCAAACTGCTGTAAGAATATGGACACCTGGCTTAGCTAATTTACTGTCCTCACTAGGCCCAAGACTCTGCAGCCCAGAAATCCTTGTATCCTTATTTCATTCATGAACATACCATAAACCGCTGAAATTAAGTTCCTTAATTGTAACCTGAGTAACTCTGTTCTTTCCCACAAAAATTGCCTACTTAGTTCTATTCTCCAGAGTCAGTTAAAGCTGATGTCTAAAATCACTCTCCTACTCCCTTTACCCCAGTCCCTGAGTCCTGCACTTCTTACCTTTTGATTTTCTTATAATCCATCCTCTCCATTCAACCCTTATTAATCTGCTTTGGTTCTTCTTTTTTTTTTTAATATTTTATTCACTTATTTGACAGACAGAGATCACAAGTAGGCAGAGAGAGAAAGGAGAAAGCAGGCTCCCCGAGGAGCGGAGAGCCCGACTCAGGGCTCGATCCCAGGAACCTGGAATCATGACCTGAGCCGAAGGCAGAGACTTTAACCCACTGAGCCACCCAGGCACCCCTCTGCTTTGGTTCTTGACCACCACTATTTCTCATCTGATTTCCATGCCTTCAATCCCACTTCCCCATCTTTCATGCTGCCTCCAGAGAGACTGGTTTGAAAACAGCTTAATGAAAGGTGCCTAAATAGTCATTATTTGAAAATGATTTTGTTTACATAGAAGTCCAAAAAGAATCCATGGAAAAACTTCTAGAAAAAGAAAAGAAAAGAAAAACTGGGACTTGATAAAGTGGCTGAATAAAGTAAAACATTAAAAAAAAAAGTCTTTATAAGGAAACATAAAGCAAAAGTAATCGTCTTCATGACAGCAACCAAAATATCTAAAATACCATAGATAACTTTAAAAAAATAAGTGTGCCATGAGGAGGAAAACAGCAAACTTCAGAAATATGCTCAGAATGTAAATGAATGTCTCCATTACTTCTTCTTATGATAAACTCCTAATTTTCTAAGATAATATGAATAAATCTTTGCCCCTTATTAAAAAAAGCATGAAAAGACTGAAGAGTAGAAACATGTCAGTTCAGCCCACATTAATATGTGGGTTTAATGTAACCCCTACCAAGTTCCCCACAGGAATTGCTTGGGGAGGAGAGTACTTGACAAAAGAATACTGCAATTCATGTGTAATAACTGATAAGAATGGCAAGGAAAGTTTTACAAAGAACCTTTAGGGGGACTAGGCCTACCAGATACTAAAATATCATAAAATTGTGATAATGTAAAGTTTAGACACCACACAAGAATGCAAAAATGAATGGAACCGAAAAGGAAACTCCCATTTGTGTAAATAAATGTTATATAATAGTAATTCAACGTAACTTAAAATTCAATTGAGAAGAAATAAAATTAGTTAACAATTCGGGAGAAAGGGTTAAATACTGAGGGGAAAATACATCACTTAAGACTTTAATGCCATCTATTTATCTATCTATCTAATCTTTCCCAGACCATAAAAACCGAAAACATTCCTTAATACTTTCCATCCCAGGCCCCAGACCCCAGTCTAAGTGAAGTGCCTCCCATTTCAAATATTGCATTGCAATAATTGACTTACTTGTGTGTCACTGAACTCAGACTGAGAGAAGAACAATGATCTGTACCATCCCTGTTTAGTTCATACTAAAGGCTCAATTAAGTGTAGCATTAATAACAGAGGGGAGGGAACACTAAGTACTCAAGATTGCAAACAAAGACTCCACATGATAGCTTTTATTACTCAACCAAAATTTGATGGTTGGGTTACTCAAGATTTCCTTTGAGCTGTACAAGTCTAAACAATAGCAATTTCAAAACCAAGGTATTAAGGCAAATACACACACATACTTTTTTGGATTAAAAAATAAAAAGTATAAAATGAAGATTAATAATAGTACTCCAAAGCAATAGAGAGGTTTCTGCCAAATCCAATCTTTCTCTCCTTTATTCTACATGAAATGATACCATATCTTTTTTTTTATTAACATATAATGTATTATTTGCTTGAGGGAACAGGTCTGTGAATCACCAGTCTTACACAATTCACAGCACTCACCATAGCACATACCCTCCCCAATGTCCATAACCTAGCCACCCTATCCCTTTCCCCACCCATCAGCAACCCTCAGTTTTTTTCCTGAGACTAAGAGTATTTTATGTTTTGTCTCCCTCCCCAGTCCTATCTTGTTTCATTTTTTTCCTTCTCTACCCCCCACAGCTCCCCACCCTGCCTTTCAAATTCCTCATAGCAGAGAGATCATATGATAATTATTGTTCTCTGATTGACTTGTTTTGCTTAGCATAATACCCTCTAGTTCCATCCACATCGTTGCAAATGGCAAGATTTTGTTTTTTTGATGGCTGCATAGTATTCCATTGTATGTATGTATATATATAAATGTATGTGATATATATATATCACATCTTCTGTTTTTCTAATTTTTTAAAAAAGATTTATTTATTTGAGATAGAGAGAGCTTGAGAGGGGAGAGGATCAGAGGAAGAAGCAGGCTCCTCATGGAGCTAGGAGCCCGATTTGGGACTCGATCCTGGGACTCCAGGATCATGACCTGAGCCGAAGGCAATCACTTAACCAACTGAGCCACCCAGGTGTCCTTTATATCACATCTTCTTTATCCATTCATCTGTTGATGGACATCTAGGTTCTTTCCATAGTTTGGCTATTGTGGACATTGCTGCTATAAACATTGGGGTACATATGCCCCTTCAGATCACTACATTTGTATCTTTAGGGTAAATACCCAGTAGTGCGATTTCTGGGTAGTAGGGAAGGTCTCTTTTCAACCTTTTGAGGAACCTCCATACTGTTTTCCAGAGTGGCTGCACCAGCTTGCATTCCCACCAACAGTGTAGGAGGGTTCCCCTTTCTCCTTACATAATCCTAAACTCCACCCAGGTGTATTTTCTCATCTATAGATTTGAAGAGGAAATTACAAGACTCTTTGGTGCTTCATATTTTTTCCATGGTGGGCTGATAGTGTAAATTGTCATTACTTAGCTTGTTATAAACATCCATAAAGGTTATTACTTTCCCTGCTATG
Organism: Neogale vison; assembly: GCF_020171115.1. Classification (NCBI taxonomy): domain Eukaryota; kingdom Metazoa; phylum Chordata; class Mammalia; order Carnivora; family Mustelidae; genus Neogale; species Neogale vison. Next base: position 215,470,802 of record NC_058091.1, read on the forward strand.
TTGGAGGGCACAGCTACAAGCATTCCAAAGAACCATGAATTTCCATGATGGTACAACAGAGCAGCCATTCCTAGTTGTGCAGGGTAGACGTAAGAGAACACGATGTTCATGCAGATTTCCAAAAATTTAACAGCAGCAACAGTGACGTTTGTATATATAGTAATAGTGGTGGTAGAGTGTTTTTATTTATTTATTATTTATTTTGGATTAAAAAATAAAAAATAAAAGATTTTATTTTTTTTGCAAATAAAAAGATCTTTGGGGAAGATCTTTTTATGCAATCTGACAGGTGGACTATTCCTTAATGACCTTACTGTTACATATAAGAAAGTGCTTTTTGTATTAAGTAATCAGGCTGCCAAAAGTAATTCAGAAAGAAAATCAGTGTTGCAGAATATATATATATATATATATATATATATATATATATATATATATTCATTACATTTAGAAGACCTCATGGTCTTCTAAAGGAAGGCAGATGGTGTATGGCTTGTTATCCTCCTCAATATGGTGACCTTTCTTAAATTAAAAACAGTATTAGTATTCATGAGTAGGTGATATACCGACTAGCATGAGAAACTGAATAAGAAGAAAGCTGTTAGAGATTATGCTGAGTGAAATAAGTCAAGCAGAGAGAGTCAATTATCATATGGTTTCACTTATTTGTGGAGCATAACAAATAGCATGGAGGACAAGGGGAGTTAGAGAGGAGAAAGGAGTTGGGGGAAATTGGAAGGGGAGGTGAACCATGAGAGACTATGGACTCTGAAAAACAATCTGAGGGGTTTGATGCGGCAGAGGGTGGGAGGTTGGGGGGAACCAGGTGGTGGGTATTATAGAGGGCACGGATTGCATGGAGCACTGGGTGTGGTGCAAAAATAAGGAATACTGTTATGCTGAAAATTAAAAAAAAAAAGAGAGAGCTGGTGGCTGCTAGTTGGGGGGAAAAAGAGTAGGAAGATGTCTAATGAGGAGTTTTCTAGAAAATTCTGTGTGCTATGTGATATAAATTCCGTCATCTATCTCTCCTATATGTAAAATTTATATTGCTACCTGTTACTGTGGTGAGTGGTTTGTTTTCTTTATGAAAACATGAGGACAGCTTAATATGAACATCCAAACCATTACATTCTAGATTTTTTTCTCTCCCTACTTTCCTGAAACTGCTTTCATTAAAATAGCCAATGCTGTGATGATTACTGTGGCCAAAATTTAGGGGAGGGGCTGATGGATAACAACTAAGGAGAAAAAGAGAAGCTCACTAGTTATTGGTGAAGAGAAAAATAAAACAAAGACATGTCTAAAGGGTGTTTTTCAAGTTAAACATTGGATGGAGATGTGTAAATTTCATTTTTCATTACTTCTTTTTAAAATTTTCAGGGGAAAAAATGTACAATACTGTGCCATTTTGTACCCATAAGAATGTTTACAATTAAAAGGAGAATAAATGTTGGTATGGAAAAACACTACTCTCATACATGCTGCTGGTAACATAAAATGGTAAAACTACTTTGGAAATCAGTTGGGCAGTTTCTTATAAATTAAGCAATACATCTATATTTTCCGTCCCGTGGACACAGTATTTACATTCCTAGGTGATTTTTCAAGAAAAACAAAAACTTAATGTCCACAAAAAAATTTGTACAATAATGTTCATAGCAGTTTTATTCATGGTAACCCCAAAGTAGAAAAAAACTCAAATGTCCATTTATAGGAGAGCGGAGGAACACATTATGGCATATTATAAAATGAAGTACTACTGAACAATAAAAAGGAATGAACTAATGCACACAACGATAAGGATGAATCATAAAAATATTTTGTTGATGAAGGAAGCCAGATAGAAAAGAATACAGACTATGATTATATTTATATAAAGCTCAAGAATAAGGTAATAGAAATCAGAAAAGTAGTTGCCTTTGGGGATGGAGACCCCCAGGAAGAAAGCACAAGAAAATTTTCTGAGGTAACAGAAATATTCTATATCTTTTTTTCCTTTCTTTTTTAAAAGATTTTATTTATTCATTTGACACAGAGAGAGAGTGTACAAGTAGGCAAAGTGGTAGACAGAAGGAGGCTCCCCTCTGAGCAGAGTGCCTGATGTGGGGCTCAGTCCTAGGACCCTGGAATCATGACCTGGGGCAAAGGCAGATGCTTAAGCAACTGAGCCACTACCCAGGTGCCCTGAAATATCCAATATCTTGATTAGGATGATGGCTACAGAAATGTATACACAAAGCTGACTTCTACACTAGGCACAGTATGTACGCCTAGGACCCACAAGATTTTTAGGGGTCATGAAAATATTTTCATTTTAATTTCTTTGAAAATTAGAAATGTAAAATGAATATAGTGATAATACACATATCTTCAATTATATTGGTTGTTTTACCAACACAATCATAAAATATAATTTTTAACATTTTTTATAAAGAAAAGGGCACACGAATGCAAAAGTACCTAGGCCCAGGAAAAATCATAATACTGCCATGGGTGTGCATTTAGGAACATCCATCAAATCATGCATTTAAAGTATATGGATCTCACCATATTTAAATTTCACCTCCGTAACAAAAATGTTTTTTAAAAAGTACATTTCTTTCAAATTCTTTGGTAAAAGTGAATTCTTTGTGATGAAAATGAAGACATAGTAAAACTTTCCTCAAGGGATTAAAAAGAATAGACTTACTATAAGGAAAGTGAGCACATTGTGAAGAAAATATAGTCTAAAAGGGAAGCCAGAAGACAGAGTTACGAAAATAAAAGTAAACCTTAGGACTTCTGCCATTGTATGAAATGCTGGGTGGCATATCAGAGAACCCTTTTTAAGAGAGAGCACGTGTTTTACATATATATATAGAGGGAGGGGGGATAGGGAGAGAGAGATTGATCCTAAAATATTCTGGAAACTTGAACTATAAAAATAAGATCTGGGGTGCCTGCGTGGCTTAGATGATTAAGTGTCTGCCTTTGACTGGGATCCTGATCCCAGGATCCTGGGATGAGTCCTGCATTGGGCTCCCTGCTCATCAAGGAGCCTGCTTCTCCATCTCTCTCTACTGCTTCCCCTGCTTGTGCTCTCTCACTCTCTCTGTGTCAATAAATAAATAAAATCTCAAAAAAAAGGTTCTGATCCCTAAACTCAATGCACTTATAGATAGCAGTACATGGACCTGTCTTTGAAGTTCTAGCTTCAAAATATGTTTACATGTGTTTATTCTCACGTTTTGAGAACATTAGTGCAGCTACTAAAAAAGTGTTTTCAGTTTCATATGCTGCTTGAGAAATTCTAAGATAAAATAAAAAATATTATGATGCTTCATAAATAAAACACCAATGGTATAGGGTGCACCATAACGACAGCATTATCCTTTGACTTGGTGTGACCTTCAACTTGTGATGTGACCCTTTGAAGCAATGGACCTCAATATATCATTAAGGGAAGACCAACAACCCAGCAAGAATGGGCAAAGGATATGAATGAAGAGTTTAAAGGAAAGGAAATACAAATGGTTCTTAAATATCTGAAAAGAGTCTCACTATCACTTATGGTAAGATAAATGCATGTTGAAACTATTGTTAAGATATGATTTAAACCTATAACATTCTGTCTTGTGGCTGGCACATGAACACAACACATAGGCATTTACAAGTCGCTGCTAGTTAGAATAGAAATTGGTATAACCAGCATGGAAGTATTAATAGAAATTAAAAATGCACATATAAAGATTCCCATTGCTGGCTAAGAAGGAGTAACTGGTACTCTATTTACTTTCACACCTAGACACAGTTCAGACCAAATGTAAGAAAAAATGATTTGGAAGATATTTGCCATCAAGCAGCATGAACAGTCGTCTGGGAGAGATAGGAAATAAACGAGGCAAACTTTCTGAGGGTCCAAGTTCACTGCCTAGAGAGAGATTCCAGGCTTATACAGGCCAGAGAAACCCAGGCAGAGCCCATAAATCTCCCTGAGTTGGGAAATAGAGTTTGGAACATGAAAGGCCTGGGCAGATAAAATTTGTGAGCAGAGTGACAGAAAGGAGGAATTTCCGTATAGAAAGGATGGCCAGAAATCTGCAGTTCAGTTCCCTCAAGTCTGGCTAAGTACTTATCACTGCAAATGTGTGAGGAAACCAAGTCAGGGAAAGAATGATGATTATACCTTTGACCTATTCTTAGGGATGTATCCTCATGACACATGCGTACCCAGGGGCACACTGTACTGTTGCACAAGTTGTTCACTTCGGGAGTGTCTTTGGGCCAAGGTGTTGAAATCTAGTCTGTCTTCTCCTTTTTAATTGAGCCCCCTGGCACTGGGGCAGAGACAAGAAGAGCTTAGAGAAAGGAGCCTTTTCAAAATTAACCCAGAGATGCTATGAGAATGCAAGATAGCCTCAGCCTAGAGGCAGTACCTTTTTTCTAATTTTCACAAAGGCAAATATAACTGAGCTTTCTGCATCACATAGCTCAGCCCTCTCTCAGCCTCATTGCATTGGTTGGTATTATGGTCTCAGACTCATCTCTGTTGACAGCTTTCTTTCCTTACGGTAAAATTAGTGCTGGGAGTATGAGAGGCTAATGCATCAAGGGGGCAACCTTTATTCAGTGAGGCACAAAAGGCAGTGCAGAAATGCACCAGCCTTCTGGCCTTCTATGAACAATTCTGGGATACTCTGTACATTTCTCAGTAGGTCCTAGAAACTTCTAAAATACATGCTTATGTTGGCTTTTCCTTCTGCCCCATCTCACTCTCTTTACTTCCTTACTTCTGCTTCCTGGGATTACATCTCATTAAACTAACTGCACCCAAGCCCTTGTCTCTGTGTCTCTGAAGTAGGAAATAAGGTGGAGTTAGCTAAGACAGCACCAGTGGGCCAGCAATGGCCTTGTTCTCATGTGGGCAGAGTGATATACACTGCAGTATTATTCACAGTAGCAAAATGTGTTCATCAATGGGAGATTAAAGAACTTTGGTACACCCCATACAATGAAAAACTATCTATCACTTAAAAAATGCATAAGGGGCACCTGGTGGCTCAGTGGATAAGCCTCTGCCTATGGCTCAGGTCGTGATCTCAGGATCTTGGGATCAAGCCCCACATCGGGCTCTCTTATCAGCGGAGAGCCTGCTTGCCCCTCTGTCTCTCTGCCTGCCTCTCTGCCTACCTGTGACAAATAAATAAATCTGTCAAATAAAATCTTTAAATAAATAAAATCTTTCAGATAAAATCTCTAAAAAAATACATAAGACCTCTTGATGTGCTGTTATGAAAAGAGCTCCAAGAGATATTTACAAAAAGAAAATGCAGAAAACTCTATATAGTATGCCAACCTGGTAATCTGTCCAGTTATTTGCTAAGTAACTCTATATAACATAGTCCATGTGGTGTATGTTGCTAATGATTACATGAGCTTGGGAAATGACCTACTTGTGCAGAGCCCAGACCCTTGACACATAAAAACTGTGAGGTAGTAAGTGTATGTTGTTGAAGTTACTAAAATGTGGTCATTTATTTAGGTACCCCCCAAAACTAACACAGATTATGGTTATTATTAAGGTACCAGAAATGGGATGATTCTATGGTGCCTACTTGAGGGTTCAGGAGAAACTGTAGAACCAGATAGTGGGCACATACTGGAAGAATTTTGAGAAGAATAGTATAGAAAGCCTAGAACACCAACTATCTGTTAGTTTGTTATGCAGCAGTAGACAACTAAAATACTCTGGATTACTAACATTCTACTTCTCATTGGTAAGGAGTTCAGCAATGCATTTCTATCTAAGGACATGACTCAATCAATCCTCCAATCCTCTTTGAGGACCCATTTTCTAGGACCATTCGTAGGACAGATTTCTATATTTTTCAGGGTCTAATCAGGAGAAAGAAACCACACTAGTTACTTCAACAAAAAGAACTCAATATAAAGAATTGTTAATTAGGCATAAAGTTGTTAACTACGCAGCAGAAAAGGTAAAACCAGAATGCTTAGGTTATCAGAGAAATAGCCATTCCTCTTCAAGCTGTGGAAGCAAAATAAAGGAATTATTAAAATTTAAAAGTTTTGAGGAAAGGTCAAAGTGGAGGTGAAACTCTCTGAGGAAGGGATATCCCTGGGTTGGTGATGCTGTCTGTCTCTGAGTTCATTTTAATCCTTTTGGATCTAAGGCCCATCCCTTTGAGGAGGAAGCATGAGCTGGCCATTGTTGGTTCCATGAAGGAATGTGATAAGGCTGGTTCTATGAGCGATAGAGAAGTGGCAAACTGGTTTCAGCTTCTGCTGTGGGAAATGAACTGCTCCTTGTCAGAGTGAGAAGTGTTGCCAAGGGATCTCACAGGAACCAGAAGAAGGGAAGGAAGCCAACAGGAAAGAGCAAGTCCCCTTTCCTCTTCCAGCCCCCTAGCATCCTTATTGGAAGATCTTGCTAAGGTGCCAGCTAGCAAGGCAAAATGTGATTTGTTGAGTTCCAGTCATGTATCACAAAGGAGGATAGAGAAGGGTGGTTTGGAGCTGAGAGACAATAACTTCATAACTAGCCCAGTCACACAGCTTCATGCATTAGATCTGCAAAAGTCAGGAATGAATGTGTTTCTTTTAATAGTGAGTTAGTAACTTACAGGAAAGGCTCAGGCTTCAAGACCTAAACAGAGTATCCCTATTTTTTGCTTGTTTGTTTGTTCGTTTTTTGAGATTTTTCGCGGGTACAAACTTTCCCCCTGACTGTAAGACGTGGTGTGCACTGTTCAAAATTGGAAGCAGGGGAAGGGGTCAGTTTTCCTTCCAAAGATAAAAATTATGAACATTTCATTTTAGCATGCAGCTGAGTGTCAACTAAAGTTCTTTAGATCAGTTTTCTTTCTCTTTTCTACAACTCCTTCCCCATCAAAACAAAACAAACAGACAAAAAAAGGATTTCTCCCTGTTAGGAAAGAACACAGGTGCATTGGGGAGAGGGAAAATAAAAGTTACTCAGAACTAGGCCTAGAGAAAGTCTTTGGAAATTAAGTGTGAGAAGTTCTGGGACTTCGGCAAGATTCAAAAAGTTGCCAAGTGGAGGAAATTGAGGATAGTCAATGTGGGTTATGTCCTGGGTCCTATTGATGTTCCTCAGCATTTGGAGGAAAGAATGGAACCTCTTATTAGTTATGTTTGGCTACTTGAGTACTTCCTAATTTTTTTTTTTAAAGATTTTACTTATTTACTTGACAGAGACACAGCGAGAGAGGGAACACAAACAGCGGGAGTGAGAGAGGGAGAAACAGGTTTTCCGCCAAGCAGAGAGCCCCATGCAGGGCTCGAGCCCAGTAACCTGGGATCATGACCTGAGCCGAAAGCAGACACTGAAGGACTTGAGCCATCCAGGCACCCTGGAGTACTTCTTTAAATGCAACTCTGTACTTGTACTAGATGATACGGGCCACTGGATTTGCTAGTCGCTCAATTTTCTTTTGTTCACAGATGAATTACCTCTCAGCTGAGTTCTCACTTTGTTTATACTTTGACTTTATTTATTTTTTTAAGGTTTTATTTATTTATTTGTTAGAGAGAGCACAAGCAGGAGAAGCGGCAGGTAGGCGGGAAGCAGGCTCCCTGCTGAACAAGGAGCCTGATGCAGGACTTGATCCCAGGACCCTGGGATCAGGACCTAAGCCAAAGGCTGACACTTAACAGACTTGAGCCACCCAAGCGTTCCTATACCTTAACTTTAATTGTTTACGACAGGTTATTTTTACCTTCACTTGTTCCTACAAATTCTCATATGGTCTATATAGTTCTTTGGAGAGAAATACAATTGGTTTTGTAAACAATATCTTGGGTGAGATAGGCAGGGCCTGTGTTAGCTCCCCTGAGGAAGCTAGTGCCCCATTGCGACATCTGCCTCAGTTTTTTTCCACAGTGCCGCAATCAAGGTGTCAGCCAGGAGGCAGTCATTTCAAGGCTTGGCTGGAAGGAATCCCTTTCAAGCTCAGTGTCGTGGTTGTTGGCAGGATTTCATTCCTCTCTGACTGTTGGACCAGGGCCCTGGTGGCTGGAGGCTTCCCCTTGGCTCCTCGTCATTGGGCTTCTCCATAGAACATCTCCAAGTATGGCACTGGTGTATCAGAGTAAGCAAGCAAGAAGGCAAGAGAAAATCAGAAATTTGGATTACTCTTTTTTTGGCTTCTGCTTTTCTTTAATGCTCCAGAAAACCTCCTTCATGTTTTATTGTATATTTTCTTCTAACACCTTTACAAAGTACTGTTTTTAAAGCTTTTGAGTACAAATATGTGTGTGTGTGTGTATGTGTGTGTGTATTTGAATACAAATGTGTGTTGTGTGTGCGTGTGTGTGTTGTGTGTTATAACGAGGTCGGTTGTTTGAGAAGGTAAAGAACATGCTTCTCCTCCATTCCTGATGTGCCCTTCCATGTGGGGATGTCTTTACTTGACACTCCTCATGCTTTCTGTCTCTTGTTTTGATTCTCCCCAGAAAAGAAGGAATGACCCAATAGATTGGTGAGACTGGTAAGTGTAAACTGACCAAGTTCAGCTCAACCATGCCCTCTTCCTCTTGGGAGCAAACTACCCAACAGAACCATATATTCTCCCCTTTTCCTCCATTCCCTCTGTTTACTGGGAAGGAGGCTAGAGGGACCATGGAGAAACACTATAGTATTCCAGTTCTAGGTGCCTAAGTCCTTTTAATTCTTGGATTCCATGTTTGGAATTCTACCTGCTTGCAGATAGAAGCAGTTTTTCCAGTATTAGCTTTATTGCTAATACATGTGGTATTGTCATTTTCTATCTGACATATTCATCTGTCTTATTCCTCAATTATTCCTAACATGACTAAGGAAAACATGGATGTCTTCAGTTGGGCTCCTCAAGTCCCAATGTTTAATTTATCTCCTTTTAAGTCTCACAACCATTTTGTGAGGTAGTCTGGTTAGCATTTTCACACCTCATTTATAGATGAGGAAACTAAGACCTAAAGGAGGAAAGCTCATAGTTTACTAGAACGCTTTTCCCCTTGGAACCACAATAGCGGGAGTCGGCAGCCAGAGAGGCAACTGCAATCCTAAGTAAAGGCCAAAGAACCTTACTCTGGAAGAATAAGTAAGCAATCTAGGACAGGAAGTACCGCATTTGGCAGCATGATTATTTGTGTTACGCTTTTCTCCTTTTGTTGTCTATTGCTTACTTTACCGAATAACACATTTTAAAGAAGTCAACAGAAAAATACTAGGACTGGACACATTCCTGAAGTGACTCCTGGTCCTACCAAAACAGCCCACCCTACAGGCCTTCAGATGATATACTGTACTGCTGGTTCTCTCTCAAGCTAAAAAACAAGGTCACATCAGGGGAAAATCGAGGCAAGGTTTGGAGAAGTAATATTAGAGTTAACTGGAGCTTTCAAAATAATTAAGTGGGCTGAGGAGAAGGAAACAATGACGGTCTCATCCACTGCCCCATGACCTCCATGAGACCACCCATTTCTAGCAGAGGCAGTGGGGTGAGAAGTCCTTTTTTTCCCTAAGCGTTTGCCTCTTTTTAAATTTTAAATTCAATTAATTTTTTAAATTTAAATTCAATTAACTATCATATAATGTATTATTTGTTTCAGGGGTACAGGTCTGTGAATTGCTTCTTGACCTGTTCAGTATTCTGTCTGATTTCAAGTGAGAGATAATTGGTCTCAGAAACTCTGTTAGTTCTTCGTTTCTTGGGTTTGGGGTTTTTTTTTGCATTTGAAGCAAAGGAGCAGTTACTTGGCCTTTAGCAGGTTCAACTGCATACGTATTTGTATTACAACTTTCTTTCTCTAGCTTTCTGTTGCTTTACTTTGATTGGAGAAAGTCTTGACATTTTCTTCTCTTTTCTGAGACATCTCCGCTAAATGAATGATTTTTTTTTTCCCTCTAAGATGGTGCTTTTGCTCCTGTCTCCTTGATAATCCTGCTGTCTCATGTTGAACAACGTGGAGGAAAATATGATAGCTCAGCTCTTTTGCCTCTTTCCTTTGAGTATATTGTCAATTCCAAGCACCTAAATCCCTCTGTCCTTTCCATTAAAGTGCATTCTGGTCATTTAAACTCTATTACCATATTATTTCAGTAGTGAACTACACAATCATGTATCATAAAATTTTCTTACTGATAAAAATATGGTGTATGAGATGTTCCCCCCTCTATAATACAAAGGAATGAGGAAGAGAAAGAAAATCTAATCAGTTTGAGTGACCAACGAACACATTGGTCACCACCTCGGTGGTGGTCATTGATCAATTTTGAACAGGTCATGGCAATGCTAATGTTAAATGGTGTTATTAATATTGTCCTAGCCTAGTGGGTTTCAAGGTCTTTCAGTTCCTTCTTCTCTAACAAGTGTAGGTATATATAAGAAATTCCCACTCATCTAGGTTTCTAGCCACACACACCACACCCCTTTCCTGGACTTCCATATGCCCTGGGTAATTTAATGTCAGGGGTTGGGGGTGGTTGTTCAGGGTTCAGAAACAGAGAAGTTGTTATCAGAGACCATTTGAACAATTCCCTAAATGGGGCTTGAGACGTATGGCACAACCATATGATGACTATTGTTCTTTTCTTTTTAATTGCTGTATGACTGACAAGCAAGAAGCAGTACATATCTAATTTAAACAATTTGGTGAGTTTAAAGATAAGTATATGCCCATGAAACCATTACCTCAATCTATGCATTAGACATATCCATCACCTCTAAGTTTCCTTCTGTTCTCTTTATTATTATTATTATTATTATTATTTTAATCACTTATTTTTTTACAAAAACAGTTAACATATGATCTACCCTCTTAGCAAATTTTAATGAAGACTGTTCTAAAGGCATGACAGGGTTGCCCTTGTAAATAATACCACATTTCTATATGTATGGAACATCCTACCTCCCTTTGCTTTTTTTCCTTGTTAGACTTAGGGAAATTTACCCCTTTTTCTTTTTGTTTTCTTGGGTTCTGTCTTTCAAAGTGTTGTTTTTCTCTAGGTAGTCCCTGAAACCTAGAACCCTGATCATTACTAACGGAATAGTGAATCTCCCTTTTCTTGAAAACTATAAAGTAAGTGTGACTGGTGGCCTAATCTTCAAATCTTTGAAGTATATGCTTCAAATCTGTTAAGCATAAATATTTGAATTTCATTTTCCTTGTGGATTAAGGAGAAAAATATAAAAATTACATATTTGTACTTAAAACAATCTAAATACCCATGCTGAGGAGAGGAAAAACTCTCTAACAGCCTGAATATAAAGGAAACCATTTTGGACTTCTTGCTAAGTCAGAATGACTATACCTAAACTTTGTTTAAGCCAAAAGCCTCATTTATGGCCTGCCAAGTTTTGTAAATGAGTAGCCTAAAGGAAAACCATCTTGTCCTTAAGGTGTTGATTAATGCTCCTATTCCTTGTGTTCCTTGATGTTAAAACTCTTGACTCCTACCTATATGTTAATTTACAATTTTTTGTGCCTTTAAGAGGTATAAAAAAGTATATACTCCATAAAAACTGTTCATTCTCTGGAACACTTTCTTCCCTGTTAAGACCGTGTTTCCTAGGGAGTTGTCTTAACTTGGACTCAAATAAAACTATTTGTTTCTTTTAGAGATTCTAGAAGGTTTGTTCATTTTGCATTGACAATATTGTAGGGGAGGAGACAAAATTTTTCCCTATACTCTTCTAGGTTTTCTGAGGCTCTGCAAATCAGACTGATAAAAGACCAATTCTTGACAGAAGAACGGAAGTTCACTGACACTGTACCTAGATGTGGGAGAACTCAGTGATGCATCACTCAAAGGGGATAGTTTGACCTTGAGTTTACATAGCATCTTTTTTAAAATTAAATTAAATTTATTTGTTTGACAGACAGAGATCACAAGTAGACAGAGAGGCAGGCAGAAAGAGAGAGGAGGAAGAAGGCTCCCTGCCGAGCAGAGAGCCCTATGCGGGGCTCGATCCCAGGACCCTGAGATCATGACCTGAGCCGAAGGCAGAGGCTCTAACCCACTGAGCCACCCAGGTGCCCCAAGTTTACATAGCATCATAACAAAAGAACGGTAAATTTTTAGAGAGATGACAAAAACAAAAAAATTGAATTTCTAGGATGGCAAATTGTAGCAAGGTAAATATTGGGGGAGCCAAGGGAGGATAAGAACTAGTACACAGGGGCACCTGGGTGCCCAGTTAGGTGTTGGCCTTCAGCTCAGGTCATGATCCCAGGGTCCTGGGATCAAGCCCCACATTGAACTCTGCTCAGCAGGGAGCCTGTTTCTTCCCCTCCCTCTGCCTACCACTGCCCCTGCCTATGTGTGCACATGTGCATTCTCTCTCTCTACCAAATAAATAAAATCTTTAAGAAAACAACAACGAGTTCGTAAAATTTGTTATGTAGATTCCTGTACAGACTCTGGGCTGATAAGAATCTAGAGTTGTCTCTGATGATTGACGTGTCCTTCTTGATAGAGAGGAGTGATAATGTGATATAATAAGAAACATAATACTTGGCTCATGGTTCCCCAAACCCTTGTAATTTCCTAAGTTATTAGAGCAATGGAAACATCTTTTATTATAATATTTGGTCTTTTGTCCTCAAATAGCTCCAGAGTGATTAAGGTAAAAGTGTCTTTTCTTACAAGCCCCTTCAAAGACACCTGAATTTATTTTACTAAGGTGACTTTTGGAAAGTTCCCAGATAACAACAGGATGGGGACTGATTGCCCACAGGAACCAACCTTGTGACTAGAAGGTTGGAAATTTCAGCCCCATCTCCTGACCTAGAGTGAGTAGAGAGGAGATAGAGGTTCAACCAATTACAGATAGCCAATGATTTCTTCAATGATGCCTGTGTAATAAAGCCTCTATAAAAATCCTAAATGAGGAGGTTCAGAGCTTCCGTGTTGGTAAGTACATGGAGGTGCTAAAAGAGTGGCTTACCTGGACAGGGCATCAGAGTTCAACCCCTCCTCACATAACTTGCCTCATGGTTCTCTTCCATTGGATTATTCCTGAGATACAACCTTTTTGAATAAACCAATAATCTAGCAAGGAAACTATTTTTCTGAGTTCTGTGAGCCATATTAGCAAAAGATCTAACCTGAGGAGGGATTGTGGGAATCTTCAATGTGTAGCTTGTTGGTCAGAAGTCCAGGTGACAACCTGGACTTGTGATTAATGTTTGAAGAATGGCAGTCCTGTGGGACCAACCTCTTAACCTGTGGGATCTGAAGCTGTCTCCAGGTAATTTCAGAATTGAGTTAAATTATAGGACACCCAGCTGGTGTTTGAGAATGGCTTGGTGGGAAAACTTCTCACAGATCTGGTGTCAGAGTGTTCTGAAATTAGAGTTTAAGAGCAAAAATGAAAACTAAGTGTGTTTTCTTTTCAAGAAGAGAGGGGGGAAACTTTTATAAATTTATGTCCTGCTTTTAGATACATGAGGGAGAACAGAGAGCTGTTCTTATATTTCTCATTTCCCTTTGGCTCAAGATAATCCTTATGCCAATGTGGAATATTTGGGGGTGGCCCATTTTTCTACCCTTCAATACCTTGCCACATGATATTTCAAGGTTCATCAGAACCTGTGGATTCTATTAATTCAGAGCTCTGAATTTGGTATACTCAGATCTCAGTATTATAAATACTGAGTTTTTGGTATACTCAGATCTCAGTATTATAAATGTTTTTAAAAAGTCTATTCCAGGGTGCCTGGGTGGCTCAGTGGGTTAAAGCCTCTGCCTTCGGCTCAGGTCATGATCCCAGAGTCCTAGGATCGAGCCCCACATCGGGCTCTCTGCTCAGCAGGAAGCCTGCTTCCTCCTTCTCTCTCTCTCTGCCTGCTTGTGATCTCTGTCAAATGAGTAAATAAAATCTTTTAAAAAAATAAAATAAAAAACCAAAAAGTCTATTCCAGCTTTTAGACTAGTGGCTTTATAAAAGATAATATTCTTGCACTGTTAGATGGACCCAAACATTACCTGTGCTTGAGTGAAGCTTGCTAGAGGCTGGAATTAAAAGACAGTTTTACTAATTATATGCTAATATTCATCATTCCAGGAAAGCTGTGCCTTCTCACTTGACACAATTTGGTTTCAGATCAGCTTAAACTTATCAGAAAGGTCTATACTCCAGTTACAGAAACTTAAACCATGATTCACACACAAAATATCAGAATTCTGGGTTTTCAAAAATGGTGATTTAATTGGGTGCCCCCATGGGGTGTCTCTTCATCCATTGAGGCCTCCCAATATGGGGCAGTAATTGGGTGGAAGCCAGTGGTACAGGCAGTGAAAGAATCCACCTGAGATAGAACAAAGGAGATAAAAGTTTATCGAATACACTACAAGGGAGCTGTAGGAAGGACACCTGAGGAGAAGCGATGGGTGGGGGCCGGTTTTTTAAAGGGGAAGTGGAGGTAGGGTGACATATGGAAAGTTCCATATTTGGGGAACTGTGCCTAGATGGAAGTAGCCCATTGGTCAGTTGGGGCCTGTGGGTATTTTGAGGTAGGTCACTTGATGGACTTGTCTGTATTCAGCCAAGTTGGTCACTGCAGCCCTTTCTGCATTCCATTGTGCAAGCCTGTTTGCCTACAAGTGGCCCCCACCAAGTAGTTCTGCAGTGTATCAAGACCTGTGATGTCACTGAACTGATAGCAATTAAGCAGTGGGAAATATCTGTGTCTGAAATTTCTTTTTGAATAATCTACCTGTTTGATTTGTGTTTGAATAGCTGCATTTCCTTAAACAACACAGCAAAGACAGCGAAGTATGATCTCGATCCTCTAGGATCTCCACTGATTTGGTTTCTTAAAGCCCTTCCACTTCAAAAAGTCTTGAGTTTAGAAGACTATAGACTATGGCGTTGGACCAGGCAGCACACCTAGTCTCCTTCCAATCTCTCCTTCCCCCACTCTCTGTGACTTGGGGCAAGCTACTAGACTTCTTTAGGCCCCTTTCTTTGCCTATAAAATCAGATGATTTACCTTGCAGAAATGTTATTAGGTTGAATGTGTGTATAGTAACTGGCATGTTCTCACTCAATAATTTGAGATGACCATAACTGTATCTTAGAGCATTCCCAGAAAATACCTTCTAGATTTTCTACAATCTAGCCATCTGACAGCTTGCAGACAAATTATACATACACTCTTTGCTGCAACTTCTTTCAGAATATGCCATTCAGGGGCGCCTGGGTGGCTCAGTGGGTTAAGCCGCTGCCTTCAGCTCAGGTCATGATCTCAGGGTCCTGGAATCGAGTCCCGCATCGGGCTCTCTGCTCAGCAGGGGGCCTGCTTCCCTTCCTCTCTCTCTGCCTGCCTCTCTGCCTACTTGTGATCTCTCTCTGTCAAATAAATAAATAAAATCTTTAAAAAAAAAAAAAAGAATATGCCATTCAGTGGTAAGCCCAGAAAGGGAGCATAAACTATTTATCCTGTTGGTTCAAGAAAGTCGTGGTATAGTAGAGCAGAAGGGCCATGAGAATGGTAGAAGTTCCGGGGAAAAAACTCATCTTCAGCTTAAGGAGTTAGAGCACCAGAGCTTGGTCTGAAAATACAGGGCCTTTTGGGAAGGGGCAGTTCTGAAGTCAGCAGGATATACACTGATCTTACCTTTTCCAAAGGCTTGAAGAAAAGTTAAGAAGGAAAAAAATTCGGTGTCGCTTTAACCTCAGGGCTATTCTGGAATGCCTGTAATGTGAGGAGGGGAAATGTCGAAGACAGAAGACGTGCCATCTGGGCTTGAGGGATCTGTACAGTTACACCTGGGGCCTAAGAAGGCCTCAGAAAGCTGGAGTGGAACCACACGGTGGCAGGCAAAGTCAAGTAATGGCCTAGGATTTGTCAGTCAACAGCACAGGCAAATAAAGAGAATAGTGAGGTACCCCAGATGATTCCCTGTATAATTTATGAAATTATATTGGTCTTGGACTGATATCCATGTGTCATTCCCCCAGTTTACCAGGGACTGTGGAGCAGTGGACTCCTGTTTGAAATTTTTTTAGTGCTGCTCTTACCTGGTGTCACTTGGAGAAGATGGGTTTCATCATCAGCTGGCACCAGACAAATGTACAAAAACAGATAAGCCTGTCAGAGCCACTTCCTTTATGATGCAATAAATTTGACATGCAAATGTCACAAACTGTGCAAAATGAATGGCGCAATGACAGCTTAAACACCTGATTTCACTGTGACCTGAATAAATGTTGAAATTTAAAGACTATATATTGCTTATTCTCTTCCACAGCTTTTGTATTTAGTTTAAAGTTTCCTACAAAGTCATAGGAGAGGCTTACTAAAAATACAAGTTATTCAACTCTTCTCCTGGGTGATTAGGCCTTACTAATTGACATATGAAAACAATTTATACGTTTTAAGTGCTTTACTACAAACTAACATTTGTGTTGCAACTGAAATAGGCCCTATAAGCAGCACTAATGCAAGGCACCAGGAACCCAGTGAAAGTGCACCAGAAAAACACCATCATCCACTTTCACACTCTGTTCAAAGACTTAAAATTGCATTCAGTCATGTGAGGTCTTAACATGGGAAGAAGGAGACAGAGAATGTCCCTTTTCCCTCTTTGTTCCAGGGTAGAATGGCTCATCATTCTCTTCATCTTTTGTTGACTGATGTATCAAAAATCTCCTTGGCATTTCTGCCATGGGTTCATTAAACCTCTATTTAGTCCAGACTTGGGGCACTTGATTATCACAGGACCCCTTCCTAAAGAGGCCAATGGAGGGGTGTATGTTTTCATGTTTCCAGGGAGATGTAAGCCAGAACAAGTAGAAACTCAGTCTCCATTGTCATCAGGATCCACCGCTTGGAACAAAGAGGCTCCTAATGCGTTCAACTTGACCAAGATTCATTTTAAGCCTATAGCACCCCAAACTAGGTTCAGGAGACCAGAAAAATAACACCCCCTCACTTCTTATCTCCACCAGTCATCTGCCATAGAAACATCATTGTCCTGTATCTTGTAGTGCCGGTGTCCCTTGTGGGTGGATGTGTGGGCCTATTTGGGTCACACTTAAGTTTTCAGGGCTTAAAGATTCTCAGACTGTAGTGTGCTCAACAATATTGGGTGCCTGGGTGGCTCAGTGGGTTAAGCCTCTGCCTTCAGCTCAGGTCATGATCTCAGGGTCCTGGGATCGAGGCCCGCATCGGGTTCTCAGCCCAGCGGGGAGCCTGCTTCCCTCTCCCACTCTGCCTCCCTCTCTGCCTACTTGTGATCTCTCTCTGTGTGTCAAATAAATAAATAAAATCTTTAACCCCCCCCAAAAAAAAACAATATATTAGGAGAAAGTTGTGTAATATGCACTTTTCTGAGACTCCCCACCAGATGTTCACTTCCTAGGTAGGAAGGGGCCTGAGTAAAATTTGTATTTTAAAAAAACTGGCCCAGGTAATTTGGATGCACGGTATCAATGGATCTTACATAGAGAAATACAGGCCTGAATGCCCATGGGTAAGTCTAAGTAAAAAAACCACATGAGAGTTTTAGTACATAATTCAGAAGGCAGAGTAGGAAAGATTAGAATTCCAAAGATTTTGAAAGCAACTGCAGTATGGTTCTCAAAATTTTTGCTTGGAACCAACTGTAGGAAAAGGACACTCTCCCCATCATCATAATATATATATTTAAAAAAACAGAAATATACATAGCATTCTTATGAGACACACATTGCATCGCTTTTCTATTCTATTTTCAGCAGTTGCTCCCAGCACGGAATTTTGTCGACCCAGCTTTGTCTGGTTGTCTTTCCAAGTTCACATGGCCTGACCATTTGAGTCCTTTTCAGGCTTTACCAGGGATCCTTAAGGAATGGACAACACCCTTTTCCATTTCAATGAATGTTCTGAGATGGGCCCCTCATGCTTTCCAGTGAGTACCCCTTGGCTGTTTTGGGGCTTTCTCGTTCTCAGGGGTGTGAGACACTCCCTGTTTCCCTTGGCTTCTCCTGTACAGATTCTGCGACTGCACAGCTCTTACAAACATGGGTGTTTATCTTCACCCATTGTGTTTTCTGGTCTGTGGAGAGACCTTGCCATTTGGTTGACTGGTAAATGTTATTTGTGAATTTTTGGTTTTCTGTCTTTATGTGGGAATTTGGATGATTACATTAATTAATTGGGATTAAAAAACTGTGCCACTGCCACTTCACACTGCCACTTCACAAGCATGTTCTTGCCATACCTTACTCTTTGGCCAGAAACTTTATGTTTCTGAGTTATTTATGTCTTATAACTGCTTATTCATTCATTTTTGCTGCTATAGTTATTATATGGCTATTTCACAATTTATTTATCCATTCTCCTGTTAATAACTTTTCCCACTTTCTGCTAACTACTAATGAGGCTTTGGTGAATATTCTGTACTTGTCTTCTAATGCACATTTGTAAGATTTCCGAGGAAGTACACCTGGGTAGATATGAACTGAATGACAGATGAAGTTGAGCATCTTTTTATGTGTTTACCCACCAGTCAGTTTCTTCTTGTGTGAAATGCCTGTTCCCGACCTTTGCACATTTTTCTATGGCACTGCTTGATTTTTTTCTTATTATTATAGAAGAGTTCTTTATATATTCTGGATTTTAATAATTTCCTGGTTATATATTCGACGTATGTTCTTTTTCTGGTTTGTGCATTGCTGTTTTTTACCCTCTCCTTGTTTTTTCAAAGAACACAATTCTTAATTTCTGTGTCATTTTATCAACCTTTTCTTTATGAATTTTGCTTTTTATGTCTTGTTTATGAAATCCTTTCCTACCTTTAGATTATAAAGATGTTCTACATTATCTTCAAAACATTTTGAAACTTGGCTTTTTTATTGATACATGTGGAAGTGATTTTTGTGTATAATTTGAGGTATGGATTTAAATTTGATATTTTGTACACAAGTAACTGTACCAATGCCATTTCTTAATGGCCTTCTTTCCGTATTGATCGGTGTTGCCAAGCATTTTCATACATGCATGATCTGTTTATGGAGTTCCCATTTTCTTTAACAGAGCTATTTGTCTATCTCTGCTCCAGTGGATCGTGCTATTTTAACTAATAGAGCTTTAAAATACATTTGGATGGCTGATAGGGCAAATCCCTATCCCCAGCCCCATTTTTGCTGCCTCTCACCTTAACACCTCAAGAATTCATCAGTAATGCCTCTATTGCCCTCTCCCACAAGCCAAATTGAAACAAAAAAGGTCCCAGGTTGCAGAACTAGGTTTCTGAATTCATGTGGAACTCAGCCCAGCCTCACATGTTGATAGTCTTAAGCAGAAACTAGTCTCTTCTATGTGCATGGAAATGTTAATAATATTATCTTGTCTTTGTGGATTTTTCCTATGAGTAAAAGCATTTTCATAAATAATTGTTAATTGATTATTGAGAAATGTCTATGAAAGTTTCAGGGACTGGATTAATCTCTACCCAATTTGTAGCTAGAAAATTAAAGCAAAGAGAAGTTAGAGAAAGTTTCTTAGGTAAGAGAGTTAAGGGGCCGAAGGACCCAAGGTGCCTGATCTCAGGTCATCTCTTCCTTGTTACTGGATAATGTTGAGAGAATGTCCTCATATACTGTAAACATTAGAATGCAAATTACTTTTAGGAATGTGTCACCAGCTTTCTAGGGAGAGAGCTGTCTTTGATAGGACTCAAGTTTTGGTTAGGACTAGAGGGGTTGCAACCATGTTTTCTTTATCTAAAAGACATCCAAAGATTGAAAGTCAGACTTCTTTTCTCTCATTCATCAGCTACTACTCATTACCTATCTGGGTCCAGAACTTTACTGAAAGTGAGATGGGAGAGGTAATGGAGCAACTCAAAGGGGAAAAAAATGGCAAAGATCTTTGGGGAAATCTATATTCCTAGAGACTTCTATTCCTTATAGATGCCATTCCCCTCAAGTTCTTCCTTTTTGCTTTTGGACGTTTTTACACCATTCTATTACTGTTGATGATAATGCCAATTATATAATGCAGTAATAAATGTCCAGTTCACAGCGGGCTAGATGAGGAGAGGCCAGCTATATTTTATCCTAAGTGTTTGCATACACACCCATGTACCAAAAGTTATATAGTCACCAGAGAGATTATTTTGTCTTGAGAATTTAAGACTTGTATTGCTAAGTCAGATTTGCCATTAAAACTGTTGCTCTTTAAATTATGTAAGAAAATGTTTGTCTTGTCCTGTCTTAAGATATCCACTAGATGTTGCTAAAGGGTTGTGGAAAAAGCAATGATCATTTTCATCCAAGGCTCAGTTACGGAGTTAAAACTCAAAGAAACCGTAGAGCTGTCAGAAATAGTAAGGATAGAACTTGAACACAGAAACAGAAAGTATATCTTCAAAAGATAGGAAGTAAGAAAGACTGACTAGGGAAGACTGAACTTAAAGGTCACATTGGCATAGTTGAAATTTGTGCATTAGCTTTGTGACATGTGACATCAAAAAAATTACTTTCTTTTGGTAAAAGTATTATATTACCATTTAAGCAATTAGGACAATGTAAAAAATTATAATTGGGAAAATAATGACATAGAACTCTATCATTCAGGGTGACTATCTGTTAACATTTTAGCAAATTTCATACCCTTCCATTTTTTTCCCTGTACTTCTTTGTTTAACTATAAAGTGTTATTTACATAGTATATATACACATATAAATTTTTGTTTAATTATTTAAAATACATATATATTTTTTGTTTTATTATAAAATATCACATGTTATTATATTTGTTTTTTATATATATACATATATATATCTCATATGGAAGCTATGAAACATAATAACGGTCAGCTGTGATGAACTACACAGCTGAAGATATAAGACATTACCAGTTCTTTTGCGTTCCCTGTGAACTCTTCCCCACACCACTCATCTGCCTCCCCAGAGAACTGATCAATACTTTGAATTTTCTTTTTAAATTATCCCTTTAGTTTGAGTTTCATCATATGTCAATAGGTCCTAAATCATATACTTTTTATGTTTGTTAGTTTGTTTTTAAACTTTGTAAGAATGGGTTCTAAAACTCGTCAATGTTGGTATGTTCATTTTTCTCAGCCACAAGATATCCTATCACATAGTATCCCACAATTTATGTATCTATTCTCCTCCTGATAAACATTTAGGTCTATTCTCCCATGAAGGGATAATTGGGTTGTTTATATTTTGGGTTATTATGAGTAATGTCCATGTGTCCTGATACAGATGTGCAAAAATTTCTCTAGAAATCAAATCCCTGGATTATGGGATACTTGTTCTATGATTTACTCCAAATTATTTTTTGTGTATGTAATGACATAGGGTACAAGTTTCATTATTTTCTCCCACATGACTATCCAGTTTTTCTAGCACCTTGTGATAAAAAGGTTAGTGCTTCCTTGTTTAATTGACTTGGTGCTTCCACATATTATTAAAACAGTCATGACATGTTCTCTGACATACGACAACTATCAGATAAATACAGATAAAGCATAATTAGACTATAGAGCATTGGTTTCTTCTCCCATAATCTGTATTATGAAAAAATGTAAATGTGTGTCCATTAGTTTAAAATATTACAGTGTAGACAATGATTACAAAAGGAGAGGTGTGGCACAGTAAAAAGGAAAACATTAAATGAGATGAAAGAAGATTGAGCAATTTTCCAGACAGAGAAAAGAGAGAAAGGACATTCTAGGTAGAAAGACGGAATGTCATGGCACAGGCACAGAATGCCATAAAGCTGGAACTAGTTTTTCAGTTGGTCGTATGTTCTAACAAAGAAATAAGTAACATGATTTCTTTATGGCAGTTCAAAGTTGAGACCTAGTTAATCATTTTACAAGCCAGCTACATGACTAAAGAAGTAGAAGACAACCAGTGTTGGCAAGCATTGACTGAGGTGGATTATGTCCAGGCGATGCAACCACAATGAACATAAGCCCGAGTACAGTGGTCATTGTTATGTTTTGTCACCTTTCTCCTTTTGCAGTCATTTCACCTGTTTTCTTTCTTGCCTGCCCCTCTTCAGTCCTTTACCTTTCACATGATCTTCCTACTGTAATGTCTACATTGTTGAATGCAGGATTAATTCACTCTCCCACAAGTAGGACTCTCAGAGAACTGAAATTTCCCAAACCTATTCTACACATTACTTTTACTTTCCTGGTTCCCCTGCCCTCAGCTGACCATAAAGTCTGAGCATTCTGGCCCTGGAGTATGGGGGAGATGGGGGGGGCGGGGGAGGAGGCAGGGAAGTTCTTATAAGGGTGGAGTCAAAGATGCGCTGGAGCCAGCTTTTACTAGTTTGTAAGAGCCAAGTGTTTTCAGGAATTTGTTAGTTATTAAATATAGTCACTATTAAAAATTTAAGAATATAAACTTACAATTGCATAAATCATTTTATTTTATTTTTTTAAAAAGATTTTATTTATTTATTTGACAGAGAGAGATCACAAGTAGACAGAGAGGCAGGCAGAGAGAGAGAGAGAGGGAAGCAGGCTCCCTGCTGAGCAGAGAGCCTGATGCAGGACTTGATCCCAGGACCCTGAGATCATGACCTGAGCCAAAGGCAGCGGCTTAACCCACTGAGCCACCAAGGCGCCCACATAAATCATTTTAAAAATAAAGGCAATACGTACCCACAACTCATCAGTTCCTCATTATTATGTTAGATTTTACCATGGGGCCAGACTCTGTGGCTAACTAAATGAAGTCCAAGGAGGAGAACGAGGAAACAAGAAATAATGTGTAGAGTAAGTTGTGGAGTATTTACACCACAGAAATCTACCAATTCTACTAGTTAGAACTCCCCAAAACCCCCTAGAGGGTACACTGTTAAACATTTAGAGCATTTAGACCCCTCTCTGGGTCTGGCATTTGTTTAAAGCTGACTCTTTCATAAGCGATTTTGTAATGTTTTTGGAAATCTGATCCTCCACTGGTGATCTCCCTCCTGCAGTTCCCTTGATCTGGGAGTATGTATCCTATTTTGATGATCCCTTTTCCATTCTTGGGAGACAGAGCACAGAAGTCCACTTCCACCTTCTCTTCTGAGTTCTCCCTCCAGACTACCCTTTTGACAGGATATAACTAGGCTGGTTCTCTCTTGAGCATATCCCCTACCTAGCTTGCAAGAAACACCGTGTTTCCAAACAAACATGGGTAGTGTATACTGATTATACCCTGTGATCTACTATCAGAAGCAAACATAGCTTCTTACCCATTAGGTTTCTCAGTTTCCTCTGCTGCTTTAATGGACTTCAATATTATAATATACCTTTTGGTCATTTATTGGAATAACAGATGCAATTAGTTATTCTCCAGAAATATTTCTTTACAAAATATTAACTATTAGGTTGCTATCTTAAATTTCATAGTACTTTTGAAGTGTTTTTGTATCTATTTTGTGCCATTTTAAAGTTGAGCTTCTATCTTAAATTCTGCACTAAGAAAGGGCATACATGCAGAAGTTGTGTCAGTGTATCCCTATGGCAGTGAATCAACTATAGTGACCAAAAAAAACGATGAGGATACTGAACTGACATCTAATCCTGTGTAAGCCGGCCTTTGTGTGCTCTCACATTTTACAGTTTTTGAGAGTTTTGGGTACCCTGATTTTCCTGGTTATGTCTATTTCTCATTCACAAACCAGTTTTTTATTAAAAAAAAATTTTTTTTAAGTAAACTCTGGGCCCACTGTGGGGCTTGACCTTACAACCCCGAGATCAAAAGTTGCATTTTTTTACCGATCAAGCCTGCCAAGTGCTGCTTATTCATAAAACAGTTCTAATTTGTGCCTGAACACCATGTGAATTGCTTGGGTTAATGGACAGCCACACTTTCTAAAAAAAATGTTTAAATCTTTGAGTAAATAAAGATTCTTTCGGAAGATGTATTTTAAAATACTTACTATAGAATACACGGTAAAATACTTTATAGAGCTTTATTTGCGGGGAGAATATTACTTGTGTGAAAAATAGCTGCTGGGTTTACTTTCTTAGAGATTCATGTTGTTTGGTTATGCTAAATCAAACCTTCCATGGAAGTCTCACCTTTCATAGTTCTGGGATCTAAAACAACCTGGATAGGATGTAAATGATACAAAGTAGGCAGAAAAGAATTTGTTTTTAAGATTTTATTTATTTATTTGAGAGAGAGAGAGAGAGAATGAAAGAGTGCCCAGGAGACGGGAAGGTCAGAGGGAGAAGCAGACGAGCAGGGAGCCTGATGATGAACTTAGTCCTGGGACTCCAGGATCATGACTTGAGCTGAGGGCAGTTGCTCAAACAACTGAGCCACCCAGGTGCCACAGAAAAGAATTTTAATGATAAAAGTAAATATATTGTGCAAGTACAAAATAAATAGTATTTTCCCCCCCAAATCCACACTTGCAAACAAGTTTCATTACATTACACCTTGTATATGCTCTACTTCTTTCTTAGTGCTCGGGCCTCATCTCCTACCACTCTCTCCTTATTCCCCAGCTCCACGCACACAGGCCTCCTTTTTGTTCTTCTAGGTTGTCTCAGAACCTCTGTAATTATGTCCATGCTTTAGGTTTTAGGTCAAAGTTCACCTCCTCAGAGAGGCCATCTCTAATCATATTCTCTATCTCAGCCACCTATTTACTTCTTCCTGGCATGCATCACTCTCTGGATTATCTCATTCATTCATGTAACTCTTTACTATCTGCTTCATCCAGAAGAAGGCAAGGCCAGTAAGGGAAAGGCCCTTATTCTCAGCCCTCCTTCAGGGCACTGAGCCTTACTAGCATTTGTGAGTTAGTGTACATGCTATTGGATATGATTTTGGAATTTTCCTTCCTAACACTAATTTAAGGTGGTAGAGCTGACATTCTCCTTTTAATTCACCTTTAAAACAAGTAAAGAATTCACATATAGGACTTTTTATTTAAAGACTTACAGCCTAAATGGAATATATTCCAATATATCAAGCTATAAAATTTAATTACAGTTCTTAAGGATTAATTGATTTCATGAATCCTCAAAGATTTAAATTTTGCTCTAATCAAATTTAATTTTATTCTACCTTGTTATTTAATTTTTTTCAAATATTTGTTGGTTTAAAAAGGATATAAGGCTCTTCTCAAGGTTTTTTCCTTTTTTTTCCCCTAATTCACTCTGTATTAGTATTTATATTAACAATCAATTTTCCTTTTCAACTACTTTATTTTCCCCCTTTTCTTAGGGTCTCTTTATTTTTTTTAATTTAAAAATTTTTTAATAAACATATAATGTATTATTAGCCCCAGGGGTTCAAGTCTGTGAACTGCCAGGTTTACACACTTCACAACACTCACCACATAGCACATACCCTCCCCAATGTCCATAACCTAACCACCCTCTCCCTATACCTCTACCCCCAGCCCCCCTCAGTTTGTTTTGTGATATTAAGAGTCTCTTATGGTTTGTCTCCCTCCCGATCCCATCTTCTTTCATTTATTCTTTTCCTACTCCCCCAAGCCCCCCACATTGCATCTCCACTTCCTCATATCAGGGAGAGCATATGATAGTTGTCTTTCTATGATTGACTTATTTTGCTAAACATAATATCCTCTAGTTCCATCCCCGTCGTCACAAATGGCAGGATTTCATTTCTTTTGATGGCTGCATAGTATTCCATTGTTTGTATATACCACATCTTCTTTATCCATTCATCTGTTGATGGACATCTAGATTCTTTCCATAGTTTGGCTATTGTGGATATTGCTGCTATAAACATTTGGGTGCGCGTGCCCCTTCGGATCACTATGTTTGTATCTTTAGGGTAAATACCCAGTAGTGCAATTGCTGGGTCGTAAGGTAGCTCTATTTTCAACTTTTTGAGGAACCTCCATGCTGTTTTCCAGAGGGGTTGCGCCAGCTTGCATTCCCACCAACAGTGTAGGAGGGTTCCCCTTTCTCCGCATCTTAGGGTCTCTTTAAATGTAAAAGCATTCTCATTCCCTCTTCTTTTTAAAATCCCATGATATTTAATTGTTGAAAGAAATCAGGTCATTTGTCCTATAGAATTTCCCTCATCTTAGGTTTGGTAGATTTCATCTCATGGTGTTAGTATATTCCTCTGTCCTCTCTTCTTGCATATGAATAACTGATAGTTAGATACAGTAATTAGATTCATGTTTTTATCTTTTTTTTTAAATTAGGCTACTTCATAATTAAGTGCCATTTATTCCTATAGTATCGTGCCAGGAGGTACATATTTGGTTTTCTCACTTTTAGTTATGTTAAGATTATCAATGGACTAAGTGTTTTCATCCTGACTTGTCTATTATAAAATTTTCCATTCCTTTTACGTAGGAAATTAGGAATGATTTAAACACGGAAGATGTAGGTGGGCAGGTGTGAAAAAACAGAGGTCTAGTTCTTTACTTTTTTATTATTATTTTTTAATTAACATATAATGTATTATGTGCTTCAGGGTACAGGTCTGTGAAGCACCAGTCTTACACAATTCACAGCACTAACCATAGCACATACCCTCTCCAATGTCTATAACCCAGCCACCTTATCCCTCCCCCTGCCATCCCCCAGCAACCCTCAGTTTGTTTCCTGAGATTAAGAGTCTCTTGTGGTTTGTCTGCCTCCCAATCCATCTTGTTTCATTTTTTTTCCTTCCCTACCCCCACGAACCCCTGCCCTGCCTCTCAAATTCCTCATATCAGAGAGATCATATGAAATTGTCTTTCTCTGATTGACTTATTTTGCTCAGCATAATACCCTCTAGTTCCATCCACGTTGTTGCAAATGGCAAGATTTCATATTTTTGAAGGCTGCATGGTATTCCATTGTATATATACCACATCTTCTATATCCATTCACCTTTTGATGGACATGTAGGTTCTTTGCACAATTTTGTTCTTTTTTTTTTTTTAACTGTTCTGCCTAACTATTGCAGCTATTGCTGACCCTTGCCTAGATCCATTGTTTTGTGGGTTGCAAAATGATGATTTTCTAATTTTATTGTATCTCTTATATTTGTTAGCTGTGATCTCTCTATAAAGAGAATTTTCCCTGGGGCACCTGGGTGGCTCAGTGGTTTAAGCCTCTGCTTTCCGCTCAGGTCATGATCTTAGGGTCCTGGGATCAAGCCCCACGTCTGGCTCTCTGCTCGGCAGGGAGCCTGATTCTCCTTCTCCCTCTGCCTGCCTCTCTGCCTACTTGTGATCTCTATCTCTCTGTCAAATAAATAAATAAAATCTTAAAAAAAAAAAAAGAAAAGAAAAAGAAAATTTTCCCCAATCAACTCTTTGGTCACCTTGAAATTCTGATTGTAGAAACATCAGGATAAATGCTTTATTTCCCACCCTTTATTAATTTTAAAAATAATAAAATGGTACCTATCAATCTTCTAAATTACCAATTATTATTTTAAAATGAATAGGTGGATTTTTATACATTTGATGTGTTTCAATTTATCTGAGTGTTTAGCTCAAACTAATGAATTCAAAAGAAAGGTGAGCTAAATTTCCTCTCAGTGTTGTTTGAGTATCCAGATCATATCATATCTTAAAGGCCTGGGTACTTACAGATGGTTCAATTACATGCCCCACTCAGCTGTTTTACCTGCTTAAATCAGTTTGAATTGTATTTTTTCTTGTCATTTGCAGCCTAGATTTCTAACAAAGATTAGTCATTCTTCTATCACTGTCCTGCAGTGAAACTTTGGATTTTATAAAAACAAAGAAAGTTTCCTTTAAAATCATGCTGGCATTTATTGGGATCATCTTTGCTATTCCTTCTTTATGCTTTGAATTTTGGCAACTCTCTTGAATAAAATAAAAAAACTAAAGATGCAAAAATAACTGACTCTTATCCACCAAAGGAGAAAGTATTTTAAAAAGGAATCTGAATTTCAGACTTAGGAGTTTCTATACTTAGCTAGAGTTACCAGACGCCTGGAACAAATCTTTTATTAGTGCAAAGTCGCCTTCTGGTTTAGGGCATTTAGAGCCACCCACCAGACTTTTAATGGATATGCACTTTCCATTGCTGGCAATTACTTAACACTTTTAACAAGTGGAAACAGAATTAGATGATCAAAGGAGTATGTGAGCAGGAGAGTGGATGGGAATTTGGGGACTGATTTAAACATGGAGGATGTAGGTGGAGAGGTGTGAAAAACCCGGAGAGATCTAGTTCTGTGCATATTCATTACTGTTTCACCCCATTTACAAGAATGGAAATGAGGAATAATCAAACAAATTTAAAAGAAAATTACAAACCGAGTGTTTTAAACAGTAGTGGCTTAAATATAATCCAAATAGTAAGATAATAAGAATGAAAAAGCCACTGCATGTAAAGAAAAGAGCAGTGAAGTGGGGGGTCAGAAAACCCTACCTACTTCCATCCGTTTATTCAACAAACTTTTAAAGACCCAAATACAAGCTAGCCGCTGGAGATTTCAAAGTGAATACTAAACACTTGATGGGGGAAGGGGTTCTCATTCTTAAACTACCTCTCTTGGCAAATGGAGTTCACTTGGTTTTGTTTTGGGTGTTTGAATTTAAAACTTTCAAATACACTGAAACACATCAAATATATACACCTCTCGTTCTTCATTGAAAAGTCGCAATTGGCTATTTTTGGAAGTTGCTAGACACTATCATTCTAAAAATTTATATAGGAAAAAAAAAGCATTTATTTTCCTTTTCCTACACAACCTGTATTTCAAGGCAATTCAAGAGTTAATGAGGGAAAAATACAAATAAAAAATACATCAGTTAGATGGGTTGATGATCTATAAACTTAGGATAAACATATTTGTCCTGCCTACCTCAAAGGACATTCGAGGAGGGGGTGTCGAAGGAATTACGGAGAAAGGCAGCATTTGGTGGACTGCAACAAACACTTCTGGTGTTACGTAACATTCTGGCATCAGAATGTCAGACTGACAGCGGGGGCTACCGGATCAGGCAGGAGCTGACAGTTCTTTCCAGGTCTGGGTCTCACAAGCACGAGGAACCCTGCAGGTAAGATGACCTAAGTCTCCCTCCTGCCAATGGCATTAGGCAGGCTCGGACTGCGGTCTTGTCTGTGGCACCGCTGTCTCTCTGGTCCATACGACCGCAACCGCAGTCACTTCGTCCAGCGAACCAATCTGCAAGAACGCTCAGAAAGCGAATGCAGCAGGGATCACGCCCCCAGGCGGCGGGGAAACCCCAAGCGAGCGGGCGCTCCGCCAGCCACTTCCGGCCACTGGCGTCGTGGGGCGGGGCCGCACGCGGCTGCGCCGTGCGACGTGTGGCGCGCTGCTCCCCTTGCGTGAAGCGTGTGGTGACGGGAGCAAGCGGGAGCGAGTCCCCGACGACGACCATAGGTGCAGCTCTGTGCCCTCAGCCTTCTGTACCAGGCCCGCCTCCCGCCTCGAATTTCATTTTTCAAACACAGTTTCCCCCGACCCTCGGAGTGCCCTTTCCTTTCGCGGGAAGCGGGGCGTTGGAGGAGGATAAAAAAGGTTCCGGGTGCGAGGCGAAATGGAGGAAGGTGCCCAGACCCCAGACTGGGACAGCGATGAAACGATGATTGACGAGTCGGTGACGGAGAGCGACCTGGATGAAGAGGAGCTTCCCTGGAGAAGGTGACCACAGTTAGCGCCAGCCCTTGGACAGTGAGCCCGCCATTCTGCTGGGTACTGGCAGTGGAGTGGCCCTCGGAGATTTGCGTAGAAATTACCAGATGAATGTGCAATGGCGGGCGGAATTCGAGTCTTGTGAGGCAGCTAGGCCTGTGCTAAGAACTTGTAAATAAACAAAACAAAATCCCCCCCCAGCCTCCAGTTTAGGACAAAAGGAGCTTTCTGGTAAATGGCTTTATGGCATCTAAAAGAAGAAAAAGCAGAAACATACTTAGCCAGAGTCTCCAGGTTGTTTGTACAGGCAAACAAGTTTTGGGTCTAAATTTCTGAAATGCCTTTTGCTTAAGCAACTGGAATCTCTGATCTAGGAGATGGTTAACAATTTCAGGAAAAGAATGTGTGATGGGGGAACCATTTACTGCTAAACTAGAAACTAACACTTTTTTAAGAATCAAAAAAGGTGGTAGTTTATTAAAACCTTGAACATACCTAGTTCTCTGTGTTCGATCCAGGGGAACTATATAAGAGATGAGGCCATTGCTTTTGAGGAACCTACGGGCGAGGGAAGTCACATAAATAGATAATTTCTTTCTTTCTTTTCTTTTCTTTTCTTTTCTTTTCACTTTTCTCTTCTCTTCTCTTTTCTTTACTTTCGTACCAGATAATTTAAATAAAATGCGATAGTCCAGGGATGGAAGTATGCTTTGGCTTGTTTAGGAGCCCAGGTAGTCTTTTGAGATTGGTGGGGTTGACTTACGAATAGAGGCTTTAAGGTGGGTTAAGAATTAGACAGAGGAAGAGGTGTTCTAGGCTGAGGGAAATGCATGGGTAAGGGTGGGGGGACAGCATTGTGTTGTGTGCTGTAATGTACAAATAGTTAATTCTTACTGAAGTGAAGTGTTAAATGGTAAGACAGGGAGTGTTGGGAGATGAGCCTGGAGAGGAAGGTAGGGTGAGGTAGTATAAAGCTTCATATATCCTGCGAGTGTGCTTGTAAAATGTTAAGTGGAAGAGAAGCATAATCAGATTTTTGTTCACTCAAGCATGCCCTAGAGCAGAGCTTTTCCAATTTTAATGCCCTTATAAAGTCACTTCTGAATCCCATTAAAATGCGGAGTCCAACTCTGAATTTCTATGTGGGATCTGAAATTCTGCATTTCTAGCAAGCTTCCAGTTGGAATTATTTAGAGCAGAGATGATGATACCCAGGTTTTTGCTCATTTATATATACACACAGTAATATTTGCTGTTGGTGTACAGGGAGCATTTCTGACTAATACATTGAGTCTTAAAACAACACCACAGTCATAGCCATATGCTGGTTCATATGACCAGAAAGACATTTCTCTGAGCTTTCTTACTTCAGAACAGTGCCTTGCAACTAAGGCCACCTCCAGGGAAAACTGTTAAGAGAGAAGAAAATAAGAGAGATGCACTCCATACTCTTGAGCATGTGGTTCCTCTGGCAAGAGAGACAGGTTTTGTCTTGGATTTTCAAGTGCACAAATTGCCGTGATTGATAGTAGTATATTACTAATCCTAAAGAGAGAAAACAAATAAAACCCAGAGATTTCCTTTCACACTTTCTGGCATTCACAGGGCTCCCTTTCCCTAGTCTGCTGGATAAAGATAGGGGGTGTCTTATGGAGTTTTTGCTGTCTGAGCCCACTCTGCAGTTTCAGGATTAGGCCTTGGATCAAAGCTGGAGACAAATAAGGGAATAACAAAACAACAAAAACAAACTCTGAAATTCACCTGTTTCATGGTGTGACCTCAGTCCTCAATCTACCTGCTATTGTTGACTTTTCAGATTACACAGGAAGCTTTTAAAAAATACTCTTGAGTTTTTGTGTAATGAGAGGAAAAATAGGCTTTAGATAGCTCACTCTATCTTGGCTGGCCAGTCTTTTTGTTCCCCTGTGATTCATTTAAAATGCTTTTATGCAGTGCCATATAAACATCATTTTTTCAGACCTCATAGCTCAGGGTTAAAAACTAGTGTTCTTGGGGTGCCTGGGTGGCTCAGTGGGTTAAAGCCTCTGCCTTTGGCTCAGGTCATGATCTCAGGGTCCTGGGATTGAGCCCCACATCGGGCTCTCTGCTCAGCAGGGAGCCTGCTTTCCCCTCTCTCTGCCGGCTTCTCTGCCTACTTGTGATCTCTGTCTGTCAAATAAATAAATAAAATCTTTTAAAAAAAAACCTGTGTTTTTTTAACACTTATTTTAAAAATAAGTGTTCTTATTGGCATGGCAATATAGTTAAAGTCTAAGCATTGCTGGAGCTGAATTGCTGGGGCCATTGTTTAGTGTTGCTTTCCTTTTTTTTCATCTTCTTTGCTTATGTGCGGTTTGTTTTGGCTGTTTTTTTTATGCACAAGGTCTTTAACTAGAATGAGGGACACAAGTTCTAGTAGAGATCCCCAAGAGGCAAAACATACAGTTTCACATAGCTAAATAATCCTTAAATGTTGCAGCTATTAAGGTCTTTTTTCGAAGACGGGAGAAAGGGTTTAGGAAAGGCAAGGCTTATTATAAAGAACCAGGCTGCCAGGTGTGTTAACTGTGTCTGAAAAAACGCTCTTTGTGAGTCTGGATTAAGTCCTAGCTTTCCCTCTGGAAACCATACCCAAAAGTGCATACAGTCTTTTTTTTTTTTTTTTTTTTTTAAAGATTTTGTTTATTTGTTAGAGTGCAGGTACACACAAGCAGAAGGAGGGGCAGAGGGAGAAGCAGATTCCCCTCTGAGCAGGAAACCCACCAGGGTCCCCAGGGAACCCCCTGAGATCATGATGGGAGCCTAAGGCAGACCAGACGCTTAACCAACTGAGCCATCCAGGCACTCTGCATCCAGTCTTTTTTGTGGCTTTGTAGGTGTTGCTATTCATCTTTTGTAAAAATTCAAGTTGCTGACTAATAAGATTTTGTTAGCTTGTAATTTGTTTTCTAAGAGGCATGATCCTTTTTTGTATATATGCCCTGGAAATCTTTTATCAACCCTTGTATTCTGTTTCAGCCTCTGCTAAGGTTAACTGCTCTATAACATAAAGGGATAGATCTCAAATTAATCCTATTCAGTAGATTTAAACAGAACCATCGTAGTTCATTGTTAAATGGATTTGTGTATGTGCTCAGGTCACATGTCTTCTGAACATTATAACTGCATTTAATAAAAAGCTAATTCAACATAATTACCCTGCAAGAAGGGTGTTAATTCTGTCCCTCAAGTCAGACCAACACCGTCTTCATGTGAATTGTCTAGATAGAAAAATACTCGTTACAAAGGATATACCTGAGGAGGAGGGAAAGAAAGCAAAGTACAAGATTACAAGGATTTAATAACCACATTAAATTGGCTAAAGAAACTGATATTTGGGGGACTCCTGGGGGCCTCAGTCAGTTAAGCATCTGACTCATGATTTTGGCTCAGGTCATGATCTCAGGGGTTGTGAAACTGAGCCCCACCTTGGGCTACAAACTCAGTGGGGAGTCCGATTGAGATTTTCTCTCTCCCTTTGCTTCTTCCTCCAGTCCTGTGCATGCGTGCGCATGTGGTCTCTCTCAAATGAATCTTTAGGAGGGCAGCACGTGATGTAATGAGCCCTGGGTAGTATATAAGACTGAGGAATCACTGACCTCTGCCTCTGAAACCAATAATACATTATATGTTAATTATTGAATTTAAATAAAAAAATAGTGGATGCAAAATAAGTAAAAATAAATCTTTAAAATAAAAGCAACATTTTGGTCAGGGTATGTATCAAAGTAGTAGCAACTCCAGTGATAAAGCACAGTGGTGCCAAGTACTATATGTTTAGAACTGTTACACTGAACTGTGCAATCAAAACTTCGATAAAATATAAAATTGAAACCCTAATTGTCTCCCAAAATTTTATTGTACTTTTAACAAAACAGTGAATATTATTTGAAGATTTCCGTCAAATTTTGCCCAAGTTTTCCTTTTAACTCAGCCATCTAATTTCTACTTCTCTCTTCTGTTTTTAGTACTATCCCATTTTTCCAGTATTTCAAAGTTAAATTTTATTATTAAAATACTGTGTCTGTAATGAAGTGGTCATTGACTTTTAGAGTATTAGTTATTAATGTAGTCTAGTAGTTTGACTAGAACTCACTAAGAAATTAATGTCTGTTGTCAGTTAATTTATTGACTGAACATGAATATGAGTAATTCTTCTGGTTTGCACTCTTTTCATTTTCCTTTTAGAATTTAAAATAGCCCTGACTCCTCTCTAAAGGGGAAAAAAAAAACAAACCCAAAGATTTATGCAGAGGAAATTATCCCTGAGACATTTGCAATAATGAAAAATTAAAAACAAGTGTTTTAGAATTACATAATGCTTAAATAAATTATATCCTTATGCTTAAATAAGTAAATAAATCATATGTCCTTATGAGGGAGTATTATCAATATTTAATGGTTTTAGGAAGAATTTTAGTGACTTTGCAAATATTTCAATATAATGTTAAATGTGAAGTGTAGTTTCTTAAACTTTATACAGATTGATCCAAACTTTGTGAAAGAATTTTTGGTTCTAACATATGTAAGCCTCCCTAGAAAGCTAAAAGGAGATTTCTATCTTCATACTTATACTTCTCTTTATTGCCTGCATTTTCTATAGTTTTTTGAATAAGTTACGTATTTACATGGTTCAGGGAAGTTTTTTTAAAGTATTAAAGGGTGTATAGCAAAAAATCTCCTTCTCATCCCTATCTCCTCAGCCACTCAGTCTTCTTTTCCACAGGCAATTGTTTTCCCAGAGATATTTTCCAAGTTATGTATATATGTTCTCAAACGTATATAAAATTGTTTTCTAAAAAATAGAAGCACTCTGTCAAAGGGTTTGGGTGTTTATAATCTTGATAATTGAATTATTTGGGTTTATCTCATAATTAGAAAGGCTTTTTTCCTTCACAATGATAAAAGAATCCCTCCTTAGTTTCTTTTATACTTTTTGTTTCATTTTAAACATTTACGTTTTGATTCATATGGGATTTTTATCTGGAGTACAGTGTCAAGTATGGATGCAACTAAATTATTTTCCATATGTCTCCTTCGTTGTCCCAATATTATTTTTTTAGAAATCCTATCTTTTTCTCTGATTTGAAATGCCACTTTTTAAATAAACTTAATTCGTATGTGTACATGAGTTTACTTAAGAGATTTTATTCTGTTTGTTGGTCTGTCATTTTATGTGCTAGTTTCACATTTTAAAAACATTTTATATCCAAAAATATTTTAATGTCCTATAGGTTATTACCTCCTTACTGTTATTTTAAAACATTTTCCTGGCTGTTCTTATTTATTTTACCACATGAACTTTAGAATCAGTTCTGGTTCAATAAAAAGTCTTGCTGGTACTTTTATTGGTATAAAGTTATATTTATAAATTTACTTATGGAAAATTAGCATCATGTTACTTTTTCATTAAGATGCAAATTACATGCAGCAGAATTCATCCTGTGTGTTTTGATAAACACATACAATTGTGTAATAACCATTACCACAATGAAGAAAAAGAGCAGTCCCATTAGCCTCCACAATTCCTTCATGCCTTTTTTGTGTTATTTTTAGATTTAAAAAAAACCCTCAAAAAATTTTAAAAAGTAAAATAATTCTTTTAGGGACATTAAGATGAATAGTTTTGGGTTTTTTTTTTTTTTTAACTTCTGGAACATTAAAATGAATAGTTTTTTTTTTTTACTTCTTTTTTTTTTTTTAAGATTTTATTTATTTGTTAGGGTGGGGGCGGGGGGGGGGGGAGAGAGAGAGAGAGAGCATGCCTGAGCATGAGCACAAATAGGGAGCAGCTGGCAGAAGGAGAAGCAGGCTCTCTGTGAAGCAAGGAGCCTGATGTGGGACTCGATCCCTGGACCCTGGCTGGGATCATGACCTGAGCCAAAGGCAGGCACTCAATCAACTGAGCTACCCAGGCATCCCTAGATATTTTTACTTAGAAAAGTGTGCTATAGTAATGGTGTTAACCCATATTTGAATAATAAAATCTTCATTCCTTGGTAATGGCCAGTAG
The DNA here is from genome assembly GCF_020171115.1 of Neogale vison. Classification (NCBI taxonomy): domain Eukaryota; kingdom Metazoa; phylum Chordata; class Mammalia; order Carnivora; family Mustelidae; genus Neogale; species Neogale vison. Next base: position 215,506,445 of record NC_058091.1, read on the forward strand.
TAATTGAATCAAAAAAGATGGTCTTGGGTATTATAGAGGGCACGGCTTGCATGGAGCACTGGGTGTGGTGAAAAAATAATGAATACTGTTTTTCTGAAAATAAATAAATTGGAAAAAAAAAAGATTATTTTTCTCCTAATAACGGGAGCCAGCATTTACTCTCACAGAGGGTTTGTTAGATTAAGGACTGGAGTCCTTTTTATTATTAGTTTTGGTGGTGCTGAGAACTATTGGGAGGTATGGGTTTTGTTGTTGTTGTTAATGGTTACTTACTTTTCTTAGTAACCTGTTCTTTGTAATGTATGTGAGATTATATGTGTGATGTATTTTTGTCTTTGGGAATGGAAAACAAGATAGTTCTGTAAATTTTTTTAATCTCTCCCCATTTTTTTTTTTTTAAACTTCCACTATTGTCTTTTACTAAGCTTTTAAAACTGAGGAGTACTTGGCTGTCTCAGCTGGAAGAACATGTGACTTTTAATTTCAGGGTTGTGAGTTCAAGCCCTTGTCGGGTATAGAAATTACTTAGATGAATAAATATTTTTTAAAAACTATGTGAGAATCCACACAGTGGCATACTATGAATTGATAAAGAGGAACGAAGAAAGTTTCTTCCCCTGCACTGATCAATCTACTGGATTTATTGTTAAGGAAGAAAAAGTAAAGAGATATATAGAATGCTACTGCTTATCTAAGACTGGGTGAGGGCATGAATACTCACATTGCTCATATTTTCAAAAACACATTGGAAGGATAAACCATACAATTTTAAAAAATGGGAAGTGAAAGAACAGATGGGTGAAGAGACAAGATGAGACAAGACTAGACTTCTCTAAATAGATCTTATTTTATACATTTATGGTTTGCATAATTATAAAACAAAATTAAACCAACATGAACAATTTTCTAAAAAGCAAGGGAGGGGCACCTGGGTGGCTCAGTGGGTTGAGTCTCTGCCTTCAGCTCAGGTCATGATCCAGGTCCTGGGATCAAGCCTCACATTGGCTCTCTGCTCAGTGGGGAGCCTACTCCCCACCACCCCCCTGCCTGCCTCTCTGCCTACTTGTGATCTCTCTCTTTGTCAAATAAATAAATAAATAAATAATATTTTAGAAAAATAAGAGGCAAGATTAAACAGGTGAACCTAATTATGTATTGACTTGATAGCATAATTACACCAAAAGGAATTAAGTGCCATTTAAACAAAATTATCTATACATGCCAGATAAGAAATACTCCAAGGACATAAAGAATTGCAAAGTAACTTCAGTAATCATACTGTTAATGATAATATTAGTATTGTGGACTCTAAATATGATATGATATCTAAGTAGGATACAATATTTTATTCTGGGAAACTAGGGAAGATAGTGGTGTGTTAGTTTGTCAGGCTGCCATAAAAATACCACAGACTGGATGGCTTAACTAACAGAAATGCATTTTCTTATGGTTCTGAAGGCTGGAAGTCCAAGATCTGGGTGGTGGCAGGCTAGAACAGTTCTTTATTCACATAGAGAAGAGACAAAGCAAGAGCAGCTTCAGTAGTAGGTATTGACCCCCTTGGCTAGCAGTCACTCTTTGCAGCTGATGCGGACCTTTGGTCTGCACACATTCCTCTTGTTCCACAGAGGGACTTCATCTTGTCCCCACAGAGGACATATATAGTAGTGAGGTTTTCCAGGTAACATAGGACACACACGCTTTCACAGCAAAGGAGTACACACCAAGTCTGAAACTGGGAAGGGTATTCCCATACATGGTAAAAAGTCCAGTGCAGGCTGGGAGGACTCTGAATCTTGGTAAGAAAGTGTTCCAGGCCCAAGGCGAAGGGGGAAGCTGAAAGACTTTGTCTCCTGTAGGAAGTACACACATGCCTCCCAACCCCAGTTAACTTCTAGCTAGAAGTTTAATCAGATTAACTTCTAGAAGTTAATAACCAGTTTATAGGCAGTATATAGGATAAAGGAACATGTTACATGACATACAGTTAGAAAATTCAAAATGTAGGAAACTTAAGGAAAAAAAAACAGTCTAGTTCCTTCAACTCCTAAATTCCAGTGGGAGAGTTATTTATATATTTAAGAAGATACTTAGATATAGCAACCAAAAACAATGTGGGCCCCTTGTTTAGATCTTGATTTGAACAAAACAACTAAAAAGAAACAGTTGGGGGAATGTGACTACAATTTATTTGGTTTTCCTTTGCTGTAGAAAAACTTAGTCCAAAACTTAGCAATTTAAAACAGTGAACATTTATTCTCTTGTAGTTTCTGTGGGTCAGGAATTAGGGAGTGGCTTAACTGGGTCATCAGGCTCACAGACTGACAAGGCTGCGTTCATCTCTAGTTCTAGTAGTGGTGGTGGTCGTCATCTTCTTTCTCTTCCTCTTCCTCTTTCTCTTTTTCTTCTTCTTCCAGATTTTATTTATTTATGTATTTGAGAGAGAGCCCAAGTCGGTTGAGAGGCAGAGGAAGGAGCAGACTCTCTGCTGAGCAGGGAGCCCAGTGCAGAACTCAGGACTCCAGAATCCTGACTTGAGCAGAAGGGATGCTTAACCGACTGAGCCACCCAGGTGCCCCTCTAGTCCTCTTGAGAAGGATTCACTTCCTGTGTAGTGCTTGTTAAGATTCAATTGTCTCTCATGGTTGACTGGAGGCCTTCCTTGCTACATGTCTTGCTACATAGGGTTCTCTGCAGAGTGTTTCACAGCATGGCAAGCCAACTTCCATGAGAGGGAAGAAGTAAGAGAATAAGAAAGTGAGAGCAAGATGAAAGCCGGTGTCTTTCTCAAAGTAGCATCCTAACATGTTTGCTATATTCTGTTTATTAGAAGAATTTCTGGATTCAGTCTGTACTCAAGGGAGGGGTTCACACAAGGGCGTAAATACCAGGAGCCATTTCAGAGGCTATTTACTAAAGACTATAAATTTAGTAATATTAAGGAATTATTGGCTTTTTGAAAGTGTGATAATTATGGTTGTTTTTTAAAGGTGTCGTTATTATGGTGGTGTTTGAAAAGTGTCCTTTTAGAGTTGCATACTGAAATATTTCTAGGTAAAATGGAATAAGATGTCCAGGACTTGTTTCAAAATAATCTAGTGAGACTGGCAGGAACAGAGAGGGTGGCACAATGATTATACAAGAAATAAGATTGTCTGGTAGTTGTTGAATCTAGACAGTAAGTATACTATTGTCTCTTGTGTTGTTATTGTTTATAATTTTCCTTAAAAAAGTGAAGAGCAGAAAGAACAAGTAAGTAAACAACCCATTTAGTGCCAAATCATATATTCATGCCTTGGTATACTGTTATATTCTAAAAATATTTTTTTAATTTTATTTTTATCATCATAAAAATATGTATCATAAAATTTACCATTGTAAGTGTGATAATTATGGTTGTAACCATTTTTAAGTATACAGTCCAGTGGCATTAAGTACTTTCACGTTGTTGTGCACCCATCACCACTATCTGACTTTAGAACTTTTTCATTTTCCCAGACTAACACTTTGAACCCATTAAACACTAACTTCCCATTCCTCCCTGCTCCCAGCCCCTGGCAGCCACCATTCTACTTTTGATCACTGTGGATCTGATTACTCTAGCTATCTCATGTAAGTGGAATCATATAGTATTTGTCCATTTGTGTCTGGTTCACTCACTTAGTGTAATTTTTTGAAATATGGAATGCTTCATGAGTTTGTATGTCATCCTTGCACCTGGGCCATGCTGTCTTTTCTGTATCATTCCAGTTTTAGTATATGTGCTGCCAAAGCAAGCACTGGTATGTTTGCTTGTTTGTTTCATTTTATTTTATTTCTTTTCAGTGTTCCAAAATTCATTGTTTATGCACCACTGCATGGTAGGTTTTTAAGGTCTGTGTTATAACATGTATCAGCATTACCTCCATTTTAAGGCTGAATAATACTCCCATTTCATGTATGTACAGCATTTTGTTTATCCACTTATCTGTTGATGAGTACTTGGGTTGCTTTCACCTTTTGGCTTCTGTGAATGATGCTTCTCTGAACAGAAGTGTGCAAATAATATTTTCAGATTCCTGCTTTCAGTTACTTTGTGTACATACCCAGAAATGGAATTACTAGATCAAATGGTAGTTAAAGATCTCTTTTTTTAAAAAAAAAAAGATCTCTTTTTTGATGAACAACCATACCGTTTTCCGTAGTGGTTGTACCGTTTAACATTCCCACCAGCAATGCACAAGAGTTCCAATTTCTCCATATCCTTGTCACTACTTGTTATTTTCTGTTTTGTTTTTGATCATAACCTAATGGATGTGATGTGATACCTCACTGTGGTTTTGATTTTTATTTTCCTAATATTTAGTAGTGTTGAGCATCTTTTTGTGTTCTTATAGCTATTTGTACATCTTCTTTGGATAAATTTCTTTTCAAGTCCTTTTCCTAGTTTTGAATTCTGTAGGGTTTTTTTAAATCAGAAAACACAAACATGTTAAATCTGCCTACTAGCGTACTTACCATGGCATATCATTGCTATTTTTTAGTTTTGTATTTGTCACTGGATTTGAAGCTTCTTGAGGGTATGGATTGTGTGTCTTCTCTCTTTGTTACCTTGATGCACCTTAGAACATAGTAGGAAGTAAATCCAAAAACTGAAGGAATTCTGTCATTTTGAAAATATATACTCAGATTCAGTCCTGGGATTCTAATCTCAAATTCTCTGTGGTATAGAGAAATGTGAAGGAGGAAACCTACCAGCACTGTTCCCTCAAATCATCTCACTTCATCTCTGTTCAGAAACTATATTGATATTCATCCCTTACTCCCAAGTATTCAGAAATAACAGGGTATTATAAAAATGAACTAGACCATATAAATAAGTCTTTATTTTTCATCTTATGTAAGTTTTTAATTAAAGGGTACACATCTAAAAAGATATTTTGGTGTAGATATTAATAGTGTGGTGTAACTAAGAATTTTAGCAAGTTTAAGTATAATAACAAATTGTGGTTAAATTGTTAGGCTTTGTTTAGGAACATAATCTGTATCTTCTGTTTTGTTATTTGAAAGGTTGCTCTTTGATCAAGACACATCTCTTAGATCTGAGTTCAGTCTCCATGCTGGTATAAGTGGAATGTACGAAGGTGAGAAAAAAATTTTTTTTCACTAAGTAGTCCCTTTAATTTGCCAAGTGTTATTATTCTGTCAATTTCTCCTTTTATAGTTAGTTTTGCTTTTAACTTTACACAGAATTAGTTTCTTATACTCATCTGTAATAGAGTCTAAGGTCTATTAAGGTCTGTTACTATAAAGATAGCAAGGGAAGTTATAACTTCTGGAAGATGTTAATGACTCCTTGAGAGGCCTTCAGAAATAAGCAAGTGACACCTAGATAGCTCTTCTCCTTGCAAAAATTTCCAGCTTAGCCCTAGAACTTGTTTATTTGCAAAAGTGAATAGTACTTTTTAATAACCAGCCTATTTCAGACTGAAATACCAAATATCCTTTGTTTAATTTTATATATTTAATTTTTTGAATTTGAGTATAGTTAATACATAATGTTACATTAGTTTCAGGTGTACACCATAGTGATTCAACTTTATGGGTTATGCTAGGCTCACCACAGTTTCAGCTACCATCTTTAACATATAATGTTATTATAATATTATTGACTATATTTCCTATGCTGTGCTTTTTATTACTGTGACTTATTTATTCCATAGCTGGAAACCTGTATCTTCCACTCCCATTCACCCATTTTGTCTATTCTCCCCACCCCTGTCCCCTTTGGCAACCATCAGTTTGTTCTCTGTATTTATAGGTCTGGTTCAGCTTTTTTTTGGTTTGTGTATTCATTTGTTTTGGTTTTTTAGATTCCCTGTATGAGTGGAATAATATAGTCTTTGTCTTTCTTAGTCTGGCTTATTATACACTAATAACAAAGGACCAGAAAGAGAAATTGAGAAAACAATCCCATTCATAATTGCAGCAAAAAACACCTAGGAGTAATCTTAACCAAGGAGGTGAAAGACCCATATTCTGGAAATTATGAACTACTGATAAAAGAAATTGGAAATGACATGAATAGAAAGATATTCCATGATCATGGATTATAGGAATTAATATTGTTAAAACATCCATATCACCCAAATTCAGTGAATGCTTATGGAAATACCAACAACATTTGTTACAGAACTAGAACAAATCTAAAAATATCTATAGAGCTGCAAAAGAGCCTGAATAGCCAAATCAGTCTTGAGAAAGAACAACAAAGCTGGAAGTGTCACAATCCCAGACTTTAAGGTATGCTACAAAGGTGTACTAACCAAAACAGTGTGGTACTGGCACAAAAGATTGATGGAACAGAGTAGAGAACCCAGAAATAAAGCCACACTTATAGGATCAATTAATCTATGACAAATTAAGCAAGAATATGCAATGGGGAAAATACAGTCTTTTCAGAAATGGTGCTGGGAAAACTGCACAGCTACAAGCAAAAGAATGAAACTGGACTAACTTCTTATCCCATACACAATTATGGATTAAAGACTTAACTGTAAGACCTGAAACTACAATGGATTAAAGACTTAACTGTAAGACCCGAAACTACAAAAACCCTAGAAGAGAACACAGGCAGTAATTTTTCTGACATTGGCCCTAGCATCATTTTTCTAGCTAGATATGTCTCCAAAGGCAAGGGAAATAAAAGCAAAAATAAGCTATTGGAACTACATCAAAATAAAAAACTTTTATACAGTAAAGGAAATCATCAACACAATGAAAGACAACCTACTGAATGGAGAAGTTATTTGCAAATGATATATCTGATAAGGGGTTAATTTCTTTTTTTTTTTTTAAGATTTTATTTATTTATTTGACAGAGATCACAAATAGGCAGAGAGGCAGGCAGAGAGAGAAAGAGAGAGAGGAGAAAGCAGGCTCCCTGACGAGCAGAGAGCCCTATGCGGGACTCGATTCCAGGATGCTGGGATCATGACCCGAGCCGAAGGCAGAGGCTTAACCTTGAGCCACCCAGGCGCCCCTATTTCTAAAATGTATAAAGAACTTATACAACTTGATACCTAAAAAACAAACAATCTGAGTAAAAAATGGGGAGAGGACCCAAATAGACATTTTTTTAAAGAAGGCATACAGAGAAATGCAAATCAAAACCACAAAGAGTTATCACCTTAGACCTATCAGAATGGCTAAAAGCAAAAAGACAAATAACAAGTGTTGGTGAGGCTATAGAGAAAAGAAATCCTTGTGCATGGATGGTGGTAATGTAAACTGTTACAACTGCAATAGGAAACAGTGTGGAGGTTCCTCAAGAAATTAAAAAGAATAATACCATATGATCCAGTGATTCCACTACTGGGTGTTTACCCAAAGAAAATGAAAGCACTAAGTAAAAAAATATATATGCACTCTTATGCTTATTGCAGCATTATTTACAGTAGCCAGGATATGGAAGTAACCTAAGCGTTCATTGGTAGACAAATGGGTAAAGAAGATGTGGTGTATATGTATATGTGTATATATTTGTATATGTGTATGTATAGTACACAGCCATGAAAAAGATGTGATGGACCAAGAAATATGGATGGACCAAGAGGTTATTATGCTAAATGAAAGAAGTCAGACTGAAAAAGGCATATACTGTATGATTTCACTGATATGTAGTACATATATTTTTTAAAAGTACCTTTTACCTACAGTTTTCTATACTTCCTGAGTCCACTTCTAGGTCAATTTAAATGCTTATAGAAAAATATATCACTGGGGGCGCCTGGGTGGCTCAGCGGGTTAAAGCCTCTGCCTTCGGCTCAGGTCATGATCCCAGAGTTCTGGGATCGAGCCCCGCGTTGGGCTCTCTGCTCAGCGGGGAGCCTGCTTCCTGCTCTCTCTCTCTCTCTCTGCCTGCCTCTCCGCCTACTTGTGATTTCTGTCAAATAAATAAATACAATCTTAAAAAAAAAAAAGAAAAGAAAAATGTATCACTGAGCATCATGGTTCAAAAAGTTATATTTGCAATAACTATTTAAGGGGTACATTATTTCTTTTTATGTTTTCTTCTTGGGAGCCTTTTTTTATTTTCAAGGATGTCTGAAAATAGGTGTGGTAAAAAGGAAAAATTTCTTAAACACCACAAAGATCTTTTATATATAGTTCAGAGAGTCTTTTCACAGTACCTCATTTCACTTGGTACTCCAGTGGGAAGTTGCAATTTCATCTTGGAGGGATTTTTCTTACATGTATTTGGAAGAGGCAATGTGTAATAGTAGTCTCTAGAACGTGCTTTTATGTCATATAAAGTACCACTAAGAAGAAGTTAGAGGTGTGTTTTAATATTCCAACCAAGTTTTTTCTTCACTTTCCTTTTTCTTTTTCTTTGATTTTCCAAATTGATAGACTTTTTGTTACTTTTGCTAATTATTAAAAGAATAAAATTTTTCTACATATATATATTTTTAAAGATTTTATTTATTTGACAGACATAGATCACAAGTAGGCAGAGACAGGCACAGAGAGAAAGGAAGCAGGCTCCCTGCTGAGCAGAGAGCCTGATGCAGGGCTCGATCCCAGGACCCTGGGATCATGACCCATGCCAAAGGCAGAGGTTTTAACCCACTGAGCCACCCAGGTACCCCAAGAATAAAAATTTTCTAAATACAAAACTATATAATGTAGAAAGTGTAAGTCCCACCCCCTACTCTTCCCTACAATTCCATTCCAAGAATTGCCAGTGTTTAGTATTTATATATTTTTCTAGACTTTTGTATGCCAATATGAATATCTTTTTTTATAATCAGTATTGTGTTAAATATAGTTCTTTCCTTGTTATACTGATCTTCCTCAACTTTTTAAATTGCTGCATGTTATTCTGTATGAATCTACCCATATTTAATGAATTGATAATATTTTTGGTATTTCTCAATACTGTAATAAATGTGACTATTCTAGTATTTATACCTTTGCCTGCTTTTCTGGTTATTTCCTTAGTATAACTAGCAAAAATTATATTTGATTTTAAAAGAAACATGTCAGATCTTGACACATATTACCCCTAAAAAAGATGACTTTTTCCTTTAGATCCAACAAAGAATATATTCAATCTTTGCCAAACCGCTAAATAAAAAGTATCTGATTATTTTAATTTGCATTTTCAAAGAGTACCAAGGTTAGACATACTTTAATATTGAGTATTCCTTACATGTCTCATAAATTATTCTCATTTTATTATTGATTTATAAGATCATTTTATATATTAAAGATAAAAAAACTTTGTCATATATATATGGAAAATAGTTTCACTCAGTTTCCTAGTTTCCTCAGTTTCCTAGTTATTAAAGAATAACTTTAATGTTATTCTTGATATATTTTGTAAGCAGAAAGTTTAAGGTTTTCTTTTTTAGAGTTTTTACTTATTTGAGAGAGAAAGAGCACAAGTGAGGGTGGGGGCGTGGGGAAAGGGTAGAGAGAGAGGGAGAAGCAGACTCCCTGCTGGGCAGGGAGGCTGATGTGGGGCTGGATCCCAGGATCCTGAGATTGAGACCTGAGCTGAAGGCAGACACTCAACCGGCTGAGCCACCCAGGTGCCCTTAAGTTTTTATATAACAAAACCTGTCAGTCTTTTCTTCTGGGGTTTCTTGGTTTTTTTCCAAACTTGGAAATATTTTGCCTACCACAAGACCATAAAAGTGTTTATCTTTATTTACATTTATTATATTTATTCATCTTTTTGTCACTGTTTAAAATGCCATTATTATTTTATATTAACTTCCCAGATATATATATAGGTCTGTTTTCCACTTATTTTGTTTCATTGTTCTATTTGACTATATTCGGTGATATGCCAGCACTGTTATTTTATAAGCCCTAGCTTTTAGTACATTTCTTTATCTGGTAGGGAAGATATCCTCCTACACAGAGTAACTGGCTGTGTTATTCATTCTGAGCTCCTTTGGTACAAACAACAATATCAGTGAAGTATGAGACTACCCATGGTGATCCTCCAGTGTACCCTCTTCCATCTTTGGTTGGTGTGATTTTCTCTGAGCTGAGTGGTTTTCTGAGATTCTCATGGAAGAAATTCATATAGTTATTCCTGAGGGAGCCACTCCTTTTCCCATGCAGAGTGATATACTGTTTACCTGTGTTTGGTTTCCCTTTAATCCAGTCTCATCTTCTGATCCATAGTGGGTATATTTCCTTTTTTTCTCATTGCTATTTTTTTTCTCATTGCTTCAGATTAAAAAAAAAAACAAAAAACAAAAAACAAAACTAATTTCAAAAAACAGCAACAACTAATTTCTTTGGATTCTTTTTAGGAACTCGGAAGGGAAGAAAAGTTAAAATATGAGATCACTTCCCCATCCTTTTTTTAAAAAAAATCTGAAAACCTAATTTATAGGGTAACTCCATTTTATAAAACACACACACACACACTAAAGGATCAGAAGGAAATCCACAAGTATGTTATGAATAATTATCTCTGGGTGATTATTAGTATCTCCTTTATACTACTTTATTTTCCCAAGTTTCTACAATGAGCAGGTATTAACTTTACTACTTAAGAAATATGGAAAAGGGAATGATGGGATAATAATGTAACTTACTAATAAGAAGTCAAATATCTGTTCTAATCCTAGCTACCCAGTAAGCCAAACAGTCTATAATTGGCTAAACTTGGAAAAACAATTTCAAATATCCAGTGAGGATCTTATTCCTGTCTTAAAAACACAAACTCTGTTTTTGGATTATAGATTAGTATTAGGAGTTTTAAAAAATGAGCTCACACAGAATTGAAAAAGAAGAAAGTATTCTCTCTAAGGGGGTTTAAGTCTGTATTTCTAAGGGGGTTTAAGTCTGTATAGTGTCTCTATGTATCCTTTGTATTCATTCCACCTGAAACTAAGAAATATCAAGTATTATTTTATTCCAGTGTAGTATATGTTTCTTTGAAATTAATAAAGACTTTGATATGTAAAAGTGGCGTTAGGAAATTATAATTTACAAAATAATTTTTAGTGACATTTTATAATTTCTGTAAAATCATGGAGTCATTGTCAAAGCAGAGCAATAAACCTGTTGCAAATAATTTATGATTATGTTTCATTCTAGGCACACCTTCTCCTGAGATTCAACTTGCTTTCAAATTCAGAGAGATTCCACAAGAGCAGAAGAGTAAAAATAATATAATGCCGCCTCTTAGTGAGAAAGAAGTCTTACAGGTATGTATCATATTGATTAAATACACACTTATTAAAAATTGGAAATGCTATTTTAAAGAGGGCCAAATTACTAATGATTAATTCTTTTTGTCTATTATTTTCCTTCTTTCTTCTCTTACTCGGTTTTTACCCTTTCTTAGCCAGTCATTCTGTTTTTTCGTTGCAACTTCGTTGAAAAGCAGTTGTTTTAGAAGGAGGTATTTAAAATATTTCATTTTTTCCTCTCTTTTCTCTCTTTCAAGTATAAATGTGGAAGTGAGAGAAACAGAAGGTTAAAATAGAATATAATAATTATGATTTTCATCTAGAGATCACTTTAAATTTGTGAGGAAGATGTTAGTCTGCATGCTATAATTTGAGATATGGGCTACTGAAAGGCCCTTCTATTATCTAATGTGTGTGTGAGTGCATGTGTATATATATATATATATATACACTTACATACACAAATTTTTATTTGTTTCTTTTTAATGTAGTCACCCTGGGGAGAGATAAGGGGTGATTTAGTTAGCACCTGTGGCATAAATAAGTCAGCTAACCAGAGATACCTATAAAGTCTTAAGGAAGGAAGGGACCATAGATACATTATTTCCCCCTCTGAGGATAAAATAAAAATCCTAACATTTTTATTGATAGTTTTGAAATGAATGAAATATTCACACACATGCATTTTTTATGAATGAAGATAGTTAATTTTACACAGATTGAAGACTTCAGGGAAAAATTGTGTTGTTTCCTTTTTAGAATAAGACAACTCAGCTTTCTTTTTTATTATACTGAAAACATTTCATCAGAGATGCTGTATTCTGTCATGAATCTCAAATTTGGGTTTTTTTTAATCGAAGAATAATTGCCATACAGTATTGTGTTAGCTTCAGGTGTGTAACATAATGATTTGATATTTACATACATTCTCAAATGGTCACCACAGTAGGTTTAGTTACCAGCAGTCCCCATACAAAGTTGTGACAATATTATTGATTGCATTCTCATATCTCATATTTTATAACTGGAAGATTTTACCTCTTACTCCCCTTCACCTATTTTGTCCATCTTCCCATCTCCCTTCCTCTCTGACAACCATCAATTCTCTGATTTATCAGACTATTTCTGTTTTATTTTATTTATTCATTTGGGTTTTTTTTTTAGATTCTACATGTAAGTGGCATCCTAAGGTATTTGTCTTTGTCTGTCTTACTTCATTTAGCGTAATGCCCTCTGAGTCTGTGTTGTTAAAAATTGCAAGATTTCATTTTTTATGACTAAGTAATATTCCTGTGTGTGTGTATGTGTATTTAGGTTACTTCTATATCTTGATTATTGTAAATAATGCTGTAATGAACATAGGGGTGATTATGTCTTTTTGAATTCATGTTTTAATTTTCTTAAGAAAAATACCAAGAGGTAGAATTACTGGATCGTATGGTAGTTCTATTTTTAATTTTTTGAGTAACCTCCACGCTATTTTCCATTGTGGCTGCACCAGTTCACATTCCCACCAACAGTGCATGACAGTTCTCTTTTATCCATATCCTTACCAACATTTGTTGTTTCTTGTCTTTTCGGTTTTAGCCGTCCTGACAGGTGTGAAGAGATATCTCTTGTGATTTTGATTTGCATTTCCCTGATGGTTAGTGATGTGTATCTTTTCATGTGTCTGTTGGTCCCCTGTTTGTCTTCTTTAAAGAAATGTCTGTTTGGGTCCTCTGCCTACTTTTCAATTAAAAAACTGTTTAGGTTTTTTATTGTTGTTTTTTGCTCTTGAATTGTATGAGTTCTTTATCTGTTCTGGATGTTAACCTCTTATCAAAATATTATTTGCAAATATGCTGTCTCATTCATTAGGTTGCCTTTCTTTATTCTAATTAATGGTTTCCTTCACTGTATAAAAGTTTCTTGTTTTTATTTTGTTTTTATTTATTTATTTTTTAGAGAGTGACAGTTAATGGGGGGAGAAGAGGGAGAGGGAAAGAGAGAATCCTAGCCAGGCTTTATACTGAGTGAGGAGCCTGAATTGGGGCTCAATCCCACAATCCTGAGGCCATGATCTGACCTGAAACCCAGAGATAGGTGCTTAGCCAACTTAGCTACCCCATTGCTCTGTGATTCCAGTCTTTTAAATCAAGAGTTGTTTTGTGGCCTAATAATGTGATCTATCCTGGAGAATATTTTATGTGCCCTTGAGAAGAATATGTTTTCTGTTTTTGGATGGAATATTTTGTATTTATCTGTTAGGTCCATCTGTTCTAAGCCATTGTTAGTGTCATTCAATGCCATTGTTTCCTTGTTGATTTCTTTCTGGAAGATGTATCCGTTGATACAAGTGGGGTGTTAAAGTCCCCTAGTTTTATTATATACTGTCAATTTGAGAGGTATTTTATTTTATTTCTTAAGATTTTATTTATTATTTGACAGAGAGAGTTCACAAGTAGAAAGATAGGCAGGCAGAGAGAGAGGGGGAAGCAGGCTCCCCGCCAAGGAGAGAGCCCGATGTGGGGCTCGATCCCAAGACCCCGAGATCATGACCTGAGCCGAAGACAGAGGTTTAACCCACTGAGCCACCCAGGCGGCCCCTTGAGAGGTATTTTAAACAAATGTTATTAGTAACTGATTGATAAATAAAACAATACCAGGAATGTTTATTCTACTATACTGAACATGAGGATAGTTTGTGTGAGATATCTGTTGCCTGCTGGCGACCCAGGGTTGGTTAGGCTGATTTGACTGTATAGACTTCTTCCACACCACTCCCAGTGATACACTATTTAGTTGAAGAGAATGATTTCACATATTTTTGGTTGAGGATATATAAATAGATTTGCCCCTTTTCCAGATCCTCCAAATTAGCACAGTTAACTTAAACTTTTTTTCACCTCCTATACCCTACCCCCAACAGATGATATAAAACAAAAACTGTGCCGCTTAAGGGGCCATCAAAATATAGGGGTGGTAAGGGCAGGAAAAAAATGACAGTCACATGAATCAAAAGGATAAACAGCAATTTGGATGCCTTAGGAAAGAGTTGATTGAAATGTATACTTGCATTTTGTTAATTAACAAATAACCAACTCCAGCCCCCATTGTATTTAGAAGTATTAGCTCTTAAGTATTATTTTTGCCTATGGAGGAGGGGAAAAACATCATCTATCAGGAGCAAACTTCCTTCTTACTTCCTCTCTTATTTTTTGTATTTTCCTTACCTAGGTAGGGTCAAGTCACTGATCTATAGTAAGGGATCTATAGTAAAGGAAATGACTGGAGTATTACAGGTATTTGAATGAATTATTTTGTGAAGATAGAGAAATATCTAGTAAGTATATAAGTATATACATATATTCTATTTAATTAATCCTTGGGAGTTTCTAGGTTTACTTCTTGAAATTCCTTCTTGTCTCTGGGTCTTCAGAGCTTTGTAAGGTCTGCTTGGGAAGTATATATATGTGGAACTAATCTAATAACCTTGAAGTACGTAAAGATGCATTATCAGTAAATAACAGTGAATGTTCATTGGAGAAGATTGATGTTTTTTCAGTACTTTGTGTTTTCCTTTTATTATGGTTTTTCATTGATTGAACAATGCTTGGAAATTCAGACTGAAGGCTTTATTTTCAGAAAACATTATTATTGATCATAGAAACATAGAGGGCCCCCAGAGAGAGATCTTTTTCTAAAGATCCACTTAGATGGAAACAAGAAATTAAATGTTTAAAAGTGATGAAAGCCGGTATGCTGCAAAACTTAAAATGGAATCATTTATCAGTGCATTTTATCTTTTTCTTTTTTTTTTTAAGGGACACAACTTCAGATTTTCTGGCATGACTTAAGAATTAGGCAAAAGTCATTTAGTATTTAAACATTGTAACACAGAGGTTGTATGATTTTTGGCCCTCAAGGAGAAATATTAGAACTGAGAACCTGACAAAAATGGCTTATCAGAGCCATTGTGGATTAATGAACTAGGAATAAAAAGAGCGGCACATCCTTTCTCTTTATTTAATCTCCATAAATTATTTTATGGAAAGAAATTTTAAAAACTAAACACAAGAGCTAAAATTCTTAGAAGAAAACATTGGGAAAAAGTATAATGACACTGGAGTTGGCAATGATTTCCTGGGCATGAAAGCCCAGCAACAAAAGAAAAAATAAATAAAGCTAGACTCATGAAAATTAAAAACCTTTGTGAATTAAAGGACATTATCAACAGGTGAAAAGGCAACTTAAGAAATGGGAGAAAATATTTTAAAATTGTTTATCTCATTAGGGATTACTACCTAGAATATATAAAGACTCTTAGAACTCAGCAACAAAAAACAAACTGATTTAAAAATGGACAAAGGGCATGAACAGACATTTCACCAAAGATAGACTAGTGGCCAATAAGCACATGAAAAGATGTTCAGCATCATTAATCATTAGGGAAGTGCACATGAAAACCACACTGAGATCCCGCCTTACACTCATTATGGTAGTCATTATTAAAAAAAAAAAATAACCAGTATTGGTTAGGATGTAGGAAAACTGGAATTCTTTCTTATTGCTGGCGCCAACAGATGAGGGGATAAACAAAATGTGTTACATACAATGTAATTAGAAAGGGAGGAAATAGTGATACATGGTACAACATGGGTGAACCTTAAAGCCTCATGCTAAGTGAAATAAGTCAGAAACAAAAGGACTAATATCGTATGGTTCCTTTTATATTAGGTACTTTGAATAGTCACAGTAGAGACTGAGTAGTAGAAAGAAAGAAGCAGGATAGGTACCATGGATTGAGAGAGGGGTGAATGGGGAGTTAGTGCTTAACAGGTATGGAGTTTCAGTTGGGAAAGATGAAAAAGTACTCTAGATGGATGCTGGTGATGGTTGTACAACAGTATGTGCAAAATGCCACAGACCCATATGTGTAAAAATGGTTAAAATTGTGAATTTTATGTTGCATATATTTTACCATAGCAGAGAAGATGCTAAGAAAGAATAACGCAAGAATTTTTCAAATATTAAATTTTTAATTAATGCATTGTATTAGAATTTATCAGTTATAAGAAAACTACCTTTTTTCCCCCTAGCAACCTCAAGATGAAATGGAACAAAATGAAGCTCTGTTCCCGTAAGTATACTAATTTTGGGCTTTATTATATTGTAGATTTCTTTTTGTAATTTTACACTTTAAAGTGAGTCTTCATTTTCTTAAGAGTTTTAGAATTATTGTATATTTTTTAACAATTGTCCCTTTAGTAGCCTAAATATGTTATTTTGAAACATTCTAGAAAAGTTTCATTTCATGAGAAGGTTTGGTTCATATTAAGTTGATTTTCTGTCTACTACTATTATTTAAAAAGAAAATCTATAGCATAGCATGGAGGAATAATTTTTAGACCTTATTGAAATTAGACTTTATAGGACTGTTGTTCTTAAAAGACTTTATCCTTTCAGCTCTTTTAAAACCATGATTCTCTTTTTTTTTTTTTTCATGGTTTCCTAAATTTTTTTTTTCCAATTTATTTATTTTCAGAAAAACAGTATTCATTATTTTTTCACCACACCCAGTGCTCCATGCAAGCTGTGCCCTCTATAATACCCACCACCTGGTACCCCAACCTCCCACCCCCCCGCCACTTCAGACTGTTTTTCAGAGTCCATAGTCTCTCATGGTTCATCTCCCCTTCCAATTTACCCAAAAGCACATACCCTCCCCAATGTCCATAACCTTCCCTCCTTCTCCCAACCCCCCTCCCCCCAGCAACCCACAGTTTGTTTCGTGAGATTAAGAGTCACTTATGGTTTGTCTCCCTCCCTATCCCATCTTGTTTCATGGATTCTTCTCCTACCCACTTAAGCCCCCATGTTGCATCACCACTCCCTCATATCAGGGAGATCATATGATAGTTGTCTTTCTCCGCTTGACTTATTTCGCTAAGCATGATACGCTCTAGTTCCATCCATGTTGTCGCAAATGGCAAGATTTCGTTTCTTTTGATGGCTGCATAGTATTCCATTGTGTATATATACCACATCTTCTTGATCCATTCATCTGTTGATGGACATCTAGGTTCTTTCCATAGTTTGGCTATTGTGGACATTGCTGCTATAAACATTCGGGTGCACGTGCCCCTTTGGATCACTACGTTTGTATCTTTAGGGTAAATTCCCAGTAGTGCAATTGCTGGGTCATAGGGCAGTTCTATTTTCAACATTTTGAGGAATCTCCATGCTGTTTTCCAGAGTGGTTGCACCAGCTTGCATTCCCACCAACAGTGTAGGAGGGTTCCCCTTTCTCCGCATCCTCGCCAGCTTTTTTTTTTTTTTTTTTTTTTTTAAGATTTTTTTTTCCAATTTATTTATTTTCAGAAAAACAGTATTCATTATTTTTTCACCACACCCAGTGCTCCATGCAAGCTGTGCCCTCTATAATACCCACCACCTGGTACCCCAACCTCCCACCCCCCCGCCACTTCAAACCCCTCAGACTGTTTTTCAGAGTCCATAGTCTCTCATGGTTCATCTCCCCTTCCAATTTACCCAAAAGCACATACCCTCCCCAATGTCCATAACCTTCCCCCCTTCTCCCAACCCCCTCCCCCCAGCAACCCACAGTTTGTTTCGTGAGATTAAGAGTCACTTATGGTTTGTCTCCCTCCCTATCCCATCTTGTTTCATGGATTCTTCTCCTACCCACTTAAGCCCCCATGATTCTCAAAGTATGGTCTATGGACTCTTTGGGAGTCCTTGAGACTTTTTCCAGGCGGTTTTTGAGGTCAGAACTATTTTCATAATAATACTAACCTGTTATTTGCCTGTTTCATAGTACTGACATTTGCACATAGATTGCTAAAGAAAATGGTAAGTAAAATGCTGAAGCCTTACTAGGATTAGGGCAGTGGCTGTATTTTTCACAGCCATGAACTAGCAGTTAGAAAGGAAGAAAAAAGCCAAGGTTCATTTAATGCATATGGTGAAGCAGAAAAGTTCTTCTTTAATTAAATTTCTACTTTTGAATATATATCTTTTTGATATGGTTGTGTTGATGGGGGAAGTATGCCTAAGTACTTCTGTGAATACTGAAGTGTGGTAGTCTTGAGAGTACTTGCTTGAGTTGTAAACATTGTAAGAAAATTAGCTCACTTTTTCTTTTAACTTGAAATAATAATTGGCAGACAAAATGGTATTCACACTTGGGTATATGGCAGACATTTTCTTCAAAATCAGTGAAGTAAGCCAGTCACTTCAAGGAAAACAGCTGGTGGTATTTGTTGCCAATGAAAAAAATTCAAGCTTCCATGTGAATATTAGTGTAGAAAACTTGTTTGTACCACCTTGACCTTGATGACTTCCAGTATTTAAAATTTTCCAGTGAAATCAGTGGTAATATTTACAAAGGTGGTCTTTTTGATGTTTAATAGTATTATCAATATAAGGAAGATTTGCATAACTCAGTGAAACAGTATTTTCTAAAAGACAAATGCACAATTTACAATCACATACTGGTGAAAGATCCATTCAAAGTGCAAGGTAGAGCAATGGGTCATAATGGCACAGAATACAAAAAGTCTATCAGACACATGAAAAAATGTTCATCATCACTAGCCATCAGGGAGATTCAAATTAAAACTACATTGAGATATCACCTTACACCAGTTAGAATGGCCAAAATTAGCAAGACAGGAAACATGTGTTGGAGAGGATGTGGAGAAAGGATTCCCACTGTTCGTGGGAATGCAAGTTGGTGCAGCCTCTGTGGAGAACAGTGTGGAGATTCCTCAAGAAATTAAAAGTAGAACTTCCCTATGACTCTGCCATTGCACTCCTGGGTATTTACCCCAAAAATACAGATGTAGTGAAAAGAAGGGCCATCTCTACCCCAACGTTTATAGCAGCAATGGCCACGGTCGCCAAACTGTGGAAAGAACCAAGATGCCCTTCGATGGACGAATGGATAAGGAAGATGTGGTCCATATACACTATGGAGTATTATGCCTCCATCAGAAAGGACGAATACCCAACTTTTGTAGCAACATGGACGGGACTGGAAGAGATTATGACTTACTGAGTGAAATAAGTCAAGCAGAGAGAGTCAATTATCATATGGTTTCACTTATTTGTGGAGTATAACAAAAAGCATGGAGGACATGGGGAGTTAGAGAGAAGGGGGTTGGGGTAAATTGAAAGGGGAGGTGAATCATGAGAGACTATGGACTCTGAAAAACAATCTGAGGGGATTGAAGTGGCGGGGGGGTAGAGGTTGGGGTATCAGGTGGTGGGTATTACAGAGGGCACGGCTTGCATGGAGCACTGGGTGTGGTGAAAAAATAATGATACTGTTATGCTGAAAATAAATAAATGAAAAAAAAAGTCCATTGGTGTTTCAATTTCTATATTTCCAGTAAGCTTTAAAGAAGTTATTCCCTTTTTAGAGTTTTGATGTGATATTTGCTTTGGTATGATACTATACTTAAAATACTCCTTCCAGACGCCTGGGTGGCTCAGTGGGTTAAGCCTCTGCCTTCGACTCAGGTCATGGTCTCAGGGTCCTGGGATCAAGCCTCGCATCGGGCTCTCTGCTCAGTAGGGAGCCTGCTTCCCTCTCTCTCTCTGCCTGCCTCTCTGCCAGTTGTGATCTCTGTCTGTTAAATAAATAAATAAAATCTTTTAAAAATGTGAAATAGTGTTATTCTTTTCACTATTTTTTTTTCATTTTGTAAAATGTAATAAATTTTCATAAACATGTAATCACATGTTATTGGATTATTACTGTTACTTTTATTTATCTTTAATTTTATTTTTTATGTTAATTCCAGTATAGTTATTATAGTGTTATATTCATTTCAGATTTATAATGTAGTGATTTAGCAATTCTGTATATTCTTCAGTGCTCATTATGACAAGTGTACTTTTACTGTTATTTTTAAATTAGTAATTATATAAAATTTTTCCAATTTTATCTCCTAATATGTGAGTATAAGTAAGTATATGCCACATAAATTAAAATTCTTTGGGTTCCTCAATAATTTTTAAGAGTATAAAGGAGATCAAAGATCAAAAAATTTTGAGAACCACTATGTTTAAAAACCCTATTACTGAATATATCAGCACTGTAAGTTCATCTCCAGAAATGGAGAAGAAAAAACTAGGGAAGACTAACACAGCATCCATAATCTTATTGCCCAGAACTGTTGTTAACCTTTTGGTACATTTTATTTTAGGCTTTGTATATAGCTTTATTTATATTTTCTATGAAATAAAATCATTCCACAGGTATTCTTTTGTATCCTATTTAAAAATTTTAAGTAATAATAAATCATAATTATTTTCTTGTGTCATATTTTTAAAAACATGAATTTTAATGGCCTCACAGTATTTCACTGTATAACTTGACTGTACTATAACACATTTAACTATACCTCTACTGTTAGACATGTACAATGTTTGCTTTGTTGCCTAATATAAATGACTATATTGTAATAGTTAAGAGTTTGCTCTATTTTCAGAATTATGTCTTAAATTCTCTTTTGCAATTAAAGGGAAAAATTCTATTGTTGACTCAAAGTATGATTCAGTTTTGTTTTAAATCAGCTTGTTCTTCTCAAAGAATTGCATTTTAGGGGAAAAATCAACATTCTTTTCTATATGCCTCAGAAATTATATATATTGAGCAGTTTCATTTCCATTTTTAAGGTGGCTTATATTAATCATTTCTGTTTTTCAACAGGAGAGAGTATTCAATTTATTATTCTTGCTTAGGCTTCAAGTAGCTATACCTGGTATATAAAAACTGCTCTTAAAACAGCTAAAACAAGAAGCTTTTTTTGTTTGTTTTAAAGGGAGATATCTTGATTGTGTTTGCATATAGTAAATTGGATTGAGGAAAAAAAAGTAGTTAACTGATTGCTTTTCTTCAATCAATTTTTAATTATCCCAGGGCAGATGATAAAAATTATAGATTAGGCAGGACCCTTATTTCAACCGCTTTCCATCAATATTTCATACATGTTCTTCTACTGTAAAATAGAAGAAAGATAAATAATACTTGAGAATTTTCTCATTAGTGACTTGTACTTACATCTAAAACTGTAATGACAAACTTTCAATGTACTTGAGGATTTAGATAACCAAGATACATAATTCAGAACCAATTTTTTCTCCCCCACTACCCTCATTTGATACACAGTCATCCCAAAGTGACTTTTATACCTAAACTTAAGGTTGTCTTATTTATACTCCTAAATTTCATCCATTAATTTTCAGCTTGTTCCTTCATTTTTGCAGTCACTTGAAATGTAAATGTTAACAAATCTATAGTAACTGTAAAAGTAATTGAATGATGGAGCAAAAATAATTATGCAACTTTGAAATTCCTTTAAATGAAAAAAACCTTGAATTATATTTAAATGAGAAGTAGTGTTTTTTTTTTTTCATTTCAAAACTTTTATTTATTTATTAAATAATTTATTTTTTAGGAATAGAAGTTTTCCAGAGTTCACTGGGTCATTTTCCCAGGCAAAAATTTCAGTGAACCACCAAAGCATTCAAGGTATGTTTTTATGGGTAGAGTCATATAAAGTAAATTTGTCTGTGCCTAAAAATAGAAGGCTTAGTTAGGTATGGATTTATTTGCATTAACAGCTCTCAGAAGGCCAAATGGGTAGAAGGTTAGAAGAATAGGAAATGCAGGACATTTGGTGTTTTGGGAGCCATTAATGCCATATGATGTTTTTGGCATCTCTGTACTTTTACCATGACACTCAATAAACTTCTAAGTCAGAGGTCTTTAACTGGCTCTTCCTTTATAACTTTGTGGTGTTTCTTGCTGCCATGAGCTGATGTGACTAGACGCCCATAGAATTGGTAGTCCCCTTCCCTTCTGATACTTCATTGCAACTCCCTCTTTCCTTCATTCCTTTCAGAGTGTTTAGAATGAAAGTTCATTTTGTTTTCATTCAGATTTTAGATTAAATCACATGTTAGGAAACTATTAGATTGTTCACTAGTTTAGCTAACTCTGTTTTAATACAATCCTATTTTCTTCCTCCCAATTCAAAGAGTAATTCTAACCAAACTCTAGAATGGTCAAAATAAACAAATTATTGTTAATAATTGTCATTTTTGCTTATAAGTTAAAATTCAGCGCCCCTGAGCATTTTCTTCTCATTTGGTACTTTAGAATTGTATTTATTTTGAGAGAGAGAGAAGGATCACAAGCAGGAGGGGAGGAGCAGAGGGAGAGGTCAGGAACAGACACTCTGCCAACCAGCGAGCCAGCCCTACATGGGGCTCAAAAACAGGACCCTGGGGTCATGACCTGAGCAGAAGGCAGACGCTTAGCCAACTAAGCCACCCAGATGCCCCTTGAATTACTTTTTATATGTACATACTACTACTACTACATTTTGTCTTTCAGGTGTTAAGTAGAAAATGTACAAAATCTAAGACTGGGCCAGTCAGGCACCCTCCACAATTTTTTTGATTTGTAAAAACTATTTTAAGTAAATTTTGTAGTTAGAAAATGAGAAGTACTTAAATATGTTTATTTTTATATAGTAGCCAGATTAGCATAATATATACCAACTTATCAAATTTAAAAAATACCAACTATTGGCATAAAAGTGATCATTTTGATTATGAGGTGATTAAAAATACAGAAAGAGATGGCTTTGAGGATTTTCTTTACAATTCAGAGGAGGAAAGAGGATGAAGTCTCTGTTTTTAAACTAACCCCCCAAGGATCTGACATTTAAAAAAAAAGGTAATTGAAGATGTATCTATTACTGTGTTTCACATATACTAAATTTTACACAACAAGAGAGAAAACTTTAAATAACAAGATATACTTAGCAGAACATACAGTCATCATTGCTTGGCACAGAGGGTTCTAATGCAAGAATAAGAAGTTACTTAGTAATGTTTTGCTTATCATCCTGTGAGAGTGTGTAATACCATGATGTTAACCCTTCTAGCTTATATTCCTAGCTTATCATTATCAAATGGCAAAGGTGAAGCAAAACAAAACAAAAACAATAACAATAAAAAGCAGATTTTTGCATGATGTAAAACTCGGTAAGCATATTTATGGGTTCCCCCCCTCCGAAAACCCTGTCTTGCTTATGAGGATGCATGCTAAGGTTCAGCAAATAATTACTTGTCTTATGCTGTAGCTCTAGATACTGCCTAATCAAAAGAAACCAAAAGAATGATTCAAATAAATGCTTGAAACACCAGTGAAACCTAAACCCCTACCTAAATATATCAGAGTGCCTGGGCCTTAATGGTGAAGGTAGGAGGCAAGAGGAGTGGTGTAGGAGAACCATCTTTTTTCCCCGTTCCTCCTTCAATTTCACTTGGTATGAATTGCAGAGGGAGCAGGATGAGGAGAGGATAATAAAATGGAAGTCACTTAGGACAACCTATTGATTCCTTTTTGCCCCTACTTGGGTTGTTCCTTTTCATGCCTAACTTGATGGCATGATTTTAGTTTATGTTGTATTAACTATAATGGAGGAGATGATGACCCTGAGCAAGTAAGTATGATTTTTCCTCCTGTAGTTACCAATACTTAGAATAATAACCAAAATAGAGAGGTTTTAGCTAAACTAATTCTAAATAATTATAATTTTACTTATCTTTGTGTAAAGTGTTTTTTTAAGAAATGGAAGAATTTTCTTTTGTAATTTCATTGCCACTGTAATGATACTTTTATATCAATAATTAGGTATAATATTTATAAACTTTTGTGTATCACATGAATGCCTGTGAGAAGCATTTCAAGTTATTTTGATTAAGAAATGCTAAGTCAGAGTTATGTTTCTAGGACTCTAATAAAACTGGAGTAAAACATATTGTTACCTTCTAGGGCCTGAGGCTGAAAATCCTGAAAATTTGCCAGACCCAGAAAAGGTTGGTCTGTATAATAGAGATTACATTTACAGATCATGTGTTTAGATTTTATTTAAGAATTATATTAATTAAAGTATCAAGCCCATTTATTTTCTTTCCCTGGGTGAGAATATAACTAAACCATTTTAATAGAAATGTGTTCTTGTCTAAAAACCCCTTCCAGTATTTGTTCTTCCCTATCTTTAATGAAATGGTATTTTCTTGATCTGTGTTTCTTTTTTGTATTTTAATTCCAGTATAGTTAACATACAGTATTCTATTACTTTCAGGTGTACAAAATGATTCAACAATTCTGTAAATTACTCAGTTCTAATCAAGATATGTGTATTCTTAATTCTCGTCACCTATTTCACCCATCCCCGCCATTCACCTCCCCTCTGATAACCATCTGTTTGTACTCTATTTAAGAGTCTTTTTTTTTGTGTGTCTTTTTTCTTTGTTCACTTGTTTCTTAAATTCCACACAGGAGTGAAATCATATGATATTTGTCTTTCTCTAACTTAACTTCACTTAGCATAATACTCTCTAGATCCATGCATGATTTTGGAAATAGCAAGATTTCATTCTTTTTTGTGACTGAATAATATTCCATCTTTCAGTGGACACGTGGGCCGCTTTCACAATTTGGCTATTTTAAATAATGCTACAGTAAACATAGGGATGCATATAGCCTTTCAAATTAATGTTTTCATATTCTTTGGATAAATGCCCAGTAGTGCGATTAGTGAATCAAATGGTAGTTCTGTTTTTAATTTTCTGAGCAACCTTCATACTGTTTTCCAGAGCAGGTGCACCAGTTTGCATTCCCACCAGCAGTGCATGAGGGGTCTTTTTTTCCTACATCTTCACCAACACTTACTTGTTTCTTGTGTTTTGATTTTAGCTATTCTGACTGGTGTAGGGTGGTATCTCATTGTAGTTTTGATTTCTATTTCTCTGATGCCAAGTGTTGTTGAGCATTTTTTTTCATGTGTCTGTTGGCCATTTGGATGTCTTCTTTGCAGAAATGTCTATTCATGTCTTCTGCCCATTTCTTGATTGGATTATTTGTTCTTTGGGTGTTGAGCTTAGTAAGTTCTTTATAGATTTTGGATGCTAGCCCTTTATCTGACAAGACATTTGCAAATATCTTCTCCCATTCTGTCGCTTGTCTTGATTTTGTCAGCTGTTTCCTTTTCTGTGAAAAAGTTTTTATCTTGATGAAGTCCAGTTGTTGATTTCTGCCTTTGTTTCCATTCCCTTTGGAGAAGTTGCTGTGGCCAAAGTCACAGAGGTTGCTGCCTGTGTTCTCTAGGATTTTGATGGATTCCTGTCTCACATTTAGGTCTTTCATGCATTTTGAGTTTATTTTTACATATGGTGTAAGAAAATGTGTTAGTTTCACTCTTCTGCATGTGGCTGTACAATTTTCCCATCACCATTTGTTGAAGGGATTCTCTTTTTTCCATTGGATATTCTTTCCTGTTGTGTCAAAGATGAGTGGACCATAGAGTTGAGGTTACATTTCTGGGCGCTCTATTCTGTTCCGGGGATCTGTGTGTTGGTATTTGTGCCAGTAGCATTCTGTCTTGATGATTACAGCTTTGTGATACAACTTGAACACATTGGACAAAATAGACTTTAAAATGAGAGACTAAGACAGTGCATAATCATAAAAAGAAGATAAAACAATTGTAAATATTTACACACCCAGCAAGGGAGCACCCAAATACGTAAAGCAGTTAATAACAAACATAAAGGAAGTAATCAATCATAACATAATAATAGCAGGGGATCTCAACACTCCACTTACATCAGTGGACAGATCATCCAAACAGAAAATCGGTAAGAAAACAGTAGCTGAAAATGAGCATTGAACCAGGTGGATCTAACAGAAATACTCAGAACATTCCATCCTAAAACAGCAGGATACATATTGTTTTCAGGTGTACATGGAACATTTTCCAGAACAGTTCATATGTTAGACCACAAAACAGGTCTCAACAAATTCACAAATGTCAAAATCATACTGTACATCTTTTCTGACCACGATGCTATGAAACTAAATCTCAACCACAAGATAAAATACAGAAAGATCACAGAAATATGGAGGTTAAAAAACATGCTACCAAACACTTAATGGGTCAGCCAAAAAATCAAAGAGGAAATCAGAAGATACGTGGAGAGAGGGGTGCCTGTGTAGCACCATCGGTTAGTTATCTGACTCTTGGTTTCAGCTTAGATCATGATCTCCAAGTCATGAGACCAAATCCCATGTTGGGCTCTGTGCTGAGCATGGAGTCTGCTTAGAGTTTCTTTCTCCCTCTCCCCTGCCTCCACCACTCTCTCTCTAAAATAAATAAATAAAGCTTTAAGAAAAATACATGGAAACAAATGAAAACAACAGTTCCAAAGTTAGGGATGCAGCAAAGCAGTCTAAGAGGGAGGTTTATAACAATACAGATGTATCTCAAGAAGAAAGAAAAATCTCAAATAACCGAAACTTACCCCTAAAGGGGCAAGAAAAAGAAGAACAAACAAACCCCAAAAGCAGGATAAGGAAAGAAATAACAAGAATAGAGCAGAAATAAGCAGAATAGAAATTAAAAAAATAATAGAGCAGATCAATAAATCCAGGAGATGGTTCTTTGAAATGAACAATGAAATTGATAAATCTTCAGTCAAACTCATCAGGGAGAGAGAGAGAACTCATACAAATAAAATCAGAAATGGAAGAGGAGAAATAACAACCAACACCATAGAAATACAAAGGATTGTAAAATATGAAAAATTATATGCCAACAAATTGGACAACCTAGAAGAAATGGATAAATTCCTAGAAGCATATCATCTCCTAAAACTGAATTATGAAGAAATAGAAAATTTGAACAGACCAATTACCAGCAATGAAACTGAATCAGTAATGAAAAACTCCCAACGACAGAATGTCCAGAATCACGTGACTTCACAAGCGAATTCTACCAAGCATTTAAAAAGTCAGTATTTATTTTCAAACTGTTCTAAAAAACAGAAGAGGAAGGAAGGTTTCCAAATTCATTCTGTGAGGCCAGTATTACCCTGATACCAAAACCAAAAAAGACACCACAAAAAAAGAGAATGGCAGGCCAATATCTTTGATGAATATAGATGTAAAAGTCCTCAACAAAGTATTAGCAAGCTGAACCTAACAATACATTAAAAAACTGTTTACCACAATCAAGTGGGATGTATTCCCAGGATGCAGGGGTGACTCAGTATTCACAAAACAATTAACATGCTACATTATATCAACGAAAAAGGGTAAAAAACATAAACATTTCAGTAGTTGCAGAAAAAGCATTTGGCAGAGTACACATATGTGGGGATTCACAGGGCCTGGATTGATAAAATCTGACTTGTATATACCTCCCTGGATGAGACTAATTGAAAAGCAAAGGAGGAGTGCCTGGAATGCTGGGCCTTCTTTGAAGTTTCTTGGCTGAAAGCGGCTAGATTCTTACTGTGGCTTAAGGTTCTCATCTAGGGAGCAAATGCTTAAATTTTGAAGAAATTCAGGTACCTGCAGTGGTCACGTGCTTCGCAAACTCCTTGCCTTGTTCATATGTCACAAGCGCTTCTTGCTTCTGTCACCTGCTGCCCCATATATTATTGTCCTGATCTTGAAGCTACACATTCCTTCTTGTTTTTTCTTGCATGTGGTATATTGATAAAACTCAAAATAAAAGTGGAGGCAAAGTTTGGCTCGAGACCTTTCGCCACTGGAGTGTCATGTCCCGTTGCCCTCTCCTTTCTCCTACTTTGGTGTCTGGAGTAATCTTTTCATTTGCCATCTCTCGGTTTGCTTGCCAAACCCGACAAACATCCATTCATGATAAAAATCCCCAATAAAGTAGGTTTGGAGGGAACATACCTCAACATAATAAAACCTATATATTAAAACCCATATTGACATGATGCATAATGAGGAAGAACTGAGAGCTTTTCCCCAGGGTTAGGAACAAGCCAAGCATGTCCACTCAGCACATTTATTCTGCATAGTATTGGAATTCCTAGCTTCAGCTTTCAGACAACAAAAAAGAGTAAAAGTCATGCAAATTATGAGGAAGAAGTAAAACTTGCACTGTTTTCAGATGGCATGATACTGTATTTAGAAAATCCTAAAGACCATCCAAAAACTACTAGAACTGATAAATAAATTCAGTAAAGTTGTAGGTTACAATATCAGTATACAGAAATTGCATTCCATATACTAATAATGAGGCAGCAGAAAGAGAATTTTTTTTTAAATCCTATTTACACCTGCATCAAAACCAATAAAATACCGAGGATTAAGCCTAACCAAGGAGGTGAAAGACATATGCTGACAACTATAAAACACTGATAAAGCAAATTGAAGACAACACAAACAAATGGAAATATATTCAACACTGATGGATAAGAAGAACAAATACTGTTAAAATGTCCATACTACTCAAAGCAATCTACATATTTAATGCGATCCCTATCAAAACACATTTCCCACATATTTTACCAACATATTTTCCACAGAACTAGAAAAAACAATCCAAAAATTTGTATGGAATCACAAAAAATCCCAAATCTCCAAAGAAATCTTTTTTTTTTTTTCCAAAGAAATCTTGAAAAGGAAAACAAAGCTGGAAATAGCACCACCCCAGATTTCAAGTTATACTGTAAATCTGTTGTAATCAAAACAGTATGGTACTGGCACAAAAACAGAAACATAGAACAGAGAGCCCAGAAATAAATCTGTGTTTATGTGGTCAGTTGATCTTTGACAAAGAAGGCAAAAATATGAAAGGGAAATTGTCTCTTCAACAAATAGTGTTGGGAAGACTGAACAGTTGCTTGCAGAAGAATGAAACTGGACTACTTTCTTAAACCACACACAAAAATAAACTGAAAATTAAGAACCTAAATGTGATGGCTGAGTAATATTCTGTTGTATATTTGCAAGAAATGGATGGAACTAGAGGGTATTATGCTAAGTGAAATAAGTCAATCAGAGGAAGACAATTATCATATTATTTCACTCATATGTAGAATTTAAGAAACAAAACAGGAGGATAGAGGAAAGGAGGGAAAAATAAAACAAGATAAAACTAGCGAGGGAGACAAACCATAAGAGACTTTTTTTATTTTATTTAATTTATTTATTTGGCAGGCAGAGAGGCAGGCAGAGAGAAAGGAAGGGAAGCAGGCTCCTTGCTGAGCAGAGGGCCCGATGCGGGGCTTGATCCCAGGACCCTGGGATCATGACCTGAGCCGAAGGCAGAGGCTTTAACCCACTGAGCCACCCAGGCGCCCCCCATAAAAGACTTTTAATCATAGGAAACAAACCGGTGGTTGCTGGAGGGGAGGTGGGTCAGGGGATGAGGTAACTGGGTAGTGGGCATTAAGGAAGACACATGATGTAGTGAGCATTGGGTGTTATATGGAACTGCTGAATCACTGAACTCTACCTCTCAAATTGATAATACACTATATGTTAATTAACTGATTTTAAATTAAAGAAGTGTTTTCTTATGAGCTGTTCAAATAAAAGGACAGTGAAATTCTACTTATAAAAATAATGAAGTCTATTTTTTCCAATGTAAGTATTGTTACCCTGGACTTTTGTTCACATTCATTTGTGTGATAAGTGCTTCTCCATTCCTTCACTTTCTTTTCTTTTTTTTTCCCTACACTTTCAATCTGCATGTGTCTTTAGGTCTGAAACAAGTCTCTTGTAGGCAGGATAGAGATGGGTCTAGTTTTTTTTATCCATTCTGACACCCTCTATTTTTTGATGAATGTTTTAGTCTGTTTACATTCAAAGTAATTATTAATAGATATGTATTTATTTCCATTTTGTTATTGTTTTATGGTTGCTTTTATAGTTCTTTGTTCCTTCTCTTGCTCTCTTCTCTCGCCATTAATTGGCTTTCCTTAGTGATATACTTTGATTCCTTTCTCTTTATTTTTTATATATGTATCACTGGTTTTTGATTTGTGGTTACCATTATGTTTGTATAAATATCTTCTTTATATAGCAGTCTGTATTAAGTTGATGGTTGCTTAAGCTTGAACCCATTCTTTATTCCTCTCCCCACGTATTTTAGGTATACGGTGTCATACTTTACATCTTTCTATTTTGTGAGTCCCTTGACTGATTTTTACAGATACACTTATTTTTACTGTGTGTGTGCTCCCTACTTTGTTTCCTTCTCTTTATGGTCTTTTGTTTCCACTAAGAGTCCCCCCCCTTTTTTTTTTTATTTTAAAGGAAAAAAATTTATTTCTTTTGTAAACATATAATGTATTATTAGCCCCAGGGGTACAGGTCTGTGAATCACCAGGTTTACAGACTTCACAGCGCTCACCATAACTAAGAGTCCCTTTTAACATTTCTCGTAGGGCTGGTTTAGTGGTGATAAAAATCCTTTAACCTTTGTTTGTCTGGAAAACTCTTATCTCTCCTTTTCTGAATGATAACCTTGCTGTATAGGGTATTCTTGGCTGTAGGTTTTTTTCCTTTCCACACTTTGACTATATCATGCCGCTCTCTTCTGGCCTGCTGAAAAATCAGCTGATAGTCTTAAGGGGTTTCCCTTGTTTGTAACTTTTCTCTTGCTGCTTTTAAAATTCTTTATCACTACTTTTTGCTATTTTAATTACTTTATGTCTTGGTGTGTACCTCCTTGGGTTGATTTTGATGGCAGATGTCTGTGCCTTCTGAATATGGATTTCTGTTTCCTTTCCTAGATTCAGGAAGCTTTCAGCTATTATTTGTTAAAGTAAATTTTCTGCCCCCATTTCTTGCTCTTCTCCTTCCGGGATTCCTATAATATGAGTGTTATTATGCTTGATAGTGTTGCCAAGTCCCCTAAATCTGTTTTCATTTTGTATTTTTTTTCTCTCACCTTGTGTTTTGATTCTTTCCATTACTCTATCCTCCAGGTCACAGATCTGTTCTTCTGCTTCCTGTAGTCTACTGTTTATTCCATTAAGTGTATTTTTAATTTCAGTGAAGTTCTTAATCTCTGATTGAGTCTTCTTTATGTTTTCTTTGTCTCTGTTAAGGGTCTTACTGAGGTCCTCCACTCATTTCTCTGTGAGTATCTTGATGACCATTATTTAAATTCTCTCTCAGGTACATTACTTACCTGTTTCATTTAGCTCTCTTTCTGTGATTTTTTTTCTTTTTCTTTCATTTGAGACACATTCTTGTGTCTCCTCATTTTGTCCAGCTCTCTGCATCTGTTTCTCTGTGTTAGGAAGATCAGCTACATCTCCTGCTCTTAAAAGCAGTGGCTTTATGAAGAAGAGTTCCTGTAGTGTCCTGCAGTGCAGCATTCTCCAGAACCTGGTCTGTCAGGGGCGCCTTCTGTGTGTGTTGTGTGCACCTTGCTATTGTGGCAGAGCCACCTTTTTCTTCAGTCCAGTTGTGTGCAACAGTGCTCTTTATCTGTTGTGGGCACTATTTGGACCCTCTATTGTTAGTGTTTGGAGCCATTCTGGGGTGGACAGTTGAGTCAGACCAGACATTTTCCAGAGAGACAGTATCACCAAACTGCATAGCACTTTGCCTGTGTTGTCCCCTTAGAGGTCTTTCTTAGTGGGCAGTGCCTGCGGATAGACCAGCAGTCTGCTCCTAGCCCACTGCCGGGGCTGCATTCAGACTGGTATATGTGGTTTGTCTTTTCTTCTCCCTGGGGCAAGAGTCACTTTGGAGTGGTGCTGGCCCCTGTTGGGGCTGCTCGTGCACTGGAAGTCTTTTTGTGCCTTTTTGGATGGGCTCTGGCAGAGAGCTTTTAGGAGGGGGTGCATCCACAAAATCTGTAGGAGCAGGAGGTATGTGCTAGCAAGTTAGGTAGCAAGTGTCTGCATCCCACTGGTTCCTGCATGTGGCCATGTATTTAGACTGGGGCATGGACAGGGTGTGAAATGGCACCTGCCATCCAGCTCCTTTGTTTCTAGAGAAGTCTCCCAAGGATCCCTGTACCTCTAGCACATGCTCTGAGATGAATAAACAAATTTCCCTCCCTACTCCGCAAGTGTTTTACCAGCTGCTGCTTCTGTGGTATATCTCTGCAGGTTATTTTTTGTGCTCTCTTTAAACAAGGACTGTTTCCTCTCACCCTCCTGGCCAACCTCGCTGATTTTTAAAGTTCTAGGTTTTAAGTCCAACTGGTTGTAAGAACTTATGAAATTTAACCCCTTTGGTTTTCAAAGCCAAGTGTTACGGGAATTTGTCTTTCCCAGCAGTCTTCCCCTCAGTGTGATAGTGTGTTTGTCTCCTGTCTCTCTCCACATGGAGTTTTTCCCTCCCAGGGAGGGTCCTGCAGGTCTTTTTAGCTCCCCACTGCATTTTTCGCCTTCCTATCCTCTTCATTGTGTCCTCTTCTCTTTATTTAGCTATGAGTTTGTTCTTCCAGTCATTGGGTCATTTTCTGAATTATTTATACCAGTGTTGAATCTGTGGGATGAAGTGAGCTTAGGGTCCTTCTATTCTACCATCTTCCTTAGAATGTACCTTGGTCTGGGTTTCATATCCAGTATTATTAGTCTTTTATTGTGTATCTAGAAGAGAAGTATATAACTTTTTATCAGACTAATCGTGGAGATGATGTAGCAAAAATGCCTTCTGTTGGTTTGTCTGTTACCACAGTTCATTTACTATTTCCTGCTAGATACTGCTTTCCCATCCTCCAGATGTTATTCAGTAACCACATATTGAGTGCTTCTTTTGGTTTTGCTTTCTCCTTGGTGCTGTGGGGAATTAGAGGAATTTAAGATTGACTCTGCCCACAACAGACTCAAAACAATCCAGGATCTCCCCAAGTCAACCTTACCATACCTATACCTGTACCTTCTTTTATCTCAGGTATACCTTATACATTACTACTTCCATGCCTTTGTTCAAGTCAGGAGCCAAAAAGCAAGGGAAAAAACGTAAAATATGGAACCAGAAAGTGTGTGTTTCAGGGGCAAGTATGTCCATTTTCATGTGTAAAATACCAATTGAAATACCCATTTCACAGGATTATTGTGAGAACTGAGAGCAATGATAGTTCATGGTGTCTGGCACCTACTTGGTACTTAATATGTATCTTCCCTTCTTCAACTCCTTCACAAATCTTTAATTTCTGGTTCAAGTCCTTTTTCCTTTGTGGATCTATCTCAGATGACTCTGGTGATCTTGACCAAGGTTAATTGCTCCCTCTTTAATGTTCATTATTCACTGACTATATCAGTATTTCTCGATCACTTGCATCCTATGACATTAATAGATCTTCTGAGAAAAAGGGTCTTTGTGAACAAAGAAGTTTGGAGATTACTATATCTTAAAGTTTCCTCAGAGGTTTTTTTTTTTTTTTTTTAAGATTTTATTTATTTGGCAGAGAGAGATCACAAGTAGGCAGAGAGGCAGGCAGAGAGAGGGGAGGAAGCAGGCTCCTTGCCGAGCAGAGAGTCTGATTCGGGGCTGGATCCCAGGACCCTGAGATCATGACCTGAGCCCAAGGTAGAGGCTTAACCCACTGAGCCACCCAGGCGCCCTTCCTCAGAGATTTCAATGTACATGTTCTGAGAAGTTTTGTGGTAAAGAAACCTTGTTATCTTTGTTTAACCAGGCATTTTTCTAGCAATTGTGAAAACCCTCCACTGCTTGCTGTCTGTCCCCCACCCCACCCCCGGCCACCAGAAAACCATAACACACTGGGATCTTTTGTTTATGCCATTCATTTGACTTTATACAGTGTTTCTGATACTATTTATACATATTTAATGTCTTACGTACTTATATATTCAGTCTTCATTTAGAAATTAAGTTCCTTTAAGGCAGAATCCAATGTATATACTTTATTACATATATGGCCTTGAATTTAGTAGATGAAAGTTCTACAGATAGGAGGACTGTGACATAAAAGAATGGATAGAATTTGGTTCTTGATTTTTTCCCTAGATTTCTTTTATCTTTCCGAGCAAATTATATTTTACATTACTAATAAATATGTCTTCTTAAGCTTTGTATGCTATACATAGAGAAGATAAATGGTGGCGGGTGTGGAAAGAAGTGGGAGAGTAAAATGGTTTTCCCTTCTCTTACTTAAATCAGAATACCAGAGAGCTTACAGATTACAGTGCATTCTTTGAGAATGGTGTGTCAGTGGAAGATGGATTTGATGTTTAGAAATTGCCAAAAATTATTGAAACCCACTCTATTATTTAAGGTCAAGCAAATTAATAAGTTTTTTTAAAAAAGATTTTATTTATTTATTGGAAAGAGAGAGCATGCACATGTGTGAACAAGTAGGAGAAAAGACAGAGGGAGAGAATATCCAAGCAGACTCCACTGAGCACAGACCCAGTGCAGGGCTTGATCTTAGGACCCATGAGATCAGAACCTGAGCTGAAAACCAAGAGTTGGTTGCTTAACAGCCTGAGCCCCCAGGTGCCCAGCACATTAACAGTTTTTAATGGTAAAAAAAAATGTCCAATGTCTTCAAAGTATTGAGACTCTTTTGAATGGCTTATAAATGGTTTTTGAAAGCAGATTCAGAAAAGAGAGTCTAATAATATTTTGAGCATTGGGAAAATTAGAAGAAGAGGTATATATAACCTATTAAGATGATGTCTTTGAAAAGTAATAGTCATTTATAAATGTAAGTTTTGTGTTACCTGTTTAAATTAACTGTAATGCAGAACCATTGATTTATAGCTAAGGCTTGTAATACTTACATAGAGTTGTATCTTTATTTTTCTTCTTTTCCCCCTCTGATCTTCTTTCCTTTGGCCTTTTTACTTCACAGCTACATAGTGATACAGAGATGGGGAACAAAAAGAAGGTGAAACTATACCAATTTTATTCTTGATTAATGATTTTTTATAAAATTCAGTAGTGATTTTTAAATTTTTTTCCTTCCTTCCTTCCTTTCGCTGTGCGCCCAGTGTCGAGTCCAGCATGGGGCTTGAACTTATGACCCTGAGATGAAGTGTCAGATGCTTAACTGAGCCACACAGGCACCCCAGGAGTGATTTTAGGCAAGGGAGAATTTTACAGTCATTACCTGCAATGAAGTTTTGAGATTAGCTACTAATCTAACTATTCATGTCATCTCTGCCTCTTCTCTTTGCACAAATAATTTAAACTTAGTTGAATAGATAATTGGTATCTCTAATTATGACCCAGCCAATTTTGCTCTTGGTCCACTGTGAATGTTAAGCCATGTATTCAGAATCATTAGTAATTTGGTACAGGAAATTAGTAAAGAGTATTTTTTTTTAATGGAAGGGGAAGAAAATTGATAAAACTCTTTAGTGGTAATTTACCAAGATGATAAACTAGAAAACAATGAAGTTTTAATTTTAGTTTTTAGCATATGCTGTAATGATGGAATTTCTATTTGGAATACGCAGGAACTAAGCACAGACAGAGATGCTTCTGAAATTAGCTTTCTTTCTGGTACTACTGCTGAAGTATCTGATGTGGTGGTTGTAAAGGAGAAGCTGTTAGTAGAGCCAGAGATCTTAGCAGGACCAAGTAAGTTTTCTAAATCTGGAAAGGAAGCCACATTGACCATGAATTCTGAAGAAACCAAGGATGAAGAAAGTTCTCTTAAAACATTTGTGTCTGCCTTAGAAAGGTTACTCACATCACCAGAAATGGCTCAGGAAGAAAGACTGTTTGAAGTAATGAGTGATTTTGAACCTAAAGAGTTGGACCACTCATTGAGCAACTCTCCAAGTTCCATATCAGTATCCTTGACATGTTCCAAAGATTTCCTAGAAAATACAAAGGATGATGCCTTGCCAGCTGAGTTGTTAGCAGCCATAAACACATCATCAGAAGGCAACGTGGGACCCATCTGTCACAGAAAAGAGGGAGGCAGCAGTCTCAGTGCTGGAAATGAATATTCAGGAGTGGAGCCCAAGATGTCTCAGACCAGTGAAGGTTGTACACAAATAACAGAGGTGAATTTTGAGTCTTTTTGTTCTGCTCCACCCTTTGAACAAGATTCCAAGTCAGGGGAGCTGCAGGACAAGCATCTTTCAGTGCAGCATGTAAGTGCAACTGTGAGTCTCTGATTTTGCCTTTTCTAGTGACTTTTGCCAAGTCTTCATTGCCCATATACTTTATCTTAAATTCAGATCTTCTTCCCAAATTTCAACACCCAAAAGATGCTTTTTCAGTTTGAAGCTGATCTTTCTAGAGATTCCAGGGTAGAATTTTCAAGGGATTTAAATGTTGAAGTAGTTAAGTTTCTCATCAAAGACCTGAGACTTATTATTAGATTGCGTGTGTATAGGAAGGAAATAATTATCTACCAGATTTTTTTCCTGTTAGCTCACAGAATTGCTATGCCTACCTAGTGTAGAGTAGAGATGAGATACCCCACATTAATTTCTAGTTGAGGATAGAGTATATGTGGTTGGGCTTCCAGGAGAAGGAAAAGTTATGCTTGGCTTCAGCAGAATTTTGCAATCTACCTCTGAGGCTACTGTCGGGTAGCAAAGTTCCTGAGGTTTAGAATTCCTGCAGTATTATGCCTGGAGACCCTGCGGTGGGCTACCACTAGCCAAGTCTCTTTTTTATGTTGACAATTTTTTTTTCCTTTTTAAAGGAGTCTTATTTTTTTCCCTGACTATAATAGTAATACACCCTCATTATTTAAAAAAAATCAAACATTACAGCAATATACATAATAATACAATTTTTGAAAATGTCCCCCACAATTCCATATTTCAGGGTTAATCACTATTAACAGTTTGGCTTATCTGTCTCTAATTTTTTCTATGCATATTCTATGTAAGTTTATTCTGTATAAGTGAGACCATATTATACATAATACTTTGTAACTTTTTAAAATATTCTTTATGAAAGTATAGTTGACATTTTGCAGCTTTTTAAAATTTGATTATACATCTTGGTTATCTGTGTCAGTGAATGTAGCATACTAAAATCTTTTTACTTGCTGAATACTATTCCACTATGTGGATATTTTGTGTGTGGGTGTACGTATATTATATAAATATAATTTATTTAACTAATTCACTAATGATAGTCATTTTAATTTTTTATCTCTTCTCTTTTTTTTCTTTTGGCTATTACCAGACTACTTTTATGAACATTCTTGGGACAATTTGAATAACACGTTACTAAGTTCATGTTGTAAAATACATACCTGGCATAATACTGCATGCAATTCTCATAGAAAACAGCTCAAAACAGACAAAATAAAACTTTTAAAAATTCCAGAAAAAAAACCCAATAATCGTGGGGATAGGGCATGAAGATTAAATTAAACATTCCAGTATCCTAATCTGAAAAGAGGTAATATAAGTAAAATGTAAGAGATTATAACTGATGGGTATTAATAGAGTGAGCATGAATTTAGCCAGTGTTCAAAAAAAGAAACCCTTTTAAAAGTAAAAAAGAGATTGAGAACAAATTAAATACCCTTTTATTCAACCATAATAAAAATACAGAATTTGGTACACTAAAAAGCTTTGCAAGCTGTATATATAAATGAGCTCTAGAAAGGTTTACATGATATGTGTAAAAATACATGTATCTTCATGAAAGTTAAATCTATAATGGATTATTAAGGGAAAGTTAGAGTCATTCGTGATTTACTGGTAACCTTTTAAAATCAATATAATGGGGATTATATGCAATTTTGTCCCACAAAATACAAACTTCCTACTGTAAAACAATAACCACTGGGCTGAGTAGAACATTGCTCTGGTCTAGTATGACATTTTTACTCTTTTTATATGTCATTTTTTGCTGCCTGTTTCCTGTGAAGTTAAGCATCCAGAGTAACCTTAGTTTTGCCCTTGAATTTTAAGGATGAATATTGATAGGAATAATTTTTACTTATGCTCTTCTTATCTTAGACTTTTAAATCCGCTTTGGCTTTTATTATATTATTAAATTTTCATTATGTGGTCTGTGAATTTTTGTACTTTCATATTATAAGAGGCATTTTTTTATAATCAAAGAACAAGATAAAACTTAATTTCTTCTCATTTTAAATTTTTTGCATTGTTACAGTTTTTTTTGTATTTGCATCTTATTACAGACTCTAGAAGATCCAAACTTTGGGCTGCAAACTTTGGTTCATCAAAATATCACCTCATGTGATCCACTGCATAATAAAGGAAATTCAAATTCAGTGGAAAATAAATCTGGCCAGGATACTCCATGTGTGTTAAGGAGATCGTCCAGACTAAAAGCAGGCAGAGATGCAAAGCACGTAGATGACTTGTATAATATGCCAGAAAAGATTTTACCAAAGATTCTTGTCAGTGAGGATCAAATAAGTAATATCTCTTCAACTAAGAATTTCAGGTATACTCCCAAATTACATCTTTCTCTTTAGATATGCTACAGACCTTATAGATAATTCTATGCTTGGGACACTAGAGTCAATGCACAGTTACCCCTAAGTGAAGAGCTTTGTTTTTCAGTGTTGTTTGTTGTACAGTTATTTACTGTACAGTTAATTTTTTTTAACCCAGAAAACTCTTCTACTTTTTTTTTTAAAAGAAGACAGCGTTAAGAGAGATTCGTTGGATTTCAACCTAATTCTAATTTCCGTTCTTTCTTTTTTAAATTAAGTTTGATTAGCATCCATCATCACACAGTTACAGAATTTTCTTTTCTTGTCATGAGAATTTCTAAGATTTACTCCCTCCATGACTTCCAACTATGCAGTACAGTACTACCATGTATGTTCTATCTCCAGGACTTATTTATCTTATAGATGGAAGTTTATACGTTTTAATCACTTTCACTTATTTCACTCACTCCCCACCTCTCTGCTTCTGGACACCATCAATCTGTTCTCTGTATCTATGAGCTTAGCTTGTTTTGTTTGAGATGCCACATATAAGATCATATAGTTTTTGTCTTTCTCTGTCTGACTTATTTCACTTAGCATAATTCCCTTTAGATCCTTTCACATTGTCACAAATAGCAGGATTTCCTTTTCTATGGCTGAATAATAATCTATTATGTGTGTATGTGTATGTATGTATATGTACACACAATAATCTATTCTATGTGTATGCATGTATATGTGTGTGTGTCTGTGCATGCGTGTGTGTGTGTGTGTGTATACACCACTTTTCTTTTCTTTTTTTTTTTTTAAAGATTTTATTTACTTATTTGACAGAGAGAGATCACAAGTAGGCAGAGAGGCAGGCAGAGAGAGAGAGGAGGAAGCAGGCTCCCCGCTGAGCAGAGAGCCCGATGCGGGGCTCGATCCCAGGACCCCGAGATCATGACCTGAGCCGAAGGCAGCGGCTTAACCCACTGAGCCACCCAGGCGCCCCT
The DNA here is from genome assembly GCF_020171115.1 of Neogale vison. Lineage (NCBI taxonomy): Eukaryota > Metazoa > Chordata > Mammalia > Carnivora > Mustelidae > Neogale > Neogale vison. The sequence goes on from NC_058091.1 coordinate 215,545,865, forward strand.
ACACCACTTTTCTTTATCCATTTATCCATCAGTGGATACTTAAGTTGTTTCCATGTCTTGGCTATCGTAAATAAAGCTGCGGTGGACACAGGTGCAGATATCTTTTCAAGATAGTAATTTTATTTCCTTTAGCTAAATATCCAGAAGTAGAAATGCTGTGTCATATGGTAGTTCTATTTTTGGTTTTGTGAGGATCTTTTATCCTGTTTTCCATAGTGTCCTCACCAGTTTACAATGCACAGGGGTTCTTTTTTCTTCACATCCTCAGCAACACTTGTTCTTTCCTGTCTTTTTAATGATAGCCATTATAACATGTATGAGGTGATACCTTACTGTGGTTTTTATTTGCATTTTCCTGCTAATTAGTGATGTTGAGCACCTTTTCATGTACCTGTTGGCCATTTGATTGTCTTCTTTGAGAAAATGTCATTTTAGTTCCTCTTCCATATTTGAATTGGATTGTTTGCTTAATTTGCTATTGAGTTTTATGAGTTCCTTATATATTTTGAATATTAACCCCTTATCAGGTATATGATTTGCAAATATTTTCTCCCATTCAGTAGGCTGCCTTTTAATTTTATTGATGGTATTCTTTTCCATGCAGAAACTTTTTAGTTTGATTAGCCCTGGTTTTTCATTCTTGCTTTTTTGTTGCCTTTGCTTCTGGTGCCAAAGCCAAAAAATGATTGTCCAGACCAATGTCAAGGTGCCTACCCCCTGTGTTTTGTTTCTATGAGTTTTATGATTTCAGGTCTTACAATGAAGTCTTTAACTCATTTTGAATTGATTTTTGTGTGTGATGTAAGATTGAGGCCCAATCTCATTGTTTTGGCTGTCCGGTTTCCCAAACATCATTTATTAAAAAGATTGTCCTTTCTTCATTTTATATTTTTGGCTCCTTTATTGTAAGTTTATTAGCCATCTATACATAGGTTTATTTTCTGACTCTACAGTATTACATTCAGCTATGTGTCTGTTTTTATTCCAGTATTTTGCAGTTTTTGATCAGTGTAAGCCCATATGGCAAGTCCCGTTTTCTTGAAAGAGCCTATCTCTTTGTCCCTAGAAGGTGAATAGATAGTCGCATGGCAGTTTAGGGAATGAGGGGCAAAAGACTCAGAATACTTGTAGGTGACTGCTCCTACAGGAAAGAAACCCCAAGGTGGCACAAAATCGGCATGCTTGTCACAGAATTAACTGCAGTTTACTCAGGAGCCATCTCCATATTTTAAAGTGCCATGCTCTTTGATAGCAACTCAGTGAAATACCTTTCAGTTTTAAAAACTCGGTAAAAATTTAATATGATTCTCTATGGATGGTTATAGAGAACATGATAGTAATTTTAAAAACACATTTTTTTTTTCAAGAATGCAGGATCCTGCTTTAATGATTAAAGGTAAAGGGAAGAATATGCATTCAACCAGACTCAAAAGTGGAGAACTGATGCAGAGAAACAAAAAACTTGCTGGAAAAAGTGGTGAGGCATATTTGATTTCTTAATTTTTTTTTTAATTAAGTAACTTATAGACATAGAATTCTGGTACTGAAAAGGAATTAGAGATTATCTATCTCGACTTTCTCATTTTACTGATGAGGAAGTTCATAGAGGTTGAAGATTTTTACCAGCATTGCACAGCTCATTGGTTAACTAGGACTTGGTCATGAACTACTGGCTTATTAGCTGGTATTTTTTCTATACTTCTATTCGGAGAGAAGAGTTACCTTCTCTCCTTGAAAAGAGAACCCTTTTCAAATTTAGATATGTGATCTATTTGTGGTGTGACCAACGTAGCATAAGGCTTCGAGAAATCATACTAAGAGGAATAGAGGAAAAGATAAGGCAAAATTACTATTATTCTTTGGTGTTATTTCTCTGTTCCTATAAAACCCCAAAGAATAACCTAAGAAACTATGAGAAACCATAAGACTGTAGAAAGACTGGTTAAGATATAATAAGGGGGGGGGCACCTGGGTGACCCAGTGGGTTAAAGCCTCTGCCTTCGTCTCAGGTCATGATCTCGGGGTCCTGGGATCGAGCCCCACATTGAGTTCTCTGCTCAGCGGGGAGCCTGCTTCCTCCTCTCTCTCTCTCTCTCTCTCTCTCTGCCTGCCCTTCCGCCTACTTGCGATCTCTGTGTGTCAAATAAATAAATAAAATCTTAAAAAGAAAATATACAATAAGGGTACAATTGGCAAAATTAAAATATGCACTGTAGGTTAAATAGTAAGATACCATTGTTAAATTTCCTAAATTTAATAATAATTTGGTTATTTAAGAGAATGTCCTTGTTTTTGGAAAATACACACTTAAGTATTAGTGAGTAAAGGGGCAGGGTGTGTTTAAGTTATTACTTATATCTATGTCTGTGTGCATGCATGTGTTTATATGAAAAGGGAGATAGAATGATACAAACAGATAGCAGAATACTAATAATGGGTGAATCTTTTGTTCTCTTTTTATAACTTTTTTGTAAGTCTGAAGTTTTTTCCAGATAAAATATTTTAAAAATTCAGTGAACTGAAACAAGACATAAATACCTTTCATATGTATAAGTATTACCCAGTTAGAAAAATATAGGAGAAAGTCCCATTTATAATAACTATAATGAAGAGAAAATACCTGCTCTACACCTAATAAGAAATGTGCCTTGCCTATAAGAAAAGAGTTGAAGATTCTGCTGAGGGACTTAAAAAAAAAAAAAAAAGAGACTTGAATAAATGGAAAGAAGAATCTTACTCTTGACCATAAATATTCATCTAAGAAATTTATCTCCCTAATTGAAATTACTCTATAAATGTGTGAGAGCTCAATCAAAAACAGATTTTTGTTTATTTGCTAATTGTTTTGTTTTGTGTTGCTTTATAAAGCTGGAGATTAATTATGAGAATGTTATAAAATGATACTGAACATGAAAGACTAGCCTGGAAAATTCTGAAAAATAAAAGCACAGGGAGACTGGAGAGACAAGAACCTGCTGTACATAATATGAAAGCAATTAGAAAGCCATATGGATTAAAATAATTGGGTTAGGCATAGGAATAGACAAATAAATTGATGAAACAGTATTGAGTTTAAATGTAGAAGCCTGATAAAGTGTGAATTTGGGGGAAGGTATATAATAAAGGTGGCATCTCAAATTGGTAGCAAAAAAAAGGACCAAACAGTAAATAGTAAAAACATAAACAAATTTTGGATGGATATCTATAACATTCCATATACTAAATTTAATTCCATTTTGGCCAAAGACTAACTGAAAAAAAAATTCTAGAAGAAAACATAAATGAATTATTTTTGTAATCTCTGAGGAGGAAAAACCTTCTTAAAGAATGACAAACCCAGGGACGCCTGGGTGGCTCAGTTGGTTAAGCAGCTGCCTTCAGCTCAGGTCATGATCCCAGCGTCCTGGGATCGAGTCCCACATCGGGCTCCTTGCTCGGCGGGAAGCCTGCTTCTCCCTCTGCCTCTGCTGCCACTCTGTCTACCTGTGCTCGCTTGCGTGCGCTCTCTCTCTCCCTCTCTCTCTCTCTCTCTCTGGCAAAAAAATAAATAAAATCTTTAAAAAAAAAAAAAAAAAAAAAGAATGACAAACCCAGAAGCCAGGAGAGAAAAGAATGATAAAATTGACTACACATATTTTTAAAAAGATTGCATGGAAAATACCCTAAAGAAAATCAAACATTGAACACAGAAGAAATATTAATAACACATAGCAGGGGTTAATTGCATTAACATGAAGAGAGCTCTTAGACAACAATAAAGATAAAGAAAAATGAGTAGGGAAAATGAACAAGCAGTTTACAGGGAAAAAATATACATATATATATATATATAAATAACTTATATATAATATAAGCACCTAGTTGGCTCAGTCAGTTAAGCATGTGACTCTTGGTTTTGCCTGAGGTCATGATCTCAGGGTGTTGAGATCCAGCCCTGCATCAGGCTCCTTGCTCACCTCCGAGTCTGCTTGAGATTCTCTGCCACTCATTCCTTCTCCCTCTGCCCCTCCCCCTGCTTGCATACACTCTCTCTCTCTCTCTCTCTCAAATAAATAAATAAATAAATAAAATTTTTTAAAAAATAATTGAAAGGATTAGCATCTCATTTATGATTTAAAAAATGTAAATTAGGAAGTACTGTTTTCACTAAGAGAATGTCAAATGTTTAAACATTTGAGAATTCCTAGTGGTAATAATATGGAAAAAGTAAGCATTCTCTTATTTTCTTGGTAATACTGTAAGTTTATTCAGTCTTTTTTTTTTAAAGATTTTTTTTTTTATTTATTCAACATAGTGAAAATAGGGGGAAGACCAGAAGGAGAGGGACAAGCAGACTGTGCACTGAGCACGAAGCCTGATGCAGAGCTCAATCTCCAGACCCTGAGATCATGACCTGAGTTGAAACTAATTCTGAGACACTTAGCTGACTGAGCCACCCAAGTGTCCCTGTTCAGTCTTTTCACTGGGCAGTTTATTTACATTCTTCAGACTTTTAAGTCACAATTCTTGAATTGGCAATTCTACCTAAGGGATTTATTCTGGACACTCCTGGGTGGCTCAGTTGGTTATGCATCTGGCTCTTGATTTCGATTCAGGTCATGCATGATCTCATGTGTTTGATGTAGAGCCTGCTTGGGATTCTCTCTCTCCCTCTACCCCTGTCCCTTCTCCCTTTCCCCATTCACATGTGCATATTCTCTTTCTCTCCCAAAACAAAACAAAAAAAATGATATGGCTATAGTAATCAAAATAGCATGACATTTCCATCAAGATAGGGAAACAGATCAATGTAATGTAATGTACTGAGTTCCGAAATAAACCCCGAGTTTTGACAAAGGCACAAGGCTTTTTGTGGAGAAGAATAATTAGATATCCATATGCAACAAAATGTTATTGAATGTCTCTATATATTCTAAAAATACTGTATTTTGTTTTTGCCCAAGGTACTTGAAGATCAGATTGCTCCTTTCAAAACTTTTTAAAAAACCTTATTAGGCAGGTTTGGTGTAGGCTTTACAGCTAGTTTAGCCCTTTCTACTAAGACATGACCTGTTAAGCGTCTCTACTAATGCTCTCGTTGTTACCAAGGTCACTCTCTTCCGGCTGTCAGGAATGTACATGTTTCCCCGCTGGTGTGATCTCTCAGGATTGTTGTTTTATAGTTCTTGGGTAGTTGTTCTTACCCAGCCTCATGAAGCCTCAACCTGTGCATGAGCACTGTAGTATTTAGAAAGTGATAAAGGAGTCCCTTTTGTAGATTTCTGGTACCTGTTCTCTATTCCCTCATCTCTGGTACCCTACTGTGCAAAATCTAATCATCCTAGCCTCCTGAAACTTAAATTTATTTCCTCAGCTCAGAAGCTTCACCTTGCTATGCTTGTGCTATATTCTGGAAAGTGCCTCCAGACAGCTCAGTTTGTTGTTTCCCTTCTCTGGAAGAAGTCATAGATCTGAATTGCCTGTTTTCCAGTGTCTTAATATAGGGTTGTTTTTTTTTAATCTATATATTTTGTCTAGTTTTTTTAGTTGTTTGCAATGGAAGGGCAAGTCATGGCAATTATTAAGTTGTGATTGGAAGTGAATGTCTTCTCCATCTTCGTTTTCATTGAAAAATTTTGTATTCTTAATTTGTTATTTCTAATAAATTACATAACTAGCAAGTACAACTGGCAAAAACAGATCTTGAAGTAAAGACTGCTTTTGTTTTGGTAAATACAGTTTATCTAGTAGGAGCAGAATGCTTTGTAGTTTTGAGTGGGACAAGATAGGCTCAAATGTTCAGAAGTTGGTTTATTTTTCAGTGGAACTGAATGGAGGGAATCTAATAAAGACAAAGCAGATAAATTGTGATCCATTAAAAAGTGTGCTGCTGGGATGCCTGGGTGGCTCAGGGGGTTAAGCCTCTGCTTTCAGCTCAGGTCATGATCCTGGGGTCCTGGGATTGAGCCTCTCATTGGGCTCTCTGCTCGTGGGGAGCCTGCTTCCTCCTCTCTCTCTGCCTGCCTCTCCGCCTACTTATGATCTCTGTCTCTCTGTTAAATAAATAAATAAAAATCTTTTTTTTTTTTAATGTGCTGCTGTACTCAGTTACTTTTGTGAGATTTTAGGATGGAGCAGATTAGCTAGATCAAAATTATAAAAGCTATCATCAGAGTTATTCTGAAATTCAGGAAAACCAAATGAACTAGTATTCATCAAAATTGACAGGATTTTGAGTATTGGTATTTTAGGAGAGACAATGAAGAAATAATACATGATATGTATAACCTGGGAATCTATTTTAATTGTCTATTACCTGGCTTAGGAAATAAAACTATTGTACAGATCAAGATCATGTATCTTTTATTTAATTTTGGAACAACTGTTTGTAGCAAAGAAAGAAATTTAACATTTCCTTTACTGGTCTCATTGTGTTTAATTTCTGTATCTTCCTTGTGTATGTCTGAGATTTTCTCCTCATGGTGTTGTATCACATTTTGGCACTATAGTATCTTGTTGGGTTTAATGACAATCTAATTCTAGATTTAAATAATCTTTTTCACCAGAACTTTTAAGAAGGTAATCTGTTAGTCTTCTCATGTATGCACTTTCATGGGGTTTCAAAAAACATAAACTGCTTACATGATTTATAATATACTGCAAGTATTTTCAAACTAATGACATTTTTCCTTTTATCTTTTTGCATGTAGATAACATTATAGTTGGGTTTATGGATGAAGTACTCTTATAATACAATTCCAGAATGTTGACTGGATTCACTGTTACCTGTATTCTTCCTGGTTTTCAAATAGGGATTATTACTTTTTGTTCTCTTTTGTTTATCCTGTCCTTTCAGAAAAAATGAAGAGGAATGAAATATCTCTGTCTAGCATTAACCGTAGAAACATCTTTGGAGAGAACTTACTATATCAGGCTGCTCTGCATAATGACATTGATCTTGTTCGTCATTGTATAATGAAAGGAGGAAGTGTTAATCAGCCAAGTTATGCTGGTAAGTTGGGGTTACCACACAATTATCTTGAGAGTGGTTTGTAGTTTCTGCTTAGTCACTCCTATGAAAGTATGACAATGTGGGTGTAAGGCAAGTCTCAAACAGAAAGCTTCCAGGTGATTTTTCTGCTTAGGTAGTTCATCACCATCTTCTCCCAGGAAAGTGGTAAGATGAGGAGGGAGGGAGAAGGACATTGTATTTCACCTTCAAAGATTATGCCTGCCCAAGGCCTACCAGGTGGGCCAGGTGCAGTGGCCTTCCACAGATTGATGCTGTTCCTGTGGACTTGCTGGCTTTGCATGGGCATTGTTACTGTCAGACTCAACTTTCAAAGGAAGAGAAGTGAGCTCAAAAGCTGAAAGAAGCTGATGTATGGTGAGCTTGAGGGATACCAAGATAACATGGTAGATGTACAGCAGGACCAATGGCCAGGGATATGGAGAGAACAGAGTACAAGGTAGAAGGGGTGGGACAGGGAGCTCAGAACATTCTTTCTGCAAGGCTGGATCTCTGGTATTGTCTTTTTCAATTGTCTTATTCTCCTGGACAAGAAAGATTCCTTAAGGACACTTAAGTACAGGCACTTAGCAACACTAGGCTACTCTGGGTAGTGCCTTTATGTATCCATAATTTTACTAGTTTTTCTAGACTTTTTCAGTTTATGAAGCAGTGTGAAAGTCTTATGATGCACAGGGATGAACAGGATAGTCCATGAACAAACAGGTGATTACGCTTACTTTAGCAAAGCCTGGATTTATATGATAATCAGGGTTTTAACAGGATGTTACTCTAAATCCCATACCCAAGTGAACCACCTACGTCACTTGCTAACCAGAGCACTTGCTTCCTTACAAAATATGTGGTACTTGCTATTTGTCTCTATCTGCTCCTTAAGTTCAGTAGCAGCTCTAACTTTACTTTATGGACTTCTCAAGAATCTCATAACATATTTCTTTTCATTAGCCCTTTTCTGTGCCATTGTTAACATCCTTGGTGTCTCTTCTCTGCTTGTCTTCAGTCATTTATTGTGCACGTTCTCCTCACTGCCCCAGATATTTCTGTGATCTTAATGAATTCTTTATCCTTAACATACTTTCCTGTCTTTTTGAACTCTCCTATTCTCTACTTTTCCTTCTCACTTGGCATCTTAGCTCTGATCTTTATATCTAGCTATTCCACCTTATAAAATTGCAGAGGGTACTATTTTTAAAGACTTGACTACAACCATTTTCATCAGAGTCACCTGAAATGTTTGTTTAAAATGCAGTTTGTTTAAAATGTTTATTTCACCCTCCAAAACACACACATGCACACACATACATACACATAGTCTCACAATTAAAACCTGTAGGTTAATGCTCTCTGTCAAATAAATAAATAAAATCTTTGAAATCTGTAGATTGAAACCTTGAAATCCACATTTTAACATATTTCCTCAGATGATTTGTATTCTCAGTGAAGTTCAGGAACTACTGGTAAGAGATATATGACCTTCATGTAATATACCAGTTCACTGTAGTCAGCTTTTACAGTATGCCACATATGCCAGATATTGTAAAAACAGAAAGATATGTATACTAGAAAAGTTTGGCTGTATTCTGTGATACAGTCCAAGAAAGGATAAGTGTCTTTTGAGAAATTAATAAGATGTTATAATAACAGACCAATGGTTTTGTCATAGGTAACACATTTGCATTGTAAGTCCTCATTTACATTTTATGATATCTTTGTCTTTGATTAAAAAAAAAAGCAAAACGATGCAATCGTTCTTTACCTATCAAAAATAAGGGTGAAACCAGAAAATAGGCTGAAGAAACTAAATACCCAAAAACAGATCTCATAAAGCTTCTTTGCTAAAACCCTCTCAAACCAATGCCTTGAGCATTATTTTACAAAGAATTCTATCTGACTCCTAAGTCTGTGGCACATTAGAACTGAAAGGAAAGGCTGGCACAGTCCAAGATATTGATAATAGCAAGAAGCTTAACAGCAAGGCAAGAAACAGATAAAAACATAAAAACGAGAGGCCACATTGTTGAGGACTGTATAACATAGAAAAGCATGCACTTACACCTCTGTGGATGTTAACAATTGCTATGTTAGAGCCTATAAGGAATATTATGATTTTTTTTAAATTTTTTTAATTTATTTTTTATTTTCAGCATAACAGTATTCATTATTTTTGCATCACACCCAGTGCTCCATGCAATCCGTGCCCTCTATAATACCCACTACCTGGTACCCCGACCTCCCACCCCCTGCTCCTTCAAAACCCTCAGATTGTTCAGAGTTCATAGTCTCTCATGGTTCACCTCCGCTTCCAATTTCCCCCAACTCCCTTCTCCTTTCTAACTCCCCATGTCCTCCATGCTATTTGTTATGCTCCACAAATAAGTGAAACCATATGATAATTGACTCTCTCTACTTGACTTATTTCACTCAGCATAATCTCTTCCAGTCCCATCCATGTTGCTATTATGATCTTTATTTAAAATTTGTTATTTTTTCTTTCTGGGAAATTTATTATCTTACAAAGCTTTGGAGAGATTTCCTTTAAGATGGTTAAATTTTCAAAAAGAAAAAAATTGTTCTTTTTAAAGTTTTATTTATTTGACTGAGAGAGACACAGTGAGAGAGGGAACACAAGCAGGGGGAGTGGGAGAGGGAGAAGCAGGCCTCCTGAAGAGCAGGGAGCCTGACACTGGGCAGGATCCCAGGACCCTGGGATCATGACCTGAGCAGAAGGCAGACAGACGCTTAACTACTGAGCCACCCAGGAGCCCTGTTTTTTTTCCATTTTAGGAAACTAATTTTTATTTTAGCTTAAGCAAAGCCTAAATAAGGAAAGGAAGTTTCCTAGGAGGAAATTCATCATCTACATTCCAAAGCTAATAACTTTTGGATTTCTTATATTTCATTTTTTATGCTAGACTGGTGGCAGATAATCAGGTTAACCAGTATATGCACTGATAAGCAAATTTCTGCAGGTCCTGAAACCTAAATGAAGTCACACTTTTTATCAAATACTATTAGAGGGAGATAATTTTTATATTCTGTTTTTAAAAATAGGTAGTTCTTGGGATTCCTGGGTGTCTCAGATGGTTGGATGTCTGCCTTCAGCTCGGGTCATATCTCCGGGCCCTGAGATCAAGCCCTACATCGGGCTCCCAGCTCAGCAGAGAGTCTGCTTCTCCCTCTGATGCTCTCCCTGCTTGCGTGTGTGCACTCTCTCTCTCTCTCTCTCAAATGAATAAAAAAATAAAACAGGTTGTCCTTAAGTGGTTATGTTTTAAAAGTTCACATGTGAAGTTCAGTTCATTTGAAATTTCTTGTAACATTATGGAAAATTTCAAACATACTGAAAAGTTAAAAGAATTCCACATTAAGCTTCCAGAAACCCCATACCTAGATTCTATGTACTTATTTTTATTGCGTACTTACTATCAAGGAAAATACTCATGTATTTCTCCTCTACTTATATTCATAACACTTCTGATACCAGATGTATGGCATTTTTGACACATCAAGCAATTCTCCCAACACCACCTGGGTGTCCTGCAATTTAGTTCATTTCTGACACTAGCCCAAATTAGTACAGAACACACAGGTTAAGGGATCAGTCAGCCACCCCCACTTCAGATGCCAGTCACAAGTAGTAGGTCCCTGGATTACCCACAATTTTTGTTCAACTTGGCTACAAACTGGAGGTTCCCATGATCCTTTCCTCAAATTTGATCTTTTCCTAAAATAGTTAACAGAACTTAGGGAAACACGTTTACCATATAAGTTTATTATATAATAAAGGATAAGACAAAGGATACAGATGAATGCCCAGATGAAGATACAGAATCTGGCCTGGGAGGGTCCTGAGCACAGGAGCTTCTATCCCTTGGGAATTGGAATATGTTACCTTCCCAGCATGTAGATGTGTTGACCAACCTGGAAAAGTTCTCTGAACCCCAGAGTTTGGGGATTTTTATGAAAGCTTCATCATGAAGGCAGGGCAGGGGAAAAGGGGATGTGGAGCTGAAACTTACAAGTTTCTGATCATGACTTGGTCCTTCTTATGACCAGCCCCCATCCAGGAGCCCTACAAAAGTTGCCTCATTAAGACAAAAGATACTTCTGTAACCCAGGGAATAGCAAGGAATTTAGGATCCCTGTGTCATATACTTTTATCACTTATGGAATTGCAAAGGTCTTGGGGGTTCTCTATGAGAAGCTTGGGTGTGAGACCAAATACTAGAACAGAAATCTGTCCTAGCACCCTTGTTTATTAGAGTTTAGGAGCTCTGTGCCAGGAATCAGGGGGCAGATTTCACAGAACACCTCAACTAATGTTGAGCTAAAGTTCAATAGTCTTTTTTTCTTTTTGAAAAGTAAAATTTTCATACTGTAAAATACAGATCTTAAATGTGCTGTTTGATGAATTTTGACAGATATATTCACCTATGTAACCCAAACCTCTATCGAGATAGAATATTACCAACATTCCACAAATTTCCCTCAGGCCTCTTTCCAGTCATTCCCCATCCCCACTCTCTAGAAGCCACTGTTGTTCTGATATTTCTCTGATATTTTTCACTATTTCTGGTAGTTTTGCCTTTTCAGTATTTCACCATTAATCATGAGGTTAGCTGTAGGTTTTATAGCTGCTCTTTATATTGAGGAATCCATTCCTAATTTCTTGAGTATTTTTTATCAGGAATGGATCCTGGGTCATAATAAATCATGCTCTTATATATTGTTAGATACATTATGCTGCTATTTTGTTAAGGATTTTTGCATGTATGATCATGAGTCATATTAGTCTGTAATTTTTTGTTGTTGTAATGCTTTTGTCTGGTTTGGGATCAGGATTTGCTAATATTTTGTTAAGGATATTTATGTAACCTATATTCATAGGTAATATTGGTTCATAATTTTGTTGTAATGATTTTGGTATTGGTATCGTTATGTAGACTTCATAAAATGAGTTAAGAAGTATTCTCTTCTAGTTTCTGGAAGAGTTTTCTTAATACTGGAAGTTTTTTCTTAAATGTTTGACAGAACTTAGAGTGAAACTATAGAGAGAGCCTATAATTCTTTCTCTGTAATTTAATTTTGTTTGTTTGTTCTTTTGTCAGTTTTGGTAAGCTGTACTTTTTTAGGGTCACCTGAGTGGCTCAGTTAGTTAAGCGGTACTTTCTTAAGGAATTTGCCCTTTTTATCTAAGCTATAGAATTTATTGTCATAAAGTTATTTATAATATTTCCCTATTATTGTTTTAATATCTATAGATCTTTAGGGATATTTATCTTTCCTGATATTGTTCATTTCCTCTCTTCCTTTTTTCCTTTCTCTTTTTTTTTCTTTCCATCCTAAAGTAGTTTAAGCTAGAAGATTATCAATTTTATTGCTTTTTTTTTTTCCCAAAGAACTAACATCTGGCTTTAAATTTTTCTCTCTTATCTGTATTAAATGCTATTAATTTCTGCTTCTTTTGACCTCTGCTTATTTTGGGTTAATTTTTTTCTTTATTTAGCTTCTTAAGTTTAAAAATGAGGCCACAGATTTTTGTACATTTTTCCTTGCTATGGTCATTTAAAGCTTTAAATTTCCCTCTAAATACTGCTTTTGTTACATCCAACAGATTTTAATATGTTATATTTTCATTATCACTCACTTTGAAATACTTTTAATTTTTGTATGATTATTTGTTTGACCCCAAGATTATATTAGAAGTTGTTAAATTTTTAAATATTTGAGGATTGTCCGGCTATGTTTCTGGTATTGATTTCTAACTTCATTCCTTTGGTTAAAGGAATATACTTTCTGTGAATCTGATCCTTTTACATTTATTGAGAGTGGCCTGTTACCTGGTATGTGATCTTCTTGCTTAATATCCCTTATATACTTGAATGTTTATTCTTCAGTTGTATCTAACGTCATTTAGATAGTTGTATCTATCTTCAGTTGTATCTAAATGTCATTTGGATGAAGATGGTTGGTAATATTCAGATCATGTCTGTATTTATGGATTTTTTGGTCTAGTCAAGTATCATTTTATGAGAAGAGTGTAGAAATATTAACAACTGTGATTGTGGATTGTTGGTTTCTCCCTTTAATTCTGTCCATTTTTGCTTATATTTTGAAATTTTTTTATTAGGTACATACACAGTAGTAACTGTCATGTCTTCTGACCTTTTAATTATTATAAAATACCTCTCTTTATCTCTAGTAATATACTTTGCCTTGAAGCTACTTTATGTGATATCAATATAGGCATCCTAGCCTTCTTATGCTTCTCATCTGTTTGCTATGTCTTTTTCCATCCTTTTATTTTCAACCTATGTCTTTTTTTTTTTTTTTTAAGATATTTATTTATTTATTTACCTGACAGAGATCACAAGTAGGCAGAGAGGCAGGCAGGGGGTGGGGGGAAGCAGGCTTCCCGCTGAGCAGAGAGCCCGATGCAGGGCTTGACCCTGTGACCCTGAGATCATGACATGAGCAGAAGGCAGAGGCCTAAGCCACTAAGCTACCCAGGTGTCCCATGTATGTCTTTTTATTTAAAATTTGTTTCTTGGGTGCCTGGGTGGCTCAGTGGCTTTGCCCTTTGGTTCAGGTCATGATCCCAGAGTCCAGGGATGGAGTCCCTCATCAGGTTCCCTGCTCAGCAGGGAGTCTGCTTCTCCCTCTGACCCTTTCCTCTCTCATGCTTTCTCTCTCTTACTCTTTCTCAAATAAGTAAAATCTTTAATAAATAAAATTTATTTCTTATAGACAGCATATTTCTTAAAGACAGCTTCTTTATCCATTCTGACAATCTCTGCCTTTTAATTGGGGTGATTAATCAATTTTCATTTCATATAAAAGATTGGATTGAGGACTACAATTTTACTAATTGTTTCTTGTGCACATTCCCCCAGCTTTGTCCTTGCATTATTTTGAAGTAGTTACTCTGGTGATTGCAATATATGTCTTTGATGTTTCAGTCTTTTTTAGAGTTAGTATGTTAATATTTCTATAAAATGTAAAAACATTGAACATGTCTCCCTTTTGTGTGTGTTATGTATAGATATATAACACATCTGTATACATAAATAACACCAAAATATAGTGTATAATATTCAATTTAAATAGTCACATGCATTTTAAGGAAATTTATAGGGAAAAAAACTTGTATTAACTATATATTTACCATTTTTTATACTCTTCATTTCTTCCTCAAAGCTTTCTAATTAATAATATAGGAGAAACTGCTTCCATAACATTTTATGACAATGGGTCTTAACTGGAGTGATACCACCTTTCAGGGGACATTTGGCAGTTACTGGAATCATTTTTAGTTGTTACAACTGGAATGGGGATGGGGTGTTATTGGCATCTAATAAAATGCTCAGAACCACAAAGAATTATCCACCCCAAAATGTTAGTACTGAGTTAAAGAACCCCGGTTTATGGAAAAGGTTCTGGAAGGAGTCAGTGAAATATACTTTTATTTTTTTCCAATTTATTTATTTTCAGAAAAACAGTATTCATTATTTTTTCACCACACCCAGTGCTCCATGCAAGCCGTGCCCTCTATAATACCCACCACCTGGTACCCCAACCTCCCACCCCCCCCGCCACTTCAAACCCCTCAGATTGGACTCTGAAATATACTTTTAAAATGCAGCATTTAGGTTTTCTTTCATTAATCCTATGATTTATTGGAATTTAATAAATATAACTTATACCTTTGTCTCTTGCTAACAAAGATAAAGGATACTTTTCTGTGTGACTGGTTTTCTTAAAACAGTTGGTATTAGAATTGCTGTAAATAGGGATGCCTGGGTGGCTCAGACAGTTAAGCATCCAATTCTTGGTTTCAGCTCAGGTCATGATCTCAGGGTCCTGAGATCAAGCCCCACATCTGGCTCTGTGCTCAGTGTGGTGTCTGCTTGTCCCTCTCTTCTCACTCTGCCTCTCTCTACACTCTGTCTCTCAAATAAATAAATAAAATCTTAAAAAAAAATTTTTTTTACTTCTTTCTGTATTTTTTCACAATTGAGTTTCTCATAATTGAATTTCACAATTTACTTATTTATGTATTTCTTCACAATTAATTTGGGGCTGTGAATTTGATTTGTTCCTCAGATTTATTGAATTCATCTGATAATACAAGTTGTTTTCATGGTAAGATTATCTTGTCTCATATAATCAAAATATTTTTAAAGAAACAACATAGAGTTTTTATTTAAAGGGCAAGCACTAAACATTAAGATAGCAAACATAAATGCCATTTCCTTTTTGTATAATAGGTTGGACAGCACTTCATGAAGCTAGTGTGGGAGGATTTTATCAGACAGTAAGTGAACTATTAAAAGGTGGAGCAGATGTAAATATCAAAGGAATGTACCAGATCACTCCCCTACATGATGCTGTCATAAATGGACATTATAAGGTACTATGATGCTTTTGTTTGCAAAGAAAATACTGTATTCTGCAAGTATTAAAAATCTCTGGAACCTCAGTTTTAGGAATTCAATTTTAGTTCATTGTGCTAGTGGATACTCGGACTATGTAATAAAATAGTACTATGTGATGATTTGTTGTTCCTAATATGGTAGATGCCATTTTACATGTTACTTTTAATAAGTACAGATCATGTTTTGGTTATACATAATCTTTTTAAAATTAAGTATCTTTAAGACTTTTCGATAAGGTGCTTTAAAGGCTTTATCATGAAGTTTCTTACTTGTAGATTGTTACACAGTGATGTCCAGTCCTGATAGGAGGCATCCAGATTTATGGGCACTTATTGTCACTTTCAGAGACCACATAAAACTTGAATCTCTTGGGTTTAATGATCTGCCAGTATATACTAGCATAGATGTACCAGTGGTTAAAATATCAAAATACTATAGTTCCATACAAATTGGTTAATAGTAGCTGCAGTTAAGATGATTGATCCTACCATATACAGTTTATTTCAGATGATTGATCCCAGCAAATACACATACAGGCTCTGAGCCTCCTAGACATTTTTCTGGTCTAGGCACTACAGTATAGGAGTGAGGCACTTGCTAAAAATATCCTGTTATTTATTTTTGGTATTATAAGTTTCCTCTGGGTTCAGACTCCTGGAGTAGGAAAGGGAAATAATTAGCTGGGCTCAGCAAGTTACGTTCTACATACTTCCAGAAGAAATGCCTGATGGCTGCCGGGAGCCACAGGCATAGACAGATAGAGCATATCCCTTTCTAATGTGAAATAGTACTTCAGTAAAGTTTAGGCTGTTTTGCCTTTTTTGATAATATATTACTTGCTTGTAGGTGTTCACCCCTGCACATTGTAGAGAGGGCTGGGGGGAGAGAATTCTGCTTGGGACCTAATTTAATGGCCAGAAGAATGCAGGCTTGGACAAGTGATAGTGTGAGCCTTCTCTGTCCTTTACCCCATCTTCAAAGCTGGCCTCCATTAGAGAAACCTCATGCCAAGGATTCTTCCTTCTCCTCATGGCCCATCTGCTGTTCAACTTGTCAGGGCTGACCTATCCTAGTCAAGTGTCTTTTTGCCCTTTGGACAAGGTAAGCTCTGAGCACTTTAATTTTTCTTCTTTTCATTCTCAGTTGTTCTTTTGTCCCATCTGGTAACTTGGCTTTAGTCAATTTCTGCCTCATGGATTAGAACCAGCTATTTCCTTTCTGACCTTTGCAGATATGTAGCCCTCTCCTCCTCCATCAGTGAAGTAAAAGGGACCAAAGACACATGCCTCTGACCCAGAATCTCTTTTCTGTACTACCTGTGTCACTCCCACTTGCCAAACTATGTGTTCTTGGGGCTCATGTACTTCTGGCTCTGTGGCATGTCCAGACTAATGGCAGGAGAAAAGAGAATGACAAGACAGAAGTGGAAGCCTAGAGAATGGTCATGAGAATTAAAAGCTAAAACCCAGTGGAATGGGATGAAATCACTGTTTTCCCTTCCCTTTTTATTTAGCTGGGGGTTGGGAGGACCAGAAAGTTATTTAATGCAGTCCAAGAGAGATTCCCAAAGTGCCAGGTCAGTTCTGGACTGACTTACGAACCAAAGCCTTAAGAATCAAAGTAAGGCAGAACATTGTTTTGGAGGGTGGAGTAGGGATGACAAGAGCATCAGATGAGTCTCTAGGCTAACCTTGGGGAAATCTCTTATGTGATGCAAATGATCAGAAAAATGGTATAGACCCTGAGTATTGTATTGTCCCATGATTTCCTTTTCACAGGACTAAGGTGTCAGACAAGGAAGTCCTGGGAACCTGATGCTGGACTCAGCACCTAGAGAGTGTGAGCTTAAATATTCCAGAGTTGAAGAAACTTGAATATATATTGTCTTACAGGAATTGACTTTCATACTAAGAGATGGGACATACTAAAAGATAATACCCTATTTTTTAAGAATTAAAAAACCATCAATATTTGCAGAAGTCCAAATCTTTAGAGACAGAAAGAATATTAAGAATGAAAGGTAGAGAGTAGAGAATGGAGAATAATAACAGGTCATGGTTAAAGGGTTTCTTTTGGGGAATATTAAAATAGTTTCAAAATTGGGGATGCCTGGGTGGCTTAGTCAATTGGGTGTCTGCCTTCAGCTCAGTTATGATCCCAGGGTCCTGGGATCAAGTCTTGCATTAGCCTCCCAGGGAACCTGCTTCTCACTGTGCCTGACGCTCCCCCTGCTTGTGCTCAATGTTCCAAAATTAGATTGTGGTTATAGTTATACAACTCTCTTAACATACTAAAGAATATTGAATTATATTTTTTAAATGGGTGAATTATATCTCACTAAAACTGTTAAATACATTTTTTAAATTGAAAAAATGAAATTTGAGAATTATAGATGATTGGCTTATTCTGATTCCTTAGAAAAATCAAGAAAAAATTATTAGACACAAGGGAGACATTTGGACAAGAATATAGTTATCTGACCCCAAATTGCCAAGGAATTATTGAAAAAGAAAAACAAAACTGGGGGCATCTCGTTGCCTGATTTCAAGCTATATTACAAAGCTGTGATCACCAAGACAGCATGGTATTGGCACAAAACTAGACACATAGGTCAATGGAATAGAATAGAGAGCCCAGATATGGATCCTTAACTCTATGGTAAACTAATCTTCGACAAAGCAGGAAAAAATATCCAATGGAAAAAAGATAGTCTCTTCAATAAATTGTGCTGGGAAACTTGGACAGCTGTATATGGAAGAATGAAACTCAACCATTTGCTTACACCGTACATAAAGATAAACTCTCTATGGGTGAAAGCCCTCAATGTGAGACAGGAATCCATTAAAGTCCTAGAGGAGAACATAGGTAGTAACCTCTTTGACATTGGCTACAGCAACTTCTTTCAAGACACATCTCCAGAGGCAAGGGAAACAAAAGTGAAAATGAACTTCTGGGACTTCAGGTAAAAAGCTTCTGCACAGCAAAGGAAGCAGTCAACAAAACAAAGACAACCCACAGAATGGGAGAAGATATTTGCAAGTGACACGACAGACAAAGGGCTGATATCCAAGATCTATGAAGAACTTCTCAAACTCAATGCCCAAAAAACAAATAACCAAGGCAAAAAATGGGCAGAAGATATGAACAGACCCTTCTCCAAAGAAGACATATAGATGGCTAACAGACACATGAAATAATGTTCATCATCATTAGCCATCAGGGAAATCAAAACCATTGACATACTACCTTACACCAGTTAGAATGGCAAAAATTGACAAGGCAAGAAACAACAAATGTTGGGAAGGTTGTGGAGAAAGGGGAACCCTCTTACACTGTTTGTGGGAATGTAAGTTGGTACAGCCACTTTGGAACAGTCCAGAGATTCCTCAAAAATTAAAAATAGAGCTACCCTATGCAGTACTGGGTATTTACCCCAAAGATACAAATGTAGTGAAAAGAAGGGTCCCATCCATCCCAATGTTCATAGCAGCAATTTCCACAATACCCAAACCATGGAAAGAGCCAAGATGTTCTTCAACAGACAAATGGATAAAGAAGATGTGGTCATATACACAATGGAATATTACTCAGCCATCAGAAATGATGAATATCCAACTTTTGCATCAACATAGATGGGACTGGAAGAGATTATGCTAAATGAAATGTCAAACAGAGAAAGTCAATTATCATATGGTTTCACTTACTTGTGGAAAGGGAGAAATAGCATAGAGGACAATAGGAGAAGGAAGAGAAAAATGAAGGGGGGGAAACAGAGAGGGAGAGGAACCACGAGAGACTGTGGACTCCAGAAAACAAATTGAGGGTTTTAGAGGGAGGAATGGGTGAGCCTGGTGATGAGTATTAAGGAGGGCAAGGATTGCATGAGCACTTGGGTGTTATACACAAACAATGAATTATGGAACACTACATCAAATGCTAATGATGTACTGTATGGTGACTAATATAACGTAATAAAAAATGGAAAAAAAAAGAAGAATGTAGTGATACTTGAGAATCTGTAAGCATTACTAAGAACAAGTCATGTCAGACTAACCTTGACTTCTCTTGTGTTAGGTTTACTTTGTTAATAAATGAAGGAAATGGCATGACAAGTTGATGTAAACTATCACGATTTTAACAAAGCTGTTTGATGAAATGTCCTGTGGTATATGAGTATAGGAGATGTTGAATTGGAAGTTGGTTAACAGTGTTACTAGGGTTCACATATATTGAAAATACATCCCTCACATACACGTCCATATATCCCTCATGTACACATTCCATGTGTATCTAGTGTGAACTCTGTTATGAAGTTTGATTATATATTCTATTATACTATAAAGAGCCAACTCCCAATAGGCTCAGACACAACTGTGTTTTGTTGTTATTGGGAATTTTTTTTTAAGATTTTATTTATTTATTTGACAGAGATCACAAGTAGGCAGAGAGGCAGGCAGAGAGAGAGAGAAGAGGAAGCAGGCTCCCTGCTGAGCAGAGAGCCTGACGCGGGGCTCGATCCCAGGACTCTGGGATCATGACCTGAGCTGAAGGCAGAGGCTTTAACCCACTGAGCCACCCAGGTGCCCCTGTTATTGGGAATTTTAAAGAAATCCTGGACATCATACCGTTTTACTCATAAATACTTGAACCTTCATCTCTTACAGATAAGGGCTTCTTTTTATTCCCAAAGTATCATCTCACTTAATAAATATTAAGTGAGATATTAAATTAAATGCGAGATATTAAATTTATATTAATTAAATTAAATTAATTTAATTAAGTGAGATATTAAATTTATATTAATAAATATTAAATGGTATTTCTTAATACCATTTAAGACCCTGTGCATATTCACATTTCCCAAGTTATTTAAAAAATGTGTTTTTATAGCAAGTTTTTGTTTGAATCAGGATTGATGAAGGTCCATTCATTACAGATTTTGTTGTGGCTCTTAAATGTGTTTTAACCTCTAACAGTCCTTCCTCTATTTTGTGTTTTCTTGTCTTCTAGCATCTAGATCTTTGTCTTATGGAATTTCCTAAATTCTAGATTTGGCTAATTTTATTTTTGTGGTGTTGTATAGTTTGTTTCTTCTTACATTTTCTGTAAATGCATTATCTATTTAGAGACCACAAGTCTGGATGTTAGATATGCTTATTGGTATTAGATATCATTGCTTTGGGGCACCTGGGTAGTTCAGTCATTAAGCATCTACCTTGGGCTCGGGTCATGATCCCAGGGTCCTGGGATTGAGCCCCACTTCGAGCCCTGTATCAGGCTTCCTGCTCACTGCGAAACCTGCTTCTCTCCCACTGCCCTCCCCTGCTTGTGTTACCTCTCTCGCTGTATCTCTCTGTCAAATAAATAAATAAAATATTTTTAAAAAATGCTTCAGATATCATTACTCTTAGGCATTTTTAGTAAAATACATATTTTTCAAGTTAGAGGATACATAAGGAAAAATTATGAGTTCATACTGATACCTCTTTTCAACTTAATATTATGGATTTATATTGAACTTTGATTTTATACTTGTATCTCTTTGTCTCTTAGGCTCAACATTTGTTTTTATTACATTAATTTACTTATTTCTTTATTGTATAATATACTCATTACTACTTAGCAATATTATTATTAACATTAACTCTATTATTATTAACAATAAAACTACTGATGAAGTTTTTTTTGTAGTTCTTTCTGTTTTATGCAAATTTCATTAGTGATGTGTAGTCAAGATACTGTCTTTTCAGGTATTTGAAAGAATTTTATTCTCTGAGTATTATGCTAAGCACAGTGAGAACAACAAATATGATATGATTTCACTCACATGTGGAATTTAACAAACAAAACAGATGAGCAGTGGGGAAAAAAGGGAGAGGGGGGAAAACCAAGAAACACTCTTCATTATAGAGAACAAACTGATGGTTACCAGAAGGGACATGGGTGGGGTGATGGGTTAAATAGGAAACAGGGATTAAGGATCTGCACTTGTGATAAGCACAGGGTAATGTATGGAAGTGCAGAATTCCATATATTACATCTGAAACTAACATTATCTCTGTTAACTAACTGGAATTTAAATAAAACTTTTTAAAAATTTATTCTCCCACTTCTTTCTTACACAAATAAGTCAGGTGATTTTAGAGGAAAGACAGAATTTTTTGGGTTTTTTTAATAATTTTATTTATTTTCAGAGAGAGAGCACAAGCAGGGGGAGTGGCAGAGGGAGAGAGAGAAGCAGACTCCCCACTGAGCAAGGAGCCTGATGCAGAACTTGATCCCAGGACCCTGGGACTGTGACCTGAGCCAAAGGGAGATGCTTAACCAACTGAGCCACCAGGCATCCTAGGAAGAAAGCGTTTGATTCAATAATATGATTAAAGGTGAAAATCCATAAGCAAACTTGAAGTAGAGGTATATTTCCTTAAGGAGGCTACTGCTTGATGAGCCATAGAAGTAGAAATTGTGATGCCGGGCACTTACTGAAATTGCTTTGCTTCTTCTAGGTAAGCACCTGTGGTAGCTTTAAAATATGTCCACAGATTTTTTAATACTACTCTGTTCAAAAGGTAGAGCCGGGTTCTCTTCCCCAAGATTATGGGCTGGAGTGTCAGTGACTTGCTTCTAACAACTAGGATATGTCAGAAGTGACAGTATATGACTTTTGATGCTAGGTTGAAAGTACTGTAGCTTCTTCCATGTTCTTTCACCTCTCTCTCTTTTGGTTCATTATATGAGAGAAGCCAGATGTCATATTATTAGGACATTTAAGGAGTTCTATGGAGAGGTCTACATGGCAATGAACTGAGGTCTCCATCGCACACCTGTGTGACTGAGGCATCTTAGGAAACAGAACCTCCAGCCCCAGTCAGGCTTTTACACAATTGTATCTCCAGCCATCCTCTTGACTACATCCTCATAAGAAACTGACCATACTTCCAACCTGCACCAGTATCTCTGTGCCTTGCCTGCTTTGGACCTCCAACCTCACCTCAGCCCAGAAATGGACCCCAACTGCTCCACCAGGGGCTCCTGCATCTGCTCTGTCTCCTGATGACACAAAGAGTGCAAATGCACCTTCTTCAAGAAGAGCTGCTGCTCCTGCTCCCCCCTGGGTAGTGCCAAGTGTACCCAGGGCTGCATCTGCAGGGAGGCATCAGGCAAGTGCAGCTGCTGTGCCTCATGTGGAGGAGAGCCTGTTCCAGATGTAAATAGACCAACATAAACATACTTGAAGACTTTTTAACTTTCTTATCCTACCAGTACTCAGTTGCTACATTCCTGTTTCTGTGAAATATTTGAATGATAGTAACCTCATCTAGGTGCTTGTGGAAAAAAAAAGAGAGAGAGATAAAAGAAAAAAGAAGATAGAGATAGAGCCTGATATAAAACCACCTACCTGGGCTGCTCCCAAATTCCTGACTCACAGAAACTGTGAGATTATAAATATTTATTTATTTGAGCCACTATGTTTGGGGGTAAATTGTTAGGTAGCAACTAATATAGAACTAATATAATTAGGTAGCAACTAATATAGAACTAATATAGGTAGAGCTAATATAGAACCTAAATATAGGTTAAAATAGAGGGTAGGGGTGCCTGGGTGGCACAGTTGGTTGAGCATCAACTTTTGGTTTTGGCTCAGGTCATGATCTCAAAGTCATGGGATCAAGCCCTGTTTCTGTGCAGTCTGCTTAAGCTTCTTTCTCCTTTTCCTTCAGCCCCTCCCAGTTGTGCTCTCTCACTCTCAAACAAATATTAAAAAAAAAATAGGTGGGGAAATTCTCAAAAAAGGTCATTTATTTACTGCCTTTTGGTGAGAAGAGAATGTTTCAAGTTAGAGGATATGTAAGTAGGCTTCAGAATTCATAAAATTAAGACTGCAGCGGGAAATGGGAAGTGTAGATATTTGGTGAAGCAGATTATCCATTGCCTAAATCCGAGATTGCTAAAATAATGTATCTACTCCCTTGGAATTACCAACTCAGATTTTGAGGAAAGTAGGGCTCTAGCCCCTGCCTTTTCCCTTCCCCTAGTCCTCTTTCTCATGATCCTTGATCCTGAGTCACTCTCATGTTATATGGGTTATTACTTGACACATAACCTCCAGAGATAAACAATATAGCCCTTTTGGCAACTCCCTTACAAAACTTCTTTTCGTTATTTTAAATTTTGTTTATTCATTTTTTAATTTAAATTCAATTAACATATAATTCACATATAGCCTATTATTAGTTTCAGAGGTAGAGTTCAGTGATTCAGCAGGTGTACATAACATCCAGTTTTCATTACATCACATGCCCTCCTCAAGGCTGGTCAGCAGTTACCCCGTCCCCCCATCCACCTCCCCACCAGCAACCCTGTTTGTTTCCTAGAGTTCTAAGAGTCTCTTATGGTTTGTCTCCCTCTATATTTTCATCTTATTTTACCTTCCCTCCCTTACTCTATGTTCATCTGTTTTGTTTTTTATATTTCACATATGAGCAACATCATATGATAATTGACTCTCTCTGATTGACTTATTTCATTTAGCGTAATACCCTCTAGTTCCATGTGTACATTGTTGCAAATGGCAAGATTTCATTCTTTTTGATAGCTGAGTAATATTCCAGTGTGTGTGTGTGTGTGTGTGTGTGTGTGTGTGCGTGCGCGCGTGCATCTGTGTGTCTGTCTATCCTCTTCTTGATCCATTTATCTGTTGATGGAAATTTGGACTCTTTACCTAGTTTGGCTATTGTGGACATTGCTGCTATAAACATTGGGGTGCAGGTGCCCCTTTGGATCACTACATTTGTATCTTTGGGGTAAATACCTAGCAGTGCAATTGCTGGGTCATAGGTAGCTCTATTTTCAACTTTTTGGGGGGAACTTTCATATTGTTTTCTAGAGTGACTGTACAAGCTTGCATTCCCACCAACAGTGTAAGAGGGTTCCCCTTTTCCTCATCCAACATCTCACCAACATCTGCCATTTCTTGACAGGTATGAGGTGGTATCTCATCATGGGTTTTTTTTTTTTAAGATTTTATTTATTTATTTGATGGAGAGAGTACAAGTAGGCAGAACAGCAGGCAGGGGGAGAGGGAGAAGCAGGTTCTCCACTGAGCAGGGAGCCTGACATGGGGCTCGATCCCAGGGCCTTGGGATCATGACCCGAGCTGAAGGCAGCTGCCCAACCAACTGAGCCACCCAGGCACCCCT
Source organism: Neogale vison (assembly GCF_020171115.1). Lineage (NCBI taxonomy): Eukaryota > Metazoa > Chordata > Mammalia > Carnivora > Mustelidae > Neogale > Neogale vison. The sequence goes on from NC_058091.1 coordinate 215,570,509, forward strand.
CATTGTGGTTTAGATTTTTATTTACCTGATGCCAAGTGATGTTGAGCATTTTTTCATGTGTCTCTTGGCCATTTGTAAGTTTTCTTGGGAGAAATGTCTGTTCATGTCTTCTGTGCATTTGTTGATTAGATTATGTGTTCTTTCAAAAAATGTCTGTTCATGTCTTCTGCGCATTTGTTGATTAGATTATGTGTTCTTTGGGAATTGAATTTGATAAATGCTTTATAGGTCTTGGATACTAGCCCTTTATCTGATAAGACATTTGCAAATATCTTCCCCCCTTCTCTGGGTTTTCTTTTGGTTTTGTCAACTGTTTCCTTTGCTGTGAAAAAGCTTTTTATTTTGATGAACTCCCAATAGTTCATTCTTTGCCTTTGTTTCCCTTGCCTTTGGAGACATGTCTAGTGAGAACTTAATGTGGCAGACGTCAAAGATATTGCTGCCTGTGCTCTCCTCTTGGATTTTGATGGATTCCTGTCTCACATTGATGTCTTTCATCCATTTTGAGTTTATTTTTGTGTGTGGTGTAAGAAAATGGCCAGGTTTCATTCTGTGTGTGACTGTCCGATTTTCCCAACACCATTTATTGAAGAGACTGTCTTTTTTCCATTAGATATACTTCCCTGCTTTATCAAAGATTAGTTGATCATAGAGTTGAGGGTCCATTTCTAGGTTCTCTATTCTGTTCCATGTATCTGTGTGTCTGTTTTTGTGCCAGTAGCATACTGTCTTGATGATTACAGCTTTGTAATACTTGAAGTCCGGAATAGCTTGAAGTCCAGAATTGTGATGCCACCAGGTTTTGTTTTCTTATCTTTTTTTAAAGATTTTATTTATTTATTTATTTATTTGACAGATAGAGATCACAAGTAGGCAGAAGGGCAAGCAGAGAGAGTGGGGGGGGGAGCAGGCTCCCTGCTGAGCAGACAGCCAAATATGGGACTTGATCCCAGGACCCTGAGCTGAAGGCAGAGGCTTAACCCACTGAGCCACACAGGTGCCCCAGTTTTGCTTTTCTTTTTCAACATTTCTCTGGCTATTCAGGGTCTTTTCTGGTTCCATACAAATTTTAAGATTGTTTGTTCTCACTCTGTGAAAAATATTATTGATATTTTGATAAGGAATGCATTGAATGTGTAGATTGCTCTAGGGCATAAACATTTGAACAACATTTGTTTTTCCAGTCCATAATCATGGAACATTTTCCATTTCTTTTTGTCTTCCTCAGTTTCTTTCATGAGTGTTCTGTAGTTTTGAGAGTACAGATCCATTGGCTCTTTCATTAGGTTTATTCCTAATTATCTTATGGCTTTCGGTGTAATTGTAAATGGGATCAGTTCCTTAATTTCTCTTTTTCTAACTCATTGTTAGTGTATAGAAATGCAGCTGATTTTTTTGCATTGATTTTATATCCTGTCACATTGCTGAATTCCTGTATGAGTTCTAGCAATTTGGGGGTAGAGTCTTTGGGGTTTTCCACATAAAGTATCATGTCACCTGCGAAGAGTGAGAGTTTGACTTCTTTGCCAATTCAGATGCCTTTTATTTCTTTTTGTTGTCTGATTGATGAGGCTGGGACTTCTAGTACTATGTTGAACCACAGTGGTGATAGTGGACATCCCTCCCATGGTCCTGACCTTAGGGGAAAAACTTCCAGTTTTTCTCCATTGAGAATGGTATTCTCTGTGGGCTTTTCAAAGATGGCTTTTATGATACTGAGGTATGTTCCCTCTATCCCTACACTGTGAAAAGTTTTAATCAAAAAAGGATCCTGGACTTTGTCAAATACTTTTTCTGTACCTATTGAGATGACCAAATGGTTCTTGTCCTTTCTTTTATTAATGTAGTGTGTCATATTGATTGATTTGTAGATGTTGAAACACCCTTGCAGTCCAGGAGTAAATCTCTTTTGGTTGTGTAATGAGCCTTTTAATGTACTGTTGGATCCTATTGGCTAGTATATTGGTGAGAATTTTTGCATCCATATTCATCAGGGATATTGGTCTGTATTTCTCCTTTTTGATGGGGTTTTTGGTTTGGGGATCAAGGTAATGCTGGCCTCATAGAATGAGTTTGTTTCCTTCCGTTTCTGTTGTTTGAAACAGCTTCAGAAAAGTAGGTGTTAATTACTCTTTAAATGTTTGGTGGAATTTCCCTGGGAAGTCATCTGGCCCTGGACTCTTGTTTTCTGGGAGTTTGTTGATTACTGCTTGAATTTCCTTGATGGTTATGGGTCTGTTCAGGTTTTCTATTTCTTCCTAGTTCAGTGTTGGTAGTTTATATGTCTCTAGGAACATATCCATTTCTTCCAGATTGCTAATTTGTTGGCATATAGTTGCTCATAATATGTGTCTAATAATTGTTTGTATTTCTTCAGTGTTTCTTGTGATCTCTCCTCTTTCATTCGTGATTTTATTTATTTGGGTCCTTTCATTTTTTTGAGAAGTATGGCCGGAGGTTTATCAATTTTATTAATTTTTTTCAGAGAACCAGCCCCTAGTTTTGTTGATCTGTTCTGCTGTTCTTTTGGTTTCTATTTCATTGATTTTTGCTCTAATCTTTATTAATTCTTTTCTCCTGATGCATTTAGACTTTGTTTGCTGTTCTTTCTCCAGCTTCTTTAGGTATTAGGTTAGGTTGTGTATTTGAGACCTTTCTTGTTTCCTGAGAAAGGCTTGTATTGCTGTATACTTCCCTGTTAGGACCAGATTTGCTATATCCCAAAGTTGCGTTTCCATTAATTTTTTAAAATTCTTCTTTAATTTCTTGGTTGACCCATTCATTCTTTAGTAGATGCTTTTTAACTTCCATGTATTTGATTTCCTTCTAAATTTCCTCTTGTCATTGAGTTCAAGTTTCAAAACATTGTAATCTGAAAATATGCAGGGAATAATCCCAGTCTTTTGGTTCTGGTTGAGACTTGATTTGTGACCCAGTATGTGATCTCTTGTGGAGAATGTTCCATGTGCACTCGAGAAGAATGTGTATTCTGTTACTTTGGGATGGAATGTTCTGAATATATCTGTGAAGTCCATCTGATCCAGTGTGTCATTCAAAGCCCTTGTTTCCTTGTTGATCTTCTGCTTATATGATGTGCCCATTGCTGTGAGTGGGGTATTAAAGTCCCCTATTATCACTGTATTATTATCAATGTGTTTCTTTAATTTTGTCACTAATTCGTTTGTATAATTGGCTGCTCCCATGTTAGGGGCATAAATATGTGCAATTATTGGCTCTTCTTGTTGGATAGACCTTTTAATTATTGTATAGTGTCTATCCTCATTTCCCATTACCTTCCTTGGTTTAAAATCTAATATGTCTGTTATAAGGATTCCTATCCCAGCTTCTTTTGATGTCCATTAGTGTGATAAATGGTTTTCTGCCCTCTCACTTTCCATCTGGAGCTTTCCATTCTGTTTGTCTTTGGGTCTAAATTGAGTCTTTTATAGATAGCATATCAGTGGGTCTTGCTTTTTTATCCAATCTGATACCCTATGTCTTTTGTTTGGGCCATTTAGCTCATTTACATTCAGAGTAACTATTGACAGATATGAATTTAGTGCCTTTGTGTTATATAAGTGAAGTCATTCTTTCTGTATATTGTCTCTGTTCTTTTCTGGTCTGTAACTTTTGGATTCTCTCTTCACTTAAAGGATCCCCTTTAAAATTTCTTGTAGGGCTGTTTTAGTGACCACAAATTCTTTTAGTTTCTGTTTGTCTTGGAAGCTCTTTATCTTTCCTTCTATTCTGAATAATAACCTTACTGGATATAGTATTCTTGGCTGCATATTTTTCTCATTTAGCACCCTGAATATATCATCACAGTCCTTTCTGGCCTGCAAGGTCTCTGTGGATAGGTCTGCTGCTCGGCTTATGTTTCTACCATTGTAGGGTAAGGACCTCTTGTCTGGAGCTGCTTTCAGGGTTTTCTCTTTGTCTCTGAAATGATGGGGTATTAACCTATTTTTATTGATTTTGACAGGGGGGGCTTCTCTGTGCCTCCTGGATTTTGATGCCTGTTTTCTTCCCCAAATTAGAAAAGTTCTCTGCTATAATTTATTCCTATATACCTTCTGCCCCCCCTTCTCCTTCTGGGATCCCAATTATTCTAATATTGTTTTTCTTCATAGTATCTCTTCACTCTCGAATTCTCCCCTTGTGATCCAGTAGTTTATCTCTCTTTTTCTTGATTTCTTTATTTTCCATCATTTTGTTTTCTGTATCACACATTCTCTCTTCTGCCTCATTTATCCTAGCAGTTAGAGCCTCCATTTTTTATTGCATCTTATTAATAGTATCATTAGTATCTTTATAATAATTATTCTGAACTCTGGTTCTTGTATCTTACTTACATCCATATTAATTGGGTCCCTGGCAGTCAGTACTGCTTCTTGTTCTCTTTTTTGGGGTGAGTTTTTCCATCTTGGCATTCTGTCCAGAGAAGCATAGATGAACAAGAGAACAAAATACTAATAGTCACAATGACCCCAGAGAAATATACACTCAACAAATCAGAGGAGACCAGAAATGGAAAAGAAAAAAGAGAGAGGGAGTGAATATAATCAGACAAGTGAACAGAAAAGAGCAATACACTAGATCCCAGGTGTACTTTGGTCTGTTTGTTAGAAGAAACTAGATCTCAAAATTGTAAAGAAAGAAAAACATATACATACAAAAATAAAATTAAATACAATGAGAGGATAGAATGGAACTATAAAAATGAATATTTAAAGACTTAAAAAAAGAGTTGATAAAATAAGAAATAAGTTGAAATGGAAGAAAGGAGAAAAGTTAAAATTGAAAGACTAAAGCAGGGCGCCTGGGTGGCTCAGTGGGTTAAGCTGCCTTCAGCTCAGGTGATGATCTCACGGTCCTGAGATCAAGTCCCGCATAGGGCTCTCTGCTCAGCAGGGGGCCTGCTTCCCGTCCTCTCTCTCGGTCTGTCTCTCTGCCTACTTGTGATCTCTCTCTGTCAAATAAATAAATAAAATCTTTTAAAAAAGAAAAAAAGACTAAAGCATTGTGAGGGAAAAAAAACTCATGAATTCTGTATATCCTTCCCCTTAGTACTGGAGTTTTACAGTTGTCTTTGATGGGTAAACTTGGTCTTAGCTGGATGTTCTTATTGAACTTCTCTGGAAGGGGCCTATTGTTCTGATTCTTGGGTGTCTCTGCCCGGGGCAGAAATGCACCAAGGGGTCAGGCTAAGTAACCCGGTCCAGATTGCTCTGTGTGGCTTTTGTACCCTAAAGGCTTTCTATACTGCTTTAGAGGATGAGAATGAAAATGGCAGTCTCCCAATCTCCGGCCCTTGGAGCCAAAAGCTCACTGCCCTCACTCCTCAGTGCACCCATCCTCAAGGAAAAGCAGTTATTACTCCTGTTTCCCTGGTGTCCATCTACTGTCTGTGCTCACCCAGCCTGTGACCGAGCATTTTTATCTAGGCATGTGACCCCGTTTCAAGTCTCCAAACCCTGTAGACTCCTGTGGCATGCACCCGTGCTTCCTCCTGGGGGAGAAAGGGAGTTCTTGCCTCGGTTCTGAGGCTTGCTGGTCCCTGATCAGAGCAGTTGCCTGACCTTGCCGGTTTGCAGTTTATGGCAACCCCAAGCTGAAAGCCCACACCTGGGATCACTGATTGCAGCTGGGTTCCCCACTCTGATATTTGGGAACTCTGCTGCACTCAGGTATGCCCAGTCTGCTTGTGACCTCGGGGATCCTGAGACCATGCTGTCCCACCTAGAATTCTGCCCCACTTCACTGCCTGAGCACCTTTCAGGCAGGGACGTTCCCCACCAGAACAGACTTCTAAAAGTTTCCATTTTGTGCTCCACTGCTTATTATTTTTCAGTATCCAGCTGATGGAGGCTCCCTCCCCTTGCAGTTTATCTTCCGATATATCACTCAGATTCACTTCTCTGAACCTCCTACCATGCAGAATGTGGTCACTTTTCTATTTGTAGTATTATAGCAGTTCTTTTTTTAGATCTCCAGTCAAGTTCACAGTGTTCAGAATGGTTTGATAGCTAGCTAGCTGAATTCCAGGGACTAGACAAAACTAGCATCCCCTACTCTCTGCCATCTTCCTTCCTCTCTCCCAAAACTTCTTTTCCTAAAAGAAAGCTGTGTACTCTTTTTTTTTTCCTGAATAAAGCATGAAGATCTAGCATAAATTTGTTATCTTCTTATACCTCATCTGGCTTATATATGAATTACAGATTTAATTATATCTACTGTTACTTTCAATTTCCCTATCTAGCATTAAATTCTCATAATAAAATAGTTAGAAAAGCAGAATTGCTGAGTCTGGATAATGTTTAAGGGATCTGGCTTATATTGTCCCTTTGTGGTATTGTGATTTTTCTCTCCTAGTATGCTTTGTTATAAAAGGAAGAACGTACATGTATTTACTTTGAAGGGGATATGTAATTTACAGAAATTCAGATCCCTTTTCTCATTCCAGATTTTAACATAAAAATTTAGGCTCCTTTTAGTGTAGGTTTACTTAGAGCATACTCCCCACGTCCTCCCTGATTACATGCATTCTTTTATTAAAGAATATTTATTGAATATTTACTCTATGCTAGACACTGAGATAGGCAGTAATGATATAAAGATGATTAAGACATGTATTTGTAGTAGAAGCTTGTAAGCAACTTAAATATCTGTCAAGAGGCTACTGGTTAAATAAAGTACAGCACATTCAATAGTAGACTATTACTTAGCTGCTAAAAATAATGAAGTTCATTTTATACTGATATGGTACAATCTCAAAGCTTTGTTCAGGGACAAAATATAGGGGAATGTATATAATATATGACCACCTGCATAACAAAAAAATATGTATACATATGTCTGTGTACACAAACACACACCGCCCTGTTAGGCTAGGTTGTGGAAAAATTCAGGAGAAACTATAAAAAGGGCTTAGGAAAATTGGATGCCTGGAGAACAGGGGTAGAGGAGGGAAACTTATTTCTCATTGTATACTTTTCTGAGCCTTCTGTATTTGAACTATATTTATTAACTCCCTATTCAAAAATAACAAATTTTAGAAGAAAAATGTAGTCCCACCCTCAGAAACCTTAGTGTATAGGAAAGACAGATATATAAGAAATAATACAATGATAAATACAATATATATTGTGCATTACAGTAAAATATGTACCTGAAAGAAGGGAGAGGTCATTTTTCTCTAGAGCAGCTATGGATGGGAGATCAGGGAGTGCTTCATGGAGGAGGTTCCTTGAGGAGCAGTAACAGATCAAGGGTTGACTGGTTTTTCCCTAATACTCTGAGGAGGAACAGCAGCAACACAGTTATAGATAGAAGACATAACCATCTCCTGGAACCTGTTAAACTTATGTTTTCTACTACAGAACCCAATGCTAATTCTTCGTATATCTGCCAGCTCTAATTCACCAGCACTTGAACTATATATACATTTCTGACCTTTCCTTCCTCCTTCAATCCCTCCCTCCCTCCCTCTCTCTCCCGGTCTAGGTCTACCCCTTTCTCTCTTTTTTCCTCTCCCTCTCTCCCTTTTTCTCTCTTTTTTGTTGTAAGAGAAGAGTATGTATATCAACAAGTTATGATTCAGTAACAATTACATTGATTTTTTTTATTCGGCAAAGTTGTAAGTAAATCCACACTGAAAGAAATACCAGGTATTGCTTAGAATTGTGTGCTACCTCACATGTCCAGTAATTTACCTATTGTCTGGGCATGCTCACATGAACAGTCTTCCTGTAGGTGGCAGAGTTACTTCTTTTGAATGGAGCCAATCCATTACTTAGAAGTGACAGTGGAAAATGTGCTGTGGATGAGGCCAAAGATTCACGTATGAAGCGTCTCCTTGAGAAATACATTCCTAAACACCAAAAACATCTCCTTACATCAGGTAAGATTAAACTGTTCTGTTATATCTGTTTATCATATTCGTAGAGAGTTACAGAAATTGAATTTAGAATTATAGAAAGTAAGTTTCGTTTCCTTCTTAGTTTTGAGAAAATCCAACCAGTGGTGTCCTTGCTCCATTCCTTTAATGAAGCACACTGACTTGTTTGCAAATACACATAATGGAAGGATTCTAAAAGAACAAAGAGAGATCATATCAAATGTACTTTTCCCCTAGTTGTGCATTGCAAACAGTTAAGAAAACTTCTATAAAGTTTTTTTTTTTCCCCCTGACAGTTTTTTGGCTGAATAACCTAATACGATGTAAATTGTATTTGGCTGTATCTTTTTTGATGAGTATGGCCAGGATTGTTTATTTCTATTTCTATTCCCAAACAGTCTTTTCTTATGGCTATATTTTTACCCTGTCATCCATTACAGTGGTAAAAATTGAACTACAAAAGAACTTGATTTATGGTTGTCAATAAGAAGAATTTACATGCATGGCACTTTCTTTATATTCTCCTTAATGTGTCTGTTAGATTTTTTGGTAAGATCACAACATTCTGTTCAGAACCCTGCAGTGGCTCTCCATTTAATCTAGAAGAAATGTCAGTATCCTTACAGTGGCCTACAGGCCCCTGTTTTAGCTGGCCACGCTAATTAATTTCTTCTCCTGCCATTCTCTATCTTCGTCACTAGACTTCAGTAACACTGGCCTCCTTGCTGTTCCTCAGGTGGGCCTCCCCCACCTCCTTCAAGTCTTAGTTCAAATGTGATCTTCTTGGGGAGGCTTGGACCTTCCTATTTAATACTGCAACCTGCTTCCTTCCTACCCTCACTGTATTAGTTATCTATCACTATGCAATAATTACCCAAAGTTTAACATCTTAAAACAACAAACATTTATTATCTCTCAGAGTTTCTGAAGATTAGAAGTCTGGAAACCTTTAAAGTGAGGAACCATTCTGGATTAGGGTCTCTTATGGGTTGCAGGCAAGTTCTTAGTGAGATGGTCATCTTGGGGCTCAGCTAGGACAGGAAAATCCACTTTCAAGCTCACTCGAGTGGTTCTTGGCAGGCCTCATTTCCTCACTGCTTGCTAGCTGGAGGCTTCAGTTGCTTGCTACATGAGCTTTTTCCACAGGTCTGCTGATAGCCCGGCTCAGAGGAAGTGATCAAGAGAGAGAATCCACCCAAGACAGAGCTTCAAGCTTTCTGTAACTTAGTCTTGGAAGTGATACATAACCAGTTCTGCCACATTCTATTTGTTATAAGCACCTTTTGAAAGGAGTAGTATCAGAAATTTTATGAACATATCTTTCAAACTGCCACACTCATTCCAATCCCTCTTGCCCTACTCTATTATATTGATCCTTTCCCCACAGCACTTAACAACTTCTAACACGTTGGACAGTTTATTTTTTGTTTTCAGCCTTTCCTCAAGAATCTAAGCTCAGGGACGCCTGGGTGGCTCAGTTGGTTGGACGACTGCCTTCGGCTCAGGGCGTGATCCTGGAGTCCCGGGATCGAGTCCCACATCAGGCTCCCAGCTCCATGGGGAGTCTGCTTCGCTCTCTGACCTTCTCCTCACTCATGCTCTCTCTCACTGTCTCTCTCTCTCAAATAAATAAATAAAACTTTAAAAAAAAAAAAAAGAATCTAAGCTCAATGAAGGAAAGGATCTTTATTTAGTGTCGTGATGAGTACTAAAATGCCTTATCTGCAGTAGGCATTAGTAAATATTTGTTGAATAAATAGTGTGTTAGTCCTTTTAAACACAAACAAGCAAATTCTTTACCTTCAAGAGATGTGTATGTGCCTCATTCACTTTCATTAAGCTATATATGTTTTTTAAAGATTTTATTTACTTACTTGAGAGAAAGAGAGAGAGCACAAGGGGAGAACAGAGGGAGAGGGAGAAGCAAACTCGCTGCTGAGCAAAGAGCCTGGCATGGGGCTCAATCCAGGGCCCTGATCATGACCTGAACTGAAGGAATGTGCCCAACTGACTGAACCACCCAGGCACTCCATTAAACTGTATTTTAATAAAATTTTCCCTAAAGAGCTAACTGTTTGAATACTGTTGACTAAGGACCAAGACTTGGATTAAAACACCCTACTGTATAATAAAGAGGTAACATTACTGATAATTAAAGGCCACCAAGAGGTAATTAATAGTTCTTTAGAACAAAAGACTTCTTGCTCTTCTAGCCCAACCTCATCAGAAAATAAGAGGGACAGACTATACCTTTTTGAGGCCAGGTCTATAAAAGCACATTGAGATGGATTATTATATTCATATTTATATAAACTGTATAGATTATTGCATTCATATTTACATTTCAAGCTATATGAAAAATTGCAAATATTCAGTTGGAAGCAAAAGTATGTATATGTATACATTTTTGTTTTGATAATCTGCTTAATTGCTTAACTTCTCTATTTCATGGTAGCATGCATGGTTTTGCTCTGCTGAGAGTGCTTTCTCCAGCATTTTAGCTCTTTCTCCAAGGCTAGAATCTCACGTTCAACAGTGCCCACTTCTGACAATACTTACCCAAGGGAATTTCATTCATGGAAGGAATCCCAAGCCTTTCTTCTTTGGAGATAGCTCCCACTCTTCTTTAGGGAGGCAATTTACCAAGGTGGGCTGTATTATGCTTCATTGGGTGGTTTGAATATTTCTTAAGTTAATTATCAGCTTACTTAATATAAGTGAAAAAATTAGCTTACTTAAAGAATATCAAACAGAGTATTTGCTTTTAAATTTAAGTTGAAGATCTTTTAATGAATAAAGGACTTTTCCTTATGCAATGTATTTTTGGTGTTTTCTGTTATAGAATATAATAAATCTACTTTGGTATAGAACAGGAGTTCATTCTTACTAACTTCCTAACTTACCAACTTTATAAGTTAGTAAGAAATTGTAAGCAATTTCTTACTAACTTACTAACTGAAAAGAATTACAGCAACATCACTAAAATTCACCACCTCAGAATTTATATCTGTGTAGTGTTTTTTTTTTTTTAAGTTGGTTATACTAGGGAATATAGACTTTGAAAACTGAGATGGGCATTAAGGAAGGCACATGATGTAATGAGCACTGGGTGAGCAACGGATGAATAACTGTACTCTACATCTGAAACTAATATACCATATTTACTTAATTGAATTTGAATAAAATAAGACAAAAATTAAAGAAAAAATGTTAGTTGAAAGATGCAAAGTGAGAAGGGATGAAAGCCCCTTTCTTGCTTCCAGATTCTCTTAGGAATTATGCCCCAAATGGTGGTTCCTGTAGAACCAGAAGCAGGTTTCTGTAGAACCAGAAAAAGGTTTCTGCTCTTTTATTTAAAATACTTTTATTTATTTTTGTATTTTTAAGATTGTATTTATTTGAGAGAGAGAGACAAGAGAGAGCAAGAGCAGAGGAGAGGGAGAAGCAGTCTTCCCGCTGAGCTGGGAGCCAGATGCAGGACTCAATCCCAGGACCCTGGGGTCATGGCCTGAGATGAAGACAGACACTTAACTGACTGAGCACTCAGGCGCCCCCTGTTCTTTTATTTAAGAACCAAAGTTAGGAGAATGCACACAGTCCTTTTTGCTCTTGAAAAATAATAATAACAAAATTAATAATGGAGTACTTTCTTTGTGCCAGGAAGTCCTCTGAACTTTTTACATGGATTATTTTATTTAATCCTTGTAACAATTCTGTAAGATAAAGACTGTTAATACTTTCATTTTATGGAGCTGAGGCAGAGGCATTAAGAAACTTAACCCAGGGTCACCGAGCTGCTAAGCAAATGAGTGGAAATAGAAACTCAGGAGTAGGCTTCAGAGACTGTGCTCCATTGAAGGACATTCTATGAGTCAGCCCTCCTGCATGAGGTGAATAGGTGAATGCCAGGCCTCATTATGTACATTATAATTTGATTGCTGTCATGAAAATTATTCCCAAGAAATAAAATGTTCTTTTTCCCAGTTATATCGCTGTTAAAATATTTTTACATTTCTAGTTCATAATGGATTTAAAGAATTTTGTATTTTTTACATATCACATCTAAGATGTTCATTCATTTATTCCTCCTTCTATTAAATAATCATTGAATACCTCCTATGTACAAGGCACTGTTTCTAGGTTTTTATCTTTTGTGGCCAAATGCGTATATAGGTAACTAATTGTATCTCTAGTATTTAAAAGAGACACTAAAGTACTTTTCTTTTATTATCAACCTAGGTATATTTTATTCAGACCATCGTTTTTTTGTCTTACACATTCTCAAGAGTAGCCTTTTCCATGCATGTATGTTTCTCTTTTAAACATTCCATTTATTTATTAGACAGAGATCACAAGTAGGCAGAGAGGCAGGCAGAGAGAGAGGAGGAAGCAGGCTCCCTGCAGAGCAGAGAGCCCGATGCGGGGCTCGATCCCAGGACCCTGGATCGTGACCCGAGCCGGAGGCAGAGGCTTTAACCCACTGAGCCACCCAGGCGCCCCTATGTTTCTCTTTTAAGAGAGTGAAGCATTAATTCATACTAGAACCTTAATAAGCTGACATATTAGGAAATGATTATCCAGTTAATTATAAAAGAATCTTTTTCCTTATTAAAGTAGTTTGTAGCAGTTGTGTATCTGGATATATCTGTGGCGAATGTTAAAATAGTGAGTTTATTGCCCATCTTTAATTTTTGTTGGAGCATATTGCTTTTCCTATAGAAATGTTTTCAGGTGTCTCAAGATAGTATTGGGCTTCTAAAACATAGGAAAGTTATCAATTATAGGAATGTTATATGTGCCAATTTGAATGGAAAACGTTTGCATAATTTCACTTATTTCTCTGTTTTTCTCATGGCAGAGGATTGGTGGGTTTTGGAAATCCAGAGTCTGATCATTGGAGGCTATTTTCTCTGATTTTCTCCTTTTGTTTATAGCTCAAAAGAACAGTACCGGCCCATTAGACATAGAGGATACATACCAGCAAAAGGTATAGCTCTGTTTAGTAATAAATATGTTTATGGAATGAACCTGCTGCTTATTTTATAGATTATCAGAGTGGAAAGAAAGATGGTTGAAGCATTCATCAGGAACAGTGACTTCACCTTTGCTTTTAAGAAACTTTGGAATAATTACATGAGGATCAGAGGGTTCTGGGCTGTTAGTGTGTGAAGCAATTGAGTAAATTTAGCTTATCTTGGCACAATGATGTATCAGTAGCCATTTCCTTTGTCCTCCTCTTCATGGAGCCTTGAGGTTTATCAACCATGTCGCATTTCCTCTGGCCTAAGCACAGTACAAGAGCCAAAGGTGTTGATCCATTCCTTCAAATTTTATATGGTGGGCAGTTACTCTTCATCTGGTGCTTGGGTTGTGGTGAGTGAGAGGAAGCGGTCTCTCTGTTTTAATCTCAGCCCACAATGATTTTTTCATGCAGATCAGTTTGGGAGGATGTCTGTCTTGTTTTTAAGTCCCTACTTCTGCTGCCCTACCTATAGTCTGTCACAGATACTAGATGAAAGAACTCTCTTAATCCAGCTCTGTCTATATAACAATGAAAAGATGAGATTGTTTCTAAAGCACTCTTCTTTGATTTTGCTTAAAGCCCAGAAAAATTAAGTAGATTAAAATTTTTTATTATGCTTTCTAGGATTGATACTGCGAAACACTGGGAAAAACAAATTAAAATATGAAGCAGAAAATACACAGTAGTATACATAATGAGTTTTAGTCTACTACATTTGTCTTTTTCTGTTAGTCATCCTCTTTGAAATATCAGTTGTACATATCCCATCAGGGCCTGTGGTTAGATTGAATGAAGTAATGGTTTGATTAATCAGCAATCCTGAATTAATTGAGTATAGAACTACAGCTGAAAATTGAAGCTAACTTTATGTTTTTTTCTTTAGAAACCAAAATTCAGTTCTAAAAATCTCATTGGGTTTGTTTGTGATGAAAATTCCAACAGACAGAAGTCAGAACTTGTAAAAGTTAATGAAGGAAGCAAAGATGGTTTATTTATAAATAAAGATGTATATGAGCCTTACCAAAAAGATTCCAAAGACACAAAATTTGTTAACTCTAAGCATAAACAATTAACGCTTCACCAAATCCACTCTACTACGGGACTCCAAAAGAAGAGTCTTCAGAGTGTCAAAAGTCCTAACACAAATGTGTCTACTGATAAAGGAAGAAGAAACACACGACATAAAAGAACTCAAGTGGATGATGCAGAACAAGAAGTATGCAGTCCAAGAAAGACAATAGCTCTTTCTTCTCTCAGAAGAAGAAACAGATTAGTTACTGGTCAGCAAGATGATCTCCAAACCTTTGATGACCTTGCAGAAGAGTCACATAAACTTTTTAGCCCAGCTCTGTCAAGCCTGAAAAATGGATTAGGTAACAGTATTGAGGCTTGTTCAGTTCCCAAAGAGACACATGCCCAGGGCCTGGATTTATCAGATAATCAAGAAATAAAATTCTTAGAATCCACTGACCAAGAGGAAGCTGTTCTTTTCTCAGGACTTGGCTTACAGAAAGAAATCAAGTTACCACTTGTTACTACAGATCAGCAGCCTAACTGTCACCTAGAACAACAGAGCATTAGCCCTCATAAATCTCCTGAAAACAGTAACTCAGGTCAGAAAGGTGAGAGCCTTAAAAAGTGGGAAAATTCTTTTGCATCCTTGATAAAGGAAAATTTTAATAATGATGATGATGATTGCTTTACCTCTGAGAAGACTGTAGCATGTAAAAAAGTGGTGTGTTCTACAGGTTGCAAAAACCATTGTAACTATGATGAGAATATAATAACAAATACAGAAGAAATGGATTTTCAACACTTTTTGCCTTCTGAAGACCATTTTTCACAGGAAAATGAGTTGAAAGCCTGCAGTCTAAGACTTCCACAACAGGAGGCTGTTAGTCTTTCTGATTCAGAAAATACAATAGGTCCTGAACAACATGTTGCAAATTATGAACAACACGCATGTGAAACTTCTTTTGATCACTCACATGGCAGTCCTGAGCATACTTTCCTAGCTTGTCCAAGAACATTTTCAACACAGGAAGCTTCAAAGTTGACTAGTCATGTGAAGCTATTCAAAAGGCCTCAAGATTTTAGCACTAGAGCACCAACTCCTTTAATGGATCAAACAGATATTCATATTGTGGGAAAGGTAAATGAAGGAGAAGACCCTAAAAGGAATTACAGTGATGAAAGCCAGAAAACAAGTTCTTCAAATGGGTCTTTATCCACAGTTGTTAATTCTCAAGTAATAGAAACAACTACAGTTGAAAAAAGGAAACAAGATCTTCCAGAGAGCAAAACCATACATGATACAGTTTTTTATTCTACTGACAATATCAGTAAGGAATTGACCAATATCTCACAACTTAGACAGAAAGAAGAAAAGGAAATTTCTCATAAACCAGGTATTGGTTGTATAGCTTGCTTTGTACACATCTGTAGATTTACTTACTTTATAGAAATTTCTAACTGAATTCCACTGAACTAGCCGAACTGACAAGAATGAGGACATGTGGACTATATAATTTAGGGATACTGTTAGTTAAGTAATATTGTTGACTTTGAGAATCAAACTGTTATTTTCAGAGATTGTTGCTAAATTGATATTGACAGAATAAGCAGTATTTCTATCAATTTTTATGTTTTATGTTTTTTAATCTATTTTTATATTTTTCCTTTTAATATGGCACTTATTTAGTATCCGTTAAACTAACATTTCCATAGCAGGAAACTGTTAAATCTGTTGATTTCAGTGATTCACTAATTCCCATCAGAATTGCATCCAGCAAACTTTGTTTATTATATAAAAACATTTTTAAAAGATTTTATTTTTAAGTAATCTCTATACCCACCAGGGCTCTAACTCACAACTCGAAGAAGGAGAATCATACGCTCTACCGACTGAGGCAGCAAGGTGCCCCCCAAATCATTTTAAATGGTTTCATTCCCTTAAAAAAAAAATAAAAATAAAAAAAAAATCAGTCCAGCTAGGAATAGAAACTTAGAAGAGTTTGAGGCCAGACTCTTTTCTAATCATGTAACCAGTAAGAAGAAGTGCAGCACTGAGGTTGCAAAATGTTTGTTTTTCAGATGAGGAATTAACTAATAATATCAATGGAGATGAAACCACTATGAGAAATGATGAGAAAAAAGAAAAAACAGATTCTGAAATTTGCACATCTAATATCCAAGAACACAAAAAAGTTCAGAATTTCAGAAAAAGGCAAAATTTCTTGAAAGCTAACTGCAGTCAAGGTTTGTATTCCTATACCTGTATAGGTAAAAGTTGACATGATCACACTGAGCAGTGCCCTGTACTTCAGGAACTTTCTAAACTCTCAGATTTACTGTTGGTTCTTCTCATTCACTAACTTATAAGATTATTTCAGCTTTTTTTTTTTTAGATTGTTTTATTATAAAGTACCACATGAGAATCCATTAGTTGTCACTATATTCTTGTCATGTTTCTGCCTATGACTTCTAATTTTAAATGTTAGGGGAGGTAAGATAAACAGAGAGACAGCAAGAATTTTGAATGGGGGCAATGCATCTGAATTATGCCAAATCCATTAGATACTTCCATTGAGCCCTTTCACCATAAGGCAAATTAAAGAATGGTCACTGGTTTCTTATTGTCAGATGAATGAACTGAGTATGTTTGGCAGTATGGACAAGTTAACCATCCTTTGACAGTTCTTGGAGCTAGTTCTGTGGTGAACAGTAGGCGAGGTCAGGCCACTTCAGGTTAAATAGCAAACACTGAAAAGTTTATTTATCAATTGTCTATTAAGAGGTAGGATTAGGAATTCTCTGCGTCCCCCTCTCGTGTAATCTAAAGCCCTTCTTATACATCCCTCCTGTAGTGGGTTGAATAGTGGCCCTCCAGCACATGTCCATGTCTTTTTTTTTTTTTTTTCCCCCAATTTATTTATTTTCAGAAAAACAGTATTCATTATTTTTTCACCACACCCAGTGCTCCATGCAAGCTGTGCCCTCTATAATACCCACCACCTGGTACCCCAACCTCCCACCCCCCCCCCGCCACTTCAAACATGTCCATGTCTTAATCCCTGGAGCCTGTGATAATATCTTATATAAAAGAGTGAATTTTACATAAATAGAAAAAGAATCTCTGCAGATGTAATTAAGGATCTTGAGTTTCCAGAGAGTAAAAAAAAATCACATACAAAGTAACTGAAAGCTGAGAATGCCTTAGTAGCATTATACTTTATTAATAAATAATATTGATGCCAGTTATTAAATATTATCAATTAATATTTATTAATTTGTTAATGAAGTATGATGCTATTAAGAAGTGTTCAGCATTAACCGCATTAACCACAGTGGACTTTTTGAAGAAGTTTTTTGTGAAAATATGAGTTCTGTTCGTTTCTTTTCCAGTTTTTTCCAGATTTTATTTTAAAATTTCAGTTATGTGCTGTAGAAATTTGTGATGACAGTAAAATGGAACAGTTTTTGAGTTTTTGCCCCAAAATGTTTTTCATGTGCCTATATTCTTTGCTACAACACACCATGAGCTAGGTGAGAAGATTTGTACCATTCACAATAACAATTTTTGGAGAGATTTTTCCAAACTACAAGTCTACTTGCAAACTACAGGTCTGCTGTTTTGGATATTACATAATTTTAAAATATATTCTCTATATATGTATATATAGCATTAAATATATATAATATGTCTTTATTCTTCAAATAAAGAATTTCTAAGTGCAAATTTGTAAGAGCAGTATGATTTTCTCTAGATGTCCGTGGCAGACATGAAGCTGTCAGTGTTCCCTGTGATTCACATAACCAAAGAATCCATCTTTTAGAGAGTAATTCTCTGAGCTTTATATCTCTTGCCCTGAAACTATGTGCCTAGTTCCTGGCTTTAGGAAATAGAATAGGGAGCGCATCTTAAGGTTTAATGCAGTGGTTCTCAGACCATATTTTGCATCAGATTCACCTGGAAAGCTTGTTAAAACACAGATTGCTGGGCTCTGTTCCCAGAAAATCTAATCATTAGGTATATTATCTATTAGTGTATTACACATTTAAAAACTTGGCAGTTTAAAACAACACACATTTTTTATCTTATAGTTTCTGTAGATCAGGAATTGGACATGGCTTAGGTAGGTCTTCTGCTCAGGATATTTCATAGACTACAGTCAAGGCATTGGCCAAGACTGGAGTCTCTTCTGAAGGCCCAACCAGGGAAGGATCCATTTTCAAGCTCATGTGGTTATTGTCAGAACTCAGTTCCTTGAGGGTTGTAGCCAGCTTGTGGTCATCCTCAGTTTCTTCCATCATGAGCTTTTCCAGTGTGTCCTCTTGGTTCTTCAAAACATGCAAGCTAAAGGTGGTAGAGCAACTTTGCTAGCAAGACAGATGTTACAGTTTCTTATAACCTAATCAAGAAAGTGAAATACCCTCAATATTGAGACATTCTATTGGTTAGAAGCAAAGTATTCAAGAGGAGTGGATGATACAAGGCCATAAATACCAGGAGATGGGGATCATTAGGAGTTACCTTAAAGTCTATCCTCTGCAGTAGTCTTGTGGGGTGAGCTGGAGAATTAGCATTTCTAACAAGTTTCCCGGGTGATACTGATCCTGCTAATCTGGGACTACATTTGAGGACTACTGGTTTAATGAATATTCTTTTCTATTTCATCACTCTAATCCTCTACTTTGCCTTCCTTGTGTCTCACTCTCAAGCTTCTCTGATGTAGTTTCTACAGAAAATAAATTTGGCTTGGGGATGGAAACCTTGGGTGAGAGGAATGGTTGCCAGACATTCAGGGTTAGGGAAAGGAACTAGTCCCAACTTCTGTGTATATACTTTTAGTCAATCTCCATGTTTCTAGCCCAGTTCAATGCACACTGCTTTTCACCATACTTGATGCCCCCAAATGCTGGGTAGAGATGGGCTCTCTCTCTAATTCTTTTTGCAGGCATTTGGGTGAGGCATTTCCCCCACTTCACGAAGTTGGTTAACCCTTCTCCAGCAGTGATTTTCCATTTGCCAAAAAGTTGTTGAAGTCTTTGTCCTCTATTTTTTCCTTTTCTATTTTCTTTTTATGGTATTAAAAAAAAATCTTTTACTATCATTTTAGCATGGGGAGGAAATTGAGGGGAAAACTTAGGTTTTTTTGTTTGGTTGGTTTTGACTTTTTTTAATCTCCAACTTAAGTCTCTGTAACTTGTGGTGCAAGGAGAAGTTTTTTTTTAAATCTTTGGATAATGATGTTGTACTGCATGCTTTTTTGAAAGAAAAAATAATCCATTGGGCCATGCTCTGGGTTTTGGTGTCTTTTGTGATCGAAAACACACTCACTGGGTTAGAGAAGAGTTATAGAAAGAGGAGTTTTATAAAATTATAATTTGTGGGACGCCTGGGTGGCGCAGTTGGTTGGACGACTGCCTTCGGCTCAGGGCGTGATCCTGGAGTCCCGGGATCGAGTCCCACATCGGGCTCCCAGCTCCATGGGGAGTCTGCTTCGCTCTCTGACCTTCTCCTCGCTCATGCTCTCTCTCACTGTCTCTCTCTCTCAAATAAATAAATAAAATCTTTAAAAAAAAATTATAATTTGTTTTAAGAAAAATTTTTTCCATTGTTAAAGGACTACTGAGGGCAAAATGAGGGTAGAGCTGAAGGAAGTTTATTTGTTGTAATCAAGCTTATGATAGAGTGATTAAACAGCTGTTAGAATGAATGCAAACTAATGTGCTTAGATGCTCTACAATTCCTTCACAAGTTAGATTTTTAAACAGTAATAGCAATGATGATATTCACATGTGTTTTGTGTAGTGCACCTTATTTAGGATTTCTTGAGGAAGTTGCAGTGTATTTTCTGAGCTCCTTTGTAATGATCAGCATTTGACAGAAAAGAAACCTCAGCTTTACTTGGCAAATTTACAGAAGTGAAAACAGTTGGGATCAATAAGAGGAATGCCAGAGGGGAAAGCCGGCTTCATTTGGCTGCCAGAAGAGGAAATTTGTCTCTGGTGAAGGCTCTAATAGAATCTGGAGCAGATGTGAATCTAAAAGATAATGCAGGTTTGGATTCTTGAAATTTTAATTGTGTTTATAACTTGAAATTACTGAAATACACATTTCTTTTTTTTTTTTCTTTTAAAGATTTTATTTATTTATTTGACAGAGAGAGATCACAAGTAGGCAGAGAGGCAGGCAGAGAGAGAGAGGAGGAAGCAGGCTCCCTGCTGAGCAGAGAGCCCGATGCGGGACTCGATCCCAGGACCCTGAGATCATGACCTGAGCCGAAGATAGCGGCTTAACCCACTGAGCCACCCAGGCGCCCTGAAATACACATTTCATCCACCCTACCCCAGTTCTCATGCTGGCTGCTAACTTTGAACTTTTTAATAATATATTATATATAATAATGTATTATTTAGTTCCATGCTCCTGGATTGTAAGAACAAATATTGTGAAAATGTCTATGCTACCTAAAGCAATCTTCACATTTAATGCAATTCCTATCAAAATACCATCCATTTTTTTCAAAGAAATGGAACAAATAATCCTAAAATTTATATGGAACCAGAAAAGACCTCAAATAGCCAAAGGAATATTGAAAAAGAAAGCCAAAGTTGGTGGCATCACAATTCCGGAAACACGTGGATGGAACTAGAGGGTATCATGCTTAGCAAAATAAGTCAGTCAGAGAAAGACAACTATCATATGATCTCCCTGATATGAGGCAGTGGAGATGCAACATGGAGGGATTAAGGGGATAGGAGAAGAATAAATGAAACAAAATGGGATTGGGAGGGAGACAAACCGTAAGTTGACTCTTTTTTTTTTTTTTCATATTTTTTTCCAATTTATTTATTTTCAGAAAAACAGTATTCATTATTTTTTCACCACACCCAGTGCTCCATGCAAGCCGTGCCCTCTATAATACCCACCACCTGGTACCCCAACCTCCCCCCCCCCCCCCGCCGCCACTTCAAACCCCTCAGACTATTTTTCAGAGTCCATAGTCTCTCTTGGTTCACCAAGTGACTCTTAATCTCACAAAACAAACTGAGGGTTGCTGGGGGGAGGGGGATTGGGAGAGGGGGGTAGGGTATGGACATTGGGGAGGGTATGTGCTATGGTGAGTGCTGTGAAGTATGTAAACCTGGTGATTCACAGACCTGTACCCCTGGGGATAAAAATACATTATATATTTATTAAAAAGAATAAATAAATAAATTTTTAAAAATAATAATATATTATTTAGTTGAGTAGTTAAATTTATCTTGGTTTTCACCCAATGCTAAAATAACCTCCTCTGCAACAGTTTTTAACATACATGTGGGAGCATTCAGAGGAAGTATACAGAATGAGGAGTACAGAGAGCTTTATTTAGGTTTTTTCCTCAGAGATCTTAATACTAAACTGTCACTTTGGAGAGAGTGCCAATTTTTTTTTTTTCCCTATCCCTTCTCTTTCTCCTCTCTTTTTAATTATTTGTTGTTTCTCTCTTTCCTTATTTTTATTTTCAGCCTCCATATTTAAATTGATCTGACATTTTGCTCAAGCACAAAATAATCTTGTGTGAGGAGTTAACAGAGGGAAAAACTCAAAGATTGATTTCAAGAATATTATGTCATTTTAAAGAGATATATGACAATGCAGGGATACAAATGGGGAAGCAGACTTAATCTTACTCTATTTTAATATCTGAGTTGAGACAAATTGACATGATTAGTATTTACTCTAGTCCCATTATATTTTATGTTCTGTGACTCTTCTGTTTTGGCACTTGGATTGATAAATATTTTTTATGAGATTGGTTTTCAAAATTGAAACATTTCGAGACCATGGTTTTCAATATTATTTCTTGTCTGATACTTAATATATACATTTGAATCAACATAGATATCCATTGTATTAGGGCAAATAAAATTAATAATGAAGTTATTACATGAATGTTGATTTATAGGCAGCAGCTTCTGTTTTTTTTTCTCTTTTCCTTTTTTAGGTTGGACACCACTTCATGAGGCATCTAGTGAGGGATCTAATGATATAATTGTAGAGTTGTTAAAAGCTGGTGCTAATGTTAATTGTGAAAATCCAGATGGGATTAATCCCTTACATGATGCTGCTGCCAACAATCATTTAAAGGTACAGTGCACATCAGATTGGTTTCCCATTACTTTTTCTTAGAAAAATGAGTGAAGAAAATGAAGGTATTTTAAACTGAACACTAAAGTAATTCCTTAAAATAAATGATTTTTAAAACCTACTTAAAATTTTAAATGAAGATAGGATGTTGTTTATTGACTGGAAAATCATATTAACTAATGAATTGTTTTTCCATTGTCTTTTCCTCATAAAATTCATGTAACTCAGAATAAAATGAAATGTCTCAGGGTAAATGTAGGCTATAAATCTAATACATTCCATTTTTAATTGTATTAAATGATTTGCTCTTGTGTATAAAAGATCTAATTGTAGTGATAATATATGTTGACAGGTTTTTTTTTTTCGAACTCAGAATTTCTCCGTGGGTTTAAGTTTCAAAGAAATGGATAAAAATGCATGTTCCTGTGGGTTTGTTATATATTTTTCTCCTTTGTTTTTCTTAATCAGACAGCTGTCACAGAAGAAAATTATACAAAAGAAAATTATTTCAGTAACACTGAATTTCAAAACTAAACCTTAAAATCATTAAGGTTTTTAAACTCCTTTTTGACAAATCTGAGCAGAAGACTTTTATGAATAGACAGTGCAGACTTCAGGAATAACCACTGGCTTTGAAAGAATAGTGAAGGAAACCAACACCAGTAACAACAATATAAAACCAAAGTTCATATAAAAAATACATTGAACCTCTCACTAACACCAATATATATCTGTCTGTAGATATTTTTTAGGCCCTGGTGATTTTTTTGTTAATTTTATGAAAGCATATCCCCACTGTTTTCAGCCTAAAGGTAGTCATGTAAAGGAATAGTATTGAATTTATGATTTGCAGCAATAAGAGATTAAACTAATGATTAAAAGTAATATCAGAAAAGGGCACCTGGGTGGCTCAGTTGGTTAAGCATCCAACTCTTGATCTCAGTTCAGGTCTTGATCTCAGGTTTGTGAGTTCAAGCTTCACTTTGGGCTCCATCCTGGGCACGGCGCCTACTTAAAAAGATATATATATTAATAATACCAGATGGGTGGACTAATGTCCAGAGTGTCTTCTTTTGACCAAAGAAGCTCTTTGGCCTTTATGATATTTAATTTAAAAAGAATAGGTAAGGTCTGATCTCAAAATGGAAGGCAAACAGGAAGAGTCATTAATTAGCTTACTGGTTATGTGTACAGGGAAAAGGCCACTTAAAGTGAAACCACTTAAATAAGGGCCAAAATTCTATAGTAGGTAAATCACATTTTTAGAAATTATCCTGAACAGTGCAATATGAAACAAAGAAAATGAGGAGGGGGGGACAAGATGGCGGGGTACTAGGAAGAGGCGTCTTTTCAGCTGGTACCCCAAAGTGAGCTGATTACCTACCAAAGAACTCTGATCACCCATGAAATCAGCCTGAGATCAGAATTATACACGTCTGGATCTCTACAGGGGCAGAAGACGCCAGTGAGCAGGTAAAGCGGAATGGGAACAGCGGACTGATATCGGAAGATAAACAAAAGGGGGAGGGAGCCACCAGAGGCGACTGGTGCAAAAGTAATACCAGATACGAGCGAGAGTGCCCTGCGTCTGGGGACCAGCATTAACTTGGAGACTGGTTGAAAGCACTCCAAAAGAGCAAAGGATCGCGGGGGCAAATTGTGGGAATTGGGGCGGCTAGGGACAGGGGCTTAAGTCCCCGGTCCCAGACGGCCTCCCCGGCGCGGAGGCAGAGAGAGTGCGGTGGAGAAACCGGTTCCTGGTCCCTAAGCCGCCAGCGCGCCCCAGAGCGCGGGGGTTCCGGCTCCTGTGAGGGGATGGGAGCTGCGCCGGTCTGCATAACCGCACTAGCCCTACCACAAAGCTTGAGATGTGCGCACACGTCCCTCCAGCTCTCCTGGGTTTCTAAGGCCCGGGGGCGCTTCTTGACCCGCGCCATTGTTTCAAAGTCTAAGCCGCGAGCGCGCGAAACTCTTCCCCGGACAGAGGCGCGCAAAAGCCCAGCCTGCAGCTTACGGACCAGCGCCCCGTTCTCAGTGCCCCAGACGCGCGCCCGACCCACAGCCGCCTCTGAAAAGAGGTGCGCGCAAGCCGGGCACTCCCAGCCCCGGCCGGCGGCAAAATCTCAGTGTGCGATCGCTGCTTGGAACCTCTCTGGCGGTCAGGAGCTCCCAGACAGCCGCCACTGCCTTGGCTTTGGGGACGAGCAAAAGATCCTGCGCCCCCAGGGTCTTTAACTTGGAACCTGCACTGCCAGCGTCCAAGGGGGAATTTATTCAGCTTCTGCACCCAGACTGAGGCTTCTCTCTGAGACGGAGATCAGGAAGTGTTCCAGGGTGCACCTTGACTGCACCAGAGTTGATACATCCAGCTACATCTGTTCAGTCTTCTCCCACCAAAATGACTAGGAGGAGGAATGCCCAACCGAAGAAAAATACAGAGGATGGACCTTCTGCAATAGAGCTAACGGCTATCAACATAGACAATATGTCAGAAAGAGAATTCAGGCTAACAATTATCCAGGCAATAGCTAGGTTGGAGAAAGCCATGGATGACCAAACAGAATTGATTAGGGCCGAACTGAAAGCGACCAGACAGGATGTTCACAATGTTAGGGTGGAGCTTAAAGCTACCAGGGAGGAGGCCCACAATGCTCTCAATGAGTTCCAATCCAATCTAAACTCTCTCAAAGCTAGAGTAACTGAGACAGAAGATAGAATTAGTGATCTGGAAGACAAACAGATAGAGAGAAAGGATCAGGAGGAAGCCTGGAACAAACAGCTTAGATCCCACGAAAGCAGAATTAGGGAAATAAATGATGCCATGAAGCGTTCCAACGTCAGAATTATTGGAATTCCTGAAGGGGAGGAGAAAGAAAGAAGTCTAGAAGATATCGTGGAACAAGTCCTTCATGAAAATTTTCCGAATCTCGCGAATGAAACCAGCGTTCATGTACTAGAGGCTGAACGGTCTCCACCCAAGATTATACACTCCAAAAAAACATCATGACACCTGATAGTCAAATTGAGAAATTATAATTGTAGGTATAATCTCTTGAAGCTGCCAGGGCAAAGAGGCTCCTTACTTACAGAGGGAAGCCCATCAGAATAACGTCAGACCTGTCCACAGAGACCTGGCAAGCCAGAAGAGGCTGGCAAGATATATTCAGGGCACTAAATGAGAAGAACATGCAGCCAAGAATACTTTATCCAGCAAGACTGACATTCAGAATGGATGGAGAGACAAAGAGTTTCCAAGACCGGCAAGGCTTAAAAGACTATGCAACCACCAAGCCGACACTACAGGAAATATTAAGGGGGGGTTCTATAAAAGAGGAAAAATCCCAAGAATAGCATTGAACAGAAATATAGAGACATTCTACAGAAAGAAAGACTTCAAAGGTAACTCGATGTCAATAAAAACGTATCTATCAATAATCACTCTCAATGTGAATGGCCTAAATGCACCCATAAAACGGCACAGGGTTGCAGATTGGATAAAACGACAGGACCCATCCATATGCTGTCTACAAGAGACCCATTTTGAACCTAAAGATACACGCAGACTGAAAGTGAAGGGGTGGAGAAGCATCTTTCATGCCAATGGGACTCAAAAGAAGGCTGGGGTAGCGATTCTCATATCAGATAAATTAGACTTCAAACTAAAGACTGTAGTCAGAGATACAGAAGGACACTACATAATCCTTAAAGGGACTATCCACCAAGATGATCTAACAATTGTAAATATCTATGCTCCCAATATGGGAGCAGCCAATTACTTAAGAAAACTGTTAATCAAGATAAAGAGTTGTATTGATATGAATACACTAATCGTAGGCGATCTTAACACGCCTCTTTCAGAATTAGACAGATCATCGAAGCAGAAAATCAATAAAGAAACAAGAGCATTGAACGACACATTGGACCAGATGGACCTCATAGATATATACAGAACATTCCACCCTAAAACAGCAGAATACTCATTCTTCTCAAGTGCACACGGAACCTTCTCCAGAATAGACCACATACTGGGTCACAAATCAGGACTCAGCCGATACCAAAAGACTGAGATTATTCCCTGCATATTATCAGATCACAATGCTTTGAAACTGGAGCTCAATCACATGGAAAAGTTCCGAAGGAACTCAAACACCTGGAAGCTAAAGACCACCTTGCTTAAGAATGCTTAGATCAACCAGGAGATCAAAGAAGAACTGAAACAATTCATGGAAACCAATGAGAATGAAGACACTTCGGTCCAAAACCTATGGGATACAGCAAAGGCGGTCCTAAGGGGAAAATATATAGCCATCCAAGCCTTGCTCAAAAAAATTGAAAAATCCAGAACACACCAGCTGTCTCTACACCTTAAAGAACTGGAGGATCAACAACAAATCAAACCAACTCCACACATAAGAAGGGAAATCATCAAGATTAGAGCTGAGATCAATGAGGGAGAAACCAGAGATACAGTAGAACGTATCAATGAAACTAGAAGCTGGTTTTTTGAAAGAATCAGTAAGATCGATAAGCCACTGGCTACACTAATCCGAAAGAAAAGAGAGAAATCCCAAATTCATAAAATTATGAATGAAAAGGGAGAGATCACAACTAACGCCAAGGAAGTAGAAACAATCATCAGAAGTTATTACGAACAGTTATATGTCAATAAGCTTAGCAACCTAGATGAAATGGATGCATTCCTGGAAAAATATAAACTACCAAAATTGAACCAGGAAGAAATTGACAACCTGAATAGACCGATATCTAATAACGAGATTGAATCAGTGATCAAAAACCTCCCAAAAAACAAGAGCCCAGGACCTGACGGATTCCCTGGGGAATTCTACCAAACCTTCCAAGAAGAAATAACACCTATTCTCCTGAAGCTGTTTCAAAAAGTTGAAGCAGAAGGAAAACTTCCAGACTCTTTCTATGAAGCCAGCATTACCCTGATCCCCAAACCAGGCAAAGACCATACCAAAAAGGAGAATTTCAGACCAATATCACTGATGAATATGGATGCTAAGATTCTCAACAAGATCCTAGCCAACAGGATCCAACAACACATTAAAAAGATTATCCACCATGATCAGGTGGGATTCATCTCTGGGCTACAAGGATGGTTCAACATTCGTAAATCAATCAATGTGATACAACAAATTAATATGAGAAGAGAGAAGAACCACATGGTCCTCTCAATTGATGCAGAAAAAGCATTTGACAAAATCCAACATCCGTTCCTGATTAAAACGCTTCAAAGTATAGGGATAGAGGGAACATTCCTGAACCTCATCAAATCTATCTATGAAAGACCCACAGCAAATATCATCCTCAATGGGAAAAAGCTTGCAGCCTTCCCATTGAGATCAGGAACAAGACAAGGATGCCCACTTTCACCACTCTTGTTCAACATAGTATTAGAAGTCCTAGCAACAGCATTCAGACAACAGAGAGAAATAAAAGGTATCCAAATTGGTAATGAAGAAGTCAAACTCTCTCTCTTCGCAGATGACATGATTCTTTTTATGGAAAACCCAAAAGACTCCACCCCCAAACTACTAGAACTCATACAGCAATTCAGTAGCGTGGCAGGATACAAAGTCAATGTGCAGAAATCAGTGGCTTTCTTATACACTAACAATGAAAATACAGAAAGGGAAATTAGAGAATCGATTCCATTTACTATAGCACCAAGAACCATAAGATACCTGGGAATAAACCTAACTAAAGAGGTAAAGGATCTATACTTGAGGAACTATAGAACACTCATGAAAGAAATTGAAGAAGACACAAAAAGATGGAAGACCATTCCATGCTCTTGGATCGGAAGAATAAACATTGTTAAAATGTCTATACTGCCTAGAGCAATCTATACTTTTAATGCCATTCCGATCAAAATTCCACCGGCATTCTTCAAAGAGCTGGAGCAAATAATCCTAAAATTTGTATGGAATCAGAAGAGACCCCGGGGGCGCCTGGGTGGCTCAGTGGGTTAAGCCGCTGCCTTCGGCTCAGGTCATGATCTCAGGGTCCTGGGATCGAGTCCCGCATCAGGCTCTCTGCTCAGCAGGGAGCCTGCTTCCCTCTCTCTCTCTGCCTGCCTCTCTGTCTACTTGTGATTTCTCTCTGTCAAAATGAATAAATAAAATCTTTAAAAAAAAAAAAAAAAAAAAAGAAGAGACCCCGAATCTCTAAGGAAATGTTGAAAAACAAAAATAAAGCTGGCGGCATCACCTTACCTGATTTCAAGCTTTATTACAAAGCTGTGATCACCAAGACAGCATGGTACTGGCATAAAAACAGACACATAGACCAGTGGAACAGAGTAGAGAGCCCTGATATGGACCCTCAACTCTATGGTCAATTAATCTTCGACAAAACAGGAAAAAATATACAGTGGAAAAAAGACAGTCTCTTCAATAAATGGTGCTGGGAAAACTGGACAGCTATATGTAGAAGAATGAAACTCGACCATTCTCTTACACCGTACACAAAGATCAACTCAAAATGGATAAAAGACCTCAACGTGAGACAGGAATCTATCAGAATCTTAGAGGAGAACATAGGCAGTAATCTCTTCGATATCAGCCACAGCAACTTCTTTCAAGATACGTCTCCAAAGGCAAAGGAAACAAAAGCGAAAATAAACTTCTGGGACTTCATCAAAATCAAAAGCTTCTGCACAGCAAAGGAAACAGTCAAAAAAACAAAGAGGCAACCCACGGAATGGGAGAAGATATTTGCAAATGATAGTACAGACAAAAGGTTGATATCCAGGATCTATAATGAACTCCTCAAACTCAACCCACACGAAGCAGACAAACACATCAAAAAATGGGCAGAAGATATGAACAGACACTTCTCCAATCAAGACATACAAATGGCTATCAGACACATGAAAAAATGCTCATCATCATTAGCCCTCAGGGAGATTCAAATTAAAACCACATTGAGATATCACCTTACACCAGTTAGAATGGCCAAAATTAACAAAACAGGAAACAACATGTGTTGGAGAGGATGTGGAGAAAGGGGAACCCTCTTACACTGTTGGTGGGAATGCAAGTTGGTGCAGCCTCTTTGGAGAACAGTGTGGAGATTCCTCAAGAAATTAAAAATAGAGCTTCCCTACGACCCTGCAATTGCACTCCTGGGTATTTACCCCAAAGATACAGATGTCATGAAAAGAAGGGCCATCTGTACCCCAATGTTTATAGCAGCAATGGCCACAGTCGCCAAACTATGGAAAGAACCAAGATGTCCTTCAACGGATGAATGGATAAGGAAGATGTGGTCCATATACACTATGGAGTATTATGCCTCCATCAGAAAGGACGAATATCCAACTTTTGTAGCAACATGGACGGGACTGGAAGAGATTATGCTGAGTGAAATCAGTCAAGCAGAGAGAGTCAATTATCATATGGTTTCACTCATTTGTGGAGCATAACCAATAGCATGGAGGACAAGGGGCGTTAGAGAGGAGTAGGGAATTTGGGTAAATTGGAAGGGGAGGTGAACCATGAGAGACTATGGACTCTGAAAAACAGTCTGAGGGGTTTGAAGTGGCGGGGGGGGGGGGAGGTTGGGGGTACCAGGTGGTGGGTATTATAGAGGGCACAGCTTGCATGGAGCACTGGGTGTGGTGAAAAAATAATGAATACTGTTTTTCTGAAAATAAATAAATTGGGAAAAAAAAAAAAAAAAGAAAATGAGGAGGTCCATAATACCACCCGTAAATTTGGGAATTAAATGGAAGGACTTACAGAACTCAGCATACAGTTGTGCTCATAGCTAAGATTCTTTTTTCTTTCTTTTTCTTTTTCTGTTTTTTTTTAAGATTTTATTTATTTATTTTTTAAAAGATTTTATTTATTTATTTGACAGAGATCACAGGTAGGCAGAGAGGCAAGCAGAGAGAGAGGAGGAAGCAGGCTCCCTGCTGAGCAGAGAGCCCAATGCGGGGCTCAATCCCAGGACCCTGGGATCATGACCCGAGCCGAAGGCAGAGGCTTTAACCCACTGAGCCACCCAGGCACCCCCTAGATTTCATTTATTTGAGAGAGCCTAAGTGGAGAGGCAGAGGGAGAGGGAGAAGCAGGCTCCCTGCTGAGCAGGAGCCCATGCAGGGCTCTATCCAGGGACTCTGAGATCATGTCCTGAGCCACA
Organism: Neogale vison; assembly: GCF_020171115.1. Taxonomy (NCBI): domain Eukaryota; kingdom Metazoa; phylum Chordata; class Mammalia; order Carnivora; family Mustelidae; genus Neogale; species Neogale vison. Next base: position 215,600,737 of record NC_058091.1, read on the forward strand.
GGCAGAGGCTTAACCAAATGAGCCACCCAAGCACCCCTCATGGCTAAGATTTGTTACAACAATGTAGTAAGTATATGCTGCTGACTCATTAGGAAAAAACACAGGTGGAATCTGAGGGTATTTAGTGAAGGTTTTATTATGCTCTCTTCCTCATGGGAGGTCACTCACAGCTTACCTTTCCCCCAGCAACAAAAAGGTCATTTCTGTGTTTCCCCTCCAAGGAAGCTCATTAGAAACTCAGTTTCAAAGATTTATATTGGGACTGGTCATGTAAGCACTCTCTGCCTAGCACATACCAAGATTCCAGACTCCTAAGAGCACAAAGCACATTGGCTGTGTAGAATGTTTAAGCAAAGAAAGTTACCATTATCAATAGGGAAAGTTTTCTACCAATGTAGGGTACTGTTTACCAGTCAGGTTCATTGATGTCAGCTAAAGGCCAGCCTTGCAAGCAACCTCTCTAGATAGCAGTCTCCAGCCTGCTGTGTTAACTCTTTTCTAAGCAGTATTTTATTTAGGTTCTAATTGCTACATATGCTAATTTCTAAAACAGGAAAAGAGTGAATAAAGTTTGCTTTCATGGCCTAATTTTTCTGGCAAAATTATGTAACAGTACATAGGATATACTTCATCTCATACTTGATTTTTCTATACCCCTACCTCAAGGAAGTTCTTTTTGCAAACATTTTCAGAGGTATAACAAGTTTTTACTAGGTCTTCTCTCAGTCCTTTTATATTCAAATTCTTATGATATTTCTTTTTTTAGGTTAACAATTTTACCTGTCAGTTTTTCATTCATCATGGCTTCACAGGTGCTTCAAGTATTTCTCCAACATTATTTTAATGTTTGACTTCAGGAAATTTTATATTTGTACCTTGGGACTTTGTAATCAATTTGTAGTGTATTTACATTTTATTGTTAGCTGCTTACAACATAATTGACGAGTAATAAACTGAACAACAAAGCTGTTGACTTGATGGATAGGAAAGATTCTATGTTAGTAAGGAGGGAGGTTGTTTGGGTAACATTTTGTAAATGGTTTCCATGAGTGAGAATTTTCCTGTTTTGAAGACTCTAGCTTTCTTTATAAAAATTTGGTAACTTGGGGCGCCTGGGTGGCTCAGTGGGTTAAAGCCTCTGCCTGTGGCTCAGGTCATGGTCTCAGGGTTCTGGGATCAAGCCCCGCATCAGGCTCTCTGCTCAGCAGGGGGTCTGCTTCCCACACCCCCCAACCACCCTCTGCCTGCTTCTCTGCCTACTTGTGATCTCTGTCTGTCAAATAAATAAATAAAAATCTTTAAAAAAAAAAAAAAGAAAAGAAAAAGAAATTTGTTAACTTGAAGGGACAGAGAAAATGATTACTCAGATACAAAGGACCTTCTGTAAAAATAAATGTCAAGAGCTAAAATTAACCACAGGAGATGGGAGAGAGGAGCTTGGTTTAGTGGATAAAACACTGGACGAGGTATTAGAAAGCCCAAGTTCTAGGCCTCGTTCTGCTGCTTGAGAAAGATTATAAATATCTTTACCCCTGGAAAAGGAATGTGATTTAGAGCTGTGCTGCCCTGTACTGTAGCCATTAGCCACATGTGTCTATTTTAATTTAAATTATTTTAAATTAATTAAATTAAAAAATCAATTCTTCAGTTGCATTAGCCATATTTGAAGTACTCAATAGCTACATGTATCATACTGTATTGGAAGTGGCTATCACATTGGAAATGTAAATTAGAGTGCTTCCATTGTCACAGAAAATTTTGTTGGACAGCCCTGGTCTAGAGCAGGGCTTGCTAAATACTTCTTTTAAAGAGCTAGATAATAAACAGTTTGGTTTTTCTGGCCCACACAGTCTCTGCTGTAGCTACTCAACTATTGTAGTGAGAAAGCAGTCATAGACAATGTGTAAATGAGTAAGTATGGCTATGCTCCAATAAAACTTTATTTATAAAATCAGGCAACTGACTGAATTTGGCTCATGGGCAGAGTTTGTTATTGCATAATCTTCAGGATCACTTAAGTCTCTTCACATAAGTGTCAGTATAGACGAAGTTTGCATTTATAGTAGACTCTCACATCAATATTGCCTTTATTTTAAGGAGAAATGTTTTATTTGAAAAGAAGGAGGTAGTATGTTTAAGGATATTTTCATTCCTTTGACACTGATATATTGCCAACATCTTTCCTTATATCTTCATTAATTCTCCTTCCATGTGAGAGTTCTTCTATCATTGGCTCGTTTTATTTCTAATTTCCTCCCTTTTGTTTTTGTTTATCTTGAGATAGAATATTGATAGATGAACTAGAAAGATTAAAAAGACAGCAGGAGAGAGGAGCGTGGGTAGCTCAGTGGGTGAAAGCCTCTGCCTTCAGTTCGGGTCATGATCCCAGCGTCCTGGGATTGAGCCCCACATCAGGCTCTCTGTTCCCTGGGGAAACTGCTTCCTTCTCTCTCTCTCTGCCTGCCTCTCTCCCTACTTGTGATCTCTGCCAAATAAATAAATAAAATCTTTGAAAAAAAAATATAACAGGAAAGGTAAATACGTGGTATCATAGACCTAATCAATATCAATTCTATCATAGCCTATAAATTTAATTCTTAGATTTTTTTTTTTACTCTTGCATTACTGCATGGAAATTTATTCAACCACCTATTTTTCCAACTCTTCTTTTTAAATCTTAATTTCTGTTTTAAGTTATTTTCCAAAATGGTCATGTATTTTATAAAATGAAGAGGATTAAAAGATAAGGAAAAGGAGAGTGTGAGGAAAAGATAGGACAAAAGATAAAAAGTAGGCAGGGATGGATATCCACTTTTACACAAGAAAGAATAGAAAGGACAAGATATACCCTCCCATCTTAACAACTTGAAAGGTGAACAAAAATGCGTAAAATAGCAGTTTTGAACCAGTTGTGCAAAATGCAGCACAGGGCAGTAGTCCCTAAGGGAAGGGAAGCAAATGAAATAAATCTTGTGGTTGCCTTATCATATGGACTAGAGGGAGTTTCCAGACAAGCGCAGAAAGAGAGAAAACAAATAGCCCTGTGGCCTCAAGTTCAGAAGACAGAATTTGGAGTCTACCTCCAACAGGTAGAATTTATGGGGCAAAATACCAGAGAGAAAGGATCTGCATAAAGAGAACTTTCTAGAAATTTGAAGGAAAATCCCCTTGTTTCTTTGACAGATATACAAATACATTCAAGAAAACTATGTAAGATTAGGCAAAGAGCCAATGGGAAGGATGGGCAGAACCATTGCTGGAGTTTGTAGAGGGCTGAGTAGTTTGTTTCCACCAGCCAAAATGGCAGGAACTCTTAAAACATGGAAGCATCAAGTAGAGGGTATTTCTTGCATAGTTGAGTTAAACTGGTACTAAAAGGTTCTCTGGACTAACCTTAAAATTTTAAAGAAAATACCAAAAAGATCATATGAATTCCAGTAACCAAAACATGTCCCAGAACAAAGCCCAACAACATCTGAAGGAATATAATGAAATTCAGCACTAAGCAATATAAAAATCACAGTGTATATCAACCAGTCCAAAATTTTTTAAATAAATAAGTACAAAATATACATAAGCAGGAGAAAAAAAACAAAAAAAGGGATTTGAAGATAAAGCATTAGAAATTATCCAAAATAAAGAAAAAAGTGAGAAAATAAAGACAAAATAAGAAACCCTCAGTATCTGTAGGGTAATCTCAAATTATGTAATATCCATGCAGGCTTAATCCCCAAAAAGGAGGGATAGAAAAAAATTTAGAGAATAAAAACCAATTTTGATGGAAACAGTGAACCCACAGAACCAAAAATCTCACCAGCCCTCCAGTAAAAGAAAAATTAAGAAAACTGCAGCAACACGTACCATAACCAAATTGCTGAGAATCAGTAAAAAGGGGGTAAATATTTATTTATTTATTTATTTATATTCTCATAAAATAAAACATCACTATCAACATAGTATAATAAAATACTACAATAAAGGGAGATAATTTAACTGATGCCACCAATCAAGTCATCATGTGTCCTAAAAGAAAAATATACTTCTAATCATTAATAAATGATCATTGCAATGAAAATAAAGGTACATAATGAAAGATATACCATGCTCAAGAACTGGAAGAATTAACATTGTTAAAATGTACATGCCACTATTTTTTTTATTTAGATTCAACTAGCTAACAAAGTACTCAAAATGTACACCATTAGTTTCAGATGTAGTATTCAGTAATTTATCAGTTGTGTATAACACCCAGTGCTCATTATATCACACACAATCCTTAATGCCCATCACCCAGTTACCCCTCCCCCTAACCACCTCCCCTCCAGCAACCCTCAGTTTGTTTCCTATGATTAAGAGTCTCTTATAGTTTTTCTCCCTCTCTGATGATTTCCCATTCAGTTTTCTATTCCTTCCCCTGTGGTCCTCTGTGCTGTTTTTTATATACCACATATGTGTGAAACCATTGAAACCATTTGCTAATTATCTTCCCCTGATTGACTTATTTTGCTCAGCATAATACCCTCCAGTTCCATCCATGTCAATGTAAATGGTAAGTATTCATCCTTTCTGATGGCTGCATAGTATTCCATTGTGTATATATGCCACATCCTTATTCATTCATCTGATGATGGAGATCTTGGCTTTTTCCCCAGTTTGACTATTGTGGACATTGCTTCTGTGAACACTGGGGTGCAGGTGCCTCTTTGGATCACTAAATTTGTATCTTTTGGATAAATACTTGGTAGTACAATTACAGGGTCATAAGGTAGCTCTATTTTTAACATTTTGAGGAACGTCCATACTGTTTTCCAGAGTGGCTGCACCAGCTTGCATTCCCACCAACAGTGGAAGAGAACTCCCCTTTCTCCACATTGTCACCAACATTTGGTTGTTTCCTGACTTGTTAATTTTAGCCATTCTGACTGGTGTGAGGTGGTTTCACATTGTGGTTTTGATTTATGTAGGGAACATCTTTGAAACAAAGTTTTGAAATGTAATTGTATACAGGAACAAATAAAAGAATGGCAGGCAGCTTCTCATCAAAAATTTTACAAGCCTAAAATCAATGCACAGAAATCAGGTGCATTTCTATACAACAGCACCAAGACAGAATAAAGAGAAATTAAGGATTCAATCCCATTGCAAACTGCACCCAAAACCATAAGATACGTAGGAATAAACCTAACCAAAGAGGCAAAGAATCTGTACTCAGAAAACTATAAAGTACTCAGGAAAGAAATTGAGGAAGACACAAAGAAATGGAAAAACATTCCATGTTCTTGGATTGAAAGAACAAATGTTGTGAAAATGTCTGTGCTAACTAAATCAATCTAAAATACAATCCATATCAAAATACTATCCATTTTTTTTTTCAAAGACATGAACAAATAATCCTAAAATTTGTATGGAACCATAAAAGACCCCAAATAGCCAAAGGAATGTTGAAAAAGAAAGCCAAAGTTGGTGGCATCACAATTCCAGACTTCAAGCTCTATTACAAAGTTGTCCTCATCAAGATAGTATGGTACTGGCACAAAAACAGACATATAGATCAATGGAACAGAATAGAGAGCCCAGAAATAGACCTTCAACTCTGTGGTCAGCTAATCTTCAACAAAGCAGGAAAGAATGTCCAATGGAAAAAAGACAGTCTCTTCAACAAATGGTGTTGGGAAAATTGGACAGCCACATGCAGAATGAAACTGGACCATTTCCTTACACCACACACAAAAATGGGCTCAAAATGGATGAAAGACTTCAATGTGAGACAGGAATCCATCAAAATTTTTGAGGAGAACACAGGCATCAACTTCTTTGACCTTAGCCGCAGCAAATTCTTTCTAGAAACATCACCAAAGGCAAGGGAACAAGGGCAAAAATGACCTATTGGGAATTCATCAAGATCAAAAGCTTTTGCACAGCAAAGGAAATAGTCAGCAAAACCAAAAGATAGGCAACAGAATGGGAGAAGATATTTGCAAAGGACATATCAGATAAAGGGCTAGTATCCAAAACCTATAAAGAACTTACGAAACTTAACACCCAAAGAGCAAATAATCCAATCAAGAAATGGGCAGAAGACATGAACAGACATTTCTGCAAAGAAGACATTCAGATGGCCAACAGACACATGAAAAAGGGCTCCACATCACTCTGCATCAGGGAAATAAAAACCAAAACCACAATGAGATACCACCTCACACAAGTCAGAATGGCTAAAATTAACAAATCAGGAAACAACAAATGTTGGTGAGGATGCAGAGAAAGGGGAATGCTCCTACACTGCTGGTGGGAATGCAAGTTTGTGCAGCCACTCTGGAAAACAGTATGGAGGTTCCTCAAAAAGTTGAAAAGAGAGCTTCCCTACAACCCAGCAATTGCAATACTGGGTATTTATTCTAAAGACACAAATGTAGGGATCCAAAGGGGCATGTGCACCTGAACGTTTATAGCAGCAATGTCCACAATAGCCAAACTATGGAAAAAACCTAGATGTCCAATCAACAGATGAATGGATAAAGAAGATGTGGTGTATATATATACAATGGAATACTATGTAGCCATCAAAAGAAATCTTGCCATTTGCAATGACATGGATAGAACTAGAGGGTATTATGCTGAGTGAAGTAAGTCAGTCAGAGAAAGACGATTATCGTATGATCTCTCTGATATGAGGAATTTGAGAGGCGGGGTGGGGGATTATGGGGGTAAGGAAGGAAAAATGAAACCAGATGGGATCAAGAGGGAGAAAAACCATAAGAGAGTCTAAATCTCATGAAACAAACTGAAGGTTGTTCGGGGGTGGGAGGGTAGAGAGAGGGTGGCTGGGTTATGGACATTGGGGAGGATATGTGCTATAGTGAGTGCTGTGAAATGTGTAAGCCTGATGATTCATAGACCTGTACCCCTGAGGTAAATAATACATTACATGTTAATAAATAATGGGGAAAAAATTGCAAGCCATTGGACAAAGGAGCAACATCTTTACAAAATATTGCAAAGAGAAGTAAACTTGTCAATCTAGAATTCTATACCCAGCAAAAAATTTTTTCAAAAATAAAAGTGATGTTGGCAAAGATGTGATAAAGTTGAAACTGTCATACATTGCTGGCGATAACGTAAAATGGTACTGCTGCTATAGAAAACACTCTGGCAGTTCCTTCGAAGTTAAATATAGAGTTGCCATATGATGGAGCAAATTCCACTCTTAGGTATTTAGCCAAGAGAATTAAAAACATAATCACAAAAAATTTGTATGTGATTATTTAGAGCACTCTTTTCCAAACAGCCAAAAAGTAGAAACAACCCAAATGTCCACCAATTGATGAATGTATAAACAAATGCATAGCAATAATGTTCTCATCATACCTCGCAAGTAGCATTCTTAGATTTTTATTGTTTGGGGGTGGGTGGCCAGGGAACAGAGGGAGAGGGACATGCAGACTCCACGTTGAGCACAGAGGTCGATGCAGGGCTCAATCCCATGTCCCTGAGATCATGACCTGAACTGAAATCAAGAGTCAGATAGATGCTCAACCAAATGAGCCACCTAGGCAACCCTAGAAATACCTTTATTACAAGTGTTATTGTTCTCTACATGCAAGGAAGAGTAGGTATAAATTCTAGTCACTGTTATTACACTGTTCTCATACCAGCTAGCAGGTAGCCAGATCAAACTGTTGATACACACAGCAGTATGGATGAATCTCAAAAACATTATGCTAATTTAAAGAAGACAGATATAAGAAGACTTTATCCTTTATGATTCCATTCATATGAAATTAGACAAAAGGCAAATATTATAGTGGTTGCAGCAGATTGCTGAGTGCCAAGGGCCAGAGAGAGGTGGGGAGGGATTGACTGTTAAGCAAGGCATAATGAATTTTTTTTAAAATCATGGAATGTTTCTAAGCCATGGTTATAGTAGTGATTACTCCAGCAAAGCTGACTTTAAAAAGAAGAAAGAAAAGTCAGGCAAGGGGCCTACTTCTTGTTCACCTTATTTTTGTCAAGTTCTTTGTTCCTCAGGTCTACCCCGTTGTATGACCTGGAACTCTCTCCTAACTATAGCTTTAGCCTTTTCTGTTTAGTGCCTTATGGCCCTTACGGTCCTTATGGCCCATTTGCTGTTCTCTTAGGCTTTTTTGACTTTTTCCTACTAATGAGTGTTATGGAAACAAAGCTATTCAGGGTCCCATTCCCTCTGAGCTGAGTTCTGTGTCTTCCAAAACAAAAGTTGAATGAATCCATGTTAATACATTAGAGGAAGACCTCATCTTAACATGCAGAATAGTCATTAGTAATATAACATGATTTTTAAGTCTAGAAAAGCTTCCCTTGTTAACAAACAAAAAACCCAGCTTTCTCCTGACTCCATATAGAGCAGTGGAAAGAGGGTGTAAGGAATCTATATTTTTAAATAATTCCACGGGTGACTTTACTGATCACTCAGGCTTAGAAACAAACCACTGGATTGAGGTAGTGCTCACCCCGTCTTTTAAAAGCAAAACAAAATACCTTTACTCAGACTTCACTAAGTTTTCACCAGATATCTTTGCAGGAGACTTTTTTTCATATGCTATTTATTATCTACTGTCTCTCATTACCACAGTTGGTCTTTTCACTCTTCTAAAGAAAAAAAGGGTTTAGGGGACTACTTTCATTAAGAATCCACTATGTACAAGGTATTTGACAAGGGCTCACATTTAGTTCTCATAGATGATAAAAATGAGGTTTAAATGGTAAATAACTTGCCCAAGGATGTAGCTAATAGGTTAGGGGAGTGAGTTTTGTATACTTGACTTTAAAACAAGTGTGGTTTTTTTTTTATGCTGTGCTGACTCCGGGCTGATGGAACAAATGAGGGGCTATCCTTATCATCTTCACTGGCCCATATGCTCCTAAATTCTCTGCTTCTCCATACTTGGACATAAGGAGAAAGAGATAAGTCACTAACACAGACCACATCTCTATTTTTTTTTAAGATTTTATTTATTTGACAGAGATCACAAGTAGGGAGAGAGGCAGGCAGAGAGAGATGGGGGGAAGCAGGCTCCCTGCTGAGCAGAGAGCCTGATGCGGGGCTCGATCCCAGGATCCTGAGATCATGACCTGAACCGAAGGCAGAGGCTTAACCCACTGAGCCACCCAGGCACCCCAAGCATATCTCTATTTTAAACAAAATCCTGACCATCTTTTCCTAATCAGGTTTTTCAGTTATTTGAATTACTTGCTTGCCTCACCCAGATGGAATCATTGGCTTTTTTTCACTAGTTGACTTATACCATAAGTTAATTAATAATATCTTTAACTTTGATCATTTATAAACTTCTAATATACAACAGCTTTGAGTTACTCAGAGAAACCTTATTTGTATTAGAAACTGCTCCCCAGGGGGCCTGGGTGGCTCAGTGGGTTAAGCCGCTGCCTTCGGCTCAGGTCATGATCTCAGGGTCCTGGGATCGAGTCCTGCATCCGGCTCTCTGCTCAGCAGGGAGCCTGCTTCCCTTCCTCTCTCTCTGCTTGCCTCTCTGCCTACTTGTGATCTCTGCCTGTCAAATAAACAAATAAAATCTTTTTTAAAAAACTGCTCCCCAGTTAATATCACAACCTCTATGACCTCAGTTTCCTCTTCTGTAAGGTGATGGGGTTGGAGTAGATTGTTTCCTTTTGCATCCTTTCCTATAAGTCACTTATTTAGGACACATGACAGATTTGCACAAACATTATTAGAAGGGTCATTGGATTTTTCGACCTAGCGCATTAAACTTCTTAAACAAGTAACATACCTAAAATACAGTAATGCAGTTTGGAGGAAGAGACAAAGGACTCTGTTAGAGTCAGTGTTGGCATGTCATTCTGCCTATGTTTACTTCTTGATTGCAATGAAGGCAGCATATCTGGTATTTTCTTGTCGTTATGTTTTCATCTTCCGGGAGGGGTAGGGGACAGATTAGGCCAAATCCATGGAGCAGTTTACAGCTTTCATATCAAATTTTTTTTTTTTTTTTTTTTTTTTTGAGAGAGAGAGACAGTGAGAGAGAGCATGAGCGAGGAGAAGGTCAGAGAGCGAAGCAGACTTCCCATGGAGCTGGGAGCCCGATGTGGGACTCGATCCCGGGACTCCAGGATCACGCCCTGAGCCGAAGGCAGTCGTCCAACCAACTGAGCCACCCAGGCGTCCCCGTATCAAATTTTAATAAAAAATTTTCTTGGCCAGGGTTTGAAACTTCTTTTGATAACTTTTAATAATTTGGTAACTTTTAATAGTGAAAGCGGAAATTACTGATCTTCTGTGTCTTTGGAAATAACTTTGAAAAAATATCTTCTAGGCAGCTGAGATTCTACTACAACATGGAGCAAACCCAAATCAAAGGAATCAAAATCAGAAGACTGCTTTGGATGAAGCAGATGATGAAAAAATGAAAGAGCTGCTGAAATCTTACGGTGCAATTGAGACTGATAATAGCGATGAAAGTAATGTTATAGCCACTGGTATGTATGTCAGTATTGCTATTTTAGACAAGTATATACCTCTGCTTAGAAAAATCTTCAGATTTCTAGTGTAAATTGTTTCATAACTGGGGTAGATGTTTTATATGTTTATTAAACTCTTGAAAAACATTTAAAAATTATTTTTTTTTAGAAATTGGCATTTCCAAATTGTTTTAATTTATATACCATATGATCCTGTTGGATTGGCATTACATGTTGAAATGGAATCCATATTATTCATTAAACAATCACTAATCTCTAACGTTGGGTCTGAGTTAGAGATGTAACTGAAGCCATACATATTGACTTACTTGTAGGGGGTTGGAAACAGTTGACATTATACTAAAGTCTTTGCAACTAAGATTCCATTACTTCAAAATTTGTAGTGAGTCATGTGAAAGGGACTGATGCCAACTTTTCACTACTCTAATGTCCTAATGCTAGAGTGTGAATTTGTTAAGCAAATATACTTGTATGTGTGTATGTATGTGTAAATATAGTGTAAAAAATATTTAAGGGAATTTACAGTGAAGAAAAATTTTATGAACCATTTTTAAAAAATAGTTTGCATTTAAATGATATAATGTATTATCTGTAAGAAATAGGCATGTAGTGAACACTAATTTGAAAATATGTATTTGTTAAGTACATGCAAGCAAATTGAATACTTGCCTATGAGGAACTTACAGTCTTGTGGGGAGATCAACCAGAAAACAAACAGTTAAATGCAGTTTATTAAGTATTGAGAAGAGTGATTTTTTTCTTCCTTTTCTGTCCTGCTTGAGCCTTGACTTATTTGAGAAACCCAGGAACATATCTGCCCTTTCTCTCCTTGAGGCAGAGTAACTGGAAAGAGAGAACCCCTGTCATACCCTCTTCTCCCAGTCTACCACTATCTTTACCAGTTGTTGATTTTCAAGAGAGGAATCATGTTACTGATGTGATTAGTCAGACACAAGGATAATCACTGTCTCATATTTTACTAGTGTGATAGATTATGTGTAGGTCAAGGTCAAGACTGATACAAGGTTCATCTTTTCATTGCCTGCTACCATATAGAGCCCCGGCCATGTCTCTTTTCCTCTCCATAGCCATATTTGAAATTACTGGACACTGTGTTATGAAGTGCTGTATCTATTCGCACTTGTCTACTGTTTCTAATGTAGGCATTTCCTTGATCAAGTACCCTAAAAGGATGAGGGATGTAGGGTACAGTAGTTATATGAAGAAAGGGAATCCAGAATGGGAAAAAGATCCAAGACAGTGAATCATAGACACAGTTGATTAATAACATGGATTTGGGAATCAGATCTGTTTTCAGTAAAAGCTGTGTAACGTTAAGGAAACTTCCTGAATACCTCTAAGCTTCATTCTCCTCTTCTGTAAAATGGATAGAGTAAGCTACCTATCTTACAGGGCTCATATGAAGATTAAATAAGATGGTTCAGGAAAAGAGTTTGCCATCCAGTGTGTGATCAGCATTCAGTAAATGTTAGCTGATGTTAGTAAATGTTAGTTGATAATAATAATAAATAATGGGGTGCCTGGGTGGCTCAGTGGGTTAAAGCCTCTGCCTTTGGCTCAGTTCTTGATCCCAAGGTCCTGGGATCGAGCCCTGCGTTGGGCTCTCTGCTCTGCAGGGAGCCTGCTTCCCCCTCTTTCTCTGCCTACCACTCTGCCTACTTGTCATCTCTGTCTGTCAAATAAATGAAGTATTTAAAAATAATAATAAAGAAGAGATGCTGATCAACATTATTATGTAATTGTAGATTTAATTTATTCTGTTTCTGTCACCATTAAACTTGATAAAATGATGCTAAATTTTTCACATTATTGTATTTTCTAATTTTAATTTTTAAAGTCAAAATTCCTGCTGTCCGACCAAAAAGACTTAAACGGTGTTTTCGTGATGACTGCAAAACTGTTGATCCACCTTCTCTTTCACACAGAGAAAAAACAAGAGAAAACCATCCTGTGGTGAGTGAAGTTGAAATTCTTTTATTTTTCAGCTTGGAATATGTCATTCTTTGGGCCAGCCAGCCAGCCAGTGGCTGTTGGCAGTACTCTTTACATTTTAAGAACACACAGGTTGAAAATATATATTTTTTAAGATTTTATTTATTTATTTGACAGAGAGAGAGAGAGAGCAGCGAGAGAGGGAACACAAGCACAGGCAGAGGGAGAGGGAGAAGCAGGCTTCCCACAGAGTAGGGAGCCCAATGCAGAACTCACCAGGACCCTGGGATCATGAACTGAGCCGAAGGCAGACGCTTAATGACTGAGCCACCCAGGCACCCTGAAAGTAATTTTTGCACAAGAAAATAATATGGCTAATGAGCCAAGAAAATATGTTATATAGTTAACTCACTTATCTGCTTTGAATACAGAATTATGGATTCGTTGCTATTCTTTACAATTAGGTTGTGTTCTTTACTTCTTTTCCCACTATCACAGTGGATCTTCACCCACCCATTCCCACAAAAAGTCTAAGACGCGTAGTGGGTTGAAAAGACCCTGGAACCCAGGCAGAGGAGAGAAAGGCAGCTGGAGTTAGCCAACCTGGAGTCTCATTTTACATAGTGTTTTCTGTATGTAAAACTTCTTGTATTAAAGTGTGTGTATACAAAAATAACAGTAGTTGCTCAATAAAAAATATTACTTGTTAAGATAGATATGTGTAACTTGATAAAAATGTAGAGATTACTGGAAACTAACTTCTTGAGAAAATAGCATCCTCAATGAAATATTATTTTAAATAAGACTATGTATATTGAGGGGCACCTGGATGGCTTAGTCAGGTAAGCATCTGCCTTTGGGTCAAGTCATGATCGCAGGATCCTGGGATTGAGCCTTACATCGGGCTCCATGCTCAGCAGGGAGCCTGCTTCCCTCTGCCTGGTGTACCCCTGCTTGTGCTCTGTCCCTCTCTGTCAAATAAATAAAATCTTAAAAAAAAAAATACTATGTATGTTGATTAGACTTCCCTTACATTTTTTCTGTTAACCATTGTAAAGAAGACATTGTGAGGGGCACCTGGATGGCTCAGTGGGTTAAGCCTCTGCCTTCAGCTCGGGTCTGATTTCAGGGTCCTGATATTGAGCCCCACATCGGGCTCTCTGCTCAGCAGGGAGCCTGCTTCCCCCTCTCTCTCTGCCTGCCTCTCTGCCTACTTGTGATCCCTCTCTCTCTTTCTCTTTCTCTGTCAAATAAATAAATAAAATTTCTTAAAAAGGACATTGTCATTCATTGAATCTAAACTATTAATCAACAAGTTTATAGCTTAAATATTTTATCTTAAGTAGTATTCAAACTAAATTGCATTTGCCTCAGCACTTTGAAAATATTTTACATTGTTTCCTGGTATCTGTTGTCATGGACAAAAACTCATCCATCAGTCTATCATTCCCTTGTAGATAATCTGTCCTTTAATCTTACAGATTTTATGTTCTCCAATTTTACTAAGTTGTGTCTAAATGTGGAACATTCTTTTTTTTGTTTTTTTTTTTCGTTTTTTTAAGATTTTGTTTATTTATTTGACAGAGAGAGATCACAAGTAGGTAGAGAGGCAGGCAGAGAGAGAGGGAGAAGCAGGCTCCCTGCCAGAGAGCCCAATGCGGGGCTCGGTCCCAGGAGCCTGAGATCACAACCTGAGCCGAAGGCAGAGGCTTTAACCCACTGAGCCACCCAGGCACCCCTGGAACATTCTTATTAATTTATACTCAGGCCTAGAATCTTCCTTTAATCTGGAGGCACATTTCTTTTTTTCCTTTTTAAATTTATTTTTTTTATTTCTTTTCAATGTTCCAGAATTCATTGTTTATGTATGCACCACACCCAGTGCTCCATGCAATATGGAAGGCACATTTCTTATTTGTATTTCAGGAACTTTTAGTCCTTATTATACCTTTGAAAATTGCCCCTGCTCCATTCTCAGTATTTTTCTGTTTTATAATCTCTATTCAGATGTCTTTTAGACCAGTATCCATGTCTTATAGTATCCTCTTCATATTTTCCGTCTAACTTTCCACAGAATATTCTGTGTGATATCCTTTGACCTCTCTTGTAGTTCGTTTTCTCTTCTTTAAATATTTCTAATCTATTTAACCCATACGTCAAGCTTTAATTTAAATAACTATTTTTTATTTCTAGAAATTCTGTTTGCTATTCAAATTTTTTGTTTTAAAGGAAGAAAAAAATTTTTAAAAGACTTTTGTGTTCTTAAAATATTGATAGCATTTTTAAAAATCCAAACATTTTTTAAAAGGAATTTGGGAGTCCCTCCCCAATTCTTTCTCATGATAACATGATTCTCTATGTGGTTTTTAATCTTTTTTTTAAAAGATTTTATTTATTTGACAGAGAGAGAGAAATCACAAGTAGGCAGAGAGGCAGGCAGAGAGAGAGAGAGAAGCGAGGAAGCAGGCTCCCTGCGGAGCAGAAAGCCCGATGTGGGGCTCCATCTCAGGACCCTGAGATCATGACCTGAGCCCATGAAGGCAGAGGCTTTAACCCTCTGAGCCACCCAGGTGCTCCGGTTTTTAATTTTTTATTATAATCTCATTTCCATGAGGACTGAGTACTGTGGGAATTTTGGTGTGCCTAATCTTTGTGCTAAACATTTGCATATGCTGAAGCCCTAGAAGTTGATCAATTTTGTGCAAGTTTTTGTGTTAATTTCTCAGTTTGGGTTCCTGAACCACATAGATTATGTAAATTTAGTTCTTACATACATGTGTGGTATAAGCTTGAGTCTCTAATTTTCTACCCAAAGCCTTGGGTGGTGGCAAGTGGAGTTTTTCTAACCTTTAGTTCACATAAAGGTCACTAGTTTTACGTGGGGATTCTGTGCCTCTTTTTCCTTTGTGAGCATTAAAAACCCAGCCGCTAATACCTATACTTGTTCCAGATCTCTGATGGGTCACCACTAGTTTCATTTCCGACACCAGGGAATTTTTCAGTCATTTTCTATTCTTAGCTGCATGTGTGTATATTTAAAGTTTATTGTATTTTGTGTACTGTTCCATGTGTTTGGAGTAGGCAAAGGTTCTTCTGTGTCAGCTCAGCCCACCATATTGATTTTAAGTATCTTTAAGGAATGTTTTCATGTAAAGATTAGAAAATCTTGGAAATACTGCCTGTTTTTATTAACTGTATGGGTGTTTGCTTCAGGAGTAATACATCATTTCACATGCCAAACTTCAGAAAAAATATAATGGAGACTCAGGAGTCTAAAGAAAACCAAATTTGGATGGGAAATGGGTAAAATGGGTGAGGAGAGTGGAGGTAGGTTTCCAGTTATGAAATGAATAAGTCACAGGGGTAAAAGTACAGCATAGGTAATATAGTCAGTGATATTGTAATAGTGTTGTGGTGACAGACAGTAGCCATACTTGTGGTGAGCATAGTATTTAACATATAAACTTGTCGAATTACTGTTGTACACCTGAAACTAATGTAATATTATGTATGAACTATACCTCAATTAAAAAAAAGAAAAAACAACTTTAGAATAGGAGGAAAACTCGAGAAATATTAGACCTTTAAAGTCATTAAGGATTAGCCTTTTGTAAATGTAAACTTATTTTTGAATGTTGGAAACTTCAAATCAAATTGGGGAGAAGGGTGACTCTATGGCCAGATACAAAGGAAATGTGATGATTTTAGTCGCTACTACTTTATAACACCTACAGATCACAGCATATAGGCAGCTTTCTTCTCTATACCCATGTAGATGGAGTAATAATACTAACGTTGGTATTCACTGAGTACTTATTATATGATAAGCTCTCCTCTGAGTCCTTATATTAACTCATTTTGTCCTCATAATAACCCTTCTGGGTGCATTGTGTTATCTCATTATCTTCCTCACTACAGTTGAAGAAGTTAAAGTAAAAGAGGTTAAGTAACTTAATCCAAAATTACATTTTTGTTAAGTAGCAATACCGGAATTAAAGCAGTGCCAGGCAGTCTGGCTACAGAGCCTGTGCTTCTGACCACAGTGATGTACTGTACAAAACTCTAAGACAGGTGTCAGAGGCAAAGGTGATCCTGCCATTAAAAATAGGAAATTTGGGGGGCACCTGGGTGGCTCAGTGCATTAAAAGCTTCTTCCTTTGGCTCGGGTCATGATCTCAGGGTCTTGAGATCAAGCCCCGAGTTGGGCTTTCCGCTCGGTGGGGAGCCTGCTTCCCCCCCACCATGCCTGCCTCTTTGTCTACTTGTGGTCTCTGTCTGTCAAATAAATAAATAAAATCTTTTAAAAAAATAGGAAATTTGGAATAAAATTAGAGTGAAGCTTTCCATAAGCCCAGTATAAACTGTCTAAAGCTGCTTGTTCCAAAGACAGATTACAGGGTGGGGTTTTTTGGTGTTTCTTAAGATAAACAAGCAGTAATGGAGGATTAAGAAGGGGGGGGTCTTAGAGGGAAAGTTATGCTGGCTCCTTCAGGGTGGGAAGTTTCAAGGAAAAGCTGGTGCGGAGTTGAAGGTTATTGCCTGTGGTAGCCAAGACTGAGTGCATCCACAATATGAGCAAAGCAAAAAGGAAAATCAGCACCAAAAAACGTTTTCTTTATGCTGACCTGTGGATAGAGGCTTAGCTAGGGCTCAGATGCAGACCTTTAGTTTGCTTTTATAGCCATTCAGTGTAAAAAGAGATAAATCTCATTTGTTTGTTTTGCATATTTATGTTTTATAGTTCTGCTCTGATGCATTTCATAAATGACAGCAGTGAGATTGCTTTTCCACATAATTGGATGGTTTTATTATGTGCATTTTTCATGTCCCTGTAGGCACCAAAGTAAAATTTCAGAGCAGTGTACTCTAGAAAGTTTTGAGGACTGTCACATTGTTTAAATGAATATATATTAAGAATATATGAAAGGAGGGCGCCTGGGTGGCTCAGTTGGTTAAGCGACTGCCTTCGGCTCAGGTCATGATCCCGGAGTCCCAGGATCGAGTCCCACATCGGGCTCCCAGCTCCATGGGGAGTCTGCTTCTGACCTTCTCCCTCTGACCCTCTCCCCTCTCATGCTCTCTCTCTCTCACTCTCTCTCTCAAACAAATAAATAAATATTTTAAAAAAATATATTTAAAAAAAAAAAAGAATATATGAAAGGATAGGTAATATGAGTCAGTCCATCAGTTTTTGTTTATTAAGCACCAGCTATATATCCAACAGTGTGGAAACCAGTGACAAATATAAAAGCTTTGCTCCTGCCATGTAAGATGTTATTTTCTTGATAGAGAAATATAATGTGTAAGACATTATATATATGAATGGTAAATTATATATCACCAAAATTCTTAACTGACTCTGAGAAAGGAGAAATCTGTATAAATTAAATTAGTCAGAGGTTTCATGTATGATACGGGTTTTATATAATAATAAGCAGTACTTATTGAGCTCTCATGTTTTGCTGGCACTGCCCGAAGCATTTTACATATGTTACTCTATTCAGGCAAAGAGAGGACAAGTAACATGTGAAGCCACCCAGCTAGGAAAATGTGAAGCCAGAATTCACATCCAGGCAGTCTAGTCCCACAATCCACTTCATGATTACTTCTCTCATAAGAAAGAGATGCATCTGGGCAAAGTAAATTGAAGGCATTCCAGGCAAGATAGTCAGTACTAACAAGGGCATGGAGAGGTGGCCTTAATTCCCATTTGTGAATTTTTGAGAGAGTTGTGTTTTGTATTTTTAAGATTATGTGTGAGATTTTAATAGTGTGCAGTGATAGTCATAAAGCCTTAAAGTGAATTTATTGCATATATGTGATCTTTAAATATTATGTGTTGAGTTTTCTTTTATCACCTATAGCTATGATTAAAACAGAAGTCAGTGAGAAATTATGAGTCTTTATATGGTTGCTACTCATATCTTCTATTTACCAGGAATAGATCTGCTACATAAATCAAAATACGTAGGTTTACTCCCCCCCAATACGCAACAATTTATACAGTTAAGTTTAAACAAAGCATGAATACATTTCGAACATAAAGTAAAATGAGTATTCTAGCAACTTTCTTTAGCACTTTTACTGTGCATTTGACAATTGTGTATCAGAGAGAAATATCTACCTTCCTGTAATAAGTTTTAATATTTTTATCTGATAGCATCAGACCATCAGTGCCATTCTACAAGATATAGAAGAAAAGCAAGAAAATTTACTAGAATTTGAAATAAGAACCCCTGAAGATGCAGGTAAATATGAACCCATACTCAAGTTTGATTATTTCATACATCCAAGGTGATTACTCCCTCCACTTCTTAAGGTACAGTTTTATGTCAAAGATTGTTTATGGTGGCTGAAAAGTAACCTTTTTTTTTTAATGTGATAATAAAGTACCAAGAATGAGCATTAGAAGTCATTTTTGCAAACCAGTAATTAGTGTAATTGTTGATCGAAATAGTTCTAGACTCAAGGTATAGCATAAGTAATATGAGAGACGCCCAGAACAATGATCAGAGGTAAGGTCCTACTGGTGATGTGTTTAGAAGAATATGTGGGGAAAAAAGCACAAGGTAGTGACTAGAGATGAGATTATGTTACTCCTTAGCTCCTCCAGCTTCACCCAGCTAATGGAACGCTTAAAAACAGATTAGAAAAGAAATAGGCAGTTGTGACTCAAGTAGGGAAAATCCTCATACCTTTCAGATGAGCAGATAGACCATGCACACGTGTTGCTGCATAGATGTCTTTCTATTTACAAAACACTAGTGATGCAAAGTCGTAAATTTGACTTTGATTCCCCACCTAATAATCTGAATTTCTCAAAATCTCAGTGACTGCTTGCAAATCTTTGATAAATCACAGTTGTGTTTTCTTGAGTTATAACTTAACAAGGTAGAAATTAGCCCCTGAGGGGAACCTGGGTAGCTCAGTGGGTTAAAGCCTCTGCCTTCAGCTCAGGTCATGATCTCAGGGTCCTGGGATCGAGTCCTACATCGGGTTCCCAGCTGAGCGGGGAGCCTGCTTCCTCCTCTCTCTCCGCCTGCCTCTCTGCCTACTTGTGGTCTCTGTCAAATAAATAAATAAAACCTTTAAAAAGAAAAGAAAAGAAATTAGCTCCTGATACATGCAGATCTGAATGTTAAGTAGTTAGGTGAAAAGTAATTTGAAGAATCTCATCAATCTTTTGTGTAACAGGATATACCTATTAGTTCATCTCTTATCCTAGTTCATACTGTATAGTCTTTAAAAAATTATTTCAACAAAGAAGTCAAACTAACTCTCTTCACAGATGACATGATACTTTTTGTGGGAAACCCAAAAGACTCCACCCCTACATTATCAGAACTCATATAGCAATTCAGTAATGTGGCAGGATACAAAATCAATGCACAGAAATGAGTTGCTTTCCTATACACTAATAATGTAATTGTAGAAAGAGAAATTAGGGAATCTATTCAGTTTACAATAGCACCCAAAACTGTAAGATACCTTGGGATAAACTTGACCAAAGAGGTGAAGTGTCTATACTCTAGAAACTACAGAATACTTATGAAAGAAATTGAAGAAGACGCAAAAAGATGGAAAAACATTCAGTGCTCATGGATCAGAAGAATAAACATTATTAAATGTCTATACTGCCCAAAACAATCTATACCTTCAACGCCGTCCTGATAAAAATACCAATGGCATTTTTCAAAGTGCTGGAAAAACAATCCTAAAATTTGTATGGACGAGAAAAGATCCGAATCGCCAAGGAATTGTTGAAAAAGAAAAAGCTGGGGGCATCACGTTGCCTGATTTCAAGCTATATTACAAAGCTATGATCATCAGAACAGCATGGTATTGGCACAAGAATAGACACATAGGTCAATGGAACAAAATAGAAAGCCCAGATATGGACTCTCAACTCTGTGGTCAACTAATCTTCGACAAAGCAGGAAAAAATATCCAATGGAAAAAAGACAGTCTCTTCAATAAATGGTGCTGGGAAAATTGGACAGCTACATACAGAAGAATGAAACTCAACCATTCGCTTACACCATACACAAAGATAAACTCTCAATGGGTGAAAGTCCTCAATGTGAAACAGGAATCCATCAAAGTCCTAGAGGAGAACATAGGCAGTAACCTCTTTGACATTGGGCATAGCAGCTTCTTTCAAGACATGTCTCCAAAGGCAAGGGAAACAAAAGTGAAAATGAACTTTAGGGACTTCATTAAGATCAAAAGCTTCTGCACATCAAAGGAAACAGTCAACAAAACGAAGAGGCAACCCATGGAACGGGAGAAGGTATTTGCAAATGACACTACAAAGGGCTGATACCGAGATCTAGAAAGATCTTTTCAAGCTCAGCATCCAAAAAACGAATAATCAGGTCAAAAAATGGGCAGATTTAAACAGACACTTAGCCAAAGAAGACATATATAGATGGCTAACAGACATATGAAATAATGTTCATCATCGTTAGTTATCAGGGAAATCAAAACCACATTGAAATACCACCTTACACCAGTTAGAATGGCAAAAATCGACAAGGCAAGAAACAACAAATGTTGGAGAGGATGTGGAAAAAGGGGAACCTTCTTACATTGCTGATGAGAATGCAAGTTGGTGCAACTACTTCGGAAAACAGTGTGGAGGTTCCTCAAAAAGTTAAAAATAGAGCTATCCTATGACCCAGTAATTGCAATACTGCATATTTACCCCAAAGATGCAAATGTAGTGAAAAGAAGGCCCACATGCACCCCAGGGTACCCAAACCGTGGAAAGAGCCAAGATGCCCTTCAACAGACAAATGGATAAAGATGTGATCCATATATACAATGGAATATTACTCAGCCGTCAGAAAGAATGAATACCCAACTTTTGCATCAGCATGGATGGGACTGGAAGAGATTATGTTAAGTGATAGAAGTCAAGTGTAGAAAGTCAATTATCATATGGTTTCACTTATTTGTGGAACATTAGGACAGGACATTAGGAGAGGAAGTGACATTAGGACATTAGGAGAGGAAGGGAAAAATGAAGGGGGGAATCAGAGAGGGAAAGGAACCATGAAAGACTGTGGACTCCAGGAAACAAACTGAGGGTTTTAGAGAGGAGGGAGGTAGGGGGATAGGGTAGCCGGGTGATGGGTATTAAGGAGGGTACGTATTGCATGGAGGAGCAATGAGTATTATATGCAAACAATGAATCATGGAATGCAACCTCAAAAACTAATGAAGTACAGTATGGTGACTAATATAACATAATAAAAATAAATAAATAAGTGTTTCCTTTTAAATTATACCCATTCTACCTTTCATCTCGATCTAATACATGGTACATATTATGATTTGGGGAAAATAATACAAAATAATTTATACCCTCAAACAAATGTGAATAGTTCACATATTTTATTTAGTATTTATAATGTCTTATACACCTAAGGTGAATTTTCCAATTTTATAATTTTTTCTTTAAAAGACATAAAAATACACTTAAAAAAAATGATAAAAAATATGCTAAAATTACCTACTGTCCCACCACAATATTTGTTTTCTTTCTTTTTCTAAGAACTGAGGTATGCAGTTATACCTCAATCAAATTATTTAAAAAATAGTTTGGATCATGCCAAATTTGCCAATTTAACATTTTTTCCCTTATAACCATTATTTGTGGTGGTTTACATAGTATTGTGTTCTATTAATGTTCCAGGGCTGAATTTTTCTTTTTTTGTTGAGCATTTACATTTTTCCAATTTTTTTGCTATTCTATAGCATATATCTTCCTTAGGTAATATTAAGAGAATTGGAACTACTGGGTCAAAAATATGTAAACATTTTAAAATCTATTGCTTTATATTGATAAATTATTTCATTAAATATGAAATATTAATTTAATTTGCACTTTCACCAACACACATTAGTGTTTGTTTTCCTTTACCCTGCTAATAGCATCAGTATTTTCATTTAACTTAATTTGAATAGTTTAATAAGAAGAGTGCCTTATATTTTCACTTGCCTTATTATTAGTGGTATTTTTTCTTTAGTTTTATTTCCTGCTTTGTGAATTGACTGCTCCTCTTTGTCCATTAATAAATTGGAGCCATTTTACGTAATCAAGTTATTGACCCCTTTTCTGCCATAACTGCTGCAAATATATTTTTCAACTACTTAACTGTCTTTATGTGTAATGTGTTAATTTATGCTTAAGTACATATATTTTCAAATTCTATATAGTAAAATGTATCAGCCTTTTTCCTTTGCTATTTCTTTTCATGCTTTTAAGATTAGAAACTTTTCTCCTCTGCCCATCCCTATGCTTTATCATGTAATTTTATTCTTTTTCATCAGGTTCCCTTTATTTTCATCTTACTGCCCCTTTACAGGAGGAGAGGAATGCAATGGGACTCTAGAGTTCTTGACTAGTAACTAAATACTGACTGCTATTGACTCCATCAATCTTTGGCAAAAGATCCTCCTCCACCTCCTCCTCCACCTCCTCCTTTACCTCTTCCTCCACCCATCCCTCCTCCTCCACCCATCCCTCCTCCTTCTCCTCCACCCATCCCTCCTCTTCCTCCCCCTCCCCCTCCTCTGTCTTCTTCTTCTTTGTGGTTTTGTTTTTTTTTTTTTTTTTTGTATCCCACCCTATACAGACCTTCTCTGAAGGAGAAGCCATCATAGTCAGGATCACAGGCAGGCTTCATACCAAGTCCTCAGGATCCTAGCACTCTGAACCAGTGGTTAGAAGGGAGGATAATATCTAGCAGCAGCTTTCCCTTTCCCCAGCTGTTCAAACCTCTTGCTCTACAGGGTCTCAACCTTTTGATGTTCAAGGAGGAAGCCAGATGTGAGTCCATCATCACCTCAAAAGAAAATTATTACTGTCTTCAACAATCCATTGAGAGACTGCCCACCCCACCCCCATTAGGCTTGACTAAAGGAGAGAAACCTCTCACCTCTCACTTTAGCTGCTCATACTGGAGATTCCCATCCAGTCGAGCAATAGCTCTCTGAAGTATCTTTACAAATTCACCACCTCCGTATTCTGAAACCTTCTATATCTTTGATCTGGCTGAGGGATCTGAAAATAATGAATCCCATTGTGTACATTTTTTTGTTGAGTTTTTTTTATAGATGTCTTGCATTCACTTGGGTATCAAATATCTTTAGTGCCTCAACCATACTGACCAGAAAAATGTTTACTTTGAACATTTCATATGTTATTTTTTAATTAAGTGTTTCAACTCTTTTATTCATTTGAAATCTGTTTCCACATGTGGCACAAGATAAAGATAGAATAGAGTCTCCCATCCCCATATTGCTACTCTATTTGCCTCCTCTATTTGTTGAATAACTTCTGTCATTCTCCTTTTGCTATAATGCCTTATTATCATATATTAAAATCTTACATATATTAGGGCAACTTCTAGTTTTTCACTAAGATACCACTGATTAATGTACCTGGCAAATAAGTGTAGAGTATCAAATTAATGTAAAATTCTTTATATCCTTTTTTATTTGTATTTTTAAGAGATTTTTAAAAAGATTTTATTTATTCATTTAGAGAGAGAGAGTGCAAGCACAAGCAGGCAAAGTGGCAGGCAGAGGCAGAGAGAGAAGCAGGCTCCCTGCTGAGCAAGGATCCCGATGCGGGACTCAATCCCAGGACCCTGAGATCATGACCTGAGCCAAAGGCAGTGGCTTAACTGACTGAGCCACCCAGGTGTCCATATATCCTTTTTTATAGAAACATAGAGAATCTTCTATGTTACTATGATAATGTGAATTTTATCTGTGATTTAAAATTCAGTTAGAAAACCTCAATGTGACAGGGTACACAGTATGAACATCTTTTATTAAATAATGTCAAATCTGCCAAACAAATTTATATATAAATTTTTAATGATCATCCAGGTTTCCCCCCTTTTTTGGCACATGCATCAGATAAAATTAATCCTCAATCATAGTAATAACAAGACAGAAACTACTATGGGAACACTGATTCTGTGCTAAGCAAATCATTTGTCTGATTTGCAAAGGGAACAAATTCATGCTCTGAGCTTGATTTCATTTCCCACCACTTATTTTCTCTAAATTATATAGAAAAATATGCATTGGTCTAAAATAATTGGGAAAAAATTTAGAAACAAAGCCAAAAGTGAAATAAATAACAAGTAGCTTAAAGAAGTAAAATGTATTCATCTAAGCCTTTCCTTTTACTGCTTGAGAATCTGGATTTAATTGACATTTATGTGTAAATCTTGTGGATTTGTGATGGGTGAGGGAGGTAGTGACCTTTACTTAGGAAGCAGTGGAAGAAAGTAAGAAAATTTTAAGTAATTATTATAGAAATAATTTTATATACATCTTTAAGTAACAGATATCATATAGTCCTATGTAAGTGTTAAGTGTAAAGAACAAGAACTGATAGCATCCTTCTTATTTTTAAGCACATATAATATTATAATTACATATAGTATAAATATATAGAATTATACATTAAATATATTAAAAATTTTTTCATGCACAAAGACACTGCTACCAAAGTATTAATAGTCTCTTGTGCAGTGAAAAAGAGAAAAGGTGGGGGGGGCATTTATTTTTCTGTGTAAACATTCATATCGTTTGAATTTTTTTTACAATGTATTCCTTTTGTATTTTAAAAAGTAATTTTAAAAAATAGTCATTTTCCTATTTATCTTTCTTTACTAACCTTATTTCACAGATAAGTAAGAGGACCATAGAGGTCATGTGACTTGTCCAGGTTTGCAGAGCTTAGTGGAGTACCAGCATTAGAACACAGAATGACCTGCTGTATTCAGGGTACTTCCATAGGATGGCATAGTTCAATGGGCCTTGATTTATGTATCTGGGCCACTGATACTAGGGAGCAGGTAGGGAAATAATGGCTTTTTAAGAGTAACAATAAGGTTGAGTCCTGGGTGATCAAATTTAACATTTGCTATCTCTCAATTAACTGACTTTTATTACTATGTTTCCAGAACAATACATTGAAAAGATGTTAGAGGTAAAAGAGGTTATGGATAATGTGCTTGCCAAACAGAAGGCAGAAAGAGATGATCTGGCTAAAAAATACAGGTGAGTGGGAAAAAAAGGAATGCTTTAGAGCTTTCATAATTTACCCCTTTTTAGTTACAAGAGTTAGATCTAGAATTTCTTAAGAGTACAATTGTTGCTTCGGACCAAAGAATGACTTTATGAGGTCATCTACTCTATTACCTCCATGGGTAATTGTAATTCCCAGAAATATATTTTTCTATTTTATTACTTGAAATATTCAGAAAAAGACATTTTAGTGTCTTAAAAACTTGTCTACAGCCAAGAGTTTTGTGAAAGTGTCTCTGGTCCTAAATCCCAAAATAAATTTCTTTCCATAGTGAACTCAGATTTTTTACATTACTAACTTTTCCTTTTGCTATCACAAATACTGTCTTTCTAAGCAATGTAACAATGTATATTATTTAGTTTTGTGTATTTCTAAACTCTCAGAATTTTTAAGAGGCTTCATCATGATGATACTGGTTATATACCATTTTTTGTCCTTTTCTTGAGAAAAATGTGTTACATGCAACTAATGAATCATTGAACACTACATCAAAAACTAATGATGTACACTCTATTCTGGCTAATTGAACATAATAATAAAAAAAGAGAAAAATGGGACACCTGGGTGGCTCAGTGGGTTAAGCCTCTGCCTTCAGCTCAGGTCATGATGTCAGGGTCCTGGGATCAAGCCCCGAGTCAGGCTCTCTGCTCAGTAGGAAGCCTGCTTCCCCCTTTTTCTCTCTGCCTGCCTGTCTGCCTACTTGTGATCTCTGTGTGTGTGTGTCAAATAAATAAATAAAATCTTTTAAAAAAATGTTCTATTTTTTTTATTTGGGCATTATTTTTATTAGTTTTTCATAGACTTAGCTATATATGCCTTTTTTTTTTTTTTTTTTTGGTCACAATGTCTCTTAGCAACTTTCAAATATACAATAGAGTATTATTAACTATAGTCACCGTGCTGTACATTCTATCCCCAAGACTTACCTATTTTATTACTGGGTGTTTGTACCTTTTGGCTCCCTTCACCCATTTTACCCACCCTCCACCTTCTACCTCTGGCAGCCACCAATATATTCTCTGTATCTGTGTGTTCAGTTTTTGTGGTTTTTTAGATTCCACATATAAGTGAGACCATACAGGATTTGTTTTTCTCTTTCTGACTTATTTTACCTAATATGCCCTCAAGGTCTGTTCATGTTATAAAAAATGACAAGATTTCTTTCTTTTTTATGGATGAATAATTTTTTCTCTGTGTGTGTGTGTATAGTGTATATATACCACATTTTCTTTATCCTTTTTTTTTAAAAGATTTTATTTATTTATTTGACAGAGAGATAGTCAGCAAGAGAGGGAACACAAGCAGGGGGGATGTAAGAGGGAGGAGGCTTCTTGCTGAGCAAGGGAGCCCAATGTGGGGCTCAATCCCAGGACTCTGGGATCATGACCTGAGCTGAAGGCAGACGCTTTACAGCTGAGCCACACAGTCATCCCTTTCTTTATCCTTTGATGGATATGTAGGTTGTTTCCATGTCTCAGCTATTGTTAATAATGCTGCAGTGAAATATGACTTTGCAGGTACCTTTTGACTTTATTCTTTATTCACACGTGATCTTTCTAATTTCCTTTATGTTCTTATAAACATTTGACATCTATTGCATATTCAATTTTTTTCTGAACCTATTTAAAATTCAGTTTTTTATTTTCATTTATAAGTCTTCTGTCTTCATTGTGCTTTTCTCTCCAGTGATAAGTATCATAAATTCTTGTCTGTTTCCTATTTTTCTGTCAGTATAAAGCAAGTGAACTTATAAGACCTATAGGTGGGTAATTGACTGCAGGATATTTTCTAGGAGACTGGAGAAAGCTAGCTTCAATTTTTCTTTTAGGTCCTATGACTAACAATATCCTGAGAATTTTGCAAAGTTCCCGATCAGTTGGGTTTGCAGGTGTGTAAATACTTATTAATCTTGCTGTAAAACTTAAAATCTTGTAATCTAAAATGCACTTTTATTTTTCTGTCTGAACTTTGTTTTAAATGTGATATTACTAATTTTTTCTTTCTCCTCAATCCAGCTTCTTGCATTTTATGCTACTAGTTGTTTGCTTATCTAACTTCTTCCTGCTTCTTCCACTTACATCTGCTACTCATTTTAACATCCGTTCTTCTTGGAATTCAGTACCAACATCCAGACTGTGATAGGTGAAACAGATATCTATACTATTGCTATCCTTAAAGCAGCTGCTTAAGGGCGATCCCTGAGGCTCCCTGAGACCATTTCAAGGGATGCGTGAAGTCAAAACTATTTTTGTAATAAAACTAAGATGTTATTTGCCTTTTTGGCTCTCATTCTCTCATGAGTGTGTAATGGAATTTTCTGGAGGCCACATAAACTGTGATGGTATCATTATTCTAATAGCTAATGGGATGTATGCTTGTATAGTCTTGTGTTTTAAAGATTTGTTTTATTTTCTAAAACAGCCTTTTGGCTCCCTTCACTCCTTTTACCCACCCTCCACCTTCTACCTCTGGCAACCACCAGAGGTTGGTTGAACAAAAGCCCTTTGGGTTCCTCAATAATTTTTTTTTCATCAAACAAGTGCCCTCTTTTATACCCTTCACCCTTCTAGCCCACATGCCACCCACCTCCCTCCATCAACCTTCAGTTTGTTTTCTATTGTTAAGTCCCTTATGACTTGTTTTCCTCTCTTCTTTTTTTGTTTTCCCTCCTACCATATGTTCATCTGTTTTCTTTCTTAAACTCCATATATATAAGTTAGATGATATGGTACTTGTTTTTCTCTGACTGGATTATTTCACTCAGCATAATGCACTCTAGCTCCATCCATATCATTGCAAATGGCAAGATTTCATTCTTTTTATGGCTGGGTAATATTCCACTGTATATACATACCACAACTTCTTTATCCATTCATCAGTCAGTGGACATTTGGGCTCTCTCCATAGTTTGGCTACTGTTGATAGGGTTCCTCAATAATTTTTAAGAGTATAAAAATGTCATAAAACCAAAAAGTTTGAGAACTACTGTAAACAAAAGAGTCTAGTATCCTGAAGGCCACTATAGCATAAGTGGGTATAATTTAAAAAAAAAAAAAAAAAAAGGTGTGTGGATCAGCCATTTTCTTCCAAAATCCAGCCCTTTATAGTCACGCAGGATAATGTTTGTCTGGGTAGTCCCTCTGGACCTGAAACTGCTTCAGTACAGGTTTAAAGTATAATTGCAGTAATTATTTGATGGACTGACATTTCTCAGGTCTAGCCCAGGTCTGATTACTCACATAACAGTCTCACTTCCCCTAAAGGAACTTAAGTGGAACTTATTCCCAAATGTTACTTCCTGATGTACCTTTCCCCTATAAACAGGTAAGCAAACTCCAAATTTAAAGAATGGTATTCCTCCTTGGCCATCAGTTGCTACCTTCCAACTAAACAATTCCAGTTTTGTTTCTTTTTCATAGTTGACTAACAACTGGTAAATAATGTAAATGTGGATAACTAAACCATCACCTCAATGAAAAGGCAATAGTGTTCATATTAAGAGTCATTTACTCTCAGAGGAAATTAATTGCAAAAATAGACTCTTGTGTACTTTGGGCTGATTAAATTTAAATGGAGACAAAGTACCTTTAAAATCTAAATGACTACTAAAAAAAAGTTCTCTACTGTTTTTGTATTGTTTCCTCTTTCTGTTTCTTTTTCTAGGGTGTCCATAGAATCATTTAAGCAAGGAGCCCTGAGAGAACAGCTGGCTAACTTGGCCACAAGACAGAAGAACCTTTTAGTTGCAGCAAAAAAACAGAAAAAAATTAGCCAGAAAATTCAAAACTATAAAAACATTACATCTTTGTCTGGTCCCAGTCTGAGGAAGCTGCCATCCAGCTCAGAAACCTCTAGTGAAAAGGACATCCAAGAGCTTACCAGTCTGGAAAATCCATTGCAGTCTCAATCAGGTTCACTTTCTCCTGTAGGCCTTATTTGTGGACGCATGCAGGAAACACAGTTGTCTCTGCAGATGTGGAAAGGCAGCCAAAATACCAACACCTGTGTAAACTCAGAAACAGTGAGAAGGGAAGAATTTTCTGGAAATGAACTGAATTCTAAACAAAATGTCAGTGACTGTACCTTGGGTGGGTTATCAAAATCCAGACATTCAAATGGCAGTAAGAAGATTAAATTACCATCCCAACCTATTGCTTTTATTGCTCAAGCAGAACATTCGCAAAAAGAAAAAGAGTTTCTTACAGAAACTCTGGCCGAAGGGCATGAATCCTATAGTAGTCCCTCAGCAGTAACTGGTGCATTACATATTTCAGAGACTACAAGCGTACTTGCCAGAAATGATGCCCATCCATCGACTGTTATTTGTGATCAGGATTCTACCAGTTGTGATCCAAAAGGAGGAAAGAGGAAAAGAGCTTCCCAGCAACCACCTAGGGGAACATTAGAATCCTTGGCACATCAAGGGACTGATGTCTTAGACAACAATACTCGGCATCAGATGAAATCATATCTTAAAAAATCAGCTTTTGGTGTTCCACATGCTGATGACAGTCAGAGCTCCTCTTCCTCTAGGTGTGGCCGTCAACGTACTATAAAAAAGCCTTTAAACTACAGCACAGCTCCTAGAAAGAAATGCATGCAGATAAAGGATCTGATATTACTTGGAAGAATTAATCCAGGAAATAACATTCTGGAATTCAAAACACAGGTGTCCTATTTTTTTTCCTCTCAAATCATGTAATATTTTTTTAAAAAGGTTTTATTTATTTGACAGAGAAACACAGTGAGAGAGGGAACACAGACAGTGGGAGAGGGAGAGAGAAGCAGGCTCTGCACCGAGCAGGGAGCCTGACACAGGGCTCAATCCCAGGACCCTGGGATCATGACCCAAGCCAAAGGCAGATGCCCAATGACTGAGCCACCCAGGTGCCCTAAAATCATGTAATTTTATAAATAAGTTAATAAAGGTTTCTATCAAAAAGTGGGGCTTGTAGGTGGCTCAGTGGGTTAAGCCTCTGCCTTCGGCTCGGGTCATGATCTCAGGGTCCTAGGATCGAGTCCCTCGTTGGGCTCTCTGCTCTGCAGGGAGCCTGCATAATCCTCTCTCTCTCTCTCTCTCTCTCCCCGCCTGTCTCTCTGCCTACTTGTGATCTCTCTCTGCCAAATAAGTAAATAAAATCTTTTTTAAAAAAGTGTAGGCCTTTAGCTCTAATTAGAGAAATAGGGTTTGGCTAGGTTTCTTGAATGAAAGGGTGTAACATTGTGTTCTTAGTGAAATCGTGCTTTTAGGATTGCTTTATACATTTTGGTCACAGCAGCTTTGGGCTCTAAAGACAGAATTAGTCAATTATATTGCCTCAGGAAGGATTTAAGAACAACATAGCCATAACAAATTGGAGCTATCTTTGGTTCCAGAGTTTAGGGAAGTACTGTATACTGCTAAAACTTCCCCTGATATGGGATAGGTATAAATTCTTCTTCCACAGGAGCTCAGTTTAGGAACAAGAAGTAACTTGGAGTTTGGATAAATTTGACTCAATTAAAACAATATCACATTGCATAAAAATAGAAAAGGAAAGAAATTTTTCTACTAGAAATGCCTACAAAAGAGACTTCCTCTCTCCTTTGCCCACATTCACTTTTTGAAAGAGGAATTCAGAGTGGCAGTGATTGCGAGAATCCTCGGATGCTTCTTTGCTCAGGGACCACTAGTTGAACAGAAATCAGTCCCGGGTAACTGGAATTTAATCTGAATGACCACTGTTTCCTGTCCTTCCATTTCTGGTTAATAAAGCTTTTCCTGATAGACTTTACCTTTAAGTTAGGAGCCCAAAAAAATAATAATTTTAAAATTCCAAACTATAGTGTAAAGACCAAGTTAGTAGCTTGATCTCAGGTCCCTTGATGTTCTATTTTCTTGTCTGTCAACGAATTTATTGCTAAGCAGTACCTACTTCAGATTAGCCAAAGCAACTCAGATTTTAGTTAGTAA
Source organism: Neogale vison (assembly GCF_020171115.1). Lineage (NCBI taxonomy): Eukaryota > Metazoa > Chordata > Mammalia > Carnivora > Mustelidae > Neogale > Neogale vison. Next base: position 215,632,254 of record NC_058091.1, read on the forward strand.
ATTAGTTATGTTAACTCAAATGTTGACAGCTATAATAAAATTTCAATATAACTTTTCATATTTCAGCTATTAACAGCTTTACTGAGATATGATTAACATACACTACATGTATTTAAATTATGCAATTTGACATATTTTGACACATGTATACACCTATGAAATCATGACCACAAACAAGGTAATGAACAAATCCATCACCCCAAAATTATCTTTTTGCCCTTTTGTATGCCACCTTCATAACCCTTTTTTCCTATGCTGAGCTCTAGACAATTATTGTTGTGCTTTTTGTCCCTCTACTTTAGCTTACATGTCTGAAAATCCTGTAAAAATGGTGTTAAACATATGTATTCATTTTTATCTGACTTCTTTTTCCGAACATAATTATTTGAGAATCATTGCCATTAGAGCATGCGTAAGTAGTTAATTCCTTTTTTATTGTTGTGTAGTATGTAGAACAAACTACAGTTTTTCATTTTATCTGTGATAGACATTTAGGTTGTTTCCAGTTGCTGACTATCACAAATAAAGCTACTTTGAACACTTGGTGTACAAATTCTGGTATGACATAGGCTTTTGCTTTTCTTGGGTAAATACCTAGGAGTGGAATGGCTGGATTAAATATGGTAAGTATACATTTAACTTTTTAAGAAACTATCAAAATTGTTTATGACATTTTACATTCCCATCAGCTGTGTGTGACTATTCTAGTTCCTCCACATTCCTTCTTAGCTAACACTTAGTATGATCAATCTGTTAATTTTAACCATACTAACATGTAGTGTAGATATATGTATGTAAAATGTATATATATATAACAGTTTATCATTGTGGTTTAATTTGCATAATGATTAGTTATGTTGAGCATCTTTTCATGTCCTATTTGTCACCCATATTTATTCTTTGGTGAAGCTTCTTTTCAAATTGCCCATTTTTTAATTAGTTGCCTGTTCTTTTATTTCATTTTTAATTTGTTTTGATATATTTTGGACATAAGTCTTTTATCAAACATGCTTTGCACATATCTTAGTCTGTGGCTTGTCTTTTCATTCTCTTAAAATTATCTTATAAAGAACTTATAAACTTACAAAGTTTAAAATTTTGATGTAGTACAACTTAGCAATTTGCTCTTTTCTTTCACTGATTATGTTTTTAGTAGCATATCTAAGAGCTTCTTGTCTAACCCAAGGTCACAAAGATTTTCTCCTAGAGTTTAAGTTTATGATCCATTAATTTTTGTATATGGTACAAAGTAGGATCCCCATTCATATTTTTGAATTTGGATATTCAATTCTTCCAGCAACATGTGTTGAAAAAATTACCCTTTGTTAAATTGTCTTTGCACCCTTGTAGAAAATCATTTGTTTCATATATGTGCCTATTTCTGGATTCCCTATTCTGTTTAACTTATCTGTCTTACTGTGAATGCCATCTGGATTGTGTAGCTCTGTAATAAGTGTTAGAATCAGTAACACTGATTGTATAGTTACTACACAGTAGTGTTGGGGCACTTGGGTGGGTGTCTCAGTTGGTTAAGCAAGTTGACTCTTGGTTTCAGCTCAGGTCATGATCTTAGAGTTGTGAGATTGAACATGTCATGTCATGTCAGGTTCCACACTCAGCATAGAGTTGACTTATCCCTCTCCCTTCTCTGGCCCTCTCCTGGCTCATGCATGTGTACTCACTCTCTCAAATAAATTAAAAAATCTTTTTTAAGAAATCAGGTTGTGTTAGTCCTTCAATTTTGTTCTCTCTTTTCTAAAGTGCTTTGGTTATTCTAGGTCATTTGCAATCCCATATGAACTTTAGAGTGAGTTTCTCAGGTCTTTCTTTCTTTCTTTTTTTTTTTTTTTTAAGGCAGCGCTATTGTTTTTAATGGTATTGAGTTGAATCTGTAATTTTGAGACAAATGACATGTTAGCAATATTAAGTTGTCTAAACCACAAACATGATATAGCTCTTGTTAATTTAGGTCTTCTCTTTTTTTCCCAGCAGTTGTAGGAGTCAATATACAGGTCTTTCACAACTTTTATCAGATTTATCTCTAAGCATTTCATGTTTTTGGTGGTGTTATATATGACATTTTTAAAGTTTCAATTTATTGCTAATAGGTAGAAATACAGTTGTTTTTTGTATATTGAGATATTATCATACAACCTTGCTAAAGTCACTTCATCCTGTAAATTTTTGAAGATTTCATTGAATTTCTATATAGATGAATATGTTGTCTATAAATAAAGACAGTTTTACTTCTTTCTTTCCATTGTGAATGCTTTTTATTTCTTTTTTGTCTGGATGCACTGGCTAAAACCTCCAGTACAGTGTTGAAATAAAATAATGTGTTCAGGGCGCCTGGGTGGCTCAGTGGGTTAAGACGCTGCCTTCGGCTCTGGTCATGATCTCGGGGTCCTGGAATCGAGTCCCGCATCGGGCTCTCTGCTCAGCAGAGAGCCTGCTTCCTCCTCTCTCTCTCTGCCTGCCTCTCTGCCTGCTTGTGATCTCTCTCTGTAAAGTGAATAAATAAAATCTTTTTAAAAAAAATGTGTTCAAACTTCTATTTTTTTACCTAAGACTATGTTTCTTAGAAAAAATTTAGTCTTTCACTGTTAAATATAATGTTAGCTGTAGGTTTTCTCATAAATGCTCTTTATCAGGCTGAGCAAGTTCTTTCTTTTCCTAGTTTCTTGAATTTTTTTATCATGAAGGATATTAGATTTTGTCAAATGTTCTTTCTACATCTGTTGAGATGATCATGTGGATTTTGGTTTGTAGTCTGTTGACACAGTGTATAATACTATTTGATCTTTGGATATTAAACCAAACTTACATTCCTGGAAAAGCAGACAAATCATACTTGGTCATGGTATATAATTCTTTTTCTGTGTTGCTGGATGTGGTTTTCTGGTAGGTTGTTGAGGATTTTTGCATCCATATTATTGAAGATATTGGTCTGTAGTTTTCTTGTATTTGTCTGGTTTCATATTAAGGTAATACATCACATCTTATAAAAGTGTTTCTCTTTTTCTATCTTTTGGAATATTGATAATAACAAAATATTGGTTTTAAGTCTTCTTTAAATATTTGATAATAATCATCAATGAAGCCATCTGTACCTGGGATTTATTTTATTTTATTTTTTGTAGGTAGTTTTTTAGTGTTAATTTAATCTCTTTTTTTTTTTTTAATTTAATCTCTTTACTTACCTTTTTTTTTCAAATTATTTCTTCTTGAATCATTTTTGATAGTTTTTATCTTTTCTAGAAATTTGTCTGTTTTGTCTTATTTATTGGCATAGAATTCTTGATACTTTCTCTTGTAATCCTTTTTATTTCACTAGGTTCAACAGCAGTGTACCCAGTTTCATTATTGACCTCAGTAATTTGAGTCTCTTCATTTATTTTTCTTGGTCAGTCTAGCTAAAGCTTTGTCAGATTTGTTAATATTTTCAAGGAAATCACTTCTGATTTTACTGATTTTATCTATTGTTTTTCTGTTGACTCTTTTATTTATTTCCACTCTAATACTTATTTTGTCCTTTCTGCTTACTTTGGTTTAGTTTGCTGTTCTTTTTCCAGTGTCATCAGTGTAAGTTTAGGTTAATGATTTGCGATTTTTCTTCTTTTTTGATATAGGCATTTACAGCTATAAATTTCCCTTTAACCCACTGCTTTTGCTACATCCCATAGTTCTTGGTATGTTGCATCTTCATTTTCATTCATCTCAAAGTATTTTCTAAGTTACCTCTTTAACCCATTAGTAATTTAGGAGTATATTGTTTGATTTCCACATAACTGTGAGTGTTCCATTTTTTATTATTAATTTCTAATTTCATTCTGTTGCATTTAGAGAATATACTCAGTATTATTTCAGTCCTTTTAAATTTTCTGAGATTTATTTTATGGCTTAACTAGCTGATAGCCATCTTAAAAAAAACCTCCATGAGCACATGAGAAGAATATTCTTCTGTTGTTAGGAGAAGATTTTTATAGATGCCTGTTGGGTCTAGTTGGTCTATAGTGTTGCTCAAGCTATCTCTTTCCTCATTGATCTTCTGCTGTTTGTTCTAGACAATATGAAAGCGGAGTTGTGTTGTTAATAGAAAACAAAGTGGAGTTCTGTTACTGTTGAGTTGTCTTTTTTACCCTTTATTTCTGTTAATTTTTGCTTCATGTGTGTCAGTGCTCTTTCATTAGGTGCATATGTGTTTATAGTTATAATATCTTCCTGATGCATCAGCCCTCTCCTCATTAAAAAATGTCCCTTATTATCTCTAGTAACTTTTTTTTTAAGATTTTAATTATTTATTTGTCAGAGACCGCAAGTGGGCAGAGAGGCAGGCGGGGTGGGGGGGGGGACAGGCTCCCTGCTGAGCAAAGAGCCCAATGCAGGGCTCAATCCCAGGATCCTAATATTGTGACCTGAGCTGAAGGCAGAGGCTTAACCCACTGAGCCACCTAGGTGCCCCTCTAGTAACATTTTTTGTTCTAAAATCTATTTTGTGTGATACTAGTATAGCTGCTCTGGTTTGGTTTTGGGGTGGTTTTTTTGTTTTTTGTTTTTGAGGTTGCTGTTCCCATGATATATATTTCTCCATCCTTTCATGTTCAATTTACTTGTCTCTTTGAATTTAGTCTGTTTTGTGTATTCACAAATTGCTAAATTGGATCTTGTTTTTTTAACTTAGTCTGATAACCGTTGCCTTTTGGGTAAGTTTTTTAATCCACTCTCATTCAATTAATGTTATTAATATTATTAGATTTATGTCTGCTGTTTTACTTTTTATTTTCAATATGTCTCATGTCTTTTTTGTTCCTCTGTACTACTTTTTTACTTTCTTTTGCATTAAATGAATATTTTACATTGTAGCATTTTAATTTCTTTTTTTTAAAGATTTTATTTATTTATTTGACAGACAGAGATCACAAGTAGGCAGAGATGCAGGCAGAGAGAGAGGAGGAAGCTGGCTCCTTGCTGAGCAGAGAGCTGGATGTGGGGCTCGATCCCAGGACCCTGGGACCATGACCTGAGCCGAAGGCAGAGGCTTTAACCCACTGAGCCACCCAGGCGCCCCGCATTTTCATTTCTTTAGTGACTTTTTTTCACTGTATTTTTCAAGGTATTTCCATAGTGCTTACCCTAGGACATCTTCATTTATCAGAATCAACTTCAAATTTATACTAACCTAATTCTAGTGAGACAAAGAACTGTAATTCCTACATAGCTCTATCCCTCTTTACAATATTATTATAATATATATTATATATATAAATGTTATAAATGTAACAATTCATTGTTATAATTATGACTTTATAAAATTTTGTGATTTGTAAAGAAAGGGCAAAAAGCAAGTGTATGTTTATAGATTTTGTTATATTAATCTTATTTACCCTTTCCAATTCTCTTCATTTGTTCCTGTGGATTTGAGTTACCATCTGTTACTCCCACTCATCTCCTTTTTGCTAGATATGTATATTATATACCTATTGTCTTATATAATTATTTTTTAAATCAGTGAAGAGAAGAAAGGAGAAGAAATATTTGTCCAGATTGTCTTTTATAATGTGTGATTACCTTTATTGATGCTATTTGTTTTCTCATGTGGATTCATTTTACCATTTGGGGTCATTTGCTTTCAGTGTGAAAAACTTTCTCTGGTATTTCTTAGCAGGTATGCTAGCAACAAATTCTCTCCATTTTTGTTTACCTGGGAATGTTTTTATTTAATTTTATTTTTGGGAAAGATAGCTTTGCTTGATATAGGATTCTTGGTTGACACTTTTTTCTTTATACACTTCGAATATATTATTCCACTGTTTCTGGCCTCCATTTTTACTGATAAGAAGACAGCTAGTAATCTTCTTGGGGTTACCTTGTAAGTGAAGAGTCATTTTTCTCTTGTTCCTTTTAATATTTTCTCATTGTCTTTGACTTTCAGCATGTTTCTGTTTATGAATTTTTTCATGTTTATCTTAATTGGAAGCCACTGAGCCTCCTGAAAACGCAGATAAATGTTTTTCAGTAAATTTGGGAAATTTTCAGCCATTATTTTTTCAAGTATGTTTTCTGTTCCTTTTTCTCTCTCTTGTCCTTCTAGTACTCCCATTATGCACATGTTAGTGTTTTTAATGGTGTCCCACATTTCTTTGAGGCTTTTTCATTTTTCTTCATCCTTTTTTCTTTGTTTTATTCAGCCTTCATACTCTCTATTGATTTCTTCAGGTTTATTAATTCTTTCTTCTGCATCATAAATCTGTTGAACCCCTTTAGTAAATTTTTCATTTCAGTTATTGTACTTTTCAAGTCCATAACTTCTGTTTGGTTCGTTTTTATAACTTCCATCTCCTTATTGATATTCTCTACTTGATATGCTGTTGTCATCATACCTTCCTGTACTTTTTAGATTATGGGTTCTTTCATCTGTTAACATTTTTATAATGACTGATTAGAAGTCTTTTTTATTTTATTTTTTTTAAGATTTTATTTATTTATTTATTTGACAGATAGAGATCACAAGTAGGCAGAGAGGCAGGCAGAGAGAGAGAGGAGGAAGCAGGCTCCCTGCCGAGCAGAGAGCCCAATGCGGGACTCGATCCCAGGACCCTGAGATCATGACCTGAGCCGAAGGCAGCGGCTTAACCCACTGAGCCACCCAGGCGCCCTAGAAGTCTTTTTTAAATCCAACATTTAGTCATTCTCACAGATGTTTTTTGTTGCTTTATTTGTTTTGGTGTATGTGTCATACTTTATTGTTTTTCTATATGTGTCAATTTTTGGTTGGACTGAACATTATAGATAGTTTGAAAGATGTAGCAACTCTGTGTACTGGCTCCCACCTTCTATTAGGCTTGTTATTGTTATTTGCTTCCTTATTTAGCTACTGGCTAGAATGTTTTAGTGTAGGTTATTTTTCCTTACTGTAGTGTTAAACTTTTTTTTTTTAAAGATTTTATTTATTTATTTGACAGAGAGAAATCACAAGTAGATGGAGAGGCAGGTAGAGAGAGAGAGGGAAGCAGGCTCCCTGCTGAGCAGAGAGCCCGATGCGGGACTTGATCCCAGGACCCTGAGATCATGACCTGAGCCAAAGGCAGCAGCCCAACCCACTGAGCCACCCAGGCGCCCTGTAGTGTTAAACTTTTGATACTATACCACATGGACTGAGACCTTGGCAGGTCTCTCTTTGACTCTCTCTTTCCCTGTGCGTACCTAGCAGTTAAACTCCAGTTATTGCTGATTAATTATTATATTGTTTTCAGTGATGACCTAGAGTATAAATTGCTGTATAGACTAATCTAGTCAATTGTATGCTCCTTTTAAGGGATAGTTTATGAAGTCAGTGTTTGAGTTTTATTCTGACTCTAGGAATGCTCTTCCTTACTATTTATTTTCCCAGTTCTCTTCTAAAAACTAGCGAGCCTGCAATTCAGCCCATATCCCCAGTGACTCTACCAATTTATTTTCAACTGCTTTTTACCACTACCTATACTGCCTTTAAAGTGCCCTTGAGCTTGAACTTCTCCATGTTCTGTTGTAAATGAAGTCATTTCCTTTGGAGAAGATTAGGAACCATCTGTTTTAGGCTTGCTTCTTTTCCCAGACAAAAATCTCCGTGCCATAGGTCTGGATCTGGGGTGGGAACATAACTTTTCTCTGAATGACACCCTGGCTTTAGGAACTGAGGATTTAGCCAAGGTGGGCACATTAGCCTCATGCCTTTACAGCTTGTTTCTCCTGACATTAAGCCACTACTTATAAGCCAGGCAAGGGTGATCAGGGTCCTACTAATCTCAGTGCCACCATGCCAAAGGTGGAGCCTCTGCCCCACCAGTACAGGCTAAGCGGAAGGGATTCCCTACCTCTTGGCTGCATTCACTCACAACTTAGCCTTAGCAAGAGATAGCTGAAGGCAAGATGAGAATGCTGATATCCTTGCCCCAACAAGAAGGTAGCCCTGTGGTTGGAGGCTATTGGGAGGTGGAGCCCTGTGTTCTTGGCTGCACAGTTTGGAGTGGAATCTGCATCTCACTGAGCTGGGAAGGGAGAGGAAGAAGGCAATCTTGGCTCACATACACAGACTCACCTTTTTCCCCCCATGTAATTGTCATAGATTTTACTGAATAGAGGGCTCTTTATTTGCTGCATGCATTTATGACTATTTCCAGATTTAAACAATTTTTAAAAATACTTTTCACCTGGGACTGGATCCTTACATTGTTATTCCAGAAGTTGATTCTAGAATATTTACATTCCGGGGTGCCTGGGTGGCTTATTCAGTTAAGCATCTGACTTTAGCTCAGATCATGATCTCAGGGTACTGTGGTCAAGTCCCGCATTAGGCTCCCTGCTCAGCAGGGAGGCCCTGCTTCTCTTTCTGCCCCTCCCCTGACTCATGTGCTCTCATGCTCTCTCTCTCTCTCCAATAAATTTCTTTTTTTTTTTAAGATTTTATTTATTTATTTGACAGAGATCACAAGTAGGCAGAGAGGCAGGCAGAGAGAGAGCCAGGAGGAAGCAGGCTCCCCGCCAAGCAGAGAGCCCGACTCGGGGCTCAATCCAAGGACCCCTGGATCATGACGCGAGCCAAAGGCAGAGGCTTTAACCCACTGAGCCACCCAGGTGCCCCTCAAATAAATTTCTTTTTAAAAAGAATATTACATTCAGTGAGACTTTTGATAGTTACTTATGATAGTTACATTTATTTTTTTTTATTTTTTTTTTTAAAGATTTTATTTATTTATTTGACAGAGCGAGATCACAAGCAGGCAGAGAGGCAGGCAGAGAGAGAGGAGGAAGCAGGCTCCCTGCTGAGCAGAGAGCCCGATGTGGGCCTCGATCCCAGGACCCTGAGATCATGACCTGAGCCGAAGGCAGCGGCTTAACCCACTGAGCCACCCAGGCGCCCTGATAGTTACATTTAAATCTGTCACATGGCATCTGTTTTTTTTTTTCTCTCATCTCTTCTTTGTTCCCTCTTTCATTTTTTATGCTTTAGCTCTTTTGTTGGTTTATTAGCTACAATTCTTTTTACTTCCGTTTTGGCTTTAGAGTTCACTTCTCCCAGTCTACCTGTATTATTGTACACATCATGTATACTGTAAGAACCTCAAACTAGAATGCTTCCATTTCTCTACTCCTGACCTTTGTGTTATCATATACTTTACCTTTATCTAATGTTATAAATTCCACACTTGATTATTATTTTTGTTTAAGCAGTCAATTATCTTTTAAGTAGATTTAAATAGTAAGAAAATATTTTTCTCATGTAGTTACTATTTCTGCTTTTGTTTCCTTTATGTAGATGCTGATTGCCAATTGCTGTCATTTTTCTTCTGCTTAGAGGACTGTCTTTAACATTTCATGTATTGAAGGTCTTCTGTTGATAATGACTCCTTTGACTTTTGGATGTCTGAAAAAAAGTTTATTTCACCTTCACTTTTGAAAGATATTCTTGCTAGATAATAGACTTCTATCCTATTGGGTTTTTTTAAGATTTTATTTATTTATTTGACAGAGAGAGATCACAAGTAGGCAGAGGCAAGCAGAGAGGGGGAAGCAGCCTCCCTGCTGAGCAGAGAGCCCGATCCAGGCTCGATCCCAGGACTCTGAGATCATGACCTGAGCTGAACGCAGAGGCTTAACCCACTGAGCCACCCAGATGCCCCAGTAGACTTCTATGTTGAAAGAGTTTTTTCCTTTGAGTAATTTAAAGATGTTGCTCTACTGTTTACTTGCTTCCATTGTTTAAATACACTGTTGTTCTTAACCTCATTCCTCTGTAAGTACTCCTTCTGGCTCCTCTGTAAGTGCTCCTTCTGGCTGCTTTTAAGATTTTATCTGGTTTTAAGCAATTTTGATCATGAGGAGCATTAGCTGATTTTTTTTCATGTTTCTTATGCTTAGGGGTTATTAAATTTCTTGAATCTCTGGGTTCCACATTTGAATCTCAGATGTGGAAAAATTTAAGCCATTATTTCTTCAAATGTTTTTTCTTCCCTTCTTTCCTTTTTGAACCTCTTATTTCACACGTATTGGATTGCTTGAAATCATTTCACAATTCACTGATGATCTGTTCATTTTTTAAAATTCTCTTTTCTCTGTTTCATTTTTATGCAGTACTTACTGCTTTGTCTTTGAATTTACTAATCTTTTTTATTAAAATGCCTAATCTCTAACTAATCCTATTCAGTGTATTCTTCATCTCATACATTGTAATTTTCATCTCTAGAATTTTGATTTTGGTCTTTCTAAAAATATTTTCCATGTCTCCACATAACTTTTGAACATGTGGAATATGATTGTAATAACTACTTTATATCTTTATCTGCTAATGCTAACATTCTTACCGGTTCTCGGTCATTTTCAGTTCATTGCTCTATCTCTTCTGTCTGGGTTGTATTTTCCTACTTCTTTCCAGGCCTATTAACTTTTTATTGAATCCCACACATTGTGAAATCTATCTGGTTGGATGCTGGATATTTTTGTATTCTTATAAATATTTTGTAGATTTGTTCTAAGATACAGTTAAGTTCCTTGGAAATAATTTGATCCTTGTGGGTCTTGCTTTTAAGATTTGGTAAGCAGGATTGGAGCATGTGTTCAGTCTAGGGCTAATTATTTCCCACTCCCGAGGTAAGGCTATTCTGTACCCAACCAAAGCCCTACCAGTTTTGAAGTTTTCTAGTCTTGCTCTTGGGAACAGGTACTATTTCTAACCTTCGAATATGGCAGGTGTCATTACTTCTACTCTTCTCCGGTGGTTCTTTTCCCAATCCTGGGTAATTTGCCCTCAGATATGGCCAGCCACTACTCAGGTGAATACTTAAAGAGGACCCCCTGAAGATCTGTAAAGTTCTCTTTGTATTTCTTTCTTCTACAGTATTCTGTCCTGGAAACTCTAGGCACTTTGCCTCCATGGATTCTGCTCTTTCTCCTCAACTCGGAGTCCATAGGCTTTGCCTGAATTCCCTCTCCCTGCACCATGATCTGGAAACTCTCAAGGCAGTGAGCTGGGACACTTGGAAGGCTCACCTCGTTAATTTCTCACTTCTCAGGCATCACTGTACTTTGTTGGCTGATGTTTGGCTGTAAACCATTGCTCCATATATGTTGTATGTTTTTTGTTGGTTAGAGTAAGTCTGGTTCCTATTACTTCATCATGACCAAAAGTAGAAGTTCACATATTTCAGGTATTTTTCCTTCTTAATTTTTGTTTTATTTTGAATTTCAGGAGACTACCCACAAAGCCAGTGTTTTAGTGAGTGGTAAAATTAAGGTAGAAAACGGTCAGATTTATCAAAATCCAGTCACCTGGCTCAAGGATCTTCTAGGAGGCAACAGTTACGTGACTTGGAATTATGCTTGGAGTAAGGTGGGTAATTCTTGAGTTTATCTGTAACTTCATGTTCAAATGGAAAGGTACCTATTTTTTTATGATAAAACTACTTTTTAAGAAATCTGAAGTTCTCCAAGCTAGCTTTTGTCCTCATGTTCCTTCTACAATATGCTATGTGCTTTCTCCCACAACTCTTGTTTGCCACAAATCCCCAGGGACAGAGTTGGACAGCTGACACCCTCTCCTTCTTTGGTCCTCGTCTAGTCTCAGAAATTCAAATGCCCTCAATCTTCCCCTATTATCCTCCCAAGTGATTTCAGGTCTTTGTGACTTCACATAGAAAATTTGAGACCTCTGGTGTGTTGACCATTTAGTTATGTGTTAGTATTCTGATGCAATGAAGGATAATTTCCCCTAAAGACAAAGGAATGAGCAAGCAGCTGAAAACCCACAAAAGTTATGGTGTACTTTTGTTTGAACACAATTTTATCCATCAGTTGCCACCCCCCCAAAAGAAATATTTTTCATTCCAACTTCCTGGACTTAGTAGTCTTCCCCACAATTCTGTCTTCTGAGTTATAAACCCAGTTTAACCACCAATTTCAAGACTATTAATGACTGACACCCTTGAAGTCCAATGATCAGCCATCTCCAGATGTCCATGGCCACACTTAAGGGAACAGTCTTGCAATGGTTCACTGAGGAAAGTGTGACTCCTCAGACATCCACCATTACTGTTAAACAGAACTACAAATCCCTTCAGCCTCCACTGTTCATTACAGTAAGCCGCAGTGCCTGAGTAATAAAAGGCAGTTTCTTCTCTCCGTTTTTGTCTCACTTAGCTCTGCTCACCATTCCTCTTAGCTCCTCCTCTCCTTCCTTCTCCGTAATCTGTTTTCTGGTATCCTAGACCTTTGTTGCAGGTGCTTCCAAAACTGTGTTTTAGTTCCTTCACTTAGATCAGTACATCTTAGATTGCCTCTACAGTCGTTGGATTTTTTTTTTCTTAAAGGTTTTTTTCCTTGTTCATTTTCCACCCCTGGAGTCACCAGATCATCTGCTTTTCACCTGTTCAGTACTTTCCACAATTCATAAATCACATGTACATGCTAGGAATTCACATTTTACCATTGGAAATCCCTTTTTATTAAAAAGTTTCTTAAACTTGTGATAGATTATATCATTTTGCTATAATAGTCTACAGCATGAATATGGTACTGGTTTCTGTAGTTAAGTTTTTTTGAGCTTATCATGCCTTTGCTTAGTGTGCCCAGTGATGACTCACTTCTCCCACTCTTTTTCTTTATTGGAACTACTGGATTTTCTGCTTTTGAATAGCTGACTGTGACATCATTTGGCCCTCACTCTGTGCTTAAGCCTCATTTATATATCACGTTGCCTCTGGTCTTTTCTCATCAGCCATATCAGTTAGTCATACGGTTTAACACCTATGTGATAGGGAAGCCAAAGGCAAATGCAGGCACTACAATTAGGATTCTTGGGTGTAAGATATTCATGCAGATTATCTAAGTAGACTTAGATTTTTTTTTATTATTATTATCCTAAACAGTTTAAAAAATTACCATAGGGGGCACCTGGGTGGCTCAGTTGGCTGGGCAACTGCCTTCAGTTCAGGTCACGATCCTGGAGTTCCAGGATAGATTCCTGCATCAGGCTCCCTGCTCAGCGGGGAGTCTGCTTCTCCCTCTGACCCTCCCCACTTTCATACTCTCTCTCTCTCATGCTCTCTCTCTCATTCTCACTCTCTCAAATAACTAAATAAAATCTTTAAAAATAAGAATTACTGTAGGGACTCATGTACCTCTAACAAATCCCCTAGACTGAGAAACACTACCCTGGTGAGAGTTTTCACAATATTTAAAATCCTCTTTTAAAACTTACCACAGAAACCTCTACCTCTTCTTGTCTTGAGGGAACTCTTGAATTCATAGTCACTTCTCAATGACAGGAGTTTTTTGCTACATTAGTAAATGTAAACGTTTCTACTGATTGATTCTGAGACTGCTGGTGTGGCTATGAGTCCAGGAATATTTGGTCGTTAGGTAAGTAATGTCAGAAAACTAAGTCTTATCCTGCCTCAGACAGAATGACAGAGCCATTAGACACAGATGACTCATACTTCCTACCCAAGCAGCTAGACTGCTATACAGGGAATCCTGATGCTTACTCCCCACTGGGCATCACGGATTCCTCTCACTCCTGCAGCCTCATGGCTATTAGTTATCATCCTGATGTGGCGGAGTGATCTCTGGATGAGAAACAGGAGGCAAGCTAGTTTCTGGTTCTACTGTTGATAAGTTACTTGATCTGGGAATGGTTTTCAATTCTGCCTACACATCAGAATCACTTGGTGGACCACAGCCCCATACCTTCTGACTTAATATTGTTTTTAATATTTTTTCTATTTATTTGACAGAAAGAGATCACAAGTAGGCAGAGAGGCAGGCAGAGAGAGGGGGGAAAGCAGTCTCGCTGCTGAGCAGAGAGCCTGATGCGGGGCTCAATCCCAGGACCCTGAAATCATGACGAGGCAGAGGCTTAACCCAGGTGCCCTGACTTAATAGTTTTAATTGAAGACTAGGTGGTAATATTTTAAAAAGCTTTCCAGGTAATTGTAATAGGCAGCCTGGAGTAAGAATCCCTGATCTAGATCAAGTCACTTAACCTTTCTGATCCTCATTTTTCTTACATATAAAATAAGTAGTAGTGCTAACTGTCTCTAAAGACCCTTCCAGTGTGGAGATTCTAGGACTTGCATAGCCATGTGTGATTTATAAAGCCTTTTACATATATTTTTTCACAACCTCATGAAGTAAGAAAGTCGACTATTTATCTATGGATGTAAAACCAGAGTTATAGGAGATTAGGTGGTTTGATTAGCCTCAAGGCCAGTTAAGTGCCAGAACCAGGACTAGAACCTGGTCTTAAGGTTCCTTAATTATTATTATTTTTAAAAATATACCCACCCTGCAGTTCAAACCCATGTTGTTCAAGTGTCAGCTGTACATAATGTATGATATTTATGTGAAATTCACCTGTAGTGATAAAAATCACATGGATTATGTAGGTCCAGGAGGTGGGGGAAACTAGCTGGGAAAAGATACTAGGGAATTTGGGGCTAGGGGTGGAAATATTCTATATGTCATGTGGGTAGTGGTTACCACAATGTGGTTTTTTCTTAATTCATCAAATTCTACATTTAAAAGAATGCATTTTATGTATACATTATATCTCGATAAGTTAAAATGTATGTTTAGAGTTAAAAAAATAAAATAAAAATTATTTTTTTAATAATAAATTATTTTTAATAATAAATTATTTTTAATAAAAAAACATTATTTTCTACATTTACAACAATGACACAAGGGAAGCCACATTCCTTTCATTGGAAACAGGTTGCCCTGAACTCATAAGAGCACATACAGTATTACCTAGCTGTCTTTATGAATTTATGCCAAGTCTCATTCTTCTGCAGCAAAAATTGTCTACTTCCACAAGAAAAAAAAATGCCTTTTTGTGATATAGTTGTAGTATGAAAATAAGAATGGCAATGACATTTTATTTTTGTGAATGCTTAGGATTGGATTTGCAAACAACAAACAGACTGCCTTTTTGGGCAGTGACCGAACAAGCATTAACAGCATTCTTGTGCAAATATACTTCCCATTCAAATGACTCACTCTCTGAATTTCCACCCTTATAAATTCACTACTTTGGATTTAGTATTAACTTTTCTGTATGGTTACCCGTCACCCTACACACTTTGTAAAACAATTCCTCCTACACCCATGATTAGGAATATCAAAATACCGAAGGTTGAGGTAGGAGTATAGAAAGTGATGGAAATTACTGGGGCACCTGCGTGGCTCAGTTAGTTATATGTCCGACTCTTGATTTGGGCTCAGATCTTGATCTCAGGATGCCAGGATCAAGCCCCCAATCAGGCTCCCTGCTTAGTAGGGAGTCTGCATGTCTCCCTCTCCCTCTGTCCCTCCTCCCACTCGTGCGCTTTCTCGCTAAAATCAATCTTTTTTTAAAGAGTGATGAAAATTGTTGATCTCGACAGCCAGCCATCCTCATTGGTCAGTTAATCATCCCCAGGGTATCTTAACTTACACTTACTATGAGCCCAGCTTCTATTCAGGAGACGTGGATATATAGGATCACACCACACCACAAAAAAGGAGATGGGTGGCCTTTTTGGTTTTTATTTTTGTTTTAGTTTAAATTCAGTTAATTAACATATAGTGTATTATTAGTTTCAGGGGTAGAGGTCAGGGATTCATCAGTCTTATATAATACCCAGTGCTCATTATATCACATGCCCTCCTTAATGCCCATCACCCTGTTACCCCATCCTCCCACCCACCTCCCCTCCAGTAACCCTGTTTCCTATGACTAAGAGTCTCTTATGGTTTGTCTCCCTCTCTGATTTTGTCTTATTCATTTTTTTCCTCTCTTCCCCTATATTCATCAGTTTTGTTTTTTAAATTCTGTATATTAGTGACATCATATGATATTTGTCTTTTTCTGATTGACTTATTTTGCTTAGCAGAATATCTTCTAGTTCCATCCATGTTGTTGCAAATGGCAAGATTTCATTTTTGATGGCTGCATAATATTCCATTGTAGATCTGTTTACCACATCTTCTTTATCCATTCATCTGTCAGTGGACATCTGGGCTCTTTCCGTAGTTTGGCTGTTGTGGACATTGCTGCTATAAACATTGGGGTGCAGGTGTCCCTTTGGATTTGTATATTTGGGGTGAATCCCTAGTAGTGCAGTTGCTGGGTTATAGAGTAGTTCCATTTTTAACTTTTTGAGGAATCTCTATACTGTTTCCAAAGTGGCTACTTTTCATTCCCACCAATAGTGTAAGAGGAATCCTGTTTCTCTGCATCCTCACCAACATCTGTCATTTCTTGACTTGTTAATTTTAGCCATTCTCATGAGCGCAAGGTGGTATTTCATTGTGGTTTTGATTTGTATTTCCCTGATGCCAAGTGATGTTGAGCATTTTTTTCATTTGTCTGTTGGGCATTTGTAAGTCTTCTTTGGATTAATGTCTGTTCATGTCGTCTTTCCATTTCTTGATTGGATTATTAGTTCTTTGAGTGTTGAGTTTGATAAGTGCTTTATAGATCTTAGATACTAGCCCTTTATCTGATAAGACATTTACAGATATCTTCTCACATTCTGTCGTTGTCTTTTGGTTTTGTTGACTGTTTCCCTTGCTGTGAAAAAGCTTTTTATTTTGATGAAGTCCCAGTAGTTCATTTTTGCCCTTGTTTCCCATGCCTTTCACCAAGTTTCTAGGAAGAAGTTGCTACGGCTCAGGTCAAAGAGGTTGCTGCCTGTGTTCTCCTCTAG
Organism: Neogale vison; assembly: GCF_020171115.1. Classification (NCBI taxonomy): domain Eukaryota; kingdom Metazoa; phylum Chordata; class Mammalia; order Carnivora; family Mustelidae; genus Neogale; species Neogale vison. The sequence continues at coordinate 215,648,975 of NC_058091.1, forward strand.
GATTTTGATAGATTTCTATCTCACATTTAGGTCTTTCAACCATTTTGAGTCTATTTTTGTGTGCGGTGTAAGAAAACGGTCAGGTTTCATTCTTCTGCATGTGACTGTCCTATTTTCCCAACACTACTTAATGAAGAGACTGTCTTTTTTCCATTGAATATTCTTTCCTGCTTTATCGTAGATTAGTTGATCATAGAGTTGATGGTCCATTTCTGGATTCTCTATTCTGTTCCATGTATCTGTGTGTCTGTTTTTGTGCCAGTAGCATACTGTCTTGATGATTACAGCTTTGTAATACAGCTTGAAGTCTGCAATGATTCCACCACCTTTGGTTTTCTTTTTGGACATTCCTCTAGCTATTCAGGGTCTTTTCTGGTTCCATACAAATTTTAGGACTGTTTTTTCCCACTCTGTGAAAAACGTTGATGGTATTTTCATAAGGATTGCATTTGTCTAGGTAGCATAGACGTTTTTACAATATTTGTTTTTCCATGAGCATGGAACATTTTCCATTTCTTTGTGTCTTTCTCAATTTCTTTCATGAGTGCTTTATGGTTTTGAGAGTATAGATGCATTTCCTCTTTGGTTAGGTTTATTCCTAGGTATCTTATAGCTTTTGGGGCAATTGTAAGTGGGATCAATTCCTTAATTTCTTTTTCTCTCTCATTGTTAGTATATAGAAATGCAACTGATTTGCTGAATTCCTGCATGAGTTCTAGCAATTTGGGGGTGGAGTCTTTTGGGTTTTCCACATAAAATATCATGACATCTGTGAAGAGTGAGTTTGATTTCTTTGCTGATCAGGATGCCTTTTATTTCTTTTTTGTTGTCTGATTGCTGAGGCTAGGACTTCTAGTACTATGTTGAACAGCAGTGGTGATACTGGACATCCCTACCATGTTCCTGACCTTAGGAGAAAAGTTCTGTTTTTCCCTGCTGAGAATGATAGTCACTGTGGGCTTCTATGATATCTATCTCTATAGCTACACCGTGAAAAGTTTTAATTAAAAAAGGATGCCATACTTTGTCAAATGCTTTTTCTGCATCTGTTGAGAGGATCATGTGGTTCTTGTCCTTTCTTTCATTAATGTAGTATATCACATTGAGATGTGGGTCCTTTTAAAATACAAATATCCAAGAGGGGTGAATCCTGAAAACATAAATAGTATGAAAGGCATACTGCCCTTCTTTTGCCTGGAGCTGCATGGAGTACCCACGGGAAGTGGAGAAGGGGGACTTTAGGATGGGGATTGGGAGGAGGTATGTGGTATGAAGATGAACTTTGCTTCCATCATCATTTTCCCAGGATCAGCTCTTTCATGGCAGTTACTACATTTTGATACTACCTTCTCAAATATTTGAGAATTATTTTACTTTTTAGCCAAAATGTATTTTTGTGTTACAGTGAACCTAAAAGAAAATTGACAGTTTTCTGTTGCTTGTTTGCCTTCCTCCATCCCTCCCTCCCACCTCCTGATATCAAAAACAATTATCCTTTCCTCCTTCTTCTTCTTGGGGTAGTGCAAATTTATTAAGAACTTGCTTCATTGGGGCGCCTGGGTAGCTCAGTGGGTTAAGCTTCTGCCTGGGATCAAGCCCTGCACCGGGCCCTCTGCTCAACAGGGACCCTGCTTCCCCCACCACCTGCCTGCCTCTCTGCCTACTTGTGATTTCTCTCTCTGTCAAAAAAATAAATAAAATCTTAAAAAAAAAAAAAAAGAACTTGCTTCACAAAACTTGAAATGGAATTAAAACAGTCATTTGGTCATCCATGAACAGATTCCCATTAGTACCAACAAATAGTTTTCCTGAAGACATAGATAAAATGGACTGATATTTTCAAATTTTCAAATGGAGCTCTAGCAGAGAAAAAGTTCTTGGACACCTCTTTAATTCTTAAAGGCGGGTTATATTTTACATTTTTTCTTGATGCATGTTAGAATGTAAGATATAGAGAAACATTTGTTACTGCAATTAATGACAATTGAGATTAAACATTATTTCTTCAGAGACCTTACCAAATAAAGTTAATTAATAATTTCACTTGGCCAATTAACTCCATTTCCAGGATAGTGGCTAACTGAATCATCCTTCCACCCCAACTCAGACAAACACTCACACACACACACACACACACACACACACACACGCATTCATGCCATTTCTTCCCTAAGTATGGTATTAGGGAGTCAGCATAAACTGATTTCTGAGGATAATAGATCTTCTGCCTAAGAGCTTCCGGGAGAGAATTAGTGGCCTTAGGATAAAGCCCTTCCTGCAGTTCCACTTTTTAGAAAAGTAAGAATACAACAACCTACAGATAGCCTTACAGAATATACCTTGCCCTAATTCCAGCTTTATTATTTCATCTGGGGGAAGGTGGCATCCCATCACCCAACCCAAAATGGATTTTGAGTGGTGAAGTTGTCAAGATTGCTGGCAGTATCCAGTCTAAGACCCTAAGAACCTCGCCTACAGCTCTTCCTACATGCCTCTGAGAGAAGGCATATGAGCTAGATTTTCATTCAAGATTTAGTTGAGAAGTCAAAGTTTCAGTTATATGCAAATGTGATGACTGTTTGCTCTTACGCTTTAGCCAACTAGAGCACAGACACTATTATGAAATGGACAGTTTCCAGGAGTGACCTAGTGCCTGCTCATTTTAAGATGTATATATTATTATCCTTGTTGAATAAATCACTCCCACCTTGTGGGAACTAGGTACTTAACTCGGTAGATTTTTCTTAAAGCTGTGTACTTTTGATGTCTCAATAACCCCAGTGGTGTATTTAAGATCTGTACGGACTCATGACCTCTAAGGCTACTAAGGTATAGTTTTACTACTTTATACCTAGTATTAACGGATAAAAATATACTTTAAATCTGAAACGTTGGTGAGAACATACTGAACCTGCACATTGATGGGTATAGAAGGTGTTTTGGTTATTGTCAGGGCACAACATGAACAAAACCCATTGTTTCTAATTGTTAGTTGTTTGGAGAGCTAACCAATGGCATTCTGAGGCCTCATCTATCCTTCCACGGCAAATGGTGATAGGTTAGCACACTGGGTAGACTGGGAAGTTCCATTTCTATTACAAAGTTCCTTTAGTTATGGTATTGAGCCCAGAAGGGGCCTAAACCTTCCAGATCTCTTTTTCTTCTGTCCGCCCCCATTCTGGTAAATAACAGGCAATTATTGAGCACTCAGAATGTGCTAGACAGTATGCCAAATGCTTTTCATATATTATTTATTCTTATCCTCACAACAACCTAATAAGCTGGAGGTACTTGTTTTACAAATGTACAAATTGAGGTTAAACAATTTAAGATTCTTGCTTAAGAGCTGGAATTTCAGAGGGTTTTCCCCCTGCAATTGTCAGGCACTACGTGAAGTGCCAAGAGTATAAAAATAATTATGACACAGACCTTGTCTTCAAGGAGCTTATGTTAATGGAAACAGATATATTAACACATAATTTCACTTTAGTAGGATAAGTGCTTTGACAAATATGAGCATAAAAGTGATGGGGGCCTAGAGGAAGGGACTGATTATTGGAGTTAGGAAGTTCTAAGAAAGCATCCAGGAGGAAGGGAAGTTTGAGTGGACACTGGACAGTTTAACTACAGTGAACCTAGTTTTTGGGTATATTATCAGACTGCCCTAGAACTAGGAGTAGGGAACCCAAAGACAGCAACCAGAGGGCAAGTGTTTGCATCAGCCTCAACCAGCGTGTTTGTGTGTGGGTATTCCTAAGATCTGATATTTGGGGTGATAAACAATAGCTAATAAGTTCACAAACCAGAAAAAGCCAAAAAACTTGAATGCACAGGCCTGAAATATTATTAATCAGTTAAGTGTCTGAGTTCTTGAAAAGTACTATTTTATGGCTTGATTTTATTAGTACAACATTAATTTTTTAATGTTATAAAGTAGTGATGCTGGTTAATGGTTGTTTAACAAGTGAATGGATGAGAGAATTAATGATAAACAACAGGGGTCAAAAAATATTTCCACTAAAGGGCCAAATAATAAAATCTCAGGCTTCATGGCCTTATGGTCTGTTGTGAATATTCAGTCGTGTTATAGCACAAAAGCATCCATTGATATTAAAGTAAATGAATGGGTATTTTTGGTTCTAATAAAATTTAAAAAAAAGAAAAGGTGGCAGGCCAGATTTGACTGAAGGTAAAACTTGTAAGAGACAGATGTATTTGCTTCTTTAGAAATGTAGAGTTTTAAAATTCTGTGCTTAATTATGTGCAGGTGACATATCTGGGGAAGGAGCTTTTAAAGTATGTTTCTGAGGAAGTGCCCATACCTGCAGAGCCAGTCGTGGTGCCTCAACAACATCAACCTTGTCTTCCAGGTACGTGCGGACCTACAGCCATTTCTTAGTCACGAGAAAGGCACCCAAAGGTACGGAGACAGCACTGCTTTTTTTATATAACATGAAAATAACTGTCTTAATGTGAACAATTCAATAGCATTTTGTTGTTGTTGTTGTTACTTAAATTCTAGTTAGTTGACATAGAGTTCAGTATGGTTCAGGAACAGAGTTCAGTGGTTCATCACTTGTGTACAACACCCAGTGCTCATCATAACTTGTAACTTGTGCCCTCCTTAATGCCCATCACCCATCTAGCTAGCGCATCTGCCACCCACTTCCCTCCAGCAACCATCAGTTTGTTCTCGATAGTTAAGAGTCTCTCATGATTTGTTTCTCTCTTTCTCCTCCTCCTGAATGTTCATTGTTTTGTTTCTAAAATTCCACATATGAGTGAAATCTTTTCTCACTGACTTGTTTTGCTTAACATAATATTTAGTACATTCACAATGTTGTGCAACCACCACCTTTGAGTAGTTCTAAAACAACTTCCATTACCCAAATAGAAACTCCACATGCATTCAACAATCCTCTTTCTATATGCCTTCCAGTCTACTTTCTGTCTTTATGCATTTGCCTGTTCTGAATGTATCCTATAAGTGGAATCATATAACTTCCTGTGTCTGGCATCTTTCACTTAGCATAATGCTTTCAAGAGTCCTGCCGGGATGGATGTTCAGTTTCTACTTTTTGGCTGTTGGGTATATTGCTGCCGTGAGCACACGTATACATGTATTTGTACCTATTTTTAGTTCTTTTGGATAGATACGTAGGAGTGGAGTTGCTATATCATATAGTATTATATGTTGAACTTTTTGAGGAACATCCAAAATGTTTTCCACAGCAACTGAATCATTTTACATCGTATCAACAATATACAAGGGCTCCAATTTCCCCATATCCTCACCAATACTTGGCATTTTCTGTTTGTTTACAACACTGCATTTTTAACCACAGTTGATTGTAGAATTTTTTAAATGACACCTTCCTTCACAGTTCCTTTCTCTGAACCTATGCTATACTTACTTTGGGTAGATTTTTTAAAGTATCATACAGAAAGAAAAAAATGGCATTTTTTTCCCTCCTGCAGGCATGATTTGGTGAGTTTTCTAAAAGCAAGTACTAAAATAAATCTTTGCTTATTAGTGTAAACTAATGTGCTTTATCTGATGGAATAGACTTTAACCTGAGAAAACTGAAGAGAATGTAGTCTTCACCAATTAGCAGCGGATTTTGAAGATCTGGAGAGAGGCAGTGCACATTTCTGTAAAACAGACATAACTAAGGTTGTGTTACCCTTCTCTGCTGCAGCACCCCCTCTTTTTCCACTAGTGTCCCTGTCTCGGACCAGCTGGGGACAGTATAGTCAGAAAGGAGATACAATACAGGAGACGATAGTTCTGTGGTAACCAGAGTCAAGAACCAAACAGGGATTACTATCACTAAGCCCCTAACCAGGGGCTCCCCAGGGCCATTCCTTCCTAACAAACCTTAGTAATTCACTATTTATCTAACTTTATACCTGATCCACTGTAACCTCTTAGGGTCCTTCTTTGTTCTCAAAAACTGGCTCCAGAATAGGATGCATTTTCCCCAGTAGTTTGAAGATAGCCTCAAAAGTGCTTTTCATCACTTTGAGAAAACCAGTCAGGTAAGACAGAAATTATGAAGAAGTTAAAGGGTTTAAATAGGACAGAGTTCTTGTAGTAAATTCTGGTCTTTGGTTCCTAACTCTCACTGCAGCTCTACCTAATCAAAACTTGGCGTGGGGCCCAGGAACCTGAACTTTTTAAAATGATTCTTATGCAGCATGGCTATAGACTTTGAATGACTAGTAACTAGTGTCTGATTTCTTACACAGATAATAATTTGAAAACTCTTATATTCAGCCCTTCAGCTCGATCCTGCACCACACCCACTCTCATGCTTGCATGCATTGCCTGCCTCCCTCCCTCAACCTCTCGCTCTCTCTGTCTCTCTATCACACACACACACACACACACACACACACACACACACACACGAAAGCCAAGCAAAACTTTCATCCTCCTAGTTTCTAACCCCAAGAGTCAGAACAGAAATACAGGATCTTCCTTGTATCACAAAGGTTATCTCCTCAGATTTTCTAGTTCTGAGCAGGCATTTTCAACCCTAGCCATGCTTCTCCTTCCTCAAGAGGGCTCACAGTGCCCCTGCTAAGTGAGCATAAATAAAAAAATGGGTTCTGAATGGCTGCTTCTGTTTCCTGCAGTATAAACAAGTCTCTTGTTACAAATTTCTTTCAGAAATACTGTATTTTCTTTCCTTTAGTTATGTCAGAAAATGTTAATGAACTCTATGGAGGGCCCATAGGCCAGCCAGTTTCTTGTTGCCTTAATCTGGGCCTAAGAATCTGCAGGTCTCTATTGGCATTACTTTTCTCTTTTTCTTTTTTTTTTTTTTTAAGATTTTATTTATTTATTTGACAGACGGAGATCACAAGTAGGCAGAGAGAGAGGAGGAAGCAGGCTCCCTGCTGAGCAGAGGACTCTGGGATCATGACCTGAGCCAAAGGCAGAAGCCTTAACCCACTGAGCCATCCAGGCGCCCCTCTTTTTCTTTTTTTTTCTTAAGATTTTATTTATTTATTTTATTAGAGAGGGAGCATGAGCAGGGAGAGGAGGAGAGGGAGAGAATCTCAGGCAGAATTCCCACTGAGCACAGAGATCCATCCCAGGACCATGTGATCATGACCTGAATTGAAACCAAGAGCTGGATGCTTAACCTACTGAGTCACTCAGGGGCCCTCTACCTGCTGGCATTCTGTAGGCTGCTGTTGGAGTTTTACTTGAACCTATTTGATTTAAGATTCTTTTGTATGTGGTTTTGTAGTACCTGACAGAAATCCAAAGACCTGGCAAGTTAGAAAAATGTAAACTCTTTAACAAGCAAACTATCCAAGAGACAATCTTTTTCCCTCTTTTGCATATCAAAACATGGTCATGGAAATCATGGAACTGACACTCTAGAGTGCACAGAGTTTAAAGGATAAACAAGGCCATATGGATTTCATCAGCCCCCTTCAGATCATGAACATAATCGGTTCTTTTACACTTTTTTAAGATTTTATTTATCTCCGTGACAGAGAGAGACAGTACAAGCCAGGGGAGTAGCAAGGAGAAGGCAGAGGGAGAGGAAGAGGGAGAAGCAGGCTTCCCGCTGAACAAGGACCCTGATATGGGGCTCAATCCCAGGACCCTGACTGAGATCATGACTGGAGCCAAAGGCAGATGCTTAACTGACTGAGCCACGTAGGCACCCCTCTCTTACATTTTTTAATGACCACTCCAAAATAGTGTTGTTTGGAAATACAGGAATTAGGAAGAGCTATTTACATTTTCCAAAGCTAGAGTAATGATGCTTCCCAGCTAAACCACCGCAGTCCTCAATCCGGCCAAATTATTAGTAGCACACCCCTTCATTTTCAGATCTGCCTTGTTTAGATGACCCAGTACAGGAACCAAGCAAATAGATATTGGAAAAAATGAAATTTGGACATGGTAAAAAGAGAGAGAGCAACTCTTCAATTTCATTTACTTTTTTAAAAAGTTTTAAATTCCAGTTAGTTAACATACAGTGTAATACTAGTTTCAGGTATCAAATTCAGTGATTGATCATTTCTGTACATCATGACAAGTGCACTCCTTCATCCCCATCACCTATTTAACCCACCCTCTACCCCTCTCTTTTCTGGTAAACATCAGTTTGTTCTCTTTAAGAACTATATAGATCTTACATACTGTTGTCTAAATAGGCAAATCTTATGCATATCACTTTATATTATAAATAATTGCTGGTTACCTAATGTTCACCGCCTGACAGAGAAGGTCTTTGAGTTTAGAGTGACTTTTCTAAACTCTTGCTCCCTATTATATTCCCCCAAAGACTGCCAAAGTAGCTTCCCAGTGGAAGTTTATTAAATGATGTTTATTCATCACATAAATAATGAATGGATGGAAGCATAAATATGATCCTAAGGAGTGCTAATTTAAAACTGGATTTACATGTGATTGACTGTCCTCTTGAGTAGACATGCCTAGATCTCACAGGCTATAATAAATGGAGTTTGTTGTGAAGAATTCAACAAATAGTAAATGGGATTTTGGTTAGTTAGTATTATCTCCTTTATTTGAACTTTCTGCTTCTGACTGTGAGATGTAAGAGTGATGGCCCTTCACATTTTCTGAACCATTTATTTTAAAAACAGTTATATCCCTCTATCTCCCCACACTTCCTTCTCCCCCTCTTTATGAGAAATCATTAATCTGTTTAGCTTTTGTAACCATTTCCTAAACTTTGATCAAATGGTATCAACACTTCATGGGACAAATAGCAAACTCAATATCCAGTTGATTTCTACATACCATTTTGGAATTCTAGTATCAAGAAAATCCTGAGTCATGAAGATAAGTGATAAAAGTTTTTAATCTTGCCATTTTCAAGACTTTCCTCAATGAATCAGAGATGATGGAAGACCTTTTTTCTTAGTCCTGCACAGAAACTACTTAAACTGGTAACCCAGATTAGTGTGTTGGTGGACTCTAGAGTGTTACAATATGGTATATTAATACATTTGAAGGCATATATTATTTCTAACTAAAGATTTTAAAAATACAAACACCAGCCTTTAAAAAATGAAATTCTGTTGATGAAATCCTGAAGTACCTCTCCCTAAAGTCCTTAGAAGCTGTAAAATAGAGGGAATCTATGGTGCATTTTCCCTTGAAATTTCACAAGTTCCTCTCAAGCCTCAATTCTCTCTGCCTACCTGGCTGTAGTTTCTCTTCTGTGTTTTTGAGGGAATCTTCATTGATATTTCAGAATAAACTGGAGGGGAAAAAATGAACATTCCCAAACTTCTACATAATTTGTGATCACTGTGTACAGACATATCAACCTTTTCCACAGTCCTTTAAAAAGAATCTGTTAAAGTAGATGACATTTCATTATTTACCTGAAAAGTCAGTTTTTTTGTTTTTGTTTTTTTTGTTTTTGTTTTTTTTTTTGAAAAGTCAGTTTTATATATATCTATATCACCTGTCACCATAGTATTAGGACAGTCAAAGCACATTATGCCAAATGTATTCATCTAAGAAAAAAAATTATCTCCTGAAATCTTTATTTTCCTAAGCCATCATTTACTGCATATTAATTTACTGCATAATTAATTAATGTCAGTTTCTTTTGAGGGGACCTACTAACATTATTTCTTCATTTGAAGATAGAACATGCTTTTTCAGAAAAAATAGACTCTTTTTTGTTTCTAATGAAAGCTGTCCTTGCCCTACCAATAATATGTTAGAGGAAGAGTTTTCTTCTCTAAGAGTTTTCTTCTAACATATTAGAGGAAGAGTTTTCTTCATTTCAGTGAAGTTTTCTTCATTTCAGTGCTGTTACTGTGCGTCATTGCTGGTAGAAGTATGTGTAATCAAGCACACACACTCACAGGTGCTTCTGTTTTATGTGGTTAAGAATTTCTTCAAACTTAAACACGTAAGGAAGATGGGTGCCTGATAACAGAGCAGAAGGTGTTTATTTCAGCTCCTGTTTACGATTCGTGTTGTTTTTCATTCCTTTTTTTTTTAATTTTTAAAAAATATTGTATTTATTTATTTAACAGAGAGAGATCACAAGTAGGCAGAGAGCCAGGCAGAGAGAGAGGGGGAAGCAGGCTCCCTGCTGAGCAGAGAGCCCAATGTGGAGCTTGATCCCAGGACCCCGAGACCATGACCTGAGCCGAAGGCAGAGACTTAACCCACTGAGCCACCCAGGCTCCCTGTTTTTCATTACTTTAATCATAATTATTTTTCATCATCGTATCATGATTAACTTTGACCTAATTCATAAAATGGACAATACATCTACTGATAGAAGAGAAAAGAGAAGAAAACTAATTTTCTGTTGAGCACCTGCCATATGCCAGGCCCCCTGCCAGACCACTGTGTATACATTAAGCCATTGAGGAGCTTCCAACTAGTAAAACTCCAGAGTTCATGTCTGTGCAACAAAGGCAGAAAAAACATGAACACTTTACATATAAAAATTTTTTTAAAGATTTTTTTTTATTCATGAGTGGCAAAGGGAGAAGCAGGCTCCTCACTGAGCAGAGAGCCTGATGTGGGGCTCGATCCCAGTACCCTGAGATTGTGACCAGAGCCAAAGGCAGATACTTAACTGACTGAGCCACCCAGGTGTCCAGTCTCATTCCATTTTCTATGTCCAAGATAAAACTGTAAATCAGCATCAGCTTATCTTGAGAAAAAGGCTGTTTGTGGTCTAAAACACCACGGCAGGAAAAGGATGACTGAGGCTTCTGAAGGTAGTTGTACAAATTCCTCTGTGCCTCAATTTCCAATAAACCAAGAATAAAACAGTTGTGAAGATTAGATGGGAAGCTGCTGTGAAATGACTGGCTACTGGTTAACATATAGCAAACATTCAATAAATATAAGCTATTATTATTATTTCTCGCTGAAAATGGTATTAGTCTGGAAGATGGATAATAACTTTTCTAGGCCATACAAACTTGTGTGATCTCAAGCAAGTTATGAGACTTCTCAAGCCCAGTACAACTAGGAAAATAGCCATATAAGTGAGTGTGGTTCCGCTTGCTGTTCCTTGTCCCCAACAAGCACTGCACAACTAAAGAACCATTCTGCTTATGAAAGAAGTAGGGAGAAAGCCATCCTTCTCAAATAATATAACCAAATGTTAGATATTCTGCATAAGTCTCCTTGAAGTGAACTGCGAGATTCATCACTAGGCAAAAGAATAAGCTCATGCAACTATTCATGTTATCTAGTTGCCTAAATTAGCACTTCAAAATGACAGGCTAACTAGTTAGGTTAAAAATAATTTTAGCTTTCACTTTTCTTTTTCCTCTAGGTTTTTAAAAAATTTCCCTTAATAGATCAAAAGCAAAAACAATCAGGTTTATTATTTTAACTGATACTTCACTTCTGAAATATCACTAACCTATGAATTCTTTTCATTCAACCCATTTTACCTCTCTGACTCTGTTTCATCATCTGTAAAACGGGTCCAAGACCAAGATGATATATAAATTCACTTCTAACATCAAAGTTCTGCTTGTTCTCTCTCTGACAAATAAAAAAAATTAAGTCTAGGGCACCTGGGTGGCTCAGTGGGTTAAGCCTCTGCCTTCAGCTCAGGTCATGATTTCAGGGTCCTGGGATCAAGGCCTGCTTGGGGTTCTTTGCTTAGCGGGGAGCCTGCTTCCCTCTCTCTCTCTGCCTGCCTCTCTGCCTACTTGTGATCTCTTGCTCTGTCAAATAAATAAAATCTTTTTTTAAAAAATTAAGTCTATTAAAAAAAGAAAAGAAAAATGGAGTAAATTATGACTGGTCCAAAATCTCTGTGTGCTCATAGACTTGACTAGGGTCTAAGATTTTTAATAAGTAAATTTAAATATTATTTTATAAAGACAGTTTTTAATTTGTTGGCACTTCTTTAAACAGGAACTTCCAGAGAGTCAATGCAAAGCATTCCACATTATCTACAAATAAATGAAGTACTATTAATCAGCAATCAAGAATTTCTCCCATGCCATATAATGGATCAGCATTGGAAGTTCTATGTGGAATGTGAAGAGCTAACATTCTAAAGCCTTGTTTTCATAGTAACTTATTAGACATTTATTCATTAACCCACATTCATATTTTATGGGCTGGAGGGCCTATTTTAACATACCCTTCATGAGTTGCTACTTAAAATGTGTGTTTACCATTGTAAGAAAAGATATAACTTGAACTATTATTGTACGATTAATACCTTTTTGCTATTGAAATAAAGGCATTTTTGAATTAAACCATATTGATTCTCTGGCTTTGATTTTACGAACATAAATGTAAATCTAATCTTTCAATCAACACCTCTACCTTTGTATAAATAACAGTTGTTCCTTAAGGGAAGTAAGGATAAAAAAAGAGTGATAATTGGTCCGTAAAAGGCCCAAATAAAGTGAATCTATTTAAAATGAGAATTTGATGTCCAAATAACCAAAATGTAAAATTATCAAAAAGGTTTATTTTAAATTCCATAAAATTTAAATTTAGCATAAATAAATTTTAGCATAAATAAATTTTATTTATTAACTGTGATAAGTCATAAAACAAAAATGAATCAAATGTCGATTTGGGGGCTGATTATTTTAAATAGGATACTTCACCTTTGACTTTTGGTACATTATCATCATGAAGATTCTCTTTTCTTTTTTTTTTTAAGAAAGATATTTTTTGTAAAAGAAACTTGGTAAGTTTTCTTAAGGGTCTGTTTTCCTCCTTTGGTTGCCATTTTATTCTTTATGTGTCACCATCTCAGGCACCCAGAGAAGCTGTTTAACTTCATGGCTTGAGTCCATCCTTTCTTTCTCATTTGGGTAAAGAAGTTAAGCTGTGATAAAAAAAAGTAACTCTCACAAGTGCTAGACTTTGGGATAAGATATATTGTTGTTAATTTTTATTTTTTCAGTGTTCCAAGATACTTTATATACTACACCCAGTGCTCCATGCAATATGTGCCCTCCTTAATATTCACCACTAGGCTCACCCAACCCCTCTCTCCCTCCCCCTCCCACTAAAACCCTCAGTTTGTTTCTCAAAGTCCCCAGTCTCTCATGGTTCATCTTCCTCTCTGATTTCCCCAGTTCACTTTTCCTTTCTTTCTCCTAATGTCCTCCATGTTATTCCTTATGTTCTACAAGTAAGTGAAACCATATGATAATTGACTTTGCTGCACTTACTTCACTCAGCATAATCTCCTGGCACAAAAACAGACACAAAGACCAATGGAACAGAGTAGAGAGCCCAGATATGGACCCTCAACTCTATGGTCAGCTAATCTTTGACAAAGCGGGAAAAAATATCCAATGGAAAAAAGACAGTCTCTTCAATAAATGGCGCTGGGAAAATTGGACAACTACATACAGGAAGAATGAAACTCAGCCATTCACTTATACCATACACAAAGATAAACTCTCAATGGGTGAAAGACCTCAACGTGGTACAGGAATCCATTAAAATCCTAGAGAAGAACATAGGCAGTAACCTCTTCGACACTGGCCGCAGCAGCTTCTTTCAAGACACATCTCCAAAGGCAAAGGAAACAAAAGCAAAAATGAACTTTTGGGACTTCAAGATAAAAAGCTTCTGCACAGCAAAGGAAGCAGTCAACAAAACAAAGTGGCAACCTACAGAATGGGAGAAGATATTTGCCAGTGACGCTACAGACAAAGGGCTGAAATCCAAGATCTATAAAGAACTCCTCAAACTCAACACCCAAAAAACAGATAATCAAGTCAAAAAATGGGCAGAAGACATGAACAGACACTTCTCCAAAGAAGACATACAAATGGCTAGTAGACACATGAAAAAATGTTCATCATCATTAGCCATCAGGGAAATTCAAATCAAAACCACATTGAGATACCACCTTACACCAGTTAGAATGGCAAAGATTAACAAGACAGTAAACAACAAATGTTGGACAGGATGTGGAGAAAGGGGAAACCTCTTACACTGTTGGTGGGAATGCAAGTTGGTGCAGCCACTTTGGAAAACTGTAGAGATTTCTCACAAAATTAAAAATAGAGATACCCCATAACCCTGCAATTGCAGTACTGGGTATTTACCCCCAAAGATACAAATGTAGTGAAAAGAAGGGCCATCTGTACCCCAATGTTCATAGCAGCAATGGCCACAATTGCCAAACTGTGAAAAGAGCCAAGATGCCCTTCAACAGGCGAATGGATAAAGATGTGGTCCATATATACAATGGAATATTACTCAGCCATCAGAAAGGATGAATACCCATTTTTGTATTTTTTTATATTAAATATACAGAATCTGAAGTATCTTTGGAATATATAGGGAACTGGTTAACAGTTGCCTGCAGGTAGAAAAATCATGGGGCTAGACAGCTGAGAGGAAAGGGGGACTTTAAACTACATGTGCTCTTTGGCAAATTTTGAAGTTGATTATATGTGTGTGTTCTTACTGTTAAAAGTTTCAATTATCTGAAAAGAAAGCACCTGGAAAGGTTTCATATTACTAAAAGTGTAAAGATGTCAGATCATTTTTTATTCTTGTGAGAGTCCTCTGAAAATGTTTAGGTTAGAATGCCCCTACAAGTTGTAATATTTGAGAACTGACAAGATTATTACGCCATCATTTTCTTAGACTTCCCTATTTTTCTAATTCTTGAATAATGTACATGAGGCGGTCTATTTGGCTTTTATTGCTTAAGAAGATATTTAAAACATGACTCCTTTGCAAAGGAGTATGTATTAGCATGGGAAGTCGTGTATATAAATGAAAAAAATGCACATTGTTAAACAGTGGTTAATGCAAGTCCTGACTGGGGTGCCTAGGTGGTTAAGTGTCTGCCTTGAGCTCAGGTCATGATCCCAGGACCCTGGGATCGAGCCCCACACTTCTCCCACTCCCCCCTGCTTATGCTTCCTCTCTCTCAAATCTTTTTTAAAAAAATGTAGAAGTCCTGATTTTGTTTTAAATAAAAAATGTGCCTTTGAATGTGTGTATAATATATATAGTCATATAAATATGCATGTATTGGGCACCTGGTTGGCTCAGTGGGTTAAGCCGCTGCCTTCGGCTCAGGTCATGATCTCAGGGTCCTGGGATCGAGTCCCGCATCGGGCTCTCTGCTCAGCAGGGAGCCTGCTTCCTCCTCTCTCTCTGCCTGCCTCTCTGCCTACTTGTGATCTCTCTCTGTCAAATAAATAAATAAAATCTTTTAAAAAATATATGCATGTATTTATATCATTTATGCTATATATACTTGATGAGTCATGAAATGTGTACTTGTATATATGAACATGTGTGTGGGGTGGGGGTAGAGGTATGTTGAATAAAAGGTCTGGAATGCCACCAAGAAAATGATTTGCCATGTCTGCCCCTAAGGGAGTTGAACTGGGAAGTGTGGAAGGATACTTCTGCGGTGTACTTTCAACTTAAGAAAACACACATTTCTTTTGAAACTTGAAAAATATTTTTTAAAGAATAACTTAAAAAGGTATTTTGCTTAGTTATTACAATTTACAAAAGTCATATACTGTAAGTTTATAGTACAAGAGCTTGAAGATCTGAGTTTCCATGTTAATGATCAAATTCTTAAATTTCCTAAGCCCATTAAAAAATGTATACCCTAACTGGTAAGTAACAAAATATCCGGTGCCCTTGTGGCATGCTTGGTGTTGCCCAAACTAAACAACAAAAGGGTCTACTCCAACCAGGGCTAGAGTCCAGAGAGCTATGTCACACCATATAATCCCTGAAAGAAGACAACATTTTGGGTGCTAGATGTCTTGTCTTTTCTGGGTTGAAACCCTCAAACTTCTGGCCATAAGCCATATAAGGGACCTCTAATAATAGCTAATAATTCAATCTCCTACATGATACTTGTATCCTTTCTATAACATTAACTTGAATACCCCTGGGATACTCCATACACAACAAGGAAGCCTATTCCCTTTCAGACAGGTATTCCTGTGTTAGAAAGGTGGAACCACAATGTCCCAGGCTTCACAATCCTGTTAGGATAAAAATACTTCTGTTGTGGCAGCTGGGTGGCTCAGTGGGTTAAAGCCTCTGCCTTCAGCTCAGGTCATGATCCCAGGGTCCTGGGATCGAGCCCCACATTGAGCTCGCTGCTCATTAAGGAGCCTGCTTCCCTTTCTCTCTCTGCCTGCCTCTGCCTACTTGTGATCTCTGGGTGTCAAATAAATAAATAAATAATCTTTTAAAAACAAAAAAATTAAAAAATACTCCTGTTCATGAATTGAATTATTATGGCACAGACTTCCACTGGCCTGATTGCTGAGAAGGGCCAACCACACATCGTGTCCTTTTCTCCTCAATTTCTCTTTCATTTGTTTCCTTTCAACTTACCTCCTGAGTTCAGTCATTTGTCAATGTGTACCTAGACTATATGCAACTGGAATTTTGCCCCATTTCAACCCAGTTCTTTACTTTATAAAACCTATGGCATGCTATGCCAAATTATTCTTTTTTTTTTTTTTTTTTAATTTGTCATAGAGAGAGAAGCGAGAGCAAGCACAGGCAGACAGAGCGGCAGGCAGAGGCAGAGGGAGAAGCAGGCTCCCTGCCAAGCAAGGAGCCCGATGTGGGACTCGATCCCAGGACGCTGGGATCATGACCTGAGCCGAAGGCAGCTGCCTAACCAACTGAGCCACCCAGGCGTCCCTATGCCAAATTATTCTTAAAGATCTTTTCCTTCCCTGCTGCTACAAAAGTAAAATCTAGGCCCAACATTCAAGACCCACTATTCTCTGGCCCTAAAATAACCTTCCAGCTTCATCTCCCAATCATCTCTAACTTTTGACTCACTTTTAAGAGGAATTCATCCTTTAGTATCCCTGTTATAGTCCAAATTGTATCCCCTCAAAATTCATATATCGAAGTCCTAATCCCTGAGATCTTAAAATGTGACTATATTTAGAAATAGTTCCTTTAAAGAGGTGGTCAAGTTAAAATACTTTAGGTCAGTAAGTTAAGTCCCAATATAATCTATTGTCCTTATATGAAGAAATTGGACACACCAAGGAATACCAGAGATGCACATGCACAAATAAACATCGTGTGAGGACACAGTGAGAAGGCAGCCATCTACACACCAAGGACGCAGAGCTCAGAATAAGACCCAAACTGTCAACTCCTTAATCTTGGATCTCAACACTGCAGGACTATGAGAAATAACTTTCCATTGTTTAAGCCAACCAGTATGGGATATTCCTTTAAGGCACTTCAAGCAGGTGAATACAATCCCTAATTCTCCCATACATTTGCTTATACTATTTAGAATATTCCTTCTCCTGCCCATCGATGTGTTCTTTATTCTTTGAGCCCTCTCCTCATATAGGAACTCATGTATTGCTGTCTCAGATCATCCCCATCCAAGCACTTAATATTTACAGATTGGTACTATTAGTTTTCATACCTTTTCTCCCCAGAGTAGCTGGGAAACTGAGCAAGATCAGGCTTAGAGTTTTATACTTTATTTCCTGTAAAATATCTCAAGCATACTAGATGCTCAAGAAATACCAACCAGTTAGGATGTTTCAGGCACAATAACAGAAAACCCCACTCTAAATGGCTTAAGCAATAAAGAAAACGTATTACTTCCTATAACAAGTCCAGATGTAGAAACTTCAGAGTTGGTTCGTTCTTCAACTCAACATTGTAACTGTTGCTTCTATCTTGCTTCCAGCTCCGTTCACAATGCCAAGATGGCTCTACTGTTACAGGCAGGAGGACAAACAGAAACAGCATCATTAGAAGAAAAGAAATATTTTCTTCCAATGCGCATCTTTTCTGGACACCATCGCCAACTCCTGGACATTGTGTATCATTGGCTAGAATTGTACCATCTGCCCATTTGTAAATCAGTCACTGACCAGGGAAGTGGGGTTAATCTGACCGTCCAAAAGGAGTAAGTATATGCCCCGGATTGGGGGAGTGCTTAGTTAGCTGTACAGATTCCACACTCTGACAGTAAAAAAAACAAAACAAACAAATAAACAAAAAAATCCGACAGAAATAAATAAATGTGGAAGGGGAGAGGTGGGACTGAGAGCAATATTTATCGAGCACTTTATTTATTCCAGTCATTATTATAGAATTAACTCATTTAATTCCTCACCATACCCTATGAGGGAGGAGATCTTATCTGCATTTTACAAATGAGGGAACAGAGGTACAGGGTGAAGTAACTCAACCCAAAGTCACACAGCTACCCAGTGCTAAAGTGGGGATTCAAACCTGGTTGCTGGCTTCAGAACTCATGCTATCAGGCGTCATATAGTTCCTCTTTCTCAACCAAAAGTTTCTGCCTGGATATATATGTTAAATGATGCAAAGAGTGTTGACATCATCCTGAGTGATGATGACCCTATTGACTCCTTCCACCCACACACTCTGAGGGAGTCAGTGTTTGCTCACTTCGGTGAATGACAGGTAGTGTCAGGCCAGACAGACAGAGGTGGAAAATGGAAGGCAGAAGTCTTACTGGATGAGTCATGATATGAACACATGGGTATCTGCTCTTGGGCTCTCTCTTTTTCAATCTAGGGTATTCCAGGTATAAAAATTAGTAAAGCAAATTCATCTGAGGTATTGCCCAAACTCAGTTTTCATGGAGAACTATCCTGTTGTTGTTAAATGAAAGCATGTGCCCATACAACCTGGACTTTAAGTCCCTTCAGATGCTCAGTATGTGGAGAAGTAACAGTACCCTCCATGGGTTTCTTTGGACTCCCTGTCCTATTTCCCCTCAGCTCATTTATGTTGAAGCCTATTTTACGGAAGGAAACTGGACACATATCACTCTTAAACAGGTTAAAGCCAAGAGCTATAGTAAGCTTCTGCTTGAACTCCATCATAAGGTTCTCCTGTCCCTAATTCTTCTACCACCTAAATAAGAGGAACGGAATTTGAGGCCATGTCAGATCAGCTTGTCTCAATCTTAACTTAAGCCCTGAATACAGGCTGCATGGTCAACCTTAAATTCCTTGGACATATTTGTAACTTCATATTCTTTCATTTAGGCTACTTTGGCAGGGGCTTTAAAGTAGGAACAGCAGTAGGGAATTTGGGTAAATTGGAAGGGGAGGTGAACCATGAGAGACTATGGACTCTGAAAAACAGTCTGAGGGGTTTGAAGTGGTGGGGGGGGTGGGAGGTAGGGGTACCAGGTGGTGGGTATTATAGAGGGCACGGCTTGCATGGAGCACTGGGTGTGGTGAAAAAATAATGAATAATGTTTTTCTGAAAATAAATAAATTGGGAAAAAAATAATAAAATAAAGTAGGAACAGCACATGAAAACATTTGAAGCTGTAATGTAAATAGTGGTATTTCTAAAAGTAAAAGCAGTTAACATTTCTGTTTTTAGATTTTCACAAAGACACCTTAACATTCCATGATGTCTGACAGTTTGGCTGAGGTAAGAAGCTGGGTCATGTCCTTCAAAGCCAGAGGTGCGGAAGTGGTGAGGCAGGTTACCAGCTGGTGGGGGAGCCTCACTAATCACCCAACAGCTGCAGCCACACACAGCATATTTGTTCTCTGTTCATTTTGCCTACACATTAACTGTCCTGAGATGATTACACAGAGCAAAACAAAAATTATGTTTCTTTGTGTACAAATGGCTCAAAACCAAAAAATGCTGGTGTGGATATGGAGAGGTTTAAGAAAGTTTTGACACCTCTTTGCCAAAATGTGTGTGTGTGTATCTCTAGGATAAATAAAAGAGTAGATAGTCATATTTGGAAGAACCCAGCTGTGTGCCACAAATTATTTTATGTGTAGTCATGTGAGCCCAGAGAGCCCCTAACTCTCTCGAATTGTGGATGTCCTTTTTCTTTAGATCCAAGTGGAATGACTTGAGCTGCATAGTCAACATAAGGGCAGAGTCCACGACCACCCCATTTTATGTCCCTCTGCTCTTGTTTCTCTACATTTTCCCAAGAAGGGACCTATGTTCCCCACTCTACAGCATTTCTATGACACCCTGTCAGCCTCCTTATCAGCTTGGTCCTTGGACATTGCTCTCAGCCACTAGAGCTCTCCCCACCTCACACACCCTTCTGCCTCATACTATTCTCACCCAGTTGTCCTTCCCCCAAAGCACCACCCACCCAGCTCTCCTATGAAGCCTGGTAAAGGGGAAGGAGTCCTAGCACAGCACAGCACAGCACAGCACAAAACTGAATTACTAGACATGACCTCTGCCTAGGGAGCTTCTCCTTGATGACCTTCTCATCAGAGCCTGTCTTGACTGAAACAGTACAAGAGAGTGGACATGAGGGCAGGCAGTGGGCCAACATCCTGGCTCTACCACCCTCTAGTTACAGAACTTTGCGGCCCTCTCTAGGGTTACAGAACCTTGTTACCCCTCCATCTCTGTAAATGGGACTAGCAATGTGCCTCCCTCCCAGATGTTTGTTAGGATTAAATGAGGTAGACTCTGTAAAGCAGGCATCAGCCACTGTGGCTGGCAAAGAGTGATTGCTCAAAAAATGATAGCTGTTGTTATTATGAGGGGTAACTTGCCCAGGCTCCCCTCCCTAAACCTCTAATAACAATCTTGCCACACCACACACACACACACACACACACACACACACTACACCCCTATACTTATTACTGCAGAATCTTTGAGAACAAGTCTGGGGATCAGTAATTTCTTAAACTCCCCACGTGACTTTAATATGCAGTCACACTGAGAACCACTGCTCTAGACTCTGTCCACGTTGCCCCCTTCCCTCTCCTGGGCCACCTGTCATCTTTCTTTCTCTAGGCATTCAAGAGAAACTCAGTATTCTCCTATGCATTCTACCATTTTGTTAAAAGCACAGCATTTTTGCTCTCTATGACTCACCCTAATCACCTAGGCTATGCCCAGGGGGCCTTGGATTTCTCACCTTCCATATACTATAATTGTTTTCTGCTCTAACCATGAAGTATATGAGATTTTATTCAGTTGTCGCTTTAGATAACATTTTTTTACAATAGCAAGAAGTTACTATAGTTGTCCCCAAATGGAGTTATTGTGTAAGTTTCTGCACGTTTCTTCTAGACTAGGAGATCAAGGATTCCAGCTGCGTGACATAAGCTGGAAGCTAGAGGGGCACAACTTAGTAACATACTTGGAGCACTTACAAAATATTTCTACAAAATATTTTCAGCCTTGGGAATGCTTTAGAATCACCCGGTGAATGTTAAAACCTGGCCCAAATCCAGGACCCACCCCCAAAGATTCTAATTTCATGGATCTGGAGTAGTGTCTGTGCTGTCAGGATTTTTTCATCTCTCCCAGATGATTGCAGTGAGCAGCCACTGATCTTTGGAAACTAATCTCGTCACTTCACTTTTTTCTCCCAACCACCACCAATCATTGCATTAATCCCATGTTTCCCCCAACTACCCCTTTAAAAGAATTAGTTGGGATGCTTCTTAAGAATACAGATTCCTGGGCCCCACTCGAAGCTTCCTGAATCAAAATGTCCATACAAGTCTTATCAGGCAAATGTGAGAAACACTGTTTTAATTCAAGTTGTCTTGGGCCATTTTCCATTGATTAATATGTACTCAATTTATTTAAAAAATATTTAATGAGCACCTAACATATGCCCAACATTGTTTTAGTTGTAATATAGCAAAAAAACAAGACAATTCCATGTCCTTACGGATACTATGTCTAGGAGCAGAGTAAACAAGGCAACAACCCAATTTCTGATAGTGACCAATGTCATAAAGGCCCTGGAGAAAGATAAAGGGCTAGAAGGTGATATGAAGTTACTGTAGGGCATTACTTTTAAAGGGGTGGCAAGCTAAAGCCTGGTTTTGAGAAGTTGCATCGGAACAGTCAACCGAGTGATAAGAAATTGCTTAAGAATTCTATTGCAGCCCCACTTATACCATTTTTAATCTTCTGAATTAGATGGGCTTTTCTTCA
Source organism: Neogale vison (assembly GCF_020171115.1). Classification (NCBI taxonomy): domain Eukaryota; kingdom Metazoa; phylum Chordata; class Mammalia; order Carnivora; family Mustelidae; genus Neogale; species Neogale vison. The sequence goes on from NC_058091.1 coordinate 215,670,915, forward strand.
AGGTCAGGGACCGTCTTCTATATTTTTGTATTCTCCTATAGCAACCAGTATAGCACTTTGCACAAGCAAGAACTCAGTGAATCACACTAGACTCAAAAGCAGTTCATCCTTAAATATACCTTTGAGGACAACCCGCAGAGGATACAGTAAGTTCCCTGCTTACTTAGTAAAGGAAAATCCAGTAAAACACATTCAATCATCAGAGACTCAGTCCAAGGCTAGAATCTCTGCTTGCTTCCAGCTGTAGCCACAGTTACAGATTCTTATTAGAAAGTCCTTAAAACCTGCCAAGATCTGGTCCTCTGTGCATGACTCTGCACTGATGAGATCAGACACTAAGTTGTGATTATCAGTTTTTGCCAACTTATTTTGTGATATAATTTATGGTCTTTTGTATTCAACTTCTCACCCATGTCTCTGTGTGCCTTCGAGTTCCATTCAACCCCTATTTTTGTAAGATGATCTGCTGAGTTTTCAGAAGGCCACAGTATCCTATTATGTCTCTGAAGGCCAAAAGAGATTCTTTAATACAGTCAAAAATCACCAGAAGTTTTAGGGAAACCAATTCGGATGTCTGGGGGAGGTTTATCACAATTCCAGTTTGGAATTCACATGTCTTTGAGGAAGGCTTTTCATTTCTTACAGGATTACCATGTTCTTCAAATGCTTTCCTTGGGCCAGGAACAGCACAACCAGTACTGGAAGGCTCTCACCCAGGGTGAAAGCTCACTTGGGGCAAGGGAATTCCTGAACAAGGACTATTGAGGCCAATGTGTTTCATAACAATTCTACAACTGATTTGCTGTTTGACTTGGGCAAGTTACTTGCCCCTCCATTGAGCTCCAGAATCCTTGTAAGATATGCTGTCCTTTTCTCTATGGACACTCAGGATTGTCACAAAGACAAATGAAATTAACGAAAGGAAAGAGCACTATAAAGCATGTTCATTGCTATGGCATTACCACATACTATTATTATAGCCAAAGTAGCACACTTATACAGTAAGTGTTCACAACTGTTCAGTTTCTCATGTCTGCAATGAAATTTCAGAAGTAAGATTCTGCCTGGCACACATACTGCCCTTAGGGCTGTGCTTTTGATAAGCCTTCCTGATTCATCTTTGCTTTCCTTCAAGGACATGCTTAGAACCCTCTGCTTGGAGTAAAGCCCTTTAGAGGTGTCCTCAGTGACTCTGCCCCCTTGGCTGAATTCTTGGGCACAGCTCTCATTTGGCCCATGGGATTGTCATTTGGCCCCAGTCAGTTGGCTCTTGATATCTCCTGTCTTGCTGCTAAATTACATTCTGGGTATAGAGACTCTATCTGTAGGTACAGTGTCTTACTCTGAGGAGAGGGCCTGTGATTTATACCTCTTTGCATTCTTAGCTCAAGCATTTTCATTAACAACGATTTTTAGAGATGCTACTGGGTTGAATAGTGTCTCCCCAAAATTCATGTCCACCCAGAAGCTGTGAACATGACCTTATTTGGAAATAGAGTCTTTGCAGATATAAAGGAGTTAGGATGAGGTCATACTGGATTAGGGTAGCCCTACATCCAACGTCTGGTATCCTTAAAGAAAAGAGAAATTTGGACACAGAGGAGACCCAGACAAAGAATGCAGTGATGGAAGCAGAGGCTGGAGTGATGCTTCTGCAGGCCAAGGAATGCCAGGGAGGGCCAGCAACCACCCGAATCAAGGAAGAGGCAGAGAAGGATTCTTCCCTTGAGCTTTTAGAGGGAGTGTGGCCCTGTCAACCCCTTAATTTCAGGCTTCTAGCTCCAGAATTGTGAAAGACTACATTTCTGCTGTTTTAAGTCACCCAGTTTGTGGTCATTTGTTACGCAGCCCTGGGAGACGAATCCAGGAATGCTGAGCATTTTGTCAAGGGTAGGAGAGGCCTGCAGGCCAGAGTAAAAAAGACCATATCCAGCCTTGGATAGTTGGCTTTTAGAAGACCTCGGGCACTGTTTTAAGGGAAGGGAGTCATTGAAGGCAGTGAAAGCAGAAGATAGGGAAAGAGCTGGTATGGTCAGAATACAGAACAATCCAAAACAATGTTTACACATTTGATGTTAAAGGCATTTTCAAGGTCCCCTCATAGAAACAGTTTGCTTTTTTTTTTTTTTTAAGATTTTATTTATTTGACACAGAGAGAGAGATCACAAGTAGGCAGAGAGGCAGGCAGAGAGAGGGTGGGGGAAGCAGGCTCCACGCTGAGCAGAGAGCCCGATGCGGGACTCGATCCCAGGACCCTGAGACCAAGACCTGAGCCGAAGTCAGAGGCTTAACCCTCTGAGCCACCCAGGTGCTCCGAAACAGTTTGCTTTATGACAAAAAGATGGATCTGGGATTTGGAGACAGGGGAGCAAGTGAATGAAGAGATAACGGCTTATATGATATATTCAAAATAGGATCAACCCTATGTGAGTGTGGAATTATGTGAGTGTGGATTTCACAGCACCGCTTGCTTGAGATCATTGGATGCTCCCATGTGTGGTGTGAACTGGTGTGAGCTAGTGTGAGCTGGGGCTGATGTGTGCTGGCGGACCACTTGAATTCCAGGATAGAGGGCTCGGTTCCCTCCATTGTTCACAACCTGGATACTTGGGACAGACCCCCCGGGTCTGAGTTCTGGCTATTCCACTTACTGGCAAGTTATCACACTTCACTTGCTTCCTTTCTCACGTGTAAAATCAGAATAGAAACAGCACCTCCCTCCTAACTCTGTGAGGATTGAAGGAGTCTACATAAGTTGCTTAGAATGGCACCCAAGATGAATGATAGAAGCCTCACTTGCTTTTCTCGTCATCATCGTCGTCCTGTGCAGATGAGGGAGAACAGAAGGGTGAGTTAATTGACCTTAAAGACTCTTGCAGTAAATGGAGGTCCCACTGGGGAAAAGGAGGTAAGTGCAAAGCAGACATTTACTTGAAAATGTCTGCTTGAAAATACTCCCTCCCCTGGCCAGAGAATTTTTTAAAAGGCAGAGTTGTCTCCAAGTTTCTACTACTGTGGACAGACTCAGGATACTGGGAGTAAAGGATATGGCGTCCTATGTAGTGCTCCCATTTTGGGATTCATGGGGTGTCGGGGCCTGCTCCTATCTGACTCTCCACCAACCAGCCAGGCATATAGCATGCCCTTAGTCAACATAGACGGACAGAGGAAGGAAGGAACAAACTTGCCATGATTGACTTACCTTGTGCCCCTCCTGTTCTATAAAGCAGGGCCTAGGATCCTCTGGCCCCGAAACAAACAGGAGTGCTGCAAGAGACTTCTGGAAGTATGGCAATTGCCAGCACAGTTAGTAAAGTATCTGAAACAGGTAAAGGGAAGAAGACTCCATTTTTAGAAGGGTTCCATCTCTGCTGTTTTCCTGCTAGGTCCCATTTATTCATGTTTTATTTTTGGCATCGAAATAAACCAGAGAAGTATGTTCCCACTCCAAGGGGGAAACAAGAAAGTTAGTCATTCTGAGTTTTGCACTAGGCCCTCAAACACCTGATAACATCTACCCGGATCCCAAACACTTTAGTGTTGAACAAACCTGAGAAGACACTGGCATCAACGCCCTGTACCTCCCATGACTTATAAAATTAACACCTATTAATAACCTGTCACTCACCTTCCACGAGATTACTGAAGGAACAGGTACCCTGCACTCCTTTCCAATAGAAATCCCTAAACCCAAGCAACCACTAGATTTATTCACCTTTTGGAGTCTACCAGACACACTCTCTCTGCTCTTCTCTGTACTCAGGTATTCAGTAAACTCTGTTTTCGCTTTCTCCTGGCAAGCATTTGGTCTTCATCTTGCCTGTAGACTTGGCTGATTTGTAGGACCCCCCACTCTGAGTCCTCAGACTAGTCTGCCTGCATCACGCCCACAACACAAAATTGATGTATTTCAATACTGCCCAATTGGTTAAGCGCGTCTGTGCTTGCTTTCAATTATTCAGTGAGCAGGGTTGGCACTGGATCCTGTGCCCTCAAGGCTGCCGCCCTCACCCCCGCTTTAGGGTGAAGAGGGGGCTGTAGAGTGTCTATTTGGCATGTAGGCACTGATTGAAAAACAACTTTGTACCCTATTTATTGGCCATAAAGCTCCACCTTCCCACGCTGTTCCTAGATATTTCTCCAAGCTGCGTGGGACACTGTCCCCGGCTCGCCAGGCGATTCCTGCAGGGAATGAGAGCCAGGCGATTCCTGCAGGGCCAGAGCCCCACAGAGCACAGCCTTGGGGAAAAGCAAGGAGTCGCAGATTTTAGTTTGCCTTGTCACCTCCCTCTGAGCGACTTCGGGCAAGTCTTTTGGCCCTCCCGACCTGGGATCTTGTGTGTTTCCTGCGGGGAGGAAAACGAACCTGGATGACACTCAGAGCAGCGCGGCTCAGCCGGAGTGCAGTGCGTCGCGCGCGCCTCGGAACTTTGTCCCAAGCGTGGAGCGGGACCCGGGAGTGCAGGGGCGGGGAGCTCCCGCGGCAGGAGCACGGCGACGGCGCTCCTCCTTTCTCCACGTCACGGGGGCCGCTCGCCGCTCTCCCACCCCCGGCCGAGGGAGAGCAACTCCCTAGCAGGGCGCGCCGCCGAGTTGGCGAAAGGGGAGGAGGCGGGAGCGAGCCGCCGCAGCCGCGGAGAGGCCGGGATCCCGGAGCGTAGCTCGAGGACCCCGCCGGGGTGGCCTCTGCAGCCGCGGGGACCCCGCGTTCGGGGCTCCCCTGCTCCCTTTCGTAAGTCGACTTGGCCACGCAGGCCAGTGAGGAACGCCCGGGGCCGGGGTGCAGAGCTGTCCCGCGGTGGCGGGTGCGGGGCTCGGATCCCAGCCGCGGGGTGGCCGGGACGCCGGGACCCTTACCCCCTCGAGACTTTCACTTTCCCGCTGGGGAAAACTTGGGCGCCGCGTTGCTCTCGGGGGTGAGAGCTGGGGCGCCGGCCCCGGGGTGCCGCATCGGGATCCCGGGCTGAGCCCCCGCCTGGCTGCGCGCCTGCCGGTGCCGGCGCGCAGATGGAGCCCGGAGCTACTGTGGGCGACCCTGCCGCGCGCCAAGCGGACGCCGCAACTTCGGGAACCCGCGCGGCGGCCGGGAGTCGCGCAGCGTGTGCGCACCAGGGTTTCCCCAGACTCTGCCGGAGCGGTGAGGACGCGGCTCCGGCATGCGCCCTTTCCCGAGGCGGGGGTCGCGCAATCTAGGACCTCCCGGCCGAGGCGCCAGGAAGAGCCGCTCAGGTGAGAGACGCCGAGAGGCAGGGTCACGACGCTCGCTTTTCCCGACTAGCCCGCCAGCTTCGCCCCAGCCTCGGGCGGAGCGACGCTGCGGGAGACCCGGCCATGGGCGTCCTCTCCCGGGGTAGGCGGGAGGTGAGTGGGCGGGAGTAGACGCGGTGCTCGGGAGTGGGCTGCTCCAGTGGCTTCTCCGTTAGGACTAGGTGCTTGGCGGGGGGAGGGAGAGGGTGTCTTACCAGTTTGGGGGTCGGAAGCTGCGGGGCGGACCTCCCGGCGGTGCCCTCCCAGGGACTGGCTTCTGCGCTTTTTTAAGGTCAAGTTTTCCTGCCGCAGAGCTGACCGGGACGTCCCCCCCGGCGAGGTGGCAGCGCCTCTCATGCAGACTAGGAGCCTCCGGGGATCCGAGCCAAGAGGTCTGGACACTCAAGTCAGTTTACCATCTTAGGCGAACAGGGCGAGTGAACGGGCATTGCTCGTTAAGTTTTAGAACCGAATTTCCTGTCTTTGGGAGGTTTTCGGGGTCATTGTAGCCTGGGAAACTTGGGCTTTTACCCCCTTACTGGGCATGCGAAGAGGTGGTGTTAGCCCTTAAGCCCATATTCTTTCCTCTTCTCATCCGTAAAACTGAAGAGCAACAAACCAGAATACTGTGGGAATCAGGAATAATATTAAGTATCCATGCAGTTTGGTAGGCATAGAAGTCACCCTTTTTGATCCTACACGCGTAAAACGTACCCTTATTTTTTTTTAAGATTTTATTTATATGATAGGTGGATATCACAAGCAGGCAGAGAAGCAGGCAGAGAGAGAGGAGGAAGCAGGCTCCCTGCTGAGCAGAGAGCCTGATGCGGGGCTCCATCCCAGGACCCTGGGATCATGATCTGAGCCAAAGGCAGAGGCTTTAACCCACTGAGCCACCCAGGCGCCCCAAAACGTGCCTTTATTAAACTACTTATCAGCCTAAGGCGTTCTAGAACCCAGGGTCCCTTTTTTTTTTTTTTTTTTTTTTTAATTTATTTGAGAGAGAGAGACAGTGAGAGAGAGCACGAGCGAGGAGAAGGTCAGAGAGCGAAGCAGACTCCGCATGGAGCTGGGAGCCTGATGTGGGACTCGATCCCGGGACTCCAGGATCACGCCCTGAGCCGAAGGCAGTCGTCCAACCAACTGCGCCACCCAGGCGTCCCCCCAGGGTCCCTTTTGACAGCTTTTTTGGACGGTGTCTTGAGGAAGTAAAATCTTAAAAAAAAAAAAAAAAAAAGTTAATTATTGCAAAGAACATTTTCTGTGTTGCACTTTCTAAGGATCTGGTACTGTCTGAGAAATGACTAATTAGGATGCTGTTGGATTATCTTCTTTTATTAGCGTATAAACAATAGCCAAAGAATTCGGTTGTATGGTAGTAACTTTCAAAAACTGATAGGAGAATGGGGGGGGGTTCCCCTCCTGTTTAGTACTTGTACTCATTCCAAAGTTTACAGTAATTTGCTAAGTGCCAGAATAATCACTGCCGAGTTAGGTAGGGGTGAATGGCATAATTGGGGAATAGGTCAAAGTTGGCACGTGATGACATCATGCTAAGAAAGTACTCTCAAGACAGGCAAGCAGTAAATAGTTATCAATCTGCCTTTTTTTTTTTTTTTTGATTTTATTTATTTGACAGAGAGAGATCACAAGTAGATGGAGAGGCAGGTAGAGAGAGAGAGGGAAGCAGGCTCCCTGCTGAGCAGAGAGCCTGATGCGGGGCTCCATCCCAGGACCCTGGGATCATGATCTGAGCCAAAGGCAGCGGCTTAACCCACTGAGCCACCCAGGCGCCCCATCAATCTGCCTTTGAACGAACTCAGATCATGGCTGGGGGGAGGTGTGCAAGTAGAGAGTATGCATGACTGTGCCCAGCTTCCTCTCTTCCCCCTCCCTCTCTTGAATCACTGACTCCGGAGCTGGTTTGGGGAGTATGAGTTGGTGACCTGGGGCTTATCTTGGCACCACTATCAGAAGTGTAACTGTGTCTGCTTCAAAGAGTTTCCTTCTTCCTTTGGGAAGCAGGAAGAAAACAGCAACATAGTGAGATTATGTGATGCAGGGTTGAAAAGTCAATTCATCCGTCCAGATTTATCGGTCCAGGTTTTTTGAGCATTTACTGTGGGTCAGGCCAGTGCTGGGTGCTGTGGGAGCGCAGATGCGCTGAGTCTGGGATAGAGACAGGAGGCCTTCTTGGGGAGATTTAAGGTCAGAAGGCCTGAAGGGTGGGTGGGAGTGGCTTAAACTAAGGGCGGTGAGGAGAAGGAAGAAGCGAGCATTCTCCCCCCAGGGAATGGTGTGCCCTAAGACAGAGGAGAGCTGGCAGAGAGTTCATGGAATGGGGAAGTCCATTGGAAAAGATGATGCCATGCTTTGGGGCCGATATGTGGAATACATCCTCTGGACAGTTTCACCGCTGAGGGTATCCTGGTGAGATTTCCATTCAGAATTCTAGGTTGCTGTGCGAGAGTGAACCGAGGTTCCCGAAAGGTAAACAGGGCTGTTGCAAGGGTGTGAGAGGCCTGGTGGGCTAGGCTGTGCCAGGGGCAGTAGGGTTACACAAGTGCTCAGACTCAAGGCAGACCCTGGAGTGACTTGGTGACTACTTTTGTGTAGGACAGGGCAGGGCAAGTCCCTCCAGGTTTGAGCAGGTGTTGCTGCCATTTACAAAAGAGGGAACATTAGAGGAGGGGTAGAGTTTGGAGGAAAGATAGATTTGGTTGATTGTGTCTGTGTTGGGGCACTATTTAAAGCCTGGGGTGGATGGGACAGGGGTGCAGGCCTGAACAGAGCCCCCTGCCTTCATGGGGAAGGGTGAGAGCCAGGCCGCGCGTCTCTCCCAAAGCCCACGGGGAGTGAGCACCCTGCGTGGGGTGGGTGTGGTGTGGGCCGAGCACTGGCAGTGGCCTCCATGCTTAGCTTCTTGGAAGCCACTCCTCAAGGGACAGGCAGGACGGCGGAATGGCTTTTTAAGATGAGAGAGCCTCACACATAATTTATATGTGAATGGGATGGAGCCAGTAGGCAGGAAAGGCTGTCTAGAGTCCATTTCCGGAAAAACAGTCTGTGCGGGATTGGGATATCAAAGTCCTGTAACTATCACACCGTCTTACAGAAACAATATTTTGAAGCACAAATGAGTGTGAAATTTAAATTTTTACTTCTTAGGCTAGGCAGACTTCGTGTTTAGGAAAACATGGATGGGAATTGTGTCGCAAAGCTGCAGCATCAGGGCAGAGGGGCCCCTGGAGCCAAACTTGGCCGCCGTCCCACTGCCTCCCGAGTGTGTGGCCTTGGCTGAGCTTCCTGGGCCCGGAAGTAGCGCCACACCTATGTGGTGCCTTTATGGTACCCTGTCCCGGGCTGTTGTGAGGGGAGTGTGTGTGAGTCATGCATGCAAAGTGTGGACACGCTGTGTGCATGTGTGCGCCAGCCCCTAGTGAGTGCTCTGTAAGCCTTAGTGCTGGTATTTTTATTGTGATCGTGCCCCTTCCATCATTGCCAGCTGTAGGATCTGAGAACCAGAGAACTTAGAGAACTTATACAAGGCCACAGAACCAAACAGTGGCGAAGTTAAAGCTTGGATCCCATTTACCTGGCTCACAGGCAAAGGCACGTCCTCTGTGTAGCACACTAACAAGTGTCAGGTGCTGGGGGCCAGGGAAAATAAGTGGTATTAGAAGAACCTGGTCGCTGCTCACCAGACTATAGAGAAGCAAAGCAGATAATATCAATGTCCTAGCTTACAGACTTTTCCCAAACAATTTAAAGGTGTATGTTTTGTATTTATTTGCATTGTTTTGCATGTCATTTTATATGCATCCCGTATGCTGGTAATTTTCCTACTGGGATCGAAAGGCCAAAGCTTCAAGTATATAAGATCAAATAAAATTAATCAGGAATTGAATGCAGCTGGGTTGAAACCTAATGGGCCCCTGGGCATGGTGGGCTCAGTGTGGACTCTTGGGGGAAAGGAGTGGATCAATATTTACTATTTTAGGGGTGCCTGGGTGGCTCAGTGGGTTAACCCTCAGCCTTTGGCTCAGGTCATGATCTCGGGGTCCTGGGATCAAGCCCCGCATTGGACTCTCTGCACAGTGGGGAACCTGCTTTCCCCTCTCTCTCTGCCTGCCTTTCTGCCTGTTTGTCATCTCTCTCTCTCTCTGTCAAATAAATAAATAAAATCTTTTTTAAAAATTTACTATTTTAGAAGATGTGGGAAGCCAGATATCATTTGATAAAAACAGGTCACATTTAATATGTAATGAAGCTTGACCTGCTGAGTATAATACACAGGACAGGAGGCATGGAAGAAGACCGGAGGGAGACTGCCTGCCGTATAAAATGTCAGAAAATAAAGCAGAAACAGAAGCAAAATTTTGCTTTATGAAAGTAAAGGTAGTAAAGGTCGGAAGTAAAGGTAGAACTTGTGTTCAGCAACATAAAATCTTAAAAAGAGCATAATCTTCAAAATAAATGTGTGGGCTTTTAAAACTAGTAAACTCTCCCTAATTTGGACTTATCATGGAATGGCCATGGTATCTTAGTAAAATCTCAGAGATACATTTTTTTTTCCTGAATTACAGTTTTCTTTTTAGAACACTTGTTCTCAGAGCGTGGTCCCTGGACTGCCCATACCGGCATCCCCTGCAAACTTAGAAATGGAAATTCCAAGACCACTCACATCTTTTGAATTGGAACTTCTGGGGATGGGGCCCCGCAGCTTGTGTTTTAATATTTGGAGCCAACTTTTATTCCTCTGGAATGTTTACTACTTCAGTCTTGACCTTCCATTTCCCTCCTGTGGTCACTCTTCTGCTTCACTTCTGTCAGTCTGTATCCTTGTGGAGGGTTGTACCCAGACACCAACCCATCCCTTCCTCTGTCCCAAGGTCTAGCCCGGTAGAAGATGCTTTCTTTTTTTCAAGATTTTTATTTATTTACTTCTTTGACAGAGAGAGAGAGTACATACAGAGGGTAGGGGCAGGCAGAGGGAGAGGGAGATGCATACTCCCCCCTGAGCAAGGAGCCCAATGCGGGGCTGGATCCCAGGACCACTGGGATCATGACCTGAGCTGAAGGCAGACGCTTAACTGACTGAGCCACCCAGGTGTCGGGAAGATGCTTTCTAAGAGCGCTCTGGGCCTCATGTTCTGCAGCTCTGTGGTTCTCATACTGTCCAGGACCACACTGATTTGGGTTTTACTTTGCATTTGTTGCCTTTAAAAAAAAGTCTTTTGGCAGTCTCCTATCCAACAAACTGTGACTCCTCCCAGACTTACAGTCTGCCAAACCCTGAACTGTTCTCTGCAAATACTCCTGTTAAACTCCATTTCTCCATCTGGTACAAGTGCAGTTAATTTCTTGGCCCTACATGTTAGTCTTTGTATTAATCAGCATTAAATTGCATCGTACTTGATTCAAATTTGTCTAAATCTGCTTGGATCCTCCTTCTGCCCTCTTTCCTATAAACCTTTGTGTCCTCTGCTGATTTGGCTGCTGATGTCCTGGCCAGAGGAATTAATAAGGATGTGAGTATCTTTGTTAGAGGCCTTCCTTACAGTTAATGAGGCTTAAAAAGTTGGCATCTTTTGCAGTCCTTGTGCGGCTGACATCCGAAGAATTGTCATCGGCCCCATCATTGTTTGCATTTAAGTTGTAGCTGCTCTGAAACATCCCTCATGGGGTTGCTCCATGAGGACCATATTCTCTGACCCCAGCCTCGGTGTCCCCACCCGCAAGCACCCACCACCCACAGCCCCGTATCCCATATAGTCACCTGCCGACACACAGTCAGGAACTACATGTCCATGATGAGGATTGCCCTCTCCCTGCTTTGTTTACACTGTCAGCTTAGGGGTTTTTCATGTAGGTAACACAGAGGTAAGTTTCGGCTTATGTATTGGCAGATTAAGAGGACAGAAATTTCAAAGTAATCGGAAGTGATACTTGTGCCTTATCATTTCTCTGTGCTTCACGCCACCCCTCACTGCCACTGCTGAGCTCTAGACCACCTGACTTCTGTGCTAAAGCTCACTTTTAGACAAGAGATTCAGGTTATTTAAAATTTCCTTAATGTTGAATTTTGTTCACATATGATTCTTAAGGGAGATTCTTAAGTTAATTAAAAAGTTAATTTAAAAAGTTTAAGAATACAAAAAGCAAAACCACTTGATGGCAAGAATGCTTTTAGCCTCGAGCGCAGAAAAAGTGCCTGGAATCTTAGTCATGATCCTTATCCAGTCCTGTTGGAGCCCTCTCCCACATCCCTCCCCCCTGCACTGAAACACTAGCCATAAACCAAACTGCAAAAGGCTCAATAAAATCTAAGCCCCCTTTTCCTTCTCCAAGATGCTGCCAAACGTCTTTTGATGGGATGTTCTCCCTCACTGAGGCAACCAAAAAAAAAAAAGCAAGTGCCTGGTGGAAAGGGAGCTCTTTGTTACCTCAAGTAAATCTCCAGGAATACTGTGTAGTTCTCGCTCTTGCTTTTCTCCCCACCCACCCCCACCCCTAACACCCGCCCCTTTGGAGGAGAGCTTTCTGTCTATGTTCAGACTTAGACGATCAGTCTGTCTGCTCTTGGATACAGGTTGGACCTATTTCTAAAGGTTCTGCAAACCTTGCTATTTCTCCCAGCCATTTTTCAGATCCAGACAGCCCATGACAGATAGCCGCTCATTCAGACCGCAGCAGAGGGTGGCCAGTTGTGCCCATGACCAGGAAGAACTAGGCTTACCATAGCTCCTGGGCTTGCCAAGCTTCCTTTTCTCTTCCTTCTGCTCCTTTGCATCACTGTGGCATGTTTGGAATATTTGCTTAGTTGTGTCCTTTCTTCACCACCACCACCCCCTGTACATTCCACCTGAGTGCAGCAAGGAGGGGCTTGCTCTGGCCAGCCATGGTCTTCCACCCGGTTCTTCCTTTAGTCTTCCCAGCAAGCACGCTGCCCTACCCACAGGCGGCCAGAGCTCAATGTAGTCGCAGATAGGTCCGGAGACAGAAGTGAAGTGACACACGAGGCAGACACCAGTTAAGCTGCAGCAACTAGATCGGCAGGGGCGGGGGGGGGGGGCACTTCTATGGAGATTATGGAGATTACAGAGCTGAAGGAAGGGATGTGGAACCAGGGAAGAGATCCTTAAAAGGAGGGACGTATAATCACCACTGTGCAAGAAAATCCCTTAGTACAAGAACCATTTCTCCATGCTAGCTGCTGACTTACCTTTTCTGAAATATTTGTATCCAATAAAATTGTATAAAAAATTGGGATTTCTTGGGTTGTATTGTCAGGTCACCTAGGACCTCACTATTTACTTCTCTCTGGATTCCTCCAGGCAGGACAGCTTCTGGGCATATCTCTCCAGATTCTAACAAAGCCCCTCCCTGGCACGTGGTGGGCACACAGTAAACGTTGGCTGGGTGGATGGGCAACCAGCGGAAGGGGGATAGAAGTAGGATATAAGGATGAAAGTATATATAAAACATACACAAAATAAGTAAAAACGGGGACATGAATAGGTATTTGTATTCTCTTGTCTATAGCAACGTTATTCGTAATAGCCAAAAGACTGGGGGGCGCCTAAGTGGCTCAGTGGGTTAAAGCCTCTGCCTTGGGCTCAGGTTATGATCTCAGGGTCCTGGGAGATCAGGCTCTCTGCTCAGCGCGGAGCGTGCTTCCTCCTCTCTCTCCGCCTGCCTCTCTGCCTACTTGTGATCTCTATCTGTCAAATAAATAAAATCTTAAAAAAAAAAAAAAAGACTGAAGCCACTCAGGTGTCCGTGGACAAACGCATGATCAAAGTGTAGGGTGTACATACAATTGAGTATTATTCAGCCTTGAAAGGAAGAAACTTTTGACATGCTGCAGCATAGATGAGCTTCAAAGACATGTTAAGTACAATAAGGATGGACACTATGATTCCTCCAATACAAGGGTCCTAGAGGAATCAGATACATAAAAAGAAAGCAGAGGGATGTTTCCCCGGAGCTGCCAAAGGGGGAAACAAGGAATTAGTGTTTGATGGGTACCGAGTTTCAGCTGGGGAAAATGAAAAAGTTCTGTGGGTAGATGTGGTGATGATTGTCCAGCAGCGTGAATATATCTAATGGTGCAGAACTTAAAAATGGTTGAAATTTTAACTGTGGATCCATCCATGTCCATCTACCTCTCCATCCATCCATCCACCCATCTGCTCGTCCATCCGTCCGTCCATTCACCCATCCATCCTTCCATCTGTTTGTCCACCCGCTCATCCACCCATGTCGTCTCCAACATTTATGGAATGGCTTTTCTAGGACAAACCAAGAAGCAGAGATTTTTTTTTTTTAGCATTAATAATCAAAATGGTAAATTTTATGTTAAGTATATTTAACCACAATAAAATAATAGAAGAAAATATTTTTATGATCAATAACTAGCTAGATTACTAGATTCCAACAAATATGGAACAACAAAAGAGAAGATATTTTTTATAGCAAAGTAGTGAACCACAGAAGACTTGGAACCTATAACTGCAGAAGGAAGACAGCAGTGGCACCAGACTTACAGGGAGGTTTAAGATCATGCTACTAAAAATGAGTTGCCTGAATCCCATTGGAGGCAGGGACTTCTGGAAGACTTGGAATCCTGCACAGTCCTGTTTACCCCTATGATTCCCACTTAAAAAGGCGGGGGGAATCCTTTTTGAAAAATTTCAAGCCTACAGAAAAGTTGTAAGAATATTACAGTGGTCACAGACTGATTTCTCCTTGCGGAAACCTTTGGTATGGCTTCTGAGCCATCCGGCCCCGCGGAGACCCCTGGCCATTGCCTCTCAGAGGTGGTCTCTGGGTGCAGGAGTGCTGGTGGCAGGTTGGGGGTGAAGCCCAGTCCTAGCTTGCAGAACAGCCCCTGGCCTCTGATCTTCGGTGTTCCTTCTACAGCTGTCGCTCGTGTAAATGTTTCTGACCCCTTACTGCTGTGCCGCGTATATGCCTGTCTGCTTTTCCTGTCAGAATGCTCAGTGCGTGTGCTCAGTTAGTCATCCCAGCATCCGTGTGAGTTAGCACCCTGGCCCACCTTCTCAGGGAAGGAGGCAGAGCACTCATTAGGCTGGCGACAGCTTCTTGGTGATGTCAGGACTTAAGTTCAGAACCACTGGCTTTAACTGCTTTTTCCAAACCAGTTACGTTGTACACAGAGGTAGAAAGCAGGAGGGTGAGATGCAGGGGCTCAGGAGAGGAGGGAAGAGAGGAATGGGGTCAGGCGGGTGAGGGAGGGAAGCATGATGCAACATGGTCACCCTACGTGGTACTAATACCTTCCTTAATAGGTAACAAGCCTGTTAATGCATAAACTCACCAGAAGGCAGGCTGCCTGCAAGGTGACTTTCAGGGATCATGGGGCACGCCCCCCTGCTTGTGGCTAGAACCCTGCAAAGCAGAGGTTTGCTAAGAGCTGAGTGGTGCCTACCTGATGTGGGGTGAGCATGTGGGTGCCAATATCTGAGTTCATTTGGTAAATCAGGGAGTCTGTTCTGCTCAGATGTTTACCCGAAGTCCGCATCTGCCTCTGAACACAGTTGAGAAGTTCACATCACCTGAGACCTAGAATTTCACACTTGACCATCTACGGGATTGTACTGTCGTACAGGAGTTGTACCCAGTTGTTGTAACCTAGTTAAATGTAAGCTTCATCTTGCTTCTGTGTTTGTGTCTGTATGTCGAGCGTTGCCATTTTCATATGGTCATCATTCAAAGTGCATCTTTGCAGAGTTCCTTCGACATACCAGGGTTTATTTTTCTCATGTAACAAGAAGGCAGAGTGGGTGTTTCCTGCTGCTGGTTCAGTGGTTTGAGGATTTCGGGGCTGAGGTCTCTGAGACTCCTTGACCTTTTCTTCATGGCCCCAACATGGCTACTGTAACTCTAGCCATCACGTCAGAGTTCCATGCAGAAAAGTGAGCAACGGGGAAAAAGCACAAAATGGCATACCTCCCCCTGAATCAGGCTCCTGTAAAGAATGTTCCAGATACCATACAGTATCCTGCATTGACCATTCCTCTACATTGGAGGCTGAAGGGAAAGGCTGTGTTGGGGGGGGGTACATCTCTGCCAGCAACAATGTTGGGGTCCTCAGTAAAGAAGGGAGGGAGGGGGGCACTTGGGTGGCTCAGTGGGTTAAAGCCTCTGCCTTGGGCTCAGGACATGATTCCCAGGGTCCTGGGATCGAGCCTCACATCGGGCTCTCTGCTCAGCAGGGAGCCTGCTTCCCCCTCTCTCTCTGCCTGCCCCTCTGCCTATTTGTGATCTCTGTCTGTCAAATAAATAAATAAAATCTTAAATAAAAAAGATGGGAGGGAGGATGGATGTTGGAGCGCAACTGACCGTCTCTACCAGATCTGTAGACAACATCCTTACCTGTTGGGTCTGTTTCCGAGTTCATCTCCCTGAGCTGTTTTCTGTTCTGGCACCCTTATCAGACCGGTTTAATGACTGTCACTTTATAATCCACGTGGAAATCTGAGGAGTCTGGCTCTTGTTTTTGCATTCTGTGTAGTTGGGTGTGTGTTTGCTTAGACTGTTCTGAACTAAACAATCTTTTACTTTTTCATGGTATTAACTTCAAATATAAACCTGTATGTTAAGACATGTTATCTTAATTAAAACCGTTGCTAGCATGCATCCTTGTAGGAGATGCCAACTGGAGAGCTTCCGGGAGTCATTTCTAGATTGGACTTCTGCAGACATTTCACATGAAATCCCTGCTTTTGGAAATTCCTCTTTGGTCAGAACTTTTTTTAAGCACTGCAGACTGTATTTGTCTTTATCTTAATTTTAAATTCCTAGGTCTTAACTTTGTGGTGTCTATACACACACAATGTACATACATTTTCAACCAAGAAGCACAGATCTTTATGAAATGATGAAGTCACACTAGGGTAGCTGGTCTTGGATTTTTTAGTGGAGTCCCAAAGCATATTGAAGTCTCCAGCTCAGCTCCCCACCACATCAACAAAACACAGAAAACACACAAAGACGCTTTTCTGATTATTTAAAACTGAGTGTGTCTAATCCATTCACAGAGAGTTGTGGCCTGGCCTTTAGCCATTTCTGCCATCCGTATCCTTCATTCACATCTGTTTATCCCTATGCTGCCTCTGTGATGTGGTTACGGGCATTAAAGATTCTGCTTTAAGTGCACACATGCAAATCAGAGTTACTATACCTCATCGGCTGCTACCTAACCTTTGAGGAATTAATTCTGGACAGAATAAAATATGGAGGTAGACATAAACCAAATAAGTGCTTCTAGAAATTTCTGGGGGGTGAAATTACATGCCGACCTTGGGTGAGGAAAGTTTTTTTTTCTCTTTCTAGCATACATTTTAAAGAAAGACACAAATGTTTTTCGGTTCAGTTTTTCTTCCTTGTAGAAAAAGAAGCCAAGATATTTTCAACCCATATTTTACATTTAGAACATAAAAAATATATTTGGCTCTGTATTGTGTCCGGCTAAGTGTGGAAGGCAGAGAAGAGAAGAAACTAAGAAAGGAATGTAACATTGCTGTTCATAAAGCTTGAGAGACAGGGGTCAGATCCATTAGCTTTTTGGGTGTAATATTTTCTATCTAAAAAGGAGGAAGCATTTTATTTAAGCCATTTCCATCAAAGCTAAAATTTAAGGGTGTAGATATTTTGAAATCCCACCCTTTTTATATTTTTGGTTTTTTCTACAGAAAAAACTCTCAATGTCTTACAACATAATGAGGGTCACAAATCATTACAAAATAGAAATTTTATTCGATAGTATCATTTATGGCCCTTTAGACTTCCTGCTAAAGACTTATCCCAGTACTTTTGCCCAGCAGGATACACAATCAGCTTTTGATGTTTGCCCTGTGGACCAGATGCACCAAAGCCAGAACCAAGTTGGCCACCTCCCAATTTTTGTGACTATAAAAACCTGCCTGAATTCTGCACTTTTTTGCGGCAGTCCAGATTTCTGATGACCTTGGGGGACCGCCATCTGGTAAATACAGACTGGTATGGATTGCTCGTTTCTCCTATGACTTTAAATGACCCCCACAAATCTCCCCAAAATGAAGAAACGCCAGTGAAGTTACTAGTTGAAAGAATTAACAAACAGTGGTTGACACCCTGATGTTCATGCCTACCTTTTGCATTCAGACCTTTAGTCTCAAAGGTGGTGACCGTAGCGTTCCTACTTGTAGACCGAAGCTCTCAGCTGCAGCAAGTTCTGCAGGTGCCTCCATCCACTTCCCCTCGGATGAGGAGGGTCCGCTTTCCTGCACCCAGACGGTGTTAGCTTGACAGTCTGAGCAACTGAGTGCGACTAAGTGCGGGCAGAGACCCTGTTTGAGTGTGTTTTGTGTGTCACACTGCTGTGGTATCCTCAGTCCTGCTCTGCATGGGACATGATCCTTAGGGATGCTCTAACACGTCGCTGCAGTCTTACACTGTCTGGAGAATTGCCCGTAAAGATACTGAACCGAGGGGAACTGATACAGCTTCTGCCATGCACAGAGTTTACAGCAGCTGGTTAGCCGATGATAACTGCCCAGAACTGGTTGCTTTGAAAGGAATTCTTTGGTTGTCAGTCTTTCAAACGATTTTGAGCAGATGGAGGGAAAAAGAAAAATCAACTTCTGTTTAGAGTAACTATTCTCCTGTCTTTCAAAATCCAAGATGGGTGTATGTCCACAGGAACGATATTTGCACCAGACATTAGCAAAAAAGAATGTCATCAGGGAGTGAGAAAAAAAAAAAATTAGAATGTCAGAATGCAGGAAACAATGCATGTGCTATTTCAGAAAAAGAAAACCAAACCGCAACTTATGGAGCCTTTCCCAGTTTTCCCAAGAAACCATTTCCTCTGGTTGCAGTCCTATGCCTGAGTAGAGAGGTCCATGCCTGTGACCTTCATGATCTCATTGCTGGATAGCAAACATTATTCCATGTAACACATGGGTGTAAGGATGTGCCCGAGATTAAATGACTTGCCAGAATGAGTTGAGTTGTTTGTTTTTAAGGTTTTATTTATTTATTTATTTGAGAGAGGGAGAGAGCGTGTACATGAGCAGGGAGAGAGACAAGCAGGCTCCATGCTGAGTGCAGAACCCCTTAAGGGGCTCGAGCCCACAACCCCCAAGAGCATTATTTGAGTGGAAGTCAAGAGTCAGACACTCAACCAGCAGAGCCACTCAGGCCCTGACTTGAGGAGTTTTTGATGGCACAGCCCAGACTAGAACTTAGTTCTTCTGATTTTGTCCCACTGAATGACTACCCTGTGCCAGTTAGGTATGTACCTGGATCTGGACCTAGAACAAGACCAAGGCTTGTCAGGGAGATAGAAATAAACAAGCAAACAAAGTTACTGCTGCTGTGATGAGTGCTTGAAAGAAAACAAGGATTCAACAGTCAGGAAAAAGACTAGAGAAGGGTGATCAGAGAGGACCAGAGGAAAGGACATTTCTCCCGCAGCTTGAAGGACGGTGAGGGGCCAGTAACCCCAGGATCCAGAGAATAATGGTCCGAACATGGGGACAGCAAGTGCAAGGATCCTGAGGCAGGAAAGGGACTGGCATTCTAGAAACTTCGAGAAGGCAGCTGTTGCTTAGAGTGTATGGGCAAGAAGAGCAGAATAAGATGCAGTTAGAGAGGAAGGTATGGACAGAAACTGGCTGGGCCTTGTGGCCATGGAAAGGATTTCTGGTTTTATTCCAAGTGCAGTAAAACCCCAGTGAAGGGTTTTAAGTGGAGGGAGTAGGACTAGAGAGGGAGAGCAGTCTGATTTATGTGTTGAAATGATTCTTTTGGCTGTATTACAGAGAATGGATTAGAGGGACAAAAGGAAGGCTAGTGAGGAAGTTATTTCTTTTAGAGGCAAAGAGTTAATGATGGCTTGGCCTTTGGCGGTTCCTGTGGAATGGCGTGGATGTGGTGGTGGGTGGATTCAAAACACATTTTAGATGTAGAACCAATAGGGTTCTACTCCTGCCAAGAGATTGGAGAGGCACCCTGGCATTGTGGTTAATACCATAGGCTCTGAAATTGGGCCAGAGTTGAAAATCCTGTCCTCCCTATACTAGCTATTTACTCTCTGTGTCTCAATTTCCTAATCTGAAAAATGGGACAGTGATGGGGGGATAAAGAATGAATGATAGGGATAATAAACCTAGTAGGTTTATTGAGTGGAATAAGTAACACAAATCGTATTAGTGCTCAGGATAGACCGTTAGGAAATGACAGGTATGGGTCCATTGAATCTGGGAATGTGATGATTTTTATTGACTTCGACCTGAACAGTCTGAGTTGAGGGAGCAGCCGAGCCAGACTGGACAGAATACCACCATGAGGGCTCTAAATCCTGGGCAAAAAAGTCCCCGCTCTCTCCAGGCCCTCCAGGGGGAGTAGTTGGATGTACAAACGTGTACATAACAGAATAAACACATTCCTGGCATCCCAAGAATGAAACGGTGTTAAATGATCGCTACCAAAAAAAAAAAAAAAATGGTGGCTGGGACTCTGTTTTCTCATCTAGAGAAGGAGGAAGTTGAACTCCATTACCATTAAAGTCCTTGTCAGTTTTAGGATTTTGCTTCTAGGTTTCTGCAGGAATTATGCGATAATGTAAGCTTTGGTGAAGAAGGCCCAGAAAAGTAAATTCTGTTATTGAAATGGGGTTTTTTTTCCCCATAGAAGAGTATGTTGACCTCAGAAGTGGTTTAGTTTCTAACAGTTATGGACACAGTTTAGAATAGGACTTAAGTGTATTGTGAAATGCAAGAAACAGGTAAGACAATACCTAAATAGCAAGACTCCTGGTTAAAAAAGCAAGCCCACAGCAGTGTCTTTACTGAAAATAGTCTGGAAGGACATCCTGGCCAACAGAATGCTTTTGGCAGGCGGTTGGATTACTGGTGAGCTTTATTTTCTTCTTTAGACTTGTCTTTCTCATTTTTTAAAAATGGGAAGTGTTTACTTTTATAAACAGAACGGAAAAACACTTTCTTTTCCCTTTGGAGCCTATAACCTCTTAATTATTTGAGGATTTGTCCTCTAGTTGTATCGTATTTTGGCCGGAGTCACGCCATTCTTGTCTTTTTCATGGTTACTGTTTACCTACTCACAGTCTGATCATTACTTGCCTTTGCTGTCTTCCCTCTAGAACAATGAGAATGTTAGGTCAGCTGGGCAAGAGCCTTGCCTTTCTGCTCCTTTACTGACTCTGCAGGTGCTGTGGGGTGTTAAAGAAATGCATCTTGGGTGAGTCATCCTCCCACTGATGGTCTTCTCCAAAACTTTCTCTCAATTTGATGATGAGCCTGTTACCCAGGGCAGAATCAATGACCTTAATGAAATCAAGACGCTGTGGTAGAAGGACCTTAGCTTACTCAGCTAGATGAGGGGTTTATTTATTTATTTATAGTGAGTTCATCTTTATATTAATGTTCTTAAATGATGATTCTTCTTTGTAAAACTTTAGGAACAAACAAAATCCTGACATTTCTAAATCAGTCAACTCTCAAATCCCATTTTTCACGCTAACATGTAATGATACCATATTTAAGAAGTTAAAGGGTTCCCCACAGGGGGCATATTCTTCATGCAGAGAGAAATTTCACCCAGAAAGTTTGCTAAACTAGTTAGTTATTCTCAGAGAACCCCAACCAGACCAAGTAAGTCGTCAGTGACGGGATATAAGACAAGAATTCAAGTGAGCTAGCTTGCTTTTCCTTCGATGGGTTCCATGGCCGGAAGGTTGACTGGTCTTCTGGATTGCCCCAGCCTCTGACCGCAGGAACAGAGTGTGTGCCTCCCCCAGCAAGGCTCCAGGCTAATTCTCCATGTACGGAATCCCTTAAACTGGGTGGAGGGGTCTCAGGATGAGGTGACTTGATGTTCATTTCCTGTTTCAGGTTTGGGACGGTCAGGTAAGACATAATAATGAGAAATTTTATTCAAGGACTGAAACCGTTGTGGAAAATGTTATGTTCCAAGAGACAGTATTAGTATTACCTAGAGGGTTAAGAATGCATCCCTGGAACACAATTCTCTGGGTTCAAGTTTCAACTGATGGGGATCCTAGCTCCGTATAACCTTGGGTGATTTCTCAGTCCCCACGGGTTTTAGTTTCCTGTCTTGTAAAAGACGGATGAAGGTCGTGCTCACCGCATAGATCCACTGAAGGGCTGCACACATGCAGAGGACCTGGAACGTTGCCCCATGTAACGACTCTTTGGGGACTCTACGTTCATAATAATGCTGATATTAATTTAATAAAGAGTACCTAGAAGCATTCAGGCATCCATTCTAAAACATTGAATTTATGTCAGAATGGGAAAATGGAAGGTAGATTAAAAAGACAGGACGGTAAACCAGAGGTGTGGGCGGGATCTTTAAGGAAGTCAGTGCAGAGGAGAAGCGGGTAGCTTGTCGCTCAGGTGACTATGATGCAGGTGAAGATGATGATGAAGATGAAGCCACAGCCAGTACTGGCCAGGCAGTCCGTGTCAGGACTGTGCTAAAGCACTTCGCATGCCTTACCCGGTTTAACCTCCAGAGCCCCATAGGTGGCTGCTGTGATTAGCAGACTTGTACTGATGTGGACACAGAGATGGGGGAGTTTGAGCAACTTGTCCAGGGTGCAGGTGCTCCATAGGCTGTTTCTGAGATGAGTGGAGGGCCTCCTCTGAGCAGAAGCCCCAGCTGTGTGGCTGGAGCAGAGGACGTGTACTGTGGCACCCGTGTGGCATCCGCCTTTCTGGTGCAGCCTCCGAGCGAGGTCTTAGCTCTCGGCTGCTCCCCTGTTGTCGTTTCCACCTCCTGTGTTGGTCAGAAAAGGGGTCATTCATTTCCGTAACATTGTCTGCCTGTCAGCGCATCCTGCGTAATGGACTAGAAACCCCAAGGTTTGGAGTCAGGCACGATGGGCACAGGTGTCAGGTACACTGTGCCTCTCTGTGGGGTGACCCCATTCACATGCAGGGGCTCCTATGCCCTCGCAGCAGCTCGAGGGGATTTCTCATTCCCATTTTGAGACAAGAAAACCGGGCTTCAGAGGTTAAATATCCTGAAGCCTCTCCCCGACTCCGTATTATCTCTCCCAAGTGCTGCCCTCCCCATCGGAGTTACTGGAGAGGAGTGTGGGTGTGCAGGGAGGGAGCAAGAGAGGCAGGGGAGTGGAGGGAACAGAGAACACCTAATCTGCAAATACGGATGGTAGATCCTTCATTCCTGGTCCCTAAGCTAAACCAGAGTCAGTGCTTTGGTCCTCAGCCTCCTCCTCAGTGTCCTGATTTTCCATTCTCCCTCCTCCCTCGGGAAGGCAAGCATGCGCTATTTGGCAGTACTGGGTTTTGAGATTGCTGACTTAAGGAGGGTTCGAGGAAGAGCTGCTAATGGTTGTAGCCACTTAGCCCTGAATACAATTATCATCACTTAGCTGGGCGTATCTTTTGTGTGCCTGCTGTTTCTTTTAAGGCTGTAAACAGTGCCTGGAAAGGCGGGGTAAAGAACAAGGTTTATGGAAAAGGCCTCATTCACCATCTTTGTTGGTTCTTTATTGAATTATCCAAACAGACCTTATTTTGGCTGAACTATAGCGATCCAGCCTTGTTATCACGTCCTTCTCAGTTGTGTCTTCCTCCCTAGGGACTCATGTCCCCGTGTGTGGCAGTGAACTCCGCAGTGGACGGGACTCCTTACTTGTCTGGGCAGGTGGAGGGTGAAGTACCCCTTCTCCTGTGGGTGGGCACTTATTTGTAATGTAATTATCAGACTACTTCCTGGCAGCAAAACGCCCTGCCTGCTTCCTGCTCCTGGGGCCTGAAGAAGGAAGCAGCCGGCATTGGGTGTTTGCAGAAGGTGGCGTTGTTACACTCGTCTCCTAGGAACCATGTGGCCCACAGGACTGCAGCCTGACCCCAGCAAGGTCTGCTCAGACCTCAGGAGCTCATTCCCATTGTGGGGACTCCTGAGTTCAGGCTGCAGGTGGCAGGGAGTTGAGGCAGGTGCCACACTGGGCAGGTACCTGCCCGCAGCCCACCTGTATCCTTTGTGGCTCCCCATGGGTGTCACACACAGATTCTCTCCAGAGGAAAGCATAGCCACGGTTGGAAACTGTGGTTTCTCACTTCCTGAGGCTTTCGTGCCCTTAGAGATTCTCACCAAAGCTGGGAAGAGGCCCACAGTCCCTTTCAGGATTTGACAAAATTTCTTTCACACCAAAGGCCTTACACCTTCCCCGATGACTTGGGACAGGGTGGTATTGGGGGGCTGCTTGGTTCCCCTGATGTCTAGGGCTGATCTGTAAGGAGCTCTCCTCCTTAAAGATTCCCAGAGTAGGAAAGGAGAAGAATCTGAGAGCCAGATGCCTGGGCTGTCCCAGTTCCCTCTCCTCATTGCTTTAAAATCACCTTTCATCCCTGGCTGGTGAAGCTCAGACATGCGACCCAGAGCCAGTTCCCACAGGACTTCCCACAGCGCCCCTGCCACCAGTGCCCGGTCACCTTCCCTTTCTGGGCAGGCAGCCATGCCCCCTATCTCAAATCAGGCTTTCTAGGCACCAGACTGGAATCAGGAAGTGTGTGCTCCAGGGGTTCTCAGGAAGGCTGGGGAAGCTTGGGTGCAAGGAGCCCCTGGAAATGGGTGACAGGACAGGGAGCCAGCCTTTGCCTTTTTATGTATACGTGAAGATGATAGTTACATGGTACGTCCTAAGCACCACAACAACTCTGGAAGTCTTTCAAAGCCTCTCTAGAAATTTAAGGGGATTGGGGCATCTGGGTGGCCCAACTGGTTGGGTGTCTGCCTTTGGCTCAGGTCATGATCCTGGAGTCCCCAGATCAAGTCCCACCATCAGACTCCCTGCTTAGCTCAGCGAGTCGGAGCCTGCTTCTCCCTCTCCTACCCACTCATGCTCTCTCTCTCAAATAAATAAATACAATCTTAAGGAGGAAGGGAGGGAGGAAAGAAAGAAGAGAGGGAGGGATCTTTTCATTATACCACTGTGTATCAGGGGAACTAGTAACAGACGCTAAGTAGAAATCCCTTAGACCAATAAAGGGAGAAATGAAAAAGCAAAAATTTACTTTGGATAGGATTCATTCTAATCCTAACCATTTATTTAAGCTCCTTCCTATGTATGCCTACTTACCATGCATTAGGACAATGATGAGATAGGTTGATTTGGAATTGATGAATCTTGTAAGTCAAATTTTATCACAACACGTACTTCTAAGTGCATGCTCAAGCAGCTTGTGTGGCACTGTGTATCCGGAGTCCATTCTCCCATGCTCTGTAACAACTGGCAGGAACCTTGGGCTTGAGCCTGAGTGTATGGAACCCACTTCAGTTTGCTTCAAAGGAGCAGAAAGCCGAGACCCAGGGCCACAAGCCTGGCTGGGATTCCCTGGATGCTGATCAGTTAATGCAGTTGGAGAAGAAGGGATGGTCTTTATGAGATGATCTGGTAATGTGGGTGTGAGGGAAATGGAAGAGTCAGATTCTGGCTCTCACATGTCAAGCTTGGGTTATTGAGTGGTTGGTCTCACCATACACTGACACAGAAACACAGGAGAGGAGATGTCAGGTTCAGTCTGGGACTCATTGGAGGTAGGGTGCCTGCGGGATATCTGGTGGAGATGTGGAGATGTCCATCACGCAACTGGACGTTCATGTCAGAGGCCTGGGCAGCAGGTGAGGCTGGAGACAAAGGTGTCGGCAACGTGTCGCAGTCCAGAGAACTAGGGACAGAGTGTGTGAGAAGAGCAGTTGAGAAACAGGACCCCAGAGAAACCCACCCTGGAGAGGCTGTGGTGGGATTGGGGAGGACAGTTTGTTGTCAGTAAGGTGTTGTTCTTTAACGAAAGTCTTTCCAGTGAAGGTGGATGAGGCCATGCCCTTCCCAGGAGAGCTATTTCAATTGACCTCTAAAGAAATATGAAAAAATAAATCAGGTTCAAATGGCTTGTTAATTCTAAGGAAATTGGGAACAATGATTATGTCCTTATGTAACATTTACTGATTGTGCTAATGATGAAGTTTTAGGATGTAAGTGAGGTTCAGTGGGGTGGAGTCCAGAGCTGATGACCAAGAAAGAATTCTTGAGACATCTTTGGTGCAAAGTGGTGGTTTATTAAAGCACAGGGACATGCCCTGTGGGCAGAAAGAGCTGCTGCCCAGGGGTTGTGAGGGAGGAGGTAAGGAAAAAGGGAGGTTTCAAAAGAACTTTCATATGCTAAAGAGGACCTACAGGATAATGGAGGCCTTGAGGCCTTACCATTGTCAAGGTTTTTACCTCTAGCAAGGTATTAACATTAAGATAGCTGGGAGATTCCTAAAGAATGTCCCGTATGTCCCACCCAGGAGTTGGGGTGGGAGGAGGTTGCACGGTGTCCGCTTTTGCTTTGTCCTCAGTCAGACTTCAGTTCCCTCATCATTAAGAAATTGCACACGGGCTCCTCAGACCTCCCCAGGTCTCAGGATTTGAACCTCTTTGAAGCAGCCCTATGAACTCAGCTGGCTCTCCTGTCCTCAGACCTTGGGATGCTGCTTTCTGATTTGCCCTTCCTGCACCTTCCAAAATAAATTCATCTGTGCCTCCATTTGATTAGCCTGTTTTTTATCTGGAAAAAAAAAAAAAGCATATTATCATTTTTAAAAAATCAAATACAGAAGGATATTTGGTGATTAATCAATCTTCTTCCTACCCAGGCTGCTAATCCCCCATCCTGTCCCATCCCGCCCTGCAAAGCAGCTCCTCTTCCTGGTGTCGTGTCTATACAGTATCCCTCTGGAAATAGCCAGCCACCTGCCTTTTTGTAAATAAAGTTTTATTAGAACACCGCCAAGCCCTCTCGTTGACACATTATCTGCCGTTGCTTTCCCACTACAATGGCCACCGTTGAGTGGTTATGACAGAGGAAGGAAAAGTTTGCCAACATGCGCTGTTTGCGTGTAGATACTATTTATATCACTTTTTTTTTTTTGACACACATGTGAGCACGCTGTACACAGCTACACATTTTGCTCATTTCCCTTTCACTGTGTATCATGGGGATCGTCCCACAAGGGCAGATGCAGGCTTGTCTCAGACTTTTTCACATGGTGTGAATGTAATTAATCCATATTTCACATGGTGAAAGGGTAAAGGGAGCTCTCTGGGGTCTTTACTTATAAAGGGGCTACTCCCATCAACAGGGCCCCATCCTCATGATCTAATCACCTCCCAGAGCCTCCATCTCCTAATGCCATCACCCCAAGGCTTAGGTTTCAAAATGTGAATCGGGGAGAGTCATAAAGATGCAGTCTGTAACAATGGGCTTTCCCCATCTGACTTCAGATCTAGATCTCATAAGGATCTGAAGGGAGACTCACTATGGATGCCCCTTTTAGGCTCAGGTGGGGCATTCGCATCTCCCCTGACCCCTAAATGACATCTAACTGTGTAGACCAGTTCTGCCCAAACCAGAGTAATCTCTCCCCAAATACGCTAAGCAGAAATGCAGACAGTAAAAGTTACACAGTTACCCATATTTTAGGAGTTTACATAATTGGCCATTCTGTTTGGTAACCAACATCCCTCACAATTCAGATATAGTTAACACAGAATACCACAAAATACTACCATTCTGTATATTCTCATTCCTTTTTTTTTTTTTCTGGATTCTCATAACGGTGAGAACCTTGTCTTATTTACCCTGGGGCCCAGCATTCTGCCTGGCATGTGAAAGGTACTACCCAGTGAATTTTGATTGAACTGAACTAATTTTCTCTTAGTTCTTTTTCTCGTATTTCAACTGAATTACTCCTTTTTCCTCTTACAGAATGAAGACATTCAAATGTTGTCTTAAATACCCAGCACAGCAGAAAGTTTTCATCTTATTTGTAACTCTGTGGCTGTTCTCCCTGTTGAAGCTTCTAAATGTGAAAAGCCTCTTCTCCCCTCAAAGAGGCATTTACTTGGTTGAGTCCTTCCTGAGTACCTCGCCTTTTGTAAGGAACAGGTACACTAATGTGAAGAATGAAGTCAGGTATGACGTGAACTGCTCAGGGGTCTATGAACAGGCACCTTTGGAAATCGGCAAAAGTCTGGAAATAAGAAGGAGAGACATCATTGACTTGGATGATGAGGATGTCGTGGCAATAACCAGTGACTGTGACATTTATCAGACCCTGCGAAGGTACCATCTAAAGCCCGTTTCAAGGGAGGAGAAGAGCTTCCCAATAGCCTACTCTTTGGTCGTTCATAAAGACGCCATTATGGTTGAAAGGCTACTCCATGCTATATACCACCAGCACAATATTTACTGCATCCACTATGACCATAAGTCACCTGATGTCTTCAAAGTTGCCATGAACAATTTAGCCAAGTGCTTCTCCAATGTTTTCATTGCCTCCAAATTGGAGACAGTGCAATATGCACACATTTCCAGACTCCAGGCTGATCTAAATTGCCTGTCAGACCTCCTCAAGTCCTCAGTTCGGTGGAAATATGTTATCAATCTGTGTGGGCAAGATTTTCCATTGAAGTCAAATTTTGAATTGGTATCAGAGTTGAAAAAACTCAACGGAGCAAATATGTTAGAAACGGTGAAACCCCCAACCAGTAAAATGGAAAGATTCACTTATCACTATGAACTCAGACAGGTGCCTTATGAATATGTGAAGCTACCAGTAAGGACAAACGTCTCCAAGGAAGCCCCCCCTCATAACATTGAGATATTTGTTGGCAGTGCTTATTTTGTTTTAAGTCGGGCATTTGTGAAATACATTTTCAACAACTCCCTCGTTAAAGACTTTTTTGCCTGGTCTGAAGATACGTACTCTCCGGATGAACATTTTTGGGCTACCTTAATTCGGGTACCAGGAATACCTGGGGAGATTTCTAGGTCAGCCCAAGATGTGTCTGACTTACAGAGTAAGACCCGCCTTGTCAAATGGAACTATCACGAAGGCGTCTTGTATCCACGATGTACGGGCTCCCACCTTCGAAGTGTGTGTATCTTTGGGGCGGCAGAATTAAGGTGGCTGATAAACGACGGGCATTGGTTTGCTAATAAATTTGATTCTAAGGTGGATCCTGTCTTGATTAAATGCCTGGCGGAAATGCTTGAAGAGCAGCAGAGACAATGGATCACTTTATCTTCAAAAAAATTACTTATGGCTAAAAATCCCATAATCACATCATGATGAAATCATGATAGAAGGAAGGTGTCTGATAAATAGAGCTCTTATGGACTTGTATGCTCTACCATGCCCAGTTCCACTTGAACTTAACCTCCTCATAGTTTGCGAGGTGTCCATAATTCCATGCACAAAGGCGACAATTAGCCTGAATTTGGTTGGGTGTTTTTATGTTTGCTTCCTTGTAACCTTATGGAGCTAAATCAGAGATTCTAAACGGTCCATTATCAGAGCTCAGAAACTACTGAGCTCCAGCTGTATGCCAGGTACTTTTATAAATCCAAATTGCAATGAGTTGTACAATGCCTTCAAGGCTTGCCCTAGCCCCACAGCAACCTTAATATCTTACATTTTCCTCATAGCAATCAAGATTCTACAGAAAAGGTGTTGGAGTGTGGGATAATCATGTAACCGTCGAAACCACCAATTTCAGGGTAGTGTTTATGTCCAGTGACCAACACTCCACTTGTCTTTTAATTCAGCTCCCTAGACTTTTCTTAACCATTAGAATATTTGAAGGAGAAACCACTACCTCAGGAAAGCTCAAACAATTGTCCAGTTTCCTCCTTGCCAAAGCATAATTTTCCTATTGGTGCCTCACCCTTTGAGTTCAGAGTCCGAAGACTCTGTTGGCGGGGCATTTACAGTGGGTGAATGTCAGGGAGGCTGGATGGGGGCTGAGGGGATTGGGATAAGTGGTGCCTGAAGAGAAACAAAGGGATCTGTAGGACTTTCACATCATGTTACACAATGGCTTCGTGAATGATGTCTTTTTAATTCAATTAGTTCTTTAAAATTATTGATTAATTATAAGAACTTGATTAATAGTTCAAAGTGTTATACTCCCAAACGTTGAACCTAAGTCTTCTAGCTCATAGATTATCATTATATGTAGGATTCTTTTATAGTGGAATTAGTGTAATTTTGTTTTATGGAACCATTAAGCTAAGAATCACTGAATTTTCTTGAAAAGGTTTGTAAAATATGACAGCTTTCTAAATTAACTATTATGGTAATTTAAAATTTTTGCTTACGTCTCCAGTAACTGTCCAAGTAGAATCCAAGCTTAAACTTACAAAAACTATTTAAGTCTACTGAAGTCTCCTCAGCTTAGATAGAGGAAAATTTAAGTTTCTTAATGACATAGGAAGAATATTCATTAATGGTATTTTGTAAAACCTACACCTTAGAAAACTACCAGACGAATCAAATATACATCTATTTTAATGTCACTGTCTTGTACCTGGAGTGAAGTGGGACAGGAGCAGGGTCCTGAGAACAGGTTGTAGTATTTTTTTTTACATCTCAGGAAATCATGGAACTCATGTAAAAATTTTTTGCTGATCTTACGTTTCAGTGTCAGCCTCAGCATCTACATAAAGATGTAGTAATCAAGGCCAATGTGAGACTATTTGAAAGACTAGAGTAAATATTTTTGTAAGTGCCTGTGTTCTACCTGTGAAATGTCTTTGTTGGTTTTAAAATGTTTATGATACTGAGAGCCAAGTGGCACCACTTCTCTCCCCTTCTTCTCTGGAACTCATTTTTCTTTCTCTTTTTTCCCCCTACCCCCTTCAAATTACTTTATTCTCCAGAAACAACTATGACCAAACTCCTCTTCTTAAAAATAAGTAACTGTTGAGGGCCCCTGGGTGGCTCAGTCAGTTTAGTGTCTGATTCTTGATTTCAGCTCAAGTCATGATCTCAGGGTCATGAAATCGAGCCTGACGTGTGGGGCTCTGTGCCTCAGTGAGGAGTCTGCTTAAGATTCTTTCCCGCTGCCTCTCTCCACCCCAAAATAAGTAAATCTTAAAAAAAAAAAAAAAAAGTAATTGTTGGATAGAGTTAAGTTCTGCAGAAGACACTTACAGTTTGATTGTGTTTGTGTCTGTGACAAGTTAAGTCATTTTGATCTCTAGGATCCTCAGTTTTTCTGGTCTTGATAGTACTTGGATGCATACCCTGGCTTCCTCACACATTCGTGTGTGTGTGTGTGTGTGTGTGTGTGTGTGTGTGTGTGTGTGTTAGAGAGAGAGAGAGAGAGAATCAATTAAAATAGTGTGTGAACTGGTTTGAAAATGAAAACAGGGGCGCCTGGGTGGCTCAGTGGGTTAAGCCACTGCCTTCGGCTCAGGTCATGATCTCAGAGTCCTGGGATCGAGTCCTGCTCAGCGGGGAGCCTGCTTCCTCCTCTCTCTCTGCCTGCCTCTCTGCCTGCTTGTGATCGCCGTCTGTCAAATAAATAAATAAAATCTTTAAAAAAAAAAAGAAAATGAAAACAAACTGTTAACGATAAATATCAGAGCTCAGTCTCATCACAGGGCAGACAGAGATCAAGCCCCATTGTGAGACCTAACCATTGACTTCTTCTGCAAAACCTTTGAAATATAAAAGAAGTCACAGTTGCAGGAGCAACTTCTGTAAATGAAGCTGGGTTCAAAGAAATCCCTGTTACCACATCTGGAGTTCTTTTTAAGCCAACGGGATCAGCACATCGTTCCAGTGGCTTGGATCAATTTTTCCTACCTTCTAGGCTTCAGTACACAAGGTCCTGCTGAAATCTTGTTTTTTATGCTATTGGCCATCAGAATAAATGTAAAGGCTGGAAAATAAATATTGATCTCCTGTCCAGTGTCTGGCCTCCTGGTGAGAAATGATTCTATCCCTGGAAAGTTTCCAGTTGTTAATCACTTTCATGCCATATTCCAATGAAACACGGCCTCACAAAGACACGGCAGTGCCTTTTTGTCCCCATTGACACATTTCCTGGGATTCAATTCAACATTTCAGGGAGCTTGTCAGGTCATCTCTTTTGCCTTGAGAATCCTGCAGTTTCCTTACATGTCTTTGAACCTCCTTGAGACCTGATTTTTCCGCTAAAACCTTTCTGTATGATTTTTTTTCTGGTCTAGAAAATGTTCTGTAGTCTGTGTTTTATAATGATTCTTTGCATAGTATTTATTGAATCTAGGTTCTAAGTTACTCGGCAACAAGACCAGGACCTTAAAGTTTGTATGTTGTATTAGATATTAATAATGAAAAAGCTACTAAAATAGATCGACATTATATGAACAATCTACTGTAACATTATAATATTTAAAGATCAATGTTGCTGCTATTTTTAATGTTTTGGTTCTAAGATATATGTATATATATGTATGTGTACATATATGTATATGTATACATACATACACACATACACAAATAAAATGTTTAAATTTACAGTTAAATTTGAAGATTTCTCTTCCCTTCCAGAATGTGAATATTATACAGACATATATATTTTGACAAATTTCACGAAAAGAAAAATGACAATCTTCTTTGCCAATGGAAAGTGGATGTACTATATGTATGTTACAACTGTTTTTGTTGTGTGTGGGGGGGTGGTGTTTTGTTGTTTGTTTTTTTTTTTACCATTTTTGAAAAACATAGTTCCCATTATAGGAGTTTTAAATAGATTGATGTTAAATTTTGGTGTTACACTGCTAGCAGATGTTAATTCTCTAGGATTGAAAAATAAAATATGCTCCAAAAACCAAACCCCTGGAATTTGTGATGTTTCCTTTCTCTGATAGTACTGGTTCCCCACAAAGACTTTCCGTTTATGACACTCACCCAGTATTTGAAAAGCACAGGTGATTTCACTTCAGAGTTAAAGAGTTTGTTGTGTGTGTTATCCACAAAATATGGGCACCTGGAGTGCCCATATTTTTCAATTTGAAGGAATCTTTCAGAATCTCTGTCTTCATTCTCCTCCAGACTGACTCCTAAAATGAAATATCAAGACAAGTATTCCTTTGTGCTGGATTACTTTGTGGAAGTTATAGAGCAAGGAGAGAGAGCTCTTCACATCCGGTTCCTTGGTCCCTGGAGAATCAAGCCTTTTTCTCTCGCACACCAGGACTCCTGCCTCAGGGTGAGCCCCTTGACTTGGATTCCTCCAGGGCCCTCAAGTTTGGTCGGTGGTTCATTTCCTACTCTGCCAAGCTAAGGACCATTTCACGTGACTGATCTCCATGCCTCCCACCCACTCGGAAAATGCCCCTGACCAGTTTTCCTCTGTCATCCTATATAAAGCCATAATTGTCACCAGCCTCCCAAGCTGTCAAGGAGTATGCATGTCACATCCACAAATCACAATCTGCCTCGAGGAATAAGGCCATGTTGGGAATCTTTGACATAGTAAAAATTAACATCTACTCTTAACTTCTGGCTAATTCTCACTCTGGCCAAACTTCACAATGATGCGCATCCACAGTAATCTCGTGGAAGGACTTGGACTTTTTCTGATACTGGTTGGGGGTGGGGTTATTCCGCATCATATTGAAGACCCTTAGGCTCTATTCCTAGGAGTCAGTTCTATGTGTTTTTTATTCCCTTTGGGATCTACAAATCTACATAGGAACTAGAACATGTGACTTCTCATTTCATGAAACTGATTATGGGGAAACCCTGGCAGAGAGAGCAGATGATTGCAAATTTATTCCCACTGCTGGAAAGATATTCCTGGGAAAATGCATAGCAAACAGCTTGAACTTTGCTTCAAAGACAGATGATCAGTGTCTTCACACATATGGGTGTGTTGACTCTTCACTTGGCCTCAGGTGTAGCCTTCACGCAGAGCAGCAAAGTCCTTCCTGGGAGCATCGGGATTGGATCATGGAGAAGACAAACAACCAGAAGAGAATCTGAGGAAAAATTGTGGTCCCTGACTTGAGTGAATTTATTTTACTTTTTTGTTTTCATTGTTATAGAATAAAAGAAATATAAACAGAAATCATTTATAGTCATAATTCTAACATCCTGACAAAACCATTATAGTTCTCTGAATGCTCCTTTTTTTAATAAATTTATTTAAATTTAGTTAATTAACATGTAGTGTATTATTAGTTTCAGAAGTAGAGTTCAGTGTTTCATCCATCTTATATAACACTCAGTGCTCATTACATCACATGCTCTCCTTCATACCGTTCATCTAGGTACCCCATCCCCCTACCCAACACCCCTCCAGCAACCCTCAGTTTGTTTCCTAGAGTTAAGCATCTCTTTTGGTTTGTCTCCCTCTCTGACTTTGTCTTCTTTCATTTTTCCCTCCCTTCCCCTATGCTCCACTATTTTGTTTCTTAAATTCCACATATGAATGAAATCATATGATAATTGTCTTTCTCTGATTGACTTATTTTGCTTAGAATAATACCCTTAAGTTCCATCCATATCGCTACAAATGGCAAGATTTTATATTTTTTGATGGACCACATCTTCTTCTTTTTTTTAATTAAAAAAAATTTTTAATTAACATATAATGTATTATTTGCCCCAGGGGTACAGGTCTGTGAATCACCAGGTTTACACTTCACAGCACTCACCATAGCACATACCTTCCCCAATGTCCGTAACCCAACCACCCTCTCCATACCACACTCTCCCTGGCAACCCTCAGTTTGTTTTGTGAGATTAAGAGTCTCTCATGGTTTGTCTCCCTCCCAATCCCATCTTCTTTCATTATACTTTCCTACCCCCCAAACTCCCTATGTTGCCTCTCAACTTCCTCATATCAGGGAGATCATATGATAATTGTCTTTCTCTGATTGACTTATTTCGCTAAGCCTAATACCCTCTAGTTCCATCCATGTCATTGCAAATGGCAAGATTTCATTTCTTTTGATGGCTGCATAGTATTCCATTGTATATACAGACCACATCTCCTTTATCCATTCATCTGTTGATGGACATCTAAGTTCTTTCCGTAGTTTGGCTATTGTGCACATTGCTGCTATAAACATTCGGGTACACGTACCCCTTCGGATCACTACATTTGTATCTTTAGGGTAAATACTCAGTAGTGCAATTACTGGGTCATAGGGCAGTCCTATTTTCAACATTTTGAGGAACCTCCATGCTGTTTTCCAGAGTAGTTGTACCAGCTTGCATTCCCACCAACAGTGTAGGAGGGTTCCCCTTTCTCTGCATCCTCGCCAGCATCTGTCATCCCCTGACTTATCAATTTTAGCCATTCTGACTGGTGTGAGATGGTATCTCATTGTGGTTTTGATTTGTATTTTCCTGATGCGGAGTGATGTGGAACACTTTTTCATGTGTCTGTTGGCCATCTGGATGTCTTCTTTGCAGAAGTGTCTGTTCATATCCTCTGCCCATTTCTTGATTGGATTATTTGTTCTTTGGGTGTTGTGTTTGGTAAGTTCTTTATAGATTTTGGATACTAACCCTTTATCTGATATGTCCTTTGCAAATATCTTCTTCTGTTGGCTCTCTTTTGGTTTGTTAACTGTTTCCTTTGCTGTGCAAAAGCTTTTGATCTTGATGAAGTCCCAATAGTTCATTTTTGCCCTTGCTTCCCTTGCCTTTGGCGATGTTCCTAGAAATAAGTTGCTGCGGCTGAGGTCGAAGAGGTTGCTGCCTGTGTTCTCCTTAAGGATTTTGATGGATTCCTTTCTCACATTGAGGTCCTTCATACATTTTGAGTCTATTTTTGTGTGTGGTGTAAGGAAATGGTCCAATTTCATTTTTCTGCATGTGGCTGTCCAGTTTTCCCAACACCATTTGTTGAAGAGACTGTCTTTTTTCCATTGGACATTCTTTCCTGCTTTGTCGAAGATTAGTTGAGCATAGAGTTAAGGGTCTATTTCTGGGCTTTCTATTCTGTTCCATTGATTAATGTATCTGTTTTTGTGCCAGTACCATGCTGTCTTGATGATAACAGCTTTGTAATAGAGCTTGAAGTCTGGAATTGTGATGCCACCAACTTTGGCTTTTTTTTTCAACATTCTTCTGGCTATTCGAGGTCTTTTCTGGTTCCATATAAATTTTAGGATTATTTGTTCCATTTCTTTGAAAAAAATGGATGGTATTTTGATAAGGATGGTATAAAACGTGTAGATTGCTTTAGTTGACATAGACAGCTTCACAATATTTGTTCTTCCAATCCGTGAGCATGGAACATTTTTCCATTCCTTTGTTTCTTCCTCAATTTCTTTCATGAGTACTTTATAGTTTTATGAGTACAGATTCTTTGCCTCTTTGGTTAGGTTTATTCCTAGGTATCTTATGGTTTTTGGTGCAATTGTAAATGGGATTGACTCCTTAATTTCTCTTTCTTCTGTCTTGTTGTTGGTGTATAGAAATGCAACTGACTTCTGTGCATTGATTTTATATCCTGACACTTTACTGAATTTCTGTACAAGTTCTAGCAGATTTGGAGTGGAGTCTTCTTGGTTTTCCACATAAAGTATCATAGCATCTGCAAAGAGTGGTAGTTTGACTTCTTTGCCGATTTGGATGCCTTTAATTTCTTTTTGTTGTCTGATTGCTGAGGCTAGGACTTCTAGTACTATGTTGAATAGCAGTGGTGATAATGGACATCCCTGCCGTGTTCCTGACCTCAGCAGAAAAGCTCTCAGTTTTTCTCCATTGAGAATGATATTCGCTGTGGGTTTTTCATACATGACTTTGATGATATTGAGGTACGTATCCTCTATTCCTACACTTTGAAGAGTTTTGATAAAGAAAGGATGCTGTACTTTGTCAAATGCTTTTAAGCATCTATTGAGAGTATCATGTGGTTCTTGTTCTTTCTTTTATTAATGTATTGTATCACATTGATTGATTTTTGAATGTTGAACCAACCTTGCAGCCCTGGAATAAATCCCACTTGGTCGTGGTGAATACCCTTTTAATGTACTGTTGGATCCTATTGGCTAGTATTTTGGTGAGAATTTTCACATCTGTGTTCATCAAGGATATTGGTCTGTAATTCTCTTTTTTGATGGGAGCTTTGGTTTGGGGATCAAGGTAATGCTGACCTCATAAAATGCGTGGAAGTTTTCCTTCCATATCTATTTTTTGGAACAGTTTCAGGAGAATAGGAATTATTTCTTCTTTAAATGTTTGCTAGAATTCCCATGGGAAGCCATCTGGCCCTGGGTTATTGTTTTTTGGAAGATTTTTGATGACTGCTTCTTACTTACTTCTTACTTCTTCTCCTTACTAGTTATGGGTCTGTTCAGGTTTTCTATTTCTTCCTGGTTCAGTTTTGGTAGTTTATATGTCTCTAGGAATGCATCCATTTCTCCCAGATTGTCAAATTTGCTAGTGTATAGTTGCTCGTAATATGTCCTTATAATTGTTTGTATTTCTTTGGTGTTGGTTGTGATCTTTCCTCTTTCATTCATGATTTTATTTATTTGGGTCCTTTCTCCCTTTTTTTTTTTTTTAATAAGTCTGGCCAGGGGTTTATCAATCTTATTAATTCTTTCAAAGAACCAGCTCCTAGTTTCGTTGATTTATTCTACTGTTTTTTGGGTTTCTATTTCATTGATTTCTGCTCTGATCTTTATTATTTCTGTTCTCCTGCTGGTTTTAGGTTTTCTTTGTTATTCTTTCTCTGGCTCCTTTAGATGTGGGGTTAGGTTGTGTACTTGAGACCTTTCTTGTTTCTTGATTTCTCAAGAAACTAGGCTAGTACCACTATATATTTTCCTCTCAGAACTGCCTTTCTGTGTCCCACAGATTTTTGAACCGTTGTGTTTTCATTATCATTTGTTTCCATGAATTTTTTCAATTCTTTAATTTCCTGGTTGACCTATTCATTCTTTAGAAGGATGCTCTTCAGTCTCTATGTATTTGGGTTCTTTCCAAATCTCCTCTTGTGATTGAGTTCTAGCTTCAGAGCATTGTGGTCTGAAAATATTCAGGGAATGATCCCAATCTTCTGGTACTGGTTGAGACCTGATTTGTGACCCAGGATGTGATCCATTCTAGAGAATGTTCCATGTGCACTAGAGAAGAATGTGTATTCTGTTGCTTTGGGATGAAATGTTCTGAATATATATGTGATGTCCATCTGGTCCAATGTGTCATTTAAGGCCTTTATTTCCTTGTTGATCTTTTGCTTGGATCATCAGTCCTTTTCAGTGAGGGGGGTGTTAATTTCCCCTACTATTATTGTATTATTGTTGATGTGTTTCTTTGATTTTGTTATTAATTGGTTTATATAGTTGGCTGTTTCCATGTTAGGGGCATATATATTTAAAATTGTTAGATCTTCTTGGTGGGCAGACCCTTTGAGTATGATACAGTGTCCTCCTCATCTCTTATTATATTCTTTGGCTTAAAATCTAATTGATCTGATATAAGGATTGCCACCCAGCTTTCTTTTGATGTCCATTTGCATGGTAAATTTGTTTTCCACCTCCTCACTTTAAATCTGGAGGTGTCTTTCGGTCTAAAATGAGTTTCTTGTAGACAGAATATTGATGGGTTTCGTTTTTTTATCCTTTCTGATACCCTGGATCTTTTGATTGGGGCATTTAGCCCATCTACATTCAGGGTAACTATTGAGAGATATTAATTTAGTGCCATTGTATTGCCTATAAGGTGACTGTTACTGTATATTGTCTCCCTTCCTTTCTGGTCTACTATTTTTAAGCTCTCTCTTTGCTTAGAGGACACCTTTCATATTTCCTGTAGAGCTGGTTTGATGTTTGCAAATTCTTTCAGTTTTTGTTTGTCCTGGAAGCTTTTTATCTCGCCTTCTATTTTCAATGATAGCCTAGCTGGATATAGTATTCTTGGCTGCATGTTTTTCTCATTTAGTGCTCTGAATATATCATGCCAGTTCTTTCTGGCCTGACAGGTCTCTGTGGATAAGCTGTGGATAAGTCTGCTGCCAATCTAATACTTTTACCATTGTATTTACAGACTTCCTGTCCTGGGCTGCTTTCAGGATTTTCTCTTTGTCACTAAGATTTGTAAGTTTTACTATTAGATGACGAGGTGTGGACCTATTCTTATTGATTTGGGGGGGGGTTCTCTGCACCTCCTGGATTTTGATGCTTGTTTCCTTTGCCATATTAGGGAAATTCTCTACAATAATTCTCTCCAATATGCCTTCTGCTCCCCTCTCTCTTTCTTCTTCTTCTGGAATCCCAATTATTCTAATGTTGTTTTTCTTATGGTATCACTTATCTCTCAAATTCTCCCCTCATGGTCCAGTAGTTTTTTGTCTCCCTTTTGCTTAGCTTCTTTATTTTCTGTCATTTGGTCTTCTATGTCACTAATTCTCTCCTCTGCCTCATTTATCCTAGGAGTAAGAGCCTCCATTTTTTTTTAATTTATTTATTTGATAGACAGAGAGAGATCACAAGTAGGCAGAGAGGCAGGCAGAGAGAGAGGGGGAAGCAGGCTCCCTGCTAAGCAGAGAGCCTGATGTGGGGCTCGATCCCAGGACCCTGAGATCATGACCTGAGCCAAAGGCAGAGGCTTAAACCACTGAGCCACCCAGGCGCCCCAAGCCTCCATTTTTTTATTGTACCTCATTAATAGCTTTTATTTCAGCTTGGTTCAATTTCTTTTATTTCTCCAGAAAGGGCTTTTATGGGGCACCTGGGTGGCTCAGTGGATTAAAGCCTCTGCCTTTGGCTCAGGTCATGATCCCAAGGTCCTGGGGTTGAGCCCCATATCAGGCTCTCTGCTCTGTGGGGAGTCTGCTTTCTCTTCTCTCTGCCTGCCTCTCTGCCTACTTGTGATCTCTGTCTGTCAAATAAGTAAATAAAAAGTTAGATACAATGAAGGATAAAATATGACTATAATAATGAAGTTTCAAAAAGATTTTTATGAAAGTTATTGTTATGATAAACTAGTTAAAAACATTAAAAGTGGAAAGAGTAAAACTTAAAAAAATAAAAATAAGAAAAAAATAAAATAAAAAAAAATTAACTTTGCAAGACTGAAGAATCATGGGGAGAAAGCCATGAATTCCATGCTTTGCTTTCTCCTCCTCTGGAATTCTGCTGTTCTCCTTGATCAGTGAGCTTGGTCTTGGCTGGATGTTCTTGCTGATCTTCTGGGGGAGGGCCCTGTTGTAATGATTCTCAAGTGTCTTTGCCCAAGGTGGAATCGCACTGCCTTTGCCAGGGGCTGGGCTAAGTAATCTGCTCAGTTTTGCTCTCAGGAGCTTTTATTCCCTGAACGCTTTCCATAGCTTTCTGGAGGACGGGAATGAAGATGGTGGCCTCCCAATCTCCAGCCCAGAGGAGTGGAGAGCTCAAGCTCCACTCCTCAGTGCACCCTCAGAGAAAAGCGCTCAATCACTCCCATCTCCCTGGCCTCCAGCTGCATGTTGAGCTCACCCAGCCTGTGACTGAGCATCTCTGTCTCTGACACACAGCCTCGCCTGGAGTCTCCAAACCCAGCAGATCACTGCTGCTCTTCCAAGCGGGGAGTATCCCCAGATCTGTCACTTGTGGGGTCCCTGCTCAAAGAGCAGTAGTCTGACTGTGCCACAGATCACAGTTGAAGGTAACCCTGAGCTGAGAGCTCACTCCTCAGCTTCATCTCTGTAGCTGGCTTCCCTGCGCTGATACCTGTGAGCTCTGCAATACTCAGATACCCCCTATCCTTCAGTGACCCCGGGGCACCTGAGACTACACTGTCCCCACAATGACTCCAGCCCTGCTTAACCTCTGGAGCAATGTCCCTCAGTGGAGCAGAGTTCTAAAAGTTCAGATTTTGTGCTTTGTTGCTCTTCCACTTGTTGGGAGCCGGCCCTTCCCACCACGGTTCTATCTTCCTGTTGCTTTGGATTCACGTCTCCACCGTCCTACCTTTCAGAAAGTGGTCAATTTTCTGTTTCTAGAATTGCTGCTTGTCTTCTCTTTGATCTCCTGTTGGGTTTGTAGGTGTTCGGAATGGTTTGATAAACTATCTAGCTGATCTGCTACCTGACATTGTCTCAGCCTGCTGCTCCTCCGCCATCTTGACTCCTCCCCCTGGACCACATCTTCTTTATCCATTCATCTGTCGATGGACATCTGGGCTCTTTCCATGGTTTGGCTGCTATGGGCATTGCTGCTATAAACATTGGGGTGCAGGTGCCCCTTCAGATTACTACATTTGTATCTTTAAATACACAGTAGTGCAATTGCTGGGTCATAGGGTAGCTCTATTTTCAATTTTTTGAGGAACCTCCATACTGTTTTCCATAGTGGCTGTACCAGCTTGCATTTCCACCAACAGTGTAGGAGGGTTCCCCCATCCACTCTGAATGTTCTTCTATCTTATCCACATACATGTATGCTTTTTATCTCTTTTTTATTCCCATGTTCCTGCATGATCTTTATGGCTATCTAATGATCACTCTATAATTCACTCAGCCTTTCCTTTGTTATAGGATATTTGGATTGCAAGTTACTTAATTGTTTTCCTTGCTGCCATATATAACAGTACTGTGAACAGCTTTGTACATATAGCTTCTCCTTTCCTTGAATTAGTCTCTGAAAAAGGAATTACAATTCTGAAGAGAATGGATTTTTTTTAACTGATTGCTTTTCATATGTTACATGTTCTTTGACATATCACCCTGTCAAAGAATTGCATAGGACATTTGGTTGGTGTATATTAAACATAGCCTCAACCTATGTGCAATGAACTATATATATTTATTCTGATAAATGACTATTCTGATTGTCAAAGTGAGCAAAAAGCTTTATCTTACACAAGGATGCTGCCATTCCTCTAACAGATCAAAGAAGGTGTTTTATGTCTGGTTAATAGTGCTCATTCAGAATAATATTCTGAAAGCCTAATTTTTGATGTTTAGCTCTATTCTAAGGAAGGCTCTAAAAGTTGCTGGTTTCCTTCTAGTACCCATTCTCCCTGGCTTCTGTGTATTTTTATTCTGAGCAATAATATGACCAAATGTTATTTCCTAGCCTTGCTTTCAACTAGAGATCACAAATAAGGAAAAGCAGAAGGCATTGGGGCATCTGAGAATACACTTAAAAGATGGATTACTTGGTTCACTTTCCTTCACCTGTCTTGCTTTTTCCTACTGTCTAGAATGTGTTTATAGTATCCGGAATTTCAGCTGCCATTTTAAAACCATGGGGATACAAGTTCTATTGCAAGGAAAGAGTGAAAATATGACATTTGAACCATCCAAGGCCACCTACTTTGGTTTCTTTTATGGGTGAAAAAAAACTGGTACATACTTTAAGCTACTGTTACCTCGGTTCTCCGTTACTAACAGTGGATCCCTAACTTACAGTGTTTTCCTACGATGATGGTTTTCAAACTTTAGTCTGCAGCAGAATCACGTGGGGTGTTAAAACACTAATTTCTTCCCCTCTCTCCTGTTCACTTTTTCATTAGGAGGAGTCGTGGAGGGAGAGGTGAATTTGCTGATGCTGTTCTAGACCATACTTTGAGAACTGCTATGAGGATATCTTTCCTGAAATTATTTCTTTACATTAGAAACATTTGGCCAAGTTAGCGTTTAGAAAGCACCAAATATTACAATAAATACATGTACCGCCAGATCCTAAAAAGCTGTGATCAGAAGTTCAGAAATAGGTTTATATGCTCTGCCTTATGTGTTCTCTCTACATTGTTGAAGAGGTAGTTATTTATATATTTTTAATAATGACTGAAGTTGATATATTTCCCTAACTATAGGTCCTCCTAAAATTATTTTCAACCACATTGCTGTCTTATTTTGAACCATTTTAGGAAATGTAATTTTTTTTAAAAAGTGAATTTTGGGGGTCTAGGTAACCTGAAATTAGTGTAGTGGAGTCTCAAACTCAGACCTGGGTGTTAATTCTTTTCAAGATGTTTGCTGGTTGAGGCTGAGTACTCAGACAGAGTTTTTTAGGAGCTTTTCAATGTGACCGTTCTAAAAATATATAAATATTGAAACAGAGAGCCATATCATTCTAACCTCACTCTTTCAAGCTGCTACAGGAATGCTAATGTAAAATAGATACAAAGTTATATGTCATCTTTAAATGTTTTGAGTAGAACCTAAGGGAAACCAGCTCCTACCTTTCCCATTGTTTTAAACAGCAACATAGAACAGGTAAGTTTCATTGCAATAATTAACATTCATGTTTCGAATTACTCTTAATGGATACTAATTCTTTTTCATTCAGGGTAGCTATCCAGTATGATCTAATTTTACAGGTAGTTTCACCAATGGTTGTTAGGAAGGCCACCCCCACAGGAAGTAAGGGGTCCAACATGGAAGGTAGGGAAGTGGAGTGGAGTCTGGTTCATCTTGGAGTAGGTCAGCAAACTTCAGATATTTCTTCAGGATGATGAAGATATAGTATGTCTCATAAATCTGAATGGTTGTTTTTTTTTTTTTTTTTTTTTTTTTTGAGGCAAATTAGACCATTGGAGACTTAGGGACTGAATGTCTATGGGAAAAAAATGATGAGCCCACAGGAGAGCAAAAGGTTGTGCAGCTATGGCTCAGTTAGAAACAGTGTTTACATGGTCATAATCCTATAATGTTAATCACTTACTAATTAACATGTGAGTTTTAAATTCTGAGCTAGTCTGCTTGATACTGATAGAATTTATTGTGAATTTGGGGAGATAGAAAGGATGACTGTGTGGGGTGCGAAGTGTAGGTGTGTGTGTTTGAGAGATATTATCTCTCATGGTAGGAATCAACAGATTATGCCTAAAACTGAAAAATCAAGTATAGCAATAGAAAAATGCCATTTTGCTGGGTGGGAAATAAAACCGAAAGAACCAGTTCAGAGAGTTGAAACTAGTTGCCACTGAAGAAGGGAAATGGGGGAAGAAATGGAAACTGCTGATATTCTTTTGCAACAAACTTTGCAGCCAGCTCTATAAACTTGAACATAAAAGCTGTGGGGTTGGGAGGAAGCCAACTAAGCAACCAGAAAGGAAAAAGACATAATCTGTAAACAAAGATGGCTTATAATCTAATAGCTAGTACAAACAACCTTAGAAGGGTGGCTATCACTTGGGTCTGCTGAACAGTTCTCCCTCCCAAGTCTTCAGGAAACACTCCTCCTGGCTACAGAGTGGGGAGGCACCAGGCCTCACCACCACAGCTACCGTGATTGGTCTACGCAGAGAACACATGGCCTAAATTAAGCTAATTAGGGTTTCTGGGACTTTCCAAATTCCTGCCAGGGGATAATTTCTTGTTCCTGAAAAGAAAGCAAAGAGGCTGGCCCATTTTTAAAAAAAGAAAAAAAGGGAAAGAAAGAGACAGAAACTCTTGTTTCTCTCTAATCACAAAAACCCAAGGATACAGGCCTACTAGCCACGGGCAGCCCTGTATCCCACCACACCCGGACAAGGCTGTATCAGCCAGTGAAGTTAATGTGCCAAGAGGAACAGAGAAGAATTAGAGAAGGACAGGAAAAATCCTCAAGGTATTTAAAGAAATGAATCCAGTTTTTCTCGAGACCAGCTCCTTTGCCCTCTGGTCAGTAGCCCAACTAAAGTTTTCCTTTTGTTTGTTTAAGCAAGATTGGAGGGCACCTGGGTGGCTCAGTGGGTTAAGCCACTGCCTTCGGCTCAGGTCATGATCTCAGGGTCCTGGGATCGAGTCCCACATCGGGCTCTCTGCTCAGCAGGGAGCCTGCTTCCTCCTCTCTCTCTCTCTGCCTGCCTCTATGACTACTTGTGATCTCTCTCTGTCAAATAAATACATAGAATCTTTAAAAAAAAAAATTCTCTAAGCAAGATTGGATTGGGTTTCTTTTGGTTGTAGTCATAAAATACTAATAATATATTGCTGAATACCATCAAACAAAACTTTAAAATAATTTTATTATGGAAAATTTCAAACATAAAAGTAGAGAGAATGGAATGAAAAATCCCGTCATCCAGCCTCACATTTACTAACATTTTGATAACCTTGTTTCATCTGTCTATCTCTCTACCCTGTTTTCCCCAGAAATATTTTAAAAGAAAATCCCAAGCATCATATTA
The DNA here is from genome assembly GCF_020171115.1 of Neogale vison. Classification (NCBI taxonomy): domain Eukaryota; kingdom Metazoa; phylum Chordata; class Mammalia; order Carnivora; family Mustelidae; genus Neogale; species Neogale vison. Next base: position 215,715,126 of record NC_058091.1, read on the forward strand.
TCCTTGCAGTCTACCTTTGCTTTAGGTTCCTGGCGAGCAGGAAAGTGCCAGACAGACGCCTGTTTTGTCCATATTTGAGCCATATGCAACTGCTATTTTTATAGGTCAAAAGCAACCAAGTGTTGGCAATATTAGATGATCTTATATAATACTTTACGATGAATCTAAGTGTTAAGGACCCTTTTGTTAACATAACCACACCTGACAAAATTAACGATTCCTCAATATGTAACAATGAGTCCATTTTCAAAATTTCCCAACTACATCACATATGTCTTTGTAGCCACCATTTGTTTAAATCAGGATCTAAATAAGGTCTGCACATTACTTTGTTTAAAATAAGTTTTTAAGGGGCGCCTGGGTGGCTCAGTGGGTTAAGCCGCTGCCTTCGGCTCGGGTCATGATCTCGGGGTCCCAGGATCGAGTCCCACATCGGGCTCTCTGCTCAGCAGGGAGCCTGCTTCCTCCTCTCTCTCTCTCTGCCTGCCTCTCTGCCTACTTGTGATCTCTGTCTGTCAAAGAAATAAATAAAATCTAAAAAAAAAAAATAATAAGTTTTTAAGGGGTGCCTGGGTGGATCAGTCGGTTAAGCAGCAGACTCTTGATTTCGGCTCAGGTCGTGATCTTAGTTAGGGTCCTGAGATCAAGACCCTCATGGGTTCCACACTTAGGGTGGATTTGGCTTAAGGATTCTTTCTCACTCTCTCTGCCCCACCCCACCCCCACTCACACACACACTCTCTCAAATAAATTAATAAATCTTTAAAAAATAATAATAAAATAAAATAACTTTTTAAGTGTTACTACTCTCATTTAACACTCTTGAAGGAAACTAGACAGTTCACACAGAATGGCGAACAATCTTCCAACAAAAAAAGGCCAAAAGAATCCGGTCTTGGTTCCTTCTCGGATATTATTCAATATATGCTATATATTAAATGTATGAAATTCACAGAAATCTATATATTAAAAATATATTAAATAATAGACTATTTGCACGCATGTGTATATATGTATCACTATGCCAAGCCCAGTAGTCTTTGCTTCAAATCCTTCTGCATTCACCATTATGACTGGTTGCCCATATCATTTATTTTGTAGATGATCAACTGCAAGGAAGTCAACTGACTTGTCCAAGGTCCCCAGCCAATAAGTGGCAGAGCAGATTTTGGATTTGAGGCTTTGTGGCTCCAAAGGCCAAACCCTTGGCCACTTCCCACTCTCTGTGCGTTCTACACCTGTCGTGGTGAGCAGCAAAGAGCCAGACACATTGCCCACAGTTATTTTCTTCCACATGGTACTAAGATCTTGTAGGTAAGAGGCCACCAGAGCTTACAGAAGTCAACAGGAAGCCAGGGTTGAGGAACGCATCTGGGCGGCACAGAGGGAATGGTTATTTGGGGCTGCTGTTGCCTTTCCTCTGTCAGTCACTCTGTTGGAAGCCACCAGCCCCTCCCGTAGTGCTCCCGCCACTCCCTGAACTGACTTGACCTTCCATCTCCTCTGGCTTCCTTACTTTCAATGTCATTCTCTTGGCCTTATGCTTTAATCTCCTTTTCCACTGAAGTCTCTTATGCCTGCTTCCAACCCTAGCCTCCAAGTTAACCCCGGTTCTTCAGTTATAACCTATGCAATTAATACAGTGAGAGTGGTTTTTACTCTTGTGGATGCTGAAGTTAATGAGTCCTATATCAGAATTTCAGATTAAAGAGCCCAAGCCCCTTTCGATATTGGAAGATCCGATTCTCTGTATTTCAAACACATCCTGCTTGGGGGATGCCAGCGGGCGTGCCATCTGTGCGGGCCGAGTCCCACTTCTCCACGGACAGACACCCTGTGTTGGGCAGACGGGCGGGCGCACAGAGCACATCTGGGAGCCATCTGCTTCATGAGGATAACCATCGTTGAGGTTATAGGAAGGTCATCTCGTCGGAGCTTCTCAAACTCTCATGTGCATAGAAATCACCTGTGGATCTTGTTAAAACGCAAATTCTGATTGGGTAGGTCTGGGGTCGGGCCTGAGACGCTGCCTCTCCGCTCCCAGTCAGTGCCCGTGCTGCTTGTCCGTAGACCAACCCCTAAGAAGCAAGACTCGAGATCACAAGTTCTCAGCACCAATGACACATTCGAAGCGTCTAAAGTATTTCTAGTTAGGGGAGACCTAGGTGCAGGGAGCAATAAAAGCTCCTCAGGGGATTCTAATGACCAGAGTTGACAACAGTCGGCATAGGTGCGGGTGGCGAGGATGGAAGGGCCATACAGCGCACACCTGGCCGGTGGAAAATGTGGGGCAACTGCCAGAAAGCAGAGCTCCTGGCTGGTGAGTGTCCTTCTTTCCTGTGCTTCCTGCCTCTCCTTCCTGTCCCTCACCTTTTCTTTTTTGTTGTCCTACCAATCCATCCTATTCTGAGCTATCTCAGTAAGAAGAAAGCTGAACAAACTGAAAATCAACAGCTTTTGGGGGGATTTCTCTGAGAACAGATGTCACAGGGCGACCTGTCACCCCGAACCTTGGAGAGACCGGCAAATACAAAACAAAACCCACCTGCCAGGAGCACAAGTCCATGGCTAGAGCCAGTATGGAAGGAGTAACTTCAGCTCTAAGTGGCACAGTGCTGGGGGCTCAGTGGGGATGAGCTTGAGAGTTCAGAGTTCTCGGAGGAATTCTAGGAGGACCCTGCATTTGTGTTTCTCTCCAGAAGCCCCATCAGATTCTCAGGGTGAGGACAGGAAAAAAGTCCCTTCATGCTTCAGCAAGCAGGGGCCAGGTGGGCCAGGAGTGGGGGGACTATTCAGGGAATGTAACTTTTAAGAAATAAATCTTTCTGAAAAAGAGGTTGGAATTTAAGAACCTTGAAATTGAGAAGCATGCGATTCAGTACACAGTCAATGATGAGTTACTGCATGTTAAGCATCGTGCTTTGTGCTGGGGATTTTGGGGGTGAATTAGACTCATTCCATCTAGACCAGGAGCTCGTGGTCTAGTGCAAACACACCTGTGCATACCACTGTGTCAGAGAATGATAGTTGCTGCCCCTAATGTCTTTTCTTAGCTTCTGCTGAAGACGTATTTCCCAGAATAAAGATTCTGGTTCCTAGCCTCCCTTGCAAGGTAGATGTGGTCATCTAATCAAGAATTGTCCAAATGGGGGACGCTCAGTTGGTTGAGCAGCTGCCTTCAGCTCAGGTCATGATCCCAGCGTCCTAGGATCGAGTCCCATATATAGGGCTCCTTGCTCTGCGGAGAGCCTGCTTCTCCCTCTGACTCTGCCTATGCTCGCTCTCGCTCTCTCTCTGACAAAAAAATAAATCTTTAAAAAAAAAAAAAAATTGTCCAAATGGTTATAGTGAGAGTTTTATGTGCAACTTTCTGAGAAGTGTCCTTAAATTGAGCAGATGTCTAAGACCTCCACCCCATAACCATGACTATGACCTTATCTGGAGGAAGGATTTTTGCAGGTATAATTAAATTAAAAATCTAGAGGTAAGGGACACCTGGGTGGCTTGGTGGGTTAAGCATCTGCCTTCAGCTCAGGTCAGGATCTCAGGGTCCTGGGATGGAGCCCCGCATCGGGATCTCTGCTTAGTGGGGAGCCTGCTTCCCCCTCTGTCTCTCTGCCTGCCTCTCTGCCTATTTGTGATCTCTCTGTCAAATAAATACATAAATAAAATCTTTTTAATAAATAAATATAAAAACTGGAGGGCGCCTGGGTGGCTCAGTGGGTTAAGCCGCTGCCTTCGGCTCAGGTCATGATCTCAGGGTCCTGGGATCGAGTCCCGCATCGGGCTCTCTGCTCGGCAGGGAGCCTGCTTCCTCCTCTCTCTCTCTGCCTGCCTCTCTGCCTACTTGTGATCTGTCTCTATCAAATAAATAAATAAAATCTTTAAAAATATATATATATATAAAAACTGGACCAAAGTAGACATCTTGGTTAATAATGTAGAAGTCTCAACCAAGAGCCTGGGTTCCTGATGATTCTGCAGTTGCCATCACAACCTACATTTGTATAAACGGAGATAAATGGATTTCTGATTTGGTCAAACTTTTGTTATTTCTAGATTTCTGTCTACTGCTTTTTTTTACTGACAAACAACTAGCTACAATGAATTTATTTTTTAAGCCTCCCATAAATAAGCAAAAAATGAAACAACGTATTATATGAGTTCTATTTTACTTCAAATAAAATATAATCTCCTTAAGAAAGAAAGGCCCTGTGAGATCTGACCCCAGTCTACTCCTCCAATCTCATCTGAGGCCATTTTTCTCTAGCTTGGCATGTGGTATACGTAAGCCTTCAGTATGTGTACATCCTTTTGTTCCACAAAAAAATTGTGAGAGCCTATTATTGACTAGATGGTAGGCACACACCAGCAAAAAACAGCCAACGAACCTGTCCTTAAGGCCAGTTTTTATTTTTTTTATTTTTCTTTCTTTCTTCTCTTTCTCTCTCTCTCCCTTTGTTTTCAGGAAAGACAAATATTTATTGTGTAGTGTATATTCACTGTGTAGTTTATTTTTTGAATTTTATTTTATTCAAATTCAGTTAATTAGCATATAGTGTATGTAAAGCCAGGGTTTTGTTTTGTTTTTTGTTTTTGTTTTTGTTTTCCTATTCCACTTCTAAGTCCATTTATGTTCTAACTCAGAGACGTGGGCCACAACGTTGCGTCCGTCCAGGGCAGCATGTCCAACAGAACCTCCCACCGTGCTAAGTGCATCCTCTGTCCATGTTCTCCAACATGGAGGCCCCTAGCCGCAGGCAGCTCTTGAGTATTTGCAATGTGATTAGTTTCCATTTAAATAGCCCCATTGACCAGCTGCTGCTAGAATGGACAGTCCATATCCTGATCACACTACTCCCAGCTACCAATGGCCAGCTCCCTGAGGCCATTTTAGAAGATGGTCACAAATTCTCCAATAGAGACATGGAGCCTTTATCCCCTCTCCTTGAATCTGGGTGAGTTTGTGAAATGATGTTTGTGTGACCTCCTAGGCCAGGCAAGAAAAGCCTCTGTCCTGGTCTCTGGAAGGTGATGCTCTTGCCACCCTTGCTCTGGGGAAGCTCTGTCTCCAAACCTCACTACCACACTGTGAGAAGCTGAGGCAACATGCAGCTGCTGGGTCCTTGAGTCATTCCAGTACAGGCCCCTGTGTTAGTTTCCTGGGGCGGACACTTGTTGGCTTGAGGTAAGAGAAATTCATTCTCTGACAGTTCTGAAATCTGCCAGAAGTCTGAGACCCCGGTGTTGATGGGTGTTGCCCCCTTCTGGGGTCTCTGAGGGATAATCTGACCTGTTCTTCCCTCCAAGTTTCTGGTGGTAGTCACCCATACTTTCCACTCCTGAGTTGTAGACCCAACCCTCCAGTCTCTGCCTCTTTCTTCACACTCCCTTCTCCCCTGTGTTTCTCCTCTCAACTTTCCCTCTGCTTTCTTTTATGAGGACACTGGTTATTGGCTTTAGGACCCACTCTGAATCTAGAATGATCTCATCTCGAGATCCCTAACTTTATCTACAAAGACCCATTTTCCAGATAACGTCCTATTCACAGGTAGTGGCACTAGAACTTGGGCATATGTCTTTGGAGCCACTGTTCCACCCACGACAGCACCAGCCATGTGCTTGAAGGTGCCCAAGGAGGATTTCAGATTCCAGCTATTTGAATGACTTCCAGAGAGTCTCATTTCCCCAGCTAGACCTTAAATGTGGAGCAGAAATAAGCTCTTGCCACCATGACCCGTTTGAAATCCTGACCTCTAGAATTTTTGAGCACAAAATGATCTTGTCTGCTGTTCAGTTGGCATGGTTTGTCATGCAGTTATAGATAACTGGAAGTTCCTGTTAATAACTTACAAGTCCCAGATTAAAGAACATCTCTCCAAAGAGGCCACCATCTAAATGATATTCTCCTCTCTTTACTTTTCCTGTAGAGAACTCATCACAGTTGATAAGTATAGATGTAGTGTTTCTATTTTTTTTTTTAATTTTTTTTTTTTAACAGACAGAGATCACAAGTAGGCAGAGAGGCAGCTAGAGAGGAGGAAGCAGGCTCCCCGCTGAGCGAGAGCCCGACGTGGGGCTCGATCCCAGGACCCCGGGAACATGACCCGAGCCGAAGGCAGAGGCTTAACCCACTGAGCCACCCAGGTGCCCCTGTAGTGTTTCTATTTTTTAAACCTGTGTCTCTCCCACTAGACTTAAGCTCCATGGGGACAGGGGCCCTGGTGTCATTCAGCACTCTGTTCTTTATGTGCACCAGACCCACAGTAAGTGTCCAGTAAGTTGGTGCTGAATGACTGACATTCTGAGGTTTCTGTGACTCAGTCTACAAGTACTGTTTGTCCTCTGAACTAATGCAGCTCTTGGAAAAGATCATTTATTTTGCCTTTTTGCTCTCAGCAGATTAAATAAGATAGGCTGCAAGCAAGTGGAAAAGCAAAATATTCAATTTCCAGGAGTCAGACATTACTTCTTGCTGTTTCAGTTCTTTGCATTTGAGTAGTTGTTGTGGTTTTTAACCATGGTGAAAACAAACACAAAAGGTAGAGCTGGTCAGAGAGCCACGCTATGTAAGAAAACATCTGTGGTTCTTCAGAGAGCACCTGTAAGTTCACAGAATGAACCTGAAGTTGTCCTGGCATGTTAGTGAGAATCTCATGAAAAATCCTTTCATGATTCATTTGAATAGAATGAATAGACTCTCCCTGACATCTTAGCCATTATCCAGCTTGTTCTAGAAAGTCCACTGGTGCAAATCTGTTACTTTTCTTGGAACAGGAAAAAAAAAAAGTTGGGGGGGGTGGAATTGGATGAAAACATGCAAACACCAGCTCTGATAAAACATATAACCAGCTGTCACAGCTGAGTTCACCAGTTGGGACAGAGATAACCAGCAAAGTGGAAACGCTGCTTATCTAGACCTTGACAGAGAAAGTTTGCTGATCTCTGATAGCTCTTAAAGGAGCAGGTGACTCATCAAGCCATTTTGATTATGGTCTGACTGAAATATTTTTGAGGACAAGGGACGCCTGGGTGTCTGCCAGAACTTGGGCATATGTCTGCCTTTGGCTCAGGTCATGATCCCAGGGTCCTAGGATCAAGCCCCACATTGGGCTCTCAGCTCAGCAGGGAACCTGCTTCTACCTCTGCCTGCCTCTGCCCCTGCTTGTGCTCTCTCTCTCTCTGACTGATAAATAAATAATTTTTTAATTAAAAAAAAAGGTCAGTCTAGAACATTACATCTATCAGAAACATCTTTTTTAAATGAAGGCAAAATAGAGGCTTTTTCAAACAACCTGGGAGAATTAACTGCCAGAAGACCTGAAATACGCACACATAGACAAAAATTAAAGGAAAGTCTTCAAGCAAAAGCTAACTGATACCAAGTAGAAATTTGGATTTATATAAAAAATGAAAAATGCTGGAGATTGTAAATATGTATATAATTGTAGAAGATATTTTTCCTTATTTAAAAATTTTTAAAGGGGAGCCTGGATGGCTCAGGTGGTTAAGCGTTCAACTCTTGATTCAACTCAGGTCTTGATCTCAGGGTCATGAGTTTGGGCTCCGTATTGAACCCAGCATTGGGCATGGAGCCTACTAAAAAAAAATTTTTTTTTTTAAAGATTTTTTTTTTTTAATTTATTTGACAGACAGATTACAAGTAGGCAGAGAAGATAGGCAGAGAGAGAGAGGAGGAAGCAGGCTCCCCGTCGAGCAGAGAGCCCGATGTGGGGCTCGATCCCAGAACCCTGGGACCATGACCTGAGCTGAAGGCAGAGGCTTTAACCCACTGAGCCATCCAGGCGCCCCAAAATTTTTTTTTAATTTAAAAGTTAAAATGTACTGCAGGGTTTAAAACATCTGTAAAATAGAATCTAGGCCCACAATAACACAAAGAATGGGTGGTTTTCAGGGAATTGTGGTCCTTTGTTACAAGGTCCTTAAGACCTACTTTTGTGTGGACAGAGGCTATGAGAAGTTAAAAATACAGACTAAGACCCTAGGGCAAATATTTAAAAGTGAAAAGCAACAACAAAAAATATAAACTGTACTACATGAGGAAAAATGGGAAAGGAACAAAGAGGTATAACTAATCAATAGTAGAGATCAAGTGGAATCATAAAATACACTAAATTTTAAAAGAGTCAGGAAAAGAGAGGAAAGGGAACAAATAACAATATAGAAAACAAATGGCAAAATAATAGGCTTACACTTGGCCATAATAATAATCCCATTAAATGTAAATTATCAAATCCCTCTAATTAAAGGTAGACATTATTACACTTGATTAAAAAAAAAATTACTTTTTTTTAAAACTGCTACCTTGATGCAATCTTGACCTTGTCTGGAAGCCAGTGAGTTTCCCTTCTGGAGCAGCTGATTGACTCTGCACTCCAACCGTTTCCTTTATCACAGTTGATGAGGGAGCAGAAGCCTGGCGATCACCCACTAGCACCAGCCATAACTGACCGGGCCAGGTACCAGACAGCTAGGGACACCCTCTATGCCTCTGGAGCCCTTGATATTATTTAAGGGACACTACCAAACCTAGAGACCCTATCCCACTTACCATATCTGAACTGTCCGCTCCAGCTCCAGCTTCCTGTTCCCCTGGGGCAGAGCCCTGTGTTTCCCTGTCTGGCAGCCTGCTCCCCTTTGGAGCTGTAAATAACAGAACCCTGCCTTTTAGTTATCCAAACATCATTCTGTTGTGATCTCCCATCAAAAGAGTCTTAAAAGCTTGTAAAACAACCCAACTATGTGCTATCTACAAGAAAACTACTTAAACTATAAGAGCAAATGGAGGAAAAGCAAGATGATTGGAAAAGATATGGTGTGTAATTACTGATCACAAGAAAGCTAGAGAGAGGCTATATTGAATTGCATTCAGATAAAGTAGTCATTGAACAAATAATATTACCAGGGATAAAAAGAGATATTTCACAGTGATAAAGGGAACAATCATCAATTGTTGATCAATTCGAATCATAGTAATTCCAAGTGTATAGGCACACAATAACATAGCTTTAAAGTACTTGAAACAAAAACTTTTAGAACTGAAAGGAGAAGTATGCAAAGCTAAAATTATTATTGAAGATTTTAATACTCCTTTCTCAATAATAAACAAATGAAATAGACAAAAAAATGAGTTAGCATATAGGCAGTTTTATAACACTCCCAAACTGACCTCTATAGAAAAATTTATCCAACAACAGAGTACGCATTTTTTTCAATGAACATAGAACATTTACCAAGGTGTTAACATATTCTGGGCCATAAAACAAGTCTCAATGAATTTAAGAGGATCAAAATTAGACAAAGTATATTCTCTCTACAATAGAATTAAAATAATAAATAAATAAACAGGAAGATATCCATGAAAAAACCCCAAATTCTTAGAAATTAAGCAGCATACTTAGAAGAAATCACAAGAGAAACTAGGAAATGATTTTTAGCAGAATCAGAATGAAAACCTCACATATCAGCATTTGTGGGATCCAGCTACAGCAGAGTTTTAAGGGAAATTTATAGCATTAAATGCTACTTTTAGAAAAAAGGAAACATCTAAAACAGGTGCTTTATGTTTCCACTTTAAGAAGCTAGAAGAAGGGCACCTGGGTGGCTCAGTGGGTTAAGCCGCTGCCTGCGGCTCAGATCTGATCTCAGGGTCCTGGGATCGAGTCCCGGATCGGGTCTCTGCTCAGAAGGGAGCCTGCTTCCCTCTCTCTCTCTCTCTCTCTCTGCCTGCCTCTCCATCTACTTGTGATCTCTCTCTGTCAAATAAATAAATAAAATCTTTAAAAAAAAGAAAAAGAAGCTAGAAGAAGAAAGGCAAATTAAATCCAAAATATGAAGAAGAAAGGAAATACAATGACAGATCAGTGAAATAGGAAATGGACCAAGAATAGAGGAGATCAGTAGAACTAAAAGTTGGTTCTTTGAAAAAATCAGGAATGAGACACTTAGAAGTTGCTGTGGACTGGTAGGTTTCATTGAAGTGGAATTTCTCTGGTGTGGCTATACATTAAAATCACCTGGGGAAACCTTAAAAATTCCTGATGCTGGACTGTACTAAGCAATTTCATCAGCTCTGGAAGTGGAGCTAGCTCCCCTGGTGATTCCAGCGAGCTCCAGAGTTGGAGAGGCCCTGCTGAGAGATCAGACCCCCACTCCACCGCACCCTTGTCAGTATCCATCTGGGGCTGCTCAGAGTCTGCAGAGCAGAATTCTCTCATCTCTCACATGGACTGTACATGGCTGGCTGGAGGTGTACTGAGACAGAAGCAGAAGGGGTTGGGCTCTCTCCATTTCGTGCGCAGACCTTCACCTAACTTTATGTGGTGCCTCCTCTCTGCTGGAGTCCCCTAGACCACATCCTCTGTGACTCAGTTTCTCCAAGAGTCCTGCTCCTGTTTTCCTGCCAGCTCCAGGAGAGACAGGCTTCTGGCGATGCTGGGGTCAGGGAGGGGCTCTGCCTCCTCACTGGTCCCCTACATTCGAAGGACCTTCCAGTTCTCAGCCCTTCTCTGCACCCCTGCTTTCCAATTCCCAAGGCTTGTGTGGGCTTCTGCTGGGGAAGTTAACCCTCTTCCTGCAGGCTTCCCTGCTGCAGGCTTCCATCCCAGGGACCTTCGGTCTGGTAAGTCTTGTAACAGTCCTTTTTGTCTTTCCGGCTCCCCCTAACTTTGTTCTTTGCATATGTCTTAGTTACCTTGATTTCATTTTCTTAAAACTTGGGATTTATGGCTCTTTCCCCCAGGTTTACTATCATTTTGGTGGGATTTCAGGAGATAGTGGAGATAAATGCAAGTGCTTAATCTGCCCCATTTAAGCAGAAAATTTCCAGAGCCTTCCAGAAACATCTATATATAACTATGATAGTCATTTTTAATTCATTTCCCTTCCCAGGAACGTAGAGTGGGAGTGGCAGAGGCCTTGGGGATGTGGGAGTACTAGCCTGATCAGACTAGTTCTGATCAGACTTCCCAAGGTACAATTCTTCTTAAGCCTTTAAATAGAATGAAATTGGATCGCAAAGCTCTAAATCCTGTGCCTTCGGAACTGTTGGCCAAGATGGTTGTATTCTGCTAGTAACAGCTGAACAGAAGATTCAAATCTTCTTATGAATGCTCCGGTATTTTGTTCTCCCAACAAAGCCACTTATGATAATGATTCTAATGGTTGGGGGGGGAACCATGTAAGTTATTGTCTTCTCAGGAGGAAGTCACAATAGGCGTATTCTTTCCTACATGTCAGAGAGCATGTCCACATTTGGCCACTGCCTGTAGTCCTGCCTTACCTTTTTCACCGTAAGAAAAGTCCCAGTCCCTGTGGCCACGGACCTGACTGCGAAGCCGTGGGCTGAGTGTGCCCGCACGAGGGAGGGCACATTGGTTCTGGCTCTGCCCTTCTCAAACCTGATGACCCTGGGCAGGGGCTTGTGGCTGTGTAAAATAGAGGGGTGGTCCAGATGACTTGTCTGGTTTTTCTAGCTCTTCAGTCACTGAATCTATACCAGTGCTTAGTAAAGGCAAATATCCCCAGAGGGATGGAGAGATAGAATTACTCCAGCATTCCAGTGCTGAGGCAGAGATGGGGCAGATCCTGGCTCCCTCCACTCAGGTGTCCCAGCCTAGGGCTGGAAAGTATGCCTTTGGGCCCTGAGGCCAGGCCAGCTTCTAATCCCTGGCAATTAGGGCCTGTGGGTGCTTTGACGTAGATCCTCAAACAAAACAAAACAACTTGATTGTTCTTGAAGGAGGGGTCGCTGTGGGGTACTGGGGTAGTAGAGGAAGCAGAGGAGGTAAAGAGGCCCGGCCTCCCCGTTCAGCTGCTGGTGAGGCACAGGGCATTCACGATGGCATGGGCCATGTGCAGGGTGTGATGGGTTGAATTGTGTTTCCAAAAAAGACATGGGCCTAACTCCCAGTATCTCAGAAGGTGGCATTATTTGGAAATAGAGTCTTACAGATACAATTAGTGTAGACGCCATCATACTAAAGAAGGGTAGGCCCTTAATTCTGAGTGACTGATGTCCTTGGAAGAAGATGGTGAAAACACATAAGAAAAAAGTCTGTGTGAAGGTGGAGTGGAGGTTGGAAATCAGTTGGGGAAGGATAGGGGGATGGGGCAGACATGTAGGTCTGTACAGACCTCTGAGGTGAAAAGTGCCTTTGGCCGTCACTGGCTATCTTCTAATTAAAAGGGCATCCAGGAAACATTTAAGCCTGCTGAAGTTTAGAACATCATTAAATGATCATCAGTGTTTAAATCCTCAAGATAGCCCTGGCTGTGAAACAGAAAATTTCATACTCTTCTAGATGAGGCCTTGCCGTTGATCCATCTATATCTAAAAGTTTGGAATTTGCTTCTTGAGCCTTGTTGACAGTCTGTCAACAAAATTCTTAGATATGTATCGTGTGCCATTTGCTGTGGTAACTGCAGGCAGTACGGAGGTCAATAGGGGACATCAGGTACCCCGATGCCTCCCTCAGAAAATTCCCATTCTTATGAGAAACATAGATTAAACACACTATTTCAAATAATAAATTAAGAGATGACAAGAGTGCAGAAAACCAAACAGAAGTCTATGGCGTCCTGGTGGCATCTAAGGGAGAGCCAATAGTGGTGTGTTGATGAATGTTACTCTGGCTTTCGCTACCAAAAAACCCAGATTTGTACCCTTTGCGTAAATATTTCCGCCATGACTGATGAGAGGCTGTACCTGCCACCAGAGGCAGAGCGGGGATGAGATGCACAGTAGTGGGCCAGGACGCTATAATGTCAGGTGTAGATGGCCTCAAAAGCGTGGATAATAGCACAAAGTCATAAACTAATAAGGATGTAATGTTTCAAGTATTTGTTTTTAATAGAATGCCTTTCATTGTGTTTATATAATTGAATTTCTAATGACTGTTTAGCATCCATCTAATCCTATGTGGCAAACAAAAAACAAAAAACTGCACCTCTCCCAAGCTGGAACAAACCTGGGGCTAAGAGCTGAGGAAGGCGTGGGGGGGGGATGGGAGGGGGGGGTGACACTTACCTGAGGGATGAATTGGAATTAGCAGAAAAGGTGAGGAAGAGTCTTCCAGGTAGGGGCAGTGGCATGTAACAAGGCCCTGGGATTAAAGAGAGCCTGGGATACTGGGGAAACTGAGGGCAAAGAATGCGAAGAAAGCAAAGTGAGACTCGGGAGAAAGGCAGGGACCAAGTCCTGCAGAGCCTTGTAGTCCATGAGAGGAGCTGGGGCTTTAGCCTCCATGTGGTGGAAAACTGCAGAAGGTGTTGGGAGGGGAGTGACCATCTGGTGTAAATATGTGAAGTATTCTGCTCTGTGAATAGATTAAAGGACCCCAAGGTGAATGCAGGGCACCCAAGGTATATGCAACAAAAGAAAAATAAACAAATGGGTCTTCATCGGAATTAAAAACTTTTGTTCATCAAAGGGCATTACCAAGAGAACGAAAAGACAACCCAGAGAATGGAGACAATACTCCCAAGTCAGAGTTCTGATCAGGATCTAATATCTAAGATACAAAGAACTCTATTTCAACAGCAGTAAACCAAACAAGCCAATTAAAATATGGGCAAAGGACACGAACACACGTTTCTCCAAGGAAGGAGATGGCCAGTAAGCACTTCAAAAGAAGTTCAATGTCATTAGTCATTAGGGAGATAGAAATCAAAAAACCACAGTGAGATACCACTTCACACTCATTAGGATGACTGTAATGAAAACAAAACAGAAAATAACAAGTGTGGTGAAGATGTAGAGAAATTGAAACCCTCCAGTTTCTGGTGGAAATGTAAAATTGTCCAGCCACTAAAATGTGGACACTTCCTCAGGAAGTGAAATGTGGATTACCATATGACCTGGCAATTCCATCTGTAGGTATCCCAAGGAAATCAAAACAGGTGTTCCAACAAAAACATACACAATGTTCATAGCAACGCCATTCACAATAGCCAAAAGGTAGGAACAAACCAGGTATCTCTCAACGGATGAGTGGATAAACAAAATGTAATCTATCCACACAATGGATATTATGTGGCCACAAAAAGGAATGGAATACAGATATATAATACAACATTGATAACCTTGAAAACATTATGTGGAGTGAAAGAAGTGAGACACAAAAAGCCACATATGCTATGATTTCATTTATATGAAATATTGAGAACCGGCAAATTCACAGAGACAGAAAGCAAATTAGTGGTTGCCAGGAAGCAGGGGTAGGGGAGAACGGGAAGTACTGCTCAATGGGCATGGGGTTTGCTTTGGGGATGATGATAATATTCTAGAGCAAGATAGCAGTGATGTTGGCACATTGTGAAGGTAGTAAATGCCACGAAATTTACATGTTAGAATGGTAAATTTGGTTATGTGTATTTTACCACAGTAAGAAAAATGGTGAGTGTGTGGCACATGTTGGTCAATCATTGGTTGGTAGAATTATAGGGATTTGGGAGTGAAGGGAGTGGCTCAAGGGTAACTTCCAAGGGTTTGATGATAGCAACACACTCATGGTGAAGCCATTCGGCAAAACAGAAAATTCTAAGGCAGATACTCAGTTCCCTTTTGCCCGAGGAACATTTCTCCTGAGAATTTCAAAAAGGGGGTTGGCTCCATGGTCCGTCTTCCTCATGCTCATTACCTTTATCTCCAGGTGGCTGTTGCACCTCTAAGCTTCCTGTCACCGTGACAGAAAAGAGGATGTAAAGGAAAGAGTGCAGGAGAGCAAGGGGGGATAGCAGTCCAGAAACTCTTAGCTTGTGTCCCATTGGTTGGATGAGTATTCCTATGGGTACCCCCAGCTGCCAGGGAATGTGGAAGAGTGATTTTGGTGGGCGTGTGGCCACTCGTACTCAAGACCTGGATCCTTTTGGGGGATGAAACTAGAATGGATATTGGGTAGGCAAATATCAGTGTCTGCCATAGGGTGTAATTAACATCATAAAAAATTCCAACAGAATTTGGACAGGAAGATCGGGAGATAATACTGGGTAGAGATCCACTATCCTCTTATTTTGTCACTGAGGGTGAGTGATTTCAATTCCTTGCATCTTTCTTTGTGGTTCATTTTTATGTTTCAAAATTCAGTCATTTCGGTATCTTTTCCCCAAGTTTCCTAGACTTTCCACCATCCCCTGTGAGCCAGGATGTGGAGTTACTCTTCCTGTAAAGGAAGAATAGTAGAAATCAGCCTTTCTCAGCTGGGAAGTTCTATAAGGTGTGTTGGTGCTATGTCCTAGAAAACTGAAGTTAACCAACAGACAAAAGCCATGATCCCCGCTTTTGTCTGACACATAGGATTTTGATAACACGTGGCCAGGAAGGTTTTCAGTCACCTATGACTTGGTGAAATACTAATTTTCTTATTTTACCGCAGCCCCGCTTTGGGAGTCAGGAAGGTGTGGTTCTTTTCCTGGATCTCTCAACATATCTGGGCAAGTCTCTCCACTTTTCTGGGTTTCTTTCTCCCCACCTGAACATATTAAAAAAAAAATCGGTGTTTGGGGGAAGCGTTTGCGTGGTATTCTACTTCTTCCTTTTCATTGTTTGGCCTTTGCTCAAAGATGAGAACATTTAAGGAATAAAACAAACTTCCAAGCCTTCATGAGTAAGCTTAATCTCAAACAAATTTAGTGTTAAGTTACAAAAAAAGATATGCCATTTTAAAAATGTCAGCTAACACAGAATGCCTGCATTTTGGCACCTCACTTTTAGCATGTGAACACCCTCAGAAACTTCAGGATTAAAATGTCTGATGCTATTCCAGGCACGCATGCGCAGAGGAACACTTACCAGAGGCAGATGTTGACTCCTGGAAGTAATTCTACGTTTGAGCATTATGTAGGGCAAGTGGTGTCATTTTCCTTGACTTGCCTCAAGAAAGTGGTGTTTGTATTTGCTGTGTGAGTCTAAGAGAAAATATCACCTTTCTCTCCTGTACCTCGGTGCTCTGTTGTCTCATTTATAAAACATACAACCCTTCCTCTAGCTAATTCCACTTGTATGCAGTAATGCTACTCCGCACTTTTTCCTCTTTGCTGTTTTAAGAAAATACAATAATAGACAATAATAATTGAAATGGCACATTGCAGTATACTATACTTGAAAGATCCCCCTTTGGGAGTCAGGCTGCTGTGGTTCTCTTCCTGGATCTCCCAAGGGACCAGGGCCAGTCCCTCCAGTTTTCTGGGTTTCTTTTTCCTCATTTGTATATATTTTTTAAAAGGCGGGGGTAGGGATTAGAGGAAGGCTTTGCATGACTAATCCCCAGTGTCCCTTCAAGCTTTAGTTTTCTGTAATTTTTATATGTAAACCAAGGTTTGGGGTTAATGTAGCAGTAAATTGTGTTTCCAGCTACAAATGTGGAAAAATGACTTGCCACGGCTTAATTCTTTAGAATGTTTTTTATATTCAAAGATTTGGAGAGAGATCACTATCATTGGTTGAATTGTTCAACAAGGTTAGGGACAGCATCTTTTTTTTTTTTTTTTAAGATTTTATTTGTTTGGGGCGCCTGGGTGGCTCAGTGGGTTAATGCCTCTGCCTTTGGCTCGGGTCCTGGTCTCAGGTCCTGGGATCGAGCCCCACATCGGGCTCTCTGCTCAGCGGGGAGCCTGCTTCCCTTCCTTTCTCTCTGCCTGCCTCTCTGCCTACTTGTGATCTCTGTCTGACAAATAAATAAATAAAATCTTTAAAAAAAAAAAAGATTTTATTTGTTTATTTGATAGAGAGAAATCACAAGTAGGCAGAGAGGCAGGCAGAGAGAGAGGAGGAAGCAGGCTCCCTGACAAGCAGAGAGCCCGATGCACGGCTCGATCCCAGGACTCTGAGATCATGTCCTGAGCTGAAGGCAGAAGCTTAATCCACTGAGCCACCCAGGCACACACCCCCTTTTTTTCTTTTTTACATTTTTTTTCATTTTATGTATTTATTTTATAGAGACACAGCAAGAGAGGGAACACAAGCAAGGGGAGTGGGAGAGGGAGAAGCAGGCTTCACGCCAAGCAGGGAGCCCAAAGCGGCCGCTCTATCCCAGGACCCTGGGATTATGACCTGAGCCGAAGGCAGACACTTAATGACTTAATGACTGAGCCACCCAGGTGCCCCCCCCTTTTTTACAGGTTTATACAAGTTTAATTGATATACAATAAACTCCATTAATTAAATTGTACCATTTAGTAAATTTTGACATTTTTATATACTCATGAAACCAACACAACACTCGACAGTGAGCATTCCCATTACTCTTAAAAGTTTCCTCATTCTCCTTTTCTTTTTTTTTTTAAAGATTTTATTTATTTGACAGAGATCACAAGTAGGCAGAGAAGCAGGCAAAGGGAGAGGAGGAAGCAGGCTCCCTGCTGAGCAGAGAACCTGATACAGGGCTCCATCCCAGGATCCTGGGATCATGCCCCGAGCTGAAGGCAGAGGCTTTAACCCATTGAGCCACCCAGGTACCCCCCTCACTCTCCTTTTTCATCTCTCCCTCCTATCTCTCCTCCTCACACTCCTCCAGCAACTTCCTATCACTATAAATTAGTTTGCATCGTCTAGAAATTTTTATAAACAGAATCAATAGTATGTATCCTTTCTTCCTGACTTTTAAAACTTTTTAAAAGTAGGCTCCACACCAAGCATGGAGCCCAGTGCAGGGCTTGAACTCACAACCCTGAGATCAAGACCCAAGATGAGATCAAGAGTCAGATGCTTAACCAAAATGAGCCACCCAGGTGCCCCTGCCTGTTTTCAGTTTTGAGATTATCCATGTTGTTTTGTGTATCAGTAGTTCACCCCTTTTTAATTCCGGAATTGCACCTGTGGATATATCATAGGTTGTTTATCCATTCACTTGTTGAAGGGCATTTATATTGTTTCCAGATGGTTTTTTTTTTTTTCAATTGTTTCCAGATTTTGGCCTTTACAAATGAAGTTGCCATGAACATTTGTGTAAAAACCTCTGCATGGACATGCATTTCTTTATCTCTTCATGACTATCTAGGAGTAGAATGGTTCAATCATATGATAAGTCATTTTTTGTTTTTTGCTTTTTGTTTTTTAAGGAAGGTGCAAAACGGTTTCCAACATGGTTCCACCGTTTTACATTCCTACCAGCAGGTAAGAGAGTTCCGGTTCTTCTCCATCCTTGACAACACTAGGTATGGTCATTTTTTTCCTCCATATTACAGTTCTGAGAAGTATATAATGGTATCACATTGTGATTTTAATTTGCATTTCCCTAATGATATTAAGTATCTCTGTATGTGTTTATTTCCATACATTTTCTTGGTGAAGTGTCTGTCCAAAATGTTGTTCATTTCTTTATTGGGTTGTTTGTTTTCCTCTTACCAATTTTTGAAAATTATTTATTTATTCTGGAAGTTAGTCTTTTATCAGATGAATGATTTACAAATATTTTCTCCCAGTATACAGCTTATCTATTCATTCTTTTGACTGTATCTTTGAAAAAGCAGTTATGATGGGGACGCCTGGGTGGCTCAGTTGGTTGAGCAGCTGACTTCGGCTCAGGTCATGATCCCACTGTCCTGGGATCGAATCCCACATCGGGCTCCTTGCTCTGAGGGGAGCCTGCCTCTCCCTCTGACTCTGCCTGCCACTCTGCCTGTGCTCGCTCTCTCTCTCTCTCTGACAAATAAATAAATAAAATCTTAAAAAAAAAAAAGCAGTTATGATGATAAAATTGAATTTATAAATTATTTACTTTATGAATTACGCTCTTACTGGTATATCTAAGAAACCTGTGTGCAATCCAAAGTCACAAAGATTAATTACATTTTCTTCTGGAAGCTTTAAAAAAAAAGTTATAGATAACAACATTTAGGTCTCTTGAGTGAAATTTTGTATGCTGTGTGAGGATCAGACGTCATTTTTTTTTTTTCATTTTGTCTATGGGTATTCAGTTGTTTCAGCATCACTTTTTGAAAAGACTTAACTTCTCTCTTGAATTGCTTTTGTAATTTTGGAAAAGTTGTCAGTATATGTCTGAGTTTATTTCTGATCTCTCTGTTCTGTTCTGTTCCATTGATCCATTTGATTATTGTAGCTTTATAATCAGACTCAACATTGGTACTATAAGTCCTACAATTTTTTTCAAAGATGGTTGGCTAGTTTTTTGTCCTTTGTATTATAATATGAATTCTAGAATCAGTTTGTTAGTTTCTTTTAAAAGGCCTCCTGGAATTTGGGGTGGGATTCATAGAATCTATAAACTGGGATGGAATGGTGTTGTTACTGTATTGAGGCTTCAGACTCATAAACACATTTTATCTGTCATTTATTTATGTATTTTAAATTTTCTTTCAGTAATGTCTTCAGTATACAGACGTTATGCATTTTTGTTAGATTTGTCCTTAATTATAGCATACGTTTTATGCTATTATAATTATTACTGCTTTTAAATTTTTAAATATCTGATTGTCCACTGCTGATATATAAAAATACAATTGATTTTTATATGTTATGCATATATCCTGCTACCTTGCCAAACTCACTCATTCTAGTAGCTTTTTTTGTAGATTCCACTGTAATTCCTACAGATTATAGTGTCTGTAAATAGACAGTTTTATTTCTTGCTTTCCAGTCTCAGTGCCTTGTTGTTTTTTTTTTTTCTTGCCTGATTGCTCTGGCTGAGACCTCTAGAGCATTGCTGAACAGAAGTATTGAGTCATCCTTGTCTTGTTCTTAGTCTAAAAAGGAAGCATTTTCATCTTTGATCATTAAAAATGATGTCAACTGTGTATTTTTATAAATGTCTTTCATCAGGTTAAGAAAAATTCTTTCTATTCCTAGTTTGGTAAGAGTTTATGTCAGGAATGAATGCTGAGTTTTGTTAAATATTTTTTCCAATTTATTGAGATCATCTTATAGAGTTGTTTTATTATGTTTTGTTTTCAGTTTTTTATATAGTTATTTTTTATATATATTACTGATATATCAGTAGATAGATTTTTACATAGTTTATATTATATATTTTTTTATTTTATTTTTTTAGATTTTATTTATTTATTTGAAAGACAGAGATCACAAGTAGGCAGAGGCAGGCAGGGCATTGCGGGGTGGGGGAAGCAGGTTCCCTGCCAAGCAGAGAGTGGAATGCAGGGCTCGATCCCAGGACCCTGGGATCATGACCTGAGCTGAAGGCAGAGGTTTTAACCCACTAAACCACCCAAGTGCCCCGATATTTTATATATATATTATTGATAGATCAGTGTTGATAAATAGTGTTCAAATGTTAAACCAATCTTTCATTTCTGACTGTAGTTTTCTTGTAATATCTTTGGTTTTAGTCTAAGGCTAATGATGGCTTCACAGAATGAGTTATGGTGTTTTTCTGGTGTTCAATTTCTGACAAGATTTTTTTGTAGGATTAGTATTATTTCTTTTCTTTTATTTTTTTTTTCTTTTCAGTGTAGCAGAATTCATTGTTTTTGCACTATACCCAGTGCTCCATGCAATGCGTGCCCTCCATAATATCCACCACCTGGCTCCCCCAACCTCCCACCCTCCGCCCCTTCAAAACCCTCAGGTTGTTTTTCAGAGTCCATAGTCTCTCATGGTTCATCTGCCCCTCCAATTTCCTTCAACTCCCTTCTCCCTTCCATCTCCCCATGTCCTCCGTGTTATTTGTTATGCTCTGCAAATAAGTGAACCCATATAATAATTGACTCTCTCTGCTTGACTTATTTCACTCAGCATAATCTCTTCCAGTCCTGTCCATACTGATACAAAAGTTGGGTATTCATCCTTTCTGTTGGAGGCATAATACTCCATAGTGTATATGGACCACATCTTCCTTATCCATTTGTCTGTTGAAGGGTATCTTGGTTCTTTCCACAGTTTGGCGACTGTGGCCATTACTGCTATAAACATTGGGGTACAGATGGCCCTTCTTTTCACTACATCTGTATCTTTGGGGTAAATACCCAGTAAATACCCATTTTTCCGTTGAAGGGCATCTTGGTTCTTTCCACAGTTTGGCGACTATGCCCATTGCTGCTATAAACATTGGGGTACAGATGGCCCTTCTTTTCACTACATCTGTATCTTTGGAGTAAATACCCAGTAGTGCAATTGCAGGGTCATAGAGAAGCTCTATTTTTAATTTCTTAAGGAATCTCCACACTGTTCTCCAAAGAGGCTGCACCAACTTGCATTCCCACCAACAGTGTAAGAGGGTTCCCCTTTCTCTACATCCTCTCCAGCACACGTTGTTTCCTGTCTTGCTAATTTTGGCCATTCTAACTGGTGTAAGATGGTATCACAATGTGGTTTTAATTTGAATCTCCCTGATGGCTAGTGATGATGAACATTTTTTCATGTGTCTGATAGCCATTTGTATGTCTTCATTGGAGAAGTATCTGTTCATGTCTTCTGCCCATTTTTTTTATATGATTATCTGTTTTGTGTGTGTTGAGTTTGAGAAGTTCTTTATAGATCCTGAATATCAACCTTTTGTCTGTACTGTCATTCGCAGTATTATTTCTTTCTTACATGTTTGGTAAAATTTACAAGTGAAGCCATCTGGTCCTGTAATGTTATTTATGGGAACGCCTTTAACTACAAGTTCAATTTCTTTTTTTCTTTAAGATTTTTATTTATTTATTTGACAGGGAGAGACATAGTGAGTGAGAGAGAACACAAGCAGGGGCAGTGGGAGAGGGAGAAGCAGGGCTTCCTGCTAAGCAAGAAGGCTGATGTGGGGCTCAATCCCAGGACCGTGGGATCGTGACCTGGGCTGAAGGCAGACGCTTGCTTACTGGCTGAGCCACTCAGCTGCCCCAGTTCAATTTCTTTAATAGATGTAGGACTAGTCAGGTTCTCCTTCTTTTTTTTTTTTTTTTTTGAGTAAGTTTTAGCAATTTGTGTCTTTTGAATAATTTTCCATTTCACCTAAACTATCAATTTTGTTGGCATAAAAGTACTCATTATATCCTATTATCTTTTTAATACCTATAGAATCTGTAGTGATATTACTTCCATCATTCTTGACATTGGTAATTTGTATCTAATTTTTTTCTACTAAGATTTATCAATTACACTCACCTTCCCAAACAACTGGCTTTAAGTTTCATTGATCTTCTTCCTCCACCACCTCATCCCCTTGTTCTGCCTCTACCTCCTCCTCCTTCTTCCTGTTTCTCCCCTTCCTCCTCTTCTCCTTCTTCTTCTGTTTTCTATTTTCTATCTTCTATTTCAGTGATTTCTGCCGTAGAAATCTCTGTTTACTCTGGATTTCACGGACTCTTTTTATTTATTTATTTTAGATTTTATTTATTTATTTGACAGAGAGATGAGAGAGAGCAGAAGTAGGCAGAGCAGCAGGCAGAGGGAGAGGGAGAAGCAGGCTCTCCGCTGAGCAGGGAGCCTGGATGCGGGGCTCAATCCCAGGACCCCGGGTTCATGACCTGAGCCAAATGCAGCTGCTTAACCAACTGAGCCACCCACGTGCCCCTTCTTATGTTTTTTTAAGATGGAAGCTTACACCACTGATTTTAAGATCTTTTTCTTTGCTAAGACAGATGTTTAATGCTGTGATATGCCCTCTAGGCACTGCTTTAGTGGTAACCCATAAGATATGATATGTTGTTTGTTTGGGTTTTTTTCAGTTCAAACTACTTTCTAAATTTCCTCTTGATTTCTTTGGTCACGATTTTTTAGAAAAGTATTTAGTTTCTAAATATTTTAGGATTTTCCAGAGATCTTTTTATTATTCATTTCTAATTTAATTCCATATGGTCAGGCAACATACCATAATCCATTTGGGTGGTTCCTTTTCCAGCCTTAGATAACTTTTTTAATATGTATTTGAAGATCAGTAATTGGTGAAAACTCAAGGAGGGCCCTCTTCAGATCTCTGGATTTCTCTGTATAGCTCTTTCTAATCTGGTTCTCTGTCCTGTAAACTCTAGCTGCTGTGGTCCCCTCAAGTGCTAGTCATATTACAGCACATTACAGCACATATTACAGTACATATTACAATCTGAGTCCTACCTAGATTGCCCCACCTGTCACAGCCTGCAGACTCTTTCAAGGCAGTATTTTGGGGCAATTATAGGGTTCCCATTTTTTTTCCAGGCCTCTTATGTATCCTGTTTTCATTGCCTGATGTCCCAGCATCTTGAAATCTGTCACTTCCTATGTTTTGTTCTCTTTTATGTTCATTTCAGGTAGAAGGGTAACTCTAATCCCCATTATGCCATCTTAGCCAGAAGCAGAAGTCTTTGGGGGGTGGGGGGGGGGTGAGGGGGCATCTACCATCTTAATCTTTCTCTTGAAAATTTTCCTCACTCATGGGACCTAATAATGGTCACAAAATGGTTACTATATCACTGAGCATTATCATTACATTTAACCCAGGATTTAATGCCATCCATGCTAGTCCATTTCATTTTCAATGCAAATTATTTTCCCAGAAGTCCCCTAGCAAACTTTCTTTTGTATCTGTCTCACTGGTCATAATGAGGTCACATGACCTGCCATTCTCATCTTCAAAGGAGTCTGAGAAAGCAGGAAGCAGTGTTGTCAGGTTGGGATTCTGTTGAGGAATGATTTCCCGCCAGACATACTGCCACCCCAAAACAAGTGGAGATGGAAGGAAAGGGCACATAGGATATTGGTAGATAATTAACAGGGCCTGCCATTGAGGCAACCATTAGGATCCTCTACAGAAAGTAAGATCAGCGTGCTCTCTGCCCTGGAGCCCTCTTTGCCCTGCCCATGGTCCATAGACCATAACAATTAACTGCTTTCTGATCTCTCTATAGCTCATGAAGAGTTCCCATCCCTGAGCACCAGGGTAACATTCTGGTACTCTCTGAGGTCTACTTCTCACCTTCAGGGAGGTCTTTGAAACTCTAAAATATCAAACCAGTAGAAATGATCAATTAAACTGTTGGTTATTTAAGGCTCTATAATGAGATGTTCTGTTATTTGCTTCTAAATAAGGTATATAGCAAACAGAGACATCTCACACAAGTGGTATCTACTTGATTATGTCACAGTTCATCTCAGTGGATTTCTTAAAGCACATCTATGGGTCCCTTGTTTCATTGATGTGCTGGGCTCAGCTCACAGTGAGATCAGAGAGAAAGATGATCTACCTAGTTTCCAGAGTTCCTTCTAGCAGTCATGGTCCAGGAGTGAGAAGTTTTAGACCGATGAAGTGGTTCACAGGTTTGACTTGCTACAAGCCTGACTTCTAGACAGGGAGGCATTTTCTTTGGTGAGGGAGGCATCTTTCTCTAAAAATGCTTGCAGGTTCAAGTTTGGGTCACTGACACAGCCTCTCAGACACTTAGGTGTTAACCTCACAGAGAAAGAAAAAAGCAACTATTTTTACACCAACATTTTCAATGCCACACGGGAGAAGAATGAGGCACAAACAAGTCAGCTACAAGACAAAGGGAGTAGGGGTCGACAGTAGAAAAGACAGTAGAAAAGCGGAAAGTAGGTAACAACCAACAAAGAAGCCAGAGTAGGTTACACATTGGCCATGAGTCTCATAGATACATAAGAAGAAAGGCAGAACATGTCTGGCCACATAGTGCATGACCTACAGTGAGCAAGCCCAAACAAAAGGATTTTCTGACTAACTGTAGGTGTTTTTTGGAGAAGGGGACATAACAGAATACTGAAGCAGGCAGTGTTCCGCTGAGTGGGCTGGGCATTTTTAGTTGCTTGGCTTTAAGAACATATATTGTCCTCTTTCCCAGAGGACTGTTGCCAGAATGTGTTTTTCTTAAGGTTATATTTAAGCATGTGTGGTGGCTAGTCTAATTTTTTATGGGTTATATTTTAAGCAGTATGTTGTTCTGAGGGACAGTTACACATTTTAAGTCCTAAGATTGGCATATAAGTGTCAAGATAAAGGAAAAGTAGTGTTATCCTGAACTGCTTCATGATTTAGCTAGATACAGGGACTTATTAAGAAAGTCAAATATTTTCCGTTATGTTGATATATGAACTAATTCTCCACCGGGCTTTATAGGTATTGTTTCATGAAACAATTAGATGAGTTTCAGCAGAATTTCAGCAGAATTTCCAGTATAGGCCAATGCAACTGAGAAAGATTCTCGGGTCTTCCAGCATCCTGAGTTTTGAGCAGTTAAGCATGAACTCTATAACTGACCAGGGTCTGAGGATGGTTTGACTGGGGAAGAAAGACCTAGGAGGGTTCTCTGGCTCAAAAGAGGATTAGAGAAGAAGAGTCTGTCTTAGAAAAGATTACCTGGTGGGAGGAGAAGGATGGGATCAGAGGTGAAATAACAGGCACTCCCTGGAACATTCCTTCTTTTATTAGTAAGGGTGGGATACTTTAGGCTGCAGTAACAAACAGTTCCCAAATCTCAAAGGCTTAATACAACAAAGGTTTATTTCTCTCTTACATAAAACTCCTCTGTGGGTCAAGGCTTCTCTCCTGGCCAGTTATCCTCCACATGGTGACCTAGTTACTATGGCTGCTTCAACCTTTTGGGCCTTCCATCTCAGCATAAGGCCTTCTCCATGATTTCCTTGGTGTAGCAACAAAGAGTCTGGAGAATCACCCATGGCCATTTCACCATCTCAGCCTGGAAATGATGTACACCGTTACACTGGCCATCACAACTAGTCACGTGGCCCTGTCCACCCACAGGACTGAGAAGTACAGCCCTTTATGTGACTAGAGTAGGAAAAGAACCAGATATTTGTCAATGCAATAATGTTAAATGTACTACTCTAATTCATAAAACTTCTTTTAGGGAAGAATTCTTTGCCAAGTTGTCTCCAGGTTGAGAATTTCTTTCCAGAAGGGGTTCATGAACAGCTTCATGGTTGGAAGAGAAATTGAGGGACTTATTTTAAAACTATATATACCTAGTAAGCCACAAGTATTACATGGATTTTTTTATTAAATATTTTTATTTACTTATTGGACAGACAGAGATCACAAGTAGGCAGAGAGGCAGGCAGAGAGATAGGAGGAAACAGGCTCCCTGCTGAGCAGAGAGCCTGACATGGGGCTCGATCCCAGAACCCGGGATCATGACCTGAGCCGAAGGCAGAGGCTTTAACCCACTGAGCCACCCAGGCACCCCTACATAGATTGTTTTTTGTCAGGCAGCTTTGAAGGATGCTGATAGAGGCTGGGAGTGAGGAAAATGTCCCCGTGCCACCTCTCACCATCTCCCCTGCCTTGTCACAGTGTCTCAGCTTCAAGTAATCCAAGTGTGATGCCATGCACATTTGCTACCAGGCAAAGCTCCAGATAGGCAGGCCGCCAATGGGCCTCCAAGGGCAAGGAGGCCTGGGGAACTGGCAGCGATCCCCCTGAGAAACTGGCTCCCCACAACATGGACCCTCAGTCTGTGCCAATTATCTTTCTGCAGCCTCTGTCTCCTGAAAACATCAACAGAGCCATACCTGGCCTCACAGTAACGTGTATTCTCAGAAAAGGCAATCAGAGAAGCCTGATCTGTACATTAGATTATTGCTGTGACTCTTGGAGGGCGTTAGGAGGGCATCTGTACTCATGTCTGGGAGAGCAGGAGAGTAAAGACTAGTACTTGTGCAGTTGTCTCAGCCGGAATGTGACTGCTCAGCGCTCAACCCAACTGATCACCTGGGAGGAGGGCAGACAGGAAGCCATGCAGCCAAATGCTTCACAGGCCCTCCACACTGGGAGGCTCTTATCTGCCTAGGGATTCAGAAATCATATCCCCCTGAGGCCAGGGACAGTGAGCGCTTTATCTGAGGTAGCCACATTGGCCCTTCAGGTGGTACCCTCCACCATTTTCCCACCTGCCAAGTCCTGTAACCAGATGCTGGCATTGGGCTTTGTGTCTTCCGAAGGCTCAGTCTGCCCTATACACAAGACCATATTCTGTGGCTCTAAGGGAAATAACGAGAAAATTAATGGGTCATTGCTGTTCCCTTTGTGCTAGTCCCTAGATAAGTAGATCTTCCCTCCTTGGTGCTGACTCACCCAGGATGGCCCTCTCTGGTTATGGTCCCTCCTCTTGATAATTCCTCCTTAGACGTTCCTATATTAGTACCATCCTCTTAGCTGAGTCTCTGCTCTTCTGAACACTCTTCTACAAGTGCATATTAATTAACATGTCTTCTGCCTTTTCAATTAATGAATTAACTATGAAAATCAGTTAATTAATTTTAATACTTCAAATGTATTAATCCATCCATTTACCTATGTTCCCCATGCTATTTAATAAATTTAGAAATATATCTATATATATTTATACATATATACATACACATATATATGTATATTATATATAATATATATATAAGTGTACATATATATTACAAGTTGAGTATTCTGTTGGTGCCATCGGGGATTTTGGGAAAAAAAGGAAATTTAAAAAAAGGAAGTGGCAAAATGGAGCTATTAAAGGGTATTCAAGGGCTCCTGGCAAGACACCATCAGTGGCCACTCTAGGAGGTGACATTTAAGATGCCCTTGGAGTGATAAGAAAAGCTTGTCCTGCCATATTGAAAGGGATAGTGAGCTTTGCAAGTCTAGGTTCTAGGGAGAAGGTCATTGGACCAGGACCACAGAGGGTAAAGCAAGAGTGGTTTGGGGAGATCAGATCCCACAGAATTTTCGTCTGGGAAAACCGTTCAGAAAACACTGGTTGTTGTAAACAAGGAGAACATGAATAAATTCTGGATTTTCTGATATGGTCCCATCTCTGTCCTACAGTTGCCTTCCATTTATAGTGTGTTACCAGTTTTTCCATTTAAGATAATATAAAGTTATAGAACTTCCCAACTGAGAAAGGCTGATTTCTACTATTCTTCCTTTACAGGAAGAGTAACTCCACATCCTGGCTCACAGGGGATGTTGGAAATTCTAAGAAACTTGGGGAAAAGTTACTGAAATGACTGAATTTTGAAACATAAAAATGAACCACAAAGAAGTTTTCTTTTTTGGGAGTGCCTGGGTGGCTCAGTGGGTTAAGCTGTCTTCAGCTCAGGTCATGGTCTCAGGGTCCTGGGATCAAGCCCCATATTGGGCTCTCTGCTCAGCGGGGAGCCTGCTTCCCCCCTCTCTCTGCCTGCCTCTCTGCCTACTTGTGATCTCTGTCTGTTAAATAAATAAATAAAATCTTTTTTAAAAAGTATCCTTTTTTTTTTAAGGTTTTATTTATCTATTTGTCAGAGAAAGAGAGAGCACAAGAAGGGCAAGTGGTAAGCTGAGGGGGAAGCAGGCTTCCTGCCCAGCAGGAAGCCCGATGTGGGACTTGATCCCAGGACTCCAGGATCATGACCTGAGCCAAAGGCAGATGCTTAACCCACTGAGCCGCCCAGGAGCCCCAATATAAAGTTTTCTTTTAAAGCGAAGGTATTTATGAAAACAGAGTAGAACTGATAAGAATACTGAGTAAATAATATAGATGTAGCTAAGACCATAATGGCAATGACTGAATGACTGAAGTTAGGGAAACACTGCCCTCAGGCAGAACAATGTGGAGCAATCTGTTTGGGTCCCAAACTTCCCAGCCAAGGCTCAGTCCTTCGCCAAGGATTTGAGAAGGCAGCAGCCTACAGAAGGCGGCAGATGTGGCACTGCCCAGGGTTGTGCTGAAAGCCCCTATTGTCCATATATAGGCAGACAGAATATTCCTTATCTCATCCGTCACTTGATTGATGACTGGGAAGCTCTGAGGCTTCCCAGCTTCCCAGTATCCTCCACCCACACCATTCAAAATGCCAGTGACGGCCTCCTTGGGACTCGCACTCTCGCTGACCTTTTAAGTTGCTCTTGGTAGTTATTTTGAACAGGTTTCCCCAGCACAAAATATTAACAGAAGGGGAGGAGACTCACCGTCATCTCTCTTAAACGTTTCTCTTGTTAAGAATGAGCTCACAAGGGCGCCTGGGTGGCTCAGTGGGTTAAAGCCTCTGCTTTCAGCTCAGGTCATGATCCCAGGATCCTGGAATCAGCCCTGTATCCGGCTCTCTGCTCAGCGGGGAGCCTGCATGCCCCCTCCCCACCCTCTCTGCCTGCCTCTCTGCCTACTTGTGATCTCTCTGTCAAATAAATAAATAAAATCTTTTAAAAAAAAAAAAAAGGCAAACATTTATTTCCATGTTGTTCTCTCAATTTGGCCCACGAAGTCCTCAGATACTCAGGCTCCTTCCATTTTCTCCCCTATGACTCAATATGGTAGCCAGAGCTCCAGCTATCATCTCTGTATTCGAGGTAGTAGGATGGAAGACAGGCAAAGAAGAATGGGCAAGGGCATATGGTGACTTTTGCTTAAAGAACATTCCCAGAAGCTACCAAGAGTTATTTCAATATATTTCTAGTGACCAGGATTTAGTCACATTGTTAGGCTGAGCTGCAAAAGACGAAGAAAATTATTTTTATTCTGGGGGACTAGAGCCCAGTGAAAAATAAAACTCTATTAATATGAAAGACTATCCATAGTGAGGGGAAAACAGCATTCTCTTCAAACCTTTTAGCCACCTCTGTTAAAACTTGTGGTGTTTGGTAATTGAAAACGTTAGTTAAAGCAGGGAAGTACAAAAAAGATATTTACATATTAATGATATTTACCTTAATGTTCCTTTTAAGTTCTAACATAACAATGTTCATTCCACATGTTCTTTGAGTACAAAGAAAAATTGGGCTGCTGATTGCAGTTAGTCTTAGATTCTCTAAGTGAAGATCACCATACTCTCTTTAAGGAGAAATAGGGAGTGAAGCACCTCTCCTTTGGTTGAGTATCTGACTCTTGAATTGGTTGTGATCTCAAGGTCTTGAGATCGAGCCCAGCCTCGGGCTCTGTGCTGGGCATGGAGCCTGCTTGGGATTCTCTCCTTCTCACTCTGCTCCCCGCCTTGCTCATGCATGGATTCTCTCTCTCTCTCTCTAAAAAAGAAAAAAATAACAATAAGTAATAAAACTATTTTTAAAAAGGAAGAAGAAGCAGGGAGCTTCTGAGCTGGTAAATATGTAGAGATTGGGTGAGAGTGGCATCCTGTGAAAAAGGATGGCAGCTCTGTGCCCTTTCCCGTAACTTTGCCCCATATATCTCCTCCGTCTTTGTTCCTGAGTTATATCCTTTTATAATCAACCAGTCATCTAATCTTTTTTTTTAAGTTTTTTTTTAAATTTATTTGACAGAGAGAGATCACAAGCAGGCAGAGAGGTAGGCAGAGAGAGAGGAGGAAGCAGGCTCCCTGCTGAGCAGAGAGCCCGATGTGGGACTCGATCCCACGATCCTGGGATCATGACCTGAGCTGAAGGCAGAGGCTTTAACCCACTGAGCCACCCAGGTGACCCAGGGAGAGAGAATCTTAAGCAGACTCCGTGCTGAGTGTGGAGCTAACACAGGGCTCGATCTCACAACCCTGAGAACACGACCTGAGCCAAAACCAGGAGTTGGACCCTTAACCACCTGTGCCACTCAGGTGCCCTAGTAATCTAATCTTTTTATGACTGATTCATGTGGCTGGAAAAGACACCACAAACATCTTCAGCACCTCTGGCTGCATAAAAGCCAACCGTGACCTCTCCAATATGGCCACAGGATTTAAGTCCCGTTTCGTTCATCTGGCTGAAATCTGTGCTATGAGAACAAAAATAACCGAGCCAAGATGAAGGAGCTGGATGGCTTTCCATTGGTCCTACACAGCCGCAGCATGGAAGACAGCAACCCCTTGCTGACCCAGGGGATAGTGCAAGCCACCTGAATCCTGAAAGAAGACAGCAGCTAAAACCACAAAGATGGAGGAGCAGGGCCTGGCGGATGCTACCTTCCTTTAAACAGTAGGCTGCAATGTTGAAAAGAGGCGGCAGCCATCTTGTTCTGAAGTCCGCTAGGGACACACCTGAGCCCTGTGGGAACTCTCCATGCAAATACCTGAATCTTTGGAATCTGTTTATAGATTTTTACCTACTGTCCAATATAAAATTGCAAGCTTTTGAGAATTCATTTATAAGAATGAATTCAGAAATGCATGAAGCTTTTAGATAATAGAGTTAAGTGGGTATAAACTCAAAAGTAAAAGTGCATGAGTATTCTTGCTGCTTCTTTGCTCATAAATGTGACTATCTGGTTTGCCTGTGTCCCCATGGATACAGTGTGCATGTAAGTAATATATTATTCCTACTGTGCAGCAAGTAGTAAATTCTTCTCTTTGGAAAAAAAAAGAGAGAGAGAGAGAGAGAGAGAGAAGTGGGAACTGAAAGATCTTGAACACTCTAAGGACGTAATCCTTCTGATCTTTATGATGCCCTCAATCAGTGGCTGTCATCTGCACCGAATTCTATAGGATCTTTGTAATGATTTGGGTTTGGGTTTTCTGTTTTGTTTTTTGTCTTTCCTACACTTCGTTTTCCTAGAAATAACTCCCTTTCACATTAACATTTCCCCCATTTCACATTTTAAGTGACATTTTTACAATGGATTTTAAATGGAATATTTCACTTATCTCAATTTGGGCTGAAGCCCAACAACGGAAAACAAGGATCATTAGTACACAGATGGAAAGAGAGGACACAGGTCATCCCTGCACAGTTTTCCACCACAACTTAGCTTATCATCAACCTCCAGGCTACATGAGAAGGGGAGAGGTCCTGAAAGACGTGGATAGAAGGAATTTGTTTGAAGTTAAGGTCAAGGAGTGACCTCTAAGGGAACTGCCAGAAGAGCATGAGGCGTGTTCTTGGAAATGAAGGTCACCAAGACCGGAAGCCAGATTTGTGCCTGGAGAAGTTTAAGAGCAAGACTCAGCCTCTGACTGCAGAAGGAGCTAGTGCTACAGGGAGAACAATGGTACTTCTCCCACTGTCATGCCTCTGCCAGTGCCCGCCAAGCAGGTGTGCTTCCCAGTGGTCGGACTGGACATCACTCAAAATAGCTAATTTTGACCATTGTGGAAGAGCCCTGTCCAAGACATCTGCCTGCCAGCCCAGCGTACTCATCAGAAGTTCAGAACTGAGTGGAAAGTCATAAATGGCCAACTGGGAGAGCCTTGTGTGTGCCAAGGTGTCGTGAGGTAGGAGGTCCACGAAAATGTCCTGTGAGAGCGAGCAAATACCTGGGCCATCTGTCTCTCTCAGAGTGCTGGTGCCATATTACAGACTCACTGGCCTCAGGCACACCCCCCTCCACCCACCTCTGGCTTCCAAGGCTGCATATTCAGAAGCAGCACAGAGAGGGAGGGAGGGAGGGAGGGAAGGAGGGAGGGAGGGAGGGAGGGGGGAACCACAGCTGAGTAAGGCAGAAGAATAAGAAAAAGCCAGCTATGCCCTCAATGGGATTCTGTCAGGCCCAAGATAGAGGTGGAGAAAAAGCTTTGATATAACTGGTCGCCACTTTTGAATAACTAAATGCAAGATGATTTCTTAAGAGCCAGAAGTGAGTGGAAATGCTGTGACATCTACAGGAGAGATCATCCAGTGGCAGGGAGAAAATTCAGAACAGCATATATGAGAAAAAGTGACGTTCTTTTTTTCAGCTCACATACTCTGACCTCTTACTCAATAATTTAGGGACACATTGAAGGAAATTACATATTTATAATACTTGTGACAACTAGCAGAAACAGATACAACTGAGTCTTCAGTAAACACACAGTTAAATTGGCAGGAGTAAAGAACTCCTGCACCATAGAGAGAAGCAAGGACATTCACCACCATGTTGTACAGAGAAGCCTGTGTGACAGATGAGTGGCCTAAGTGGAGGTCTGTGAAGTTTACCATTCCCTCTTTTAAACACCCATTTGTTAAAGAACAAAACCCTGGGGCGCCTGGGTGGCTCAGTGGGTTAAAGCCTCTGCCTTCAGCTCAGGTCATGATCCCAGGGTCCTGGGATCGAGCCCCACATCGAGCCCCACATCGGGCTCTCTGCTCTGCAGGGAGCCTGCTTCCTCCTCTCTCTCTCTCTCTCCCTCTGCCTGCCTCTCTGCCTACTTGTGATCCCTGTCTGTCAATTAAATAAATAAAATTTAAAAAAAAAAAACATTTACAGGTAATAAGTTTTTAAAAAGTCAAACATAAATAATGGTACCTCCATGCAATAAAATGCTAACACTTTAAAAAGGATGAAGAGATCACCTCAGTTATTAACCTTGAATAATGACACAGTTATCCCATTTATTCTGTTCTTGTATATATTTGAAATTTTCCGTGATAAAAAGTGTTGGTTTTTTTTTTAAAGAAGCCATTTATTATAATGGTTACTAATTTCTCCTGGGTCGCTAACTCTGTTGAGAATTTGATGAAAGCTTAGGGCTCTCTCCATTGAAAAATTTAGGTTGAAAGAAAAAGAAAAAGAGAAAGAGGTAGGCCCACTTATGAAAACCTTGCATATGGTTTCAAAGGACTCATAGAATCCCTGAAGGTCATCCATGGATCCCACAAGAACCGGTCCATCTTCTTCAATTTTCAAATGAGGAAACTAAGTTCTGGGGAAGTGAGATGATTTGCCTAAGGTGATGGGAGGCGTCCAGAGCTGGTACCTGCCTCTTCCACAGCACGTTTCCGTGTCCTTCTTCAAACAGGATGGGGAATAAAGTTCCAAAATGGAACACAGTACCA
This sequence comes from Neogale vison, assembly GCF_020171115.1. Taxonomy (NCBI): domain Eukaryota; kingdom Metazoa; phylum Chordata; class Mammalia; order Carnivora; family Mustelidae; genus Neogale; species Neogale vison. Next base: position 215,748,707 of record NC_058091.1, read on the forward strand.
TCAGGGAGTCTCCTCTTCGGGGAATGTTGAATGTTTCACCCATCAGCCCTTCCTCACTTCCTTATTTCTAGAAGTGAAGCTTCTGTGGACTTATTCACCCAGGGATGAAACAATGGAGCCTCCCATTCCCCTTCATCTGCTTCATGCTCCATTTCCAGTCCGTCACCAAGTCCTGGGACTCCTACTCATCTCTCCCCTCTGACCCCTCGTTGCCTCTCCTCCCACTCATTCCTACACTGTGGTGAATTCCTCCTAACTAGCCTTAACCTATCCACATAGAGTCACCACTTAGTCTCTCAAAAGCATACCTCTTACCATGTTTCTGTCCTGCACAAAAACAAAAAACAAAACAACCCAAAACTGCGGCAACAACAACAAACTGCTTGTGTTTCATTTCTCAAAAGAGGCCCCTGAGGCCCAGAGCAAGGACAGGTCGAAACCAACTCTGCACAGCCAGTAAATGGAAGCCTACAACCCTAGATCTCTGGAACCCAGGCCTTCCAGTTTCAAATGTAATTGTCTTAAAGGTCAGACCCTGGAAAGCCTGTCAGAACCAACTAGGGAGTCTGATGAAAAATGCTGATTTCTGGAGCCCTTCCCTGGTAACTCAGTCAGAAGCTCCAGGAAATCTGTATTTTCTTTTCTTTTCTTTTCTTTTCTTTTCTTTTTTTAAGATGTTATTTATTTGACAGAGAGAGACACGGCAAGAGAGGGAACATAATCGGGGCAGTGGGAGAGGGAGAAGCAGGCTTCCCGCTAGGCAGGGAGCCCGATGTAGGGCTTGAACCCAGGACCCAGGGATCTTGACCTGAGCTAAAGGCAGACACTTAATGACTGAGCCACCCAGCACCCTGAAAATCTGTATTTTCAACAAGCTCCAAAGGTAGTCCTAAGAATCAGTCACATTAGGGAATTACATCTCTAATAGTAATATATGTAATATTAGATAACCAATAAATGGATTTAAAAATCCATTACTATGTTCTTATCAATATACTGATTATCTAATACTGCCTATACTAGTAAGACTTTGCTTAGACATTATGGCTACTTTGATTTACTTGTATACATGGTTTGCCAAAGTAGTAGTCTGCGTTGTGACTATTTATCTTGAGGACCGGAAAAGGACACCAGTGTCGGGATTCCTTTGTTTGAAAGCTTGGTGACATAGATGGTGACTGCTTGGCAACACTGATTCTTTGTCCAATTATAGTTAGCAAGGAGGTAAAGCTTTGACTCATGTACCATTACCTCCTCTGCAGAACAGCTGAATCATGAGCTTTGTCACTTGTTCCATTTCCCTGGGAATCAGGGCAAACATCCCTAGAACACTTTCTGCAGAGGTTTTCATTGCTGGAGACATCTTTCTCTTTCTCCAGTGTTCAGCCCCTTTAAGTGAGGGACAGACATGGAGCATATGTGCCCAGCCTACACAGACCCTGAATTTCAGACCTAAAAAGCTCAGGCTACAGATAAAGCCCAAGTGTCCAAGAGGCAAAGATAATAAATGGTGTAAGTTAAAAGGGAGATGTACGGCAACGGTCTGAGCTCTCCAGGTGAGAACAGACATTCCCAGTTTGTTCTCACCCAGTGCAGACTGGTGGGTCCCAGCCCAACTGACCACCAGGCACTTGCTTCGGATAAACTCTCCAGATCTCCTGGGCCACTGTGAAGGTCCCTGCAACTTCCGTCTCTGCCAGACCTTTGTCCTCACACATGGAAGAAGGGACTCTCTGGGAAATAAAAGACGGAAGAGAGAGGGCAGGAGCCCAGTCTGCCAAGGGATCATTCAAATCATCAGTTCCACATTTGACTACAAGGGCAGGAGGGGAACCTTTGGGGGCGATGGAAATGTTCGACATCTTGATGAAAGTGGTGGTTTCACAACCACATCCGTTTGTCAAAATTCATTGAACTGTACACTTCAAAAAGTGAAACTCTGTCATAAGTATAAATTGTGCCTCAGTGAAAGCGACTTGAGAAGACACATTAATTAAACATAATTTAATTGAAGGCTTATAAGATTAAAATACTTGGCAAAGATATAAAGATTTAGGGTGAAGCAAAGAATAATGAAAAGATGACTTTTTTTTTTAACTGTAGGTAGCAACCTCCACATGTTTGTAATGATTCAGCGAAATAACAGAAAGACACACGAATCTAGAAATCTGTGATTATACTTGTTTGTTTTCTTGCTGTCTTGTTGATTGTCTGTCTTGCTCAGAACATTTTCAGCCCCATTAGGACAGGGACCATGTTTGTTTTTCCACTGAAATATCTTTTGTCATTTGCTATATTTATCTACCACCTGAAACAATCAGAGTTCAATAAATATTAGATTTAACCATATGAAACTTCAACTTTTGTAGGTAAATAATAGCCAAATATTACCAGTTTCACATGGTTTAGTCTAATCCTTGTTGAGTGAAAGAAATTTCTCCCCACAAGGTATTGATTTTTTAAGAAGTCATAGAAACACACGCCCATCAATGTACTTATTTTGCAGTGGTCTACCACCAATATAAAAGCTGCTTTTGAATATTTCTTACCTGTTTCACCCAGAATGTTCATAGACTGGAAAAAACCTCCAAGAATTTCTTTCTCATTTATTATTCGTACCAACATCTCATATACCTTGAGTTTTAGACATTTATCTCAGCACAAACTTCTCTGTCTCTAGTTGCAATGTAAGTCTATTTTTTGTCACTCTATCATACCTGAAAATTGGAAAGCCAACCACCCTTCCATACTTTACAAATGCACTGCACAGATGCAAAATGAAATGTAAAAAGGTATTCATTTTGGTGTTGTTTATAATTGTAATATTGGAAAACTGGCCACCATCTTGTACTTCCTATTGAATTCATCGGAGAAATATTTAACTTAGCATCTCTCAGAAGCCAGGACTGTGGTAAGAGCTATCAGATGTATGAAAATGAAGAAGACACAGTAACTGCTCAATCGGAGCTCGTAGTACAGTAGTAGTGCTAATATTGGACAGAAATGTATCTTCCCAGGAAAAAAAGAAAAAGAAGGTGCTAAATTCCATAAATGAGGCAGACAGCATTTTGGGGCATCCTTATAAGAGAAAGTAATTAGATCCTTAGATCACAAACAATATGAAATGTATATTGAAGGGATATGTGTGTATATGTATGCACTTTGGGAGAAAATAGAGAAGAATGCCTTTAATAATTTAGGGTGAAAGTTGGTCTTCCCAAGGAATGCCTGGCAAAATCTCACAGTTGTTTTTTTCATTTTTAATATTTTATTTATTTATTTGACAGAGAGAGACAGCAAAAGAGGGAACACAAGCACAGGGAGTGGGAGAGGGAGAAGCAGGCTTCTCACCAAGCAGGAAGCCCGATGCAGGGCTTGATCCCAGAACCCAGGGATCATGACCTGAGCTGAAAAGGCAGATGCTTAACTACTGAGTCACCCAGGCACCCAAAAATCTGCTAGCACCTAGCACAATTTTAAACAGAAAAAATTAACATAAAAACTTAAAACTCCTTTACAATGAAAGACTTCATAACAAAGTTAAAAGGCAGGTGACAGTTCTTTGCCCTGGCAGTATCCTTCCCAGGAATCTGTCACCTGCAAACACACTGAGAGATACAACATAAAATATGCAAAAGTTATTTATTTCAATGTGGTTTACCATTATAAAATAGTTGGAAGCAACCCAGGTGTCCTGCAGAAACCGCAGCACATCTACACAATAGAGTATGAGGCAGCTAAGAGACAGAATAAGGAAGATAGGGAGTGGTCAGTAAGGTATCTACAGTGTATACTAAGTGAAAAAACGAAGGTCAGAATGTTTTCTATTGTTTGACACATTTTATTAAGAAAATGAGGGGAAAGACTATATAGACACTTTTGCTTCTGTTTACAAAATGAAGAGCAGGAAAAATGATTTCATGTCGGGGATGGGGAGGAACACGGTAAAGGGACAAAGGTGGAAATAAGACTTCTCTGTGTTTATCTTTCTATATAGTTTTGACTTTTTAATCTTGTAGGGTATCTATTTTTCAAATTTAATAAAAATAAATTAAATAAATAAATAAAATAAAAAAGTTAAATGACGTTCTAGAGAAACAATGTAAAGGACTAATAGCCATTTTATGGACTGAATGTTTGTGTCATGGGATGTTATAGACTGTGTGTTTATGCCACCCCTCCCCCAAATTTATACGTTGAAATTCTAACCTTTGAGGTGGGGTCTTTGGGAGGTAAATTGGATCATGAGGGTGGAATCCTCATAATAGGATTAGTGCCCCTGTAAGAGGAGATGTGAGGGGATGAGTAGGTGGCTCAGTCCGTTAAGTGTCTACCTTGGGCTCAGATCATGATCCCAGAGTCCTGGGATTGAGCCCTGAAGCGGGCTCTCTCCCCTGCTCAGCTTCTCCCTCTCCCTTTGCCCCTCATCCATACTCGTGCTCTCTCTATTTATTTATTTAAATAAAATATTAAGAAGAAAAAAAAAGACATGAGAGGTCCCTCTCTCTCTGCTCGCTATCATGTGATGAAGATACAATGAGAAGACAGCCATCTGCAAACCAGGAAGTTTCCCTTCACCAGACATAGAATCTGCTAGCACCTTGATCTTGGACTTCCCAGCCTCCAGAACAGCATGAAATATTTGTTGTTTAAGCCACCAGGTCTTACAGCAGCTCAAACTGAGACAAGCCATAATAAATAAAAAGCTCTCATAAATCAATAAGAAATTTCAGTCTAATAGAGAAATGAATAAGGGAGAATCTTGTGGAAAAAAATACACTCCAGTGTGTCTCCTCTACTCTCAATATTCTACTTGACTTCTGCCATTTCCAATCACTAAATGTGTGGTAGTTTTTCCCTCACTGAGCTGTCCTGCAATAACAGCTGGCTGTTACAGGTTAACTCAACCCCGGCGCTATCTCTCTGATCCAACAGGGTAAAAGCCAGTCCCACAAGACTGCCTCCAGCCTTCAACTTCAGATGGCAATCACAAGTCCAGGTTGTTACTTGAACTTATGACCAACTGGCCATAAATCAGAGGTTCCCATGACCCCTTTCTAGGGTTCATTTATTTTGCTAGAGCAGCTCACAGAACTCAGGAAAACAGTTGACTTACTAGATTACTGGTTTATTACAAAGGATATTAAAGGATACAAATGAACAGTCGGATGAAGAAATACATATTTCAAGTTCCAGAGCTTCTGCCCCTTTAGAGCTTGAGGTGTACCACCTCCAGACACATTGGAGTGTCTTGTTCAACCAGCCCTTCTCTGAGCTCTTCATTTGGGGGTTTTGTGGAGGCTTCATTTACATAGACATGATTAATGAAATCATTGCCATTAGTGGTTAAGTCACTCTCCAGCTCTTCTTCCATCCCCAGAGATCAGGGGGTAGGACTGAAAGTTCCAACCCTCCAGTCATAAAGCCAACCACCCATTATCACTGGGGGCTTTCCAGAAGTCACCTCATTAACAAAAACACAGGTATGGTTGAAAGGGGCTCGTTATGAATAACAAGAGTCAACTTTCTTATTCTTATCATTTAGGAAATTCCAAGGGTTTTAGGAGCTCTGTGCCAGAAATGGAAACAACAAAATACAGATTTCTTTTTTTTTTAAATAGAAAGTCTTTTTTTTTTAAAGATTTTATTTATTTATTTGACAGAAAAGGATCACAAGTAGACAGAGAAGCAGGCAGAGAGACAGGAGGAAGCAGGCTCCCTACTGAGCAGAGAGCCCGATGTGGGGCTTGATCCTAGGACCCTGGGATCATGACCTGAGCTGAAGGCAGAGGCTTTAACCCACTGAGTCACCCACGTGCCCCAAAATACAGATTTCTTATTAGAAATCATAACATCATAGACAGGAACAGGTAAGTCATTGAGGAAAAACAAGCAAAAAACATACACAAGGATCTCATTCTCGGCAGTAACCAAAGAAACTCAAATTAAAATGATCTTTTTTCATGGATCTGATTATCTTAAATGTAAAAGATTGATAGTATCAGTGAGGGGTAGAAGGATGGGGAAACAAACTTTATTCAGCTAATGGTATGACTATAAACTGGTAGAGCCTTATGAAATATCTTCAAAATTCCAATTCTAGAAATTGATGCCAAATACATGCTAGCAATAAACAACAATATACTGCAGTGTTTATTTCAGCATAAGTTGTAATAGTAACAAACTGGAAACAGCTTAAATGTCTGATATGTAAGGATACAGGCTTGCTATGGAACACCAGGCAGTCATAATGAGAATGGGGTGCCTCTGTAGGTACGAGCATGAAAAGATCTTTAGCATAGATTATCAAGTGTACAAAGCAAATTACAGTAATTATGATCATATTTTTGTAAACCAAAAGATCCATTATTTTATCACAGTTGCATAAACATGTGCATTAGATGACATGTGCATTAGCTGACATTTCATCTCTTTGAAATGCTTAGAACTGAGGGAAACCTTAATAGTCATTTAATTCTGTGGTTTCCAAGTATAAGTTTGTATTCTAATTGCATCAGAAGCACCAAGGAAACTTTTTTAAAGTACAGATTCCTGGTCTGCACTTTCCAGAGATTCTGATTCAGAGTTTCTGGGTGAGGCTAAGAAACCTATACTGTTTAAACAATTTTCAGATGACTGATACCCACCCAGGCATAAAACCCATTTAGTTCAGCTTCCAATCCAAAGCAATCATCTCCTCTAGGAGACTTGATGCAGATCCCTTCAGCTGTAGACATTCATACACTTCTGAGAACCTTCTAGAAAGAAGATCTCATGTTTCATTGATGAGATGTAGTGGGACTCCCTGGCCCCTGAAAGATCTAGGTAAAATTGGTTCAAACACTAATAATTTCCTATCACTTTGAAGTTCAAGGTCTTTTCCAAGATGTTTGCAAATTTCAGAGAGGGACAGAGGAGGATGGAGTTGATGGGGCTAGGTGCCTAGATTGTGATGGAGGGTGGAAGCACTGCCTCAGTCTCTGAGCTCAAGTGTTTCACACATTACTTCAGTCTTGCAACACCTCTACCTATACAAGCACTGTGTTTGGGAGATGGGACACTAGACAGCGTTCATAAGACAGCCAACCACTGAAAAAACACCTGACTCTCACTATTTTTCCTCCCCACCTTAGCTCCAGTCAGTAGACTTTACGTTCTTTTCCCCAAAAGTTTTCCCCCCAGATATTCCCAAGGCTCAATCCTCACCTCATTCAGATTTCTGCTTAAACATCATCTTCTCAGAAAGATCTTCCCGGACCACTCTGTCAATCAACTGCTTTCCTTGACTTGACTCATGCACTTGTTGTGAGCTGACATACTGTATACTTATTTGTGGGTTAGTCCTTTGTCCATCTCTCCATTAGAGCGTGTCCCCCATAAGAGTAGGAATGCTGTCCATCTGCTTTATTCACTGCCCTTTCTCCAGTAGCTATGTAACAACATCTAGCCCAGAGGTTTGAGCTCTAGAAAACACGTATGCATGTATAGATGTTTCAGTTTTCCCAAATCCATTCCATCCTCCCCAGATCTGCCTCTATGCCCCTTCTCCTAGCTTCCCACTTCTTGCTGACTTCCCTCTTTTCCCTCTTCCTCTTCTACTCACACTTCCTCTCAGCAACACAACAAATTCCTCTTCTTGCTTCCCTCTCTCTCTCTTTTAGATAGACTTTATTTTTTAAAAGCAGTTTTAAGTTGACAAGAAAATGACAAGAAATGACAAGTTGACAAGAAAATGGAGCCAAAGATGGAGATTTCCCCCAAGCCCTGGGCCCTGACATGTATAGTCTCTCCCATTATCAGCATTCCCTTCTTCTTGCCTCTTCATAGGAGTTTCTCTGACCTCTTCTAATCCTTTAATATCTGACATTTTCGCTCCAGCAATCTCCCCAACACAAATTAGACTAATCGAGACATTTGATAGACAAGCTTCTCCATGAACGAAATTCTGTACTACAGATAAAGAAATGATGTTTGTATTCATTTAAAATCCCTCTCTCCATAACTGCCACTCAGTGACCTTAGTTTGCCCCTCAGAGGCAGAAGGGAACATGTCTGCAATCTCTCACAAGGCCACCTTGGCTAAAGATGATTCTTCTGGCTAAATTCCATGGTTCCCACCAAGTTCCTGGTTCTATATTCTATGGTTCTTTGGAGAAAAGTTCTGGAAACCATCCTCCATGGTCTCCTGATGTCCTTTGCCTGGAATCCACCCAGCTTCCAATGCCCTTCTTAGATGGTAGCACACATACCTGAACACAAACCAGATAAAGCTCAGCTGATCCAAAGAACGATGGGGTTATTACTTTCAAAATTGTGGCTATGATATTCCTCTAGTTTGTTATCTGATGAGGAGCCACAAATGTGCCTCTCCTTTCCCTGACCTTCGTTCCAGGTGGTTGAGATTTTATCAACATGCATATTTGTGTCACAGGTTAAACAATGGGACAGATAAAGGTGTAGAGATCATTCTTCTCCCTCAGGTTACTACAGCCCCAGTTCTAACACCAGTTCTCAAGTATGGCCTTCTGGGAAATTTGGGCTTTCTTTTCCAGATCCAGCACTATCTATTCCTTTAGCCATAGACGATTCAGAAGATTCAGAAGAATCCTCTGAAGGATTTAACTATCCAAATGAGACCTTGGCTAAGAACAAACATCAAATGTGCTAGCGGTTGTTTTTCATAACTCAATCAGGTAAATATATTATTAACCTTCAAAAATAACCTTTTTTGGAGTCGGCCTTCCTTCTCCAAACTTCCGGGCAAGTTTGACACTGTAGATCCACTGTAAACAATTAGGGTAGCTCCTTTATTATTTTTTAAAAAGATTTTATTTATTTATTTGATAGTTGGAGATCACAAGTAGGCAGAGAGGCAGGCAGAGAGAAAGAAGGAAGCAGGCTCCCTGCTGAGCAGAGAGCCCGATGTGGGGCTCGATCCCAGGACCCTGAGATCATGATCCGAGCTGAAGGTAGAGGCTTTAACCCACTGAGCCACCCAGGCCCCCAGCGTAGCTCATTTAAATGGACATCTGTGGGCTGTTTAGAGCAGCAATCTGGACTCCTGTCTTTCTGGAACATGGTTTCTATAGTGGATGCAAACTGGACTGGCTGCTGGCTGGGCACCTTCCTAGATGCCGTCTCAAGCCTGGCCAGGGCTCACTGACCCAAGAGTAGAAGGCACTGGTACCCAGACTGGGCTGGTACAAGAAAGAATTTGAATGGAATACAGAGGCAGGAGGATTTGAGCTCCTCCCGCTGCCCTGCTCCTGCCTTCCCCCATGATCTGCTCTCGTATTCAGAATCCTTCCTGTCCATCTGTTTTTCATCATGTTGGCCAGAATTCAACATTAATCAGCATTAAATTGGAGAGGTGTCTCCAGAGTTATTTCATAGGAATCTGTCACTAGCCTTGTGCTCCTTATTATTTCGATCAGAGCCTTAAATCCCCCCTTACTGTGCTGGTGCTTTACGTGGAGCCTGGGTTCTGCATTTCTGATAGGCTTCCAGGAAATGTCTCAGCTGCTGGAACATAGACTACACTTTCGGTAGTGGGGACTTTAATATATACAAGTGGTGGTCATTAAATCCACAGGAACCCCAAACTTTAAAGCAAAAGCTAATATAGAATAACCAAATCCAGACATTTGTACCCTACACTGAAGTCAATATAGAATAGGCAGGACTATGAGGAATAGCCAACACAGGTGCCAGACTTTGTGCTCCTATACATTCCACAGATCATCCCAGCACCCCATGAGGTGCACATTACTATTATCTCCATTTCAGATAACAGTCAAGTGAGACCTAGTAGTGCCTGAGGTCACATTGCTACCGAGAGGTGGAGGCCAAGGGAAGCCCACAATGTCAGATTCCAGAGCCCTGCTCTGAGCACACAGTGTCTTCTCTGTGGAAGGACTGCAAGCTTGAGCACGCTCAACACAGTGTGAGAACCCCTTCTGCTTCGGGGAGGAGGTTGGATTAGATAACCTCCAGCCTCCTGAGGTTATGTCCCACTTGAGCAAGAATCAGGACTTTCCAAGCCAAAACTTCTGTTTTCTTTCTTTTTTTTTTTTTTTTAAGTTTTTTTTTTTTTTTTTTTAAACTTGACAGAGAGATCACAAGTAGGCAAAGAGGCAGGCAGAGAGAGAGGAGGAAGCAGGCTCCCTACTGAGCAGAGAGCCTGATGCAGGGCTCCATCCCAGGACCCTGATACCATGACTTGAGCCAAAGGCAGAGGCTTAACCCATTGAGCCCCCAGGCGCCCCTAAAACTTCTGTTTTTCTTGCCTTGTGTGCTATCTCCACTTCTGACACTGAAACGGAGACGATAATGAACACACAGAGAAATGTGGGACTTAGAAGGAGAAAGTGGAGATTTGTGGGTTACCTGCACAGAGATGCCTCCTCAGGCAAGGCTTCCAACAATTCTGACCCACTCTTCTCATAAGCCACCTCTCACACCTATTAGAGTTCTCCAGAGAAACCGATCAATACAATGTGTGTAATTATATAGAGAGAGAAAGAGAAATTGACTCACTTGTTTATGGAAACTGACAAATCTCAACACCTGTGGTTGGCAAGCTGGAGACCCAAGGGTGTAGGTCTAGTCCAAGGGCCGGTTGGCAAAAGCCCTGGGAAGAATCAGCATTTCTCTTGAGCCTGAGGACAGGATAAAAAGAAAAGATCAGACAAAATCAGAGAGGGGGCCAAACCCTCTCTGAAACCCTTAACTCTAGGAAGCAAACTGGGGGTTGCTGGAGGGGAGATGGTGGGAGGATGGGGTATCTAGGGGATGGGCATGAAGGAGGGCATGTGATGTAATGAGCACTGGATGTTACGTGCAACTGATATATCATCACTGACCTCTACCTCTGAAACTATACACTATATGTTAATTAATTAAAACTAAATTTTTAAAAACTGTCCCATGTCAAAGGCAGGCAGGCTGGAAGGAGTTCCCTTTCATTCAGGGCAAGATCAGCCTTTTGTTGTATTCAAGCCCTTGTGGGTTACACCAGGGTGGGCACTCTGCTTACTTATTCTGTGAATTTAAATGTTAAACTCATCCAAATACACCCTCCCAGAAATGCCCAAAATAATGTTGGACCAAATATCTGGGCACTGGTTGGCAGGTCAAACTGATGCATAAAATTCACCCACATCCCCAACTTTCTCCCAAAGATCTTCCATCCCTGGGCAGCCTGGGCTGAAACCCTGGATTTCACTTGGGGCCCCGCCTTTACTTGACACAGGCAAAAGATTGGGCTGCCCCCTACCCCAATCTTGTGAAAATGCAAATCCAAAAACACTTTAAATCAGTGAACTCAGATCCCTCAGTCAAGGATGTTTTTTGTTTTTACTTCCTTCTTCTAGATAAGACATGTAGATGACCCCTCTAGCTTTAAGTCCAAACATTTATGATTCCCGGGAGTTGAGGGGGTGAGGAGGGTGGGGAAGGAAGTGTCAGTCTTTGGGAAATCATTTTGATAATGATTTAAAATCATTAGACCTCTGTGTTCTCATAAGGAGCTTTGAGTCTGTGGAAAGGGACTGTGCATGTTCACAGAATCATATACTTAGGATAACTTGAAAAACAGGTGGAAATAAAAGTCTAAATAAACAGTAAATAGGGGCGCCTGAGTGGCTCCACCGTCAAGCATCTGCCTTCAGCTCAGGTCATGATCCCAGGGTCCTGGGCCCACATTGGGCTCCCTGCTTGGCAGGAAGCCTGCTTCTCCCTCCTCAACCACCACCCCCTCCTGCTGCTTGTGTTCCCTCTTTTGCTGTCTCCCTCTGTCAAATAAATAAATAAAATCTTAAAAAAAAAAAAAATGAACAGTAAATAAACAAGTAAATAACCGCCCCTCCACACACACATACACACATAAAACCTTTCACGGGAGTGACTTTTCTTAGATGGCACTCAAATGGTATCTGAAACCAAAAGGAAAATCTTGTGTAGTAAGGCAGAGAAATCATTTTATAGTAACTCTTGTTAACAAAGTTACTGAGGAATAAGAGTAACAAGAGTAACAAATGAGTAGTCACCATAACTTTATTCTTTTATGAATACAGAAAGCTGGCTGTGAGCTTTGTACCCGAAAACTGCGTAATCTCTTTTCTCCAGCAGAGAATTTATAGCGTTATCTGGCAGAAGAGGCAAAGCTAGAGAGTACTAGCCACAGAATTCTGTGGAGTGCACTGAGGTTACTCGATATTATGGGCTGATTTGTTTGCAAAGAAGTTCCAGATAAACTCTGATTACCGTCTCCACTCTATGATCCTTCGCCTTTGTGCAGTCCCCCGCCAGGCCAAAGGAACTAAGCGTACAAACAGGGCAGGAAGTTGCTAGAACTGGGTTCTTTCTGTTCCAAAATCAGCCAACAGATGCTTGCTTTAGGGGCACTGCAGGCACTGGGCAACTTTTCAAGAATGGAGTCCAATGTTGGTGGTGCAGAGAAACCAGGGACGCTTGGGTGGCTCAGACAGTTAAGTATCTGACTCTCAATCTGGGCTCAGGTCATGATCTCAGGGTCATGAAATCGAGCCGCATGTTGGGCATGGTGCTCAGTGTGGAATCTGTCTGAGATTCTCCCCCTCTACACCTCCCCTTGCTCGAGCACACTCTCGCTTAAATAAACAAGTAAATAAATAAATAAATAAAATCTTAAAAAAAAAAACCCAAGTCCTTAGCACAGCCCTGCCTCCTCCATCACTGGTCAACTTTCAGACCCAGGATGTGCCACACTCCTTCCCATCACGGGGCTTCATCCTGTACTGCTTGAAAATGGGATACTTTCCCCACTCCTCTTTCTTTAGACATCATGGCCCATGTTTCCCTTATACATTCTCAGGGCATCTCATTCCTATGTCTGTAGCTCTCGTCCCAGGTGTAATTTAACATGTGTGTATGATCGCTGCACCTGTGTTGGTGTCCCTTGTAAACCGCAGGTTTTTAAGGGCAGGGCCTCACCTGGGTCCCCAGGGTGTGGCACATTGTTGGTGTTTCATGACAAGCATTTGTTGAATGGATGACCGAAAGGTTGAATGACAGAGGGGGAGAAGGTCATGACCTCAAGGAACCAAGGCAGCGTAAGGTCATCATGAGCCCTGTGGTTTTGTCCTCTGTGTATATATTGTCTTAGTCTTTGTGCAGGCTGCCATCACCCAATACCAAGGACCAAGGGACTTGGAAACAGCTGAAACATCTTGGCCCCTGTTCTGGAGGTGGGAAACCCAAGATCAAGATGCAGGGTGGTTGGGTTCTGGTGAGGGACTGTTCTGGGTTATGGACTGCTGACTTCTTTTGTTCTCACATGGCAGAAGGGGCTAGGGAACTCTCTGTGGTCTAATTCCAATAGTGATGACTCCCCTCTCATGACCTAATCACCTCTTAAATGTCCAGCCTCCTAATACCATCTCCTTGTGAGTGAGGTTTCCAACATACGATTTTATGGAATGATGGTAATGGAGATGGAAGTGTAATGATGGAAGTGGAGAAAAGAGAGGGGTGGCAGGTTAGAAGCTCAGCCTCTGAGTCAGACCCTCCTGGTTTGAAATGTAGTTTTCTCCCTTGCTTGCGGTACAAATGTGGGCAATTACTTCGACTCTGCTTCTTCAGTCTTCTCACATGTGAAATGCGGTTGTCTCTGGTACCTGACCCCACCACCTGTAAGACCATATGAGATAATGCAGGAATATGTGTGGTGCATAGTAAGTGCTCAATCAATGCTAGCTGGTGTTATTAGCGTAACAAAGACCAAAAATCCTCAAACCCCCCTCCTCCTTGATCACTACAGTTTGTGTGGATACAGGAGCATTAACTTGGCAGCCTGAAGAATTTTTAACACATTCTAAAAGCTTATCATGAGGGCTTCCCCCACTCCCAGCATCAATAATGCAATGGAAGTTTGGAGTGAGATAAAGAAAACTATTTTTATCAAGTTGTCACATGAAAAGGACATTTGAACTTAGGTTAAAAAGCAAAGAAGATGGGCACCTGAGTGGCTCAGTTGGTTGGGTGTCTGACTCTTGGTTTTGGCTCAGGTCATGATCTCAGGGTCCTAGGACTGAGGCCCCTGTTGGGTTCTGCTCTCAGTGGGGAGTCTGCATCAGATTCTCTCTGCCCCTTCACCCCAGCTCTCTCTAAAATAAATAAATCTTTGGGGTGCCTGGGTGGCTCAGTGGGTTAAAGCCTCTGCCTTCGGCTCAGGTCATGATCCCAGGGTCCTGGGATCGAGCCCCGCATCGGGCTCTCTGCCCCACAGAGAGCCTGCTTCCCCCTTTCTCTCTCTGCCTGCCTCTCTGCCTACTTGTGATCTCTCTCTCTGTCAAATAAATAAATAAAATCTTTTAAAATAAATAAATAAATAAATAAATAAATCTTTAAAAAGAAAAAAAAAATGAAAGAAGATCTGTTCACATCTCCAAAATCAACTTTCAGGAGAAAAATACGTCACATCCAGGACATAAGACACCCCTACTCCACTCCTTCCACTGTGTATTTCCTTGGGGTTGTTCTTAGCCTGTGAGGAAGCTGAGACACAGGACACCTCCCCACTTCTGACTTGCTAAGTGGGTCTTGTTTCCCATTAGGGAGCACTCCCAGAGGGATGGTCTGTTCAGGTCAAGTCCAGTGTTGGGTGGTTGACACCATCCTTCGACTCTGACTTAATGTCCATTTGGGCCTGGTAGCCCAAGCTGCTCTAGCTGTGAGGACCGTTAGGGGTTCTCATTCACTGGCTGGTAAGTGGGCTGCTGAGTCTGCTTTTGTCCAGATATCTCTGGATTGGATTCATTGGGGGCCCCGAATGGTTTGGTTGTTAATTTTCTTCCCTCTGTGTTAGTAGGAGGAGTTGTCCTGAATGGAGCCAACAACAGACATAGAGGTCATTCATTCTGGTGACCAGGCAGCATTCCAGCCACCTTATCCATACAAATATAAACAGAATTGGAGGGATAGCTAAAGACTCTAGAATGAGAAAAATAACCAAAGAGAACTCATTACTGGGATAAATCCAGGATGCTGACTTGCCCCAAAATATGTCCCCTATTTGGTTCATGCAAAAATGCAAACATTCCAAGAGGAAATTACTTAATCATAACAGTTGACATTTTTTGAGCAGTTCCCATGTGTTGGGCACTGGGTTCAGAGCTTAATACAAATCATCTCATATAACCTTCCCAACAGACTCATGATTCTCATCATTTTACAGATAAGGACAAAGAGGCTCCAAGTGCTTAAATCTGTGTCAGACAGCCTCGCCTCAAAGTCTATCCTCTTTATTACCACTCTGACAATCTCCCCAGTGGCCCCAGGTGGGGAAGGTGGGTGGGCTAGACTAGAACATAAAGGTCCTTTGGTGACAAATCAGTTTCCAGTTTTTCCAACGGGCCACAGAAAGCTACTGGAAAAGTCTGGCCAGGACCCTGAACTGGTCTGTTGTGTGCCTTAGAACCCTGATAGAGGCGGTGTGAAGGCTGAGTTGGAGGTGGGAGTCCAAGGCAGTCCAAGGGTAGGCTGTCGTAGTGACAAGGCGAGGGAAGTGAAGCTCTCAATGGGGCTGAAGGGATTTAGGATAGGCCCTGTCAAATGATTTGCTGTAATCATTTTATTCTGCGTCTGGCATTTCTGTGATGAACTCAAACCAGAGAACAAATTAATGTTTTTGCAAAGAATCCATCAAGCCTATGTTAAAATTGTCATATCCTCCCAAATTTTCTGAGAATTTCAGGGTCAGGGGCCTGTATCTCTCTTCTGTCAGCAAATCTTGACACACAAATAGCATGGCAGCTTCTCGTGACTGATCGAGACCCTGCACTTACTTTTATCTAAAAGAATTCTTCCAATTATACTCTCCTATTTAATTTTGTCTTTGAGTGTGTTACATATTTTTAAAGATGTATTTATTTATTTATTTATTTATTTTTAAGATTTTATTTATTTTTTTGAAGGAGAATGAGAGTGAGAGCATGAGAGAGGAGAAGGTCAGAGGGAGAAGCAGACTCCCTCCTCAAAGAGCTGGGAGCCCGATGCGGGACTCGATCCTGGAAGTCCAGGATCATGACCTGAGCCGAAAGCAGTTGCTCAACCAACTGAGCCCCCCAGGTGCCCTAAAGATTTATGTATTTATTTGAGAAAGAGAGCAGGGGCCGGGGCAGGGAGAAAATCCTCAAGCAGACACCCTGCTGAGCATAGAGCCTGAACCCAGGACCCTGAGATCATGACCTGAGCCAAAATCAAGAGGCAAACACTCAACTGACAGAACTGCCCAGGTGCCCCATCTATGAACACACTTGATTTTTACCTAGTTGGCAATTATTATCTATTTCAAACTTTATTCTTATTTTTTCATATAAAATATCATAGCATCTTTTATGTTGTTACTCAGGTTTCAAAACCAATGGTGTAGCAACTCTGGAGAGATGGGAGCTCACAGCTCACCAGACTGCAAGCACTTCTTCCTAACTCTGTGTTCTTGAAATCAGTCATTATGAGAATATATAAGCCATGAAAACCAGCAAACATTGCAAATCAGAGCTGTTTTTCCTCAAGGAGCTGGTTGTTAGACATTAATCTATCTATGCATTACTGTCCATGACCATAATTTTTAATGGTCGCCCCCTTGCCCTTTGAGTAAATATATGACAGCATTTTATGATGTCTTTTACGTACCAAGTACTGAGTACTTTGCTCACATTAGCTCATTTAATCCTAACAGTGGGCTCCACGAGGTTGGTGCTATTATGATCCACATTTTACAGATGAAGAAACAGGCAGGAAGTAGTAACAAATTGCCCAGTGACCCACAGGTGATAAGTGGTAGCAAGCACAAGACCCGGGATTTGAACTCAGGTGGTCCTACTGTGGCATCTTAGCTTCCACCCTCTTCTGCTGTTTTGTGCCTCTACTCCAGCCCACGACTGGGCAGCTGCCCTCTGAAGCCAGAGCCACTGCTCGCTGCATCATTCAGTGAGCAGGCAGGACCGAGACCCCAGCATCCGCCATCTTCTCCCTGCCGCCCAAGTTCCTGCCCTGGGGAGCCGAGCCCCACTGTACTTTAGATTACTCTTTTGGAGCATGGCTCTGCTCTCCAACAGAGCAAATGCACAGCCTGCTTTGCCAGCTGCTCACTAGCAGGCATCACCTTCCTGGGTCACTTTCTAAGTTCAGGTGGGTTTGGGGGTCATGGGAGCACACTCAACCTCCAAGAACCATTATGACCTCAGGGGCCAGGTGAACTTTTGTATTTTATCAGGAGCAAGGAATCTGTGGATGGCTTTTTTCTCCTGCCCTGGGTATTTACCGTGTTTTAAATTTCTGCTGGGCACTGGGGAATACCGGGCAGCATTCTATTTCTGGTGTAGCTGCTGAGTTGCCGAGTGATAATGGGCCAGGTCATCTGACCTTGGCAATGATCCTTTTACCGAATAAGGACATCATGAGACCTGAGTGTTTTCAGGACACCGAGAAGCTCTTGCAGGCAAGGTGCTGGACACGCTCTTTGCTGCCAGCACTTGTCTCCCTGGACCCAGCATTCTCCTCCATGGGGCTGGGGGCCCCAGGGTGCCCAGTTCTGTCTTCTTATATTCATGTGCTAAGTGGGAGATGCAGCAGTGGGGTGGCTTCTTAGATGTTCCTAAAGCTTTTTAGCCCAGCTTTGGATAAGGAGCTCTCATGAAGCCAGGAGAAGACCATTTCACCAAGAAGCAGGAGAGAAGGAATATTATCTTAGAAGAAGGAGTTTGATGATCATACAACTAAAATCATCATTAAAACAGAAAAAGTTTATATTCCCTACATGCAAAGCCTTCCAACACCATAGGAATTCAATCAGTATTTATTGACTATGTTACTGTGACTCCAAGACCAAGTGGGTCTTATAAGCATCTAGGCTCTGAGTTCGGGATTTTCTCTGATCTTCCAAATTCCCATTAAGTACCAACTAGGAATCCAATCAGAATTAGAATACAATCAGCAGTAAATATCTGGCCCTTTTCTGATGGTGCTTTTTTTTTTTTTAATTTTTTTTTTAAGATTTTATTTATTTATTTGACAGAGAGAAATCACAAGTAGGCAGAGAGGCAGGCAGAGAGAGAGAGAGAGGGAAGCAGGCTCCCTGCTGAGCAGAGAGCCCGATGCGGGACTCGATCCCAGGACCCTGAGATCATGACCTGAGCCGAAGGCAGCGGCTTAACCCACTGAGCCACCCAGGCGCCCTCTGATGGTGCTTTTGAGAAAGGTCAGAATGCATAAATTCATGAGAGAGAGAGAGAGAGAGAAATGGAAAAAAAGACAATCTGGAAGGATTTGGAGAAACTGTCCGCAATGATTCCCTCACAGGATTCCCTGGCCTCTCTATATGCAGATTCTCTTCAGTACCTTTGATGCAAGGGCAAGAAAGAACTAGCTGCTTCTGCAACTCCAGGTTAGTCCCTGGAATTAGAGGACTGAGACCCATGTCCCCACCCAGGGAGAAGTTGGGAAGAAACGGGTTTTATGAAGTGAGAGGCAGCTCTGCTAATCTTCCTTGTGGAAACCATCAACCAAAAAAAAGCTTTATATTTGCCAGTTCTTTTTCAGTGAATGACTTAAAATAAAGACTGCACCTGAGCTCCCCTGCAGGGCAGGGATGGATCTCACATCTGTTCACGTGAACTCTGCCATCTTGTTCTCCTCACTTGGACCCAGGCTCTGTCCTCACAACATGTCTAGCACACGATCCTTCCAGGCTATGGATGGCTGACACATGGCTAGCTCTCACTAGAGGGCTCCAAGCAGAGCCCTGGGTCATCAATTAGTAGGAACTGGAAAGACCGATATTTGACTGCAGCTAATGGCTTGAGGTCTTCGGGATCAGTGACTGACTCATGTTCACCCTGCCCTCTGACCTCTAGCAGGCTTGTTTTTGTGTTTGATGGCAGTAATTCTACAAGCCATCCAGACAGCACATCTTACCATTGCCCTGTGCATTTTAATAGCACACTGGGTTTTCTTCCAAACCACTGGCAGTCTTCTTCCTCCACAGCATTGTAGAGCTTGCTATGATTTAATTTAGCTGAGAACCACTGGCTCCAGGCTTGGCCAGTGAGGTGACCCATCTAACCCCTTAAACCTAAGGGAGTTTTTAGTCAAGGCTGCAAGGCATAGACAAATCAGAAGAAGCATCATCTTTCAACTGCTCCTGAAGCAGGCAGGTTTATATTCCTGCATTTTAAAGGAGTGCCGTTCTTTTATGAGGAGGACGTGTGGCGATCCTCTAATGTATGAGTGGTGCTTCCAGAGGTCAACAGGTCAATGCATCTCCATTAGCCAGACAGTCTAAGCTTGGCATCAGTGCATAAGGTTCTCATTGGATGAGATGATTTCCTCCTTCCTTACTCCCCTTTGGACCGGAGAGTATTATGATCTGGAGGTGGAATCCTCTCTCCACTGGCCCTCTGTTCTGTATGGCTTCAGGCTACTACTGTGGCCTTTATACATTTTTTACCACAATTCAGAGTAGGAAGTGCATTATTCATGACAGCTCGGGTGTGTGTGTATGCACATATGCACACACACACACACACACAAGAAATAAAAATATTAAAACTGCGTCTTGATACTTCCAATTTTTTTTCTTTTTAATATTTTTTCTCTTTTTTTAAAATATTTTTTTTAATATTGGGCAAGGCCACTAAGTTAATTTTGTGACTTAAAGATTTTATTTATTTATTTGACAGAGAGAGATCACAAGTAGGCAGAGAGGCAGGCAGAGAGAGAGAGGAGGAAGCAGGCTCCCTGCTGAGCAGAGAGCCCGATGCGGGACTCGATCCCAGGACTCTGAGATCATGACCTGAGCCAAAGGCAGCGGCTTAACCCACTGAGCCACCCAGGCGCCAATTTTGTGACTTAAAATGAGTCACCACTCATGTCTCGAAAAACACTAGTCAAGCACACATTGGGGCTATGTGGTCTACCCCCACTTATTCTCTATGATGTTGTCACTTGTTTTTTTTACAGATTTTTACATTTGTTAATTACTTGAAAATATTCTACCTTGTCAATTATTTATGTATACCTTTAAAAATTCCTCAGAAGCTCCTCCTAAACATCTCAATATTTGATTTTATCTCTGTCACTTCATTTCCTTTCTCTCCACAGATGCCATTACTATAGAGGAGACACTCTGAAATGATACACATCCAAATGCTAACAGATTCTTTGTGGATGGTGAAATGATAAGTTATTTTTTAAAACTGTATTTTTGGACTTCTGTGGGTGGCTCAGTCAGTTGAGCATCTGCCTTGGGCTCAGGTCCTGATCCCAGGGTCCTAGGAACAAGTCACATGGGGCTGCCTGCTCAGTGCGGAGTCTGCTTCTCCCTCCGCCCTTCCCCCTGCTCATACTCTCTGTCTCTCTCTCTCTCAGATAAATAAAATCTTAAAAAAAAAAAAAAAGCTTCCCGTTTTTTAAAAAAGTGTATATTTTCTAATACCTACATATTACTTATATAAAAACAGTGCAAGTATTTAAAATGATCACTGCTATATTTAATTAAGAGATTAGTTGCTAGGGGTGCCTGGGTGGCTCAGCTGATTGAGCATCTGACTCTTATTTTCAGCCCAGGTCATGATCTCAGGGTCATGAGATCGAGCCCTGTATCCAGGTCTACACCCAGTGCAGTTTGCCTGGGATTTTTCTCTCCTTCTGCCCCTCCTCCTGTTTGCACTCTCTTTCTCAAATAAATAAATTTTTAAAAAGAGAGAGAGTAGCTGCTAGAGCTTTCAAAAATGCTGGCAAATACTTCTCAGATTCTCATTAATTTTTTACTTTTTTAATGTCATTCAAAAAGCGGTTTACAAATAGAACACAATTAACAGCCTTTGAAAGATATTATTGTTTCATTTATTTCCTTTACCACCCTTTTCTTCTACTCTCTTTGATTCTCTTAAATCCTTTGGTTCTCTTAAAATGTTTATGCAAGGGCGCCTGGGTGGCGCAGTGGGTTAAGCCGCTGCCTTCGGCTCAGGTCATGATCTCAGGGTCCTGGGATCGAGTCCCATATCGGGCTCTCTGCTCAGCAGGGAGCCTGCTTCCCTCTCTCTCTCTGCCTGCCTCTCCATCTACTTGTGATTTCTCTCTGTCAAATAAATAAATAAAATCTTTAAAAAAAAAATTTAAAAAAAATGTTTATGTAAGTATATTTTTTATTTGTTTGCTCGTGTTTGTCCTTGAGAATCAGTTCTTCAGTTGGCGGACAAGTAGTAGGAAACTGTTGCTCTTAAGTCTTATATTTAGGTAATAGATCATTTCTTTATTCCCTGGGGATTCATAATTCAACGATGTTGTCAAGCCTCAAAATTATTAAATTATGTTTGTGTTTATTCTTTGTCAGATCTAGCCCCATTTGCTGATTATTAGTTTCACATTAGCTGTAATGTTTTTTTAATTGAGTACAATCTATATGGACTTTGTGTTCCACTTAACTGTTGCTCATTTCCATTTTTAGAGAATAATTGGTTTTTTTATATAAACAATATAACAATTGGTTATTTTATATATATATACATGTATATATATATACAAATTTCCTTGCAGTTTGAGAAAGTTACATTTGTTCAGAACCTCTGTCAAAATAAAGGCATGAACTACAACCCCTGAAGAATGATCAGATTAAGTTAAATTGCCAGCCTGCAAACATACCCAGTTTGTATCACTTCTGGCCCTGCCATGGGAGCAAACACACAAACCAAGGAAAGAAAGGAATAGGTGGTACTGGCTGGGTCACCTTGCAGAACTGGTGTGCTGTGTGTGCCTGAGGTCACTCCCTTTCAATATTGAGCACATTCTTGATGCCTTTTCAACCCTTTGAGGCTCTCTGTACTCAAGTCCTAGTCACAAAGGCAGTTCACTGAGCCTTCGGAGAGCCAACCTACTAAAATCATCGCATACCCCATCTTTGACCACTTTGGAATTTACCAGTTGGGATATTAAGCTAAATAATAAGTTAAATAATATTAAATATTAAACTAAATAATAAACTAAGTTTAGATGATTCATCTCAAGTTGGGGGCACCCTTGGTGGCGCAGTCAGTTAAGCCTCTACCTTCAGCTCAGGTCATGATCCCAGGTTCCTGGGATGGAGCCCTGCATTGGGCTGTCTGTTCATCAGGGAGTCCACTTCTCCCTCTCCTTCTGCTTTCTGCTTTTATGCTTTCTCTTTCTCTCTGTCAAATAGATGAATAAAATCTAAAAAATAAATAATAAGTGAGGGGCACTTGGATGGCTCAGTTGTTGGGCATCTGCCTTTGGCTCAGGTCATGATCCTCGAGTCCTGGGACCAAGCCCCGCATTAGGCTCCCAGCTCAGCTTTCCCCTCTCCCCTTCTCCTTGCTTGTGTTCCCTCTGTCCCTGTATCTCTCTGTCAAATAAATAAATAAAATCTTTAAAATAAAATAAAAATAAAAAGAGTAAGTGGAGGGGATGCCTGGGTGGCTCAGTCTATTAAGCATCTGCCTTTGAGCCCGGTCATGATCCCAGGGTCCTGGGACTGAGCTCCGCCTTGTCTGCTTCTCCCTCTGCCTGCCACTCCCTCGGCTTGTGCTCTCTGACAAATAAGAACTAATACAGGAATAATTAACAAATAAATAAACAAATAAAAAGACGGAGTGGTGACATTTGGAGTATTCGGAAGGCTGTCGGAAGACTGCTTCTAAAATAAGAGTCTCCCTCGAATAATACAGCACTGGAGCTTCTGTAACTCCATTGCCCTAGTTAACAAAACACACACTATGTTCTTAAACTGATGTGATTAAGCAGTCCCCACCCCCACCCTGAACACCTCTCCTGTGCCCAGAAAGGATTATCAGCTGTTCTGTCTCCTCTCTCAGAAGTCCTGCTGGATGACCTTAAAGTGTCTATGTATTAGTTTCCTAAGAAATAAGCATAAGAAGGGCGGCATATGTCATCTGGACACAAGTATGTATTTGACCCAAATGTACCCAAAAAAACCCAGCAGTTGCCAGAAAGTCCTCTTAATCTCTGCTTTTCCTCCCCAAAAAACAAGAGATAAAAATTCCCATGTGGGAGACGTCCTCCTTGTACCAGGAAAGTAGCGTTCTTTTTTTTTTTTTTTTTAAGATTTTATTTATTTATTTGACAGAGAGAAATCACAAGTAGATGGAGAGGCAGGCAGAGAGAGAGGGAAGCAGGCTCCCTGCTGAGCAGAGAACCGGATGCGGGACTCGATCCCAAGACCCTGAGATCATGACCTGAGCCGAAGGCAGCGGCTTAACCCACTGAGCCACCCAGGCGCCCCAGGAAAGTAGCGTTCTTATCATCAAGGATGGGAAGCGGAGATGGAGACAATTCTCCACAGACAGACCTCCTGAAATCATTCTGCCCTTCCTTCAGCCTCCTCACATAGTCACTTCTCCACAACTGCCCTGTTTGTGCAACCTCATATTAAGACAAGTGCGTTTTACCATTGGTTTGGGTCTTCCTTTCCTTAGGGGGGCTCCCAAGTCACATAAAATGTAAGTAAATTTGGAAGCTTGTCTCCTGTTAGTTTCTCTTATGTGAGTTTGGTTTTCAGGCCCAGACGGAAAAGAGGGTAGAGGCAACACGTGGCCTCCTCCACACATGAGAGCAGTGCCTCCCTCAGAGTTGTCCTGACACTTTGGAGCTGCACCCCTCAGACCTCCCATCAAGAAAGGACTTGCCCTTTGGCTGTGAGGAGCCCAGAGAGCTGACGACCTCCAGCTCCAGCGCCTTTGGGACCTGCCACATCATTTGAGATGAGGCCAGGCTCTCCTTGTGCAGAGCTCAGCCAATGATGGGACACAGGGGAGTACTAGGCCCTGGCCCTTTCTGTCCAATATGGAACTCTCCTGAGCCCATGCCACACCACTCCCACCCCTTGCTGGCTTGGCCCAGAATTGATCAGCTTTGTATTGTGGCCTGAGCCTCTCCATTTCCATTCATGCTGTTTATAGTTCACAGGGGTTACTCCCCAATAACCCAGCATCTGCTTATCAGAAGACTCAAAAGGACATAGTTATTCTGCAAGTTGAAGGAGACACCTAGCAGGGTACTTACCTCAGAGTCCTGTTTTCATTAAAATTGAGGTCTTCCTACTGACAGAATAATAGAAATGTAAATTATCCCAAAAAGCGAATAAACTAGTGAGGTTCAGGAAGAGAGGGTACTAACTGCACACACTGGTATTAGGTTAGTTAACTCTCCCTAAGTATGTCAGCACAACAGAGGGGCCCTGAGACTATGCTGAAAGGAGCACAGATTCTAGCCCTGTCAGTAAAATGGAAACACCAAAATATTTTCTCTCCTTCTGGTAATTTGATTGACTAATCAGATGCTAAATTTTGCAATTCTGACAAGCATTCACAAGTCCCTGGGATGATTTCCAGTGCTTGAAGCAGGAATTACTAATTCGAAATAGAGCAATAATGTGCCTTTCGCCTGGATGCCCGTTATGGGAAATGAAGCCTTTAATCAATAAATAGGAAGCTTGCCTCCAGTGGACATGGAGGAGACAGGCTGGAGCACGGTAGGATGCAAGAATCCAGACGCAGCCTGACACCTGGCCCTGTAGCCACATAGAATTTATTAGCACCTGGCAGCTTCCAGACCCCAGAAATGTTGGCATATCAAAGCTCTGCTGGAGGGACCTCGGGTTTCATCAGCTACAACTGGTTTGCTCATTCAGAATTGCACAGAGGCTAGGAGGAGCAGACAGAAATCAATTGAATTAGTTTTGTGGTCAAAGTTTGTGCCGGGAAATGACTGCTCTGGGTTCCCACCAGTAAGAGGGTTAATTAAACCATTATCCTGCTGGCTGACATTTAGACAGTGCCTTTAATCAACAAGGTAGTGTCCACAGCTGAAAGCAGAGTTAAGAGGCTCTTTGCGCCACTCTCTACTGGTACCCCGGCCCGGGGTTGTTAACCTTCTACACCAACAGACTGGGTCAGCTTAGCGGAACTTGGATTAGCTGCTCAATTTCCTTTGGAGCCTGATGGGGAGTCACTGACGTTTTTCACCTCCATTCCTGTAGCACTGAAAGTGCTCCACTGGTAACATCGGTCTCTGGAACCCCAGGGGTGTTTTCTAGTGGCAATAGGGCGCACCTAGGTTTCCTGGCGCACAAGAAGCAAATGGACATGTGACAGCTATTAGTTACATTGTTACTGATTTATATTTAATTAGACCTCACAGTAAGAGGATATGCAGGGGCTGCCAGTAGTTTCCTTGAAATGCTTGTGATCTATAAAGATGTCTTAGCAATATGAAACAGGATTGTGTTAACCTCGTTTTTCCAAAAGGCTGTTACAAGAAAGGGCAGCAACAAAATGGTACATCAGACATGATATGCTGTGAGGTTTCTTGGATGAGGAAAGTTTAAATGGTGGTGTCCCTGGCTGGCACAGTTTCTGACCAGGATATTTAAAGGCTAATTGCATAAATGATTAAGTGGAGAAAGGGTACAGTATTCCATTCTGTTGCTACTGTAACAAATTCCTACAAACTTAGTACCTTAAGCAACACAAATTTATTATGTTTCAGTTCTGGCTGCCCCAAGTTTAAAATGGGTCTCATGGGGTTAAAATTAAGGTGTCAGCTGAGCTTCGTTGTTTCTGGGGGCTCTAAAAGAACATCGGTTTTCCACCTTCTAAAAGCTTCCTGCAATCCTTGGCCGGTGGCTCCTGCTAGTAATCCCATCACTCTAACCTCTGCTTCTGTAGCCAGTCTCCTCCTCTGACTCTCCTGCCTACTGCTTCCACTTGAAAGAACACTTGTGGTTATACTGGGCTCACCAGATAACCCAGGATGATCTATATCGCAAGATCCATAATTTAATTACTTCTGCGAAGTCCCTTTGCCGTATTCACAGGTTCCAGGGAAAAGGGACATAGACATCTTTGGGGAACTATTGTCTGCCTACCACCCCTATTAAGGGAATTGCTGCTTTTCTCTCTCAATGTTAGCCTTGGGGGGGGTTGTTGTTTTGGATTTGGGGGTTTTTGTTGTTTTGGGGTGTTTTGTTTTTGTTTTGTTTTGTTTTGTTTCATGGGAAGAGAAAATAGCAACGAAAATATGGTCCCTCAGAGACCCAGAAACCTATCTTCCATTGTCAAATGCAATTTATATTACTAAGACAATAGCCATTTTATTTTATTTTTTTATAGAGTAAATTTCTTTTTTTTTTAAGATTTTATTTGTTTATTTGACAGACAGAGATCACAAGTAGACAGAGAGGCAGGCAAAGAGAGAGGGAGAGGGAAGCAGGCTCCCTGCTGAGCAGAGAGCATGATGCAGGACTCGATCCCAGAACCCTGAGATCATGACCTGAGACGAAGGCAGCGGCTTAACCCACTGAGTGACCCAGGTGCCCGAAAATGGCCATTTTAAAGGAGTTAAAGATAATGGCACCTTTCTGGTTGCACAGACAGCCTCTTGGAAAACACTGCAAAAATTATAATAACAGTTTCATAGCAGAAAGGGCAGGTAACATGTTATGAGTTCTGCCTGGGGAGGAGATGGGGATATTGGAACGGTAAGATGGCCTTCAAGTAGAATTCTTGGCTGTAATGGCTCCTAAGTTTCTAGACTTTTTGGAAAATCCCACTAGGGAAAAGGCAGCCAGTCCTGAAAAACAAGACCATCTTCTTCCTAAACAGCGCTTCCCACACTGCAAACCTGAGATGGGGTGCAGGCTCAGAGGGATGGGACAAAAGGGAAGGAACCTGAGGTCTGGAGTTAGAATGGGCTTCCAGTCTCCATTCTGCATGAACTGCAGTACATTTCCGAATTTCTCTGAGCCTTATTCTCCTCATTGGAAAGAAAATAATATCTACATCGCAGAGCTGGTGTAAGGATCATAAACAACATGGGGGACCTGGCTGGCTCAATCCATGGAACAAATGACTCTCGACACTGGGTGTAGAGATTACTTAAATAAATAAATGATTTTTAAAAGATCAGGAACAATGTGTGTAAAGCTTATAGTATACTGGTTGGCTCATGGGAGGTGCTCAGAAATAGCAAGTGCTAGTAGTAGGAATAGTAGGAATAGTAGTAGTAGTAGTAATACCAGTGGTAGTGGTGGTGGTGGTATTAGAATAGGAAGTGAAAAACAGAGTCAACGGGTCTGCCAGGAAAATTTTCATTTGTTGGTATTTCTCACATTGTTACAACCACCAACAACTGAGCAAACCAGGTGAGAGAACTTGAGGGCAAGAATGATAAAGAAAAACATCAGTCCCACTTCCTGTGCCCTGCCTACCCAGACATCCCTCTGGAAGTAGTTTGATAAATACCTTCTTGGGCTCCACAGAAAAGAACTAAGCTCAGAAATGGCCTCAGCTTTGAAGATGTTAAGATGTAACCAGAGGAGGGCGCCTGGGTGGCTCAGTGGGTTGAGCCACTGCCTTCGGCTCAGGTCATGATCTCAGGGAACTGGGATCGAGACCCGCATTGGGCTCTCTGCTCAGCGGGGAGCCTGCTTCCTCCTTTCTCTCTCTGCCTACTTGTGATCTGTCTCTGTCAAATAAATAAATAAAATCTTAAAAAAAAAAAAAAAGAAAGAAAGAAATTCAGATGTTCAAATTACTGGCTGCATTACTTTAATTTTGTTCTCTTCCAGAAAATTGGAAGAAGCGCCACCTTCCCTCTTAGTGTTCAGAACCAGCTGATAGGAGTCATAGGGCTGGTGCTCAAAACACCCCAATAATGTTGATGAGAGAGCATGACTTTTTAGATCTACAGCTATGTGGGTTTACCGTCAATTCATCCCGATGGGGGTGTCTGGGTGGCTCAGTCAGTTAAGCACCTGCGTTTAGCTCAGGTCATGATCCCAAGGTCCTAAGATCGAGCCCTCTCCTCAACAAGGAGTCTGCTTCTCCTTCTTCCCCTATCTACAGCTCTGCCTACTTGTACTCTCTCTGTCAAATAAATAGATAAAATCCTTTAAAAATATATATATTCATCCCAAGGAAATGGACTTATCAGTTACTGGGATAACTGATCATGTCAAGGACTCCCCAGGAACCGGCCCTTTCTCTGGTCTGGCCAAAAGCAGATTAGAATGCCTGAATCCTGGGGACTTGCTTGCTCCCAAATAAAATAACCTCAAAGAAGCCAATTGACCATACTTAGTTCCTGCTATCAAATTTACCTATCAGAAACCCCTCCTCTTCCCATGGGCAAGAATGAAGGAGAAACACACTGGGAGAATTGCTCTAACAGGGGCTCCTTTCTCTGCTTCAAAACCTGAGGCCTGGATCCCTAGCTCTGGGTCCAGCCAGCTGCCCTGTGAGTTCTCAAGCAGCCTTCTGGAGAGGTCCTGAGGGTGAGGAACTGAAGCCTCCCGCCAGCACCCAGGACGCCCTTGCCAAGCTTTGTTGTGAGCCACTTTGGAAGCTGATCCTAAACCCAGGCCAAGTTTCCAGTGCTGGAGTCTGTCGTGAATGACAAGGCTTGTCAGGCAGATCAGACCCATCCCAGGAGGAGCCAAACAATGAAACAGACACCTGTGTGGCTGAAATGGAGACACAGGATGAAATCGATGTGTTGGGCAACAAGAATGAGCTGTTTACTAAAAAAAAAAAAAACACCTGCTACTTGACCCCAGAACTTGCTTCTACAGACAAGCATACATGCTCAGTTAGAAAACTATAATTTGGGGGCACCTGGGTGGCTCAGTGGGTTAAGCCACTGCCTTCGTCTCAGGTCATGATCTCAGGGTCCTGGGATCGAGGCCCGCATCGGGCTCTCTGCTCAGCAGGGAGCCTGCTTCCTCCTCTCTCTCTGCCTGTCTCTCTGCCTGCTTGTGATCTCGCTCTGTCAAATAAATAAATAAAATCTTAAAAAAAAAAAAAAAACTATAATTTGGTCCCAGCACATCTTAATGACCATAAAGTTAAGTTTTCTGTAGTCTTTCATTCTGTTTTCCCATTCCTTGAGGAGTCTGTGTGTAAGTATATTGCATTCATTTTTGGTTGTTTATCATTCTGGCTAAATGACCAGTTGTTCTGAGCAACATCAGCTGGAGCTGAGGTGGGGGAAAGACATTTTTGTTTAAAAAAAAAAAAAAAAAGAAAAAATCCCTTTTTCCACTAATAGTATGCTAATGCAACTTTTATCTTTAGATTCTTTATATTTTTCATAAAGAAAGTGAGGGATTTGGAGTAAGCTCTCAACCCTGCAGGACCCCATGCCTTAAAGACAAAAACTCAAAGAGTAAAAATAATAATTTAAATTAAGCTGATTTCTTGTGATTTGCGTTTATGCATGTCAGTTTGTCAGTGAGCCCAACAACCAAAAGACCAACCTAGAGCCAAGATCCCTAGAAGGTTGAATGTCTGGACTCAAAAACAAAGAAAAAGCAAGCAAACAGCAATAAAAAACTTATCATAAAGATGTCACAACGCTAGAGAACTGCAGACCAAATGGACCCTGTCTGAAACAGAGAAATGGTCAAAACAAAACAGCATATCCAGGAAAGAAAGAAAAGCAATGGTAGAAAAAGATGGATAAGGAAATAGCTCCTAACTAACTACGCTGCCAGACAAATGTTCCTGGCGCCATTTTTGGAACATACTCTGACAGTGGTGATGAAGTTCTAGAACCTAGGGGAGGTTTGGTGGGCTGAGGTCTGGAGCCAATGACCAAGAAAGAATTCTTGAGACATCCTTGGTGCAAAATGGTGGTTTATTAAAGCACGGGGACAGGATCCGTGGGCAGGAAGAGTTGCTGCCCCATGTTGTGAGAGACGGCAGGCTCTGTACCTTGCGGCAGGCTCTGTACCTCGCGGTTGGGGGAAGGTGAGGGGAAGGGAGGTTTCAACAGAGCTTTCATATGCTAAAGAGAGCCTATAAGGTGCCTGGATACTGGAGGCCTTGCTGCTTCATCAGTGTTGTCTTTTGGCCAGCCGTTCACATTTCTGCTACCAAGCTCTTTGTTAGTGAGATTTGGGTTTAGAAGAAATTTAACTTTATTTAGGGCTGAGGAACTGAGTTATTTGCCTCTGGATATTTGTGCTATGGATAAGGTAACTTCTTTGTTTGTAGATCTCTAGGACATTTATAAACCAAGGGAGACTTTGTCTTCCAGGATTGTGATCTCTACAAGTTAACTATTTGTTTCTTATGGCGGTCAGGGGTGCCTGAGGAATGCTACACATATTACTGAGGGGGCGCGGGTGGAGAGGGGGTTGGGTGCAAGGTGCCAGCTTTTGCTTTGTCCTCAGTCAGCCTCCTGCTCCCTCATCATTCCCCCCTGAAAATTTTTGACCCTTAAATCTTTAAGGTAGTTGAAGGTGGAAGGTCCCATCTTCTGTAACTTCTTTCTGCTGAATAGGGGTGTAGAGCTGTCCCTACCTACTCGGGTCAACATTGACCACTGGAGGAATGTATAGGGGAGTTAGGAAAGGTGGAGGCCGCTGAATCCAGCGCTGACAGTGAAGAAGTGTCTCTGGGCGTGGTAAGGATCATCTGATGTCGTGAAGTCATTGCAGCAATGGAGCCTCGGCACCAAGTAGAGAAGCACTGAACAAAGCAACATATCAAGATTAATAAGGCGATAAGAATGAGAAGCCTGAAAAGGAGATTTTTAAGTGTTGGCCATAGTCCTCCTTCAAACCAGGAACGTAAACCATTCACTGAGAGAGAGAAGGATCTTGTAGAGCCTTGATCTGGGTATTCATATCTTTTATTAGTCCTGTGACATTTTTGTGATAGTCTGGGATGTACATGCAACATTCTGTTTGATAATTGCTCATGTGCCACCCTATGCTGCTGTCAGGACATCTAAGGCCATCCTTTTCTGTAGGACTGCCTTGCATATTTGTGAGACTTCGGTATTTTTTTTTTTTTTAAAGATTTTATTTATTTATTTGAGAGAGAGACAGTGAGAAAGAGCATGAGCGAGGAGAAGGTCAGAGAGCGAAGCAGACTCCCCATGGAGCTGGGAGCCTGATGTGGGACTCGATCCCGGGACTCCAGGATCACGCCCTGAGCCGAAGGCAGTCGTCCAACCAACTGCGCCACCCAGGCGTCCCGAGACTTCGGTATTAAGTAGGGAGATGCTATCTAGTGAATCATTGACTGCCTTTGTAGTATATTTATTAAGGGCTTCTACATGCCACATGACATCTTCTAGTCCCGCAGATGGAACAAAAATGGATGCTAAGTGAGCATACCATTTAAAAATAGATTGTGTCCATCTTTACTTTAAATTGGGGAGATTAGCTGGAGTGGTGATGGTCTTAGTAATGCGCCCATGAATCTAGGCAAATCCTTAAGTATAGTGACCTATCCACCCTGGAGGAAGCCAGGGCCAGAGGTTAGTCCGCATATCTAGTGGGTTCCGTTTGGCGCTGACCATCTAATGCCGGGTCGCCTTGCCCAGTCAGTAGCAAACCAGTCAGTAGCCTGGAGTACTATTAACTTGGGAATACATTTCTAGTGATAGCCATCCTAGATATCGTGTGTTATTTGCCCAAGTATCATACATATGATTCTTTTGTTCCCAGCATAAAACTGCCTTTTGACTGAGCTGTCCAATGGTGGGTGTGAGCCACAAATATGTATCCCAGATTTGATATACACCATCCTTAGTAAGTTAAGGAGGGTTTTGTAACTTAGGCCCATATTTGATTGGGGAGTTATGGCTTGACAGCAATCCCCTTTCCTTCCAAATAGCTCCATGGGCAGGTAGTACTAGGAAGGCATATTTGGAGTCAGTGTTAATGTTTATTTTTAGGCTTTGGCAATTGCAAAGTGCTAGTGAGCACTATGGCATACCTAGCTTTTCTTTTCTTTCTATGGAAACTATTGTTATCAGTAAACCAACTGTCATTTGTATTTTTAACAGGGGCATCTTAAATCTGGCCAAATAGAGTAAGCAAGATCAATAACCTCTGAACAGTTTTTGCTCTATAAAGAAAGAGGTACAGTGGTCAGGTTCAGGCATACGGGTAACTAGGTTTAAAGTTTGACAAGTTTTAAGTATTACTGCTGGCATATCTGTAAGTATAGCCCAGTATTTAATAAGTTGGCCTCGGGGCACCTGGGTGGCTCAGTGGGTTAGGCCGCTGCCTTCGGCTCAGGTCATGATCTCAGGGTCCTGGGATCGAGTCCTACATCGGGCTCTCTGCTCAGCAGGGAGCCTGCTTCCCTCTCTCTCTCTCTGCCTGCCTCTCCATCTACTTGTGATTTCTCTCTGTCAAATAAATAAATAAAATCTTTTAAAAAAAAATAATAATAAGTTGGCCTCCACCATCCATTGCTGGCCTTTGGCTTCTAAGACAAATCTGGACCTGATGTGAAGTCATTACAGTCAGGGGCTGTTCCATAGTGAGCTTTGAGGCTCTTTTTATGAGGAGGGCTGTTCTATGCTTAGCTAAAGCATCTATTTGCAATTGTACCTCAACAGAGGTGGCTTCTGGAATAAATATGACTAAGGAATGAAACCACTAAGAAGCCCTTTGAGTGGTCCAGCCTTAACAATATCCTGATTACAGAGATCACTGGCAAGTGGGAAAAAACTTGTCACAAGATAAGGGGAGTCCCACATGCATCATCCAATCCACTCAAAGAAAGCGGGGTCATCCATTATCTCCGCAAGTCCATAGTTAATCTTATGGAGTGCGGTAAGCTAGCTTTTAGGCAATTTCGTTATCCCAGCCACACACAAGGTGTTAGTTAAGTTACACAACTGTAGGGGAATCAATTCCATTTTCCAGTTTAATCATGTGCCATGGGGTTCTGCTAATATCTCCACAAAATAGTTAAGATCGACTAAAGAAGCTATTGTGCAACTTCTCTGAAGTTTACCTCAAATTGTTTAGCTTAGGTAAACAAACATTTAAAGACAATCAAATCTAGAATTTAACATCCATAAAGGTGTGTTATTGAAACATAATTTTTTGGGGGCCTGATTGGCTCAGTGGGTTAAGCTGCTGCCTTTGGCTCAGGTCATGATCTCGGGGTCCTGGGATAGAGTCCCACATCGGGCTCTCTGCTCAGCAGGGAGCCTGCTTCCCTCTATCTCCCTCTCTGCCTGCCTCTCCGTCTGCTTGTGATCTCTCTGTCAAATAAATAAATAAAATCTTAAAAAAAAATTTTAAAAAAAAGAAACATAATTTTTCTCTCTAAAATAACCCTCATTTCTGGGGCGCCTGGGTGGCTCAGTGGGTTAAGCTGCTGCCTTCGGCTCAGGTCATGATCTCAGGGTCCTGGGATCGAGCCCCGCATCGGGCTCTCTGATCAGCGGGGAGCCTGCTTCCTCCTCTCTCTCTCTCTCTGCCTGCCTCTATGCCTACTTGTGATCTCTCTCTGTCAAATAAATAAATAAATAATCTTAAAAAAATAAAATAAAATAACCCTCATTTCCAGAGATAGCCAAATCAGGACTAATTTATTTGAAAAACAAGTCCAGTTTTAACAAACTTGGTCTATTATTTACATAAGCTCAGCAAGAACAGTGAGTGTGATCATATAGATCTTATAGAATCTGCTTTGCTGGAACTTCTTATAAGGAATCTCTAGGTTGAACCTTTTAGTAGCCTCTCTAGGCCAGAAGCCAAGCCACGTACTTGCCATCAGACATGCCTGCAATACCTGTCATATTGGGCTAATTCTTCTTCCTGAGGTCCTGCCCCTGCCAGGGAGTGACATTCTTTACTCACCTGGTAAGGTTGCTGGGAACTCTGTAAGCAAGGTATCAGGCCAACAGTTCCAAAGGGCTTTATGGCTCCAGGTTTCATAAAGTCAACCTTAGTTCCTTTAAACTGTCTGGTCATATCTGAGTCTTTTCAAATATGACATTCCAGTCAAAGCCTTGGTAAAATAACCCATGTTTCCAATTGTATCCTGTTACAAGGAGAACAGATTCTTATTGAACTTATGCAAATGACTGATTGTCTTAGAAGAAAGAATACTTACTGAGACCTTTTGGTTTCAGAGGGTTCAGATAGAGAGAAAAGTTGAATGCCTTGATTCTTTTACAAATCAATACTTTTACATCCCTGTAAGTTACAGATAACTTAAGAAAAGTATCCCTAGTCTGGAAAAGCAAACATTAGAGAACCAGTAATGTCTAAAATAATACAAAACATTAAGAGACACAACACTATAATCTTTTAGTTCATTTAGTTCCAGGTTACTAAACCTGGTGAATGCAGCTTTAGTTAGTTCTGGAAACTCTTACCCATTTAGTTTAATATATTGAATACCTGTATTTGTCCTGTAAGTACTTTATATGAATCTCCTTGAAGATAAAACTCATTTTACAAGAGAATTAAAACAATTACAAATTACAAAAACTCAGAATGGATATGGTTAGAGCTGATGAGACATTTAGCTGGCAAAGAAATCAGGTTATTTCTGTGACAAATAACATTTCCATAATTACAATATCAAGTGATGATCTCTCAAAACAGTAAAACTTTAGGAAATGCATAGAATCTCTAGAATTGTTCTAGTATTTTCCAAATGTAACCCAAAGTTTATCACTGGTTCAGTAGTACTTCAGAGTAACTTTGCATACCAAGGAAAAGCCTGAGTTAAAGAGATTTACAATTTAAATCTTGTCAACATTTGCTAAAACCTTAGAAAGTTTTAAAACACATGCCTAAATATAATTAGGGATGTTAAACACCTGATAAAACAAAACATAGAAACTGGGTTTTCTGGGCAGGCAAAGAGAAAACCATTTACATTTTCTTAACAGCAGATCAATTAATCTAAGAAAACTTTGTCCTTTTGAACAGAGAGAATTTCAGTCTTATACCAATGTACCTTTAAAACCCATTCATTTCAATCTTACCCCATCTTGACCATAGCTAAAATTCCTTTTCTGAAGATTTCCCTTCACAAACCTTCTACAACTGTCCTTTGCATTCAGCTTTTGTCCCAAGTCATTTCCTTCCAAACAACCATCTCATTTAGGACAAAATTACATTCTCTTACCCTCAAGAAAATGTATTCCCATTCCTTAAGTCTTTCTTACATATCATCTACTTTCCTACATACAGAGTTATTTCCCTAATTTCCATCAGTCTTAGTTACACTAAGCAGAATTTGATACTCTTAGAAACACCTTAGTCTCTAGTGAAGACTAAGTATTAACCAATTGTGAACTGTTACAACAGAATTCTTTAGATGCCAATTTATGAATCAGTTAAGCGTAAAACATGTTTACCAACAGATTTAAATACTCTTAGTTTCTTTGCAGTAAGAAGTCAAAAGCACAAACCTATATACAGTAATTAATGACTTAGTATTTTATCCTGTTTGGTGAAGACCTAGATATCCATAATTTAATTCCATTTGTTATCCAAGCAAAACTTTAAACTTTCAGGTTACCAAAGACTTTGAAAGCTACTTTAACAATAACCCATTAAAACTTTGAGACAGACAATTAACCATCAGTTTAGTCATCTCTTTGCTAACAGATTTTAACAAACAACACGAGCTTATTTGACCTTTAGTAAACTTTTAAGTTTCACATTTACTGCTGACAACTTAAAAGACACTTCTTATCTTTTTTTTTTAAAGATTTTATTTATTTGACAGAGAGAGATCACAGTAGGCAGAGAGGCAGGCAGAGAGGGGGAAAGGGAAGCAGGCCCCCTGCTGAGCAGAGAGCCCGACGCGGGACTCGATCCCAGGACCCTGAGATCATGACCTGAGCCGAAGGCAGCGGCTTAACCCACTGAGCCACCCAGGCGCCCAAGACACTTCTTATCTTAATTGAACCAACAACTTAGTTCCAATACTGATTTACGTTCCACCTGGGCCCA
The DNA here is from genome assembly GCF_020171115.1 of Neogale vison. Taxonomy (NCBI): domain Eukaryota; kingdom Metazoa; phylum Chordata; class Mammalia; order Carnivora; family Mustelidae; genus Neogale; species Neogale vison. The sequence goes on from NC_058091.1 coordinate 215,784,510, forward strand.
CTCCACATTGAATGTTTACCTGAGACACGGGTGGGAAGATCTGGAGTGGGGAGTGTTAGGTTCAGGGGGTGCTCTTCTTGCTCCTTGACAGTGAAGAGAGGAGGAGCCATGGTGCATGATCTAGAGGCTAATCATGCAGGCTGCACGCATGTTGGTGCAGAAACAGGAGAAAGGAGAAACAGAAGAAACAAAGTGCTGCCAGGAGACAGAGAAAGGATTCCCGGTTTTAGAGCTCATAAGCCCCAACAAAGGAGATGCCGTGCTTTCCCACCAGCAAGGGGGGAGGGGTTAAGCAATCCAAGTTGGGCCAGAGAAGACAGGGAAACTTCCCCAAAACAAAGAGAGTTTCGGCAGTTGCTTGGGAATATTCCTTACAGTCTCTGTCTCGAGTTAGACTAACCCCAGTTGGCTCCAGTTATAGCCATTAACATAGGAAGTGAGTGAGAGAGAAGCCCCCACATCTATTAGGAGAAACAGAGAGAAATAAAGCCACAGAGGCCCCTTGCTAGGGATGGCCCAGCAACCTGTATTGGATGGGATTATCATCCAATATGTCAAGAGAAGTTTACTGACTGACTCATTTGGGCAAACACATTCTGCAAAAGCCCCTTTGTCTGGGGTCCTGGTGTAGAGCAATGGAGGCCTAGGTATGAGCAATGAAGGTATCCTAGGTCCATCTGCTCTGTTTCCTGCAGAGGAGTTCTAACTGATAGATCCCACTGAGGCCATGCAGTGTTATAGGAGCTCAGTCCTTTCCTAAGTTTTGCAATCCAAATTATTTCCAGTGGGTTAAAAGGCACCCCAAGGTAGAGTCCTTGGGAACTGAAGAAGCCTACTGAGGCCATGCTCCCAGAAAAGTAAAGAAGGTCCATTACCAAATCCCCTGACTCCTGGGTGGCGTCCCACACAGGATATGTCAGAGGTTCCCGTGTGTCAAAAGCAACAAGAGGCGTCCCTCAAGATATCGTTATTGATCACCATCCTGCCTTCCCCAGGAAGGCATTCCTGCCATAAAAGGCCCTAAAGTGTTGCCGGCGTCCCTCCTCTTCCCCATCACATCCTAGGCTGCCAATGGGTGCCTGGTGAATGGACCAAAATACTGTGCCATGCCATGCCATCTTCTGTCTTGAAGACTGCATACTGTTTTGCCATTTTAACCCATGGAAATACTAGAAAAGTTTGGCAAGGGGAAATTACCCAATTTCGTAACTTTAAGTAGTCTGTAGAAGACACTGACAAGAAACAGTAAAGACTGAAATCCATCATGGTCTGTGCGACATTCCAACACATGTGGCCCATACAGACAACTTCCCTAGGAAACGGTCCCCGGTTGCATTTTTTTTTTTTAAAGATTTTATTTATTTATTTGAGAGAGAGACAGTGAGAGAGAGCATGAACGAGGAGAAGGTCAGAGAGAGCTCCCCGTGGAGCCAGGAGCCCGATGTGGGACTCGATCCCGGGACTCCAGGATCATGACCTGAGCCGAAAGCAGTCGTCCAACCAACTGAGCCACCCAGGCGTCCCCCCCAGTTGCATTTTAATTCAATCGGGTACTGGTTTTGGCCAGCTCCCAGTGGAGGTCTCTCTGCCAGAAGTGGCTAGACCAGGGTTGTGGAGGGGATCACATTAGATCAATCAGGAGGAAACCTCACACGGGAGTCTTAAGATTGGCAGCCGTCCTGGTGACTTAGGTGGCTGTCCCATGCCCAAGAGAGACTATTTTTATAAGAACAGGAATAAAGAGAGGCCATCAAGTTTCTGGGTCTTATTGCCATTCCGGCCAGAGTACTAACTTACAGCCACAAGACAGACGCTCTCCTCCCCGTAGAGCAGCCACAGGCTAGAGAATTACAGCCTGAGCAATTGACATGCAAGTGTTCCAATAAGACCGTACCCCTTGAAAAGCCCTGAAATGAGAGTAAAGGAAAAGGAGAGAAAGTACTCACCAATTTTGCACCGAAGCTCAGAGTCCAAATGTAAAGACTCACAGCCCCACGTTGGGCGCCATATGATGAAGTTCTAGAACCTAGGTGAGGTTCGGTGGGCTGAGGTCCAGAGCCGATGACCTAGAAAGAATTCTTGAGACATCTTTGGTGCAAAATGGTGGTTTATTAAAGCATGGGGACAGGACCCGTGGGCAGGAAGAGCTGCTGCCCCAGGTTGCGAGAGATGGCAGGTTATGTACCTTGTGGTTGGGGGAAGGTGAGGGGAAGGGAGGTTTCAACGGAGCTTTCATATGCTAAAGAGGGCCTATAAGGTGCCTGGATACCTTAGGCCTGGCGGCTTGAGCAGTGTAGTCTTTTGGCAAGCCATTCACATTTCTGCTATCAAGCATCTTTGTTAGTGAGATTTGGGTTTAGAAGAAATTTAACTTTATTTAGGGCTGAGGAACTGAGTTATTTGCCTCTGGAAATTTGTGCTATTGATAAGGTAACTTCTTTGTTTTTAGATCTCTAGGACATATGTAAACCAAGGGAGAATCTGTCTTGCAGGATTGTGATCTCTGCAAGTTAACTATTTGTTTTTTATGGCGGTCAGGGGTGCCTGAGGAATGCTACACATATTACTGAGGGGGAGCGGGTGGAGAGGGTGTGCAAGGTGCCAGCTTTTGCTTTGTCCTCAGTCAGCCTCCTGCTCCCTCATCAGTGGGAACCAGCCACAAAGCCCATTGCTGTTTACAGAAATGTCATCGGTTATCTCAGGTGAGAGGAGGATGTACTAAACCTTTGATAGCTACAGATGGAATTCATACATCACCAACAGTGCTGTGAAGCAAAAAAAAAAAAAGTGATTTGACTAGAAAACATCAACTACCAGCTTAAAACGCACTTTCTCATCTTCCCCGCGTTCCCAAGGGAGGAAGACAATTTCTATGGAACCAATAATAACAATCAATCTTGTTTGTCTTAAGTCTGATGAAGTTCTAGAACCTAGGTGAGGTTCGTTGGGCTGAGGTCCAGAGCCGATGACCTAGAAAGAATTCTTGAGACATCTTTGGTGCAAAATGGTGGTTTATTAAAGCACGGGGACAGGACCCGTGAGCAGGAAGAGCTGCTGCCCTAGGTTGTGAGAGATGGCAGGTTACGTACCTTGTGGTTGGGGGAAGGTGAGGGGAAGGGAGGTTTCAACAGAGCTTTCATATGCTAAAGAGGGACTATGAGGTGCAGGGATACCGGAGGTCTTGCTGCTTGATCAACGTTGCCTTTTGGAGAGCCATTAACATCAAGATAGTTGGGAGTTTCCTGGTGGGATGTCACAATCCTGCTATAAAGTGTCTGTGTTAGTGAGATTTGGGTTCAGGAGAGTTTTAACTTTATTTACATTCTACCTCAGCCTCCTTCAGTTTTGTTTATGTAGGGGAGGGTATCATTAGGGCTTGAGGAACTGAGTTATTTGCCTCTGGAAATTGTGCTATTGCTAAGGTAACTTCTTTGTAGATCTCTAGGACATTTGTAAACCAAGGGAGACTCCTGTCCTGCAGGATTGTTATCTCTGTGAGTTAACTATTTGCTTTTCCTCTAGGGCAGCCAGGGGTGGATGAGGAATGTCACACAAATTACGAGGGGAGTGGGTGGAGAGGGTGTGCAAGGTGCCAGCTTTTGCTTTGGCCTCAGCCAGCCTCCTGCTCTCTCATCAAGTCTACTATTTGGAAACCCATTCAAGTTGTGTGTGTGTGTGTGTGTGTGTTTTAATAGAATACACTCTAGCAGTACCTACATTGTTTCATCACAGATTTATAGAACACAAATTCCTAGCAGATTTGTAGGCATAGTAACACAACTGTATTATTGTGGTTCAGGAAGGTGCCCCTTAGATTTTGTTTATGAAGCCATTACGTTTGTTTATTGTAAAGCCTTCAAGCATGACTGCTAAGCAGAGTGGTGATTTCCATGCATTAACATTTCCTACGTGCGAAGCCATGTGAGTGAGTGGGAATGAGTGTCTGCCTTTCCTCATAGATTCCTAGAAAAGTGAATTTGATGACTCCCTATATTTCCTTTGCATTAAATCAGAACTAGTGCATATCAATGACTTGATGAGTTCTTCCCATCACAAGAGAGAAAAACAAAGCTTTTCTGCTTTTCCTAGTGGTCCCAGGTTCACACAGAGATTCATGCCTGGCATTTGGGACTGCCCAGAGCAGCTCTGATCACAGGCGTGGCTTCACAAAAACAAGATGCAACCCCTCTCAGTTCTGTTTGAATCCAGCAGTTCAGAGAGACTTCAGGCCTTCAAGAATACCAGACCTGGGGTGCCTTGGTGTCTCAGTGGGTTAAGTCTCTGCCTTTGGCTCAGGTTATGACTTCAGGTTCCTGGGATTGAGCCCCACGTCGGGCTCTCTGCTCAGCAGGGAGCCTGATCCCCACCCCCCAACTCCGCCTTCCACGTCGCTCTGCTTACTTGTGTACTCTTTCTCTCGCGCTGTCAAATAAATAAATAAATCTTTTAAAGGGGGGGAGGGGACACCAGACTCCCCACTGTTAGAGAAAGTTCCAGAGCCTTGCTTGGCTGTTACTTTGTTCCCAAAAGAAGACTATTGGAGGAGAGGGATGTTTTCTAGGACCTGAATCTCCTTGCAGCCCCACGTGGGTGGCGTACATTCTTAAGGGAGGGGACTCTTGGGCGCGCCTGTGGCTTTCTGGTAGTGCGTAGTTCTGACTTGGTGGGGGAGGGGAGGGGTGGAGGAGGAGGACCCTGCCTTCACCAGATCCCCTCACCACCTCTTCAGTGGGAGTAGGAGAAAGAGAACAGGGGGACTCTGTTGTCCCCCCACCTTCTCTCCTCCTTTTCCTCCTCTTCACACAAGCACATACACACACTTGGATGTTATAATAAGGGAACTATATTTGTTCTTCATCCCTAGCTCCAGGCACGGAACTTGTAAAACACTTGTAACTTCCTGAGTAGCAGGGGTGAGAGGAGCATCTTTTGTTATTCATAGTAAGCTTGGATCTGGGTTTATGCTAATGCCTGTGAGTTCTGGCTGAAGGGGGCTGGTTGCCAGAGGAACCAACCACGTGATTAAAGTGTTGGGGATTTCAGCCCTACCTTCTGACCACCAGGCAGGGAAGAGAGGCTGGGGATTGAGTTATATAACAGTGTGGTTAATCAATGACTAACTGATTCAATCAATTGTACCTGCGTGATAGAAACTTCATCAAAACCCTAAGTGTGTGGGTTTAGAGAGCAAAAAATGGACATTGAAGAATTTTCCTCAAGCATTCAGACCTCCTTCATTTAATAGAGTAATAATATTTATGTATTCATGCTAATTTTTTTCTTTTAGTGTTTCCTTTATCTGCATTCCTTGGTGTTTCTTTTTCCTTTTTTTTTTTTTTTTGAAGATTTAGTCTATTTGACAGATCACAAGCAGGTGGAGAGGCAGGCAGAGAGAGAGAGAGAGACACGGAAGCTGGCTCCCTGCTGAGCAGAGAGCCTGATGTGGAGCTCTATCCCAAGACCCTGACACCACGACCCAAGCCAAAGGCAGAGGCTTAACTCACTGAGCCACCCAGGCACCCTCTTGATGTTTCTTTTTGATCATTTCTTACGTTGAAAGTCAAGTTCATATACTAAATGCCAATTAAAACTCTATATCCCTAATTAGGATCATCAAAAAACTGAACAATTTTTCTTTATTACCCTTCCCCCCTACTATATATTATATCCCAAGTAGAGAATGCTAAACTTTGCTTGTATCTTTGACCACTTTGTTTAGTGATACAGTCTGAGCCCTGTGACAGTGGCTAGTGGTAACTGTCACTCAAGAATCATGTATTCTATCTGCAAATGAATGCATTTTTTAAAAAGATTTTATTTACTTATTTGGCAGAGAGAGAGATCACAAGTAGGCAGACAGGCAGGCAGACAAAGAGGGGGAAGCAGACTCCCCACTGAGCAAGAAGCCCGATGTGGGGCTCGATCCCAGGACCCTGGGATAATGACCTGAGCTAAAGGTAGAGGCTTTAACCCACTGAGCCACCCAGGCATCCCCAAATGAATGCATTTAAGGAAGTTGTCCAGCATTCCCTTTCCATTACTCTAGCTGTTGATTTAATCTGGGGTTGTAGGACCTCAATATTTTTTAAACAAACTAACTAATGTGAGTTCATTACTTGGTGAGTCACTGGTGGAAACTATACCAAGTGGAGTTATCGCAGAGAGAAAACTTTATTTGCTCCAAATAAGGAGATCACAGGGAATAACTTCACAGCTGTGACTCCCTGAGCAAAGATGAATGGGTTCTTTTATTTAGGATTAGGATGAATGTTGTTTTAATCATTCCATTTAAAGGCATGCATAGGGCGCCTGGGTGGCTCAGTGGGTTAAGCCGCTGCCTTCGGCTTGGGTCATGATCTCGGGGTCCTGGGATCGAGTCCCGCGTCAGGCTCTCTGCTCAGCGGGGAGCCTGCTTCCTCCTCCTCCTCTCTCTGCCTGCCTCTCTGCCTACTTGTAATCTCTCTCTGTCAAATAAATAAATAAAGTCTTTTTTTAAAAAATAAATAAATAAAGGCATGCATAAAGTCATGCATGCACCTTAAGGAAATATGCCTGTTCATACATTACATATTATGTAAATGAGGATTATGCTTCTCCTTGGATATAGATTTTAGCATTATAGTGAGGTAAGGTACTGTCAGTCCCTCCATGGGGCATTCCATGGTCCATCTGTGCAGGTGTGAGTTGGCGTTGAGCTCAAACTTGTCTGGGTGGTCTGGACCTCCAGAGCTCTTCCTTTGAGGGGTACTTTTGGTTTCCATCAGGGGATGCCATGCCCTCTGCACCCTCGTCTCCACCGTCGTTTGCTTAAGTTCAGATATAAGCGGAAAAGAAGAAAATGTGGGAGAAAGATCATGAGTATAAGGAGGTGGGCAGTAAAAGTCAGGTCTTGGGTCTATCTCGCCACATTTATTTTTCACCATCTGAATGCTTTTCAAGAATTGCTTGGGTGTTTGCATTTATTTGGAGGTCATTTTTTAAAAATTTTAAATTTGAAAAACAATTTTAATTTAGTTATCTACAGTGAATTCCATTTTTTTGTTTTCTTATTCTGACTTTTCCAATCTTGACTCATTGATTTTGAGTCATTGCTCTGGTGTTTGGAATGCATATCTGAGCAATTTTTTTCAGCAAGGATTCATGAATAGTAGTTTTTTAAAACTCTTACATACTTGAGGTTTCTTCTGCATTGGTTTTCAAATTACTGTGCTTATAGAATCTCAAAAAGAATTTTATGAAACAGTGTCCCTCTCACACATTTTTAAATTGACAGATGAGAGTTTCATAACATAAGTTTATATAACGACAAAAGATGTATTTTTCCAGCAGATGGTATATATAGAGTTTTTAAAATAAAACTGTCCCTTTACTATTTTTAAAGTATGGAATCTGAATACCATAGCAATTTGACATTCACTGTTATCCATTTACAAAACACATGAGCAAGCTCTTTGACCATCAGAAACTTTACATCATTCCTTTTGTGTCTGACCTCATATTTCCATTCTCCTACAGAATTTGATCTTAATACATTTTATGCTAGGAAGTCTTTTAGTGGTCATGTTATCTTTTTTTCACTATGATAAAAATATGTATATAAGTTGGAATTTTAAAAATAAAGGGCTGTGACTATAAGGCCCTGAATAATTTTAAAATGTATTCTGGATATTATCATTACTATTGGTGAATTCATAATTGACTAATAAATATATCACAAATAAATATATTATGATTTTGTTTATTTATTTGTCAGACAGAGATCACAAGTAGGAGGAGAGGCAGGCAGAGAGAGAGGAGGAAGCAGGCTCCCTGCTGAAGAGAGAGCCCGATGTGGGGCTCGATCCCAGGACCCTGAGATCATGACCTGAGCTGAAGGCAGAGGCTTTAACCCACTGAGCCACCCAGGCACCCCCACAAATATATATATTATAAATTTCAATGAAATTTTTTGATAAAATGTAAAATATTCAAAGTATATCATTTGATGATATGGCTGAAGTGGATTTTATCTCCTCTATTCAAACTTTATGGAGGAATATTACTTATTAGTAGGATAACATAGTGCGATTCTATCCTTATATGTATTTTTTATAGATAGAAGCACTGAGAAACCTTCACACAAATATGTTAAAAGGGATTTTAGAGCAGTATCACTCAATTCTGTGAATTCCTGAGTTTTATACCAAAATTTATATTGTGAGTTATCATTGAAAGTTATTTTAAATTTTATCTAATTTTTTGAAAACAAAGAATTGGAAACCACCTGGGTGACCTGGGGACTTTTTAAGCCTGGCCATTAGATTCACTCATTTTTTCAAAACTGACACAAATATTTCAAACCGCTCTTTTGGCCAATGCTACCCTTGCCCTCTACGTGATGCACCATTAAATGATTCCCCTTATTTTATAAAGCGTGGGGGGGGGGGTTTGAAAGAAAGGGAGGGAAAAGAGAACCTGACTCTCATGGGTGCATTCTCAGGCTGTTGTGTTTTAGAAAAGAGTTCATAGAAACTCATTTCCATCAGACTGCCTGTACCCAAGTAGCCCTTGGAAGTCTTCCCATGCTAGTTTTAGAAGCCAGTGAGCCCAAAGAGCATTTCCCTAACATATTAGTTGCATATTTGATTAAATGTATTGGTGGTATGTTTAAAGACTATCCCTTTTTATATTCTCATTTGTATGGTTAACCTCTATTTATGGTCAGCAGTCCTGGTTTTTTGTTTCCTAAATCAATTAAAAACTTAAGTAATGGTGCAGATGGTACAAACATATGAAAATTATTACAGTTGTATGATATAATTTTTAAAGATTTTATTTATTTGTCAGAGAGCGAGAGCACAAGCAGGCAGAGTAGCAGGCAGAGGCAGAGAGAGAAGCAGGATCCCCACTGAGCAAGGAGCCCAATGTGGAACTTGATCCCAGGACCCTAGGATCATGACCTGAGCTGAAGGCAGTGGCCTCACCAACTGAGCCACCCAGGCATCCCAGTTGTATGATATTTTGATAAAATAAGAAATATATATTTTGGTCTTCATCCCTGGCTCCTGGCCAAAGCTCCTAAAGCCTTTGTAGTTTCCAAAGGAATAATGATGCTATCAGCATTTTTATTCTAATATTTGGTCTTTGAACCTGGTTCCTGGTACAGAGCTCTTAAATCCATTGGAGTTTCTTAGGTGTCTTTTGTTCTAATAAGAGAAGTCTTGGTGAGCTCCCAGATAGCATCATGATGGGGGCTGGGCACCAGTAAGAACAAACCCTAATGAGAAGCTTGGAATGTGCAGCCCTACTCTCAACCTTTGGTAAGGGGTGAGGGGCTGGAGACTGAGTCAAGAATTGATCGTGTCTAAGTGATAAAGCTTCCATTAAAATCTTTAAGCTGTGGGATTCAGAGAGCTTTCAGGTTGGTGAACACATCCACGTGCTGGGAGAATAGTATCCCCCATCTCCACAGAAACAGAAACTCGTATGCTTGGAAATCCAGAACTCACCCTCTGGATCTCTTCATCTGACTGTTCATCTGTATCCTTTATCATTTCCTTTAATAAACTGGGAATCATGTTTCCCCAAGTTCTATGAGCTATTCTAGTGAATGATCAAACCTGAGGAGGAGGTTGTTGGAACTCCAGGTTCAAAGACCATCAGTCAGAAGTACAGGTGACAACTTGGGACTTGCAATTGGTGTCAGAAGTAAGATTGAGCCCTTAGCTTGTGAGATCTGACATTAAGTCCAGGTAGATTGTGTTGGACCTGAATTGTAGGATCCCTAGCTGGTGTCAGAGAATTGGTTGGTGAGGGGGTAAAAATGACACATCTGGTATCAGAAGTATGAGTAAAGGAAGAAATAAAAGTTTTGTTTCTTTATGAGGGTACCCAACTACCTAACCTTGAGAAATGTTAACCTATAAGATCCCATTCAGCCCAAGCACTGTGCTTTATGTTCTAGCCCAAATGAGCTATACTTTGGTGTCCTGAAGATTTAATCTGCCTTACATCTGGGAGAGAAGTAATGCTACTTTTTGGACAGTATGCTATTTATATCATAACTAAGGGATGCAGTGTCCTATTCATCCCTGATTTGATAAACAGAATAACCTACACCAACCTGGATGGCTATCATTTGTCAGCATAGCACCTGTCCCCTTTTCTAAGAATTGAACTCTTTTCCGTTTGGGTAGCTGTTCTTCCATCCACTTCCACTTTGGTAGTTCTAGTTTGGGACTGTGTCTTAGTCTTTGTTGCCCCCCACCAAAAAAAAAAAAAGGAAAGAAAGAAACACTGAAGAAGTAATATATTTGGGAGGTGATCTCAGTTAGCACTGTGCAAGAGTAGGGAAATGAGGGAGGGAGAAAGCTGATCAAGAGTGTGTTATCATGGGGTGCCTGGGTGGCTCAGTGGGTTAGGTGTCTGATTCTTGATCTTAGCTCAAGTCTTTTTTTTTTTTTTTTAAGATTTTATTTATTTGACACAGAGAGAGAGAGGGACAGTAAGAGAGGGAATCCAAGCAGGGGGAGTGGGAGAGGGAGAAGCAGACTTCCCACTGAGCAGGGAGCCTGATGTGGGGTTTGGTCCCAATGACCAGGTGCCCCTCAGCTCAGGTCTTGATCTTGGGGGTCGTGAGTTCAAACCCCATGCTGGGCTCCAAGATAGGTGTGGAGCCTACTTAAAAAAAAAAAAAAAGAGTGCATTATCAGTGGGTGACCCCTATGGATCAATCCCACTAGTGGTGCTCTGAGAAACTATAGAACATGCTTCAGAATTGTCCCACCAAGAGGCAAGAAGCTGGGGTGTTTATCTCCAAACTTACCTCCCAAAGCCCAACTGTCATGTGTTGGCAGATGCTCCAGGTGCATTAACTCTGCGCTTGTGATTTGCTTCCCATGGCGGGTGAGCATGCCCTTGAACAAGTGAAGGCTATCAGGCCAAGAGATGGAGGGAGGCAGTTATCAGCGAGCTCAGCGTCAGGCTTCCCGTGGCTTTCCAGGGTGAGCCTGAAGGGATCTGGGCACTGACTGGATCTGCCACAAGCTGTCAGTCATAAGAGCATCCCACCTCCCACCAGCAGATAACTGGTCCAGGCAGAGCATGTAATAAAATTTGGGTCAATCCAAGTCATTCCTTAGATGTTTTTGCAATTGTGCTGAGAGACGTATGGTAGACCTGCTTGGGTATCAAAGATGAAAGATGAGAGCCTGGGAGCTGCAGGCAGATTTCCACTCGTAAGGAAGTAGCTGATCTGACAGAATCAGGCTGATGCAAAGAAAGAAGTAGAGAGGAGAAACCAGGCTGCATCCAAGTCTCTGGCTCTGAGGGCCCCTGAGCCTCATTTTCCCCAGACCTCCAGTTTACACAGACAAGTCAATGAACTCTGCCAGTACCAAGGAAGTTCAAACTGGGCTGCTGTAAGTTGCAACCAGAAAACTCTTGACCACTTTTGATCCACCCCTTTCCAAAAAAATCTATTCCTCCCATTGGCTGCATTTTCTACAAGTCTTCCAGCAGGGAGCCACTCACTTGAGTGAAAACACTGCCCCTGTAGGAAGTTCCATTCTCCCAAAATACTCAACATCAGAAACCGAGAAGGAAAAATTCAGTGACTGGAAAACTTTAATAAAATAGCAAAATTCAGGTGAATAATGTATAAATTGGCAGATGGCTCTAAGGGCATCAATTAAATTTCTAACACAAGGCATTTTATCACAGCCATGTAAAACTTCACACTTCTCAAAAGGTGGACACTGTTCATTTTTTTTAAAAAGGAGCAAAAATAAAGAAATAAAGGTTGGACAGTGTAATGCTAACAGCTCTGTATGTACTGATAAGAAAATATCTCCAAGATGTAATATGCACGTTTTTGTGGAAGGAAAAGGAATTTTATATATTTTATATATTTATATATTATATATTTTATATATTAAATATATTTTATATATTTATTATATATATATATATAATATTATATATTTTATATATATATATATTTGGGAGTACCTGGGTGGCACAGACAGTTAGGCATTGGACTCTTGGTTTGGGCTCAGGTTGTGATTTCGAGGTCATCGTGGGATCCAGCCCTGCATCAGGCTCCATACTCAGCAAGGAGTCTGCTGGGGACTCTCTCTTCCTGCCCTATGCCCCTCCCTGCCAGCTCTCTCTCTCTCTCTCAAATAATAAATCATTTTTTAAGATATATATATATATATTTGCCTAAGTAAACACTGGAAGGTCATAAAAGAAACAAATAAAAGCAATTGATAAAAGTGGCTACATAGGGGGAATTGTGCAGTCAGGGACAGGCGAGAAGACAGGGTTCCTCAAGGTATTTACACTTCTATGATCTTCACGTGACTGTGTTACCTTCTCAAACTGAGAATTAAAATGTAGTAATAGGGACGCCTGGGTGGCTCAGTTGGTTAAGCAGCTGCCTTCGGCTCAGGTCATGATCCCAGCGTCCTGGGATCGAGTCCCGCATCGGGCTACTTGCTCGGCAGGGAGCCTGCTTCTCCCTCTGCCTCTGCCTGCCATTCTGTCTGCCTGTGCTTGCTCTCTCCCCATCTCTCTCTCTGATAAATAAATAAAATCTTTAAAAAAAAAATGTAGTAATAGTTGACCCACTTTTCCCAAGAGTGGAAGTGAATAGCACAGAGTTCCAAAGGTAAGCCATCACAAGCTAGCTGACACTGACTCAGAGCAGACAGTCACATCTGACAAAAGGGTCAATAATAATCCAGTCATAACAAAACTAAGAGGCTTAAAAATCAAGAGACTTTTTGAACTGTATCTCCTTTTGCAAGTGAAGGAGATCAAATGATGCCAGGCACACTGAAACCTTACAGTTATGTATAAACTGACATAAGCTCAGGGAAAATGCTGCAGAGAGGGGAAAATATTTATTTCCTCTGCAGTATGCGATGAGGAAAAAAATACAAAAAGAAGACAGCACAGGAGTCAATTATGTCTCCTTCCTGAGGAAAAACCATTTTTCAGATTGATTCAGACATGTCTTAATAAACACAAAGCAAAATCTATGCATGGGATAACAATACACTCTGAATAATTTAATAAATAATTCAGATTTATTTTTCAATTCCACTTTTCCAGACAGCCATGGATGTTAACGTGAATTAATGTATAGAAAAGCTTAAAAAAAGAAAACCCTAAGGGGGGGTGGAAAGACTACTGGGATGGCTGGGTGGTCAGTCAGTCAAACATACGACTTCACTTCAGCTCAGGTTATGATCTCCAGGTCCTGGGATCAAGCCCTGCATTAGGCTCGCTGCTCAGCCGGAAGCCTGCTTGTTCCTCTCCCTCTGCCTCTCCCCCTGCTCATGCTCTCTCTCTGTTTCTCAAATTAAAAAACAAAAACAAAAACAAAAACACACACCCACACAGAAACCCATAGACTACTATAAAAATGTACCTTTTTATTGCTATTATCAACTACTCTTTTTTCAATAAAAAATTTTAAAGATCTTTTTTTAAATAATAATTTTTAAAGATGTTTCATGGTTTGTATTGTTGGGTCCCCCAGTAATGGGTCCGTGATTAAAGGAGCGAGACTAGGCGCCTGGGTGGCTCAGTGGGTTAAGCCGCTGCCTTCGGCTCAGGTCATGATCTCAGTGTCCTGGGATCGAGTCCCGCATCGAGCTCTCTGCTCAGCAGGGAGCCTGCTTCCCTTCCTCTCTCTCTGCCTGCTTCTCTGCCTACTTGTGATCTCTCTCTGTCAAATAAATAAATAAAATCTTTAAAAAAAAAAAAAAAGAGAGCGAGACTGATACAAAGCGAAGGTCAAGCAAAGCTTTATTTCACGCCAAGCATCAAGAATCAAACCCACCATCAAATGGACCGGTCGGGGCTGCCCCTTACAGAGAAGATGACCCCTCTCTGTTTCACAGATTTACTTTTATAGAGCAAAGGCCATGTGGTTGGGCCTGGCCACACACAGGTGGCCAATGAAATTGTAACACCCGGAGAAAGCTGCACAGTCATTAGACCAATTAAATTACAATTTATCCTAGTAGACATTTGAACCAGCCTATCACCTTGGTCAGAATTGGCCAAAAGGTGCCCAAAGGGCGGGCCCCATACTCCTTGGTAGCTAGGAGACAGTATGTACCCCCACTGATCAAATACCTCCACCTGGCCTAACCCACTCTTTTATTTGGATTTTGTTACCTGGTACTAGTTTTGGGGACTTGTTTTTAAAAGTTCCCCTGGGGGGAAGGGGCAGAGTTAATTTAAGTTTTACTACAAAACGGCAGTTCGACCAGGGTGGGGCTGCTCTGGCTGAATAGGCCTTACATTCTCCCCTTTTCTTTGGAGATTAGTCAAATCTTTGACTTTTCAGCCAGTTCTATGTCCCTTTTTAACGGCTGCCGGACTGTTTGAATGACTCCAGAGTGATTTACCCAGAAACAGCATCTCTCTCCTAGGGCTATGCAGAGCCCCCTCTTTTTTTTTTTTTTTTTTTTTTTTAAGATTTTTATTTATTTACTTGACAGACTGAGATCACAAGTAGGCAGAGAGGCAGGCAGAGATAAAGGAGGAAGCAGGCTCCCCGCAGAGCAGAGAGCCCAATGTGGGGCTCTATCCCAGGATCCTGGGATCACGACCCGAGCTGAAGGCAGAGGCTTTAACCCACTGAGCCTCCCAGGTGCCCCGAGCCCCCTCTTTTTAGAAAGAGTATGTCAAGCCCTAGTTGTCTATATTTCCCACCTATATTTTAACAATAGGAGCAACAATGAACTCAATGAACTCATTGTTTCCAAGTCTTAGCTTTAGTCCATGATCGGTGGGGTCCATCGGCAGCGGCATCCACCTCTGGGGGGCGTCCTCATCCTTGGCTCGTTTGACATGACTCACACTAGTCCTGACCCTGACGCCGTCTACTTTTATTGCCATGGGGGTGGTCAGGATGACAGTAAATGGTCCCTTCCAGCAAGGCTCCAAGTTTCCCACTTGGTGGCAGCATATCCAAACCAAGTCCCCAGGTTGGTAAGGATGTAGCTCCACCTCTGTCTCTGTCCCAATGTGGACAGTCCAGATCCCTGTGTGGCCTCTTTTTAAGACAGACTGCAATGCCTGCACTGGAGTACAGACTGATCAGTCATTTCTGCTATAGCAACCTCTTGTAGTCGAGGGCATAGCAGGGGGGTGTCTCCTGAACATTATTTCAAATGGGGTCACCTTATTTAAGTAGGGTGTACATTGCGCCCTGAGGAGAGCAAAGGGAAGGAGATCCATCCATCCACCACCAGTCTCCAGAATTATCTTTGTCAAGGTCTCTTTAACAGTCCGGTTCATTCTCTCTCCTTGCCCAGAGCTCTGGGGCCGGTAGGCACAATGTAATTTCTAATTAGTGCCCGCAGCCTTGGCCAATGCCTGTGAGACTAAACTCACAAATGCAGGGCTGTTGTCTGACCCAATTGTGAGAGGTAACTTAAACCTCTAGTAGCTTTTTGGCTACCACTCCTACCATCTCATGTTTGGCAGAAAAAAAAAAGCCTCTACCCAGCCTACCGTCCGTATAGATGTTGGCAGTCTTACCCTTGGCCATCTGTAGTGCCTTGGTGAACTCAATCAGCTCCGCTTTTTCCGCCATGGTTCCACATGGCAGGACTGCTGTCCAGAGTTCCTGCTCCGGAGAAACCACCGCAGCTGCTGCATACCTCTTTCCATCGACCATGTAGCTACTCCCGTCTGTGAACGGAGTCATCTCTGCGTCTGGGAGGGGAATGTCTCTGAGGTCCGGCCTTATTCCTGCAACATGTGGTTAGGACCTCCCCACAGTAATGTGGGTGGTCAGTCAGCTCCTCTGGCAGCAACATGGCTGGATTTAGCACTGCTGGGGGCCGAAAGTCACTTTTGGTTTGTTGAGGAGGAAGGCCTGATACCCCCTCACTCAGGCATTTGTCATCCACCGATCTGGTGGAGTCCGGAGAAGGCCCTCGATGGCCTGGGTGGTGGTCAAGATGAGATTCTGACCCAAAGTCAATTTGTTTGCATCCTTAACCAAGAGGGCCATGGCAGCAATTATGCAGAGGCACAGGGGACCCCAGCCACTGCTAGATCTAGTTTTTTGCTAAGATAGTCTACTGGCCTTTGCCAAGGCCCCAGAGTCTGAGTCAAAACTCCCTTGGCCACCCCTGCCTTTTCATCCACTTGGTAACATCTGGGCTTGGTAATCTCTGGGATGGCCAATGCTGGGGCACTCAGTAAGGCTGTTTGTAATTCCCGAAATTCTCCTTCTGCTTCAGCAGTCCATTCCACCGTAGTGAGTCCTCCCTTAGTTCATGGAGAGGTCGAGCAATCTCCGTGAACCGTATCCACAGCCTGCAGTAGCCCAACGTCCCAAGAAATTCCCTCATTTGTCGGGGTGTGGTGGGGTGGGGGTATCGGGTGATCACCTGTTTCCTGGACTCAGACAGTGAATGCACTCCCTCATGAAGATCAAAGCCTAAATAAGTGGCATGGCTCTGACAGAGCTGTGCTAACTTTGCTGACACATGATACCCTTTTTCCTGCAGAGTCTGTAAGAGAGTTCTCGTCCCCCGCAAGCATGACCCATAGTCCTCAGCGGCTATTTCCATTATTCCCACTAACTCAGATTCTTTCTTTCAAATCCTTGAATTTTCTGAAGTTTCCTCCTTATCTCTGGGGCTGACTGATTGGCAAAGGCAAGATCGTCTAAATGAGTTATTGTGCAACTTCTCTGAAGTTTACCTCAAGTTATCAAGCTTAGGTAAACACACACTTAGAGACAACCAAATCTAGAATTTAACATCCATAAAGGTGTGTTATTAAAACTAATTTTTCTCTCTAAAATAACCCTCATTTCCAGAGATAGCCAAATCAGGACTAATTCATTTGAAAAACAAGTCCAGTTTTAACAAACTTGGCCTAATTATTTACATAAGCTCAGCAAGAACAGTAAGTAATCATATAGATCTTTTAGAATCTGCTTTGCTGGAACTTCTTATAAGGAATCTCTAGGTTGAACTTTTAGTAGCCTCTCCGGGCCAGAAGCCAAGCCACATACTTGCCATCAGACATGCCTGCAATACCTGTCAGATTGGGCTAATTCTTCTTCCTGAGGTCCTGCCCCTGCCAAGGAGTACATTCTTTACTCACCTGGTGAGGTTGCTGGGAACTCTGTAAGCAAGGTATCAGGCCAACAGTTCCAAAGGGGTTTACGTCTCCAGGTTTTTTTGTTTTTTGTTTTTTGTTTTTTAAAGATTTTATTTATTTATTTGACAGAGAGAAATCACAAGTAGATGGAGAGGCAGGCAGAGAGAGAGAGGGAAGCAGGCTCCCTGCTGAGCAGAGAGCCCAATGTGGGACTCGATCCCAGGACCCTGAGATCATGACCTGAGCTGAAGGCAGTGGCCTAACCCACTGAGCCACCCAGGCGCCCACGTCTCCAGGTTTTATAAACTCAAGCTTAGTTCCTTGAAGCTGTCTGGTCATATCTGAGTCTTTTCAAATATGACATTCCAGTCAAAGCCTTGGTAAAAGAACCAGAGTTTCCAATGGTGTCCTGTTAAAAGGAGAACAGATTCTTATTGAACATATGCAAATGACTGATTGCCACAGAAGAAGGAATACTTACTAAGACCTTCTGGTTTCAGAGGGTTCAGATAGAAAGAAATGTTGAATGCCTTGATTTGTTTACAAATAAGTACTTTTACATTTCTGTAAGTTACAGATAACTTAAGAAAAAGTTGCCCTAGTCTGGAGGGGCAACATTACAGAACCAGTCATTTTTAAAACATTAAGGGACACAACATTGCAGTTCATCTAGTCCCATGTTACTAATTCTGGTTTAGTCCAAGTGCAGCTTTTACTTCTGGAAATTCTTACCCATTTCAGTTCCAGAATTTTAACATATCAAAGACCTGTATTTGTCCTGAAAGTCTCCTATATGAATTTCCTTTAGGGCGGAATCCATCTTACAAGAGAATTAAAACAATTACAAATGACAAAAACTCAGAGTAGATATGGTTAAATATCAAGTGATGATCCTTATCAAAACATTAAAACTTTAGGAAATGTATAGAACCTCTAGAGTAGTTACAGCATTTACCCAAATGTAACCCAAGGTTTAGCAGTACTCCCTGAGTAACTTAGCATCTCAAGGAAAAGCCTTATGAGTCAAAGAGCCTCATTTACAACCCTGGGTAAGCAAAGAGAAAGCCATTTACATTTTTTTAACAGATCAATTAACCTAAGAAAACTTTGCCCTTTTAAACAGAGAAAACCAGCTTCTCTATACCAGTGTCTTTCTTTTTTATTCTTAAGCATGCAGTCCTACGATAGTGGGTTTACTGGGTTTCCCTCCCATCGTGAACAATGTCACAGACAAAGGGAGTGGGTTCTTTCAGATACTGTCCTGCTCGCATCCCTCACGGGAACTAAGGAGCGTCTTAGCTAAGGTCTGTCCATATAAACCACGGACCAGGCTGCTCCGTGGAGGAGATGACCGTTATGCCATATGATGCTCCGCGAGACTCAGGGTGCAGCCCACTCAGACTCCGTAGCCAAAGCAGTGGAGTCATACAGACAGATTTACACGGTCAAGCACTCTTCAGATTCAAACAGGTTGGACACCCTCCCCTCTGGGTATCCTTGGCTAATGGGAGGTGATGGTCTCCCCTTCCATTCTTCATGAATGGGTCTGGCTCAGACAGTGGCCCCGGGCCTGTTTTTCTTTCTTATTCAAACAGGATCAGGCATCTGGTCTTTTTCTCTCTTTTTTTTACATATCTCCTACTTTTCTACATACAGAGTTGCTTCCCTTATTTCCATCAGTCTTAGTTACACTCAGCAGAATTTTTTACTCTTAGAAATACCTTAACCTCTAGTGAAGACTAAATATAAACCAATTGTGAACTGTTACAACAGAATTCTTTGAAGGCAAATTTATGAATCAGTTGAGCACAAAACGTGTTTACCAACAGGTTTCAAAAGCACAAAGCTAGATCCAGCAACCAGCGCTCTAGCATTTTATCCCATTTGGTTTAAAGTTTCAGGTTAGCAAAGACTTTGAAAGCTACTTTAACAATTACCCATTAAAACTTTGAAACAGACAAGCTTTGCGCAGTGGCAGTATCGTAGCCAATGAGGTTTATCTGAGGCGCGATTATTGCTAATTGAAAACTTTGAGACAGACAATTAATCATCAGTTTGTCATCTCTTTGCTAACAGATTTCAACAGATTTTAACACAGATTTTAATTGACCCTCAGTAAACTTTGAAGTTTCACAATTATTGCTGTTAACTCAAAGGACATGTTCATCCTAATTAACCCAACAAACTTAACTTAGTTCAAATACTGATTTACGTTCCACCTGGGCCCACTCCCTTTTCAATGTTTACCTGAGACCCCGGGGGGGGGGTCCGGAGTGGGGGTGTTAGGTCCAGGGGGGCGCTCTTCTCATTTTCTAACAGTGAAAAACAGAACAAAGTGCCACCAGAAGGCAGAGAACGAGTTCCCAGTTCTAGAGCTCATCAGCTCCAAGAGAGGAGCAGATGCCATGCTTTCCCGCCAGCAAGGGGAGGGGCTAGGCAGTCCACGTTGGGCCAGAGAAGGCAAGGAATGTCCCCAAAACAAAGGTAATTTCGGCAGCTGCTTGGGAATATTCCTTAAAGTCTCTGTCCCGAGTTAGACTAACTGCAGTTGACTCCAGTTACAGCCCTTAACACACAAAATGAGTGAGGGAGAAGCCCCACATCTATTAGGAGGAACGGAGAGATGAAAGTCAGAGTCCCCTTACTCTCTGCTTGCCCCATTCCTTCAAACACAACCAACAACACAATAGACTACAAAAAGACAAGACAAAGACAACCGCAAACCCAGCGGCCCTCACTCAGAGCCTGCTGCTGGTGGGGGTTTTCTCGGCCCCCTGACCGCCTAGGGGGACTCGGACCCCTAGACGATCTACCAGAAGAGGGATGGGGCATCCCCACATCCACTCCAGCCCTGGGGAGCATGGCTGCGTCTAGCTTCTCCCAGGTGGGCCATACCTGGAGCTCCGCAACCAGACAGACAGACAGGATCCCGGATCTTACCTCCGGAGGCTTTTCCCAGAAATTCTGATGCTGGCTCAGTTCTTGTTGTTTAATCCCAGACGAGCCCCCAATGTTGGGTCCCCGAATAATGGGTCCCCCAATAATGGGTCCGTGATTAAAGGAGCGAGACTGATACAAAGCGAAGGTCAAGCAAAGCTTTATTTCATGCCAAGCATCAAGAATCAAACCCACCATCAAATGGACCAGTCGGGGCCACCCCTTACAGAGAAGGTGACCCTTCTCTGTTTCACAGACTTTTATAGAGCAAAGGCTATGTGGCTGGGCCTGGCCACACACAGGTGGCCAATGAAATTGTAACACCCAGAGAAAGCTGCACAGTCATACTAGGTGACCAATTGAATTACAATTTATCCTAGTAGACATTTGAACCAGCCTATCACCCTGGTTAATTCTAACCCTGGTTAGAATTGGCGCCCAATGCTTCCTCCTCTCTCTCTGCCTGCCTGGGTGGCTCAGTGGGTCAAAGCCTCTGCCTTCAGCTCAGGTCATGATCCCAGGGTCCTAGGAACGAGCCCCGCATCAGGTTCTCTGCTCAGCAGGGAGCCTGCTTCCTCCTCTCTCTCTCTGCCCGCCTCTCTGCCTACTTGTGATCTCTGCCTGTCAAATAAATAAATAAAATCTTAAAAAAAAAAAATTGGCACCCAAAAGGTGCCCAAAGGGCGGGGCCCATACTCCTTCGTAGCTGGGAGACAGTATGCATCCCCACTAATCAAATACCTCCACCTGGCCTAACCCACTCTTGTATTTGGACTTTGTTACCTGGGACTGGTTTCTGGGACTTGTTTTTAAGTAAGTTCCCCTGGGGGGGTGGGGCAGAGTCAATTTAAGTTTTACAACAAATTGGCAGTTCGACTGGGATGGGGCTGCTCTGGCTGAATAGGCCCTTATAGTATATGAGACACAGTAATATTATTTCATTGTTTTTTAAAAGATTTTATTTCTTTATTTGAGAGAGAGAGTGCACACAGTGGGCAGAGGGGCAGAGGGTAGAGGGAGAAGCAGGCTCCTGGCTGAGCAGGGGACCTGATGCATGACTCCATCCCAGGACGTGGGATCATGACCCGAGCCAAAGGCAGATGCTTAACTGACTGAGCCACCCAGACACGTCTATTACTTCATTCTTATGAGGCATATGGGAAGAGTTAATCAAAATAAAGACGTTTACCAAAAAGAGCTCTTGTTTTCATGTTTTTTATGGCAAAAGTGTGTCATGAAAAATGAAGCATTGTTATCCCATTATTATTAGGGTTTTTTTTTTTAAGATTTTATTTATTTATTTATTTGACAAACAGATATCACAAGTAGGCAGAGGGTTGCGGGGGGAGCAGCCTCCCTGCTGTGCAGAGAGCCCGATGTGGGGCTCAATCCCAGAACCCTGGGATCATGACCTGAGCAGAAGGCAAAGGCTTTAACCCACTGAGCCACCCAGGTGCCCTGTATCATTAGGTATTTTTGATGCATTTAAAAGGAAGTAATGCGAGTTGAAATACAGAAAAATGTACGTCAACATATGAGAAGGCAAACGGATAGTCAGTGAAAGGATGTGCAGGAAGGGCAATGGGAATCAGAGTTCATGTAGGGTTTTCAGTTCTAAGAGGTCTCAGTTCCACTGCCCCACACTGGGAGAGGTAAATACACAAGCCAGCCTGTGGGAACAGGGGCAGCTGGAGGACACTTGACCCCTGCAAGGAGGGAACGCAATATTCAATCCTGCCTCATTATCTGAGCTCAGTGTGTCCTGGTCTTGAGTCTATTATTTTCTCAAGAGAATATATAAATCTGGATTTTCATGAGAATGCCAAAACCCAGTATGTCTGTAGTGTGTAATGGACTGTGATATCCAGTTTTGTTGGGCAGGGGTAGTTAAAAATAATGGTGAGTTAGCATATTAAGTCAGGCTTTCACCATAAATAAAGGAATGGGCAACTGCAGTTCAGAGGAACCAAGCCTGTCATGTTTCTGTAAATACGGTTTGCTAAGAACACAGTCACATCCATTTATTTCCACGTCGTCTGTGCCTGCTTTTGTGCTATGACGGAGCTTAAAATACTTACCATCTGGCCCTTTATGGAAAAAGTTCACCAACTGTGATAATATTTTGATCTTTAACAGATGTAAGTCTCTGTTGAATTTTGTCCTAAGAGGGTTCTACTGGATTTACCATCAGATTGTTTTAACCAAAAAAAAAAAAAAAAAAAAAAATTTTTTTTGCCAGAATGTATGTTGTTAGGCTATTTAACATAATTGTTTTGCATTAGAAATTTAATTCAGTTGAATCTAATAGAAAATTATATTTTAGCAACGTTTAGTAAACTTTCTCCTGCATATTTATTGACTTCCATAGATCATAGATAAGTGTATTAAGAAATAAACAAAGGGGCACATGGGTGGCTCAGCAATTCAAACATCCAACTCTTGATCTCAGCTCAGGTCTTGATTTCAAGGTCATGAGTTCATGACCATCATGTTGGATGCTAAGCAAACTGTAATAAATAGGGTCAGAAATGCTTTTTATATGGTTATGCACAGAAAGTACACCTAAAGAGGATTACAAATCATCTCACATAGTAAACCACGAAGAAGAGAAATTGCTTTAATATAGCGCCATCTAGAGGTAGAAAATATAATTTCCCATTTACCAGAGTAGAAATTTACCAGAGTAGAAAAGCAGTGCAGTCCGCTGGTTATTTTTGAGGTCTGTTCTGTGTCTGTGAAGAAGGGGTGGGGGGACAGTGGTGCTCAGAGGCAACAAATTGGTGGCTACTACATCATCAAAATGAACTTTTTTTAAAAAAAAGATTTTATTTATTTATTTGAAGAGAGAGAGCACAAGTAGGGCAGAGTAGCTGAGTGAGGGAGAAGCAGGCTTTCCACTCAGCAGGGAACCAGATGTGGGGCTTGATTCCCAGGACTCTGAGATCATGACCTGAGCTGAAGGCAGCTGTTTAACTGACTGAGCCACCCAGGCGCCCCAAAATGAACTTTTTAATGGAAGGATTTTTCTAGCAGTCGTCCTGATGGTGCTTCGAATCTAGTGCTTTTTATATTATGAGTCATTACTTTCTTTCTTTTTTTTTTTTTAAAGATTTTATTTGTTTATTTGATAGACTGACATCACAAGTAGACAGAGAGGCAGGCAGAGAGAGAGGGAAGCAGGCGGGATCCCTGCTGAGCAGAGAGCCCGATGCGGGACTCGATCCCAGGACCCTGAGATCACGACCTGAGCTGAAGGCAGAGGCCCAGCCCACTGAGCCACCCAGGCATCCCTCTACCTGATTTTTTTTTTTTTTTTTTTTTAAGATTTTAGGGGTGCCTGGGTGGCTCAGTGGGTTGGGCCTCTACCTTCAGTTCAGGTTATGGTCTCAGGGTCCTGGGATCGAGCCTCACATCCGGCTCTCTGCTCAGCAGGGAGCCTGTTTCCCCTTCTCTCTGTGCCTGCCTCTCTGCCTACTCGTGATCTCGTGTGTTCAATAAATAAATAAAATCTTTTTTTTTTTTTTAGATTTTATTTATTTATTTATCTGAGAGCGAGAGAGCAAGCGAGGTGAGGGAAAGGGACAAGCAGACTCTGCGCTCAGCTGAGTGCGGAGTCTAAAGCAGGCCTCTAAGCAGGGCTCAAACTCAGGACCCTGAGATCATGGCCTGAGTTGAAATCAAGAGTCAGACACTTAATTGACTGAGCCTCCCAGGCGTCCCTAAAATCTACCTGAATTCTTTGAGAGGAGCTCCAACTTCTAATTTCCACTGAAAATGCATCAAATAATACATCTTTTGTTACAAGTTACAACCATACTGCTTGAGGTTTAACCAATCTTCTCATTTGAGGAGCTCCGTGAACACCGGCTCCAACTTCCCAGCTTCATGAAGCTGAGCCTAAGCAAGGTGGGAGAGTTGACCAAAGTCCCTGCGGAGATGAGCAGAGGTGCCCAGCTCGCTAGTTCTCTATCTGCTCCCCAGGCGGTGCCCCTAGTTCTAAGATACAATCTCAGATTCTCGCTAGAGAGGAAACGGCTGACCTCATCAAAGTTGCCGTATCCTCTTCGGTGGGACTTGATACTTCCCCTGAAAGGATGTATCTGAAACTGAACTACAGCAACAAATACATTTCAGTTTAAAATAAGGACCCTTTTCGGGACGCCTGGGTGGCTCAGTTGGTTAAGCAGCTGCCTTCGGCTCAGGTCATGATCCCAGTGTCCTGGGATCCAGTCCCACATCGGGCTCCTTGCTTGGCAGGGAGCCTGCTTCTCCCTCTGCCTCTGCCTGCCTCTCTGTCTGCCTGTGCTCGCTCTCCCTCTCTCTCTGACAAATAAATAAATAAAATCTTAAAAAAATAAAATAAAATAAGGACGCTTTTCTCAAAATAAAAATTAATATTCATTCACATGAGTTTGAGCTATAGTTACTAGCATAGAAGTATCTCCAAAATATACAATGAAAAAAGCAAATTTTATGTTTTTTAAGATATTTATTTATTTATTTATTTATTTGACAGAGGGAGAGAGAGCACAATAGGCAGAGTAGCAGGCAGAGGGAGAGGGAGAAGCAGGCTCCCCGTGGAGGGGCCCTGGGATCATGACCCGAGCCAAGGGCAGTCACCTAACCAACTGAGCCACCTGGGTGCCCTCAAAAAAGCAAATTTTAATACTACATTATGGCTGTGAGTTAAAAAATTTTAAAGTCCAAATTAATGTTATATAATAATATATCAGTATGACTTGTATAATTTGTTGATGTATTGTTCATTGTCTAGATTTTGGTAAAAATAGAAAATTTTAGGGAAAGAAATTGCAAATAAACTACAACACTTCCCCCACAGAATAATTCCTGTCACCGTATCTGTAGATTTCCTTCCAGCTTCTCTCTTTCGTCTGTCCTATGTGTGTGTATGGATAGAGATATAGATATTACAGTTGTAATTCTGCTTCACTCTCTTAGCATTGTATTATAAGCGTTTTCCATGTCAATAAATAGTACTTGAAAACACATTTTTAAGTGTTAAGTAATATTCTTTTATATTGAAATAGCATAATTTCTTTAGCTATCTTCCTATTTTTGCTCATTTCCTTTTTCCTGCTCTTTATCTTGAAGAATAGCCTGATATGCAAAACGTGTCTGTACTTTTAATCATTTCCACTGGAAAATTTTCTAGCAGTAGGATTAGTTGTTCAGTAATTGTGAAAATTTTAAAGAAACATTAGGCCTTATTTGTCTCCTAAAAGGGGTTGTACTAACCACTGTGTCAGTGTACACTCCTACCAAGCCTATAGATGTGCTTGATGTCTCTTTCTCTTTTTCCAACACTAGATATAACTCTCTTTAAAATTCTATACTAGGGGGCATCTGGGTGGCTCAGTCAGTTGGGCATCTGCCTTCTGTGGTGGTGTCAAGGGTTTGGGATCGAGCCCCATGTTCAGGCACCCTACTATGCAGGAAGCCTGCCTTCTCCCTCTCCCTTTGCCCTTCCCACCCCACCCTCCTGCTCATGCTTTCTCTCTGTCAAATAAATAAATAAAGTCTTTTAAGAATAAAAAAAATAATAATAATAAAATAAAATTCTGTACTAGGAGCGTCTGGCTGGCTCCGTTGGTAGAGCACACTAATCCTGATCTTGGGGTTGTGAGTTCAAGCCCCATGTTGGGTGTAGAGATTACTTAAAAATGAAATCTTTAGGGGGCACCTGGGTGGCTCAGTGGGTTAAGCCGCTGCCTTCGGCTCGGGTCATGATCTCAGAGTCCTGGGGTCGAGTCCCGCATCGGGCTCTTTGCTCAGCAGGGAGCCTGCTTCCCTCTACCTCTCTCTCTGCCTGCCTCTCTGTCTACTTGTGATCTCTCTCTGTCAAATAAATAAATAAAATCTTAAAAAAAAATGAAATCTTTAAAAAACAATAATAATAAAATTCAGTACTAAACACACATGCACACACATCACACTTTAATTTAAATTTCTTTAAATACTAGAGATATTGAAAAAGGTTTAGATGTTTAGATGTTTACTGACTGTCTGTATTACTACATTGTTAACATTTAAGATTTGTATCCATTTCCCAAAAAAGAACAGTTAATTCCCCTCTGAGCATATGGGTGTGTTTTCTAGGCGCTAAGAGACCAATTACACAAAATTACCACAAGAGGTCGCTAGCACACAAATGATTTTAAAATCTGAAGCTTGTTAGGCTTAAGTCCCAACACTTAGCACCTTCATGAATGAACAGGTTCATTAATTCTGATTTTAAGGGCTTCCAAACAATTGCTTTGGTCTGTTAAGGACAGGCCTCTGCCATAGACAAAAATTGCTGAAGAGACAAGAGGCAGTAGCTTAGTAATTCAGAAAGCTAGATGCCGTACACTTGAACTTCTCTGCACACCACATGCCCCAGTCTCCTACAAATTGACATTTCTTGTTAGATATGGTCACTCTCAAATCTCAAAAGAAATATAGTCACTTTAAGTTTGAGATGCCCATCAGTCATTCACTTGATTGCTCAGCAATTCTCTTTGTGCTTAACTAGAAGAATGATGTCTTTTTTTTTAACTCAACAAATAATAATTGTACCACTGTCCTAGGTACTGGGAATATAATGATGAGCAAAACTGGACACTACCCCTCGGCTTGCAGAGCTCATACCTGCAACACCAGTCCTCGCGAGCAGCTCTTAGCAGACTCTCTAGAAATTTACCCGCAGATGCTTCAGCTTTGATAGGAGACCCTGTGCACAGTTCATGCAGGCAGTGTCTGCTGCTCTGAGGTTCAGAATGTTGTCTCCATGACCTCCCTTATATCCTGGTCTGTTCTGAATAACGAACCATTTGGCTCTGTATGATATATGATTTAAATGGCTTCTTCAAAATTTTGCAATATTGGGGCACCTGGCTGGCTCAGTTAGTAGAGCATGCAACTTTTTTTTTTTTTAAGATTTTTAATTTATTTGACAGAGAGACACAGAGAGAGAGAGGGAACACAAGCAGGGGGAATGGGGGAGGGAGAAGCTGAGCAGGGAGCCCGATTTAGGGCTCCATCCCAGGACCCTGGGATCATGACCTGAGCCGAAGGCAGACGCTTAATGGTTGAGCCACCCAGTTGCCCCGAGCATGCAACCCTTGATCTTGAGGTCATGAGTTCAAGCCCCACATGGGGAGCAGATTGTACTCAAAATGAAAACAAAGCCCAAATAAATAAATAAAACTTTGCAGTGTAATATACAAGTACCTTAAAGAATTCAAATTATAGGGGCACCTAGGTGGCTCAGTGGGTTGAGCCACTGCCTTCGGCTCAGGTCATGATCTCAGGGTCCTGGGATCGAGTCCCGCATCAGGCTCTCTGCTCAGCGGGAAGCCTGCTTCCTCCTCTCTCTCTCTGTCTGCCTCTCTGCCTACTTGTGATCTCTTTCTGTCAAATAAATAAATAAAATCTTTAAAAAAAAAAGAATTCAAATTATACAGAAATATGTGTGAGAAAAATGAAAATCACCCATAATCACAATCTTCACAGATAGCTATTTTTATATTCTTTTATATATAAATCATTACATACATACATATTCGACAAACAATCGAAGACTGACCTTGTAGAAAGCACATTCCAGGGGCTATGTCAGAGTCAGCCTGGGCTTCCATTACCAAATACCGTAGACTGGGTGGTTTAAACCATAGAAGTTAATTTTGTCACAGTTCTGGAGGTTAGAAGTCTAACAGATTTGGTGTCTGGTGAGAACTCTCTTCCTGACTTATAGAAGGCTACCCTACTTCTATGCCCTCACATGACCTTCCTCACTGTGTATGGGTCTGGACAGGGTATGGTTATGTATGGTTGTGGACAGGTTTCGCTCTTGTCTCTTCTTATAGGGACACTAATTCTATTGAACCGGAGGCCCATCTTTACAACCTCATCTAACATTAATTACTTCCTTACTCCAAATACAGCCACACTGGGAGTTAGGGCTTTGACAGATCAATTTGGAAGAGGGAAGTGATGGGTATTACACAAACATTCCCCGGTAACAAGCTGTGAATAAGGCATGATCTTTGCTCACATATCACTAGTGCAGGAGTTAATAAACCCCATGTGTCTGCTTCATTGTGTTTTGTTTACTTTATCATCTTCTGGAACTTCTACTGAGTTGGGTATATGAAGTAAATAAGGAGAGAAAATGAGACTCAAGAAAATTTTATTTCCCTCCTGATTTGGAAAATATTCTCTGGGAAAGGAGTTCGACGCTCTCAGCTACTCCGAAAATCTGAAACGGAAGGCCACACCGAAGCATCGACCACAGCTTCGTCTCTCCTATTCTGCTTCTCCTCCAAAGAAGGAGGTATTAACTGTATAATATGGGGGCCCCTCTGTACATTGGTCCACTTTACAAAGAAGCGATCGTTCCAAATGAGACCAGATTCATGCATTGAGAGCGTTTTTACTGACGACTCACACCGAAATAGGATCTCCACCCATGGGGAGCTCATGGTTCCAGGGAGCCCATAACAAGAGTGCAGTGAGAAGTGCCACCTAAGATGGAGGGGAACCCCAGGAAACTAGAGGAGAGAGAAGAGCCCCGGAAAGACTTGAGAAGAACCCGCACCCCCACAGAAGTCTGAAGAATGCTGGACTTGAGCTGGGAAGGGAAGGGGACAGGTAGTTCATGTCAGGCAGCAGGTACAAGTGTGTGCACTGGTGACATCGTCAGTTCTGGGATGTGCAGGGGTGGCTGAAGCCGCGGGTGTTTGCAGGAGACGGAGATGCAAGGAGAGAGACATGGGGCCAGACCCCAAAGGGCTTTGTGTGCCGAGCCAGGAACTGGAATTTTATCCTGAAAGCCATGGTTACCACTAAAATAAGCAAGAGAGTGACAGGCTCTGATTTTAGAATGATGCCTCTAGCAGGCACCTGGAGAAGGCTTTGGAGCAAGGGGCGGGATTAGCAACAGTGGAACCAGCTGGGCGGCAGCATGGACGTTATCCGTGACCTAACCTTCATGCATCCTCCATGTCTTCTCTGTGAACAACAAGGAAAAGAACACTCTGCTACGTATCTACTCCCTATCGTCCCCTGCAACTGCTGTGACAAGTGTTGTGGCAAAAGTGGAAATCTGCTGGGAATTTCTAGAAATGTTTTACTTCTCTGATCAAGGAGCTGCCTTCCCTTCTCTCCACTTCTTCCCACCTGGAACGCGGAGATGAATCTGGAGGTCAGTCCTTTCTAACTTCTTAAGATACTGTACCAAGTAGGTACTGTTAACTTTTGTTTGGTTAGTCAAGAAGTAACCAAACTTTTGTTTGGTTACTTGGGTTTCTGTTACATGCAGCCAAATAGAGTCCTGATATGATTGGAATTTTTTTAAAATTTCCAACTTCTATTTAAATTCTGGTTAATTAACATGTATAGTATACTGGACGCACATGTAGAATTTAATGGTTCATCACTTACATGGAACACCCAGTGCTCATCATCCCAAGTGCCCTCCCAAATGCCCATCCCCCATCTAGCCCATCCCCCATCCTGATAAAATTGTTATTACAGCAGGTCAGTTAAAGAAGTAATGAGAACCCAATCACCAATATGACCTGAAGCAGGGAACTGAAGCTAGAGGTGATGGGGTTAATTCACATGCTATTAAGGAAGCAGAATCAATAGCACTTGCTGACTAATTAGATATGCCTCCTGGGGATTTTCATCAGAGAGGTGACTTTTCTCTCCCTGAGTTGCAGGATCATGAACCACACAGTCCTCCTCCTTTTCCACCACCCCCGTCCCCCACCCACTGTCTTTTTCTTTCCCAGCATTTTCCCTTCCCCACTTCAAGAAGCTGACCAGGATTTTATGTGTCCTTGTTCAGGGGGTTGTGTATAGTTGGGCCTAAAAAAGATGTTCCCTATAAGACAGCTCCTTTCCTGGCTTTTGTTGAAAAATCTCTGTTCCTTTTGGGATCATGCTGCTCAAGGAAGGAAGAGGAGACTGACCAATCTCGCCCTTCAATGCCAAAAAATCAAACCCCCAAGAGCAGCTGGAGAGATTTCCTGAGACTGAAAAGGGGTTGTGGGGTGGGGGGCGGAGGGGTGTTCTCCTCTGGTATTCCCTGCCTCAGAGAAGGACCCTACCCAGTAGTGCAGTCTGCTGACTGACCTAGAAGTCATCTTTGACTCAACTCTCCTGCATTCTCTCTCCTATTTGGCCCATCACCTCGTACTCTCTAGCTTATTCTCCAAATATCACCTGTGTGCCTCTGTTACCCAGAGCTGGGTTTGCCTCTTTGTGGGTATCCAGCCAAGAGACCCAACCGGGCCAAAGAACAGGAAAAGGCAGGGTTTCTATTTGCAACAAGTAAAGAAGAACACCAAAAATATTTCCCAAGACAGTGTCTCCTCGAACAGCAAACACAACAAAACTGAGGCAGTTTTAAGCTAAGGGTACATATGCATTCATGAAAAGGGTTGCGCAGTGGGGAACTCAGTGTGTTGTTGAGGCAAAAGTCATCTTAAGGTGGTCTCAGTCATCCAAGTCCCGAGGGCCAGCCAGGGTCAGCATCATCAACTCTCCAGCTCCAGCTGGTCCGGGCTCTGAGTGCTCTGGGGAGTTTGGATCCCGCATAGATAACTCAAGAATGTGCGTCAAGGTAATCTTTACTTTTGAACCAGCACTGGGAGTTTTACCACTGATTTATTGTCCCTGATATGATTAGGCCCTTTCCCAGCCTGATAGTGGCCAAGTGTTCTACATTCCTTTGTCCACCTAAAATCATTAACTCCTGACATCTCCCCTTGTACAGTCTCAACATCTCCTAAGACGTTCTGCAAGCAATGTGCTTTGGGCAAGTTGTGCAGATCAGGGAGAGATCACAAGATGGCCAGGGGCCTGCCTACAGGGACTTTGTTAAGTGAAGAAAGCTATGTCTCATCTTTCTTTTTCCAGGGACCTCCAACTCTTTCTGCTTATCCCTCCATTTCTTTTCAGCTCCACTGCCACAGTTCTAATCGGAACAAACATTTCAACCCTGGCCTGCTGCAAAATTCATCGTATCACCTGACCATCGTCCCTAACATGATCTTTTCCAATTTAGAGTATTTTAGAAAAGGATACAGATCTTTTCTAAAGGATTTTATTTTAAAGTAATGTCTACACCCGTCTTGGAGCTCAAACTTACAACCCTGAGATCAAGAGTTGCTCCACCAACTGAGCCAGCCAGGTGCCCTAGGATACAAATATTTAAACATATTCCTTTTGCTCTTAAAATAAATAAAATACCTTCACATGTCCTTCAGCAACTGACTTCCCTTGATCACAAGCCTCATATCTTTACCCTCCACTCTCTGCCTGAACTCCCACCTTGGTGACCTGACAGCACCTAGAACATTCTTTCCCTCCTCAAGAACTTAGCGTTTTCTGCTGTCTTGTAGGGACTGCTTAACTGCCACACACGTGAAAATACACACACACACACACACACACACACGTCCTGGCTAACTTCCATTCAACTTTAGACTTCAGTCCAAATGTCATTTCTTCCAAGAAGCTTCCCCTGACCCCACCTCACTGCCCAGCCAGACTAGGACCCCTGTTTTAAGTCATGGGGTTTTTTCATAGCATGTTTTCAGTATGTAATTGTACGATTATCTAAGAATCACAGGTTCCACAGAAGTTGGGATAGCGTCCATGCTTGCCATCTCTCCAGGGTTTGGTAGCGTGCCTGCCCAGAGTGGACACAGGATGGCTATTTTATTTGTTTGTTTGTTTGTTTAAAGATTTTATTTATTTATTTGACAGAGAGAGATTACAAGTAGGCAGAGAGGCAGGCAGAGAGAGAGAGGACGAAGCAGGCTCCCCCTGAGCAGAGAGCCCGATGTGGGACTCGATCCCAGGACCCTGGGATCATGACCTGAGCCGAAGGCAGTGGCTTAACCCACTGAGCCACCCAGGCGCCCCAGGATGGCTATTTTTGAAAACAAAAAATAAAGAAAGGAAAAGAGGGCATCCATGGGAAACATTGGGCTTCCGGCATAAGCGAGTAGGTGAATTGTGAAATTCAGTTCAGTGTAGAACAGTTAAATTCATACAAAATAAAGCATGAGGATATGTGCATGTCTGATAGAGACTGGGAAGAGGTACTTTCTCCTCAAGGTCTCTGAGGATCCCGCAGGCTTCTCTGTGGATGGAATTTGCCATCCTGTTATAACTTGTAGTACACTTGGGCAGAAATAAACTGTGAAGGCAGTGTTCTGAAAGCAGGCCGTTTGCTCATTTAGGGGACCTATCTGGACTCTATCGAGGCAATATGATACATGGAAGGTTATCTTGATATTTTTATAAAGATGACACTTATTGATGATTGGAAAACATGTTATATAGACTTGGGATGATAATGGGGTGTCACTGTAGGTTCTTGAAGTAATAAATGAATCATTGGTATCTGATGTTGATAGTGGCTAGTAGTTGATAGCTGTGCATGTATATGGGGACACTGTACTTGCTGCTCAGTTTTGCTGTGAACCTAAAACTGCTCTAAAAAAAAAAAAAGTCTGGGGTGCCTGGGTGGCTCAGAGGGTTAAGGCCTCTGCCTTCGGCTCAGGTCATGATCCCAGGGTCCTGGGATAGAGCCCCGCATCGGGCTCTCTGCTCAGCAGGGAGCCTGCTTCCCTTCCTCTCTCTCTGCCTGCCTCTCTGCCTACTTGTGATCTCTCTGTCAAATAAATAAATAAAATCTTAAAAAAAAAATACCTAAGATAATTTAAAAAGTTGTTTTTTTTTGTTTTTTTTTGTTTTTTTTTTTAAGTCTGTTAGGGAGCCTAGGTGGCTCAGTCAGTTAAGCATCTATCTTTGGCTCAGGTCATGATTCCAGAGTCCAGGGATAGAGCCCCATGTCAGGCTCCCTGCATCTGCTTCTCCCTCTACTCCTGCCCCTACCTCTGCTTGTGCTCACTCTTGCTCTCAAATAAATAAATAAAATCTTTTTTTTTCAAAGATTTTATTTATTTATTTGACAGACAGAGATCACAAGTAGGCAGAGAGGCAGGCAGAGAGAGAGGAGGAAGCAGGCTCCCTGCGAAGCAGAGATCCCGATGCGGGGCTCGATCCCAGGACCCTGGGATCATGACCTGAGCCGAAGGCAGAGGCTTTAACCCACTGAGGCACCCAGGCGCCCCAATAAATAAAATCTTTTAAAAATACATGCTAAAGATAACTTACAAAAAAGATAAAATCATGATTCTCATTCAGAAATAAAATGTACACGTTTGGCTCCCCCCACCCCCCCAAATTAGGGAATCTGGCAGATGTTAAAACTGGAGAAGTCAAAGAACCAAAAGAACCGACACATTTAGGAAGCAGGAATGGTGCAATGAATGTGCAAATGGAGGGAAAATGAGCTTCCTCCACAGTGGGGGTTGGAAGTCAATTGAGTCTCTGTTGAACAGGGCAGAATTTGCATGTTCTGTTATCTACAAGGTGAAGAGTTACAAAATAGCTCCCAGAGAATCAGTATCTATGAAGTGTAAGGGTGTATTATTATAGTCTGCCATCGAACCCCACATTCTCCCAACACAGACCTAGGACAAACCATTCATGTGATAAGGCCCCACAGGGAAAGGTGACCCACTGTGTCCACACAGGCTGTGTTTAGTCCACTTGGGATTGCTTCTTGGGGACCCCACAAAACTTCTATCTCACATGGTGGTGGTAGATGTAGGAAAAAATAGCAGCCAGACATTTCTTCTGAAATATCATATTCACCCCTCAGGAGGTAATGAGTCATTGACTTCCTTATTCCAGACTTTCTTCCTCTTCCTCACCTGAGAGAGAGAAAGAGAGAGCGAGCATGCACAGGTGTGCCTGTGAGTAGGGGGGAGGCGCAGAGGGAGAGAGAGAATCTCAAGCAGACTCCTTTAGTGTGGTGCCCACTGTGGGGCTCGATCCCACGACCCTGAGATCATGACCTCAGCCAAAATCAAGAGTAAGTTGCTCAACTGACTGAACCACCCAGGCACCCCCAGACTTTCTTATTTTTTAAAAACAGTTTTTTTGAGGAATAAATTTATATACTGTAAAATTCACTTGTTTTAAGCACACAATTCAATGATGATGAGTAAATTTATATAGTCATTCACCCATTTCCACAATCCAGTTTTAGAATATTTTCACGAACCCAAAGAGAACTTCCATGCCCATTTGCAGTCGATCTCTGTTCCAACCCAGTCCCTGGCAGTTAGAAATACATATATGTATTTTTTTATAAATTGGTTTTTCTGGACATTTTTGTAAAAGGAATTACAACAACATGTGTTCTTTCATGGCTGGCTTCTTTCACTTAGTATGATTATATTTAGTTTTGTCATGTTTTAGCATCTTTCAATAGTTCAGACTTTATTTCTGAGCATTCCATTGTATGGATATAACACATTTTATTTATTCATCCGTTTATGCGTTTGGGGGTTATTTGCACTTTTTGACTATTATGAATACTGCTGAGAACATCCATGTGATAATATTTGTGTGGAAATACAGTTTCATTTCACTTGGGGAAATACTAGGAATTGCTGGATCCTGTGGTAAACAGATTGTTTTCAAATGTTGATTTTATTTTTTTTTTAAGATTTTATTTATTTATTTGACACAGAGAGAGAGAGAGAGAGATCACAAGTAGGCAGAGAGGCAGGCAGAGAGAGGGGGGAAGCAGGCTCCCTGCTGAACAGAGCTCCCCCCCATGTGGGGCTTGATCCCAGGACCCTGAGATCATGACTTGAGCAGAAGGCAGAGGCTTTAACCCACTGAGCCACCCAAGCACCCTATTGGTCTTATTTTTATTCACATACGGTGAGGTCAACAGATCGAGAGGTGATTTCCACTGAAAAGTTATTAGATTGCTCTTTGTTCCCAGAATAAAGGATCACTCCATGCCATAATGGGCCACCTGGGAAGCACCAAGTTGGTCTGGAGCCAGAAAGGGGAATACATGGACAAAAGAATTTATACCATATCTGCAGGAAGGTACCAGTGAGGCATGGTAAACAGGTTTAGGATTGGCTAGTTTGAATAATTTCAGGGAGCTCTGGGGCATTGGGATTGTTTCAAGTTGTCCTGTACTTGCCTTAAGGTGATTAGGGCAGAGAAATAATGGCTTTTAGAAGTGAGAGTTCCACAAAGGAAATAGTTGGGGCACTGGCTTTGGATTGGTTGGTTTGCATATGAAAGGCACCTTGTAGTTTGTTATCTCTAGGAATTCGCTAGACCTGATGGGGCAGTCTGCAAAGCCCCAGCTGTTAAAACATTAGACTAAAAAGACATGCATAATACACATATATTTAACTCTTTAAGAAACTGCCAGCCTGTTTTCCAAAGTGGTTACCTCATTTTACATTCACCTCAGCAACGTACTAAGGTTCCATTTTCTCTCCTTTGTCCCCAACAGTAATTGTTGTCTGTCTTTTTGATTATGGCCATTCTAGCAGGTATACAGTAATAGCTCATTGTGGTGTTTTTTTTTTTTTTTAAAGATTTTATTTATTATTTGACAGAGATCACAAGCAGACAGAGAGGCAGGCAGAGAGAGTGAGAGGAGGAAGCAGGCTCCCTGCAGAGCAGGGAGCCTGATGCGGGACTCGATCCCAGGACCCTGAGGTCATGACCTGAGCCGAAGGCAGCGGCTTAACCCACTGAGCCACCCAGGCGCCCTCATTGTGGTTTTAAGTTGCATTTCTCGAATAACTGACAATGTTAAGCATCTTTTTTATGTGTTCGTTGGCCATTTCTATATCTTCTTTGGCGAAATAGCTGTTCAGAAATTTGCTTATTTTAATTCGGTTTTTGTTTCCTTATTATTCAGTTTTAAGAGTTCTTTATATGTTCTGCTATCAGATATAGGATTTGCTTCCTCACAGCATGGCCACTGGGTTCCAAGAGAGAGCATTCCAAAAGACACAAAGTAGAAGCTACTGATCCCTCTCTGGCCTGGGTTTAAGTCCCAGGATGTCCCTCCTGCCTCATTCTCTTGGTCAGTTAGTTACAAGGTAGCCCAGATTAAAAGGGAGGAGAATCAAGTTCTTCTTATAAGGAGCAAAGGGCACGCACAGCGAGGAACACGAATTGA
The DNA here is from genome assembly GCF_020171115.1 of Neogale vison. Classification (NCBI taxonomy): domain Eukaryota; kingdom Metazoa; phylum Chordata; class Mammalia; order Carnivora; family Mustelidae; genus Neogale; species Neogale vison. The sequence continues at coordinate 215,820,658 of NC_058091.1, forward strand.
TTGTGTCTGTCTTTAGAGACTGGCTGTTCCTTTTTCACGTACTTTCATAATTCTCATATTTGTAATAAATTAAACATATGGGTATAATAAATAAAACATGAGTGTGGTGGATGTTATTTTCAAATAATCTGAAGTAATTTTCAAACTTACTAAAACTCATACCTCTTAAGTCAAAAAAATTTCAAATCTAAGTCAATTATTCACTCATTTTATTTTTTTAAAAAAGATTTTATTTATTTATTTGACAGAGAGAGAGAGTGCAAGCAGGAGGGTGCAGCAGGCAGAGGGAGTTAGAAGCAGGCTCCCACTGAGCAGGGAGCCCAACGTGGGGCTCGACCCCTGGACCCTGGGATTGTGACCCCAGGGGAAGGCAGATACTTAACCACCTGAGCCACCCAGGCGGCCCTATTCACTCATTTTAAATTGAAATCACAGAGCTCATCAGCTAGATCCTCTAATTTGCCCAATTTTCTTAATGTTCCTAATACTTTAAATACCAAGCATATGTAGATTGTTCCTGTGGTAGACAGACCCAAAAGTGAACCTCAGTATTTTCCGATCTCCTGGTGTGCATTCTTTTTTTTTTTTTTAAGATTTTATTTATTTATTTGACCGAGAGAAATCACAAGTAGATGGAGAGGCAGGCAGAGAGAGAGAGAGAGGGAAGCAGGCTCCCCGCTGAGCAGAGAGCCTGATGCGGGACTCGATCCCAGGACCCTGAGATCATGACCTGAGTGGAAGGCAACGGCTTAACCCACTGAGCCACCCAGGCGCCCTCCTGGTGTGCATTCTTTAGTTTAATCCTCACCCCTTGGGTGTGGGCAAGACCCATGACTTGCTTTTAACAGATAGAATATGGCAAAGGTAGTGTTATGTCAGTCCTTTGATTAGGTCATAGTAATATGGAAAGGGATGGGACATCACTCCCATGATTATGTCATGTCGTTAAAGACTGTTACAGCAGAGTGGAATGGGACATTTTCCTTCGGTTTAATGAAGTGAACAGCCATGTTGGACTAACCCACTGGGACTGAGTATTTTTGTCACCCCTAATATTCCTATGTTGAATCCCAACCCCCAATGTGATGGTATTAAGCAGTAATTAAGTCATGAGCAGGAGCTCTCATGAGTGGGATTAGTGGAAGCCCAGAGAGCTCTCGTGCCCTTTCTCTGCCATACAAAGATATGAGTGAGTAGAAGGCATCCGTGTGCAACCCGGAAGAGGGTCCCCACCACACCTCCACCATGCTGGCACCCTGCTCTCCGATTTTCAGCCTCCAGAACTCTGGGAAACCCATCTATGTTATCATAAGCTACCTGGCATATAGTCAGTATCAAAATAGCTGGAGATAAAGGGGTAATGCTTTTTTACTATTTATTTATTTAAAGATTTTATTTATTTGACAGGCAGAGATCACAAGTAGGCAGAGAGGCAGGCAGAGAGAGAGAGGGAAGCAGGCTCCCTGCTGAGCAGAGCCCCCGATGTGGGGCTTGATCCCAGGACCCGGAGATCACGACCTGAGCCGAAGGCAGAGGCTTAACCCACCGAGTTATCTAGGAGCCTGGGGTAATGCTTTTTTAAATGACTTTGTCAAGCCATGATCAGGTATAGGGGGTGGATTAAGACACTCTCCTTTCTTAACACCTGCCAGAAGCTGTGCTTCAGCAAATACAGAGAGCAAACCAGGGAAGAGAGTATCACTGGATCCAGTAAGAGGAAACACAGCAGAAGAGAAATCGTTTGATGGAGAAGGGAATTTTCAGGGTGATAGCTGAGAGTAAGCAACCCACACAGACTGCAGTAGGGGGGTGGAGTGCCATGGCGGGAGGCCTTCAAAAAGACAAAAAAGCAAAAAAAAAAAAAAAAAAAAAAAAAGGAAATAGATTATCTTTTCTTTTTTTTTTAAGATTTTTATTTATTTATTTGACAGAGACAGATCACAAGTAGGCAGAGAGGCAGGCAGAGAGAGAGAGGAGGAAGCAGGCTCCCTGCCGAGCAGAGAGCCCGATGCGGGACTCAATCCCAGGACCCTGAGATCATGACCTGAGCCGAAGGCAGCAGCTTAACCCACTGAGCCACCCAGGCGCCCGGAAATAGATTATCTAATATGCTTGTTCATGTGGGGAAGAAAAAAAAGTCTTACTGAGAGTATTTGAAGACAAATGGACCATTTGGGAAAACATTAAAGATAGGTACTTAGAAAACAGCATTTTAAAGATTATTAATTCCAGGAAAGATAAAAAAAATTGTGAAAATACAACATGTAATTAATAGAACCATCATTAAAGTGTATTTACAAAACCACAATAATACACTGACTGTCTTTTTAAAATGTATTTTATTTATTTATTTATGAGAGAGAAAGGCAGAAAGAGAAGTAGGCTCTCCACTGAGCAGGGAGCCCATTGTAGGACTTGATCCCAGGACCCTATGATCATGACCTGAGCTGAAGGCAGATGCCCAGCTATCTGAGCCACCCAGATGCCCCTTCACTGTCTTTTTCAAGTTTGCTTTTTTAAGTTTACCGAATATGAGGTTCAAACTCACAACCCCAAGACCAAAAATCTCATGCTCTTCTGTCTGGGCCAGCCAGGTGCCTCAATACCTTGACTATTGATTAATCTAGAATGTCTTATCCTGAAGGAGAAGGGGAGTAGGAAGTGTTAATGTAATAGATCAATTCATCATCTACCTAAGAGGAAGTTAACTGATACCAAATTGATAAATTAAGAAATAGCAGTATATAAAAAAAGAAATAGCAGTATAAATATATTGGTTGGGAATACAAGGATAAATGCTAGACTAAAGAAAAAAAAACTAAATTAGTTCAGATGAGGTACCTCCAGGGACTAAGGGATGGAGATTTTCCTTAAGATCTCTTAATACTATTTTGGCACCTAATATATGCCAGGCATACACCTCCTTCTCCTCAAGACCCCAGTCATCAGAGTCAGTGGTGTCCCAAAGACCTGTATGACCAAACCTTTCATTGCTTCTTCCAAGACCCCGTTCCATTCATGACTGCTTCTTTCATTTCGGTCATGAGTCAGTCTCTCCCTCTCCATTGGCTCCTTTCCCTTTGTTTATAACGGTATCCAAGAACTTCCAGCTTGGCAAGCTGACTGGCCAACTTTGGCTTCTTTCCCTGGACTCCGATCTCATCTCTTGGCATAGACTATTGTTGGAATGCTATCCACTACCAATGAGCCCTCGCTGGGCCTGCTCCAGGACCTCCCACGTATGAGTACTTGGCAGGTACTCTGTACACCGCAGCGTGGGGCACATAAAGCCAGCCCTACCTGCAGTGATGAGCATTTAGAAGTCAGAAGTACACTCAGCGTGGAAATAACTAGAAACAAGAAAGGAGGGAGAAAAAAAGAGTCAAGGGTGACACCAGAAGATGGCAGGGCCATTACTGACTTTGAGAACTCAAGAGCAGAACATCTGGTAAGAGAGGTAAAGAATATGATGCATTTGGCTTGAAACAAGTGGAGTTTGAAGTTTGTCGAATTGAGGAGTAATCAGAGTATTGCAGACAGATTAATCATGATCCAGAAGCAGTGACATACAGTGGGTAAGGTTTTAGAAGTAACGTATGCTAGATTCATATTCCAGCTTTAGCAGTTACTAAGTGAAGGACAAAGCTGAGGAAATTACTTAGCTTCTCTGAAGCTCAGGTTTTTTTCTTCTGCAAAATGGGGATGATATCTTGATGAGACAGCGGGCATGACAAGGTTGAGATGTCACCAGAGAAAGACCGTATGAATCAGAAAGAACAATCTGGCTATGGTTGGAAGACTAGATGAGAGATGTCAAGATGGCAGGTCAGTATCCCGACTGCAGCACTGCAGAAGATCAAGGATGACAGGCTCGAGGGGTGACAGAGGGAGGGGCAACTGGGGGTAGAGAGAAATAAGACAATTGAGGAAATACTTTGGAGATAGAACCAGTAGGTTCGGCTTGGCGGGGGATACGGGTGGAAGAGGATGTCAGGGCTCCACCTGTACGCTTCCCAGATCCCTTTGCCTTTTTCAGGTTGTGCTTTCACTTCCAATAGCCAACACGGGCAAGGAGAGCCAGAACTACCCAGGATTTACAGCTCCCTGAGGGGAACCCTAGCAAATGACTCCTGGTGCAGAAGTAGAACCACTCCCGATTCCGTGATCCTGGTCCGGACTGCTCTGAGTCTAAATGGCCCTTCATGGGATTTTATTTGATGTCAGATACTTCCTTTGCTTTCTCTTCCATGTCTCTCCTTCCCACCCTCATACCATTTTTTTCTTGGCAACACTTCCTGATTCATCATTTTCACATGAATCTTCATCCCAAGGTCTGCTTCTGGGGAGTCCATCCTAAGACAGTGTGGTAGTCATTCATGCTGCTTGTGAATTTTTCTACTCTCTATCTTCCGGGCACACAGTAGGGTTTTGCTTCCCAGCCTCCTTCGGTCCGGGGAGAGAGCCAAGCGAGGTGGGTGGGGGAGCTCTAGCAGAGGTGACATGGGTTGCTTCTGAGCTGAGAGCATCATATTGCCAGAATGAAACCCCTCAGAGCTCTTTTTCCTCTGTTGTGTTGACCAAAACTGTTCCAGGGAGTGACTACTTTATCACCCGGGGACCCAGAGTCAGTGTGACAAAGGGGCACAGAGCCCCAGCTCTGCCTCAGTACTCAGAGTGAAAAATAAACTTTCATTGTGTTAAGCCTCTGAGAGGTGGTGGGAGGTATTTGCCGTACAGCAGTATGACCCAGCAAGTCTTTTTTTTTTTTTTTAAGATTTAATTTAATTTATTTATTTGTCAGAGAGAGAGAGAGAGAAAGAGAGAGAGAGAGGGAGAGAGTGAGAGAGATCACAAGCAGGCAGAGTGGCAGGCAGAGAGAGAAGCAGGCTCCACACTGAGCAAGGAGCCCAATGTGGGACTCCATCCCAGGACCCTGGGATCATGACCTGAGCCAAAGGCAGCAGCTCAACCAGCTGAGCCACCCAGGCGTCCCTGACCCAGCAAGTCTTAACAGAGGAATGTGATAAAGAGAAGAATTGAGGATGATGAGATTTCTGACTGGGCTATTGACTGGATGGGGTTAACATTCTTTGGGGCTGGGAAAAGCAAGGAGAATGAACTTTCTCTTCTTCTTTTTTTTTTTTTAAAGATTTTATTTATTTATTTGACAGAGATCACAAGTAGGCAGAGAGGCAGGCAGAGAGAGAGAGGGAAGCAGGCTCCCTGCTGAGCAGAGAGCCCGATGTGGGACTCGATCCCAGGACCCCGAGATCATGACCCATGCCGAAAGCAGAGGCTTTAACCCACTGAGCCACCCAGGCGCCCTGAACTTTCTTTTCTTTCTTTCTTTTTTTCTTTCTTTCTTTCTTTCTTCTTCTTCTTCTTCGGTTGGGAAATTAAGTGCAGTATTAAACTTTCTGAGTTAGAGATTCTTGTGGAAATCCAAATTGAGATGTTGAGAAAATCGTTGGTTTTGAGTCTCTGGAGCATGATGTGGGCTTGAAGACAGAACCTTGGGACATAAGTAGTAAATGAGGAAATAGAGATAGAAAAGCAAGACCAAGGGGAGAATGGAATGTATCTGCATTAATGATAAAAATTAACAAAGATGCTACGATTGGAATTTATTTATTTATTTATTTATTAAGATTTTATTTATTTATTTGACAGAGAGAGGTCACAAGCAGGCAGAGAGGCAGGCAGAGAGAGAGGAAGGGAAGCAGGCCCCATGCTGAGCAGAGAGCCCGATTTGGGACCCGATCCCAGGACCCTGAGATCATGACCTGAGCCAAAGGCAGCGGCTTAACCCACTGAGCCACCCAGGCGCCCTACGATTGGAATTTAAACTGGTCATTGAGCTTCCCAACCCGGGAAACAGGGAACACATATTCTAATACATGGTTTTCACTGTTGGGAAGAAAGAAGTAAATGCATTCCTTTAAGAAACTCGAGTTCTGAATGACTCCCTCCCACTAACCAGAGTAGCTTCTGAATAATTTGTCTAGTAAGGATTTCATGACCAAAGAAACTTGGGAAAGTATAGATGATCTCCCCTGAGTATCAATTCTTTGGGTTAGATCTCTGATACAAATTGAATGGCAGGAAACTCAGTATAACTTCTCTGAGGAATTCCAAATAGAAAAGAGTCCTGAGGGGTATCTAGGCAAAGCCGACTTTTCTCTGGGAAGAAGCTTTGGAACTTTCCCACCATTCACTTCAGCTATCTGAGTTGTCCTGTGAAGTGGAGTTCTGTGGCTTGTAGCCTATCTTGATCTCCCCGGGTTTGGACAGTGCTGCTCTGTGTTAACAAGCATCTCCTCTGATTAGTAACTGCTCCTGCTTTTGTCGCCATGAAACTTTCCCCACGAGTATTATAATGTCTCAACAGAGCAGAAGGAAATAAATGACCACAGAAGGGCCTGGAAGTGATTTTAATCACTGAGAATGACATTGCAAAATGACTACAATACTTAGTTAATGTGATGGGTAAGGTTTGATTTCACAGAACAGCAAATCAACTGAACAGACATGGTCTTAGGTAAAACACTTGTAGACTTGTTTGGATATAGTAAATTTTATGAGACCAAAAAAAGAATTCTGTCGTGTATAAAAATAATCAGCATTTGAAAAAAAGCAATCATAGGAAAGAAAAATGGGGGAAGAGTCACAAAAAAAGTAGAGATTTAAAAATTTAAATACCATACAAGAGCACCTGTATAAGCTCACTGTGACACCATGATTAAAAGTCTTGTTTTAGGGGTGCCTGGGTGATTCAGTCATTAAGCATCTGCCTTCAGCTCAGGTCATGATCCTAGGGTCCTGGGATCCAGCCCCGAATCAGGCTCCCTGTTCAGCCAGAAGCCTGCTTCTCCCTCTCCTGCTCCCCCCGCTTATGTTCCCTCTCTTGCTATCTTTCTCTCTCTGTCAAATTAAAAAAATCTTAAAAAAAAAAAAGATTAAAAAAAAAGTCTTGTTTTATAGAGCCAATTCAGTGGACTAATGCATATTTTTGATCTTCGTGACAATGTCCAGAAAAGCAGCCATCATCTTTTGAAACACTGGAGAAATGATCCTCTTCCCCCAACATGCAGTATTTAGGAGATTTTTTTACTATTTATTCAGACTCCTGGTTATTTATTGCGGACTCTGTAAATGCTAGTTTTGCTGATGTAGGGCTGGGAAGGCAAAAAGCAATTGGAGACATAGTCTTCCTGACCTTCAAGGTCAGAGTCAGCATCCTCTCCACCGCCTCTGGGACCTTCCTGATTCTCCAGAAAGTGCCAGCTGGGCACGCTCTGAGCTCTGTACTGGAACTGAGTGGGAGGGAGACAAGAAGGCTGGTACCCTTGCAGGGCTCTAAGACCCAGCGTGGCGGGCTCAGAGACACACTGCTCCCCAACAGCCTGGCTCAGCCTCTTCCCAGAACTTGTCAACTGGTGGTTGATTCCCAGTTTGGACCCCTTTCCGGTGTGAGGTTTGGGCCCAGCTTGGGACCAAGCAGACCCTGCCCAGGACACTTGATGCTTTCCTTCTTGCTTGTCCCCCTTCCCTCCTGGGGCCATACTGCTTGAATCATTGAGTTTAATCTGCCTCAGTTGCAGGCTTGGTTCCAGTGCCCTCTTCCTTGATGTTGGGATGAACATCATGGGTGTAGAGATCATGTCAAGATTAGACTGAGCTCCCCAGTGGGGAACTGCCTGAGGAAATGACCAGCTTTTGGTGATTTCTCCTCCCCAGACTCTCAAGGGAGGAGCCCGGAGAGCCTGAGTGCCTGAGGCTTCCTGCTTGAGAAGCTCTCCCCAGGACTTGGGACTACAGGCCATGTGAATTAAGCAGGTTTCACTCCAGGGTCAGAATGTGAGTCTGCTTTTGTTTCTTTCATCAGTTTTATTCCTTAAATCAGTGTTTTTGATAGCAAGCTGTCTTTAATGAGTCACGTACCCTTTGCAAAAAAAACAAAAACACAGAAGCAAAGAGTTAAGTGTTCTCCTTACTCTCCCACTTATAATGGGTCCAGAGTGCTCGATGGAAAAGTTTTCAACTGTAAACACACTCACAGAATTGGCAAAGCATGGAAAAAGAATAAAAGGCTGGTGTTAGACACAAAAAACATAAGCCATGGAAAATAAAATTAATAAATTTAGGCATTTTAAAAAAGATTTTATTTATTTGTCAGAGAGAGAGAGAACATAAGCAGGGGGAGTGGCAGGCAGAGGGAGAAGCAGGCTTTCAACTGAGCAAGGAGCCCGATGCAGGACTCGATCCCAGGACACTGGGATAATGACCCGAGCCAAAAGCAGATGCTTAAACCACTGAGCCTCCTGGTGTCCCAATAAATTTAGACATTTTAACAAAAAATTTCTATTCACTAAGGAACACTATAAAAATAAATCTTTTTATCCAAAGACACTATTACTACTACTACTAATAATAATAATGATAAATGGTTATACAGTGTCTCCTGTATGTTTCCTATATGCACTGTTCTTTTTTCAAAACTTTAAAAAAATTTTTTAATAATTTTTTTAAAAGATTTTATTTATTTATTTGACAGAGAGATCACAAAGAGGCAGAGAGGCAGGAAGAGAGAGGGGGAAGCAGACTCCCTGCTGAGCAGAGAGCCTGATTCAGGACTCTATCCCAGGACCCTGAGATCATGACCTGAGCCAAAGGCAGAGGCTTAATCCACTGAGCCACCCAGGTGCCCATCTTTTTTTTTTTTTTTTAAGTAGGCTCTGCACTGAGCATCGAGCCCAATGCAGGGCTTGAACTCACACCCCTGAGATCAAGACCTGAGCTGAGATGAAGAGTGAGATGCTTAACCAACTGAGCAACCCAGACTCATTGTTCTAAGTATGTTACATAGATTAACTTGTTTAATAATAGTCTTTCCATTTTATTTTATTTTTATTTATTTGTTTGACAGACCGAGATCACAAGTAGGCAGAGTGAGAGAGAGACAGGGAAGCAGACTCCCTGTTGCGCAGAGAGCCCAATGTGGGGCTTGAACCCAGGACCCTGGGGCTATGACCTGAGCCGAGGCTTTAACCCACAGAGCTACCCAGGTGGCCCTAGTCTTTCCATTTTACACATGAGGAAATTGAGGCATAGAAATTGTTTTTAAGTGAAAAGCCATGGACCAGGAGAACATATCCAAAGTGTGTATGTGCATACAACACACACACGGAGTTCCTGAAAAACAATAAATACAATAAAAATAACAGAAAACTGGGCAAAGGATAGGAACAGAAGTGGATTCTCAAACCTTCCCTTGAAATGTAAAAGATGGAGCACCCAGGTGGCTCAGTCAGTTAAGGGTCTGACTTTGGCTCAGGTTATGATCTCAAGGTCCTGGGATTGGCACCCAGTTGGACCCCATGCTCAGCTGGAAGTCCACTGGTCCCTCTGGCTCTCCCCCTACCCATTCTCTCTCTCAAATAATTTTTTTTTTTTTTTTAGTGTAAAAGATATGTAGTGTGCCTCAGTGGCCCAGTTGGTTAAGCATCAGACTCTTGATTTTGGCTCAGGTTGTGATCTCAGGGTCATGAGATCGAGCTCTATATAGTGAGAGTCTGCTCGAGATTCCCTGCTTCTCCCTCTCATTCCATCTCCCCATGCTCACTCTCTCTTTCTCTCTCTGCCCCTCTCTAAAATAAATAATTCTTTAAAAGAATAAGAAAAAATGTAAAAGATATGCAGTGTCAGTAGCAGTCTGAGAAATGCATATAAAATAATGAGATAACATTTCCATTGCATCCACTCAACCAGTGTTTAAGACTAACAACACCTGGGGCGCCTGGGTGGCTCAGTGGGTTAAAGCCTCTGCCTTCAGCTCAGGTCATGATCCCAGGGTCCTGGGATGGAGCCCCGCATCGGGCTCTCTGCTCAGCAGGGAGCCTGCTTCCTCATCTTTCTCTCTCTGCCTGCCTCTCTGCCTACTTGTGATCTCCATCTGTCAAATAAATAAATAAAATCTTAAAAAAAAAAAAAAGACTGAAAACACCTAGTGTTGGTCAAGAATGTAGAACAATCAGAATAAGTAATATAAATATATTCCTGGAAGCAGCATAAAGTGCACAAACAGGTGAAAGGAAATCTGACCTTACATAGTATGAAGTCAAACAGCCTCACCCCTTACGATACAGTAATCCCATTCCTAAACATATACTCCAGAAAGTACAAACTCATGAAGGCAGACACGTGGATGAGAATATCCATTGAGAAGGTTACAATGGAAATGGCTCTTGGAAACCATCTTAGTTTCTACCAATAGGAGACAAATTGTAATTGATTCGTATGCTAGACAAATACACAGCAGTGAAAATGACTGATACCCACCCGCTAAGTTGTGTCTCTGTGCCCCTCCCCAACGCCCTCCATCCAATGCTTTCTGGGTTTACCAGGCCCTTCTCTTTGCATGGTCTTACTGTGAATAAGGTAAACACATCTTTTTAAAAAGATTTTATTTATTTATTTATTTGAGAGAGAGAGAGCTTGAGAGAAAGATCACAAGGAGAGGGGAGGGGTAGAGGGAGCAGCAGATTCCCTGCTGAGCAGGGAGCCCAATGTGGGGCTCGATCCCCAGGACCCTGAGATCATGATCCGAGCTGAATGCAAATGCTTAACCAACTGAGTCACCCAGGCAACCGGCAATCAGAATTAATTGTGTTTCAGTCTATTATAGCTCTTCTTCATATTTTCTCCCTGAGTTTTCCCAATACTATAGTCTCCTTTTTTTTTTTGAAAGTGAAGAGCTTTAGAATTCTTCAGTCACATATTTATACACAGTTGGTTGTTTTTCTCCTCCAGGGGGCTAACCATATCCATAGTTTATGTGGCTTACTTATTTTATTCTGTGGCAGCCTTATTTCTAAATCACTGGGTGGGGGACATCTCACTGTGGTCTCCATGTAGGGGAAAACAACCTTGCACAATATGCTGAGTTTTTTTTTTTTTTTTTTTACAATATGCTGAGTTTTGAAAGAGGATTTGAGTTTGCCTCATGCATGGTGGCAGGTGAGGGTGTCCCAGCTTGAAGAAGGCAAAACACGTAAAAGCACAGAGAAGTGAAGCAGCTGGGTTTGTTCATGAACAGATGAGTTAAGCTCTCAGTTTACAAAAGCTCTCAGTGTGTCTGAAGCAGTGTTGAGCTTAAGTCCTCCCGTGGGTTGTCAGTCAAAAAGAGGGAGGGCTTTGTCTCTTGGGAGTTAGGGAAAGAGCACGTAATACCAGCCATTTGACTTCGTCTCCGCATGTTTCTGGGCTGGCTTTCATTCTGCTTCCCCTAAGGTCTTTCCTTTATCTCCATAACAAGTTGTGTCAACATAGTGAGTAACCTTGAAGACAGTTGCTGAAAGGACCCCAGTTTTGAAGAATATACTCAGGAGGAAAACTATTCCTTTTCTCCCCAGCTATTGACCCTTCTAGAAAGTAGCCAGGATGGCTGAAGAGGGGGCCAGAGATGGGGGCAGGCAGCCACCTGACCACATAAGGCTTGGAACAACGAGCGAACTGCTTGCACTTAGCGGGTATGTGAGGGGCAGTCAGCAAAAGGTTCCTGAGTTTGAGAGGAACACATACTTCCTCACACATAAACATATATGTGCATGTATAGACAGACACTCTATATGTAGAGACATTACGTTCTCTATAAATGTACTAAGTACATATATAAGTACACATAGAATTGCTTAGTTTACTAAACTCACACACACATATGGTGTGTATACACATATATACACAGACCTATACATATGTGTGTATACATATATACAGTCTGATATGAACATTTAAAGAATATTATGTTTGTATTACATATGTTTGTGTATATACGTCTGTGTGTGTGTCTTTGTGTGTGTGTGTGGAGAGAGAGAGAGAAACAGAGAGAAAGAGACAAGGAGAGACAAACAGAGAAACTGGATGAATGCCCACACCGATTGCTTACCTCTGATGAATTATAAGAAGGAATTTCACTTCCTATTTTATACCCTGCAGTGTTATTTGATTTTGAAACAACAGCATACATAGGTTTGGTAATACAAAAATCTTAAAAGCATAAATATTTAGGGACACTTATGCAGCTACAGGTTAATTAAAAAATGGTCATTTTTTAAATGAGTTGCCCAGTGTTCTATGGAAATACAGGAGCTGTGGCTCCCTTGGATGGCAAGAGGCCTGCGCCACAGGAGGGTGGAGGTTGGAGCTGCCCAGGCTGGAGATCAGTCAGGACTCATCGTGGTAGATCCAGAGAAGAATGAGGTGTGAATTATGTGCACTTCTTCATTGCTGAGGTTTTGCTCCTACTCTTCCCCAAATGGGGAATCTGTCCTCTTACCGCATTTCTCCACCTACTGAGACTCTGTTCATCCTTCAAGGCTGAGTTCAAATCTTGGTTTCTGTGGAAAGTCTCTGCATTCCCACTGCTTGGTAGAGTGACCTCCTTAGTGTTTCCACAGCACTCCGTTTCTTCAAGTATGGTATTTCTTTCTGCCTTGTTTTATCACTTGTCATTTATATCTCCTAACCAGACTCGAATAACTTTGGGGATAAGAACCATTTCTTAGCATTAAGGAAAAAAAAACAAAACTCAAAGTTTTAGTGCAAGGCTTTGTACATCATAGATTCTCAACAAATGCTCATTGAGCGAAAATCATTTAAAATAAAAAACATATTGAGGGGTACCTGGGTGGATCAGTCAGTTTAGGTTTAGGGCGTTGGCCTTTGGCTTAGGTCATAATCACCACCCTGACGCTCGTCAGGCTACCTGCTCAGTGGGGAGTCTGCTTCTCTTTCTGCTGCTCTGCCTGCTTGTGCTGGCTTGCTCTCTCTCTCTCTCTCTGTCAGATAAATAGATTTTTTAAAAATCTAAAAAAAAAACCAAACTGATTATTGAGATAGAAACCTTTTTAAAGCTATAATTTCATTTTTTCTCTATTGATGTCACTTACCATAAATCCTTTGTTCCTAATTTTATTACACTTCAATTAAAAAGAAACTGATCATAATAACCATATCCCAAAATAAAAGCCCGTTTTCCCAAACACTGTAGTTCAATGTTATGCATATCAGCATCAACTTTGTGGGATTTCAAACTCTTGGCCCATAAAAATCACCTAGGGAGGGAGCCTATACACACACACACACACTCTCTCTCTCTCTCTCTCTCTCTCTCTTCCCTGGAGCCGCTTTCAGGTATTTTGGTTCCATTGGTCTGAGGTGGCCTAATTTTAAGTTCCTCAGATGATGCTATCTTGTAGCCTGGTGAAGTTTTACTGCTTTAGTGGATTGACTTATGACCCAAGGGCATTTCTTTTGAAATCCTCTACCACAGAGAGAGCAAAGATTTGACTTAGATTCACTTGAGATCAATCTCACTTGGCCTTCTGGCTGCTTCTCTGGATCCTCCTCTTTCACCAAAATTCTAGCAAGATTTAAACTGCCCTTCCCTGCCCCCACAGCATAGGTTGGTATGCTTTATTTATAGGTCGGTAAGCATAGGTCTGTAGCTTTATTCTCACTTCACTTTTTATACTTTTTTTAAACTTCCCTCATAATTTAACAAATTATAATGAATTTTGTCTTTTTGCTTTTGTAGTTCACTATAAATGTCTTTTATTTATTTTTTTAAAGATTTTATTTATTTATTTGAGAGAGAGACAGTGAGAGAGAGCAGAAGGTCAGAGGGAGAAGCAGACTCCCTGTGGAGCTGAGAGCCTGATGCGTGGGACTTGATCCTGGTTCTCCAGGATCATGACGTGAGCCGACGGCAATTGCTTAACCAACTGAGCCACCCAGGTACCCTATAATTCTTCCAACTTTATTGTTTCATGTTTTTTCAAAAGTATACTGGGCATATTAAAACTTAGATACACATGTACTGCATACTTGCAAACACACATAGACACATATGTGTGTCTCTGTCTAGCCCTGTATTATTCTGCACCTTGCTATGCTTTCTTTAAACTTGTTCTGAGGTTTTTCAAACATATAGATGAGTATATAAGAAAGGAACAGTTAATAAACAGAACTATACATTAAAATGGCCAGTAAATGTATGAAAATACTCTCAATCTCATGAATAATTAGGAAACTGCATGTTCAAACTAGAGTCAGAATGCATTTTACATTAATAAGCCTAAAACTTTAAAAGTCTGACAAGAAGAGCTGTGAAGCAATGGAATCCCCAGATACTGTTGATTTGAGTATAAGTGAGTATAACTACTTTGGACAACAAGTTGGCAGTATCCAATGTATTAGTATTGGGCATTGCCATAATAATGCTGCAGGCGAGGGGGAGGAAACCACCTTTCCAAGTCAGCAAAGATTTTTTTTTAAAGAATTTTTTCCTTTATTTATTTGAGAGAGAGAGCGAGAGGAAGCAAGGGGAAGCAGACTCTCTGCACTTAGTCAGAGCCTGATGAGGGAGGGATTCGATCTCAAGACCCTGAGACCATGATCTGAGCTAAAACCAGGACTTGGACACCTAGCTGACTGAGCCACCCAAGCACCCCAGCAAAGATGACTTAAGTAGGACAGAAAATGAAAAAGTAAGTGAAAGAAAACTGTGCTAAATTAAACTCCATTAACTCCTCATTAGCACTATTAACAGAATGAAAAGGGAATCTACAGACTAGGAAAAGGCATTTGCTGTAATATGTTCCACAAAGGACTTGTATCTAGAGCATATAAAGAACTACAAGTCAATAAGAATAAGACAAAAAATTAAAATTAAAGATAGGCAAAGATTTAAACAGTCACAAAAGAGGATAGTCAAGAGACCAATAAGCATATGAAAGGATGTTGTTCATAAATAGGTTGAAAGCCAAAAAATGGGAAAAGATATACCGTACAAATAATAAAGAAGAACTTGAGTGCCTCTACTAATATCAAAGTAAACATCAATACAAAAGTTAGCAAAGATAAACGGGGATATTTTATAATGATAAAAGGATCAGGAAGATATAATAATTTACCTACAACTGAGCCCCAAAAGACATGAAGGAAAACTTCACAGAATTGAATAGAGAAATGGGCAATTCAGTGATAATAGTTGGACTTGAATATGCAGCTTCTAATAATGGATAGAGCAACTGGAAAGAGGCAGCAAGGGAAGTGCCTGAGTGGGTCAGTATGTTAAGTGTCTGCCTTGGGCTCAGGTCATTATCCCGGGGTCCTGGGATAAAGCCACATGTTAGGCTCACTACTTAGTGGGGAGTCTGCTTCTCCCTCTACCTCTCCTTCTGCTCATGCTCTCTTTTCCTTTCTCTTTCACATAAACAAATAAATAAAATGTTAGAAAGGAAGGAAGGCAGGCGGGCAGCAAGGAAATAGAAGACTCTTTTTTTTTATTTTAAGATTTTATTTATTCGATAGAGATCACAAGTAGGCAGAGAGGCAGGCAGAGAGAGAGAGAGAGAGAGGAGGAAGCAGGCTCCCTGCTGAGCAGAAAGCCTGATGAGGGGCTTGATCCCAGGACTCTGGGGCCCCAGAAATAGAAGACTCTTAAAGACTACTCACCAACTCATTGACCTCATGGACATGCAAAGAACAGTCCTCCCTACAATGGCAGAATACACATTTTCTTAAGTACACATGAAATATTCTCCAGGATGGACTTTGTTGTAGACCATAAAACAAATTGCAGCAAATTTCAGATTAAAATCATGCATGGTATGTTCTCTGATAACAGTGAAATGAAATTAGAAATTAATAACAGAAATTTGGAATATTTACAAGTACGTGAAAATTAAATGACATGCCCTGAATAACAAATGGAGTCCAAGAAGAAACACCAACAGTATTTAAAAAGTACTTCGAAGTGAATGAAAACAAAGATACAACATAGCAAAACTTACGGGAAGCAACAAAAATAGTGCCAAGAGGGAAATATATACCTGTAAACAGATCAACAAAGAAGAAAGATCTCAAATCAATAACCTAACTTCCCACTTAAAGAGACTAGAAAAAAAAAAAGAGCATACTAAATGCAAAGCATGAGCAAATGAAGTTAATAATTAATATTAGAGTGGAAACAAATAGAGAAGAGAGGAACAAAGGGAGAAGTTCAACAAAGCCAAAAATTGATTCTTTGAAAAAACTGACAAAATTGAAAAGGCTTTAGATAGACTGACTATGACAAAAACAGAAGACCCAAATTACTAAAATCAGAAGTAAAAGGGGCTCACTAGGGGTGCCTGGGTGGCTCAGTGGGTTAATGCCTCTGCCTTTGGCTCAGGTCATGATCCCAGGGTCCTGGGATGGAGCCCCACATAGAGCCCTGCATTGAGCCCTGCATTGGGTTCTCTGCTCCGCAGGGAGCCTGCTTCCCCCTCTCTGCCTGCCTCTCCGCCTATTTGTGATCTATGTTAAATAAATAAATAACATATTTTTTAAAAAGGGGGGGTCACTACTATCCATCTTATAGAAATCAAAAACAGTATAAGGGAATGCTATGAACAAATGCATGTCAACAAATTAAATAATCTACACGAAAAGGACAAATTCCTAAAAACACACAAATACTCAGAACTGATTCAAGAAAAAAAATAGGGGGCACTTGGGTGATTAAGTGGCCGACTCTTGGTTTCGGCTCCAGTCATGATCTTATGGGTCATGGGATCAAGCCATGAAAGGAAAGAAGGAAGGAAGGAAGGAAACAAATTCTTCTCAAAGTCTACCAAAAAACAGGAGTACTTCCTAACTCATCCTATGAGTTCAGAATAATGTGGTAATAAAGACAGACATCACAAAAAAAGAAAACTACAGACCAATATCACTTCTGAACACAGGTGCAAAAATCCTCTGCAAATACTGGAAAACTAAATCTCACATCATATAAAAAGGATTATACACCATGACGAAGTGGGATTTATTCTCAAGAGTGGCAGGGTTGGCCCAATATATGAAAGAGTCAATGGAATACAGCATATTCTAGAATAAAGAAAAAACATAGGATCTTCTAAACAGAGAAAAAACATTTGACAAAATCCAACACCCTTTCATAATGAAAACAATCAACAAAATAGGAAAAAGGAAACTTCCTCAGCCTGATAAAGATCATGCCTGAGAAACCCATAGCTAAAATCATACTTACTGGTAAAATACTGAAAACTTTCCCTAAGATCAGAAACAAGACAGAGATGTCTGTTCTCATCGCTTCTGTTTAGCATTGTACTGGAGTTTCAGGCCAAGCAATTAGGTAAAAACAAACAGAAAAAAGAATCAAGATGGGAAAAGAGGAAATGAAACTACTTTTGTTCCTGAACCCCAAAGTTTGCCTGTCACTCAAAAGACCAGTACTCAAGAGACAAGTTTTTTTTATTTTGTTTTGTTTTTTAAAGATTGTGTTTATTTATTTGACAGTGAGACTGCACAAGCCGTGGGAACAGTAGAGGGAGAAGGAGAAGCAGGCGGAGCCCGATGCAGGACTCAGTCCCATGACCCCAAGATCATGACCTGAGCCAAAGGCAGATGCTTAACCATCAGATCCACCCAGGCATCGCTCAAGAGGCAGGTTTTGACTGGAAAGGAATTTGAGCTTTCTTTGGGAGGCCAGCCACCTGGGGAGAGGGCAGACTGTCTTCCCAAAACCAACTCCAAGCTTTCTGCCCAGGGGTTTGTTTGTAAGGGGGTTTGGGGTGTTAATTAGCAAAGGGAGCACAGTGGCCTGCAGTGTGTCTTGATCACGTGCGGACTGCATGGTGCCAGCGATGGACGTTACCTCAGTACTCAGGGGATGTGCCAGGAGGTGCAGTTCCTGTTCTGTGATGTGTAGGAGTATTTTGTTCTCTCCACAAAGGAGGGCAAGGTCTACAGATACAGAAAGGGAGGTTAGTCTGATCATTTGTGTGACCTAAAAAAGAAAAACATTTTGCTAAAAAATTGCCAGGCTAATCAGAAAGCCAAGGCAGCTTTGGATGGGAACATCGAGTCCTTCCCTCCTCAAGACCCATGGTCTGTCTGCTATGGATCCAGAGACTTAGGACAGCATGTAAAGAATGCATTAGCCTGAAGCAGGTTCATCCTTAAGACCAGCTGAAATGCTGTTACACTTCTATCTGCAGATGATATGATCGCATATGTAGAAAACCCTTAAGAATCCACAAAAAAAAAACCTGTTAAAGCTGATAAACAAGTTAAATTCAAGTAGCAGGATACAAGATCAGTATGGAAAGTCCGTTGATGGGGCGCCTGGGTGGCTCAGTGGGTTAAGCCGCTGCCTTCGGCTCAGGTCATGATCTCAGGGTCCTGGGATCGAGTCCCACATCAGGCTCTCTGCTCAGCAGGGAGCCTGCTTCCCTCTCTCTCTCTCTGCCCGCCTCTCCGTCTACTTGTGATTTCTCTCTGGCAAATAAATAAATAAAATCTTAAAAAAAAAAAAAAAAAAGAAAGTCCGTTGAATTTCTATATACTAGCAACAAACAATCTGAAAATTAAGAAAACAAGTTCACGTATGGTAGCATCAGAAAGAATAAAATAGGAATTAATGTAACTAAGGAAGTGCAAGACTTGGATACTGCAAACAACACATTATTAAAACAAAACAAAACAAAACAAAGAAGATCTAAATAAATGAAAAGAGGGGTGCCTGAGTGGCTCAGTGGGTTAAAGCCTCTGCCTTCGGCTCCGGTCCTAATCCCAGGGTCCTGGGATCGAGCCCCGAGTTGGGCTCTCTGCTCAGCGGGGAGCCTGCTTCCTCCTCTCTCCTGCCTCTCTGTCTACCTGTGATCTCTGTCAAATAAATAAATAAAATCTTTAAAAATAAATAAATAAATGAAAAGACATCCAGTGTTTATATATCAGAAGACATGATATTTTTAAGATGACAGTACTTCTCGAATTGAACTACGGATTCAATGGGATCGGTATAGGAATCCAACTGCCTTTTTTGCAGAAACAGACAAGCTGATCCTAAAATTCATACAGAAATGCCAAACGATTTTGAAGTGATTAATGTCCATCTGTATGAGAAGGGGAGAATAAATCATGGCATTTTTTTTAGTAACCTTTTTGAAAGTTTGTTTATTTATTTATTTATTTGACAGCGAAAGAGAGACAGAGAGGGAACACAATCGGGGAGTGGGAGAGAAAGAAGCAGGCTTCCCGCCAATCAGGGAGCCCAATGTGGGCCTCAATCCCAGGACCCCGGGATCATGACCTGAACGGAAGGCAGACACTTAATGACTGAGCTACCCAGGTGCTCCAATTCATGGCGTTTTTATACAATGGGATACTACACAGAAATTTAAAAAAAATTCTTCAACATTCAACAACACAGTTGATTCTTTTTTTTTTTTCCAATTTATTTATTTTCAGAAAAACAGTATTCATTATTTTTTTTTCACCACACCCAGTGCTCCATGCAAGCCGTGCCCTCTACAATACCCACGACCTGGTACCCCAACCTCCCACCCCCCCAACACAGTTGATTCTTACACATGAGTTTGAGCAACGTAGCCAGACAAAAAAGTTCATAATATAAGTCACTAAGTTCTGTTTACATAAAGTTCAAAAACAGGCAAATCTATGATGTCAGATGTCAGAAGAAGGGTTACTTTAGGGAGAGATATTGACTGGAAGGAGGAATGAGGGGGTCTGCTGACATGTTGGAAATGTCTCATATCGTGATTTGGCTGGTAGTTATCTGTCTATGTATTAAAAATTCATTAAACTATACATTCAGTGATAAAGACCATATGTACTATACTATAAATGTTAGACCTTAATCCAAAAGAAAAAAATCAGAAGTTTAAAGTCCTTCACTTTAACAAACTGAGGGTTGCTGGGGGGAAGGGGTTGGGAGAAGGGGAGTGGGATTATGGACATTAGGGAGGGTATGTGCTTTGGTGAGTGCTGTGAAGTGTATAAACCTGGCGATTCACAGACCTGTACCCCTGGGGATAAAAATATATTATATGTTTATAAAAAATAAAAAATAAAAAAAAAACTTAAAAAAAATCTTTAAAAAAATAAATAAAAAATTTAAAAAATCACTTCTAACTCACATCTTCCACAGTCAAGACCCTACGTTCCCATTTAAATTAAAACACATTAATACAGAAAAAAAAAAAAAAGTCCTTCACTTTGCCCTACATGTATGACACTCTGTCTCATCTCTTTTTCTTTCTCTATTGTGTCGGTTAATTCGGTTAATCTCACCATCTGTAAAGAGTTTTGATAAAGATCATAGCTATGGTACTTATTTAAAATGTGGAATCTTGGGACACCTGGGTAGCTCAGTCAGTTAGGCATCTGTCCTAAGGGACTGAGGGATCCATTGAGTCCCACACAGGGCTCCTTGCTCAGCGGGGAGCCTGCTTCTCCCTCTACCTGCCACTCCCCCTGCTTGTGCTCTCTCTCTCTGACAAATAAATAAATGAAATCTTTATTTAAAAAAATAAAATGTGGATTCTTGGGGCGACTGGGTGGCTCAGTAAGTTAAGCATCTGACTCTTGATTTCAGATCAAGATCTCAGAGCTTGATTTCAGAGCTCAGGTCATGAATTCAGGGTCATAAGATTGAGCCCTGCATCTGGCTCTGTGCTCAGCACAGAGTCTGCTTGAGATTCTCCCCTTTCCCTTTCTCTCTGTCCCTCCCTCTGCTTGTGCTTTCTCTTTCTCTCTCTGAAATAAATAAATAAATAAATCTTTAAAAATAATAATAAAAATTAAAGGGTGCCTGGGTGGCTCAGTCAGTTGGGTGTCTGTCTTTGGCTCAAGTCAAGATCTCATGGTACTGGGATTGAGTCCTGCATCAGGAGCCTTCTTCTCTGCCTTTCTTTTTTCTCTCTCTCTTTCTGTGTCTCTCATGAATCAATAAAATCTTAAAAAAAAAAAAAAAAGTAAAAAGTAAAAATAAAATGTGGATTATTTGGTCCTATTTTGATCCTGGATTGAAATCTTTAGGGAAGAGCCTTGTAGGATTCTGCATTTTTAGCCCAGGGAGAGCGGGGCGGGAGGGGGTGGAGGGTGGGGGGGGTGGATGGGGGGGGAGCCTTCGGGACACGGAAGGCCTAGTCCACCCCATCCCCCGCCCAGCTAGAATCAGCTCCACTGCAGCATTTTTCAAACCAACGCCAGGCAGAAAAATTGAGTGACATTGTGTATTGTGAATTGTATCTGCGGAGGAAGCAGAAGACTGTCCCTCTTCTAAGCCTTGGCAGGCCAAGCCTTTCTCTGTCGGATGTGTCTTTGTTAGGGTTGAAAGTTCCATCCCTTTTTCTCCTTTCCAGCATAAAGGAGTTCAAGTATTGTGCTTGTTTTTGTTTTTCTCCCTCATCGTCCTAGTTGAGCTGGAGTAGTCAGAGTTTCATAGGTTTTTGTTTCTTTAATTTTGAGCTTTGAAGCTTTGCTTTATGTTTTTCTTAATTACAGTATCTGTGATTTCCTTATGTAAACCTTTGCTTGGAAAGCATTTTATTAGTTCTAGCGTTATCTGCAGGACAGGATATAGTCATTAATCGAGTCCCTTGTGTGTATAACTGACTTGAGGAAAGCCAATCAGTAACGTTGCCACTTTCTGTTTTGCTGTATTTTTCTAAATCCCTAAGTGAAGCTGGTGATGGGGTGTTGAACGGTGCGCGTAGGAAGGTAAATGGGGGTGGGTGAGATTAGAATGCCTGTATCTTTAGTAAACACAAGTGTAAGTACCGTATCTGTTTTAGATAGTGGAGTGTTTGCATTTCAGTGTTCTTGGAGTGTGCAATGTGCCACCAAAACCCAGAATAAAGTGCTAGAAACTTATTTTCATTTAAAATGAGTTACACTGGGGCACCTGGGTGGCTCAGTGGGTTAAAGCCTCTGCCTTCGGCTCAGGTCATGATCCCAGGGTCCTGGGATCGAGCCCCGCATCAGGCTCTCTGCTCAGTGGGGACCCTGCTTCCTCCTCTCTCTCTGCCTACCTCTCTGCCTACTTGTGATCTGTCTGTCAAATAAATAAATAAAAATCTTTAAAATAAATAAATAAAATGAGTTACACCAGGGTGCCTGGGTGGCTCAGTGGGTTAAAGCCTCTGCCTTCGGCTCAGGTCATGATCTCAGGGTCCTGGGATCGATCCCCGCATCGGGTTCTCTGCTCAGCGGGGAGCCTGCTTCTCCCTCTCTCTCTGCCTGCTGCTCTGCCTACTTGTGATCTCTATCAGATAAATAAATATAATCTTTTAAAAAATTAATTAATTAATTAATTAATTAAATGACTTACGCCTTCTTGTGGGGCCCCATAAAGGAGGATCCCAAATTATCTTGAATCTTCTTTCCTGTGTTCATAATTCTTCACCTAATATAGTTAGGATCACCTCAGTGTAGAAAAATACTTCGTGTTGTTCAAAAAAAGTACTCCTTCAGGATATACAATTAGAAAAAGGCACCCTGCTTTTGGGCCCAGGAAGCTTAGAGTTTAGAGTTAGGGGGCTTGGTCTGGCACACAAAACCCCAGCAGGAGGTCAGCTTTTTTCCTGTGCCCTCTCTAGTGTGTGGCCTTGTGCAAGGCCTAGCTGTGTATGGAGCCAATGGAATGATGACAACATGGTATGCGTTCCCAGAAACTCTCTTTATCCATATACTGATTCTGCTAGGGCAAGAACTGAAGTGCAGGAATTCACTTATTATGATACTAATGGGTCACAGGCCTTTACCCACTTGTGCATGAAGAGAACCTTCTCAGACTCTTCTGAATCTGTTCCCACTTTTTGATTTTGGACACGTTGGTCCTGAGAACTGCAAAAATTCTGGGCATGAATGATTCCATCCAGACCCCTGCATTAGAACTGACCAAACTCTAGCATGCCTTCTAGCAGCCCAAGGCCCTGGGACGATCTGGCCTGGCTGTCTGGAAAGGCTCACAGCTGCCAAGAGAACAACTGTTTGTTCCAGCCAATACCTGACCACAGACCCTTGACCTCTGTTTCTTAGATCATTTATTTAAAACAAAGCAAAACAAAAAAACTTCCAGGTACCTGGCTGACTCAGTCAGAAGAGGATGAGACTCTTAATCACGGGATCATGAGTTTGAGGACCACGTTGGCTATACAGTTGGCTAAAACAAAATAAATAAACTTGAAAAAATAAAAAAAGCTTCCAGCTATAAATCCTTACTCTGTGAGATGTCTGTATATCTCCTGTAACCCAGGAGTGTCTTTATCAAAGACTTGAAAACCATTTATTTGAAATGTAATAATATGGTTAATAAGGCCTCGTCTCCCAGTCCACGGGAAGTAGAAGCCTAACTTGAATAAATTCCAGTTAGCAGACATAGATGGCTGAATCACATTGACATTAAGCACACTTTTGTAACTTTCCACTTTTTGTAACTTTCCACTTCTCTAGCTCTGATCAAAACACCCTTCGTCCTCCTTCCTACTCCCTCATTCTGTAATTAAATGGTGAGTTCTTTATTTGCAGCAAAGTATCTTGGGGAATAACTTCCGAAGTCATGACTTCCTAAGCAGGGATGTGTGGGTACCTTTTATTTAGGGTTTAGGATGAATATTCAGAAAGGGGAACTTTGTTGTTGCATGGAAAGGTGGGCATGAGCCTGTTCAGGCGTACTTAGAAAACATGCATTGTGGCATGTGGGTGGCTCGGAACCATCGGCCTTCAGCTCAGGTCAAGATCTCAGGGTCCAGTGAGCCCCTCATCGGGCCTCCTGCTCACAGGGATCTGCTTCCCTCTCTGTCCCCTCCCTCCTCTCTCTCAAATAAATGAATAAAATCTTAAAAACAAAAACAAAAATGTACTTAAAAATAAAAATGACTACTATCAGCAGAGAAATTGTTAATTGCATGTGTATGGTTAATAGCTCAAAGAGAGAGACCTCAGGCTTTACAGACAGGCACTGAAATGCTTACAGATGAAGTGATGTGATGTTTGAGATTTATTTCAGAATACTCTGTCAGGTGAGTAGGTACAGGTATAGATGAAAATCAGATGGACTCTGTATTTATGGTTGTTGAAGCTCAGCGATGAGTACACGGGTTAATAATTCCTTTCATTTCCTTTGGGTTTAAATTTTTTTGTAAGAAAAAGATTATTTGTGGTTCATCTACAGTAGGGTCGCAATTTTATGAAAGCACTTCTCTCTCTTCTTCTATCCATACATATGATGGAAAGATACTGGGATAATATTCAGTTAGTGTTTATGATGCTTATATCTGGGTAGTGAGATTTGGGATGGCTTCATTACTCTTATCCTTGAACTCTCCTCAAAACCTGAATTCAAAATAATAATGTTATTTCCACCCCTCCCCAAAAGAATGACCACTATCAGGATTCATTGAAAAAAAAGAAAACATGCCTACACGCAAATCCTTTATTATGTTAATGAAGGTTTTACTCCTCCTAGGGTGGAGACTTCAATGTTCTGGTGAAGCTGAGGTAACTGTCCAGCCAGGGGAAGGGGCTGTGGGCACACTCTGAGAGCTGGTAGAAACTGGATGGGGTCTTGGGCTTCTTATCTACAGTAAGGAATGCGGGGCGTTGCTTACTTTTGAAAAAGCACTGGGAGTTTTACCATCGATTTATTGTGTCTGATGTGGTTAGGCTATTTCTTGACCTTGTAGAGACTGTTAATTTTTGCATTCCCTTTGTTCCCTTGAAATCCTCATTAGTGATAGTTTTGCATTTCTTTGTAATTCTGATACCTCCTAGAACTTCCTAGTTCTGCAAGTGACGTTCTAGAGTGAGAAGAGCCTGTAAGTCATCTGGAAAATAGCTGGGGGCCTAAAATGATTTGTCTTGTGCCACAAAAGTCTTTTTGTGTGTTTTGTTTTTCTTTTTCCAGGGACCATTAACTCTTTCTGCTTACAGTTCTCTTTTTAAAACATCCAGTCTGGGCACCTGGGTGACTCAGTGGTTAAGTCTCTGCCTTCGGCTCAGGTCATGATCTCAGGGTCCTGGGATCCTCGGATGGAGCCCGTATCGGGCTCTCTGCTCGGCAGGGAGCCTTCTTCCCCCTCTTTCTCTGCCTGCCTCCCCCTCTTTCTCTGCCTGCCTCTCTGCCTACTTGTGATCTCTCTCTCTTTCTGTCAAGTAAATAAAATCTTAGAAAAAAAATGTCTCTCTCCCTTTAAAAAGAAAAAAATGTCCAGTCAGGGCTGCCTGGATGGCTCAGTCGATTAAGCTTCTGCCTTCAGCTCAGGTCATGATCCTGGGGTCCGGGGATCGAGCTCCTCATCGGGCTCACTGCTCAGTGAGAAGTCTGCTTCTCCCTCTCCCTCTGCCTTCAGCTTCCCCTGCTTGTGCTCTCTCTCTAATAAGTAAAATCTTTAAAAACAAAATAAAACGTCCAGTCACCTCTGTGCGCATCAGAACTGAGCTCAGCTCTTTCCCTTCCTGCCTTTCCTCTCCTATACTAGTTACTGAGTAAAATCTGTCTTTACCCTTTTTAACCAGTGTGCAGTTTTATCTTTTTTTGTTGTTGTTGTTGTTCTTTCTAAGAAAGTAAAGTAACTTGCTGTAACTTAATGTTCTAGCACTCATAGTGCTGCAGGATTTTTTCTCCGTCACTGCCTGCGGTTCTTGGCCATGCCACTTCGAAGACTCAAGAGGTAAACCAGGCAGAGGGGTGGGCAGAAAAACAAGGTTTATCGAGTGACAGCAAAGTGATAGTTCAAAGCTTCCAAGGAGGGAGGGGACCTGAAGAGGTTGCTGTGGGAGTTGCTAAGTCAAGGGTTTTTATGGGCTTGTTGGCAGGCTGTTTTAGTCTGATTAACCCTCCCCGTGCCTGTCATCCCGTCAGATTTTTGTCATCGATCTACTGATGGATCTATCATGGGAAAGGGTGGAGGACTCCTTCCAGGGTGGTGTAAAATCCTCCTAAGGGTGGTTTCCTCTTTGGCTGGGGGAAAGGTAGGGAGCCCTTGTCCCGGCTGCCTGCCTTCCAACTATCCTTCATCAGTCGTTTTCCCATTGCTATTTAGTTTCCATAAACATAGTACGTACTTTAAAAAGTTTTATTTATTACAGTAATTTCTGCATCCAACATGGTGCTTGAATTCATGACCTCAAGATCAAGATCAAGAGTTACATGCTCTTCCAACTGGGCCAGCCAGGCCCCACCCCCTGTAAAGATAATACCTAATCACTGCCCAGTATGGGTTTTGTATTATAAATTTCTTAACCAAAAACCCATTCAGTTTTTTTATTATAAAAAGACACTATGGGGGCACCTGGGTGGCTCAGTGGGTTAAGCCACTGCCTTCGGCTCAGGTCATGATCTCAGAGTCCGGGGATCAAGCCCTGCATCGGGCTCTCTGCTCAGCGGGGAGCCTGCTTCCCTCTCTCTCTCTCTCTGCCTGCCTCTCTGCCTACTTGTGATCTCTCTCTGTCAAATAAATAAAATCTTAAAAAAAAAAAAAAAAAAGGACACTATGTTCATCATGCCAAATGAGAAAATACCACCAGCAAATAGAAATCACCTATCCAGTAATCCCACTACCCTGTTTTTCCTTCTTCTAATCCATTTTCCAACCTTTGCTATTAACCTTTCTTTCTTTCTTTTTTTTAAGATTTTATTTATTTATTTGACAGAGAGAGATCACAAGTAGGCAGAGAGGCAGGCAGAGAGAGAGAGAGAGAGGAGGAAGCAGGCTCCCTGCTGAGCAGAGAGCCTGATGTGGGACTCAATCCCGGGACCCTGAGATCATGACCTGAGCCGAAGGCAGCAGCTTAACCCACTGAGCCACCCATGCGCCCCTGCTATTAACCTTTCAGTATGTCTCCTTATGGTCTGTATATTCTCTGATATATTCGTATGATTAAGCATAATTCTTTTTTTTTTTTAAAGATTTTATTTATTTTATTTATTATTTGAAGAGATCAGAAGTAGGCAGTGAGGCAGGCAGAGAGAGAGAGAGGGAGGGAGGAAGAAGCAGGTTCCTCGCTGAGCAGAGAGCCCAGTGCGGGGCTCAATCTCCGGACCCTGAGATCATGACCTGAGCCGAAGGTAGAGGCTTTAACCCACTGAGCCACCCAGGTGCCCCTGATTACGCATAATTCTAAGAGCAAAAGTGGGAATTGCACTTTTTTAATAGATATCTTTCCTACTTAATATTTTCTGAGTAATTAAATACTGTTAAGAAATGCAATTTTAAAATGACACAACATTCCATTGTTGGTACACTGGATGTACCATCACTTATTTAGCACCTTCTTGATGGACTTTCCAGCCTTTTTCCCACCACCAGTATTTCCTTATTATAAACAATATTGGAATAGTCTTATAGGCAAATCTTTGTGCTCATCCTTAATTAGTACCTTTGGATAAATTCTGAAGGGAGCATTTAACTCCACTGAAGACTCAGCACCCTCTCTCTTTTGGCTTCTATGACCATAAATCTCCGTTCCTCTCTGGACATCTCTGCTTCCCATGTAGGATCTTTTTACGAAGACTTAGATCTTCCAAATTTAAATCCTATTCAGTTTTGGCTGGGCGTGTGCTTTTTTCTTCCACTCTTCAACAAGCTCCCTCATCCCATGGCTTCAGACATACCTGGGTTGATGACTTCCCGTCTATACCTGTAGTCTAGATACGTCACTAGAGCTCCAGTCCCTAAAGACCTATTTCATGTCTCTACTTGGATGTCTCACAGCACATGAAACTCAGTGTAGCCAAAATGGAATTCATGATTTTACCTCCAAAATCCTCATTCTCCAGTGATTCCTATTTTAGTGAGCAGCCCCATCACCCACCCAATGCTTCAAGCCAAAAGCCTGGTGGTCTCACTTGTACATTGCACATTTTCCCATGTCCCATTGACTTTACTTCCTACCTTTGAGTGCTAGAATTCATTTACTTCTTTTCATCCTCACTGTGACCTCTAGACGGGAGTGTCACCAGTCTGTGTCACTTCCATAATGGGCTCCTTGCCTCCAGTCTTACTTTCTTCAATGCATTTTCCACATTGCAGCCCAAGAAAGTTTGCTAAGATGCAAGTATAGTCATGTCACTCTGAAATTTAAACTCTTTTAAATGACTCTCTCATTGCCTGTGGGATTGTGTCTGTACTCTTTATCATGAGTGGCCAGGACTTTTTAAGAGAGTAACTGGTCCTGCCTGTTTGTCCAGCCTTGTTTCTTTACACTCTGCTAAAAGCCTTGGTTGTCTTCTCACTTGAGCCAGTAAACCATTGTTCTGCACTCCATATTCACATTTCTTGTTGGCTGTGCTCATCACATGACCGCATCACAGGGTCCATTTAGCACAGTGCCTAACGTATTTGACATTTTAAAAGACATGTGCTGATTTAATAGATGTATAAATATTGGGTGAGAGGATGTTAATATAAATATTTTCTAGTAGTTGGATATATACTAATTGAGAAGAGGTATGGTAAAATCTATAACCTAAAGTCTAAGTCTAGAGTAATTCAGAGCAATGGTCAAATTCTGGCTGTACCTTAGATCAATTTCCTGCTCTGATACCTTGGGTCAGTTTCTATACCTCTCTAAACTTGTTTCAAAACCTTAGTGTCTATCTCAAATATTGTGAGAATTAAGCAAGACAACTAAGGTAAAATGTTGAGTACTTCAGGGGAGGAAAACTTTTCCTTTCTTCCCTTCTAAGTTCTTTGGTTAGTCCAATAATTAAATTAACGTAAGACAGGCTCAATTATAGAGCATAATGCTATTGATCTTGGGGTCATGAGTTCTAGCCCCAAGTTAGGCGTAGAGATTACTAAAAAAAAATTTTAAACTTAAAAAAAAATAGACATAACACAGATTAACAGGAGAAAAACTTAATTACAAGCTTCTAAAGCCCCACCAAGACCAGAGAAGCTCTCTACCAGTCAGGAAATTGAAGTTCGTATGCCATCCTGAGCTAAAGAGAAGAGGGTAAAGATCCAGGATTTCCCTGGGGAGAAAGATAGTTCATAAGAAGGTGGGAAGAGCTAATATTTTGTAAACAAATATCTGCCATGCCATTAAGAGAAGTCTTTCTTACGCTAAAAAAATTGTTTTTGGTAATAGCTCTCTTTCTGATACAGGCTCTCTAGCTCAATTTCTTTAGGGCAGTTAAAGTGATGGTAAAAAGCTCTTTTTGTGTCTGTTGGGCCTTGATTGTCTTTAACTCCGAATAATCTGCATGCTAATGTTGCACATTCTGGGGTGGTCTGCTCTGAGCTCTATCAGTACAGGATCTGGCATAGAAGCGCGTAATAAATGTAATCCAGCAGTAATGACAATGGAGATTATGATGCATTGCCTCTGGATGGTTGTTACATTTTGAATGCCAGACTATTACACTGTTCAGCTGTTTCAGTAAGCCTTCCCAGTTGCTATTAGACTATTAGTTGCTATTAAATAATTCCTCTTATTGCTTGCAATAAGATAGGCAATCATTTCACATTTCTTAAATTAAATACCTATACTTAAATACCTATTATTAGACGTTCATGGTATTTATACATTTTGGCTTTCTTAAAAAAAAATACTTTCGGGGCTCCTTCCTGGTTCAGTTGGAGGAGCATGTGACTCTTGATCTCGGAGTCACAAGTTTGAGCCCCATGTTGGATGCAGAAATCACTAAAAGAAATAAACTTTTTTAAAAAAAGGTTAAAAAAAGTGCTTCAGTGACATCTTCATAAACATAACTTTTTTCCTCTTCCTAAAAGGATTCCTTCAGAAAGATTTCCGGGAGTAGTATTGTGGTAACACATTCACATTTTCAGAACTTGTGATATGCATCACTAGTTTACTTTCTGTGAAGTACAGACTCCTCATTCTAATTTTAGGAGCCTTCTCTAAATCCTGATTTTTCTACTTGTTTTTAATTAAAAATGAAAACCATGATTTTACTTTCCCTTGTATTTTTTTTAATATTTTATTTGTTATGGAGAGAGAGAGCATGAGTGAGGGGGAGCGGCAGAGGGAGAGGGAGAGGGAGAAGGAGATGCAGACGCCCCACTAGCAGAGAGCGTGACAAGGGGCTCCATCCCAGGACCCCGGGATCACCACCTGAGCCGAAGCAGATGATTAAGCAGATGATTAACCGACTTGAGACGCCCAGGTGCCCTTTCCTGTGTATTTTTTATGTATATTGTGTGGTGATCACTTTGGCCAGTAACTTTGTTTCTAGATGATTATAGTCCCTTGTCATCCTTTCTCACAGTGATAGTAGAGACTTACTGAAATGTGCGAAATGTGTTAAAATCAAATGCACTATAGATGATTAAATATAAGATACTCTTTGGGGCACTTGGGTGGCTCAGTCCCCATATCAGGTCATGATATGGGGATCGTGAGATTAAGCCCTGCATCAGGCTCTACGCTGCCTGCTCTCTTCCCCTCCCCCATTTCTAAAAGAAATAATTTAAAAATAAGATATTCTTTTTATAGTAAAAAATTGGTGTTCTTTCTTTCCCACTAACTATTAGGTAAGTCACAAAGAGCACTCATTTCAGCAAAATGCAGTTATTTAATACAGGAGCAAAAATCAAAGAAGAGTATTATGGTATAGTATATATACTATAGAAGAATGCTTATTTTTATTTATTGTATTTTTAGATATATCAAGAAGATAGTGTTTAACTTTGACTTCTTGTCAGGACTGCATTTGTTGGCAAGTAACAGAGAAGACTTGGAGGTAGGCAGTGTGCAACTGATGTGGGCAGCTCCATAATGTCATCATTGTCCCGGGTTCTTATCTCTTGGCTCTATACATGGATTTCATTCCCATGGTCAGCTCATGGCTTCAAGATGGCTGCTCCAATCCCAGACTTAAGTCCTCCTTCCAAGCAGGAAGAAGAAAAAAGTATAAATGGCAAAAGGCAAAGGGATATCTGAATCTGTATTTTTTTTTTTTAATCAGAAATCAAATCTTTCTTGGAAGCCTTACCTATGATCTTTTGCTTATATTCCATGGGCCAAAAACGATCATATAGCTATCCCAGTTGCAAGAGGAGTCTGGAGAGGAAAATAGTTTTAATTGGGCACATTGTCACCCTGAACAAAATTGGGCCTGTCAGAATAAAGAGGAGAACGGATATTGACTAGGCAACTTTGTAGTATCTGCCAGAGATGTAAATATGTATTTTCATTAGTAATATGAAAAAATACCATGTTTTTTCTCTTAAACCTAATCAAATGCTCTGTGATTAAACTTCTATTTCATATTAGAACAAACCAAAAGAAGAAACAAGTGTAACCTAGCTCTCAAACCTGTTACTTTTCTTGTTCTTCAGGTTCCTTCTACATTCCTCCAACCCACCGTGCAGAGTATTACTCAGGAATTTGAAATCTGTAGATAGTTGTAGTGCCTGACAAAGAAAACCCCATCAAACTGCTGCATTTAATCCTGAAAGCATTCCTGTGACATATTTTATACACTGGATAAAGAAACTAAAGCATTGTAGGATATGGAGTCTTTCTTCTAGTGTAAGGAGGAAAGATTGCATTCTCATTTCTCCTTTGCCATGGCTGACATTATGAGCTAACTAGTTAACTAATTGGCTAATATTTTGGATCTATAAGTCCCTGGGCTGCTCAGTCGTTAAAACTTCTCACTGTAGGGGTACCTGGGTGGCTCAGTGGGTTAAAGTCTCTGCCTTCGGCTTAGGTCATGGTCTCAGGGTCCTGGGATGGAGCCCCGCATTGGGCTCTCTGCTCAGCAGGGAGCCTGCTTCCCTTCCTCTCTCTGCCTGCCTCTCTGCTTACTTGTGATCTCTCTGTCAAATAAATAAATCTTTTTAAAAAAAAAAACAGAACCAAAAACTTCTCACTGTAATTTTTATGAATTTAAAACACGTGTATTCTATATATTAGATCCTAACTCTACTCATGTAAATTTTTTGAGAGAGACAACACAGAGAGGGAGAGGGAAAAGCAGACTCCACACTGAGCAGGAAGCTCCATGTGGGGCTCCATCCCAGGACCCTGAGATCATGACCTGAGGAGAAGGCAGATGCTTAACTGACAGAGCCTTCCAGGTGCCCCATCTACCCAATGTAAATCTAATAGAGGGTTAAACATGGTAACAAATCTCTTCCGGGGTATCATGTTTCTTTCATACACTAAATAAATATAAATAAAACTTATAATTGTGCTCTGGAACCTGAAAAGAATTTGGAGAGCAATTACCCTTAAAAGATGTGAAAAGTGGGGCACCTGGGTAGCTCAGTTGGTTAAGCTCAGCTGAGAGCCTGCTTCTCCCTCTCCCTCTGCCCCTCCCTCTGCTGGTGCTCGCTTTCTCAGATGAACAAATAAAATCTTTTTTAAAAATGTGAAAAGCCCCCCCCCCTTTTAAAAAAGATTTTATTTATTTATTTGACAGAGAGAAATCACAAGTAGACGGAGAGGCAGGCAGAGAGAGAGAGGGAAGCAGGCTCCCTGCTGAGCAGAGAGCCCCATGCGATGCGAGACTCCATCCCAGGACCCTGAGATCATGACCTGAGCCCAAGGCAGCGGCTTAACCCACTGAGCCACCCAGGCGCCCCGCTCCCCCGCCCCTTTCCAAAGCCAACAGATTATACGATTTTTCTTAACATACATGAAGTCTTACAGGTTTTCTGACTAAGGGTTTAACTTCTCTCTTCACGTCCAGGAATATACTAGTAGATCTAAGAAATAATTCAACTGTGAAGGCATTGAGTATTTGCTCTGTTTTAGGGATTCAAAAACAAAATCCAATCATATGGTCATATGGCATAGGATTCTGTGCACATGAAGGGTGGGATAGGATCCTGGTTAAGGGAGTATGCTCTTGGGCTAAACTGCCAGGATTAGCAGCTGTGGGATCATGGGCTGATTACTTAGCTTCTCCGTGCCCCTCAATCTCTATCAGTCAAAGGGGGATAACATTAGTATGTACTTCAAAGGATGATTATGAGTTAATTTCCACATAGAAGTTAGTACAGTGCCTGGCCATTTGTTTGCAGTGAAAAACATTTAGTTGTTACTTTAGCCATTATAGAGATTTGTTTTCCAGCACAATTTAAGGATGCTTCTCTAGGTCATTTGTGTCAGAACCTCTAAAATCCAGTTGCGGCAAGTTTCTCTTAACACGGTTCCATCCCTCTTTTAACATATACTGAAAATACAGTGGAAACTCTTACTGTGTTTTTTTTCTACTTATAACTTAAAATAATTAAAGCAAGCATACACAAAACAAAAAACAAAATAATAACCCTTTTACACTCTACAAAAATTTTCAGACAAATCCTCAAACATATTTCAGAATGTTTTGATAGTGGTTTACAGCAGGTATTAATCTGATAAAGACTCCCTTTTTTATGGCTTTGCCCAGTAAGGGCTCATGGATCCTCAAGAGTATGAGTAAACAGACTACCAAGATTTAATGAATCTCTGCCAAAATGGTGATTTTTTCCCCCCCTTAAACACTCAAGGCCACATAATGTTGCAAGTAGAGAAAAGAGAAGGCAGTCAGAGTGTCCTCATCAGACACTCCTCACGTAAGTAGGAGACAGCAGTTCTTCAGTGGGTCTTAGAAGGTAGGATCCTTGCCATAGGAAGAGTGCTGGGTTTAGCTGCTTGAATGGGTTGGGTTAATGTAGTTCTGATGCCCACCACAGTGGCCAGACATGACAGGCCTTCCAGGCGCAAGTACTCACCTATAAAAATTATAGCTAAAAGTCAGTCACTCCCATGCATTTCAAACATGAACAGGTTGCTCTAGTAGCTTTACACTGAGACCTATGGCTTCAACAGCTGTAGCCTCTGGTAGCACAAAAAAAAAGAAAAAAAAAAAAAGAAAAAAAAGAACATCTTCCCAAAGTGGCAATTGTTTGGGATTATCATGGGAACTCCTACTTACACACAGAAATATAAATTCAAAAGTTTTGTGAGTTCAGTCATTCAATATTTGCTGTGCATAAAACCCAACTCTTCAAAATTCCTGCTCAAGTAGCTCTAGTCTATTAAGGCCCACTACAAATGGTAAATGTTTGATGTGTAACATTTAAGATTTCTGCTAAATTTTACAAATTAAACAGAGTAGATGTGAGGTTAAGAGAAACTTGAGGCAGCAAAACCTATTTGATTTGAAAAATCTGAGTCCAATATGTTTCTTTCAACAAGTATTCTTTGAAGTATTTATTGATCTTGTTGATCACTATTAAATTTGTTAAAGATTAGTTTTGTGATTGCTAAATATTTACAAAAAGTTGAATAATTTCAAATTTACTGGATGAGGAGGAAAGAACGCTATGGCTCCAGGAGGATGAGTTTATTTTTCAAAGTTTATGTATAAAAGGAAGTCTTAAAATTACATACAATACTGTTTCTCAATATAAACATACTTAAGTATAAACATACTTAAACCATGGCATGCATTACTTTTAAGAAATCTACCATGCTTTAAATGCGAGAGCGTATCTTTCTTCCGTGGGAGGGTAATTAACAAAAGAGCCCTTAAGTGAGGTGGGAGGGGAAGGGGAGGAAAGGAGGATTGGGCCGCCTTCCTTCTGGGTCACGGTTCGTTTGCCCGTGCTAGATTCCGAAAGAGAAAAGGTCAGCCCAGGAACGTAGTGATTCCTTATTATCTCAAGATGGAAGTCGGGGCTCTTGGGTTTGTCCAGGTTATGAATGGAGAGCTCGATTTCCTTCTCCCTGGTGTCCTCCTGGGTGGCAGTGGGTTTAGGAAGAAAGTGGCAGGGCGCAGGCCCACAGTCCTCGCCCGCGCCCCCCGCAATCGAGTCGCGAGGTCGGGACGGTTCAGCTCACCCCAGTGTAAATTCTGGGAGGGCCCGCTGGAGGAGAGCTCCGCCGGGGTGTGCAAATGTTGACATTAAAGGAATACGCAAATTCAACGTCGTAGTCCCCGCAGCTTACCCGCACCTATTTTTATATCTAAGCCAAGGTCACTCCTTAATACCCGGCCACAGCCCTGAGGTGGGGCGTCGCGCTCTGCCTAGTGAGGGCTGCCCGGGCAGAGAGCGGGCTCCGGGGGCGAGGCGGGGGCAGTGCGGCGCCCCCCACCCCGCCCTGCTGTCCGAGCCCGCACCTGCCTGGCGGCCGCCTGAACCCCGGGCCGGGAGGGAAGCAGGGCGGCGTCCCCGGCGCCGAGGAGGGGCCGCGCGGCGCGGGCGGGGGGATTCGCGGTGGGCGCGGGCGCAGCGCGGCTGCAAAGGCTGGAGGCGCTGCGGCGCGAGTGCGTCACGCCGGCGGAGGGCACGGTGGGCTGCGGCCGACCCGCCAACGAGGAGCCAGGCGTCCCGGGCGAGGGGGAGGCGGCCGCACCCGCCCTGGCAGCCGGGAGCTGCGCGGCCCGGGACCGGCCGGGGGTCGCCAGCGAGCAGCCGCCGGCTCCATTCATTCCCGCGGCTCCGCCTCCTTTCCCTGGCTCCGGTAGGTCCGGAGGCGCGTCAGAGGTGAGTGCGCAGCCTGTCCCGGGCCGGGGGCCTCGGGCTGAGGCCGAGGCTGCCGCGCCCGACCCCGCCGACTCCGGACCCGCGCCCCCGCGGGCGGCGACGGGAGCCGCCGGCCGCGGGCCGCCCTGAGGACTCGGCCGAGGCGCAGGCCCACGCCGGCCTCCCGGGCCCGGGGCGCGCGTCCAGCTGCCGGCGGCTGGCCGGATCTCCCGAGGGGCGTGGGGCGCGCCCCCAGGTGCGCCGGCCTCCTCGTCAGCGCCACCATTTTGTGTGAGGGAATGCCGTCTTCTTCCCTGGCCGGCCTCGGATCGCGTTCGGCTCCCCAGCTGCTGGTGCCGAGCCCCCTCCCCTCCCACCGCGCCCCACCTGGAGCCTGTCTGCGCTCGCCGGTGGCCCTGGCTGGGTGAAAAGCGGACCTGGTGAGGCGGCGCGCCGAGGCGTTTAGACTCGGGTTCAGCCACGCAGGTGGCCTCCAGAGATGCTCTGACCACCTCCCTTACCTTCAGCCTCTCTAGGAATAGATATCGTATAGGTTCTCTTCTAGAATGCTGGTCGTTGCAATTTAGTTCTAATTCTTAGCTGCCCATTTTGCAGTTTTTCGAGGCCTGTGCCCCAGGAGACCGATGGGTGAAGCACAGTGCCCTGGGTTGTTTATGCTTCAGGGACCTGGATTACATTTACACCCATTATTGTCCTTTGGGAGAAATGATGAGACCTCTTACTCCATTTTCGTCTTCTGGAGATTCGTGTGGG
This sequence comes from Neogale vison, assembly GCF_020171115.1. NCBI lineage: Eukaryota > Metazoa > Chordata > Mammalia > Carnivora > Mustelidae > Neogale > Neogale vison. The sequence goes on from NC_058091.1 coordinate 215,856,729, forward strand.
TATCTTAAAATTATTTTAGATTATTAGAGTAGATTCCAAGATAACCACCTGATGCAGGCCCCTTCCCCCTTTGAGAGATTATTTCGAAACGTCAGTGAAAATGCTCCCTTGTGAGGATTTTTGAGGGGTTTGGGGCTGGCGGAACAGGTTACTCGAAGACTACCAGAAGGAGAAGTTGTGATACAGAACTGTCACACAATTTGTCATTTTCAGGGTTCCTGAGAAATTGGTAATTGGGTTTTGATTTATCTTCTCACGAATGTACCCAAGTACCTAGTGGATTATACTTGAGCCATTTGTATTTTATCACTGCATCACAGGGATTAAAATCTGGCATGGTGGCTGTTGCATAATACACACGTTTGGGCCTTGGAGGGAATTCACCAGACTGGATCCGGGCTGATGTGCCGTGTATCATCTGCTTACGTTGATGGATTGATAGCACCTAAGGTGTACTGGCAGACTGGATAGCTTGTCTTTCTCCTTCCGGAGGAGAGGTTTTAGTGTCAATATGGACCTGGCTAAGTTTTCATGTTGTGGGGAGGAGGAGGAGGCCAGGGAGTGAAATAGTGAGAGGAGCCTGGGAAATGACCATTTGTGATAAGACTTCTGGTACAAACAAAGATAAAACCGGAGTCTTTCAGTGAAAGCTTCTAGGTGTCATAGTCACCTCCTCTCTTTGAATTTATGATGACGATTGGTTTAGGGAACTTAGAAATAGATTATGAGTAGCAATATTAGCTTGCTGCATGAGTGATTATGATAACCCAAGATGCTTTACCTGTGGATTTAAGGTCTCATATTAGTCTGACCTGAAATTAGTCCAAAAGAGTATTGGAATCATTACAAGTGGTATTTTCTAATAAAGGTACAGTATATGCCAAACAGAGGGCTTAACTCTTATTTGGATAAAACAAGGTATTTTACAATAAGCTTTTGAGAGTAAAATTTTATTGTTACCCTTCTTAGGAAATCACTCTTAACTTTTTTTTTCCGAATAGTTGAAGACTCTTCCAATAATTCTTGTGACAAACAAGTAATTTCTTTTCAGGTACCATTCCTAGCAGAAATGTGCCTCTCATTAATGTTCCAGCAGGAGAAGTATGGAGGTGAAAGGTATCTTGGACATGGAGAGATGAGTCTTGTTTTAGGGAACTTAAGCAAGCACAGATTGTCTGCTAGGGGGTTGTAGGTCCCTTGATTGGATATGTCTTAGATTCCGGGGAACATGATTGATCCTCCCAGAAACTTCATATTTGAGCCATACACAGTTCCCACACCTTTGCATTGATTCTGTTAATACATGGATTACAGAGGTTCACTGAATCGGTACTGTTGTATTTTATTAACTCCAACTTGGATTAATGTGGTTTGAGATTTTGAGCATCAATTTACCAATGTTTGAGAAATTAAAAAGGAAAAAAAATCTGTTTGTGATTAGCTCCCACTGCCCCCCCCCTTTTAAAAAAAATTTTAAAGAGAGTGGGGGGTAGGTTGAGAGAGAGAGAGCAAGCATGAGCATGGGGAGGGGCAGAGGGAGAAGCTGACTCCTCACTGAGCAGGGAGTCCAGGGAGGAACTCCATCCCAGGACCCTGGGATCCTAACTTGATCCAAAGGCAGATGTTTAGCCTTACTGAGCCACACCAGGTGCTGGCTGGCCCCCCTAGGAGAAGAATTACGGAGGTAAAAAGGACCTTGGACATAGATGAGTCTTGTTTTAGGGAACTTTTACTTTGTGGGGTTGGGGGGGAGTGTCAGAGTGAGAGGGCAGATGGTCTCAAGCTGAGTCCCTGCTGAGTGGGGTGCTGGAGGAAGGGCTCATCTCCCCACCCTGAGTTCCTGACCTGAGCCAAAAATCAAGAATCTGCCACTTAACTTACTAGCACCCAGTCTAACCCTTTTAAAACCTTATGTGTGTTATATTCAGTTACGTGCCTAAAAATGCAGAGATGTACTTTTTAAAGGTAATTAGAGTATAAGAGGATTGAGTATTCAGGTACAGGTTCCAAAAATAACTTATGAAGGATTCTGTAGAAAGGATTGTTGGTTGAACAGGAATTGAAACAAAACCTTCATGTTTCTTCCCATTTCTAAGATTTTGTGAATATAACATGAAAAAGGAATTGTGTGATTACTGTGTTCAAGATGATTTTCTCTTCATACATCTTAGTCTTTTGATTCATTGTATATTTAACCCTGCAGTTAAAAGTTCTAAATTTAGTATGCTTCATGGGTAGTAGCATATTTCACAATTCTTTCCAGCAACTACGACAGCAAAGTTACTCAAAGTTGAATTTATTAAGGAAAAGGTGTCATGGCTTAAAAACAATTAGGGAAAAGCTGATAATTTACTAAGGGCATCCTAAGGTAATTAGAGTCATTCAGTTTCAGAGCTGGTATGTGAGACCTTAAGGGTTATCTACTCTGTGGGGGGGGAATTACTCGTTTAGTTCCACCTATTCTTTGTCTAGAAAGTTTATGATTTATCACATATTTTTAAAAATATGTATCATTTTTAGGTACTACCTGCTCCAGTGAATGTTAGTTTTACGCTACACCAGAGGTAGCTTTCATTTTATTCAGTAAACACCGAGTGTCTGTTGTATAGTTAAAGGAACACAAAAACAAATAGACCTCACTTTCATGGAGTTTATAGTTCAGTATTGTGGATTAAAATGTTAAAAGTCCTTAAAATTTAAATACGTACAGAGTTTTGCAACTATGGGTTGTGCAGTGGAGACGGTTTATTTGCTGAAAGAAACTGAAGAGGGAAGGAATTAAGAAGTAGAACTGAGAGAGTGCGTGTCTGGGGAAGGAGAGGGATATTGATGCATCAGATCATTGGTTGGCTTTGGTCTGTCACAAGGTCAGGAGGGGTGGGGGTGAAAATAATCCACTAAATCTGGGTGTTGAGAGGTACTGGAAGCCTTACGAGGAGTATTGTCAGGGCACCTGTGTGGCTCAGTTAAGTGTCTGCCTTCGGCTTGGGTCATGATCCCAGGGTCCTGGAATCGAGCCCCCCTCATCAGGCTCCTTGGTGGGCGGGAAGCCTGCTTCTCCTCCTCCCAGTACCCTGCTTGTGTTCTGCTCTCACTGTCTCTCGCTCTGTCAAATTATAAATAAAATCTTTTTTTTTTTTTTTTTAAGATTTTATTTATTTATTTGACAGAGTGAGACTCAGCAAGAGAGGAACACAAGTGGGGGGAGTGAGAGAGGGAGAAGCAGGCTTCCCGCTCAGCAGGGAGTCTGACTCAGGGCTCAATCCCAGTACCCTAGGATCATGACCCAAGCCAAAGGCAGATGCCTAATGACCGAGCCACCCAGGTGCCCAAAAAGTAAATAAAATCTTTAAAAGAAAAAAGTGCTTTCAGTGTCATGATGAGGGGAGGGGCCAATTGAGGAATGAATAGGAGTGTTGAAAAGGTCAGAGGGCTTGACATTTTGTTATACAATGATGGGTAAAGAAAGACTATTAATAAATAATTTTATAGTGTAAAATCTTTTACCCATAAATACCAGTGCTTTCAAGTTAATACCTGATGAACTTACTCTCATTCTTCACTTAACAGTAGTTGTTATTCAGAGGCAGTATAATCAGAATTCAAGGGTTTGAAACCTGGCTTTGGTGTTTCTAGCCACCTTTTTAAAAGATACTTAATCTCTCTGGGCCTCAGGTTCCTCATCTGCAAAAGAGTAGTTATAACAGAGCCTGTCTTAAAGTGTAGGCAGAAATAAGTGTGATTGTGTCTCTGAAGGTGAGCTATTAGTATTATTATCATCAAGGAAATTAGGATAGTTTTCAGTACCAAGTTCAGGGTTCCTCATTTTTTTCTCCCTTTTGCTATCTTTTCATGCCCACCCTGTGTATAACACAGTACTTTGTTGAGGTATATTTCGAAACAACAATTTACTTTTTCACCTTTAAAATTAATTGTGATCTGCCACTGGTCAGAGCTTTGGCACTGCATAAAGTATAAACCCTTTAAACCCTTTGTAGCTTTTGTGGATTCTAGACTAAGAAGCTGTCTTGTTTTTTTAAGTTTATTTATTTTTTTAGTAATCACTACACCCAAAATGGGGCTTGAACTCATGATCCTGAGATCAAGAATTGCCCGCTCTTCTTACTGAGCCAGCCAGGTGCCCCAGAACCTATCTTCTAATTTTAAATATGGTCCTGTTTTCTATTATTTGTGCTCAAATAAAAAATACAGCTAAATTTAGCAAAAAGCAAGCACGTTTGAAGTCTCGATATTTGGCTTTGGGATATAATGTATATCTAAAAGTACTTGAAATTAATTTTAAGGCTGGGGAGGTTTATTGATAATGCTTTTTAAGCTATAAAAAAGAAATTGAAGTGATTCTAAATAAATTTTGTCCAGAGAATACTTTTTGTATCTGAGCTGCTTCTCAGAATGGCCAAAAAAAGAGCATAGTTTTTATAAAATGATTTATATGGTTTTACAGTTCGATGTACAAATGACCGCTCAGTTGGGGTCTGTGCTCTCTTGGCTGTCCTTTCTAGAACTCTGACACTGGCTTGTTTGGAGACAAGGGACAGACATTCTTGTGCATGCACTTAACAGAGGGGTGGGGAGAGGTTTCTCCTATCCTGAGGTTGAGTATACCAGCTGTAACTAACAGTAGTCTTTGATTAGCTAGTTGGCTAGTTGGGTGTAATTCATTCGTGGGTAGCATTTATTTTGGAATGGCTCCTTCTTTTACCCTAGAGATACATGCAGAAGAACTTTCTACGTTTTCATCTGCGTATTGACTCTTCACATATTTGAAGGGCAACATTTTCTTGCCCCTCTTCCCCAAGACTTTCCTTTACTAATTTCTCCCAATTCCTGTTTCTCATCTATTTTACCATGGTATCTAGATCCTTTGCCATCCTGACTGTTTTCCATTGGAGGTACTCCAGTTTTTCAGTGGGATTTTTCTTAAAATGTGATAATCCGAATGGAATCTAAGACTGTCGCTGTCTGACCCATGAAGAGTGCAGGGAAACTTTTCCATCTCTGGATCTAGACAGTCACAACTGTAATAAAGAAGCTCTGTTTTACGATTATTTTGCTTTGACTTTAGAAAAAGTTGCTCTTGGGGTGCCTGGGTGGTTCAGTAAGTTAAGCATCTACCTTCAGCTCAGGTCATGATCCCAGGGTGCGGGGATCAAGCCGGCATCAGGCTCTCTGCTCAGCAGGAAGTCTGCTTCTCCCTCTGCCTCTCTCCCTGGCTTCTGCTCTCTTTTACTCACACACACTCTCTCCCTCTCAAATAAATTAATAAATCTTAGAAAAAAAACCCTAAACTTAAAAAAAGAAAAACCTTATGGACTCTGAAAAACAATCTGAGGGGTTTGAAGTGGCAGGGGGGTGGGAGGTTGGGGTACCAGGTGGTGGGTATTATAGAGAGCACGGCTTGCATGGAGCACTGGGTGTGGTGAAAAAATAATGAATACTGTTTTTCTGAAAATAAATAAATTGGGAAAAAAAAAAAAGCTTGCTCGTGGTTCATGTTGAATCTACTGTTGTCTAAAGCTCAAGGTCTTTTTTTGTCTCTGTCCTTCAATGAATAATTTAAAAACTACAATGTAACTAGTGAATTTCATTTTTTCTTTAGCTCTGTTTTGTTGTAATTAAAGAATATTTGATAGGCATTTTGCTTTCATCAGTTTTTGTGTTTCCCCCTTTTATTTTTTAACTTTAAAACCATTGGCTTTGTTTCTTATTTTTAAATTTTTATTTATTTATTTATTTGACAGAGAGAGAGAGAGAGAGAGATTATAGTCAGGCAGAGAGACAGGCAGAGAGAGGGGGAAGCAGGCTCCCCACTGGACAGAGAGCCCAATGCAAGGCTCGATCCCAGGACCCTGAGACCATGACCTGAGCCGAAGGCAGAGGCTTTACCCTCCGAGCCACCCAGGTGCCCTTTATTTTTGGAATTTTTAGAAGCTATTTAATAGCATTTATATTCTCTGAGGCCTGAAGTTTTTACTCCTCATTCCTTCCATGTGCCCATTGTGAGGTGTGGCGGCACTGACTGCATGAGTTACCCACCAGCCTGAAATATTACTCTCAAGTTTTGATACTGCAGAGTGTTGCTCAGAATATTTTCATGCATGCACCTAGAATATGTCTAGTTGTGTACATGAGCAACATAATACACGAAACCATTATTATTTCTCAAATGTTTGAATCCATTTACATTCTTACCAGCGTGTCTAAGTGGTCCTGTTGATTCACTACCTCTCCAACACTTGATAGATTTCTTAATTTTTGCTCATCTAGTGGGTGCAAAATGGTATTTAATTGTGGTCCTAATTTACATTTTCTTGATTATGAATAAAGCAGAGAATCTCTTTAAAAAATAGTTGGCTTTGTGTTGTGTAATAACCATTTAAAAATTCTCAAGACAGTGGATCATAGTTATTGGAACAGGCATTAAAGTTTGAGGACAGAATATTGCAAGATTTAAAAAAATCTTAACTCCTGAGGAGTGACTAAACAATATGTTTGATGTAGTCTATGGTATTTGTGTGATCAGAAATATCCTGGCTTATACTGGCCTTTTGTCTTGACCTGGGAGTCTGGGCACCAGGTTAAATCCTTTGGAGACAGATTGCCCAAGTTTAGAGCTTGATTGCTGCTTACTAGCTGTGTGATTTGGGGCAACTTACTCAACCTCCCCACACCTGAGGCTCCTCATTGGGAAACTGTGTTAAGAATACCAGCCTCGTACAGTCATTTGGAGGAATCAGTGAGATAATGTGTAGTGCATCATGCCTGGTGCAAGGCAAACAAGCCAGAAATGATTGTGCTGTCATCTTCATTGGAAAACACGTTTGAGTTTTAAAAAATAATTATAAATGAATTTTTGAGATACTACCCCTTTATAATTAAGACCTTTTTCCCCCATCTTTTTTCTTCAAGTAATCAAGTATAGACACATAAGCTTTTTTTTTTTTTTTTTAAGATTTTATTTATTTCTTTGAGAGAGAGTGAGAGAGAGCATGAGAGGGGAGAAAGTCAGAGGGAGAAGCAGACTTCCTGTGGAGCTGGGAGCCCGAAGCGGGACTCGATCCCGGGACTCCGGGATCATGACCTGAGCCAAAGGCAGTTGCTTAACCAGCTGAGCCACCCAGGCGCCCCAAGACACATTAAGTTATTAGTTACAAGGCACATCAGGTAATTTGACCCAAATGGATTATGCTTCCCTGAAGTTCTGAGTCTGGTAGTATAGACAGATGAAGAAAAAGAAGTCACATTAACAGATGATAAGTATGTTAAAAAGAAATACACACAATAGGGGCGCCTGGGTGGCTCAGTGGGTTGGGCCGCTGCCTTCGGCTCAGGTCATGATCTCAGGGTCCTGGGATCGAGTCCCGCATCGGGCTCTCTGCTCAGCGGGGAGCCTGCTTCCCTCTCTCTCTCTTTCTGCCTGCCTCTCCATCTACTTGTGATCTCTCTCTGTCAAATAAATAAATAAAATCTTTAAAAAAAAAAAAAGAAAAGAAATACACACAATATACTTAATCAGAGTTCCTCAACTTGTCCCCCTTAAGTTCTACCTATAAATCCGTTATGTACAGCTGTGGGATAGATTGTCTAAAAGTATAGCCTTGAATGTCTCTTTCCTGCTCAAGATCCCTTAAATTGCCTCCTGTGTCCCAAATAAAGTCCAATGCTTTAGTTTGGTGTTCTTGGCCTTTTATGTTCTGTCCTCAGTTGATTTTCCATGTGTTCCTTCCACTAATCCTAATACATCTTAAGTCTTCTGGTAAATCCAACTGCTTGCAATTTTCAGCATGCTTCCTGGCTTCCACTTAGTGTATTCCCATCTTTTCAGAGGGTTTTCTGTGCTTTCTCTACCTGTTGAAGCTCCATATATTGCTTTTCATCCAGCTGCAGAACCTTACCTGTCTCATCTGTGGAGGTTCCTCCTTCTAGCACCATTGTGTGATTTGTTTTTACAAACTTTTGTTCATTAACTCATTTGTTCATTTATTCAGTAAATCTGTATTGAAGTCAGATAGGAAAGCTACTACTGTCACTTACCTCATTCTCTCCTAGGCTTACTGCTGGTGAGAGGTAAAAAACAAGTTTTCTCAATCTGGGTGAGCAGACCCGTCTGAGGTTGCAAGAGGTTTGCAGGGACAGGTGTGTGGGGCCATGGATTGAAGTGCAGAGTCGGAGAAGCCTGAAGGGGAAAGAGGTGTGGGGAGCCTGTGGTTCTGAATCTGCTTTTTCCAAGTTGGTATTGTACTCTGTGCGTAGTGGCAACCTTTGGTTACATTTCTTAGTTGCCTAGTGAAAATATTAGGTGGGGGGGTGGTGGTCGTGGTGATTGGGACTCAGTAGAATAGTTCATAAATTGTATGCTAAAATTAAGCACCACGTTTTGTTTTGTTTTTGCTTTTGTCTTGGGCTCTTAGATGTATTTTTTTCAAAGTGAAAGTATCAGTCTTTGTGGTTCGAAATGAGACAAGCTTCTGTGATACTTTATATTGAAGATATCTACAACATTTTGCACATTGTTGAGACTCCTTTTCTTAACAATTGCCTGTGTCCTTGAGTTTTACTGTGCCAAACTCCTGTTAACTTTGATGAACACTATAAAATTAGATCTGTTATGGGGCAAAGAAGCCAGGTGAAAGGATTTTAGTTGTTGCTCTGATGTTGAAAGACAAAATTTTATGGCATATTTATTTGTTTATTTATTTATTAGTATTTTATTTATTTATTTCACAAGTAGGCAGAGAGAGAGGGGGAAGCAGGCTCCCTGCTGAGCAGAGAGCCCGATTCGGGCCTCGATCCCAGGACCCTGAGACCATGACCCGAGCTGAAGGCAGAGGCTTCATCTAGCGAGCCCCGCAGGTGCCCCTGGCATATTCATTTAAATAGTTGTTTTGTTTTTGTTTATTTTGTTTTTTCCCTGAGTTTGGAAACTGCTTCTGTGAGTTTATAAACAGTGTTCGGTAGTCCAGGTCATGAAGTACTAGAGTAGCTGGCATGTTCTAGAGGAAAATTTCAGCCATGTAAGTAAGCCCTGTTTTGCCTCTCCAAGATGGAGCCCACTACTCCCCAAGTCACATTCCCTCTCCCGTGCAGTTGGGATGCAAGCACGTAAATTCAGTTTGGTGTCAGATGCATCCAAGAGAGACTGCATGTTCATGTTTGAAGGATTTCTTAGATCTAAGACCATCTTCCTGAATATGAAGAAAGAATTAATGTTCTTAGAAGGAAAATTTGTTAAGACTTCTCCTGATAGGTGTAAGCAGTCTTTAACCATCTTGGGACTCCTAAAATACTCTACTTTTAGACCTGGAGTTGTGATAAAGATGAGTAGTTAGGCATCAGAGCCAGACTGCCTGGGTTCACATACTAGTTCTGCCACTTTAACTAGAGTGTGTCCTTGAACAAGTTTCTCAACTGCTTTGTGTCTTAGTTTTCTCTGCTGGCAAGTGAAGATCATTAAATTCCTCACTTAGTGTGTTAGTGATAAAAACCAGACACATAGTCCATTGTTGGTTCAGTGATTATTACTTGAAAAGATGATTTTGCTTCCTATGTAAAATAAAAATAAGCAACAAATATGAAATCTTTCCAACTTCCTGCCCCATTAGCCATAAACTTACAGGCAGTCCTCATCCTTAAGTAGTCAGCGTTTTCATTTCTCAGAAGACAGAAGAGGATTTGTGAGCAGCATTGAGCCCACCTGAGATTTGATAGTTGAAGTGGCTTTTCCCTTCGTTTCACTTTGTCATATTCAGAATCTCAGCTCTAGTACTGGAAAAGGATTTAATGTAGGATTTAGGGCCTTGTGTAGGGCAGGAGGGATACAAGAATAAAGGGTAAAGATAAAGAGATCCTTTGTGCTAATGTAGTACAGGGCCTAGGTTTGTTAGGGAAAAAATGATGTTAGGGAGAAAAGTGAAAAGGGAAGAATCAAGAGAAGAATCAAAATAAGATTCAGAAACAGGCTTTTTGTGAAAAGCTCAAGAGCATTACCGATTATGTTGCCTGGATACCTAACCTATTTTCAGTGTTGGGGAAACATCAGGAGAGGTAGGATCATGACTTGGATTGGTTGAGATAATTACTTTTTTTTCTAAGAACTCTTCTAGCTCTAAAATGTCTATATTTTTATTTATATTCCTCTCCCCCATAAAGCCTCCAAATAATGATAATCTATAAGAATCTTGAAAAATTAGGAACCGAATTTATAAAATACATTCCTCCTTTTAAGAGTATAGTTAACTTCTAATAATTAACCTTAAATAGGGCAAAAAAAAATTAGTAAGAATAAAATGGTTTTTCTCTTTTTCATATTCTCTTCCTAGGAGCATTTATTCTTTCAAATAGTTATATAATTTTTCAGGGAAAAGGGGTGGAATTATTAAAAGATGGTTATGAAATAGCTGATGGGCATCTTAAAATTCTTACATAAGAGATATTAGTATTGTGTTTTTATACAACTTAGCCAGGATTAATGAGCATAACATTTGCTTCATTTATAAATTAATTTGGACACTTTTTACACTTCATTATCCATTCTGTGTAAATTTTTTGATGAGTTAGTTTGCTTAAGGCAACACTAAGCTTTCTCATTCATGGAGAATCTAGTTAGCCCTTTGGTTTATCTCATGGGTAGAGCATAAAGTACTTGACAAAATTTGATCTGACAGTTTTACAGTTATGTAACACAGAACAGAAGCTTAAAAACAACAAAAAAGAGGGAGAAGTGAGTGATTTATCATAGCAACCTATGTTTCTCTTTAGACCCTAACCATTTTTCTCTTGCCTTTAAACTATAGTAGACCCACCATAAGGCTAGTAATTTACAGTCATAAGTTAACCAATATTTTTTTATAAACAATTACAAACGTTTAGAGGTGAAAAGGTCCTTAGGATTATCTTGTCCAGTTGCATCACATTATCAATGAGAATACAGAAGCTTAAAGAGGGTAAGTAACTTGCCCAGGGTCACTGATTTAGCTAGTGGCAGAGCTGACCGAAGAACTAGGGTCATACATAGAATTCCAATTCCAATTGCTCTTTTCTTTTGTAATATGTGAATAGAATATTTAATAACAAGGGAATTATTATAATAGCTTATGAAATATTTCATATAACCATGACAAGTAAGATTTTGCATATTGAGTAAAAATGATAATATTGGAAGGTATAGTCAATTGTTTGGATTCCTGTTCTTTTAGCCCTACTAGTGGTATGACATTGTTTCTTCATCTGTAGATTGGGGCTAATAGAAATATCTCACTGTCTTTTCAATGTGGCTCTCTCTTTAAAGTGTGGTATATGGTCACTTCTCAGTAAATGTTACTTGCTATTGTTAACTGATTTGTAATAATTTCTAATTCTTTCATCTTCAATTAATTGCTATCATGTAATCATTTAGCCAATGAAACTGAACATTGAGAGCAACTGGTAATAAAAGTAATGGATTTAAGGACAGACTTGCAACCCAAAAACATTTTATTTTTTATTTTTTTTTAAAGATTTTATTTATTTATTTGACAGAGATCACAAGTAGGCAGTGAGGCAGAGAGAGAGAGAGAGAGAGAGAGGGAGAGGAGGAAGCCGGCTCCCTGCTGAGCAGAGAGCCCGATTCAGAGCTGGATCCCAGGACCCTGGGATCAGGACCTGAGCCGAAGGCAGAGGCTTTAACCCACTGAGCCACCCAGGCGCCCCCAAAAACATTTTAGAAGGAGTGTATGTTGAGGGGGAGGCTTTGGAATTGAGAAATATTTTCTTATTTTTATTTTATTTTTAAAGCTTTTATTTATTTATTTGACAGAGAGATCACAAGTCGAAAGAGAGGCAGACAAAGGGGGAGAGGGAAGCAGGCTTCCCGCTGAGCAGAGAGCCCATGTAATGCAGGGTTTGATCCCAGGACCCTGGGATCATGACCTGAGCTGAAGGCAGAGACTTAACCCACTGAGCCACCCACACGCCCCTCTACTTCTTTTCATTTTAAAAACTATGATGCTATAGTTTTTTAAACTGAATTCAGGGGTCACAACTACTTAGTGGCATTTCTCTCCTCAGTAATGCTCTTTATGCAAATTTCAAAGCTTTTAAATTGTTGGACTGTGGGAAAACAATTATTTCATTTTGTGTAAGTATGTGAATAATAATATATTATTTAGTAATTTAATATTTAAAAATTTTAAAAATAATAATTATTTTATAAATAAAATAGTTATTTAATAATATAAGCCCAGAGACAATTATTTTTCTGTTTAAAAATGGCCATCTGAAGAGGTTTAAGAATGAAAGATAATGAATTTCTGTTTTTACACTTTATTTAATTTAGTCATGTACTTGCCTTTGATTTATAATAGTATTTTCTTATGGTGAGCACTGCTATACCTATGGTGAAATGTTTTCTAAAATGTGCTGACACACTGGTGATTTAGGAGATTTTCTAAGTGGTACTCAGGTGAACATTTAAATGATGATAGTTAGAAATTTTAATGCTGATTAGGAAAATGTATAATCTAATAGATCACATTGGTGATTTTATAGTTAAGGATGAATAAAATGTTTCTTAAAAAGTGAACTGAGGGGCGCCTGGGTGGCTTAGTGGATTAAAGCCTCTGCCTTTGGCTCAGGTCATGATCCCAGGGTCCCAGGATCGTAGTTGGGCGCTCTGCTCCACAGGGAGCCTGCTTCCTCGAGGAACCCTCTCTCTCTCTGCCTGCCTCTCTGCCTACTTGTGATTTCTCTCTCTCTGTCAAATAAATAAAATATTAAAAAAAAAAAATAAAGTGAACTGAGAGGGCGCCTGGGTGGCTCAGTCCTTAAGCTTCTGCCTTCCACTCAGGTCATGATCCCAGGGTCCTGGGATCCAGCCCTAGTCAGGCTCCCTCCTCAGTGGGAAGCCTGCTTCTCCCTGTCCCACTCCCCCTGCTTCTGTTCCCTTTCTCGCTGTCTCTCTATCAAATAAATAAATAAAATCTTAAAAAAAAAAAAGAAAAGAAAAAGTGAACTAAGGTTCTCCTACGTTGCTACAACACGGATAACCTTAAAACCACTATGCTAAGTGAAATAAGCCATGCACAAGGGGACAGCTATTGTGTGATTCCACTTACAAAGTTCCTGGATTAGGCAAATTCATAGAGACAAAGAATAGAATGGTGGTTAGTAGGGGATGAAGGAAGAGGGGATGGAGTGGTGATTGTTTAGTGGATACAGAGTTTCTACTTGGGATGGTGAAAAAGTTCTGGAAACCAGAGAGTGGTGATGGTTGTACAACAGTGGGGGTATTCTTACTGCCACAGAATTATAAATCTAGGAATAGTTAAAATGCTGTGTCGTATGCATATTTACCATATTAAAAAAGAGGAGGGGAGGAAAGATGGAGAGAGCTGTGTGTATATTTTCAAAGAAGTGAATTGAGGGGCGCTTGACTGGTTCAGTTGGTAGAACATTTGACTCTTGATCTTGGAGTTGTGAGTTCAAGCCCCACTTTGGGTGTAGAGCTTACTTAATAAAGAAAATTAACAGAAGTGATTTGAGAAATACATTAGTTAAATAGTGAAAGAGGCATTTAACACCCTAGGAAAAATGTTAATGGTGGTATGTAAATTATTGAAGGTTGGGCAGCTTTAGGATAGAGGACAGATCAATGGCTTAGGGAGGCCTGCTCTTGTTTCTGACTCACTCTGCTGTGGACTAGCCACACATGACTCTTCCCTGAAGCGTAGTAGATAAAAAACCAGGACGTCCGAGACTGTTAACTGCTTTAAAATTGTCTTACTCTGGGCTGGATCATTGGGCTCTTTATTCAGATCACCTACTTTGCCCATTTATTAGAATTATCTTACAATAATGGAACCAAAAACATGCACTTAAAACGTGACATTAGCAGTTAAAATCTTTAAGAACTGTAATTATCATAGTAACAGTAGATGAAAAAGAAAGAAAATCACCAAAAACTTGCTGTTCAGTCCAATTTTTTCCTTCTTCATCATTTTGTATTCTTTATCTAGAATGCCATATTATTTTTGTATGACTATAATCAACTGTGCTTTTGTAGGCTAAGTTTTTGACAGACTTCAAACATTAAGTTTTATCCTTTAGATTATGATTACTGTTAGCAAATGAAATTTTTATTTTTATTACTTAAAAAAATTTTTTTTTAAAGATTTTTAGGGGCACCTGGGTGGGTGAGTCAGTTGGGTGTCCAACTCTTGGTTTTGACTCAGGTCATGATCTGAGGGTAGTGGGATCAGCCTGGTCGTCCCTCTCCTCTGCTCCTCCCCTGCTCGCTCTCTCTCTTTCTCTCAAATGAACAAATCTTTAAAAAAAAAATTGAAAGATTTTTAGGAAATCTCTTCAACCAAGGTGGGGCTTGAACTCAACAACCCTAAGATCAAGAGTCACATGCGCCACCTACTGAGCCAGTCAGGTGTCCGAGCAAATGAAAAAAAAAAATTTTTTTTAGGTAAGCTCGATGCCCAGTTTGGGCTCCAGCGTGGGTCTTGAATTCACAACCCTGAGATCAAGGCCTGAGCTGAGATCAAGAGATAGAAGTGACTGAGCCACCCAGCACCCCAGCAAATGAAATTTTCAAATGTATTTCATTCATAGCTTGTTCTGGTAGCTGATTTTCAAGAGAGTCTTTTGAGTTGGTTTAAGGGAAATGGTGTAATAGTAATCTTTCTTGAGCTTCATCTAGTCAATGGTATGGTATGTTAAATGTCTCAATATTTTACTTGAATTTAAGCTGGGATCTTGTCTGTAAGAGAGTAAAAACAATACATTCTCTTAACTAGCATCCTAATTATGCTTCTTCCATCTACTACTATTTGGTTTATGTTTTTAGTTTTACCTAAAAATTTTTAAAAATTTATTTATTTATTTTAGAGCTTGAGAGCAGGGGGACGGGACAGAGGGAAGAAGAATGCTGAAGCAGATTCTCTGCTGTGCTCAGAGCCCCATGCAGGGCTCCATCCTAGGATCCAGAGATCCTGACCTGAGCTGAATTTAAGGAATTACTCATTATTTTCTATTTCATTGCTTATTTTTAATATAAATGAATGTTTCAAAGTTTTCTTATTTTTAAAGATTTTATGTATTTATTTGAGAAACAGTGAGAAAGAGAGAGAGAAGCATGAAGAGGGAGAGAGGCAAGGCAGATAGAGAGGGAGAAGCACATTCCTGCTGAGCAGGGAACCTGATGGGTCTTGATCCCAGGACCCCAGTTCACCACCGGAACAAAGGCAGATGCTCAACCAACTGAGCCACCCAGGCTCCCCACAAAGTTTTCTTTTGATGTCCATTTTCAATCAGCAGGCTCAAATTGTTCTCTGTCTTGGCATACAACTTTAAGTTTCCTTAAAGTGCGGTGTTAAAATAAGTTTTTTCTATGAGTAAAGAAAGATAACATTTCATATGCTGAAACATTTGTCCTGTGTTGGTTGTTGTAGAGGATGGCATTCCCTGTGGATATGCTGGATAATTGCAGTCATGAGGAATTGGAAAATTCTGCTGAAGATTATATGTCAGATCTAAGGTGTGGGGACCCTGAAAACCCTGAATGTTTTTCTCTTCTCAATGTTACGGTAAGGTGTGCAAAAATGGTTTTTGTCAACCTTTTCCATTGAGTTTACACATGAAATCAGTATCTTATTTTTTAATCATTTAAAAATGTTAACTGATCACTTTGGAAATTTGCATCAGAAGACTGTTCAGTAAAATGGTTAAGTACTGATTGGTTAGTACAGCAGCATGATCAAGTCTTAAAAGACACTCTATAGGTTATTGCTTAATATTTATATTTTGCCTTTAAAATTACATATAAGTTTTGCTGACATGCATTACTATATTTGACCTATCTAAATTAAATTTACTTTAGATTTGGAATTTGTGATTTTAGAAATTTTTTTTTACTATTATAAAAGTTTATTTAACAAAAAAAGTTCAATATGAAAATGCACACGGACCTGATTTTTATATTGTAGTAGAACAGGTACTGTGGAGAGGGGACATGTGGAAGCCGTTGATTCTTCTGATGAACACATCTATTGTATATACCCGTTCTAAGGCTTCTAACATGATGATACTATTTCCTCATATTACCACCATTCCGATATTGTTCTGGTGCCCACTGGTTGTCATGTCCACACATTCATCTATCACAAGATTCATAAATGGATCGAACTCCCACAATATTCCTTGGACATGTCTGCCACCATTTAATTTCATTGATAATTTCTTGTCCATAAATTTTTTCAACTCGGGAGAGTGAGCTTTGCTCATGGGGTCTACTTGGGGAGTTCAAAGATGCCTCCAAACAGAATTCGTGGCATCCCTTGGGCTCTCGTGGTGGGCCTGGCCTAGAAATTTTTTAATAAAAAAATAATCAAAACATTGAATAACACATTTTCGTGTCACAAATCTTCCTTTTTCTATCAAACTTCCTAATTAGTAAGCATGATCTATTGTGATAGAAGGATTGTTAACATTCCACTGTGAACCAGATAGTTCTCTAGCCTCTCTAGGCCTCAGAGTTTTCTCCTAGAAAATGCTGTTTATTTTTATTTATTTATTTATTTATAGAAAATGATGTTTATAGGCTTCTTTAAAGTCTGTTCTTCTATAGGCACCATATTTTATAATTACCTGAATTGTAATTTCTGTAAATGGGGAATTATGGTCAGATTAATGAAGGTAGAAAAATCTTAAGTCTTAAAATCTTATGTATCTCAGTGTAAAAACAAAGGTACCTTTCTGATGTCTTTTACTATAAAATGGAATCCCCCCCCCCGCTGAAGTTGTCTGAATAACAGAGGATAAACTATAGTTGTTTTTTAATGAGTTTATGTACCATATCATGCCTTTGTTTTTATTCAAGTGTGTGGCTAGAGCATAGTAGTAATACTTGTTGAAATAAACTTAAATTTTTTTATAATAAAGTTTAAATAAACTTAAACTTAAATTTTTCCCCCAAGATAGTAAAATTCCTGCAAAAAGTAAGTCTGATTTACTTTTTTTTTTGATACTAGAAATATCTTCTATGAAATTAAGTTACATAATTAGCATTAATGTAGAGAAAGTTTAATATTTTGGTAGAAGCATGGTGTTTTGTCCAATATTTTTTTAACAGACTTCACTAATCTCTAATCAATTGTCATTTCAGATTCCTATTAGCCTGTCAAATGTAGGCTTTGTACCTCTTTATGGTGGAGATCAGACTGAGAAAATTCTTGCTCTTTTTGCACCTGAGGACTCACTCACAGGTCTCTTTTCTGCTTAATCTTTATCAATTGAGGAACTTTTCTCCGAACAGTTATTAAAAAGTAGCTGTATGAGGGGCGCCTGGGTGGCTCAGTGGGTTAAAGCCTCTGCCTTCGGCTCAGGTCATGATCCCAGAGTCCTGGGATGGAGCTCCCGCTTTGGGCTCTCTGCTCAGCAGGGGGCCTGCTTCCTCCTCACTCTCTGCCTGCCTCTCTGTCTACTTGTGACCTCTGTCAAATAAATAAATAATATCTTTAAAAAAAAAAAGTAGCTGCATGAAAGAATTTAAAAAACTGTTTCAAACTAAATTTTGGTAAATAAAATTTTCACTTGCTTATAATTAAATGTTTAATGTGTGAAATAAGATAAAGTGGTATAAAATGGGGCCACATTGTATAATAAAGTGTGGGTATATTTAAAGTTACCTGTATAAACTTTTTCAAATAATAATAAATACGGTAAAGCTTAAGTGTTAATAATCATTTATTCTCTTTTAGCTGTGGCACTTTACCTTGCTGATCAGTGGTGGGCTATTGATGATATTGTGAAAACATCAGTCCCTTCTAGAGAGGGGCTTAAGCAGGTAACAAGATCTTATAATTTAAAAGTGTTTTTTCTGAGATCATTTCACAGTATTGTTTCCCATAGACATTGATAGTTGTTGAAATTATTGAGTACTTCTCCATTTTAGTATAACCAGGTTGTATTAAACCATTTGAGTTTCATTGTTGTGATGAAACTAGTAGTCTGATTGGGCTTCCTCAATATTACGTGGTTCTAAAAGTATCAGAGAATTGGGTGATGAAGAGCCAATACCTATGGGTCACTTGAACTGGAGTGACCTGTATTGACATTAGCTTCTGATTTTCTCACAGGGTAGAGAAAAAGTCGTTCTGTCTGTATATTTGCCAAGGTTCTCTGTCTGTAGGAGAGACTGACCAGAAAACTTCCCTGTCAGTAGGGCCATGTCAGGTGGTCTATTCAAGTGTTCTAATCAGTGGACCAGAAGGGAAAACCTTAGTAGCATACTGCCAGACTTTCTCCTTTTTCCTGCCCCAGTCATCATTTTATCGTTTACTTAGAGAAAGACACAGTGGCATGCTGATCATTTCTGCCTGCCACAGTTCTGAATGGGAGAACAATCTGTGAAAGGCAGAATTAAGAAGCAAAGAGCATTATGAGCGAACATGATGAAAAGTAGTACCCAAGTGTTCAAACGATCAACTGCACATGTATACCATGAAAAACAAGCTAAAAGAGCATATAGGAAGATGATTGGGCTTTAGTTAATTAGAAGTAAAACCAAGGTAAGCAAAAAAGCTAATAAAAACACTTAAGCTTTTATAGGCAAAGCCCCCACAGTCTTAGCAACAACTTCACTTCATTGAGTTCTGTAATATCTGCAAGTCCCAGTGGAGAGATTAAGGATGTGGGGCAGGAGAGGACTAGAATGGCCAGAGTGCCCAAAATTGCATTAGATCAGTCTTTTCCTTTAGTTGTTCCTGTGGTATGAAATTTAGGGGAATGCCATGGCTTTCTTCAAATTTTTTTTTAGGCTATGTGGCTCCAGGGTATCAAAGTCTAGTCTTTGGCTGTGGTCATCTCAGGATGAAGAAGAATTTTATACTGGTCAGAGCTGTTCAGGGAAGGAATGGGTTGTCGTGAAAGCTAGTGAACTTTGTCATTTCCTATGTTGTTTGGTATCTGACATCCTGTAGTGTGTAGTATGGTTATGGTGAGAGTGGAGTATGTATAGTTAATGCTTTTTTCCCCCTTTACTCACCTAATTAGAGGGCACTCTTGTGCTTCTTTAAGGAGACTTGGAGAAATAAACTTTATGGATAGAACTCTTGTTTTTAGTGATGAAAGATGTCTATGGGGAAAACTCTATCATTTGATGTCAGAAAGTTGGTGAGGGGGTCCCAGTGACCATGTGGCCTTTCATGTAGGAATTGAGGCTCTGCTTCCATTCTGTGATTGCCCCAAGTTTGTTTTTATCAGATTTGCTTGTGCCACTGTCATCACTCATATGATCTAGCAAGAAGGGTCTGTGGGTTTGTGTGTGGAGTGAACTGGCAGTTCCTTATAGTTACACCACTAGGACATGACTGTTAAATGAAAATTTTACCTGGAAAAGATGAGAAAGGCCTTGCTCACCAAATAAGGTAATTATTCTTAAAGTCTTAGAGGATTACATGAAGCTCCCCCCTCTGCCCCCACTTTTTATTTACTATTGAGGCTAAAGAAGTGAAAAAGTTGAAGCAGTAGAGGTGGTGGGGCAGCAGTTAGCTTGGGGGGAGACCCAAGATCTGGGCAACTGGAAGAAAAAAGAACACACTTGAACACTGAGGAAGAGATACAGGGCATTGGTACATTAGAATCTCATTTTACCTGTTCTAGAATTTTGCTGAGACAGTATTTCACATATGTGTTTGTAGAAATGGATTATTACTCTTATGAATGATGGGTCTCATCTGTGTGATGCAGGGTTTAAGAAATCATTTTGAGTGTATTCAAAGTGCTTTGAATACTAGTCTGAGGTGTGGAAGCAGGGAGCAAGGTAGGTAGCATTCTGAATGGATATATATTGTAACTGTTGTGCCTGGTGTCTGACTCTCTTTCCAGGTGAGAACTCTTGGGGAGAGAGTGGTTCTGTATGTT
This sequence comes from Neogale vison, assembly GCF_020171115.1. Taxonomy (NCBI): domain Eukaryota; kingdom Metazoa; phylum Chordata; class Mammalia; order Carnivora; family Mustelidae; genus Neogale; species Neogale vison. Next base: position 215,876,652 of record NC_058091.1, read on the forward strand.
CTGAATCGAATTATTTATAGAAAACAGGAAATGGAGAGAAATGAGATACCATTCCTGTGTCACAGCAGTACTGATTACGCCAAGATTCTTTGGAAGAAAGGAGAGGCCATTGGGTTTTATTCAGTTAAGCCTACAGGTGAGTCTTTAAAAGTTATTTAAATTATTTATTATGGAAACCTCCTTTTTAGACCCCATACCATATTGGTATCTTTTTGAGTGACTCTTTAGAGTTTAAATTGAGGTGATTTTACTTAATATTTCTTGGGAGTATTTCTACCTTTCTCTGTAAATGAGGGTTGTTAGGAAAGTCTTGAAGAACAAAACAAAAATAAATGTTTGACAGAGGGTAAGATTTCTTCATGTATGTACAAAGAAAGTTGTGCGTTGAGCCTCCTGTTTGACTGTCTTGACACCCTACCACATCCTTCCCTTTATTTAAAGTGGTTGATTCCTGCTGTTGTCACTGTTCTGGGCTGCTTTTAAAATAGTTGTCTACCCTTGGACCAAATGCGTAGCCTTTGTCTCCCTCACATGGCTGATTCAGTCTGGCTTATTAAGGGCAGCTTTGCTGATTACCATGAAACACAAAATAATATATTTAGAGAATTCAAATAGCTTTGAAACTGTTAATCTATAAAGTTTGGATTTTTTTTAATTCTTTTTTTTTTTTTTTGTAATAAACATATAATGTATTTTTATCCCCAGGGGTACAGGTCTGTGAATTGCCAGGTTTACACACTTCACAGCACTCACCATAGCACATACCCTCCCCAATGTCCATAACCCCACCCACCTCTCCTGACCCCCCTCCCCCAGCAACCCTCAGTTTGTTTTGTGAGATTTAAGAGTCACTTGTGGTTTGTCTCCCTCCCGATCCCATCTTGTTTCATTTATTCTTCTCCTACTCCCCCAACCCCCCACGTTGCATCTCCACTTCCTCCTATCAGGGAGATCATATGATAGTTGTCTTTCTCCAATTGACTTATTTCACTAAGCATGATACCCTCTAGTTCCATCCACATCGTTGCAAATGGCAAGATTTCATTCCTTTTGATGGCTGCATAGCATTCCATTTAAAGTTTGGATTTTTGATCCTAAGACCCAACTATACACTATTCCTAAAAGATGGGTGGTTCATTTTGCGTTACCTATTTTCCTGCCATTTCTGCTCCCTAGGGGTACTGGAGCCAGAAAGATTTAACTTGCTTTGATACATGTATACATATACCCTACACCTTATAACCACCACAAAACAAAGTTGGCCTTTTCTGTACCTTGACCAGAAGACCTTTCGTAGAGAACACTCACATTATTTTCAGCCTTTCTCACATTTTACACCTTCCATATTCAGCCCTTTTGGTCAGATCAAGTCTAAAGAGGATACTGAATTCATTGTTGGTATACAGAACAGTTGTGACTGATGCCTTAATCACATAATTAGTACACACTTAAGAATTAGTAAATTAAAAAAAAAAGAATTAGTGCATGCAGTTGGTGAAAAGAAGGTCACTTTTTCTCAAAAATAAAAAACGGAGATCTTTATACTTTAAACTGGTTTGCTGTTTTATCTTTTTCCAAGATTCATTTATTTAGTGTAGAGGGAGAGAGATTGCACACCTGGGGGCAGGGGTTAGAGGGAGAGAGAGAGAGAGTCTCAAGCAGACTCCCTGATGAGTACAGAGCCTGACTTGGGGCTCAATTCATAGCCCTAAGATCATGACCTCAGCGGAAATCAAGAGCTGAAGTTTCAGACAACTGAGCACCCAGTTACTCCAGCTGATTTGCTGTTTTAATAAATACTTTGGTTCTCCTCTCTTTTATTCTTGTATAAATTTGAAGTAGAATCAATAATTTATGTAATTCAGAAAGATCATTATACAGTGGCAGGAAAATAATGTTGGTTAAATAGAAGCATTTCATAAAAGGCATCAGTTTTTTTTAATGTTTTAATTAGTTTGGGGTTGAGATATGTTTTAATTGCATTATGCTTTATGTTATACAAGGTAATTCCTAAGGTAATTGGAAGATTCCCCCTCTCCCCCCCACTTCTCATACTGGCTCCAGGGGAGTTCTTACTGAAACTAGCTCATAAATGTTTGGAGCACGTATTAGTCTGTACTTATTTAGAGCTTAAAGTTACACAGTTAAAGGGCATAGCATTCATCTTCAGTATTTCTGATCAGTACTTGATCCAAGAGTGTGCTTCTCTTTCTGTCATGTGCTTTTTAGGACTCCTTCTTTCCTCTATGACCTGTCCTCTATTTTTGCTTGTTGTGGTAGTTAACTAAATTTTATATCCTTGAGTTTCCAAGTGCTACTTGTCTACCACTTTTAGCCCCTTCCATACTTCTCTACCAATTGCATTACCTTCTTACTGCTTATTTTAGTTCTTTCCCACTTTAAGCTCTGGCTGTCATCTATCAGATAACAGTGGAATTAGGTGTCTTTATACTAGCCTTTGAATTAATAACCATTTAATTCAGTCTAGAAGCATTTTTTAAAAGGAAACCCAGATGTACAATATTTTGAAAAAATTGTCCAAAACAAATACTAAAACATTTTGTGGTAGAAGTATTCCTAATATATGTTTCAGGGGAAAAAAACTGTACCAGTAACAAAAAGATTAAATCTTTATTAAACAGATTTGGCATTGAATGAGAGCCTTATGGTGTAACTTACTATTTATGATTTTTAAATCAAATACCAAATCATTATGTTGGGATCATCTTTGGGATGTAAAAAAGAGTTTTGATGTATAAAAGGAGACTGTTGGTGTCAAATCCCATTACAGTACAGTTAAATTTAAGAAACTACATAAGTTCTTTTTAGCCTGAATTAAAGAGATCACTGTGGGGGACATAGAGATGTTTGTATGTTTTTGGGTTAGGTAGATGTCAAATTATTAAAAATAGTTCTTTACAGTAGATTGTTGTATGAAATCTGGTACCTGACTCTGAGGGAGCTCACAGAATTGATTAATGTCATCATAACTAAAGGTTTTCTGGTCTCTTCTATGGTTGTTAAGCACTTTGATCTATAAAAAAATGGAATAGGATTAATGCTAAACCTTGTCTCCTTCTGGTATTAAGTAATTTTCACTCATGGAATCATAAACCAAAAAAAAGTGAGTTCCATTTGTTTCATAGGAGATGTCTGTTTATATTTTTATACAGGTATGCTTTTGCAGTGAAGAACGGTTGGATAATAAATGTGTAATTCAGGTATAAAAATATATTACATCAGGATAACATTCTGTAGAATAAGTACAATAGAAATAGAAGTTCAAGGGCGCCTGGGTGGCTCAGTGGGTTAAGCCACTGCCTTCAGCTCGGGTCATGATCTCAGGATCCTGGGATCGAGTCCCGCATCGGGTGCTCTGCTCAGCAGGGAGCCTGCTTCCTCCTCTCTCTCTGCCCGCCTCTCCACCTGCTTGTGATCTCTGTCTGTCAAATAAATAAATAAAATCTAAAAAAAAAAAAAAGAAAAAAAAAATAGAAGTTCAAGAAAAAGGAACATAAATTTTTTTTTTCAAGATTTTATTTACTTGACAGAGAGTCAGATAACAAGTAGGCAGAGAGGCAGGCAGAGATAGAGGGGAGAAGCAGGCTCCCTGCTGAGCAGAAAGCCCGATGCAGGGCTTGATCCCAGGACCCTGAGATCATGACCTGAGCGAATGGCAGAGGCTTAACCCACTGAGCCACCCAGGCGCCCCGGAACATTACAAAATTCTTGAGTGTTAAGGAGGTTAGTTCAATAGTAAAGGAATAGTTTGTTCAGTGGATGATGAGGGTCATCAAAGTAATAGTTTTTAGGGTCCATTTGATACATTTAGAAGAGTGATAATATAAATTTTATCTTTAATATTGTTTGTTAATTGAAAAGAGAAAAATAGGGACGCCTGGGTGGCTCAGTTGGTTAAGCAGCTGCCTTCGGCTCAGGTCATGATCCCAGGGTCCTGGGATCGAGTCCCACATCGGGCTCCTTGCTCGGCAGGGAGCCTGCTTCTCCCTCTGCGTCTGCCTGCCTCTTTGTCTGCCTGTGCTCGCTCGCTCTCTCTCTCTCTGTCTCTGACAAATAAATAAATTAAATCTTTAAAAAAAAAAGAAAGAGGGGCGCCTGGGTGGCTCAGTGGGTTAAGCCGCTGCCTTCGGCTCAGGTCATGATCTCAGGGTCCTGGGATCGAGTCCCGCATCAGGCTCTCTGCTCAGCAGGGAGCCTGCTTCCTCCTTTCTCTCTCTCTGCCTGCCTCTCTGCCTACTTGTGATCTCTCTCTGTCAAATAAATAAATAAAATCTTAAAAAAAAAAATAAATAAATAAAATAAAATAAAATAAAAAGAAAGAAAAAAAAAGAGAAAAATAGTGTATTTACATAGAGCATCATGACAGACACCGTGTTTACTAGATCACAGTTAATACCGCCAGATCAGTATCATGGACTCCTGATCTCTAATGTACTGAGAGGGGCATAACATCTTTATTTTTTTTTTAATTTCTTTTCAGCGTAAGAGTATTCATTGTTTTTGTACCACACGCAATGCTCCATGCAATACGTGCCCTCACCACCTTGTTCCCCCAACCTACCCCCCCGCCCCTTCAAAACCCTCAGGTTGTTTTTCAGTGTCCATAGTCTGTCATGGTTCACCTCATAACATCATTTTTGGTATTTTTGTCCAAAACCCATAACCTTAATTTTGTAATGAGAGGACATTAGACAAAGCCAAACTGAAGGTTATCTACAAAATAACTGATAGTAATCTCTAAAAGTGTCAAAATCATGAAAGACGAAGGTGGAGTAATTATCAAAGACCAGAACTAAAAAGATACTAAACTAAATCAAGTGTGAAATCCTGATTGGATTCTGAAACAGAAAAAAAGCGTTAGTGGCAAAATTGGTGAATTTTGAATAAGGTCTGTAGTCAGTAGTACTTTGTCAATATTCATTTTCCTGTTTTGATAATAGTACTTTGGTTGTTTAAGATGTTAACATTAGGGAAGCTGGATGAAGGGTATATGGGCCTCTGTGTATATTTGTGACTGTTTTATGAGTCTAAAATTTTAAGATAGTTTCTTAAAAGTTAAAAGTGGATCGTGGAGGCAAGTCACAGGGCTGCTTTTTTTCTTTGCAGTCTAATAGGGCTATTGTGCTCTAAACAATGTACACATTAAACTTTGATTAAAAACTAAAAGTGGGGGCGCCTGGGTGGCTTAGTGCGTTAAAGCCTCTGCCTTCGGCTCAGGTCATGATCTCAGGGTCCTGGGATCAAGCCCCACATCAGGCTCTCTGCTCAGCGGGGAGCCTGCTTCCCCCTCTTTCTGCCTGCCTCTCTTCCTACTTGTGATTTCTGTTTGTCAAATAAATGGGTAAAATCTTAAAACAACAACAACAACAAAAAAAAAACACCTAAAAATGAACATTTAGAAAAGTGGAACTATATCCAGAATCTTATCAGTGTCTACTGCAAAACTGGCTGAACTTTTTAAGTCCTCACAGGATCTGTAATGATAAAAGGGCTGTGCTAACTATGGAATTGCTAATGAGAAATATCACATGCAGCTGAAAAGCGGGAAGCCCCTTTGTTAATTCAATTTGTATTATAAAATTTGGAAATTTTATTTTATTTTATTTTGATTTTATTTATTTATTTGACAGAGAGAGAGCACAAGTAGGCAGAGAGGCAGACAGAGAGAGAGAGGAAGAAGCAGGCTTCCCGCTGAGCAGAGAGCCCGATGCGGGACTCGATCCCAGGACCCTGAGATCATGACCTGAGCCGAAGGCAGTGGCTTAACCCACTGAGCCACCCAGGCGCCCCTAAAATTTGGAAATTTTATAACTCTTTGCCCTATGTCAAGAAATAGAGAAGGTGAAAATTTGTGTAGATCAGATACCAACCACATTTAATATAGATGAGCTGGAGGGAACAAAATTGAGGACATACATTAGCTGTTGTTTTAGAATTGTCCATTATTTACTTTTTTTATTTTTTAAAGATTTTTATTTATTTATTTGATAGACAGAGAGAGATCACAAGTAGGCAGAGAGAGGGGGGGAAGCAGGCTCCCTGCTGAGCAGAGAGCCCGATGTGGGGCTCGATCCCAGGACCCTGAGATCATGACCTGAGCTGAAGGCAGAGGCTTAAACCACTGAGCCACCCAGGCGCCCCTAGAATTGTCCATTATTATCTGGCTTCAAGTATGAACCATCTTGATCTATTCGAAAACCTGTATTTTGTGAAAGCCCAACCAAAGAACTGTACGAAGGAAGCACAGTCTAATAAACAGGTACTGTAAATCATATTGTTGAGTCACAAGGGATTTACAGTCACTGCTAAGAGAAACGTTTTTGGTTTTTGTAATCCTCATTTGAAGTAATTCATAATGAAAGTGTTTTTCCCTCTCATCATTTGCTAGTCAGCTTTTCTTGTGATTTTTAGACTTTTTAACAGAACTATGTCTGTGATCTTTCCTCCTTTTGGACAAATCGCTCATGTCCTATTCACTGAAATTCAGCTCTCTAGCCCTTCTGTTTAAAGATTTTTTTAAAAAGTATATCAAAACTGATATAAAATGATAAAGACTAGTAGTACAGCTAAAGGCAAAACAGTAGAAGTTTGTGTTGAAGAATGAGGTTATATTGTAGGGTCTTGAGTCTGTCTAGGTGTAATCCTTTTTTTTTGAAGGAAATGAGCAAGGAAAGTCCCAGCAACTCTTTGGCTACCTGAAATGTGTCATTTGGAAATGGTTACTTTGTTTGCATGTGAATTTCTAGCCACCTGAAGGGCCACTTGCTTTCCGATAAGCATCTCTTAGGGCTGATGCATTGTCAGTGTAGACACAAAGATAGCTGGTTTTGCATTCCTGTGCCTTCAAAGCACCAAAAATTTTGTGGATGAAACAGGAAATTACAGTCATTAAATAACTACTTATAGTTCAGTTTGATAAATGCTGTATTTGAGGTATCAATAACAGTAGTCATTGAAAAATGGAACAGCAAGTTTTGCCTAGAGGAAGGTGTCATTGAGAAAGTGCTATTTAAAAGTGGCTTTGCTAAATAAATCTTTTTTTTTCTTTTTTAAGATTTTATTTATTTATTTGACAGAGAGAGATCACAAGTAGATGGAGAGGCAGGCAGAGAGAGAGAGAGAGAGGGAAGCAGGCCCCCGCTGAGCAGAGAGCCCGATGCGGGACTCGATCCCAGGACCCCGAGACCATGACCTGAGCCGAAGGCAGCGGCTCAACCCACTGAGCCACCCAGGCGCCCCACTAAATAAATCTTTAAAAAAAATAAATAAATAAAAGTGGCTTTGCCTCCTCTCTCTCTCTGCCTGCCTCTCTGCCTACTGTGATCTCTCTCTGTCTGTCAAATAAATAAATAAAATCTTTTAAAAAAGGGGGGGGGGCCTGGGTGGCTCAGTGGGTTAAGCCTCTGCCTTTGGCTCAGGTCATGATCCCAGGGTCCTGGGATCGAGCCCCACGTTGGGCTCTCTGCTCAGTGAGGAGCCTGCTTCTTCCTCTCTCTCTCTGCCTACCTCTCTGCCTATTGTGATCTCTCTCTCTGTCTTTCAAATAAATAAATAAAATCTTAAAATAAATAAATAAATAAATAAATAATTTTATTTTTTTAAAAGATTTTATTTATTTATTTGACAGAGACAGTGAGAGAGGGAACACAAGTGGGGGTGGGAGAGGGAGAAGCAGGCTTCCTGTGGAGCACGGATCCGGATGTGGGGCTTGATCCTGGAACACTGGGATCATGACCTGAGCTGAAGGAAGACACTTAATGACTGAGCCAACCAGGCGTCCTGGAGGGTCCTCTTATGAAGGGTCTTAAATGCCATAAAGAAGTAAGTTTGGAATTTCACTGGCAAAGGAGCTATCAGTGAATTTTATGTAGGGATAACAAATATTTTAGTGAAGTAATTTTTTTTAAACATTTACTTATTTGAGAGAGAGAGAGTGCACAAGCACGTGGAGTGGCAGAGGGAAAGGGAGAAGCAGGCTCCCCACTGAGCAGGGAGCCCACCGCAGAGCTCAGTCCCCAGACCCTGAGATCATAACTTGAGCCAAAGGCAGATGCTTAACCTACTGAGCCACCCAGGCTCCCCAGTGAGATAATTTTTTGTAGGGCTTTGTGATTGGGTAGGGAAACTGTGTTCTGAAATCAGGGAAGTCTGTTATTTGGGAGCTATTTTAGTAGTCCAGGTGAAAGAAGGACCTACACTAGGAATGTAGCAATAGGGACAGAGACGGAAACAGATTTGAGGGAGATTTTTGGGTGGACAGAGTGCCCTGACTCTAATGTCTGTATGTCCAAAGGGAGGGAGGGTAACCAGTGGTGACTCCTGGGGATTTTGGCTTGGGTGCATAAGTGGGAGGGTGTTAAGATTGGGAATATAGGAGGGGGAGTGGATTTGGTAATACTGGAGTTCAGTTTTGACATGCAAAGTTCTATGACCCTAAGGGACAGTAAGTAGAGATACAATGTTAAGAAGTGTAACTTTGGTCACATGGAGGAGGTTTGGATTTTGACAAAAGTTACTGTAATTAAAAAAAGTTACTGTAATTATATATATATTTATTTATGATTTTATGATTTTATTTTTAACTAATCTCTACACCCAACATGGGGCTTGAACTCACAACTCCTAAGATCAAGAGTTGCAGGCTTCACCAACTGAACCAGCCAGGTGCCTCAGAAGTCAGTGTAACTTTGAAATGTAGATGAGATCAGTCAAAACTCTCTTAAATAAAGTGAGTGTTCATGAATATTGGTGTAAGGATATAAGTTACTGGAAACAGCCTGAGATAACCAAATGTAACTGGAGGGAGTCTGCCAGCAAAAGGTACTATCTGCTGAGATGTGCTCATTGATTTCCTGACAGTTAAAAAGGAAGTGTTAATCTACCAGAAGATAAGAGAAAGGGGAAAGTTAGCTGAGGCTGCCGACTATTGATCAGAGATTTGTGCTTTCTCTTCTGTATTCTAGTCGTTGGTCAGTAACTGTCCAGTCAGGGATTATGTTTTCCTCTCACTTTCACAGCGTAGTGGGGCTGCGTGACTAGTTCTTCCTAAGGTAATGAGAAATGATACGTATGGTGTTGGGTCAAAGTGGTTAAGATTCTTTTCCTCCCATCTGCTGAATGCAGTGGATTGCAAACACCTGGTCTGTGGAGAAGCCATGAGACAGAAGGAACTGAGTTCTGTCAGTTTGGTGGGCCCCAGTGAACCATGTTTCCATTATGTAGATGCTTGTGCCCTCTGCTCGAATCTGGGCTGTCCCTGTGACATGGTTTACCAGTAGAAGGCAGCACAAGTGACACTGTGCTAAACTTTAAGAAGGCCTGAGTGTTTGCATTTTGGTACTGTTAGAAGCTAAATCACTGTGTAAGAAGTGTGACTACTTCAAGACTGCCATGTGGTGAGGAAGCCCAAACAGCTGCATTAAAGAGAATGAAGCTGTGCTTCCTTCCAGCCAGCAGCTGATACAATCTGTATCTCGTGGCAGTGAAGCCGTTTGGACTTTTAGCTGTTTCAGTTTCCCATATATATATATGAAAGTTGTGATAAATAATGAAAATTTTTGTTTTCAGCCGGTACATCTGGGATGATTTGTTGGGCCACAATAGGTAACAAACTGTTCTTGGATGATGGTGCCTCAGAAAGACATCCATTCTGCAGTAGCATCTGTGTGGGACTGTTACCTAAGTAAAACTGAGTCTTATATTAAGCTTTCCATATTGGTTTGTTACAACAGTTGATGTTGATAACTAATTTATAAAGCATCAAGACTGTGATGAGAATACTTGTCTAGTGGTAAATGACAAAGTCTCTCATGTAGGTATAATCACATTATTTGTTTAGAATTCACATTATGCATGTGCTCTGTGGAGATAGTCACCTACCGATGACTTTGTGAGGCATTAAACCGTATTTATGAAGGTGAGGGAAGACATACTCCCCGTGGACAAAGAGGAAATAGTGATTCCATGAAGAGAAAAAGTCACTCAAGTGTGGTAGAATATCTGTGCTTGAATTTGAATAGATCCTGAATAGTTTTGTGAAATTTATACATCTTTCAGAAGCTGTTTTGGAAGATGCTATATAGATAGGGAAGGAAAGAAAAGGGGAAGAAGGTGAGTAGGAGAAAGAGCAAGAGGGAGAAATTGAGAGAGTAATAAAAATTGTGTAGACTCCCTTCATAGAACTTAGATTCTAGAGGAGGAGTTGGTGGTGAATAGGCAAGTAGACAATGCTGTGAAGAAAACTGAAGTAGATAAGGGAGAGTGTGTGTGTGTGTGTGAGTACTGTTTTAAATAGAAAGGTCAGGGTAGCCACCTCTGAAGGAAGTAAGGGGATGATGAGATAAATGAAGTTTCAGGAGAAGAGATTTTGAGGCAAAGAACTGAAATGGAGAAGCCCTGAGGCAGAATTGAGTTCAGGGTGTTTGAGAAATAGCAAGAGGGCCAGGGGCTAAAGTAGAGGGAGTGTGTGATACAGGGATGGAGAAAGGCAGGGCTATATCCTGAATAGTCTTATAGGCCAAGGAAAGGGTTTGAATTTATTCTGTGGGTAATGAGAATTCATTGGGTTTTGAACATGGGCATAACACAATCTGATTTGCCTTCAGAACAGGTAACTAACACTGTTGTGTGAACAACCAGGAGAGGGGATACTGGAATTGAGTTCAATTATTAGTTAAGAGGCTGTTGCCTTGGGAAGAGGTGATGGTGGCTTGGACAAGGGAGATAAGGTAAAAGTCATCATATTTGAGATAGATTATGAATCTAATGATGCAGGATTTCTGATGGATTGTACATGGGATATGAACGAAATGAGTTAAGGATGAATTCTTGACTTTTTGCTGTAAGCAGCTGGGAGGGGGGTGATGAGATTTCCAGAAAAATTCGTCAACTAAGGGAAGATCAGATTTGGGGAGTATCTGTGAAAAATCTGATTATAAATGGCTTATTGGAATGACACATAAATTACTTTTTTGTTTTTTTTTAATTTTAAAAAATATTTTGAATATTTAGAACGTTTTTGAGAGAGAGAGCATGTGTGTGGGGAAAGGCAAAGAGAGGGAGAGAGAGAATCTCAAGCAGACTCCCTATTTAGCACGGAGCCCCATGCAGGGTAATCTCACTACTCGGAGATCATGACCTGAGCTGAAGGCAAGAGCTGGCTACTTAACCGACTGAGCCACCCAGATGCCTCTGTTCTTTTTAAATTTTTAAAAGTTTTATTGAGGTAGTACTCACATTCCATACAATTCATCCATGTAAATTATACAATTCCATTTTTTTTTTTTTAGTAGATTCACCAAATTGTTTAACTGTCATCATTATCAATTTTAGATAACTTTCATCAACCCCAAAAGGAAATCCTGTACTCACTGGCAGTCTCTTTCAGGCTCCCTCGGCACTGGCCTTGGGCGACCAGTAGCTTGTCTCTCTAGATTTCTGTCTCTATAGATTTGTCTGTTCTGGGCATATAAAGGGGATTATACGGTAATTCAATCAGACACAGTAGTTTTTTGTGTCAGGCTTCTTTGACTTAGAATACTCTTTCCAAATGTCATCCCTGTTAGAGCATGTTATCACCACTTCATTCCTTTTTAATGGCCAAATAATATGCCCTGTTGTATGGATGTACCAATATTGTCTTTCATCATTTTTGGGGCTTTTGAATTGTTTCTGCTTTCTGGCTGTTTTAAATAATATTTCTATGAATATTTGCGTACAGGTTTTTGTGTGGATGTCTTTTTATTTCTCTTGGGTATATACCAAAGAATGGAATTGCAGGGTCATATGGTAACTCTTAAGTTCAGTCTTTTGAAGAGTTGCCAAATGGTTTTCCAAAGTGACCGCACCATTTTGCATTCCTTTCAGCAATGTACCAGGATTGCATTTTCTCCACATCCTCACCAACACTTGTTTGGACTTACCTTTTTTTTTTTTTTTTTTGAAGATTTTATTTATTTATCAGAGAGAGAGAGGGAGAGTGAGCGAGCACAGGCAGACAGAATGGCAGGCAGAGGCAGAGGGAGAAGCAGGCTCCCCGCCGAGCAAGGAGCCCGATGTGGGACTCGATCCTAGGACGCTGGGATCATGACCTGAGCCGAAGGCAGCTGCTTAACCAACTGAGCAGTCCAGGCGTCCCTGGACTTTTCTTTTTGATTTTAGGCTGTGTGTATGAAGTGTCATGGCATTGACATTTTCAGTTGTATTTCCTTAATGGCTAAGGATGTCCAGCATCTTTTCATGTGTGTATTGGCCACTCGTATGTCTTCTTTGGGAAAATGTCTGTTTGATCCTTTGCCCATTTTTAATTTGGACTTTTTTTTTTCCCTCCACTTTTCTCCCCCTACCTTTATTGTGGTATAACTGACATTAAAAAGAAAAATTGCCCATATTTAAAATTTAGTTTGTTGTGTTTTGGCATATGTTTACAGCTGTGAAACTATTACCACAATCAAGATAATAAAATAACCATTATCCCTGAAAGTTTCTCTTGCTTCCTGTAACCATTCCTCCTCCCATTATGAATCTCCAAGCAAACACTTTTTTGCTGTTACTATAGAATAGCTTGTTTTTCTGGAATTTTATAAGATGTGATCATTACAGTATATACATTTTTGTTTGTTTTAGCCTGGGTTCTCACTCACCTCAATTATTTCAAAAGTCACATATCATAAAATAAAATTCACTGTTACAGATTAATATTTACTTTATTGGTTTAAGAACACTTAACATTGGGCCACCTGGGTGGCTCAGTAGGTTAAAACCTTTGAGGTCATGATCCCAGGGTCCTGGGATCGAGTCCTGCATGGGACTCTCTGCTCAGCAGGGAGCCTGCTTCCTCCTCTCTCCCTGCCTGCCTCTCTGCCTACTTGTGATCTCTCTGTCAAATAAATAAATAAAATCTTCAAAAAAACCAAAAACACACCAAAGATCTACTCTTAACAGATTTTTTTTAATTTTTTTTTTTTATTTTTAAAGATTTTATTTATTTATTTGACAGAGAGAGATCACAAGTAGATGGAGAGGCAGGTAGAGAGAGAAGGAGGAGGAAGCAGGCTCCCTGCTGAGCAGAGAGCCCGATGCGGGACTCGATCCCAGGACCCTGAGATCATGACCTGAGCCGAAGGCAGCGGCTTAACCCACTGAGCCACCCAGGCGCCCTCTTAACAGATTTTTAAGTGTAGAATATAATATAGAATAACAGTTGACAAACTGTGGAAATAATATTATACAGCAGATAACATAGAATTTACTAATCTTGCATTAATGAAGCTTTAAACCCATTGATTGGCAACTTCCGATTTCTATCTCCCTTGCCCTTGGTGAACACAGTTCTATTTTCTGCTTCTTTGAGTTTGACTAATTTAGATACCTTACATGGTTGGAGTCGTACAGTATTTGTACTTCTGTGGCTGGCTTATTTAACTTAGCATAATGTCCTCAGGGTTCATCCATTTTGTCACGTATTGCAAGATTTATTTTTTAAATGACTGAATATTATTCCATTGTATGTGTATACCACATTGTCTTCATTCACTTATCCATCAGTGGGATATTTAGGTTGTCATAACATCTTGGCTATTGTGAATAATGCTGCAGTGAACATGGGATTGCTGATATCTGAGACCTGATTTCAGTTCTTGGATAATACCCAAAAGTGGGATTGCTATATGATATGGTAGTTCTGTTTTTTATTTTTTTTTAAAAGATTTTATTTATTTATTTGACAGGCAGAGATCACAAGTAGGTGGAGAGGCAGGCAGAGAGAGAGGAGGAAGCAGGCTCCTAGCTGAGCAGAGAGCCCGATGTGGGGCTCGATCCCACATGATCCCGGGGATCATGACCTGAGCCGAAGGGCGAGGCTTTAACCCACTGAGCCATCCAGGCGCCCCTGTTTTTGATTTTTTGAGGAGCTTCCATACTGTTTTCCATAGTGGCTCTACCATTTTGTATTCCCATCAACAGTGTACAAGGGCTCCAGTTTTCCATATCCTCATGAACACTTGTTATCTTTGTTTTTTGTTTTGTTTTGTTTTAGTAATAGTCATCCTGATAGGTGTGAAGTGATATTTTGTTGTTTTGATTTGCATATCCCCATTGGTTGGTGACATTGAACATTTTTTTATATACCTGTCAGCCATTTGTATGTCGTTTTTGGAGAAATACATATTTAAAATTGGGTTTTGATCTGAGGGGTTTGAAGTGGCGGGGGGGTGGGAGGTTGGGGTACCAGGTGGTGGGTATTATAGAGGGCATGGCTTGCATGGAGCACTGGGTGTGGTGAAAAAATAATGAATACTGTTTTTCTGAAAATAAATAAATTGGAAAAAAAGGGTTTTGTCTTTTTATTATTGAGTTATAAGCATTCTTTATATATTTAGGTACAAGTCTCTTGGAGATATAATTTGGAAATACTTTCTCCTATTTATTTATTATTATTTGTGTATTTTTAAAGATTTTTAAAATCTTTTTTTTATAATTTTTTTTAAAGATTTTATTTATTTGACAGAGAGAAATCACAAGTAGATGGAGAGGCAGGCAGAGACAGAGGGAAGCAGGCTCCCTACTGAGCAGAGAGCCCGATGCGGGACTCGATCCCAGGACCCTGAGATCATGACCTGAGCCGAAGGCAGCGGCTTAACCCACTGAGCCACCCAGGCACCCTTTAAAATCTTTTTTTAAAGATTTATTTATTTGGGGTGCCTGGGTGGCTCAGTGGGTTAAGCCGCTGCCTTCGGCTCAGGTCATGATCTCAGGGTTCTGGGATCGAGCCCCGCATCGGGCTCTCTGCTCAGCAGGGAGCCTGCTTCCTCCTCTCTCTCTCTCTCTGCCTGCCTCTCTGCCTACTTGTGATCTCTCTCTGTCAAATAAATAAATAAAATCTTTAAAAAAAAAAGATTTATTTATTTGATTGACAGAGAGAGAGACACACACACACACAGGGAACATAAGCAGGGGCAGTGGGAGAGGGAGAAGCAGGATTCCTGCTGAGCATGGAGCCTGATATGGGCCTTGATCTCAGGACCCTCGGATCATGACCTGAGCAGAAGGCAGACACTTAATGTCTGAGCCACCCAGGCACCCTATTTTTAGGATTTTATTTATTTGACAGAGAGAGAGAGAGAGAGAGAGCACAGGCAGGGGGAGCAGCAGAGGAAGAGGAAGAAGCAGGCTCCCCAGTAAGCAGGGACCCTGATGTGGGGCTCAATCCTAGAACCCTGGGATCATGACCTGAGTTGAAGGCAGACATTTAACTAATTGAGCCACCCGGGCGTATTCCTATTTTCTTCCATTTTATAGGTTGTTTTTTCACTATCTTGATCGTGTCCTTTGAAGCACAGAATTTTAAAATTTTGATGAAATCCAATTTATTTTCTTTATTGCTTTTGATATTTATCTAAGAAAGCTTTGTCTAATCCAAGGTGATAAAGATTTACTGCTGTGTTTTCTTCTAAGAGTTTACAGTGTTAGGTCTTACATTTAGGTTGACAACCACTTGCAGTTAATCTTTGTATATGGTGTGAGGAAGGGAGTCCAGCATTGTTTTTTCCCTTTAGGTGACTATCTTGTCTCAGAACTATTCAGTGAAAAGACTGTTGTTTTTCTGTAGAATTGCCTTGGAACCCCTGTCAAAAATCAGTTAACCATAAATAAGTCTACGGCCATACCACCCTGAACGCGCCCGATCTCGTCTGATCTCGGAAGCTAAGCAGGGTCGGGCCTGGTTAGTACTTGGATGGGAGAGAGAACCATAAATAAGAGGTTTTGTTTTTGGACTCTCTGTTGTATGCCGTTGATCTTTATAACTGTTCCAATATGTATGGAAGTATGGTATGCCAGTACCGTAATGTTTTGATGACTGTAGCTTCATAAGTTTGAAAGTGGCTAATGTGAGTCCTTAAACTTTTTCTTTACAATTGTTTTGGCTTTTTTGCAGTCTTTTGCATTTGTGTATGAATTTTAGGATCACCTCGTCAGTTTCTGTAAAAAGATGTAGTTGAGAATTTTTTTTTTATTTTTTTATTTTTTTATTTTTTAAAATATTTTATTTATTTATTTGACAGAGAGAGATCACAAGCAGGCAGAGAGGCAGGCAGAGAGAGAGGAGGAAGCAGGCTCCCTGCTGAGCAGAGAGCCTGATGCGGGACTCGATCCCAGGACCCTGAGATCATGACCTGAGCCGAAGGCAGCGGCTTAACCACTGAGCCACCCAGGCACCCTGTAGTTGAGAATTTTGAAGCTTTTAATCAATTTGGGAAATACCTATACACACACACACACACATACACACTTTTTTTTTTTTTTTTTTTTTTGTAAGATTTTAGGGGTGCTTGGGTGGCTCAGTGGGTTAAAGCTTCTGCCTTCAGCTCAGGTCATGATCCCAGGGTCCTGGGATCAAGCCCTGCATGGGCTCTCTGCTCAGCAGGGAGCCTGCTTCCTCCTCTCTCCCTGCCTGCTTCCCTGCCTACTTGTAATCTCTGTCAAATAAATAAAATCTTAAAAAAAATTTTTTTTAATTAAAGATTTTATTTATTTAACAGAGTGACAGCAGGAGAGGGAACACAAGCAGGAAGAGTGGGAGAGCGAGAAGCAGGCTTTCCGTTAAACAGGGAGCCAGGTGTGGGGCTCGATCCCAGGAATCATGACCTGAGCTGACGGCAGATGCTTAATAACTGAGCCACCCAGATGTCCCTAATTTGGGGAATATATTAATGTCTAATAGTGTTAAATCTTCTGATCCATGAATGTGGATGTCTTTCCATTTATTTAGAAGTTCTTTTATTTCTTTTAACAATGTTTGTAGTTTTTCATATGCATATAAGTTTTATACTATCTTGTTAAGTTGTAAGAATTTTATTATTAATGCTGTGATAAATGGAATTGTTTTCCTTTTTTTTTTTTTTTAAAGATTTTATTTATTTATTTGACAGAGACAGAGAGATTACAAGTCGACAGGCAGGCAGAGGGGTGGGGGAAGCAGGCCCCCTGCTCAGCAGAGAGCCTGATGTGGGGCTCAATTCCAGTACCCTGAGATCATGACCTGAGCTGAAGGCAGAGGCTTAACCCACTGAACTACCCAGGTGTTCCTTGTTTTCCTTTTTTTTTTTTTTTAAGATTTTATTCATTTGACAGACACAGCAAGAGAGGGAACACAAGCAGTGGGAGTGGGAGAGGGAGAAGCAGGCTCCCTGCTGAGCAGGGAACCTGATGCGGGGCTCAATCCAGGACCCCGGGATCACGACCTGAGCCGAAGGCAGACATTCAACAACTGAGCCACCCAGGCGCCCCCATGTTTTCCTTTTTTAATGAAAGATTTCATTTTAGGGAGAGAGAACGCGCATGAATGGGGGAAGGGGTAGAAGGAAAGAGAGGATCTTAAGCAGTCTCTGTGCTGACTGTAGAACCTGATGCAGCGGGGCTTGATCTCATGACCCTGAGACCATGACTTGAGCCCAAGTCAAGAGTTAGATGCTCAACTGAGCCATTCAGGTACCCCTGGAATTGTTTTCTTGAATTTCATTTTCAGATTGTTCATTGCTGGTGTATAGAAGTACAATTGATTTTTGTATATTGATCTTGGCAACCTTGCTGAACTGCCTTTAAGTTTTAGTAATTTTTTAGTGGGTTCCTTAAGATTTTGTATATACAAAAGTTTCTATCTATAAATGTAGCTTTGCTTCTTTCTTTTTAGTCTGGCTGCCTTTTATTTCCTTTTCTTGCCGAATTAAAACCTCTAATATAGTGTTGAGTAGAAGCAGTGAGCATAAGCAGTTATGTTTTGTTCCTGATCTTAGGAAGAACCATGCAGTCTTTTACCATTAAGTGTGATGTTAGCTGTGAGTTTTTC
Source organism: Neogale vison (assembly GCF_020171115.1). Classification (NCBI taxonomy): domain Eukaryota; kingdom Metazoa; phylum Chordata; class Mammalia; order Carnivora; family Mustelidae; genus Neogale; species Neogale vison. Next base: position 215,894,518 of record NC_058091.1, read on the forward strand.
CTAAGTACCTTTATCAGGTTAGGACATTGAGTATTTTTTATCATGAAAGGTATTGGATTTTGTCAAATGTTTTTTTCTCTGTTGAGCTAATTGTGTGATTTTTGTTACATTCACATTTAATGTGTGCTCTTCTATTGTTGATTTTGGAAAAGTCTCATGCATTATAGAAATTAAAGACTAGTGATTATCAACATTTGTATACATGGTAACAACCCTTGAGAGTAGGTGAGATTTCCCAGAGAGAATATATAGAAGAAGGTGGTCAAAGAGGAAAATTAGAGGATTATAAATAAGTATTCAATATACCATGTGCAATGCTTAATTTAATTAATTACAGTTAGTAAATTTAATTTAATGAGAACTTCATCTAAGTTAGGTTGTGGTTTTGCTTTACTAGTTAATTGTGCTATTCTCTATAGCTGTTGATGGGTTTGAAGAATGTCTGGTAACATGGGAAGTTTTTGTGCTCTTTATTTGGTATTTCTGTGTACTGATAGAACACTTAAAGTACAGTTGCCCCTTGAACAACACATGTTTGAACTCCATGGGTCTACTATATGTGTTTATTTATTTTTTCAATAAATACAGTGCAGTACTACAAATGTATTATCTCTTATCACTTTTTTAAGATTTCATTTATTTATTAGAGAGAGAGAGCATGAGCGGAGAGAGGAGCAGAGGAGGAGGAACAGGGACAAGCAGATTCTACACTGAGTATGGAGGCTGACACAAGACTCAGTTCCAGGATCCTGAGATCATGGCCTGAGCTGAAAGCAAGAGTCAGATGCTTAACCAAATGAGCTACTCAGGCGCCCCTCTTAGGACTTTCTTAACAACATTTTATTCTCTTTAGCCTGCTGTATTGGGAGACTATAGTATATGATAGATATAACATACAAAATATATGTTAATTGACTGTTACCAGTAAGGCTTCCAGTCAGCAGTAGGGTGTTAGTAGTTAAGTTTTGGGGGGTTAAGTTATATGGGGATTTTCAGCTGCTCAGGAGGTCAGTGCTCCTAACTCCCAGGTTGTTCAATGGTCAACTGTATAAGTTTTTAAACAAAGGAAGAGAATCAGCATCTTATTTTGCAATGAATATATACATGACAAATAAATGTAGAAAAACTTGAAACTTTGTGAATACTGCTAGTTCCATAAATTTATCATTTTAACAATTTAAGATGCTGGAATTTACCTCCTCTCTGGTGGAAGAAATGTTTGTGTGGGAAAAAAATCAAATTGTGGATTATTTCCATCATGTAATTATTATACTTTCGTAGGGAACCTGGAGCATGTACAATAGGAAACAGCCATAAATCCTCAGACTCTGAATTGAGAATTAGAACTAGATAGTGCTTTTACTTTTCATTTTTGCTTTGTCCTTTGAACTACTAGTGCTTATAAGGTAGTGTCTCTCTTTTTTTTTTTTTTTAAGATTTTATTTATTTATTTGACAGAGAGAGATGACAAGTAAGTAGAGAGGCAGGCAGAGGGAGAGGAAGGGAAGCAGGCTTCCTGCAGGGCAGAAAGCCAAATGTGGGGCTCTATCCTAGGACCCTGAGATCATGACCTGAGCCAAAGGCAGAGGCTTAACCCACTGAGCCACCCAGGCGCCCCTCTTTTTTTTTCTTTTATTCTAAAGAGTTTTTACTTATTTGACAGATCACACGTAGGCAGAGAGGCAGGCAGGAGACGAAGGGAAGCAGGTTCCCTGCTGAGCAGAGAGCCCGATTCGAGGCTCGATCCCAGGACCCTGGGATCAGGACCTGAGCCAAAGGCAGAGGCTTTAACCCACTGAGCCACCCAGGCGCCCCTAAAGTAATGTCTCTCGGTTTTGTAATCACTACTAGCAGTTACTATGAAAAAGCTCTGATTTCAAGGTATTAAAAATTAATTATGGTCATAGTAGTTGTTGGTGAGACTACCTGTTACACTCTTACAAGTAACTTGTTTATATATTTCAGCTTTATTCAGTAAAATTGACAATTAAAATGATACATAATTCAAGTGTATGGCTTGATAATTTGACATATGTATACATTGTGAAATACTCACCAAAATCAAGCTAATTAAAAGAGACTGCTGCACAGTTACCATTTTCTTTTTTTTTTGTAGAGATAACACTGAATATTTACTTTCTTAGTAAACTTCAAGTATATAACTTTTTTTTAAAAAGATTTTATTTATTTATTTGACAGACAGAGATCACAAGTAGGCAGAGAGGCAGCCAGACAGAGGAGAGGGGGAAGCAGGCTCCCTGCTGAGCAGAGAGCCCAATGCGGGGCACGATCCCAGGATGCTGGGATCATGACCTGAGCTGACAGCAGAGGCCTTAACCCACTGAGCCACCCAGGCACCCCTCAAGTGTATAACATTGTTAACATTGTAGAATAACCATTCTATAAGACGTTTTAAACTGTAGACCTATCCTAGCTGAATGTCAACATTTAAGATCTAAGCAATGAGAATTACCTATTCTAAGCTTAAATTAGTTGAGAGTCTTGGAGACTATTGCAGAAAGTTACTGAAATTCTCCCAATTTAGTCGTGGATAATCCAAATTATTTGGTTCAGCTAAAAAAGATCTTGTTATATTGACCAAGTCATCAAATGGTATGATTGGTAAAAGTCCATTTGTGATATGTTTGTTACCTGAAATTTTATGTCTTCCTTGAACTGCATTATTAGAATTATCTGAAATAATATGAATAATTGAAGAACAATAAATAGGTTTTTTTTTAATTTGAGGCATAAAAAGAGTAGAATATTGACTGATTAACTATGAACTATTTCTAAAGTTAATAGTGAGTGGGATGCCCCATTGTGATGCCCACAACTTATATACTGTCTTACAGTGTGTTAAAGGAGCTAGCACATCTAATTGGAGGGTCAGAACACAAATCAGCATTCTTAAAAAGACAAATCAACATAGCTGTGTAGTAGAAGAGGCATATTTAGTGACTGTAAGTTATTTCTTCTGTTTAAGTATTCAAGATATTTTTTAAAAAATACATGTACAGCAAAAAGATTGTTGACTTAGCCATTTCTAAGAAATGTTTCCATTTAGTCACTTTTCTAAAATTTTTTATTTATTTATTTGAGGTAGAGAAAAAGAACAAGAGGAAGCAAGCATGAGCTGGGGAGTGGGCAGAGGAAGAGAGAGAAAAGGACCCCCTGCTGAGCAGAGAACAGGTTGTTGGGGCTGGATCCCAGGATCCTGTCATCATTACTTGAGCCGAAGGCAGATGCTTAACTGGCTGAGCTGCCCAAGTGCCTCTGTTTCCATTTAGTTCCATTCTGTGGTCCTTAAAAATCTGGAAGACTGACTTCTTTCTTTGCCATCATGGAGTAGATAAAAATGAGACTACTCACTAGAGAAAAACGGATAGATGGTTATTTAGGTACTGAAGTTGTGATGAGGTACTTCATGCATTTTACACTATATACAGTTATCACATACACTAAGAACAGTCATCACATACACTTTTTTAGTTTTAAAATGTAATAGGTGATGAGTTTTGAAGTTGTGCAAGTCTGTAGATAGCAATGCATATTCTAGTATATACTTAAAAAATGGTAATAGTGACTTCTATTAGATGATCCTGTGACAAAATACATAGATAGTTCTATCATCATCACATGTATACATTGTGAAGTTATGTGTAACAGCAGCTTGGAAGCATTTTATATTATGAAATTGATACATTTCTTTACCACTCTTAAGGTAAGAAAAACTAACTAGACTGTTAATACATGTTCTTTAAACATATATACATGTATGGCCTTTTAATGTGAAAAATTACTGGGTTTCTTTTTTCATGACTGCAGGAAGCATATGTGCCTCATTTCTTACCCAAAGCTACCAACTGCCAGTTCTTGATACAATGTTTGTAAGAAAGAAATACAGAGGCAAAGATTTTGGGCTTCATATGCTGGAGGACTTTGTTGATTCCTTTACAGAGGATGCTCTTGGCTTGCGGTATCCACTCTCCTCTCTCATGTACACAGGTAAATTAACTTTAAAACTGTTAAACTTGTTTCATTGTTCCTTTTAAGTTATTTCTGAGGAATACTGTAAATGTGCATACATCACTATTAACTAAATTTGGATTCTTTGGGTCCCTAGGGCTTCATTTTGCAGATGTGTCCCTAGTCTCATGTATATGGCAGTTTTTGGAGGTGTGATGGCTTTTTTAAAAAGTTGACATATAATTCATACACCATCAAATTCACCCTCTTAAAGTGTATAGTTCAGTGATTTTTATTATATTTGTAGCCATGTACCCATAACCAGTATCTAATTCCAGAACATGCTCATTACCCCAAAAAGAAACCCTGCACCAACTAGGAGTCACTCTTCATTCCCCCACTCCTTCATCCCCTAGCAACCACCAGTCTGTTTTCTTCTGTATGGATTTACCTGTCCTCGATATTTCATATAAATATAATCATGTGATATGATTATATTATAAGCCCTTTGTATCTAGCTTCTTTTATTTTGCATAAATTTTGTTAAAGTTCATCTGTGTTGTAGCATGAATCAGTGCTTCATTCCTTTTTATTTTTTTTAATTTTAATTTTTTTTTAAAAGATTTTATTTATTTATTTGACAGACAGAGCTCACAAGTAGGCAGAGAGGCAGGCAGAGAGAGAGGAGGAAGCAGGCTCCCTGCGGAGCAGAGAGCCTGATGTGGGGCTCAATCCCGGAACCCTGGGATCATGACCTCTGCCTAAGCAGAGGCTTAACTCACTGAACCACCCAGGCGCCCTGCTTCATTCCTTTTTATGGATGAATAATACTCTCTTTTTTGGATATGCCGCATTTTGTTTATCCATCATCAGTTGATGAACTTTGGGGGTTGTTTCCACTTTCTAGCTGTTAACAAATAATGCTGCTGTGAACATTTGTATAGTTTTTGTATGGCTATTTCTCTGCACTTAGTTGTGGATGGAATTGCTGGGTCATATGGTGACTCTATATTTAACATTATGAAGAACTCCCAAACTATTTTCTAAAGCACATTTACCATTTTACATTCCCATAAGTAGTGGATGAAAGTTACCATTTATATTGTCACCAACACTTGTTACTGTCTTTCTGTTTTTAAAATTTTTATTTTATTTTCATTTTATTTATTTTTATTGATATATAATGTATTATTTCTTTCAGGGGTACAGTTACTATCTTTTTGATTATAGCCATTTTTGTGGGTGTAAAGTGGCATCTTACTATAGGTTTGATTTGCATTTCATGTTGAGCATCTTTTTATACGGTAGTTGGCCATTTCTATATTTTGGGGGAAATGTATATTTAGATCCTTTGACCATTTCTTTTTTGGGTTCTCTGTTGTGGTAGCTTTTAAAATTAAATAAAAGGGGCGCCTGGGTGGCTCAGTGGGTTAAAGCCTCAGCCTTCAGCTCAGGTCATGATCCCAGGGTCCTGGGATCAAGCTCCACATCGGGCTCTCTGCTCAGCAGGGAGCCTGCTTCCCTTCCTCTCTCTCTGCCTGCCTCTCTGCCTACTTATCATCTCTGTCAAATGAATAAATAAAATCTTTTTAAAAAATTAAATAAAAAAATAATTTCAGACGTATAAAAAGATATAAAGAATAAGACAACAAAAACTCATGTACCATTCAGCATGTGCCATCCATGAGAAATGGATCATTGCTAGTCCATTTGTACACCTACCCAATTAACTCACTTCCTTCCCTGAAATAAGCACCACCTCATTTTGGCATTATTTTCCCCATATATTTCTTAGACTTTTTGTTTTCGAGAGAGGGTGAGAGAGAGAGAAAAAGGAGAGAAAGAAAGTGTGTACACAAGCACGTGCATGAGGGATTGGGGCTGAGAGGAGAGAGAGAACCTTAAGCAGCCTCCATGCCCAGTGCAGATGCTGATGCGGGGCTGATCTCACTACCCTGAGATCATGACCTGAGCCACAACCAAGAGTTGGGCACTTAACCTACTGAGCCACCCAGGTGTCCCTCTTAGACTTACAAAGCTTACTTATATATCCTCCATCAGTATTTCCTATTCTTTAACATATTTAAAAACTGGGGCTTTGGGTGGCTCAGTTGGTTAAGTGTCTGCCTTTGGCTCAGTCATAATCCCAGCATCCTGGGATGGAGCCCTATGTCAGGCTTCCTGCTCTGTGGAGCCTGCTTCTCCCTCTCCTTCTGCAACCCCTCCCTGCTTGTGTGCTCTCTCTCTCAAATAAATAAATAAAATCTTAAAAAGAATTTTATATAAATGATACATACTGTATGAATTCTCCTGCAGTTCGATTTTTATATTTATGAATTCATTCTTGTGGATTCACATAGCTCTATTTATTCATTTTCAGTGCTGTTTAGTATTCCATTGTATGAATATACACTGTGGTGATATTTAAAAACTATTGGTGGAGGGGCGCCTGGGTGGCTTAGTGGGTTAAAGCCTCTGCCTTCAGCTCAGGTCATGATCCCAGGGTCCTGGGATCATTGAGCCCCACATCGGGCTTTCTGCTCAGCAGGGAGCCTGCTTCTCCCCCCAAGCCCCCGCTGCCTGCCTCTCTGCCTACTTGTGATCTTTGCTTGTCAAATAAATAAATAAAATAATTAAAAAAAACTATTGGTGGATTTATATTTGTACTTATAAATGTAACTCCCAAACCACTGCTTTTCTCTTAATGAAGTAAGATTTAGTCCTAGAAGGTAATTTACTTGCAAGCTTTATTAAAACATAATTTACCATTGATTTTCGTCTAACTAGAGATCTTTATTTCCACTGAAAATATGATTTTGTTCTTAGTTTGTTCCCCCTTTTTAATATCAGAAATCCAGAAAACAAGAACCAAGTGTTGTATGCCCATCTTGAATCATAGTTTCTGTGTAGACCATACATGAGAATGGAATGAATCCTTTATACAACTGGATAATCTGAAATAGCTTTCCCCTTAAAATCTGATTATAGCTTTACTGAATTTGGGAAGGAATGTAACACACCCACTGTAGGCAGATCTCTTAATACTAACTGTTTTCTGGGGTGCCTGGGTGGCTCAGTCGGTTGGTCAGCTGCCTTTGGTTTGCTCAGGATCCCAGGGTGCTGGGATTGAGCCCCATGTCAGGCTCCCTGCTCATTGGGGAGTCTATTTCTCCCTCTGCTCCTCCCCACTGCTTATGTGGGCTCTCTCTCTCAAATAAATAAATAAAATCTTAAAAAAAATACTCTTTTCTAATTCTTTTTTTAAAAAAGATTTTATTTATTTATTTGACAGAAATATATATTTTTTATTTATTTGACAGAAAGAGATCACAAGTAGGCAGAGGCAGGCAGAGAGAGAGGAGAGGGGAAGCAGGCTCCCTGCCTAACAGAGAGCCCGATGTGGGGCTCAATACCAGGACCCTGAGATCATGACCCGAGCCGAAGGCAGAGGCTTAACCCACTGAGCCACGCAGGCACCCGCTCTTTTCTAATTCTAATGACAAATTGAATACCAAGTGAATTACAGGTGTATGTCTATTTTTACATAGTCTAAGTGGGCTTTAGCTCAATTTATCCTTCTGTTTAGGCAGGAGGTTGCCTGATAATGTTCTATTGATTTAAATGTTTATGAATGTAGTGTGAAAATAAAGGAATATACTGAAAATAGAAAATTTTAGACTACCTGGCATCTCTATTTTCTGTTTCTTGCTCTTCTTTCTGTCTTGTACAATACTTATTATATTCGAAGAACTTGGATTTCCATTTGATTTTCTCTTACAACTTAATTAGTAGTTCCTTATGGCTGCTAGATGCTTAGTATTCTTTGATGACCTTTGCTTGTTTCCATGAATATTTTTAATGATCCAGGAAAGATTTAGTGTTGTACGTTGTAAGCTTTAGAAAGAGAATTTGTTTATTCCACAAAGTAGTGCATGCTAAGTATGGATGGGGTTGGCCTCAGGCTTGAGTAGATGATTTGGTACCTATGAAAAGTTGATTTACACAGTACTATCACGTACCGATACCTAAACACATGGGATGAATAAGGTCTCATGAATCTTACCCATTTGGCATTTATCCTGGTGTCCCATATGAGGTGCGGTTCCAGTTTTATTTTACCTGACAGGTATAAGATTGCTCTAGTATTATTTGTTGAATAATTTATCTTCTGCACTGATTTGCATTAATATCTATATCAGTTCAGCAAACAGTGGTTACTGATGTGCTAACTCTTTTTGTAAAAAAAAAAAAGTTTTATTGGAATACAGCTTGTGTTCATTCATTTACATGTTGTCTATGGCTTCTTTTGCGCTAAAATGTTATAGTTGGTTAGCTATGACAGTGCCTATGTGGTCTGTAAGTCTAAACTACTTATTGTCTACCCCTTTAAGGATAAGTATCCTAACTCTTAATCTAGATCATATATTAAATTTGTATATGTATATGTTTGTGTATATATATTTTTTTAAGATTTTATTCATTCGAGAGGGAGAGAAAGTGAGCATGCAAGCTCAGGAGAAACTGGGGGGCGCTGGTGATGGGGGGGGCAGGGAGGGAGAATCAGACTCCCTACTGAGCATGGAGCCCAATGCAGGGCTTGTCTCAGGATCCCGGAATCATGACCTGAGCCGAAGGCAGATGCTTAACCGACTGAGCCATCCAGACACCCTGGTTCTGTATATTTCTTATCTGCTTATTTTTTCTATTAATCTTTTAAGTTCCAGTACTTTGCTCTTATATTTATTTTAGCATTTGGTTATCTAAAAGGACTAGTCTTCTCCCCCATTTCATATTTCTGACCTTACTTGTTTTCCTGTATAGACTTCAGAACCCACTTACTAGATTAAAAAAAAGTTTTGTTGGAATTTTATTGGGATTACTTTTAAACTTACATATTAGCCCCTAGTAAAATGTAAGACCCACCAAAAAACTATTAGAACAAGTAGGAGTGCTTCAGTCAGTGAAGTATGTGACTCTTGATATCAGCATTGAAAGTTTGGGCCCCATATTGGGTCTAGAGACAATTTAAAAATAAAATCTCAAAAAAAAATCTCTTAGAACTGATAAATGGATTCAGGGATGCCTGGGTGGCTCAGTTGGTTAAGTGTGTGCCTTTGGCCCAGGTCATGATCTCAGGGTCCTGGGATGGAGTCCCACATTGAGCTCCTTGCTTTCGGGGAGTCTTCTTGTCTTCTGCGCTTCCTCCTGCTTGTTCTCTCTTTCTCTTTCTCTCTCTCTCACTCTGTGTCTCTCAAATTAAAATAGATTCAAAAAAAAAAAAAAGAACTGATAAGGTTTCAGTAAAATTGTAGGATGCAAAATCAATGTGCGGATATCCATTTCATGTCTGTACACTAACAATGAGGCAGCAGAAAGAGCAGTTAAAAAAAAACAATTTCATATACAATCACACTACAAATAATAAAATACCTAGGAATAAACCTGACCAAAGAGGTGAAAAAGATCCATCCTCTGAAAACTGTAAGACACTGATGAAAGAAATTGAAGATGACACAGAGAAATGGAAAAGACATTTGATGCTCATGGACTGGAAGAACAAATATGTTAAAAATGTCCATACTACCTAAAGTAATCTATAGATTTAAATGCAATTCCTATCAAATATCAACAGCATTTTCCACAGGACTAAAACAACCTGAAAAGTTGTATGGAATCACAAAAGACCTCAAAAGGCCAAAGCAACCTTGAAAAAGAAAAACAAAAATGGAGGTATCACAATTCCAGACCTCAAGTTACATTACAAAGCTATAATAATTCAACCCCCCACCCCCCAAAAAACAAAGCTGTAATAATCCAAACAATATGGTACTAGCACAACAGTAAGACACATAGATCAGTGAACAGAATAGAAAGCCTGGACATAAACCCACAATTTATGGTCAGTTAATCTTTGACAAAGATGAAGGCAAAGGAAGCAAGAATATGCAAAGGGGAAAAAAAGTAATTGCTTCAACAAATAGGATTGGGAAATTTGGACAGCAACATGCAAAGGAATGAAACTGTACCACTTTTGTACACTATATACCCAAAATGGATCAGGGACCTTAATGTGAGGCCTAAAACCGTAGAAATCCTAGAAGAGAACATAGGAAGTAGTTTCTCTGACATTGGTTTTAGCAACATCCTTCTAGATTTGTCTCCTGAGGCAGTGGAAACAAAAGCAAGAATAAACTATTGGGACTACATCAAAATAAAAAGCTGCACAGCGAAGGACACAACCAACAAACTAAAAGAAAACCTACAGAATGGGAGAAGATATTTGCAAATGACATATCTGATAAAGGGTTAGTATCCAAAATATATAAAAAACTTTCACAACTTAACACACAAAAAACACAATGCAGTTAAAAATGGGCAGAGGATGCGAACAGACATTTCTCCATAGAAGACCTACAGTTGGCCCATGGACACTTGAAAAGATGCTGAACATCACTCATCCTCAGAGAAATGAGAATCAAAACCACAATGAGGTATCAACCTCACACCTGTCAGAGTGGCTAAAATAAAAAACTCAAGAAACCGTTGTTGGCAAGGATGTAGAGAAAAAGTAACCCGCTTGCATTGTTGGTGGGAGTGCAGATTGGTACAGCCACGGTGGGAAACTGTATGGAGGTTCCTCAAAAAATTAAAAATAAAACTACCTGGGCCACATGGCTGAAAGCAAAAAGGTAAACTAAATAGTGCTTTATAGGGTTTATGGACATAGATCTCAGTATGAAACTGTGGACAGGAAGGATATACACCAACTTTAGGGTCATAGTTACCTCTGGGGAGAAAAGGAGAAAGGGGGATGGGGTTAGGGAGGGGTCCAAAGAGAACATCAGCTGTATCTACCAGGTTTTATTTAGTTCTACCTAAAACTAAGTAAAAACGATATGGCAAAATTTTAGTACTATTAATCTGATTGATGGATATACGGACAACTATGATACTATTCTCTCGTTTTTTTCCCTGTATGTATAAGCATGTAAAACATGCTTCTCATGTTTTTTGGTTTTAGTTTCCATACAGATTTAAAAGGGAGAAGCTGGAGAAAACAAGCACAATAGGCCACAACGTTGAGTTACTTATCTGAATTTAATGACTAAAATAGTAAGGAATGCCTTCCATAGTCAGTAGGAGGTTTAAAAGGAGCACTTGAGAAAAGGTGACTAGAGCTCCCACTTCAGATTTGTCTGTCCCACAAGAAGGAACCTCTCCCAGCTAAGCAGCATGAACTATTCCTTAACCAGTTGTGGAGACTTCTACTTACAGACTTTGAATGCGCAGCACTAAGACATTTACCATTGTGATGAAATTCTTTTAAAGCCTAAGCTATATGGACCCTTCACTTCTCTACAGATATTTTTCTGGGCTAAATGTCTCCCAACTATTTTAACGTTCTTTGCCTCATAGAACCTTTTTTCATAGCCATTTATTAAGCATATTCATTCCATGCAAAGAACTAGACAGAGTGCTGTCACAGAAGAAGAGATATTCATGGAATCTATGCACAAGGAACTCGCAGTCTAAACTGGTATTAAAATGAAAACCCAAAGAAATAGATTGTAAAGTAGAACATACTTTAAGGAGCTTAAGAGCACTACAGGTAAAGCACCACAGGATTTAAAGGAGGACAGATGTACTTTTGTTGGTAGAGATCACGAAAGGCTTTCAGTCTTGGCCCTAACAAAGAAGCAGACTGTCGAAAACTCAAGAAAATTAACCCTAGACAAAATGAATACATAAGTAAATAAGTATCTTTCTTGTATATGACCACTAGTTAGAAGAAATAATGTTTAAGAGAACACAGTATTAATTATGGTAACAAAAGATAAAGTTCTTAAATGTATATATTTTTCCTATGTTAATTCTAAGAACTCTATGGAGAATATGTAAATGCTAGCTGATTTGAACAGAATCATACAGCTGTACATATTATACAGTTATAATATTGTTGGACAGAAAAAAAGATAATGATGTCAATTTTCTGTAAGCTAATTTGTGAGAGGGGTTTTTTTTTACATTTTTAAAAACTTTAATTCTAGTATAGCTATTTTAGGTGTACAATCTAGTGATTCAGCAGTTGCATATATTAGTCAGTGATCATGAACATAAGTATACTCTTTTTTTAAATCATTTTTATTTTTAAAGGTTTTATTTTTATGTGATCTCCCTGTACAGTGTGAGGTTTGAACTGAAACCCTGAGACGAACAGTCACGTGCTCTACTGACTGAGCTAGCCAGGCGTTCCAAGATAACTGTGCTCTTAATCTCCTTCACCTATTTGGCCCATTCCCCCCACCCACCCACCTCACCTCTGGTAACCATCTGTCTGATCTTTATACTTAAGGGTCTGTTTTTGGTTTTTTTCCCCTTTGTTCCCTTAAATTCCATATATGTGTGAGATCATATGGCATTTGTCTTCTCTAACTTACTTTGCTTAGCATTATACCTTCTAGATCCATCCATGTTGTTGCAAATGGCAAAGTTTCATTCTTTTTGATGGCTGCGTAATATGACATGGTATATACATGTCACATCTTTATCCATTCATCTGTCCTGTGGACACTTGGTCTGCTTCCATATCTTGACTATTGTATGTAAATAGTGCTGCAGTAAACATAGGGGTACTTATATTCTTTTATTTATTTTTGTTTAAATATTTTATTTATTTGTGAGAGAGAAAGAGAAAGCGTACAAGCAGGGGGAGTGGCAGGCCCAGAGAGAAGCAGGCTCCGAGCCTGATGTGGAACTTGATCCCAGGACCCTGGGATCATGACCTGAGCCAAAGGCAGATGCTTAACTGATTGAGCCACCCAGGCATCCCATCCCGCCTATATCCTTTTAAATTTAATGTTTTCATATTCTTTGGGTAAATACCCAGTAGTGCATTTACTAGGTTATAGGGTAGTTCTATATTTATTTTATTTTTATAAAGACTTTTTTTTTATTTGTCAGAGCGCATGCATGCGCAAGCGGGGGGCACAGCAGGCAGAGGAGGAAGCACTGAATAGGGAGCCTGATGTGAGGCTTGATTCCAGGACTCTGGGATCATGACCTGCACCAAAGGCAGAAGCTTAATGGCTGAGCCACCCAGGTGTCCCAATTTTTAAAGATTTTATTTTTAAGTTATCTCCACACCCAGTGTGGGGCTCAAACACACAACCCCAATATCAGGAGTTGCATGCTCTACCTATTAAGCCAGCCGGGTACCCCTAGTTTGTTTTTTTATTTTAAAAATTTTCAAGTTTTGAGGGGGCTGTAATATATATAACATATTTATCATTTGAACTATTTGTAGTTGTGGAATTCAGTTGCATTCGTCACATTCATTCTCTGTCTTTATGAATTTGCCTCTTCTACGTACCTCATAGAAGTGGAATCAGACAATATTTGTTGTTCTATGTGTGCTTTATTTGACTTGGCATAGTATTTAAGGACCATCCATGTTATAGCATATATCAAAATTTCTTTCCTGGGGTGCCTGTGTGGCTCAGTCAGTTAAGTGGTGACCTTTTTTTTTTTTTTTTTTTTTAAGATTTATTTATTTGAGAGAGAATGTGTGCATGCATAGAAAGGTGGGGGGGAGCAGAGGAAGAGAGAAACCCAAGCAGATTGATGCGCTGAGCATGGAGTCCTATGCGGGACTTGATTTCATGCCACCTGTGCCAGAGCCAAGAGACACTCAACTGACTGAGCCACCCAGGCACCTCACATCCAACTCTTGATTTTGGTTCCGGTCACAATCTAAGGGTCATGGGATTGAGCCATGTGTCTGGAGCCTTGCTCAGTGGGGAGTCTGCTTGAGAATTCTCTCTTCCTCTCTGTTTGCCTCTCCCTCTGCTCACGCACATTCTCTTCTCAAATCTTCAAAAAAAAATTCCATTCCTTTTTATGGCTGAGTATTTTTTTAATTGTGTATATATGTCATTTCATTCATAAATCTAATCATCTTCTGATGGATGGACAATTGGGTTCTTTCTACCTTTTTGCTATGGTGAAAAATGTTGCTGTGGACATTGGTTCATAGATGTCTGTTTGAGTCCCTGCTTTCTGGCTGAGAGTGGAATTGCTTGAGTTATATAGTAATTCTGTGTTGAGCTTTTTGAGGAATTGCCATATTTTAATGTGTTTAAACACATTTAACATGTTTACTTGTTAATGTGTTTTTACACATTAGTTTGTTTATAGTGTTTTCAAACTTTATATAAATGACATCATTTGTACATATACTAATTTGTTTTTTACTGATCTTTTAGATTTATCATTGTTAATATGTAGCTGTAATTTGTTGTAGTTTCTGTATAGTATTTTATTGTATACATTTTGTAATTTAATCATGTATCCCTTAATGGTGGGCTCTTAGGTTGAACTCCCCACCCCTGCTTAAAAACAGCTCTGCAGTGAATATTACAGAAATCTTCTTGTGCATATGTGTAAGTCATTAGGGTATATACCCAGTAGTAGAATGGGAGCATACAATATGTTTTTACAACTCTACTAACTGTTGCAAAATTATTCTCACACAGAGAATGTGGGAGTTTCTGTTTTCTTTATTCTTTGAATGCTTAGGTTATCTGATGGGTGTGAAAATGGTATCTAGTTGTTTCATCTTGCATTTCCCTGGTACCTAGTGAGGTTTGCCATCTTTGCCTTTGTTAAGTGACCTGTCAGTTTCGTTATGTGTAAATATCCTTTTCATAACATCTACCAGTTCTTTTTGGGGTCACTTTATTTCTCTAATTAAATTTTTGGATTTTTTTTATATGCTGAGAGTACTAATCCTTTGTCTTATTCTGAAAATATCCTAATTTGTGTTTTTATGGTATATTTTTAAGGTAATACTGTGCAGTCCAGTTTGGCAGTCACTAATATAAATTAGATTTAATTTCAGTTTAATTAAAATTAAATTATGCATTCATTTCTTCATTAGCCACATGTGGCTAGTGGCTACTCTACTGGACATTGCTGATATAGGACATTTCTATCATTAGAAATTTCTGTTGCAGGGTGCCTTGGGTGGCTCAGTGGGTTAAGGCCTCTGCCTTCAGCTCAGGTCATGATCTCAGGGCCCTGGGATAGAGCCCTGCGTCCGGCTCTCCACTCAGCAGGGACCCTGCTTCCTCCTCTCTCTTTGCCTGCCTCTCTGCCTACTTGTGGTCTCTGTCTTTCAAATAAATAAATAAAATCTTAAAAAAAAAAAAAGAAATTCCTGTTGCCTAGTTCCTGATAGAAAGTTTTAAACTGTAATGGGTTTATCATAATATTTCATTATGGATTATGGTTTTTATATCTTTTATGAGAAATCTTTCAGCACCATTATGTTTAGGAGGTATTCTCTTAGTTTTCTTTTAAATATTTTGCTTCTCTTAGTAAGTATTAGACTCCATCTAAAATTTAATTTTATGATGTGAGGTCAGGATCTGCCTTTTCTATATAGATTCTTGTTCTAGCATTATTTTTTTTAAAGAATTTATTTATCTGACAGAGAGATTACAAATAGGCAGAGAGGCAGACAGGGGGCGGAGGGGGGAAGCAGTGTCCCTGCTGAGTGGAGAGCCCGATGCCGGGCTTGATCCCAGGACCCTGAGATCATGACCTGAGCCGAAGGCAGAGGCTCTAACCCACTGAGCCACCCTGCATTATTATTTTGATAGTTAGTCTGCTCTGCCAGGAGATGTAATGCTGCCTCTGTCATTTGCCAGGTTCTTGATGTGTCCTTCTTTCCTCATGGGCTTTTTCCCCTTGGTATTTCAGTTTTTCTTTTTCCTTTTCTTCATCTTTTTTTCCCATATCCTTTTTCTTAACCCTTTCTTCTTTCATTTTGAATTTGGGGTCAAGTTTTGACAAGTTCCCTTAAAAAATAAACTTGTTGGGAATTTGTTTATAATTGCATGGAATTTACCAAATGATTGGTGAGAATTGGTGTTTTTATACTATTGAGTCTAACAATCATTGTAATTTTATGCCCCTCAGTAATATTGAGTAATTTCCTCCTTAAGGGTGAAACACATCTTCTAATAGGATTTTTATTGTCTGTTCAGGTTAAAATTTGCATAAATGAGACTGATGTGTAATTGAGTTGCATTGGTGTTATGCTAGCCCCATTAAGTGAGTTGGGCAGCTTACTTTGTGTCTTCTTTCTGTTTTCCAAAATAACTGATAATTTGGGGTTTCTAGAAAATTCTAAATGTATTTTTCAGCTTGCAAGCAGTACTTTGAAAAGTATCCAGGAGATCATGAACTCCTTTGGGAGGTTGAAGGTGTTGGACACTGGTACCAGCGGATACCAGTCACCAGAGCATTACAGAGAGAAACACTTAAAATTACAGGTAAGAATTACAGGTTTCAAGTTGAAACACATGTCAGGGTTAAAGTGCAGAGCCTTTTAATGTTTGTGGCTCTTAGTCTGGAGTTATGGTATATTGTAATGTGACCTCTCTAGTAACAGATCCTCTTTTCTAAACTTTGAATTTTTGTTATGTATTAACATTTGAGTCACTAATAATAAGAGGATTTAGAATTATAATAGCCCAGCAGAGTCTAACATTCTAGGAATTGGTGGGTAAGAAGGAAACACAGATACTAAAGCAGCATAGAATAGGCATCAAGGAATCAGAGAGTAGTCCCTGGTCTTTCCTCAAAGTCATGAAATACAGATAACTAATACTTTTGTAATTGCAAGTATTCATTATAAGATATTGGTGAAGGAGATATTCCACACCTAGGTTTTCAACACCCTTCTGTTCAGGATGCTATTCAGGGCTTTTGTGAAAAATCAGTACAAACCATGTTGTAGTTAAAATCAAATACTGATTGGGTTACAATTTTTAAAATTCTTCTATACACAGCAGTTTCTCAAAATGAAGCTAAAAGACCTATGTCTGGAGAATATGGTCTTGCATCTGTTCCAGAATATGAAGCAGGAACTGAAGACAATCAGTCTAGTGAGATGCAGCTAACTGTAGGTACACTGTGTGTTTATTGTAGGAAATAATTTTTGTTTCTTTAAACTAGATTCAGCTAATATTTAATTTTGTAAATGTTAGTGTTCATCAAGTTATGTAATTTTAATTTTTTACTGTGTTAGTTTTCTTGGAATCTCCTGATGGCTTACTAAGGACTTAATTTTCTTTGAAAAATAATTTGGAATCACACAAAATAATATAGAAGAAAATAAAAACCTCTAATCCCACAACCCCAGATACAGCTACTGTTAACATTTTTCTATTTGTATTTAATATATATTATAGAACATTGTCTGTGTATATTTTTGTTTTCTGTTATGCTGCTTCTGTTTTTCCTCCACTAACATAATATTATAAGCATTTCCATGGCATTATGGTTTCAAAACAACGATTATTAAATAGCTGCATACTATTCTGTGTAAATACCATTGTTTAGTTCTTTAACATATTAAGTTTTTTGTGTAAGTGGCTCAGCAGTGAACACATTCATATATACATCTTTTTGCCTATGTAATTCTTTCCTTGCACTAATAAATTTCTAGAAGTGAAATTAGTAGTAGGTCAAAAGTTATAAAGTTACTGTGGAAAGTTTGAGTCTCTGTATGCTAGGTCTTTGTAGAATGTAATGCATTTTGAAAGTACTAGGTAAATCTTCCAGGGACAAGTGCTTTGGGGAATTATTTGTGCCTCTTATTTCTGCCTTGATCAGTGTGAGTGTTGACTGAACTTTTTGGAAACGTTTTTAAGGATAATGTAAATCATACAATCACATGTAAGGAGTTAGATTTTTTGTTTTTATTTTTTTCTACATTTGGAAATCCAAGCTAAATGATAACCCCAGGTTTGATTATATTGAGGTCCAAATTCCTCAGATACTCTTAAACTTAATTAGTATTGGTCAGACATCATAAAATCAGGGAAGGTAGAAAAAAAATCTCTCCCCAACATGTGGTGAGAACAGTGATTTACCAAATAATTTTAAATGGGTTGTGTAAATGAGAATATATATTAAACCATGTCACAAGGGTGGCAGCATAAATTCAGTTTTCTTTCATTTTAGAAATTCATATTCTTCAAATTACTTTAAGATTTTAATTAGTTCAAGGGAAATATTTCTCATATTAAAATACTTTATCTCTCAAAAAAACATTTTCTCTCTCTTTTTATTGCTAACCAAATGGGGAAGTGGTCTTGTTTATTTTAACCACATTGCTTTTAGCTTTGTTGAGGTATAATTTACAAAGATTGTACATATTTAAGGTGTACAACTCGATGTTTTGAGATACACTGTGAAACAGTCACTATATGATTTATTCTTCAGGCGGTGATGGTATTTCTACTGCTTTTTCCTATTTTGTGACATAAAACATTACATGTACTTATACTCTTTGTACCATTTTAAAATGATTTTTATATGTGTGTTAACCTTGTCTAGTTCAACTGCAGGCTTCCTGAAGACAGGATTTTTGTCTTATCTGTCCCAGTTTATCCTTGTTTATGTCCTGTCAGTAGACCTTCTTAAAGTCTCAGTGCCTGCTGTGTCATAGGGTTTCAGTAAGTGTGTGATGAACGAATGAATAGTAGTTTATATAATGAAGTAGATACTTTGGCAAGTGCTAGATATACAAAGATGTGGTTCTTACAAGCTTGGGAGAAGTAGATGGTCCATTATTGGAACCAGATTACATAAACAAACTACAGGATTATAATTGCCTTAATAGGGCAAAGAGCAAATGATGAATTACATAGCAGAGTGAGTAACTCTGTGCAAGGAGTGGAGTAGGTGAAGCAGCAACCAATCTGACTTTCAAGGGGCAGGTGTGAGTTTTGTGACAAAGGCTAAGGTTTTCCAAAGGCTAGTGTGTTTAAAGAAAAACCAAAAACCAAACAAGTGTAAATTGGTTTTGAGAGTTGAGAGAGGTTGAGAGTTTATATTCTAGGCAGTAATAAATCATTACATGTTTTTTGTTTTTGTTTTTTTAAAGCAAAAGAGTAGCACAGTTTGTGATTTGGAAGCATCTTTGCCATTAGGTTGGAAGGGATTACAGAACATGCGATTAGAGTGAGGGATACCAGGGATGAGGCTCTTGAAATAATCACATTAAAGATGATAAAGGCCTAAACTAGAGAATGGGTAATACAAAGGAGGGGGCAGTTGTGAGAGAGTCTTCAGAGTCAGAATTGAAGGCTTTGCAGTTCACTTAAGGACGGTTAAGAAGAAGTCATTACTGACTCACAGATTCTTGGCCAGAATGGCTGACTGAACTGTTAACTGCCATTAACCAAGATAGGGAATAATATTGGGAAAAGAGTTTAATTTGGAACAGTTTGGTTGGTTGTGAAATTGGATGGAGCATCCATATTTCTTTGGAAATCAGGAAAGAAGTTAGGGAAATGTAATTACATATCTGGATTCATCAGCAAATGGATGTTGAAGTAAAGGTAGTAGATAAAATTACACAGGGAAAGCATGTAGACAGAGAAGAGGAGGTAGCTGAGGACAGGACACTAGGAAACTTCAGTAAGTTGCACTGTAACGTATTAGATGGCTTGGTACGGGCTCAACATCAGGATAAACTGAGGCTGTAACATTATCTTTTAATTTCTTCAGGTGAATGGTGAATAGTGAATGCAAAAAGTACTATTTGAAAAATGTTTCATAAGATTTTCTTTGGCACTGACTACAATAGATTCATAGGGAGAAAAAAATGAACTAAAATGTTTGGTTTTAATCTGTATTTCTATTTTAGATTGACTCTCTAAAAGATGCCTTTGCAAGTACTTCTGAAGGTGAGAAATTGAGCTAATCTACCAGTATTTGAGATGATTAGAATTTAGGGGTGGGAGATGTCCCGTAGAGTAAGTGAAGACTTATCACACTAAGATCTAGAGCTGAGTTCTAATGCCACCACTACCACTGGTCTTGCTATGTGAACAAAGCTACCTTACCTCTTTTTTCCTAATTTTCTTACCTGTAAAATAGAGTTATATCTGCCTTGTTTTTGTCCCAGGATTATTGGGAGACAATATAAGTAAAAATGCAAAAATACATTGCAGAGCTCAGGGCAATATGGAAATGTGAGGAATGAATAATGCGAAGTTATTTCATAAGTTAGAAAAAAAAAAAAACTGCCATTGTATCTTGGCCTGATACAAGTGAGAGAAAGAAATGTGTAATTGTGGGAATATACGTAAGCTGTCCTAGTTCTTACATTTCTGTGTATTGTAACATAATCCTTTCAGGACATACTGAATTAATTGTAGTTTTGTTATTTTTTTCTCAGGTCATGATAAAACACCAGTTTCCACTCGTTCTCGAGGTAGTCATCTGAAGCGACCAAAGATTGGGAAGCGGTTTCAGGATACTGAATTTAGTAGTTCTCAAGGAGAAGATGAAAAGACACTCCAGACTTCACCTACAGCTTCAATAAACAAGTAAAGTATTGGTTATTTTACTGTCATTATTTCATTATTCTTATTTTCATAATTTTTTAAAGGTTTTATTTGAGAGAGAGAGAGCACAAGGAGAGGGAGGGGCAGAGGTAGAGGGAGAGGGAGAAGCAGGCTCCCCACTGAGTAGGAACACCCCCAACCTCATGCAGTGCTCCATCCTAGGGGTCATGGGATCATGACCTGAGCCAAAGTTAGATGCTTAACCAACCGAGCCACCCATGTGCCCCTTATTTTCGTATTATTAGTATTTAGTATTTAAGGTAGAAGTTATTATTGTATTATTTGTGTAGCACATAACCATGGTGTAAGAGTTTGTATTTGAATTCTTGTACAGGATTGCTGATTGTACTCACTTTGATGTATTACAGGGAGGAGTTGCTAGTGAGAGAGTAAAATAAATCCACAATTTAATCTCTCATGTCTGAAAACCCAAGAGAATATTCTAGTAATTATATTATCCCAACTTTTATAGTAGCTATAGATTTTAGTACTGTTGAGGATTAGTCAATTTTTTAAAAAACCCTAAGTTCTATTTTATAATGGATTCATTTTACTGGGTTACTGGATATAACACAAATTAGTGATAACCGTAAGCCCGTATGGTCCCCTTCTCTAGGAATTTAATAGCCAGCTGAGACAGGAGAAAACTCAGATCAGAACTTTATCCTCTGTCTTCCTTGGAACCTTAAAGAAAGCAAGACTTCATATTTTATAATAAAACTTGACTTTTTTGTCCTAATAGTCCTACCAGTTGTTCCTGAGTTAACCATTCATAACTTTGGCATTTTATCTGTGAAATTATTTTCCTCAAGTAGAAAATTCTGTAGGTATGCTAATTTCATTATGTAAATAATTTAAAATTTGGATAATTGGGTAATTATGTAAATGTTTTAGTGATAAAGGCAAATATAACTATTTAAATCCAATAATTTATGAAAAGAGGTTAGATAATTTTCTTCCTGTATAACATTTTGATGTAATATCCTTTTTATTTTATTTATTTATTTATTTTAAAAGATTTTATTTGTTTATTTGACAGACAGAGATCACAAGTAGACAGAGAGGCAGAGAGGGGCAGGGGGAAGCAGGCTCCCCACTGAGTGGAGAGAGGGATGAGGGGCTCCATCTCAGGATCCTGGGATCATGACCTGAGCTGAAGGCAGAGGCCTTAACTCACTGAGCCACCCAGGTGCCCTGTAATATCCTTTTTAGAAAGGAATGTAACAGTGCATTTTATATTGAACATCCCAAATTATTGTGGGATTTTGTTTGTTTTTCATAAGTAGAATAGTAACATAAGACTAAATTGTTGAATGCTTGCTCAACTGTTATGAAGAACAAAATTTCAAGCTATACCCGTGACATAGGTTAAGAAACTGCAAGGGATGGGGCGCCTGGGTGGCTCAGTGGGTTAAAGCCTCTGCCTTCAGCTCAGGTCATGATCTCAGGGTCCTGGGATGGAGCCCCACCTTGGGCTCTCTGCTCAGCGGGGAACCTGCTTCCCCACCCTCCTCTGCCTGCCTCTCTGCCTACTTGTGATCTCTCTCTATCAAATCAATAAATAAAATCTTAAAAAAAAAAAAAAAAGAAACTGCAAGGTAGATTATGATGGTACAGTAACAGAAGTACAAAACGGTGTAGATGCAGAGGAGAGATTTGATTAAATGTGAGACGATAGAGAGATTTGGCATTTGGATCAGGTCTTCAAAAATAAGTTGAAACTCAACAAGCAGAGTTGAGAGAGAAGGTGTTCTAGTCCAGGGTTCCACAAATTATGGTCTGTAGCTCAAATTTGACCTACTGACTGTTGTAAATAAAACTTTGTTGTAACAGTTCCACGTTCATTAACTTACATGTTTGTATGGTTGCTTTTGTATTACAGAGTAATACAGTGAGTATACAGAGTAATACTCTTCTCCACTCAGTGGGGAGCCTGCTTCCCCCTGCCCCTCTCTGCCTCTCTGTCTACTTGTATTAGAGTTGAATAGTTGTTCGGAGACCGAATCGCCCATAAAACCTAATGGAAAAGTTGGTTGACCCCTGCTGTATACCAGGGTTGTCCAGAGAACTTATTATGATGATGAAAAAATGTGCTTTATCTGCCCTGCCCAAAATGGCAGCCCTACTTTAGTATGCCCATTGAGCACTTCAAGTATGGCCAGTGCATGGAACTTAGAAACTGAATTTTAAATTTCATTTAATTTTGATTAATGTAAATCATGACATGTGTTGTGGCTACCATATTGTACCATGCAGATATAGCATGATCAAAGACAAAAAGCTAAGAGTAATATTAATAAGGATAACTGATGTATGATGTAAATGTTACCATCTAGTAGGAAATAAAAATATGAGAGTCTAGGTCCCAGGCCAGCTGGGCGTTGTAGCAGCATGAGCGAAGCGACTCAGTGAAGTATTTAGTAATAGGATGAGCAAGAAGACCACCTTTGCCTGGTGGATGAGGCCTGGTAAGATAATTCATGCAGGGGAAGCAAGTAGCCATACTCTGAGCAGCCCTGTGAGGAGGGACCATGTGGCAATAGTCCCCAAGGAATTGGGCCCTCAGTCTGTTGGCCTGCATGATGAACTGAATGCTACCAGCAACCACATGAGTGTGAGCTCAGGGTGGTTGCGGGGAGCACTGCCAGTCAGACTTTCAGATGAGACTGCATCCCCAGTTGCTGGGTTGATTGTGACTCCATGAGACCGTGAGACAGAGGTACTCAGCTAAGCCACACCTGGGTTCCTAACCCCCAGAAACAAGATAATAAATGTTCGATGATTTCAGAGGCTAATGTATAGATACATATGAGGGTTGGGTCATGTTAGCCTTTGTAAGGAAATACACTTTATTCTCTAAGCTGTAGAGAACCATCAGAGTTTTCTGAGCTGGACTGACACAGGTATGGATGGGTTATAATATAACAGCTCTTACAGCTTCACTAAAGATTGTATGTACTGCAAGTTCAGAGATGAGTTTATGTACTGCAAGTTCAGAGATGAGTTGGGACAAAATTGCGGTGGTCCAGGGAGGGCCTAAAGGAGGATCATGAAAACGAAAACAGAAAAGTAGGGATATGTTTGAAAGGCATTTTGGAAGTAGAACAAAACCATATCATTTATTGTCCAAACTGGTATCTTTGAGACTGAAAGGGGCGTTATTAGTGATTATGTCGATGCTGGGACAAAAGCTGTGAACTGGACTGTCTCAGGTAAATTGGGATGTGTTTTCATTCTAATAGAATGAGAATCAGTGAGATACAGTTAGAGTAAAAGAAGAATCTAGCTTACATGATTGTGGAGATTGTGGTGTTACTGTTCAAACTAGAGAACAAGGTAGCAAAGAAGACAAGTTTATAAGAAGAGGAGATTGGTTTTGGACATTTAATATGGGAAGTTGTTCATTGAACGACACTTGGTTGATTGTTTTAAAGTGTTACTGTATTAACAGACTCCTGAAATTTTATATTCATCCTTAATAAAACAAGTAAGAGTGGTTTTCTTTCCTAGATTGGAATCTACTGCGCGCACATCAGAGAGCTCAGAAGAATTCCTGGAAGAAGAAGCTGAACAAAGTGTGATTGAATTTGAGGATGAAAGCAGTGATAAGGATGCTCGGCCTGCACCAGAAACCCAACCACGCCTGGAAAAACAAGATGGTGAAAAGGTATGAGATCCTGCTTATTACTAAATAAAGTGAATTGAAAGTAAACTAAATTTAAACTTTCTTAATCATATATTGTTAGAAAAATGTGATCTATTTTAGAGTCCTAGTAGAAATTGTGCTTGATGCTAAAAAGCATAGCTCTGTCCTAAGCAAGGTCAGGTACTGGAGTTGGGGAGAGGATAAAGTTAAAAGTATTGTTGCGTGTTTCACTGAAAATTTTTTTTAAAGATTTTATTTATTTATTTGACAGAGAGATCACAAGTAGGCAGAGAGAGAGGGGGAGGCAGGCTCCCTGACGCAGGGAGCCTGACGAGGGGCTGGATCCCAGGACCCCGAGACCGTGACCCGAGCTGAAGGCAGAGGCTTTAATCCAGGGAGCCACCCAGGCACCCCTCAATCTGAATTTTTAAGTGTGACTTACAGCAAAGGTAAAATTGAGGATTTTAGGTAGTAAGATCCCTCTGTATATTTAAAATACAAATTAATTTGAGAGATTAAACATACTTAAGTGACACAAATTATATATGATCATAAGATATACCTTGTAGAACCAGTTAGAAGTAAGGTTGTTAAGGCCACAGTTGCACCTGTATCTTGGTTAGAAGGTTAAAACAAACGTACATAAGTATAAATATAAATATAAATATAAATATAAATATAAATATATATATATATGACTCTAATTGATAATTTAACTACAATTGATAACTGAATTCATTTTTTTTTAAACAGTGGAAAACAAATGGGAAAATCCTTTGTGACCAAGTAAATTCTTTTTTTGGCCTGATTTCTGCAGCTCTTCTTTAGTATTTGTCCTTAACTTTTTTTTTTCTCTTCTCTGTTCATTCCCTGTTCTTCTCCTCTTTATCTTCAGTATCTTCCATCTTGGGCTCTGTAGAGATTTCTTATTTCTTCTTTCCTAGGTGCTTAAGATTCTTTAAAAGTCTTTTACCTGTTTGCCAAGTCCAGCCAGCATCCAAAGAAGTATCGTTATGTTACCAATTTTATTTCCTTAGCGTATTCCAGTTTAGCTCTAGCTTTCTCTGTTTCATGAAACTGTATTTTTTTTTAAAGATTTTATTTATTTATTTTTTTAAGAGAGATCACAAGTGGGCAAAGAGTTAGGCAAAGAGAGAGAGGGAGGGGGAGCAGGCTGCCTGCTGAGCAGAGAGCCCGATGTGGGGCTCCATCCCAGGACCTTGGGATCATGACCTGAGCTGAAGGCAGAGGCTTAACCCACTGAGCCCCCCAGGTGTCCCCATGAAACTGTGTTTTTAAGTGGCATTTTTTTCTTGTGAAAAATTTGAACAGTAAAGCACATGTTTAAAAATGTGCATCCAGACATTTATGGGAATATATTGTTATTTTTCTTGTAAAAAGTTAAGATTATGCTGTATATACTTCATGTAATGGGTTTCATTTGTCCGGCTGTACGTTGAGCACATACTGTTGTAGGACACCAGTGACACTTGCATTCACTTCCATCGGTTTTCCTCACCTAGATTGACTACTGTGTCTTCCTTAATATTCTCTAGGCCCCCATAAGGTAAGTTTTATAACACCACTCACTGTACTTTGGTTTCTTGGTTTTCCTACCTGAAGTTTTGTTTTGGTTTTGTTTATTATTTGACTGTTATGCTTTTTTCTCTTTATTCGTGGACATTCTAGAAGTCTAGAAGTCTAGAACTCAGTTCTTGGCTTTCTGCTCTTGGTTCATGTTCTCTACATGAAAATGCATCCAATCTAATGGCTGAACTCTCATTTCTGTGGGATGACCAGCAACTCTAGACTTTGAATATTAATTGAGACTGTAATGCTATAATATTACTTATCTTTTGAATATTCTATGTAGACAGATGTCTTTTATCATATTAAATTCAACATAATCTCTCTTCTTACCACTCCTATATTGGACCTTCTGTGTGTGTGTGTGTGTGTGTTTAATCTTTTCCTTCTATTCCCAAACCTAAAACTTGAAAGACAGGTTTTTCTCTTCTGTTGCTTCTCACTTTCAGTTAATTACCAGTATTCTTGTTTTTTTAAGCTTTTGCTGTGTTTTTCTCATTTTCTTCAGCATTTTTTACTACCCTGATCCTTTTATGAGCTTTATTATAATTACCTTCTGTATGCAGTCTATTTTTTTTATACATTCTGGCCAGTTAAATTTTTCTAATCCCTGATTTCAGCATCCCTATGACTTTAGGGATCTTATATAAACCAGACAAACCTATTTCTGAGCCCTTGAGTGCAACATTTTCTAATTTTTACAGTGGTAATAAAATGCCCTCTATTAGAATGTCACTAAGATTCATTAGAATTATTAAACATTAAATATAATTATTTTATATTGATAAACATTGGTAGAAGAGTTTCAGAATTGGGAGGTTTGTGTTACCTCCTCACTGATACTTCCATATTTAATGTGATACAAAGAGTAGGATTGTTCAAAAAAATGACCCCCAATTGACTGGACAATGAGGAAACTGAGGCAGAGTTTTCTTCTTCCAGCAAGAAGCTGTATCCAAACTCAGCTTCCCACAAGACTGGTAGTGCTTCCTCCCTCTGGCAGTATAACCTGTTAACTTCCCACAGGCCCCAGAGGTTCCAAGTGCTCATCATCCGGTGTTCTGTAAAGAGCTGGCATCAAATCCAGAGTCTCTGGTGCCTTTTTACTGAAAAGATTTCATTCCTGATGGACCTATAAAGAACAACAACAAGGGGAGAGAGTGTCTTCACTGCATCTCAGACCTATCCTGTGTCTACAGAGCATCACGGTCTGCTGTCTCCATAAGAACAGAGGGAGTTTGGGTTACTTGTGCCTTTTTCTCTTTTACTGACCCTGCCTGAAAAATTTAATCTTTTCTCAGTAAGACTGTTCCTTAACTCATGCCCTGCAATGTGGTAGACTTTATCTTGAGTCCTGGTGGAGACCGAGAATGGACTCACTTTACATGACAAATAAATTAGCCTGTAATTGTGTCCTGACTTACTTTTTCCCCCAATGATGTAGGAATCTGAATTAGAGCCTATGAATGGTGAGATAATGGATGATACTCTTAAAACCTCACTTATAACTGAAGAGGAAGACTCCACTAGTGAAGTTTTAGATGAAGAAATAAAATTGCAGTCTCTTAACTCCAGTGAAGACTCTACTGCTCTTGTTCCACTGGTGGTAGAATCTTCAAAACCCCCTGATACCGTTGCACAGGATAAGGTAAGAAGGGAAATAATTTAATTTTTTATAGTCAAACTGTTCCAGTGTTGGTGACATGGAAGGGGCATAATAATATATATATTTTCCTCTCCCTTAATATATATAGTCTTTGAGGAAAATAAATTCTATATTAATTTTTATGCTAGATTAGGTATTTTAAGAAAATACAATCAGTAATATTCCACAAATTCACATCTTTGTAACCTTAAAATACATACCTGACTTCTGGTAACAAAACAAATTTTATTTTGTAGATTTAGAGAAATGCTTAGGCAAATAGATAAAGCATTATTTACCAAATACTTGAATACCTATTGCTTACACAGTCCATGACGAATAGTCATTTTAATTTGTTTTAAACGGAGACAGATTAGATTAGTGGGAAAAACCCAATAGAATATTTTTAAAGAAACTTCATTTTTACTTTCAGATATTCCAATTTAAGGCTAAAAAACTATTACATAGCATTATTTTATTAGTGTCTCAAATAAATAAATGAATAAAATCTCCAGTGCCCTTCCCTGTCATCTAATGAAACTGTAGTCAAACTTCGTGTGGTGGCACAGTGTCAAGCCCCAGAGGACTCTTGGTTCTGGCTCCAGTAATACCAAGAAACTAAAAAGTTTTAGTTGATTCATGGTTTAAAGAACTTTGATAAGAAGTTTAAAATGTTCTAATACTTTTTGAGGTAAAATAATTACTTTTATTATATCTTTAAAGCAAGAACCAGGCTATCCTGTGACAGTTTTGAAATAATAGACTTGTATTCAGAATATGTACACCTGATGAATGAAAGTAATGAGTCCTGAATTCTTGAAAATGCAGTTATCATTGCATATTAGTGTGTAATTTATATAAGAGCTACACTGCAAAATTTTGCTCGCTGAGTTTTTTATTTTTAGATCTCACATATAACTGACACAGAAATGTTGCTGGACGAAGGCCCATCTGATGAAAAGGGACACACTGAAGAGAAACTGCCCCTAGTTTCAAGAAAGAAAGCACATTTTGGGAGTTCAGACAATGTGGCTACCATCCCAAATGAAGAACGATCTGACAGTGGTTTTCCAAACTCTGTGATAGCTGAATTTTCTGAGGAATCAATCTCTGAAAATTTATCACCCAACACTACTTCTTCATTGGAAGACCAGGGTGACGAAGGGGTGCCTGAGCCCCAGGAAACGTCTACAGCTCTTACTCAGAGCTCTTTGATAGAGGTTGAACTTGAAGATGTGCCATTTTCACAGAATGCAGGACAGAAAAACCAGTCAGAGGAGCAGTCCGAAGCGTCTTCTGAGCAGCTGGATCAGTTTGCGCAGTCAGTAGAAAAAACTGTGGATAGCAGCTCAGAGGAAATAGAAGTGGAAGTGCCTGTGGTAGACAGGCGGAATTTAAGAAGAAAGGCCAAAGGGCATAAAGGACCTGCGAAGAAGAAAGCCAAGCTGACATGAATGAAGAAGATATGCAGATGATAACCCCTCTTCTTTGTAACGTAATTGTTGTTTTTAAAATATGGTAATTAATAAATGGCATGGGGCACAGGGCAAAAATTCCAAAATTTCACTTTGAACTTATTTATGATGCCGGTTTTCTGTCCCCCTTAGGACCTAGGATTCACCCTTCTTTTTGATTTTTCAGGCTATTTTGTGTAAATACAATTTTTTTATTTTTATTAACCATGTTTCAACTTTGAGAAACCAGATCATACTATATTTTCTTTAGCAATTGGGGATGTCTGACCATTAATATTTCAGAAAATATAAATTACAGTGAAAGTAGTAGGCTTTACATTACTTGTAAGGATCACAGAAATCTTTTATACTATGGATTTTAATAGTAAACTTGGTGAGGGTTCTAGTAGTTTTATCTTAATAATCAAAACTAATCATTTTTTAAAAATGTAGGCATGTCTAAACAAAAATGTCAGTAAATGAAAATATACTTCAACTAAATGAGAGCACAAATAGAAATTTATGGTGAAAGGTTTGTGAAGGTGGTATTTTGGCCTCTTAATTCTTAGTTGTGTAGGTGCAGTTTCTTCCTTTGACTTCAGTGTCTGAGGAAAGGTATTAAATGTTTCCACCTCAGTCTTTATGACATCCAGTATATACAGTACTGCTAGGGATTTAACTCTGGCATGTAGACACTAATATAATTATATAAAATAGTCGAAGCTGGGGACTATTAACTTTTGTCCTCATTCAATTAGCATATATACTTCAGAAATGTGAGGGCCCTTCTGAGGCTTCTCCTTAACCCTGCCACTGCCTTTATTCTAGAATCGTATATTCTCCTCAGCTTTTATCCACTTCCCTAACTCAGAGTGATTCCTGCCAAAAGATCTGCCTGCCTGTCTGCCAGCTTATGCCCTTGGCATCCATATCTGGGTAAGTTTGGGCTGTGCCCCACAATCTTAGATCTAGACGGCAGGAATGGATCTGCCTAAGGAGCTATAGCTAAAAGAGCTTAGATTGAACTGGAGGCTTTGGTTGTTGCTCTGGTCTTGCTCACTCTTAATTAGTTTGAGTACAGGTTACAAACTAGCTTGAGTGTATACATTGTGGTACTACAGCAAAGCCTTTGCGTAGGAGAACTTAAAAAACAAATCTTCTTGTTAATTTTTATATAGTAATTTATTTAAAAATGAACAAAATGGTTATTCTTAGAATCCAAAGAGAATCTTAAAACAGTCTTACTCTTTGGAAGTACTGTGTGTACTCAGATTTGCAGTTAATTTGGAGAATGCTTTGAGACCATTTAGATTTTTTTTTTTAATTTTATTTATTTATTTGACAGAGAATACAAGTAGGCAGAGAGGCAGGCAGAGATTGAGAGAGAGAAGCAGGCTCTGCACTGAGCAGAGAGCCCGATGCTGGGCTCCATCCCAGGACCCTGGGATCATGACCTGGGCGGAAGACAGAGGCTTTAACCTGCTGAGCCACCCAGGTGCCCCCATTTAGATTGTTTTTAAAACAGCTTGGTCCTTGTGAAAAAACCATTACCATGTTATGACGTCATTTGAGGTGCTAAGGATTGATGTCAGAGGTTTATCCAGTTTATAGTCAGGTGATATCATTAAATTTTATTTTGGAATGTTGACATTTTAGGTCTAATAAGCTAGGTTAAAATGTTTAGGGAGGCAAAACAGCAAACCCTCCTGTTCATGTAAAATTTTGAGTTATCCTCTACATTTTCCTTAATTATTGGTCAGAGCAAGCCAAATGATTGCACTCCAAATGAAAATTAAAGCACTTTGGCCATTTGTTTTCTCAACAAATGCTGACTAATTGAAAAAATAAGTATGACTGGTACTAGTACATCTGTCACATGTGTGCTGTTTTATAGATTTTGTGAGAAACTTTACTACCACAATTAGGGAAATAAAGATTCGAGGATTTAGTAAATTCTTAACCTTTCCATTTTTAATTTCGTAAAATAGATTTAAAAACCTAACACTTAGATATTTTACTTTTTTACTTGGATTGCTAATTGTTCTTTTGAGAATAGTTTCTTTAAAAGGGGGTAGTTTAAGATTGAGCTCACTGACAACTCGTGATATGTGAATATAGTTGCTGAGTTCACAAAAACATGTTTAGTTATTGATATATAATGGGACTAACAGTATAAACTCATACTTGTTAAACTTGTTTGGTTTATTCTTAAACAGCAAGAGCATTTTAAGCAGTTTCAGAACTTTTTGCTTAGCGTACAAGAAAACTTTTATTATGTATTATCTCTGACTGGTAATGTTTTTGGGGGGTTTACAGATGGTAGAGAAAGCTAGACTACATAGAAAAACCCAATTTTCCTGTTCAGTAACACATTCACGGTTCAGTAAATGAGTTCTGTACTCAGTGAGTATAGAATTTATAACAAAATTTATCCTCAATAAGGAATCTAAATAAAACTAATCAGATACTTAGTTTTTTGCAAGGCATTAGAAAAACTTGAGAATTATAGAGAACTGAAATCTGATTTCAGCCAGCTAGTCTAGTTGTTGTCTAGTCACATTCTAGTCCTTTGTGAACTGCTTTTATCTGTTCAGAAGTTTTATTTCTGGAAAAGGATTTCACTTCAGTTTGTGTAAATACGTGTATATTTCCTTGTGTAATATAAAACATAGATATTAGAATTTTAGTTCTACTTTCAAGCTTAAATTATCCAATTGCTAGACATCACAGAAATATATTTAAGAATTTATTATAAAGCTCCTCTACAACTTTTAAAAGTGAGAGGATCTATTATGATTTTTTATAAAATCAAATAGCATGACAGAATGTCTTCTACTTAAAATGTCTATATTCATGGTGTTTCCATTCACTGCAGAGAATAAATATGGCAAGGATAACACTTAATAGTGATTAACGGTTCACTTTTAGCTGACCAGAACACTACCTAAAATTGTTTCAGTGACTTTAGAAAATATCTTGAAGGTTTATGATTACATCAAATTGAATCTTTATCTAGTATCTAAATATCTGCTCTTATGTACTGCTTCACCCTTAGGGATTACCTTCTAAGGTTTGGTCACACCAGCAAACTGATACAGATCTTAATGTAAATACAGAATTTATACTAACATTACTCATCTGTGTAACAGCATTTTAGAAATTTCTGCTTTGTATGTCCACTAGTAGCTGATCTGGTGTTTAAAATGTTACCGGTCTTTCATGGATGTGATTAGTTACAAATGTTATGCTTCTGTTGGCATACTTAATATAAAGCTTTCTTAGTATAAAACAATTAATTTGCTTATTTTGGGTTCTAAAAAATAAGCAGAGTGAGTTCTGTGGGATTATGCTTACCTTTACCTCTAGCCTGTTTTTTTTCTTCACCTTCCCAATCTTAAAAGTTATTCACACATTCATTTCTGTTAGTGGCAAAATCAGTTGTTAAAATATAATTGTAAGAAAGGTTCAGCTTCTGTCATCCTGAAATAATCGTATCATACTGGATAGTCATTCCCAAGGAACTAACTTTGTTTTTAAGTATGTGTGTGTGTTCTAAAACGTCTATGTTTATAGAATTTAGAAAAGATGTTATGTTTTTCAGAACAGCAAGTCTTACTGAGGTACTGAAGTTTGTTTTCTTGTTTTTTTTTTTTGTTTTTTAGTTTAAAAGTAGTCTGTTCTGTGATTGTTTCTTGGCCTGTGTTTTGATATTCTTTCCCTTTTCCCTACTTTAATTGACAGTGATGTGTTTAGATATTGAATTTGTTTAGACATTAAATGATTTTGTTAAAGGCACAATTAATCACATTGGTTGTACTTTGAAGACAGACTTTAAAAATAAACAATTTAAAACCATTAATGTGATCATAGATTAATGTAATATTATGGACAACTTAAAGCTCAAAGCTACAAACATAATTCAGATCACAAAAGTGCTTTGACCAAGTTAAAAACCTAAAAGATGACCTTTTTTGTATTATCCAGGTAACTGCAAACAAATTTCTCTTAAAGGCATCAGTGCAGTCTTTTTCTCTTTAAACAGTTCTACCTGGAATCACCTAAATTTTTAACCATTCTAAAAATGGGAAAGCATAAACATTTTGGTGCATTTTTTTTCTATATACTTGGGAGGAAAAATACAGTTCGAAGTATTACTATACATGATTGAAAGGAAGAAAATGTCTAAAATATGAATTCACCAAATTACGGTGTGAAGACAGGTAAAAAGTTACCTAAATCCTTCTGAACTCCATTTAGCGTAGTGTGCCTTTTCTCTCCTGTACTTCTAGTAGAGTATACTTTATAAACAAATGCTACCAAGTATTAATGCTGCATTTCTTAGGATTAATGAAAATGGGGTGAAAGAAACTTGGAAGGTCTCAAAAATCACCGTTCTGTAGTTTAGGGTCTATATAAGTGTGCACGAACCTTTATAATTTTTTTTTTTTTTTTTTTTTTTATTTTTTTTTTTTAAAGATTTTATTTATTTATTTGACAGAGAGAGATCACAAGTAGGCAGAGAGGCAGGCAGAGAGAGAGAGGAGGAAGCAGGCTCCCTGCTGAGCAGAGAGCCCGATGTGGGACTCGATCCCAGGACCCTGAGATCATGACCTGAGCTGAAGGCAGCGGCTTAACCCACTGAGCCACCCAGGCGCCCCACGAACCTTTATAATTAAAACCTATTTTCAACTACACTGGTTTTTCCAGTAACAATAGGTCTGCATTGGTGAGTATCCACTACTTAGTGCAGATATGGACCAAGATATTTCTATAATTGCTTTTAAAATTATTCAAATTTATGAACATCCAAATGCTAAAAAGACAAAAATAAAGACCATTTATTTTAATAAACGTCTATTTTAATGTTTTTCACAATAGAATAAATGCTTCTCTTGATGACTGCAGTACGTAAGGCTGTTTGGTAGTATCCAGAACCACCACAGGAATGGTTGTTTTCCTGATTGGTGTGTAGTCTTCAGTAATTATAAGGAATTACTTGTCTCGAACTGCTGTCAAACCAGCAGGACTGCATTTATGCATCCATCATTTTCAGGATTGTTGGTAACCTGGGCATATTTTCCTGAGGAAAAAATGGGAAAAGGGGAGATGTTAATGCTGATAAAAATTAACTTTGCCCAAAATATTCTTAATCACCACTTTGAAGAAAGAAAAAAAAATTACAGTAAGATCAATGAGATTTTACAAATCACTCAAAATCAAATGAGTTCTGAAAACAATTCTTATATACTGTTTTTATATTTTTTTTTACAAGTGGTGTTCAGTTCCATTCTGTTAGTAAGTTGTTATTAACAAGCCCTTGTGGATTGACCTGAACATTGTTACTTTTCCACATACTTTTCTTACTGGAAAATGCAACAAATTTTAATTTTCAAATCAATTTAACCTATTTTATTTTTTTAAAAATTTTAAAAGGTTTTATTTAGGGGCACCTGGGTGGCTGAGTGGGTTAAGCCTCTGCCTTCGGCTCGGGTTATGATCCCAGGGTTCTGGGATGGAGCCCCATATGGGCTCTCTGCTCAGCAGGGAGCCTGCTTCCCTTCCTCTCTCTCTCTCTGCCTACTTGTGATCTCTGTCAAATAAATAAATAAAATCTTAAAAAAAAAAAAGATTTTATTTATTTGACAGAGATCACAAATAGGCAGGCAGAGAGAAGGGAAAGCAGGCCCCCCACTGAGCAGACAGCCTGATGTGGGGCTCAGTCCCAGGATCCTGAGATCATGACCTAAGCCAAACGCAGATGCTTAACCCACTGAGCCACCAAGGCACCCAGTTTAACCTATTTTAAAACTGAGATCCAGCAATAGGAAGTATGAGTTAGTGATTCATACGAAGATTCAAGAAATTAGTGTATTCCTCAATTTCAGTTAAAGTTTAGAAATACCTGGACCCAAAAAGCAGAAAACTAAGAAAATGAGGGAAGAAAAACTAAGAGAATGAGGGAAAAAGAATTAAAATTGCTATATGACACCTTTTATTTTTAATTACTACTGAAATAATGTGGCTATGTGTATGCTATGTCTCTCTTCCTCTGCTCATGGTTAACTTACTCTATTTTTCAGTATTTTTTGGTTATAACTGTAACTCTGCATCTGCTTTCCTCCTGATGCCTTTTTTTTTTTTTTTTTTTTTTTTAAGATTTTAAAAATTTATTTGACAAAGAGAGGTCACAAGTAGGCAGAGAGGCAGGCAGGCAGAGAGAAAGGGAAGCAGGCTCCCTGCTGAGCGAGAGCCCAATGCGGGGCTGGATCCCAGGAGCCTGGGATCATGACCTGAGCCGAAGGCAGAGGCTCTAATACACTGAGCCACCTAGGTGCCCCCTCCTAATGCCTTTTAAAGCAGTCTTAAATTCTAACAATACAGTACATTTGTAACTGAAACCAGTTATCTAACTTAAAAAGAATCACATTCACAACTTTGTCTACAAAAAATATTCTTCCTAAAGATTTACATCTGATTTCACACCATTTTAACTCTGCACTGAAATCTGCTGTGTCCTTTCAACTTGCAAATTTCAATTTTAGCATTGTGTAGCAGCAGCCCCATATTCAGAAATGTACTTACCCCAAATAACTTTGCCTCCTTGTGTCACAAGGCCCAACTCGCTCACGTTCACCTCAATTACAGTACCTTTGGTAATAACACCCAAAGTTGTATATAGTGGGGATGAAGGATTTTTTTTTACACCAAGTATTGGCAGGCAAAAGGTGGCTTTCAATTCAGGATGTGTTACATGGGCCTTTTTGAAACGTAAGCCCTAGTAAGTAAAACACAAAAATGTTATGAGTCTAAATTGTTAACAACAATGAGCAATGATGATCCCTTTTTGCTTTTCTAGTTGTCTTCGAAATAAAAAATATCCCATGGGTGAACTATTTCAAATCTTAAGGCATCAATTTAAAAACTTCTAATTATATAGACTAAAAACCTGATAAATGTGTGAGGGAGAAACCCCAAACACACAACGCTGATGTTTTCAGCATGGAGTTTACCTAGCATCATACTCAGATTTTCCTATTATCTACATTTTCTGAGGATTTGCAAGCATGCCAGGCACTATGATGGAGCATACAAATAGCTTATTTAAGCAGGATAGCCTTAACAACAACTCCCCTATTTTTTTTTGCATGATAAAGATTGGTAGGTGAAATGACTTGTTCCCAGGTTGAATGGTGTGTGGATGGAATTAAACTTAACTCTCCTGATTCCAAGTCTCTGTAGATCTCTGCTTTTTTTTACATGATGAAAAAAGAGGATGGATTGTTAGCTTTTCATTGATGGTAATACTGGTCATAGACTGGAGACTCAAGCCCAGAGAGGTCTGTTACAGAGACTGGAGTCATCTCGTCACCCAGATACGGCATTTTGGGGGGCAGCACTTCAGAAGCCACAACACTCTACGGTCTCTTAAGTTTGATATTTGCCTGTAAGGGGGTAGAGGGTAGCGATACAAAAGTTCTTACTAATGGACTCATTAATGAATTTTGTAATAAACTTACATAGCTGGGAATGCCATCTGACTAATGCACAATGAGATATCTGCCAAGCTACAAAAACCCTAGAACAGTATGATGACTATATTCTCTCCCTATAGAACTGATAGTTAAGAAACTATATTTAGAAAATTAGGAAATATGAAATCAAAACAAGGGAGTCCATAATACAATCCAGGGATAGGTGAAGGTTCTATAAATGAACAGCAAACACTTAAGGTTTTACAGGCCATACTGTCTTCACCTTCAACTACTCAAAGTCTACAGAAAAAACAGCCATACACAATATGTAAATAAAAGAGCATGGCTGTATTCCAACAGAACTTAATTTACAGAAACAGGCTGCTTGACAACATTTTAATCCATCAAAAATTATTCAGGTTGAGGGCTAGGGTAACACTGTCAACTTTCCTCTGTCTGTTTTTCTAAGCAGAATGGATTTCCAGTGAAGAGAGCAATTCAGTGTGTTTTAAAGGGATTCTGCAAAAAATACATAGCTGACCCTTGAACACAGGTTTGAACTGCACAGGTCCACTTAGAGGCAGATTTTTTCAATACAGTACAGTACTATAAAATTATTTTATTTCAGGATTTCCTTAACATTTTCTTTTCTCTCGCTTTAAGAATTATAATACACATAACATACAGAATATGTATTTATTGACTTTATATTATCAGTAGGGCTTCCAGGCATTAGTAAGCTATTAGTTTAGTTTTTGGGGAATCAGAAGTTCTATGTGGATTTTGGGCTGTGCAGGGGGTGAGCACCCCCAACTTGAGTTGATGAATGGTTAACCAAATGTTCAGTTACATTTGAGAAAGGGGAGGAGAATGGTTTTGACTGTCATGGTTGTCTATAGAAATTAAAGTTCTACTTTTACATTACGTTCTTTTTTCAGTGACTATATACTGAATGTTTTCAAAAGCATTAAGATAATTTTCTTACTAAATGCGAATTGCTTCTTGAAAAAAACAGTCCTACTCAAGTTTTCTAACTGTTCTCAAAGAGAACAAGTGTCAGTAGATTACTTGCTGAATGAGTAAGGTGACTTCACGTGGAAAACAAAGGTTCTAATATGACATATATAAAAATCAGGATTCACTGACACAGCAGTAAGAATTAGTTTTCATTTCCTGTCTCTTGAAGCCAAAGACAAGATTCTTGATAGTAGTAGAATCCTTATCAATAACTTAAGATAGTATCCTTATCAATAACTTAAAAAAAAAAGCCTAAAAATGTTTTTCAATCTCTTTTCACACCAATTTTAGGAATTTCAGGTAATTATACTTTATTCAATTTAACACAACAACTAGTATTTAATGCATTCCACTATTGCAATGGGCTTACCATTGGCCTAATGAATCTTTCATATTTAGGTGGTTTTCGAGTAAAGCCGTCTCCAACAAAGCAGACTTTAGTGACCATTCTTTTCCATGCTTTCTTCTTTCTCTTTCCTGTTCGAATAACTTTTAATACTTCTGTTTCTCCCTGGGCACGAACTTTGGGTAAAGGAACTTCCCATTTTCCCTAAAAATGGACCATAGTTAAAATTTATCATGTTAGTAAAAAGCAATGAGAATAAAAATTTAAATATGTTTTAGTTGTACAAAGTAGTGGATTCACTTTTTTCCTAAACCAGCAAGATTTTGGCTCCAATGTTTTCTAGAGAAGTCTGCACTGTCTCCTCAAAAACCCAAATTAATTGTAACTAATTAAGTTTCTTATCACAGATACATTAAATAAAATGGTTTGTGGGGTGCCTGGGTGGCTCAGGTCATGATCCCAGGGTCCTGGGATTGAGCCCCACATCAGGCTCCCTGCTCAGCCAGGAGCCTGCTTCTCCCTCTCCGTCTGCCGTTCCCCTTGCTTGTGGGACAAATAAACTCTAAAATACATAAATAAATCGTTTGCTGATGCTAAAAATCTCAATGCCTTTTTATGAATGAAAAATGTCACCTGTAGTAAGGCACTGATTTCTCAAAAGAGTGTATGTGCTTACTACTAAAGAGTGAATAGTATAAAAGTGGAA
Source organism: Neogale vison (assembly GCF_020171115.1). Classification (NCBI taxonomy): domain Eukaryota; kingdom Metazoa; phylum Chordata; class Mammalia; order Carnivora; family Mustelidae; genus Neogale; species Neogale vison. The sequence goes on from NC_058091.1 coordinate 215,932,784, forward strand.
GACTGTCTCCACCTCTTATCTCAAGTGGACTTTTAGATTTCATCACTAGAAGGACAAAATCATTGTCACATTTTTAACTTCTGCAGAATGAAAATTCTATGAAAAATTGAAGCAGCACAAGGTAGAAAAAAAGAATGGTTTTATTAAGACAGATTTTAGAAGCAATTCTACCACTCTACAGATAATGACTATGAAGAATGACTTACAACCTCCGGGACTTAAGTCTTTTATCTGTAAAACAAGAAGGGGTTAAGCAGATAACCTCTAAAGTTTCTTCGAGTACTCAAGTTACACCATTCTAATTTTAGATAGCATACACCAAAATATAAGCAGCCTGTTTTTTTGTTAAATATTTTATTTATTTATTTGAGGCAGAGTGAGTGGGGAAGAAAGCAGCAGATTCCCCACTGAGCAGGGGTGCCTCAAACAGTTGTGTTTTTGTAAATCAAAATTGGAGACTGAACATTTCTGATGCTATCTGGATTTCTGTCAATTTATCCACAGATGTTTAAAAGTAGTATGTATGCCTTTATCTGTTTTTAGCAGGCTTTAACCTAATTTGATACCAAGTGTAATCTAGTAATATTAAAAAAATGTTAAATTTTTGTTTAAGTCAAATCAGTTAAAGGGTTTTCACACCATTCTACTTTTTAACTAATTTTAGCAATATAGGGCAGCAAAAACAAGCAGCTGTATCTTTTTCCACAAGAGCACAGCATTAGGAAGTGTCAAGTATAGAAAGCTGTTAAAATACTGAATTTGAGATTCATGCCTTACTAAATTTTTAGATACTTTTTTTACATTAAAGATGTGTGGTATTCTAGTAACTTTTTAAAAACCTGTTAAATGCGAATGTTATCATGATGAGAAAGTAAATGTTTTATTACTGAAATATTTAATACAAAATGAAATTTACAAAGACTTTGATATCAAAATAATGGGAATAATAGCTGGACACCATATTTCCAATTACACTGAAGAAAAAGACTAATATTAAGTAATTCTCCTAAACAAAAATGAAGATTTCAATTTTTATTTCTTACCGCTTTCTCTTTTCGTTTTTGTTTAATCATATTAGAAAGTACTTTAGCTCGAGACTGTCCCTCCCTGTCCAGTAGATATGCAGGTACTGCTCCTTGTGGAGTCTTTTCATCATTCTTTTGTTTGGTGTTTCTCTTTTCATGCATCTTGATACTACCAAGAAGGAAGAAGATTCAAGATTTCAGTTTTAAAAATTACTACTCAAAAGATGTTAACTGGTTACAATGAAGAACTCATCACTTACGTCTTTTTCATCTGTATTTTCTCAGCATGGCGCTGTTTATGGTAGAGCTTAGCTTTCAGACCAATCATCTTTTTTGCCTTCTTTGAACGTTCATGAGCCTCTCGACCTTCTTTCTTTCTCTTTTTCTCATGGTAATCCAAACGATAGCCATAGCGCTTCCGGTGTAACTCAATATATTCATTTTGTGGCTGTAATGTAAGAAACATTAATTTTAAAGAATGTTGACAGAATTATGCTAAATAACATTCTGAATACCATATAAAGTACAGAAGGCCTTATGTCATCTAAATGTTCACTTGCTTAAGTAACTCTTGCGCTATTAAGCCCATTTACATTATATGAGTTAAATACGTTTTGATCCTGAATGGTATAAGGCATCAGGATTTACATCTATAATAATCTCAGTGAAAGTTAGTGTTCGTTGAAGGGAATTGTCCAAAATCCACTGGACCACAAAAAGGATGACATCATTCCAGTATATCTCTCTTTTCCTGAGCATGACTAATCTGGTTTTTCAATAACATCATATTCTTCATACTTTTTATTAAAAAAAATACAGAGTACAGAGTTTTATAACCACTGCAATAAAAACAGACTATTTCTATCACCTCAGAAAATTCCCTTGCATTGCTTTGAAGACAGTCCTTTTTCCACCTCCAATCTCTCACTCTAGTTTTCCCTTTATCATTGTGAAGAAGTTTATAGTACCTACAGTATGTAGCCTTTTGCATCTAGCTTCTTTCACTTAGGGCTTTTGAGATTTGTTCATGTTGTTACATGTGTCAGTACGTCAATCCTTGTTATTGCCAAGTATTCCATGTATGGATATACCCTCATTCATCCTTTGATTGGTTCATGGATATCTGGGGTATTTCCCGTTTTTAGCAAATAAACACTGGCACAGAAGTCTTTTGTATGGCCACATGCCAAACTGTTTTCACAAGGGGCTGGACCACCTTGCATTGCACCAGCAATGTATGAGATCCCTTTTTGCTTTTTCAGTGCCCGTTTTTATTTTATAGGCCACTTTTGTTTTATCTTAAACATGTGGCCACAGTCCATTTGTACTTTAAGACTGAAAACTAAAACAATGATGCAACCTCAAGACTCTAGCACAGATAACTCCAAATAACAACCAGCTACTATGTATCTGCTGTGGTGTTTTCAACTGCTAGCACAAACTTGGCAGAAATCAAGAGGAAAAGCATGTGGAATGCCATTCCGCAGATACAAATGAGAGACATAGTAGAAAGAGAAGGGATGTGGCAGTCAGATCTGTGCTTTAAGCCGAGATTAATTCATTAATTAATTCATTAGTTGCTTGGCCCGCGGCTGGGCCTGTCTTAAATTTCCTCAGCAATAAAACTTAAGTGGCGGCGGAATTTTGTCTACGGTATAGGGTTATCACTGGGGTTTGGCACTGACAATACACAAACGTGGCTAAGCCAGGAATTTAAGAGTGAAACCGATCTCGCCCTAAAGCGTGTACTCTGGCAAATACCCCATTCTGTGTTCACCAGATGCAATTTTTTCCCCCTCACCCTCACCCTTCGGCAGTACCTCCCTTCCGCCTACCACCCCTCGCCCCCCGCCCCAGGGCCTCCAGGCCCCACCAACTCTGAAGCTCTGCGATACGAGTGCCCCCAAACCACCTCCTTACCATGGTGACGGCTGCAGAGCTGTGGGGTGCAGCTGTCGGGGCGCAAAGAAGATCTCAGTTTTCGGATCTCCCAGACCCACGAGCTAACTCCACGCAAGCCGCGACGGGAAAGAGTCGTAAAACCACGGACTCCGGAGAAAGCGCGACACATCGGTTCCGGACCTCTGTACTTCGCGTTTAGCTGGAAGGGCGGAAGTTGCTCGCAGGCGGCATTTGAGTGTTGCACCGCCGGAACTGGGGGAGTGCGGTGGCCGGAGGAGGTGGGTGTGAGGGCTATTAAGTTCTCTTCTGGAGTTATCAGGACGTTCACCGAGGTAGTGACGCGAGGCCTTTGCGGACTTTGGCGCAGCCTGCACCTGCGGCTCTGAACACCCGGCGGGAAAAAGCCGGCCTCCAGTATGCGACCTCGTGCTAGGTGGGTATGGGACGGCGCGGTCCGACTCCCGGGTGCCTGTTATCCTGCGGGGCGCTGGGCACCGTGCCCCCTCGAGGGAGGCAACAACCAGCCACAGAGAAGGAAGAGAGGGTCTCCCGAAGGCCTTAATCATCTTCCTAAGTCTTGGTTCGTAGAATTCAGGCAGTAAGGTGGGTTTGGTTTTGAGGGTTTTCAAGGCTCCATCCTCTAATGTGGTCTATTTTCTTTAAAACTCTATTTCTAACCAGCGTTTTCAGGTGCAGTAATTACGTAATCTCTTTTCCTACAACACGCGTCCCCCAGGGTTTGCTTCCTATACCTTCTCGACGTTTTTGCTTAAATGTCATTTAAATGTCACTTGCTTAAGTGACTTGGCTTATGGTTACTAACCAGTTCCCGGTTCCTGCATAATTCTTTTCTACAGCACGTGTCACCGTAGGAGATGGTAAGTATTTTATTTATTCATTTTTATTATCTAGTGTCTAGGATAAAGACAGTGTGAGTACAAGGATGTCTTTTGCTCACTACTTTTAAACCATTTGCTAGGAGGCAGTGGTAGACACAATAACAATAAATTCTTGTTGAGTAAATGAACTTAATTCTCATACTGGTCCGGCAATGAGATAGATGGAAAGGAAGGTTCAGAGATTTTAAGTGATTTATCCAAGATCGCAGAAGACTTGGGACTACAGCAAGTCTTCTGTAAACTACTCAGGTCTTTGCCCACTTGACATTTCCATTATATTGAGAAGTTTATGGAAAGTTTTAAAAAGGGGCGCCTGGGTGGCTCAGTGGGTTAAAGCCTCTCCCTTCAGCTCAAGTCATGATCTCAGGGTCCTGGGATGGAGCCCTGCATCAGGCTCTCTGCTCAGCGGGCAGCCTGCTTCCTCCTCTCTCTCTGCTTGCCTCTCTGCCTACTTGTGATCTCTCTCTCTCTCTCTCTCTCTCTGTGTCAAATAAATAAATAAAATCTTTAAAAAAAATTTTTTAAAGACTTTTTACTGAAGTGTAAGATACATGCAAACAATGCATATATAAGATAGATGCTTCAGGGGGTTTTCAAACTCTGACACCCTGTAAGCAGTACGTGAATCAAGAAATTACATAAACCTGCACCCCAGAAGCCTTCCTTAGGCCTCTTTCCAGTCACTCCCAAGTGTAAATACCATCCTGACTTGTAACAAAATGGATTAGTTTTACCCATTTTAAACTCTAAATAATTGGAATCATACAGTATGAACTCTTTTGTGTTGGTTTCTTTTGCTTAACATTGTGAGATTTATCCTTATTGTTTCCTGTTGTAGTTCTTTCAGCTTATGGAAATTTTTCGTAGGCTTAAGTTGTGAACTCATCAATGTTGTTGTTTTTTTAATTTATCACTCTCAAAGCCACTCATGCCCTTTTTGCCTTCTGGACCAGGAATAGAAAGTAAGTTCTTAAAGGTTAAGTATTGGTCACATTTTGATTTGTGTAAAATAGAGGAGACAAGTGGTTGGCTGTTTATCATTTGTTCTTACTTTCAGCTGTGATTGCAGGCTAAAAATGGCCTGAGCAGATCAATGTCAGCAAAACTTTCTGAGAAAAATTTACTTCCTATATACCTGGCAGTAGCCAAGTTGGATATCATCACTTCCTTGTTTTATCTACCAAAAGGTTATAGTAGATACCCACTTTTTGCATTTTGGCAGTCAGAAGCATGAAAATGCATTTCTCTGATTGGATGAAAATTTAGATAGTATTTATTGCTAAAGGAGAAACTATAAGTGAAAAGTCAGGAGGATGTGAGAGCTGCTTTAATAGTTGATTGTGTATGGTTAAAAAGTCAAGCTTATTTACATTGAAGAAGAGGAAGAGGTATAATAAGAGCTTTGTAAAAAGTATTATGATTGAAATGTTTGCTATTGTAATATGCAGGAGACAGGCTAGAATTGTTTTTTTTTTAAGATTTTTATTTATTTATTTGACAGACAGAGATCGCAAGTAGGTAGAGAGGCAGGCAGCGAGAAAGAGGGGGAAGCAGGCTCCCCGCTGAGCAAAGAGCCCGATACGGGGCTCCATCCGAGGACCCCAAGATCATGACCCGAGCTGAAGGCATAGGTTTAACCCACTGAGCCACCCAGATGCCCTCAGGCTAGAATTTTTAAAGCTAACATTTTCCTCCAGATTGGAGATCATGTGCTACTCATTTTTATATTTCTAATAACCAGCTGTTGCTCCAATAAATGTTAAATGAACAAGGGAATTGTGCTTTATCGGTACAGTTGACCTAAATTTAAAAGTATCTTTATCTACTTAGGCTGTTTTTTAGCAAGTAAAAGTTAATTTGGTAAACTTTTTTCTGTTTTAAAAAATCAGGTGAAACTTTTAAAAACAGGTGAAACTGATTTTTTAAATTGAGATAAAATTTATATAACTTCAATTGGTTTGTTTTAGAACTTGTGCTAGAAATAAATTTGTAGTAAAAACAAGTGTTTAGATTGATAACATGAGATCTGTTGAACATAAGAAAAAATCAAAGATGATTTTAAGATTCGACAGTAATAAACATATTGGCCTAATTTATATGTGATATTTTCCTGAAAAACACTGGATTTGACAAAAATGTGAAAAGGAGTTCTAATTTGGGAGAAATTACTAACTGTAACAAAAACCATCTGCAAACACAAAACAACTTGATGCTTTAGGATCTCCTTTCATATATTACTTGATTCTCAGCAACATCACCTTCAATTTTGCTTGCATACTGATGTATTTTATGATATTTTTAAAGATTTTATTTATTTGACAAAGAATGAGAGAACAAGCAGGGGGAGTGGCAGGCAGAGGGAGAAGTAGGCTCCCCTCTGAGCAGAGAGCCCACGTGGGGGTAGATCCCAGGACCCTGGGATCATGAAAGTAGAAGCCTAAGTGACTGAGCCACCCAGGCCTCCCGTGATTTTTGTTTAGTGGTCCATGATTTCTCTCTCTCTCTCTCTCTCTCTTTTAAGATTTTATTTATTTGAGAGAGAGTGAGCGAGAGCAGGGGCAGGAGGAGGAGCAGAGGAAGAGAGAGAAGCAGACTCCCTGCTGAGCAGGGAGTCCCGTGAAGGGCTTTATTCCAGGACTCCCGAGATTATGACCTGAGCCAGAGGCAGATGCTTGACAGACTGAGCCACCCAGGCACTCCCATGATTTCTCTTTTTGTATATTAGGCCTTACAAACATGATACTCTACTGTTTCACAAAAAAATAATCAGGGATTCTTTTTGTTACTTGTAATGTAACTTGTTGCCAGTAATGTAGAATGTTACCTGTTTTTCTTCCCCATTATTGCTTTTGTATCATTAGGTGTTAAAACATTTAGTGAACACTTTATTCTCCAAATGCCTTAAGGAGGTTTGGGCCTTGTAGAATAAATCGCCTTATAGCACCTATAGTAGGCAGCTATTTTTGTTGAAAGTCATTGATCCATGGGAAAGAAGAAAATCCTCTATCCCTGGAGAATCCTAATCAACTTAATAGGTCAAAAAATGACTCATTGTGCCGGGCAGTGCTGGTAGAAGATTCCTCATTTTGGAGAGCTCACAGTAATGGAGAGAGCTTGTAAATACTATATTTGTCATGAGTAAATACAAGTTCCAAATGTTATGGAAACCTGAGGAAGATAGTATTAAAACTTTCTCAGAAATTAGGAAAAGCTTTCCAGGTGGGGCATGAAGATTAATGGAAATTGACCAAGAATGGAGTCTTGGGGATTCTAGGATTGCTTTCAGGCAGTGGCAACATTATATACGAAAGTGTGAACGTCCCAGACTATGATTTTTCTGGGGAATTTTGGCTGGAGCTCCCTGGTATGGAGTGGGGAATAGGAGAGTACAGGCTGTGACTATAGTTGGGGACAGATTTTGTTTTATTAAGAACCTTTAAATGTTTTTGAGTAGATAAGTGTCGAGAGGAGGCTCTTTATTTGAAGGATATATGTAAATAATGGATTAAAGCAATATATCCCCTTCAGTGATTTGAGTACTTTTTAAGACTGGTCATATCTGAATGTCACCTGTGTTACTATTTACTTAATTTTCCTCAAATTCACATTTTAATGTAAAATTTGACTTCTTAAGTATTAGTATATACAAGATGGATTCTGTTGGTTAGTTTTTTGATATTTATTTAGTAAACTTTTTTTTCTTTCTGTAACTTAAAATAATCATGGTCGTTCACTTGGGGAAACAGGATGTTGGAATATGTTTTCAAAATTTAGTCTATAGCATCCCTTCACACTCTTAAAAATGATTTAGAACTCCAAAGAGGTTTTTTTTTTTTAATGTAGGTTATAGTACATACTCAATTATTAGAAATTAAAACTTTAAAATACTTTAATAATTCACTTAAACTTAAATCCACTGAATCTTAATGTACGTAATATAGTGTTATGAGAAATACCTTTTATTTTATAAAAGTAATTTAGTTTGAAGAATATTTTACCTTGCCTTAGAATTTTGCAAGTGTCTTTAATGTTGGGCATAAAGAAAACAGCTATCTAAAGGCATAAAGGCATCTGCTGTCACCTTCTGTATTTGTTATTATGTATGTATGATCTTTATTTTTGGTTGAACTCTCTAAAGAAAATCCAGCCTCATACACATAGGTCATATAGGTAGTTGGGAAAGGTATTGAGTATTTTAATAGTCTTTACAGAAAATTGTGGATGATCTTAGATTCTGTACCAGGGTGACAAGTGGTAGTTTCTTAGTTGGAATGTGGAATCAAAACCTATTAGGTTTTTTTGTATTTCGTTGGTTAAAATGTTTTGTTCTATTTTAGAGTGGATCTAACATGCATGATATTGTAAACTTCCTGAACTTTGACACTGGAAGTGAAAAAGAAGGAATGGATTCAAGATAAATTTAGGAAATAAAATCACAAGGATTTGGTGACTTGCTAAATGAGGGTTAGTGAGGTGTGCCTGGGTGGCTTGTCAATGAATCAGTCTGCTCTTGATTTCTGCTCAGGTCATGATCTCGGTTATGAGATTCCCCCCTCCCCCACATCAGGCTCCTCACTGAGCATGGAGCCTGCATAAGATTCTGCCTCCCCATCTCCTACCATCACGCACCCCCATCCCTGCCCCTGTGCTGTCTCTAAAAAAAAGAAAATTAAAAAATAAATGAGGGTTAGTGAATGTGGCTGTTTTAAAACACAGATTTAGGAGGGGAAAATAATGGATTTTTTAAAAAAGATTTTATTTTTTAAATAATCTCCTCACCCAGTGTGGAGCTCAAACTCACAACTTTGAGATCAAGAGTTGCACACTCCATTGACTGAGCCAGCCAGATTCCCCAAAATAATGAGTTTTGACATGGCTTCTTATATAAAATGGCACACAGTGTTTCCTTGCTCTCTGCTCTCTACCTAGTCTCAGATGCTTCCATGAACTTCTCTTAGCTTTAATATTGTACTTGAAACATGATTCATATTCAGTTAATGTTTTTAAACCAAAATTACTTAATTTTTATAATCATAGAAGAGGACTTGCTTTTGTGAATTTTTTTGTACATATTTATGGTAGAAAAATCAGAATGTACAGATAAACCACTAAATTACACTATCAATGAGAAATTACCAAGTTAACATGTAGTTGCTTACCTTTCTGTACTAAATTCTGTATAATTACATAAATAACATTGTAATTGCTGTGATATATTTTTGTAATTTTAGTCTTTTCCCACAATATGTCCATCATATCTTTAAGAATTAAAACATGTTGAAAAAATAAAGAACATTTTAGCTTGAGAACCATGTTTCTCATTTTGTCAGAATTTTCATTTTCTGATTGATGTGTTGAGTTTTTTGGTAGCTAAAAATACTGTACTTCTAAAATGTAATACATTTTTACGATATGTATTACAAATGCCTTATTTTAAATATGTCTTACTGATACATACTACGTAAACTTAGTTTTAAAATTTTGTATTTTTCCTTTTCAGAGAATAACAGTTTAGAGGGTCAACATGTTCTCCAACTTGAGGAAGTTTGGAGTAAATCATAAGAAGATATCCATCCTGCATGTTAATGTAAGCTTTTCTTGTAAAATTAAATATACTTCAGCAACTTTATTTCCTGAAAGGCCTCTTATACCCTTAAACTATTATATCTTTATCTTCTTCAGTTTTTCTTAACAGAGAGTGTGGGAGAAACTGTAACCAAGAAGCAGAAGGCTTCATCCCTAGTCTGAAGTGCATTTTGCTACTTCAAAATTCCCTATGCAGTGTTTTGCAGACTATCCATTTGTATATTCCATTTTGAGGTCCTTAGCTCCCCAAGGAGTTACACAGGTTTTCTTTGGTCTTTTCATTGCTGATGCTTTCAGATTGTACACCTTTGGGGGGGTAGCACTGTCTTTCCCTCGTCATTATGCAGTGGAAATTTAAATAGTTTTGAGACTCTACTCTTGAAATATTTTATTAGGATCATAGTATTGTATTGCCAAAAACTGGGTAAGTAATGCATAGGGAATATAGAATATATAGGCATATGTTCCAAGATACTGTAAAAGGTAGATGTGGCAGCCCAGAGTTATTACTAAATACACTAAATGTCACAATTCTAAATGTATTGACAGTCAATAATATGTATCTGGTGGTCTGGGGATGAGGAATATTCAACCTCTTAGTGGAAACACTGGGAGAAGTTACCTCAGGAATTTTTAATAATGCCAGTCCTAGTTCTCCCAACTTCCCCTCAGATGTTTTTAAAATTTTCCAGGTGATTCTGATGTGTAGCCACTTTAAAAAATTCTGAGTTTCATGACCCCTACGCAGTTCTTAGCACCTGTAGAAAATCAAAGAATAGCCAGTATGAGAGACCTTATTTAACTTTTCTGGCTTTCTGGGAATTTCAGGTCCTGAGTTTCAAACTAGAGCTGTCAGAGTCACCTGGAGGTTGGGGCACCTGGGTGGCTTAGTTGGTTGAGCACCGGACTCTAGGTTTCAGCTCAAGTCCTGATCTCAGGGTTGTGAGATCAAGGCCTATGTGAGGCTCTACACTCAGTGCTGTCTGCTTAGGACTCTCCCTTCCCCCTTCATCCCCCACCTCCACTCAAGAGCGGCTGACTCTCAAATAAATAAATCTTTAGAATCACCTGGAGTGCTTGTTGAAACTCCTGTAACACTATATTAATTATACTTCAGTTTAAACCCCGCCCCCATAGATTGTTTATCTCTCCTCAGAGTTTCTGATTCTCTTGTCTGGAATAGGTCCCGAGAATTTGTGTCCCTCTGTTGCTAATGCTGCAGATCTTAGAGAACCATCTTCTAAGATCAGCTCAAAATAGTTTTATTTTTGTTTTTTCCTATTGTATAATTTTGGGTTGTCACTTTTTAAAGAAACTGGAGTTAATAAATGGAAACTATTTTAAGGAGATTCAAAGTATTTTCTCTGACAAAACAGTTATGATGTTAAAAGTATTCAAATAAGTCGTGCTAAAATAAAATTAATATCAGGTTTCTTTTCTTCTCACTAGAATATGTGTTGCTGTAAAATAAAAGCAAGTTTAAAAAGATTAAAGCCATATGTGCCTCTTGGAAGAAGCTACAGTTCTCCACCAGGTACAAATTTTTATTCTTCTCATTGTACTTAAACTGCTTGTTTGCTTTCTCTCATTGGCAAACATGCCTTTATTAAGGGTGTCCATTTTGGAAGTAGTGGGGTAGTTTTACTTCTTGGCCCTTTCCTTGAGATGATTAGGAGTTGGAAGTATTGTGATAGAAACCAGGAGGGAGTATCAGTAAGCTTGTATTCCTCATCTGCTGACTCTCCAGATGAACTAAACAAAGAGAAAGGTTGCTGGCTTTAGTAGCTGGCTCAGAAGTTAAGAGGTGTGTACCTATAGAGAGCTCTTGCTATAAAATACTTTTTCTAGTACGTTTCTGATTTTTACACAGAAGTATTTTCTCAATGGAGGTTTGCCCAAGTAATTTATTGTGGAGATACTTAAGATTAGTTGGTTAAGCGACTGCCTTTGGCTCAGGTCACAGTCCTGGAGTCCCGGGATCGAGTCCCGCATCAGGCTCCCAGCTCCATGGGGAGTCTGCTTGTCCCTCTGACCTTCTCGCCTCTCATGCTCTCTCTCACTATCTCTCTCTCAAATAAATAAATAAAATCTTAAAAAAAATTAGTTGATTAAATATTTATCTGGGGTAATTTGCATTAGATAAAATGGCTATTAAAAGCTTGATGCTTGGAGCACCTGGGTGGCTCAGTCAGTTGAGCAGCTGCCTTCAGCTCTGGTTATGGACCTGGGATTGAGGCCTGGCATCAGGCTCCTTGCTCAGCGGAGACCCTGCTTCTCCCTCTCCTTCTGCCTGTTGCTCCCCTTGCTTGTGCTATCTCTTTCTCTCTCTACCAGTAAATAAATAAAATCTTTAAAAAACAAACAAACAAACAAAAACTCGATGCTTGAAGAACTGACAAATTCTGAATGTTCTTTCTGTGTTTGAAGCAAGCAAGCATATGGGAGACTCTTTGAAACTAGTTTCATTATGTGGCTGTTTTCATTACCATCTTTGTCCTGTGAGAATTATGGAGTAAAAATACTGACAGGATGTGTGACTTGTAATGGCGTGTGAATTTAATGCCATGCATTATTGATTTGTATCTGTATTTCTATATCTTGTCATACAAATTTATCTGTAGCCATACAGGTGATCTGTAAGTCTTAAAACTGCCATCAGGTTTTCAAAATACAGTAGAACTGTTCTTGATTTATTAGAGAAATTTTGCAAAGTTGATTTAAATAATAGGAAGGTATAGGTTAAAATTATAAATGTAACTGCATTTTTGCTTTAATATTATTAATAAAATATATTGTAAGCATGGAGTAAATTATTATGGGCTCTTTGTACTCCAGAAGTACTACTTGGCCTTTTAGAAGTATTAGGTTGTTCTAGCTCCTGTTCAGTTATACCTCCTAAGCCATCTTTAAAGGTACTTTGTGCTTGGGATTACTGAGGGAAGATAGATTTCAAATTGTATGAGAATTCATTATTATCTGATACGAGGATCACTCTTCACTTTTCAAGCCTTGACAATGCACATTTACAGGGCTGTGTATTTTATTTTTCTTTGATTTAAATGCTGTGGCCATAAGATTATTGTTTTGTTTTGTTTTTAAGATTATTGTTAGAACATTCTAATTCTACAATTCTATTATGTCTATTACAGAATTATAGAAAGTGGCAAAGACTGGGGTAAATTTTTATTTTTCTAAGTCTGTGATCTAGAAGCTGATGTTTCAAAACTTTATCTTAGGGGTGCCTGGGTGGTTCAGTTGGTTGAGCATCTGCCTCCAGCTGAGGTCATGACATGGGGGCAGTCCTGGGATCAAGTCCGGCAATGGACTCTCAGTGGGGAGCCTCCTCTTCCCTGTGCCTGCTGCTCTGCCTACTTGTGCTTTCTCTGTCAAACAAATAAGTAAAGTCTTAAAAAAAAAAAAAACCATCTGTTACATCATCTGTTGCCTTTTTTCTACAGATTGCAGGAAAATAATTTTTAAGTAAATCAGAGTTCTATTTCGCTTGAATTTTATTTTAATTGGAATTACAATATTTGCTTAAAATTGTTTTAACTTTCTTGATTTGCAGATTATAGGGGGATTTCTTAAAGTTTTAAATTGTAACCCTCTTTCCATTAGGTTTAGTTGGAAATGATATCAAATCGCTTCATTCCATCATCAGTCCTCCCATAGCTAAGTAAGTACTATCACTGATACATTCTTTTCCATACGCTGCTGTAAAAAGCCAAGAGGTTCTGTAATGGACTTAATTTGGTATTGTTAATTTAGCTTTCTGCCCTAGCTAAGTATAAGTAGGTGTTGGTATGTATCTTAAAAGAGGTGTGGGTACATATCTAAATGCTATTTTTTCCTGAATTTAATGCTAAATGTTTTTAATGTAGCAACAGCACATAGAAATAAGTAAAAGATTCATAAGATTGTAGTTTGCTCTTTTGTTAGCTGTTTTGTCAGAATAATGTGTTTTATGTTTTCTCTTTTTCTAGTTTTTCTACCATTATAAAAATTACTGAAATACCAGCTTTGAAAATTGTGTAGCATACATGTTTTAGTTTTACACTTTTATTAATGTCCATCTTATAATGCGTGCTTTTTTTTTTTCCCCTACTTTTTAAACAGAATCCGTAATATTGGAATTATGGCTCATATTGATGCAGGCAAAACTACCACCACAGAAAGAATATTGTACTATTCTGGATACACAAGATCACTGGGAGGTTAGAATGGATTCCTCCTCTCCCCAACCCCCATTAGCAAAAAGCATCATTGGAAAATATTTTGATTAAGAAGTCAACCTAGAGATCTTGTGTATGGCATGGAAGCACTGATGTCTAAACCGCAACACAAAGATAAGGTAGTTTGAACACCCACTTAAGAGTCTTTGTAGGTTCAAGTAAACATTTAGATTCACAGGACTATCTTGGGCCACAATTCACCCTGGTCTATTCAGAAGGCTGTTAGAACAGGAAGCAAAGCTTCCCAGCACAATGGTAGTTTGTTTCTTCATTTCTTAAAGCAGTCCACCTAAGTGTCTGGGAGCTACCTTCTTTAGGTACCCAAAAGTGATAGTTTCCTTTAACAAGATTCACAGGAGCCACCCTGACTTACAGTCCTCATGTCCCTTAGGAATGTGTACCTCTTCCACATGGGCAGTCTTCCAGATTTATAGCTCCATGGGCAGTCTTCCAGGTTTACCATAAAAGACATGCCATAGCCCACTCAGGGAGGCCTAAAGCTGTTTATCTCTTCAGGTATTTACAGTTTCATAAAGCTCTTCTCAGTTCAGATGTAGCTTACAAATTATGAATTATTTTTTCTATAATACATGTTGCCTAGCACCATAGTTGACATACTTGTGTTCTCTGGCTTCTAGAAGAAAAGAACAAGAAAGTTAACCAAAGGTAAAGTTTTCAGGTGGAAGAAGGAAGGATTTTGTTAATCCCAGTCACAGTAGTAGTACTGTTTATCTCAGTTTTGATTTTTAACTTACAATATGTCAAAAACTGTTACTCTTGGCCAGTTGTGCACATTTGAATCCCCATGTAGTTTTTTTTTTTTTAAAGATTTTATTTATTTATCAGAGAGAGGTGGGGAGAGAGAGCGAGCACAGACAGACAGAATGGCAGGCAGAGGGAGAAGCAGGCTCCCTGCCGAGCAAGGAGCCTGATGTGGGACTCGATCCCGAGATGCTGGGATCATGACCTGAGCCGAAGGCAGCTGCTTAACCAACTGAGCCACCCAGGCATCCCCCCATGTAGTTTTTGGTTTGGTTTGGTTTTTAATTGACAGTGCCATAGCTCTACTCTGGAAATTTTTAGAAAGTATATATATGGCTAGTTGTCATATTTTTGTATCATGTATTTTAAAAGTCTACATTTATCTCATACACATTTATGATTGTTGTGTTTCTCTGATGAATCCACTTTTTTTTAATCAAGAAGTGCCTTTATCTCTGGTGAAATAGTTTGTTTTGAAATTTGAGATTTCAAGGTCAAGAGGTCCTTATTACCAGAAGTGGAAATGAGTAACTTTTTCAGAAGCTCCACAGAAATTTTGAAATGTGTTATATTGACAACCATTTCTCTAGACCCTTCAAACTGGTTGAGACTTAATAGTATTTATAGAGGAAAAGAACACCCAGGATTAGAATATTCATGGTGACAGTTTCCAAAATGTTTGAACACATGTGTTTCTCATAGAACTATTGCTGTGTAAATGGGGGCTATAACCCCAAAACATGGAACATTATTAGGCTTCCTCTGTTGTGACACAAATATGTTCCTTTTTTTTTTTTTTTTTTTTAAGGTTAACATATAATGGATTATTTGTCTTAGGGGTACAGGTCTGTAATTCATCAGTCTTAACACAATACACAGTGCTCACCATAGCACATACCCTCCCCAGTGTCCATCACCCAGTCACCCTGTCCCTCCCACCCCTCTCCCCTCCAGCAATCCTCAGTTTGTTTCTTGAGATTAAGAGTCTGTTATGGTTTGTTTCCCTCTCTGGTTTCATCTTGTTTCATTTTTTCCTCCCTTCCCCTATCATCCTCTGTCTTGTTTCTCAAATTCCTCGTATCAGTGAGATCATATGATAATTGTCTTTTTCTGATTGACTTATGTTGCTTAGCATAATTGCCTCTAGTTCATCCACGTCCTTGCAAATGGTAAGATTTTGTTTTTTGATAGCTGCATAGTATTCCACTGTGTGTGTACACACACCACATCTTCTTTATCCATTTATGTGTTGATGGACATCTAGGCTCTTTCCATAATTTGACTGTTGTGGACATTGATGCTATAAGCATTGGGATGCATGTGCCCCTTTGGATCACATTTGTATCCTTGGGGTAAATACCCAGTTCTGCAATTGGTGGGTCATAGGGTGGTTCTATTTTCAACTTTTTGAGGAGACTTCATACTGTTTTCTAGAATGGCTTCACTAGCTTGCATTCCCACCAACAGTGTAGGAGGGTTCTCCTATCTCTGCATCCTCACCAACACCTTTCATTTTTTGATTTGTTAATTTTAGCCATTCTGACTGGTGTGAGGTGGTATTTCACTGTGGTTTAGATTTGTATTCCCCTGATGCCGAGTGATGTTGAGCACTTTTTCATGTGTCTCTTCGCCATTTGGATGCCTTCTTTGCCAAAATGTCTGTTCATGTCTTCTCATTTCTTGATTGGATTTATTTGTTCCTTGGATGTTGAGTTTGATTAAGTTCCTTATAGACTTTAGATACTAGCCCTTTATCTGTTATGTCATTTGCAAATATCTTCTCCCATTCTGTCAGTTGTCTTTTGTTTTGTTGACTGTTTCCTTTGCTGTGCAAAAGCTTTTGATCTTGATGAAGTCCCAGTAATTCATTTTTGCCCTTGCCTCACTCGCTTTCGGTGATGTTTCTAGGAAGAAGCTATTGCGGCTGAGGTCCAAGAGGTTGCTGCATGTGTTCTCCTTAAGGATTTTGATGGATTCCTGTCTCACATTGAAGTCTTTCATCCATTTTGAGTCTGTTTTTGTGTATGGTGTAAGGAAATGGTCCAGTTTCACTTTTCTGCATGTGGTTAATTTTCCCAACACCATTTGTTGAAGAGACTTGGCTTTTTTCCATTGGACAGTCTTCCCTGCTTTGTCAAAGATTAGTTGACCATAGAGTTGAGGGCCCATTCCTGGGCTCTCTATTCTGTTCTGTTGATCTCTGTGTCTGTTTTTGTGCCAGTGTCGTACTGTCTTGATGATGGCAGCTTTGTAATCGAGCTTGAAGTCTGGAATTGTGATGCCACCAGCTATGGTTTTCTTTTTCAACATTTCTCTGGCTATTGGGGGACTTTTCTATTTCCATATAAATTTTAAGATTCTTTGTTCCATTTCTTTGAAAAAAGTTGGTGGTATCTTGATAGGGATTGCATTAAGTGTGTAGATTGCTCTAGGTAGCATAGACATTTTCGCAGTATTTGTTCTTCCAATCCATGAGCATGGAACGTTTTTCCATTTCTTTATGTCTTCCTCAGTTTCTTTCATGAGTATTCTATAGTTTTCTGAGTAAAAATTCTTTTCCTCTTTGGTTAGATTTATTCCTGGGTATCTTATGGTTTTGGGTGCAGTTGTCAATGGGATCGACTCCTTAATTTCTCTTTCTTCTGTCTTGGTGGTGGTGTATAGAATACAACTGATTTCTGTGCATTGATTTTATATCTTGACACTTTACTGAATTGCAGTATGAGTTCTAGCAGTTTTGGGGTGGAGTCTTTTGGGTTTTCCACATGCAGTATCATATCATCTGCAAAGAGTGAGAGTTTGACTTTTTTGCCAATTCAGATGCCTTTTATTTCTTTTTGTTGTGTGATTGCTGAGGCTAGGACTTCTAGTACTTTGTTGAATAGTAGTGGTGATCATGGACATCCCTGCCATGTTCCTGACCTTAGCGGAAAAGCTCTCAGTTTTTCCCCATTGAGAATGATATTCGCTGTGGGTTTTTCATAGATGGCTTTTATGATATTAAGGTATGTACCCTCTATCCCTACACTGTGAAGAGTTTTGATCAAGAAGGAATGTTGTTCTTTGTCAAATGCTTTATCAGCATCTTCTGAATGTATCATATGGTTCTTGTTCTTTCTTTTATTAATGTATTGTATCACATTGATTGATTTGCGGATGTTGGACCAAACTTGCAGCCCAGGAATAAATTCCACTTGGTCGTGGTGAATCATCCTTTTAATGTACTGTTGGATCCTATTGACTAGTATTTTGGTGATAGTTTTTGCATCCATGTTCATCAGGGATATTGGTCTGATATTATCAAATCAGATACCTGATATTACTCTCCTTTTTGGGGATAATTCTCCTTTTTTCATGGGGTCTTCTTTTGGTTTTAGGATGAGGGTAATGCTGGCCTCATAAAATGAGTTTGGAAGTTTTCTTTCCACTTCTGTTTTTTGGAAGAGTTTCAGGAAAATAGGTATTAATTCTCCATTAAATGTTTGGTAGAATCCCCTGAAAAGCCATCTGGCCCTGGACTCTTGTTTGTGGGAGATTTTTTTATTACTGCTTCTATTTCCTTACCAGTTATGGGTCCATTCAGGTTTTCTATTTCTTCTGGTTCAGTTGTGGTAGTTTATATGTCTCTAGGAATGTATCCATTTCTTCCAGATTGTCTAATTTGCTGGTGTATAGTTGGTCATAATATGTTCCTATAATTGTTTGTGTTTCTTTGGTGTTGGTTGTGATCTCTCCTCTTTCATTCATGATTTTATTAATTTGGGTCCTTTCTCTTTTCTTTTGATAAGTCTGGCCAAGGATTTACCAGTCTTATTCTTTCAGAGAACCAGCTCCTAGTTTCATTGAGCTGTTCTGCTGTTCTTTTGGTTTCTGTTTCATTGATTTCTGCTCTAATTTTTATTATTTCTCTTCTGCTGGGTTTAGGGTTTATTTGCTGTTCTTTCTCCAACTTCTTTAGGTGTATAGTTAGGTTGTATATTTGAGGCCTTTCTTCTTTCTTGAGAAAGTCTTGTATTGCTATATACTTTCCTCTTAGGACCACCTTTGCTGCATCCCAAAGGTTTTGAATAGTCATGTTTTCATTTTCATTTGCTTCCATGAATTTTTAAAATTCTTCTCTAATTTCCTGGTTGACCCATTCATTCTTCAGTAGGATGCTCTTTAGGCTCCATGTGTTTGAGTACTTTCCTACTTTCCTCTTGTGGTTGAGTTCTAGTTTCAAAGCACTGTGATCTGAAAATATGCAGGGAATGTTCCCAATCTTTTTTATCTAATTTGTGACCAAGGATGTGATCTATTCTGGGGAATGTTCCATGTGCACTAGAGAAGAATGTGTATTCTGTTTTGGGATGGAATGTTCTGAATCTGTCTGTGATGTCTGTTTGTTCCAGTGTGTCATTTAAAGCCTTTATTTCCTTGTTGATCTTCAGCTTAGATGATCTGTCCATTTCTGTGAGGAGGGTGTTACAGTCCACTGCTATTATTGTATTATTGTTGATATGTTTCTTTGATTTTGTTATTAATTGGTTTATATAATTGGCTGCTCCCATGTTAGGGGCATAGATATTTAAAATTGTTAGATCTTCTTGTTGTATAGACCCTTGAAGTATGTTATAGTGTCCTTCCTCATCTCTTATTATAGTCTTTGGTTTGAAATCTATTTTATCTGTTATAAAGATTGCAAGATTGCAACCCCAGGTTTCTTTTGATGTCCATTAGCACAGTAAATTGTTTTCCACCCTCTCACTTTGAATCTGGAGGTATCTTTGGGTCTAAAATGGTCTCTTGCAGACAGTATATTGATGGGTCTTGTTTTTTTTTATTGTTATTGTTGTTGTTTTTTATCTATTCTGATACCTTGTGTCTTTTGATTGGGGAATTTAGCCCATTTACATTCAGGGTAACTACTGAAAGATATGAATTTAGTGCCATTGTATTGCCTGTGAGGTGACTGTTACTGTATATTGTCTCTGTTCCATGTTAGTTTTAGGCTCTCTCTTTGCCTAGGGTACCCCTTGCAATATTTCCTGTATGGCTAGTTTGGGGTTTACAAATTCTTTAAGTTTTTGTTTCTCCTGAAGCCTTTTTTTTCCACCTATTTTCAGTGACAGTCTAGCTGGATATAGTATTCTTGGCTGCATATTTTTGTTGTTAAGTGCTCTGAATATATCATGCCAGCCCTTCCTGACCTGCCAGGTCTCTGTGAATAGGTCTGCTGCCAATCTAATATTTCTACCATAGTAGGTTACAGACTGTCATGAGCTGCTGTCAGGATTTTTGCTTTGTCTCTGAGACTTGTAAGTTTTACTGTTAGATGAAGGAGTGTTGACCTATTTTTATTGATTTTGAGGGAGAGATTCTCTGTGCTTCCTGGATTTTGATGCTTGTTTTCTTCCCCAAATTAGGGAAGTTCTCTGCTATAACTTGCTCCAATATACCTTCTGCCCCCACCTCTTCTTCTGCGATCCCAATTACTCTAATACTGTTTTGTCTTATGGTATCACTTATCTCTCAAATTCTCCCCTCTTGATCAAGTAGTTCTTTATCTCTCTTTTTCTCAGCTTCTTTATTCTGTATCATTTGATCTTTTGTATCACTAATTCTCTCTTCTGCCTCATTTATCCTAGCAGTAAGAACCTCCATTTTTTATTGTACCTCATTAATAGCTTTTTAAATTTCAACTTGGTTAGATTTTAGTTCTTTTATTTCTCCAGAAAAGGATTCTCTACTATCTTCTATGCTTTTTTCAAGCCCAGCTAGTAACTTTATAATCATCATTCTGAACTCTAGTTCTGATGTCTTACTAATATCTGTATTGATTAGGTTCCTAGCAGTCAGTACTGCCTCTTGTTTTTTTTTTGTTTTGTTTTGTTTTTTTGAGGTGAGTTTTTTCGATTCGTCATTTTGTTCAGAGAAGAATAGATGAATGAGAGAACAAAATGCTGGAGTGGTTAACAACCACCCCAGGAAAATATACACTAAACAAATCAGAAGAGACACTAAACAAATTGGGAGGAAAAGAAAGGAAGAAAAAAACATATTTATGATCAGGCTAGTGAATAGAACAACGCCACGCACTTGATTTTGGGTGTATTTTATTCTGTTACAAGAATCTGCCTCCCAGAATTTTAAAGAGTGAAAAACTTACATACACAAAAATAAGGGTAAATACAGTGAGGGGATGGAATATAATTGTAAAGATGAAAATCAAAAGTTTTAAAAAAAGAATTGATAAGTTGGTTGAAAAAAGGGAAAAAAAAATAAAGAAAAAAGGGGGAGAACCGTGATCAGGCGGGAGATTAGAACAAAGCCATACACTAGCTTTAGGGTATATCTTGGTCTCTTAGAAGATACTGTATCCCAGAATTTCAAAGGAAAACCTATATATCCAAAAAAATAAGGTTTAATACAATGAAGGGCTAGAATAGGACTGTAAAAATGAAAATTAAAGTAGGTTTTTAAAAAGGTGTTGATAAGGTAAAATAGGAAAGAGGAAATTTTTTTAAAAAACAGAAAAATAAAATAAAAAAAAAATTAACTTTAAAAGACTAAGGAATCATGGGAAAAAAGCCATGAATTCTATGTTCTGTATTCCCCTAGCACTGGTGTTTTGCAGTTCTCATTCATCAGTAAACTTGGTCTTGGCTGCATGTTCTTGCTTGTCTTATGGGGAAGGGGCCTTCTGCAGTGAGTCTCAAATGTCTTTGCCTGAGGTAGAATTGCACCGCCCTGGCCAGGAGCCAGGCTAAGTAATCTGCTTGGGTTTATTTGGTAGCTTTTGTTCCCTGAATGCTTTCTAGACAGTTTTGGAGAACAAGAATGAAAATTGTGGCCTCCCAGTCTCTGGCCTCGGAGGAGCTGAGAGCTCAGGGCCCACTCCTCAGTGGGCCCTCAGAGAAAAGCAGTCAATCATTCTGGTCTCCCTGGTCTCTGGCTGCGCTCTGTGCTCACTGGTCCTTTGACCGAGCATTTCTGTCTCTGGTGCATGACCCTGTTTGGAGTCTCCAAACCTAGCAGATTCCTGTGGCGCACTCCCACGCCACACCTCTTGTTGGTGAAGTGGGGGAGGGTCTCCCCAGATCTGCCAGTTGTGGGGTCTCTGTTCAAAGCATAGTGGTCTGACTGTGCTGCAGGTCACAGTTTATGGCAGCCCTGAGCTGAGAGCCCACTTCTCGGCCCTGTCTTTGCAGCCGGCTTCCCCACTCTGATACCTGGGAGCCTTCCCACACTCAGGCACCCCCAGTCTTTCTACGACTCCGAGGAGCCTGAGACCACACTGTCCCAGTGAGAATTCCACCCCCTGCTTAGCCACTGGAGCGATGTCCCTCCATGGAGCAGACTCCTAAAAGTTCTGATTTTGTGCTCTGCTCCTCTCATTTGACAGTAGCTGGGTGATGGAGGCGCCCACCCCCTGTGGTCTGTCTTCCCAAATACTGCCTTGGATTCATTTCTCCACACGTGGTCACTTTTTTGTTCATAGAATTGTGCTATTCTTTTCTTCAATCTCCTGTTGAGTTTGGAGGTATTCAGAATGGTTTGATAACTATCTAGCTGAATTCCTGGGACCAGACAAAATTTAGGTCTCCTACTCCTACATCATCTTGGTCCTCCTACAAATATGTTCTTAATTCTTCTCTCACATCCCCAGTTTGTATCCCTGATGCAAGGGCCCAGGTGAGGTGACAGAAGCAATGTTCAAGTTACCTTTTTTTTAAATTGTGGTAAAAAATACATAATGTTACATTTACCATATTAACCATTTCCAAGTGCACATTTGGGTTGTATTGTGTATATTTATGCTGATGGTAACCGATCTTTAGCACTTTTTAATCTTGTATAACACCCACTAAACCCATTAGTAATAACCACCTTTTTCCCCGCTGCCTAGCTTTTGGAAAGTACCATTCCACTTTTTCTATGCCTTTGATACCTCATGTAAGTGGGATCATAGAGTATTTATCTTTTTGCGGCTTATTTAATACTTAGCCACATGTCCTCAGGATTTGTCTCTACAACTCTCTCTCTGATTACTCTATAAATTACACTGTGCTCACCACTAGTGTAGCTACCATCTGACATCAGACAGTGAAAGTGTTATTACAATGTCATCAACTGTGTTCCGTATACTGTAACTTTTATCATTGTCACTTATTCATCCCATAACTAGAAGTCTCCCTCTCCCCTTTACTCATACACCCATCCCCCCATCTTCCTTCCCTCTGGCAACCGTCCATTCTCATTGTATTTATGGGTCTGCTTCTGCTTTTTGTTTGTTTTATATTTCACTTAGCTTGCTACCCTCTACTTCCATCTGTGTTGTTCATGTGGCAAGATCTCATTCTTTGTAGCTGAGTGGTGTGTGTGTGTGTGTGTGTGTGTGTGTGTTTATCACCTCTTCTTTATCCATTCTTGTAGATGGACTCTAAAGAGTGATATTAACTCTTTATCAGGTATATCATTTGCAAATATCTTCTGCCATTCAGTAGGATGTCTTTTAGTTTTGTTGTTTCCTTTGCTGCACAGAAACTTTTTATTTCAGTGTAGTCCCAGTAGTTTCTTACTGCTTTTATTTCCCTTTCCTCAGGAGACATATCTAGAACCATGTTGCTAAAACTGATGTAAGAGAAATTACCTCCTATGTTCTCTTTTAGGATTTTTATGGTTTCAGTTCTCAACACGTAAGTCTTTATTCTGTGTAAGATTATTTTTGTGTATGGTGATAGAAAGTGGTTCAGTTTCCTTCTTTGTGTGTGGTTGTCCAGTTTTTCCAACACAATTCATTGAAGAGACTTTTTCCTATTGGATATTCATTTCTCCTTTGTGGAATACTAATTGGCCAGGTATTGTGGGTTTTTTTCTGGGGTTTGTGTTCTAGTCCATTGATCTGTGTGTCTATTTTTATGCCAAGTACCATATATATATTTAAAATTACTGCAGCATTGTAATAAAACTTGAAATCTGGGGGTGACTGGGGGGCTCAGTCAGTTAAGCATCTTCCTTCTGCTCAAGTCTTGATCCTGGATTCCCAGGATCAAGCCCCACATCAGTCTCCCTGCTCAGCAGGGAGTCTGCTTCTCCCTCTCCCCTTCCTACTGCCCTTCCCCCACTTGTGCTCATGCACGCTCTCTCTCTATCTCTGTCTATCAAAGAAAGTCTTAAAAAGAAAAAAGAAATCTGGAATTGTGTGATCCCTCCAGTTTTGTTTTTCTTTATCAAGATTGCTTTGGCTGTTTAGGGTCTTTTGTGGTCCCAAACAAATATAAGGCTAATTTGTTTTAGTTCTGTGGAAAATGCTGTTGATATTTTGATAGGAACTGCATTAAATATATAAATTGCTTTAGGCGGTTTGGACATTTTAACAATATTTATTCTTAGGCATGGGATGTCTTTCCATTTCTTTGTGTTGTCTTGAATTTTATCAGTGTTTTAGTGTTTTTAGAGTACTGGTCTTTCATGTCTTTGGTTAAGTTTATTCCAAGGTATTTTACTGGTTTTGGTGCAGTTGTGAATGGGATTGTTTTCTTAATTTCTGCTGGTTTACTATTAGCATATAGGAATACAACTTGAACATTGATTTTTTTATCCTACGATTTTACTCACTTCATTAATCAGTTTGTAGTAGTTTTGTAGTAGACTCTTCAGGGTTTTCTGTATATAGTATTATCTCATCTGCAAATAATGAGAGTTTTACTTCTCCATACCAGTTTGGATACATTTTGTTTTTTTATGTTGTCTGATTCCTGTGACTAGGAGTTCTAGTACTATGTTCAATAAAAGGGGTGATAGTCTCATTCCTGACCTTAGGGGAAAAGCTCCCAAGTTTTTCCACCAAGATGTTGGCTGTGGGTTTTTCATATAAGGCCTTTATTATTTGAGGTATGTTTCCTCTAGACCTATGTTGTTGAGGGTTTTTATAATGAATGGATGCTGTACTTTGTCAAATGCTTTTTCTGCATTTTAGTTTTTATTGTTTATCTTACTGATATGATGTATCCTGTTGATAGCTTTGTGGATAGTGAGTCACCTGTGCATCCCAGGAATAAATCTGACTTGATTGTGGTATATGATTTTTTTAATATACTGTTGGATTTGGCTTGCTAGTATTTTGTTGAGGATTTTGCATTTATGTTCATGAGAGGTATGACCTATAGTTCTCTTTTTTTGGTAGTGTCCTTTACTGATTTTGGTCAGGGTGGCACTGGCTTTGTAGAATAAATTGGAAGTTTTTCTTCCTCCTGTATTTTTTTGGAATAGTTTGAGAAGAATATGTATTAACTTTCTCAGCATTTGTTGGAGTTTACCTGTCAAGTTGTCTAGTCCTAGATTTTTGGTGATTGATTCAATGTCATTGTGGGTATTTGGTCTGTTCAAATTTTCTATTCCTTCCTGCTCTAGTTTTGGGATGTTACTAGGAATCCATCCATTTCTTCTAAGTTGTCCAATTTGTTGGTGTATAGGTTTTCATAATGTTCTGTAATAGTTGTTTGTGTTTCTGTGGTATTAGTTGTTATTTCTTCTCTTTCATTAGTGATTTTATTTGGGTCCTCTTTTGTTGTTGTTGTTGTATAAATGAGTCTTGCTGGAGGTTTTTCAATTTTGTTGAACTTTTCAGAGAACCAGCTCCTGGTTTCATTGGTCTGTTCTATTGTTTTTTTAGTTTACATATCATTTATTTTTGCTCTAATCTGTATTGTTTTTTTCCTTTTGCTGGGTTTGGGTTTTATTTGTTTTTTTTCTAACTCCTTCATGTGTAAGGTTAGGGTGTTTGAGAATTTTCTTGCTTCTTTCTTTTTTAAGATTTTATTTATTTATTTGAGATAGAATGAGAGTGAGAGAGAGAGTGTGCGCACAAGCATGGGGAGCAGCAGGCAGAGGGAGAAGCAGACTCCCTGCCAAGCAGGGAATCTGATGCAGGGCTTGATCTCAGGACTCCACAATCATGACCTGAGCTGAAGGCAGACACTTAACCGACTGAGCCACTCAGGCACCCTGAGATTTTTCTTGCTTGTTAAGGTAGACGTGTATTTTTGAAACTTTATGCTTAGAACCACTTTTGATGCATCCCAAAGATTTTGGGCTGTTATGTTTTCATTTTCATTTGTTTCCATGTAATTTTTTATTTCTTTGATTTCTTGGTTGACCCACTCACTGTTTAGTAGCATGTTATTTAACCTTTATGTATCTGTGGTCTCTCCAGATTTTTTCTTATAGTTAATTTCTAGTTCATAGTATGGTCAGGAAAGATTCATGGTATGACTTTGATTTTTATAATTTGTTCAGACTTGTTTTGTGGCCTAATATGTGATCTTCTCTGAACAGTATTTTGTGTGCACTTGCAAAGAATGTATTCTGCTATTTTAGGATGGAATGTTCTGAACGTATTTGTTAAATCCATCTGGTCCATTGTGTCATTCAAAGCCATTGTTTCTTTATTTTCTGTTTGGATGATCTGTTGATGCAAATGGGGTATTACAAACCTCTGTTATTACTGTGTTATTATCAGTTAGTTCCTTTAATTTTGTTGTTAAGGGTTTTATATATTTTGGGTGCTCCCATATTGGGTGCATAAATACTTACAGTTGTTATATTCTCTTTCTGGAATGTACTTCTTCTTATTATATAGTGTTGTTCTTTGTTTCTTGTTAAACATTTTGTTTTAAAGTTTGTTTTGTCTAATACAAGTATTGCTACTCCAGCTATCTTTTGACATCCATTTGCTTGATAAATGTTTCTCCATCTCATCACGTTCAGTCTGCAGATGTCTTTGGGTCTGAAATGAGTTTCTTGTAGGTAGCATTTAGATGGGTCTTGTTTTTTATTCACTGTCATCTGTTTTTTTATTGGAGTGCTTAGTCCATTTACATTCAAAGTAATTATTGGTAGATCAGTGTTTATTGCCATTTTGTTACTTGTTTTGTGGTTTTTGTAGCTTTTTTCTCATCCTTCTTTTCATGGTTTGTTAGCTTTTTTTAGTGATCTACTTGGGTTCCTTACTCTATTCTTTGCATGTGTATTACTGGTTTTTAATTTTAATTTTGGTTACTATATATATATATGGTGTATATATATGTGTATACATATGGTATATATATGTATATATGTGTTATATATGGTATATATATGTGTATATATGTATATATATGGTACACACACACGGTATATATATATATGGTACATATATATGCATATATATTTAATTTTGGTTATTATATATATATGTATATATAATATCTTCTGCATATAGTAGTTTGTATTAAGTTGATGATTGTATAAGTGTAAGCCCATTTTTTACTCCTTTCCCCTCCATGTCTTAGGTATATGATGTCATACTTTATATCCTTCTATTTTATGAATCTTTTGACTGATTTTTACTGAAATACTTATTTTTATTTTTATTTTTTTACCTTTTATACTTTTATTTATGGTCTTTGCTTTTCATTCAAAGAGTCCCCTTTAATATTTCTTTTAAGGCTGGTTTAATGGTCCTGAGCTCCTTTAATTTTTGTTGGGCTGAGAAACTCTTTCTGTCTCCTTCCAAATGATAGCCTTGCTGGGCAGAGTATTCTTGGGTGCAGGATTTTTTTCCTTTTAGCACTTTAAATATAATATGCCACTTTCTGCTGGCCTGCAGAGTTTCTGCTGAAAAAGCCACTGATAGCCTCGTGGGATTTTCTTTGTAGGTAACTGTCTTCTTTTCTCTTACAGCCTTTAAAATTATTTATCACTATTTTTTCCATTCTAATTCTCTGTCTTGGTGAGAACCTCCTTGGGTTGAATTTGTTGGGGATCTCTGTGTCTCCTAAATCTGGATCTTTGTTTTCCCTCCTTGCATTTAGGATATTTTCAGCTGTTTTTCCTTCAGATACATTTTTCTGCCTTCCTTTCTCTCCCTTTTTCTTGGATCACTATAATGCAAATGTTAATACTTGATTGAGTCACTGAGATCTCTAAGTCTGTTTTCCTATTATGGTGTATTTGTTTTGGATTTCTTCAGCTTGTTTGCTTTCCATTACTTTGTCCTCCAGGTCACTGATATGTTTCTCTGCTTATGTAGCCTACTGTTAATATTCTGTCTGTTGTATTTTTAATTTCATTTATTAAGTTCTTCATGTCTGGTAATGTTATTTTTTTCTCTCTTTGCTAAGGGTCACACTTATAATGTCCACTCTTTTCTCCAGTTCAGTGAATATCTTTATGATCATTACTTTATCTTTTATTTTTTTTTAGTTATCATTACTTAAAATTCTTTGTCACGTATACTAATTTCTGTTTCACATAGCTCTCCAGTTGTGGTTTCGTCAAGTTCCTCCTTTGTCTCCTCATTCTTCTTCTTCTTTTGCTTTTGGTTTTTTTTGTTTGTTTGTTTGTTTACTTCTCTTTGTCTGTTTCTGTGTCTTAGGAAAGTCAGCTATGTCTTCTGCTCTTGAAAGTAGTAGCCTTGGGGCATCTGAGTGGCTCAGTGGGTTAAGCCTCTGCCTTCAGTTCAGGTCATGATCTCAGGGTCCTGAGATGGAGACCCGCATCGGGCTTTATGCTCAGCAGGGAGCCTGCTTCCGCCTCTCTCTCTCTCTGCCTGCCTCTCTGCCTACTTCTGATCTCTCTCTCTCTCTGTCAAATAAATAAAAAATAAATCTTTAAAAAAAAAAAAAGAAAGAAAAGAAAGTAGTAGCCATATGAAGAGGTTCTGTAGTATCCTGAGCAGAGTTTCCTATGTGTGTTTCTTGTGTCCTGTTATTGTGCTTTCCCTATCAGTCCCGTCTCATGCATAGACTCTGCCTGTTGTGAGCTGTGCTTGCTCTCTGTATTAATGAGACCCAGGCTGCTTTCCCTGAGGGGACGTGACCATAGGAAGGCTCAGGGGTGATGCAGGAGTGTTTGCAAAATTTGTAGGGTTATTAGGTATAGGTCAGATCTCCTAAACTGAGGTGGTGGCCAGTCACACAGTATCTCTTCGCAGCCTAGTGCAAGGCATGTGGTCTGAGGTAGCAACAAGGGGTGCGTAAGTTTGTGTACACGGTGCCTGGGGGCCTATGGCAGCTGGGCAGGGCACACACATGACTTAGCAAAATCTGCACTGAGCAGCTAGACTTGGTCACATCCCCCAAAGTGCAGTGGCCACAGCAGCACAGCGGGCAGAGGTATTGCCTGGGTGGGGCATGCACTGTGTTAACAAAATTTGCCCTGAGCTCAGCACCAGCAGTCTTGGAGTCCATGAGTCCTCAGGCTTGGTGCACTGCTAGCAGGTTAGTAGCAAGTGTCCGTGCAGTACTGCATCCAGCAGGTGTCTCTCTATTTATGCTGCCAGTTCCTCTGTTCCCAGGGAAGTTCCTCAGCTTGCCCTGAAATCCATACAAACAGATCTCCTTCCCCTAGTGCAAACTGTTGCTTTTAGGTTGCTTCTTAACTCAGGCTGTTAACTCTTTAAGGGTGGAGACCTGGCTATCACACACCCTCCTGGCTCCTCTACTGCTGAGTCAGCTGACTGTCAAAGCTCTAGACTCCCAAGTCTGTGATTATACAAACTCTTGGAACTCAACGCTTCTGGTTTTCAAGACTAGATGTTACAGGGATTTACTTTACCTATGTGGACTCCTTGGTGTTTTCCCTTTTGTGCACCATAGCTCCCTTCCTCCTACTGGCAACTCTCCACCACCTTTCTGCCTTTCCTAACCTCTCCAGTGCTGGCTGCTTCTCTGCATTTGGCTATGGAGTTTGTTCTGCCAGTCTTCAGAATGCACTACAGTTTATTGACTCAGATGTGAGTGATACCTAGTTGTAAATGTGGGACAGAGTGAGGTTAGGGTCTTCCTACTCCGTTGTCTTGCACCCCTCCCCTGCCTAAGAAATGTTTGACAAATGGCTTCATTTGGAACTTCTGGTTAGCTATTTGGTTATTGTCTCATTAATGGTATTTGTTTGCTTGGTTATGTTGCAAATAACAACACTAATTCTATAACACAGATATTTGGAGTTCCTGACAAATATATTTTTCTTGCTATTTCTCCTTCTATTGGTACATATGTATATATACACAAATAAACATATACCCACATATACATATACCCACATATACACACGTATACATATACAAACAGTGGGGAACCTGGCTAGTAATTCAGAGATTCAATGCTGACCTAAGTAGTGGTAGTATAAGGTCATAATAACCTGTGTTTTTGAATTTTGAATAGTAAATTTAATCAGAATACAGTGCATAATTCAAGAATTTTAATGCAGAATAATTTGACCTTTTTGGCTGTCAGGATGAACTCTATCCATGACTTTGTACTGTAGAAATTCTACCAAGAGTTCATTTTCATTAGTACAAATAAATGCCCTTTTTGGGAAAAATTTAGTAATGAAAAAGGTTTGGAAAGGAGAATTTAACTTTGGAGGAATTTTTTCTCTACCTTGTTTTATGTAGCTACCATTTATTTAACATTTACTGAGCTAGGTACTTTATATAGTCTCATTTCATTCTTTTAACAACCCCATAGGATTGCCTTTATTAACCTTATTTTACAGACTAGGTTAGGTAACTTGCTTAAAGTTAACAGAATAGTCATGGTAAAGGTGGTACTTAAATCTAGGTCTGTCTGGGCTCATTCATTGCAGTACCCTGCCTCCTGTCTAGGGATCAGGCATGAGGAATGTAAGTAAAGAAGAGACAATGAAAGTTAAACTTGGGGAAAAAAATGAAAGGAATATCAAGTTCAGTAAAAATAAAATATTTGAACCAATTTTATCTTAGTTGTTACAGAAAAATTATTTGTATGGAAAAATTACTAATTTTGATGGAAAAGCTTTTTCTAGAACAAGGGCTTATTTAGAGAAAGATTAAGGGCTCTGAATATTAAACAAAATATTTTACAAACAGTGTTGAAGCAAAGTAAGCTGTCAAGTAGAGGGGTCGCCTGGGAGGCTCAGTTGGTTAAGCATCCCACTCTTGATTTCTGCTCAGGTCATGATCCTGGGATTGAGCTTCACTCAGTGCAGAGCCTGCTTGGGATTCTCTCTCTCCCTCTGCCTCTCCCCTTACCCCCACGTGCATGTGCACACACTCTTTTTCTAAAAAATAAACTGTCAAGTAAACACCCTATCACAATGAAGTGTGCTTGGTATCAAACCTAACTATGTATCCTTTTCTTTGTTAGATGTTGATGATGGAGACACTGTGACAGATTTCATGGCTCAAGAGCGAGAAAGAGGCATTACTATTCAGTCTGCTGCTGTTACATTCGACTGGAAGGGATATAGAGTCAATCTAATTGATACGCCAGGTATGGTACTATTCTAGCACTGCAGAGATGCTGCATCATTGGAGGTTTTAGTTTGTGGATGTGTTTTCTTTTAAATTGTAGTAAAAAAAAAATATATATATATATATCAAAATATATATATATTTATATATATCATAAAATTTACCATTCTAACCAGTAGTTAAGTATATTTACATTGTTGTGAGATTCTCCAGAAGTACCTCATCTTTCAGAACTGAAACTACATATCTATTATACAACTACTCAACCTTGTGCCCTCCTCCTATCACCAATAACTACCATTCTACCTTGTTTATCTAGGAGATTAACTACTTTAGATACTTCATATAAGTAGAATCCTAAAGTATTTGTCCTTTTGTGACTGGCTTATTTTGCTTAGCATAAAGTCCTTCAGACTTCATCTATATTGTAATAATGTGACAAGGTTTCCTTCATTTTTAAGGCTGTAAAATATTCCATTGTACATATATGGCATATTTTGTATATATGCAGAACTTTATCTATATGCCATTCATCCATTGATGGCCATTTGAGTTGTTTCTACCTCTTGGCTACTGTGAAGAGTGTTGCTATGAACATGGCCTGCAAATATGTCTTGACTCTTCTTTCAGTTCTTGTGAATATATACCCAAAAGTAGGTATATGCTGGCTATGCTGGCTCCTTTTTTCTTTTAAAGATTGTTATGTTTCTCCTCTTTTTCTTAGGTCATGTGGACTTTACGTTGGAGGTTGAGCGCTGCCTTAGAGTGTTGGATGGTGCAGTAGCTGTGTTTGATGCCTCTGCTGGTGTAGAGGTAAAAATACTGCCACAGTGAACAAGCTACAATAGCATGATTTTTTTTTAAAGTAGACTGTATCACCTTTAGTTACCTATAACCATATATAAGTTCATATAAGTCAAATTATGAAAGGAAATTAGATTTGATATTGCTGTGTGATCTATATGTGATACCAGATATTTCACAGTAAAAGGAAAGTAGTTTGCTTTTCTGTAGGAAATCTGGAAGTTGGTGTTTGAGAACTATGAAGGCCTTGAGATTCTACCTTACTTTCAAGCTAACTGGTTAGTCTGCCACAGCTTTATGGCATGCTGGCAGAAGACACAAGACTCTTGAGTCAGGGACAAAGAACTTTATAGTCACAGAAACAGCAAAAGCCAGTGTGTTAGTATTATCTTGTGTTGTTTCCTCAAGACCCAGTTCTCAGGACAACCTAAAGGGAGGCAGGTGACAGCTGCCTATGCAGGGGTACCCTCTGCTGCTTAGAAAACACATGTGTTTTATAATGGGCAGTAGACATGCTTGCTGTTTGCTCTGAAGAGAGTTACTATCTTTCAGGGTTATAGGCAAACCTACCTTTTGATCCAGAGGGAGACACTGTCTCTCTCTTTCCAAGCTGATGATTATATCAGCATCTTTGAAAACATAGTCCAGAACAAATGTAGTCACTGCCTCTCCTAACAAAATATGTAGAGAGGTGAAGGACCCATGAGGAATTATCTTCCAACAGCTAATATATATTGAATTCTTGAATAAATCTTTTTTTTTTTTTAAGATTTATTTATTTATTTGACAGACAGAGATCACAAGTAGGCAGAGAGGCAGGCAGAGAGAGAGGAGGACCAGGCTCTCTGCTGAGCAGAGAGCCCAAAGCGGGGCTTGATCCCAGGACTCTGAGATCATGACCCGAGCTGAAGGCAGAGGCTTTAACCCACTGAGCCACCCAGGTGCCCCTGAATTCTTTTTTTTTTTTTTTTAAGATTTTATTTATTTATTTGTCAGAGAGAGAGAGCGAGAGAGAGCGTGCACAGGCAGACAGAGTGGCAGAGGGAGAAGCAGGCTCCCTACAGAACAAGGAGCCCGATGTGGGACTCGATCCCAGGACGCTGGGATCATGACCTGAGCCGAAGGCAGCCGCTTAACGAACTGAGCCACCCAGGTGTCCCCAGGTGCCCCTGAATTCTTGAATAAATTTTAAAAATGGATTTATAATAAATTACATTGGGGTCAGTTATGCATTCTTTAGTTGATATCCCCATTTGTTTTATAATCTCAAGATGGGCTGTATTGAATAAAGAATCATCTTCAGTTCTTCTAATCTTAAAATTTTACTAAAAGTGATACCTTAATTAAGTGACCAAAATTAACATGCTCCAAATGGTACAAATGACAGCATGGGCTTCCTGATATGATGCATTAAGAAAGACACAACATTATCAATATTTTATTCCTGACAGAATGTTTGGCCCCAATCTAATAATGAGAAGACAGTCAGATGAATGTAATTTGAAAGACATACTGCAAAACAACTGCCTGGGGCTTTTAGAAGTTGAAAAAAAAATGTAAATGTAAGGAAAATGAGTGATTACAAGTAAAAAATTGAGGTACTATTTTAGTTTAAACAATTCCAAAGATACAAGAAAATTAAATATAATATGATCTTCAGGGTTCTGGATCTAAAAACAGCTAAGAAGAACATCTTCAGGAAAAAGAAAAAATACATATATATATATTTTTGAAAAACAAAATTTTTAATACAGACTATATTAGGAAAAAGTATGTGTCAGCTTAAATTTTTCTGAATGATGATTGAAAATAGTTATGTAGGAAAACGTTTGTATGTTTAGGAAATACAGGCTGAAGTATTTAGGGTTGAAGTGTCATGATATGTACATCTTGCTCTAGTGCTTCATCTTCTACCCACACATAAAAATATGTTGTTAGTTTGCATACTTTGACGAGTAGATGCCAAGATGGGGGAAATGCCTGTGAAGAACAGAGAAGAAAAGAGAGCAGTGGGAGAGTACAGTCAAACCACAGGGTAGGTCTGATAACTAACTATCAAGGAAAAGGTAAAAGAAGGAGGATTGGGTAGGAAGAGTCTCTGACTACAGCATAGTTCTGAAAGAGGTTCAACGAAGCTGATGGGGGAGTCCAAAGTCACCTGTTGGAGAAGTTCCACAGGTCTTAGAAGAATAACCTACATTAGTATTCCTGCTGTATTCAGCCATTAGCTGGGCCTTCAGAGACTTTGGCGGTAGACAAGACGAACAGTAGTTGGGGCTGTCAGTTAATTATTCTCTACATAGTAGAGCCCAGTGGCACGTTTGCAGAGCCACACGTATAATGTGTGTATATGCACATGTTGAAGAAAAAAAGGCAAGTGTGGCAAAGTGTTCATATTTGGTGAATCTAGGTGAAGGGTACATAGATTTTCATTGTACTATTCTTCAACCTTTTTTGTTTTTTAATAGATTCGAGATTTTTCTGAATGACAAGTTGGGGAGGATAACTTATATATATAATTTGTTATATTAGATAAGATATTGCACGAATATTAAGTTTCCAGAGTGCATTAAACACTATTGATAATGCAGGAAAATATCATTGTTTTAGGAAGTATGTGCTGAAATTTTCACAGTACGTGTGTATGATCAAGGACTTATATCCAGAATATCTAAGGAACTACAAATCAATAATAAAAACTAACAACCTAGTAAAAAAGTGGACGAAGGACTTGAGTGGATACTTCCCTAAGATATATGAATGGCCCAATGAGCACATGAAAAGATGGCCAGTCTCACTGGTTATCAGGGAAATGCAGATTAAAATTACAAAGAGAGACTGTTTCATACCCACAAGAATGGCTAAAGTTAAGAAGAATGATGGAAATATTGTTTGAGAATGTGGAGCAACTATTTGAACAAGACTTGTTTATAGCAGCTAAATTCATAATAGCCCTAAACTAGAAATAATCGAAGTGTTCATCCACAGGTGGGTAGAAAAGCCAGCTGGCACATTTATACAAAGGAGCTTAGCAAAAGAAAGAGAGAGAGAGAGAGGAAGGGAAGGAGGGAGGGAGGAGAGGAAGAACCAGTATACCTAACAACACGAATGAATGTCAGAAACTTTATATTGAGTGAAAGAAGCCATGCTATTTATATGAGATTCAAAAATAAGCAGAATGAATCTTTGGTGACAGATATGAGAACAGGTTTTTTTGGAGGATGGGGGATATATGCAAGTGTATATACTTATCAGACTCACTGTACACTTGAGTGTTTTTTATTTATTTATTTTATTTATTTATTTTTATTCTATATAAATTTTACTTAATAGAATTATAAAGTGGCTTCTGTTTTAGGTAATGCCATTACATTAGACTTTTTATGTTCTTCTTCTGGGCTTCGGAGCTCCAGTAGGTACAGATACTATAACAGACTGGAACTATTGAAATATGTATAAAAAGTAGAATTAAAA
Source organism: Neogale vison (assembly GCF_020171115.1). Classification (NCBI taxonomy): domain Eukaryota; kingdom Metazoa; phylum Chordata; class Mammalia; order Carnivora; family Mustelidae; genus Neogale; species Neogale vison. Next base: position 215,967,726 of record NC_058091.1, read on the forward strand.
GAAATCAAATAGAAAAGCACATGAGAATTGCTACTTAGAAATACAGCTGCTGGCTTTTTTTTCTCCTTTTAATCTTTTTTTTCATTTTTGATCAGCATCCAAATATTCATAATAAAAAATTTTTTTTCCAATTTATTTATTTTCAGAAAAGCAGTATTCATTATTTTTTCACCACACCCAGTGCTCCATGCAAGCCATGCCCTCTATAATACCCACCACCTGGTACCCCAACCTCCCACCCCCCCCGCCACTTCAAACCCCTCAGATTGTTTTTCAGAGTCCATAGTCTCTCATGGTTCACTTCCCCTTCCAATTTACCCAGAGCACATACCCTCCCCAATGTCCATAACCCTACTCCCCATCTCCCAACCCCCTCCCCCCAGCAACCCACAGTTTGTTTCGTGAGATTAAGAGTCACTTATGGTTTGTCTCCCTCCCTATCCTGTCTTGTTTCATGGATTCTTCTCCTACCCACTTAAGCCCCCATGTTGCATCACCACTTCCTCATATCAGGGAGATCATATGATAGTTGTCTTTCTCCGCTTGACTTATTTCGCTAAGCATGATACGCTCTAGTTCCATTCATGTTGTCGCAAATGGCAAGATTTCGTTTCTTTTGATGGCTGCATAGTATTCCATTGTGTATATATACCACATCTTCTTTATCCATTCATCTGTTGATGGACATCTAGGTTCTTTCCATAGTTTGGCTATTGTAGACATTGCTGCTATAAACGTTTGGGTGCACGTGCGCCTTCAGATCACTACGTTTGTATCTTTAGAGTAAATTCCCAGTAGTGCAATCGCTGGGTCATAGGGTAGTTCTATTTTCAACTTTTTGAGGAACCTCCATGCTGTTTTCCAGAGTGGTTGCACCAGCTTGCACTCCCACCAACAGTGTAGGAGGGTTCCCCTTTCGCCGCATCCTTGCCAGCATCTGTCATTTCCTGCCTTGTTGATTTTAGCCATTCTGACTGGTGTGAAGTGGTATCTCATTGTGGTTTTGATTTGTATTTCCCTGATGCCAAGTGATGTGGAGCACTTTTTCATGTATCTGTTGGCCATCTGGATGTCTTCTTTGCAGAAATGTCTGCTCATGTCCTCTGCCCATTTCTTGATTGGATTATTTGTTCTTGGGTGTTGAGTTTGCTAAGTTTTTTACAGATTTTGGACACTAGCCCTTCATCTGATATGTCGTTTGCAAATATCTTCTCCCATTCTGTCAGCTGTCTTTTGGTTTTGTTAACTGTTTCCTTTGCTGTGCAAAAGGTTTTGATCTTGATGAAATCCCAGTAGTTCATTTTTGCCCTTGCTTCCCTTGCCTTTGGCGATGTCAAACTATCACTCTTTGCAAATAATATGATACTATATGTGGAAAACCCAAAAGACTCCACTCCAAAACTGCTAGAACTTGTACAGGAATTTAGTAAAGTGTCAGGATATAAAATCAATGCACAGAAATCAGTTGCATTTCTCTACACCAACAACAAGACAGAAGAAAGAGAAATTAAGGAGTCAATCCCATTTACAATTATACCCAAAACTATAAGATACCTAGCAATAAACCTGACCAAAGAGGCTAAGAATCTATACTCAGAAAACTATAAAGTACTCATGAAAGAAATTGAGGAAGACACAAAGAAATGGAAAAATGTTCCATGCTCCTAGATTGGAAGAACAAATGTTGTGAAAATGTCTATGCTACCTAAAGCAATCTACACATTTAATGCAAACCCTATCAAAATCACACCCATTTTTTTTCAAAGAAATGGAACAAAGAATCCTAAAATTTATATGGAGCCAGAAAAGACCTCAAATAGCCAAAGGAATATTGAAAAAGAAAGCCAAAGTAGGTGGCATCACGATTCCAGACTTCAAGCTCTATTATAAAGCTGTCATCATCAAGACAGTTTGGTACCGGCACAAAAACAGACACATAGATCAATGGAACAGAATAGAGAGCCCAGAAATAGACCCTCAACTCTATGGTCAACTAATCTTCGACAAAGCAGGAAAGAATGTCCAATGGAAAAAAGACAGCCTCTTCAATAAATGGTGTTGGGAAAATTGGACAGCCACATGCAGAAAAATGAAATTGGACCATTTCCTTACACCACACATGAAAATAGACTCAAAATGGATGAAGGAACTCAATGTGAGAAAGGAATCCATCAAAATCCTTGAGGAGAACACAGGCAGCAACCTCTTCGACCTCAGCCGCAGCAACATCTTCCTAGGAACATCGCCAAAGGCAAGCGAAGCAAAGGCAAAAATGATTTCATCAAGATCAAAAGCTTTTGCACAGCAAAGGAAACAGTTAACAAATTCAAAAGACAACTGACAGAATGGGAGAAGATATTTGCAAACGACATATCAGATAAAGGACTAGTGTCCACAGTCTATAAAGAACTTAACAAACTCAACACCCAAAGAACAAATAATCCAATCAAGAAATGGGCAGAGGACATGAGCAGACACTTCTGCAAAGAAGACATCCAGATGGCCAACAGACACATGAAAAAGTGCTCCATATCAATCGGCATCAGGGAAATACAAATCAAAACCTCAATGAGATATCACCTCACACCAGTCAGAATGGCTAAAATCAACAAGTCAGGAAATGACAGATGCTGGCGAGGATGTGGAGAAAGGGGAACCCTCCTACACTGTTGGTGGGAATGCAAGCTGGTGCAACCACTCTGGAAAACAGCATGGAGGTTCCTCAAAATGTTGAAAATAGAACTGTCATAATAAAAATTTCTATCACAGTAGCATTTCGATAGTGCAGTCCTGTTTGGTTTTTTAACATCACAATAACTATATGAATTAAGGCAAAAGTCCATATTTCACAGGTCAGCAAACTTAGGAGTTCAGTATTGTGTAAACTGTATTAGGTAAAGTGAAACTTGACAAAAAGTTACATCTTTTAATTCTTTCTCTTTTTAAAACTTTTTTTTTTAGAGATTTTATTTATTTGAAAGAAAGCAAGAGGGGAGGCTGGGTGGCTCAGTGGGTTAAGCCTCTGCCTTCAGCTCAGGTCATGATCCCAGGGTCCTGGATTGAGCCCCGAATCAGGCTCTCTGCTCAGCCTGCTCTCTCTGCCTGCCTTTCTGCCTACTTGTGATCTCTGTCAAATAAATAAATAAAATCTTAAAAAAAAAAAAAAAAGAGAACATGAGCGGGGTGAAGGGCAGAGGCAGAGGGAGAAGGAGGCTCCCCACTGAGGTGGGAGCCTGATGTGGGACTCTAGGATTGTAACCTGAGCGGAAGGCAGATGCTTAACCATCTGAGCCACTCAGGTGTCCCACGTCTTCTAATTCTTGATGAAGTCTTTTTTTAAATTTTATTTTATTTTATTTATGTGAGACAGAGAGAGAATGAGAGAGAGTATGAGAAGAGGAGAGGATCAGAGGGAGAAGCAGACTCCCTGCTGAACAGGGAGCCCAATGCGGAACTCCAGGACCATGACCAAAGGCAGTTGCCCAAACAACTGAGCCACCCAGGCGCCCCAGTGAAGTCTTTTTTACATGACTCTCAGTTACCTTCCAGGTGTTTGTTCTCTTTGTGTGGCAGCGTAAATCACCCAAAGTAGTAGTCTCAGTTTGAAGCACACTGTTCATCACCCTTCATTATGTCTTAACTCTGTTAACCTACTAGCAGAAAAGTGACTCTGGAAGTGTCAGTGCAGCAGTGCTAATTCTGTGCTAGAACAAAAAGTGACTCTGGAAGTGTCAGTGCAGCAGTGCTAATTCTGTGCTAGAACAGGGCCCAATTCCATTATAATAGCTTCTTAGATCTGTTTGTTCTGTATGTAGTATCATAGTTATTTTTGTTTAATATGAGTTTTTTTTTTCCCTTTGTCTTTGCCTTAGGCACAAACTCTCACAGTATGGAGGCAAGCTGATAAACACAAGATACCTCGAATCTGCTTTTTAAACAAAATGGACAAAACTGGAGCAAGGTATTTTTAAGTTTTTTTTTTTTTTCACATGTTAAAGTAGAAATACAGTTTGAGATTTTAATGGACTATAACTTAAATTTACAAACAACTGTTCCCCATAGAATATAAATATTCTATGGAATCTCAATTCAGTCCCATTAAAAAATTTCTTTTTTTCCCCTCCATTAAAAGGTTTCATAGCAGGTAGTTCATAGGTTGAATAACAATGTGGGATTAATAGATAAGTGATGGGTGTTGAATCATCATGATTCTAATGCAGAGAGGCTATATTCTGTTTTCTAGAATCCTGACAGAGTGATGTCTGAATGATTCCACTGGTTCTGTCTAGAGCAGTATGAAATAATCCCTGTATTGCTAAAGACTGTGATGTTCCCCATCATTACTAACGGTAGAAGGTAGATGATTGTTTTCTGTCCCCTGATTTTCTTTAGCTACTGGCTAATATGCTCTCACTAAAAGGGAACTGGGAGAGAATGTAGATGTTTTAAGACCTGCATAGAGGGCAAAAAAGTTAATACTAAGATGTGGTGGTAATGCTCAAAGACTCACAGAATGATAATCCAAAATAAATACATGGATTTGAGAACAGAATTCAGAGAATCAAGAATATAAAGGATTTTGGGGTAATGTGATAGATCCTGGTCTGTGGTGTGAGAATGACAAAAACAAGACCTAAACTGTCCCTCTCCTAAAACCACATAGTATTATTTCTGTTTATGTAATTTTCTGCAGTAATTCTAAAGCTGATAACAGGATACTAAGAATGCGTGTGATAAAGATACAGAGAAATTAAGGCTGCCTTTTGGGGAAGAGTGGGAATTATGTGTAATAGCAAATATAATTGATAGAAGAAAGAATCCTTGACTCATAATCACAAATCATGCATTTTAATCTCGTAACTGTAATTTATTATCAGTGACCTTGATCAGTTTATCTAATCTTAATTTCAAACTGTAGGTAAGTGAAGTTTATAATAATAATACCCTAGATACCTGTGCAGCAGATTATGGTAGATAGTCCAGCACTGTTATCTGAAATTGACATTGAAAATTTACTCAACATATTGTCCTACGGAAAACTGTTAAATGGTGAACATTGGAGACAGTAAAAAGGGATGTAATTTTAATTCTTAAACCTGTTTTAAGAATCTTAACATTTTAAACTCTAGCTATTTTGCTTTCTGCAGTTTTAAATATGCAGTTGAAAGCATCAGAGAGAAATTGAAGGCAAAGCCTTTGCTTCTACAGGTTGGTTGATACTTGGTTGATTAATAGCAACAACTCCAGGGGCACCTGGGTGGTTTAGTCACTCTTGATGTTGGGTCGGGTCATGATCTTAGGGTTGTGGGGGACCCTGCTGAAGATTCTCTCCCTCTCCTTCTGCCCCTTGCTCTGTGCTGGCATATGCCTGTGTTCACTTGCTCTATTTCTAGCTCTGTTTAAAAAAAAAAAAAAGGCAACAACTTCAGATTTCCTCACCAGTTTATTTTATTGTGACTTGTATTTTTCTAAAACTATCTCAAATCTTTTTTGAAAAAGTTGGCATATAAATATAAATACAGACTGTGGTAATAATGATAATATACATTGGGGGAAAGTAGGGGAAGATAAACTTTATCACCAAATCGATTGTAATTGAGTGGTCATGTAACAAAGTTAATCTCACTCTGACTTGAAGTTACCACTTGGTGAAGGCAAAGCTTTCAAAGGCGTTGTGGATGTTGTAAGTAAAGAAAAACTTCTTTGGAATCGTCCATCAGAGGATGGAAAAGACTTTGAGAGGAAACCCCTTTTGGAAACAAGTGATGCTGAGTTGCTGAAGGAGACAACTGAAGCAAGGAATGACTTAATTGAACAGGTAAACTAAATACTTGGAGTTTACATTTGCATAAGTATTTAGAAACTTTAAAAATATTTTATATATTATGAAATTTTTATAAAATTACATATGGAATATGTAAAGTGTAATGAATAATAGAATGAACACCAATGTTTGCATCACTCACATTAAGAACTAGAATATTAGCAAATCTCTTGAATCTCTGTGTGCCATTTACTGTTTCTATCTCTCTTTTCCACTGATCATTTACACCTCCCACCACCACTATCCTGACTGTAGTGTTTTTCTTGCAATTGCTTTGCTTTATAGTTTGTTACAAATGTATGGATTCATGAAGGACTTCATTTCCCATGTTTTTGCACTTTACCTAAATGGAATGATAATTGTATTTTTTTTAATTAAATTAAATTTTTTTTATTTTAAAATTTTTTATTTTTTATAAACATATATTTTTATCCTCAGGGGTACAGGTCCGTGAATCGCTAGGTCCACACACCCCACAGCACTCACCAAAGCACACACCCCCCCAATGTCCATAACCCCACCCCCCTTCTCCCAAGCCCCCTCCCCCCAGCAACCCTCAGTTTGTTTTGTGAGATTAAGAGTCACTTATGGTTTGTCTCCCTCCCAATCCCATCTTGTTTCATTTATTCTTCTCCTACCCACTTAAGCCCCCATGTTGCATCACCACTCCCTCATATCAGGGAGATCATATGATAGTTGTCTTTCTCCACTTGACTTATTTCGCTAAGCATGATACGCTCTAGTTCCATTCATGTTGTCGCAAATGGCAAGATTTCGTTTCTTTTGATGGCTGCATAGTATTCCATTGTGTATATATACCACATCTTCTTTATCCATTCATCTGTTGATGGACATCTAGGTTCTTTCCATAGTTTGGCTATTGTAGACATTGCTGCTATAAACATTCGGGTGCACGTGCCCCTTCGGATCACTACGTTTGTATCTTTAGGGTAAATACCCAGTAGTGCAATTACTGGGTCATAGGGCAGTCCTATTTTCAACATTTTGAGGAACCTCCATGCTGTTTTCCAGAGTAGTTGTACCAGCTTGCATTCCCACCAACAGTGTAGGAGGGTTCCCCTTTCTCTCCATCCTCGCCAGCATCTGTCATTTCCTGACTTGTTGATTTTAGCCATTCTGACTGGTGTGAGGTGATATCTCATTGTGGTTTTGATTTGTATTTCCCTGATGCCGATTGATATGGAGCACTTTTTCATGTGTCTGTTGGCCATCTGGATGTCTTCTTTGATAATTGTATTTTATAACATTTTATTGCAGATTCATCCTGTTATTGTGGTTATGCTTCATCTTTAGTATTTCAGTATTATACCACAATTTATTGTCTCTTCTTCTGTGGATGGACTTTGAGGTTTTAATCTTTTTTGTTGTTAGGAACAGTGTTGATGTGAACATCTTTGTTTGTATCTCCTTGTGTATATGTGTAAGAATTTGTTTAGGGTTACACTTGGAAATGAAATCTCTGGGTCAAAGGGTATGTCCATCTTTTACTGATCAAATGACACATTAACTTAGAAATTTTAAAACCATTAATTTTATAGTTAAAAGAGAACTCTGGACCTCTTCCACCCTCAAAGTTGGTGGGTTTTTTTTTTTTTTTTTTAAGATTTTATTTATGAGAGAGAGAGAGAAAGAAACAGAGAGAGAGTGAGCCTGAGCAGGGGGAGGGGGCAGAAGGGAGAGGGAGAAGCAGACTTCCTGCTGAGCAGGTAATCTGTCTTGGGTCTTGATCCCAGGTCCCTGGGATCATGACCTGAGCCAAAGGCAAATGCTTAGAGAACTGAGCCACCCAGGCACCCCCACCCCCAGACTTTTAATGGAAAATAGTAAGATCGTTAATATTTATAATACTTACATAGTACTGTTCATATATAGACTAATAAGTAATGCCTTAAATAACCTCTGAATCTTATGGTAGAAAAACATTTACTTCCAAACCCTTTGACTTTTTTTCTTCTAAATTAAACTATTCAAAATAGATCTTCTCATCATTAATTTTTTTCATTCATCTTTGAATTTATTTATTTATTTATTTATTTATTTTTTAAAGATTTTATTTATTTATTTGAGAGAGAGAGACAGTGAGAGAGAGCATGAGCGAGGAGAAGGTCAGAGAGCGAAGCTGACTGCCCATGGAGCTGGGAGCCTGATGTGGGACTCGATCCCGGGACTCCAGGATCACGCCCTGAGCCGAAGGCAGTCGTCCAACCAACTGAGCCACCCAGGCGTCCCTATTTATTTATTTTTAAAGATTTTATTTATTTATCCGACAGACAGAGATCACAAGTAGTCAGAGAAGCAGGCAGAGAGAGGAAGGGAAGCAGGCTCCCTGCTGAGCAGAGAGCCCGACGCGGGGCTCGATCCCAGGACCTTGAGATCGTGACCCGAGCCAAAGGCAGCGGCTCAACCCACTGAGCCACCCAGGCGCCCCTGAATTTATTTTTGAAGTAATTATTTCCCATTATATCACATACTAATCTTTTTTTTTTTTTTTTTTTTTTTTTAATTTGACAGAGACACAGCGAGAGAGGGAATATAAGCAGGGGGAATGGGAGAGGGAGAAACAGGCTTCCCGCCAAGCAGGGAGCCTGGTATGGGGCTCAATCCCAGGATGCTGGGATCATGACCTGAGCTGAAGGCAGAGGTTTAACCCACTGACCCACCAGGCGTCCCCATACCGATCATCTTTATCATTACCAGAATGTTGATGATTATTTTTATTATTGGGTAACAGTTACTGAGGACCTACGATGATCTGGTTTAAGTGCTTTAAGTATATTATTTGATCATCACAACTTACATTATCCTTGTTTCACTAGGGGGGAAACAACAGCTTAGAATTCTTTTTTTTTTTTTTTTTTTTAAGATTTTATTTATTTGTTTGACAGAGATCACATGCAGGCAGAGAGGGAGGGGGCGGGGGAAGCAGGCTCCCCACTGAGCAGAGAACCTGACTCGGGGCTCCATCCTGGAACCCTGGGATCATGACCTGAGCCGAAGGTAGAGGCTTTAACCCACTGAGCCACCCAGTCGCCCTGAAGCTTAGAATTCTTAAATAAGTTGTTACAAAGCTAATAAGTAGTAGAGCTGGAATCTGAACCCAGGTCTATACCGCTTCTCTAATTTGGGAGGCCCTAAGCAGAATATAAGTGGAATTGACATTTATTAATCAATAATTGGGTAAATAATTGGTTCCCCTTTGAGGTTTTAGGTTGTCTTATGCATGTCTTAGGACATAATGGTCTATAATGAAAATTAAGAAAATTTGAGACTGTATGTATAAAATATTAAGTGCCAATTAACAAGAATATATATATATTTAAGGAATATATATAATTATAAGGAATATTCCTCAAGGAATATATATTCCTTGTAATAGTTTATTATTTTGTCCACATGGTCTCACATTTTCTTTATTTTCATTAGAGAATAAGATCACATCATACCCCGTTAGGATAACTACTATCAAACAAAACCCCACAACACCCTCTCCCCTCTGCCAACCAAAAAACAAGTATTGACAGAGATGTGGAGAAACTGCAACCATTGTATACTATTGGTAGGAATGAAAATGATGCAGCCACTATGGGAAACAGTGTGGTGGTTCCTCAGAAAACTCAAAATAGAATTACCATATCATCTAGCAATTCTGCTTCTGGATGTATATCCAAAAGAACTGAAAGCAGGGTATTGAGAGATAATTGCATATCCTTGTTCTAGCAGCATTATCCATAATGGCCGAAAGGTGGGAGCTACCCAAGTGTTCATCTATAAGATAAGTAAATAAAATATGGTGTATACATACAATTGAGCCTTAAAAAGGAAGGATGTCTGACACATGCTACAATGTGGATGAAACTTGAGGACATGCTAATTGAAATAAGCCAGTCACAAAAAAAATTCTTTACTGATTCCACTTACATGAGGTATTTAGAGTAGTCACATTTATAGGGATAGAAAGTAGAATCATAGTTGCCAAAGGCTAAGAGAGTGGAGAGTGAGGAGATTTGTTCCATGGTATAGATTTTTGGTTTTGTGAGATTGGGAAAGTTCTGGAGAGTAGTTTTACAACAGTATGAAAATACTTAACACTACCCAGTTGTTCAGTTAGAAATGGTAAAGATGGTAAATTTTATGTTTATGTTATATTTTATCACAATTAAATTTTTTTAAGAGAATAAGATTAGTGTGGACTAGAATCAACTTCCTGTGTTCTGAGGTGAATAGTGATCATTACACTTACTGTGTACTTACTGTATGTCCTAGAAGCATGTTTTGAATTGGTTATTTAATCCTCCCCCTGTGAAGTAGGTGATACTATTATCTCCATGAGTAACCAAGGTAAAAGAGGTGATGTAACTTGACCTAAATTTTTGAACAAGTTAGTTAGTAGTGGAGCAATTTCCAGGCAGTTTGGCTCCAGAAGATGGAGTCATATATACTTCTTTTCAGAGGAATGGTTAGGTATGTTTCTATAATAGTTAGCGGGTAGGAGAGTATTTTTCTTCCCAGGTTGGTTGGAATGTTTTGCTCCCTTGTACTGTCATAAACTTTTGAAACTTTTTAAAAATATATTTATTTATTTATTTATTAGCGAGAGATCATGAGTGGGGGTAGGGGAAAGAGGGAGAAGCAGACTCCCCGTTCAGCAGGGAGCCCGACTTGGGACTCGATCCCAGGACTGTGGGATCATGACCTGAGCCGAAGGAGACACTTAACCAACTGAGCCACCCAGGTGCCCGCTTTTGAAATATTTGTTAAATTTATTGTCAGCTGAATTGTTTCATACAGGCAGATGATTAAGAAAAGAATGTGAATTAGATAATTGCATTTTTATTGCTGAAGTGATAACTTTGACCCCCAACTTAAATCTGTTCCCTCAGTGCAGGATTACTGTAAGATGAGTTACTTTAGTTGGAGTGTCTTAGGAGATCTGGTAAACATTCATAATGTTAAAGGAATACCAAAGGAAGCTTTTTTTTATGAACTAAGACTTACAAATTTATCTGAAAATAGTAATCCCTTATATATATTATCAGTGGCTCTAAATTGTGTATCTTACTTCTTTTGAGCACTCTGAGTAGATAGCACTTCATTGAGATACTTTATCTGGCTATTGCTTCCCATGACTATAAGAACTCATAATTGCCTATCTTCAGTTTTCAATCCCTTCTCTTTTCCTTTGAAAGAAACACTATTTATCTCTTGAGAAGATGTGGAGAGTTCCTTGAACTGAATAAGATAGATCATGTAGCTGTCTTGAAACATCTGAATAACATACATTTATGGTATTTGGACTTAACAGCCATGATAATAAAAGCAAGTTATAGAACTAAAATCTTTCTTTATAGGTTGCAGATTTGGATGATGAATTTGCTGACTTGGTTTTAGGAGAATTCAGTGAAAATTTTGATTTGCTACCAACTGAAAAGGTAAATTTCATTATTCACTTACTTTGATAAAGTTTTATTAATTGGATATGGTTTGATTTTTCTGTCTCCGGCGTTTTATTTTTTTCAACTTTGCATAGCATTAGAAAAGGCTGACTTAATTGGGAGAACAGTAGGGTAAAGTCACTATTAATACAAGTACTTAAATAATGGTATTGATTTACTGTTGTCATAATGGGCTTTGGAAAATCAGAGATTGTATCCTTTTTACTGCTTTGAATCAGCTTAAGTTAATTATTCCTTCTTTGCAGCATTTTCACTGTGATCATTTTTCTCAGCAGTTTAGGGAAATTATATGTAGAAATTTTGTATTGAAAATTTATTGGTTTTGTAGACTGCTGCAATGATTATTTTTCTCACATTTTTTCTGAATATGATTTAATTTTTCTCGGAAGCTCATTATAGGTGTTCATTTTTTTGTTTTCTTTTCAAATACATTAAGCCAGAGAATAGGCATGTTTTAAATGGTGATAGTAATTCAATTAGGACAGATTTCTTCAAAGCATTTCCATTATTTTCTACCAGAGACCTCATCCCATCTTTAGTTTTCTTTATGAAACAAGAGTTACCAATTAAAGCTGTTTTTTTGTTTATTTGTTTTTAAGTAAGCTCTATGCCCAACATAGGGCTTGAATTTAGGAACCTTGAGGTCAGGAGTTGAATGCTCCACCAATTGAGCCAGCCAAGAGCCTGCCCCCTGCCACCCCAAGTAAAGTGTTTTTAGATGGAAGTATGTATAATGGGATCCAGAATGAGCCCAGCAAATTTACCTAGTTATTTTTCACAAAAGAAGTAGGAAAAACACGAGTCTCTAGATTAATTTGGGGTTGGATTAATTTAGAAACCCCTGGGGTTAGAAATGGAAAAAGGTATTTTTATTTTGAATGAAATGTCCTTATTACTGAACATTTTTGTTTAATATTTGAAAGTTAGATGTGATGTTTATTGTGCCCTATAGTCTCATGATTTCTGTTTTCAAAGAGCTTATAATCTGAGTTAAAATTGACCCATCATGTCTTTTTCAGTAGCTTACAAGCACATCCAACCATTTCCTGGCTTTTGAGTTCTTTCAAATTTGATTTCTACTTTGATTTCTGATTTTCTTTGGATTTGATTTGATGTGGGTCTAATTTCTTTGAAAAATTATAATTCATATTTATGTTTTTAATTTCTGGTCAGTTCCTCTGTTAAGGTTAAATTAGAAGTATATTCATTTATTCAAGACTTATTTTTATAGTCTTTTTTTTTAAGATTTTATTTATTTATTTGACAGATAGAGATCACAAGTAGGCAGAGAGGCAGGCAGAGAGAGAGGAGGAAGCAGGCTCCCTGCTGAGCTGAGAGCCCGATGTGGGGCTCGATCCCAGGACCCTGAGATCATGACCGGAGCCAAAGGCAGAGGCCTAACCCACTAAGCCACCCAGGTGCCCCAAGACTTATTTTTAGATCCTACTTATTTTAAGGACATTTTAAGTTTCTGGGGATTCAGCAGTGTTTTTATGGGATTTGTTAAAATGCTTATATGGATTTTGTATTCTGGTGGGTGGAAAGACAGACAATAAACCATTAAATATGTATGCAAGATACTAAGTAGTGATTAATGTTATTTAAAAAAAGAATAAGAAGGCCTTAAAAAATGATGGCCAGGAAGAAGTTGCTATGGCTGAGGTTGAAGAGGTTGCTGCCTGTGTTCTCCTCAAGGATTTTGATGGATTCCTTTCTCACATTGAGTTCCTTCATCCATTTTGAGTCTATTTTCATGTGTGGTGTAAGGAAATGGTCCAATTTCATTTTTCTGCATGTGGCTGTCCAATTTTCCCAACACCATTTATTGAAGAGGCTGTCTTTTTTCCATTGGACATTCTTTCCTGCTTTGTCGAAGATTAGTTGACCATAGAGTTGAGGGTCTATTTCTGGGCTCTCTATTCTGTTCCATTGATCTATGTGTCTGTTTTTGTGCCGGTACCAAACTGTCTTGATGATGACAGCTTTATAATAGAGCTTGAAGTCTGGAATCGTGATGCCACCTACTTTGGCTTTCTTTTTCAATATTCCTTTGGCTATTTGAGGTCTTTTCTGGCTCCATATAAATTTTAGGATTCTTTGTTCCATTTCTTTGAAAAAAAATGGGTGTGATTTTGATAGGGTTTGCATTAAATGTGTAGATTGCTTTAGGTAGCATAGACATTTTCACAACATTTGTTCTTCCAATCTAGGAGCATGGAACATTTTTCCATTTCTTTGTGTCTTCCTCAATTTCTTTCATGAGTACTTTATAGTTTTCTGAGTATAGATTCTTAGCCTCTTTGGTCAGGTTTATTGCTAGGTATCTTATAGTTTTGGGTATAATTGTAAATGGGATTGACTCCTTAATTTCTCTTTCTTCTGTCTTGTTGTTGGTGTAGAGAAATGCAACTGATTTCTGTGCATTGATTTTATATCCTGACACTTTACTAAATTCCTGTACAAGTTCTAGCAGTTTTGGAGTGGAGTCTTTTGGGTTTTCCACATATAGTATCATATTATTTGCAAAGAGTGATAGTTTGACATCGCCAAAGGCAAGGGAAGCAAGGGCAAAAATGAACTACTGGGATTTCATCAAGATCAAAACCTTTTGCACAGCAAAGGAAACAGTTAACAAAACCAAAAGACAGCTGACAGAATGGGAGAAGATATTTGCAAACGACATATCAGATGAAGGGCTAGTGTCCAAAATCTGTAAAAAACTTAGCAAACTCAACACCCAAGAACAAATAATCCAATCAAGAAATGGGCAGAGGACATGAGCAGACATTTCTGCAAAGAAGACATCCAGATGGCCAACAGATACATGAAAAAGTGCTCCACATCACTTGGCATCAGGGAAATACAAATCAAAACCACAATGAGATACCACTTCACACCAGTCAGAATGGCTAAAATCAACAAGGCAGGAAATGACAGATGCTGGCAAGGATGCGGCGAAAGGGGAACCCTCCTACACTGTTGGTGGGAGTGCAAGCTGGTGCAACCACTCTGGAAAACAGCATGGAGGTTCCTCAAAAAGTTGAAAATAGAACTACCCTATGACCCAGCGATTGCCCTACTGGGTATTTACCCTAAAGATACAAACGTAGTGATCTGAAGGCGCACGTGCACCCAAACGTTTATAGCAGCAATGTCTACAATAGCCAAACTATGGAAAGAACCTAGATGTCCATCAACAGATAAATGGATAAAGAAGATGTGGTTATATATACACAATGGAATACTATGCAGTCATCAAAAGAAATGAAATCTTGCCATTTGCGATGATGGGGATGGAACTAGAGGGTATCATGCTTAGTGAAATAAGTCAATCAGAGAAAGACCACTATCATACGATCTCCCTGATATGAGGAAGTGGAGATGCAACATGGGGGGTTTAGGGGGTAGGAGAAGAATCCATGAAACAAGATGGAATTGGGAGGGAGGCAAACCATAAGTGACTCTTAATCTCACCAAACAAACTGAGGGTTGCTGGGGGGAGGGGGGTTGGGGGAAGGGGGATGGGGTTATGGACATTGGGGAGGGTATGTGCTATAGTGAGTGCTGTGAAATGTGTAAACCTGGTGATTCACAGACCTGTACCCCTGGGGATAAAAACACATTATATGTTTATAAAAAAACAAAAAATTTACAAAAAAATGATGGCCAGTATACTGCACACAGAGTACTTAATATCTCTGCTTTATAGCTACAGGCTGCAATACACAGAGTAACACTGGCTCAGACAGCAGTTCCTGTGCTTTGTGGAAGTGCCCTGAAAAACAAAGGGGTTCAGCCCTTGTTAGATGCTATTACTATGTACTTGCCTTCACCCGAAGAGCGCAACTACGAATTTCTGTGAGTATGCAGGTAATAGATTAAAATCTTACAGCCTTGAGAAAACAGGCAGAGAGGTCTTGTTTCAAAAAGGTAGTTAAATCACCATTTTAAAAATAACATTGACGAATATAATTGTAAACAATATAGAGTTTTATCTGAAAGGGACATTTTTCATTATTTTTGTGACCTGCTGTATTTACAGATGAAGGTAGAACAGTGTGTCTTTTTTGCTGTATGAAAGTATAATTGTTTACCATGTTGTCTTAGTTAAAAAAAAAAAAAGGCAGTATAGTGGGGATGTTTGATAAATTTTCTGTAAATATGTTTATACTAGATTTTAAGATTTTTTTTAAAGATTTTTTTTGTTTATTTGACGAGAGAGATCACAAGTAGATAGGCAGGCAGAGAGAGAGAGAGGGAAGCAAGCTCCCTGCTGAGCAGAGAGCCCAATGCAGGACTTGATCCCAGGACCCCGCGATCATGACCTGAGCCGAAGGCAGTGGCTTAACACACTGAGCCACCCAGGCGCCCTAGATTTTAAGATTTTTAATAAGCTCAAAAATACTTTGTGGCTGTAAAGAAAGGTCATCATTTTACTTCTCTTGGCACTACCAACTTTGTACTTATTAATAATAAATCCTCTAAAATACCAGTGAGCATTGTGTAAAATGGCAGGCAGGAATGGACTTTAATCCTTTAAGTAGGACATTAATTACTTTTCGTATCTCTCAATTGGAGATGCATTAATGGTGAAATGATTATGAACATGGATTGTGTACTGCCTAGATTTAAATCCCAGCTCTTCCAAGTTAGTATTCTCTCACCTGTAAAATGCAGAGAATAGGACCTATCTCACTGGATTGTTACAAGAATCAAATGAGTTAATATTGATAAAGCATATGGAACAGTGCCTATTGTATGGTAGACTCTAAGTACTTACTAAAGTTAAAAGTTGGAGAGAACAGGGATAAGATTGGAGAAGTTCTATAATAGAGTGGCTTACCTGCTTTGAGTCATGGGCTCCTTTGAAATTAATGAGAACATGGTGTGCCTACATATAAAGTTTGTGCCTACTTATGTATATGTGCCTACATGTAAAGTTTGGCAATTTCAGAGGGATTCAGGCTTTCTGAAACTTAACAGTGCACACTAAGGACATCAGTCTGTAAGAATGTTGGCTATGTAAACAAGTTCAAGTTTATAGTGTAGATTTCTATGATTATGCAATTGGAGAGAAAGTTGGGGGGGAGTTAAAAGTAATAATTGGAAAGCATCTACCTGTATGTATACCCTGTACAGGGTTTTGTGAGAACTGGTAAGATGTCCTTACGTGTATTTCTGAGGAATGAACTCCATGCAGTAGAATTACTTGCAAGTAGAGGTAATATTTGGGAGAGAATCCATTATTTTTAGTTTTGAAGAATTAATGATAAGATCTCCATTAAATAGTTCAGTCAAGTGGAGGAAGGGAGGTAATTAGTACTGACATGATTTAATTAGTCTGAGTAGCTTAACTAGAAGATAACGAGGGAGTACATTAAGGTTAAGTTTGTACACTGATCTGATCTGCATAGATACCTGGGAAGTGTATCTTAAAGGATTTTCTGGAATGTCTCATTTTGTAGGCAGTGGTATAAGGGTGAGTTATGTGCCCTGGCATTTAAAGTTCTTCATGACAAGCAGCGGGGACCACTGGTGTTTATGCGCATTTACTCAGGCATGATAAAACCCCAGTCAGCCATCTATAATATTAATGGAAACTGCACGTAAGTAGAAGCTTAGGTTATTTTCAAAACTGCACTCATTTCTTTAGAAATTCTTTTACTAATACAAATTATGATTTTCACAGGGAGAGAGTAAGTCGTCTTCTTTTGCCATTTGCTGACCAACATATAGAAATCCCTTCACTGACTGCTGGTAACATTGCTTTGACTGTCGGCCTTAAACATGTAAGTGACCAGATGGTTTCTCTAGGAAATGATAGCTTAAAAGTTTATTTAAAAGCAGGTGTTTTGCAGTAGCAAAAGCCCACAAACAATCCAAATAGCTATAAATAGCGGGATAAAGAATTTTGTAGCATATTCATCAACATGGTTGAATCTCATAATAGAAAGAAAATTACAGAAGACTGTGAGCGGTATGGATTATATTTGTGTAAAGTTCAAATTCAAGTAAAAAAAATACACTATTCCTGGATACACACTTGTGTTTTAAGTTTAGTAAATATTTTTTAAGATTTTATTTATTTATTTGACAAAGATCACAGAGGCAGAGAGGCAGGCAGAGAGAGAGAGAGGAGGAAACAGGCTCCCCGATAAGCAGAGAGCCCGATGCGGGGTTCGATCCCAGGACCCTGAGATCATGACCTGAGCCGAAGGCAACGGCTTAACCCACTGAGCCACCGAGGCACCCCAAGGTTTAATAAATTTTTTTTTTTTTTTAAAGATTTTATTTATTTATTTGACAGAGAGAGATCACAAGCAGGCAGAGAGGCAGGCAGAGAGAGAGAAGGAAGCAGGCTCCGGGTTGAGCAGAGAGCCCGACGCGGGGCTCGATCCCAGGACCCCGGGGGATTATGACCTGAGCTGAAGACAGAGACTTAACCCACTGAGCCACCCAGGCACCCCTCTGTATGTGTTTTTGCTAGGTTAAAACTATAAGGACATTTCATTTACATATAGATTAAACTGAATACATTTTCTCATTAAACTTTGGTATATTTGGCATTTAGGATAATCATTGTTATTTTGAACATTTTTATTTTTATTTTTATTTTATTTTTTAAAGATTTTATTTATTTATTTGTCAGAGAGAGGGGGAGAGAGCGAGCACAGGCAGACAGAGAGGCAGGCAGAGGCAGAGGGAGAAGCAGGCTCCCTGCCGAGCAAGGAGTCCGATGTGGGACTCGATCCCAGGACGCTGGGATCATGACCTGAGCCGAAGGCAGCTGCTTAACCAACTGAGCCACCCAGGTGTCCCTATTTTGAACATTTTTAAATGTCTTTATGGGTAATTGCAGGATTCAGGATCCGTTCGTATAAAATTTCCACAGTCCAGAGCACCTGAGTGGCTCATTTGGTTAAGTGTCTGCCTTTGGTTCTGGTCTGGGATCAACCTCCACATTGGGCTCCCTACTCAGTGGGGAGACTGCTTCTCCCTGCTCTCCCCACTACTCATGCTCTCTCTCATTCTCAAATAAATGAAATCTTTTTTAAAAATAATAAAAATTTCCACAGTCCAAGTAGCGGACTTCTAGCATTGAAAATGTCCTCTGTCTACCCTAAGGCAGGAGCTCCACATACATATTTGAGGGAGTTACAGAAATATGTTTGAAATACTGCTTCAGTAGGAATATCTTTACAGAGAAGAAAGCTAGCACAGAACTTTGTAGTATTGAAGTTCAAAAGTGATACTGTAGTTATTAATTAGAGTCTATAAGGAAGCTATCAATTTTGCATAGTCTGGAGAATGCTAGTTAATTGCTTATTTTAGTTAATAGAGGATTTTCTTTTAAAGATTTTATTTATTTATTTGACAGAGAGAGAGATCACAAGTAGGCAGAGAGGCAGGCAGAGAGAGAGAGAGGAGGAAGCAGGCTCCCTGCTGAGCAGAGAGCCTGATACAGGACTCGATCCCAGAACCCTGAGATCATGACCTGAGCTGAAGGCAGTGGCTTAACCCACTGAGCCACCCAGGCACCTGTTAATAGAGGATTTTTTTGTAAAACAGTAATAAATTTCCACTGTGGTAAAACTCTATAAGGACTTCTAGAACTAACCTATTTTGACATGATTGAAAATTTAGGAAGGTACTGGGGCACCTGAGTGGCTCAGATGGTTAGGTGTCTCCCTTTGGCTCAGTCATGATCCCAGTGGGATCAAGACCCCCATGGGGCTCCCTGCTTGGAGGGGAGCCTGCTTCTCCCTCTTATGCTGTTCCCTCTGCTTGTGCTCTCTTGCTCTTTCTGTCAAATAAATACATAAAGTCTTTAAAAAAAAAATTTAGGGGCACCTGGGTGGCTCAGAGGGTTAAGCCTCAGCCTTCAGCTCAGGTCATGGTCTCAGGGTCCTGGGATCGAGCCCCACATCGGGCTCTCTGGTCAGCAGGGAGCCTGCTTCCCTCTCTCTCTCTGCCTGCCTCTCTGCCTACTTGTGATCTCTGTCAAATAAATAAAAATCTTTTTAAAAATAAATAAATAAAATTTAGGAAGGTACATTTGTTTCACCACATGAATTTTGGATGTGTAGTGTGTGTGAGAGTGTGTGTGTGTGTGTGTGTGTGTATTTTATTGTTAGGATTTTATAGCAGTATTTTGGATAGAATTTTTTTTTAAGACTTTATTTATTTATTTGACAGAGATTACAAGTAGGCAGAGAGGCAGGCAGAGAGAGAGGAGGAAGCAGGCTCCCTGCTGACCAGAGAGCCCGATGTGGGGCTCGGGGGCTCGATCCCAGGTCTCTGAGATCGTGACCTGAGCCGAAGGCAGAGGCTTTAACCCATTGAGCCACCCAGGTGCCCCTGGATAGAGTCTTACACAAGTTAGCTTTACCTCTGCAAAGTTATAATGAGCTTTATGCATTTGTCTCTGTTTTAAATTCTGTTGGAAGTGTCACATGAAATTTTTTCCTATTCGTGAATCTTGGTAGAAGCTGAGTGCTTGCCAAGAGCTTGTTTTGTTCCCAAGTATCTTTTTTGCTTACAGACGGCCACTGGGGACACCATTGCCTCGTCCAAGTCCAGTGCATTAGCTGCAGCTCGTCGAGCCGGAAGGGAGGGAGAAAAGCAGCACAGACAAAACAATGAAGCAGAGAGACTTTTACTGGCTGGAGTGGAGATTCCAGAACCTGTTTTCTTCTGTACCATAGAGCCCCCTTCAGTGGCTAGGCAGCCAGGTACACATAGTTTTTAGTGTATTAACTAATTAGTGCTCCGATAATGTAGATAGAAATAGTTATGTTATATTCTCAAAAGATTTATGTGATCTCAGATCAGTTTTACCAGAATTTATGGGTATTACCTGTGGTTAGTCTTGTTTTTTATATAAGGTGTTTTGGTTTTTACAAATTCCTTTTACTTACTCTTTTCTTAGATGTTGGCCACTTTTTGCATATCATAGTCTTCCTTACTCCTGTTCTTGTGGTGCTTTCTGTGGCATTCTGAGTAACTGGCATCAGGACTGCCCTTCCAGACAGTAATTGATTAGACAGTTACCGATTCCTAACTCATTCATTTTCTCATCACCATTTATAAAATGCTCCTTGTTTTCTAGCTCAACCTTTAGAACTCCGTGAAGATATTTATATACTATAGTTAATGTTATTTGACCTTTTTGACTGTTCTGTGCTTCATTCTCTAGCCTGTTTACTCAGAAATCGGTAGTGGCTTCTCATTACTTAGAGCACAAACCCACTCCTTAATATGCTGTATAAATATCATGATTTCAGGTGTATTCTCTCCATTTAGCTTTGGTTACATATTACAGAAACCCCCTCAAATAACAGTTCCTTTAATGACAAAAGTTTATTTCTCTCCCTTGTAAAATGTGCCTTGAGTTGGTGGCCCAGGGTTTAGAGGTTGGCTCTACAATGTCATCAGGCACCCAGCCTCCAGCTGTTCTGCCCTGATTCTCTGAATGCATAGCTTCTATCCTTAGTTATATCATGATCGCTGCTAGGGTCTTTGGCATCACAGTAGAGTTCCTGACAGAGAGGAATGGAGTAAGGAGGAAGAAGATGTGTCCTTTTCCTTTTAAAGATTTCTTCTATGTCATGGGCTGTCACTTAGACATATGGTCGCTCAGTTGCAAGGGAATCTGGTAAATGCAGTCTTTTAGCTGGACAGCAGCAGAATAGAGTGAAAGACTACTAACAGCCTCTCATACCAGTCTTCTTGCCTGGCCTCATTTCTTGAAACTTCCTCCTTCATTCTGAACCCTCTTCTTTCACTAAACAAAAATAGAATACTCTCACCTTTTTTTTTTTTTCAAAGATTTTTTATTTGTTTATTTGACAGATAGAGATCACAGGTAGGCAGAGAGAGAGGAGGAAGCAGGCTCCCTGATGAGCAGAGAGCCCGATGCGGGACTCGATCCCAGGACCCTGGGATCGTGACCTGAGCCGAAGGCAGCGGCTTTAACCCACTGAGCCACCCAGGTGCCCTGGAATCCTCTCATCTTATACTTACACAATAAACTAGTTCCAATTTCCTGAAGATACCGTGCTCTTTTTGCAATGCTGTTTCTTTTAATAGTGGTTTTTTTTTTTTGGAAGATTTTACTTACCAATTTGACAGAGAGAGACAGCAAGTGAGGGAACACAAGCAGGGGGAGCAGGAGAGAGAGAAGCAGGCTTCCTGCTGAGCAGGGAGCCCAACACGGGGCTCAATCCCAGGACCTTGGGACCATGACCTGAGCCAAAGGTAGACACTCAACAACTAAGCCATCCAGGCACCCCAAATTTATAAATATACTTTATAAATGTTTTTGAATGAATTTGTTTATTTACAGTAACATTACTATGTTTTCATTCCAAAAGCTCCAGTGTCATAAGTATTATTTCTTTCTTTGAAAATCTGAAGATAAGATATTATCTAAATAACCTCAGTGTGTATAATACATCTCTTGGAATTCTTGTTAAGTGCAACTCTGATTCAGTCTGGAACGTAAGACTTTCTCTAACAGGCTCTAGTTGTTGCCAGTGTTGCTTATCCTTGAACCCGACTTTGGGATGTCAGGAGTCTAGAAGAGCACTGTGCAATAGAAATACAATATCTACTTTACTACCCTTTTTTTTTTTTTTTAACCAACTGAGCCACCCAGGCATCCCCTTTTTTTTTTTTTTTTAAAGAGAGAGGAGGAGGAGAGAGAGGAAGAGGCAGGCTTCCTGCTGAGCAGAGAGCCCGATGCGGGGTTCGATCTCAGGACTCTGAGATCATGACCCGAGCCGAAGGCAGAGGCTTTAACCCACTGAGCCACCCAGGCACCCCTTTACTGCCTTTTTTAACCTAAAATTAGAGCCACGTTAAAAAAAAAATAAACTGCAAAATTAATTTTGACGGTACATTTTACTTAACCCAGTATATCAAAAACAGTACCATTTCAGCATATAATTAATATAAAAAATTAATGAGATACTTTTTTTCATATTAAGTTTTTGGAACCTAGTATGTATTTTATACTTAGAGCACATGTCCGTTGAGACTAGTAATATTCTAATAAGATGGCTCATGACTACTACCTGGATCGTGCATGTCTAGAAGTTTATATCCTGAAGACCACTTTATTTTTTTTTAAGATTTTTATTTATTTATTTGACAGAGGAGGGGATTCACAATTAGGCAGAGAGGCAGGCAGATAGAGAGGGGGAAGCAGGCTCCCCACCGAGCAGAGAGCCCAATGTGGGGCTCCATCCCAGGACCTTGAGATCATGACCTGAGCCGAAGGCAGCGGCTTAACCCACTGAGCCACCCAGGCGCCCCTGAAGACCACTTTAAATGTGTGACTGATAAGGTTGTTTCATTAATCCATTGCTCAGCTCTTTTCTTGAGCCATACTTAATGTCTATGAAACTTTTCTTTTTAATTAATTTATTTATTTGATGGAGAGAGACATCAAGAGCAGGAACACAAGCAAGGGGGGAGGCAGAGGGAGAGGCAGGCTTCTCCTGCCCATTGAGGGAGCCCATTGTGGGGCTCGATACCAGGACCCTGGAGTCATTACCTGAGCCGAAGGCAGACACAATGACTGAGCCACCCAGGCGGCCTATGTCTGTGAAACATCTTTTGTAGAGAGGGAGAATATACTTGACAGTTAATTGATTATATTAAAGTATCACTTGTCTTAAGATGCCATATTTAACATAAGGAATAGATTCTTTCTCTTTGTGTGTGATAATACATCCCAGAGTGACCATTTTAGCATCTCTTTATTCAAGATGTCATTTAGTTTCCTTTGGCCAGTTTTTCATTATCGCTTCTGTTTCTGAAGGCATTTTGCTTTTTTGTCAGCTCCTAGATTGATCTTTGTGAAACAATCAGGTGGTTAGCTGTCCCAGTTAAAACCCTTTATTGGCTTCCCAGTGGAGATCCAAATGCTTCATCCTGGCTTAAAAAAACTTCACATGATGTGATTTCTGCCATACCTTCCCCTCATAATCTAATACTACTTTCCCTTTTACCCACTAATATCCAGCTACCCTGGCCATATTGTTACTTTTCCACTGGCAAAACCGTTCCTTGCACCGCCATTTGCTGTTTCTGGAATTCCTTTTCTTCCGGATTTCGCATACATGGCCATTCTTTTCTGTGTCTTCCTCTAAATTATCTTGGAGAGGCCTTTCCAGATCATTCAGTTTCAGATAACCTCCTATCACTGTCTTACCATCTTCTTTTATTCTCGGCAAACTATTTATAGCAGTTTGAAATGTTCTTTTTTAAAAATTATTTTTATTAACATATAATGTATTATTTGCCCCAGGGTTACAGGTCTGCGAATCGCCAGGTTTACACACTTCATAGCACTCACCATAGCACATACCTTCCCCAATGTCCATAACCCCATCACCCTTTCCCTACCCTCCTACCCCCAGCAACCCTCAGTTTGTTTTGTGAGATTAAGAGCCTCTTATGGTTTGTCTCCCTCCCGATGAAATGTTCTTTTTCAAAATTTGTTTGCTTGTTCATTTTTTCCCCCACTTTAACATAAGTCACATTATGAAATATAAAGATAACAGTTACTGTTTATCGCTTAGATTTGGATTATGCACTGAAATGCCTTCAGCGTGAAGATCCCAGTTTGAAAGTAAAGCTGGATCCTGATTCTGGACAGGTATGCATTTTATTAATATATCCCAGAAATCTTTCAATAATAGCATTTTTGTGTGTTTGTGTGTGTGTGTGTGTGTGTGTATTTAAATGGATATATCTAAAATATGATTGGCTCATGGTCCCTGAAAGAAAAAACTTTCTCTTTTGGTTCTGTCGTAATAGAAATTTCTTATTTTTGTGTTGACTATCAAGCTGTTAGTTTCTCAGTATAATTAATTATACCTCGCATACCTAAACCACTGTTTATCATTTCAGCTTTCCAGAAGACAGTCTTTTGTAAAATTTTGAAATAAGGTTCAACCCTGACAAGGTCTTAACCCTCTAAAGCTAAGGTTTATAAACAGCATACTAAAGGGAGGGTGTAAAGGTTCTTTTAATGTCACTAACTCACCTAAGATGGGGGAGAAGTGACTGCTTAATAACCTAACACAGTGGGAGGAAGTAGAGCTAAAGTAGGTGGTAAGAAGTTTGTGTATATTACATTACAGTAGAAGAACACATATTCCATTCTGTGTCTTCCTTTTAGGAAAACAGGTAAAGTTTATCCAAGATTTTAGAAAAAGTTCCTTTAAAAGATTATAAAGTTGTTTTTAAGGATAAACTGATTTAGTTAATCTTTATTTTTTTTTTTTAAGATTTTATTTATTTATTTGACAGACAGAAATCACAAGTAGATGGAGAGGCAGGCAGAGAGAGAGAGAGAGAGGGAAGCAGGCTCCCCGCTGAGCAGAGAGCCCGATGCGGGCCTCGGTCCCAGGACCCTGAGATCATGACCTGAGCCGAAGGCAGTGGCTTAACCCACTGAGCCACCCAGGTGCCCGATTTAGTTAATCTTTAAACAGGGAGTATTTTATTTCCCAAATACTAGCTAAATGAGGTAATAATTTATTTAATTAATGCTGGAGGATACAACAAGCAGTTAAACTTTCTTGAAAAAAAACTTATTTTAAAAAATGACAAAACATGTTTTTCTTTTTTAAATAGCAAATAACACACAAGGATACAAAGTACAAAAAAATTTTTTTTCAAGATTTTATGTATTTATTTGAGAAACAGAATGCAAGAGAGAGAGCGTGAGTGGGGTGGGTGAGAAAGGAGGATGTGGGGCTCAATCTCAGGATCTTGGGATCATGACCTGAGCCAAAGGCAGATACTTAACCTACTGAGCCACCAAGGTGCACCACAAAGTACAAAATTAAAGTTTCCCCTTTTGTTCATTCTGTTTTACACAGGTAACAACTGAAATGGTGAATAATGTTTCACACTACCAAATATCTTCTGCTGTGTTATGTTATAAATAAAGCACAGTATATTTTTTCCATATATATATGTACAGATACAGATTATAACAAGTCATCCTAGTTGTATTATTCTACAGCTTGTTTTTCCCAAATAATCCACTTGTTTAACTTTATAGTAAATTGTACACAAAATAATCCTTTTTGTTGTTGTTGTTCCTTACATTTGTAGTTCTGTTATAGTGAAGGGATAAAATTTGAGCCAACCAAAGGAAGAGTCAAAGAGGCAGAATCTGGGAGAGTTCTGAATGCATATCTTCCTTCATCAAGAATACTGCCAACCAAGGAGGCTCACCCAGCCCTGTTCAGAGTTTTTATTAAGACTGGATCAGATTCTGCTTTTGTGGTTGACCTTTAGTTTCTAGTACCTCCTATAAGTTGAGGCTACTACCTTTACTCTCCAGGTTGGAACTGATAAGCCTATTCCAAGGCCCACATCATAAATCACATCATTACACAATCTGGTGGACAGAGCCCCCAGACAAGCAGACACTTCTGCCAGGCAATATCCTGCCGTAAAGATAACATACCAGTAGCTGAGGGCAAGGGCCGTATCTCTCTTTGGATGAGGTTAATTCTTCACTATATAGATGGCATATGAATAAGATTGAGCAAATATGGTTTCCTTGCATTATACTTTCTCATACACAAAGACCTTCTTAAGGAATAACCATTGTTTTAGAGAAGTTTTCTTAAAAGGCATGCCTTGGGTGCCTCAGTTACTTAAGTATCTGCCTTCAGCTCAGGTCATGATCCCAGGGTCCTGGGATTGAGCCCCCCACCCCCCGCCCTCGTATTATCCTCCCTCTGCTTCTGCCTCTTCCCTCTCCTCATGCTCTCTCTCTCAAATAAATAAAATACTTTAAAAAATGAATAAAAAGCCTGTCTTGCTTAGTTTTGATACAGATTTGGCTTGTTCTAACAAAAGCTCTAAGTAACACTGGTTCATGAAAGATAAACGTCAGTTTATTTGTTAAATAAAGATCCAAACCAGTCTGAAAGATTTGATTACTCAAAAAACTGTAAGGTGCTGCCCAGGATGATTAGTAGATACCAATGTGGTTGGGAATGTTTGGGGAAAAAGGTTATCCTCTTCACTCCCCTAGTTAACAAGATGTTGTACTCATCTGCATGTTTCAAGACAGTTTCCTGCATCTTCAGTTAGAGAAGGGCTTTATCCTTTCTTTAAAGGTATAACCCAGAAGTTGCCAGCATCAGTTACAACCCTGTTGCATTGACCAGAACTAAACTGTATGGTTGGGAAGTATGGTACTTCTAGATGCTGCCTGCCTGATTAAACTGTCTTGTAAAAAGAACAATAGCCTAGCAATCACTTTGTAAATTAATTTTTTTTTAACTGAGCTTTATGTACAGTGTAGGGCTTGAACTCACAGCACTGAGATCAAGAGTTGCATGCTCTACTAAGGCAGCCATGAGCCCCAGCAATTCACTTTTTTTTTTCCTGATTTTTAAAAAATTTTTTTAATTTATTCATTTGAGAGAGAAAAAGAGTGCTCAAGTAGGGGGTAGGGAGAGGGAGAAAGACTCCCTCAGGCTGTGAGCCTGACACAGGCCTTGGTCTCAGGATCCTGACTGAGATCCTGAGATCGTGACCTGAACCTAAGCCACCCAGATGCCCCAGCAATTCACTTTTTTTTTTTTAATTAATTAAATTTTTAAATTTTTTAATTTTTTATCCCCAGGGGTATAGGTCTGTGAATCGCCAAGTTTACGCACTTCACAGCACTCACCATAGCACATCCAGCAATTCACTTTTAATTGACTTACCCACTCAGAAAAGTTAAAAACTGTTTTGAGGAAGTACCAAAAAAAATTTGCCAAAAACTTGGTTTGTTGTGAATGAAACATAACATTGATAACATACATTTATATAGTATTTTGTGATAAACATAACTTTTTCCTTGGATCTTGTTTTTATTTTATTCTTCTTTTAACCAGACTGTTCTCTGTGGTATGGGAGAGTTACATATTGAGATTATTCATGACCGAATCAAGAGGGAATATGGACTGGAAACCTACCTAGGGCCTCTCCAGGTGGCATACCGAGAGACCATCCTAAATGCAGTTCGTGCCACAGGTAAAACATGAAACATTTAAAATTTGCTATTTTTGTTTCTCTAGGATCTGTTTTCTGAAAGCAGGGTTCATAGTCACTAGTATCTTCCATCAGTGGGCATAGGGTGTTTTTATTTTTAAAGATTTTATTTATTTATTTGACAGAGCAAGCACAAGCAGGGAGGGAATCACAGAAGGAGAGGGAGAAGCAGGCTCCCCACTGAGCAGGGAACCTAACTGGAGGGCAGTGGGTGGCCCTCAGGCTTGATCCCAGGACTCTGGGATCTTGACCTAAGCCAAAGGCAGATGCTTAACTGACTGAGCCATTCAGGCACCCCAGGCATAGGTTTTATGTGTGGGTTTTCTTGTGTTTTTTTTTTTAGAATTTTGTTCTGTTTTGTTTTAACCCATCTCTCTTATTTTACCACTCATTACATCAAACAGATGATGAGCCCTTACCAAACAAGTATGCTTTTCAGTGGTGTTCATGGGGTAGAGTAAGCCCTTGGTGTAGGTGGCTTACACTCATCCTCACTACCAGAATGAGTATAAGAATTTAAAGTTCATGTATTTTTTTTTTTAAAGATTTTATTTATTTATTTGACAGAGATCACAAGTAGGCAGAAAGGCAGGCAGAGAGAGAGGAAGGAAAGCAGGCTCCCTGCTGAGCAGAGCCCGATGTGGGGCTCCATCCCAAGACCCTGAGATCATGACCTGAGCCGAAGGCAGAGGCTTTAACCCACTGAGCCACCCAGGTGCCCCAATGTATTATTTTTACTCTACAAAGTGAGTGGAAAATAATTTCATTTGCTTAATAAATATGGTAATGTTATGCTGATGATGTTCTTGAGAAAGTACAGGTTTTTATATTTCTGTCCCCAAATTTAAGAATTCATATTGTTTCTTTTATAGTTTCAGTTTGCTTTTCTTAAGTATAGGACTATGATAATCACTGCTCTTCCACAAGGAGTAAAAACATGGAGCAATTTCTGAAAAGAGTCACAGAGAAAACATGTTAAGGATAACCAAATGTAACTCAGTAATTTATGAAAAGGCCAGGTAGTTACTTTTCAGTAAAACTTGAAAAATTATACAAGGAGAATGTAGGAGCAAGTGATATGAGGATTTTTATTCTTGGACTTTTTATCTGGAAAATGCTGGGAAAATATAAGTCTTTAATTTCTTTTTATTTTTATGTTTTTAGAGAGACCGTGCAAGCCGGGGTTTGGGCATGGGAGAGGGAAAGAATCTTTTTTTTTTTTTAAGATTTTATTTATTTATTTGTCAGAGAGAGAGGGAGAGAGAGCGAGCACAGGCAGACAGAGAGGCAGGCAGAGGCAGAGGGAGAAGCAGGCTCCCTGCCGAGCAAGGAGCCCGATGCGGGACTCGATCCCAGGACGCTGAGATCATGACCTGAGCCGAAGGCAGCTGCTTAACCAACTGAGCCACCCAGGCATCCCGAGAGGGAAAGAATCTTAAGCAGGTTCCAGACTCCATGCAAAAGCCAACATGGGACTTGATCTCATGACCCTGAGATCACAACCTGACTTGAAATCAAGAGAGTCAGAGGCTTAACCTGCTGAGACACCTAGGCACCCCTAAATAGCATCTTTTATTTTTTATTTATTTATTTATTTATTTTTAAGATTTTATTTATTTATTTGACAGAGAGAGATCACAAGTAGGCATAGAGGCAGGCAGAGAGAGAGAGAGAGAGGGAAGCAGGCTCCCTGCTGAGCAGAGAGCCTGATGCAGGACTCGATCCCAGGACCCTGAGATCATGACCCGAGCCGAAGGCAGCAGCTTAACCCACTGAGCCACGCAGGCACCCTAAATAGTATCTTTTAAATTAACGTCTGAGCTGCTTAGAACACGAAAGGAAGCTAGAGCAGGAATCTCGGGGAAAAAGCACCAAAACTGCTAGCTATTCTGGAGGAAATCTGTAGTAGTTATCTCTAACCTAGTACTTGAGGGTCACATTGCTCATGGAAATAATTAACTGGGAAGTCTTCTCCATAAAAAGACAAGGAAACTTGGGGCAAAATTTGTAAGAATTTGTAACCATTGGCTTCTGATGGGGTTTTTAGCCTAAATTCATAAGAGCCACTTTTTTTGGAGAAAAAAACTCCAAACAAAAAAGAATTTAGTATAACATGCTCATGAATTGATAATATTCCAAGGATCCTGGAAAAAAACAAACAGGGACTCTAGATAAATGTGTCTTTAACCCATTCCTCAAAGAAAATCCTATAGATAAGGGAGTGTTAAATCAGAGTTCAAAAAATATTTTCATGTTACAAAATCACGAGATAAGAAAGGCACAATGAGGAAAGAGGCAGTTTAAACAGTATCAGTCAGAACAGCAAAGACTTCTGACACTGGAATTACTGGATGCAGAATATAAAAGAAGTATATTTATTTCTAAAGAATAAAAGGACATAGAAAGTATTAGTAAGGACCAAGAGACCATTAAGAATAAGCAGGCAGGGGCACCTGGGTGGCTCAGTGGGTTAAGCCTCTGCCTTCAGCTCAGGTCGTGATCACAGGGCTCTGGGATCGAGCCCCACATCGGGCTCTCTGCTGGGGTGGGGAGCCTGCTTCCTCCTCCCTCTCTCTCTGCCTGCCTCTCTGCCTACTTGTGATCTCTCTCTCTCTGTCAAATTAATAAAATCTTAAAAAAAAAAAAAAGAATAAGCAGGCAGTAGAACATTATGGTATATTAAAAAGGAAGGGAATGTTCTATTGGCCAAATCTGAATGAACTGGAATAGCTCTTAAGTCTAGGAATTATAGGCCATTGAGACAAAGTAGTGATTCACGAGTCTTTACTAAACAGATGGGGAAGAAGAGGAAATTCTTCCTTAGAGTGGAATGCCAACTGCTGACTGTTAGATGCTGAGGAGAAGGATTTCAGTAGGAAAATAGTCATTTTGCAACTATTGTGATTGCTAAATATTGGGTATCTTAAGGAACAGCATATTTGCATAGTCTTTAAAGGCTTTCTGCACAGACTGCTTATAAGTTGCAAGGTAAAAAAACTAGTAAGTAGGAGCTGTAATAATATGAGGAATAACCCAAAGAAGTGTATCAGATTTGAATATGTATTATAAAGCCACAGTGTGGTTCTGATACTAATGAAGCTCGAAACAGACCGACCAGTAGAACAAACCAGAAAACCTAGAAGCAGACTTGTACATATATGGAAATTCGATTTATATCAGTATTATTGAAGTTCAGTGGCCAAGGATGGATTGACTATTCTGTAAATGGGCCTGTGATAATTATCCATGTGGAAAGAGATTTAGTTAGATTCCTGACTCTTGCCATACACAAAAATCACTTCCAACTGAACCAGAAAACTTAAACATGGGGGTGCCTGGCTGTCTGTGCCTGTAAAGCATGTGACTCTTGATCTCAGAATTGAGTTCAAGCCCTGCATTGGGTGTAGAGACTACTTAAAAGAATCTTTAAAAGAAAAGTGGGGGGAGATGACTCAGTGGGTTAAGCCTCTGCCTTTGGCTCAGGTCATGGTCTCAGAGTCCTGGGATCAAGCCCCGAGTCAGGCTCTCTGCTCAGCGGGGAGCCTGCTTCCCCATCTCTCTTCCTGCCTTTCTGCCTACTTGTGATCTCTCTTTCTCTGTCAAATTAAAAAAAAAAACACCAAAAACTTAAAAAAAAAAAACAAAAAACCCTATACATGAAAGAAGAGATGCAAAATTTTCCTTGTAGTATAGAAGTATAAAGAAAATAAATGCTAGAGGGGCGCCTGGGTGGCTCAGTGGGTTAAAGCCTCTACCTTCAGCTCAGGTCATGATCTCGGGGTCCTGGGATTGAGCCCCGCATCGGGTTCCTTGCTCAGCGGGGAGCCTGCTTCTCTCTCTGCCTCTGCCTGCTTGTGATCTCTGTCTCTCTCTCTCTCTCTCTGTGTCAAATAAATAAATAAAACCTTTAAAAAAAATAAAAAAGAAAAGAAATGCTAGGATATGAAAAACAACCCCAAAACTTTATGAAAGGTAAACCTTCAGATTTTGAAAGAAAATTCAGAATTATCTTATTAACCAGGACAGATAGGGTAGGACTTATAGAATACCAAAAGTTGAAATTATGAACTAAAATATTGATGAATTTGATGTTATTAAAATTAAGAATTTCTTTGCTAGAATACACTATAAAGAAAGCAAAAAGATACATCAAAAGTTGAGGAAAGACATTTGCATCATATAAAAAGTGACAAAACATTAATATCCAGAATATATAAACAAAGTTTAAAGATCACTAAAAACATGACAACCAAGTAGAAATGTGAGCAAAAAAGATTCAACAGGTGTTTCACAAAAAAGATACCCAGAAGGCTGATGAACATATTAAGAGATTCTTAGTATCAGTAAGGATTAGGATGATGCAATTTATGACATACTATTTTACACCAGTACAGTTGGCAGGAATTAAATCAGACAGTGACAAGTGTTGGTGAAATGTTGAGCAATGGAAAGTCCTAAAAACTTCTGGTGGGATTGTAAATTATATAGCCACTATGAAAACATTTTGATAACTTCCTAGTGAAGTTGACTGTGTACCAACTTTACCACTCAGCAGTTCTTCTCTTGGGTAGATGTCTAGGGAAACTCTTAACACATGTGCACTCAGAGATAGATTGAAGAATTTTCATAATAGCACTGTAATAAAAAACCTGTACGTGGAAAAAAAAGTCCAACTATTTATGGATGAGGAATGTATAAGTTGTGGTCATATCATAGCATATTATACAGCTGTGAAAAAGAGCGAGCTGCTTCAATATGCATCATCCAGAGGACCTACAGATGTGAAGCAGGAGGCATCTGGGTGGCTCAGTCGGTTGAGCATCTGCCTTGAGCTAAGGTTGTGATCCCAGGGTCCTGGGATTGAGCTCCACATCAGGCTCCCTCCTCAGCAGGGAGCCTGCTTCTTCCTCTCCCTCTACCCCTCTCCCCTGCTCATTCTCTCTCCCTCAAATAAATTTTAAAAATCTTAGAAAAAATGTGAAGCAAAAGAAGCAAATAGCAGGGTACATAATAGAATAACAAATTCAAAACACAGTAGAGTGAACTGTGTTGTTTAGGGATACATGCATATGTAATATAACTAAGGAAAATCGTAGGAATGACTGAATATATCATGGTAGTGGTTACTTCGGAAGGCTTGTAGGTTACTGGTAATGGTTTATTTCTGAGTAGTTTTAGGTCTCATAAATGCTCCCTTAAGTAAAACATATTTCATAATATAAAAATTAGCTTAAAAAGGAATCATTAAAAAATTTTTTAAAAAAGGAATCATAAAGAGGAATTGTAGGCTATAATTCTTAGATTTAGTTTGAGCTATATGTTACTCTGTTACATGGTCCACTCACGTAAATATAGCATTGTTTTGTTTTAGTAAAATACTGGAGATTGATGACAGATGTAGGTTGTCAGGAAATGAGAGATACTGTTTTCAATCTTTAAGTCACAAGTTTGAGAAAAATCATAAATGTGTAAAACATCACGGGAAGAATGTAGAATTTAGCAGCTTGGGTAAACAGAATTTAAAAAGCCTTTTAATTTTCATTAGATAACCTTTTATACTCCAGATGTTTACAGTCAAATAAAAGTTTTGCAATTAGAATTTTAGTCACATAAGGTATTTTGAAAAGTTTAAATGTGTCATCTGTATGTCAAAACTTATAGCATCATCTGTCTTAACACATCTCAGCACTGAAGCAGTATTAATCAATGATTCACACCTGGCTTGTAACCTCAGTAAACACAGAAGCAGATGCTTTCTTTGTAGAACTTTTTACTCTGTCGTGTTTATATTGTATTTAGTGTCATTGTAATCTTTTTTCCCACTTTATCTTCTATGAGACTTCGAATTTGTTGACTGTAATATTGTGATTTGCGGCATCTTGGCATCTTTCTGGAACAAATCTCTGAGATACTATTATCATTTGTTTATAGATACCTTAGATAGAACTTTAGGAGACAAAAGGCATCTTGTGACCGTAGAACTGGAAGTAAAACCAATTGAAACACCTTCTGTTACGCCAATTATCAAGTATGCTCCAAGTGTTAGTGAAGACCTTCCAAAGGTCTCTCAAGAGGCCATTGAAAATGGAATTCACAGTGCATGCCTCCAAGGTAAGGTACTCAAGAGTAAGCTTTAGTATCACAATGACCCACTTAATCACTCCTAATATCATAGATTATTTCCATCTTTTTTTCCAGCTTTGGTAGTGTTTTCTTACTGTGTCTTCTGATTATGTGTATGTTATACCTTTTTGCATTGTCCCACAGTCCTTGGATATTCTGTTCTAGGTGGGTTTTTTGTTGTTGTTTTTTTCCCCCAGTCTTCACTTGCTTTTCACAGTTTTAGAGGTCTCTTTGGATAAAATTTCTTTTTTTTTTTTTTTAAGATTTTATTTGTCAGAGAGAGCACAAGCAGGGAAAGCAGCAGGCAGAGGGAGAAGCAGGCTTCTCTCTGAGCAAGGAGCCCAGTGTGGGGCAATGGATACAATTTCTAACTCGGCACTTTCTTCAGCCATGTCCAGTGTATCTACAAGTCCATCAAAGACCTTCTTCATTTATTCTACTGTTTTTTTTTTTAAGATTTTATTTATTTATTTGACAGAGATCACAATTAGGAGGAAAGGCAGGCAGAGAGAGAAGAGGAAGCAGGCTCCCTGCCAAGGGGAGAGCCTGATGCGGGGCTCGATCCCAGGACCCTGGGATCATGACCTGAGCCAAAGGCAGAGGCTTTAAACCACTGAGCCACCCAGGCACCCCTTTACTGTGGTTTTGATTTCTGGCATTTGTTTGGGGGATTTTTTTTTTTGGACTTCTCTCTGCTTTAATTGTCCATCTGCCTCTTCTTGCATGTGGTCTACTTTATCAGAGTTTTTAGTGTATCAGTTATGTGATTGGATTATTACAACATCCTTACCATGTCTGGTTCTGTGCTTGTTCTGTATTCATATTGTGCTTTCGTTTTTTGATATGCCTTGTAATTTTTTCTTGATGGCCAAACACAGTGTACTGGTAAAAGGAACGACTATAAACGTATCTTTAGTAATGTGGAGGTCAGGTGAGAGGGCAAAGGAAGTATTCTCTAATCCTAGGATTAGGACTCAGGCTTAGGTGAGCCCATGCCTCTGGACCAGGAACTGCACCCATGTTTCTTTTTTTTTTTTTCCCCTACTGGCCTCTGGTTGGACAGGATGGTCAGAGTAGACTGGGGTTTGGTACTAAACCCAAGTTGGTTAGGCCCTGCTAATGCCCCTGCCGGTTAGGCTCTAGTTAGCTAGTTTCCCCTGACAGCAGGCCTTTGTAAGAACAGTGTGTTCTGGAATATTTCAGAATGGTTTCTTTACCCTTCTGTCAGAAGCATAAGGAAATTTTTCTCTGATATGTATGGTAAGAATCTGCTTGAGCTCCTAGAGGTAAACCTCACAAAATTGGCCGGTGGGGGCGAGGGGTGTCTTCCTTATGATTTATGACTGGATCCCTCTGGAGTTTCTTAACTCCCAGACTTGCCCACACTGAGCCTCCAGCAGTTCATCAATTAAAGTTGACGTTTTCCTACCCTGGCAGCGGTTCCTGGGCTGGTGAACCTCTGCTCTAGGAAGCTGTGACTCCCAGTATTCACTGTCTCTCAAGGTTTGGGGGCTGTGGTTTTGTTCTTTGTCTTCTTTCTTAAGGATCCAAGAAGAGTTGCTGATTTTTCATTCTGTTCTGCTTTTTACTTGCTGGGACAGAGTGACAATTTATAAGCTGCCTACTTGAATTGGAATTAGAAGTTCTCTCCCTGTATCTACTCCTCATTGTATATTGAGTGTTAACACAGTTGTTTTCTTCCCCTTGCCTAGGACCATTGCTTGGATCCCCAATTCAGGATGTGGCGATTACTTTACATTCACTGATAATTCATCCTGGTACCTCCACAACGATGATTTCTGCCTGTGTCTCGAGATGTATCCAAAAGGTATAGAACTATCCTGTGTTATCCTTTTTGCTTTAAGGTGACTCTCCTGACATAGTGTACCGTTGCTCTATAGGCAGCTGTGCTTGGCAGCGAGTGCCTCAGACTGTTAATGTTGCCTTCTCATATAGTCAGGAAGGGTTTTTACCTTGGAGAATCTGTGTGTTCTTAGTCACCACAGTTATATGTGATAGGGGACCTAGGAAATTATTGTTCAGCACGATGACCAGGAAATACTCTTTGATTTTTGGCAGGGAGGTAGGTTTCCTTAACTGGCATTTCTGAGTTCCCCATCCCAGACACATAACTATTAGTGGGAAGCTTGGTGGTTTGAGTAGGGGACATTTTGGGGGTCACCTGGGCCCAAGATGGACTATTATTAGTTCCAATTTTGGAGTTCCTGTTTATCTGAGTAAGATTACCTTAATCAAAGATCATTGAAATCAGAGAAGTCACACTGAGAAAAAGGTTCAAGATAAGCACCTAACCTTACAAAAAGTATTAAACAATCTGATTTTCTTGGCATGGTTACCTCTCTGGATATCCCTGAGTGTCTTGCCTCAGTAAGCTACTAGAGCTGAATTAACTCATGGGATTTTAGTGTGCTAAATGCTGACTATGTGCATTCCTCTCAGTGTGGGAATACTGTAGTTTTTGTAGGTGACTGATTTGCATTAAAACACTTACTGTTTAAAACAGTTTTCTAACATTTTGGACTGTGTTTGAGACTTGATTTTCTACAGCTCCTTTGAATCCAAAATTATGAAGTTAATGTGAATACCTAAGTCCCTGACTTGTGCAAGTGGAACTCAATGTCTTGTTTATTTGAGTTCAAGTTCATACTTTTTTTCTTAAAGTAGCTCTCTGCCAGTTGGGAGCCTACTGCAGTGCTTGAACTCATGACCCTGGGATCAAGATCTGAGCTGAGACCCAGTCTAACACTTAACTGAGTGAGCCACCCAGGTATCCCTCAGGTTCACAGTTCTTAGTTTTTTGATTTTAAAAAAGCTATACATCAAAAAACATTCTGTAAATATTGTTTGCTTAAGCTATAGTTAGAAATAATACCTATCAATTAGTCATGATTAAAATGTTGAGAATCTTTATAAAAATTTTTAAAGTTTCTCCTGAAAATGGTTTTAGTCAGTAACGGTAACCTGAAAGATGTCATATTTCTAAAATAACCCCAAGCCCCATTATACTGATGAGTCCTTCAAAGCTTCATATGCCTTCTAAAAGCAAAATCTGTAAGTGTATCTTAATTGGGTAGTATATTTATTGAGATCATTAACTTCTTGGGGGCTGACATTTACTCTTTAGTTTTAATACATTAAATGAAGTACTCCCAATAGACAGACTGCAGCCCTTGTTCAGCTTCACCTAGTAGGGAAGCTATTCTCTGCTTATTAGAATGATGTTTCCTGTATTTATTGAGCCATCTTTGTGGAGCTTACCGTGCACTGACATAGACAAAATGGGATATTTATGTTTGTCTTAACCCAGAGGACCTTAAGATTTATAAGACGATTAAATATATGTCTAAGAAAGATTATGAAGCCATCAACAGAAATAAGAGCGAGCACACAGGAATGTTTGTGAAAGGAAATGATGAGATCATCTGGGATTGCTGGGTATTTGGACTGTCTTAAAGCAGGCTAGTAGGGTATAGGCTGTAACACTCAGACCATAGTCTGTGTGAAGTATGAAAGTTTGAGGAAGCTACATCGATGTTTTTGAAACTCTGGATTAGGTGGAAAGAACACTGAGGACAGATGCTGTGTATCTTAGTTATCTAGCATTCAGTCCTTTCCTTGCTTATAGCATTTTTCTTTTTAATTTTTACCTTCTCCCACTCATTTGTCCTGAAAGACATTATGTGAACTCTGCATAAGAATTTGAAAAAAAGATACATAGTTGTTCGCCACTGATGGTCATTATTTTTAGTAGTATCTTAATTAAAGGACTGTTAGATGTATTTTCTGTAGGTGAGTCACTTCAGTTAGATTTTAAAGCTATGAAGAACTGATTGTTTACTATGTATGTGTGCTGTATTTTGAAATTTTAATGATAATGAGAATATACTCTTGGTTTTAGAAATGTGGCCGTTTTTCATGATTGTGCTGGTGCCGGGCAAGAGGAGGTAGGGGAGGTAGTAACTGATCAAGGACAAAAGGATTTAGGGTCCAGAACTTTTACCAAACACAGACAGTTATAATGCCCACTTTCTGTTAATAATGAGAAGTGAGTGGTGATAGAGTGGGAACAGAACAATGAACACCTCACAGTAAGGGTGAGGGCACATTCCAGAGCCCTAGCTCTCTTACTTTGGTGGTTTCCATTGCTGGCTCTGTTTAGTAAATCCCACCTAATAACCAGAGGCTTAACATTTATAGGAAATGGTTTTGTTACTTTAAAACTCTGGCAGGGCTCCAGCAAGATAGCTTTTAAAATCAAACCCACTGGTACTTAGAGTGTTTGCATATGCCCTCTAAAACCCATGAACCGATGTGTCTGATGGCGACTCCAGTTCATTTCGTCCCCTATTCACTTGCCCATGTGCTGCACTGGCTTTTTTCAGTTTGCATGTTGTTTATGTGCTTGGTCTTCTCGCCTTTTGTTGTGCTTGTGCTACCTTATTGTAGTACATTTCCTGATTTGCCCTCATGTGGCCTCTATCTATAGTAGGCACAAAACACATTGTTTCAGCAAGGAAGAAACTTTGATTGAAAGGAGAAAACTATTTTATTTCATTGTATCTCTGTCTGTACCTTCATAGGTCCTCTCTGTAACCAAGCTTTACTAAGTACCCCCGTACTGTGTACCTGAGTTCTTATATTAGCTTTATAGACCATTAAAGCAGCTTTGTTATATCTTTTTTGCTAGAGCTCTAGGCTTACAAGGACAGGGAACATTTATGTATTTTTTATGAATTTTTAATGGAAATTTTATTTCTAATTTAAGGAAGGGGGTTAACACTATTTAATTTCTTTAGGCTCTGAAGAAAGCTGATAAGCAAGTTTTAGAGCCCCTGATGAATCTCGAGGTGACAGTGATGGGAGATTACCTCAGCCCTGTCCTGGCAGATCTGGCACAAAGAAGAGGAACCATTCAGGAAATCCAGACTCGTCAGGAAAACAAAATTGTTATTGGATTTGTTCCTTTAGCAGAAATTATGGTAGGTACTTACTAACTGAAAAGGACCTTTCTTTAATAAGATTTATTTGAGAGCAAGTGAACAGGAGCTGGCTGGGGTGGGGGAAGCAGATTCTCCACTGAGCAGAGAGCCCAATGTAGGGCGGGATCCCAGGACCTGAGATCATGACCTGAGCTGAAAGCAGATGCTTAACAGACTGAGCCACCTAGATGCCCTGAAAAGTATCTATTTTTTTTAAATACTGGGGATATTTATGCTGAAGCAAAGTAGACAATCAGGGCTTTGATTTTTAGAGGACGCATGTTAAGTTTGAGCTGTTAGGTCTTTGGATTTAAACTTACAGATGTCCAGGGGATGGTGGATCACGTCCACCCTTCACAAAGGCTGAGGTGTGCCGTACCACGCTGCAGCACCAGCCTCAATGGCCAGATTTTTCCCTTCCAAGCACTTACTGAATGCGGAGTCCAGGGACTATATCTGAAAATGGTGAAATGATAAGCAGCAGGAAGAGATACGGGAGGCTTAAATTTGCTAATGTAAATTCTTTTGATTAGGGTTATTCAACTGTGCTTCGAACGCTTACCTCTGGCTCAGCTACTTTTGCCTTAGAACTCTGTAACTATCAAGCCATGAACCCTCAAGACCAGGCGACACTGCTGAGCCGGAGAAGTGGCTTGAACCAAGTGCTGTAGGTCTTTGGAGACAACCTCATGGGCACCTTATCTACAACTGCATTTTCAGTAAGAAGAATTTTTATTGTTTTACTGAACTAGATAAACTGACAGTGGCCCTGGAGCAGCCTGTTCTGCTCTATATGAAGTTAAGTATGTGAACTGTATTGTGGACCTGTAAAGTTACTGCTGTGGGATACACTGTGTTATCATAAGGTTTTCTGGGTTTTTTAAGCTTCTTACACAAGCAAATATTCTATAAAGTAGAGGTTCAGTCTTCAAAGATACTTTATTTAAAAACAATATGAAATCTCAATTTCCATGATTTCAAAATCAAGTTGAGTGTTGAACAGATTGCTGTGGGCTTTGTCCCCTCCTGTTTTCTTCTTTAAGCTCATTTTTGGTTTTGTACTCAGTATTCACAATATCCAGTAAAAAGAGGTTCTGCAGCTATTCCCCGTCTACAGAACAGATAAATTATGAATTAGAGATGTTTTAGATTGATGGAATTCATATCCATTTTAAAGAACTTTTAAGTCAGAATCACCAAAGCGGATTTAAAAGTTATATCAAAATTTGGTGCATTTTTATATATACCTTTCCTATAAAAATCAGTGACTTAATTGGAAACTGTTAAAGGTCACTTGGACTTAGTGTCCTAGCTTTAAAAAGCTCTTACCTGGTCATCCGGCAGCGGTGAACGGTTAGTCTGTTGTAGGCATCTTCTAGATTTTTGATGTTCTTTGGACTCCAGAGTCTCTCACCAATGGCACTTGCCCGAGGCCTGAAAATTAAATTGCTCTGGTGAACATGTGGTTTAAATTCACATTTTCTTGTATCTAAAGTTTATGCTTGGGAAAATTTCTAAAAAAATTCAAATGTTACCACTTAAATTCCATACCATAATCTTGGAGTGAGGTTAGTTGCATCCACAAATTCTCCCCATAGACAAGCTTCTCCACCAATGACCAGTTCTTTCTGTTCTTGAGAACCTACATTAAAATCATTGAATTGATGTAAGTGAAGTAGTTGCTCAAAACTTTTACACAGAGGCAATGACTGGTTTCTCATTCCACCTTTACTGTGGGGCAACATTTCTGTTGTGTGGTAAGCAGAACCTTGGGAGATACTCCTGCTTTTGGCACCAAAAAAGGGTAGCAAACTTTATTCCCAAGGTGCTTGTTAGCCTATTTTGACTTTTAGTTTTACAAAAACCTACTTGGGTTCCAGAACCACTTTTCCCTCTGCTTGCCAGTGAACAGTGTGCCAGGGGAATACAAGTTGGAATACTAGTGACTGTCCCTTCCCAATAGACCTCCAGTTTTGAAATACTTTTTAACACTAACATCCTTTTTCTTGAAGGAAATTTTGTAAAATCTGGTATATAATAAAGCTGGAAAAAGAAGAACTGTTCTTCAGGAAGAAGGTCTGAGAGCCTAAAGCTCTACCATTCCTCCTACCACCCCCACCCCCATGGATGCAGACCCAAAGACCAACTGGACTGTAGCCTTCCTTGTGCCTTACAATGGAAAGGCCCATCAAAAGAGGATACAAGGATGGGGCACCTGGGTGGCTCAGTGGGTTAAGCCTCTGCCTTCGGCTCAGGTCATGATCTCAGGGTCCTGGGATTGGGCCCCACATCGGGCTCTCTGCTCAGCGTGAGCCTGCTTCCCCCTCTCTCTGCCTACTTCTGATCTCTCTCTCTGTCAAGTAAATAAAATCTTAAAAAAAAAAAAAAAAGGATACAAAGTTAATGCAATCAAGAGTCTTTAAAATGTAGGGTGAGGAACAGTGCTCATCACCAGTGGAAACAGATAAAACCCAAAGAAATCTACTTTTGAAGCTGTGGTTTCTTTAACAAAGTTTAAAATGTACTGGGGCCTTTCTTTTTAAGTAAACAAAAGTGAGGATAGTGAATCAGTAATATCCTGGTGGGAGATTAGACAAGAAAAGGAACAAACCAAGGTAATGACGGGTGTTTCACTTACCATCAAAATCAAGAGGGTCCACGTTATAGAACTTTCTCCAATCTTGTCCGTAACTAATCCAATCTAAGTACCAAGGAGCAGAAAGGATCATAGGGAAGCCAGCTGCTGTGACTTGAGCTTGTTTTTCAGGATACAATTCCTGTTTCCATACTTGAACAACTGTGCCTGGCTTAAGCTATTAAAGGTAAAAACAGTATGTATGATGAGATCCAACAATTGCAAATGACATTAAAAGTTGAAGCCATTGTAGTTAGGAAAACAATTCCCTAAGATTCTTCAAAAAACACACATTTTTCCTCTTCAGAGTTAGTACTAAATGTTATTGGTTACTAGCCCTTCTGGAAAGATAATACTGGATTTGAAATTGTCATTTATCTGAGGGAAAATAAAAAGCATATAAATTGACAATGTAAATTTTTTTTTTTAAGATTTTATTTATTTGAGGGAGAATGAGTGAGAGAGAGCATGAGAGAGGAGAAGGTCAGAGGGAGAAGCAGACTCCCCAAGGAGCTGGGAGCCTGATGAGGGACTCGATCCTGGAAGTCCGGGATCATGACCTGAGCCGAAGGCAGTCGCTTAACCAACTGAGTTACCCAGGCGCCCTAAATTGACAATTTAAAACTACCTTTATACCAATAAAGACTCATTCATTCTTGTTTGTTCTGCTCTTACGAAAAAAGAACTTCAAAGTACTCTACTCTGTGACAAATAATGGGGTAGTGGGGGGTGGGAGGGAGAGATGGGAAGGTGGCACTAGTCTCAGTCTACAGTTTCTGCCCAGAGTTGAAATCCGGAGGTTAGCTTACTTCCCCACCATGTTGGCTACAACATTATGAGGGTTCCTTCCTTCCAACATGTTATAATAGTTAAGTCTCTCATATTAACAGAATCAGATGCAGTCCTCATACTTACCTTAACATGATCATCAAAAACCTCTTGCCAGACTATGGCTCCCTTGTTTATAGTTGAAACAATATACAAAAGCCTACCGTTGGGGGGAAGAAAAAGTTATTTCAGAGCATAAGCTTAACATGTGTTTAAAGCATTAACAGTTTTCTATAAAGGACTGCAGTGTTGGGAGCTGCTTTTCACTACAGCACAGCTTTATAGCAGTTATAGCAGAACTTGCTACAGTTGGGTCCTGACCCAGTGTGGTTCCTTCTTTCCAGCACATGCTTCAGCATGTCACATGGGTTAAAAGTCATTTGCTGAATGAACATGCTAAGTGTGTTCCCCAAAGTGGGGAAAACATGGCAATTCACAGGGCAGAATACAAACCAAAATCTCTGGTAGTGGCATGGCTAGCTTAGAATAAACTGTAATTTAGCCTGTGTTATCAGCTACATAGTGTTCAACAATTGCTAATACATAGTCCACAAATACTTCCTTGTATTTAGACAATGCCAGGTATGCTGCAGGTTTAGAACATTAGAACACAAAAGGAGAACAGGAAAAGGTTAGAATCTGACCTTCCTTAATTCAGGAGTTGGCAAACTATACCCTACAGCCTGTTTTTGTATGGCTCATTAGCTAAGAATGGTTTTCACACTTGTAAATATTGTTTAAAAAACAGTACTATGCAACCATGGGTCCCATGAAGCCTAAAATATCTACTATCTGGTCCTTTAAAAAAAAAAATAGCTTATTTGTATACAGCAGTACCATTCATTTCCAAGTTTCTGCAATGATGGAAACAGTCTATCTATGTGTTTTCCAAATGGTAGCCACTAGCCTCACCCTGCTATTGAATACTAGAAACATGGCTGATGTGACTAAGGAACTGAATTTACAGTTTTCTTCCTTTTAAGTCAAATACATCCACATGCAGCTGTGGCTATCATACTGGACATCACAGAAGCCAAGTAAATGTTCCTGGAGTTGACCAAAGGAAATGAAATCCACAGGCTGGACAGTGATAAAAGCTTCACAGGGAAGCCAGGGGCTTTGAACTGAATCCTTTGAGCAGGTGAATGCTCACCTTCAATATTTATTACAAGTCTTAGTCATCACTTAATTGCTTTAAGGAAAGCAGCAGATACTGCTTCCTTCTGACACTTTGTATGATAAAGTATACAATATCTGCACTTCGACTTGGAGTGGAGAGAAAATTAAAGACAGTACTAAATAGCTAAACCTTTTACAAAAGGTACAGATGAAGTAGGCTTACAAGTAACTTACTTTTGAATATAGAAAGATTCCAG
Organism: Neogale vison; assembly: GCF_020171115.1. Lineage (NCBI taxonomy): Eukaryota > Metazoa > Chordata > Mammalia > Carnivora > Mustelidae > Neogale > Neogale vison. The sequence continues at coordinate 216,011,063 of NC_058091.1, forward strand.
TCTTTGAAAATCTCTGCCAAAGCCCTTCCGCTTCATGAAATCTAGGACTTCTGGGTTGGACTCCCTTAAACAGAAAGTGATTAAAATTGCATTGAAAGTTTGATAAACCCAAGGTCTTTAAAGCAGCATATAGCCCTAACTTCATTTGTGCAGATTTAAAGCTATTAAACTTTGTAGGGAGAAAATGAGCCTAAAAAATTTTATTATGAGTTATCCTAGTTTTCCACTGCAGATAATTTTTTTCCGGAAGCCAGTTTCTGGAGGAAATGGCTTTCCCAGTCTCATGCCTCTCCCCTCTATCTAAGGCTATTGGCACAGAGGATTTTTACTTGAAAAAATCTCCCTCACTTAATCGTTGGCCTTTCCCCAAAGCTGCTGTTCTTCACCATAGTCTTTTCAGTCTCCACTGTCTTGCACATCTTGATTCTCCTCCCTCAAGGCTGCCACTCTTGAGTTATGTTGCTGACTTAAAACCCTGCAAACAGAGATCTGTCCCCCAATCTTCCCTTTTCACGTGGAGACCTCTAAAAAAGGATTTTAAAGAATGGTCATACCAACATGTAAAGTCCACTTCATCTCCTCCCAAGTGAACGAAGTGATCTGGAAACACTGTACCAACTTCTTTGAAAAACTGAGCCAGAAAGCAGTAAGTTGAATTCAGAATAGGGTTTATAGGTCCAAAGGTCCCAGACTGCTCAGGTCCATTGTAACATGGAGTCAGGAGGTTTTTCTGACCTGGAAGAAGTATTTTAATCACAAAGACAGACATGGGTTTGGAGTTGATTATACTACTTTTGTTGAAGCTCTAAAAAAGGTAAGCACATCTGCTAAGAGTTACAATGGCAACTCCTTCCAAATAAGATGAGGAATTCTTTTCTTGAATCCTATTCCCTGTACCTCTTTTTTCCCTTTCCACTATTCTATTTCCAATATTTCAAATATTAGTAACTCCCAAATCTTTGGCTCACCCAGACCCTTTTTCTTGATCTTCGATCCGTATTTCAAATTTCCTGTTCAACACAATTTCCAGGAAGGGTGCTACTACTCTTCCCCTCTATAACTTTTCCTTCTCCAGAGCTGATCAGTTGACAAGTTCTGTGGATCGTATACCCAGAACATGTCTCAGCTCTCTACATTATTTTCCATTCTCATTGTTACCATTCTGGCATAGGACTTGTTTCTTTCTCCTTCCAGTCTGTCACTTCTTCAGGTTTCCCTGAAGTGTGGTCCTCCTCATGTGATGCTTCTTTTCTATAACTTTCAGTGGTTTCCATGTGTCCTGATGGAGCCCCATTCCTCACCCAAGGCCCCCTACATTGTACTTCACTAGATTTCCCAATATTCTCCGAGTCCTCCCTGGTAATACTGAACAATTATAAATGCGAGCTGCTGTGCTTTGTGTTCTATATTCATTATTTAACCCTCAACAAAATACATGATAGTTACATTTTAGAGATGGGGAACCTAAGATGAGACACTCTAGACTCGTTCAAGGTCACTCAGTTTAAAAAAGTCAAAAAGAGGATGCCAACCCAGGTGGTGTGGCTCTGCGGCCAGTTCTTACCCACCCTGTAGTGCTTACTGCTCTCGGCTGCACTATACTCGGTCACCTAATGCCCTTCCTGTTATCCCCTTTATCAGAAACAGGAATATATTTTTTGAGCTCTCAAAAGCACTTTAAGTGTTCTTCTCATCCAAGAAACCATTTCTTAAATTGACTTATTAGCATGCTCTACTTGTAATTTTTCTTTTAGCCCTTGTTTTCATACTTTGGGCAGCGCCTGGCATAGTATCTTGCTCACAACAGTTACTCAATACCATCTGTCAACAGTGTTACCTTTGTGCAAACCACAGTTAAGAACAAAATGAATTAACACCAGGTCATAAAAGATGGAGGAACTCAGGTACTCACTCTCTGCAACTTAAAAAAAAAGACACTCCTTACCTTTTCCCCAAGACTGTGTATGTCCAGGACTATCAAATTCTGGTAGGACTCGAATGCCTCGTAATCGGGCATATTCTATCACCGCACGGACATCATTTGGTGTATACACGTGAGACAAAGTATAGCTTCCCTATAAGAGCCATATTTAATAAAATGTATGGAATGTATTTGTCTAGACACTGTTAACAGTTCTGTTTGTACACTGGTATTGGATAGCTGATTTTTCTAGTATCACAATGTATTAAATAGTCCTGTGTGATGATGGAGGACTTTTTAAAAATTTTTCTTTGATCCCATTTTATTTTCATTCATTCCTTAGTAAACTCTGCAGCCTATGTGGGGCCTGAACTCACAACCCCAACACCAAGAGTTGCATGCTCTACTGACTGAGCCAGCCAGGCGCCCCTGGAGGACTCATTTCAATTACTTATTTACTGTATCTTATCAGTAAGCCCTCAGCACACTGTGCATTAATTCCAGATTTATGACTAGCTCTATCTCAACTAACCCCTCTTGTTTCAGGAACATCTACCATCATGTAACCATACAACAAAACAGAAATAAAATGTTTGACTCCAAAGTCAAACTTGTGGAAACTCTTGAGTATACGCTTCTTGTCAGTTTTAGAATAAAAATTAAAATACTACTACAAAGCTGAGCTTTCAAAGTCACCTTTCAAAGTCATTTTAATTACAATCAGCTTTAAAAATATCCCCAGACATGCTGTGGTAATTTTTTTTTTTTTTTTTTAAAGATTACCCTCAATCCCTTTATAGGTCACTTAAAAAGTATGGGTTGTAACTACAGACAAAGGTGTAAGTTAAAGGTGTTACTGTAGCATATTTCTTAAGGTATAAATAGATAAATATTACATGGAAATTATAAGCTGTATCTAATTTTATATGTAAATATAACCTAAAATGTCTGATCCCATGACCCCCATAAAATTTATACGCAAGAACAGATCTAACTACTCAATTATAATTTAGAAGACAAAAGAACATACTAATTGATAGTATAGGGATGCAAACAGCAAAACCAGGACTTTGGGAACTAGAAAATTGATTTGGTTTTAACAAAGATAAATTACAAAAAAAAGAAAAGAGTAAATGGCCTGTGATGGCCACCTATATATCAAAAGACAAGGAATGGATACTAACTGACCACTACATATGGAACTCATATGCATCTCATTGCAGGTAAGATTTTTTTCTTTAAGAAAAGGTAAAGGCACTTGGAAAAATGTAATGACTGGCTAGCTGGATGGTTAATTTTTCAGCTGCAATAATATATTATGGACTTTTTGTTTTAACAAAAACAGAACTTTTTACCAATAAGATAATGCTGTCCAGGATTTTCGTAAGAAATAATGGTGCCAAGAGTGGGTGAGTGCAGGTGATTCAAGATTGGCCAAGTACTGATTACTGAAGCCGGACGACAAGGACATGGAAGTCATTATTCTACTTCTGCATGTGTTTGAGATTTTGTATAGTAAAAAGTAAAGCAAAGGCAAGCAAAAATGGAGTGCCACTAACATTTCAACCTGTACTACATCATAACATTGGATAAAGCTTGAGAGTGTGGACAAAGGACAACATTTAGAGTCCTGGTTTTGTCCCTTCTTAACTCCAATTTGGAATGAGGTCAGCATCTGCCTCTGTATTTATAGGGGGATTAAAAAAGATGACATGAGGCTTGCTCCCACCTCCACTGTTTCATAATACAGTTAATCTGAACACTGCTGAGACAACCATTTATTTTTTAAGGAGCTCTCTTCTCTAAAATTCTCCATATAGTTTTTCAGAGAAAAAGTCATTTACAGAATCCAATACAATTCTAGGCTACATGATAAAAATACTCAACCTTTTGTTAGTTGTGAGTGCTACAGGTCTCCTATATTAAGCTTCTTAAATTTTGTGTAACTACTAGAGATTATTTACATTTACAATAACAATTATAAGAACAGTTTTATGGACCTACATTGCTGAGCTACAGCCTATTAAAGTTTTTAAACCATGAACATCTAACTTTTATACTTTAATTCTATCCATAAGAAACACTTAAGCTGAAAACTTATGATGAAACCATACACACATATTTGAAGACAGACTATAGTAATATTAATTACTTACTTTGTTGCTTAACTCAGGAAAAGCAACGCTCTGGTAAGGGAAAGACTGGTCATCAACAATGTGCCAGTGGAGAACATTAAACTTATTAAAAGCCATGGCATCCTGCAAGCAAACATGTTAAAACATTATATATAATACACAGATATAATACATACACAATCCAATTAGCTATATTCAGGATCTTTTCCAACATGTCTACTTCCTTTTAAATTTTTTTCAGCAAAGCAGAAATGCGGAAGAAGTATAAATCATTTCTCTTATACACTTCATGTGGGTGGCGCCTGGAAGGCTCAGTTGTTTATAACGTCTGTCTTTGGCTCAGGTTATGATCCCAGGGTCCTGTAATCAAACCCTGGGTCGGGGTCCTTGCACAGCAGGCAGCCTGCTTCTCCCTCTCCCACTCCTCCTCGTTTTCCCTCTCTCCCTGTCTCTGTCAAATAAATAAAATCTTAAATAAATAAGTAAAATCACACTCATTTGGCATGTCACTTTTCAAAAAGCCTATTCAGCATTTGTGTTTATTCTAAACAAAGAGCTAGAACTTTGTTTTCTGAGAATGTAACAATCTTCTAAATTCCAAGTATTTAAACATAGTCGGGCAAGAATGGAAAAGAGTTCTTAGAAACAAGGGGGGGTATATAAGTACCAGGACTTATAATCCCCAGAGACAAAGTCATTTACAGAATTTAACACAATTCTGAGATCTGAGGGGTGCGTGGGTGGGTCAGTCATTGGGCATCTGCTTTCAGCTCAGGTCATGATCCCAGGGTCCTGGGATTGAGCCCTGCATCGGGCTCTTTGCTCAGCAGGAAGCCTGCTCCCCCTGCTTGTGTTTCCTCTTTTCGCAGTCAAATAAATAAAATCTCCAAAAAAAAAATTCTGAGATTTGAGTGCCATCCCTTCCTTTAGAAATGAAAGAAACCTGATAAAAGTACGTACTCTTAAATTCTGGGGGAAATTGGTATCAATTTTATGTACATTCTGGAGAAATAAACAATGTAATACACAAAACATAAGCCGACTATTTGACAAATCAGGGAGACTGAATTTGCTGTACCAGATAACTAAAACGTAAAGAAGCTTCCCTTCTCCATCAGGACTGAAAAGATTTGCTGATGCATTTGGGAAAAAGCTTACCTAACATGGGAATTATGCAAAGAGGTCCAAGTTTTTTAGTGGATAATGGCAAGATTTTTACCATCAGAGGAGGGAATTCCCCAGTAGAGACCAGGGGCTTGCAAACTTTTTTCATAAAGGGCCCAAAAGTAAATATCTTGGTTTCATGAGTTACACAGTTTCCATCACCATTGATCCTGCTGTCACAGAGCCACACAAAATGGAAACAAATGGACAAGGCTGTAGTCCAGGAGAACTTCATTAGCAAAGACAGGTGACAAAGTGGATTTGGCCCTCGGGCTCTGATTTCCCCAACCCTTGATATTGATAATTTTAGTATATGTGTTGCCAAAGCGAGCACCTTTAATACTGATAAGATACAGAATTAGATAATGATGTGAGGGTCATGAAGAAGATAGGGTAGGAAGACTGCAGGTTCATCTTGTCCCATTGACACACTAAGGTAATAGTTACGTGTAGACAACTAACACTGAAGGCAGAATAGACCTTCCATGGTCCATCACAGAGAGATGACCACAGAAACAGCAGTGGAGATACGGTTGGGAACTAAAGCCCCGAAGAGACCTAATCCAAGCAGGAGGGACTCAGCTGCAGAGAGAAGTGAGACCCCACACCAGGCACCCCAGGTACAGGGGACCTGCACTGGGAGGATGAGTCTATTAACATCTGGCTTTGAAAACCAGTGGGAGTTTAAACCCACTGAGCCACCAGGCACTCCCCTACACCAGCCCCCCGCCCCCCGTGGCCCAGAGGGCAACAGGAAACGAAGTTTGCTCTGAAGAAGCAAGCATAAGGGGTGCCTGGGTGGCTCAGTGGGTTAAAGCCTCTGCCTTTGGCTCAGGTCATGATCCCAGAGTCCTGGGATTGAGCCCCGCATCAGGCTCTCTGCTCCGCGGGGAGCCTGCTTCCTCCTCTCTCTGCCTGCCTCTCTGCTTACTTGTGATCGCTCTCTGTCAAATAAATAAATAAAATATTTAAAAAAAAAACAAAACAAGCATAATATAAACCAAAAGACACACCAACAAAGTAGCAGTTTGAAAAAAGCCTAGGGTATATTAAAGATTTATTTACTAATCTCAGAACTTGAAGGGGAGAGATCTTTAGGAGGCTTCCTAAGAATCAAAACGCTGGCAGGCACCATTTATATCTCTTATTTCTCTTCTCCCCCAGCCCAGATACCTGAACACCTAACACTTTACCCATCTTGCTAGACCACATGCCCTGCCCCATTTAACCTACTGGCCTTGGCAAGTGTCCCTCCAAAGTGACTCCTATGTGGAGAGGGGGAGAACTCCATCTACCAGCACACCTGCAATGCAGAAATCTAGCAGATGATGTCTGTCAACATCCTGGCAGTTAACATTACCAGTACTGGAATAGGTCACCGTGCCACCTGACAAGCATGGAGAAGAACATGGGCTCCCTTCTCTCCTATTCCTGCCCAAAGCTCGTGACCTGAAATCCAATCATGTAGGAAACAGGCAGAGATGTATTCTACAAAGTAATGGAGCCATACTCTTCCAAAATGTCATGGTTTTGACAGACAAGGAAAAAAAAATGGTACGAAATTAAAGGTGGCTAAAGAAACATGACCAATAAATCCAACACCTGATCCCGGACTGGATGCTGATGGAAACAACTGATTTAGTAAGATGAATGAGGTCTGCAGAGCAGGTGTTCACATGATGTCAATTTCCTGAGTTTTGATGGCTGTACTGTCGTTACTGAGGTAAGCAGTTGTAGGAAGTGAAAAGGGAAATTTCAAGGGGTGTGGGGCGTCATATGTGCAACTTGTTTTAGGAACACATCTTTAAAAATAGAGGGGGAGAATAAGGCAAATGTTCAATTTTGAAATGGGGATGTCTGGGTAAACAGTCTATGGGAGTTCTCGGGACCCTTAAGAGCTTTTCTTTAGGTTGGAAGTTACCAAAAAAAAAAAAAAAAAAAAAACTTCTAACTTTAGAGAAATGAAAACCATCTGTATTGGCCCGAGAAGACAAATTGATAGACTGAGAGTTCAGAAAGGGACTCATGTATTTGCAGGGAGTTAGTTTTTGCTACTCATGGCACTGGGAGCAGTGGGGAAATTACAGATTGCTCAAAAATTATGCTGAGACTACAGGCTAACCATCTGGAAAATAAAGTATCATCCAGAACACAATGAAGTAAATTCTAACTGAATCAAGAATTTTGTAGGAAAAGGTAGAAATCTTTTTTTACAATTTTATTTATTTGTTAGAGAAAAAACAGGCAAGCACACAAGCAGGGAAAGCAGCAGAGGCAGAAGGAAAAATAGGCTTTTGACCGAGCAGGGAGTCCAATTCAGGGCTCAATGCCAGGACACTGGGATCCTGACCTAAGCAGAAGGCAGATGCCTAACCCACTGAGCCACTGAGGCACACCTAGAGTATATCTTTTAAACATTTTATTTTTTAAAGTAATCTCTATAGCCAACATAGAGCTTGAACCCACAACCCTGAGATAAAAGTCACACCCTCTACCAAATGAGCCAGCCAGACACCCTGAAAGAGTATATTAAGAGAAAATCTGATAGGTGATTTTCGTATTTAAATCATTGTTCTGGAGTCTTCTCAGCTCACTTTCCAAGGCCAAAAATAATAAAGGATTAGATAGAAAAATATTATACTACATATAGTATATACTGTTTATACTTCTACAGAAAAAGATACTAGTTTAAAAAACACATCTAGAAAACTTCACTACAATACAGAATGGGTAAGCATATAAAAACAAGCAAATACCAAAGTACCACTGACACACATACAAACAAATTAACACCAAAGAGCTCTTAAGTCAACAAGGAATCTATATTCCGGAGGATAAAACAGACACTGAAAATAAACTTGCCGCTTGCAATATAAAAAATACAAATAGCTAATAAGTAAAAGAGGCTTCTATTCACTAAAAAAAATCAGAGAAGTGCCCTGCTGGTGGCCACACATTCACTCATATGTCCCCTCTAAAAGGCCATCTGACACTAAGAACTAACTTACAATATCCGCCAAGATAAAATGTATCCTTTAAGTCCAGAAATTGACTTGCAAGAATTTATACTCAGGAAATAATCCTGACGAGTGTACAAATAAAAGAATACTTATTTCAGGGACGCCTGGGTGGCTCAGTGGGTCAAGCCTCTGCCTTCGGGTCAGGTCATGATCTCAGGGTCCTGGGATCAAGCCCCACATTGGGCTCTCTGCTCAGCAGGGAACCTGCTTCCCCCTCTCTCTCTCTGCCTGCCTCTCTGCCTACTTGTGATCTCTGTCAAATAAATAAAATCTTTAAAAAAAAAAAAAAAAAAAAAAAAACTTACTCTACAGTACTGTTTGTGATTAAATTAACCTAGATGTCCATCAGCATGAGAACAGATTCACATCATGCATCATGGTATATAGTATGTAATATACAACTCCTTAAAAAGATGGTATGGACCTCATAATTCTTTTTTCTTTTTTTTTATGACTTTACTTATTTGACAGAAAGTGCACAAGCAGGGGAAGGAGCAGGATCCCCGATAAGCAGGGAGCCTGATGTGGGGCTCAATCCCAGGACCCTGAGTACATGACCTCAGCTGAAGGCAGAGGCTAAACAGCTGAGCCACCCAGCACCCCCAGACCTTATAATTCCTTCATTAAAAAGATGTCCACAACAAGATTTTCTGAGGTAGCAAAAGTGCAATTCTATATGTTATTATTAATTTTTTAAAAAAGATTTTTATTTATTTATTAGAGAGAGGGCCTAAGTAGGGGAGAGAGGGAGGGGGAGCTGGACTGGACAGAGGGAGAGGGAGGAGACTTCCCACTGAGCAACATGGGGCTTGATCCCAGGACCCTGAGACAATGACCGGCGCCAAAGGCAGTTGCTTAACCAACTGGGCTACCCAGGTGCCCTCCATTTAAGTTTTTTAAAGAGTTATGTCATATGTGTTAATACTTTCATTTTTAAGTGTAAACTGAGATAAATGGGACATAGAAATTGATATCAACCTTTGGTAAACACAAATATGGGATTACCACCTCTGCACAACTACATTCCAACTTCTTACACTAAGCATTCCTTTCTTTCATGAAAGTGATAATAATGTCTTTTGAAGAAAAAAATTCAGGGTATTAGTGCAAATGCAAAAACTACATTTTAATAAGACACTGCATAATGATCAAGTGAAGGTGCAGAAAAACATAGGAGGAAAACCTCCATACCCCTACAAACTGGTGGTCACTGTGGGGATGAACCAATAAGTGGACAGGAAAAAATGGTTCCTATCAACCTCCACCCCAGCTCCCACCATCTGAAGTCATATATTCCTTTGAAACATCTCCCTAGGGATAAAGCAGCTTCCAGCCTCCTTTCTATGCCATTTTAAGCAAATTAAATCGAGATCACAATGTTAAAAGAAACTAACTTTCTCGACTGAGGAAGAGATTTTCCAAGGGAGGCAGGAAAAGAATGCGCAATGCTTTACTATATGACAAACAACCACCCTTCCCCGCCATGTTCCAACTTATAAAATGGGGCCAAGAACCCGTGTAAAGTAACCCCATAAAAGGACACGGCTTCAGCAGAGACAATGGGGAAAATAAAATAATTACCTACCAGAGTTTTAAGTATACTCTTAATGGGCAGGAAGTGTCTAGCTGTATCAATTAAAATTCCTCTGTGTGGAAACCGTGGAGAATCAATAATGTTAGCCTCATTGATGGTGAACTAGAAAACAAAATAGAAGTGCTTTATTTTTAGAAATTTTCTCTTGACTTGAGCTAAGTGAAGACTGTATCTATGCAAGTACTGCATAAAAGATTTAGAAGAAAGTGTGAAATTTTTACCAGAGAAGCTAAACATTTGGAAAGAACATTCAAGAACCAAGTAAGTAGCTAAAAACTTTATATTTTTCTTGTAGTAATCCAACAATTTTTAGTAACATAATAATCATACTTACAGTCCCATAAGAATCTTGATAAATTAATTGGCTAAAGGTCTCTAAACCTAGGAAGAATAAAATTTATAATTTATTGCATTAATTTATGTAACAGATTGAGTGAATAAAAGTCATATTATGATAATGAATACTGTTTTTCTGAAAATAAATAAATTGGGGGGGGGGGAAAGTCATATTATGCAAACGTACACCCATAACCAGAAAAGGCAAATAAAACTAAATACAATGTCACACCTATACCCTCTAACATATTTTCTAAAATCAAAGTTCAGTTTTTATTATTTTTAATTGTTTTTTAAAAAAGATTTTATTTACTTATTTGACAGAGAGAAAGAGAGAGTACAAACAGGGGGAGTGGCAGGCAGAGGGAGAGGGAGAAGCAGATTCCCTGCTGACCAGGAAGCCTAATGTAAGACTTGATCTCAGGACCCTGGGATCATGAGCTGAGCTGATGGCAGATGCTTAACCAACTGAACCATCCAGGCACCCCCAAAACTCAGTTAAAAAAAAAAATCCCTGTTGCCATCTCATTCAAAGCTTTACTTCACTGTACCCACACACTGAGTTTTGTCTGAACAAGAACACAAAAATGAATGGTGGTTTAATACAACAAAATACTAGTCACTTAATAAATTAATAGCATTATAAAGAAGAATTTTTATGATAAAATACAGTAACTTTAGAAGGTACATAAAGTTAACAGAGAGGGGAAAAGGTTCGAAACCACCATTAACCTATATTAAGTAAAGGCCCAAGTTAAAACTTAAAATAATTTTACTCATAGCTGTAAAACCATCTCCTGAACATTTTCACTGAAATGGTATTTCCTTAATACACTATATTAAAAGCGAATTCCTTTAGCTGCCCTTGACTTTACCATAGTTTTTTTCTTAAAAGCTTTTAATTTTTAATGGATCTCTACACCCAACATGGATCTCAAACCCACAACCCCAAAAATCAAGAGTCACATGCTCCACTAACTGAGCCAGCCAGGCACACGACTTTACCCTAATTCATCATTCTAGCTAACAGTGAAAATTTCAACCTAATAGTCCAAAGCCAGAAAGGAAAAAAGGAGACATAACTGATGCCACAAAAGTAAAAAGGATCATCAGAAACAACCATGTACAATTGTAAGCCAGAAGATTTGACAACCTAGAAGAAATGGATTAATTCCAAGAAACATATATCCTACTAAAACTGAATCACGAAGAAATCAAAAAAACTGAAAAGACTGCTTACTAGTAAGGAGACTGAATCATTAATCCAAAACCTTTTGACAGACAAAAGTCCAGGACCAGGCTTCAGAGTTGAATTCTACTAAACATTCAAAGAAGAATTAACACCAATTCTTCTCAAACTTTAAAAAAAAAAAAAAAAGAGAAGGCAATACTTTCAAACTCATTTTGCAAGGCTGGCAGGTAAATACCAGAAACAGGTAAGAAAATTACTGCCCAATATCCCTGATGAACATGAATACAAAAATCCTCAACAAAGGTGGCGGGGCACCTGGGTTAACACTCAACCTGGATCAAATCCAAGGCCTTCTTTATTTTTAATTACTGTAACCAGTTAGCTCACACTTAAAAAATAATTTTTAAAAAACCCTACTATTTGGAAGTCAGTAGAACAGTATCTCATCAAATTAGAGGAAGTAAAAGAAGCTTCTGAACGGGAAAAATAAATGTCCCAAAACCCAAACTTTGTTCCAACTCTGAAATTCAGAAAAATCTTTTAGGGTTTCTCTCTGCCTATCGCCTCTAACCCCTCTAGGTATGTATTTAACACTGTTCCTGTAAACGTGGTTCTGTTTCTGAATCCACAGGAATTTAAAATGGTAGAAGGGCCTGCTCCCTCTTCCCACTGTTAGCGTGTATGTGGTTGACTGTGCCTCACCAAGACTTTCATGATCAAGTGATTCCTGGCCAAAAAACAAAAGCAGAATCACCCCATTCTCCCTAGTGGGTTCAGATGAAAACTGGTAATAAAATCAGAAACAATCCCAAAAGGAGACACCGGAGAAGAACCAAGAAGAGTCACACAGGAGATGAAATGGCCCACAGTTATTTACACTGTATGGAGATCACTAGGGTCTCACTGTATTAAGCTGAAAACTTCACCACTAGCTGGAGGATATGTTTTATTGAGAAAGTTATTTTTCTCTTTGTTTCTATGCTTCTGCATTATCAGGTTTAGCAGTAAATCTGAGACATTTTGCTTGTAAGTAAATACATTTATTAAACAAGGGGAGAGAGATACTTGCTACTGAAGGTGACAAGAAATGACAGTGAAACAGACTGGAAAGAAATGCCCTCCTCCGAGCAGGCGGAGGCATTTATAGCTCCATCCACATTACAGTCCCAAGAGCATGAACGAGTTACATTCATACATACATATGGTAACGTTCAAGCATTTTTCCAAAAGTCAAACGATCTTTCTCGCATGCTTTAAGTGTACATGTGTGATAGAAATAATTTTGGAAATACCTGACAAACCATCTGTGAAGGGCCCAAGGAAACAAACTTTTGCTGTGCTTGATTTCCCAAAGCACCAAATGGAGATATTTCTTTATTAGAAAATAACAATCAAACTACATATAACTTACCTCGTAATACTCCCCAAACTCTGTTGGCCTTGAGAAAAGCCACTGGTCCTGCCACAGCTAACGTATCTGCATTGGGGGGGGGGGGGAGAAGTTTGTTAATCCCTCAGTCACACAACAAAGTATTCCTTAAACATATAATTGATATTTCTGGAGCACTCCTTTCTCCTGAGCTCCAGGCTTATCTCTCCAACTCCTCCTGTACATTTTCACAGAGATATCCTGTGGATTCCTACAACCCCACAAGCCCAATGCCAGGAAGCCCTCCTTCCTGCTGCATGCTGTCCCTGCCTGTCCCCACTGTGCCTCATCTCTGCAGGGTACAGCAGTGCCCTCCCACCAGGAAAGATGCTCAAGTCAAGAATCTGGGTGTCATCTCCACAATTCCTCATTTTCCTTCAGATGCATTATTGTCTCCAATGCCCCTCAACAGAGTAAGTTCCTACTTCGGCAATGATTTTAAATTTTAAATTCCTCGGTTCTGTAATTCCTTGTGAAGCCTCAAGGAGCATTCAAATCTTCCACTCCACCTAAGGCCAAGTGTTATTTCTACTCTTTATCTTCTACTTCTACGCTTCTCTACTTGCCTTATACCCACCTTTCCCCACTATCCTCCTAAATCTCCCTTAAGATTCACCTCCTGGGCGCCTGGGTGGCTCAGCGGGTTAAAGTCTCTGCCTTCAGCTCAGGTCATGATCCTGGAGTCCTGGGATTGAGCCCCTCGTCGGGCTCCCTGCTTAGCGGGGAGCCTGCTTCCTCCTCTCTCTCTGCCTGCCTCTCTGCCTACTTGTGATCTCTCTCTGTTAAATAAATAAAAAAAAACTTTAAAAAAAAAAAAAGATTCACTTCCTAACTCACTTTAGCTAAACTGAGCTGTGCCCCACTCAATAAAAGGTTCACACCCAGCTCCAGGTGGCTGCTTCTGGGCCACGGGGGGACACTGATCTTTCAATCTTCTAAATCACACTCTCCCTAAGGCTGCACCAACAGTCCTTATAGACTTTTGGAGAGGTTTAGAGTGGAAACAACCACAGATCAAGTAAAGCACCAGACATTACAGAGACTGGAAGCTAAAGGGCATGCCAGATGTGGGCTCTGCTGCAGTACAGACACTCGGGCGGCAGGTTAATGGCCCGTGGCCTATCTGTCAGGTGAACGTGATAACCACTACACTACGGAAACCCGTGGCCTATCTGGACCACACCATCGCCCTCCACCACCACTGCCCACACTGGCACCCAAGAGCAGGCTGCAGGTAGGGGAAGGAGCTCTAGCAACAGTCAAGAATCATGTAACCTTCTCAGGTGACAGTCTTCTGACTAGGCAGCCCTTTCCATGAGAAGACCGCAGTGCTGAGTTAGCAAAAGGCCAGGCTAAGCCAGAGACTGCTGTTTTGAGTACAATCTAATCGTGTTTCCTCCTCAACTCCATTAAGTACTTAGCCACCAGACTCGCTGGCTGCTGTTTAAAACTTTTTTTTTAAAGATTTTATTCACCAATTTGACGGAGTGCACACACATGAGCACAAGAGCAGGGGGAGCTATAGGCAGAGTGAGAAGTGGACTCCCCACTGAGCAGGGAGCCGGATGTGGGGCTCCATCCCAAGAACCCTGGGATCACGACCTGAGCCGAAGGCAGATGCTTAAGCTGTTGAGCCACCCAGGCATGCTAAAAACATTTTTTAATGCATCATAGTTTTCAGAGCTCCAGTAAATAGTTTTAAACACAAAAAAATCACCTAAACACATCAATACCTTGCATGGACTCAACACTCATTATTTTCCAGGAGCTGCTGATCTTAAGAAGGACTCAGACTCCACTCAATGCAAAACCCATGAAGAGAAAGCAGTTAAAAGGAGATTTTGTTTTCTAAACGTATGGACACCTAAGCTGTAGAATTTCAAATTTTTTTTTAAGGATTTTTTTTTTTTAATTTATTTGACAGAGGAGGGGAAGCACAAGCAAGGGGAGTGTCGGCCAGAGAGAGAGGGAGAAGCAGGCTCCTCATAGAGCAGGGAGCCCGATGCGGTGCTCGATCCACAGACCCTGGGATCATGACCTGAGCTGAAGGCAGAGGCTTAACCCACTGAGCCACCCAGGTGCCCCAGAATTCCAATTTTTAATTCAAAACCGAACTACTGGGGTTAACAGCAATTACCCTCCCTGATGTGGGATCAGAGTGGCATCTTGCACTTCTCAGTTATCCCTTTCTGCGTTTTGCACGTAACTACTTTGTCTTCAAGAGTGTACATACAGATAACATCAATAAATGATTCTTTAAAAATAAAACAGATTGGGGGATGCCTGGGGGGCTCAGTTGGTTGGGCCACTGTCTTTGGCTCAGGTCATGGTCCCAAGGTTCTGGGATCAAGCCTCGAATCCGGCTCCTTATTCAGCGGGGAGCCTGCTTCTCTCTCTGCCTACTAGTGTGCTCCCCCCCCCCGACAAATAAATAAATAAATAAAATCTTTTTAAAAAAATAAATAAGTAAATAAATAAAACAGACTGGATGCCTGGGTGACTCAGTTGGTTAAGCATCTGCCTTCAGCTCAGGTCATGATCCCAGAGTCCTGGGATGGAGACCCGCCATCTGGGTCCCTGCTTCTAGTGAAGCCAGCTTCTCCCTCTGCCTTTCTCCAATAAATAAATAAAATCTTAAAAAGTAAAATCAAATAAAAATAAAATAAGGTTAACATCACTTTTAGAGATCTATTTTGGTCAGAAAAAACACACTTACCAGACCTTCCCCTGGGCATTTACATACACATATGTATAACAAATGTTGTCGTGCCATATATATGTTCCTGCGTATGTCCTGATACACAAACAGTACCCTACTTCTCATATGCCCTATGCCCACCTCCACAGTTTATCTCAGCAAGCTCTCCAGGCTGTTTTCTCACTCGGCCTCTTTATTCTTCCCTCTAGTACAGCATTCTTCAGCGCCCACGGACAAGATACACGCAGTCATTCTTGTACTGATGAACATGTGGTTTTGTTTATAACTCTTCACTATGACAGGCAAGCTGCATCAAACAGCCTTGTTATACGTAATTAATTCTCTACAGTAGACACTAGTTCACTTCCAGTTCAAGGGCATATATATTTTCCCTTTTAATACATAATACTGTGGCACTTGTCACTTCCTTCAAAATTTTCTCACACTCCAGGACAACAGTCGATATCATTTCCATCATTACAACAGCTGATTCATGTTCTCATCATCATCTTCATCAACGAGTTCAAAACTGAAGACTAGTTCTCCTTCAACCAGAAAATTTCAGTCAGCTTGTCCTAAGAAGCCTCCCCTTCAGAATAAAGGTTTGCAAAGCTGAATGGATGACAAACTATACCTCTCCAGTCTCAAAACACGGCCATTTTCTGGAATTTACGATATGTCATCAGTATTGCTAACAGACAGCAAAGATTCCTTGGCAAGTTAACGACCACTTCCATCTCAATTCAAATTGCAAAACCTAATTCATGAAGTGTATAAGTGCTGTTGACTGAAATCACATGTCTGACAGTCACAGATAATCCTGTTTATCTTCTAAGAACAGCTAGAGAACTGAAGAGAAATGAACTTACTTTCCAGAGATGCAGAAGAGATCTGATCTAGGGGCACCCGGGTGGCTCAAGTCATGATCCCAGGGTCCTGGGATCAAGCCCCACATCAGGTTCCCTGCTCGGCAGGAAGCCTGCTTCTCCCTCTCCTGCTTCCCCTGCTTGTGTTCCCTCTCTTGCTGTGTCTCCCTCTGTCGAAGGAAGGAAAGAAGGGAGGGAGGGAAGAAAGGAAAGAAAGGAAGGAATCTGGTCTACACTCAGAGAATGAAGAGATGAACCTAACTATAAAGCCGTCTGAGGACAAAGGGGTCACTCTTCTCTTAGATATGGGGTAGCCCCTCTCTCCTTACACTCCGCTCCCCGTCTGCTCTGTCTACACTTACCCTAGCATCTACGTCCTCACATTGCTCCCCTTGGTTCCTTGCTGTAATTCCACAATCTTCCCAGTCATTACGCCCTATGAAAACAGCCTGCCCAATTGCTTCCTTCCAAAACAATCGGGGAAGAGCCCAAACATTTTAGGCAACAAAAATATATAGCTAAATAGTGATTGCAATGTAAAATGAAACAACTCCACCCCACTCCCAGTTCTGCAGTATCTCCATGTCAAATTAGATTATAAATAGAGATCATGAATATAAAGAGAGATTAAGTCTCAAAATAAAAGTTAAGAAATTACCAAGATGTCCAAAAAAGGGGGGGGGGAATTAGCAAAGTACATTATTGCACCAAAAAGTACTTAATACATGTTTATAATGTTGGGCCAAAAAGCAGACTACAAAAGCCATATGGACAGTATTACACCATTTTCATGTCATTTTTATATGTTTATACTTATATCCATGTTTATTTCAATGTTTAACTCTAAAAAAAACAACACATCCGAAATAATAGTGATTGACTGAGTGCTGGGGTTAATATGATTTCTTTCCTCCTCTTCACTTACTGTATGTACAGATTTTCCACAATGACTATGACTTACTTTTTTTTTTTTTTAAGGTTTTATTTATTTGACAGAAAGCAAAAGATCACAAGTAGGCAGAGAGGCAGCAGAGAGAGAGGGGGAAGCAGGCTCCTCACTGAGCAGAGAGCCCGATGCGGGGCTTGATCCCAGGACCCTGAGACCATGACCTGAGCCGAAGGCAGAGGCTTACCCCACTGAGCCACCCAGGCACGTTATGTATTACTTTAATCATCAGCCTTTAGTGATAATTTTAAAAATCAAACTTATAAACTCACCAAGAACTCAAAATAGTTCACGGCATGGAACCTATTTGTGGTACATAAGCCCCTCACGAGCAGCTTAGAACACGATACACTCACATTACACAGGTACTCACAGGACTCATCTGAAGTGATATTGGGGTAAAGATCACACTCCGATTCCAGGACAACTGAGACGAGAAGTTGCTTTAACTCCACTGCACTATTACGTTTAGGAGGGCCGAGCTGTGACTTTTTGAGATCAAAAATATAGTCATGGTATCTGTGTGAGAAATAAATGCAAACAAATTTTTAAAGCACTGCAGCCAAGTTTTAGATACGCATGTGGCCGTGGACATTGCAGCTG
Source organism: Neogale vison (assembly GCF_020171115.1). Lineage (NCBI taxonomy): Eukaryota > Metazoa > Chordata > Mammalia > Carnivora > Mustelidae > Neogale > Neogale vison. Next base: position 216,028,967 of record NC_058091.1, read on the forward strand.
ACTCCTCCCATCCATGCTACCCAGGAATGGTCCAACGAGAGGCTCTCAAAGCTGCACATTATAATTTCTGGGGGAGCGTTTTGGAAATACTGATGTCCAGACCATCAGAATTAGAATCTCTGTGAGTAGGATACAGGCACAGAAAGTTTGTAAGTTATGACCCCCAACTTCCAAGTGCCTCATACAAAATTGCTGTTAAGAACTAGTAATCAAACCGATAATGGTAATCCCATCACTCTTCCGTCTGCAAGCCAATTAATTATAACCAGCGATGGAGGTGGGGCATCAGGGGTGGTGGTGGCAGGAAGTTTCCAACACTAAGTGTGTAACAAGAGTCCCATTTCTCAGTATGGGACACCTGGACTAGTTGCACCCTAGATGCAGCCACTAAAGGTGGCAGAAATAGAAAGAGTAAGGATTCCCTAATGATACTGTTGACTGCCTTAGTCAACTAGAATCCTCCCTGATTTTGGACTTCCTCAAGTGTGAGATAATAGGTGTTATTATTGCTTGAGCTTGACTGAGTCAGAGTTCCTCCGTGCAACAAAAGTATCCTAGCTATTGCACACTCCCCTCCCAAAAAAAAGGGTCACTGAATTCTTGACAGGGCCTTGAAAATTTACCTTCTGCTGATACCCAAATACCAGAGAAATGGGATATTAAAACAACATTTAAAGGTGTTCAAGGACCAGGCAGACTTCAAAGCAGTTAATATTTTAGATTTTGGTAAGCCAGAGGTTGTGTATGCTACTTAAGTGTAAGAACATCTGGTGTGCTTCCAGAAAATTAAGGAGAGCTAGTTAAGATCCAGTACGTTTGGAAGCATGTGGAAGTTAACGAGTCAGAAAGTGGAATGGATGAAGGTGCTGAGAGCCCCCTCCATGGGAAAACCTCAGTAGATTCAGAAGCAAAATAGGATCAATGAACTGTAAACTTAGAAATGGTTAAGATGGTCAATTTAATTTTATGTGTATTTTACCACTCTTAAATAAATTTTTTAAAAGGAAATTAAAATTGCCAGCAGCTCTGAGATCGGAGTTAGGTGCTGGCTTGTCACAAATACGGAAAAACTTGGTTCTGGACATTGAAACTCCAACAGAAAACTCAAAGGGTTCTAAAGCAGTGGTGTCCAAGGGTTAATTTTGCCTTTCAGGAACCAAGGGCATGCAGTTTTTTGTTCAGAGAAAACAAATGAGTGACTAGCACGTGATGGACCTCATTCTACAAGTTGAGGAAGTCGTCACACCTGACCGAGCGACCGAGCTCTCTGCTTCCAAAATGATACTATTTCAACGGCAAGGTTTACCATATAAGCTGGGCACTTCAAAGACAGGACCGGTGGTTCTCAACAACCTAGGGCCTACACTGTGTGTGCTCCCGACCACCTAGCACCTTTGGAACATCCCCATCATCTCTACGTTCTACCAACCACACTGCACTTCTTCTCTGAAATAAATACCCTTGCAGGTTCCTAGAACGCTCACCTGCATGCCTTCAAGTCTTAGCCATAGGGCTAATGTTTTATAACCTGCTTCCTAACAAGGTAGGGTATAATTAACAACAGTTGCCTCACATACCAGGCATGAATTAGTTAGGCCAACTCCAGATAATCACCTGCACTGTCTCAAAATGCCTAGCCTTGTTTTGAAACCATCTCACACCTGGCTCAAGTCCTGGTTATCCAACTACCACCAACTCATCTTCCCTGCTTGCTTGCCATACTCTTATCAGTCCTTTCAAGCCTATTACCAAGTCCTTTTCTACGAACAGTATGGCACAGAAGAAAAATAGTTTTACCAACAGAGTCCCAAAGCAAAGATTTCCTAGCCATGATTTTCCTTTAAGATGACCTTCATGTACTTCTTCTTCCTCAATATCCCAAAGGAACCAACCACTTTGGTTTTATTCCCTCACACTGACTCTAGCCATTCTGACCAGTTTAGCAGATTCAGTACCAAAGGCTGACTAGAGTATACATCTAAAATGAGGGTAACACTATCCACTCAGTTGCAGGAAAGTGGAGGAGAGAAAGAAGCCACCCTGGGACTCTTTAGCTTATGCTCCAGGTCCATCTGGGGCCAGTAGGTGTTAAGCCGGTTTTGCACACAGACACCCCCGCCCCCACCAGGTGTCTGCTGTTCTGCAGGCAAAATTAAGCTATGACGCCCACCGGACACAGACAGACAAACATCTGGGGGAATAAAGCGGCAGTACAGCCAGCACCAAACGAGTCTCCAGCACTACAGGCCTTCAGGAGAGTCCAGCAGACAGGGGTTTCACAGAGCGGCGACGCCACAGGCAAGCCGAAACCCCTTCCCAAGAGCAATCTGCCTCGTATTTGGTGTGGTCAGCAAAGCCAGGCTGTGGGCTGCCTCCGCGTTACGGAATTCACCCTGTCTGTGGCCAAAGGCGTTCCAGACGTGGAAATGCGGGGTGCTCTGGGACTAAACGGGAAGCTGCCGGGGCCAGCACGTGACCTGCCCGCCGCGAAATGCAAAGCAGATACTGCGGCACAGGGATCACATCTAAGTAATTACATGAAAACGGCGAACTCTTCGTATGAAACAGATTGGGGGAGTTTGGGCAACACTCCAGCCTGAGCACCTTCTGAAATGTTACCAGATTTGGCGAGTGCGGTGGGGAGGTGGCCTTTAAATGGCAACCCACCCGGGAATCCTGGTCCCAAGCTTGGGGCGCCTGGGTGGCTCAGTGGGTTAAGCCGCTGCCTTCGGCTTAGGTCATGATCTCAGGGTCCGGGGATCGAGTCCCGCATCGGGCTCTCTGATCGGCGGGGAGCCTGCTTCTCTCTCTCTCTGCCTGCCTCTCCATCTACTTGTGATTTCTCTCTGTCAACTAAATAAATAAAATCTTAAAAAAAAAAAAAAAAGCACTCAGCATTTCCCTGGAATTTCCTTCAAAAAGGAAGCTGCCACCACCAACCCTCTCCATCCGCACTCCTCCCCCCTCCAAGGCGAACACGGCCACGGATTCCGAACAACCTACCCTCTCCCCTCCGTACTCGGCACGCAAACAGGGCTCTCGAGCGCCCAGAACATCCCTTAGGAGGCAGGAGGGGGAGGGGAAGAGCTTGGGTTGCAGCACCTGTGTCCGAGCCGGCTCTCCCACCTTCTAGACCTGCCACTCTCGTCAGGTCCCTGGCCGGTCGGGGCTGTTTCCTCATCCGGGAAACGAGGATAAGAGCGCGCCCCCGACTTCGCCCCCCGCGCCCGCACAGCCCCCCGGGGCTCCGCCCGGCCGCGCGCGGGGAGCGCTCACCGCCGGAACGCTTCTTGCAGGAGGGAACAAGAGGGGCCCGCGGTGGACGAGGGGTCGTAGGAGAAGGAGAAGTTCTCGCGGGAGACGACCAGCAGGCGCGGAGACAGCTTCACCGAGAGCGGCATAGGCCACAGGGTCGGGCCCGGCGCGGCGAAGGAGCGTGGGGCCAGCGCTGCCAGCAGCGCCAGCAGCGCCGGGAGCCCCAGCCCGCGCTGCTCCATGGCCGCCCGGTTGTTCGGTCCGCCCGGGTGTGAGCGAGCGGAAAGATGCCCACCTGGCCTCCCCGCCGACCGGGAGGAGGAAGTGCGGAGCGCGGGGGTGAGGGAGTCAGCTGACCGCACGCCCCGCCCGAGCCCGCCTCCGGGCTGCTGGGCCCGCCCGCTTCGCCTCCACGCCACGCCCCCGCCACCCTCCACGCCACGCCCCCGCTACTCTACACGCCAGGCCACGCCACGCCCCACTCTGGCAGCTGCGAGCCCTCAGCGGAGACCCGTACCGCCGCGACCCGAGGGGAGGCCGGGGGAAACGCTGGAAACGCGGCTCAGAGAGCCGCCGGCGAGGGCGCCTGACGCGGGGGTTTTGTTGGCTTACTCCCAAGCCCCAGGCCGGACGGTAGCTCAGCTTGAACTGAAGCCTCCCGTCAGAAATCCCCGGGGCAGGGTCTGGAACAGGTGGGAGGTTAGAGATTCTGCAGATTTTCCGTGAGAGAGTGTCTCGGCGCAGGACTCCTGGACACTTCGGAAGGACACTGTGGACCCAGTTAATTAGGCAGATGATACAAAGAGGCAATGTATTTTAGCGAGGGGTTAATATTGCCAGACTATAATTTTCGAAAAAACTACAAACATGACAATTACAAAATAGAATACAAATGTGTCAAATACCTTATTCGCCATGATTAAGTAAGTCTGGTTCACAGACAATTTAATAAAGTAGCGCTAGAATAAGATAATAGATTGATAAATAGTTTTAAAATTGGGAAATGTGCTGCAATCAATGACTCAGCCCAAAGTAACCTGGAAACTCCCATCCTCAAAAAAAAAAAAAAAAGAAAGAAAGAAGGAAATTCCATTTATAATGAACTGCTAAGAGCAACTTAAATATTCATTGTGGCAGGCCTCTCTATATATTTGGAGATTAGAAAGCAGATCTAGAAGCAAGCAGATACAATGTCATTAAAATCTATGTGGTGGGAATTCAAATGTCCTCTCTCTCTCCTCTCTCCCCCACCTTAGACCTCCTCTTCCCCCTCTCCTTTCTATATATACCTCTATTTTCCAACTCAATTTTTCTCCGCATTGGCTTCATTCTCAGACAGGCTCTTCATGATGCTCTCTAAATCTGGGGTAGCAAGAACAACGCCTCAAGGAAGCTTAGGTCCTCCACTCATTCCTTCCTAGCAGTCCTAATAAAGGATTCCAATTGAAAAGCTTGGTTTCACACCCACCCCTAAGGGAAATCGAGTTAAGTTAAATGACCAATGTGGAATGGAAGATGCTGATGTTCCCCCAAGAATAGGTTATCAAAAAGAAAACTACAGCCCCAAAATGGCATCACTTAGGTTAGAGCCCCAAGTCACCAAACCAAGATTTAATACCCAATGGAAATATAATTCCAACCCCCCAGGAATATAACCTATAGCCAGTCAACATGGAATCTCCTGGTCAGTACTAGGAAATTTACTGATGGACCCTATGCATGCTCCTAAGGAGGGCAACCCTGCCTAAACAATGTATTCTATCCTTTTTTTTTTTTAAATGCCCTCTCTAGCTTTTTTTTTTTTTTCCAAGTGTCTCCACACACACACACCCCCAACAGAGATCACAAGTAGGCAGAGGGGCAGACTGGGGGTGGGGGTTGGGGGGGTAGCAGGCTCCCCACTGAGCAGAGAGCCCGATGTGGGGCTTGATCCCAAGGCCCTGAGACCACGACCTGAGCCGAACGCAGAGGCTTAACCCACTGAGCCACCCAGGTGCCCCTGCCCTCTCTTGATTTTAAATATGTTTCTCTTGTTTAGCTCAGCAGCATTTCCTTCTTCTTGCTAGATGGGAATGCTGCCTGATTCATGAATCACTTAATAAAGCTAGTTAGATCTTAAAATCAATTCAGTTGAACTTTGTTTTTTAACAAGGTGTTCTGTTGCCAGAAGAAGGAGAAAAGGATCCTAGGCAAACCAAAGCTGCCTATCTACTACAGAAAGTATTCTGAAAATTTTGTCGAAGAGCTATAAGACTTCAAAGAAACTTCATGTGACGTGCTTAAAACACAATTCTTCCATAAAAGCAAGCATCAATGTCACACTATTCTTCCCTCATTTTATAATTAATATAAGTTTAATTTGCAGTATCCACCTTCACTGCCACTTTTCACTGTTAATTGAGGGCTAACAGTTAATTTTCCCAAGATTCCATCTCTAGTTCATATTGTTGAAATTATCACAAGTTTAATGACAACTTCACCTTGTGTCTTAATTATCTATTGCTGTGTAACAAATTACTGCAAAACACAGAAACTTAAAACAACAAGCGGTAAATGATAATATAATATCTCACAGTTTCTGTGATTCAGGAATTCAGGAGTCTTTGCTGGGTAACTGTTTCAGAGTCTCTCATGAGGCTGCAGTCATCTGAAGACATTTTTCTAAAGGCTTTGCTACTGCTGGAAGATGTGATTCTGGGTTAGCTGGCATGGCTATTGGCAAGAGACCTGATTCCTTGTTGGCTATTGGCTGAACACCTCAGTTACTTGCCACAAGAGGGTTTCCCTAGGGTTTTTTGTGCATATTCACAATAAGGCGGCTGGCTTCTCCCAGACCAAGTGATCCAAGAGACAGCAAAAGCAAAGACAAGGCTAGGACACCTTTCCACGGCTTCATCTTGTTTTTGTTTTTGTTCTTAAGATTTTGTTTATTTATTTGACAGACAGAGATCACAAGTAGGCAGAGAGGCAGGAGGCTGTGGGTTGGGGCAGCAGGCTCCCGCCAAGCAGAAAGCCCGATGTGGGGCTTGATCCCAGGACCCTGAGATCATGACCTGAGCTGAAGGCAGAGGCTTAACCCACTGAACCACCCAGGTGTACCAACCATGGCTTCATCTTGTAAGTGACACTACCATCACAGTCAATAGCCCTTAAAGTGAGTTATTAACTGTAGTTACATCTACAGGGAGAGAAATTAGGCTACACCTTTTAAAGTGTTGGGTCCATGGTCAAAGGAGCGAGACCGATACAAAGCAAAGGTCAAGCAAAGCTTTATTTCGCACCAAGCATCAAGAATCAAACTGACCGGGGCACCTCTCTGCTCAGCAGGGAGCCTGCTTCTTCCCTCTCTCTCTGCCTGCCTCTCTGCCTACTCGTGATCTCTCTCTCTATCAAAAAAATAAATAAAATATTAAAAAAAAAAAAAAAAAGAATCAAACTGACTGGCCAGGGCTGTCTCTTGCAAAGAGGCGACCTCTCTCTGCCTTACAGACTAGCTTTTAAGGGCAAAGGCCATGTGGTTGGGCCTGGCCATGCATAGGTGGCCAATGAGATTGTAACACAGAGAGAGCTACACAGTCATGCTAGGTCACACATAAGTGACCAATTGAATTACAATTTACCCCATAGTAGATATCTGAACTAGCCTATCACCTTGGTCAGAATTGGCACCCAAAAGGCACCCAAAGGGCGGGGCCCATACTCCTTGGTAGCTAGGGAGACAGTATATGCCCCCCACTGATTGAATACCTCCACCTGGCCTGACCCATCCTTGTATTTGGGCTTTGTTACCTGGGACTGGTTTCTGGAACTTGTTTTTAAGTAAGTCCCCTGGGGGGAGGTGGGGCAAGGACAGTTTAAGTTTTACTGCATAAACAACAAAATCACTGTTTAACCAGATCGCATCGCTCTGGCTAAATAGGTCCTTACAAAAGGGAGAGGTCTACTCTCTGACCACACATTATTTATATTCCTCCCATATGTAAAATATATTTCCTTACTCCCAAGAATCTCCAAAGTCTCATCCTTTTAGAAAATTAGCTTGACATCCAGAATGCTGGCATCTATTAGTGCTAAGTATGGATGAGGCTCCTAAATGTGTCCTTAAAGTCCTTAAGTACAGTTTCTCTTAATCTATAGAACTGTGAACCAGAGACAAGTTATTTGCACCATATATACATAAAATACAATGGTGAGACAGACCTAGGATAACCAGTATAAATAGTTCTGTTCGAAAGAGGGAAAATGAGAAGCACCAAGGGGTAAAGCAATCCCCAAATCCAGGCAGGCCACTTTTGGTAGTTCCTTGATTAGGATTCAAAGACAGGATATAATTCTCTGTGAGTCTTGACTCCACTCTCTGGCTTTGGATTCTGCCTTCTGAGTCATGTTTCCTTGTTCACGGAAAATAGCATGTTTCAGGTTGAGTAAATTTCTCTGTTGCTGTCCCTGTTGCTCAGTTTAAATGGGCAGCATTTCTGTAATACATTTCTGTTAAAAACTGTTGATTCCCTGTGAATCTCACTGAGGTAAGCTATGCCCACCAATCTCTTCAAGATATGCCCTTCCCTACCTTGGGCTTCTACTGGGAACAGCATTATTGGAAATCCTAATGTCTGATTGAGAGGATCTGTCAGGCATACCCTTAAAAATATTTAGATGACTTTTTTTTTTAAAGATTTTACTTATTTATTTGACAGAAAGAGATCACAAGTAGGCAGAGACGCAGGCAGAGAGAGAGGAGGTGGCTCCCTGCTGAGCAGAGAGCTTGATGTGGGGCTCGATCCCAGGACCCTGAGATCATGACCTGAGCCAAAGGCAGAGGCTTAAACCACTGAGCCACCCAGGGGCCCCTTAGATGACCTTTTGTCTCAATGACAGATACTCTGAGACTTTCTGAGCTCTTTAGGGATTTTATATTCACAACCTTGGTTTTGTGTTTAGACCTGTTTCCCTGAGAGCACCTGGTCTTGATCTTCGCCGGGAAGCCAAGTCTTCATTTTCATTGGCTGTCTAGAAAATTTGGAAATTAAAAAAAACCAATTAAGTCTTGGTGTCTTGGTGTTTAACAGTCCTTCCTTTCCTTTACCTTTTTTCACATTTTTGTACAGCAGAAAGATGAAGCTAAGAGGCACCCTGAATATTTTAGTTGGGCAGCTCCTTAGTTAGATACCAGATTCATTAGTAAGCCCATCCTCCACTTCCTGTAGTTCATTGTGTTGCTGATCCTTCTGCCAAGGTAGTAACAAGGATCAGATTTCCTCCAGCTTCCGCAAGATTTTCCTTGCTCTTTAAGCGAGCCTCTTGAGGTCTGTATCCTTCTGACAGTCTTTATGCTGTCACTAACCCTATCTTCAAAATCATTCCAGCTTCTATCCACTTCCTGAGTCCAAAGGCAAGCACACATTTTAGGTACTCAAATGTCAGTGCCCCACTTCCAGGGATCAAAATGATTTTTGTAATCTATTGCTGTGTGACAAATGAACAACATTTAAAAGATGGGTACTAATAAAATTTTGATAGATGGTACAAAATTTCTCTTCAAAATAGATTAACAGTGTAGGAGAATATCCATTTCCCCACAAACTCATATCACAATATTACAAATCTTTTTCAATTTTAAAACCTGTTCTAGTTTGTTTCCTTGATTACTTGTGAGGTTGAATAAAATCACACACACACACACACACACACACATATATACACTAAGATTTTATCTGACAGGGAGAGAGACAGCAGGGAGAAGCAGGCTTCCCACTGAGCGGGGAGCCTGATGCAGGGCTCCATCCCAGGACCCTGGGTTCACAACCTGAGCCAAAGGCAGATACTTAACGACTGAGCCACCCAGATGTCCCTATATATTCTTCTGATAAGAGTTTTTTCATACGCTTTGGGTTTTCTTTAATGATGTATATGAGTTTTTTAAAAATTATGGATAATAAACTCTACTGTATGTTGCAAATATTTTCTCCCAGTCCCTCCATTTTCTTTTATCTTTATGTGGGAATTTATCTTCAAGTGTTTTTAACTTTTTTTGAGCTCTTATTTGTCAGTTTTCCTTTTACGGCTTTAGGACTTGTCTTGATTAGAATTCAAAGGTGATAAAAATTGTCCTATTTTCTTTTAATGCTTTCATTTTGAAGTAGGTACTCCAGCTGTTGTTGACTTTGGTGCATAGCTGCGGTAAGGCTCTAACTTTTTCCCCACCCACAAGGATAGCCAGCTGTCAAAATGTCATTTATTGACTAGGCCACTCTTTCTTCACTGATTTAAAACACTTCCTATACTTTATTCTAAATTTTCATAAAGATGCGTAATTCTGTTTGGGGATCCCTGTTCTGTTATTCTAAATATCTTTTCCTGGGCTAAGTGCTATGCTGTCAATGTTATATATAAAATCACTGTAATTTTGAGTTATACTTTGTTACCTTGAAGGGCATACAATACAGTGTTCTTATTTTTAAAAATTTCTGGGCAATTTTAATCATATATCATTCCATATAAAGACTCGATTGCCAATGTTCAGAAAAGTTGTCAAACATTACTTCAATGGCATTGATTTTGTAGATGAGTTGGGAGAGAACTCACATCACTGAGTCTTCCTACATAGAAATAATTTCTCTTAATTTATAAAATTGTTTTATGCTTATCACTGAAGTGTCATCGACAACTTTACATGGGCTTTCTTATTTCTTAGCCATGCTCCTAGACCTTTCATTCTTTTGTTGCTTATGTTACTAGAAATCCTTCCCCTCCTCGACCCCGGAAATGACAAAAGAATGAAGTAGAGCTTTAGGCATTGGCCTGGAAAGATGTTTCCACGAGCTTCATTCCTACCTTAACCAGAGTGGAAATGGTTGCCAAAATCTTTTTCATAAAAGGTAAACTAGGTCATGTCACTTCCTTTCTCAACACATTTCAATGGCTTGTTTCCCACTACCTATAGAATCAAACACAAGTTCCTCCCCATGATTCACACAGAGGCACAGAATCTTTCTGACCAGCATTCTGATCACAGCACTTCCTCCTTTGATGACCCTGCTTCAGGCACTCTTTGGGTACTTCCAGTCCCTGAACTTTTCGCCTCCCTCCCAGCCTGACCTAAGACATTAGCAAAACGGGGAAGAGAAACTGGCATGGCCTCTTGTGCTGCTCTGAACATGTCTGCATCCATTGCCTGACAAAAAGACGCTCTTTGACTCACCTTTGGTCCGGCCTTTCTGAGCCCTCTTCTTCTTCTTTTTTTTTTTTTAAAAAAAAAAAGGTTAAGACTTCATTCTATTTAACATTTTTTTAAAAGATTTTATTTATTTATTTGACAGACAGAGATCACAAGTAGGCAGACAGGCAGGCAGAGAGAGAGGAGGAAGCAGGCTCCCTGCTGAGCAGAAAGCCCATCCCAGGACCCTGGGATCATGACCTGAGCCAAAGACAGAGGCTTTAACCCACTGAGCCACCCAGGCACCCCCTCTTCTTGACAAACAGAACCTAGTTGTAGCAACAATCTTAAGTCTGTTCATCAAGAATCCCCACCAGTTACACTATCCCATTACCCTGGCCTCTTTCAGCAACAACCCTCTTAGGTCAGTTTAGCAAAAATCAACCCTATTGCTGATGTTTCCTTTTAGTAATTTTTCATCCACTGACACCCCTGTCCCGTACTCCGCTCATTGGCTATAAACCTCCAGGTGATTTTGTTGTACTCAAAATCTCTCTCTCTCTTTTTTTTTAAATTTTTATTTATTAATTTGACAGAGACAGAGATCACAAGTAGGCAGAGAGGCAGGCAGAGGGAGAGGGGGAAGCAGGCTCCCCGCTGAGCAGATAGCCCGATGCGGGGCTCGATCCCAGGACCCTGAGATCACAGTGCTCGCTTCGGCAGCACATATACCAGGACCCTGAAATCACGACCCGAGCCAAAGGCAGAGGCTTTAACCCACTGAGCCACCCAGGCGCCCTGATTCCAATCTCTCTTGGTAGTCTTCTGTTTTTCTTCTTCTCCTTCTCCTCCTCCTTCTCCTTCCTCTTCCTCTTCTTCTTTCTTTTTCTTTCTTTTTTTTTTTTTTTTGAATTTTTAAGTAGACTCCATGCCCAATATGGGGCTTGAACTCAACCACCATGAGATCAAGAGTTGCGTGCTCTACTGACTGACGAAGCCAGGTGCCCCTCTCTTGGTAGTCTTGACACGTATCACATAGTCTTGAATAAAGTCTTCTTTACTGTTGTAACAAGTGCCAGAATTCTTTATTTAAAACAAACTTATTGGGGCACCTGGGTGGCTCAGTGGGTTAAAGCCTCTGCCTTCAGCTCAGGTCATGATCCCAGGGTCCTGGGATCGAGTCCCGCATTGGGCTCTCTGCTCGGCAGGGAGCCTGCTTCCCTTCCTCTCTCTCTGCCTACTTGTGATCTCTGTCTGTCAAATAAATAAATAAAATCTTTAAAAAAATAAAACAAATTTATTTAGATCATATTTGTGGATCAATTGTGAATGAGGGGGGAAAGAGGCATTCAGGAAATTTCTCTTCCTAGCTCAGGCCTGTGGACGGACAATTTATTAGTCATTTAAGGATTAGTTTGTGGGGAACAGAATCCACTCCAGCTAGTTTTAGCAGAAATTCATTAACTAGAGGCTATCAGAGCACAGGATATTAACTGCAGGTACAGTGGTCATAGAATCTTGTGAGAGCTCAGTAACTTGATTCTTGGCTGAAATTCCTTGAGCAACTGCTCCCTTGTGACTAGAAAGCCAAATGCTAGATGGAGAAGCCTTTACTACAGCTGTAAATCTAGAATCATACCAGTTCAGTTCCAATCTGCACCAGTAAAAGGGATACTTCATGCACTGTCTCTGTCTGCAGTTAACTCCTTTCTGAATTCAACTCTCAGTAAACGCATGTAGCCGGCAGAAACTAAAGAACATGGAAACCAAAGAAAGGAGTTTTCAGCTTCCACAATACAGGTGTTCCCGCTTTTTGAAAGTTCACATTGGGACACCTCATTGTTAGGAAAGTGTTACATTAGGACCTGTTTTCACTAACTGGAAGAAAGTCAAAGAGGATTTTTCACTTTTATGAAAAAAGGCAAATAGCAAAAATAGCGTGCAGGGGCGCCTGGGTGGCTCAGTGGGTTAAGCCTCTGCCTTCGGCTCAGGTCATGATCTCAGAGTCCTAGGATCGAGCCCCACGTCAGGCTCTCTGCTTAGCGGGGAGCCTGCTTCCTCCCATCTCTGCCTGCCTCTCTGCCTACTTGTTATCTCGCTCTGTCAAATAAATAAAATCTTTAAAAAAAAAAAAAAGCGTTCAGTGTTGTTTTGCCCCAAGCATTACAGAGACGCCACGCACCCCCAGCAGCTAGAGTGGCGCCCCCCAGCTCCTTCCCTGGGAATTGCACTCAGCATCTGAGCTTGGGGCCCCACAGCTTTGAACGGTGTCTGGGAGCATCTGTGCTTGATTTCGGTTTATTTTGAGCATCATTAGCAAAATGGGTCCTATGGCATCAGAAAAGCCAAAAGAGATTATTTTTGGGGGTCTGGGAAAGCTCAGACTTTTTCCGGTTTAAGTTAATGGTCGTTGCTTCTTTATGCCATTTCATAGGAATTCTCTACTTTTGGAGAGCAGGAAACACCTATGGCATAATTGAAGGAGGTTGAAAGATGGGTGCTGGGTGAGAGAATTAAGCAGCCTCATAGGAGGTGAGACAATTCATTGAGAGGGATAGACAGCCCAGGACGTGGGCACCCAGGTAGGCAAAGCAGCCTAACTCCTGAGGAAGTGTGAATAGCCTGCGGCAGGGAGCAATCTCCTGACGCTGGACGGGGATCTCCCCTCTGACTACAGTTCTCTGCTCTCAAGGCACATCCTTACACCATCCTGAAATAGGTGGGAATTCCGTCACTGCAACCATGAAAACCAAGACTGAGCTCCATGGGGCCTGCAGTGTTAACCCGGCCTCTCCCAGAACGGCGGGAGGGTGTTTGAGTTCCGCCGGCAAGTGGCCAGCATTTCTTCCCGTCCGGCTAAGACGAGCGGCGGAATCCAGGCTCTCACGCCCCGTCTTCGACACAGCGCCCCCTGGTGGGAACCCGCGCTCGCTCTCTCCTCCAGCACTCCGCCTTCCCCTTCCTCTGTCAATGAGCAACGTTTACACAAATTGGCTGTTCGTTTAATCTGTTGATGCAGACCAACTGCCAAGACGCTAAACAAAATCCCGAGTCCATCTGGAAACACATGGTGACCAAAGGCTGCTGTAATGCCACAAAACGCTTAGGTTAGTGAGAAGCTAACCTAAGACTTGTAAAACCAGCCTCCAGATGGAGGGCAAGGGTCAGGTTGTCAGCATGTGTCCCGGTCTTCCTAAAAACACCCATGCTTTGCCTCCTCCCAGCCTCCACAGTTCGTCATGGGATGTGAGATGTCATGATGGAGCAATGGGAAATGGGATGGCTCAAGGACCTCATCGGCTCCATGTCAATGAGCTGGTGGCCTGAGAGGACAATGGCTTAGGGAAGAAGACACTGCAGTAGCTACCAGGTGAGGCTGCGCTGGGAGGTCACTGCTGCCAGGCCCACATGGCCACCCTCCCTGTCCTCCCAATGTGAGGAGGTCAGAGAGAGGGGGATGGAGTTTGTCCTCCTGGGGAGAGCTAAGTTCTTGAGGGTTAGGGATCAGCATTCATTCTGGTCTATTGCTTCAGAGGCTGGGAGGCCCCAGAAGACTCCCCCAGGATGTGTGAGGCCGACGACCCAGGGGCCTGGAATGAGGGTTCACCTCTCACTGGGACTTGCAGGCAGCTACACTCACAGAAGTGATCTGGGCAGTGTGGGCATGAAGCACGGTGTGGGGTTGGTGCGTGAAGGATCAGAAAGCTCAGCCAGGGGCCTCCAGGGCAAACAGTGAACAGGACGTGTTTCCCTCTGTTAAAGATGCACTGCTTAGATGAGGGAGCCGTGGGCTGCCCTGGAGAGCTGCCCCACTGAGCAAAGGGCAATGCCTAAAGGGCTGGCAGGTATACCTCAGGCAGGGAGATGAGGAAGGCAAGGCCACCCCCACTGACAGTTTATCACATCATGATGCCAGAGGGGGAGAGGGTGGGCAAATGGCCTGAGAGGAAGCATCCCATCCACCGGGACAGCAGAAACAGATCAGATAGGAATCTCCCCAAGAGCACACCACACAGACCTCATCAGCCCCAAGGGCCAGGGAAGGGCAGGCAGGGATTACCAGCAGTAAAGGAGTGGCCACTCCCTGGACTTTCCAAGAACCGGACCCCACACAAGCAAGAAAATACTCGCCTAGTCTCCACCAAGGAACTCCCCCCAATTCCGAAGAACAGAGTCTGAGAACCAGGAAGGAGCTCAGATATCCAGGGGTTCAAAATCGCATTGTGTATCTATCACCCCCCAAATATTTCCTCTGGCTCTTTTGCAATCCCTTCCTCCTACCCTGCCCTCCCCACTCTGCCCCCAGACCTCGTCTCCCTTCCAGACACCTGCTGGTCAGCTTTCTTCTTCTTTTTTTTTTTTTTTAAGATTTTTATTTATTTATTTGACAGAGATCACAAGTAGGCAGAGAGGCAGGCAGAGAGAGGGGAAGGGAAGCAGGCTCCCTGCTGAGCAGAGAGCCCGATGTGGGGCTGGATCCCAGGGCCCCGGGATCATGACCTGAGCTGAAGGCAGAGGCTTTAACCCACTGAGCCACCCAGGTGTTTCATGCTGGTCAGCTTTCTATCACCACAGATTCATTTGAATCGTCTAGGATCCTATAGAAATAAAATCATACTGTATATTCTCTTCTTTGATCTTATTTTTTGCTGGGCAGAATTATTTTGAGATTCATGTAGCATGTGTCCATGTTCACTTCCATGCGCTGCTGAGTCATACTCCATTGTAGGAGTATACCACAGTTGGGTTTTTCCCTTTACCAGGTGATCGACATTTTGGTGGTTTCTAGTCCTCCAGACATGCGCCAGAGGGGCAGTCACATCTGGGTAGGATGAATGAGAAGACAATCTTTCTGCTGGCCTTGAAGCACTTTGTTGGGGATGCTCTTGGGGCACTGTTGGTCCTTCTTACAGCTGCCATTCTGTCATCAGTGTCGCTGTGTGCTGCCTTAGTCCTTAAGCACAGGGGTTAGATGTCTTCCATGATTCCACATCCCTGCAGCACTGCGTCAAGTCATCTCTTGTTGACCTGGGGCTCCAGTCTATCACACTTTGCATCCTCTGCTACTTTCCCATTCTCCTCACCAGTCCCTTATTTCCCTCATCCCCAGCCAAACTCGGATATTTATTTTTCATCCTTTGATGAGGACTCGACCTTCCCTTTTGCCCTATTTATGCCCAGATGGCGCCATCTGCCCTGGAAATTCTTCCCTCATTTCCCTGCCCGCCCACTCGGTGTACCCTCTACCCCCAGCTCGGCTTATCAACATTCCACAGTTAGCGTCGTGTTGCTCTAGGCAGAGGCAAATAGGTCGATAACTCAGAATCGATGGCCTTGATATATTAGATGTAAGAATTTAAAATATGCTGGAGAGGCATCACAGATTAGCAGGAGAAAGATTGTCAATACATGGCATAGGAACAATTGATGAGCTTCTTGTGGGGAAAAATCAATTCAGGTAATTATTTCAGCCTTCCCCAAATTAATTCCAGATATATTGATGAAGTAAGTTTTTAAAAACCTAGAAGAAATTGACAGTGAATATTTATTAAATCTTTGGAGAGGGAGGACTATCTTCCTCTTAGCTTAGATAAGGGCGATGCGTCTCTGGCCATACCACCCTGAACGCGCTGATCTCATCTGATCTCGGAAGCTAAGCAGGGTCGGGCCTGGTTAGTACTTGGATGGGAGATAAGGGCGATGCTCATGAAGGAAAAAACAATCAGTAGTTTAAAAAATCTATTAAACTTCTGCATGTCAAAAAAGCAATCCAAAATAAAATGTGCTCTTTGAATTTTAAAAGATATTGTGGCAAATGTAGCTTCTAACGGCACAACACAGAGCAATACCTGTTCTATAGGAAAATTGCCAGAGGACATATGTCCAAATAAGGAAAAGCTGTTGGTTAATGAACATATGGACAAATGTTCAACCTTATTTGCCGTACTCAAATATGTGTGCCATTAAAAACAGAATGAAAGGAGGTATAATCCCTTGTAGATTCAATTACTCAAGATTAAAGACAATTAGAATATTGAATGAATTACGCTTCAGTTACCCCTGCCCCATCATGACTTGTCTATCTGTGTCTCTGGGTGAATTTGTGTATTTGTGTCTCTATCTGTGTGCTCACAGCTAGAGGCTCCTGGGGGCTAAGAAGCCAATGTTTTAAAAGCCCTGTTTTAGGGGCACCTGGGTGGCTCAGTGGGTTAAAGCCTCTGCCTTCAGCTCAGGATATGATCTCAGGGTCCTGGGATTGAGCCCCGCATCGGACTTTCTGCTTGGCGGGGAGCCTGCGTCCTCCTCTCTGTCTGCCTGCCTCTCTGCCTACTTGTGATCTCTGTTGTCAAATAAATAAATAAAATCTTTAAAAAAAACAAAAAACAAAAAACAGCCCTGTTTTACCGGAATCTTTCTACCATCTCTCAGACCCTTATGACAACCTTTCAAGGTACGGAGGGTTAAGCTCATTTTTCACATCTGGAAAGAGAGGCTCAGAGAGTCACTGCTAGGATGTTTGAGGGCTAGGATTTGAACTCCTTCTGGCCTAACCACACATTCTCTGTCTTTTCTTTCTTTTTTCTGGAGCCAGACCCCAGGACCCTGGGATCATGACCTGAGCCAAAGGCGGAGGCTTTAACCCAGGTGCCCCCTCTGTCTTTTCTCACTGGGGTAGGCTGTCTCTCTAAAATGCTCTTAACCAGTAGGGCAACAGTAGGGCTGGCTCAGTCATTAGAGCATGTGACTCCTGATATCAGTCATGAGTTCAAGCCCTACACTGGGTTTAGACATTACTTAAACAAATAAGTAAACTTAAAAAAAAAGTTGCTTTTAGCCGGTAAAGAAGGTGGCAGTTGAAGCGGTTCTGCAGTTGAAGCCTGTATCTAGAAGAATTGCTTCCTCCCTCCCTCTGTAACCCCCAATCTGGAAGGAAGATGAACAAGAAGTTATGAAGAAGAAACAAAATGAGGACTGAGAACTGAAAAGCAGAATTCAAAATCAAAGAACTGTAAAGTTTTCTGACGAAATAAACACAACACCAGGCGAAGTGGGTGTAAGGCAAGGTTTATTAAAGGTTCTCTCCTGTGAAGTTTCAGGGCCCAGGTGAAGGGGAGCCGAGAAAGTTCACGGGGAGGAGGTGGACACCCTCGGGCGAGGTTCCGCAACTCTGGAAAGCAGAGTGGGGGAAGTCGCGCCCAAGGCAAGGAGGAGGGGGCTTTTAAGGGGTCTTGGGGAAAGCTCAGGGGTCCTTTGGCAAGTTTCCCTTATTTGGATATCCCGCCTATTCATCGGGACCCCATTGGTCCACAGGAGCCCGGGGCAGGGGTCTCAGATTCCTGCTTGGGCCTTTGTTCTCCTGTCCGAGCTCAGGTCTTGTGACGGGAACTTTCGCCATCTTTAGTAGCCCTTCCTGCCAGCCCAACAAGAACAAAGTGTGCAGAAGTATGCAGAGAAGACAAAACCAAAGTAGCTGCTGGGAGAGACACAAGGCTCTCTCTTTTGAGACCACTCACCCCCCACGCAGATCCCCCCCAAACTGATCCTTGTCTCCATTAGGTAAGCCCGGGGTGCTGGGTCCAGCACCATTTTATGGTGGGATATCAAAAACTAGGCTCCACCCCTCTGTGGAACAACATGACAGGTGTGTCTGTCCTCTGAGAACCTTTGTCCCTTAACAATCTGCCCTTTGTGGAGAGAGCATGTCATATAACTGGGGATAATTAAGTTTAATATTACCGAGTATAAACAGTGTGATGCCCGTGGAATCAGCATTTGAGGACCCCTAATTAGAAATCCATGCTTCAGGGAGGATAAGCGAGCCCCAGAAGGACCCTCCCTGATCAAGAAGGCACACTCCATGACTACACACTGGATTATTGTTTTTGAAATTGAACAACAGAAGTTCAGTTGATGAGCCTCAGGAATGACTGGAACGGCTTCCCACTGGTGAAATACAGAACTGAAATTCGTGGCTAACTAGAATGACTGTACCCGCCCTATTGCCCTCACCCAAGCAAGTCCAGTCCACCCCAGCAACCCCAGCACGAAACCTCCGCAGCAGCACCTGACTGCGTTCTGCCGGGTTGCCATGGCCTCTGTTTCCTGGCCAGGATTAGCCAGATTTCTAGTTAGGCCCAACTAGAAATCTGGCTAATCCTCGTATAAAAATATTGTTCCTTCCCAGAGTGAACCTCTCACGCAAAGAGCTCGCTGGAATGCCTGGGGAGAGATGGGATGTTTCCCCACCTCACCAGAATGGACCATCTGATCATTTTTATACCTGCCTGTTAATCAACACTGGCACCTGGGGCCAAATGTGGTCTCAGACTCTTTCACGGTAATAAAACACATGGTAGCAAAGTTGTCAGGGAGAGGATATGCCTCACTGTATCTAATACCAGAGGCTCCCAGCATTTAGGAGAATAACAACAGCAACAACAAATAGATCACCTGACGTTTGTAGACACATTGACTTGGATCAGTATGCAACTGTGGCCCTTTTAGCCTGAGAATACATCTCCAAGATGCCCCGAGAGCTTTTCCCCACCTTTGAGTGTGAAGCGAAAGCAGGGATGCTAACTTCAGAGATGTGAAGATAAAACAGATTCCACTTCCCGTCAGGTCTACATGGATTGACAGGTAGAGAGGTTGGACCACAGTTTGGTACCTTCTAATTAACTGTTAAGACTAGGGCTGCTAGGGCCAGCTCCAGTAATGCCCCAAGACTACTGCTCTGCAAGCTTTAGTGTGTGTGTGTGTGTGTGTGTGTGTGTTTAAGAGGTGGAGTCCTGTTGCTGAAAAGATGGGGGAAGTGACACCTGCTCCTGCTGAGCCTGATCCTGTTGACTAGACTTCCTACTGGTCCAAGTGAGAATTTGGCTGCTAGTAGACAATGAGAACCAGGCCTCTGATCCCAGCCAACCTGGGCCATTTTCATTGTCACTGCCAACTGGACCTACTATTATGGAAATTGCTCCAATTAGGTGCACAACATTTGCATGTGAAATGACAACTAAGTGCTTGCCTAAGAGGCAAGCATTTTTGCAAATGGAGCTGGTGTTTCCAAAATAGGGTCTTTTGCCCTTTGTTGGGATTACTTGTGACAGATGAGATGACAGCCATCCTCAAGCGTTGCCTTGTGGCCTGTCATAAATTACTTGTCCCTGAAATGCTTCCTATGGCTTGCAGACGAGCCCCCTGAAATACACGGGCTTCAATCACTAGTTTCAACAATTCTCCTGTCTCCAAGCAATAAAACATCTGGAAAATTGGGCTAAATGGATAAAACAGTTCTTTGTAATAAAGATCTGGCATTCTTACAACTCTGTATAATGCATTTTTTTTTATGACCAGATGTTGTACTTCTATGTTATGAAGAACAGAGGCATGTTTAGTCATGCTTTTTATTACATTTAAAATGCAAGGTATATTTTCATAGCTCCCTGGAGAAATGCTATCCCATTGATTGGGAATTGTTGATGTGTTGGTTTACAAACTTGAAAAGTAAGTGAACGGCTCAGAAAATTGCAGATATAATTTAAGCAGTCATTAAACTGGACACTCACAGGGAACTGGCTGAAGAAAAAGAATTCGGTCTATAAATTTTCCTTCACTCCTAGTGGATTTGTTTTGCAGAGTCTTTGATCTTGCAGTCGTTTATGTTCTTATGTGTCTTCTGTAATATTTACAGCTTTATGAAGAAATGATTTCATCAAATTTGCTATTCACTCTGCCCAATTTCTCATTAAGATAGCTTAGCTGGTAACCCACCTGTGTAGTCTCAATTTTAGAGTCCTTTGTGGGGTTCCAACAAGATGTTTTAAACATGTGTGTGGGTGTGGGAGGGGCACGGAACTATCTAGAACGCTGTCCCCTGGGCTACTATTCCACAAATCTCCCCAAATGGACACCACACCACCAAACATACTTACATTATTATTATTTGAGAAAGTCTGGAAAACACAGAAAAGTACAAGAAGAAAACAAACAAACAAAACTATCTGTAACTATATCCAGTGATTACCACCGTTCATATATGTATGTTATAGAATTATAATCATGCTCTCTCCAGTGTTTTGTTACTTTAAACACTACGAACATTTTCCTTTTTTATTAAATATCCCTTCAAAATATGAGTCTTGTTGAATAGAACATTTTTAGTTCATTTGGGGACATTTATATTTTTCAGAAATTTTCACTTCCATAAATAATTGGTGATAAACACCTTGAGATAAAAATCTTTTTACAGATCTCTGATTCTTTCCTGGAAGTAGAATTACTGGAGCAAAGTGTAGGAGTTTTTTAAGACTGTATTTTAGGGGCACCTGGGTGGCTCAGTGGGTTAAGCCTCTGCCTTCACCTCAGGTCATGGTCTCAGGGTTCTGGGATCAAGCCCTGCTCAGCAGGGAGCCTGCTTCCCCTCTTTCTCTGCCTGCCTCTCTGCCTACTTATGATCTCTCTCTCTCCGTCAAATAAATAAATAAAATCCTTAAAAAACCAAACAAACTGTATTTTAATACGTGCTGTTCCAAGTGTTCTGCAGAAAGGGTGCAGTGATGTCTGCCACACCTGCCTGCCGTGGAACACGAGTGGCCAGTTTGCATGCCACGTCCTCCCATTAGTAACGGTTTCCCAGTGACTGTGGCCATCTCTGCCCACTCCTTGAGTTGCCAGCATTTTCTGGTTCGATATTTGTCTTTTAACGTGGATGATAAGCTGGAAAATTTTGTTTGGCCAGGTTCCCTTCCCTCGCTCCTCTCTTGTTTAGATGCTTTAAATTTCCTTCTTTTCTATCTTTTTCTTTGTGGAATCTTCCCCTTTTTTTGGCTTTTAGGACTTTGCCAGCTTGAAATGAAATTCTGGATGCAGGCTTTTCTTAAATTGGTGCTTTTCTAGTTCTTTAGTGGTTTCATTTTTAGACTGAACACCAATCTAAACAGAACTGATTTTGGTGTAGCACCTGAAGTTAGGGACCCGATTTATTCTTTGCCAAAAAGTTAATGGCCTGGATTAGTACCTTGCATTCAATATTCCATTGTAAAATAATCCATCTTTTAAGAATAAAAAGCAGAGGTTGTGTTAGTTCTCTGTCTGAGTCTTTTAAAAATGGGTGTGCTCTCACAGACGATTCAGGGATGTTTGAGTTTCCCCTTGTCAATCTGTCTCCCCTGAAAGTAGAATTTATCTATTTTCACTGATCGTAAACCACAACTCCTCCCGACTTTGAAACCCTTAACTCTCAACAGCTTTGGACACGAGTCTTCTCGGTGTGTCTCTTAGGTTGCCCAGGAAGTTTCAACACAAACTACCTCTGTGCTGTGAGCCTCGAAAGCCTTAACCTTAAGAGAAGCCAGATAGCACACAATCAGAAACAGGTCATCTGAGGTTGGATGATTGATTCTAACTCTGTTACAGATGCCCACAGCAGTCTGTGGGCTGCAGTCCGCTCATTCGTAAGCTGACAGAGAAGCAAGGAGCTTGCTGTATGTCCTTTAAAAAGTGCTTCTTTTGTTAGATTTTAGAGGTAGGATTGAGGAATTAAAAACCATAGGTGGGGGTGGGGCGCCTGGGTGGCTCAGTGAGCTAAAGCCTCTGCCTTCAGCGCAGATGATGATCTCAGGGTCCTGAGATAGAGCCCCACACCGGGCTCTCTGCTCAGCAGGGAGCCTGCTTCCCCCCTCCCTCTCTCTACCTGCCTCTCTGCCTACTTGTGATCTCTGTCAAATAAATAAATAAAATCTTAAAAGAAAAAAGGAGGGGGGAGATAGGAAATTACTTAAGTAGGCCTCAGAAACCCTGAGCTGGGTTCCTCAGTTTAGCTATTTTAATAATCATGTGGCCTTGGGGAAATAGTTTCACTTCTGCTGGCTTTTTTTCCCCTCTGCAGTAAAATGAGGTTTGCCTCTGGCCTAGGACCAAATTCTTCATAAAAGATGAAATATAGCTGGTTAATACATTTTTGGAAAGGTACACCAACCTCAGTGGTCATCCAAGATATGTCAATTTATCTAGTAATGAGATATAATTTTTTACCAATAAATATACATATTTATTTTTTTTATTTTTTATTTTTTAAAAGATTTTATTAATTTGTCAGAGAAAGCACATGTGAGAGCGGCAGGCAGAGGGAGAAGCAGACTCCTCGCTGAGCAAGGAACCTGATGTGGGACTCAATCCCATGACCCTGGGATAATGACCTGAGCCGAAGCAGACACTTAACCAACTGAGCCACCCAGGCGCCCCCCAATAACTATTTTTTAAAACACACACTGTTTTTTAAAACACACACTATCTTTTAAAACACTCTGCTGTGAGGATGTGATTACATAGGCACTTTGGGAATGTAGGATGGGACCAGGCTTGGGGAGGCAATTTTGCGGTCAAGCACCTCAAACTTTTCTTTCTTTGAGAGCAGCAGTTCCACCTCTGATAATTTAGCCTGGAAAAGTCTGCCACAGATGTAGAAAAACATGTATATGTAAGGATGTTCATGAGACAATGAATGATACAAGGAAAACTCATGGAAGGAAGAGTAATTAGCCTGGTAGATTTTATAATGGCAAAATTCTTTTAGATTTTTGCTTAAATGACCCTAACAAGGTAATCCGAAACAAAATGGGCAAAGTATTTCACTATTGGTAAAATTAAGTCAATTATAGTGTGCAACCTTTAAATGGCAGTAAGAGTAACAATATCCTGAGAAAATATGCATGTTATGGTGTTGGACTAAAAAAAAAAAAAAAAAAAAGTAGAAAATAAATTGTTTAACCAGTATAATGCCTGAGTAAAAATAACCTGGGCAGTATAAATACTAAAAGAAAACCTTACGTGATGGGATGCCTGGGTAGTTCAGTCCATTAAGCGTCTGCCTTGGCCTCAGGTCATGATCCCAGGATCCTGGGATCGAGCCCCACATGGGGCTACTTGCTCAGCAGGGACCCTGCTTCTCCCTCTGTCTGCTTGGGCTCTCTCTCTTGACAAATAAATAAAATCTTAAAAAAAGGAAAAGAAACTTTATGGGGACATAATGCTCAGCATGGTGACTACTGTAGTGCATATTTGGAAGATGCTGAGAATAGACCTTTAAAGTGTTCATCACAAGAAAGAAAAATGTGTAACTATGTGTGGAGACAGGTGTTAACAAGATTTACTACAGTGAGTGTTTTGTAATATATACAAATATCAAATCATGTTGTACACTGGAAACTAATATAATGTTGTATGTCAACTACATTCCAATTAAAATTATTTTAAAAATTTAAAATTGTGGTGGTTTTCTTTAGGGTGTGGAGGATTTTTGTCCCTTTTTTTTCTACTCTTCTATGTACTCTTATTTTCTGCAGTGAACACAGATAAATTTTACAATTCGCTAAAAATAAGCCTATTTTTCAAATGATTATTGGCTCTTTGAACAAAGACACGTGATTTTGAAAGTAGTACCTATTCCTCTCAGAATCACTGCATTGTCATCAGCGTTAGATAGAGTTGTCAGGAAGACAAACGGGGTGTGGACATGTCTGAAGTTGGAAGCTCTTCGCACACGTGTCATGGGGTTAGGATTACACACGGACCTACTGCTACAGAATTCTGCTGAATTCCCATCTCGAGGTACAGGTCCCAGGATAGCTCGTTTTACGAAGAAACCCTGCACTTTGTGAAATGAACGCTCCATCCGGAATGTTCACTCACATTCCGTCTTCTAATGTGTTTTGTAGGTTCGGGTTTTTACTTGTTGAATTCCCCTGAAGGAGAACTCAGTTTCAAAATCCGGAACGACAAGAGGAAAGACTTCCTAAGGCGGAGGAAGACATGACTCGTTTGACTGGCACGGGCTCCTTTTCCACCAACGTCGCTTTTCACCTCTGTGCATCCTGTTGATTTTCCGCTATCCTCCTTCCCATTCAGTGGGTAACTCTTGGAGCCAAGGACTGTGGACTTCAATTCCTGTTCAGCTTCCAGAATGCTGTGGGGATCTAGCAAGTGCTTCTTACAAGTGTAACTGGCCTCTTTTAAAGCCCTGGGCTGGTCCCGCGGGGAGCCAGAGAGGGACCAATGGCTGAGTGATGCCCCCACCACAGCACCAACAGACATGGCTCCCTGGGGCTTAGTCTGCTGTGGTCTGGCATCAAGGGTGAAGGCGGAGCAGAAACGAATTTCTTGTCACCCTTCTCCCTCTGTCAGAGGGATGCTGGGTGTTCCTGTGTTCCAGTCCCCACCGTCTTACTTAAATTACTCTGTCCCTCCCCTCAAGTTCAACACCTTATCTGTCTTACTTTCACTGTAATTTTATCTCTGGCCGAGCTCCGTTCTTAAATGAAGCTTGTAGAGCCAGAGGATTAGAGACCTCTTTGATGGGATCCACGAGTTCTAAGACAATTTTTGAAAATTTAGGGGAGTCTGGGTGGCTCAGTTGGTCAAGCGTCTGACTCTTGATTTCAGCCCAGGTCATGGTCTCAAGGTCGTGAGGTCGAGCCTCAAGTCAGGCTCTGCGCTCAGAGGGGAGAGTCTGCTTAAGATTCTCTCTCCCTCGTCCCTCTGCCCCTTCCCCCTCTAAACATCCCCCTGTCCCCTGGCTCCTGCTCCGTCTCAAATAAATAAATAAATCTTCAAGAAAATGTAGTGGGTTTCTCTAGTGATAATCTAAAATATCACTTTACCGGTTATAAAGGCAATAATCCCAAACTGAAAGACATTTTCTTAGGATAAGACTTTTGTACTGTGGCTGCCCTCAGCCACTGGAAGGAAGGGCAGACACGGCCAGGGCGGCTCACCGACCACCAGGTCTGGCAGCGGGCAGCTAGCTGCTGGCTGAGCTCAGGGCTTTAATGATGTCAGGGCTGGTGTCACTGTAAGTCTCCTATCTGGTCCCTTGGAGCTGCAAGTTGGTTGCTGCAGCTTCAGGCATTGTGATCTGTGTCAGAGGCAGGATGAAGAGGGAGAGAGGAGGCATTAGCCTCATCGATCTTTTCTAACTGAAAAGTGAAGCATTTTCCAGAAACCTCCTAGCAGGCCTCCTTTTACATTTCACCAGCACCAAATGAGTCACACAGCTGTCCTGGCTAAGAGGTGGGGCCTAGAAATCCACTGGTGGGGAAAGGGCACAGGGTTGCCACGATGGGCTTGAACCAGTCGCCGCTCAGTAGGGAGGGCTAGACGCCGTTTGCGAAATAAGATCACGGTTTGGGGTGGCTGTTGGGCATGAGGCATGGGACACGCCGCTTGAGGGCCTCTGCTCAACACGTGCCCTGCCCTCTTGCTTCCCTCCCGGAGTGACCTTTGTTTCCTTGTTTCCTCTCCTTCTGCTTCTTGCTCTGTTCCTGCGGTGATTTCCTCCTGCCTTTGAGATCCTCACCTACTTCTCCGCTCCATCAGTGATGGACAGACTGGTGTCGGTCACTACCCCCTCCTCCTCCACCATCAAGGTGGAAAAGGTCTTTATTTCTAAGGCCATTCATTCGAGGTAAAGGTCATTATTTTTAAGTTGACTTCAGAGCTATAACACTAAATCCCAGCTGTTTATCAAACCTTCAAGGTTCAAATTCCATTTATTCTCGCCCAACTGCAATTTCCTGGGTTGAGAGAGAAACACTCCTGCTCAGCTGACAGCAAAGCAAGGCTGATTTTTGCTAAAGGCCCCTAGGGTTAAGTGCTGGCTCACTGACAAGATAAGAGAGAAAGAATTGAACAGAACTCTGGGTTTTTCCTGGAGAGGTGAGAGCTGGGCTTGGGCCCCAGCTGGCCATGCTTCCCCCTCTTCTCTAGGATATCCGTACTCCCCTCTGTGGCTTTCTTTACCCCTCCTTCTTTCTTTTTGTTTTCTTGTCTCCTGCTGGCTGGGACCTCATATTTCACCCTGTGAAAGGTCAGCACTGCCTGTGGCTCCCCCTTCATTGTTTCTGTAATTTTCCTGCGGCACACAAGTTCCCTTGTCTCCTCCTGCCTCAGCCACTTCACCTGCTCCTTCCTGGTTATCCTGCGCTTCCTCCCGTGTTTTAAAGTTAATAGCGCATCTCCAGCCCTGACCATGGTCTGTCAGGCAGGGAGAAGTCAGGCACAGTGCGTTCTTTTCTCAGATTTGCTATAAGCCTTGTGAGGTCTTAGGCAGGTGACTTAATTATGCTGCAAAATTAATACTGTGCCAGGAAATTTTTTTTTTTTCTTTTTTAGATTTTATTTATTTGACAGAGATCACAAGTAGGCAGAGAGGCAGGCAGAGAGAGAGGAAGGGAAACAGGCTCCCCGCTGAGCAGAGAGCCCAATGTGGGGCTTGATCCCAGGACTCTGGGATCATGATCTGAGCCGAAGGTAGAGGCTTTAACCCACTGGGCCACTCAGGCGCCCCTGAAATTCAATATTCTTAAAGTCTCTTGGGACTTAATGACACAAATATTACATAGCTATCAATGACATGTTTTTCTTCTGTTTTAAAAGTCTGTTTCCTTTTTGACAGTTTTAAAATATTACACAGAGAAATATTAAAAGATAAAGCTCACGGGAGAAAGGTGGGGCGCCTGGATGGCTCAGTCGGTTAAGTGTTCTACTCTTTGGCTCAGGTTGTGAACTGGGACTGTGAGATCGAACCCTGCATTGGGGTCTGTGGTCAGCAGGGAGTCTGCTTGAGATTCTCTCTCTCCCTCTCCCTCTGTACCTTCCCTCTGAGTGTGCGCACTCTCTCTCTAATAAATAAATAAATAAATAAATAAATAAATAAAATCTTTAAATGTATGAATGAACGGAGAAAGGAAACATGGATATGGTATTAGACTCAAATACCTTAGATCAGAGGCCCCAGTCTTCTCATGTGTGGGGATGTCCCCAGGGTCAGCCAGACTATGAGGTTTGAAGGCACAGTTCCCGGGACTGTCCTCACTTCTGACACCACTGCAAGGCTGGGGAAGTGAGCTCACAAAACCACCCTCAGTGTTGAGAATTCACTAGAAGGAAGTCTTACAGAACTTCCTGAAAGCTATGACATCCACAGTTATGCTGAACCACAGGAAAAGAATACAGAATAAAATCAGTCGAAGGAAGAGACACATGGAGCAGAGTGTGTGCGGGTTCCCAGTGCAAAGCTTCTGACCACCCTGGCATCGACGTGTGGCAAAACACATGAAATATTACCCATCAGGGAAGCTCACCCAAGGCCTTGATGTTCAGAAGTTTTGGGGGTCTCATTACCTTGATATGATTGAATGACTGATCGTCCACTGGCTGATCACAGCCTCCAGCCAAAGTTCCCTGCCTAAGTCAGGTGGCTGGTCCTTCTGGCATGGCTAGTTCTCACCCTAAAATGATCAGGTGTGACTAACCCCACCCTAAGATCTGTTTAGCCTGCCCTAAACAGACACTTCTGTCAGGAATGACCCAGATTACATCCCAGAAGCTGAGCCCAAGGGCCAGACATCTTTCGGGGCAAAGTCTTTCCTGTGTAGGATGCTTGGGTTCTTACAGGATGCGGATTGTGCACCCAGGAAATGCACAGTGAGAGAGGCATGGGGGCCATCCTCGAGGCCGCCGTTTATTAGTGGGCACTGACATTGAATCCCAGTTACCTGGGGGCACACATCCCAAAGTCCTCTGCTGCTCAGACATCAGAGACGCTGGCAAGGTAAGAGCTCTGGAGTCTTCCGTGTTTCAAGATGCCAGTGCCCTGGGGGCTCAAGGATAGCTGATGTTTCTGGAAGTTAGTGACCTGCCATCTACTAGGTCAGAGTCTGTGAACAGCTGATCTGGAGATTTGTGGAAGCAAAGACTTAGCAGATTCAAAGAGATCAAGCAGCTGGAGTTGGAAACTGGGCAGAAAACCCTGAACTTTATATGAAACAGATAGGAGAGGTAGGCTGAGGATGGGAGATGGCCCACAGTGTGTGACCTACAGACGGAGTCACAGAAGCAGCCATGGAGCAGACAGAACATGGAGATTCATTGGAAGACACATGACTACACAAATACTCCGTGTCAAGCTTCAAAAGGAAAATACTTCTTCACTAAGAGAAGGAATTATTAACCTTCTAATAAAAATTTGAGGAATTATTATCCGTCAGTTTAGCAAATATTTATTGAACATTTACCAGGTATCGTGCAATGTTCTAAGTGTTGAGGATTCAAGCAAAGAGCAAAACTGACAAAATCCCTCCCCTCACAGAGCTTCCTAATGGGAGATATAAATAATAAATAAACATACTGTATGAGGTGGTGGTAAGTGTGCTGAAGAAAAAATAAGCAGGAGGCAGGAATGGAGAGAGGGAGAGAGGTGCATGTTATCTTAGACCAGGAGCTCAGGGACAGTTTCACTAATCGGGAGATATAGGAGTAGAGATTTCAATAAAAGGAGGAACCTGGTCATGTGAATACCTACGGAAAAATTTTCTAGGTAGGTCAGTAAGTGCAAAGGTCCCGAGGTTGGGGAACACTTGCCGTGGTTGGGGATGAACGAGCAGCCAATATGGCTAGAGTGGAGATAAAGCCAGATGAACAGCACCATGTGGTTGTAGAAAGGAGATGGAAGCAACTGGAAGATGTCCAGGTAAGTTTATATGACAGAGACAACCAAAGTTTGGGTATGCACACACACAACCACCTCACTGACCAGGTTCTGTACAGACTCCTGGTTCCATCATCATCTTGAGCAGGGCTAACTGTGGAAGAGTCTTCCAGGCAGCTGATAGGCTAAACTGATGCATATTAGAAAGGATGTGGAGTGCCCATGGAAAGATTTGAACTCTGGAAGGTCGGGTGGTCAACAAAGGGGTAGCAAGGGGCAGAGAGGGGGCTACCGAGAGCATTCTTTTGGGGAAGCACAATTTTAAGGACGCAGCTACCATGAGGAGGGAAATGAAAATTCACAGAATGTTCTACTGTGTGTTGTCCACCATGGTTCCTCTTTGCAGCTTCTCTAAGAGATTTCTTACATGAAGCTGCAAGGCTTTTTTTGGAGTTGGATTTGTGTTTCTTCTACATGCAACATTCTGTTGAGACCAGCTCTGAGGTGGCCTGGCTTTACTCAGGTTTCATTTCTATGGACAGTGCCCCTGAAGTGATTGACTGGCTGTTTTATAGCCTTTTCTTATCAACTTGAAATATTTTCTTTTCCCTTAAGCAATTAAAAAAACAAAACAAAAAAACCCCCTCTGTTTCACTTCAGAATATTTCAACTGTTTTTACACAACAGGTAACCTCAGCTGGATCTCAAATCTCCTATTTACAGCCATGTTATCTCAGGTAAGTCACCTGACTTTTTTAGGCTCCAGGAGTCTTATCTGTAAGTGGAGGTAATTTCTTAAAAATTTCTATACAGAATCTCAAGAATGAAATGGTATTCTGCCTGTATCATTTGCAAATGGCAGCCACTATTTTAACTGATTACTGTTTTTAAATGACCAATTTGGACATTAACATGTGCCCACTAAATATATGTGGAATAAATTTAATAATTAAAATGGATGTATAGATTCATTTGACCAGAGGAGACAAAATGTGTCCATCAGAGTGCAGTAAGTTTTATCGAATTGCTGGAATCTCTTTCTTACGCTAAATGAGTCAAAAAAGAGCAAATGTTGCTTCTCTTTTATATTTCAGAGTATGTAATCCTGAGAATAAATTTCCCTTACTAATAGTAGAAATAATTTTCCCAAACTATAACTTATATATATGTTATACATAACTTACATAACTATAACTTATAAATCATTATAATGATTTAAAATGATTATAATGATTATTGAAATTGCAACTTAGAAATAAACACCGGTTATATATATACATGTATTATAGAATCTGTAGATTCTATAGATCTATTAGGTAGAAGTTCTGGAAAATAACACAGAAAGCAGCAAGAATAATCACTCGTACAAAACTGGCTTTGTCACAAAAAGGAGATTTGGCTCCCTTAAAAATAGTGAACTCTGAGTTTTTCTCATCACTTCAAGTCATTTGCATTTAATAATACCAGGGCAGGTAATTGTGTGAATTAGCACAAAAGCTGATTGCTCACTAGTTCTAACTGGTTTTGCCACACAGTAATGAGCGCAGGGTTTGGTAGACTCTGAGAGATCAATGGTCAATAGTCTGAGACTCTATTCAAAGTTAAAAAAAGGAAGTTCAACACTGTAACAGTATGTCAGTGCTTATCTGAATGTTGCTTAGAACATTCTTGAAAGCTTGATGTTGTCACAGCCTGTCTCAGTGCCTGGCAGAAACAGTCATGCCGTTCTTCCCCTTATCTTAATGGGTGTTGTCAGTGCTGCTGCTGATGGAAAAGGCCACCCACAGCCAGAAGAACCCCTTAGGGAAGCTTTCCCCTGGGAGGGCGGGTGGGGGGGGCGCTCAGCACACCTCTGCCCTCCCTGGGAGAACTCCTCCCCATTGCCCCGCCATTGCCCCCATGGACCTGTGGGATCAAGGTCCATCCTCTAGGTCACACACCAGCTTCGGCTTGCCCCTATGCGCCTCCTGTCCTTGTAACCCCCCTCCCGGCAGCTGCACGCACTGTCTTCCCACTTCCCCAGCCCACCCCACAGAGGCACCAGGTGCCACAGCTGCCGGCTGTTGGGGTCCTGCTTCCCTGCTTTCTTCAGCTTAGTCCAGGCCCTCACTGTCTGTTGCATTAGAGCTAGCCGCCGTAGTCCTCGCCTCCCTCTTCCCTGGCGGACTGGCTGCCCAGCGGGCAGAGTGCTCTAGAGTACATGTTGGATGACACGAAAATACATCACAACACACGTCCTCCAGTTTAACCTTTCAGTGTAGTGGTGGGTGCCTTGTAGGGCCTCATCCCTCTGTGCCAGCTCTTCCTCTGCACCCGCTGAATTTCTGTCTTTACATGCCCAGCTCGGAAATCCCCTCCTTCTGGAAGCCTTCCCTGGCCTCGGTAGGGAGTCTGTCATTCTCTTCCATGCTATGCAATATACCACATGTCCGATCCCCTTACTAAGGAAGGAAGCTAACCTCATCTCAGAGGACCCACAGTCTTATGGGACTGAAGAGCCATTCATCTGACTCATGCGGCTGTCACTGTGGGATCCCGTGTTGACAGATGGCTGCCTGGACACCGTGTCTTATAAGACTTTGCTCCTCGGGTGTGGCCTGCCACCCAGCAACATGGACATCTCTCGAGAGCTGGTTAGAACCACGCCCTCTCTGTTCCTACTCCAGACCTTCTGGATAAGAATCTGTAGTTAAACAAGATTCCCCAAGGAATTTGGTTGCACGCTAAAAGTCTGAGAGGCACTGGTGTAAGGATTATTCAGGTCAACAGTTTAAATGGAAAGCATAAAACGCCTGGTGGTTCCTGGGGAGCAGTGCTTGAGACGGACTAGATTCTAGAAAGGGATTGGCTTCTTGGCACTCATATCCGGGCACTGGTGTGAAGTGGCACCGGGTCTACCAGCAGAGGCCTGGGGAAGGGGGTAGGGGCGCAAAGGGAGCAAGGAGAGCAAAGGCAGCTTCGGCGGGAAGGTTCCCTCTCTTCCTGCAGTTCCCAGGGCTGGTGTCTGCAGGACAGCTCCATCTTTTCTTGCATAGGAAATTGAGGTGTTTGGCATGAGGTGGCCTCATGCTGGTTCAGACTTGGACCAGAACACATCCTGTGAGTCTCTGCATTCCCTGAAGGTGTCCTATTGGCTGCTGTAACCAGACGGACGGTGGGCGCTCCGTCAGTGTTTATGGTTGGATTTGGGCTTCAGTGACTGTGTTGTGCCTTCTCACACCTCTCCAGTCAGCTCTGCGTACGATGCCACCACTTTTAACAGAAATAATTCTGTCTCCACACAAGTCTGGGACCTGAGCTGGAAGCAGATGCTTAACCTACTGAACCACCCAGGCTTCCTGGTTTCAGCTGACATTTGGAGAAACAAGCTCACAATGATTCTGCGCTCGCATGTGACTGACTCCTCTGTCATGTCCTTTAGTGTGGTCACTTAGGGTACTATTACACAGAGCTGGTGGAGAGACTACCTACCAGACCACAGGGCCCACAGGAGGATTTGCGCACATTCCAATCAATAACCCACTACTTGCCGCAAAGCTCTTGCACTGGAAGGTGTGCTCTGCTTTTCCATTATCCAAGTCTTATCATTTCTAGCATCAAAGAATACAGACCAGTTAATCACCAAGGAGTAAAAATAAATTACCTCACCTTTAGGTGACTTGCTGTTTGGGTGATTTAGCACTTCTTACCTCTAGAGGAAAAGCACAGTGGGGCTGGTTGGTTCACAGTGGAAATGGTTCATGCTTCCAAGGAGACCCAAGTTATTGCAAAAAGGCATTCATTGTAGATTGATGACGTTCCTGTTCGGAGGTTTAGGGGACGTTTCTTCCAATTCATCACTCTGAATGTGATCCTATTTCTTAAGGAATCCAGGGAAACTTTGATTATGCAAAATATTGTGGAAATGGGGTTTTCCAAATAAGGTGGGCAGTCATCTGGGTTTAGCCCAAGTTGACAATCTATTTTAATTGCTTTCTTGGACTTTCTTGTCTTCACAAGTACAGGGCAGTGAGTGTACTTTGGCTGTTTCTTTGTGAGATGGTTGAAAGAGTCATTCATTCATTTGTTAAACTATGCATTTATTCTTTCTACAAATACCTATTACATTAATAGTGAGCTCTGGGCTAGGGGCCCGCCACATGGCGGTCAAAAGATGGGTAGTCTAACGGTCTAATGGAAGCCAACAGACCACAATACTGCCCCCGAGCAACCATGTGATCCCAGGCAAGGTCTTCCGTCTCTCTGACTCAATTTCTCACCAGGAAAATGGGGCCCAAGATCTCTAATATTTAGCTTGCCAAGGACATTTGAGGATTGTAAAGCATAAAACACTTAAAAACTGCAGTTCTCTATGAATGGTCCTGTTATTTGATGACTGAGAATCTTGCCTTGCTTTAGGAAAATCCTTCTAAATGGCCCAAACCATTATATCATTTTAAGGGATGAAGTCATTTCTATGTGGACTCTATATTGTTTTAATAATAACACTTTGAGGCAAAGACTATCTGCTTCAGTTCCTCCCTTTCACAAATTAGAAAACCAAGTCCTCAAGAGGTGGGCTGACCTGCTCAACTGACTCTGTTAACAGATCAGCTGAGGCATATTAAACATTTCGAGAGTTTATTTGAGCAAGTTGATTCAAATTGGGCAGCATCCAATCTAGCCGATAGGAAAGGAGCCAGCTGCATGACGTTGAATGAAAAATGAAAGACTTTTATAGACTGAAGGGAGCAGGAACAAGGGAATTATATTAAGCAAAAAGCAGGCTGGTTACTGTCTAGTTATTTTCCTTTAGCGGATGGAAGGGGTCCCTCAGGCAGATCACCTAACTAGGGCTCGTCAGGAGACTCCTGACTGACTGGTATCGGACTCCATTTCTGGGAGAGTTGAAACTCTAAGAAAGTTAAGTCTGGGCTTGGTGACCTGGGGTTTAGAATCAGCACCTTCATTCTGGGCCCACTGTCTTGTTTTTAACAACACAGAAAGCTGGGACTAGAGCTCAGTCAGTCCTGCTCCTCTGACCGGGTCTTATCGCTCAGATTGTGTCCCTTACCTACAAAACATAGGATGACACTAGGTGACCAGTAACAGTAGCCTGACCACTAAAATTGGGCTGTCACTTCTCTCCACTTGAATCCGTCCTCAAGGAAGAATCACTGTCCCTTCAATCCATTTCCAATAACTGTTGATTTTATCTTCCTATTTGAGCTGATGTGGCAGGAAGAATTTTGGCCCGCATTGTCTCTGCCCTCTGATGTCATGCTTGTCATGCTTGTTATATTAATTGGAAAAAGGGATGTTGCAGATACAGTCAAGGTCACTAAGCAGCTGGCCTTAAGATAGGGAGATTATCTGATATTATCCAGGTGGACTTAAAGTAATCACATGAGCCCTGAAAAGCAGAAAAGGAAGCCAGAAGAGGAGATCAGAGAGATGCAGCAAAAGGCAAAGATGGAAGATGCCGACCACGAGAGGGTCCCATGTACGCTCGTTGGCTTGAAGATAAAGGGGGTCAGGTGTCAAGAAAATGGGGATGACCGTGCTCGAACCTCAAGGAACTGAATTCCGTCAACAGCCTGAAATGAGTTTGTAAATGGAATCTTCTGCAGAGTCTCTAGGGAAGACCCCAGGCTGGCCCAACCCAGATTTCAGCTTTGGGAGGCCCTGAGCAGAGGACCCCGTTGAGCCACTCTTTGCTGGGGACCCACAGTGAGATCCTACATGGGTGTCTCTTTAAAATGTTTTTACGTTTTTCTTTTATCTTTGTCATTGCCTTTAAAATATATATTTTTAAAGATTTTATTTACTTATTTGACAGAGAGAGAGGGAACACAAGCAGGAGAAGCGGGAGTGGGAGAGGGAGAAGCAGGCTCGATCCTGTGATCCCGGGATCATGACCTGAGCTGAAGGAAGATACTTAACCGACTGAGCCATCCAGGAGCCCAGACACCATTTACTTTTAAAAGAAAGCGCCAACAGGGACATCTTTTCTTGTGTTTAGTCTCTTTCTTCTAAAAGTTCAGTAAAAGGAAAATGTTTTATTTATCATTCCAGTGAGCTGGCTCCCACGCAACTGAGGTTTTATTGCGTTAGCCTCTTAAAGGACCGAAAACCACCATCCCATGCTCAAGGAGGCTCCACGCCTGCCCATTGACAATACCTGTCCCATCTGTGAACGCTTGTGCTGTATGAAGATTTCAAACTTTAGCATAATCTGTGTATCTCGGGTTTTTAACCATAATGTCACAGTTGGTGGATACAGCCAAGAGATGAAATGCTTCCTTTATTTTCCATTGTATTTTCTCCCCAGATCCTTCTAGGAGGACACTCAGAGCTTCCCCAGACATTTGTGCTGCAGACATTGCAGTGGATAGAAGACGAGACCGTTAATATTTGGAGTTTCATCATAGCTGGGGAAACTGTTTCATTTCATAATTAAGAAATGATGTCTGAACTGAATTTAACAGAGAAAACTTGATTAGGACATTATTTTGCTTGTGAGTTGATGTAGCAAACTCGAATGGGTATAGAGGGTCAGAATGAAAGAATGATCTGGTGAGACATTTAATCAACTATGGTTAAAGGGTAAACATTGATTTAAACAACAACAACGACGACACATAATTTTAATCAGTTGATTTCAGCTTCTCATTTGTCACACCTTTATCAGTCCTATCAGCACAAAGCAAAACAAACAGAGCAATTCATTTCTTCTTCTCTTGTTAGTTTACCACATATGTGCCAGGTGTATGAGGCTGGCAGTCCAGGGGACAGAAAAGTAGAGGCCCAGTTAATCAGGAAATAGAGGAGGCAGTGTCAGTCAGTGGTTATGAACTCAACTCAGGTGGGGTAAAAACCACTTTGGGTTCTGGCTTCAACCAGAACCTTCAGTCCTTTAGGGTTACCATGGGGATTAAATGAGATGGGTATATAGCACATAGTATCCTATAAAACTAAATAAATGTGAGGGTTTCTAGTCATTCGTATTAGCTCCAAGACCAGCCTGGTGGATGTATGGGTCCCTGCCCAGCAGCCTTGAGTACAACTTCTGTTAGGATCGTATGCAGAAGGGGCAACAGCACTGGGATTGCCTAGCCTGTGCTGAGGAGACAGATTGCACAGTGGTGCCCTTGGCTTGCCAGTCTCTGGGCGCCAGAGTAATGCTGCATTGTTGTGGATTGGCTAGACCTCGTATTACACTTGGCATTGCTCATTTGAGGCACAACCTTTATGGCTATGCGGCTGCTCAGTTTCTGCAAGGAGTTTCCACACCGTGTTCACCTTTTCTTTCTTTTTAAATTTAATATGTTATTTATTTATTTGACAGAGAGAGAGAGAGTATAAGCAGGGGGAACAACAGGCAGAGGGATAGGGAGAAGCAGACTCCTGCTGAGCAGAGAGCCTGATGATGCGGGGCTCAGTCCCAGGACCCCGGGATCATGACCGGAGCTGAAGGCAGATGCTTAACGACTAAGCCACCCAGGCACCCCTGTTGTTCACCTTTTCTTTTTCAATATGTTGGGGCTTTAAAAAAAAAAAATACACTTCTCTACTTAAAAATTTAAAAAAACAACCCGCTCTATTGAAGTGTGATTGACATACAAAAGCTGTATGTACTTCATGCATACAACTTCATCAGTCTGGGGATAAATATACACCGGTGGAATCATCACCACACCTAGGTCATTAACAAATCCATCACCTCCAAAAGTTTCCTCCCACCTTCTTTATTTATTGTTATTGTCATGATAACACTTAACATAAGACCTACCTTCTTGGTACAACACAATACAGTGGTGTTAACTATGCTACTGTGCGTACAGTAGGTCTCCAGGAGTTAATCACCTTCAATTTCATCATTCTTCTGTAATTAGTTCTTTATTGTAGCCAGAAGAGGGCACTGTTGCTTTACCCAAATTCTGCACTGTGGCCTGCAGGGAGTTGCATCTGTGTCCTGTGCTACAGTGTCTCATTCCTGGCTTTGTTGGGGGTGGAATTTCATTTCATAGGTGCCCAGCAGGGAAATAAACAAAACAAAACAAAACAACCTCTTGTCTGTAGCTGGACACATATAAAAACTTGATACTTGACGAACTTTAACAATTTTTGAAATCATGCAAAATTGTGTATGGGATTTTAAAAAATGCACAAGTGCAACTGAGAAAATGCGTTCTTTGAAACTGATCAAGGTTTCAACTTTCTGCAACCACTGTTTGAAAAATTAGAGTGCAATTTGGTGTTTCTGCTCATTTTTGGCATCATTAGGGACCTGGGAAAGACAGAAGAAACTGACTTGACAGTTTTGGGGAACTCTGGGAGGTTTCCTCCTACTGTGGCAAAACTCATAATCTGAAAACAGAAGTCTTTGTTAAGAGCAAGGAAGGCGCAATGTTGACACTCACCCCCTACTTCTGCCTATGAAGTCTGCCTTTTCCTTTCTTGGCAAATGCCATTATGAACCACTTTACCATTTTTAACAGGCCTTTTTTTTATGAGGCAATAATGGCTTTATTTATAATCCTTGGGTGAAAAATGGCAATTGAAGAAGACCATTTCACAACCCAGGCGGTCTGCATTCTCGTGGTTCTCTTCCAGACTAGCAGTCTAATAAGGGTGACAGAAATTGAGCTCTGCTTTGGCCCATGTTTATGTTCTTTTCCCCCTACTCCTCTCATGTTTCCGTATATGTGATTTCTTTCCATGGCTTCAGAGTTGGAACAAGAGACATTCGAAATGCAAATTCAAGTATGCTGATGGCAAGCCAAGCCAACAACAGTGTAAAATCACAGTTTAGGGCTGAAAAAAAATCTAGTGGAACTGGAGAATATCCCCAGCACCAAGTATTAATACGATGCCTATAAATCAATATTTGCTGGGTGAATGATTGATTGGCCCAATGAAACCACTGACTTCTGAAGATAATTTTGAGTATGATAACTGATTTATAACTATTTGAATGTACATGATTTTTTAAAAAGAGTCACCATTTCCACCTGATATTTAAATATTTTCAGGTATCCTCAGATAAGGAAATTGCAAATCTTTCAACTTTACTTCGGATTTTATAGTGAATGCTTTCCAAAATTACTCATGAGGGTAAAGGAAATTTGTGTACGTGTGTGTATGTGAGTGTATATCCTTGCTCAGCTGTATTTTCAAAATCATGAGGAATGGTTGGGGAACTTGAAGAAAGCACACTCAACAGCAGTTCTCTGTTTTCTTCATACTGATAATGTTAACTTACGGCTTCTTGTTTTTTTTTGTTGTTGTTTTTTCTTCCAGACTCCTGTCCCAGCTGAACTCTGTGCAGTGAGTAAAGTCTGTGCTCACAAAGGGCCATAAAACCCTTTTAATATTCATTTGAAGGTACAAGCTCTTGGACCACAAAGGTCCCTTCTTCTGGTCCCTTCTTCATGCCCAGGCATGCTCAGGGACTTGGCTTCCTGCCCTGGAAGCAAGGCATATAGGCCAAACAAAACCCTCATTTTCACCGCTTGAAACAACGGTCAATTCTTGAATGTAATTACTTAGTACAAATTAAGAGTTTAGATCCAGGAGCCTTGGGGCACTCAAAAATTATGGAAAATAGGGGAGTAGGGAATGGTTTCAGGTGTTCCTGGGTTGTAAAAAGCCACACCCCACACAGCCTGGTGTGATCTGATACATGTGAGAGAGGGTTTACCAAGTATACCCCACAAGATCTTCAGGCAGGAAAAAGTAGGAGCCTATGTTCTATCCATGCTTGATGTTGGCCAGGCGATCTTCTAAATATAGCTCGCTGCTTCCTTTTATAATGAGTGACTTCTTCCATACGTTTCCCTTTGCAGCAGCTTCGTTTCTTTCTTTTTAATTTTTTTAAATTTTTTTTTTTAAAGATTTTTTATTTATTTGTCAGAGAGAGAGAGAGGGAGAGCGAGCACAGGCAGACAGAATGGCAGGCAGAGGCAGAAGCAGGCTCCCCGCTGAGCGAGGAGCCGGATGTGGGACTCGATCCCAGGACGCTGGGATCATGACCTGGGCCGAAGGCAGCTGCTTAACCAACTGAGCCACCCAGGCATCCCGCAGCAGCTTCGTTTCTTAAGGTAGTGGAGAGTAAAGAATTATTTCTCCATCATCAACTGAAGACAGACAGCCCCCGTATAAAACATGAAGAGTGTACCAGTAAGAGATGGAAGGAGGCACAAAGGCATATCCAATGAACTAGAGCTTTTAGTGCACGAGCTGTCAAGGTTCCTGGGTGTGCAAGAAGAGCAGAGCCTCAAATACAGACTTCAAAGAGAGTCTGTAATTTCATTCAAGACAGAAAGTGCCCCTTAAGCCACTGCCACTGGGGAAATGTAGAAACTGGAACTTTGATACAGAGTCAAGTCACCTGATACAAGTCACTTTTATTGGGGAGGGTTAAGAGGACAAACTCTTGGGGTTGTAGGAATACCATTCTCCTTAAACCGCTTAGGAAGGAATCAGAAAAGCAGGTATTATGCAGCATTCTCCACAAGCCGGCCACTGTTCTCTGTGCTTTACATATGCTAGTTTATTTAATCAGCAAAACAATGCTTTGAGCGAGGTCCTCAGGACCTCAGTAGGCAAACCGGGAAACTAAGGCACCAAGATACTACAGTACTTGCCCCTCAAGCACCCAGCTACCTGGTGGAGAAGCAGAAATTCCAGCCTGATTCTAGTCTCTGCCCTTAATAACCATTTAACTGCTAAAAATCAGATACTATGTGGATCTAGAAAGACTGGACCCGGAATGCTAAATGGCATTACCTCCAAATGGTGGGTTTACAGTTAATTTTCTTTTACCTTTCTGTCCACTCCCCCCCCCAATTTCTACCACATATTGTTTTTATAATCAGAGCAAAAATAATAAATGATGCTTTAAAATTCTGACCCTAAAATCGATCACCTTGAAGATCACTATGCTGAAGGGCCCAGGAGTAGACACATCACATGTAGCCCTCCCTCGATGCTCCATTCGCTAAGTAACGCCAAGTAAAAGTCACTCAGATGTATCCCTCTGCAGTCCTGCAAGCTGTCAACAATCGGTCTACTCTGTGCAATGTCACCTGGGGCCCTGGGAGAGGATGGGCAGTGTCTCAAAGGAAGAGTGAATTTCCCCCTGTAACAGTTCCGAATGGAGTTCAACAGGATGCCCTGCAAAGCTTTGAACGGACACAAATTCACGTTCACACATGACTTTCTATTAAAAGTCATAATACAGGGGCACCTGGGTGGCTCAGTCGGTTGAGTGACTGACTCTTGGTTTCAGCTCAGGTCACGATCTCAGGGTGGTGGGATGGAGCCTAGCTCAGCATGGAGGCTGCTGCTAGAGCGTCTCTATCCCTCTGCCCCTCCCCCAATGTGCAGGTGCTTGCATAGGTGTACCCAGGCTGGCTTGCTCTCACTCTCTCTCTCTAATAAATAATTAGATCTTAAAAAAATAAAAAAGGCATAACACAAAAGTCCACTATCTGTATAGATCAACCATGAACAATTGGAATTTGAAATTAAAAAGTAATACTATATTAAAAAAAAAGTAATACTATAGTCCAACATAATTCACAAAATACACGTAACACACATATGCCAGATGTAGGAAGCAACTGAAATTTTAAAATATGACCCTGTCAATTTGGATACAATTTTATTAATATTCTCAAGGTTTATCATAACAAACGTTTAACACAAATACGGTTGAAAAGACATAAATGCAGAGGCAGCAAATCAAAATTTAGGAAACTATCAGCTCAGACTTCTTGTTCATTCCCAGAGAAAAACAATGTTAGCTTCTCATACAGACTACCTTACTCTTTATTTTTCCTTGTCTTTTTAATAAGTAGCCAGACTTTTTAAAGTCCTCTCTTTTTGAAAATTAGTGGCTTGCTGGTAGGAGCTGAGGTCTCATTTCTCTAGGTTTGTAGCTCTGTTAAGAGGAAGTGTGGACATGGACACTCTGCT
The DNA here is from genome assembly GCF_020171115.1 of Neogale vison. Classification (NCBI taxonomy): domain Eukaryota; kingdom Metazoa; phylum Chordata; class Mammalia; order Carnivora; family Mustelidae; genus Neogale; species Neogale vison. The sequence goes on from NC_058091.1 coordinate 216,069,823, forward strand.
GAGTCCCCTGACTCCTTCCGTGAGACTGAAGGACTTCTCCCAGCTGATGGGGTGCTGGCCGCAGAAGGCGCTCTGCCACCTGCCCTCCTTAGAACTGAGAACTCTGGGGAAGAGTGCTGCCTGGACCGAGGCCTGGTCCCTTTGCTGGGTGGTGTTGCAACTAGTTGATGCAGCCATATAAAACCTGGCCTTCTTGCTTGGACTGGGGACAACTCTGCAGGGTCATTTCTACTCCCAGGATTCCCATGGGGCCATCTAAGTCTTCAGCTGAGAACACATCCCGGCTAAACTCCCTTTGCCCATCCTGCTTCCCTCTGTTTCCTGTCACAGGTGTTGATCTCAAGACAAGTGCAGTCCTTGGATCAGTGTCTGTCCATTTCCCAGCACAAACTTGACCCTGGGGGAGGGAGAGCATACGTCTTTCCTGGGCATTGGGCCCCTTGGCCACACTGACTCTACAGACCACAGCCTTGAAGTCCCTCTTAGAAATAAGGCGAGGAAGGAAAGCAGTGCCATTTTCCTCACACTGATTCAGGAAGTGGATCAAAGAACAAAGAAGACACTTGGAAGACTGGCAGGGAACACATCTGAAATTCGGGGGAGGGCTTTGGGGGAACCACAGGAGGCAGGATGGCAGCTGCTTAGCCCACTGTTTGGTCTAATCCCCTGAGCTGTCCTGTCCCTGGTACCATGGTCGCACTGTGTTAATTAAATCATTCTCATTAATTCAGCCCGAGTGTAAATTAGGAAGGAATGAAGATAAATTAGGTTTGAAGGCAGCTAATACATTTAACCCCATGCTGCTTATTTTGCAGCCTAACAAAATAATGTTGTTAAGGGAGATAACAAGGCCAAAGCCTTGGGCACAGCTTCTTAATAGCATTAAAAATGAGACCTTGGTTTGGTGTCACAAGGCAGAGGCAAAGACCAGCTCCCGGGGGCCTATGGGAATGGGTTAACATCTTGAGTCGGGTGGTGGTCACTGTCCCACACAGACCCGTAGCATTTCCTGACTTGTTTATGACTGAGACATCGACTATACGGATGCTTGTCCAGCTGGGTCACAGGTCTGTCTAGAGAGGCCTCCCTATACACATCCATGACTTGCTCACCTTCTCATCCTGTGAGGAGAGTGTAAGAATTACCTTTAGGCTTGCCTGAGAGATGCTGGGGTAATAACAGTTTGAGTTACTGGGATCAGAAATAGGCTAACTTGCAAATCACTTTCAGCTGTGAAATAAACATTAGAAACCGCACACAGGCCTGTGGTTCAAGCGGACCAGTGTGGTTTGTAGGAGGTCACTGCAAGCACACACATTTTCCCCAAAATGCAAGTTTAGTTCCTCTATCTCTCAGCAGGAAAATGTTTTCCACTTTTATACCCTCCGGAAGCTCATTTTCCCCCCTGCCTCATGTTGCTTATCTCCCTGAGGCAGATGAAGCCAATGTCTGCGGTCACTGAATGCAATTCAAGATTTCCCAAAGCTACAGCTTTTTTCCCCTCCTCTTTCTTGAAGCACAGAAAGACGGCAACATTAGGTAGAACAGAGGAAGAAAATGGCAAAAGCCAATGTCCAGAGGACCCCCCCTGTCCCTTAGCAGAGTCCCCAGCAAGGAGAAACAAACGTTACTGTCGCCAGGGTTAAGGACGCAGCAGTTTCCAGGTGGTGAAGATGCAACAGAACCAGATTGCCTGCTCCTAACTCAGCGGCCTCCTATGACAAAGTCCCGAGCCAACCAACTGAGCTGTGCACATGTTTTATTTCTCAGCATCATCTACCTACAGTTCCACGTAGATTTGCTAGGTGATGAAGTAAGAGAAAACTACTTCTCCTTAGTGAGAAAACGTGTTGATCTCTTCGTTTAAACAGAGCATTTCCCCCAGAGGAAGACACTGGCATCTAGTCTTCCAAAGCACCAGGGTTAGTTTGAGCCCACAACACCGACAAAGCCCTTCTAGGAGGCCCTGCCCTGATGGGCTTCCTCCCCACCTTGCCACAGGCTACAGAAACAGGCTTTTTTTTTTTTTTTTTTTTTAAAAAGACAGATGTGCCCTAGCTCCACATTCCCACCTCCCTTCTTTTCAGCACCCATTTCTGGAATCTACAGCGCTTGTTCTACCTTTCCTCTTCTTGGCTCCTTTTATCCACACCTCCTTCAGGAAGGGGGTGGACTTGCCTAGCTCCTCTCTTCACCTGGCCGGTCCCCAGATTCGCTGCACGTGATTCTCACCGTGAACCGATCCAACTGTCTCTGGCTTGTTAAGCAGTCTGGGGCTAAGAGTTTGCCTCAAAAATTAAAATACGAAACAGATTTGTAAAGGCTCACGGTGAGGCGGACGAGTTAATGCTAACAAAGGACTTCAGAGGGCACTGTCTTTCTTTGCTTTCAAGGAGCGAAATTTCTCAGCGCGTACCAGGAGGGAAGGCGGGGGCGGGGGGGGGCGGGGAGTGAGCTTAGAATATAGAAGAGTCTCGGCAGTGTCTGGACACGGGGAGCGCTAGGTGGAGGCTCCTCAGCCTGTTTGAATCATTTATCCATCTAGTGTTTAGAGGAAAGCTAGGAGGTGGGAGTGTCGGGGCAGGGAGAAAACCCTACGGTGGATCCCTACTTGAGGTGCTTGCAGAACCGAGCCTCTGCTAAGGGGCCGTGTGACAATTCACATCTCTCTGGGCTTCGGTTTCCTAACCTGCAAAAGGAGATGGCTCCTTTTGCCGGGGGGAGGGTGTGATCTCTACCGTTCCTTCATAGATTTTATTCCAAATATCTAATAAAAACCAAACAGGCGTTTTAGGTCCCAGGGGAGATACAGCTCTCAGTGCAAAGATCAAAAATGGCTTTGGTCAAGAGTGATCGCCATGCGAGATGATTTTTCGGATCGCCCTCCTTTCCCCAGGCACGCGGCGCTTCAGACCCATGTGCTGGGCCATTTCTTTGCTGAACTCCAAACTAACACAACAGAGCGATAAAGACAGGAAGGGCCCAGTCCAGAGGATGACTGAGCTCTGTCGCCAGGGAGAGGGGGCGGCGGGGCCGCTCCTTTGAGGAGCTCGCTTTGAATCAAGCGCGGGCCGCGATTGGCTGCGAAGCACGTGGTGTGCGCCCCGCGGGACAGCGCCGCGCCGCTGGTGCTCCCCGCGCGGTGGGGCAGAGTCCGGCCGCGGGTGCCGCACCCGCTGAGACGGGGAGGCAGGACGCAGGGGAAATGTCAGGGGCTCGAGTCTGTCTGCCCCCGCCGGCGAGAAGACCGAGGGCCCGGCCCTGCCCAACCTGCAGTGTCCCCGCAGTGACCAAATTCATGCCCCTGCCCTTGCCCCTCTCCTCGCTCCAGGTGTTGCGCCCAGGGCGCGTGCGGCGGACCCCCAGCTCGCCCCTCGCTCCCCTATCCTAAGCATCTCGCGGATTCCGGCACCGCGTAGCGCGCGCCGGGCGCCTCCACTGCCAAGGGTCTCTGAGCTCCGGGACTGTCCTTTAACCGTGCTGAGCCGGAGAGGCGCAGGCACTCAGACCTGGTGAAACTTGCTCTACTCGCGATCCCTGAAGACTGCAGCTGCTAGTGGCTTAAGCACGGTGTCCGCTTTGTCTCTTTCCACTCTCCGCAGCCCCCCTCCCCCGCTTCCTCTCTCGATTAACTCCCCCGACACGCTCCTCTCCAGCTCTTCCCCGTCGCCGCCTCCTCCTCCTCCTCCTTCTCCTCCTCCTCGGCGGGCGGCATTCATGCGCTTCCTCCCTCCTTCCCCGGGTGTCACTCTGCATCCGCAACGTCTCCTCCCCCCTCCCCTCCCGCCGCGCCGCGCCGCTTATAGCCCGGCCCGCGGCCGCTGGGCTCAGACTGCTTGGGCAGCCAGAGGGGAGGCGGCGCGGCGGTGTCGCTGCGGAGACCGAGTCCAGACGCCAGGCGGCCGCCGGCGCGCACGAGCGCTTTCTAGCTCCCTCCCCGGAGTGCCCGGCCCGCCTCCCTGCGCGGCGCCGGCGGCCAAAGGCTCGCTTTCTTTACCTGAGACGCGTTCCGGGAGACGCTCCGCGGGTAGCGAGCGGAGTCCGCGGCGTGGGGGTCGCGAGGCGCTGTCCTCTCCCCGGTGGGCGCCCCATGCGCGCTCCTTTCGCCCAGGCAGTCGCCGCCGCTCTCCGGGGCTGAGACGTCCGCCTTATCGCCTCCCGCGCGGTGACCTAGGCGAGAACGCAGCTGGTCGTGCCTGACGCCGGTCGACGCCGCCGTAAGTTTCCCCCGCTGACCCGGACCTGTTGCGGCCGCCGCGGCTAACCTCCGCCGCTCGGCCTGCGGGGGTGTGTTCGCCCCGGAGTCCGGAACTCCGACTTGGGCGGAGGTCGGAGAACTGTTCTCCGGGCGGAGACCTCGGTGGCCGCCGCTGCCCTCCCGCATCGTGCAGACGCTGGCGGTCGCCGGAGGGATCTCCTCTCGTCCGGCTCGCCGGCTCCCGGGCAAGCTTTGGGGATTCAGGGAGCCGAGCCGGAGGGATCAGTCTCCGTCCTCCGCCCAAAGCGGCGCTTCACTGCGGGTGGCTGTCGCTCTGCCTCGCACTTCGCAGCCTCCAAGGCCGGGCGCCCGGGATTGTCGGCCCACGTTGCACCCCACCCGGCACAGGGGCGCGCCGGAGCCCCGAGCACACACGCTTCGTGAGGGCACGTTCACGGCGGCGGGAATGTCTGTGGGGAATGAATGAAAACTATGAAAAATCAGTTTCTTCTCGTGCAAGTATTTGGCCTTTAGTGTGACACTATGAGTTTCAAAGGACAGGAATGGGTGGGCGTGGTGGAGACGAACCTTGAAACTTGTTGGGCATGTAATTCGGTGTTGGCCGCACAGGTATGGCCAGCGTGTTGAAGAGCGTTGCAAGTGTTACAGAGGGCTGTATGGTTAGCTGGTTTTCTTGTTAACAGTGCCTTTCTAATGTCCTTCCACTGTTATCAGTAAGGTAAGTTCTCCAGAAAGTCTGCCTCGTTTCTCCGTTGAGACCAGGTTGAAAATGTTAAGATGTGACTGGAAGCAAAGTATTGGCAGCAGGACTTGAGTAAGGAGCATTAAGTGAACTGAAGTTACTGTAGCGAGAAGCCGGTTTGATGCTCACTGTAATAGCAGCCCTTTCTCTGTCTTCTTCATATACACAGGTTAAGTATACATGTGCTTTTTTTTTTTTTCCCTTTTCTTTTTTGGCTACTTGCTTGGCATACAGATATTTCTGTGGGGGCTTAAAAAATGCCAGAAGGGTGATTCATTTTATTTATTTATTTTTTTAAAAAAGATTTTTATTTATTTATTTTGAGAGAGAGGGAGAGAGAGACAAAGTGAGAGAGAGCATGAGAGGGAACGTCAGAGGGTGAAGCAGACTCCCCATGGAGCTGGGAGCCCAATGTGGGACTTGATCCCAGGACTCTGGAACCAGGACCTGAGCCGAAGGCAGTTGCTTAACCAATTGAGCCACCCAGGTGCCCCGGGTGATTCTTTTTAGAAGGTGTGTTTAGTGACTGTATAAATGGCTTCTGCTGATATTTTGATGTTTGCATAGTTTTAAACAAGAAAGCAAGTCGTTTCCCTTGGGTCTTTAGGTTTACCTTTTATTTTAAGCAAGTACTGCTGTAGGAATTTGGGTTTTGCCTGTGACATGCTTCTCCATCTGGGTGGTATCTAAGATGACAGGCTAGCATCTTCCTTCTGGTTTTGTGGGCCAGGCTGGAAAAACGAGGAAGCATAAACACAGGAGGCATAGGGATGCAGGTCCTATATCCTCAGGTCTTCAAAACAAACCGTTTCCTTACATGTAAGCCTCAGTGTGAATGTTGTTTTACCCTGTCTGGCATCTAAGGCACAGGGAAACATGTTCTGGGTCCCAGTGTGATTCAGTGTGCCAGGCACTGTGGTGTCCTGTACCTGGTGCAGGGAGCCTCATTCTTTAGCCTGAGAGAAGGCAGCCTTTAAGGGTGCTTTGGAAGCATTAGCTTAAAAAAGAAAGCAGAACTACTCATTTGGCATGTTGGCAAGTTTCTATATGAGGTATCACAGTGTTCACAGCATCTTTTGAGGTTTAAGCTTAAAACCTTCCTCAAAATACTTCAGCATCAGGTATGCTGATCTGTGTTCTAAGCATTTGGAGACCTGGTGCATTCACATAGGTGGAGCTGGTGGTTCTCCGGAGCACTGGGCATGGTTCATGGTTCGGGTGGACTAGACTGGCTTGGCTTGAGGTAAGGGTGATGGGGGGGCCACCTTACTGTTTGTCCTGTCTTCAAGTTGCTATGGACACTAAAGCTGTCTTCCTAACATCAGAGCCCTAGAACATTGTTACTGTCTTCCACTAAGCCCTGTTTACGCTAGTGAAAAGTTACATTCCAAAAGAAAAAAAAACAAGTTGCATCACCTAATGCTCTGTGGCCCATGTGTCTGGGGCCCAGTTGGCACCTGCCTTTGTTGTGAACTGTGCTGTGCCACAGCTGGTCAGGAAGGGCTGCTTGGTAGCTAGCCCCGGAATCCATGTAAAATCGCTCCTTTGAGTCTATTAGCAATTACTGCACTATACACTAAAAAAATATATGTCTGAAGGGTGGAAGGAAACGAGGCAGCGGTAGGTTTCAGCTGCCTGTAAAAACTAGCTGTTCTGTGTTTTGAAACAGATACTGTAACTTACACAGTTGTTTACCCTCCTGGCCTAAACAGCTTCCTTAGGAATCCTTTGACAGGCAGGTTCTTAGAGGCTTTAGTCTTTTGAAGTAACAGAAGGATAGGGTTAACAAAGAAAAAAGAAAAGCATGTGATCCAGTTTTTGAAGATAGGTGATAGGTATGTCCTATGTTTTTAACCTGTGGTTTACTTACCGAAGAAAGCCCAAGACAGCATTAGATTTTGCTATAATTTCAAAAGTACTTTAGTCAGCAAATAAATTCCAGGGTGGCCCTAAATTTACAGTGGCTGGCAACACACACGCACACGCACATATGCACATAGGTGTGAGTGCTTTTGATTTACATAAAGCAGGGTTTGCATTTTGAACTTCTTCTATGCACATGCCAGTGTTTGCAGGTACACAAGAACGGTCCTGGTCCTGCACGGTAGAAGCGAAAGAGAGGGATGGATAGATCCTTTGTTCTTGCAACCAGTTTTCCAAGAATTGATATAAAGCAGGAAGAACAGAAAAATAGCAGTGATGACTATGCTACTCAAAATAGTCTTCCTTTTATGTGTGCAAATCCTTGTTTTGGAAACTGTCCAGAGCAAGAAAGATAGGTGGTGACTACGACCAGAATCTGTTCTGTGTTTCCACAAAAGCCTGCTGATCAATATATGGTAATGTTCATACTAGTGCCTTTTGAGGACTCTGGCGTGGTAGAATTTTCTGGTTACAAGTCATTTGTGACATTTCAGTCAAGACCTGATTATGGAAGAAGATGGCCTAAGCCTATGATTTTAAGGTTCCATTGCCCATTTACTGTGATACACAGGGAGAGTGGATCTTACTAAAGGAATTCCTAATGGAATTAATTAGTAGGTATTTGTTTTACACATGGCTTTATGTTGCATGGGACATAAAAGCTGGTGCCCGGCCTGGCGTTACGAGACCTGGAAGCCCGGCATTTTAAGTGGCCCGCAGTGAATCAGCTGGACAAGGGCAGGGAGCTGTGAGAGTGAGACCTCCCTCCTCTTGGGATTTGCTGGTTTACATTCTCAAGGACTTCAATATCCTGGAAGTTGGCAGTCAGGTTTTCCAAGATGAACCTGCTTGCAAGCAGCGATTTCTTTTCTTTTCTTTTTTTTTAAAAAACCAAGTTTAAATAGCTCAGCAGTGTTACAGTGAATGCCTTTCCTTATAGGTGCTTGTCTCTGACTTTGTACAGGCACGGCTATCCATTATTCCGAGCGGTAGGCGGCAAAGTGTTCTGCTTTTTCTGTTCACAGCAATTTGTTTGGCTTTGTTCTGCCGTTCTGAACATCAGGAGCATCAGTTCAATGGTTTGTTTTGTTTTGTTTTTGTTTCAGGAGTGGAAACAAAATGTCAGTCAGTGTGCATGAGAACCGCAAGTCCAGGGCCAGCAGTGGCTCCATTAACATCTACCTGTTTCACAAGTCTTCCTATGCCGACAGTGTCCTCACGCACTTGAACCTTTTACGTCAGCAGCGCCTCTTCACGGATGTCCTTCTCCATGCTGGGAACAGGACCTTCCCCTGTCACCGGGCAGTGTTGGCTGCATGTAGCCGCTACTTTGAAGCCATGTTCAGTGGCGGTCTGAAAGAGAGCCAGGACAGTGAGGTCAACTTCGACAACTCCATCCACCCCGAAGTTCTGGAGCTGCTGCTCGACTATGCGTACTCCTCCCGGGTCATCATCAATGAAGAAAACGCAGAATCGCTTCTGGAAGCTGGCGACATGCTGGAGTTTCAGGACATCCGGGATGCGTGCGCGGAGTTCCTGGAAAAGAATCTGCATCCCACCAACTGCCTGGGCATGCTGCTGCTCTCCGACGCACACCAGTGCACGAAGCTGTACGAGCTGTCCTGGAGAATGTGTCTCAGCAATTTCCAGACCATCAGGAAGAACGAAGATTTCCTCCAGCTGCCCCAGGACATGGTAGTGCAACTCTTGTCCAGTGAAGAGCTGGAGACAGAAGATGAAAGGCTTGTGTACGAGTCTGCAATTAACTGGATCAGCTACGACCTGAAGAAGCGCTATTGCTACCTCCCAGAGCTGTTGCAGACAGTGAGGCTGGCTCTCCTGCCAGCCATTTATCTCATGGAGAACGTGGCCATGGAGGAACTCATTACCAAGCAGAGAAAGAGCAAGGAGATCGTGGAAGAGGCCATCAGGTGCAAACTAAAAATCCTGCAGAATGATGGCGTGGTAACCAGCCTCTGTGCCCGGCCTCGGAAGACTGGCCATGCTCTCTTCCTCTTGGGTGGGCAGACCTTCATGTGCGACAAGCTGTATCTGGTAGACCAGAAGGCCAAAGAGATCATTCCCAAGGCTGACATCCCCAGCCCAAGAAAAGAGTTCAGTGCATGTGCAATTGGCTGCAAAGTGTACATTACCGGGGGGCGGGGGTCTGAAAACGGAGTCTCAAAAGATGTCTGGGTTTATGATACCCTGCATGAAGAGTGGTCCAAAGCTGCCCCCATGCTGGTGGCCAGGTTCGGCCACGGCTCTGCTGAACTGAAGCACTGCCTGTATGTGGTTGGGGGGCACACAGCTGCAACGGGCTGTCTCCCAGCCTCCCCCTCAGTCTCCCTAAAGCAAGTAGAACACTATGACCCCACGACCAACAAATGGACCATGGTGGCCCCCCTCAGAGAAGGCGTTAGCAATGCGGCCGTGGTGAGCGCCAAGCTCAAGCTGTTTGCTTTCGGAGGTACCAGCGTCAGTCATGACAAGCTTCCTAAGGTTCAGTGTTACGATCAGTGCGAGAACAGGTGGACAGTCCCAGCCACCTGTCCCCAGCCCTGGCGTTACACAGCGGCAGCGGTGCTGGGGAACCAGATTTTTATTATGGGGGGAGACACGGAGTTCTCCGCCTGCTCTGCTTACAAATTCAACAGTGAGACTTACCAGTGGACCAAGGTGGGAGATGTGACAGCCAAGCGCATGAGCTGTCATGCCGTGGCGTCCGGAAACAAGCTCTATGTGGTAGGCGGGTACTTCGGCATTCAGCGCTGCAAAACTTTGGACTGTTACGACCCGACATTAGATGTGTGGAACAGCATCACCACAGTCCCATACTCGCTGATTCCTACCGCATTTGTCAGCACCTGGAAGCATCTGCCTTCTTAGACGGCCGTACCTCGTCGAGAAGGGGAGCGTGAGGTAAGAAGTCAGTGTGGCCAGAAGTAGGCGTGTCATTAAGCTACCTGTGGAGACCGAGATGTGATCATTGTAACTCAGCCCGTAGAAGTAGGTCCACAGAATCTTTAAGAGAATTTGCACCCTAGAACTGAGCACACTTGTGTTGCCCACAGCTGCAACCTCCCCACCCCTCAGAAAAGCCAGCGGTTCTCAGCCTGGACTGATCCTCCTGCTCCCCTCCAAGAGCTTTTCAAATTTGGCCCATCCCAGAGATTTGATTTCATTTGGTCGGGGTGGGTCCCAGGCATATCAGCATGTTTAGGAAGCTTTCTAGTGATTCAGATAGGACAGCCAAGTGGAGAACCCCTACCGGGGGTTAATGATGCCAGCTAATGTTGACGGAGCCCTCCCTGCCTGCCTGGAGCCGGGCCACATGTCTCACACGGATCATTTCATGTGATCCTGACAACAGCCTCGTGAGATATCATTACTAGAGCATTTTATAGATGAAAACAACTGATATACACAGAGGTTAAGTCAGTTGCCCAAGTCATGGGGCTTTGGAGGTGGAAGAGTTGGTCAAGAAATCAACCTAGGCACTGGAGCTTCGGGTTGAACTGCTCCTTAAGAAACCAGAGAGCCTCATATCCATCTCAGCCCAGGAGATAATTTATTGATATTCAAATTTAGATCCCTCCAACCCTTTCTGAAATGAAGTAGGGTGTAAAAAACTGAAAGCTTGGGTGCCTGGGTGGCTCAGTGGGTTAAAGCATCTGCCTTCGCCTCAGGTCACGATCCCAGGGTCCTGGGATCGAGCGCCGCATCGGGCTCTCTGCTCGACAGGAGCCTGCTTCCTCCTCTCTCTCTCTGCCTACTTGTGATCTCTGCCTGTCAAATTAAAAAAACAAAAACAAAAACAAAAACTGAAAGCTTAAGTTTACCCCTGGTTTGTTCCCTCCCAGATTCTTTATTGCATATTTAAAAATTTTTTCCTGGGGCGGGGGGGAAGGCCCCTTTTCAGACATTGACTAACCAACCTCAGAGTGAAATCAAGGTCTTTCCTTGTAAAAGTTGCACCTGCATTGTATAAATTTGTCAGATGCGTGGCATGCTGAGACCTCTAGACGGCCTTCCACTGCAGCCTTTCAGAGTTAATCAGACAGGCTGACCCTATTGTCAGGGCTAACAAAAGTTGTCTTTCTGTGTCATATATCTGAGTCCATAATGGTCACCTTGTGTACTTACGAGTATATAATACTCTTGGCTCAAATAATTAATAGGCCCACACAGTTCAGTGTTTGCGAAGCTAATGGTGCTTTGCTGCCCTTAAGCATCTTTAGTATTGGCTCCAGGAACCACTTACGCGTTTCTGAGTGTAGCACAGGGCACGTGGAATGTGTTGGTTTGTTTTGGTTGGTAATGCATGGGCTTATTACTAATAAAAAGAGAATAAAATGAAAACTCGGGTTTTGGAGGAAGTACCATGAAAACTTGCTCATTACCTGGAAACTTTGACTATTTTCCTTAGTTCACATTCTCAAAGAGGATTTTCAGAGGGGAAAAAAAGAAATCTAGGGGTCTTTGTGAGCTAAGCAAAGAGGGATTTTGACACATTTGTCTTGTCTTTCCACCTTTCTTACAGCTCCTTTTCAAACACCGCTGAAGTTGGCCTCACTGTTATGATTCATCTTTCTGGTTTTTTCATTGGTTCAGTTGTCTCCTCTAGCCTCTAACAGTTAGTACGGTTCTTGGTAATAGAATGTAACCTTGGAATGAAACTCCCTCAAAGGAGCTGGAACAGTCAGAAACCTCCTGTGGGGAGCGACCAGGCTGACAGTGTCCCACACCAAACTGGTTTTTGCAGCCTTGCTGGCATCTCAGTAATCCTGAGTAAACAAATGCTCTGAACGTGGTTATTTCATCTGCGATATGAGTGTGTGACTCACCTCTAAAGCAGGTTTAAAGAACCTTCTGGGCAAAAGCATCAATTAAGAGCACACTGAATTTGGTGTTAGCCCAGAACTGACTGTATTTGCATAGGAGAGCCTGAAAAATTGCCAGTGATGGTGGTGGTACCTCAGAATGGTCACTGGCAGATGGGCTGGCCCCTTTGGAGCAAGGTAAGGAAGCAGAGGCAGGAAGAGACCACATGTGCATTCTGGTTCGGGGTTCGAAACTGTGGACTCTGGACCATCCTGGACTTCAGATCTGTCCTTTGTCCAATGACTGATTTAAATCTGGCTTCTCTGAGCTCAGTCCTGGTTCAGACTTGGGTGAATTGATAGATGAGGGGAGAAAGGGGGAGAAAAGTACCTTGCTCTGAGGTTTCTTTTCTCCTCCATTGGAGACCCCAGCCAGCCACGGAATTAGCTCTGTGTGTGGCAGGAAAGTGAGGCTTCTTTGATTATCATCTGCTTGTTATCTTCGTTCTTCATTGTTGGTGCCTCCTTTGGCAGCCCAGAGGATGTTGGCAAACACTTGAATTCGCCCTGTCCTGGGTGTTTGAACCTAATCGCACACTTCCGGTCCCTGGGAACCGAGCAAATAAAGTGTTAGGTCACATGGGAAACACCACCTCCCGCCCTGGGTGCCGCCTGCCAGTGGAACACAGAGCAACGGAATTCGACCGACCGGCCGGTTTGCCTTCACAAAGGGTGGGGTGGTTCTGATCAAAGCCTGTCTTGCGGTTTCTGATAGGGAGCATGTTGGTTTAAGTTTCCAGAGTTTTCTACACACAAGAGAGTGTTAAAACACTTCAGCGGGATAGAGTGACTTTAAAAGAGGAGCTGTGCAGGTATTGGCCCTAAGCTGCGGAACCTTCCGGGACGTCTCTTTGATCTCGAAATGTAGGTGCTAACCGAATTAATATGGTGTTAACAAGAAGTTTCCTTAAGGTCTAAAAGCTCATTCACCAGGGGGATTTTAACTGTCTCCTGCTGCTCTGTCAGTGGGTGGGAAGGACAGAAAGGAAATTACTTTTGATTACTCTCCCATTTTCATGGCGCTGTGTGGCCCCAACCTGACAGCACTTGGATCTCAGATGTGCCTGTTTCTTCCCCTAGAGTTTGTCTGTGTTTCTTTCTTTCTTTCTTTTTCCTGTTTGTGTATGTACCATCACGAAATTTCATATTATTACAATTACAAAATGCATTCTTTTGGCCTAATGTTGATATATAGGTTCCCGGGAGGTGGGGGTGGGAGAGTGACACTGTAGTCTAAGGAATGCCTTGCAAGCTTGAATCACGGTTCAGAAACTGCCAAAAGAAACAACTAATGAAATGAATCAGACTTCTGGACACACAAAAGCGAGAAGAATTCAATGCAAGTAACAAGCGGCCCCTCCTGAATTCCCTTTGTCTCCACTTAGAGTTAGCAGCAGGGATGAGATTCCTACACTAGGGCTGGAAATGTGCTCTAGGAACAGATAGGGTGATTGCTGGAGAGACAGGCTCTCTGCAGAATTTCCCTGTATCAAAAATAGACCCACAGAAGGGAAGGGTGGGTCGCGTGGGGAAACACCCACTCCCGTGAAATGTGCAGGCTTTGTGGTTAGAGCACCTTGAATTTCTATTCATGCTCGATGTCGGCGGATTCTGCAGATAATAACTGCGTACCATAGCTGGCGTCTCCCAAGTACGGACTGATGAACTTGGAGAATAAACTCTCTAGCCTTGGGCCGTGGAGGCCTGCGATGTTGTCGTGTGAAAGGAAGCAAGACTGATTTCTGCCATAATGAATAGCAGAGATGCATTTCGATAAGAGGATTAATATATCTGCCTTCTATATGGTGAATAAATTGGCTTTGGAGTCCTTTATGGTAAATGGGCCAAAGAGGTTTTGCACAGGAATCTTGTTTTGACCCTCCAGTGATTGCTTCCCAGTGGTTCTATTTAACCACAATGAAGGATGAATGTTGGCAGCAGAAGGTGACAACTCCTAGCAGCACCTAGACGTAGAAGTTTGCATTTGCATGTATATATGTATATGTATATATATGTGTGTGGAGAGAGAGAGAGAGATTGAAGGTTTAGTAGAGCAATGAAGATTTTTTCTTTGGACACCATTTCTGTGGAGCCAATCATCTCTATCTGTGCACGCACATGGATGCCCTTAATTTTTGCACACTTGCTACTAAACGTGTAATTAAGATTTTTAGAAGCATTATTGACCAGCTCTGTCCTGATTTTAATTTTCTTTTTTTAAATTTCAAGGCTATTAATGAGTCTTTTTTTTCCCTCTGTTTTAGCTCGCTCCATCACTTGGTGACACAAAATGAGCTTTCTCCTTTGGAGAGGCCGAATTTAATGAAGAGAGAGAAAAGAAGGAAAAGAAGTTGCTACAAGACTCCTGATACAATGCATTGCACCTTGTAAATTCTCTAACTGGACATGAAGGAGGGGGTGGGGGAGGGGGCGGGATTTTCAGTGCAAGTAGCACATGGTTTAAATATGAATGAACGAACCTGTGATCTAGTCCTTGTCTTGTAATTGTGGATTAATGTCAGCGTTAATCAGCCCCTCAAAGGGAGAGAAAAGCCGGCCCTTTTCCCTTGCTGTACCATATTCAGCATTTGATTTCCATGGGCTCCACCATTTATGTGTAAAATTTGAAATGGTTGTCACCTCTCTGAGGAGCAAGCCCGAAGCCTGCACACCAGCTGCTGTTGGAGATTGAAAGCCCAACTGTGGGGCCAGGCGGGAAGCTGGCTTGGCTGGCCACAGAGTGAGGACTGCTGGACTCTCCACTAATCTCTGAGGGGTTGAGCTCCCCAGGAAGGTTCTGAACAATGGGGACGTTGTTGGTAGGCGTTTGGTAGATGTTCTTTTCTATTTATAAGTGACTTTAAACTTTCCCTTGGCTGTTAAGAAATTTGTCATAGATTTAGCTATTTATTGTTTGACGCCTGCATGCTGAAACGATGCTTACGATTGTCTTCACGTGTATGGGTGTGTGAATGGTTGTATGTTTTGCACAATTTTGTGGCTGTTGTGAAGTGCTTTGCTGCACAAAAATGAAAACTTGGGTGTTAAAATTTGGAGCATAACTGGAGGGTGGGTTGGGAAGGGGGGATTTTGTAAATGTCAAGGCAGGGAAGGAGTACAAGACAGAAACAGATTATATCCTAGAGGTAGAGAAAGCATGGAGGTCACTTTTCTTGGACTCACTAACTTGTAATGGGGTTTCATGGGGTCTGGTATGCTGATGGCTCATGGGGTGAGGGAAAGCTTCACTGCCCTGTTCCTGTCTGAGTCACACGCTTCAATCTCAGCTACTGAAATTCAGAAAGGACCAAGTCGCTTTGCAGTTCTTTTCTTTGTGTAATATCCTGAAATCCTGGAAAATTCTATGGAATAGTTCTGTATATAGGGCACAGGTTAAAGGCAGTGTCCAAAGTTTATTTATTTATTTATTACTCTGTGAGAATGCTTCGCCATACCCGCAGCTAACAGGAAAAAGCTGAGTTGTCACAGACGTCAATGAATTCACTCACCAGATTTGCTTGAACCCGGTGGATTCATTGTTCTCTCTTCTTGATGCACGATTTAGCAAGTATTAGGAGTTCTCCAAGACCATATTCACGTTGGGACAGTGTATACTTAGTGCTCCCCCTCGGGTAAGTCTCTAAGAAAGAACTCTTTGGTGCGCCAAAGTGACCCGTTTGGCCAGGAAACACCAAAGAATGATGAGCAGTGGCCCCTGTTGAGAGGTGTTCTGGGATCGTTGGGAATCTGTTGTGAATACATTCTTTGCTAGTTTGAGCGCTTGTTTCCTAACCGCGTGCCGTGATAGGTATTAGTGCTAGACTCCGTTAGCTGTTTGCTCAGAGGTGTCTGGGGAAGACCAGAGTTTGCAACTCAAACACCGCTTTCATCGATGTTTCTCACATTACCGTAGTTTAGAAAATAGGGCTTAAGACCGATAACAACCTTTTACATTGTGAGTGTGTTTGCGTTGTCTAGTGACAGATAAATCCTTAACATTTCTCTTTACCTGAATACTTTAGACTAATTGTACGTATCCATTCGTGCCATGAGTAAGTGGGCTATAGCTGGACCAAAATAAATGAGCCGTTGGAATAAAAGCATCACAATACTTTTCCAGCAGCCAGTCCCTCTCTCCTAGATGTGTTCTAAGCAATGCAAATGTCTGATCATACCCCGGCGGCATCGCGATGGCGTTATATTGTAGCAAAG
Source organism: Neogale vison (assembly GCF_020171115.1). Classification (NCBI taxonomy): domain Eukaryota; kingdom Metazoa; phylum Chordata; class Mammalia; order Carnivora; family Mustelidae; genus Neogale; species Neogale vison. The sequence continues at coordinate 216,085,802 of NC_058091.1, forward strand.
CTATGGCTCTCTAGTTTATAATGCAAATCTGCCGAGATGTGTGTGTGTCACTGCGTGACTTCTGAAAGCAGGGTGAATTTTCTGCAGCTGTTTCAAAGTTGTGGTCTGTCCTTGAATCCTCTATTAATTATTGTGTGCGAGCCAGAGGGAGCCGTGGTCAGGGTGGGCCCCCAGCCTGCAGGGAACTTTCTGGACTCCCGCTCTTTGAATTGATGTAGGCATTTGGGCTCACTACTTGACCATTCTCACCCTGTGAAACGTCCCCCACTTTGAAGCAAATACAATTCACAGCACAGTGCACACAAAAACCTTGGCATAAGACAGAGAAGGTTCTTCTTATTCTGTGGGCTGGTTGCTGTGGAAACAGATAACAAAGGGCAGCCTTCCACTTCTGGTATAATTGTGTAGCCCCCTTTTCTCTAGGCTTGACACCTGTCTGAATAAGAGTGATTAGAGCTGAATAATATCCCTCTCTTGGCTATTGAATATGTGGTTCACGTACAAAACTCTGTGTAAGTTGAAGTAAAGTGTTCATGTTCATATGTGCTTGTTTGCTACTACTACATTTTTGAGGTTTTGTAAAACTGTTATTTTTTTTTCACAATGTGAAACTGAAGGTCAAATAAATTATTAGAGATTTTCTCTTCATTGTGTGTGTGAGTCTTTATTTTTATACGACATAATTTAATCTGCCAAAAACTGGTGCCTTCTGTAGTTTAGTGAACATGAGGATCATTGCAGATATTTTCTGAACGTGTTTATCTCCCCATCTAGTCACATACATTCAGGAAAGCGGTTTTGCCTGTTGAATAATTAAAATTTTTGGCTGTGTAGGATGTTTCCTGAAGCAGTGTGGAACACCTCGGTTCTGAGTTATTCATAGCTTAGAATATAAAAAATCACATACGATGTGATGGTAAGACAGCACAGGTAGTATACAGAAGGAATTTAGTTTTTAGCATCCTTGTGTGGGTTATATTTTGAGAGGAAGCTGCGAGAGGAGGGGCAGGAGTGCAATCCCCTTTTCATCTGACATGCCTTAGCAATCATTGAAATACGTGGGAATCTATGCATATATTTTCCCTGTCGCGGCATAGAAAACCCCAAGTTTAACCCCTCTGATACACATAGCTCCTTCCAAGGTGAAAGCCACTGTCCTGGCTGGCCCAGGGTAAACATGATCACTTCCTGTCACAAGAAGATGCTCCTTTATCGCTTGGGTTGGGCCCCTTGCTCTTTTTTAATGCGTAGAGAGCAATGTCAGGCGTAGTCTTTTTTTTTGGATTGAAAATAAATACAACCTAATTAGAACTCTAGGAGAGCCCACAAGCAGACAGAATGCAATTACGGCCTTTGGACTTTGACCAAAATGCCAGAGCAGATGCCTCAGGTTTTATAGAAAGATCATCCAGTTCTGTGCTGGGTGAGTCTGGTCGAGTGCCAAGCACTTGGAAGTCTTCAGATCCCATAGGCACAGTGCTGATGCCCCATGGAGACCCCATTGAGGACACCATATACAGCACCATAGGACCAGGAAGAAAGGAAAGTTAGCAGCTAGGTTAGAGTTAGAAAGTTAGAGTTGACACATGGGATTCGGATGTTCAAAAAAGCCCTGATACTAATCTTAAGAAGGGTTGGAGGGGCGCCTGGGTGGCTCAGTGGGTTAAACCTCTGCCTTCGGCTCAGGTCATGATCCCAGGGTCCTGGGATGGAGTCCCATATCTGGCTCTCTGCTCAGTGGGGAGCCTGCTTCCTCCTCTCTCTCTCTCTGCCTTCAAATAAAATCTTAAAAAAAAGAAAAAAGAAAGAAAAAAAGAAGGGTTGGAAATATTTCCTAGAGAGATGATTGGAAATCTGCCTTTCAATCCCTGGAGTTCTTTTTATCATCTCACTTGGAACATGGAGACAGATTGGGGTAAAGAAGTTACTTCAAATCCTTAATTTTCGTTAATTTGGAAATTTCATTTCATTCCTACATTCCAATTACCCTAAATGGTGGAGGTATTGGTTTGGATTGCCTTGGGTTGCATGTAAGGGGAATCTGGCAACGAGAGGGGTTTAACCACAATGATGAAACTGCTGGGAAGCTGCCAGTCAGTGGTGGCACGGCTCCCCCACGAGGCCATGGAGGTCCGGGGCTGTGCCCGCTTTGCCACCTGGACATGGTCTTTGGTTCTCATGTCTGCTTTCATGGCTTTCAGGACAGCTGAAATGGGGACAGACTTAAAGGGGAATAAGTATGTGTCAGATGAAGCTCTTCCCTTCTCTTGGGACAGTAATAGTTTTCCCGAAAGGCCCACCTAGGAGATTTACACTTACCTATGGTTGGCCACTACCGGGTCATGTGACCTTCCATGGAACTAAGGGATACTGAGGAGAGGGCTATTTTCGTTGGGACACATTGTCACCCCACACAGAAATGTGATTTTGTTAGTGAGGATGAAAGGCAGGGTGGATGGATTGGAAACTGCACAGCATCTGTTCTGGTGGATAATCAAAGGGTAACTCTAAACCGTAGCCCCGTTGATTGAGTGATTACGATGTGCTGGGACTATGCTAAGGACATGCTTCACAATCATTTCTTAGTCCTCACAACAAAAGTTGGTAAATGCAGAGCTTTTTTTTTTTTTTTTTTTTTGACACACAGAGAGACACACGAGAGAGAGCGAGAGAGTGAGAGAAAGAGCCTGCACAAGCAGGGGGAGCAGCAGGCAGAGGCTGAGGGAGAAGCAGGTTTCCTGCTGATCAGGGACCCCCACGCGGGGCTCGATCCCAGGACCCTGGGATCTTGACCTGAGCCGAAAGCATGGGCTCAACCAATTGAATCACCAGGTGCCCCAATGCAGAGCTTTCTTAATATCTCCAAGCCTCAGCTCCTTCATTTATAAAATCCAGATTCATATTCTCTAATAGGAAGACTTAATAATACCATAAATTTAAGAGAAAGCACTAAGATCTGTGCCTGGCACATAGTAGGTTCTCACTGGTTTTCAACCATCGGTTTTTCAGTACTACTGGGAGAAATACCTCTGCTAAATCTGAGTGTCTGTTCCATGTAAGGGTTTGTGTTCAAGGTCTGGATGCCCATCACGTAATTCCGTCTTCATAGCAACCTTGATGGTAGGCACTGCTATTACCCTCGTTTTGTAGATGAAGAAACAGGTTTTAAGAGATTATCTAACTTGCCCAAGGGAGTGGTGGAGCCTGGGTTTTAAGGCATGCTCTCCAACCTGCTCCTCTCCATCCAGGAATGTGGAGGAGAAGTGATTCACAGGGCTGAGGCTGGCTGTGGCCAACCCAGGGCTCTTTGCGTCCACCATGTCCAGGAAGCCTTGACTTTAGAAGAGCCAAGGACTCTGCAGCTGGAGAGTGCTGCCCTCAGACCTGAGAACTAAAGAAGCACATTGGAAGGACTGTACATGTGACTCAAAATGTTCCTTGACGATGTGTTCTGAAGATAAGACTGTGGAGAATTTTTTTTTTTTTAAGATTTTTTAATTTATCCACTTGACAGAGAGAGATCACAAGTAGGCAGAGAGGCAGACAGAGAGAGGGGGGGGAAGCAGGCTCTCCGCTGAGCAGAGAGCCCTATGCGGGGCTTGATCCCAGGACCCCGGGATCACAACCTGAGCCGAAAGCAGAGGCTTTAACCCACAGAGCCACCCAGGCGCCCCGACTGTGGAGAATTTAAAAATAAATGCCCCTGCCTCCCCCAGTGGTCGTTATATTTGATAGTTCACTGAATTGCACAGGCTTATGCTATGTGTACTCTTCTACTTGTACAGCTTTTCTTTACTGAAAGACTGAATATACGACAGACAATAGCCAGAGCGTAACAGGAAGAGAACTCTGACCCGTGATCTGCAGCAACCAGTCCAGGAGACCAAAATCTATGGTGGCTGGCCTGCAATGACTTGTCAGACCTGTGGGAGTCAGACCACTCTCTCTAGCAACTGATTCAGCCCAACAATGACCCATGTAATAATTGGCTCAAAATGGCCAGGATTTTGGTTGATAATGGAAACCTTCCCTAATATTTGTCCTTGCTTCCAACCGAGGACCATCCAGAGACCATCCAGTGCGCCCCCCTAACCATCACATAGGATGCCCTACTTTTAATTAGCCCACCGACAGCTTCCCCACACCACCAGCCTCCAGTCCGGGCATCTCTGAAGCCTTCCCTTTTCTCCCCTATAAAGCTTTCCCACTCCTTAGTGTGCCCTTTGAGTATCTGCCAAAACACACTGCCAGTGGCTGACTCTTGCTAGAGTGAGCTCTGAATAAATAGCCTTTGCCTGCTCTCATGTGGCTGGTCTTTGTTTACATCCACAGACAAGTGTTTGTTCAGTAAAATAATTAAATATTTCAATAAAAAGGTTCATAAAAATGAAGTGGGGACCAATACTGTGGGTTCTGGGTAAACTGGGTGTTCAGAGGGAAGCGGTTTTATCCTGAATGTTGGAATAGAATGAAATGTGCACAATATGTAGAGTAGGAGAAAGATGAATTTTGAGTTAATGGGGTTGAGATTAGGGCATCTGGTTTGCCACAAGGAGAGCAGTTGCTTTGTTTGGGAATATTTTGAATAAAGCGAGAACACTTAAGTAACTTTTACAGCCATATTCACGGTGCACATGGATGTATGAATAAATGCAAACATTTAGCAGTTAATTCCTGGTCGTGCCTGTCACAAATCTTAAGTGCTTCGCCTGTCTGACACTTATTCAGACAAGCCATCTGTCCTGCATTTGAGTTTAATCATAGACAATGAATTTTAAAGCTCTGTTATTTGTCAGACATTGGACCACTAAGTTTAAGACCTAACTTGCAGAGGGAAAAAATGTATGCCGAGGCATGACTATGAATTAAAAGTAATTTGACTAAGTAAATTATAAATCTACCATAATCTTGTCCAGCTCCGTTTACAGCCCAGCTTGCTTTGTGACTCCAGGGGAACCAAAGGAGACAAAGTTTCTCTCTCTCTCTCATCTCTCTCTCCCTCTCTGGTCCTGTTTCCTTGGCAACCTAATCTTTATCTGATGAAAGATGGAGGTCTGCATCGAGGAAAGGCAGTTGGAATTTCAGCAAAGTCTCTCACTAATCTTTCTCCTGGTAGATTTCTGCCTTATCAAATGATTTGTTTTGTTACAAGAAGTTATTTTACACCCACCTTTTAGATGGCACTGGGGGGTTGTTTACTGGATATCCTGGAAGGGCTGAGAGAATGTTTCCACGTAACACTGTAACCACAAAGATGAAATCAGCCTCTTGGTGGACACAAACTAGGCACCTGCAAAGTGAGAACTAAAATGTCTCTTGGGGCACCTGGCTGTGAAGTCTGATCCTCAGGTTATGAGTTCAAGCCCCATGTTGGGCTCAGAGATTACTTCAAAACAAAACAAAACAAAACAAAAACAACAACAAAAAACCTCTCTGTCTCTGAGGTTCTAACTAATCCATACACAAGCTCTAAATTCCAAATACCCCTGTCCCTCTCAGTCACCCACGTACATTGTGGCAGAGGCATCGCTGCCAGGAGAACCATTTTGAAAGAATGAATCTTGGAATTTTGAAATCATTTGTACACTGTGAAGGAAAGGAAGGGAGCAAGAGGAAGAAGGTGGAGGACACCCTCAGGCGGACGTGTCTGGTGGGCGGTGGGCCACTTCACATCCCTTTCAGGGACTTCCTGAGAGTGCACGTGCTGAGCACACGGGTGGGCGTTAACCAACACCCTCTTTCAAAATGCAAACACCTCGGCCCCTTTGGGGGGCTGCTAGTCATTTACAGGTTTATATGAAGAGGGTCAGTCTGAAGGGTGGGCGTAGGTCGGGAGTGCTGACAAACTGTGTCAGGGAACCCCGGGCGGGGCCTCGCCTGAGTGGGACTCAGACACTGAGACACACCCAGGAGAACCCCAGGAGTTAGGAAGCCTGTAGGTGTAGTAGTAGTAGGTGGGAGAAGAATGAGAGAGGCAACATTTTATGCCCAAAATATTATGGTTGGGGAGGGATGAATAAGAAGAGCACAGAAAAATCTTAAGGCCGTGGAACTATTCTGTATGATGCTATGAAGGTAGATACCTGTCCTTATATGTTTGTCAAACCTCATAGGATGTCCATCGCCACAAGGGTGCGTGTCCCTTGCTCTGAACTACCAACTTACAACTCACACTGTCGGAGCCAACTCGCTCATCACTTAATGCCGGTCTATGTTTTGACCAATACCTATACATGAATATCTGTACTCACAGTGTAAATGCTGACTCTGACACTCTACTTCTGCCAACATTTTCCCTCCACAATACTTAGTGTTCAAAATTTAATTACTGTAATATATTTTAAATTTCCCTTTTCAGGTATTTGTCTGGAGCAGAAAACTAATTTTGGAAATGGCTGAATGGGTGTACAGATGCCCACGTGTTGGTGAGAAATTCATTTCCTCATTCATTGGTTTATTCGCTGGGAAAAAAATTAATTCCATTTGCTGGAAGTGCAGAAATGTTCAGAGAGAGAAACCAAACCTTATTCAGGAAGAAACATGGGTGTTTCAAAAAGTTTTACCAGAGCTGATTATAGATGGCTCGGAGGGAAATGGAATGTTTCTCTTGGATGTCAGTAGGTTGGCCTTGATGGCCAGTGCTAGGGCAGACCTCCCTGAACATTCTGTGAAGAGGCACCTTTCGGCCTCAGTATCCCTAAGGGTAGAGAAGTGTGGTGGGCTGTAGAGGCACAGTGGATGGGGTGGCTGTCCTTCCTTTCCAGCAAACTGGAAAGAAGGTTGTGAGGAGGAATTTATGTAAGACAGTGACTGTCTTTGCAATCACCAAAAGGCACTCATAGCTTCTCTTGCCCTCCAAGTATCATGATAAAGGCAGAGAACCATAGAGTCCTAAGTGTCTTGGTTGGCTTTGTTTGTGCTCAGACATGTGGCATTCAGTGTGTTCCTCAGGGTGATAGCTGTCATTAGTAGATCTTGTCTAACCTCTGAGGACAAGAGATGGGCATGCCTCCTCTCTCTTCATCACTGGGAGTGTAGGAGCTCTCCAAAACAGGGAGAAAAGGAGCTACCTTTGAGGCAGGGAAGGACTGCTACAGTTGTACCTGAAAACCAGGGGCCAGACGTTAGCCCTCCATGGGAAGCAAAAGGGAGAGAATTTGAGAGAGAGAGATCTGGTCATCTCTGCTCTCTCCAGGTTGGTTTATGCCCTGACAGCCCCGTTCACAGGGCACAGAAAGGCATGAGGGAGTTTATGATGGACGTAGCATTAGAATCTATAAGCTGTGGGACAGAACAGAACCCGCAAGGCAGGTAAGGTAAGAGAGTGGACAGACGGAGCAGCTCATTCGTGCCCAGCATGGAAGCGCCATCACCATGGGGCAACGGCAGCATTCAGAAGAGCACTCCATGTCCTTCCTTCCTCACGTCACACAGGTCGTGTGGTCTGAGCTGTCTCCCTGGCTTCTCTGGCCCTCTCCTTATTTGCCACAGTCTTTCTAGACATCTCTTGCTGGTCTATTCTCATCCTGACATCAGCCCTTGGATTTCCAAACCAATCCAAGAGGCTTACAGTTGAAGACTAAGATGGAAAACATTGCCCACCTATCATCCTGCCTGTCGGCCCTGTGATTTCCTGGGGACAGGACACGTTCAGGGGCAAGTGACAGATTTTTTGGAAGAGATTCGAAGGGCCCAGTGGCCCGGCTTTTAACATCTTCCTTGCAAAGGGCCGGTTTCTTCACTTTCTTTTTTATATGTGGGGAGATGATGAAACGTGTTTGAAAATGTCTTAGCATTTGGCCATGATCTGCCTGAGCATAGTGCTAGGATTGCTCTGTTCACAACTAAGCTGCAATTTTAGGCAGAATTTGCAGAGCATCTCAGCATTTAACAGCTCGAGAAAACTTGGCAGTGATTTCAGGCTGCATAACATCTGCTTATTTCATTTTGTTATAAGTCACCTGGGCAAAAACTTCCTCACTCTGGCCTGTAAATGAGCTCATCCCCAATTAGAACACTCCGGTTAGTAGCAGTAGCAATCGTCCCTGAGCCATCTATAACGAAGCCTTAAAGCTAATGGCACTTCTCTGTGCTTGCAAAACAAAACCATTATTTTTCTTCGTAGCTCAGATGGGTGATTTGGTAGTGTCTTACCAGCTCTAAAAGCTTATTCTCTGAGGAGGAAGTAGTGTTTTCTTAGTAGAAACTTTTTTTTTTTTTTAATCTGGAAATTTTGAACAAAATTATTTGGGAGCCATTTAATGTAGATTTTAAAATAATGTGGTTCTGTACCAGCCTAGCACTCTCTGATCATTTTTATTATTTTTTAAAAGCTTTTTTTGTTTATTTGTCAGAGAGTACAAGCTGGCAAAGTGGCAGGCAGAGGCAGGGGGAAAAGCAGGCTCCCCGCTGAGCAGAGAGCCCAATGCAGGGCTCCATCCTAGGACCCTGAGATCATCACCTGAGCCAAAGGCAGAGGCTTAACCCACCGAGCCACCCAGGCGCCCCCCCTCTCTGATCATTTTAAAAAGCATGACTATTGTATCTATTCAAGATTTTCCAATGGAGACCTTTGAGGACTGTTATTAAATAGGTACCAAGGATACTGAGCTCCACAGTTATTTTTCTTCCCATTTTCCTCCAGACGACTATAATGTTCCTCAGGAAAAGTATGCTGTTTGAATGCAACTGCAAGCATCTCCCTGCTTTAGAAGCGGTAGGAAGCCCAGGTTGGTCATCTTCAGTTTATTATGTATCCTGACCCCACACCAGATGTCCATCTTCAAGGTCAGCTCTCTGTTTCCAGTATACAGTTTTAGAGGAGGACCAAAGGACAGTGACTTGGAGAAGACAGCAACTGATGCCACTGTCTTGGCACTGTTGGCCAGGACAGAAAAGACCCTGCTAGCCTTCACGGCGGGCTGTTTTAGCGTCCTTTGGCCAGAGTCGACAGGGCAGGAAATGATGGAAATTCTCTGAGCTGGGGCCCAACCAAAAAGTTGGCTAAAAAGTTCCTTCTTAGCACTCTATGCTGGTTTTCTCTGAACTGGTTCTTTACGCTGAGACAAAACTCTCATAATATCATGGGATCAGAGCTGATCATCAGTCTGGGACTAGTAGTTGACCTTGAATCTTGACTCTGGGCCTGTGCTTAATTTTCTGTGGTGACAATGAAAGCTCATTAAAAAGCTGACACATTGTTTTCAGCCTTGAGCTCATCTCTGTGATTCACTTCAATGTCTGAAGGAAGGAGAAGAAACCAAATTAGTCACAGGAAAAAAAATAGAAGAAACTTTTGGGGGCCTCCCTTTTTATGTCATAAAATTATTTGTAACTTGAGAGTTATTAAATGATCCCACTAAGGGCCCCTTCTGTTGAAATGTTAACAGCAGGAGACAAGTTAAACCTACTCAGAGTGCTGTCCGTCACCCACTTGAAGTGTTACTGAGGAGCAAAAATCGATTCTTTGACAGCCACAGGCCTTGCTGCAAATTCATCCTTAGCATCGAACTGAAGGAGAAATGACAGCTGATGAAGAAGTTTTTTAAATGCAGAAAAAGTTGACTGGAGAGTTTTCGTGTTTCAACTTGATAAAAATATTTCCAAACTTTTTTTTTAAACCAAAATTAAAATATCTAAATAACTCGGGCTATTCTCTTTATGCCACAGTGCATAAAACTATATTTATTTAAGTAGTAATAAACACTCCGTTGTTATTTAACTGGCTAATCCTAATTCCAGATGGGAATATTTTCCAGGGAATTTGAAGAATCATTTTTTTGAGGTGAGGTTTAGGTCTCTGTGGGGCACCCATGATGGGAGGGTCTGCAGAAATACACCCAAGGCCCAGAGGAAAAAAGAAGAGAGCATGTTAGCTGGTCACTAGGAAGTAACCACCCAGCTTTTGAAAAACCAGATTCCTCCTTTAAGCCATTTATTATGTTACAAATTTTTGAAAGCCTTTAGGAATGACTTACGTTTAAAAGCTGATAAGCTAGAATTGTTTGAAATTTGAGACCCTAGAGGGGGAGTTCACCTTGATGGGTGCAGTTTTTGTGCTGGCCTCTAAAACTGTGTGATGGAAATGTAGTTGATCTTAATCCCATACAAGTTTGGCTTCTGATGAATGTGGTGCAGGGTCGATCATATTATACTTGTTAACCTGCAACTTGCATTTTTCTCTTAATATGCCATTCGGTTCTTTCCCTGTGAATATCACAGATGATATTCTCTGACATTCTGATTCAGAATCTTGTTCTCTCTTCCTGAAAGGGGATTGGACATTGGGACATTAGGAATAAGCCTCCTCAATCCCAGCTGCCTTGTAAACTCTTGCACTTTACTTCTAACTGCCTCGATTGGATCCTTTGCCAGTTTAGATCCAGGTTCCAAACACATTTGAATGGATGCAATCAGCAAATATATTCTCAGTGGCTTGGCTATGGACAGAACTTTACACACACACACACACACACACACACACACACACATTTATTTATTTGAGGGAAAAAGAGAGTGTGTGAGTGAGCACATAGTGGGGAGGGGCAGAGGGAGAGGGAGAGAAAGAATCTCAAGCAGACTCTGTGCTGAGCGAGGAGCCTGACGTGAGGCTCTGCTCTATCCGAGGACCTGAGCTGAAACCAAAAGTCTGACGCTAAATCGACTGCACCACCCAGGCATCCCCAGACAGAATTTCTTAATACAAACTCTCATAAGCTTTATTTTACAGAAGAGTCTGTTGGCAAAGTGCTCAGACCTCCAAGCCACTACTTGACACCTTTGCAATGCATTTGATGCCATTATTGTGGTGCGGGGCCTCAGTGCCGCTCAGCCTCTCCCAGGGATGTGCGAGGATCTCTGTGGAGCCCCTCTGTCATGGATGTAGGATATATGCCAGTGGTACCCAGGACAGAAGGAAATCAACGTGCAGAGTCTTTGCCTTGGTTAACTGGTAGACCGGGGGGAGTCTTCCTGCTTTTAACAGCAACATGGATATTTTTATAAACGTTTTCTCTGAAGTACAAATGACCTGATGAACAAAGAGATGAGCCGTTTTTTTTAAAATTCTATTTTTAGTTTTGAATTAAATGACTGTAATAAAAATGTACCCATTTGTTTCCTGATAGAATGAAAGTTGAGTGGATAAAAGCATTTCTTTCTTAAACTTATGTCTTTCTTGGGATCTAGGGCTTTTTTTTTTTAAATTGTGACAGGAAGTCTCTAAGTCACGAGAGGAAGGCAAGCAAACCCTGTGCTATAACAGGGACACCTGGCTTCATCTGATTTTCCTAGCTTGCAATTACATCAACCTCTGTCACTAGCTGCAGAATGGGTTCAATTATGCAGTGTCTTTAATCCGGAATATCTCTGGACTTGAGAAACATTATTGCTTTAATTATCACCACACCCCTAGGAGGAACCAGAGGTAGAAACTCTGACCAGCATCCCAGTATTACAGGGGAAGGAGTTAAAAGGAAGGGCTACCGAGTGACTAGACAGACAGCCTCTGAGGCCTGGAGGCAGCAAGCGTGCCGACTCCGAGGCGCTGGGTTCAGACTTATAGGTCCTGGTCTGTGTTTCTGTGTTGACTGTCCAGTGAGTAAGATAGTTGATGAGCCTGAGGCACGCTGAGGTAATACATCAACAATGGATTTGAATGGAGTCAAGAACTGGGTACATAATCCTCATTCTGGCTTTACTGACCCAAAAAGAACACTCTCCATGTACAAGGGAACACTAAGTAGCTTCAGTGGATTTTGAGTCACCGGTTTGGGGCAGCTTGGTCAGAAAGTTAGACCAAATGATTGTTCACTGGTCTTGCTTTTGAACTGTTCTCTGTAGTCCCTTAGGCCAGCAAAAGCTCACTCGAGAGCTCTCCCTCACCACCCCCCGCACACGCACACATACCCTCCAGCTCTGCTCTGGCTGTGTGGGTCTTTTTCAGTTGACAATTAAAGGAGGACCACAATTCTGTGATATTAAGAATTAAATTAAAACCATATTTCACCAAACAAACATCTCAGAGGACAGAGTGCCTGGTGCTACTGAACCAGCTTATTATCTTCCTGGGCAGCCGACATCTCTCAGAGCTCAAGAGGCACATGGGCTCTGGATGTGGAGGCAGCAGGAGAGTCGGAAGGTCAGGCCCTATTCAGTTGTGTCTGCGTCTCACATTTAGCAAGTACTTAGTGAGGGACACGTGGTATGGTGGGAGGACAATATGGCAGAAAGTACTGAAGTGCCATAATACTACATGGGACCACTCTTCTATTCATTATGTGTGAGAAGCAGTCAGTCAGATGTCCTATTGAGTGTCTGGTATTTGCAGTTTCTTTGGGGCAGGCAGTGTTCCTGCCGGGTAGGACAGGGTCTTAAGGTGGAGAAACCCTAAAGAGATCACCTAGTCCAGAGGTTCTCATGGCAATCAGACAGAGTTATTTTTTTTTTAAAGATTTTATTTATTTATTTGACAGACAGAGATCATAAGTAGGCAGAGAGGCAGGCAGAGAGAGAGGAGGAAGCAGGCTCCCTGCTGAGCAGAGAGCCCGACGCGGGGCTCGATCCCCGGACCCTGAGACCATGACCTGAGTTGAAGGCAGAGGCTTAACCCACTGAGCCACCCAGGCGCCCCAAATATTTTTTTTTTAAGATTTTATTTATTTATTTGGGAGAAAGAGAGAATGAGAGGGGAGAGATCAGAGGGAGAAGCAGACTCCCTGCTGAGCAGGGAGCCTGATGTGGGACTTGATCCCAGGACTCCACGATCATAACCCGAGTCCAAAGCTGTTGCTTAACCAACTGAGCCACTCAGGGGCCCTCACTACAAATATTTTATAATTTTTCTCTTTACTACCCTAAATTAAAATTGCCACCCAATATAGCACCCAATGTCCAAAAACCGTGATAATGCTCTGTATCAGCTTCCCCAGGAAACAGAAGCTGAGATGGCATCTGAAGGCAGGAGAAGTATATCCCATACACTCCTAGGATCGACACATGTAGTAGAGAGAAAGAAGCAGGATGGGGCTGAGGGAGAGGTGGGCCTGTGCCTGAAGGCAGTCTCACAAATGACACAGCAGATCCTACAGGGAGCTCTAGACTTGGGGTGATCCTGATGAATTGTGCCCAACCAAAGCCTTCCTAACACCCCTGCCCCCCCCCAGTGATGGTCAATGGATGCAGGTAGCTTCTAGAGAGGAGTCAGCCCCCTGGAGACCAGAGCCACTGGGAAGGGGTAGAGACACTCAGCTATGGGCTGTCCGCAGTCAACATTCTAGGAGCTGTGGAAGCCCTGAAGCAGAGACCTAGAGGGTGCTCCCAGGGTCTAGCACAAACTGTAATAGAAAGGAAAAACAATAGGAAAGTAATTCCTAATAAAAGCATATGTATTTCTCACATGAGGTAACTAAAAGATGTTGTGAAGTGTTCCGATAATTGCAACTGTTTATAATGAATTTGTTTGGGCTTAAGAGAAGACCGTACTCAACTGAATATAGCCAACACTTTCTCTTTATATCTGGCACCTGGAAATAAGGGCTAGGTGAGTATATATGTATCTATACTTGAATGGTGACAATTACGTATGCAGACTGATATGCTGTCCCTGGAAGGTGACTGAAAAGGTGATCGGTTCTTGGTAGAGTTCCTAACAAAACAAGTATTTATATACAGTGGTTGCATTCTTGGAAAATTCAATGTATATCAAAGCTATGAAAAATATATTTTGTATTTATATGCTAAATGAAGTAGCTATGAGGCTCAGATCATTTTATCAAGTTTGATGAGACATTTATTTGAACTTAGTGATGGATATGGGAAAATTCTTTGTCATGGGGACCATACCCCACACTTTCTAGGGTATTTACCACGTCTAGCCCCACCCACTAAATGCTAGTAGTGCTTCCAATCAAAAAATGCAAATTTCCATGCTTCCCCAAGGAGTCTCAGAGGAACTTGATTAGTCCTCTGCTTCTAGCCTAAACAGAATTGCTTTCCCTTCTCAAGGTGTTTTAAAGCAAGAGATCTGAGAACTCTGTTAAGTCCCTATTTCCACAAAGCAGTCCAAATTAAAGAGATTGTACAGCTCTGGGCACACCTGGGATCCCACAGCCTGGAGTACTTGCCCCCTAGCTCTCCCATCAGCCTTGAGATGTCACCCTCAAGTGTTTGAACCCCAACCAGATTGTCAAAGCCACAGTCTAGTTCATCTATAACTGACTGACTTAGTAGCAGCCAGGAAGGGTTGTGGGCCTCTAGGGTTTCCTTCACTTAGGAGGATTTTTATTGCCCACCCCTTGTTCCTCCATCACTTCTTGCTTTGGCAAAGCTGAATTTCAGGAGAAGACAGGGGATTCATGGGAGTAAGTAATCTGTCATACCTGCTTCTGTACAAGCAAGAGAAATGGTTATTTTCTCAGAAGCTTGATTTGGCCCTTAGTGGGGCAGGCTCTGTGTATTCCTTTCCTCCTACATCAAACAGTTGGCCCCCCCTGCAAACTCACCGAAGCAGCCTGTCTAAGGGAAAGGATGAGGAATGTCAGGACAAGGACCATGGAAATGGAATTAAAGATAAGGAGGGGGTGCCTGTGTGGCTCAGTGAATTAATCAGTGACTCTTGATTTCAGCTCAAGTCCTGATCTCAGGGTCATGAGAGCCAGTCCCATGTTGGGCTTTGCGCTGGGTGCGGAGCCTATTTGAGATTCTCTCTCCTTCTGCCCTGACCCTCCCCCTGTTCACACACCAGTACGCTCTCTCTCTAAGGAATAAAAAAAGAGAGAAGAAGATTTCCAGGCTGATTTGAAATATAAGACAACAGCAGCACCAACTGGGAAATTGAAAAGGGAAAACTTTAATATGAATTATTTTATGCAGACTGTTTTATGCTAATTCAGATGTTAAGACTTAATTGTAAAGTGCTTATGCAGCAAAACTGCTGATACCAGTGATGGTTCAGCCTGTATAAAGAATTACAAGGCTCTGGAAATGACTGCTGGAGCCTTACAGTAATTTGTATCCGGGAGAGTGGATGCGAAGGAGACGGACGTGTTTTATCTGTGCACCTGAATAACATACAGACAAGTGTTAGTCATTCGTTTATGAATATTTTCCATTACCACTCATCTCTCAACATATGGCAAACATTTTTTGCTGTTTTGTTCTGTCCCCTCTTCTGCAGGCTGCCGGAAACAGCTGGCATGTATCTTTTTATAATTTTGCCAATAACTTCTCTGATGCACTAGGTTTCTTTTTGTGATTAGAGAGAAAAATTATTGATCTTCTTAAAGACATTAGTTCATTGTTGCTGGAAGGCCAAGAGTGTTTTTTAAATGAATAATCAATCACACTGCTGATTCTACCTCAAAATACGAGCGTCTCAGGAATTTCTGAACAAATGCAATTTGACCTAAGTGCCATTCTCTACTCAAAGGACTGCAGTGTGATATTTTTTGAAATGATGGCATTACACCTTTGTGGACTTGACTCGTTCCATTTCATTAGAAAAAGTAGTGCTCAGAATGGATCACAGTTAATTGTAACAAAAACTTGTTAAAACTGACATGATGCAGCCTAGTCTCAGTTTTAGCTTGATTTTATGCAACTTTTCGTAGTTTTTTGAAACATAATAAAGGCAATTCTGAGTTTCTGAGCTTCACATTAGACTCAAAATGGACTATTCAAATGCCCATTCGAGAAGCAAGGCCATGACCTATGGTGGTACTGGTTGCATACTGAGTCCCTGCTCATGGCGATCTCTAGCGGAACCGGTATCTGTAGATGAACCTGGACTTGGTCCAAATGCCACATGCTTGTTACAAGGATGTTCTGTTACCCAAAACCCCCTCCCTATTTTGGTCCTTGACTTGCACTTAGATTCTTGGGAATATGGACTGAAATGGACAGATGCACCAATCGTCTAGTCCTTGAGATGATGGAAACTTTACCATTGGAACCCTCGCAAAGTAGGTTAAATCAAAACAGCTGAATAAGCATTGTAATCAGCCTGGGTGATACCATTTGTGATAAAATGAAGGAGACTCAAACTAATTCTGAAGGCAAGTACAAATGAAGATTCTAAAAGGATAGTTTCAGTGAAATTAACACATAGCCTTCTAAATATTTTTTAAAATTATGTGCTTGCCTTTTTAAAAAAATTCTCATTTCTTACTATTGTTATTTTATGTTCAATTTTCAGCTTCCTCTGCTTCTAAGGACAAGGATATCATACATAATTGTTACCTATAACTTAACCAGATATTTTATTGAATTGGTGACTAAAACAAAAGAAAGAAAATGAACTTTTATCCCCTTTTTTTGTCTCCACCCACACATTGTATACGAGTATAAAATATACAAACACACAAGCACCACATGTATCTTTTTAAGATAAGAAGGCAAGCTATAAGAATATAAGAAAAGATGTAAGTCTAGTAGAAAGAGACATCATAGAGTCTGTCTCAGAGTAGTTGAGTTTATTTGAAACATAAAGGAGCTGCATTTATTTTTTTAAAAAGACTATTTATTTGTCAGAGGGAGGGAAAGAGAGCGAGTGAGCACAAGCAGGGGGAGCCACAGGCAGAACAGACAGAGGGAGAAGCAGACTCCCTGCTGAGAAAGCAGCCTGATGCTGAGGAGTTAATCTAAGGACCTTGGGATCATGACCTGAGCTAAAGGCAGACACTTAACCAACTGAGCCACCCAGGCATTCCCCCAAAGGAGCTGCATTTAAACAGCATCTCAAGGGCACCTGGGTGGCTTGGTCGTTAAATGGCTGCCTTTGGCCCAGGTCATGATCCCAGGGTCCTGGGATTGAGCCCCACATGGGGGCTCAGTGGGAAGCCTGCTTTTCCCTTTTCCACTGCCCCGGCTCGTGTTCCTGCTCTCTCTGTGTCTCTCTGTCAAATAAATAAATAAATAAAATCTAAAAAAAAAAATACCATTTCAAATGGAAGTCATATTATGTGTCATGGTATAGAATTAATAGCAAAAAAAAAAAAAAAAGAGACGATTTTATATGTTAAAAAATTTTAGTGCAAAAATTGAGTGATTTTTTTCCCTCAAAAGCATAAAAGAGGACTACCTGAAAATGGACAAAGAACATGAATAGACAGCATATCAAGGATAAAATAAAACAAATAAAAAATATAGGAAGAAGATCAGTCACACATGAATGCAAATTAAAACATCTTTCCACCCCCCCACAACAAATTAGTAAAAAGTAAGACACAGAGAAAGGGAATGAGAGAGAACTGACAAAGGTGTGATAGGACAAGTGCTTTTATACATTGTCAATGGGAGTATTAGTTGACACAATATTGTAAGACATAATCTAGACTACAAATTTTACAAGTCCTTAAATGTTGATACCTTTGACCCAGTTATGTCACATTTAAGAGTCTTTACTATGGAAGTAATCCTCATTATCTTTAAAAAAAAAAAAGATTTATTTATTCACTTTTAGCAAGAGAAAGAGCAGGAGGAGGCGCAGAGGGAAGGAGAGAGAGAATGTCAAATAGACTCCATACCAAGGGTGGAGCCTGATGCAGGGTTCAATCCACAACCCCAAGATCACAAACCGAGCAGAAACCAAGTGTTGGGACACTCAACCAACTGAGACATCTGGGCACCTCAAAAGCAATCCTCATTAGTGATAAAAGATTTGCGTTAAAACCAATGCTCATCAGGCCCTAATGGTCCAGTGAAAGACTTGAGGACAGGGAACATGGTGTATCAACTCGATGGAACATTGTGCAGCCATTAAATGTCGTGTTTCCAAAAGTTATGTCATAACAGAAGAAGATTCCTGTTAGCATGTTAAAGAAAAATAAAACAGCTCTCCTGAAGATGAAAGGCATAGCATAGGAAGTATGGTTACTGGTCCTACGATCATATGTGGTGATGGATGGTGGTTCCACGAGGGTGAGCAAGGCATGGTACAGAGATGTGGATTCACTACATTGCATACCTGAGACTAATGTAACATTGTGTGTCAACTATGCTTCAATAAAAACAAAAATAAAACAGCCCTCAGAGTCACACATGGAGTATTAGATTAGTTATATTAAGAGGAAGAAAAGGGGTGCCTTGGGCAGCTCAGTCAGTTAAGCATCTGACTTAATTTCAGCTCCTGTCATGATCTCAGGGTCGTGAGATGGAGTCCTGCGTTGGTCTCCACACTAGGCATGGAGCCTGCTTAAAATTCTCTCTCCCTCTGTTCCTTGCGCCTTCTCTGTCTCTCAGAAGAATAAGGGGGGAGGAGAGAGAAGAGAAGGAGGAGGGAGAGAGGGATGAGGAAGGGGAGGGGGAGGGGGAGGAGGAGGAAGAAAAATAAAACCTAAAAATGATGAATAAGAAAAAATGGCTGAAAAAAAATAAACCCAAATATAAACTCTGGTTTTATTTAGATGATGAGACAGCCCATGTGTCACGTGTTTCCTTTTTCCCTACTTTTCTAATTTGCTTTCAAAAACAAAACCTACTTCAAAAACTACAAATATAAAAATTATTAATAGCACGTTACAATTATACACTAAGATAAGTAAATTGTGAGGCTCCTATTCTGGTGTCAGATGGGTGAAATTTCCAAAAATTCTCGATGTCGACGTGGTTTAAGCTGTGTCATTACTATAAAACATGATACACGAGAGTAATGATTATCTAGTTATCCTTTGCATATATGAACTTCCAAGGAAGAAGTTCATTCTGAATTACCCTTTATGGTCAACTGGAATGGTTCTGGGAACCCCCATTTATCCTGTGCTGCATGAGCTCAGTCTGACTCTGTCTTGTCCACCAGCCCCTCCTTCTTTGGCTTGCTCCTGTGTCCCCTTCTCTTGCCTAGGGAAGCCAGACTCCCAGATATCTTCCCAGAATGGATGCTAGAACAAGCCTCTTCCAGGCCATTCTGAGTTCTAATTTCTAGTGAGTCATTCTTGCCCTATGTCTACATAAAGGCCCAATTTCATCGGGTCTGATATTTCTCATTCTCTTAGAATTATGCTTGCAGCTACCAGTAACGCCAGGAGTTAGAACTAGAAAAATAAAAGGTATCTTAGTTACAGCAGGCCAGCTGCTCTGGGGATCTTCATGGTTTGGAGTGAGAGAGACAGTAAAAGAAAGGCATTAATAGCTTTGGAAACTCTTCTTGCATTGCTTGCCTGGAAAAAAGACTGGCTTTGCTCTTTCCCCTTCTTCTCAGCTCATCATACTACCTCATCCTTAAGGTCTCAAATTAAGCATCATTTCTTCACAGAAGCTTCCCTTGGTGCCTAAACTGGGGCAGACAATGGACTGTCCCTAGAGCACTACTCTTCTCTTTCCTAGGACTCAGAAGTAGTCCTTGCAAGTCTTAGTCATCTTTCTTTCCTGCTGGACTCTGAGTCTCTGAGAGCAGAAACCTTATCTCTTTTATTTATCGTCATGTCCCCAGTGCCAAGAACAGGAGCCTGGTATGCACTGGGTGCTGAATAAATATTAGTTTAATGAATGCACTTTCCGGTGTGGTCTATGAAGGTAGGGAAAGAATGGTTGGCACAAAGCCAAATAGTGGTGGAGTTGGAAGCATAAATACGGAAAGCCTTCTTATTTTTTTCTTAAGCAAATATACACGTATATATAAATAATGCCGTATCATGGCTCTAATATTGAATTCAAGAAGGTCGGACTTGGCTTTTTGGCTTTGAAAGCAGTGGAGACAGTTTGCTTGGTTCCTCTGCTGTGAGAAGAGCAGACATTTGGCACTCCTCCAAAAGTTAAGCTACATCCTCCTTAAATAACTTGACCCACTGGAGCAGAGTTTTTAAGTAAATCAAGTTTAGCACAACTGAAGACATGCACGAGGAGACATGTTGTGAATCCAGAGACCCCTCAGCCCCTCTTCCCTGAAGTTCATGGGGATTTGTTCCATTTAGCACATGTGTTATTGGCCATCTCCACTTCTTCCTTGCCTTTTGTGGAAGCAGAATTCTTGGAATTTACCTTACAAGCACAAATCACCTGTAATTCTTTGCACTTAGTAGTTACTGAGCATGTAACTACAGAGCTTAACAATTACCATATACTGTAATCACGCAAAGATTTTAATCTTTCAAATTAGATCTCACCTCCACACTGGGAAAGAAAAGGAAATTTATGGGATAATTAGCTCATGGGCTAGTTGGCACTTCTGGCAATGTCAGGAAGTCATATGCATGAGTGGTCTTAAGGTAGTATTTCTCTCTTTTATGAAGTGCCTTTCATTAAAGCTGCCCTGCATGTTTTGTATTGAAGAAACTAGAGAAAAATGCCTTTTGCAAGTGAAGGCAGCCCTAATGCCATCAGGAAATTCAAGCAGAGGGTGGCATATTTTGTAGTAGCAGAGTCTTTCTGCTGCCCTTGGGGGTAAATAGTTGGACCTTCGTGTATAACATGGGAACTGAGTCAAATTTTAAAAGTGAGATGTCAAAAAAAAAAGGCGGGGGAGGAGCCAAATTTATGCTCCATCTTTGAGCTGGTTCTGAAGAAACTTGGGAAAAGAGAGATTTGAGTTGCAGAGCTACCTACTCTAACCCCAAACCAGGGTCTGCTCCATCCTGCTCTCTGGGGCTGACTTTGTGAGCTATTTTCACCTCCATGTTCAGGTCACATTCATGACGTGTGATCAGCTGGAGGGGGCGGCTCCTTACACAATGACGGTTGCCAATGCTACAAACCAGGGCTCCCTCCACCAAACTGGCTGCTGCGCCTTAGTCAGTCAATACTTTCCCAAACCTACCTCTGGGAGGTACCTCTTACACACATTGTAAGGCAATCAGGAGAGGAGTCCCTTACCCAGAGCAGGTGCTCAGTCAGTTCAAATCCCTCTCTCCCTTTAGCAGCAGATGAGAGGAGTAAGACCAGAAGTCAGTGCAGCAGTGTGCGGAGATGTGTGTGTATGTGTGTGTGTGTATGAGTTGTTATGCCAATCAGGTCTCTTGTCTCTGGTAAATGCGGCATTTTCAGGGGTTGACCTATGACAGCGAGGAGGCTGGAGAGGAATGTGGCCAGGAAAATGGGGGTGAGTTGAAAGGAGACAGTTCCTCCTCAGCCTCAGCCCCTGGGGGAACTGGGGGAGCAGGGAGATCTCTTGGGGGAATTTGTTATGTACTCAGGGATTGTCGGGACCTTGTTTGGGGCTTTGAGAGGGTTTGCAGCAATTTCTTTTCCCGAAACAGAAAAAAAAAAAAAAAAAAAAAGAAGAAGGTATTGCACTTAGTAATTTTTCAACTTTTGATCTCATTAGAACTCATAAGCCATCCTTTATTCACTATGATAAAGGGAGTCATTAGGATGAGGTTATATCGCTAATCAAAATGTATGAATTGAGGGCACCTGGGTGTCTCAGTCAGTTAAGCCCCCGACTCTTGATTTCAGCTCAGGTCACAATCTCGGGGACGTGGGATCAAGTCCTGCCCTGTGTTGGGGCTCTGCACTGAGCAGAAGTCTGCTAGAGATGCTCTCCCTCTGCCCCTTCCCTCGCTTGCATGCGTGCTCGCTCTCTCTCTCAAATAAATAAATAAATCTTTAAAAAAAAAACTATTAGTGAGAACATACATGACCTGTTGTGGAGCTGGTAGAGCAGAGGTTTAGGACAGGATCAAGCACAAGCCTGATTTCCAAAGGTTTTGTGATCTCTTCAGGACAAAACTCGTCCAACAGAATAAGGTAAGGTAAAAATTAATTGCGGGGCAGTTTTATGCCTGCTAAAAAAATCCAGTAGGGTTTAGAGAAGGAAGGGAGCACAGTGGGTAGATAATTCTTTAAGACAATGACAATAGAGCTTTTCTAAGCTTCCATGACTGCTAATTTATTTCTTTATATTATTATGAGCTCCATTACAATCACCAGTAAAATTATAGTCCTGCTAATAGAGATCCATAATAATAAATTCTTTACTATGCTTATAGCCTCATTCAGCCTCAGAGTTACACTCCTAAGTAGGACGATTGCCAAGTATTTTTAAATCCCTGCTTTATCCTCGCTGAGAGAGTCAGGTTCAATACCTTGTCTCCAGCTTTTTATCATGTCAGTAGCAGAATCAGGGAAAAACAAAATTCAAGTCTCCACATGTGATCCTTGGCTGTCATGAAATAACTTGAACAGTATCAGGTCTGAGGATGGAAGCTAGCCGAGCAAAGTCCCCAAATGTCAGGGAAGATGAGGACAACTGAGGAAGAGATACGGGGACTTCTTGGGAGTGGAAGAGATGCAGGGTCTTTAGACAATAGGGAAGTATGTGGGCCATATATGGAAGAATTAGAACCCTCCAGAGAAATCGAGATTAAGGTGTGCACATGAGCTTCGATCTCAGCAAGGAGCAATTCTAGGAATGTCCTAGAGATAGTGTCAGGCAGCCTAGCTGAGGAAGTGTCATGGGAACTCAGGGCAAGTTCAGGGCTCAGCTTTTAGACCCGAGGACTTGGGAATGAATTACAGAAAAGAAAGAAAAGAAACAAAGAGAATATATGTATTCTTTCTAAAGGACAACATACAGAATATATGGGTAGTAAAGATAGAAAATATTGGCATGTCTTAAAAGTGACAGAGGAAAAAAAGGGGGAGAAAAGAGGAAAAAAAAGTTGACAGAGAAGGTAAGTCGGGAGAAATGCACATTTAAGCAAGATCCTCGTTATCAGAAATAAAATAGTATCTGGGGGGAAAAAAAGGAGGTTAGATATCAAAGTACAAAAAGTGCAACTATGCCCAAGATAGCTCAGTATTGAATGGGCTACGAATGTTAGTCCCACTGTTCAGAGAATATAGGGCACTGCACATTTCTAAGACCTAGAAATGTCGGTTGTTGCCTGCCCCGCTGTGGTGCAGACAAGGTCATAGGGTCATACACGGTTCTTAGATTTATCAGACGGCTTTGTTCAGAAGAAGGAGACTCAAGTCTTGAATTCCTTCCTTCCTTCATTATTCATTCATTCTATTTTCCACTTGTTCATTTAACAAATATTTATCGAGTGTCCACTTTGGGTCAGTCTCTGGGCTGGCTGTTCAGGATATGAAGATAAATAAGGCCCATGCCACCCAGGTCCTTGAGGAACTCTCGGTTGAGCAGACAAAACAGAGGGCTTGGAAAACACATATTTACAAAATAATGTGATAATGTGTTATAATAAAAGAAAGTTCATAGATGATCATGCTGTCTTTTACAAAGGGGCTTCCATTTCATTTCTGAAATTATATGTTGCTTACCCTGCATTGAGAATTAGCCAAATCCTTCACACTGCTCTTTTGGACTCTGAGGTAGGGGTAGACTAGGTCAGAATCACACGTCATTGTGCAGAGACACCACAAGTGGGAAAGGGAGATACAAAGCTGGCATCTGAAGGACATTTCTCGTTGGGGAAACTCATTTTTACAGCATTCAGCACAGCTCAGTATTGAGCAAGAGAGCTGTAAGAAGACAGCATTCTTCCTTATCTAGCTTTCACCACATGGCTTTTCTGCTCTGCACAGTGACGTATGTCATTATCAGACACAAAATACTCTGTTGAGACGTCAAAGAGTCAGTCAATCCATAGTTAATCTTGTTAAATTGATATCAAACAAGAAATTTTGTTAGTTTTGGAATTGAAAAGACATCTTCTTATTCAGAGAATTAACTAAATTGGAGGTGTTTGGAAGCATTTTTCAGACAACCAAGTGAACTTTTAGAATCTCCTTCAAGAGGGGCGAAGACAGTACTTGCAAGCATTCTGGATTATGCTGGAAATCCATACCGTGTGAAACAGACATCAGTGATAGGATCTGATCTGTAGTATTAAGTGATGAGACATGAAGGAATTCTTTGTCATGGAGTTTGTCTCTACTTCTGGTCCATGTCTCTAGCTAACTTACTTTTTCTACACACTTCAGGGGGTGAAGACTATGTCATGAATAAGGCCCAAATCAGGAATGACCTAAGTGACCTATGAACAGAAGTTGCAAGAATTCATACAAAATTATTTTAAGAACTCAAGATAACTCAACTTCAGATAACTCAAGAGGAAAAATATCCAATTTGCACCTCTGGATATTATAAGGGAAATACATAGGTATTTTAGGGGTCTAGCATTTTCCTCACATTTGCTTTAATTGTGGGCTTCTTCTGCATGACATTAGTGTGATCAGGATTGATTTGAAGTACTGCTCCAGAACCTTCTTCTCAGAGGACATTGTGTTTGCTGGTTATGCCTAAATCGCTGGTGGGAGCCCGTTTGTACGCGCCCTAGTACTCGCTACCTGAAGCTCGGGGTCATAGCACTCCTACAGTGTGTACTCGGTTTATGTTTCGGGTATGGTGGCCGGGGGAGGTTATAGAGACCAAGATTCTAGAGGTGCTCTCAAGTTATCCCCTGGGGTTGACTCTCTCCTCTGATCCAAACTTGGGAGAAACTGAAGAGTATAGCTCTCAGAGAACCCTAACCTCATCTGGGGCCTGTTTCACTTCAAGTCAGCATTTCTTTTTCTTTTCTTTTTTATTTTAAGATTTTATTTACTTATTTGACAGATAGAGAACACAAGTAGGCAGAGAGGCAGGCAGAGAGAGAGAAGGGGAAGTAGGCTCCCCACTGAGCAGAGAGCCCGTTGTGGGGCTCGGTCCCAGGATCCTGAGATCATGACCTGAGCTGAAGGCAGAGGCTTAACCCACTGAGCCACCCAGAAGCCCCAAGTCAGCATTTCTGAAGCTTAACTTACCATGGAAACCCACATCCCCTCACTTTGTTTGCCCTCCCAACTCATAACGACATCTCACAGAAACTGGTTTTTAAAAAACTCATTTGCTTGGACATAAGTTTTTTCAAAAACTGCATACTCTCGGGGCGCCTGGGTGACTTGGTGGGTTAAGCGTTTGACTCTTGACCTGGGCTCAGGTCTTAGTCTTACGGCCATGAGTTCAAGTCCTGCCCTGGGTTCTGTGCTAGGGGTGATGCCTACTTAAAACAAAACAAAATAAAAAAAAAAAGAGGAAAAAAAAAAAAAGAAAAAAAATCCTATGTGCTCCTTGGTTAATTAACACGGAAAATGTTTCGTCCTGAGTTTAAAGAAGTACACTGTAAATAGGAGGTAGAAAACATGAAACAAGTTATAATTTGAAATAAGATGAGAACTCACTCTAATTAAGATTTTATTTATTTATTTGATAGACAGAGATCACAAGTAGGCAGAGGCAGGCAGAGAGAGAGAGGAGGAAGCAGGCTCCCTGCTGAGCAGAGAGCCCGATGCGGGACTCGATCCCAGGACCCTGAGATCATGACCTGAGCCGAAGGCAGCGGCCCAACCCACTGAGCCACCCAGGTGCCCCAGAACTCACTCTAATTAAAAGAAATACTTTTTGACAGATTTGATAAAATAGATTTTTGGGTGACTTCCTGAAATTCTGTTTGAATCAGAAAGAATATGAATAGAATCTTTACTTACGGGCTTTGTCTTTAAAAAGTTGGTAATTCGGGGCGCCTGGGTGGATCAGTTGGTGGAGCAACTGCCTTCGGCTCAGGTCACAGTCCCGGAGTCCTGGGATCGAGTCCCGCATCGGGCTCCCAGCTCCATGGGGAGTCTGCTTCTCCCTCTGACCTTCTTGCCTCTCATGCTCTCTCTCTCACTGTCTCTCTCTCAAATAAATAAATAAAATCTTAAAAAAAAAAAAGTTGGTAATTCTAGGAAACATTCCAAGAACATTTGAATGATCAACATCCCTAATCTATACTGTATTGATTATTCTGAATTCAGAACCTCCTTCAAAGTTTCCTTCTTAACAGAGGGAATTGAGATGACAGGGCAAGACAGGGAGCCCAGACTTCTCATGGGCCTTGATGAATGATCAGTCCAGTGCAGAAAGATTTGGCTTAGGAGAGGGTCAGGTCTTTCTTTTTCAAGTGTGATTTGGGTTATCAGGCAGTTTTAGAAAAGGACATGGAGTACATATAGGACATATAGGATTTGAGGATCTAGAAAGTGATTCCCTTCAAATGTTTTCTTTAGCATCTGTACCCCCTGGCAAATCTGTGGAGCCCAAGGGTATGAGTACCACCAATTGAAGAACTCTTGCCTTAGCCCACACTTCTGGGTGCCGCCCCCAGCATTGAGCAGAACACCTGAACTGGTCTCTTACCTGTCTCTTTATGCCCCCATTCTCCCCCCAGTTACTTCCCTCCCCCCAAAACCTTTTTTTTGTCCATAGAATGAAACAAATTTCTTGCCAGACGGGAAAGCCCCTCCACAATATGGTCTCAGCTGACCTCATGCTTTCTTTCCCTCCTCCCAGCCCCAGGCTCCAAGAACCTCGAGATCCCACCCCAGGGACCTCCAGACTCTTTCCGGAATGTGCATTGCCCTCTCCTCCCTCTGTTTCCTTGTTCTCCTTGTCAGGGAGTGTTATTCTCCAGATAGCTCCTCTGAGAAAGAAACTGAGGGTTTTGGAGGGGAGAGGGATGGGAGGTGGGTGAGCCTGGTGGTGGGTATTGTGGAGGGCACGTATTGCATAGAGCACTGGGTATGGTGCATAAACAATGAATCTTGGAACACTGAAGAGAAATAAAATAAAATGAAATGAAAAATAAATAAAACAAATAAAAATGAAAATGAAGAGTTAAAAAAAAATAAAAAGGAGCTTGACTCATGCCTTCGCGAGGACCACTGGTTCAGTTTCTCTCTCTTCCCCCATTCTCACATTGTCCTTTGTTTGGGTCTCCACCGTATCTTCTGTGTCTGTACGTCTTGCATGAGCGTTGCCTGGACAAGTGTTTGCCTCCTTAAGCAGGGTCAAGTCCCTGAGCAGCCAGGACCAGACTGTACTCAACTGTATTCCTTCCAGCACCCAGCACAGGGCTGGCTCAATGTTGGTCAAATGATCAACCTCCATAGTTTAAGCCCATTTCGAATAAGAGAAGCACACAGAATCTCCAGGAAGGAATGCTGCTCTTCCCTGTACTTGGAGAGTCCCCTGGCCTAAGGAGTTTGCCACTTTGACACACCAGCTGTAGCTTCGGAAAGCAAGAGAACAAGACATCTGTGCTCTCGCCCTACCCTAACTGTAATGGTGGTGGAGGTGGGGGATGGCAAGCAGGCTTCTGTTTGTGGAAGAGCTGTAAAATTTGCAGGGCTACTCTCGAATGATACTTATTTACAAAGGCAAATAAGTATCTCCTTTTGTTAAAAGAAAAAAAGAAAGTTTGCATACCCAAAGTATTTTAGGTAAATGAAGACCTTGGTTTTCCCTAAAGGGCCTAACAAGGAATTTCAGTCCCCATTGTCAGTAATGTCTTTGTGGCAGGTCCCTAATCATTCTTTTTCGAATTTCCTTCAAAGGATGGTTAAGGAGTCTTTAATTAACTATTAAAACGGGTGTTCTAACACGGAGGACAAGATTTAGAAAATCCCTTTAATTACTGGAACCAGATTTTCTCCTGATTTGTAAATACCAGTTTACTCCTCCACCAAATTGGGCTTTAATTAAACTGGGGGAGAGGGAAGGATTGGAGGCCTGAATACTGGAAATTGCCTTAATTTGCATCAGGCCCAGTTTCAATGAAGTTGGTTTAAGGGTAGGGATGAGACACTCTTATGGTTTATTGTTTAAACTGGAAAATCAAGCAAAATGGGATTTGCTTTCCATGCAGGAACTCATGGAAATTAGACACACCCTTGCCACCTCCAATTTAGTCAAATGCCATTGCTATAGGATTACCAGAGGGTCCCTCAGTGGTATGAGCTCATGAAGCAGCCATGCGTTTCTTTTTTTTCTTTTTTCCCTTCCATATACGTTAATTAGGCAACACTGGGCTTATGGTTCCAGTGACAAGGAAAGAAAACCCAGAGCTTGCTCCACACCTCCCTCAATATAATGTTTAACATTCAATATGGTGCACAGTTTGTTGAGAAAATAAGGTACATGTTTTGTCATTCCCCTTATGGATTTCAGTCAACACATGGAGGTGTTTGAAATGATCTGCTAATCCAGTTTCCTTTCCTTGAACCATCTGGTTCGAATTCTGTCTACCTGCTTGGAGTGCACCAGTCTCGTCTGCATGTACATATAAGGAAGTCACAACTCATTAACAGTTTAGGGAAAATCCCTGTGGAAATATACAACTTTACTATTGTGGGAAGTTTCCTCTTGGGAGAAAATTAGATAGAACTTTGATGTAAACCAAAGACATTTGAGGCTTTTGGGAAGACATGAGGGGTCCTGAAAAAAATTAAACCACTTTAAAAGCTCTTATTTTAAATGGGAACAAAGTTATTAGCTCACTCATATCATAGCTCCACTATCAGTGGTCAAGTGAAGTGATGTGCTTATGTGGCCTTATTAGCTTCAGGCTGAGCCCCTTGATTTGATTTTAGGAATGAGCATCCAGCAGTAGTAAAATTAGTGGACAATTGACTAAGCCAACAGACCCACCCAATCTTCTTCTTGTCCCCACTGTAGAGGCTGGGGAGACTCAATACCCTCTTTTCCAGCCCCCTGAAGTTAGGCATGTCTATGTCATACGGTTTTAGCCAATGAACTCTAAGTCAAAACTTACTTAGGGCTTCTGGGAAATTCTCTTTCCCAATAAAAGGGAAAGATAGCACTGGACCTACTTCCTTTTCTTTCTTAGACTCAAAAAGACTGAATGCAGATGTGATGTCTACAATGGAGGCAATCATTTTGTGACCATAAGAGAAAATCTATAAGAATTACAGACATCAGACGGATTTTGTTAAGATACAGGACCAAAACCAGCAGTTGCCTCCCTCTAGATTTCTTTGTATTTAATCCACTTAATTGTTTACTTAAAGCTGAGTGCAGGGGCGCCTGGGTGGCTCAGTGGGTTAAGCCTCTGCCTTCAGCTCAGGTCATGATCCCAGGGTCCTGAGATCGAGCCCCGCATCGGGCTCTCTGCTCAGCAGGGAGCCTGCTTCCCCCTCTCTCTCTACCTACTTGTGATCTCTGTCTGTCAAATAAATAAATAAAAAATCTTTAAAGAAAAAAAAAAAAGCAGAGTGCAATCCTAACCAATCCAAATAAAACACATATACTTATAGGTGACTTGAGAAAGGTTCTTCCTGAGTTGATTGACTCAATCAACTTTCCCTCCTCTACTGTGGCATGGGAGTCTCCTATGGGTTGGAACATCTGTGTGAGCTTGGAAGGTAGCATTTGGGCCCGAGTACAGAGGGCATGATAGAATGTGGGTTGAAGGAACAAGCCTTCAACTAAAGGTGACTTTCCAGACTCCACTACACACATGGGGAAGTGATGCACAAAGAAGGCTGCACTCTAGTGATTTTGCACGACATGAGTGAGAGTGAAAAGTCAGAGCTTCATACCCTATTTGCAGGTCCCCCCTGCCCCCCCACTCCCCCACCACAGGCGTGTTCTCTGATTCACTCCGTTTTTTTTTCTTCCTACTTCGCCAGCACCTGGAGTGCCCTAATGAAGTCAGAGCAGTGGCTGCTTTGCTTATTTATTTATGTGTTTATTCATCGTGGCTGAGCTTTGATACCAATCTACATCCCCTCTTCTCAGTTCCTTCCACCTTCCCATTTTTTTAAAAGCACTTTTCCTCAGCTCCATTGGTCTCCTCTTAACGCAGAGTTGGTTAGGAGGTACATGCGAGTTTATAGTGTCTGACATTTTAGCCAAAAAAGAAAATCTGTGGTGATGGGGAAATAAAAAAAGAGAATCCTTAAGAACAGACGGAGATGGTGCATTTCCGGATGTAAAATAGAATAGAATATCTAAAAGGAAGAAAAGCTGTCATAAACATTTTTATTTTTCCTGAACTGGATTTTGCTTTCGCTTTTTTTTTTTTTTAGAGTACTTCTCATGGACCTAATACATGGGATTAAATAGAAAATAAGGCTACAAAAATCTGACTGTGTTCGTTTTTCATTTTCCCCTAGAGGTGCGCTGCTCAAGGACAAAGAATCTTTTCTAAGAGGAGTTTTTTTCCTCTGTCCTGGAAAAATCCCAGGGACAGACCCCCAATTCAGCAGGTCAAAGGCCCACTTGAGCAGAGGAGCGGCTGGGGCAGGAAATGGTGGATTTCCTCTTCAATAGGAATCCCTCCCAGAGCAGGGCAGGTTTGGGGGAGGGGAGGCAGCTGCGCTGGCCCTTCGGATTCAGAATTTAAATTGGGAGAGACCGCCCAGAGCTGAGATCCTGTCCCCAGGTCTGTGGAGATGGGGGAAATGAGCGCCTCGTTTTGCAAACCCGGGTCTGCCTGACAGAAATGCCAGGAGGGAAGCGAGGGTATCTGAAGGGCCAGAGCCCGTGGCGGAATGCCCTGGAGACAGGGTTTCCCAAACTGTGTGTTGGTGTTTCGTTAAGACCTACCATCCTCATTAGTGCTTGGCGAAATGGGTCAGTTAAATGTGGGGAAACACTGACTTAAAGCTAAACAAGTTTCTTCACTTTTGTGATTTTCTGAGAGGATTTAGTGTCCAGTATTCCCGAGACGTCCTTGATGGCAAACTGTTTAACTGTTTCTGTTTTTCTTTTTGGAGCAGATATTCCCTGAACACTAGCAAACAGTTACTACAAGGCCGCAGGGAAATGCTTGGAGGTGGGAGGCTGGGGGAGAGGAAGGTGCTGTTGGGATTCACCCTCCTCCCCCTTCTCACTCGTCATCAGCTACCCAGGAAGGACAGCAAACTACATCTGGCCACTTTCACTGAACGTGTTCTTACCCTGTTCTCCAGGGAAGAAGTAACCAAAGTAGGACCGCATTTAATATCTGAAGACTCTTCTAAAGGAATCTGGAGACCCAGTACATTGTTCCGCCTCTCCTTACTGGCAGAGCAAAGTTTACCTTTTTGAGGGAGGAGAAAGCTTCAGAGAATATGGTACTGTTTACACAGGCACAGGAAATTATTGGCAAAACTGCAGCTGTATTTTTCAGAGCCTCATGAATTACCCATTGCGTTCAGGAGAAAGATGATCACTTCCCCATTTTTTGTTTGGTCTTGAAACAGACCCGTGGCTAAGTCCTTTGTTGGGGGAGAAAAGAATTTGAAAATGATTGTTCATTTTTAAAAAAGAAATTACTTTCTTCTTCTCCTATTCTTCTTATCCTTCTTCCTTCTTCTTCTTCTTCTTCTTCTTTTTTTTTTTTGCCAGCTGGGGTGATCCATGATTAAGATCTCCATTCTTTTTAATAGCTCTAAAGCACTACATATACTGACAGCTTGCAAATTAAATTCTCAGCCCAACTTTCTTTCTGAACTCTGAACCTGTGTATACAACTGCCCACTGAACAGCTGTTCCAGGATGTCCCCGAGGTACCACAAATTCATCACTGTTACTCTTGTTCTCCTCTTCCTATATTTCTCTCCTGACTAAATACTACCGTCCATCCACGAACACGGACCAAAATCTGGGATTCGTTACCCTTCACCCCACTCACCTTCTGCAACCAACTATCAAGTCTACTTCAAAACGGTTCTTACAAATGTCTCCTCTTCTCCACCATTTTCCCCTTAGTTCAGCAAAGACAACTTTTGCTTTGTTTACCATCTCTCAAGATGGGACTGCCCTAACTTCTACGCCATCTATCACCCTGCGTTTTTCTCACACATTTTTGGATAGTTCCCCCAACTTGCTCTGGTGTTTCCATTGCTCGCACTTTACCAGCTATTTCTGCTCCTTCAAATGTGCCCCCCATTACCCTCTTTGCCAGATGAACTTGTACCATATGTCTTGAGGTCTGAGACCTCCTCAGAGTACTTCTCAGAGCCTTCCCTGAACTCCCTGATCAGAAATTGCCACTCTTACCTCTGTAACAGTACTATCCCTTCCTCAGAGTCCCCAATTTTTACCTGGGCATGCAGGTCAGGAGAATACATGTTTGCTGTTTTGGGGGTTGTTGTTATACGACAAAAGCGACCTGATGCAGCCTGGCCTGTAACAGGTGCTTTTTAAGTGTTCAGTGAATACCTGAGGGTATTTTAGGCTCCTCCACAAGATGAAAGAAAGGAAGATGATATTTTGTGATTGGGTTGGCCGACTTGGAAGTTGACTCACAGAGAAGGAGGTCACTGGGGGAATGCCAGGGACTTCGTCATTCTCTTCTTTGCCATCCTGGAATGGTCAGTGTGCAGATGGCCAGGGCTGGCAGCTCTTCCAGGGCCCGGCCGCACAAGCATTTAATGCCCTGAACTCCAGTCTCACAGAACTGTGACCAGATGTCACCCGGCTGGCATCTCACCTCCAAAGCCGTCTGAGCATCTGAGACTTTCCAGTGTCAGATTAACCAGCACAAAGTCTGACATAGAATATGTACTCTCTCACTGTGAGTTTTGTTGTCTTGCTATTTTTTTTTTTAAAGGCAAAAATACAAAACTAATTTTTTCTTGAAAAATCTGTGCATAGGGTATGGGACGAGGGTTGTTGTCAACAGGCAGGATGTTTTGTGTACATGTTTTTCCTTTTTTTTAATTTTATTTTTTTAAAAGATTTTATTTATTTATTTGACAGACAGAGATCACCAGCAGGCAGAGAGGCAGGCAGAGAGAGAGAGAGAGAGGAGGAAGCAGGCTCCCCGCTGAGCACAGAGCCCAGCGGGGCTGGATCTCAGAACCCGGAGATCATGACCAGAGCTGGAGGCAGAGGCTTTAATCCACTGAACCACCCAGGCACCCCTTCCTTTTTTTTTTTTTTAAGATTTTATTTATTGTTTGACAGAGAGAGAAAGAGACAGCACAAGCAGGGGGAGCAACAAGCAGAGAGAGGCAGACTCCCCACTGAGCAGAGAACCCAATGTGGGCTTGATCCCAGGACTGGGGCCTGGGATCATGGCCCAAGCCAAAGGCAGATGTTTAACCAACTGAGCCACCCAGGTGCCCCATTCTTTCCTCTTTCTAAGGCAAATCCCTCTTCATCCACACTGTTCTTCTTTCTCTTGGATTCCCAACCTCTCCCACTTCCCGGGCTCCTGCCACTTCACCTATGAAGAAGCTGGAGTTTCTCTTATTGTACAGAACCCTCCTTAATTCTGCCCTGCGCCCACTCAGGCTACTTTCACCAACTGACCTAAAAGCAGGTCTCCTCTTCGGGCCTGTGACTGTTATTGCTGTTTTGGTCACTGCAATCTGGCTTCCATCCTAGCTGTTCTTACTGCTCCTGCTAAGGTCAACTCTGGCCTCCTAATTGCTACAGTCAATGGAAAGGTCAGTCCTTGTCTAATTGCCTGCATCTGTTGCCATCAAAACTCTTCTAATTCCCTCTCTGAAGCCCTATATCCTCCTTGCTGCATTGATATCACTCTGTCCTTGTTCTCTTCATACCCTCTGGATGGTATCTTCTCACATTTCTTTTTTTTTTTTCTGCCCAAATAGTGATAGAAAATCTTGCTTATCCTTTGAATCCCAGCTCAATTTTTACTTCTTCCAAGTAAGTCCAATCCAATTTCTATACTTCTTGATCATTCTCTACATTGATCAAAAAAAGAAGAAGAATAGAATAATTAAGATTTTATTTTTTCATTTGCCAGAGAGACAGAAAGAGATAGGGAACACAAGCAGGGGGAACAGCAGGCAGAGGGAGAAGCAGGTTCCCTGCTGAACAGGGAACCTAATACCAGACTCGATTCCGGGACCCTGGGATCATGACCTGAGCTGAAGATAGATGCTTAACTGACTGAGCCATCCAGGTGCCCATATTCTATTATTATTCTTTATTAATATTATTATTCTAATATTGTTGCCAGAAGGAACCAGTATCTTTAGTTCATCATACTTCTTAAAATTTTTTTAAAGACTTTATTTATTTATTTGACAGAGAGAGAGGAGACAGCAAGAGAAGGAACACAGGCAAGGGGACTGGGAGTGGGAGAAGGAGAAGCAGCTTCCCGCTGGGCAGGGAGCTTGATCCCAGGACCCTGAGATCATGACCTGAGCCAAAGACAGACGCTTGATGACTGAACCACCCAGGAGCCCCTAGCTCATCATACTTGAAATGAAAATTTCTCTCTGGATTGAGAGATCCCAAGCTGGTTGGGGAGTTGAGGAGGTGATTTACTCATGATTTCTTTGCAATAAGGTCATGTTATTTATTTATTTATTTATTTAAAAAATACATGGTTTTTTTTACGTTTAAGTAATCTCTATACCCAACGTGGGGCTCAAATTTAACAAACCCCAAGTCAAGAGTCACACACTCCACCAACTGAGCCATTCAGGTGGCCCATGGTCACATTTTCTGCATGTGATATTGCTCTTACTCATGATAATGCTTTCTGTATTATTCCGTACGATTTAGTTTGTGCATTTCAGTTCAGTTCACTAAAACCATGCTGAGCTGTCCACTGAGGGTGAGGCATTATACTGGGCCTAGACATGCCCAAATGAATGAGTCTCAATCCTTACCCTCACAGAGTTTTTAGTTGCGCTAGAACTAGTTTGGGTATGAACTACCAGAACTCTGTACTGACTTTGAAATTTAGGCTTGCTGACTAGCTGGTCTGGCGACCTTTGGTTGTTTGAAGGGCTAAGTCAATGCGTGGCCATATTTACACAATTTGGAACTATGGTGGCCTGAATCTTGGAGGTGATTGCTTTCTGCTCATGCTGGTGAGGTTGTTCAGATGTGCTTTGTGTCTGAACATCTCCTGCTTCTTCATGGATACAAGAGTGACTTTTTTGGCCAGACTTCCACAGCTACCAGGTTTACTCTGTGTGAAGTTTGGAGAACGTGTCTCCAGATGTGTCTTTCCTAAGCAACAGAAGAGAGTTTGGACTAGGTGACCTCTACAGTGCCTTTTTTCCCTTGGAATTCTGTAATGGTATAAAAACAGCTCAGAGCCAGAGGTCTGAGTTTCAGTATCAGTATTTATGCTGGCCTATTGAGTTTATTAGTGTTAATCAGTAAGCTGGTTGCTAAGAAAATATTTGAGAGGTGGATTCTAGTGAATTAGGGTGGAGGTGGGTAGAAGAAAGTATATTTTGAGGAGAACAGTAGTTACAGGGACACATAAAAAAAATCTGGTTGAAACCCCACTTTTTCCTGGAAGAGTTTTTATGCCCTATGAGATCTTAGTTCAGGGAGCATGCTGCCCTTTATAAAATATTCTGCACTTAGACTCTGACAAACATTTGATAGAATGATTTCTCTCTCTCCCTGCCTCAGCCCTACTCTTTCTTTTTTACTTTCTTCCTTCTCCTTCTCTCTCTCTCAGAAAATGGTAAGTATTTGTTTTGTGATCTCCAAGGAGATTTTAATGTATTTGAGGTTAGGAACCGTACCTTACACATTTTTGGGAAATGCCCCATTTCTTATAGTACCTAGCGCATGCTGGAGACAGAGTACGTGTTTTGTAAGAACTTGATCAATTGCATGAAAGTGACAGTTTCCGAGGACTGTCGTTTAAGCTGTCTGTGTAGGGCCAGAAGGGGATGGTCAAGGCTTTCTCTCCTCAGCACAGGTCCCTGAGAAGATTCTCGCAGATGGCTGGTGCCTGAGTTGGGTAATCATAATGTTGCTTTTCCTAAAACTTGTGGGCCACCAAATCCATTGCTCTGTGAGTGGAGGTCTTTCATGGCTGGGTTTCAGGAAGAATCAACCAGGTTCAGAAGAGGATGACAGACTTCCGTTGGAGAACGGATGGGGGCTAGCTTCCCATTTGACTCAGGGTAGCAAACACTTTATGTCCCCAACACTGATTTCCCATCTCTTGTCAGGTCCAACAGAACTATGGGGTCCAAGGAAGGTCACAGGGGTTGTAGAAGCATAACTTTCCAAAATTTCACGCAAATTGGTGATGTACAATTTTCCTGGAGAATGAGTCCATTGCTTTATGTTCTTCAAAATGCTAAGAAACACTACTTTATCCGCATGTCTGCTATACAGGCTTTCTTGGGGATGATTTGTATGAGAACATGCACAGATCTTACAAGAGAGGGTAGGAATGAGCAGGCAATTTGGCTTAGGGCCTCAAGCTCAAGAGTGGAGGTCACTTATTTTTACATATTTTTTTTTTACTTATTTTTACATATTTTACATGTGGTTGTCTAGTTGTTCTACCATGTGTTGGAAAGACTAATTTTTTTTCTCCATTTTATGGTCTTTACTTTTGATCTTTTCAGTGACAAACTTGTTCAAGCACAGAGTTGAGGTCTTGATGCACATATTATTTCTTTTTTTTTCTTTTTAAGATTTTATTTATTTGAGAGAGAGTGCTTGTGAGCAGGGGGGAGGGGCAGGCAGGAGGAAGAAACAGGCTTCCCACTGAGTGGTGAGCCCAACCTGGGGCTCTATCCCAGGACCCTGGGATCATGACCTGAGCCAAAGGCAGATGCTTAACCAACTGAGCCACCCAGGCGCCCCTTGACGCACATATTGCTTCTCAATCAAATTCATCTACCTGCCTCCTACCCCATCCTACTTAAATCTGAGGGTAAGAACACTGACTTAAGGTCAAGGGTCCTCCAAATTGGAAACCCTGAGATTTACAGAAGCTCTTTGGAGAACTTGGGCACTACCTGTTTCCAGCACTGAATCTGGAATGAAGTCCTAAGAAAACTTTTCTCCTTGCTGTAAGCCTAGAAAAGAAAAAGCTGGGAGAGACCTTACTGAAAGGCAAGCAACTCATACAATATTAGGCTCAGAAAAATACATTTGTAACATCCCAATCCTGTGGCCAGAAGGATCTTCAGCAGAGCTCTATAGGTCATGGCAGCCTATCTTTGCATAATGAGAGATCTGTTCTTAGCTTCCACCTTAAACCAGAAACCCTTTCTTACTAAAGAGAGATTGAATTGCCACCCCTTTCCTTGGTAGAATAACACAATAGGACAGATAGAGAGTGCTTAGTCAGGGAGCAGGACCTCTAATATTTTCCAGCCACTCCTGGGGTTAACAAGCAACAAACACTAACAGCTCCACGTGGTTGGGAACCAGAGCCCCTAAGCAGGTGGGGTACACCAGGCAGCACTGTCACTCGACCTGGGAAACACAGAAGAGGCTCCACATGGCTCTGGGTCCTGTTTGACACTGGTTAACCCTAGGGAATCCACCCTGGTTCACACTCAGAAAGGTTTGCTATTGGTTTTGCACTAAAGAGAAATGAAAACTAAAATACTGAAACTGAGAAATTGCAAACACTTTATGTTTATATTAAATACACACAAATCTCTAATACCCAAACTGTACATAATTCTCTTAGAGAGTGGGTTCTTTTGTTCCCAGTGAAATACTTTTTTGTCTTCATAAAATCATGAGTTAAGGAACTCTTAGGTAATATTACATTGGGATGTCTCATTTGGTAGATCCTCCAGGATGATGAAGGCCAACAACAGAATTCAGAGTGGGCCAAGGCGGGGATGGCTATCTCCTTTACAGAACTCTGTTCTAAAAAGGCCAGTTTCTGTCTGGGTTTACTTCTGTTACACTGAGTTTTAAGATCATGGCTACCATGTTGAATATTTCCGTGAACTCAGAAATCTTATTTTTCTCTACTACTACCATTTCAAGTTTTAGTGCCTTTGGTTAGAGAGATAGGTGGGGGAGTTTTGTGTGTGTGTAATAATTGAGCAGCATATTTTTCTAATAATAACTATAAGTAATGGTTATTGAATATTTATTATAACTTAGGTACTGTTTTAATTGCTTTTTTTTTTTGAGAGAGAGTGTGAGCTGGGTTGTGGGGAAGGAGAGGCACAGAGGGAGAGGGAGAGAGAGATACTTTTTTTTTTTTTTTTAAGATTTTATTTTTTTATCTGACAGAGAAAGAGATCACAAGCAGGCAGAGAAGCAGGCAGAGAGAGAGGTTGAAGAAACAGGCTCCCTGCTGAGCCCCATGCAGGGCTTGATCCCAGGACCCTGGGATCATGACCTGACCTGAAGGCAGAGGCTTCAACCCACTGAGCCACCCAGGCGCCCCGAGAGAGAGACTTTTAAGCAGACTCCACTCCCAGTGCAATGTGGGGCTCCATCGCATGACCCTGAGATCATGACCTGAGCTGAAATCAAGAGTCTGACGCTTATCTGCTGAGGCATTCAGACGCTCTAGTACTGTTTTAATTGCTTTACAAGTATTAAATCAGTGACTCCTCACAACCACATTAAAAAACAACAACAGCCATGATTGTTCCCAATTTACTGATGGAGAAACTGAGGTGTCGAGAGATTAAGAGCTTGCCTGAGGGTAATAGCTAGTAATGAACAAAAGTAGATTCAAACATAAGCAATCAGTTGCCTTATGTTGCCTTATGCTATGTTTCTCTTCATAGTATTGAGGCTTCCACTAAGACTCCCAAGATGGTTGTAATGATAACCTTGGTCTTTTCTCTGTCACTGCTAGTTGAGTGGGCTGTCTTTTGCTCCCTGCTGAGTAAGTGAGGGGGTCAAAGAGAAACCAAGGTTTCCTTGCCAACATGTGCCTGCCTCTGTTTAAATCCCAGGCATCTGTGTTGGGCACATTGTGTTGGATGAACAACAGAGAATTAAGTTCTAGGGATCTGACTTGTTTTCCCTTGTCCTATAATATATATTCCCAGGCAAGATGTTTATGGTATGAAGGCAAAATGGTGATCAGAAAATGTGACTGTGGTCAAATGTCTTACAAGCAAAATTTGGTAGAATTGGAAATATGATTAACTAGTGGCCTATTGCTCTTAAATTATTTTATATTAAAAGATAGATTATTTGAAATGAACCATTATTTGAAATAAAGTTGAGAGACAGTCCCCCAAGACACACATATACTCATGCCTACAACACCCCACCGCCCCCTGCCCTGCTCCTCCTGCTACACAAACAAATGAGCGTAGAACACCAAGGCACGCAGACACGGAAACATGGAGTTAGCCCAAGTGGTTGACAAGGTAAGCAAGTTGCCTACTAACCTATCCAATGGGCACTGAGGCCTAAGCAAATGCCTAGTCTGTGGTGAAGCCAGCTTTGCCACAACCTAAGTAAACATGCTCTTCTGATGTTGATAATGCTCTCCAGGCCATGGGGCTGCAGCAGAATGCACCAAGTCCTATGGCCCAAAGGGTGGGCTTTCCAACTGGACTCTTGTCACAAAACAGTAGAGCTGAGGACTGAATCGGTGGTGGGCTCAGGCTGACACTGAACGGATGCTTTTCTGGAATGTGAGGAAGGTTCTGAGACATTTTGTCCTGGCCGGCCAGGGTATTTCCAGAGAGCTGGAAACCGACCTCTCCCCCCTCCTCCTCCCCTTCTTCCTCACTTCCTTTCACTCCCACTCCCCCAAATCTGTGGCATTCTCACAGAGATCTCCATGGGACTGAAACAACGCAGGAGTCTGGTGAAGCCTCCCACTGCTTGGCTAGGTTCTAGTTGCTGTGTTTGGCCCCACAGAATATCATAGCAAGATGAAAAGCAGATCATATGACAGCAAAATGACTAAACCATTTCTCATAGAAGATAATTTCAAAAAAAACATGAAGACAACTGCAGTGCCTGAAAGAATTGTTATACTAAGGTGCATTTTAAATTTAATACTGTCTACTGCTCAGAAAAATTGTGATAATTAGCATGCACTTGGGATAGAAGGTGAAACACATTTATGGGTGATGATCTCTTCCTTTTACAGGATCTGCAACCCACCACATTCACACCATTCACGCACATAATTGCGTGTAATCCTCGTGAGTTCAGTAGGACTCATCGCTATTCTACAGACAGGAATCTCAGAGGCAGAGACCTTGCTGCACAGGTCCACCTGTGAATGGAGACTCCAATTCTGATCAACCACTCTTCCTCACACACAGTCCTGATGAGGTGCATTGTCATACAAATGGTGGCTTTTCTAGTTGCTTCCTAGAATTCTTTACACCCTAGAGAAGTCAAAGGCTGGTCCTATTGTAGTTTACAATGTCAGAGCCTTCTTTGGTCACAGAATTTTCAGGGGGCGGGGGAAGAGCAGGAGAGCCTTATTTGCCACATTGAATGGCACCCTGCTGCTCCCCAGTAATCTTTGTCTGGCAAAGACTGGAGTACAGGTCATTCCCCATTCATAGTTACATCCCACTCTTAAGCCAGGAACTTAAATAATGGAAATGAATTATGTGATTCAATTATACTATTCAGTTAAACGTAAGTAATTATAGTCATCTTTGCCCTTTGTAATCTTCTTAACCTTTTGGTATTTCCTGACTCTGACATACTTTGGTGTGATTATATCTATCAGCTGGGATGATGACTAATTCCCTTGAGCTATTTTCTGTCTGCTTGTTCTTATTTGTGATGGAGAACTGTCTCTTTGTAGATCTGTACCCAAAAGACCAATTATTTTTCCTTTTCCAGATATAGCTTAACACAGTCCCTGGAACATAGGGCCCAACAAATCAGCAGCTCAAGAACCTGCTGTAAGGAGGATTCTTGAAGGCCAGCTGTCACAGAACAGCTAGGGAAAGCTGTTGGGATTTTCAAAATCAGCCACTGGAGAAATCCAAGGAAATGCAGCCAAAGAAATGGTGTGCCATCCCATCTTTCTATCTATGCCTTTCATTTCTTCAGTTCTTCAGTGAAAGAGACAGATGAGGGCTTCCCAAAATTAACACTGACTTTAAAAATAACCCAACTTGGGAATAATAATACGAACACACTTGCTTGACTAGAGGAGCTTCGACAGTCTTCCACTCCTCATCTGATATTGATAAAACACTTCCTGAAGGACCATTCCAAGCCCCTCTCAGCTTCAGATCAAAGAACTTTCCCCAGAGGCCTGCTCCACCCACTTGGGCCTGAGCCATCTGGAACAAATGTGCCAGAAAATTAAGCAGCTTGTTCTGGTGGGCAGGTAAGGAGTAGAGTCAGTCTTGAGTGCCTAATGAGTTGTAACTCCACAATGACCATTGTGTGTGTCCAGTTTTTGATTAGACTCCATTTCCGCCATCTTGATACTACCTAGAGATTTCCCGTGCTATGCTGCTTTCATCAGAATAGACAATATTAGGCCAGCCTGAACCTGCACAGTTGCATTTTAAGGGCAGGGCAGAATCAATTCCCCCAGGGTGCAAAAAATAAGATGGGACATGTCCCAAGTTCCAAACAATTGATTTTTTTCATAATTTGTGTCCAATGAGCATATGTTTGTTATTGTCCCTTAATACACATTATAGTTTAATAAAGTTGTGTAATGCACATTTTAATATCATTGTCTTCTAATACATGTCTCATGAAAACATGGGAATTAATCCCGAGGACTCCTAGCTATACTGTTGGACCTCAACACAGGTGGAAACAGATGTTTGTTTCAAACAGATGTTTGAATTGTAGCAATTCAAAATCATTTGAGCTGGGCTTAGGTCTCAAGTTCAAGTTGCCAACCCCTTTGATACCAGACATTGCTGCATTTAAATGGTAGCTTCAAAACAAACAGTGATGACATCAAGACTGCAAACACGAAGTTTCTTGGAAATCCTATTTTTGTTTAATATTTTAAACAGTCAAGGAGTGTGAACTGTGAGATTCATTACTGTAATAGACTCTAATAGACCCATGTGTACTTATGAGTTTCTCTTTTCCCAAAAAAAACGCTAATGTAAATTAGGAAATATTAATACATTCATTTTTCCCTTTTATATACTTTCATGTATTATGATGATTTTTAGAGGCATAATTATACACAGGTAGTTCAATCACAGGACATTTTTCCTC
Organism: Neogale vison; assembly: GCF_020171115.1. Lineage (NCBI taxonomy): Eukaryota > Metazoa > Chordata > Mammalia > Carnivora > Mustelidae > Neogale > Neogale vison. The sequence goes on from NC_058091.1 coordinate 216,127,410, forward strand.
TCTTTGCGTCCTTTCTGGCCATCGTTACTTTGCCATCTGTTATTTCATGATTCCTACTAAAAATAATTTTTTGGTATTGAGAAGAGTGAGGGTGTTAAAAAAAATGATCTAGTCGCTATGTCAAATACTTTACTTATAGCACTAAGTCTGAATTCACTGTGCTTCTTGAACATTAGGGCTTGGGTTGGGTTGGGGGCCATCCTCTCCCCCAGGGGACCCACCTGGTCATCTATCTTCTTTGGTCTTTTTATTCTTAGTTTATTTCTCTGCTGGGATTCCAGCATGCCATGCACCAGAGTCACAGGGGATTTGACACTCAAAATGTCAATGGCCACATCTCCCTCACAGCAAACATCCAGATGAAAAGAAAATTCCAGTTCATCATCTAGATCTTCTGTTTACTTGAAGGCAGACAACTAGTTGATTGAAAACTTTTATCAGCGTAATGATATGCTCACCGTCAGTGTGGTACACTTTTATCTTTCAAATACACCAAGGGATAGCAGTCATGTAGGTGTTACTCTTATCAGTGGGTAAGAACGGGCCATGTTGGCAAAAATGAGTCCCTATACGGAATGGGCCTCTCATTGGTGGTGACCACAGTGTCCTATTTGAACTCTGTTTTGCCATTACTGGTTCCCAGGATAACTTGATTATAACTGGGCCCCCTTGTGGCTCCCCTTTAAGGTGGTTTAAAGAGAGTTGCTTAACAGAAAGATGAAGCTAATAATAAGCTCATGTTTAACTTAGGCCTGGAGAAACTACAGAAGGACAGAAGGACAGACACACTTAAGGTATGCTGGATTCTCTTCAAAGTCTTTTCTTATTTCAGCCACTGTTGGGTGCTTGACCAAAAGGGGCAGGTCCTTCACCATCTCTCTCTCTTCTCACTCTGCACTTCTGACCAGAAAAATAACCCCAACCAGCAAGCAGCAACTCTCCCCCAGCCAGCGGGGCCAGCCCTTTTCCTCTACCTTGATTTCCTGGCTCATCCATTGCTTCTCTCCAGCCCTCAATGCATCACCCTCATTCCACATCACAGATGCACAGAGCTGGGTGAGCAAAGACCGCTCCTCTTTTTACCCCTGGAGGAAAGACAGGAACGCACTGAACATACACATGAATGGCTGTGTCTCGCAAAGCTTCCTCAATGTGCTGCTATGGGAATGACATGTACGCGATTGTCATACTTGATATAGTGTTATGCAAGCAAGAGATTTCCTTTCTTCCCCTTGGCACTGCTAACGTACCCAAGGGAAAACTTCCATTTGGACATTGTGCGTGGATCAGAAACCATCAAAAGACACAGGGGACCTTGAAGTTTGGAGACTGATAGCAGACCAAGAGGCCTTACCAAGCCACTTGATGCAAGCCTAACTCAGCCTGAAGTCATTCCCACTGAGTGATTGGCTCAGAGAACAGCACGAGGGGGTTTGTTGCTCTCTGTCTGGTCACTGGTGGCCAGCTGTCCGTGACCAATGGCCCCATTGTCTGACTGGGAAGTGTTGTCCTCTGAATGGGTCAGATTGCCTTTTGTACTCCTCTTCTGAATATGAGCTCAGGTATCACATGGTGTTGGGGGGAGAAGTTTGGGAGAGGAAAGGACATTTGGAAAGGTGAAATAACTGTTGTCTAGTGCTTGTTTTTTTGCCCCAGGGGACCAGAAAAATAAGCTTAACCAGTGTCAAAATCCAAGAAGTGTGTGAAGCTGCATGTTAATGACCCCAGCTGAGTGTAATAAATTGTGAGAGCGGGGCTTTTCCAGGTTGCTGTTGATTCTGAGAGAAAGTGGCATTTGCACACTCTGATTACTCTGAGCTGGAGAACGTTTTAAGCAGGCTAAGGAAATATACAGCTGCACCTTCCGCAAGGCTAACCTTTCCCAAAGGGTGTCCAGTGTCATGTCTGGAGACGTTTAATCTCAGTTGCTGTGATGGCTTTTTGATCAGTGAACTTTTCCTGTTTCCTCGTCTCCAATTCCATGACCCAGTTTACTAGTTCACTTCCTCTTGTACATCCACACCGTCAAGTGCAGTTTCAGATGACTGGCAGGTCAGCTTGATCAAAGCTAAGGTGAATTTTATGTTTGCTGTTTCCTGGTCGCAAGTCAATGGGGGTGATTTTTAGGAGAGAATAGAGAACCAGCCAGATACACAATTCTTTCCTTACTTGGAGACTGGGACCTGAACTCCATGGATCTTGGCAAGTCCCAATGTGGAAGTTATTAAAGGAATATGAACTTGAATATAAAACCCAAGACAAACCAACACAACCTATTCCTGAGTTCGCATATTCTTTCGGGAAGCCGAGCATCACCTACTAACCTACTTCAGTAAAAATCAAATAAAACGTGGAGTCCATTTTCCCATCATTTCCCTACTCGAATTTTCTCCAGAGTCAGCAACCTGCAAACGCCTTTCTGATCCCTGAGTTGGAAGGACCCCGGAGGCTGTAGTCACGCTGCCCTCCTTCTCTCAAGAAAATCTCCCAGGTCAATAATCTTTTATTTCTGACCTTTTAACCAGCTCTAGTGGGCCATGAAAACCTAAATGCCACTTCTTTCAGATTCCTGGGAAGCTTCAAGTCTCTTGAATCCAATTCTCTGGGGGAGTTTACCCCCTATGCTCAGGTCATTGATCTTGCAATAAGAGCCTCAAGTCATTTGCGCCAGTCCTTCCTCGAGGGGAGGGTAGCGTCTGCTCACTTGGGGGGGGGTGCGGGGTGGGGGGGAGCAGGATGATGTCAGTAGACAGCTAGCGTCCTCCCCAGAGCCAGGAAGCGGTCAGTCCTAAGGTCAGGGAGACTTGGACAAGCATTATTAATAGGGACGGGACTGTCAAGCTGGCGGAAAAGTTTGAAAGACTAATCAATATGGTACATTGCTGCTTACTCTGATACTTATTGGAGAGCCTGTGGGTAGCACCTGGGTCTTAAAATAAAGACGCAGGCGGGACCCATGATGCCCTCTGCTTCTGATGTCCATGTGTTTTGACCTGGAAGGGATTTGGACCAGAAACATCAAGAGTATGACAATTGTTCAAAATTGTATGAAATATTTGAAACAACTTGAAGTTACAGCATAGGTCCGACCTGCGAAATAGCAGTATGTACCAAATTGGGCCACTGGTCCACTCTCTCTTAAGGGAAGCTGAAGGCCTACCCCGAGTAGGAGGTCATTTCCATAAGACTTGACTAAATGACCAGTTCTGTCATTTTTAGGGAATAAGGATCCTTTTCCAATTAGGAAATTGATATTTTACTCAAGCAATTCTAAGACCTTGACGGGGAGTCAACCTACCTGAATTCTAGCCCAGGCCCTTTAAGTATTTAGCTGGTTGATCTTGGACTCCTACATTTATCACAATTTCTCTATCTTCAGTGGGATAGCATTGGGAATGCTATTATCTGCCTGTCTATTCTATAGGGCTGTTGAATCAACAAAAATAGATGTTAAGTTGCTTTGGAGATAAGGAAAGCAATTATGCCTTATGTGCCCCTAGAATTTATCCAGATTTTTCTTGACGACATTCTGGAGAAATGAGTTTCAAAAGTATGTTACTCCCCATAGAACTGGTGCCTCTTCATCTCTGCTTTTTTATTTGTTTGTTTGTTTGTTTGCTTTTTTAGAGAGGGAGAGAGAAAAGGGGAGAGGGAAGGACAGAGAAAGAGGGAGAGAGAGAGAAAATCTTAAGCAGGAGCTTAAGTGTGGAGCCCAATGCAGGGCTTGATCTCACAACCCTGAGATCATGACCTGAGTAGAAACCAAGAATCTGACACTTAACTGACTGAGCCACCCAGGCACACCCCTACTTTCTTTTTTTGGAGGGGAGTTGGCAAGACTTAAGTTTGTATCTCTCAAACTTGAGTGTGAACTCAATACAGAATGTCTCCTTTACAAGAACAGTTACCTTTGAAAATATATGAGATTTTGCTGCTGAAAGGCTGAAAAATAAGCTAACCAATATAAATGTTATAATCTAACAGCAGTTAACTCTATGTTTACAACTTTAATCATCCTTTATTGTATTCCACAACAGGATATTGAATGAACAGTTTAGATTTTATGAAAACCTTATGTGAAATGTTCATCTTCTCTACTGCATACTGGCTACCCTGCTGTGTGAGATGTGACTTCTGCTCCTTACTTCCACTTTATAAACACAAGAGAACTGGAAAATTATTCAGCAAGGCATTGTTAGTGGGAGAACGGTGATTTGGGTTGAATCACTGCTGGGCTTGGTAAATTAATCTTTGTCTGCATGGTAGGCAGATTCAAATTTAGTAAATGATTTGTGGGATCTCAACAGGTGATGGGTTATCTTTAATTTGGCCAGATGGTTAAACCTGATTTCATTAAACTGTGTGATCCTCCAATTCCCTTAGATCTTTGCCTCAGGCTTTCTCCTATGTCAAGCAAAATGGTCTCTTTGTTGTGGAAGGGCTGGTAAATGATGTCAATTACATCGTGGCTATACTTTTTTCTTTTCGTCCAGTTGAGATTACATATTTCATTACATTTCCTAATAACTCCTTAAAAAATAAATTCGTATTTAAATACACCAGTGATGCCTGAATCCATTCCTGTTGTGAAACACTCAAATCATACAAGGAAAATCAAAGCGTGCTATTCTACTTTCTCCAATGAAACAGACTGCCTTTCCCCCCTTTTCTCCGCACAGTTACATTTATATGTACATGTAGAAAAATACATTTGTTTTTGTTTGCTGTATGTGTATAGATACACAAATGGGGTTACATTTGCTCAATAACTTGCTTCTCCCCCCTTAATATGTTTTAGACATCATTCTGAGTCACTACATGAAAATCTGTATTATTCTTTTAAACTACTGGATGGTATTCTAAAATATGGGTGTATAATAGTTTCTTATAATTTACTCAGACTTCTTGCAATTTTTTAATCATTAGAAACAGTTCTACAGGGCGCCTGGGTGGCTCAGTGGGTTAAGCCGCTGCATTCGGCTCGGGTTGTGATCTCAGGGTCCTGGAATCGAGTCCCGCATGGGGCTCTCTGCTCAGCAGGGAGCCTGCTTCTCTCTCTCTCTCTCTCTCTGCCTGCCTCTCCATCTACTTGTGATCTCTGTCAAAAAAAAAAAAAAAAAAAAAAGAAACAGTTCTACATCTTGCCATTTGCAATGATGTGGATGGAACTAGAGGGTATTATGCTATGCGAAATACGTCAGCCCAAGAAAGACAAATACCATATGATTTCACTCATATGTGGAATTTAAGAAACAAAACAAATGAACATAGGGGAAAAATGTAAAAAAAAAAAAAGAGAGGCAAACCAAGAAACAGATTCTTAACTACAGAGAACAAATTGATGGTTACCAGAGGGGAGAGGGTGGGGGATGGGGAAACAGGTGATGGGGATGAAGGAGGGCACTGGCTGTGATGAGCACTGGATGCTGTGAGGAAGTGACGAATTGCTAAATTCTACACCTGAAACTAATAATACACTGTATGTTAACTAACTGGAATTGAAATAAAAACTTGAGAAAGAATAAGAAACAATACTACTGTGAATATCCTTATACATGCCAAATTTCTAAGTGGAATTTTTGGACGGAAGAATATGTAGGATATAAAGAGACCAAGGGAAAGGTAGTAATAAGTTACATATTTGCTGTGCTGATGACTATTTTGTTTGTGATAAAAGAGATTCTGGTTTCCGTTTCTGTTTTCCTAATCAACTCCTTCTGAGTCCCCTTTGGGGCTCTCCTTGTGCTCATCTGCACCTGAAGGATACGTCACTACTTAAAGTAATTTTATCCCAGGAGCATATGGGTTACAGGGTCTTGGATGCTTAACAGTAAAGACGCCAAACAACATACAGAGATGGCCAAATGAATAGTTCCTCTGGAAACAAAGCTCCTTTGAATAAAATTACTTTGGACTTGGAGAAAGCCAGAGAATGCTTTGCTCTCTCGTGAGTTGAAAGGGCTGGTAAATGATGTTGGCAGAGGTGGCCTAGGACCAGGCAAAGGTGGGACCAGGTCAGGGGTGTTCTTCCCAGGAGCCAGTTGGGATTAAATGATGGGAGACAGGGCCACACTTCTGTGAGGCATGGAGATTCTATTCAGAGGACAGGCTTGTTTTTGCTTAATTGAGTTATACTTGACATACAATGTTATATTTGTTTCATGTACACATCATCATGATTCCATATTTGTAGATATTGTGAAATGATCACATCTATCACCATATTTACATACTTTCTTTATTCTCATGATGAGAACTTTTATGATCTGCTGTCTTAGCAGCTTCCAAAGATGCAATATTCTTAACTACAGTCCTCATGCTGTACATCCCTAAGACTTGTTTGGTTTAATAACTGGAAGCTTGCTCCTTTGGACCCTCTTTACCCCTTTTGTCCATTCCCACCCCCTGACCCTCGTGACCTCCCATCTGTTCTCTGTGCTCAGATTTTGCTTTTTAAGATTCCTCATGTGAGTGAGAGAAGACAGTTTTCTATGGCCTGCACACCCCGGGGGCGAGACACCCAAGTCTCCTGCAAATTAGCCAAGTGGTGGGTTGCAAGGTCATGGGCGTCCTCTCAAGGGAAGAAAGGAACACTATGCTAAGGAACATTGTTCCTCCTCTGCTTTCCAATTGACTACTTACATTAATTTTACTGGTGATAAGAAAATTTTGGATAGTAGAGTGGGTCGGGGCATCCATCCTTTTTTAAATAGAGGGATCACTGCCTAAGAGAGAGAGAGATCCAAAGCAAGCTGGGGAGTGTATAGAGTGAAAATGGCAATATTAAGACGGTAGATGATGGTAATGATTACGTTAGCTCACGTGTACTGAACACTTACAATGGACCAGGCACTGTGTATTTTTTAATTTATACCTCCCAGCAACCCAATTATCCCATTTTTTTAGAAGTAAAGGAGCTTATGTCAGAGAGGGAATATGACCGGATTGTAGTTACAAAGCTGGTATAAGTGGTAGAGTTTGGATTTGCTTTCTGAGCATGAACTCCTTTAAAAAATTTTTTTAAAAAGATTTTTATTTATTTATTTGATATATAGAGAGACCACAAGCAAGGGGAACAGAAGGCAGAGGAAGAGGGAGAAGCAGGTTCCCTGCTAAGCAAGGAGCCTGAGACAGGGCTCGATCTCAGGACCCTGGGATCACGACCAGCAGAAGGCAGATGCTTAACCAACTGAGCCACCCAGGTTCCCCACAGAACATGAACTCTTAAGAATGATCATAATAATACTCCTATATATTCTTGCCTCACTTGGTCTTCTGAGAGAGAATTTTTTTTGCCCAATTAGATTGTCTGCCCCAAATCCCTGACTCTTTCTTCAGAGTGATGATCTGGGGTGTATTAACCCCAGACAAACACCAAGGTCTCCATGCTATACACTAAAGGAAAGGAGAGACCAGTTCTGGTCCAAGTAGCAGATTAATTCTTTTAGAGGAAAAAGGTGATTTCTTGAGCCATATAACATCTTGATACAAATAGTCCTCCAGGGGCTGGGTGGCTTAGTCGGTTGAGTGTCTGACTCTTGATTTTGCCACAGGTCATGATCTCAGAGTTGTGGGACTGAGCCCTGCGTTGAGCCCCTCATCAGGCTCTTTGCTCAGTGTGGGGTCTGCTTGGGATTCTCTCTCTCCCTCTGCCCGTCTCCCCTGCTCATGCTCTCTCTCTCTAAAAATAAATCAGTCTTAAAAGAAAATTCCTCCAGTTCAACTCTCTTGCCAATGATTACCCTCACCAAGTAAACTTCTGCTATTATTAAGGGCTTGATAGGAGAGGTCTGGTCATCTTGACCATCATATTTATCCCTAAATGAAGAGACTAGGATTTTGGATTTCTGGCTCATCTCTTGTGATCTTGGTAGATATGACCCGGAGAGCATCTAGAGCAAGGAGAAAGGGAAGAATGAAGTTTGAGAGGACATGCTATTCTCCTTGACCTGAAACGGGGACTACCCATGGCTAGAGTCTTTGTGACCTTAAAGAAAAGACTGGGCTACGAGTTGGAGCGGGGGCTGCTCTGCTCCTGTGGGGGCCGCCACCATGGGGACTATACACGCTGCCCTTGGATAGTGACTCTGCATTCATTTCCCAGCTTAGGCTTTGGTTGCATCTGTGCCTTAATTTATTTCCATTTCTACCCACCCACTCTTTTGACTCCCTTTGACCTCTTGCCGTTTTCAGAGGACCTGAATAATCACATGTAAAAATAAAATTTCGGCAAGGTTCCTGCCCATGGGGATGCCACATTCAGACAGAGAGGCTGTGACTGATGGATGGCTTGAGGCCGTTTTAAGGGCCACAGCACCCACTGTTCGTTTGTGAAAACGTACTCTCCTGCCAGTTTCCTGCCAGAACTGATGTAAATCACTGTGTCAGTTTCTTGACTAAAATAACTTTTTTCCCCCTCTGCAAAATACAGTTTCCCGTAGAGTTAGCCTGACCCTCATTGTGCCCCTGGGGAGGTGTAATGGCTGTCTGCCCTCTGACTCTGCAGAAAGAGAGTCGCCCCTCCACCCTGCCACAGCCCCTCCTGGGTTCTGGGCTGGACCGTGTCCAGGATTGAGTGGAGCAGGGACCTAGGGAGACAGAGCCAGCAGCATCCGGGAGCACGCTCTCCAGAATTACATGGAAGCGTTGAATCTGGGCAGAAGGACCCCAGCTGCACATAATGGAAAAGGCCAGGGTCTGGCGAGGGTGATCGAACTTCTTATTCCACTCCATACATTCCCCCATTGCACACACACACACACACACACACACAGGCAGTTCTCTAAGGACTTAGGGCTACACTTATGCTGTCGTTATATAAAATAAGACAACTTCACTATTTTCCTCTTCCAACCTAGCTAAGCCTTTATAATCCTGACTTCTTTTAGGTGCAGGGAACAGACATACGCTGGAGTTTTATCTTCTTAGTTGAGCTACAGGTTATTAAAGATCTCCCAAACAGATGCTGATGTCAAATCACGTTCACAGAAATGACATATTTTTTCGGTACAAGAGCAAAAATGTGCTTGGCTGATTCAATTTCTTTCCTTCTCTCTCATTTATCATTTAGTTTAATCACAAGACTGAAAAAGGCGGGCAGGGCCCCATTTCATCTTTCAGTTGACCATTTCTTTGCAATTCCTTTAAGCCTTAACAGTTTCCCATTAAGTCATCCTTACCAAGATGAATGAAGGCGAATAACAAGCCTGTGGGTTGAGGAGTTTGGGAGGTGAGGGCTGTGAGGAGAGAGAGCTGGAAATGAACAATGCTGAATATGCAAGTAACCTATGGGTCTTTTCTCAGATGAAAAAGCCAGTCACCATGATTTACAATCCAAGATCTCATTCTTTGCATCTTATATCCTCAAGACATGAAGAATGGAAGGAATGAAAAGGTCATTTATTTCTCCCATTGATGACTTATAGGTTTTTAAGGGAGGTTCCCTTGGACATCAGAGCAAGTTGCCCTTGACAGATGACTCTGCTACTGTATTTGATTTCAAGTTCCCACCAAGGAGTGCCAAACACAATCTGTTACGTTTTAAATTGTCCTATAATTTCTGTCCCGTTCTCTCAACTCCACCACACACCCAACCCAAGCATAAATCATGCCGAGGTCTTTTAACCACATGCTTTCAAGTAAAACAAGCACAAGGGACATTTTTCCAGCTGACATTGGACCCACTGTTCAGGAAGAACTTTCCCAGGTAATGTTCCATTTCTCTTGACAAATCACAGCATCTGGTGCATTGGGGAGAGTGTTCTAGGGTGATCTCATGCGGTTGCTGAGCTTCCTTTCATATCTGATATAGACAAACGACCCCATGATGACACCAAGGGCTTTTAAGACTATCTAGTCCCCACTGAGTGAATTGAATCATCAGGCAAGGATGCTGCCTCCACCAGACGGTCCAGGGCCAAATGAGGCAGCGTACAGAAATAGCTTTCTGAACCTAAGGTGACTGGAGATGAAAAGAGAGAAAGAAGAGACAAAATGTGAAACTCGGCCTCAGTCCTTTCTCTCTCAAAGCTCCCTGTTGGTCCATCCCAGGAGAGTACTTTCTGGAGAAACATATTCTCACGTTTGCAAGTCATGGAGGAGAGTTAATTAGGAAGCATTTTTTGCTTTCTTTTTCTTTTTTCCTTTCCTCCCTTCTTCCCTTCCTTTTATTTTGTCTCCTTCCCTTCCCCTTACCCCCTCCCTCCCTCCCTTTTCTCCCTTCTCCCTCTTTTTGTCTCTGTCTCTGTCTCGTTCTCCTCTCTTTCTTTCAGGACTTAGAGAGTTTTGGGCTCGCAGGAGGCACTACATTGATGCTTTTTGGTCTTGCTTGATTAGATTATTGTGAATACCTGAATCAATGGGGGGACAAGGGCCTTACTTGAATATTGACTATACCAGGGGGTTCTAAAGGATGTTACCCTGTGTGTTCTGTAGAAGGAGAAACCAGAAGGGTGGGTATTCCCAAGAATAAAAGCTTCTTGCTGTGAAAGGAAACAAAAGAAGCTGAGAGATGAGCCACCCAAGGGAAAACTCAAAAGCCAGATTCCTGGGCAGACAAATTCTTAAACCCCAAACAGGGCAAGTTTTCTTCTAGAAACATTGTGGACATGGACTCTGAGGAAAAGCTATTTTTATTTATTTATTTATTTATTTGACAGAGAGAGAGATCACGAGCAGGCAGAGAGGCAGGCAGAGAGAGAGAGGGGGAAGCAGGCTCCCTGCCTAGCAGAGAGCCCGATGCGGGACTCGATCCCGGGACCCCGGGATCATGACCTGAGCCGAAGGCAGCGGCTTAACCCACTGAGCCACCCAGGTGCCCCGGAAAAGCTATTTTGATCATAGAATTTTTTTTAAAAAAAGATTTTATTCATTTATTTGAGAAAGTGAGAGAGAGAAAGATCACAAGCAGGGGGGGAAGGGCAGAGAGAGAGGACTGCCTGCTGAACTGGGAGCCTGATGCGGGACTCGATCCCAGGACGCTGGAACCATGACCTGAGCTGAAGGCAGACTCTTAACCAACTGAGCCACCCAGGTGCCCCTGAACAAAGAATTTATAATCAGATCTCAGTTTTGTCCGCGTTTAGAGTGTATTACCCACAGGGCCTTGTGCTCTAGTCGAATTTTAGAAATTCTTCTAAAACTAATCAGTTGGCTACAACTGGCAGGCCATGGGGGCACATGTGATGAGAAGTGAAGAAAAATGTTAATGTGACTCATCTTTTTATGGAGTAAGAGAGGGTCTCTACCTCATTGCTAGGTTTCCTTTCCTCTGTAGGTGAAGAGTTTAACATTTCATATTTTAAGAAACCCCAAGAGTATGTGGTAACACTAGCACGTTTCTATTGGTTTCCTGGCTTCAAGAAAGGGGTTTCTGGGTACCCGGGCCTGGCTTTCTTAGGGGTCTCTAAAAAATGAGAAAATTCTTGTGGTATTTAAAAACTCTTATCATGGAAAATTCCAAATACACACGCACACAAAGAGAGCGTTGTCTGCTGACCCTATCCTCCCATCACCCGACATCACAATTATCAATTCGAGCCTGAGTGTGCTTCGTTTCTTCTCCTGCCTCTCCCCTGACCCCAGCGGGATAGTCTTGATGAAAAAACATGATGGCTGGGATCTTCATCTGTAAATACTTCAAAGCATATCTCTGAGAGCTATGGACACTTCCTCTTTCTAAAACATACACATGATATCATGATCACACCTAAAAAAGCCCAACAATAATTCCTTAATGTCATCCAGATTTCATGGACTTTTTCATTTGACTAATTTGAGAACTTTGAGGCCACTGGCAAGGGTTCTCTGGCAGGTCACTGGGCACCATGTTAATGCTTCTATTATGTGGTGTCCACAGGTATAATTAGGCCTATGACCTTTTCAGCTCCAGAGAGCAACTAATGAAAATGCAGGGCAACAGTGAAAGAGAAAAAAAAAAAAAAAAAAAAAGCTCTGATTTAGCAATTCCCCTCAGGCACCCTCTTTTCCTCCTATTATCCCATGACCAGCTACTATTTTGTAATTTTCCCAAACCATCCCTGTTCTTGTGTTATCTAATCACTTACAAAGCATCACAGATGTCGACAGCATTGTTGTGTTGCAGAGAAAATATTTCTGTGTTTCTAAGTCTGTCACTGAGGTGAGAGCCGTTGAACTCTGGGAAATTTTCAGAATGGTTGTGATTGTGGTGTGGGGCCAGTGATAAAGATTTGGGGAGAACACCAGTGTTTCTTAGAGTGAAGGAGACAAGTGAGAACAAGGGGGCCTCTGTTTATGACAGATAATCACTTCAGCTTTGAAAAAAATGGCAGCTGACCTCTGAATCTGGAACTTTCTTCAGCATCTCTGACAGACGTTAACTCTGTTTATGACTGCGGTAACACGATTTTTTACTTATAGTCTTCACAAGAGACGTGGATCACAATGCCTAGTGTTTTATACTACAGCAATTAATCAAAATCTCTTTAGATCATTGTTTTTGGGTTTATTTTTTTCCAATTTGTAGGCACAGCCTCTGACATCTAAGAGCCACAATAGACACAGGAATTGAAGTGCTCAGCAACTACTTTTCATTGCAAAATGTTAAATGAAATAGGCCTCAAATTTTTCTTTCTTAGTAGAGCTATATGGCTGGACAGGCGCTCATTTATGTCTCTGGTAGATTAGGGAAGTGACCATATAGTTACAGCTCTGCCCCAGAGTGTTTCTGGCCCTGTGCAGTCAGGGAGATGCAGGGGAGAGAGAGGTGCCTTTTGTGTGTCCACAGTTCGACCCAGGCATGCTCCTCAGGGCAACCCAATTCACCCAGCTGACCCCCCTCAGGAACTGTAAAGCTGGTGGGATTTGCCCCTTCTTTTTTTTGCATCAGAATGCACCTATTAAGTTGGATTTCCTCACACCTTTGGTCTCTTATGCAAATATTCAATGCAAATCAGTTCCTTGAACTTAATGGCCTTCTCCTACTAAGAGCAAGGTTTGGAGTTTGGTGCATTCGAGAAATAAGCAAGACATGGAATTTTGTCATCAAGGAAAAAGATCTACCTACAGATAACCACATCCAGTCCCATCCAGTATCCTGTTGACCCCCACCTCTGAAATACCACTCGAGTCATCACCCACTCTGGCCCCCAAGCCACTGCCACCATCATTCATGTGGATTCTTATAATAACTTTTGTCTGGTCTCTCTCTTCCACTCTTGCCTCTCTGTAGGCCCATGTCCTCCACACAGCGGAGGAAACCAACTTTTCAAAATGGAAACAGTAAAAAATCATCCCTTGGCTTAAAGGCCAACAGTATAAATTCTTAACAGGGCCTGCCTGTCTCTGTGGCCACCTTTAGCTCAACCCGCCCACTGCTGTTTGTTGTGTCCTGTGGGTCCTGTGCTGTGGTTCACCTTTGTCACCAAGCTGCCTCCTGCCCCCCACTCTACCTGGTAAAGCCTTCCTTCCATTTGCCTGATGAACCCTTATGCGGTTGGAGCATCTGCTCAAACATGTCTCCTCGAGGGGGTATAGCTCAGGGGTAGAGCATTTGACTGCAAACATGTCTCCTCGGGGCCCTTCCCAGAGAGCCCCGAGGTGTCATGAGTGTCTTCTCCTTGGCAGCAGCCCTCACCATTGTCGCCTCTTACTGTGTGATTCCTTCAGACAGGTCCATCTTGCCCAGCCTTCTGGATTGGACCGAGGCAATGTGAGGCATGAAGACCCGGCGGATGGTTCCTTCACGCCCTGTTGCCTCTGTGCCCAGTGCAACCACTGGTCACGGTGTGTGGGATGAATGAGCAAAGCGAATGTTCTAGCTCAGGGGGACAGTCACGCTGGGAAAGGTGGCCTAGTGGCCGTAGAAATGGAAGGGAATGCTAAAAGATACCCTGAGGTAAATATCTTAAGAATGTATTTGAACAAACATTGATTTGAAGAGGGCAGAAGGGCAAGGGCCTTCTGGTGGGTAAGGGCGCTCCTCTGACCAGGGCACAGAAGGGCTGTTGTTGACAGGTGAAAGCAAAGCAAGGAAATTATTGATGTGCTATAGCTCGTAAGGCTGACTTATTTGGAAACGCCTGGATGGCTGTTTGTGATCGGTTGTCCTTACTTTCCGATTTAGTGACCTGGAGGCATTGGCAGGCTTAGGTTTGGGTTTGCGGACCTCGTTAGCTGTGAAGGTGTTAGAGCCCCTTAAGTCTAATGACCCCCTGGTGTAATTAATGTAGGAGGAGAGAAGAGAAGGAAAGGAGAGATGAGAGACTTTGGGAGGCAGAATCCAGGGGACTCCCAAAGCAAAGGTAAGAGTGACTTGAAGACATTTATGAATTCCCAGCTTGATGGCTGTTTCCCCATAGTACGTTTCTCAGTGCACTTATTCCAAGACGCGTTCCATAAAGAGGAAAAGGGGTCCCTGGACACATACCTTTGAAAAGTGTTCTCATCTCTACCTCCCTTTTTTGGAGCTTCACACTACAAATTACCATATCAAAAACTCTTTAAGGTTACTTAAAGAAAGCCAATTTGACTTGAAATGAGGAAGCTGGAAGGAAGAGCTATTTTGGTGGGTAGGAAGGAATTGGAGGGTAATTACCTTTTTCTGATCTGTAGAGTTAAAATACCAGAGAATTTCTGAGCGGGAATGTTAAACAGGTCATTGCAAATGTAGGTCTGGAGATGAGAGTAGATATGTGAAAATGCTCAGAAAAACATGCAGTAGAATTATCATTCAGGCCTGAACATGTCAGTCTCTTATAGGAATGGGCTTTCTGGGGATACGATCCTCTAGCCCCCAGACAAACTGTCTTGGAGGGAAAGTTCAGAAGCAGGAGCAGAGGGATTATTTCAGACTAAGTGGCCACGTGGATGAGACTCAGACCCTTCAGCAGAGCCTCGTGGTCTGCTAATTGCTTTACCCAATATTCTCTTTCTGCTTTTACTTGGGAAATATATTTTTTGGGGTGGCAAATATGTCCACCCAACTCCTTTGCAATGAAGGGCGCCCAGTGAAAATTAATGGATGGTTGGTCGGGACTTCCTGCCAAGCTCATCAGAAGGGATCTACTTGATATACCTGTGTTCATAAACAGCATTATTCACGAGAATAGGGGAAACAACAAACAGGGGACAACCCAAACGTCCATTGGCATGAATGGATAAACAAAATGTGATACTGCTCTCTAAAGGGAAGAGCCAATACCCAAAGAGCCATGGACAGGCTAGGGAGGCCTGGATACTCCTTGAGTGGTAAGCAGGAGAATTATACTTTTTATATAATTCTTTAAGGATAAAACCTCTTTGTAAAGAATTCATCACTCTAATAATCTTAGGGGTGAGACTTTCAAGTTCTTGGCTACAACTCACGCTTGAGGCTTAGTTGCACTATCTACGACTGGGCTAATTGTATGTTACTGATGCCATATGTATATTTATTCAATGTCAACCCACATTTATTTGGGTCCCACTTTGTACTTGCTGTGAGCAGCAAGGAACAATAGGCCTGACTGAAGCCGCATGATGGATCTTATTGCAAACCACAAGCTTTTAAAATTCCCCGTTAAATGCAGGGAGTCTTCATGGAGGGAAGGAACTAAGATCCCTATTGATAAATACAGACACCAGATGATCTCATCGCCTCTGCCTCTGTCCACCCGCCAGAGTGTCTCTCAAGGTCCCTGGGTAATCGTGACCCTAACTGGCTCTTTTGTAGATCAGTCATTAGTTTTTATTTTCAAAATAAAAACTGGGATTGCATTTGAGCTCAAAGTTGGAAGAAAGAAGCCCCTGCAACCAAGAGTGATTGAGGGGCAGGCAGAGGGTAATGCAGAAGTGACCTCCGATAAGTCTCTTCTGCAAAACTCAGGTCTTCTGTAAAAGAAAAGTGGTGGAAGAGGTTATTTCAGGAACCTCCCAGACTGATCCTCTCTGATGCTACTTATCGAGCTACTTAAATGAAATGGCTTGCTAGGAATTTCGAAGTTGTACCTAGCCTAGAATGCAAGAGCCCTGAGTTCCAGGATGTTTAGCCACTCATTTACTCATTGATACTTCCATCCACTGAGCACTGATCAAGCGTTTACTGTGTGCCTGTTCTTAGGTGCTAGAATTGTCTAGATGGATAGGCTATGGTTCTTACCTGGAGAAACTCAGGGTTCACCTGGTGAGGCACAAAAGCCTTATGAGGGGATCAGAGCTTTAATATAGGTGGGAGCACAAAGGAAGAAATAGCTGCTGGGGGGTGGAGGGAGAGTTTCTCAAAGCAATTAAATGAGAAGATAGGATCTTAGAAAGAGTGGTATGCTCCAGCTTGGGAACTAGATGGGGAATGAAAAAGGTCAGGTCACAAGGACCTGTCATGGTAAGAATTTTGGTCATTTTCTGTTCGAGCATAATCAAGGGCATTAATGAAATAATCAAATAAACAGGGATATCGATCATATGATCAATAAATAAGGGAACAATCAAAAGTAGGTTCTAAAAGCATCCCCCCCTATTAAAAAAAGATTTTAAGTAATTGTAACACCCCATGTAGGGCTCAAGCCCACAAACCGGAGATCAAGGATCCCATGCCTCACTGACGGAACTGGCCAGGCATTAAAAACATTTTAAACAAAAACATCTCCTTTTTTTTTTTTTTTCTTTTTTTGCCTTTCAGTCTTTGTCTTCTTCTCAAGCCTTTTGGCCATTTTTTAAAAAATTTTTTATTTTTTATAAACGTATATTTTTATCCCCAGGGGTACAGGTCTGTGAATCGCCAGGTTTCCATACTTCACAGCACTCACCAAAGCACATACCCTCCCCAATGTCCATAACCCCACCCCCCCTTCTCCCAACCCCCCTTCCCTCAGCAACCCTCAGTTTGTTTTGTGAGATTAAGAGTCACTTATGGCTTGTCTCCCTCCCAATCCCATCTTGTTTCATTTATTCTTCTCCTACCCACTTAAGCCCCCATGTTGCATCACCACTTCCTCATATCAGGTAGATCATATGATAGTTGTCTTTCTCTGTTTGACTTATTTTGCTAAGCATGACAAGCTCTAGTTCCATTCATGTTGTCGCAAATGGCAAGATTTCATTTCTTTTGATGGCTGCATAGTATTCCATTGTGTATATATACCACATCTTCTTTATCCATTCATCTGTTGATGGACATCTAGGTTCTTTCCATAGTTTGGCTATTGTAGACATTGCTGCTATAAACATTCGGGTGCACGTGCCCCTTCGGATCACTACGTTTGTATCTTTAGGGTAAATACCCAGTAGTGCAATTACTGGGTCATAGGGCAGTTCTATTTTCAACATTTTGAGGAAAAACATCTCCTTTTAAAGAGAGCTCAGGAAAAGAAAAACCCAAGGAGTTGCTCATATCTATAACCTGGTGGAATGTGACAGCAAAAACAGTAAAGTAGTCCCCAAGTCCACAAAGCTCAACAGATGAACCTCCTTCCTTTCTCTTATCAACACTTTGCAAAATCATGTTACTACTCTGTGACTCTGTAAATGATGAGATTTCATTCCTTTTCATGGCTGAATAATAGTCCATGCATATATGCATCACTTCTTAATGGAGCTAGAGAGTATAATGCTCACATGTAGAATTTTAGAAACAGGAGAGGCTGGCTGGCTCAGTTGTCAAGAGCACGCAACTCTTGATCTTGGGGTCATTAGTTTGAGCCACATGTTGGGAGTAGAGATTAGTTAGTGGGAGAGTGAATGACAGAGAGAGAAACCAAGAAACAGACTCTTAATTATAGAAAACTGGTGGTTACCAAGGGGGAGGGAGTTGGGTTAAACAGGTAGTGGGGTTAAGAAGGGCATGTGTTGTGATGAGTATTGGGTGGTGTATGGAATTACTGAATCACTATATTGTACACTTGAAACTAATGTAACACTGTATGTTAACTGGAATTAAATAAAAACTTAAAAACCCAGAGTAACATGACTTAACTGGTCATGGTTCAATGTCAAAATGCTCAAGTTGGGTCCTTCTTTTTTAGTAGTTCAAGATGCAGAGGGGTAGCTTTGAACTTGACCAAACTCAATAGTAGGCTGACTACTTAACCTCTCTGAACCCCAATTTACTCGTCCACAAAATGAGGATAATACTTACTTCCTTTTAGGATTATGAGAATCAGATAAGGCAATGAAAGTATTTAGAATTTGTTAGTATAATTATACACTTATTTCTGTGATTTTTTAAAAAATAAAATCTTCCACTAGATTAGAAGTTCTGTGAGGGTAACAGCTCTGCTTTTCCTTGTCCTTAGACCTAGATGCCTAGCATGGTGTCTGGCCTCTGTTAATGAGGGATACTGATGATGACTCCTTATAAAACATATGATGCCATGATAAGGGGCACTCCCTCAGGATTTGCTTCTACAATTTTTGTTAAACCAAGAAGTTAGATCCAAGAGCTCATCCTGTTTGTATAGACCTCACTGCTGGGCTCTCTTCTGTCATGCAAGGTGTTGCAAAGACATCAGTTAGGTTAGGCAGATTCTCATAAACTATTAGGTTCATGGCATCAGCAGGAAGAGAGTCTTGAGGCAACCTGGTTCATTTCCCATGTTAAATCCAGCCATCCATACCAGCCTTATGGTCAACCTCCAGATTTTTTTTTTTTTTTTAAAGATTTTATTTATTTATTTGAGAGAGAGAGACAGTGAGAGAGAGCATGAGCGAGGAGAAGGTCAGAGAGCGAAGCAGACTCCCCATGGAGCTGGGAGCCTGATGTGGGACTCGATCCCGGGACTCCAGGATCACGCCCTGAGCCGAAGGCAGTCGTCCAACCAACTGAGCCACCCAGGCGTCCCAACCTCCAGATCTTTTAAGTGATTTTTCCTCAATCATGACTTCATTTTCCTTGGGGTTATTCTCTATAGCAATTTTCTTTTCTTTTCTTTTTTTCTATAATTGAAATATATTTGATGTATTATAACATTATATAAATTTAAAGTGAGCAACATGTGGATTTGATACATTTATATAATGTAATGTGATTGCCACTGTAGTAATGATTAGCACCTTTCTTAGATCACATAATTATCATTTCTTTTTAGTGGTTGGAATAATTAAGATCTAGTTTCTTAACAAGTTTGATGATTGTAATATAATATTGTTGACTATACTCACTATATTGTATAGTAGATCTCTAGTATTTATTTACTACTCATTTTAAGTTTGAACGCTTAGTCACCATCTGTCCCCTCTCCCACCCTCCATCCCCTGGTAACCATAATTTTACTGTTTTTACAAGTTTGGTTTTTTAAGATCCCACATATAAGTGATATAAATATTTGTCTTTCTCCATCTGACATCTCACTTAGCATAATGTCCTCAAGGTCCATCCATGTTGTCACACTGCAATTTTCTAAAGTGGATAATGTTAAGGTCTAACTACTTCTGATGCTTGGGCTAACCATCACATCAAGATAAATTCCTCTGTCAGATCTGAAAGATATGGACAGACCTATACTGGACCAAAATAATAATTTGGGCATCTAGGTTTTATTCTCATTAGGATATACATAGGGAAATTCTTCTGGAGGCATAATTTTCTGCTTGGCAGTTACTTCCGGAATATGGAATGAAGAGGCCTTTTTCCATTTTCTTCTCTTCAAGTTTGGTCCTTCACCTAGGCTTTTCTGGGACAATCACAAGATCATGGTGTCTTGCAAAAAAAAAAACCAAACAGGGGCACCTGGGTGGCTCAGTGGGTTAAGGCCTCTGCCTTCGGCTCAGGTCATGATCCCGGCGTCCTGGGATGGAGCCCCACATCAGGCTCTCTGCTCAGCGGGGAGCCTGCTTCCTCCTCTCTCTCTGCCTGCCTCTCTGCCTACTTGTAATCTCTGCCTGTCAAATAAATAAATAAAATCTTAAAAAAAAAAACAAAAAAACCAACCAAACAAAAAACCATGGACTTTAAAGTCCAACATATCTTAGTTGCACTCAAGGCTTACTACTTATCAACTATAAAAATGTGGGCAGAGGATTTAGCTTTATTGTGTATCAGGTTCTAAGTCTACAAAATGAAAACAATAATAATGTCTCTCTCAGAGGACTACCAGGAAGGTCACAAAATGAAGAATATGCTATTTGCCTTCTCTCATAACGAATATTATACTTATTTGGAAGAGATACTTTGGAGGAGTGAGACCCCCAAGGACAAGCTCAAGACACCCAATGTGATTAATCCTTTGAATTGCACCAAATAGAGGGAGGATTTGACTTAGCCTATAAGGGGAAAGGGGTGAGAGGGGAGGGTGGATATAGTGAGATGGTAGAAGTGTCTACATATTTTACTTAGACATCTCTTCCAACCCTTTTCTTGTCTCCCTAAACAAACCTATAGATTTGACTGAACTCATGAGATTTGTTCTGGAAACAAGTGGATGGGGCTGGATTTCAGCTTGGGGCCAAAGAGAAGACAGCACAGGTGAATATAAACCATATACAATGAGATTAAACTCTAACAATCTGGGAATTCAGAGAAATTGAAGGAAGGGCTTTGAACTTTTCACAGTTTTTGGAATTGGGAGTTTCAAGCCAAGTTCACTAGAGTCCAAGGAACAAGGAAATCCCAGGGGATAGCTGGATTCTTGAGGATTTGAGCTAATGTACCTAAAAGCTGTCTGCTACGTAGTGTTCATCTAAAAACCGATGACTACTATCTTCAGCTATACCCAAATCCAAAGTGGTATATTAGATGTGAATTGGCATTTCAATGCTGGAGCTAAGCCCAGATCAAGATATTGGATGAAAGAAGAAGACTTCATCGAACTTCAGCAGGAATGGGGGGAGAGAGTGAAGAAAAAAGATGCCCCAAATAGGAATGCCTGCCCATTCAGCCCTTTGTTTGTTGTGAGATGCATCTGCCCGAGTCCAGACAACAAGGGCTTTCATTTTCACACTCACAGTAACTAGCTTTGCAACATTTCATGTGCCTTCTAATCGCTCAGCTTGTCTGGTTTGAATGAAGTAAGGGCACATGAAAGTGCTTTTCCAAATATAAAGTGTAACAGAAGAGTAATGGTGCGGTGATCATGGCTGCCATGACCACCCCCCTCTGTAAGCTAGATGAAAGCACGGGCTGCTGTCTTATTCATGGCCATATCTTTCTGCCTAAGACAGAGCTCAGAAAGTATTTACCGAGTGAACAAATGTCTGCATTCAGCATTTTTCACTTTTGAGTTACCATCCCGTCTGAAAGTTTATTCTCTACCCTGTCTCCTTAGCTTTATGCCAGCGCTTCTCTGTTCCTCTGACCCCACTTCCGTTTCCTTTCTTTCAGCCAATAACTTCATCCACTATTGTACAGAACACTAAAAAAAGGTGGCTACAATTCTTCCTCTTGAGCCAATTCTGTGCCCCTGGGGTTTCTATTTCCTCATAAACCCAAACGATCGGGTTTCTGTCCCACCACTCAACTGAAATTATTCTCAACAGTCAATGTAAATTCACTGTTTGGAAAGGCTGATTACATTCTCTTGGACTTTACTCTCCTGGACCTTCTTGAAACATAAGACACTCTGGTCACGTCTGGTCCCTTGAAGCTTCATCCTTTGGCTGCTGGACTCCACCACCCACAGTTTTCTGACTATATAGGGTATATATCCTTGTTGACTTCCTTCCCTTCTTCTATGTATCCCTGTCTGTGGACCAAATTCTCATTCCCTCCTCACCAAGTCTCCATTGATTTTTGCCTTTTCAACTTCTATGACACGTGGACACTGGCACCTGGATTATACCTTCCCACCTAGACTCTCTGCTTCTCTAGTGCTTCAACTACTGCTCTCTTCTTCAGGGAGGATGCTTGGGACACACTTCTACCTTGGGGCAGGTCTCCTTTTCCTGAAACTGGAAGGCAGCAGCTGAGGGGAGAGACACTGGGACTGTCTCCTTGGTCTTCCCCTTTCTTGGAATATATCACAACATCCTCTATGATTCCCATTTGGATGACTCATGGACACATTTCTCTGCCTGTAATCTTATCAGATATCAGTCAACATTTCCCAAGGCTTCCTAGATACTTGCATTAGAAGACCCCACCACCTTCTCAGACTTAGCTCTAAAATGTGACCCACTTTCCCACATAATCTGAATCCCCCTCATTACAATCAATAGCACTGCCATTTTCTCCAGTTTTTAAAGTTTATTTTTCATTTTCCAATTCATCTTTGATTCCTCCTGCTAACTTCTAACTTATTTCTGCTCGATTTAATTATACTAAAATAACCTGTTGCCTATTCCTCTCTTCTCAACAATGGCTCTCTCATTTTCCCTTATTTCCATTCCTACTGCATTTCCATTCCAGTCTCACTTTGCTTTAGGTTGTCATCTCAAGTCTGAACAAATAGCATATTCCCCAGCTTACCAGTAGCTGGTGTGCAGTGTATCTGGAGTTTGGCTGCCTGGATATGTATCAAGGCCTTATTGCTTCTGCTGCTGCTGCTGCTGCTACTTCTTATAAGATTTATTTATTTATTTATTTATTTATTTAGGGGAGAGGGTGCACATTTGAGAGAGAGAGAAAGGGAGAGGGAGAAGGAGAGGAGAGTCTCAAGCAGACTCTGCACCGATCACAGAACGTGATGTGGGGCTCGCTCCCACGACCTTGAGATCATCACTTGAGTCGAAACCAAGTCAGCTTAACAGACTGTGCCACCCAGGTGCCCCAAGGCTTATTGCTCCTTGCTGTGTATGGAGGACATTTTCCTTGTGCCGCATCCCTGGCCAGATATACATGACTGGCTCCCTCTCGCTGCTCTTCTCCTACTCCGCCTTCATGGCTCAGCTTGTCTCTGCCTCCGTGCAGCCTCCCTGACAGAGCCAGATCTTCCCGCTTTCTTTCTCTGCTGGAACACACTAGCTTTTATGTATCAGCAGCGCCATTTCCTAGTTAGGAAAAGTGCTATTGTACTACATTAAAGTACTCAGTAAATATTTACTAAGCGCTCTCCTAGGCACTAGGGAAATAGTGTGGAATAGGGGACAGAGTGAAGCTTACACTCTAATTATGCGTGTGTGGAAAAGGTAGTTAGCAATTACATAAATAAGTCAGTCAATCGAGAACACTCTAGTGATAAGGGCTATGAGGAAAAATTAAACGGGGATGGATTTGAAAGTCTTTGAGCAGCTATTTTGAATTGGTGATGTGGATAAGGAGAATCTATTGATTTTCTGAGCAGGGAACATTGAAGCTGAGATCTGAATCATAGAGGAGTTAACCCTGGGATAATCTGGGGTAAGAAGTTTCTAGGTGAAGAGGCTAGCAAGTTCAGTGCCCCAAGAATGGGGTAAGCCTAGAGGCTGGACGAATGCACAGAAGGGCCATTTATGTGCTGGGTACAGGGGGAAGCACGTGGTTCGGAAAGGTTGTCACAGGCATATGTGGGCCCCAGATTGGACACAGCCTTGCGGCCTCAGGTAGGAAGTTTTAGATCTCAGTTTACATGTGATGGGAACACATTTGAAGATTTTAAGGAGAAGAATGATAAGCTCCAATTTATTTTAGAAATATCACCCTGGCTGCTGTGTGGAGAAAGAGTGGAGGAACCACCAAATGGAGGCAGGGAGGCTGGTTGAGAGGCCACTGCAGGAGTCTCTGAGAGTATTGGGGGTGGAAGTGATACAGGATGAGGGAAGGGCACAGACTGGGAGAGGTCCTGGAGAGGTGGCTGGCACGACTCACCGAAAGACCGATGTAACCACAGAGGGGAAGTGATAAACCTCCTTCTTACTGAGGTGAGGATGAGAGGGGTCACCTCTGTGAGATGGACAGAGAGAAAAATGTTTCATTTTTTTCAATTAAAAAATGTATTTATTTATTTGACAGTGAGAGAGGGAACACAAGCAGGGGAATGGGAGAGGGAGAAGCAGGCTTCCCGGTGAGCTGGGAGCCCAATGGGGGCTCGACCCCAGGACCCTGGGACCATGACCTGAACAGAAGGCAGATGCTTAACAACTGAGCCACCCAGCTGCTATGAGAGTAAAATGTTTTAGAAAGAGAAGTTGCTACAGGCTAGACGGCAGGTTGGCTCCTCAGAGGGGGACAAGCTAGGCCTTGAAGGATGATCAAGAGAATGATGGAGGGATGGGTCAAGACCCTGGGAAAACAAGGATGTGTGAACTTATTGATGCTCAAGGTATTTATTAGACCTTCAAGTGGGGATGATATCAGACAGGTGGATACAGGTCTGAACTCAGTTTATTTACTTCTTAAAACATCCTACCATTCTTTTCATTTGATCTTTTTGGACGTGTATTTCTTGTTTTCCAGCTACGGAGCAAGCCACTCAGGGTCAGGGCTCATGCCTCCCGTTTCTCACATCTTTCAGGGTACCACGACGAAACCCTGCATAGAGAGGCTCTCAGTATTTTAGGATGAATGCATATATTTGATGAGAAAACGAAGGACAGAGAGACTAAATATGTCAAAACCATGCCTGTGCTCATTCACGCCAATGATTTTCTAGCTCAAGCCTCATTAGGAGCCAGCACTCTGCTGGCCCATGTTGCTGGAGGGTTTGTATTGAAGAGGGAGACAGAGACCGAGAGATCTGAAGACCAGAAGGCAACGGCAGAGGGACTTCCAGTACGCGCTCTGACCTTTACCCAGCCCTCTGGCTTCTGAAGCCTCTCCTGTTCTCTTCATGATCGTGCTGGTTTTATGTTTGTCTGGCTCATCTCCCTGTCTTTGATGGCACCCTGTTCCTGTTCCCTGGGGGTCTACACTTAATACTCTTCACCTCACAGATGTCCTGTCTCCCTTGCCCCAGGAACTCTCTTTCATCATCAAAAGCATTTAATCAGGCATCTATTTAGCACACTGCTCTGTGTTAAGAACTAGACATGTTCCTGGCCTCGAGGTTTCTGACAGTTCTGAAATTCCTTCTGTATTGTGCCTTTTTGCAGAAGTTGTCGTGGTGGCTGTCCAGGTCTTCATCATCATTTGTAGACTGCTGGTGAAGGTGGGCCCTGCTCAGGGTCTGTTGCCTCTGCTCAGATACAGGTGTCAATTTGAGAAAAATGTCTATTTCCTGGGCTCTCTGGGTTTGAGGGCGGAGGATCTGAGCAGCGCGTGTGAGCCCGATAGAGCAAGGTTCAGATCCTGACTGCCGCTTTCTAGCTGTGTGATTTGAGCGACAGTCCTAATCTTCCTAAACCTCAGTTTCCCCTTTGTATATGGGCTACTAAACACACACTCTGCAGCGTGGTCAAGAGAGCGATGGACTGATGTGGGTAAGCCCTCAGCACAGTGCCTGACACAGGCAAGCACTCGACAAGTGGTAGCTTCTGGTATTATTGGTAAGATGACATGCCATGTAGAGCATTAGTAAGGGACAGAAGACAGACACAAATACAATCAGAAAGTGATGATCAAATCTTAGAGATGGAAAAGGCCAAAGCAGAAAAGGTCAAAGTTATTCAGGAAATAAATGGTGAACGCACACGTGAAAATGTTAAGGCTTGTGTTCTCAGCCTGATTGAGTTCACGGGGGTCTGAGAGGGCAGGCTAACACTATTTCCTAGGAGCCACTCCATCATGAATCGGAAGGTAGAGGACTTCTCTCTTCCCAGATATGCACAGAGGCAGCAAGACAGTGGACTACCTCCCTAAGCCTCTTTAGGACGATTCACAGATAGAGACAGGATCTCTGTAAAAATACACTGGAGGGAAGGAGTTGGTGGGGGGGGCACACCAACGCCCTAGGGGTCAGGAAATGGGTCTCTGAAGGGCCTTCCGGGCTCTGCCTTGTACAAGATTGCACTGAATTCTTCGAGTTAGTCTGAAATTTGGCAAAAAGCCTTTCCTCCTGGGTAGCAGAATAATTTTTAGAAGATCCAGCTGGCATGTTGCAGAGACACACTAATGAGTCAGGAATGATCTTGTAAGGCTCTCCCACACCAAACTTGCTCAAGGGTAGAGAATTTCCAGGGAAGCCAGCAGAAGATTTATGAGGCTAATCCCGGAAGTATTTTCTCCTCTACCTATTGGGCCAGAGACAGTGGGTTTGGGGTGTCAGGGCTGGAGAGGGCAAATGAGAAGGGGACAAAGACACGACTCCTGCCTTCCAGAGAGAGCTGGAGGGAATAGCGACTACAGGAGCTGGCTCCTGAGGACTTCCTGACAATGAAATATTCAAGATCATTTTTGGAATGTACTGGCCTGCGGGCCCCACAGAGCCTCATAGATGAACTTGAGGAGGAAAGGAGGCGTAAAACCTGGAGGCATGGTGTGGAGGGTGGGGGGAGCAGGGGAGCGGGCTGGGGGAACGCTCACTCCAACGATGTGTGGGAAGGGGGTTGATAAATTAGCTCCTCTGTCTTCACACAGCTGGGGAGGAAAAGAGGAGGAGAAGGGGGGTCATGGGAGAGAGGAGGAGGGGTGTGGGAAGGAAGAGGAGAAGGAGGAAGAGGGAGAGGGAGGGGGAGGAGGGAAGAGGGAGGGAGGAAGAGGTTGAGGTGGCTGTATTGCTTGAGCCCAGTGGTGTTTCTTGTCACCCGGGGCAAGTCACTCCCTGAATGTTGCTGCCTCTTCTAAGAATGAAATCATCTCTCTGTTACATCATGGGCTGGAGACCTATCTAGGCTTTCTTAGAACCCAAGGGTCCTTAACAGAAAACCGGGGGGATATGAATTGGATCACTGGGAGAATATCTACAGGAGGGTGCTGCTCTTTGGCAAAAAGGCTCCTACATGCATTCAAAAGACAGATTTCTTAAAATACAAAATGGCAAAGTAGGATAATAAGATTTGATTAGTTGGGCTCCATTTCAGTCATGCATGGGCAAAGGGAACAGACACATTGGACACGATTTAGATTGATAGATTATCCAAAGAACCTTGAATATGCCACAATTCTGAGGTTTCTTCTTCAGAAAATCTTGTAGTTGTAAAAAGTGGGAAAATTACATGATTAGAATTTCATCTCTTGTACTTTCCCCCAGCCAGAAATAGCTAAAACGCATGCCAACAATGGGGGAGGCTTCAGGCACCTGTGGAACTCACCAGTTGAATAATCAAGAGATGGGTGGGGGGTGCTTGGGTGGCTCAGTCAGTTAGGCACCTGCCTTTGGCTCAGGTCATGATCCAGGGTTCTGGGATCGAGTCCTGTGTCAGGCTCCTTGTTCAGCAGGGAGTCTGTTTCTCTCTCTCTCTTTCCCTCTGCCCCTCCCCCTGCTCGTGCTCTCTCTTCCTCTCTCTCTCTCTCTCAAATAAATAAATAAAGTCCTAAAAAAAGAAAGAGACGGATAAGCCATAGGGAAGGCCCTTCTCTTGGGTAACAAGGATATTCACTCAGCACTGCCTTTCCTCCTTATTTCAGGTAACCATCATCCCAAGATAGACAGGCCCTCTAGAGCCAGGAGGAGGGCTTGGGTCTTGCAGCTCGGATTCCCCTGAGGCCTTTAATGGCCGCTGCCCATGGGCACAGGTGTTGTTTTCCCACCTACTTCCACCTCCACCCAAAGCTTTCCAAACATGGATTCACCGTTTAACAAGTGAAATGGAACTTTTTGTAATATAAGGTGCTTTAATTAGTGACAGTCTTGGTAGCAGAAAATATGTTCACACCATTTCCCTTCCAGAAATTTCTAAGTGGTCTCCAGAGGTCTCAGAAATAAGACTCAGATTTTCGAAAAAAAGAATTTGCCTGCTTGAATCCACCATTGCTTTAATGTTCAAATTTTGAGTCTGTCTTTTTCTAAGTGGATCAGACCTGAAAGCATTCAAATACCAAGTGCCTTAACATTTTTCACAGTTGCTCGTTTCACAGTTGCCCTTTCCATTAATATGAAATTTTGGGTGCATGCATGTGTTCACACGTGCGTGTGTGTGTGTGTGTGTGTGTGTGCATGGCTATGAACTAAAGCAGGGAAAGGCGGAGAAAAGGTTCAAGTATAGCTGAGAAAACTCCAGTTTGACTACAGTCCTCAGGTCCTAACCATACGCCCCAGATTTTTAGGACAGTCCTAATTCCACATATTCAGCCCTGTGGTCAAACCACATATCTTCGTTGGGAAAATATGGAATCTGCTCCGGGAAATAAGCAGGTGGTTCCTCACAGCCCTAGTTTCCATTTCATTATTTGCTTATATGGAGAGGCAACCCTTTGAAACTCCAGCGTCTGAATTATCTGCTTAAAGTGATGAAAAATACCCAGGTCATCCAATGGCAGGTCTGTTTCCGGTTTCTTTTCCCTGGACTGTAATATGTAACGAGCCACCTCTGTCTGCCTGGTCAGCCCTGGAGATGAGACCCTGTTATCAGTCCAGGAGAAATTCAGCTCTCCACATTCTCACGGACTGCCGGCTGCACCCCCTTGGGGCCGGGTGCACAGAGGGGCAGGCAGAACCTCCAGAGTACGACAATACAGCAAAACACTGTTCCCTTCGAAACCCCAGATTATAATAATTAATAATCTGCCGATCATGGTTCATCCTCTGTACTGTTAACTTATCTCTTGGAGGCAGATGGATAGGAGTTACCACGTGAGAACTGGAGCCACAGGGCACCAGTTCAAGATTGGATGGTGAGAACAAAACTGTTAATGAAGACTTTTGATTTCTTCTCATGCGATGCGCAGGATTCCTAAGCCTTATCAACACTTGGGAATACCCAGTGCAATTTTTTTTTTTTAATAACCCCATGTTCTTTGCTAGTAGGAAACAGGAAAGACTGGTTTAAAAGAGTTTTGGAGCTGGGTCTGATGGGAATTAGAATGACACCACTGGTGTGTTTCACGTCTACTACTATATGGATTCAGATAGAAATCACTTTCAGTGCCTCCCCTCCCCTCCCTGTCCCCTACCGCCCCTGTCATGTACAGGAGCTTGTGTTTCCTGCTGATTAAAGAAAAAAAAGCCACTGTATTTACCAACACTGCTGATCCAGCCAATCCCTCTGGCCTCTGTGTTCTAAACTAATGTGGGGTTTGTTTGAGTCTGAGGTAGGCTTAGGAGTAGAGAGGTTTAGACCACCCACTTTTTTGGATCTCGAAGACAGTGCCAGATCTAGGTTGAAGTGAAGCACTTCATGCAAGCTTGTGGGTTTGAGTAGAGACAATTTTAACTCTGTCAGAAGGTACTTTGCAGGCATTTTCATATTAGTGTCCCCCAGGGGATGGGGCTAAGCCTGGGGCCCCCCGACTGCCGACACCGTATGAACTAATCCACCCGCACACAAGGGGCAGCTTTGGTTTCCTGGCTTTTCAGCAAACACAACATTTATTTAGGCATTTTCATTTAAAAAAAAAAAAAAAAAAAAGGAGAGACCAGAATGTCGCACATTTTCCCATCAATTGCCTATTGGATCTCTATCCTAGGAAACTGCTGAAATCAGACATGCTCAACCCTTTCTGGTGAGGAACTAGTTTTGAGGTTGCCAAGTAAGTCAGAGAATCATAGATTATTCAACCCAGATCCCTGGCTCAAATTCTTTCATTTTATTGGTGTGGTAACCATGGCCTGGAGAGGTAAGAGGACTTAGCTAAAGTCATAGTGCCACTGACTCTTTATTTACTGTTTTAGTTGTGCGTCAAAGAAGTGTCACACATCTACTATGTGTGGGCACTGTGCTCAGCCCTGGGTATACCTTCATGAACAAGACAGGAAGGATCCCGTAGGAGTCTGCAGTCTGCTCAGAGAGATTCATGCTAAGAAAATAAGCGTCACAAAGGAACTGTATTTCATGAGTTAAACGGACAGCTAGGGGGTAGGGAGAAGCTGTCTCAGGTAGGGTCTTCACAAAGGTCCCTGGAAAGTGAGTTTTTTAGGCACTGGGAGAGGAAGGTGTATGCGGTGGGAGCATTGCTGGTAGAGGGAAGAAGGGGAGTTCCAGTAAAGAAGTGAGGGCAGGCCAGACCGATTCTCCAATAGGAATCCTCTTCCAATTACATGTGGGAATCAGTGGACCGTCCACATTGCCCTGGTGGATCTTGAATGGCTAGTGGAGGTTATTATTAGATGTCATGTGAAATTATTCAGACGTTCCCCACCTTCTTTTTTCATCTGTTGTTGTAGAAGTGAAAAACAGATTAGACCGGGAGAGATTTTATGTCAAATGCATATTCTACTCCATCCTGATATGGAGAAGGGAGAAGTTCACCACACCTACATGCTTGCTGAGTTACAACATAAAGATGAATTACTCACCCCTGAGTATAACATACACGCAAGGATAATGCAACGCAGCCCAATCCCTCTTTGCTCTTTCTCAGCTAGAAATAGCCTTCCCTTGCACTTAGCTCCAGGTCTCTGTCATGGTATTTTGAAAGAGAGAGAGAGCAAGCACAGGAGTGAGCATGAACGGGAGGAGGGGCAGGGGGAGAAAATCTTTAAGCAGACTCCCCATTGAGTGCAAGGACGCCCCTCACCCCCTCCCCTTACAGGGCTCGATCCCATGACCCATAAGATCATGACCTGAACCAAGAGTTGTCGCCCAGTTGACGGAACTACCCAGGCACCCCAGACTACCTAGTTTTTATGTGTACACCCATTCTTTCTAATGTCTTCTAAGTTCGTTGAGGGTAGGATGGTATTGAATTCATAATCCTTTAGCAAACCCAGCCCCCAGCATAGTGCCATGCTCGTAAAAACTACTCAATGAATATTTGTTGAGTGAATCATATAGAAAGACTTAAAAATAATCTTTAGGTAAAGGCGTCATTAGAAAGGAGTGTTGCTTTTTTTCTTTCTGGCTTTTGCGCAGTGGTCAGCATAGGGAGCTCATCATGATGACTTTTATTACCAATAACAAAAAATGGCCACCACGGGATCCTTGCTTAATTCCTGCGATGAAGCGCTTGGCTCAGTGACAAGGATATCACTGAGGACAGAGAACCAAACACTGAGCTGTTTAACAGAACCCTCGGCAGGGCCGTTGTTGTCTCATTCCGGGGACGTGTGAAGTCATGTCTGAGCGCTCAGTTCCCAGTGCCCAGGCCCCTCAGTCCCTGTTCCCAGTTCAGACAGTGACACAGACCCTGCATCCTGTCTCCTGACCCCAGCTCTGTGGGCTCCAGGCCAGTCCCACCAGAGGCAACTTGGCAGCTGGGCCCAACAGGAAGTGCACGCAGCCCCAGGAGAGCCTCCCAAGTACAGGTCAACTCTGTGTCTGCTGTGGAAAGCTGAGGGGAAGGATCTTGCCCTCGATGCAGTCCTTCCCTCTAATGCTGCTCCAGCCCCACTCCCAAGCAAAGGACAAGAACTGCAGAAGGAAATAGGAAACTCTGTTGGTCTAGGGCCATCTACTTAGCAGAAAACTGATGAAAATCCCAGGTCAGGTTCCTGTTTGATGCCAAAGCAAAGAACTCCCACTGAAATGATGGTGATTGGTGGTGGTTCTGAAGATGAAAGATGGGGGTAGGACCCAGAGGGAGTCCATCCCCGCCTGGTGGGTGCAGGGCTAGGTCCCTCCTGCTAGATCACCACTCCAAAAGTTGTAGCACATCGCTCCCATCAGGAAAATTCACTTTTAGTGGCAAGGGAGGGGTTCAAAAATGCTAGCATCTGAGCTGACAACGGGAAGTTGCTGGAGGTCAGAGGTGGGAGACAAAAATAAAGATATTAAAACGGATTAATGTCAGTCATTTGCTGATTGGCTCTTTGCCTCTGCTAAGCACTCAGCCAACAGCAGGGAAACTGGGCCACGGGTAACTGGGCGTCTGGGCCGGAGGCGCTAAGAGGTGTTTATTATTTAATGGAGGAGTCCCATGCTCTAGACTTCAGGAATGACAAACTTCCCTCCTAATGTTCTTCGCGAAGACACCGTATGGCATGGTTTACTTTGGGTTTAACAGCCTGTAATTATCATTAGATGAGGAGAGAAAGCCATTACATTTCTTACTACTTTCTTTTGCCTTCATCCTCACAAGACATAAGCCATAAAGAAGAAAAAGAAGAGGGGAGCCTGGGTGGCTCAGTGGGTTAAGCCTCGGCCTTAGGCTCAGGTCATGATCTCAGGGTTCTGGGACTGAGCCCCACATAGGGCTCTCTGCTCAGCGTGAGCCTGCTTCCCTCCCTCCTCTCTCTGCCTGCCTCTCTGCCTACTTGTGATCTCTGTCAAATAAATAAATAAAATCTTTAAAGAAGAAAAAGAAGACACCAAGCCAGGGAAGCAGGCCCAGTCCTTGGGACTGGTAGCCCTTGGGACTGGCAGCCAGCGGTAGGGGGTTGGGGTGGGGGTGGGAGGGTGTGGGGGTGGGGTGCAGAACTTCTACCCTTGAAAAGCAATGCTATGGATTATTGTGTGTGGGGCTGGAATCCCCAAGAGACCAATTAACACCTCGTTCAGGGGATTACCCACTCCAGGATTTGCAGATAGTTCCTTAAACAGCAGTGTTTAGACTCTACACTCACATGTTGATAAAAGGGCTTCCAGAACCAATGAAGAGTCCTGCCGTGGACTCTGGAGGAGGCTTCAGTCTTTGGGTTAACAGCTTGGCCCTACATTCATTGCTGGAGGAATCCAAGCCTGACAAAAGATCGCTTTTAAAGGAGAAACTCTTTTTCTTAGAACCAGTTAGCAGTCTACTTGCTCTCTGAGGCCGCCGTTGCCCCATCCCTAGGGGTCTTCCAGGGGTCTGCATCTCCTAGGACTTGTAGCTGCTGTGTGCCAACTGGCTTTGGGCCTCATCTGTGCGATTTTAGCTTGGGAATCAAATCTTTGTTGTTATCTTCGTTGCTGCCCGGTTTTATTTTAAACTGTTTTGCCCTGTTGCCAAGGTGCTTTCCAATTAGAGGAGCTTTACTTCATTTTCTTCGCGTTGCTGTATTTGTTTGCTGGGTTGCTTACTAGGGAATGACTTTGTAATGGCAAGGGTGGAGAGCAGATGCTGCGGGGCAGTTCGGCAGCCTCCAGAACATACTTGTTTGCAGCCCCAATACTAATGAGCCAGTCCCCAAACAGAAGCCGTCCTGGGCATTTCCCTGTCACCCATACCCACTGTTATCTCCCTGGAAAATAGGGTAACACTCATCTTGCAAAAATGCATAAAGATGAAATCAATTAGAGATCCACCCTGCTGTTACTTTAAATTCATAGAGTCCTTATTTTGTACACGTGGAATCAAAGCCTGTGTCCCTTTTCTTTGCATGTGTAGCCTGTTGCTGTGCCCAGTCAGTGTTAGAAACACTGAATGTGCCCATTCCGTTAGAAACCCTAACTAGGTTTTGAATCAATAAGATGTAAATACTGTAAATAGAATTTTGATCCGTAATGCTTTTATACAAAGTTTTTTATTTTAATAAAATGCTTCAGTCTAAAAAAAAATTTTTTTTTTAAACTCACAGGGCCTAAGATCATTAGAGCTGGCAAGGATTAATCCAATCTTATTTTATAGATGAGGAAAGGGAGTCCCAGAGAGGAAGAATAACATCCCCCCCCCCCGCCCCCCTACCCCCAACAACTGCCAAGGTCTTAAAGCCAGTGACTAGCAGAACTGGGATAGGACCAGGTCTTTTAATTTCTAGACTGGTATTTAACTCACTAGTTATAATTGTCATAGTTCCAACCCAGGTCTCTCCCAGAATGAAAAGAGTCAATTTTTCTGTTTGGTGTTGACTCCTTCAGGACCACCTGACTAGTTTAACTTTACTAAGCTAACATTTCAGAAATTAGTTTTCCTATCACCTGTATAAGAATTATCTGTTAAAAATGCAGATAACTGGATTCTCCCAACTTTCAGAATCGGAATCTCTGAGAATTGTATCCATAATCCGGATTTTAATGAGCTTCTTTGAAAGAGTCTTATGCATTTGAGAACCATTCTATGTGGCCCCAAATCAAGTTAATACATTTTATTGTTTTAACATGCTTACTTACAAGATAAAGTCAGTAAGCAGGACTATAACAAACTTAACAGCTTCTATAAAGCAAGAGAACCAGTCAACAAAATGAAAAGGCAACCTACAGAATGGGAAAAAATGTTTGCCAACCGTGTCTTGGATAAGGGTTTAATATCCAAAACTGACAAAGAATTCATGTAACTCAAAAAACAATAACAAAAGGCCCAAACAACCCGATTAAAAAATGGCAGAGAAACTAAATAGACATTTTTCCCAGTGAAGATGTTCAAATAGCCGACAGATCCATGCAAAGGTGCTCAACATCATTACTCTCAGGGAGATGTAAACAAAACCATAATAAGAGGTCACATCACACCTGTAGGAATGGCTATCACCAAGAAGACAAGAGTTAACTATTGGCAATAATGTAGAAAAAAGGGAACCCTTGTGCCTGTTGATGGGATTGTAAAATAGGTCAGCCATCATGGAGAACAATATGAAGGTGCCTCAAAAATTAAAAATAGAACTGCCATAGAATCTGACAATCTCTCTTTTGGGTATATATCCCAAGGAGATGAAAATACTTTATGGAAGAGATAGACACGTGTACTACCCTTTTTTTTTTTTTTTTTAAGATTTATTAATTTTTTGGTGGGGGGAGAAAGAGAGAGAGAGAGAGAGAGAGAGAGGCAGAGGGAGAGAAAAACTCAAGCACATTCCCCGCTAAGCAGGGAGCCCTATGTGGAACTTGATCTCAGGACTTGATCATGATTTGAGCCGAGGGCAGACGCTTAACTGACTGAGCCTCCCAGGTACCACCATATCCTCACATTTATTGCAGGATTATTCACGACAGCCAAGCTAAGGAAACAACCTAGGTGTCAATGGATGAATGGATAAAGAAGCTGTCCTGGGGCGCCTGGGTGGCTCAGTGGGTTAAGCCGCTGCTTTCGGCTCGGGTCATGATCTCAGGGTCCTGGGATTGAGTCCCACATCGTCGGGCTCTCTGCTCAGCAGGGAGCCTGCTTCCCTCTCTCTCTCTGCCTGCCTCTCTGTCTACTTGTGATCTCTCTCTGTCAAATAAATAAAGAAAATCCTAAAAAAAAGAAAAAAAAAGAAAAAAAAAAAGAAGCTGTCCTGGCCACAGGGTCTTGCTTGCTCATTCCTGCTTTTCTAGATTTATGTTCATTTAAGCCCTCACCTCATTTGCAGCTTTTTTTCTGGCAGGAATTCCCCACCCCATTCAAGTTCACCGAAGAAGCTTGGAACCAGGGTTCAGCCACCCAAGGCACCTTTACCCCGTACTGTGGAGGACTGAGCTCACATATCTCGGCTTTACATTCAGAGTCTACCAAGCTCACAGCTTTAGAACATCCTGGGTTACATTTCTGTTCAATTTCTAGGGCACAAATATTTATTTCTTCTTTATGTATGTATATGTACATGCTTTATGCCCCCTCCTCCAACTATCTTTTAAATTTGATCTTTAAAATAGGTTATCTATAATTGCAAAGTGTTTAGAGAGCGGAGAGAGTACCTTCAAAGCATGAGCTTGCAATGCCATCTTGATCCCCAGATGCTGGTCCTGCGGATGAGAATAGCAACAGTTCTCACAATACCATCCTGGAGAAATCAACCGTTATTGCTACCACAATGGGTTGCTGCTGTCCTTTGTTTCCCATAGGACATGCGTTACTCTCCTAATATGGCTCAGTGCCTGACAAAGCCCACTTGATGTAGTTGGATTTCCTCTTAAATGACTTTATTAAGCCCATCAGTGATTCACTTAGCAAGCACTTTTGTAATAAATTTGCAATATCCTCTAACGAAACGGATCTGGAGGACGGCCAGACTAATTTCATCAGGAACATGGTTTAAAAATGAATGAATCATTCTCCAAAGCACACAAGATGGTTATAGAAACATATTAATATGTTTTTCTCTTTCTACACATTAAACTAAGATCCTCTGCAGATATTGAAACAAGCAGAAAATTCCCACAGATTAAGAATCCCAACCAGGCTTTCAGTGAATTTATGTGCTTTAGCTTAGAAAGAAAAGTCATGATACACTGCTGAATTACATCAGTGAGGAACAAAGGCGAGACTGGGTTTGGTTTGAGAATCCCCCTAGCTGTGTAGTATGCAAATCACTGCAGCAGCATAGGGATGCATGAATTATGCAAGAATTTTTTTTAGGGGCTCCCAGAGAAACTTCAGTTCCTTCCATTAAAAATGGTTGCGTAAAGCAGTCCAGAAAATAATTTTTGGCAGGTCACTATACATAAGTGAGTTGTTCGAAACTCATCTACGTTTTTTCCAGTGTTACACTTGGTGGTTAGGATGCCTTGTCAGGTCATGAGGGGCCACTTAACTCACAATTGTAGAAGAGGACGAAGAAATTCAGTTTAATATGAGGAGAGTTATAATAAAGATATGCAGATGAGGGGCCCCTAACATAGGCTGTGGGGTCAAAGAAGATTTCCTAGAGGAGGTAATATCAGAGTTAAGCTTACAAAAAGAAGCAAGAATGCCTGAGGCAGGATGAGGGTGGTTGTGGTGGGTGGGGAGGGGGAGAGGCAGGATTTCAAGTAGGAGGAAAAGCTGGCTCATAACATAAACAATTTTTCAGATGACCAGCATCTGCACCCCAAACCTCTTTTGACCATCTGCACCCCTTACCTCTTTGCCCACTGTTGTACTACTGGTGGGAGGGAATACACAGGTCCCTTCCTCCTGGAGAGTTGAATGTTCTTTGCCTAATCCTTAGTACAACCACAACACTGAGCTAAACTATGTCATTCAGAGGCTTTCTCCCAGAACTTTGCTTTTAATCCAAGGCTAGAATGAAGACTTTGAGGTCATTCATTACAATAGTGGCAAGCCTATTGGATTGTTCCCTTGAAAACACTCTTCGTGTTTCCTCCTGTTTCCACCTGAGTATCCATGGTTCCTTCCTCTTCCCAAGTCTCGACCCTCATGTCCTTCCAGTAAATTCTCTTTTGTTTTAACTGGTTAAACTATTCCATTTTGGGGGATAGTAAGGAGTTCAGCATGGGTGGGGCACAACATAAGCAGGAATGGTGGGGCATGGCAGCTGGCATGCTAGAGAGACAGGCAGATCAGAAAGTGTCTTATATGATATACAGAAGCATTTCAATTTCATTCTCTAGGCTTCTAGAAGCCTTGGGATGATTGTAATCATGAGCAGCTTTTTATGATTTTGGTGGCGACTCCATGGTAAATGATTTGGAAAAAAGATGGGTGAAGGATCACATTGGAAGGAGGGAGAGAATACTTAGAGAAGATCTCAGTAATCAAGGCAACAAATGATGATGGTTTGAGTCCCTAGGACTTGGCTGATTCAGATGTGAGAGGTAAAGGAGAGATGTGTGTCTTTACTGTCAGATGAGGGGAGGGGGAGGCTCAGAGAACAGAGGTGGGTACTAGTCAGGGTTTTCCAGAGAAAAAGGATCAGTGGGAGACTTATTATGAGGAACTGGCTTATAGATTTTGGAGGCTGAGAGATCCCATGATTGCCTATTGCAAGCTGGACACCCAGGAAAGCTGGTGGTATAATTTAGTTTGAGTCTGCAGCCCTGAGAACAAGGAGAGCAGATAGTAAACATCCCAGTCTTAGGGCTGGAGAAAATGAAATGAGATGTGCCAGCTCCATCATCGAGGCCAGAAAAAAAGGTAAAAATATCTCCGTCTTCTGTCTTTTGTTCTATTTATGTCCTCAACAGATTGGATGATGCCCAGTGTCTTGGACTGTTGGGCCTGCTATGACAACATACCACAGACCTGTGGGCCTATGACAACGGAAATATATTTCTCACAGTGAGTCCTGTCTCCTTGGTTTCGTACTACCGACTTCTTGCCTTGTCCTTATATTGTGGAAAGGGAAAAGGGAGTTCTGCAGGGCCTCTTCTATAAGGCACTAATCACCTCCCAGGAGTCTCACCTTCTAATACCATCACCTTGGGGATTAGGATTTCAACATAGGAATTTGAGGGGTGGGCACAAATATTCAGACCATAACACCCACCCACACTGGGAGCACAATCTACTTTACTGAGTCCATAGATTCAAATACTAATCCTTTCCGGAAACATCTTCACAAACATGCCCAGAAATAACATTTAACCTGGGTGGGCATCCTGTGATTATTCAAGCTGACACATAAAATTAACCATTACAATGGAACCATCCCAGAGATAAGACATATAGGAGGAAGTGGGAGGGGTGTGTGGTAGTTAGAGAGCTCAGTTTTAAGTGCTAACTTTGGATCCCAAAATTCTCTCTTGCTGCATCATCAGCAGGGAAGAGACATCCATTTAACAACCATGGTGTTGACTAACGGGGTCTAGGTTGGCAATTCCATCTGGGTAGGTCTGGAGGGGGTCTGAAGGGTAGACATGCCGCCAGTTGGAGAGAGGTGGGTATAGTGGGATATGGGTTGGTGAGAGTTCCTGAAAGTTCTCCTGCCAATGTGATGCACTTTTTAAGGATTCGTCTTCTTTACCTCTCTGGTGGAACCCAGGTTTGGCCTGTCTTGCTCTTGCCACAGTTGGCACCCAAAGTTTCTATCTCCCAGTGACTTGCTCAGAGGTTCCCGTGGTGGCAGAGAGAATGGTTTTGGTGTTAGACTGGACTGGCACCTACAAAAAGGGTTTGGCTTCCTTGGGGACAGAAGTAGGGCTAGAAGTAGAACTTAGAAGAAATATCCAGTTAGTATGGGTCACTTGGAACCAAGCTGGTCTAAGGAACCAGACTGAATGCCCATATTTTGTCTACTCTATGGAACTCACATCCTGAGATTTCTTTATACTCTGGCAAAATAGTTTTTGTATAGCAAATTTCTGAATTTTAAAGAAAAAAACATTCTGGAAGCTAGGGGAAAGGTTATAATTCCAAGGGCTGTCTGTGGGGAAAAAAAGAACAACTTTCCTTTTCTTTTTCATTTCCCTGGAAGTGGAAAGAAGTTACTGTTTCTATAACCAAAATGCTTAGGAGGGCTTATCTCTGGGCTACCATGAAATGCTGTGATCCCAGGAAATCTTTCATGTCACCTTTGGCTTATGGATCTAGGAAGAACATCAGGTGGTTATAGATGGGAAAGGGCAAATCCCAGGGATAATTCTAAAGCAGGGCAATGTGGTCTTCAAAGTGGGATGTTTTATCAAAACTTATTTCTCTTCTGGTTCCCTATCACATAATTATTAACATGCTTACCATTTTGAATGCTATTTATTTATCATTTATACCTTTCCTTAGATTAAGAGCTTCTTGAAAACATAACCTTAATCTTATTCATTTTCCTACTTTCTAGAGCCTAGTCCATAGAGTGACATTCAATAAAAACTCAGCCAGTGTTTGTGAACTGGATATGAATGATTGTCAGAAATTCCTCTATTCTTCATGATTTCTTCCCCCCCCTTCCCTTTTTGGAAGGCCCTCACCCATTCAGACCAACTGAGCCACCCAGGCACCCCAGAAAAATATTATTTTAGTCAAGACTTAATATTTTAGAGCAGTTTTGGTTTCATAGCAAAATTGAGACAAAGGTACAGAGATGTGCCATGTACCCCTACTGCTCCCACACATGCATAGCAACACTCCCATTATCAATATCTCCTACTAAAGGGGTACATTTGTTACAGTTGATGAACCTACATCAACATATCATCATCACCCAAAGTCCAAAGTTTACATTAGGGTTCATTCTTGGTATAGTACCTTCTGTGGGTTTGGACAAATGTGCAATGATATGTATCCGTTAGTTCACTACCCTAAAAGTCCTCTGTGTCCCATCTGTTCATCCCTCCCCTGCTCCTGCCCCAGCCTCTGGTAACCAACCACTGATCTTTTCACTGTCTCCATAGTTTGGCCTTTTACACAATGTCACTTAGTTGGAATCGAATAGTATGCAGCCTTTACAGATTGACTTTTTTCACTTAGTGATACACTTTTAATGTTACTCCATGCATTTTCATGGCTCGACAGCTCATTTCTTTTTAGTGCTGAGTAATATTCCAGTGTCTAGATGTACCACTGTTTATGTACCCATCCAGCTACTGAAGGACATCTTGGTTGCTTCCAAGTTGTGGCAATTGTGAATAAAGCTGTTATAAACATCCATATGCAAGTTTTTATGTGGACATAAGTTTTTAGCTCCTTTGCGTAAATACCAAGGAACACGCTTGCTGGATCATATGGTAAGAGTCTGTTTAGTTTTGTAAGAAACTGACAAAATCTCTTCCCAAGAGGCTACGCCATTTTCATCTCCATGAACAATGAAGGCGAGTTCTTGTGGCTCCATGTCTCGCCAGCATTTGGCGGTGTCAGTGTTCTGGATTTTGACCACTCTAATAGATGTGGCAGTGCTATCTCACAGTCACTTAAATTCGTGTTTCCCTGATGACATGTGATGTACTTATTCACTGTTTAGGCCAGGAAGGTGGTCACCAGGTGGGATCCCTTCCCACTTGCTTCAGCCCCTACACCCTTTTCCAAATCATCTGTGTGGTGAGGATTCCTGTTCAGCACATCCTCTAGATTGTTTTAGACTATTCTGCATATCCTTTGCACGCTGGATAACAGGCCTGCCCACAAGGTTTCTCTCAAACAAATAATCTCCTCAAACCGTGTCATGTCAAATGTTAACATGAAGATTGACCCAGTGTGTTGAGCCAGCAAAGCACATCTGAAGCTACTGAAGCTTCAGTAGCTGTTTTAGTTCGAGAGGTGAATCCGTATTTCCCAGGGAGAACAGAGCTACTCCAAGCAGGACAGTTCTTTTTATTTTCATTTGTACATGGTCCCAGAATTCAGCAAAATTCTGTTGAGCAGGCGCCTGAGTGGCTCAGTCGGTTAAGCGTTTGCCTTTTGCTCAGGTCATGATCCCGGGGTCCTGGGATAGAGGCCTGCATTGGGTTCCCTGCTCAGCAGGAAGCCTGCTTCCCACTCTACTTGTGTTCTCTCTCTCTCTCTCTCTGTGTCAAATAAATAAAAATCTTAAAAAAGAAAATTCTGTTCAGTCGTGTTCATCCTGTGACACAAATGCAGTAAAGGGAAGAAATTCACTTCTCCCAATGGACATTCGTTTCTCCAGGGTTGGGAATCCAGGATGACACTAGGATGTTTACCTGTGAATATCCTTCCATGGATAGCCGGGGCTCAGGAGACGGACCTATCTGAATGTATGTCTTACGTCCCTACTGTTGATGTTGGCAGTGTCTTTGGGTGAGACTTTTCCTAACCAGCCTGGCAGGACCCAGCACAAACCTTTATCAAAAGGGCGGAGGGGAGCTTTTGGAAATGCAAATGTACATATGGACAGGGGAGGGCTTATAATTGATGATCTCTTGTGTATTGCTCATTAAGGGGGTCAACTCAATAAAAAGCACATTGCCTCTTCTATGTCAGGGACAGATTACTCTTATCAGAAACAAGGCTCTTATTGTGCTAGCTTCCCTCTGATCATGGAGCAAAGGGGTTGCTATGCATGGGCACTGATGGGGACAGTGAGGAGATGGAGCTGGAGTCTGAGGGGGCTTCACTCCAAACAGCATTTAAAAACACTAGCGTATTTATTGGCATAATTACTAACACACTATATCACTTCCTACCGCAATGTGAGGTCTAGCATGTCGAGGTGTGGGTTCCTCTCTGTGGTCTGTCGTTTTTTAGGCTTAAACTTGCCAACCTTTTAAAAGAGATTAAACACCCATCACCTACTTTGTAAATGGTAGAATTTTTAGAAATAGCAAGAAACAAACACATTTCTTTGCATGGACTTTCTATGCTATCCTCTTTTACTTTAAGCATCCGCCATAAACATTCAAGAAATAAGTCAGAAAATACTGGGGAGGAATTCAGGGACTCAAAAGAGAGACCCTGTCTCAATTAAAATAATGGCTGAAGAGTGAGGTTCTTCCCTGTTGGGTGTGTGCATGGTGGGGAGCAGGTCATGTTCTTAGGGGTGCCTTATGGGTGATTGTAATCAAGAAATAGTATCTCATCTAGGGGTTAGTTTTGGGGGAATTTCATAATTAAGAGTCTCTGAACAGGTTGCAAAATTGACATGGATGCTCTACCCTTCTGGAATAAAAAATAATTCTAGAAGTTTCCTTTTACTGAAGGCATAGGAGTGATGAAACTCTATGAAATGGATTTCAATTAAGTGATTATCAGTGCCCTTCGGTATGCTGACCAGTGCACCAAATTTGTAATCACACCTATCTGGCTCTGTGACTTGGCCTCGCTGTTTTTACTTCTCTGGTCCTTATCTGTCAGATGGAGGCACTAAGAGTGTCTGCTTCGTGCAGTCATGAGAATTCCATGAGTTAGTGGCTGTAAAGTGTGTGGCCCATAGAAAGTGCATGGTAAACATTGTGTGTTAGCCTTTCTCTTCCTCTTCCTCTCCTCTTGTTTGTCTGCCCCACCTTTCCACACCTCTACTGAGTCTATTCTCGCCCCCAGACCACTGAGAACATGAATGTGCTCCATGGAAGCCTCAGAGGTTCTCATCACTTTCCAAAGGGCAGGAAATCCCTTGAAAGCCCAATAACCAAAAGAAGACCAAGAAATAACTTCCCTCTGGTCCTCTGGGACCCAGGAAGGACAACAGTGTTCCTAGGTAGATCATGTGCCCTCTCCTCACATTCTACAGGCGAGAGTAGCCAGGAAAAGCTGGAGTGAGGATTCACATGGGCTCTTTCACTGTTTTAGGGCATTGGGGTTATACTTACATTTGTAACATTCTCAGCTGTAGAGCTGGACTTAGGGCTGGGGAGCTGGGCTTTGAAGAGCCAGGTCATTCTAAAGGAATGCGAGGAGTGCATCTTTGCCGACAGAGGTTAAATAGAGGGAAAGTGGATAAGTAATCTGCTATCTCTCAGCTAATGGCTAGCTGGAAGTTAACATTTCACTACCTCCCGCAGAGAAGCTAATGAGAAAGCTCTACACACGGTTTTACTTAGGAGAGGAGAAAGCGGCAATGGGGGTAAGATGAATTTCTCATTACAGCACACAACCCCTCCGTATGCACCAGTTTTGTTTTGTTTGGTTTGGTTTTGTTTTTAACAGGTCCATGTTTGTCACTCTTAGAACAGGCATAATAATGTTCCAGGGCCAATGCAACATACTCAATGTGATGTTAAGTAGTAAATGTCAATGTAATGACGTCTTTTAGCATCATCCCATCTATTATGTACCTGTTGTAGGATAGAAACTGTAGTAAAGCCTACAGGAGATGCAAAGACCAGCAAGCAGTGGCCCCTTGCCTCAGAGGATTTATAATATATTAAAACACCAAAGACATGCAGCAGTGTTTTCAAACAGCCCTTTCTAAAATCATAGGTTGGGGCACCTGTCTGGCGGTGGTGGTAAAACATCTAACTCTTTTTTTTTTTTTTTTAAGATTTTATTTATTTGACAGAGAGAGATCACAAGTAGGCAGAGAGGCAGGCAGAGATAGAGAGGGGGAAGCAGGCTCCCTGCTGAGCAGAGAGCCCACTGCAGGGTTCGATCCCAGGACCCCAAGGTCATGACCTGAGCCGAAGGCAGAGGCTCAATCCACTGAGCCACCCAGGTGTCCCAGGCATCTAACTCTTGATCATGGTGTTGTAAGTTCAAGCCCCATGTTGGGTGTAGAGATTCCTTAAAGAAATAAAATCTTAAAAAAACCCCCAACAACACAGGTCTGTGACCAAAGAAGATTCCCAGGACCCAAAGTAGATGGGATGC
Organism: Neogale vison; assembly: GCF_020171115.1. Classification (NCBI taxonomy): domain Eukaryota; kingdom Metazoa; phylum Chordata; class Mammalia; order Carnivora; family Mustelidae; genus Neogale; species Neogale vison. The sequence continues at coordinate 216,170,926 of NC_058091.1, forward strand.
GCAAATCTGCCTTTAACCCCTACCCCCATAATTCAGGTAAATACTGAGGTTTGCATGGCATTGTTCTGGTGTAAGTGTAGGCTCTGAGCCTAGGGTGTAAAGCCTTCATTTTTTGTGTCTGCACAGTTAGTGTAGCCAGATCCTATAGAGGAGTGCCTAGGGATATTGAAAGAAGTGTGCAGCCTATAGGCCTCAAGATGAGAAAGACAACATCAGTTGTGTTTAAAAAGTAGAAGAATTGGCTTTGGCAGGTAAGGAGTAGCTTGATTTCTATGGCAACCAGAGGAATAAATGACTAGAATCCCAATGTTGATGGAATGCCCTGTAGAGGGACTGATGGGCCCATCATCAGGGCTTAGACCTAATGCTTTTTCGCATGCTGTCTGGTCAGAAGGAAATCCAGAGATTTGCTTCTCCATAAATATTTATCAATAGGTATTTTGGGAATGAAAAAATACCAGGAAAATAAGTCTAATTTACACATGTGTGTCTTTATGTGGATGGGCTGGGCAGATCGGATATATCTGTTGGGTACAGTAGATGGTGACTCTGGGTTGGTTTGGGGTGCTCCTGGTTGGGATGTTGAAGGTTTATTCCTGGGGGGAAGAGGCTGTGAGAAAGTCTGACCCTTGGAAAGGAGAATCTATAGAGAGACAGTGGGTAGAAAGAAGGATGCATACATGTGTTGGGAGGAAGACTCAATTCAGGGAAGCTCAGAATTTGTTCTTTAGAAGTGGACTGTGGGAGAGAACTAGTTAATGCTGGAAGCCTGAGTCCAGTTATCTGAATTGGAGGACAGTGTCTTTTAGCTGAACTCTTGACCTTGACCCTGAGATGCTCTCCCACTGCACCAAACATGGGGGGCATTTATAGGACTCATAATGAGATGGAGGAGAAGTGGAGTCCTAGACCGGGGAGTGGTAGACTAAGGTGGAAGTCTTTGGACAAATCCTTTTATAATCCTCTTGGTAGTAATGGGCCAGGAGCTGAGGAATCCACAAGAAGCTGGTAGGGGAAGCCTTTGGTTCAGGGCCTGCCTCTGGGGTTTTGCCTTTGGGATTCTTTTATCCTGAGATGAAAAGCTTTACCCTGAGAACAGTTTACCCTGAGAACTGACTCCATTTACCCAGTCCTTGGGAAGTTGTACATTAAGTGCTGTCAAGTCTTGAAAACAAAAGAAATCAACTTTGTCACTTTGCTGACCCTTGAGGGGATACTTTGGCTCAAGACGGAACAAACTGTTCTTGTTCAGTAGCTTCTCCAGGCTTTTCTTTTTGGTATTACAATAACTAACCGTAGCCTGAGAAGCGTCATCTCTCACCTGCATGATAGCCCTTGATCCATGGGCCCCCTGGACACTGGGTAACCTCACCCTGTCATTGGTCTTGGGTTCCTTTTTGGCCCCCAGCTTGTGCTAAGGGAATACTGGGTTCCATCATGCTGGGGGCTCAACTTTGGATGGTGAGAAAATAAGTACAGAAGAACTAGAAGAGAGCTCTAGGGAACACTCAGCAAGGTGGTTTTGAAGCAGGTCAGGGACACTTCTCCCTGAAGTACAGGGAGAGCTGTACTTCAGCTCCACAGTGGCAAGATTTCCTGTATAAGAAGACCTCTGGGGCCTGCACCACCTAAGTTCAGCTGTCTTGTGAGAACCAAGTCCCAGAGAGCACATTCTGCTCAGCATGGAGATAAGGGACCTTGTTTATTTTCAACACAACACACCAGGACATACTCATCCAAGGAAGTGAGTGTTAGCTTTTTCAAAGCCTCACAGCTTGCTAAAGTTCTTGCCCCTCTGGCATTTTCTCCAAATACTCAGTGGTGGCAAATCTCTATATGTGGAAAATAAATTTATTCTTTTCAATTATCCAAATCCTTAGGGGCCAGGCTCAGTGAATAAAGTAGCTCAAACAAGCTCAGTTATAATATTCTGATATTCTTTTCTTCATGGAAAATGTCCCTAAAAGCAATTATAATAAGAATTTTAATATTAGACTGAGAAATGGGAGCCCACTTGGACTCATCCCCCAGGGGGAATATTTTCATGACCATGCTGTACTTAATGTATAAGGTTTACTGGTTTAAAAAAGAAGTATCTTCACTTTTCCTCTCATATATCAAATTCCCAGGTCGACTATCATTTCTCAACTAATACTAAATTTAGAGTTCCCTCTGAGAATTGTTGTTTCTCTAAAACAAATCTCTTTTCCTCTTTAAAATGTTCTTCAGTCACACATGTGATCGAAAAGATTGCCTTTGAACAAACAAAATTGCATGATGATTTTACCAGAATTAATGATTTTGTCAGCTCATGTTTGATGGGACTAACAGCTCTTCTTCACCACATGTGGATTCAGTGAGATTTAAAGCAAACAAAATCTGTATTAGAACTGGGACACTAGCTTTAATAGTGATAAATACTAAGAGAGAGGTTGTATTTGAACCACCAAAAACTTAACCTGAAAAACTATCTGTGTGTGTCATGGAGTGTCTAGCTGCCTAAGCATTTGACTACTTTATAAATATAAACCTTTCTCATATCAAGAACATTCTAAATTTCTTCCTTGGCATTTGAAAATTTCAAGCTAAGGATGTCTGTCCTTGCTCATGTTACACACTCTTCAACTTGGGCAGTTCAGCAAAATCCAAAAGATAAGGTTTGAACACGTCTATCTCTTCATGTCATCACATAGGGAAGTCAAATTGCTGGGCAATGAGGGAAGGACAGCTCAGTTCTCATTAAACTGCAAGTGGGTTTGGCAGAACTTTAGCTGGAAATCGCCAAGGCTCATTCCTTTGGAACCCTCCACCTTGAAAACTGATTACGTGTTTCTTCCATTTACAATGGAGATCTGTCTAAAGAAATTCTAAGAGTTTCAAGATTCCAGGTCCCTTTTAAAATCTCTGCGTCTTTTGAGAAACGGATTCATGGCATAAATAGGAATATAAGAAATTAACCTGGATCATTATAACTGAGGGCTAAAAGTGCTCTTTAGGTGATAAACAGAGAAAGAGAGAGAAAGTCCAATAGTTTTTGCTTTAATCATTCAAGTAAAGGGGAAATTCTACTAAAAAGTGAGTCATTTTAATTTTCATTACATTATCTTGAAATTTCAAGTGAAATTTTATAAACAGAGGGAAAGCATTACTAGACAGGTAATTTCTGTCTAGTAGAAAAAAAGTAAAGTCTGTCTAGTAAAAAAGTAGCTACTTTTTTTTTTAATATTTTATTTATTTGAGAAACAGAGAGAGAGAATGAGATGGAGGAGGGGCAGAGGGAGAAGGACAAGAAGATTCTCCACTGAGCAGGGAGCCCAACATGGGGCTTGATCTCAGGACCCTGGGATGATGACCTGAGCCAAAGTCAGACACTTAATTGACTTGAGCCACCCAGGCACCCCTCAGTAGTTACTTTTAAATAAAGGCAAAAAACATAGCTAAATGCATTGCCTAAAAATTTTGCTATAAAATTTGTAAAGAACCTGTGTGGTTTGAGCCTTTTCTTAGGGAAATAAGTGGTTTATGGTCCATGTGTTTCTCCAAGAGTTCAGTTTATTTCATCAAACCCCTTAAACTTTAGATAGACTTTGTAGATAAATACTTCCTACCTGAATACTTGGTCAAAAGGAACTTTTTATGGTATTTATGAATTGTCAACCTACTTAAAAATAATAATATGTTCCTAAAAATATTATACAAACAATATTAAAGAAAATTTTGAAGGGAAAGTTAAATCAGGAGTATCACTATCCTAGCATATTTTTTCAATTTATATGTATTACCTTCCAATTATCCAAGTACATGCATATCCTTAAGTGCCTACAATCATTTTATATATTGTTTTGTAGTCTACATTTTCACTTAGGATATCTGTAATGGGTATTATCTTTATTATTTGAGAATATTCAAATAGTACAAGGAAAACAAATGGGACATTTAAGAGTCACAATGTGCTAAGTGTGCCTAACTGTAAGCAGCAGCTTATGAGATACAGACAAAACTCACTGGATGGATCAGGCATGCAGAGAATGAGGAAGCAAGAGCGCTGTATAAGGAGAATTTATGAGCTATGTTAGATATGGGTAGTAAGTAAATTAGTAACCTGTAAGACGCGCTAAAAACAGAATGGAATATCTAATGGAACAAAGAAGAGGGTTACTTTTAGATAAAGAAGGAATAGAAAGATCAACCCTAACATTTGATCTCTCCTGCATTGACAGCTGTGTCACCCCTAAACTGGCATCCGTTCGTGATAGCTTTTATAGGCCCACTGTGGACCCACCTGTGCGTAGTCCAAGAAAAGTGAATAAAATCCAAAGTTGTTCATTTGGCAAATTACAGCTATTGGCAATTTGGCAAATTACAGCTATTGGCCAGAAGAGTACTTGTCCCTGAATCTCTGAGAGAGCAAGAGTATGTCTCTAGCTTACCTCAATTCGGATCCTTCTAAGCATAGTAGTAGTGTAGGCAGCTCATATAGGGGAGAGAAAGGGAAAGAGAGAGAAGAGAGGACGTAAGATCACTGTGTGACTAGGATTCAGGTGGCACAGTCCTCCCACCTTGCTGATATCCCAAGTGTGCTAACCTAACTCATGTTTTTGCCACATATCTTGCCACGTGTTTAAGTGAATTTAATATATTGGGCAGTATGAGCATGTTGATTTGGTGTGTGAGTCTGTCTGTTTCATGACCCTGAGGGGTCCTGGTAGTAAACTTGGAGTCTACCATGGGACAAGATCGCTGAGATTTTCAAAGTATTTAATCTCCAGAAGGAAAGGATTAGGACTCTACTTCTCTCCAGCAAATGATAAAAGAATCTGTGGACCAGAAGAAAAGCTGATTGTGTGGCAGTAAGGGTCCTGAGCCAGCATGGAATCTGTAGGTATTTAAATCACTATCTGTTGAATGAATGAACGAACGTGTGCCAAGAATTGGGGCTACCAAAGGAGCTCAGCAACCTGAAGGGAGGGGAAAGAGGTTGAGTCATTCAGGTTTGAAACTCTGTTTAAAGGATGGAAGTTAATTGAGTTACATGGGACTGTACCTGACCCTTACTAGTACGCCATTTGTGCCAGAGATCCCTGGCTCTATGAGCCAAAAGAGCCAACCAAATACTCTTCTGGTGAAGAGAATACAGAGAAGGGAAAAAGGGAAGAGCTGTGTGGACCAGAAGCTGTATCTTCAAAAAACAAAATGCCTCTATTCAAGTGTTGTCACTTATTTTAAGATACTTTGGACAGAGAGAATGAACTGTGTGTGATGTGCAGATTTAAATGAAATCCTAGGGTAGATTAAACATCTGAAGAGTCTTCCAATCAGGGATTCATACTCCAGGGGTAGTAAAGTTAGCATTTGAAAGTCCTAATTGGAAATTCATATCCTGAGGCTGTTACTACAAGCCCATGTCAACGAGATCTGTCATCAATGATTCATTAATTGTTATAAAGGAATGTTAGAGATCATTTATTGGAGAGAGAACTGTCATTTGATTTATGCGCACTGGGTAGAAATTATATTTGCATGAATAGAATATAAGAAAATCTGGTGAGTCCAGAAGACTAATACCTTTTGGCATAGCATTCTCGGTCTAGAGCTCCAATTCAGTCCTACATCCTGTCATTTGATGTGGGATTCTGTCATTTCATCCAGAGTATTAGCTGACTCTTGCCACATCTGCCCCAGGTAACCCGGGTAGTTGTTTGCATGTCTAGGGGCTAGGAAGGTGGGACCTCAGCTCATTCATTAAGAGAACAGATTATGGGACTCTTCTGGGCCTGCTTCCTAATCAATGTTTGCACGTGTGCCAAAATGACTTGCTGTCATTATAATCTATTGTCCAGAACTGCAAAGGGCGTGAGACTTTACCGTACTCACAAGCTACCAAGTTAACCTACCTCTGTTTCATGGATGCCAGAAGAAGATGAACAGTTTCATCTTCAGAGATGAACAGTTTATCACTCACGGCATAAGCAACAGCCTGAGCATCAGCATTTTTGAACTGGTTCCTTGAGCCTCAATCCTTACACAGTCATAAGAGGGCCGGCTGATTGTTACCCAGGGAGTGGATTATGTTACAGGAAATGACACCTGAGTTCAGGGAAACCGAATCTTTTATCAGGGGATGTAAGCTCTGCAGAGAGAAACTACCTATTTTTTCCTAAACTTTTTACAGGTTCATAAGATTATTGTACAAACATGCCTGAAAAGGTAGTCCAGGACCAAGGGCAGTCAATGGCTTACTGATAAGACAGGTAAAATGCGAGAGAAACATGAAGAATTGGCTCCCTACACATAAACCCTAGGGTACGGGGTAGAGGAGGAGTCCTGTTGTCTTCACCATCTCGATTTATTGGAGGCCTCTCATAATCAACAGAGAGGCCATGAAAACTGTGAACAGCCAAAGGGTCACAGGCCCTCGGTGGTCTCTGTGCAAAGTCAGCAGAAGTCTCCCATTTGAAGTGGTGGGAACACCTGGCTGGGAACTTTCTGTTTTGCTCCCCTGCTCACTCAGACAAATCCCCTTCCATTGCAGCATATATGGTTATGAGATTCAGAGTCAGTTTTTCTTTTTCGAAGAGAGCTGGAGGGCCAAGCGTAGGCAATCAGTCAAGCTGCCCATGTTCCATGGGATCTATCAGTGTATAAGAAGGCCAGCCCCTACGGAGTAGACTTCTACCCTGTGTTTACCAAATTTTCTGGATTCTGTGTGGTGATCGCGGGTAAAAACCATCTAATTATGTCCTGGCACTAAAAACGTTGTTACTGAGGGGAAGAAAAGATTGAAAGGGGTCTTAGTAACTGTGGTGCACAAAGAGTGAACAGAAGAAGAAAGAGCTGGGTGGGGTAGATGGAAAAAGAAGGTTGCAGAGTGACTAACAAGCAGAACAAAAGCTTTTCTTGTCATCTTACAAACACTCATGTCCCTAAGCAAAGGTGCATTTGAAGATACCGGTACTATAAAAGACAGAAACCATTTTGGTAAGCAGGGGTGCCATTGCATATTCTCATTTTTTAAAGCTTACTTTAGATATTTATCTCCTTAAGTACTGGATCCTTGGAAGCCACAAGCCGGGCATTCAGGGGAAGCTATGGGTTTCTAGATAGCCAATACCTGGCCTTGTTAGAAGCCTGGGGGAGAGGAACATTCCATCAAAGCGTGACTGAGATTAAGATGTTGAGACACCACACGATAGAGTAGCAGATCAGTGTTAACACACTCAGTCAAGCGGAAACAAATGGCTTCCCCAACTGCCCCATTAACCGCAAGTCCTCAGGCCAGCCCAGGGGTAAATGACTGGGGAGAGAGAAGGGATCCCTCCAGCACTAGAAGCAGCTGCAAATTGAACCATTAATCTTCGTGTGAGCGGTAGAGGAAAACCAAGTCTCCGGCTGATGGGCTTCACACTGGGAAAGTTCTTCTGGTTAGCAGGGTTGCCCTCGCCTGGGGGAGCTCTGGGGAGTTTGGGGTATGGCAAGTCCCCTGGCGGCACCCAAGCATTTTATTACAATCATAAGGGAGAGGGAATTGCGCCTTCCCCACCACACTTCCCTGGAATTTGCAAAGAGTTTCAGCGCCAGTGATTTGACTGGTTTTCTCAGAAGCACCGGATAAGAAGGGACCCACTTTTGCCATGAGAACGTTCTTCATGTTGAACCTACGGAAGGGACTGAGGGGGTTCTGTCCCAGAAAAGGGGATGTGTCACACCATCTGTGGGCTGCTGTTCCTGGATCGTAGTGTGCCTGGGTTGGAAAGCACATTGCTTCCCCTTTCTCAGAGCTAAGGTCACAGCGCATGCTGTAGGAGGGGCTACTGAATACGGGGCCGTAACTGGGGCCTTCAAGGCATCCCACAGATGGCTCTGGCTCTTTGGAGTTGAAAGAACTTTCTGGGGTCTGAGGCCTGTTTCCAAAGGTACTTGGTACATAATAATCTCTAATTCCCACCTGCTCTGGATCCTAGGTACTGTTCCATGTGCTTTATCTGTATTCAAGCATTTGAGCCTTCAAAACCTCTCTCTTTGGTACTGACCAGTGACTGAGGCAAACAGTTTAATTTAGCTGTCCAAGGTCACTCAGGTAGTTAAGAGTTGAACTAGTCTTTGAACCCAGCAGCGAGCTCTTCACCTGCGGGATGTATTACTTCTCACGGTGCACACTCAGTCAATACGCTGCTGATGACAGGGACTTCCTTCCTCTCCCTAGAGATTTCCCACTTGCAGCTGGGCTGACCGCGTGTAGATTTCTGCACAGTGCAGGCTCCTGGCCTCCTCCAGGCTGGCCTCCACTCACCAGCTCAGACACCTTTTGCTCTGTGTAACTGTTTTACTGGCCTGCTCTGATTGCCATAGCCTCTGGCCTTTATTCTGTGTTCAGGCTTGGGCTGCTCCCAGTGTGGAGGGAGGACAAATTTCGAGCTTGTGCCCACCACGGTCAGCCCCTCCCTTCCAGGTTGTGGGGTCTGCAGCCCATTTACAGAACAGGACTTTGGCTCAGGAAGCACCAGGGCTTCCTGATAGTAGAGGGGGAAGAAGGTTTAGGTACCTGCTGAGGTGCGTTCAGACCCCATCTCCACTGCAGATCAGTTGGGTGACCTTAAGAAAGCCATCTTTAAAGTGGAGGGAAGAGAGGAGATGCCTTTTGTGAAAGAAAGCACTAAACCTAGAACTTAGCACACAGTAAGTCATTGACTGTGTTCCATTTCCCTGCTTTCCATAGGAAATACAGCTATTCAGAATAAGGAAGGGCCTATTTTGCTTAGTCCCCCAGAAGAGGAACTGTGGAGTATGGGGGTTAGCTGTGTGAGCAGGTAGGACCGCTCAGTGTATATCCCAGACCATTAATAACAGTGTGGCTTGTATGTTTGAAACCCAAAGACAGGCTCATCTGAGGCCTGAGTATGTTTTCACAGCTCATCCACTTCAGCAGGACTTTTTAAAGGCCAGTTTTAGGATTTTTGATGTTTTCTCTTTTGTCCTAAAAGGTGATTTGATTGCAAAGCAGTTTTGGGCCTTTGTAGCCTACGGAATAGGGGCCTGGACATTTTCTTTAACTGGTTTTTAAGGATGGAGAATCCAGTTTGGAGAGATGGCGAATCCTACGAATTTTGTCTAAAAAAGTCAGCTCTAACTACTTTTTGAGCATAAAAAGAGTTGGTTGAAAAATATGTACGTAGATGTATTTATCCCTCCGTGCTGAGACCCGGGGGGAACCATGCTAATGTGGGAAGCTACAGAATACCAGGAAGGTGGTCTGGGTGGGATCTCAGCTCCCAGCTGGCTCAGGGATTTCCTGGCAGTGAAGGCTCTTAGTGTCCTTGGCTGCCCCAAAAAGGTACATTTTATTCATTTCATAACTAACTTCTATCTGAACATGAGTACACCAGGGGAGGAAAGTATGGCTTTGTGTTTTTTTTTTTCAAAGTGATTTAAATTCCATCCACTTTTGTTATAATAAAAACTATCCTAAATTGGATTGAGGGGTATATTGAACATGCTCACCAGTTACAGAACAGGAGCTGACAAGTTCAAGACCTATTACTGTGATGTTGGGCACTATTGATTTCCCATTTTCCAAAAGAATTTTTTAAAAAGTTCCTAATAATGCCTTGTGCTCTCTATAGATAAGAGACTGAGCTGGGATATACAGCTTTTTGCCTGTCAATGTTTGTTTCGAGATTCTTTACCTATTTCACGATTTTTCTCTCTGAAGCCCATCTGCTGCTTATTTGGACAGAAAGGCCAGTGGCTTCCCCCACAGAGAGCCAGCAGAATAAACTTTGTGGGTTTGTGACCTGTGCGGTCACATAGGGCCCTGCTCTTGGGAAGGGCCCCATACTTGCTTTATGCTCTGCTGTGGCGGTCTTGATATTCTTGATGCTTTTTGGAAAGGGGGGGCCTGCATTTTCATTTTGTAATGAGTTCTGCAAATTATGTAGGTAGTCTGGATGGCCAGCCTTAATCGGCTTCATTTGTCTCGCTAGGTAGCAGGCCCCCTCTTCCTCCCTGCTCTTCTTATTCATAGGTCACCTGGTGTCCCTCCCTCTGAGGATGCGGGTGTTTCATTTCTCACGACATCTCCGGGTTACCGTGGAGGTTTGGCTGACATGGAAAGAGTGGAGGGCTCTGAGTGCGCAATCCAGATCTAGCCAGGCAGCAGAATGCTCTGAAAGACACAGAACTTCCAGAGCAGACCTGTGTGCCCTTTAGAGTGACTACAAGCGACTGCATTGCTCACAGCCGTGAGGATTTGCATGGTCATTTAGGAGGGTGTCAACAGTGTTCTGGGGGTGGCTGGGTAGGGGCATTATTTTGGAACTAAAAAGAGATGTGACTGGATGTTGAGGGTTTGAGGCCCCAAAGCTGCAGGGAGTGAAGGTCGGTCTAAGTTGCAGGTGCAGAAAGGGGCCAGAAAACAGGTGTTTTCTCCTTATCTGTCCCCAGAGCCATACCCTTTATTTATTTAGTGAAGCTCTCTCTGGTATTCCTGCATGCTGAGACAGACATCATTCTATTTCTCAGGATGTAACTGTCTGGGGTGCCTTCTTGAGGCAGGATATGTGAGTGAAACGTCAAGGCTGGTGTAGATTTCATAGCACCTGATATCAAATTCCCGGTCAGTGTGTGAGGATCGTGGACCCTTGGTGAGTCCCATGGTTCCCACACAGGTGCGAGTGAGAGCAGAAGCGGAACTTGCTGGAACAGAATCTGGAGCAGACAGGACTGAGGAGGACAGCACAGTCGGGTGCTCAACGGAGGGGTAAGGAGCTGGATTCTGGGAGTGGGGGGAGCTGTGTTTGCCCCCAGGTGTTGACTTTTCCTAATTCACACAAAGGAAAGGAATGGGTTGTCTCAGTATTGAGCCCATTCTTCACCTTGGATTCTATCATAAGATTTCTTTAGTTTAAAGAAATAGATGTCTGGTTTTTTTTTTTTTTTTGTTTGTTTGTTTGTTTGTTTTTCTGATTTTAAAGGTAAAAGTCTTTGTGTAAGAACTTGGAAGATATGAAAAAGAGCCAAGCAAAATTATTTATAATCCTGTAATTTAGCAGTGATCACTGTCTTTCTTTCCCTCGTTTTCTTTTTTAAGGATTATTTCCTTGTAAAGGAGTCCTCTGCTGCCTTTAAAGAATGACTATATACAGATTTTGTGTGCTCACGGGTCCCCTGTGTGAGTGCATAGTCTTCAAGGATGGATGTGTTTCTGGGGGGGGCTCCCAGTAAAAACTGTCTCTTCCAACTAGATTGTTATGATTGCTTATGGAATATCTTTTCTGTCTCTTTATTGTGGTGGAAGAAGATGTTTATGCATTAAATTCGGTCTGATTGAAACTGAGAACTGACTTGGCTAAAAATCCACCTTTTAGGAGGGAACTTATATTACTTAAGTGCTCAAATGATTTAACTACATAGGCAGAACCACTTGTGCCAGGATTCTCTGTGTTTGTCGAAGTTAAATTTGTGCGGATTGTTGAGAGTTTCCTGTGCTATTCTTATGAAAGGGTCCTATGGGTAAAGATCTCACAGAACTCTCTTTGATTGGTCAGGGTATCTGTGTTACTGGGAGAAGTGATTTTCATACAGCTTGTTTTTTCCTCACTTTAGTTTAAAAAAAAAAATCATTAAAGCCCTTTGTGTTTGTAAGACTTGAAAGACTAATGGACTCCCAGTTAACTGGAGAGTTAAATTATAACTTAGTACCTTCTGTGTAAAGATTTAGTTTAGGGGAGCATGGGTGACTTAGTTAAGTGCCCGACCCTTGATTTCAGCTCACATTATGATTGCAGGGTTGTGAGATCGTGCCCTGGGGTCAGACTCCACACTGAACGCAGGGCCTGCTTAAGATTCTCTTTCCTCTCTCTGCCCCTTCTCCCACCTCTCCTTCTCTCTCTCTAAAAAGATTTAGTTTCAAAAGAAAAGGAAGGGAGAAAATCAGTGTCCAAATTAGGTGGGGAGAGATTCTTTCTTGCACATTTATATCTGTTCTTCCTACTTGGATCTAATATCCCTGTCAACCTTTAAAGAAAATGACTTATTGTATGAAACTAAATGAAACAACTATTTGCTTTTTTGTCTTGGAGTTGTAAAAGCTCCATTGAATTTATTCAGTTTAATTCAGCCAGCATTTCAGCATTATAGGCACCTGCCTGGTGGCGGCTGAGGGGAGGAGAGGGAGAGGGAAAACAGAAGTGTGCCCCCTGTCCCCCAGGAGTATAACCCTTGCCATTTGGCTGGGCAAATGGAATCTGATTCCGAGTCATAAATGATACACTGATTCCTCAAATTACAAAACTGTGTTATATATTCATGACAGCGTTGATAATACTAAGGCACCTGATTTCCCTGGTACATTTCTGAAAGGGCTGAAGCCGCCCTAGAAGCCCCTGTTCCTCATGTGGTGCTTATCATCCCATCACCTCAGATTCACTGGGGCGGCACCTTTCGGTCTTCTTTGTTGTTTGGGTTTTGGGGAAGTCCTCCCAAGGACCTTGATCAGGATAGGTCTCAGGCACATCTTGGTTGGGGTCCTCTCTCGCCCTCACTTCCACTGGAATTTCCCTAGAACTAGTTGTCAGAGGACTTGGAGGCCCGTGGTTGCTGATTCAGCCCTCTGGGATGATACAGGTCTGGGTCTTTGTTTTGTTTTGTTTTGTTTTTTTGATCCTTTCAGTTTCTCTGTCTGATGTTGACCACTAAATTGTTACAGTAGAGAAGCAGGACTCTTTGGGAGTGCTATTTTGTATTGCTTACTTTGTGCGAAAGCTGTTAATTCCAGGTAGAAAAGAAACACAAATTCGATAACTTGCCCCCATTTAGCTAATGTGGAAAGTTCATATGGAACTTTTGGTACTGAGGCCTTTTCAGTGATAGAGAGACCTTCCCTCTAGGGCCCTGGAGCTTCCAATAGCTCTCAGCTCTCACGTCTTCTGTAACATAATCAGTATGTATCAGAAATGTTGCTCAGGAGAACAGATTTTTGTGTGATGCAATTTTGTTCTTATAAGCAACAGAAGTACTTTTTCTTTAAAAAACAACAACAACAAAAAACCAAAACCTTGTCACGCATTGTTTTCTGACAAAAGCCTTGAGTCTTCATTTTATCTTCTAGATTAAATCTTTCAGAGAACTTATGTATTCATAATCAATTAAGCTAAACAATTATCCATAAAAATGAAACTGTATCTATTCATTATGTGTCTTTCTAAAACCAAACCTAAAGAGTTCTTTTAAATGCCACATTTGTATCTTGAAAAGAGGATATCATTTATGTGCTTTCTGCCCCCCGACCCCCACTCCTTGGCCCTCTGCTCTTTGATTGGTTTTGCTGTGATTGGTAGCATTTTCCTCTCAGGTTCATTTTCCAGTGTTAATCATTAGTCATTCCTCACGACCTCTCCATGAAGTTGCCTAGAACATAGGGCTCCGCATACTCCAACAATACTGGATAGGGGCTCTGAAGGTTACCAGTGACCTGGGGTCACATCCCTGGGTCAACAAAAGATGAAAAGTTAGGCTAGTGGTCACAGACCCCAGGTCCTGGGAAAGGTAGTCCTCTGCAGGTCGTGGAAACTGAGAAGGAAGGAGGTCCATGTGTAACCCTGGCTTGGGGAGACAGGCCTCGTAGGTTCCCAGAAACCCCTTTGATTTGCTGCCCATTCCACATGATGTTTAGTAATAAACAGAGTTCAATGACCAGTCTAGACAAACAAATCATGGCCCTGGCAAACCCCTGTGTTCTGATGACATGTTATGTCTCTGCAATGCCGAGCGGAAGCAGCCAGCTTTGAAACAGAGGCCGCGCCTTTGTGAGCTAACAGCAAAGAGAGAGGCTGAGAGGGATTCAGACAACAGACCGAGCTCTGGCCAAATTAGAAGGTATGCCCTGCTTTGTGGTTTGTGAGTTTCCTGCTCCGTCTTCCTCCAGGCATTAGGAAGCTGCCCTGAACTTGAGTGAAATGTGAGAGGTTTTAATATTAATATTTCTGAAGCCCTCAGGGTTGACTCAGCCACCTGCTTCCCCTGTAGCAGCTGTCCTGCACAGTTTTCACTGAAGAGACACCATCTTCCCATTTAACAAAGTATCTCATCAAAGTTGGATTTTAATTGAGTCAGGAAGCCTTCCAAGACACTTCATTTTCATGTCGCCTGGCTAGCTTTAGCCATCATTCGCAGGTGAAGTGAAATCTCAGAACTTCCTCATTTAATGTGTTCTTTCTTCCTCCACCTTGTCGATGAAAGCATGGCACCAGACCTTGGCAAGTTCGTGTGTTATCAGCACGTAGCAAACAGTGAAATCTCCTTTCTGTTGAGACTGAGATAGAATAGATGCTAAGAAAGGACTGAGCTCTCTGAATTCTCTGTAAAATAACCCAGGGTGAAAACAGCGTTTTGTTTTTTTTTTTTAAATTTGAACATGTGTTTTTCATAAATACAGTCCAGGATGATAAACTGTGTATATATACAACAAAGAATGCTTAGAAAATGTGGTTGGTAGTATTCTTCTGTGAATGTATTTGGGCTGTTTTCATTTAGAAATAATTCATTTTCAGTATCTATCAGGGGAGTTTCTTTTACAATTATTTAAATACATTTTTTCTTTGCCTGCATGGAATTGTTTACTCAGTGTTAATGGTTCTTCACAAATATTTACTAAATCACTCTGTAAACTGTTCTCCAAATTAGCCCAGAAGGTTCAAGACTCTGCCTAACTCCCTTCTTTTAGTCTCCAGTCTTTTAAGGTAATCTCTCCACTGGTATCTGTGCAATTAACTGAGAGCATTTTAATAACAGGGAATAATAATTGCTGTTTGCCTATCACTGAGAGGAATTTCCCCCCATACATTTATTTTGAGGGAGACTAGATCGTCATGTAGCACATGATGATGCTGATAAAGACTTTAATTACTGCAGGAGAAGATTTTGGTAGATGGGGAGCAAGAATTTGCAATACTTAATTCTCCACAAAATATGAGCAAAAAGTAAGAGTCTTAAATCCCTACAAGTGCTGCAAAAGTGGGAACTTCCAGAAAGGTGTTTTATAGATGGTCATAAATCTATAAAATATATTCACGTGTGTGTCAAAGTATGCAGAGATGAACAAATGGTCATGGGATGAAAACAAAAGCTGATATTTTTGCTTCTCTTTTTAGGGAAAAGGTTTCATCACGAACATAAAGTAATTCCTCTACAGACCAACCTGGGTGAAAGAAAGTGTGTTCATTCACACTACCTGACCTTAGTAGAATGTTACTTATATATGTATTTTTTCTTACATGCCCAGTTCTATAAATTTTCATTTTAATTGCAACATGAAAGAATTATATCTCATCTTACCTTAACATTTACCCTGGTCTAAATTTGAACTTACAAATTTTCAATAAAGAAATGCCTTTGTTAATTAGATTTCAGGGATCAAGAACTGTATTAAATAGACTGGATTAATATGCATGTATAAATGTACTTGGGATACCAGGCCTGCAATTCATAGAACAGAAACATAGCAGCCATTTCTCAGCTACTGCAGAGGTTCACCAGGTCAAATTACTTGAAATTCAAGGGGATCTTTGTCATTCTTCATCTGCGAAAGTACATGTGACTCAGTTAGCTTAAGAATTTAAAGCTAGAATGAGACAGAAATTCACCTGTCTCATCACATTAGTTAATTCACTTTTGCATTCATTCAACAAATGAGGACCTACTAGGTGCCACCCCTCCCTGCTAGGTGTTAGGATTACAGATTTTTCCTTGCCATCAGAAAGTAGTATTCCCATGAAACTTTTCATGAGCCAAAGTGGTATAAAGTGAGGAAGCCATTCTCATTAATTTATATGGAAAACTTTCTGAGTGTGCCCAGAGCCCCCCCCCAAAACCTCGCTTAGGCTTTTCTGGTACCATAGGACCCATCTTGCTAACAGATGCACAAAATAAATTGGGATAAAGCACAGGTTTGACAGGCACAGGTCAAAGTTCTGGCAGCTCGAGCTGAGAGAGCAGCTTGGGCTCCCAAGCAAGGAGACCGGGGATGCCACTCTTGCTTCCTAGGTCTCCCACTGCCTCTACACGGACTCATTGCAAAACAAATGCTAGACGCTATTTGCGATTTTCCACCTTTTTCCTAAAAGCAAAAATCCTATTCTGATTTCTTTTGCTTAGTGCAAATAGGACCTCTTTCATAAAAACAATGTGATGTAACTTGAACTTTCAAAAAGTGGTGAGCAAAGGCAGATCAGCTCCTGCTCTCATGAGGTGGATATTGGGGAAAACTGACATGATCAGATCAGCACTTTGAAATGCTCAGCTCATTTATTTTGAAATTTTAAAGATAATTCTAATATTCAAGTAAACTGCTGGAACAGAACCTTAGGTAGCCTCAAAAATTTCAAAGGTGACACGTATTCACTGATGGGACTATAGCTTAAATTACCAAGAAGATTTCTAGTACTACTATATTTATATTATTTTGTGCGGAAGAAGTTTAAAAGGATACCATAGTTAATAGGTGGCAGTATCTGTGCTCCCTGCCCTCTCCCCGCACCCCTCCCCCCAACCTCCCAGCGTTTCTGGATTTATTTTGCTTTGGTGAAGGCTAAACTTTCTGCTGGGTTAATTTTTAAAAAAAATTTAAATGCAATTAATTAACATGCAGTGTATTATTAGTTTCAGGGGTAGAATTTAGTAGTTCATCAGTTATATATAGCACCCACTGCTCATTACATCACATGCCCTCCTTAATTCCCATCACCCAGTTACTCCAACCCTCCACCTCACCGCCCCCCCCAGCAACCCTTGGTTTGTTTCTTATGATTAAGAATCTCCTTAAGGTTTGTCTCCCTTTCAGATTTCATTTTCTTTTATTTTTCCCTCTCTTCTCCTATGATCCTCTGTTTTGTTTCTTAAATTCCACATATCAGTGAGATCATATGTAATTATCTTTTTCTTATTGACTTAATTCATTTTTCTGTTAGCTTAGTAGTTACGTAATGGGTAAAAACTCACAGTCAGACTTAATCTCTGCCACTACATCCTATTCTCCTTGGGCCTACAAAATTCAATCTTACCAATTCAAGGGAAATAGTCTAGTTAGCCATGACTCAGTCATTTCCTGCCTAGATCCAGTCACGTGCAGGGTTCTGCCCCCCTTCCCTGGCTCTGGGGTCAGCATCTGAGTTCACCCATGGGTGATGTTGGCAGACTTTGTAAAATGGGTTGAGGGAAATCCTCTGGCTCTGAGTGGCACTCTATGAGATGTCATTGGCCTTACGGTTTGTTGTTGTTGTTGTTTTTTTAAAGATTTTATTTATTTGGGAGAGAGAGCATGAGTGGGGAGGGGCCTAGGGAGAGGAAGAGAGAAAGAATTTGAAGCAGAATCCACATTGAGCACAGAGCCCCACATGGGCTCAATCCCACTGCCCTGAGATCATGATCTGAGCTGAAACCAAGAGTCAGACAATTAACCACTGGGCCACCTAGAAGCCCTGGCCTGGTGGTCTTTAAAAGTCACTGGCCTCAGTTCTCCTAGTTTCTGCAGTTATGTCCAGGTGCTTCTTCCTGTCAGCCCTCTACCTCCAACACCCCAGCACCACTCCAAACTCTGCCTCTGCCATGGTCCAACCAGGAGACCACTTCTGGTACGTTGGCCCTTCCTCTGCTTGGCCAGAGTGGTGGGACTCCTTCCGGACACATCACTGGCTCAGCTTTAACCCCTGGGGCATTGGCCAATGAACTGCCTTCAGAAAAACTTGCTGTACTGGGATTTCAAGCAGACTTCTCTACTCTGGAACCCCTTCAGAGTATTTAGGCACATGGGCACGGCTTTCGGGCACGGCTTTCAGGCTCACCTTGGAGCAGGTGTGAGGCAGAACGTGTGGGTGGGGCTTGGGGGTGGGGCTTGAAGCAGGCCTGGGACAGGTGTGGGATAGGGCAGAATAGACTAGCAATGAACACTAGTGTCCCCCCATTTGTCAACACTCCCCTCCCACCAAGATTTTTTAATCTCTTCCCTTTCCAGTGGAGAGAAAGTTTTTCCTCCCCCAAACTATTATTTATGGATAAACTTTATATATAGGTTACACAGAAGGCTAGTACTTGATTTTTTTAAAAAGATTTTATTTATTTATTTAGAGAGTGAGTGTGGGGGAGGGGTAGAGGGAGAGGGAGAGAAAGAAGAGAATGTCAAGGAGACTCTGTCCTAAGTGCAGCATCCCACATGGGACTTGATCTCGCTGCCCGGAAATCATGACCTGAGTTGAAAACAAGAGTCAGTTGCTTGACCAACTGACCTATGTAGGCACCCCGATATATTTATATATTTCTATATATATATAGAATATATATATAGGAATATATATATAGAAATATATATATAGAATATATATATATAGAAATATATATAGAAATATATATATGAGAGAGAGAGGCTGGGGGAGAGGGAGAGAGAACTGAGAATTGGAGGCTTAACCAGGTGCCTCTCTAGCACTTGATATTTAAAACCAAGTTTTTGAACCTCAGAAAATCTTTTATCTTTCAAAAGCCTGTTTTTTGCAAATCAGAAGGGTCTTGGTTTTCTAGACTAGTCTCCACTAGAAGTTTAAAAAATTGATAGTAAAAAAAATTAAATTTAGAAATGTGGTTGCTTTCTTCTCACTGGATTTTGACCTCTCACGAGGTGGTAAATCTCAGTGTCAAATTCTGTTTTTGTTTGTTTTTTTAAAAAATTTATTTACTTATTTATTTTTAGTAATCTCTATACCCAGTGTGGGGCTTGAACTCATGACCCTGAGATCAAGAGTCACTTACTCTTCCAACTGAGCCACCCAGGTGCCCTTCAAATTCAGCTTTAATGGAGGAAAAATGGGAGGCAGGTAGAGAAGGTTGTAAGGGCAGGAAAATGAAAGATGCATTGATTGGAAGAATTTACTGAGAACAAAACCCCTTTAGAAAATGTTTCAAAAACGTCATCCCTGTGTCCTTAAGAATTGAAGCTACCAAGCAGAACCTTAGGTTTTCTTTATTCAGGGCAGAGCGTACGCTTCAAAACCTCAGTGGTGTGCCATTTTTCTTTTTGCTTACAACTTTCTTAGCAAGGTCTTTATTGAGGCCAGTTCTGTATCTGCCCTGAATTTATGACCCAATTTGTGCTGAACACTATTTTTGTTTCTGCTTTCTATGCCTTCATGGTAGTGTTTAAATTTGTTAAGTGTGAAATCTCACCCCAAAGCCTTTTCTTGAAAGTGATTCCAAACATCGAGGAGTGGATGATTGAAGCTGCTCTCCAAAAATCATTACCCAAAATGTGACATGAAATGAGACTTAAACTGCCAGTCACAAAGGTGGGAATACAATGCTGGGATGTTTGTGAGAACGCAATGGCTTATGCAAATGATAGTACTAGATCACTGGGAGTGAAATAGAACTGTACTTCAGGCCACTGGAGGAGCTAACAACTTCATTGTAAGGAAATACTAAATAGTAATATAGGTCTGCAACATGCTCAGTACATAGAAGGTGTTGAGAAGTTTAGACTGAAGGGCTCCTGGGTGGCTCAGTTGGTTCAGTGTCTGCCTTCAGCTCGGGGCATGATGCCTCTGTCCTGGGATCAAGCCCTGCATCTGGCTCCCTGCTTAGCAGGGAGTCTGTTTCTCTGTCTCCCTCTGCCGTTCCCCCGCTTGTGTGCTGGAGTGCGCACACTCGCACATCTCTCAAACAAATAAATAAAATCTTAAAAACAGAAAGTATAGATTGGCTGTTCAGCCTTTCAGAGGCCAATCAGCAAAGCCTTGTGAGACAAGCTGAACTGCCCTATCATTCCTCCCATTTCATTTTCCTGGGGAGAAACTAGAGGCACATTGACTCTTCAGCGTAAGGAAGGAGATGGGGCTTTAGTTCTTGTTCTGTGAGACTGGGTGTCAGTAGATCTCTAGTGCCTAGAGAATTTTTTATTGATTATTAGAAAGTCTGGCTCACCCCATGATGTAGGATCAAGTTTTAATGATATCTCCCAGGAGACTACAGGGTCCTTTACCATTTAGATCCATCAAGATGGGAGAATGACAAAGTATAAAACCAGGTAAGGTTAGGGGCTGTCCTCCTTGCTGCCTCTTTCATGGAGAAACAGTGTAGTAGAATAAAGACTGGCCCTGAATTCAAATCCTACCTCTGTTGTTTCTTAACCAATCCTGAAGAACTAACTTAACCTCCTTGAACTTCAGTAGACACACCTGATTAAAGGTAGGCTTGTGAAGATAAGAAGGATTAATAGGTCAAGTACCCATGAGTCAAAGTTATAGTTTGTGTTTTAAATGTTTTTAAGAAATTTTTAAGATTTTATTTATTTAAGAGAGGCACAAGGAGCGATGGCAGTGGGGGGAGGGGCGGAGGGAGAGGGAGAAGCAGGTTCCCCAGTGAACAGGGAGCCTGATGTCTGTTGCGGGCTTGAGCCCAGGACCTTGGGACCATAACCCAAGCCAAAGGCAGATGCTTAACTGACTGAGCCACCTAGGCGTCCCTAGTTTGTGTTTCAAATAATGTGTTGTTGTTGTTGTTTTACATTTTCTAAATATGTAACATAATATGATCATATTGAATATGTTCTTTCCAAATACAAGCCCCCTCCTATATTTGTGAGGTGCCGTCTTCCACTTATAGTCACTGAATTGGGCTTTTTAAATTGACCCTTGTGCTCATCTGGAACATACACTGCAGAATATTATAACATAATCAATGTGAATGTCATTACCATTCATTATCCCTAAAAGCATTTATGAGACAGCTGTATGCTTGGGGCACTGTCTGATGGATCGACAGCCCTTGATTTCTGGCACCTTGCAAGCCAAGATGATTCTGCAATCATCAGGCTTGGAGGCTTGAAAATGGAAAGACTGGCAAGATTGGGTCACAATAATGGCATTTTCAGAGCACACCAGCAAAAAGAAAGACTACCTGGGGTCATATGGCATGCAGTGAGTAACACAGAGAGACCTAAATTTGTTGTGAAGATGGAAGAGGTCAGTTAGTCTGAAAAAGCTCAAAGATAGATAGAGACTGGGTTTTGAGAGCTGCTTCAGAGAAAGAAAGAATGCAGAGGGCATTGGTCCAGCCAGTTAGGAATAAATCCAGCTTGGGGTAGAATGACCAGGTTAATCATGTGATTTCAAAGATTAGGAGAGCTATGGGGATCTCCTGATCGTACCAGTGAAGGAGATATTCTATACTTACTGTGTCCTGGCCTAGGGCTACAAGAGAAATTTCTGCTTTCCAGGAGCTACTCCTCTAGGATGTGGTATGTCAGGATAAATGCAGGAAAGTGTGTTGTGAGTATTTGGGGAGGAAGTGACTAGTTCACGTAAGGGAGGGGCACTTGCTTGGGGAAAGCTTCACAGAGATCATGACATTCTCCAGATTAGGAAATTGAGGCCCAGGGAGAAAAAAAACAAATTGTTCAAGAACACAAAACAGAGAAGTAACAGAGTTGAGATTATAACCCAAACCCCCTGTCTTGAGCTATGACTCATTCCTGGCCATTTTCCTAAGAGCTGTTTCTCTGCCTGAGGAAAGTGAGGAATCACATGAGGCTGAAGGCATTGCAGAACAGAAAGGGAGCTGATCTTGGGTTTCCTGATAAAAAAAAGTTTGAGACTGAGGCTTGGTTTACCATGCAAAAGACCTGTATCTGGGGGCTCCCTCAGGTGAAGCTGAGAATGAAGACCACACAGTGGAGAGGTGAGATTTCAAATGCTGATGACATTCTTTTGACCTCTAAATTTCTACCTGTGGGTCTTTGCTTCATCCAGTTTGAGTTATGACATGTGACTCAAGAATCTTCCACTGATGCAAGTAAGCCAGTACTTTGACAGTGGCTCTCCCTGTCTGTACTGTGGGCTTACTGAAAGGACACTGTGGTGTGTTAGCAGGACCCCCGTGAAGACTGGAGGTGTAGAGATGGGAAAAAATGCTTGGCAAGATGCTGAGGCATGGGATAGGTGGAAGAATTTGATGGATGGATAACTGGGTAGATAGATGAAAGGATGAATCTCCTATCACTGGAAGGCTCTCAGGTTTATGGTTGCTGGTGAGGTACAGGGTGATGAAGGTGTCCAAGAGCCGACATTGTGGCGGAGACTAGAGAAGCTCTCTCATTTCCTGTCTCATTTTTCTCTTCCCAGCTATATTTAACTTGAGTGGCTCTATCTGGATCCATGGAGTGATGAAAAACTCGGAATGCTCAAAGCTGTGGGGACAAAAACAATCATTTGAATGTGGTTTTTGATGACTTGCAGGCTACCAGGAGTAGCCTTAAAACCTTTCCCTTCACGGCAATTTGAAAAGACTGTTTGGGGTGCCTCGGTGGCTCAGTGGGTTAAAGCCTCTGCCTTCAGCTCAGGTCATGATCTCAGGGTCCTGGGATCGAGCCCCACGTCGGGCTCTCTGCTCAGCAGAGAGCCTGCTTCCTCCTCTCTCTCTGCCTGCCTCTCTGCCTACTTGTGATCTCTGTCAAATAAATAAATAAAATCTTAAAAAAAAAAAAAAAAAAGACTGTTTCACCGAGGCAGGAAAATACCCACCCTGTAGATTTTGGGTTTCATATTCAAATTGTATGGCAGCCAAAGATTAAGAGAGTGAATCAGCTGGGGTTAGGCTGCTCATAAACACTAGTCACGTCATTAGATGATGAGATGAAGATTTTAAAAGCTTTCAACTCAGTTTCCTTCATTTATGATATTCTCATTGAATAAGTGTCACCATAAGAAAGCAGCTTGAGACAATGTTGAAAACATAAGGGAAGAGAAGGAAGAAACAAGGAGATCTGAGACTAATTGTAGTTAACCTAATATGTGTAATTTGGGATTCTAGTCAAAGAGATTCACAACCCATTGGGTCCCCTCACATTTGCTTAATATAATCTGATTTCCTAGTTTCAGAATGGGAAACTGAGTGAAAGGTTTAGAGAAGCTGGGATGTGGCTGATTCCACTGACATCTGGAAAAAAGAACCCATGTGACTCTCAAGGCACAGGTTGGGAATGAAATAGTTGACAGAGCGAGGAACACGGTTTTAGAAGGTGGCCTCGTTAGTTGTCACAGTAGGAAAAAATTTGCTCTGCTGATTTTCTTTCGAAAGACTCAAGATGCTTTATTTGTTTAGTATCACAAATGTTTTTCATTAATTTCAGTATTTTTATTATCTCATTTCCTGGGTGACCTTTTCTTTTCTAAGAAAAGCATTATTCATGTCTCAGAGAGGAGAGCTTTAGGGAAAGGAACTCCTGGAACCACTTTCTTGAGACCATAACCCTGTTCTTTTGGAGAGAGAAGTCAACAAGTCTGTAAGTCAGGGCACTTCTCTTGTTTAGTCTAAGAGAAACTGAATTTCCAGTTTTGCCAGTGTGCTAATGACGCAGGAAGGGAAGAGAGAGGAATTCCAGCACCAGTGAGCTGCTGCTTTGGACCTGGGTAGGAAATTCCATTGTATTGACGAACTTTGGAGCAAGCGACTCCTGAATAATGAGATTGGCATTCTCTTCCTTTTCTATTATTGTGAGCTACATGAAAGTGAAGGCAGGAAAGGAAAGGCAAATGGTCAAAACTAAAAAGATAGCAACCTCAGGAATGAGCAGGGGCAGGCAAAATAAAAGAGCAGTGAGGTGCCTTTCCGTGTCCACCAGATGGACAAACATCAAAAGACCTGCTGAAACCAAGTATGCTCAAGGATGGAAGAAAACAGAAACTCATACTCGTTGTTGGTGGATGGTAGGTTTTGTGCTGTTACTTTGTAGAGCAAATTGGTAATTCCCAGTAAAATTGGGAGATGCCTCTCCTCTGTGAATCAGTTATTTCACTTCTAAGTATTTCCTCTAAGACTCTCTCATAAATGCTCAAGGAACATTGTAACAGCAAAAGAAGTAGAAATGATCCAACTCTCTGCTGGCGAGAGTGGGGGCTTGACCAATTGCCGCCCCACCCAGCCCCCCCCGGCGAAAATCCAGCTACCTGTCGTTTCTGCTTAGTTTACAATTTTAGAAGCTTAAAAATATTCACGACACATAATGTTTCATATCATATAAAAATTTTATGCAATTTGAATGTTAGTGTCCATGGTAAAGTTATAGTGGAACAAGGCCTTGCTCGTTCATGGAGGCATTGTACTATGGGGCTACTACGTGACTCTGACGTTCACTGAAGTTGGAAGAACAGTGAACGAAAGGAATGAATAGGTTGTGGGGGATTCAGATAATGGAATAATGTACGGTAGTTAAGAACAATGAGTTAGAGCTACATATTAACATGGCAAAAAAACAAGGGAAAAAAACCCACAAAAGGACATGTATAATATGATACTGCTTGGCACATTAAAATATAGTAAATGTGGTTTATACATACATAGATAAGTGGTAAAAGTTCTAAAACACGCATTTAATTAATAATATTAATTATGGAATGGTGGCTACCTCTAAAAAAAAGGGGGAGAATGGAGGAGTGTTATATTTTAGCCGTATTTATATTTTATTCCTTAAAAACAGAGAGTCCTGAATTAAATATGACAAATCTTAATTCCATATGTGATGTGATAGTTTTTATATGCTTGAAAATTTAAAGCCATACTTTCTCATAAAACAATTAGGAATACAAAGAGTAATATTAAATAATTAGGTATTAAAAGTGATCTGAGATAATAATATTCTGGTATTTTTCCTTTTACTACTCTTTTTCATCTATGCTTGATAAAAAGGCTTTTCATTTTATGATATTTACAATTTTATATTCTTTTACTTCTTATTTATTATTGGCCCTTAGGAATTTTCCATGTTGTTATTCTAATTTGTATCGTAACCACAATTACATATGTGTGACACTTTTTCTGAGATTTAAAAAAAAAATCATTTTAAAGAAAGAGAGAGAGAGTGTGTGTGTGCAAGCATGAAGAGGGGAAGAACAGAGGAGGAGGTAGAGGGAGAGAGAGAATCTTTCGAGGAGACTCTGCACTGAGCACAGAGCCCAATGGGAAGCTCAATCTTGTGACCCTGAGATCACAACCTGAGCTGAAACCAGGAGCTGGACACTCAACGCACTGAGCCACCCAGGTGCCCCAACACTTCTTCTGATTTTTAACATATGTTTGCTATAAAAATTTGGAAAATAACGTATAAAGAAAATAAAAACTGTTATCACAACATTCTGATGCAGTAATATTTTGTGTAATTCTTCCAGTCTTGATTGTTGTTTTGCATCTTTAATTTTTTACTTAACTATGCATTGTGAGAATTTTGCTAGAATACTAGATTTGTATTCTACCACATGATTTTAAATGGCTCCATATTATTCTGTTACATATGGGTTAAGGGGGGGCAGCCTGGGTGGCTCAATCATTAAGTGTCTGCCTTTGGCTCAGGTCATGATCCCAGGTTCCTGGGATCAAGTCTCCACGTTGGGGCTCCTTGCTCAGCGGGAAGCCTGCTTCTCCCTCTCCCACTCCCCCTGCTTGTGTTCTCTCTCTCACTGTCAAATAAATAAAAAAAATCTTTAAGAAAAACAAACAGAAAAGAAACATATGAATTAAGGAATGCAAATATTCATTTAACCTGTCTTCCTTTTTACTCTCTGTCCACATTTGTTTGTATGAGATAGAAAACTGAATAATCTGTTGCTGATCTCTGTGGGGGCCGGGAGGGAGGAGCAGATGCTGAGGAAGTTGCAGGAAAGTCTCCTGAGTTCTGAGGAGGGGGCAGGATGGGCGGTCAGTCTGGATTCTCACCCCCCAGTGGGCTCTACCTAAGTTGAAAGAGTTTGCTTATTATCTTTTGCCTCTACCTCTGGACAGCTGGTATGTGACGGGCTGATGGGCAGTGCAAACCTTTGTGGGGATGATGCACTGTATAGTTCTCACCTTCTGTATTAAGGAGACAAGCAATAAATGTTGGGTACAAATGGAAAATACCACAAAGCCTTATATAAAAACCTTACTTTCGAGATCATTTTACTCTAACTTGTTTGTTTTGTGTAATTTAGTAGCCCAAGAACATGTCTTACTTTTCCTCATCTTATGTGTTGTGCTCTCTTTTAATGATTCTGAAATGTATGTTTGTTCATATTTTAACATCCCTGGAACTGAGATGGGTGGCACAATTCCTGGTGTCTTGATACTATTTCAACTTTGTTCCCATCTTAACATTTGGGAAATAAGGGTGTCACTTACGATCTATGACTTCCTAGGTTCAATAGGATGTTGTATTTTAAAGCTGTGGTTTTCCGTCTTGGCTACACATTAGAATCATCTGGAACTTTAAAACTATATAAAAGATGCCTGGTCCTAACCAATGTTCTATTAAATTTGCTGGAGTGGAGGCTACACATCTGTATTAAAAAAGCTCCCCAGAGTTGGAACCACTGTCATAGACTTTAATGGAGTTAAAAATAATGTATCATCATTACAATCGAAGACCAAGTTAGGGTGACTCTTAGAGTTTCTAGAAGAGTTGGTTTCCAACTTATAGAGAAGTTCAGTTAGGTATCCAAGTGTTAGAAGAATTGGAAAGAAGAATTGAAAGAATTGGGTTGGAATAGAAAGATGGATCCTGGTACTAGAAATTTTTAGTTTTATGGCCTTCAGCAGATGAGTGAGCTTCTCCCAACCTTAGTTCCTTTGTAAAATAACAAAATATCTACTTCCTAGGGTGGTTGTGAGGATTACTCAAGGTAATATACTAAAAAGCCTACCACATTCTAGGACTCATTATAACTACCTGGAAATGGAGGTTTTATTGCAAAGAGTGTTAACTTAAATTGAAAGTAGATTTCTTGAGCCTGGATAAAAAAAGAAATGGAGCTTTGTGTGATTTATTTAAACCTTTTGAATGAATTCCTAATGTTAGGGTCACCAACTTATTTAACACGGTAAAAATAGAAAGCAACAAAAGTTTAAAGGTCAATGTCAGCTCATTTTCTCATTTTTTGTAAAATAATTAAAGGAATTGCATTGAAAGGACTTATATTAACAAACTTAAATTTATATATCCAGAACAACTCTAAAATCACCTAGCTACACTCATAGAAAAGGGACCACTTTTCACGATAGCCAGTAATCACAAATGATAATGGGAAATGTGATAAATTTACTTGATAGTAGCAACGCGGCCTTTATTTCCTGTGTGGGGCTTGGTAAATTGTGTGCTTTACATTGCATTAAGGTCAGTTTCTATATGTATCATAACAATTTCCTGTATTTGTTGAAGAGATACATAACCGTGTAGACTTTTTCCACTAGGAGAAAAAACATTTTCCAGCTACATTGCATTTCTAGAAATGGAATCAGCCTTAACCACTGGCACCAAATATTTAGCAGTCTGGGCTCTGGTGGAGAGAAAAAGGGAGGCGTTTTCACTGCTCTCAGATCGCTTTTGCCACAGGGTGGATATTATAACATGATATTTCTGTGCTCTGAATAGTTGAGCTTGTGGGGAAAGCTAGCATTGCCAGTGCTCAGTGTCAAACCACAGCCTGGAATTATCGTGTCCACCAGGCCCTTTATCTTGAGTACATGGGGGAAGCTCTTTCCATGTAGAGCCAATGCTTGCTTGTGTGGAGAGCCCACTTTATGGATTATTCACAGAAATTTTGAGGCTGCGCCTGGATTCTTTTTCTCCCAACTGTCTTGCCACCCACCAGGATTCTCCAAACCATCTCCTTCATTCAGTTGGTGTGTGCTGAGGAACTCAGTTACAATGTCTCCATATGAGCATTTATGGAAGGCCTATCATCTGCCAAACTTTTCATTAGATCCAATCTTTATACAACCTTGTGACATAAGCAGTATCATCTTATTTTCCAGAGGAGGGAACAAAGATTCAGAGTTCAAGAGACTTATCTAAGGTCACATGCTCATTTCAAAATGGAGCATGGGTTCTAATTTAACTGCTGCTTTTGAAAACTTGAGCTATGGAAACTTCTCTATGAGCTTGAGGAATGTGAAATGTTTTCTGCCAAGTTAGCATGGCAAATTTTAAACCAATCTTCCCCCACCCCTTTAAAAAAAAAAAAACCCTACCCCTAGCATGGGGCTCAGACTCACAACCCAGAGATCAAGAGTGGCATCCTTTCCCATCTGAGCCAGCCAGGAACCCCCTAAACCAATCTTAGCATCGAGAGTACAAGAAAGTAAATAAATATCAAGCTATACCATTATATCATGTTATTCTGGGTTTAAAAAATAAAATCAGTTGAACAAAGATAGTACCTTTATTGCTAGATAATTATTCTGTGAGGGCAGATTATAAGTGTAGGTAATTTTTTCAATATATTTTTTGCCTGATGGAGAGGAATTTCCACATTCTTTCTAGATGATTCCTTTGTTAATATTGCTACCTAAAGCCTTGTTACCTTTGCTCTGTGTCCTACTATATAACATCGTTTCCATAACAACGAGATAGACAGAAGAGGGGGTAGCAACTGGCTCTTGAGAGAATGAAAATGCAATGGAAATTTCCACCTGAAATAACAACATGCAAATCACTTCAGCATATGATAAACAACAAAGAAAGTGATGCTTTTTTGGGGAGACAGCTTATTTGGTTTTTGGAATGTGCTCAGTTTTCTGACAGCTTCTCTTTCTTGTGCTATCTTTCTTGCCTTATTTTTTCTTTTTGTGAGACCAAAATAAAATCATTAAAAAACAAAAATTCAACCTGACATTGCATGTGATTCAATGGCAGATGCAGCGATTTGTGCTTCCAGAGATAGTTCTGGAGCAGAACATTTATAAAGGCTTTTAATTCTGAAATGAATTTGACTCTTGACGAAGCCACCTTTGGTTGCCAGGATATAGCTGAAGTGTCAGATATTCCTCTGAAGTGAGATTTCCCCAGCCATTTTTCCATCAAGGACTTCTGCTGTTATTTTTGCTTACGTCTTTCCAGAAGATTTTTAATGTACTCAAATAATTCCAGGTATTTAATATATTGAACTATATGGTCTTAGAGAAATAGAAGATTTCCTTTCTGGAATATTGAAAATAGCTTTCAAAATCGAGTTTCTCTAAAACAAAAATCACTGCTGAAATACTGTCTTGAGATGGCCAGAATAGAATAGACAATAAGATACTTATTTTATATTAACAGAAATTGTGGGGCTCTTTTAAGTATCCCTTCCTTATATAACACAAACCACACTATAAACACTGTTTCTATTTGAGGGAGTAAATAAAGATATGGAAATGATGCTCATATAAAATTGGGAGACATGTTTGTATCATTTCACTTGGAGGCCAGATAAAGTCATTCTTCACAGCCATTTATTGCTATGATTTGTGGGTATTGCTCTTCAACAACTTTCCCTAGGTTTTCAAGCAATCAGGGATCATAGAGTACATTTTTAAAACGTTGGAGAGGTAGTGATTAAGCACTATAATGCCTCCTTTTATGCAGACATGTAGTGTGCCCGTCCCATGTCAGCTGAATGAATTCTCTCAAGCTACACCCTTCTCTTCAAGGATCTTCACACACACCTTCCCCTGGGCTCACGCCTGAATGGGGGAATCCCCATTCATAAAGCCCAGTGCCTTCATTTCAAAGTTGTTCATTTACATTTTGCTTCATTTCATTAAAAAATGAAGTCACTAGATAGAACTCAAGGTGAGGTTCTCCGGCCACCTGCTTCAGAGTAACTTGTGCCATTAAAACCAAACCAAACTAAACCAAACCAAACCAAACCAAAACCAAACCCAGCCCCAAATCCAGACCTACTGATCCATTGCTTGGGGGGGGGGGAGATGTATAATCTGAATTTTGACTAGGCTCCCTGTTATTTATGTATTTCTGATACTCAATCAAGCCCTCCACTGAGGCAGATTCAGAGTAGGGGACTGTCCCTGGTGCTTAAAAATCTATCAAGTCATCACATACAGGAGCAGCCCTAATATCTACTCTTCTCTTGGGTTCCTCTACCAACCCCTCCGTAGCCTCTGAACCTGACCCCATCATCTGCTTCCTCACCAGGCCCTAAACCCTTCAGTTTACTTCTGGAAGTATTTTCCTCATTTCTTTTACAAAAACAGATTAAGAATGATGTCATTTGCAAAATACAGATTCGGAATGTGTGGGTAAGTACAGCTGAAGTGAGGGAGTTGGAGAGTTGTATATTTTTGTTCCAAGACCTCTGCGCTCGTAGGATGATCTTGATTCTTCTTGGGGGGTGCAGGTTGGAGGGGTAGGAGTACAGTAACCATGGATATTCCATGCAGGTTTTTATATGAAAACATTTTCATTTAATGAGATGGATAGTTACCTTGATGTGATTTGAGAGCAGCGTGGTTATCTAATGATTACGTTCAAGACCAAATGAATCCCAGCTTGCATTTCCTGGGAGGAAACTAAATTGTGGCTGAAGGAAAGTGACCCAGAAACACTGATAGATATGTGGAGAACATTATTTGGGTTTTTTTAAAAGTATATATTCATTAATAATCCAGCAGTGGATAGTTTAGAGCTAGCTTAATTGAGCCTTTGATTCCAGTTTAGCCAATTGACATACCTGAGGTGACATGAGAGGAGTAGAGAGAATAACAATAGAGAGAAAAATGTCCCATTTGGCCCTGGGAAGAAGTTCTAAACTGAGGCCTGTGTCTTAGAATTGCAGGTGAGCTGTACATCTACAGAGTTCCTTATGGTTTAGGGATATAGGAACATCACATGAGTTTGGATGCAGACGTATGGTACTCAACTTTATTTCCTTCAGGCTGGCCTTGGATGTCCTGGGCTTGGTGCCCAGCAGGAGACTGACTGAGTCACCATGACCTCCTTGAGGTTTGAAAATTGATTAAAGTTCTATCTTCACTGCTGTGAGCTCCTAATCATCTTGTGTCAATGTTGAAATTTCTCTGGAAAATTCAGGATGTCTCATAAGTGTTGGATGGGGCAGCACTTTCCCCAGAGAGCACAAGGAGTATCAGGTTCTCTGCTAGACTATTTGTCATCTAGCAGAGATCACACCTTGTGGGAAGAGGAAACAACAGGGAAATCATTACTGGATAGAGGGGTCAGTAAAGTCTCAGGATGTAGGATTGCTAACCACCTGGTCTGGGGAGAAGCAGAAGTAATAGGAGGGCATTAGGATTCTGTAAATGGGGGAGGGCATGTGGAAAATGTAAATAAAAATGAGGGCAAAAATGATAGTAGTAGTCATCCTGTTACTTGCAAATAATTGATAGCATTTTTAGCCATGAGCTCTTTTGATCCTCTGAGAGCACTCAAGATGGAGGGGTGGTCGTTACCTGCATTTTACGGATGAAGGTAATGAACCACAGAAAACCTGTGATGTGCTCAAGTCCAGCTGGGGCTAGGACAGGTCTTTTGTCCCTTCTTCCACTCTTCTATTTCTTCATTCTATGCCACTGACTAATAGACTAAGATTCGTCCCATCTAACTCTGCCTACATCATGCTTTTTGCCTAGGGTCAGCCTGAGCAGGGACTAAATGATCAATGATGGAGGCATGGAGAGGAGACTGGACTTTTCCCAGAGGCTGCCTTGTAAATGGATGCCCGTGACCAATGGTGTGTGTGTCTTTAGGCTAAACTGCATAATGGGTCTCTAATGTGGATAAAAGAAGATCACCCAACTCACTTTTAACTGATGAAACTGAAACCAGATCTCTAGAGTGAAACACCCGTGCATTAGCCCTGTGATAACAGATTTCCAGATGGCTGGACCTGGACCTCCGTCTCTGCCCTTGGCCGATGATATTGACCAATAAACTGCTTTATGTCAATCGATCATGAGACACGGTGCAAGTGAATGTTACATGTGGATAATAGCCTTTATTCCGGGTCTTTTATAAAACCATTTAATGTACAATCTTTA
Source organism: Neogale vison (assembly GCF_020171115.1). Classification (NCBI taxonomy): domain Eukaryota; kingdom Metazoa; phylum Chordata; class Mammalia; order Carnivora; family Mustelidae; genus Neogale; species Neogale vison. The sequence goes on from NC_058091.1 coordinate 216,202,765, forward strand.
CTTAAGACTCTCAGAGGAGAAATGTTCTCAGAAGCCAGTTTAGAACAAAAGTTATCCACATGATACACTGTTATTGAGGGATAATGTATACTAAAATTAAGCAAGGTGTACTCCTAAGAAGGGAAAATGTGAAGGCACTTGTGAGTGATTTGAACAGTGCTTGTAAAAATACCATTGCCTTTCCAAGTGTCCTTTCCACAGATGTAATTTTCAAAGCAATGTTAGGGCTGACCCACAAAAAGGTAGAAAGCAATCTTTTTTCTCAGAGGAACACAATTATTTTCCACTCTCCTCTATGTATATGTAAATGTGTGTCTCTGAGAAGGTTATTCTCGCCTGTGAATTAATGTAGTCCATCTGAAAAGGGGAGATGAGTGGGCTACATGTAAATTATGACTTCCCCGGATGTTTCTTTGACATTCAATTTTCAGAGATTGATCTGGTTGAGGCTGGTAATTGTGCCTCTTTCCATGTGGGCTGTATGCATATTTGCATGGAAGGGAAATAAATGCAAAGGCGTATCTGAGAGTACCCTCAGTACCTGGGAGCTGGCAAGTGACCTCTTTCAGTGATTGTTTTTCAAGAGTTGCTATGAGTGGTCGGGGGCCAATTATTTTAAAATCATTGGTGGAGTTTAGACTCTGAGTTTAATTTCCTATTCATAGACTACAGCACACTACTAGGAAAAATAAAAGCCCCCAGAGAACAGGGTGGAGAGCAGAGGCGGTGCTCCAAGGAAGAAACCAGCAGGCTCATGGGTGAGGCAATTGCCATAGGGGTTGGGAAATGCGGAGGGCATCCCAGATATTTGTGTGTCTGTCACCTGAGTGCTAGTGAGGCTGCAGAGATAGAAGGGATTCTGTACCAACCAGCTCCGACGGCAGCAAGAGTCAGATCGAGGGGAAACGTAAGAAATCAAACACAGCTCTTCGGTTTCTCAGAAAGACCTTGGGAGGGGGTATAAAACTGCCTGTCTCATCTCAGTGTTCACTCCCTTGCTCTGAAGAATCACATAATTGGTCTAAAATTAGGGCAAAATGAAAGGTTTTGGTATATGTGGTTGTTGATTTCATGCTTTTTTCTCTTGCACAGTTTGCAGCCAGAAACCACATGTGATAGTTTTTTCTGGTTATAAAAAGTAATGGTGCTAAAATATTACAGTAACTCTGCCTACTCTTTTTAATTGTGTTCTCGATATAAGTTAGGCATAGATAAGTTTAGGCAGTAATGTTCTCTTAAGTTCTCTTGTTTTCTATTTCTATTTAGAAAATGGACAAAACATTGTTCATTGCGCAAACAGAATGAATGTTCATTGAATTGCTCACTGGGTACCATGCTCTTTTCTGAGTGCTTTACAAGGCTTGCATCCTTGAATCCTCACAAGACTACGAGATTGTGCCTTGGGTCAATTCTCCAGGAATCAGACTTTGAGATGGGAAGGTATGTGCAGGAAGTTTATGGGGGGCGGGATCCACAGCTGTGGGGAGTGAAGGCCATGGGACTAGGACAGAGGGAAGGGTTGCAAAGCTAGGTAGCTGCAGCGAAGGTCTCTACAGATCCCTGAGGGAGCTCTGGAGCTGGAAAGGCATTTCACAGTTGTCCCCTTTGAGACAAGGGGGCAAGGTTTTTATATCCCCCATGACCCTGAATGGTCAGTGCATATTAGATTCCCCTAAGGCGGGGGTGTGACCCTGGGCAAGGCCAGCTCTCAGCAGCTGAAGAGCCATCAGATGACAGTGTTCCTAAGAGCTAGGGACATATGCAGAAAACAGACTCCAAGAGTTAAACAACTTGCTCAAGGTCACACACAAAAGACCCCATGCAGCCTGACCCAGAGCCCACTCTCTGAACCATCATTTTGTCTCCATCCTACAAACCAGGTAAGTAAACTATTAAGTGAATAAGCTACTTTTGAAGAGAAGTACATGCTCTGAAGAAAATGAAAGGGGGCATTCTAATGTGCAGGTCGTAGACAGGTGGCACTTCTTCTTTCTCGTAACATCAGGTATTACACTGTGTGTGTGTGGCAGAGGCCACTAGCCATCCCATCCTGCCTGAGGACACAGCCACATGGCATTCTCCCATTTCTATCCTGGTGCCATGGGCTCCTCCCCAACCTGGCCAGGAGAACCCCTGGAGACCACGCTGCTGCTCCAGACCTGAGGTCTTCAGTGGCTACAGCAGCTTTGGAAGCTGGTCCATCAGAGAGCAGAACTGCCATGGGACTCAGTCTCTCAGTGATATCATGCAGCAGACAGCAGCTGGACTGGAGTCCTCATGCTTGGCTTTTTGTTATGAGAGAGCAATAAACTTACTCTTCTAAGCCCTGGAATTTTAGGGGGTCAGAATTTGTTACGGGGGCTTAATCTAACCTTAGGAGTACAGTGTAGAAATATAACTAAAATATTTCAGTATGGGAGGACCTGGGTGGCTTCATTGCCTAAAGGTCTGATTCTTGATTTTGGCTCAAGTCATGATTTTGGAGTCTTAGGATTGAGCTCCACATTGGGCTCTCCACATTCAGTGGGGAGCCTGCTGGAGATTCTCTCTCTTCCTCTGCCTCTGCTGCTCCCCGTTTGTGCACACTCTCTCTCCCTTTCTCTCAATAAATTAAATCTTCAAAAAAAAAACCCCTTAGTATACATAGTATAACATTTATGAGATATATATATATGTGTGTATATATATATATATTTTATATATATATAAAATGAGAACTAAGGGTAGTTATCATTGGGGTGGTATGAAGGTTAATTTTATTTATCAGCTTGGCTGAGACACAGTGCTCAGATAGTTGGTTAAGCATTATTCTGGATGTTTCTGTGAAGGTACTTTTTGAATGAGATTGTCATTTAAACAGGTAGAATTTGAGTAAAGCCAAATATCTTTCATGATGTGGTTGGGCCTTATCCAATTAGTTGAATGCCTTCATAGAACAGAGATTGACCTCTCAAGCAACAAGGAATTCTGCCCGCGGTCTGCCTTACAGCTTCTGATGCAAAATGTGTTCTTCCTGGTTCCCCAGCAGACTGCCTTTAGACACAGACTCAACTCTTTCCTGAGTCTCCAGACTGCCAGTCCCCCACCTGCATCAGACTTTGGATTCCTCATGCCTCCACAATCATTCCTTAGAATGTCTCCATATAGACATATTCTGTTGGTTCTGTTTGGACAAGCCTGACTGATACAAGTAATTATTAGCATTTGAAGCACCAAATGAGGACTCCTAGCTTCAGAGATGGCAACTGCATCTTTATGTATCATTATAGTAATCTACTCCAGAAAGTTTGTTAATTGAGATGACAAATGATAAAAATACATATGTGTATAATTGGTGGTATGCATTGCATTCAAGATGTATGGTTGGCTAAAATGATTTTTCTGTCCCCATTACCCTTGCCAGAATGAGGTATAAGAATTGTCAAGCCCCATGGCCCTAGGCCTAGATTACTACTGGGCCTGGTCATATGTTCCACAGAGAACTCCACAGCCTGATCCAACCGGGGGTCCAGCTGAGTCTGCTGCTATAGTCTGTTGTGTCTGCCCCCAAGTGAACCTCTCATGTGAAGTGTTTGCTTATGAGCTGGTGAGCCCGAGAACAGAGAGAAGGGATTAACCCAGCTTCCAGTGACTGATTTTAAGACTGTTTGTTTAATCAATAATATAAAGGTGGCACAATTTTATAGGTGATATTTCATCTTTAATCTCCAAAGGCTGTCATTATTTACCAAAAGAGCTGACCCTTGTTGAATGACCAGTTTGACTTAGATCAGTTCTCCAAGAAAGGAAAGAAGAAAATGGAGAGTAGTATGTGGGTGAACATGGAGGATGTCTTCAGAGGGCCTGTATTTATATTTATATATTTATTTTAGAGGGACAGAGAGAGAGAGAGAATGAGCGCACAAGCGAGTGGGAGGGGTGAAAGAGCAGAGAGAGAGAATCTTAAGCAGGCTCCATGCCCAGGATGGAGCCTGACCCAGGGCTCGATCTCATGACCCCGAGTTCATGACCTAAGCTAAAATCAAGAGTCAGATTCTCAACCGTCTGAGCCACCCAGGCACCCTGAAGACCTGAATTTAAATCCCGTATCTGCCACTGGCTAGTTGTGGAGCCCTTGCTCAACAAACTCTTCTTTCACAGTCTTTGATGAAGTAGGTACCAGCCATGAGGAAGATCACATGACTAATGCCTGTACCATGCTTAGCTCAGTGCCTCAGTGAGTGACTAGAATGAGTGCTAACAAACATCACCATCAATAATGAGCAGTGCTGTGTCATGGAGGGTTGCAGACAGGGGAAGATTAATCTTTTAGGCATTGTTGCAAGTGCACCCAATTTCAACAGCTACGGTTCTTACTTGCATTCCTAACAAAGGGAATGAACACTAAGAAACCAACAGAGGTATCCCCTGATTTGGGAAAGCTCCTTCCCTGGGAACTATAGTCAGCATCTGAGCATCAGGCCAACACAGCTTTGAAGGGTGTCTGTGAGTACCTGGGCTTTCTCTCCATTTATTTTGTGCATCATTAGCAAAATGTGGTCTAAGGTATCAGAAAAGCCCAGGACATGTTATTTTTTGGGTCTGAGATGCTCAACAATTTTCCGTGTAAATTAACAGTAACTGCTTCCTTGCTTTACAGCCTGTTTACCAAAGTTTCCAGAGGAATGCTCTACTTTTGGGGAGCAGGGGAAACCTATACTATCTTATGCTGTTGAACTGTGAAGGCTCAAGTGTTTCCTACCCAGGTGTGTGGAGATAGCCAAAATTTAATTCTTTGAATTATGCTGGATATCTTCCGAACCATTTTGAGAGACGTTGCTAGGAGTACTGGGACTTTAGTGTTTTGTGTTCATGGAAGGGTGGGAAATACTGGTGTATTTGTCTGTTTGGGCTGCCAAACAGAACACTACAGCCTAGATGACTTCAACAGTGAAACTCATTTTCTCACTGTTCTGGAAGTTGAAGAACCAAACGCTGGCAAGTTTGGGTTTTAGTGAGGCCTGTCTGCCCGGATTGCTGATGGTTTCCCTCACGCTGTTCCCTCACCATGACCTTTCCTCTGGGTGTGGGCGCTCCTGGTATCTCCTCCTCACCTTGCAGGGACACCAGCCCTCATGGCTGAGGGCCTCACCCTCATAACCCCATTTAACCTTAGTTACCTCATTTCCCTATCTTCAAATACCCTCAAGGTTTCATTGGCGATTAGGTAGGGCTTTAACATAGGAATTTCGGGGGAACACAATTCAGTCCACAATAACGGAGGAGTGTGAAATGTTAACTATGTTTCTTCGTTCTAGGACTGTATTATCCTCAAGAGACACCCCGAAAGGACATATAATGACACAGTGTATCCCCAACTGATTATTCTAGGAGATCCTATTTTGATGTTAAAGCCATCCCTTACTAAGGATTTGGGAAAAATCTTTCAGAATAAACTGTGGGACCTCTCTGTGTGTGCCTCAGTATGGACTCAGGGAAAGCTGACACTGGGAGGACTGTTGACTTTGATATTAAATATTCTAGTTTGTTGTCACCTTTCGTTTGTTGGCTGTGGTGCCGGTTTTCACAGTCGTCCCAGCCAGGCCTGAGAGAGGCTCCCTTTCTTTGACAGCAGTGAGCTCATTGAGCCCAACATGCTTTCTGTTGTACACGCTCTTATGGTTGCTACTCAGGCTCTTTCAGTTTCCCTGGAAAGTGGAGGGTGTACGACATCTAAATATTAATAAGTGGGATGTCACTGTACTTAGAAAGCAGTTCCCTCTCTCCCCCCAAAAATGGATATACTAAAATATTATGCTCTTGGATTGACATTGCTGTAATGCGATGTGCTCATTTGTATTCATGTAGTGTTTCAAAACAAGTATCCTCGCCTGCAGATTTTTCTAATTAAATAGCTGGAAAAACCATCCACCATTATCTCATTTGAACTCCCTGTAATAGCTTATTTCCTCTTCTTCTTTTTAATGTATAAATAAAGCCTTCAGATTTTAATTTCCCCGAGACTCTCCTTCACTGGTAAATACAACCTTTCTGGACCTCCTTTTCCATCAGTTTCTTTAACATGAACATTTATTACCTTATCTTTCTGATGCAACATTAAAAGGCACATTGCTGTAATTCCTCATTATTAAGGAATTATTGTTAATAAATATTGTGATTCATTGCTACAAAACATTAAAGCATATAATTTTCTTCTCTGTGTTAAGCCTCATTATTTAACAAATGTGAAGCTTCACTGTTACTTGGTGATGTTGTTTAGGAATAACACTCTCTCAAAGGCAGGATGGTGTTGTAAGAAGGTGGCCTCCAGTGTCCTAGAAGCCATTTATTAGCTGTCAGATGCTGGGAAGGGGGTGGGGTGTGGGTCTCATTTTTAAAATTTGTAAAGTGAGGCTGTCTTTTTTTTTTTTTTTTAACTTTGTATGATTGCACGGATAAACCCATTCAAGGAGCTAGAAAAAAAGGGGAGTTTTTCTCTAAAAACATATTATCAGTTGGTCATTAATTGACTTTCTGATGGATTAAAAAATCTGAAAATAAATAAAAGAAAAAAAAAACTTTCAAAAAAAATTTTTTTGTCACCCAGTATAACTCATGCAGGCAGGCACACACATCTAGACTCACTAACATAAATAATACAGCTTACTGCTCTGAACTGTAGCTAACCATTCCTTTATTTGGGTGTTTAAATTGTTTGCAATTTTTACAATTACAAATAATATTACAATGAACTTTTTCTGGTTTTTAATTTCTCCTGAGTCTTTGATTATTTTGTTAGCAAAGATTCCTAGAAGCAAAATTAACTGGGTCAAAGTGTATATACTTAAAATGTCTATGCATATATTTCAAAATTGTTTTCCTGAAAAGTAACCAATTTACATTCCTAAGTAGGAGCTTATGAGAGCAACCACCTGTCCACACTCCTACCAGTACTTAAAAGTAGTAGTTCATGGTCTTATTTTGCATAACTGTGGTTATTAGTACTTCGTACCTAGTAAGACTAACCATTTTCTATTGTTTTTATTAGCCAGTTCCATTCTCCTGAGCATTGTCTAATTGCACAAGCCTATCTTTATTTTAGACATTACTGTTTTTCTTATTAATTTATGGCAATTCTTTACATATTAAAAATATTAAACCTTCATTGTATTATTTGCAAATGCATTTTCCTATTTGTCATTTGATATTAATTTTTAAAGGATTTTATTTATTTATTTGACACAGAGAGAGAGAGAGATCACAAGCAGGCAGAGAGGTAGGCATAGGGAGGGGCAGGCTTCCCACCGAGCAGAGAGCCCGATGCAGGGCTCTATCCCAGGACCCCCAGACCATGACCTGAGCTGAAGGCAGAGGCTTTAACCCACTGAGCCACCCAGGTGCCCCAATATTAATTTTGTTTACGCCATTTTTTGGTGGACAGTTGTTCAAGTTGAAACTGTCTTATGTGGACAAATACAAGTATCTATTAAATACGGGTGATAGAAATATGGCCATTTATATACTTTTTTCTAATTGGAAATGATTCATAGATAAAACAAACAAAGTCATACTTGCTCATTAAAGATTTCTTCCATTTTATATATACTTAGGAAACTCTTCTATTTTTTTCCCCCTGGCATTATTTTGTAAATAATTCGGTTCTTTCCCCTTAGTTTGTTTTATAGAGCCCTGTCTTTAGTAACTTTCTCTTTTCCTGCTTGATTGTGACCTAGAAACTTGCATTTCTGAGTTCACCATGTCTGTTAGGAAAGAACAATGTCTAGGGGAGAAAGGACTATGAGACTATGTGACTATCCTGACTGGTGGCTACGCTGTCATCCTGAGACTGTGGGAATGACAGGTCTTCAAACTAAGAAGCTCTCAGAAGACATGATTGGACACAGATTTTATGGGATAGATTCTTGTAATCAATCAGAATATCTGAGCCCCCATTGTGAATAAACGCCAACCTCCTCCTCAAACACATCCTTCTCCCAGGGTTTAAATAGCACATGCGCCATTGTCAACAAATCTGCCCAGACAGATCAGTAGGACAGTAGGGACATAGCATAGCACACTGGACACTCTTCCCATCACCGCATGCTCACAGCACTGAAGAGCAGGAGCTAAACTGTGCAATGTAACCCACTACTTTGTTATCAATGAACGTTTGGTGGTTAGTCTTGACTTAAAAAGCAGGCAAACTTCTTAAGGGACCTGGCCATGTCACTTGCACCTTATTTCCTGCAGTGCCCAGAGAACTGCTCAGCAGCTAGGAGATGCTCAGGAAATCCCTTAGCAATGATCATTTTCTTTTCTTTTGCAGATTGCCAGTCTTAGTAATTCTGTATACAACGGGAGGATTTTTATTTATTTATTCCTTTAGTCTTCTAGGATTTTTGTTTTCAACCAAATACTTTTCTACATTCAGGGCTGAGAATAAGTATTCTAAATCCTAGGTGAAATCTCAACTTCATACACAAGCTACTTTTCAAAGCCTGATTTTGGATTCTTGTCTCAGCTCATGATTAACCTTGTTATTTTGTATTGTATTAAGCTAGGAGTTGTCCAGAAGCTGCTTCTCTCATCTGGTTACAGCCCTGGTTCTCCCTTAGATGTGTAAAGCAAGTTGTTGGAAAGTATGCATCTTGCTGTCTTTTTCTTCTCTGGACCAGAGGCAGATAGTGGAGCTTCTAGGACATACTGGAACACACTAGGCATCACAGCATGAATAAAGCAATTTGGTGAAGAGTAGTGAAATCACAGGGAAGTTTCCGGGGGTGGGGGGGCGGGCAGGGGGAGTTGGCAGTGTGGAAGCATCAGTAGGAGGTCTGAGGGGCACAGGTCAGGTGTTCCCCACAACCTAATTATTTTAAAAGCAGCTTTGACCAGGAAGTCACCAACCAGCTTTGTGGGCTGCTGAAAGACCAAGTAGAAAGTCACATGCCAGAACACGAGGCCCCAGAGGAGACTTCTTAGTCATTACTTTTTCCCATCCTGTGCAGCCTATTTGCTTCTTCTAACTACTGGTTCTGGCTTCTCTATGTTCAGCTTCAGGGATGCCTGCTCAGGAGTTTGCTGGCATTTCCCCCCCTAATTTCTAAAAAATCGTGGTAAGATACACATCACTTTAATTTACTATCTTGACCTTTTGTACGTGTACAGTTTAGTGGTAGTAAGTACACTCATGGTTTTGCTGTGTTTTGGACACCAAAGTGAAAGTGTTTCTCTTCTAAATTTCCCGCCTCAGGCCTGTGAGGCAGCTGGAGGGCAAACAGATCAGGGCTCAACATCAAATGAATTAGCCTGAAATTTGTATTTGTGTTTTGAAAATTCAGACCAACTTCACTGGGATTTTTATTTTTAAAGGGTATTATTGTTGTCATGGTGGGAATTACGTGTGAGACAGAATAAACTTTGTTACCAAATAGGACACTAAAGGAAACACTTCACTGGTGTGGTAATTCAGATGAAAAAGTCTTTGGGACTTCAAGAATCAGTTATTTGCTGTCACACACCAGAGCTGGTTTTCCAGACTGGTGTACATTCCAGTGCTGGGTTCAAATGGCCTCTCTTCTAAGGAAAGGGTCTTCTAAAGGCAGAGTGTGAAAGGACACACATTGTTGCTGCATGCCCTCCACCGTGGTCCTGGAGACTGGCCATGGGATTTTAGCAAAGTCACCTTACTGTTCTGTGCTGTGGTTCATCCTGCAATAATGGCAGAATTTCGTACATTACCTAAAAGCTTTGAAAGGAGTCATAAGGTCTATAGGAGCAGTGTGATGCAGTCCCGCTGTCTTCAGGGGCACTGGCACACGGGCCAGCCCTGCTTTGTTCTTAAAAAGCATCTCGTGTCCCAGAAGTTGTACATACTTTGTGGGTGGGGAGTGTGTGTGTGTGTGTGTGTGTGTGTAGGAGGTCATTGTGCATGTTATGTTGTTGCTTCCACTAGTTTTTCACCCCCTAACTGAACAGACGTAGTACAACAAATGATGTTCGCTGTCTTCAGTGCTCACTTGGCAGGAAGTCTGCCATGCCCTGTGAGATAATTTGCTAATTGAGAAATAAAAACAAGAGCCAGCTAAAGGCCTGGTCAGAGCTGTATATTGTTTCAACAAAAAATCTCGGGAGGTGTAGGTTTCTTGTTCTTTATTCCCATTCTTACTAATTTTCTCTTTCATCTCTTCCTTCTTCCTTTCCTTCTCAGGCTTAGAGAAAGTAAGTACTTTCTTACTCATTAGTGTCTTTCCAGGGTGAATATTCATTGGCTTTTTGATCATACCAGTCCCTCATGTAACTTTTTCTCTGCCTGTGCATGTATTGATAAGATCAGGATAAGGCCTGCTCTAAAGTTGCTCTGTTTATTCTATTTGGTGTGCTGTAGATAGGAAATAGAATTCTGGCTTTTCCATCTTTTTTCAATATTGCAGTTTGTACTTCATAATATCCTGCACTTAAAGAACATGATTACTGCTAATTATCATTTAGAAAATTGTTTTTTGCTTGATTAGAGATTTTAGCTATGTGTACTCAAATCTAGTGGGTCTTCATTATGTGCCTTACTTTCTATTCTATACTGGCTTAAATATTAATATATGGAAATTCAGCTTCATCTGCCATACCTTTTGATGTCAGAAGCATAATCAGTATAATTGGCTTAGATTGTTTTTTCTCCTGTTTGTATTTCATATTATCTAATGTCATTAGTGAGCTGACTGCTGAGTGGGTAATCTGCATTTCAGAACTGCTTCTTGAGCACATTATTACCATTGATTTTGATTATTTTAATTTCCATTCACCCTAGGCAGGCCCTCAAGCTGTGTCGTTTTATTCAAAGAACTGCTTTCTTCCATTCACTGAGCAAATCTTTCTGTTTCTGAAAACCCATCAGCATTCTGATCAATCCTGATATTTTTACTTAGTCTGGGCAACTTGAATTTGGTAACATATGGGTGGGGGTAGGTAGCTGAACACTGGTGTGTGTCGATTCTGAAGGGTAGTTAGCGTACTAGCCTTGGTGCCCAGGGGGAAGCCGGGTGCCCAGTCTGGTCTGCTTTCAGAGATTCAGCTGGGTAATTGTGGGGCTTCTCTGAGCCTGGAGCCACCCCACCTCTATCCACAGGACTTGCATGTTCCCCTTGCTGCCAGAACACTGCAGTCATTCCTCTCTTCGCTCTCCCCAAGGCTTGCAGGTTTATCTTTTGCCCTTGGAGAATGATCACAGGCCTCACTGAGGGATCGAAATCTGACTTCCTTTGGGTTTTTGAGTGTATTCCAAAACTAACTGTAAAAAGAACCCCACATTAAGGTCTAAGTTTGGCTACAGTCAGCCACAGATGCTGCTTAGCCTCTGGCTTGGATGCATGTGCTCTGTTCGGCGGCTGGTGGTTATTAAATCCTTTGTAGTTGCACAGAACCTTGAAAGTCAAGGCTGCAGAAGAAATGACCGGCACCCATATTCTGCTTCTGGCTTTTTACGGACTAGAAAACAGAGACCTGGAGAGGTAAATGACTGGATGGAGGTCACACAGTCCCCAAGTGTCAGAGCCAAGCAGGAGAGTCCCCTCTCCACGGGTGGCCTGCACCCTTGACCTCTCAGCCACACCGTTAGTGGAGGAGCGTAGAGGCATATTGTGCACACCTGCTGACCGCCAGTCGGGGTGGCTGATTGGCAGCTCTATATGTACACATGTAGTTCAATGTGGTTTTGGCGGCAGAGGCTTTTAGAAGGGAAATGGGAATACACAAGGAACGTGATTAAAAGCACGTGTGTAATGCATCTACACACATGTACATGTTAGAGGTCTAGCAGAGGGATTCTGCCTGGGTGTGACCTCAGTCAGCTTGGATTAAAGAGCCTCTCTCTCCTTTCTCCCATTTGGGCAGGCTCCTTGCTCCTGTACTGTGGAGGAAACACAGGAGCTCGGTGCTGAATTTTCTGTCCTCCTTGGAAGGCACTGTCTGAGTGGGACTCCAACCCCCTTAACCCTTCTCTTCACTGTCTGGTTTGACTGGAGGAGGTGGAAGCAGGTATAGCTTCCTTTGGGAGACTGGAGGTGGAGGACTGGGTAGGACTTCTGTGTCTGAAGTTCCTACAATAATTAGTTTAGGGCATTCCAAACTATAATTCGTATTTAATTATTGTAGGAATTCTTAATTACCTAAGGGATTTTTAAATGTTTTTTCAGCCCAGAGGGTGAATATTTAAGAATATGTGACATCAGTGCCCATGAATGGCAGTCCTTTTAACAGTTGTTTAACGTTAATTTGGCCTCATCAAAGGAGGCAAATAAGATTGATCGAGGCAATATTTTACCGTGCGTGTCTTGAAATGAGAATCTTAATCCTAAATAATCATTGCCTGCTGTTTCCTCCTTGGGCCAGACCTCTCCTTTTAATTGTTGCTCTCCGATGTAGGGATGTCAGCTAATGTCCTTCCTTCTCAGTCCTGTGCAAGAACCTGGTCTTCTGAGGTACCTGTATCACACCACCTTTCTTTCCCCTTTAGTTACAAACATCAGGCAAGTGGGTGACTTGGCACTGAGGAAAAGTTGCTGCAGCCAGAACATTTGGCGACTGACTGAATTTTTGTCTGAGTTGCCAGGGAACTTCCAAATTGAATGGACCTGGATACTCAGATGAATTTACTTAATGAAAGGGATAAAAGGATGGACGAGGCCAGTGACTTCTAGACTCTTGGCTTTTACAGAAAATTAAAATTCCTAAAATGATTTTAAAGATAACATCGAATTTTCATTTCTTTTTGCTAAGTAAGGCCATTAAGAAAGTATCAAGGTATTACCCATTATGACACCATGTGTGTGTGTGTGTGTGAGAGAGAGAGAGAGAGAGAGAGAGAGAGGGAGAGATTAGCAGTAAAGGACAGTCCTTAAATCCTATTTAAAAAACTCTATGAAAAACTTAATGTGGTATTCATTTTTTAAATTTTACTCAAGACGGGTAAAAACTGGTATTCAACAGCTACTGAGCCAAGTGACCGTTTAAAGTCCCTTTCAGATATCACATTGACTTATATTTAACTTATCCCACTACGACCCCAAGATCTTTTCAGCCTCATTCATTTTTTTCCCCTTTCAGTAACTCTTTCCTTGCTTTTGATTAACTTCTTCCCCCACTGCCCCTCCCCCTCTTGCTCCCGATGGCTCCTCCTCCTCTTGCATTCTCCAGGGTAGAAAGGCTCAGTGTCGCCACTCTCTGGGGTACCCTTTCCAAGGGGTTGGTTTCTGTTTTGAATGGGGTGGTGTTCCCAAACCTGAGGAGAGTGCCATCATACAAAATACTCATGTCATAGATTAAAATGTAAAACATTGTTGTTTGGCTGATATCCATCTATTCATAGCTCCTTCATGGCTATAATCATCAACCAGCAAGCTGGGTGCCTACCAAGTAATTTTGTATTCTGAATATTTTTCTAATTAGTTAGTCCCTGTGGTAGAGGACTAAACGAAAAAAAAAGGACCTTTCTTAAATCAAGATATATAATGTTGTTTGCTTCTCTTCAATTTACTGGGCCTATTACTCTGTCATAGAAATAGATTAATGGGCTGAAAATTTCACCAGGGCTTGTTTTCTCATGAGTTTTGCTGATCTTACTGCTTTTGTTTGGGCCAGGATTTACAGTAATGGCAGGTCTGGTTGTTTTTCAATATTTGGATTTCTAGTTTCAGTAAAATATTTCCCAAGTAATCAAAACCACATTGAGATACCACCTTATACCAGTTAGAATGGCCAAAATTAACAAGACAGTAAACACCAAGTGTTGGAGAGGATGTGGAGAAAGGGAAACTCTCTCACACTGTTGGTGGGAATGCAAGTTGATGCAGCCACTTTGGAAAACAGTGTGGAGATTCCTTAAGAAATTAAAAATAGGGGTACCTGGGTGGCTCAGTGGGTTAAAGCCCCTGCCTTCGGCTCAGGTTGTGATCCCAGGGTCCTGGGATAAGCCCCACATCGGGCTTTCTGCTTGGCAGGGCACCTGCCCCCCCCCACCCCGCCTGCCTCTCTGCCTACTTATGATCTCTGTCAAATAAATAAATAAAATCTTAAAAAAAAAAAAAGAAATTAAAAATAGAGCTACCTTATGACCCGGCAATTGCACTACTGGGTATTTACCCCAGAGATAGTGATGTAGTGAAAAGAAGAGCCATCTCTACCCCAATGTTCATAGCAGCAATGGCCACAGTCGCCAAACTGTGGAAAGAACCAAGATGCCCTTCAACGGACGAATGGATAAAGAAGATATGGTCCATATATACAATGGAGTATTATGCCTCCATCAGAAAGGATGAATACCCAACTTTTGTATCAACGTGGAAGGGACTGGAAGAGATTATGCCAAGTGACATAAGTCAAGCAGAGAGAGACAATTATCATATGGTTTCACTTACTTGTGGAGCATAAGAAATAACACAGAGGACATTGGGAAATGGAGAGGAGAAGTAAGATGGGGGAAATCAGAGTGGGAGACAAACCATGAGAGACTGTGGACTCTGAGAAACAAACTGAGGGTTTTGGAGGAGAGGAGGTGGTGGGTTGGGTGAGCCTGGTGGTGGGTATTAAGGAGAGCACGTATTGCATGGAGCACTGGGTGTGGTGCATAAACAATGAATCTTGGAACACTGAAAAGAAATAAAATAAAACAAAATAAAAAAAAAAGAGTAGAGGGCAATTAGAACTTTTTAAAATAAATTTTACAAATAAACCTTTTTGATACCCATAGAAATCAGCTGGTTTGACTTTTTGATAATAATTAGGTTAATGTTCCTCCTTCAAAAGAACTTCTGGTGAACTATTTTATAAGTTAAATTGAAACAAAACACTTTAATGGATTATAATTTTGTATTCTAATTATGAAATAAAGTACAGCAGCTAGATAGTGGCATCTCAATTTATTGAGGGTTTGAATTCAGGGACTAGATAATATCTTCTGTTTAATGAAAGGTAATACTGCACACATTCCTTAAAACCTGACATAGTTCTTTCTTTTGTTCTGTGTGTAAAAAATGCAATAATAAAGTTTCAGTTTTAATCAGATACCACCATTCGTTAGAGCATCTTGAAGATTTTTTGGTCAGGGATGGTTTTGCTATCGATGGAGCATTTCAGATCTTTTTTGTGGAAAATAGAGTTAAAACATTCAAAAGCTTCTAAGTTCTTCACATAAAAACATTGTGGTCCATATCATCCAAGAGTTAAAATACCACCCAATTCCTGGTGATGCTGAGATGCAGGCTTAGTAAGTGTAAATCTGAGCAGCAGAGTTCCAGGAGAGCATGGGGTCTTTTAAGCTTGTTTAAGTTCTGTGTTTAAAGTATTGGATATTCATGAAGGTCACCTATCGGCTTTGGAGTCTTGAATGGCTCCACCATACCTCAACAGTGCTATTGTAGACAGAGTGCTGAATTTGGACAGAGGACTCCTGGACTCATGACCTGAGAAGCCCCTCTGTAGTCGTTGGCTGAGTCATGGTCTTCTCATCTGTGAATGGCTGTGCCTCACTCAGAGGACTGTTGTGGAGATGACAAGACATCAGGTGGAGAAAAATATTTTATAAAGTGTGGAACTCTTTCAAGAATTTACCAGAATCACCAACGGGACTCCACCACAGGATAATTATAACCTGAGAGTTCTAGAGGCTCGATGGTCAGCATTTCAACCTCAAAGTACGGGCTGATAGCCCCTTCAAGAACTAGAGGTGAGAAACTAGATATTAAAAGCAAGTGAGACCTCTGCCTGAACATGTCATCTGGTTAGAGGTGGAGGGGAGAAAATTTTGCCCTGATGGCATCCGAGCCCTGAGAGAATGGGAGGCATGTGGAGACCCATGCTTTGTTCTTGGCATAAAGAGCCAGCCTGTGGAGCTCCTTGGCAGGAATGAACTGTAGCATCTGCTGGGAGTAGAGAGTACATTTAAATGGAGTTAGTTTCAGTATTTCAGTTTCTTGTCACTAGGGATGAGCAAACCCAGCAGTGTTCTATGTTTTCAGAAAGTCTGACTTATTTCTCAAGCATTTTGGGTTTGGCTAAAGTCTATATGTGTTTTGCCAGCTTTCTTCTTTTAATTATTAGTATTAGACCCATGTGTATGAATTTGAATGAGAATTTCGTGGCCATTTTAATATTTATTTACACTTTAATTCCTCCAGAAGCTGTGTTGAGTAAGAGCTGTTATATCTTGTAGACTCTTTGAAGATAGTTTATAAACATTTCTCTTCATAAGATGTAACACCGACTTCAAACTTTCATATCTCACAAAGAAATTTGGATTTGGGGATGGTTAGGATGGGATCCCAATTCCAAATCTGTGATGCTTATGGCATGGTTTGAACAACACAAAGTAAGTTCTCACTGTCTTACTTGCATTTGACTTAGAGGCCATCATTTTGGTACAACTCCCAAAAGGATTTTCCAGAAAGCACATGCTTTTTTAGAAAACATTATTCTCCATCCTTAGGTCTTGTATACAGTTGTCAGAGCCATGGAAAAACAATTTCTGTGGTCCCTCTCTTTGGTTTTTCTTTTGGCCAAGTACGACACACAGATTGGTTCCAGGCAGTAGACGAGTACAAAGAGAAATTTCCCAGTACTTCTTCCCTTCTCATTGCCCAGTAACTCATCTATGTCTATCTCGGGCTGTGCACAGTACATCAGTAATATGATTTAAGGAAAAAGGCATTGGTTGTTAATGACATAATAATGGCATTATTTTGCCCTGATCCTGAGGTACTCTTCTATTCCTGACAGTTTGTTCTGAGAAAACAGCGTGGTTGGGAACTGAAGTTACAAGTGTTAGAGCTTGGGATGGGGTAGGGGGATTTCATGACTGTCTAGTCAAACCCCCTTGTTGTTGAAGGGTTTGCAATATTAAACGAACAAACAGAAACCTCAGGCATATGGCAGGCATTCAAGAAATGCTTTTGAATTAATGCACCAATTATCTTCAAGACTAAGCTCTTCCTATGCCTAAAGAATTGTAAGTATTGAATTGAACTGAATATCCAGACAAGAAGTGCAGCTGTTTATTCTTATGTCTTCCTCTTCTGTCCTTTGTCTGCAGGACCGAGCTGCATTTCCTTGAATCACTAATGAATTCTGTACTCCACTGTCAGCTAATACAATTTTGTAAGTGTAAATGTTGTACTTTAATGAGTATTCGATTGGAGGGTGGGAAATGGATCCAAAATCACTGGATTTTGGTCATAACTTATGAACTTGGTTATTTAAGAAGCTGCACTTTTCACATTTTTTACATTTTGCATTTTGGGATAATTATAGATTTACATGCAGTTATAAAAAGTAATATGAAGATACCCCATGTACCCTTTACCCAGGGCTAACATCTTGGAAAATCATAGTACAATATCATAACTAGGATATTGACATTAACACAGTCAAGTGATAGAACATTTAAAAAAATTGATGTATAATGGACATATAGCATTATATTTGTTTCAGGTATACGACAATATGATTCATTATTTGCATACAGTGGAGAATGTGCACTACCCGAAGTCTAGTTAGCATCCATCACCTGCATGGTTGTCAAATTTTTTTTCTTGCGATGAGGACTTTTAAGATTTACTTTCTAATTAGCTTTCAAATACACAATACAGCATTATTAACTGTTGTCCACCATGCTGTTAATTCCCAGGACTTATGTATTTTATAAATGGAAGTTTGTACCTTTTGCCTTCCTTCCCCCATTTCGCCAACCACCCACCCACACCTCTGACAACCAGCTCTATGTTTTCTGTATCTGTGAGTGAGGACTTCTGTTTTATTTTTAAGATTCCACATATAAGTGAAATCATACAGGATTTGTCTTTCTCTGACTTATTTCATTTAGCAGAATGTCCTCAAGGTCCATCCTTGTTGTCCTTAATGGCAAGATTTATTCTCATCTATGGCTGAATAGTATTCCACAGGATATATATTCTACATCTTTTTTTGGTCCATTTATCCATTGATGGACATTGGGTCATATACATATCTTGGCTATTGTAAGTAATGTTGAAGTGGTGGGAGTGCATGTATCTTTTTAAAATTAGTGTTTTCATTTTCTTTGGATAAACATCTGCTGTAGAATTTCTAGATCATATGGTAGCTCCATTTTCAATTTTTTGAGGAACCTCCATACCGTTTGACATAGTGGCTGCACCAATTTACTTTTTCAGGAACAGTTCACAAGGGTTCCTTGTCTCTAAATCCTCACCAACACTTGTTTTTTCTTGTCTTTTTCATAATAGCTATTCTAAGAGTTGTGAACTGTTATCTCCTTGTGGTTTTGATTTGCATTTTCCTGATGAGTGAGTGATAATAGAGTTTTTCTTGTACCTACTGGCCATCTGTACATCTTTTGGGGAAAATGTCTCTTCAGAGTCTCTGCCCTTTTTAAATTTTTTTTTGTATTGAGTTGTAGGAATTCTTTATACATTTTGGATATTAACCCTGTATCAGTTACAGGACTTACAAATATTTTATCCCATTTGGTAGATTGCCTTTTCATTTTATTGATGGTTTTCTTTGCTGTGAAGAAGCAGTTTAATTTGATGTAGCCCCATTTGTTTATTTTTGGTTTTACTGCCTTTGTAGTCAGACATCAGAAATCACCCAGTGTTAGGTCAAGGATCACTGCCTGTGTTTTCTTCTAGGCATTTTATGGTTTCCAGTCTTACTTTCAAGTCTTTAGTCCCTTGAGTTAGTTTTTATGTATGGTGTAAGACAGGGGTCTAGTTTCAAGATAGTGAACATTTCTAACACTACAAGGATCCCTCAAGCTGCCCTTTTCTCTCTTATCCTCACCCTTTCCTTAACACTTGATGATCACTAATATGGCCTCCATTTCCATAATTTTTTTTCATTCCAAGAATGTAATAAAAATGGAATCCTATAAAACTTAACATTTCGGATTTTTTTTTTTTCATTCAGCGTAATTCTGCAGAGACTCATCCAGGTTGCTGCATGTAGCGATAGTATATCCGTGGGGCGTCTGAGTGGTTCAGTCCATTGAGCATCTATCTGACACTTGATTTTTGGCTCACGTCATGATCTCAGGGCTGTGAGGTCCAGCCCTGCATTGGACTCCACACTTTGAAGAGTCTTCTTCTCTCCCTCTCCCTGTGCCCCTGCCTGTCATGCTCTCTCTCTCTCTCAAACAAATAAATGAATAAATCTTAACACACACACACACACACACACACACACACACACACACACTCTTTTTTTATTAGTAAGTAATATTCCACATTGTGGATACAATACAATTTGAAGGGTATCTGGTCCAAGTTTTGGGTTATCCTGGTATTTTCTATTTCTTTAATGAGCCTTTCTCTTTCTTTGTTGAGCCTTATTTTTCATTTGTTTCAAGCATGTTTATAATTGCTTATTGAAGCTTTCAGGATGGTTGCTTTAAAATCTTTGTCAGTTCAAACATTTCTGTCCTCTCAGTGTTCATATCTGTTCATAATCTCTTTTTTTTTTTAGATTTAATTTTTAAGTAATTTCAATATCCAACATGGGGCTTGAACTCAGAACCTAGAGATCAAGAGTCACATGCTCTTCTGACTGAACCAGCCAGGCACCCCTATTGATGGTCTTTTTTCATTCAGTTTGAAACCCTTTTTTTTTTTTTTAAAGATTTTATTTATTTATTTGACAGAGAGAAATCACAAGTAGGCAGAGAGGCAGAGAGAGAGAGAGGAGGAAGCAGTCTCCCCGCTGAGCAGAGAGCCCGATGCGGGACTCGATCCCAGGACCCCGAGATCATGACCCAAGCTGAAGGCAGCGGCTTAACCCACTGAGCCACCCAGGCGCCCCAGTTTGAAACCTCTTGGTTCTTGGTCTGATGAGTGATTTTTGATGAAAACCTGGACATCTTGGATACTGTGCCATCGGGTTCTGAATCTTTTTTAAACCTTCTGTTTTAGCTGGTTTTCTCTGTCACCACTCCAGGAAGGGGAGAGGAGGAAGCAACTCATTATTAGCCTGTAGAAGTCCTGGTTCTCCACTATGTCTCTTTTGACACTCAAGGGCTCTCCATATAACTGCTGGGCAGGCCTGGGAGCTCTGACATCCTGCCTTCATGGATAACCTCCCTGCCTGGTTGAGGTAGTAGAGATGCCTTGTTACTTCTCCCCACATGGTCTCTACTGACAGGACGAAAGGAGAAACGGTCTTCTTACTGCTAATGATGGTGGTAATGATGAACTTCCTGGCTCTCAACTAGGTCTTCTAGCCATCACTCTAGCAGGGGAGGGAGGAAGGCCTCATTACTGCTGGGTGGGGGTGGAAGTCCAGGCTCTGTATGTGGTCTCCCTGGAAGTGAGGAGGGACTTGTTATCATTCAGCAGGGATGAAAGTCCTGGCTTCCTGCTTGGCACCTCTTACACCCTCCAGAAGGTGAAAGTCTAAGCTTACCTTAGCCTTTATTGGTGTGGGTAGAGGAGGGCCATAAATCTTTCTCTGATCTTTCTCTGGTGTCCTGTTGGATTACTGTCTCAAAGGTTTCTGTCTTACTAGGTTACTCCTTTCCTAGTCCTTTGGCTAAAGAGAATAGGCTTTGATGTTTTTTGCCTGTGCTAGTTGGTGTTTCTGGGTGACTAGCTTCTTTAGATTCCAGTCTGAGATAGAGGAGGCAAAAAGACAACCCAGGAAACTTACTGCCACTTTGTGCCTTGGGTCTCTAGCTCCCTAATGGTTTTCCTTTCTCCTTACCTTTCAAAATCTTACATGTTTATCTTATATACAATGTCTAAGCTTTTTTCCCCTTTTCTTCTTACAGTTAGTGGTAAGAATAGGGAAAAGTAAGTCTGGGCCACCTTCCCATGTTTTTGTTTTAAATAGAAGGGGAAGAGAAGAAATAGATGTCAGAGAATAAATTTGTGCCCTTTTTGTTTGTTTTTAATGATTCCTGTTGATTGGGAAAATCAACTTTTGTTTTGTTTTTAGCTGTCATGTTTACCTTGAGTTAAACATTTGGTGTAGTTATTACCACTTTCTAAACCCCCTCCATAGCTGCAAAGCTCACCGTGTTTCCCCTTCCATTAAACCCAGTTGTTTGGAGCTTGTCATGCTGTAGCCAGCCCTTCCATGGGGAAACGCTGGGAGGTGAAGTCACTTAGGGGAGGCTCCTTTGTTCTGACACTTGCAGTCTCTTCTGCCGTCCATGTCCTTACTCCACACAGACATTGTGGTTAGTCAGCAGTTTTATCACCCCACTCAGGAAAGGGTATTTTGTGTCAACATGCTATGAGGAATACAATTTTGGACCCGTTAAAAATTCACCAAAGCTCTGTCTGGAAGACCAGTGTTTTAACTCTGCTGGTAACTTTCTCTTGAAAAACTGTCTTTACACATACCTATGGCACGTGCAGAGACTCCAACCTAAAAATTGGCTGTTAGCATTCATATTTTATTGAACCAATAAATTATGAGTTTAACATTTGAGTCAACTTGAATGCCAAGTGTTTCATTTCAGGCCCTAGTGTCCATATTGACGGGACTTTAAATCTGCTGCTTGCGCATCTGGAGCTTGTTAGATGTTTATAGTTTGAAGGGAGCCAAATGTCAATGGCACCTTTGGTCTCTGCAGAGATCCAGCAGAGAAAGCGGTTACTGTGCAGAAACAGGCCCCCAAGGGCCAGGTCCCCACGGATCCGCATTGTGTAAGAAAAGTCTGGGCCAATGGGGAGACTGGTTAGGCTTACAGTTACAAGCTTGCTCCTAATTCATCTCCAAGAAACAAGGACTCTGTTCACAGAGACGTGCCTAAGTGCTACGATGGGAGGACGTTTTGGTCTTGCTGGAGCAGCACCATCCACTAGAACTTCCTGCGATGATGGGATGTTTTGTGTCTGGTCATCTAATGTGCAGCCACTCACCACATGGGGCTACTGAGCTGTCCAAACGCGGCTAGTGCAGTGGAAAAACTGAATTTTTATTCAATTTAATATCAATTAAACATTTTCATGGGTGTATGTGCCTAACAATGACTGTTCTGAACTGCCCAGCTCTAAAGCCAAGCCAAGATGTGAAGAAATACCAGGAATCCATTCCTTTTCTGTTGATGAATTTTTACTTCATCCATCCATCCCCTCCTCCCCTCCCCGCCCCCCACTGACCTCTGAAGTGTGTATTAAGCATTATTATGGCAAGGCACTGATTGCTGTGGAAGATGCTTGGGCCCATGGTATTCCCACCCGTTCTCTGGGTTCACAACGTCTGTGCAAATCCATTTCTCTACAGAACTAGCACAAAACCATATGGGGAGATAGGGACCATGGATTCAGACAGTCCTGAGTTCAAATTCCACCTTAGCTGTTCTATCTCCTTCAGCATGTTACCTCATCTCTCTGAGCCTTGATCGCTTCATCTATAAACTAAGACTAAAATCTGCCTGTGATGGTTAATTTTATGTTCCACCTTGGCTGGACTATGATACTCAGGTATTTGGTCAATGCTATTCTGGTTGTTTCTTTGAGAGTGTTTTTGGGTGAGAGTCTTATTTGATTGGTAGACTTAAAGTAAAAGAGGTTTTTCTCCATAGTGTGGGTGGACCCCATTCAATCAGTTGAAGGTCTAAACAGAGCAAAAGGGAGGTTCTCTCACCTCCCAAATCCCTTCTTGTTCCTTTGTCATCAACCCTTCACCAAAGTCTCTGTTCCTAGCAACCACTGGTCTATTCTCCACCCCTAGAGTTTGCCTTTGTAAAAAATACCATATAGATAGCATCATCCATCATGCAGTCTTTTACAAAAATTGATTTTATTGTATTTAAAAATTTATTCTTTTTTGATGGAGATATAGTGGGCATGGAACATATTTTCAGGTGTACATTGTAATGTGATTATTTGCATATATTATATGGCCTTTTGAGTATGGCCTATCTTACTTGGCATAAAAATATGTGAAATTCATCCACGTTATTGTGAATCTTATTCTTTGTTAAGTAGTATTCCATGGATACCCATAGTTTATTTATCAATTCTCCAGTTGAGATACAAGTTTTTTCTAGTTTTTTTGTAATTCGAAAAAAGCCACTATAAACATTGGTATGTAGTTCTTTGTTTAAACACAGGTTTTTGTTACATTTAGTAAACATACAAGAGGGGATTAGTGGCTCCAATGGCAAGTCTGTGTTTAAATTTATAAGAAAGCGCAGAACTATTGTTCAAGGCAGCTGTGCCACTCCACCCTCTAACTAGCAATGTACCAGAGTTCCAGTTGCTCAGTATCCTTATGAGCACAGGGTACTGTCAGTTTTTAAAATTGTAGCCTGTGTAATAGGATCTCATTATGGTTTTAATTTGCATTTGACTAATGACGTTGAGCATCTTTTTATGTGATTATCATCTCTATCTCTTCTTTAGTGAAATATCTGTTCAAATCTTTTGCCAATTAAAAAAATAGCTTTATCTCCCCTATTATTGAGTTGTGAGAGTTCTTGATATACTCTGGATACAAGTTCTTCATCACAGAAGGGCTTTGCAAATGTGTCTCCTAGACTGTCTGGTCTTTTCATTCTCTAAGCTTATTGAAGAGAAATTTTTATTTTTGATGAATTCCAATTTATCAGTTTTTCTCTTTATGCATCATGCTTTCAGTATAATAGCCAATTTTCTGAAAGGTTTTTGGTTTAAGATTTTGAATTTAGATTTAGGATTCACTTTGAATTAATTTCTGTAAAGGGTGGGAAGTGTAGATTTTCGGGGGGGTATATATGTATACAGTTGAGCACTATTTGTTGAAAAGATTCTGTGAAAAATTTTAGATTAGCAAAAAGAGTGGTCCTTCAACAAGGATGGTTTGACGAGCACTGACTTTACACAAGAGTTTCATTTGCTGCTGCCCTGAGATCCATTTTCAGATTGTCAAGATGTCCAAATATCCCTCGTGTGAGCCACAGCTACTCACCTTCCATTACAATTATTCACAGGCTGGATTAGGAAGGCAGAATGAGCTCATACCTGATTAATCAAAGAATAGTTTTTTAGCTTTCTCTGTTTGGTAAATAAAAGGCATTCTCAGAAATTTAATACAAAGCGTTCTTTCTTCTTTTTAATCTTTGAACAATTGAGCTTGCAATTTTTCTTCTCAATACGTTCCAAGTCTCTCTGGCTGCTAGAGAAATTGGATAAAGATTCCCCTCTATCCTCATTTTATCACGTATTGCTCTGTTCCAAATAGTTGGAAACAGCTGGATTTGTCATTAATCTGTGGGAAACTTAGAAATTGCCAAAGGCTGGCAAAAACAGCTCAAGTCTATGTGTGAAATCCTACATCAAATTCCGGAAGAGAAAGCAGTACAGCTCAGATGGCATTGGTTAGCGGTCTCCTGTGGAGGGATATTTGGCAGTAAGAGGTATCTTGTTTATCGGGGTGGTCATGCTCTCGCTTCTATAAGAGAAACTGAGGACCATGCTCTCATGTTGGCACTTGAATAAATTGGTCAACCTTCATGTTGGCATGAGAATAAGTAAGCCATGTTGACATCGTAACCCAGTATTGGTGGGAAGGACTCAATATTGCTGGAAAGTACATTTTATCACAGGGAGAACAATCAGTTATTCTTGGCACTATGAAGTTAGTTCTGAAATGGAGGCTAATTCAAAAGGGAGATAAGCATATTTCTCCACCTCTTCTCTCATCTGCAGTGTTTTAGGCTTTATGAATTTATCAGTTCATGACATGGTACAATAACAGTTACTAGATATGTTGATTTGAGAGTCTCTGGGACCCTGCTGAGTTGTCTGGAAAATCAGGAATTTGGTTCTCTAACCCAAGCATATTTCCTAGGACGACAAGATGCTACAAAGTCTCTTTTAAATGTCAGGGACCTTCTTCCAGATCTACAAATAGAGGATTAAAGTATAATGCTGATAAGTCAGAAAAAAAAAAAAGTCACTGGTTACAGAATGTTATCTTGGAGATGGTATTCAAAAAACTAAAACCAAGTCACAATGCTTTCCTGTTCCTGTCTTACATTTGTTTTCTTTTTTCTCTTCTCTGGACCCCAAATTGCTCAACTCACCTAATCAAAGAAGACATTTTGTTAGAAGGATATGGAGTGTGTCATGGAACCCGAGGGCAGAAATTTTAGTCAGATCCCTGGAGAGACTGGCCCAGCTGGATGACTATTCTGTCTGACTGAGGCCATGTTCTTGCTCCTCTCTGCCTCTCTGCATGTTTGTTTCCTTTCTCCATCACCAGCACACTCCACCCCCGCTTTCATCTTCTTGTGAGATGACATAGTTCCCCAGCTTCACCTTTATATCTCTTCTCAGTTCAAGCAACCAACAGAGATGAACTAGACCCCAAAACCCACCCCCATATTTTCAAGTCCTATCTGCTGGCCTAGGCCTGTCTTGATTCGGGTCCTCAATGCTGATTTAATTGGCCTGGCCTGCAGAGTCTGGGTTTTGCTGTCCAACGACACAGGTGGAGGAATCACATTTTCTAAAAAGAGACACCACCAATGGGCCATCTGGCTATACTTCTCTATAAACGCCACCAGTATGCATATAAAGTGGAGGAAGTGCTAAATGAGAGAAATATTGAACACTATTCAGAAATAAATGTAGATTCCAGTATTTGCTTTCTACCCTTGGAACCAAAACAGACAGAGGATCCAGAAGGATCTACAGGACTATATCAGGTGACCCTAGAAAGAATGGGTCCCATAGCTGTCTCCATCTATGGTAACCTTGCGGTGACTTACCAAGCTGAATTATCAAATAGCCTTCTAAGCCACCACCTTCCTGGGGATCAGGCCAATACTGCTCAGGGAAAGTTATTACCCAAGTTCAGGTGACTAAATAGCAGCCCCAATGTTGCCTTCAGTCTAGTGTGGGCCTTCTACAAAGTGACCAGGAGAGGTCCCTTGTAGAGAAAGAGGATGGGGACAGATTAAGAAAGTCATTTTGTAACTTAGAGTTTGTCCAAGTAGATCTGCCTCTCTCAGTAAAAAAGAGTTGGAATAGCCTTAGCACACCTCCTCATTCCATAACATAAGCCCCTCCATTTGTACCTTTTTCTTCCCTATTTGTACTTTTTCTTTCCCATTTGTACCTTCTCCCTGTTTGGAAGCTTTATCATGCATCGGACACAACAGGAGTCCTCTGCCTTTTCTTAACAGGTGCCCTGTTCATCTGATACCTGCTCATGGAGGCAGGTGTGCCACCCGAGAGCTATGGTTTATTCTACCTTTCACTAGAGACCGAATGGGGTGAAGTGCTTTCCTGTCCTGAGAGGCGGGGTCCATCAAGGAAAGATTACAAGCAGGAGGAGAAGTCAAATTTCAGGGGTGGCAATGTGTGTGTAGGAAGCAGTAAAGGATGGGGTTTGGGGGAGAATAACCAGAAATAGAGAGTGGGTGTGACCCAGAGAGGTGACTGGGGAGAAAGCGACTGGGCAGGACCCGTTTTCACTGATGAGGCAAGGGGAAGTGGTGAGTCAACATTTCTAGGAAATGAGACCATCTATGCATGGATCTCTCAACACAGAATCTATCCTTTTCTCCTAATTTGCTTTTCCCTATGTGTTACTAGTTCATTAAGGAGGTGTTCCCAGAATAAACTGGCGTGGGAGTGATAGAAGTGTGATGGGGAGAAAGGTGTGATTTCCAGAAGGTCCCTCATATGGCACCTTTAGCCTGATCCCAAAAGGAACTACTGTTCTGTCCTCAGAAGGTGTCTCAATACCAGACCAGGAATTTGGGCTTTTGCACTACTAAGCCCCTTAGTCATTGGCTAAGCACATCCCCCTATGAGTCCCTAGCTGCTTTTTAATTCAATCCTTAGATCAGAGAGATCTTTCAGCCTGTCTATGAAAAGATCTTCTTGTACAAATAAGTGCTTAGGTCTTAAAAACCGTTGACACACATTACATAGTTGTGTCCTATGATAGATCCCTTCATTCATTCACCAGACTTTTGCTGAATGGCTCTGATGCAGGAGAATTGTGCCAGGCACTGGGGATGTGGAAACAACCCAGCAGAGTCCTGTTTGCCAAGGAACTGAGGAGACAAGGAAGTCATCAGTTCTTAGAATATTAGAGCTGTACGAGGAGGCTGCCCATCTAATGATGGAAGGTACAGCTTTGGTGCCCATGGATTAAATTTCCATCTATCATTACCAGGGAACTGAAATGTCTCTGTCCTAGATTCTTTTCATGACCTGTCATCATGACTCCTTAGTTATTGCTGAATACACTAACATACTCTTACACTTAGTAGTATATTTAGAAAGTCTAAAGTAATAGTGCCTTTCGATTTTTTTTTTTAGATTATTTATTTATTTATTTTACAGAGATAGATCACAAGTAGGCAGAGAGGCAGGCAGAGAGAGAGAGAGGGAAGCAGGCTCCCTGCTGAGCAGAGAGTCCGATGCAGGGGCTCCATCCCAGGACCCTGAGATCATGACCTGAGCCGAAGGCAGCGGCTTAACTCACTGAGCCACCCAGGTGCCCCGCCTTTCGATTTTTTAAGAGTGGTATCTTTCTGCTGGATACTTCTTAGTTGGCCTGGAGTCTCATTCAAAGGGTAAAGAGACAAAGGCGTAGGTACTTTGAGAGCACTTGCTGTAGGTCAGGTCCTCTGCCAGAATACCCCACTTAGTTCTTGCTAAGATTAGATTTGGAAAATGTTAAGAACTTTTCAGGCTGATTAAAAGAAAGTGTGTGTGTGTGTGTGGGTGCATGTGTGCACATGTGCATGTGAGAAAACAATTAATGAAGCTACTTCTGACGCACAGGCGGTGCTTTGCCTGCGGAGGGCTGCTGGATGGCCAGAAAGCTGGGCCAGCAGGGGTCTGCGTCTGACCAGCACAGAGGCACAGGGAATGCCAGCATTCTTCCTGTACGATTCCAATCTCCGCTCAGCGGAGAGGACTCTGAGAGTACAATTAACTGATAGGGCAGTCTACTCCTCCTTGCTTCTGGGCTCCCAAGGAACCTTTGGGGTCACACTGGATGAAGCACTAGGGAGGTAAAGGGAGTGACTGCTAAAAATCCTGACAAGATCTATGACAGGGTCGTAAAAAATAGAGAAAGCAGGAACTTTGCTTTGGATAAGAGACAGAAATTAGGTAACCAAAAGCTGGTCAGCCTTCTCCTGCCCCCCCCTCACCTTCCCCCACCCCACCGCTACTGTATTTTGGGGTACAAGAGAGATTGTGAAAAACTGTTGCTAAGTGACTTTAATTTTTCTATGTGTAACCAGCCCTTCAATTTTTTACAAAGAGTTTTTTTTTTTTTTTTTTTAAATAGTCCCAGCCATGCCAAGAGCAGCCATGAAGAAAATGCTGACCAACAGGCCCAGGATCCTTGGCCCCTTTTGAACCAAGCCTGAGGGAACTGGATAGGGTTGAATGGGGAGGGGCACCTGAAACTATTATCCTGGACTTGGTGCCCTCAGATCAAATAAAGATGAGTACAGCAAGGGACTAAACAATTGGATTAGTCATGCAGCCTAAATAAGGTCTTTGCCTCTGTCTGTGAGACAGAGGAACCCCCGTGTATTGGGAATGAAATCAATCAGAGTCTGGTGGCCTCGTCAGCTGGAGTCAGCTCTGGGTCCAAACTTAGACTGTATGTCTAGAGTCTGTGTCTTAATGTAAATTGGCTTATGGCTATGTCTTCCCTGGGGCATAAGCTTCGACCATCCAGATGGCAGAGTGACCCCGGTGGAAATAAACATATGGTAGGTTCTATCTTTGTGCATAGGCAAAGGGTAAGCACACTGTTTTAAGAGCCAGTGTGGCTGATGCCACAGACAGTGGACATCTTGGACAACAGACTACTGGGAAAATGCAACTTTTGGGTAAGAGCTGTTGAGAAATAGGGAAGAAAGGACTATCGTCAGCATCCTGAACATTGGCAGAAGGTAGAGGAAGGAGAGGGATATGAGAGGAAGTAGGGAAAAATGAAGGCCTGGGTACATATTGTGCTTTGAAGTTCTTCTAAGGGACAGTCAACAACAGAGACCGGCAGGACAGCTGTTTGTCCCGTGGTTTTTGGTCAGCTTCCATATTCTTTGGAGAGTGATTACCTTAATTTGGATTTCCTCAGGAGAAATCACTAAGGCAAGGATTAAAGAACAAGTAGTTGGGACGCCTGGGTGGCTCAGTGGGTTAAAGCCTCTGCCTTCGGCTCAGGTCGTGATCCCAGGGTCCTGGGATCGAGGCCCGCATTGGGCTCTCTCCTCAGCAGGGAGCCTGCTTCCCTTCCTCTCTCTCTGCCTGCCTCTCTGCCTACCTGTGATCTCTGTCTGTCAAATAAATAAATAAATAATCTTAAAAAAAAAAAAGTGCAAGTAGTTAGTGTAGGCAACTCCAGTAGGGGACTGGGGAAGTGTGACAGGAACGCGAGAAGGCAACCAGTTTAGGGTGTTTATCAAGTCAGCCATCAATCACTGTGAGCCATCAATCGCTGTGGTTGACTGGAATTCACTTCCTCTGGGGCAGCAAGTATTGAAAATACTCCCTCAAAATCATTCTACCCAAAGGGCAAGAGAGCTGGGGTATTTATGCACTAAAGGTTTCACTGCTCCTGGGGAGACTCTTTCTAGAATACTTTGTCTGCAGAGCAGCACAGTGGGCTCAGGCAATATAAAAGCCAACTGTGGCAAAGGAAGGCTAGGGCTGCAGTGGGAAGTTGGACAGGTGAACAGAGTGATAAGGCTTAGGGGATGCTGAGCACGCACGGATCACACTGCGATTATGATCCCACACCTGCAAGAAATTTACGGTGGAGATGGGCTAACAGAGGACACGCACACATACACATACATGTGTGCATGCAGATTCATATTTACATAAATACATAAATGAATAAATGAGGAAATAATGTCTGATGATGGTTGGAGATGGGCACAGAGAAGTACAGGGAAAGATCACAGTTCTATTATAGAAAAATAAATAGCACTTAAGATTAAATAAAAGTTTGCTTTCTTCCTGTTATTGCTGGTGTTTTCACCCCATGGAAATGGGGCATAACAAATGGGAGATCTTGTTCTTATGGCTAAATATTATTTGAAGATAAAAACACTAAAAAGGATGATTTTACAATGTGGAAGTTGCTCTAAACCTACCTGAAACCTGGGATACGTTTTTGTGATAACACTGAAAACTACAAAAAGAGTCAAATATTCTCATGAGCAAGAACTCACTGTGTTATGCCTATTCTAGTTTTATTAGGGAACTTGCTGCACCAAATTATAAAGAAAAGTATTTATTTATTGGAGCTTTTGTGAGCTATTTGCTGTAAAGGGACTACTAATGGATGGTGCGCCTTGTTGTTTGTTTGTTTGTTTTTTTAAGATTTTATTTATTTGACAGGCAGAGATCACAAGTAGGCAGAAAGGCAGGCAGAGAGAGAGGAGAAAGCAGGCTACCCGCGGAGCAGAGAGCCCAATGTGGGGCTCGATCCCAGGACCCTGGGATCACGACCTGAGCCGAAGGCAGAGGCTTTAACCCACTGAGCCACCCAGGCGCCCCGGTGCACCTTATTGTTGACAAAGCTCCTGTCCCTAGACAATAAACGAACATAAAACAACATTATCACATTTTGCAGAAGAGAGAAAGTGAGGCAGAGAAGGCTTTATAGGGCAGGGTATCTTCAGCTTTTTCCATAGGGGCTGTAGAAATCTCCATTCCATTAAGAGACACAGTTGATTTGATGCCTCATTGCCCTCCTGTGAGGGAGGGAAATCAGACAGTGAGGAGTCATCATGCAGGGGCCTCGGTCAGTGTCTAATGGGGCTTTCCTTGCCATATGGAAAATCAGCTGTCCCATGATATATCCATGTTAAAATCCCCATGCAACCATAGGAGAAATGGAAATGCATAGATTAAAAAAAAAAAAAAAAAGCAAACCAACCAACTGGAGCCACAGAAGCTGTGGTTAAGATAATTAAGAACCAAAGGTCTACTTGAGTGACCAAGATCTATGTGAAGTTCAAAGCTGGTGGACCAGCACTGCCCACAAAGATGAATGCCCAGCTCTGGGGTGAGCTTCTCTTAGGTTCATGCTATGCAGTATGTAAGAAAGAATAGGACGTAACCTTGTGAATTGACAATATACAAACAATACAGATGGATATTTGAGAACTGGGTTTTTGAATGGGGAAGATCTTAGACTTCCTGCATGTGGGATCTTGAAGAGGCCTCATAGTAAAGTAGCTAAGAGCAGACCTGGAGACTTACTGCTTAGGTTCGAGTCTCAGTTGCACTACTTATTGGCTGTATGACTTTGGGCAGGAGGACACATAACCTCTCTGTCCTTCAGTTCCCTTCTCCATAAAGTGGGGATGTTCATCACACCTATCTCATAGAGCTTTTTGCAAAGTATTTACAATAATGTCTGGCATGTAATAAGCCTTGTGTTTTTAAAATAAATACCTAAACCTTAGCGGAAGCACTTTCATTGTGTTCCTTCTTTATCTCAGAACTTAAATGTTCAGAAAATATTTATCGAGCACTCACCCGGACTTGGCATGTTTGGATATAGATAAAAATGAATTTCCGAAGTCTCTGCCTTCCCCAGTGCTCATGGGATGATGCTTCCCCCCTCCCAACCTTTTTTAAGAGCTAAATTTTAAGAATACTTTGAAAAACAATAAACTTAAAAATTGTTGGAAATGTAATAGAATTTGTCCCCCTACCTATGGGGAATAAGTTGTCACCCGTCACCCCTGAGTACTTTAGAGTTTCCTATGAAAATAAAGACACTCTTCTCCATAAGCACAATCCAACCCCCCAAAATAAGGAAGTAACAGTGACAGATCACTACCATCTGATCCTCAGCCCCCATTCAATGGTCATTCATGATTAGATTTAAGCTGTACCTTTTTGGGAATAACAGAAATGATTCTATGTTCTTTTCATTGTGACTTATCGAGTAGCACAAAATTTCTTTTCTTTTCTTTCTTAGAGATTTTATTTGACTGAAAAACACAGCAAGAGAGAGAACACAACCAGGGGGAAATGGGAGAGAGAGAAGCAGGCTTCCTGCTGAGCAGGGAGCCTAAAATGGGGCTCGATCCCAGGACCCCGAGATCATGACCCAAGCTAAAGGCAGACGCTCAACAACGGAGTTGAGTAGCACAAGATTTCAAGTTGTTCTATCCTTTGATGTCTTTGATCATCACTTAATTAAGATGGTGTTTGCCAGCCTTTCCTACTAGAAAGTGATCCTTTACTTCTTTGTAATTCATAAGCACTTTGTGGGGAGGTACTTGGAAACTATGTAAAAATTCTTTCCTCAACAAGCTTCCAATCTTTTTATTTCAGGACACACTCATTGTTTCCTGTTTTAGTCAATGGTTGTAATCTGTTGTCATTATAGTCTTTCAGTGTTTAGCTGTCCCTGATTTGGCCAGCGGGAGTCCATTGAAGTTGGCCTCTGTGTCCTTTTGACATTTGTACCTCCCTCTTTGAACTCTGGCTTTCTGGCATGACAAGATAGTCCACTTACCTTGTACTTTTCCTGCTCCAGCTCTGAAATCAGGTGTTTCTCCAAGGAGCCCTGGTTTCTTTTTGAGGAAGACGGTAATTAGAGGTGAATATCTAGGGCGTGCCTGGGTAGCTCAGTTGGTTGAGTGTCTGCCTTCAGCTCAGTCAAGCCCCACTTTCGGCTCCCAGCTCTGTGGGGAGCTTCTCCCTCTCCCTCTGTGCACTCTTTCTCAAATAAATAGGTAAAATCTTTAAAAAGAAAAAAGAAATGACTATCCAGGGCAACTGGCTGTGTTCATTGTCACTGTAGCGTCACTGCCCCCAGGCCCACTGAGTAGATGGAGCTAAATTTCTATATTTCTGTGTACTGAAAACCATTTATTCACATCACTACGTCCCATTCCAGCCCACTAATACACAGCCCCATTCTAGTTTTCTCCATTTCTGCCATCCTTATAATGTTACTAACCTGGTCAGTCCCCCTGTGCATAACCAAGCTCCCATCTGCAAGGTTCCAGAGGCTCTCTCCATAGATGCTCAGGCTCTGCCCCCCACTGTGTGCGGTGACTCAGCTGTGTGTGCCCCAGCTATACCCCTCTCACCCCACTGGGGCTCTGACTCCCCAGGCCTGGCTGATCCTGCATGCCTCGCGTGGATATCCTCCTTCACGGGACTGGGCCCCAGTACCCCACGCTAGGCTGCCCCTCCTAGGGAGAGGCCTTCCTCACCCTGCTCAGTCAGGCTTTCTCTCAGACATTGACCGTGGAACTCAGAGCAGATTTTCAAAGGCTCCTCTTGGGTATATTGAACTGAATTTAAGAAACCAACCTCCTTCTAATCACATGTGTTACATTAAAAAAAAAATGTATCTAAGAGTACTAAGATGAAACTTGATTCTCCTCCTTGCCATGCCGCCCCCCCCTTTAAGAGAAGGAGAGAGAGAGAGGGAAGGTAGGGAAGGGGAGAGGGTGAGACAGTATCTTATGTAGTGTCCACACCCAGCTTAGAGCTGGAGGTAGGGCTGGATCTCATGACCCTGAGATCATGACCTGAGCTGAAATCAAGAGTTAGATCCTTAACTGACTGAGCCTCCCAGGGGCCCCCTCTCTTGCATTTCAAAACAACTGATAGGATTCCACTGTGAGACCCCAGTAGCTGACTGGTGGAGAAGGAAATGAAGGCCCAGTGTAGCTAGGTTCACACCTGACTCAAGGGAAGGCAAACCCAAGGGATGAACAGGTGGCTGGACCAGGATGAAAGGGGCGTACTCTTTTCTGCCTTTATTTTCTGAGTTTTGATCTTGACTCCAAAGCCAGATATCCTGATTAGGGGATAAATGAAGATTGGGAAATAGCCAAGGGTTCAGAAAGGGGCAACTGACGGAAGAGCCTTCTGGTAGACCAGGAGACTTCGGGGGAAAAAAAATTAATCCAATTTTATGTAAGTGAATTTCCTCTCAACCCAGAACAGCAGGAAATGTACTCTCCCAGGAAATGTGGTGTTGAAGATCTCATTTTCGAGTTATCACTTCTCCCATACTAGAGAAATAATTTTACTTCAAAGGCATAGAGTAGGGCAATGTGTGTGTGGCATTTGAACAATTGGCTGGTACTTGGCTCCTTTCAGGTGGAAGCCCCTTGGGGGGTGGAGAACAGCCCTTCTAGGGAGCAGAGCTTCACTGGGCCCCTGCCTGCTGGGCTGGAAGGCCTTGTGATGGGGGAAGGGAGGGGCATTCTCCACTGTAGGAAGCAAATTGTTCTGGTTTTATCTTCCTCCTAACTGTGTGTATGCCTGGGTGGGAAGGCAAAGGAAGCAGACCCTTCCTCCTCCCTACCCCTCTCTTCCTCAGTCTGAAACTCTAGAAGATTCCCTCAGACCAAGTCATGTCCCAGGTATTTGTTAGAGTTCCAACTAAGGAAGATTCTCTAATTTACTCCAGGCCTTGTCAGTACAGCAAACTCTAATGTTCCACAAGGAATCAGGGGAATGCTACTTTGAGAAGTGCTAATTTTTATTGGGCATGACTTAACTCAAACTGCATCCCTGTTTTTTTTTTTTTTCTTTTTAAGAAGAATCACTTCAAAATGATTAATGATGCCTGAAGCCACCAGTCTTGCTTCCTGTGGTGAAATGCAGAACTTTTGTGCATGTCTGGGTTTGTAGGAGGGTGTGCTCCGAACTCCATCAACAGATAGTTTCCCATACTGCCCAGACAGTTGGGTCTTTGTTCAGAAAAGCTGACTCTCTGGAGGAAATGTGCTACAGAATGGGACCATATCCCCTGCAGGGAGGGAAGGCTTTGCTCCAGTTACGGAAGGGAAGTGAAATCCTTTACTTCTTAATGTGCCAGAACAAGATAGTTGCTGGGTTAGCTGGAGCTTAATCCACCCCCCTGCCTTTTTTTGGTGGGAGCTAAGAACAATGAGGAGGGTGTCTTTGCAAACAGGTGGGATTACTGAAGGATTACAATAGAGGAATAGGTAAACCCAAAAGTCACCACCTCACTGGGAGCCAGCCCCCCCCCCACTGGACCTCTAGGCTGAACTGGGGGAACAAATTCTCAGGGGAGCACCCTGTGCCTCCAGCCCATTTCTCAGGAGCAGCTTACTCAGGCTCTCATCCTTTCTTCACGGAGGACCCAGAAAGGGAAGAAAGTGGGCAGGTGTATGGCAGTCATATTTGACATTTTTGTGAATCCTGTCTAGAAGAGTATGGGTGATCTTTGTTTCTGAAAACTAGAAGTAAATAGTGAATACTGTTGATAGGATGTTTTACAGAAATTTGGAAGTCTAACATCTTGTCATGCAAATCCCTGTACCCCTATGCTATCCTTTATAGCACTGTTCTGGAAAATGCAATTTGGTGAAGCAAAAAGAAAAAAAAATCCCCTTTTTGGAGCTTAGAGCAACCTCTACCATGGTCCCTTCTTTGAATGAAGGGATATAGAGAGGAGCTGAACCTTCCATTCAGAAGGGCAGCCTGCGTGGGCTAAGGGATGAGCTTTGGAGCCACAAGGTAAGGAAGTGGGAAGGGATCCCAGGGCAGCTCTGAATGTTAGGGGAGGGGTGAGTGGGAATGTGTGTGCACGTGTGAATGCACCCACGCATGTGCAAACCTTCTCCCTTCTGAACACACTCATGCCCATAGGTCTATTTCCTGGGGCCCCACAACATTTCCCCATGGACAGGGGGATTTGGAAGAACAACAGAGGATTGCCGCAAGGAAATGCGAAAGGAAGTACTGCTGCGTGGCTATCTTCTATTAGAAAAGTCAGATGTAAGAACACAACAAAGCCAAAACAACAACAAAAAAACCCTCCCCTAAACTAAAAGCTCAAACTGGCTCCTTCTGAGCGAGCTGTTCTTAGGTTACATTGTGTAAACCAGGCTCTCATTTTGCAGAACTATCTTAGCATCAGCTGTGTTAGAAATTGTAAGTAATTTTGGGCAGTGTGCCCAAAGTGTTGGAGCCAGAAAGACTGATCTTTATGTTAACAGGCAGAGCACCTGCCTGAGAAATCTGGGACCGCAGGTTTTCTTCCCACGACGCCTTCTCCATGTGAATTAATCTATTAGCTGGTACGTGTGTTGGTTTATTTAGGAGCATGTGTGCTGACAATTGGCTTCTGACGGTAAAATATGGTCTTCGGGGAGAAAATGATTAATTGCCCGCTTTAACGTGTGTTTGTGTGTGTGTGTGTGTGTGTGTGTGTTTGATGACAGTCACTATTAGTATGTGTGTCTACAAAACTAAAAGGCAAACTAAAGTCACATAATCCTTAAGAAACTAGAAGGTGTGAATAAGTAAAAAGACTCTTGATGCTGTTTGGACATTTATGCCCCTCTTGATGGACAGAAGCAGCAAGGAAACCTCATTCCTTAATGCATTATTTCCAAATACACAACAGGAGGCAATTCACGGCAGAAAAAAATTCCAGCCCTTGCGTTTTCAGTATTATGATGAAACATACCTTCTTGAAAAGAAACTGAGGATTGTGGACCTCTCAAGTAGATTTTTACTGTAATAAACATCTTTTTGTCTCTCTTTTGTGTTTGACTTCTAAAATGCTATTAAGTGATCATAAACTCTCCATCCAACATGGTAAGAATGAAGAGGGCCCTTGCGGAAATCCAGAATAACAGACTAGCTCATCTAATTTCCAGAACAGAAAATCTAGGCCAATTACAGTTTATGAACTCTTTATCTTCCCAAATAAGGGTAGTGAAATAAAGGAAGATGGCCACTGTTTCATTAGAGGAAAGGGCATCTTAATATAGAAGGCAGAAATAGAAGATTTCCTGAGCTGAAGGAATGTAATGTGATCAGAAGCTCCCTGTACTGCCTTCATCTTGCTCCTTCTGCCTTGGTGGACATTTGGGAAAACGTTATTTTTCATTAGGCTTTATTTTTACTTATTTTTAAAACTTTCATTTTTGCAAATGTGGGAGGCAGCACCTCAGAGGCTTCTAACACTGCATTAGAAATAGAGTAGTGCTGCTCAGAGGGAATTAAAGGGAAGAGAAGTAGGAGCATGCTGGCCAGTTTGGAAGCCAGCCTGCTCAGGAGGGAGGAGAACAAAGCCCACGGAGCATCTAAGGCCTTCTGCTAAGTGCATAGGCAATTACCTCCTGTAATTACTAGCTTCCAGAGCCTGGTGAGGAGGAGGCTTATTTCAATTCACATATGTTCCTGGGCTGTCTACACAGGGGTTCCGGAGAGTGGCTAGGGCTGGAACCTTCATGGAGTTGGCAGGGTGAGACTTGGAAAAGAGAATGATGCTCAGACAAAGGGGGTGTATGGGAAGCCAGAAACATGGGGAGGAAACAGAAGACTTAAACTCAGAGGGCGGGGTGGGGGTGGGACGCAAAAGGAAGGAACCCAAAAGCATCAGACACGCCTGCTGCCGAGGGGCAGGTAACTGGATCACGGAGCGGCTATATTTATTGTATGTATTGACTAGATGATGGCGGACTCACCTAGCACCAGTGAAACCATCCAGGTGGGACCAGAAATCTGTTTGCAGAGGAGGACAAGGGTGGAGACTGGGTGAGGAGAGGTTTAGGAAGCAGGGAAGCTGAGATGCAGAGGGTAGATAGCAGTTCCAGAAGGTAACAGAGGGAGGGTTGGGTTTTCTTTTTTTGGTGTTAAGACTTGAGCTTTCTTTCAGTTGCCCAACAAACGTTCATTGGGTGTCTATTAAGTACTGAGGATTGTGGTAAGTGCTAGAGACTTAAAGATAAAAGGAGCAGTCTCTGCTCTTGAAGAGCTCTCATCTGGGAACTTCGTGAGGGCGGTAGAAAGTACACAGATAATGCTCATGTTGTATGCTAAGAGCTCTGGGGGAGGAAAGGTCAAGGGCCTTGCCACACAGGGCAAGAAGTGTTCATCTTTACTGGGGAGAGGCAGGGGTTGGCAAGAGCATCACAGGGGCTGAGGCTGACCTGGGCTTTGAAGGGTGATTAGGAGTTCTCTAGGCAAGGAATGGAGGAATGGGTAGCAGGCAGAGGAAACAGATGCAAAGGCATGGAGTCAGCTTAGTGAGTAGTGTGCCTGGAGTGGAGAGCACAAGGAGTGTAGCGTTGAGGCAGAGGGCAACGTATGAGTTTCCTACTATGCTGAAGACTTTGGATTCTAATGTGTGAGTAGATCAAGGGGAAGCAGCCCATTGAAGAAAGATGAGGGGATGATCACTGAGGGGGAAGGAAGAGAAGCTGAGTGAAGGTAAGGGTGATTTTGAGGTGATGAGGAGGAATGTCAAGGTTGTGGGTGGGGCTGGCCTTTATTTCCTCCACACGATAGTTGCTTTGGCCATCTGGCTCTGAGGGGAAGACTGTTGTGGGGGGTTGTCTGGCAGAACTGCTCTGGGGAATTCTAGAGGGAAACAAAAGGATTGCCATATTGTGATTATTTGAGATTCATAAAGACTTTCATCAGATATGTAACTGATTCTCACTGACACCATCGCCCCTACATCTGTTGTTCACTTTTAAATGAAGTGTGATCTTCCTTTCCAATATCCATTTTCTGCAAAGATATCAAGTGCCAGACGCATGGCCCTCCTGAACGAGAGCCAAGGTATATTGATTACATATTCTGTCTTCTTGTTGAAACTTGTTTATATTTCACAGAATCAAACATCAACCAACAGGAAGGACTCTTTATGGAACACGAATTATTACTATTGATGGGAAGTTCTCAATGAAGAGGAAAATCAGGACAAGGATGTAAACCCAGTGTTAATTTGAAAGTGAATTCCCACCAAATTTTTTATCTCACAGGGGAAAAGGACAGAGACAAGATAGTGTGGCTAGTATGAAGAGCACTGGGTCTGGAGTCCAGAGGCTGAGGTTTTTGCCAGGTTTTAACATAAACTGTGTGACTGTGGGCAAAGTTTATTCTTGGTTCAATTTTTCTCCCCAGCCATCCCCCAGCACAATAGCAGAATTCATAAATATATTAGAAACTTAAGACTTTCAGCTTATGATTTTGTAGGTAGGTACAAATCAACTGTAGAAAATCATTCTAAATTCCATTCTTGTGCCTAATTTATACAAAATTGACTAATGTGTGTTTTATCAAATTCGCAGAAAAAGAAGTCTTCTCTGGGGATTCACTAGTTTCTACTGTAAGGGAAAAGGTGAGAAGAGAGCCGAAAATGGCAAAACCAGCGGAGGGAGAATTGGCGTGACTCATCTAGGAGAAGGTTGGAGAAACTTGAGGTGGTAACAGCAGCATAGGCTTTGCAGATTTCCAGTGTTTGCTGATGTTATCCACAAGGATTTTAACATGTTATTTACATAATTTGTGGCAAGTTTTCAAGTAGAAGAAAATTTCCAAGTTCTTTGGGTCAAGAAGAAAGGAGGCTAGTCTTTTCACAAGAATAATGCTGATAGGACCCACTGAAGCAAAGGGCTTTGTTTTTTAGGAATTAACTCGATGGTAGGCAGAATCAGGTCTTTTGGCCTCCAAAAGAGACCAGTCCTAATGCCTGGAACCCGTGAATGTGTGGGCCAAGGGACTTTGCAGAGGTGACTGAGTTAAGGATCTGAGATTAGAGATTATCCTGGATTGCCCAGGTGTGCTCCATGTCATCACAGGTCCTTATTGCAGAAAGGCAGGAGGTTCAGAGTCAGAGTCAGAGAGGAGGAGATGTTAGGACAGAAGCACAGGGCAGAAGGATGCCATTCTTGGAAGTGGGCCCTGAGCCTCTGAGCCAGAGAGGCAGACGGCCTCCAAAAACTGAGAAAGGCAAGGAATGGATTCTCTGCTAGAGCCTCCAGAAAGATAACAGCCCTGCAGACACCTGGATTTTAGCCCCTCAGGCCCTTTTTGGATTTCTGATCTCTGGCATGCTAAGACAATCAAGTTGCATTGTTTTAAGCTGCTACATTTGTGGTAACTTGTTACAGTAGCAATAGGAAACGAACAGGAAGTTGGCCAGCGGTTCTATCCTCTTGGGTTAAAACTCCTGCATGCCCTTTATTTACCCTGAATTCCTTTCCATCATAGCCCTGGTCACTTGCTTGTAATTGTCTTTTTAATTATTTGTCTCCTCATTAGAGGTGAGCTTTCTGAGGGAATCGTTCTACTGGCTTTGTGTCTCAGCTGTTGGGTATAGCGCCCACCATGGGGTAAGAACACAACCACTAGGTGAGTCAACTGGTGAGATCAGTGCCAGGTAGGGAATTTTCAAATGGATCCAAAGGGTGGGATGGATCAAAGGAAGTAGATCTGCCATTTCTGGGTTGGTAAGATCTGGGTGTTTCCCTTCAGTGGTAGCAACGGAAGGTAAAAATGGGTTGTGAGGGAATGTGAGGAAGTGTCTTTTTATCCCCAGACTCCTTGGTTCTGGCCATTTTCTTGCCTGACACTGTGGCCTGCTCAAGTCCGGCATGAATAGTGTGGGTGACTGAACCTGAGTGGGCTGTGAGGCCTTCTGAGGTGACCCAGCCAAGAAAGATCTTTTGTCACATCTTGTTTAACTCACATGGCCTGATTATTTGTTGGAAGTGGTGTATAATCACTATGTGTATGAGTTCCTCTTTGATGCTCTGTGCTGAGTCTTTTAGGGTTGGTCCTTTTGGAGACTGCCCTTAATTTCTGCTCTTAGGCCTGGGCTTTAGCACAGCCTTTGGACCTTCTCTGACCTCTGGAGGAAGGAGAAGGTTTTCCATTTGGATCCCAGTCACACCTTTGAGATTTTGGCTGAGCTCCTCTGAGAGTTGTCTTTTCCATGGCTAGGGTCTCACAGGGGATTTTGCTTCCTATCTCCTCTGCATGGGACAACGCTTGAGAAGGTGCATGTAAATTCCATACTTTTGGTGATTCTAAATCTGCCAATCTTGGATTCCTGTACCTCCAGATGCCATGGAGGGCCTGTTCCCCACTCCTGCCCTAATCCCATTTCTCTTCCCTTTGGGAGCCACCCTCTTTGCTCCTCTTTTTTTCCCTGTCTCTGTCCTGGATACTTTATCAAAGAAATTCCATTCAGCTTTTTCTAGCATTTTCCCTTTCAGCACCAACCACCCAGGTGGCCCACCTGAGACTTACTGATCTACCCAGCCTGGTCTTCCTTCTTCCTGCTACCAAGTGACTGTTCAGGAGGTTATACTGTATACTTTCATGGTGAAGACAGTTTCAATCTTCCCCAAAGAAGTCCCTAGGAGGTTAAAATTTTATCACATTTACAAGTAAAAGTGAACTTGAGGACCGTGGCAACTAGTTGGAGCTGTGCTGGGGAGCCTGGATTTGGCAATTCATGCACGTGCATTATAGAACACTTCTGTCCCGGGCTCCCTTACTTCACATTGAAAGTATGTGACCTCCAGGTAGCCGGTGCTCTGAAAGAGAGCTTTGACTGAAACAAAGCAAGCAGTCTGATGCCTCTTGGTTTAGGTCATTTTTGTGGCTAATTGTCATGTGGAACCTCTGAAAGAGAAATACCATCAGCTTACCCCCTAGGAATGGGAGCTTGCTGTATGGAGGGCATACACACAGATTTGATGGTCAGATGCCCTGAGGACCTGGTGTGCTTGTCGGGTGATGGCCAGCAAGTTTGAGCCAGCATATGCTGGAGTGGTCGAGGTATTCAGGGGTCGCCATCATAGCTGCCCAACCTTCCCAGAGCAACCTGGCTTGCACTACTTTTCATAAATTAGGGTATAGGCATGGTGAGAATGGAAGCACCTCTTTAATTCAGTTTAAAATAAAAATATCATAAAATAGGTTTCAGGAACCACAACAAATTCTGCATTTTGCCCTAGTGATTCATTCAGAACAGATTTGAAATATCCAAAGTAACTATTTTGTACTGTTCTTCCTTCCTTTCTCCCTCCTTCCATACTTCCCTTTTTCTCCTTTCTTTTCTCTTTGCTTTGTTTTGTAATGCATACACCCTGAGTACTAGTAGCTTTGTCGGCCTTTCATGTCATCCAATTTTGACAAAACACAATGCCAGATACAATTGTCTGTCCTACTTTGCTGTCATGTCTTTAGGTGAGGACTAGAGGTGGCTACAATAATATGGAGTGGGAGATGTAGAGGGTGCTGGAAGGAATTGGCCAAGTGGCTGTTAAGATTTATTTGAAAATAGAGAAGACAGGGTGGGGGTTGAAGCAAGGTTTTTTTTTCCTGTCAATGCTTCTCCTCAACTTCTGCACACCAAAGCCTTTCCTAGCAAGAAATGGATGGCTCCAAAGGAGAGCAGTCCTTACTCTTTCTCCTTGAGATAGCTCGGTGGCCTAGGTGGGGACTGGGCTTTGTGCTTATACCTGGAGGATACCTTGCCTCTGAAGAGTCAGTGGATCCAATTGAGGCCAGAAGGTTAGGACAAAGGGAGCTCCCTCTTCAGGGTTTTTGTTAACACTTCCCAGAGAGACAGGAAGAAGGTTGTCCAGTTTCTTTCTAGGTTATCCGTCTGACTCAGACTGGCAAAACAGTGAAAGGGGGGGCGCCTGGGTGGCTCAGTGGGTTAAAGCCTCTGCCTTCGGCTCAGGTCATGGTCTCAGGGTCCTGGGATCAAGCCCCGCATCGGGCTCTCTGCTCGGCAGGGAGCCTGCTTTCCCCCTCTCTCTCTGTCTGCCTCTCTGCCTACTTGTGCTCTCTGTCTGTCAAATAAATAAATAATCTTTAAAAAAAAAAAAACAAAAAAACAAAACAGTGAAAGGGGTAGACATACCATCCCTCAGTGAAGATGACATTTGATTGGCCCTTTCTTAATGACCCAAATGGAGGTTTTGGTTTGGGTGATGAAAAACTCTTCTAGAAGCATTTGAAATGTTGCTCAATATCAGCAAGAGTAATCATCATTACAGCTAATAGTCCAGCTAAGTGCTCTTTCCGCATCATCTCATTTCAGCTGTAGGACGCATTCCTGTTTTCTTTCCAAACATGTAAGATAGGTACTATCATTATCCACAATACACATGGTATCTCCATTTTATGTATTGAAACTAATAAGTGATTTGCCTATGGACAGCTTGGACTAAGGTAGATTTTCATTTTAAGTATATTTATTGCCTCCTTTTACTCTTTTCAACACTGTTGATTCTTGTATTTTGCTAAGAAATAACGAGATCCATCATGTATGTCAAGAAACAAAGTGAAATCTTGTCTGAAAGCTATCTCTGGGAATTTGTTGCAGATGGGAGAGCAGAGCTAGCTTGTCTGAGTCAAACTTATTGCCAGTTACAGCAGGAAGCACTTCCCATTGTCTGGCATAAAACAAGCTTGATTTAATTTTATTGGGATGTGAGGTGACCATGAAAAAGAAACAATTTAAGTGTGGTTTTCTGGAGGTGGTAGGGAGATAATAAAGTTTTTTTTCTTTTTTTCTTTTTTTTTTTTTCTGAATGAGGTTTTAGCTTGGGCAATAACAGAAGTTGTACAGTTTTGAATTCTGAATAAAAGGAAAAGCCAGTATTACAGTGTTAACTAAGGACACAGACCTACCAGTGAGGCAGACAATGGCAGATGGTAGCCACCAGCTGGAGAGCAACCAGCTTAGAGCCCCAGGGGGAAGTAAGCACTCTCTGGCTATGCTGGTGATCTTCTGCTACCTTCCCTTATTCTTCCCGTCTGCTCTGCGTCCTGGGAGCCTGCTCTTGAAGACTGCTCCTTCTGAGCTCTTTTGCACTCCATCTTCCACTTGGGTTTGGTCAAGAGTGGGAGGAGAGGCTGGGATATTTACTTTTTGCTCTCTCCCTGCTTTAGGGAGGTCTCCAGAAGTGGCAACTTCCTCTTGGAAGTCATCTCCACCAGGAAGCTTCTCCTCGATGGTTCTAGCACAAAATGGGCTCAAGTATCACCACTTCACTTGCATGTTCCCTCAGCCCCCAGGGTTGTAATAGCAATATCTGTTTCTTCTCCAAAGATTCCTCTTCATCCCTGCGAGTTCTCTGTCTGGACACATGCACCTAGGAGGCCCTTTCATCGCACCTCCCCTTTTGCTCAACCCGTGGTGGTTGATGTCTATTTATTGGCAGGATATTGACTAATACATCACAAATGATGGTGCTTCTAAAATGGAATGTTCATAGGAGGCACCTGGAATCTGGTTCAGAGGATTCTGATTCAGTAGATCAGGAGTGGGGTCCAAGAGTTGGCTTCTCTAACTAGTTCCCAGATGATGTTGAAGCTGCTGGTTGGGGACCATGCTTTCAGGAGGAGGAAACACAAGAACTTCCCTCATTAACCAAACTGTCATTGTTGTTGGCAAATATGGCCCAAGAGAGGAAAATACGCTCACTACAAAACCCAGTAAATAAAAATATACGCTTTCACTTATCGTGAGAGTCAGACATGGGTTGATGTAAAAACAAAAGACATTTTGCTTTTCAGGTTTGGCTCCCGGCCATCTGCCTCCATATGTGTGTGTGTGTGTGTGTGTGTGTGCGCGCGCGCGCGTGCACGCATGTTTTATACATAGGCAACTGAAGGATTTTTAGAGCCCCCTGATTACTGAATGGCTGTGGGTCATGTCATAAAATATAAGTCCAGACGCTGGGACAGGTAGAGGGGCATGGAGATATAGTATAACAGCTTGTTTTCTCAGACCTGAGACTGGCAAACTATGGCCCTAACACCAAATCCAACACACCACCTAGATTTGGAGATGAAGCCTTACTGGAACACAGACACACTCATTTGCTTCTGTATTGCCTATGACTGCTTTTACCCAATAATGGCACTGTTGAGTTGATACCACAGAGACCTTATGGCCACATAGCCGAAAGTGTTGACTGTCTGGCTATTGACAGAAAAATCTGATTCCTGCTTTAGATGATCATGTAGGATTTCTCAGGAATTTAATTCCTTGAGCAAAATGAATCTTAAGAATCATCTTGTCTCATTACAGATGGGGAAATGAATACCCGCCTTCTCATCCATATTCTAAATGGATACCCAGCTAGCGTCATTCTGTAGCTTTAAAAAGATGCATGGGA
This sequence comes from Neogale vison, assembly GCF_020171115.1. Taxonomy (NCBI): domain Eukaryota; kingdom Metazoa; phylum Chordata; class Mammalia; order Carnivora; family Mustelidae; genus Neogale; species Neogale vison. The sequence goes on from NC_058091.1 coordinate 216,247,652, forward strand.
AAAACTGGAAGGAATCTGGAGAAGAAAAAACTATTAGACGTTCTTTTTTTTTTTTTTAAAAGATTTTATTTATTTATTTGACAGAGAGAGATTACAAGTGGGCAGAGAGGCAGGCAGAGAAAGAGGGGAGGAAGCAGGCTCCCTGCCAACCAGAGAGCCCGATGCGGGACTCGATCCCAGGACCCTGAGATCATGACCTGAGCCACAGGCAGCGGCTTAACCCACTGAGCCACCCAGGCGCCCTATTAGATGTTCTTTGAGGAAAGCTGAACTCTAATGTTAGAAGTTGAAAAGGTAAAGGTGGGACAATTATCTCTAGGTTAGCAGAAAGTAAGCTGAATTTTTACTCTCTATTTCCACATAGGGAAGGCCTTCCCACCTGTACATGGGGCAGATGTCAAAATTACATGTCCAGGGGAGGTCAGTGCCTGGATCTTTAAAATGAGGTTGGGATAGCTGCTGCAAATGAACTAGGCTGAGACTGATGGGTTTTCTGAGACCATGCCTGAACTTGTCATTTATTTATTCACTACTGAAGAGTCAGGAGGAAGGCAGGGACCCCAGGCAGGGCTAGGGCAATTTTGTAATTTTGTTTGCTGTCCTTGGTGTGTGTGTGTGTGTGTGTGTGTGTGTATGCACGCGCGCGCCTCCTGTGTGGATGCACACACACACACACACAGAGCGCCATACCCACACGTGTACAGTATTCTATCTCTGGCCATGCTGGAACGCATCTCGAGGCTATCCAGCTTCCCAGCACTGCTGTAAGCCTTTGTCATCTGGGCTGAAGGATCCCTTCAAGCTTATGGACTCTTAGAGCAGAGCGAAGGAGCCATCATCTTTGCCTCTTTAAAAATGTCTTCAGCGATCATTTGGAGCCCTTGTGGATTTGAAGAGCACTAATGTCCTTTTGATTTGAAAACAGAAACAAAAGGTGCAGAATTTGGATTTGTCACAGTACATGTCATGGCCTGATATTGTCATTGCTCATGAGAAAGTCCGCTACAAAATTATTGGGTAGTTTTTTTGGGGCGGATCTTTCTGTGGGATCCTTGAAGCTACCAGCAGCCTCACTGCTCTCTAGGCTACAGAGAGAATGCACAGGTCTCCTACAGTAAGTCTGAGCTCTGAAGGGCTAAGAACTGTGTATTCTTTCACTTCCATATTTCCAGTGCCTCAGGCAGTCTTGCACATTGTAGGTGCAGGCTAAGTGTTTATTGCTTGCTGGGGATGGGGAGAGTAGCAGGTATGCATTCCATCTTTGTGGCCAGCCGCCCAGCACCGACAATTAAGCGGTGCGATAACAAGGATTGGCTCTGAGATAATGTGCCTCCCAGTTGAGGCACTTCTGCCCTTTTCTCTGCATAGCAAGGTCATCCTAGTTTAGATCTGCTGACAGGTGGGAATTGCATAAGCAGCACATACTGTCCGTTCACGCTGATGTCTTGACAATAAGGCTGGAATTTATATTGAGCCTTTCATCTTTGAAGTTCAATGTTCTAACTCTAATCTTTATAACTTCCTTGTGAAGTTGGAGAGTTTAATTTAGTTTTTTCTGGTAGTGGGGGAATGTGAGGGAGACCCAGGTTGAAGGACCTGCTCAGGAACTCTGAATGAGTCAAGGCCAAGGTGGGAACGGAGCTGGACATTTTGTGGTTCGTTTTGTAGTGGAGCATTTTGTAGACTTTATTTTCTTTTTTGTAATGAAAAACTGGGTAAACGCAGCGTGCCTTTTTTAAAAAAATTATTTTTTAGTTTTATTTCCAGTATACTTAACATAATGTTATATTAGGACAGAGAGACTTGGGATGTTTTTCTTCTAATGTTCTCCAAATATGTTTAGAGTCACAGAGACAGAAATCAAAGAAATTTGTGAAGTCTATATTTTTAAAAAGTATCTCCTAGAGTGTTTATAAGGTCTTTGGTCCAACTGCTGGATTTAATTTGGAGCTTAGAGTATAGTCATCATCCCAACTTTCCCCTCAGCCTGGCTTTTCTTCCCAGCTTCCCATCTGATCTTCTTCCCTTAAACTAACTATTAAAATGTCTGTTACAACTCATAGGCTTATGATGCCTTGGTGATTACTAGCCAAACTTAGGGCTTTAGGCAGATTACCTTCTCTCTGATTCTAACACAGACCCTCAAGTTTGACTCAGAAGCTACTGTTGAAAACTCAAGACTTTATAATTAAAACATGATGATTATTTGGAGGACATTGTAGAACTGCGATACAATTTAAACACTGGTCTCTGTAAATATTGAGACTTGAGGTGGTCTCATTACAGAGCAGATGTAGTAATACGTGTAAGCTGAACAAACACTACCCGCTTCTCAACAACATGACCACTTAATCCATAGAACATCTCTTGTACAGAATGAAATAGTCAGACTTGAGCTTTGCAGCAGGGACACACGGGAAGCTATAGGACTTGGCCAGAAGCAGTGGTTGAACTGGACATTCCCAGAAAGGCCCTTCCTTCAGACACATAAGTCTCATTGCACTATGGCTCAAAGTTTGCTCTCTTTCACCGTTACCGAATAAAACCTAAGAAAATTGATTTTAACTAACAATTTATATCTGATGCCAAATAAAAAGCAGTTAACTTACATCAGAATGAATCCTGTTTGCCAGCTTTTTTGGTGAAAACAGAGCAGAAGACCCACTTATACTGGGTGACGGCTGAGATATGGCAGCTTCCGATCCCGCCCCTCACGATCCTTAACCATCCCTCTAACAGTTAAAGGCAGTGGTTTGAGGTAAGACTTTGCTACCAAAATGCATCTTATTCAATTACCTAGAGTAACAACATGGCCTGAAAATATAGGCCAGGACTCACCAAACCCATACAATCTGTCTAACAGACAGGATTTCCTTCTCTGGTGACATCAGTGCTGGTTTGTCGCTGTGACATGTAAGCATTTTAAGATGGTCAATTATTTTTAAGCTTTGCTAACTCATTGAATGGCATTCCTTCCCTTCAAAAAAATTCTCATTCAACAGCATTTAAATTAGTAGAGAGAAGACTGAAACAGATTCTGCAGAAACTATGGCATGTATTGAATCAAGATATACTAAGTAGGGGGCACTTGGGTAGCTCAGTCTGTTAGGCATCTGACTCTTGGTTTCGGCTCAAGTCATGATCTCAGGATCCTGGGATGGAGCCCCAGGCTCCATACTCAGTGGGGAGTCTGCTTAAGACTCTCTCTCTCCTGGAAACAAACTGAGGGTAACTGAAGGGAAGAAGGGTGAGGGAATGAGATGGCTGGGTGATGGGCACTGGAGAATGTATGTGTTGTGGTAAGCACTGGGTGTTGTGTACGACTCATGAATCACAGACCTGTACCCCTGAAACAAATATATTATATGTTAATTTCAAGAAAAAAGATTCTCTCTCCCCCTCTGCTCACTTGTTCCTTCTCTAAAAAAATCAATAGATAAGTGAAAGCTTTAAAATATATATACTAAATATGCTAGGTTCTAGATTAGTAATAGATGATTATTGCCTATATTGGAAAAAAAGATGAAAATTTGAGACTGTCTACATGTATTTCTACCTGAAGATTCTTTTTTTTTTAAGATTTTATTTATTTATTTGACCAAAAGAGACAGAGTGAGAAAGGGAACACAAGCAGGGAGCCTAGGAGAGGGAAAGCGGGCTTCCTGCTGAGCAGGGAGCCCCATGCAGGGCTCGATCCCAGGACGCTGGGATCATGACCTGAGCTGAAGGCAGATGCTTAACGACTGAGCCACCCAGGCACCCCTCTACCTGAAGATTCTTTAAAATACAATGTTTTTTTTTTTTTTCTTTTTAAGAAAATGTAACTAAGATGGTCTTACTGGACATAAAATGACCATGAAGACAAGTCCTGTAAGATGCTGACCTTAAGAAATAAAACATTTCTTAAATTATTCATTATTTTATGCTGAGTCCATTGCTTTAAATGTTCATTTTTTAAAAAAGATTTTATTCATTTATTTGTCAGAGAGAGAGAGAGAGAGAGAGCACGCACAAACAGGAAGAGTGGCAGGCAGAGGCAGAGAGAGAAGCAGGCTCCCTGTGGAGCAAGGATCCTGATGCAGGACTCAATCCCAGGACCCTGGGATCATGGCCAGAGTTGAAGGCAGCGGCTTAACTGACTGAGCCACCCAGGTGTCCCTAAATGTCCATTTTTTTAATATCAAGAAAAATCTGTTCACATTAATAATTTCTGACCATACAATGAAAGTAATAACACCAGCTATTACCCAAAGTGTTGTTCGAAGAACTTTACATTTACCCTGGTTACTCTCTATGACAATCCCACAAAGAAGGCAATGCTGCCATCCTAATTTTGCAGATAAGGCAACTGAGGCTCAGACTCAGTGATGAGTTCATCAACTAGCATGTGGGGAACTCAGGATTAGAAGTTGGACACTCCAGCTCGAGAGCATTAACTGATATTCATGGTGATCACCTCAGCAAACCCCAAGGAGGCGGCATTTGGTCCAGGGGTGAGGTGGGCAGTGTTGAAGATAGGTTACACAGTAACTGGAAAATGTAAGGAAGAAATTCTCCCTGGGGAAAATCAAACAAAAAATGGACTTCCAGGGTAAAGTATTTATGGTAAGAATAATGACTTACAGTTAGAGACCGTGTTTTGACTTAAGTCTATCATGTGCTATCCATGACTGGTTTTAGATTCTGCTCTTAAATCTGGGTTTGACAAGGGGAGATGGAAGAAGGAAGAAGAATGGGCACTGGGAGAATGATGAAGGCCGTAGTGTCATGGTTTCCCATCATTCAAAGATCTTTTCTAGACCTGGGCCTGAAGCTCTGTTTTAATACACCTAAGATGCATCTAAGTACATGTTTCTACCTTTATGTGCCATATAGGGTTGGAGAGGATTGCAAATTCTCACATACTGTACATCTCTAATGTAATGATTACAGCATCTGAGGTGAGTTGTAATCATTTATTAAGAGCTTATTTTAAATCATCCCTTTTTAAAAATGCACAGAGAGATTTTTCAAAGGGAGAAACTACCCTGGTATATTAGCTGGGTAGAATTTGAAACTGAGCCCAGTTGACTTCTTGCTGCTTAGGTCTTATCTCTCAGAGTCAGGGATGAAAGACAGAAAGACCAATCTCCTCCCTGTTTGTTTATTTCTTGGCCTTCTTGTCTTGTCTGATGCTTTGCCCCCAGAGCTCTGCAACTGTATTTATTTCCCATCTGCTTCCTGCTCTCTAGACAGTCCGAGACAGGCTGTTCACCACCAACCAGCAATCGCAGACAGAGGGAAATAAACATTATAGTGTGCGTAAAACCCATGGTAGCCGGCAAGGACCACAAGCAGAAATAAAGACCCTGGCCTCACAGACAGATTCATTTTGGGAGGGGGTTAAGAAACAATGTTCTTTGGAGTTAGGCAGGGCTGGCTTTTCAGGAGGAGTTTTTTGTTTTTGTTTTTTTCTTTTTTCAAATCAGTTCTATTGTTCTGTTCCTTTGTCAGACATTGGTTAACATCTTTGGCAGTAGACGGTAGCATGTAAACCATTTAAGGTATTTTTTTTCTTTTTTTGGTCATTTCAACCAGTGCTTCCAGATTTCTGAATATCACAGCCTCGTGAAAAAAGTCAAAGCTAGTGATGTGTGTATGGAACGGAAGGCGGGGGTGCAGAGCTCTTTAGGATTGCTAGTTTTTGTTTTGTTTCAACATATGTTGAAAATCTCATCATTGTTTCATATATGAAAGGAGAATTTTTTTAAAAAGATTTTATTTATTTGAGAGAGATAGACAGTGTGCACAAGCAGGGGGAGCAGCAGAGGGAGAAGGAGCAGACTCCTCGCTGAGCAGGGAGCCCGCCCAATACGGGACTCAATCCCAGGACCCTGGGATTATGATCTGAGCTGAAGGCAGACACTTAGCCAACTGAGCTATCCAGGTACTGCTGAAAGGGCAGTTTAATCCCAAAGAGCAGGGAAAAGGCTCATCCTTCCTGAGAGACACAGTCAACAACTCTAAACTCATACATGTATTTAGAAAAATGGATTTAAAATTTTGGAATGTAGAATGATGAAAGAACATTTTAGCTAATCACATAACCTTTTAGATACCTGTTTTCTTGTTATAAGCTTGTCTACTTGAAAATCTGTGTTCTACAATATGAAATGGAGCCACAATATCAGTGTCTAGGAGCTACATTTAAAAACCATATTCAGTGCCCAAATCCTGTTTCTCAAAACAATGTCAGTGCAAATGGGAACCTCATTCCTGGTGTAATTTCATTGAACTTGGACTGTTCTGGGTGGGGTGGTACTTGTGGGTGTCTGAGGTCATGACAATTTATTACTATATTCCCTGTAATTAATTACTATATTCATAGTAATTAATTAAGTAATTTAATTAATTACCATATTTAATACTAATACTTACTAATACTAATACTTAATATATTAAGACTATAATTAATTACTATATTCCCTGTAAGATTAACACTCACCCATTTTTAAGATGGGGGGATGGGACAGGGGTGGTCATGAGTAGAGGAAGGGCAGAGAAGGAAGATTTGTGGCAGAAGTCAGTCTTGCTTTGATTGATTTGAACAATTAAATGGTGCCCCCAACCTTGAATATCCTATTCAACAAAACTAAATCCTTTAGGTGGCTGGATCAGTTACTCTCCCATGAAGACAATCAGAGAGATGTCTGTTGTGATTTGAACATGCTCTCAGAGGGCTGAGCCAGCCTATTTCTTCTGGTAAATACAATTGTCTTTGTATTGTTTCATTTTAAGTGATTTTAAGAGCTCCTGTGGTATAAGAGGTTGTCGCTCAGAAAGGACGTTCTGCTGGCCCCCTTCCTTGACAGGGTCCAAATCTTGCATGAGCCCCCAAAATCAGGAAACAAGAGCCACCTGACCAGTTGCTTCTCCTGCCCTCCCTGGGTCAGGGTGGGGTGGGGTGGGCTGGGGGGGGTGGGGAGAGCAGTCAGTTGCAGACCAAGGGTCTGCCCAGGGCAAAGTATGTACAGGGATGCAAGGACCTTCAGGGTGACGTAGTGAAACCTAGATTCTAATGCAGCAGACAAGACTCTCTGGGAGAAACTTATCTGACATGGAGGTTGCATTTTTGATCTGTTTCAGTCCTGGACCAGCATTCGGGAATCACAGATTTAGATGTTGTCATGGGCTGAGTTGTCCTCCCCTCACCCCAGTTTTTTGTGTTGAAATCTTTACCTCCATTAGCTAGCTTAGAATGGGAACTTGTTTAGAAATTGAGTCATTGCAGATGCATTTTGTTAAGATGAAGTCATGTCCTTGACTTGGTTTCTGGGCAACCTGTGGCCATCTTCTTCATTCTCCATTACTTCTAGGTGCTTTGCTGGTATGGCTATAAAATGCCTTTAGATCGGAGATGCTTAGGGAATTGGCATAAGAGATGACCACAGCTCCTTGTACTTTCCCATTAGAATTCCCCTAACCCCCAAAGCTGTGCCAAAAGTCACTTCGATTGGATGAAGGCTGACCCAGGCCAAATGCAGAATGCAGGAAATGGGCTTTGAGATCTCTTGGTAGCAGATCCTGGGAGAATATTCTGAACATGGCGTGATTAATTGGAGTCAAGTTCTCACGAGTCTAACAGCAGAGACTTAAATGAATGGGAAGAAAAAAGCATGCCCAGAGTTGTACTTTTCTCCTAGGAAAGGGTTTCTTATGGATGCCTTACTTGGACTTAACCCAGATGCAGAGCTCATAAACATCAAAGAGTGGGGCAAACATTTGTTGATTTCCTGAACATGCCTGGAAGAGGTATCCCTGTTACCCTTGTCCTGCAGAAGTTCACTTTGGGCAGAGAGGTGGAGTTTTTATAACTGCATTGTGGGATGCTGTCAGAGCCAAGTTTCCTAAGCTTTCATTCTTACATTCTTTAAGCTTTTGGCTGTTTTTCTCCATGCCTCCAGTGGAAGGCACAGCAAGTACAGAGATGGAACAGTGAAAGAGGGGTTAAGATAGTACACTGACAGACTGGGATGCAGGCTTCTGAAATGTCCAGAGGGTTACTGACGACATCCCTCTGTCTCTCTCTGAGGCTAGCATCTTCAATTATTAAGGATAGAAGCTTCATCAACATTTGGACTCCTTGGAGACAACTAGCAATTACCTCAAATTCTGTTCCCACTGCCCACCCCTCCCCAACTTCAAAGGAAACTCATTACCAGTCTCTGAATTCTTGAAATTACTTTCCCATCATCTCAAACGATGTATGTAAATAGTTCATAATGAAGGTCTAACCTCACCCTTTAGATTGCTCAAGAAGCTCACAAAGATGGACTGTGATAAAATTATTCCAAGGCAAGGTGATTATCTCTGGATTATTCTTCCCAGGAAGATTTCATTGCTGATTTGCTAAAATTTTAGAAGATATTTTACATACATACATTTACAGAAATAATTTATACAAACTTTTCCTGACCTTTATTTGCAAATTAACACCCAAATTAGACCTCTTCTCACAATGAACAACTTTGGTTCTTGCAGATGAACAATTAAGAAATATTAAACATATTAAACAGGAATGAATTTGATGAACATGTCTCTGAGGTTGCCTGTAAAATCTAGTTGCCTTTGTTTCCTAGAAGATTGTATTTTATAGGAGAGAGATCAGGATGTGCCCGAGACTTCAAAACTGTATGAAAAGGAGGCAGACAGCCTAGTTCATTAATTTGAGCAGTGTTCCTGTTTAGATTCACCCTTAGCATCAACAAAAGAAGAAAAAGAAGTCAACAGAGAAGAAGCATGTTGAAACAGATGCCAAACTGTCAGGTATCGAAAATGAGATGGTTAAAGTTGATGGTAAGATTTTTCTGGAGACCATCTTCATATTGAAGAAAACACAAGTGTATCAGATTGTCCCTGTCCTCTTGAGGACCTTATTCTTCTCCATCTCTTGGGTCACTTTCTCACAGTTTCCTGTGTTCTCAGACAGGCTCTCCCCTGTTGCAGTGGGGGGATCGGTGGGCAGTACTCATTGTGTCCTTCGAGATTACAAGTGTAGGGGAAGAGGTTGGAGTGCAGGGAGTAGGAGAGAGAGCAAAAGTCTGCCTTTGAGAATTTTAAGCTCTATAGGGACAGTGGCTCCTGAGTGACAGTTACAGTCTAGGAGGGCAGGGAGCACTGAGCTGCCGACGCTACAGTGGCAGCACGGAGAAGAAGAGATGGAGATACAGGAGGGACAGAGAGAATGGATAAATGGGCAAAGAGATAGATCAGTGCAGAGATGGAATCTGTAGCTCGTCTGTAGATCCCATCCTCAGGATTCTTGGATCTTGACCAGATTCCTTTTTGCTCAAAGTGAAGCACTCATGTTCTAGTTCTTGTTCCAATTTTGTATTAAAGTTGGAAAGTCATTTGGGGAAACAGAGCTGAAGAGAGATTATATGTCGTACAACTGTGGAAGAACTGGGAATATAAAAAAGTTTAAAAAGTTGCAAGGCTACCTATAATAGCTTTGTGCATTTCTGGATAGGTCTTAGAACCTGTTGAGGAACAGGCAACATAATCAAAATGGAAATGTTTCCTCATGAGCACATTGATTTTCAACCTTGGACTCACGGTGCTAAAGGCTAACTCACTGGATACAAATAAAGAAGGTGGAAGTGTTTTAAGGAAGTCAAGAGACATAAAAAAGGGAAGGAAAGAGTTCAGGCAAAGAAGTCAAAAGGTAGGTGGAAGGTTCTCATTGTTTCTTCCTTTCCTCTGCCGGTTAGCATGGAGGCAGCTTGCTGCAAGTTTTGGGCAGCCGGACAAAAAGAAGGATGATCATAAACAGAGAAATGAGGGCCCAACAGATGGAAATGAACTAGGAAGTACAAGGAAGGAAAAATCTGATTTGGCACAGAAAGCATTTGTGGAATAGTTGATTTGTTTCTCAACACTGAAGTTAACACATTTAATTGGTTCCTGCCAGGCAGGGGTCCCCACTTTCTAACAGCGGCCATCACAGACCACTGCATAGACCCTGAAGAGAACACAACCAGAAGGTCCCAAGTTATAAAGATGTAAACAAGAAGAGCAAGGTGAGCTTGCATTGAGCATAAACTGTACCCTCATCATGAATGTTACTGTTCTTCTTGGAAAACCAAGCTGGGCAAGAGGAGGCTACCTGTTTTGAGTGTTTTACTTTGTACACACACATACATGCACAGCCCCATTAGCATTTAGAAGGTTCTTTTTTTAAAAAAATTTATTTATTTATTTGACAGAGAAAGAGATCACAAGTAGGCAGAAAGGCAGGCAAAGAGAGAGGGGGGAAGCAGGCTCCCTGCCGGGCAGAGGGCTCGATGCAGGCTCGATCCCAGGACCCTGAGCTCATGACCTGAGTGGAAGGCAGAGGCTTAACCCACCCAGCCACCCAGGCGCCCCAAGAAAGTTCCATTTTGTTTGGACCCTTTGGGTTTCCTGACCTGTCACAGAAACCTCTTGCAGTCTGTATTCAGACACATTATCACCTCCCTAACTGGTCCTGATGGTTGGAAGGAGCTGTTCCGATCCCCACAAGAGTCTAAATAGAAGAGGAAATAGGATTCTAGTCCTTTAAAGCCTACATAGAAACTCAGCTCAACTGATGGGTCTGGAGTGTTATCAATAGAAGGTTTATAGGGCCTTGGAATCATAGTTTTTTTTTTTCCCCCAATTTATTTATTTTCAGAAAAACAGTATTCATTATTTTTTCACCACACCCAGTGCTCCATGCAAGCTGTGCCCTCTATAATACCCACCACCTGGTACCCCAACCTCCCACCCCCCCGCCACTTCAAACCCCTCAGACTGTTTTTCAGAGTCCATAGTCTCTCATGGTTCACCTCCCTCATAGTTTTGTCAAAAAACATTAGTAGGAGTTTATATGTAGGAAATTAAAAGAAAAAAATCTAGTACATGGTCTAATGAAATTAGATGAAATCTGATGAAATTTAAAAATCCATCTCCTACCCTGATCTTAAAAACATTTCTATTATTTTTCTTAGCAAACCTTGTAAGGGATCTTCAGGGTCTGCAAACTCTGCTTTTTAGTGCAGAAACTAAAATCTTAGTCTATTACCACTTTTCCTACCAGCAATTCTCTGTATTCCTTTGATCTGCTCCTCCCAGTAAGTTTGTGAAGTAAGTCTTGGTCTTAGTTCCTCATATTCTCCCAAAATAAATACACAGTCTCTTGTCAATTATTGGTTGTAAAACAGAGGATCATGAAAATGGCAAATGTGGAGAAGTTGTAAATGTTCAGAAGAACAGTTACTTGAATCTGAACCCCCAATACTTTATTTTTTCAAACAGTCCTCATGAGTACTCTAATAATGTTCCATTTTCTCCCTCAGGTCATTCTGGGGGTCTCACTCCCAGGGCTGTATCTCTTCTGCCTTGTTCTCCCAGGTCCTGGGGTCTTTCATGCTGACCTTGGCAGGCATGGCCATGTTCAAAGCGTTCAATCATCTACGGTAGAATGGGAGAGAGCTCCCCTCCTTGGGTTGCACTATGCTGAATGTGAGGTGTAGGCTCTACTGAGTGAAAGTATTTATTGATACAGCTGTTCTAAGGTTCGGTCCTATTGTTCTCTTTCGGTAGGAGCTATCTAAACATGTGGCCTGTGGGGTGGGGCCAGGCATAGATAAAGGCCAAGCTGCTAGAAAGTAGACTCCTCCCATGTTCTCTTGGAATCCTAAGACTGTTACTTTCTTGGGCCCTAATCCTGGCTCCTTCCTTGCAGAATGAGCTGCTTCCTGGAATTCATCGATCCTCCTCTAGAGTGGAATTTTGCTTGCTACCCCACCAGGTTGCAGTGGGCCCAGACTCTCTACCCTCCAGCACGGTTCCCAGGAGGCTGCTCAGCCCTGAGGCAATAGACATTCATTCACTAGGCTACAGCCACCAGCCCAGATCCAGAGAGCTCTGAACCCCAATAGCGGATGGCAATAGATCTCGGGCTAAAGCTCAGATGCCTCCGTATGTCCATGGTCTCCGGTTGCCTGTCCTGAAATAGTCACTGGAAGACTTGTCTGTGGGCTCTCTGCTGTCCAGTTTATTTCTGGGCTTTGGGCTCACCACACTCTCCCCAGAAGAGATCGGGTGTGAGTACCCTCTTCATGAAGGTCGACAGAGGCAATAGTGAGGGTCTGAAGTCTGGGACCCTCTAAAAGGCTGCTGCCTGTCACCTTTAGTCTTTACCCCATCACGGGAATGGGCCCCTTGGAGCATTATCTGACAAACCTCACAAGCATCATTTTCCACTGGTTTCTGTTTATCTTCCCACAAATTCAGAATTTAGGGAGAGCAGAAATGATGAGGTTTTCGTGATTTCAATTTTGACACCAACAGGGTGTGTAGCAAATTATATGTAATTATTATTTCACTTTGTGAATATAAAAATACAATCTAGGCTATAAATATCTTAAAGAAATTTAGAAGAATTTTCTGCGCAGAAAAAAAAACAGCTTTGGATGTCATGAATGTGTTAGACACAGATAAAAGCCAAGTTTAAGATAAGTAAAACATTGACTCTGACAGCTGTTAAGTATACATTTGATTTAGAATCCAGAGCTGTCAGTTGTCTATGAAATTCATTGGGTTAGCTTTCAGTTCCCATGTTTCTCTTCTATTTGTTACCTCCGTCCCTCCCCACCACCGGTTTTTCTTCAAAACTCCCCTACTTTGGTTTCACCTTTCCTCAGAGACCAAGTGAGGTGGTCTATACAGTGCTTGAGAGCATGGAGTTTCCATAAAATTGTCTATAAATTTAAAGCAACATTTGCATCGTACCTGAAGTGAGTTGATTTATGAATCGGTGTTTGGTAAATACTCTGAGATCTTCATATTAGACACAAGATCTAAGTGCACTGTATTATTGCTTCACTTTGTCTTTTGTAAAGCACCTGCTACCATGACAATATTCACTAGGTAAATAACAAATGAAAGGAAATACACTTCCTTCTCTATTTTAATAATGTACTATTCATGCATTTTTCCCTCTCCAGAACAAAGAATCATTGTAGTAGGTTGCTCTGCCAATATTAGGCTGATATCTTATTGCAAGCAAATAAAGAGATAAAATGGCATGCCACAGGAAAAGAGTTTCTTTTCAAATTAAAGGAGAACAAGGCAATAACCCAAAATATGAAAAGCCAGGAAATGCCTCAATGGAGTTGTTATAAAAATGAACATAGACCCCTTGATTTTCTATTACTATCCCCATTATAAAGGGATACCAACATGTCCAGAGCAAAGTTCAAATTAGAGTTTCTTTATCAACTCTATTTAAAAAAAATAAAAATCCATTGTTCTTCTCTGAATGATCTTGTCTTTAAGAGAGCTGACAGAGGTGTTTCACAGAGCAGAACCATTGTCAGCCATTTCTAGTGGGCACTAAGGAAAATATTTGGTAGCTCAAATTATAGAAAATTGCCATTTGTAGAGTCCATACCATATTTGGCTTAATTTAGGATTAAACATCTGTAACTTACTGTTAGGACATCTGGTGTGTGCAAAACTCTATACTATAAATATTGTCTATATCTTTAGTCCCCATGGTATCTCTGAAGAAAGTTGTTTTGGTCCCATTTGTAAAGATTTGCTGATGGCCAAAAGAACCGGTATATAATTCTCGAATGAAAAAATTGAGGTCTTCTGTCTGGCAATGTTGACTTGTTTTCGCCCAAATTTGCCACCAGTTGACCAAAGATCCAGATGGTGGTTACCCTTCAGAGTGCTTCACATACCCCAACTGGGATCCAAGGAACAGAGAAAGGGCAATTTCGCCTCTTACTCCTCTGGCTTTGGCTCACCATCAAGAGGCTGTAATAACACAAGCCTTAGAAGTCCGGCCATAATTCTCCCCACTAGGCTTCCCCAGTAACATTCAAGGAGTGTAGAGTGTCTTTTGTTTAAAACAGGAAAAAATGGACATGGCAGGCATTGTGATCTTTTAATGACTAAATGTAACTGAGGAGCCTAGGGTTTCTGAAAGATCAAGAGAATGTAATAGAACTTGAATTTAGAATCTTTCTTATTTTAAGAAACAGAAGTGAAACTAAAAGGGCTTCCTAGCAAAGGCAACAGTTGAGCCTTGAAAGATAAGAAAGAAGACACAGGAATTAAATTCAAGAGAAGACATTTTGCCTAAGGGATGGTATGGGTAAAACAGGGAAGTGAGAAAGGATAGTGCTTATATGTTGGCCAATATTCTCCAGTGGTCCTAGAGGTAAGACAAAGCTAGAAAAGTTCCCCCAAATTCTATTCTCCAAAATTGTTGGCATTGACGTTCTTCCTCCTGGAAGTCTTTCCCTCACTACCACTACTGAACCGAATGCCCTTTTTTCCCTGGCACTTTCAGAATCCTCTGCCCTTGTCCTGATATAGTTATTTGTGCAAAATATGCATTTACCTGTTCTTATTTGACTTCCTCTGTTTTAAGCTCTGTAGAGAAGGGACCTTGTCTTGATCACTTTGTCTCTTCCTAATGCCCCGGGCAGTGCCTGGTAGGCCCTTAAGAGTTATTTTTGGAACTTTATGAACAACGCAAACTTCTCATAAATAATGACTTCCAAATGTTTTAAATTTTTTCAAATGCCTTCGACAGGATTTGTTATTGTTCTAGAGGTTAAAGTAACATAATGATAAGTGTGGCAATATTTTATAATTAAACTACTAAAAATAAAGCTTATTCTACCAAATGAGTACCTTTTAGATCCAGGTCCTCTTTATAAAGGAGTTTCAGGAATAAGGGCATTTGCTGGTGTGAGGGACCATCTGAGCAGGACTATAGGAACTGGCAGAGTGCTCACAATCTGCTAGGGAAAGACCGTGCTGGAATGAATCCTGGTCCCGAAGTCGGAAAACTTAGGACCCAGCTCTAGCAATTCCTATGTGTACCTCAGCAAGCTACTCAAAGTCTGATCTCCAATTTCATATCTGCACACTCAGAACCATAACACCAGCTCTGTTTACCTCATGGAGTTGCGAAGATAAGATAATGTAGAAAGTAGATGATAAACTACAAAGAATTATCCTCCTTCTTATCATAATGGTGTAAGAAAGAAGTCCAACCGACCTCCTGAATACTAGGATGTCTTTTGTCCACCAGTTAAATAGATCCTCGACCTTAGGACTTTTGATTTGACATTCAATCTGCTGATTGTACCCTGCCGCCTCTTTCTAATCTAACACGGAAAAGAATACGAATCACTAGGAGAGGAATGCAGGGTTGTAAATGTTTGTCCTTGGCAGGATACTTTATGCCCTTTGGTATTTAACACCAAATCCAGAGTCAGGGTCAGCCCCCAGGTAGTTCTAGTGTACAGCTTATCCACAGCTGTACGAAAATCCCCAATGATTCTGGCCCCAGTGATGTTGAGTGTTGGCAGGACAGATGAGTGCCGTTCTCCAGCACATTTCTCCCATTCTCTGCTTGTTTCCAGGCTGTCAGGGATTGGCAATGGCCAACATGTTGAGAGGCCTGGCCAGTTTTCCTTCAGGGCTGTTCAGTCTAGGTTAGAGGGAAGATTGGCATGTTTACCAGTCTTGTACCTGCACTGGCCGTTCTGACAACATTTAAACCTGAGAGCCGTTTGTCACTCCCTGGTGGCCCTTTGTCTTGACTTATGACAGATTTATTGTCTTTGACCTATGAAACCCAGAGGGTAGAGGATGGGTGTTAGATTTCACATGCCAGGTACCATTGACTTTAATTATCTTCTTGAAATCAGTCCAGCACTCAGGGATGAGGTACTGAAGTCTCAAATCACCCCCCTAGTTTGGACACTCTCTGAAACCACAGTGTATACATATTACTTAGTATTTGTAAAGAAAAAGACATTTTGCTGAGCTGCACTTTTCTGATAGGCTTCATTTAAGATTATTTTTTGGTAGATTTATAATTCTGACAGAGAAATAGCTATAAAATGTAAAACGTATAACCAGTCAGGGCTGTAAGACCATCTAATTTCCTCATGTGCTCTGCTGAGCCTGGGGATGTGTGAGTCCTCCTCTCAGTGAGAGGGGACAGTGAGGGGGATGGGGAGACTGAGAGAACAATGGTGGATGTAAGTCAGTCATAGAACAGATAATAGGATTGAGAGTTGAACTTTTTTTTTTCCAATTTCAAATCTTTTTCCCCAAAATTCTGTCCCATAGATTGGGTCCTGTCTAGTGTCATTTAGTTTGCATAATAGTTCAGTCAATTGTGGGACAAGAGCTTTACAGAAAGCTAAGAGCCATGCACACAAGCATCCATCCAGCATAGGAAGAGGAAAGTACCTGTGGTAAAAGTGGGCACACCAGGTTTGCTGAGCTTACAGAGCAGAACAGTGATTTTTAACTTCTCTCATCCTCCTTTCAGAGTAGGAGTTAGATTTCATAAGAACTGTGGACCTCCTTTTGGAGGAAAAGAATATTCATCTGCAGGGTATTCATCAAGTATTAACGGACAGGTTTAAGGACTTCTATTCCCTTGAGAAGCACAGATAAGTAGATGTAAGTCACCATGGAGTAGCAGGTTCTAGCTGTGAGATGTGTCCAGGTGCTGTGGGATCACAGAAGAGGAAGTGCCCCACTTTCTATCCAGAAGGAGGACCCTATTGCCTTACCAATAGTCCAGCATGTGCTTGGAGTTGAATTTGTCAATCATGATGGGTTTTCCTTGGCTTAGCAGAGTTTTTGTGGTTGGTGTGGGAGAGGGCAACAAAATCAACAGGCAAAATGGCAAGAGTTCGGGATTTGGGATTAGAAGCTTAGGAGTTAGTGGTTCCTGGTTTACCACTTTTTAGTTGTATTAAATGGACACAGTACTTAGTCTCTCCATGTTCCAAGTGTCAATCTGTCAAATTACAATAGTGACACATGCTCTCAACCTCATGGCCAGGTAGGGGACCTTGTGGGGAGGAGAAGCAGGGGGTAGGGCATATGCAACAGTAAAGCTCTTCTTCAACTATAATGTCATGTAAATATAATGTGTTGTCATCACTGTGCCCACAAATACAGATATTGAAGAAACAGATAAAATTCGGTCAAAAAGGAAACAACCAGTTGTATCCAAGGACTTCCTGTGGTTCATGGGGACAGAGAGGCAATTACGGGCCACCACATAGAACTAAACTTCCAGGTCCCCATGGGACAGAAACCATAATCTCCATTCTGAAGACTGATCCACTGAAGGAACCATGTTCAAAAGTCCTGAATGTATTGGTAAGAAAGCCAAATTTATAAATTCAGAGAAAATGATGAGTAAAAGAGTTATAAGCCAGTGGTTTGATTAGTAGACATCCATGTATTTAATGCGGGGTTTTTAAAAACCAGGAGACTCTAAAAACTTTGTCCATATGCCCACCCCTCCTCAAGCCATCCATTCTCTTTGATCTCTTCTGCTGATTGGGAAGTGGCCTGTGGCTTAGCTGGCAGCCAGGCATGGCAGAAGGAAGAGGATGTGGGGATCCCATTCTTGGAAATTCAAGCCCTGGGTGTGAGTCTTGGCTCTACCACCACTTAGCAGCTCTGGGACAATGAACGATTTAATCGATGCCTCAGATTCTTTGTCAGGAAACAGGATAATATCCAGTTTGCGTAGGTCACTGGGTTGTTGAAAATTCTAAGCAAAAAAAATTTTTTATGAACTCTAAAGTGCCAGCCTTTTAAAGTACTATTATCATTGTATTCATAAATGTACAGGTCTATCAGTAAAACGATCACAAGGGAGGAAAAGATACCACATTACATGTTTACAGATTGGCTGCCTCATTTGCCTTAAGCACTTATCAGAATGCATGGCTGCCTAGTTATGTTTGTGAAGAACGTGTTTAGAAGTTTCCGATCAACACATATCCAGGAGCTCTGCGGTGGCGGCAGAGAGGAAGGCAATTTTCCATGGGTGATTTTCACATTTAGCAAGAGGGACTCAAGTCTGATTTTAAAGAAGCTATCCAATACATTTTCTCTTCTAGAGGAACAAACACCAAACCCTCCTCCCTCCACACTTTTGCCCATATGCTCCCTCTCAATTCTCCCTGCCCTCCCCTACTTGTCCTTTCCATTTCCTCCTCCCTCCCTACCCGCCTGTTCGCTGTATATACCCAGCCAGCATTGGCAGCTGCCCACGCAGACGAATCCCAGTGGGTCCTTGTGGCGCTGTATCCATAGGAACCTGCAAAGAACCAGGCGGCCTCTGCTTCCCAGCCCATGTGTTTGTGGTGTGGCCAGATCCCCTGATGGAGTTTCACTGCAGTTAGGAAATTCAGAATAGACGCTACAGCAATTGCCAGCTTTGATGCAGATACTGGGATGTGAAACTCTGCCTGGCAGGGACCATCACAGACAATTATTAACTCTCTTCCTATTCACCTGCTCCTGGGATCCTGCCTCTTCCTCCCAGCTGAACACACCCAGCTCCCAGCCACATAGGGTATGGTTCAGTTAACTAGAAAGAGAATCCTGGAACTGGGAGCTGCGTCTTTCATTCAATGCTTCAGTGCTTATCAAACATGTACTATAGACAAGATACTGCACTTAAGGATGAGAAGAAAAACAAGTAAATGAGATATGGTTCCTATTTTTAAGAAGTTGAGAGTCTAGTGAGAGACAAAAAAGCACAGAAATAATTATGTGACAAGTGCTATTTCACGACCAAGTGCTATGGGGACCATAGGAGGAAGTCATGAGTTCTCCTTAGATTTGGCAAGGCCTAAGAGAGGAGGGGAGTTGACTTGCAACTGTGAGCAAGGACTCCTATCCCTCCCACTACATGGAAGAGACAGGGATGGCATTGCAGGTGCAGGAACCAGCAAGAAGGCAGGCCCAGGGAAGCATGAGGATGTTCCAGGAGTGGTGATGGTCTAATATGGCTGGAGGAAAAAGTGGGGGCAAGTCGGGGCAAATGAGGGGACAGGTTGCATGGGCCAGCTTGTAAAGGGGCTTGAGAACATGGCCAAGGAGACTGCATGCAAAAAGGAGCCAAGGAAGATATTTAAAAAATATTATTTATTTTGAAAAACTCTAAGCCTATACCAAGTCTACGGCAGGTGTTTATGCTGGTGAGTGAAGGCATTAAAATAGGTCTTATGGGGCAGTGAGAAATGGCTTGGTGGGTGAGGATGGGGAAGCTGTGGGAGGCAGGGAGGAAGGTTCAACAAGGGTTGCAAAGTTATAGGCAGGAAGTGAAGAAAAGTCCAGAGGACCGGGCAGGGCGACAGGAGAGCAGGTCAACTGGATGTTAGATTTGGTAGGGCCCCTGGGACCGGTTGAGTAGAATGGTTTGGGGAGGTAGGGAGGATGTTCACTCAGTGCACAAGACTGGGAGACAGTGATGTGGACAACCAACATGGGGGTCCTAAGGGAAAGCTCCCGGGGTGAGGGGAGAGCCTAAGATTGTCCCTTTTCACTTAAGATACCGGTTCTCAGCTGGAATTTAAGTTCAAACATTCGGAGTTGAGAAGGGCCAGGACCAGATTTTTTTGAAAAATTTTTGAAAGCAGCTATGTAGCCCTCGCTTAGTTTTCTCATCATCAGAATAAACCATCTCCACGCCTTTAATCTTCCCTCAAGGGTCTGACATAACTTGGGTTGATCTGTCCTTTCTGCTGTTTTCCCACATCCCACTTAGAATGCAAAGCCCCAGGCTACAGACAACACATGACTCTTTCTCAAGTTATACATATAATTATATATTTATGTGTGCGGCACACACTTTATTAAAGTGTGTGCAATTCCCACATTTAACACTTTATAGTTATTAAATGCCCACTTTTCCTGGAAAAAAAAACTTTGATTTTTTTACTTCATTATTTCACATCTTCCCACTACATATCTACTTCTGACCATCTATTTGCCAGCCCTGTCCACAATTATCAGGGCCTGTCTCAGGAGTTTCAATAGCAAGACTTTTCTTCTCATGACCTTTAGAGCAGAAGTGCTGTTTGGGTAAAGTTCCAGAATCTGATTACATTAAGGGAAGCGATTCCTCTGGCAAAACATAAAACGAAGGAGCAACCACATCCCGTCAGGAGGATGCTGGTGGTCTGGCAAGGTCTTCTAGAAGGTCCCAGCACTGATTTTGTACTTGAAGGACCGTGCTAGTATCTTGCAGAGGTTTTCTGTCAACACAGAGAGACTATGGCTGTCTCCTCACAAGACTCTGACATTAGGAAGCACTGACTGAACAAGTACCTCACTTAACCATTTGAGGCCTTCAGAATAGCTAGTCTGACAGGCAAATGGAAGAGACATGTGAGTTTTAGGAAGTGCTTGAGTTGTATTCAGAGGTACCGACAGAGATGCTTATCGTTCCAGAGAATCCTTAAATGGTCCTGCAAGTTACTTCTTGGAAGACCCTCTTTCTGCCAGCCTTACTCCTTCAAGAAGGGTTCTTTCACTGCCTCAGAGCCCCTGAGAGCCAGGGTCTGTGAAGGCGCCTGTGACTTGTCACAATGCTACTCATCTACTATATCCCGCTGTTTCCCAAGGCGCTACCCGCTCAGCAAGGCCAGTTCCCTGGCTACCTCTACCTGGCATTCTGCTAGCTGCCTGGAAGTTTTCTCTGCTTGCTAGGACCCTCCAATGCCCCTACTTTCTTTACTCCCCCAACCTTTCCTCTGGCCAAATTTCATCCTTCTTAAGGTGAGTTCCTCATAAAAGTCACACTACTCAGGCAATTTTTAAAATTCTCTCAAGGGCAATAAATAATTAGTATTGTTCTAGATGCATAGGAGAGAAGTTAATGCATTAGATACAGTGCATTTCTTAGGGCACTGAGACTTAACTCTGCTGTGGAACTCTAGTTGAGAGAGACTCTGGGCCTTGTGGAATGTTTTCCCAGCTTGGTTGTGGAGAAGCTCTAGTTCTCTCAATCATTCCCTCCCACCTCAGCGATGCCTTTACAATCGGCAATGTTGGGAGCAATCAACATTGCTGATTATGTTGGGAATCTTCTGATGTATGAAGAGCTTAGATTTTTAGAAACTTTAGCCAGAAAAAGATTCTCCCTGAGTTCTTCCATTCAAACCCAGCCCTGGTGCAATATGTTCAGAACAAGGAGTTGCTCAAACCAGGGAAAGTCAAGAGGAGGAAAATACCGAAGGAGAAGATAGAATTGTCATTATGTGACTTTTTGAGCATATTTCAGGTTCTGGCAGATAGACAAGGAGTAGCACCGTCATGTGCTTTAGAGGATGCATGTATTAAAGAAGGTAATGCTAGCTGCAAGGCCCAAACCCTAGGGACGAAACAGAATACAAATTTACTTCTTGCCCCTATCACAGGCCAGTGAGGATACAGGTAAGTCTTTGTCCCTGTCACATGTATTAAAGTCCGGGAACTAGGCTCCTTCCTCATGGACCCAGCCCCCCATGGCTCTAAAGCCCTTTCCATTTTGCTGGAATATAAGGAAGAAGGATCACACATATGGGAGGTTTTCATGGACCAGGCGTGGAAAAGACACAAAACACCTGGCTCACATTCCATTGGCCAGAACTCTGTTCTCTGGCTGCAGCTAACTGCAGGGAGAGGCTGGAAAAAGTCGACTTGCTGTATGTCTGGGAAGAGGAAGGGAACATGGGTGTCCAAACTGAAGTTTGAATGTTTGGGGCCTGGGGTTGTGGCTCACAATGATATAAAGTACTTGTGTGAATTAGCATGCTAATGCTGGGCCAACTTATGAAGTACTAAGTTCATTGTCACTGGAATGTTGGTTGGAGAACAAATTCTTGCCATTTTGACTCTGGAGCTCTATAATTACAGTTCCCTAACAGCATAGCAATTCCTCCCACACTCCTGCTCCTACTTTCCCATGTGGTGCGAAATGCTTAGTTTCTATTGCTGAGAAAAAAGTGTGGGTCTGTAGAAGACACTCTTTTACAGGATATTTTGTGTCATTGTTGTTTTTTTTTCCTTTCTAGGGTAGCAAGATGGATGTCGAGGGGACCTTGGTAGTCAGAGGATCTGAGGACCTCTCTGTGGGGTGTTTTGTGTGTGGAGAAGGTAGGACTGGCCATTGTTGGAAATATGCATCTGGGGGTAAGAATTATCATAGTTCTTTTGTACTAATAGAGTAATTCTGCTCATCTTTCCTCTTCCTTTAAGCATAACATTTTGGAATCTTAGGATTTTGGCACTGGAAAAGACATTAAAGCCCACGAGTCTGGTCCTGCTGTGCTGTACGTGAAGAGGAACAGTGAGCCAAGCTCTTTGTCCATAGGGTTGTACGGCCCGTACTGACAAAGCGCAGTTAGAACATGGGCCTCCTGAATCCTACACCTGGGCCCCAAGCTGCTCCTCCCACCAATAATATATCAGGCTTTCCATGTCCGTGTTTCCATATCAGGATTATCCAAATAGTCTTGGCCAGTTCCACTGATGTTCTGACCTGATAGAGCCATGCAGAGAGAAGGAACTATGGAAGGCAGGAAACATGGGATTTAGTCCTTTCTGGCTCTCATCTCCTTGTGGCCTTGGCCATGTGGGTGGGCCTTAGGTTTCTCATATATACCCTGAAGAATTTGGATTAGATCACAGTCTTCAAATTCTAGTCCACATAGGAAGGCCCAGTATCTTAACTTTTGTTAGAAATCGCTATGGCTTAAAATGTTTTGAGAAGTATTCTTTCCACTGCAGAAAATAGTCTCAGGTTCTTCCTGTCTTTAAAATGTTTTATCTCTTTGAAATGTACTTTATGAATTTCATTTTTAAGTCACTTTCTCTATGGGCTACTTGATGAAATAAGAAACAAAGCTATGACAAGTTAGATAACAAACCAAAGTTTGCCACTGCCCCAAATTCGTACATTGAAGTACTAACCCCCAGTACCTCAGAATGTGTCTGTATTTACAATAGGGTCTTTAAAGAGGAAATGGAATTAATAAGGGGTCATCAGTGTGGGAACTGATCCAAGAAGATTCGTGTCCTTGTAAGAAGTAGGGATTTGCATGTAGACACATCTAGATGAGAGAACATGTGAAGACAAAGGAAGAAGGCAGCCATCCCTAAGCCTAAGAGAGAGGCCCTGGAAGAAACCAGTCCTGCTGACACCTTCATCTTGGATTTCTAGCCTTTGGGACTTTGAGAACACAAATGTGTGTGGTTGAAGCCCCCAGGCCTGTGGTACTTGGTTATGGCAGCCTTAGACTAGTATAGAATGTGTGTGCTTCTGTGTGGGCAGGGGTGGTGTGTGTGTGTGTGTGTGTGTGTGTGTGTGCGCGCACATGCACATGTAAGTAGAAACAAGAGAGAGTGGTAGAGCCTGTTAAAGTTTTGAGTGAGTATGTCCTGGCTAAAAGGAAAAGGCACTCTTCAGCTCCTGCTGATTGTTCCCGGATCCGTGTGGGGATATTAGCTCTTTGTTACCAGATGTTCTAAGTTTTTAAGAGAAGCTAGACTTTTAAAATGTGAAATTTCCCAGTTTTCAAGATATTATGTGGGCAAACAAAACACGTCTGTGGGCTGAATTTGACCTCAGACCACCAGTTTTGACCAGTGACCTTATGTCTGAGGAAAACAACTGAGGAGTGACCTCATAAGGCAGGGTGGGACTACAGAGCACACACAAAGAGACAGAATCCTGGTGAGGCTCCAGGACACCTGGCTGACTTTCATAGCTAGACTCTCTTGCTGTTAGACCTGGAGCCAGATCTTAGTTCCCAGTCTTGTCAGATGAGGAGACTGAGCTCCTCTCTGCCAGCAAAGGAGATTGGAAATTTCAAGTCTGAGTGCCATACTCTGTAAACACCAGAGAATTATGGCCAAGATAATTACTTTCTGCTTGGTTATTTCCAAGAATAAGTGCCTGATCTTCTAAAGCCATGGAGAAAGAGACTGAATGTAATTAAGGATTTAAATGCACAGAAATAGATAAAATAGCCCCATTTCTTAGAAAAAGCTGCTCAAACTGGAAGAAAAAGGAGAAGAAAGCAGAGGAGTTGCTCCAAATGAAAGTCATTAAAAATATTGGCAAAGGAGGGTGAGAACCTCACCATTTCATCATCAAAATTATCTTGGTCTCTTTTGCTTTGCTTTGGAATGGTCACTGCAAGGTTTTCTTGGCTTCTTTTTAGTCAGCATTTTAAGGACAAAGTATGTAGACATGGACTAATAAAAGAGTTATTGAGCCCTTACCATGTGCCAGGGACTTTACACATACAGGCATTTCTGCTGTAACACAAAGTAACACTTCCCAGAAAAGTTTGTCTTCTGCAAAACTCAGTATAAAAAGAGGATTTATGGGGAAAATAGGACTAAAGCAGACCTTTCAAATCTCTTGCAACTCTGATAAACCAAAACAATCACTGAGGAGGTCACTTGGACCACCTTGGCTGCGGCTGAGGGGCTAGAAGCTGCTACAAGGATATTACAATTCCTAAGAACAATAGAGATGGGAAACTGGTTAAGTCTTGAACAGGCCTGATAGGCATGGGATGAGATAGGGAAATGTAAATGAGCTCTGAGTCCGTGGGGCTATTCAGATGGGCCCAGGAGGTAGGACAACCTCACCAGAACTAAGAGCCCCTGAGGCTGGGGTGTGCCTACTGGAGAACTGAGAGCCAGTTTTAAAATGAGCACCTGAATGCAGGTGCTCATTTAAAAATTTCCCTGGATGGGGACGCCTGGGTGGCTCAGTTGGTTGGACAACTGCCTTCGGCTCAGGGCGTGATCCTGGAGTCCCGGGATCGAGTCCCACATCAGGCTCCCAGCTCCATGGGGAGTCTGCTTCGCTCTCTGACCTTCTCCTCGCTCATGCTCTCTCTCACTGTCTCTCTCTCTCAAAATAAATAAATAAAATCTTAAAAAAAAAAAAAATTTCCCTGGATGTAGCAGAATCATTGCTGCTAATGAGGTGTGTGTATTGGGGGGGCGGGGGGCTCAGCCCTTTTCAGTTCCCACTGGAGGTTATGGCTCTTCTCCTGCTCTTTCAGCTCCTCCTCCTTAGGAAAGCCCACCTGTGATATGGTGACAACCCACATGCAGTTTTCACATTGCAATGGGAAATCTTAATGCGCAATTATGGGCAGTTTTCACATTAGAGGGACACCCTTCCTCAATGACCGATCACTGATGGGGGGGATTCATGCTACAGAAACACGTAGGGGAGGAACAGGATGGATCACCTCAGTTACTTCTCCCAACTCTAGGAGGGGCAGCAGCAGGGGTTCCCACATTCCCATGCATCAGAATTACTTGGAGGGCTTGTTCAAACAGATGGCTGGGTTTTATCCCCAGGGTTCTCCTGATCCAGTATATCTCGGGTGGAACCTGAGAACTTGTGTTTCTAAGAAGATCCCAGGTCATACTGATGTTGCTGGCCTGGGAGCTACATCTGAGATCCACTCAACTAGACGAAATGATTAATTGGCAAGATTTTGTGACTACCCAAGATTTCTGCAAGAGTGAACCAAAGTGAGGGGGATGGCTAAATCTTGGGGCTAGTGAGACTAGTATGCTAGAGAAATTGACCTTCGATGACCTATGAACACTTAAGGATGTGCTGGGGTTGATTTTTGTACTTAGCAGGCAGGCTGGGAGCTCAGTCAGTGGGGAGGGGTTTGTAGTTGGTAGCTGCTCTGCATTGGTGGGGAGACCTGAGTCTATACCTCCACCTGAGGACATGCTGTGTGGTCTCCTCTTTTGTTAAGACACCTCCCAAAATTTTGGTGTCACTTGCTATTTAAGAACTTCTATCTATTGCCATGTTTGCTTGTATGACCAAGTCACCAAGGAAATAAACAGGATATCCGTGTTTGCCACAAAAAAAAAAAAAAAAAAAAGAACTTCTACCTGTGTGTCTGTTACAGTCCCACCACCCCATGTATAACATTTCTGCTAAGGCTGCCAACAGGAAACAGCCTAGGATTCAAACCCAGACACTCTTATTCCAGCATCCATGTCCATTTCCATCGGGCTGCATTGCTCCCTAGAATGTTTCCTGATGGGAGCCAAGATGTGTGGGGGTGTCTACCTGGGACTTGCTTATGTTCCTGTTTGCTGTGGCTGGTTTCAGGGATATCCAAGACAAGGTCTTGAAGTTGTGGCTGAACAACTCCAAGTGGGAGAGCCACTCTGAAGCACTATCCAATCCCTTAATAATAGACTTTGCTTGCTTTGTTTTTGGGGCTTTACAATTTGCAGGGCAAAGGTGTTGTGGTATGATCATAGAAATGAGAATTTCATCTATTCTCATTATGAAAAACTCCCAACTGCAGGAAGTCACAGTTGATTACTATATTAGGGTTGTGAGGTTTTCCTGAATTAAAAATGGGGAAAATGTGTTGATCATTATTAAATGCCTCTAAATATTTCAGGAGATGTTCCCCTATCCAGAGAACATGACATGACAGAAGGAGCTTTGGAGTGAGGCAAAGCGGAATTCAGTCCACGCTCTGTTATTTACTGATTGTGTGACATTGGGGGAAGTTATGAGTCTAGTCAAAGCCTCTGTTCCCTCTTCTATTAAACCTTCAGTAGGTTATCATGAGGACAAAATTGCCACCAGTAATGCAGATACACTTCTGATATCCAGAAGGCATAGACTAGCTCCCTCTTTGGATTCCCTGTGGTATCACAGCGGATCCAAATGCCTCCTATCAAATGTGTTGCATTCAACCTTGCTCCTGCCTTTTTTTTTTTTTTTTAAAGATTTTATTTATTTATCTGACAGAGATACCACAAGTAGGCAGAGAGGCAGGCAGAGAGAGAGAGGAGGAAGCAGGCTCCCTGCTGAGCAGAGAGCCCAATGCAGGGCTTGCTCCCAGGACCCTGAGATCATGACCCTAGTGGAAGGCAGAGACTTTAACCCACTGAGCCACCCAGGCGCCCCCTAACACCTGCTCTTTAAGGGCCAGGCAGCAATGCCATCTCAAGAAGACAGAAGTGGATACCTGCTGGAAATGGTCTTGGCTGAGATGTCTGGTTCAAAGCAGCATGAAGCTACAAGTTTTCCCTAAGTTTGTACTAAGATATAAACAAAGACATGGAAAAAAAGATAAACAAACAACAACACTGAAAAGATAACATTGGAACCACCAAATTCCAGAATTTTGAAGGAACTGAAGATAATTACAAGGCAGATGGAGATGACCAAGAATAACCAGTATCACTTACAGCTTATGTCATAGGTCTACTTTACCTCCATGATGTGGAGCTGTGGTACATCTATCCAACAGAAAACTTCCCAGTGCTATGGGGGACAGAGTGCCTCTCTTTCTGTTTCTCCTTCTTCTCCCACTACCACCTGTCCCTCTGCCTCTTGTCCCCACTGAGGTTTCCATCTTGTTATAATTTAGGCCAATACCCCATATTTCAGAAAAGCAGCATTCAGGAAATAATGGCATGTTGGCAAAGGTCCAAGACCTGTAGAAGACATACTCTAAGGTGACCCCCAAAGAGTCATCCTTTGAACAATCCTGTCCCCTTGAGTACAGGCAATACCCGCAACTAGCTCTAGCCAACAGAGTACAGTAAAGGTGAAGGAGGTCACATTTTTGATGATCGTACAAAGGGCAGGTTTCCTGTTGGCTTTGGAAAGGAAGTTGCCATGTTGTGGGAAAGCCTGACAGGGGCCAGGAAGGACCTGCGGAGTAGCCCCCAGCAGACAACCATTGAGAAAGCCAGGCCTCTGTCCCACAGCCGCTCTGAGCCCAATGCAGCCCACAGCCCTGTGAGCTTGGAAGAGGCCCCGAGATCCAGAAAGAAACGCAGCCCACTGACACCCTGATTCCAGCCTTGTGAGACCCTGATATAGGATATAGGTCAGCTAGGCCCAGACTCCAACCCGTGGAAATTGTGAATAAATGTTTTAAGTTGCTAAGTTTGTGGTGGTTCTGTACTGAAAGAGTAATAGAGGGAGTTACAGTGTATGAAGTAGGCATTGTGTGGGGAAGAAAGAAAAGATCTGGGAGCAGAGTATTCTGGGAATTAGAGTGACTAATTGGGTCATCAGAAACCAGGAGCCAGATAGTGGAGGTCAGAGAAAGGTGTCACCTCAAGAAGACTGAGGTAAAGTCTGTGGGAAGTGGAACTTTGCCTGGGAGCTGTAAATATGAAAACCTGTCTTACAACTGATAAGGAGATTCAATTACAGTGCCTGTGACCGGACATGGGGGGAGGGAAAGAAAAATCAACTTTTCAAAAACCTACCAGGAAATATCCAGGAGCCATAAGAAGAAATTTATGAAGTCTTAATGGGAAACTAAAAGAAGACTTTCCACTGAAAATATTAAGTTCTATAAATTAATCTGTAAATTTTATGTAATTTCAATAAAAAATTTTTAAAAGATTTTATTTATTTGACAGAGAGAGACAGTGAGAGAGGGAATACAAGCAGGGGAAGTGGGAAAGGGAGAAGCAGGCTTCCCGCTGGGCAGGGAGCCTGATGCAGGGGTTTGATCCCAGGACCTTGGGACCGTGACCTGAGCCAAAGACAGATGCTTAATGACTGAGCCATGCAGGCGTCCCAATTTCAAAGAAAATCTTAATTGAAACATTCAGATTTTAACAAATAATTCTAAGTTTTTCAGAAGAACCACCAGAGCAGTTAATATACTTTTGGAAAAGAAGAATGAGGGGTATCTTGTCTTATTAGAAAATAAAACATCTTGAAACTATAATAATTGTAATTATATAGCATTAGTTTACCAATAGACAGGCAGATGATGGAACAGAAGAGAAGTCCAGAAGAGATTCAAGGCTAAGTATGTTTGGTTTTAGTCTAGGAGAAACATTGTTTCTAGTCATTGGGGAAAGGCAGAATAGTTTATAAATGCTGTTGGGAAAAATGACCAACCCACTGAGACAAACTATATCACCACCTCCTACCTGTCTCACACAAAAATTAGGATTAATTCACATTTAATTGTGGAAGATGAAAATTTTGGGGTGTCTGGGTGGCTCACTCAGTTGAGTGCCTAGACTCTTGATTTTGGTTCAGGTCCTGGTCTCTGGATTGTGAGACTGAGACCTGCCTTGGGCTCCATATTGGGTGTGGAGCCTACTTGGGAATCTCCTCTCTTCCCCACTCCTTCTACTCCTCCCCGCCTCTAAAAAGATGAAAATTTATAGGTTAAATAAAACATAGGTGAGTATTCTGTGTGTCTTTGGGGATAGAAAAGGCATTTCCAAGTGTGATATCAAAGCTAAGAATCATAAAAGAAAGGACTGTTACATTTGATCACATAAACAAGGGTAAGTTCCGTATGGTGTGAGAGTATACAAGAAAAACTTGAAAAGCAAACAAATGGGGGAAAAATATATGTAACATAAATGCCAGGTATTAAAGTTTGAGCTTTTATAGATTAGAAAAAGAAAAGCCCATTGAAAAAGTGGGGCAAAGCTGTAAAGAGGCAACCACAAAACATACCAGCCTTGTTTGCTTTGCCCCACATGACCTTTTTCTTTCAGAAATCTCCATTTCTAAGGCTTCCAGGGGCATTGATGTTGGGGGTACCACAGTGCTGGCCAGTGTGACATGTTTTTGGGGAGATGTATAATACTAATCATCTACCCAAGTTCTTTTTCTTCCACAGTACCCAGGAATTTCCAGTAAGTGATCTGGCCTTCCTTATATTCAATAATATCACTAAGAAGAGATTTTATGCCGGTCTACAATTTCACTCTGAAGAATGCATTACTAAAGCCTGTTTTATTAAAATTATTTTTCAAACTGAGTATGGCTTTATTTGTTTATCATTGTGAAAGAAGTTCATGCTTCTTGTGACAACATTCACGCTATTCAGAAGCAAGTCAAGACAGTAAAAAAAACCTTGTCATCCAAAGATAACTTGTGTTTTCTCCATGTGTGGATGCATGAATGCCCATACATTCACACAAGCATGTGTTGATTTTTTTTTTTTTTTTTTTTTTTTACACAAAAGTGAGATCATGCTTTTTCCCAGTTCAACAACAGATCATGGACATCTTCCCATGTTAATAAATGTAGATGTACCTCATTTTAAATGGATGCATATCATTCTTCAAAATGCGCTATAATTAATTTAACCAGTCTCCTACTGATAAATTAAGATTGTCCTTTACCATTATAAAGAACTCTAATTGATTCCTTATGCAGATATTTGGCCATGGGTCTGATTCTTTCCTAAGAATGAATTCCTAGAACAGAGATAATTAGTCAGCTGTCCTAAGGGAAGAAAGAGCCAGACAAGATGATCTGATGTAATAACAAGCTAGAATATTTGGGGAAGAGAAAAGATGGTGAGTTTATCACAGTCACTATCACTTGAGTCCATGCCCAGCCCAGCCCTATGGATACATATTTGGGTTCCAGGAGAGAGAAGCTCCAAGTAGTTCTTTTTCTAAACCTTCCAACAGTGGGTTCAAGGGGAGGAGAAGAGAGCGAGCTGCTTCCCCCTGCTCAGCTTCAGGCTGAAATGTAGCACCGTGGCAATCTGACCTGGGGGCACCCCCAAAGGAACTGAACTTGTCTGTATGCACGTGTGAGAACCTTACTGACACTGCCACAAATATAGAGCAGGGACATTTTCGGGGGCTGGTATGGGCAGGGGCCAGGGAGGTGTGAGTCATTAGTATTGCCTGATCCTATCTATACCCAGTGGCAGGAAAGACAAGGAGAAACCTGTGGGGGTGAACCAACTGTGTGTGAATACCTCAAAAATACTGAAGATATACTTTTTAAAAGCACATACATATGCCTTG
Source organism: Neogale vison (assembly GCF_020171115.1). NCBI lineage: Eukaryota > Metazoa > Chordata > Mammalia > Carnivora > Mustelidae > Neogale > Neogale vison. The sequence goes on from NC_058091.1 coordinate 216,278,318, forward strand.
CCCTGTCTGTAGTTTTATAGTCTATGAATAGTACCTTGGGGCTTGTTCTTTCCCACCTGCTGTGTACTCGGAGCGAGGTTAAGGTCTCTTGGAGTCTACTGGCAGCCATTTTTGCCAACTCAGCCATATAGGATTTAAGGTTTTTTACCTCTTTATTTGAAATCCAAGGAGACTGGTTCTCTCAAGTGAAGGCTTTAAGTACTGATAATTATACAGATATCATGTCTTTTATCAGCATCCCCATTTCTTGGAGGAGTGCCTTCCCATATGTCAAGTAAGTATCTAACAATGAGGAGCAACCACAACTCCACAGTAGGAGAATGCGGCTGGCAGTGTTTGTTGTCACACAACACCCATCCTCCTCCCAGTCCACTCCTTCTGTACTGAAAGAAGGCCAGTTTATACAGGAGCTAGCTAGAGACCCATTGGTTCAGCCCTTTTCCCAGCCCCAAAATATAAGTCATGATTAGTAAAACCAGTCACAATAATATCACTTTGCTTGGCCTTTGGTTGGTTGAAGGATGGCATGTGATTCTATTTTGACTAGTGAGATGTAAGAGGAAGTCTACTGAAGTAAGCTTAGTTTTCCAAATGAAAAGATGAAGTTTCCTTAAGAAGAGGTTTTTCTGGGGTGCCTGGGTGGCTCAGTGGGTTAAATAAAGCCTCTGCCTTCGGCTCAGGTCATGCCTTCGGCTCAGGCTCTCTGCTCATCGGGGAGCATGCTTCCCTTCCTCTCTCTTTCTGCCTGCCTCTCTGCCTACTTGTGATCTCTATCTGTCAAATAAATAAGTAAAATCTTTAAAAAAAAAAAAAAAAAGGTTTTTCTGGTAGCCTTCTACTTTCTCATGATGGGGAGGGGAATGCCTTGAAGAGCAAGGACCACGAAATACAGATGCTAAGAGGACAGATAAGCAAAACAGAGAGTGTTGTTAAGTCAGCCTATGTTTTAAGGCTATGCTAAGTTTGGTTTTTTGTCACACCACCAAAAGCATTCTTAAGTGGTACATGGAATAAGTAAAACAAGAGTGACTCGATTATCTGGAAGCATGAACTCTGGAGCCAGATTGCCTGGATTCAAGCTCTAGTTTTGTAACTTTGGCTGAGTGAAACCTTCTCTACCTCAGTTTCTCTATTTGTAAGATAGAAATAATAATAGTGCCTACTTTAAAGATTGTGTGGCATAGTCCAGAAGTAACAAGACAGCAGCTTGACTTTTTTGTGGGATCAACACATAGGTGTTCAGAGTCAGAAAATTGAGCCTAGATTATTTTTTTTTTTTGAGCCTAGATTATTTTTAATAAAAGAAGGCAAAAATCTCTGGTAACACATCATTTTCAGTAAACACATTGAGAAATGGGTTGTCAATTTTTTTCGGCTCCTCTCATATTTATCATGGCCAAAGGTAAAATCGTTTATCTCTGGGATGGTCTAGAATGAATGTCATAAAAAACAAAAAGCAGAGTTATTCCACATATGTCTTGACCTTAATTTGTTCTAAAAAGTGGAGACTTTTAGAGCTATAGTTCTGAACAATGTCATATTTAAGTGACCACCTTTTTTCTCAGTATGGTATTCCTTCTTAAGTTTCTATTTTTTTCTTCCGAAGTTTACTTCTCCAACAGTTTGCATTTTTCTGTCTTTGTTTCTTCTGAATCTTTTAAGAGATTCTCTTTTAACATTCATCAACAAACAACTTATGTTAATGAGGTGTCATGAGAATTGCAAAGGAAGCAGGGAGACAGTCTTTGCTGTCCTACTGTTTTTAGTTTTGTACATCAGGACATGAGATCATCTGATGTTCTGCCTTTACAGGTCAGTTTATTAAGCATGAGGCATTGGACAATCATATATTGGTTGACCAAAATTCAGAGGTCTTTCCATGCTGTTTCTGATGAGCGGGTATGTACTTGAAGGGAACAAGGCAAAGACCTATTTGAATTTGGTGCTCATGAATACATTTGGAATAGTCTCTTATGAGGTGTCCAGGCTTTTGACTCCTAACTCCTTTTTGACTCCTTTTTGCTTATGGCCAAAGAGTGTTAAGAGGTAAATCCAGTATCTTCTCTGGGATTGTCTCCTTTCTGACACAAAGAAGAAAGGTAGTTCTGGGTTTTGGCACAGTGGTAGTGAGCAACCATGGGCCAACTTCTTCAGCTACTAATCACAGCTTGGATATTATCTGCCTCAGGCAGCAACAAGGGTTCATGAAGACCCCGTGTGGTGCTTGCCTTTGGGTTCAAAACTCCTATTATACTGAGGCTCTGAATATGGACTTCAATCTTACACTTCTGCTTGAGGTAACAAAACATTCACGGTAGCATACCATTTAGATTCAGGGCTCTGTTCTGCTTTCTAATTCCATAATGCTCTGATGACTCAGGAAACAATCCTTCCGGTGAGCCAATATTAGGTATCCTACCTCCTGGCAACAGAGGCCCAAGTATCTGATGAATCAGGGAAGAAGAATTGAAATACAGTTAAGGCACCCCAGTTTTAAATCCAACAATCTGAAATGAGATATTCATAAATAGACTCATAGCAGGTCAGAATCAGAAGGTAATTCAGTGATCCCTTTGGCCAATTGTTCTCGAACTTCAGCAGCTCCTGGGATCACTTGGAAGGCCTGTCAAAACACAGGTGAACTCAGTTCGCCTGGGGTGGGGCCAAAGAATTTGCATTGCTAACAAGTTTCCAGGTGAGGTTGATACTACCCATCCCCTGTACCACACCTTGAGAACCACTAATTTAGACAACTCCCGCCCTTCATAATGAAGAAGATTGGAATGGAGAAATTGGTAGAGTGTCTGAAGCAATTGAGGAAGTGCGGGAACTAAAACCAAAATAATTTCTTTTGAGTTCAGTTACTTGTTGTTTTTCCCATTTCACCATTAATGCCACAAATTAACTGTATCCTCAATAATAATTATTTGCTTGGGTACAACGGGACATTAGAGCACACCAGTCTTGGCTTTCCCACTAGGTGATGATTGACTGGGAAGTCATGTAACCTCTTTATTGTCTCAGTTTCTGTAAAATGCGATAATAGTATTAGAACTGTAGGAGCTGCCTGTAGAACGGTTGAAAAGATTAAAATATACTTTATGAAATCTTTAGAGTCAGGCCTTGGAAACTGCCATCATCACTATTATTAAATACTAGTTATTTCAAGTCAGTTGGAAAATATTTTATATTACCAAAGTTTGACTTTCTCTAATCAAACTCGTGGTACAGGAACAGAAAAGCTTCAGAATGTGGCTAATTCTAAAGCTGGCAATTTAAAATTATTAGATTTCAGGTTTTAGGTCTACCTAGAGCATCTACTCTATCCCTCTCTTCCTACGTGGGGAATGGAAAAGTTAGAGAAAAATAAAGTGAATTGTCTAAGCTTTTAGACCTTATTACCAACACTGACGGTTCTAGAACTCACTTTAATTCATTACTTCCTTGATCTGTGCAGTGGTTTTCAATGTAGCATTCTAGTGTCCACTTACAGATTTGTCTTATTGCCAGGAATGCAGCTGAATCAGAGTTGATGATGGACTACCACGCCAATCTCATTTTTTCTTTGTTCTGCATGGGTTTTTCCTAAACCCTTTTTGATGGTTCCTGCATGCAGTAGAATGGGAAGACTTTGTTTCCATTAAGTTCTGAATATACTCAAAAGAATACTTGAACTTACCCCAGTTACTCTACACTTTCTTCCCTGTCTTCCTTGTGTTGAGGTGAGTCAAAGCCATGGAAATCAAGTATTACTCAGCTTAAAAACAGGGACTCATTTAAAGTATCTAAATTGCAATTTGGACAGCAAAAGGTTAATAGTGTATAGAAAAAAATTCCAGCAGTCCACAAATCTAAGCATAATTATGTATGAACATGAGGCTTTTATTGCTGTCAAAATTAATCACTTTTCAACTTCCAGCTGTTAAAACCCTTCTGGCAGCTCTCCAAGCAATTCCCCTACAGTTACTTTTCCTTCAATTAAATTCTGGTGCAGTTCACAGGCTCCTGTTACATAAGCAGCAATTTAAAAATGGACTTCTTGGGGTTTTCCTTTTTTTTCTTTGCTTGGAACTAGAAAATGACAGAAAGTGAAGCTTGCTTCTCTCACTCTTTCAGTTCAACTTGCACTTAAGCTTCAAGCCTCCCAAACAAGCAATATGGGATTAAAGTATTAGTGTTTATTATAAAGCACTTTGTGTGTGCAGTGATTTGTAATAATTTTTATTAGCCATTTCTCTCAACTGTCCTCTGAGGTAAGTGAACGCTGTCGTGTTGGTGTTCTGCAATCCCACCCACTTGTCTTTCCCCACCTCAGAAACTTGGCAGGAAATGTGGTTAGGAGATTTTCAGTGGTAGGGTCAGTTCCTATGTTAGGTTACTGCTGGTATCTAGAATGGTACTTACACTTGCCCCTCCTGGCAGTGTAGAAGTTTGTTGTGGTGGGACTAATCCTGGAAAAGAGAAGCCGTCTGAAGTGTCTGAAGCTGCCCGGCATTCTGGAGGCTTCTGAGGCACACTGTACCCCCTGATTCCGGAAGCAGCTGCAGTGACATTCAGATATGGTCCCATTAAGCTAGATTTTGGTTTATGAATGGAAAGGAGTGCACATCTTTGCATTTGCATGGCACAGAACTGAGGGCTTGCACACATGGATCTTGTATTGGAATTGCGCTTTTTCCACTTTTCCTTACTGGAATTCCCAAAGAATGGTCCTTTGTATCCTTTTGAAGAGCCCTCCAGGGATGAATGAGGACTGAAGCTTTGCTCTGCGGGGATTGGAGATTCTGATCACTCTCACCTTCCCTGTGACACCAAGGCACATGCCCTTCAACATTTGAGTTCATTTAGGGAGTTCCATTTCCCTGGCTTGTCTCTCTCAATTCCCTCCAATGGTGCCTGCTGCCTTTGAGTCTGGGGAGGAAAGCGCCTTCCTTGGTCTCTCTGGTGGATCTTCATGCCTCCTTCCCTACTCATGCTGTATCATGTTATGTGTTAATACTGTAATGAGCAGATATCTCCAGTTTGCAGCCTCTAACTTCTGCTCTTCTCCCCTACTTTCATGCAAAATTCACATTTCCAGATGCTGATTGCTTCTTGAGCTTTTCTACCTGAGACTAGCAGCTGGCACAAGATTGGAGACTGTGCAGGGTGTCCAGAGAGGTCTATGTGGCAGAGATAAGTGTATGGAGGTCTTGGATACCAAAGAAAAATAAGAATGCAGCAAACACCTTGCAGTGCTTATCCGTTTAATCATGAATATACAGTTCTGTGCTACTCTGTATCATGTGGTTGGAGAAACTGTGTGCAGAGAAAATCTTCATTCTGTTATCATGCATACTTTCAAGTGGCTTGTCATTACAAACTTGCATTTTGACAGCTTGAGCCAGTCATGGGTTAGGACATTGAGCAAGATTCCTTATCCAAATAGAAGCCTTGCTGGCTGGTGGCCTGGGGAGTCATCTATGCAACCTTACTGTAGCACTATTACCCTGAGGTTACCCTCGTTGAGGATAGCTGCTGGTCAAACCCTATCCATGCTCAAGGAAATGGCTCCAGGCCCTGGGCACCTTGGCAGGAAACTAGAGAAGGGACATATTCATTGAGAAGTAATCAGAGTCTTTGCATTGCAGTGAAAAATCTGTCAATCCCTTCCTCATTCCTTCATAAGTTAATTACCTGGTTAGTTTGCTGTACTATAACTGAGTTGATTTACTCCAGTCAGGGTAATTTTGACCAATCTTCCTGAGCTTGACTTGAAGGGCTAGAGTGGACCTAATCAGGATTCAGACCAGCTCTGACTTGACACCCAGAGGTTAAGACTCTTCCATTGGGAAGCTGCCAAGGTGTCCTAGAGACAAGACAGAAGTCATGTTGAAAGAGCCAAGGCCAGGAAGCACTGCTCATGAAGTTTTGCCCTTCTCTTTAGGGTTAATGTACCTGCTCTTTGTAGGGCATTTCCTAAAAACTTCCACATGCATAGTTTTTGTTAATTGACTTACAGAACATATGCATGTGTATCATTTCCAATGTAAATACTTTGTATTTAATTTTTAGTTTGATATTCCATGGGTTATTTGGCCAGACTTGGTGTCCCCTAGATCTTTAGATTCCATGACTCTGACTCTAAACATCTCACCAAATTCTACCCAGTGGTAATTAAAAACAAATACATATGCAATCAACAAGTTGGGGAGAAAAAGTTCTGTTTGGAGTTAGAGTTGTTTGCATTTGGCAAAATACAGTTACACTAATTTATATTGCCTTATTCCATCTGCTTTCTGGTTTAAAATGTCCTGGATTGCTTCAGACTCTGTATATGCAATTTTTTCCATTTACAAAATTTTCCTGCCTAATCCATTTTATTTTCTGAGAGTTTTTAAAAAATGATATTGGTTAGCTTCAAATTTGCAGAGTTCTGTTTTATGTGATTGGATTCTTGATGTTTTAAATGGGTGACAAAGCCTAAAGATGTCACCAGGGGAAACTTTTAGAGCTAAAACGTTTGTGCCAGGCACTCAGTGCCAAGTTATGCCAACCAAATGGATGGCTTGGAGCAGCTGATCTTTGTAGAGGCAGAACTCATGCATTCAAGTTCTTCTAATGCCTACAACTTTGTATCCCCACTCTGGTTGTGCTTAAATGCGTGCTGCCTACGGACCTTTGTGGAACTGCTCCCCACCCCCCACCCCCACACATACACTCATCGAGGCATGAATGTTTACAAGTTTTTTCCTTACTACCCAATTCTGGAAAAGGACGAGAAATGAGTAAAATGTTGTAGATCACAGGAAGACAGACAGTACTTCATTAAAAAGTTGTGTTTGATGTCTTCATACTGCTTCACAATGCAAGTGACAGAAATGTCAGATTCTGGGCTTGGGGAGGAAATGGTGGTGAGAGGATGGTAGTTGCGTATCAGAATTTGGCACTTCTGTCCATTTATTGCCAGCAGTTATGCTTACCCACTTCTGTTTGCAACACTGGGGACAGAAGGTAAGGATGGGAACCCCAGAGTCAAGGGACTCATCAGTTCCAGCCTTACTGCCCAAGTTTCAGGTAATAAGGTAAATAGGGTTGTTTTTAAGACAAGTTGGCTAACTCTTTTCATGGTAGTAGGCATTGTTTAAAAGAAACAATGTGAAGTTGTTTTGTCTAGAAACATGAGAAAGGATTTTGTTTTGCCTCTTGGAGCATAGGACACCATTATTTACTTTTTATCCTATAAAACTGCCTTCAATGAATGACTTCCATCTGAATTCTACAGTCTTTGGCTACATAATTTTCATAGGGGTTATCTCATTCAATACTTGACTACTCCTTTGTGCCAGACTTAATTGGAATGCAAAGGAAGGTGTGACTAGTTTATTGATGTGGGCATGTCAATTAAGAGAAAAGTAATCAGAGTCATAAGGCCAGTTGGTGGCAAAGTGTGTGGTAGAGCCAAAATCTCCAGACTCCCACTATAGTACCCTTTCTATTTCCTGTTGGTGTTGTTCACAAAGACAACTCCAACTGTGGTCAATGTAGGAGGTACACAGAGCTTTCCTAGGGAGACACTCATGTGTAGCTCATTCCTCAGTTCATCAGAACAGCCTCCATTTGCAACAGCAGGTCGTGACAGGCTATTCTCACCTTGTCTTTTGGGGTTTCTGGGTTATCCACAGCCTTTGCTAAAAAGGAGCCTGTCCATGAGCTATTTCTGGAGCTTTATACTAGTCTGCCAGTGGCACTCAGGTTCCGGAGCTATCTGGCTACTTGGAGGTGCAAGAAGCCGTTCTCCCAGGAACATGGGGAGGGGGTATTTGGCTTTGCCTCGTGCACCTGCCCTGACACTCCGCTCTAGATGCTGCTGCTCCCCAGCTCAGCTCTCGTGGGGGAGTTCGGGGATTGACATTGCTCCTCCACTGATCGTTTGGCTTTATTCAGCAGCTTTTGGTGTCACTTTCTTACTTCTGACAATTTGAAAGTTTCAGAGGAGGCTGGTTTAACTGGTCAAGGGTGACTATGGAAGAGCTCAGTTTTGCTCACGGGTAAAAACAGGGTGGCTTCTTTGCTTGTGACTGGTGAGGAGATTGCGGCTGGCTTGATGCTACAACTACTCAGACGATGTGCTGGCTTTCTTAAAGGTGCAAAGATAGATACCATCATTAGTTTTTAGGCCACGTGTACATTTTATTCTTCCCTGCTTTCCAATTGCCAGAGCTTAATAAGAACGTCTAATTGCCAGAGCTTAGTAAGAACATCCAAGGACATATATTCTTTTCTTGCAATTAGAGCTGGTTAATTGACATACACACCTTTCTGGAAAGAGCTCATCTCGGTTTTTAGAAAGGTGACCTGGTTCTCCGCTCAGGTAGCGGATCACCTTTGTTCCTTCTGTGTATTTCCCAAGCTCCAGGCAGAACTGGCAGACAGGTAGGACTTGTCTTCAGCTCTGTTCAATCTCCACTTCAGAGCCTTCTCCATGCTCTAGATTCTCCTCCTCCACTATGGGCACAAGGCCTCCCACCTGCTCACTAGTATTGCTGTGTAGCCCCAGCTTAGTCTGCCTCGGATAGCATCTCTGGGTTATTACTGGACTTACTACCCCTTGCAAATCACCCGACTCTGTCTCTTGGAAGCCCTTCCCTTTCTGTTAATGACAAACAATAACCTCCCTTAAAAAAAAGAGCCATTATCATTATTACTATCATCACAACCCCATCACTATTCCCCCCTAACATGGATAGAGCACTTAGTCTTTGCCAAGCCCTGGAGACACATAAGAAGATTAAAAGGACTTCTGCCCTGGGAGAAATTTATGGTCTGATGGTAGAAATGTAAATGTTATTGATAACTCAGATTCCTGTCTTACTTCTAGAATACAACACTTCTGCATTCCCATGGGGGAAATTATAGAATATGATTACTTAATCCAATGGTACTTTTGGTAAGCCCACAGGATATTCAGAAGAGGCAGGAACCCTTAAAATCACAGGACATCAATGGGGGTCTACGAAGGCCTGCCTTCTGCCTCTTCTCTCTTGCACCTCTTTAGCTGAAGACCTGTAGTCTTGAGAGACTATAAACCACATGAAATTAGCCTGTGAGCAGACTGGTCGGTTGTCTGGGAGATTCCATGGGTGCTGCTGGGGCTCATTCTCAGTTAACTTTTTTGAGCCCAGAGCACAGCAGAAGTGATGTACAGGACTGTCAGACCAGAGCTCCCGCCAAAGAGAGGCAGGATACAACAAGACACCAAAGAGCAAGTCTTCCTGTGTCTGTAACATTTCCAGCTGGAAAACAAATCAGAGCCACACATTCCAGCTATGTGCTTAAGAAACACTGAAATATCCAAGTAGTAATCATCTAAGTATGCTAACTGCGGCTCAAAATAATTCTGGGGTTGCCAGTGCCGTGTGCCTTGTAGGCTTCCAATTAACTCTGCTTATTTCTTTTTTTTTCTGCCAGGGCCAATTATTGGGGAAATTTAGCCTTTCTACCTCCCATCACCACCCCCAGCCCTTCAGAGAAAGGTTGTTACACACCAGGATGTCTGACCATTACATTAAGTCATTAAGCCATTAAAATGGAGACACTGGAAGAGTTTAGCTCTTGAAACATGGATTAAAGACTTCAAGTTTATGAATGTAGAATTTCAGTTAGTGTTTAAGAGTTAGAAAAAACCCAAGAGCAGGGTGACCCTGCATGAAACTAAGATGCCCATTGTCTAAGAGCAATTATCAGGATTGCCTCTTTTCTCTCAGACATGCTCAGTTTGGACCATAAGTGGTTATTTTGCCCAAAATGTTATCCAGTCCAACTTTCACTTTGGTTCAAGTTTGATGTAGAAATTACTTTTTTGCTGTTTGCTTTTTCCAGGCAAGTGGTCTTCTGTTTGCTGTTCACATTGCTATTGTTGGAGGACTCACTACTTTGCACAGAATCTCTGATTTCCAAGGAATTCTTTGTTCTACTTGAAAATCTTCCTTCTCCTAGCCTGCACCGTTTGACTGTTGTTCAACAACACAGAGCAAGTTTCTTTCTTTCACAATTTTTCATGTTGGGTGTATTTTTTATTTTTTAATTTTTTTGGGGGGTGTGTATTTTTTAAAATATGCTTACTTTTTTCAACGTTTGAAATTCCAAAGAGCTTGGCATGATTTTGTACTGATGCATCTTAAAGACAAAAGCAAGGATTTTGTTAGGTTCTATCACAGAACTCCTGGATAGAAACCACACATTTGTTGGGGGCTGGTGGGTAAAAGAAAATTCAGGAGCTATTAATAAAGCAACAATGCCAGCATCCTGTAGTGACAATTTCTTTATAATTTTTATTACTTTCTACAGGTGAATTTATTATTATATGCAGGAGAATGGTTGATATTATTTCCAGGAAACAAGCACAGCATGAAGAAACAAGGCTTTCTTTAAAGGCTATTCTAAGCTAGTGTCAGAAGTAGGGTTCACATACTTTGTTTAAATAATTTAATTCTTTTATGATTGCAAAAATACAGGATGATTATTGCAGATTTAGAAAACTCAAAAAAATAAATACCTAATTGTAATCTTACCTTTAGAAAAATAACAATATTTTTGGTGTATATCCTCTCACTGGTTTTTCTGTGAGTATATGATTGAAAAATAATTTGACAAAAGGAGGAGCATATGGATATTATTTGCTCTGCTGTCTTTATAGGTCTAGGAGAATCCTTTTCCTACATCTTTACATAGGCTTAAAGTCAAGTAATATTTGAAAAATATGCATTTTGCATTTTTCGAAAAGGATTCTTCAGTTGTTAGGTTGTTTTAACTACTTCATGAAAGCTGTAGGATGCAACTACAAGTTGTCTACCTCACTGATTTCCTTACAATAGACTCCTGTAAATAGAAATTCTGCTTAAAGGAGTCTACTAGGGCTGCCATAAGATACCTTGGATTGGGGGGCTTCAACAACAGAGTTGTATTTTCTCACACTTCTGGAGGCAGGAAATCCCAGATCAAAGTGCTGATTGAATCGGTTTCTGGTGGGAGTGCTCTTTTTGGCTTGTAGATGGTAGTGTTTGAGGTGTCCTCACATGACATCTTTCTTCTTCTTATATTGGATTAGGGCCCCACCCTTCTACCCTCATCAAACCTTTGTCACCTCTTCCAAATACAGCTCTCCAAATATAGCCATGCTTGGGTGGTGATGGGGGATGGGGAGGGTGGTTAGGGCTTCAACATGTGCACCTTGGTGGGGGACACGCAATTGAGTCCATACCAAGAATATAAACCCTTTTCATCTTTTTGATCTGTAAATATCAGCTGTAAAGTTGAACCAATGTAGAATGCTGCCAGAAAGGTGGAGAGAGCTTTTGGCCCATTTTTATCAATGCAGAGCTGGATCGATAAAGAATAGCAGTTTGGCGAGGATGCGGAGAAAGGGGAACCCTCCTACACTGTTGATGGGAATGCAAGCTGGTGCAACCACTCTGGAAAACAGCATGGAGGTTCCTCAAAATGTTGAAAATAGAACTACCCTATGACCCAGCAATTGCACCACTGGGTATTTACCCTAAAGATACAAACGTAGTGATCTGAAGGGGCACGTGTACCTGAATGTTTATAGCAGCAATGTCTACAATAGCCAAACTATGAAAAGAACCTAGATGTCCATCAACAGATGAATGGATAAAGAAGATGTGATATATATACACAATGGAATACTATGCAGCCATCAAAAGAAATGAAATCTTGTCATTTGCGACAACGGGGATGGAACTAGAGGGTATCATGCTTAGCGAAATAAGTCAATCGGAGAAAGACAACTATCATATGATCTCCCTGATATGAGGAAGTGGTGATGCAACATGGGGGGTTAAGGGGGTAGGAGAAGAATAAATGAAACAAGATGGGATTGGGAGGGAGACAAACCATAAGTGACTCTTAATCTCACAAAATAAACCGAGGGTTGCTGGGGGGTGGGGGGTTGGGAGAGGGGGGTGGGGTTATGGACATTGGGGAGGGTATGTGCTATGGTGAGTGCTGTGAAGTGTGTAAACCTGGTGAGTCACAGACCTGTACCCCTGGGGATAAAAATACATTATATGTTTATAAAAAAAAAAAAGAAAGAAAGAATAGCAGCTAATGTATGATTAGAGAAGATTTTGCTTTAATTTGGGTTGGATTCTTAAGGTGGAGTTTTTTTTGCATGCTTATATGACATTTGTAGTTCTTGGTGCTCGCTTCGGCAGCACATATTCTAAAACTGTAGTTCTTTCATGGATTCACTCTTCAGACTTTCGGTCATTTATTTACTTAACTTTGCTTATCAATTCGTAGGAAAGATTTATAGAGGGAGAATAAGTGACAACTGATTGTCCTAAGCATTTACTAGGTCCTAGTATTAAGGCCAGGTGCAGGACAGGTGGAATCTCCTTTACAACTCCTAAAAACTCTGTGTTATGGTTTTCAAACCCCACTGTAGAGACAACAACCCCGAGACACGGAGAAACAGAGCAGATTGTCTATAGGAGAGGTCTGCATTCACAGCCTTCATGTTATACCTGCACTTCCAGCTTCCATGTGGCCGTGTTGGGTGGGAGGGGAGAGGAGGGGAGAGGAGGGGAGAGGAGGGGAGAGGAGGGGAGAGGAGGGGAGAGGAGGGGAGAGGAGGGGAAAGGAGAGGAGGGGAGAGGAGAGGAGGGGAAAGGAGAGGAGGGGAAAGGAGAGGAGAGGAGAGGAGGAGAGAAGAGGAGGAGGGGAGAGGAGGAGGGGAGAGGAGGGGAGGGGAGAGGAGGGGAGGGGAGAGGAGGGGAGGGGAGAGGAGAGGAGGGGAGGGGAGGGAGGGGAGGGGAGAGGAGGGGAGGGGAAAGGAGAGGAGGGGAGAGGAGGGGAGAGGAGGGGAGGGGAGGGGAGAGAAGGGGAGAGGAAGGGACTCTTATTTGTGCATGAAATTTATCTTCCTCCTCTGTACATCCCCCTTTTTTGTCTTGACACTCCCCCCCCCTTTTTTGGTCTCAAAGTATGAACACTTTTTTTTTTTTTTGCCTCCCCCTTCCATCCCTACCTTTCCTGTTTTCTGGGAGAGCTTTCCAAATTCATTATACACATTATTGATTTGTGTCTAGTTCACCATCTTTGGTGATGACTTCAGGTGTCCCGTTTGAATCGCACCCTCCAGCTCTCCTGGCTCCCTGCTTCTGGGTCTGTGGTCTCTCTATGTCCCTTCCAGTTGCCTTTTCATCTCCTCATGCTCTTGCAGTTGAGCTGTTGGGCTTTCTGCTCCTGTTTCTAGGAGGCCAGGCATTCTCTGATCCTATTGGAGATGTAAAGCATTTCATAATTTCTTTCGTTGTTAGTGAGTCATTTTCAAAGTCATGTTCCTCTTCTGCAGCTTTAGTGTATTGTTCTCTTTCCCTTGAGCTTTGGCTCTTTTTTCCTAGACCTCCTGTTGAGGTTATACTTTACTAGTCCTTAGATTAGGCAAGTTCCTTCTGGATTTAGGGATTTGCCAACCAATTTTGTGGCTCTGCTGTACAGAAATGGGATCTTCTCACTGTGCTGCTCGGTTTCTCTGACACCCTGAAACCAACGGACTTTGTGAAATGTACAGCTTCAGCCTGCAGTGCTGTACCATGAGCCAGAAAGAAGACTGGGTGAAATCGAGCTTCCAAGTCAGAGCTCCACCCCCAGAAGGCAAAGCAGGTCAGACCTGTCAACTCCCTGCTCATGGTTTCCAGTTCACAGATGGGATCAAAATTTAGGCGGGACTGAATTAGGGGAAGAGAATGCAATGGGGAAGAGATGATTGTTTTTCACTTGTGCACCTTAGAAAGAGTCACTCGCACAGGAGGGAGGCAGTCACCCACTTGTCCTTTTGGCATGCGCCTGGGCCTGTGAGAAAGGGCAGACGGGGGTTGGGGGAAGGACTGGGGCCCACCTCACTTGCTTGGCTGTGTGAAGCTTCACCGCTTGAGGGGGGACAACCAGTCTGGCCACCCCTTGTTCTCATCTACCCTCAGCCACACTGGAGTCCGGGAGATTCTTTCCACATTCAGCAATTCATTTTTCATTTTGGGGCTCTTTCTCAGTTTGATCCTTTAACAGTCCTAGGTCTGTTTAGTGTGAAGCTAGGAGAGGTCGAGGCAGGAACTGCTAGCCAGCGATGTTCTTAACCTGGAAATTCTTCACATTGCAATTTTTTTTGCTCTATTGCCTCCTGGACACTGCAGCTACCGTGTGTTTGCGGCACTCCACAGCACAACTGTTCCAGATACCTCCTTCCCCCACCTAGCAACTGCCATTTTTCTTGCCTGTGTGGTCATTGTACCACCCCCACCATGCATGGTTTGGATCTTCACTATTTGCCATAGTGTTCAGTGGTTCTTGGGCTCCCAGCCACCAGGCTCTCCCCTTTCCCAGCCTTCAAATTACTGTTAAGCACACTTTAGTTGAGGTCAGACTGGGAACTTCTTGGCTTCCCAAGCGGCAAAGTGGCTCCTCATTGTAATGGTCATGAATTCCAGATGTAGCTTGACATTCTAGGTCCTCCATGACCTGTGCTCAATCTGACCGACCCCAACACCTTTACTCCTGTGCCTTTTGCGCTTATTAAACTGGATGGCTCACCATTTCTAAATGCGTTCTGTATTCTTCTGCTCTAACCTCCTATATCATTGCTTCTTGGTTTTCCCACTTTTTTTAGCTGCAATTTTACATATCTTCTAGACCTCTTCTGGACCCTTATTAAAATGCAATCTTTTCTCTATCTGAGCCCACACATCTGGATCATCAAATTACTATAATCCTGCATTGTGTTGGAGTTTATGTGTGCATATATGTACTACCTGCTTTTTTAGATTATAGGTTACCCTAGTTAAGCCTTAGTTTCCTGATCCATAAAATGAGGAGATTAGTGCTTAACTCATACATCTGAGGCATTGTGAAACGAGATAATGCATTAGAGTTTTAAGCACAGACCTCAATGCACTGTGAGTGCTCACTGAATATTGGAATGAACATATGGTTCTTCTGATTTCCTACCTTTCCATATTATTTCAAACAAAGACATTTTCTTATCCTAAACTTTGCTAAGTTTGCAAGGCTCTCAGTACCAGTTGCATTTTACATTTTTCTTGAGCACTGCCAGAAAGTTTAGGGGCAAGGAGGGAATGATCAAATGTAACGACCATTAGTGAAAACCACAGGCACTGAACAGCTGGATAATGTGAACAGACAAGTTCAGCCGAATCTCCAGAAATGCATCAATCACAGGACGGCAGCAGTTTTTTGGGAAAGTTAAGAGATGTTTGAAAAGAAGCCAGAGTGTAGAATAAAATGATTCTCAGAATTGGTTTTCAAAAACCAAGTCTCTAGCATGCCCAACACCCTTTGGAAAGATGGCAAATTTACGTGTAAACAAAACTCTCCGTTTTCTTGAGATCCTGAGCAAATTGGAGAGTTCTGTGGGTTTTTGTTTTTGTTTTTTTTTTTTTTTGAGCAGCTTAATAATAGAAACTGCCTCAGGAAGGGGGTCTGTCATTGCTTTTCCAGGCAATACTGTTCTCCCTAAGGGATTGTGCCACAGGCTTCTGGAGTGAATATTGCAAAAGCCACTAATAATGGTCCTTCTCAGGTAACATTTTCTGGTATAAAATATCTTCGATTAATATAGTCTAAACACAGTGAAGTGTTATGTGGTCAACAGGATAGTGTTCTGACATAGAATGCTATCCTTTTTACTGCTGTCCTGGTTTCTGCAGTGTCAAAGGTCCACAAGGAATCAGGATGATAAATCCTTAGCTAGTGCAACGTAGAAACCACCAGGGTTCCATACAGGCTGTGTAGTCTATGGTTTTTCTCAGGAGAAAGCACGGGCCACTGTGAAGCCTAAGTTAAGGAGAAGAACACTGTATGGGGAGTCAAGATTCAGTCCTAATACTGCAGGAAGGGGAAAGCCAACAGGACCTGGACCCAACATTTAACCACTGTGGGCTTTTTTAATTAAAGGGGGAGGGGTGTCTCCTGGATGGTGCAGTTGATTAAACACCCGATTCTTGGTTTTGGCTCAGGTCATGATCCTAGGGTCGTGAGATGGAGCCTCACGTCAGGCTCCATGCTCAGCAGAGTCTGCTTAAGACTCTTTCTGTCTCCCTCTGCCCTCCCCTTGCTCAAATAAATCTTTAAAAAATTCAAAGGAGTTGAACAGTAGAGTCCTTAAGGGTTCTTCCAAACATGGTCTTTTCAATTTTAAGATTTCTTCTGGCTGGAGAGTCCTGTCTTAATGACTAGGAATCTGGAATCAGCAGGCTTGGTTTTGAATCCTGACTAAGCTCTTTTGCAGCTAAGATCTTAGACTGTTATTTATTTACTTTGTGCCTCACTTTTCATATCTGCAAGATGGGACTAGTAATAATCTCTTTGATCAGTTTGGATATGCAGCTGGTATGCAGTCAAATGCTCTACCACTGAGCTATACCCCCATGCAGCTGGTATGGATACAGAGACAAAGACTTCTTAGGGCCCCTGGCTTTTTCTGACAACTTCACCATTCTTAATTTTCCCTTCATATTTATTGCCCCTGCAAGACAGCGGAGGTCTCTCCAGACAACATTTTCATTCATAATAGGAAGCAAGGGTGGGGACTAGGGGTGCAAGTGGGGGGTGGTGGTAGGATTTAGGAGAAAAAACGGTATTCATTGAGGAAAATTCCATGTTTCAGGACTGCTCTGAAAAAACTTCCCCAAAATTTCCCAAATGATTTCTCCGTACATTTCATTGGCCAGAACAGGGCCCCAAAGCTCATCTGTGAGGGAAGCTGGCAAAGTCTTCTTCAGCTTCTGTGGTAGTGCTTAAAGGAGAAGGGATTGGGAGTGCTATGGAGTCAGTAGGCAAGCAGGTGTGACACTGCCTCACCATGATGGCAGGAGTTCACATGAGGATAGTTGTGAGTTGTAGCAGAGTGCTTAACACAGAACCTGACCCAGAGCCCACACCTGGTAACTGTTAGCTGTGACTCTAAGAACCTATTTTTCCTTCCTTTGCACCTGATTCAGCCTCACCACAGTGATTTTCAACCATATGTAGTATGTGAATCGTGAATCATTGGTACTGGTACTGGGAAGTTATTGGACTTCTTTCCCTTATTGTTATGCATTACTTTTCTGTGTATGCTTTGCACATACTAGCTTTACTGTGTTGTGCAGGTTCACAGCATACTTTTAGGAAAAATATGTTGAGTAGCAGAGTAGGCAGAGATTATCCTGGACAAGGGATTCTTGCCTACCCAGAGCCCCCTTCTGACAAAGGTACAGGAATTCACGCTTAGAGAAGTTGTTAGACTTTGCACAAAGCCCTCTTCTACCCTGACTTCAGCAGTATGGACCAGTTGTTGGTGCAGGACCCAAAGGCAGCCAGCAAGAGGCCACAGGGAGAATTCTGCACAGTAAGAAACCTCCATACAGTGTAGTCATTAACTGACTTCATCAGCCCCTCCATCTAGAGGGACTCCTTGAATGCAAGATTCTAGAGTTGTACAGAAACCAAAGGGCACAGAGAAGGGAGAAGTAAGCAGAAGCCCCAAGGAACAGAAGCCGTGAGTAGATGCAAAGCATGAAATTCATGGCTGAGGTCACCACAGAAGCTATAGGAGGGGAACAGGGTTTGGTGGAGTGCCTGTGATGGGAACAGCAGCCCGTCCTGTGAGAACAAGACGACCAGATCCCTGGAGCTACCCTGTATCCTGAGCTTGTCCCGATTGTACCCTGGCTGAGTACCACCTTCCTTGCTCCATGTCCCTCTATCGACCCCCATTCTGGGGTACCTTATGGAAGTCTCAATCCTGGTAACTGCAGAGCCTGGCTCACAAAGGAATTCATGGAATTTAGGTATCAAAATTTTACTCCTAATAGAGTAAGAGGGAGGGAGACCCAGGCATAGGCCTCCACATCATCTCTCACGTTAAGTTGCTTCTTAACGACCAGTCAGTCTCGGTGGGGAAAAACCTCTCTGAGGACGCTGGAGTCTCTTTTGTGCAGTCCCAGTGGCTCATCAGCCCAGCCACTGGACCCAGAGCCCATTTATAGACTGGGAGTCTTGTTGGAAGGGAATTCAAGAGACCCACTTTGCCCTCCAACACTGGCTCCTTGTAGCAAGTCCTCTCTTGGCTGTTGCTTATGTAATTCAATTATTTGATTGACTTGCTATTGTGTGATGCTGGAAGAGGTAAAGAAACGACAGGTTTTTGGCTGTACCCTCTGGTCTGTTCTGTTCTGTCTTGTTGGCTTTAAGGATTTCACGAAGCTTTGTGTTGCTGCCAACTGTTTCCCTGGGTGTTTTTCACAAGCCGCATCCTACTTCCCAGGCGCCTATGTTTGAGGGATCCATAGGAAGTGGGACTGGGACTGACCCCTGCAGTGGTGGGCCCACAAGTGGGGAGTGAGGGACACAGAAGGTTCATGAGAAATCCCTTTGGGACCCCCCCCCCCAGGTTGTAGAACTTAGCATACACACTGGGACTCCTTTCTGTTTCCCCAGGAGAAATGACGGTATTTGTTTGACTGAGATGATCTCGTTCTGTCTGGCGGCTCTGACACACGTTAACGCAGTTTTAAGAACGAGTTTCTCTGACGTTTTGGCTCAGCAAGTTTCCGAGTATGGAATTGTTAAGCCACATTTCAACTCCGTTTCCAGGCATGTGTCTTCTTTATTTATGAACTTGAAGACTCTGCTGTTTCTTACAGAGCTCCTTCCATGTTATTATTGACACGTTTCCTTCCCCCTTTCTGGTCAGCTTGAACCCAACTCGAATAAAACCCCCTAAGTTGTAAACAAGCTATGAAATGTTCTCCCCCATGGGACTGAATGGCCTACAAATGGGTCCCAGGCACAGTGGGGGTGCAGAGCAGGGGGGAAGCTCTGCAGGGCGCTTTGTTCCCCATCCTCACTAAGCTTTGTAGTGTGTGGGTGGGTAAGACACAAGCTGAGGGGGCTGCTGTGTGTCTGACATCTGGAGTTAAGATCTCAGCGCATTTTCCCCTAGAACAAGATTATCTGGGAAGGCCAGAAAGCCAGCTTTACCTTCCTAGAGCTCAATGTCCCAAGTCTGATTCGTGATTTTAGACTGATGGCCCGCTGGAATCACCGGACACAATGGAATCACCTGGGAGTGCTAAGTCCTGCCAGGGGAGCCCTTCCCCAGAGTTGGATTCAGTGCTCCAAGCAGGAGCCCAGGCCTGGGTGCTTTTAACAAGTTTCCCTGGAAATTCTAACGCAGACAGGGAGGAGGGCCCTAGGGTTCTGGTGACACATGTGGCCTCTAGGGGCACAGTTGAAGGCAGAGCTCACTTTTAGGGTGGTGCAGATCAGCCCTGTTTTGGGGGTTTGCATTAGGAACTCAGTCAACATGTGATTCCATGTTTTGGACAGAGATTTTTAGTTTTAATTTGCACAAAGAAGCCTTTTACAGGACTCATTCATTTATCATTTGGGGATTTCTCCCTCATCTGTTTCTCTTACAATTTTTTTTTTTTTTAAAGATTTCACTTATTTGACAGAAAAAGAGCGGGAACACAAGCAGGGGGAGTGGGAGAGGGAGAAGCAGGCTTCCCAGGGAGCAGGGACCCCATACGGGGCTCAATCCCAGGACTCTGGGACCATGACCTGAACTGCAAGCAGATGCTTAAGGACCAAGCCACCCAAGGAAGCGTTCCATCACATATTTCTTTTTAATCCCTCTCCTCCGAAGCCTTGCTCTTATTTTTTCTCTTCCTCGTGTCCTAGCTCTTTCTTTTCTCATCCCTTGATCCTCCTCCTTTCCCTCCTCTACTCAGTCTTTACTCTGAGGGCAGGCTCTACAATTTCTCTCTGCTTATGTTCTTTGGCCCTTTCCTTCGCTGCTCTTCCAGGCCCGATTCTCTGGTTTTGGACCTCTAGCTGCTCCTTCCACTCCAGCACACTCTCACCACGCCTACCGTCAGCCCTAGAGTCAGCCTCTTGGCTCCCGTTTAAATACCTCCCAAGGTTCTTTGCGTGAAATGAGCGTCAGCTGGGGCAAGGGCTCCAGCTGCTTTCCATGAACCACCACTTGGCCCCAGTTGACACCCGGGGGCTCTTCTAGGCACGGTGGGCAGCAGTGGGGGTGGTTTGTCAGGAGGAAATAAAGATGGCAAGGATAGACATATTAAACTCTCACTCTTTCTCTCCCCGCAGCTATTATGAGGAGTAAAGACAAATGTCTGTAAAAGTTTTAAAACTCTGGATCACGGTGGCCTGCAAGTCAGCCGCCCTCCTGCACCCCCCATCTCTGTCAGCACAGCTGCCCAGTTTAATCTTGATTGTCGCTGTCCTCTGGGTTTTCTCAAATGATAACCAGTTCCATCCTTTTTTCCCTCAGCCTCTCCAGCACCACTGGTACTCCGGCAGTTGGGAATAAACCCCTTTATACCAAAATCGGGCCAGATTTTCAGAGCTGGCCCAGCATCCCCTTTTCTTGTGTGGGAAAGATGAGGATAAGGAAAAAAGCCCAGACTCCAGAAGCATTGAGTTGGAACCTTCCAAAGGTTTCCTTCCTGCCAAGGGTTGTCCACACAGGCAGAAACGGCATTGTCTTTGGGAGTTTACCCTAAGCATGGCCCATTAGAGCCTTATGGGAGGGGAACAACGGGCCTGCCTAGGCTCTGCTCCCTCATCTATATACAGTAGCTGCTGTCTTGGTGGCTTGGCCTGTCCTGGTGGACTTGTTTGCCATCTTCCCCCCAGGAAGCAGAACGGGAGTGGAGAGGTTGGAGGAGGCACTCTGCCTAGCTGTGGGGAGGCCCTGCCATGGGCCTGACTGCTCACAATTAGGGCAGCTGGAGTATGACCGTGCCTGTGGGACCAGTCACCAGGGCCCCACCATGGGATCACCTCATTCTCATTTGGCATTGGTAGGGTGCTGCAAAGAGGCCGAGATAGTGGGCATCCTACCTGTGAGGGTGGTGTCAGCTTGGTGTCCACGGTAACCGTCTCACTGCAGGGATGCCCAGGAGGATGAGGAGTCGATGAGCTCTTGGGCTCTGAGTGGGATGGCTGAGAGGGGAAGGGCTGAAAGTCCACAGTCTCTGTAGGCTGGGGAAGAGAATATAGAAGCAGTGTGAGGACAGCTGTCACAAGAATTACTATGACATGTTACACATGTGTACTATTATACATGTAATAGTAATACAAGAATTACTATTACATGTCTTCTTCCACTCATTTTCACATAGACCTTATTTGAACCTGAGGATAAGCCTGTGCAGCAAGCCCAGCAGATTCTTTTATCTCAATATCTCGGGAACTCGGAAGGTGAAGGGATGCCCAGAGTTCATACTTTTAGTGAATTACACAGGAAACTCCTTTCTTCGCCATGTCCTGGAGTAACCTGCTTAAAGATCATTGTATTGAGCCATCTAGAGGTTAGCCCGGCTGCTTTGGTGAGATCCACACTGGGTGTCAGAAACAGAGTGACGGATATGGGTTAAAAAAAACAGTTCCATGCAGGCCCAGGGTAAGAGAGCCAAGGCCAGCACAAGGCTGGTGTGTGCAGTAAGGAACAGCCAAAAGGGCTTTCCCCCAGGGAGGGAGGAATGACATCAGTGTCCATTCAGAGGCCTCTGACAGAGCTCTACTCCGTTTAGACTGGAAAGGATGTTGCAGGCATGAGGGGAATGGCAGCGGGCTCTCTCAGGGGTGTTTGACAGGTGTAGGTTAGGACGACATTGTGTCTGTTGTGGTCAGTGTGGCAATCATCAGGAACATGGCTCAGCTGGGAGGGGCCAGTAGGAGTAGGAGCAGTGGTAGAAGTAGGCCCTCAGTAGGATTACAGATTTCTCCTTCTGTATGAATCCCACAAGATTCTTGTCATTATTTGGTCTTCTAGTTAAGGCAGAGCCATGGTTCTAAGAGATAAAGACCACCACACTCCTACCCAAAGCCTTATCTCGTACCACTAATAACTCAGAACTTATACTTTCCAAATGACACTACTGGATCTACCAACTTCCACTGAAGTAGGCAAGCAGATATTCTTCACAGACCCCATTTCCAGATGAAGCCTCGAAAATTCACTGACATCTAAAACGTTTATAATAATAAGTAGCCAGATCCCAACTGAAATCTAGGTGCTCCAGTTCCTGACAAGTTCTATTTTCTCTGTGCCCTCCTGTGTTCCGAGGTACTAGGCTAACGTCCGTAACTCTTTCTTGACCAGAGACCAGAGCGGGGTTGAGTCTATGGATCCCAGTGGGCCAGGTGATCCCAGCTGTGGGAAGAAGAGGCCAGGGAGGCTGGGTTCTGGACAGACGTGATGGCCCTAAGAAGAAGTGAGAACACTCCGTGGTGGGGATGGTAGTTCTAAGGAGTGTTGTGATGTGAGGGCAGTGATCTCCCAACTGGAGGCCTCGGCACACCACCAGTTGCTCTCAGTTGAAGGAAACAGCACATTTCTCTCCCAAAGTCCTTGTGGAGTTTCCTTCAGCAGGGACTTGGTGTCTCCTTCCTCACTGCAGACACATTTCCATAAATCTATTTCTGTCACAGAATAGAGTCTGGTTTTCAAGCGGTCCATCTGTGAACCATGCTTTTTCTTTCCCCACCTCACACGGTGTTAAACTGTAGGCGTGTGAAACACTCCTGCTTAGCTGAAAATCCATGTCACATTAGTACTATGTGCCTGTCTATTCTGTAACCTGATGGGGCTGGCTGGCTGTCTCAGGACTGTAGCTAAAGCCTCAAAGCTGAGGACAAGAGGCAAAGACTGGTCTCCATCACCTGGTGGGAGCACTCGAGTTACTGCAGAATATCTCCCACCACCTCCCTCAGAGGTAGCCAGATGGGCCTTTTGCCCTTCTCCTGCACCATCTCGAGCAGTCTCTACAAGCACGCCCATAGAAAGGGGAGTCCTCGAGGAGGTCGCTGAGGGCCTTTGGGGGATAGGACTGCTGTCTTTGCCTGCCCCTTCCCATGGCATGCCCTCTAGTCTGGTGAGGGAAGGCTGAGAAAATACTCATTGGAATCACCCTAATGTGGAGTCCCCATTCTGACCTCTATGTTTTAGAGAAAGTATTCAGGAATTCCTCCAGCATCCTCCCCATGGAGCAGGCAAGCGGTGGCATTAGAGGACATGTCCTCCTGAAGCCCCTCTCCACCACATTCCAGGTATCCACTTCTCCTAGCACGCCTTCCAGGGCCTGCTGGGGTCCAGGGTCTGAGGATGGGAGGAACACGTCTCGCAGATTTAAATTCCGAGGGGACTGAGAATTCTAAATTCAAACTGATCTTGCAGGCCATGGGGAAGGTGTATTTGTCAAGGTAGGAGGCTAGAAGGCACTTTATTTCACAGTATTGTTAGCTAGATTTCTAACTCTTAACTATTTGGGTATCTGGCATGTGGACCTCCATCTGGACTCCTGCCTTGGGCCCTGCAGGGTAGGGGTGAGCCTGCCTCAAGGAGATCAGGGGGCCTGCAGGAAGAGAAGATGGACCCTTGCTCTCTGGCTATCTGGCTTTGAATTACAGGAAAAGAAGAGGTTCTCCCAGCACCTTTCAAAAGGTTTGTAGTTCCCCATGAAAGTCTGGCAGGGCTGGGAGATGTGAATCTAAAGCCTAAAGCTTGCGTGGGGCACTCTGAAGTGCTGGAGTAACCCAGCACAGCAAGCAAGCACGGTAAGGAGACAAGATGGCTGTGGGCAGCCCATTCCCCTGCCAATTGGTATGGCAAGCATCTGTGAGCTTTCTTTGGGTCATATGGATATACCTGTGCCTTCAGGGGACCCTGAGCCAGAGGTCTTCCTGTGAGCATAAGGGGCAGAAGTGGGAAGCTAGCCAGGAAGGAGCTGGGGTGTTCCTAAAAGGTCAGCCAGAGTGTTCTTTAGTCGTAACCCAAAAGTGTGTAGGGAGGAGGTCTCCTGTATGGGTTCTCATAAATAACATTTGCATGCCTGTGGCACAGAGAACATTCAGGGTCAAGAAATCACTGCTGAGAGTACCACCAAGCAAAACTCCTAAACACCTTATAGCCCTTCCCACCCCCATTCTACTGACTCACAAAGACCCAGAAGTGGGGAGGAAAATAATGTGGTTAAAAAAGCGGAAGGACATTCTCAGGTCCCTCGTAATTTCTGATCCAAGGGGAGTCAGTCCTCAGTTGCAGAAAGGAAAATGCTTCAGTCTAGAGGGAGAGAGAACTTTTGACTTAGGATTTTTTTTAGTACCCGAAAAGCTTTTAAGTATCACAGTGCAACTTGTTCTATAGGCAGGAGCAGCTCAGAAAGCTCTAGGGTAAACCCAGGATGCTGTGTGGGGGTGCGGAGGGCATCTAAAGAGAGCTTGAGTTGGGCTAAGGATAAACTGGTCTCCTTTCATATCCCAATGAGTTCACTGGGCTGGTTCTATGCCAGAGTTCTGTGCTCACAATCTCCTAACACCAAACTCCTTACCCTTTGCCTTGGCCTTGAATCTGACTTGAACGTCCTTTTGCAAGGAAAATGGTTATTACCCTGATAATTTGGTCTTTGAGTCTTTGAGTCACTTCTCTTCTCTTAATGTCATCTGTAAGATAAGAATGATGGTACCTGTTCCTGGCGTGAGGAAATGCATGAGAGCACAGGCCCAGCACATACTTCTTTCCGTGCCCGTCCTCTACTGGGCAACAAATGTAAAAACATGGCGCAGGCTGAGAAATGTGAACATTCTCAAGTTTGCAGGGGTGATGCCTGTGACTCAGTCTCCCCAGCTTTTCTTGGAGTGGCTCCTTCAGTGACTGCTGGGCTGTGATCCCAAGTCTGTGTCTGGAGGGTTAGTGTGGCCCTTGCTGCTGTATCTTCAGCAATGTTTAATGCTTGTGCTGAAAAGGGCAAAGGTGGCTGGCTCAGCTTCTTCCTTCAGATCTTATATATGGGGATAACGATTTCACAATATTTGGATAATTAATACACTAATCAATGTACAACGATGCATTATTTATTCTAGCAGGGTGATTGTGTGACAAAAGATTACCTTTGGTACCGACTCCTCTTTTGTCCTGGACATGCTATTCCTCAGCTCACGCTTGAGAACAGTGGGCTCATTGATTCCACCCAAGTTGTTTGGAAGGATGCACTTTCCATGTGAGGCCCACTGGACGCCATTCTGGAAGTCTGTGAATCCACTTTCAGGAGTAGACTGGTGCCTTCGGGCATGAGTGTAGTGGGAGGGCAACGTGCCTCTATTTTCCTTGCTGTTTTTTTTTTTTTTTTTAAAGATTTTATTTATTTATTTGACAGACAGAGATTCACAAGTAGGCAGAGAAGCAGGCAGAGAGAGAGAGAGAAGAGGAAGTAGGCTCCCCGCAGAGCAGGGAGCCCGATGTGGGGCTCGATCCCAGGACCCTGGGATCATGACCTGAGCCGAAGGCAGAGGCTTTAAGCCGCTGAGCCACCCAGGCTCTGCACTAAAAAACACCTCTTCTTTGACCAGAAAGATGGTGTGAAAGTTGGGCACATATTAATTAAGGCAGCAACCAGCTTAGGCCACATGAAATTGCCGTACTTCCATTCCCTCTGGATAGTTTCTCCTGGCTTTTACTCACAACTTCTGCTATTGCCCTTGTTGGCTTGTTTGGTTCAGAAAAAGATAGCCACCCTGCTTAGGTGAGACACAATGGCGAAGATCATGGAGGTGCTCAGGGAGCTAACAGTCATAGTGTGGCCACTGGCACAGGGAAGCAGAGATAGCACATATGGAGACTGAGGTGTAAGGAAAGCTGAAATAAGCAAGTGTTGTGCTCCTTCCTTACCTGAACTCTTTCTTGTCCTATGACGTGAAGGTGACCTTGAGTCTCTGGGGGGCATCCAAGGGCCCATGAAGGAAGTTCCTTGGTATTTCCTGCCCACTGCCAAAGATGATACCTCAGGTCTTGGTGTGCGTCTGGACGCTAAGCAGTCCCTATAGAGGGGACACTCTCTTCGGTGGCCAGATGGCAACAGGCACTGGTGTATCAGACGTGGGGTCCTTCTTTCCCCCAGCTCAGAAGGGCTGAAGAAAAGCAGCTCCTTAGAGTGTTTGTCTGGTCTGATTCTAAGGGGTGTTTGCTGGCCATGGCTCAGGTCTAGTCCTCAGGGAGCCAGAAGTCCTGAATGATGGTATTGTTGCTTTTGAATACTTCTGAGGAGCTGTCTGAAAGAAAAGAAGAGATAAAGTTGAAATGTTAAACGTTTCCAACAAAAGCTATTAGGGGAGAATTTCCTGACTCAGCACTTGTTGACATTTTTTGAGGCTTTCCACAGACAACCTAAAGTTACTCTTTTTTTGTATGTGGTTTTTTGTTGTTGTTGTTTAGGGTTTTTTGGTTTTGTTTCTTTCTTTTTTCTTTTTTTTTTAAACTTTATTGGCTTTCATTGATGAGAGGGTTGTGCAAGGAGGGCTTGAGGCAATGTCAGGAAAAACTGGTAACCCATCCAGGAGCACTCCTTCTTGGTGCCAGAGAAACCCTGAGCTTGGCCTTTCCTGCCCTAGCCTCTGCTGAAGTTTGACTCATCCTCCTCTGGAGGCACTAAGCTGTTCTCCAGGCAGCTCTGAGTCTCCTCTCTCAGGGATTCTCTCCTTCCCCATTCCTGTGGAGTTCGAGCTTATTAGCCTTCAGGCTGCATGGCCCTTAGCTTGTGTCACGTGCTGAATTGTGCCCCCCTGCCCACATTCTTATGTTGAAGTCCTAACTGTCAGTACCTCAGAACATGCCTTTATTTGGAGATAGGGTTGTTGGAAAGGAAAAAATTTTCTCTGTCCTTCAGGGTTTCCCTGGCTGCTCTGAGAATGCAATGGACATTAAACAGATTAACAGGAGAAAATAAAACTTAATTCTGTATGTACAGGGTCTCCATAAGAAAATGAGGCCCAGAGGCAGTCAGGTAGTTGAGGCTGGTATGCCATTCAGAGCTAGGGAGAGAAGGGTGTAGCGGTTTGGGAAGGAAGACAGCCCGCAGGAGGATGAAAAAGAGTAAATGTTTGGTGAACAAATGTTTGCTGGGACCAAGAGAGGAATTTTCACTCAGTTCCTCCCTGTAGGCTGCTCACGATATACTGTACTGATATCAGCGGTGAGAGCTCCCTTCCTGCAGTAGCTCCTCCATCTCAATTCTTTCAGGCAGTCAGGAGAAAAGTCCAAGTTCCTTCCTGAGCCTTTTGTTTCTTAAAAGTAACCAGCACATACAGTAAGTGCTGTGAAGTGTGTAAACCTGGCGATTCACAGACCTGTACCCCTGGGGCTATATAATACATTTTATGTTAATTAAAAAGAAAAGTCATCAGCACAAAATAGTCCATGTGACAAAGACACACAGTTGGGAGTGGCAAACTTTGCTCCTCTATGAGGTCCTTATAGAGGTAATCCAGTTATAACAAGGTCTTGAGCATGGGCCTGAATTCAGGGACTGGTGTCCTTGTCAAAGGGGAAGTTCGAAGGCAGACCCAAACACAGGAAGGCATCCGTGTGGAAGATAAAGGCAGAGATCAGAGTGATGTTTCCACATGCCAAGGAATGCCCAAGACTTCCAGCACACTGCCAGGAGCGGCTGAGAGACCTGGAATTGATTCTTCCTCACAGCCTGTAAAGAAAGGACTGACAACTTGGACCCTGCAAGATCAAAGGCCCTTGATCTCTGGCCTCTGGTCTCTAAATCTGTGAGACAGTAAGTTTCTGTGGTTTAAGCCACCCAATCTATGGTACTTGGATACAGCAGTCCTAGAAAACTACTCTAACTTGGAATTCTCTATTTTTCTCCATCTTTCTGTTTATATTGTCCCCCACCACCTCCCCCCGCCAGTGTATCACAGTCAATGAGACCATGCTCTGGAGTCAGACTGTTTTCAATCCAAAGCTCTACTGTTCACCAGTTATGTGTCCCTGGCTTTTTTCTCTGCCTGGGTTTCCTCATCTGGGTGGCTCAGTTGGTTAAGCGGCTGCCTTCAGCTCAGGTCATGATCCCAGCGTCCTGGGATCGAGTCCCACATCGGGCTCCTTGCTTGGCGGGGAGCCTGCTTCTCCCTCTGCCTCTGCCTGCCACTCTGTCTGCCTATGCTTGCTCTCGCTTCTCTCTCTATGACAAATAAATAAAATAAAAATAAAAAAAAATAAAAATAAAATGAAAGCAAGAATAGTAATACTGACTTCATAGAATAA
This sequence comes from Neogale vison, assembly GCF_020171115.1. Lineage (NCBI taxonomy): Eukaryota > Metazoa > Chordata > Mammalia > Carnivora > Mustelidae > Neogale > Neogale vison. The sequence continues at coordinate 216,306,456 of NC_058091.1, forward strand.
ATGGAAGAGTTGATGTGAAACCTGCTTTGAAGATGAAAGTGTGCAACTGCTGTGCACAATCCGAGTCAGAAGGCCTCAACCGTACTGAGTATCTACTCAGTACAGCCCTTGGGGCTAGTACTGAAAGAACAGATTCTGAGTTACTCCAAGACCTTGTTTCTAGACTGACGATTCACAGACCTGTACCCGTGAAACAAATAATACATTATATATTAATTAAAAAAAAGAAAGACTTTGTTCCCGTGTGACCTTACCACTGTTGGAATACTCTGATTACCGACATAAAACTTCCATGGGGAATAGTTCAGGGTGCAAGAACTTATGTGATGATAGGCTCACAGGATCATTGTGCTGGCTCGGTCAAGTAGTTTTTTTTGTTTTTGTTTTAAGGTTTTTAAGACTTTATTTGTTTGGGGAAGAGAGAGACAGAGAGCACAAGCAAGCTCCCCGCAGAGCAGGGAGCCAGAAGCAGGGCTCGATCCCAGGCCCCTGAGATCATGACCTGAGCCACCTAGGAACCCAGTCAAGTAGCTCTCCGTTGCGGCAGTGCACCAGATGGCGCCGGAAGTGCGCTGAACATACACTACTGCCTAAGCCCTTTCCCCAGACCGGCTCCACTGTTTCCAAACCATGCATGAACTGCTGAACCTGTCTCTGCTTCACTTTCCTTCTCTGCAAAATCAGGGCAATGCACATGTCCCTGTTTCACAGGCCATGTGACCAGCACTGAGGGAACTGGCATGGACACCGGTAGCAGGGCTGCAGCATGGCAGACGCTCGGGAAGCTCCTGTGGGGAGTAGAGGTCGTGGCAGGATACCCCTTGGACTGTGCCCCCGCTTTCCGGTGAGTTTATTGATTCCTCTCGGCTTAACAAACTCTGGCACCTCTGTCACATAGAGGCTGCGGCAGTTTCCGAGGGCTTGGCACCAGAGCGCATGGGTAAAGAGGGTTGTCTGGCCAGAGGGTGTGTACCGGGGAGCAGAAGTCAGTGGACAGCCTTTGGCTCACCATGGAAGCCCTCCAGTCTTGAGCAGACGTCAACGCCACACTGAGTAGGGAATCTTCATTTCAGGTCTTGCTCTCCTTCTTTTTCCTCACTTCCCGGGCCTCCCTTTTCCCTCTCCTCATTTCCAAGCAGCATGCTTAGGGTCTGAGACAAGACCTGGGCTCCTTTCTGGCTGTACCACTTCCCAGCTGTACCACTGAAGGTGAGACTCACAGTGTCTTAGGGCTTCTTCATCCTCATAAAGGAGAAATTTCAAGTCCCCTTTTAATGGCCTCTCTTTTGATATTTAAATGAAAGGTTTAGAAGCCCTTTTAACTCTGAGGAAAGTGCTCAGTCAATGTCATTCATGATCACTCTTGTGGCCTCACTCTGGGGGTGACATTTGAGGCCAAAGGGTGCTCTTGGTGGCTGGACCTCAGAGCCCATTTCATAAGGTGGGTCATGATGCTCTGCTGAGTGGCAAGGATGGACTGAATGTTGAGGACCCTGGCTCTGGGGAGACTCCAGCTGAGGTATCTTTCCTTTCCCAAGAATCAGAAGGGCTCAGGCCAGCAGAGTCTGTACACTCATGCTTTGAAAAAAATAAAATAAAACAACGCAACAACAATAGCTGCTAGGGCCCACATGTTACTCCCTTATCTCCCATCATTGGCCTGTGCCAGTAAGATCAATTGTTCCTCTGTCTCGTTTGGTAACTTGAAAACTGTTTGTGCTGGGGATCTATGATAACCATTTTGGCTGGAACTCATTTCCTTTTGGAGGTGAGGAGGGAAAAAAGGAAAGCAATGTGACATAGACAAGGAATAGGTGATTCTGTAAATTTTGGCAGAAAGGCACTGAGTTTTTTAAAAGCAAGCAACTAGAAAGAGAATATTGTTCGACTTTGTGCTTTTTTCTTCATCCTCCGGGCTCACATTTCCAAGAGCTTGAATTATCAAAACTAGAACAAGAAAGTATATTATCTTAAATGTCTCCCATTAATCACCAAGTCCAGCCCAGTGGCGAGAGAAAGATGACTCATTTCCACAGTTGATTTCTTGGTAATGGTAGGTCAAGGCTTGCCCTTATGTTTCCCCTCCTGTCTACCTAATGGAGAAAGCTTCCCCTTAGGAAGTACCCATCCTGGAGCAATTTTTCAAGGGGAAACTGCAGATAGGAATAGCCACCGACATGAAATTATTTCTCCTAGGGAAACAAGGTGAGAAGGATAGCATAGTGATTATAAAGACAGGCCTTATCTTCGAGCGTTGTAGGACGAAATTAGAGGCCCAGATAAAGCACATAATCCCTTATGAGATACATTGACTAGGTCTCAATGAACAGTAAATATTTACTAATCCCCTTCTGTGTGCCAGATCCTGTGCTCAACATGTAACTTTTGGCATTGTTTGATCCTTCTTCCTTCGTGCTTTATGTGATGGGTGCCATTTCCCCCTAGTTTACAGATAGGGAAAGCAAGATGCTCAAGTGAGTTGCCCAACATCACATAGCTGGCAAGCGATGGAACCAACATTTTTTTTCCATATTACCACCCTACGTTATTATAGAATTATGTACCTTCTTCTACACCAATGGCCGTGAGATCCCTGCAAGCAAATCAGTGGTGGCAGAGCCATGAGGAAAAGAAATCGACCCTCTCCTCCCCCACACTGCTTTTGTGAACCAGTACCGAGTTCTTCTCTAGAAACTTAGAATTCTACAGCATTAGTGAGTCAGAGGACAGGGGTAGCTTTTAGCCCCCCAGGAGGCACTGCAAGGGTTAAGATGCTCTTTAAAGGATTTTTAATGGGATGCCCTTTCTGGTCCTGGCCAATTTCATCTCAAAAAAGTTGGATCAGCTGTTTTGTCCCCTAGCAGGCAGTCTGTCCCGATGGCCTGTCTGTACTGGGTCCTGGGGTGGGAGGATGGTGGGCAGGAGGATGTGGTGTGGCTTCTACAGAGTGGCCAGTCAAGACGTGCATGCCCTGCGGCCTAGGGCCAGGGCTTCCCGAATGTGGAGGTGGGAGGTACTGCTGAAGGACTGCTTCAGACTCTGGGAGTACTATGAGCAGGGGCAAGGCAAATTCATTTTTATATGGTTGAGGAGAGCCGTGCCTCCAAGGTTTATGGAGAAGCAAGTCTAGCAGTTTCTGTAAGTGCCTATGTTTCCAACCGGCGGAATGTAGAAAAACCCCATGGGGTCAGAATGACCCAGTTTGGTGACTTCTCGGCCAGGCTCTGGTCACCCTACAAGCCACTCTGTCTTCACGAGGTTGTGCGAGGGCGAGGCTGAGCAGAGAGCGTGTTTGGGAACACCTTAATGATGTCAGGACGCTTTTCATTGCTCATTTATCACTTAACAGCTCAGATTTGTAACGTGCTACCCGCCGTTCTCCCTTTAGCCCAGACAATGCATTCTTTCAACAGCATGCGGCTCAGTGGGAAGAGCCCTGCTGAAAGCAGAGCACTGGTGCCTGCAGCCTGCCCCTCTGGGGAGGAGGGGCGTGTGGGGGGCAGGTGGGGACCAGATGCCTGGCTGCAGCCGGGCTGGGGGATGAGCACATGGAATAGCCACTTCTGGTTCCACTTACTCATTTCTCTGTGCTGAAAGGTGTCATATAAATGCTAAATAGAACAGAGAGAGATGGGGGCCTATCTATTTGCATTTTGTTTAATGTGAGCAGATGCAGATAGAAAAGCAGCTTAGCCACGGCTGTTCACCTGCCCTGCCAGGCCAAACATCTCCAGCCCATTTCAATGCAGCCCGCGTCAGTTCCGCTCCAGTGCTGCAGCGGACGTGGGGTGGGGTGCAAAGGGGCGCACTCCCCTCTGTCCTCAGTGGGTTTACAAAACTTGTTGAGGAGACAAGTTTAACCACAGGAACCATCTGAGGACAATATAACCCGGCATATGGTTAAGTGGGAAGTCATGGGAAACAGATGAAGTGCCGGAGGAGGCCGGAGAGGACAGAGTCTCATGCATTCTGGTTGGGCAGGAAGGCTTCTTGCGGACAGAAGGACTGGACTGGCCCTGCAAGGCTGGCCAGGGGGTGAATGAGCCAAGATGGCAGAAAAGATGGGCTAAGCACTCTGTAGGACCTTCTCTCATCTGCTGCTCTTCTCCCAACAGTTTTCCCACCCCTTCTCCCCTTTGGAATGGTGGGTCCTCCTCATCTTTGAGGACTTGGTTTAAATGTTCTGCTTCCAAGAGGTCTACTTCAGCTACCGTGGCAAAGGAGCAGTCCTCTCCACTGCATTACTCTCTCTCAGAGTATCCTGCTTTTTCCTCCCCTGACTGAACACCACGGGCGATTAGATATTTACTTGTCACTGTCTTCCCCCTGGATCACACCCACCACACAGGCAGGGACTCCGTACATCAGCTTCATCCCCTGTGATGTTCATGGACAAGTACAATGCCTAGAGCCCGAGGTGCTCAGGAAATACCTGTTGCATGCAAGAGTGACATTTGAGGAAAGTCTCATTTAGCAAATGTGTTTGTTGGCCAGTTGAATCAGAGCTCTTATTTTATGTACCAGGGAGAAAAATCTATAGATTCCATAGGTTTGGCAGAGAGCTGGATGTCTTTGAGGAGGAAGGGTTTTCATTAAAACATACAACCACAACAAAGCAAGAAAAACAGAGCAACTGATGTAAGCATGCCAGCCAAGCCTGCATGTGAAGCAATGGAATAAAAAGAAGTAAAAATTTATGAACAATTGCAGTAGGGCCCTGCATAAACATGACCCACTATTATGCATAATTCAATGCATGGCATTTTAGTGTTGGACTCTGTCCAACATGGTTTATTACTGGATGATAAAGGAGAATCTTGTTAAAACACAGCTTTACCTAAAACATGGTCCCAGACAGGGATCCAGAGAACAATGTCCCAGGGAGGCTCCAGTTTAGTTCTAAGACAGGGACAGAGTTCTCATTTCATCCTCTGTTCAACTTCTTGCTTTGAACAAATGAGTAGCCTAGATTATTCTCCTTTTTAAAACCAATTGTTTTGTTTGGTGAAGATGAAAAGAGCCGTGTCAGCTCTAATACAGGAGAAAAAAGTTTTTAAGGTAAATATCCTTGGGTATATAGTGGCTGCTTTTTTATTTAAACTTAAACTGAGGAATATATAATTTTAATTATAGAAATTAGAGGCTACAAGTCAGAAATATCCTCAAATTTCCTTAAATGATTAAAAATGATCTTTCTTCACTTCGACAGAATTTTATGTGAGGAAAGACAGGGGTAGGAAAGGGAGGAGGGAGAGGGTGAAGGGAGATATGATCAGAAAATACAGACTGAATTTTGAATGTTGGCTCATGCAATTAGTATCCTGTCTTTTCTTAAGCAACCACCAACAGAACCAGAAAGTTAGCATGTCTTTAGAAATTGCTTCTCCCCACACCCCTCACCCCCACCTTCCACTGGCCCATGAAAGTCAAGTTGCCTGGAAAAATACATTCTGATACTGAAAACAATATTCTGGTTGGACTGTGGCTTATTCTTGAAGCTGCCACGCAGGAGTCTTTTGCAGGAGCTTTAAAAATTCTACAGATCAGGTACTTTGTGGTTTACAGAATATGAAAAATAAAGCTGGTGGTTTGAATTTAAAAAGATTTTTATCAGGCCTGCCTATGATCTTAACATTAACTAAGAATATGATCATGTTTTTAACCATTATGGTTGGGTGGAGGTGATGGTTGTAAGCTAGACTCCGTGAGATGCCAGTTCCTGGTCTGGCCCCATCCTTCACATTTCCACCTCCACTCCCCACCGTAGGAATGGGTTGGGTTTCTCAGGCAGAGGAGAGGCCCTGCTATGGCCAATCTCAGGACTGCTATGAAGGATCTATTTCTTTTCTACCCTTTTTACTTCAGTGTTTTGGGCAGGACATCGATCCACATTCTGTATACAGTGTTTGTAACCATGCTTGAGGGGAACTTTTCCAAGACAGATTGTATGCCATAAATATATAGACAACCGAACCCTGGAAAATACTCTGAACTATAGAGCATTATATAATTTGGATAGTCATTTACAAAAAGCAATGCAATTTAAAAATTTGTTCTCTAAACTCTGGAAATGACTTTTTTTTCCAAGTTTTTTTTTTTATATTTGTCATTTTAAAAACTGGGTTATCTGGTCCACCTAAATTAATAAGAATGATGTTTATGAATGATGTGTGGTCATTGAGATTTACTTGGAAGATGTTAGAGAATGTGTATCAATAGTGGGGTATCTCTGAGGATGCAGAAATCAAGACTCATTCCTTCTTCCTCATTATCCTTAGAATTTATTTTTCCTTCTACAGTACTCCAAATACCCAGATCCTTGACCAGTGCAAGTGGAATCTCCAATGTGGAAACCAAAGAGACCATATGCCTTCTAGCTTACCTTCCTAAAGAACTGTAAGGCAGTTTCTAAATTTTCAGGCTTGTGTTCAGCATCAGGACCATAAAAATTACAAGAGTAGATAGAATGTATTAGGCTCAGACATGCATTATTTTTAAGTCAGAGAATTAAACTGAAAGAAAATTGAGAATAGAGAAATAGGTCAGTGAAACAGTATAAAAAACTGAGAAACAGATTGGTGTATATACAGACGTTGGTCATTTATGTTAGAAGTGGTACTAAAAAATCAGTGGGGAAAAAGTAACTTAATAAATTAATGGTATTGGAATTATTTCCAAGTAGAAAAAAGTTCAGCTAGATTCCTTTCTCATTCCATACAGAAAACAAATTCAAGAAACACAGTTATAAAGCAATTAGAAGTAAACAGAGAATTTCTTCACTACCTCAAAAGTGAGGTTTTCTTCAAAGTTGCAAAATTATTCTTATAAAGAAAAAGATTAATAGATTTGACTATATTGAATTAAAAACTCTTACATGACAGAAGACAGAGATGGGGCCGGAGGTAAGAAGCGGTATGGAGGATTCGTACCAGATATAATGGCCAGAAGATGAATGTCCAAAACATATTTTAAAAAAGAAAATACTTAAAAGAAAATAGAAGCTACTTTGAAAATGAGCAAAGAGAAGAGAAAGGTAATTCAAATCAGACTAAACCTAAATGGTTAAAAAACATATTAAAAAAAAACCAAAACCTTCCCTACCTTACAAGTAATCAACAAAATGCAAATAAAGAAGGAGATACCACTTTATACCCAACAATCTGGCAAAATTAAGAAGATTGATGGTATATAATATTCATGAAGAATACATGAATTACATTAGCATATTAGTATAGTTTATTAGTTCATTAGTATAACCAATGATCAAGAGCAATCAATAGTTTTTAATAAAACCTTTGAGGCATATAATCTATGTCTCAGCATGTCTATTTCTAGGTTCTCTTATTTGCAGGGTGAAGAATTGAAAACAACTTAAGTGTCTAGTCAATTTAGAATGGCATGCTTTTCAAAATAGCCATAAAGTAGATACGGGCACAAATCAGTCAGAACACATGCTGGCCAGAAACTCAGGCTGACTTCTACCAGGTGATGGCAGGGCTCTGGGGATAGTTTCTGCACAACAGAGGTGGTTGTACTAGTAAAGATGCTTGAGTAGTAGGCCAAAGTAAAGAGACTAGAAGTCATGGGTAGGGGCTCTGGATTTAACTCCTCTGGGGTTGAACTCTGGATCTATTGCATATTGGCTGTGAAACCTTGGGCAAATTCCTAGTCTGTTCTTTTAGTTTCATTGTTGTGTACAATACTGGGGTTATAACAACGCTTCCTCATGGATTTGTTATGAAGATTAAGGAAACTAATACAAAAAACTCCTAAAACACTTCCTCATATCCTTATTGAGTAAGCACTCAATATATATAGTAGGAAAATGGAAATGAATAAATAGAATGCACTGTATGTTTATATAACAGAATATCACATAGCAATTAAAATGACTGAACTTTATGCATTAACCTAGATAGAGTTCAAAAAATATATTGGGTGAGGGACGCCTAGGTGGCTCAGTCAGTTAAGTGTCTGCCTTTAGCTCAAGTCATGATCCCAAGATTCTGGGATCGAGGCCCCGCATTGGGCTCCCTGCTCAGCGGGAAGCCTGCTTCTCCCTCTGCCTGCCACTCCTCCTGCTTGTGTGCGCTTTCTCTCTCTCACTGTCAAATTAAAAAAAAGAAAAAAAGTTGGGTGAAAAAAAAACCTACAAAAATAACTTATTTACGCATGCTTATCAGAAGTTAAAATGGAAAGGTATGGACCAGGAAAATACCCACCAAATTGATATTGATTATCCCTGGGGAGCCCTTGGGGTACAAAATGGATTTCAACTGTCTAATTTTTTTTTTTTAATCTAAAAGAAAAAAATTCTCAAGCAAAATGACAAAAATTCAACATTTGTTAATTCTGAGTTGTGGCTACACGTTTGTAATATTCTCTGAACTTTTCTGCATTTGAAATTTCTTTTTAAAAAGTCATGGAGGGACGCCTGGGTGGCTCAATTGGTTAAGCAGCTGCCTTCAGCTCAGGTCATGATCCTAGCGTCCTGGGACTGAGTCCCGGCTGCTTCTCCCTCTGCCTCTGCCTGCCACTCTGTCTGCCTGTGCTCACTCTCTCTGACAAATAAATAAATAAAATCTTGAAAAAAAAAAAAAAGACATGGAAAAATGTGGGGCCAGGTGTCAGAGATCTGAATGCTAGTACCAATTTTCCTCTAATTAGCTACCTGGCTTTGAGCCAATCACTTAAATCTTTCAAGATCTTCGTTTCCTCCTCTGAAAAATCAAGTTAAGAATGCTTTTTACCTCAAGGTGTGGGGGGGGGTGTTGAGAAATAAATGATATTTGTGGGAAGTTCTATAAATGCCAAAGCTCCATTCCCGTGTTCATTAAAATAAAATTGGGTTGTTGGCTTGATAATTCCTAAGACTTCCCTAACTCTACTGGCCTAAGACCAGTAGAAGTGTTTTGAGGAAGAAGCAGGTAATGTATACAAAACTATTAGGTTGGGAACAGGCACCTGGCTTGTAGCAGAGACAGCTAGATGCCATCTCAACACTGAGTCTCCCCTTTTCCTCACTAGTAGAGCTTTGCATTTATTCTGGGTGGTGATGTGCCTAGATAGAGAGTTGCATTTCCTGAGTCTCCTGGGAGTTGAAGTTGTTGATTGGGCTTCTAGAAATGTTTAAGAATGCTGCCTCAGCTGGGAGAGGTTTCTTTTTGCCCTTTTTCTAACCTCCCTTTTCTGTCACATAAAGTCAAGATGGTGGCTGGCATTTCGATAGCCATCTTGAGTCATGAGGTGACCTTAAAAATGCAAGGCACCTGCTAAGTCTGATGGAGAAGAATGGTAGAAAGTGTCTGGGTCCCGGATGACTGTGGAACTGCCGTTACAGCCCTGGGCTGCCCACTTCAGGACTGCTTCTACATGTGGAAAATGAATGCGTTTATTTTTAAGTCACTTATTTGTGCTTCTGCTATATGGAGCTGAACCTAATCCAAACTGATATGCTTTTGTTTTTCTGAAGACATTTGCTTCCCTCCAAAGCGTTTGTTTTTGTTTTAAAGATTTTATTTATTTGACAGATCGAGAGAGCACAAGCAGGGGGAATAGTAGAGGGAGAGGCAGAAGCGGGTTTGATCCCAGGACCCTGGGATCATGACCTGTGCTGAAGGCAGATGCTTAAGCATCTGAACCATCAAGGTACCACCAATGTGTTTTTGAATAGGTAAGCTAGTAAAGAGGAAAATAATGGTACAATCCATCCTTCTGGTATATGGAAGGAGAAGAAACCTTCCACTACTCTCCCCATTCCTCACTCACGTCTCTTTGCTATGAAATCTCTCAAAGATGTGCCTCCAGGAGGCAAAACTTAGAGAAGGTTCTGCTGTGTGCCAGGCCCTGTGTACATATCTGTGTACGTTACCCCCCACTAGACCATCCTTGTTCTGGTAGTGAGTGGGGAGGAGCCCTTCTCCCAGGAGTCTGAGGTGGCCAGTGTTTTATTTGTTGTTCCTGGTCAGACTCAAGGGTAAGACAATAAGAGACAAAATAGCTCTCCCTGGAAGTGGAAAGGAGAAGAGAGACTATGATTACAGGTTCAGTTTTGTCAACTAGACTTCTGTGAGCCAAAGCTTTCTGTGACCTGATTCTGGAAATTGCAAAATGCACCCTTTAGGGAGAATATTATGCCAACTATAAAGGAATACTAATCAATACTAACCAATAGGCAAGACCTCAGCCATACTCAGGACATATGGAGAGTGACATTACCATCTTTTTAATGTAGGAGGAAGAAGAAAGAGAGACGTAAGATGTTCACCCTAAGTGTTACTAATAAAGAGGACATTAAAAAGATCCATCAACTCTCCAAAGAGAAATTCTCTGGAACTTAATGTGATAGCTCCAGCAATTTTACTCAAGATACAAAGCTTGGTAAGAAAGTACATTTAAAAAGGAAGAAAAAGGAACGAAAGAAAGGCAAAGGGAGAGAGAGAGACAGTGAGAAAGAAAGAAAGGAAGAAGGAAAGAAAAGAGAAGTGAAAAGAAGAGAAATGAAAAGGAAAAAGGTCCAGAAACTCGGGTAAATTTTCTCTACCACTTCGAATTAAATGCAAGACCTTTGTTGGCATAGGGTTAGTGGTTCAATGATGTTCAAAATGCGATTTCCTCGAATCTGGAACTAGATTCTAACTAGAGCAGTGGGACCCTTAGCATATCTTCTCTGTATCTGTGCAAAGTCAAGGAATTCTAGGTCATGTTCTTAGGGGTTCCACAGAATCTGTGGGACTCACTTTTAGGGGGTAACCTGAGCCTTGTCCCTAGGTTCAGCTGGGTTCTAATCCATTTTCTGCTATTTGTGCCATTGACAAGCCACGGAGCTTCTTTTTCCTCATTTCCAGATAGTGGGATTAGAAGCCCTTGTGTGAGCAGTTTTGGGAAGCAGGAAGGAGCCATTTTGAGTGGAAATGCCTAGTGGTGGGCTTCATACAGAGCAGCGCCTCCATAATGTGACTCCTGCCCACTTCCTCCCCTCCTCACTCTGGTCATGATTATGGCAGAAGCCCAGAGCTTCCCCTACTAAGATGATACCCAAGGCTGTGGTCATGGGCAGAGAATAATGCAGAGAGATATAAGGGGGGGGGCCATGCGAGAGGTCCACACCGATACCAGCAACAGGGTGGGTAAATGAATGAAGAATTTAAAAACAATTATCAAACCAGTTAAAATGGGATTTGCTTTCCATTACCACCATGTACTCCTGATTCTAAATAATGTCAAGATAACATATCTTCCCTGAAACAAGTTTTTGATGATCTAAATTTGAAGCAACAGTCGTGGTTATTGTTGGGTTTTAATGCTCTGTGTAAGCTTCGAATCAGCACATTTTTATTATGCTTCCTTCAATATACATTATATTTTATATGAAAGTGAATTCGGAGAATTCCTAGTTTTGTGGGAATAAGCTACACACTTTTATTTCATGAACCAGTTCATAAAGGCTTGGAATCATCTGAGCTTACATCACGCCGGGACTGTTTCCTGGACTCTGTTGTACTGCACATTCCTGCATTTAAACACTAGATTTAAGGTAAACAATCATTGCAAAAGATAAAGAAACTGAATTTGAGTTACATCCTTTCTGTCATTCTCTGGGAGCATTTTGAGTGTTATCTCTGAAATATGAAACAATGACATTACTATACCTGGGGCACCATGTTTTTGTTAAGTGTAAATTTTAGATCATATGTGAAATATCTTACTGAATGTGAACAATATCTTTAAAATTGAAATATGCTCTTCTTTTGCAATTATGATTGCTTTTAAATGAAAGAATGAATCAGTAAATAATCACCACAATGATATAATTTCATAATTATCTGACTTGTATTTTTTGCCAACGTTTTGATTTTATTAAAATTTACTTAGAAGTTCTTAGTTTCTTTATAGAAAATAATATTATAGCTTCTTATAAATAAAGGATCAAAGTTCAAACCCTAATTTGGAGATAAAATTCTTGAATAAAAAGTGTTTTATTCCTTTTATGCACATACAGTATTTTTTTTAATTTTATTATTTTTTTAAAAATTTATTTATTTGACACAGAGAGAGAGAGAGATCACAAGTAGGCAGAGAGGCAGGCAGAGAGAGGAGGAAGCAGGCTCCCTGCTGAGCAGAGAGCCCGACGTGGGCTCGATCCCAGGACCCTGAGATCATGACCTGAGCTGAAGGCAGAGGCTTAACCCACTGAGCCACCCAGGCGCCCCCAGTATTTATTTTTTTTAACTGGCAAATTATACATACAAAGTGTAGTAAAGGAGCATTTTCACTGTCTCTGAAACTTTCACTGGCTTTTCTGGCCACGCTATTTTTAATATTATTTCAAGATTTTGATGAAAATAATTTTGTTGAACAGGTGGGGGATGTTATGAGTGAACTGTTTGGGGGACTAAATACACATGATAAGCCAGTGATCCCGGTCTCCCTGTCCTGAGTGCAGAACACCACCTTGGCAAGTGGGGGCCAAAAGCACAGGGCTTCCCAGTTGCTGGAAGAGAAAACTTTTTCTTGGTTCAGGGCACTGGTTTTTCACAGTCCTGTGGGCTCTAACCTTAAGGAAAATAGCAGCAGCAGTAGTCAAAACAAATAGCTTCTCCAGGCATCAGGCAGATATTTCCATCATTTTCTTTCCCAAATGGCCCAGACTCAGACTTCCTTTGGTCTATTTCAGACACTCGAACAGTCTCACCTTAAAGCCTGTGCACTGGGCAATCTATGAAGGAGGGAGTAGCCACTGCATGACCCTTTCTTGGTGAAATTCTTGATTGCTCCCTCTTGCCCTGTGCTGGGCTTTTTTTCTAATGCCCCTCTGACACTGAATTAAACTTTAATTCTATCTGGGGAGGAAGCTCTGGGTTGGGTTGTACAGTACTGCTGTAGCACCAGTGAGACCGTCTGGGAGTTAATTATGTTGTAACTCTTGCTGGTTGGAGCTCATTAATTCCCCACCTCCTCAGCTCCTTCCCTTTAAAGCTGTTTAGTTATTTTGCAGCTGAAGCTGCTCATCGCTCGAAAAAGTCCCTTAAGACCCAACTGTGCATCAAACAATAACCGAAGCTCTTTCTGCCCTTGCTGTAAATGCTTCTCCCCTTTCCTGGAGATGTTTCTTTGGATGAGAAAAGCTGGGATTTGCATACAGTCCAGTCAGGGCCCTCTGTCCAGTGGAACCCGGGCCAGGCCAGGGCAACGCATTGAGTCACTGGAGGAGAATAGCTAGTCAACCTCCTGCCTGCCATTAACAGAGATGAACACAAATCTACATCGAACTTGGCTCATTTTTTTAAAAGGCCATGCTTGCAGCCTATTCATAGTTGGGGCAAGTGAGAACAAGAATTTTGGTGGCAAGTATGCAATCCATCATAGTAATTAAATGGGTTTAAGTACAGCACAAATTGGGAATGGCACAAAGAGGTCCATTTTGACATCCCAACTTAAAAAAATGAACAAAGGCAAGGAAAGTTCCTGTCCCCTGCCTCCTGCTGTCCCTCTATCTCTGCTTCCAGGGCCTCTCTCCATCTCTTGTTTTCCTCTGGGTTCTGGATCTCTTGGACTTTCACTCTCCGTATATCCCTGTCTCTTTTCCCAGCCGATTACTCTCTCTTTTTACAAAATCCTTCTTCCTCAATATAACATTACAACATCTAATAACTTAAGTAAAATCTTCCAGAAATGAAAACCAAACCAAACCAAACCTCACCCCACTGCCCCTGCTCTCAGCACCCTGCCCCTTATTTTAGGCATCCTGCCAACTCTAGCCAGAGTAATGCACTTACTCTGTGGTTAGATTTTTCATCAAGATTTCAGAGAAGTCCTCGTACTGACTCACACCACCCCTGCTTCCTCCTTTGGTTTAGGCTCTTAGGGCCATGGGAAAAATTTCGAGCCACTCAGCTAATTAAATCAGCCCCTACCTCACCCAACCTGAGCTTCCCTGTCAAGTGCTGATCTCTGGGGGTTGCAAAACAAGTGGCCGAAAGCACATTTCCAGCTCTGGGCATATCATTTCCACCTGTACTCTGGAATGTATCACAGACCCTAGAACCATGTGCTGGAGTGCCAGCCATATTAGACTCATTTCACACAGCCTCACAGAGCAGCTGTGTGTGGATGGCCACGGCTGCTGTTGAGTGTACCCAGAGTGGCAGGGCACACCTGTTTAGGATGGGAAATGAAGAAGGGGACCATGTCCAATAGCAGTCACAGTGGGACTGAAGAAGGCAGGGTGTAATTACCTTTGCTGCACCTCTCTGCCTCCCCAACATCAAGGGAGTTTATGAATTCCTCCTGATTTAAAAAATTAAAAAAAAACCCCATATATGGTCCTAATGCCAGGCAAAGGTGGATTATAGAAACAGTTTTAAAATCTGCCTCTAGAGAGGGGATGACACCGGGAAGGAGAATATAGCCACTACAAACCACATTTCTGAAAGCTCTGCTCTAGGAAGATAAGACAAAGCCTGAATTTAGCATTTTCAAAAAAGAAAAAAAATACTGAAGCAACTAATTTTCTGTAAACATATATTTTATGTGAAAGTAGTCATGGCATACCAGAGGAAGGCTATTTTTGTCGCCCTTCTCCTAAAGCAGCACGTTTTACATAGATGCAGGGGGCTTCCCCACTAATAAATGACTGCATGACAGGCCCTTCTGTCCATTAAAATGGACTCTTTCATCAGAAAGATGATGTCTGCATTTTTTATGATATTTCTTAACCAGGAATTTCTGTACTCATTTTTTCCTTTTACCTCTTTAAAAAATTATTAAATATAGCACACTTATAGAAAAGTGCATAAAATATTAATGTAGAGCCTAACAAGGAATGAAGATGAAGTCACCTTGATCTATTTCAAGGAACAGCACATTGTCACAACCCAGAATCCCTCGTGTTACTTTTCCCCCAACCCTCTCATCTCTCCATGGAGGCTTCTCTGTTCTGGCTTTTAGAGTGACCACAGCTGTCCTTTTCTTTACAGCGTGAACACCTATGTATCCTTAAATAGTATAGCTTAGTTTTGTCTGCTCTTAATTTTATAAAGAAAATCACAGAGTGTATATTATTTTGTGTCTTGGCTTCTTTCACTCTACATTGTTTATAAGCTTCATTTATGTTGATACACCTCTAGTTTATTTGTTCCCCTGTCATGTAGTGTCCCCCTGTATGAATATACCACAATTTACCCACTCCCACTGGCCATTTTCTGCTACATTTCTGTTTGTCTCCTGGTGTACATGTTTCTCTAGGGGTTTTATCTAGTCTTGATGATATTTAATCTGGAAGTCTTGAAAAGATCAGGAAGAGTTTATAGGTCCCTATAAGAAAAAAGACATGCCAGGCACAGGGAATAGAGGGATGCAACCATGTGGTATGTTGGGAGAACCACGGTCCTGTATTATCAGGGTGTGATGCTAGAGCAATTCTAAAGAGAGTTCCTGATAGGAACAGGACTGTAAGTGTTACAGTGCACATTTGTAATATAGGGTAACAGACACATTTTGAATCATTACCTTCACTGTGCAGGATGTGCAGGCTAATTAGAGTGGGACTGTGTAGTTGGACCCAGTTATTGTGGGGCTGAGATCAATTCTGGGCAGCCTTATATGCTAGGGATCATCACATGTTAAATGGCAAAACGACATTCATCTTATAGCCCTGTCTGAGCTGGTAAGTAGGTGCCCAGGGTACTGTGTTTTGAGGAATCCGAGGCTATGTCTTGTATCAGTCGGAAAGCCTTGACTGGTAGCGTGGGGCTCATGTGTCATGGAGTTGCTGACTTGTATCCAACTGCCTCTCTCTGCAGTAGATGGGGCCACTCTGGGAGAGCCCTCCACCATCCAGCTCATGCTGGTCTATGTATTGTTTACATTATTACATGTACAGTGCTGCTCTAATCACCACAGTTGCCACTGTCAACGGTATCAGCCATCTGTGTGCCTGGGAAGAACAGCCACTGGGGCAAACAAAATTTACCCCCTGTTGGCTTTCAAATAATAGCACCAGAAGGTACTAAATGTCAAGGTCTTATCTGAGGAATGATAAAACAAGGAGTTTAGAGCTTCGTGTGCTATCATTAGAGCAACCACATTTGTTATAGAAAAATGAATGACAATTTATGTTTTGAGTCTCTCTTTCTCTCTTAAACCACAACATTCTGTGCCACGAGCTGAAATGGTCCAGTATCTATAGAAGGCTGGTTTGATTCATGACTCTAACCATGTCAGTTCTGTGGTATTAAAAATAAGCCCCTGGAATTAGAGCAAGGGTTTGCCTCAGGTAACCTGGTTATGGAACATGTGCGCATCAGAGTCAGTGACCAGGAAGAAACAGGTCTATCTGCTAAATTCATATATCAATGGGTTAATGGTGCACCTGTGGAAGACAAAGATGAGTTTCCTCATGAAACAGCCATGTTCCGAGTGTTGCCTTAGCAGTGGGAGCCAGATAGGCGGGCAGACTACAGTCCTACGAGATGAGGCACAGTAAACCTAATGGACCTCTGACTTAATATACAGAGACAAGAAACTAGACATTTCTAATGCCATACAAGTACATCTAAGGGTAGCTCCTGTTTGCCTGTGGTAGAAAAAAATGACCACAAAACATTTCACACTGACATGGAGGCCGAAAATCCCAGTAGAAACCTTTCTTTGTTGTGTGAACTGGATAAGTTCTTTACCATAAGTGAATTTCAGGTTGCTCCTCTGTAAAATGAGAAAACTACTTCACAGTGTTGTTAAGTGGATCTAATCAAATGAGACTGTGTATATAAAAGTCATGTGTAAATTATATAGCACTGTACAATATTAGGTATTATTATTAGTAGTAGTACCTCATAAGGATATTTCAAGGTTCAAAAGAGATCATGTATTTGAAATCGTGTGGAAAACTCTGGAAGGGTACAAATGTAGAGTGGTAGTTGAACTAATAGCATCAAGGCTTTTAGTTATGGGTGGCTAGAGATGTTGTGAGACATATGTGAAAGAGGGTATAAGAGCACTGTGGAATAAAAAGTTCAGAGCATTTTTTAAAATGGGAGATGAGCCCTGGAATTTTCCAGAACAGAAGCATCAATGTCATCAATGTCAATGGAACTGTGAATAGGTTAGAAGTCATCGTTCAGCCAAGTCCTGAACATTTTGTATTTAATAGGCATTTTTGGTTATAAGAAAAGGAGACTGACTCAGATTACAAGAAAGAAATGGAGATTCATTGATGGATACATGTAGACAGAGATCTGTACCACACCTCATGGGAAATTGCAAACAGCCAAGTCCCATGGAGAATGGAATGCATAGCAGGAACTGAAAGGTTATGTAGGATGAAAAGCAACTGTAGGAACTGGATTATCTTGTTGCCCTAGAGCGACAGGAGTTTCTAATTTTCTTCTGTTCATGTCCCTACACAACCAAGAAGCTCATCTTCTCCTCGGTATGTCACTTGGTTTCTGCTTTCTAGTACTCCATCCAGACTTACCTCAGCTCCTGCCTCCCCACGGTTTGTCTTGCCTGTGGCTTCTACTCTTCTACGTTCCTGCTGATTGTTTCTTAACTTCTGTTTCCTTCCCACCTTCCAACTCACAAATCTCTCTCTCTCTCTCTAGTTCACATTTAGACTCTTCAGGAGAGAGAATCTGAGACGTTCCATTTATCCCATTGTCTGCTGGATGTGACTTTTGTGTCAGGCCAACTCAGACTGACTGCTCTTAGGTCAGGCTTCTATACCTGGACCAACTAGTTACCTGTGGTCCAGGAGGTAAGTCACATGGTATGAATATACCAATGTATCCCTCAAGAACCCCTTTGCTTGGGGCTGTCAGTTGGGACCCTTTTGGCAGGGTGTGAGGCAGGAATCTGTTGGTGGGCACATCTTCTACAGCTTCAGGATGTATCTGAGGGTTCTTGGAGCTCTATGGTTTACTTTCCATTACTAAGTCAGTAGAAACCCTGTAAGGAACTTTCTTTTAGGACAAACAAATTAAACATACCCATACCCCATACAAAAATATGATGATGATGGTAGAGAAGATGGAGGAGGAGGAAAGAGAAAGAAGAAAAGTGTGAGGATTTTGAGATATCTTGTGTGAAAGCCTTTCTCTGAAAGCCACTCTGAAGAGAGACAGGAAATGTATGTTCTCGAGTGCCAGGAATAGTGTACTTGGCCCAAATTGAGAATTATTTCAGATTCTGGTTATTTTACCTAAAGTAGAAACAAAGAAGCTTCTTCAAGATCCTTAAAAATCCCAGAATTTTGGAACAGAAAGAAAGCTTGAGGTAACCCCCCTCTTCGTTTTGCATGGTCTAACTCTTTCACCATAGAGAAACAGAAATGTAGGTCACTAGGGAGAGAGTGCCTTTGCTCTGTGACTGCGGAACAAAGGAATGGTTTCAGCTAAGGGATTCTCTGACCTCGGACTGCTAACTCTGGTCAGATGGATCCCACTGGGGCCCTTGTGGAGATGAAAACTTGATTGGCTTGAAAAGTTTACCCCTGCCATTTGGGGTAGATGGCCTGGAATGGTTTCAATATTGCTTTTATAAAACAGAAATCTGCTTTTTCTGTAAGAGGGTGGTATATTTTTTAAAATTTGTCTTCAGCCCTTGGGTGTTTCCATGCCATTTCTGTATGTCCCATTCTCACCTCCAATTGACTCAGCCTCAAAGTTGTTCCCAAATATCTAGAAGAAGGAGCCATCTTGGACTCTGGTCGGCCTATTAAGGCTGTGGCCACTAAGAGCAAAAACAAACCAAACACCACTAGCGAAATGCTCTGGCAGCTAAACCAAACTCTCAAACTTAATCACACAAACAATGGCCATCCTGAGTGAGCCTTTTTATAAATTTTGTGTCCTGCCAACAAAAAACATAAACAATATTGCCACTGGATTTTTAAAAAACTTCACGTATTACGGTGATAGCCAAGATTCTCATTATTCTTTTTTTTTTTTTTTTTTTTTTAAGATTTTATTTATTTATTTGACAGAGAGAGATCACAAGCAGGCAGAGAGGCAGGCAGAGAGAGAGAGAGAAAGAAGCAGGCTCCCGGCTGAGCAGAGAGTCCGATGCGGGGCTCGATCCCAGGACCCTGCGATCACAACCCGAGCCGAAGGCAGCGGCTTAACCCACTGAGCCACCCAGGCGCCCCAAGATTCTCATTATTCTTAAGTGATAAACAAAATAACTAAAATATGCATTAGGTATCTGCTGTTTTAACTGCATGGCCTTGGGCAAGTTACTTAGTCTTTGTTCTTTACTTTGTTTCTCATCTGAACACTGGATTATTAATTATCCTAGCCCTGTGTATGGCTTATAGCAAGTGTTTAATAAATACCACCTATTAATATTACATACCATTTTACTTAGTCATCTTAAGAACTTTATGAAGAATGAAACTTCTGTGAAGTGAAGTAATTAACTTAATTTCTAGAAGGTACTAAGGGAGGTACTAAGGGAGAGAGTTAGAAGAATAGGAAACAAATTTTCTGACTTCAGTTAGGTGGCCTTTTTGCTCATCAGAACTACTACCCACAAACCCTATAGTTGGGAGAATGTTCTGGAGAAGGTCCCAGAGCTGGAAAATATCTTCCTGCTTTTCTCTTCTTCCCAAAGAGGGCTGAGTAGGGGGAACCTGGATCTGAGTCTCCGCACCCAGGATTTAGGGGCCCTACCGCAGTCCCTATCTCGAGGTTCCTTTCCTACTGGGCATCTTTTAAGAACTTCTTGAATGTTCACCACCCCTCTTCCCTGGAAGGTGGAAGGATCCTCGACTCTGGAGGTGTTTGAGGAGAACTGTGTCCCTCCTCCACCTCTGCCTATGGCTGGGCCTGTCTGCCATTCCTTAAGAGACCTCAAGCACTTCTTGCCACAGAAGCTAGGCTCCTTACCTCAGAAAATCAACATGAGGCTAACCAAGTTTCACTTTCTTCTTAGGGTAGCTAATGTGCATGGAGTTACTCAATAAGATTTATCAAGGGGCCCACATAAAACATGGCAGATTTTTCTTAGGTGATGAAAAAGGTGGCCCTTCCTGGGGAAAGGCCACCCTGTTGGCCACCTCTTCCAAAATAGTCCTGTGGACTAAAGTTCTAGAAAGTCCAAGGAATGGCATGGGCATGATTTTATTGGCACTTGTAAATAGGCAAATTGGCAGCTCTTCATTTTCTTGTTCATGGACAGATGTGGCAGTGGAGCTTGTCCTTAGATGACTGACAGAGGCTAATTTGACTGCAGTTGGTATCGTGGAAGAGATCAGTGAAAACTGAAGTGAAAGGAAAACTAGGATTCAGAGAAACCAGGAAGAGTCTGGAACAGGACTCGTGGGTAGGTCATCTGGAAAGCATGTACCCTTAGGAGCTATGCATCATAATAGCCTTGAGAAGAGAACATGGGTGGGATGAGGTAGAGAAATGTCCGTGCGCCCAGAAACCCAGTCAAACGCACACACAGCCACATGTGAACACTTAAAACAAATGTGGCTCCTAAGACTTAACCCCCAGCTTATTATGTAATCAGTGAACTTGTTGGCTTGCTTGTGTGACTCAGGAAAAGATTTAGACTATTTCCACTCCTTCCATAGACCACTGCTAAATGACCAGATGAGAACAAGTCCACGGCCTGACCTAACTGCCAGCAGCCCATGAATGTTCCAGACGGTGCAGAACTCACAGCAAAGGAATTAATATTCTTCTTGTTCCCCACCCCCCCCACCATGAAGAAACAAAGGCCTCCACTCTTGACCCTGGCATTCCCTTGCTGCTGTCTTCTCTTCCATGACACCTAGGTTTGATTTTCTTTATCTTAGGTATTCCAGTGAATATTTGCTGAATTTTAATTTAGATTGAATGCAATTCAGAAGACTGAGGCTTTCCAAATTTCAAACCTCCTGAGAAAGGTGTGTATGTGTGTGTAAGAAAGAAAATTTCTCTGCTTGTCTCCTCACCGAAAGGTCTTCTGGGATCTCTGAGCTCAACCCAAGGAAGAAAGCAGATTGGTTACCTCCGTCTGGTGGGTTTTATCAAAATGTGATAAAACAAAATAATGAAAAATGGTGGGCTGAATTCATTATCATTCAGCGAGGGGCTCTGTGCAGGTAACGGGGCTGTAACTCACTTGCCTCATGACAGTTTTTATTGCTCTGTTTCAGTGCAGTTTTGCAGAGTGAGGGGAATTGCCCTATACAACAGATGTGGGGAACCTTTTTCTTTTTCCCTGTCCTGTGGACGGGCCCTCAGGCTCAGCGCAGTGACTCACTGCTGTGGTATTATATGCCTCCAGATTAAATGTGTGCTGTGGAAAGTGTGGGGCAGGATTTATCAGTGAGAGTTCTTTCTTTGAAGTATCAGGGCAGGCTACTTGGCTGATGGTTTCTGGAACCTGGCCAAGCCCCAATATGCTGTGAAAATAGCTGTCTTAGGTTTTCTTGGCACACGAGCACATTTGCCCTTGATTCTCAGACCTCCACTGCTTTCTGATGTCTTTGAGGCAAGTGTTCTTGGGAATTAGGGCCCGGGGCCAGATTGTAACCCTGCCTGTTTGTGCCCCTTCAAATGCCCCCCTCTGAACATGGTTTTGATGGCTCCAGATACCGGTTGTAACACCAACTTGAATAAGGATATCCTTGAGTTCCCAAATACGGGCTGGCCTCCTGAGTTGCTTTCAGGCATTTGTGTATAAATTTCTCCCTAACTCGCATTTCCTGCTGCCCTGCCCCCACTAACAAAATGTGGATGCTTAAGGGGTTTTACTGCAACAGTGCTTTCCACTACAATGTGTCTTTGCATTTCCAGCTTGAAACTAATGCAATATGCATGTGGAGAAAAACCTCAGTGCCATTACAACTCTACCAGTAAATTAAGAAAAAAAAAAATCCACCATTCTCTAGTGAAAAATCCATCATCTATCTGCCTGCCATCTTTCTCCTCCTACCTCTACTCATCGTCATACTGTTATTAATTTTGAGAACAAAGGACATAAAAAGCTAATTATGTGAGATTCCCAGACACCCTTTCAGAGGTGAATACATTGGCTACATTTCTCATCACCCAGCTATGTGTAATAAATAGCTTCCTTGTAAATGCAGATTTCCCAATAGACTCCCCATTTCAGGTTTCCCTCTAGCCTGAGAACCAGACTCTGTCCTTCCTGATTTAAATCTTGCCAGCCTGTGTTGCAGAAGCCATGGATAACCTTGCTGAGCATCTTTCTGCCTCTACTTGCTGAGAGGGCAGACTCTTTAATAAGGGCAACCTGATGAGACGGGACTTGGATCTGAGAGAGGGCTCAGAAAGCTGTCGTGTCCATGTCCATTTACCTCCTGGTTGAAGATGTAATTGAATGTAGTTGCCAGCTGGGTTCTGTTGTGAATTGACTTGTCCCCAGCCTCCAAATTCCTATGTTCACGTCCTAACTCCATCACCTTGGAAGGTGACCTTATTCGGAGATGGACACTTTGCAGAAATAATCAAATTAAAATGGGATCCTTAGGGCAGGCCCACATCCAATATGACTGGTATCTTACAAAAAAGGGAAATTCAGGGACACTCACACACAGGGAGAATGACATATGAATGTAAAATAGTCACACACAAGCCAAGGAGAGAGGTCTGGAACGGATCCTTTCCTATAGCCCCCAGAAGGGACTGACCCTGCTGACACCTTGACCTTGGACTTCTGCCTTCCAGAACTGTGAGACAATACATTTCTGTTTTCTAAGCCATTTAGTCTGTGGTACTTAGTTACAGCAGCCCTAGCAAACTAATATAGGTCTCTTGGACAGCAGACTCTGAGGAAGGGGTTGGCATGAAGGAATTTTGTAAGGGAGTACTTTTGGGATAAATTCCTGTAGAAAAGAAGAGAAAGAAGCAGACTGGGAAGAGAGAGACATCAAGCTGTGCTGAGATGTACTGTGCTGAGGCCACTGAAGGCCTCAGCTGACTCCATGGGAAATTCTGGAACTCAGATGGCCCTTCGAGTTAGAATATAGGTCTGGGCCTTTGTCCCCTCCTGTCAATCTATTTTTGGCTGTGGGCTGCCTCTGGAAGGAGGTATGACCTTGGGCAAGGTGATTTTCTTCAGCCAATATAATTTCTGAAGAAGGTTGATAGTAGGGACAGTGTTTTGGGAGCAGACCCAGCTGTTGGAGACATGAGCCCTTCATTCCTCAGGAAGGATCTGGGTGGCACATCACAGCAACCACCATGCACCCACCATGAAGGCATGCCATAATAGATTAGTTGGCTGAAGGATGGCTTGTCATATTTCATGATTTTCAAAATGAAGTTTAGCTTTGTAAGTTGTGGTGCTCTGTTCAGTTCACCTTTCCTCATCTACCTTAGAGATGAAGCAGGCTGACCCCCCCAGCCTGGAGCTTTTTCTGGGAGAGAGGTGGGCTGTTGGAGGGGTATCACTCAATATCCAGACAGAAAGACAGAAACTGCTCTGGATGGTTTACATGGAGGGGGATGAATAGAGAAAAATTTTACAAAGAAACTAGAAGGGCTGAGGGCAGCACAAAAAGGAGGGAGTTGTTCTGCAGAGATCAGGATGCTGGTTTTGACTGGGGTTGGAGCCTACAGGCCCACACTCTCTGCTGAGCTGCTGTTGCTGCTACAATTGCTATTGGATCTGTGCTGTTCCCTCGGAACAGGAACCCAGGATGCCACATTTTGATGCTGCTGAGACCAGGGCTGACACTTCCAGAGCTCAGATTCAACTGGAAGCTTCTGGGCCCCATCGTTGCTGGTCCCCTTACTATTGTTGTTAATGGTACTGCCAGCAACAGGCAAAAAAGCCTCTTCTTCCCCATATCTTCTAGTTTCCCCTGTAGCAAGCAGACTGGCTCCCAGTCCCCTGCTGTAGAGAGGAGAGCATGGAAGAACAGGTAGGAGTCTGGGACATCAGACGCTAGCTCTCTGTGGGGCCACTCTGAGGGACACTGGTCAATCAATGGTGCTGAGAAGGAGGACCAGTGACTAGGAATGGAGCATCACAGAGAAATGGCCAGGAAGTTCCTTCCCAGGTCTGAGGAGGGGACCCATCCACAGAGTAGTGCACAACTTCAAAATTTGATTGATCTTCTCACTACTGTCTATTTCCTGCTCCACATCTCTCTATTCCCCCTGAGGAGAACAGAAGTTTCCCAACCTATCTCATGCCAAGGCCATCTTGGTAAAAAGGAGCTTTGTTTTGAGAGGTTATGTTAATTATGATCTTGTAGAAACCAAGGCTACTAGCTCTCAGCCAATATTCTCTTGACCACACCATGTCACTGCTGCGGTCTTGCTTTCCTTTTCCTTTCTTTCCAGTTCTTAATAGGAATGCTGGGTCACCGTGAAGCACAATGTGACACTGACCACAGAAGTGCCTATTTGATCAACAAAACTACCCACGCCCTTCTGTTAAATACCTAGGAAGGTAAGAATTTCCGGTTATTTGATTGTATTCACCAAATAAATGTTCTTTGGACACATTTATTTCTCTGGGACATTAATAAAATAATAGCATCTACCTTATCATAAATAAAATTTCTTGTGTTTATTGTCTATTAACTTTTTCAAAGTGATTTTACATCATTCTCTCAGTAGCCTTGTGATACATTCTAAGTTGCCCTTCATTCATCCATTTGTTTCTTCAGGAAATATTTCCTGGGTGCCAACTATGGGCAAGTGTTTATGTTACATATAGAAGAAGAATACAAAGAAGAAGAGGAAGAAGGAGGAGAAGAGGAGAGGAAGGAGGATGAGGAAAGGGAAGGAGAAGAAGAAATATCCCTATAAAAGCATTTATCTTTACAAAGAAGGAGTCTGCTTTTACAAATAAAGCAGCTAAATTTCAGAAAGAAAACTTGTCAATGATACCAAAATTTTAGATGGGCAAACCCAAGCCATTCGGATGAACAACTCCTATCTCATTGAAAACTAAGATGACATGTTCAGTAGCATTCAATTCCGAAGATTCTAGTTAATGTCTCTTATTATCTTAAATGTCATTGATTATAGATTGATATGTGCTTGGTATAAGGTTACTATGATGATTTTCATTTGTCCTCATGGAAGGTGACAGAGCAGGCTTGATGTTTTCCACATTGCTTCTCTCTGTAGGTACAAAATAAACAATATATTGTATTCCTTCTGCCTAAGCATGTGGTTGGTATAATTTTTCCACAGACAGCTGAACTCAACAGCCTGTGCGTGGTGGTTCAACAGGAGTACAAAATGGTAGGTGATAAAAGTTGTTAGAAAAGATTCCTGGGACTTCACTAGGCACTGCTACCAGAGCCACCCAGTCAGATTACATGGCAAGCTCAAAGGTGCTGCCAACTCTTACATACCAGATTCTTCTCACCTAGAATTTAACCCACCAACCAGATCCCATATTGCTCCTGAATTTTAGAGACTTAGTGAGAATTTTATCAAGCCAACACTGCAGTTAGTAACCACCAAGAACATTATTTTAGCCAGCTAGCAATTTCTTTCAATCATGAGATATCTTTGAGTATTTCTTCAAATCATACTTCTGATTTCAAATAATAAGCTGAACACATTCTTCCTCTTTTGAGCTATCAGTGCGCTCAGCAGAGGCACTGATGTTACTATGGTTTCCTTAGTGATGCAGGTGTTAGGAAGGGGAGAGAGAGTGTGGTTGGAGGAGGCAAAGAATGAGTAGAAAAAGAGACCTTGATATTCTTTGTCGGGGGTGCCAGCAAGATTTCACTCTGCGTGTTGGGAATGAGGGTCCCACTGGTGAAAATCACCCTGGCAACGGAAGCTTTGTTCCCCTTACTTAAAAATTGTGAAGCATATTCTGTGAGGCAGGTATTTTTTGATTTTAACTCCTAGAATAGACAACTAATTTTTCCTGATACATCTGGGATGTTTCCTTAATGGAAAACATCTCTTAAGGAAAACGTCTTTTCCTTAAGACCACAAAGAAGGCAGTTTTGTGTTGCCACAGTTGTATATGGGTTTAATTTGAAACTATTAGTTTCATTAGTCTTTATATTCTAATTATATCTCTACATTTTACCCTGTAACACTTTATTGCTCAAACAATTTGGCTCAGAAATTAATTGCCATGCTGTTGCATAGAGAATATACAAAACAAAGGATTATTGTGCCAGGGCTAGAAGGAGTGTTTTTTGATTAATTGTCATCCCCTTTGGTGCTTTCAGTAGGAGCCAGCCCCGAATGTTCAGGAAGGCATCTGAGTGTTTGGGAGCCATCAAGCAAGCCCTGCTAGGATGTGGGCTTCCCTGGACAGGTTTCTGACTAATCACCCACTTCTATCAGGACTTAAGGACAACATTTATTAAGGTTTTCTTAGGATGCTAGGAAATCTGTTGTCCCGACAGCATGAGAGAAGATATTTACAAATGACATATCAGATAAAGAGCTAATATCCAAAATCTGTAAAGAACTTCTCAAACTCAACACCCAAAGAACAAATAATCCAATCACAAAATGGGCAGAAGATATGAACAGACGTTTCTGCAAAGAAGACATCCAAATGGCCAACAGACACATGAAAAAGTGCTTAACATCACCCGGCATCAGGGAAATACAAATCAAAACCACAATGAGATACCACCTTACACCAGTCAGAATGGCTAAAATTAACAAGTCGGGAAATGACAGTTGTTGGTGAGGATGCGGAGAAAGGGGAGCCCTCCTATACTGTTGGTGGGAATGCAAGCTTGTGCAGCCACTCTGGAAAACAGTATGGAGGTTCCTCAAAAAGTTGGAAATAGAGCTACCTTACAACCTAGCAATTGCACTAATGGGTATTTACCCTAAATATACAAATGTTATGTATGATCTGGAGGGGTATGTGCACCCCAATGTTTGCAACAGCAATGTCCACAATAGCCAAACTATGGAAAGAGCTGAGATGTCCATTAACAGAAGAATGGATAAAGAAGATGTTATATATATGTGTGTGTGTGTGTGTGTGTGTGTACACACACACACAAATCATATGGTAATTGTCTTTCTCTGATGCTAAGCAAACA
Source organism: Neogale vison (assembly GCF_020171115.1). Taxonomy (NCBI): domain Eukaryota; kingdom Metazoa; phylum Chordata; class Mammalia; order Carnivora; family Mustelidae; genus Neogale; species Neogale vison. The sequence continues at coordinate 216,333,460 of NC_058091.1, forward strand.
AATCAATCAGAGAAAAACAGTTATCATATGATCTCACTGATATGAGGAATTTGAGAAAAAAGACAGAGGATCATAGGGGAAGGGAGGGAAAAATGAAACAAGAGAAAACAGAGAGGGAGACAAACCATAAGAGACTCTTAATCTCAGAAAACAAACTGAGGGTTGCTGGAGTGGAGGAGGGTAGGAGGCATGGGTTGCTGGGTGATGGACATTGGGGAGGGTATGTGCTATGGTGAGGACTGTGAATTGTGTAAGACTGATGAATCACAGACCTGTACCCCTTAAACAAGTAATATATTATGTGTTAATTAAAAAAAAATTTGTTGTCTATTTCTGAGATATTCTTTCCTTGGTTGAAGTACCTAGATGGTGCCACAAGGTCCATGGAGTGTGAAGACCACCCGGAGATTTGACTTTCCTAATAGTCCCCTTTCATCTTGTAAGTCAGAGTAACTCTGCAATAATGTAATAAAATAATATTAAAATTAAATAAAATACACATAAGATTCACCACCTAACCTGTCCTTGGGTATACAGTTCAGTAAAATTCATTCACACCATTGAATACTTGATCTCCAGAACTCTTTTAATCTTGCAAAATGGAAACTCCCAAGCCATTAAACAGCAACAACCCATTTTTCTCTCCCACCAGTCCCTGGACACCAGCTTTCTACCTTCTGTCTCTATGAATTTGACCATTTTCATACAGTATTTTTTTTTTTTTTGTGACTGATTTATTTCACTTAGCATAATGTCCTCAAGGTTCATCCATGTTGGAGTACGTCGGAGTATGTATCAGAATTCCCTTCCCTTTTTAGGCTAGATACAATATTCTGTTGTATGTATAGGGCATATTTTGTTTATTTTGTTTATCTATTCACCCACTGATGGGCACTTGGGTTGCTTCTATTTTTTGGCTCTTGTGAATAATGCTGCTAGGGACATGGTGTACAAATACCTCTTCAAGACCCTGCTTTAAATTCTTTTGGCTATAGACCCAGAAGTAGAATTGCTCGATGATGTGTTAGTCTTATTGTCAATTTTTGATTGTTGATTTTTGAGGAACCTCCATACTGTTTGCTATGGCAGCTATATAAGTAATCCCCACCAACAGGGCACAAAGCTTCCAATTTCTGTTCCTCCTTGTCAACACTTCTCTTCCGTTGGTTTGTGCTAGCCATCCTACTGAGTATGAGTGACCCCGGATTGTATACTGAGCATGTGCAGTTTCTCTCACGAGCTGTAATTGTCCTTCTTTGCCATTTACGAAGGCATAGTGGAATACAGGGGCTTTTGAGTGACACTGAAAGGCTGAGAACTTGAGTCGGCTCTAATTTGTCTTTTGTAAAGGAACTCATTCCCACATTTTGGTATTCTGAGTAACAACTTATTTGTGATATTCCTCATGAGTTATTGAGATGGAGCAGTCAGTCATGGCATCACAATTGAGAATCACTCCTCACTGAATTGAGTTTTTAATTCACCATGGATTCTTGTCATACACCCAAAGAAAACAGCACATTCTCCCTTAGATGGCTGCTACAAAAAGGGAGGGTGAAAGCAAAAGGAAGCCCATCATGTAATGAGATTTTATTTCCCCCCAAGTGGTTTAATCAGGGACGCTTATTAGAAACAGTGTCTCTCATCATCTACAGAAACTCTGAAGTCCAAGGTTTGGAACCCAAACCAGAACATCTATCCCTTCTCTCATGTCAGTCTTTAGTGATTATGTTTTTGAGAGTGAGTCCTACCTATCCAACTTGGTTATTCAGTAGCATCCAGAGAGAAAAAGTTATGATGATGAATTTTTGTGAGTTTTAAATTTTTTCCGAGGTTTGTTTTATTCAAACAGCCTTTGTTTAGTTGAGCAGAAATTTATGAGATTCCCCCCTGCCCCCCCCCAGCAAGGAATTTACATCTGAAGAGTGCTGCAGACCACTTAAATAGCATTCCAAATGCACAGTGGCTCTTCAGGCTCTGCAAAGACCACAAAAAGCCCAGGATGACAAATGCTAGAATGTAGCAAAAAGGGAAAAAAAAAAAAATGGAAGAGCAAAAAGACAGGCACTTGGCTGGGGCATCTGGTGAGAACTGGTTTCCCAGCAATTTGCCTTCAAGGCCAAGGGGAAGAAGACAAGGTATGTAGGTAGGATGATGCCAGAAATGCCAACAAGAATATTCCAGTGTGTTCTGTGACTGAATGATTTCCAGTATTGCTTTACCTAACTGCTTTAACTATAGTCAATGAGCCCTTAGGTAACTAAGGCAGAACACTTTTTTGTTTTGTTTTTTATTTTTGTCTTCAGCTGTAGTTTGCATTTTAAAGAAAGACTCAAGGATACTGGAAACTCAAGGCTGAGTGTTTTAAGGCAGGAGATAAGAATGTGAGATAATGACATCCCTGGGAAACCCTTCCTTTACTTATCCAGTACTCAGAACAAATTAAAGAACAGAGGGAAGTCCAGGATTCTGTGCTCGGCTTGTCCCATGATCCTGTGCGTGGAGCACAGCTAACCATCCAACCCTACAGATAGGCTTCCAAGTAGAGGCCATCTTACTGGCCCTCCCACACTCAGTTCTTTGTTCAGATTATTTCCCAAGACTGGCCTGACATCTCTCTCTCTACCTATTTTTTCTCTTTTTAAATGTGTAATTTTGCCTTTAGGAAACCTTCCAAGACTAACAGTGAAGACACACTCAAAGACTACTGTCCTGGAGAAATGGTATAGGGTAGTGGTTACGTTGGGGGTTTCTGGGTCAGACCACATGTGCTCAAATCCTGGGTGTCCCATTTGCAAGCTATGTGAACTTGGGCAAGTCTTGTGAACCCTCTGGGCCACAAGTTTCACATCCATAAGAGAAGGATAGTGATACAGTCCTGTGCCCCTTTCCTCCCTACCCCCAGGGTTGCTGTGAGCGCTGAATCATGAGAAACACTCACAAGAGCATCTGCATATAGTATGTGTCATGCAAGTATCAGGTGTTATTGCCACCATGCAAGTATCAGGTGTTATTGCCCTCTGTTCCATTTCTTCCTGCTCCGCTTGTGCAGGGGAAAGTACAAAATCCAGCTTTGTGATCTCTACATAATTCACACTTTTAATCTCTTTGTATTCCATTGAGGTGAAGTCTGGGAGTTTATTCACTTTTCAGGCTTTCAAAATATTAATGGCCTGACTATGAAATGGCCTTTACTTACTCATGAGTTATTCTCCTCTTTCCTTTTTATTTTCTACTTTTTTCTTCTCCCTTTTTTGATTTATCCTCATACCAGAAGATATTACAACCTTTCCCACCCCTCTATGCTCCAGAGGTGTGGAGGAAATAGAAGTTTAACTCCAGTATGTATGCTTTGCTTTACTTGAAAACTGAAATTAATTTAGCTTGATTTTTGTTAAATATGCTAGGTTTTAAAAAATTTTTTTGTCTTTCTGTTATTGTTGCTATTGTGGGTTTTTTTTTTTTTTTTTTTTTTTTTTGTCTCTAGGAAAGAAAAGGGAAGAGTGGCTGTTTTACAATGAGGGCACTACCCAGAGACACACACATCACACACATTCAAGTGTTTATTTTATCCTTATATAGAGTTGGCCCAACCTGAGAGCCAAAGGCAACCATGGTGGCCCAAGAAGGTCCGGCAAGAGAAGAAGACTGATGACTCTTTCTGAGGAGGGCATTAGGGAATGGCACTGCCTCTGGCATAACCTTCCAGAACCTCCAGAACATTCTCTGCTCCTCCTTGACCTACCTCTGGGGTCCTTCAGGTTCTGACTGCCCTCTCAGCACCTCCCAGAATTTTCTAGAGATCCCACCACTCTACATGCCCACACGAGCATCAGTCCTGTGAGGATCCTACTTGTTGGCACTACCTCAATCACTGCCCACAGGCCTAGTGCCCAGTAACCATCCTCACAAATAGACCTGGATGGCCAGATAAGGCCTGGTGACAACAGCCTGCAGGCCGTGAAAGGACCTCACCAGATGGGAGGCCATCCTTGTACACCCTGGTGCCCGTTCCATATGGGAACCTGAATCCAGAAGAAGACCTGTTTGGTTGAGCTGGGGACAATGGAGACTCCATCCCAGAGAGCAACAGCAGGACACCCATCCCACCCCCACCCCAGGCTCCTGCTCCCTGCTAAGAAAGGAATGAGGGACTGGGGGGCTTCTCTGGGGATTCCCAGGCTGGGTAAGTGCAGAAGCATTCCGATGAGTCAGCTTTCTGGTTGTGGACTGGGAACCCTGCCTGGGAATTAAGCCCTTCGGTAATGATATGACAATTGTTCCCTTCTGTGACATGTAGGCTGTGTTGTCAGCACAACCGGGACACAAAGCTCTTGTACATATGTACTGTCTTGTTTAAAACAGGACACGCTGGGGATTGTTCTTATTATCACTCTACAATAAATTTAATTCTGTCCTGATTTTTAAGAGCCAAGGACATTAGATTCTGTATTCGTACCCTCAGAATGCAAGGTGGCCCTTGAAATACTGGACACATAGGATGCATCTTTTTGAAGCTTTAGTTCTTAATATGTAAGTAATATAAGATACTAGCCTTGGACTAACTGTCCAGGTGATGGGTTGACTCTGTCTTTGGGAGAACTTGGTAGAAAAGCATGAGAAGTGTTTTTGTGATTTGGTGACTACTGATCTTGACTGTCTCTCTGGTTATTCTTGGAAGAGCAGTGATTTCTTGCGCACCCTATGCCCAGCAAAACTGGGAGGTAGGGTTTTTGGAGAAAATGCCAATGAGATTCTAATCTGATAAAATTTCTGATACATGGTTATGTTATCATAGCTATTCCCACTATGGTAGTCATTATTGCTCTGATGTAATAAAAGGACAGATGGCCCAGAAATGGTGATGAGGTCACCTTGCCTATGCACTGAGAACCAGTGTTCTTCAACGTGGTTCTCTCCAGATTTTAATTTTTTCCAGTCAGCAGAGCATATAAATTCACAAATATGAAAAAAATTATGTTCCAAAAATGTGTCTCAATTCATGATTATTTTGTGCCTGCATGCATCCATACTACACTGAGACTGTCTAATGAATGGTAACATTGATTATTTTGATCTTTATGTTTTTCTCAAGAGTCCAGGCAGGAAGGTTTGCACTGGGTACTAAGGAGCTGGTAACACATGGGGTGGTTCACATACCACATTAATAAGCTCTAGATACTTCTTCTGGACAGCCATATCAGCCAGTTATACATCGAGGTTCAGTTGTAGATTTTCACCTGCAGAGGAAAAGAATGCCACTGCTGTCCTTCAATTCTCAGCAACTGGGAGGAGTGACAGGCATTTAAGTGTGGACACAGCCTTATTTTTCACACAGGTGGACATTGTGGTCAGTTTCTGCTGTTACACACCAAATACATAGTGGCAGCCTCTTCCCAGTCCTTATGCACCTAGCTAAGCTACAGCCCTGGGCAAGTAGCTCTCAGATAGAGAGAGGACACACATCGAGCTTCCAATTTTTCTATCATTTACTACTGCATTTGACTTTGAGCAAGAAACTTCATTTCTTGGAGTATCAGTTTGTATAATGGTAAGATATGATATCGACTTTAAGAGATGATGATTATCTTTTTTTAAAAATTTTTATTTATTTATTTGACAGACAGAGGTCACAAGTAGGTAGAGAGGCAGGCAGAGAGAGAGGAAGGGAAGCAGACTCCCCGCTGAGCAGAGAGCCCGATGCGGGGCTCCATCCCAGGACTCTGAGATCATGACCTGAGCCGAAGGCAGAGGCTTTAACCCACTGAGCCACCCAGGTGCCCCAAGATGGTGATTATCTTTAAATGAGATCACATGTGTGTTATGGACTGAGCACAGAGCCTGGCATGTAGTAGGTGAATGAGTAACTCTAAGACCTCCATAGTAGGTAGCAGCAAAGAGGTTAACATTATTTTCTTGCTCTCCAAACAAGCATATAACCTCCCCTCCCCCGCAACTCAGAAATGCAGCCATGTAGAAGGCTGGATTCCAGCATATTCTGAAGACAGGAGAGAGTATCCTCTACACAGACACCCTGTGACTGGTCATCCCTCTTGTGCTGTCCCAGTGAGACACAAGGATCAGGCATTAGCATTCTGCTCATAGAGAATATGTCCATCTTTAAGCTGGTTAATAAGCCACAAGGAATTTAACTTACCCTGTGACATTGGCTAATACCAGTTTCTCTCTTAGACAAGACAGGCTGTTGCCTCTGTATCATCACTAATGAGGCCATTACCATCTGCATCTGAGAGGGACTGTGACTCTCTTCCGAAGCTCAGGCAGAGCTATAGGCCACACAGCCACGATTCATCTCCTGTTTAGTAATCTTGGCAACTCTCTTGGTTGGCACTGCTGCCTCAGTGGAGGGAAGAGGCAGAGAAGAAGGGGGCGGAGGGGAGGGTGATGGGACACTGGGATCCCTGCTGTATTCTGTAAAATTATTAGTCTTCATTACCATGAGAGTACCTCCATTTCTGCACAATATTTTATACTCAATTAATTCCTGGCGACATCACCAGAGATTGATGTGTGCCTACCAAATAAGCTTGGGAGTTTTTAATGTTGTTATTTGTTTAGATCATATTTTTGCCGACAACACTATTTTAATTGTTGTCAGGCTCACAGAATAGCTGTGCTGAATAGCTATCCTGAAACTATAACTCTTTTTTTTTTTAATGAAGCCATTATTCTTTATTTGATTTGGTTCATTGCCACTGGCAATGGGGAGCAAGAGCTTAGGATCCTACCTGAACAGATTTTTGTGGGTGAGACTTGGGAATGTTTACTCATTTTTAAGTTTCAACTTTTTTAGATCAAAAACTGGGATGAGAAATGACCACTGGAGAGCCTAAAACCTTTGAGATTGCCTGATGTGAAGACACCATGGCCACATAAAACATGGCAGTGGGCACCCAAGTCCCCAGGCCCTTACTGATCAAGATGGCATCTGGCCATTTAAATCCTTACTTGCTTTCAGTGCCCAGTTAATGTAGGAGTTTATATGTTTCATAAATTTGTATCAGACAGCTGTTGATTGTTGGTATGGAATTCAAAGTGCCTGTGCCAAAGGGGCAGCCTAGGCCCCAGTTGCGGGATTCGTGTTCTCCCTGGAGGGTTAGAAGTACTTTGCATGTAGATGGGCCCACTATTCCTGCTGGGTGGGCACAAGTCCCTTCCCTCTGCATTAGCCATTGGAATGACTGAACAGACAGATCTCGAGGTCTGCACAGAAACCAGTAACCTCCTCTCCAGCCAGTCTTTGGTAATGGGTTTTTGCTCCTTCGTCTCTTGCTCAGTTGCTAACATCAAGTTTTTGTTAAAGTTCTTGAAGGACTCCTCAGTGCCTGTAAAGCTCCAGTCAGTGCCTTCTTCCACATCACTAAGCACCACTGTGCTTAGTGGGGACCCTTTTCTTCCTCATCTGAAGGAGTCAGAAAACAAGCAGGTTTTCTCTCTGAGACTCTCTCAGTGTCATTCTGGGTCCTAATAAGGTATTGGGTTAGATTTCAGAAGAATTGTTTCATCCTTTGAGCAATTAGTACCTTTTAAAAATGCAGACATCTTCCAGACCCTGTCCCACATGTCCCCCTGAAATGCTTTGGTCAGGATGGCTCACCCGTCCTGGGTCATGTTCAGCTGCTCAGGCTGGCAGCAGAGAGAAAACACACTTAGGTGTATGGTTCAGACACTACCTTTTTATCAGAGCAAAATCTATGTGAAAATACCTCAGTTTTTAAAAAGTCAATCAGTGCATATGATGTCAGAATGTTTACTGTGTCTCTCCTAGGGACATTTTCTTGGCATCTCAGTCTGATCTAGGTGTGCCTTATTGTTCCAAAGGCACAGCTGTGTGAGTTTGATTTTGCCTGCAGAAAAAAAAGAAAAAAGCCCTATCTTCCAACGTCAGGGAACAATCTTCAACTTCCCTCTCAGTTCTCACCTTTGAATTTCTATGAAGCCTCAGACTTTAAAGTCTTTTGGCGGCTAAGTATAAAAGCACCATTTCCCAATCAGCCCCAGAGACTGACTTTCAGTATCTTTGAACTTGCCCTGAAGAACAAGGACCATTCAGAATTGGCCTCATCACTTGGACTTTTAAGCACGTTCATAGCCCAGAGCTAAAAGGGAGAAAAAAAGAGAGGGAAGAAAGGAAATTTTCACTGATTTTTCTCTTTGTGGATGCTTACGTGACCCTTTCCTGAAGGCTTTTGTGGGGGCGTTGCAGCAAAAGATAGTTTTGCCTCAGACAGCAATTCTGTTGAAATACAACAGGCTCATTCTCCTGGAGCTGAAATAAGCATTTCGACATTGATGTTTAAGGCTCCCTCAGAGCCTGATCTCAGGGAAGCAGGAAGCTACTATTTTTAGCTGGGAAAAATATCAACATAAGATGAAGAGAATCGGGTCATGGCCAAGATTCTACTGTTTCTTCAGATTACTCAAGGTTAAAAAGATATTTGCTGGGGCGCCTGGGTGGCTCAGTGGGTTAAAGCCTTTGCCTTCGGCTTGGGTCATGATCTCAGAGGGATGGAGCCCCACATCGGGCTCTCTGCTTGGCGGGGAGCCTGCTTCCCCCGCTCTCTCTGCCTGTGATCCCTCTAAAAAAAAAAAAAAAAAAAAAAGATACTTGCTAAGCAATAGGCGTAACCCTCTGGTCAGTTTTTGGGACATGATTATATACTCAAGTAATGTAACAAAGCCAGCAAATTCCAGTCAGGGTAGACATATCTATGAAGAACCTTCCTCTTGAGAACTACCTTCTTAATGTAGGAGGCTACAGCCCCTCCCTGCTACCTCCCTATCCCCCGTGAAGAGTGTTCAAGGTATGTGAGCCTGGGAGGCTCTGCTCCAAGCCTTGGGGTTTCTATGGCTATCAATTCTTCCCACAGTGGCCTGGCCCAGTCTTCCTGCTTATAGAGAAGTCCTCTCTTCTTGCTTTGGAGAGTGTCCCCCAACATGGCTCTGACAGTGATTCAGCCACCAATCTTTCCTTACCAGCCCATTTGAATTGCTGTTAAAGCACTTACAAATAGTCCATTCTCAATGATCAACACTCACAGAAGAAAGCAGAGCATTAAAACAGAAGACATGCCCAAACCTTCAAATTCCAAAACTTTTGCTTTTGAATAGCTATGCTTTCTACTGGCAGGGTATAATCTTTCTTACCATCAGCAAAAATCTCGACCAAGCAGCCTTTTCTCATAATATCTAGTTTTTGCTAGATATTATTACCATTTTTGCAGATGCAGATGTCAAAGCCAAAGAAGACCCTTAAAAAGGTTTACAGGGGTGCTGAGTTAGTTACAAGTAACAAAAAACTCAAAAAAGCTTAAGTGGGAAAGGGAATTTATGGATGAGAGGCAGTCGGGGTTCAGGAATGACAGACTTTGGGACTTAGTTGGGGTAATCAGGACTGCTATTGTCGTCATCATGTTTTGACTTATCTTTTTGTTAGCTTAAAACTCTCAATTCCATGTGATCACATGCAACTAGGTTCAAATGCAGTAAGCAAGAATGACAATCCTTCTGACAAACACCTCAGCAAAAATATCAAGATATCTCATAGACCCTTAGGATCATGTGCCCTTCCTAAGCCAATTATTGAGAAATGCAGTGGTCCATTTGGATAACCTTCATCACATGTCACAATGAGCTTGGGGTAGAATTATCTTCCCCAGAACCCTATGGACTGAGAAGAGATGAGCAGGTTTCTAAATGGAAATGTGGCTGTTTCCACAAGAAGCAGAATGGAAACCCAGTGTTTTGAAGAACACACAGGTCCACTATATGGACAGATACATCTAAGGAGCCATGCTCAGAAATGGTGCCAACTTCATGGCAGACACTGGACTAAGTCCGGGTGAAATGGAAAGAAGAGGCAGATAGGTGCCAAGATGAAGAAAGCAGAATCTTTGCCACTGAGGAACGCAGCATCTTAAATTTTGTTTAGGCCAGAAATAGCAAATTCATGGTTCAGGTGCCAACACTTCTGCCTCTTGTGCCCGTGGCAGACATCACTGGTGAGCCCTTCTTGTTGAACCTGGGTACGGTTTTAGAATTCTTCACTCACTGCACTCCAGGCAGCCATTACAAATCAACAGACACTGGCACCTGAGAAAATACTTTTTTGCGACCTTAGATTGATATTGAGTGACTTGGACCAAACGAACATTCACTATGGTTAGGTGAAGTGGGTTTGGTGGGAGCTAGAGTAGAATATAGCTGGTCAACAGCTGATCACCAGTTACCAGTTGTCTGGAAAACCCTAAAGCTGTGTGAGGATAATAGTAACTTGACTGTATTTCAAGGTTAGCAGATATCTAGCTTCCTTCAAATAGGTCGATGCATATCATGCTAATTCCTTTTCAAAGCATTTTAAATAATACTACATGAAAATAACGTGGATAACTAAGCTATTTTTTAATACACTTTTGTTGAGTGACATTTGTGTGGGATGTGCAGGGAGTTCTCATTTCACCTAACTATAGCAGAATTAATCTAGCTCTCTACTCTCAATATTTAGGAATCACATTCAGTTAGTCTGATTGGTGAGTCAAAGGCTAAATCTGTGATAGAGCGATACATAAAGCCAGGAAGAATACACTCCAACTCATGGTTGGAGGTATAAACACTTTGGAGGGGCAGACGTTTTCAGAGCTCTGAGGACAACCATGAAACCATGTTAACTGGAAGAATATGAAATGATAACCTTAAATATATCTTAAATGTTAGAGGTAAGCACTTTTCAACTCATCTAGACAAGAAAGCAAATTGACAAGCATTCATTGAGGTGTTACCATGTGCAAGTTATTCTTAAAGGCTTTGGAAGTTACAAAGAAGATAAATTTGTCTCTTTCCAAAGAAGAGGCAAGAAAAAATTGAAGACATAAGATTTACAAATATGAACTTAAAACATTTAAAAATAAACAGTAATTGAAGAGAGGTCAGTAGACAGTGAGTGGTAAATTAGCAAAGGAATTAGATTAATAATTATGGGAAATTTTTAGGATGGAGTGACTAGTTCAAACTAGAGAACGAGGAAACTCATTAAGTAAGGGGGAAATGACCTTAGTCCTAGGAGTCAGATTTGGGTTAGGAAAACAGTACTGGTGGGAAAAGCAACCTATATAAAAGCAAGATGAATGAAAGGAGCAGACTATATTTGGAAGAGAATGAACAAATAGACGTGTCTATCTATGGTTGATGTTTTGTGTAGAGGACTAGAATGGAGGGGAGGTTGTAAAAATATATTGGGACCACTTGTGAAGGCCTAACTGTAGGTTTTAGGGGGTAACCCAGTAAGCAATGAGGAGTCATGGAAGGTCTCTGAGAGACAGAGTGGCACTGGTCCAATCAAACTGTCTTGGGGATGAATAATTTGACATAGAAGTGGGGAATAAAAATGGAGGTTAACAGAAACCAGAGCTAAGAAGACTGGAAGGGAGGTTGTTCAATAGTATTAGGAAAGGTAAAAGGGTCCATTTTGGGTGTGTTCGTGGTAGAACTGTAATCAGTATCGTGAAATAAAAGCAAGATGTGGTCACTAACGAGATACTCTTTGTAGAGGAGGGAGGAGACATACAATTGAGATTTCAGTCTCAAGAGACTGGAATAATGGAGAAATCTGAAGAGAAAACCATTCTGGGGACAGATGGTAAACTTAGGCCTAGATGTGGAGGCTTAAGTGAAGGCCCCAGTGACCAAGTACAATGTCCAACACCTCACTGTGTTGATGGTCAGTCAAGTTTTGGCTGGAGCTTCAGGAGTCATCTGCACAGAGGAGATGCTTGAAATAATACTTCCCATGCAGTCTCAATAATTACCGTATCTGGTCAGTCTTGTTTCACCTACTCTGTCACTTATCCCCCCACCCCACCATTTATTTTCTTGGATGAGGGAATATGCTGGCTGCCTTTTCTTGACTCACTGAGGGTCAACCCTTTTCTTTCTAGCATAGAGCATATTGTTTAACATAAATTTGGGGTAAAAATGATGAAGGTGAGATTTAAGGAAGAAAAAACCATTATCTCCCTTTGGAATTTTTTGACTGTTTATAACTATCGCAAAATAAAGTAGTTGACATATCCTATTCTGGGGCCTTCCCCAGCTTCAGATCATGATGTCCCTAAGCTTAAGATGGTGTATGCATGTGGCATGAACTGCCACTTGGGAAACCCTCTGCTGGGGGCAGATAAGCATCCAGCCTTCTCCATTAACTCTGGTAGGAGTGTGTGACAGGCATCTTCTTGCTGACAGTCACTAAATCAGAATCGAAGTGTGGAAAATGGGCAGAACGAATAGTTCTGGTCTCTGCGGAAAGCAGGAGTCAGAGTTAATTGACCTCTGCTCATCCTCCTTTTCTCTTTTACCATCAGAGGTATCCAAAGCCATAAAGAGAGTGAGATCTGCTCACAGGAGGTCACCATCAGGACAGTGACAGGGTTACTGTGAAGTTTTCAGCAAGGCAGCAGAAACCTGGGTCTGCATCACAAGTCAGTTTTAATTTGTACTTCTTGCCAGGGTTTGTGCTCCAGAAAGATTAAAAGAGGATAAATTTATTAATTGGTCATCTTCATTTTCAATGTCTCTTTTCTTTTACCTTTTACAGAAGCATAACAAACATGAAGAAAAGTGTGGATGAATTTCCAAACTGAACACACCTGTGTCACCAGCACACAGGTCAGGAGGGAGCATGTCACCTGCCCCCAGGAGTGTCCCTGAGTCACTGCCCAGTCACCACTCAGGGGCAACTGTTCTCCTCACTCCTGGCAGCGTGCATCACCAGCAGTGCTTTTTACAATAAAATGGTGGTGAAAAGGACCTTTTTTTTCCAGGTCCCTTCCCCTCCCCACCTCTAAAAAGTAAGCTAACAATCCCAGCAGTGTGGGAAGTGATCAGGTAGCAAGCAACAGACATTGGTTAAGAGCATTGCTATGATCTCTTCCTGAATCCATGGTGGAGTTTCACCTTAGCGGCTGCCTTTCTATTCGTGACTACCCCCCAGGCAACTCCCTGCAGAAGACTGCCATCCCTGACTATAAAGAATGTATTCCTGATGCTTTGCAGCACTCCATAGAATATGCTGGAGTTATTCAATCCTCCATGCTTGATGGCAGAGGAGGAGACTTGGTGGGCTGAGCTGATTGTATGGCAGTCACGCAACCTGAGGACATTTGCTTCTGAGTTTCCCTAAGTCCCCCATCAGCAGATGCACAGCCAGCTTCTGTGTGGTTCAAGTTTCTACCCACAAGGAAATAAACACAGGTAGGGTAGACACATGGACAAACAGTTCTTGGTCTCTTTTCAGTCTAGGGTCCAAGGAGAAGGGCAAAAAGGAGTAGAGGTGATGAGTGAGGGTGTTGGGCAGTCACTGGCTTCTGTCTTCTCTTACCTTGTGTATAATACAGGAACATAATAGTATTCACCTCAGAGGGTTGAGATGAGACTCAAACATGACCATGCATGTGAAGTGCTGGGCAGAGTACATGGCGTATGGTGAATGTCCCATGAGCATGAGCTCTCACTGAGTCACAAGAATCATTCTTCCAATAAAGAATAAGGCATTTTAGGTAGTCAGGATGCAACACTTCACAGGCTTTGGAATACCTCAAACAGCTAATCAGAATTTAATTAGAGTGTTTCTATCCATACAAACCTCTGGGTCATGTTTCCAAAATTCGATTGTCATTTTACGGCACTAGTGTCTCAGAGGTACCACTCCCTGCACAAAGCTCTGAGACAATGGAGGACTCCACGTGGGCACAGATCTGCATTTTTAGGAATGGAAGACCCCCAAGGATGAGAAGAGGTTTTGGCCAAAATTATCAAGAAGAAAACCATGCTTTTCAAGTTTATAGTAAGAAGGGGAGACTGGATTGATTTTCCCTTTAGACCAGTTGTAAGTTAAAATGCAGCCTCTTGACCAGACTAGTCAAAGTTGCATTGTCTTTTGGGCACGGATCTGGAATTCCTTTGGTTCTCTAACAGTGCTGTGGCTGTCACAGAGCACTTCCCCTCATCTTCCTCCGGACCACTGGCCTGGTGTGTCCGCCCCCTCTCACTAATTGGCTGCTTGTGGCAAGTTTCCTTGGGGCTCTAAGTTTCCTTGTGCCCTGGGTCTCTCTTGAAAGCCCCGTGTCCACCATTTACTTGTGGTACAGAGTTGGGGGAGACTCTCATACTCTTTAAGCTTTTCTCTTCATCTTAATAAAGTGGGACTATTGACAGCACCACACTCAGGGGGGTGTAGTGAGTGAAAAGGTAATGCAAGTTGGTGGCCTCACACTGAGCCTGGTACTGAGGAGGCACTGGGGGAAGAGAAGCCACTGCAGTTGCTGTCAGCGGCATTACTGTCACCATCATCAATTCCCAAGCAAAGTCCTCACAACAGTCTCTCTCATGTGTCCCCAGTAGAGTTCTGTCCTGAATTCACGTCTTTAGGTCATGTGGTTTCCTCCTATGTTTCCATAAGCCCAGACCTCCACAATGTCGTCTACTCACTGACCTCAGAATCATCATGTCTCTTCTGCATCTGATCACCCAGATGAAAAATCAAAAACTCGATCAAATGCTCAGATGACCAACATATCAGGTACCAACTGCTTAGGCTGTTCTAAATATCTGGAGGATCGATGGGAATTTTTAGTCCTCATTTGGATGTCATGTGGCATGAGATGACACTGCCTTATCCTGGACAAGGCTGGGAAGAAACAAGCCACTTTTATAGAACCCATGTGTCACAGCTTATTGATACAAGTCATTTTGATGAATCAAAACAGTTTTAAAAATTATTTCTACCAAGAAATGGGTAAATCACCATATATCCTATGAGAGGAAAATTAGGAATGAGGTGAAAACCCCCCCCTCTCTTTTTAAGATTTTATTTGACACAGAGAGAGAGAGAGAGAGAGAATAAGAGGACAGAGGGAGAGGAGAAGGAGAAGAAGACACCCCACTGAGCAGGGAGCCTGTCATGGGACTTGATCCCAAGACTCTGAGATCATGACCTGAGCTAAAGGCAGATGCTTAATCAACTGAGCCACACATGTGCCCCTTGGTGAGACTATCTCTTGCATGTATTGCAGTATATAGTCTCATGAGGCTTTTTTAAAAATTTGAGGTATAACTTACATTCAATAAAATAAATCAATTTAAAGTATACAGTTTAATGAGTCTTAAAAGATATATGTCATCACCACATCAAGATACAGAAAATCTTTCCATCATCCCAGAAGAGTCCCTCAAGTGCCTTTGCAGTCAGTTCCATCTACCACACAGCCCCTTTCAGCCATTGACCTCCTTCTATCACTGTACTTCTACCCATTCTAGAATTTCATAGGAATGAAATCATATGATAGGTAGACTTCATTTCTGGCTTTTTTCTTTTAGCATATTTCTTTTTTTAAATTTTTTATTTTTTTATTAACATATAATGTATTATTAGCACCAGGGGTACAGGTCTGTGAATCGCCATGTTTACACACCTCATAGCACATACTTTCCCCAGTGTCCATAACCCTACCATCATCTCCCTACCCGCCTCCTCCTGGCAACCCTGTTTGTTTTATTAACAAAGTTATTAATTTGTTATTAAGTTATATTAAGAGTCTTTTATGGTTTGTCTCCCCCCCCCGATCCCATTTTGTTTCATTTATTCTTATCCTACCCCTCAAACCCCCCATGTTGCCTCTCAACTTCCTGATATCAGGGAGATCATATGATAATTGTCTTTCTCTGATTGACTTATTTCGCTAAGCATAATACCCTCTAGTTCCATCCACGTCCTCACAAATGGCAAGATTTCATTTCTTTTGATGGCTGCATAGTATTCCATTATAGATAGACCCCACATCTTCTTTATCCATTCTTCTGTTGATGGGACATCTAGGTTCTTTCCATAGTTTGGCTATTGTGGACATTGCTGCTATAAACATTTGGGTGCATGTGCCCCTTTGGTTCACCACATTTGTATCTTTAGGGTAAATACCCAGTAGTGCAATTGCTGGGTCGTAAGGTAGCTCTATTTTCAACTTTTTGAGGAACACCCATAGCACATTTCTTTTGATATTGAGTCATGTGGTTGCATGTATCAGTAGTTCATTCCTTTTTGTCATTGAGTGGTATATTGCACTATACCCCAGTCTGTTTTTCTATTTACCAGTTGGTGGACATTTGGGTGGTTTCTACTCTTTGGCTATTATGAACAATGCCGTTAAGAGAATTCATATATGAGTTTTTGCCCAGACATATGTTTTTATTTCACATGAGTAAGTATCTAGGAGGGAGGATGCTAGTTTGCAGAGTAAGTATATGTTTAACTTTGGATGAAACCGTCAGTCTGTTTTGCAAAGTGGCTGAACCATTTTATATTCTTACCAGCAGAGTTTGAGAGCTCCAGCTCTCCATTCTCAACCATATGGTTAATCTTCCTGATTTTAGCCATCCTGGTGGGTATATAGTTGTCTTGAGCTTTCAATTTTCATTTCCCAAATGACTTTGGTGTTAAATACCTTTTCACATGCTTAGAGGCCATTTCTACATCTTCTTTGGGGAAGGATCTCTTAAATATTTTTCCCATTTACTTTTATCAGCATGTTTGTCTTATTATTGTATAATAAGAGTTATTCACGTATTATAAATGTTCTTTAGTAGACATATGTCATGCAACTATTTTTTCCTGGTCTATTCCTTGCCTTTTCATTTTCTTAACAGTATCTTTTGAAGAGCAGAAGTTTTTAATTTTGATGAAGTTCAATTTATCACTTTATTTATTTTTATTTATTTGATAGACAGAGATCACAAGTAGGCAGAGAGGCAGGCAGAGAGAGAGAGAGAGAGGAGGAAGCAGGCTCCCCGCTGAGCAGAGAGCCCGATGCGGGGCTCGATCCCAGGTCCCTGAGATCATTACCTAAGAGGAAGGCAGTGGCTTTAACCCACTGAGCCACCAGGCGCCCCCAATTTATCACTTTAAAAAATAGACTGTATTTTTTTTATTCCACCTAAGAATCTGGTCCACCTAAAATCTGTATTCCACCTAAGAATCAAGGTCATATTTTCTCTCATGTTTTCTTGTAGAATTTTATGCTGTTTTTAACTTTTAGGCCTAAGATTACTTTGAGTGAATTATTTCCTAAGGTATGGCCAAGAATGAGATTCATTTATTTGTACTTGTTTTTTTTTTTATCCAGCACCATTTGCTAAAGACTACCTCTAAAGTACCTTGACATATCTAATAATTTTAAGAGCTAAAGTTTTCTTTTTTCAGTTATATCAGAATGTCTTCTTCTAAAGGATGTGACAAATTTTTGTGTACCATTTTTAAAAATTAGAAAAGTATTGAAAATGTACCCAAAGTACAATGAATAATTGTACAATACTGTTTATAATAGCAAAAACTGAAAACTAAATATCTACCAGTAGAAAGTAAGTTAAATAAACTATGGCACATTCATATAGTATAATATTGCAGCCCTAAGAACCCTAATGTTGATCTATATATATAAAAAGGGAAAGATATTCACAATATGCTTTAAAGGAACACATATGGATCACAACTAGAATGTCTTATATTCTAATTTGCAAAAATGGAAGCAATAAAAATTATAATCACTTATGTAGGTAGAGAAATGAAGAATATAGAATATCCTTTAATAATATTGTGTGTTCACACTTAGTATATATACTGATTTTAGCAACTTTTCTGGAGGAGGGAAGAGTCAGGGGGAGAGCAAGAGAGAGAATCGTAAGCAGGCTCAACACCCAGCACAGAGTCTGATGCAGGGCTCAATCCCATGACCCATAAGATCATGACTTGAGCTGAAACCAAGAGCTGGATGATTAACCAACTGAGCCACCCAGGCACCCCTTTATGTTTCTCTTTTCAATAATATAGATGACCTTTAAAATCAGGGAAAAACACTTCTTTACAACAAAGAATCATGTACTTGTTGTGCCAAATTTTAAGAATTCCTCATACATGTGGCTTCACATATCAATGTATGATAGTCTCACCTGGAATGCATTTAGGTAGAAACCTAGACACCAGCTGAAATCTGGTTTGCTCAAGCCAGAGAGACCCACAAAAGGCTTACTGAAGAAAAGGAGGCATTTGAAGCTTCATTTCCATTAAAATGCAAATTGGAATTAAGGTTACCCATCTGGTGATGCATCTCATTTTCCCCCAATGCTCTTTCTAACCAAATAAGAGCTAATTTCTATTTTTGAATTCTTTAATGATGTAACTGCTCACAGTTATAAGAATATGTAATACACTCTATTTTTCTATCAATAGCCCAGATAGATGCATCTGATCACTCACATGGCCATATGGTGTGATGAGACACGAATCTACTTTTAAAAGTTTTATTTTCCCAGAATATATTCTGCCTTCAGCTGCATGTACATCATCACTCAGCTTTTTGGAGGTGTCTCTCAGAACTTTGGCTAAAGCCAGAACAAAGCTAGACTGGAATGTTCCATGAAGATAAGGTTCTGTATCACCTAGCACTATGCCAGAGTCCCAGCAGCCACAATAAAATGCCTATTGAGAATATGAACTGGAGAAGAACAGGGCTCTTGATTTAAGAACCAGGGTCATGCGTATACTGATGATCAAAGAAAAAATGTCTTAACTTTGGGGGTCCTTTTATGATGTGAAAACTAGAATCCTTAGCATTATCTTTTTTTTTTTTTTTAAGATTTTATTTATTTATTTGACAGAGAGAGATCACAAGTAGGCAGAGAGGCTGGCAGAGAGAGAGGGGGAGGAAGCAGGCTCCCTGCCAAGCAGAGAGCCCGATGCGGGACTCGATCCCAGGACACTGAGATCATGACCTGAGCCGAAGGCAGAGGCTTAACCCACTGAGCCACCCAGGCGCCCCAGCATTATCTTATTTACCACATGACAAACCTATGTCTCCTGTTTTTTCCCCCAAGTACATCCATCCATCTATCTATCTATCTATCTATCATCTGTCTATCTAACATTGAGGTTAGTATTTCCTCCTGGTTTTCTGAATGTGAGGAAACTGACACCTGGGTAGATAGTATCCCTGGGTTAGGAAAGGAAATGGCAAGACATAAGAGTAATGGGTAAGCTGCAGCCAAATTATGGATGGTTTCAGGTGTCAGGCTGAGGAATTTTACCAAGCAGTGGGGAATTAACAAAGGACTTTTGCTGAAGGCAGATGCAAACAAGACTGTGTTTGTAACGATTAATCTAACTAGTATATTGGATGAATTGAAATGGAGGAATGTTGCAGGGAGATGGACCAGTGAGGTGGGAGTATATTGCAATAGATCAGAGGAAAGATCACATGAGCCTGAGCTAAGAAAGGTGAGCTCACTAGCTATTGGAGAATTAAAATCAGTGGTTCTTGGGGGCTGATAACATGCAGAGGATGACGGAGAAGGAAGAGTCACTGATCAGCCAAGAGGGAATAAGCCAGAAAAGGAGCATGTCTGGGAAATGCACAGTGGTTTCAGCTTGGAACATGTGTTAATTTATCAGGGCTGCCATAACAAAATATCACCCAGGACGTGGCTTTAACAACAATTTTTTTTCCTGACAATTCTTCAAGCCTTAAGTCCAAGATCACAGTGTTGGGCAGGTTTGGTTTCTCCCGAGGCCTCTCTGCTTGGCTTGTAGATGGCTGCCTTCCATCTGTGTCCTCACCTGGTCTCTCCTCTGTGAGTGTGCCCCTGGTATCTCTGTGTGTGTCCCAGTTTTCTCATCTTCTAAGGACACCAGAGTTAGATTGGATTAGGGCTCATCCTAATGGCCTCATTTTAAGTCAATCACTTCTTTAAAGCCTATGTCCCAACGCAGTCACATTTTGAGGTTGGGCTCCAACCTAAGAAATTTGGGAGGAGAACTCAGTCCATAATAGGACATGAAGTTTGAAGTGCCTGTGGATATTCCAGAGAAACTGTCTAGTAGATGGTTTGTAGTATCAACTGGAGCTCAAGGTAGAGGTCAAGGCTGGGGCCATAGAGGTGAGCAACATGAACCAAGATAGGAGCTGAGTTCAGGGGAGAAGATGAGAAGAGCTTGTTCTGCCGGTGATGGTAACAGAGATAATCATAAAGTAGCAATAGCTGCCGAATAGTACATTTTCCATATATTAGCACTGGGCTAGTTCTTCTGCATGCCTGGAACAACAATTCTGTAGGAGAGTGATTATTGTTGTTATCACTTCCCCTCATTTTACAGAAGACAAAGCTGAATCCTGGAAAGGTGAAGTGCTTTTCTAAGATTTGCGAGCTATAAGTAGTAAAACCAGAATAGAAACTTCAAGCAGGTCTGAATCTAAAGATGTGTGCCTGACTGTCTCCAGGGAGGGCAAGTAGAAGGGAAAGAGAAGCAAGTCAGGGGGCAGAATCAATATTTAAAGATTTTTTTTTTTTATTTGACAGAGAGAGATCACAAGTAGGAAGAGAGGCAGGCAGAGAGAGAGGAAGGGAAGCAGGCCCCCTGCGGAGCAGAGAGCCTGATGTGGGACTCGATCCCAGGACCCTGAGATTGTGACCTGAGCCAAAGGCAGTGGCTTAACCCACTGAGCCACCCAGGCACCCCCCCAGAATCAATATTTAGAAGCAAGGCAGAGGGAGAGGGAAAGGCTGTTCAGAAGACAGAGTAGCCAGGCAGAAATGGTGAGCTCAGAGACAATTTGGTTGTTGGGGCATAGACAATAAGGCCAAATGTGGCAGCAAGATGAGAAACAAAAGTATGCTGAGGGTGGGGACAGGGAGGTCGCCGGTAACCTTTGTGAGAGCTGGTTTTCTGGAGCGTTGGAGGCAGATGACAGATGGCCGTGTGTTGAGGAGAGAATGGGAAGTGAGAAGAGGAGGTGGCAAGCCTCGTCATCATGGGAAGGAACAGGAGAGAAAGTGCTCTGGTGGGAAGGGAAAGCGGAATCAAGATAAAGTTGTTTTTAGAATGGGACAGAGAGATTGCAAAACCTTGGGAGGCTGAGAGGGGGGAAGCATCCTTTGAAGATAGGAGAGAAGAAATACTTTAATGAGCAAGGCTCCGGAAGAAGTTGGGCTGGTAGGAATGGCTTAAGTTTGAAAATGGCTTTAAAAAGCAACAGGGACTCTTCCTCTGAGACAAGAGGGGTTAATTAAGGATGGGTGATGACATGGAGCCCCAAGGTTGGCTAAGTTAGAATGAGACAAGCCAAAATACAATAACTAGAATAGAAGCTGAAGAAAGTTACCAGCACAAAAGATGAGTTCCTAAGCTGCAAGCTGTATTAATGGAGAAGAGGTGCTCTTTTCTCCGTCTATGTCTTGGGCTAATTCTGAAACTAGGGCAAAGCTGAAGCAGAGAGTGGACTGAAAGTGCTTTTGTTGAAAGAATTATTGGCCTAGGATCAATAAATATTTGCATGTAGACACTGAGAAACATTTCCAATGAGCTAATATTGATAGAATGGCCTTTCTGTGCAAAGCATGTTAAATTCTTGGGAGAGTGATTTTATATAGGTTTCCCCAGCTTGGCTTCCTGTGTAAATTAATCCCGTTTTAGCCTCTGACATAACACAGAAGCAAATGTGGAACCTGGATTAGTTAGGAATGGTTCCATGCTGGTCCCTGGTCTTCTCAACACTGTCTTAACAGATATTTATAATTTGTCAGGGTTGGCAAACCCTATAGTAAAGGGACTCCACCTCTAGCAATCTGGCTTGGCAACATGAGAGCCAATTAATTAGGAGGTGATTTAATGACCTGCTTTTAAATCATCCACATGATGTAACAGAGGATTCTGGGCTTTTCAAAGTGATAGGTGTTGTCTGGGGTAAATGCAGGTATGAGTATTTAACCGTGTGGGAGTGAGGAGGACGCAGATCTCAGCTGTTCTATGGCCTTTTCCCAGGCTCCCACAAGAGCAGTCACTAGTGGTTGGAGCATTGTTCTGGTCATGTTTGGGTGCTTGCTTTGTGGGCAACGAGAATGGCCTATTTCTTCCAAGGAAGTCTCCTGCTGGTGTGGGATGAGATTGGCTTCAGTGTCCAGGTCTATATGAAGTGGATGTTGAGATGGTGAATCAGAGGAAGGTTTGTACAGATGTCACAAAGTCGTGTGGACCACATAAAAAACCAAAAGGGAGTCTGGCTAAGGCTGTCACGATTTTCCCCAGCGGCTGGCAATAGCTCACTGGCATTTGCTTCCTTGAGGGCATCTGAGAGTTGGCTTCTTAAGTACTTAGAAGCAAATTAGTGCTGTGGAACTTGGCTCAAGGATTCCTGGGTCTGGCATTCCAACCTGCACCATAATTAACCCAGGGAAGACTTGACAGCCAAAACCTGAGCTTCCAGAGAAAACGTCAGACATATTTCCCTCATCTTTCAGTCTCCACACACCTTTGGCAATTTTAAGTAGGCATTTGTTTTAAAAGGACAAATGATACAACATGAATTTCAAGAAAATTCAGCATGGTTCCTCTGGGAGGTAGTGGGGAATGCAGGTACCTAGAGAAATATTCTCCAAAATAAGATCCTTCAAGGTCAGTTATGGAATATACAATACACAGTTTAAAAGGAAAGTTCTGCTTTTTTAAAGGAAAGACCAGCGATATTTAGAGGCCATGATTCTCGCCCCGGTGAAAAGGAAGAAGAAACCAATTGCAAGCCCCTGTGACCCTTTGTTCCTGAATAGCCCAGGCTTGAACAGAGGAGGAGCCCTGTCTGGGTTTGCTGAATGAATGAACTTCTCTCTCTTTCTCCCTTTCCTAATCACCAGTCCACCAGGTTGTCTGCACTGACTACTTGGCACATATTTTTGAAATGCCTTACATTAACAAACACAGGTTCAATATATCTGAAAGGCATTTAAATGAAAATTAAAACCTTAGAGTCAATTAATATAGGGTGGGATAAGGTGGTGGCATCAGAGAGATAGTTACACCAGAAACTTAAGACTAAGGAATGCTACTAATATTGAATGCAAAACACAACTGAGTCACCTATCAGTCAAATTAAAAAAAAAAAAAAAGATGGATTCATGAGATCTTATTTTTAAGAAGTGTGCCATTTCACAAAGAGAAACATTTTCCAAGTACCAAGAGGAATTTGGTATAAGAATTATTATGTAACAACCAGCTATAAATATGGCTATTTTTTACTTTGCTTCTTAGTAAAAATGCTGAATATGCTCTTAGGTTACAGTGATGTGAAGGAGCTTTAAAGGAAATTTAGTGGTAAAGTCTGATCTTTCAGGAGTGACTGGCATTCCTTTAGGTGACATTTCTTCCAGGTATTAACTTGGGATGGCAGGGAGGACTAAGCCCCCAATGAACAGAGAGCACAACTAAGGACGCTAACTTCATCCCAATATGAGTTTGTGTACATGTGGGGGGTGGGCAACAATTTGAGCTGTTCAACTGGTATCTTGAAATACTACTTGTTAAAACAAGCATGGATATATTATGATATATGGTATATAACAACAACAACAACAGAGTCACAGTAGTATTTGTATGATGAAATCCCTACAGAAATTTCTTTACTTAACAGGACAAGTCAGGCTACACCCCCAGAACTTCTGATAATTATATTCATTCTCTGCTGACATTGGTACTGATTGGAAGGCAGAATCTGAAAACTCTCTCAAATATGTTTTTTCATTTTGCTTTGTTTTGTTTTTACCTGAACTGTTAATAGGAACTATAAGGTCGACAACTCAAAATTAGAGGACCCCCAACTTGAAAAGCAGACATTGTACACTGAGAAAGGATCCCCAAGTCCTTTGTCCCAAGCAGACAGGCAGGAAAGATGAGATCTTGTTGTTAAATGGATGCAGCCCTCATCATTGCTCCTAAGCAAAGAAGCTTTATTCTAACCAATGCACAGATGCTGGCAAACCGAAGCATGCCTAGATTGGGAAACAGATAAGCTGTGACTTACAGTCACTATTCTAGTTTAAAATCTATGTGATTCTGTGAAGGGTTTTGAATTTGCCTATAATAGTCTTTGCTGTCATTTTAATCTTCACACTAAAAATGGGGCTTTACATTTAATTACTTTGAGCCATGGCCAGGGTTGAAGAACAGAATAGGGTTTCAAGCAGGGCAGAGATTCCCTCTGTTTGGTATGGGAACATTCCATTTAAATCCAGGGATGTGGGAGCAGCAGATTCTGCTGCTTTTCATTATGGGAGTAGTCCCACACTTTCACAACTCTTTGGTTCAGACTGTTACTGGGTGTCCCTGCCCCAGACTTGCTATTGGTAAGATCCTTGGAAAATGCCCATTCCATATGCAAAACTCCCCAACGATTTCCCCTCACACACTTGGAATAAAATCTACAGGCTTGTCCATGGTCCACAAGGCCCCACGGGGTCTGGCTCATGGCCGCCTCTCTCCTCCCTTTGCCACCCACTCCCAGTTGGCTCCTCTTCAGCCACAGTGGCCAACAGCTCCTCAGATGAGCCAAGTTTCCTCCCTCTCTGGCTCAGCTTTCTATCCGGAGCACTCTTCCCAGCTATCAACATTTCTCCATCCCTCACCTACAAGTACTGACTCAATTTTCACTTCCTCACTGTATCTTTCCTGACTGCCTATCTCTTCCACCTCACCAAGACTTGCTTTCTCCTTCAAGGCACTGTCACTAACATATAATCCATCCGTTTGATGATTTGATTCATTGCCTATCTCTTCCCACTAGAATGTAAACTCCCCAAGGGTAGGAAACTCTTCTGTTGGGTTCATCTTTATGCTCTCATTATTTAGACAAGTACCCGATCCAGAGTAGGTGCCAATAATTTATTTGGGAAAAAATAAGTCACTACCTCCTATCCTCATTCATCTATGGATGATAAAAGGCAATAATAATCTGTGGGTTTTTCTCAACTATATTGAAGTCATGGGTAATGTCAATTAGAATATGAGGTCAAAATTAAAATAATGAGGATAATTATGTGACTCTGAGATAATTTCTTCTAAAAGCAAAGGCAGAGCTTGTACCTCCTCAGCTCTAACAATTAGATATCTCCACTGGACTCTCAAATTTTAAAAATTACTCAAGGGCCCTCATTAGCATCTAAAATATTGTGACTTGCCCAAGGTCATAGCAAGTTATTGGCAAGTTATTGGCAATGTGTTTGGACTGGAATCCTGGGTGTCGTGCCTCCCATGTTGGTGCTCTGGAGTGGGATATGAACAGTTTCCCATGGAGTCTACTCACAAGCCAGCTCTGACCATGTTATTTTCTTAGAGGCCAATAGATAGAGTTGTTATTTACTAAGCATGTACCACGTCTGTGTTGAGGGTTTTCCTAAATGTGTTAAGATTCTTAAAACAGCCTTTGGGATGGGCACCGTTACCCTCATTTTACTAAAGAAAAGGGGTACAAAGAGTTTGAGTAACTTGCTCAAAAGCTCATGACTAGTGAGTGTGAGAGTTAGGATTTTCACCCATGTTTTCCTGCTTCAAAGACTATGTTCTTTGTCATACCTTACTGCCATGACACCCGGTGCCTTGTCTTGACTCATCTACTAAGAGACTGTGACCTGGAGTGGTGATCATTTAAAATTATTTCAATGATGGAACCTGTCCCCTAAGTAGGCTGGTTACAGAGAGCACTGCCTCTTCAATCCACTGCTTTCTAAACCCCAGGGAGGTCAGGAGACAATGTAGAAAAAAGGTGCCTGGCAAGGTGGGAGAGCTCCTTTAGAGCAGGATGAACTCTTCAGCTCAAGTTATTTCTACAGTCACCCAAATCCCCTTAATTTTCCACAGCTTTTCTACCTCCTTCCTTTGTTCATCCTCCTCTTTTACACACACTATATATTATTTATGTCACAATGATCTGGAAGTCTTTCTAAGAATCACATTTTCTGGCTATTTTTAAGGACTACATGATCTTCTCTTTCACACAAGTTGCCTCTCTGAGGATTGGCAGATGGAGAACATTTCAAGCAGTGGTCACAAATGTTTAGAATCTATAAAGGTCATATCTATTGCCTAATGAATATTTGGTTTCTGATAATGGACTTGTGACAAACACCTATCATTTAAATACTAATTACTATGATTTATATTGAATTCTCATTGGCTGCCTCACCAGTTGATGTTCCAGAAAGTCCCTGCTGAGTGAAAGACACAGAATCATGTCTGGCATTGAGATGTAAAAAGGAAAACAGTACACTTTGTTCTTTTGGCGCGTTCCCATTTAACTGACAAATCTGTTGAGCTGGAGAAGCTTTGTTTAAGTAAGGAATAAGGAATGATTTAGTTCCTGTGACAATCTAAATATGTTATTTCCAAGATGGGCCAGGAGGGAGATGTCTGACCTCTTTTTTCTAAAGGGAAGAACTTTATGAGAAGAAAAAGTTTTTAATTCCAGTGTCACTATTCATTATTATTATTGCTGTTGTAAGTAACAATAAAAAAAAGTATAGCTTACATCACACATATAACCAATATTCTAAATGCTTGTCCGAATTACCTTATTTAATCATTGCAACAATTCTATGATGTATTATCATTAGTTATTATTAGTCATCTCTATTTTATAAAGTGAGAAGACCAAGGCATTGATTGTGGATCAGTCAGGGTCCTGGCAGGCAGCAGAACCAAATTCAGATGGTTCCAATAAGGAACATTTAATAAAAAGACTTATTTCAGGGGTGGAGCAAGGATAAGAGAACCAACAAAGGCGGATGTGGCACTGAAGACTGCAGCCTCCGTAAACTATTACCACCTCTAGTGCTGAAAGGGCGAGAGGAGGAGACAGGGAACACTAGCATGTGGAGGAGGGCTTTGTGGTGGGAGCTGATGTCACAGACGCATGCTGTGACAGCCAGAAATGGGCCATCACATCAAGGAGGAAGTAGGGAGGAGTGCCTCAAACTCTCTCTCTTCTTTCCCAGATCTCTCGTCCATGCCTTGTGCTGATGAGATCCCATGGGAAGCCAGAGGGCAAGGGAGGAGGAGGAGGAGGATGGTTTGCCGATCAGATCTCCTGGGCACAAACAACTTAGAGGATGAGGAAAATGAATTGAGGGTTGGACACCCTGAAGCAGAATAGACCCTACCTAAAATTCGGTTTGAATGTTAAGACTAATGATTCCACATATATACTAAGAGGGTATGAAAAGGGTTAACTCATGTAAGGAGGCTTTCTGGGAGAGCATGGGTGTCCCAAGCAGGTCCAAAAATGGCTTGAGAGAGCAGAGAAAGGAGATGAGCATGGTATTTTTATGGTTTGGTGGTGGGGCCAGAGTGAGGGCCCCCATGCATAGTTTAAATTTCCAGCCAGTCCCACAGAAGACAGCACCCAGGCTTTCTGATCATCTTGCCCAAATGTAGGGCAGAAGGAGAAGAGGGAGGGGTGGAGTTTTAAAAAGTTCAGATTCTTTGTTATAAGGCATCAGAATTGATTAAACAACAGAGAGAAACTCAGTGTTGGGCCCTAAATCCCTTAACCAGTAAGTGACAAAGCTGGATTTTCAACCCAAGTCGGTCTTTGGCCAAAACCCATGCTATTTACTACCATGTTAACTGGATTTGTTTTCTCGAGCAAGTGTCTTCAGCCCTCTGAGCCTTGGTTTTCTCACCAATAAAATGGAAATCACATCTCTCTGTCTGTTCCATGGCAGGTGATCCATTAATGACAATGATTTATGTTAGCCCTTTTATTTCTGTTGGTGCTTGTTCTTGCTGACATTACTTCCCACTCATATCTTGCCTATCTCCATCAGGGTTGGATACCCTGGTATTCTAGTGTCTCTTTAATAAAAGTCTGGCACATATTTTGCTCCTATTTCCCCAAGGAGCATATACTTGGGTACCAAACTATTACCTTTTTCTCAAGATAAAGCTGAGAAGAATCATCTTGCCAAGTGAATCAAAAGACCACTGTAACATCCATCTTCCTGGTGAGCTTCAGAAAGGAGGCCGCAAAGCTTCAGTTATTCAGACACCACAGCAATGGGACTGAGGAGCTGAGAAGGGAAAGGGACCCCAGTCTATCCTTGGCTATCCACTTTGAAATATTGTCTTTCTACGATGTTAGGTAAGAAAAGGTGGGCAATTTTCCCCCAGTGATCCTAGAATATCATGTGATTCTAGAATTCTCTGTTTCTCTAATACTACTCCAGCTTACACATCTCATGGGCTATAAGGTGTTTTGCACATAATCACTTCTTAATTCATCTTTGTTGAATTAAAATGAACACAAAGACTGATTGTGAACCAATGGCCTATCAACTAAGCCACCAAGGGCTATGTGTTTTTTCTTTTGTTTTTGTTTTTTACAATGAGGCTAACAAGATTAATTTTAAAAATAAAGGGTGTTTCAGAAAGTATTTTGCTAGCAGCCATCTTTTCACATGTGGGCACTGAAACAACTTCCGAAAAATTCCAGGTCCCTAGACTGAATGCATATGAATAATGTATTAATCAGGTGATGACATCACCCCATGGCCTAGGACTGGGTAGGTAAGGGGTCTGCAAATGCCCATTGTTTTCAGCCAAGGGCCTAAAGATGTAATACAAAAAATTATTCTCAAAAAGCTGTGATAGGAACTTTACTGGGAATTTTAAAAATCACTGGGAAAAAAAAAAAAAATCCTGGCCTTTGTCGTTTAGCCAGCAGCCCTGTTGTGGATGAGAACAGATGCTACCCCGACTAAGTAAAAAGCACAACATGAGCCTTTTTCTTTCTGCTTTTTAAACCAGAAAACACCATCCATGGCAGGCCAAAACAAGACAGGTGGCATCCATTCGAATTGGAAATGAGGCACAGAGATAATAGATTGTGGGATCCACTGTGGCTGGCCTCAAGGGAGTGGCTCCGGTCAGAGGGCTCATTGTTTTTCTCTTTTAATGAGCAGACTCTATAAAATGTACAGCTCCTGATGCCACTTTGATTCCCTAAATTTTATTAATCATTCTTTTGTGTGCTCTCATT
The DNA here is from genome assembly GCF_020171115.1 of Neogale vison. Lineage (NCBI taxonomy): Eukaryota > Metazoa > Chordata > Mammalia > Carnivora > Mustelidae > Neogale > Neogale vison. Next base: position 216,362,373 of record NC_058091.1, read on the forward strand.
TGCACAATTTACTTTTGATGAACCACACGTGTTCATCAGGACTGGACAGGGCAGCCTTTCACAGAGATCCTGGGTTTTCGGTGAAGCAACAAGGAAAGAAGTGGTTCTATGTGGGGTGATTCCCAAGGAGTCTGGGAAGTTCTGAAAGCACCTGTGTCACCTCCTTGGCACAATCCCTTAGAGTCCAAGAACCTTTGGAGCTGGGGGAGTTGGCATTTACAGACGAAGAAAGCCAGAGGATCCTTAGCTGTCTTCCGACTGGGAAAAGCAGAACTGTGTAAAATTGGTGAGCAGGTGGTGTCCTTTCCTAGCCTCCATCAATGACCTGTCTTCTTTCTGCCATCCTAGATTGATGTCCACAGTAGTGCCTTCCTGGTCTCTTGCTTCATGCGAAGTGGAGTGGGGAGAGTTGGGGGAACAAGTTCCAAGTCTCAAATTTCCACCCTTTAACATTGTTCCTCATCTTTATGTACACAACCCCAACAAATATACACCCACACTTGTTGGTGCTCTGAGCTCACAGAGGGGTTCCCCCTTTGAAGGAAAGCTTTCACTTAAAACATTAATGCCTCTTTATGGTGTCTGCTTTCTAGCCTTGGTAATGGTGACTCTGATATTTTCAGAGCATCCTCTGTGCTCATAACCAAAGCAGGGTGAAGTGGATTTTAGTTATCAAGAAAGAACAGGTTTTGAAACAATTTGGGAATAAGGAATATCTTTCTGTTTCTCAGAGCCCCACAAATGGAGCCTTAAGGACTTGGTGTTAGACAGTGTGGCCCCTTGAAAGAAAAATGGGAGCTGTTATGTATTAAGAAGCTCAAGGTTTTCATACTTTTGATCTCATAGCTGTAGCTCTAGGTGATCTAGCCTGAAGAGGAAATATTCAGAAATGCAGACAAAGCTTTATGTGTAAATATGTTTGTTGCAATAGTGTTTTTCAACTAGAAAAATAATTATTCTAAGTGCTAGCAAATAATCTCTTTAAGAGAGAAAACTGCTTTCAGTTAGGGTCACAACTTCTGGGATAGTTATGGATATAAAGATGAAGCCATCAGGTGATGGACAGCAACAGACCAAGAGGAACTCAACTTCTCTGCCTATGATGATTATGGGAATCCAGAGATCAAGAAAAAGTGACAATAGAACAGAGAGGGGGAAGAAATGTGAATTAGGAACAGAGCCTCTGAAGGGGGGGTGCAGAAGAGCTATGTAGACACATCTGGGCTTGGGTACCTGGCTGGCTCAGTCAGTGGGGCATGCGACTCTTGATCTTGGGGTTGTGAGTTTTAGCCCCATGTTGAATGTAGAGATTACTAAAAAAATAATAATCAGGGGCGCCTGGGTGGCTCAGTGGGTTAAGCCGCTGCCTTCGGCTCAGGTCATGATCTCAGGGTCCTGGGATCGAGTCCCGCATCGGGCTCTCTGCTCAGCGGGGAGCCTGCTTCTCTCTCTCTCTGCCTATCTCTCCATCTACTTGTGATTTCTGTCTGTCAAATAAATAAATAAAAAATCTTAAAAAAAAATAATAATCATAAATTTTTAAAAAAACACAAAGAAATATCTGGGCTTATGGGTTAAGTTGAGGGAGTATGTAGCCATTAAGTATCAATCTGTATGTTGAAGGGGAGAGAAAGAAGGGAAAAAAGGAGACAAGTTGGATGGGGAAGACAAAAATATCTACCTGGGTTCCTCCTTGGGCAGAGCTCTAAGGCTTAAGCAGAACCATGTTCACAGAGAACTTTTAGAGCCTTGCTACCCAAAGCATGTGCTGGGGTCATCAGCATCAGCCTCTTCTAGGAGCATTTGGACCCATGCAAGACCTCATGAACCAAGATCTGCAATTTAACAAGATCCCGGGTTGATTTGTGTGCACATTGAAGTATGGGAAGTGCTGCCCTGGGAGGCCAGGGTATCCAAGAGAGTGAGAAAGAGCAGCATACCCCTACATCTGCCTAGAGTATTGCTCTGGGTTGGGACCCAGTACCAGAGGGGCCAACCAGGACCTTGGATCTCATGAAGAGTGAATGGTAGAGCACAGTCCTCCAGTGATTTTTCAGAAGCTGGAAACCCATTAAATGGACTAAGAGAAAAGTATGCAGAGATGACTTCAGAACAAACATAAGGTATGCTGGGAGGTCTCAAAAATAATACTGAGCTTTGGAGAAAGGAGGGATCTTATGTCACATACAAAACCTCTTTGGGTTCATACTGTCAACAGGACCACTGGAAAGGCCTTGGGAAGACTTGGTGGCAGGTGCAGCTAGTATGATCTTCGTGAGAAGCCATATATGTAGACAAAGGAATATTATATTGCCTATAATATTGTTCTTAAAATATGCTCAGAAAAAAAGCTGGAAATGAAATGCTTGAATTTTTAAAAAGATTCATTCATTTATTTAAAGATTTATTATTTATTAATAATAAAGATTATTTATTATTTGAGAGAGAGAGAGTACACAAGCTGGGGGAGGGACAGAGGGAGAGGGAGAGAGAGAATCTCAACCAGACTCCCTGTTGAGCGCAGAGCCTCACTTGACGCCCCATCCCATGACCCTGAGACAATGACCTGAGCCGAAATCAAGAGTCAAATGCTAACCAACTGAGCCACCCAGGTGCCCCTTAGTTTCTAAAATTTTCTTTGGTAAATCTAGCTGCAATACTTCTGAGGTACTGGCAATCTTCTATCTTGTGACCATGGTTATTCTATTTTTTGACTGGGGTTCTTCATTTTTTTATGTACATACATGTTTTATATGCTCTTCTGGGTATGTTATCTTTCATAATAAATTTTTGTTTCAATGTTCTTACTTCTCAAACATGGTGAAACAGTTTTTACTAATTAAAAAAATCATCTATTTATCCTGTTCCTTCTTTTCCCTCCTCTCCCCCACAAATGTTATGATATGAGTAAAAAATGTATTCCAATTATGGGTGAAGCAATTAATGCTCAAAAGTTGAGTAACTTGTCCATGACTAAAGACCTAGCAAGTGGTAAAACTGAGTTGAGCCGGAGTCTGCAGACTCTAATGTCTGTAGTCCTAACTACTGTAAAATGCCTGTAAAGACAAAAAAACTCCAAAAACAAAAAACCCAACAAAACTCCAAAAACCAACCCCCACCCCCAAAATCTAACCACAATCTGGACACTTACATACATGGTTGTCCTTAGAGCAAGGGATGGTTGAATCACTCTGACAATGGAATAGTGAGTAAAAAGTTTTGTAAAAGAGAACAGAAGGAATCAATAGATACCAACACTGAGATGTCACATGTGTGGGGGAAATTATCTGACAAGGATTCTAAAGTAGCCATCACAAAAATGCTGTGACAAGCAATTGTGAATTTGCTTGAAATAATGAAAAAGTCTCAGCAAGAAAAAGAAATGAACCAAGTGAAAATTTTAGAAACCAAAAATACAATTAAAAAAAACGGAAAATGTAACAGGGTTCAGCAGAATGGAGAGGGCGAAGAAGGAACCCATGAACTTGAAGATAGAATAGGAATGATCCAATCTGAGCAACAGAGAAAATATAGGCTAAAAAAGGTAAAATGATCAGAAACTTTCAGGGACCTGTGGGACTATAACAAAGGATCTGGCATTCATGTCATCAGAGTCTCAGTGAGGAGAAAGAGGGTAAGATGGAAAAAATACTCAGAGAAATCATGGCTGAAAACTTCCCCAAATTGACAAAAAATGAGAAACATCCAAAGAAATCAACACTAGGACATAATCAAACATCAGAAAACCAAAAGCAAAAACAAAGAATCTTGAAAAGCAGCAAGAGAGAAATGCCATTTTACCAATACAGGGAAAACAGTTTGAATGACAGTAGATTCCTCATCAGAAACAGGGGAGGGGGTAGGAAAGGGGCAGAAAGAAGTAGCAAAACATTTTTCAAGAACTGAAAGAAAAGAACTGTCAACCACAAATTCTATATCCTGTGAAATTATCCTTCAGGAAGAGAAGGATTCTTCGATGAAGGAAAACCAAGAGAATCTGTCATTAACAACCTACCTGGAAAACATGGCTAAAGAAAGTTCTTAAAAAAGAAAGGAATAAATTCTAGAACATCTGGAAGGAAGAGAGGAAAAAAAGCAGGAGTAAAAATATGAATAAATAAAATAGACTTTCCTTTAGTTTTCTAAATTATATTTGTTAGTCAAAGCAAAAGGCATAACATTGTCTGAAGTGGATTGCAATGTATGTGGGGGAAATATTTGAAACAATTATATTGTAAATCATGGCAGTAGGTGGGGAGGACAAGGGGACTTAAAGGGAGGCAAGATTTCTACACTTCACTCAAACTGGTGAGATACTGGTGCCAGGAGATCTTTGTGGTGATCTGTATCTTAATTGTGCTGCTGTTTACAGGAATGTATACATGTGATAAAATGGAACAGAACTATACATACAATGTATCAGTGTCAACTTCCTGGTTTTAATATCATGATAGAGTTAAGCAAGATGTAACAGCTGAGGTAATGAGGTCAAGGGTACATGGGAACTATCTGTCATATCTTTGCAATTGCCTGTGAATCTGCAACTACTTCAAAATACAAGGTTGAGAGAGAGAGAGAGAATGAGCAGAGGACTACAATTCTCATGTTTTTATAGTTGTAGTTGTTTGACTTTAGGCTGTCTAGGAAAAGCCCAAGTGCTTTTACGATATCTGAGTTCAGTTCTGGCTGGACAGAGACTACACTACCCGAACTGAGACATCTGTGGTCAGCCTCAAACAAGAGGATGTTGTGCCTGGAACACATGTTGGTTTCCTGTGCCCTTTCAAGGGAATCAATAAATTGATTTCCATTTACCCAGCCCTATGTGGTCAGGAGCTGGTTTATTGAGAGATGCCCATTCTTCCTCTGTATCAAAAGACAGGGAGGGGGCTGATTGGGAGGCGCACACAGTTTCCTAGAGAACAGGTCACGAGACAGAGCCCTTTGGAATTTCCTCTTCCACTGTGCCCACCGTCTAGCCCACCCACCATCCAGCCTGTCTGGCTAATGTGCACAGACGTACGTAAGCTCAGACCCTCTGTAATCCGTCTCAGCTCTGCCTCCAAACTATACTTCGTGTTTCTCCACTTCTTTGTCCATTGCCTTCTTCCTCATCTGAGTCACCTCATTGTCCCTGTGAACCACTTCAATATTCCCTTCTCCATCTCCTTCTTCTTACACCCTTCAAGTGCATTCCCCGCATGTCAGAGTGAAATTCCGACAGCGTATGTCAGGTCATGCTGCACTCCTGCTGAGCACCTCTAACTGCTCCCCCTAGCACGGGGCATAAAGTGTGCACTTATTACACTGGCCTGCAGGATCCTGCATGACCTGGCCCCCGCCTCTTTTTCCGACTTTATCTCAGAGATACATTTTGTTTTAGGTACAGTGGCCACTTTTCTGTTCCTTCACTGCCCAGCTATTCACATGAGAAGGCCTCACCCCTCTCCTTGGAATGGGTTTCTTGCTGCTTTTTGTGCTGCTCGTCCTTTCTGACCTGGGCACCCCAGCGGGAAAGTCCCACATCTGAGTGGCCTTCCTTGACCTCCTGCCTACAGCAGCTCCCACCCCACTGACTGCCCACTGCATCAGCCTCGTCATTTTCTCCAAGCATTTCTTATGCTTTCTAGTGATCCTAGCTGTTTTCTTGTTTCCTGTCTGTCAATCTCCCAGAAAGTCGGCTATATGAGGGCAGGGACTCTGCAATCCCAGTCACTGTCACAGCCCCAACTCAATACATATGGATCCAAAAAGTGAATGAATAAATGAATGAATGAAGAATGGCAGCCTAGGAGACTTGGCAGGGTCTTTCTTTCCCCAAGACAAGAAACCCCCTGGGGACACATGGAAGATGCCATGGAGAGAAGATAATGACAGAAATCTGACCTGTGTCTATAGCACCTTGGAGTTTATAGAGTATTTTGAATTGCCCTGCCTTCATTCAACTAATAAGAAGTGCTTCCTGGGGGTCACACGGCTTGTAGCAGCCAAGAGCCTCAATTCTGGGAGTACAGTTTAGCTTGCCAGCACACAGGCGTCTGGCAGAGGGCTTTGGAACAAGTGTCCCCACCGCTGCCAACTGAGCAGTTGTCACTGCTCACCTAGCTACACTAACCCTGTCACCTGAATCTCTGGCAAACCTGAGGAAGAATTCCCCAGGAAGAGAAATGACCTCAAGAAGCAATGGAGACATGCTGGTGGGATGTGGAGAGAAGAGAGGCAGAAGCAGGAAGATAGGTGGTAAAGCAGGAAGATAGGAGGAAGCATTTTTAAAACTAAGCTCGGGTCCTGGAGGCTTCTCTGCACCAAGCCCTCACATGCGCTCATGCATTCCACAGAATAATCAGAGCAGGACCTGGTTTCTGCCCCTGGAGAGCCTCATGGTGCCAAGAACACAGAGGGGTGCCCATGGTGCTGGATGGTGCTCCTATATGGTTCTCTGTTTCCTCTGTCTTTCTGCAAAGATTGCATAAGGGTGAAAGAACTTCAAAAGGGTCTCTTTGTTGTTGCTCTTCTCCTGTTTCAAAAGAGTCATAGTATTCAAGTGACTAACAATCCCAGTCTCCAAAAAGCATCCATTTGAGTGAGAATGTTACCACAGAAATTCCACTTGCATATACCTTTAATCATGTGGCAAATTACCTTATTAACCACCAGGGAGTCTAGTCTTATTACTTAATTAAACCATCTCTTTCTTTTTTTCTTATTAAAACCACATGGGTTGAAACTTCTGTGTGGTTTTAGACTCTTTTACTCGTTCTTGGGATGTCTGTGTAATAATGACTGCATGAAAGAATTTCTGTTATTTTGTGTTGATAACTAAAGGGTTTGCTAGATGAACTAAAAGGGAGGGAGGCATGGTAGAGATAGTCTGGATAGGCTCACCCTGGCCAGTGATGTAACAGCCACTTGGGTGGTATGAAAGAAAGTCTGAGCTGTGTACCCGTCACTTACTGCTTCTCTCGCCAAAACATCTGGAATACAAAATCCTGTCATTAGACAGCCCACATGTTAGAAAAACAAAAGAAGAGAGGAGGGGAAAAAAAAGAAAGAAAGAAAGAAAAAACCTCAGTCCCCCAAAATGGCTGAATAAAGCCTCATTATTACTGGTAGGAAATTAGACATTTAAGGTTATACTTCAAAGCAACTTTTTTTATTACAAGAGGCTCAACATTTTGATTTATTGGGCAGCAGAACAAGATTGTGACAAATATTTCCACTCAAAGAACAGACAAATCAGGCCTCTGAGAAGTCATATATTAAGTAGCTTAAAAATAAAGTTTGCTACAACAATAGTCATAATGATGGAAACTGCATGCTTTTGGTCATAGCCCCAAATAAATGACTACTTTAGCATACTTGCCAAGAAGAAGAAATAAGTTCATCTTGTGGAAATTTTCTTCTAATCAAAGGAAAGTACTAAAATTTTATAAAGCAAAACGGCTGAAATTGTGAGTAAGTCTGTGCTACCTTTCTTCTAGGGTCACCACCAAGTGGGCCTGTTTACAATCCTATAGCTCTGTCTGAGCTGCACCATTCAAGAGAGATGTTAAGAATGTAGTTTGGGTTCTGAGGAATCTATAAAGATAATTAAAGAATAAAACATAGGGTTTTGAGACAAAGCTGAAAAATTTAGAATATTCAGCCTTGTTAAACACACACACACACACACACACACACACAACCTAGAGGGTTAGGTTATTACCCATTTTAAGCAGAAATGGTATGCTGCCTTGACCAGGGATCACCTTAATGTTACCTTCTCTGTCTGGAATATGACCTTTTTTCTTAAGACTTGGGAAGTTCTGTTAGTTAAGGTAAAGTCAGAGGAAGGCTTCAGGCTGAATGTGCACAACTGAAACTGGAAAATGAACTTCTTGGACAGGCTGTAAAGCTATCTTCTCTATAGGTCTCTGAATAAAGAAGCGCTTGTCTGCCCAGGTATGGAAACAGAGTTTCGTGGAAGGACCAGAGGCTGTAGATAAGAGGCTCATAGCTTGGAGTCTAGTCTCAGCTCCTCTGTTAATGAACTCTGTGACTTCTGGCCAAATCACTGAACTTCTCTGGGTCTTGGTTTCTCAATCATAAAGTGAGACTGGACTAGGAGATCTAAAAGACTTCATGCATCAGATTTCAATTCCAGGAGGAAGGCAGAATGATCAGAGAAGAGCAAGAAGGTCCTTCTTTATTTTATTCTTATAACTCTACTTGCTTGGGAGGTAAGTTTAAGCATATGTGCACAGGTGTGTGTGTGTGTGTGTGTGTGCGCGTGCGTGGTCGAAGTGGAGGAAAGGGAATGGAGACTGTATGCTCCATAAGTATGTTCATAAAACTGTAGGTGTAATTTGAACTTAGGTAAATTACTTTCCCCTTTAAATGCCATGTAAAGAAATTCTAAAGATGAACACTTTGTAAATGGAATAATTACTGCCACATGTATTTGTTTTGTAAACACACGTTTTTATTAGTTGGGGGCCCGATGTAAGTCTGAATGCCATGGTGAGTTCCATCAATATGTGTATGAATTAGCTTCCAGGTGGCATCGCCCTGAACGCTTCCCCAAGCCTTCCTAAGAAATGAGATGATGGAGCTTCAACAAAGTGGGCTGGAAATGCTGCTGGATTCTGATGTATATTTTAAGTCACCCAAAGATAAGTAAATCTTGCTCAGTACCCTCTTTCCCCTTACTTTGAATGGCCCTTCACTGAGGGCAGCATTGCTAGCACTTCATAAAGGCACAGAGAATCTTGAGGAGATAGTGTCCTGGGAGTGGGGAGAGAGGAGGAAAGCCGACCCAGTGCTATCGTGCCCTCCAATGGTTCCCCCAGACTCATCAGCTGACAATGACTGGGCTCCCATCTCCGGACTTGAAGACATTTGGAAAATGTTCATAAACATGTTCAGAATCCCATGGTGTAAGTAAAACATTTTTATAAGATTATAAAATAAAGAAAACTGGCACACATTTTGTTTGGACAAGTGTGCTGGCGATTTCTTTTCCTAAGGTGAGGGACTCTTAAACAAGTCTTAGTAATTGCTCTGAGGGAATTTGGCCTCTTAATTTTTGAAAACACAATAAAATACATGCAAATCTCTAAACCTTGTAGATGACAGATCCTAAACCTCAGGCATATGTGGAAAAAATCTGAACGAAAGAGGACCCTGATCATGTTATAGTTTGAGAAACAGAATTAAAACAGAGACAATGGGATTCTTGCTTTGATCCTTGCTTATGGAGAAACATGAGAATTTGGGAGGATTTCTTCATCCAGAGAACTCCCACAGACTCCGCTAGGAGGTAAGTAGGACTAATCATTTATAAACCAGTTGTTTCCAGAGGAATGAAGCATAAAATGTCATTGTTGGGGCTTAATTCATATTAATTGCCACTATTAAAAGTTCAAAGCTTAAAAGCAAAAAAGGGTGGGAAACAGAATTACTTTTTCGTGACTAGATACAATAGAAATTATACATAATTTCCCCCTTTCCTCTGTTTAAGAAATTTCCTAAAGCCCCAGGAAATGCCACCTCTGCTGGGATTCACCCAAGGGCTGGGGAAGACAGCATGGAATTACCACTTGAGGAAGTTGTGGCTGGGACCTTCAGTTTTCCTCCTCTGGCTTTTGTTGACTAGTTTCAAAGGCATTCCTCTTAGTGGGGGCAACAGCCCTGGTCTTGGAACTCTTCTGAAGGAAGTTGGTAGAACGGGTGCTTTTCCTTCCAGGAAAAGAGAACAATAGGAGGAAATCATTTTAAGCAAGGAATAGTGGTTCTCTGTTAACAGGCAGCCCTGGGTCTCCAGGTTTTCCTTTAATGACCAAGCCTGAGGAGGGGCAACAAGATCAAAGTTGCTTTAGGGCAAAATTGCTGACATTCCTGAAATAGCCCCATATTCCTCACATCTCAGTAAGCAAGAATCAAGTTCACTCACTTGTGAAGAGGACCCGCTATAGCCTTCAGTTCTTTTGTTACCTTGACTTTTAGCTCATTGTCCTGTCTGACCTCCTCTTAAACCAAAGAGTAATGATTGCTGATTTGACCACTGTTCTCTGCATATAAAGATGTCAGGGGTCAAGATGGGTAGCTACAGAGAATCCAATGTTCCAGGAAAACACTAAGAGATGGCTCTATTGATGTGGTTAAATATTTAGACATGTAACGACAGCCTGCATGTAAAAGTAATGGGAAAGAAAAATCAAAGGAAGTGAGAATCATAATTATCCTACTAAGGTTTGAGAGGATTCAGAGATGACAATGCACACATCATCTAAAAACCTAGAACTTTTTCAGGATACTGGTGGGAAGATGTGTTTCCTAGCAATACTATGTACCAATTTGGAGTCTGTAGTCTCTTTTCTCATTCATTAAGGATCATAATACCTTATGATCCTTATCATAATATTAATACCGATGGAAGAGCTCCATTTTATGTATTCTAGGTTTTCCAAAAGAAACAGGAGAAAAAAACCAAGAAGTCCAGAGTTGCTCGTAAAATTATCTAAAGAACAATTTTAACATTTAAAAAAATAACAAAACAAATATTAACAAAATACCCCCCTACACTGGAAAGTGATTGTTATGAGCCTTTGTGCAGACACATGTTTTTTATTCACCTCAGGTGAACACGGAGGCATGGGATTGGGTTATATGTATATGTATCAAAAACTGCCAAACTCCCCTCCAAAATGACGCTACCATTTTGCATTGCCAAGAGCAATGTATGCAAATTCCAGTTGCTCCACATCCTTGACAACCCTTGGTATTGTTAGTTTAAAATATTTAAAACAATTTTGATCTACTATTTTCTGCAGCTACAAATGAAATCACAACGGTATCTATAATTCTTAGTTTCTTTTTCCCCACTTGCTTATGAAGAATCTTGTTTTCCACCATTCAAGTGTTTTGTTCCTAGATATTTCTTGGTAATCCTAAAGAGAAGTTCATGTTTTTGGGGGGCAGCGTATGAGCCATAATCTATCCCTCACTGTGAGCCGTGGACTCCCTCTGTGCCTCAGCTGCACCCACTGTCTGCTGTCCAACCATGTGCCCGGCTGTGTGAAAATGCTCATGTTCACATGAAGTGCTGTTTCCGCAGTGTCAAAGGGGCCAGGTTCCATGTAGCAATGGGGACACTGGCTTCTTCTCAAATCAAGGACTCTGAGGCTTAAAGTAGCTCTGTCTTTGCCTAGAGTCTCACAAGTCTCTCAGAAATCCAGCTCTTTAACTTGCTGTTCTAACCCCAGTCCTCGGGTTGCTTAACAGCAGCAAAGGGTAGGGTTGAGGAACAGATAACGGGTGTTCCTCCATGTGACCTATCTCTTCACGCTCTCTCAGAGCTGAAGGCACTGAAAAACTCAAATAAATGTACAAGCCCTCTCAATGTTCTTCCTTCACTTTCAGCCCCCAAAACAAAATACTCCATGCCTATCAACTCAAGGCAAATGAATGCTAAAAATAATAATCATTATTAACATTATTGTTCCTTAAGAACAGTTATCCCAGCCTACCAGATCTGAATATTGAGTCTCCATATTTGGAAACAAGTGGAATTCTCTGTTTCTCATCTATGGTCATGAACATGTAGACAGAAAGTAATTTCATTTGTGGCCATGTAACACGGAAGTGGTTGTTGGACTCAGATATGGTGACCCTTAGGTCATCACCATACAAGCCCCAATAAATTGCTGATTTTCATATTCATCCATTCAGTCAAAGGAAGATTCACCTCAGGGAGGCAATCATTAGTCCATTCTGGTATTTGCATAAAGCAAATGATCAGCTTGATCAAAATGGCCACACCAGTGACCCCCAAAGTCTCTGTGTTGGAAGAGAAATGTTGTAAGATTTCTAGAATGTATTTCTTAATTTCTTAATAGTCATTTTGTGGCTTTGAGGTAACAATTTAGCAAGAAAGACTTTCATGTAACACTGGGAGACTTCTCAAAAGGTATTTCTGGGACGTGCTTGGAAGGTTAATGAAAATATATGTATTTAGTTTTGTCAGAAGCATCCTGGTGTGTGCAGTAGGGGGTGTGCAATCCATCAAATCAAAGCATAATCAAAGGCATAATGTGAAGAAATAAATTATAACTTATACTTACTTTCACAGTCCAGACCTCACCCTTGCAACCTCCCACTTCAAACTCAAATGAAAATGAAAGCAAATCTGCTATCCTTCAGACAAAGCAGCATTAGACTTATGAGTGAGAATGTTGGTCGGGGGATGGGTCTGTGGGGAAGACTTAATTGTATAACTGAAGGACTCCACTGAGTAAACCACTCCAAGTATTATAGAATCCAGAGCCAGTCCCTATAAGGATAATGCTCCCACTGATTTCCAGACACATAATAATCCATTCAGGGAGAAAATGCTGTTCCACTCACTGAGACTATAGTCCTTATTGATTACAATTCAATAGCATTCTCACATACCCGGCAGATAAAGATAGAGGACACATTTATTCTCTCTCCTTTAGTTAATAGCAAATACTGTACTCTCTCTCTCTCTCTCTTTTTTAAAAATTTTAAGTCATCTTTATCCCCAACATGGGCTCAAACTCACAACCCTGATATTAAGAGTCACACTTCTACTGACTAAGCTGGCCAGGTGCCCCAATAAACACTGTACTCTTAAGAAAATAAATCTCTGGGGACTGAAGCTCAGGTGCCCACTCTTAGGCCATATTCTCTTTCTGCTCTCAAGGACTGGGTGAGGGCTATCAGAGATATGGTTTTTTCATAATCTTAGGGGCCAGGTACCAAAAATCAAACTCTCAGAAACAAGTCTCAGGGGAAAGGGCAAGGAGTTGTGGCCATGCGGAAAGAACATGCTTCATTAAAATCATACTTCAGGGTTCCTTAGAGGATAGAACTGCTGGGTGTTACCTAAAGTTATCACAAATCCTACTACCACCAAGTCTCTGGACCCTGCTTACTTCCATCTTCTATAATTCTAGTAGGTCCTGGACCTTCCACTTCAGAAAGGTAAAGATGATTTGCTATCCAAAGACCTCCTATCCCATGTCCTTTAATGGGGCCATCAGAGAATCTACCACATGTCTGGAGTGAACATGTCTCAGGTGGAGAATTACCTCCTAGGAATCCTGAGGGCCCAGAACAACAGAATCTGGGTCTAAACACAAACTGCAACTCTGTTCCCCACTGCTAGGTGTTTGGGCACAACAACTGTCTTTCTGCCAAGCAGTTGCTTCAATGTACAGGTGGGCAGTCGACTCTGTTGTCATGGTGTATCTGTGGCTGCGATGGGCAGAGACTAGAGGCAGAGGCTGCTGCTGGCTAGTATCGTTACCTTCACAAGTGGAGAAGGCCAACTATGATGCTACCGGACCTAGATTCACTTCCTGGTGACCTCCAAATTAAGACTGTGTCCCTATGGTGATTTTTTACTTGGCCTAGTAGAGATTTCTACCATGATTTTTCCAGGAATGACTGGGAGGACCTTAGAGAGGCAGTAATTACTAAGAAAAGCTTAAAATGTTTTCTAAGTCTACCTCCAGTCTGTACCCAGGCACTGCCACCCCTACCCCACTCCAACACACACACACACACACAGAGACACCCCAAAACCCACACATCAAAACCCACACACCAGGTAGGAAGGCCAAGGAAAACCTTCCTGAAGCCAATCCTATTTGGGAAGATTGTCACCTGTATTCCTCATACCCAAGCTCTTCTCCTTTGCCAAGTATTGCTTTAATGAATTTTAAATATGCACCAGGAAATCATCTTGGAATTTTAAAGGTACCAGCTCATTTGAATAGGGGCTAAGAGAAAAAGTGAAGAGAAGGAGGGAACGGAGTACTGAAGAAATCCCTGACCCACATGGTCAGAGTGGGCCAGGTTGCAATTTTCTCCTCAAAAATAGGCAACACTAATTGCCTCCACCCAAAGTAATTTTCCAAGCAGCAAATTAAGAAGCTTAAAAAGAAATAAGCCTCACTCAGTATGGATTAGTAGATGAGCAACTTTGTAGTATGAGAGCCTGATTGATGGGATAGAGAGTTAAATGTGAGAGCTGGAGGCCAAGCTGATACTTTCTGAGAAATGATGAGCGAGCAGCCCCTCCCCCCTGCAGTGAAAAGGAGCAATTTGGGGGTTTCTGCAAGCCTCAGTAAGGAGGAGATTTATGTAAGTCAGAGGATTTTCTAGCCAGCCCAGCCAGTGCCACTTGAAATGCACAGGGGCTGCTCCTAGAGACACTGTCATCCTGCAGATTAGGTCAACAGCATTTAAGTAGAGAGCTTGGGATTCTGCCCATTGATCTTAAAGAAGGAGTTGCTCAGGTTTTCCTCAGAGGATCATTCTTCCTCCTCCTAAAGCAGTGTAGTAGGCAGAGAGATAAAGAAGTTCTATAAGGACTATCTTGATGGGCAAATTCCTCTGTGCTTTTCAGTCATTCCTGACCGGGTTCTTCTCTGTTTTCTAGATCCCATTAATGTCCTCAGAGTAATCAAGGCCAGCACTTACCCAACACTCATTTTGTGGCAGGATTTGTTTGGGCCTCACATTTACTTTGTTAATCTTTATAACCACACCAGGCAGTAAGTACTATGGTTATACCCATTTTACAGATGGGAAAACTAAGGTACCAGAGACCTAAGTAACCCACCCAAAGGTTTATAGCTACTAAGAGACAGAGAAGAGATTGAAGCAGAGCTTGAGGTCTTGACCATCATACATGTTTCTCTATCTGTATCCTTGCCCTCACAGTATTCTCATCTGCCTCCATGGAATCAAGCTGCTCTCTTTATGAACACCCAGCCAATCGTTAGCACTTTTCTTGGCCCTTCTGAGCTTCCGTTCTATGATTGTCTGCTGCCCAGGGTGTACCGAGGCTCACCCACCTAAATCCAGATATCCTTTTTTCCCTTAAACTTGCTTCCTATCTTTAAAACTTTCATTTTGCAATTTTTATATGAGACTATATGATTAATAAAAGCTAACACCTGTTGGGTGCCTGTATGTGCCAGACACTGTTCCACGCACTTCATATATACAAACTCATTCCACCCTCCTAACAACCTAATAAGTAGGTGTTATTACTAATTCTATTTTACAGAGAATGAAACAGATTACAGCTAGTGGGCTGGGAAGCCAGGTTTGGGCTCAAACATTTTGGCTCAGGGCCCACACCTTAAAGACGGAGACTTCCCATCTCCCAATTTATCATCATCTACCCAGTCTCCCATGCTCAAGATCCTGGTGTCAGACACTGACGTTTGTCTCTTTTTCTCTCACCAGCCATCAAATCCTTGTCTTACTTCATCCTAATACCTTCTTGCATACACCCAACTCTTTCATCCCGTGAGGTTAGAGACCCTCACTAGTATTTATGAGGCCTGTCCAGACCATCTCCTGACTGGCTGCCCCCCTCTGATCTCCTTCCTTCCAGATGATCCTGAGTGCTGCTTCCACCTCAGTTTTCCTAAAATACTGCTTTGCACACATCATTCCCTTCCTTAGAAACCCTAAATACATTGCTTCCCAAGTGAAGTTCTGGTTTTTTTATAGAGTGTCAACTGTCGCCCATGGGCCATATTCACTCACTACCTGTTTTTGTTTACCTCATGAGCTCGGAAAGATTTTTGTAATTTTTAACAGCAGGAAAAAAAATCGAAAGAATACTATCTTGTGACAACATGAAAATGACATAAAATCAAAAATCCAGGGTTCCAAAATAAAGTTTTATTGGCATACACTTACCCTCATGTTTCACTTCTGGTCTGTGGCTACTTCTGAGCTGTAAGGGCAACGTGGAAGAGCTGCAATGAAAGCGTCAGGCCCACAAAGCCCAAGATTATCATCTGACCCTTTTCAGAAAAAGTTTGCCAAGCTATGATTGAAATCCTATTTTTCCACTCAGTCTCCACTACCTAGACAAACTGGTGTTCTTACCAGTCTTTGAAGACATATCAGGTACTTTTCTCTCTTAGGCCTTTTTTTTTTTTTTTTTCCCCCCTTCCTGCTTTTCTCATTCTTTGGCTTTGATTTGAGATGGGCCAAGTTTTTCTGTAAAGGTCCAGATGGCAAATCCAAATAGAACCCTCATGGTTTGCTAATTAGAGAATAAACTTGTACAAATACTTTGTGCACCCCACAGCAATATCCACTAGAACCGAATGTAAATATACCTTATATAACAGAAATTACACCTCTAGAGATCACACCAACAGAAACTCTACCATAGGTGTGCCCAAAGATATGTCCTGGCAGCCTTATTTGTAAGAACCAGCAATTAGACCACATCTAGACCTAGCATGCTCTCAAGAGTGAAAACCTAAGTGTGCCAAGGTGAGTTTAAAGACTACTCAACCACACCAAAAAGAACAAACTACTTTTGTACAAAATGACGCCTATGAATCCCATATACATGATGTTGAACAACAACAACAACAAAAACAGAAAAGAGTAGATGCTTCCATTCATTATAAAGCTTGAAATCACATGGAACAATCCACGAAGTTGGAAGTTAGGCTAGTGGTATTGTAGCTTTGGTTGCCTAGGAAGCCCAGGTCTACGTGCCGGAAACTTTGTTGGGAGTGCTCTGGGGGTCAGTGCCTGTGAGGGAATGAAGGAAGGTGCCTAGGGCAGAGCAAGGAGATAATGATAAGGCTGCCAACAAAGCCTTCAGCTAACCTGAAAAGGAGCTCTGAAACTGCTGTTTAGAATTGGATGGAAGATGCCCTCAGGAGGGTGCGTGAACCTGAGTAAGGGTCCCTATATCCTGAGGAAATCTGCAGGGAGACTAAGCTGAGAGGATTTGGCCACCAACATTCCCAGTAGGTGGTTGGGAATCAATGCTTCATTTCTGGAGGTGACCCCACAGCATCCCCTATGGGTGATGACTTCTCAGCAAGGGTAGTGAGTGGAAGAAGGCACCAAGGTTAGGGTCTTCTATGATACTGGTGATGTTTTGTTTATCATGTAGGCTTAGAAGGATGAACATCTATGATCTTGCATGATTTTTGCACTTTTGTACATTACATTCTATGTCAATAAAAAAATTAAGAATGAAAGGAAGGAGGGAGCAAGAATGTCAAGAGCTGCTGAGAGGTCAGGAAGGACAAGGACTACAAACCATTCTTAGGGTTTTAAAACAGGATGACCCTGCTCAGCCTTAAAAGGGCAGTTGTCTCCGGGTGGCAGTCAGCCTGGAAGGGCTGAGGAGAAGGGAAGGGATGGAGAGAGTACGGGGGTGACTCTTTCAAGGTGTTAGCCTGGAAAGGGGGGTGGTTGGAGGAGCAATTAGGGGGCAGTGAGGATTTTCTTTTAAATGGAAAGTACTTGAACATCTTTTTTTTTTTTTTTTAAGATTTTATTTATTTATTTGCCAGAGAGAGAGAGAGAGAGATCACAAGTAGGCAAAGAGGCAGGCAGAGAGAGAGAGAGGAAGCAGGCTCCTTGTTGAGCAGAGAGCCCAATGCGGGGCTCGATCCCAGGACCCTGAGATCATGACCTGAGCCAAAGGCAGAGGCTTAACCCACTGAGCCACCCAGGCACCCCGGTACGTGAACATCTTAATTTGATCCAAAATATCCAAGGAGAGGAACTGATTGTATATATGGGAGAGATAGGGGGTGGTTGGTGGAGGTTCCGAAGAATGTGGAAGAAAATGGAGTTCAAACAGAGGATATTCGCTTTATACACAAGGAGGGCATTTCAAACACATGACTGCACCAACTATTCAGGTCCCTCGCTTGGTCTCTAGCCCTGGAAGCCTCATGTGCTTAGCTCTCTATTTACATGGAAGATTTTTATCTTTCAACAAAATCCTCTTGAGAACCAAGACTGTGAGCCCTTGTGTCCCTATTGATTAGTTTGCACAATGCTTTGTACACTGGTGGTGTTCAGCAAGGGTGCCGTGGTAGGAGATGAGGGCAATGATGGTTGAAATAAGAACAAAAAGGGAACTTAACCGTTTGCTCAGAGCTGACGTGGAACTTAAGGCAAGGTAGGTTAAGAAGAATTCCCTCTGGGGGAAAAAAAGAAAAAGAAGAAGAATTCCCTCTGAAAAACTGACATTTTTCAAATGTTTGCTTTTATTTGTATAGCGTATGTATCTGAAGATGGGATGAAAGGGTCAGGGAGGTGACCAAAGTGAGCATCCCAATTCAGGCAGCTAGAAGTTGTAACTCACTGTCTCAGTTCCTTGCTTTGCTGCAAGACTCAAGAGTCTGGAGGAAGAGCTGACCAAAGCACATGAGAGACATAGCCCTTCCTCACTCTGTAAAGCGCCTTCACAATTCCACATGTTCTGCGAACTTTGGCCACTTGTCCCAGGCCACAGAGCTGTGGGGGGAAGCAGGCCTGGCATCCAGGTCGCTTTCCCCAGCAGCTCCATAGCCTGTCTGCCTCTACTGACCATGTGTTCCAGATGGACCGCACATGCTGGGGTGTGAACATACAGGGCCAGAAAATCTACAATGTGTGTTTGATCAATGAAAGCGAGGGCTTGGTCCTTGATGAAAACCCACTTCTCCCTTGGACTTGTCTCTCTAGACATATTTGTATTATGATGACAATTAGTAATTACACGGAGTCTTTCAACCCTGAAGACCTCAAACTTTTTTTAGGTTGTAAATACACGCGTGCCTTCTGTTTGGCTTCATGAGTCACTCTGCAGGCCCAAGCCCCATGGAGATGGCCAGCAGATGGACATCCACGGCTGAAGCATGGGTAGAAAATCCAAAGCAGAGAAAGGAAAACCTGGAGGTGAAATCTTTATACCACTAATGTCTGAATTTATTGTCACAGACATTTCAGATCATAACATTTCAAACAACAGTATTCTACACAGTTTGATTACAGATTGCAGTTAATTTTCTCCTTGCCTTTTCTTTGTGTTGGTCATATTACAATTAAGTGAAAAATGAGTGCTTTGTATTTTTTCTGGTAACTGAATCAAACTGCAGCTTTCTTTGTTAACCCTTTCTTTCCTATTAACCTGGTATTTTTTGCCTTTTTCCTTTTGTTATCTAGTAAAGATGACTTCTGAGGAAGGCACCACAGCCTCAGATGACATGCCATTTGTGTTCCCCTACAGCTGAGGTAAATAACTTCCCACCTCAAGCATGGAGGCTCTATTAGGCTTCTTTCTGCCTGAGGGCTTTCTATGGCACCAAGTCCTCAATAATAAACCAGTGCAGGCCAAGGATAAGTAGCCCAGGGTTGCCCAGATGCCAAGTGGCTTTATTGAGAGGGAAATACAAGATGTCTGTCTTCAGAGTATATTCTCTTACACAGGACACTGTGACATGTCTAATACCCATGGGACTAGAAGACCAGGGGAAGCTTGGTGGAGAATGTGGCATTGACCTTGGAAAAATAGGTGGGAGTGGGATGTTTAGAAATAGGTGCAGGGCATTTCAGCTAAATGGTAGGAATATATTCTGAATGCCAATACACCTGAGACTCTGTCCTGTTTCTTTTGTATGACCTAATATTGCTAAGTGAGGGACTCAATTTCCATTTCAGAAAGGATAAATTAATAAAATCTACTGATTTTCCTAGTTTTCTTTTCTTTCTTTCTTTTTTTTCTTCTTCTCCATGATGCTTTGCTGCAAGACTCAAGAGTCTGGAGGAAGAGCTGACCAAAGGGCATGAGAGAACAGTATATTGTGGGAATGCAGGATTTCTTCCTTCAGACCTACTTCCAGTGGAAATCCCCGTGCAGATCCTATCTTCCATCTGTCTGCTGGGATGCAAAGATTAATGCCACGACAGGAGGGAAAGGGAAATATTTTTAAAAACATCGCAATGCTTGAAAGCAGAGAATCTTGTAGGGCTTAAAAAGACTTTTATCTCTCAGATTCATTTCTCCAGAGAGCATGAACCGTCCTCAGATTTAATATCACCCTTGAGTGACCAGGATGCAGCAACTGGTAAAACTATTTTCAGGGTTTCTGCCAAGTCCTTGAAACACCAAGAGCCCAATTCCTCAAAAGAAAACATGCAAATGGCAATTAGGACACGTAGGGCAGCAAGGAAGGTGGGAAGCATGTTTTCTCTGGGTAAGAATCACAGGTGGATTTTACTGGCTTTGAGTTGATGCCTCAGAAGGGCAAGGTCTGAATGCTTCTCAGGTATCAAAGCTGTGTTCCATGCCACGGGACCCAGAAAGCATTCGTGTCATGCTTATCAGCTAAGACTTGGGACTCCAGGATCCGAGCTGTGTTCACCAATTGCCTAATTACTTTTGCATGGCTCCTCCTGCTCCCTCCCTTCCAATTGTTGCAGTGGGGAATGATAACCCTGATTGTTCCAGGCTGTTTCTTGAATGCTTATGGGTTTTCCTTAACTGGAAAAATACGGCGTGGCCGCCTCCCTTCTGGGACGGGGAAGAGGAGATATTTTGTAAGCTTGTCTCATCCTCTGAAACACACAGGGGGAACTCTTTCCCTGACCCTTCCCACACACTGTCCTCCTTCTCTGAATGCACAATCACTTCCTCCCAGTCCTACTCTCACCCCCAGAGCGAGAAAGAATGAAAACCTAGTCCCAGGATGAGTTTCCCTGCTGTGATGCCTCTCTTGAATTTTAACTATAGGACAAATGTATTCAGTTTTCCAGTTTCATAGAAACAACTGGCCCCTTACTCGGGATGTATATGAATCCAAGGTAGAAATGCACATTTTAATTCATCAAGAGTAAAATTCTGAGTTCCTATAAGGTAATTCTTCTTCTTCTTCTTTTTTTTTTTTTTTTTTTGCAAAGCCTGGTGTGAGCCAGGGCCAGGCATGGCCTGCCTTGCCATTCCAGTAGCCAGATGGCTAGTGGCCAAGCCTTCTGGTAGAGCACTGGGGAGCTGACCCCAGAGCAGGGGCCCCAGACTGGGAGAAGGCTGAGCGCTGCTTTCTGGGAACTCTTGACAAGCCTCCTCCTGCCACCCTCTGAGCAGCTGCTGGGGCACATTCATCCATCCAGAAACTGGGGCCCTGTATCATGCCTGCTTGACATTTATCTTCCTGACAGGCTCATCACATAGGTTCAATGGGGGTAAATCCAGGCAAAGCCTCGTCCTGGTGACTGCCAACCAGTGACTTCAGTGTCTCTACCTTCAGAGAAGCCCGTGGAAACCTCCATTTCCTTCCAAGACAAGGTTCATTTTTCTTCTTTCTAATGGGGATGAGTGGTGGTGAAAACGAATTCTTTTCTGCAGAAGTCACTTCATGAGACTGCGCCCTGGGAAACTCTGGTGTGGGTTTGGCTCTGATGCCATCATCTTTTTCTCTTCCACCCCTTCCCCTGCTTTTTAAAACAATAGGTATCCCTTGCATTTTCCCTGTCATTGTATTTTTGAGTGTGTATTACACAAACATTACAAAAGCATGAATCCAAGTCGAAGCAAAAGGCAAGAAAAGCCACCCACAGCCCCACCCCCACTGGCAGTCAAACTGCGCTCACATTTTCGTCACCCTATCCTATCCAGGGCCATATGAATATGAAACTTGACCGGCATAACTAGAGCAGAGATTCATTTTTGCATCCACTTTTTTTTAATTGAACAGTATATGGTAGGCCTTTTTCCATGTCATCGCCAAGCATTTATATTTATCTTTCTATTCGCCATTCTGTTGGGTAAATATAATGTAATTGATTTAACCATTTTCCTACACTTCATCAATTCCAACAGTTTCCAGCTCCTTGCAGTTCCGTGAAAGCACTGTGCTTTTTCCCTTCAGGACCTTTGCCTCAGGATAACTTCCTAGGCGTTTCTTCCCTGTTTTGGTTTGGCCTCCAGAGGTAAGTGTTATTTTCCTGTTTATCATGTCTTCCTTGGTCTGACTGAGGCCTGGGAGTCTGGGTGGGAACTTTCTCCCCTGATGTCTTGAGCCATGGGACATAGGCAGGGGTGGAAGAGGGGGCACGGGCCTTAATCAGGAAGTGGAGAAAACTCAGTGTGCAGCTAATTAGAAAGTGCTATGAAGCAAGTCCAAACTTTACGGCTCTCCTCGAATTGATGACGGTGTCTGACCAGGCCTGTCTGTCCTCTTGCAGGTGTGTGCGCCCTCCAAGACCATATGGTTTTCGGCTGCCCTGGGTCTCATTCTTTGTTCAGCCCAGGATCTTGTAACTGAATATCAGTTAATAACTTTTCATAATAATGTAGCTTGGATCAGCTTTGAGGTCCAGAAAGAGAGCCTGTACAGAGCTCTGTCTTTTCCAGACTCCTGCTGCCTCCTCCCCGGCACACCTGCCAGGAGATGTGGGCCCCACGGCTGTCCCCAAGGCAACAGTAACATCCTAAGTTCACAGAGGGCCAGCTGCATAGTCAGCAAGTAGAGACACCAGGGCACAGAGCTCATTCTTCGGCAGTAACTTGTCTCTGCTGGGATCTGCTAGGAAGGTTGGGGGTCCTATGACTTAAAGAAAACAAGGGCCAGAGCTTTTGATGGAAAGATATTTTGAAGCAGTTTACAATACACAGGCAGTCTCTGGCTCATGAACATTGATTTACAGGCGCTCCCAAGAGGCCTGAGGTCACCTGGGATCTTGAGAATGGCTGTGTCAGCTGTGGAACCAAAGGAATCCTCCAGTCTTCCCATTAGCTGTGGGATTTCATCTTCTTTTGTGCCCCCTCTCCCACCTCACCTTCTGCTTAAGGGGGTCCCACTGTCTTTCCTGCTGTTCCGTCTCCCCCAATAGGAGAGACTCCATCATGGATGTAATCTGCCTCCCCATTCCAACGCCTGAGCCTTCACCCTCCACCCAGATGTCTGGCAGTGCTCGCAGACTGCAGTGGCCAGCAGTCCTAGGAAGATGGGTGTCCCTTTGATCCTACTGGAAGCTGTCTGATCATCAGAATCACCCAGGAATTTTAGAAGAATACTCCTGCCTGAACCTCATTGCAGACACACTGAATTGAAATTTCTCAGGTGAGTGCCAGAGATGTCCTTGACTCACTATCTTCATAAGCTTGTGCTTTGATGCTTCATATAAAGCAAGGACATCATCATTTGACACACACCAATGTCTTTCCCTCAGTTTGGTAGTGGTGAGGGACATGACAAGGTTTTCATGACCATGGGAGTATGACCCTCCCACTGTTACCAAGCAGAAAAATGCCCTTGAAAACTGTCTGCCGGAGATGGGGACAAGGGGAAGCAGGAAACTCTTCAACTTGGCAGTCACCTGGAGAGGGAGAGATGGGCCAACTGAAGGAATAGACAGATGGGCAGATATATCCTGAAGCCCTGCGTGGGAAACAAAGTGCTGGGGCATAAATCTGGGGTTTGGGGGTGTCTAGGATCCTGCCTGGCAGGATGTCCTCATCCCTTAAATGTTTTCCCTCACTCAGCTGGACCTATGCCAGCCAGACATCCCAGCACCCAGGGCCTGAGAGGCAGCTGAGCAAGGTGGGGAGTTTCCTAGATTTTTCATCTTCACTCATGCCACATGCCAGCAGCCAGCACAGAGCCTGGCCATGCTTAATCAAGACTCACTGGATATTAGACTCGGTATTTATTGAAGTATTGGCAGTGATCTAGGAACTGTACAAACCATTTTGCTTGTATTATCTCATCTAATCATCACCACAACCCTAGAGGGTAGATACTGTTTTTAGTCCCTGTGTCAGGGATGAAGCTTGGGAAAACTGAGATCAGGCAATTTACTCAAGGTCTGGGAAAAGAAGAGCTAGGATTAGATCCCAGGCCATGGGGTTCCTGCTTTCTCTGTGTCATGGCCATTTGGCTGGCAGGTTTTGTTCCAAGAGTCAGCCCCTAAACTAAAAAACCTCATGAATCACACAGGTTTTTGTGAGTATCTTTGGTGTCTGACCACAGTGTGTGACACTGTTTTTACAGAAAAATGTTCTCATCATTCCAAATATGAGGCTTAAGAAAATCCTTCTGGAACCTAGCCAGTGGATGAAGGGTAAGCATAATTTGGGGTCCTCAGTATTACTAAACATGATCATCCTGGATGATAGTTCCAAGAAATAAAACTAAAAGGATTTGTATTTGATTAAATACGTACTGGTTCCTAAAACATCTACCTTCCCTTCCAACCCCCTTTTCTCTCCTTGTGACCACTCTAGGGACAACTCAGAGGTCAGACTGATTCTGGTTAAGACCTGGGTGTGATGGGACAGAGGTAAGATTACAAGGGAGGGGTAGCTCAGCCTTCAGCAATAATTTAGAATAGGATGTGAAAGGAATGAATCTGAAAGTATATATGTGGTGTGGGAAGGAGGGCAGGTAAAAATTTGGGAAGGCATGGAGCCATTCCAAAGTTGGAAAGGGTAGACTTTTTCTCCCTAAGCAATGTCCCCAGAGGCAACAGTGACTTTCTGGCAATGCAATTTTCCTTTTCTATTCACCTAAAACCCCTTTCTTCTTTCTAGTTAGCAAATATAAGTGAATGTTAAAAATTTCATGTTATATACAAGTCTAAACATATTGGAAGAGCCATTGGTTTATGGTGTAGACATGTAGAATCTTCAAAAACTGAGAAGCATGTGTGTGTAGTGTGTAGTGTCATAGAAGGTATTGTGTGTAACCTTGGAAGGAAGACTTCTTGCTTCCACTTATTAGGTAAGACTGCACGTTAAAGGTAAACAGCAAATATCCCTTAATATGATTCTCCTGGTATGTGTTTTCCATCACAGATAACGTCAAGCAGACATCATAAACTGGAGAAAATGCTAGATGACAAAGGTTCTTGGGATTTATTTTTAAGAAAATGATACCTATGTTCATCTTTAATTCCCTGGTAATAGGATTGGTGTTCTATGAAGACAGGAACATGTAATGATACACAGGAATCTGGACAAGGAGGACATTCTTAAGGGCTGGCCAGCACACCTGTACCTGCTCTTCTCAATTTCAGCTCAGCTAGCCTGTGACATCACCATGGTGCTGCCCCATGACCTCCAACTGGTGTAGTTGGCACTAGGCTTCTGGCCCCACTGGGGTAGGAGGTAAGCACTGACCTGCCCAAGGCAAGGTGGGGTTGCAGAAAGGGCAAAAGCAGGGTGCCTGGGTGGCTCAGTCATTAAGTGGCTACCTTCAGCTCAGGTCATGATCCCAAGGTCCTAGAATTGAGCCCCGCATTGGGCTTCCTGTTCAGTGGGAAGCCTGCTTCTCCCTCTCCACTCTCCCTGCTTCTGGTGCCTATCTCTCTCTGTCAAAAAATTAAAAGAAAGAAAGAAGGAAGGAAGGAAGGAAGGAAGGAAAGAATAAATAAATAAATAAATAAATAAATAAATAAAGAGAGAGAGAGAAAGAAAGGGCAAATGCTAGGAAGTGCTCACCAGTCCTACCCCATTGGTTGTTCCCCGTCCTTCTGCCTAATCCTCTGTCAATATCCAACAACTTCATCTCTCCCATGGGTTTGTCTTTGGTTTTGTGTTAGGCTCTGGGATTCTCGATTTCCCTCTCACTTTCCAGTATTTTTTAGAACTGAGTTTACTCTGCCATATTGTTCAGAACAGTAAAGATTTTTTACTTTTGATTATTTATTTTAAAACCAGTCACATTATCGCATTACTGATCTATTTATCTGTCAAGATTGGGAGCCATTATTCGACTCTCTTAGTATCATAGGAAACTCTGATAATCTTATATATTTCCATTTTGAATGTAGTTCATTTTATACTAAAATGTTTGTGGGGTTTCATAGTCTTTAAATGCAAAGTTTAATTGCAATGTTGATAGGATCACTAAAGCATACCTATGTGTGGAACTTTCTTTCTCAAATAATTTGTATCCTTTTGATTAGAAGTCTTGAGTCTTTCTACAAGGACATTATTACTTTTCTTTCCCAGAAGGAAAAATAAAAAGTCTTCCTCTATTTGTCCTCTACATCTCTTACAGCTTGGTACATTGTGAATTTTCTTTATCCTTTCCCTGGGAATAGTGACGAATTTCTCATCTTATTATTCTCATTTATGAGTTTAGCATCTAGTTTGTTCTCTGTATTACCTGTCTTGTCTCCACTGAATCTTGAGTTTGCTAACTTTTAAAAAAATCTCAAAGCAATTTTTAATTATCTTAGATTATGTCTTCTCAGATTTCAACTTGTCCATGGGTCTCATATTTTTTTAAGTGCTTTCTCTGTTTTTTAGGAGTGGGAGTCATATTTACTCCAGGTCTTAAGAATAGCCCTTTGTTTTGAACAACTTTATTTTTTTTGCATTCCCAATGATCTGTCTTCCTTCTTCCCTCCCTTCCTCCTTCCCTCCCTTCTTTCTCAACCAGAGGGAAGTTTATGCATATCTAATATTAGATGCTGAGATAGATTTTATCAGGGTTTTTGTAGGTACTTATCCAAATATTTTAGTCCCGACTAAAGGGGAATATTGAAAGTTTAGACTTCCTCTAGTCTACTTTAATCAAACCAAGATTCTCATTGTCTGTGAAGCATAGGGAGGGCACAAGATCAGAGGCAGCCATGGGCAGGACTCTGAGAAGCATTTCCTGGGCATACGTGCTGTGGCACACTGAAATTAACTGCTCTTGTTTTTTTTTTTTTTACATTTTATTTATTTATTTGACAGAGCTCACAAGCAGGCAGAGAGAGAGGAAGGGAAGCTGGCTCCCTGCTGAGCAGAGAGTCCAATGCAGGGCTAGATCCCAGGACCCCGGGATCATGACCTGAGCCGAAGGCAGAGGCTTTAACCCACTGTATCTGAGGCGAATACTCTCTTGAAGAGGTAGCTGAAACAATGTCCCATTTTTCCTGGTTCTTTACTACACATCAGGTGACATTTTAATGGAATCCCTGGGGTGAGCTGCTTCATGTGTGGGGTAGGGATTTTTGCAAACCTTTTTGCCCTCACCTTAGCCCAACTCCTAGCCTCTGTCCCATTCACCTTGAAGGTAAATTATGGCTACACTGTTAGTGATCACAGGCACTTCCTCCAATTGTGTTTTTCTGCATAAATTTGACAGATTGCATTTTCAAAATGGCCACAAGCCATCCTTGCCCGGAAGGATGCATCTCCTCATATCATAAAAGGACAAGCAGTCCCCTTCTCCTTGAGCATGACTGAGCCTCTAGGAATAGAATGTGGTGGAAGTGACACTGCATGACTTCATCGGTTAGGACAGAAAAGGTGACAGAGCTTCAGCCTGATTTTCTCTCTCCCTCTGTCTCCCCATACACCTTATAGGAAGTCTGCTGCCCCAAAGCCTCAGTGCTGGAGCTACAGTATGGAGTGACCACAGAGACAAAGAGGTGTCCCAGGCCCCTCAAACTTCCCAGCAAGCACCCCTAAACCTGTGAGGGAGCAAGTCTTCAGAAGATTCCATGCTCCAGCCCTTAAGCTACCCCAGCTGATGTGCAGGGGATCAGAGATAAGCTGATTCTGGCAAGCCTTGCACCACGTGCAGATCCATGAGTGAAAGAAATGTTGTAAATTCACTAAGTTCAGGGTGTTTGGTCACACAGCAGTAGGTAAGTAACACATGTGAACTTGCAGGCAGGGACCTCTTCAGTCCCATCCCACTTCTATATATTGCAGACATTTTCCAAAGTGTTTGGCCTTTCATGTTTCCTTTTCCTGTTTCATATTGGTAAAGATATTATTTTATTTTCATATTTGTTATTTTATTTATGTAAAAAGACTTTTTACCATTGTTATTTCTCATTGGTCATATCATTAAAATTATAGGTGAAGAGAAGATAAAAATATGGCCTCAAATTGTCACCTTGAACAGAAACTTGTGGTTCAGTTTCTAAGTAAGATGCTGGGTGACATCCATAAGTGCACAACCTCTACTCATGGGTCAGGGTGACTGAGTTTAGTGGATGAGCTGTTGTCATTTAGCAAGTTCACTCTGTTGGACTCTCTAGTCCTGCCTCATGTTAATTTGTAATTTAGGGGGATTTCTGCATGTTCATCTCCTTGACAGTTGAATATATTACCTCTAAATATCAATCCGTCAAGTGGCTTGTCAGAAAATAACCAGAGTGGACTGTTATGTAAGGATAAATAAAAGTAAAAATGCCCTTCTAATTTCATGTAGAATCAACAGTTCCACAATCACCAGAATCTGTTAACAGAATATCAAAATGAAAAGATTAAAATCCCTGAAAAATTAAAGTTGAGTTAAATTGGTAATCAATAGTTGGTCATCTTCCATCTGGATTGGCAGATGGTTTTTAATGTTTATTCTTTATCCTGCTGCATTACAGGTGATTTTCACTGCCGTCTTGTCTGGGGCGATGTCCAGAAGTTGAGCCCTTAGAACATTCTTTTCTCTTTCCTAATCAGTACTTTTTTGTGTCCACCCCCCACTTTTTTAAAAGATTTTTTATTTATTTGACAGACAGAGATCACAAGTAGGCAGAGGCAGGCAGAAAAAGAGGGAGAAGCAGGCTCCCTGCTGAGCAGACAGCTGGATGTGGGGCTCAATCCCAGGACCCTGGGATCATGACCCGAGCTGAAGGCAGAGGTTTTAACCCACTGAGCCACCCAGGTGCCCTTGTGTTTCCCCTTTTTATGAGGACACCTGAACAAGATGTAGACCATCTCAGTGTTTGGGGGAAATAAGCTCTCAATAGTGAAGAGAGATGGGTGTGGCAGAGAATCACCCGACAGGATGGAAAGGGCACAGATTCGGAGACTGGACCAGAACTAGGTTCGGATCAAGGGTACTGCCTCTTACAGGTTTGTGGTCTTGGGCTGTCTGTTTCCTTCCCTGAAGAGCAGGCATAATCAAATGCATTGTTCATGGGCTGTCATGACAGAGTACCACACACTGGGTAGATGAAACAACCGAAATTTATTTTCTTACAGATCGGGAGGCTAGAAGTCCAAGATCAAGGTGTTGGCAGGGTTAGTTTCTTCTACGGCCTCTCTATACTTAGTGTGTAGACAGCTATTCTCCCCTGTCTCATCACAGCCTTCCCTCGGTGCATGTCTGTGTCCTAATCGCCCCTTACAAGGACCCCAGCCAGTCATGTTGGGTTAGGCCTTCCCATAATGACCTCGTTTTAACTTGATTGCCTCTTTAAAGACCCTTTCTCCAAATGCAGTCACATTCTAAGGTTAGGGATTCAACATATGAATTTTGGGGAGGATACAGTTCAGCCCATAACATACATCTGTCCAAAACAGATATCAGAAATAAAGTTCCTGGTATACGATAAAGATGCTAAAAATGTTAGTTCTCTTTTTTCCTTCTCTCAATTCCAGAATATTTTGACCTTGGTGGTAGAAGAGAGTGCATTTCCTTTACCTTCAATCTAATTTCCCATCTTTTTCCTTTCTAAGAAATTATTTGTGAGAAATGATGGAAAGATGATCTTAGTATTTTTCTTTCTCAAAGATGCTACCTTGTTAGTCTCAAATGGAATTCTAACCATTTCCCTCTTTTCTCAGAACATGGACACGAACTGTATTAGCTATCCTGACACTAGAAAGTGAGCTTGGGCATGGAAACCCCTCATAAGGTGGAGAAGTAAAAAATCGGTATGATAGCTGACTGCAGTTAGGAGCACTGTTGTGTAGGCACATGCGTATCAATCCGTGTTCCAGAAAGCAGGAGAGGGAGGAGCAGACAGGACTGGAGTAGACATGGAGGCAGGGCTAAGGGATAAAATAAGACCACTAGACAGAAGGTGGATCATGGACAGTTTACCAGTCCACTATAAGAATTTGGAAACTAATCTAACTGAAATGGACAGTCATGATCAAAATGCATTTTTCAAACCCTGGTATTGCTTAAAGAAAGTAAGTATTGTTGGGGGCAGGGCAAGTGTAGAGGAAGAAAGCCCATTTAGGAAACTAGTGACTTACTATAGGAAGGAGTCACTTGGACTAAGGTAGCAACAATGCAGAGGGAAGAAATGTATTTTGAAGATAGAACCAACAAGATTTGTTGATTGGATGTAGTGTCTTAGGGGTAGGAAGGGTCAATGATGACATGCAATCATCTGGTTTTAATGATTAAGCAGATGGGTGGTGTAAATTAAAGAGATGGGGATGGAAGAAGGAGAGCTGGGTACTTGGGGGAGAGGGGGATGGGATGAAGTTTTAGTTATATAAATTTTGGGGAGCTGACAATATACAAGTGTCAGTATTGACTAAGGAGTTGTCTATGAGTCTAGAATTCAGGGGAGAGGCTCAAGCCAGAAACATAAATTTTGGAGTCATTGCTGTGAAGCAACATCAGAAACCATGGGATTGGATAAGAACATCCAAGGAAACACATATGAACGGAGATGTTCTGCAATGAACCCTGATGAGCTCTAGTCTTTTAAAGGTGCCTGGCAAAGGAAGATTCAGGAAAATAGCCTGGTAAGAGTGGCCACTGAGGGAAAAGGGAAAATAAAAATGTAGTGTCCTAGAAGCCAAGGAAAGCTACAGAAGGCAATTCTTTTTTTTTTTTTTAAAGATTTTATTTTATTTATTTGACAGAGAGAGATCACAAGCAGGCAAAGAGAGAGAGAGGAGGAAGCAGGCTCCCTGCGGAGCAGAGAGCCCGATGCGGGACTCGATCCCAGGACCCTGAGATCATGACCTGAGCCGAAGGCAGCGGCTTAACCCACTGAGCCACCCAGGCGCCCCAGAAGGCAATTCTTAAACAAGGGTAATGCTGTTGAGAGTAGAAGGATGGAGCAGTGAAGTGCTCACTGGCTTTGGCAAGATGGGGGTAGTCTCTGATGTTGACAAGACAGAGCAGGTCAGTGAGTGAATAGGAGGTGAGGAAGTGAAGGGAGTGTGCAAAGATACTTCTGAGTTTCCCTATAAAGGGAAGCAGCAAAATGGAGCTATAGCCAGAGGAAGATGTGGGATCAAAAAAGAATTTAAAAGTTTGCAAGATACTGAGCATTTTCATATGCTGATGGGATGTATCAAGGAGAGAGGGAGAGTGGTGATAAATGAGACAGAGGGAATAATGGAGAGAATGAAATCCTCAGAGAGGCCAGAGTGCAAGTTTTAGACGGGCCATGATGGGAGAAGACACAGTGTTTTGTTTTGTTTCCTAAAACTACAGTAGATACTTTCCTTAGGAAAAATTGCCAAGGTCAAGACCATGGACATTTTTTAAGGTTCCTGACCTATTTGTCAATCTGCATCCAGAAAAGTTATTGCAATTAACATCTCATTGTTAACTTATGTCCTTTTGAATATTCTTTTGTGCAGTGTCTCTTGTACCTTTTTTTTTTAAAGATTTTATTTATTTATTTGATAGGCAGAGATCTCAAGTAGACAGACAGAGAGAGAGGAGGAAGCAGGCTCCCTGCCGAGCAGAGAGCCCAACGCGGGGCTCAATCCCAGGACCCTGAGATCATGACCTGAGCTGAAGGCAGAGGCTTTAACCCACTGAGCCACCCAGGCGCCCCTCTCTTGTACCCTTTAAAAACTGGAACATTGATGATTATTAAAGTATAAGTGTGTAAGTTTTTAATATGTTAATAATTGTTCCGTTTGCCATGTTTATGATAAACTTATTTCCCAGTTTGTTGTTTGCCTTTTAAATTTTTTTGCATGATGCTTTTCTATGAGTTTTTCCTTTATGATTCCTTCTGTTGATTTTTATCTTGAGTATTTTTTTTCCTTCTAAGGAACAATACTTTACAGTATGATTTTGAAAGTACAACAGTGTTGTGAATTACATTACCCTGTACCTCTCTACTAGGAACATGTGGCTCAGAAATGGAGCAGTCACCTAACCCCATTACATTTCTAGCCCTAGGAAAAGAAATATTCCCAGTGAAAATGTATTATATTTCATGTCTGCAAACAGCAAAACTCAAATAATCTACACCAAAACAATTGGCCATAGAAACCTTCGCAAATGAAATTTTTGCAACAGTAGAACCGAAGCCAAGTAACAACCAACCCACATCACAAAGCCCAAAATGCTGACTCAAGTTCTCATTTTGTGTGTGTGTGTAAACTTGCTTTCAGTTGTTTATCTGATGAAATACTACTTCGTTTCACACAGAGAAACTTCTGGTCTGTGATCATAACCAACTAACTTCTTTCTTTCCTTCCCCCCCTTCCTTCCTTCCTTCTTCATCGCCGGTGTGCAGCTCAGGAAGTTATGATGGATCTATAGTTATTATCAAAGGAAAATTAGGTGTTACTGGTCTCTAAGTATTAACATTGGTGGAGGAATAAAACACGAATCGGGCATTGACACTCACTTTTCTCCACAGTGTGGATGGTTCTGCCAAACTAGAGGAAGAATCATAGCTTGATACCCAGAAGATTATCAGGTCCCTCAAGGTACAGTGAAAGTAAAAGCCACTTTTTGAAGGATATCTTCTGTCTTCATTACCTGCTACTTCTTCCCCTCTCTAACTTCCCTGACCCTTCCTCCTCTTTTCTATCTGGTACCATCCTTAGACTTTAGCAAGATGGTTCCAGCCCTGAAGCCATGAGTCAGGGTACCAGCTCTTGTTTTCCTCCTCCTCCCGCCATGGGATAAAGAATCCACAGGCCAAGGGGTCATGCCCTATACCTTGCCTCTTTTCAAGACAAGAAGTAACCAGGCACAATTCCCTGCCTCAAAGACCTTCTGTCTATTTCCAGAGACTTTATGGGCATCTTCCCTGGGTCCAGCCTCTAAGGCTAAGGTACATGTCTTACATCTGAGTGACAGCCACAGGAAGCTATTTGGCAAGGAGTATGGATGGAGCTTGGATCTTGCTCCCACGCAGCATATGAATGAAAACCCTGGTGATACGGAGAGTGGGCCAGGATGGGAAAAGAAAGGGAGCAGATTGTAGAGAGAGACCAGGGCAGGTGAACACTCTCCTTGCCTTAATGCATTCTGAAACTCTGAGGGGTTAAAGAATAGTAAATTTACCAATCTTGGACTTCCTATTTGCTATGTCAAGGTAAGAGGAGAAGACATATTTTACTTTACTAAGTCTTTTCACTTCTTCTCTTGTTCTATTAAGTAAGTCTTTTATTTGATGTCCAATTGATTCATAACTTTAAAACATTTAGACATATAGTAAATGGATCTTTACTTGTCCTCTTGCCCAGTCCTGGAAATATTGGGATAGGTTTGTCCATGCCCACTCCTCCATTTATTTCTCATGTTCTCTGCTTCTCTTTGCTTTTCAACCAATTTTGTCTTCTCCTCTGAGCCACACCACTTGGACTTGCTGAGTTCCGGGACTGACCTTTAAGACTGGTGTATGTGTGGAGGGGGGTCTGTTTCTCTTTCTTAATCCTTGCCTGTCCTGGATCATTTCTCCACATTGCCAGTTTGGGAATCCTGTATATAGTAATGACCATTTCTGCAGGATAAGCAGAAACCTTGCTATAGTACTGAAAACATTAATTAATAAATGAGTAAATGGGAATAGATGCTAACCACTACTCACACAGGCTCAGGTGTTTCAGGCTTTGTTCTTTTTGGTCTGGCCAAACCATTGCTTACCTCCATGTGCCCCTCCTTTCTTATATCATTCTGGGGGTGTGGTAGGTGGGAAATGGGACAGGCATACCTATTTAGCCACATATTGGTTTTTATAAGACTCTGAGATGATTTCCTTTATTCCCTCTGCCAGAGTTTCTAGAAGCCAGTGGTTCTCAGACTTCAGCATGGAATCACCTGGAGGGCTTTCAAAAACACTGGGCCCACATCTTCCTTATCCATTCGTCCGTTGAAGAACATAAGGAAGATGTGGTCCATATACACTATGGAGTATTATGCCTCCATCAGAAAGGATGAATACCCAACTTTTGTAGCAACGTGGACGGGACTGGAAGAGATTATGCTGAGTGGAATAAGTCAAGCAGAGAGAGTCAATTATCATATGGTTTCACTTATTTGTGGAGCATAACAAATAGCATGGAGGACAAGGGGTGTTAGAGAGGAGAAGGGAGTTGGGGTAGATTGGATGGGGAGGTGAACCACGAGAGACTATGGACTCTGAAAAACACTCTGAGGGGTTTGAAGTGGGGGGGGGTGGGAGGTTGGGGTACCAGGTGGTGGGTATTATAGAGGGCACAGCTTGCATGGAGCACTGGGTGTGGTGAAAAAATAATGAATACTGTTTTTCTGAAAATAAATAAATTGGGAAAAAAAATAATGAATACTGTTTTTCTGAAAATAAATAAATTGAAAAAAAAAAAAAAAAAAAACACTGGGCCCAATCCTCCGAGTTTCTGAATCAATAAGCAGGAATGAGGTGGGGCCCAACCATTTGCATTTCTAACCACATCCCAGGTAATGCTGATGCTCCTAATCCAGGTCACACTCTGAGAACCACAACTATAGGTCATCAAGTTTTACTGGATTTTCCCTGTTTGGAATCTCTACTGCTAATGTGAAATCACTTCCAACTTGTGGTCCCTGAGCAGTCTCTGACTGAGCTCAGAACATTGCACAGAGACAAGCAAACTGATTTGAGACTCTAGCTCCTAAGTCCGTATGCCCCTGCCCTATGGACAGGGTGGCTGCCTCGTTAGCCATGGCGGGGGAATTCTCCCACAGAGGCAACTTGAGTCTCCACTTGGCAAAATATAAAACAGCCTTGGCTATACCCTTTCCTGTAAGCTTCGCTTTAATTGCAGAAACCTGGGTGGCCTTCACACAAGTTGTTTGCACAGCAAAGGAAAAAAGATAAGTTTTGTAACCTTGGAAGACCCAATCTCCTTTTTCCCAGCCTCCTGAGAAGCAGTGCCCAGAGGAACAAACACTGTGTGTGGGAAACCAGAGAGGGGCTCTGGAGGGTGGACTGGTGAGGCCAAAAAAGGGGTGGTGTCTCTTAAAAGTCAGTGTCTCTTGATCTGTCCAAAATTATGTCCTGCTGTGTGAGAGTTCATTAGCTGGAATTCCATAAATGACAAGAGTCCAAATTTCTGTAGCTCAACTCCAGGCCCTGATTCTTCTTACCAGGCTATGATCCCAGAGAAAAACAATCTTGGCTCTGACGGCTGGGTTACGGAAGCCAGTCCAAAATATGGCTCTTCCAAAGTGACTCTTGTAGGCATTTGCATCTTATAGGGACAAAGAATTCTCTTCTCTGTCAACAACTAACCACACAGGCTTCAGGGCACTGACTCACGTGCCTTAAGCTCAGTCATCAGCCGGGGTACCTGGGATCTAGTCTCTACTCGCCCACTTTCTCTTGTGCAAATCTATAGGTCAATCATTTGCTTCGTTTTTCCAACCCCACCTTTTCCAGGTGACTTTTGTTGTAGGTTGCTGAGTCTATCCCAGATCCATCATGCTGTGAGAGCCTTCTTGCAATGAGATAGTTTCGATTTCATAAT
This sequence comes from Neogale vison, assembly GCF_020171115.1. NCBI lineage: Eukaryota > Metazoa > Chordata > Mammalia > Carnivora > Mustelidae > Neogale > Neogale vison. The sequence continues at coordinate 216,397,582 of NC_058091.1, forward strand.
AACAATAACAGTAGTCAGAGGTTCTGGTTAGTGAACTCTGTACCAGGGCCCAGGCCACGCATTCTTACTCATGATCTAATATAGTTCCTACAATAATTCTAGGTGTGATGTTTATTGCCCCCAATCTACAGATGAGAAAACTGACACTCAGAAGCTAGTTAAGTAACTTTCCCAAAACGACACAGCCTATAAGACGCAGCCTTGACAGACACCCAAACTGGTGCCAACATCCACACTTTTATATTTTATACTTGATAAATGTTTATTAATCTAGGTCAGTTAGCATATCTACATATGCATTAGGGAGAATTCCAGGGGCAGGTTCTAACCTCCTAAATTATTTAGAAACAGGAAACTCACTTAACCAAACACTCCATTTCCCAGCCCAAGTCACTTAACTGAACTGTTACAGTCTAATCAATACCCAATCACTTGCATCATGGGAGGCAGCATTAATGGAAATGGAAACTGTGGATAATCAATACGGCTGTATTTGAGAGGGGACTCAGCTGCTTAGTACATGAAAATGTGGTGTAAAGCATACGGCAGGCTATCTGAGGGTTGGAGTCAGTGGGAGACGAACCCCTTTCCCTAGGAGAATTTGCGATGGGCATTTTATCAGCAGCCCCTTCCCACAGGCTTAAGAGACTCCATGATAAGCTTCGCTGCTTCCCGAAACAAAGCCCATGCTCTTGCCATCATCCTCTGCTTTCACACTGGGAGTATGTGTGTGCATGTGCGTGCACACAGGCAGATGAAAATGTTTGTGATGAGACAAAATGATCTGTATATGAGAAACAGCACCTATAAGCAGTTCTGTCTTCCTGCTACAGCCAAAAAAGGTGCAGGAATTACCAGGTTGGGTTAGATTCCCATTCGCACAGGGAAACACCGTGAGACACAAGTTGCCTTCAAGTCAGATTCCGAAGGTCTATGTCAGTCTCTAGAATATCCTCATCTACTGCAGAGTTCCATCCCATACAGTTTTCTACAACCATCTTAGATGTATATAGTTTTAGCCTGTAATAGTTTAGGGAGTAAAAATTTCCATGAGTTTACCTCTCTCCTTCCTTTGTTACTGTTCACTTTGACTAGGTCTTTGAACCTTATTGAGATGCTCTGAAAGAAATAGGGTAAAATGAAAAATTACACTAGCTTTAGATTCAGAATACCTAGATTTTAAACCTAGCCCTGTCACTTACTAGCTGAGAAGTACTTTCAGCCAAGATGGTATGAACTTCCATGGGAACCCCCTGACCCCAGTCTTCATGCATAATAATGCTTTAAAAACTCAAGTATTTGCAATACCTGGTTGAATTCAAAAGCAAGAAAGGGAAAGTTCAAGGACAAGAGATAAAGAGGGGACCCTTGTTTCCTAGTGGGAAGAAAGAATGTAGGCCACATTGTCCATATTGACAAAAAGAGCAGATGTGTGGTGTAGAGGAAAAGGTTTCCTAACTGATGTGAGAGCAGCTGTCTGGCCTCATGAGTCAGAGGCAGCCAGACTCGCTTCTCAGGACAAGGTGAGCACCAGGAAAGTCCTCATGAATAGGGACAAGAAGGTCTCTCTACTTCATCCCAAGAATAACAGAGACTTGGGCTCCTTGCCCTGGACCATTAACAGAAGCAGAGTGAACGGAGAGAGTCAAACCCCAATGGCACATGATGGAGCCATGAGTTCCAAACGCTTCTATGACATGTGGTGTGGAAATCTTAGAGTGTGGGAACCCAGAGACCAATCTAAAAGTCTGTCCTGGACTGGCAGTCTGAGTGGGTTCCCGGCAGAGACAACCACAAGGACCCTTTTAACTAATCTCCTAATGAGCCCACAGACCCATGGGAGGGCAGCCTCATGAACACACAGGTGCTTGGGGGGAAGCCTGCAGGGTCTTTGGGGATGTGCAGCAACTGCTTAGTGTCATTTATAGTTCTGTGGTCTTAGATCACTCCCTACCCTCTTCCTACCACTGCCAGGAAGATGGCCACAGCTCACTGGGAATCTCATTTTTTTCCTGAGAGAAACCTGCTTTCTATTCTCTTTCTCAGAGGTATTAACAACTCTATTTAGAGATTCAATCCTTTGCTCCCAGAGTAGGAATGGCCACAGATATATATATAGATAGATAAATCTATCTATCTATATATAATCCCATAGATATATATCTATGGGATATACATATCTATCTATCTATATATGGGATGGATGGAGATATATAGAGATATATATATATATCTATATATATATCATGGGAGGACAAAGGCCAGCTTCCTCTGGGGCCAGTCACGGGAGGTACCATGCTCCAACCATTGCTGTCAAGGCTCTGCAACCCAAACTATATCCACTCCACAATCCCACTAGCTTGCCCCAAAGTTATTTCTTTGGTTCTGCCTTTTATCATGATGGCCTTATTTATTGCCCATATGGAAGTAATATTTCCCTTCTCCCAAAGTCCAAGCCTCTTTATCTGTCCCTCTCTTAGGGCATTTGTCACTTCCTTGTGGAAAGAGTCTCTTTATACGCTTGCCTCATCTCTTTTCCCACAAAGGAGTTCCTTGATTCCAAGTCCAAAGAAAAGGAAAGCCACTGAGTTGTACTCCATCTTAAAGTTTTTATATTCTGTAGAGGTATAAAAACCACACAAATAAAAACTACACCTTTCCCCCTTTCCACTTTGAAATCATACTCTCTTGTTCCTTTTTTGGTACCTTAAGTCCCTTCTGGGACACTGTTTCTTCACAAATCATTCTGTTTCCTCTTCAGGAAAGACTTTTTTTTTTTTTTTTTTAAATTAGCTACCTACAATGGTTGGTTTAAGCACCACAGAGATTTGTTATCTATTAAAGCAGATAAATGTGTGTGTGTGTGTGTGTGTGTGTGTGTGTGTGTGTAGGTCAATTTATATCAGTCTTCCTTTTGGAATGAAGGAATGGGGGCTGGGCCACAGGGATTCCCTGAGTTATTGCTCCAAATGTTACTGAAACCATCAAAGACCTATGTACGCAGATAAGAAAAGACAATCCATGTTTCAAAGCCAGTGGCGGTACCCCACCTTCTTGTTTAGGGCAGGACAGAACTTTGATCTCTTCGGTGTTACTCAATGTTTACTTCTCAAGTTTCTCTGTCTACCTCTTTTCTATCTCTTGTCAACAACCAACACAACTTCTACCAGTTAGGCACTCCATAAGGTTAAAAGTGATTGAGGCCTCTGGGAGATGAGCAAAGGACAATGGTTAGCTCAAACTCAACTGTTTGAGTGGCCAGAGAGGGTTTTAGCCAGAGAGCTTTTGGTTTCTGAGAATTGAAATCCTTTCATAGAAGCTCAAATGAGTAAGGGCATTTTATTATAGGATGCAGAGGGATACTACAGAAACACAAAGAAAGGACAGCAGGGCTTCCCAGGAATTGGAAAATTGTATCTCTCTTCCTTGTCTCCTCAGGCTCATTTCATCTTTCTTCATTCACCACCCTCTTCCTGATTCATTCATCTACCTGCAAACAGCTGTTCCATTCTCTGAGTCAATATGATTGCCCAATTCCCTTCCCCAGAACTCCCCAATCTCTGGGTCTCACTCCAAGTCCCTGGTAGAGTAAATCTAATTGAGTTTGCTTGGATCAAGTGTCTATCCCTGTCTCATTCTGTGGCCAGAGATCGGGAAGCCATGAGAGAGGGGAGGAGAAAGTTCTGAGGTATATATACACATTGGATAATCTCTCTCACTCTCTCTCTTTAAAGATTATTTATGTTAGCAGAGGAGAGGCAGAAAAAGGAGGAGAGAATGTCAGATAGACTCCCTGCTGAGCATGGAGTCCAACAGAGGGATCAATCCCAGGACCCTGAGATCATGACCTGAGATGAAACAGAGTCTGGTCTTCAACCGACAAAGCCACCCAGATGCCCCACATAGGATAATCTCTTTAAAGAGATGCGGATGGGGGCGCCTGGGTGGCTTAGTGGGTTAAAGCCTCTGCCTTCGGCTCAGGTTATGATCCCAGGGTCCTAGGATCGAGCCCCGCATCAGGCTCTCTGCTCGGCAAGGAGCCTGCTTCCTCCTCTCTCTCTGCCTGCTTCTCTGCCTACTTGTGATCTCTGTCTGTCAAATAAATAAATAAAATCTTAAAAAAAAAAAAAAAAGAGATGTGGATGGTGGAAATTTGGATGGTAAGACACAAGGCCAGTATGCACACTGGACCTGTCTAAATATGAATCTAGCCTTTCAATGATCCTGACTGGCCCCAGATTCTACTTTTCAATTAAGTTTCTATATTGAGTGATGAACCACTGGGAATAAACAGAAAAGAACGAAGTCTTTGGAATGAGTCTCTCAGAAGTCTACAGTCAGATGGCCCCCACATCAAGGGTCTTGGCCTTCAAAGAGAACAATTTATTTCTGTGCATGATTCACAGATCCTCCATTTGTTAAAGTTTTGAATTACAGCTTCTTATTCAATTTAGGTTTAAGAACAGAGTTTGCATTTCTGAGAACCCTCACTTCCTGAAGCACGTTTCTTGAGGTTTAACAACAATTCTCTTAGTTTTTCAGGGGCGGGTGACTGGTGAATGGACTTGCAAAGTTCTGACTGCCCCAAATCTGAAAAAATAAGAGTTGCAGTGTTTGTGTTTGCCTGAGTGGTCTTTTGGACGATGAGCCCTTTGAAAGCAGTGTGAATGTCTTTCTCTCTGACGCCCTCCCAAAGAACCCGAATCACAGCACGCACCCAGTGATTGATCCAATCAGTGACAGAGTGAAGGCTGTGAGGTTCTTGTAACAGTAGTAGAAACAGCAATCACAGTAGCAATTGGTTTAGGAGCTACTTGTCAAGACTCCCTCAGATGTTACATCCATGACATCATTTAATCCTCCTACAAAACTGTGAATATGGCCTGAATACAGAGAGAAAAAACTCAGATGATGTGGTTATCCTTGTTCTTTCATCTTAACAAGACGGTGGACTCAAGTTTTATCTCTGCAATGTCCCCATGCCATTCAGAGCAAGGCAATTCCGTGAACCTATGCAAACCAATTGGATGATTTGTGGAAGAGTTATCTTTGCTTAAATAATCCAGGGATTATTTCCTCACTACAAGTATTTATAAACTAACACCTTCTTACTTCTGCACAAAGTGAAAGAGAGACTTCAAGGCTTGTTTTGTGCCACGTACCCGACCAGTTAATTCAAAACAATGCATAATGTTTAGTTCATTAAACCACAGGCATGGTCAGTGTCCCATAAGAACAAAAAAAGGGATAAAGGACTTTGTAGCTAATTATACATAAAAACCAGTGTGTGAGTTTCAATGAGTTACATAAAAACTTTTTATGCACTTATTTATTAAGGCCATTTATCTCCCCACAAAATGTAACAAAGACAGATCTTTAAGATGATCATTCCAAAGTGTTCAAGTCATTATGGGTTTAAATAACAAAGGAAAATAAATTTCTCACTGCTTGTAAAAATACTATTTATGATTGCCCACTCATGAAAGCTGCATTATTGATCACTGTGTTCTAGTAAATATTTTACATTTCATTAATATTTACAAGGGCAGGGGCACTGGTGGCTCAGTTGGTTTAGGGTCTGCTTTTGGCTCAGGTCATGATCCTGGCATCAAGTCTGACATGGGGCTCCTTGCTCAGCAGGGAGTCTGCTACTCCCTCTGCCTCTGTCCCTGCTTGTGCTCTCTCTGTCCCCTTCTCTCTCAAATAAATAAATACAATCTTTTAAAAAAATATTTACAATGGCATTAACAACAATCTCCATATGAGATTGAGTTAGGAACATTTCATTGAGCACCACATTCATCTTTTTTTTTTTTTTACTTTATTTTTAAAGATTTTATTTATTTATTTATTTGGAGAGATACAGAGCATGAATAGTCAGAGGGGCAGAGGAGAGAGAGAATCTCAAGCAGGATCAACGCCTGGCACAGAGCCCCATGTGGGGCTTGATCCACGACCCTGAGGTCATAACCTGGGCTGAAATCAAAGGAGTTGGATGCTCAACTGACTGAGCCACCCACGTGTCCCTACATTCATCTTATTTTTACATTTTCAAAGTCTACTGTCCATATTAGACCTCTCCAAAGTGTCTAAATCAAGGTAGGTGATTATTGAACAAAAAAAGTAAGTTGGGAACTTGGTAGTATTTTGAGTTTTTACTGGTGTCACCTGGGATTTTTAGCAGAACCCTGATCTTCTGGCTTTCTGCTGTCTATAACTTTGAAATGTTATAAAACTTGTTTTCAAAATAATGAACTTTTATATTTTCTTTTCCTATTACTACAAATGTTGTGGTAATCTCAATGTATGGGAAGCATTCCTTTTCTTTACTTCATCAAAGTAGGAAGGCCAGGATGGGCACAGGGAGTTTGAGTCAGGTAGAGCTGGCTTTAAATGCAAGCCCATCCCTGGTCCCCTGGGTGGCTCAGTCGGTTAAGCATCTGCCTTCGGCTTGGGTCATGATCCCAGGGACCTGGTAATGAGCCCCACATCAGGCTCCCTGCTTGGCAGAGGGTCTGTTTCTTTTTCTCCCTCTGCTGTGTCCCCTGCCTGTGCTCTTTCTGTCAAATAAATAAATAAAATCTTAAAAAAAAAATTCAGTCCCATTCCTTACTAGTTTGTAACCTTAGTCAAAACACTTAGCCTTTTTGAGCTAAATTGTATACATCTATAAAATAAAGGTAATAATGATCTCCTAGGGAAGGCATGAGAATTAAACAAATGAGTCTAAGCAAAACAGCATAACAGGCTCTCAGGAAATAGTTTCCTCCCCTATTAGGTCATGTAAAATGTTATAATCAACAGTTTGGAGGAAAAAAAAAAAACCCTCCTGTTTCATGGAGATATTTCCAAAACATATGAAATATTACTGTTTTTCTTGGTTCATGCATAATGAACAGAGTAATACTTCTTTTTCCTATATTCTTTCTCTTCACTATTTTTCAAAATTTTCCACCAGATTATACGATTGTCCATTAAGTTTTGGGAATATTTGAAAAAAACTGATGCAGGGAGACAGGTGGGGGTAGGAGTATATCTTGAGACTGTAACAAATCAGGAAAGTTAACTTTTTCTTTATTAAATAAATATGAAAGTAGATATAAAGTTTAAATGTCTAGGAGTCAGTGGCATAAATCTGGGCAAGTAACCTGGATCAGAAGGTGGGGGGGACATTAAGTTAAATCTCACACTTTAAAGAATGAGTCTTATTGTCTTTGGTCAGTTACCAGTGTCCTTTGGCTTCCAGGTTGGTGGGAAATTTTTGGTGCTGAGAGTCGAATTTTAAAGAGTGAGTGGAACAAAGAGGAGAGAAATTGCTTTTATTTTTACTGTAGTAGCTGTCAAAGTTCATTATCATGACAGTAACCTCATATAATTCCTGAGTCATCATTAGGACAAATATGATCCCCCTAGATATAGTTCCAGGTGATTTTCTTTATTAATGAATACATTCAAATGCCGCTGAGACATTCTGCAGATGACCCTACTGAAATTGATGAAGACTGTCTGGGAGAATGACTGAAATGGCCACCAGGAAGTGAAAGAATTCACCAGTGTGCACAGGTAAACCACACTCTTAACTGTATGTCTATAGCCACTGTTCCTGAGAACTGGAAATGGCTTCACGGTTAAACAAAAGGGACTAAGAGGGAGTAGAAAAACTTTACTTCTTATTCATTCCTGTCCTACCAAACCAGGGCAATGGCTATCATGCTGTTCAGGTTAGAGATGGGCCAGCAGTGCCTTTGCTTAGGCCCTTAAGAATGTTCTGCCCTCCTTCTTTTGTGTTCTGGGAAAACAGCTTTAAGGCATCTATGTTTAAAAGGACAGATCAGTTCTCCTGTAACTGAGAACACTTTTAAGGCCATTCAAGTCATGAGGCTGGTTTTGGCTGAGACATGAGACAAAATAGTCCTCTTGTGGGAACTAGTTCTGTTGTTATTCTTGCTTTTTAGAGTCATTAACAGCACACTAAATTAGGGAATGTCCTACCAGTGATTCAGTGAGGTTTCCTTGTTTTGTTTACTTGGATTTTCATCTCTAGCCTCTTTATATTTGCATTATTTAAAAGTCTTCTTCCCCCAAATTTAGATACTTCAGTTCAATAATTCAGTATGAGCAATTTAGAAAGTGTTTCTTTAATTTGGGCAAGATCCCTCTGAGCATTTGTCATTGCTCTTGTTTATCTATAAGTGGGCGTGTTTCTGTACATCGGGACACACACACACACACACACACACACACACACACATGATCCCCTGGAACTGGAGGTTGATCACTACAAAAGCAGACATAGATTGTTTCTGAGATGATAGAAAACCTGGGGAAAGTCCACAGCCTTCCAAGTTTTGATGTCTATCTTTGGTTCCTGAGAGTTGGGATCTATCAAACTGTCAGGATGGGACAAATGGGCTGGGGGTGAGTGTTTGGAGACTCAAAGTGGAAAAAGTGGAAGAGCGGGAAAAAGCAGGACTCAAGTCATAAGGACTAGAGTGTTAGAAGTCCTAGACTCCCCAGCCCAGTACAACCATTAATTCTTGGGATGAACTAGAACATGTCCCTGGAGTTCAGTGTAATTATTTGTGTGAAAGAGTTGGTCTAGATGGGGTGGTGGTGGGGGTGTGTCAGCAACGAAGGTCTGTGGGGCAAATGAACCCAGCAGCTGTTACTGTAAGTCCAGCTGCACTGGCAGAGAGCCTGGCCATTTGGTCAGGTGATGTCTGTTGACTGTGACTGCTTTCCAACTGCAAAGGCAGAGACCTAATGACTGCAAAGCCCAAGATGTTTACTATCTGATCCATTGCTGAAAAAGTCTGTTCAACCCTGGTCTAAAGGATTTCTGTTCTTCATGCTCTAAACTCTGTAATTGCTCTGTATCTTAAACTAATCTTTTTCTCTAAGCACAGGAGGCTTACATGTTTCTCAGTGTCTCACAAATTGGATAACTACTTTTTCATTCTGAAGGCCAGGACACATGCACTTGGCAGTAAATTAGACTTGAAGGCAAAGAAGCAGAGCCTCATGGAAGAGGAAAACAAGATGGAAGATGATGGGAAAGATGAGGACTTGGAAGAGCTTGGTGAGAGGAGAGAGGAGAGAGGAGTGCTCGGCACACATGGGCTGGGTTATGGCTGTGTGATGGGGATGTTCCCACTCAGCAGTGTTGGTGGAATGAGGCTGGACCAGCTGGTTGGCGGAGGGGGTTTCCCCTTTGGGAGATGGTACCGTGATTCACACATGTGGGTTGATGGCGAAGAGATTCTGAGTAGTGGGGAGGAGGGGAAAGGGAGAGAAAAAGAAGGAGGGAAGGGATACGCAAGTTAAGACACCGACATGTGTCTTAACTTGTAGTAAGTATTCACCATGACCAGTGGGTTGTGCTAGGCACCATGGGGGGTGCAAAGGGGAATGAACATCATCTCCATATGGAGAAGCTAAGCTTTAAACTGGAGGCTGCTTCGGACTTCTGGTGGGATGGGAGAAAGTGCCATAAAGAAGGGCAGAGCAAGATGGATGGAATTAGTTCTCAAGAAAAAGGTATAAGAAAATGCTTAGACTATCCAAGTCTCACATTTCATATCTAAAATCCTAGGAAGATTTGGAAATGTTCATGATAAACACCCTGCTATAAACAGACATACTTTTATTTCTCAGCCTGGCAAACAAGGTCCTCCATGACTCTGTTTTACATGAACAGCTTCATCACTCACATTAGTACCACTCCTGGCCCAGGTTTCAGCCACATGGACCCTTTTCCATTTGCTTTCATGGACCACATTGATTCTTGCCTCAGGCCTTTGTCATGCTGAGCCTTCTGACTAGAATTCCCTCAACACTGAGGGAATTAGTCCCATTTCTTGTAGCCCTTCAGACCCCATTCAGCCCCTCCATCACCTCCTCTAGGAAGCCTTCTGTGACTTCCAAGGCTAGGTCAGCCTATAATATAATTATATTATATTTTTTATAATATAATTATAAATATATATAATATGTATTTATATATAATATATGTTTATATATAAATATATGTAATATAATAATAATATAATATAATATAAAATACCAGACTATAATATCAGGTATTTTCCCTATCACAGTACACAATAATTCCCTGTGTATTTAAAACATTTGTTTAGGTTCCTTCAGAAGCAGACCCTGAGACAAGGATTTTGAGTGCAGATAGTTTAGTTAGGAGGTCATCCCAGATAAAACAAAACAAACCACAAAGTGTCAGGGCAATGGGGAAATGAGACAGGAAAAGGAAGGTAGAAAAGAAAGGAGCCTTTATGAAGTAAGTTATCATGTGGGTTAGCAGAAACCAGGTCCTTTTGAGGAATCTAAGGTCCAGTTGAGAACATTCACAGCAGAGTTATCCCACCTGAGGGGAAAGGAACATGCATATTTACACACCATTAGCTATCACCTGAAGGATACTCGAGTGAGGAGGATGAATTCCTTGGCACTGACATCCTGTGGGAATGGCTTGTAGATTGGGTTCTGGCAGTCAGAGAAAGCCCTTCAGCCTGGAAATGCAGGTGCTGGCAGTGCTCTGAAGTGGGAAGGCAAAGAAGTTTTGGGAGGGCCACAGATAGCACCATATTTCATATCTCTTATTAGACTCTCAGATTTGAAAGGAGCTGGGCTGGAAAAACTAGGGGTGGGGATGGGAGAGCTGAGGCAGCTGGAGATTGTTTGTGCATCTCTCCCTTCATGGAGTTTTACTTCAGGTCTCTGACCCCCTGTGGTCTCTCCACCTGAGCTAGTTTGGGTTTTCAATCCCAGGACAACTTAAGAGCCCTCAGGCTTATTTGGACAACCAGGGATTTAAAGGCAGGTGTCTCAAGAGAAGCAGGAGGAAGCTATGTTGTCTTCTGATAATATAATCTCTGAAGTTACAACATTATTTCCCTGTAGTGTCCTAATTGGGGGAAATGGAACACAGACCTTCCTTCTCTATAGAAGGAGGGTCCAAGTTTGATCAGCAGAGCATGTGGGAAGGGAGATACTGTGGCTCTCCATAGAAAATACATTTTGTCACATAGATGTTTCAGGAATACTTAAGAGATACATTGTAAAGCTTTTTTCAGTGTAAAATTATACTGTCTCTGGGTATCTCCGAGTACTGCTGAGCTTCTCAACACTCAGAATCTTTGTTCTAATTCTACCAGAAATTTCATGCCTTCTTCTGCCAAAACTATTTAGCACACCTAGAGTTCAACCCTGGCATCTGAACTGACTTTGTATTAGTTCATATCTCAACTGTGAGATGTGAGATATACCATATAATAAGTGATCTCAGTCAATAGTATAGCAAATGTCACCAATGGTAGAAATCTTAAAAAAAAAAAAAAAAAAAGGGAATGCCAGGTTTGACTAAGGTAAAATTAAAACTTCAGCATGTCAAAAACACTATAAATCAAATTGAGAAAAATTAAAACAGAAACTTTTGCAACATTATGAAAGAGAAATAATTGGTATTCTTTTAATTTTTTTCTTAAAAATTGGCCTTCTTAATACATGCAGAAATTTTATAACTAAATTGAAAACATAAACAGTCCAAGAAGAAAAAAAAAAAAAAGATGGGAATGTAAACAGCTAATCCCCAAAGTAGAAACACAAGTTATTAAAAAAGAAAAAATGAAAAGTGTTTAGTTTGTCTAATAAAGTTTCTTTAATAAAAATTATTGCCATTTTATATTTGCCTGTCAAAGACAAGACACCATTTTATCTTTGCCTACCAAATTGGTGAAAATTTAAAAAGAATTACAAGCCCAGCACTAGCCAGGATGTGGGGAAATGGGCTCTTGCATCCCGCTGTGGGGAAGATGAATTGTCAGTTTTTCTAAAGGGCGATTTGGCAATAGACATGGAAAGCCTTTGAAAAGATATACCTTTGATCCAGCAATTCCTTATCTGAGGGTTACTGGACAAAAATGCATGGATAGGAATATTATTTCCAGTATTGTTTATATGAGAAAAATTTGGAATTGATAGTGGTGGTTAATACTACAATACTCTACCACCTTAACCTTAAAAATGATTTTGTATATATACATATCCATATACTGAAAGGTGTTAATAATATATTTTTAAAAGAAAAGGCATAAGCCAGTTCAAAAGAGTAAATATAAGATAGTATATATATTATAAATACATATTTTAAAATATCGATTTTATTATTTATATTTTATAATTAAATACATAATTATATTTATATTTATTTATATAAGGTGATTTTTACATCTGTATATTTGTTTATGTATAGACCTCCAGGAAAAAAAGGAGGAAATGTTATATATTCAAGTATTATCAGATATTACCTCAGAAAAATGTGATTATGGATGGTCTGTAATAAAGTCTTTTTATCAGTATATCCTAATGTTTCTTCAAAGTGAACATACTCATATTATTTTTTAAAATCCTGGATGTAAATTTGACATTTAACCTTTTAAAAATGCATTTTAGATTACCCAAGTATACATAGATATATTCTAATTATATAAATTCAAGTAAGAGTGGAAGTATAATAGTACAATAATATAAATATAAATATCTCTAGATAATAAATATAAGTAAATAATCTAAATAGAAATATACACAATCTCTCTGTTCTCTCTCTCTACCTGTCTATCTATCTACCTACCTTCTTTCTTACCTACCTGATCTACATATCACTTCAGCCTAATGAGCACAAATACAAGTCAGGATACCACAGAGTACCAGAAGAGGTAGGGCCTGGCTCACTCTGAGCACACATGAAGCTCTTGGAAGCCCAGGCTGGTCACATTTTAACCCGGAACCTTAGAGCTCCACCCAGAAAGGCACACTGTGGACAGAGCAGAAGGAAGATAATGTGGGCATAGAGAGTGCCAACACAGATTAATCCTGGCACCAGAAGGCTGGCTGTGGTTCTGGAGGCCAAACCAAGAAGCACTGCTTAAATGGAACCTTAAATCTGCTTCTCCTAAGGCTGCTGGGTGCAATATTCAAGTCAAATTTCATGTTACATTAGACCTGAGCTGTTTTTATAAAGCTCTAACAAAATCAGTGCTTTATCCATAAGTAAGTAATGCTTCAAGAAAGCTTTCCTTTCCTTTCACATTTATGCCCCCTGCCTTCACATTTACAGAGCTTATGAGGGAAAAAGCCTGCCAACATGAATTTCCCCTGAGTGCTTTCATTATTGCCTGTGGAAAGCATTTTAGGTTTGCTGATAAGAATCTGTTTGTGCCGATCTCCTCTTAGGAAACTTGGATTTTTTCCTGCCTACTGATTGCAAGGGGATGACTGGAATCCCAAAGAAGACATTGGTTTGATAATCAGAATCCTCGCCCTGTTTCTGTCCCTTGGCTCCTTAGTGCATATCTAGGACATATTCAATTTCTCCATGCTTCATTCTCCCGGAATATAAGATGAGTGCAGAAGAAGAAATACTCGAATGATAAGTACCGGGAAGAAAAGAACAATTTTCTAGATGTTTCTGTTACATTATACATTACTAAGAAACACTGGGGTCTGTTCAAAGGAATGAAGATAACCTGGGGTTTACAAGAATTCTGGGCAACAATATACTATTAGGTGGAAAGAGCTGTAGAAGCATGAAGTGTTTTTATTGTGTTCTGCTAGTAGAAGGGGAAAAGTCTATTTTTGCTTAGAGCATTAGGCTCTTTAATTTGTTGCTTTAGCCAATGTCTTTTAGCACTACCTGCCAGACTCCAAGAGTTGCTTTCAAGAATCAACTAACTTTATGCATTTTAAGCAGCATCTACAGTAGATACATGTAAGCTCAGGCCAAAAAGAACATTCGTTCTCCAGACCTGTCCACTGGTCTGTGTCTATCTAGATCAAGCCATATTTTTAAATGCTGAACTATCTGTCAGCTCTCTCTGGAATGAGAAACAGTACAATGATGATAAAGAGCATGGCTTTGGAGCAAGAACTTGCATCTCGGGGCCAGCCCTGGTGCTTATGAGTTTTTTCCTTTTAACAAGTTCCCTGGCCTCTCTGAATCTGTTTTCTCATCGATGAAACAGGGATGGTGATAATGAAACCTATCTTGTGGACCTGTGTGAAGATTAAATAAACCCATACCTATAAAGTTCTCAGTCCAAGTCTAAATAGGTAGAGGCCATTTCATAAATAATGGGTCTTTAAACCTCTTCCCCACACTGGAAGTCAATGGCATCATCACTTCCCTGTTGTTTACATCAGTTCCCACCTCCCACTCATCTTTGCTTCTTGCCATCTTCCGTTAGCTCTGGGAAATATTCCCTCAGCACATGTTCTAGCCAGTAAATCTCCTCTCTTCAGTTTTGTCCTCTATTTTATCCTCTATCCACACCCCCCCCCAGACAGTAAACCCCATGAAGGCAGGGGATTGTGTTTTCTTGGTACAGAGAAATATTGGGGAACATGCCCTATACTTCTGACATGACACAGAATGGGGGTGGGGGCACAAGGATCAGTTTTACATACACTTCAAAGGACAGGGAGGGAGAGTAAGTTTCCCCAGAACACAGTGCATCCTGTGGGACAGGTGGGACAGGTGTCCCTCTGGGCGGCTATGGAGTCCCATTTTGGCTCTCTGATCCCTTCCTCGGCTGCTCCATCTGCTCCCACTGTTTGTCCTTCATCCATTTGGCCTACTTAATGGTTGGTGCTTAGCTGTATTTACATTCATCCCTGCTATGGCATATGTATGACACAGGTAAGTGGTCTCCATAAGGGGGCCTGACCCTAGCCCACGGCTCCCAACAAAATGAGCCAGGTTTGTCATCTGGTGCCTGCATACTCCTTAGGTGACATGAAGCTAGATATGCAGTAAATTCTGCGACCAAGTTCCCCAGCCACGTAGATCCTGGAACGCGGTCAGCCCTTGGCAACTGTATGGCCTAGGCTTCTGCTCGATGCCACGTGGGTGCCATGTTCTGTTTGCCAGAATCCTGAATAAAGAAAGATCCAGGATCACGTCTGAGACTGCCAGTCAGGGCTTAAACTTTCCATCTCGTATGGGAGGGCCTTGGTTTCACAGTCTTTTTTTAAATTAAAATAGTCAAGTGGTTAAATATTCATGCTTTGCTTATTTCAGTATATTTAATTTATTATGTATCACTTTTCTAGGGTTTTATATAAACTTGCCGGAGGACTTTTTTTTTCCTTCTTCAGTTTCAATTCTGGCAGAATGTTCCCTTTTCTTGGCAGAGTGTTAATTAGTTAAAGAAAATTAAAAAGTCTGCCTAGTTAAGAAGATAATATCCTTTTTTTTTTTTACAGATTGCCCTTGCACTTTAATAAAAATGATATTATAATTACTATCACCATCATTAATTAATCTTCAGTGATCACTGATGAGGTGCTTAACACAAGCACCATTAAAACATCTGCTTCATTTTATTCCTGAGCCTGAGAAGCACTGCCTTCAGCTTTTCTACCTAGCATTATCTATCTTTTTAGGACGGTGATAACCAAACAGAGATTGGTTTCTCTTTTTTTTTTTTTTTTACCCATTTCTTCCACTGGCAAAGTGGAATCAGAGCGGCCCCTTCTCTCCATCTTCTTGCAATGTGAGTCTTCGCCAAATTCTCTCTTGAAACTGTGTAAGTCTGGAAGATGCGATAGGAGGGCTGATTCTCAGACCTCAATAGTAAGCTAACTCTTCTCCTTCTAAAGCTTTTCTCATGCCTGGGTTTTGGAAAGCCAAAGCCTCAGGCAGAGATAAAGCATGACTGAGGCTGCAGGGAACCTCAGAACTCATTACTGATATAGAGAAGCATTTTCTCCCCATACCTAAAACGAAGGGTGACAATCATTGATTCAGAAATTCAAGAGGGTCTTTATAGAAGAGCTTCTATGTATGGCTCTTGGGAGACATTTTTCTCTTTCCAAAAAGTCCTAAGGCCCTCTTGCATGCAATTTCAAAATATGTGAATAACGATCCCTTAATTATCAAGAGCTAATTAAAAATTACCAGCGTTGTTGTCCCTCTCATCCCCCGCCACACAAACCATAACTTGCACTGCCTCTTGCCTCCACCCACATGGCATCTGCTAGAACCTAAAAATGAGTTTCAGTATTAGCCTAAGAAAATAACAAAACAAAGTTAGAAATTTAAATTAGCTGCCAAAGAAAAAAATCACATCACTCCTCTGCTGAAAAACATTATATAAGCCAAAACAGAAGAAAGAAAAAAAAAAAAGAGGAAAGCAGGGAGGCAAGGAGAAAGAGGGAGAGAAGGAGAGGAGGGCAGGCAGGCAGGCAAAATTAGGTAGGAACTCAAGAAATGAACAGGAACCATGTGATGGACATATTGTAAGGACATAAGGGTTTTAATAATAAGAGAATGGGAATTGTGACAAGTAATGTCTTCAAAAAGGTAATTTTTCTCCAAATTAATCTGTAAATTTAATGCGTTTAATCCTAAATGACATTTGTAGAGAACAGGAAAAGTAATTCTAAATCTTCTATTATCTGCTAGATTACATAGTTAAGAATATTTTTTACCTAATAAGGGCATATTTGTATTTCCAGGTATGAAATTAAAAAGATATGATTAAAATAGTGTTTACTGGCACAAGAATAGATGAAAGGAATAAAAAACCCAGAAGCAGAGCAAGAGAGAGAGAGGACATTCAGACAAGGAAGCAAACCATGGATATTTATTGGTTTACGAAAACTATTTGGTGGAGTGGGGTGCTAGTTTCCTGGGGCTTCTGTAACCAATTATGACACACTTGGTGGCTTTGAACAACAGAAATATGTTCTGTCATGGATTTGGACGCTTAAAGTTGGAAATCAGTTTCACTGAATCAAAATCCAGGTGTTGGCCAGGCCACCTTCCCTCTGGAAGCCCTGGGGAGGGTCTGTTCCCTATACCTCCCGGTTTCTGGTGGCTGTTGGCATTCCTTGGCTTATGGACACACTGCTTCACACTGGGTCTCTGTCTGCCCATTACCTTCTCTTCTGGGTGCCAAATCTCCTTGTAGCTCTCTAAGGAACTTGTGACTGGATTTACAGAACACCCAGATAATCCAGAATAATCTTCCCGTGTCCAAACCCTTAAATTATTCACAACTGTGAAAATCCTTTTTACTTATAAAACTAACACCAGTTCCAGGGATTAGGACATCATTTTCCCCCCAAAGATTTTATTTATTTATTTGACATAGAGAAACACAATGAGAGCAGGAATACAAGCAGGGGGAGTGGGAGAGGGAAAAGAAGACTTCACACCGAGCAGGGAGCCTGATGCAGGGCTAGATCCCAGGACCCCAGGATCATGACCTCAGTCCAAGGCAGATGCTTAAGACTGAGCCACCCAGGCACCCTGGGACCTCATATCTTAAGATGGCCATTATTCAGCCTACTAAATAGGTAGTTTAGATTCTTATCTCATCTCATACATTAAATGTATTTGTAATGCATTATATATTTAAATTGAAGAATATGAAGGCAGATTGTTATCTGATTTCAGAGAGAGTGACCCTTCCAAGGCCAGAAGATAGATGCTTTTGCTCATGTAGAAATTAAAAAACTTATTTATGTCTAAAATTACCATAAATTACAAGAATGGACAAACTGTAAAAGCATTTGTAATGGACAAAAAGTTTATATCATTAATGCGTAAGTAACTTTTATAAATCAGAAAATAGAAAAATCTCTTAATAGAAAAAGGGTCCCAGGGTGCCTGGGTGGCTCAGTGGGTTAAAGCCTCTGCCTTTGGGTCAGGTCATGATCCCAGGGTCTTGGGATCGAGGCCCGCATCGAGCTCTCTGCTTGGCCAGGAGCCTGCTTCTCTTCCTCTCTCTCCGCCTGTCTCTCTGCCTACTTGTGATCTCTGTCTGTCAAATAAATAGATAAAATCTTTAAAAAAAAAAAAAAAAGATAAATGGTCCCAGAACAGGGACAGGCATTTCACAAAAGAAGAAAAATCAAAAAGGTCGTTGAACACACAAAAAATTTACCCTTGTAGTAATGAAAGGCAAGGTAAATATTGATGATTGAGTAGTTTTGGCCAACAAATTGGCAAAAAACAAAAACTGCAAAGCCCAATAATGGCAAGAAAATGAGAAAATTTCCTCATTTAAGTTAATTCCTCATGCTGAGTTAGCAGTGCAATCTGTCTCAGGAGATATCTTGCAAAAATCTGAAAAGACTTAAAATGTGTATTTGCTTTGAATCTGAAATCATGATTTTAAGTTATGACAATAAATGAGCAACTGTACCAACAACTGTGCACGCATGCTCTTCGTAGCCTCATTAAAACACGGCAGAATTACAGGGGCGCCTGGGTGGCTCAGTGGGTTAAAGCCTCTGCCTTCAGCTCAGGTCATGATCCCAGCGTCCTGGGATCGAGCCCCACATCAGGCTCTCTGCTCAGCAGGGAGCCTGCTTCCTCCCCTCTCTCTCTGCCTGCTTCTCTGCCTACTTCTGATCTCTGCCAAATAAATAAATAAATAAATAAATAAACACGGCAGAATTACAAATGGTCTCACATTGTATGCTAGAAGATAGAAAATGTTCACAATATGTGGTTAAATGAAAAGAGCAAGACCATCTAACACATCTGGCTCCATGTGTGTGCATGTCAACATGTGTGTACCTGAAATGATGAGTGAAAATGTTAACAGCTGTCTTCATTGGAGGTAGGGCTATGGGTGATTCTTCCATTACAATTTTTTAAAATTTTATAGTGGGTACGTGTTGTGTTATTTTTGTAATTTGGAAAGAAAAGAAATACATATATTGTATACATACATATATTGTATACATTGAAGTTGTCTAGAATAAAACCAGATCTTCAAAATGTGGCAAATATGTTTTAGTTCCAGCTACCTTGCCATTTTCACCTCCCTTGACTACCTGCCCAGTGTTGCTGTAGCAACAAGGAATCTCTTGGCCTTCTCGGGACTGGATGCTGTGTTCTCCTAAGGCTATGTCTTTATACATGTTATTCCCTCTGCTCAGAATCCCAAGAGAACCCCTACCACTCATGGAAAATCCAGGACTCTAAGGGGGGCAGAGAATCTTCATGATCCTCCCAGGGAGAATAAATCTCTTCCTTCTCTTTGCTGCCACAGCTTAGTACCCTTCAGGACACTGTGATTTTTTTTTTTTTCTTATTCTGTTTCGATGTCATTGCTCTATTTCCCATACACTGGACTATGAGCTCAGTGTAGACAGTCAGAATAACACGGAAACCCAGCTCCCCACCACCAGGTGTGAGGTGGGGGGTTAGACTGGCCCCCAGAGAACCTCGAGAGGGTAAAGTTTCCCCCACCCAAAGTGCTAATAAGCCAAGTATGGGATGAGATGCCTAAACCTGAGGGTCAAAGATGATCTTTCTGGATTGGTCAAATGTGAATTTTTACATCAGACATTATGTCAACCCAGTGATCAATGCTGGTTGAAAAGAAATCAGTATGTTTCAAATTGGGTTTGACTTGCCTACTTATTCTGGATTTTTCAGTGTGAAGAATGCTGTTCTGTTGTTGCTGCTCTTTAACTTATAATTGGTGCGTTAAATGGTGCAATTTTGTTTAGCATATGCTGGTTGTGTTTCAAAACAGTCTCACCTTTTTACAAAATCAGATTCCTGAGTCGTGCTGACTCACTGGCGCTGGGTCTTTGAAGATAATTAGCAGCAGCTGGGGAGGAGGGATGGCCTCAGTACATACCTTTCCATAACAGGCAAAGAACAGGTGAGGAGCAGGAGTCAGTGTGGGGATTCATGGGCACTGGGGTTAGTCAGGTCAGCTCCCAGTCAAAACCCTCTGTTTTTATTTAACAAGGGAAGGAGCTTCCATGAAATCTGCTTGATACCAGCTGCTGGTCCTAGGATCCTAGAAAGGAACAGGTGGATTCCTTTAAGGGGCGGGGGGGAAGCTGGGGCAATGCTGAGCACCAACCTGGAGGGGGCAAAGAAAAGATGCCGTTTACTTCCAGGATGTCACTGGACAGGACTAAGCAGACTAACTGTCTGAAAAAGATCCTGGCTGAGTTTAGAACTAAGTGAACAAATAAAGACAACCCAAATGTTTGCTCTAGGAGTTCAGATGAGGTGCTGGATGACTGTGCCTTTTTTCTTTCTAGCTTGCTGGTGGTATTCTCTGCAGTGTGGTAGCATTTGTGTATGAGATGAGTTGGTATAGAATTGCTTGTTCCTAGATTTTAGTTGTTGTTGCTTTTATAGTCCCGAAGAAAGTCAAAATTTACTGCTCCAAGACAGAGAACAGAGCCCAGAGATGGACTGGAAACATGTGTGTGTCCAGAAACAGGAATGTGTATGGAGAGACAGATGAACAGGGAGGCTGGCCCCTGTCGGGTGGGCGGCGGAGGGAGGGGTGCTGCCCGAAGAACTAAGAGGCTGGACCTTAGGCACAGCCCCCAGGCTGTGTAAGGGACCTGGACTAAATCATTGTTTTACAAACTTCATTTTAGCAGAGGAATCTTCTTTCTTCCCCAAGAAAACCGTATACCGAATCCTGTTTTATCTCTGAAATAGATGTCTTCAATGGAGCGATGCTGGTTGAAAGGGACTTAGGCTCTATCTGCCCACCTCCTTCTCTATCTAGAGACCCCAAGGGAGCCCGGACCTGTGGGCGTGTATGGTGAAACTAGGCCCAGCCTTGGCTCCTGCTCCTTCAGCTCTAACGTCATGGAGTTTAAAAGGAAATGAAATCCTAGTAAAATTGCTTTGTGGCTTCTTGAGCACACGGTCTCATTTGAAGACCGTGGACATTCAATTCACCACCAAAACACAGCTTCTTAGTCTCCCCTGCCTTCACCCCCTCACCCAGAAGGCAGCTGCTTCCAAAGCCTTTGACTTAGTCTCTTCCACTACCTGTAGACCCCTCGGTTCAGCTCACCTGGCAGGCGTGTGTTTCTCTTCCTCTTCCCTGCTTCTTCCCCAACTCCTTATCAGCTCTGTCCTTCCCTTGCACAGCACCTCTCTATCCTGTCCAATGGGAATCTGCCAGCTTCTCAACCTTCTCAGTTTTATTTCATCTTGCCCTCTACAGACCTATTAACTCTGCAGAGCCATTCTAGACAGCTAACAGCAATCCAGTGTAAGATCCCTGGACTTCTTTTTAGAATGGAGAGTAAGGAGGGCTTGAAGGACATGGCAACACTTACAGCCAAATTTCTTCTTTACAACTTCTCTCCTCACTAGTGACCCAGATGTCCCATTCCTAAAACTCCCTCTTCACCTCCTCTTTAACTCAAATCACTGCAAATGGACAGTATACCACTGGTCAGAAGAACTGTGCAAGATTCGGATTCTGGGAGATGTTTTTCAGGCTCATTCCCCCTTTGTCGTATCTCTCTCTTGTTCTTTTCATTTTTCCTCATCACTAGCTATTGTTGGGGCCACTTCCCACTGCCCCAACCTTTCTGTGCCATGGCACATGGTCAAGAATGGAACATCTCCCTGGTTCCCCTGAGGCTCACGGTGCTCTTTAAGGAAGCCCTCGGATCTTTCTAAGTGAGCTGGCAGTAGGATTTGCCAGACTTTGTGTGGACACAGGTGCCCCCCCCCCAAGATGGCAGCTGTCCAAGAGGGGCCAGATCCTCATGGAAGCCTTCAAGTGTCATCTGGAAATGTGGCTCTGAGTCGACAAGGAGCCCACCTCTTCCCGCTGTGTTCACTTACCTGTGTCACCTGTGACTGTGGCTTTCTGGGGCACAGTCAATATAAGCTTAAGTTCCTCTTGGCTACACATAAAAGAGAAACATGATCCCTGCCCTCCACTTCAGAATGACTGTTTTCCTAATCACTGTGCCTGTATTTCTTGCCTTTGAAATGCATAGATCTGTTTCCTCATGTGTAACTCACTCCTCTGGTCCTGTATAGTCCTTGCTGTACCCCCCAAGCCTGCACACACACATTCGCACTCAGAGTCCTTGGGAGGAAACATCACATTGCCTGGTTTTTGACAATGCCAGAATCTCACAGAGTGGACCCTCTATTCACTGTTTGCCAATGAACTTGATCCTCTGGCAGCTGCAAACCAACCACAGATGTTTCATTGTATCTTTTTTTTTCTTTTTTGTCTCTCTACGGGCAGGGTCATTGGTAAAGGTGGGTAATGGAGTAAGTTCCAGCAGGCAGCAGGTGAGTGTGAATGTGTGAATGTGTGTGTCTGTGTCTGTGTGTGTGTATTGAGACACAGAGGAAGCAAATCCCCCAGGCACCACTCAGCTGGAAGTGTATTTGTATAACTCATTAGTTGCCTACCAAGTCACCAGGGCTGAGGAACCAGTTCTACCTCATTGTAGAACAAGGCACCTGCTGTAAATTGCATTCACCCAACATACTTTCTCCTGCCCTTTGTATGCTCCTCCCTTGGGCTGAAACCCAGGCCTTGCATTGACTGAAAGAGATGTGGAGGGAGCCCAGGATCTAGAGTCAGACCCTCTTGCCCAAATCTGGCTCTGCCAGAAGAGGCAGAAAAAGGCTCATGGTTGAGTGGATAATGGCATAGGGTCAGTGAACCCAGGTGTCTGGGTGGGAATCTTGAACCTGCCTCCTACCAGCTGTGTGACCTTGAAATAGTTACTTTATATCATCACTGTGCCTCAGTCTCTTAATTTGTAAAAAGGAGTGATGATACCAGTACCCCAGTACCCATTTCAGGGAGTTGTCGTGAGGGCTGAAATAGTTAATATAGTTTCCATTGCAGCAAGGACTAAAAAAGAACTTCCTCTTTGTTATTCACAGAAACGAGGGGAGTCATCTCATGCAGCTGCATAATGCCATGGCCCTGTTATTGCTGGTCCTGTGGGTTTGGGGTGAATTAGCCTCTCTGAACTTCTTTTTCTCCATCTGGAAAATGGGGTGAAATTAGATCTCCCTCTAGGCTGTGCCTTATTATTGAGCACAACTTGTTTTTTGAAATGCAAATCTGTAGTTGATCAGGCATTTGCTACTGAGGATTCTGCCAGGCTCCACATGCCCAGCTCTATGAACTTTGAAGTTGTGAACGAAAACATCTCAAAAATTTAAGATCCAAGAAGGACCGTAAAAATAAAGGAAAGCTATTACTCATTCCTTGGTGCCATATGTCTCGTATCCCAAAGAGTTGAGGAGGAGCTTGCCTCTGAATCCATGCACATTTGCTTTTTTCCAAGGGGACTTCCTTTGACTCCATCAGGAGATATAAAGTGCTGGTTGTATTTTCAGGAGTGGAGGAATGCTCTAGGAATCTGGGATGTGTGATGGAGCAGAATGCACTGATTTTGTCATTTCTCATCCTGCCATTTCTCTGCCATGTAACCTTTGGCATGGTAACCTCTGAGTTTTTTGTTTTTTTTTTTCTCAAAGGGAAGATTAAGTAAGATATAAAAGAATGTGGCACAGAGTAGACAATCTCCAAATGTTCATTCCTTTCTCTTAGAATAAGAAATTAGACTCTGGGTTTATCAGGCCAAACTTTAGATCTGGGTTGGTGCTTGGAACACGCTTTATGAGACACAATATGTGAAAATGCCTTGTGATTAAAAGATTCCAAAGGTCCTTTTTATAAAATAATAACATGTATTTTTAAAAACCCAGTTGAATTGGTAGTCTTCTTTCTAGATCTGGACTTGATAACTCACCCACAGTTAAACAATTTGCTATTCAACCTACGAGTAGTCTAACATCTTAAAGCATGAAGCAAACTACTGGACTTAATAATCTCTACTATTTTAGATAAGATGACCACATATACAAAAAAGAACAGTCTTATCTGCATAGATGGGTGCGTATCTGCATAGCTTGGACAAAGCAAATAAAGAGAAATCCAAACCAACCCTAACAAACAGCCTGGAGATGAAGGCAAAGGTGCTCTGTTGTGGTATCTCCAGGGGTCTGGGAATTGAAGTGAGTATCTGGGTGGAGTCATGGGGAACCTGAAGCCTCTGATAAACTCTCATTTCCCAACCTTGGAAAGATTCCACCCTGGGAGATTTTTTTTTTCTATTCTTGATTTATTGGAAACTTAAAATTCTTTCTTTTTTAATTTTTAAAAATTTTAAATAAACATATAATGTATTATTAGCCCCAGGGGTACAGGTCTGTGAATCGCCAGGTTTACACACTTCACAGCACTCACCATATCACACATACCCTCCCCAATGTCCATAACCCCACCACCCTCTCTATCCCCACCCCCTGTCACCCTCAGTTTGTTTTGTAAGATTAAGAGTCTCTTAGGAAAAAAAAAAAAAAAAAAAGAGTCTCTTAGGGTTTGTCTCCTTCCCAGTCCCATCTTGTTTTATTTATTCCTTTTCTACCCCCCAAACACCCACTCTGCCTCTCAACTTCCTCATATCAGGGACATCATATGATAATTGTCTTTCTCTGATTGACTTATTTTGCTAAGCATAATACCATACTCTAGTTCCATCCACGTCATCACAAATGGCAAGATTTCATTTCTTTTGATGGCTGCATAGTATTCCACTGTGTATATATACCACATCTTCTTTATCTATTCATCTGTTGATGGACATCTAGGTTCTTTCCATAGTTTGGCTATTGTGGACATTGATGCTATACACATTCGGGTGCACGTGCCCCTTCAGATCACTATGTTTGTATCTTTAGGGTAAATACCCAGTAGTGCAATTGCTGGGTCATAAGGTAGCTCTATTTTCAAATTTTTGAGGAACCTCCATGCTGTTTTCCAGAGTGGCTACACCAGCTTGCATTTCCACCAACAGTGTAGGAGGGTTCCCCTTTCTCTGGGAGATTTTTTTTTTTTTTTAAGATTTTATTTATTTATCAGAGATCACAAGAAGGCAAAGAGGCAGGCAAAGAGAGAGGAAGGGAAGCAGGCTCACCGCTGAGCAGAGAGCCCAATGCGGGGCTCCATCCCAGAACCCTGGGATGATGACCTGAGCCAAAGGCCGAGGCTTTAACCCACTGAGCCACCCAGGTGCCCCTCTGGGAGATATTTTTAAATGCTGGTCATTCTCCTTGAAAAGCTGCCTATTTGCCTTCTCCTTTTGGCTATCTGTATGGGTATCTCCAATCTAACAAATTCAAAAATCAAACTCCAGATCTCCCTTCTCCAATCCAGGTCACTGATTTTATTCCAGATCTTAGTAAATGGCAATACACTGCCTGGTTTTGCTCCAGGCGAAAACCTTGGAGTCATCTTTAAACATTATCATTCATACCCTGCTTCCAAACCTAAGCAAATCTCACTGGCTCTACCTTCCCACTGTTGTCTAAATCTAAACCCTTCTCACCACTTCCACACCAGTTTCCTGAACCAAGCCACTGTTCTATCTCCCTTGTGTTTTTGCATACTATCTCCTACATGATCTTCTTGCTTCTCCCTTGATGTCCTACTGAAGCCAGGGCATGTCCCTCTGCTTGGAATCAACTGCTGACTTTCCATCCTTTTTTTTCTTTTAAGATTTTATTTATTTATTTGACAGAGAGAGAAACAGCTAGAGATGGAACAAAAGCAAGAGGAGAGACAGGCAGAAGGAGAAACAGGTTTCCCGCAGAGCAGGGAGCCTCATGTGGGGCTTGATCCCAGGACCTCAGGGTCATGACCTGAACAAAGGCAGCCACCTAACAACTGAGCCACCCAAGTGTCCCTGACTTTCCATCTTACAAGAGAACAGCTCAAAGCCAGTGCATTGGCCTAAAAGCCCTAATCAGTCTGGCTCCTGTAACCTCCCCTCTGTGTCTCTCTTAATCTTCCTTACGCCCTCACCCAGCCCCAATGGGTGCCCAGAATTCCAGATCATTCTCTCCTTAAGCTGAGCTCAGTGATTTTATTTTTACTGGACAAACTGGGTCCTAAAACTTGGAGATCATATTTTTAATAATCCCCTACTGAAGGGCTCAAATCCCATTCTCCCAGCCTATCTGCCCTGTTCCTTTCTCTGAACTCCTAGCAAAACTTTTATTCTAGGAATCCTGTAATTTAATACCCTGACTCTACTGATCCTTACTCATAACCCATTTTAAGTTGGGTTACTTTTATTTTTATTATTGAATCATAAGTTCTTTCTATAATCTAGACAGAAGCCCATTATTGTGTGATCTGCAAATATTTTCTTTCAGTCAATGGAGTCCCCTTAATGTTTATGATGGTATCATTTGAAGCCCAGAAGTTTTGAATTTTGACATTGTCCAGTTTATTTTTTTTCTTTTGTCACTTGTGCTTTTAATGTCATATCTACAAAGGTTTTGCCTAACTCAAGGTCACAAAGATTTTCTCCTAAGAGTTTTAAAACTTTAGCTGTTAAATTTAGGTCAATGATCTATTTTGAGTTAATTTTTGTGTGTGGTATTAAGACAGGGGTCTAAAATCATTCTTTTTGTATATGAATATCCAGGACTCTGTTGTAAAGACTATTCTTTTCTCATTGAATTGTCTTGGCACTCTTGTCAAAAACCAGTGAGTCATAAATGTGAAGGTGTTCTTCCTCTCAATGCTATTCCATTGATGCCTACAGCTATCCTTATACCACTACCACACTGTTTTTGACTACTGTAGCTTTGAAGCAAATTCTAAAATCAGAAAGTGTGAGCCTTCAAACTAATTTCTTCTTTTTCAAGATTAATTTGACTGTTCTAGGTCCCTTGCATTTTAAGATCAGCCTGTCAATTTCTGCACAGAAACCAGCTGGGATTTTGGCAGTGATTGCTCTGAATTTGTAGATGCGTTTGGGGAGTGTTGCCATTTTAGCATTATGAAGTTTCTAGGTTCCTGAATATGAGGTGTCTTTCTATTTATTTAGGTTTCCTTTATTTAATTTCAATAATATTCAGAGTACAAGTTTTGTACTTCTTTTGTTAAATTTGTTGCTAAGTATTTTATTTTTTAATGCTATATTAGTGGCTTAAGGATTTTGATTTTATTTCAAAAGCAATGGCAATCATCAAAGAGTTCTCAACAGGAATAATCATGACCATGATTGAATTTTTGATGACCTTTTGGCTTCTATGTTGAGAATTCACTTTAGGGAGTAATAGTGGATTTAAAAAGACCAATTAGGAGGCTGCTGCAGTAGTCTGAGTGAGAGATGACCATAGCTAGGTAAGCATGGTGAGAGTTAGACATGATAGAAAGTAGACAGACTCAAGATGCCTTTAGAAGAAACTCAATAGGATTTAGTGATGGACTGGATGGACTGGATTTAGGGGGTGGTGTGACAGAGGGAAGCATCAAGGCTTGTATCTTGTGTAACTGGACGGATAGTGAGGCTATCCCTTCTGATAAGGAAAACTGGAAAAGAACCAATACATAATCTTTAAAGACCACTTTACATTAGAGATAATTCAATCCAACCCACATATTATCTCAGGTGATTTTTCTAAGACTTTTACGAGGTAGGTAGGATAAGCGTTAATGTTTCCATGTGGTGGGTGAAAAAACAGTGAGTGCAGGAAAAATTTACAATCCAGAAAGTGTGGGATTGTGCCCATGCTACGCTAAGAATTGCTGTTCCCTTTGTCCTATCTGTTACCTTCTCTAGCAGTCAGCTGCTTTATCTATTAAAGGTGGGACTTGGTGAAGTTATCCCTAAAACTCCCCTGGTCTGTCTTCTCTCACTATTACCATTCACTGAAAAATGCATGTGGGGTTGAGATCCATGTGCAAAGACACAAGTGATGATGGGGTCTGTTTGCAAACCTTGAGCTCCTAATTTCCAGTTTGCTCTTGGCTATACCCTGTAGCCTCCCATTTATTTCTTCCTGCTCACACTTTCTGAGAAAATGGATGTCTCCACCTTGCTCACAGATATTGTCCAGCTGGACCTACACTTGGGCAGTATGTATCCTTGCAAGTTTTGGCAAAAGGGACACAGGAATTGAAAACCCCTCAGGTTTGTGATTGTGTTTATGACTGAATATCTTTAATATGTTTTAAATACTTGTGCTTCATGCATTCTTACTTGTACCCTGAAGCTCTTACCAAATTTAGAGATGTACTTTTGTCTTCTGTGGTGGCTACTCAGAAACTCTCTCAATCAAATATGACTCATGAGGCGCTGCCCACAGACCAGACTTTATGTATTCAATCTCAAGTGTACCAGGAGTAGTGCTTAATCTCTTAGGAAACGTGGTCTCTGGGGGCAGAAGTCCATCTGTGGGGTGAGAAAAGTAAATACCAAAAAAGGGCCATTGTACTCATAAGTTCTCCCAGAAGATGAAGAGTGAGATTATTACCCCAAAGCACTGGCAAGCCAGGTGCTCACCACCAAGCAGGGGCTCCTGACTCCAAGAGGGTAAGGAGATCAGGCTTTGCTCTGGGCTTAGCTGGTCCAGGGCACGGGCTTCCTCCTCAGTGCCCTTGTAACCTGAATAAGGAAGGGGGAGGAGGGCTTCGCTTCAAGATCGGCCTTTGAATCCACCGCCTGAATGAAGGATCAGGACACACCTGATCTGGTTAGTCCCTGGCAGTTTCTTTCAAACAACAAACACACTCAAAGTTTACACTGTGTATATAAATTTCCAACACAATAGCTGTCCTGCTTTTATGGAACCGAAAACAATTTGATAGTTCAGATAAAGGGGGGACCCTTTGAAAGACGAAACCCTTCTGTCAAAGGGGCACGTTTCCTCCACACATGATCCCTTTGGATGACTGTCACATCACAGAGAAATAGGAGAGCGACTCCAAATGGTCATTTCTGCACATTTGGATAATGAATTTGAAAGAGAGTACTGCAGAGCCATCAGGCAGCCAGATCCCCTGCCCATGGGCTGGGCAGCAAGCCCCAGGCTTGGCCGTCAACGGCACAGAGCAGGAAAGACCTGCTGATGCCGGCACCCAGCTCCCTCTGGAGGGTAAACACAGGCTTCCAGAGAGTCTGAGAATCCACGAGTTCTAGCAAAACGACAGCCAATTTCTGAATTGGGAAGAGAAGCTAATTATATTCTCCAGAGCAATGAGTCCCAAATTTGACTATATATTGGTATCGTCAGGCACGTGTGCGAGAATGTAAATTCTTAGGTACCATTCTGGACTCCTAGAATCAGAATTGCCCTTATTTCCGTTCTCCTACATGGGTTCAGAACAGCTCGTACCCAAGCATTCTGACGATCTGACCATGGCAGCTCCCCTTTGTGAGCTGTCCATCTACAGGGCTGCCTCGAAACCCAGCTTTTGCCACGGTCAGGAAGAGGCGCTAATCAGCATTTGTCTGCTCCATGGTTTGTACTTGCTGTGAGGCAAAAATGTTCACAGTACAGTAGAAAGGCACTATTTCAGGTGAATGGAGCGGGCCATGTAAATGAGAGGATCCTGAATAATAACCTGAGTAGAGAACGGCCTCATTCTGCAGTCATTTTAACTTGAACTGCTTACCAGCTCTCTCTAAGGGAGCAATGCTAAGCCGGGCACAAGTGAGTCACTAATATTCGGGGGCCTAACTTCCTACTGGAGAAGTGATGAGACTTAAAAGTGGACACTAGAACAAACAAGGAGAGTTCTGCTTTCTCCTTGTGGGGATTCTGCCACCTTGGCATCTATGGCTTCTGACACTCTGGATAGGGCAGCAGAGCCAAAAGGAGAAAGTAGATCCGTGAACCCAGGGGATAATGAGATTTGGATACCAGGGGAAAAGAGAGACACAGGGCGAGGGGGACAGAAGGACAAAGAGACACCTTAGAAGAGATGAGTTCACCACGAGGGGAAAAGAGCTGTTCCGAAGGTGGTTTTCAGAGGGCTGAGAGTAGAGCTTAGACATGGACGGGATGCACGCTGGCCCCGTTCCTGCCTCCCAGCCCTTCAGATTTTATAGTAGGTGACAGGCACCAGAGACTATGACTCAGGGTTTGCTTCCACTGGGTCTGTGAGGAAACTGACAGGAAGTTCTGCTTTCAGTGAGGTCTCCCACACCAGCCAGAGCTCCTGCCTCTGCTCTAAATATACATTCCTACTGCACCTTAGGAGATTTTGCCTTTAGACTTGGAAATTTCCACTTCCCTTAGTAGATCAGGTAGTTAGGATGATAATATTTCATCTTTTTAAAGCTGACTGAAACGAGCTGCACTCTGCCCGAGGGGCCTCTGTGATCTAAGCTAATCCCTGCATTTACTCATCTGCCCCAGCCCCTCCACCCTTGCCTTGCATGTTTGGGCTCTTTCTTCCATTGGAGTGTAAGCTTCTGGAAGGCAGGGAGTCGGTCTTACCCATCTTTGGATCCCAGCACCTGGGACAGTGCTTCACACCCATCTGGGGCCTGACAGGTGGGGTGGGGAGGGCAGTGATTTGTGAAGAGCCAAAAACTGAAATTAAGTGAATCTGATACAACCCTCTGGGGAAAAAATAACACATTTGTCACCTCGTCAGCTGACAACTGAAAGATCTAGGTCAAGATTCTGTTCTGCAGACATTAAGGATGTATTTGAAATCATTTAGGAAAAATATACAGGATTAAGTGCAAGTTTGGAGACCACTGCCATAAATAATGTATAAGGCACTAGCATTCCTTCAGACTGTCTGGCCCTCTAGCCTTGAGGTTGGAGGCAGAGCCTGGGTGTTAAGGCATACCCCCTGCGGTGGTTGTGGAGACGTAGCTGCACAGTTCTGGAGCCGGGCTGTGCCACAGGGGAGCCCCCGGCTGGAGCCTCTCCAGGCTGCAGCAGGACCCACTTTGTGCTGCCTTTTAACCCACAGCTCAGGCTCCTGCCTCAGCCTCTACTGATTCAAAGGTTCTATGCCTCATCTGGAATTATTCCCCCCAATCCCTGGGTCTATAGGGTGCTTCATCCTTTCATTTAGTCAGCCAACATTTACTGAACACATTACCTCCCCACACTTCCTGACAGTTCCTGAAGAGACTGGCTCATGGCCATTTTCACGGATATGGGACACCCTCCTTCTGAGACAGACATCTTGCTGGTTTTTCTTCTCTGACTGGGAAGGCAGCTGTCCCATGGCTGTGTGTCATTACTCCTTTATCTGCAGCTTTCCCTGGAGTTGAGAGAAGCTCAGCCTTCCTTTCACGTTGTAGTTCCCAAAATGTTAACAAATAAAAATGCCACAGCAAGCCAGCAAAATTGTGGCATATTTGTATATTTATGTTTAAGAAAATGGTGCTTTTAATAAGAGATGGCAGTTTGTTGATTTTCGTACAGAACAACAACAACAAAAAAACCTGATTAAAAAATACCTGACTGATGTGAGATATCAAAAATTTTATGGCAACATAATGTAACTTTAAACATTGATAATCAGGGGGCGCCTGGGTGGCTCAGTGGGTTAGGCCGCTGCCTTCGGCTCAGGTCACGATCTCAGGGTCCTGGGATCGAGTCCCGCATCGGGCTCTCTGCTCAGCAGGGAGCCTGCTTCCCTCTGTCTCTCTGCCTGCCTCTCCATCTACTTGTGATTTCTGTCAAATAAATACATAAAATCTTTAAAAAAATGCAAACTAAACATTGATAATCAGGACTATTATAAGAATATCATTACTATTACAATTCAAATGATGGCTTCATTCTATTCATATCTCTTCATAATCTATTGATAAAATTCTGAAAATAAATCAAATATGTCCTATCACAGAAGGAAGTGTCCCACAGTAACATAGAAATTAATTGATTTATAGTGCATTCAGGACAGTCTGGATCTGTGAATTTAAAACTGAATGATGACATCTTTCCATTCCCTCATTTTATCTCTGCTATCAGCACAAGCTTAAAATTGAGGTTCTTTGTAGCCATGGGGCATTGGTAGAAACAGATTTTTCCCCTTTCCCTGCGGCAGCATTGGAACAGACCCTGCCAGTGCCCAGCCCAGAGCGTTATGGTGCTGTAGCCAAGGCCCAACAGGGCCGCCACCAGAGGCAGAAGGCCCACAGCTTTGTAACTATGTCCCCAACAAGGGTATGTCTCCGCAGAGAGGCATGGACTCCACACCATTCCTGGATCCCTTTACCACTTGCAAGCACTGGCTCTCAGTCTGCTTTCTTACCAGCGGCCAGCCCCTCTATCTTTGTTCTCCTTCAGATTACTGGAACAATGCGCCAGCAGAGCAGAAGGATACCTGGGAGTTTACCTCCCCCTGGGGGCTGCCCTTAGCAGGAAACTGACTGGGTCAGGCGTATACTCTGCTCTCTCATCTCTGACCAGACAGACTCTAATACTGTCTTTAGAGCTCACTTTCTTTTCTTTTCTTTTCTTTTTTTTTTTTTTTTTAAGATTTTATTTATTTATTTGACAGAGAGAGATCATAAGTAGGCAGAGAGGCAGGCAGAGAGAGAGAGAGAGAGAGGAAAGCAGGCTCTCCACTCAGCAGAGAGCCCGATGCGGGACTTGATCCCAGGACTCTGGGATCATGACCTGAGCTGAAGGCAGCGGCTTAACCCACTGAGCCACCCAGGCGCCCCTAGAGCTCACTTTCAAGACCTTCCTGACATTGCTCCTTTCGTTGGCCTACTTCCCTTCCCTTCTTGGTCCCACTTTGCCAGCTCCTTACCACTTTTCCTGGGAACTTCTCTTAATGAAACGTTTTCACAAGCATCTTTGTCTTGCTGCTCTTTGGGATCTCAACTTATGACTGGAAGGTAGACTCCTATTTGAACCCATTTCTTTATATGCAAAATTGAGGTAGACACACCAACTTCCAAGGGCCACTGGAAGCATTCGAGATCATGTACATAAAATATCTGGCAGAGTCGGTTGCGGTCAAGTCAGTTGTGATGAGCTATTTCCCCAAGGCCATAGTCTTACCCACTCCTGCCGGTGGCAAACTTCTCTCTGGCAAGCAGGGACTGTAAGAGCTGGGACAGAGAAACAAGTCCACTTACTTGTTGTGCTAGGATTGAGCTCATGGCCCCTTCAATGTAAATGGGTCTGAGTAATTGATCTTCGAGCTTTTCAAAATCCTTTGCCCAGAATCAGGATATAAGAACATAATTAGAGGCGTGGGCACTAGGAGAGGATTCGGGATTTGATCTTACTCTCAGGGCTGTATCCTAACCATGGAAATTTTGAGGGTGTTTTGTCTTGTTTTGTTTTGTTTTAATGGGGTTCACTCTGACAATCTGACAAGAGAGACCCTGCCTCATTCAGGTCCATTGCTATGTTCTGAAGTCTACTTGAGGCTTAGGAGTCAGTGGCAAGCTCTCGAGGCCAGGATTCCCATGAGGGAAGCTGGGCCAGAATGAGAATCAAATCACCTGCAGGAAACAACCAGAATTTTTCACGTTATGTGCACTATCTGGTAGTGATTCGTTTCCTTCTTCTCACGCCAAAGTGATAGGGATTTGATGCTATAAGACTCGGCCTCCTGCTTCTGTCCCCAGCCATGGCATTTTCTGACTCCTTCATTTCCTTCATTTCATTCTTCTTACACAGAGAACATAATTCTCTTAGGTCAACTGCCCAAAGCATCTATTCTCGGAGGTCTTAACCACCTGCTTTAGGGTTCTACCTCAACTGCCAAAGAATTCCCCTTCGCTGTTAATTGTCAATGCAGATGGTATGGTTACTAAGTTAAAAATGAGCTGGAGGTGGCCTGCTCAAGTCACAGGCATTGGGCAGACATGATGGTGCTCAGGTCGTGGGAGAGGGTTGTGTGGGTATGAGGAATGAGGGTGGCCAGGCAGCATGCCTGAGAGCAGGCAGCAGTCTCGGCTTCCTTCTAGTAGCACAGTTTGCAGATCGCACCACACAGCATGTTGCCTTGAATACAAAGGTTAAGAACAGCCATTGCTGGCAAGGAAGCAGGAAGAAGAAAAAGTATAGGGACTCGTCTGACCCTAAGGCGGTTGCCACGAACAAGCACTCATGGCCAGGTCATGGTCCTCTTTCTAGAACATAGCTCCGTGTTTTAGCAGCAGAAGCCTCCTGGCAGGAAATCCCTTAAGTAAACAGGAGTTGGGATGGACCGGTACATTGGGCTCTTCCCATCAGGAATTCTCCTTTCAGAGAGAGCTGAGGGGTTGTAACCTCCATACTGGGAGCCCTCAAATTCCCCTTGCCTAGAGAGGTGCCCTGCTATCCTCTGAGGGAGGGTGTGCCACATAATCCCTCATGACAGAGGGCAGGTGCCCTTTCCTCAGAGCATGGGTTTAGAACTTCCTTCCCGAGGCAAAGCAGGTGGTGGCCGAGAGCATGCACACAGCACTGGGAGCCTCAGCCCCCCACATTCTGCACTGGCTCGAGCCCTAGACAAAGGTTACAGACCTACAGCGTGACTTCTTCTTCAACTTCATGAGGATGAGGCAGTTAAGTTTCAGGTCACAGCTGTGAAACAGCACCTGCGACATGCACCACCTTGCCAGGACTGACGCAGGGCAAAGGGTTCACGAGAGCAGTCAAAACCAGGAGAAGGTTTGTATTTCCTCCAAGGACATTCATAAAGGGAGCACCATTGCCAAAGGACAGAACGACGAATGCCGGTCAGGCCTAGAAGGACATCTCACGTTACTAACCCTGAAGCAGGAGGGAAGCCTGTCAATCAACAGACTGCACCTGTCAATCCCCTTGTTTGCCCGAAACAGGAATTGGCCCTTCCTGGGTTCCTCCTAATCACCACTAATCCTCAGTATTGCAGATGGATTTTCAGGTCCCACCCTGCTTTATTTCTGGAGGCACCTATCTGTTGTTAGGAAATCGTGTTTTCTTTATGGAAACGTGACATGCGGGGGAGCAGGGAACAATCTGCTGCCTGAACTTTCAGGCACCTACTCCAACAGCATTGGTTCTGCTCTGAATCTTCTTTTTCTTCCTCATGTGAAGTTGCCAGTTTGGTTAAGAGCATGTCTAGGCAAACAATTCCTATCCATTAACTAAGCATTTATAGATAAACCCTGTGTTGTCCTCACACTGAGGGGCTGGTTTCTTTTAGGAGGGGTGTATGACTGCCAAACAACAGGATGCTATTAAAAGAGGCCCAATTGTTTACTTTATGCCCAGGTCCACAGTGAGCAGGAAGTTGGCCCAGTACTGTTGTGTGGAATCAGGGTCTCCGTGATTCCACACAATGGGGAGGAGGCCGCCCATGGATGGGGTTTCTTGTTGGGGCATCCTCTGGGGAAGGCCCAGGCTCTCTCCAACACATATTGGAATGTGGAGCTCAGGGTAGAAAATGGACTTCTTTGCTCCAGACTGGCCTCCATGAGCACCATCCTCTAGCTGCTGGTCAAAAGCCAATGCTATTTTATGGATTACTTGGGGGAAATACTTAGAGATGCACTGGTATGTATTCTGAGACATCAGAGTGAGCTCAATTCAGAGCAAATACAAGCTCAGAACTGCGTGGCCTCCTTCTCCAAGTGTGTCCGTAGCAGACTCTTCTGGTGATATTGGGTCTTGACATCGATATGGAATTGACTGGCTATGTGAAATTTTTCCACCTCTTTTCTGCTGACTGCTGACTATCATTGTGGGATAGGTTTGAGGAATTTGTCCAGGGCCTTGTGTGGTCCTTCCTTGGCCACTTTGTGATAGTCCTACTCTCGGTTTACAGAAACCAAACAGGGGCAAATAAAGGAAGTTGCTGTGTAAAGATGTGCGGCCAGGACTCTGTGGCCGTAGCCACTGTTTCCTGGGAACTTACTCTGTGGAATTTCAGCTCTGGTAGTGATGTCAATGAGACAGGGCTCGAGGGTGCCTGTAGCATCTTGTCAAGCCCACACTAAAGCCTTTGGACATGTCATTTTACTGAGCAGGAAAATGGGTAGGAAACAAATACAGTGTGTGCTTTATACCTAGAAGTAGTATCATAAAACACCCTATTATCAGATGATCAAATAGAAATTAATTTCTCCATAGGAACAGTTTTATATTGAGAGTTATGTCCCTAGATAAAAACTTGGATGAAACACAACTCTCATGACTTGTCTTTCAAGCCTTTTTGAAACTGGCACTCATTGACTCTTAGTGCCATTTTCCTACTTTCTCTGCTGCACTGGACACCATTAACTGACCTGCCCCCCCCATTTTCTTTATTTTATGGATTCTGGTGACTCATGACTTTGGTTTACTCTGGTGTCTCTTTCAGATGGTTCTTATTACCTTGGGACTTATGTTTTTGCTTTCTCCATGTTTCTTCAAATAGTTATTTACCTTCTACTACCAACACCCCCAACCCTGTCTGTCTCTGTCTCTTGAGTCCAGATGCTCCCAGAGAGAGAACTGTATTGGAACAGTTAACCATCATTATTCCTCTTGGCCATCCCAAGTTTATAGACTGTTAGCCAATTTAAGGTTTGCTGTTAGCTGTTCTCAGATCAGGCACTTGTTCCAGATTTAACAACTACTAGTCAAAACAGTAGGGTTCACTTGGACTGGTTTTACTGAAGTAACCCTTTGGAAGGGTTTTATGGACATGCCAGGCTTTCTGAAGGTTTGGTGTCACCCATATACTAATTCTTCTCTTCCAAAGCCTGACTTGAAGACCTATTTACATAATTTTTGCAAAGTACACACTTCACTGTAAATTGATACAATCAAATCACCCCTAGCAAGTACTGTTATAGGACACAATGGCTAATACAGGCACAGTTTCCTAGGGCATGAATAAACAATAGAACCGAGGATGTGAATCATGGCAAACTAGCAGAAGGTAGGTAGTTAAATCCCATTTGTAACTCAAGTGTTCCAGCTCACTATTATTACCTAACAAATCATCCCAAAAGTGAGGGGCATTAAGCAACAACCATCTTATGATATGCACAGATTCTGTGGGGCAGGAAGTTGGATACAACACAATGGGCATGGCTCGTGTCTACTCTACAGTATCTGGGATTTCATCTGGGACTGACTACAACAGCTGGCATCACGTGGAGATTTCTTCATGCAAAAATGACTGATTCCTCGGGCTGGGGTGACTGTTAGGGTGAGCCCAGCTGGAAATGTTAACCAGAGCACCTACACATGGCCTCTCTGCATGGCTCAGAATTCCAAGAGTAAGCCAGTAAGCAAGGCAGAGCTCCCATGATCTTGCATGACCTAATCTTCAAAGTCATAGATCACTTTCACCACACTCCATTGGTCAAAGCAACTCAAGCACACTGTGATTCATGGGAAGGAGACATAAACCCCATTTCTCAATAGGAGGAACATCAAGACATTGGTGGCCTTGTCTTAAAAAGGTCACACCAAAGATCAATTTTCTCTTTCCCTTAAAGATAGCTTTCCTCTGGTATACTTGGGAAAGGGAGGTTAGATCAACTCAAATTGTCCCCCAACAGCTACCTTCATCTTAATAAGTGTGTCTTTTCTAGCTTCACTGAGGGTCATTACTCCCCTTGTTAAAGATCTTGGGTTTGGATAGTGGATTGGTGTTTCAATGTTGTAATTCTGTAATTCCACAGGGTCTCCATGGAGAGAGTGGGGAATACAGACTAGGCTCCACTTTTTACTCCCTTAACAAAAGCATGATCCACATTTGTGTGGATTCACCAAATTCTATGAAAGACTGGGAACAGGAGGAAATAAAAATATGTGAAGAAATGCATTTAAGACTACATTATGGGCATGATTCTGTCCAGATTCCAAATGAAGAGTCTCCAAGGAGTTAACAAGGAATAGATAACTTAGGTCTACCCTGGGCCCATCTCTTAGAGAACCTCCTTGATAAAATCTGCTTGTTAACCTTCATTCACTTTTTGGAAAATCTTTCTTGAAGTGTGTATTTCCTTAACTTTGTGTTGTTCAATCCATACGGAGGCTTGAGGGGTATTCAAGCTGCATAGTGTCTGATGGGCTTGGGCACTCTGGATTCCTTACATCTTTCCAGAGGGAAGCTTTGTGTTTTAAGCCTCATAGACTCATTCAGAAATCACTCATCTGGGCTACATGGAGGTATTCCCACCAATGTAAGCAAGATCCATAGCTTTCTGATTTCCTATATAGCTACTAATGGTTTTAACACACACAAACAGGCCTTTCAAGACCGCACATTCATTCTTAAATGCAGTAGAGGTTAAAAGAGGCTAAAAGAGGAAGTATTTTCCTAACTGCCTAGAATTTGCATGACCTTCTCTCTGCAAGTAGGAATTAGATTTCATTCCCTATTCTCTCCTTATTCTTTTTTCCAAGTTATGTTCTTCAAACCTGAAGGGAATAGAAATTGATCTGTTGCTGACCATGTGCAGTTTAATAAT
Organism: Neogale vison; assembly: GCF_020171115.1. Classification (NCBI taxonomy): domain Eukaryota; kingdom Metazoa; phylum Chordata; class Mammalia; order Carnivora; family Mustelidae; genus Neogale; species Neogale vison. The sequence continues at coordinate 216,435,649 of NC_058091.1, forward strand.
ACAAGACCTCACTGAAACTTTGAAATGAGCCTTTGAAAGCCTCAAACTCTTAGAAAAGGGCAATCTTCTCCCTTGGTCTGTGTCAGGGAGTTGGGGGTGTCATGGGTTAGAGATGGGGGTGGCTTCACTCCTTAAGTTTGCTGTCCAGGCCTACAGCATGAACCAGCTGGTGGCAACAGATTTCTGCCCAGATTTACAGCCTGTCCTTGGAAAAGTCAGCTCTGCTCTATGTGAAGCCATCAGGCTGAGTAGACTCAGAAATATTGACTTTACGCAGCACCAAAACAAGAGCACAGCTCCACCAAGACTACTGTTTAGGATGGTCGTTTGAGTCCTCCTAACCCTATACTTTGGTCCCTCAGGTGCCACTGACCCCAAGCTCCCAAATGAAAACGCCCCCTCTTTCTCAGTGTCTGCCCAGAGACAGTCACTGGCCAAAGCAATTTGGTGTCTTCCTTCTTCATTACTGCCTCCTTCCAGGTCCCCTCTCCCTTCTCTGTCCCCTCCCCTTTCCTTATTTATTCCCTTCACAATCTTGTCAAACTCTGTTCTCATTTCCCACTGGTCTCCTTCACTTCCATTTTCTAAAATATAACTTCTGTATTTTCAGGTTGCTGCAATTCCATTCTTCTAATACTTAAGCCAATACTTTTCCAATTCTCCAAACTTCTCCCCTTCCACCCACACTTTCAGACTCATGTGTTCTTTAGGTTTTAGTATACTTACCACATAATGATCAATAAGTTATTATTCATTTATTAAGAGTGTAAAGTTTCTATTTTGCTATTAAACAAACATGCTATTAAAAGCATGAACACAAGCAGGCAAAAGTAACTATATAATTATTGAGATGCCCATAGTAGCCCAAGTAAGAATTCCTAACTTGTTGGGTTTTAAGACCAATACTGACTTTGAAGGCCTTAACACTAGGTTCAAAACAAACCTCCTGATACTGACTTATTTTCATTTCATGCTTAAAGTATAAATAAGGTCTTAGAGAACCACATCTTTATAGGTAGCACCTTTAAAATGAAATAGTTTTCATCTTCAGTGAGTTAGACATCCATCTGAGTTAAAAATGTGATCTTTGAAAAACAGTCTGAGGGGTTTGAAGTGGCGGGGGGGTGGGAGGTTGGGGTACCAGGTGGTGGGTATTATAGAGGGCACGGCTTGCATGGAGTACTGGGTGTGGTGAAAAAATAATGAATACTGTTTTTCTGAAAATAAATAAATTGGAAGAAAAAAAATAAAAGTAAAAAAAAATGTGATCTTTTCATAAAATTTTCTAAATGATTTTTTTTTTTTTTTATTTGAGAGAGGGAGAGAATGAGCACGAGCAGGGGGAGGCATAAAGGGAGCAGGGGAAGCAGACTCACCCCTGAGCAGGGAGCCCAGGTGGGGCTTAATCCCAGGACCCTGGGATCATGACCTAAGCCAAAGGCAGACACTTAACCAGCTGGGCCTAAAATTTTTTGTCAGGGTAAAAAAAAAATTATATTTTTATTTATTTATTTTTAACATAACAGTCTCATTTTTATCATTAGGTATAGTAAAAATAAACATCCCCCAAATAAGTTGGAATAAATATTCTTCAGTGAATCTCTTTCAAAGTCTGAATTATGCTGAGGTACTGGTTGGTTCTAGGTTCCGAAAGAGTGTATTCCTCTCTGGAGATTGCTCTTCCCTTCCCCCTTTGCCTGATCAGGTCCTGATGATCTCCCAGGATTCAGCATATATCTGATATATCGGATTTTGATTCACCCCTGCTCCTCTCCGCAGGCTTGATTTTAGAATACTAATTGTGTTTGTAATTTAACATGAGGGCAGGGACTATAGGCCTGCTGCTGTTCATCACTGTATACCCAGTGCCTATACCAGTACCCGAAAAAACCAGCAAAAAATATTTGAGTGACTGAGTTGGCTGATTAAATGAATGAGTTGATATTTGAATGAATGAGTGCATACAGTTATAAGAAACATCATGGTTTAAATGCGGTCTCCCTGAAAACATGTCAATCTTCTTTGCTTCACATAATCATTAAAATAAACATCACTTGTTTTTTTTTTTTAAAGCACATTTGGTTTATAACTTATATAACTATTAACTTGTAGCACTGTGTCTTCATCTTTAGACTAAACAGCAGTTAGTGTCCCATACAATACAGAATCAAGACCAAACTTCCCCACTGGCCTTTGAAAACCCAGATTGCTACTTGTATTTCTACCTATGTGGATGCAAACCTCTGTCCTCTATGTGGGGGATAAAAAGGTCCTGGGTAAAGCTCTAGGCCTTGGTGTCTGGAGCTGATTTAATGGCTGCTCTTTCCCAGGTCAGTGGTGTTTCTGCTAATGGATTTCTGCTGGCCTAACATCCACTCCTAGGCCCTTCCCCAACAGCTGCCTCATTCTAACAAAGGGAAAAGCTAAATACTTGCTTTTTCAGCTGCCCTCAAAGCTAGGCTTTGCCATGAGGCCGAGCTGGAGAGAATGGGATACAAGCAGAAGACCTTCTGTTCAGTTGTTGGCACTCCTGATAGAAGAGACAGATGGTGCTAATGTCATCATCTCCTATTTTTCAGGCCTGGAGTGTGGATGTGATGGGTTGGAGACGTGGAGCCATCTTACAATAGTGAAGCAATCATCTGATGCTCCAGGAATGGCAGAGCAGATGGTAAAAAGAGCCCGTGTTCTCATTAACATAGCGACCAGCTCTGGACATGGCCCATGTTAGAAATCCCTATTATGTGGGTAAAGTAGACTCTTGCTTGTTAAAGCCTGCAATATCTGGGCTTGCTTTTTGTTGCAGCCCAAAGCATTCCTACCTGATAGAACTAAATAAGCTATTTTTAACCTGCTTCTTAATCTAAATCTAATTATCTCCTTAATCTAAATCTAATTAGACTCTAAATAAATTTTCAATCTAAATAGGAATCTAACCTTCATCTAAATATGAACACTTTAAGAAGGGGGCCCAAAAACTTAAGGAGAAACAGTCTTTCCTGTTTGTATATGTTTGTTTATCTGATGAGACCACAAATAGCCATTTATGAGGATGCTAATTCAGATATTTATAAATCTAAGAGTAACTTGGTCTTCCATCATACTTCATGGCAAAAAAAATAAACCTCATGTAGTGCTTCTCAGATTTTATCACGTAAAAAGCTCTCAAGAACGTGACTCATTTTTCAGAGAAGTAGAAATATCCTTTTTTCCAAACTTCTAGTTGGTCTGAGACATATACATTATCCTCAAGTTAATGTCAAAGCTATTTCTGAATTAACTAATTAATAACATACTATATCAGCAAATACTGTTTAAAATTCAGGCTACATTGTGATTATATATCTATAACAAATGAGATGGGCAGAACAATAGGCTTTTGGCTCATCATCCAACTTCAAATGAAATTGTTTAGACTACGGATATTAAATGCTAAATGAAAATGCAGAAGTACATCCAAATTCACTTTAAGCAAAACCTCTGAAATGCTTAGCTCTTTTCATCTCTAGGAATTAGAGGAGCCTAAAGCTTTGACTAAAACCACGAATTGAGCCTTCTACTCTGTCTCTCCTCCTTTCTCCTTGCCTTTTTCCTCCAAACCCAATGTTAATAGGTTTCACATGCTGCTAACTGAACCTCCATCCTCCCCAAAGTCAACACTGCCAAGACGTCCTGACTTTCAGCGTGTCTCACCAGTTCCTGGCTTTGGTTTCATGAGTTCTGAAGCACTCTCACATGAAACCAGGAAGATCTGCAGTGCAGCACTGTGGAAAATGTGAAACATCAGGCATACGATGTCTTTTTCAAATCTGGACTCTGTAACCGAAACTTGGCTTGTTTGCCGTCGGCTGATAAGGGTGGATGAGAGATGAAGACTCTGCTTTGCTATCTCCCCAGCTGAATCTGAGTGCTGATCTTAAAAGGGGCATTTAAGAGGAAAGTAGCAATTAAACTGGTCAGTCTTTTGTTTTCTACGTACTGGTCATCACTGCGAATACTGGAGCTTCCTGGACATTTGGACAGACCTGGAGCTACATATGGGGAGGAGGCGAAAGGGCTGAGTGACCTGATCCCAGGCTCTGAATGGTCATGGCCTTGGGGGAAGGACTGGCTGCATTCTATCTGTGACAGAGAAACGTGCCTGTCTCTGGGGGCTGTCTCCTTAGACAGGGAAAGGGGTGCTCCAGTTGAAAAATGGCCTCATCTGTCTGGAGCAAGCCTACTGTTTTGAGGCACTCACAGCTGGTTTTTTGTAGGGGGAAAAAATCTCTCTTTTGACCTTTCAAGACGGGTAGGATTGCTCAGGGTATTTTCATTAGTTCATGGTGCGTCTGCTTTGCCTCTGCAGAGGCAAGATGTCATATCTGTCATGTCTGTTCAGGGTTTTACAGTCTCTTATTAATTACTCTTTACAGACCCCAGGAGAGAACCAGGATCTAGAAGCATGAACTGGCAAGTGCATGCTTATTTAGCTCACCTGAGTGCACTGGGGTTTCTTTGCTCTTGACATTCTTTCTTTTGCTTTGTGTGGAGGTAACTGTTCTCCCAAAATATGTTTGGTGGGCCACTCACTTTTAATGATATTATGGAAATCACGAATTTTGACCATGATCCTCAAAAAGAATAATATTTATGTCACAACCTAGCACATTTTCTAAACTTTTTTATGTGCCATGTTCTTCTGATCATTTCTACTTTGTTTTATTAAAAGAAAATGTTGGTCATGACCACTAAATTCATTTCATGACTTACTAAGGAGTTACAATCCACAGTTTAATAAATATGGGGTTGTTGCTACTGAGTTCAAAAAACAAGTAGTACTTTTGAATTAGAAAATGTTCCTACCTACTGAAAGTCATGGTGTCAATCTACGTTTGTTGTGTTTAAAATTACCCATGGGATTTGTAGCAGACAGACTTCTTGGAACGCCCCCTTATGATTCCTGCCTCTTGGTTTTCACACCCTTGACTACGTCCTTCTTCTTAAATACAGACAAGGCCTGTTGACTCGCTACTAATGAATAAAATACAATAAAAATGATGGGATGCCATTTTTGTTACTAGTTTACAAAAGACTGTGACTAGCATCTTGCTTACACTATCTTGCTAACGCTCTTTTTTTGGATTTCTCACAAGTTTTCTCTAATCAGTTAAGCTGGAGAGGCCCATGAGTCAAGGAGCTGAGGTGGCTTTTAACCAATTTTACATTATTCTCCTTCAGACCACTGCTCTAACCAATACCTTGATTATAGTTTGTGGGAGACCCTGAGTCAGAGAATCTAGCTGAACCATGCTTAGATTTCTGACCTATAAGAACTATGAGGAAACGAACAGTTGTTTTAAGCAACTAAGTTCTGGGGACAATTTGTTATGCAGCAATAGACAATTAATACACTATCTCCTACTGAAACACAAAATTGGCATTTGCAATCCTGGCTTTGGGCAGTGTCCCTTGCTTTCATATACACAACAGAAAATATGTTTGGATGTGTGTCTTTGCTTGGCTATGTGGCATTAGCCTAGTCACTGCCAAAGAAGCTTTTGGAAATTGCTTCTGAAAGTCAGTGACTAAAGACTCCTTCAGCACAAAGGAGATGGAAGACCTCAGAGTTATATACAATTTTAGTGTTAAGCACTATTTCATTAGAGGAGCACTTCAGATGAGAATATGTGGAGAAAGACAACGTTAGATTACTTGATTTGAAAAATGTGGTTTTCTGAACCATACAGACTTGAGACATTTATGAATAGCACAACTGTCCAGAGTGGCATCTTTATATACTTGCCAATGCCACAGGGGGCAGCCCTTGAATAGCTCTTTTCCACCACATTCACTACCTGAGTTCTCAGTCAGTCTCATGGGTCTAAATATCATCCAAATGCTGAGTAAAACCTAAAACTATGAGTCAAATCTGGACTTTTCCCTTGAATTCCAGATTTGTCTTTCCAACTACCTACTCAGCATTTCCATTTGGATGTCTAATAAGCATCTCAAGCCTAACACATCAATCTTCAAATCCTCACCACCCCCCACTCTCTTATCTTAAAAAATGACAATTCCATCCTTTTGTGCTCAAGCCAAAAAATCTTGGAGTTATTCTTGACTCCGGTCTTTCTTTCACACTCCTACATCTAATCCATTAGCAAGTCTCATGAATTCTTCCTTCAATGATTCAGAATTTGGCTGCTTCTCAGACCTTTGGTCCAAACTTTGAACATCCTTCTTTGGTCTCCTTGCTTCTGCCATTGTCCCCATTCAGCCCATTCCCAACACAGCATCTTGGGATCTTATTTAAAGTCCAAAGTCAAATCCTGTCATCTCTACTTACAATATGGCAATGACTCTATCTCACTCAGAATAAAAGCCTGAGTCCTTATAAATGGTCCATGATGCCCAATTTATACCATCCCTCTCTCCTCCCTGACCTTAAATGCTGTGACTCTGACTTCTCCATTCCTCTGGATGTGCTGGCCTCTTCTTTGGGGTTTCTATGGCAGCTATGGATGCTTTTTCCCTTTAGATATCCACATGGATCATTCATTGCATTCTTTCAGGTCTTTGCTCAGATACTAGTGGGGTTCCCTTGACCATCTTGTTATAAATTGTAGTCACCTGTCTTCTGCTCCCAGAACTTTCTATCCCTCTTCTTCATTGTATTTTTCTCCTCTATCTCTTCTACTTGCCATAGCATACACTTTACAACAAAACACCATACACATACATTTATTGTCTGTTTCCCAACACTACAATGAGCTCAACAAAGGCAAGTATTTTTGTATGTATCCTCAGTGCCTAGAATAGTACTTGGTCCAGACTAGACATTGCTAACTATTTGCTGACTGCATGGATGATTCTCTTTTCTCATCGGGCTTACTTGGCTTTTCCATTCCATTTCATATGGTAGTCCCTGGTTACCCAAAACTCAAGAAAATCCAGCAGAGACTGGTCATGAAACATAGTTACATATGTTGTGTTTAATTGCAAATCACAATTATGTAAAGTCTGATTTCCTTTAGTCATGTCCTTACTTCCTTCAGCTTCTTCCTTGTATGGTGATAATTTAAGCAACTACAGGAAAGAATAATGTCTGGGGTCTCAGTGTTCTGAAAAAATTGGAAGAATATGGAACTCAATGGAGATCTAGCTCATAATTAACAAGAGCAGTATTTCTGCACGCAGGAGGCATGAGTATGCATGTTAGGAGTTAGTCAAAATAAGTAATAATAAGCCCTTGAGAACCAGGTTTCAGAATCTTTTTTAGACCTGATCCATCTTTAGACTTTGAAAAACCTCAAAACACTCTGTTGTTAGCATGTAGTGACTGTCTTAAAATATATATGCGCCTTTTCCCCTAGACAGGACTGTTTACGAATACTACTAAATTGATTAATATCAAAAGACTTCCCGAATAATGGAAAGGAATGCTACAGAGAGAAGCCAAGAGCCATGGACACTGAAGCTCACATTCTTTTCTGAAGGCATCATGCTTTAGGGAAGGAACAAAGGCCCGCTCACTGAATTAGAGATGGGGTGGCAATCAGAACTTTGAATTTCTTGGCATTTGTAAGTTTGAGGCTTAACCTTCTGAATACTTGAATGTAATTACATGTGGTTTCTTAAAAGAGCCTCAAACAAAGCTAATCATTTAAGGAATGTCCTAAAAGACATATCATTTAGAGAAAATATGCTTTTAGTCTCTCCAGACCTGAATATACCTTTAAACAGATTTTCTCATGAACTGCTGGAATTTTCTTTTACTTTCCTTTCTGCAAGGAGAGTAAGCCTGTAAACTCAAATTTCTCCTGACTCATGGTATCCAAACTACCCAAAATGTTCCTTACTAACAATCCTCTTAAATGTATAATTTCAAGGCAAAAATAAGCTTTGAAAACATGTAACCAGACCTCTTTTACCATGGAACCTGAGAGAAAGCAAGGGATGGGTGGAAGCAGTGGGCACTGGGATGTTGAGTATATTTTAGGAAAGATGTTTTAATGAAAGGAGATATATAATAGAAGAGTACTGACTTTCATTATGTAATCACTTGCAAAGAGGTGAGTTTGGGTGTTTTAAAATGTACAGATTTTCTTTTCTGACCCGTGCCTTCTGAAAATAGTATTAATATCTAGTAACCATTGAGCATTTCCTAGACCATTCCATTCCATTGGTGCTAGGCCAAGTTTTTTACATGGCTTCCTTCACTAATTCTCACACCAGCTCTACCAGATAGAGATATTATCACTCTTATTTCACATCAAGAAAATGGGAGTAGTAAGATTAAGTAATTTGCCTGAGTAGGTCCACTTTGTACACTGTGGAGCTAGCCTCAATCTGGTCTATATGATTTGAGTTCCAACAAGCCCCATTCAGCCCACCACCCTCCCCAGGCATCTGAGATAATTGCATGGAGCTACTAATGGCATTTCTGCTGCTCCCTACCTCCCAGGAGGCTGTGGATATAGCCAATTCTATGAGGTCTCACTGTCTGGAGATGGTTTGTGGCCCAACTCCAAGTGATTTTGTTTGCTTATGCCTTTAACCTAATGACCCAGAATACACAGACTGGAGTTGTTCCTCCCTAAATGACCAGCAGATGACTTTAATAAGTAGAGATGGATTCCACACTTGTCGGAGACCTATATGGTTTTCGAATAATGTTTTCAAGGATGAGATTAGATCCTTAAGGATTTATTTTAATACTTTTCATTCCCAAAGCACAGGCTTGTGGTTTGACATCCCTTTCTACTTCCCCAGAGCCCATTTCGTTTCCCACTCTTATTCTGACCCACAAGGGTTATTGGTTGACTCTAAGGCTTAGAATAGTAGTGGAAGACCACATTGATGGGGGCTGGTCTGGTAAAATGTCCCAAGGCAGTCGCTATGGCCCCATTAATGGCCCATCCTCACCCACAGAGGAGAGATCAGTGCTGGCAAGACTATATGAGTGTGTGTAGATGAGCATGTGCATGTTTTTGTGTGTGTGTGATGCGGGTAGTGTTGATATGCATCTTAGTTGTAAAAACTGCATTATTTTTAAGGGAGAAAGAGTTCATAAAGTGTAGGCATGCACACCAATGTTATCGTAAGCAGTAAGTTGATTAAATATTAAGTACCTGCTGCACATTAGACATGGGGTAAAATGGAGGGGACGAAATTGTCAGCAGAGAGAGACACAGGTCCAGGATTCCTTGGGTGAACCAGTCTACTGAAAGAAAGACAGAGTAAAAGAAAGCTGTAACTGTTGCTTGGGCTCTTGAAAGAGAGGCCCCTCTTGCAATGACAATTATGGGGAGCTGAGCCTGGCCAGGCCAGGTTTTGTTTGTTTTTTTTGTTTTGTTTTTTAAGATTTTATTTATTTATTTGAAAGAGAGAAAGAGAGAGTATGTGTGAGAGAGTAAGAGCAAGTCGGGGGAGGGAGAGAGACAAGCACTGAACCTGGAGCCCAGTCTCAGGACCCTGAGATCATGACCTGAAATGAAATTGAAAGTCCAACATTTAACCCAAGACTGCACCACCCAGGCACCCCCAGGAGAAGGTTTCTTGAGAGCTTCAGGCTTGAGCTGAGGTATGAGGGAGGAGAAGTGAAAGACAAAGGGAATAGGCAATCTGTCTAGGCCAGACTCCAAAGCCTTTCAGGGCTGTGTGGCTGGACTGAGTGAGGCATGAATCTGACTAACAGGAAGCAGGAGTACAGAGTGGCTTTCTGCTTCGGGTGGCACCCCCTAGGCCCACACCCTTTCCAGAGTTGTCATTTACATGTGGGGTTTTTTTTGTTTGTTTGTTTTTTTTTCTCCTCTCTGAAGTTGTGGCCTGAGTGTAGGGAAGAGCTGCCAACAGGAGCCCAACAATTTAGCAAAGCCAATTCTATCTCCTCCAGAAAATTAGCTCCTGGCAGTTTCAAAACTGCACCCCCACTCTTCTATAGCTTCTGATTACTCCCAAATGTCTCTTCCAACCAGCTTTAAGAAATGCATTGACTTTCAAGTTATGATTCCTGGAGAGAAAGCCTTTTGCTTTTGCAAAAGCAGCAGCCAGGCCCCAGTTTTCTCTTGAGAGCTCATTCTAGCCTTTAGCCCCACTTCAGACATGATGGAGGTCAGTAGCACTCCCTGGGAGAATTGCAGGGCCCTGGTGTGGGGCCTGGTGGGTCAGCCTCTCTCCCTGTGATGCGGAGAGTTGCGAGGAGGGCCTCATGCAATTCTTTGTGATGACTCCATGCGAGGTAGACAGCCTTGACATGGCAGATGGAAAAAACACTTCTCACTCAAATTTTCTGTCCAGATAAGTTAGAAGGAAGTACCCCCCAGAAACAAAAGGTATGTGAGAAATACAACTCCTTTCCCCAATCAACCTTGGGGGGATTACTACCACACTCCAGGTGCCAACATTCCCACATGTAAAGCAAGGATGGAAGGACACGCTCTCTCTTCATTCACAAGGCTGGAGAGGCCCCGGATTAAAGAGACCTGATTCATAAAGGCAGTGGGATTAGGCGCTTCCTAAGGAATCCTTTGAGCACTCAACAGCCAATCTCCCAATGATGGGGCTTAAATGCAATTCAGAAGTGAAGGCTGCAATCCACAGACTTCCATACATGGCTCCTTTCACATTTGAGACATGAACTGATTTTGTGTGCACTGAGATCCCACATCAGGAGGAAGGGCATCTCGGAGGTAAGGCTCAGATCACACACCTAAGAGCCAAGCCAGCTTCAGACCATCTCTTGCTAAGCTAGAAGGACTACCTTTCAAGGAGAATCAGATCCTGCAGACACTGAAGTGTGGGGAACAGAAGCCCAGTTGGCTGGGGCAGCCCCAGAAGGTGTAAAGGATGTGACAGATAGGCCTGAACTCCTCAACTTCCGGAAGAGAAAAACCATTTGCAACTGATGTCATAAAAGAAACATACTTCAACCCATCAACGTCAAAGGTGACATTACGTCCTTCTATGTATTCTCAAGAGAAGAGAGGAGACTTCTATTACAGTACCTGTGAGCTCTGCAACCTGTCCCCTCAGTCAGTGGGGCGCTGGGACACAATGGAAAGTATGTGGAGCTCCACAAAGCTCCTCTCCTCTCAGACTCCCAGAGAGGATGACACAAACTCTTGCCTCTAAACGTATGACTGACTTTAGACTCAAGTTCTCCAACGTCCACTTCTCCTTTCCTCCTTTTTAGCAGAAACTCTTGGGCCTCTCTCTTCTTGCTTAATAAGTTCCACACTCCCCTTTCACCCCAGTCCCTGCCCTTCAACTGAAGGCAGCCTGTGCAGATTTTTTGAGTGTTGTGGTTCCACAACAGACTAAAGGACCCTGTCTGGGCAGCCTCAGTGTCCCTCAGCAGGGCCAGGTCCCTTTATGGCTGGAAGCTTCTCCCCTGTGAGGGCAGCTGGCGGGTGGTTGGGAGGAAGGGGGCTGCACTCAAGGGCAGAGACACAATCTTTCTGGGTTTCTACTTCATTGCCTTGGGTGAAGAAGCGCGTTACTGGTTTTCAACCCCGACCGAGCATTAGAGTTACGTGGGGAGTGTTTAAGAGCTACTATGGCCCGAGCCCCAGCCCAGCTCAGCCCAGTCCTTTTAAATCAGAGTATCTGGAGCTGTAAGGGGAAAGTCATTTTTTTTTTTTTAAATGCTCTCCAGGTGATTCTAATGTGCAGCCAGTGTTGAGAACCAATGATTTACCCTCCCCTAGTCCACACCCTCTGCCCTAAATCTGTTAGGACACAGGGGTCAATCTTACTCATCCGCTCTCTGGCTTCAGATGATAAAATAAGTAATAAATTTACCAAGGTGAATCCCAGCCAGGAGAGACAGAAAGGTGGGAGGGGCGACAGAATTATGCTCCAACAGCTTCACCCTCCCCTGGGCAGACCTACTTATCTAAGAGATATTGCTCCTGTAAGCATTTTCTTTTATCCTGGAATATCCAGCATTGCTAGGATGCCTTCCAACCTTGGTTCTCCCTGCAAAACCTTTGGGGCAAATAAATAAATAAATAAATAAAGCTTCTTTTAAAAAAAAGTCATCCCACTTAGACTGGCTTTTTTTTTTTTTTTTTTTTTTTTTTTGACAATCTTCTTAGCCCATGGTCCATCTAGACAGGCAGGTGTTTATGAATTTAAGGGGCTGGGCTGTTCTGTAAGATGTCAACAGGCTCCTCCAACACCAGTCACATGTATCCCTTTGGTCACAGACTGCTTGCTTGGACCAAACAGGCTCTCCCAGGAGACATCCAGTCCAGCCAAAGGGAGGGATCAGCCATAGCCCCCAGAGGTCTGTGACATCTCCCAAGTGTCTCCAACCTACCTAACATAAGGTAGCAACGAATCCTTGTTTTATTTTATTTTTTTAAGATTTTATCTATTTATTTGACAGACAGAGATCACAAGTAGGCAGAGAGGCAGGAAGAGAGAGAGGGAAGAACAGGCCCCCTGCGGAGCAGAGAGCCCGATGCTGGGCTCGATCACAGGACCCTGGGATCATGACCTGAGCCGAAGGCAGAGGCATTAACCCACGGAGCCATCCAGGCACTCCTGAATCCTTGTTTTAAATAGCATAAGAGGCACAGTGAGAAACTGGTTCCATTTAGATAATGGAAAGAATCAAATTGGTTGAAACTCAGATCAAAGCTCATTTAACTTGCTCTGATTCTTAGAAAACCACAAAGAACATCAAAGAAATGTTGCTTATTTTTTTTTCCTTCTTGCCCATCCTCCCCTATCCCTGAGACTATTGTTCACATAAGATCATATTCTTTTTGGGATGGAGAAATTAGATGCTGGTTGCATTTTAAAAGTCCCTCCAGATCTCTTGAATGGTCCCCGTTAATCTGGCCTTGTGGTTTCAGGATGAGTTCAAGTGACAACACAGCAAACTTCATTTTGAATTCTGTGATCTGCTCATTCTGTGGGGCATCCGCTTCCAATAAAGCTCACCATTTTCCTCCCCAGTGATGCTGGTGCCAGGTCACAGCAATTATGGGCAAATGTCAGTTTCCAAGTCTGCCACTGGTGGTTAAATTGTACATGGTCTAAAATAACAGTGAGGCGTCGGCTCTGTCCCTCGGGCTGGGGGACCCACATGCGGAGGCATCAGCAGCTGCCAAGAAGGAGGTACGGCCTGATGGGGTCTGACTCTGGAAATGCCCACCAGTGAAAATGTCACAAGAGCCATGGGCCAATACACCCACTTGTGGCAAGTGCTCTCACTCAAACATTTTTCTGAAAGGACGATTTCACGAATTTAAGAAGGGACAGTGTGTTAGTCTATAAGGGCTGCCAGAACAAAAGATCACAGACTGGGTGGCCTTCATAACAGACATGTAATGTTTCTTGAGCTCGGGAGACCAGAAGTCCAAGACTGCCAGCAAGATTGTTTCTTTCCGAGGGCCATGAGTGAAGGATCTGCTCCAGGCCTCTCTCCTTGGCTTATAGATGGCTGACTTCTCCCTCTGTCTCTTCACTTTGTCCCTCCTCTATGGGTGTCTGTCTCCCCCTTTTCTAAGGAACCAGTCGTATTGGATTAGGTATCACCCTTGTAACGTCTTTTGGACTTGATGACCTCTGTAAAGATTCCATCAGATTCCATCACATGCTGAGGTGCTGGGATTAATGCTACAACCTATCTTTTTGTGGGGGGAGCACAATACAACCCATAATAGCTGACAACCAAAATGACACTTAATAATAAAAGTCAGCCCTCTTTTAGCATTTCCGCTCTGAATTTGGCATTACTCTGAGTGCTTTACATGGATTAATTTAATACAACGCTATGAAGACAATATCGTTATTATCCAAATTTTAGAAATGAAGAAATTGGGTCATGGCGAGGTTAAATCACTTGCCTGAGGTCACACTGTGGGTAAAAGCAGAGCCCGAACTCAAAAGCAGGCAGCCTGAATCCAGAGTGGATTCTGTCCACTACTATTCTACACAGCCTGCGATAGTCAATGTTTGTGGCAGTCAGGGGAATGGGCCTAACAGACCTTCAGCTATGGGGAAATTAAGTGAGGACAGGCCCAGCTGCTACAGTCTGAAATGTATCACCTTGTCTGCATTATGGGCACACTTCCTTCCCACAGGCGACTCTGGCCAATGCCTGAGAAAAGGCAGGTGGTTCCTAGGAGTCCTGGGGCTCCTCTGGTAGCCAGTGTTTGGCTTGTGGACTCCTGACAGTTGTGCCCAGCCTTCCTTGCCTTGCAGGGCAGTCTAAGATGCTTCCACCCTCCCTTCTTGCCCTGCCTGTCCAGCCCGCTCTCCTGCCCTCAGGGTCAGACCTGTATCACAGTCTGATGGCAGGTGCTCCAGCCTTCTCTAGTTTCCTCGTTTTCTTGCATTTCTTCTAATAAATCCTCGCATGTTTAATCACATCCCAATGTCTACATCTTGGAGGTCCTAAACGAATATTCTATTTCATACAAAAGTTTCAAGAACCATGTAATTTCATTTCAATTCAAACTCATTTAGTTCATTAATGTTTTAAAAACTGCAACACCAAATAATTGCGTTTTCAGGAGGTATGGGTGAGGGACTTTTTTTTTAGTGTCCAGGAAATTGAGGTAGTTTATGCCAGCTTTAAGGCTGTTTCATTTTGTTCTTGCTCAACTCTGCTGAGTTGCCAAAGCCCAGCGTATAACCAGCCCTCACCAATGATGATTAAAGGGCTGGAAGACCATCTTTTCCTGTGATATTCTCTAAAATAAGCTTGTCTGGAGAAGAGAGGCAGTTTCTTGTGAGGGTAGAAGGAAAGAGGAAAAGCAAGACCAGGTTGATGATGAGGTCCTAGTTAAGAGTATTAACCTGGACACATGCCCCTTCATAAAGACTGAGAGTGCTATCTCAGTGTGTCTGGTTCTGCATTTGGAGAGATGGGAGAGGTTCTCAGATTCAGAAAGAGATCAGTCATGTCTTAGAGGCAAGAACACTGGTCTCGGGTAACTTTTAGGCTAGGTGGTTTTATATTGTTAAAACAAACCACTAATTACACCCCTTTCCTCTTTTCTTTTACCACTTGAACCTTCACCCTGGTGGTGATGCTTTCATACTTAGACAGGCCCTTTGGTCCAAAGCTCAGCTCTTGCTAGTTAACTATCCAGAGGCAACTAACTTCTTTAGGCCTCAGACTGCCCTTTCATAGTTCAGCTGAATTCCAAAATGAGGGGTTGGGATGATTGATCTCTGAGGTCCTTCTCTGTGCTAATATTCTCTGAAATGTCCAAGAGGATGGCATGGATACTCATCAGCCCATATAAATTCATGGGGTATCAGGACAGGATAGAGAATGTCTTTTAGCAGTATTCCATTTCTGCTATGTTCTATCTACTGTGGAAAAGCCACATGGTGATCCTTCTCTCTCTTGGGAGTATTCCCATCACCCATGGTAGGTTTGACCAAGAGAAGAAAAGGAATATCCACTTCTTTACAAGTTCTGCAGCTTTCACTTTTTGGGTCAGTTGTATTAATCCAACTACTTACCAGAAATCATATTTTTATTATTTTTCAAAAATTTCAGTAGAAATGGTTTGACCAGAGGTGTATCTGAATCTCTAAAATAACATGCTCTGTTATCATGGTGTCCTTCTGATCTTCCCTCATGTTTAAAAATAAGGTTCAGTTCACAAGACCATCTCAGAAATGTTTAAAGCAGGGCACAAAGCTGATGGAAACTGGCTCCCCCAAGCAGCATGAACATATGTGGGGCAGCTTTGATGTGACTGATGGGATAGTGTTTGCTGATAGGGCCTGCTAATAATCCAGCGAGATGATGTCATTCTTGGCAAGGCTCAGAAAGAGCAGCAAGAGGCCAACAACCCTCCTTGGTTGATATAACCCTTTAGCAGGCTTCTTGACTTTACTGTTGCTAAGCAGATGAGATTGGAAAGTTCTGTGAGCCCAGCTGAGCCATCTTGCCTCCTGGGGATGGAGGCTTTGCCAAGAAACTTTGGGTCACTAGCTGGTTTACATAAATCCCTTAGGAAGGTTTACACTGCCTTTGAAACTACTCCCTGGAATGGAGATTTATAATAAACCAGGGGAGAATTAACTCCTGGGAAGAGAATCCTTTGCACTGGACTTGCCTCACCCCACAGGGCTGAGTTTGAAGCACTTCTCACCCCTTGAGTCTGTTCTGACTTCAGATGGCCAAGGAAGAGGTAGGAACAGGACTCAGGGACAAGAGCAGGACAACTCATGGTACTTTCGACTCTAGGATTAGAAAATACTCTATGCTCTCTAATAAAATGCATCTTTTAAAACATTTCTTGGCTTTTGCTTAAGGACACAGGGTGTCCTCCTATTTCCAAGTGGAGACATTAACTGGCAGTTATTTCCCAACACATTCTGGTCCTGGCAGTTTGTGTCATGGAGTCAGCAGACCTCTCCCCAGCTGGTCTATCACCCACTCTGTGCCTGCATCTCTGACTGTGACCCCTTAGGGCAGATGCTTGTTCTGATGAAAAACCCTATAGAACCCTCTCTGTGCTAGCTTGGGGAATCCAGGAGACTAACTCATTTCCTTAATGAAAAGCACTCACTATAGAAATGTAGGACCTATCCTGCAAGGAACTTTGTGAAAGCTGGGATACTTAACCATGATATTGCAAGCTGTTGGACTTTCTTCAAGGAGGTAGTTATTTTTACACTGGCTCCAAAAAGTGCATTATTTACCAAATCACCTGGGAATGCAGGCCATTTGTATAATGACAAAAAAAAATTTTTTTAAGAATTGTTGCCGAATAAGGGAATTTTATGTGGCTCGAAATAGTCTTTGTGATTATTCTACAAAAATTTCGCAAAGAGATCTATTTCTTGATTTATGGAATAGATGCTGTCTAGCAGGCTTGGAAATAGAGCAAATGTTGGTAGAGCAGATGATATTTTCCAGTTGACTTTTATGATAATAAGAGCTCTGTTGCCATGGAAAAAATCCATCAGTATGCTGAGTTGAAAACATTTGGGAAGAAGGCTGATGGTTCTTTCCAATTCTAGAGAGAGCAACATTCATCCATTCCATAGATACTCGTGGAAAGGCAACTATGTGCCCCACAGTGTATTCTAAACAACATGGCTCTTTATTTTGCACTTTGTTTATTTGTTGCGTAACTCTGAGGGGACAGATAGGGTGGCTTTCCCTGTCTGGTGGAGGCAGAAGGTTGTGGGCATCCTGAACAGAGAGCAAGAAAGAGGATCCTGGAGCACAGCCAGTACTTGTAGAGCACAATTGTGGCAGTTAAAGAAAGTGCCTGGAAGGAGGAGGATGACAGGAACAACCTGCTATTTTTCCTGTGGTCAAAAAAGTTGCCACTTACTTCTTTCCTGAATGCTATAATTTACAAATATTTGGATGAATCCTACTAGATGATGGGATAAAATCTGGATACAAATCAGGCATTTTGGGAGAGGCATAAGTGATTTCTGGTTACTGGGCACTGAGTGCTTCATACCATTCAGGCAGGAGCCAGCAGGAGAGATGAGCAGGGAGAAATGTTGCAGAAACTCCTATTCTTGGAGCAGCCCAGGTGTGGGAAAGAAGTTATGCAATCTGATCTTTAACTGCAGTGGGTAGGTAAGGGGACTAGGTAGGACTTCAGCAGCAGGAGGTTTGAAGTTGGGGAGGGAGGAAGTGGGGAAGCAGTGGGGGGAAATTGGCTTCAGCCTGCCACATCCAACTCCTACCCTCTGAAACCAGTAACTCACCTACAGTTGTTTTGAATAGTCCTAAGGGAGGCCACAGAGTCTGAAGAGTTGAGTTCTAGACCTAACTTTGATATTCTCTAACTCTGCAGGCTCTCTTCCCCTCTTGCTTTCCATTTTGCAAAAGAAAGTTGCCCAACAAAAGGTTGCTAAGATCTTTCAGCTGAACACTCTAAGATACTATGGCATTCTTCCCTAGGGTCACCAGAATTAGTTTGCTGAAATGAAGTTGGAGGAAAAGGAATCAGAAAGGGTGGTTAATTTTGCAAAAGCTGGGGTGGGAGGCCAAGGACTGTGACTTCATATAACTTCAGCCTCTCTGTCACAGCAGATGTTTGATTAGGTCATTTCTTTGACATCTCTTTCTTTAGCTCTAGTTCTATTCGGGAAAGAACTCAGGAAGGGGATCCAAGCCATGCTGGGAAATGAAGTCCTCTTCCTTTCTTGCCTCTTATTAAAACCTACATCCAGGGACGCCTGGGTGGCGCAGTTGGCTGGACGACTGCCTTCGGCTCAGGGCATGATCCTGGAGTCCCGGGATCGAGTCCCACATCAGGCTCCCAGCTCCATGGGGAGTCTGCTTCGCTCTCTGACCTTCTCCTCGCTCATGCTCTCTCTCTCAAATAAATAAATAAAATCTTTAAAAAAAAAAAAAAAAACCTACATCCAGGTAACATTTGGCTCTACTTGCACAGCTGACTCAGACCTCGAACCCACATATCCTTGCCCAGCCTACTTTTGGAATGTGTCACCCCCATTTTAAAGATCAATGATCCAAGTCCTCAGAAAGTTGAAATTATCTTGCCCATGTTTACAAATAGCACCCACTATTTTACCCAGAAACCACAATCAAACAAAAACAATCCAGAATGATAGAAAGGCAAACATACTAGAAAAAGTAATGGCACCCTCCTTAAACAGCCTTTTTGAAAACTCTTCAGCTTATAAATAGTGACTAATTTAACTCCACAAAAATAAATTGGCTCTGGGTCAGATCATTTGTATCTGCTTGCAGGAAGATAAATAGCATAATAGATCCAGCCAAATACTGTAGCCTAAATATTGGCCCTATTCAAACTGTTGAGCTGAATTTTTCAGAACAAAATTCATAACATTCTTCCCCCCTGCTTTTTTCACTACATGTAAAGTACCTTTCTTCCCCCTCTGTTTTTAAACTCCGAAAGAGAACCCCCCAAAGCAATCTAACCCTCCTTGACATAGGCAGTTCTCTGATTTATGGCGATCATGAAAGATGACTATACTCCATCTGAATGAAGGTCGTCACTGTGAAAACCTCACAGAGACCATAAACATGGACACTTGGCTGCAGGCGAGCCTTCCAGCTTTTGAAAAGAGACATTCAGCACACAGGCAGCAGAGTGGGCATACCTTGAACTGGGTGAGCTTGTTTTTGCTAGGAAACTTTTATGGATTAGGGAACTTTTCTGGACTCTGTGTAAAGGTTCACTGTAAACATTTGCTTAGTCTCTGTATGATACACATTTACAAGGTCTCAGAGTTGAGCATGGGGAACTGAGCAGAGAAAGTCCAGGAGAGGAAGCAACAGGATGCTCTTAGCAGCCCCAGTCACTGCTGTGACTTTAATAGCTCAGATGGAGTTGTCTGGGCTCTCAGTGGCTTGTTCACACAAGAGACACCAGAGCCAGAACTGGTCCACACCCCAGTTGGACCATGGCTGGAGTCATGGCAAATAAATGTTTGGACAGAGACCAAACAAGTGTGTATAGACGTGGGGTGTGTTTCCTTGGATGAAATGTTTGGTTCTCACTGGTGACTTCTGCCTTGTGGAGAGAGATGGAGGAAAAGAGTTTTCTCCCCAGCCTTCCTTTGTTGTCTCGCCCTCACTCTGCTGAGCCTGGAGAATGGAGGGAAAGTAAGAAAGCAGTATGGGGCAGTGGTTCAGAGCTCACACTGTGAGTCTGGCAAGGCCTACACTTTATTCCACATCCACCATAGCTTAATGAGCTTTCGTGGTCACGGGCAATGAACACTCTTAGCCTTCCTGGGCTAGAGCCTAGACTCAAGTGGAACAAGAGAATTTACTTATTTTTCTTACTAAACTAACAGAACTTTGGCTTTTCCAGACAGTCCAAGACAGGTGACAATGTAAAGTAGAGAAGAAAGTTCTCAGGAGAGAGAAGATTTATATACGGAAGATAAGCTTAAAATTAGGATGATTCACTTGAGGTTTTGGTAACTGTTTGACTCTTCTTTCTCTTGGACTTTTTTCTGCATTGTAATTCTCTTCTTCACATTTAGAACTCTCTAGGATACTTTACTGAGTGGTGTCTTGAGGGATAAAGAAGAGTAGCAGGGCCCAGAGTTGGGAGAAGTGGTAGCAAGCTAGGAGAGCAGACATAGGAACTAAGAATGGTATCTGGGAACAGGAGACAGCAGGCCATGGTATGAACTATTGAGGACTTAATAGGATAGCAGCCCCCTTCTAGAAAGAATACTAGAGAAAAGAAGGAAGGAAGTGTGGGGTGGATGGATTTGGGCTGCCCATACTATATTACATGAACAAAGATCAAGCCATTGTATTTGAACTGGGACGTTATTCAGAAGGCAGATATGAACTATTAGCATATAACCTGGTGATTAGGCATCCTTAGGGCTTTTCTCCTCAGATGTCATGCAAAGGGTATGGAATTTCCTTAAATCTCCTAAGTGAGATTTTTTTGGGTAAGGATGAGGCCTCTGGCATACATGTAAAGATCATATATGTCAGATCCTCAGGGACACTTATGATGTCAGAAACCATGATGAGCTACCACCAGCCACCTTCTCCTCACTTTTCCCACAGCAATTCAACCACCGTCATCTTTTCCTTAAGCCACTGTGGCTAAACAGGATTCCATAATACACAAAATGGAGCCAACCCTAAGTCAATGTCAGCAGGACATGTTGCAGCCAACGGAATTACCATTTCTATACCTCAGTCCAACTCCCAAATCGTTCATAGCATTTTGAACCTCTAACCATTTCCTACTCCATGACTGTACTTCCTAAGACAAAGCATGAAATGGATCAAGGGAAAGGTGTATGAAGCCAAAAAAATAAGCTCCCTTAGGGAGATTTCACTTCTGCAACTCTACCTGTGTTATCCTGACCTCTTCACTTGGGGATGGGAGAAATATCCAGCACCTGAGATGGGTCTAGGGGACCTCTGGATGTCCCTCAGGTTGTATTCATGGTTCTCCTTGGGGGGTAAGGATGGTTAGAAACTGCCAAGGTGATGGGCCATCTGCTCCCTGTCCTATGGTCTGCAGCAGCAAAGGTCAGCCGTGGTGAGGAGAAGCTAGGTGGTCCCCAGGAGCTATCTGCTTCACTCTACACTCCCACGGCCTAGATCTGCTCCCAGAAAATATGGTAATCACCCAGAGAGAAGGGGCCCTGCAACGACCCAGAGGGAAAATGAAGGCCAGCTGGAACAACCAACAAGTCTAGTCTGAATGATTATTATACAGGATCTACCTCCAAGGAGCTCCAGGCTACTTGCTGGAGTTAGAATGGACAACAAGACTATAAGCTACAGACTCATTTAAGACATAGACAAGAACTGGCAGAGGTCTTCACCTCGTCTTCCTTCTGTATTTGTTATTTTTAACATCAAAAAATAGTGCCATTCTCTGGAAAAACAAGAGTAGCTTATCCATAGTGTTTAGCTTGCCTGGTTGACACCCAGGTTGGCAATTTTGTAAATTTACTTGAAAAATTGCTTTCTCTTTCTTAATTTTTTATTAAGAATAGTGTTACAGGTCGCCTGGGTGGCTCAGTGGGTTGGGTCTCTGCCTTCGGCTTGGGTCATGATCCCGGGGTCCTGGGATCGAGCCTCGCGCTGGGCTCTCTGCTGCTCAGCGGGGGGCCTGCTTCCTCCTCTCTCTCTGCCTGCCTCTCTGCCTGCTTGTGATCTCTGTCTGTCAAATAAATAAATAAATAAACTCTTTAAAAAAAAAAAAAAGAATAGTGTTACAACAGGACTGTTCAATGTAGAGTCACTCTTTGAAATGGCTCAAAAAAGAAACCCCCTCTTGTGCTTTTTTATAATTACTTGATGGAAACTTAAAAGGGACACACCTAGGAAAGCTCCAGAACAATCTGTGATGACAGACTGACAGCAGCAGTACCCTGTAGCATCACACTCTGGGCTCCAGTTTCCCTGCTGATGTACAAAATGTGTGCAAAATAGCACATAAAATGGGCTGTCAGCCTGGGTGTGACAAGCTTTGTGTTGTAGGCAATACATTTTATTTGCTAAGTTTGTAAGCATAACCAGAGTTCCCCAGAACATGAAATCATCTCAAATTCCCTCACACTCAACCATTTATCCATCAGCAGACTCTAGTCTTTGCCTTCAGAACAGCCCCAGTCAGTATCATCATTACTCTGACTCCTGCAAAAGCCTTCTTGCCTCTACCATTGTCCCAGCTCCCCTGCCACTGCCTTCAGATTACCCAGTAGGAGCCAGAGTAAACTTTGAAAGTAGAAATCAAACCATTTACTTCTTCTGTTCAAAACCTGCCATTATCCTTCCATCTCACCCAGAATAAAAGCCAAAGTTCTTAGCTGGGCCCACAAGGCCTAGTGAACTCTCTGACCTTATCACTTACTACTCTCCCATTCTTTTTTCTGTTCTGGCTTCCTTACTAGTCCTTAAATATAAATAAATTAGTACCCCAGGACCTTTGCATTGGCCATGCTCGCTCATCAGAATGCTCTCTTCTCACAACTTGCTTCCTTAATTCCTTACAGTCTCTGATAAAATACTATTTGGTCATTGAGGCCCTTGATACCCCCCCATCACTCCTTATCCATGCTCCCCCACTTTAGTTTCCTTTATATTATTATTTATCATCACTTGACAGATTGCATATAAAGTTGTTCATTGTTTATTTTCAGTCTTTTTGGGTAAGCAGGGAATTTCTTTTGCTCACTACAATATCCCCAGTGCCTAAAACAATTCCTGATACAGAGCTGGAGCTCACTAAATATTCACAGGATGGCTGAACGAATTACTGAATCCTAATGCTTTGTACCATCAGCTGGCAACAATGCCAGATAAGGCTGTGAGTGATGAAGCGTTTGCTAACAAAAAGAAATTATCAAGATAGTCAGGGGTTTTTAGAGAATAAGCAAATGTAGGAGAAACATTTAAAAATTAAGGGGAATAAAAAAGTAAGCAGAAAGTGATCCTGGTTCTCATTCACCCATTCACTGAACCAAAGCCAGGCAAGATTTGTTCTCTTCAGTTGCTGAAATCTGGTTCTTGTCACAAACCAACCTAGACATCTATTTTGATACACATATTATATGTCTCTTGGCATGCAGAGGACGCATATCACTTACCAGATTTATTGAAATTATGAAAAGCGGTGTGAAATGCCTCCTGCCATCTGGGAAAGAGGTGAAAAACGCTGACATTTGGCCCTGATCCAGTTTCACAAAAGTTTAGAGTTTCAGAGTGTTTTCTCCTCCTGGGTGTGGTGGCTTTTTCTTATCACCCTTCTATTCTTTGAGTAGCACTAAAGGCATCTCTGGGTATCTGGTGGTATTTTAATACTCAAAAACACCATCTTCTGACATGTATCAAAATGGACATTTTGGCCCAGCTGTTCCAAGAAGAACGGAAAAGGCTTTCTTTGCCCTGTTAATTGTTTATCTTTCCTATCTCACTTTCTTTAGCTTACTTTATCTTTTTATTAGTTGTGGGGCTCTCTGTTCCTGCATCTGGGGATGGAGACCTAGCAGTGCCTCATGCAAGGGGCTGCGAAGATTAGATGAGATGGTCCATTTAGGCCCTTGAGTGCGGTGCTAGCATGGAACTTCTTCTTCAAGTTTTCCCAGGGATTAGCATTACCTGTTGTGAGGACTATGGCTCACGCTCCAGGAGGCCCCTTGTATTGAGAGTTAACAGATCTCTTCCCCCTAGATGCACTGCTTTTCTAGACCCTACTTTTGATGAAACTGAGTCACTTTGTCTAGGGAAGTAGGCATTGTGAATTGCCATGTTATGGATGTTTGGAGGTGGAGCTTGTACCTAACGCTGGCTGGCAGGATGCTGTGTGAACTCTTCCCTGTGTAATGTACAATTGCCCTGTTATCCATAAACACAGCTTTTGTTGGTACTGACTCTAAAACACCTTTATCCCCAAAATGTCTTACAAATACTGTCAGAAGGTCAGATCCATGGAAATAAACAACTGCTCCTCAAACCTGCATGTCACCTCAGTCCCCAAACGCAGCTCAGATGTCCTGTAGGAGGCATGATCTCAGTCCCCAGGAGTGTGAGTGTGCACAACTGCTCCTCAAACCTGCATGTCACCTCAGTCCCCAAACGCAGCTCAGATGTCCTGTAGGAGGCATGATCTCAGTCCCCAGGAGTGTGAGTGTGCACACATGCGTGCAGGGCTGAGGAAAAGGACTTGGTGAATGAATTCTTGTGGTCCTCTTTCAAGGGGACCTTCATTTCAGTTGTGCTAACCTGCCATTAGACCTTCATCCCAAACTCACCGACTAGTATTTCCATGAGGCCATGCAAAGTTTTAGGTAGTTTCTTCAGAAATGGCTACTCTTGGTCCATCTAATATGAAAAAGCTCACAGAACTGGTCTGCCTGAGACTCCAACTCTAACCCGCACCCTTCCAAATGAACTGGGAAAGAAATTCACCTTTCTCTAGTCTTGCCTCTATTTATTGAGGACCTATGATATACTAAGGACACGCGTGTTTGCTGCCACCCTGGGAGCATGGACATGAGTACAACTTTCACTCCCAAAAGGGACCCTCAGTCCATTCCTGACAGGCTTTCCAGGTAGTAACTGCACACATGGTTTCTATTCCTTTGCCTCACTCCCCATCAGGTGGAGGTGTACATTTGTTTACTCCTTGGCAGAGACTTCCAGCATTCTTCTCTTTGGTAACTGAGGGGTAACTGTGCTCAGAAGGAAAATGTCGTTGTCACAAGCAAAGAGCAAGGGCCTGCAATTTTTCCAGAAAAGACTTCTGTTAATCTTCAAAGTTACATGTAGCTAGGACCACATACTCATTGCTCAACTGAAATGACTACAGTTTGCCAAAGATAATCGTTTATCAAGAATGAAGCAGAGAAAGAAAGAAAGAACAGATGACATCAATGAGTGATAAAGTTTCCGATTTAGATGTGATGTTAGGTTGTCCCGAGAACAAAATATTCAAGTCCAAAATGCTCCTCTTGACTATATTTTTGTAAAATAATTTCATAGATGTATTTCATATTACTTGCTACTTTAAATCTGGTGACTGAATGCATTTCAACCTCTCCTTGATGACTCAGAGTCATCGCCAGGAGTGTGGATAATTTTACCATGCTTCAGAAAAGCAACAACGTCAGGGCTTTTGAGTTATGAGCTGTGGTAGAAAATTTCCTAGGTAAATGTCTCAGGGTCTTAGATTTATTGAACTCTGGCAATTTTTCTAATTCTTCCCTGGATGTCAGACTTCTACTTGTTATTTTCTTGCTGTATTGTTCTCTAGAATACTTCCACCCCACCCCCCACATACCCCATCCTTTCATTCAAGGACTGACTTTGGGTTTTCCCAATGCACCAGAGAGTACAGCACAATTAGGACCAGAGGTGAGGGCCTGCCTGTGCACAGCAGGCCTAATGGGAGAGGTGAACAATAACCAAGGTCACAATCAAACAAGTAAATTCTAATTTTCTTTGATCTAGGAGAGTGAATACTCACACTTGAGAGTTATACATAAATAAGGATAAATAGGATTTCAGAAGCTTGCATGATCAGACTCCATTTCTGTTTACTTATGAATAATTCCCCAGCAATGAGACTGTTGGCTTCACAGCGCTCTGAAAATGTGCAGCCTCTGTATTATCATGGAATACAGAGCATACTACAGAAAATGGCTTGATATCATCCAATCTGGGTTTCTTATATTCTGCTAAATGGCCCTGTACCTACAACTTAAAATTGAGAACAACATGGCATCTGAGGGTCTAGAGATTCCAAATTCACATCTTTTAGGCCTCATTTCCCTTCACTTCCATATCTGTGCATCTAACTGCCAAGTCCCCCTCTCCAGGTGAATATCTTGTGGCATTGGAAATTTTTTTTTTTAGATTTATTTATTTATTTGAGAGAGCTCATGAGTGGGTGGAGGCACAGAGAGAGCGAGAGAATCCCAAGCAGACTTCCCTGAGCGTGGAGCCCAACACAGGGCTCCATCCCACAACCCAGAGATCATGACCAGAGACGAAATCGAGAGTCCGACTTAACCAACTGAGCCATCCAGGTGCCCCTGAAGTTTAACTTCTGATTCCACCCCTCACCATGGCCTTCAACCTATATTACCTTCCTCCAGCCTTTCCTGTCTTGGCAAATGGTGCTATAATCTTTCCCAAAGGAATTTTTCTCAAGTTTTCTCCTTCCCTCATCCCTCACTCTCTCTAGCCTTATCCCAAATCCAATTCATTGGCCAAGCCCGAGGATTTCAATCTCAAACACAGATCCCAAATCTGAATCAGATCATGATTCCTCCCTGCCTGAGATCTACCCAGGGCCCTGCTTTGCTCCTGGAGAAAAATCCAAGCTCCCAGTAGTGGCTTCAATGTGCTACAGGATTAGTCTCCAGGTAATAGCTTCCACTGCTTATCTCACCCTGTGGTCCTCTCCTGTCAAGTTCCAACCATTGAGACCTCCCTATTCTTCCCCACGTATGTCCTAGGCCCACACTATATTTCCTGTGATTTGTCCTTCCCCTAACCAGCCAAATGTCTGGCTCTTTCTTGTTATCACTGAGGGCTTAATCTTAATGCCAGATCTTATCCTTACAGAGAGGACTTCTAAGCCAGTACCTCTTACTACTCTATAGTGCACATGCCAGTCACTGGGAAGCAGATTCTGATGCAGCAGGGCTGGGCTAGGGCCTGAAATCCTCCAACTCCAACAAGTTCCCAGGTGAGGCCCATGCTGCTGGTCTGTGGACCATACTGAATCCTACTAGGCAGCCAATAAATATTTTTTTGGTGAGTATGTTTTTTACTCTTCCCAGCCCTCAGGGGTATGAAATAGCCAAGTCTCTAGCTTTACGTAAGAGCAAGTCAACTAGTATGGGGAAGTATTGCTGATTCAAACATTGAGGTTTGAGGAGCCTTCATCCTTTATCACGATGCCAAACAATGATAATATAGTTTATCTGCAAGGACTGATTACAAAATCAGTTACTGGTTTCAAGTGCAGTTTTATTTGTTTTTAAAATTGTTCTGATTGGGAGTTCACATCATTCCCTGAAGTAAAACTTCTCAAATACAGCACTGGATGGAATTGAGAGGTACAAGGGCTTCCCAACTAACTCTTTATTTATGGAAGATATCTTCCCCATAAATGCAAGCAGCAACACACTGAGAATATGCCAGCGAGAGTTCAGACACTGCAAATGTGCGATGGTTTTTCAGCTCCCTGGTTTGTAAATTGGAGTGAACAACTAAACACAGATCACAACCCATGACACAGCTCTCTTTAGGAATGAAACAGAGATCTTACCTTCATTTTAGGAAGTGCCTTCACACCATTCTCACCATCAACCAACTGACCAGCAAATCCTTGATGTGTGCCTACTATATACCAAATATTCTGTACAAAGATTTTAAGACCTGGCCCCTGCCTTTTGAAGTTATTAAAATCTTGGTGAAAGATACAGATACCCATAGAAATGTGATCAGGCAAAGCAACATAAAATGAATAACTTATGCTTCTGGAGGCAAGGACCAAGAGCATCAGAATTCCTGAGGATCTTTCCCAGTCCATGATCTGCCACTCCGTATTCAGCACTAAATAAATGGTAAACATCAGCTCATATCTGACTTTAAGGTGAAAAGAATGCCCTTGCTAAATATAAAGTCAGATTCAGTGGGCCTGGTGGGAGCCCTAGAACTTGTACTTCTAACAGGCTCCCAGGTGATGACAGTGCTGGTGGTATGAAGGCCACACTTTCTGTCGTAAGCAGAGAAAACACTGTTATTCAGTGTGGTCACCAAAGTCCCAGGCACATCCCCAGACCTAATGAATCTGAATTCATAGGGTTGGGGCTCGAGAATGTGCTCTAACTCCTCAGATAATTTGTACATATTCTAAAGATTCAGAAGCACTGACATTAGTCGCTAGGGGCCAGCTGTGTTGAATTCAGGACACATGTCTTTCCCCCAGCAATTAGCCACTAGATCTATATCAGGCTTCCGAATTTTCAGGGATGTCAATTCAGTACTGAGTGGCCTGG
Source organism: Neogale vison (assembly GCF_020171115.1). Classification (NCBI taxonomy): domain Eukaryota; kingdom Metazoa; phylum Chordata; class Mammalia; order Carnivora; family Mustelidae; genus Neogale; species Neogale vison. The sequence goes on from NC_058091.1 coordinate 216,463,627, forward strand.
TTCACTTTACCAACATAAGCAGGTATAAGGCTGCCCAGGACCCTCAATGAGAGACTGACACACCCAAAACGTTTGTTTGGCACAGACTGGATCAGACCAGAGAATGGTGGCCAGGAAGGAACTCTGATTTAGCCAGATAGGTGGTTATTCTTTTTGTAATACTCATGAGGAACAGAGACTATAATGGCTTTAGCAGATGTGGACATCCTAATGCCAAGAGGCGCTCTGCCTAAAAGGTATCTATAATCATCCAATACATTACCCCATCCTCTGGCCCGAGATTGAGTTGTCACAGGCTCCCAGACACTGCTCCAGGCACCCCAGATGGTACTGGCTGTCATACTTCGAGCATGTCATTATGCACACATGCAAACCACATGAGGGCAACTAGCTTCTGGAGACTAAATGCAGAACACTACCCTTTCCCCCAAGGTCCCCAGACACTGCTGGGAGGAAGAGAGATAAATGGGACCTCAGGTGCTAGGAGGTCTTAGGAAAATGAGGACCCATGGGAAATCCTTTGGGCAAAGGTGCTAGGCAGACACAAAGAAATTCCATGATAACAATGAGTTCATGTGAGAGCAAAATATATTGATGTTTTGGCATTTTCCTCTCTTCTGATTTCAACAGGGTCTTACTGTTTGGTTTAGGAAGTATTATTTTGGACTCAGGGTAGAAGTGTTAACTTTTCATTCTAGCAGAGAACTAAAACAATGATTTTTTAAAAATTTATTTATCCATTTAGCAATGATGATTCTGTCCAGCTAGTAAAAATAAAACAAAGGTAAATACTAACTTGAAATCAATAAAGTCTTCAGATAATTATCTTATATCTAATTGATTTCAGAAACTTAAGAAGCCCACTGACGAGGACTCATCACTGACCCTGACTTTAGAAAAAGAGCCCTCCACAATCTGCTTCTGTAAGATTCCCAATAAGCATGTCCACACCAGGCTAGAATTATCCTGACTCACTGGACTGAAGAACGGGATCTACTGTCCCCAAACTCTCAACACACAGAGAAGAGTCAGGCTTACAGATTCCACTCTTGGAACTTCTGTATGATGCTTTGAATTCCAGTAAGATTCAACTAGCCCTAGAAGGGGTAATACCTTTAAATGTCCCCCAAAGTGGAGCATTTTGCCAGAAAGAAGTGAGAAATCACAAGGGCCTGAGGGAGGCCATACAGCAGGCAGTAAGACAGAAGAATCTCAGAAGTCTTGAGATAAACCTAGTTTTTTGTTTTGTTTTGTTTTTGTTTTTACTTTTCAGACTGTTGCTTAGGAAGGTGTATGCTTAAGAAATTTATTTAATGCCCTGTAGGAATGAAGTTTCTCCTATAACTGATCTCCTGTGACTTACCATATGTCTTACCCTCCTCTCAAGACCTGGATAGTCTTCATAGAATGAAATGATAGATTTGAAAGTATTCTGAAAAGCTGCAACTTTTAAAAATATGAGCTATTATTTTCCAAGGTAATGTCCTTGCAACTCCCTGAAATCCTGGAATAAGACATTTACCTCCAGGTCGGCTACTCCCTCTGAGAAACCACCTGCTATCGAATGGGGCTTCATACAAGGCCATTGTGGCAAAGGCTGGCTTGGTAGATGACTTTGAGAAGAAGTTTAATGCCCTGAAGTTTCCTGTGGCAGAGGATAAATATACTGTTCAGGTGGATGCTGAAGAAAAAGAAGATGTGAACAGTTGTGCTGAGTTTTGTCTCTCTTTAAGGCCAGGGTTGAAGATTGTGAAAAAGAGTTGGAGAAGATGAGGAACATAATTCCATTTGATCAGATGACCATTGAGGACCTGAATGAAGTCTTCCCAGAAACCAAATTAGTCAAGAAGAAGCAGATCTGACTTTTTCAGAAAGATCAAGTCCCAACCAGTTAATTAGAAGGGAAGGCAAGTGATGATTTTAAAAGGAAGTGTATTTCCTATAAACAGTGTAGGCATTCTTATCTCCTTTGAGATACAAGACACAGTAGTTAAACTTCCTGATAGTAATCAAGGAAGCTGCAGGGCTCTGTGTTTGCAGAAGAGAGGTGCTTAAGGTAGAAAACACTATATGGTACAATCACAGAAGCCTGAACCAAACCACTGATAGCCCTGAGTTATTTTGGTTTGTTTGGACCTTGGATTTCATGTGATCTTAACTGGCTTCCTTTCCAGGACTTCACTGTAGCAATTGAAAGCAAAAAAGGTTTTGCTTTCAAGTGTTTATTGAATTATGTCTCGTGTCAGAATTAGAGAGAGGCAGCACTGGAAATGATAAAGATTAGAAAGAAAAGTCACTCAAAGTGCTGGCCATCGATCCCCAGAGTTTGTGAAGATGAATTTATTGGACTCCAAACTCCCCCAGTCAGGCCATGGATTATCTGGACAACTGGAGGACTGTGGGTGAATAGTACAAACGCATGTCTAACAGAAAGATGTTTCCACCTGGAAGAATGGCTCAGTTCCAGCCGGATTCCTTATGGATTTGTTAATTGGATTTGTTCTTGCAGTTAAGGCAAATCGGCATATATGCTAGTTAGTGGTTTCAGGCCCTGCACAATTGGAATTCTGCTCAAGGAAAGGTTGGCCAAGAAATAAAAGCACTTTCTCAAGAGGTTTACTCCTACTGGACTCAAAGAAAATGTACATGTTAAGCAGAGCCAGAAAGCAAAGTCAAAGTTCTGTATGTCTAAGTTTCACTACTTAGGATGGAAGATTCAGATGTGATATTGTTAAGCCTTCCCATACATGAGAAAGGCATTGGGTTAGGGAGCATTTTGGAAAAAATACATGCATTCAAAGTTGTGTGGCCATGAACCCAAAATCTAATGTCCCATCGAACACTAAGTCGTATAATAACTTCATAGATGAATAACAGTGCTGTCCTCCTTACAAGAAGGGGCCACTGGCACTGCCATCAGTAAGCACAGGTGTGCCTAAAAGACCTCTGTAACAAAGAGTTCTTTCTACAGGGGATGGGTGGAGCTTGTTCAATTCACAGACGCAGCCAGTCACTGTCCAGGCAGGGCTGCAGGTACAATTAAAATGTGTCTGGGGTTGCTGTACTTGGAAGGAGTCCCCTGGCCCCAGAGGGTCTGAAAGAACTTTAGGAAGCGCCAAAGAAAGGATGCATGCAGAGGATGGCTGAGGTCTGCTGTGCTAGACAAGGGATGGTAAGCTCCAAAGGCTAAAGAGCTAAAATGTGGAATCCCAGATTGGATCCTGGAACAATAAAAGGACATTAGTGGATGAAATAGTGAAATCTGAATAAATCCCTCAGTCCAATCAGCAGTCATACACCGATGTCAACATCTTGATTTTGACGAATGCACCACAGTGTTGGAAGATGTTACACCAGGGGAGCTGAGTGAAGAGTTTATGGAAAATCTCTGAGTGATCATGGCAATTTCTCTATAAATCCCAAATTACTGTAAAATTAAAAAAATCAATTTGTTAAAGAAGTTTATGGGGCTTGCATGTAACATAGAGGAATTAAATGAGCCAGGCTAGGGCAACTGCCAAATGGTAGCCCTTGCCCTGTCTACAGAATACCCACTTCTCACTGATGGCCAGTTATTGCCATGTGGAAACGCAAGCTTCCATTTACAGATTTTCTGAGTTTTCAAGAGAATGAGAAACTACTTATGTGTGTATCTTGTTGTTGCTTTTTTTGGTTGTTGTTAAGATTTGTATTTTATTTATTTGACACAGAGAGAGAATGTGAGAGAGGGAACACAGGCAAGGGTAGTGGGAGAGAGAGAGGCAGGCTCTCCACTGAGCAGAGAGCTCCATATGGGACTTGATCCCGGGACCCCAGGATCATGACCTGAGCTGAAGGCAGACACTTAACAACTGAGCCACCCAGGTGCCCTGTTATCCTGGTTTTAAAATAATGGCTCAAAATGTGCAAAAACATATTATGGACAGAGATAATACAGCTGCTCTGTGAGGACAAGTGGCTCTAATATGTGACTTCTCTTGTGGACACCAGAGCGCTAAGTGTGCAAAGATGATCCCAGAAGCTTTAACAATGTAGATTCCTCGGTCTCAGCATGAGAGGTTCTGATTAGGTAGATTTAGGTCCAAACCTCAGATCCCACAATTTTATTGATGATACATATCCCACATGCTTTTGACACAGGAAGTTCATAAAAACACTGAGAAACATTGCTTTCAGGAATGAGATCCCATTTTCCTTAGCTTCTTCACATCCTTTAATTCAACTTCTTATTCTTTCTCTGACTGTCACTGACACAACTTCAAGGCCAGTATTAAAATACAGGTCCAGAAGTGTTCTAACAGCCACCCACTACAAGTGGCCAGTAAGCAATTAAAATCTGGGGCTCTAAGTGGAAAATACACAGAGGATTTTAAGGACTTATTACAAATTCTAAAAAGTTAAGTATCTTATTAATAAGTGTTTATTATTGATAAATGTTGAAATGGTAATATTTTAGATATACTGGGTAAAATAAAATATATTAAAATGAATTTCACCTGTTACTAGGAAACTTAATGCCTCATATGTAATGAGGCTTACATTTGTAACTCATATTATATTCCTTTGGATGGCGCTGGTCTAGGAATCTAAGGTAAAGAGGGTTGTTTGCTCTTCAGCCTTGGTGTATAGAAGACAGGCTTAGTGTTCATATGTCTATGGTTCTGCCCAAATAACCAGGATTTCACATTTGGGGACAAAGCTCTTAGGCAAACAAAGTTTGTGTCTTAGCATCCCTCCCTAGAGAGACAACAGTAAGAAACTGGCTGAGACTTAGGGCCCTTGGGTCCTGGCCATCTCCCATCAGAGGCATGACTAAAACCCATTCACATAATTAATATATCACAGAAGGATGGGACAAGTACACTTCATTGTTGGTACCATTTCCAGGAGATAAAAAGGAAAGCTACAGATTCTGCTAGGTATTAAACTGGGTGCAGATTAAGACAATACCCCGACCTGATCTCAGATTAAGAAATAATTTTTTTCAGGGGTGCCTGGCTGGCTAAGTTGGTAGAGCATCCAGCTCTTGATCTCAGGGTTATGAGTTCAAGCCCCACATTGGTTGTAGAGATGATAGATAGATAGATAGATAGATAAATTTTTAAAAAGAAAAAATAATATTTTCAGAAGACACCTATGAAGAGATTTTTAGAAACTGTACAGGCTGATGTTAGAATCATTTGGTGAAGAAAAATTAACAAAACATAGACATAGGAGGGATAAAAATCTTACCATGAAAATGAGCAAATAGACATACAATATCCCATTAGTGGTTTGGGTTGAACAGAACATCTCAAGTTCTATTTACTATCTCATTCATTCAATAGATATGCAAATGCATATTCATCACTTTCAATTCTTAATTCTTTAAAAATGTCTATGTGCTTCAAGATAAATTTTATCCATGTGTTTCTGATCCACTTATATTTAACTAATCCAAATGCCATTTTGTAAGAACTATTTGATGTTCTAAAATACTTTTTTTGAGAGAGAGAGAGAAAGAGAGAGCAAGTGGGGGGGGCGAGAGAGAGAGGGAGAGAAAGAATCTTGTTTTTTTAAATTAAATTTATTTATTTTTTTTAAATAAACATATAATGTATTTTTATCCCCAGGGGTTGAGAGAGAGAGGATCTTAAGCAGACTCCATGCCCTGTGAAGAGCCTGACACAGGGCTTGATCTCATGACCTGAGCCAAAATCAAGAGTTGTCCAGACTCTTTTTTTTTTTTCCCCAATTTATTTATTTTCAGAAAAACAGTATTCATTATTTTTTCACCACACCCAGTGCTCCATGCAAGCCGTGCCCTCTATAATACCCACCACCTGGTACCCCAACCTCCCACCCCCCCGCCACTTCAAACCCCTCAGACTGTTTTTCAGAGTCCATAGTCTCTCATGGTTCACCTCCCCTTCCAATTTACCCAAATTCCCTACTCCTCTCTAACGCCCCTTGTCCTCCATGCTATTTGTTATGCTCCACAAATAAGTGAAACCATATGATAATTGACTCTCTCTGCTTGACTTATTTCACTCAGCATAATCTCTTCCAGTTCCGTCCATGTTGCTACAAAAGTTGGGTATTCATCCTTTCTGATGGAGGCATAATACTCCATAGTGTATATGGACCACATCTTCCTTATCCATTCATCCGTTGAAGGGCATCTTGGTTCTTCACTGACTGAACTACTCAGACACCCCTGATACCTTGGTCTCCATTAATAATCCTGTTTTCTTTCAACATAAGGGTCTTGTGTCTCTACACAAACCTGGATTCAGGTCTAAAGTCAGAACCCACACAGTCCACACACATCAGAGACCTCAGCTAAAGGGAGTTGCCAAATGTGAGCACCAAGTGAAGCTCTATGCCTCAAAACAGTCAGATGAAAAGGAGAGATGCTGAGTTTTATAGTTTTCAGTATCTGATCAAGGAAGCTCAGGAGTTCTTTGGTAGGGACTGGTTTTCTCCGGACAGTAAATTCTTAGAGCTTTCTGTTGAATTGATTTTTACATGAATGACAATATAGACTAAAAGTGGCTTACAGAAGATGTAGAAATGATTTTCTTATAGCCACTTCTAACACTGACCTGCAATAAACACTGAGGGCAGCCTGTTTATTAAATCATAACTCAGTGAAGATATTTCTTTGGGGAGTTTAGCTAATGTGCTCCAGACTCATAACTTTCTAGAGATTTATCTTGACATACAGAGAGAGCTCAGATGGCCTGGAGGAATGGATGGTTAGTATGATTCAAAGACACTCGCTCTCAAGAACTCATTGTTTTTTGTTGATCCTTAGGCAGAACCTGGAGACTGGTCCACATGTTAGAAAGTAAAGCCAGCCATATGCTCTGATGCGCAGGTGTCAGTGCTGAAGTCTGATCAGGAGATAATCATTTCTTCAACTTCAAGGTGGGACTAGCCTGACTTTCCCTGGTTTTAGGCTAAGATTCCCACCTACTTATATAGTCTGGGCCCAACTTACTTGGTCAAACAATTATTTGACTAAGGATCCCACTGAAGCTTGAAATTTCTCACATAAAATAAGGTTGGGACAAATTTGGCTTGTAAACTTTTAAAGGCAGGTATCTTTTCCAATCATAAAATAACCTTCCTATGTTCTTCCTCTGACAGACTATAGTGTACTATCATTTATTTATGTGTCTTTTGCATGGAGACCTCATGGGCTCCAGAAATGGTAGAGAAAAACCAGTCTGCATGGTTCATTGATGGGAAATTATACAAAATAATGTCTTTCCTTTGAAATCATGGCCCAGAAGAAAGGGTAAGCTTTAAGGAGAGCTTTGTAGTTATGGTTAGGTCTTAAAGATTCTGATCCCTGGGTAGTGAGCCTGATACAGGGTATTGGTCATTGGCAACCCTGTGCAGACTCCCCTTCTTGTGCATGGATGTGTTGGCTAAGTTGACGACAGTCCACCAGCAGGCTGCACCCTAGAAGACATCCTCCAACAATGGTAACTATCACCAAGGTTCAGAAGAGAGGTGGCCCTGTCATGTCAGCATGCCACTGCAGAATCTTGAAGTTGGTTCCCTCTCTACCAGGGCCCAGGCTAAGTACTAAATAAGTTGCCAATGCCTAGCATCGGCCAGTGAAGATTTGGGGAGTATATAAATAAATGGATGAATGCCAATGAGCATCAACGCAACAGAAACTCTGGGGCTGGAGCAAGTGACCCCAGCTTAATAACCAAGCTGACGGGAGGTAGGCTGGGACCCCATGACTACAGCAGACAGGGAGTGACAAAATGAAAATGGACTCTGAATTCCCTGCAGTTGAGAACTTTGAGATCCTCATGATTTTAAAGAGAGAGAGATAGAAGATGAGAGGACCACATCAGTGAGTGAAATCTGTGCACAGCTCAGGTTAGAGAAAGGCTGTCCATTGGAGGACTGGAAGAAGCCAGTGGCACTTTTCCACTCTTCTCTTCCCAGCAAGACTCCCAAGGGTTCCCTCCTTGTCCTGTTTGGAGCATTTTCCCCCTTCCACTCTTATCTATAGATGAAGTGAGCAAAGCAAGGCAAGTGAGACAATTTCCCAGGCTAGTGGCTCTCAGAGCTTTAAGAAAATGCCATCCCAGAGATTCAGATTTAATTGGTTCAGAGGCATTGGCAGTTCTAAAAAGCCCCGGTAGGTTATTTCACAATGCAACTGGGGTTAAGAGCCAACATCCTGGTCACACATTAGGCCCTCCCTTTCCTGAGACATGTATACGCTCCTTCATGTGAATAATCTGGGCGCACATGAGCTGGGATTTCCCTCCTGAGAGGGAAATCTGAAGGCTGACATTCTCCGTTACACTATTCACTTCCAAACATGACACAAGATTGCTGATCCAGAATGACTGAGGTCTGACTTACTTGCCGCTAAGGATTTGTCTGGGGTTTACATAGCATAGCTTCCAAAGAACACTATGATTTTACAATGATGTTCTCAAGCAATATTTTTACACAGTTGTAAATTATGCTTTAAACTAGTTATCATAAACTAGTTGCATTTGAAGATTGCAAAGATACAAATTGAAAGTTGCCTGTGTCCCTGAGTCCCTCTTTGGAAGAGAACTGTCCACCAATGAAGAATACTTGGTTTAAAATTTATCTGATCAAGAGAGAAATTCTCATGAGTAGTCACTATTAGTTGGGGGTTTATCCATTATAGCAAGTTATCATATCCCTACATCGAGTTCTTCTCTGGTCATCTGCTTGGTTTCTCCAAGTCCCTGAGGATAAGTAACCTGCACTGCTCTTATTAGTGATCTTCTCCTCCTGGATCCCTTCCCTGATCCCCATCTGAGAGGCCTGTGCCCTGACATCTCCTGTCTCCATGCTAAGCCCCCATCTGGCCTGTGGAGGATGTCTTGCTTTTGGATTTCCTCATCACTAGACTGAGCTGCCCTGGCACACAGAGACCTCAGTGCTTCTCTGCCTTCTAAGCAGACTTCCTGTCCCACCTCACTACCTATAAACCTGACTTCTCCCGTCAGTTTGTGTCCCTTCACTCTCTTGGTCTATCTATGTCTTGGCTCTGACTCCTCCCAGTCTGCTTCCTTTGACCACTGATAGATTCCTCCTGCCCAAGCTCTAGGTCAGTGGCTCTCAAAGTGTGGCTGCTGGACCCATAGCATCAGAATCACCTTGGAACTTGGTGGAAATTCAAATCCTGAGGCCCCAACCTCTCTCCACATTTACCAATTCTCTTGTCTAAGCCATCCTCAAAGGGTGGAGAAACTGTTGTCTCTGTTTGGGCCATAATGATCCCTGACAACTACTGATCTCTTTACTGTCTCCATAGTTTTGCCTTTTCCACAATGACCTAAAGTTGGAATGATACTCTATGTAGACTTTTCAGAAGGCCTTCTCTCACTTAGTAATATGCATTTAATATGCATTTCTTTTTATAGATTGATAGTTCATCTCCTTTTAGCACTAATAATCTGTTGTTTGATTGTATGTACAGCAGTTCGTTTGTCCATTTACTTACTAAAGGACATCTTGATTGCTTTTAAGTTTTAGCAATTATGAATGACACTGCTATAAATGGTTTTGTGGCCTTCATAAATGATTCTTAATTATTTTTGATGCAATACACATAGAAGTTTGCATTCATAATGGGCTATGAGCCAGGGCATAAATTTCCACTATAAGTAAGGAACCCCAGAGTAACAATGGCTTCTGAGGAAGAATATCCCTCCATCATGACCTAGAGCTCTACATCTAATTCTAAAGATCAGGGCTAGAATAAAGTACCATGGCCATCACTAACCCAGAGTCAATCTCTCGTTACCCTCTCCCATTCTGAAGTGTGTTTTCTGCTCTAAGGTCAGCTCATGATAAGGTAGAGAACCAACCACTGCATCCATAGTGTAGACAACAGGAAGAAGGAATCCAAAGTAAGACACAAGGGTTCCTTCCCATTTAAGTCAGCTCCCTTTAAGTAAATTTTCTAGAAGTCCTAGACACTATTTCCCTTCTATTTCATTAGCCAGAAGTTAGCCACAAGGCCATACTTAGCTGGAAAAAAGGCTGGGCATATTGCTACCCCAAATAAAACAGAAGTTTTGCCTGAAGGAGAGAGGAGATTGGAGGAGGGCAGCTAGGTCTGTTTCAGTGAGGCTTATATTGGCATACCTGCTTTTAATGCATTTTGCTTAACTGTACTTTGTAGATATTGTATTTTTATAAATTGAAGGTTTGTGGCAACCCTGCCTTGAGCAAGTCTATCGGTACCATTTTTACACTAGCATCTGCTCACTTCATGTCTCAGTATCCCATTTTGGTAATTCCCTCAATATTTCAAACTTTTTTTTATTACTATTACTATGATACTTGTTATGGTGATCTGTGATTTTACTATTGTAATTGTAATGAGGTAGCATGAGTCCCATCAATAAAAGATGGTGAACTTAATAAGTGTTGTGTGTATTCTGAGTGCTCTACCAACTGGCCATTTCCCCATCTCTTTCCCTCTTCTTGGACCTCCCTATTCCCTAAGATACAACAATATTGAAATTGGGCCAGTTGATAACCCTACAATGGCCCCTAAGTGTTCAAGTGAAAGGAACAGTCACACATCTCTCACATTAAATCAAAAGCTAGAGATGATTAGACTTAATGAGGAAAGCATGTCAAAAGCCAAGACAAGCTGAAAGCCAGGCCTCTGGCATCAAACAGTCAAGCTGTGAAGGAAGAGCTCTTGAAGGAAATGAAAATTGTTCCTCCAATGAACACAGAAATCTTAAAGTATAACAGTCTTATTGCTGATTAGGAGAAAGTTTTAATGGTTTGGATAGAAAATCCATTCCCTTAATCCAAAGCTTAATCCAGAGCAAGGGCCTCACTCTCTTCAATTCTGTAAAGGCTGAGAAAGGTGAGGAAACTGCAGAAGAGAAGACTGAAGCTAGCAGAAGGTGGTTCATGAGGTTTAAGGAAAGATACCAACTCCATAACATACAAGAACAAGGTGAAGGAGCAAATGCTGATGTAGAAGCTACAGCAAGTTCTCCAGAAAATCGAGCTCAGATCATTCATCACAGTGGCTACATTAGACAACAGATTTTCAAATTTTCCATTTTCAACAGCTTTCTATTAGAAAATGTCATCTAGGACTTTCAAAGCTTAGAGAGGAGAAGTCAAAGCCTAGCTTTAGTGATTCAAAGGACTTCTGTTAGGGGCTAATGCAGGTAGTGACTTTAAGTTGATGTCAATGAAAATCCTGGGGCCCTTAAGAATTATGTTAAATTTACTCCACCTATGCTTTACAAATGAGACAACAAGCCTAGATGATAGCATATCTGTTTATAATATGGTTTACTGAATATTTTAAGCCCACTCCTGAGACCTACTGTTCAAGCAAAAAGATTCCTTTCAAAATATGCCTGCTTGTTCACAATGCACCTGGTCACCCGAGAGTTTTCATGGAGATGTACATCAAAATGCATGTTGTTTTCACGACTACTAACACCACATCCATTCTGTAGCCCACAGATCAAATTTAAACTTTCCAGTCTTATTTTTTAAGAACGACATCTCATAAGGCTACAGCTGCCATAGAAAGTGATTCCTCTAATGGATCTGGGCAGTCAATTGACAATCTTCTGGAACGGATTCACCGTTCTAGATGCCATTCAGAACATTTGCAATTAATGGGAAGAGGTCAAAATAGCAACATGCACAGGAATTTGGAAGAAGTTGATTCCAGCCCTCATGGAGGACTTTCAAAGGTTCAAGACTTCAGTGGAGGAAATAACTGCAGATGTGGTTGAAATGAGAAGAGAACTAGAATTTTAAGTGGAGCCTGAAGATGGGACTGAATAGCAATTTCATGGTCAAATATGAATGGAAAAGGAGGTGGTTCTTTTGGATGAGCAAAGAAATGGTTTCTTGAGATGAAAACTACTTTTGTTGACAATGCTGTGAAGATGTTGAAATGACAACAAGGGATTTAGAATATTACATAAACTTAGTTGATAAAGCAAGGGCAGGAGGCTTTGAGAGGACTGACTACATTTTTTAAAGAATTTCTACTTTGGGTATAATACTATCAAACAGCATCATATACTATAGAGAAACCATTCATGCAAGGAAGAGTCTGTTGATATAGCAAACTTATTTGTCTTATTTAAGAAATTGCCACAGTCACTCCAGCCTTTAGCAACCACCACTCTAATTAGTCAGCAGCCATCAACATGGAGGCCAGACCCCCCACCAGCAAAAAGAATACAAGTTGCAGGGGCACCTAGGTGGCTCAGTGGGTTAAAGCCTCTGCTTTCCGCTCAGGTCATAATCCCAGGATTCTGGGATCAAGGCCCACCTCCCCCCTTTCTCATTGGGCTCTCTGCTCAGCGGGGAGCCTGCTTCACTTCCTCTCTCTGCCTGCCTCTCTACTTGTGATCTCTGTGTGTCAAATAAATAAATAAAAATCTTTTTTTAAAAAAAAGTACAAGTTGCTGAAAGTTCAGGTGATGATTAGTAATTTTTAGCAATAACATATTTCTTTACAAGACCAGTGCTCTAACCCCTGAGCTACAGGGCCTCATAACATATTTCTTTAAATATACACATTGGGGTGTTTTAGCCATAATGCCATTGTACCCTTCACAGATGACATTAAGTACAAACATAACTTTCATATGAACTGAGAAACCAACAAATTCACTTGACTCACTTTATTGTAATATTTGCTTTATTGCAGTGGTCTAGAACCAAGCCCATAGTATCTCCCAGGTATGTATGTGTGTGTGTGTATATATATATATATATATATATATATATATATATATATATGCATATAAAAATACCAGAGTACCAATGCCAACTCTTTTTTTTTTTCTTTTCTCTTCCCCTCAGATAAGTAGACAAATCTGAGAGGGACATTATTACAGGGCTAAACTTGACTCTGCTTTAGCTGACAGTTTAAAAATAAACCAGATGCAAAGTTGAGGGCTTTGTACTATTTTGTGGATGTACCTCAAAACTCACTGAACTTACCAAGGTATTGTGACATTAAGACTGAGAACACTGCTTAATATAAAGTAGGTGGCTGTGTCTTTGAAAAGACTGGTATGTGAGAAAAAACTGACAGGCTCCATTTTATGGCCAGATATGTATCTTTTATTAAAAAAAAAAAAGAAGAAGAAGAAGAAATGATAAGTAAAAAAATAATTTAGAGGCTTCTTCTAGGAATGTCAGCACTATGGTTGTGGTGGTTGTAATGGAGAATTCCTAGCTAAATACACTTGGTTTTGGAGGCTCTCCCAGGTATGGAATGGCACCAGCGATGGCCATCAGTTACTTCAGGAACCCACAGCAGACCATACCTCCTGGAATTGATGCCTTTGAGTCATCCCCTCCCTTGATTCTGGGCTGTCCTATGACCACTTTAACCAGAAGTGAAACTGTGCCAGTGCCCTAATTTTAAAAGGCCTGAAAGTTTCTATTTTTGCTTCTTGAATATCCGCAACTGCCAAGTAAGCTGTCTGGCTACACTGCTGGATGAACCATGTGGGGAGATTCAAGATAGAAGCCACACAGAGAAGGAAAAGACCTGTGCTACACAAAGAGGGACAGTGAGTCCAGAAGTCCCAGCTTCCAGCTAAGTCCAGACTTTGGCCTCCCTGCCAGCTGACTGCAACTGCATCATGACCACTAGCAAACCCATATCAAAAAATTATGAGGAATGAAATAATTATTGTTTTAAGCCACTACATTTTGGGGCTGTTTGTCCATAGAAGTGAGCAAACATCATCACTTTCCCAAACACTCTACGGACTTGAGCTGGAACCCTGGCCAATATGGCTACCCCAGCTTGTGCCCAACTGTCATGGCTGCCGAAATAGCCCTCGGTGGCCTCGGCTACCCCAGCCAAGGGAGTCAGTGTCCTCTAGACTCCTCCAACCTCCCATCAGGATGACCCCCTAACTCCATAGCCCTGAAATCCTCCCTCTTCCAGGTCCCTCCTCCTGACTCAGGCCAACTGGAAGCATTTCTGACAGGAGCATCCCTTCCCTTCCTCCTCATCTGGTCTCCCAGCAGGAATTCATGCCACTTCATCTTTGGAACCTCATCAGAAGAGCTCATGCAGTGTGTGGTGTGCATGCGTGTATCAGGGGAGCCTTAACTGCAAATGGATCAAGTCTTATTCTAGAACTGTGGCCAGAAAAATGAGTTCCTGGCATCTCCAGTTGGAATCTGGAACAGATTTTCCCATAAAAAGCAATATTACAGGTGATTTTAGGTTCTGTGGTACTATTAGAACTAAAGTTCTGCTACACTGCTGGTTAAATGGATGTTTAGGAGCTGCTCTGGGAACATAATTACCTTTTATAACATTGTCCTAATGAGAAACAAGATCCAAATAACTGCCTTAAGAATGAACCTTTGGAAGGAACCTGACTGTAAGTTGGAAACTATCTTTCTCTATTGAGCACCATTTATATAGTAGATACTGTGGGGTAAGTAGAAGGAAAAAATAATATTATGACCTCTTCCCCAAATGTTGCAGTTTCTTTGGGAGGCCTAACTATGAGAAAAAACATCAAGCAAAATGGCCTATAAGCAATTCTAAACTTGTGTGAGACGGACCAGTCAGTGACTCTCAAGCCTGCTACAGTTATCTTAGTGGTTGTTTACTTGCATCCGCTTCCAGATGCCTGTTTCGAGAGGGCTTGTGGACACCTACTGTTCAAAAGAGCACAGGAACTATTCCCTGTTAACAGGAAAGGAGTACATAGGAGGCACCTGTATTCAGGTGGCTATTTAGTAATGACAATAGGAGGGTTCTGGAGCTTGGGAATCAACTCTAGGAGTGCCACAGCCTGATGCCTGGACAGAAACCCAGGGGGTCCTTACCACTGGCCTCATAAAGGGCCACCAAAGAGGCCCACCACTGTGCTTCTCAACATGCGGTCTGGGAATACATTTATTAGGATCATATAGTGGGGCCACTTCCTAAAAATGCTGAATCTTTGACCACAACCCAGATCTCAGAGTGAGGCTTGGGAAGCTACACTATATATTTTTTTAATTTTATTTATTTATTTGTCAGAGAGAGAGAGAGGGATAGAGAGTGAGCACAGGCAGACAGAATGGCAGGCAGAGGCAGAGGGAGAAGCAGGCTCCCCGCTGAGCAAGGAGCCCGATGTGGGACTCGATCCCAGCACGCTGGGATCATAATCCGAGCCGAAGGCAGCTGCTTAACCAACTGAGCCACCCAGGCTCCCCAGATGACTGTTATATGATGCCAGTTTGAAATCACTATTTTAAATAAAGCCACCCTAGAGATGCAAGAGCCCCACCAAGATCCTCAGGAGTATTTTCCCCTGGAAACCTAGGCAGGGGGATCTAGATGTAGGTCTTAGTCCCTTACATGCTCCACTTTGGTAACCTTGCAGATGCCAGCCAAGTTCCTAGAGGAAAACAAACATTTTGCCCAATTGCTGGGCATGGAATTGGGGGGGGGGGCTTTTGCACACTCTCCCAGCACTTTTTGGCTCTCCTTCCATTCCTGGCAAAGCACTGTGCATACACTGCAAACACTTCTAAGGCATCTGGACTGAAACCCAGCATCTGCTGTAAGAAAAATGAGATTTTCAAGTAGGGCCTCTTTGGAAGTAAGGTGCCAAGTGAGATAGGGCCTCCCAGGTAGACTCCATCACATTTCCCCGGGACTAGAGAATGTGCTTTGAATAATACTCTATGGCTCCTACAAGAATATGTTGTACTCCTTGCTTGGGTCTCTTGCCATCAAGACCATCCTGCTTCCCTGCAGGACATTTGGGCTCCTTACCATCAATCTGCAAATTACTCAAATGCAAATACTGTAGCATACTGGGCATTGCACTGGTTTTTCATTATTCAGAGTAAAATAATTTTAGGATTGATTTTGAGAGGGGTACCTGGTTGGCTCAGTTGATTTCAGTGTTTGCCCTGGGCTTGGGTCATGATCCCAGGGTCCTGGGTTCGAGTCCCACATCAGGTTCCCTGCTCTGCAGGAAATCTGCTTCTCCCTCTCCCTCTGCTTCTCTTCCTTGCTTGTGCTTTCTCTCACTCTATCTAAATAAAATCTTATACCCACCTCTGCAACCATATAAGCACCCACACATTTTGTGTCTTTTGCCTCTGGGAAGGGACACTGCTGCCCAAGCAGGGACAACAAAGGTGCCAAACTCTTGGCTTCTCCCTTTCAGAAACTGATGCCCAGGGCATAAACAGAGGATTTGGTCAATATGGAATTCAAGTTACTTCCCATTCCTTCTGGCACCACTCCTTACCCCCATGCTAGGAAAAGTTGTCCAGACTGAAGCAAGAAAGATCCAGTGTATCTGGACCACTGCAAGTGTCCCTTCCCCACCACTGGTCAAATCCCAACTGAGTTTGAGAATCTTAGTGAACATGGGCATGGTGAGGCCCAGGGAACACAAAGCAAATAATGAAGGGCCTTAAGTAGCCCCACCATCTTCTTAGGTCTCCAAATATTGTGGGAGAACAGTCAAATATGTCCAGGGGCTGGAAAGGGTTAAGAAGCAAACTGTTTGGAATGGGTCTCAGGGATTTGCACGGGACAGCACATATCACAGAGAATGTCAACCTGAAAAGATGACAGACTCACTTCTCCTTCCCTCAGCGCCATAGAACTGTGACCACCTGGGATTTGGACACAACCCTGGGAAGGGGAACAGGAAACCTGAACCGACTGAAATTTGGGTTTTGTCACTCACTGTAATGAGGGCTCAAAATAGAAATGAAGCTAAGGTAGGTAGGTTCAAAAAGGTTGAACAACTTTCTCCCCTGCCTACCTTTCTGTGCAAAATGACAGCTTTAGAAAGTTTCCGAAAGCCCACAGGTGATGGTTGACAAGTAATTAAAGCCAAAGTACTGAGGGCCTGAGGTCCTCAAGGGCCCCTAAGGGGCAGAACCCTAAGCGGCCCATTCAGTTGTTAGAAAAGGAGCCAGGACTGTGCCCTTCAGACTTTGGAGGATTTGACGAATTTGCTGAACAACTCTGGATGAAGTAAATAACTCTTCTAAACCTTCTCCCCATCAGAAAGGGACTCACAGAACCTGGCTAATGTGAATATGGAATGGCCTTGTCCTACACAAAGTGTGTTTTCATCATGAACTGCAAAATGGCATGAAAGGGCTTTGGAAGTAGAAAACAGTAGAAATATGCTGTCAAGTGACTTACTGGAGCCTGATGTGGTAAGCTTAGGATTCCAAAGCTATTCACCAATTAAAGCCTAGGATTTGCTATTTCCTATTAAAATCCAATTGAAATTCACCTACTTCTGACCTCCTTTACCTGGGTCACTCCTTCCAGCATCCTGAACCTCCCTCTTCACACCCACCCTCATGCCGCACAACACAGATACCTAAGATCTCCCCTTTGCCCAAGTCTATCCTATCCCTCCCCTGTAGAGGATATGACTGTCAGGCACAACATTCTCCTACCGCTGTCTATCTAGGGAACATGTTCAAAAGCCCCTTTCAAGCCATTATTGGGCCAGTGACCTTCCTTTCTTCCCACCCTGGGGCAATTCAGAGCCCATTTTTGCTTCCAATGATCAGAATTTTGCCACAGTGGCATTCTGATGTTTCTTCCCTCTTCTGTGTATAACTCTGTGTATGTGTGTGTGGTTGAGTGCACTGGTTTCAAATTTTTCTGAAAGATTTCTTTGGAAAAAAACCAAAAAATAAAAAACCACGTTGATCCTGGCTAAGTCTATCAAAACTGATCGGCCTCAGCAGGCCCTTTGTATTATTTCCCCTTGATCCTTTCACTCTCCTGCTCTCTGAGATGGCACACAACTCCACCATCCTTCCCCTCGGTTGATGAGCTTGCTTCCAAAGTGACCAAGCACAGGGAAACAAGCAGAACAGAACTCCGGTGACTCTTAACCACCACATCCATCCACCTCCTTCTGTCCTTCCGGCTCACATAACCCTCCCTCCCACTGGTCACTCTGGAGGACACCTGCATGCTCTGGGTAAGCTGACCCTTTACTGAGCACTTTATCTCATTTTCCCAACCTCCTCAAGAGACACTGCTCCTCCAAACTCTATCTCCTGCCTCTGTGCCGGATTGGTTCCAACACCATAAAAATATAGTATTACATCTTCCTGGCTTAAAAAGAAAAAAAAAAAAAAGCCATTAACCTCCCTCTCCCCCCTAGATAGTGTTCCCTTTTTTCCTTTGAAGGGAAACTCCTCCTGAGATCTAATTTTGCCATCGTTCCACCCTCACCCCCCTTA
This sequence comes from Neogale vison, assembly GCF_020171115.1. Classification (NCBI taxonomy): domain Eukaryota; kingdom Metazoa; phylum Chordata; class Mammalia; order Carnivora; family Mustelidae; genus Neogale; species Neogale vison. The sequence goes on from NC_058091.1 coordinate 216,481,888, forward strand.
ACACCGTACAGTCACCCAGTCAGGCTTGTTTCTACCCACAGTTCCATCAAAACTACTTCACCCGCAGACAAGACAAATGACCTCATGTGGTTCAGTCTACTGGACAGCGTTCAGGAGCACGGACACCACAGGTTACTCTCTTTTGCACACAACACATTATTAGCCTGGTTTCCAATATGTCGCAGGCTCTGGTGTTCCTCCTCCTTTCTGGTTGGTTGTGATCAGACTTCTCCTATCTCTGTAACTGCTAAACCACTGTTTTTCAACATTTAGCAGGCAAAAGAATCACCTGGGAGGCTTGTTAAAAAAACAGAAAACAGGGGCCCCTGGGTGGCTCAGTCTTTAAGCATCTGCCTTCAGCTCAGGTCATGATCCCAGCATCCGGGATTGAGCCCCATTATCGGGCTCCCAGCTCAGTGGGAAGCCTGCTTGTCCCTCTCCCACTCTCCCACGGTTGTGTTCCCTCTTTCTCTATCCCTCTCTCCATCGTAAATAAATAAAATTTAAAAAGCAAAAAAACAAAAAACCTCACTATGAAGGACTCCCCCGACCCCGGCCCCAAGTTTCTGATTCAGTGGGTATGGGCTGACCCAAGAATCTGTAGATCTATTAAGTTCTTAGGTGATGTTGATGTTGATCTGTGGGTCACATTTTGAGGGGCAGTGCCTGAATTTTTCAATTATTATTCACTTCAGTGATGATATTATGCACTTTCAGTTTCAATATTTTTACATGTTAAAAACTACTAAGTTTATATCTCCAGGCAGGTCCTCTGCCCTGACACCAGAGTCACATATCCAGCTGCCTAATTTACCTCCTGAATGGGATGGCTAATAAGCAACTCAGCGTGAATGCATTCAACTTAAGCTCTTCTGAGTCCCTCCCAGACCCAGCCCCTTCCACGGTTCTCTCCTTAGTCAGTGGTACTTTAGCCTTCTCATTGCTGAAATAAAAGACCCGGGAATCATTCAGGATTTCTCTTTACTTTTATACTCCACCTCAATCGTTCAAATAACCATATTTTTTTTTTTAAAGATTTTATTTATTTATTTGAGAGAGACAGTGAGAGAGAGCATGAGCGAGGAGAAGGTCAGAGAGCGAAGCAGACTCCCCATGGAGCTGGGAGCCTGATGTGGGACTCGATCCCGGGACTCCAGGATCACGCCCTGAGCCGAAGGCAGTCGTCCAACCAACTGCGCCACCCAGGCGTCCCGTTCAAATAACCATATTGACTTTACATAAACATATCTGGAGTTCCATCAGTTCTTACCGTCTCTAATGCTGCCACCTTGGCCCAAGCAAGCATGATTTCTTTATTGGGTTATTATAATAATTTCCTTTTTTTCTTACAAACATTATTCATTTAATCTGAAAACCACCACATGAAGCTGATTATTATAATAATTTCTTAAGTGGTCTTTCCCCCTACCACATTCTTTACAATCTTTTTTTTTTTTTCCTTGAGGGAGAGAGAGTACACCCATGCAAGTGGCCGGGGTGGGGGTGGGGGGCGGTGCTGGAGGGGCAGAGAGAGGGAGAGAGCATGTTAAGCAGGCTCCAAGCTCAGCTTGGAGCCTGACATGGGGCTCAATCTGAGGACCCTGAGATCATGACCTGAGCTGAGATGAAGAGTCAGATGCTTAACAAACTGAGCCACTGAGGCGCCCCTACAATCTGTTCTTAATAAAGCAATTAGAATGATCTGGCTGGCCCCGAACACTTTGTCTCCAGTAAAGCATCCAGTGGTGCTTCTGAGGTGAGGGGAGACGCTTTCTGGTGCCACCACTGCAGGAAACATTTCTGTGGCCTGGCTTAAGCTTTTGAAGCTTCATTTGCATATAATGGGTTTTGGTTTTATTTTTTGTTGTTGTTGTTTTCTTAAATATATAACAAATGACTGTTAAATGAATAATGTATTGGGTATAAATAACAAATTCTGTTGTGAAAGGAGAAGCAAAGCCTAGTTCCTATGTCATAGTGGTTGTGCTTAGAAATACTTTAGGTTAGTCTTTAAGTGAAACCTCTTTACTATCATAGAATTTAAACTTGGGCCTAGTAGTTAAGAAAGTGTGCTCTAAAGACAGACTGGAGGGTTCATATCTTTGCTCTCTGTAGAGAGCAAAATGGACTTTCTCATGCCAAGCAAGGTCCTATGTTAAGCAATGATCCAAGCAGTTAAGGTACTGCCACTAGGAGATCTCACCGGGACCAAGCTGACCCCCCCAGAACTGATTGTGAGCCGAACCAAAGGAGGTCTGCTGAGGCTGAAAACTGATGAAATCCCTTTAAAAGGGAAGGATTTGGGCAGCAAACTGTCAAACTTGTCAAATCCTTTTTTAAATGGCCCGACATCAAGGGTTTGGGCCATTTAAAAAAGGCAACTGCCGCTGAAGGTTCTGCCCGATGGATCTCCAAACAGAACCAAAGCCTTCCCTGCTTGAACGTCAGAAGCAGTAAGTGCTGAGAGGTGACCAGACCAGACCCAGGACTTGTCTCAACTGTGCACCCACATACTGACTTCGCGTTTGGTTCCTTCCCTTACTGAGCCTTTCTGTTATCTTGTGTGTTGTGTGATTTGTCTTCTGTCCTGCTCTGTGTGTAGTGTAAGAAGCCAAATTTAATCACAAGGCGAAATGTCATGAGTTCAGAATCCTGGACCGCTTTATAATTGTGATTTAACTTGGCTGTATGATTGAATAAAGCTGACGTTGTAGAAAGACACAACTCCTGTGTGTGCCCTCGGAGCTGAGCTCATGACACTCTCCCGTTACCTTGGTTGAGTGACTCTAAGCTAGTTTCCTCATCTGGTTGTAAGGTTGTGAAGTTATATAAAGGACATAAAGCAGTACCTGGCCCATAACTGGCCATACTCAGTTACAGTTATGATACTTTTTAGCTCATGATACTAAGACAGGGAAACTAAAGGGACCTCATGAAAAATCGCTTTTGCTCCTTTTCCTGCATCGTTTCTTCTGAGGACCTGCACCCTCACCTTACCCACACCTTATAGAACAGATATTGTCTGCCCACCTAATGAAGGTCAAGGAGTTAATGATTTCTTTGGAATCTCCCAATGCAATTGACAACATCTAAGGAATGATGATGGGCGGAGTCATGATGAACATTTTCCAGGACTACTGTCTCATCAAGACCCCTGGTTCCTGGGCGTAAGTCATCTATGGAGAAGACCTAAACACTCTTTGTTCCTGGCTGCCTGAGAAGACACACAGATTGAACCACAATCCTCATTAAAAACACCAGACCCCAAACAAGGATAAGGCTCACTCTTCTTTCCTTTCTGAGTTTTTCAGATGCTCTGTCTGGATCTGCACTCTCTTTAGGTCTTCACTCAACTCTGCTCTGACTTCCTCTCAACTTGTGTTTGATTTCTAACCTGCATGGAGCCAAGAACCCTCTTGGCTGGTCCCGTGGGACCCACTCTGGTCCTCAGACCCAGCCACTCTGCATCAACACTGCAGAATGACTTGTTCTCCATTTTACTCTCACCGATTTGCAGACCAGATTTTTTTGGCCTCCCTTAGTCATAAGGGAGCATTGTAGTTGAATTTAGCTATGGAAATGTTAACTCTCTAAAAAGAGGGAGCTTGCAGGCCAAAAAATTATTTTTAAATGAATTACTGGGTAGGAAAACAACAGGCTTCCCTCTCATTTGATACTTTCCTATGCATTTTCAAAGGGAGATGCTTGGTGTTTCACACATTTTCTTCTCTAACAGTTCCTTTTATGGCAGTCTAATTTCTCAGTGTGGAAGACCACCCCTCTGTCTGAGTGATAGCCTTCACTTTATATCCTAGGCCAAATGTTCAAGAAGCTTATGCAAACATACCCAGCAGACTCATCACAATCTGTGTGAATCTGTATGCACAGAAAGGAAGAACTGGCTTTCACAATGGGTGCTACTGCTTAAGTGATGCATGTGAGAGCATGAGAACTCAGGGCCAGGGAAAGCCTGACTCCTTCAAGGAACCCGGCCTTCAGAGTCTGGGGGCTTTGATGATACATGGCTAGCACCTCACCTGGGCTCACTTTGTTTCCAGCAAAAGTCTGATTGACACTTAGTGCCAACATGGTTACCAAAGCATGTGTCTGTTAGACATTCTAGACATTCTACAGTAGTTCAAACTTACTTTGGCCAGCAATGCCAAATGATGCTGCAGATACGAACAGGAAGACACCAAAAAGACTTTGCTCAGTCTCATGATTACTAAATCTTTATCTCATCACTGTTTTCTCAAGTGTAGAGGTTGCACTGAACTGCACTGAACTGAACTGAACTGAATGTTCCATTTTTCGACTTGGTGATATCCAGGTGCAGCATATAAAATTCGAGCTCCACATGCAGATTAAGGAAGATGTTGAGACCCTCTCTGGAGATCTGTTGATGGAGGCAGGAAGCTTGTTACTTGTGCTGCTTGCTTTCCACACCCTTCATCGGAAAAGCATGGGGGAGAAGGAAGGAGAGGAGGCAAGAAGAAAGATTGGCTCCATCTGTGCCATCTAAGCACAAGGAGAATTTGCTTTTGGGGAGATTCTGTGAAACGGGACCAAAGCTAAGTTAATGGGTAGTGCTGCCTTCCCTCAGAAAAGATAAATTCAGCATGCTTTGAGCTTCTATTTACTAAGCATTTAACAAAATGTAACGTTGATAATCAAATCTCTTAGCAAACTAAGAATAGGAGAAACTGCTTCAATCCAAAAAAGCATTACCAAAAAAAAAAAAAAAATCTAGAGTTAACATTATATTTAAGAATGACATTGAATGCTTCCCTTGAAGATCCAGACCAAAGTAAAGATGTTCATCTTCATGAATTCTATTCAAAATCGTACTTCAGATCCCAGTCAACACACACAAAAAATATATATATATATAAGACACATGGGTCAGAAAGGAAAATGTAAAACTCCCTTTCTTTGCAGATCACATCATTGTGTATATAGAAAATCCCAGGTTATCTATGAAACACCCACTAGAAACTAATTAGTGAATTTAGCAGATTGCAGAAGATCGAAATGCAAGAATCAATGGTATTTCTACATCACAGTAAGAAACAAAATAAAATTTCATTTCAATCGCATCAAAAAATTAAATACTCACATAAAATTTAGCAAAAGACACGCAATATCTTTACGCTGAAAACTATGAAATGTTGCTACAGAAATTAAAGAAGGCCTAAAGAAGTAGAGAGGTTTAATATTTTCATGGATTGAAGGACTCAGTGATTTGAGAACAACTGTCCTCATATTATTCTGTAGATTCAATGCAATTCAAATCAAAATCCCACAAGACTTTTTATATAAATGGAAACGTCTTTTTAAAATCTATATGTAAGTACAAAAGACCTAGAATAGCCAAAGAAATCTTAAAGTAGAAAAACCAGATTGAAAGACCTGCACTGCATGATTTCTAGACTTGCACTAAGTCTACAATAACCAAGATAGTCTGGTGCTGGCCTCAGGGTAACAACAGATTAATAGAACAGATTAATAGATTAATCTGTTAATCTATTAACAGATTAATAGAACAGAATAAAAAATTTAGAATTAAGTCTCCATGTGTATATACGATTTTTACAAAGTTGCCAAAGCAAGTGTATGGGGAGCCTATGTTTGCAATGATGGAAAGCCCTCAGCAGACATGTCCTGGGAACATGGAGCTCAAACTTGCAGCACTGAGTAGAATATGTGGAATTGTGATCTTCAACCAGGGCCTTTCTCCCGCGTTCCTCTTTGCTGGTTGTCCCAGGGGTCTGGATCTGCATGTCAAATGCTCACCAAATCTCTTTCTTTGACTGCTCACGTTACCCCTGCCCCAGTCAAGCAGAGCAGTTTTGGTGCCTTCTTTTTCCAGCCGCAGGTACAGGTAGTCCCCAGGTCACCCCTTTCTCCTTCACAAATACCTCTGCCCTCTGTCTAATTGGACACAAGGAAAAAGCTCTGAAAACTGAGCTGTCTTTTCATTCAAGTGTTATCACTGCCTTGCAGCATTTCCTCTCTTCAGTGAAAATCCCTTATCACCCTTCAGCAGTATTTCCCTGTTATATGTACTTATGTACTCAAAGGGCACAAATGTGGGAGGTACGAGGTGAAGAATGGGAAAGTATTTCAACTGACCCTTTCAATTGAAGCTTCACGTTTACTGATGGTTCCAGGGTTCAAATGTGGAAGCAAAGCTTGTCCCATCTCACCCAGCTCAGTGTGCTGCTGTAAAGTAGCTGAGCCATCAGCCTCCTCATTCTCAAAAGCTCAGACACAGTGGGTGGGAGGCCCCTTTCCTGCCCTTCCATGTAGGGTAGGCCCAGATAAAAGTCACTGCCCTACTACATTATGCGTATTTGTCATTGACAGCTTAGTTGTTTTGCAGAAAAGTAGTAGATCCTTTCTCTTCCAAAGCCCCTGTAAAAAGTCGCATATCTTGTACTAACAAGACGGCTTATGAATTCAAAAGCTACCCAGGGGTTTTCTGCATCCCTCCTGACCAAAGCAGTGAATGCCTCTCAGCAACTTAGTTGCTGAGGGGAAAAAATAGTTTCCCCAATCCCTTCCACTCCCCTCCCCTTACCATAATTAAAACCTCAAATTCTCAGATTGTAGGATTAAACTGCCTATTTTCTGGGCAACTGAAGTGATTGTTTTTAATTATTCACAGGTAAATGGTTAAGAGAAATAGAATGTCATATCTGGTTTCAAAAATATTTTCAAGGAGTTTTGGTTTTTGCCTCTGTCCCTGAGAGCGTGTGAGCTTCACTACTTTTGACTTTTTAGATGTTTGCTCTCTTCTGAGTCCTTAGATTGCTTTTTAGCTCCTGTCTGAAATCAACAGTATCTCCTTGAAAACAACAACCATCAGTCAAGTTTCTTCCACGGGTGTGGGATTGCCCAGGGGGCCCAAAAACCAGAGAGCAGTTCTCTCAAAAATAAAGCACATCCAGAGTTTCCTGGTTGGAATCCTTCTATGGAAATTCTGGCTCCACTCTCTCTACATGTGTTGGAGGACAATTTATGGCAGTCAGTAAAGCAGCCAGAGAAAGATTCAGGTTTTCTCTCTCCCGTTCACATAGCATGATCACTTGGATTAATTGAAGACTATTTTTTTTTTCCATTTGGCCAAACTTGAACACATGGAAAAACCAAACAAATCTGGGGGGCCGGGGGAACAGTGACCAAGTCAGCAAAGAAAAACAGCCTTCAGGTGGCAGGTTGGCAGGCGGCCCTGTGCCGGGTGCCAAATCTGGAGGCACTGACCAGGTGGCAGCTGCTGGGCTGTTTCTTAAACTGGGACGAGCTAAAGAGTAAGGTTTTGTCTTAGACTGTGATTTTTCTTGTCTCAGCTGCAGTGCAGGCATCGCTGGGGTAGGGCTGGAAGGTGGCTTTTGGTTTGTTAATGTGTGTACATTACGATTCCATTTGAGAATGAATGCTCAGTACCAAACCCACTCAGAACACACCAGCAGAACCAGTTGCAGTACGTCCTACAAGCTCTTTTGAATCTTGAGCAAAACTTCATAGGACCCTTTATATAATGTATCACTGTCCTTTTCCACCAGGCAAGAGAGGGAAATGGTTCTCTCAGAAAGTCTATTTATCTGAATCAAATAAAATGGCATTTATCCAGAGACTATTGTCTCATAAGTCAAACCATCTGGCCCACTGGTGAGAAACAAGAAGTGAAAGATTTCACTACCTAAAAGTTCATATTGCACAGTCCATGCACTGAACTGCATAAGGTGAGTCATGGACTAGACCTTCACATCTTTGTTCAGGGCTTGCTTACTGATGCTGTAAACATACGTCTATTTAGTTATAAGTTTTGTTGGCTTGGAAGATGAGAAGAGGACAAGGAGATGAGAGAAAACTAGAGAAGACAAGCAGGCATTATCTGCCCAAAGACAAGCTCCAGAAGGGAGAGAGGTGGACTCTTTTATTCATTGTTGAAGTCCCAGGACCTAGAATTGTTGTAGGTGTAGAGTAGGTGCTTATAAATACTTGCCAAGTTAGTTCATGGGAGCAGTGGAAAGCACTGGTTTTTAGGACAGTCTGCTAGGGAATAGGAATAAGAAGAAGAAGAAAGAGAAGGAGAGGAAGAGGAGGAGGAGGAGGAGGGAGAGGACAAGTAGGGGAGGGGGAGAAGAAGAGGAGGAAGTGGGGATGAAGGAGAAGAAGGGGAGGAGGTGGTGGAGGAGGAGAGGGGAGGAGGAAGAATGGAAAGAGGAAGAAGAAGATGATAATGATGATGATGGGAGAGAAGACAGGGAGACCTCATAAAGCTACTAGTCGGGGGCAGTTTAAACACTCTCAAAAATTTCTGCATACTTTGAAAGTTCTTGAGAACATCATCATCTTATAGCCTAGATGATGAAGATGATGGTGATGATGATGGCGGTATCATGGATATTTATTATAACCCTAAATCATCAAGATGTCAAAATAAATAGAAATGAAAATGTCTTCATTATCCCCTTTTCAAGGCACAGAAAAACACAAAATATCTGAAAAAATATTTTCCAAAAATATGCTTGTATATAATTTGAAATTATATTAATATTAATATTAATTAATATTAATTTGAAATTTCTAAAATTTGAAATTTTCTAAATTTTAAACTCCTATACTCACAAATGTAGACTGTAGAATACATTACCACTATGACAATATAGAAACAAAACTGATAGAGAAGTTACTGTATTACCAGAAGCACACAGAGTCTCTGTCACTCTGTTGTCATCCTGCTTGCAAATAATGAAAAGGATCCCATCCTCTTGCATTCACACACCCCTGACATTCTGTAGTTGTAAAGCTCAACATAATTTGGCTGACTTCTCTAAGAGAAGCTAGCACCACTGGGACCCACTATAACATGTAGGACTGAAAGTTTCTCTGAGCTTTGCATATAGAGAGCAACTTTCTAAATATTTTTTAAACCAGTGTGAGAAATCATGTGGTTTCAAAGGCCAGAGCCCTAAAAATGGGGGAATCTACCCAAAGTTAAGACACAGGTTTGGCTGGTTTTATGATTACTCTGGGCTTTGCTTTCTCTGTGAAATGCAGAGATAGTTGAAAGGAATTTCAAGAAAAAAAAAAAGAATGTTAAAGAAAAATCTAGGGATGATTTTCAATCTCTGGAAAGAGTAAGCAGAAATCCTAAAAACAAACAAACAAACAAACAAACCAAAAAAAAAAACCAGGATCCCTCTAGCACAGGGAGGGGCAAATACCCTAATGAGTACATTGTTCTTGGCTTACCAACAGGTTTCTCTTCTGACTTTCCAAGAGTTTGGTGTCTCTTAGAAAGGGTCATGGGACAGAGTGAAGTTGAAAAGCAATATAAAACACTAATTTCCTAACCAGCAACTTTATATGAATTTACCTTATGGACATTTATTTCTAATCTAAAAATATCCTTTGAAAAAAATCTTAGGAATCAAGTGCTTACCGAATTGTCTGAAATGGAACTTGAAGAATAAGAGGGCCCTGTGGGCTTTGGTACTGACATGATAGAGAGGCAGAGAGTGAGTGGGAATCATCTATGTAGGAACCTGGAAGGCTAAAACAGAAGGACAAAAGTGATTCTAGGGGCCTTAGAAGTGAGATCCTGTCACCTGACTCTGAAAGCTGGGAGGGAAGAAGCAGGTGTTTGGTACCAGGAGAACCACAAGAAGGGTCGGATGTATTGTAGGTCTCTTGTTTTCGTCTGCCAGCACCTTCGTTCCTGGCTAAGAGTGTCTGTCACATTCCACATGGTCCAGGAGGGGCTCTTCATGGGTTTTTTCTGTCTTAGTTAGAGCTACCTAGAAGAAGACCCTGAGACAAGAATTTGAGTTTAAGCAGCTTATTTTGCAAGGCAATACCAGCAGACAGTGGTAAGAGAGTCAGAATCTGAGGCAGGAGAAGAAAGGAATCCAATAAAGGCCGTGTCTTCAAGCTAGTGGCCTGGACTGGAGCAGGACTGGAGCTTACTCTTGTTGGGGAACTCTGGGGGAGCAGCATGGAGCATGAGCCTCAAAGTTAGCCCATGTGAAGGGCAAGAGTACTGGGGTCTTTATACACCTGAGAGCAGATCCCATGCACTTCTTGATGACCTTGCATAAAAGCCAGGCAAAGCCTTCAGGCCAAGAGAAAGAGGGACTGATGCTTGGATGTGTGGCAAAGGCAATAAGGATGGGTTACTGACAGCTGCCATTCTATCCTCCCTCTTCCCTTGCTGTAAGTCAAGTCCCTCAGAGCACACGGGATTTGTCTGCCTAGGGTGCAGTGCCGAGGCAAGTCCTTCTCTCATTTCTGTGCATGGAAAGACAGATGCTCCCTTTCCACTGGAGTTGCACAGTGAGACTAAATTGGCTTGAGTTGCCATTTAGGCACCTTTCTTGGCACAATAGGAAAGCTCATCTACAGGAGGAAACAATGAGGCCAACAGACTGAAGGAAGAGATAGAAAATGAGAAACAGAGAGAAATCACTAACATCATTTTCATGTGAACCCTTGGATCCAGCTTGATCTGAAGCCAGCTTCATTTCTAGACATCTTAAATAGGAACCAATGCATTCCCTTTGTTTTCTTGCTTAAGTCAGTTATGGTTTGTAATCACAGAGTTTTGTCTCATATAAGAAAAAATAAATGTCTTTTGCCTTTTTTTTTTTTTTTGGCCTTTTTCTTTCCCTATAATACACACACAGGGAGTTTGTGTATATCACTGAATTATATATCTGCTAAAAAGCTGAGCTTGTTAACGTTAAAGAGAGTTAAAGGTCTTTCATGTCATTTGGGAGTGGCTAAGCAGTGTACCGAAATTGAAAAAATGGGGTTGGGGGGATGGGGGGCAACACCATGACAATGAGTATCCCAAACAAGGTAAAGGATGCCTTGAAAGAAAACCCAGAGAACGAAAGCTTCCATCATGTTTCTCCTTACAAAGTAACACTTAAGAACCAAAGGAGAAAAAGACCATTATTTCCAATTCCGTAATTGTTGAGAGGACAGACCTATGATGCAAGAGAAGGTGAGCTTTTTGAGTTAGGCAGCAGAGGTGGGACAAGGCGGGCCTGGCAGTGGGGAGATTGGTGTGTTTGCCGTACAGATGCACATTTGTAGGCTGGGGAGATTCAGGGAAGAGTCAGGCACCTACACCATGGAGCAACTGAGAGGACCCCACCCACAAGGTACAGAGTTTAGTCTCTGCAAGTTGTTTCTGTGCTTATAGGTGGAGGCCACCCAAGGACCAGCAGTGGTGGAGAACACTGATGGTGTGCTCAGTACGGGCAGGGGCTGCACACAAGCTGCAAGTAGGAGTGAGTGCTGAGGTGAAGGGTCAGAGAACACTGCTATACTGAAATAAGTTCTTTTTTTTTTTCTTTTAAGATTTTGTTTATTTATTAACAGAGACAGAGAGAGAGAGAGCGCACAGAGGGAGAGGGAGAAGCAGACTCTCCGCTGAGCAGAGAGCCCAATGAGGGGCTCAATCCCAAGACCCTGAGATCATGACCTGAGCTGAAGGCAGAGGCTCAATGACTGAGCCAACCAGTTCTTACCAGCTCCCAGAGGCTAACTGCAACATTTCCAGAAATTGTGAGACAACCATTCAATGTAGCAGTTATTACAATTAAAGGATTACTTAATGAGTTTATTAAAAGCAAAGGTAAAAAATATATTCTCAAAACTCATTTCCTAATTGCCTTGCTATCTTCTACGATAGCTATGTTCTTGAGGTTACTCCATGCTTTTGTATTTGCGTGGTGGAAATACGAACCATGGTGTGCCACTGAACATCTTTGAACCCTTGTGTTAAGGGGCATCCATGTTGCTAGCTTCCAGTCTGCCAGGACAAGAGCAGAAACTGCAAAGGCTACAGATCAAACCTTAACTTGCTTCTTTGTTAATTGCTTAAACAATTAACATGAAAAGTGTTAATCATGTAAATTAAATTTAAAAGTGCACTATATCTGTAGCTATTACATTGTGAATACACATTAACACTGAAGGGATATACCCCCCTATGCTGGAAAGCCATGACTCAGCAAAGAAGGCTCTCACATCACCGAGCAGAGTGAAGTTCAATGTGTCTTTCTGGTTTCACTTTCATCAGAGTCCACAGGAATGAAGATAACTGTCAAAAATTCTGTGGAAACTATTATATGTTAATTGCAAGCAATTGAAAATTGGTTACAGCTAGAGGTTCACAGATATGAAACTTTAGCAAAAAACAAAAAGCACCTTTTTTGTGTGGGTGCCCCGGGTGGCTCAGGGTGGCTCAGTCAATTAAGAATCTGACTCTAGACTTTGGCTCAGGTCACAGTCTGTGGATGGTGAAATCAAGCCCTACTTCTGGCTCTGCACCAAGCATGGAGCCTGCTTAAGATTCTCTCTCTTCCCCTCTCTCTCTGACCCTCCCTCCCACACTTGTACCCTCTCTGACTCTCTCTCGTCCTCGCTGTCTCTAAAAAAAAAAGTAAGATTAAAAAAATAAAATAAATACAAACCAAAAAGCATTCTGTGAGAATCAATTGGCTCAATGGAATTTAGAAAACCAGGATATTATACATTTATTCTTCTTCTTAAATGATATTCTACATATCTTTCATATCAGTCAAATTTAGAATAAATTTACCTATGTTTCTACACACACATACATTTTTTTCCAGAGAGCCAATTGCTAACCATTTACCAGCACGCCAGTGGGGCTGGGACACCATGCCCTCCCAGAAAGCCAACAAAAGCAAAGGAGGTTGCTTGAAAAGGGAGCTCCAGGGGTGCCTGGGTGGCTCAGTGGGTTAAAGCCTCTGCTTTCGGCTCAGGTCATGATTCCAGGGTCCTGGGATCAAGCCCTGCATCGGGCTCTCTGCTTAGCGGGAAGCCTGCTTCCCTCTTTCTCTCTCTGCCTCCCTCTGCCTGCTTGTGATCTCTCTCTCTCTGACAAATAAATAAATAAAATCTTTAAAAAAAGAAAGAACGAACGAAAGACAAGGGAGCTCCATTTCTGCCCAGCATGTAGTATATGTCTCTGTGGAAGACTCAGAGTCTTTTGAACACATTTATGAAGACCATGATAGGTGAGAGACCCCTGCCAATGCAGGATTAATTGCGGTAAAGACTGGTCCCCCCACCCTTACCCCATATTTGCACACACTCTATCCCCTGGTTCTTTCCTTTGTGCTTTAATTCAAGTCATATGTGTAACTTGAGAACCTATAAATTACAAAGAGCCTTTCAAACAAGGTTAGTATGTAAATATAAAATATAACATTAAATTCCCCTCATTAATACTGAAGAGTAAGTCAATATTTGATAAAAATCACCTCAGGGGAGTGTGCCTTTCTGCCTGGTTTTATGCCTTGCAGGCTTAATCAATTATTATTTAATTACCCGGTTAAATGTCATGGCTTACAAAGCAGGGATTATATTGTGAGGATAATAATGTGAGGTTTGTTTTAAGCCAACCCCATACATTAGATAGAGCTGATTTTGTTTTACCATCTCACAGAGCACAGAATTGACATTATTCTTCTGCACCTGGTTTTGAATGAATTGCTTCTATTTAAGTTTCACCCCCTTTTAAAAAAATCATCCTCCTATATTTGTCATATTTTTCCAGTCTCTCAGCTCTTCTCCACCACACCCCTTCTTCCCCACTGTGGGAGTCCTAATTCTATCGTAAATCAAATGCCTAAACAAAGGATTGTGCCTGAAACACAGTAACACAAAATAGACGCTGGGTCACAGAGAACAATCTAGTTTCAAAGGAAGGTGGTGCGCCACGCAGAGCAGTTTCCGAGCCAACACCTTCTGACTGAATGGTTTGCTGTTTAATTGTCTCTATAAAGTTGCTATAGCAACCGTTCTATCAGAAGGATTTGTTGGCACCTAGATGGACTTTATTTCTCTGACATTCAAAGAGGAGGGCAAGGACAAAGTCTAATGAGAGGACTGAAGGACAATAAATCTCTCCCCTTTCAGCTTGACCATATTGGACCAACACTTGGGGTGTTTTCAGCATGGCCCTTTGTCCATGAGAGTGGTAAATGCACTCTCTGGAGGGGAGTAGAGAGCAGGGAAGGCACAGACCCAGGAGGCTTGGGGAGAAGGCTAGAGGGACAGCTGAAACGTGGTGGGCCATGCAGACCTTTTGTTCTCTGCCATCTGTGTGCTGTGGTTTTGGGAGTGGAGCCAAAGGAACGTTACCTGTATTGTGCCTCTCAGAGCTGGGGTGTGGCCACCAGTCCTGCTTCAGACACAAGGGCCTCACATACAATGACAGGGCCATAATAGACTGGCAAATAAACTATTGGAACATTTGGCTTTATGAATATTGAGTAAAATTCTTCAAATAAATTAGGAAAATGAATCTAAGTGGAGAGACATCTGAATCCCATTGCAAGCCTAGGGGCACTGATTTGTAATGCTAAGTATATTAATAGTTGTATAAGTGAGGAATACTTTGCAAAAATAACCGGTGAGCTTGAAAAACTGGTGCACTAAAGGGAGTCCTAATTGTGACTGCTCTTAAGGAACACCAGTGCCTATGATGTCTAGCCACAGAGCTGAATGGAACATATGCAAAACACATGTACAGGTAGTGTCTTCTCAGATACTGAAAATAAAAATTAGATTACGCAGCCTTGAAAAATTATAATTTACGAAGTATCATATAGCCTTAAAGGAAGTCAGTTTGACAGTAGATACCAAATCCTTACAATTTTGAGTAACTTTAGACTCAGTTGTTCCACCTCTAATAATCTATCCTAAAGTAACAACTGCAGGTATATCTGAAGTCATAGCAATAAGAAAGCCAGCTATAGTGGGCTTAATCACTTACTCTCAATGTATAACCATAGGAAACTGGTTAACATACATTATGGTATATCCATGTAATAGAGTACTTTGTAGCTATTCCAAATGAGGCTGAAGGATATTTGGTAAAATGTAAACAATAACAATAATATACTACTAAAGGAAAAAAAATAAGTTGCAATGGAATATATATGGCTGCTTTCATTTTTAAGAGCATCTATACATTACAAAATTATTGGGATACAATACAACATTGATGACTGTTCATGAAGTAAAATTATGGGTGATTTTATGGTTTTTATTATGCTTACTTATGTTTTCTGGTGTTTCAACAATAAATATGTTTTCCTACTGTACTAAAACAAAGAAAATGTACTCTTTTTACATTGCTGTCCATTAATCACTTAGGTAATTCTTATCCAAGTTATTTTAAGAGAAGGAAAATCCTGGCCAGACATTCCAGCCTCATGTGTCCTGATAAGCTCAGGACATCCACTCTGGGAATTAATGGGACACAGATGTCCAGGTTCTCCCGAATACAGTCTTCTACACTGCTAAGTCCTGGTTCTGAGATCTGTTGTTCAGGGGCTCCCCTGTGTTCTGGAAGAACTAAGTTGCTAGAAGCAGTGACCCAGAAAGGCAGAGGCAAGGAAAGATGGAAGTATTTTTGCAGGGCAGAAAGTGTTATAAATGTAGTGTGGTTATGAAATAAGAAGATTGGTTTTATTGCTGGCTTATAGAAAACAGCATCTCTATTCTATAGTCAAACCCAAGACAATGCAGAAAGAGCCCACTGAAACCCACCAGGGCCTCACCTTAGGAAAGGACGACCTGAGGACAATCTTGCTTCCCCTCTTTCTGGGCATCCCCAGGAATCAGAAGTATGACAAAGAGTGCCTGTCATCCACATAGACCAATGGAATAGAATAGAGAGCCCAGAAATAGACCCTCAACTCTATGGTCAACTAATCTTCGACAAAGCAGGAAAGAATGTCCAATGGAAAAAAGACAGCCTCTTCAATAAATGGTGTTGGGAAAATTGGACAGCCACGTGCAGAAAAATGAAATTGGACCATTTCCTTACACCACACACAAAAATAGATTCAAAATGGATTAAGGACCTCAATGTGAGAAAGGAATCCATCAAAATCCTTGAGGAGAACACAGGCAGCAACCTCTTCGACCTCAGCCGCAGCAACATCTTCCTAGGAACATCGCCAAAGGCAAGGGAAGCAAAGGCAAAAATGAACTTTTGGGATTTCATCAACATCAAAAGCTTTTGCACAGCAAAGGAAACAGTTAACAAAACCAAAAGACAACTGACAGAATGGGAGAAGATATTTGCAAACGACATATCAGATAAAGGACTAGTGTCCAAAATCTATAAAGAACTTAACAAACTCAACACCCAAAGAACAAATAATCCAATCAAGAAATGGGCAGAGGACATGAACAGACGTTTCTGCAAAGAAGACATCCAGATGGCCAACAGACACATGAAAAAGTGCTCCATATAACTCGGCATCAGGGAAATACAAATCAAAACCACAATGAGATATCACCTCACACCAGTCAGAATGGCTAAAATCAACAAGTCAGGAAATGACAGATGCTGGCGAGGATGTGGAGAAAGGGGAACCCTCCTACACTGTTGGTGGGAATGCAAGCTGGTGCAACCACTCTGGAAAACAGCATGGAGGTTCCTCAAAATGTTGAAAATAGAACTGCCCTATGACCCAGCAATTGCACTACTGGGTATTTACCCTAAAGATACAAACGTAGTGATCCAAAGGGGCACGTGCACCCGAATGTTTATAGCAGCAATGTCCACAATAGCCAAACTATGGAAAGAACCTAGATGTCCATCAACAGATGAATGGATCAAGAAGATGTGGTATATATACACAATGGAATACTATGCAGCCATCAAAAGAAACGAAATCTTGCCATTTGTGACAACATGGATGGAACTAGAGCGTATCATGCTTAGCGAAATAAGTCAAGCAGAGAAAGACAACTATCATATGATCTCCCTGATATGAGGGAGTGGTGATGCAACATGGGGGCTTAAGTGGGTAGGAGAAGAATCCATGAAACAAGATGGGATAGGGAGGGAGACAAACCATAAGTGACTCTTAATCTCACGAAACAAACTGTGGGTTGCTGGGGGGAGGGGGGTTGGGAGAAGGGGGGTAGGCTTATGGACATTGGGGAGGGTATGTGCTTTTGGGTAAATTGGAAGGGGAGATGAACCATGAGAGACTATGGACTCTGAAAAACAATCTGAGGGGTTTGAAGTGGCGGAGGGGTGGGAGGTTGGGGTACCAGGTGGTGGGTATTATAGAGGGCACAGCTTGCATGGAGCACTGGGTGTGGTGAAAAAATAATGAATACTGTTTTTCTGAAAATAAATAAATTGGAAAAAAAAAAAAAAAGAGTGCCTGTCATCTTCTCTCATCTCCCTCTCATCCCAGTGTAGGCAAGCATCAGCAACCGAACAATCAATCAGTCATTTGAAGTTTGCATTTGAGCTGGGACCCTTATGCCATTCCTGGCCACAACAAATCTTCTCGAGTATCATTACAAAGGACCGTACTATCAACTCTTGCTCTCCACTGTGACAACTACAATACATAGAGTTGGGAACACCATTACAAATCAGATACTTTAACACTCAATAAAGGCAATGCATTCATTGTATTTCTTGTTCTTGCAATAAAAAGTCATGTAAGATGTTTATTCTAAGGTCCTACAACGCCTGAATCAGGAAATAATATATATCAAGTATTTTTAATGGTTGCTAGTTTGTTACATTTGCTTATATTAACCTTGGCAGCACTTGCATAAACTTATTACATTAATAGGGTTACATAAATTTGATTTTAGAAAAAATAATCTATCCTTGGAAAGGGAGTGTCATCACCTTCATGTAAATAGTGTTCCTCTGCAAACAATGCCCTTTATTTTGGCAACGTGTCTTTCCTGCCATCTGCCTCCGAATGCAGTTGCCAGAGTTGCAATAATAATTGAGTTACAGAGGGAATTAAGTGTAATGGAGGGGAAGGAAATTGATTGCTTAATTTTTATTAACAGAAAGGGAGAAAATTATGGCGCCCTGCTATGAACAGAAATGAAACAAAGAGGAAAGATGCAGAGAGATGACTCCAGGTGGAAGGAATGTTCCTGCACAAACATTAGCAATCCTGTGGGGAGGCTGAGAAGAGGCCAGTGCTGATGGCTGAGTAGAGAAACCTGAAAGGAAGCGATAGGGAACTAGTAGCTGGGGGGCTGAAGTGATCCAGCTCTCTACAGCAAAAAAAAGGATGCAGACGCCTGAGATACCACCGGCTTCTGCTGGAAAAGTAGTTTAACTCTTACTGCTCTCTGTCCACATGTCAAGGGTACATATCATGGCCAGGTAGAGGCTAAACCCTAGGGTGTGTGGAGGCATATGTGAAGAATGAGAGACTTCCAACTCGTCTCCTCCCCTGAGGAGACTACAGCGCGTAAACCACTGGATAGATGCACTGAGACTTGCCTACATCCTCTGAACGATGTGTTGTGGGCAGCAAATTAGCATGATTTGAGGCTGCCTGAATGGAGTTGTGCCCCCTTCCCATCTTAGACAGAGACCCATTCCACCTTCCTGGGAAGTGAGTTTCTTTTCTCTGTCAGGGGCAGGTGCAGGGTCACTGACCTGCCTGTGACTCCCTGGAACCACTTCAAATCTGGGTGTCAGTTTCAAATGTTGGGTCCATGGGTGGTAGGAAGGAAGTGGATCTTTTGGGTGTTGGGTGAGAGAAGCTTAAATGAGAATATGATAGTGTCATTGTCGGTAATGCATTACCCCATTCATTCTATGCCACGCCGTCAACAGGATGAGGCAGCATTTGGTGTCTCCTGGGAGAGATGTGCAGGCTTGAGAGGGGCAGGATCACCGAGGTATTGCATCCGGTCCCTCAGAATACCAAACTCTGACCCCCTCATGGCTGACATCTTGATTCTGAGTAGCAAGTTCATGGGCTTTTTAACTGAGAACTCTAGTAGATGGCTTCTCAACACGTTTGAGAGCAGACATGTTTGCTAAAGAAAAAGCCACGGATCACAATTCTGACTCCTTCAGAGAACACAGGAAAGAAGGCATACAGCTACATTCTATACTAACTAATGGGAGTAATTTTCTTATGTTTAAATTATAAAGTAGAACACAGAGTGCAGAAAGGTAAGTAATATTGTCACCCAAAATATGGGGTTGGGAAGAAGTTAAATAAATTTGACACATCCACATGATAGACATAGATGCTGCTTTTCAAGTCTAATTAAATAGTATGTGAACATATTCACATATAAAAGCAAATTTTTAAAGAGGGATTAAACTACTATCAGCCAGGATGAACTCAGTTATAGAGGAGAACCAAGACTATGGTGGTAAGCATACCAAAATGTTAACAGAAGCTAACTGAATCACAGGATAATGGGTGCTTTTTTATTTTATTCTTTATACACCCAATTTTGCTAAAATGATCATATGTTAAGAGTGAGAAAAAAAATATTTAAAACCATTAGACATTTTTTAAATGCCATTAGAAATCTTGTATCCCTTTATCACTTTTGTGAAAACACCTGGAGATCAGGGAAGAAAAGTTAATTTATGAAACCTCAGTAATTTAAAATATGTATTTCTGTTTCAGGTAGTTGTGTCCATTATTGAGACTGTTATCAGGCATCCTAGAGCCTTATTTCCCCATAATCTGCTATTATTAGGTTCTCTAGCTCTGTTGTTCTTTTTTGCCTTTTTTCCTTTTTTGCTCTGCTTTTCCAAACACAGCCAGGTTATGTAACTGGATATTTCCCAAAGACAAATGACATTTAGAACACACTTTATTTCTGTAGTTCTTACTTACAAGCTATGTCACACCATAAAATATGTACTTTAAAATGCTGGGCATTCAAGGTTGCCTACAGCCAAGCCTTCCCTGAAATGTTCACTGCAAAGAACACTGAATTTGTGGTCACAGAATCTTTTTTTTTTTAGAAAAAAAATTTTTTTTAAGATTTTATTTATTTGACACAGAGAGAGAAATCACAAGTAGGCAGAGAGAAAGGCAGAGAGAGAGGGGAGGAAGCAGGCTCCCTGCGGAGCAGAGAGCCCGATGTGGAGCTCGATCCCAGGGATCATCCCCTGGGATCATGACCTAAGCCGAAGGCAGAGGCTTTAACCCACTGAGCCAACCAGGCCCCTCTGTGGTCACAGAATCTTACCTCAAAATGTAATCTATGGATCCCAAGATCCCCATCTTCCAACTGTGTCATGAAATTTGAGTGATCCAGACCATTAATTATAATGTTCCCAATTGTCTCAAAGACTTTTGGTTGTAACACAGTCTGCCCAATGGGGCAGAGACCAGCAGGACTCTTGGCCACCAGAAGACACTGGGTTCCCCCAATATTTTTGGTTGCATGTCAGGGCATAAGCTGGCCCATATTCCTTCCCATCCAGGACTCTTAATGCAGTAGCTCTCTGAAATAAAGTAGCCCTATAGGCTTCCCAGTACTCACTGACTTCACCTGCTAACCCAGGTATGCCAGGAAGTTTTGTTATTTATTTATAAAGATTTTAATTATTCATTTGAGCAAGAGAGCAAGCATGAGCTGGGGAAAGACAAGGAGAGAAGTAGACTCCCTGCTGAGCAGGGAGTCTAAAGTGGGGCTCATCCCAGGACTCCTAGAAATCATGACCTGAGCTGAAGGCAGACGCTTAACTGACTGAGCCACCCAGGTGCCCCACCTGGAAGTTCTAAATCAAAGGAATTTCCCAGGGTACAGAGGCATGGATCAGGTGAACCCACAGTCTCTGCAGGAAAGCTTCACTGACCAACGTGAGGCTGAGCGCTCATGCAGCAAGAGGGGCAGGTCTAAGCCCAGCAGCCAGCTCTGCTTTGTGAGAAGAACTGAGATCAGAGGTGATCATTCTGAAATCCTAATTACTTAGCACTTAGGGCGAGACCTGATAAGATACTTTCTTAAAACTTAAGGCATATAACTACTCACAGTAGCCCCCAAACGGAAAGCCCAATGTACATCAACTGAAGAACGGGGTAAAAAAATTGCTGTGAACAAACCCAGCAGGGCATACCCACAGATGCTACATAAAGAGAGCAACTGTAGAACAAGATTTTGTGTGGCCTTTCTGGGCTGTGGCCGGGGGGTGGGGGGGTGTCCTGAAGGGTAGGTATCAGCCCTCACCATAAGGAGCTTCCCTCCTGGTTTTTGAACTAGACTCAGCCTAATTTAAATTCCAGTTTTGCCACTTAAGACCTTTGTGGTCTTCAGAAAGGCAATTCTTTCCATCACTAGTTCTCTCATCTCTAAGACGGTAATTATCATAGGCATGATTGACCCATAAGATGCTCAGTCTGAGAGATGCTCAAACAATAGTATGATTACTACTATTACTATCTGCATTCCCTTTTCCCATCAGAAACTGATAGCTCCCATCCAAACAGCCAAGTATTTGGCCCCACAGGATTGTGGGCTATCGAGAGACCAGCATCTTCCTTTGGAGAGGCCATGAGGGATGTAAAATCTCTGTGGAATGACCTAGAGACTTCTCCCTCAGAAACTCAGAGCCCAGGGAAAGCAGCATCTGGGACAATAGCCCTAGACTTGCAAATCGCTTTCTGGAGCTTCTCTCTTTTGGATGTGTTTGAGAGAAACAATGGCACATTACAAGTGGCTCTAAGAGACAGCCATAAGCATTGTCAGGGTGCTTGCATCTGTGCTGAGGAGGGTGGAAGCAAGCCCCTAGCATTTCTGGAGAACAGCTGGGTAATTATGCTATAGTTAGACGCTACCTACACAGCTGTACATTTGCCTGAGAGGAGAATGGAAAGAGACCTTTGCTGAAAAGAACTGTCGGGGCTGAATGCTAGGCCAGGCAGCCATGGCATGAGCTCACTCTCTTTGGCAACCGTCAGACACCACGCTCCAAGAGCAACAGCTGCCAGGAAGCTCTGCAGGAAGCAGCACCACCCACAGCATCTGGATGAAGCCAAGAGGTTCAGGATGGACCCAGGAGGGGATGCTCAACCTTGGGGCATTCGAGATGCTCTCTGATTGCTTGCCTTTCATTTCCTTTGGCTCTAAAGATGCCCAGAGTGGCACTCTACTGTCACTTGCTGATGGGTCAAAACTCACATGAGGTTATATAATTATGAAGAACATTCTAAAATTAAAATCTCTTCTAATTTAGTAAGATTTGGGGTCACCAAAAAGGGCTGTCTCTTCTCTCCAAAAGCATTAACCATGGAGTGTTTGCACTGGAAGGGAACGCTGAGATGGTTCCAATCTGATCCTGCATTTGAGCGATGTGGGAATGAGGGCTGGAGAGGAATGAAAGCTGGATGCTTTGTACCCAGTCACCTAACAGTGAGGGCAGGGAAGGGACTTAAAGCCTAAGCTGATACTGGTCCAGTTTATATTCTATTATCCCCCACTGCTTCTTTCTCACTTAGCAAATAAAACGCCCGCAATTAAATCTCAGTTTTAAGGAGGAAAAAGTCTTCGTACAAATGAAGCCTTGGAGTAGGGTGGGTCACAAGAGAAACAGAGCTGACTCAGCCACCCACTTTCAGTCCCGGTTGGGGCACGTTATTTCACCTCTTGGTGCCTTGACTGGAAAGCCAATATGCCCTTGAACCGTAGAGGAATAACTCGAGGATTAATAAGCTAAGGCGGAGGGCGATGAACGCTGCTGCGTGGTGTGTGGCTTTGTAAGTGAGCTAAATCGACCTCAGCAGGCACCACAACCGCGGAACATGAACCCTGATGAGATAATTTCCTTCTTCACGGAGAAGGCCCTCCAACCTAATGAAAAGCTATATATCCCTCCTGGAGACAGCACAGTCTACAAAAATGCCACAGCACTTATAAAATTTGTAGTGACTATGTACACATTTACTAAGAACATTCCTTGCCTACCCCCACTCCCTTTTTCAGAAGAGCAGGTCATATTTATTAAGTGCTATTATGTGTCAGGCAGCACCCTAAAGGAATCACAAGCATTATCTCATCTAACCCTCCCAATAGCACTGTGAGGGAGGTAGTCTTTTTATAGCCATTGTAAAAATAATAAGATGGAGGGTCAGGAAGAGTAAGCAATGTCTCAAGGTCATTGAGCTGATAAGTGGTGGCACCTGAATGTGAGCCCAGGTGAAGGCTGAGCTCCCAACCATGACTTTGCATTGCTTGCTGTTCTGTTCCCTTCCAAAACCTATAGTTAATGAAATAGAAGCCCCATCGCATTACAGTCCTCATCCAGAGTAATGACCACCTGGCAGAAAGGCTGAGACCCCAAATCCAACAGGAAGAGTTTGCAAATGACCTTAAGGCTTTTATGTTTTAAAGAAAAGCTGAATGGGAGATCAAGAGGGAAGATCAGCTAAATAAAATATAATGACAAGACAAAAGGACATGGAAAGACAGTGCGAAGGGACAGCTCAGGAGTTTTGAAATTCATATCCTGTCTAAAATCAATGTACTACAAGCATTTTTCATGGTATTAAAGCTATAGAACATAAAGTTCAATCACTCTTACAGACAACTGAATGAAATGAATAAAAACACAGCATATTCCCTGAACAAACATTCCCCACATGGTGTGGTTCCTGAGGAAACAATAAAAACAATCCAATTTAGTTATTCAGGGTTCACCTTCCCCTGCCTGTAATTAGTGCTGCTTCAATGGGGGAAGTGGAGAATTGCCAACACAGAATTACTAGTCCCGATGAGGACCAATGATCTCTCTTATCTACAATTTTCAAATCCCATCTCTTATTATAGATATTTATCCTCCCTACCAAGATCCTTCACAATTAACTCTGTTATTTCTTTTCTTTTCTTTCTATCATGTAGTGCATGAAATAATAGATGCTTAATATATATTTGCTAATTGATCTGACCTGTTTTTCTTTGTTTGTTAATTCCTAAGAGGACTCTGTCCGGGAATTATGGCTGAGGCCTAAAGCTGAAAAGAAGAGGTTCTAAGGATGCCTACATTCTAGTGAGAGCTTCTCATATGGATAGGCACCTTCCTGCAGGTTTTACTGATTAAGATCTAGCAGAGCGAGCCCCACTACCACCATCAAGAATCTCTCCACTAGGGGTGCCTGGGTGGCTCAGTGGGTTAAAGCCTCTGTCTTTGGCTCAGGTCATGATCCCAGTGTCCTGAGATCGAGCCCCGCATCGGGCTCTCTGCTCAGCAGGGAGACTGCTTCCTCCTCTCTCTGCCTGCCTCTCTGCCTACTTGTGATCTCTGTCAAATAAATAAATAGTATTTAAAAAAAAAAAAAGAATCCCTCCACTAACCTCATAAAGAGACTGGAAGAGAGTTGCCAGAAAGCTAAATTTAGGGGGGCATGAGTGTTTGACAGGGGTATTATTTCCCTTCCTTAATCAAAGTGGGGGAATAGGGCAGCCACAAGAGAATTATTTGTAAAGTCTTTGAAGTATCGATAAGAAGAAGTGATTGGCATTTCATGTCCCAGGTTAGACATCAGCTTGGTCAATGGGCTGAATGCCCTGCCCTGTACCATCATGAGAGGTACAGAAAAGTGGGAGGAAGGGTTGTTGGCAGAGTTCTCTCCATTCCCATGTGTGAAGTTCCTGGGGGTGTCAGGGACACAGAGTGAGGGACCTAGACTTGATCTGCATTGTCCATTTCCCACCTCTGAGGACTAGCTTCTCTCCAGGGTATTCCAGCAGCAAAAGGCTAATGGGCAGGCTGCTGGTTTGGACAGTCTGAGGATATGGGAGTGCCCAAGCTGGAGCTACATCTTCCATGTCATAGAAAGGCCTCACAGGGGGCACCTGGGTGGCTCAGTGGGTTAAAGCCTCTGCCTTTGGCTCCGGTCATGATCCCAGGTCCTTGGGATCGAGCCTGGCATCGGGCTCTCTCCTCAGCAGGGAGCCTGCTTCCTCCTCTCTCTCTGCCTGCCTCTCTGCCTACTTGTGATCTCTGTCTGTCAAATAAATAAATAAAATCTTAAAAAAAAAAAAAAAAAGGAAAGAAAAAGAAAGGCCTCACAGGCTTCTGTTGAACTAAGCACGAAGCTCCATGACAGAACCAGCCACTGGACACCGGTCATGGAGCTTGGTGCCAAAGCAGTTGTTCTCTTTCCACCACACTGGGGGGGTACTGCTATCCAGTTTGGACACCAACCACCCTAGCATCAGACTTCACAGGTGTAAGGAGATGGTCCTCAACTAGATTGTCCTTGCTTCACATACCTGCTGCATATGGGATCCCCAGGCCACTTATAATTTTGACTGACTGGCAGCAAATTCAGGAGTTCCCATAATGCCCTCAGGTTGAATGAGTCACTGGAAAGGCTTACAGAACTCAAGAAGGCACTGTAGTTACAACTGCAGTTTTTTACAAAGGATCCACTTAGAGTAAGGTTTGGGAGGGACTGGAGAGCCTCATGGGATCAGGATCCTGCACGCTATCAGGTTATAGCACCCTGCCAGCTTCTGCGTAGAAGTAGGACACATCACCCTACCAGCTCATCAGTGTGTTCACTGATCGGGAAACTCCACTGAGCATAGTATGTAGGGTTTTTACTGGGCTTCCTTACCAAGCTATGACTGATTGACTTATTTGCCACACTCTAGCTCCAGCTCCTCTTTCCTCCCCAGAGGTCAGGCTGACCAAAAGTTCCAACCCTCTAATGTGATTGGTCTTTGAGGTGACCAGCCTCCATTCCGAAGCTATTTAGGAACCCACCAGATAATGAAGTAACATAGCAAGATATTCCTATCACTTAGAAAATTGCAAGGATTTTGAAGTTTGCTGTGCCAGGATCTAGACATAAAGATCAGATAAATTCTCCATTACATATCACCTGGGATAGGCAGAGAAGAAGCCACAACCACCAGGAGATGATTATGTGCTCACAGAACTAGTTAGCAAGCCATTTAAAAACTGTGCCCCTCTTCCCTGCCCCCAAACCAGAACCAGAACCTCCAAAAGGGAGGAGAGGGTGCTCTGCAAAGACGACGTGGGCCTCTCCACTCTATGCCTCTGAAGCCATAGGAATTGTCTGGCCTGAAGGAGGGGAAGAGGTCTGAAGCAGAGAGAAACCTGAAATTTTAACCTGAACCAAACTAATTGTTAATAACCAAAAAGAACCTTAAAGATATGGGATTTTCCCTAGATACCATTAAAGTGATGGAAAAGTGGGATTTGGCAGCATAGTTGAAATCAGGGCTAGAAAAAAATTGTTTCATGATTTAAACCTCACAGAGCTTAAATACTCATTGATAGCCATTTATAGCCAGTAGGAAGGCTAATATGAAAAAGATGGAAAATACCAAGTGTTGGCAAGGAAGTGGAGCCATCAGAACTCTCATACACTTTTGAGGAGTGTAAATTGCTCAACTGCTTAGGAAAAATATTTGGCAGCATCTCTTAAAGCTAAATGTAAGCATACCATATGACGTCACCATTCTACCCAGAGGGACTTACTCAACAGAAACTCATTCACATGTTTATCAGAAGACATGTACTGCAATGATACTAGTAGTACTATCCATGATAACCTGAAACTGAAGATTCCCCAAATGTTCATCAATAGATTTAGAAAATACATATTTAAAAAACAGATTAGAAGAATAGATAAAAAAGTTGTGGAATGTTCAGAAATGGAATACTATGTAGCAAGAAGAATAAATAATCCCAAACTATATGCAACACTGCGGATGAATCTCACAAACATAATAACAGTACAGAAATCAGTCTTGGAAGATAGAGAAAAATGTCTCCCTTTGGAGCAAAGGGCAGATTTGCTTGCAGTCCACTGTAATGATCCAGGCTCCTTCAGCTCAAGATTCCTCCCTTGCAATACAAACCACTAAATGTGCCAGTGTTCCCTGACCTTCCCCATGTAACCCCAGTAGGACGTAGACTCAGGGAACTAACAAGGAAATGATGATACTCTAGCCATAGCAATTGCTGTTAAGTAGTCAAGCATCTTTTGTCTCTGATCCAGGAGTCTCCATATCCTTTACCAGGATGCCTGAAACTGACAGGCTAATTTGATAGCTCATAAATAGGGTAAAATCTCAGACTCCTCACAGTTCTTGACACATCATCATGCTTCCATGTGGATGCATTTGAAAAATAATGCTTCTCAGGGTGTGTCTATTGATTCTATCTATAGATAATACTGGAGTTCCTATGGAGTTGCCAAAACCCCACTTATCAGCCTTTTTTCCTTTGGCTTAGGAGTATTTCATGTATTTTCAATTCTTTCCGTGCATCAGCATCTTAAATGTTTTGTAGTGTCAGTTGCTTTCACCAGATCACCCCCAGGTGAGGTCTGCACAGCCAAGCTACAATTCACCCTGCTGTGCCTTCCACCCGCACCTGCCAGGGCAGGCAACAGCGTTGGTATGTTGTTACTGCTCGCCATACTTTCACACTTTCCTCAGAGCCCCACCCACTGTGGCTCTGCTATTTAATTATTTTCTTCTTCATTAACTTTTTCCAGTTTGTCTCTTTGCCCCCTCAATGCGTTGGTTTCCCTCTCCTCTAATATCTCATACTTAATTTGCATTTAACCTTTCACTGTACAAGTCCCTCTCTTTCCAGCTGTCTGCAGAGAGGCACACTGCATTCTTCTCTTGCTGTTTCATGGGCTTTGTAGGCTTCCACTGAATTCTCCCCTCCAGGTGACACCACAACCCTGGTGTCACCCTGACTAGCTTTAATCTTCAGCCATGTGCTCCCACTTCTTTATGAGGCTGTCACAAGACCAAAGAGTCATCACATTTCACATGACAGCTTAGTGTGAAATTGTACCGATGGAAAATAGGTGATGTCTTCCCTAAATCCTGGTCCCCTATTTTGTTGACGATTTTTTTGTTGTTGTTGTACATTATTCTTTTCCATATAACTTTTTTTTCTGCCCCAACTACAGTTCTACTCTTGAATTTCCCAACCTACAAGAAAAGTAAAAATATCAGAATGGTGAATTATGCTTCTCTCAATAAAAGTGACTATTTAATCTAATTACATTTCATATGAGCCAGCCTAATGCTTCTGAAATAGTTTTGGGTTGAAAATTTTCTTAGGCTGAGTCAGATAAACATAATTCTCTCCTTTAACAGATTTCTCCAATAAAAGATAAAAATTTGATGGAATTTCTGTGTTCTAGTTGTGAGTTGTGTTATTGTATTAAAGAAATGTGTGTTTATCAAATTTTAAATTATAGCAGACTTTAGAAAAGATACAACCCTTCCTTATGCCTACCATCTCAGTAGCATTTCACTTACATCTATTACAAGACCCCCATACATTTGAAATTCTCCCTTCAGGAAGTGAGATTAATTAGCTGGTGGGCTTAAGGGACCTGGCTATGGTGCATGGTGGGGTTCAGGCAAGTTGAGTCTGAGCTGAGCTCCAGAGTCCTGCAGTCAGTGTGCTGGACTAATTTATACTCCAGGGTAAAAATTAGGTCTAGTTCTTGGTAACTGGCCAGACTGCTGCACAGGGTTAAAGCTGGGGATACAGCTTGCAAAACTGAAATATGCTTAGTATGTTCTTCCCCTTCATGCTGTGTGGTATGGAAATTGTTTCCGGGGCCTCTCACTGGCACACTTGTCTCAACTGCACTTATGTGACTTTTCAGCAAAAGGGACATTCATGAAAACAAGTATAAGTGACTATTGTGTTGGGAGTCCAAATTAATAGAAGCTTATTTCTCCCCTAAGTTACAGGTTTCAATACTATTCTGTTATCCCATTTCTCTGTAAGGCCCATCTTTAACCAAAATTGCTAGTAATTACTTTTCACTATAACTTAACACTACCTCAGATCCCATGAAAACAAACTGCATCTCAAAGTAACCAAGCATCTATCCTGAGAGAAGCGTGGGAGAATTTTCTTTTCTCAAGCTTCTTTGAACCTTTCTTGTGTCTGGGTTTTTGGCATCCAACATCTCCTATAAATGTTTCTTCCTCTCTCCATTTACACTTGAGTTATAGGAAAGCCTTGCGCGATGTCTTTGCTGGAAAGTTCTATGGATGCACAAAGAACCTCACTGAAGCCAGGCTTTGTAGATGTGAATTGCAAGGACACAGAGTCACATGCAGCAGCATGATGCCATGATATCCCATCATGCAGGGATGCCATGACATTAGCACTGTGCCTCCTTAGCTCCCTCTTCAGCTGGCAGTTTAATTGGTTAGAGTCTCTTGTCATTTATAGATCATAGATCGCTCTGGACAACCCTGGTGACTGCTGAGGTAGATTGGGAGAGCTGACATGAAAACATCATCCCTGGGATATGCCCAGGCCACACACCACAAAAAAAGAAATTATCTTATTTCTCCATGATAGGACAAGATATCCAACAAAAGTATTCTTAATAAATGGATCTAACTCATTTGAAAGAAAAATAAAATGTCATCCAGTTGGTGATTTAGTTGCTATCCTTGATATGTTCTTCTGAAGTGTTTTCAGGAACAGAAAAAAAATTAATGAGTAGTGTTATTAGATTATGCTATGTTAAGTATGAAGAATCTTAACTAGTCATGAGAAAGGATGTCATTTTGTGAAAGTTCATACACTAACAAGGATTTCAGAGTAAGAATTTCATTATCCATCACTAGAAATATTGAGAAATAGGGGCGCCTGGGTGGCTCAGCAGGTTAAAGCCTCTGCCTTCAGCCCAGGTCATAATCCCAGGGTCCTAGGATCAAGCCCCGCATCGGGTTCTCTTCTCAGCAGGGAGCCTGCTTCCTCCTCTCCCTCTCTGCCTGCCCCTCTGCTACTTGTGATCTCTGTCTGTCAATAAAAATAAATAAAATCTTTAAAAAAAAAAAGAAATATTGAGAAATAGTTGAGTAAGGAATGTAAATGTCATAGCTTGGGAACTATATCTGGTGGCCTGGAGTATACAGTCAACAAATATTTGTTGAATAAATCTAGAATGGGGGAAGTAAACAGATGTCATCAATTATGACAGCAAGTCACAACTACTGATCTTGTTAAGGACTAATTTCCACACAAAAGTTTTGGCCCTGTCCCTAGGATTCTCATTGAGAAAGGACACCAAGGACTTCACCTCAAGCACTGAGTTTTGCACAATGAAGAGAAGAGGCCATTCCAAAGAATTTTTTGAGAAACAATAGTGGTAAGTTTTGAACATAAGAAAGATCAAGAAGAAGCTCAAGTAGAGCAGATGGCTATATTCTCACATGGTGGTCTTGACAGTGAGTCTTGTCTCCATCAGTTTTAGTCAGAGAGAAAGGAGTTTGTGACCACACACGGACTTGCGTCATGCCAGAAAGGTGAATCTTGACAAACTCTGGGCATTTTGTTTTTAGCTCTAATTTCTACCCACATATCAATTTGACCCAAGTGCCATAGGTCATAACCTCATGGTTGTGGCATTCTTCCCTTATGTGGACTGATTCTAGCATGTAATTAGTGGTTGTCTTATGAGTTGTAACTGGACATATTTCATAGCCTTCACCATTTTACACAAATCAGTGTTAGAAAGTATAAATAAGCTAACCAGACCAAAGACAATACCTTTCTGCTTGCAACTGTGTTTTTAAATTATTTACTCAAGATGATGATGGGTTTGCATCATTATACAGGTTCACTTTCTAACCTCTTCTTTCCTTATGATAAGCAGTTAGTTGGCTTAGCTTAATGGTATTTTCTGTGATGATAATATGTAAATGGTCCATGTCATACTTGATCTCATTATCTTCTCCTCCTGAGGATAATGTTTGACCCAACCAAAAACTTGGGCCAAAAGAAGCAGTTGAACCTTGTCTCTACCAAAGATTCCAGGTAATAATTAAGTAGACCAGTGAAATAACATAGCTCCCAATTCTCAGTGGCTGAGGAAGAACCTGGAGAATAACTGTCATATTTAATTCCATAATTCAGTTTTAGTTTCAAGGGCTATCTTTTTAAACCATTGGATCAAGAGCTAAAGTATTGGCCAGTGTTGTGGCTCCCTGTGGTTCTCCTGCCCTTTAGATGAAGCATCTATGAACAACAAACAGAAAGATCAGGAATGGAGTAATGGTAAAGCGGAAAACTTGCTTTTGAAAATTATTCAAACTTTGAATAAACCAATGTTGATTTTTCATTTGAAGCACCTGCAGTAGAAACACTCCACATCTTTCTTTGAAAGTGTGTCATTTGTAGGGGCTGCTGCATTCCACTTCTGCCCTTCAGCAGGGATCATGCATTCAGAGCCCAGACTGACAAAACATGGGACTGGCTGAGGTGGCTGAGGGAGGGCTGTGGCAAACTGCAGAACTCACTTGCCAAAGAGGCAGCCTGGCTTCCCCTCCCGCCAGTGGCTGTCATGCCACAACTGGGAAGACTGTAGCCAGATTTTCTACTCAACAAGAGAAACCAGAAATCTTAAGTTGTTGTTGTTGTTGTTTTTAGATTGATTTATTTATTTAAGAAAGAGAGAGAGCCTGTGAGCAGGAGGGCAGAAGGAGAGAGAGAATCCTCAAGCAGACTTCACTGCTCAGCAGGGAGCTGCTCCACCTGTGGCTTGATCCCACAACCCTGAAATCATAACCTGAGCTGAAATCAAGAGTCAGCACTCAAATGACTGAGCTGCCCAGTTACCCTGTAGAAATCTTAAACTTCTGATTACATCAATTGATTGTGAAATTCTGGCAAATAACTCAAAAATATTTTGAAGGCTCTCTGGGCCAAATAAAACACAAGTACAGAAGATTCAGTGATAGGGCCACAAGCTTGCTAACTCTACTTTTAACATGTCCTTGAATCTTTTTTTCACACCATACGATTTAATTCAAAATGCATCATAGACCTAAGTGCAAGCGTTAAAACCAAAAACTCTTTTTTTTTTTCAATTTATTTATTTTCAGAAAAACAGTATTCATTATTTTTTCACCACACCCAGTGCTCCATGCAAGCTGTGCCCTCTATAATACCCACCACCTGGTACCCCAACCTCTCACCCCCCCGCCACTTCAAACCCCTCAGATTGTTTTTCAGAGTCCATAGTCTCTCATGGTTCATCTCCCTTTCCAATTTACCCAAAAGCACATACCCTCCCCAATGTCCATAACCCTACCCCCCTTCTCCCAACCCCCTCCCCCCAGCAACCCACAGTTTGTTTCATGAGATTAAGAGTCACTTATGTAAAACCAAAAACTCTTAAAGGAAAACAGGAGTAAGCCCTCATGACATTGGGTCAGGAAATAATTTCTTAAATATAACACCAAAAATGTCCTTGAATTTTTGCTGACACCCATGTTTCACATTCCTTATATTTTAGAATTGCTATAATGTTGCTATTTAGGGTAAAGAAAACAAAACCTATTGTTACGATGGTAGCCTCAGCATTTTCAATGAGTATAGATTATTTGTATTTAAACATTATTAGCTAATATGGAATTCGATGAGTTCAAAACAGATCAAATTACTACTTTTTCAGGAAAAGCAAGCTATTCTGTTTTAATCCTATCCAGCATAGAATCAGTCTTAGAAACATTTTTGATTCAATAAAGTCAGAAACCCTATCTCTAAGCATTACCCCTTTAATTTTAAAACCTGTGTACTTCTAAAGGAAATGCAATATATCCATTCTGGTTCATTTACATTAAATCATTAAAATGTTTCTTATATCCCTTTTGATGTCTAAGATGCTTTTGGAAGTCATTCAAAAAATGTTCTAATCCTTTTCTCCCTGTAGTCACATTTTTTACCAAAATAAACAAGTTCAAACACCAGACGATTCTACTTCTAGGCTAGAACCCAAAAGAAAAATGAATGATTTTTTTCCTAATTAGCACCATCTCCATTTATTCCATCCCCTAGAAACAATGAAATCAACTCCTCAAGCAAAGAATTCCCATTTCACAATTGCAAGATACAGAATCTAACAGTTTTAAGTATGACTCTGAGCTGAAGTCAAACCCTTAGATTCTTAAAATAACATGAACTTGATCATGCAGCTCAAAGCTACTGCTTGCTATTCATCTGAATACACACATAACAAGGGCTGAAAAGATATGCCATATGGGAAAGGGATATATATTTATGAGATGATTCTTTATGCAGAGAGGACATACTTCGCTTTATATTCACATTCAAGCAGACAGAATAGATCTTCTGTGAGAAATGGAACTATCCCCACATTATCAAGAGCTGTCACTTTAAATACAATTTTGATTAATATCATTTTCAAATTGAATACTGATTGGTTCCTTTCCTTCCAACAGGAAATGCAATTCTATAGGGATAGAGGCAGAGAACATATGTAACCTCTGGGGAACAGACAATGATGAAATGACCCAAAACATGATTATTCCTTGCTACTTCCTGAAATCTGTTCCTCAAATCCCCAAACTAACAGTTCTCTGAATTTATGGTTCACAAAAGTGTTCGAGGGTTTTCAGACTACTCACCCAGTTCCACAAAAAGTGCAGAAGGGAGGGAATTCAAAGATGTGCACAAATGGGTCAGCCAAGGTTCATTCCTTGAGATCTTCCAGATATTTATTAGGGTTCGTGGGAGGGGATGTTCATTTCTGTAGACACAGGATGGATTTTCTGAAACATAAAGTGCAGGTACTTTTAAGTCTGTGGCTAGACTGAGATAAGCTTGTCTGCTGATGATGGGACTGTTCAAATGTAGCATGTCCAGATTACTCAGGGGCCACCACGCAAAGCAGGAGGGGAAGTAGGAGGTATGCCAGGAAGTTTTAAAATACAAGGGACTTTCCCAGGCTGGAGAGGCAACAATCAGGTGAACCCACAGTCTCTGTAGCAAAGCTGAGCCGATCAATGTGAGGCTGAGAGAACCTTAGAGAGGGGTAGCTCTAAGCCCAGCAGCCAGTTCTGCAGGGTGGGCAGAAGACCACTCCCAGGAATCTTGTGAAATAAACATGTGCAATTTCATGAAACCATATTGGCTTCCTTTAGCTTTAATGGGGCCCAGTCTCCTTTTTAAGGCTCAGTCACAAAATTAGCAAATATTTACATGCTATTATCCATGCAAAACATTATACTGAGCACCAAGGCAGCCTGACTAGTGTTTTCTTTCTTCTCCTTCCACTACTTGTCCTGGTGCATATGTGTCTCTCCACACATAACCCCATACCTCCCCCACCAAAGAAGCAAATATGTGTCCTCTTCTTTTCCAGATTCCCTTGTTGGTGGCCCTTCCCCAAGGCAATCAGAAGTATACACATTTCTTGGAGAAGAATTAAAATCATTATAAGGAAAGAAAGGAGAGAAATATCTGATGTTTATCTTTTAAATTTCCCAAATACAGTCTTTTTCTCTTCTTATTAAGTTGAGGTATAACATGTCTACAATAAATGCACTCATCTCAAGAACATGAATGAATTCTTATAAATGTATATATACAACTAACCACTACCACATCAAGCCATAAACATTCTCACAAACTCCAGAAGCCTCTTTGGGTCCCTTTCTAGACCATGACCACTCTCTCTCAAGAGGTAACTTCTGTACTAATTTCTATTACCATGACTTGTTTGCCTGTTCCTGAACTTCACATAAATAGAGTCTTTTTGTTGGTTTCTTTCACTCAGCATAATGTCTCTAAGATTTTTCTACGTGGTTCACATTTATATACACAAAATCAATTTCTTGTTCACTTACATTAAATCATTAAAATGTTCTACATAATCATTTGATGTCTTGTGATTTTATTTATATATACACATACATGTATATATACATATATAATTTATTTCTTCATTCTAATGTTGATGATATTTGTTATTTCCAGTTTCTGATTGTTATGAGCAAAGCTTCTGTGCACATTCTTGTGAAAATTTTTGAGGGACGTAAACACATTTCTTTTGGGCATATATCTAGGAAAACAATGTATACTTAGATTGCCAAGTAGTTTCCAAAGCGATCGTACCATTTTATATTCCCAGCAGGAATGTATAAGCTCTGCATGGTGGGGAGTGCTCACATGTTTACCAACAGGTGGTTTTGTCCATCTTTTAAAAATTTTAGTATTCCAGAAGTTGTACAATGATATTGCATTGTGATTTCAATTTGTATTATCCTGATGACTAAAAGTGTTGAACACTTTCCAGGTAGTTACTGGCCCTTTTTATATTCTCTTTTATGTAGTGCCTGCTCAAGTTGCTATATGTGTTTTTAAATTCAGTTATTTTCTTTTCATTGTTGATTCACAGGAATTCCTTATATATTATGGATGCCAACCTTTTGTCAGACATATATATTGTGCAAATCTTCTTCTAGCCTGTGGCTTATATTTTCACCCTCCTACTGGTGCCTTTTAAAGGACATAAGTTCTTAACTTTAAGTAAGTTCAATTTTTTAGCTTTTTCTTTTGTAATTAGTCCTTTTTGTGTCCTGATTTTTAAAAACTGTTGCCTGTGCCAAGGTCATGAAGAGGCTCTCCTATGTTTTCTTTTAGAATATTTATTAATCTAGTTCACACTTAAGACTATCATTCATCCTGAATTAGTACTTTAGTGTGAGGCAGGGGGTCAAGGTTAATTTTTTCATATAGATATCTAATTGTTCCAATAAAACTTTTGGTAAAGTTCAGGTCATTCCTCATTGAATTGTGACTCTGTCATAAATCAAGTGACTATATATGTGTGTCTGTTTCTGGAAATAATTTTAAAGAACAATATTTGATGTGCAGTTTCTGACTTCCAAAGTAAGCTTTTGCAGCCCATATCAGAAATAACAGTTTTGAAAGCCAACATTTTTTATTTGTTAGAGTCAGGTTTGGTCCAAAGAGGAAAAGCTCTCGAGAAGTTAAAGGAAATTGGGCATTGTGTTAGCTTGAAATTGGAAAAAAGAGAGGGACCCTGGCTAATGGCCGCTATCCCTACATGCTTCCATTAGACTGGGATGGGAGGAAGGCAGAGAGTGGTATGGGACACAGGCACCTAAGATGAGGGGAATGGTCCAAAGCACCTAAGGAGGAAAGAGTCAATCTGAAAAGAGATCAGCATGAATTGCCTGAGGATCAAGGGCTTGTTTCCTGATGGCCATTCCAGAGACTATGACCATGTGAGCAGTACAGTATGAGAGCTTCCCTCTGACTGCTACTTGTAAATCACCCACATATGTATCATCTACTACAAGCAAAAACATCCCAAATGCCAAGATCTTCTGAGACTCAGATGGACATCCACTTTCATGTGGGCTACACTGTCTAAAAGCAGTATCTCACATAGTATCTGTAGGTCCCCTAAACAGTGTCTATATGTCATTAAGATAGTGACAAAGGAAGAACATTCAGCTCTTTTACTTTGGTGGGACTAAACAATGGTGACACCTATCTCCATTAAACAATATTTAGTCTCCTAGACCTGAGGAAGAGAATCATCCCCATCATTAGGCATTTTTTAGCTGAATGGGAGGAGAACCATGTCGTATTTATTGAGACTTAGCAATGTCCTTGCCCTCTAAGCTTATTCTCTGTATCGCAGTTTGAAGGCTAGAAACTACACTTCCCAGACTCCTTTGCCAGCACAGTTCTGGTTCAGATATAGTCAATGAAAGACACTGCTATGAGGTTTCAATGGCAGAAAAGAATTAGTCATTACTCTCCCTCTGCAAGCTGTAGGTAAATGTGTGGAAAGACAGGAGTAAGGTTTGCAGTGGCTTCCAGGTGAATTCCTATTGTTTGCCTATTGTAGAACTGCTAGAAACACTCCATGATTTCCTAAAAGTAGCAGAGGGTCTCTGTAACTTTCACCCCCTTACCCCTTAAAATAATTTTATAGGTATGTGGTTCCTTGCATTAAGTCCCTTCTTGCTAAAATATTTAGAATGATTTTCTGATTTTCTGACCAAACCCTGACTGATTTAGGAGATCACCTTCTTAAGAAACTTTCTTGAAATAGGAAGTTGATTCAATCTATTATTCAACTTTATAATAATTAAATGTTATACATATGAGGAGTATAACTCTTGAATAAATGATCATAAATCAGTTTGTCTTCTTGAATCTTTCCATTGGTGGCCATTTCTATATTTCATTCAATTTCATTTCACCTGTTCCAATACCAACTCAATATCAACAAACACTGACTGAACTGATCAATAAAAACTGAGATAGTCTGATAGAGCAGAAAAGTATGAAATTTAGAATCAAAAGGCCTTACATTTAAGTTTTGATTCTGTACTTACAAACTCTGTGATCTTAGACGAGTTATTAAGATTCTCTGAGCTTCCTCTATTAGGTCTAACAAAAACTTTTGCTTTTGTCTGTTTCACAGGATTTAGTCAAATAGTGAAGTCACTCCCTTAAAATTGTAAAGTGTTTTAAAAATATTAACTACTGTTAATAAACACCTGTCTTAGAAATGATAGAATGTTAATTGTGGTATGGATCGCTGCTGTGATATGTTTTTAATAATACCTTTTTAGTGATAAAAATTCTAAGAGGTAACATTTATTTTAGGTCATGCACTATTCTAAATTCTTTACAGAAATCAATTCATTTAATTCCCATAATAATCCTATGAGATAAGTACTCTTATTATTCCCTTTTACTAAACAAGAAAATTGAGGCACAGAGAGGTTAATTTGTCCAATTTTACACAGCTTGTAAAGTAGTGGAGATAGGATTTGAAACCAGATAGCCCAGCTACAGTGCTTTCAGCCACTAAGAAATTTGGAAGATGGAAGAATAATATAAATATAAAAAGAAAAGTAAGGGTGGAAGTTCAGTTGCCTCTGAATATGCTCCATTCAACAAGAAAACAGAGATGGTCAGTGTCAGCTATCAGTCCACATTCCTCCTCTTGACAATGGTGTGGAAAGAGACCATGGAAAAGGGCTGTGAGCAGCAGCAGCTGTGGCTTTCCACTTGGGTGTAAATGGGTAGGAAAAGCAAAGCATGGCCAGAGGAAGACCAGAAAGCACAGAATGTGCTCGAACTTCAACAGAATGTTCAGGGCCAGCCAGATGGAGTACCAGGCCAAAGCTGGGCTAGAAGCAAAACCCCAAGACAAACATTGCAGCAGCTGTGCATGATGACATCATCTGCATTCTCAGGGCCCATTTGCAAGTGCCCACACTGGGTAGAGACACTGCTTCACATCCAGGAGAAGGGCTACACCACATCCTGCTCCCCTGGGATGCTGAGAATGTGGACCAATGGCTTTATACTGGTGACAGCATTCTGGAATGCCGTCTGGCACTGGAATCCTTGCCCACTCACCATTAGCCAACAGACATGGCCGCTTCCTTCCTTCACACTTCTTCTCGCAGCCGCCATGTTTTTCTGTTTATAGCACAGCATTGTTCCCTCCCTCAGAAGGCAATAAGAGAAGTAGAAACACTTCCACTGCATTGCTAGGGGAAAAAAACCCAACATTAAAAAAAAAAAAAAAAAAAAAAGCCTCCAGTCCTCTGAAAAATATTTAAAGCCTCCTGGTCCTTTGAAAAGTTTTCATACAGTAACAAAAATTACAAAATAGAATGACTGAAGTGCACAAATCTGGAAACAGACCTAGTTTGGGAACAAAGAATGAATGAATCTAGTTTGACCTTGTATTTCCGATGAAAGAGGAAAGGACTGCTAGGTGTGGCTCTGGAGAGATACATACCCAGGGATGAACAGAGATCAGGTGAAGATATGAATCAGAGCACCATTTTTGTAGAGGTGATAGTTGAAATCATGAGAGAAGGTACAGTCTGGAAGGCAACGCATAGCTGGGAAAAACCAAAGACACAAAGGCAAGGTCCAGTAACTTTTCCCAGCTTTCTTTGGGGGAGGTGAGAAGGGGCAGAAAAGGCGCTTAAGGACTTGAACCAAAAATGTTCTAGTCTCTCACTAATTATTTTTCCAGATCTCTTGGAATGTTCTCTAAATAAAGAGTTGGGAAATTTGAGTAAACTTGAAATTAAGAACCTTTAGAAAAACACAGAGACCTGTTATATTATTGTATTGACATATTCTATTATTCACTCTCTGGGCTTTGGAATTATTTGTACTAAACAGTAATCTCATGTGCAAGTGCTTGTCATTCCTCGTAAGTTTTAGTTTTAAAAAATTAACATTACCTCAATGGACAATATGCACCTTAAGTTTTCAAAATATTATCCCAACACACTTCTGTTTTTTCAATTAGTGCTCCTCCTAGGTTAGAAGTTTATTAAGTAGACAAACCTTGGAAGTACATGATCTCATCAATGTAGACTAATTGAAGAAAATGCAAAAAAGAATTCTTACAGAACAAGGGTCTTGGCTAGGTAAAATCTGGGATTACTAAATATATATTTGATTGTGGGATGGGCTTGATACCACCTTACACTTTTTTGTCCACATCCCACCCCTTCTACCCCCCAATCTATCTGTAGCAATGGAAATAACATGGTGGGAGGAGGGGGGTGAATGGCTGTCTGAATGATATCTTCCATGGGGTCCAAAGGTGTGTAGACATATTTGGAGTAGTGAGGTAGTGGGGGATGTGGAGACAGGGGTAGACAGAGCAGGTTTCTCAAGGGAGAAGTCACTATATGGAATAAAAAGATAAATAGGGCCCAGGGTCTGCCTGTGATTCAGAGTGGAAGAGATGTTCCTGGAACACACAGCGAAGTTTGTGGAACATGGGATCCCCCCATCCTGCTGTCTTGGTGGCATCTGTCTGGTTTGGTTTGGTTTTGTTTTAAATTGGATCGGGGTGTGTAAACTGACAGGTGTGGCAATAAAACTCGCAATAATCTGAGGCCCAAGGAACCCTACTGTGTGACACACCCACCACCACCCTCCATCCTCCCCAATCTGAAGGTGACACAAAGGGAAGGAGTGTTTTCCTTTCTAACTTACAGGAGGCTGAGAAGCTGTCATGGGCCCGTGGTGACTGATAGCACTGGTGGCAGCCAGGGTGAATTAGGTGAATGTTGGCCAGGCGGAGGTCTGGTGGAAGGGGTCCAGGTCAAAGGCAGGAATGTGGCTCTGGGAGGCAGCTGCAGCTGCAAATGGTGCAGGCCAGTGCGGGATGGCTAAGGTCAGAGCAGTGGGTGGCAGGGGTCCTTGGAAGCTGACCATAAACAACAGAGGCAGTGAGAGGCAATGTCCCTAAGCCGATTCATGGATGGACAGAAGACTCTGTTTGGGAAATCATGTAGATAGGTGGGACCACGGAATGTACTAGATGAACAACTAGGAGCGAGAAGGTCAAAGACATTGGCAGCAGCAGTCATGGCATTCATTCAAACCCCCAGGCTGGGATGCTGAGGGGGT
This sequence comes from Neogale vison, assembly GCF_020171115.1. Lineage (NCBI taxonomy): Eukaryota > Metazoa > Chordata > Mammalia > Carnivora > Mustelidae > Neogale > Neogale vison. The sequence goes on from NC_058091.1 coordinate 216,521,975, forward strand.
TGGATAGAAATGAAACCTGTGGCTCATAGAACAGGTAAAAAGCAGCAGCTTCCTTCATAAGCGTCATACATAAATATATAGAAGTCAAGAAAGAATGACCTTGGAGATAGGTATGATAAATTTTTAGATTCATTAATTTTAAATTACTTAAGGATTAATAGATGATTTTAAGATGCTTGCATACAGTTAATCCTTGGGCATTTTAACATTTCAACCCATTCCTTGTTTTCCTCTAATCTTATTTACACTGGTAATTTGCTTAGCAAATATTCTCTAGCTAATGTCATGTCTATAAGTGCCCCTGACTTATGTAACTGTGGGGACTCAAGCTTTGCTCCAGGGTAAACACCAGACACCTGGAGACCAGGGGAATAAGGCCATCTGGCCCCATGGAGTTTGTTGTTTCTTGGAAGAGACATCTGACAGACACTGGCAAGGCACTTGGTTAAATAAGGATACAGCCCTGGTGGGAAGGAATGGGACCGTCTTGAGCATCCAAGAGCCTTTAGTCTGAAGTTGTCCTGACTGTACATCAGAACCACTGGGAAGCATTCGTATGTCTGGTCCTGTTTCAGAACGTCTGTGACTGTCCTGCTAGATCAGCTACAAAGTTAGAATGTCTCCTTCCCCTGTGGCCATGCAGTCTTGGAATCTTGCCAACAGGAGCACATGGTACTGTGTGCTTGGACCATTCTGTGGCTGTGAGAACATTTAAGTACAGTGAGAGAAGGTGAAGGAACGAAATCAGCATGCATTCTTCACTCTTTACATCTTGTGCATCCACACAAGAATTCTGGCATGCTGGCCATTTTGTAATCTTTCTGTTTATAAAAAACATCAGCCTGCCTCTCAGTGCCAAATGGGAAGGGAGGCATTGCAACTGGGTGTCATCTCAGCCAGCCATCTTCGTTATTGATAATGGAGGCTGGTCACCTTGCAGAGAGGAAAACTGTGTTTAGACTGTGTCCACAGAGCACGGCCTTGAAGGACCTGTTTCTCTGAGAACCCCCTTGGGAGGGAGGATTATCCAGATCTGCTGTGACCTTTGAAATTATTCAAACAAAGTATCTTATCAGGGGAAGACTGGACAATTTTAGCTCATGGTGTCTTAAGTGGCAATGTGATCTAAGAGAATTTGAAACTCTCTTCTACCTGATACCTGTTTCTTGGAATTCTGAATCTCTGCACTACTACCTAATAAGAATCTGTTAATTCGGGGTCTGGCAAGGACCAGGGAGTATCCCCAGATCTTAAGCCAGGAGTTCCTTTAAAACAGGTCCTTCCCTGTTCCAGGAAGGCTAGAGTAATTCACGGTCCTAAGCTATGAAAATGGTATTAAAAAATCAACAAAGGGTCATGCTGTGTTTCAGATTTGAAACTGTCTGAAGCACTTACTTTGTATTAGATACTGTGTTAGTGTGTCACCTGCATATCTAATTGAATCCCCCAACACTCTCATTTTACCAGCTCAGAAACTGAGAGTAGTTTGCAAACTGCCTGAAATCAACAGCTGCAAGGGGTTTAGATGAGAGTCCAACCTAGAAGGCTGGGACCCCTCCCAAGGCCAGGCATGTCACCGCTCCTTAATCACCTCACCCTCCTCCCATCACCTGCTACGCATTGTGACACTGCCCTGTTTCAAACACTGTGCTGGCGCATTCCAAAAAGAATTGACCTTTTCATTCTTAGAGAAATCCTCCGCAGGGGTTCCATGTACCATTTTAAGGGTCGGAAAAGGGAAGCAAAGCTGGCCTTTAAATGCAGGTCTTTGTGACTCCAGCATCTGCAGTTAAGATCTCTGCTCAAAGTCAGGGCCCAGAAGACACACATGACACTTGACAGTCCTGTTGTCCCCTCCATCTGTATTATACCATGTGCTTGGCTCAAAATGACATAACTGCAGAGGAAACTTCAGGAAAATTTAAGTCAGCAGGAGTAACTCTTCCTAGAGACCCTCACCAGGAGCCTCAGAAGCTTCTTGTAGGTGTAAACTGATGGGACAGGACAAAAATCATCACTACTATCAACATACAAATATTTATATCTATCCATCCACTTCCATGATAATTAATTCTATGTGTCAACTTGACTGGGCCACAGGGCACCCAGGTATTTGGTCAAACATTATTCTGCCTGCATCTGTGAGGGTATTTCTGGATGAGATTTACCTGTGAATTGGTAGACTTAGTAAAAGAGATTGCCCTTCTTAATGTGGGTGGGCCTTGCTTAATCAGTTGAAGACCTGGCAGGAATAAAAAGATTCAGTGAGAGGGAACTCCTTCTGCCTGACTGCTAAGACACTGATCTTTTCCTGCTTTTGGACTAAAACTGAAAAACTGGCTCTTTTTTGGGTTCTTGAGTCTATGGCTTTAGGACTGGATTTCTATCTCAGTTCTCAAGCCATTAGATTCAGGGCTGGAACTTAGACCATTTGCTCTACTAGGTCTCCAGCTTGCAGAATGCAGATTTTGGGACATCTCAGGCTCCATAATCATGTGAACCAATTCCACATATCTTATTAATTCTATTTTTCTGGAGCATCCTGACTAATACCATATGGATATGGATATGTACATTCATATCTATATCTATACCCTCTCTTCTCTCAAGAGAATTCTGATTCTGTTCATAGAGATTATTATCTCAGTGTCCTTCGAGGAAATTTTTTTTCTCTGTAAGGCTGGATCTTTTAGCCTTTTACAGCACAGAATTAAGAGTTAACTGGGGAGGAATTCAAAAAGGCTGGAAAGTTGAGGCTAGTGGGTGACTGAGGTGCATTTGCATCAAAAAGGAGGAAACTGGTATATATGAGAAAATGAATAAAGCAAAAGTTTTGCTTGTTTTCTTTGTCCTAAAATATTGGATTCTGTTATTTCTCCCATTGTGAAGAAATTCATGTACAGAACTTGAGGACATTTTGGTGGCTGGACTGTGATTTATTGGCTGCAACTCTGTGTTAAGACTGGTCCACTGAGGCCTAGCTTTATGAGAAGCTCCTCTGAACGTCCTCCAACTAAATAATCCAGGCATTCTATAGATTTCTATGTTTTTCCAATCAGGTATTTAGTTAGCCCTCAAGGAGAGCTAAACTACAATGCAAGCAATTATTTCAGATCCCTTTTTCCATGGAAGGAAGGAAGGAGAAAGAAGAAAAGGAGGGAGCAAGAAAGAGAGGGAGGAAGAGACAGAGAAATCAAACCATGCAATGGTGACTTCCAATAATTCTTGAAACAAGACAGTAACACAACCAGCAGGAAATCAGGGTTCTAGGAAAAAATTAAGTTTGAATTCCCTAAAGCATCCACTATACATAATCAATCAACTTATTCCTATGCATCTGATTTAGTACAAATTACATACCATCCTTGGGAAAGTTGAGAAAAAAGTCACCCAGAACTTTTTCTGTGTTCTGCAGTTCAGATGAGAAAAGTGGTTGAGAAAGGCTAGATCAGTCTCTCAACAGGGGCACTATTAACAACTTGGGCCAGGCCATTCTTTGTTGTGGGTGCTGCTCTGCACATTGTAGGATGAAGGGCAGTGTCCTACCCATCTGTTAGATGCCAGTAGCACTCCTGCCCACCACCCATTTCAAAAGCTACTATAGCTAAACCACCAAAAATGTCTCTAGACATTGCCAAATCTCCAGGTGACAAAACCACCCCTGGTTGAGAACCACCAGTTTAAATCCTTCCTCTTCAATGTATAGCAATATGAGTGCCACCCAGAAGCTCGTTCAAATTGTAGGATCTCAAGGCTCATCTACACCTCATGAATGTTTGCATCTCTGTGTTTTAAGAAGATCCCCATGTGATCTGTCTGTGCACCAAGGTCTGAGAGCTACTTCCATCTTTCTGAGGTCAGCTTAGGCAAAACATTACTGGTCATCTACCAATAGCAAGATGATGTACCTTGCCCTGGAATAAACTGATAAATGAAATAACATAATCCCAGTCTCACTGACTACCTAGTTCTTACTGTTCAGCTAAGCTAAGTGTGTTATACCATTATTCTCATACACATCTATAGAATCAAATACATAGCCAAGAATTATGATGTGGATCTACATTTATTTACATGGATTGATGTTTATAATGTATCTTGTTAAGTAAAAAAGCAAACTGCAAAATAGTATAGGCTGTGCAGTCTGTTTTGTGAACACAAATTAATTTAAATTACATGCACATAAGAAATCCATCAGAGTATATAAACAAGAAAAATTTTAGCATCTCAGAAAAAAAGATGATGGGCATTTTTTAATCTTCTTACTTAAAATATTTCAGGATTCTTCTGAATCTTTACAATGAGCACATATTATAATTAGCCAAGAGAAAAATCCTTTTTTCAGGTGTGCAAAAGATGACCTTAATAGCTACATCCGCTCAGCCTCGTAGACTGTCCTCAAATGAGGAAGTCCAAGATCCATCAAATATGTCCACATTATGCCTCTTCTGGCTGAAATTCATCCTTTAATTCTCCCAGCGACCACGGTTGGTACAGATTGGACATGACTCTAACAAGCCACGTGCTAGAGGGAAGTAGGGAAGAGGTACTTTAGAATGAAGTGTTAAGCAAGGCAGAGACCAGCTCCTGGTTCACTGGTCCATTTCCTCTTACCCCTTTGCTTCTTCAGATTAAAGGAATGTGAGCAGAAGGGAGATGTGATGTTCTGGGCCTGGCCTCAGACCCATGCCAGCTGTGAGTTGCTGTACCTTTACTCCTGAAGCTGGATAGGTATAAAGGGGACAGGTGAGACAGATGGCAGAATCAGCTTGCATCCTAGCATCACATATTGAAGCAGAACAGGCCACCAACTAGGAGCATTTTTTGGACTTTCTATAAGCAAGAAATAATAAACCTTTATCCCATTTGAACTGCTATATACTTTGGGATTTCCTGCTACAGAATTTTTACAGTAGGTTTTGAATGAGGTACTACTGGTGTACAGAGGAAAGAAAAGCAATAAGAATTAATATGGGAGTAGTAGCCCTCCAAAGGAGGACTAGTTTGAATAAACTGGATCACTGTTGAGTTGAGTCTCACATCTAGGCTTACTAGGGAAGCACTCACCAGCACAGATGATATAAATGGAAGAACCCAGATAGTTGGGCCTTGCCTGATAAGTAAATGATGAAGAGTGAGTTAAAAAGCACTATGTCTTCTTTAGAAAAATGGTCTAAGGCAGGAATCTGAGTTTACTGGTCACAAAGCAGAGCTACACTGTCATTATATGAGCAAGCTGTAGGTGAAGGGCTATCGAGCAATTCCATTAGAAGCCCGAGCCTTCTTGCTTCCTTGAACATAACAGCTCCTCCATTAAAAATTGCATTAAGTTAAAATCTGGCACCAGGCTTGTCAGCCCAGATGTGAAATTTTATTGTCAAACACACAGCCCAAAAATGTTAAAAAAGAGATCCCAGGTTGTTGTGGTTTACTGGGAAATTGAGACAAGAGTTAGAAATTTCTATTCAAAATGTAAAATTTTGCAAAGAGTTACTGCTTTAAAAAAATATTTCATTATGTTCACTTGCCAGAGCCTTTGGAATAGCAGCCAATAACAAAAGAATACAAATCACTGATTAATAAACTGTTTGGGTGGCCATGTGTACGTTCTTTTCCCCATCCCTCTACTAAAATGAAAACTTGATTCTGAATAACAAACCTTGACCTACAGATAACTTTATTTTTCATGGTTTCCTTTCTTGGTCTTTTACTAGGCAGGAAAGTAGCACTGTCTGGATGATATATTGACAACTAACACCTGCTTTTAGAGGGGAAAAACAACTGTTATTAAAGGAGGACGTAACCTCTGAACACTGCCCCACCTAATCACAGAGCTCAAATTCGGCATCACAGGGTATTGTGTTAAGCCAAAGCCAGGAAGAACCAGAGAAGCTGCCCCTTTAGAGTAAAGGGTTACTTTGTCAGAAGGAGGGGGCACTCAGGCCACCTAACACCTTCAATAACTTAGCATTGTAGAAAAGATTCACGGGGTAGACATGGAAAATGTCACAAGAAGAAATAAGAATAGTACCAAAGCATGGCAAACTGCCAGAAGAAGGAGTCTAAGTAAATTACAAATCTCTTCTGGAACATAATCAGAGACAATGTTCTTGATTAAACGTGACTACTCCACACCAATCCCTACGTAGACTCCTGTCCACACAGACCACCAGGGAGGCCTGGACCACCCCTGGAGGACCACTGAGCTGGTGGGTAACTCTGGGAACACAGAGACAACACTCTGTGGCCACGGCTCCTTTTACTGCCTGAAAGGTACAACGATACTTACAACCCATGCTGGGAGTCTGTAGGGCTTAATAAGTTCATATGCATAGGCACTGAGAAGCTTGGAGAAAAGACTGAAATTATATTATTCCTGGCTGGAATGTTCCCTTTAAAATTCCTTGTAATTACAGTGCCACCCTTGTAGACACAGACCACTGTGAGGTCCCCAGCTATATCATAAACTTATTCCCACCTAATAAACCTCCCCTCTTGGCATTTACCTCTCTGAAACGTTTGCTTTTACCCCAAAGCCTTCTCTGCCCTAGCCTACCAGCTTCAGTGGGAATATGAGGGGCTAAAACTGGATGAGGACAAATAGAGCCTCAAGTATAATCACACTGTGTTACTGAGAAACTGAGAGACTGACTGAGAAGGAACCCTCATGGAGTTTGAGTGCTGAAAATACTCACCAAGTCGCCTGAATGACTCTCAGACTCAGCTATCTCCTAGAGCTTTCCGACACAGCTGTTCCAAGGGCTGGGCCTGCCATACACGGACAGTCCACAGCAACTCAATTTCTTTCTGTCTCTTTCTCCCTCCCAACCTCCTTGCCTCTCTCCCTCTCTGTCTCTCTCCTGCATGCACATGCGTATACATACACAGAGTTAATGAATTGAATTTCCTTCCCTGTGAGAAGTCTGTGTGTGCTCGCACATATGTGCTTAAATTCTAGTGTCTACAAATCCTTGCTGGGGTGAGAATCCAAGATGTTTATCACTTAGCAAAATCACAGTACTCGGTTATTCTAATAGATCAGTGACTCCCAGGTTTCCACAAAGAACACTGTGTCTTCCTAGTACTCTGCCATCAGAGCATGAGCAAGGGCGTCTGTGCTCCAGGCCTGCTCTGCCTGGGTGTGGACTTACAGGGAGTGAATATCCAGCTGGATGTGAAGCAGAGATGTTTTGAGACTCAGGACCGTAAGTGCTACATTTGGGTCAGGTTCCATAATAACAGTGGCTATGGGGCCATTCTCCTGATCTCCTCACAGAAACCAGCTTAGTATAGGGCCCCTCAGGGCTGAAAACTGGGAGAATAGAGTCATTGTCTTCATTGTCCTAAAAGGCACCAGTAACAGCAGCAACAGTTGGGGGAGCCCCCAACAACTGCTCGTATGTTAGAATTTGACAAAACAAAGCTCTGGCAGATGATAAAAGTCACCCAGGGTGGCTTTGGACCCACAAGCAGAAGGGTTGAAGGTCTATAGAAGCTAGTCTTTGAGAAATTCAAGAAGTGTTTGTGCATGCGTGGTGGATGTGGAGTAAGTAGAGTGGTGGCTGGCTTGTTTTAAGAAAAGAGATGCATAAGAGGCTGTAGACTGGGACAAAAATAGGGGCTTTGGGTCATGGCTGTTAACTACAGCTCATTGGTAGTCCCTGGCTGGGTTGGTGAAGCCAGGAACATGCAAGTAGCGCAGAGTTAACACTTTCTTTTTTTCTTTTCTTTTTTTTTTTTTTTTTTTAAAGATTTTATTTATTTACCTGACAGAGAGAAATCACAAGTAGATGGAAAGGCAGGCAGAGAGAGAGAAGGAAGCATGCTCCCTGCTGAGCAGAGAGCCCGATGCGGGACTCGATCCCAGGACCCTGAGATCATGACCTGAGCCGAAGGCAGCGGCTTAACCCACTGAGCCACCCAGGCGCCCCCAGAGTTAACACTTTCATCTGGGATCATAGCCTCTGGTTAGTGTAGAATAGCATCCCAAGGACTGAAAGTGTTAGGTACAGTTCATCCCTACAGGCCCAGCTTATAGAAAAGAGTGACCTGAGCTCCAAGACACTTTTAGTCAACTGATGTATGCAAAAGCAGTATTTTGGAATAATTAGAAAAATTGGGTTTGAACTCTAGCTTCTCTTACTGTGTGATTTAGGCCAAATTACACATGGTGAATATTCTACCCTCTGATCCTCAATTTACATTACAATTTTAAATGGGCATAATAATATCAACTCACAGGATTTATGGCTGGATAATTTGTTTACTTCATCAAAAAATATTTACTGGTTCGAGCTATGAGTCAGATAATAGAGACAGAATGATGAATAAGTGGGGTACATATATGGCTCAGTTGGTAAGTGTCTACCTTCGATTCAAGTCATGATCTCAGGGTCCTGGGATTGAGCCCTGCATTGGGCTCCCTGCTCAGCGGAGAGCCTGCTTCTCCCTCTCCTTCTGCCCCTCCCCCTGCTTATGTTCCCTCTCATTGTCTCACTCTGTTAAATAAATAAATAAATAAATAAACAAATAAAATCATAAAAAAATCACACACACACAAAAAGGAATGATGAATAAGAAACACAGTCCTAGAAGAAGAAGGGGGGGGTTGGGGGGAGAGAGAGGAAGAAGAAGAAGTGGGGGGAGGAGGAAGAGGAGGAGGAAGAGAAACAGCTTCATCATCTGGTAGAATGTGAGAAATCATGTATCAAAAAATGTATCAAAACCACATTAACCCAGTAGAATCTAAGGCACTGAACAGACACTTTTATCACTAGTTTCCATTGCTAGTCTTTCCACAGGGCTTTCCTGCCTACAGACAGAAGGCCCAAAATAGCAAGGAATTTTATTTATTTTGTGCATTGCTACATAGCACATAGTAGGCAACCAGGAAACATTTGCTAAGCGAGCAAGTCCAAATATTTCTCGTAGCTTTTAACAAACGTTTGTAGTTCTTGTAGAAGTAAACATGTTTTGGAAACAAATTCACATATTCTCCCACATGCTGCACAGGGCTGATTTGTTAAAATTATACTTGTGTCTTAAGTTTCTTCCTTAAAAGGTGTATACACACATAAACTTATTTACATAGCCACACTTAACACCAGCTTGGCAATTGTTACTATGTATTTTCCCTGAGTTCTGAGAACAAGCTTGGGCTGCACATCTAAGCAGAACCCTCCAGGCAGACTCCTGGGTCCTCTCAGCCGGCATATGTGCTCTCCCCTACACTCCTGAGTTGAGGGTGTCATGTAATAGGTGCCATTTGGCCCACTGTGATCTCTCTTTCAGCCAGCCATTCATCCTGTGTTCTGGGGGATCCCATATGGCTGCCCGAAGACATACAAGTGCTAGAGCCAAGAGCTGCTAAGTGAAGGCAAAGAGTACTGTACCTGATGGCAAAATTCAAGTTCTATGGAAGTCCAGGGTGCCTTCAAAGCAATGATGCTAAGAAGTGGAGAGGAAATCAGAAAGCTGTCAGAGCCTGGGACAAACTCTTAGACAATTGCAAGGGAGATATCATAGCAGTTGGGAGGTCTGACCTGCTATCTTCAGCCACCCTGGCCAGAGTCATGCTATGCCTTCAAGAGATCTGAGGCATAGAAGAACTATTACTAATGATGAGAAAATAATCTCTCCATAGAGAAGATAGTCTGATGGGCACTACTGTGTGGATCCCCGATTGCCCCCACTCCTGGAATATAACCCCTGCGGCTGCTCAGAGAGTTGAGAAAGGACTCAAACTGACTTAAACCAATAAAGAACGTATGCCACAAAGTTTCCAAGAACTGAAGGGTAAGCGAGCAGCAGACCTCAAAATAAAGGAGATTCTGAGGTAAAAACCATAAGGAATCTGATTCTTCTATCTTTTCTCATGGTGATGCATTTTCTTTTCTTTACCCTGGCTTTCTCTGCTTCTATAGACAGCACCATTGAAAAACATAACTAATAATGGTGTCTATTAAAAGACTGACTTTCTCCATTTCATTCCATATTCCTAAGAAGTAGTATTTCTATTGGCCCAAACTGGGTGTGGTATCCACCCCTGGAACTTTGGCCAGGGGCTGAGTCATATTGTATGAACATAGCCACCAAGAGCCATAGTGGTGGGCATGTGGGGAGGAGCAGTTCCCAAAAAGAGCTGGAGGTGGAAAAGGGGTGACTTGCTGTGTACACAATCCAATTGGTTTCCACCAAACTCCTGACTCAGAACATATAAATGTGCCAACATGTAGTTTAAAATCAGGCCATAGGTTTTTAGTTGGATGCAGGAAGATATAGACTCAAGTTGGCCTCATGGTTGGAAACCTGGTTTCTTCATTTTGCTTTGTGGTCTAAGGCAAAGTCCCTCCTCTGGACAGTAGTTTCTTCTTATAAAAAATAAAGAAACTTCCTTAGGCCAGTGCTATATAAATAGCTATATCAAAAATACATATTTTTTAATTCTAACGTTTATCACCCATTGACAATAAGGCTGCTTAGGTTAAACTGAATTAGAGCAAGCTTTACCTTTTATTGAAGTTATGGGAACTGATTTCTCTGATGAGAAGTCCTAATGGGGTGAAATTAGTATGTCTGAAAATTAAAAAGCAGGGAGAGGGAATTCATTACTAATTCATAAATGCATTTTCTTTGGCTAACCCCTTCAAAATAGAATCCATCTGAAATGAATAACAAGGATAGCTATCATTTTCCTGGCTTTCTGTTTGTCAGACTGTGCTAAGATTTCTTTGGATATTATTATAATATTATTATATGTTATATATAATATGTTATATAATATATATCAATATTACTTATTATTATATTATTATACTGATATTATATTATTATGATATTATGAGCTAAGTACTATTTTTAGTCCTTATTCTACACATAAACTGAGCTCTGGCTTAAAAAGGTGTTCCAGAAACAAGATGGGATTGGGAGGGAGACAAACCATAAGTGGCTCTTAATCTCACAAAACAAACTGAGGGTTGCTGAAGGGAGGGGGGTTGGGAGAAAGGGGGTGGGGTTATGGACATTGGGGAGGGTATGTGCTTTGGTGAGTGCTGTGGAGTGTGTAAACCTAGCGATTCACAGACCTGTACCCCTGGGGATAAAAATATATGTTTATAAAAAATAAAAAAAATTTAATTAAAAAAAAAAAAGAAGAAGAAGAAAAAAAAAAAAAAAAGGTGTTCCAGGAAGAATATGTCAAAGTCAGGTTTCAAAGCCAAAAGATTCACAACTATTGCATTAGCTGATCTTTGTCCCTAAAGTTAAAATTAAAGGTGGTAGAATTAATACATTATACAATAGGAATGTGTATGTATTCTACATATGTCATAGATGGACCTTTCATCTCTGATATTCCACACTTCCATGCATGTGTCAGGAAGGTGTAGGTGCATATGAACGTTTAAATAGAACCTATTCCCTTGTCTGAAAGTCCTGACAGCATTTCAGTCACAGAGCCAGGCACGTGGGGGCTACTTCCCAAGCACAAGCTCAACTATGTGAGGGCGCAAAGTTGAGTTTTTATTGGCCTGGGTAGGGTGATTCAAGCCTTGATGTTTTACTGCTTGGGCCATATGGTTTGGAAGGTGCTGTTGTAGGGTGTGTGTGTCTGTGAGTGCTCATGTGTGCACACGTGTGTGTGCATGGTTGGGTGTTTTCCAGAGTGGAATAAGAAGGATTAACTTTCAGCATTTGGCTTATCCTAACCTAGAGCAGATGGGCACTGGCTTGAACTTCTCATAAAGTTAACCCCAGGAGACTTGTTAAATAATTTATCCTCAACTTTTGAAGAGCAAAGGAATAAGGTGATTAAGAAAAATGGAAAGCCACATGAAAATGTGCCATTGATGGAGTGGGCTTGTCTTTCACCGTGGTAGATGGTGGGTGTAGTCGTGACTGGATTTGAAGGGGTTGGGGAAGGAGAGTGTTAGGTCTGGTTCAGGGGAGCCCTTGCAGTAGACAGCTCCTGACTTTATCCCAACAGCTGTGGCAGAGAAAGTGAGAAAAGCCTACATTCTCTACTCAGGGAAGGGCCTCAACTCTAAAACATACTGAACTATGCTAATTTTAAGGCCTCCCAATATAACCATTTTATTTCATCCAGCTGTGGGGCTAACTGACTTTGGCTAGAAAGGAGAGCCAGAGAGAGAGGGAGGGCAGAGCTGGAAAAATAAATCTACAGGATGCCTGTCAGTACCTGCTTTTAGCTTACGGGTGTGGGAGCTGTAGCAGAAGTCACACGGGTGATTTAACATAGACCACCACCCCCTGCTGACTATAAATGACCTCCTTTCCTGTCCCCACTGCCAGCAGCTGGAGAAGCCTCAGTCCTGCAAGCCTCAGTCACGAAGCTTTCACATTCATGCTCCTTTTTTTTTTTTTAAGATATTATTTATTTATTTGACAGACAGAGATCTCAAGTAGGTGGAGAGGCAGGCAGAGAGAGAGAGAGAGAGAGGAGGAGGAAGCAGGCTTCCCACTGAGCAGAGAGCCCGATGTGGGGCTTGATCCCAAGACCCTGAGATCATGACCTGAGCCGAAGGCAGAGGTTTAATCCATTGAGCCACCCAGGTGTCCCTCTATGCTCCTTTTTAATAAGATGCCATGAGCATAGCTCACTGCAAATACTCACACACACACACCCCCGCATTGAGACAACTTTAAGGAAACAGGGTTGGTCAGGATCTGTGGTTGCAAACAACAGAAACTATTCCTAGCTAGCTGAAGCAGAAAAGAAATTTTTTGGAAGGAGACTGGATAACTTGCAAAATCGATGGAGTGGGGCCCATGTAGAACTAGTCTTAGATGTAGATGGTATACAGGTGGCAAGGGAAGCCAGGTTCTGGAAGCACAGCCAAGGTCATTGCCAGAAGGGTCTGGATGTCACAGCAGCTCCCTGGGAGGTCTCCAACACTTAGCAGCTCCTAATGTTGCTGGGACTTCCAGAACTCACCTGTAAGTACCCCCATCTTTCTCTGTATTACTCACTAGAGATTTAAAAGCCAGAGCAGTTGCATCCAACCCCACATGCCAGGGGCTGAAAGAACGACTAACTGAACCACTTCTGGTCTGACATCAGTGGCAAGCCCTGCCTCCAACATAGCTAGGAGGATCCAGAGGCTAGGAAGAAAATTTCCAGATACTTACAACAGAGCTTTCTCTAAAACCGGGAATACCCTCATCCCAGAGATGGATCAAGAATGAGTCCCTAGTATCACAAGGGACACAAAGACTGGAAAAGGTGGTTCACGTTTTATACTTTCTAGGCAGTTTAGATTTCTCTGACCTTGGTTCAAAGAAGAATTGGTTTTGAGGCTGTATGTCCAGGAAAGTTAACATGAAGGTCTTTGGGAACCTAGAGGTATAAGCCCTGTTGCTATGAAGCAGAGAAAGGAGCAAGACCTGGAGAAGTTACCTGCCTATAAAACGATGGTCCCCTTTTTATAAGTTGCCTGAGTGATCGGATCCTGCAAAGAAAGTGTTCGTTTCTTTAAGCTCCTCACCAGACACGGCATGTGTTAGGCTGGAGATTTAAGGACTAAGCCCAAGGTGCAGGCTCTACTCAGCAACTATTTCTACTGAATCCACAGCAAACAAGACAGACCCCCTAACTACTGCTTCCACTACTTTGTCTAGGAGGTGGAGGGCATGGGGGGATATTTCCCAGATGTTCATCTGCTTTGTCTGTTACCATCTTATGGGAAGCACTGAGGATAAGGGGGGAAACTGCTCTAGGAAAAGGAGATCCTGCCTCAAGTGAGCAGCGTGATCCTAGCACATCACCAGACCTTTTTGGATCTTGGCTGGAGAGCAAGGAGGAGAAATAATACTTCCAGTCTTAAAATTAATCAAAGGACTATGAATTTAAAATACCAAATAGGTTCTCAGTGGCTGAAGAACTGGCAGCTCTAAAGGAATAAGGAAAAAATGTACTCTAAGAGCACTGCCCTTTTGAGCTCTGAAGTTTCCCATCTCTAGGATAAACTTGAATCCGGTCTCCCTTGGGGAAGTTTGTCTGACGTGGCAAGTGCCCCCAGTGACAATCAGCCAAGGCCGATGATGAATTCGGTGGAGGCACTTCTTCTCCTCCAGCTGCGGCTGCTCAATCATAAGCATGCTGAGCGTGGCCCAGATTGAATCACAAGGATGACAATGTGGGAAGGAAGAGGAAGAGTTCAGCGAGATAAGTGAGCTTCACTTGTGACTGTGTGCAAGACAAAGTAAGCATAGCTCAGGTGTCAGCCAAAAGGGCAGCAAACAGTGAATAAGAACAGGCCTCCTTCCTAACTGTCCGCTCCCCTACCCAAGTGCTACTGCCACTGCCACCAGTCCTCTCCAAGTCAGTCCACCTGCTTGTTCAGAAATGCACCCAGCACTGACCGATTGGAATGGATCAACCAAGAACACTCATGGCTTACCTTATGTTTAGCAATGTAACCAAATAAGCTAGATATTTGACTTAAGTGTTCAATTCTCATGTCCTGTGGCTAAGTCAACTTCAAGTTCTTTCCTGACCTGTTGTAAGAGAGAGGCAGAAAAACTTAGCATTTGAACATATAATGTGTTCTTGCAGAACCTGTCCTTGGAGGCACTCAAGGCCATGGCAGAGATCTTCTCCTGGACAAGAGGCTGGGATTCTTGTCTGGGCCTCCTCTACCCTCTGGGAAGATGGAAGGACTGGGAGTGACTCAGGCAGGCTGTGGAAGCACTGGTGGATCATGCTCCAGCTGATCTCCGGAGACATGTTCTCCTCAGCCCTGAGTCAGAATGAGACCTGCCGGCAGTGCTGCCTGTCTCACCACTGTTCCTGGACCTCTTGGACCAGTTCTGATTTTTCATGCTCTATTCCTTGAACTTTAAAGAAACTTATAATTACACATCCTGACTTCTGATTTAAGGAGTAGGGCCACTGATCCATTCAGGTGGCAGACTCTTTCTTCTTTTCCTCCTCTCCTGTTAGTTGTTAACCAGATATTACTTATGGAAAAATATTGGTGGGGTTCTCTTCCTGCTGGTGTAGCAGACTATATATTCTGAAAACCCCACTACTGCCAAACACCTAGAAATGCTAGGAAATGATAACAAACAGGAAAGTTTAGAGGAAACCCTGGGGGTGCCAAAAATGAAGGAGGGAGGCCACAATCCAGAGTGGAAAGTAAATGTTAAGGCAGACGGTGATGAGGGGGTTGGACAAATTTGGTGCCCTTGGGTTTTAACAATGACACAGGGGACCAGGTCTGTGCCAGATGGGGAGCTAGAACTAGACTCCTGTCAAAATCTGGGACTTGTAAAGTCAAAGTATAGATTAAGGGGGAAAAATGGTGTACCGGCAAAAGGAGATGACAAGGAAATATGCATGACTTGATCTGGGTTCTGAGCCGTGAAAAAAAGATTTCCTAGAGAATTCGCAGCCTCGTTCGTACTTGTCATTCTGTGGGTGTGCGGTTTGAATTTACACCACCTGCATGGTTGAGAACACCCTAAGTAGAAAAGTTAGCTTAAAAGTTTTCCCAGTAAATTATCAGGGACATCTGGTTGAAACCCATGCAAGTCCTCTTTGGAGAATGGAATCTTCTAGGTCTTAGAAGAGTCTCACAAAAGTAAAAACTAGAATTAATGCTAATGAAAACAGGGGACACAGAGTATCATTTGGTCTGGCCTATGCAGCACCCCACCCTCCCATACACTACACATCTTCCCTGGGGGGGCCACTGATATTCAGGAAACAATCATTCCTTATAGTTCTTTGAGAAAATCGACTACTGACATTTTACAGGTAGCAAGAGTCAAACACAGGACCCCTTGTCTTTAGTTAAGACTTCCTTTCTAAGGAAGTTCAAGTTAGTTCTAGTGGCTATTTAACATGTTTATAGTCCAGTTTAGAGCTGGGCTCCAAAGTCAGATAGATCTCACTTGACTTCAACTCACTATATGTCACACGACACTCTTAGCCTCAGAGAAGGAAGGGTCATAAAAATATCTACTTCATATGATTGCACAGAATTTTTTAAAAGGTAATGCATGCCGAGTGTTTAACATAATTTCCCAACACATAATAAATAGTCACAATGGGAAAGTCTTATTATTATTTCATAATTGTTTATTATTGTAATTTTATTCAATTTCATTCTGAGGCTACAGAGCTAGTTTTAGGGAAGTCTACACCACAAGTACAGCAATTGCTTTACATAGAATGGCCAGAATCTTACTTTTATTTGCTGAAGCTTCACCTGGATAATAATATTTTATATGTGACCAGCACTGTATAGTCTAGAAAAACCATTTTGCATGCATTTTCTTATTTTTCCCCATTATTTCATTAGTAGAATGGGATAGATTGAATCCATTTTGTGATTAAAAACAAACAGGTTTAGAGAGACTGAGCACCCAGTCCTGTTAATTGCTTGAACAGAAATTCCATATGTGTTTTAAGTCTTAGTCCAGTGACCTTTCCAATATGGCAAACCCCTTCGTTCCTAGACAAGCAACCTTAGATTTCTTTCTAGGAGGCAGAGCTATAGGCTGAGGATGCTGAGTTGCTCCGGATACAGTCAGCATCTACATGGGGGGGAACACCTCACTCAGAAATGTGAAAATCGGAAAAGACTTCCCAAGACCCAGGGGTCTCACACTGACCTCCAGCGATGACAAGCCATGATAGCTCCTCCAGATCTCTCTCCCAAAGCACCACAGCCTAAAACTGACCCCTTCGCTTCCCCTACATGATCTCACCCTTACTGTTGTTAACCCAGGAACAGGAATTCTGGTGTTCTGATTTAAGTAAATCACAAAGGCCAGTAATTCCCCCATTATTGGGTGTTTGCCTGAGCAGGGATGAGTTGTTGCTTGAATTTCCAAAAGCTGAAATAAAGGATAGACCGGGGTGGGGGAGGAGAGAATATGGGCACAGCTATGCACAACTCCTCCCTCTCTCGTGCCCATATTAGACTCTCCAGGTGACACAAGAAACTGTGGATACCATGTGATGTCATCTCCAATGGGAGAAGAAAATGTGGAAGATCTTTCTTTCTTTCTTTCTTTTTTAACAGAATTGTATTTGTTTATTTGACGTACAAAGACACAGTGAGAGAGGGAGCACAAGCATGGAGAGAGGGAGAGGAAGAAGCAGGCTTCCTGCTGAACAGGGAGCCCGATGTGGGACTCCCTCCCAGGACCCTGAGATCATGACCTGAGCCAAAGGCAGATGCTTAACAACTGAGCCACCCAGGCACCCTGAAGACCTTTCCAAAGAAATTAAGTTTGTGTTGAATGCCTTCTTTCTTCCTCTCTGAATCCTGTCTTATCTCCCAGCCTCCCACTCCACCCACCCAGTGGAGATATTTCATGGGCAAAGAGAAATAAATTAGGGCCAAAGTGGAAAATAGGGAGGAGGGGATAGGGGTAGTTAAAAGAGGAAGAGGTGCCCATTCCTTTTCCTACCCCACCCATCCAGCCATCCCCAGCAAACCCCAGAACCATTCCAGCTTCTCCAGACCTTCAGTTCCTCCAAGAGCTTACTGCCAAGAGAACTAGGTAAGTATCCACAAATGTTAATGGTTTACTTTGCAATTTGGAGCTGTAAAATGACACATACTGCAGTTTCATTGAGGTATAATTTTTGAGTAAATATTTTTAATAGAACTATTTAAATCTATTTCAGTGTTTGGGTTTAAATCATCTCTTAAAACTAAATATACATAATAAATTATAGTCACAATTCCCCCAATTTTCCATAAGCTTAATGTTTCTAGTTATAAGGTTTTAAGTTACGGGACATTTCAGCACTGCTTGAAGTTGGAATGCGATTTCATTTTACAGCTTGAGAAACATTTCATATAGTAAATACACTTCAAATAAATCTATGGAATGAATGGATATTGGAAAAGCAAGGAGAGTTTTAAAAAGCAGGTGCAGTGGGGCAGGAGAACAGGGAGGTAAAGACTAAATGGGACACAGACATTTCAGGGGACATGTAAAAACAAAATGAAACCTGGTGGGACAGACAGTCTTAGTCTATTTGGGCTACTATAACAGAACATCATAGACAGGGTGATTTCTACAACAGTTTCAGAGTCTGGGAAGTCCAAGATCAAGGTGGTGGCAGATTCTGTGTCTGGTGAGAGCCCTGCTTCTAGTTTGCAGGTGGCCAACTCTCCGTTTCCGTTGTATAATCACACAGCAAAGAGTAGAGATAGCGATCTTAAAAGGGCACTAATCCCATTCATGGGGGCTCTAATCTCATGAGCTAATCACCTCAAAAGGTCCCCACCTTCAATGATACCACACTGGGAATTAGGATTTCAATATATGAATTGAGGTATGGGAAGAAGATACACGCATTCAGTCCACAGCACAGAACCCAGGAGGCTAAATTTCCTGAGAGAGAAGCCTTGAGGACAGAAGCCAGCTACAACCAGTGAGACCTAAAGGAAAGCCTCAACCATGCACAGTGAGACCGTCACCTACTTCTGCTCCTGGTGCAGCACTTTTGTATTCCATATGGGACTCGGTGGAGAGCAGCATGGGTAGGAAATAAGAGGAAACCTTCCTCTGAAACTCTGGAAAATATATAATAGGGAGGGGGGCAGTCCTGCTATGAGAATGCTCCAACTGAGTGTGATAGAGAATGGAAAGTAAGAGAAGACATGGCGTGTCACTGTTCTGTGTATGTGGCGCCCAGGGGAGAGGCACAGGAAGAAGGTTGTACCCAGTGGAAAATGGCAGAGAAGTAGCTATACCTATTGACACAGATCAAAATATTGGAGGGGCATTCAATAGGAACTGGACCCCTCATGGACAAGTGTGATCAAGAGGTGGCAGGCCTGACCTCATTTTGTTAATCTGCCCTCAGGCTGGGGAGACTTGCGTTACACAGGTAACTGCTAACCGAAACTCCAAACCCCTGTGTCTAATGCTTACGCCCATTCTGCTTTAGCCCGTGTCCAACAGCTATCACTCAAGTTGACTTTATTTACCAGAATCACACACAGACAAAGCTTATTAATATGCAGGTCATAAGTGTATTCAAACCAAGAGCTCTCTAAAGTTAAAGATTATATATTAACAAAGCCCTGAGGAATGAGGACAGATCACCACAGCATAGAGCTTTGCGATAATTTTAAACACTCTGTTACACACATTTCATTTGGTCCACATGACTAGCCAGCAAGGGGGACAACGTGCCAGAGAGCTTGATGCAAAACCAAATTGTACAGCTGTGTAGCTGAAACTCGGTGTTTACAGAGATCTCAGGCTCTCGCTATCTACCAACTACTTAGCAAAGCAAGGCCTCCATACTCCTGTGAGCCAGGCTGATGGGGTTGTTTGAGATCTTACTAGTCCTGGAAGGGGAAGAAATGAAATTCACATGGTCTTCTGGAAAAGATCAGGTACTTTGTCTTCTACTTGGGGATTTGATTCTTCTGGACAAGGGGATGGGCTTCATGAGCTAATGTAAGGGACTGGTTCTTAGAAACTTGGTTTGTTTTGAATTATATTTGTGAGGTTTGTTTTAAGATGTGTCTACCTGTCACAGTGATATATACCAGTGTACATGTGCTGAAGCAGCCCTTTTAAGAACACTATACCACAAAAAGAGGCCTGAAAACTTTGTAGTTAATCTCTGCTCTTACAGATGAAGACCTTCTACTCTGTGTGCCTCTAGTCACACCACCAACTGTCATAGTCCTGATGTTTTAATAGGGATGGAAGAAGCTCCAAAGGACAGGATCCTTTAACCCTCAGAAGACTCTTGAAACCTACGGGCCTCAACCTTCCACTTCTGAAGCAAAAGGGAGTGAATTCCATGATTTCTAATGTCCCTTCCTCACATTAATTCTGTCATCCAATGGAGCTGGGTCTTTACCAGATATCTAAGGAAAAGTCCCTTTGGGCAAAGAAGGAGATGCTGAAAATCTCAGGAAGCCCAGAGATTCATTCCTCTTTTTATTACAGCCACATTTAGTGAATGTCTTTGTGTGTCAATGGGCTATGACTATGGACCCATTTTGTGATTTGGGGGCTCTACTTGTGACTTCAGTTCACAGGTTTGGCTGCATCTCTTACTCATTCATTCACATACTCATGCATTCACTCAGTAAATATTTTTTCATGTAACTGTGTTCCATGTACTAACTATTACTACCTGGATGCTAATATGTAAGATGTGTAGTTAAATGGCAGCTACAATGTTAAGCAACATGCACATTTCACCTCATACTCTTCCCAACAAGTCATAAGGCAGTTATTATTAATATCCCCTTTTTATAGTTGAGAAATGGAGGCTGAAGTTAAAAGACACACTACAGCAGCTATCCCACATTAGACAGGCTGACTCCAAAGACCAAGATGTTTACTGTAGTAGCATGATACTGCCTCCGGAAAATTCAAAGGTGAGTCAGGCATGGCCCATACCTTTACAGTTCAGAAGAAGAGGCAGAACTGTAAAATAAGCACAGTGAAACTAAATGCTATAACTAAAGGAACGTGCTTTTAAAATAGCATGAGAGGAAGGAGCATCTTAGCCTGCCTGTTGGAGAGTATGGGAATCAGGGAGATCACCATTGTATCACAAGAAAATGAGCATTCAAGCTGGGATATAGATTTCAATTATTCAAACATTCTTTAATACAAAGATAATACATGGCTGAAATCACTGTCAACAGGCTTGTATCTCTTATGGAATAGGTCAGCCCTCATTGGCAAGAGAGATATGAGACGCTTCCTGATAAAGTATAAATGAGGGAAACTTAGCCCTCAGAGAGTTGAAGTATCAGCTATACAAATCTGAATAGTGTCTCACTCCGCTTGTACTTTTATGAAAAATGTTACAGATGGAGTGACTTATAAACAATAAAAATTTGGTTCTAATTGTTCTGGAGCCTGGGAAGTCAAGATCTAGTCACAGGCACATTGGGTATCCGGTGAAGGCCCACTTCCTGGTTCATAGATGGCCATCTTTTTGCTATAACTTGACATGTCAGAAAGAGTGATGGAGCTCTCCAGAGTCTCCTTTCTGAGGGCACTAATCCCATTCATGACACCTCTACCCTCATGGCCTCATCAGTTGCCAAAGGCCCCACCTCCTAATACCATCACTTCAGGGGTAGGATATCAAAATGAATTTGGATGGAGCACACAGATATTCAGTGTATAATAAATAAAAATATACAATGTCCATGAGGCTCTAGCTCCCTTGCAGAGTAAACCTATCTGAAAGTGTTAATATAGGTAAATAAAAAAACACTCCTAGGGCACCTTGGTGGCTCAGTCAGTTAAGTGTCTGCCTTTGGCTCAGGTCATAATGATACTGGGATCAAGTCCCATGTCAGGCTCCCTGTCCAGAAGGGAGTCTGCTTCTCTCTCCCTGCCTGCCCCTCTACCTGGCTCATGCTCTCTGTCTCACTCACTCTCTTTTAAATAAATAAATAAACAAACAAACAAATTAAAAAAAAAAAAAGACACACTCCCATCAGAAAGAATGATCAGCCATGTTTGGTGGTCTTCAACAAAGACAGATTCAAAACTACGGACTTGTGCCGCCCCTCTTGGCACTGTTTAGGAGAGAGTATGCCCTTTTAAGCCAAAGCTAGCAACCCAGTGAGTCCACCCACATCTGGATGTCAATTCCTGATGACCACACTAAACATCCCCATGGTAGAATAAACTCCCCTATTTCTGATCCTATAAATTTGCTTCCCCAGGATCTTGTCTATATAGAGAAAATGCTTTGGTCATCCAATTTTTACATCTTCTTGGGCTTGATAATAACATTTCTCAATATAAAATAATAAATAAGCATCCTAGCTTTTGTATAAAATAATAAATGAGCCCCTCAGCTAGGTGAGAAAATTGAGACAGAGAGTTACCACAAATTCAAGAATTCTCTCTGTAACTCTTCTTAAATTATTATCATCAAAGTAAGACAACACCACAGGCAGGGTACTCACCAGACTGCATGAAGACCTTATCTACTAAACAATTTGATTAAAAAATAGATTATAATATTCATGGGCTCCTGTGAGGTACAGTGATTTAGCAATGGAGATTTGAAATAACAGGTAGAAGGGACGCCTGGGTGGCTTAGTGGGTTAAAGCCTCTGCCTTTGGCTCAGGTCATGATCCCAGGGTCCTGGGATTGAGCCCCGCATCAGGCTCTCTGCTCAGCGGGGAGCCTGCTTCCTCCTCTCTCTCTCTGCCTGCCTCTCTGCCTACTTGTGATCCCTGTCTGTCAAATAAATAAATAAAATCTTTAAAAAAAATAACAGGTAGAAATTATGCATTTGTTTATTGTTCAGTCAGAGCATATGAAGATTCTTCCAAGTGTCTAAGCACCAAGAAGAGCTAACATCTACTTTCTTTTTGTATTCTTTATTATCAAATTCACTGTTTCTGCCAAATTTCATATCTGTCACCACAAAAAAAAATGTAGTAATGTCGGTATTACTGATGATGCCTTGACTCTTCAGAACCTGTTTCTATTGAAACAATTTAGATGTTTGCCTTTGCCATTTCTCATACTGCTAATTTAATGCTGGTGAAATCTTCATTCATGATCCTGCATCATTTATCTAGCTATTTCTGAATATTGCCTTCCAATGACACTCTCAAATAGTTATTGGGGTTCACTGATGATGACCACAAATGCAAGTCTTACTAAAATTATGTAGGAATGTATCAGCAATAATTCATTTTCTGGTTGTGGTGAATTTATCATTGGAAATTTTACAGCATCAACATAAAAGAGCATATCTTCCAAGTACGTCTTCTTTTGACCTCCTTAGGCTACAACAGTGTCTTTATAGATTGTGATCTCTTTCCATATTGACTCTACTCCTGCCTTCCACACACCTTCATTAACAGGGTGTGGCTGAGGGGCCTGGGCAGCTAGAATATTGGTCTCATTCACACATAGAATGTTCACTATTTATCTGACAGGTATTCAGACCCACCCAGGATAGCATGAGGTCATTAACTGAAAAAGTCTGTTAGCATTGGGGCACCTGGGTGGCTCAGTGTGTTAAGCCTCTGCCTTCAGCTCAGGTCATGATCCCAGGGTCCTGGGATCGAGCCCCACATTGGGCTCTCTGTTTGGAGAGGAGCCTGCTTTCCCCTCTCTCTCTGCCTGCCTCTCTGCCTACTTGTGATCTCTCTCTCTCTGTCAAATAAATAAATCAAATCTTAAAAAAAAAGAAAAAAAGTCTGTTAGCATCATGGAACCAAAGCTTTAAAAGCCCTATAGACACAGGTGTGGCCATTGTGGAGAACTACCTGACATGTGGCATGGAGGCTTTGGAGTGTTGGGGTGACTGTCCAGTGTACCAGTAGGAAGCCAGATTGCCACCCCTGCCACCTTTGGATGTTGCAGCCCAGAGGCAGCCTCATGATCAGAATACAGATGGGTCAGAGCAGAAGCATGAGCCCACCATGCAGCTAGAGGCCAAGAGTTGATGGTGGACCTCTGTTAGTCCAGAGTCCTGAATTCAATCTGTGTCAAACATGAATAAGCACCACCCAAATTCAGTATGTCAGCCCCATCCTAGAGGCTCAGTGCCAAGAAAGGAATCACATGCTGGCCAAAGGGAATACTCCACATACTGGGGCACCTTGGTAGGCATTAGTATTAGGGACAAACTATGAATTTGTGTCTCCAAATTCATTAAGTTGAAATCCTAACTCTCAATGAGGTGATATTGGGAGGTGGGCCTTTGAGAGGTGATTAGGTCATGAGGATACAGCCCTCACAACTGGATTTAGTGCCCTTGTAAGAAGAAACACCGGTGTTTATTCTCAGTCTCTGTCCTCCACCATGTGAGGAAACAAGAAGATGGTCATCTACGAAACAGGAAGTGTGGTCAAACTGGGCATTAGATCTGCTGATGCCTTGGTCCTGGAACTTCTAGCTTCCAGAACTCTGAGATATAATTTCTATCATTTAAGCCACCCCATCTATGATAGTTTGTTATAGCAATCTGTGACTAAGCCAGGTATGTTATATAAATACAAACCTTGAAGATCTTAAAATTTCATTCTTAAATCAACTGCCTCTGGTCTAAGAGTTAGGAGACCTGATTTTTTTCTTTAAAGATTTTATTGATTTATTTTTCAGAGAGAGAGAGAGTACGTGCACGTGCATGAGTGGGGTAAGGGACAGAGGAAGAAGCAGGCTCTGTGCTGAGTAAAAAGCTCAATGTAGGACTTGATCCCAGGACCCTGGGATCATAACATGAGCTGAAGGCAGATGCTTAGCCTACTGAGTTACCCAGGCATTCCTGATTTTTTCTCATGTTACTCTTTCTTTTGATACCATTTTAAATTTATAGAGAAGTTACAAAACTAGTACATAGAACACTATAAATCCTGTATATAGATTTGCTAGAAGTTTGCATTTTGTGTCATTAGCTTTATCATTTCATCTATAAAATATAATATATACATGTATGTATATATAGATAAATATTCATAAATACATTTATTTTTATATATACATTGTATGGATATATACATATATAAATATATATATCCATGTATTTTTCCCCTAAACCATTTGAGAATGATAGAGACTCTAAATGTTTGCCCCTAAATATATTACAGTGTATTTTTTCCTGAAAAAAAAAGACATTTTCTTACACACAGTATAATTACCAAATTTTTAAAAATTAATATTGAAAGAATATAATTATCTAAGCCACAGTCTATTTAAAGTTTTGTCAATTATCTCAACAGCTGATGAAATCCTTAGACTCTATAGCTTGTTTCTCATCAAGACTTCTCACTCTCTAACTTCAGCATCTATTTGCAATTTTTTAGATCAATCAGTTCTTCTGTATTTATTATCATTCTAGTTAAAAAAGAACTTTCCTTTCTTCCCCAGTTTATTTATTTACATCAGTATAGAATTAGAATTTTTATTCCTCTCGATGGGTTATAATGTTCTACACTTATCTTGATGTTCAAATTGTCCCAGGTTTAAGAACATGGGTTTTAATACCTCTTTTGACCCTAAGAAGCTAAGAAGCTATGTGAACTGGGGCAAGTCACTTTGCCTTTTGAGTTCCAGTTTCCATCTGGCATGACAAGGGAGCCACGCTAGAAAATCATTACCTTTTCTTTAAAAGGTAATAATACCTCAACCAAGATACCTCATTTTCCTTCTCTTCCTTTCCAGAGGCTTTTTATTGTTGTTGTTTCTGTTTTGAGAGTATTTTTTAGTCCACTTACATTTTAAAAATCATCTAAATAACAATAATAGTAGGTCATCAGCCGAAAGCAACACATTAGCTAGTTCATTTATTTCTTAGCATGAGGGGAAGGAGGAGTAGAGTATGGCCTTTTGTATCAAAAGGATGGAATAAATTGAAGACCTCTGACCCTCAGCAGGAAATATTTGCGGCTTCCTCTGACAATGGCAGCTCTTCTCAGATGCGGCATTGTTATTGGAACTAATGGCCAGAGAAGAAGCAATTCTCACCCACCTCTTCATCTTCCCTCACTTCCCCACCATTTCCCCACCTGCTGAGATGCCCAACACCCTAAGCTCTTTCCCTTACATGCTTTATGACCAGGGTGGGTTTGGCTTTTTGGCTTTATTAATGAGAACTGGCAGGGTAATTTGAAGAGGAAGTGACCTGTGAGGTCCCTTTTGTGCTCTCCAATGACTGTATTACAGGCAAACAGGAGTAAGGCTTCTGTTCACAACTGCATGTTTAGGCCGTCATGTATGTTTTTTTTTTGTGTGTGTGTGTGTGCACATGCACATGTGTATGCATGTAAAAATGCCCATACACATATTCTGCAAGAAAACACCAATTAATACCTAATTTTTCATTTCTGCTTTAAAAAAGAACAGATATTGTGAGATGTACATGGTTATTTAACTGAGTTATAATTTTATTCTTTATTAAAATGCTGATGAAACTAATTAGGACCATTTTTCATTAAAATGAAGGCCAAAGATATGTGAGAGGCAACGTGGAGGGTTTGGAGGGTAAGGAAGAAAAAAATGAAATAAGGTGGGAATAGCAGGGAAAAAAACCATAAGAGACTCTTAATCTCACAAAACAAACTGAGGGTTGCTGGGGGGAGGGGGTCGGAAGAGGGGGGTGGGATTATGGACATTGGGGAGGGTATGTGCTATGATGAGTGCTGTGAAGTGTGTAAACCTGGCGATTCACAGACCTGTACCCCTGGGGCTAATAATACATTATATGTTAATAAAAAATAAAAAATTAAAAAGAAAAGAATTAAGGCCAAAGGAAAAAAGTTTAACCAAAAAAAAAAAAATGAGGAGCATATATATGATAAAATATTTCCTTTGGTCATTAACTACCTGGGGTTTCTGGCAGTTTTGCTTTCTCATTCTTCTAGCTTACATCCAGGTCAATAATGGAGCAGACTAAAGAGAAAGGGTTTGTTCTTTGCTTCTTTGTTTTAAATATTCCTATCAGCTTCCTAGTGTACTGTTGATCTCACTATGAAAACAGTTCTTACCTCACCTTTCCAAAGACTATGATTTGGGGAGAAGATGGAGAAATTATTTATAGACATTTAAATTTTGTTTGCAGGCAAAATTAAGCTCTGTGAAATAAGTTCCCTATGTTCCCTATGACCAGATTCCCTGTCATTTGAAAATACAGACTTTTTTTTTTTGATTGCTAACATCCCTAGATGTTCCTTTTTTTTTTTTTTTTTTTTAAGGAAATACATGCAGAAACCTATGTTAGTCTAAATACCGATTATACACGAGTTTAGGTGAGCTTCACTACAAATCAGAAACCAAACAATGTCTTGAAAAAGGCTAAGAATATGGCGAACACAGCTTTTATTCCATCCGCTCAGCATGTTAGTTAACAGACATTTTGACTCTGCCAGAAATCTGCAGAAACCTTTCTGAATGGAGGAGCTTCTAGGATCTAATGACTCTGAGAAAATGAGTTATTCTTGTTATCAATTGGGGACAGTTGCCATTCATGCTAACAGAAGAAAGCAGATCTATTGCAGGGCATGAAATTAAATTTTCCAGGTAGCCGCAAGTAATTGATACCGTGGGGTGACCTTTGCCCACGGCAGCCAATTTCAATCTGCAGAGAACAGCAATAGGGCCAACTACCCTGTCTGACCCCCACAAGCTGAGCTTGAAAAACAAGACATTCGAGTAACTTCAATTTCTCTCTCATAAATGCTCCCCATTTTTGTTACCTTTGTTCTCTGAACTTTTGTTCTGATTTGTATTTCCAGATGGTCTTATACATTTGCCATGAAATTATTAACTCAACCACCTAAGACACTAAGTGAGAATCAGATTTATCAACTTACTCTGTGGTTCAGAGTTTTAGAGGTTTTGTTTGTTTGTTTCCTTGCTTTTGGGTTTTTGTGGAGTTTTTTGGGGGGTGTTTTTGTTTGTTTGTTTTGCAATATGGCAATTTTTCCAGGTTTTCAGATCCGATCTTTAAAAATTTATCATCAGAAAGGTTTTTAGAAAATAGAAAAATGGAAACCTAGGTAAACCACATCACATCTTTTTTCGTATGGAACACTCACTTACATATTCAAAGTTAATTGGTTTCTTTTGCATTGTAACAGAGAATCTATCACTAAAAATGAGTTTTGGGGTGAGTACTAAATTTATTTGAAGATGAAGTCTGAAGAGAAAAGGCAACCAACAGAAAAGAAAATATATGCTTGTCTTTGGGAATTGTTTTAAAACTAAATTGGAAATTCATTCTATAACCTATTGCTAATCTTGAAATTTTTAACATGGAGTAATCCAATAGCTAACAAATTAGGATTATTTGGTTCAAAGCTCCAGACCATTTTAAAACCCTTAGGTTAGGAAAATGGACTGAAAGCCCTAATGTAGCAATTTAGGGCATAAATTATGTAAGTGCAAAAAGCAAACCAGAAGATCACAGCAACTTGAGCCAATTTAGATTTTAATCAGATTTTTCATTCCAATCTTAATTAAAGTGTTTGACTTAGAAAAATGGCTATTAGAAAAACTGACTGCCAGGAAAGCAAAAGAGAAAAATTAATTGGAAAAAAATGTGCCCTGACTGCTCTGAAGATTCATAGCATATATTAGAAAGGGTGCAGAAGAATGCTTTAATGAACTATTCTAATGTACAGTAGTATTTCTCTCTAGACATATAGAAAAATGTGTGTTGTTTTTCTCCTTCCATGCTGACATAAGTAAAAATAATAGAAAATTCCTTTTTAAAAAATTTACACTCTAATGATACCCCCAAACTAATAGTTTAAAGCTTATCATTAACTTCCTCTGCCTGGTTTGGTCAGGCTACATTCTGTCGCAATGAATCAATCAACTAATATTTGTTGGGTCTTTACTGGCCCAGGTTCTAGGAGGATTCTTAAAGAAGTACTAAAGATGGTTCCTGCTTTTGGAAATCTTGTAGTCTTACTGAAGAAAGAGATGGGGAAAGCTTAGCACACTCAGATCTCAAGCCTGAAAAACTGGATGGTACATCTCTGATGCTTATAAAAGCTGAGATATGTGGGAATCTGTCTAGTTACAGCAACTCCACTGGTACCTGTGGAGGTGGGAGACTGAAGGATGGACAGAATCTGGGTAGGTACAGAGATGTTCCAAGTTACTCTAATGCAGGGAGCAGTTACTTTTTGTTTTTTGTTTTTTTGAGGGGGGCCGTGGAGAAAGCACATATGCAAACAGGGGATGGGCAGAAGGAGAGAGAATGTAAACAGGCTCCGTGCTCACCACAGAGCCTGACCCGGGCTCCATTTCACTACCCTGAGATAATGACCTGAGCTGAAACCAAGAGTCTAAACTGACGGAGCCACCCAGGTGCCTATTTAATTATTTATTTATTTATTTTCAGAATGGAGAGTTTGCATAGTGGAATGGAGGTACAGGAGTTCAGTTGACTTGGACCCTGAATACCAGACAAAGGCGTGTATATCAGATAGGATATATCTCACATTCATTAGGTACCATTACTATCTGTCTAGGCTTTGAGCATTTATATTATTTCTATTATAATATCCCTTTTCTATAGGTGCTAGAGATCTAGGGAGAAGAGGATGCAACTTCTAGGAAGAACAGTCTGGTGGTTTATGAAGACTGAATTGTCAGGAGATTGGCCACAGAAAAGCTAAGAGGTCACTGTCCAGCCCAGGAAGAGGTGGGCCTACCTGGGCTGAGATTGATAAAAAAATGATGAATGCGAAAAGGAGAATGTGAACCACCATCATTCAGAAAAATTTTTTAACACTTTCTATGGGCCATCCTGGAGGTAAAAAATCAGTAACAGTTGGTAGGGGAGGGGGAAGCTCGTGGTCACGTTGTGTCCAACCAGCAAGACCACACTGCCAGTACTCTAGGAAGCACAGTTGCAGGCTCTATTACCTGGCTGGAGACGGCAGAGAGTGGCATGGCAGGTGTGTGTAGAAGTGTCAAGAAAGGCTTAACCTGGAAGATGACGTTTAGATGGGATGGGAAGGAAAAGCCAGATTTTGCCAGGTAGAGAAGAAAGAAAACACAAAAGCAGAGGATCAAAATTAATTGGGAAGATAGCAAGCATTAAAGACAGAAATTTTATTTTATTTTATTTTAAAGTTTTCACTAATTTATTTGACAGAGAGAGGGGGAACACTAACAGGGGGAGAAGGAGAGGGAGAAGCAGGCTTCCTGCTAAGCATAGAGCCCGAAGTGGGGCTCAATCCCAGGATCCTCGGATCATGACCTGAGCTGAAGGCAGATGCTTAATGACTCAGCCACCCAGGCACCCCCAGAAATTTTTAAAATTGAATGAAAGAGGTGCCACCATCTTCTTTAGTCTTATGCATCCTGTCCCTGGGACTTTCTGAACTAAAAATTTTAAAAATTTTAAAAAAATAAATAAAGGAGGAAGAAGGGATCCCATACTCTGGCAAACCCCCAAACACTTAGAAATAAAGGGGCCAACTACTTCAACCTGTGGGGCAAGGCTTCAGTGTTCATGCTCCATTGTGAAGGAAGAACAATTACGGGAAGCAAGACAAGAATGGCAGCCAAGGCGAAGGCATGCATTTCTGCAAAGACTGCTGTATCACAATAAGCCACTAAGTGACAAGGCCAGTGGCTGGATGGGGGCAGGATGTCTCCAGACAAGCTGTATGAAAAACTATATCTCAGAACAATACATCAGAGGGAGGAATAGAGAGAAAGCCCCCTTCCTGCCTCCCTCCTGCCTCCTCTTTCCTGTTTATCAAACACATGGGAGTTCTCTTCCTGTATTTCTGAGTTGGGTCATCTGGCCTCTTTTGGCAACAGACCTCTTTTAAGGAAGCAGATCTGGTAACCTATGGTGTGGCATTTTATGGGATTAGAAGTGGAGGAAGAGCTGAAGACCACATGGAAGCAGGCATGAGATCCAACATGAAGTCTTTTGTTTCGACTGCCAGTCCAGGGGCCAAGGGTCCAGGGGACAGGTGAGGCCAGGAGAATCTGACGAGGCCAGTAGGATGTGTGCTATACAAGACACCTTATTACCACACATATATCTCATAATTATTGTGATCAGTCCTTCCCTTGTGCCAAGAAATTTCCAGACCCACTGCTTTTTTGATTTCTCCTTTCTGTCTCCTTGATGTGCCCAATTATTTAGATCTTTTACAAGGGCAACTTGAAACAAGGAAAAGCAAAACCCATGTCAGTTAATGCTGTCACTTGGAAGCTCACTGACAAAACTGGTTAAGCGAGATAAAGATGAATAAGGACAAATGGCATTAAATAAAAGGATGGGAGAGAAGTCGGTTCCAGATCATATTTTCTTAAGCTTAGTTTTCAGCAAAATCTTTTCTCATTTTTAAATGTGGGGCAGTGGAGGACTGTGTCCATTTCTTTGAAACTTGATCCTCTTCTCAGGAGAAAAAGCAAGGACAGGGGGTGAATCTGACCAGGAAGGAGAGGCACACAGGTACTCTGACATGCAAACATTTGCAGTCAATGCTACTGGGAAACACGGATAAGGCTGCCATGAGATATGCAGAGCTGGAATATTAACAACTACTTCCTTCACAGCTTGGTCTGACATATTCATAAACTTGTTAACTATTTTAGGACAAACCCTTTAAAACAAATAATTGGGCAACAAAAAAACAATGCTTTGAGTCCATAGACATCAATGGTCTATCTGGCAACCAGCCCATGGCAAAGATCACAAGCCTTCTCTGGAAGGTTGCTCTTAAACTTGAAAATGATGACATTACCACCAACTGAGTGGAAGCCTCATGTCCATCTGAACCGTGGCTCTGCTGGTTCCCTCCTAATTAACCTCTGTCCCGCTGACTCTAATTCAGCAGAGGCCTGCGGACGCTCCTCTTTTAAGTTGACTCAAGCTGTCTGCTCATTCAAGCTAATCCTTACAGTGCTTTGCAAAGAATGAAAAGGAAAAGATTAGCTGTACCTGAAGCTACAAATGGGAAGGCTAAGTGGATGGAAGAAGAGGAACCATTATTTTTCCCTTTTGTCTGTGCGAGCCCCCTGTTTTTGAAGCTGTCCAATACAACTAATTACAAGAGAGAATTGTGAATACACCATCTTGCCACAGAGTTAAACAACCCATATAATTACTCTTTTTGTCTAAAATTTGGTATCATGTGAAATTTTACCAGATATTTACATCTTTTTTTCAAAATTCAGTCATTTTCATACCACCTTAACAATTTTTGCTTTATCTCCAAAATCACTTTTAAATTTACTTACTTGGAAGAAAGTATATAGCTCTTCAGCCTTATCTGAGCAGTAATAATGTAAAATTTCAATTTTGATATGCTCTGTATGTATGTGCATTTGTGCCTGTACCCTTTTTAAAATGTGTAATCTCATCTCATCCAAATTTTCTAGGGCCTTGCAGAATAACAAAGTATGGAGTGGCACTCTTTAATTAAAGCACTGAAACAACAAAATGGAATAGAAAAACAGAATCAGGAAACATCTCCATTCCTAGAAATGCGTGGGAGTCTGAACTGATGCGTTTGTTTGTGAAAGGGAAACACGGCAATATTTGCTACCTGACCTGAATCTGTACACTAAGAAATACTCTCTCTAAATCTATATCTATATTTCTACATCTTGTTCATCTTTCTAGTTTTTTTCTAGTAAATCTATAAATAACCAACTAAAAAATGTCAGTCATATACTATATAAAATCATCCCATGTTCGACAATTCGTTAAAAAATGGCTTGTGAATTCAGTTGGTTAATTGGGGAGGTTGTGGGGAGCTCTTTGACATGTGGGTTGCTATCATGGAGTCTCCAGCCTTATGACTTCTTGATTCCTGGAAATGCAGTCACTGAACACGGCACACTAGGCAGATCAGTTATGTCAATCCATCAGAATCATCTGATGGACCCATTGCAGCCTGCCCTCAGACCTCCTGTCACTTTTTTTCTACAAGGAATCTGGCACCAGGTCACCCTCCTTAGAGAGAGTCATAGAGAAAAGCCGATGTAGACAGACTCTTCAATTCCAGCACGTTCCTGAAAATAAAGTATGGTTTAGATTGAGAGCAGGAAAACAGAAGGAGTTCCACTTTCAGAAGAGTGGTATGAGGAGCTCCACTAAATCATTCCCCAGCAACCGTAACTAGTGAAAACTATTTTTAAAAGCAATCATGTAGTCTCTGGAAATCATCCTAAGGGCAAACATCAATTAAAAAACATTAATTCAAGAAACTCTACTAAATCTTAGAACAGTAATATTCTGTGGCCCTTAAGGTATGGCCACAAGCCATGCTCTCCCTCCTCCTCCTTTCTAGCAGCTCAGAGAGCTGGAAGCTCCACTCTGCACAAGTGTGGCCAAGAAGAAGAGGGTCCCTCTTCCCTTTTCTCCCAGTCAAGGGATACAGTATCTCATTGAGAGAGAATGGCCAGCAGCATTTCTCAATGACCTGCAGAGAATAAGTTCCTCGTAGGTGAGGACAAGATGTTGCCTCTTCCTTCCCCCAAACCTCTATTCATAAAGGAGAGGTTCTCCATCAGGCACAGCAGTGCAAGAATATGAAGCCCTGATCACCCTTGCTGATCTCAGCTTGCTCTTATGCTGGGAGAAACACACTGAGACAGACCAAAGGCCCCTGTCTAGCACCTGCTCATAAGGCATGGGTGTCACCCTTGTCCCACCTCTGGAGCAGTGGCTCAGAGATTTCGCCAAGAAGTAAGGTGGGTCCCAAGAACAGAGAGCTCTGAAGCTCATGCCAAAGGAACTGACTTTATTTGAAACAGTGCCGGCAAGTTCAAGACTAAGGATTCTCTCAAAAACATCAGAGATATTGGTGGCAAACAATGAAGAGGCAGCTGGTAGCTCTCTGAGAACAAAAAACCAAAATTATAGGGCAGGTAGTTTATGAGAGACAACAAAGGAAAGAGGTAAGGAAAGCCCTTTCTGGGGTCAGAACACCCCTCAAAGACTGCTCCTGTAAAAGGTGCTGGATTGAATAGGATCAGACTGAGAAGTCATTCATACACCAGGCACTGTCAAAAACGGTACTGCATTCAGCCAGCAGTTAGGGGAAACTATCAGTTTGGTGGGATACCAAGTGAGACAGACACCTTAACAGAAAAACCAAGAATAAAAGCAGTCAAAGGGGGCTGAAACCACTGTCATCCCAGGGTAATAGCATGGGCGTGACCAAAGGCTCCACCTTCTGAGAAGCAGTACCATAGGATCATACTACCAGAGAAACAGATTTCACCAAAATGAGCCAGCCCAATCAACAAGTAAATCCCATCAAAAAAAATCCACAGACCAGGGAAGGAGATCAGTATCCCAAGTTGTACAATATATTATCTAAAAATGTCCAGTTTTCAACAAAAAACCATGAGACATGAAGCAAATAAGAAAGTAGGACTAATACACAAAGAGCAAGGCAAGAAACAGGAGCTATCAGGGGACACATACTGGATTTAACAAAGACTTCAAAATAAAAAAGGAAACTATTCTTTAAATCATAAAGGAAGGTATGAGGACAATGTTTCATCAACAGACAGTGTTAATAAATATTTTTGAATTAATTTGCAACTGAACTTTCTCATTTTTCTCCATTTGTTTATTTACTCATTTACATCAGTGAGAACTCAGATTTTTATTTTGTAACTTGGGTTATAATCCAATACTCCTTCACTTTGTTGCTTCACTTTTTCCAGTTTTGTCCACTGGGAGCTCTCTGGGTTGGCTCCTTTGCTATACCCCACAAAAGCAGGATTTGGTGGGTTTTAGTGTTTTGTTTGTTTTAGCACTTCTCTACTTTCTGGCACTAAGCAATGCTCCAGAATCTTCAGATATTTCCTGTCCAGTCCTTGAATTTTCCCAAGGAATTCTGATTCTTTTTATAGGAAAATGGTGCCAGAAACCATGACCTGAAATCTAGGTTTCTTCTCTGAGTGATGAAGATGTTCTAAATTTAACTGTGGTGATGGTTATGTAACTTTGTGAATATACTAAAGAACACTGAATGGTACTCTTTAAGTGGGTGAATTGTATGATATGCAAATCTCAATAAAGTTCTCATTAAAGGGAAAAAGAAGCAAAATTAGTCGGGGGGGCTACTCTATTTTACAGAGCAAAGAAAAACCATATAGACAAAAACGGTAAATAATAAATCCTTTGCAACTAGAATCAAGTGTGTGGCCCAAGGGTGACAGTCACGAAGGAATACATTTGGAATATCAACTACACATCAGGAATTACTGCCTGCAAGTAAGAAAGTCTCAAAAATTTCCGAGCACTTTTTAAAAAAAGTTCGACCATTCCAAATCACTCGAATTACCCTTTCTTAGGACCTCGGGGAGTATTACAAGCGGTATTGTCTAATTAGAGCTCCAAAACAACAGGATACAAAGAATAAGATAAAAACCTCCTATATTCCTGGAAATACTTGGGAGTGTAACTAGTTTGTCTTTAATGGAAAACACTGCAGCAGTTTCTAGACAGCTCCCATGAACCTTGAATGCACGCTGCCTGGTAAGGGGCTCCCCGCACATACTCAACCTGGGGCCATCCTGTGCCTCTAAAGCTGTCAGGGAACATAAGCCTAAACTGGTGTGAGTGCTGCTTGTTTCCTGAATGCACTCAGGAGCCCAAGTCTCCCTTAGTCCATGTGAGGGAGACTATTTGGTTGTATAGAAAAGGGAGGGAGAAAGAAAAGGAGATGAGAATTCAGATCCAAGCATTTGTTCAGCCGCTTCTGGTGTTTATTATTACAGCTCCCAGAGAGATGCACTGTTGACCTCCTTTCCTGTCCTCACTTTATAACTTGTTCAAGAGCCAATGCATACTTTTGACTGTAAGCACATATGTGTAGACAAAAGCACAAATACATGTAAAGAGTTGGAAGAGGACATACACATGCACATATGTGGTGAGAGATTGTGATGAAATGGGTGAGTGCCTCTCTAGAGGGAGACTTAGGGAGTCCAAACTCTGGCTCTGCCATGTACCAGCCTAGGACCATCAGTATGGTCCCTCTGTGCCTTAGTTTCGTCATCTATAAAGTGGGGGAGAAAATAATACCTACCACTGAGATCATTATAACTATTAGATGAGTTACTGAGTAGAGTGTTTGGCATGTAGCAAGAAACATAATGTTAGCTACTAATATTATAAAGACAAGTATACACAAAAGTATTATTCCTTGCAATTTGGATTCTAT
Source organism: Neogale vison (assembly GCF_020171115.1). Taxonomy (NCBI): domain Eukaryota; kingdom Metazoa; phylum Chordata; class Mammalia; order Carnivora; family Mustelidae; genus Neogale; species Neogale vison. The sequence goes on from NC_058091.1 coordinate 216,557,639, forward strand.
TTCTCCATTTAAAATTTTAAACACAAATAAAAACGCCACATAGTCATACAGAATGACAGAATTCATGTAACTAACATTCTGTTTCTTTGACTTTACAACCACTATGCTTCTGTTGTTTGTTTCAAATCTACAAGCATGTGTGGTGCACAGGGGTAGGATGGAGATAAAAACTGTGCTCTGAAGGCTGTTGAAAGATTTCGAAACATAAGGGGCTTGTTCTCGAAATACATGTAGCTGAGTGTGATTGTGTAGGAGAATGACTATATAACTGGGAGAATTGGACTTTAGTTCCATGTAAAATGCAATGATTAGTAAAGGATAAATAATAAAACTCTCCATGTGCTAAAGCTTACATGTATATTGTTAAAAATCAAGAGTAACGGCTCAATAATTGTTCAGTGGCTAGACCAACAAAAAGATATTTTGGGGGGACAAGTATTTTATAACTAATGTTGTTTTAAATTGTTAGTATATGTTAATAATAAAAAGCAAATTGACTTATAGTCAGTTTTGCTATTGCTACTAAATTACCTCAGACAAAGCCCCCACCCCCTTATCGCTTGCACTCAGGATGACCACTCTGTCCCCCATCCTTGGTTCACCACTGCCACCAAGAAATTAGAAAAGTTCTAGTTCCATATCCTTATAAACATTTGGTATCATCAATCTTTTTCTTTTTTTAAAGATTTTGTTTATTTGACAGACTGAGATCATAGGTAGGCAGAGAGGCAGGTGGGGGAGTGGGGTGGTGGGTGGAAGCAAGCTCCCCGCTGAGCAGAGAGCCCGATGCAGGGCTCCTGGGATCACAACCTGAGCCACCAGGGGCCCCTGATATCATCAATCTTTAAAAATTTTAGACAGTCTAGGGTGCCTGGGTGGCTCAGTCCGTTAAGCGTCTGCCTTCAGCTCAGGTCATGATCTCAGGGTCCTGGGACTGACCTCTGCATCAGGCTCCCTGCTCAGGGGAGAGTCCGCTTCTCCCTCTCCCTCTGCTCCTCCTCCCTATTTGTCTCTCTCTGTGTGTCTCAAATAAAAATTTTAGGCAATCTAGTGGGTATGCAGTAACTAATTTGTGGCTTTAATTTTAATTTCCCTGGGATTAATGACACTGAACACTTTTTCATGTGCTTTTGGCCATGCATGTTTATTCCTTTGAGAATTGTGTTGAGTTTTTATTGGAGCTCTTTAGCTTTTCATTCTTGGTTTTTAAGAGTTCTTTATATACCCTGAGTTCAAGTCCTTTGTCATATATATGTTTTACAAATATTGTTTCCCAGATTGTGGCTTCCCTATTCACTTTCTTAATGTTCTCTCTAAACAGTAAGTGTTATCTAGTAATTTCCCCTCTTTCAGGAACCTCTTACACTGTTGGTGGGAATGCAAGCTGGTATAGCCACCCTGGAAAGCAGTATGGAGAGTCCTCAAGAAGTTAAAAATAGAGCTACTCTACGATCCAGCAATTGTACTGCTAGAGATTTACCCCAAAGATACAGATGTAGTAATCCTAAGGGGCGTGTGCACCCCAGTGTTTATAGGAGCAATATCTACAACAGCCAAACTACTGAAAGAGCTGAGATGTCCATCGACAGAGGAATGGATAAAGAAGTGAGGTACACACACACACACATACACACACACACACACCATGGAATATTACTTGGCCATCAGAAAGGATGAATACTTACCATTTACCTTAGTGTGGATGGAAGTGGAAAGTATCATGCAGAGCAAAATAACTCAGTCAGAAAAAAACAATTATCATATCATTTCACTCACATGTGGAATACCAGAAACAGCACAGAGCATCATAAGAGAAGGGAGGGGAAACTGAACAGAAAATAATCAGAGAAGGAGACAAACAATGAGAGATTCTTAACTCCAGGAAACAAAATGAGGGTTGCTGGAGGGGAGGTGGGGAAGATGGAATAATTAGATGACAGGCATTAAGGAGGGCATGCGAGGGCACTCGATGTGATGAGCACTGGGTGTTACCTGCAACTGATGAATTATTGAACTCTACATCTGAAATTAATGATATACTATATGTTAGCTAATTGAATTTAAATTTAAAAAATTTCTCCCCTTTTATCTGTATTTGGGATCTACTTAATTCTTTTTTTTTGTCATTCCTTCTAGAGTCTGTCAATATTAGGAATACTCTTAAAGAAACAACTAAGCTTGATCAACCTCTATTTCTCATTTGTGAGTATAAGAGTATACATTTTCTTTTACTAGTGCTAGTATTTTATTCATTCCTGTATCTTTATTTTCTCCTTCCTTGAGTGTTCTATTACCATTTTTCCCACTTGTAGTTAAAACCTTAGCTAAGTTTTTCTTTCAACCATTCTTATTTTCTGATAAATATACTTAGAGCTATATATACCTAAGACCTGCTTTATGTGTGTCTCCTTAAACTCTTAGAAAGAAGCATCGTGATTAGAAGGCAGTTTTTTAAATATGGAAATTCACCAGATTTGGGGATTTGAAAAGGGAGGGAGAGAAGAATAAATGTCCTTTCATTACCTGCTCTTCTTAGTCAGGTTTTTGCTACCCTTATATTATTGGGAGAGTGGTGGCCTGAGTGATGGGCTTATTTCTATGGTCCTGGGGCAGGTAGAGAATTATCCTGAGACCACGTAGGAAAGCAACACTTAGTTTCACCAACCTATCCTCTCCCAACTGCCCCCTGAATGCCCTGTGTCTTGCCTATAGCCAACACAAGCCACCCCCCAACTCTCCATTCCCAACACACACACACACACACATACACACATACACACACAGTTCAGTCTCCCAAGGATTTCTCACTTTTTTTCCTTTTAGTTCTAGAAATCCCTATTTTCTTCTTACTCTAGTAGTTTCTTTATGGTCAATGCTACAGAGTAAAACCAGCAGGCTGTGCTAACCTACCACCTTGGCAGGAGTCAGAATTGCTCTTCATCTTCAACATTTTCTTAGCTATTCTTCACTCTTTATGCCTGTAGATTACCTTAAAAATAACTTTTTCAGTTTCTTCCTGAAAACCTCTCTGGGATTTTAATAATAATTCTCTTACAACTGTAAGTGAGTTTGTGAAGAACTAACATGCTTATATTAGGCAATATTGCCATTCAGTCATCTAGTGTGTGACTTGGGATATTCAAATATTGTTTTTTTTTTTGTTTTTGTTTTTGTTTTTTTTTTTTTCCCAATTTATTTATTTTCAGAAAAACAGTATTCATTATTTTTTCACCACACCCAGTGCTCCATGCAAGCTGTGCCCTCTATAATACCCACCACCTGGTACCCCAACCTCCCACCCCCCCGCCACTTCAAACCCCTCAGACTGTTTTTCAGAGTCCATAGTCTCTCATGGTTCACCTCCCCTTCCAATTTACCCAAATTCCCTACTCCTCTCTAACGCCCCTTGTCCTCTCAAAAAATTTTATTTTATTCATATAGGTTCACACCTTTCTTGTTAAAGTTTTCTAACCATTTTATGTCTTTTACTATTAGTGTGAGTGGGATTATTTTTCCATCTTACTTTGTAACTTGCTATTGCTGATCTACAGAAAAGTATACTGATATTTGTAGACATATTAGCAATTTGATGACTCTACTGTCTTTTCCTAAAAAATTCTAATAATTAGGAAGAAATTAGTTTTAAAATATTCCCTCAAAAAATTATCACACTTTCTTTTCATAGTAAGGAGAATGAAAGCTCATATTTGTATTTATTTGGGGGTTTATAGTTTCTCTGAGAATACATAGATCATTTATATTTAATATTTTTCTCATAATAAGAGTAACATATGGTAGAAACTCTAGAGGAAAGTTTAAAAGGCAGCAGAGTATTCAGCAATATCCCATGTTTATATAAAAATATAAACACACACATACACACACCCCTCCATATACTGGCCTATGTCTAGATAGTGTTCATAATTAAATTTCAGACGTGACTAGACATGTCTAGTAGCCTAGTAAACAGCAGGCAACCAAAACAAATGAGTGCTTTTACAGTCATTTGTGAACACACACAGAACAGAGAAAAATCTGAGTCACCCGACAAACATGATCCCACCTGAGGTCAGTTGAGACAACACCGCACCTTCTTACTTCAGCTCATGCAGTGATGATCAGAGAATGGGGGAAGTAAGGGACAGTACAGTATAGTGCAGAAAACATAGGCTCTGGGGTCAGTTGAGCAGGGTTTAAAATCCCAACTCTGGTTACTTAGTGGAGTGGCTCAGGCAAGTCACTTAAATGCTTCTGAACTTCATTTTCTCTTCTATATAATCAGGAAAATAGAATCGACCAGAGGAGGGAGCTGTTTTCAGAATTTAAGATTATAATCTATTTGGAGTGTGTGGGGTGGGTGTGGGTATGGGTGTATGTTTATTTTCCTTAGGAGCAATGGTTCAGTATTTGCTAACTAAGTTCACTGAAAACTTTACAGACAATGTAACTACTGAGAATAAAAAGAATCAACTATCTTTAAATGTTATATTGTTTTATTTGCTTGATTTGGGCTTTAGAAAAATGGCATCATATTGTATGGAATCCTATAAAACCTGGATTTTTTTCCTTTTTCACTAAATATGATTTGTGACAGTCTGCATTAGATATATACTAGTTCTAATTCATTTATTCTCACTGTTGTATAATACTCCACTATCACTATTTTTTATATTTTATGCTTTTAAAAAAATTTAATTTGTGTGTGTGTGTGTGTGTGTGTGTGTGTTCCAAAATTCATTGTTATGCACCACACTAAGTGCTCCATGCAATATGTGTCCTCCTTAATACCCACCACCAGGCTCACCCAACCCCCCACACCTCTCCCCTCCAAAGCCCTCAGTTTGTTTCTCAGAGTCCGCAGTCTCCTATGGTTTGTCTCCCACTCTGATTTCCCCCAACTCACTTCTCCTCTTCTTCTCCCAATGTCCTCCATGTTATTCCTTATGTTCCATGAGTTAGTGAAACCATAAGATACTTGACTTTCTCTGCTTGACTTAATTCACTCAGCATAATCTCTTCCAGTCCCGTCCATGTTGCTATAAAAGTTGGGTATTCATCCTTTCTGATGGAGGCATAATACTCCATTGTATATATGGATCACATCATCTTTATCCATTCATAACACTGAAGGGCATCTTGGTTCTTTCCACAGTTTGGTGACTGTGGGCATTGCTGCTATGAACACTGGAGTACAGAAGGCCCTTATTTTCACTATATCTGTATTTTGGGGGTAAATTTTCACTATCTATTCTTAAAGTTACCTATTGATGACCTTTTGGTTTGGATAATTTTTTTCTTAGTGTGCATCTTGTAGATGCACCAGAAATTACTGAGGGGCTATGTCCAGGAATAGAATTACTAGATGAGTCAATAAAATCAGATTATCTTCTAGTGTTGTGGTACCAATCCACACACACTCCAGAGTGTATAGGCAATCTTATCCTCTACACTTATATCAGCACTTGAGACTCTGAGATTTCTCAACTGTTCACTAATCTGGTGTTATAAATTAGGTTCTCATTTGGGTTTAATTTCCATTTCCTTCCTACTAGTGAAATCAAGCATTTTGTCCCATGTATATCTATCATTTGTCTTTTCTTTACCATAGAATATTTATTTCTGTCACTTACCTAATTTTTCTATTGGGTTGCATTTCTATTGGGTTGGGTTTGTTGATGTTATACCTTTATTAATTCTTTATTCTCAATACTAAACATTTATTGGCTTATCTCTCTGCAAGTTTGAATCTTATCTTTTTGCTTTCTTTATGGTCTCATTTGACAACCAGAAATTTTTAATTTTAGTTTCATTATTTTTTTATTTCTATGGTCCCACCAATTTATCCCATTGTGCTTTTTGCAGGTAATTACAACACAGAAATGGCAACATAGACCAATATTTCCACCTCTATGGTGTTCCCCAGGAGCAAACTTGAAGATAGCTCTCCAGTGAGAAGACCACCAGATTCTCACTGGTTACAAGGAAGAAAAACATACTTGGCTCCAACTTAAACCAAAGCAACAGAAAAAATATGTTTTACTGCAAAAAAATTTAAAATCAGACTAGCAAACCCAGTTGTCTGCCTACCTTTCATGAACCCAAGCCATCTTGCCTGAGTCACCTAATTCAGAGTCCACTGCCTGGTTTTCTCATTCAGATTGCCCCCTGCCACTCTCTGCCTGTTTGCCCACTACCATAAATCTTTTTCTTTAGGGCTTTACTGATGAGGAATAAATGTGGTAAATCTGGCTCTTTTCACTTTGTAAAGTTCTTTATCATTGTCATACCCATAAGCATATCACCATTGTTTCCCAGTTTTGAGAAAAAAGAGCAACATTCTTTTTCACACTTACGTAAATCTAATTTCCAGTTATTCCTCACATGTATGTGTTAAAAGAGGAAATCAGATTATTTTTCCATCGACTTGGCTTAAGGGTTTCCTAGAAGTTATGAGTAAGCTGCCCTAAAAGAGAATAAAAGGGAGCTGAGAAGGTAGGCAGAAAAGCAGGAACGATTCCCTCCCCCCCACAAAAAAGAAAAAGTAAAGAAAGCACCTGACTTTTTATGATCCACCTCTTCCCTTCTCAGTGCAGCAAAGGGAATTGTGGAGCCTGGTTTAACTATTTCCTGTACGTTACCTCTATCACAAGCTGGGTGGATAAGTCAGCCTTAGAAAGTCCCTTAGTATTCCTGGACTTTCAGTGATTTTGTACATAGTAACAAGGATGCTGAGAAAGGAAAAAAAAAAAATTGAAAACCCTTCCCTTTCTGGAAGAAAACATGCCATCTGAGAGGGTGCTCCTTTTCTAGTTGGTCTGTGAGCTTATGTTTTTAGAGGCACAGCCCTTGTTTTCCACAAGAAGAGACCATGCCCAGTTCCCTACAATCCTCTCTCTTTGCAATTCTTACTTATGGTCTGAAGTGTTGAAACAATAAACACAGAAGCATGCCTGGGAGTCTGAGGGTCAGGTGGGGGGTGGGGGCTGGGAAAGGGGTTTCCCAGCTTTGTGTGAGAAGTGAAAATGAGGTGGCAGCTTTAGCAGACAATTCTGGGCCCTTTTCTTCCTACCAGAGTACAAGTGCCAGCTGAGGCCCCATACCTCATTTCATTGTGTGAAGACAGGCAAGAGATCTCTCAATTATCTTCAAATTAACTGCCTCTTGCCATTATCTGTTCCCTGAGGACCAATCAGAGATAGTGTTTGAAAAAGCGGGGAGTCAGCCTACCACTTCATCCACTCTCTGGGATCCCTTCCCACCTACCCCCTCCCATACACACGCCCAGCCAAAATCATCTGTGGCTGCCATTTCTCATGACAAACTTTAATGCTTTAATTAGGAAGCATCTGTGTGTCCACTCTCACAAACACCATATGGTGCTCAGTACAAAATATGTTTCATTTTCATGAAGGCAAAGCCTTAGGAAAGGGCAGTATTTTGAATATCAATTGTTGTTTTCATATTAGGTGAAGAATAAATTTGCTGTGCTTCAAAGAGATGGCAGTGTTTGAAGGAAGCATTTTGTCTACCTGGTGTAGGGAAGAAAAAAATTTTCCAGTCTTACTTTCTAGGCTCTTTGGCTAATCTAATAATAGCTGTAAGAGAGATAAACAGGAGAAAAATATATTTAATTAAATACCTATAGGAGCACTGTAAAGATATGAAAACCCAAAAGGCAGCCAGGTATTTGAGTCTTATATAACATCCTCAGCTAAGAAACTGGGCAGAGGTCTGGAACTCAAAGTGGGAGAAAAGCGACTCACAGGAAGGCAGAGGAAATGTTTGGAAACAAACGTTGTCCTGTTATGCAGATAAGCTTCTTAGGTAAAAAGTATCTCCAGTAATAGCTGTGTTTCTGGTACAGGCCCTCTTAACATTGTAAATTTAGGCAGCCGAGGGGGAGGTAAAAAGCTTTTCCTGAATCTGCCCAGTTTTGATTGCCTTTAGCTCAAAATAATCTTTATGCCAAAGAGACATATTTTGGGGTAGCAAATCTGTTCCCTTTTGCTGGCAAAACTTGGAGGAAAAGATGTCTTATATTAGAACAAAAAGCAGAATTCTACTTTCCAGGCTCAGAAACTGAAAGCCCTTTAGAAGTATATTCCACGAATCCTCTAAACAGTCTGAAGATTTAGGATAGAAGGTGTCCTGTCCTAACAATTCAACTTTTAAACAGAACGGTAAAATAGCCATCTCTTACATGTTCCATATAGATAATATGGAACCCAGTCTTAGAATGTTGAAGAGGCACCTACTTACCAAAGCAGTCTACCTATTCTGCCCAGGAGAACGCTTTTTTTCAAGGGCATACTGCATGGGGAAAATCAACTACTTTGCTTCTTTGACAGCTATAAACTGACTTGGGAAATATGGCCTTATGGGATATGGTCTTTGGATTTGTTTTCCTTTCAAATATTGTGTCCTTAAAATAACAAATCTAAGCTTTCCAAAGTTCACATTTCTCTAAAATTAAAGAGCTTACACCAGGCCAACTTTCGAGATATTTTCTCCAATGAGGAATAGGAGGAGATACAGGCCAAATTCCAACATGGGACTTTTCCTGCTTTTATGCAAATCACTCAACATGCAAATGATTAAATAATTAAACCATGATGGTGTTTAAATAAGCCATGTCTATTTTCTTCACTGCCCAGGTCAGCTACCATTCTTTTGTTGGAGGCAATAAGAAAGGGTTAGGGAAAGTCTCTCTGGAGGGTAAGGGATTGGACTGGGAAGGGCTGTAATTACTCATTTTCGTTTTAAAATAAATAAAGGAGTGGATGCTGTGGAGTGAACACCATACCCCTGTTCCCAAATGAGGGAACTGGTTTCTTTCTGCCTGGTCACCAGGGCCCTTGTTTCTTACTCCAGTCCATGTGTCAGTCACCTCAGGTCCCTCTCAGACTCGACTACATAATTATGAGCTACCACATGTGGCTTCTGAGACACAACTTTAATTATCCAAACTCAGAGCACACAACAGAGTCTGAATTGACTGAACAAAAGCCTATTAGAAGGTGATCCCCTGTGGTCACATTGCAATTATTATCAAGGGCCATGGCGGCTATGGAATTATCTCTGCAATATCTCACTAACCTTCAATGCTAGAGTCATGTGAATGATGATTTGTGCCATAATCTCATTTCCGGTAATGGTGTGACAGCAAAAATAAAGGAGGGGGGCTGGGTTGCTGCCTGGCTCTGGCCTGAAACTCAATTCAGAAGGCCACCGCAGATGTGCAAACACAGCACATCCAGCAATTATTGCTGATAGCTTCTATCTTTACACCCAGCAAGCTTGGAGCTGGGAACGGAGGGGTTTTACCACTCTCAGAGTTTGCCGGAGAGGCACCCAGCAAGTGCAGCAGAAGGCCCTGTAAATGCAAATAAACAGGAACCACTCAGCAGAGTGACCCAATGTGTCTTTTTCCAAAGAAGATTTTCATCTAAGCGTAAGGAGTTATTCCACTGCAGTCTTAAGTGTTGAAATATAGGGTATCAGTGGGATGCTTATGGGCATTTTCTTTGCTATAACTAGGAATACTTGTCCCACATGAGATGTTCATTTTCATCCTTTGGACTCCTTGAGTGATACATAATGCAAATCAGCACAGATCTTTTTCACTTCTTAACAATGTGAGGTTGACTATTCAGCTTCTGTTTGGAAACCTCAGGTCAGCTTGATCACATAACTTTTAATGTAACATAAAGAAAAAGTATAACATTCTAAAACCACTACTATTTTAACTGCTTATTTAACAAAACTGCCTTAATGGCTTTCTTCGTATTTTTACTGGCTAGACAGATATCATGATTTAATCACATCATAGATTCCTATATTATAAGCATAAGAATATCCTGATTTGTCAAAGAACCTGAAGACAAGTCATATCATATTATCACAAACCCCCTTTCTTCCCTATAATTCCAATCTTTTCCTTAGAAGCATTATGTTTTGGGAGATGTGTTAAAACAAACCTATTTTATGGCCCCTGTACCAAGCCAGTTTTTCCTCATGATTTATCTGTGTTATCACTTCCAAATTAGCAAACCCAGGCATTCAAGGATCCGTATAACATAGACTTAGTGTATGAATCTCATTTATTTTCCCTTACTTACCTACACATGACATGTAAGCTATCTAAACCAAATTCTTCAAATATTCATGATCTCCCACCTTGCTGTGTTTGTTTACTCTGTTCCCTCAGGCTAGAATGTCCTCACTTATTTCCTGTCCCACCCCTGACTATGACAGCCAATCCATCCTCCTGGATAATTTCAATTACTACTTACTCTTAGCTTATTTTCTCAGGAGGTGCCATGCTCACCCAAACATCAACAGTGTTGTTTTTAAAATTTTATTTTAAGTAGGCTCACCTCTAATGGTATTTACCTCATTCCAGCATGTATTAAAATAATTTATGTGCTTCTCTATGCTTTTTTTCCAGTGTGTAATCTCTTCAAGGTCAATGATTAGGAATTACTCCTCTAGGAACTCATATATTCATTCACTCAACTACCTATTCATTTACAGTTATTTGTCCATTATTGATTCAATAACACTATCAAGCATCTACTAAAAATATTGGAGAATGTTTCAGGCATTGAGTGTCTAAGGACAAGAGAGATAAAATAAGACACCGTTCTCTGAGTCCCTACCATCAAGGAACTTAGTGTCTCACAGAGAGAAAGAAGTAGTCCATGAATCATTGCTCACAGGAGTGGCCTTCAAAGCATGCCTAGAACAGTGACAAATGTATGGCAGTTGCTCAAGTTGTGTTTGTTGAATTTAAAGTCAGGAGAGAGGAAAAACTAAAGGAGAAGAAATCAGAGAGGAAGACAAACCATGAGAGACTCTGGACTCTGGAAAACAAAACAGGGTTTCAGAAGAGAGGGCGGTGAGGGGGATGGGGTAGCCACATGATGGCTATTAAGGAAGGCATGGTTGGGATGAGCACTGGGTGTTATATGCAACGAATGAATCATTGAACACTACATCAAAAACTAATGATGTACTATGTTAGCTAATGCAACATAATAAAAAAATAAAGTGAAATAAAAAAATTAAGCCAGTAGTAAAATGAGTAGACCCAGTTCCCCTTGAATTCATTTTAGAGTAAGAATAATGTGCTAAGATGTGTAATCTATAATGATTCCTAAGAATACATTTTTGGAGATACATATCTCCCTTCCAGCGATTCAAAAGGTAAAGGACCCAAAGCAAATTCTTCATCCATGAAACTCTCAGAGATGTTTTCTGAAAGTCCATTAGCTAACAGAGAGTGATGGGTGGCAAGAAATGAGGTAAGGGAAGCTGTAATCATGCACCTTGAACACTCGTGCCCCTTTCCTTCTTTTAGCTAGAATGTGAGTATCTGTTGGTACCGGGAAATGCAACACATAAAGTGTTAGAGAAGTTTGTTCTCCAGAGTGAACACTAACTACTGGCATAAGGTTGGGGAAGTCTTCATAAAGAAATACACTTTGAACTGGCTTGAATGATAAAAGCTCATCTGAGTGTCCATCCTGAGATGATGTCATCACTTTGCCTCTTGCATCCTTTATTCCTATCCTTCCTCTCTCCAAGATGTGAGTTATCTTCTGTTTTTAAATTACGTTCAAGAAGAGTTTTACTATTTTGCTTTTTACACAATCTTCTTGCATTTTTTTAACTCAATGAAAAATCTAGGGTTTTGTTAATAATGATGTACCAGTGTTAATTTCCTAGTTTTGGCAAATGAACCATGTTTATATAAGGGGGAAATCTAGCATGGGTACATAAGAATTCTTGGTACTATCTTTGCAACTTTTCTGCAAATCTAAAATTATTCCAAAATTAAAATATATTTGAACAATAAACAAACAAATACACCTCTAAAGTAGTGAATGATAAACAGGAATATCATTTGGGAGCAGAAACAAATGTGCCTCACCCTTGCCCATATCAATCTCTATTTATGCTCTCCTGTATCCTTTTCTCAAGCTGACATGATGGTGCAAAGCTTGGATCCACTCACCCCCATCTATAACCTCTATAACCTCTTGAGCTCTTGAACTCTGAATACAATTATAGGTCAACATTTTCTTGACTGGATTGGATGAAGTGGCCCAAGTGACATTTTGCCTTCAGGCTTTAATGGTGACATAGGCTATCTCTAGGGTTCTGACCACAGCTCTGTCATTAGCCAGCTAAGATTGTTTTGTTAATCTAATGAATGGTTCCATAGGAAATAACAGAGTAAAGGCTTATTAAAGGTGAAGGCTTCATCCATTAAAATGCCCTTTGTCCTTAATGAAGGTCAGTAGAAGACTGATTATAGCAGGAAATCTTGCTTTATGCTCAGCCATATGTCTTAATTAATCATCACGTCAAGCAAGTCGTCAGACTAGATTTGTGTTTGCCTTTATTCTTTGAAAATTTCTGGAGCAGGGATTACTGAAACAACCTTAGTATGTTCTGCCTTCAGAGAACTGTGTGTGACATACAGCATTACCCAAATTCTTTGAGTTTCTTTTCTGAGATGAAATATTTTCAAGTATGTATTTTTTAAATCTCTAATCTCAATAAAACTTTGAGATTTGCAATGTACAGTACAGTAACCACTAGTCACATGTGGTTATTGAGTACTTAAAACCTAGCTAGTATGAATTGAGATGTACTCTAAGTATAGAATGCACAACACCGGGGGGCAAAAACCTACATTGCAAAAACAAATGTAAAATATCTCTTTGATAACTTTTATATTGATTATATGTTGAAATGATATTTCTAAGGTGTTGAGTTATATAAAATGCAGTGTAAATTTTATTTTACCTGCTTCTTTTTCCTTTTCTTAATGTGGCCACCAGAAAATCTGAAATTATATATGTGGCTCAAATTACAATCCTACCAGACAGTGCTACTTTAAGGTTTCCAGAAAAATATGTTCAGTGACTGCCTGAGCATATTGTTTCCTTAAGCGTAGTTTAGATCTGTCTTTCAGGCAGTGAGGACATGATGAAAAATGTTATTTTCTTTTACCCTCCTTGATATAATGAACTAATCAATTCAGGTCTAGCTGCTCCACTTGGCTCAAAATTTAAAAAAAAAATACAATTATTAAACTTGGTGCCACTAAACCCTTATCAAGAACAAGAGCTAGAGAGCTACTTGCCTCAGGCACTGGGATATACACATGAGACACCCTGTCGGCAATCTCTTCCTGTTCCTGCTTGATGCTTTCTTCCTCTGGGATGTCTGCTTACAAGTCTCACCTCCACAGTTAGTCGCCAGCTACTTTGACAGCTTCCTCCTAATTATCCTTAACTTAGAGCTGCTGGCTTTTAACTTATTAACAGCCCCATTGTGTGCCATCGATATTTATCAAATGAATAATAACAAGAATAAAGCATATTGAACACTAATAATACGCCTGATGGTTTTTCTAAATGCTTTCCCTATCATTTCTCATGAAACCCTCTTTAGAAATCCTCCAAGGTAAATACCAAAATTACCTACATTTTACAGATAAGGAAACCAAGATACAGAGGGCCTATGAAACAAGCCACACAGGTGGTAAGTGATGGAGCTAGACTGAAATGAAGGCAAGATGTACAATCAGAGAGAGGTGGCATCTAGCAGTTTGAAAACAGACTTGGAAAGCTTGGAGACGCCATGCTGAGCCTGAAGTGAAAGTGAAAAGAGAATGAGACAGGCTGTGGTGTCTCCTTCTAACAAGAGCCCTGGTCCCTAAAACAAGGCCATGTCCCAGCCTTTCCATCTGCTCCTCTGATTGTGGGGAGAGGATCAGATGAACACTACATAATTTTAGTTTCGGTAACTATCTGTCCCCTACACCCAGATATTGCTGGCACATTGTGGTGGAGCCCCTTAACGTGGTAGCCCCATGTTCTGTGATAAGGACAGGCAGAGGCCTGCAGCCATTCTTTTGTCCAAAGTGCTGGTTGGCCAGGTCAGTCAGGGAGCTCAAATCCTCCTCAGTTCTCCTGAAAGGAGAGCATCATGCCACTGTTTTTCAGGGAGCATGACAACTTGAGCCTTTCCTTAAAGCTATAGGTTGATGCTTCCACAATCTATTTGACACTTTGGAAGAACATTTGGGAAAGGTCAATGAGAATAGATACAGGGCAGTGAAGAAACATTCCCTCTTTTTTTTAATGTTAAAGAATTATAGGGGCACCTGGGTGGTGCAGCCAGTTAAGCCTCCAACTCTTTGTTTCAGCTCAGGTGGCAGTCTCAAGGTCCTGAGACTGAGCCTAGTGTCCAGCTCAGTGCAGAATCTGCTTAAGACTCTCTCTCTCCCCTCTCCCTCTGCTCCTCCCTGCCCTGCTCTCTCTCTCTCTCTCTCTCTCTCTCTCAAATGAATTTTTTTTTTTTTGAAAAAAGAATTATAGTGCATCTGAGTGGCTCAGTTGGTTAAGCGTCTGCCTTTGGCTCAGGTCATGATCCTAGGGCCCTGGGAACAAGTCCCATATCAGGTTCCTTGCTCAGTGGGGAGTCTGCTTCTCCCTCTGCCTCTGCCTCTGCCTGCTGTTCCCCCTGCTTGTGCTCTCTTTCTCTGTCAAATAAATATATTAAAATCTAAAAAAAAAAAAAATTACAGGTGAGATGTGGGTAATAGTGGAGGCTAGAAGATATTGAAGGAATGTCTGATAAGAGGCAGACAAGGAGCATCAAGAGGAAATGGTGAAACACCTGCTGGTGTCACAGGTTACTGTGATTCATTTTCTGACTCTGATATTAACTAGAGAACATTAACTCTTTTATGACCTCAAGCAATTCACCTTACCTCAGGTACTCAGTTTATTTATCATCAAATAAATGAAAAGTTTTGGCTCCTAGAGTTCATCAAACAAAACAGTGGTATTTTAAAATGGTGTAAACATGCTTCCATTTTGTAAAAAAAGGGAAGTTTATAAATTGGATTTAGCTCTGCCAAACCCCTCCCTATAAATGGTATAGGGAGGAAGTTAGTGCCAGGGAAACTCATTAGAGGTTTAGACCAAGTAGTGCATACATGCTTATACTTCAAGCAACCATCCTAAGACACTAACACAATGGCTGGTTCAAGCTTATAAACTATGGAAATGGTTTCTTCATTGCTCTTGAGTGAAAGTGTGAAACAGTCTCCTAAAATGGCTCTAGACTTCTGAGAGCTAGGCTTGTCACTCACAATACAAGCTTCTGAAAATTTTTTCCTCTAGTTAGCAATTAAATTTCATACTGTGAATCTTTTATGGGATATTTTCTTTTCATTGCTGATCATAAAACACAAAAGACTCTGTCATTAGATAGGAAATAAAAATGGAAGGCAGTTGTCCCAAATTTTATAAAAATTGCTTGTAAGTGGCATATACACAGTATTTTTTCCTGTCTACATAAACCTTCAATATATATTTTCTGTAGAGTGTACGTTTCTAGGCCTTCTGAGAGTGAAGATGAATTTGGGGAACATATAATAGGAAGCACTACATCTGACTTGTCTGGGATAAGACAAGAGTTCTTTCACAAAGCATTGCTATTTATAGATGTTTGCATCTGTCTAATTTTAGACTTGTCTATCTAATTTTATACACTAAACCCTTTAGGCAACAACCATGACTAATTGTATGTTTTGAAGGGTACTTAGCGCATGGTTGGTGCTCAATAAATGTTAAATAATTGAAAATGTTAACAATAATCATATTTGTAAGCACATTGAGCAAGACTGTTCCTAAATATGTTTTAGCGGAGAGCTCAATGCATTGTTGGCAGGCAAACAACATGGAATGATAATAACACCAAATGGCCCTCTTGTTGTTTTCCAGAAAAAAAGGAAAATTCAGTGACAACTGACTTTAGGGTCTGCAATAGGCAGAATAGCCCATTAAAATGTCGGTGTCTTAGTCTCCTGGAGCCTGTGGCAAAGGGAAATTGGGTTGCTAATCTGCTGACCTTTATTTGGAGAGAGTACCCTAGATCCGGGTGAGTCCAAATAAAATCACAAGCTCCCTTATAAATGCAGTGGGTAGAGGGTAGTAACAGGAGAATCACAAAGAGAGGTGTAAAAGTACATCACTGCTGCCTTTGAAGATGAAGTGGTATTTGGTGGGGGCAGTGGTGGGGGAGGCCAAGGCATGAGTCAAGGAATACAGGCAGTCTCTAGAAGCTGAAAAAGAAGGCTGGTCTTCCCCTAGAACCTCCAGAAGGAATGCAATCCTGATTTTAGGACATCTGACCTCCAGAATCCTATGATAATAAATATGTGTTGTTCTGATCCAACCCATGACAATAAATGTGTGTTGTTCTCATCCACGGATTTTTTTTAAAAGACTTTATTTATTTATTTGACAGAGAGAGAGGGAGAGAGATCACAAGTAGGCAGAAAGGGAGGCAGAGGGGAAGGGGGAAGCAGGTCTCCTGCTGAGCAGAGCTCGATCCCAGGACCCTGAGATCATGACCTGAGCAGAAGGCAGAGGCTTAACCCATGGAGCCACCCAGGTGCCCCAATCCATAGATTTTGTGATAATTTGTTACAGAAGGAATTCAAACTAATAAAGTGTTTTAACAGAGAAATGTGGGCCAACCACTGGTGATAAATGGCTCATACATGCTTTGGGTACTACCCTCAATGTTATCCAACATTATTTGAAGAAAAAAACAAACACAGAAAAAAAAAAAAGCAGAACACAAATCTCTGGATTGACCAAGACCACCATCATAAAATCATGTATATAGTATATGCAGAACTGAAAACCATAAGGGAAGGTTGATAATTGTTTTATATAAGGCCAGTAAAACAATGATTTTTTTTGAAATTCACTTTAATGCTACCCTAGTAACTTTAATAATATTTTTAAAAGTAAGTCTATGCCCAATGTGGGGCTCAAACTTATGACCTTGGGATTCAGAGTTGCATATTCCACCAACTGAGTGATCTAGGCACTCTTTTAATAATTTTTTTTTAAGAAAGAAAGGAGAATCCCCGTTTTATAAACAAGCATGTATACTAGTGATTTTCAGACAGAAACATACACTTTCCAAGGGCTGTGTGATCACATGTAGTTCTAAGGGATTTTTTTTCCCCCAGATCCTCAACTTCTGCCTCTATTTTTTCCTAAAATTAATCTAGTCTGAGAATGAGAATGTACCTATGTTTCCAAAAGTTCCACGGTCTATGTGAAAGAAAGACAACCTCTCATACATCTCAAATCTAACTCTGATATCTTACCACAGGACTCTCCAAGACATCAAAGGGGACACATCCTCTGAGCGCCAGAAACTGATAGAGCTGTAGTCTTTCCCAGTCCCAGGGGCATTCTGGCCAGGTCTGGGTGTTCTGATCTCCAATCCATGGTGGAACAGGTTGGTGGAACAATGGCTGCTTTTGTCAATTCTCTCCTTACATCCACTAAGGATTGTCAGAATACCTCCCTCTTGAAGAAGAATTCCAAGGAACCAAACCAAGGAGAGCAGAAAAGCATGAATCCCTAAAAACAGTTTTCCCCTTACATATTTAAATAAAAGTTGTAATGTTTGGCTATTCTCCAAGTCTTCTCTGGAACATATTACTATTTGGAAAGAAACAAATAGTCAAATAGTATAGACTTCTAATGATGATTCTTTGAAATAGAAGTGGAGTATTTTCCAGGATTAATGCATCTTTAAAGATCCGTTAGAAGAAATCTTTTGGATAAATTTTTGTAATGATTTCTTTCAAATTTGGTATATATTATTAGATATCTAAAATCTGTTTTTTTCAAATTATATAATGAGCTATATTTCCCAACTCTGGTCAATTCTTAACTAATTTCATTTAATAAAATGTTTAATATTTGCCACCACCGATTTTCAAAAATTTTATTATATTCTAACTGCCAAATAATTAGCATTTATAAACATAAACCTTTCACTTTCAGTAATTACAAGGGGAAAGGTCTAACGAAATTAATATCTAATGAAATTAAGGGACTTTTTATTTCTACATATGATCGCACCTTAATCATCTAAAACAAAACACCAGAGTTTGGGGGTTTTTTTGTTTTGTTTTTTTTTAAAGATTTTATTTATTTGTCAGAGAGAGAGAGGGAGAGAGAGCGAGCACAGGCAGACAGAATGGCAGGCAGAGGCAGAGGGAGAAGCAGGCTCTCCGCTGAGCAAGGAGCCCGATGTGGGACTCGATCCCAGGATGCTGGGATCATGACCTGAGCCGAAGGCAGCTGCTTAACCAACAGAGCCACCCAGGTGTCCCCCAAAACACCAGAGTTTTATACACACACATGCATATAAGGTTAATAAAAAATTACCATGCCAATTACTAATTACCAAAAAATTTGTCAAACTCCTTGCTTTATATATAACTTATCTTATAACATATCACCTTGCATTAGTTACAAATTAGAGAAAAGAGCTTATTCATTTACCATTCTGCACTTGCAACATTATAAAAATAACCTAATTATATTTGTCATCACTTTAGTCCTGACCTGATCTACCTTACAAAATGCATTCCATAATTTATTTCTCTCTGGATCTTGCAATATTTCTCAAAACTTATCAACATACTAATTTCATTTGTAAATTAAAGTCACAGTTTTCCTATCACGGAGTAACTGTAATTTGACTAATTTGTTTGAAAATTAAGCTAGGCTTCTCTGCTTTGGGTTTAAAGCCATTTTTCAGGTAAATAAATTAAAATCTTCAGCTTCTGAAAAAATATCATTTATAATATATAATAAGAAAAAAAGCATTTAGCACAATATATTTTATTGGCAAGGTATGGTAAAATTAACAATATTTTTAATCTATTTTGAGTATATCAGGTTAGATACAGTGCTTTTAGTGTAAGAGTAAAAAGTATAATTGATAATAACTTCATAAGTCTTGATATGTTTTTTGTATACTTCTCAGAAATTGAGAAAGTAGATGACTGTAATGCAAAATTATTTTACAAGTCAATTGGTTTCTAATCCTTTGATTCAAACAGAAACAAAGAACTGCGTAATTAGGTTATGAGCTGAAAGATTCTTAAATATAAATTTAGATGGCAGATCATTATCTGCTTTTGGGCTCATAAACTCCGAAGTTCAAAGAAATGAGCAACAATGCTATCATAAAACTTCCCATTTTCATCTAGTTATTTGTGTGAAGAAAATTTCTTAATGCTTTCATCTACAAAATTTAACCATTAGTGACAGAACTGACACTTCAGTTCACCCAGTTCATTCTAGCAATAAGTCGCAGAACTCAAAAACTATTAAAAAAGAAAGCCACTACTTTCGTTTGACTAAGACACATATACTTAAATGTTTCCTCTTGTTTAATTATTTATAAAAATGTTATACATTTAGGTTGTTTTAATCAAATGAGTATTTATAATAAGTATAATGATAAATGAATTGGGAAGAAACTTTTAACTTTCAGGTCAGCTCTATCCAATGGAGCCTTCTATGACAAGAGAAGTATTCTCTATGTGCACTACTAATATGGGAGCCACAATTTAGCCACTTGTGACTACTGAGTACTTGTGGCTGAGATAATGCGGGAACTGAAATTTTAATTTCATTTAGTTTTAATTAATTTAAACGTAAATAGCCACTAGGGACTACCATATTGGATAGTACAGACTTAAAGTCTATGAATACAGGGAATAAAATAAATTTTCAGTTTTTAGGTATATTTTTCTTGTGGAATAGTATTCTGATAGGATAATCAATAAAAGACTTTCATATATTTTTATAAAGGAATAAATTAACATGTGGATAAAATTCTGTATAGGTAATAGAATGAAAATATAGAATCAAGGGGTTTGGGGGGTAGATATAGAATTTCCATATGTTAAAAAAGATCTTGCTCATCTACATTTTTAACAGGACCATCATAGATAGCAAATTCTTATAGTGCTTAGATTCTTTGGATACATTTAAAAGAGGAATGTAACAGTTTTATTTTTAAAGGTTAATATTTATAATATGTTGCAAAAGGTATTATATCCTTGGTAATGGCCCATTTCAATGTGAGTGAAATTCACATTGGATTCCAAAGTGAATTAGAATTTACATTCTAAGAATGTGAAGAATATTACCTTCTAAGAGATACATTTTTCCACATTTTTAACATCTCTGAAATTGGGATGCATCTTACAATGATGGTGGGTCATAGTTTGATAGCATTTTTTCTTTCTTAGCTATACATAATCTAATATAAGTAAGTATGAAGCATAATACCTTGAAATCAATGAATTTTTAGATCCTATGATACATATTATTTAAACTGAAGATAAAAATTTTAGATGTCCACTTGAAAATGTATGGGGATACATAGTTTTTGACAATTCTGCAGCTATGTGATCAAAAAAACATTTGTAGACCACTGATGGTCTTTCCTACTGAAGGTCAGTTTCAATCACAGCTTCTTTTTAGGCGCAGAACAGAGAGGATTGCTTAGGCTAGTCAAGGAAGGAGTTGGGAATTGGAGACTGTTAGTGCAAGAATCTGGAACTCTCAGGGATTCAAGCACAGAGTTCTTCAGGCTGGTCTCAGGAACTAGAAAAGTCATTTTCCCAAGCCTCCCACCATTTCTTTTTTCCTCTCATATCTGCCCCACTTTCCTATTTCTCTTAGCAGAAAATCTTTCTCTATCCACCCATCAGGGCTTGGATAATATCTCAGATCTCTGTCTATACAAATTTTAGCTCAACAACCCACAGTTTATTGACTCAAATTCTCAGTATTCCCAAACCAAGGAATGAGTTCTGATTTATCCAGCTCAGAGAAGATGTCTATTCCTGATCCAAACAACTATGACTTGGATGGATGATCCATTTGTATAATACAAAATAATACAAAAGTCACTAGGGGAGAAGAGGTAGTGGGTGAAGGCAATTCCCAAAAATGTGGTCTATGAGCAGGCAGCCACAAATGCACCATCGAGAGCCTGCAACAGAGCTAACACAAAGTTCTTATAATTGCCAGGTACCATACTAACTGCTTCAAATACATTAATGAATCCTCATTTAAGTTAATCCTCATTTAATCCCCAAGGCAATGCTAGGTATTGATAACCACATTTTACAGAGGAAACTGAGGCAGGGAGAGCTTAAGTAAACTGCCCAAGCTTATACATGTGCTAACTGGCAGAGCTTGGATTCAAACCCATTGGAGTTAACTGCTTCAGCACTTTCATCTCTGTATCTGGACTTGCTTATGGCAGCACTAGGCACAGAATTTCTGTGTCAGAAAATAGTAACTAATAGAAAAATAGTGACAACTGATATTATAACATGAGCAAAAACCACAAGATATTTTCAGACTTAGAAGAGACAAAGAGAGAGGAACTATAGCATTTTTAAAACTACTTCATTCTAGGGGTGCTGGGTGGCTCAGTCGGTTAAGTGTCTGCGTTCAGTTTAGACCATGATCCCAGGGTCCTGGGATCAAACCCCATAACAAACTACTTCTCTTTCTCTCTCTCTCTCTCCCTTTGCTTTTCCCCCTGCTTGTTCTCTCTCTCTCTCTGCCAAATTAAATAAAACCTTTTTAAAAAAGAAAAAAAAAACCTACTTGATTCCAGGCACTTTGCATACACTGTTATTATATATGCACCATAATTTTTTGAAAAGTAAGTATTAAAATCCCATTTTACTGTTGGAGAAACTCAAGTTCTAAAGAATGAGTAGGTTGCTCAAGGTTTTACCACTACTAGGTAACAAAGTCAGCATCCTCTCCCAGGCCTGACACCTACAGCCTTTCCTTTACATCCCTCTCCCAGGTTAGTGTCGAAACAATTAAGGTGATGTGCAAGGTAGAGGGTAATTCAGTCAATCATGAAACAACCCAAATTAAAGTCAACTTCCTCAAATCAAAGTCATTTTTAAAAATTCACTTACAAATATATGTTTGATTAATCCAATTAAACATAATTACTCCCTATTTCCTTTTGCCTGTATAAGCATTAATGTAGCTGTCCCCGACTGTCTGTTGCAGTTGTTGAAGTTTCTGCTGAAACAAGGAAAATCTCTGGCCAGTGCTTTGCCTACAATTGCATGATGGCTTATTTTTCCTTGCTCTTCCTTGTAACTAATTCTTTGCTTGTTAACTTAAAGTGAATTTTCAGGGGCTCATAGTATAAAAGGAATTTTAACTCTTCAAAGGCAAACCCCCAAGGCAAGGACAAATCTCCATAAAGTATACTGGAGAACATTTTGGTATGCTGTGAGAGGCTGACAATGACAAGGAGGTCCAATAACAAATGCCCTCTTCAGCACTAAGAAACCATCTTGTTATATTCAGCCTATTAGTAACAACAAAAATAACCATCATCCTTGAATGGAATGGCACAAGCCATCTGAGCTCAGGGTCCCCTGAAAGCATTTTAGCTTTACTTCCATGTTGTTTTTGTTTGTGCCACTTCTCATTTACCCACTTCACAGTACCTCTGTTCAACTGCCACTGAGGAAATAGGTCACCAATAAAAGCAGGATGGACACTAGGCTTAAATGTAAAATCAGAAAGTGACTGGGCATATTTGTGGGAAGGAGCCTGGGTAGAGATGGCTTCTGATCAGCTAGGCTCTATCTGAACCAACAGCCTGGAACTGCCTTCAAGGGGGAAGAGAGCTGATGTGTACGAGACTAACTGCATGCCAAATGCCACGCCAGGGTCTTTACCTGTATCATCTCATTGAATGTCACCTGGAGGAAGGCCTTATTAGGTCACATGCTTCTGATTAGGATGCTGAGACTAAGAGAAGCTCAGTAAACTGCCTGAAGGATCACACAGCTGGAAGAGGACTCGCTACAAGTTAAAATCAGTCCTGAACAATTCCAAAGGCCACACTCCCCACTTTACCATGAGACTTCCTACCAGTACAACCCTAATAGACTGCACAGAGTAACAAGCCACTATGAATTATTAATTAGGGCTTCCTAGAAGAACCTCCCTGTGATGCGTCAAACTGCATTTCACAGCTAAGCTGCATCTCATTTCTGGTCTCCCTGCTTCCAGGCTTACATTCACAAACCCATCTTCTTCATAGTTACCAGAGTATTCCTCCCCAAAGGTGTTGTTGCTGTGCTACTGCCCTAATAAGACTCTATCACCTAGAAGATAGCGTCCTAGAGACTTCCCCTGCATAGGAGAGGAAGGAGATTAAGAAGGCTTGATGGAGAATCATTGAGGGTACAAGACTCTGTGGGAAGTTAAGAAAGGTCAAACTAAAGGTTAATTTTCACAGGAGTGAAATCAACCTGAGAAAGGAGAGGGGAACTTCTTTCTGAGATACGAAGGGAAGATGAGAAAACAAATTTAAAGCTAGACTCTTAGAGGTGGAGTGTTCTTAGAAGGGAATCTCATAGGAGAGATAAAAATATGTGAAAACCTCCCTCACATGAGATCTTTGGGCATCTGCCAAGAGTCATAAAAGAAAATCTGGCTCAAGAGAGGAAAGTAACATCCTGTGATCATGAAAATACTCCCGATGCTGGGCTCCCATGCTGCCAAAAGTCTCATTCTACAGTAATGTTTATATGGCAAACACAGTGATACACCACCTAGATTGCCCTGAGATAAAGGACCTGTTGCCCCAGCTTCTGAGGGTCTGTCAGTGGACAGCTTTCAGCAGTCAGCCCCATCAGGGAATGCATCTCAGCTGCAATGAGCCTTCTCACCCAAAGCCTCTTCCCAAGCAGCCCATTTCTAGAGGTTGAGTCATTGTGGAATATGAAGATCTGACTATCTGTCTCAACTCAGGACAACCTGAATGGCAGCTCAAATGCTCTCCCTCGGGCTCACCAAGGTTCCTGCTGGCCCTCAATCACATCTCCACTTCTTCTATCCAGTCCTCTCTCTTCCACCAGTGTGGGTCCCAAGGACACTCCTTAATAAATGTCCTGCATATGTCCCACATAAATACAATCTCAGAGCTTGCTCTGCAACAACCAAATGCACAATGGGACTTTTATGAGCAATGAGCCAAGAACAACACAGCAAACTGGTTGTCATACCCTAAGTCCATTGAGACTATCACAAAACAATACAAAATTTCTCATCTTGAGGCACAGGTAACTGCTCAAGCAGCTCTGTTGGTTAGCAGAATTATTACCAAAATAGTGTCCCATTCCATAATCTTAATTTCAAATAACTCATAATAATTTATTATTATTCATAAAGCTTCATGAGGTTAGGTAGTTTTATCTTTGCCATGTACATATTCACTCAAATGAGGACTTGTTAAACACCTGTCCAGGCACTATAGTAGGAACAAATTTGCAAAGATGAAAAGAAAAGTCCCAGCTCTTACAGGTGAATAGAGGGCACCGGCTCTGAAACAATATGAAGAGAGCTACAGTACAGGCACAGACACAATCTTTTTCCAGTTTAGATGAGGGTGTGATTGGACCAAAATGGCACAAAGGTGAGTGGCCAGAAAAACACATGGAAACTGTAGACTTTATCGGAATCAACCATAACAGTGGGGAATGCAGACCTGAGTCAAACCAAGTGAGTCTGAATCTTGCATTCAACACATTCGAGTTCTTACTAGGTAAATTACTTAATCTCTCTTGATCTCAAGGTTCTCCACTACATAGCAATGGCTGGATTAGCTAGCCTGGGCTACCATAACAAAATGTCACAGACTTGCAGGCTTAAAGAACAGGGATTACTTCTCACAGTTCTGGAGGTTGGGAAATCCAAGATCAACATGGTGGCTGAACTGGTTCTGTGCTGAGGACTATTTCCCTGGTTTGTAAAGGACACCTATTTGCTGTGCCCTCACATGCCAGAGAGAAAGGGGAAGTAAGCTCTCTGGTGCCTCTTTCCATAAGGACACTAATCCCATCATGAGGACCCCACCCACATTGCATCATTTAAATCTAATTACTTTGAAATTTCGACTTCCATAAACTATCACATTGAGGGTTAGAGTTTCAACATATGAATTTGGGGGAAAAGCAATTCAGTCCGTAGCAGTGGTACAAAGAGTGATTTCCCCATAGAATTGATGTAAAGATGAAATGAGCCAATATATGAAGTGTGCCTAGACCAGTGGCTGCCCCATCTGAATTAAGCTCTATTTGTAAGTGGTAGCTGTTATAATTAAAGTCACAGAGGCTAAGTCAAAAAGAGGGAAGTGTACATCAAGACTTTCCTTGTGGAGCTCTGTTTCTTTGGGCATATTATCTCTCAAAGAGAGAAAATGAACTTCTTGAGAATTAAGAATGGGGCTCTTTTCATGTAAATATTGGAATGGAGAGTCCCTTCAGTGTAAACTACTACTAAGGTGGAAATTTCTACCTATTTTCTTTACTCCCATACCTTTCTCTCCTTTCTCTTACGATCAAATGGCCAACACTATCGGAAATATGTCCACTTAAGGGATTACTCTTGTTAAAGAGTATTTAGCTTTTAATCCCACAGGGCACAAGCAGGTTGAAATATAAGACATCATAGAAAAAGAAGAATTTAGCAGGGTTAATCTAGAGGTGAGAGGTGAAAAAGGGTGAAATGGAATCCGAAGCAACCCCGGCTCAATGAAAATACCAGTCAGCTCTATGAGAGGCCAGCAATGGTTCGTTTCTCAACCTGAATACCAGTAGCTCTGGGACTGTGTTTAAAAAATAAAACTTTTTATTTGGCTTTCATACTTTATCTCCATAGGGCTTCAGTATATTTTCTATTGACAGGCTGTTGGATTCAGTTCTGCATGAAAGAGATGTGGCATTTATGGCCTTAGTTAAGTAAACAAGTGGAGATTTCAAAATTGTTTAGGCTGAGTGAGATAGGTTCCTCATCCTTTTTGGAATTCTTAAGTCTCATTCCTATGTGGTTGTTGAATTCACCGGCAATTGTTGACAACTTGATTATTTTGATTGTTGCCATCTTGGTCATCTCCATTGTTGTTAGACTAGTTGACAGCCCAAATCCTTAGATCCTGCCTGGCCCTTCAGATCTTTCTTTTTATTTCTTGATTCTTCCCCCTCTTTTAGGAAGAATGGAGCAGGACTGTTATAATTAGAATGAATGATGGTGCAATAGTGTGATCAGACACTGTCAAGAGGATGGGGAAAACAGGCACCCTCTTACATTCTTTTAAATGGTAGCTTTATTGAGGTATAATTTACATATTATAAAATTCATCCTTTTTAAAGTGTACCATCCAGTGAGTTTTAGTACATTCATAGTTTTGCAATCATCACCATTACCTAAGTTTAGAATATTTTCATCACCCCCAAAAGAAACCTTGTACCAATTAGCAGTCATTCCCCAATCTCTACTGTCCCCAGCCCCTGGCAACCACTATCTACTTTCTATCCCTATAGTTTGCCTATTCTGAATATTCCATTATGAGTGGAATTATAGTTATGTGGCCTCTTGGTAACCTGCCTCTTTCACTTAACATAATATTTTCAAGGTTTCATACATTCTTGATAAGGTGTAAATTGGCTCAATATCTAGAGGATAATGTGTCCATATCAAGGAAAATTTAAAACGCATGTACTCTCAGAAATTTTATGTCTGAGAATTAATCCCTCAGAAATATTTCCACATACATAAAAACAATTGCAAATACATTCACTGAAGCACTGACAAGAGTTGGAAAAAAATCTAAAGTCTATCCTTTAGGGGTCTGGTTGAATACATCACAGTTTCATGCAGTCTTTCACAGAGTCAGTCAGTCCTGTGTGGAGTGGTGTGGAGTGACCTCTGGAAACTATTGACAAGAAAACACAGGAACATAGTGAGATGGAGAATAGTGTATTACTTGACTTCTACCTGTGTGAAAAGAAGGGTGTACAGAGGGGTAAGGGAGAAGATAGAGGAGAAAGGAGAAGACAACAAAGGAGGAGGAGATCTATTT
Organism: Neogale vison; assembly: GCF_020171115.1. Classification (NCBI taxonomy): domain Eukaryota; kingdom Metazoa; phylum Chordata; class Mammalia; order Carnivora; family Mustelidae; genus Neogale; species Neogale vison. The sequence goes on from NC_058091.1 coordinate 216,584,474, forward strand.
CTGGTAGGATATTTAAAAATGGCTAATGGTGACTGTCTCCAGGGAGGGGAAATGGGAAAGGGGATCTAGGGCACAGGAAAGGGAAGAGAAAGAGAGACTGATTCTTCCTTGTATACCTTTACCAAAAGGCATAAATTGTTTGAATTTTATTGACTCTCTCTCTCTCTCTCTCTCTCTACACACACACACACACACAACCTCAAAAAGTAAAATGGAGATGATGGTGATAAATTTTATTAAGTTGCTGCATTGGCATATGAGAATTTTGGGACGACATAACCACAGGCCCTGCCTTTAGGGCTTTGTGGTCAGTCGCAGCTGGGACTGACACCCAAGTAGAGAGGACAGGTTTCAGTGAAGCATAAAGATCAATGATGTGAAGCTCAACAATTTCGGTTCTTATCTTCCCAGAGGCTTGCTGTCACCTGCACAGCACTTTTACCTGCCAATTAAGGCAGACACATGCTTTGATGTCAATGACTGACTAGAAGAGTAACATGAGACCTGTTCAATGAACCCCTCACCTCACCCTCCACGTTGTCTCTCTCCCAAGGGCTCCTGACCTCACTGTGCCTTTTGGGAAGTTTTGAGTCCAAGTTTTGAGTCCATATTTACACAACTGAACTTCGGGCTGTCAGCATGGGGTCTGGGATGCAGTTCATTATCTTAATCTTTTGGTGGAAGCAGTGCCATTTCTTGTCCTGTTTCTGCAGCTTCTCTCTCATCTACCAAAACACTGACTCCAAGTAGAAGACAAGACACAGTTAAGTTCTTCTCCTTGACACAGTGACTCTCTGCAAAGTCAAAGTCACTTTTAAGTTTGATTCCAACTAGAGCTCATTTCCCCCCGAACTAGTGGTGGAAGGAAAGTTAAAGATGAAGTGAAAGACATATTGTACAGCTTTTATTTTTAAAGGGAGTGTTTAATTATGGAAGGCATGATTAATATTTCAATACTGTTTATAATGGCTTCACTTATTTTTTTCAGCCAACAAGAAGTGAGAAATCCTGTGTTCATAGCCAAAATCTGATATAATCTCTCCTCAGCTATACAAAAGTCTCTCTGTAGTTATCTAGAATAAAAATGTCAATGTATTAAAATTAACCTGTATTTACTTGACACCTTTTAAGATCTGTCTCCAAATTGCCTCAGTAACCTCTAGCATCAAAGCCTGGTGAGAATATGTGGAATTTTACTTCCTGTTTGAGTAACACCCATTAAGGGTAGTAATTAAAAGCAAATCATAATTTTTAAACCTTAAGGGAAACTATTGTCATGTTGCTGGCAACATTCAGATACTAGAATGTTAGCTAACACCTATATATACTGCAATTAGTAACGAACAGCAAATTCCAGCAAGTTTTAAAACAAAACCTCTCCTAAAAAAAAATATCATCATGGAAGTAAGAGTCCCATTCACACATGTATATACAATGTCATCCTTTCTCGGCACATTGCAACTCCCTGCTTGGCCAGCACTACCGAGTGCTAACTGCTCACAGGCAGGGCATTAAGAAGATGGGCAATTTGTTCCTGGAGCCTGCTGTACTCCAGATGTGTGGAGAATGATGCAGTCTCCAATCCCACAATGCTAGCTGCAGCAGAGAGAAATCAAATGAGACCACTTTCCAGTGTCCCTGCATTCCCCAGCAATAACCTTGACCTGAAAGCTACATAGGATGAAAGGGAACCCACTAAAGCCAGCTTCATGGTTGTCTTAGTTTTAATAACGTTTTCTGGGATCTCACCCATGAAACATAAAATCTTCCTCTTCTTTCAAATGCCACTGCCCTAGAAAGCATTGGTCCTATCTCTGGCTGCACATTTTCATCACCTGGGATGGGATGGCAGAAGTTAAAATATACCAATGTCAAGGACCCATGCCAGAGACTTTAAATGAATTAGTCTGTCTCATGCCATCATAAAATAGTAATTTTTAATATCTCCCTAGGCGATTCTGAAGTACAATCATTGTTGGAGACCACTAGAGTCCAGCATAAGCCTTTCCCACTTCTTACCTGGATTATGGCAAAGGCTTGCCAAATGCCCTTGCCTTAGTCTTTTGCACCTGAACTAATCATCTTAATGGGTTACAATAACCAATTCATTTCTCCTAGTCATCCCTATCTGATGAAAAACAATAAGAATAAAAGATGGGCAGAATGAGAAAATACCAGCTACAATCAGAAATAACATTTAATATTTTGCTTTCTCCCACATTTTATCTTCTGTATATGTACATAAAATATGTGTTTACAAAACTGAGATCCCGCTATGATAGTTTTCCATCATCTTCTATTCCCCTTTAAAAATATATCATTGGTAGGGCACCTGTCTGGCTCTGTCGGTAGAGCGGGTGACTCAATCTCTGGGTGCTGAGTTCAAGCCCACATTAGATATGGAGCCTACTTAAAATAAAATTAAATAAATATACATAGCATGGGCAAAATTCCACATCAATAAATAGTTACAGAATCTTAGTCATACAGAATCTGAGGGTGTGGTTGGGTCATTGTGTTTTTAATCAACCTTTATTTTAGGGTGGGGCATTTACACTGTTTCCTTATAGGGTGCGTTGTTATTATTTCTGTTTTTGTTTGTTTTAGTTTTATTTTGTTTTTATAAACAACATTGGAATAAACCATTCAGAACAAAGATTGTTATGAATGGACCTATTTCCTCAGGATATATTTCTAAAAATAAATCTGGTGAGTCAGTGTATCTACTCATTCTGATACATATTACAAATTGCTCTTCCAAACCACACTTAGACCACTAGTGCTTTCAAGTGTTACTCTAGGCCCTCACTAACACCCATTACCAGTAAAATTAAAAAAAAAAAATCTTCGTTCAATCTGATAAATAAAAAATAGTATCTACCAGTTTTAATATGTTTACATTACTAGTACATTTGAACATTTTCATCTTTTCTTTAATATCTGAATATCTTCTTTTGCCCATTTTCTATGAGGTGTTCCTTTTCTTATTACTTGTAAGAGCCATTTATATAAGAAAACTATTAAATTTTCCCCATTTTTAAAGATTTTATTTATTTATTTGACAGAGATCACAAGCAGGCAGAGAGGCAGGCAGAGAGAGAGAGAGAGAGAGAAGGAAGCAGGCTCCCTGCTGACCAGAGAGCCAATGCAGGGCTCCATCCCAGGACCCTGGGATCATGACCTGAGCTGAAGGCAGAAGCTTTAACCAACCCACTGAGCTACCAAGGCATCCCCCCCACCACACCCCAGTTTGTTCTTTTTAACTTTTTTTAAAAAGTTCTCTTATTTTTAACTTTTATCCTTTTAATTTTTAATAGTGATTGGGTGGTATACAACTTTTACATCTTTACTTAGTCAAATCTTTTTCTGTATAGTTTTAACTTTTTCATATCACACATTAAAAGCATTTCCCCAAGTTTCCTATATAAATATTAATGTATATTTTTTCCCTAGTACTTTTATGGCTTTATTTTTTATATAATTACATATTTGTGGCTAATTAACTTTGAAAGCACAAATCAGATCATGCCACTCCCCTCCTTAAATCCTTCCCTGCCCCTCCAATGCCTCTAGGATTAAGTTCAAGTTCCTTCATGCCCCTCACATTATCTAGTCACCCTTTAGCTCTATGCTGCTTTCATCTTTGCTAAGCTTTTTTTTTTTCCCCCTCCTTCAAATATACTCTAGAAGTCTCCTCCTTCGTCTGCAGATAGCCTATTGCTTCAAATTCTGTGCGAACAGTGACCAGGGCTGTTTTGATCATGCCAGCACCAAATACCATGTCTGGAAGAAAATAGATATTCATTAACTATTTGCTGAAAGAAGTAACAAAACAAATACTACCTTCCTTGGGAAGCCTCTTCCCACACCTCTGAGCAGAATCTGCTCTTCTATTGTGTTTCTAAAACAGGTCATTCTGATCACTGTTTTGTTCTATCATACTGTGTCATTACATTGTGTTGTAAGTCTCTGGACCCACAGCTATTTATCAATCAGGTCCAACTTCCATCTTATCCCTTGCTCCTCAACAAGGGTGGGACATGCTGTAGGTCCTCAACATATGCTGTTGATTCAGATAAATGAATTCTGATGAGATATCCCTGGCTTGCAGTTCTACCTTCCACGTACCCAAATGTGTCCTTGTATTTAGAAGTAGAGACCCCGACAGTCTTTTTAAAAAGACAACTAAATGATTAGGTGACAGTGTACCCTCCCAGATACAAGCTGTGATCATGGATACAGGACCAAACAGGCCACCATGAAGACAGTGTCTCAGAGGAACAGAGACAGTATGGTAGTAATGCCTTCTTGGTACCCCCTCCTGGGCACTATCTAGCCTTGTCACTAAGGATCAGAGAACATCACTGATCACCCCTGGGTGAATTAAAAAAACAAAACAAAACAAATTTTAAAACTCTGGAATGGGTGAGAAATAATCATAAGCTCATCATCTATTCTCTAAAAATGTATCTGAAAAATTAAATATATTTAACAGATAATGAAATTGAATTACTCATATTGCTCCCCCTTGGTTGCTTTAACTTAGCAGTTTGATATGGTTATTTCCTATCCTTTCACATATTTTCTTTCTTTTTTAGTATTTTAAGCTTTATTACATGCTACTACTCATTATAAGCCACTGTAAATCCCTTTAGACAATTAGTGGAGTACCCATTATAAAAAATGAAAAAAATTTTTTCATACTCTTTCTTCTACTTCAATTCCTTCTGCCCAGAGGGCTTCATGCATGAACTATATATATTGAGACTTCTACCAGGAAATAGCATTGAAGACCTTTAAGAAATCTATATTACTAATTGGTTTCACTTAATAGCTTAGACAGAATTAGAATTTTCTTTGGATGGCATCCATGATTATAATCTCTGACATTACACTGACCTTGGGCATGGTGTTCTACCACTTTAAGGTTCAGTTTTCTTATCTGCAAAGCAATAATACAGATGGGTCTGTATGATCTCTAAGGTCCCTTCCTACTCCAGAACTATATCTAATCATCTTTTTTAGGAAGATAGGAAAAAGAGACCACCCAGGCAGAGAAGAGCCAGCTCTCTCACCTCGCTCTGTAACCCTATCTTCTGTCAGTCACCCCTCTACAGATAAGGAGAAGGAGAGTAAATTCCCAGCCCAGGCTACACAAACACAGCAGGACTGCTAAGGTCACCTGTGTTGTGCCATCCACACCAGCTTCCCCTGACAAAGGAGCCAGACTATGAACCAGCTAAGGGTCAGCTAACTGGATAGATAGTGTGATGGACTGCTTGTTAATGACATTGTATTTTCATTTATATACCCAAGAGGCTATTAGCAATGGGTTAATTTGGTGGTCCAACTTAGGAAAGCTTTTCTTTTCAAACTGTAACTGGAGTTTCAATTGTCAGATATGAGGCTTTAAAGCAGAAGTGTTTTGGGGCTGGGAGTCTGTTTACCCTGCCCTTACCCAAGGGAACAACCCAGGCTAGATCCCACTAAAGACATTTTTCTATTCCCAAGAACACTGCATGCCCTCCAGGCTTCACAAGTGCCTGGTTACCTTAAGTCCACCAAAGAGACAAAAAAGAATTTGTTAACAGGACTGGAACCATAACTCTCCTGGCTTTCCCTGAGGAATCCAAGGCCTGGCCTGAAGAGTGGTTGCTGGAATGGAGGGAAGGGGCATGGGGCAGGCTTCTCTTCCCACCAGACAAGGCAACACAAGAAACCTGCGCAAGGGAAGAATGGAAGTGAGCATCCCAGTGGTTATTTAGCTCTCTTTCCACCTTCCAGGTAAATTGTGACACACACTGTATGGCTCACATCCTATATGCTAAGGTTTTCATATAGCTCCAGGAACAAGCTTACCCTGCCTGGCTGTACTTGGGGCAAAGGACATAGCTCAGCAAGCGCTGAAGCAGACATAAGGTACAAATAGACAAGTAGTTAGCCTCATAGCTAAGAGCCCAGGCTGTGGCTCTAGACAGCATATGAGCTTGGGTAAATTGCTTCAACTCTTCCTGCACCAATTTTCTCATTAAAGAAATAGGGCTGCTGTGACAATGAGTAAATGTAGAGAACACTGCCCTAGCACAGAATATGCACTCTAAAGTGACTGACGTTATAAACAGCAAATAAGCCTGTACCACTACCTTTGTCCCCCTAGATGTTCAATTCTTTCAATTTTTATTCTCCTTTCAAGACTTCCTTTGGTGGTGTTCATTTCGGTGGTATCTACTAGAATAATAATGCTGGCAGCAGGTGGGGTTAGGAGGGCAGGTAGTGAGGGCAGGAGAGATAAGAGCCATTGGGTCCCTTAGATATATCTTTGAAAGAACATATGAATATTGAACAATTATTAGAGTTCACTAACACACAGATTTTTTGTATTAATTTTTAATTTTTTATAAACATATAATATATTTTTATCCCCAGGGGTACAGGTCTGTGAATCGCCAGGTTTACACACTTCACAGCACTCACCAAAGCACATACCCTCCCCAATGTCCATAACCCCACCCCCCTTCTCCCAACCCCCATCCCCCCAGCAACCCTCAGTTTGTTTTGTGAGATTAAGAGTCACTTATGGTTTGTCTCCCTCCCAATCCCATCTTGTTTCATTTATTCTTCTCCTACCCCCTTAACCCCCCACGTTGCATCTCCACTTCCTCATATCAGGGAGATCATATGATAGTTGTCTTTCTCTGCTTGACTTATTTCGCTAAGCATGATACCCTCTAGTTCCATCCACGTCGTCGCAAATGGCAAGATTTCATTTCTTTTGATGGCTGCATAGTAACATACAGATCTTTAAACACACAATATTGCTTCATACCATTTTTGCCTCAAGGCAAGGTAAGCTTAGTCATCAGGCTTAAAAGTAAAACCATTATAGAAAAATCAGGCTACTAAATTTTGGGGCTTTTGTGTGATTGCTTATTTTCACATGTATCTGACCCAACTCATGTGTTATTTCAAATGATAGGAAATTTGCATGTGCTTGTAAATTGAATAACAATATGCAAAACTAATGTGTTTTTTCCTAGCAGGAACCATTATCTACCAGTGCAGATCTGTTGCTAGTCCTCTTTCTTTCTTTCTTTTTTAATTGAGAATTTTGGATAAACTTGGTGATTGGGAAGGGGTGGCTTAACTAGGTCTTGAACCATGAATACATGAACTTTAATTTGCAACCCCCTCTCTCCATAGCTAACCATGTTTAGGGATGTTATGGAAGTTGAGTAAAGTCCCACACTAATAAGGAAGAAAGGCTTTTACATGAGGATGCTACTTAGTAAATTAACCATTGTGGAGTTCTTCCTCACATTCAGTTTGGGCAGATTAATGTCTATTCACAAAGCTACCTGCTGCTTTCTATACCCTAGAGCCACCCTGTTCAAGAGACACATGGAAACACAAAGCACTAGAAATGAAGGGGCACCTGGGTGACTCAGTTGCTTAGGTGTCTTCCTTCAGCTCAGGTCATGGCCCTGGGGTCCTGGGGTCCCCACTTTAGGCTCCCTGCTCAGTGGGGAGTCTGCTTCTCCATCTCCCTCTGCTGCTCCCCCCTGCCCCCACCACTTGTAATCTCTTGCTATCTCTCAAGTAAATAAATAAAATCTTTAAATAAATAAAAGAAGAGAAATGTAGCTAGTGCTCCTGAGGGTCTGAACTCTCAATCTGGTTTAATTGTAATTAGTTTAAATTAATATAACACATGTGACTAATGGCTACCATATTATACAATGTAGATACAAGAACACTTCCACTCAAATCTCCATGACAATATAAAAGGATGGAGCTAATCCTGGAGGATGTAATAGTCAAAAGTTCCAAATAACTATAGTTCAACAGTCTTGCCACTAATCTTTATCAGATTTCCTTGTCTTATTTATTTATTTATTTATTTATTTATTTTTCCCTTGTCTTTTTTAAATAGGCGGCAAGCTTATCACCCAAGAAACTCTAGTCTTCAACCGCTCCTTCAAGGCCATAAACATGTTGAGGAAAGTGATAAGTTCAGGAGGGAATTTTTCCTTTATTTTCAAGTATTACAATTTTCTGATATTAGACAGACTCCTCCATAAACTGGCTTTTAGATCAGAAGTGTCCAAAACTGAACATGCAAAATACATTGTCAGTGACTTCAACTCAAGAAGAAGTTGCAGCAGAATCTGAATGACATGGAAGAATACTTTGCACATAGGCCATTCCATATCTCACCCTTTTATGCTGTAAGAGCTGTGAATCCCCTTAACAATATGTGAGTGACTCACAGTTCTGAACATTTTGCTGCTGAACTACTTTGAAGGGCATAAGTTGGGTCTGTGGCAAGAACGGACTGCAGTTGGGAGAAATAGCTAATATATGCCTTGTTTGCAACCTTTCCTTTCAGTAGTTTAAAAAGCAATTAAGGAAAGGAATGAGGGTCCTGACTAGGTAGAATTCAATTCTCCCCTTCTAATGGATTTGGAGTGTGAGGAGCATAAGGGTAATCCATCATTGCATTACTGCCAACAACAGAGTTGTCAGTGTTTCAGAAAGTGTTCATTTCCTTCCCTGGGAGGACACAGACCTCTGTGTGCTGATTTGGATGTCAAGAAATACAAAAAAGATGAAAGAAGGGAATTGGAAACAACACTCAGATCAGCACTGGAAAATGTCTGCTCTATGTTCCATGGCTCTCTGCTTCTTGTGAGTGCAGACACCTGTCCCTGGGCTAGGAGGCTGTGGGTGGCCCTATCCATAGGATTTCCACACTTATCAGACACCAGATAAACCTTGGTACTTTTTAAGGGTCAGTTAAGGTGCTGAACTGAATGGTAAGAAAAATTGTTTTCTAAATAATTAAGCCAGAGTCCTTTGATGTTATAAAAGTATGGTTGGAGTTTATTGAGGCTCTATCATGAGGAACTCTCTATCATCAATGCGATGTGGCAAACCATTCTTAAACTGCTTACAAAGAGTCAAACCGTCAATAAGATGGATTTGTAGCTGAGGTTATAAGTCATTAATCTGGATGCCAGGTAGAGGCCAGTGCTGGGCCCTCGAAGACACAGATAAAAAGAGCATATTTATCAATATGGACTTTAGGATAATTCTACAAAATAATAGCAACCATTTATTGAACACTCGGTGTGCTTTCCACACATTACCTCTAGTCCATGCCTGAACAACTTTTGATGGGTTCCTCCATTATTTTCCTTCTTTTCCAGATGAAGGAATTAAATAAAGCCCAGAAAGAAAAACACCTCAGCCAAGGTGACATAGCTAGAAAGTGACCAAGCCAAAACTGGAATTCAGACTATGCTGCCCCCAGTGCAGCAGTTGTTCTGTTTCTCTAAGACAGATCACACACAGAGTGCAACATACTTCCGATGTTTGGGTCCAAGGGCAAGAGGAAGAACTTTAAGGATATGTCTAGCTTCCTTGCCTTGAAGCCCTCATGGAAAGGAAAGAAAGTGAAAGCCAAAACTATGAGCCCCGGAGGCATCTGCTGCTGTGAGTGGCCATGGGGCCAATCTGGTACTTACTCAAACCACAGATGGAAATCAGCTGGGGTCCTGATGAGCTGAGTGTGACCTTGGCAAACCAACTCTTAAACCACAGTACAAGAAAGTGTTCTGTGTCTCATTTTGGTCTCATCAAAATTTCAGGTGTTAGCCACAAAAAAATATAAGCACATCTACATTTTTTCTTAGCAATTCTCCTTTCAGCAGTTTAACCTACATAGATAGACTTGTATATGTGCTAAAGAATGAATGTACAAGATTCCTCCTTACAGCAATTCATAATAATGAAAAGTAGAACAAACCAAATTTTCATCAGTAGGGCACTGAGTCAGTAAATTACAGGACATCCATCTAATGGATGTCTAAATTCTAAACAACTGTAAAAAAGGAGGAGAAAGCTCCCTATAACTTGATATGGAAAGATCTCTAGCATGAAGAGCTAAAAGGAAAGTATCCAATGATATTTATATATGCTAACGTTTGTGCAAAAGCTGGAAGAAGAAAAGAATCTCATATTTCCTCAAAGAACATGAAGACCAAGGGTCACATGCTCTTTCGACTGAGTCAGGCAGGCACCCCGGGGGCTGTGTTTTTTTCTCTAATAAAAAAGAACACCAGACTCTCGGGCAAATGGCCAGAGTACAAATGTTGATTTTCCCAATTCTTAACTGGATTAAGTTTTCTGAACCTCAGTTTTCTCTTTTAAAATAAAAAAGGAAGGAAATAACAATATCACCATCTTGAGGGTTGACCAGGATAATGTGCAAAGTTAACTCCAAAAGAGTCTCAATGCATCGTACTTGTTGCCTTTCCAGGCAAGGGCCTAGGGCCTTGCTAAATATCACAGACCTGAGCTCCAGAATACCCTCTTTCCTCCCTCTTTTGGCTTTCAATTTCACCTTAGGTAAGAAGTCTTACCAGAATGGACTTGAGACACTTAGAAGTGCTTCTCCTAGACCTCCCATCCTAGTGATGCAGCCAGACTTACTGTTTCACCTCCAGAGGAAGCCATGCTTTTACTTTGTCACGTGAGTGATCTTGGTAGTAAAGCAAATGGGTGTCAGATTCTAAGTCCCAGGAAACCAGATTTTTGCTTACACACTTGTACCTCAAACTTCTGCTATAAATGATATTGACAAAAAGGTGACCTTTTCGTTAACACCATTTGATGAAAAAGCCAGTGGTGGCTGTTGATGAAATGGACATAATACAAAGGCAGGTCTCCATCTCCTGACCTTGAGACATTACATGGAAGAGAGCTTTCTCAATACTGCATGTGGATTTACGAAGCTGAAATTCCCAGGCTCACCTGCCTGTTCCATCACTTCCTGCACTCACTGCCACCTAGGTCTCGTGGCACCACTCCTTTGGAGGGCTGTTCTCCTGAAACATGGCCTCCTTAGCAATGGCTTTTCTCCTATAGCAACACACAACAGAAGGAAATAGTGCCTGCCTTTCAACACAGATGAACAGCTAGGACTTAAGCTTCAATCAGAATGCTCTCTCTGTCCGCCATCCTAAATCTAGATAATTTTTTTCTCACTCACGCTATGCAAGAAGGGTCACGACTTTGTGATAGCTAAAGCTCCCTTCCTCTCCTCTTTCTTCCTTGAGCTTTCCCTCTTCCTTCCCAATGTTGAGAGGCGTTTCTCTCTGCCTTGGTGATTTGAACACAATAATACTTCAGGTCTGGCAACCCCCAACAACTGAACCTCAGGGTCCAACCTACCTCATATATCTCAAGAAATGAGCAAGAACTGAACCATTTCTGCTTCCAAGTCACTGCTGTTTCGCCTTTCCTCCTGCTTTGTCCCTCTTTCCCCGTTACAGCCCTCGGATCCGAAACCTCAGACGACTGAGACTCCACCTGCTCCTAAGCTGTAGATTGGGCCTGGCATTCCCTCATTGTGCTTATGTGTCTTCGATCCTTGCCCTGACCACTTCCTGACACCTCTCATATTTGCTTTTTTTAGGTACTCAAGCACAGCCATTAAAACAAAAAAGTCTTAGAGATAATTGTGGAAGTGTTTATTTTTGTTTTGATGACAAATCTGCAAGTAACTCAATTATAAACAATAAAGTCTCCAGTTCATAGACCTGATTTAGACCCCAAAAATGTGATTATTTTCAATCCCTAATAGCTGTTCATATTTATCGAATGAGTACTCAGTGCCAAGAGTCTTTTTATTTTTATTTTTTTTAAGATTTTATTTATTTATCTGACAGAGATCACAAGTAGGCAGAGAGGGGAAAGGAAGCAGGCTCCATGCTGAGCAGAGAGCTCAATTCAGGGCTCAATCCCAGAACCCTGGGATTATGACCTGTGCTGAAGGAAGAGGCTTTAACCCACTGAGCCATCCAGGCACTGCCACCAAGAGTCTTTAAAGTACTGGTCTCAGGTCAAGCTTCCCAGCAAAGTCTGAGATGGGGATTGCTGTGCAAGCCAAAGAGTACTTATACTGAGGAGAAACCAGTAAAGGACTGAGTGGAGCAGGGCAAGGAAAGAAGATAGGCAAAGCATGCTTTCTAGAGAAGTCTAGCCCCAGCATGATTCTACTGGAGCTCTGGGCAGTGAATTATATCCCAGCACTGATCCCTTCCAGAAGCAATGATGCCAGCCCTTATATCCCTGAACCAGTAGTAATTGGCTATGGGACACCTCTGGTGGGGTAAGGTGGGGAAAACAAGGTCACCAACAAGACAGGTCTGAGTTATTAGCACCCCAAACCTGCAGCAGAGGGGACAGGTGTGGGTGCCTATGAAAGGATGTGCTTGGAGGAGGAAAGGGATCTATTACAGCACTTCAGGAAGATTATTTATTCTCCACACTCTTTGAGCTAGGGCACTATTATTACTATCCCTATTTTATGGAAGAGGAATCTTAAGACACAGAGAGCAAGAGAAGATTGCAGAGAATCACAACTTAAACCAAGATAGTCCCACTCTAACTGCCCAGCCAGCCTCCATATGAAGTTACTCTTCACACGGAAGATTTGCAGCAGTCCAAGTAGGCACATTCTTGTCCTTACATACTCATCATGTCACTTACATTAGCTGTTACATCCACTCATGCAAAATGACTAATTTCATGAAGAATCAGTAAATATTTTTCATTACTGCAACATGAAGATTGACCAATACTTCCGAAAAGGAGATAAAGATTTGTTAGCAATACTATTGTACCAAAAACATGCATCTCCCATACAAGAATCTATATTTCTTACTCCATTTTTAAAAGATTTATTTATTTATATTTGAGAGTGAGAGACAGAGACAGGAGAGAGCAAGCGGGGGTAGGACCAGAGAGAGAGGGAAAGACTCTCAAGCAGACTCCCTGCAGAGCACAGAGCCCAATGCTCTGTTCCATCCCAGGACCCAAGATCATGACCTGAGCCAAAACCAAGAGTCGAACACTTAACAGATGAGCCACCCCAGCAGCCCTTCTTATTCCATTTTTAATTCTAAAGCACAGCTCACTCTATTTTACTAAATCTGTATTTCTCATAATTTTAATCAGTAGATTAGTTGTAAAGCCTAAAACAAAAATTAAAAACAGTAGGAAATAAACTTTTCGTACATGTTTTATAACAATGGTCTTTAAATGTCTTGGAGCAGAAGTTCATGTCCCACTTGCGACATTTCTAACCACGTTTTCCTTCTCCTTTAGTTGTGTAAATGGTATGGAACACAACTTGATGTTCAAAAAAATGTTTTAAGAACACAGATTAATGTACATATATGAAGGGTGAAGAACATGTTTCTGTCACTGATATTAATGATGTGACCCTAAAAAGCTCAGCATGTGGAGCAAGGCCAAGGTGAGTTAGCCACTCCTTCCAGGCAAACAAAAGGGAAAAATGCCTTTGGTAATACTGTTTCACCAAACAGCTCCTTGCTTTTCTCACAATTAATAATGCTATAATACTACCTGAAAATAGTAGAAACAGATATATTTCACCCATTTCTTATGCTTAGTTAGAAAGCTCCCAACATTTTTTTTTTAGGAAAAAAAGAAAGTTTTAAAAATAAGACCCTAAAGCCTCCTACTACAGACAACTTTGTACTCTGTTTTCCATTATTCTTTGAGATCTAGACAATCTCTCCAGGAACCACAGTCCATGTGTTTCCTGCAGTGTCTTGGCCGAGCTCCGCAAAGCCTTGGATTTCACTAGGTGTTAGGTAGCAAGATCTACTGTGACAGTGTAGACTTCCTCTCTGGGGATCTATTAGTAGATCAGAATACCTAGCAAACCGTCCTAAAAATGGCCCCAGAGGACCCAAGAAGGCTAACCCACAATCAGTGTGGCTATGAGGGACCAGCTGAAATAAATCAGCTGAAAGCTCCCTGGGGGCTCTTAGCTTAGATAAGCAAAAGTTAGGAATGGAGCAGAGAAATGAGGTTTATTTTCTGACTCTCAGAAGGGAGAGAGGAAGTTGGCTAATTAAATTTGGAACCCAGGTGAGAGAAAAGACTCCATGATTTGGCTAACCCAGGAAGGAAATATATTTGTTGGAAAATTAGAGGAATGAAAACTCTAATCTAACTTTTGGTCCTTTTTGAATGCTCGAAAGTGGAGAGATTGGTTTTGAAATAAAGCAGACACCTCTGTTTTTGAGATTCTCTAGGCTGCATGGGTGCCGCCATGCTCTTTGCTTCAGTAAAAGGAGAGTCTTGCTTGGATCATATCCAAGGCAGTCTGGTTGCCACAACACCCAGAAGACTTTGTTATGAAGTGGTCCTTTGTCCCAGAGCTTTCCATCCCATCCTCTCATCTCCTCCCAGATCCTGCTGTATCAATCATCTCCTCTCATCTTTCCTCTTTAATCCTTCCCTTTCCACTGTCTGCTTCCCCTTGGCCTGTACACTCTGGTCCTCCAGATCCTAAGACAATGACAAAACCCTCCCATGGACTTGTTTCCCTCTCAAGTTACTGTCCAATTTTCTTCCTTTCACCACTCAACACCTGCTGCCTCTACTTCCTCGCTCCTATTTATTCCTTGACTCTGCGACTGAAAACTGTTCCACTTTGGGAACAATATGAATCACTCCTTTCCTAAAACCTTCTTCATCAGTTTTCAGTGCTATCACTGGCAGCATTCAACTGCCTCTCCAGTGACTCCCAGAACGCTTTTTCTGAATCTTCTTTGCTAGCTCTTTTTCAACCGACCACCTCATGTAGACATTCCCCGAAGTTCTGTTGCTTACATCCTTGTCTCCTCATTATCTGTGTTCTACCTTGTTGAAATCATCTACTCTCCTATTGTCCTCAAACTTCCATATATTCCATACAGATATAAATGCTCAGATCTAACCTCTCTTCTGAACCAGCTTGCAGTGCAAAATAGTAGATAACTTGGGTACCTCAAATTCAACAGGTACAGAACCTAAGTCCTTATCTTCCTTGTTAAATCTTTATTCTTTCTAAAGCCTGTAACTCCATAGTCATTGATACTGAGGCTCTATTCCTTGGGGCTATCTTTGACTTGTTCCTCTCCCTCATCTGCCACATGCAATTTATATATGTATGTATAAATGTATGTATTTACTTATTTATTTAAAATTCAAATTAGTTAACATATAGTATAGTATTGGTTTCAAGAGAATTTAGTGATTTGTCACTTACATATAACACCCAGTGCTCATCACAAGTGCCCTCCTTAAACCCATCACCCATTTAGCCCACCCCCCAAACACCTCTCTTCCAGCAACCTTCAGTTTATTCTCTATAGTTAAGAGTCTCTTCTGGTTTGCCCCCACCCCATTTTTATTTATTTTATTTTTCCTTCTCATCCCCTGTTTTCATGCTTTGTGCCTTAAATTCCACATATGAGAGAAATTATGATATTTGTCTTTTTCTGACTGATCCATTTCATTCAACATACCCTCTACTTCCAACCATATCACAGTAAATGGCAGGTTTCATTCTTTTTTGATGGCTGTGTAATATTCCAGCACACAAATATATCACATCCTGTTTATCTATTCATCAATTGATGGACACTTGGGCTCTTTGCATAACTTGGCTATCATTGATAGTGCTACTATAAACATTGAGATGCATGTTACCACATGCAATTTAATTTTAAAATCTTTAGGATAATCCCTCTACTTTATCTTTCATATTCAAATCCTTCTTTCCATTTCCACTGTCCTAGTTTAGACTTCCAGACCACCTCCTCATCAACTAAAGAATTAAAAATACCCACCAGGCAACTGGTCTTCCCTTTTCTTATCACTTCCTCTAATCTGCCTCACACACAAATAGAAAGCACCAGATCATTGAATTGATGACATTTTCCCATGCTCAGAAACACTGGTTGCCCCCAGTTTTGTACAGAGTAAGTCCAACTTTCTCAGCTTGAACAGCCAGGTCTTTTAGAAACCAAAGTGCAACATTCCTACCTATCATCCTCCCTTCCTCAATGCATACACATTCATTCTTAAGCTCGCTAAATGTACTTGACATTTTTTTCTGACTTTTTACTATTTTGTCTATGTGAAAATGCACCCTCTAGTTGCAGCTGCTGAAGTCCTGCCCATACTTCTAGGTTTTTCTCCCATCCAAGTACTAACCAGGCCCAATCTTGCTTAGCTTCTGAGATCAGATGAGATCGGGCGCATTTAGGGTGGTATGGCCATAAACTAGGCTTTTCTTAAATACTATTTCATAGTCATTCCAGAGAGCATCTTCCCCTACAACACTCCCTCAAATTAATTCATTATTCTCTCCCTCCTCTATACCTAACACCATAACTTTTGATTTCTACTTCAGTATCAGCATTTCCATGTTAGAAATGTAAATTCATGGGCCTAATCCCTGACCTACTGAATCAGAATCAGTGGGGGTAGAGTCTAAGATGACGGTTTTAACGAGTTTGCCAGATGATTGTGAGATTGGCTAGTTCAAGCACAACTGCCTTAGAGTCCCCACCCTAGTGCCAATATCACACGTTTGAACATGTCTCCCCACCTGGACTCTGAAGTTCCTAAGGCAGAGTTCATCATATTGCTTGGCCATCTTGTTATCACAGGAGCTTAATGAAAGCTTGTTGAGTAGCCCCTGGTTATACCTTGGTGTGGCCTGGAGTACTGCTTAAGTATGATTCTGTGAAGAATGTGCTGCACATCAGGAAGAGAATCAGCCGTCTAGTTGCAGTTTATTCATATTATTACTCTGTTTGCTGGATTTGATATCAATGGTAGGAAAAGAGAGAGATGTGACATTTAATGTAAATGTTCAGAAAGAACTTCTTGATCAACCATGGGCTTCAATTTCGCTTCCTTGTGTGTTGAGACAGCTAGTGAATGCTACTTGACATGTATCAACTACCAGGCACTATGCTATTTTGTTTCATTCTCACAACAATGTAGGTGGTAAATGCTACAATTATCTCCAGTTAAATAAGGAGTAAAAGAAGGCTGGGGGGAGGGGAGATGATCATGTAGCTAGAAGAGGCTCAGCTAGAAGGTTTGAGGCTATAGGTCCCAATAAATATTGGGCCATCAATATTTGGCCCATCACAATAAATATCCTCTATGCTTCGTGCCTGCTAACTAGGTCTGGACTTTTCATGGAAGCCACAAGATTCTCTGCTGAGTCTCATGAGATCATTTAAGGTCCCAACCCAGTTGTGAAACCAGGTTTTACTGTATCTCCCTGTGCCCTGGTTTTGCTTCTGCTCTCCTCAACACTGAAAACCCCTAGGCTACAATAGCATTTTTCTTGCCCAGTTTTAGTAGACTCAAGGTCAAGGCAATTATCACTTGGGCAGAGACTGCTTCCCATCTTCAGACAGGAGGGAGAAGAGATGCTTCTGAAACCTATTAAAACTTGCCTGGGAGCACTCTGAATCATAAGCCCTGTGAATCATGGAGCCCTTTAAGTTGGAGTAGGTAAGAGGACTCTTGGTTTTTATGGCAACATATTCAGTACATTAGAGTATTGTTAATTAGCCTTTAAAGAGCTAGAAATCTCCACTTTTTGGCATAGAAGTGGTTATTCACAATTGTCCCCTAGATGGAGGGAGATTGATTTTGGACAAAGCTTGTGGTCTGGAAAGCTCTGCCTGCTGGACCGTACGCCTAAAACACCAAGGGCACAACCCTGTCTAGAGCTGTGGGTCTGGTTTTGTAGCCTTGGACTTGAAATCCGGATAAAAAGAAAGGTCAGACTCACAGTCCTCCCAAAGACTTTTCTTGAACACAACATTACCAGAGAAACAGGGAATCCACGTGCCTTTGGAACCTCGGACCCAGCAAGCTGGCTTGGACCCTGCACTGACTCCCAGATTACCTTTTATGGTGAGAGAAAGGGACAGGGGGAATTTTTTTCCTTTGGTAAATACTCCCACTCAGTATCTGGAAAGAAAAACCCCACTTTTCTTGTGGAAAAACTTGTGAGCACCATTACCACAGTGTTTAAAGGGAAAGTTAAAAACAAACAACAACAAAACAACTGTCTTCACTTTTCATTCATTCACTCATTCATTCATTCATTCTCAGCACCTACTGAGCAGCAGGTGTTGTAAATCCGCTGGTTCAGTCACATCCTTATTCTGAAACTGTCCCCTACAAGTACTTTAAGAACCACAGAAACAAAAGAATCCCACCCACCCTCCCCTTACATCATCTCCCAACTGTGGAAAAACTAGAGTGCGAGGAATAAGAAGGAATGGTGATGAGCGCCAGACCAAGGGAAAATGGTGGCTTCGGGTGAATGAAAGCTCCCTGGCAAAGCCTCCAAGAGTGGGTTCTTCGCTCCACATATGGCACTCTTTGTGCAAAGAAACAAGTCAGTAAGGAGAGTGTCAGAAAGAGGAGGACCTGTGAGCTGGGACAGAAGGAGATAGGAAGGTGAGTGTGTGGTGAGGGTGCCCCCGCTGGCCTCCTCCAGCATCGCAGGGACCCTGCTGTTCCTTAATATGGAGACCTAGTGTGAGCTGCCTCTAGCCCACATCTGTGTGGACACACAACTGCAGTGCTGTTTCTGTTCCCCCTCAAGGTGAGAGTGAGGTTTCAGGCTAAGGAGGAGACCAGGGAACCCCAAATGTTATGCTCCATGGGGTAATTAGCCATACACGGGGGCAGAGAGCTAAACTGTAAGCTAAGTCCAGATAGGCAAGCTTAGATTTGCATGTTAGGAAAAAGAATCCCCTAGAAATATCTGAGGTGACATTGAGAGGTGGCAGGAAAAGAAGTGGGTGCTGAAAGCTGTGGGGCCCAAGAAGCAATTATGATTTCAATAGAAACAAGAATAATTAATTACTTCTCAAAGGTGAGAGGGAAGGATAGGAAGAGGGGGGGATCAGATTTCCTGCATGTTTCTGCTTCTCTTTCCTAGAAAATACTAGATGGATACATACAAGTCACTTTTGCTATCTGTCCTTCCTTTCAAGCTACTTACAACCTGCTCAGAGTTTGATAAGTGTTTCACTTCAAATAAGTACAGCAGAACTAATTTTAATGAAAGCAGCTTATAACAGTTACAGATAACATCCAATTATTTCCTCCCCTTATAGTAAAATCCAGTTCATTGTTCTGGTTTATCTGTTTAATCTTCCCTCCCTAGTTCCACCTCCACCTTATCCCCAAAATCTAAGCTTAAGTCTGGGAGACAATCTTGATGCCTCACATCACTGATCAGGGGGCCATTGCCACTGGCTTCCAGGTGGTGGTTCAGTGGGAAGCATAAGGACAGACTAGAGGGCAGAAGGAAAGAGAACAAAGTATTTCTTCCTGGGTTCCTGTTTTCTTCCACACCATCATTCTGGCAGTGCCCATATCCCAGAAGGAACTAGAGCTCCTTCTAACCAGCCCCTCTTCTGGGCTCCAGTGCTCAACAGAATTGAGGACCATGGTTTCCTACTTTTACTAAGACCTAGAAGATGAGAGGTCTCTGGCTACCTCAACTTCCCTTATAGTTCCCCTTATTCTGTACCCACTTCTATAAATAGTCCTTACCTTAAATAATCTTCAGAATCTCAGCAGAGTGTGCCTCCTGGTTCTTTCCAGAATCCTTTCTGATACACCCATGTTCTATGCTGATGACCTTCTGCTCCAACAACAGTGTCATTCAATGGTTAATCCAGTTTTTTGTTAGGTATTTGCTAGAGGAGCTTACATTTGTGGACAAGGAGAATCTGACTAGATCATAGTGTGGTGTTTTTATTGGCTATTGAGAAAAGAAGCTAGAAAATATGATGTAAGGGAGCCAAAAGGTCTTCTATGTAAAAATAATAATACCTTAAAATTTTAAAAAAAATGTTTTTCCATGAAGGCTTCCTGTGCTAGGTCCTGGAAGCAAAGATGCCTAAAACACAAGTTCTCTCAAGAGGTGCATAGTTTAGTGGAAGAGAAAGAAGCTTGAAGAGATAATAATTTTAGAGTGTGCTGATGACACCCCAAGCCATGCAGGTTTGAGACAAATACAGAAGAAACTGCCTAACCAGAGAATGAAGGAAGGTCCCAGAGGAGATGATCCCAAATCTGAGCCTTCCAGGTGGGTAGGAATTTGCTAGAAGAGAGGTACATGGAAGGAGGTTTTGAAACAAGGACATACCAGCCTGAGCTATATGGATGACTACGTGCGTTCACACTAATCCTCAACATAGGATGCAGAATCTACCCCAGGACTGCAATTACGCAGTTAGAATCATGTTGGGGAGCTTTTAAATTTATTGATACCTGGGCACCCCATATTCACTCTGAAGCAGTAAAGATAACCTTCAAGATCATTCCCTTGCATGGAGCCTATGGAGATCTTGCAATGTGAGGGACCATGCAGTGTGTTATAGGGTCACACATTCATAAAACTTGCAAAAGACACCGCTTTGTTCTCATTAATGAGGACCACCAAACTGCATGCTATTCAGGACCATAAACCTGAATCCATCCCTTTACATAGGCCCCACTCAACCCAGTTCAATCAGAATCTCTAGGGATATGATCTGGCCATCAATGTGCTTTAAGAGCTGCATGAGCAAGTTTAATGTTGGACCAGAGTTGAACACATCGTGTCTTTTAATAGCTGGAAGAGATCCCAGAGTTCCTGGTCAAATCCTCTTCCTTTACAGCTGGAGTAACCATAATCCAGAGAAGAGCTGAAGGTCTCTCAGCTCATCACTGAAGAGCAGAGTTCAAGTCTAATTCCCTTCGCTCCAAATTCATGCTGTCCTGCTTAGATAACTGTCAATTTCTGGTAACAAGTACCAGATATCAAAACACATGTGCTTGCCTTCCCTTCCTTCAAAATTTGGGCCTCAGAGCCCTGGGGTGATTAGCATCTCATGTAAGCTTGCTGATTCAAGTAGGCCCAGCCTGTCTGCAGTGGTGGAAGCAGAGGGAAAGCAAGACAGGGAGTGAGGGAGATGAGGCAGTGATGATGAACTCTCTCTAACACTGGCAACCACAGGGAACACCTTTGGATAATGCATTCATAGCCCCCGGGGTCAGAGAGAAGAGGCACAGAATTGCAACTTCTAGCCAGAACACCCTGTGAGAGGCTTTCTGGAGCCAGTTTTTACCACACTCACTGTCTATGCAATTATCACCTGGGCAGAGCCTCCCCTTTTCAGACAAAACTGTATTGTGAGAAGCCCATGAAAGCCAGTGAAATATGCCCAGAGGCCCCACTGAGCCATGCCAAACGTTTTCCCTAGGCCTATACGACCATTCATTTCATAACACTGTACTTCCTAATGCACCCATAATTAGTCTTTAAGGTAGCCCTCGAAATACCTCTTTTAAAGTGCTATTGTATTTTTTTAAAAAATCACCAGAGGAATGGAAACCATGAGACCATTCTGGGAAACTAGGATAACTGTATTTTGCTGGGAAGTATAGTAGTCCTGGGCATTTTCAGACAGGGGACAAGAGGAGAGATGTAAATCCAGATCTGTGTGGTAGAGGAGCTGGCAACCAAGCCTTTGAGTTCACAAGAAAGCTGTGTTTAAAAAGCCTGTTTACTGATTTCAGAGGTAGAGCGCCTACAAAGGAGGAAGGCAATCACATGAGGAAGAATGAGGAACAGAAATGCACCTGCCAACACGCACACACTGACAAGCATTTCCCTCCATTCTTCAACATACAGACATCAGGAAAACTGAAGGATGTTGAATAATGCCTCTTAGATCCTAATATACTCTTTGAAAGATTGAATTGGGTGACGCTTGAGTGGCTCAGTCCATCAAGCATTCAACTCTTGATTTTGGCTTAAGTTATGATCTTAGGGTCATGAGATCAAGCCCTCTTCGGGCTCTGCACTGGGTGTGGAGCCTATTAAAGATTCTCTTGCTCCCTCTCCCTCTATCCCCTACCCTAAAAATAAATAAATAAATAAATAAATAAATAAATAAATAAATAAAGATTTAATTGGTATTGTTACTACAGTGCTAATGAGACATGGATATCTAGTAATGATGCTTTTATTTATTTTTTTTAATAAATTTTTTTATTTTTTAAAAATATATATTTTTATTCCCAGGGATACAGGTCTGTGAATCGCCAGGTTTACACACTTCACAGCACTCACCAAAGCACATACCCTCCCCAATGTCCATAACCCCACCCCCTTCTCCCAACCCCCCTCCCCCCAGCAACCCTCAGTTTGTTTTGTGAGATTAAGAGTCATTTATGGTTTGTCTCCCTCCCAATCCCATCTTGTTTCATTTATTCTTCTCCTACCCACTTAAGCCCCCATGTTGCATCACCACTTCCTCATATCAGGGAGATCATATGATAGTTGTCTTTCTCTGCTTGACTTATTTCGCTGAGCATGATACGCTCTAGTTCCATCCACGTCGTCGCAAATGGCAAGATTTCATTTCTTTTGATGGCTGCATAGTATTCCATTGTGTATATATACCACCTCTTCTTTATCCATTCATCTGTTGATGGACATCTAGGTTCTTTCCATAGTTTGGCTATTGTGGACATTGCTGCTATAAACATTCGGGAGCACGTGCCCCTTTGGATCACTACGTTTGTATCTTTAGGGTAAATACCCAGTAGTGCAATTGCTGGGTCATAGGGTAGTTCTATTTTCAACATTTTGAGGAACCTCCATGCTGTTTTCCAGAGCGGTTGCACCAGCTTGCATTCCCACCAACAGTGTAGGAGGGTTCCCCTTTCTCCGCATCCTCGCCAGCATCTGTCATTTCCTGACTTGTTAATTTTAGCCATTCTGACTGGTGTGAGGTGATATTTCATTGTGGTTTTGATTTATATTTCCCTGATGCCGAGTGATGTGGAGTACTTTTTCATGTGTCTGTTGGCCATCTGGATGTCTTCTGCCCATTTCTTGATTGGATTATTTGTTCTTTGGGTGTTGAGTTTGTTAAGTTCTTTATAGATTTTGGACACTAGTCCTTTATCTGATATGTCGTTTGCAAATATCTTCTCCCATTCTGTCAGTTGTCTTTTGATTTTGTTAACTGTTTCCTTTGCTGTGCAAAAGCTTTTGATCTTGATGAAATCTCAACAGTTCATTTTTGCCTTTGCTTCCCTTGCCTTTGGCGATGTTCCTAGGAAGATGTTGCTGCGGCTGAGGTCGAAGAGGTTGCTGCCTGTGTTCTCCTCAAGGATTTTGATGGATTCCTTTCTCACATTGAGGTCCTTAATCCATTTTGAGTCTATTTTTGTGTGTGGTGTAAGGAAATGGTCCAATTTCATTTTTCTGCATGTGGCTGTCCAATTTTCCCAACACCATTTATTAAAGAGGCTGTCTTTTTTCCATTGGACATTCTTTCCTGCTTTATCAAAGATTAGTTGACCATAGAGTTGAGGGTCTATTTCTGGGCTCTCTATTCTGTTCCATTGATCTATGTGTCTGTTTTTGTGCCAGTACCATGCTGTCTTGATGATGACAGCTTTGTAATAGAGCTTGAAGTCCGGAATTGTGATGCCACCAACTTTGGCTTTCTTTTTCAATATCCCTTTGGCTATTCGAGGTCTTTTCTGGTTCCATATAAATTTTAGGATTATTTGTTCCAATTCTTTGAAAAAGAAGGATGGTACTTTGATAGGAATTGCATTAAATGTGTAGATTGCTTTAGGTAGCATAGACATTTTCACAATATTTATTCTTCCAATCCAGGAGCATGGAACATTTTTCCATTTCTTTGTGTCTTCCTCAATTTCTTTCATGAGTACTTTATAGTTTTCTGAGTATAGATTCTTAGCCTCTTTGGTTAGGTTTATTCCTAGGTATCTTATGGTCTGGGGTGCAATTGTAAATGGGATTGACTCCTTAATTTCTCTTTCTTCTGTCTTGTCGTTGGTGTAGAGAAATGCAACTGATTTCTGTGCATTGATTTTATATCCTGACACTTTACTGAATTCCTGTACAAGTTCTAGCAGTTTTGGAGTGGAGTCTTTTGGGTTTTCCACATATAGTATCATATCATCTGTGAAGAGTGATAGTTTGACTTCTTCTTTGCCGATTTGGATGCCTTTAATTTCCTTTTGTTGTCTGATTGCTGAGGCTAGGACTTCTAGTACTATGTTGAATAGCAGTGGTGATAATGGACATCCTTGCCATGTTCCTGACCTTAGCGGAAAAGCTTTCAGTATTTCTCTATTGAGAATGATATTTGCGGTGGGTTTTTCATAGATGGCTTTGATGATATTGAGGTATGTGCCCTCTATTCCTACACTTTGAAGGGTTTTGATCAGGAAGGGACGCTGTACTTTGTCAAATGCTTTTTCAGCATCTATTGAGAGTATCATATGGTTCTTGTTCTTTCTTTTATTGATGTGTTGTATCACATTGACTGATTTGCGGATGTTGAACCAAACTTGCAGCCCTGGAATAAATCCCACTTGGTCGTGGTGAATAATCCTTTTAATGTACTGTTGAATCCTATTGGCTAGTATTTTGGTGAGAATTTTTGCATCTGTGTTCATCAAGGATATTGGTCTATAGCTCTCTTTTTTGATGGGATCCTTGTCTGGTTTTGGGATCAAGGTGATGTTGGCCTCATAAAATGAGTTTGGAAGTTTTCCTTCCATTTCTATTTTTTGGAACAGTTTCAGGAGAATAGGAATTAGTTCTTCTTTAAATGTTTGGTAGAATTCCCCCGGGAAGCCGTCTGGCCCTGGGCTTTTGTTTGTTTGGAGATTTTTAATGACTGTTTCAATCTCCTTACTGTTTATGGGTCTGTTCAGGCTTTCTATTTCTTCCTGGATCAGTTGTGGTAGTTTATATGTTTCTAGGAATGCATCCATTTCTTCCAAATTATCAAATTTGTTGGCATAGAGTTGCTCATAGTATGTTCTTATAATTGTTTGTATTTCTTTGGTGTTAGTTGTGATCTCTCCTCTTTCATTCATGATTTTATTTATTTGGGTCCTTTCTCTTTTCTTTTTGATAAGTCTGGCCAGGGGTTTATCAATTTTATTAATTCTTTCAAAGAACCAGCTCCTAGTTTCGTTGATTTGTTCTATTGTTTTTTTGGTTTCTATTTCATTGATTTCTGCTCTGATCTTTATGATTCCTCTTCTCCTGCTGGGCTTAGGGTTTCTTTCTTGTTCTTTTTCCAGCTCCTTTAGGTATAGGGTTAGGTTGTGTACCTAAGACCTTTCTTGTTTCTTGAGAAAGGCTTGTACCGCTATATATTTTCCTCTCAGGACTGCCTTTGTTGCGTCCCACAGATTTTGCACCGTTGTGTTTTCATTATCATTTTTTTCCATGATTTTTTTCAATTCTTCTTTAATTTCCCGGTTGACCCATTCATTCTTTAGAAGGATGCTGTTTAGTCTCCATGTATTTGGGTTCTTTCCAAACTTCCTCTTGTGGTTGAGTTCTAGCTTCAGAGCATTGTGGTCTGAAAATATGCAGGGAATGATCCCAATCTTTTGATACCGGTTGAGTCCTGATTTAGGACCGAGGATGTGATCTATTCTGGAAAATGTTCCATGTGCACTAGAGAAGAATGTATATTCTGTTGCTTTGGGATGAAATGTTCTGAATATATCTGTGATGTCCATCTGGTCCAGTGTGTCGTTTAAAGCCCTTATTTCCTTGCTGATCTTTTGCTTGGATGATCTGTCCATTTCGGTGAGGGGAGTGTTCAAGTCCCCTACTATTATTATATTATTGTTGATGTGTTTCTTTGATTTTGTTATTAATTGGTTTATATAGTTGGCTGCTCCCACGTTGGGGGCATAGATATTTAAAATTGTTAGATCTTCTTGTTGGATAGACCCTTTGAGTATGATATAGTGTCCCTCCTCATCTCTTATTATAGTCTTTGGCTTAAAATCTAATTGATCTGATATAAGGATTGCCACTCCTGCTTTCTTCTGATGTCCATTAGCATGGTAAATTCTTTTCCATCCCCTCACTTTAAATCTGGAGGTGTCTTCGGGCTTAAAATGAGTTTCTTGGAGGCAACATATAGATGGGTTTTGTTTTTTTATCCATTCTGATACCCTGTGTCTTTTGATTGGGGCATTCAGCCCATTAACGTTCAGGGTAACTATTGAGAGATATGAATTTAGTGCCATTGTATTGCCTGTAAAGTGACTGTTACTGTATATTGTTTCTGTTCCTTTCTGATCTACCACTTGTAGGCTCTCTCTTTGCTTAGAGGACCCCTTTCAATATTTCCTGTAGAGCTGGTTTGGTGTTTGCAAATTCTTTCAGTTTTTGTTTGTCCTGGAAGCTTTTAATCTCTCCTTCTATTTTCAATGATAGCCTAGCTGGATATAGTATTCTTGGCTGCATGTTTTTCTCATTTAGTGCTTCTGAAAATATCATGCCAGCTCTTTCTGGCCTGCCAGGTCTCTGTGGATAAGTCAGCTGCCAATCTAATATTTTTACCATTGTATGTTACAGACTTCTTTTCCCGGGCTGCTTTCAGGATTTTCTCTTTGTCACTAAGACTTGTAAATTTTACTATTAGGTGACGTGGTGTGGGCCTATTCTTATTGATTTTGAGGGGCGTTCTCTGAACCTCCTGAATTTTGATGCTCGTTCCCTTTGCCATATTGGGGAAATTCTCCCCAATAATTCTCTCCAGTATACCTTCTGCTCCCCTCTCTCTTTCTTCTTCTGGAATCCCAATTATTCTGATGTTGTTTCGTCTTATGGTGTCACTTATCTCTCGAATTCTGCCCTCATGGTCCAGTAGCTGTTTGTCCCTCTTTTGCTCAGCTTCTTTATTCTCTGTCATTTGGTCTTCTAGATCACTAATTCTTTCTTCTGCCTCATTTATCCTAGCAGTGAGAGCCTCCATTTTTTATTGCACCTCATTAATAGCTTTTTTGATTTCAACTTGGTTAGATTTTAGTTCTTTTATTTCTCCAGAAAGGGCTTTTATATCTCCCGAGAGGGTTTCTCTAATATCTTCAATGCCTTTTTCAAGCCCGGCTAGAACCTTGAGAATTGTCATTCTGAATTCTAGATCTGACATATTGCCAATGTCTGTATTGATTAGGTCCCTAGCCTTCGGTACTGCCTCTTGTTCTTTTTTTTGTGGTGAATTTTTCCGCCTTGTCATTTTGTCTAGATAAGAGTATATGAAGGAGCAAGTAAAATACTAAAAGGGTGGCAACAACCCCAGGAAAATATGCTTTAACCAAATCAGAAGAGATCCCAAATCGTGAGGGGAGAGAAAGGGGATAAAAAGAGGTTCAAAAAAAAAGAAAGGGAAAAAAAGGGCTCTCTGCTCAGCAGGGAGCCTGCTTCCTCCTCTCTCTCTGCCTGCCTCTCTGCCTACTTGTGATCTCTCTCTGTCAAATAAATAAATAAAATCTTAAAAAAAAAAAAAGGAATTAAAAGAAAACGAAAAAAGAAAAGTATGAAAAAGAAAAAATATATATATTAGATAAACTAGTTTAAAAAAGTTAAAAATGAAAAGGGTAAAAGTTAAAAAAAATTTTAAAAAAATTTTAAAAAATTTAAAAAAATTTTAAAAATTTAGCAGAAGTAGAGAAAAAAATGAAAAAGAAAAAAATTACTTTAACTGCAAGACTAAAAAATCACAGGGAGAAAGCCATGAGTTCCGTGCTTTGCTTTCTCCTCCTCTGGAATTCTGCTGCTCTCCTTGGTATTGAAACCGCACTCCTTGGTAGGTGAACTTGGTCTTGGCTGGATTTCTTGTTGATCTTATGGGGGAGGGGCCTGGTGTAGTGATCTCAAGTGTCTTTGCCCCAGGCGGAATTGCACCGCCTTTACCAGGGGCCGGGCTGAGTAATCTGCTGGGGTTTGATTTCAGGAGCTTTTGTTCCCTGAGCGCTTTCCGTACAATTCCGGAAGACGGGAATACAAATGGCGGCCTCCTGGTCTCTGGCCTGGAGGAGCCGATAGCCCGGGGCCCCACTCCTCAGTGCGCCCTCAGAGAACAGCGCCCAGTAATTCCCGTCTGCCTGACCTCTGGCCGAGCTTACTGTGAGCTTACTGTCGGCTCTGTCTCTGTAGCCAGCTTTCTCGCTCCAGTACCTGCAAGCTCTGCAACACTCAGACACCCCCGATCCTTCTGTGACCCTGCGGGACCTGAGGCCACGCTGAACCCGCGTGGGCTTCGCCCCAGTTTAGCCTCTGGAGCGATGTCCCTCAGCGGAACCGACTTTTAAAAGTCCTGATTTTGTGCTCCGCTGCTCCGCCGCTTGCCGGGAGCTGGCCCCTCCCCCCGGGGTCTATCTTCCCGTCGCTTTGGATTCACTTCTCCGCCAGTCCTACCTTTCAGAAAGTGGTTGTTTTTCGGTTTCTAGAATTGCTGTTCTTCTTCTCTTCGATCTGCCGATGGATTTGCAGGTGTTTGCAATCTTTAGATAAGCTCTCTAGTTGATCTCCTGCTAGCTGAAGTAGTCTCAGCCTGTTACTTCTCCGCCATCTTGACTCCTCCCCGTAATGATGCTTTTAAATTCCCACTTCCTTCATTTCCTTTCACAGTTGCTGATCCCTAAAAAACATCTTGCAAACACCAGTGTCTGCTCCTGGAGAACCCAACCCGTGGCAATGCCATTCTCCCTCCCCAACACTTTGTATATATAAATGCACACATACTCGAAAGTCTAAATATATATATACATGACATCCTTTTTCTCAGGCTGTAACCCCCTCACAGAACCTCAGACAAGCTTTGAATTCAATGCCTCCGACTGCTTAGGAGAGGCAGCACAGCTTAATGGTCAAGACCATTAACTTGGGGATTAAACTTGGCTTGAAATCACAGGCCTTCCCTCGTTTATGAGGGCCAAATGTGATAATGTACACAAAGATCTTACACAGTACCTGGCCCACAGTAAACCTCCAGTAAATGACAGCTATTATTTTTGCCATCCAAAGTTTCCAAGACTTGAATCTAAGCCAAACACACACTAGAGAACTGTTCTTCCCTCTAACAGGGGGACAGCTCTACTTCCAGCTTCCTTCTCAGCCTCTGCTATTCTACAAGGGAGAAGTCAACATTTCTTTTCAACAAAAAACCAAACAACAATGACAACAAAAACCCTTAGTTCAAACTTTCACAATCTTTTGAATTGTTGCAATAGGTTCCAAACTGGTTTCTGACCTCTTAGGCTCAATTCCCAACTCCAGTCCATTCTTCACTTTGCCTGTAGTTATATTCCTAAAGTGCAGGGGCACCTGGGTGGCTCAGTCATTAAGAGTCTGCCTTCAGCTCAAGTCTTGATCTCAGGGTCCTAGGATCGAGCCTCATGTTGGACTCCCTGCTTGTGTTCCCTCACTTGCTGTCTCTCTTGTGTGTCAAATAAATAAATAAAATCTTTTTAAAAAGATAAAATGCAGGTACGTTCTCCACTTGAAATCCTTGACTTCCATTTTCTGCACAGAAAAAAATTATGTAAACTATGTAAGCCACTGCTGTTCGAAGAACAAATGGATGGATGGATGGATATGGGTAGATGCTCCATAAACATTTTCAAGTACTCCATGATTTTATTTTATGAACATAATTGAAATTGGAGAAAGAACTCTTTAAATTCATTTAAAATGTAAGTGACAAAGAAAAATCAACTTGAACTTTATATTAAAAATGAAATTAAAATTATCAAAATGTTCTTTCATAGTTAAAAATTTAGATTATATGCTTAAGTAGGGACTGTTTTTTAGAAATAATACTGTGGGGTAAAATTATCAAAAACTTCTCTGACAGCATCCCTAAAACACTGTAATTTCAGGTTACCGCTGTGCAATAAGTAAAAGAAATACTTTTATTTCAAAAATGCAAGATCTTGGGTGTCTGGGTGGCTCAGTCAGTTAAAGATCGCCTTTGGCTCAGGTCATGATCCAGGGTCCCGGGATGGAGCCCCCAGTCAGGTTCCCTGCTCAGCACGGAGTCTGCTCCTCCCTCTCCCTCTGCCCCTCCCCACCCTCTGCTTGTGCTCTAGTTGGCTCTCTCCCTCACTCTCAAATGAATAAATACATCAAAAAAATTGAAGACCTTGTCATTTTTCATGAGAGCCTTTCTTATATTTTGTTATGTAATCATCACATTTAAGTACGCATCTTGTTCATTTTCCTTCTTTAGTTGATAACTGACCATACTCTCTTTTAGCTTTATTTGCCAATGGCTGTATCTGTGTTATAGATACTAATACAACATCACTTGTATTAACATCATAAAATGTCACATCATCTGCAAAATATAGAATTTTACTTTTTTATTTACACTGAATTTTTATTTTCTCTAGGTGTATTCACAATAGGCAGTAAGTGGTCTAGTAATGACATTGATTCAAGGGGCATGAATCAATCCAACAATTTGCTGATAAATCTTTAACATCTAGTCCCCCACCCCTCCAAAAAAGAGCTCTGATTTATAGTGTTTTCCAAATGCCTAGTGTAAATACTCCATTATGGCCAAATCTAAGTGACCGATGTAATGTCACTGAATGTGGACTTGGGAAGAGGTGTGTACACTGCACCTGACAGACTTTCATGATGAATGAGCTCTAGCACGTCACTGGATAGACACTAGTGCTAAGCTGAATGTGATGTTTGAATGGTCACTAATTTTTAAATTGGTTAGTTTTTAATGGATATTTCTGCACTATGATGACTCTTCTTTTCCTAGTAAAACTTATAATCTACAGTACTCAATAATAAAGAATTCCGCATACAGCATTTAAAACTGCCTGTAGTTCCCCCCCCAAGTAAATAAAGTCTTTGTAATATTTCATATTGTCTCTAGAGCAGACCCTGAATTCATGTCATTCTTTGTGTCTAACACTCCTTCCAAACCCACCACCACTTCCACATCCTGGCATTGAAATACCAAGCTCCTCACACTTTCATAGTAATGTTCTTCCTGGAAACATCATGAGACCAGAAACTAAGTCTAACTTCTTCTGTATTTTCTCTACCATCCCAAAATGAGGACTGCCTTTTCAAACTGTTATGGACTGAATCTTGCCCCATCTTCAAAATTCATATGTTAAAACCCTAATCCTCAATGCAACTGTATTTAGAGATAGGGTCATTAAAGATGTAATTAAGGCTGGATGAGGTTGCAAGTACAAGGTCATAATCCAATATGACTGGTGTCCTTATAAGAAAAGAAAGAGACACGGGGAGGCACCCATACAGAGAAAAGGCCAGGTGAGGATGCAGAAAAAAGGAGGCTGTGTGTAAGCCAGCGAGAGAGATCTCACCAGAAACCAACCCTCCTAGCACTTTGACCTTGAACTTCCAGCCTCCAGAACTATAAGAAAACAAATGTCTATGGTATTTTATTATGGCAGACTTAACAGTCTAATATCCAAATGAATTGCTAGGATAGCCTTGAACAGCTCCCAGTTCTTTGTGGTAAATGCATAAACTAATAATACTGTGGGATATGTGTGAAAGTGTTTGTATGCATAAATTCATGTATTGCTCTGATTTTTAATTTAGTACACAGGTTACTTAAAGATTGTTGAGAAGGTTGATATTGGACCATCTGCAGATTATTACAACTTGATCTGCCAGATGGAATATAATTGCCAGCTTCATTCAAAAACCTTTATTCATTTTGGGAATTGCTGTAATTAAAATAAAGTGTTCTTGCATACACTTGTATTAGACTCAGTATATTCAAAGACATGCAGGTTATTTAAAAGAACTTTCAAAATTTGTTGAAGTAAACCTGTAGTTTCAGATAACCCTGTCTCTATTTACCTTTGATTCAGCTGCTTCTGAAGCAGGATGATGGGAAAAATCAACTAAATTATAAAGATTGGGTGTTCTGTTTTGTTTTGTTTTTTAAATGAAATAGGCCAAAGACAAATGAAGCTTTACTGTGAATAGAGAGCATTAGTTTGCCCAAGTAGACCTTACAGAACAGGGTCTGACTAACCTCAGACCTGACCAAAACAGCTCTATTTGCCAAAAAACCCCAGTCATTTCCACAAGGTTGCCAGTAAATCTCAACTGCTGGCTACTGCCTAAAAACACACACAAGGCAGCTCACTGTTGGAAATGTGCACAGAGTATTTGTAAATTTAATTATACCTCTGTTTGCTAGTAACAAAGATCTAGTTAGTTTATGTTCTGGGTTAGGTAATAGGTTCTCTCTGGCTTCCAGAGCCCCTTGGCTTAGCTTCTCCAACCTCCTCCACCCCTCTGGTTGTTCCACAGCCTCTGCGTACACAGCAGGTCTCTGCAATAAGAATCTGAAGTGTCGGGCTGGTCTCTCTGCCTTTGGTGCTGACTCAGACCCTGCAAGTGCTCTGTGAAACTAAGGAAAATAAGACAAAGACCATGAATAGTAGAGCCCACCAAAGAGGAAATACAAATCGCTGAAGATACAAAGAGGTTGAGTTTCAGTGACAATTAAAAGAATGACATGGGACCACATAATATTTGTCACTTATCAAACTGATATTGTTTTAATGAAAGAATGGGCATCGAAGACACGTGAACTTGGTTCAACTGCTCTGCCCTTTAATGTCTGATGTTACTGGAGAGCAATTTGGCAATATGCCTGAAAACCTTTAAAATGTTAATGTGGGAGTACCCAGTGGCTCAGTCATTAAGCCTTTGCCTTTGGCCCAGGTCATGATCCCAGGGTCCTGGGATTAAGCACTACACTGGGCTTCCTGCTCAGTGGGAAGCCTGCTTCTCCCTCTCAGACTCCTTCTGGTTGGCTTTCTTCTCTCTCTGTCTCTGTCATAAGTAAATAAAATCTTTTTTTTTTTTTAAGATTTTATTTTATTTATTTGAGAGAGAGAGACAGTGAGAGAATGAGCGAGGAGAAGGTCAGAGAGCAAAGCAGACTCCCCATGGAGCTGGGAGCCTGATGTGGGACTCGATCCCGGGACTCCAGGATCATGACCTGAGCCGAAGGCAGTCGTCCAACCAACTGCGCCACCCAGGCGTCCCAAATAAAATCTTTTTATAAATAAAGAAATAAAATGTTAATGTGCCTTCTGCTTCCAGCCCTGGTGGAATAAAAGGTACTAGATTTACTCTCCTGCCTGAAATTACCAAAAAGTATTAGGTTAAAAAAAAAAAATCAGGGGCACCTGGGTGGTTCAGTGGGTTAAAGCCTCTGCCTTGGGCTCAGGTCATGATCCCAGGGTACTGGGATCAACCCCCACATGGTCGGGCTCTCTGCTCGGCAGGGAGCCTGCTTCCTCCTCCCTCTCTCTATCTCTCTCTCTCTCTCTGCCTGCCTCTCTGCCTACTTGTGATCTCTGCCTGCCAAATAAATAAATAAAATCTTTAAAAAAAAAATCAGATAAAAGATATTAAACAATGGTTTTCAAGATACTCCCTGAAAGACAAGAAACAAATGGGGTGAGCCTTACAAAATTGCTTCAGCTGACTGCTGGAGATTTCCCAGACCTTGGTGTGGGGAGAGGATTCCCTGAGTTGAGGAGAGTAGAGAGACTGCAAAGACCAAGGCAACTAGAGTTCTCAGAACAAAATACTGGGGAGATAAGAGCTTTACCAAGAAATGTGCCGAGGGTTTCCCTAGCTGTTTAGTGATCAGCACACACACATGAGGAAACTACCTATGGCTGGGGAAAGACCAGTTGCCAGGATTAGGCTCTCGCACAGGATTGGATGGAGTAGCTGTTCCCACAGACACCCTGGAAAACATCACAATATACTAGATAGAAACACAGAAGGATCTTAGCTCCATGGTGGGGAACAAGTCCTAGATGAAGCACAAACAAATCTTGCTTAACAAATCTTAAAAGCAAGACTAAAAATGATCAAACTATTTCTGACCAGTTTAACTGCATTCCAGAACAGAACTCATGAATACTGATAGGAATTAAAAAAATATCTAGTACCTAACAAGGTAGAGTTCATTATGTCTAGAATATAATAAAAAAATTAGCTGTCATGCAAAAAAGCAAAGAAAAATGACCTATAATGAGAAGGATTATCAATTAATCAAAACTGAAGGAGAACTGATACAATGTTAGAATTATCAGGCAAGGACACAAAAACAAGTATTATAACTGTACTCCATATGTTCAAAAGTTAAGTAAAGAAACGAACATTTTTTCCTTTTTCTATTTCTTCAGCTTCACTGAAGTACTAGAAGATTTTTTAAAGACCTAAACCAAATTTCTAAAGACAAAATCTACAATATGTGAAATGAAAAATATACTTAGTGGTACAATGACAGATCAGACATTGCAGAAGAGAAAAATCAGTGAATCCAAAGATATAGCAATAGAAACAATCAAGAAAATAGTATTTTTTAAAAAGATGCACAAAGCATCAGTGAGCTCTGGGAGTTCAACAAAGCTGAGATATGTGTAATCAGAGTCCTCCCCAAAGTAAGGGGGGGTTTAAAAAATGTTTTGAAGAAATAATGGCCAAAATTTTGCAACAAATACCATTAACACCCAAATTCCAAGAAGCTTGACAAACCTCAAGCACAAGAATCAAACACAAATAATTAAAACCAGTGATGGGGGTACCAGGGTGGCTCATTCAGTTAGTATCTCCCTTCAGCTCAGGTCATGATCCCAGGGTCCTGGGATGGAATCTCATAACTTCCTGCTCAGCAGAGTCTGCTCCTCCCTCTTCCTCTGCCTCTCTCCTGGTTTGTGTTTGCTCTCTCTCTCTCTTTCTCTCTCAAATTAAGAAATAAAATCTTAAAAAAAAAAAAAATAAAACCAGTGATAGAAGGAAGTCTTCAAAGCAGCAAAAGAAAACGGACACTTTACAGAGCAAAAAATTAAGGATGACAGCAGTTCTCTCATGGGAAAACAAAATAGTGGCATAACATCTTTTAAATAATGAAAGAAAAAAGCTGTCAGCCTAGAATTCTACATCCAGGAAAAAATTCTTTGAAAAGCCAGGTTAAGATAAGTGCTTTTTCAGACATACAAAAGCTGAAAGAATTCATTACCATCAAATCCCTGCTATAAGAAATATTTAAGGGTGTCAATCAGGCAAAGGGAAAATGATGTCATATAGGGATCTACACAAAAGAAACAAGAGAACCAGAAATGGTAACTGCACTAGCAAATATATAAGATTATTTTCTTTTTATTTTTTTTTCAGTGTTCCAAAATTCATTGTTTATGCACCACATCCAGTGCTCCATGCAATACGTGCCCTCCATAATACCCACTACCAGGCTCACCCATTCCCCCCACCCCCCTCTCCCCTCCAAAATCCTCAGTTTGTTTCTCAGAGTCCACAGTCTCTCATGGTTTGTTTCTCCCTCCATTTCCCCCAATTATTTTCTTATTAATAAAATATCTGCAAATAATAATTTACTGTTTAAACAAAAATAACAACAACAAAGTGTGGAATACAAGTGTAGATATACATATTGTATGACAATAATACCACAGAGGTTGAGAAAGAAGAAACAGAGTAGCCTATAGTAAGATTCTTATACTATATATGAAGTCATATAATATCACCTGAAGGTTGAGTGTGGTAAATTGAACATGTATACCATATGCCCCAAAGCAACCACTGAAATAACAAAAGGTTATAACTACTCAGCCAAAGGAGATAAGATAGAACAATTAAAAATATTCAATTAATAAAAAATAAACACATAAAAAAGAGGAAAAGAAGAATCAAGAACAAATGGGACAAATACCAAACATTACCCCACAAAGCTCTAAATAAATGGAGATATATACCAGGTTCTAAAGTCATAAAATTCAATATTATTAGCGTGTCAATAGTCCCCAAATTGGTCTATAGATTCAATACAATCTATATAAAAGCAAATCAAAATACCAATCAAAATAAAACAAAAAAAGAAAAAAATAAAGCATATTTTGTAAAAATTAATAAACTGATTCTTAAATTCACATATAAATATAAAGGATATTTATATCCTTTTAGACCAGAATAGTCCAAACTACTTAGAAAAAAAGAATAAAGCTGGAAAACTAACACCACCTGATTTCAAGACTGATTATACTACTACTCTAATAATGACAATTTGAAATTGAAATAATATAGACAACTCATCAGGGAGCAGAATACAGTCCAGAAATAAACACCCACATAACACACAACCGATTTCTGACAGAGGTACAAAAACAATTCTGTAGAGAAAGGATAGTATTTCAATAAATGTGATGAAATAATTGGATATCCATATGCTAAGCTGAACTGGGATCCATACCTCATACCACAACCAAAATTTTTTCAAAATATCCAAAAATTAACACAAAATAGATCACAGGGGCCGGGGGGGGGGGGTGCTAAAGTTAGTTGAGGCCTGGAGATCTTTAGCCATTACTTTGCATTGGAACTAGAGGGTTGGAGAAGCTCTTTTTAAGCACACTGACCTCCCAAAAAGAAATAAGAATGTAGAACCTACAAAAGCACGGGGCGGGGAAGGAGGCATAGTACTTGCCTCTGGGCAGGCTATAGGGAAGCCAAGGAGGCCCAAGGAGGCTCCAGAGTGCAACACCATGACTCTTTCAGTCTCACGGTCCCAGGAGACAGTATGCTGGAGTAAGAAATAGGACTCCTCTTCTCTCTCAGAGGCTCCCTGCTCCCTGCTGGGATGACCACTTGTGTCCTTCAGGGCTCTGTGATCATGGGACATCACAGAGCAAAACAGGCGGTGAGTATGTGGTACCCCAAACTACCCCAGGTATCCCCAGACATGACTAGGTGAGAGACTGAGATAGCTCTGGAAATCCTGAAGTCTCCTTTTCAGCTGCCTAGAAGAGCCAGCAAAGGTACTAATTTTTAGGACACTTCATATGAACCCATAAATTGGTGAGGTAGGGGCTCGTTTGGGTGAAAAGGAAACCCCAGAAAAACTTTAGAAGAAAATAAATCTGTATTATCAGTTATTATCTTTGGATGGTGAAGTTCTAGGTGATTTTTATTTTCTTCCTAATTTCTGCATTGTCTGAATGTTTTCCATGTATTACTCTTTAGAGTCAAAAAAGCAATAAGGCTATTTTTAACTTATTAAAAAT
Organism: Neogale vison; assembly: GCF_020171115.1. Lineage (NCBI taxonomy): Eukaryota > Metazoa > Chordata > Mammalia > Carnivora > Mustelidae > Neogale > Neogale vison. Next base: position 216,621,350 of record NC_058091.1, read on the forward strand.
CTCCAAAGCAAAATCAAAATTTAAAGGATAGTATAATCCTATTTAGTGAAATACAAACTGTATATAAATGTATAGAAAAGAAGAATGAGAAGCAATACACCAAAACATTAATAGCGATTTGAGTAGTAGAATTATTGTTGGTGGGGTTTTTTTCTCATTTTGCTTTTCTGTGGTGTTTTTTTTTTCTCATTTCATTCCAATAAATGTTTGCCACTTTTGTAATTAGAAAGGTTATTAAATTATTATGATTATTTTAAAAATCTCATGAATAGAAAAGAAGGCTGGCCTCACAGGTAAATGTATGCCCATCCGTTCAGCTTTCAGGGATCTCTCTCTTTTATCTTATAAAATGAGATTGGACTAGATGAATTTTAAATCCCTCTTTACTATGAAATTTAATCTATTCTAAATTTTCAGAGATTACATGTGAACTTGGGTTCTCTTGTGTTTAAGCTTAAAAATAAAAAGAACTAATAAGAGAGGTTTTTAATTTTTCCAAAAGTTTTTCCCTTTCCTCAGATTGTCTACTGAGCTGGGCATTCTACCCTAGATTTCCTTCTTTGAAACTGAGTCCTTTATTACCTCAAATGAGATTAATTCTGAAGTTGAAGATTGCTAGGCCTTCACATTTATTTATAAGCTCCTTATTGAGGCACATAACTTGTACTTGCTCAAAACCTGATACAGCCTTTTCCATGCCATAGTGCCCATAAGTTATCCAAAGACTAAGTTTCCAGATTGATTTTTTTCCTTCCCTCCCCCATTAAATCATTATATTAATCACTCCAACATTTTCCTTCATTGAGGATGTTGATGAATGTGAAGTAAATTATCTGTCAATTGCATATTCACCAAAGTATGTAAGATTATTCCAGACTTCTTAAAAAGTAGCTATCCAAAACTGCCCCCTAGAAATACCAGGAGTCTGATTTCCATTGAGTTATGGCAGCAGATGTGCTGGACTCTCCCTGGAAAGGCTAACGCTCAAGTAATCACACTGGTGCACATGAATTTGATTTTATTAGTTGCCATTATTATTTATGGTTTGCTGAGGAGCAGTGATGCATAGCTCTTTGTGGGCTCATGCTTTAGCTCACTTACTATGGAAATACTGGGCCCAGGATATAGTTTTCCTCTTCTAGTGCCTTGTCCTTACAGGCATTAGTACACAAACTCAAAACTGAAATGAAGATCTAGAGCAACTGTAGTATATGGTGTTTCCCTATCCCTCTTATAGCTGTTGACCTCCTTTGGTGGGGTGGGGGGCACCCTTTTATTATCTTTCCAATATGGGTACCCTAGAGTCTATTGGGACATACTGCTCATTAATGTGGGAAGCAGACGGCATCGTGATTTTAAGTGTGAGCTTTAGAGTCACACAGATCTGGATTAAATCCTGGCTCTACCACTTACTATCTATCATCTTCAGAAAGTTACTTAACCTCTTGGGGCTTCTCTTTGCTCAACTGTAAAATGGAAGTAATAATAATACCTACCCCAACGGTTATTAATGAGGATTAAAAGAGATAAGACATTGTAGGCCCCTTAGGAGGGTTCTTAAAGCACAGATAATATCCAATAAATTTTAGCAAATATGATTAAAAAATAAAGACCATGACTTGCTATATAGGTTCATAGTGAACTACAATTTCAACTTGTTCCAGAGGCCACCTGACTTCCCCAGGCAGCTAGTCTAGTATTTTGTGTCCACTGGGTTTCTTTTTCCCAGGCAGACCATTTTTGTTACTGTGTTTTCTGCAATTGTTTAGACAAAGATCTCACAGCTTCCTTTGTGTTCTCTTCTTACTGCTTGCTTAGTGTTTCTCTATGTTGATAACCTTTCTGGATACAAGCTGAGGGGGTGAGGGGAAGAACGGATGATGTCGTTTGACAAGATGAGCCCTAAAGTTAACTCTTTCACTTTCAAACACTTTAAAACCATTTTTTAAAAGGATAGTAAAAGAGAGGGGGGGAAATAGTCTATTTAACTTGTGATAGTGACGGGGGAAAAGAATCTGAGCACCTTATTATCTGAAAAGAAAACCAAAATGATGATAGTTTGAGTTTTCTTTGTCAAACTGTTTGCAAAAATTTTTTCACTTTATTTCTGGAGAAAACAAGAAGATGGACAGAGGTATGATACTTTAAACTGGTTTTGTTGACAACAATGTTAAGGCAAAAAGGAGGTTAAGCATCTTTTTTTTTTTTTTTTTTTTGGCTGCAGCCAGTCAGTAATTCCAAGACCAGTAATTCTTGGTGCCATGAATCACTTTCTCATTTAACGTCTTCCTCTCCTTTGGGGAGACCAAAGGCTTCCATATGAAGTTTACTGGAGCCACTCTAATTATCATCATCATCATCACAATGATAATAATAATAGCTAAGATTATGGAGCTCTTATTATATACCAGATGCTGTTCAGAATTTTTTACATGTGTTAAGTCATTTAATTTTTCAACAACTCTCTGAGATTAGTATGATAATTACTCCCATTACTAACAATGAGGAAAATGTGGTACTTATTGGAGAAAACCCAACTGTATAGTATCATGGTCAAGAGCCTGGGATTGGCAGAGCAAACCTTGATGAGCAGTTCTCTAGACCCGTCACTTCTCATCTCACACATCTGTTTTTCCATCCCTGCTCCTCTGCCAGTGTGAGCTGTAAGCATGGCCCTCTTCCAAAGGCAGCCACGTCAAGGCCCACAGGTTGAATAATACTTCTTTAAATTTAATGAGAGAGATATGAAAGGAAAGTTTGGGACATTGGCTTAAACCAGTTTCCTTTTGCAAATTTCTATCATTTCTTATCCTTAGTCATGGGTGATAAAAAGAAAGAGGTAGACCATAACTCTATGATCAACCTGTACAATGAAATATTTGGGAGACTGTCTATGCAATCCCATCTAACTGCACCTTGAATACCATCACTAACAAGCCAGAATCTCAACACATCCACCCTTAGAATGTCCTTGGATGTTGTCATCAAATGGACATGTTGAATGTCTTAGAGCTACACAGAAATCATCCTAACTTTATGGTTGTCCCATCAATCAGAAGACATCAGCTTACAACAAATTGGTGCCAAGTGAAAGCAGGAAGAGGAAATGGCTTTATTTCATTGATTGTCAGAGGTTGGAAGTGATTAAAAACATCAGTTATTACACAACTCCAAAGACTGACATGTATTTGTGAAATGAAGCCCTTCTGAGAAGGGCTCCTGGAAACCTCCTGAGATAGAAAACATTATGTTCTGACTTGCAAAAATAAAACTGTACCTTTCCAGATACAAATCCTCAACCAAACGATGAACTCACAGCTTTATGGTGGAAGCAGGAGGAGAAAGAAACTGGGCAGGGGTGGGGAGGGTGGCTCCTTCATTTTCAGACCTGCACTGGGATGGAGCATAACCTCAAATCTTTTTTTAAGCAGGAGAAAATATATATTGGTGGGAGAGGGTCCAAGTAGGTGAAGAGAATGTCACCATTAGGAAGCTGGCTGTCCACCCAGATCCTCTGGACCACAGAATCACAGAGAGTCTCCACATGAGCCTGCTGCTATATAAGCACAATGACACATCCCCAGAGTATGCATCATGGGGGATATAAAAGATGTGGAAAGAATAAAATGAGACAAAGAGGCTGCCTTCAAAGTTTGTTGAGGATTTGAGTTTCCTTGAGGAATTTATTCAAGCATGAGCTTCTGCTTTGTCAAACAGATGGACTGTTTACGCTGCTCCTCTCCCATTAGGATTCTAAATTCATGTAAAGACATGGCAAGAGAAGGGACGCCTGGGTGGCTCAGTTGGTTAAGCAGCTGCCTTCGGCTCAGGTCATGATCTCAGCGTCCTGGGAGCGAGTCCCGCATCAGGCTCCTTGCTCGGCAGGGAGCCTGCTTCTCCCTCTGCCTCTGCCTGTCTCTCTGTCTGCCTGTGCTCTCTCTCTCTCCCTCTCTCTCTGACAAATAAATAAATAAAATCTTAAAAAAAAAAAAGACATGGCAAGAGAAGATAAAGAAGGAAAGTATTCTAATACCTAAATAAAATTGTTGGGTGTTAGATGTACTCCACCTCTGCAGAAACAGAAGTCATAAAGAGTCCTGCAGTTTCCTGCAGAAACATAAGAGTCCTGCAACCCCACACAGTACAGAAGATCAGCCACTCTGAGAGGTCGCGAGGGGCTCACAGGAGCAGATGGGTAGTTGGCACAAGGCAGAAGATGTCACAACTAGTACAATGGCCAGGCAGAGGGAAGACCAGGGGCTATGTCTCCCATTTGCTGTTGTTCACACACCTTGCATATCCTATTGTCTGCCCACAGGTTTAACATTGCTCCTGTGTTCATGGATTATTAGGTTTTTCTCCTGCCACTTATTTATTCATTCCAAATGCACCAAGACCCTAATATACAAATGGAAAATACATAAAGGAAAAAACATAATTTAGAAAAAAATGCCAACTATCTGAAACTCAATTTAAAAAATCACATGAAAAAAGCCTTTTTTACCTATCAGATTGGCAAAGAGTTTTAAATTGTAATATCTGGTCTGGTGAGAATGCTATAAAAGGAACCCTCTCTTGGTGATGATCATAATGATGATAGCTATGAGAGCTCTTATACTTAGTCAGTGCTCAAAAAAATGTGGATGAATGAATGAATGAGAAGCTCAAGAAATGCTGCCTTCCAGTTCACCCTGGACTTGGCCAGGCCCACTCACACTTGCTACGGCTTTTCCTTGCAGAACATCAAAGTCACTGCAAAGCCTCCAACAGACATCTATTTTATGAGGTCCTATCTGCTCTAGAATAGTTTCTTTATCATTCTGATAAACAGCCTCAGAGTAAATGGCTGAAAATGGAAAATTCTCCTTGGCCCTGGTTGAAAATATGATGAGTTTTGCAATGGACTTAAAGTTCAAAGTGTGATTCGTGTTCTTTGAGCGTCATCTGTCAAGAGAACATTCAACAGTATAAACTATTTTCTCTGGGAAGGTGTGGCTAGTGATGTTTTGGTTTAATGCAAACCCATTTGGTTCTGTAAATACATAGGTGAGCCACAGTAGTGGTAGTGGGCTGCCACCATTTTTCGTCTTGCTTGGGGGAAATCTAGGGAGTTGATTCTCCCTAAAATGAATCCTCAGAACACATTTTGGGTCAGAAAGAGATATGTGAAGAAGTATTCACACAGCACAGAATTCCAGAACCATTAGGACAGACGTGCTCTTATTGCAAGTGAGAAAAGTGATGTTCAGAGAGGTTAGGTAAGTGCCCAACATTAAATAGCCAGTACGGGAATCCTGAGAAACTGGCACCCAGTCATGGTCTTCTTCCACTTGAACTGTGTGGGTCATAGAATATTCATGGACCACCAATTCTAAAAGATTTCCCAGGAGAAGGCAGAAGGGAGAAGGTGAGAGAAGTTTTTGGAGTGGTATAGACTTTCTTCACCCAAAACCAATCTCAAGAAAGTGGTAAAAATTACTACAGGGCCAAAGAAAGAACCTCAGAAATAAATCAATAACCTCCCCTAGGAAACCTCCTGATCTGAAACACTGGCAAGGACTAACAGTGTTCCCTCTATTTTTATTCCTAAATCCTGACTTCTTCAGAAATTCTGTGAACTGGACCATTATTTGTCCATCTGAAATCTAAGTTTTATCAGCATTGTCATAATGTCATTTCCAAAGCTCCTGATGAGCTTTTGCCTGGCCTGGGTAGAGTAGTAGATGTAATGTGTATCCCACAATCACTGCCCAGAAAAATGACCCTTCTTACTAAATTGCTACTTGATAATTTTTACAAAAGCTTCCTTTTTAAATAGTCAGAACAAGTGTTTTATATTTTCTGCATTGTGGACATTTCCCTTAGCTTTAAAATATAATTAACTAACTGTTCAAGGTCACTTTGTGGAAACTAACTATCTTGGGAAAGAAGCTGAAATCCCCAAAAGGTATCTTCCAATAACTGAGGATCAGAGGACTTTGTCTAGGTAACCTGTTTCAGAGTTTAGAACGTACTGGATGAAATACAGGCCTCTCCTAGACATTCTCCCTCAATTCTTTAAGATTCTAAAAGGAATTTTGGCTCTCTTTGTTTTATTAAGAAGCACTGGATTGGATATGGCTCATTCATTCTTTTCAGTATAATCACTTCAACTCTGGAAAGTCCCCTGTTGGGCCCTCATCAAACTAGCTTTGAGATTCTCAAAGTCCCTTCCTGCCTCTGCTGTGTTCAACTCTCTTTAAGAGTTGTGAAAGAGATACTCAGAACTGAGCATGACCATAAATGAGCAAATGAGTTTCTTTTAAGGATCTCTGGCCTGCTTCAGAGAACTGCACCCAGGGCATGGATTATACACCTGCAAACAGTGATGGGATGGGCAGTTGGGGGGGGAGCACAGCTTGCACATGTGGAAGAGCTCAGTGATTCCTCTCAGGGGACCAGAACAAAAGAAGCTGAGCCAAAAGCTTAGCTTAGAGAGGTAAGAAAGTAGAGAGGAAGCAGAAGCAGATGGAAGAAATAACTTCCATCCCAAGCACATTATTCAAAAGTGGTACTCTCTCCTAAATATTTTAAGATAAGGTACAAATATACAGTTAGATGTGAACTTTGTGAAATATGTGATTACATGACCATTGGCTAGACCTTGGGATATAAAAACTGAAAAATGTCTCCCCTACCAGCCATAGGCACAAAGATCCTCACACTCCAGCAGGCTCAGACAGGTGTCTCAAAAAATTCTACAAAGTCTCTGTGTAAAAAAAGCCTGTAGGGTCTTTTCTTTGTTGCTTGAACACTCAGAATGGACATGTTGTCTCTTCTGACTGAAATGGGTAAGTAAAGTAGCAGGAAGTTCTCTGCTCCTAAAGCTTTCAGATCCATTTCTGATGGAGACTCTATGCGACCCAGACATAATTTGTGAGCAAATCTAGACAATTTTGCTTTCTACTCTGGGCATCTGAGAAGCAAGAGAAAGTTTGATCGAGTTGAAAAGGAAGAGGGATCAAGAGATTTATGAAGAAAGATTAAAGCACTTAAAGGTCAGATGCCTGACCAAGGCATGACAAAGATTCAGGGGGAGGGTGGTTAAAAGTTCATAAATATTTGCATTATGAAAAATTTTGTTGCGCGCGCGCGCGCACACACACACACACACACACACACACTTCAACACCCCACAGATGGGATTGAATGCCTTTCCTTTAAGGAGTTTAAAATAGACTGGCAGGAGAATTACTGCATACCTGAAAGAGTATAGTGGTTCCTCTAAGGGACACGGAACCCAAAGGTTAGGTTGGGAGAGATAGAGGGGAATTAGCAGGAAAAATGGGAGTGATTTCTATCCCAGTACATTCTCCAAAGTGATGTTCTCTTTTATGGGCAGATATGATGGTTAAAAAGCCAGTATAGGTCAACTTTGGGGTTTATAATCATCTCTCCTTACTGTAATTTGGTGCTTTTTGTGCAATAAGAGAGGGGTGAAGAAATAATTTGAGATAATAAGCTATTGTCATTGTTGTGTGCCTTGAGATAATGACCTCTTGGCTGCTATTGCTGCTTGCCATTATGAAGCCAGAAGACTTGATACAAACTTCATTGCTTCATTTGAGATTTGCAAAACGGTCCCAAAAGGGCCTCTGATTACTTTATTGTATGCCTACCTTAGAGTACAGTTACTGGCTGCCATTCTTGCTCAGAGGTTTATACTCCTCAGAAAATCATGTAGCATTCCTAGTCATTCTCCCAAGGTACATGAACTCTCCTAAGAGAGGTAGAGTTTTGATAAGGAAAAATGGCACCTACAAGGTTGTTAAAATATAAGACAAGTTCTTCTTGGGTGTGTCCTAAGATACTAGAAGAAACACTGACTGGCAGGATACAATGAGAGGACCTCCACAAAGCCAACAGATTGGAGCTGCAATGCACAGCTACAGTCAAATCCTTGTTTTATCACCCATCCTTCTGAGGAACCACACATTAAATAGTAAGATATTTATTTCATAAGTAATACACATTCACAGTGGGGGAGATTAGAACACACATCTAAGTTGTGGCAGACTGCATCACAGTTACCAAACTTTCCCACTGCCTGTATTCATGCCATTTGCATGATTCTGCAGATCCTTGCACTAGAAACAGCTATCTATTTTCCTCCCCCACTGATTTAGGCTTGGGCGTGTGGGCAGAGTAGACTATGTGCCATCTCCAAACCAAAGCCTGAAGAGCTAGCATTTGTTTCCCTTTCTCCTTTGTACTTCTGCCATTGTCATGAGAAGAACATGCCCGAGGATACCTGGGTGGTGCAGCTGGTTGACTGATTCTTGATCTCTGCTCAGGTCATGGTCTCAGGGTCATGAGACTGAGCTCTGGGTTGGGTTCTGCACTCAGCAAGGAGTCTGCTTCTCTCGCTCTGCCTCTACCCGCCCTCCGCCCCACTCACTCTCTCCATCTAAAATAAAAGAAGTCTTTGAGGGGGAAAAACAAAAAACAAACAAGCAAACAAAAGCCCCCGAATACCCTGGTTAACTCACCGGCCCAAGGAAGATGAAATACAGAGTTGACCTAAACCCAATCTGTGCCAAGTAAAGAAAGCCCAACCAAGAATGCCTAGAGAGACACATGGCTGTGTGTGAGAAAAAGTACTGTTGTCTCTGAGTTTTGGGGTGCTGTTACACAGCAGTGCTGTGGAAAAAGCTATGATCTATAAGTATAAAGAGAAACTAAACACTCATAATCCTACCATCCAGAGATAACCACTATTTGGTGTGTGCTTTTTTCCTAGTATTTGTTTATATATCTGTATGCATGTGTGTATGCTGTATGTATATTAACTTTTATAAAGCAATATATACAATGCATCGGGCTTTGAGACTTTTTTTCACTAATTTGGAAATTTTTTCCAACCAATAAATATATTTTAAAACATTTTTAACACAATTTAATGAATAGTGTTCTGCAATATTGATGAGCATATATATATATTTTTTAAAGATTATTTATTTATTTATTTGACAGAGAGAGATCACAAGTAGATGGAGAGAGAGGCAGTCAGAGAGAGAGAGAGAGGGGGAAGCAGGCTCCCCGCCGAGCAGAGAGCCCGATGTGGGACTCGATCCCAGGACCCTGAGATCATGACCCGAGCCGAAGGCAGCGGCCCAACCCACTGAGCCACCCAGGTGCATATATATTTTTAAATTTTAGCTGCTAAATTTGAATGGTAGCTGAATATATTTTCCTTGTAAATAATACAAAAATATGTAGACTAAAATGCAAGACCTACTTTAACACTCACCCTCCCTGATATGTATTTTTTCCACCCCCAGAGATGAGCACTATTAAAAGTTTGATTTATCTCCATTTGGGCCCTTTTACTATACATTTATTGCAGGTACAAAAATACCTACATATGTGGAGGATTTTAAAAGTGACTCGTATTATAATCACTTGATAATCAGCCACTTTTTCACTAAACAGATTCTTTTAAAGATTATGCACATCGTCATGTAGGTTTACTCCATGATGTTAGATTGCTAAATAACACACCATAATGTGGACATGTCCCAGTTTACTGAAGTACTCCGTCATTAACAGACATGTGAGTTGTGTCTAAGTTTTTGGACAGTTTGGTGAACATCCTTCTTCATGCCTCTTTGAATATGTATAAGTGTTTCTTCAAGATCAGGAAAACAAGGGCAACTAATGATTATTAAAGATACTGTCAAAGTGTACTCCAAAAGGCTGTGATACCTCCCCCTCACATGAGAGGACCCATGTACACCAACACCAACTAAATCTTCTACATTTATTTCCAATTAATTTTGTAGCTTGTCCCAGAATTTCAGCTTCCTAATCTTGAAAATGGCCATGACAATTCTTACCTCATCATGTTATGAAAGGAAATCAATTAAAAACTCACCACTATTAGCTCTAGTAACATGGCTCTCATTTTCCTCCTCATTGCCTGTTCATTCTCCTCCATCCCAGCCCACTATGCTTCTCACACTCATACATTACACACGTCTTTCTAGGTCTTCCCCTTCCTTCCTAATTCTCCAAACCCAAATTCTCAATGCAATTAACCTGCAAGGTTAATTGCAGGTCCCTCCATCATCATGTGGTTCACTGGCCATTCTTTTTGACTCTTATACATGTCCTTTTTAACTTAGAATTACCAGCCATTTAATAATAACGTTGTTAAAATGGATGTTCCTTATTGATTCTTAACTCTGTATGAGCCACTGTGCCCAAGGCTTCTGTAGACATTATCTCATTCATCATCACTACACTATTATTATTCTCATCTTACAAAGGAAAACTCCAGGGACTGCATGAGTTTAAATAGTCTGCTCAAGGCCACACATAAGTGCAGAGCAGAGATTCAAAGCTGCTTCTATCTCTATGCTGCAAAGCCTGTCATCAACCACTCTGCAATGGCTGCAACCACTCTGCTGACCCCTTCAGGAAACTGGAAGGCCCTGAAGACAGTCACTTTGCACTGACTTGGCAACATAACACAATGGCCTACACAGGGGGACACTCAATGATGGTGTTGATTGGTTGAGTATCTGCCTTTCGAGGTCCACATTCCAGTTATGAATCATCAATCATTCCCACCATGGCACATGTCATCATCTAAGTCTTTGGGAAAGAGCAAAGACTTTATTGAGCAAATAAAGTCTTCTTATTGAGAAGGGGTGTACTCACCCCTTCTGCAAGAGCTATTTGGGCTACCCAAGAAATAGATCATACAGCCCCTTGGCCTCAGGAACTTTGATTCCTATTTAAAGGATAAAATGTAGACAATTGGAATAATTGTTATGAATCAGAATGCCCCAAAACACCTACCTAGAGAAGAAGACCTAAATCAAATCATGAGTCAGAGAGCATGCAATAAGTGTTTGGGAAGAGAAAATCTCCACGAAGCTGAGGTCATGTGAAATGGCCTTTGAAGAATGAGTGGAAGGGGGCAAGTGGGAGGGAAGACATTACCAAGGTGAGGAATAGCCAGAATGAGGTTATGGATCCAGATTTCCAAGTCCTCCTTCTTTCCCATGCTCTGGGCTTCCCTGCGCCTCCATTTCCCTCTATAAAAAGTGGGGATAATAATATAGTACATTGCTTGTACTTAAAAAAAAAATAGTAAAAATGATCTAATTAGGCCATGTCTGTAAAGCACTTTGAACTCCACTAGAGAAAGGAAGTGACTATAAAAAGGAAAGTTATTATTAGGGTGAATGTGGAATAGCCCCCCCTTTTTTAAACCAGAGCAATTCTCCTTTAATAATTAATTTCAGTCCTAGAAAGTAGTGGCCCTGCAGATTCCTGCATAGAAAATCTTCTCTATTTCTAAGTTTCAGATAAAGACATTAGACTGAGAATAACAGTTCCACCTGGAAAATGGAAATGGTCAAAAATGATGCGGTCCCACCGGTATCTGAATGGGTAAAAGATTCTGTATGTAGGAAGCAACTTAAATAAGCCAAGTGATAAAGATGATTATGAACTAGCAATTCAGTTGGAAGCCTGAAACGTGGCCAATCTGGCCTTAGGCTGAAATGACCAAATCTCATACTTAAGCCCATTAGAACATGTTTGCACAAAACTGTTAAGCAATCCTGGTTGGATGCAGCCAAAAAATAGTCCACACAGTAAGTGCATTGTTCCCAGCATAATACTAAGGTCTTTCAAGATTGGAGCATTTCCCCCTGGAAAACAAATTGTGAAAAGGACAAAACCGCCAACTTCCTAAACTGCAGGTTTAGGAGCTATCGCCTTCTTGTGGAAGAGGATGTGATTAGTACTCCATGTTGGAGTATAAACATGGCAAGACTGTGAGCAATTTGTAGATGTGGTTAGAGGGAGGGAGATTTTAGATTAACCCAGAAAGGAATTTGTAATACTTAGAGCTAGTGCAGAGTGAGACAGGCTTCATCTTGAGATGATGTCCCAACATTGGAGGTATTCAAATGTCAAGAGAGAGATAAGGAAAGGGGTTCCTAAAACAGGGAAAGTGAACTAGATGACTTATAGTTGCCAATTTACGCCTATGATTAGTGTATTTCTTCATAATCAAAGGCGGCTCTAGTCAATATCAAAGGAACCTGGATCCAGGAATGGGATGGGGGCCAATTAAAAGTCCCCTTTGCAAAATGTTCTCCAGCTGCAAATTACTCAGCATCAACTGTGAATGCTGAAACAGCCCTGGCTTCACCATTTCCTGAATGAGAACTAGTAGAGTTTGGGATTTGGGGATTGATCATTTGTCTCTTTCCAAAAAAACTTGGAAGATACAACTCTACTATGATCTGACAGGAAACGTAGTGTGCCCTGCTCTGAATTGCATCTTTTTCCAGGATCCTGTTAATCCAGTGTTGTGATGGCCCAATAAGCCCAAGGTATGCTTTCAGCAAAGACACTGAAGGACATAGTAGTAATTGTAGTATCATGGCAACAAAGATAATAAAAATACAGCAGCTACCACTGAGAGTATGCCTACTGATTCTAATGCTATTCTAACTAGATAAACTCATTTAACCCCATTTTACAGATAAGTGAAGCCAAGCTTTGGAAGGAGTCCATTTGGATCCATGTTCAGGCATGTAACCATTATGCTACACTCTTGACATTTTAAATATATTTTTCCTTATAAATATGTTTCTACATCATCTATTTTCTGTGCTGTGTTTCCAGCACCTTCTCTCTACCTTTCTTAGAATGCATGTTCTTGGAATCCATAGCAGTAGCCCTGGTACTGATCGAGCTCTGTCATCTCTCATCTGTGTTACTTACAAGGTATGTAAACTCCTCAGTCTCATCAAGCCTGCCCTCTATCTATAGACCAGGAGTAATAATATCTACCCCTTATACCTATTTTGAGGATGTAGAATGGCTGTGTCTCTGCTGCCCCTAGCATGATAGCTAGCACAGAGGTCACCCTCCATACATGAACTTTATCATGGAGGAACCCTGAAACTCCTGTGTCATCTGTTTCCAAATGTGGAATTTTTCACAGGGCATCATGCTGATGGTGAAAGTGGCCATTCTGGCCTATGACTCTAAGTCACCTGCCAATATCTGGGCCTTTGAGACACCAGCCCAGGGCTGGGGAGGCAGAGTCCACCAGAAACCTGTAGTTTGATTGATTCAACATCTGAGACGTGTCAGAGCAGAGACTAGTCTCCTTGGTGTTTACTGCAAAAGCTGCCAAACATGCTCAGTGAGCAGGAATGACTGTCTCCTTCTCTCCATGGCCAGATTCCAGAGCCCGTGGGAAGTCAGCAGCAAACAAGATTCCATGAAATCCAGTCAGGATGCTTGAAGGGGGTGGGGTGTTTCTAGAAGTTATACATTAATTGGAGTAAATTCAGATTTATCTCACATCGCTTGTAAATTGATGGGAATCGGAATCCTAGGACACTTCAAAGAGCCCTGGTAATCTTCGGTGGTGGGAATTATTTAGTGAAAGGCAATGGGAAATAACAGGGCTCTCAGTAAGTCTTTTCTTAAATAAAAGTTCCACAGAATGTACCCACAAAGCCGACGGCTGCTTGCATTATTACGGATGATAGTTATGCCCGGCACCAAAGTGCAAAGCACAGGGAACTCAGGTCTTGAAAGCAAAGATGGGCATCTGCTTTGCAAGAATTCAACTGGAATGGGATTGTTTCCATGTAAGAGCCATGTGGTTGTAAAGTATACAAAGAGAAGTTTTGCAAACAGATCTGTGTCCACGGACAGAGAGCGTCATTTAAAAACTTTATTTCTGGGGCACCTGGCTAGCTCAGTGGGTCAAAGCCTCTGCCGTCAGCTCAGGTCATGATCCCAGGGTCCTGGGATCAAGCCCCGCATCAGGCTCTCCGTTCCATGAGGAGCTTGCTTCCTCCTCTCTCTCTCTGCCTGCCTCTCTGCCTACTTGTGATCTCTGTCAAGTGAATAAATAGAATCTTTAAAAAACAAAAACAAAAACAAAACAACCTTATTTCTACTTAACACTTGTACTGTATTAGGGTGACCTACACAGCTCCATGTGCCTGGGACTAGAGGTTTCTCGGGTTATGGGACTTTCGGTTGTAAAAATAGGAGAGTCCATGGCAAAATGGGCTGAGTCGGTCACCTCTCAGTGCTTCCAATTCTTTAGATAATGGCACTTTCTCCCCCATGCTTTTCTTCTTCCTCCCCATCAACTTAATCAGTTGTTCTTCACCAGCACATTAGACCTCTCTGGGGAGTTTTGGAAACTTTCAATACCTAGGCACACGTAAAGCTCTGGCTATAGGACCCAGGCACTGGGCATTAGAGTTTGGACTTCCTGTTGAAGCAGGCACCACATCAGGTGGGTGGGGGAATGTGGGGGCTAATGCCTACTCCTTTTAAAAGGAAACCCTCTGTAAACCCAAACTCCTCATGACAAGAATAATCTCCAGCTAATTGGTTTGATAAATTTGTATCTTTCTCTCTTCTAAAATTAAGGCCCAACAGGAGTTGCTTATGTGCATGCACTCATCATCTCTAAGCATTTTAGAAAACAATTGACATTTATAGTTTTATAGTCAACTACGGTTAAACAACAAGAAAATGAATTGCATTTGGATATCACTAAAAGACTTATCACTGAGAATGCTAGCAATCTTCACAACTTTGAAAATATTCTTAACCTGATTCCTGATTTGTGCTTCAGGGGATGGAAGACAAAAGAAGCCTGGGCACAAAAGGCAGAGAGATGAGGGTTTGAATCTTTCCTCTGCCATTTACTCCCTATGGAAAGGTCACTGCACTTCTCCCTTGGTGAACCCCGAAGTGCTGATCTATAAAATGGGAGTGATAATGTCTTCTCAGAGTCATGAGAAGGCAAAATAAGAGAATGAGTACATTGAGTTTTAACCAATGCCTGGTACTTAGTGGACACTCAACAAGTGGAAATGTCTTCACCCACCTAGAGGAAAATGAAGGAAGTGTGTACCTACCTGATAAATGATTGCTGATTTGTGTGGGAAAATCAATATCTGGGAGGGGGGGTATAATAGCTTTGAACCAAGGACTCCCCTTCTGAGCCAATACAGTCATTCATCCAGAACATCAAGCAGTGGAAATCCTTCCCCACCCATTTACACATAGCTACTCCCAGATCTCTGGAAGATACTGTATTAAGATTTCAGCCACAGGCTTTGGTCAGTGCCTCCCTGAGCTATCGCTTTTGATGTGGGCTTAAAAGTCCCAGGTCACTGGGAATAAAGCCCCTTTCACCAGAGAGACAAGAAGGAAAGGAACATGTGCTCTGGGCAAGGAACCAGCTTGGAGTTTAACCCAGGCTGGTCAGGAGAGATAGAGAAGGGGAGGGCGGGGAGCATCTGGGGACAGACTGAAGCTTCTCACCTGGTGAACTACCTACCCTTGGCATACCTACCCTGGTATACCTACCCTTGGCATACAGGGCAGTTGGAAAGAGGGAAAGCCTTACACAATCCATCCCCTTTAAGGTGGAGCCTCGGATCTAGTTATGCTCACCCTTGCTCCTCACTTTCTAGTCCCTCATGTTAGATGGGTACTGAAGGAATAATCCTTTCTGCTCAATATTCTGATTTTACAGAATGTGAGACCTTTACCCCAAGGCTTCCCTCCCATTCGTGGGTAAACAAATTGGGTTTCTACTGTCTGGCATCCTCTTATTAAAGAAGAAGGATTTTTCTCCAGTCTCCAGATGTTGTAACTTCGTGGAACAGTATGTGCACATGGCTAGCTCATTTCGTTCTCATCTTCATTCCTGGGAAGGTTGAGGGGGGCAGATGTTCTACAAGAAGGTATTGTTTAGCTAATCACTGTTTACAGGCCCAATCTCCATTTTGTTCCTTGGAGAAACAGTGATTCTGATGTAGTGGCTCCTTAATCTGTACAATTATCAACCAGAGAGCTTGATAAAAATCCGAATTTTAGGGCTGCACTCAGATCTACTAACTCTGAATCTCAGGGGTATATGAGGGAGGAATCTCCAGATGGAGAGTGTCAGAACTGAACTGAATTATAGGATGCCCAGCTGGTGTCTCAGAAAATTGCTTGTGGGGGAAGAGGGGAACACATACATTTGATGACCAGGAGTATAAGAACTAGAGTACTCTCTGTGAACAGTAAAGACACACATACACCAGTGAGTTTATCCTTTACAGTTGTACATAGTTGAAAACCAGGGATAATCATTTTCATTTTTTTCCCTGGATAAGTCTCTAGAGTAAGGTGGAAGGCCACAGGCTCAGGCTACCAATAGTCTCCTTCAGACTTCTCTCTAACCATCAGCTGACTCACTTTTCTGCTTTTCTTTCTGACCCCTGCAAAAACTGGCTTTTTGCAGAAGACCAAGTCATCTTGGCTTCTTTTTGCTGAAATGCTTTTTCCAAGCTTATGAAATCAATAGATTTCTTTAGAATATGCCTAAATGTTTCTTTTGAATTCAGCTTTTGAAATTAGCTTTCAACTATATATCATGTTGAGAACATTTTGGGAGTCGACATTAATCAGAAACTAATCATTTTCAGCTCTGGAAGAAGTAATGAACAAACTGTGATTCTTGGTTAGTCAGATAAGGTCTTTTCATCATGATATCATGGTCTTGAAAGTACAACTGACCTTCCCAACTAGTCCTAAATGACTCCAAAAGTCATTCAAAGTCCCTTCCACTGCCAGAGGTAGAAAGTATGGGCAACTTAAAAATAGCTTTTATGGACATACTTCTACAACAATATGCATTTCAATGACAATTTGGAGATACACAGGGGATAGAACGTGAAGGGAATTAGTAACTCTGGAAGGATAAGAGGGGCAGGGACACCCATGAGATGAAATCACAAATCTGGACATAAAATCTGTCTTTACTGCCTTCTAATTATGGATTTGCTCATCTGATTTTTTTGGTTTTGTTGAATCTCTGTTTCCTCTGAATAATAGCAGTAGCAATAATGACACTTGATAATTTTTGAGAGCTTATAGTGCTTAACACTGCTAAGACTTATACATATAAGTCTATAAGTTTCTAATCACCATAGAAATCTGTGGTGGTAAATTCTGTTATAACCCTTCCTCCTCATTTTATACATAAAAAAGTTGAGGCAAAAGACACTAAGTGAATTATCTGAGGCTACAGATAGCAAACCTACCACCAGATTCTGGGCACCTAACTCTCAGGCCACACTGTCCGTAACTTTCTCAAGCCTGTTGACAGATGTGTAGGAAAGGACCCCTTCCATCTTCACCTCATTCTCATGTAAGTGCATTTGTCAACTCTGTTGCCCCCAAGAGATGGCACAAGATTTGCCTTCTAAGGTCATCACCCCGATATTTGTGAAGCTCAGAATTATCTTTTCACACCACTCTGTTTCCAGAGCTAGATATAAACTGTGGGCAAAACATCTGGGATATGCCCCTTTCTGCCCAGACCCACCGCACGTGGGTCTCCTACATGATGGAATCCAAGGGTGGAACCCAAAGTAAAACTCTTCTAAACAATGACTGCACAAAAGTGGCCTTTTTTCCAGGTTATATCCTTATTTTAATAGTTATGATATAGCAGGAAGAGCATAAACAGCAGCAGCAAGTACCATTAATGGCATTTTATATGAGGCACACTGTGCTTACTGAATCACTGCCTTGTGTAATCATTTCAAATACCTTGCAAGGTTCATGTTACTCTCTCCATCTCAGAAATGAGAAAACAGACTTCGGGAGATTCTACCCAGAGCAATAGCTAAGTTACTGAGCTGGGAAGTGAACCAGGTGTATGTGATTCCAAACCCATTTTGTCAGCTTCTGCCCTTTGAAACTAATCATGTGAAGAAGAAGAAGGCTTCAGAAGAAAGAGTTCCCACCCATTGCCAATCACTGGGTTGTGCCTCTGTTTTCTCCATTATGCATTTAATATGTTCTGTTTATGAGGACTTTTTTTTTTATTTACTGTCTCATTTCTAAAAGCAAACTTACTGTCTAATTTCTAAAAGCAAACTGAGAAAAAATTGAAATGGCATTCTGGAATGACATCTGAGGCTCCAGGACTGAAGTGTTTTCTCACCCAAGGGGTCATAATAATATCTTGCAGATGGTGCTTACGACTCATCACCATCTCTCCCTCTCTGCTGGCAGCTCATCTCCTTTTTAATCTCTCTCTCCTACTCTCTGCCTCCGCACCGAGTAGCTGTTTATAAAAGAGAAGTGTTACAGCATCTATCCAGTGCTATCAAAAATATCTCACTTTGTCTTTGAAACAAGATGAACTGTATCTGAAAAAATGAAGAAACGATTCTGAGGGTACTTGAGTGCTCTACCCTGTGTGACAGCAGTGGCAGAAGCAGGACTGGAAAAGCCCTTTGACAGCAAGTCCCTTAGGCATGAAACCAAGTTAGCCCAGACTGATGGGGCCCCCTGCTGCCTGCCTGGGGTCTCCTCTCCCTGGGCAGAGATAACTAGGCCCCACATCAGTCCCTTTTCCCTCTTCCTTTGCTCCCCATTCAGACAACACTGTACGTGGAAACAGCCGACTTTTGGGCCTGAAAGACTGGCTTTGGTTTAGTTGCACTTCTCACTGGCAACTTCTGAGCTTCAGTTTCATCTGCTGAGAGAGGGTAACAATAGCCCCCTGCAGTGTTCTGGAGGGTTCAGTGAGATCATGTGAGAAAGGACCATTACACGGGGCGGGATCATAGAAGGTGCTCATTGGTATGTGTATCTTCTATGGAAGTGCTTTCTCTCCTCCTGTATTTACAATACCCACCTATTTAAGCAAACAAGAACTCAGTTTCTTTCTCCTTTTATGCCATTTATGTTATCATTTGACAGTAATGCCACACACAGAAGTTGAGAGCTGAGTTGCCAGCAATATACTGGAGAAGTGGTACAGAACGGTTATTAAAGAGTGAGACATCTGGAGTCCAACTGTGTGGGTGGCTCTGCCACTGACCAGCTGGGTTGAGCAAACAACTTCTAAACCTCAGGCTCCCTCTCTGTCAAAGGAGATCACAGTACCTGCCCGATAGCACGATCCTGTCTCAGCACTTAGTGGACTTCCTGGTATACGGCAGATACTCAATGCACTACAGCTACAGTTATTACTGTTTATGAAGACTAGTATTTATAAATAATTTAAATTTAAGAAATCAGTCCTGCTTCAAACTTAGCCCTATAATAATGTCACTTTTTCCTGCATTCTGAGAGGAAGCAAAAGGAGCACAGCCATGGGTACAAGCCAAGAAATGCTCAGAGTCCTAAGAATGCGCGGGGAGTGTCAGGTATGTGAGCGGCCTGTGACGTCTGGTGTCCCAATTCAGATAACAGCTAACACATACAGAGTGTCCATGATATGTCATGCACCATTTTAAATGTTTTACACATAGTGATTCATTTCATCCTCACCAGCATCCCATAAAGTATTATTATGATCATCGCCATAAGGAAGGAAAATTGGGCATAGAGAGGCTAAAAGACTTTACCTAAGCCCCCAGCAGCAACCAGTAGGAAAGCGGGGCCTCTGTCTCACAGCCGCTCCAAACCCAAAGCAGCCCACAGACTGTGAGCTTGGAAGAGGGTCCCGAGATCTAGAAAGAAATGCAGCCCACTGACACCCTGATTCCAGCCTTGTGAGACCCTGAGCACAGGATACAGGTCAGCCAGGGCCCAGACTCCTGACCCTGTGGTAAAGGAAACTTGTGGTAACAAATATGTGTTGTTTAAGCTGTTAAGTTTATGGTCATTTGTTAGGCAGCAACAGAAACTAAAATGCACTGCCTTTGTCATCATGTAGGTGGATAAATTGCACTTGACAAGACTAGATAATACTGGAGGTATTCAACACAAACCTTCTAAGTCTTCTAACTCCTGGAGACAAGAGAGTCGCCTAGGCATTAAATTAAAAATATAAAAGAAGAAATACAAAAATAGTAGAACTTAAATATTCTCCCCAGGAAGAAAAAAAAAGATGTAACTATGTGAGGTGATGGATATGTTCATTAACTAGATGAGAGGAACTTTTTCACAATGTACACATATATCAAGTCTCCACAATGTGTACTTTACATATCTTACCATTTTATACCCCAACTGTACCTCACTAAAGCTAAAGTGAAGAGGAAGGAGGAGGAAGAGTAAGAATACAGGCAGATTCCCTCACAGGGATTTAAAAAAAAAGTACCAACATGTTTTATCCCTTTGAGTTAATTTTTTTTTCCCCAACTGAGCACTTCCCTTCTTTTGCAAGGCTGTAGGCAGAGGAGCAGAGAGCACCCCAGAAGTCTATCTCTTTCATTCCCTTGACTCCAGGAAGGGCCCCACCTAAATCAAATGTAATGAAAAGGTGTCTACCCTTAAGCTTCTCCCCTGACATTCCAATAACTTAAAACCTTCAACCTCAAAACATTCTTTCGTTCCACTGGTTCTCCATCCTAAGCCTGCTTTCCTCTGGCCCCTCTAGGATTGGGGGAAAGCAGGCTGTCTGCATCGTATGCACAGCAACACTTCATATATTTGAAGACAGATAAATCCCTTTTAATGCTTGTCTTCCTGAGGCCCAAATCCCCTCGATCCCACCCCATCATCTCCAGTTCCCTGATGTCTCTTCCAATGGCTTCTTGTTACCTATGTCCCTCTCTTAATAGAGTGTATGAAAACCCAACCACAGAAGTCACAATTCTCTACCAGGATAGGAGATCAGAGACCTTATTTTACCACAGTAAAGCTAAAGAGAGCCCCACAGATTATGGTGGCGGGGTGGGGGGTGTAGAAAGATTGGGAACAAAAAATGGGGAAGTATTAAGGAACCAGGAGCTGGTGAAAATTCCTCTTAGGGAATTAAACAGGTGCTGGCCAATACAAGTAGGAATTATTTCAGAAAGAGACTTTATTGTGGGCATTGTAAAGAGAACTAGGAGTCAAAGAGCTGATCTAGTAGTTTGAATCCATGGTTCTCAAAGTGTGATTCTAGGGCCAGCAACATCAGCGTCTCTGACAGTATTCATTTTCTAGGGCTGCCAAAATGAAAAATCACAAACCAGTGGCTTAAAACACCACAAGTTTATTCTCTCGTAGTTCTGGAGGGAAGAAGTCTCAAATCAAGGTATATAGGCAGGCCCATGGTCTCTCTGAAAACACTAAGGAAAGATCTGTTCCATGCCTTTCTCTTAATTTGTAATGATGCTGCCAGTTACTGATAGTCCTTGTCTTAGAGACTCCTCACTCTAATCTCTGCCTGTTGTCACTTGTCTCTGTATCTGGGTCTCTTCTTTTCTTATAAGAACACTAGTGAAATTGAGTTCCTGGTCCACCCTACTCCAGCACAACCTCATCTTAACTAATTACATCATTATTTCCAAAATAATGTTTTCTTGGGTCCAGGGAAGGATACGAATATTAAGAGGATACTATCCAACCCAGATACTACTTATAAATGCAAATTCTTGGGCCCCATCCAAGACCTACTCATCAGAAACTCTGGGGGAGGGGTCTAGCAAGACATTTTAACATGCCACCCAGGTGATTCTAACACTTGGAAGTTTTGAAAACCACTGATTTTGATACAACTGAGACGCTTTCCAAAATACACCAAAGTGACCGTGATTCATATTTTAGAAATTCATAGACACAGGAAAGTATCCTCAGCAACATGCAATGTCACCAGGAATAAACATCTGGGCCGCTTCCTCTGAGATTGGGTGAGTTTATTTTGGTGGAGAAGTGTATTATTTTGTTGTGAATACATTTAGAGGGTGTCTTGCACTTACCGATCAGGAATCAATGTTTGACTCTTTTCTGTCATCATGCACTCAGAGCTAGTCTAAGAAAAGACTGGAATGGAAAAAGATTCTGATATCCAATCACAGTTAATAAAGGGCCTTTCATCCTTGCTGAAAGGACTCATCCTTGCCCATAACGGTACAAAGGATCCTGAGGGAAGTAAACTCCACAATCCAAACAGAGCCCCAGAAACTGGTCTGAGATCCAGAAGTGGCAAATAAGGGCTCAGGGCAGTCCAGGAGGAAATAGCTCTTAGAGCGCAGGAAGGAGAGAAGCCATCCCCAAAGGAAACATTTCTAGCTTCCCCTTTGCTGAATAAACACACCTGCCTGGGATGCTAGATGAAGCTCCCGAATTTTAGTACCATCAGCAGAACTTCCTGGCCGTCTGGGAAGCTTCAAGCTATATCCTTCAAACTTGCTGAGTTTTTATTGCAGAGTGTGGCCTGGAGACTTTGCCTGTCTCTCAGGACGCAGTAAACGAAGGAACATGAAAAGAAAGTTAGATAACATTCAAAAAAGTCCCTTGCACAGTGTGTAATGGAAAATAATCACACTGAAAATAAATGGCAACGTGTCCTTTGGGGACTCTGTGCTGCTGCCTGGTGCCTGGGTTTCTATTCTTCAGGAAGGAATTATGCAGTGATGGCAGCTTCTGCACAAGCTGCAGTCTCAAGTTTCCCAGACAATATCCTGACTTTGGATGTATGTCTCAGCAAGATATATGTCCATCGGCTTGGGACAGCACGATAGCTGCTTGGTGGCTTGTTAGAAGAGTGAATATATTAAGCAAGGCAGCCGTTTTTTATTTTTAAAATTCAGGCTCTTTCTAACTCAAACATGCCTGAAGGAATAATATCATATGCAGCCTTATTCCTCCCAAAAGCTTAAAAGCTTCCTGAGAGAGAAATCGGGCCACTTAGATAATCAAATATTACTCATATTCTGCATCTATTCTATAGCGTGTTTTGAGATTGGGGGACTTCACATGCCCCTTGGGTTCTGTATTTAGTGTTGATGTCACTGTTTAGCTGCCCCAGGTATGGGCACTTTTGGGGGGTGGGGGCTGAATGGGACCCCTCAGAGGTTAGGAGGATTTGATGAAACAAGACCTTGCCTAGACAATACCAACACTCTCTCCATATGCCATTCACCTTATTAGCTTCCTTCCACCCCACCACCCCTCCCTACCCAAACAATATGCCCTTCCCCCACATCTATTTACCGCCCCCTCCTTCCTCCTGCCCCTATCAACACCCACCCAATAGGCCAGGAGTCCTTTATACTTTCCCTGCTCCACAACCACAGCTCCTGGACAGCACAGATAACAGAGTTCCAAGTTCCATTCCCAGTAGGCAGACACACAGAGGGGGCAGAAAGAGAGGCACGTCTCTTCAGTTCACCCTCAACCCTCACTCTTCACAGGAGGAAAAGGCACTTAGTAATATTCCTAAAGCAGAAGAAATCAAACCCAGTAGAGGCCTTTCCTGAAAAGTAAATGTACCCCTATGAGGCAAAGCTTGCTGTACTGCACCTGCGTGTTCTAAGTACTCACTCCTATCCTAGCCCGCTGTAGGGCAGAATCCCCAAGCAGCTGTGTATGAAAATACAGGAGGCACTTATCCTGTGAAAAATTCACTAAAGCCATGCATTCTGAAATGCCTGAAGGATCTAGTGAGAGATTAGCCATCAATAACCAATGTCAAAGCCAAGCAGACCTAAAAAATGAAAAAAGAAAAAAGAGCTCCCTAAGAAGGAGCCCAGCAGGCACACTTCCTGTTCACTTCAGCATCAGCCAAATATTCAGCCAAAGGTAGGGGGGTGGCATGGTGGGGGGTGGCTGACAGGGTAAGAAGTGGTGAAGAGTCAGTCTGGAAATGGAACCCTGTTAGGCTGCATATGTTTTTTAGTCAGTTTTATTAATGAGCAGATTTACTTAGATGCCACTAAATTATGGTATAGCATAATAAGTGTTATGCAAACAAAATATGCAGCACCTGAAATCTTTCTGGTGGCTTTGCCAAATGCTCTCACAAACACTGTCAAAAAACAACATCAGGAACACTCCCATAAGGTATAATGTGAAAGATAAGGGGGTCTCCCCTCAGCTATTATGCAGAGCTTGAGGAATCTTTTTAATTAGAAAATACAAAATGTAATGCATAATGTCCTAAACAAGATCCCGCCTGATGCAATATTATATATAGACATTTTTTTAAAAAAGATGCTTTTTGAGTCTCATGCTGTTTTTGCTTCTTTTGCCAATAATTACTTAACATCTCTCTTTTGTTCCCAGTCTTTTCACAAACTTCCCCCCCACCCTTAGTGCTCTTTTATGGGCTTGTCTCTCTTTCTCGCATTTCCTGTCATGGAGTAGGAGGATGCATTTTTATTTTGTAATAAGGTTGCTTAAATCGCTTCCTCAATCTCTCTCTAGAGAACAGGGTTTCAATAAAAACATTTCATGGGCTCTGAGAATGTCTTTCCTTTGTTGCTCACTGCTAGGGAGATGGGGAGAAAATGGAAACTATTGTCATGGATCCGGGCCTGGCAATGAAAGAACATACATGTCTAGAGAGATTAAGTACAAATTGGAAGGTGGGGGGGTGCTCTGCACTTTCAACAGCAGCCATCCGCCCACCTCCCTCTCTCCCTGGGGGCAAACAGGAAAGAAAAGTGTTAGGTTGCCTTCCCACACTCCCTTGCTGGCATCTTTTCTCCTTCTCCGGGCCATTTGTGTGCAGGCAGCTAGTGATAGAGTCACTCCTTTTATCCCCCTTGAAAATATTTATAGCAAAACATTGGAAATTGCCCTGGGAAGTAGCCCTATAAATTTCCTCCTGACCCCCACCTTCTCTTATCTTGAAACCCAAGATGAATCAATCCCAAACTGAAAAAAAGGGAGGAAGAACTTTTAATGGTGAAATTTGATAGCAATTTCTTATCTTATGGGCAACTCTGTGAGTCTACATGAACCACTTTGTTTGGCACGGGTGACTGACCACGGGCTGGGAAAACAGTTTCTGCAGGGAGCTTCCAAGCCTCCGCCAGAGCTGGCTTCAAAACACGCCACCCTGTCTTGTAGAGAGTGACACCTCATTTTGCAGACTGATAAGCATGCGTGCCTGACATGAAAGGAGATTACCCTCTCCAAAACACTCTGTGGCAAGAAGTGAGCCTCTGGAAACCAAATGGGCACACTGGGGCTTTGCTCAGATTCAGTGTAAGGCCCCCTCTGCCATGCATGTGAAGTTTGGGAGACTCCCTCTCAGCAGGCTTCTCCGCCACTTAGGTCAAATGCAAACAGTAATCCTCTCTTGTCTATTTCCACTCAGAAGTGACTATACCGTAAGAGGGACAAGAACTCAAATCAGTTGCCAACTCAAGTTGCCTTATGTAAAGAGGGCCGACTGCCTCATCAAAATGAAGAAGTTAGGGAGATCAGTGATCAGGTGTTGTTCAAACAAGGTCCTGGGGCTACATTTTGTGGTTCTCTTGGCTATGGGTAGGTATGAGATCTCCATGGATAGTTTTTATTGTTAAGCTATTATCAAGACAGCTACAAAAGTTCTGGACTTCTATCTACACATGACAACATCCATGCTAATGTTCCAGGCAAGAGCCTAGGTATTTGTCTTGATTGCATTGCTTCGATCATGTACCTTCCTCCTGAATAGATGACCATGATCAGAAAAAATGGAGTGCGCTCATTTTCCTCTTTAACTAGGAATGACTGCTGGAGCATGAAATATTAGGTTCAACTATCTAAAACTGCAATAGTCAATAATCTCTTCCTTGTAAAAATAGTAATTTCATACAGTTCAACCTAACACATGAGATATGTACAGAAAAGGAGGAAAGCCAAATGAAAATCCAGGTAGTTCAGAAAATGGGTCGGAAACCAACTGTTTAATGTGTGACCATTGCTTGGGCGGGGGTGGGGGGGATTAGTTTCCCTGACTGGCTTTACTGTATAGTAGTTATGGGAAGTTTAGGTAAACTTTCCAACTTCTCTGTGCTTTGCTTCCCACATTTATGAAACAAAGATTACGATAGCATCTACTTTGAAGGTTGTTGTGAAGACTCAAGGAATTAAACACAAGAATTTTAGAATAGTACCTAGCTCTCAGTAGATTATAAGCTGTTATTATTACTGTTATTGTCATTTCTGGACAAATGCAATGGCCTCCATTTGTACTCGCCATGGGGCTTCATACATACTTGGGTAATGTGCCATCTTATAACCAATAGTGATTGTTGCATTCCCAGGCGTTAATGTTCTGGGGTTATTAAAAATTGGAGCCATCATTCAATTACATTTCATCACACTGAGAAAAGGTTGTTTTCATTTGTGCTCTTACCCACAGTGGTTCCGCAATCACCACACTCTCAAAACCAATTACAGTCCGCGAATTACCCAAAAACATAAAATTAATGAAATTTTCTGACATAATTGTTTCCTAGAAAGCACAGAGTGTCTACAGAGGCACAGACCCAAATAAGATGACTGGTTTCATGTGCTTCTCAGTCCCAAAGGAAACGCCAGCTTGCATATTCTTTCTCTCCCACCCTCCAAAAGGAGGTTGACTTTGTTGTTTGGCTGTTGGATTGTTTTTAAATCTTGGGCCTCGGTATTATCAGTAACATCCTAGGAAAATTATCTTGGTTTACCCTTCCACCTCGAGCGTGAATTTTTATCAAAATCATCCCAGGCTAGATGGGTAGTCACAGTACCCTGGGGGAACGGCTCAACCCCTGCAAGAGGCCGCTGTCTCCCATTTCCTCTGCTCTGCCCTCAGTGGGAACTGGGGCTGCATGACGGAGTAGAGGCAAGGGAAATGCCAGGTGGCGACAGTGGAAATGGAGGGTTTGGGCAGAGGAAGAACTGTTCGAAAAGACGTGTGACACAAGCCAACCACTCCCCAGGCTGCAGCTCCTGCCAGCAATCTCTGCTGTGAGTGCTGGAGCATGAGCAGAGGCGAGCAGATGTCTTCTTCCATAAAAATAAGGTATTTAGACTTCATGGTGTTTAATCATGCTCAACTATAAACTTTTAGAACTCAGGGGTTTGGAGGCTTTGGTGACATCCCTCCCAATCAGTTCTAGTCTAAATTTCAAGGGGGCACCATCTGTTAACACATTTTATCCAGGGCCAGATGCAGTGCCAGGCTCCAAAAATACAAAACTGCATCAGGCCATAGTCTGCTTTGTGCCCACCAGAGTCTCCAACAGGAGTGCCTTCACAAAACCATCAAGGTACCATGGGCCAAATGTGGTTTATACTGATCCGCCTGGTTAATAAGGCTATTGTGGAGGAACCACCTTTAATTCACACAGTGTTTTGCATAATGCTGAGTTGTCATAGCCACCAAGATACCAGTCAGCCTTTGATGTGTGGGGATTCTGCACCAGACAACTAAGCTCTTTGCCTGCATTATCCCACTGCACCTTCATACAATCCTCTGAGGAAAATGTACTAGCCGCTTACTGCATATGAGGACACTGAGGTTAGGTTCAAAAAGTTTAAGTAATTTGCCCAAAGTCATAAAGCCTAATACATGATATAACAGAGACAAGACTGGAGCTGGGCATCTGCTGCCTACTTCCACAATAAATCTTCTTCAAGTGCCTGAGTTGCAGGCTCCTTCATGGGCACAGAAACAGATCACTTCTATTTCTTTGGGTCCCCTCATTGCAACAAGCACAGATCAATACACCTACAGGAGCCTCACAAATCTCTTTTATTTGCCTTTCCTACCTATGAGGTTCAACTGAACCCCACTTCAGACTTCCAACAGCTGCCCTGTCCATTTCTGGCCTTTGCCCCATCTTCTAATTCTTGTCATAATATCTTCCATGACTACTGTGCACCAAACAAAAGCAAGAACTATTAGTTTTGGAAACCATCACAGGTATGAAATGAATTCAGAAAATTTGGCTCTCTGCCTGCTGAAACTTGAGGAATCAAGCAAGCACATGTTGTTGGTCAAGTTTGGGGATTTTTCTGAAGACGTGTGGCTCCCCTAGCTTTCGTTCCACATTCTTTGGGTGCTTGACTAGATGTTCCATGTACAACACTAAGTTTAATTTCCCATCCCCGATAGCATCCCAGAGTTGTTAAATGCACCAAGGTACTTGGTAATTTATCTTACTTGAAATGTTCACAGCTCAGTAAGCATGCATTCATTAACATAGAAATCACTTCAATGTTTAACAAACATATCTGGCATATTCTCAGCATTCACGTTTTCCATTTTCACCTAATCTGTCAAGAAACAAGCTACGTGTATACAAATAAACCATTCGTGCAGAGATGAGTTTTCCCTGTGTCTAAGAAAAGACATTTCGTTTTCAGATTTTCTTAGGAGAAAGGTTTCTCATTCCTCAATATGTCTGTGTTTTGACTTTGAGTAGCTATTCCGCCAGCATGGTGGGGCCACCTTCCCTTGAAGACCCTGCTCAAGATTCACACCCTGCATGAAGTTCTCCCTCAGTCATAACCCATCTACTTCTCACTGTCTCGGGATGTATGTACGCAATTTGTGCGACACTCCCCATCCTGAGTTGATAGTCTGTGGTTGCTGTTCCTCATGAATTACTGGGTCCCATGAGTGTGGTCCCTTCCATTAGACTGCAGGGATTTACCATAGTTTCTTCTGTTTCTTGTTGCTTTTCCCACACTCTCTTGTGCTTCTTACAGCGTTGTGCCCTCTGTTAACACTCCATAAATGCATGTCAGTGTTGGGCACCAGGGTCTCATGTTTCTTTGAAAATATCCTGCAAAGACCCACCAGACAGCCACAGAGAAGGTATCTTATGGAATATGAAAAAACAGAGGCTGCCTCCTTCTTTCAGGTTGCCCATAAATGAGTTGAAGAGGTAAGATTTTATTGATGAAATAATAACAAACTATAGAAGTTAGCGTGAGAGACTCTTGGTGTTCTCCAATGTGCATTTTTCATGAGCTTCCCCCATGATACAAGATACAAACTGGCAACCAGTCAAATTGTGCAGGCATACATGTAGAGTTTATCCTACACAATGCTGCCTCACAGAGTGTTTAAAAATTCATAAATCAGCTGCTAAGAAATTTGTAAAAATAGGGCCTATCACAAATTTATTTCTAGCTTCTCTAAAAAAATGAAGTATGTTTCTCTTTCTGGAAAATGAAGACAATGCTGGATCCATATTTCTATTTCAAAGATCCCAATGGATCGAGTGTGAATGGTCCAATTTTCCATAGTACTCATAATTTCCTACATTTTCTCTAGCACTTACCTTGAGGTCACCTACCATTTATCACCTTTCTACTTAAAAAAAAACCAAAACCAAAAACAAAAAACCTTAAAAAAATTATTTTTCAGAAAACAGGAAAGAAAATAGACTGAGAGGTCTATTTTGTTTCGTTATTTAAAGATGGGGGACAGTTCTTGTGGAAAGGAAGACTATGACCATGTGTTTAACATGAAAAAGTGTGTCTGAGTGAAAGAATAGACTTTAATATTCCATTATGAAATAAAACATGATACGAACTATGATCAGTGAACCCATCAGGAATACAACCAGCTGCAAGTAATAGAAATGCAAAAAACATTGGCTTAAATAAGTAAGAAGGTTAGCAGCTCCATGAAGCTATCACTGCCGCAGATAACTTTCATCGTTCTGCTATACTGTCCATTAAATAGTTTTTATTTTTTTAAGGGTTTACTTATTTATTTGAGAGAGAAAGAGGGAGAGAAAGCACATGGGGGGAGGGGCAGGGAAGAGAGTCTTTTTTTTAAGATTTTATTTATTTATTAGACAGAGAGATCACAAGTAGGCAGAGAGGCAGGCAGTGGCAGGGGGATTGGGGCGGGGGGTGGGGGAAGCAGGCTCTCCTCTGAGCAGAAAGCCTGATGTGGGGCTCGATCTCAGGGCCCTGAGATCATGACCTGAGCCGAAGGCAGAGGCTTAACCCATTGAGCCACCCAGGTGCCCCTGTTGTATAGTTTTTATATTCTAGGTTGGAAAGCATTTTTCATATTTCAGGCATAAAGGAAAAAGGACAAAAGTTAAGCCTCTCACAGACTTCTACCTGTGTTCCATTGGCCAGAACTGTCATGTGTCTACTCCTAGTTGCAAGGAAACTGGGAAATCAAAGGAGAAGGAGCTCTGAACCTGTGAATGAGCCCTTCAATGTCACTACCATAACTGGTAATGGAAAGCTATGTTTAAAGTAGGACAAGAATGGAAATGTCAATAGAGGGTATTCATGAATGTTAATCTAATCACTCAGTACCTGGTCCTTTAAGCATGTGAGGTTGCCATCCTTGGTCTGTGACCTATTGTATTTTGGCAAATGTAAATGTGAATCATTTTATGTGGGAGCCTGGCATGTGCAAGGAATCCTTTAGCTGAGTGTTGAATACCAGTGTAATCCTAAGCATCTACCTTAAAACTGGGCTTCATTTCCCTCTGTCAAGGCCCATACAGTAATGGCGGTGAATTAATAAAAGTTTGTTTATTTTTAAGAAATGTCCCCCCAAAGAAAGTAAACCAGC
Source organism: Neogale vison (assembly GCF_020171115.1). Classification (NCBI taxonomy): domain Eukaryota; kingdom Metazoa; phylum Chordata; class Mammalia; order Carnivora; family Mustelidae; genus Neogale; species Neogale vison. The sequence goes on from NC_058091.1 coordinate 216,651,648, forward strand.
TTTATAAGTAACATAAATCCTATATGTAGAGTCACTAAAGTTCTAAAGGAACACTTAAATTTTTCTACCACACTTTATTGCACTGTGTGGAGAATACTATTATGTTATAATAATGTTTGCAATTTTGAGGATTTGCTAATGCTTTAGAATATATCTCTTGTGAATCCCAGTGGTCTACTATGTATAGTAAAATACTGTGTGGTAGGCATCTAAGTTACACCCTTAGGGAATTAAGGGGTGTGAAGGAATTAAAATGGACAGGACTGTTCAGGAAGAATTGTATCATTTGCTGCTAGAGTTGAAAGACACACTAGCAGACTAAGTTAAAGTGATAGATTGTTTGCCCAAGATTACAGCAACATTTCAATTACCTAGAATTCAGACATCTTGCAACCTCTCTTATCTAGAATATTTCAGGAAAACACCAAAAGAAGCACAAAAGACTACAACAATAGCCCAAAGAGATTTCACAAAGTCCACGTATTGAAATGTAAATATTTTATTGCTAAGAAAGCCTTACTCAGATACTATTTACTCTTGCTTTACTTTAAAGTTCACTAAGATTAGTTATCTGGCCTCTTAATCCCATGTTGAGTAGGAGCAGCTGATTTAAGGAGAAACCAAGGAGGTAGGCCCACTGATAGAAGCAAGAAGTTATACCAACAGAATGACCACAAGGAAGGATACAAGAAATATTCCAAAGATTAGAATTCCAAAGGCATTGCCATCCAGAGCCATGTCATGAAGGGGCCTCAATAAAACTTAGTCCAGTTTTTAAATTAGTACAATGACGGTGATGTTTAACACTCTGACTCATCAAGAAAAGTTTAACTTGTGTTGAGAATCACTGTTTAGGAAGTCAGAGAAATATGCTTTATATTTAAAAAAGATTTTCATTTAAATTATTAAAATAAAAATGTTTTTATCTTTAAAAGAAGTAAGTTTCAGTTACCTGGAAAATTCTTACTGTGGAGGACTAATAATCTGGAGACAGTAACTGTTTTGTATTAATACATACAAAGTTATGTGTATATGTTCGATTTGTAAAAACATAAGAAAATAATCAATGTTCAGGAGATAACCATCCTTTTAAAATTACAATGCACTTTGAGTCAAGCTGTAAATATTGCCACACTTGAATGCAGAATGAAATAAACATGCTCAAGGATATTTATTGACCCGCACTAACTCCTTAAGTCAATTTGATTCCAATACAAATTACCCCCAAAGCGCTCCCAGCCCCCTCCCTTTCACATACAACACAGGCAGGAATGGACATCAGAAGACAGAAAGCAGAACAACCGAAGTATTACACTCACTAACCACAAGCATATGGAATGCTCCAGCATGTTTTAATGACTGTGGTCCCACTGAACCACAGTACTGAAATGTATCACTTCCAGTAAATGGAAACTAAATATTCTCCATTAAAGGAGGATTGAGTAACAGTCTCAAAATCTGGCCCTTCTAAATTACTCTTCGGTTCAATATCCGTGCTGCCTAAAAGAGTATGCATTATATACTGTTTGATACCCCAACAGGAAATAATATAGAGCTATTTGCAGTTGGTTTTTCTCCTATCACTTTGAAAGTCAGAAATTATGCATTCTGCTCCACCTCCAAGGAGAGGATAGCTTGGTCTTCCTCAAATGCCTTCTCTCAGGAATTCCTGGTCAGCACAAGCAGCACCATCTGCCCCAGGAGACAGACAGCAAGGGAAAGAACACAGCTCTAGAGGCCATGTGGGAAAGAAGAAAGGAGCATCTTGTCTGCCTCTATGAATCCAGGCCGAGGCCCAGTACCAGCAGGAAAACCAAGGTTTTTGGAAAAGCATCTGAAGATTGAAAGGTTAAATATAGATAAGTAAAGAAGGCTTCTGAGGTTGAAAACGAAAGCATCATTTTTGCTACCAACCCTGACTCCCAAACTAGGAATCACCAGCAACATTCTTACCACCCTCCATACCATTTTTTCAATATTTTGCATGAATGAAACCCTATGCTAAACATTTTACATAAGTACATGCTTATTTACTCCAGTGAGGTAGCTATCACTTTCCCATTTGTACTGCTAATGAAACAGAAGAGCAGATAGACTTGTTTAAGTGACAGAAAGTGGTAGAAATGAGATTTATTTACTTATTTATTTATTTTTAAATATTTTATTTATTTGATAGAAAGAGCCATCGAGAGAGGGAATACAAGCAGGGGGAGTGGGAGAGGGAGAAGCAGATTTCCCACTGAGCAGGGAGCCCGACACAGGTCTCGATCCCAGGACCCTGGGATCATGACTTGAGCCGAAGGCAGATGCTTAACAACTGAGCCACCCAGGCACCCCCAGAGATGAGATTTAAACCCAGGCATCTGACTCCAAAGCTCATTTCTTAAACCACTGACCAATGTTCTTAGGCTCACCAAAGTAACTACATCACCCTACAACCCCTCCCATAGAGTCAGACTCAGGGAAATTCCATCAGTCCTGTTTGGAGGAAGTGTCTCAGCCCAAGAATGGTTATCAGTTTAGAAATGGAGGGATTCTAACCCTCTGGTGCTCAGATTTTTGTCCTTGTTGTTCTCTGGAACCCTGCTGCAACCAACTAAAATTTCTAGCTCCTGTTATCTCCAAAGTGTCCTTTCACTGCCATGCCCCAGTTGTGTGACTACAACCCATCCATGCAGTTGTACTTGAGAGAAAGGAAGAATGATTCAACTAGGCAAGTAGCTTGCCTTGATATATCTGTCCTTAAACATGAATACGATAAGTTGCCTAATCCTAGAACTGCCAGGTATTAAAAAAGCCTGAGTTAATTCTACACATCACTTTGTGATTTCCTAGTAGCCTCCTCCCAATCATCCCAAATATATCTACTATGATCCTTTTCATTTTCCAATAAAGTTGATTGGTTTCCCTCTGCTGAAATCTTTCAGCATCACTCTTCTTCGGGTCCTTGAGCGAGAGAGAGAGAAAGAGAGAGAGCACAAGCAAAGGGAGTGATAGGCAGAGGGAGAGGGAGAAGCAGGCTCCCTGCTCAACAGAGAGCCAGATGTGGGGCTTGATCCCAAGACCCTGGGATCATGACTTAAGCCAAAGACATACACTTAACCAATTAAGCTACCCAGGTACCACTACATTTTCTTTTTGACTAAAACTGTGGGACTCAGCTTTCTTCTCCTTCTGTGTCTCTCCTTAATGACATCATCTGCTGGTTTCTTTTGCCTCGTTGGTAGTTTCTTCTGACAAATAAGCTTTTAAGTGACTGGTATACTTGGGTAGCCAACAGAGCCCAATTCCCATATCTTTTCTCCCTTTTTCCCCACCCACCACCCACCATATTTTCTTACTATAGATGTCCTTTCCCTGAAACCATAGCTACCAGCTTCTGATGGCCTTTGTTAGAGATGCCTACTCTCCAAAGAACTCATTCCTACTTGTGGGAACCAGAGTTAGCTAACTTTCCTGTCTCCTCCAAACTTATCACTAACACCTTCAGAGTCTGTCCTTCCCCACCCACACACTGTGAAGTTGGATCAGCTGGAGTCTGGAACAGAAAAATGGCTGGCAATGAGAACTGGGAACATCAGGGTCAGCTCCAGGGTAAATAGCTGTCCAGGCAGGGCTGGGCCTGAAAGCAAGAGCCAGAAGCCCCAGAGGGCTGAATTGAGAGCAAATACACATAGGCCCAGAGTGAGGTGAGAGGTGGGAACCAGGAGAGGAGGATGAGTCACACAGAGCAGCCTGATGCCCAGGTCCAATCCAAAGGAGGAGCTGGGTCAAAACAAGTCATGACAAGAGAAGCACGAGTTTGAGGTGAATCCAAGGACAGGAATCGGAGGCAGGAACGGCACAGCTGAAGGCAAGCAGAAGGAATCAAGAATAAGCAACAAGAGGATGGGGGAAAGGGGCTTGTTATGATATCCAAGGGCTGAGATTAAATTCCGCCATTTAGACAATATCCCAACCATGTTGGTGTCTGTTCATTCCAGAAGCATATATAGATCCATGCATTGTAAAGCCACCAAAAGGGGTTTCTAATGGTTTATGACTCCTTGATCTGAAGCATTATTTTCCAACAGATGCCAAGGACAACTGAGCCCAACTCTGCTCCACAGATGATTCCTTCACCAATTAGTTAGTTGGCAGACCCAGACTCAAGTCCCAGTTTTGCTAGTTAAAATGAAACCAACCTATATTTGACTGTTTTTGACCTAAAAAATGATATTGTCATATGGCTCAACCTAATATCTCATGAGGTTGGATAGGTTACGTTAATTCTCCAAGCCTTTTCTTTTCTGTAAAATAGACACAGTAACACCTACCCTGCTGAAATGATTAGATGAAGTCACGGACTTTAAGGTCCTTGATACAATGTCTCACAGCAAGTAAATCCTTGATATAGAACTGCTATTATTATCATCCCTAGTTTTCAGGAATAATAAACACTTTGGAATTAAATTTGATAGTAAAACACTCAGAACACTCCCTGAGCAGGTAGCCATAGACAGACATGAGATATTCTTCATACCCTGTAGTACAAGGCCCATCATGAGTTTCTTTTCTTTTTTTTTTTTTTTAAGGTTTTATTTATTTGACAGATAGAGATTACAAGTAGGTGGAGAGGCAGGCAGAGAGAGGGGAAGGGAAACAGGCTCCCTGCTGAGCAGAGATTTTTTTTTTTTTTTCCCCAGGCGGGGCTAGATCCCAGGACCCTGGGATCATGACCTGAGCCAAAGGCAGAGGTTTTAATCCACTGAGGCACCCAGGTGCCCCATTGAGCTTCTTTATCTACATCTAACTAACGTGGCAGTGGAGCATTTGCTGAAAACTGTCCCAGACTCTGGAGTCAGTAAGACAGCACTTGAATTAATCCTGGCCCCACCACTGAATGACCTTGAGCAAACTCAACCTCTCTGAGCCTCAGCCTATTTATCAGCAATCTGAGGATAACAGTACTTGCACAAATGCTGCCCATGACACCTTAGCATACATGGCAATCATGAATGCTCAATGGTTGGCAGTCCTTACATGCTGACCCGATCTCAGTTCTAACTCACGCTTGGTCATTAATTTCAGCCCCCAGCAGGAAGCCACACTAAGTCTTGGATAGCAAGGAGCGTTAATGGGAGGGACACCTTTGTCTAGGGGATCCTTTGTCTATTTACCAATCTCTCACCCAGATTCCAGACTCGTCTTGTCTAGAGGTCCTGGATTTACTGTACTGTCTGCAGGTGGACAGATGGTTTGGTGAGATGGCTAGCTGTTGTTCCATCACAGGCAAATTCTGGAGCTTTGGCTTGGTCTTGGAACAACTCCTACTTTGCTTGTTTCAGGTTAGAGCAGAATTCTTGGTAGGTAGAGACTTTCTCACTCAGAATAAAACAGCTTATTTTTTTTTTTTTTAAAGATTCATTACCTTTCTGGGACGTCAAGTGGCTCTTATGAAGGAGAATATTAATTGGTCACTGCAGAAGGGTCATACAGAAGCAGAAAGAGAACATTTCCTTCTTCACACAGATGAATTTCAGAATTTGAAGCAGAGAGCCAAGCAAGGGCACACTAGGTGCAGCTGAGGCCATAATGTCTGCAGGCATTTGGCTGAGCCTGGTCCGCCTGCCACTTTTCCCAGTGAGAACCTGAGCACACCAACAGCACGGCGGCCAGATCACATGTTGCTACTGGGAATCACATTATGTCATCTCGTAGAAAAATCTGCACAAACATGCCAACTTTCTTTGGTAAAAATCAAAGGCCCACTCCTCTCTTTCATCTTCCTGGCTCTACACCTCCCAGGCTCCCGGGATGCTGCTCTTGGCTCACTCTCCATGTTGGGATCAGCAGAGTTTATCAGTTCCAGCAGGGCGAGCAGCCCACACTGCATAAACAAACTGCAGGGATAATAGAGAAGCAGCTAAGTACACACCATCATAATGTGGGCACGGTGGACAGAAGTGACAAGGGCTATGGGACAACTTCATTTTGGTTCAAGAGAATGAGATCTTTGGACCCTATAACAAATGAATGATTGTGTTTGAGTTACTGGTTTAAGAAAAGGTACTGGGAGAAGAAAAAAAAAAAGGTATTAGGTTCCATTAATGAGTCAATCAAGTTTTTGAGAGTAGATGACCTACAGATTTGAGGTGGTCTTCCTTATGGAGTCTGTGGGAACATGTGGAAGTCCAAGAGGAATTTTAGAGCTGGATCCAGTTTGCCTCTAATGTAGGTGATGAGATTTAGGGGATTCTATGTGTCATTCAGCAATATATCACACTGGGCCCAACAAATTGTACCTGAGAATCCACTGGGTCAGAAGGGAGAACCAATAGAAATTCCTATGGTACCTAATTATGAAACACCTAGAAGCCTCAACCCTTGGAAAATGGCTCCTTTCTCTACAAGTCTATTGTGGAATATGTTAATCTTGGCTCAGGGAAATGGATTGAAACTGAATTAGTCTTGGGCCTGTTGTGTGTCAATCTAACAGCCAGTGTCCCACCCCTCCCTGGATAATATACTAAGGCAGTAAAGTCAGATTTGTACTAATATTAGGCATCTTGCTGGAGGTAGCTTTTACCAAAGAAAAGGAAATACTACCCCCTTTCGCTCTGTGAGTTTCTGTGGTGGTTTCAGCAGAAGTTCCTGAGTGGGAAACTGAAAAGGTCAAAATTACCTCTCAAGTGATGACAACTTGAGACTTTCTTCATTCCCTCTTCCCTTTATCCTCCCTACTTGGGGGTGGTGAATTAGCCATCAGCACTTTCCAGGTGAAGTCACCAAGTTCATGAACTCAACTCCCTGGTAAAAAGAGATGGACCACAGAAGACCAAAGAGCCAGCTAGCTGACGATGACCTAGGCACACACAAAATTTCCCCATCTTTGATAATCGTGCTATTATTACAAGAACCTCTTTTCTTCTCCACTGTGGAAAAGTGGCTGATACCTGTTCTCTTATCTATTGCTTGACGATGTTGTAAGAATTAATGAGGGGGGTCTACAATCTACTTCCGTCTTCTCAGATAAAAGGACCTCTGGATAAAAGTCATGTCAAGGGTGTGGTGGAGATGGTAAATACCACCATAGAAATGAAGTATCTGAAAGTAAGCTCTAATAATGGCTATTCATATAATCATGGAGGTTTACCAAGAGTTTTCTATGTACCCTCTAAAAGCTTCACATGTACATCAAAACAACCTTATAGGGGAGGCAATATTATTATCTCCAACTGACAAATGCAAAACTTAGACACAGAAAGGTTAAGCAAGAAGTCACTTAAGGTCATATAAGCAGTAAGCAGGAACCCTGGGCCTCACATCCAGATAGTCTGACTCCAGAACGTAGGCTCATAATCACTACTCTTTTACTGTGTTTTGCATTCGCCTTGAACTAAGGCCCTTGGTTCTACTGTACCCTATTTAAGCTATTTCTGTGAAGTAAAGAAAATTTCTTTCTGCAAGGCTGGGATTCTCCCATGAGCACCCACCTAATGAGTTTGGGATGAGTTCAACTTAAATCACTTCACTGCACCCACATATTTCGTTGTTACCTTCAGATTGCTCACTCTGGAGGAGTACTTGGAACTTCAATATAAATTCAGTTGAAGGTAGTGGAAGTAAGATATCTACCCCGGCAGCATAAGCCCGAACACTGTACATGAGCAGGGCCGGCAATGGAGTTCTGCTGACTGGAGTTCTGCCAGCCATTCCTAGATGCCAATTTGTAGCCTGCTGTTGCCCAGATGAGTCCATTAGTAGGCTTGTCACTGGCAGTAAGAATTCCACGGTCCCCCAAAGCCCTTTCTTCCCTGGCAGTCAGGGATAGAGCAAAGGATGGGAGAGTTGTGCTGCACAGTGGGCTGCACAGAGCCCAGCCAGCACATAGAGCCTCTGGCAATTAGCACGGTTCCTACAGTTCCTTAAACAATGTTGAGGGACCCTTGTCTTTCATTAAGCTGCCTTAAAGCCAGTCTCTCTTGATGGATCTCAGAGGGAAAATCAAGGAGGAAAGAATTTATTTCCAGACACAGTTGAACAGCAAGCAACTAAAGAAGCACCTAAAAAATTATAATTAAATATTTCTCCAAGGAGCAAATTAAGATAAATGCCTTAAGAGTTATTCACAAAGATCCGTTTAGAAAATGTCCAATTACGATAATACACACCACATTTCAAGGACTGAAGGGAATGCTCCACTTCACCCCCTTTTTGCCATTGTTGATACACCAGGTTTCCAAGGGAATGCCTTTTTTTATCATGTTCGGGAGAGCATATTCTCTCAAGGGAAGCACCAGCAGCCATATGTGGTGGCACAGTATCTTGTTCCCACCCTCACTACAAGAGTCATAACAGAAGTTAACTTAGACCGCTGAATGGCACCTGAATAAAAGGACAAACCCCATCGCTGACCAAATTTTGTGCCTACTGATGTGACTCTTGTCACATCAACCCCTCATGCGTTCTCATCTCCACATAACAAATGAAATGAGCCTCCACCTTTTCTGAAAGAGAACTCAGGTTTCCCTTGTCCTGTTCATTTTTACAAGGCTTCTGCCAAGGGCTTTGTCCACCTGACTTCCAGATAAACGTCACCTAGAGCGGTTTCATTCTGAAGGATTTAAACTTATCTTGCAGTTGATCCTCAAGTTAAGTCCTCTACAAGTCTCCTAATCTTCCATGAGAGGATTGACCATATTACGGACAAAGAAAACTGAAGCACTAGAGCTTTGGGGCAACCCAGAGGGGCCCGAGCTCTGCCTTCAGCCCCAGCTCCTTCCTGTTCACAGTCTTTGATTATATGGCACCTCCTAGCAAGACGAAGTAAGCAGGCTTCCCAAAACAGATGATATATTTCCAAATGAGGGTGGGTTGGATGAACTTTCTGACCTAAGCTTTTTGAACCCCCCACATTTGGCAGGTCAAGGCAGAATCAACCCACTTAAGAACCAATTTTTTGCTTGTCTGTCTGCAAGGCTGCTGTGTCCAAAGCACATTGGGAAATTTTAAAAAGCAACCATTAGTGTTTCTGACACATGAAATGCCTACCAGGGTCTTTTTCCTGTTTGTTATCAAGATTAATATGAAAATATGGTACAGCTAGCAAAGAGAAAGAGTATTTGAATGACTTTCAGTCCCAATGCAGTGCAAATTCCTGCAGTTCAAATACAAAAAGTGCCTCAATTCTTTTGCTTTTGGCCAGAAATAGATCATTTATTACCCCTCACTAGGAAGACTATGGCAGAGCCCTCATTATCTCATATCCATGCTTTCCAAATCAATCAGCTCCCTGCTACACTGCTGGGCTTTTTAATTTAAATGTCAGCTAAAGTTAGAATAGGTTTTATAAAAATGTCAGAGCCTCATTAACTTCAGTTTTGTGTTGGTCTTGTCTCTCACTTTTAGTTGACAATGTTAAGGAAATTATTTTTCTAAGAACACTTGCACTAAGGCTTCTCTGAATTGTCATAATACTCTCCTTAAAAATCTGAACTCTGATGAAAAATTAAGATGCTCCAAATTACCAGTATCTGTGCAAAGTCTGGAAGTTTTAAATGCCTTCCCGCCTTGATATTCACATTGGGAATAAATAAAATACTCTAAATGCTGGAATTTGATCCGTACTTCTCAGTGGCCTTTTGGAATATGACTGTCCTACCCATTGCAAGATTTTCAACTTCCCTTCTCCTCTCCACTAAATGCCAGTAACTCTTCCCAGTTATTGTGACAACAACAACAAAACCCTCCACACTTTTCCAAACAGCTCCTAAGGCAAGCTGTTGTCTCTGCCCTGTTGAGATGAGATTAAGCCACAAATTTCAAAACCCTCACACTGGACAAAAAACAAACCAAAATACTCACTGCCACAAAGTCTCTCCCCACAACTCCCTTCTCAGGAGTCTCTCCACTTATTTCAACTCCTAAAATTGCATGCTGGGGCTACTCATTTCATTTTGGGGTTTACTGCTTTGTGATGCTGACTGAACTATACTGTTCTTTTGCTGCTGATAGAGGTCTTTACTGTCTTAAATTGTGATCTGCTAAAAGGCATGTATCTTAGGATAGAGATCGTGTGTTCTATGTCAAGCAGGTCCTAAGCATGGCAATGTTTATATTGGATGGATGGATAACAGGACCTAAATCCTAGACCAGTGGCCAATGGCTTAGTAAGAAATACAGAATATTCTGTCTCAATGCTTCTTATTTGTCTTCATAGCTTGTTAGGGTTCTGGGTCACATCTATAGCACAGTGGCAACTGGACTCTTCTGCCCTCATGTTAACACATGGAAAGACACAAGAGAAGGAATATTGTAAAATCTGTTGCGGGAGCAGCAAGTATATTGAAATGACCATAAATCATGTGTGTGTCTACAAACACAAAGAATACATGCTAACATTTAACAGGTATGAAATACTTTCCTCAAATTTTACACTTTAAGGGAAAAGTCAATTTTCCTCTTGAATTAACTTTCCCTATGCCTCTACTTTTATTATTTGTTTCAAGGTTTCCATTGCTGCTCTTTTACTAAGGCACTTAACAGATGTCCTTCCAAAGGTGTTAAACCACTATTGCTCTTGTTATTTTCTTACTCCCCAATTTTTCAGTAAACAAATTATGAAAAAAAATTCTGAAAAAAAAATTTCCCCCTTCCCCTGTATATGCTGGGGAGAAGAAAAAACATAAAAGAATTTTATTTTTAATGGTGATTTTCTTTTTTTTCCCAAGTTTTTATTTAAATTCTAGTAAGTTAATATCTGTAGTAAAACTACTTTCATGTGTAGAATACAGTGATTCATTACTTACATACAACACCCAGTGCTCATCATAGCAAGTGCCCTTCTTAATACCCGTCACCATTCAGCCCATCCCCCACTCACATCCCTCCATCAATCCCCAGTTTGTTCTCTGTTATGAAGAGTCTCTTATAGTTTGCCTCCCTCTCTCTCTCTCTTTTTTTCCCCTTCCCATATGGTCATCTGTTTTGTTTCTTAAAAGATGATTTTTCTTATCAATAGCCACAAAGAAACAAACTACAGTCGATTCAAAAAGCAAACACAAATCCTTTCTATTTCTGTAACTTCAGTAAGAGCTTTCTTCTATGAGATGAATGGAGACAATCACTAGATCAGAGGAAAGATGAAAAATATAACAAACTTCACAATCAAGTTTAAGGGTGAGTGAACTACAGGCCACAGCTGGAGAGGACAATGTAGAAGAGAAATTGCAAACTTGAGTTTTTCTCTAGAATAATGATAAATTCACACTGATCTAGTTTGTCCCTGTTTCCCTATCTCCATAGATTGCAGTACCCCACAAGAATAAGACGTCTGACCTTTGCCAAGATGTACCAGGGCTGCCAGCAGGCTCCATCTCTTTAAAGGAAAGAAAGAAACCACCCCATTCAGTGACGGCACCAAGATAAAATCAGTGGCATGGCAATACTGGGCAAAAGTTAGGTCAGGTGACAGTTTTGTCTTTCTCTCTGTGTCTCTCCCTGCCACAGAGGCCATGCAGTTTCCCACTGTCTCATTCCATTCTGCCTTACCTCCATGGTCTGGGGGTATGAAGAGGTTGAGTTTGAAACACTAGGACACTGCCCCCCAGGAAACAAAGTACTTCTGTGATCCTTTCTGCTTCCCTATTTTCAGACAACACTGCTTCCACAGCTGGGAGACAAAAAAGAAAGAAAGAAAGAAAAGAAAAGAAGAAAAGGAAAGAAAAACCAAGCTTTAAAAGCTACCAACACTGGTCAAACTGTTGCCAATACAGCAGGAAAATCTTAGCGCAATTTTAAAGCATTATCTCCTTTCTGCAGAGCAGAAGGAGGCAACATGGGGACATGACTTACTGGGGATTCACTAAGCAGGATTCACATGGAACCTAATTTGCTGAACTTGAACCTAAACCTAATAGTAATATCTTTCAAGAGAAAAGAGAAATACAGTGTTTTAAAAATCAACAGATTTCAAGCTAAAACAAATATCCTCCAAATTGAACCTGAACTAGATTGATGTTTCATTAACTTTCTCATCTTGAAGGCATTCCCTTGGCAATTTCTCCATGGCACTGGCAGCCAGTCTCTTTATTGGCTGCCAGTTCACAGATGACAATACCCCTGATGGGTTGGACAACTAATACAGTTCCAGTCTGCAAACTTGGCTTCCCTGCTAGGTAACTTAAAAAACATTTATACAGTCCAGTTTGATTTTTGAGTGTGCAGACAATGGGTTATTTGAACCCACTGTGCCACAGACCTGTTTTTATATATTCCTATGCCTCTTATAAATCAGATGCAAAAAGGAATAATGGATGCACTGCCTAGCCATTTCAAGCAATTATTCTGTCCTGCATGGGTGGGGGAAAAGACAGAGTAGTGTCAGCAGAGTTATCAGCAGTTACTTTTTACTAGAAGGAATGTTACATGTCCAGTGCCAAGCACATCTATCTGTCTGACTGCCTTGTCTCTGATTGTCTCTATTTTTTTTTCCTTCTCTCTCCCGTACACATGTAGTCTTCTTAATTACTAGCAGAAAACAGTGCATTCTGCACACTTCACAACATCTGTTCAGGCCTTAATTAATCCAACTCTCACATGGTCTCCATAGCAACAATGCTTAACAGGCTCAGTCTCCACATTCAAAAATCTTCCTCTAAGTGAATGACTCAAAGTATGGTCCTTAGCAAAATAATGTTATGTTAATGCTGGTGTCAGATATAAAGAGAATTTTACACAGAGGGTGTTTACATGGTGAAAAGACCAAGTTCTGATATCACATTCAGTATCACCATAGTAAAATCAACCACCTCAAACCAGGAATACATGTTAAGAGTAATTTTTCCAAGGTATTGTCAAAAAAAAAAAAATCCCTTTATGGCATAAGAAATTCCTGTGCTATGGAAGATTAATGACTACAGTTATCTTGATGGAACATACAGTTATTGTTTGTAGGGCAGTCAGAAGAAGCAGAAGCGTTAAAAAGAAACTTACCAGGAGGTGTGCTTCCTGAGCTCCTGGCTTTACAGAGCTTAATTAAAAACCTACTGTCCTTCACTGGCACCTGCCAACTTCTTACCCAAAGTACAGCTTGCCAGCAGCACAGAGGTGGACTGAGGCTTTCCAAGGAGGCCATGAATGCTGCCAAGCGAAATGTCAAGCACATTTCTGAGAGTCTGTTTTAGCTCTGTGGCCTATACAGATGCTCTCCTTGATATTGACTCTATTTGTATTTCTATTTGAAGCTATTACGGGCAAGGTTGTAAAAATAAGCACTGACAACTACCCAGAAAACCTGCTCAGATATTATACATGGTGTTGGACGGCGGGTGGTGGTAGAGTGTAAGTAAAGAAACCAGGGAAGACTAAAGCCAGGTATTTATCCCCAAATGGCATTTAAGTCCATACCCACTTCTGTCATTAAATGCTTGACTTGGGCACTAAGAAGAAGTAAACCATTTCTCAGAGTTCTAGCCCTTTCCTTTCATGGCTTCCTTTGAAGCCATGGTTTGGCAAGCAACCCAAAGCCAGCAGAGAAAAGAACTTAGACAAACTCTTATGTAGGCAGAAATGTACTTTCATAGGCAAATCAGATCTCTTCTATGCTATAAAATGGATCGATCCTCTGAGCACCTGAACAAGGACAGGATCTCCCCAAACCTTCCCCAGTGACTGGAACTCTGTGGAACATGGGTACATAGGCCCTGGGGACAAATTACCTCCAGGCTGCCTAGGGATAGAGCCAAGGAGCTTGGAGTGGGTGGTGGAGGGACTCTAGTACCATGAATTAAAAAAGGGGGGGTCTTTGGAGGATGTGGGGGTGGGAGCTCTTCTAGGAATAAGGACCAGTTCTCTAACGTAACTATAGTAACTACTGAGATGAACAAAGAAAGTATAATCTTATTTTCTTACCAAAATTCATTCTTTGTCCTCATGTAATTGTCTGTATGAGACTCTTGGCTGCAGTATCCAAAACCTCTGACTTTCAGGCAAACAACTAGGATTCAACTAATGGCAATGTTGGCGTTTCTCAGCCATGCTTTTACAAAACTACCAAACCATGGTCCCCCTTCAAGTCACTTCACCCAAAACAATATTCAATCACCACCTCAAAATGATTGCTTTGAACTCACAAGCAAGAGGTCAAGAAATGGAATGGAAATGGGATCAGGGTTCTAGCTCAAGTTCTGTCACCTCTTTGAACTTAAATTTCCAAAGACTCTTGTTCATCCTCCCATCCCTTCTTCATTCAATAAACATCATGAAGCTCTTACTCTCAGTGTAGGCATCATAGCCGACTTTGATCCTGGATACCTCTAACAGCAAAGGAAAATGGGCTGTGGAAAAGTGAAATCACAGTTCCCCAGCTATTTTAGCTCCTCAGCATGCCCACGCTTACTGTCTTTGGACCCCGATCACCAGCATGTAACAACCACTGTCACGTTTAGAGTGGTTATTCTGTGGCATTTGGTTCACTGGCCTTACTAATTCACTTAGTTCACACAACAGGACTGCAAGGCATGATTATTATAATGACCCCCATTTCACAGATAAGCAAACTGAGCTCAGAATCAAGGCCACAGAACTGTACAACTCTAAGAGATTTCATTCACATTGGATTCCACAAGCACGAATCTCTATGGTACTCCCAGGCATTGTGCAACCCTGTGGTCCCAGCATAGGAGAGGTGGTGGTGATGTCAATAAGGAGAACCTAAACCTGATTGTTACATGCTTCTATGGCTTCTCTCACATTGGGCAGAGGGACATCCATGCTTGACAGGCAGTCAGGAAAGAACATGGTGAACTCATGGTGTCATTCTGGAATATTCCTTTCACGAACCATGAACCCCCTGTACTTGATTTAATTTTTTTTTCCTTTTCCATTCTCCACAAAGCCCTAAGTGGTAGATTAAGGTGAGGTGAGGTGCGGCACCATGAGAGCTGATTAAAAAAAAAAAAAAAAAAATCAAACCAGAGGGGCTTCCAAGATGTCCACTAGGAAAACCCTGAACATACCTGTTCCCATGGACACGGGTCCACAGCCACGCAGGCAACGATTCCTTCTGCCAAAAACCTGCAGACTAGCTGAGCAGCTGCTTCTCATGGCAAACTAGGAAAGCGCCACACTGATCCAGTCAGGAGAGGCTGAGAGGCGGTCTCGCCAAAATCCCCAATCCGCACGTGGCAGCACGCAAGTGGGAAAAAACGAAGCGCGGATGATCTCCCTGAGGAGGGAGGGGTTTGTACCCCACAACAGGTGCCCCAACTTTGGAGACCTGCACCGGAGAGAGGAGCTCCAAGAATGCCTGTCTTTGAAAACCTACAGGGCTCGGTGCCCCATGAGAGAAAGGCTGCAGTTAGTCGGCGCCCGCTCTTAAAGGGCTGCACGCGCACGCGCATGCGCAGGCGCCTGGAAGGCACGAGGAGGAAGACTTTCCCTCTGAGATTCATTGGCTTATCTTCCAGCACCGGCAGGGTGGGGCAGGGCGGGGTGCGGGTCTGGTGAGATCCTTCCAGGCATGCACGCGCTGGTGCTGGCACACTTTTGTTCGCGGCGCCATTTCGTCTTTCCTCAGAGCCTGCAGTCTTCTCCCCCAGTTGGCGGGAGCAAGGCCTAGGCACCCCCTCTCCTGCTCCACAGCATATGTATCTCCGCGAGGGGCGCTCTTGCACAAATCTGGTGCCCCCCAGGGTTTCACAGCTGCCACCCAGGGCACACCCCCTTGATCACCCATCTCGGGAGGCGAGGGCACTTACGTCCCTGGGTTCCACCGGAATGTAACATTCGGATACACTTCTTGACAGGCTGCCACCGCCTCAAAGCACCGCACGCACCAAAGGCTGAAACCTAGCAGTCTTTCGGAGAAAGGGGCCTGTTGGCTTGCTCCTCGGGCCTAAGGGCCAGGCCACAGATGGGACCTGGAGTGAGGTGCCTATATAGGTGTTCTCACAGAATTTAGGCCAGGGGATGCCATCTTGGCAATTTCCCTCTGCCTCCCTGCAGCTTGCAGGTACTTCCCAAAAAGGAGCTGAGACACTGGTTTCAAACCCTGATTTTTCCTACTATCACCTGGTCTAGTGGCCAACAGGACTATTTTGTTCTACAGGATTGTGGATATCTGACTACTTTAACAGCTGCTGTCTGAGTATCTGGCCTCCAGTCAGCCTGAATCTAGGTGCTGAGATCCCCCTTTGGGGAGCTGAAAGGCCTGTGCACACCTTAACTACTTTCCACATTGGGAGAGATGGCTGTTTCATCTAATTCATAGACATCAACTCAGAGAGCCCAGCAAAATGAGGAAACAGAGGAATATGTTTCAAATAAAAGAACAAGATAAAACCTCGGGGGGGGGCTTAATGAAACAGTTAAGAAAATACAGAACAGCCATGTGAGTCCCCCCCCAACCCTTCCCTCTAGTTAACTCTGCTTTGATTCATGCACATCAGTTTATCCCACAGAAGCATGGGAGGCATGCTTCTGGACCCCTCTGTCTCAATAAACATCTTCAAGTGGTCCTATGGTCCCCTTTACTCCTGGTTTCTTGTGGCTTGGGATCTAGTAGGTAGACATCCACTTGGGCAAAACCCAATTGTTCCTGTGGTAGAGGTGAGAGTAGAAGGGTGAGCCAATGACAAGGAGGCACATCCTCCATAACCTGGCTTTCCGCGGAATCCCATCAGTTAGCAAGGTGAGAGAGAGAAACTTCATGTTTCCTCACGACTTTTATAAGAGTGTTTGAAAGAGGGGAAGGCAGATGGATGTTCTCCCTTGGACAACTTAATCCGGAGGGGAGGAACTTTTTCTGCTGTACCTCCAAGCACATGATCTGGTGTCTTTCTCGGCTTTTATCTCGTGTCTCTGGACTTTTGCTTGGGTTGCCCTCCTTGCTCACACTATATGACCTCTCTGTGACCTGCTACCTATCCTTCAAGCCTCAGGCATCTTCTACTTTCGGACAACTCCACATATTCCTGGCCGGCCCCCAACATGCTTTACTTATGAACTCCCATAGCAACCTGTACTTCTCCCTATCTGTTGAGTTTGTTTTTCCAATAACTTGCAGGCTAATTCTTTTTTGTTTTGCTCCTAGCAGATTGTTTGGCCTTTAGCAGGCAGTCCACTGGCTACTGAGTAAATGCGCTGAATGAAGGTTTCGAGATGGAAGTGAGTCGAAAGCTGACCTTAGGAAACCTCAGTCCAGCCTTATAATTAGCCACCTGCAGGCATTCAACTTCTCTCTTCACGGTTTCTGGCCGTGCAGGCATGATCCACCTGAGGACTGGCACCAAGCTTAGCAATTATTAAAAGATTATTTAATGATTTAATAATAGCTAGCATATATTGACAACTATGCCCCAGGCTCAGTTTTAAGCATGTTTCAGAGATTAATCATTCATGTCTCACAGTTCAGTAAGGTAATCAGCCCTCTTCCGTAGGTGAAGACACGGAGACAGAGAGAAGTGAAGTGACACAACAAAGACACACAGCAAGCGGGAGATCTAGCTCTAAACACCAAGTTCTCTGCTGCTGAGCCTCTCACTGAAAAAGGCAGAGAAAGCTGAACACTAAGAACCTCAGGTTGGTTCTGAGTTTGAAAAGTAGTCCGAAGTCACGGGTAGGAATACACACTCCTTTTTACTCCTTTATCTGTCATCGCAAGATTAAGTCACACTCACCTTTTCCACCTTACATAACTCTACACGCCATCATAGCATACACACATGGCCACGACCGTCTCAGCACCCAGTGTTTTTGCCCTTCTCTGAATGAACAGGGCTCCAGTTGTGAGCGGACTGAAGAGAGGTGCAGTACCCCTGCAATGTGGCAGTCCTGATGGAGCTCAGGGTAGCCTGGGCCGGAAGGGAGGGGGCACAACAATCCTGAAGCCTGCAAAGGGCAGAGCAAAAGCGTTGCTGTTCTTTCCAGGACCCATCTCTAAAGGCAGGAGGAATGTTTCCCTGAAACTCTTCAGTTGGTGGGAAAAGTAGATCCTTTAGAGGAAACTTATTTATGATGTTGGGAAAATAGGGTGGTGTTCTCCTAGGACTGGTGAATTTCTGTTGGAGCCACAGAGTGAGACCCCTATTGAGATGTGAGCCCAGTGCACAGTGAGGACCAGGTGAAAAGGAAGAAGTTATCAAGAAAGCTTTTCAACTTAGCTTCAGGTAAAAAGCCATTATCTTAAATAAGACAGTTACCAAGAGAAACCTGTGACTGTAGGTAAGTCACAAGATGTTAAGGCTTCCCCAGGGTAGCTTCACGAAGACCCAAGGTTTGCAGGCCTTGAAAATCAACTGAGCACAAGTATTTTTAAAGAACTGTGTGAGGATTCTGAATACCTATTCATATTTTCACATATGGATATTTCTATATCCAATGTCAGGGGGAAAGGGAGGATATTTACAGTTATGAGAATAAGGATTTAGACTGAAATATTAGTATGCTCTTATTCAAGGGATACAGGGTTCTGGACTAAGCTTTGTTGGAGCTTTTCTCTTTAGATGCCTTTAGGAATGGAAGATGCATCTCATAATTTAGGAGTTCAGCTTGGAGGTGAAGTGATTGACTAAAATTTTAATAAGCTATATTCATTCTCAAATATTAGTCTCTTAATTTATTATGATTGTGACCAAAATGGCCAGAAGCAGCAGGACTCAGGAATACCCCCAACAAAGGCTCTTTTTAAAACTACAATTTGACTTGCTCTGGGAAAATAGAAAGTGGGGATTCAACTAGCCAAACAATGGAATCTGGGTGAAATTTCTTCCCTTCCTATCACAGCCCCATCCTGGTAAGTGTTGCAGTTCTGGGTGACCTTAGTACTCCTTGATCTTCACGTTTAGTAACGGTAGATAGTGTTTGTGTGTGAAATGTCTATTTTACTAGGGTCTTACACAGTGTTCAAATTTCAAAGTAAAATAGTGAGGTGAAAGATTTTTGACACAGACCAAAACATATACAATTATTTCTGAAGAACAAACTGAAAGCATTTCCTGGTTTATTTTCTTATAAGAGACCCATATTACTCTGAAGGTATGCGAGCTTTCCCTTGGGAGAAAGCACATACAATCAGCAAGCTTCACCCAGAAAATGGTTTTTGTCCTTAAAGAACTGCAGGGCAGAGGTCCTCTTAGCAAGTAGTAGTTGTTCTAGCTCCCTGCACCTGTGGAGACAGGGCCCCCTCTGGGAGACCAGGGCACTAATGAAGCCTCACTATTTACATCAAAATGGACTGATTGGGGCTCTGCCTCTGGGCTGTGGTGAAGGATGATGTTCAACTGTGGCTTGAAAACCAACCAGCATTAGGACCAAGAAATTGAGGCTGCAATGCACATGGCCCAGGTTCTGAGTCCAGATTGTGTCCGTAGCAGAGTAGTTGCCCAGTTGGAACAGGTGCCCAGACAAGACACATTGGTTGCATGGTGACAATAACAGATCACCCCCCGGGAGTGAGCCCTGTGGCTTCCCAAAGAGAAGCTAGCATGTAAAAAACGAGCCAAGAAAAGGCCCTTCCTACATCCTCCTCTGCCTTTTGGGGTCCTGATGCCACTCTCCCTAATTACCTGCTGTGGTTGAGAAAGTTTGCCCATCAAGATTATCACTCTTTCCATCCAGACTGCTTCCTCTAGATCTTAAAAAATGCATTCCAAAACCAGATGATCCAGTAGAAAATGTAATATGGAATTTTACTCTAGAGTCCTAACAACTTCGAAAATATTTCTGCTTATTCAAGTGAATTTCTCCTCTAGAACTCTGAAATTAGGTGTGATAAGGTAAGGATTATACAAACAGAACTGTGTGCAATAATTTAATTGGACTCATGCCCCAAAAAATGAACTTGCAGGAAATATTAAATATTACTCTTAAAGCAATTTGGACACAGCCACATGAACATCAGGAAAAGAAAAAAAAATCTCCACACAATGCCAGGGTTGGTTTTGTCTGGAAAAATTATGACAACACAATTAGAGGTAAACAATATTTTCTTCAGCTCCATCTCCAGTTTCCCCTTCTTGTCTGGTCAGTGTCTGTAGATTTAGCTTTGCTTCTGCCATAAACGTCTGCAGCTGAGAGCCAGGTGGATTGGAGTCATGGGGGGTTGGGAACTTGGTCTGAGAGTTGTCCAAATCTGCAAAAGACAGACAACTCAGGTCAGGAGAATCAGCTTGAGGCCTGCAAAGCTGGGGAAGCTAGGACTCAGAGCTCTCTCAAAACCTAGGAAATGCAGGGCCCTACGGTCAGCCACAGACATAACCATCGAGTCCAATGAGAAGGGAACAAAATGTAATTAAATCAAAGGATTGAATCAATAGATCATTAAGATGTGATTGGCTCTGTGTACAGATGTCTCCTATGGCTAAAAATAAACTTTACAAAATAATCCCAGTGAAGTGTCAAAAGGACTTATCACCATTTGTGGGCAGGTAAAACATTGCTACTGCTGAAAAAGGGGCCCACTGACTTTTAAAAACAGGTTCAAGGTCTTAGGAATAGAGTATACACTCTAGCTACGGGCAGTGAACTAAAGGCATCTGCATAGCACCTTAACTCAGAATATCTCAAAGTCAAGGATTGACCTCAAGAGTCATATGATAGAGCTGGGCTTGTACTGATGTGGGCAAGGGGCAGGGAGAATAGAGTTGAAGTCTTCACCATTATGCAAATCTCTTGAGACTATACAAATCACTTAGCAAGAATAGCCAGGTTCCTAGGGAAAACTGTTCCAATATCAACTATGGCTGGCTGCTGCTGCTGCTGCTGCTGCTGCTGCTGCTGCTGTTGCTGCTGCTGCTGCTGCTGCTGCTTCTTTTCTCTTACCTAGCAACAGCAGGGCATACTCTATTCTCCCTTTTTTCTGGTAAAACCCTATGATACATGGTTTAAGGGACAATGAAAGAGTTTCCTATTTGAAGAAAAGAAAGGTTCTTGCTGCAAACTATTTTCTTTTCCCTCCTTCTGTTGACCACCCTTCCTGAGGCTCAGCTCTATGGCAAAATTACAAACAACTGGCTTCAGTCAGAGCAAAAATCCAGGGGGGAAAGATGTATATGGCTAGAGCCCACCTGCTCCTTGGTCAGTCATTAATCAGAAGTCATTACAATCATTGCCACATTTTATCCAAGGACTCTATTATTTAGGTGAATACACATAACTGGTAGCATTCTAATGACAAAAACAAAAACAAAAACAAAAAAAACTTGTAACTTCTGTATTTAGCTATTACAGAAGGCAGGAATCAAGGCCTGGCAGGAATGAGGAGTAAAATGTCCTCACATGGCTCCATCTTCAGGCATGTGATGCCCTTTGCTACATCTTCTTTCATCACTTCTCCCAGTAAGAGGCAGGGCCACTGGGAGAAGGACAGCCAGAGCACAGAAAGCAAACACGAGTAAACTGGCGGAGCTGACTTGTGCCTCTGAAGCGGACCAGGGCCCCAGGGGGAGGAGAGGGCAGGAGGAGGTAAGGCTGTACCCCACAGTTCTGCCCACAGCTCCAAATGCCAGTGGGGCACAAAGAATAAAATTTATTCACCTTTGGGTGACTTGATTTTATTAACCCTGATTCCAAATCCTAGGAACTCACTAACTACTGAAAATATAACTACTTCACAAGGATGCTTCTAACTACCCCCTTGTGCCCAGAAAATGAGCATTCTCTGCTTTTCTGGGCACAAGAACAATTCTGGGCCTTTTACTGTCCTCACTCTTTAAGCCTCAAAATGTTGTAACCCACATTTTACAGCTTGGGAAACTGAGGCCCAGGCTACTTCAGTTCTTTGCCCAACACCATGCAACTAAGATCTAATCTAGATTTGAACTCGGAGGTCACTGTCATTTGCTCAGCTAATCACAATTTTCACGATTCCCATTTCTCATGGTCATGAAAAGGGCTTGACCATCTTGGCTAAATTAAGAGACCTTGAATGTTTAATACTTTATCCTCCCTAAGTACTACATTTTGAAGAGTCACTTAGCAAAAACAAAATTAAGAAAGACATCCTGGGGCACCTGGGTGGCTCAGTGGGTTAAGCCGCTGCCTTCGGCTCAGGTCATGATCTCAGGGTCCTGGGATCGAGTCCCGCATCGGGCTCTCTGCTCAGCGGGGAGCCTGCTTCCTCCTCTCTCTCTCTGCCTGCCTCTCTGCCTACTTGTGATCTCTCTCTGTCGAATAAATAAATAAAATCTTTAAAAAAGAAAGAAAGAAATAAAGAAAGACATCCTAAGCTCCTAAAAACAGGCAGGCACAACAATTATTATAAAATTTGCAAGCCTCCCGTATTTAATCAGGTAAATATGAACCACCACCCCCAGCAATGATTTCTCTCTGAGGGCAAGACAGATGAACCTAAAATGCCCTCTGTGATATTTTATCATATTTGGAGACAAAGTATGCCTGTCTGTGGTCACAACAGACGTTCATGCTTTCAATTGCTTTCCCCAGCCATTGAATGAATAAAGCCATTTAACCTCTAACAACAAATATTCTGTTTCTGTACTTGTGTTTAGTATTACACAACCCAAAACACACACACTCACAGCTCAAAACTTCCATAGCAGAGGCTGGAAGATTGGAGCACAGTTCATGTAAGCCATTCCAGTGCTGCCTACTAGCCAACAGAAGGTCCAGCCAGGCTACAAAAAATACCACATGGAGAATGAACAACCATCCATTGAATGAGGTGGTTGAGAGGTGATTGGTGACAAATGTGGCCATGCCAGGCACAGTGGAAGCCCTTAATCCATGTACATTTACTTCCTCTGTGGGTGTGAAAGATGTAGTAGAGAACCCAAAATAATAGTGAGTCTGGATCAGGCAAGTCATCTTAATGGTTTCAAGGGAAGGCATGCTCAAAAAGAGCCAAAGAACCGAGTGTATATCAGAATTATCTCTTTTTTTTTAAAGATTTTTTAAGATTTTATTTATTTGACACAGAAAGAGAGCACAAACGGGGAGCAGCAGACAGAGGGAGGAGAAAAGGCTCCCTGCTGAGCAGACAGTCCAATGTGGGTCTTGATCCCAGGACCCTGAGATCATGACCTGTGCTGAAGGCAGACAGTTAACCAACTGAGCCACCCAGGCACCCCAGAATTCTTTTTATCTCAAGTTAAGCTGTAGGTTCTAGTTCAGGAAGATACAACAAAGAATAAATGGGGTGTGTGTGGGGGGGTTAATCTCCTGTGCATAGGGGAGTACAGAGATTTAATGAAAACTTTTTCAGATAAGAATAAAAATACAGAAGAACATCTCTAGGTGAGAAACAGCTTTCTGGACCCTAAAGTGACAGACTCGTGTTGCTATCCCAGATGGATGAATGGAGGTTGTTGTGGCTGTTTATCACCTGAAGGGGAACTCAATTTTCTTCTCTGTGTTCTTCCTTAGTTTCCATCTTAACTATTTAGGCAAGGCCAGACAATCTTCTTTGAAATTAGAAGCTGTTCCATGACTTCTGATTTTATTACTCCATTTCAACCCTGAAAGAACTCCAGCACAGCAACTGTATACTTCTCAAGGTCAGCCACCTTTTTCCACACTTTCTACTCCAGAGAATATGATCATTATAGGGAACCCTAAACTGAAAAAACATTTGTTAAATAAAACCTCACTAAGAAGACAGAATTCTTGAAGAATAAAAATCATCTAATTTTGTGATCAAAATCCCTTTGAATTGCTGAACATAAATAAAGAATACCTCATTTTTTTAAATAAGCAAAGAAATAGTAACTTAACAGAAACATAACTTCATCAGCCATAAAGCAAAGGCTATTATAATGAAACAAAACTTCAAACTACAAGGAAACTTTCAATCTAGTGTCACAATACAAATTTCCCTCTTACTTGACCTAAATGATACAATTTGATCTTTGCCATTCTTCTGGAAACTAAACAGAAGGAACATTGCTATCCTTAAAATAAAGACAAATAAGCTGAAACACATAGAAAACCCCAAGACCTGGCTAATCCAAGGGAAGAAATAAAGTCTTGGTGCAGGGCTTCCTACCTTTTTTTCATACCCTACAAACTCCATCCTTAAGAGGAGATTTTCTTAGATCCACTGTGGGGTCTAAGTCAGTCTGCTAATGAAGTTTTTAAAAATTCTAAGTCTCCACGTTTTGACTGGTACTATTCCTTTTCTCCTGTGAGGTGAGGTAAGAAGCACCCAGGCAATCAAGGGACATGCACAGCACCATGCACGGAGAGACACAGGCCAGACAGTTGCCTGAATTTCCCTATTTTCAGCCCTCAGGTGTAACCTGTTGATTGGCATTTGCATATATCATTTTCGCAATTTGCTCACCTGCTGTTGGAATTTCAGACTATCAAGGAAGAGAATCTGGGGTGTAGGATAACTTGCAATCATAGAAATCAGCTCCTGAAAAGGTGACACTAGCAAGAAGCAAAACCAGCCTTCCTTCCATCGGCTCATCACCATTGTAATTATTCTGCACCAACTGGTAATTGGTTTAAGACCAGACTATAAACTCAAGGTGTATAGTGCAACCGTGTGCCATATTAAAAATGAATGAAAGGCCCCCTAAGCTGAGAGTTGAATGTACTCTGTAAACCACAAGGTAAAATATAACCTTGGGCAAGTCATTTCTCCTCTTTGGGCTTCCGTTCATGAAGGATTTAACTGAAATCATTCTGACCTCTTGAACTCATCTACTGAGAATTTATAGATCTGTGTTTTGGCTTAGTGATTCACCAAGTAATAATCTCAGGGAGCAACAAATGAATGTATTTTTTAACTGCTTTATACTCAAGAAATGCAAATTTATTACCTTAAGTTGCATCTAAGAAATGTTTTTAAGGTAATTTCCAGACATATGTCCCACCCCTCTTCCTTCATTCATTGTAACAACCTATCTGAGCCCACATAGAGTCCTCAAAGGACAGTATTGGAAAGCTACCTAATGAGAAGATAATGTTCACAGTCAAAACCTGCAAGTGATCTTCCCTTCAATGAACAGCAAACTTAAGAGTAACTTGTCATGAAGAAAATGTTTGTGACAAGTCAACAAGGGTCTATCATTTAGATGTAATGTAATTAATGTAATATTTGCCTTTTCTGGATTTTCTGAATGGAAAGGCACTTTAAATCATGATAAATTTGAAGCTTCATTTAAATTTTAAAGCACCAGTGTAACTTTCATCGTAAGTATCAACTGTGGAGGTCTAGACTTTAACTCAACAGTATGGCCAATGGCCAGGCACCAGCCCCCGTGCTACAAAAAGCACATTGAATCTGCTGTTGAGATCATAGACGATGACTTGCTCAGCCCTCTGTGTCTCATCCCATCCCATTCTCCCAAACAAAACTCACAAAATAGAGCTTCATATCTTCTGAGTCTTGGCTCTGTTCTTGTTTATTTTAATGAAGTGTTCTGACTTGTGCTTCTTATTAGTATAACCTTTGTGCCTGTTCCTAAAATCAAAATTCACACTTTCCTAGAATAATTCCACCTCAAAAAATTTTTGATTCATGTTCCAAGTCTGCAAAATAAGTTGTATTCCCACTTAATGACTGATTCATGCTTATACTGTGAAACATTTAAAAAATAGTTTCCTGATGGCATTACTGGCAATCACTATTTTTTCTCAGGATCCTTAATGCAAAGCATTTTTCTTCTAATGGAAAACACTTACTGTACAGAGATTGAGGTATCTTCAGAGCAAAGGAAAATTGGTCTATGTCACTAATTTTGCCAGACTCCACTTTCCATAGTGAGCCACAAACGGGACGTGAGCCTCTGGCATGAAAACAAATCCTGAGTTGGTATCTGAAGCCAATGATCTCAATTATTGTCATGATTCCTTTACTACTCCTCATGTACCAATACTGCATCTGAAGTCAAATAACAGTGCTCTGGGGGGACTGTGCATGTGTGGGGTGCAGGAAGAAATTTGTAACATATAAAACCAAACTGCTGTCTTTTAAATTGTGACTGTTACAGCTGGACTTTATTTTCTTATCAGTAATTAACATACTTGGAATCATCTGTGAGTTACATAGGTGGCACTGACAAGAAACAAAGCAACTGGAGCCATTGATACAATGAATATTAACACAAGACATGTTTCAATATACCAAGCCTATTATCCAAACTTTGCCTTGCTCTCACTCTCCTTTCTCCCCAGAAGGTGGCAACGGTAAGGACTCCTCTGACTTTCACATTAGCAAGCCTCCCAGGAGGAATGGGGCAAGTGCTACTACCTCCCCCTCTTTAGGAGGCATTTCAAAGTGTTTCTCTAAATAAGATACTAATAGGTATTAATGACAAAAAAATCCAGTGGTCAGGTAAGTCACTGCAACTCTGGGTAAATCGAGTTTATTAAGAGATTTCTTAGAATGTTAACAGGCTCTGAGAGGGGAAAAGAGGAAGTGGCATCCCCAAACCCAAGGAGACGTCTCGCACGAGGTGTTTGGCAGTGCTGTGTTCCATGTGACTAACTTGGGAAATGGTACACTAGAGAGAGATAAATATATTATAGCCCAAGAAAAAGACAATCAATGACCAAGATGCCAGAATAAATCAGGGGCAGGAAGGTGAAAATAAGTGAGGTTTTCCAAATTTGGAAACTCTTAACCCTGTATATAGTGTCCGATGGTGGACCCGGGCCATAATCGTCAATGGCTGCTAAAGTTAACAGGAGAAAAGCAGATGGGGAACCTTATAATGAATGGATCAAGGTGACAATATCTGAACCCACAGATCAATTTAATATCATAAAGAGAAACATATGGTAAGCCTCATGATAGGATGCAAGAGGAAATGTACATTATGTACGGTATAGGAAATCTACTACATTATCTTTATGTGTCAGAAAAGCCTCTATCTAGTCAAATATCAAATACCTATTCCCAACTATGCAGTTTACAGGAAATACAGGGGTAGAAGAATAGGTTAAGTGACACTACAGAAAAGCTATCAGCAAAATTCAGAAAGTAGGACATTAAAAACAATTTTTTTCTGGAAAAAATGTCTTTTCAACAAATAAACAACTTAGTCTTTTCAAAAAATTGTAAGACTTTTTTTTAAAAAAGAGGCAGAGAAACTTTAGATTAAAAGAGATTTGAGGGATATACAAACCAAATGCAGTGTGTGAAATTATTTGGATCCCAATTCAAACAAACCAAGGAGAAAAAACTGAGTCAGGAGAACTTCAAGTACTGACACTATGATTTTGAGTCAAAACTGTTAGAAATTTTTAGGTGTAATTATGATATTATGGTGATGTTTAAAAATAAACACTCCTTGTCTTTTAAAGAAAGAGACTAAAGTATTTTAAGATGAAATCATAGGATGTCTTGGATCTCTCATGATAACATGAGACAGAGAAAAGAGCACTGATGAACCAAGATTGGCTTGACTGTGTGTTGGTCATCATTAAAGCTGAGAGTTCATTAGACAACTCGACTTTTGTGTACATTTGAAATGTCCCATGATACTTTTTAAAAAAGAAGACTTTATTTATTTATTTGACAGATAGAGAGAGAGAGTGAGAGAGGGAGCACAAGCAGGGGGAGTGGGAGAAAGAGAAGTAGGCTTCCTGTTGAGCATGGAGCCCAATGCAGGACTTGATCCCAGGCCCCTGGGATCATGACCTGAGCTGAAGGCAGACCCTCAACTGACTGAGCCACCCAGGAGCTCCCCATGACACATTTTTAAAAGTCATAGCTTTTATAAAATTATAAAACGTTCTCTGTTATTCCAACAGTGTAGCTTCTGTACATCTGATATAAATGGAACACTGTGGCAATAAATTAGAATCCTCCTCTGGATGTGGAGTGTGTTTTGATCAATTTTAATTCAACTGTATGACAAGTTATTGGCAAGTATGTGTATTTAGGTTTGCATCTATTTAGAAAGATATACAATTTATATGAATCTATTCCATAAAATAGATGAGGTTCATTTGAGTTTATAGCTACTCATAAAAAGTGATACAGATTCAAGCATGGTCCTTTGCTTTTGCCTAGAAAATCTTACATTTCCTAAGTGAACTATAATTCAGAATAGATCTTTTATACCCTGGATGTATTTGTGGATGGCAACAAATTGACCAGTTTCTCTTGGAATTTAGATTTCTATTCTTTAGCCTTTGAGTTTACCTAAAACTAAAAAGAAGTACATTTAAGAAATAGAAAGCAGGGGTGCCTGGGCAGCTCAGTGGGTTAAAGCCTCTGCCTTTGGCTCAGGTCATGATCCCAGGGTTCTGGGATAGAGCCCTGCATTGGCTTTCTGCTCAGCAGAGAGTCTGCTTCCTCTTCTCTCTCTGCCTGCCTCTCTGCCTACCTGTGATCTCTGTCTGTCAAATAAGTAAATAAAATCTTTAAAAAAATTTTAAAAAAGAGATAGAAAGCAAATGCATCTAGTATATTAATATCAAAGTATTATATATATATAAAATGCACTATATATTTATATATTGTCAAAGGAATTAGTTAATATATGATTCAAAAATTTTGAAAATCTCCCAGAAAGTAAAACAAAAACATGAAAAAATGGAAATAGAAAAAGCAAAAAATCAGAGGACCCAAGAGGTCCCACTTATAACCAGAAATAGTTCTAGTAAGATAATAATGAACAGAAGCAGATTTTAAGGAAAGTTTTCCAGAACTGAAGGAAATATCTCTAGATTGCAAGATCCTAATGAAAAACCAGTAAAAATGGCTTTAACAAAAGACCATACTAAGACATATAATACAATTCATCCAAGAAGGGATAAAAAGAGAATTCTAAAGATTTCCAAAATTAAGAACAGGTCACAAAAGATTAGAAATAAGACTTCTCAATCACAACAACCCAGAGAAGTAGAAGAATCCTTCAAAACTCTGAAAGAGAATAATTTTCCACCTAGAATTCTAAGCTTAGATATCTTACAAAACCCAAGTACAAAAGTAACAACAACAACAAAAAAATGGAATGAAAAAGACCTTTCAAACTAGTTAATTAGGGAAAATGTGCTTTCAGGACAACTTCTCTTAGAAAGTTTGGAGATCAGCTCCAGCAATTAAAGGAATAGGTCAAACAGACACATGAAAAAGTGCTCCATATCACTCGGCATCAGGGAAATACAAATCAAAACCACAATGAGATATCACCTCACACCAGTCAGAATGGCTAAAATCAAGTCAGGAAATGACAGATGCTGGCGAGGATGCGGAGAAAGGGGAACCCTCCTACACTGTTGGTGGGAATGCAAGCTGGTGCAACCACTCTGGAAAACAGCATGGAGGTTCCTCAAAATGTTGAAAATAGAACTGCCCTATGACCCAGCAATTGCACTACTGGGAATTTACCCTAAAGATACAAACGTAGTGATCCAAAGGGGCACGTGCACCCGAATGTTTATAGCAGCAATGTCCACAATAGCCAAACTATGGAAAGAACCTAGATGTCCATCAACAGATGAATGGATCAAGAAGATGTGGTATATATACACAATGGAATACTATGCAGCCATCAAAAGAAACGAAATCTTGCCATTTGCGACAACATGGATGGAACTAGAGCGTATCATGCTTAGCGAAATAAGTCAAGCGGAGAAAGACAACTATCATATGATCTCCCTGAGATGAGGGAGTGGTGATGCAACATGGGGGCCTAAGTGGGTAGGAGAAGAATCCATGAAACAAGATGGGATAGGGAGGGAGACAAACCATAAGTGACTCTTAATCTCACGAAACAAACTGTGGGTTGCTGGGGGGAGGGGGGTTGGGAGAAGGGGGGTAGGGTTATGGACATTGGGGAGGGTATGTGCTTTTGGGTAAATTGGAAGGGGAGATGAACCATGAGAGACTATGGACTCTGAAAAACAATCTGAGGGTTTTGAAGTGGCGGGGGGGGTGGGAGGTTGGGGTACCAGGTGGTGGGTATTATAGAGGGCATGGCTTGCATGGAGCACTGGGTGTGGTGAAAAAATAATGAATACTGTTTTTCTGAAAATAAATAAATTGGAAAAAAAAAAAGGAATAGGTCATAAAAGATAAAAAATGTGACTGAGAACATAGATCCATCACAGGAGGGATATGAACGATGCTCCAGGTAACACCTGCATAGCAGTCCTGGACCAACAAGGACATATTGCAACAGGAAGACAGAGGATCCTAGAAGGAAAATTTCAAGGAAATTTGAAATAAAGCTTATAGATACTGGATGTGTTGAGTATGTATGTATAAACTAATATTGGTCAGTTACGGAGAGGTATCAGAAATTTGGAGGAAGACATAGTGGAAGGAAGGAAAAAATAAGCAGATGAAAAAGCCAGATGGTTAAAGACTCAAAAAGATAGAACAGAATAGTCAAAACCAACATTATTTTAAGTAGCTTCTACACTAGGTTGATTTTTCTCCATCTTGAAAGAGCTCAGCTCTCACAAATGTCCTCTTCCAATCTTAATGTACCCATATATAACTATAAATACGATTTCTCAGAAAACTGTTTCTCAACGTACAAAACATACTGAACCCATTTGAAAAGAATAAATGTGCCTTATGTGCATAAATAAGACTAAACACTTGAAATTCCAAAATCTGCTGTGAGGAAAAACACCTTTATAGTCAATTCACCGAAGAGGAAACCGAAAAAGCAAATAAATACAAAAAGATAGTAAGGGGCGGCTGCGTGGCTCAGTGGGTTAAACCTCTACCTTAGGCTCAGGTCACAATCACAGGGTCCTGGGATCGAGCCCCCCATGAGGCTCTCTACCAGCAGGGAGCCTGCTTCCCCTCTCTCGCTCTGCCTGGCTCTCTGCCTACTTGTGATCTCTCTCTCTCTGTCAAATAAATAAATAAAATCTTAAAAAAGAAAAAGATAGTAAATCTCACTAGTAATTAGGGAAGTACAAATTGAAAAAATTGAGTTACCATTTCATACCCATGATATTGGCAAAATTTAAAAGCCTAACAATATGAGTGTTGGGGAAGTTCTGGAAACCTGAAACTCACATATATTGCTGAGAATTATATAATTTTAGAGAGAAAACAGTGATACCCAGCAAAACCAAAGATATCCTGACCACTTTTAGGTGTTATCATGTAAATAAACTCTCATTCATTTGACAAAGAGAATGGATAAAAGGATGTTTACTGAGAGTCATTTGCAAGAGGAAAAAATTGAAACATCCTAACTGTTCATTAGTAGGGTAATGAACACACTGGTGTTTATTCCTGTAAGGGAATAGCATACAGCAGTTAAAATTAACTACCTGAGCTACATATATGAATATGCACATTTAGTGAAAAAAAAAAAAAGGTTGCAAAAAGGCATACACATTATGTATTTATATAGAAAAATAAAAACAAAAAATAGAAGTTATTTATGCACACATGTATGTAGTAATAGCGTAAGAACATACTAAATCAAGAATATGCACCAATTATAGGATATTGGTTAGCTCTAAATAGGAAAAAAAGGAAAACTAAGAAGCAACATTGTATCTAACATTCTAAAAAAAAGGCGAAGATATCTGAAGCAAAGATGGCAACAGGTCAACATTGGCTAAATGCATTTTTTCTCAATTTTTTAATAATTAAAACTTTTAATAAAAAATACATTAAAATACACAGCAACCAATTATAATATGTAGTTTTTATTTGGATTCTGAGTCAAAAAAAGAAACTCGGAAAAGTACACACACACACACACACACACACAGAAAACAATTAGGAATTTAAATAGTGACCATATGTTGATACTATGGAAGTCTTGTTCTTTTTTCCCTTGGTGTGATAATAGTTTTAAAAGGGAGCCTTATGGGGCGCCTGGGTGGCTCAGTGGGTTAAGCCGCTGCCTTCGGCTCGGGTCATGGTCTCGGGGTCCTGGGATGGAGTCCCGCGTCGGGCTCTCTGCTCAGCAGAGAGCCTGTTTCCCTCTCTCTCTCTGCCTGCCTCTCCATCTACTTGTGATTTCTGTCAAATAAATACATAAAATATCTTTTAAAAAAAAAAGGGAGCCTTATCTTTTACGGATATATACTGAAATATTATGGATCAATAAATGTTGACCCATGATTTTTAGATACTGCTTCCAAATAATACTGGGTGTGCTGGGAGTTCAGCTGCTGGATGAAACACGACTGGCCATATGTTCTTAAGTTTTTCAAGTCGGGTAACAGTCACTGTGTGGTTGTCATACTCCTGTTTAATTATGTACATGTTTGAAATTGTCCACAATACATTCAAACAGACAAAAAATGTCAAGCTCAATGTTTAAATCAAAATTAAGATATGCAAACTCCAGAGTCCCTATTAAGAAATAGGAACAACTGTTTAAGAGTGCACTGAACTAAATGACATGTAGGTCTCCAGCTCAGGGACACAGCACTATTTTCACGGCTCTGAAGTCCTCTAAAAGATATAAAGACCATGGATTCCTACGTACCCCATGCCAATTAGACTGACTTTCTGGAAACTGTCTGCTTCATGACCCTACCCACACTGAAAGAGTTATGCCTCTCATTTTGCTGAGAGAAGTGAATTCATTTTTCTGCCAGGTGAATAATGCAGGAACTAGACTTAGGAATTTTAATGCTGCATTTACTTCTTCCTGACTCCGTTGAGGGAAAGCATCTGTTAAAATTCTTGAGCATACAAGATCCAGTGTTTCTTGTTAAAACAGAAGAAGACAAGCAATTAAATACATCCAAGCTAACTAGTTTTAACTACTTCTTAATATTATTACTGGACTTCAAAAACACTGGTATCTAATTCTTTAAAGGTCTAAAAATGAGGTGTTTTTTTTTAATAACTACAGAATTATGCAATGTCAAACAACTTACATGCCTTTTCTGTTCTGAGAAATTGGTATTTACAGGTTTCATAAAAACATAAAATTTTTTCCTTTTAGAAATGAGAAACATTATTTTTGTAATTCTATTTGTTTAAAATAACTTTTGCCAACAAACCAACCTCCACAATATATTTTCCAACTGCAACTTTGAGTTCATGCCATTCAAAAAAGATAATTTTAAAACATATTGAATATATATAGAAAAAATATAGAAAGTATATATAGAAAATATAGAGAAATACATAGAGAGAAAAATAATATATAGAAAAAAATGTTTTGTTCAATACAGATTTTCACACCCTTGGCATTCTTTTCACATTTGTTTGTTACCAGGGTAAAGATAACTATATTACATTACTAGAAATTAAACTTAAATATTTTTAGAAATTGTACAGTGAGAAAAGAAGGCAGTTTGCAGAACAGAGACAAAATAAGGATTTTACCAAAACAGCAATCAAAAGAAAACATATGTGTCAGAGGATTAACTGCTCTATTCATTGGAGCCATCTTCCTCCAAAGAAAATTAGTTTTTAATTGTCTTAGGAATACTAATGTCATATGAAGCTACTCTACCTGTTAATATTTGTGCTTGCTGGAGCCTAAAGAAAGCTAATTTCCCTAAGTGTGCATTATATCCTCCTCCTCTGGATAGAACTCTCTCTTTTTTAAACAAGTCTTTGAAAGAAGGAGCCAAAGCATTACCATACAAGTTCTCGTTAGTGGAATCAGCCATCAAGAGCAAGGATCATGAAGAGTAACCTCAGCTACTCCCTTAGTGACCAGCAGCCCTCATTCCTTCCAGACAACCAGGGCCACTAAGCACACCATCCTGACAAAGCCTGTTAGCACATAGTTGGAAGATACAGACACAAAGAACTATAATAAAGGCAAGACATCCTGCTCGGTGGCTGATGAATACAGCCCACAGCTGAACACCACTTCCCTGACCCACCAGAGAGTGAGCTTCCAGGCTTGGTGGCCAGGACAACTTTGGAGAGGACACAACGGCTTCACCGAACCCTGAAGTCTGACCAGGATGTCAACAGAGAGCAATGGCCTCGCATGGAGGTATTCCAGGTGGAATTTGCAACACTTGCAAAGGGGAGAAAATGCTATCAAAAAGGACAGTTGTCAAGTTTGGCTGAACTCTGAGTCTATGCCTGTGAATCCAGGCAGGGGGAGGAGCTTGAAAGAGTAGCCTACAGAGGGCCTTGCCTGGAAGTGTCAGCAGTTCTTACTTGAGGAGTGAGCATGGCAGCTACAGTGATCCGGACCTTTGTATGGTTGCCCATCAGTCTCCACACTTGGCTTTACCTGCACATACTGGGCCGCTGCAATGACACTGTATTCCCCTGGGTGTGCCTACCTGGACTAAAACCACATTTAAGTCAATCAAGTTTCCATTCCTCTGATGGACATTCATTGTTTGTCAATTAGTATAGAGGGTGTTGGAATGAAAACTGGTTTGAGGGGCACCTGAGTGGCTCAGTCAGTTCAGCGTCTGCCTTCGGCTCATGTCATGATCTCAAGCTCCTGGGATTGAACCCTGCACTGGGCTTCCTACTCAGCAGGGAGTCTGCTTCTCTTTTTCCCTCTACCTCTACCCCTCCGAACTGCTTGTGCTCTCTCTCTTAAATAAATAAATAAAATCTTAAAAAAAAAAAAAGAATGAAAACTGGTTTGAGCTTCTTATCCATTTGTTCTTCACTCAGCAAGTACTCAGTTCTTAGTGGGTTCTCTGCAATGGGCTGGCCATGAGGGAAACCAAGTTGACCAAGACCTTGACTCAGCACCCAGGAAGCCTATAGTATGTATAAACGCCATGAAAACTTACACTTTCTTAGAAGTTAAACAGGTATCTATTCTAGAAACAATTCTACTCCTAGGTATTTATACAACTGGAATGAGAACATAATTCCCAAAAAGAAACTTTGTAGAGGAATGTTCACAGCAGCTTTATTCACAGTAGCCAAAAATGAGAAATAAGCCAGGCGTCCATCAACAGAAGACTAGGGAACTGTGGTAAATTCATCAATGCAAGATGAGTTGGTAGTAAAGGGGGACCAACTACAGATTCAAGCAATCCCATGGATGTGTCTCAAAAACCTGTGAGTGAAAAAAGCCAAACACAAGTAAGGTTCATAGTGTCTGATTCCATTCCATTCTAGAATAAGCAAATTAACCTATGAGGTGGAAAGTAGAGGAGTAATTGCTTCTGGAGGGTAGGGGTTGATTGGAAAGGAGTAGAAGGAAGCTTTCTGGAAATATTCTGTGCTTTGATATTCTTTTCACCAAGTAGACTGAAGGGAGTTAACATGTGACCATTTCACCGTATTATGAATTATAACTCAAACAAAACTATATAAAACATCCTAGAGTCTAAACATTGTAGAAAGGAACAAAAGGGTGTATTGGACACATAGGATTACACAAGAGAGATCCCTAACCCAGACAAAGGGCATCTGGAAAGGCATCTAGAAGTAAGTGACCCTGGAGCTCAGGCTTGAAAGATGAGTCAGAGTTAACCAGGATGCCATTTACAATGACGTGGTTGGAACTAGAGGGTATTATGCTGAGCGAAATAAGTCAATCAGAGAAAGACAACTATCATATGATCTCCCTGATATGTGGAATTTGAGAAACCAAGGCAGAAGATCATAGGGGAAGGGAGGGAAAAATTGAAACAAGATGAAACCAGAGAGGGAAACAAATCACAAGAGACTCAATCTCAGGAAACAAACTGAGGGTTGCTGGGGGAGCAAGGGGCAAGGATAGCATGGCTGGGTTATGGACATTGGGGAGGGTATGTGCTATGGTGAGTGTTGTGAATTGTGTAAGACCGATGAGTCACAGACCTGTACCCCTGGGGCAAATAATACATTATATGTTAATAACAAAAAAAGAGGGGAAAAAAGTGTAAGTGGATAATAAACATATGAACACCACCAACAAAAAAGGAGTTAACCAGGATGGAAGGAAAGGGAAGGAAAGAAGATATTCCTAACAAAGGAAGTAGATGTACTAAAGGGGTGGGGGTGGGTGCCAGGGTGTCACAGGGAAAACTTCCAACAGCTGGACCACAAGGTGAGAAGGGCCCAGACCTGGCCTCCAGAACCAAACACAAAACCTCCTGTGCTTCATCAGGGAGGAACCCCCTCAGCACATGGCACCTTTGAAAAGACGCAAGGAAGTGAACCCAGAACATCTCTAAGAAGACTGCCTTATCCACAGGTCCAAACACTGACCTGGGGGCTAAACAAGCCCTATCTTAAATTCACATTGGATTTGGTTTTCAAAAGACAACCCAGCTGGTTAATCGTGTTGGGATCTGTCATGTGGATTTCAACCATTCAGAAGGGAGAAAAAAATGTGTTTGAAGGGTGTGCCACAGGCAATGAATGTATTTCAACATCCACTTACATCACGTGTTTGCTCCACTGTATTTAAAGGAACAGTAGCCCCACAAGACGCCGGGCTGGACAGGAGGAGGATACTGTGGTTAAATACAAAAATTTGGGAAGGGTCACTTTCAGATACACATGAGCACAACTCAAGCTGTGAAAAAGCTGGGTAACTGCAAACCCAGAATTTCCCAATATTGTTGTTATGAGACCTGTCCATCATGGAACACCTAGTGGCAGCCGGTATAGTTGTGGAACATGTTCTGAGATGGGCCTTCTTAGGCATAACCCAAATGAAGTGCAAGACTTTTGGGCCACTGGAGCCAGCGCCCAGAAGCGGTCCAGCGGCTCAAGTCTTCAAATGCACTTCCTCATGATTTATAGTTTTCTTAACACCAGGTCTAGTAACAAGTGATGATTCTGTCTATGGAGTATCTCCAAAGTTCCAACTATTTTAGTCTTTGTCTTATGTAATCATCTTACCACCTCCAAAGTGGATACTATCAGAAGTCCGATTTTATATGCAAGGAAGCAAATGTCCAAGTCATCTGAAATACGTGCTTAAAATTTCATAGGTAATAAATGAGAGAGCTGGAATATGAAATGAGGCATAATTTCTAACCGTTCTATCTTAAGCACCATGCCAGCCAGCCATCTCCATCTCCACTGTACAATATTAACCCATCCTCTGTGCCTTCATCCGTTCATGTAGTCATACATTCAAATTCCTCACTTAACAATGAAGTGCTGATGAAGTCATGTCAAGTTCATTACACTGGAAAATATATTTTAGTCTATGTTGGCTGAAACTTGGTTTTGGAGATGAGAGAAGGTGG
The DNA here is from genome assembly GCF_020171115.1 of Neogale vison. Taxonomy (NCBI): domain Eukaryota; kingdom Metazoa; phylum Chordata; class Mammalia; order Carnivora; family Mustelidae; genus Neogale; species Neogale vison. Next base: position 216,688,662 of record NC_058091.1, read on the forward strand.
ATTCTTTGTTTTCTCACTTTTGAGTATCAGGAGAATACCCTGTCACCTACTTTTATCCTAGGAACGTATCTGGCATTGGCCATTCTGGACAAAAATGGTATTGCCAAGCAGGTTTCAACCCTAGTAGCTTTTCTGCGTCAGGTTTGATTCAGTCATTGAATCAAGCCCTTCATGAAACACATTTTCTGGAATTTTCCTGAACCATAGATTCTCAAAGCTGGCTGATGGACTCTGTATCTAAAAACAAACAAATAAACAAAAAACCATACACATACACCAACCCTGAAAATAATTGTCTCTAAAAAAACTAAAAATCCTCACCAACAGCCATCACTAGAAGTATTAATAAAGTTGTAGAAGTTCTTTAAGTTTAAGAAAACAAGCATTTTACCTTTAAAACCTTTAAGTTTAAGAAAACAAGTATTTTACCTTGATTTATAAAAATAAGATTTAATTGTGTCCCTCTGTGGGTGGGTGGGTAGGTGTGAATCTATCTTAACTAGTAGGTAAGAGATTGAATTTGACAAATGTATCTGCAACACCTACATATCACTATAACTGTATCTCTTATCTGACAATTATCAAATATTTTAATTTACTAGCAGCTCCATTTGCAAAAAAAATCCTTCCAGACTCTCACCAGGTCAAATGACAACTTCTTGGAGTGGGGTAATTTTAATGAGATTTCCCCCAATACTTCCTTTGTTCTCAGACTCACCCAGTTCAAATTTGGGCTTTGTCCCCCAACTTCATTAAGGCATCTCAGAGCAGACAAAGCTCATAGAAGATGAATTTAGTATCTGACCTTTCACAATGCTTTACCCTCAGGCTACTTGATCAGTGTTAAATAACTAAAAAAATATATATTTTTTTTAATGTGTGAAGATAGTTCAGTGGAATACCCTAGAAGAAAGCTAACAGCCACTCCCCCAAGCCCCTTCTGTACTGCCACATTCTCCCTTCCAGGGGGATGTGATTCTAGTCTGCAGTCCCCAGAGAGACATCAGTGCACAACTGCACTTTTTCACACTGGAGCCTGAATGCAAAATGTGGCCTCATTACTACATGCCGACTAACAGACCATCACATTTTGGCTAAAATGTTTCTTACATTTTCTCCATCTGATCTATGTGCCAATGAAGAGGAGTTTGCATATGTAAGACCCTGTGAGCGTATTTCAGAGCTCATGCTGAACAGAAGCGTCAAGGATCTAAAAATATAGGATGAGCTCTACTTGTGTATAATCTATCATGCCAATCTGGATAATTTAACAAATAATCAAAAATAGTACAGCTTTGGGAGGAATAAATTTGTCAGGAGTCAGAAGTTTAACCTACTCATGGGAAGTAATACAGCTCTGAAAACTTCAGTTTCTTAAGAGAGGGTTCACTTTTAATCAGCTGGGATATACATTAAGCTTCCATATTCTTGTTATAAGAACATCCTCAAAACATAACCATATGGAAGCAAGTAAAGACAACATAATATACATACATCCAAGAGTTTAGGCTTATATAATTTCAAGAATGTTTAATAGTTCCATATTTACTATACTAAAATAAGAAAAAAAAAACCCAGCAGAGCTAAACAGTTAACTGCAAGGACACATCTGAAATGACAAGAATATAAGCTTAAGATCTTAACATACAGATTCCAGAAGCTTCTGGCAGAGTCAAGTATGTGAAGTCTCTGACTTGTAATATCACACCATCCCATCTTCTGCCATCTGCCTCTAGCAAATGTCAGTGTATTCCCAGGATGGAAACAAGCTTCCTTTCTGAATCATTCCTACAAAGGAATGATTTTCCTTCAAAAATATGGCCTGCTGCAGTTGAGCATTATTGCCTTGAATTCAGGATAAAAAAATTAATCCACAGCCTCCTTCAGGAATTCAGAAAAATCAAGAATTCCCTCATTTAAATGACTAGTGTCTAAACTGAATGAGGCAAAGACTCTCATACTGACAGCCCAGTGAAGGGCCAAACCATTTTTGAGAAATGGGAACTAGAGAACTCACAAGCTCCAAGACGGTACTGAGGATTCCAAAGACATGTTAGAAAACAGAACATTAAAATCACCTCCCCATTTGGGGTTTTTCACGAAGAGGCCTTCAAGCATGCAATTTCTGTTTTCTGTTGCTGGTGGATTTATGAGAAGCTCAGAGTGCAATGCCCTTATTGCAGTGTTACAACATTCTGTATGATTAATTGATTGCAAATCGCTGCAGAGGGTGCCAAGATCACTGGTAGGAAGCAGGTCATTAAATAAATAAAACTCGGCCAATGTTTTGCTTATAAACATTACTTCCAAAGCCTTACAGCACAGCACCATTCCTTACAAAATGGCCTCACTTCACCAGAGAAGCAGAGTGTCCTATATTTTTGGCTGATGATGCAAATATTCTCTATTTAATCCAAACATCCAGCATGTTATGTTTGAGGAAGAAAAAGCTGTAGTGTAATGAAATTTGCACAAAGAGAGCTATGGAAAAGAGTCATCGTGAAAATAATTAAATTTTGCACAGCCTTACTGTGAAATTGTTCTGTGAAAGGCCCAGAGTCCTATCCTGCATAACTGGAAACTTTGCAAGATTACATTTTTCCTTAGGTAAATCTTCAAACTATGCATTGATGTTTCAAATTAAATTGAATTAATATGTCATCCAGAGAGAGAATGAAGACCCTGGCCCCTTAACCGAGGACACTCAACAGCGATTTATCACGGCAAATTAACAGCTCTGTAGATGAAAACTTGGGCCCAGTGGTTTATTATTATTATTATTATTATTATTATTATTATTATCATCTGGCTCAAATCTGTGCAAAGCAACAGAACAGGACTTCTTCCCCTCAGCCAGCTGTGTCTGGGAACTGACCAGCTGAGAATATGTAGGTGCCTTCCAGTTAGTGTAGAGTAAAGCAGAGGGAAATACTTCTTAAGGTGCCACCAAACTTAATTTGAAGATTGCTAGCATCAATACGTGACCATTCAGGCAGTATTTTAAGTCCAACAAGTTAGAAAGTCCTGCTAGGGAAATTGGTTCACATTCTAGGTGTATATTTAACTAAACAAATAGTGTTTGTTTTGCCTGAGGGAAATACACTAGACTTAAATAGGATTTAGCAAAAGAAAAAGGGTTAAAGAAACCATTGCACTGAGATGGAGCTGACTGTCCATGTTTAATTCACTGGTGTTTGAGCTACTATATGGTTAAAAAAGAAATACTCCAGTGAACAAATAAATTGACTGTTATTAATAAAACAGTTAAATGTTAAGCTGCTTATAAGCTATCTTCCTAAAATGACAAGGATAGGTTCATTTCTACTTGTTTAGAATAAATTAAAGCATTTTATGAAGAACACATTTTAAGTTTTCATTTGCTATGCATGGTTACATGGGGCTACATATAACATTCTGGAAAAATTAATCACACAAAGAGATGCTCTCTAGAGCTGGACCAAGAGTACCTATAGCAATGTGTTAAACAGCACGATACATCAGCAAACAAATTTATTTCAATATTAATTACATAGGAAGAAAAGTTGATAACTATTAAAGTTGACTGCCTAGAATCCAGTTAGGGATTAAAGGCAAACAAACTGACAGTTACTCTGACATTTTAAGAATGCCATTTAACATACGCCCATCTTACAGGTTTTGAAACTCAGTGGATCCGGTGAGCCAGTCCCCTCTAGCCTACCTGTGTTAACCACCATCACATGCCACGTAACTCTGTCTTTTTTCAACCTCTTCCCATGCCTTAGTCCAGGCAAGCTGTGTAGCTCAAGCTTACAGTGCTGTCATTTCTGCTAAAGAGTAGGGACACTGACTCCTTCACTTATGTCATAAATATTTATCCAATGTTCATTTTATGCCAAACAGTGTGCTTGGTGCTTCTGTGAGAGCAATGAACAAAGGAGACACATGTAGCTTCCCCACCCCTGTGAAGCCTTTTCTGTACTGGGGCAGGCAGACATTACATACATTATTACACAGGTAATTAATTCAAATTATGGGAAGTGCTAATAAGAGGTACGTCCTGGCAATTCTGAACTTTGATTTTTATCAGTCTATCCAGGACTAATAAGAACAAATTGATTCAGAGTAACCAAACTCAAAAGACCGAGGTCATAAACCAGAGCACAATTTTTAAATCTTAGAGTCAGGAATGATTCAAACCAAAATACCACTGGCCATTCTCAATTTTCTTTCTAGTTGAAAAACCTACTCAGGGAACTCAAGTACAACTACAAGATTTTCTGGGGATACACTGACATAATGGAACCATTTACATAATGTAAGCAGTAAGGGTTGGAAGTTCTATAGGTATGGGAGCTCTATATGCCAAACTGAGATGTTCGGTCTTGTTGCCAGAATACTTCTTACATTTGGTTCTGGAAACACTGATGACTGATGTAAACTGTCTCTCTATGGAGAGGAACAAAGGGAAGCTAAATGCTGTGCTGTTGAGATTGCCTCTCAGAACAGCTGTGGTAACACAACCAACACCCCCTCTCAGACCAATACAGAAAGGTAGTTGGGCTTTCTATTAGAATAGATTTCCATTTTGAGTTAAGAAAAAAAAATCCCCAATTTAGTTTTTTTCCTAACTCTAAATCCTATCAGCTGTACTGACATATAGGAGACACATCTTTATCCATATGCCACCCCTGAATCACAATCAGAATTAATTACTTCCAGAAGGTAGGAAGGAAGCAGATATTCCCCGGATCCCTGGACATGGCAGGCATTCCCCCCTCCCCCTTTAGCACTGTTAACACTTCCTTCCAGATAGTATGGATGGAGAATTAAGACTTAGGAATCATGCAGCCTTAGGAGCCTGGGTTAGTGTTTGAAGTGAGGTTCTTGAACATCAAGCCCAGCCCTCCAGGTTGGCATTGCAGGGATAGAGGGCAGGCTGGCTGCTTTGGAATCACCTAAGGAGAATGTTAGATACACAGATTTACAGGCCCCAGTCATGTCCTACCAAATGAGAATCTCTGAAGAGAGGAGTTCATACTTTTATTGCATTTTTCCAGAAACCCTGAGGCGTAGCCAGCCACAGTAACCACGGTTCCAGCACCAATCCTACCCATGACACCTTATGTCTCTTCAGCCTCCCGGTTAGACTGTAGCCCTCCATGACACAATCATAGGAATTTGAATCTGGAGTCAGGGCTGGGGGAGGGTCCCTCCAAGTTTTAAGCCACGGGCCTTAAAAAGTCCACCCATTCAACTCTATTTTTCTAAATTCATCTTTTCGCAGAGACTCAACAAAACGAGAAAAGTTGTCTTATTTGAAAAACCCAGTGACAATCACCGTCATTTCACAAGATTGCCATGTAGAATAAATGAGATGATGAATTCAAATGTGTTTTTAAATGGCATGAAGTACCATATACTATTTCATTATTAATTCAACCCAAAGGCAATTGGGATAAAATTTCCTAACCAGGAGGAATATAACTTTCTCATTTCAAGTGAATAAAAAAGCCCAAACAGCAAAAAACAAAAACAAAAGAACAACAACAACAAAAGCACACTTTTACAAATAAACTTTTACTATAACAGCCCATCTCGTTCTTTACACATTGCCTATGGCTGCTTTTGAGGAACAACAGCAGAGCTGACCATATGCGACCAACACCTGATAGCCTGGAAAGATGAAAACACTCACTGTGCGGTCCTTTAAGAAAAAATTTGCCACTCACTGGGCCAGACAGACATATTCTTCTTAGGCAGACATAAATTAACTGTCCTCAGCTAACCACTTCACAATTTAAGCAAGCTCTACAAAATGTAACCTCCATTGCAGGATGGACATAGGGGTGAGAAAGGGTCCCAGATTCTGATCTGTGGAAGGGAAGATGCTTCCTTTCCTAGTTTTGAATCATTGTCTCATGAGTCAATGCAACTGATAGGAGCATGCCTTGTCCTTCAAGCACGTTTGGTTCATAAACGGTTGTGAACTTCCCTTCCAAACCCAACCCATAATCACTTCAAGAATAAAGCCACACAAGGGGCGCCTGGATGGCTCAGTCCATTAAGCAACTGCCTTCAGCTCAGGTCATGATCCCAGGATCCTGGCATCGAGCCCCACATCAGGATCCCTGCTCTGTGGGAAGCCTGCTTCCCCTTCTCCCCCACTTGTGCTCTCTAGCTCTCACTCTGCATCTCTCTAATAAATAAATAAAATCTTAAGAAAAAAAAAAGAATAAAGCCACACCATATAGGAAAGGCCAAATGTGTAGTCCATAGACCACATATTTACACATGTATTTACATGAATGAATACATATACACATATATTTTTTTTTCCCATCCCCCCTCCAACCTTGTTTTAAGCTAAGGATGACCCAAGCCCAGGCCAACCTCTGGAATCATTCATACCAAATGGACTCTCACTTCAGCAGCTTGTTGAAACCAAATTGGAAACCAGGGTGGGAATGAACAGGCAGCCACATGGCTGGCTGGCTGCCTCTGTATCCACCCACCCGCTGGTTTTCCTCTCCTGCTGTGTACTGGGCTCTGTGCGCTAAGGCGGGCTGGCCCTGGCCCAGCTGGCTCCCACAGTCAACCTGCCCCCAGAGAACTATGCAATCAGGAAGCTGGCAGTCAGCACCGGGGGCTCACCAGGCCCTACAAGCAAATGCCATGTTTCCCTTTCCTAGTACAAAATCTGCAAAAGGCAAAAGTCAATCATCTACATTTGTCAGTGAGAAAGATTAAAATTAAGCCTCTGAGCCCAATTCTTTATGGTCTTGCCGTGACGTGGATTACCAAGAGCATGTAATATCATGATTTCCTTAAAAATGTTCTCAAAGTGATAGTCAAAATTCCATAGGAAGAAGAGTTGCCCAGTAACTTCCCAATAGATGCATCTGGACAAAAAGCTGAGGTCATAACGAATGTGTTCAACCATTCACTTTTTAGTTCACTTAAGCAACTCAAAATAAAGCCATCTAATATCCCTCCATTCAGAGAGAACTCAAAGTTCGCAGAGCTCTTTAGTTAGGGCCTACATTTGGAAATATGGTCTAATGAAACTATGGACTCAATATCGTCCAACCCACTCTCTACGTGTTGACATATGCGATTGATAACATATCAATAAGCAGAGGTAGATCATTTATCACAATTTTACAAGTTCAATTCACGTGCCTAAACAAGTAAAAAGGACTCACAATGTAGTTGCCAGTCTACAACAGTCTACTACAGTTCAACTTTGGTACATTAGAAACATTTTTTTAAAATACTGCAATGAAAAAAATAATCATTTTATCCTGTGTTAAGGGCCAAATTTCTTCCCCTGCCAAATTCATATAATCAATTTCTACCCCCCATTACCTCAAAATGTATTTGGAGATAGAGCCTTTAAAGAGGTAATTAATTGAGGTAATTAGAGACCCGGCACCAATGTGAATGCTGTCCTTATAAGAGGAGGATGTTGGGACAGGAGGGGGGTAAGGGGAGCCAATGCAAAGACACAGGGAGAAGACAATCATCTACAAACCAAGGAGAGAAGCATCAGCAAAACCAACACTGCCCACACCTTGATCTCAGACTTTCAGCTTCTAGAACTATGAGGAAATAAATTTCTGTTGTTTGAGCCTCCTAGTCTGTGGAGGAAAGCCCTAGGAAACTAACACATTCCCCCTTTCAAATACACCTTTGTCCTTGGAGTTTATGGTATCCAGTGCCAGTTGGACTTTTGTGAGAAATTGCCTGAAGGTCCTTGGCAAAGTTTCTTTCCACACAGATTATACAAATAAGGTGCCCATTTCTGAATTACGGAATATTCTAAAAACATTAGAAATTATCATAGTCACTTCTTTAAAATTGTTACTTAAATACTAACTATAGTGTAGCTTTTTCTTTTTTTTTTTGGAAATTTTCTATTTCTTTCCATATATAAAAAACATGTCAGTGAAAGTTTAATACAGCTGTCTGCATTAAAAAAAAAAAAAATTCCCAAGATGAAATATTCTGAATACAATGCTTTGAATTTTGACAATATTTTGATGGGCACCAAATCCTAATATGTACTAAAGAGAAACACTCAACAGTCTTTTGGAATCCAAATTTGATAAAATTATTCTTCTGCCAATAGCTACATGACTAACACAAAAAATTTGGCTCGATTTAAATTTTATCATATGCATGGCAAAATCATAATGCTTTAACTACACTGAAGAGGAACTTTTTAGGCAATCTTCAAATACTGAGGTACAGATAAAAATATAACTGAAAAGAGAGACCAAGATTTCAGAGTAATTTCCATGCCATAAAATGTTTTGTCCGGTGTTTAAGGAATAGGTCACATGTAGACTAATGGATGCACTGTATAATTAGTTCTAGAATTCCAAAGCTAAGAGGTGGGGGAAAAGTCACAAAAATATTTGTTTTGCCTTTAAGAAGAGTAATAAAACTGAGCATTTCATGGGTCCAGTCACATAGAAATTGTCCTACAAGGACTATATTGTTTAAAGAAATTTAAATTTTCTGTGGTCTAATAGTCTTTTTGTAGTCTGTGTCCCTGAGAGGAGTGTAGATTAAGATCTTGAAACAAACCCCTCTTCCACTTGGGGCGCCTGGGTGGCTCAGTGGGTTAAGCCGCTGCCTTCGGCTCAGGTCATGATCTCAGAGTCCTGGGATCGAGTCCCGCATCGGGCTCTCTGCTCAGCAGGGAGCCTGCTTCCCTCTCTCTCTCTCTGCCTGCCTCTCTGTCTACTTGTGATTTCTCTCTGTCAAATAAATAAATAAAATCTTTAAAAAAAAAAAAAAACCCTCTTCCACTAAAAATAAAATCAAACACCAACTTCGATTTAATGCTCAAATACCCAAGATGTGTATTCATGAAACAACTTCTAAAAGTGGAGAGCAGAATTTTTTAAAGTGCTACCTTAAATAATATTTACAAGTAAGATGGGGTGATTATTAGGTGACATTAGAGAAACAAACCCTATTTAAGAAAATGGGCCTTACGGGAGAAAAGTGAAGCTAAATGATATTTAGGATATCTGAAGATGCTCAGAATCCATGCAAACAATGGCCACCACAATTCCAAATACTTAGAAATATCTTCCAAATGGCAATACCCAAAAAAAGGAGGAAGGGGAAGTAAACCACAAGAAAACAACAACAACAATAGTAACAACTGGCCCTTAACTGTGAACACCCTGCTGGGCATCATAGCAACACTTATTCCACTTCTACTGCAACTGCTACAAAAAGTACAATAAAACAGCTTTCTAGAAATCAGCCACATACAGTGTCCTGGCGAAGAGCAAGGGCTCCAGTGCCGGTCCTCCCGGGCTCTGTCTGGGGCTCTACCATTGAGTAGCTGTGGGACCTTGGACAAGTCATTGAACCTCTTCATACCTCAGTTTCCCACTGAGATGCAGAGAAGAACAGAGCTGTCCCCATGGACTGTTGGATTGAACGCATTTCTCCCCGGAGAGCTGCAGTACAGGGCTGGAAATTCAGTGTCCTGTAATTGTTGGCAGTGACATTGGTGGTAGGGTAAAGGAAAACCCAGTTACAATCAGAGTACAGTAAAATGGCTGGGGACGTTGGACTGAACAAACCAATGAAAAGTCTACCTACCGTCTGTGACATCTAAACACATTCAAGAACCTAATTTACCCCCCCCCCCAAAAATAAAATCTAATTTACACACCATTTTTCCCATCAGGTGTACTGTTCTAGAGAGTCACGTGTCCACTGACCCCATGCCCACAGGACCAGATTGGGAAAAAGAACAAACCATCCTTCAAGGAGCTGTCTTCACACAGCTGACCTTGGGGCCTACAGATAAAATCTTCAGCACAGCACTCACTCACGGAGGCTAAAGGCACATTTCCCCAAAACACCAGCCAAGCACATCAGAGGCAAATTTGTTGAGTCTGAATACTGTGAACCATGTGTTCTTAGGAGTGGCCGCTGAGTGACCGCTAGCCCCAAGACGCAGCGGCAGAATGCGACAGTGAGCACGGACATTCCATCGTCCTGGACTCCAGCACCTGGACCATCACTCTCTCCACCTGCACACCCAGGCCACCTTCTGCCAGGAAGGCACCCTCCCCCCACCCCCACCACCAGCACACATGGGGGGCCCCAGCGAAGTCCAGCAAAGACCACCATCAGCAGCTTATTTTGTGCTACTGTCAACATTAAAAGCTGTGAACACACCAGTACAGTTTGAACAGTCGTATCTGGCCCTGGCCACCCTCCTAAGAACGTGTATCCAATTTTCATGCCACTTCTCTATCACCTCCTAATCTCCTTCTATTCTCTCCTCCAGAAACTGCTTAGCCTGTTTCGAGTAAACAAACATCAACAGTGTTTTCTGACCAGTTGCAAAACTCCAGTGCTGAAGAGCACATACTGCATTCTGATCTAATCCCTACATAGTACACACACCAGGATGTTCCCGAGAGACTCAGGCCAGAGTTGATTTTCCTCTCTTCTGCCAATGTCCTTGGTGTCCTTGGCCTCTGCTGGACACACAAGAGCTGCAGCCTAAGTACATTTTCTCAGAATTTCCCTTGGCTATTTCTAATTCCTTACATGTGGCGAGACTGGTTTTGGACATAATCACGGTTTATTTCCTTAGTACATTTTCTATCTCCTGCAAGGGTGCTGCCAAATGTTTAAAAGCTTTATACTTTGAAGCCCAAGTCAACAGAAGAAGATGGGAGATACACAAAAAGGGAGAGATGCTTCTTTTAAACAAAAGCTGAATGTGGTTTAACTCAAACTGAGTTTTTGAATTCTACCAAATCAGGATGCAAAAACTGCCCTGACAAAAACATAAAAAACACCGTGAATAGCAACTTAATGAATCAGCACAGCAAAGTAACATTTACCTAGAAAAAGTCTACTGCAGTGTGGTCTCCATGATACTAAAGCTGCAAGATAATAAATGGGTTATGTCCTCTAAATTCTGCCTATTTAAAAAAAAATCCCGATAAACCATTTTATTTTTTTTAATTTAAGAAATATTTGAAATGATGCTTTGAGGAGTGATTTCATCCTCTCCCAGATGCTGACAAGAAATAAGAATGTTCCAGGAGTGACTAAGTCATGCAAAGAATTATCCACTATGAAGAATTCGCATCTTTTAGATTAGTAATATATCAACCCTCGGGCAGGGTCAGAATTATTACTCTCTGATTCGAAGTTGCTGAGTACCTTCAAAACTCTCTGTTGCTGAAAACTCCTCCCACTGACAAACTAAGAATATATGCGAAGCATGGCAACAAATCCGTGTCAAGTTCTGAAGATCTCTATACTACCGCTTGTTTTACGTTTCTGAACGATTTTGCTGTCAGTGATTTATTTCACATCCATGTGGCCGGCCATTTGTTTATTCTATTGCATGCCATCTGTTTTTTGGTAGAGAGGTTTCAAGTTCTTCTCATTCCCTACTTCGTATCCCACAGAAAACAATTTATAGTAGACATAGATTTAAATCACTCAGATTCATGTGGCATTGGTAACTCAAGCTGCCTTTCATTTATATTTGGCAAATGCTTTAATGGGATTAGCAAATTGTGTTATTATGAGATATAACACTTTTTTTTTTAACAATGACAAATGATGTTAACAGGTTCATTCTGGGGGTGTTTAATAGCAGAAGAGATTTCACTAACATTAAAGGAAATTGCCTTTCCTTTAGAAAAGACCACAAGCCTTGTCTCTATGTTTTATTTCTGAGAGCCAGTGAGTATGCCTACTGGAATGTGGTAGAGTGTACAGTAAGGAATGACTCTCCCTTATAAGTCAACCAACTTGGTAGTTACCATCATGTAACCCACAGATCTGAAAACCCTGTCTGGCCCCTACATCTTGGTGCCATCCTCACAGCTCTCTAACCACGTTCCAACTTTTCTAGAAGATGGCCCCAGACTTCACCCAAGAGAAGTTTATGCCACAAACTCCAGCTCATCAGAACCAATTTATTCCCCTTCTAGGACTCACTTCGACTTGCTCTGAAGAAGAGCCAACCATTCAGAGAAACAGCTTCTTGTTGAAACCACACAGATGACATTTAAAGTGTTAATTACCATTTTTACAAGAATCCTTGCTGCTTGGGTGGAGAGGGGGTATCTGATGACAGGACCCAGCGGCTGTCCATAGTTCATGGTTGACATCCAAGGGCTGAGAAACGTCCAACTGGAGGTCTACTTGATTTTCACTAGTCCTTACCAAATCAGAATTAGCTATATTCTGGGGATGAGTGGCATCCTGATGGACACCTGAGAGAGTCGATTGGTTGTAAGGGTTAAGTGACATTTGTACTAAGGCTTCATTAACGAAGAATGAATTTTCATGACACAAACTCTCGGATCGATTAAGTTCCATTACCTGTGCAAGAAAATACAGAAAAAAATACAATAATTTCTCTAGCAATTTGTGCAAGTTTTATAAAGCATTTATTTCTAATCGTTTTAGCAATCAAGATTTTTAATAAGTCCTTATATCCATCCCCTTTTAATGAGCTAGCATCAAAACTTCAATTTGGTGTGTCTAGCCTATCTTTAAAAACAAAGCAAAAGCAAGCAAACAAAAAACAAAAACAAAAACAAACAACAAACAAAAAACTCCCAGCAGTGGTACCTTCTACTGAAGTGTTTCCACTTCAACAGAGAGCAGCATTTTCATTTTTGCTGACTAAAATGTTGAAAATATATGCATGAGGTATTTGCAATATATGCATCTGGTGTTTGCAATAAACATAATTTACCCAACTTGAAAGGAAAATCAGATGCAATGCAGACCTTTCTTATCAAGCTTTGCCACTTTATGCACTATCAGTAAAAAGCATTCATGTGTTCAGAGCACAGCGAAGTAAACTCCTGGGGCAAATGGAACTGTCAAACATGAGGAGAAGGGGCACCAATAGAACACAATCCTCAGAAAGTTTTCAATATCCCACCCAGCCACTCATACTCAGTATACTCACATTAACTATTATTAGTTAACAGAAAAGTACTGTACTTGCTAAACTCAGTACCTATGGATGCACATTAATAGCTAACTGATCTGGTAAAAGGCCTATCTATACGAAACCCTGAAGACTAAATCATGCAAAGGGGTCCTTTAAGTCCAGGAAAGGTAGCGTGCTCCCAGCGAGCAGGGTGCCAGGACAAACTTTGCCTTCTTGGAGGACTCCCTTTCTGTGTTTCTTTCTTCAGGTAAGGGCGTCACAGAGTATACAGTGAGCCCCCCATCCAACAGGACGTAGGTCTTCCAAATTTCCCTGTGGTGAGTCAAGACATGTATGCACAGTCTTGGCAGGTTCCCAGTTTCTGCTCACTACACATTAACTCTTAGGGGCTCTTATCACAGTGGGCAAAAAGACAGGCATCAGATCAGTGTCCCTGGAGTGACCAGGACTAAACCCGTCCTTTTTTTTTAAAGATTTTATTTATTTGACAGACAGAGATCACAAGTAGGCAGAGAGGCAGGCAGAGAGAGAGGAGGAAGCAGGCTCCCCGCTGAGCGGAGAGCCAGATGTGGGGCTCGATCCCAGGACCCTGGGATCATGACCTGAGCTGAAGGCAGAGGCTTTAACCCACTGAGCCACCCAGGCGCCCTTCCTTGAGAAGCTGCCTCACACACCACTGCCACAAGCAGGGAAGATCCGTACCTCTGTGCTTCCCGGAGAGAATGCCGCAGGAAGGCTACTCTGCCGCCCATGTTTCCAACCACACAGCAGGCTCTGCTGGGCCCGCATCCTCTCCCTCTCCCTCTCCACCAGGCGCTGGCCCTCCCTCAGCCGCTCCAGGTTCTGTTGGTACTCCTGGAGCTGCTGGTCCAGCTCCCCGCGGGTCCTGAGCAACAGCTCCTCCTGTGACCGGCACTCCCTCTCTCGCTCCTGCAGCCGGCTGGCCTTGGCCTCCTGCTCCCGCTGCTGCTGGTCACACTGGCGGTGCCAGCGCCGCTGGTCCTGCTGGAACTGGGACTGTAGCTTGTGGATGTTGGCTAGCTCTTCCCGCTGCCTCTCCAGGTTGCGGTACTTCTCCTGGTCCTGGAAGGGGCTCCCTCTGAAGGATGGACCAGGAGAGAGGCTCTCCTGCTGCTGAAGAAGCAGCCTGTGGACCTGGATGTGGCTGTCCTGGATGGTCAAGGCGGCCTGTGAGAGCAGGAGAAGGGCAAACAGTCACGGCCTCCACGTGCTTATGCTTGGGGTTCTAATGACCTGTGAACACCAAAATCACAACCCCTTTCTTTCCTCTTAATATTCCTGTCCTTTCTAAGTTAGCTCCCCAGACTAACCTTGACATTCCAAAGAGGCTTATCACATTTTCTAGCAGGATGGCTTGAGAATTAATAAACCAACAAAAAAAGAAAAAAAAAGGCACAAAAGCAACAGTCATCCCCTCTTCCGGAAATGTGTTTTGTTGCTGGTTGTTGGTAATATTTAAGCAAGCCTTTTGAGTAAGAATTCAGTACATAAATTCACAAGACTGCATTCCTGGTCTACGTCTCATTCTCTGAGGTCTCTCCACTCAACAATTCACGAGAACTTAAGATTCTATATAAGCCTGATAGTATCCTTTATTTGAGTCCCAAACCAAAAATTACTTAAGCTATATTACATACATGAAAACATAAAAATAAAAGTCAACCACTTGGAAACTTTTGGTAAATAATCTTTTTATAATGTAATGCCCAAGGACAGCCGTTAATTTCATATTGAGGAGATACGTAAGTGGTAAAGCTATCTCGTTACTGTTATTTCTTCGTATTATTGCAGGAAGGTCATACATAAAGTCCTAAGCTGGAATTCATTTGTTTAATAGATTGCTAACAGGAGGCTGGAATGATTAAGGGAACGTAGATACTCTAAAGCCCAGAGGACATTACCAACCAGATTAAAAAACCATTTGGAGTTACGGTATCTGCCTATGAAAAGTTTGGCAGCATCACAGGAAATAATTGCCAAGATTTGGAAGGATTCCACAAAACCAAAAAGAAAGGAAAAAAAATCTCTGTGAATGCCCTTGGAAGCTTTTAATTTTGTAAGTTCCTGTTTAAAGCACAAAGAAACACAAAAGGGACAAATTGAAAATGGCCACATACTGGGTATGTATGTGTGTTTTGACTCGCTATGAAAAATTATTACTCTCCCAGGAATCAATTCACATTTTTCTTTCCTAAGAATTTTTAAAACTGTCCATGTAACAGATGCTGTGAATACAGGGATTTGACTAGTAGTTCTTTGTTAGATCAACAGTTCCCCCATACTTTTTAAGGTTAAAGAATGCAAAGAAATTTTAAATTAGCACTTGTCCTAGAATAAGATTCAAAAACAAATTTGCTGTAGCCTTTTGAAATAAAATTCACGTTTTTACAATTGAAAACTTACTTTAAAAATTCCAAAACTCACATGAATATTTAATTAAAGTCTTTTAGAAATTATTAAAAGGAGAACAATGATTATCATTGAAAATAGGTACTAATTATATTTAAATACAAAATAATTAGCATGTAAATAACCATTCAGGGCTCTGGTGACTTGGCTAGAGCAAACTGTAGAATGCACATTTATTAATTCTAATAAATTTCAAGGGCATCAATATAGCAAAACAAAAACTCAGCATTTTGTATATTGAAACTACCATGGGAGAAGACTACACTCATGAAAAGTTCACAGTTCGCTAAGTAAGTGCCACCAGGAAACTTTCTTCATGTCTACCCAACATGTGAGATGAGACCACTCTCCTCTCTCACATGGAGGTGACCCTGAAGCCTGGATATTCATTTTCACATTTACACTTGATACTTAGATCTAGGAAAGACACTAGCACTTGCTTTTCAAATTTAGGAAAATTCCCAGTTTGCTCTTTCAACTTTTGTCTTCTCCTTTCCACCTCCCCTCCATCTCTAACTCTGCTCCCCTAATATTGGGATCAAATTTCATTTGCATCTGATTTGAAAATGCATATGTAAAAACTTCAATCATGCTTAAGAGATTCAGCTTCAAAAGAGATGAATGCCCCACGAACAGACATCTTCCAGAGCCCACATCCTCAGACGTGCTCAAAAGTCGTGGTTAAGAGAATCCACTGTAGAATTTGCGATCTCCCTTCAATCTAATATTGTGCAAAAATTAGGTCATTTCAGTAAGCATTCCCAAACCCTGAATCCACAAAGCATGGCATGCCACACTGAAAAGAAGAGAGATGACCTGTGAATGTTTTCATCAGGCAACACAAGCTGAGATACTCAATGTTTTCATCTCCCAAAAATTAGTGAACTATGCTCAAACTATAGCCATTTCTCAGTTAAAATGTAAAAGAAGGAATGTTTGTTTTCTATGATAAATCAGCTCTAAGATCTACCCCAGACCAACATGCTTAATGTCAGACACCAAAGGATTCCCATTAGATCTTGCACGAGACAAGGAAGCCTGCTATTGTCACACTTACTTACAACATTTCTAGAAGACAAAGTAAAAGCCAAGAAAATCAAATCGATGTCACCACTGAAGAATAGCCATAATACTACTTTCAAATTTTAACATTCTATCTGAAGCAGTCCAAAGAATAGAACTGCTAAACACAAACATCTTCTTCTAATCTAAAGTAAGAGATGACAAACAGCATGTTCTCCAACAAGGAGAGTATTTACTTCAAAAGTGACAATTTTCTCCAATTTTGTTCATAAATAGGAAATTTTAATTTATCAGCCCTGGTATGAGGATACAAAACTTGTCAGAGTGATTCAAATCTCTTAGGAAAGAATATATAGGAAAGCATAGAAAAATAGTAAGAGACTATCACTGTCATATATTCAAATATAACCGAAAACTTTAATTATTAAGATAGGGGTACTAGAGCAATAGGCAGATGGTCATTAAAAGAAAGAAGTCTTGATGCAAAGCATAAATAAGAAAACAAATGCAGCATGACTATACATTGTTTTCCGGTGAAAACTTAAAGTCAGACTTACTTTTAATCTTCTTTTAATATTCAACAGGTCTAAGGTACGAAGTAGGAATGGCTAATAAACCAGGGGCAGGGGGGAGGAGTTTAGTTCCGATAGCAACCAAAGAAATGAAAAAAAAAGGTAATCAGATACCTTGATCTATTTTCAAATTGAGGAGGAGAGAGGGATGTTGATGGGTTTGATTATTTGGGGTAGTATCTATTAAAAAGCCTAAAAAAATAATTCTAGCCATTTATCCTAAGGAAACACTCAGCTCTGTTCAAAGAGCTTAGTGTGCAAGAATATCTAACAGACCTAATTAATACAGAATTGTAGCTACAAAGAACTGGATATATGCCATAGACTTGAATATTACACAGCCACCAAAAATTGTGCTACAGAGTAATAGCTGAATGAATAGAAAGGTACATGTTAAAGTAGAGTATATAGAAAATGATTCTAAAAAACTGGAGGGAGGAGCACCTGGGTGGCTCAGGAGGTTAAGCATCCAACTCTTGATTTCAGCTCAGGTCCTGATCTCAGGTCATGAGATCAAGTCCCATGTCTGGCTCTGCACTTGACATGGAACCTGCCTGAGAATTTCTCTCCCCCTCTCCTTTCGCCCTTCCCCCTACTCAAGCTCTCTCTAAAATAAATAAATAAAATCTTAGGGAAAAAAACTGGAGGGGTATATACCAACATCACAATAGTAATTCTCTCTGTAGAATCACAAGCCATTTTATTTACTTACATCCTCAAATTTTTCTACCAATTTATACTTAACATTAGCATTGCTTTCGTCTCATTAAAATGCTCTTAATCCGTATAGTGAACGCTTGGATCTGGCCTCTCTTGTGCATGAACTAAGGGATCATCCCTGTAATCCTAAACGCAAGCACAGTTTTTATGGCTGTCTCTCTGTGAGAGACAGTGAGCCACCCGATGTGCCCCATCAGCCTTTGTGTGCCCAGCCCTTAGCACAGTGCCCAGCAGAGAGAGAATGCCCAATAAATGTCAGGGGGATGAACAAACAAAAGAATGAAGGAACTCCTCAATTATTTAACTGTTCTAAAGGCCCCAGTCCACAGGAGAAAGTGAAAAAAGTTTAGGTGCGAATTTAAGTTTTCACCAGAAAATGTGAAGCCAGGCTACACTCACCTAAGAGTTTCACCGTAAACTTCAAGCCAGATCACAGTCATGCATATTTTTAAAAGATATGAACTGTTTTATGGTTTTAGAGAAGAACAGTCTAAAAAGCAGGAGTCTTGCCTCATGATTACAAAACCAGGTGAAATTCCAAGCAACTAGTAGAGCTACAGTTTGGGAATTGGCATTCTTTTAAGATCATTCGCCACCTCTCAGACGTTCTAATTTTTAATGTCTGGGAATCCTCTAGTAAAATGCATTGCATTAAGAGAAACGTTCCCAAGGTCAAAGATCAGAGGAGCACAGTTACCTGAAGGCTATAGAGGAGACGGGTTAAGTTCTGTATCGCTTGTATAATCTGAAAGATAAGATCGTAAGTGTCAAATTCTTGAAAAAGCACTCATTATCTGAAACTAAAGAGAGGATGATAATTTCAAGTGTGTAGAGCTCACCTCTGACTGTGAAGAAACCGGGAAACTTCTATATTCCACCTAAAATACGTAAAAAATAAGAAAATGAATACTCGCTCTACTTTTGAAAAGCTGCACTTTAGTGTTCCAAAATCTCTGACCTCAGGTAAATCACTTCACTCCCCCTAAACTCTTCTATAGTGACCCTCCTCTGGCCAGAAATCAAAGCCTACAGAATTAAACAACCCCTTGATGAGAGCCCCATCTGTGCAAACTCTGGATTTGAGACGCGGGGCAACTTTTCACCCAAACATCCCTTTAAAATAACAACAAGAGATGACAGTAAGGAAGCTCTGCACTCTCTCAGTAAGGGACAATATTTACCTTATGGAAACCACATGGTCAGCTGAGCTCTCCGTGCCCAGACTGAAGTTGGCCTTCGGGCCAGGCTGCCCCCCTGCATCCTGAGGCCAGATTTAGAAGCTCGAGGACATCATGCCTGAGTTCTAGCTCCCTGTCTCCATGCTGAAGATTCACGAAGCCAAAGCAGCCAGCGGTTGGGAGAGGAAACCCAGACCCAGAGGTGGCCCAAGGGTCAGCACCTAGCTGGCCTGCTCGAGATCCTACTCTGAACTCAGTGGAAACATCTGTGATCGCCTTAGGAAAAGCACTATCAGGAGAGGCCATGAGTGGGGCTGGAGACCACCTGCTCCTGGGGGGTGGGGATCTATGTTTCATTCTTTGTCTCCCTAATGCACACAGTAGAGACATATGTGGACAGTGAGGATTTCTGGTTTCCAGGATTGAACTGAACATTTGTCTATTCATTTATTGCCTGTCTTCTTTCACTAGGACATAAGCCCATGCGTAGTAGGGCTTCTTACATGATTCAGTGCTGTTATCTACAAATGTAACAGTGATGTCCAGCATGTAAGGACATTCACACTCCATTCCCTAAATAAATACCATGCATCCGTTGTATACTCCACTCCTTGTGCCATGGGAGATCACCAAATTCCCTGCCTTCCTAGAACCTACTGTCCCCTATACATTGCTTGCTCTTATCTGAGCAGCTTTACACTGAAGCCATAAGAAACGGTCAGCTGTGGTAATGTTCTTGGGTAACTCTGGACTTGTAAATTCAATCAGTTCAGGCTGGTGAAGCTTTGAGGAGATAGCCAGATCCCTTCTTCCTGTCCCTCCCCCACACTCTTCCCCATATTGCCTATAAAAGATTTCTTTACTGACCAGAACCTCTAAGATAAGAAGGACAAAGGATGGAAAAGAACATGAAGTTTAGAGTCATTAGGCCTGTGCCTGGAACCAGCCCCCCTTCCCCACCCCCCACGATACTGGGCTAAGAACCCCCATTCTCTAGTGAGTTCTAGAGTTCTCTCTGCTCTTGTGGTTTGGTCCCTGCTTCACAGTCATTACCTTTGTAATAAGGAAATCATATGCTATAGAATTTTTATACTCTATACAAATGAGAAACATAGAAATGAGCTGAATTATGTTACATGTGGTTACTTATTTCCAAGAACAGTGAAGTTTGATACCAGAGATGTTTAAGGTCCTATTTTTCATGGAGCTGGTCTGCCACCTTGTGGTGTGTGTGCGCATAACCGCAGCTGGTGATTGACACCCCGGGTATTTTTTCGGTCTGCAGCACTTTTTAAAATTCTTTCAGAAAAATATATTTTTTAAACCTTACCTGATAAAAGAAGCTAACTATAAAATATCCATCACACTTTTTTTTAAACGTTTGATTTCAGGCGATCCTGTTCTTTTTGTCAATTCATTTTCTTAAATGCCTTATTAAAATTCTTCCAGAGAGGTTCACCCCATGGTTCACTCCCCAATGAGGGGGACCTACACACCTCATTTCACTTACCTGTGACTGAACCATAGAAGGAAAAAAGACCTTAGGGGTGGGAGCCACCACGATTTCCATTCAAGAAAAAACTATTACTAACTAACCAGCCCTCCTTCTCTCTCTCCCTTCCTCTAGGACAAGGCAGTTGGAAGCAACAGACTGAAAAGTGAAATCCACACTGAAAAGGAGGAAAAAAGTTGGAATGTTTTAAGAAGAAATAAGTCAGAAAGCTTACAGTCAGAGTAAGCAGAATAAAATATTGCATTCCTGTTTTTATTTTGGCTTATGACTTTTTTAAAAAATAAAATACTAAGTCACAGTCATATCTCCTGTGGATTTTTAAAAATCTTTGGAGTGGTGTCTCAGTCATATATAATAAATGCAAAAATACATAATATATAAATTATTACATAAATATATGACATATGTCATTTTTCCACATTAGCACATACTGGTATCTGGTAATGAGTCTAACGTGATTTTAGATAAAAACTGAAACTCTTGAGCCCCAGCCCACCCTGGGGAGGCCAACTAGCCACCTCCCAGAATCCTACTCTTACTCCCAATTTCTGACATCCCAGATTCATTTGAAGTGGAGAGGAAGTTCCCTGCATTTAGTTTTTCAATGAGCATCACAACCTATGTGTAAACTATGTCCCCCCCCACCCCCCCAAAGGCATTTGGAACCACTTTGCCCCCAAGCAAAATGTGGTCAGGTTGACTAAAAAGTCTCACAAAAAAGTAGGTGACCACGTGGGTAGAGAGGGGAAAACAATCTGAAAAGACAGGAAGGTAAAAGAAAGTGAAAGCAGCAACAGGAGTCCAAGTCCACATTATTTCCGCCACTTAGCACCACCTGGCTGCCTTAAGGACACCGCTGGCTGCCAGGACCACCTCCTGGCCAAGGGCCACTAAGTGGCGGGTGACAAGCTAGAGTTTAGCAGGGAGAAAAGCAGAAGGGAGACCAGAAGTAAGAGTGCGCAGACACACAAACATTCGAGTTTTAAATCCTTTTAATAACGTTGAAATCGTTTCTTTGTTTACACCTACATGATAGAGGCAGAGCAAGAACATTTTGAGGAAATTTAAGTCAGAAAGGTTAAATAAAGAGTCAGGTAGTTGAGAACAATTGAGGAAAAACACTGGCATACCACTCACTGCCACCGACAGCCCAGGACCTGAGGTTACGTTACTACACAAAGTAACTGGTGCCATTTACTAACAAATCAGTTCACAATACCTTCTCCCCTGCATCAGAGACTGCCAAGTCGGTTCCCAAACCCTGGGTGCCAGGATCCACATCCCAACAGCCTCTTCCTCCTGTCCCTTCTGTGACTAGTGCTGGAGGCACACCAGTGAGACAGAAACAGAAAGGACATCATCAAACAGCGGCCAGCGCACAGGGTTCTTGTGTACACAGCTGACACGTATTTCAAAGTAAGAAACACAAAAATCACACATAGTACATACTCTCATACAAGGGGCCAAAACAGTGCAAAAAAGCACAGTGTCCCTGCCCTCGGGGAGCTTACATGCTAAGAGATACCAAACTGACAAATGGCCTCAATTATCACCTATCTTTTACATTTTCTTTCTTGCAGAGAGGTGGCAACATGGAGAGGAGGATTCTACATCTCACTTTTGCTTACCAGGCAAAAGCCACTGGGGAGGAGGAAACTGGAAACAGGCACTGGACAGCAAAAGCAAGGGCTGGCTGACCCAGGTCTAAGCAGACAGCTGGGCTGATAAGCTCCTTGGTGGCTAGTGTCAGAGCAGCAGACCAGGAACAAGGTTTAGAAGGAGGAATCGACACAGGGAATGAGGTATCTTTCTAAGTAGGGTCAGGTTGGCTAATACTTCATGAGCTCAACAGTCGTACAAATAGGAACCTGTCCCTGTCTCCAAGTAACTTTTTAAAAACAATTTCCAAGTGCTTTTTTTTCTCATAATACTGCTTATATGCTACATTCCCAACAACTGTAAATACTGTATATTTAATGTATGAAACACGGAAATATTTCTAAATCCAGAAATATTTTTAAGAAACACAGATTTCACTCTGCCCATTAAATCTCTGCTGGTGGGATTTTCTTTGCCCATGGGAATTCCATTAAAACTTACACTATGCTCACCTTAGGCTGATTAAAACTAGACTTTCCAAAGCATTTCCACACACAGACTTACACTGGAACCATGTCCAGATGGGCCCTGGTGAAATATTCACTGGGACACATGGTGCCATTTTGAAACTTTACTACTGAGGGAGGAAATACTTTTTCTCCTTCTCTAAATGAAAGTCCTCTAGGACTCCAAAAGCCACTTCTATTACAAAGAATTTTTTGTTTAAGTAGAAATTGCTTTGAATTCTATCAGCTAAAAATTAAATTCGTTTTGCTCAGGCTGGTCAATGCTTTTCACTTATAGTGAGGGACATTTTATAGAAATTTATCTGTCACTCAATAAATGGTTCCACTCCTGGGCATTATACTTACTTCTTGAGAGAGATATCCAAGACTCTACCAAAGAGTTACCCATTATCTCGCTCTCCCTCCTCCCCACTGCGTGGCAATGAGGACCATCAAATGGGCAAAGAAGTTGATGGTGAGACAAGTGATCAGGTCCCTCTGTTCCTTCTTCAGTTTCAGATCTCCAGAATTTAGGAAGGGGTAGATTCTATTCACCATCTGATTAGGTATATTGAGGATGAAAATAGAAGGCCTCGCTTGGTCTGTGACTTCAGATTGGCATGGGCTTGACTTAGAAGGACTCAGACCTTAAAGTCCAACAAAGAACTGACCCAGTCAGTGAAAGGCCCTCATTTGGGAATCGTCTTTTGCCTCCACCAACCTTATAAAGAGAATCCAACTCTTAGAGCACCAGGACCTGAGGTTTCAATCCAGCCCAGAAACAAAGAGGTCTTCGGGGGTACAGGACCCTAGCAACATGCCCCTGTCCCTTCCGTATGTGAATCCTGGTATCAGAGCACTGGAAACAGCCTCTCAACAGTTTTCACAGATGTCATGGGTGTCCCTGGGCCGTGTCCCCAGTCATGGGAGATGTGGGTACGGACCGGGAGAAACTGCACCGCCTGGTCTCGAGGGAAGGAAGTGGCAGCCAGGTGCTCTGAGCAGCTGTAGGGGCCGTGTGGAGCCTCCTCAGCTGTCCCCGGGGTGAGGCTGAGAGCACCAGATCCCCCCATGTATTTTTAGATGGAACTCCCTCGATGGCATCATGAGTTTCTTCTTTTAAAAGGAAATCACCCAGGGCAGTACAACTCCCCTGATGAATCTGGGCTGTGTCAAAATGAAAAACATATGTGCGCTTTCTGAAAATAGAAACGCAGGACTGGATCGAGCAAAATTTGAGAGGACAAAGTAATTATTAGTGTCGATCTCAAAAAAAGTCCAGAGTTTTAAAACTGTACTGCTTCCATGGACCCTAATTAACCAAGGGATGTTGTTAAAGAAATTCAGAGATAATTTAATCCTCCCATCTCTAGCTACGAAAGACATTTTGTCTTGTGCATAATGAGGCCTGGTGGAAATAAGGTTTTTATCACCCAAATACAATGAAAAATATGCTCTTTGTGCTTTTATCTCAGAAAACTGTAGGGAATGAAATCTTTAGCTCATACATTTAACATCATCATTAGGTTCCAAGAAATCACCTAATTCTCTACATGACACTTTTCCGTATTTAAAATATTTTGAAACAGGGCCTTCAATAAATGAATTCTGACCTGAACTGAAGCGTATGGTGACAAAGATCAAGGATTTTTTGGCACCTCTGCCTTTAACCATGCTACCAAACCATGTGTCTGTGGGAATAGTGCTGGAGTCTAGCTTTCTGGGTTATGTTTGCTCAGTTGATGCCTCTGAGATAAAGTCAGAGGACTTGTTCTTTCGTGAACAGCAGGGAGTCATTTTCCAAAAAACCCCAAGTTTAAAAGTTATTTCACAACCATATTCCAAACTGTCCTCCATAAGTCTTATCGAAACTGAGGCAGGGTGGGGTTTGGAGAAGGTAACAAAGCTTGCCTGGGTCAGAGAGCAGTATAACCCACCAACTACTCTTGAAATCCTTGTCCTTGGAACAGCAGTGTCATTATCATATGTAAATTAGGCTAGCAGACTGATTCCCAGGTATTCTCTAAATTAAAAAGTACAGTAAGTCTCCTCCAAATAGGGACAGAGTCATTGCCTTCATTTCATATGACCACTGTATGTTCCAGAGGTTGTGCTCAGGCTCACCGCAGAAGCCTGAACGTTCACTTACAAGCTGGAGATGATCCTGGCTCTTCGGGGGGACTCCGAGTATCCGTCAAGGAAGATTCTCCAGAACCTTCCTCAGATGACTGACAGGCATCGCCTGCTTGTGAGGCCTTCACTGCAACTTGGAGGCTCTCAGCTAAGAAGAAAGAACACAAAATTAAAAAACCAAATACACCGTTTAATCCGGATCAAGGGTTGGCAAACTCTCTTTGGCCTGTGTCTGGTTTTATATGGCCCAGGGGCTAAAAATGGCTTTTATATTTTAAAGAGTTGTTAAAATATACACACAGGCACCCATGCATGCACAAAGAAGAATGTGTCCCAGAAACTGCATGTGGCCTGTAAAGCCTGAAATATTTACTATCCGGCTCTTTACAGGAAAAAAGGTTTGCCAACCTGCAATCTAGACCAATACTTCACGTATAATTTTATAATAGAAAATTAATAAAAAGATGCACTGTATAAAAAAATCTCAATTTTAACTTTCAGTACACTAGTCTGCTGGAAAACATTCTGTAATTCAATTCATTTAAGATTTTAAAATGTGCTATTCAAAATATGAGCTATTCTTTGAAAGAAAATTTCCTCAACTGTGCCTTAAAAAACAGAGATTCCCAATCCTTACCTATACCTACTAGATCACATTCTGCAAGGGAAAAGACAAGGAATTTGCATTTTATTTATTTATTTTTTTCTTAAGATTTTATTTATTTGACAGACAGAGATCACAAGTAGGCAGAGAAGCAAGCAGAGAGAGAAGAAGGGAAGCAGGTTCCCTGCAGAGCAGAGAGCCCGATGTGGGACTTGATGTGGGCTCAATGCGGGGCTCAATGCGGGGCTCAATCCCAGGACCCTGGGATCATGGCCTGAGCTGAAGGCAGCGGATTTAACCCACTGAGCCACCCAGGCCTCTGGAATTTGCATTTTAAACAAGCACCAAAGGCTACTCTTAGGATCTGGTAAGACTGGTAAACAACCCACCCAGAAAATCATGTTTTTATTTATAATTAAATGCTTTCAACAAGTATGGAAAATGGCATAGTTTCGAGGGCTCTACAAATATTTCTAAAACATTGCGTCCAATGTTCGAATTTAGCAAATACTCTTTGAGTCTTTTAAGTACGTACTCTTTGAGTACGTACTCTATTCCTGGGGCCCCTGGGCATCTGTAACTAATTAGGGGAGTCTGCTGACTAGAGGAGGAAAACACAACATATTCGTTAACTATATACAAGGTAGCACATGATCAGTGTTAAGTTCTATCATCTGGTTATGAGAGCATCATAAAATGCTCCAACAGTGCCAAGGAGCAGGACAGTGACCGTTGCCAGGGGGATTAGGGAAAAGTTCTTAAAGGAGATGAAAGGTGAAGAGAATCTTGAAGGATGAATGGGATTCAAGACACAGAGACAGGAGAGGAGAAAGGGGAGCAGAAAAGCAGTCTAGGAGAACAACGACCTAGGGAGACCATGCATTACTGAACTATTTGGTTTTGTTCGTTTGTTTGTTTGTTTTCCCCCAAAGACAATGACCTCACTCTGATTAAGAATTCCTGCTAGATCTCTGAGTCCTGATCATCAATGACTCAGGGTAGATCAGGCAGCTCCTCAATTGCTCTGTGTTTTCCTGAGCAGCTGGGTCCCCCGCTATTCCCCAGCACCTACATCCCATGACGGGCGAGGGGAATTAAAGCAGGGGGATGCAAACGGGGCATCTATGACAGATTTGATGGGGGGAAGGGGAGAGTGAAGGCCACTGGCTAAAATGGAGAGGGGTTGACTTACTCGACAGAGGCATTATCAAGGTCAATGAGAAGGTCACTGGTTCTCACCAACCCATTCAAAAGTACTTCCAGCTGTATTTCTAAAATATACTTTGGACCTGTCCACTTCCTTCTACATCCATTGCCAACATTCCTGGGTCTAGACCAAAGTCCCAACACCCCCCATCAGCTTGTGTAACTGCCAACCAACCATCTCCAGGCAAACTGGTTTCCCTCCACTCTGCTCTCCTGCCAGCAGCCGGCTCTCTTCTGAAGACATACAATGGTGTCACTCTCATGATAAAAAGCACCAGTAACTTTCCATCAGTTTGGGAATAAAATATCTATTTTTTTTTAACCAGAGCCTGCAGAGATCTTTCTCTGCCGACCCACACGACCTCCCCTCATACGCTTCCCTGACTGCTGTCACCCTGCCTTCCTTCTTCCCCTTGAACACACCAAGCTCATTCCACAGACAAGGGCATTGTACTCACTTTCTCCCTGCCCAAGAATGGTCCTCCCCTTGATCCCCAGTCAGCTGGCCTTCTTCTCATCCTTCAACTCTCATCTCAAAAAATCATCTCCCTGGAGAAGTCTACCCTGACTTCACTAAAGCAAAGCCTTCACCTCAGCCCAATCTTATTTTGTTACCTTTGTGAAATTATTTTGTTTCCTTGTGTATTGTCTGTCTTCCTCCACTATGTTTTTTTTCCCTCTTTTTTTTTTTTTCACTTAAGTGCAGTTGACACACAATGTTACATTAGTTTCAGGTATACAAGGTAGTGATACCCCAAGCTGAACACCTTACACTGTGCTCACCACACGTGTAGCTACCATCTGTTCCCACACAATGTTATACAGTATCATTGACTATATTCCCTATGCTGTGCCTTTTATCCGGGTGACTTACTGATTTCATAACTGGCAGCCCATACCCCACTACAAAGTATAAAAGGTATTAACTCTTTCCTTAGAACCAAGAGCAAAGCACAGGGCAGATGCTCAATGAATGACTGAAAATGCAAATATGGGAAGAATGAATGATTCTGCCAGTAGACCCCACTTCAGACAACCTCTATGCCCTTCTTAAGATCCTGGTTTCCCTATCAAATAAAGATGACAGAATGCCATGATTTCTAAATTCTACTCCAGAGCCAACGTTCTGAGATTCTGAGCCAGAGCTTGGCAAACCTGGTCTGCAAAGGACCAGATCACAAACATTTTAGACTCTGTGGGTCACGGTTTCTGTCGCAGCTACTCATTTTCACCACTGTAGCAAGAAAGCAGCCACAAATCATAGGTAAATGAGTGTGGAGGGCTGTGTTGCAACAAAATGATAGTCACAAAAACAAGTGGTAGGATACATTTAGTCCATGGTCTGGAACCTTCCAAACCTTGTCTGCATTCCTTGCCACTCTCCCAGGTGGTAGCTGTTTTCTCTCTCAAACTCACTGTCCCCACTGTCACTGCCAAACTATTATCCCACCAACCCCCTTTTTTCCTTTATATTTTGTACCATCAGATTACAGCACTCACTACCCCTCCTTGTTGCCATTCATCTACAGATTCCTTGAACAATGTAGCAGCCAGTGCAAGTTCTCTCCCTTCCCCCAATGCTAGTCCTGTCAAAATTCTCAGAAATAGCCGTTTTTATGAACCTAGTCCTTCCAATACCTTAGCTTCATGTCTCCTTGACGTCCTCATTTCCCCAGTGATCTTATCCTTTATCCTACCTCAGCCACCAACTCCCATGGTTGTACTCTAAACTTGAGTATTACCCATATTTGCACTTTGCCCCCTTATATAGTCCATTCTCCACAGAGGAGTCAGAGGGCTCCTTTTAGAACATCCATGACGTCACTCTGCTACTCAAACCTTATAATACTTCCTATAGTGTCTCTCAGAATGAAATTCAAGCTCCATACTTAACTCAGTCGGGTCCTGTAAAGTGAGTGGTAGTTAGCTCTGTCTCATCTGCCACCCCTTACCCCTCCCTTCACTCTCTACCTGCATGGTCCTCCCTCCTTGCTATTCCTCAGGCTTGCTATGCACCTGCCTCCAAGCCTTTGCATCTTTTGTTCTCTGTGTCTGAAACATTCTTTCCCCAGATGTCTACTCGGCTTTTTCACTTTCCTGTGTCTGCTTACACATCACCTTATCGAAGAGGCCTTTCCTTGTCATCTTAACTCAAAAACAACCTTCCCACTCCATCCCTCTCTTTATTCCCTATCCTGTTTATCATTCGTTTTTGTTTTCTAAAGATTTATTTTTTTATTTTACAGACAGAAAGAGAGACAGAGCATGCAGGCATGCACGTGGTGGGGAGGGATGGAGGAAGAAGGAGAGAGAGAATCTCAA
The DNA here is from genome assembly GCF_020171115.1 of Neogale vison. Taxonomy (NCBI): domain Eukaryota; kingdom Metazoa; phylum Chordata; class Mammalia; order Carnivora; family Mustelidae; genus Neogale; species Neogale vison. The sequence goes on from NC_058091.1 coordinate 216,717,420, forward strand.
GCAGGCTCCCTGCTGGGCAGGGAGCTCAACTCGGGGCTCAATCTCAGGACCCTGAGATCACCACCTGAGCAGAAATCAAGAGTCAGATGTTTAACTGACTGAGCCACCCAGGTGCCCCCATTTCTTTTTTTTAACTAGGGTTCAGATTTTATTAGAATCTTCATTGAAGCAATTGCCCTCTATAGTTTTCCAAATAAAACTGTCTTTGTCTTTATTGTTTTTTTTATTGAAGTATAATTAATATAGTTATATTAGTTTCAGGTGTATAATACTATAATTCAGTTCTAATTACTCAGTGCTCATCATGCTAAGTGTACTCTTAATCCCCATCGCCTATTTCAACCCATCGCCCCATCCACCTGCCGTCTGGCAACCACCAACTTACTCTCTGTATTTAAGAGTCTTTTTTTTTTGGAGGGGAACCCTCCTACACTGTTGGTGGGAATGGAAGATGGTGCAGCCACCCTGGAAAACAGTATGGAGGTTCCTCAAAAAGTTCAAAACAGAGCTACCCTATGATCCAGCAATCGCACTACTGGGTATTTACCCCAAAGATACAAATGTAGCATCCTGAAGGGGCACGTGCACCCGAATGTTTACAGCAGCAATGTCCACAATAGCCAAATCACAGAAAGAGCCTAGATGTGCATCAACAGATGAATGGACAAAGAAGATGTGTATATAGTGTATAAAGAAGATGTGTGTGTGTGTGTGTGTGTGTGTGTGTGTGTGTGTGTACACACACACATATACATATAAACATATACACACACACAATGGAATATGATGCAGCCATCAAAAAAGTGAAATCTTGCGGGGCGCCTGGGTGGCTCAGTGGGTTAAGCCGCTGCCTTCGGCTCAGGTCATGATCTCAGGGTCCTGGGATCAAGTCCCGCATCGGGCTCTCTGCTCAGCAGGGAGCCTGCTTCCCCCTCTCTCTCTGCCTGCCTCTCCATCTACTTGTGATTTCTCTCTGTCAAATAAATAAATAAAATCTTTAAAAAAAAAAGTGAAATCTTGCTATTTGCAACAACATGGATGGAATTAGAGGATATTACACTAAGTGAAATAAGTCAACCAGAGAAAGATAATTATCATATGATCTCACTGATAGGAGGAATTTGAGAAATAAGACAGAGCATCATAGGGGAAGGAAGGGAAAAATGAAACAAGACAAAACCAGAGAGAGAGACAAACCATAAGAGATTCTTAATCTTAGGAAACAAACTGAGGGTTGCTGGAGTGGAGTGGGGTGACACTTTCTTTTTTAATTTGTTTTTTCCTAAATTCCATAGATGAATGAATTTGTCTTTCTCTGTCTGATTTATTTCACTTAGCATTACAGCCTCTAGGTCCATCCATGTTGCTGTGAATGGTCAGATCTCATTCCTTTTTATGGCTGAGTGAGATTCCATTGTGGAGGTACACTACTTCCTCTTCATCCATTCATCTACTGAGAGACAATTTTTTGTCTTCATAGTGCTTGACACAACCTGACACATCTATTTCCTTTCATTTGGCAGTTTTTAGAATATGAATTGTAGCACAACTGGAACCCTGTCTTATTTTGCTATATCCTGAGTATTAAAACCACAGTGCATGGCACACAGAAGGTACTCTGGCATTTTCTGAACTTGTTAAGCCAAATAGTTTTGGAAGCAACTTACCCTCTTTCAGTGCTGCTGCCACTAAGGAGGCTGCCTGGGGAGGCTCTCCTGGGTCAGGTTTAATGAGGAGGTGGGGCTCTAGATGGACATCCTCCAATCCACTCAATTCTCCAAGTTCAGCATAGATATGCAGCTTCTCCTCCAAACATGTGCAAATTTGTTGGTCTTGGTTGCTGAGTATTTCTATGAAACAGTTATTTACCATAGAAGGTTATCAGATAAATACAGCACTGTCTGAAAATCCAAGTTCTAAGATAAAAATGTTGCTTGTCAGCAAAGCAGTATGGTCTCACAAGTCAAGTGCAAGTTGTTGGGTGGGCCAGAACCAGGTTCAAATCCTAAATGTTCCACTTAGTGACTAGTCTCCAGCAAATGACTTAACAACTCTATCTTCCATTGTCTTTTCTGTAAATTTACTGTACTCAGATGTTCATTTCCTTTTCCATGCCCCTAATTCCAGAAAAACTTGCACAACCATTCTTTGTTCAGGCTGTTTTCTATTAGTCTTAAACACGAAGCCCAGGAATGAAAACTGAGGTGGCACTGTTCATGATGACTGATACCCACAAGGAAAAACAATGCAGAAGTCCAAAGCTACTCAGGCTTCAGCCCATCTTGGTTAAAACCAAACCTACTGGCTTCTGTTTTTGTTTCTAAACATCCAATTTCTCTGACCATCTTTGCATGCATCATTTTCCTCTGATTCCAACATATCATATGATTCTCACGGTTTAAAGGGACGTCAACCAGCATCTAATCCAGGGGTTCTCACTCTGCCTTGGTTTCACCATGGTAGAATTTTAAATACTGACATCCACAACCACCTTCCCTAGATTGTGAGTGAATTGGTTGAGCATAAGGGCCCAGGCATCAGAATTTTTACAAAACCCTCAAAGTAATTCTGATGTCTACCCAGAGATGAGACTCACTGAGCTGATCTAATTTCCTTAATTCACAGACTTGGAAACTGACAACCAGAGTTGATGGGTTCCCTGTCCAAAGTCACATCACTGTGACCCAACAGAGCCGGGACCTAAAATGACACCATTGGACAAGTACTTCAATGCACAGCTACACCATACTGCCCACAGTTCTTGTTGCATACATATTATGTGCCCATTTTTGGGGGGGGGGATTTGTCATCTATTTTAAATCACTAAGGAGGAAGGGGGATAGCCATTTTATTTGAACACTCCTAGTGCCAATACTTCTTGTTCTGAAGAGTGGTGGGTAGGCCTCAGGTACACAGAGTTAGATTAACCATTTAATCACAGTCTCCCACTCCTGACACCTGGGTTTTCCCAGCATCCAAGGAGAACACCACAGCCAGGGATCAGGCATGTCTGCACGGTACCTCGACATTGCTGGATTTTGGCCACTCTTGCTTCAGCTTTCCGCCTCTCTTCATCAGATTCACTTGTCCTTCCCCCTTCTTCCTCTGGGCAACTTTAAGAGACAATAGTCAAGACAGACAACTGAAACCAAATCCAAGTATCTTTAGGTTCATTAGTAATACATGGGGATCTGGCAGTAACACTACTCAGAGAAGGAAAAATTCAGAAAAGGTTATGCCCTCTAGCCAAGATAACTGGTTTTCCTAAGTATATAAAGAAGCTTGCACAATATGACACAGCTCTCAAAGTGAGAAGTACAGGGTGACTCAAAAATTCCAACAAACAGATATACACAAACATACATTTGTATGAACGTGTACCACACCCTACACCCCATACTACCAACACTAGCATTAGGCCCAACTAAAATATTCGTATTTTACTTTCTACTATGTTTGGGTACTTCTCAATGGGAGAGAGGAGAGGGAGTTGGGAGGGGACAGAGGGTAGAGTGACAGGTTGGGTGTGGAGCAGTGGAGGTGGGAGAATTTTATAAAACATCATTCAAGATCAATCAAATCAAATTACCAGAAAGAAAGATCACCCTCACCCCATCTTGTTCATAAAAACTTACAAAAACACAAGTAATGAGGCATAAATTGACTTAGAACACATAGATCCACCAACCAAAAAATGTTTATTGAATGATTCTTCAGAACTTGCCACAAAGAGAAACAAAAGACACAGCCCCTGCCCTCGAGGAGCTTCCAATCTAATAAACACACAGACACAAAAAAAAGCTAATAGCTACAAGGTGGTTTGTGACAAGCACGGAGTCAATGTTCTGGAGAGCAGATGGTAAAGAATTTCAGGTAAGGAAGAGACCACCGGAACCGAAGAGGTCTTCACAAAGGAAGGAAGCCATGAGCTGCACCAAAGACGAGCAGGAGCCACATGGGTGGGGGGGACGTAGGGCTTTACATGCAGGGAGGTGCGGAGAACGAGGCTGCAGATGAGGGGCTATCAGAGGTGGGGGGAGGGGGTGGGGAGCCGACCCCCCTGGCTGAGGCAAGGTATTCATGCAGAGGAAACATGGTTAGAATACTTTCCCAACTGAACAAGTCCATTCCCTGGAGTGTGGACAGAAGAAAAGGTTACCTTTCTACGGCCTGTTGGATTCGTCTCATCCAGTTATTTCGTTCCTCCTTGGAGTTGGTGTGAATTTCGTACATCTCAGGACCAGCGGAGGAGGCACTGATTAGAAACATGCCTCTTTCCTCATTCGCAACTTCTCTAGCAATAAGCTTCTGAAGGGAAATAACCGATGGCTTCTGGTCCTGCACAGAAGAGAAAGATGTGCCGGTAAAACAGCATCCTACCAAAAGCAAAGGTTCTCACCAAATGCATCAGCTAAGGAAAGCGAGAGTAGCAGGCAAATCATTTCACTGCAACCTTTCAAAAGTGCTGCACAAGCTGGTAAGCTCGCCAATGGACAGGGCATGGTGAAGAGACGATGGAGAAAAAGGATACAGGAGAATGTTTGTCCTTAAGAATGAGTGGCTTAAAAGGACAACTTTTGAAAAAAGAACAATCAGAGCACGGAGAATCTCAAAATGCCATCATCTGGGGTTCAGGGGTTTTTCTAGAAGGGCACAGCATAGAAAATAGCGTCTCAAATATCACAAGAAGACTGAAAGGGGTGGGAGACCTAAGAGTCCAGAGGATTTAGCAGTATTTCGGGTGGACTGTGAGAATGACGGAGAGGAAGGGGCATGACCTCAGAGTCCCCGAGCACAAGCAGTGTGTTCTGCTACCGTAGGACAGAGCACAGCAACTGAACTTCTGTGGCTCTGCCTGCAGGTGCCTCTTCTTCCCACCCACTACATAAGCCTTCGGGGGAGGGGGGGGATGGGACGGGTTCATCTTCGTACACCTAGGACACTGCCTTGCATAGAGTAGGCTTTCAAAAATGTCTGTAGAAATGGATTTAGCATAATTCCATCAGAGCAGAATAGGAAGGAAAGCTATATTCGGTGTACAAGCCATGACAAAATCCCCTCTTCTATGTGCATTTTTTGTGCTCTTTCAAGGTCCCATTCTAAGCACTAGGGGATTCCATGATGGGTAAGAAAAGAAGCTGTAGTTGAAATAATAATTCAAAGAATGACTCCAGGAGATAAACAGTCTGGGGGGCTAAGTATGAAGAATTTTCTCTGGTTCGTGGCTTCTAACCCTGTTGAGAGTCGGTTGCAGTATGTGGTTTGGCTTCTCCTTCACAGACAGAGTGATGCCTTGACCCAGAACTTGCCACCACATCCCGCGCGGCTGACTCCTTCGTGCACATCTAAAGTTGTGTGCAAGGGTGTACCCAGAAGACCTCTCCAGCCCATTCTTCTCTGAGCAGCAAAAATCAAAAGCAAAGAATACCAACTTTTTGAATACTGCCCTCTATAACTAGGGGGAGCTCCTGAGCACTAGTGATATCCTTCATTCAGTCAGGGATCTAGTACCCAAGACCTTACTTGCTTTCCTTCTTTCAATGTACAGAGCTAGGCTCCTCAGCTTACAAAGTAAATGGCCTCTGTATATAAAGTCAGAGTGGGTTTAAATTGCCTATGATACTAGCAAGGATGAAATAAACTGAACCAGTTTGTTAGGGCTGCAGAAGGAGGCAAGGTAGTAAGGTCAGATATTTTTTAAATGAAAAACAGGTAAGCTGGTAGAAAGTAGCATTAATTAAATCACCATCAGCGTATGTGCTATGGTGAGGAAAAAAATAATAAAATGAATAAAATAAAATAAATAAGAATAATAAAAATAAAATAAAATGAAAATTAAATTAAATTACCATCAGATGAGGAGACCGTAGGGTCATGCCCATCATTATTCACATTAATCACACTAGAACACTAGATATAATCAAGAATTCAAATTAAACCTCTAGGAATGGAAGTAATGTGTCTACCTTAAAAACAGATGTTAAAAATTGGTCATGGCAAGGCCTAACCCAGCCTGCAGAGCTTGTGGCCAAGCTTGTGCCACAGTATTTTCAAAACAGATTTTTTTTTTTTTAAACAGTCACCAACATTTAAGAACTGGGGGATTCCCCCTTTTTTAAAAAACCAGAGATGTGTGGGTTCTTGGAAAAAGCAGACTAGCAATCCTGGGCTCAGGTACCCATGTGAACACACAGGCTGTCTCTGATTAATCCCAGCCATCTGGGAGACAGGCCATGTTCTCACCAGGTTACTAAAGTATCAGCACTCGCTATGGGATCCTCGATCCCAAGTCCACTCCCAGGTCTCTCCTGTTTCCCGCCAAGCCCTCAAGGCAGAGTGTGCCCCAGAGGAAGAGGAAAGGGAGCTGTTACCTTCAACTCTATTGTCACCTGTCTCCATTTGGGATTCCACAAAGTGGCTGTCTCTGTCAGTAATATCATTTGAAATCCCACTGGGACAACAAGACCTTCAGACTGTTTCCTGTTTTGAACTTGAACTTGTACATCTCCATGTTCCCTTGTCTTTTTTTACGGTTCATTTTGAAATTACCTTCTTTAATATTTAAGAGGTCCTCCTAGACTCAGTAAATCCAAGATTTAAGAGGTCCTCCTAGACTCAGCGGAATTTCCCAGTCATTTCTTAGATTTGGGTCCTACTCCCATTTCCAGGGGAGTCCTCTTTAAAAGCAAAATTATCTTATAGGGACTCCATTTTTTTTCTGCTGTTTTCAGCTGCTCATGTTCTGGCCATGTCCAAATTCATCATGTCTTTTGTAACATGTAGCAAGATAAACATTTCATAAAGTTCTTCTAACAGCACCTAGAGCAGAGAAACTTACCTGTGGGTATTAGCATGAAGATGACTTTCTCCAATGCCAAGGTGCAAACCAGGAAATCCAGACATCGGTATGACCCTGGCTAAGACAGCAATTCCCTCAAGCAATTCCCTCCATACAGCGTAAATAAGATATTTACGACTGGAGGGCTGTGCTAACCTAAATGTCTATGATGCCACTCAAAAGCATATGCTTGAACAGTGTAGTGCCTTTGAGTCCTTAAGGATAATGCTTTCTATTTTGCTCCCTGACATGGACAGGGGCTTGGCTGGCTTTTATGAAAGCTGCTACGTATCAGGCTAGCAACTCCATGAAACAGTATCAGCATCATCTTACTGTTGTCCAGAGACAAACCCCTTCTACCAAGAGGAGGAAAGCTGTGGTTACCTTCATCCTGGCATTTGGCAGACTGCCTTCCTAATGTCCAGCTTAATGGCAAATGTGGTCTAAGGCAGGCACAGATAACTCTGAAAGAGGTCACATAAGTGGGACAGATCCGTATGTCAAGCAGTGACTATAAAGTGAGCATCATACCTTCACCACGATGCATACACTATGTTGAACTAGAAGATAAGACAGTTGTCTCTATGCTGTGTCTAATCTTTGACCCATCAGCAGGTCATCTTGGCCTGTCATAACACCCAAGAAGGCACAGTTTGCTTCTCTTTCAGCTCTCTGGTTTTGACCAAACTTGGGTTTCTTTAAAAGTGTGGTATGAGGGGCGCCTGGGTGGCTCAGTGGGTTAAAGCCTCTGCCTTCGGCTCAGGTCATGATCTTAGGGTCCTGGGATCGAGCCCCACATTGGGCTCTCTGCTCAGCGGGAAGCCTGCTTCCTCCCTCTCTCTCTGCCTGCCTCTCTGCCTACTTGTGATCTCTGTCAAATAAATTAAATAAATCTTTTTTAAAAAAAAGTGTGGTATGAATTTGTTTTCTCTCTTGTCATGGTCCTCACCTCCCATAGGAAAAACAAAATGGTCCCACCTTCTTACTTAGATCCCAGAGAAAAGCACACACAGGCTGCTTGACAAATCAGTGGGTTGTCATGAAATATGCAATACAGACAGCTCAAATGGCTCAGAGCCATGGGGACTTGTCTAAGGCCTCTAGCTATCCTCTGGAGTAGCCCCATGAAGCAATCTCTGAGCTTTATGCAACCTGGCATCAGCATCCTGATGAAAGCAACATGCTTAACAGGGTGAAGAAGCCTGCTAGGCCAACCTGACAAGCACAGATGAGCAGGGGGGGCACTCTACCAACCTCTTCCTCCCCCAAATCCAACCCTCGGCAGGCATGCTTCTTTGTTTTCTCTGAATGGCAAAACAGAAACTTCATTAAGCTTTGACTTGCTAAAACCAGCTGGAATTGATGACATGTGCTAGTGGTTCCCAACTGTCCTATCTATCACTGTCCTATCTATCAATGGATGATAAATAAGAACCATTTTAGAGAGCTGCCATTATAATGCCCACATTGGTACTACATCTTGGATTCTTTCCTTTAACAGGGCCTAATGCTCCACAAGGCTGACAAAGTTAATTGATGAGATCTTCCTTCTTTAAGTGAGTCATTCTGGACTGCAAGATGCTGTGTAAAAGATGTTATAAAATACTCATTTTACTTGTAGCCTAACTCTGTGCCAGCCATGAGATTCATGTACCACACTATAAAGATAAATTTTACATGAGTAATCTTAGTAATTAGTAGCCATTATAGTAGAAACAAGAATCTTCTTTAAACCTTAGATACCACAATGATGTTCTCTTGTTTGGCAGAAGGAACATCATGATAGTTATGAATGGAGCTAGTAGTGGGTACACCAGGGATGGACCAATGGAAGTGGGACAAGATTCTGGAAGAGACCTGCTATTCCCAGCATTAACATCTGAGTGGCTGGGAAGGCACGGTCAGGAAAGGGGTGGGAGAGATCTGGAAGATATACCACGGTGGCCAGACAGCAGAGAGTCACTTGAGGGTTTGAGGAGAGTGCTTGCCCACCAACCAGTCCCAAGGTACTTTAGTATTTTTACATTAACGATTAACAATTGAATTGGCAATCAGCAACTGAATGAGATGACCACCACTCCTGGCTATAAATCAACACATTTCATGCTTATTAAACCAAATGAGAGGGAACACAGCAGTCACCAATACTACTGGAAATACAAGGGGTAGGCTCTTGCCAATGGCTACTTAATTTCACAAGGACAAGGACTTTAAGGCATTTTTCAAAGATATGTGGTACCCAACCCTTTAAAATGTGCGTCACATGACCATATACTTACAACAGCTGCAAAGATGTATTTCTGGTCTTTTTCTTGTAAAAAAAGCAGCACATCAGTTAGAAGTAGAGCCAGGATATCTTCAAAGAAAAGATATTGCCAGTATTAATGAAGCAAACCACAGTTCAAATGCCCTTATCAAATATTTGGATTTCATGGTGGAAACTTAAATCAATTTATTAAAAATAAGAAAACTAAGATTTAGCCTAATTGTGGAACTTTTATAAAAATGCCCTTATTTAGGACAGCCAGAGAGAAACTCTACAAACAACTCAGATTAGCCGTGTAAGCATGCATGTAACTATAGGTATTGCTAAATCTCCAGCAACATTTAATACTGGAGCTTTCAAAATGGAAAAGAACTATCCAATAAACAAAGGTTCTAATAGAACAGAGCAAATACTTACCTTTAGAAAAAGAACCTTAATCCTAACTATTAGAAGGCAGCTTCTGCCTTTAACTTATGTGTGCAAATCTGTTGAATCATTCCATCTAGACCTGAGCAGAGTTTGGGTCCTGTATGCCCCCTACAAATTGTACACAGGAACCTACCTTCACTAGCTGACTAAACATCTAAAACAGAATTAGCAAACTGCTGATGCGAAGAACTGAACCAAGAGCTAAGAACTTGTAGAGCTGGGGTCTGCAGACTGGTTAATAATTAAGCTTGGTTAATGTTCTAACTGTGGCTCACTCCGAGTAGCAACATTGCTGATCCACAAATCCCATTTTAGTCATTAGCTGCAAACACTGTGAAAACTTCACAGTCCTCCAAAGGCTTACATCTGATTTCCCTTGGAGTAACCAGTTCCCTTGGAGTAACTAACAATCTCTTCCTCTCACTTATCTGAGGATGTTACTAAGATACATTAAAAACAATGCGAGCAGATGGGTGCTTCTTAACCCTGATGCCACAGCAGACCCACGTGGGGACCTTTAAGCATCCCTAAGCTTGGGCTTCATCCCCAGACCAATAAAAGCAGAATCTCTGGGAGAAGACTTGAAGATTGGCAATTTTTTTTTTTTTTAAACTCCCAAGGCGATTCAAAGTGTGTGATCCGAGTTGAGAAAGCCTGGACCAAGCAGGAGGCTCCCTATAGAATCAGTCCCTTAGAACTGAATAAATGGTTTTAGACTCTTAACTAGATTAACACAGTCAGATTAATGTCAGTTAACACCAAGCAGTAGCACTGAGGAAGAGTTTGTACCACTGTGAGCAGGTATATTTCTGCATCTTGTGACTCTGTAAGGAATATGACCTTCAGAGTGCAGTCCTCCCCTCACTGGTGTGACAGCCCCCTGCTGGCTTGGTACACAGACCCTAGGTGTATAGACCTACCGCCTCATTTTCAACACATTACATTTGCCAGAGCAACATTTCCGGGCCAATAATTACCAGAATTCTCAGCTCCTTTCATTCCAATACCCCAAATTGCTAATTCATAAAACGTATAGGAAGGGCTTTGCTTGGGGCAGTGAACTCCCATCCAAGATAGGTAGCATTTGCTTACTAAACTTCATGACTTGGTCCTTTCCCACTTCTCCGGGGTTTGTGTGGTACCTACCATCTCTGAACCACTCTCCTTTTGAAAATCTGTCCTGCTAAATAAGTGATATATGTCAAAGGAGGAGAAGGGATACCTTTGAATCGACCCGTCGCAGTTTTCCAGTAAACAAGTCCATCATGTAAGAGAGTCCTTTCTTTACTTATCAATGCTTGCTTCCTAAACACATGGCCGTTTTTGAGCTTTGTGTAGGTTTTGTTTTCGATCTTATTTAGGATCTCCAGCCATTTTTGGTTTTTCTCATACTCGCTGACTTTTAAATCCACTGCTGCAATCATGTCTTTAATTAAGCCCAGAGCTTTGCACAAGTCTTTATGTTCTTCACTTCTTTCTGCATGGGAAAAAGAACACTATAGAATAATCCAAAGTGCAGAGAAAGCTTTTTTTTTTTCAGTTTTAAATGCAATTAAAATCATACAAAGAACAAAAATTCACACAACAAAAATGTTGGATTAGGTTCAAATACCTTATTACTACTCTTCACCCTTCCTCCCCAAAAGGAACTGTTAAAAGATTTAATTATAAAAGATTTATTTGTCAGATATGGTTCAGCAAAATACTATCAGTAAGATATCTAAGTTTTTTTTTTTTTAAGATTTTATTTATGTATTCGACAGAGAGAGATCACAAGTAGGCAGAGAGAGAGGAGAAAGCAGGCTCCCTGCCAAGCAGACAGCCCAATATGGGACTCGATCCCAGGACTCTGAGATCATGACCTCAGCCGAAGGGAGAGGCTTAACCCACTAAGCCACCCAGGCGCCCAGATGTCTAAGTTCTAAGGATTGGCCTGACCTACCCCAAGAGCAATGAGTATGTTATATACTAACCTAGGCTTTCTTTCTACCTTCCAAGACACAGGTAATCAAGTAATCCCTTCAATGAATTTCTTAGGACTTGGCCAACCTGGAGGCCCAAATGAGAATCCTCTCATGAAAGGGAGCTACAGGGGGACTTGAACAGGCCCCAGACTCATTTGCCTTCCTGAATCCCTCCCTCCTTAAAAAAAAAAAAATATTCAAGATGATATTTCAACATCTTTTCAGACTAAAAAAATGGGACAAAGGCACTCTGCCTTATGGGTCAGTTATACTCATGGCAACAGTAGGTAATCATTGATTCCAGTTATTACTCTTTAAAACACGGGCCATCTGCTCATATCTCCCAATGGTCTCAAGAAAAAGCCCTGGAAGAGTTTCTGGAACAGCCTCCTAGAACTCCAGATGAAACGGAATTTAACTATTGTCTTATTGGATGATAAGGAGCACCTAGTTCATGTTTACTGAGGCAAACCAAAGGGAAAGTTTCAAGAGGTCAGAAGGTGCCAGAAGGAGAGGAGAGCAGAAAAATTGGGAGAGAAAACGAAAGCCTACAGCAACAGAAATCAACACACAGAAACAGCAGTCAAGTGAGATGAGAACAAGTCCTCAGACAGTCTGACCATTTCCAGGTTCTCAATGTCCTCCACACATGAAGGGTATTCCAGAAAACCAAGGAACAAATCCTGACAGGGATCTTTCACAAGGAAGATACTCTCTTTCTCACTGTCTGTGAAAGTATCCTCTTTACTATACTTACCAACCCACAAAAAGTTCTCCTTTCCAAAGAGCGTATTCATAAATAGGAAAGGGGAGTAAAGAGAATCAAAGTTGAGTTACAAAGTAACTTGGGGTGAGACCAAGAAAAGGCTCAGTCTTTGACCTTCAGGGACAAATTATTGTCTTGTAATGGCAGGCTACCCTAAGTGACACAGCACCGACCTCTCCTGGGAGTCTTGCTAGGTACACTGGATTTGCACCTCAGACCTCACTGAAGCAGAATCTGCATGTAAGCATGTTCTGCAGGAGAAGATGATCCCTAAAGAAGTCTGAGAAGCATTGTTGTAAGCAAGTCACCTAAACCAATGTTCCCAGGAGACAGAGAGAGCGAGAACCGACCAGCAGTTAAGGTCTGACCCAAGGAAGCAATAGACATTGCTTCCATTCATTCACTCAGCCACCATGAAAGCTATACCCAGAAAGCCCCAAGTCATGCTTATCATTTCTGACAGGCAGTAGGTCATGACTGTTCTTCAGTCTACCAGGAATTTGGTGTGGGAGGTTTTTAGTCTTTGGGGTATTGTACTTAACTCTACTTTATTTTTTAAATTTTATTTATTTATTTGAGAGAGAGAGAGAGAATGAGAGAGCGAGCATGAGAGGGGGAAGGTCCCAAGGAGACGACCCTCTTGCTGAGCAAAGAGCCCGACCCGGGACCGGATCCCAGGATTCCAGGATCACGACCCTAGCTGAAGGCAGTTGCTCTACCAACTGAGCCATCCAGGTGCCCTAAACTCCATTCTTAAGACAATATGAAGATCGTACAAACTGAAAGCCTTGTTGGCACCTGGGTGGCGCAGTTGGTTAAGCATCCGAGTCTTGATCTCAGGGCTGTGAGTTCAGGCTCTGTTTTGGACTTCGCATTGCATGTGGAGCCTACTTAAAAATAAATAAATAAATAAATAAATAAAAATAAAAAAGCCTCAATTTTGTTTTCATTATTTCTCTGTGAACAACACTTACGAGGCTTTTTTCTTCATATTGTGCTTCTATTTCATGTTGAGTTACAGGTAGTGCTAAAAATGGGATACAAGGAGCAGAGGCTACCATTTGTGCCTGAACTTAGTTCTTAATGTGACTGAAAAAAGGAAACACTAATTCATGCATTTCTGCACGCCTAGATCACTTCCCAAAAAGAGGATGTTAGAGGTTGACTTTTTTAGAGGGGGCGTTTAAGATCTCATTACCCCTTTCATTGCCTCCAAGTCCACTGGTCATGACAAAGGTAATAAAAACAGCTCCCACTTAGTGAGTCCTTTGTTTACACCAGGCTCTGTCCTGGGCATTTTATGCAACAATCTCATTTAATCTTCACAACATCCCTGAGGATTGTTAGTCTCACTTACCGAAGCTCCTTTAATGAACCTGCCCAACAAGTGAGCAGTAAAACCAAGCATATGCAATGGCAATCCCAGTTCACATGATTCCAAACCCAAGCCCTTGTTAACCTAACACGCCACCATCCAATAGACACTTTACTCAAGATCAATAAGCTAGTTGGAAGAACAGACATTTTTATTTTTTCTTTCATTGCACTGGGACAGTTTTATTTCTTGATAGCCTCTTCTGTTGTTATCAGTCACCATACTAGGCATTCAAGATCCAGTTGTGAACCAGACACAGGCCTTCTCGATCCTTCAAGGAGCTTACGGTGCAGCCATGTGATTGTTAGCTTCCTAAAAGATGCCTAGATGATACCCCAGGTCGTTGATGAATGACAGAGTTAAAAAGAGCTCCCTAATAAATCATTTTCAACCTAATAATTCACTGCTTGGAAGATGTAACATCTGGTGATAGGATCCAGGGGCGTGTGTCATCACACTACTGAGTCGGTAACAGGAAGATGAGGAGGCAGAGGTATTAAGAAGATCTGGACGTGGGGAAACTGAAGAGGGGCTAGGCAGAGTCGAAGAAAGAAGAACACTGCTTGGCTTAGGCTGCCTGAAGCAATTCAGACTATGCCCAAAGCTACATTATAAAAGAGAGCTTCTCAAAAAGGATCCAAATCCAAAGGCTCTAAAAAGTTTTCCCCTAATCAACAGCCTTCATGAGTCCCAGGCCACGAGCATTTGTATCTGTTGATGACACCTCGGCTATGTTTAAAATTAAGGCAAGTGGCCAAGAGGTAAAATGTTTACCCTAGAAGTTAAGACTCACCCTTTGTGTACTGCAAAATCCTTTCCACAAGGACTGGGTACTTTGTGATGCGCTGAGTGACTAGCAGAATGCATTCTGGGATTCCTCGGCGTCGAGCCAGAAGATTACTATTTCGAAGCTTAAAAATAGACATATACTTTTCATATATAGAAACAGTATTTTCTTTTGAGGTCTGAGTTTAATAATACAAAGAATCGGCCACTGTATTGTTCTATTCTGATAAAAGATTAATAGGCATTATCATTAATTAAAACTTGATTCATGGTCATTAAATCACATGCTTTGCCATTAATCTCTCAGCAACATAACTCTCCAAGATTAAGAAGTTTCAAGTTACACTGATATATTTGCAGTTAATTCCAAAAGTGAGCAAGTTTCACCAAGTGTTAAGATTTATGAAGAGCAAAAGTTCTGGAAAATAGTCACAAATCGAAGTTACACTTTGAGTGTGAGTTTGCGATTAACCATTGGTTTTTCTAACCACTCTTCCTTTACATTTGTTATTACTCATCACAGCACTTACAGTTCCCTCCAATCAGGTCAACTTTCTTCCTAAAAATTTCATAGTATTCTTTAAGTTTTCAAGTTCTCAATACTCATGTATGTGCTGTGGGGGAGGGGGAGAATCTGCTAACATTCTCAAAATAAAAGAAAAAAATGTACAATTCACGGAACTCTAAAGGACAGATATCTTCAACAAATAAACTGGACACCAAAAAACAAATAAAGGGATGGGGAACATCCAAAATTGAAAGAGATTTAAAAGATATATCTCTGATACACAATACATAAACTTTAGTTGGTTTCTGGCTTAAGTAATCCAATTTCATTTCATTTTCTAGGGAAATCTGAATACTGAGGATATTAAAGAATAATTCTTTATATATATTTTTAAGATTTTATTTATTTATTTATTTGACAGACAGAGATCACAAGTAGGCAGAGAGGCAGGCAGAGAAAGAGGGGAAGCAGGCTGCCTGCTAAGCAGAGAGCCTGACGCGGAGGTCTATCGCAGGGCTCTGGGATCATGACCTGAGCCGAAGGCAGAGGCTTTAACCCACTGAGCCACCCAGGCACCCCTAAAGAATAATTCTTGGGGCACCTGGGTCGCTCAGTGGGTCATGATCTCAGGGTCCTGGGATTGAGCCCTGCATCGGGCTCTCTGCTCAGTCGGGAGCCTGCTTCCCCCTCTCTCTTTGCCTGCCTCTCTGACTACTTGTGATCTCTCTCCCTCCATCAAATAAATAAAATCTTAAAACAAAAGAAGAAGAATTCTTAATTGTGATAATGTCCTTGTAACTTTTAAAAGATGCACTGTTTAGAGATACATATTATATACATGCCAAATTATATAATGTTCAGGATTTGCTTCAAGTGAATCCAGGGGATTCATGGGACTGATTCTCTATTTTTATAAGGTTCTTCTGATTTATTACATCTCAAGATATGAAATAACAACCCAGGATATTACAAAGGTTCTCAGAAGATTAGATGATGCTTTACAAATATAAGATACAAAAAGGAAATGATTTGGGAGAAATACATTGCTAAGACAGAAAAAGAGACTTTCTGTCTTTGCCATGAGCCTATCCCTTTCTTCTCCTTCCCTGAAAATCAGCACCTAGATGTGAAACTTGTTTAAGGTCATATAACAAGAAAGCATGAACTATTCCCCATGCTGGTTTACCACTTTGCAATAGTTTAAAAATACTTGCCTTAATAAAATTCTGAAACTTTTTATTTTGTTGGAGTTCTTTAAAGAGGCTGACAGCTTCTTTGTGATGGCTACAGAATTCTCCATATATTTTCTTCATTTGATTTGCATTTTCTTCTGAAAACTGAGAATGACATTTCAATGATAATTTATAAATTTAATTAGTTCTAAACACTGAAAAGAACATGCAGTTTTCATATATTTCAATATATTCTTGGCAAATAAAGAATAAACATAAAATTTCTGAACACTATCCCTTCTTTTTCCCAGACACCTTTTAAATTAAACTAAGAAGCTGCCAAGAGGTAAGGGAAAGATGGTAATTGAACTAATTATACTGTATTGAACTAATTCAATGATCAGATACCAAAAGCAAAACATTTGTTACCTTTTATTCTTTTTTTTTTTTTAAAGATTTTATTTATTTATTTGACAGAGAGAAATCACAAGTAGATGGAGAGGCAGGCAGAGAGAGAGAGAGGGAAGCAGGCTCCCTGCTGAGCAGAGTACCCTGAGTACCCTGAGATCATGACCTGAGCCGAAGGCAGCAGCTTAACCCACTGAGCCACCCAGGCGCCCCACCTTTTATTCTTTTTTAAGTGTTTATGTGACTTTATCATTTCAACTTATTATTTTATTACTTTTTTAGACTAAAGGAAAGCTATGTTGAAAATTTGGGGGCGCTCAAGAAGGTTTGACCTCTCATGGGTTGACATTTACATTTGGTGAACTGATCAAGTCTGTGGACTCGGTCCTCAATTTGGAATCTGATCTTTGTCAATATATCACAAAGGGATGAAGAGGCAGGTAAAAGGGAAAGATGAATACTCAGATTTCCACTTTATTAACTGATGGACCAAAGTAGAGATATGGGCTGGATATGTCAATAAGTTTGACTTGTGGAAACATCTCTGTCGAAAAATCTAGATGGGAACCAAATCAGATTCATAGGGTGGTATAGAGGTAACAAACTGAATTACTTGAATGCCAATGTTTTACTCTCTGCCACATACAATATTATCGCAATAGAAACCAGAAAATATCCACCCAGCCCCTGGCAAGTACTTCAACTTTGTATCACCCTCTCTGATCTTTTCATCTTTGCTTACAATTTTATCTGTGCTCTAGGCTAATATGTCTCAAGAGCTGATTCTTAAATTACCTATGATTGCTAAAAAACAAAATAAAAACAAACAAACAAAAACTCAGATACTAATCTAACAAAGTACACACAGGCCTTCTATGCTGACAACTATAAAATGCTGATAAAAAAAAAAAACTAAAAACGTAAATCAATCATGGTCATAGATGGGAAGACACAACATAGTAAAGATGTCAATTCTTCCAAATTGTTCTACAGGTTTAATGCTGTCCTCATCAGAATCCCAGCAAGTTTTTTCTTAAAAATGCATACAGACAAGATTATTATACAATTTAGATGGAAAGATAAAAGAATAACTAAAAACAATTTTGAAAAAAAAAAAAGTAGAAGGACTCATTCTACCCAAGTTCAAGATGTATTATATAGCTATAATAATTAAGACTATGTGAAATGATAGACACACAGATTAGCAGAACAGAGTCAGAGCCCAAAATGCCCAATGGACTTATTTCCAACAAATGGCATTGGTGCAATTAGACATCCATAGACCAAAAACAAAAAGTGAATCTTGACATGCTCATGTCTTAAACAAAAATAAACTCAAAATGAATCACCAACTTAAGTGTAAAACACAAAACTATAAAACTTTTACAAAACTACATAGAAGAAAATCTTTTGAGATCTCAGCTAAACAAAAAGTTCTAAGACTTGAGACCAAAACCATGATCTTTAAAAGGAAAAAGTGAAAGAATGAACTTCATCGAACTTAGAGACTGAGAGAACAAGTTACAGACTTAAGAAAATGTTGGCAAATCACATAGCTGACAAAGGACTAGGATCTAGACTATATAAAGAAATTTGAATATTCAACAGTAGGAAAAACAATCCAATTAGAAAATAAGCAAAAGTCATGAGCCAACCTTTTACCAGAGAGGATATACAGATGGTAAATAAGCACATGAAAGATGGTGAACATCATCAGCTATGTGGAATTATTATTCAAACTACAATGAGTTATCCATCCATGTCTTTCAGAATAGCTAAAATAAAAAATAGTGACAACACCAAATGCTGGTGAGGATGAAGAGAAACTGAATTACTTGTACACTGTTGATGTACTTTGTGATTTGATGGGAATATAAAATAGCACAATCACTCCAGAAAACAATTGGCATTTTCTCATAAAATTAAGCATGCAACTACCATACAACCCAAAAATTATAACACCCAGATATTTATCCCAGAGAAATGAAAATTTAAGTGTGCACAAAAATCTGTA
This sequence comes from Neogale vison, assembly GCF_020171115.1. Classification (NCBI taxonomy): domain Eukaryota; kingdom Metazoa; phylum Chordata; class Mammalia; order Carnivora; family Mustelidae; genus Neogale; species Neogale vison. The sequence goes on from NC_058091.1 coordinate 216,735,946, forward strand.
CATAAATGTTTAAAATCAGCTTTAGTTCTTTTTTTTAAAAAAAGTTTTTTCTTAATTAGCTGAACTCTACACCCAATGTAGGGCTCAAACTCACAACCTTAAGATCAAGAGCCTCATACTCTACCAACCAAGCCAGCCAGGCACCACAAAAACAGCTTTACTTCTAATAGCCAAGAACAGGGAACAACAAGACATCCTTCTATAAGTGAACTACAACAAACTATAGTACTTCCATACCCCAGACTACTACTCAACAATAAAAAGGAATGAACTATTACACACACCGACACCTGGATGATACTTGAGAGAATTATGCTGAGTGAAAGAAGCCAATCCAAGGGAAAGTACACATTATGTATATAACCTACATGTAAAACACACATGCTATATTTATTTAATATTGCTGAAATGATAAAATTATAGAGATAGATTCGTTGTTACCAGCAGTTAAAGAGGTGGGGACAGGAGGGAAGTAAGTGTGGTTATAGAGTAGCCAGATAAGGAATCTTTGTGATGATGGAACTGATGATGGGAAATTTCTGTATCCTTTTTTTTTTTTAAGATTTTATTCATTCATTTGAGAGAGAAAGAGAGAGAGACAGAAAGAACATAATCAGCGGGGGGAGAGGCATGGAGAGAGGGAAAAGCAGACTCCCCAATGAGCTGGGAGCCTGACATGGGCTTAATCCCAAGGCCTGGAGATCATAACCTGAGATGAAGGCAGATACTTAACCATTTGAGCCACCCAGGCGCCCCAAGGTTCTGTATTTTGACTGCAGTATCCTGTCAGTATCCTGGTTAGGATTCCTGGTATTAGAGTTTTGCGAGAAGATGGCATTGGGGAAAAATAATTTCAGAAATTAAAAATTTTAAAATGCCAAATCCCGGGCTCCACTCCAATCCTATGGAAACAAAACCACTGGGACATTGGAACACAGCGGTCTTCATTTCTACAAGCATCAAGAGATTCTTAGGCACCTGAAGTTAGCAAACTATCGCTTTATTCCAACCATGCTCCTCATATTCACAATTTCTTTCCCATACCAATTATTTCCACGGACTAAATCAGCATTATATTCCAGGCTAGCCTCCTGAGTGAGGAATTTCCCTGAAGTCTTCTCTCCTACATCCCTTCCACAGCTAGCTCTTCCTTTTTTCCCACAGAGCATCATACCCACATCCATCATCTCGGGATTCTGCTCATTTGTTCCTCAGGAGACAACTTTTTATCGTAGTGGGAGGACAACCCTCCTCATACCCCAAATGCATGACCAACAACAGAAACACAAAAGTAGGCTTTAATCCTTTTCTCTGCATAACCAAAAACCTTTCCCCAAAGGAAAAATGCGTGCTTCATCCTAAAGCAGCACACCAAGCTTGCCCTGTCCAATAACCAACATCCCAAACCTTTTTCTCAATTTAAGTCCTCCTTTATGACCAGCAATGAAACAAAAACAGAACTGGTAGAGATGTAAAATATGTTAACTACGAAAGTCACTAACGAACAGAAGTGTTAGCGTTAAAACACAGTACTTCTATCAAGAAAAGTAAATAATTTCTAATGATAAAAACATCTTGCACTTCAGGGACGCCTGGGTGGCGCAGTTGGTTGGGCGACTGCCTTCGGCTCAGGGCGTGATCCTGGAGTCCCGGGATCGAGTCCCACATCAGGCTCCCAGCTCCATGGGGAGTCTGCTTCGCTCTCTGACCTTCTCCTCGCTATGCTCTCTCTCACTGTCTCTCTCTCTCTCAAATAAATAAATTAAATCTTTAAAAAAAAAAAAAAATCTTGCACTTCATGTTGGATGCACTCAGATTCAAGTTCAGACACATTCTGACATTTTTAGTCAAAACGTCTTACAAAGCATTTTACAGTCTCCTAACTTGGTACTGTATGTTTCCCATCAATTATGAGGACAGAACAGGTTTATGACTATATAGATAAACTGCAAAGCAGATTACTCTTTGATTAAAAACTTGTTACAAGGGGCACCTGGGTGGCTCAGCCGATGAAGCAACTACCTTCAGCTGAGGTCATGATGCCAGGGTCCTGGGACCCAGCCCCACATCGGGCTGCCTCCTCAGTGGGGAGTCTGTTTCTCCTTCTCTCTCTGGCCCTGCTTGTGCTGTCTCTCTCTCTCTCTCTCTCTCTCTCAAATAAATAAAATCTTAAAAAAAAACTTGTTACTAATGTGGATTTTTACATTGTTAGACATTAGAAATAGGTATTGAACAACTAAGTGGGGGGGGTTGTTTTGTGCACTAAAAATATATGTTTAAGCATATTTACATCAATGAACTTAATTCCTCTATTTTTGGTAAATGAGCCAAGAGCTGAACTCTATTGTTTTATTTTTTATTTTATTTTATTTTATTTATTTATTTGACAGAGATCACAAGTAGGCAGAGAGGCAGGCAGAGAGGAGAGAGAGAGAGAGAGAGAGAGAGAGGAGGAAGCAGGCCCCCTGCTGAGCAGGGAGTCCGATTCAGGGCTTGAACCTAGGACCCTGGGATCATGACCTGAGCTGAAGGCAGAGGCTTTAACCCACTGAGCCACCCAGGTGCCCCAAGCTGAACTCTATTATTTTGTGCTACCCAGTGAAAGGGATTCAAAAACAGCCTTTTGGACAGGATGACATTTTGGTATTTATCGAGAGAAAGTCGAACTAACCTAACTAGGAATGCATCTTGATGCCTTTCCACAAATGCTACCAGGGACTGCAAAACATGGCATTCAAGCGAATTCCTGATGTTTTGTTCCTAAGTGACCCATTCATTCAATAAATATTTATGGTACCAAGCTCTGTTCTAGGTAAAATATGTTAGTAATGAAATCAACAAGAATCCCTGCTTTATTGGCACTTACAAACTAGTAATGATAAAAAGCTTCCTCAGATGTCATGAAAGGTCTCCAGAAATCATATGCCTAACTCACTGTTCAGAGAGCAGATTTCGATTCAAACTTCAGTTATGCTATTTAGGAGATAAGTGAACTTGAGAAAATCATTACCTTCTTTATGCCCAGTTTCTGTTTTTGTACGATGGGGAAAATAATATCTACCTTGTACAGATAGTTGTGAAGGGAAAGGAGGTAATATACATGCAAGTACCCTGCAAAATGCTTGCCCCAGAGGGTCACTGAATACATATTTTTTAACTTCTCTATTAGCATCTTTATCACAGAAAACCCCTTGCAAAGAGGCCAGTATGAATGGTCAAAGTTTTGTTTTCCCTCATCTACAGCACAATCCATTCTCATGATGCTTCAAATATCCCAAGTACCTAAAAAAAGTGCCTCCTTTTAGTGACATTTGCTGTGTTGTCCGCCAGGCAGGAACACTAAGGTTTTAATGACAGCAGATCTTTTCCCCTCTTCCTAAGATGAGCCAACATTTGTCTTGGAGATACGGGCAAGATGACCACAGGCCCACGGGGGACCCTGTTATCACAAAGCCACCATATCAAGAAGTCTAAGCAGAATTTTCCCAAGAGATTTAGAGATACGGCTGTGACTCTGGGTGGAGGGAGGGCTAGGGATCATCCCACCAGATCCTGAGACACACAGACGTCAGTCCCTGGCTGTCAGAGCTCTCAGCCACCAGGTACACATGGGGGTATCAAACAGAAGAAAACCACTCGCTCCCACCTAGCAATAATGGTAACACCATTCTAGTTCTTCTTAGGCTTTTAACCTTGTAGAGATCTGCAAACCTCGTTTTTGAGTTCAGGGTCTTCAAAGCTCTCTTACCTGCTGTACTAGAATATCTCCAATTCGGTGGATGATGAAATTCCTATCATCACCAGCACAGGACTCCTGCCTTCGCTCCTTCATGCTATAAAAAAAATGCCTGTGGATTTCAAGTAACTCATCTAAGCAGGGGAAGATTTTATCCACGGTGCTGTGATCAAGCTGCAGCTCCTCCTTCATTCCTTTCCTGAAGATCTCAGACATGATGAGCAGGGTCTGGATATGATGCATCTCTGTCTGCATCAGTTCTGAAACACACGCGCACAAAAAAGCTTTAACAACCAAATACTCCAGTGACCTATGGTAGACGCTAAACAGTGAATGCTGTACAAAAAAAAAAAAAAAAGGAATGTTTATGAACAATGGTATTTCTTCACCATAGAAGTCAGATTGATTCCACTTTCTCTGGGAGAAAACAAAGTGTGACAATCAAGGGACATTGTGGATAAAGTGAAAAGACAGCCTATGGAATGGGAGAAAGTAAGATCCTTCTTCAAGGCCTCCAGGCTTGCTGCTGCAGCAGCCTGGGATGTCTTCTTCCCAAATCCACTAGCTCCTTCTTAAAGTTGTCCAGGTCTCTTCGAATATTACTTGTCTCTTAGGTCTCCCCTGTATGCCCAAACATTCCATAGCTCTTGTCCCCCTGCTTGATATGGCCCACTACTCTAATTTTTTTTTTAGCACTTATTACTACCTACACCCTATTATGTATTTTACCCATATCCTGTACTACGCTGCAGGTTGTGAACTCCCCAAAGTGAGTTCATGAGAACAGAAAATCTGTACATTTTGCTTACTGTTATTTCCCTGGTCTCCAGAATTAAGGCCTGGCATACAGTAGGTACTAATATTTGTTGGACAGTAGACACTATTTTTCTTTATTTCTCAGAACCAAGATACGTAGATCTTCTTATCTGTACTTCGAGATGAATAAACTATGCCCAAAGGTTGTACCTAACTTGCTCTAAACCTTAAAGCAAGTAATGAGGCTTCTTTGCAAAAAGAAAAGGTGAGGGAAGGCAGTGGGCCAGCCTAGGGAGAGACATCAGACTCCTTATGTGGGTAGAGTCAATAGACAGAAACTAGGGGAGAGGAATTTCAAGTCTTAGCACAGATTACTAGATTGAAAATGCAATGGCTATGGAAAGAGAGTTTCTAGAAAATGGAGGTATTCAAGAAAAATATGTATGATCAGCTTGGTGAGTTATGGTAACAATGATTTAAATACTACAAGGACCATGGAATCAGATGTTTTTCAAAGACTTTGCTCGGTTTTCAAATAATAATTTTTAATAAAGTATGGCTGGCAATGACACTAATTACAAGCTTCTATGGAAAAAGTAATGCTGGCATTTCCAGTAAAAGGACTGAAAAAAATTTTAATGCAAGAAAAATATCTCATAAGGAACTTGCATAAAAGAAGTATAGAAACAAGTGTTACAACTCATCAGTAAAAAGACAAAATGAACCAAAAAAAGAGAAAAAAGAAAAAACAAAACAAAACCCCAGTTCAATATGGGCAAAGGATCTGAACAGATGTTTCTCCAAAGAGATACACGAATGATCAAGGAGCACATGGAAAGATACTTACCATCATTAGCCCCTAGGAAAATGCAAATCAAAACCAAAATGAGATACCACTTCACACACATGAGGTTAAGTGGAATAAAAAGGAGGGACAATAAGGAAGTGTTGGCAAGGATGTGGAGGAAGCAAGATCCTCAGTACCCCACTGGTGGGCAGGGAAAACTGTGCAGCTGCTTTGGTAAGTAGTCTGACAGTTCTTCCCATGGGTTAAACAGAACGTTATTGTGTGACCCCAAAAGTCACTGATAAAATAACCATTAAATGATAATTAAATAAAAGATAGGATAGGGGTGCCTGGGTGGCTCAGTTGTTAAGCTCTGGCTTCAGCTCGGGTCATGATCCCGGGGTCCTGGGATCGAGCCCCATATCCGGCTCCCTGCTTAGCGGGAAGCCTGCTTCTCCCTTTCTCTCTCTAGATCCCCCTGTTTATGTTCCCTCTCTCACTGTGTCTCTCTCTGTCAAATAAATAAAAATCTTAAAAAACAAATAGGATATTTACAGTAAAATAATAGATAGCCATAAAAAAGAATGAAGTATTAATATACACCAGAAATGAACCTTGAAAACAATACTCTAAGCCTGAGAAGCCATCCACATACTGTACAACTCCAATTATGCCAAGTACCCAGACGAGGAAAATCTGCAGGGATGAGTGGATGAATGGCTGCGGAGCTAACGGGACAGAACACAGGGAGTGAACATTAAGGGCTCTGGGTTTCTTTCCGGAGGAATGCAGATGCTCTGGAATTAGTAGCTGATGGTTGCACACCTTCATGAATATACTACAAACTACTGAATTATATATTATGATGGAGTGAATTTTATGGTATACAAATTCTATCTCAATTATAAAAATGTATCATGAGAGGAAACAATTCATGATTTGTAGGAGCACCGTAAGTACAATTCTAGATTAGTATTTCCAGACTCAGCTAGTAGGAAGACTCTAAAATATGAGCCATGGAGGGGAACAAATCTCAATGTAGCTTCATTATATTATCATAAACAAAAATCTCTTTAACCCACTAGCTTCTAGTTATTACTTCCAAGTTTTTCATACCTACTCTGTATTAAAGACACTTATTCATATCAATTTATTTAAGCCTTTCATCTAATTATCTGTATTACCCAAAATACAGGAATGATTTTTCTCATCCTTTAAAGAAAGACAGTGAAGGGGCACCTGGGTGGTTCAGTAGGTTAAGTGTTTGTCTTCAGTTCAGGTCATGATCTCAGGGTCCTGAAACAGTGCTCTAAGGGGGGCTCCCTGCTTAGCGGGGAGTCTGCTTCTGCCTCTCCCTCTGCCACTCCCCCTGCTTGTGCTCGCTCTATCTGTCAAATAAATAAAATCTTAGAAAGAAACAATGAAGAATGAAGGATTTCCTCTGGAACACAAGCTGCTCTGACCCCAAACACCATGCTGTGAATGTGATAATTCATCCCAAGTGGGTCAGATTATTTTTAATATATGAAATCAAGAAGTGACGACAAATTACAGTATAACAGAAACTACATGAGAAATAAAAGGGACAGTATCTTCCCAGCTCTACAGCCCTGAACAGATTTCTTTTTTTTTTTTTTTTTTTTAAAGATTTTATTTATTTATTTGACAGAGAGAAATCACAAGTAGATGGAGAGGCAGGCAGAGAGAGAGAGGGAAGCAGGCTCCCTGCTGAGCAGAGAGCCCAATGCGGGACTCGATCCCAGGACTCTGAGATCATGACCTGAGCCGAAGGCAGCGGCTTAACCCACTGAGCCACCCAGGCGCCCCCCTGAACAGATTTCCAACCAGGCTCAATCATCCCACCTGACCTGCACAACTACCAACTTGACACACGTAAGAAGGAATCCTATGGCCCATACTTGCAGCCAAAGAACTGATAAAAACCAAAAGCGTGGGGTGCCTGGGTGGCTCAGTGGGTTAAAGCCACTGCCTTCGGCTCAGGTCATGATCCCAGGGTCCTGGGATCGAGCCCCGCATCAGGCTCTCTGCTCAGCAGGGAGCCTGCTTCCTCCTCTCTCTCTGACTGCCTCTCTGTCTACTTGTGATCTCTGTCTGTCAAATAAATAAATAAAATCTTAAAAAAAAAAACAAAACTAAAAGCAAGTCCCATCTTTCAAGTAGGCTAACTTCTTGGAAGCACTCTGAGGATCTACTTTGCATTTTAAAATTGTTTAAACTTCATTTTTTCTCTAACGAGCTGATAATTCAAGTTCCCCTAATTCAGACTGCCTCCACCCCCAAAAGGAGGAAATAGTAAAATCTCAGAGCTGAAATGTGCACTGAGGTCTGCAGAACACAGGCCCACATTGCTCTGACCCAGGTGCTGCCCGTCTCACCGCAGTCTATGGGAAGGTTACCCACTGCTGTGCGTGGGCAAGCTGCAGAGCTGTGTATCCAGCAGCCCTGGGTGCATTAAAATATGTGAAAACTTTCTGGGATTTTTGGAATAGAAGGCAAGAAGTATTGGCCATGGGTAGGTAAATTTGAAAAGGATCTGAGAAATAAAATTTGCTTTGTATCACGTACATATAACACCTCAATTAAGTGTGAATATCATTATCACCCTTTTAACTAAGATCCAGGTGAATTAAACCATTTGTCTGAAATCAAGTAACTAGAAAGGAATAGAACGGAGATTTGAACCCACGTCTTATGATGGCAAATCCCATGCCCTTTCCCCTATATACCCTGCTTCAGCCCAAGAGCATATTTTAAATGCTTACCGAAAATGACATCCTGTCTTTTAATGACATCTTTCTCCTGCTTACTGCAAAACGAGGGGTCCACCACCAGACTCCAAGACTCTGCTTCCAACTCCTGGGCGTCACTGCTGAGGTCACTCCACAGAGAAGAATCCACAACATCTGGTGTAGGTGCAGAACATAAAAGCCAGAAGTGAAGTGACACGAAACAAAGACCTTTCCAAGGACCCACATCTATGGATTCATCACACGAAGTAAACCTGCTTTGAACACAGAAACAGCTAAGCCAAAATAGTGTTGATATGAGGCAGAAACATCTAGAAACCAAACTACGGAGAGGGTCCAAATCGAAGGAGCTTGCAAGGAACCAAAGAATCATTAAAACAGGGGCGCCTGGGTGGCTCAGTGGGTTAAAGCCTCTGCCTTCAGCTCAGGTCATGATCCCAGAGTTCTGGGATCGAGCCCCACGTCGGGCTCTCTGCTCCGCAGGGAACCTGCTTTCTCCCCTCTCTCTCTCTGCCTGCCTCTCTGCCTACTTGTGATTTCTCTCTCTGTCAAATAAATAAAATCTTAAAAAAAAAAAATAATAATCATTAAAACAGTGATGGTGTGCATGCCCCCCCACACCCCCCCACGCCAAAATAAATAAATAAATAAATTGAAGATTCTTTTGTTTGCTTTGGCATGCTCTATTTTAGTTTTTTTATTTTTGGTAAACTTCAGAGTCCATAACGGGCTTACAGAATCTTAAACACACCCTATCTTTTGCCCCAGGTTACTCTGCACTGTTTACTCCAATCTGAATTTTGTACTTGTCCATGTGATTTGCTCTTGACTTGGCTCACTGTCCTTAATATAAACAAGAAAGCAGGGTACATGGGTTCAAGCCACAGATGAGTACAGATTTTCTGACAGAATCTGATTATCTCACACCCATACTCCTTCCAGGAAAACTAAATCCTGTTTGTCCAAACAGCACTCCTGAGAGACAGTCCAGCTCAGAGGAGTCAGCAAGAGATGATAATGGATTGGAAGACTCAAGTTTAACATAAAAGCACTAGATTCCCCAGGCAGAGTCCACCTCTTTCTCTTCTCACTGCTCTCCCTCCCTCAGGTCCTCCTTCACTTACTGATACAGCGTGGCTACAACACAGAGTTCACCAGATTAAATCCCATCTTACAAAATACGCTTTAAAAAATGCTTTTATTCCCCACAAAGGAGGGGCAACAGATGGGGGATAAGTATCTCAGAAATCTAGGCAAGCCCAGTCTTAATTCAATGAAGTACGTATTTTTAACATATGATCCTTATCCCAATTCATCACTAGTTCTAAAGCCTTGTAAACAGCAACAAGCACACAGTGTATCTCATTCTCTTGTCTTCACGCCACATGTCTATTTAATATATTATATATCCTTGGCCACTACCTGGGAGTATTCACTGGGCCTAAATTTTCACTTATCAAAAGAACCTATACCAAAAGATACCACGAAACAGAATTCTTTAAAACACACACACACACACGTCTGATCCTTCAAAAATCTTCTCCTCACCTTCCATTAGGAAGGACTCCGTGGAGGGAGAAGAGCCCATGGACTGTAGCAGCTCATCAGAATGAGACCTGCTTCTCCAGGTGTTCCCGTCACTCTCAGACTCCAGGGAGGGCCCCGACCTTCTGAAGCTAGAGGGAAGGAGGGACACGAGTCAGTTCCAGCAGTGGCTCCGAGACGTGGAGGCCCAGGGCAGTTCGCCATCTTACCTTTCCAAGGTAGTGCCTGGAACACTTCTAGACAATGGATGGGCCTGTGCTGAAGCTTCTTTCCTCCTGGTGGGCAATCCGATAGGCATGGAGGAAGACGGGTGCAAGGAGAGACCAGGTTGCGGGATGTCGCGAAAAGAAGAGTCTAGAAATCAAAATGGGAGCTTCATGCGGTTTTCATAGAGAGCAGTAATTACAAGGAGTTCCTTAAAAGCCAAGGAGCGAAACACTCAAGTGGCTGCTGTTAATGTGTCGCATATCCAGCCATGACACCGGTCTCCTTTCCAAATCCTGACACCTGGTTCAAATGTCCCTTCCATTTCACACCCTCCTGATACCCATGAAGCCGGCCTGCTTCAGCAGAGTCACTTGGAGACTGTGGGTGGCTGGGCTTACACAAACAAGAAGATGGAATGGGGAAACACTGGGAGAGCTCTCCCATAAACCACTGCTTGTACTCCTTCCAGCCAGCTTTAACGAGATGCAAGGTGTTATTAGCACTATTAGTAGAATGCATATTGTATGTACCAACAATCATACACACATACACACACACACACACACACACACACACACACACAGAGCAGGTCAGTGGATTGGAATGATGCTGGGGAGTCTACTCCTTATGGGGTGAGAACTTCAGGCAAATGAAACCTGCAAGCCAGGCTGAGCTCTTCTCTCTTGCACACTGAAAACTATAGAGTGCTACAGTACCTTTCTGGTTTCTTCCAAATTCCTTCTCAACAATGTCTTCTCAATCGTTACAGGCATATGTGCTTTTACATTCGATGCGTACTATAATGACCCTCAGGAAATGTTTGAGTCCTACTGTAGGGATATAGCACACACCTTCTCAAGCAGAAGAGGATCAATACTTGCATGGAACCCCAGGATATTATAGAGGGTTTTATACATGTATGATTTGGTTTGATTTTCATGACTCTCAGAGAAGGAATTTTATTGATTATGAGGCCCCTTTATTTTCATGCTGAACCTCATGAAACTGACCAGCGCCTCACAACTACAATCAAAGGGACTTCTGTCAGGGGGGTGTAAAGGAAGTCACATTCGTAACTCTCTGCACTAGCTTACCCTGTATAATATCACACCCAACTGCTGATCACCACAAATCTGCATAGTGTATTGTCCCCTGATTCAAGGAGTTTTGGAAACACTGGTCACACTGTGAGGGCATTCAAATGAAAAGTGACCACAAACATAAAGATGCCCACTGTGAGGCAAGCAATCCCATATTGGAGGCAGAACAAACTGCAAAGTCTCTCACAACAAATGGAAAGATTTTCAAACTTAGGAGATGATGGCCTCTGGTTCCTACATACAATGTCAACTACTGTCAGAGGTTTCCAATTAGCGCCAAGAGGAATCGTCTCACATGAAGCAATCTAGAATTCGAGGAAAAACGGAAGCACCAAGTTTAACCATATGAGAGAAAAATGCCAGCATGCCTTCCAATTTCACTGTCATCCTAAAAGGGCTGATGAGATCAGAGCCTCAAGCCCAACTAATAAGCAGGGCCAGGTCACTATGATAATGGACACCAGGGACTGTAGACTCCAAACTTCAAGGTTTTCTCCCTAACTCTGATTCTGAAGAAGCATGTGATAGGTATTTGTGTAGGTGAGTATGCGTTAGTGCTAGGAAAACAGAGTTAATGTACACTTAATGCCATGTTGTCTTTTCCTCCAAAGGTTGTTGCCGAATTAATAGTGCATATTACACTAGATTGTGTCTTAGAATTGAGGCAATATCCTAATACGTTCCCCCCTTTAGTCCTCCCTAAGATAAAATATCATATAGTACATCTAGTGCAAAGGCTATTAGGCTGGCCTAGAAGTTTATACCATCCTTTACCTCCGTGAGTAACTAAATATTACACTAATCATGTTTTGAAAGAAGAAATATTTAGACAAAGGAGAAAAACAGGAGGAGCAGGTATTTCACATTGGAAAAAAGTATGGTATGTATGAAACTGGCATTTCCACGTCACTTACTTCCAAGTATGGTCTGCGGTTTGTTCTTGTTGTATTTCTCTTGGAATTTCTGGTAAAGAACATTAGAAACAGGTAAAATGAGATTAAATTCCACCTGACTACAAATATGTCCACCCAGTTACAGGATTCTTATCTATATCATTTTTGTTATCTCATGTCAAACGAAGAAGAATTTAAAGCAAAAGATGTTAAATGCATCAAAGAGGAAGATGTTATGATAATGAACAAGATGTAGTGAAAAGAAGGGCCATCTGTATCCCAATGCTCACAGAAGCAATGGCCACAATCACTGAACTGTGGAAAGAGCCAAGATGCCCTTCAACCGGATGGATGGATAAAAAAGATATGGTCCAGATATACAATGGAATATTATGCCTCCATCAGAAAGGATGAATACCCAACTTTTGTATCAACATGGATGGGACTGGAGGAGATTATGCTGAGTGAAATAAGTCAAGCAGAGAGAGTCAATTATCATATGGTTTCACTTACTTATAAAGCATAAGGAATAACATGGAGGACACGGAGATAGAGATGGAGAAAGGAAGATGAAGAAGGGAGATGGAGAAGGGAAGTGAGTCGGGGGAAATCGGAAGGGGAGACAAACCATAAGAGACTGTGGACTCTGAGAAACAAACTGAGGGTTTTGGAGGGGTAGGGGATGGGGGGGTTGTGTAAGCCTGGTGGTGAGTATTAAAGAAGGCATGGAGCGCTGGGTGTGGTGCATAAACAATGAATCTTGAAACACTGAAAAAAAAAATAACATAAAAAAATGTTATGATAATGAGATGTGCAAGTTGTAAGGAAGGTGTTCCTCCAGAACACGCATCAGGAATATCCCAGCTCTGTGAAAAGTGTATGGGAACCAGAAACCTCCTCCTCATGGGTCCAGATCACTGAGAGAGGAGTTCCTATCAGCACTGCCTTTCTCCTACCAGTCACAACACCCTGGGATATTGAAAAATCACCCATAACTATGTGAGCCCACACAAGGTCCGTTTCAATTGGCACAGAGGCTAGAGACCCCCAAGGTTCCCTCTGAAGCATCAAAACGCTCACTCATACATTTTGACCATTATGTTAGAATGGGAAAGAAAGGAAGAGATGCAACAGATGTGTCCATTTCCTCAAGCCCACTCCCAAACTCAGAAACCTTTCCTTTATTCCAGGGACCTCCCAGTGTGGCTCCAAGACAGCAGGACCACTGGGGAACTTGTTAGAAATACAAAGTCTTGGACCCCACCCAGATCCTACTGGATCAGAAAATAGGAGAACGGGGCCCAGAAACCTGGTTTTCGCAGGTCCTCCAGGTGATGCTGCTATCTGCTGATGTTTGAGAATTACCGCTCAAGGCTTCACATACAAACCCTTGAGGTCCACCCTGGTAAACCCAGGTTCTCAACAGAAAGACTAACCCACTTACACCTTATAACACAAATAGGGCCACACTGGAGCTTTCCTTAGTTCCAAAGGTGGACAGTTCAGGAAACAACTTATGCACTCTGAACCTGTGTGTGTGTGTGTGTGTGTGTGTGTGTGTTTTAATCACCATAATGATCACTTTAGAAACAAATACAGACAGTAATAAAAGAATAAAAACCTAAACAGGTAACAGGAAGCAACAAAGCTACGTATGTGGAAGTAAAACAAATGACAGATTACCTTGGTACACGGAGGGACAGCATCTTTACAGCCCTTGTGTACGTTTGCATTACAGTCTGAAAGATAAAAATGAGTAAGACAGCATGGTGCTTTACTGGTCATCATAAAAGTAGCACACAAAAATATTTAGAAAACAGAAGGAAAAATATCTAAGTCACACGTAGCCAACCCCACCCTTGAGTACAACAAGCACATGGTTAATGTTTTCATCTCCTTGGACATATTTTTCCCCTTCTGCTAAGAGTCTTACCAATTATGAAAGCTACGATTATTCACAATAGACACTTCTACATCCGCCTGAGAACTCATGTACTACTATATGCCCTACATGGCCAGGGACTTCTGATATCCGGCTGGTGGCAGCTGCCCACTCCTGCACCAGAGAGAACGCCTTGCAAGATGGAAAGAAAGAGAACCAACTCACAACAATGCTGAAAAAAAGTCCTATCAGGCTCCAGGAGGAATTCCTGCTAACTACAGGTAGCCACATTGAAAGAGACAAGTTTGCTGCTTGCGGTCTTCCTTCACACCACATGTGGCCTCAATTTCACCAAAAGTTTGCCTGCTCCTTTCTGCCCCCCTGGTTCAGAGAAGCAGGCTGTCTTCACTGAAAGCCACCCCTGTGTGTGGGGACTGCTTTCTGCCAGGCTGTTGTCTTCCTGCCCTCCATACCCTGCAGCCTCTACCTTCCCTGCCATGACTCTCTTGTCCCACCCACCCCCACGCATATTCTGTAGAGTGGAGCCTGTGGCTTATCACAATCTTCATTACTAAGGATCCTTTCTCATAGGTAGAAGGTCCCATTTAGTTCCATCCCAGCCACACTGGAAAAGTGCTTATAAGTCACTGAGAAGTGAACCCAACTTCCTTCCACTGTAGGTGGAATACCTTAATGGCCAACAAGCAGAGGTCAGGACTATCCACGTGCTGGTCCTGCTGGCAAATGTGGAAAGCAGACTGCTCTCTCCTCATTGCAGAACAAGCAAATGAAAGGAAAAGGGGAAAAAGTGGATACTACAAGATACCACAAAGTTAGACAAGAAACTCACAGAAAAATTAAGCCACTGATGATTATTAACTCTTGAAATAGAGAAGAAAACCCCAGATATCTTTTCCCTCAGAGACATAAAATAGGACCAAAAGGTCATGAAGGGAGTAGAGGACCTTACATCAAGCCAGCACAATGAGAGGGAGATGGAGCTTTGGGGGAGATTAGTAGAACTTGGACCCAATGGAGAAGAACCAATTTAACCAAAATATCAAAGCAGCACTGGGAAATTAAACTTGAAATGTTCCCTCCTGAATGTAGAGAAAAAGGAGGGTATAATTATAAAGTAGAAGATGTTCTACAAAAAAAGGTAACACAGATCACACTTCTCCAAGGAAGAAATCAGAAAAATGACATCAGAAGCAATAGTCAAAGCTACAACCAACAAAAACTTTTATTGAAGTGAAAAAGAACTACAAAAGGCAACTCAAAAGGTCTCCCTGTTTTCTAGGAATTAAACGACACTAGTCTGTAGACACATTCTGACAATATCTGTGTGACTGAAAAATTTAAAGTTCTCAAGCATCTAAGAAGACCAGGTTACCAACAAAGAAGTAAGGTCAGACAAAACTTTTCTATTGTAATAGTCAATGCCCAAAATTCATGGATCAATGTTGAAAGGATCTTTGGGGGAAAGATTTTGGTCTAGGAATTTATTTAGACAGATGAATCTCTTTTTTGTGTGTGAAAGAAGGAAGCAAAGATATACCTCCTTAGATACACAAGGTTTCAGAAAACATCACTGCAATAGTGCTTTTGAAAAAAAAAGATTTACCTGAAATCCTACTCAAGACTCTTAAGAGCAGAATCAAAATTAAAAGTACAAGAATCAATCAGCTTTATTTTAAAAAAGAAAAAAGAGAAGCAGCAAAACCAGCTAAACAAATAATCATATCTAAAAAAAATTTATAGGCCAAGACAGAGAAGTGAGTACAAATATCAAATCATTCTTGAAAAAGAACACTATTCTTCAAAGATTAAACATACAACATAAAAATAGTAATTTAGTAGTTTAGTATATCAATAGACTATAGGGAAAAAAGGGTAAAAATAAGAGGAATTAAAGAACATTCAAGTATAAGCCTTAAAATTTACCACAAGTAGATAGTACAAGAGCTTATCTTGCGAAGTCCGTGAGAACATAAAAACCAACAACACATGGTATAAATAGCTAAATCAGACATCAAGAAAAAGAGCAAAGAACTATAAAAGATAGTCGACAGCTGTAAAATTAAATGTAAATAAGGAAAAAAAAAGCCTTGTTATAGAATTGTATCTCTCAGTTACAGATTAACTAGAGCTAAATTAAAGACACACACCCCAAACTGAAAACACAGAAAATAAAAAAAAAATAATAAAAACACATAAATAGGGAAAATACAAAGAAAAGGAAAGCAAGAGGAACATTAATTTTAGAGAAGGTAAAAATCAATGTCAACAGCAATGAAAGGCATTAAAAGGGTAATTTTATATTTAAGAAAACTACATCTGGGGCGCCTGGGTGGCTCAGTGGTTTAAAGCCTCTGTCTTCGGCTCAGGTCATGATCCCAGGGTCCTGGGATTGAGCCCCACATCGGGCTTTCTGCTCAGCAGGGAGCCTGCTTCTCCCCCCAAGCCCCTGCTGCCTGCCTCTCTGCCTACTTGTGATCTCTGTCTGTCAAATAAATAAATAAAATTTTAGGAAAACTAAATCTGCAATGAAGCTGTGATTCGTCAACTTCTGTGCACCAAGTACTGTAACATCTAAATATAAGCAGGGAAACCTATTTATAAATAAAAATAATTTTATAGAAATATAGTATGTGTAAAAAAAACAACCCCTAGAAACTCAGATTTTAAATGGGAATACAAACACCGGAATTTTGAATACCCACATTATGTTTTGTTTAATATATCACATTTTTAAAATTAGAAATAGTAACCTTCACAAACAAAAACACACACATAAAATAGGATTTACCAGTAACAGCTGAGTTTATAAATGTCAAAATCTCTTGCCCCGTGTAAAAAAAAACTTAATAACCAAAGTTTAAATCCCCAAGACTCCTCTTCTTAAAGACTATGAATCTTCAACTTTTTTTTTAAAGTTTTTTTTATTTATTTGACAGAGAGAGATCACAAGTAGGCAGAGAGGCAGGCAGAGAGAGAGAGAGGAGGAAGCAGGCTCCCCGCTGAGCAGAGAGCCCGATGCGGGACTCGATCCCAGGACCCTGAGATCATGCCCTGAGCCGAAGGCAGTGGCTTAATCCACTGAGCCACCCAGGCGCCTGAATCTTCAACTTTTTAAAAACTGTGTTAAAGAGGAAACATATCATATTCTCATACTGATGCTAGAATGTAAGACAATAGCCCAAAATGTGGACAGTGTTGGGGTGCCTGGATACCTCAGCTGGTAAAGTGTCTGACTATTGGTTTCTGCTCAGGTCATGATCTCAGGGTCCTGGGATCGAGCCCCAAGTCAGGCTCCTTGGTCAGTGGGGCGCCTGCTTTAGACTCTCTTCCTCTCTCCCTTCCCCTCTCCTAGTTTGCAATCTCTCTTTCCCTCTTTCAAATAAATAAATAAAAGTCATTAAAAAAAACAACATGTGGACAGTGTTGTATGCAAAGAAAGGCCACTTACCACATCATTTGTTGGGAAAAAATTGGGAAAAACTTAAACGACCCTAAGTAAGGAGAAATTAAACACATTTCATATCAAATAAAACATTTGCATAAATGCCTAACTTTTAAAATAATTACCATGGACTCAATTAAAGTATGGATAGCCATCTTCTCTAGTTAGTAAGATTTGGGATAACTTTGAGTTTTTCCTTAAGCCTTGTATCTTTTATGAGTCTGAACGCATTTTAAAAAATAATTTTTTGAAAAATAAATACATCCTCCATATTTTCAGTCATTTCCATTTTCCACTCAAACTTTTATGGCCATCCATTTGACCAACTTTTCTGTGAACCAACATGCTCTGAGCTACACTAGAGTCTACCTTTCAGTGAGCCCACCTCCCTCCCCATGACCCCCGTCCCAGTTTTCTGTCTGTCATTAACTACAGAGGAATGCCCAAGGGCTGGGCTTTGTGTGAGTGGCTGCAGGGGATACAGAAGGATCACAGTATCATTTTAGTCCCTGAAGTCTATTTTAGTAGTTAAAAAACAAGAGGCTGTCCGTAATCCAGTACAGAATGGAATAGGATAAATAGATCATACACGTGGTACACAGAAGTTCTGGACATAGTGGTCAGGAGAGACCTCCCAAGATGAGGTAAGAAATCAAGACAGATGCACAAGAGTTGAGAGAAACGAAGAGGAGGGAGATCATCAGAAGCGAAGGGTCAGAGGCAGGAGGACACACATGGTGGGAGGTAAGGACAACATGCCTGACAAGGCTTCTGGCCATAAACCAAGGCTGAAGAGGGAACTAACTGTGGGATTATTCAGCACAAATGGAGCCAAATGCATCTATCTGCAAAGTGTGGGCTTAGTTCAGGAAACAAGAAGGGAGAGAAGTCCTTAAGCGGATGTGAGTAGATAAAAAAGTAATGTGGTACAAGTACTTATTCAGAATAAAGGTAGTGAAGGAGTGAACGGTATTGGGTATGGGGACAACAGGGAAAGGGACTCAGCATGCCCAAGGAGTGAGCCTGTACCATTCACACAGAAGGAAGCCTTTTGATATGTGGGTTGTGAGATTGGTTTTTGTCCCATTGGTGTGGGAGACCAGAAGTCTCTGGGCGATGATGGCCACAGACAGGGTTGTTCTGAGTCCCTGGTGTGAGCCAAGTACAGGGTTGGTCAGGAGAGGGCTGACCGAGAACATGTTATCTGAATGGACCCTGAAGGAGGTGAGGGAGCAACCAGTACCTGAGGCTGGTCTGAGGGAGAAGCCCAGCAGGCAGAAAGAAGAGCCAGGAAAGGCCTTCTGGTGGTAGTATGCCCGCCACGCTGAGGGAACAGCAAAGATGCCAGAGGGACTGCAGCAGAGGGAGGAAGGGGGAGAGGACAACGGGAAAGATGACGGGGACTTGCACCCATTGTCAGGGCCTTTGCCTTTCTTGGGGGTTGACAGGAAGCCACTGGAGGATCTGGAACACAGGCATCTGTGCCTTTACAAGCTCACTGTGGTTGATATTTTGAGAACAGACGTTTTCAGAAGTGTGCAATTTGTGCTAAAAGTACACGGAAACCAGTGAGAAAGCTACTGAAGTGGTGGCGTTAGACTAGTGCTGGTGGTACCAGCAAGAGGGTGAAAGGAGGCTGGCTTTCGTACATATTGGGAAGATTGAGCCGAGAGGATTGCTGAAGGCCTAGATGTGGGATGTGAGAAAGAGGCATACAGAAAGACCCCAAGATTTTTGCCAAGAGCATCTGACTGGCGCACTAGAGCTGCCATTAATGGAGAGATCAGCCCAAACGTGGGCACAGGAGCGGGAAAGCAGAGCTCCACTTCCGACATGCAACTTCCCAGAAGTTGTTTAGATGCCCCAGTGGAGGCATCAAGTAGGCAGTGACATATACAGGTCTGGGGTTCTGGGGGCCGTCACTTGTGGACAAAAAGCACTGACTCTAGCCATCGGGGGTCACTGCTCGGTAGGTTGTTAAGTCACACATGCAACACTACCCTGAACAACGGCCCTCTCTCCAGGCGCCAAGACAGCACAGTCGCTGGAGCATCTGACTCTCCGTTTTGGCTCAGGTCATAATTTCAGGGTCATTAGGTCAAGCCCTGCATGGAGCTCCATGCTCAGCAGAGAGTCTGCTTAAGACTCTCTCTCCCTCTCCTTCTGTCCCTACCTCTACTGAAATAAATCAGTAAATCTTAAAAAAGGCAAAAAACAATAGCCTTCTTCTCCTATCGCTTACTGTCTGGGGACACAAAATGCAAAGACAGCACACACTGGGCCCAAGAACTTACTGGAACACTGGAATGACTCCTTCCCCAGGAGCGTTTTGTCACAAACCGAACACTGTAGAACCCCAGAGAATGTTCCAGGGACAAACTGATGTCGGCTCAGCTTCTCTTTGTCTTTGGCATCCTTGCTTTTTGTCTTCAGATTCAACAGCAACCGTCAGGTGGAGAGAAATGAGAGAAGACATGTGCTGAGAGCCATGTACTTACAGAAGCCATTCAAAGTCTCTACATTTTCTGTCTGCACGTAAGGACGGCATGCAGAAGAGTACAGTAATGCCAGAATGAATCGTGGCCAGCCTACCACTGTCCTGTACTTCCAACGACTTAGACAATATTCCGTAAGAAGTGTAGAGGTCTTCAAGAACATGTGTACGAAATCTCAGACAGGTGATTTTAAAGGGCAAGTGAAAACTATACTCACTGCCAAAAAATGGAACCAGCTACATTTTAAACACGATGGGCAGAGAACTTTAATTACCTTAGATTTATTTCGAGGGCTTGTCATCCTATTCATAAGGAAGCTGAAAGTTCGGCTCACTTTGTATTTTTCAGACTCAGACTTAGCAGGTATAATGTATTTATCCCATTCTTCTTCCTGAATTCTACAAAAAAGAATCTGTTACCATGGCTTATCAGGACTTAGAGAGGGAGTAAAAAACGACATATATATATACACACGTAGGTGTGTATATACTCTTTTTGCTTAGGTTTTAATGGTTATTCTAAACATAAAGATACAATCTACTAAAAATATAGCTTATAGATGGATAAACAGATGTATGATAAAGCAACTATTTCACAATGTTATCAATTATAAATCTAAGTGGTAGAAATGGGTATTCAGCATATAATTCCCTCAACTTTCTGTATACCTTAAATTTTTCATAATACAATACTAGAGAAATAAAGGAAACCTTAGACTTACAATTTTACCCTGCAAACACTCATCTCCCTATTTACTATGCCAACAGAAACTTCCCAGGGCACAGAGAAGGCAAATAACCAGTAATAGGATACTGCATTTTATTTATTTTGGGAATATAGAGATAGTACTCAGAAGATACACATTTCTTTTGATAATACAGCTTGAGAAGCAGACTGCCTGCCCCTTGGTTCAGTCTCTCCCACTCAACCAGGCTATTTACAATCTGAGACTCCCTAGGCTGTAAAAGAGAGAAGGCTGTTGATAACTTCCCCTCCATAAAAGGCAACCTAAAGATAATGGTATCCAATCTTTGAACACCCTGAAACATTTATTTTCCCCTAAGCCATAAGATCATGCCTTAGGGGAAAAAAAAAAAAGTCCCATCTATTAAAAGTTCTATTTCCTCTGAAACTTTCTGATAGCCTTTTATTTCTAACATTATTACAGACAGAGACGAAAGAAAGAGAGAGAGGGAGAATATATTAAAGATCAACCAAGTATGTAAAACCAGGTAACACTTCTGTGAAACAGTCTGTACCCAAAGTCTCTCCTACCTTCCAAACTTCTCATTCATCCGCATTAGTGGATAACACATTCATCTCTGGGATATATTTCTCAAAAACTATCATATTACTGATAGGCACCAAAATATATGATCACATTTTGTGACAATGAGTCCAGTGACAAATCTTAGGACTTTAGTATATTTCATCTGATTAATGACAGGCTTAGACTTAAAATTATTTCTAAGGCCCCTTCTCACAATTATGTACTTATCTAATACATTATTAAATGAAAACTTCTGGTTATTTATACTAGATATAGATTAAAATATAATTATTTTCATTTGATCATTGAGAGTTCAAACCTATGAATGCATCTAGAAAAGATGATAAATAGCTTCAGAAGTGCCTCTTGGTCATGCAAAGCTAAAGGCACAGGCAGGACAGTGAATGTCCTACTAACTCTAATTCTGCACAGTATGTGAAAGTGGGTTTGCTACTTAGAGAAAACAGCTCAAAAACTTAGAAAGGAAAGAGGGTGGATGGAACTGAAGGTACCCTATGACGACTCCAAGTGACAAAAAGAACTTAAGACTTTTTTATTTCCTTCCTACTTCCACAACCACCTCCTTAGAGAGCTAACTGGCTAATGTACCTATAAATTTCCCTACCTCTTGTTTTTTGAGCATCCTAATTTGCACAGCTCATGACATATTATTCAACAGGCTCACTTTGGGAATGGAGGTGAAAAAAAAATTTGAGGTCTTCGAAAGAATGATGTTCAGAACACCTTTTGTGACCTCACCAAGTGCCTTCTAACGTCTATAATAAGAACAATCTGGTGAGGAGACCTCAGTCACAGAATTAAAGAATACTAAGGTCAATGTAGACTATGAGGTCAAAAAGTCCTCCCCACTACCTACCTCCCAGCAAAAACAAAACACTACTGTCTTAAAGATCTTTTTTTTTTTTTTTTAAGATTTATTTGTTTGAGAGAGAGTGCTAGTGAACATGAGTGGGGAGAAGGGCAAGGGACGACAACCTCAAGCAGACTCCCCACTAAACACAGGAACCAATTGGGGAACTTGATCTCATGACCCTGAGGATCATGACCTGAGCCAAAACCAAGAATCAAAGCCTTAACCTCCTAAGCCACCCAGGTGCCCCTCTACTCTCCTAAATCAAAGAAAATCTGTTTGTCCAACTCTTTTCCCAGTTCCCCATATTACAGAAGACCATATCAAAAACATTTCAGTTTTGCTCTAAAACCTTTCAATGGACCACAATTTTCATATATCCTGTATATTACTACAAAATGACATAAACTCATACCATTTACTCTTTACTTAAATGTTGATAAGACCTGTGACATGAGCAAGTAAACAAAAAAAATACTGAAATACTTAATATTAAGAACTAACAATAGCCACCCCACACGTTAGAAATGTGAACATCAGGGACATGATCCACTGTCACATTATGAAAATGAATAACACACTATAACCTCTGGGCAAATGCTGAAGGCTGGTTAATTCCGTGTTTCAAATATAACAATGCTATACTCACCTATGTAACAATCAGTTACATTAGGTAAGAACTAAGAAGGGAAAAGTCCCCAACTAATTTCCCAACAGATTTTAAAAAGCTTTTCACTTTATAAGAATCTGGAAAAAGAATTTAAACTCTCTTCCAATCCGAGAACAAGATGCCTAAATTCTATGATCAATTTGACAACCAATGAAATCATCCTCAAAGTTTTATAAACCGCATTTCTCAGAGATTCTCATGAATCTCATGAGATTCATATCTTCAATGAAGCTATTTTAAGTACCTTCAGACTAGAGGTCCTTCTCATCTTAACCTTTAAACCTATAATATCTATAGCTTATTTTTTGAAGAAATGAACAGCTAAGTATTAAAAGGAATCCCCAATATCCAAACAGAAAATAGACACAATGGGACTTTTCTGGACATTCAGATGCTCACATTAAAATATACATATATATCAAGTAATAAATTTAACACATTTAAGACAGAGGATATTAATAAAATAAGAGTCATGCCTTATAATCATTAAGAAGTTGGTATACCCTGTAAAAAAAAATTTTTTTTTACTTAAAAAAAGAAGTTGGTACACCCTGAAACTAATATTACAATGTATGTTAACTAACTGGAATTTAAGTAAAAACTTTAAAAAAAAGAATTATATACTTATATTGAAAGTACTAAACTGTATTTGTCAGCTGCTATATAAACTAACATTTTTATAGAATTAAATACTACTCTATTTTGTATTTTAAAAACTTGACAGAGATGAAGTATCTTCTCCTAGAGAAAAGATCCTACAAAGTCTGGAGTGGGTCCCCTTTCACCCGTCTGCATACTTTCCCAGTAACCAAGTGATGAATATAAATATGAGAATTTCAAAGAAGGCAAGGTCCTCAAGTACAATATGACAGAAGCAAAGCATTAATTAGCATTAGGATCTCTGGATCCTACTAGAGTATCCGATAAGGTACTGGGCAGAGACTAAGTGAAATGAAAGATGTACTCTACTAGATACACCAGGGGATGTGACTGAGAAAGTCAGATGCTTTGAGGATGTAGACCAACACAGACTAAGGAAGAGACAAAAACAAGTGACAAAATAAGAAATAAGAAAAGGATACTCCCTACACATCCAAGTTAAAATATTTTATAGATTAATATTTAATCAATTAGAACACTGGCTTTTTCAGTCTTAAGACCCTGTCTTAATGAAGAACAAATATTTTTTATTAAAAAAATCAAAAAAATTTTATATCAGTCCATTCCTTCTCTGATAGTTAAAAAGATGACAGGGAGAAGACTGTTAACCAAAATGATAACAAGGATGATGATCAAATTCCACAACTGAGTAAACTGCCAACATGAGTACTCAGTGCACCCAACGTAAATGCAAAAACACCCAATGGGTCAGTTTTTGCTGCTTTTGCTATCATCACTGTCTCCATCATGGCCATGTCTTCTTCATCATCATCCTATCAGTAAAGGGTATCCTTAGTCTTCCTATTTGTATCATCTGAACATTTCTATTCTGGTCTCAAAAAAATAGGAATGAATAAATGGAGGCTTTTTCTTAGTGATACTTTTTTTTTTTAAGAATTAAGGATTTATTTATTTATTTGTAGAGAAAGAGAGTTGGGGGTGGGGGAGCTGGAGAGAGAGAGAGGAAGAGAATCTTAAGCAGACTCCCTGCTGAGCACGGAGACTGATCCAGGGTTCGACCTCATGACACTGAGATTATGACCTGAGACAAAATCAAGTGAGAGGCTTAACCAACTGAGCCACCTAGGTATCCCTTTTTCTCCCTAAAATTTAAAAAAAAAAAAAAAGTCATATATATATTAAAAAGCCCCCAATTTTAGTATTATTGAGCCCAAATTAAAGCCATTTTCCTTTTTCACACTGTCTCCTCAAGCCAAACATTTATACCATTTCTGACACTGGATTTGCACATAACCCCAGGACTATTTCTCAGTGTGACTTATGAGCAGTTACTCAAGACCAGTAGAACTCAACAATCCTGCCTGCTTGCTGGTCAGCTTCCAAAGCCTGACTCCAGCAACAGTTTTGACTTTCTGGGGAAGAGAGAAGCTGAGGTTTAAAGCTTTCAGACCTATCAACCAGAAAACTGTTAATGCTTAAAATACTTTCTTGGGGCACCTGGGTGGCTCAGTGGGTTAAGCCTCTGCCTTCGACTCGGGTCATGATCCCAGGGTCCTGGGATCAAGCCCCGCATTGGGCTCTCTGCTTGGCAGGGAGCCTGCTTCCCCCCTTCCCCTCTGTCTTCCTCTCTGCCTACGGTGATCTCTCTCTCTGTCAAATAAATAAATAAAATCTTTTAAAAATTTTAAAAATAAAAATAAATAAAGAAAATACTTTCTCTATCACTCACTCTTTCTTTCAAAGTTAACCAACCACTCCAAGTCGTATTCCAAAAGGACATACAGCAGATATTTGCTTTCTTTGTCTGACCAGCCTGGGGCCTGTTCCCATAGCCAGTCTTCTTGTCACGGTAGACAGACCAGGCAAGAACCTAATACCTTTCTAAAGCAGGTGATCCTCACACAGCTGCTCCTATTGGTCCAGGCCATTGGAGGTGTCTGTCTTTGAAAATAGCCCCAAAGAGAACACTGTGTCCGCAGTCCTGAGACCTGCAGCTCTGGGGACTTAAAGTAGCAAGTTTGGAGCAAAGTATTCTGGCAGCCTCATTGCACAGAAATCTCTCATAAACTATGGAACGGATCTCAGAATTCATGTGCAAACATTTCCAAAGACAGCAAGCAGACCCTCAGGAAATCTGGAACAGTTAAAATACCTTTTTTCTCTTGGTGGCTCCGGTAGGCTGTAAGCTCTTTGCTCTACAAGACACAGAACAATAAAATGAAAACTGAGGCAGACAAGCTAGCAGTCATGTGTTAGTCTAAAATGTACACACCCAACCATGTTTTATCATTATTTACACCATCAGTTAGAGTATCGAGGAAATCAGTCATCTTTCGTAAGTAGGGCATTGCTCTGGGTAGCTTTATCACTGTCCCTAGTTTGGAGAGAATGAGGGGTGGGCATCACATGGCGACATTCAATGACTTTATGAATCTGGCATTAGTAGATGGCAGCGAGCAGTTTCAGCATGGAAGAAAATTAGTTCTGTCTTTTTGGATGTTTCTCATCAGAGCTTCATCCCTTACTTGTAATACTAATTCCCTAACATACAGAATCATTACATATGTTGGCTGCCTTTTAGGGAAGCTCAAAAGAAAAGTCTTGAAGGCCAGCATAAGGAAGAGTCCCTTTTAATATGGCTGCAACGCCTTCATAAAATCCTAGCAGTGGCCAGTTCAGAGAGGTGTTTTGTGGTAGGAAAGGGAGGATCACTTTCCCCCTGGACCTGGGGGCAAGGGAGATGGGAGACAGAAGGGAGGAAGCTGAGCACCATCTTGTTTCCAGAACTGAAGCGCTCCTTACAGGGACTGAGCAGAGACACCGATGTAGACAGTGAGAGAGACTGAAGGGGGGAGAGGACACTGTGGAGCACACCATCTACAGAGAGAGGACAATTCCTTTACCACTAAAGTCCAGAAGAGTGAAGAGGCAAAACCAGTTCACAAAGGAAAGTGTATCAAACATACAAGGAAAGCCAATTAACACATATCCCCCGTAATGTGTAAATATCAATGTTCAATCTAACACTATCTTGTATGTAACAAAAAATCTGCTTTGAAGAATCTGAAGGATTTTATTGCCACTATTAAACAGTCCTCAAATTAATTCATAAGCAGAAATCACCATGCTTATTGTGAACATTCGGAGATACCAAGAGATTAAGCCACATGTTCAAGACAATCAAGCTAATAAACTAACGGAACCAGCCTCAGGCAACTGCACAAAGTCTAATAGGGTTCCACCTAACAGCGCACAGTGATTTTCAGAAGTACATTCACTTCACTCCTCAAATTCTTAAAAGTAAAACACTTCGGTCCTTCTTGGTGAGGTTATAATGATGGAGAATGTTCTTGTCTATCTAAACACACAATGTACCAGAGGGAATTACAGGACAGGATTTTGTTTTGCATATACAAGCATTAAATGATGTTGCCACATCATTGTACCCTTGGCCTCCCCCCAAAACCATGAGAAATAATAATAAGTAACCTCTTAGAAGTGACAAAGATGAGAAAACAACACAAATAAGAATAAAGAAGGCCAAAGCACTCTTCTATCTTGTATATCTGTATTACAGCTCATGTATAGGAGCTTCCAACTGGGGTGAAAGGAGACTTGAATTCTGTTCAAATAGAGAAAATTTTTAGGACTATTCCAAACACATCAAGAAAGAATTTAAGGTCATGTAAATGTCACTTTATCTTTGATTAATCTAAATGAACTAAAAAATGAACCATCACATCTTTGAACTAGCCAGGCTTTCACTCCTATGCTTTGATCACACACACACAGAGTTAAAATTATTCCCTCTTCTCAAAAAGCTAATTTATTCCTCATATACCTATGGTTTACCCATTGAATCTTTGTACATTTATTATGTAGCTTCAACCTTCAATGCCTTATTTGTGATTCTTACCTTCTGGAGATGAAATTTCATTGAAATAGCCCTATTTTTTAAATAACATGGTCTCAATGTAAGATTTTATTAACAGAAAAGTCAAAACATTTGATTTTTTAAAAATTCTAACTCAATTTTTAATTCTAACTCAAATGCAAATATTTAAGGATTGTATGTAAGGCAGCCACCCTTCCTTATTCATTAAAGAATTTATAAATCAGGGTTCTTTTCCCTTATAAACAATTGATTTCCTCTCAGTCATCTGGTCAACAACTTCAAACTTCTGAACTGACTTTAAAAACTAGTCACGCTACAGATATAATGTCAAGGCTGCCATTTTGCCTACTACAAAAACTTAGAAGCATTTTTTAAATGGTTAAGGTATGAAGTTGGTTCCCCATCTAGGACCATCCGTGAAAAGATGCCAAGGTGCCACTGAAGGAATCCCAACCTAAATCAAGGTTAAGGAGACCTGGAAATCCCAGAAAGACTCATGAAATTACACACACACAAATACACACACACACATATGGTATTTTTTCTTCTTATATATATAGAGATATATCTATAGGAGATAGATATATCTCTATATATATATATAAAATATATCTTCTTATATATATATCTTCTTCTTATATATATTTATCTATAGGAGATAGATTTTCTTCTTTTATATATATATATCTATAGGAGATAGATATAGCTATATCCTATCTATCTCCTATAGATATAGCTATAGCTATCTCTATATCTATATAAGATTTGCTAATCCTTAGCAAAAAGGATTTTGCTAAGAAGTCACAGCTTTGGGTCTGAATGGTAGCCTACGAAGTGACAGCTATATCTATAGGAGATAGATAGGATATAGCTATATCTATCTCCTATAGATATATATATATAAGAAGAAAAAACAGGGCAAGTTTAATCCATCTTCTTCCTGTCCTCTCAAGGTTGTTGTATCTTTTCTTTCTCTTAGTCCTTTTCTCCATCTCCACATTTTGAAATTTTAAACTGATGTTTATTACCAGTCTTGCTTTCTTTTTCCAGTAAGGATTTCCTTTTCCAGTAAGGATTCCCAGAAAGAAAAGGGGGAAAAAAAACCCTCAAAACAAAATCTGGCACCGGTTTTGCACTCTATGTGTCTTGTCTAGTATATTCATTCAACAAGTAATTTTTGAACATCTCCCATCTGTAAGTCATTGTTTTAGAATGGCAGTTCCAACCATAAAGATTCTGTTTTCAGTATTGCTTCAAATGGCATAAAAATGTCAACAACAACAATGAAATGAAGAATAAGTAAAAAGGAAGAGAAAGAAACTAGTGAAATAAATTC
The DNA here is from genome assembly GCF_020171115.1 of Neogale vison. Lineage (NCBI taxonomy): Eukaryota > Metazoa > Chordata > Mammalia > Carnivora > Mustelidae > Neogale > Neogale vison. Next base: position 216,764,241 of record NC_058091.1, read on the forward strand.
TATTTCAAATATTCTACATTAGGAAACTACGAATACTTGGATACATCTGGCTTTTTGGGTTTTTTAAGACTCTTAAGGATAATAGACAAATGAAGCATTAATATATTAATAAATATTTTATTATAATACTTTATATTACATATGGATATGAATACTAGCAAATATGCTTTTAAATATAATTACTGCAAAATATATTATGTTCAGAAATACCCTTTGTTTCAAAATAAAGTAAAAAATGGGAATTATGGCTGAAAGTAGCTAGAAAGGCAGCTCCAAGTTGCCCATAATTACCTGTTTATTAATCTGAATTCAGTTTTGAAAATCTGTCAAGCTGTACGCTTATGATGTGCACCCCTTTCTAAAGGTGGATCAATTAAACTTCTATTGTATCAAAGTTTTAGTTCTGTTTACATTGCCCCAAAGAATGCTGAGATACATTAACTCATGTTTCAACTCTTTTTTTTAAAAAATTTATTGAGATTTTCTTTTTCTTTTACTGCAACTCTCTCAAGTCCCTTGCTAAATACAGAAAGGGAACAAATATATTTTGCTATGCTTTGTCTTTTAGTTAGACTTCAGCAATTTACACATAGGGCAAAGTAATTTTTTAGGATTTCCTGAAAATCCTCTAATGCTCTCATAATAATATACCTAGAATAAATTCTCATTTACACTGTCCTTCCATTGCCCTTTGTACATACCAGAGAGGTGTGTACACATGTGCATTTTCATCAAATTGAAATCTTTAACTTGACAAATATCCAGTGAGAAAAGGATTTTGCTAAGACTAGAAAAATCAATTATGAAAATGGAATTGAAAATTCTTGCCTGCTACTTTTGTTTATTTTATATATTTTGCTAACTGAAAATCTGCCCTGGAACAGAATGTTCCCAAGGCCCAATGGTAAAGAATGCTTACCTTCACTAGAACTGCATACTGTAAAATCACGTACCAACCGAGTTTTTCCTAAAGAAATTTTGGGTGATGAGCAGGAGTAAGAACGTGAGCGGACTCCAGAAAGCAAGGATTCCTAAAAGAAATCATACCAAAGTTTTTGTTCTTTTTTTAATTCTACAGAGGACTTGAAAGTAGATGTTCACAAGAGATGTTCTTAAAAGAGCATCTCTGTTAAAAGAGTCACTGTAAATCTTTCTGATATAAGCTCATTTTTTGTTGTTTTTTTTTTTGCCTATCACAACTTTTAAAATTTTACAGTCTTTTCAATGCATTATAAACTTGAGCTTCCCACCCATATATACTTTAAAATGCAATTATGACATTCTAATTAAGTTGGTTGAAAGTAAAAAATTATGTCAAACGATTTTTTTCCTCTGCATAATCAATGAGTCACTGTTTTCCCCCCTCTGTTATTTGAAACATTTTTTCTATTTTACACTGCAGTATCTGAGCAAAATTCCATATTAATTGGTATCTTTTTATTTCATAATTATTAGAAGTTAGAGGAACGGCCACTCACAAAAGTTTTTTTAACTTCCAGACAACTACTTAATTTATGTTAGCTGCAGCCTCTGAGGAAGGATGCATCAAGTCTGTGCCCATCTTTCAAAAAGCTTTCCATTTAGCACTTCCTGAGATGGTATCTGGATTTCACCGATTTATGTATCTTTGATTTTCTTTTAAGTGACCTACTATTTTTGCTAGTATTCACAATTAGATATTATTTCTATTATTGTATTTGCAACATATGTGACAATGTAAGATGGCAAGATAATTAAAATATGGTTATCTTACATGTTCTGGAAATTTTAAATGAATAGGCAACAGAACACCAATAAAGCTATTTATGGTACCTGACGCTCATCCAATAGGGACCGAGTGGTTTATAAGGTATCACTTAGAAATAAAATAAAGTAATGCAAAACTTGTTACTAAAATTAAGCCATTAGCAACTATCCTTCACAAGCACTGGTAGCTTCTATTCTCCCTAAGTGAAAACATACTGTTCGCCTAAGTCCACTGGTTTAGTTAACAGGCCTGGAGGAAAGCTGAAATGGAAGCCTGCCGTTGTTGCAAAGAGCCCTGGGCCTTGGCTCCTGAATGCCTTATTGGGGAGGACCCACTGGTTCTAGACAGACAGCTGGAGGTGTCCTATACCCTTACCACTGACTAGCCACAGAGGGCCAGAGCCTAATGTCACCCTCTGCATTTAAGTCTTATCTAATAATTATTTCTCATAATCATGGAACTTTGAAAATTAGCCAGAACTCTTTGGCAAAAAATTACACATGGCAATTACAGAGGCAAGGCAAGATATATTTTATAAGACAGAGTCTTCCTGAAAGTGAACAGCAGGAATTGATCCATGAAGATTGAATTACTTTTCCTTCCAAGTAATGAGAACCGTTTCAGAATTCCATTCAAAATGCAAACAAGTATCTACATTAACAACCATACCCATTTCTTATCATCCAGAAATATTACACGACATTCAGGTTCAAAAGATCAAGACTGCTCTCCAGGCCTCAGAGCTGAGGGGAAGGATTCGGGCACTGCAGTCAGAAGGCCTTGATCGAGTACTAAATCTACCACCAAGCAGGGCCAACATGGACAAAACAGCTCATGTCTCCAAAACCTCATTTTCTCAAAAATTAAAAGTAATATTTACATCCCAGCTAGCTAAGAGAAAATTAGGTATTTCATACATGCATAGCTCATGTTTTGTATACTGCAGAGTACACTACAAAAATAAAGCATTATCCTAACCATTGATATAAACAGTAAGAGAAGTTTTGGGCACAGTACACATTGTTTAACAGTAGCAAACTCAATTTAAAAAGAAAACAAATGGACAATAGAAATCGAAAAGGAAGAAAAAACATGTGTAAACACAAAAAGGCTTCATCTGCAAGGTTGGGAGAGTTCATTATTTAAAAAACAAAAATTAATAAAAATAAATTCAGACAGCCAGGGGTGCCTGGTGGCTCAGTTGGTTAGGAATCTTTTCTCAGGTCATGATCCCGAGGTCCTGGGATGGAACCCAGCATCGAGCTCCCTGCTCAGTGGAGAGTCTGCTTCTCCCTCTCCTGACACCCCTCCCCCTTCTTGTGCTCTCTCTTGCTGTCTCTTTCAAATAAATAAATAAAACCTTAAAAAAATAAATAAATTCAGATGGTCAAAAAATTAAAAAATTTAAAAAATAAATAAATAAAAAACAACCATTAACAAAGCTCCAATGTGAAAATGTGTATGAGAGAAAAGTCATCTCCTATGGAAAAAACTGACAGAGTTTATGGAGTTCCACATTAATTAGAGCAGCCAGAAATGCTCAACAATATTACCTTCAACTGTAATATTATCTGCCTCATCATCTGAGCCAAGCAAAAATGTATGTGAGCAAACAAGTTTTCTTCCTTTGCTTAAGGGATGCTGGCAGAGATCATTATATAAAACAGTAAAATTTTCCAATATGTGAAAGATTATATGTACCGATGGTGAATTAATGAAACATAAACCAGGCATTTTCAGGACTATACAAATTCAACAGAGGGGGAGAGATTAAAAAGACAGGCTCCACCAGACAGCTCATGAGTCTTAAAAAAAAAAAAACAAAAAAACAAAAAACAAAGTTCACATCCGTGAATGAATAATATAATTTGCCCTTTGGATAGAGGCAGACTGCTTTAGATAACACAGCTTCCAAGCTTACAGTTAAACCAAATTAATGCCAGGAAGAATACCTTCAACGGCAGGTTACTTGATAAAGAAAGCGACTCTGTCCTGGAGATACTGAAATCTGGTTCCGTGGTGGTCTCAAAAGAGTCCAGCTCATCCCCACTAGGAATTCCAGTTCTGGAGGAGCTCTGAGACACTGGAGTGTAGCAAATGCGTGCTGGCTCAGAGCGCCCTTCCCCTTCACTGTCGGCGTCCAGGGCATCGAGGCTAGAACTAAAGCGTGGAGGAAGTCAGTAAAGAATCCGGAAGCCAACAGACTGACCGACAGACTCGCCAGTTTCTATTTCTCTCCAATCATATTCTCTCCTTGGCAGAAGGGGCAACAGATACTCAATTAAAACATTTCAAACAGGGGCGCCTGGGTGGCTCCGTGGGTTAAGCCGCTGCCTTTGGCTCAGGTCACGATCTCAGGGTCCTGGGATCGAGTCCCGCATGGGGCTCTCTGCTCAGCAGGGAGCCTGCTTCTCTCTCTCTCTCTCTCTCTCTCTCTGCCTGCCTCTCCATCTACTTGTGATCGTGATCTCTCTATCAAATAAATAAATAAATAAACAAATAAAGTCTTTAAAAAAAAAAATTTCCTAGCAAAATTTCTACCTAAGAGGTGTTCTGTTTTTTCCCTCTCCTCCTCCAATCTCCTCTTTTTTAAATAAAAGGTTATGTTTCCCCAAACGAATATTTCTACCATAGCTAAAGCCATGGCGAGTATACTAAGAAACAAAACCTGGTCCAAGTTAGTACTATCCTATTTGTTTTGTAAATGTAATTATTATAGGCCCTACATAGTTATCCTTCAAATATTAAAACTGCACAAGAAATAGAACCCCAGCGTTGTTCGGGAGGCCTCTGCGGGATGGCACATGAAACCATGCGGGGGGCGGGAGGGCGGGTTACTGGATAGCTTGGGCACTGAGACACGTTCAAGGACAGACTACTAGGGTCTCACCGCGGAGTTGATGGCAAGACCCGCATCGACGGGAGTCAATGGGGCTCTCAAACGTGTCCTGTTAGAGGATAAAGGATAACTTTTTAAAGACGTTAGGTGAGCAATCCGCCTCAGAAACAGGTAGTGCTTCTGCTCAACAACCGCTTTTCTTTGCTAATTTAACTTTAATAACCAGGAAATCAAAAGGAAAGAATGTGACCCTCCACATTCCTGGCTCATTCCGTAACATGTACATTTTAAACCGCTCCAACTCTGAGGCCAGGAGCGTCCACAGGCATGTGAATGCTGGATGCATTTTTAAGTGTATTTTTCTTTCATTGCTGCAGTTCTGGAGTCAAAATTTTAATAACACCACAATGAGACTGTCTTGATTATGAAATATGAAGCAGAAAGTGAAACTGTACTCCACTGTGTACATCAACTGTGGCTATTTTTCTTGAAAATCCATAAGCTATTTAGTGCCCACCGAATATCCATGTGATAAATTATGACACTTGTCAAAGAGACTATACTACACATGTCTCTAACCCCAACACTTGGGTTACTCTCGAATCCTGAACATCGCATGGGTCCCCTGGGGCACCAGCAAACCCAGAAGTAAAGGCCACAGCTGGCATCACTGAGGATTTCCAAAGTGGGGTCCTTCTCCTTTCAGAACTCTTTGAGGGACTTCCCCTCAGTATTGAGCAGAGGACAAACTAGAGGTGGACTTCACCCTTTAATTCAACACACAAATGTTGAAGTCCATAAACGTATTTCTCATGAAAAACCAAAGCTTAGTGTGAAGAAACGCCTTCTGGCAAATGCTGGTGCTCTGAATGTTACAGCAATGTAATTAGAGACATACTAAGTTGCTATGTAGTTTCCTGAATTCAGTGATCGTCTGAGAGCAGAGAGAGTCCTTAAGAGTCGGGGGAGGGGGTGTTAAAGGTCTGGTGATGCCTTGCACCTCTGTTTTTTTCTTTCAACTTGGGATCTTGTGATGTGTCTTTCAACTTTATTAATACAAATAAACATTAGTTCAAATGGCTGGCCGCCAGCCATCATATTCTAACTTAAAAGAAGTCTTTCCAATTATATACAGTATTTCTCCATCACTATGAGTCCATGCTAGAAGTATAAGGGATTATTTATTTGGCACGCTATACATTAAAACACTTTTTAAGGGGCGCCTGGATGGCTCAGTGGGTTAAAGCCTCTGCCTTCGGCTCAGGTCATGATCCCAGGGTCCTGGGATCGGGCTCCGAATCAGGCTCTCTGCTCAGTGGGGAGCCTGTTTCCCTCTCTCTCTCTGCCTGCCTCTCTGCCTACTTGTGATCTCTGTCTGTCAAATAAATAAATAAAATCTTAAGAAAATAAAATAAAATAGTGTAGAATTCAGAATTCATCCTACATGGTATTTCATAAAACATTATTTAAATTTTTTTGTGTATTTATGTGGCAGGGTTGGTAAGACAAGATAGGTTTTCAAAATAGACGTTTTAGAGTGAAACAGACTCTTCCAACACCTCATATTCTTCTTGTTGCTGTGCAGTTTAAAATAAATGTTGCATTGCTCATATTCTCCTTGCAGCCTCTCAAAACAGCAAAGTGTCCATGACATATGGTTATATATTGTGCATCTTTTGCTTTCACCAAAGTGTTTAAAACCTTAGAAAATTTAGGTTTTAGGTCTCCGTGTTAACCTCAGTTTTTATTGTGTGCCCCCAGATTTCTCTTTCAGGACAAGTTCTCAGCCTCTTCCCTTTTCAATGAGCTAGGTACATTTCACTTTGAGCTCCTTATCAATTGTGTTACACGCTCCCAGCCTGATACCCACTGAAGGAAGAGTCCCACTGCCATCCCAGGGCCAAAATGGTGCTATCTTGGTGATCACAAGTCCCTTTGTCCTCACTCCTACATTTTTCAGAGGAGACAGAACATCTTTATTAGATAATGCTCAATTATTTTCCAAAGTTATTACCTAATTTTCACTGCCTCAACCATATATAGGTGTTTCCATTGTATACATTTGCACCAAAACATGGTAACTTTAAAATATTTGCCTACCTAGTAAGGGTAGAATGTTTTCTCATCATGGTTTTCCTCAATTATGTTTTTGTCAGTTTTCCTAAATGTCTTACTTTCAAGTCAAGGAATGTAGGAATCTAAAAGGGGGCAATATTTTGATGTAGAGATCAAAGCAGTGGGGACAATAAGATGTAATAAAATACAATTTCCCAAGTCCATCTACAAGGTCCTTTGATCTTCTACACTTCTCCTCTACAAAAGAGAACCTTACCTTCTTTTCTTCAGATGACTTTGTTCCTTTTCATATCCACGATGACCAAAGGAAAGATTATACTTGGAAGCATATGAACTAGATGGTGATGGGGAATGCTGAGCTTCAGTATTTGAGGTCACTTCCTTGTTCTCATTTAGTGGGCATTTTCCATGGCTGTTTTCAGCATCAAGGATATGCTTGCAGTTCCGAGGCCCCAAAGTAGAACCCATGGATTCAGGGCACACGTCTGTCATGATTCCTTCTATATTAACATAGTTAATATCCAAATCACCAACCTGGTAGTTGAAAGAAAAATGGTTGCTGAGCAAAAGCAGGGAAGACTGGCTGAACTGGGAATAAAATTTTCCCAACTGAACAACCTTCCACCTTATTTACCCTGTTTTTTTGTTCTCATTTTGTTTTATGTGAGCAGAGAATTCTTTCATGATGTTTTTTTCACTTGGCTGCTAGCCCATCATTCACAAAAGGAAGACCAACTGAGTGTTTTATGAAGTTGTTCTTTACTATGAAACCAAAAACGGACTATGCTTTTTAAGATTTTGTGAGCCACTGAGTCCAAAAGAGGATATATTCTAAATACCTGAGCAAAAACTAAAGAATAGGCAGGTCTATTCAGAAAGTAGTTTATAGGAATCCAGATGACCAAGGTAGTGGTGGTCACATCAATCCAACTCTCAAAAAAACAAAAAAACAATAACAGGACAAAACAAACTACAAACTAAAATAAGAATAAAACTACCTAAGACGCATGGACTTAACTAGAAGACACAACATGCCCCAAACTTCAAATTATCTGTAAATAATAAAATTAGCACCAAATCTCAGCAAGCAACCTGTTATACTGCTGCCATAAGCCTATGGACAGAATCAAAGTGGTCTGGAAACTTCCGCATGGCAGAGAAAACAGGGAGCTAATGGAGGGTCTGGGACCAACCTAAAATCATCACTAGAAAGAGAAAGCGCAGCCTACACCTGTGAAAAGCACTCCTTGATTTAATGAAGGGACTATAATTTTAGAGTTCCGTGCCAGGTTGAGGCAGAAGAAGGAAATCAGACAAGATTCTTCTCAGATACCGGTAGCAATTATTTTAAATATGCAGCATTTGGACTCCTTTTACCAACCTTGCTATTCAAATGGACATAGAAACAGTAAAAGAAATCCTATAACTATACGATACAGTCAGAGTGAACGTTGTGATTTGTATCCATACTTGTAGTTTTATTTCTGTTTTCATGGCACAAATTCAGCAATCCCCTGCTATATTTCAGTTTATCAATTAGGCTGTTTGAGCTCCCTTGAAATGCATGCTTCATGTTCTTAAAGCGATACTTATCTCAAGATATTCCGAAACAGAAACTATATTCTAACCTCATCTTTGGTTTGGGAAGTTTCAACATAACTTAGAGCATAGTTGTCCTCCATGTAATGCTGAAGCATATACAATTTTAGCTATTTGAGGTAAGTGAAATATTTGCAGTATTCACTGAGGCTCAGAGCAAAGAGATAAGGACTCCAGAAGTAGTTCACTTAAACGCTGAGAAAATACACGGGGCGCCCGGGTGGTTCAGTGGGTTAAAGCCTCTGCCTTCTGCTCTGGTCATGATCTCAGGGTCCTGGGATCAAGCCCTGCTTTGGGCTCTCTGCTCTTCAGGGAGCCTGCTTCCCTTCCTCTCCCTCTGCCTGCCTCTCTGCCTACTTGTGATCTCTGTCTGCCAAATAAATAATAAAATCTTTAAAAACAAAACAAAACAAAACACTGAGAAAATACAGCAACCATTAGAATCAGAATGTGGCTAGAGCACACCAATCCCAACTGCCCTATACTGCCAAAGAATGTCTCCCAAATATTCCCTATTTGTCCTAACCTCTGTTTCATCCTATATTTTTATACATAGGGCTGATGTTCAGCTGCTTTATGCCAAAAAAAAAACTACACTAGTTATTTACAGCTGCTGTCCACTCTGATTGGCCCCTCTGTCATTCTAAGTATCAGCACAATCTATACCTTTTATACTATGCATTTGTTGTAACACTGTTTGGAACAGAAAAAGGAAAAACAAGATATTTGACTCAAGGGGTGACATTAAGATCTTTGAGACAGACAAGTTCATATCACAGAAAACATCTCTAACAGGGTACAATATATGCATACTAACAACAACAAAAAGGGTAAATTTCTTTACTACTCAGTAAGCATATATATGGTGCATTTATATGGGGTTTAGGTTTGGAAGTCTGTGGATAAGGCAAAAATTACGTTTTGTCAAAATTACCCTTGAAAATCCCAAAAATCATCCATAAAATTGTGTGTACAGAAATCGTCAAACCTAAAACTATGTTTTAATTTTTATAAATATTAAAGTTTGAGAATCACTGAGCTAGGGAAATTAAGGGATAAATCTGTAAATCGATGCACAGGCAAACCACAGAACTCTGTGAGATCTAACAAATGTCAGAGACTGGTGCGGGGGTGGGGGGCATTCTAAAAGACAGCAACTTCCCTGTAGTATAACAATAGTCTCTTTTAATATTAAAGCTCTATAACCTTAGTATATGTTAATGGATGTATTAGAAGGATTAAATAAGTAATACACACTGGCTTTTGTTAATGCTGTTGTTGTTTTTTTGAAAAGCCCAGTTGTCACTTCCTATTCTGGCTCCATGCAAGAGCTTTCACACTCTTCTTGTTTGACACTGACCCCTACAGAGGGCAGAGGGAGAGGGGGAGACAGACTTTTGGTGGGGTAATGTGTGCTGTGCAGAAAAGGAAAACCTAAGTTAAGTGCTCCTATGATGATCACAAGGGCCACTCTTGGGCTGAAATCATTAGAGCAACGCAACAATGCTAAATATATTTCTCATATACTCAGGTTTTGGAAAGAGAGTAAAATCCCTCTGGTAACATCAGTCAATCCTTACCTGATCTATCACCATACAATTAGCGTAAACTTCATCGCCACCATTCAGCACCTCAGAGAGCCGGCCTGCCCCAAAGAATGTTGGGGGATGCTTGGATTTTTTGAAGACATCAGAAGAGTGATCTAGAGGAAAAAAATGACAAGGGGACAAAAAAAAGTGGATGGGATTTATTTTAAAGTCAAACTTTACCTTTTTTTTTTTTTTTTTTTTTTTAGATTTTATTTATTGATTAGAGAGAGAGAGACAGAGAAAGAGAAAGAACAAGCAGAGGGAGAAGCAAACTCGCTGCTGAGCAGGGAGGGAACCTGATGTGGGGCACATCCCAGAACCCTGGGATCATGTCCTGAGCCAAAGGCAGATGCTTAACCAACTGAGCCACCCAGGTGCCCCAAGATCATTAGATTTCTGCTTTCAATTTCTAATAAGTTAAACTAAAATTCACTTCACTTTATCAATAACTTGGAAGCATTCATGATTGTCTTAGAAGCCTCAGGGCCACTGCAGTGTTCAGGCTCCATACCCTCTATTAATGGACCGAAGACAGTACACCGTCTAAGAGTTCTGAATGAATATGCATACTCTTAGAGAACTGCTTCTTTTTTCTTTTAAATTATCAAAATGGTTTTGCTTGCGTTCATGTTCTCGGCTTTGTTACAAATAGACGACGTAGCTCAAAGTTGAGTCCCAAAGAGTTGTGGAACTACTGGACTTGTAGGGAACAGAAAGTTGAAGGCAACAAAACACAGTGGAGCCAGAATGCCTTATTCCAGTGATTCTGGCCCAATATTCTTGACAGAGTTTACTCATCTATAAAAGCAGATTTTCATCATGCTTTCCCTGTCATGGAATATGAGGGTTAAATGAGCTCAAACAGGGGCGCCTGGGTGGCTCAGTGGGTTAAAGCCTCTGCCTTCGGCTCAGGTCATGATCCCAGGGTCCTGGGATCGAGCCCCACATTGGGCTCTCTGCTCAGCGGGGAGCCTGCTTCCTCCTCTCTTTCTCTGCCTGCCTCTCTGCCTACTTGTGATGTCTGTCAAATAAATAAATAAAATCTTTAAAAAAAAAAAAATGAGCTCAAACATCCAAAGCACTAAAAACATGCCTAGGATTTAGCAAGAGCTCAGTAAATATTAACTATCACTATTACTACATTTTGTTATTAGCAGTTATTTCAAGCATGTTCAATATGAGGCCACTGATAGTAACCGAAACCATATCAGTGTCTGTGAATGACTTTAATGGGGGGATTCAAAGTTGTACTTGTAGCAAATGTCATCCTCCCCGACATTCCGGCAGGTGTTCTCAAGGACACAAAAGGAATAGTGTTGCCTCTGTTCTATCAGAAATGGCCCTAATCTCACCACCCATCCTGTGTCATAGCATAAAAGCCAGGTAAGTCCATGGGAGTGAATCAGAAAATGAAAAAAGATTAGTAACTGTTGTGTTGATGTACTTCTGCTGGAAGATGGTAAAAAGTTACAAAAATATATCAACTGTATGAACCAAATGGCATTAGCTTCAGATTCGGTATCTTAACCTACCTGTTAACCACAGAACACCAAAATGAGATTTCATCAAGCTTCTCAAGTAAATATACAGTGGAAATGGAAACTATTTTCTTATATCCATAATGTCTTCTTTTATCAATTTATATAGCTAGCACTATGACATACAAAGTCCACAAATACTTCACAAGTACGACCTTTATGATCAATTACTATACATTTTGATTGTAATTACACAAAGTAAAAGCACATTCCGAAGATTATAAATCAAGAATGTGATAAAGCACTTTCAATGTGTACTGAAGAAAATACGTGCTTAAATGTCATTTTATAGAATGTTTAAAAAAGTCATGGATAACTCAGCATGTCCCTCTGAAGCATAATTAATCCAGTTTAACTGCTCTACAATTTTTTTTTAAGATTTTATTTATTTGAGAGAGAGTGAAAGCAAAAGAGAGAGAGAAAGAGAATGCAGACAAATAGGGGGAAAGGAGAGAGGGAGAAGCAGGTTCCTGGCTGAGCAAGGAGCCTGATGTGGGACTCGATCCCAGGGCACTGAGATCATGACCTAAGCGGAAGGCAGATGCTTAATTGACTGAGTCACCCAGATGCCCAAACTGCTCTAAGATGTTTTAAGTTTACACACTGTGACACACCGGGCATTTCTGCCATTATAATTGGTAACTTCGGCCAAATTGTTTTTATTAATTTGTTTTCTGTGTAATTTGATCAGCGTTTCAGAAAACATGTAATTTCTTAACAAAGATGGGTCCCTAATCCCTTATCTCCAATTCTGAAATCTAGAAAGCTCTGAAAATCAAAACTTTTCTTCATAAATTTGGCTCCCAAATATATTTGGTGCAAAATCTGACCTGAACCACAAAAGGCCATAGCTAGTTTTTATTAACCTAAGCTGGTGTGAGTATTCATACATTTTGCTGTAGAAATCTTACCACACTGGATGATGGCATTGCCAGTCATATCATATGTACTATAAGCACTACGCCAAAAAAGATCTGAAAACTCTAAATTCCAAAACAAATCTAGTCCCAATAGTTTCAAACAAGAGGCTGGATCTCTGTTATTTCAGAGGATATTAGACCAATATTTCACAAGATTTTATCATTCCTCTGCCAAATTCACCATTTTGCCAAATCTACTTACTACCTGTGCTATATTTTCTCTTGTGCTTGTTTTTAGATTGACCCACCCTTTTTTCTTTAAATAAAATGAATTTTAAAAGAAATACTTTATCCTCACTATAAACCGAAAGACAATATTCCCTGCCAAAACTGGAAGAGAACTATATAGAACAAACCAACAAAACTACCTTCTGACTAAACATAGTTGCCAGTCAAAGCTGAGGGCCTACAAGGGCTGCTTGCTCATTGTCATGAAGGGAGATCTGGAAAGACTGGAGAGATGTTAAAGATGCAGGGGTGTGAAAAGAACTTCCTCCTTCAATCAGCAGAAAGACCAAATAGAAAAAGAAAAGGAAATACCTGCCTTACTGTGCGATTCAGTGTCAACTAGTTTTAGGTCGGGATACCAGCTTCCAGATCAACAGCACCCAGTAAAGTCTACTCTACACTTTGGGAAAACGGCCTAGATCTTGTCATCAACCTGTCACTTAGGGAATGACTCCACTGAGACAATGGATCTTGTTGGCAGGGGGAGTATTACTGTACAAAAGCTCAAGGCAGTAGTGACAATGGAAAAATCTGTGTCTTCTCTCTAGATTTCTCACCCATAATCTGCCCCGTAGATTTTCTGGCTCACTCAGAGCAACAGTTTATAAGATTGGTCCAAACAGTCCTTTTCATAGAACTCTAGAGCATCCATAGCCTCCTCTTGCCAAATGACACCAAAGGGTAATCAGATGTGCAAATGAACACAGATGGACAAACCAGAAGATGACAGACTTTTTTTTTTTAAGATTCTATTTATTTATTTCACAGACAGGGATTATAAGCAGGCAGAGAGGCAGGCATAGAGAGAGAGAGAGAGAGAGAGAGAGGAGGAAGGAGACTCCCTGCTGGGCAGACAGCCCGATGATGCGATGTGGGCTCGATCCCAGGACCCTGGGATCATGACCTGAGCCAAAGGTAGAGGCTTTAACCCACTGAGCCACTCAGGTGCCCCAAATTATGCTGTTTTTAAAGCATTTATTCTTAGCAAAAAGTTAACTTTATTTTTTAAAAAAGTTAACTTTAGGGGCGCCTGGGTGGCTCAGTGGGTTAAAGTCTCTGCCTTTGGTTCGGGTCATGATCCCAGGGTCCTGGGATTGAGCCCCACATTGCATCGGGCTCTCTGCTCAGCAGGGAGCCTGCTTCCTCCTCTCTCTCTCTGCCTGCCTCTCTGCCTACTTGTGATCTCTGTCTGTCAAATAAATAAACAAAATCTTTAAAAGAAGTTTTAAAAAGTTAACTTTACAAGTCTGTTGATAACATTTATTTTTAATATGTGGCAGACCATATTTCAAAGGCAGTATAAGAGGAACCAAAACTCATCTGCATCCAAATGGCTGAAAATTTTACATCAGTAAAGAACAATGCACTGCAGTCTATATGAGCAAGAGCTCTGGGCTGCTTGAACTCCAAGACCTACTCTACCATCTATTTGCTGTGTGACCTTGGGCAAGTTACTCAACCTCTCTACACCTCCACTTCCTGATCCATAAAATAGGGATGAGAACATATCCCATAGGACTATCACAAGGATTAAGTGATTTAATATTTTGAGTGGACATCATGTAACAAAAAGTAAGCCCTATAACACGCTTGCTGTTATACTAGTAAATGAGGTTGTCTAGTTTTGATAGTTTACCATATTTTTGCTTCTTTTATCAAATGACTTCTACCCTGGTTGGAACTTCACATATTTCAAACTAACCCTAGGAAAGTGGAATGCATAAAACATTCCATGTGCTACACGAGGCACTTTTAAGATGTAACTCTCTTATTTCAGACCTAGCTCATGTTAGGACATTTTGTAAAATCCATCTCGGAAATGGTAACCAAAAAACCATGAGAGACTATGGACTCTGAAAAACAATCTGAGGGGTTTGAAGTGGCGGGGGGGTTGGAGGTTGGGGTACCAGGTGGTGGGTATTATAGAGGGCACAGCTTGCATGGAGCACTGGGTGTGGTGAAAAAATAATGAATACTGTTTTTCTGAAAATAAATAAATTGGAAAAAAAAAAAAACCAAAGTCAAACTGCCTGTAAGATTTACCTCCAGCGACTTGAGGATGAGATCTCACGAAATGGGAGATTATAACAGAAGCAGCAAAGAATAAAGTGAGACAATCAGAGACAGTGTTTTCCAAGAACAAAGAGAGGATTTGAGAAACTAGAATGTCCCAACAGGATCAGATGGCCTCTGGCCAGGTTCTCACTGCAGAGGGAGTGCCTAGAGGATAAACAGCAACTCCAGGGGATCCCCAGCTCTCCTCCTTCCCATTATGCACATTGCTCTATAATGTGATCTACAGAACTCTACAATGTCTCCCCAAAGCCAAAATCGGCACCGGAGCGTCTCTGCTATACTAGACTCTTCGGTCAGGTGGCAGGAGAAACAACGGAGAGTAAATGTATTTCACCCATAGAAAGAAGGAGAATTAATAAGGGGGAGAGGGAAAAGCAGCTGCAAATGCCTCCCTTTTTTCAACATCCACAACTTACCCCCCCGCCCCCGCCAAAATGGGCAGGAAACAGTTAATAGCACAGACCAGCCTAGAGCCTGGGCAACCTGGGTTCTGCTGAAATCCAACCCTCCCTCCCAAAGCTAAGGGCCTTGCAGCTTGAGGAAAATGTGGCCTATTTGCCTGGTTATGTAAGAGACCCACGCCCAAACATAAACGAACACAGCGAGGGCAGTCTTTTGCAAACCTGCTGCTGACCTGGTTTGGCCCACTCTGGGTGCCAAGCTCTTGCCTGCCAAAGTCAGGGAGGGCCTCTCAGTCCACATATCTCTTTACAATGGTGGGCAGATTGGTTTGTTTCTTTCATTCATTCATTCATTCAGTTGTGCTTTAAACCCAGCAGACTGTGAACCCAAAAGAAGGATCTATGGAGAATGACTAACCACCATGAGCTGGGTAGAGCATATTCTGGAGTTTAGTTCCCAGCGCTCCGCAGAAACTGTGCCCATCATGACCTAGTGATCGGTTCTCCCTGCTAACCTTAGGTGACCTAGGGCGGCACTGGACACTGCTGATGGCTTCCTTTTCCCCTTGGCTTCCAGGACACCTGTCTCTCTCTGCCTGGCCTTTACTTCTCAGTTTCTATCATCCTCTCAATTTTAATGCAGGTTACAGTGCCCCAAGATCCATTCCCAAACGTCCCTCTTCCTCTCTCCCTTCCTCCCCATACATTCCCCAGATCAACTAACAGCCCAGCATCATATACACTGGTATGATGATGACCCATGTAGTCCTAGAGTTTTATATCCACTCCAGACCTCTCCCCTGAATCACAACCATCTCCTTAACATCTCCACAAAGCTATCTGGCAGCAGTGAGCGCCAAACTGAGCTCCTGATTTTCTCCTTTCTGCAACCCCTCCTCCCAGTCAAGGGCAGTCCCTGGACTGACCTCGACTGTTCTCTTTTACAACCAAATGAATCTATGTTTTGACCTTTTCTTATACATCCACCCACTGCCATGATGGGGCAAGCCACCACCATCTCCTGCTCACACGACTGCAAGACCACGGTCCCCTAACTGTTCTTGTTGCTACCACTTTGCCCTTGTTTTTTTTTTTTTTTTTTTTTTTTTTTAAAGATTTTTTTATTTTATTTATTTGAGAGAGAGAGACAGTGAGAGAGAGCACGAGCGAGGAGAAGGTCAGAGAGCGAAGCAGACTCCCCATGGAGCTGGGAGCCTGATGTGGGACTCGATCCCCGGACTCCAGGATCACGCCCTGAGCTGAAGGCAGTCGTCCAACCAACTGCGCCACCCAGGCGTCCCCACTTTGCCCTTGTTAACCCGTCCTCCACAACATACATGGCAATCATGTTACAAAGAAGATTAAGTCACATCTTGCCTCTGCAAAACTCTCCAATGGCTGCTCCTCTCATTTTGAGTAAAAGCCAAACTTTGCCACAACCTACACTGCTTTACTAAAATGGCTCCGGGATGCACTTTTAACGTGGATAGTTTGTGTTTCAGGAAGGTGTTTCCTCACACATCCAAGCAATTCTGACATCAACTGGGTGTCTGACGGACAATTCAACTCAATTCTGACACTTTCTACCCAGAGATAACATCAGATTCCACAGATTAAGGGTTCAGTCCTATAAGACTGCCCACCCCCACGTTCAGTTGCCAGCCACAAGTCTAGGTCGTTACCTATATTTCTGACCAACTGACTATAAATCAGACATTACCATGACCCCCTCTCCTTAGGTTTGATTCATTTGCTTGAGAGGTTCAGAGACTCAGAGTAACATTTTACCAATCAAATGGTTCATTTGAAGAGGCTATAACTCAGTAACAGCTAGATGGAAGCAATGCAGAGGGCAAGATATGAGGAGAGTCCATGCTCTCTCAGAGTATAAAGCTTTCCTGATACCCCCTCCTCATCTAGAAGCTCTCTGAATCCTGTCCTCTTGGTTTCATTATACACATGTGATTGATGAAATCTTCAGTCCTGGGTAATGGACTCAATCTTCAGCCCATCTCCCCTCCCCAGAAGTGAGGGTGGGTAGTACTGAAAGTTCCATTCCTCTAATCAAATGGCTAGTTCTCCTGGCAACCAGCCCCCACTTCTGAGGTTCAGAAGTCACCTCATTAACATAAGAGACACCTTTAACACACTCATCCCCTAGGACCTTCCAAGGGTTTTAGGGAACCCTATACCAGAAACAGGAGAAAGACCAAATATGTATTTCTCTTTATAAATCACAACGTCATACTTATATAACCTGTCCCACATCCGTCCTCACCCAACCTCTCTGGAGCCTGCCAACTACTCTACGCCAGCTACACCGGTCTTGCTGTTCTATGCCTCAGGCCATTTGCACTTGGAGTTTTCTCTACCAGGATTGCTCTTCCTCCCATATCCTGATACTTTGCTTCCTGACTTTCTTCAGCTCTCTACTCAAATGTTATCTTATCAATGAGCCTCTCCCAGGCCATTAGGTATATAAAATAGCACCTCACATCCAAGACCTGCTTTATTATCCTTTATGCCACAGATCATCACCTAGCATCTTATGTCTTCACTGCATATTGTGTTACTTTCCACTAAAATGTAAAGTCCATCAGAACTGTGACTTTGCATACTTTGTTCACTATATCCCCGGGCCTAGAACCATGTCAGGTACATAAAAGATTCTCAGTAAATACAATCTGAAGGAGTAAATACTTTCTCATCAAGAACAGAAACCTTGTACAGGGTACAACTGAGTCTATCCCCTTCTGGTCTAACAAATTTCCTCAGATTCTGGAAGTTTTCTTGTGAGTGGCCCAAATGTTCTTGCTCTACTCCTGGTTGGGAAGGAAATGCTTTCTTATTTCTCTCATTCATTCATCCATTCACTCATTCTCTTTTCCAACATTTACTGTGTGACTACTGACTAGCAGCCACCATGCTACATGCTGGGCCCTGCCCAGGTTCCTTAGTCTCCATCTAGGACTCTTAAAAACATCCTTAAGCACAGTGCTCAAAGACCACTTCCCCAGGAGGTCCCCTGACAGGTCTCTAAACAGTCAGTAGGCTGTCCCCCTTTTCTGAGCCCTTCCTGCCTGTTACCTCCATGTGTAGTCCTGTGTGATTTAACACACTCCAGAGATAAAATTTTACTTTGTTCCTCATGGTAGGACAAGTAACTTCCTGGTTGGGGTCTGAGCTAAAAATAGCTTCTCCTGCTATGCAGAACAATGGCAGGTGACACCACCTGAAATGCCCCCTGGCAGAAGGAGCCCAAGAATGCCTCTTTCATCTCCTTATTTAAAAAACCATGGGATCACTCTTTTAGTAAAGGAATAATGGGATGACCAGGCAGATTTGCAAGGTAAAGTTACTAGGAAGATGAGGAAAAAAAAAAAAAAAAAAAAAGACGAAAACAAAAACAAACTCATAAAAACAGAGAGAGAAAAAATTCTAGGTACTCTAAGAGTCAGTATCTAACACCTTCTCAGTGTGAGTTCATCACGCAAGCCAACACCACTGTTAGAGCCGATGACCACACAGTGCCTACTCTGAACCCAGCACTACCTGACTTCCGTGTATTAGCTCATCTGATCCTCAGAACAATCTTCTAAGGCAGTACTATTTAGTATTTCCATTGTGCAAAGTAGGAAACTGTGGTCCTATTTAGGTAACTTCCTTAAGGTCCCATCACTTAGTCAACAGCAGCTCTACCTAGGCGCTCCGCTAGCTGGTCCAAAGTACTTTATTTTAACAATTGGGCTTACTGAGTATCCCATCTGAACTCAAGAAAATGGCATCTGAGCAATGTCTGGTATTTTCCCATGAGGAAGCTGTATTATGTGTGACTTGTGCCTACGTGTCTTTGCTCACTTCCTGGGCCCATGCTCTCTGCCTCTGGAGATCTGCAGCCGGAACACGACAGTGTGTCTGGCTGTGAAAACATTCATACGACAGTGAATACACAATTTCATTTTATTTAGCCACATGCCACACGAGATAACAGAGAAAAACTGGAACCATACACTGAGATGTTAACTGCTTCCTTCCAGGGGCTGGCATGCATGTGGTATTTAATGGCAACTCTTTGTTTTTTCTCGAGTTCTAACCACCACCATTTTTACATGTAAGACAAAAGAAGAGACAGGTCATGTCTTCAGAACGTGCCTCCTCTGTCAAAGAACAGCTGTGGAATCTCGGGCAAAATACCAGGTGACCAAGTAAATCAACCAAATCCAATAATACCTGCATAAACATATTAGCTGGAAATGTTTTATGCAAGAGGACACAGTATTGTTTCTGCCCATCTGCCAGCCCTACTCTCCGTAACCACAGGAGGCACTATCATGGTCGTCTAGTAGACAAGAACTCGGGGGCCCAGTGAGAGTGACTAACCCACGGATGTTATTAAGTGTTAGAACCAGAACACAGTGCTGATAGAGACAGCCTTTGTCACTGCAGTACACCGTCCCCAAATTCCAAAATCGAAGTAAACCTTTGCCAAATTCTGAAACATACAGAGAGTCCCTTCTGCCAATGGTCTTGAAAAAAACTCATACTCAGAAGCGAAAAGGAATGTTTTCAGGGGTAAACTGTCATTTATCTCCTTGCTTATTCTTCCTCTAAGTTTCTCTTAGGATTTTCCTGATATTAGTCTTGGCCTGGAACATCTCTTGGCCTCACTCTTCTGAGTTGGACTGGAGGTTATAGAGAGGATCCATCCAAATTCCAAAATTATCCCCAGCCCAGGAATTTCCTGTGGGTCATGTGTAAACTGAAGTTACTCTGAAGATTTAAGTGTACAGCAAGACACGTCTGTGAGAATCCAGGGAACCTGTGTCTCCCAAAATAGAGTGGTTCTAACATGGATCCAAATGCCTAATTCACTCTCAGAACTTGCCTCACCCTCCTAGGATCCTGTACAAGGAAAGTGAGCCCTGGGGTGAGATCAGGCCTCTCAACGAGTTCTGTGAACAGTTAACAGCTAAGGACAGAAGTGAAGGGATTCCAGAGGCTGATGTGAAGGCTGTTTTTCCAGCCCTCTCCCTCAGAACTGCAGCTTAAAATCCCTTCTAAATAACAAGTTACAACTTGGTACTCTAAAATCAGATCCTAAAAGAAGCCCTATTCTGCTGTTTTAAAAGACCTAATTATCAATATTATCCAAGAAGAAAACAAGCCTTTTCGCTCATAATACACCAGAGGCACAGGGGGAGGTGGGGAGAAGGGAGAAGAGAGCAAGAAAACATGGTCCTTGGAGAACAACAATTTTCTCCCACATCTTTCCAAGTTCTCATTCCTAATTATAGTAGCACAAAGTAGCCTTCGAGATGACACGGGTTTATGTGTGCAAAAGGACTCTCAAATATGTAAGCAACTTTTTCTCTCCTCTGTTTCCCCCAAGCTATCAAGGAGATGTTCAGTCATGTGTTGTATATAGACTGGTAGTGATTAGACTTAATCAGCAATTTCTTTCCTTCTTTTCTTTTTTTAAAATTTTGTTAAAGATTTAATTTATTTGAGAGAGAGAAAGAAAGACAGAGATTGAGAGAACGTGTGGGAGGAGGGGCGAGGGGAGAAGCGGACTCCCCACTGAGCAGGGAGCCTGACATGGGGCTCCATCCCAGGACCTGGGAGCATGACCTCAGTTGAAGGCAGACACTTAACCAACTGAACCATCAAGGCACCCTCCTTCTTTCCTTTTTCATTTCTTTTTCATTATTATTTTTTAATCTCTATGCCCAACATGGGGCTCAAACTCACGGCCCTGAGATCAAGAGTTGCTAGCTCCTCTGGCTGCACCAGCCAGGTGCCCCAGCAATCCCTCTCCCTTTTTTTTTTTTTTTTTTTTTTTAAGATTTTACTTATTTATTTGACAGACAGAGATCACAAGTAGGCAGAGAGGCAGGCAGAGAGGGAGGAGGAAGTAGGTTCCCCGCTGAGCAGAGAGCCCCATGTGGGGCTCGATCCCAGGACCCCAGGACCATGACCCGAGCTGAAGGCAGAGGCTTTAATCCGCTGAGCCACCCAGGGGCCCCAATCTCTCTCCTTCTTGATGCAGCTCTCTAAGGCCTCTATCAAGTTACTCTACAGAGGGGAACAATGAGCAAGCTGAAGGGGAAAAAACTGGCACATTCTACAAACACCAAGAAAGAAGTGAAAGACCTCAAAGAAACTGTTGAGACTTTGACAAGACCATTTCTGGTGACTGTAGGAAACAACAACAACAGCAACAAATACACACACACATACACACACACGCACATACACGCATACATACTAACTGGTGAGGAAGATGTTCCTGGAGGTTGTCATCACAAGGAATCCTATGAATAATAATTCATATCCTGCAGAATCTTCTAGGAACACATGGGCACGTAAAAGCGATCGAATCCAGTTCAAAAGTCCCAAGGAGCTCCAATTCTGTAGCACCCATTTCCAGAGCTACGTGTTTTTACCCCCACCCCTTAATATCCTAAAGAGCAACTCAGTTCTACTACTGACAAGGAACTATGCGAAAGTTTGCACTTTGTTTTGAGGGATAAATGACATTAGTTTCAGGTGAGCAACAATGATTTGAGATTTGTATATACTGCAAAATGATCATTGTAAGTCTAGTTAATATCCCTCAACCTTGTGAGGAGAACTTTTAAGATCTACTCTTTCACCAACTTTCAAATAACTCTCACTTATTTTTTGTGTCCTCAACAAGAACATGTAGAAGGAAGGAAGAAAGGAAGGAAGGAAGGAAAGATGGATAAAAGCCAAGCAATGCCTGATGTTCCTTCAGATCACTCTCAGTTTCTCCTGGTTGGGAAACTCTCCTGCATCCTGTTACATTCTCCTGAGCAATTCTGGCCACCTGTGGGTGGGTTAGTATGAATGAGAGCTGGATAGGATACTGGTTATGATTCTTAGGAGTTTTCACTGGCAGGGACAACAGAGATCAAAGAAATGAGATGTGTAGTTTCCCTGCCGGGGGTGGGGCATACAGGACAGTGTGATGGGCCAGAGCTCCTCTGAAGGTAGGTGGGCTTTTTGTGATTTCACACGGAGCTTGAAGGAGACCACCTTGCAGGCTGCCCCACAGAATCATGGGGAAAACCACAGCAGAGAACATTAAGTGGGAGAGTAAATTCAGGCAACAGGGCCAGCAAGGGCCAGCTTCCCAGGGCTGCTCCCAGTTGCCTGAATGGTAAGAATGGATCCCTAAGATCCCACAGGCCTGTGAGAGGTATAATAATGGCAGACTATGGGGTGTCTGGGTGGCTCAGTCATTAAGTGTCTGCCTTCAGCTCAGGTCATAATTCCAGGGTCCTGGGATTGAGCCCTGCATCAGACTCCCTGTTCAGCGGGAAGCCTGCTTCCCCCTCTCCCGCTCCCCCTGCTTGTGTTCCTTCTCTCGCTGTGGCTCTCTCTTCAAATAAATAAATAAAATCTTTAAAACATAATAATAATAATGGTGGAGTACCTGTGGCCTACCATGAAGCCTGCCATGGCCCCAAGGGAAGGACCCTGTAGCAGATATTTTTAGACAATTGTCTGAGCCAGAGTCTGGGAAATAGGTTCCAAGTTTTCTATAGTATAACAAGGGTGAAGAAGCCAAGTCAGTGAAGGAGAAATCGCCAGGAGAAATTTAGATGAATACCAGGGAGAGGATCCAATTGACGGATGTGGGTCACAGGTCATAATACCCCCCCCCAAAAATACTCATGTCTCAGGGAAGAGCCCGGGCCTACAGATCTGCGCAGACACCTGGAGGCCCCACAGGATACTCAAAGATGAGGCCTCTTCCTATCCACCACCAACTGCCCCCTACCCTCACCAGAAAATCACATTCTGTAACCGCTAGGCCAGAAAGAGGGGGAACAAGAAGACATGGGACAAACTGGATATTTTACTTAAAGAGACTGAACAGTTACCAAAAATAATGGTTTTGATTACTGCATCAGACCAGGTTTAATGCATTAGACTAAAATACACCTTTTCCTCTCCCCACTGCCTGGAGTACAGAACTTTGTAAGAAAGAGCAGATCTATTATGAACAAAATTTTTTTAAAAAGACAAAAATCAGTAAGTATGTGAGTGTACTATGAGTAAACTTGGACCACAATACACTTACAATATTTACTGCTTGCCTTCTGCGATCCAGCCAATAGAGGTGTGAAAATAGGTCACCTAGGCTCTGTCTTCAAAGAATTCAGGGTCTTAGGGTGAGACACTCAATATTTGCTGTGGCGCACTAATGAGACAGCAATTATAAAAAGATGCAAAAGCCAGAGAGGCACCAAGGATAAAATGATGAACTCAGGTGCACATGTCTATTTCCCGCAGCATTATTTACAAGAGCCCAAGGATGGAAGCAGCCCAAGTGTCTACTGGCTGATGAGTGGATAATAAGATGTGGTATATTTATACAAGGGAGTATTATTCAGCCATAAAAGGACTGAAATCTTGACATTTGAAACAACATGGATGGAGCTAGAGAGTAAAATCCTCAGCAAAATAAGTTGGTCAGAGCAAGACGAAGACCATATGATCTTAGTCATATGTGAAACTTAAAAGACAAAACAAATGAGCAAAGGAACAAAAAAGAGAGAGAGACAACTAAAGAAACCAACTCCCAACTATAAAGAACAAAGTGATGGTTAGCACAGGGGAGGTGTGGAGGGCATGGGAAAAATAAGGGATGGGGATTAAGGAGTATACTTATCATGATAAAGAAAAATAAATTTAAAAATTTTTTAAGAAAGAGAATGATGAACTCAGGGCATGAAGGGAAGTCTTGCAGAAAACAAAACAAAACAAAAAACACCTTCAAGCTGCATCTTACAGGATGAGTGGAGATTTCTTATCAGAAATGAGAGCAATAGGCACCTGAATTTGCTAAAATAAAAATAAAAGGGGGAGAGAGAAGACTTACTGAAAACGTGTGAGGACATGTCACAGAACCAGAGGAATTTAACACCCAAGCCTTGAGAGTGAGGCACCTGGACAGCAACAGGACCTCAGGAACAGAACAAGGGCCTGGGCTTTATCAGGACCCTACCCTACAAGTACTTCTCTCTTTATATGTTTGTAGCTTTTCCTCCTACCACAGACTGCTCTCTCCCAGTGAATGGCTTCCACTCCTGCCTTCCAGCACCACCATTCATGAAGGGAGACATGTCCTCCCAAACTCCAATCTCAAGAATCCCAAGGCCAGACTCTGACTGGCCGAGGAGGGAAGCTATGATTGGCCCCAACCTGAGAGAGATGCCCAACCCAAGGCCAGACTCTGACTGGCCGAGGAGGGAAGCTATGATTGGCCCCAACCTGAGAGAGATGCCCAACCCATGGCACCCAAGCAGGCAAGGTCACGTGAGAAGGTGGCAGCATCACTGGGACCCATGGCCAGAGCAGTACAGGGCACCCTCTCTAAATAATCTGAATGCTGTTCAGCAACGGGCAGGAGGCTAGTAGGCACACGACAATAATCATCTAGGCCAAGGCAGTATTTGGCACCTCTCTACATTTCCACGACCCCGTAAGTCAAGAGTCTATGAGCCCGGGCTGTTTTCCATCATTTTAATACATTCTATGTATGCCTAACTCTGCCCATTTGCTTGGAGGGACCACCTGGCTATTAAAACCCCACCAGTTCAGAACAGGCTATTAAAATGACATCCCTTTCAAGCTGACATTCTTTGCTTCACCTTGAACCTCAACAGTAATTCTTCCTGACTTCTCCTATGGGATTCATCACTTTCTGGCTTAATATATCTGAATAAACAACTATTGGTTCTTGCCCCAGACTGAGTGGTAGGGAAGAGGCCCTGAACACGGGATACATGGAATAGTGCCTTCCTTCCATTATAGCGGTTAATGCAGAAATACATCTTGCCCAGGAATTTAAACTAGCCAAGAAAAAGAAAATCAGTTTCACGTATTTGGCCAAGCATTTGTTGAACTAAAGGGAGCTCTGAGGAGTATATAGCTATGTTGTTTGGCAAGAGGCTTGTAATCCACCTCCTTTCCCCTGCTGACCAAAGTAGGTTTCCAGGCAGAGTCAGAGATGAAACTGCCCTATTCTCAAGGTAAACACTGTCTTCATTGTGAAATGAAATCTTGGCAGGTTATGTCACCTTTAAGAAAACGTTTCTCTTCCTCAATAAGGATTTTTGTAGTGACTTATTACCCCTGCGGTGTTCAGGCATCCTTTGGGGGAATTCTGGAACTGAACACACACATGCACATGAAACTCTACCTGTGGGTCCAGTGAAACTTCATGAAAGAAAGAAGGGAAAACACAGCAGAAAACAATGAAATTGAAGTAATTCACCTTTGAAAATTATTATTCAACCTTCTGAAATGTCATCATACTTTAAATATGCACTGTGTCCGGGAATTATTTTTCAGACTATGTACCTGCCCTCCTAAATGAGCATCCAGAAAAGGCCAACACAGTGGTCTGATGATTCTCATCTCCGTCCCCAGCAAGCTCAATTCCTCTAACTTGATCTTTCTGTGACAAAACTGTGAACCTTCCAAAACATACTGAAAGCTCTCTCATGCCATCCTTTTCTCAATTCATCCTGCCTCTTCCTCTCCTCAGTCAACAACCCAGCGCTGCACACATCTGTCCATCTCTTGCTACCCAAGGGATGATGTGAAGCAGGACTATATACCTAGGCATATGGATCTATCAAGACACAGGAATCTACCACTTTCCTCCTCCAGAGTTTTCACCACCACCTCTTTTCCTAGTCAAAGACTCAGAAGAGAGGGAGAATCTAGAATGGTGAGACAAAGTGGCACCCTTCGAACATTAAGTAGCTACCCAGTGAAGTTCATTATCCCTTCCCTCTACTAAGAGGTGGTACAACATACTGGGAAGAATGAAACCTCTCAAGTCAATGCCTGGTTGTAGGACTGGCTCTTCCATTATTGGCCTTCATCTTGGACCACTCAACCTCCCTACTCTTGGGCTGCAGAGCTCCCAACTAACAAATGAAGCTGACAACCACATCCCTCT
The DNA here is from genome assembly GCF_020171115.1 of Neogale vison. Taxonomy (NCBI): domain Eukaryota; kingdom Metazoa; phylum Chordata; class Mammalia; order Carnivora; family Mustelidae; genus Neogale; species Neogale vison. The sequence goes on from NC_058091.1 coordinate 216,790,253, forward strand.
AACATACACACCTTTTATGACCTAACTCATATGAAAAACACTTTATTTGGATGTCACTCATTTATTCGTTTTCCTTCCTTATTGCACCATAGTAACTGGTCCTTGATTTCCTGGCATGGTCACAGGAATCACTTTAAAACTCGCTGAATTTCACTTGCCTCGCTTATGAGACGGGAATTATCTATCTTACAGAGATATTTTGAGAACCATACACCCTCAATGTAAAGAGCCTACCACAGCTTGGTAATCAGTGGCTATGATGGCTAATAAAGCACCACAAAAATCTTACTTTGACTATGGACAAGATGTGGTACTTCCTAAGCCTTCCAAGGTTATAAAGCTTTCTGTGAAGCCCAGCCTCCTTCGTCAACTGCAGACTGGTTTTGTACCAGCACATGACAGGGAAAGGCCCTCTTCCATGCTTTATGTCATAAGAGAGGCACAGGATGCAAGCTGGAGTAGGCAAGAGGGACAGTAGTTGCCTAAGTGTATGAAAAGCACTGGGTCCTAATGATTAATATTAAAGAATGCATTTTAAAGATCGAAGACTAATTATGGCTAACCTAGGTAAGGTCCAATCCCTGCACTTTTTAATCTTTGATTTATAAACATTAATTTTCTTGGTTCAATCTCCTACTGAAACCAACAAAACAAAAGTCCAGGCATTCCTGGAGTCTCTGAAGCAGAACGGTCATGGATACTAGCCCACTCCAATCATTAACCACAAGGTTTCCAGTACAGCCTGTCCTTAGGAATGACAAGGGGCAACTTTCGAGAATCCCAAGATATTTCTGAAGGAGCCTGGTTTTAAACGCTTTCACCCTCTGCTTATATCACATTCCCTTCTAGACATGGTCACTTCCAAAGGCACAGTTTCTAAGTTAATGATTTTCTCTTCCATTCTGACGGGAGGAGGATGAGAAAACACTAGATTCACTTTTTAGTTGATGTCAGTGTTGGTGGGTTTCTGCTAATCTAGTTTCCCCTTTTTACCAAACTCCCTCTGTTTTCACATCTCTTTAAACAAGCCAGGAATGAGTCTGTGTATGTATGTCTCTCAAACAGCAGCAGTAACAAGGACAGGATGGAGTATTAAAAGAGAATACTAACAAGGGGGATCAGGAAAGAGAAAGCATATTGTGAATAAAAGAGAATATTTCCAACAAAATATGAGAGGTTCAACTAATAAGGCAGAAAATCCAAGGCTTCAAAACCTCCTTCCTGACTTCCCGAGTGACCAGAACTTACCTTGTAAGAATGACATCAGTGCTAACTAGAAGAATGAGCAAGAAATACAAACCACCTAGGTTTTAAAGACTGACAAAAATCAACAGATCATCCTATAAGAGAATGGAGACCACAGTTCCAGCACAAACATGCCACTGGGCTGAAAAATCCAGTTTCTTGGTGCTTCTTCCACTATACAGAGGCAGCATGTCTGAATCCTATGAGATGTGGGATCCATTCTCAGTGCTAACATTCCTATAAGCAGGGACAGTATCTGTCTGGTTCACCACTTCACCCCACCCTCTAGGACAACGCTTGCCATTCTGGAAATGCCTGTTGAACACATGAACACTTCCCCATCACTTCACCTCTTCAGACTCATCACACTCCTCTAGAACGTGAGGCAGGTGGCCCAGGTCATCCCTGAGGCCCACAGTTCTGGGACCCTGCCTAGAGGGCAGCACCACCAAACCCACTCTTCACAACTAGGCCATCATCATCTAGCAAAAAAGGAAATGGGGGACTCAGACAATTCCCAACTCTCTCCTACCAAAGTTATTTCCACTTATCATTTGTTTATTAGCTGCAATAGTTAATTATTTTCAAATCCCAAGTACCTGCTTTCACTTGAATTGAGTTTATGTTATGACTTCTTGCTGTAGCTCAAACTGGCTGTGCTCCCAGTTTAGATTTCAAAGGAGAGCATGACTAATGCACTCCCTACAAAACCACTGGACGCCCGAGCTCCTCCAATGCTCTCCTAATCATTAACCCCACATCTCCCCAAGTTGTTAGATGAGGCAGGCCCCCAATGACATAGACATCCAGTCAGTCTTCCAGGGACAAAACATATGAAGATCATTTCCCAAACTGAAATGAGTGAGAATGAGCATGAAGACTTCAGACTTACGGAAGAGCAACTGCCTTCCAGCTGTTCCCACTGTACCAGAATATTCGGCCCCAAGAATTAACGACGTAGTGTATCCCCCCCACTTTCAGAATTTAGAAGCTTTTAAAAAACATTATTTGGAAATAATTTCAAACCTCCAGAAAAAATAGAAGAAGGGCATAAAGAACACCAAGGTATCACCTTTCCCCAGATTTACCTATTGTTAACATTTGACTCCATTTTCTGTATGTGTCTGAGCTTGCTTTTACATGCATATGCTCATGTTCTCTGTTCCATAAAGTTTTTCCTCCTGAACCATTTAATGGTAAGCTGCATTTATCATGGTCCCTTCACCCGAAGAAGAAATTAGGTTTTAAAACACAAGAACAGAAGGACGCCTGGAGTGGGGGGGGGGGGAGCTCAGTTAGTTAAGTGTCTGCCTTTGGCGCAGGTCATGATCTCAGCGTCCTGGAATTGAGCCCCGTGTCAGGATCCCGGCTCAGGGGGAGTCTGCTTCTTCCTCTCCTCCTGGCTCATGCTCACTCTTTGCTATCTCTCTCTCTCTCTCTCAAAAATAAATAAATAAATAAATAAAATCTTTAAAAAAGGAAAAAACCCACAACAGAAAAGTGGAATGTTGGGCAACATTTTTAAGTCCCCAGTAATAGAATTTTAAGGATGATAGCAGAGCAGCATAGGGAATTTGTTCAGGCTGAGGATTTCTATGACCCCTGGATGTATAACCAATCTTATTCCTGGGGATTACCTTGATTCTAGCCAAAGAGTAAACACGCAAACACACCACACACACACACACACACACACACACACACACACACCTCTACTTAATTTTAGAAGGAAAAAAAAAGACCCTTGAAGCAAACCAGGTACGTTGGCAACTGCCAGCCTCCATTTTTCTCATCAAAAAGCTGGGAGTAATTCAATAGGTCATGCTGTTCTGGTGAATAGAGAATTCTGCTCCATAAGGATAAAGCTAGAGACAGCCCACTTCCAGAAACATCCCTTCTGCCTTCAAGTTCATGAAAATGTTCCTTCTTCCTTGAATTAAAAACAACCACATAACTCCCTACACATGATAATGAACAGATGGGTCCCTGACTTTCTTGTTTTTGTGAACTTCAGAAGGCAAGAGAACGGGGAAGTGGAGACCGAGGACACCAGCTCGCTCCTTGATTTCTAAGGCCTGGACGGCAAGAATGAATTTGTAAGGGGGGAATGTGTGGCATCCACACGCTGTATTATTAAACAGGCCACAAATAAATGACTTTTTCCTTTGGCAGTAAAGCCTTTTGCGTACCTGGTAATTACTAATAAACTTTTTAATATAAGACTAAATCCCCTGGAGATACACGGGCTTTTTTGTTGAAATTACTTTCTTAAAATCCCTTCCTTGGAGCAACTATAAAATCAATAGTCTAAAATGGAACAGTCTGCTTGGGTAAAGAATTTTTTTAAAAAAATTAACACCCGCTCCAAAGCACAAAAGCAGCAGAGACAGGGGTGGGGGGTGGGGGGGTGTATCGAATATGTACATAGATCTCAGAGTCAACAGGACTCTCTATTGCCAAGGTAACTCCCCACAAAGTGAATCTGCAACATTTCCCTTGTACCAAACCCCCCTCCTTTTTTAAAGAGAACTGCACGTGTACAATACAGCACAAAGGCAGACTCAAAGTGAAAGGAACCGGAGAACAAGCAGGTTTACCTCCGGAGCCTCTCTGCAAAGAATTTTTAGAGTCTGAGAGTTTTATACAATACATGTGTAAACTTGCACTTCATCAGAAAACAGTCTGGCAAAGCGACAAGGAAAAGAAAGGTAAGAAGACAAAGCTCCCTGGGCTTGGCTCCGAGGGAAACAAAATAAAAGATCCCAGGATCTACCTTGCTTGGATGCCCTCCGCCGAATCTTCATTTTCGGGAAGGAAGGCCATGAGTAGTTAAAAGGGGAGTCGGAGTCAGAATCCATCTTTTTGTTTTGCTTCAATTGATAGATTCAACAGTGGAGACTCAGGAAGAACTCGGGGGCGTCCCCAGCCAGGAGGCAAGTCTCCCGAGTCTCCCGTGTGATGTCAAAGGAAGGAATGGGGCTGGGTGAAAAGCTCCCGCACACGGGGAGGGAGAGGCAATAAATGTTTTGCTTCCTTCAGGCGTCCAGGCATGTAGACGGAGAAGGAGGCTGTAAATATTAAAGCCAAACTAGGGAAGTAAAAAGAGAGAGAGAGAGGCAGCTGAGAGTCGCACTGGTACATCACAGTCCTGTTATTCAAAAGGTCACTGGGAGCACATGAATCATTAACTCCCCTCTTCTCCTGGCTGGAAATGGAAACGAAGAAGGAAGGTAACTGTGAATTCAAAGAGAGCTGCCTGGCCTTCAAGAAAAGCCTCCAAATGCGGGCACATGCTTTGTTCTGGAGCTAGAGAATGGTCTCCGAAAAGCCACCCTGCCCAGGGACATCAAGGCTGAGGGTTCCAAGTGGGGACAGCCAGAAACCTCAGGACACTGACAAGTAAAAGCCAGCGTATTCAGGGTGGGGAGTTTTCCAGTGAAATCACTTCTTTTACAGGACTGACAGTACAGACAACTTTTTGGATGCTAGGGTCGAAACAGCTTGTATAATTCCTTCCACAGTCTAGTCTCTCCATCCCTTTAAAGCTCAAGTAGTTGGAAGCTTTAAGTATTTCAGAGAATTATGCTCATTAAATACACAAGAAGTCATCTACTCCTTTTCAGCAAAACTGGGGCATTTTGCTTTAATCGTCACCAAATCTGGCTGTCAATCGTAAGGATTTGGGTACCCGAGGAGCTTGGCTCTAAACCCGCAGTCCTTCGCAACAGAGGTAGTGACTAAATTACCACAAACCAAGAGTTCTTACTTGGACCCCAGTCCACATGAAGAACCCTCTGGTAATCAACAGTCAGGAGAAGCCCATGGCCACCACCCCCTGGACTGGGCCACTCTTACTTCCCTGCTCTCCACAGGCACACGCAGAAGCTCAAGCACAGCAGCCAAGATCTCTGGCAGAAAAAAAGCACACCCCAGGTCTCAGAGCGGAGTCTCTCCTTAAGCATTTACTTAGTACTCTTGATAGCAGGAAACAGCGTGTTTTCTTTTGTGAGCTCACAGGACACCCAAATAAACTGAGATGGTGGAAACGATATGGGGGTCTGTACGACTCTGCAGATCCAAAGCCCAGCACTATGTGCCTTCATGAACATTCCTCTCTACTCCAGGGGTGCCTGGGGGCTCAGTTGATTAATCAAATGCCTTTGGCTCAGCCTGTGATCTCCAGGTCCTGGAATCTTCTGGCTCCCTGCTCAGTGGGAAGTCTGCTTCTCCCTCTCCCTGTCCCTCCTCCAGCTCATGTGCACACACACATACACACACACTCTCTCTCTCTCTCTCTCTCTCTCTCTCAAATAGTTTTTAAAAGATTTTGTTTATTTATTTGACACAGAGACAGAGAGAAAGAGAGAGAGAGAGAACAAGCAGGGGGTGTGACAAAGGGAGAGGGAAAAACAGGTTTCCCGCTTAGCAAGAAGCTTGATATGGGGCTCGATCCCAGAACTCTGGGATCATGACCTGAGCCAAAGGCAGATGCTTAACTGACTGAGCCACCCAGGTGCACCTCAAATAAATAAAATCTTTACAAAAAATTCTTCTTTACTGTTGACTGTATCCTGCCATGCTGTGTCAGAAAAGAGATGCATAATCTGCTCCCTGATAGCTAACCCTGCCTGGTTGGGTGGAGAGGGAGAGGTCCAGATAGAACTGGAGCAAGGGGAAAAACTACTTCATTTCAAATTCATCAAAATCAGAATGACATGAACCACTCCTGTGTTTTTATACGGTTTGCTACATAAATATAACATACAAATAACAAAACCCAACTACGAGACCGCTGTAAGCATGACAGCTAAGTCAAAATAAACATTAACATATGTTCTACTTTGCGGCCTTTTATTTGAAAAATAATTACATATTTTTCTTAATTAGTTAAATACATTTTTAAGAATAAATTATTGTCAATCCTTTCATCAGGTAAGACAGTTGTAGTGCATGTGGATCTTTATAGGAAAATAAAGTCTTGAAGATGAGTGTTTCCATTCATTCTCAGCTTTACAGCTTAGGAAAGTACCAGGGACACTGCATGCATGTAATGAATGAATGAATGATTTACACTTAAAAGTCTTAATCTATGGATGGAAGAGCTTTATAGGTCATCTGTAAATGTTATTTAATATCCTGACTGAAAATATGTATTTAAAAAAATTTTTTAAACTCAAGTATAGGTGACACACAATGTTATATTAGGTTCAGGGGTACAGAGTGATTCCACAACTCTGCACGCCGTGCTCAGGAGAGCCACTGCCTAGCACCATACAATGCTATTACAGTCCCAGTGACAAGAGTCCCTACGCTACAGAAAACATGTAGCTTCCCAAGAATTCCTGCAGCTTTGCGTCAAGTGTTCAAAAATATATTTGTATTTTACTCATCACAATAGTAACTTAATATGAAAAGACAGAAGAGGGCGCCTGGGTGGCTCAGTGGGTTAAGCCGCTGCCTTCAGCTCAGGTCATGATCTCAGGGTCCTGGGATCGAGCCCCGCATCGGGCTCTCTGCTCAGCAGGGAGCCTGCTTCCTCCTCTCTCTCTCTGCCTGCCTCTCTGCCTATTTGTGATCTCTCTCTGTCAAATAAATAAATAAAATCTTTAAAAAAAAAAAAAAAGAAAGAAAAGACAGAAGAGCCAGACTCGTGAGTCAACAAAGCCCACTGTCCTCCAAGGTTCCAGGCAATACTGGGGCTATAGATAGATCCATGGACCCTCAGCTGCCTCAGAGAGGTCTGTAGACCAAAGAAAGTGAACCTCCACCTGTTCAGACAATCACCAAATTAAAATTTAAGTGTTGGATCAGGAGATAATATTATCTTTCTCGTTTTTCATGTATGTTTAAGTTTTAGAGCCACTTAACCAGGATCAATCCCAGGTCAACAAACGATTAGGACTGCTCCTCTCTTGACCACGAGTGATAGATTGGAAGAAAGTCAGGACAAACCCAAGAGAAACATGAAAAAAATCTTTGTAAAACACATTTTCTAGTAGTTGGGCTGCTAAGTAGGTTCTTCTTTATCTGGTTCTCCCCCAAAGCACAGACCTTGTTGACCAATTATCTATCAATTGATCTTTGATATATGGAAGTTATTCTGACAACAAAGAAGAACAATCAAAAACACATCTGAGAAGCTCGAGAAGATTCTCTATTCTTATTTAATTTATTTACCAATATTTTTAAAGAATAAATGATTGCCACTGACAGCAAGGTTAGCATTCAGTTAACACGTAATTTGGACAGCTCATTTTCTTGCTCACCAAAGACTCTCCCAAATGTGGGTCATTTATCCTCCTTGTTTTCTAGAGGAATTCACTTTTCTCCCCATTATACCAATATGATTGCACTTAAATTAATTCAAGATGTTATTCACATCTCATTCATATCCAATGGATTAATTTCTTTGCTTTTCCTGGCTGATTCCAACTGCAGTTGGCAGAATTCAAGGATATATTCCCAAGGCCACTTTCTCATCAGGATGTCCTACAACTACTACAATACAAGAGTGTGAATGATTTCATCAGCCTTACTGTACCTCCTTTAATTAGGAAATCCTTAGAAAATTACCTCCATAAGACTACAATCACCCAGGGCCAGATGCTGTTGCCTTGAAGTTTCAGCTGTCAGGAACACCCACATGGAAGAGAAGCTTCCCTTGATTCTCCTCCTGTCATGACAACAGATCACCTAGCTTCCAACCTTGGTGAAATTAATCTTCCTTAGAAGGGTATTTATATTTTGATTTGAATTATAGCATTTGTACAGTTTTTTTATCCTCCAGTGAGACCCAAAATGCCTTGAGTGCAAGAGCTGTGTCATACTCCTATTTTTACAGAGCCACAAGCTAAAAAGGAAAATTGTAGGGTTTTGGAGTCATATATATCTGGGCTTGGAGATCGGCTCTGTCACTTATTTACTTAGTGTCACTCATACTTTCTGATCCTCCACAGTCTCTTAGAAAATGGGGTCATAACATCCATACTATAAAGAGTTGTAAGGATCAAAAGAGGTTATAAAGGTAAAGAACTTAATGGCCAAGTTTTCATTAAGTTTCAGCTTAAATATTAAATAAAGATAATGTTTTCCTGGGGCGCCTGGGTGGCTCAGTGGGTTAAGCCGCTGCCTTCGGCTCAGGTCATGATCCCAGGGTCCTGGGATTGAGTCCCGCATCGGGCTCTCTGCTGAGCGGAGAGCCTGCTTTCCTCTCTCTCTCTCTCTCTCTCTCTCTCTCTTTGCCTGCCTCTCTGCCTACTTGTGATCTCTGTCAAATAAATAAATAAAATCTTAAAAAAAAAAAAAGATAAAGTTTTCCTTTCACTGTATTCTCTTGTGTATTATAGACACTGAAGTATCCCTATGTCAACCTCAAGAGTAATGGCTTCATTTTCTGAACTGAGACAGGCAAGTGTGCAAAGAAGTTCCAAGACAATCATACCAAGACTGAAACAGGAGAAGGTTTTGTTTTCCTTCTGCGCTCCATTGTTTAACAACCACGCGTTTTAACACTGCCAGACACCATTCTTGGAAAAAGTAATTAAAACACACAGGCAAGAGGAGATAAGACCCCTAAATGCCAGGACAAGCCTATCCTGGTTCACTTCAGCCAGCGCAGTGGCACCGTGGTGTAGCCTTGGGTAAAAATCAGAGATGGTCAGACTCTTCCTCAAAATCCTTTAGGAGGCCCCATGTCATCTCCTGAAGTTCAATACAAGCAGTTCTTTGTTGGAGAACATTGTGAATTTGGTTATGAACCAAGTGAAATGCTTGGCTCTGACTGACAGGCCACGCTTCATAGAAAATATGGATTTTTAAAAGCATAGCTCATATCCATGTGCTAGATGCACTTACTCTGAGAAGCGCCGAGGGGACAGCACATTCACATCTCCAATGTCACACCCACTCAAGGACATGGCATCACACATACAACCATTCCAAGGTTTAAATGATTATTTTTCTCCCTACCTCCCTATTCTCTCTTTTTTTTAAACAGAGGCCAAGAAGTTGCTTTCACATAAAATGGACATGAATTGGGAACATGGGGCAAGCACTGTTGTCATACATTGAGATTTTAGGATGCCACCATTTCCTAATGCCATCTTACTTTAACCATAAGAATACTTTTTATTGGGATGCCTGGGTGTCTCAGTTGGTTAAGCGACTGCCTTCGGCTTGGGTCATGATCCTGGAGTCCTGGGATCGAGTCCCACATCGGGCTCCCTACTCGGCAGGGAGTCTGCTTCTCCCTCTGACCCTCCCACTTCCCATGCTCTCTCTCTCTCTCTCAAATAAATAAAATCTTAAAAAAAAAAAAAGAATACTTTTTATTTCTTATCTATCTGTATTACCTTGGTTTACTTTAATAAAAAACTTGCATGTACTTTCAGAGGTTTTTACATCACCCTACTACCTTAGGGGGAAAACTGGATGTACCCTAGATATCCATTAAGATGACATTACTTACATTATGACATACCCACATATAGTGTAAGAATATCCAAAACCCTAAGGACAGGAAAGTTGATTTTTTTTTTTTGAAGATTTTATTTATTTATTTGACAGAGAGGAGAGATCACAAACAGGCAGAGAAGCAGGCGGAGAGAAAGGGGAAACAGGCTTCCTGCTGAGCAGAGAGCCTGATGCAGGGCTCGATCCCAGGACCTGGGATCATGACCTGGGATCATAACCTGAGCTGAAGGCAGAGACCCAACCCACTGAGCCACCCAGGCGCCCCAGGAAAGTCGATTTATGAACAAAGCAACATATTTAAGAATTACATTGGCAAGGTTTCTGCCAGCTGTCAGAACAGCTACAAGTATCAGTTTCTATTCAGATGATACTTTTAAGGAAAAAAAAAAAGACTCTTGGTGTCTTTTTGTTTCAAACTTTGAAATCTTTGGCATAACCTCAAAGAAAAGAAGCAGGACAAACAGGCTAAATGTTTCTGAACAATGAATTAGGAGAAATTTTGACTCTATCATGGAGGCAGCTTGAATCCTGGGTGTGAGGGGTCTAGAAGTAGGAGAAGAAAGGAGATGAGCAATAAGGCTGCAAAGAGCAGGGGCAGAGGGACAGTCACGTGTCTTGTCATAGCCTCAGGAGAAAGAGATTCCTCAGGATGAGAAGTACCACGGCAACTGGGGAGAGCAACATCTACATTTTAGGGTTTTTTTTCTGAAAATGTTCCCATTCCCATTTTCCCAAAAGTATCTTACATGCCACAAACTTATTTTTGAACTTAATTTTTTAATCCATTTGAAAATTCACAGTTCAGCTTACTGTTCTTTTTTTTTTTTTTTTAAACATATAATGTATTATTGGCTTCAGGGGGCCAGGTCTGTGAATCACCAGTCTTACACAATTCACAGCACTCACCATGGGCTTGTATATGGTCATTCACATGCATAAAAGTGAACCAGGAGATATAAAAGGAGCAAAAAACTTAGTCTTAACGTGAACTCAAATCTATCAATTCCAAAGTTCGGAGGCTAAAATTCCCACAAAATGTAATAGATCATCTCAATTTGAAATTAAGAGTGGCTGATCTTTTTTTTTTTTTTTAAGATTTTTATTTATTTATTTGACACAGAGAGAGAGAGAGAGAGAGAGAGAGAGAGCGATGATAAGTAGGCAGAGAGAGGGGAGAAGCAGGCTCCCCATCGAGCAGAGAGTCCGATGTGGGACTCAGTCCCAGGACCCTGAGATCATGACCTGAGCTGAAGGCAGAGGCTTAACCCACTGAGCCACCCAGGGGCCCCATGGGTGGCTGATCTTGTAATATATGCTACTAGAGTATCATTACTTCTAGGCCCTTTCAATGAACAGATTAAGGAAATAGCTCCGCAAGTGCCCTGACCTATTTATATACACTTATCTACAAGTATTTCTATATGCAACCCCACATATCTATGTTAACTAATCATGTGTGCATACTAATGTGGCCAACTCTAATTCATCACCACACAGAACATTCTAGCCTCCTCCCCTTCGTTATCTACCAACTCCCACCCACTCCAACGTAAGGATAATGTCTATAACCCATTTGCTTAAATATTCATTTCCAGTGCACTTTTACAGTAGTATAAAAATTGTTAACCTGTATCCCTGCGAGAAACAACTTCCTCACCTAAAGGACAGTGCTTATGCACATTAATTTGCCCTTATTCTTACAGACGCTATCTCATTTCCAAAGTTACTGAGGTCTGAAAATTTCACATCTTACAATGAGGAAACTCATCCATTTTTAGTAATTAGATTGTTTTGTCACATTCTGCTTCCATCAAAGGATCCTCCAACTTCATTTTTTTAAATTTGCACACATTGAAGTTTACTTAGGTGCCATAAAGTTCCCTGAGTTTTGACAAATGCAGTGCCATGGAACTACCATTAGAGTATCATAAAGAATACTCTCACCTCTCTAAAACAAACAAACAACACCACCAAAACCCACTATAATGGGAATGTGTGCAAATGACAAGGAAGCCAACTAAAAGAATTCCCCATTGCCAAAGCTAGACCACTTCTCAACAACAAACAGAGCAGTGTTAAATTACTATGCAAAGTGTCAAATACCCATGAATGCACAGTGACATAAATGACTGAAGAAACAGATGGGGAAGTCTAAGTCTCCCACACAGAAGAGTTTCCAGTTTTATTTGCCCACAAGAAAGTATACAGAGGACACTCCACCCCTAAAGTATGGCCTGCACATCTTTCCAAAGAGTATGCAAAGAGTAGTAAGGAAGAGTAACTTTACAGTGAAGAAAGCTGACCCTACCTCCACCACTAATCAAGGTCATCATTAACAGTTTGAAGTAATGTTGATGGCATAGACCATTGATAGGATGAAAATGGCATTCTACCTCTGTGGTCTTCCTCCCAAACCCATAACCCCAATATAATGATGGGGAACACATCATAAAAATAGCATTGTACAAAATATCTGACCAGTAGTCCTAAAACTGTCGAGATAATTAAAAACATGTAAAGTCTGAGAAATTCTCACTGCCAAGAGGAGCCTAAGGAAACATGGTAATATAATATGGTATCCTGGAGAAGATCCTAGGACACAAAATGGAAATTAGATAAATCTAAGGAAATCTAAATAAAGTATGGACTTTAGTCAATAATAATATATCAATACTGGTTAACTCATTTGAACAAAGGCACCATAGTATATGTTAATAGGAGAAGACGGACATATGGGAATTCTCCAAAGTATCTTTATAATTTTTCTATAAAACTGAAATCTGTTCTAAAAATAAAACTCAAAAAAAATTTAAAGGATGAGGCAAAAAGTACAGAATCTATGTTCCCTCGATGGATGTTTGTGGAATTCATACTAAAAGACTGCATCACTTTATCATATACACAGAATTCAAGTTATGCATAAAAGTCCATTTTCTTTTGCCTAAGGTATTATGTGAAGTAACTGTGTAGCTCTGACAAAGCTAATTAGACATTAAAAGATGTGCTGAAACAAATTTTAATTTTTCACAAACAAATAGTGTCTCTTGTAGTTAATAGGTTCCCAGGAGGCAACCCCGGTGAGAGGCTCCCATGTGACCCAGAGGGTAGGAACGTCTACCTCAGTGAGATCACAGAAATCTTATTGGCAGATAAATCTCAAGAGCATGGATGAAACCCAGCTAGCTCACTCAGTCTTCTACTTAAGTTCTAGATAATGTTAGCTTTACTCTGTGATTTTTTTGTTATTTTGATTATTATAAAGAACCACATTTAGTACTGGATCTCCTGTTCAATTTGCGATGGTACCACTTCTCTATACATTAGCTCATACACATCCTTCCACAAAATCTCATACTATGAAGAATAAATTCCATTTGGCTTTCTTGCTCATGGCTGAAGTAAGGGGCCATATTTCTTAACAATGTCTTCTCAATTAGCCACTCTAAAAGTTAAACCAATTTGTCCAAATAAATTGTTAGCTTTCATGCCTGGGAACAAAAGCTCTAACTTAACTGCCCTGAAGTCCCTTCCAAGAGATTAACCACCAGTACTCAAAAAAGAGCAAGCCTAAACTCACATAAGCACACTTACACACTGCTACCAAGCCCTGAACCCAGTGATTCTTCTGTGAGAGCAATTCCTTCATTAAATATCTAGACACACTGGTATACTCAAGGATTTCAGCACAAGAAAAGGGGAAGAAATCTGTGGCTGGAATTTTAAATTTCTATGTAAAAATTTTAAATACTCTTTATAGAACATATGTCCTATTTTTCATTTGTTTCATGTTTTATAAATTAGTAGTTTCCTTAGTATTTTATTTTTGTCTGAATTTTGTAACATAATCATTTGACTTAAACATCAAAATAGAATCTTTCGGGATGGAGCCTATGTGATTTACTCATTCACTAAGCTAGTTTATCTGGACTTGAGGATCTCAGTTTGGAGAATCAAAATTTAGAATTCATATGTAATGAGGAAAAGATGGCTTCTTTAACAAATTATGTTGGGAAAACTGGACAGCCACATGCAAAGAATGAAACTAACACTTTCTTCCATCACATACAAAAACAAACTCAAAGTGGGTTAAAGACCTCAATCTGAGACCTGAAGCCACAAAAATCCTTGAAAAGAGCAGAGGCAGTTATCTCTCTGACATCAGACATAGCAACATTTTTCTAGTTATGTCTCTTGAGGCAAGGGGAAAAAAAAACAAACTATTTGGGACTATATCAAAACAAAAAATTTCTGCACAGTGAAGGAGACCTCACAAAACTGAAAGGCAACTTACGGAATTAGAGAAGATATTTGTAAACGACATTTCCAATAAAGGGTTAGTATCTATAGGATATAACTGAACACCCAAAAACAACCCAATTAAAAAATGAGCAGAAGACATGAACAGACATTTCTCCAAAGAAGAGATACATATGACCAAGAGAGGTCCTCAGTATCATTCATCATCAGGGAAATGCAAATCAGAACCACAGTGAGATACCACCTCACACCCACTGGAATGGCTAAAATCAAAAACACAAGGAACAGCAAATGTTGGTGAGGTTGTGGAGAAAAAGGAACTCTTGTTCACTGTTGGTGGGAATCCAACCTGGTGCAGCCACTCTGGAAAGGTATGCTTGTTCCTCAAAAAATTAAAACTCAAACTACACTATAGCTGAGCAATCACCCTGGTATTTACCTCGAAATACAAAAACACTAATTCAAAGGAATACACGCACCCTGATGTTTAGAGTAGCATTATCTACATGGCCAAAACATGGAAGCAGCCTAAATGGCCACTGACTGATGAATGGATCAAGAAGATGTAGTATGCAAACACAATGGATTATTATCCAGCCATAAAAAAGAATGAAATTTTGGAGCACCTGGGTGGCTCAGTCGGTTAGAGCCTCTGCCTTCAGCTCAGGTCATGGTCTCAGGGTCATGGGATCGAGTCCTGTGTCAGGCTCACTGCTCAAAGGAGAGCCTGCTTCCTCCTCTCTCTGCCTGCCTCTTTGCCTACCTGTGATCTCTGTTTGTCAAATAAATAAATAAAAATCTTAAAAAACAAAAAAAGAATGAAATTTTTCCATTTGCAACAACATGGATGGAGCTAAAGAGTGTGATGCTAAACAAAGCAAGTCAGAGAAAGACAAATACTGTATGATCTCATTCGTACGTGGGATCTAAGAAACGACACAAACAAGCAAAAAACAAAACAAAACAAACAACCAAAGGAAAAAAGAAAGAAACCAAGAAAGACTCTTAATTATAGGGAACTGTTGGTTACTGGAGGGGAGGTGGGTAGAGGGATGGGTGAAACAGGGGATGGGGATTAAAGAGTACACTTACCACAATGAAAAAATAAAATGGAAAAAAAAAACCCAAAATTTAAAATTCAGAGAAAAAAACTGCCATCCCCCCACCCCAGTTACATTTCAGAAATTAAGCTTGGGGGCGCCTGGGTGGCTCAGTGAGTTAAAGCCTCTGCCTTAGGCTCAGGTCATGATCCCAGGGTCCTGGGATGGAGCCCCACATTGGGCTCGCTGCTCTGCGGGGAGCCTGCTTCCCCCGCCTCTCTCTGCCTGCCTCTCTGTCCACTTGTGATCTCTATCAAATAAATTAAATCTTTAATTAATTAATTAATTAATATAAAGAAGAATGCTTTATTCACCTTGCACAAGAAGAATATGTCCAAACAATGAAGCCACAAATAGAACAGGCAGAACACTGATGGTAAAAGACCCAGAGTTTGTAACACTCAGCAGAATTCCAGTAAGCCAGTAATTTCTTCTACCAAAAACAATGTTTAAAACCTCAGCAAGTATAGTAAGGAAATTTCATGGAAGTCAGCAGAAGGAATACGAGTCCCAAATGACTTTGAATTCCCCATGGTCTTGGGATGTTTCTCCATTCGTAGCCCCAGCCCCTTTATTTCAAAATCAAATCACTGATAAGCTTGGGCTTGTGGTAAAGAAATGAAAACTGCCTCCCCCCAAGGAATCCATAGAAGATTCTGTAGCCTGGGGGAGAAAGATGTGCCAAAAATCAGACTTCAAAACTTCTTTTTCAGATGGTTGAGAGCACTGCTAAGTTCCCTTCTCCCTGACACTTTTTAAATATTCCTTCATGTTTCATTTAACATTCTTGAAATCTCAACATAGACACACATGTGTTATTAAATAACAGCCAACAGAGGGCCCACTTCTACTGACATGGGTCCTAGATTTTTTTTTTTTTTAAGATTTATGCATTTATTTGTCAGAGAGAGAGCGAGAAAGCCCAAGCACGGGAAAAGGCAGGCAGAGGGAGAAGCAGGCACCTTGCAGGACTTGATCCCAGGACCCTGGGGTCATGACCTGAGCTGAAGGCAGATGCTTAACTGACTGAGCCACCCAGGGGTCCCACGGGTGCTAGATCTTAAGATTCCCTGCTGTTTGGAATCATCTCAAAACTCTTCCCACAAACAACTTAAAAGTGCTGTTTTATATGTCTGTATAACCTAGCAGCATTAATTTCATTTCTAAACTTTTAGTTAATATAAGAGAGAAAAGACTAACCCAATTAGCCCTATTTTTTGGTGGTTTACACCAAACCAACAGGACTGACTACACAGTCTCCATGTATCTTACCACTGAAATTCATGGGCTTAGACCTCTCTCAGATAGATCCACAAACAGGGATCCCAAAAAAGTAGTTTGGACTCCACCAAACATTCTGTTCTGGGGGGCTGATCCTCTGGATCTTCCAACGATTTCCTTCCAGCTTCTGTTTACTAACAAACATTTTTTCCTAAGCTTCCTATGCAGCACGTTTGTTTCTCCTTCTGGGTCTTTTCTGTAGTCCTGAAAGTCTGTGCTATCTAGGTGAAGCAATCTGAAATCTTCCACCTCCGACCGATCACTTCTATTTCTGCTTCCTTCTCTTCATGATTGTTCCAGATCATTTTTTGGATATCAGGTCAGGTTTCTTTCCCCACCAGCTTTGGTTCATCTGTCTCCTTGTCACCCACGCCTCCCAGGCCCCAACACCTACTAACGAAAAGATTAAAATATTTTTTCTCATGTTACATATAAGTAACCAACAGTAATAGCAATGAAGAGACCCAAAGTATTAAAGAATAATTGGGGTTTGAACCTCCGCATATACTGAAAATTGGGTCAGTCTATAAAATCAAACAATACATATTATATTAAACTGATAAGAACAGATACTATACTTGATCTTAGCCAAAAGGCCGAGAAGCGATGAAACAATACATATTATAAAAAGAAGAGATTTTCTTCTCACTGATAAATACTTAATGACAAAATCTAAGACATTTCCCCCTTCTTAGAAAAAAAAGTAAGTCGTATCTTCTGTAGAAAAATGTAGAGAATCAGTTTAAGCGACCTACTAAAACGGAACTTACTTATGGCATATAATGCTAAATGAATAAAGCAGGACACAAAATTCTATTGCTTACATGATCACAACAATGTAAAAAATAGATGCATCCAAAAATACTGGTAGGTAATACACAATAGGGAGCTTCTTTGGGCGGGCAAACTATAGGAGTGTTTTCTCTTTTCCTATGGTTTCTAAAATTCCCAGTCTTATTACTGTGAGCATTTATTGCTTCCACAACATAAAAAGATTATTTTTTCCATAAGTCTTATTTTGGTACAATATTCTATATAAAATCTCTGGCCCACTCTCTGCCAGCCAAACCTAGGGTAGTAGATTCAGCCATGCTTCCTGCCCAGAGCTGCAAGGTACTGGGTCTTCCCAAGCACAGAACCAGGATGCCAGCCAATTCCATCACCACCTCCCCTCATGTCTCTACCTCCCTCCTATCTTGCCGCTTGAGAAAAGTTAAAACATGCTCACATGGTTCTTGTTTTAACCAATCTGCTTCACCAATCCTTCATTTTCTTCCATCCAAATAGTCACACAATGTACGGCTATAGGTAGGTAAGTTCCAAGCCACCTTTTGTCCAATGCAGGAAGTGGTGAATAAATTATTGCAGGAAAATCAACATCGGTAGTGTCACCAAATCTGGTCTGACACACATAACTTCATCACACCCTGGAGTATCACTTGCTAAGATAGCACAAGGGTCACCTTCCAGGAGCTTCTGTAATCCACCTGCCACAATGGCACTCTTGTTTCCCAGTCCTCAAGGACAAACTTCACTTTTAACTGAAGTCTTCATTTCTAACGAGGCACATAGTTCTACTTTTTCAAATTCAACGCTTTCAAAGTAGAGTTTACAAGACAGCAACGTATCAAGCCATTTGCCACTTGGCTGACCCAATGATGGTTTTATGTATCTTCATTTACGGGTGGGATTCCAAGAAGGCAGCTGAAGCTCACCATCCCTCCATATTCCTACACCTGCCCCCTTGCTCGTGCTTGATGTCCACACCCCTTCTCCTTGGCACAGTATTTGTAGGGGCCCACTACTGAACTTCTATTTTTTAATCCTATTTAGTCCTGCAGACTTGAGCCAAATGGACCCTTTCTTCCTTCTTCATTTCTCTACTGACCCATCTCATCTATGTTTTCTAAATTCATATCCTCCAAATGCTTGGCCCTCTCTCTCCATTCTACATGCCTACAATGTCAAGGAAGCACACAATGAGAAGTTCTAGTCTGCAGTCTCATAGTACCAGTACTGGATCGCAGGCCTTCAACTGATATTCTCCCCTCTGAGGCTCTTCCAGCATCCACAGAGAGCAGAGCTATCACTCCTGCATGTCCCCTTACTACGCGCTGAGGTGCTTCAGAGGCACTGGCTTGGATGAGCTTACTAGCTGTTATCCACCCAAGACATCATCTCTGCAATCAACAGTTCTTTTCAGTGTGTGAACTAATGGCCAGTAGGATTTTTAATGCTCTGGTGGTTAACAGAGCACAGGGAACTTCCAGGGTAATAAACTAAAGTTATAAGTTAATTCCTCAGCCACACTAATCACACATCACACACACAGTAGACATACGTGGCTACCGGCTACCATTTTGAATAGTACAGATATAAAAAAAGTTCTACTGGAACAGCACTGATGTTGTTTATGAGAGCATGCTAAACCAACATCATACCATTCTGAATAATACAAGTCAGCAAAGAAATTAACCTCAACCCCACATTTATCAGCATGTCCTTGGAGACTGAGTGGAATGTACACACACATAAAATATCACAGCAGTTTAGAAGTGGCCTTGTGGAAAAGCTGTTTCCATTTCCAGAATCCAGTGTATCATCCAACTACTGCTTACTGCCTCCTGTCTTGTTCTGTCCCAGAAGGTTCTTTTAAAATCGATTACCATTTTCTTAGCATAAAGTCAGGTAACTTTTTTCAATCCAAAAAGATTAAATGAAGAAAAAAGCCAATGTTAGCTTTTTTCTTTTTCTTTTTCCTTTTCAAGGAACAATCACTCGTGGCCCTTTTCATAACTCGCTGGGGATTAAAGTCACAGGAGTTTGTCTCAAATCATATATTATGGTCCTCCTCAGACACAATGATGCTACTAACAAAACACACGGTCTCGGGCAGGCTACTACACTCTCCTTACCACGGGCCTTCCTGCCCAGCAAATGTACCAGTTTGAGAATGGAGTTTTTAACAGTGAAAATTAAAATCGTCCTATGTAATACTTGTAACAGCTAACACTTCTCCCCCCACCCCACCCCCGCCAGCAATTTGTCTCGGTAAACATTCTTCAAAGCTAACATTCCTCAGGGCACGATGCAATCTGTAGATGAGACATCCTGTATGCGTGAGCAACAGCTCTGCTCCTGGATTTAATGGCCTACTAGAGTCATTCAAACGGAGGTGTTTGCTGTCATTGCTCCTTCCTCTTCCCCTCTTCTGGAAGTACATTATTCCCCTTACCTTATATAGCAGAAATGGTAAAAGTGTGCAAATCGCTTTGTGGAGTCTAAGTTTCTATTTCAATTTCGGTATTAGTACCTCGTTTAAGGAGGTTGGGCAAACACCACTGGCTTGGAGCCAAGCTACCAGCCATACAGTCAATGGACGCTGATGGTGGTGCTTCCTCCTCACCCTGCTTTATTCTTCATGATCCCCCCCCTGCCATGTTGTCACTGCTCTGCCTGTGCCTGCCAAATGTGCCAAAGACACTCCACTGGCCTCCAGTGAGACCCGTGCGCCACGAACTTCCCAGGCCCAGCACCACCCCCACTATTAAACTCACCCTGGGGATCATCTTGTTCTTCCTCCTTTTACATCAGCCTGAGCACTCCTCCACCACCACGACCACCACCACCCCACTCACTTCCACTCAGCCCCAGAGGTCTGCACAGACCACCCACGGGCCCACAGGAGACATCAGCTGATGGCCCAGTTTATGTGCCTCCAGCCTCCAACAGCTTCCTCAGGCTTGAACTCAAAGGGAAACTATGGGGTCCAGGTTAGCCCCCGAGAACTAGCAAGTGGCCAAGGAGCTCTGGGGATATGTCCTCAGGAGATGTGACCTAGAATGTGTGGGCAGATGAGAACGTCCAGTCCTGGGGAAAAATCACGGTCACCCTGCCAAGGGATCTCCTGGTGCCCCAACCCACACCCAGTGACAACATCTGGTCCTTCCTCGGTGTCATCTGCTCAGCTCCAAGGGCGCCCCCAACTGGGCATCAAAATGGGATAGCAGTAAGCCTGAGGTTTCAGGAGGAAGGGAGTTAGGAGTCTCAGTTCCACCACCTGCTGTCTGCCAGGGGCCTCGGTCACTTCACCAGAAAATGAAGCTGGTACCTACCTCAGAGAAGTTACGAGGTAACTAACACAAGACTAGTCCCAAGACAGAGTCCAGCTCAGAGGTCAACTGGTCAGGCAAAGCCTTTATTGCTTTGTCTCGACTTGTTTTTCAAAGGATTGTAAGTGAATCCTCAACCCTTGAACTCAGAGTATTTTAACTGCTGCTGCAACAAAAATGTATCTGTGTTGGTTTCAAAAGCTAGACAAAGCTCCCAGGAAGGAAGGTTTTATTTAAAAATTTCTTTTCTTCCAGTCCTCTTTATACCCAGGACTGGCATACTCTGAGGAGTACAGGGGAAAGTGCTCTTTTGGAACATACCCAAATCTAGACGGTCCCGATCTCCGTGTTCATTTGGTTGAACCACCAGGTTTTCCATGTGCTGGAAGAGATAAAGTCAGGCAGGGTTTTAACAAAATTTACTTATGGGCCCCAATTCTGTTGATTTTTATCAACTCATGAAAAGCCACCTCAGAAAATATCAATGAAGACATGTCACATGTCTTGCCACACATCAACAAAACTAGTTTTGTACTTAATTCGTATTATTCAAGAGCTATGAAGGGAAGGACCTGCCCCACGAGGAAGTCCTCCCGAGGTCCTTCTTCCCAGAGGCCGTCTCCCGGGCATACTCCTGCAGCCACACTGCTGGCAAACATCTGGAGCTATGCATCTTTAAAGAAAAACTTGTTTTGGAAAATGTGTATAACCATCTTGCATATATACAAGTGCAATCCAGAAAGACATCCAGCTTGGGTCATAAAGAAAAGAGACTGAAAATTCAAGTCATTCTGAAACTAATGATGTATTTTATGGTGACTAAAAAAAACAAAAACAAAAACAAAAATCATACCTTTTTTAAAATTTTTTAAAATAAATAAATAAGTAAATAAAAATTTCAAGTTATTCTGAACGTGACATGGTCTACCCTTTTGGAGGTTTGTTTTTGATTTTTTCATGGGGGAGGGGAAGTAGATTTTTTTTCTTACCACTAGATCTTCACTTCTACAGCAGCTCTGGGGGAAAGTTCCAAAAAGAAAGAGGGGCAGAGAATCCTTACCTTTACATTCTCCTTTTCAGGTGATGATCTGCTGGTTGCCAAATTCTTAATCTCTGCAAAAGGAATGATCCTCATCAGGATCTGATAGGAGCTTTCATTAAAAAGAAAAAAAAAAGGAAAGAAAACCCAAAAAGTAAACAACAATTATTCATGAATTGCCCCAGGAGCTGTCTTTGAGGAGCTAGCCTAGATTAGGCTTCTTAAAAATCAACTCTCCACAGAATATGTGACAGCCCAACTGCCACACTCTGGTAATATTTGTGTGAACCGAGAGGTAAACAAGCCCAGGACCTCTTGCAGGAAATCCTGAGGGGGGAAAAAAAAATCATTAAATCAACAAATGCCCCTGATTCAAAAGGAAGGCTGCTCACAGAATAAAGGCTCTTCAAAATAGCAGAGATTTTAAGAACATGACTGGTACCTACCTGAGGATATCCCACATGTCTAGTTCCTAAAATACCACAGATTTCATGTTTCAAAAGGGCATAATTCATTCCAGACAAGGTCTGGCCTTTCCTCGGACATCCAAGTCCGCAACACCCACACAACCCTTTGGCTCCCACCGCAGAGACCGCTGGGCTGAGCACGGACAGGCCCCAAGCACACTGGGTACCCTTCTTCTGAATAAAGGCTTTCCTGGAAATATTAGTGGTCAGGATGTTCCAGGCTAAACAGGAAGGCTCATTTAAGGGGTATTTTTCTCCGGGTCTGGACTGGTTCTTTTCCCACCGAGTTGCCCATTAATAAGAGCCACTGTTGTTGATATTTAACCCCCAAAAGCAGGTTTGGGGTTGAGGAAAATAAGCACTGGACACTCCCAGCAAGGGCAGATAGCTAAGAAACTTTACCAACAAGTGTATGAATATACCGGGCCCAGGGCCTCCTCTGGAGCCCTCAGCTGCCCTGCCTAGTGCCAGTTCTGGGGAATATCCCCTAGTTTACCTAGATAGGTCCCCACTCCACTTTGCCAGTCAATTAACTGAAGTTCAGACCACCCCGTAGATTTATTCAAGCTCCTCTTATTGCCAGGCACCAAAGCTAGGAGGTTCACTCAAGTTCTTACTTAGAAAAAGTGTAAAGTACTTCCCTGACAGGTCATAGTAAGGCAAGGACACAGCAGAAGTGTCAACTTTCTCACTGTCCTGATGGTTTTTTTTTTTCTTTAAATGTGCATAACGCAGCCATCAAAAGAAATGAAATCTTGCCATGTGCCACAATATGGATGGAACTAGAGGGTATTATGCTGAGCGAAATAAGTCAATAGGAGAAAGACAATTATCATATGATCTCCCTGATATGAGGAATTTGAGAGGCAACGTGGGGGGTTGGGAGGTAGGGAAGGAAAAAATGAAACCAGATGGGATCCGGAGGGAGACAAACCATAAGTGACTCTTAATCTCACAAAACAAACTGAGGGTTTCCAGGGGAGGAGGGGGTGGAGATGGTGGTTGGGTTATGACACTGGGGAGGGTATGTGCTATGGTAAGTGCTGTGAAGTGTGTAAGCCTGACGATTCACAAACCTGTACCACTGGGGCTAATAATACATTATATGTTATAAAAAAAATTAAAAAAAATGTGCATAACAGAACCTGGGCATTTACCAACAAATAATGAGGTATTTATTCTCCACAGTTTACTGCTCTTGAATCTATAATCCTTATTAGCCCCTTAGTTCAAAATGAAACAATAATAGCTTAAATTTCACATGGTCCTGTCAACTGATGTCAGCAGGGATTAAGGACCTGCAGACACCCAGCCTGGGCAGCTTCTGCTCTCTGGCGCCCCCACCTACCTATAGATGCACATCCCACACAAGGCCTCCAGGTGGCAGCAGAGTAACGTTTGCAGAACAACGCGGCCCGCACTGGGAATGCCAAAATGAACCAGCTTCACCCTTCCAAAGACTGCTCCTCAGGTGCCAAAATGCAAAACCCTAACATAAAGCTTTCTGCCCATAGCACAGATGCAGACATTGATGGGGAGCCCCTGTAGAACATACAAGGGATTTTGTTTTGAACACACATACCCAAACCCTAAAAAGTTGGCTAGGTGGGGAAAAGAGCGCCAAGATGGTGAAGAAAGGGAGGGTAACAAGAACCCAAGTTTCCACAGAAACTTCAACCTCAACAGCAAGAGAGTCGCACACATTTTTTTTTTTCACTACTGTAAAATACCCCTTTAAAAAAGCTGTTTCAGGCCACATGCTCTTGAATTTAGGATTCTGCATTTCTAAAGAATTATGTACCTAGAGCATTGATGAAAAGGAACAGCACATTTTGCTCAAGATTGTGCTAATGCAGAAGGCTACAGCAGCTGAGAAAACCCGGCTTGCAGTAACAGAAGCAGTGTCACCACGGCTCAGCTTCCTGCCCCTCTCAAAATATCACTGTTTGCACAGTCAGCCTACAGTTTTCGGTATCATCTACTGCATTTTTGTTTTGTTTCAAGTATAATCTAATTAAAGGCAACTTTGCCACAAACTATATCAGAGAAGGCAAGTGTTTATAAAATCTGTACCTCATCACTTTAAAAATAGCTTTCCAAGCTATTAAACCTTTACGCGAGCATTATTAAAAATATTCATGACAGTGTATAGATTCAGAGTAATAAAGTATCTTTAATTAATCTGGGACAGCACACAACTACATCCTAGAGCTTTTAAAGAACTGGGCACTCATTTGACCGGAGTTTAATCAAATTGCTCTCGGAGAGTTTCTGCTAAATGACTAGGATCCTTTTACACTCACTCCACTGCAACACCAATCAAATCACTCATTGCTATAGCAACCTCCGGGCAGAGATAATGATATCAGTAACTTCAAACTCTTCTGTTTTAAAGGCCTACTAATCTTGCCTGCATGGCCCACCCAGGATTATCCCTTCTAAATCCGATTTACCAAACTTAATAGACATGTTTTCTTATTGCCAAACTATAATGGAACAATAAATAATCTCTAATATTCATGTTCACTAGTGACACTGCACCAGCAAACAGGGTTTTCAAACAATAGGGGTAAGTAGCTCTGAGATTACTACCAGGGTTTTGTTAAGAAACAGATTAGCCTAATAGATCTCAACTCTGTGTTAAGTCTTACCGTCCCCTTTTTGAAAAATGGGACCACAGAGGCTACACTTAGGCAAAGCAAAAGCTCACACTGAAAATACAGGATGGTTGGTATTCTCCTTAACTACCCTTTGCTATGTCATCTGACTCCTCGCAGGAAGGAGGCAAAAAAAAAAAAAAAAAAAAAAAAAAAGAATCATGATGAGAGCCAGCCAGACAACTACTCCTGCTTCATTCCTGGTTCAGGTTCAACTGTGCACAATCAAGTTCCCAAGAGGGTTAGATTGGCAGGGCATCATCAAACGTACAACTGAAAAACGAGGGTCCTGCTCTCAGCTCACGCGGCCTCCTCCACAAAGGCCCAAAGGGACTGAGAGCATTGCAGAGTCTGTGAATGGATCCTTTTCTCTCAGCAGATTGAGTTCTGGGAAGGCTGGGTCCAAATTGATTTTGGCCCAATCCTTAAATCCCCAGTGCCAAGCGAGTGCCTAGCATATTAAAGGCACTGAATAAATGCTTCTCTCCTCCACCTCAATCTGGTGGCCCAAAAGAGCTGATGAGATGTAGTGAATCATTAGGCAAGCTCTAGGTCAGGACAGGGAAGAAAAAGTTGTTCGCTTTTTTGAAATACTAATTGAAACACTTTGAATACCAGCACTGTTTATCACAACTTCTGAACTGCCAGATTGAGCAGACAGATGAATGCTTTTCCCTTTGCTGCCTCCCACCCCTCCAGCTAATGCTCCAAACCACCCTTTCCTTTCCAATTAGGCACTGGTGTTTCCCTTCTAACAACTTTAATTTATGACTTCAGGGTTTTATCCTACTATGTATCTACAATGCACAAATCCCAGAGAACTAAAATGGCAAAGGGGACAAATTTTAAGAAACTCTCCTACTCTTTCACTCAGAGACTATTTTAACCCTGGGCCCTTTTGTTTCAGTATCCTGATTTCTCCATTTTTTCCTAAAAGTGGGAATACGGTAAAAACTATCTTTGGGGGGCACCTGGGTGACTCAGTGGGTTAAGCCTCTGCCTTCAGCTCAGGTCATGATCTCAGGGTCCTGGGATGGAGCCCCACATCTGGCTCTCTGCTCAGCGGGGAGCCTGCTTCCCTTCCTATCTCTCTGCCTGCCTCTCTGCCTACTTGTGATCTCTCTCTCTCTCTGTCAAATAAATATAAATAAATTAATTAATAAAATAAAACAAAACAAAAAACTGTCTTTTGGAATCCCCAGTATAAATATGGACTGAGAGAAAGGATAAGGCGATTATCTGTAGAAATATCAGCATAAACCGCATTAGTCTGTGAGCCCCAACAGTCCATTAAAAGTGAAAAAGTGTTGCTGGGTCCCTGCTGAGCCACAGGATCAGCCAGGGAGAGGACATCAAGGTAGAGAAGAAATTTCTGCCCTAAAGCAACTCCCAATGGGTTATTTAAATGTAATTTTCATACTTGCACTCTACATCCTTTCAAAAAGAATTTGACATCTTGTTTTAACTTTTTTTTAAAGATTTTTATTTATTTGACAGAGAGAGATCACAAGTAGGCAGAGAGGCAGGCAGAGAGAGAGGAGGAAGCAGGCTCCCTGCCAAGCAGACAGCCTGATGCGGGACTCGATCCCAGGACCCTGAGATCATGACCAGGTGCCCCGTTTTAAGAACTTTTTAAATTTAAATTACTTGTGGCACTTTTTTTGAGCCACAAAAAATAATTAAGAAAGGAAAAAAAATAAAACCACTGTTAATGTTTTAGAATATACTTCTTCTCTACATGCATATTTTTTAACAGCTTTAAGGTATAATGTACTAATGACCCATTTAAAGTGTACAATTCAATTATTTTTGACATATTCAGAATTTTGCAATCATTACCACAATGTGAGAACATCTACATTACCCCCAATAAGAAACCCTGTACCCATTAACACCTACTACCCCTTTCTCCCCAGCTGCCCCCAACCCACCCCAAAGGCAACCACAAACCTTCATTCTTTTTTTTTTTTTTTTAAGATCTTATTTATTTCTTTGACAGTGAGAGAGATCACAAGTAGGCAGAGAGGCAGGCAGAGAGAGGGGGGAAGCAGGCTTCCTGCTGAGCAGAAAGCCCAATGAGAAGCTTGATCCCAGAACCCTGGGATCATGACATGAGCAGAAGGCATAGACTTAACCCACTGAGTCACCCAGGCACCCCAACCAACCTTCATTCTTAATGAAGTCTTCAGTCTTAATGGATTTGTCTGTGCTGGATATTTCCTATAAATGGCATCGCACCACATGCGGTCTTTTGTATCGGGATTCTCTCACAGAACGTAATATTTTTAAGATTTGTCCATGTTATCATCCATCAGTAGTTCATTCCTTTTCATTGCCAAATGCCAGTCCACTGTATGGACGGACCACATTTTGTAGATCCACTCCCGACAGACATTTAGGTTGCTCCCGCTTTTTGACAGTTATGAATACTACTACTATGAACATTTGCATACAGGTTATTATGGAGAAGGAGGTTTTCATTCTATCTAGGAGTGTCATTACTGGGTCATATGGTAACTATGCATAATATGTTTTTATAATATTGTTTGGTGTTTGTTTTGTTGACATCTCCAGTGTGCATTCGCCCACTCCCCTTAAAATCTCCAACAGTGAAGAACTTACGGGGCAGAAAAAAAAAGACGCTCAGCCCAAAAATTTGGTTGCAACTACCACATAAGCAAAAGCTTTAAATCATGCCATCTCACACTGAGGTCATGAGGTAATTTCCCTGATTTACTCAACTGCTTAAATAAATGAGGCAAGTCATACTGGAAAGATACAAACAACATTCAGTTTTATTTTGTGAATACTTTTCTGTCCCTCTGACCTCCCACTTAGATTCTATTTAAAC
The DNA here is from genome assembly GCF_020171115.1 of Neogale vison. Taxonomy (NCBI): domain Eukaryota; kingdom Metazoa; phylum Chordata; class Mammalia; order Carnivora; family Mustelidae; genus Neogale; species Neogale vison. The sequence continues at coordinate 216,817,734 of NC_058091.1, forward strand.
TCAGGAAATAAGCTCTTTAGCTATATTTTCAACTTAAGCTTATTTCAATTGTATTAGACTCCTGATACAATCAGGCTCCATTAATGCTAGTCCTTGCCTCTAGCCTGCTGATGTGACCCAGCTACAGCCAGTATCCACAGTACATCTGAACAGAGTTTGTTACATCTGGATGAGTTCTGAAGAAGCTGAGATTCCTTCCAGCTCAAGCTAAGATTCTCCTGATAGGTGGGGGAGGCAAAGAGAAGAATTTATCTTCATGTGTGAGAAAACACCAGTATTGCAAGAACAAACAAAATGAGCATCATATCAACTTGATATCCTATTTTTATACTTGGCCCTTTGATGATGAAACTCCCTCTCTTCTGTGGGTAGGAGGAGAAAGTAGATTGGCAAAGTAAGCCTTTAAAGGAAGCGCAGAAAAAGCTGAGCTGTTCTGTAAGATGAAATGAACAATTCCAAATCACTTCCCAGGGCTGGAAAGTAAGTACATTCCCTGGGTATGATTTGTATTGTCTCGAAAATGTTAAAATACTTGACATTCAGGTAAACAATGCTGATCAAGTCCTTGGATGGATATTCCATTGTGGGGTTAAGATAAGAACTCCGCGTCCAACTAGTAACCACCCCCATAGATCAGCCTAATTACCATCCTGAAATCCCCACACTGCAGGTCCCAGCAACCGTCCTGGTGGAAAGGACCTGCATCTTGACAGACATTGGAACCATATTCATCACTTCTAAAAAAAAGTACTCAGTTACAGTATTTAAAATGAAGGCTCTTGGAAAGGAAATCTTGCATTGGAAAAGCCCTCTTGTTTCCCCATAGTTCACAGGAGACACTCAAAGAAGGAGACTCCCCCACCCAACTCCCTCTTCACATTTCACTCACCCAGAGCACACAGAGAAGGGCTGCATCTTCATCTAAGGAACGGTTCAAACAAAAAAATCTGCTCACCTTGTTACTATGGCAGGAAGAGCTACGTCTCGGTATCCCAACACATGCACGATTACCACCAAATCCACCCCAGCACGTGTTACAACTTGCACTTGTAACGAGCTAGCTTTGCTACGATGCTTCCCCGTGGCTAAGCATCAACGGGCAGATACTAGTCCGGGGGCTCTAGCTGTATTTGCTCATTTAAGCCTCACTAGAAGTATTAAATGATACGCCCAAGTCATCATTTTGCACAAAAGGAAACACAGCTGAACAACCTGCACCATGTCCAGAAGCCAGATCATGGCAGAGCTGAGGTTCCAGCAGAGTCTGCCTATAGCCTGGTGTGTGTCATCAAGGCATGCCTGTACATGTGGGTCATAAATCTTCCTTGTAAGAACTTTATGAGACAGGTCAGTCATGTGGAAGAAAGCTCATTTCAAGGCAATGATTCCAATTTTGCACTTCTCCATCGCGCAAATGCTGGAGAGACATCTCCACCAGCAGCCCCAAGACTATATAGCTGAGTGTTCTGGTACCTAAGGGTGGTGGATAGGTTACAGGCTGAGAGGTCAGAGTACATGGGCCTGACCTTCTGACTACCTGGGCAAGCTGCCTCACCTCAGACAAGTTACGTGATCTCTCTGTGCTTCCACTTCCTTGTGCATAAAATTGGGAAAACCCACTCCCGACACCCAGAAATGTCCCTCTCCATAACCACTGACCAGTGCATGCCATGAACGCCCCAACTTTGCTTCGCTCACAGCAGCATTCCCAACACCTAGAACAGTGCCAGCCCTCCACAAATACTAGAGGGCAGTTCTGTAACAGTCAGCTCCTCGAGATGCGGGTTTTTGCCTTTGCTATTTCAGTTACTGCTATGTCATCAGTGCTTAGAACACTGCCTGTCAGCAAGTGAGCACTCCAACGTTCACTGGACAGGTAAGTCAGTGAGCCTGCAGGACACTCGACGGCCTGCCTGGGCTGTGCCTTGTGCTTGGATCCACAGACTCTCCCGCCTTTCTCACGGGGTCATGAAGTAGAAGCCGCTCTGCCCTGCAGGGAACTTCCGCTTCAGCCCTGCAGAAACGGAGTCTGCCTCCCGTCCTTTGTGACTACACCTCAAACTCCAGTCCCAGCTTCCCCTCTCCTTGTGAATGAAAATATGGAACATAATTAATGGAGAGAAAAAGTGGGGGGAGGGACTATTAACACAGAAGTTGAGACAGCCAGTCACACATGGTTTGGGTTTGATCTGGTTGTGGTTTCTTTAATTAACTACACAAGAATATGAAACAAAATGGAGTCACGTTAACAGTCAACGGGATTGCGGTGGTTCTGTCTGTTTTACAGCCCCAGAGACTCAAGGCAGTCACAAGGCTTCCAAACAACACCAGAAAGCGCAGCGGGGTGTGTGGCGCGTCAGGACAGTCAGGACAACTACGAGTTTTACAAACACAGACACCCCCAAGCCCAGCTCCCAGTGTGAGCATTACCTACTACTGTACTAATGGATGTGGAGGACCCAGGTGATGGTGAAAGGGAAGGAAAGGGCAGGAGCAGTGGACATGAGAAAGAGCAGCAACCACCTGTTCCTTACCCAGACCACCTCCATGAGATGGTCCAAGAACCATGAAAAGGATATTCTTCCATGAACCACTGAGAGAAGTTTTTTTTTTTTTTTTTTTTGACAGAGAGGGAGAGATCACAAGTAGGCAGAGAAGCAGTCAGAGAGAGGAGGAAGCAGGCCCCCTGCTGAGCAGAGAGCCCGGATGCGGGGCTCGATCCCAGGACTCTGGGATCATGACCTGAGCCAAGGTAGAGGCTTAACCCACTGAGCCACCCAGGCGCCCCCAATGAGAGAACTTTTACATAATGTGGCACAGGAGCCACGATGGCAGGACTTAACTAGAAGCTAAAAAACATTAAGGTACTCTCGGCTTCCACAAGGAATGGGGGTTTCATAGATGGCATTTTCAACATATTTGGTCAAAGAATCCTTATTTTTCAAAGCATCTCCCGCGACTGGGTTTTCACAATGCTTGTCAGGAAATCCTAGAAGAGGATATCAAATAGGAACAAAGAAGGCAAGGGACAAAAGAGTCAGTTGGTGGATTAATACTAATAATTAGCTTACTCCTCTGAGCAAATTAAAAAGGTGAAGACGTTTTGGTCATTTCGTCCATTTGGAGTAACTGCCCATCCTTCTGGGAGTATGATTACAGTTATGAACTATGGAAACATAACTGGCTTGCTGACAATAATGACACCATTTATCACCCTAATGGGGACAGGAAAGCCCATCTCCAGGACAACACTCTCATCTTTTAACCGATGGCAGCTACAGATACAAGCTTAGGGTTTCCTCCTCCACTCTCTGCCCCTGGAGAAACATAAAAACATGATCTCTTAAGAATCTTCTAGTAGGGGAAAAAAAAAAAGAATCTTCTAGTATGGTTTCACTTATTTGTGGAGTATAACAAATAGCATGGAGGACAAGGGGAGATGGAGAAGAGAAGGGAGTTGGGAGAAATTGGAAGGGGATGTGAACCATGAGAGACTATGGACTCTGAAAAACAATCTGAGGGTTTTGAAGGGGCGGGGGGTGGGAGGTCGGGGTACCATGTGGTGGGTATTATAGAGGGCATGGATTGCATGGAGCACTAGGTATGGTGTAAAAATAATGAATACTGTTATGCTGAAAATAAAAAATAAATAAAAAAAAAAGAATCTTCTAGTAGGTCATGAAGGGAAAGTTTGCTTTGGGGGTTTAAATAAGAAGGGGGGCGGGGCACCTGGGTGGCTCAGTGGGTTAAGCCGCTGCCTTCCGCTCGGGTCATGATCTCAGGGTCCTGGGATCGAGCCCTACATCGGGCTCTCTGCTCAGCAGGGAGCCTGCTTCCTCCTCTCTCTCTGCCTGCCTCTCTGCCTACTTGTGATTTCTCTCTGTCAAATAAATAAATAAAATCTTTAAAATAAATAAATAAATAAATAAGAAGGGGGAAAAAAGCAGACTTTGACATTCAAAATGCTTTGTTTTTCCAGTTGAGTTGCCTACAGGTTTATGAATGGACATAAACAGAGTAGTTTCTCTTTAGTTGACTACTGCCCTCTGCTTGAACCTGAGGACAGTCTCTAATATGTCCTCCAAGAATATACAAATCAAAGCATTGCCTAGAAGGTCTACCCAATACACACACACAAATGACTTGAAGTTGGAGCACTTGAGTTGCTGTCTTCTGCTTACTGCCTGCATGACTCCAGCTGTATTACTTTGGCTGCTCCTAGACCCATCAAACCCAGCCCATCTAAAATGGGGTACATTTTTTGCCATGATCCTGCTTCCTGTAAGGTCGATCCCAGTTAGGGACATACAAGGACTGGAGGAATCACCCTCCTCTCTCACCACTGACGCACCACCTTCGGGGCAGTCCCCACCTGTCCCTACCTCTCCATGATCATTACACTGCTGTGGTGCAGACCCTCTTCTGTATTACTTACAGCAGTGTGCCCCCCCCCATTCTCCCTAATCCCCGCCAAACGCTCGGGTCTGCACTCTACATTCTCACAGCGGCCTTTTGAAAGTAATAATCTAACCCGATTTGCTTGAAACAGCTCCCACAGCTGTCAGGGTGGAGCTCCAGTTCCTTGCCTTGTGTACAAGCCAGGTCACTATGCCTCCCTCCCAAGGCTGTTTTACTGGCAACACACACACATACACAAACACACACACCACTCCTAATCAACAGGAGTACAAAATGATCTGCATTTCCCTTGATGTATCGTGTGATTCAGAACTCTATATTGCGTACATTTCCACTGTCTGGGATTTCTTTCCTTCTGTATGATCACAGCTCCAGGGCCACCTCTTCCAGGAAGATTTCCCTGACCACTCCACCATCCCACGCCACAGATTCCTCACACCAATATTTGTATATGACTCCTGCTGGACTTACCATAATGTGCTGGGGCAGCTTGTTTTTCTGCCCCAATCCCAACTGTCAGTCCCTTAAGAGCAAAAATTTAAACACTTATTCAGACCCTACTTTGCTCTCAATTAGTTTAAAGGTGGATTAGAAGGGAAGAAAATACACAAGTAAAAATGACCAGAAAACAAAGCAAGGATGAGAGCTTCATAAATAAGGATCACAAAAAAAAATGCAGTCAGCAGTACCCTACACATATGCAGGCCAGAAACTTAGAACCAAGTTTTTGGTTTTTGTCAACCAGCTACAAGAAAAACACCTGGTAAGTTACAGGTAGAGCAATAAATGCAAGTCAAACATTCAGGAGAAGGCAGCATTCCTGACAGGAAACCAGAAAGAGGTTTCTCCTACAGGTTTTTAAGAGAAAGCACAAGGTGACCCACCACCTCCTTAGGCAGGCAGGAACTGCCCCCCTGCAAACTCCAACCCACGAGTACATCATCTAGAGAACACAGATGTGAGGGCAACTCCATGGGGGCCCAAGCAGGTCCAGCCTAAACAGCAAGCCCAGCTGCTGAACTTAATCCAGAAGTGTGTGTGGGATGGATGGGCCCCACAGACTTCCAACAACTTGCTACAAACCTTCCTTACCCAAGATTACTTTTATTTTTTTTAAGATTTTATTTATTTACTTGACAGAGAGAGAGAGAGGACAAGCAGGGAGAGTGGGAGAGGGAGAAGCAGGCTTCCCACTGAGCAGGGGGCCCGATGCGGGCCTTGATCCCAGGACCCCAGGATGATGACCTGAGCCGAAGGCAGACGCTTAACCATTGAGCCACCCAGGTGCCCCATCCAAGACTACTTTTTAACAAACATGGGGGCCAAGAGTTGAAGATTTTACTACCTGACAAATAAGTGAAATCCAACTCGTTTATGTTGTCAGACACAGGCAGAATCAAAACTATTCACCAGCAGTCAATTTTGGTGGCTTCAGGCAAGGGTCTTGCCCTACTTTTTCTCCCTAACCCCAGCATCCAGCATGGTGGTTCTCAGCCTTATCAGACTATTGTCCCTTTACACATAACAGATATTTTATAATGTCCCTCCACTCTCCTGAAATGGAATAATGTAACCATACCTTAATATATATGACCTCATCCTCACACATAATTTCAAAAACAAAAAATATTCTAAAATATAAAGGAAAAGGGAAAACTTGATAATCAGATAATATAGATTTCAGTATATAAATTGTTTGCCCAAACTACCTTATAAGACATAATGACAAAGTCAGATTCCTACAACTACTAAGATTTGGGATTAAAACCAAAAAAACCAAACAAACATGAAATCAGAATCTGTCCAAGAAGTCAGGACTATTTAAGAAAAAAGATAATAATGTTCCCCAGAGGGGCGCCTGGGTGGCTCAGTCATTAAGTGTCTGCCTTTGGCTCAGGTCAAGATCCCAGGGTCCTGGGATTGAGCCACACATCAGGTTCCCTGCCTGGCGGAAGGCCTGTTTCTCCCTCTCCCACTCCACTTGCTTGGGTTCCTCTCTCACTGTGTCTCTCTCTTTATTTATTTATAAATAAAATATATAAATAAATTCTTAAAAAAATATGTTCCCCAGAATCAACACTTGTGTCTATCATGAAGACTTGCTAACAGATCAGACTTACTTATATATGGAAAAGGGAAAAAAAATTAAAAACCAGACATGAAATGCTCCTGGAGCAAATAATACATTATATGTTAATTTTTTAAAAAATGTGAAATGAAGTCGATTGCGTGCCCAGAAAAACTGCCACATTGGAGAAAACAAAGAAGTACAGGATTCCTGCAGATGAGCTAGGTTTTATATACAACTGAGGGATCAATAATGCATTATTTTCTTAAAGATTATTTTTTAATGTACTTATTTGTCAGAGAGAGAGAGAGAGAGAGCACAGGGGGAGAGAAAGAGGGAGAAGCAGGCTCCCTGCTGAGCAAAGAGCTCGATGTGGGGCTCAATCCCAGGATCCTGGGATCATGACCTGAGCACAGATACTTAACCAACTGAGCCACCCAGGTGCCCCTCAACAGAATTAAGAATATAGCTCTTGGGGCACCTGGGTGGCTCAGTGGGTTAAAGCCTCTGCCTTCGGTTCAGGTCACGATCCCAGGGTTCTGGGATCGAGCCCCGCTTTGGGCTCTCTGCTCAGCAGAGAGCCTGCTTCCTCCTCTCTCTCTGCCTGCCTCTCTGCCTGCTTGTGATCTCTGTCCGTCAAATAAATAAATAAAATCTTTTTTTTTTTTTTAAAGAATATAGCTCTTGCTGGGGACTCCCCAAGTAGCTGTGAACACTCAGTCTCAGAAGCCCCATGAGGACTGTCAACAACTGTGTGGGACCACCTGGGTTGGGTATAACGGTCTGCACCCTGCAGCTCATCCAGCCACCCCTGCCTTCAGGCCTGTATGCCAGTCGTCATCTCCATCCCCTTCAAGACCAACTAGCCCAGGGCAGAGCAGGGCTCCACAAAGATGGAATGAGCTAAGGGGCCAGTGACTGAGGAAGGACAGCCATATTCTCTTTATGTTCAAACTTGCACATGAGGAGAAGACACTGACTCAGGAGAGTAGCCTTAAGATCAGGAGGGTGGCAAGGCCTGGTCAAGGGCACTCAGTAAATGCTAATTGAATAAAAAGTGGCAGCAGATTACATCGTTCAACTCTGTTAGAGGAACCAAGGTCCTTGTGTCCCGCAGTCCTGATCCTGTTTGCAAGTCCCCTGGTCCCTGCCACCTTCACAGCCCACTTCAACCACCAGTTAACTTGTTAGTCCTCGGCACTTTCTGGGTTCCTTGGGGCGGGGAAGGAGCCTGTGTACCTTCTTCAGTTTCTGCAGCACTGGATGGTTTGTCTCCTCTTTCCTCTGGCCTGGCTTCTTGATCTTCAAGAGTCTAAGAAAGAGAAAAAAAAAAAGTCAATGAAAACAATCAGTGGCTTTAGATATGTGACAAGGAGATGGAAATCACAAACATGGGTCTGGGAGCTGGGACAGGCCAGCCAGTCTGGGGAGGTCTGGAAAGACAGGGTGGGTAAAGCTGCTTGGAGTACACGCAGGTAGCACCCAGGAAGATGAGGAGAGACACTTGGGGGAACCGAGAGGCACGGGCTACAAATGTCCCTGCCATGAATCTTCTAGTGTCCTACATCACAAGCAGAAGGGCCTCAGGCACATAATGCATGAACCAAAAAAGGGGCCAGAAGAACAGAAAATCTTGAAACTGGAAACCAGAGTTACTGTTTCTGCAGGTGCCCATCCTGAGCAACCCCTCCCCATGCCATAAGACAGGAATCTGGGGGGCAGGACCCCCATCACAGGGAGGACCCAGGTTGTGCACAGGCCTTGCTTGGCAAGCCAGTGTATGCTGGTGCAGGTTGACCTGGATGAGAGCAAGTTGGGGGCCTCAGAGACAAAGTGCCCTCTTGGAGCTCTTAGCATTTTCTTTTCAAATGGTTACTGCCTGGTCAGTGAACGATGAAGAGCCACAGAATTATATACTGATGTGCCAAACAGTGAAACAGCCCAACACTGCATCCACGCATATTCCCAAGCAGACACATAGGCACCCTTGAGCAGGGAGCCCTACAAATGGCCCAGACCCCTGAATACTCCTGGGCATCTTATTAATTAAACTCAGTCTATCAAGCGCCTTGCTCTTGACCATTTCAGAACAACATTCTGAGCCCACAATAACAAGAGCAACAAAAAGCCAAGAAAATATACACAGTTAACCAAACCACAAAGGGGAGGAAACAAGTGCCCACTCACCTGCACCCCGCCCCCACCTGCCTTACTCACAAGATGCAGTATTGTCTCTTCTAGGCCCCATCATGGAATTACAGGGTGGACCAGAGCAGGTATGTACTGGGAAGCACCATAGAGGTGGGAGCCTGAGTGCCTAGGGTCCTAAAAGGTCTCACCACTCAGGCTCAAGGCCCAACACAAGCAGCCCACATGAGTACCTGGAGTCAGCCCTCGCCCTGAAACCCTAGTCTTCCGGTGAGGGTAACTGCTAAGCCTACCTAAAAAGGGCATCAGAGAATGCTGCTTCCTGATTACAAAACAAAAATGAAATAGGAAACTACTTTTTTTTTCATGGGGTGTATTAAAACAATTTTTATTCTTTTTAGTAAATTTGGATGCAATTGTAGGACACTTAAATTTCCTAGTTGCCTTATTAATTTTAGCCAAGTTCTAGAACTAAATTCTCAACATTCTGATTAACAGGAAAAACTGTTATGAGGAGAGAACTAAAACATGACTGAAAAATGTAGCTAAGGGAATGTGTGGATGGTTCAGTTGGTTAAGCGGCTGCCTCCGACTCAGGTCATGATCCCGGGGTTTTGGGATTGAGCCCTGCATTGGGCTCCCTAATCATCAGGGAGCCTGCTTCTCCCTCTGCCTGCTTCTCCCCCCACTTGTGCTCCCTCCCTCATTGACAAATAAATAAATAAAATCTTTACAAAAAAAAAAGTGCTACTCTCCAAAACACGGTTCCCAAAATAATGACATTGCAGTGTGTACTCTCAAGGAATGTGAATTATTATACACCAGAATGAACAGACATACACACCTTGAGGAGAAAGGCTCTGTCCCAGTAGTATTTCCTGAAGAGTTTAATATCTGCCTCCAACAAATGCTCGGCTGTGTGGTTTAGCGTCAGGGTCAACGTCTCTGATGAGTGAAGATACTGCAGGAAAGCTTGTTCACTGAGCTGCACTCTGGAGAAGCCTGGGGAACGTCTGCCCTGGAAACTGAAATGTCACAAATCAAAACCCACTGGCAGTTTCAGAGACATCAGCCCCAACATCCCACTACCCCCACGGCCCCCAATTACCAATCCAGCTGGCAAAATGATCCATGAAAGCCACCTACTGACAACAAATACGTAAGATCATGTAAACAGACACTAATAATAAAGCCACTTTCTTCCCCTACATAAGTTGCCAAGTGAGGAGCTACTCACATACACTACATACTTTACCCGTCACTTGTAGCACGAATGAAACTACTGACTTCTAAACGTCGTATTTTACTGCAATATTTCATTCTCTTTTCAATTCAAAAAGAGGCCCTCTTGCTTTAACAGGGTCACATGTGGTAGAACAAATTAGCTGGCAGCCAACAGCTTATTAGGTGATTACAGTGAAAAACAGATAATGATCTCCAGGGAACACAGTGAGGTTTGGAGGTTACAAACAAGTGGGTTATTCATAGCACACTGGTCCACTGTTGTAAATCATTTTATCATGCATATTAAAAGACACATATATTGGATTTTGTTGTATTTGTGAAAATACCCATAAACAAAGAAACAATATTCCCAAACTAAATTCTTGAAAGTAAACTTACTTTCTGTTCTGTTTTGGCCAACAACTGCACATTTATTAGCTACACATAGGCGTCACAGTTAGTATACTATTCTGGATGGCTCGCAAGGTCATGCGATTGCAGCAGTGAAGGAGCATCAGGAGGAAAATGCGAGTGCTTCCAGAGGGCAGCCCACCTCATGTTGTCACAGACCCACAGACCGCTCCCAGATTCCTCACTTCACAGAGATAGCTCTATGCCTCCTTCCTCTTCTTACATGGCCCTATTTTATTAATGAATGTACACCTCACGAAAATATAATACACTTCCAACCAAATAAATGCTATCTCCATCATATGGAGCACTAAAAAGAGATTCCTGCACTCTAAGATTTGGGGTATCTCTCCATACTCCTCATATTAATTACTAAAATCCTCTAGAAAACAACTTCCCATGTTAACATGTCACTGAAATAAATGGACTCTGAGCCTGAGCCAAAAGATTGTTATTAATTTAGAAAATGAAAGTTTCACCATATACTCAGAATTTAGCTGACAGTCTACTAATACCATTCATGAATAGATCTGTTAGATGTGCAAACCTTTAAAGTATGTAATATCTTCCAGTCCTGGAGACAGTAGAAAGGTACTAGGCTACCCAAGATGAAGTCAGCCAGGACTTTGATCTAACAATGAACCATCCACAATGACTAAGTCAAAGAAAGCAGGACTGCCTTAGCTTCTTGGGCCAAGCAAGTAGGGTCACGTTAGAATCAAAAAAAGGACAATTCCTTATGATGGGCTCTTCCACTGCTTGGTGGTCATGTGACTAACGCAGAACAAAAATAAACAGAAAGTTCTACTCTAATATTCATTTATGTACCATTAAACCATAAATTAATTGAGTTTCATGAGCCAAACAAGAAAAACCAGTCTATCAAGACATACCATATAATAGTACTCTGATGATATTTAATATTTATGCAGTACTTTGTAATTTTCAAGGTACTTTCCCATTTATTTTTAACACCTGTTACGTCAAGGAAATCACTACATATGAATCCTCTTGTCATGGGAATAATGGCCAAAGTCAAGGAAATCACTATATAAAAATTCCCTTTTCATAAGTATAATGACGAGTCTCAACTATTCTAGGTAATAAACCACACATTCCTCATTCAGTGAAAATGCTGATAATCATGAAGCACATAAGAAACTTTACACTTCTTTTATTATTTCCTTTACATTACTTCATTAGATCCCAATAGCCACATTGTCTCTTAGGGTATGTCTGTTATTGACTCAACAATCATTTATATTCTTTCAATGAGTGTCATACGCAAAACTGTATTAGAAATACTACAGTAGGTAAACAAATACTTTCAGCCCTCGAGTGATACAGAAGGGAAACCTAGGTAACAAATGATGCCTATATTTAAAATTATAAGCTACGATTAATATTGTAAATTAGTCCTTTTGATCACCATAGTGTATATTATTCATAATCATTAAAGATCCTAACATGGATGGCTTTCTGAAGCATTGTTACTTAAGGTGATACCTGAAAGGTAAGTAGGACTTGGGCAAGTATTTCCCAACTTTTTCCTTGATTACAGTCCCCTACACAGCCCTTAAAGACATGTCTTCTCTAACTCCCTCTCCATGAAATGTTGATACCAAATATGTCTGTACAAAATACTCATGTACTTTGTACTCTATACATGAGAATCAATGGCAAAAGAGAAACCAACAAGAGCTTATGGTCTGGTTATTTCAATTCTCCCACAGTTCTTGGAACACTTTATAGGAACCGATCAAGAGAGAATTAATCCATCAAGTAGCCAAACTCACTTTGTGATGTCTTCAACCAGCTTGGAGTGTCCAGCTTGTAAAGCTAAGTCTAATGGTGTGGCACCTTCTTCGTTGGGTAAAGACAAAGCCTGAACTCCCCCAGGCAGGCACAAGAGGAAATGAGAGAGCTTAGGTAGGCCCCATCTCATAGCCAGGTGTAGAAGAGACTCTCTGCATAAAGAAACTGAGAATAAAAACAAATGGTATTAGTTCTTTCACTTGCAAAAATGTGCCTTATATGTTTTATCTCTAATACCATAGATTTAGACATAATAAGAATGTCAGAACTGGAAGGAACCATCAAAAGCATGTAATCCAAATACCTTATTTTATTTTATTTTATTTTTTAAAGATTTTATTTATTTATTTGACAAACAGAGATCACAAGTAGGCAGAGAAGCAGGCAGAGAGAGAGAGGAGGAAGCAGGCTCCCTGCTGAGCAGAGAGCCCAATGCGGGACTCGATTCCAGGACCCTGAGATCATGACCTGAGCTGAAGGCAGCAGCTTAACCCACTGAGCCACCCAGGCGCCCCAAATACCTTATTTTAATTAGGCTCCATACACTGTGTGGACCCCAATGTGGGGCTTGAACTCACAACCCTGAGATCAAGACCTGTACTGAGTGAGATCCAGAGTCAGACACCCAAGCGACTGAGCCACCCAGGCGCTCCTATTTTACTGCTGAGGACAGGGCCAGTGATTTGCCCAAAGGTAGGCAGCCAAGAGGTGCTTGGCGGGTCTGCCCATTGCTGGTACAGTGCTATTTCCACCCACTACAGCACACATTCACATTCCCTTTCACTTGTGCAGAAGTCAGCAAGGGAAAACGAGTGCTAGGAGCACACCACTCTTTCAAAACACGAAGCTGCTCTTGAAGGACACGCTGTTACTTCCGGAGGGCAGTGTCTCAGAGGCCACAACCATAAGGGAGTCCTTGTTCCCATTCATGAGCCAGAGATGCTCCTCCCCTGATGAGAAGGTAGGGCAGAAACGGGCTTCCCATGTCCAGAAAACTTGAGACCATGGTCGTTCTCCAACTTCACGGAGGAGCTCTGGTCCATCTATTAGATTCCTGGGACTGTTTCAGGGCTGGCAAACGGCCCTAATGCTTTGCTTCAACGGCTCAGCCTGGGGCCTCTTCACATGGCCCTTGACAAAGGGCTCTTGGTTAATCTGTGTTCTGAGTTTTCACTGTGGTTTGCAGCTTTCACATTAAGGGGTACATATCATTGTAGAGGCTGAGGGGTTTTATTATTCTCAAAACCTAATACAACCTCTGACAAACTGAAGTTGTCTAGTGTTTGTGGAGCTGAATGGAAACTGTTAAAATTGCTGTCATTTGTGTATGGTCAAATTGCCTTATTTGCATATAGTTTGTACACCTGTATTTCTACTGCAATACTCAGTGCCTGGAACACAGCTGGCTCATGATAAATATTACACTGGAAATATGGAAAAGAATAAATTTGTTTACATTAAAAAAAAAGGTAGACTCATAAACTCCTCAGATATCAAGATATGCCTTAAAACAAACCTTATCGTCATGAACTAAACCTAAAAATCCAAACACTCAAGATCTGCTGGAATGCACACAATGAGAATGTGAATTACATCTACCCTCAAGCTGAATGATGTTATTGGCTGCAGCTATAATGGGAAGGATGTCTAGGGCACACTGTATTGCACTTGATTTTCTGGCAGGAAAAGCCAGAGGGGAGGGACCCCTTCTGTTTTCTACCCCAATACAGTGCCCTGCACATGTATGGATCTAAAAATACCTGCATATTGAATGTATGAATGAATGAATGAATAAATAAATATATGACCAAGGGGGCTCCTTCCCTCATTAGTTACCCAGGAAAGTGAGCTTTAGGGATATGGCTGCAGCTGCCACTTGGAGCACCTATCATTCTTAGTTCCATCTCTGGTACCTTGATTAAAATCTGTGAACAAAAGCTACTTACTATCTCAGACTTTGAACACTGAGGACAAAAAACTACTTCTCCACAAGTCGGAGGTCTGCATTAATATGACTTTACCTTTCCATTGTCTTCATTAGCATAACTTCACTACTCCAGGAGATTCTTCCCAGGGCAAATGATGGTCTGTTCATCATTCCTTTAAGACCCATCAACTCCTCTGTAAAAAGCATCCGTTTGAGCCCTAAAACCAATCTATATTATACCACGATCCTTATCCTCTCCTAATCCAACTCCCTGCCTAGCCCACACCCGCTTCTCTGCATTGGAAGACTATCATTAAACCAACCTTCAAATTCTCATTAAATTCCAACCCTGCCCTCACCCCCACCAAAAGCCTGCTGAGGCTGCATGGAGGCAGCCTTCCTGCCTCCCAACCAGGCCAGGCAGTTAGCTCAGCTCTGTCTCTCCAGCGGACTGTGGGGATGCTATCTGGGGAGCCAGCATCCAACCCCACTCTAATTTGAAACAATCAGAAGGAATTACGCCACTGCACAAATGCAGAAGAAACTGCTTAGCTTACATTTTTAGTGGTTTATACTATTTCTTTATCCGGATCAAGAAGGTGAAGTGTTCTATTTCAAATTTGTAACTAGGCCCTCGAAGTGAAATGCCACTAACTCCACTGTGCATTTGCTCTATCACCTGTCTGTGTGACACAGCACAGACACACGCCCCCAACCCCATGCAGGCCAAATAACATCTGAAATGCCAAAACATCTAAAGACAAAGCAGTGCACACCTGCCAGATATCTGCTTAATATGCCTGATATCTTCAAAAGGCTATTGAAGAACTTATCTCTGCTTTACCCTTTAAGTTTTTGACCTTTAAACTCATTTTATTAGAAGGTAGTGCTTTCATACTTAACAGACTCCTGACAAGGCATGTTTGAGAACATTTCCATTTTTTTTCCCCCTTCTTAAGTAATAAGGAGGAAGAAACTGTTCAGATCAGGTAACAAAGCAAATACAAATGCACAAGGACACTCCCCAACACGTATGTGGGCATGAGCTCACAACCGGCCACCCTCGAATGGAATTTCAAAGTCATAGATCCCAATCTCAATTGGGTAAGAAACACTGCATGGCTGCATGGCTGTATGAGATACTATTTTCTTCCAAGACAAAGACCAAAAGGGAACATCAAAACCGTCTGCATTCCCTTTTAAAATAAAACTACTGGTAAAGTAGTAGTTTACCAGTATGGGGTCAACCATTTAAATGGAACTCCATACATCGCCTGGGGCAGTACCCCAGATACCCTTGAACCTGGGAAGGAGTTCACTCCATTCTACCTGTGTGGGTGGCAGGAGTTTTTCTCCTTTGGAACACCTTCCAGGCATGTTCTGTTAGCCCAGCTCCTCATTCCCTCCCTGGGCTCCAATCTCACATCTAGTTCACAGAGGAGCAAAGCAAACTTGCAGGAAAGAACAGCTCACTGCTGAAACTGTTCCTCCTTCTCAATCTGTCCACTTCTGGAAAGGTGGGAAGGCAGGGGTAGAAAGGATCTTCTGATGTTTGAAGGAAACAAATAAGAAGCTGACCAAGATGGTTTGAGAGAGCCTTCTCATTCGGTTTGAAAGTTCAGAGCCCAGAATCAGGCAAAGAGCCTGAAATAGGAAACACCATGACATATATAAATAATTCTGCTTGTTATAGAGTTTCAGATTCTTAACAGCGGTCGGGAAAACAAGCTGTGAAAAGGGGTTATACAATCTGGCAGAATGGGGAGGAGGTGTGTTTAAAATTATTTTTAACCAAATAAATATGTCTCTTCCTGTGTAGCTAATGTCAGGAGTTATGTGAACTAATGTTACTAAAACAGAATTACTTGTAATTGTTCTAATAGCAAACATGAGAAGGTATGACCTGTCACATCCTGGGAGCAAAATCACCCAGACACAAAGAGGAAGTGAGTAGGCTGTGCCATTCAATCAGCATTTCCCATCACGGCATAAAGGGAGTCCACTGGACCCAGAGAGGGATGGAGGCTCAAAGCCTATGCCTCTCGTTCTGCCACACCTCAGTTTCTGCGCCCAGAAAATAAGGCGATCACATCAGAGATCCAAGGTCCTGAGAATATTCATCCCAGCCTGACTTACTGAGGATCAAGGATGCAGGAAATACAGCCCACCCTAAAGGTCTTCCGACAGTGTTCAAGCACAGGGGCTCAAGTAGCTGGTGAGGCTGTTGCAGAAGGAAAGTGATTTTATATACTGTTCAGTCCAAATTCGGGACCATTGTAGCTTCACAAGGTCTGGAGACAGCAGAATATGTAAAAATAAATTACCAAGTCCATAGGAACTCACAGTCATGGCTACAGGAAATGTAAATGGGTATAACCACTTTGGAAAATACATTGCCATCATAGAATAAATCTGAAGAAACTGAAGTCTTCAGTGATTAAGCATTTCCACTCCTACATATAAACCCTAGTGAGCACCATGCTTTGCATGTCACAGCAAACACACATAAAAATATATAACTGTCCAAAAACAGAAGGGATCTCAACATCCACCAACAATAGAATAAACTGCAGTATAATCACACTAGTATCCTAACATCAATAAAAAAGTACAGACTAACATAGAAAAAAACTAAGAAATATACTGTTGTTGCAGAAAAGTCACAAAAGAGTTCACAGAATATGTTTTGGTTAATACAAAATTTTACAAAGTGAACAGCTAAGGCATACTATTTAAGAACACACAGGTAGTAGAAATTTACGGAAAAGCAAGGAAACAGTTACTCTACAAGTGGGCATCATTTCTCTAGGACAAAGAGGAGACCATGAATGGAGCTACTTCTGGGGTCCAATGGTGCCTATGTCTCCCCACCAACACACACAGGAAGCCGTGTTTAAGGCTCACCCTAGGACAATTAAAACAGAATTTCCAGGGTTGGGACCCAAGCCTTACTTTTTCCCAAAGATTCCCAAGTTATTCTAATACAACACCAGAGTTAAGATCTGCTACTTTCTCTAAGTAAGTGGTTAACAAAATACCTGGCAATGCTTTTTTTATACCACTGTCTTCCCTATCATCTCTTAAGATCTATTAGCTAAAAATTTCAACAATGAATAATAACAAAAAAAAGTTTGTGACTTTCACAAGTTACTCTTAATCTACAATACTTGCTCCCAAACCAAGATATATCCTTAAACACTTAAGCAAAATATTAAAGATAAGTGTGAGTAGGCAATAATCTAGAAACAAATGCTTTTATCTTATTTTATTTTTTGAGATTTTATTTATTTGACACAGAGGGACACAGAGAGAGAGGGAACACAAGCAGGGGGAGTGGGAGAGGGAGAAGCAAACTCCGGCCAAGCAGGGAGCCGATGTGGGGCTTGATCCCAGGACCCTGGAATCACGACCTGAGCTGAAGGCAGATGATTAATGACTGAGCCACCCCGGCGCCCCAGCAAATGCTTTTAAATGCAGTTTAATTCAGGAGTACTTCTACTTTGTAGGATTTACTGATGTTTCACAACAACTAAGTGGAGCCGTTGAAATGTATTCAATACTGTAAGGTCTCAATTTTTGCATCTAAGTCATTCAGTAGACAAACACTAAATGAAACTAGTATTCAATGCCAGTACTATATGCCAGATCTTGTAGATGTAAAGATTATCTTTGAATACCATATTGCCGCCCACTTTTCTTTGGAATAAATATCCGGCCCATGAAACCACTGACTGATGAGTTGCAGCTCTAGGCATAGACACAGAGTATGAACAGAAATAAGGAAAGTATTGGACCTACTACCTCCCTCATGTATGATGACTTGAAAATTGAGACGTTTATCCAATAGCAAAGGGATGAGGAAAAACTAAAGAGAATGAAAAAAATATTTTATGGAACACAGAAGAGAATATGTGGTATGAGCATCACATACAATCTCCTATTTTTTCAGGACTCTCAGTGAAATAGGAGAGATCATGTACTATGGCATTTTTCATTCAAGTGGTCTAATCAAGAGCTTTGGTGCATTAAAAAAATCACTTCTCCACCGAGAAGATCAGAGGTGGTTAAGTCCAAAATGGAAACTGAAAATATAAACAGTTTCATAGGAAAGATATTGAAACAGAACGGCCAAAGGAGCACAATACCAACATGGCAGGTATGGCTGGACAGTAAAGGCAATGGGAGAAGAAGAGAAGTGCAACAAGCCCAAGGGTGGGTTCTAGCTTCCTGATACGTCTTTTCTGCATCAGGCATATTTGAGACACTCAGATGACAACTCCTGACTGCAAGTCTGGGAAAACACCAATCACACAGTTTCATTCCATCAAATTCACATTGCTGTATGTGATGCTGGAATGCAGTTTATGGAGTCTGCCTCTCTTTTAGGCTGGATATACTTTATTTTACCTTGTGGAACTAGTACTAAATCAGTTGAAACATTAAAAAGTCCTTATTGGGGAACCTGGGTGGCTCCGTGGGTTAAAGCCTCTGCCTTCGGCTCAAGTCATGATCCCAAGGTCCTGGGATTGAGCCCTGCATCAGGCTCTCTGCTCAGCAGGGAGCCTACCTCCCTCTCTTTCTGCCTGCCTCTCTGCCTACTTGGGATCTCTGTCAAATAAATAAATAAAATCTTAAAAATAAAAGAAGTCCTTATCAGAACTCAAAGACGGCAATCCAATTTCTGGCCTGCACTATCTGGGGACATGTCAAGACTAAACTATGCAATGTACACATCAATAGAATCTATTAAGAATCTGGTCACAATACTGCATAGTGCAAAGGCAGACAGACAGAAGAGTTGAAAGATCTGGATTTGAACACTTACAGAAATGTAGCTGTGGAAAGACCCCTTAATTCTCAACCTTTAAGGGGCTTAATGGAGAAGCTGAGTGTTATCTTCCCAGCCTACTACCCAGGAGTGTCAGGGGGACATAATGAAAATACTGTATAAAACAAGGTTGTCAAGAACTATGAAAGCCAGTATTGGGGGGACTTCTCAGTAGTATACATTTGTCTGATATTTTCCACACAAAAATACAACTTTCACTAGATAGAGACATGGTTTACTCCAGAACAGTTTTCCTCTGGTTGTAATTTAAAAGCATAATTGAGGGGCACCTGGGTGGCTCAGTGGGTTAAGCCGCTGCCTTCGGCTCAGGTCATGATCTCAGGGTCCTGGGATCGAGTCCCGCATCGGGCTCTCTGCTCGGCAAGGAGCTTGCTTCCCTCTCTCTCTCTCTGCCTGCCTCTCCGTCTGCTTGTGATTTCTCTCTGTCAAATAAATAAATAAAATCTTAAAAAAAAAAATAAAAGCATAATTGAAGGCAACCAGATGTCTACTTAGGAGGCACTATAATTGCATCTGTGTAAGATAACAGATGTGCCATTGAGACACATGTGTGTCAGCCCCATGCCTTGGGCAGCAGGCAGTCATTAGGTGCCATAAGCAACGATTGTATCATACCTACTTTCCAGTTTGTGCATTAGATTTTTTAAAATCATTTGTTAATACTTCTTTAAGCTCTGGTTTGTGTAGACCATTTATTCATTCATTAGATATTTGCTGACAGCCTACTATGCACTGAGCATTCTTTCCCCTCACATCACAGCATAGCCTATGGAATTGCCAGGCAATCTCCCAACTGACCCTTCAGGAACCCCATTCTGTTTGGGAGACAAATAAAAATATACTGCAGTCTGATTTTTTTTAAGCTTTTATTTATTTATTGGACAGAAAGAGAGCCCAAGCAGGTTCCCCAATGAGCAGGGAGCCCAATGCAGGGCTTGATCCCAGGACCCTGAATCCCAGGACCCGGGGATCGTGACCTGAACCAAAGGCAGATGCTTAACAACTGAGCCAGCCAGGTGCCCCGCAGTCTAATTTTATTATTGACAAGCAGAAAAAAAGAATAGACTCCTCATAGCTTGGCAATGGCCTTTTGAAATCTGCACTGAGAATCTGAACTGAACCCCAACCAGGAAAGCGACTTCTTATCTGAGCGAGAAGGCATGAGTGGCAGGATCCACTCACTGCCCTTACACTGGAAGCCAGAGTCCCAAGTCCAAACGGCTAGAGTGAGAAATAGTCAACTCCATGGTTATGAGTTACAACCTCAGTGGGAAATCTCATCCCATCCCTTAGCATGAGGTGAGCAGAAGAGGAAGGGAGAGGGGATAAGCAAACAGGAAATAGGTGTTGAAGTTGCTCCCTACCTGGGATGAGGCTGAGGGTGGGGAAGTTAGAAAAAGGTCACAACTCTCGGTGGGCAGCTGTCCCATATGAATGAAAGCAAAGAAGTAAACCACCACAACCTCCTTTTTATTTAATTCTTATTCGGTGCCAATGACTGTAAGGACTTTACATTCCTTTACAGTCCTTGTTTCCATCTAACATTTAGGAAGTAACTTACGGGTATTATCTTATTTGATCCCGACAGTTAATGCACGAGGTAAAGCCTATGATCATCCCCATTTCACAGGGGCAGAAACTGAGTTCTGACACCATCAAGCAACTGCCCAAGCTCACTCACCACATGCAGCATTGAGGCTCTGAACTCAGACTCTTCCACCTCCAAAAACTAAAATTCTTACAGGCAAAGAAATACTTATGTCAAAGATAGCAAAAACAAGGGCACTAAAGACAGAACCTTGAACAAGTCAACAAAATGAGTGAGGAAACCAAACAGAAGGAACTAAGCCACTCCAAAACAAACTAAACCAATCCTAAGGGCTGGGCTTACCAGACTCTGCACATGTCAGCCTGATAGGTCACCGTGTACACACACAAACACATACACACACACACACACACACACACACACACACACACAGTACAGTCTCATGACAAACCTGCAAAATAAAAGTTGCAATAGCTACAAATCTAGGGCAGGGAAAGCAGCTATGTGGGAATCATTATGAACCAGGACCTAGGGCAGGATTACAAAAGACTGGGGGTGACGGGTGGTTCTACCTATGTCAGCCTCATGGGCACATAAAGGCCCACCTCTTACAGAGTCAAGACAAGGCCTTTCACAGTTCACTTGGCACCCATAGAGTAGAGCACTTCCAAAGGATCTGTGTTGGTCGTTTCCCTAAGAACATCTCATCACTTCTGTCTGCCTCACTCTACCTACCCTCTTCCCAAGGCTCTCCCACATAGCTCTTCAACCATCAGCCTTTAAACCTGTAAACATAGGTAGTTTCAAAGCCAATTATTTATTTTTTAGACCAAGTAATAAATGGATAGCTGCCAGCATTCAAATACTCTGACATCTAAGAAAAAAGCAAAAATTTTAATTTTTTGCCTTAAGTATTAACAGAATCCTTGGATACTGTTATTTGCAAATTCAAGTTTGGTTCCCTGAGTGCAATCAAAAACTGTCATATGCATCTTATAGGGTTTATAGGGTTTCCAGGGGAAAGAAGAATGGGTGGGACATGGCTACCCAGAGGGGAATTCCAAAACCTTCCACCATCCTGAATCCCTTGAAAAGTACATTATGGTAGGCTATTTGGAAAAAATAAGAGCTTCCAATTACTTTTTTTCCTTGAAAATTATGAGAGAGGGTGAAAGTAACCTGAATACAACCTCTGTTCTCACATCAGAGGATGTGAGAATAAATATTTAATTCTCAATTCCAATCTAAGGGCCATTGGTGCCAGATAAAAGTAGGAGACTTATTTTTTAGGGAAAACTTTAAGCTGCCTTCTCATCTTTAAAATGTAACACCTTAAAGAGAGAATGTGGTTAATGAGTTTAACTGAAAAATAAATTCAAATTATTTAATGACACACTCTTTCTCCTTGAGAGCTCAATTCCATATAAAATTCATTACTGCCAGAAAACCTATTCCTTAAAAATGAATGGCTAAAAATGGGATGGAAGACAGAGAAAAATTTTTTAATTAAAGATTTAAGACTTCACAAATGATGACTATTTGAGTACCTGCCTAAGTAATGTGTAATAATGGTATCAATTTAACATGGAACCTATTCTAAAAAACATTCTCTCCACCACTAGCATTCACACACTGGGTTACCTTAGCAACGGAAGGAATAGATTTCCAGCTTAAAATGTCAGAAAAGGAAGTGTGGAGAGGTTTGTTCCAGGAGATACCATCAAAAGTAACAGAAGGCTAAAAAGTAATATTGAGTGTATATGTAACTGAGAAAAATGTCAAGATTTCCAAGAAAAACATTCAAAACCTCAGCATTAATTGGTACCTGTCATGCACTAATTTCAAAACTCCTCAATTTTAAACAGAAAACTTGTATTTTATAATAAATCTGTCCTTTGTGGGTTTCCTAACCCCTGGGAGGACACCGGCTGATGTTATTTCAAATTTGCTGTCCAGTACAAAGCTTTGGGTCAGAAAAACAAAGCTGACATTTCACAGTCTGCAGGACAGCAAGTCATTCTTACAGTTCAATATGCCATCCCCCAGCTAATAAGACCTAGAACATAAGTTGAGGCCAATGAACAAGGCATGCTACTGAGCCTTGCTTTATTTTTTTCTATTTATACAGCCAGCAAATTTTACTCAAGGATAAAAACAGCAGCCAAGCTCTATTTCAAGTGTTACTCAAATCTTGCTTCTTACTAGTGACAGTTCTCTTTCCTCTATTCAAAGAGAGGTCAACAGATATTTTCCTTTGTCAAACATTGCTGGCCCACACGTTTCCTTCTGCTGTTGCCTAGAAAGAAGGTGAAGACTCTGGGTGTGTGGCCTGAAGCACAGCGTAGATGTCACAGAAGACTAGCAGTTCCCACTTAGTCTTTAGTTATGAACAATTACTTCTCACTTAACGGTCTCCTGAGATAAAAAGCAATATAACTGCACTTTAAACGCCTTTGGTAACACTAAACAAGATGTATTTTTTTTAATTTTATTTATTTATTTGACAGAGGGAAAGCACACAAGCAGGGGAAGCAGCAGAGGGACAGGGAGAAGCAGGCTCCGCACTGAACAGGGAGCCCGATGTGGGACTCAATCCGAGAACCCAGCACCGGGGATCATGACCTGAACCCAAGCCAGATGCTTACCCGAATGAGCTATCCAGGTGCCCCCAATTAAGACACATTTTAACAATTGTTGAATGACCCCCACTTTTATAAAATTTCTTCCAAAGTTCTTTTGGCCTGCTGCATTTTTTCCCTTTTCCCCCCATTAGTTGTAAAGTGTAGAAAAGCAAAGATTCCCCTTCAATAGGAACTAATTTATGAAGACCCTATTAATAAAATAGACCGTCAAGCTAACCACCCTTCTTAGTAACAGCATGATATATCCATTAAACTCGTGGTCCCTGACAAGGTTTCCACTTTTCCTCTAAGTCAATATTAATTACAATGTAACTTGTTTTTGTACAGACTAATACTACTTGGACTTGCCCTTACAATATGTAGTCTCAACTAATACATTTCTTAAATTTCTCAATTCTCAAGTATTCTCATCTTTGAAATCAGTATTTATATTAATCAATTATCTAAGGCACTTTCAGCGGGTTCTACCACTTCCACCCATTACTTTTTTTTATACTTCATTATTTTTATTAACATATAATATATTATTTGCCCCAGGGGTACACGTCTGTGAATCATCAGGCTTACACACTTCACAGCACTTACCATATAGCACATACCCTCCCCAATGTCCATAATCCAGCCACCCTATCCCTACTCCCCTATCCCCTGGCAACCCTCAGTTTGTTTTGTGAGATTAAGAGTCTCTTATGGTTTGTCTCCCTCCCAATCATTTTTAGAGACAGCTCCAGAAAGAGAAGGAGGATCCCTAAATACAGCAATTGTGTTTAGGTCCAAGACAGCCCTGCTGAAAAGTTTCACAAGCTCAGCTGGCTTACCCTAAAAATTTCTTTCACTCACTGAATCAGATATAAAGGCAAGAGTCAAGTTTAACTCTTTTCACTTGATGAAACAATCTACCAGATAAAATTTAATTTATTTAAAAATTATATTATGTATGCCCTGCAGATCCAATTCATGATATCACTTTTCTTAAAAGTTCTTGACATCAAAGGAAATGATATTTAAGTAACAGAATGGAGTTGTTATCTAATGCTATAGCAGTAATCATTTTGCAATATATAAGTGTATAAAATCAACACACTGTACACCTTAAACATACACAATATTGTATGCCAACTATGTCTCTAAAAGCTGGCAAAAAAAGATTGAGTTGTGTTTTCATAATCATTATAACAGGGTTCCATCTTTTCCATAACTAAAAAATTTGTGCCTATAATGAGACCTCTGAATGTATGAAATATTTTACATAGAGAACTGCAGAAAACTCCAAATTCACTTTTTATAATAATTTACTTTGGCAAAAATGTCTTAAATCTGTAAACTGTTGCTACATACTGGTTTGTAAATGTGAATATACACTGAGAGAGGTAGTCTTTATGACTTTGTTAGTTTTTTAACGTAAGTGGGTTCATTTTTCTTCCGTCAGAAAGCTCAACCAGGACAACCTCTACTTACGCCATAGGTTGGGCTAAGAGCTATTATGTTCCTAAAGGCAATGCCATCAGTCCTCTGAAATGGTATCTGTAGTCCCTTTGGGCTCTTTACTCAAATGGTGACCTTCTCGTGGAGACCGCAAGCTTGGTGCTAGTCAGGCATGTCAAGCTTCTGGGAACACAAGTGAAATAATATGGTTGAGCAGGAAGGGAAAACTAACTCACAAGTTACATGAGTTCCAAGGAATTGAAACAAAATACCTTATGCCAGTTAATCTAATTGTCAGAATTATGCCTATCTCTGAGAAGTATTGCTCTGTCCAAAAAAAAAAAAAAAAAACAAGCAATGTACCCAAAACAACAACAAAAAAAAGATAAATTGCGACATTTTATTGGATATATTATTCTACTCCAAGTTTTACTGTAAGTATGGGGTCCTAACATCCTGCAAGAGCTTTTTATCATGAAAGCTATTTCAAAGAACTGGGTTTAATTTTATGAAACAGAAATCCAATTTTACTTATGGCACAAGATTAAATAAAACCAGCGATATTTCCTTCCCTAGAACATATAATAAAGTTGCCTTGTGAGTAATGATGGGTAAGAAGCAGGGCCAAGAAAAATCTCTGCTTTTCTTGATGAGACACAACACTCTGCTCAGCCTGGCCCTTCTCCAGGATCTCAGGCCTTCCTGATAATGCGCAGTGATTGAAAAGGCAAAAAGTGAGGGATTATAAAATGCCAAAGGCAAGGAAACACACTCAGGCTTCCTACTAAGGTTTCCTCAGACTCTTCCAAGACAGAGTCATTACAGATATCAATTAATACTCATTCAGCACATCCACTTAGCCCACCAAAAAAGCATAAATAAGTAAACCCAAAGAATTTGAAGCACAAATGGTGACACTTTAAATCATTTCTGGATAAGTATTAGGAGAAATAATTGCTAGGGAAAAAACTGCTTTCCACTTTTTTTTTAAATTTTTTTTAAATACTTTATTTATTTATTTGACAGGCGGAGATTACAAGTAGGCAGAGAGGCAGGCAGAGAGAGGAGAAAGCAGGCTAGCTGCTGAGCAGAGAGCCCGATGCGGGGCTCGATCCCAGGACCCTGGGATCATGACCCGAGCCGAAGACAGAGGCTCTTTTAATCCACTGAGCCACCCAGGCGCCCCTGCTTTCCACTTTTGTTGCCACTCTCACATAACACGCAGTAAACTCCAGCGTGCCATATTCCACCATTTCTTTTCTTTTCTTTTTTTTTTTTTTAAAGGTTTTATTTATTTGACACAGAGAGAGTGGTCACAAGTAGGCAGAGAGGCAGACGGAGAGAGGCGGGGGGAAGCAGACTCCCCACTGAGCAGAGAGCCCAATGCAAGGCTCCATCCCAGGACCCCGAGATCATGACCTGAACCAAAGGCAGAGGCTTAACCCACGGAGCCATCCAGGCGCCCCATTTGCCACTGTTTCTTAGTCTGCTGTTATCTCGCCTTAAAGATAAGCAGCACCAGCACGATAGGTTCCTTAGCAGAGGATGAGCTGAGCATGTACAAGAGTCTCAACTTCTCACAGTTTAGTAGAGTTTCTACTAAACTGAAAAAGAGGGACCACACTGTGGACATAGGAGACTCCTGAACGCTCCTTCTCCCATGGCGGCACCTAATGTACGGTGTCGCAAACAGCAATTCTCTGAGAGAACTCCAGGAACTCAGTGAATGACTTCTCTCATACGCATGGTCAATGTGGAAGCACCACATCAGAATGGGCACAAAAGGCTGAGACACGCTCACCATAAACTCCGCCCCGGCACAGCGCCGTACAATCCTCAGCACCTCCCTGAGGAACCAAAGGTTTGCATCACATCTAGCACCCCAACTCTGGAAGACTTCACCAAGCTGATAGCCAGGGGACAATACATCCAAGAATTCCGCAGGACTAGAGCAAAGAAGTAGTTCTTAACAGGCAGACAAGCACTCACCGTGATGACTATCCCCTCAGGGTATAACATAGAGGAAGCATGCGGAAAGACATATCTCCCAGTCTTTTCTTGGAAGGGATTTGACTGCCTACTTTATAAACTGCTGCTTAAAGGTCCATTTGCTCATTGGCATGTATCTAGGATGGGACTGTGATCCTGCCTGGACCCCAAGGGAGCCAATGGGAAATCCCCCAACCCCTTCTGGGTTTGCTTCATTCCAACAATAGGTCCAGGTCACCAGCATCTCTCTGTAAGCAGCTTGTAAACACATCTGGTACCCCAGGTTTTATAACTGCCACCTAAGGGACAGCGTCCCAGACTGCCTTGCTCTGATAGCCAATGCGGTTTGCCTTCATGAGTCCTGCAGGACTGTATTGAATAAAGAAGTAATTGTTAATGGGTGCACAGAGAAACCCTGGCGGCAACTATCCCTTCAGGGTTCAGCACAGAGGGAGCAAACAAAGAATGCTCATCTCCCACCCTTTTCTTGGAAGATATTTGACTGCATATCAGCCTAAGCATAGGGTTCCTAATGAGCTTATATCTGGGTTGTGAGTGAGGTCTTCTCCTACAGGACACTGATGGGTCTTAGCACATCCCCAACTACTGGGTACTACTAAGAACACAGAGAGCAAGTTGGACAATCAATAAAATTTGAGAAGCAACCAGGAACTTGGGCTAAGCTGACCAACAAGGTTCATCTACAGGAGACCAGTTTGTCAAGACTGGGAGAAGTGTCTGTTTCATCTAATGTACAGAAACCAACATGAAAGTCAAAGAAAATGAAAAAAAAAAAAAACAGGAGAACAGGTTCCAAACAAAAGAACAAGGTAAATTTTTTAAATTTAAAAAATCAATTCTTTTTTTTTTAAGATTTTATTTATTTATTTGACAGAGAGAAATCACAAGTAGGCAGAGAGGCAGGCAGAGAGAGAGAGGGGGAAGCAGGCCTCTCACAGAGGAGAGAGCCTGACGTGGGGCTCAATCCCAGGACCCTGAGACCACAACCCGAGCTGAAGGCACACTGTTTTCTGACTAAGGAACTTTATTTTCTTAAGCCTCCTAGCCTTTCTTTTTTTTTTTTTTTAACTAATATTGGAGTGTGTTTTACTTTTTGGAAGGCAGATTCATTTTGACAAAGGCATAAAGTTTTCATTCTTTAACCCACTGAGCCACTCAGGTGCCCCTAAAAAATAAATTCTTAATGGAGGTAAGTGATTTATCAAATACAGAGTTCAAAATAACAGTCATAAAGATCCTTTCCACAGTTGGGGAAGCAATGTGTGAACAAAGTGAAAATTTCAACAAAAAAAGGTAGAAAGTATAAACAACTTCTAACCAGAAATTATAGAGCTCAAGAACATAACACATGAAATAAAAATTAAAAAAAAAAAAAGAAAGATTCAACAGAAGACTAGATTAAATGGAAGAAAGGATCAGCAAACTAAGGTAGTGGAATTCATTCACTCAGAGGAGGCAAAAGAAAAAAAGTGTATTAACTCTACCTGAACAGTGATGTTGTATAGAAGTTCCATTATAAGTCTAGGCTGAAGGCAATGTTACCTCCAGCACTGTAAACTGTTGTAAGAGAAAGTCTAGAAAAGTTCCTAGGAATTTTCAATTAATTTTTTACAGTGCTCGCTTTGGCAGCACATATACAATTAATTTTTTACAATACCAAGATTTTATCCTTTGTAGCTTCATTTGTCCAAACCAAGTCTAATTTGCATTTGTACAAATTTTCCATCTGTATATGTACATACAATATACTCCATATATGAAAATCCATTCACATATGCACATGAAAGTCAACTTTTACTGAGAACTTAATATACTCAGAGACTGTTATAGAAGATTCACTACATATTATCTAATTTAATCATTACAACAAGCTGATGAGAGGGATACTATAAAGCTTCATTTCAGAAGTTAAAACATTATGACACAAGAAGTAAAGTAACTTGCCCAGTAAGCCCCATAGCAACAGGGTCAGGATTTGAACCCAACTCCAAAACATAGATTTCCAATGACTATGACACTAGAATTGTTCTCCCATAAAATATATCTCATGCAAAGTAAAGAACCTCTTACTGACATAAATTTGCCTACTTTAAGGATATAGATAAACAAAAGTCATGACCAATGAAAACTTAGAAAACACAAATACATTTCTAAATAGCAATAAAAATGGCAGTTGGGTGACCCTTGCCAACTTGGCAGTTAGGCTACTGTTCACCCAACTTACCTGGCTATGTATATCTATCAGCAATGACTGTGCAGACATCTACCCCCAACACAGAAAATGGTACACATGTATTATTGTCAGTCCACAGAACTAAGATTTCTTAATTCATTCCTAAATTGTAGGATGAAAATATAGCATGTGGGTAACAGGAATCCCATTTTAAAGGCTCTTAGTTTAAGTTATTCATGTGCAGTAATTAAGTCCCATAACCTTCAGCAATTTGTCATCTGCAGAGGCACAACTTAGTCCACTGCTGACTCCAAGCTGCTATGCTGAGGGAGGCAGTGGGCTAGGGAAGGAGCCCTGCTTCTGACTTGCATCTGCTGCTCCTGGAGGCTTGGGGGCATTTTAATTGTGGCTTTGCGTGCAGTGACTGGAGAAAAAGAATGAAAACTTTATGCCTTTGTCAAAATGAATCTGCCTTCCAAAAAGTAAAATACACTCCAATATTAGTTTAAAAAAAAAAAGAAAGGCTAGGAGGCTTAAGAAAATAAAGTTCCTTAGTCAGAAAACACACATATATACAAAAATCACTACATATGTGAGTACATTCATGTATATCAACATACATGTATATGTACATGTATGTGTGAATGTATGGGGACACGCATGTATACATATGTATATGTGTGTGTGAGATAAATTTCCTTAGCCAGAAAACATGTACTTTTTTCATATACATATGAATTATAATAGTGCTATCTAGGTATTGTGACTTTCTTTTAAAGGTCCCAAAATACAACTTGCATTCATACCACAAATACTTCTTGAACACTTGATATGTTCCAAGCCATCTTGGAGGTCTTGGAGATACTGATGAGGAGAATGGATACCACCTAGTCCCCAGGGTACCCACCGTTCATACATATCAATCAGCCACTATAAAGCCCAGTACAGCACACTGGAGTCAGGCCTGGCTCAATGATGAACTAGGATTGTGAACTGTCTCATCCAAGTTCTTCAGCAATAAGAAACATCTTCCATTTCCCAAGAGAGTTTTACTAGAACCCTGACTGAAAGAAACAAATGGAGATCTTTTCTGTGTGTAGCATAGGGCCTTAAGATTCTGTTTACAAAAAAGCATATCCCTTTACCTCGATTAGCCCATTTAATCTTATCCAATTTAATTTAAGCCAATCTGTAATCAGGAAGTAGAAACTCTTAAAAACAGTATTATCCAATAACCAGTCACACAAAAATAAAGGAGGACAGCAAAAGTACATGCGGTCAATAAAATACAAAATACCATCAATTTCTGATAAAATCTTGTGATTTGTAATCAACCAAAGAAGTATCTATTGAACAGTTTGCCCTCGAGGCTTGTGTGGACTTCCACAAAACATCCCTCTTTGTTCACACACAAATTCCACGTGATTGATGGTAAGTCTATTCAGTCTCCTAAAAAACAGGGGCCACCCAGAGTTTTCTCCTGAAGTTAATACAAATGTTCGAATGCTCTCAGTGACACTGGCATTTTAAAGATGTCAACATACCAGTTTTATTTCCCGCATGCCACATTTGTTTGCAGTGTTCCCACAGAGCTGGCTGCCTGTTACTCCTGATTGCTGCCTGATGGCCCAATAGGGCCAACAGAAGTAGAGCCACAGTCCAAAGCAGCTGGCTCAAGAGCTTGCCACCAAGAAACGGTCCTTCCCTCCTTGAGGCAAATCTCTTCATCACCCAGAAGAGAGCCAGATAGCTTCACCCAGCCCAGGGATGAGGGACTCAGGTCTCAGGCAACAGTGTCCCATCAGAATAAGACTCAGGACAAAAATGGGCACAAACATCAACCCATGGAGACAGACAACAAGTTCTAAAGCACATTCTCAACTTCACACCGAGGAAAGATATCTGAATTTTCTGGTGAAGACCCACCTTCGAGTGAAGAAATTCCCAACACCGTCCACTCAAGAGGCAACTCCAGATGGGTCAGAGCCAGCACGAACTCTTCATCCAGGGCAGGCAGGGCTCCCACCGTCAGTGCAAACGGAGTCAGCAAGGTCTGATGACTGTCAGCTGTGAGGCGATCAGCTTGGGTGACCAGCAAACGAGCCAGCCGGCAAGCCATGGTGTCCACATAAGTCACTGAGCCGGAGCCCATGGTCACTGGGGAGTAACCTTCTGAGCAGAGGCACACAGACACCGTCACCGTCTCCTGAAGCCCATGGCCTGGACAACAAGACAGTAAACAGTTCACCTAGAGCGTACAGGAGATGCTCACCCCGTGTCCAAGTCAGGGGTCACCAGATTCACTGCACTGCGAAAGGAGACCCCGTGCTCCTGGAGAGCAAGGCAGAAAAGGAATGCAGCCAGTTATCTTTTTTTTTTTTTTTAAGATTTTATTTATTTATTTGACAGAGATCACAAGTAGGCAGAGAGACAGGCAGAGAGAGAGGAGGAAGCGGGCTCCCTACTGAGCAGAGAGCCTGATGTGGGGCTCGATCCGAGGACCCTGGGATCATGACCTGAGCCGAAGGCAGAGGCTTTAAACCACTGAGCCACCCAGGCACCCCAAGTTATCTTTAAATGCTGCCCTGTTTGTGGGGCCAAATTAAAGCAGATTCCATCTTCTTTCAATGACTCCTGATTTTTAAAAAAGTAACTTTTACGAGTTCTGAGCATTTCAATGTCTATTCTCCCATCATCATCAAATGTCGTTATTTGGCAAGTTCATCCTCTTTGAAGCCTTTGCCCTTTCGTCCTCTGCCACTTCCTCCTATGTCTTGTATTTTTATATATTGTTTTAGATGACAGTTTCATAAAGTAGCTCCAAAGAGCTCCCTTGAATGTGATTAAGGGTGGGTGAAGAGAACTCAACAGAAATACTTAACCAATGTTGTTCATTGCCCCCACTCCTACCACTTCTGAGAATGGCTTCTGTGTCTTGGCGGTGTTAAGAATTCTGCTGTGGCTGGTTATCTAATCCTGCCGCCTGTCCTTCCCTCTTATAATCTTCTTTCACTTGGCCAAGGTGGGTGAACAACTAGCCAAATACATTTTATGCTGCACTTACCAGGATACCCAGGAATCAGTACCACCAAACTGCTGTGATTACTACAGTCACAGCCAGACAGAAGAAGGGTTAACGTTCAGCCACCACTGGCCCCCAAGCAAATGGCTAATAGGATCCTTCATAGGAACAAGAGCATCCCAGCTCACTAAGCGATAACGACTGTCATGCTCACACCACCTCTTCCAAAATGACCCAATGGTCCAGGCACAGAATTCAGCCCTCCATCCCCAGACTATACACATCCAGGACAGACTACAGAAATCCACTCTACATTCTTCTGAAAGGTTACCCTGGGAAAGCTGTAACAGGAGAGAGACATTTAATAAGGTTCAGAAACAGGGACGGTCACCCATCTATACGAAATCACCTTTGTTAAAATCAAAGGCGAGAACCCTCACTTTGTGGTAGGCCAAGATGTCATCAAACAGATCTTCTTTAACACACAGGACTAGAAGGAGACTCACCCATACATCCAAGTAAAGAAAATGATAAAACTTTTGATACTGGGATTGGCACTTCAGTTATTATTTTCATTCTTCCTCCATAAGAGGCTTTGTAAAAGAAAACCAAGAGGGAGAAACAAAAGGCAGTAAAAACATAAAGGCCAAAGCCAAAAGGCTGAGGCAGAAGAGACAGAGCTGAAGTGACTCTGTGCCATTAATGAGGTCTACTTTTTTTTCTTGTCAGTATGGTAGTTACTAGGCCAAATAGAGAAGTGTTGAAAATGACTCAGTTTCTATATGTTTTGTACAGCCTGGGTCTGGTTTTCCACTATTGCTCTCAACTAGTTGTTTAAAGTTGTTCAACTTAATTTAGAATTTGAACACAGATGTAATTCAGAAAAAAAAAATTTTTTGGTTTCCAAATTACATACAATGCTTTGGTTTTCATTGCACATTACACTCATCACTCTTTATGGATTGCATTATATTCTGTAAATTCACCTACAACCATGCACCTGATGTATGCCTGGATTACCAATGAAAATACACAAACATCCACAGGCAGAGCAAAAGAATGGTTGGTTAATATTTATTACTTGGCTACTTGTGTATTCACAGAAGGAAAGTTTGGGGCATCTGGGTGGCTCAGTTGGTTAAGCATCTGCCTTGGTCATGATCCCAGAGTACTAGGGTCGAGTCCCATATTGGGGTCTCTGCTCAGCGAGGAGCCTGCTTCTACCTCTCCCTCTGCCTGCTGCTCTGTCTACTTGTGCACACTCTCTCTGTCAAATAAATAAATACAATCTTAAAAAAAAAATAAGGAAAGGTGAACTTTAATCATGCCCAACCGAATCTGTAATATATGTTAACTTGTATAGAAAGCATTACATCAATTACAGCAGCATGTTTAGAAACATGCTCATGGTCTCAGAAATGGGGCAACAGGTTGATCTGATGTGCAAGCCCAGGTAGGGCTGACAAGCCTTTGTACATCCCTGCAATTTTATGTCTGTGTTGTTTACATGTTTACTATCCGCCTATACTGCAGAAGCACTTAGAAACATCTTCCCTCTAAAAATGAGGCCAATCCCACCCTTCAAAATACTGAAGGTTCCCTACATGCTGCAATTTAGAGGACCTCGAAGACCCCTAGTTAAGGAAAACTAACCCATCAATAAACCAGAACAATAAAACCCTCCCTTCCTGTAAGTAATAATATCTTCATTACACCTCTGGACTACAGTTTCATGTCTCAGACACATAACCCACAGCCCAGTGAAAATATGCAACTGATTCTGACAACTATTAGCTCTTAACAAACATTGGCATGAAATATTAATGAGTCATTTGTCACCATGGTAACTGAAAAAGAATATAAGAGAATGACAAGTTTCTGAATATGAACATTTTGGTGGTGGGAAGAGAAAGTTCTGGAGCCTGAGATCTAGTAAGGAAGAGTCTGGATACACAGAGGCCCGAGGAAAGAACCCAGACACCAAAAGGAGCAAGCAGGAGAGCGGTGAACACCGGGGCTGCCAGACTGACCACAGGGGAAGGAGGGAGGGAGAATGACAACTTATTGCCAACGTCTCAGGTCTGCCTGAGCCATCCCTGGCCATAGGCCCTGGGACAACAGGAGGTGATACCAAGACAGAGAGACTCCTCCATTGGACTATACTCAAAGCATAGCCAACTTTCAAAGTTGGGTGCCATCAGTAGGATGGGCCTGCCCAGTCTCGGCAAGGCAGACACAGCCAAAAGAGGCTCATAAATAAGATGACCCAAGCGTCAGTGTCCTCATGGGCTCTGTCCCTCCCCGCCTCCTAGCCCTGTGCACCACCGCAGCACCCCTCCCCCCGCGCTGCACCCCCCCCCTCCCCCCCGCCCCGCTGCTCTCACACATCCATCTCACTTTGCAGCACTGTTTACTTTCTCCTCCTGGTCCTCTTCCCAGTCTAGGTCCCTGGAGGACAGATGCGTCCAGACAGATCTGCAGAGTAAAGACTACACCTCACCTGGAATGCTAGACTGGAGCACATTATCCTCAGCGCGTTCGGCAATCACGATGTGTCTCTGATGAGATCCACTGTAAATAAAGTAAAACTCGGCATCTTTAGGAAGATACACATTTTTGCCAAACTTTGCATAGACGGTCTTCTGCCCCTAAAAAAAGAAAAAAGAAAAGAAAAAAATGAGTAAGTTGAGGCAACATCACACCTTCTTGTCCTGGCTCTAAATAAATAAATAAATAAATAAATAAGAAGGGCTAGGATCCAAAACAATGTTATTTGTGACACTGAGATCATGCGGTTGACACTCAAATATCACAAATCCTCCTTCCCAACAGCAAACACTTGCAATGACAGAGAGATGCTTTCTGACATTTGAGAGTATGGTGTGAGAGCTGGTTTGTTCTGTTCTGAAGGCTGAAGAAGTCCAGAGCATAGGGAAGAAAGTTTTTAAGTTTACTAGCTGTATAAATGGGACTGAACTTTGTTGTCTTATATTTCATTTGAATTCCTACCTGATGAACATCATGGATTCCTTTTTTTTTTTTCTGTACCTGACATACCCCACAGTACCAAGGTTCAAAACAATAATTTTTAGTCATCACCTTACCCTGTACTGGATCCCAGCAGGTTGTAAGAACTTGAACTATTCACACACTGTGCCCAATAAACAGCTCCACACGCTCCCACCCTTGCTGTGCCATTTCCAGTTGCTATTTGTCTTCTCTGAAAGAATTCCAACTCCTCTTTTGCATCCAGCATGGCCTCACATCTGTTGAGAGCTTCTAGTGGGCACACACCCTGCTAAGTGCCCCAGTTCCAAGGAGAGAAGCTGCCCCTCGGTCACAGAGGAACGTGAGGTATGTCAAGGAAAGAAGGTATGTCAAGGAAGCATGTAGCAGGTGAGGGCTTGAACGGACATTATCATCCAGAGGCTGTGTGAAAGGGCTAGACCTACATTGCTACAACCAAGGGAGAAGCACCGGTAGACAGGCCTGCCAGACCATCTTGAGACGCTGGAAGACTCAAAGGATTCAGGATACTCCCTCCACTCAAAAACAAAAAAGCAATATAACCAGAGTCCTCCAGGGAGATGGTACATTCCACCCAGCCTGTGGGAGTGGCAGGGAAATGGAAACTAGGAGGTGGAAAGGGTCGCCCACTTTGGAAGGCTTCCAGAGCTTGGCCCACGGCTGAGAAGCATCTGGGCTTTTGTGTGCTTGTCCAACAAAAACAAACCCTCTCTTGGCAAGTTCCTCCCCCTGTGATAGGGGAGAAAAGGAAACAAAGGAAATTCTACACAGTCTCCTTACCATCTGTTTGCCTTTGATGGCTATTATCAGCACTATATTCTGTAGGATATCAAGAAGTAGGCCAATCAGTATCAGAAAAAAATAAATCACTGCAGAACTCCTTTCTCCAATAATCACATGGATAGTTCATCCAAACTTTAAAAATAAAAAGGCAATGTTTTCCTAGCAGTTTGAAATCTAGCACACACAAAGCATTATCTTAAATTATGAAGTAGTATAAATACAAATTGTGGTTTAAAAAACCACTAGCTAACACAGTTTTGGATTGTCCTTGTCCTTTCTCTGCATGTGAGCGCATGCAAACATAAACGAATGTAATCAATAGAAAACAGCATGCCAAGAATAATCCACCATATGACAGCTTCCCAAAAAAGTTCAGGAAGAGGATCTGAAAAGCATAAAAAAAAAAAAAATACCCAGTAACAAATGTCTGACATGACAGAGAGGAAACTTAGATGAAATTCCATTTCCTAAAAAAGGAAGAACAGCCTGCGTTCATCATGTTCCTGGTGGCTAAAGGGACTGTTAATTGTCCACGAACAGAATCTGACCTGACTTGTCTTTTTTTTTTTTAAAGAAAACAAATTGTATCAACAGATCAAAGCTTTTCACAGATCAGAAGAATATCTAATCTGTATGTAATCAAAATAACCATCACATGCCTATTTTCTTTGGTTGGGTGAACAAGGACCACAACTTATAAAGGAGTTTAGTTCCAAGACTTTCAAAAACAATGCAACACTAAAGAGAACAGTTTTACAATTCAGGTGTGCCTTCCTGTTGAGTCCACACCATACACTACACTGATAAAAGAAGATAAACAAAAATAGGTCAGAAATAAGACCTATGCATTAAAGTGAGATGCCCACAGTCTTAGCACTAAGGACACTAGTCAGCAATAAAACGGGTCCTCTTACTTGCTAATCGCAAGGAGATCAGAAAGACACGGAAGGCATTCTGAGAGCAGGAGGGATGGGGGTGATGCAGGAATTAAGAGAGAAACTCAAAGAGAAAAAAACGGGATTGAGGGTGAGCAGGAAAGGATGACAGAAAAAGAAAATATGAATATGAAAGAACATGAACATTTTCTTTCCGGAAAGTGAATGATCCAAGGAGATTCAGACTAAGCTACACACATCAAGAGAAATGGCTTTCTGAAAATGTTCCCCAAAACCAGTACAGTATAAATAACCAGCCACAAGTTACAACTTGGGGGAGCAGACTGGGGTCTTTCTAAACACCGTGGCCACTGAAAACTTGCTCTTTTTCTTAAAGGGCCACTAACTTTATTAATGGCAAGGATAAATTCCAATCTACAGAATTCCAGTGGGCTTGCACCTATTCCCCCCCAGGATCAATTTCACACTTTTAGGCAATTAAAACTATAATCTTTCCAAAGTGAATTTACTGCCATCAATGTCAGAATCACTCTGCTTCTATGGAGAAATACTAAACACGTCTCATCATCTTTCTGTCAACTCACTATATCCCACATTTAAAAGAAACACACATTCGACCTGCAGTGTAAGAGGGTTCCCCTCTCTCCTCATCCTCACCAACATTTGTTGTTTCCTGACT
Organism: Neogale vison; assembly: GCF_020171115.1. Taxonomy (NCBI): domain Eukaryota; kingdom Metazoa; phylum Chordata; class Mammalia; order Carnivora; family Mustelidae; genus Neogale; species Neogale vison. The sequence goes on from NC_058091.1 coordinate 216,854,801, forward strand.
TGTTCATTTTAGCCATTCTGACTGGTGTGAGGTATCTCACTTTGATATCTAACTTTGGTTTTGATTTGTATTTCCCTGATGCCAAGTGATGGTGAGCATTTTTCAGGTGTCTATTTGTAAGCTTGTACAGCCACTCTGGAAAACCGTGTGGAGGTTCCTCAAAAAGTTGGAAATAGAGCTACCCTAAAACCCTCAATCGCACTACTTGGTATTTACCCTCAAGATACAAATGTAGTGATTGGAAGGGGCAAATGCATCCCAATAATAATAGCAGCAATGTCCACAATAGCCAAACTATGGAAAGAGCCCAAATCTCCATCGACAGATGAATGGATAAAGAAGATATGGGGTGTATATATGTGTGTGTGTGTATATACATATATATGTATATACACACACAACTATGTATTATTACATGTATTATATGTATTGTGTGTATACATATAATACAACTATGTATATACATATACACAACTAACTATATATATACAACTATGTATTATATGTATTGTGTGTATACATATATATGTATACACACACACACACAACTATGTATTACTCAGCCATCAAAAAAATAAAATCTTGGGGATACCTGGGTGGCTCAGTTTTTAAGTGTCTGCCTTCAGCTCAGGTCATAATCTCTGGGTCCTGGGATCCAGCCCTGCACTGGGCTCCCTGTCAGCGGGAAGCTTGCTTCTCCCCCTCCGATTCCCCTGCTTGTGTTCCCTCTGTCACTGTCTCTCCCTCTCTCTCTCTCTGTGTCTGTCAAATAAATAAATGAAATCTTTTTAAAAAAATAAGTGAAATCTTACCATTTGCAACAACGTGGATGGAACTAGAGAGTATGAGGCTAAATGAAATAAGTCAATCAAAGAAAGAACAATTATCATATATGACCCATATATGGAATTTAAGAAACAAAACAGAGAATCATAGGGAAATGGAAACAAGACAAAACCAGTAAGGAAGACAATCCATTAGAGACTCTTAACTGTAGGAAACAAACTGAGGGTTGCTGGAGTGGTGGTGGGTGAGCGGATGGGGTGATGAGCATTAAGGAGGACACATGATATAACGAGTACTTGGTATTCTATGCAACCAATGAATCAATGAACTCTACCTCTGAAACTAATAATACATTATATGGTAATTAACTGAGTTTAAATTTAAAAAATTTTTTAAAAAACCACTAATTTTGCTGAAAATTCCAGACATAGTAAGAGGCATAACGGGCAAAATTATTTCCCCAAATTAATCTAAACCTTTAATGTTCTCTAGCCAAAACCCAAACTTAATCTTCAAATGAAAGCAGGCTATTTTAAAGTGCATCTGGAAGAACAGATTCACAAGAGTGGGAACAGTCTAGAGAAAGATAACGCTTGAGCTGTGCAGAGTGAGGTCAGAATTTGCCCTACCACAAAGCATACCTTGCAATAAAACCATAATAATTTAAACAGTGCGACCTGGGCACGACAGACCACTGAGTATGGAGCTGAGAAGCAGACACATGGAAGTTATGTAATAAAGGTGACATTTCAAGCCAGTGGGGAAAGAATAATTGGCTCAGCAAATTGTTTTTTGGGACAACAGCTTTCTATTAGCTATTAGGGGCAAAACAGGCCTCATATCCCATATCTCAATTTCCAATTTAATATTGAACACAAAAACTCATAAGCACATTAAATTAGAAGGCTGTCTAAAATTTCTCAGTAAAAGTTTTAAAAAAATTTTCTCGGTATTAAACAAAATGATAGGGATTAAAGAAATCGAAATGATACCACTCCAATGTACCAACTTGTTTTCATTCCTTTACTGCCTTCTAGTCTTCGTGCAAGACACAGCTAATTCTTACAGAGCTAACCTCACAGCATAAGTACACATATGGTGTTCCTAACTCTTCCAGCAAAAGTACTTTTCCACTTTCTGATTTTTGCCACCCTTTTAAATTGCATTCCATCAAATGAGATGTTCTATATTCTCTTCTGTTACCCCTGTATTGTTGTACTTGAAGAGTGTTTCTAGCTTACCATTATAAATTATACTACAAGAAACTTTTTCTTGTGCATTATTTTATGTTTTACTATTAAGGAATAAAATTCCAGAAATGGGTCCAAAAATGTGAAAGTTTGTCACAAATTGCCAAACTGCTTTCCAATAATGTTCTATCAAATTCCATGGGCACCAGTGCTGGTCATGAGTTATCATTTTCATTACAACCTTGCTAAAATTTCTATTTCCTAATTTATGGACAGCAAATAGTTCCTCATCGATTTCATTCACTTCTTCCCCCCCACCCCTTAGTTTATGTCTCACTTTTACTAAAGACTACTGCTAAATAGTGCCAACATTGTTAGTGGCCTGTTCAAATTATAACTTCAAGAATTCTTGTCTTCCCTTTTTTATTCACATCTGCATTCATGTTTGCCTTAAGCAGGTCAAAATTTTCACTTTCTCAAGTGAACCAGCTGAGATGAACATCACAGTCCATCCCTTTCCTCTCTGAACAGTGAAGGTGTACCACCTGTTATTTTTCTATTGGCCATATAAAAAGTACTCAAATACTCCTGTAAAATCTCCACAGGCCAGTAACATGGAAATTGGGAACAAATACTGAGGAGGAAAGCTGGACTATAACCATACTGAATACAACTTAATATAAACACACACACATGCAGACGCAGATGGCGCACACACACACACACACACACACACACACGTTAATGAAACCAATTTACCAAGAAGCCTCCTCTTTGAGAAATTCTGCTTGTAAAACTTATCAATAATTGTCAGTCAAAGACCAAGCCTTCTGCTGAAATGCTGTGACATCTGTGGATTTTTTCTCATAGAACCAAAAAAGGTATTCAATCTTTTTGCCCCAATAAACTATTTCTTTCATCCAATTACTTTACTCTTCTTCTGAAGACATTTAAGATGGAAATGGTCAGCACTGACGTGCACATTCTAAATATTTTTTCCTTAAACGAGGTCTCTAAATACCTTGAGTAACTTAGTTAATGCCTGTATTATCCTAATCACTGAACATCCTTGTGCTAATGTTCTCCCTACTGTCTTCCCTCTCACCCTCTATAGACAATATATCTACGTATAATTATATCTGGTTACTAACAATGCCATTTGCTAACCAATCATCTAGTTTCTAAAATACCTGGCACGAATAGGCAATAAATACTATAGTTTCAAATTATGACAATGAGAACAAAGTATGCATCTTTTTATAGTGGCATTTCTTAATTTGGGGCCACAGGAAGAATCCATAAATGGGTTTCAGGAAATCTGGGCACCATTTAAAATTGTTAGCAAAAACTCTCTTTGTATGTGTATGTGCCTATTTTTCTGAGTAAAGGTTTATGGGTTTCATTGTATTCTCATACCTATGCCATTCAACTCTAACTTCTATAGAACCAAAATAATAATGGGAACATAATAAATGCCATTTAAGGGCAACGGTGACCTTTTTGGGATAGTAAGACATGCGCTATTATTTTTCAAGATATTCTGCACAGCCTTTATATGGGGTGATTTTTAGGGTAGAAGCATGTTAAAGGGACATGTTAACTGAGGGGTTAAATATTGTATTGCAAGTTTACTAATACATTCCATGAAAACCATTATGCTAATATAAACAAATGCTCTAAGTGAATTATCAAATTTGATTATTTTCAACATCTGAAACTTGTCTTTACAACAAAAAATAGTAATTCTACACAGAACCTTCCCTGCAGAGCAGCATGTTAAGTGTTGTTAGATTCTTGAGAATTTTTAGAAGTGTATTTCTCCATTTTATTGGTAAATAAATAAAAGTACAGGAACCAGTTAGTATTAATTAGCTCAAGGTCCCAGAGCCAGATGGACAATAGTGAGTGTCTTGATCTCTACCCCAACCTGCAAGTTAGGTAATCCTCTTTATATTCTTCAAGCACAATTCAAACAAAGCATTCTGGGCATTAAGTCTTTTATTCCAAATTACTGTGTTTAAGCATTTCTTTAAACCCACGTGAGACAATGCAACACTTATTTCCACAAAGACCCTTTCAAGTAGGAATGGTTTCCATTTCAAGACAAGATAAAACAGACCACAGAAGTCCAACATTCTTGCTGGTAACAACTAGAAAATCAAGACAGAAAAATTAAAAAGTCATATTCTTAAAGGTATCAGAGAACTGGGAAAAGAACAAATGCATTAAAATTCCAGAAAGGGGAGAACCACTCAGAGAAGTTATGGAAGTCAGAGGACAACAGAATATTATCTTTAAAGTGATGATATAAAATAACAGAGGTCCTAAAACCCCATACCTATCAAATATATCCTTGGGCCACCCAGGTGGCTCAGTCAGTTAAGTGTCTGACTCTTGATTTCAGTTCAGGTCATGATCTCAGGGCTGTAACATAGAGTCCTGCATTAGGCTTTACATTTAGAGGGGAGTCTGCTTGAGATTGTCTTTCTCCCTTTCCCTCTGTCCCTTCCCCACCCTTCTCCCTCTCTCAAAAAAAAAAAAAAAAAATCCTTAAAAAGGACACTAAAATTAAAATGCTTCAGATGAATACTGAAGGATTTCACTGCTAGCAGGCCAACACTAAAAGAAAAACTAAAGGGAATTATTCAAGCAGAAATAAAATGATCTCCAACATAGACATCCAAGAGGAGATACCTAACAGTAGAGTAAATATAATTAATATCTAATGTACAAAATAGGAACTATGTCATGGAGTTTAAAACACTTGTAGAACTAAAATGTCTGACAAAAATAATGTAAAAGGCAAATGTGATTCAAGTGTCTAGGAGTTTGGGGAAAATATTAAACATAATAGCTTATTATGTTTATGTCAAATACATATGTTTTAAGTTGAGGGTAACAATAGAATAATGTATAACAAGTTACAGAAGAAAAACCCTATTAGAAAATATTTTATTAATCACAAAAACAAGAGAAACAAAAACATAAAACGTATGTCAAACAGACAGTTATAGGATATAAATCCAAATACACCGGCAGTTATCTTAAGTGTTAATGAATTGACCCACATACAATACCAACACAGTACAGTGTTTTTTAATTCAAAAATGAAAGAAGAAAAACACAAAAAGCTTAAAAGTAAAAAAGTATCAGAAAAAGTATATGTTTTTAAAGATTTTATTTATTTATTTGTCAGAGAGAGTGAGACAGCACACAACCAGGGGGGTGGAAGTCAGAGGGAGAAGCAGGCTCCCAGCTGAGCAAGGAACCCAGTGTGGGGCTCCAATCCCAGGACTCTGGGATCATGACCTGAGCCAAAGGCAGAGAGATGCTTAAATGACTGAGCCACCCAGATGTCCCTGAAAAAACAGATTTCAAAGGAAGACATATTAGTAAAGAAAGAGGAACTTTGCATCATAGTTGAAAAAAAGATTATTGTCATATTAAAACTGTGTGCACCTAATAACATAACTTCAAAACATTTTAAAAAATTTTAAAAAGTAACAAGCCAAAGACCTAGACCAATTCATAACCACAAGTTAGACTTTAACATGCCTCTCTTAGTAGCTAATGGTAGAAGCAGACCAAAAAAGTGACAAAGGATATAAAAGATGTGAATTACATAAAAAACACAATTATTTACCAAAAGGAGCAATTACCATAAATTAAATATATATGTTAATATTAAAAACCACCCATTTTCATATCTCTGCTATAAACTCAGTTATACATAAACACACAAATCCAAAATTCTGCATGACTTTCACACTGGATGGGATGATTCACCACTACAGAACTGAAATAGCCTTTGTTTCTGTATCAAAGCTCAAATGAGGGGGAAAAAAAAGTCATGACAGAGGTCAGTAAATTACTCCAATTCTTCAAGAAAAACAAGTAGGCTTTAAAAGTCTCTTTAGGGGCCCCTGGGTGGCTCAATGGGTTAAGCCTCTGCCTTCGGCTCAGGTCATGATCCCAGGGTCCTGAGATCGAGCCCCCTATCAGGCTTTCTGCTTGGCAGGGAGCCTGCTTTCCCCTCTCTCTCTGCCTGTCTGTGATCTCTATCTGCCCAATAAATAAATAAAATCTTTAAAAAAAAAAGTCTCTTTAGATTACTTCCTTTTTAAAGTCACTAAAAGAAATAATAAATTAAATAAAATCACTAACATACTCACAGATGTATGAAATATAGAACTCCTAGAAATTGAAAATATATGTAACACTTTCAGCAGATTGCTGCAGGAACTATACTGGCTCGGGTATAAGAAAATTCCAATGATAATCTGTACTCTTAAATTATCCTAGTAGTCCTGGAGGAAGAAAGGTCCTGTCTGTGGTTCCCAAATAATCAAGTACATAAATAAGGAATGAAGCAAAATGCAGTTTAACACCTGGATGCCAGTTAGGATTTGGGTCAATAATTAACTAAGCCTGATTTGTCACTGACACAGCCACCCTAAAATGCTTACTCTGCCCTATCCTGCATAGGTGAAAACCTAGAAAATCCATTAAGAATGGGTATGGTCTGGCTCTGCTCTCCATCAGAAATACCTGGGTCATGGACTACTTCAATATAGACAAAACTGACAACACATTCAGAGGAAAAGGACAAGGATGCCAAAGGGACACAAAAACCATGTTGTCACAGGAGGAACAATTGAAGGAACTAGGACTGTTTTGCCAAAGAAGAGAAGAATCATGGCTAAATGGTCAGAGTTACAAATATCTGAGGGTCTGTCCTGCAGACAGGGGCTCTGACATGCTCTGCAGGCCCCAAGGGGGAAAGCCCAGAACAATGGAAGGAAGGACAGGGCACAAAGTTCAATTCTACAGTGAGAGCCTTCTAAGAATCAGGGATGTCCAGAGATGACAAAGATGGCTTTAGCTTAGTAGAAATAAGCACAACCAGAAGACACTGCTTTTGTTTTATTTGCTTTACTTACTTATGTATCATAAAAGAGAATGGGGCTAAATGCAGACCTATCTAGTCTTACAAGCCTAGAATCTATGATACCTGGTATATAATCTAGATTAACAGCTTCAATACAGAAAAAAAAAATGTGGCTCCAGATAAGCGGTATTTTTTGGTGTACTTAATCTCTCCCTTATTCTTTTGTTTCAATTTCCTACCTCCTTGGATTAAAAGTTAGTTCATTTTCATCCTCTGCATTAGTAGTTTTCATATTGATAGCCATTTGTATGTCTTCATTAGAGAAGTGTCTGTTCCTATCTTCTGCCCATTTTTTTATATGATTGTCTGTTTTGTGTGTGTTGAGTTTGAGGAGTTCTTTATAGATCCTGGATATCAACCTTTTGTCTGTACTGTCATTTGCAAATATCTTCTCCCATTCCGTGGGTTGCCTCTTTGTCTTGTTGACTGTTTCCTTTGCTGTGCAGAAGCTTTTGATTTTGATGAAGTCCCTAAAGTTGATCTTTGCTTTTGTTTCCTTTGCCTTTGGAGACATATCTTGAAAGAAGTTGCTGTGGCTGATATCAAAGAGGTAGTTACTGCCTATGTTCTCCTCTAGGATTCTGATGGATTCCTGTCTCACGTTGAGGTCTTTAATCCATTTTGAGTTTATCTTTGTGTATGGTGTAAGAGAATGGTCAAGTTTCATTTTTCTACATATAGCTTGTCCAGTTTTCCCAGCACCATTTATTAAAGAGACTGTCTTTTTTCCACTGTATCAAATTGAAATCAGGGGAACTCTGGATTCTAATGGAGACTAACAGAGACAATGTTGAGAGTTTGCAAGCATTCCATTGAAATTTCATTTTGGAAAATAGGCTTCTAATTATTTTTACACCTAAAAAGACTGCATTAACTTAAATGTATTATTACCAAGTTTTAACATACTGGTGAGAACCTGAACTGCCAGGCTGAGTCACTGTCTTCAGTGAATTAATAAAGATAATATATTTAAATTTGAAGGACATATTTAACAATAAAGAAGTTTTATCCATTTTATATATTAAAGTTCCCCCAGATAACTTTGTTTAGGGAAAAAAGCTTTTTTCCTCTGGGGGAAAATGGTTTTCCTTTGAGGGGGGAAAATGATTTTTCTTCAAGAAAGATGTTTCAATGCCACCTACTTAGTGTCTGCAAGGCCCCTCTGACTCTAGGGTAGCCTCTGCTCGTCTGTATTAGAAGCTCAAGTTCACCTCTATTTCACACCTTGAACATCTCCAAGACTGCAATTCATCAACTCCAGATTCAGGCTGAATCTAAGCAGACAAGAATCTTATTGGGTTCTTACATAATGCTTGAGGTCTACATATGTATGTCAAACCATGTGTCATGTGAAGGTCAATCTGGGTCCATGGAGAGCACTGACTGTGCCAAACTAAAACCAAGACTATCAAGAATACAAGGAACCCTAAGTCTTCAAGAATTGATAACTCCTGGGTAAAGACTAACAAAATCACAGCAACACGATCATCTGTATTCTTTTTCAGAATGGGACACAGAGCTCCTGCATTCCCCAAAAGTCCCTCTTAGGAGGGTATAAAAGAAGAGAATAGTGCCCTTTGTCCTTCTCATCTGACCAGCATCCGTGCCAGAATACAAATTCAATTCTCCACCACCAACACACAGACACACAGACACACAGACACACACACATACACAAGCCATCATTAAACAAGAACACTGAAGGACCTACCGAGTAATGACCAGCCCAGGATAAAAGCATCAGGAACACTCGCTCAGAGAAGAAGGGATATGGAAATGTATAAAAGACAGAGCTGTAAGAAGCCTCAGCGCGCATGTGATCAATCCGACTTCACGAATGAGGATGGTGAAGGTCCATACCCACAGGTGACGTGCTCTGAGTCCGACCACACGACAGACCCGGGGCTGGGGCCCAGGTCTTCACCCTGCAGCCAGTGCTTTTCTCATGCTCCAAGCTGCAGGCTGGAAGATTTACCCCCTTACCCCTATACTCCTACCCCAGGGCCTGGGAAATGAAAGGCCTTCATGGAAGTCAGTCAGGAGCAGAGGCAGGCAGTGCTGTCCAGGTTGCCCAGTACTCACTGCCCAACACCCATCGCGCCCCATACTCTTGTCTCTTCCCTTCCTCGGTTGTCACCCCCTCTGTGGAACGACAGCACACTCTCGGGGCCCGCGGCTCTCCTCCTTCTCCAATGTGAACAAGCGCAGGTACGAGACGGCCAGGCCACAGCACGGTAAACATCGAACCATAGAAACAGGGGCACGGGGCAACGACGAAAGAGTGCCCAGAAATTCCACACGGCCCCAGCTCCCAAAGAGTCTCTGGGAGGCAAGGAAGAAAGAGGACGAAAGCTCAGAGAGGTGAAAAGGATAAAACAGCAGCAGCGATGGGCTCGGGAGTGATGGGGGTGGCAAGAGGAGAAATGACTGGAAAAATGAAGCAAATGAAAACTGAGTTGAAGCAGGAAAAGGGCAAGAAAGATGGGAAATCAATGACAATGAGAAGAGAAATACCCACCCTACAAGGAACTGCAATCTGGAAATGCCTTTGTAAAAAGAAGGGGGTGGGGCAGGGAGGAGCTGAATTTTGACCCTTACAAAGACTATTTCTTCTTTTTTTATTAAATATATTTTTTTAAGATTTTATTTATTTATTTGACAGGCAGAGATTACAAGGAGGCAGAGAGGCAGGCAGAGAGAGAGGAGGAAGCAGGCTCCCCGCCGAGCAGAAAGCCTGATGCGGGGCTCGATCCCAGGACCCTGGGATCATGACCAGAGCCGAAGGCAGAGGCTTTAACCCACTGAGTCACCCAGGCGCCCCCAAGAGAGATATTTTAGATAGGAAAGTAGGAAAACACCCCTAATAAGCTGATATTCTGTTGGAGACCTGAATAAAGTTAACAACGTGAACCATGTGAATATGAAAGAGAATCTCATTTTGAGAGACTGGCATGTGTAAAGGCCCTCAGGTGAGCATGTGAGACAGGTAACCTGGTGGATGAAGCAGAAGAGGAGAGAAATGGGGGGCAAGGTCAAGGACAAGTGAAGCTCATCATAAGGCACAGCTGTCACCTCTGCCACGGGAAGCCATCTCAGAACTCTGTGTAAAAAGGTGACAAGATCTCAACTTCACTCTAAAAGGACCCCCTAACTGCTCAGTTGAGAAGAGATCTTGAGGGGGCAAAGGTGACATCAGAGAGGCCCACAACAAAAACCAGGCGGGAAACTACCAGACGTTTTCTGCCGTATCACTGGGGCTCTCAAGAGGATTTTCTCTGCCAAGAGGAAGTGAATGCAGCAGTTTGCCAGTAGAACACATCTTTATTCAGCTCTGCTTATCCTCTGCTGCAGCACCTCCAGCAACCCCGTATCATGGAGATGACCTGGGAAGCCACAAGAGCAAAATGGGTGATTCTCACCATGGGAAAGTGAGTAGCTGTACAGGCTCTGGTGCAAGAGCTAACCTGAAATCCAGGGCCCTACCTTCCATTTTTTACAGATGCATGGACAAATGATGGATGGATGGACAGAAGGATGGAGGTGGGTGGAGAGAAAGAGAGAGAGTTTTCGTTCACCTCTCCATTGGCCTTTATCACCCCTTTACATCAAGTGACCCAAGTGCAGTCATAGCCATTGGCTTTACAAATGAACAAGGACCATGGTTTGATCATGGATCACTCTCACCCCAGCTTCTACAATACAGAAACTTCTGTTTATAAGACCAAACATGAAGCTTCAATCTAGAAACAGAAACCTGCTTTACAAACCTTATTACACGCAGATACTTCCCTACTGACAAAAGCCCCCATAGAGACATTACTAAAGGAATCTCAAGGAAAAAAGTCAGAATTTGTTTTAACTCACATTGAATACAAAACTTCTCACTTCCTGACATGGAAATTCAATGTGAAAGCAGCAGTATTTATCAATGTATTAAATGAGGTTGCTTAGTAACCCATAAGGATAAAAATGGCCGTGAAAGGAACTCTTTGTGTTTTCATTAACAGGACCGTGGCTGGGAATGGATCAGGCATCGTGCTAAGTTAATCATCTCACTAGGTCCTTACCGTCACTCTTCGGGGTAGAAACCATCATCCTCATTTTACAGATGAGGGAACTGAGGCTTTCAGAAGTCAAGTACTCTGATCAGAGTGATCTGAATGTTCAGGGACAAACGGAGTCACGGCCATCTCTGTGAGGCGGTCTCTGCTTCCCTCCTAACTCCTGCTCCATCCTGCCATTGTGCTCAGTGCTCTGTTACCTGGAGGCAAGGCCTCTGCAGGGGCTGACCCACTGCACTGAGGGAACCCAGCCATGTCACCAGACCTAGGTCTAACTTAAGGGGAATCTTCAGTGACTCATCAATACAATGGGAATACTCAGAAGAAATGATCTGTGTGGAAGGAGCATGAATACTGTGACCACATTTATTTTATTCTTTCTTCTTCCTTAAATCCCTGATTTGTGCCAGGCACAGATGATAGTAAGGGGACAAGTCCTGCTCCTACCCTCAGGGAGTTCACAGCCTCGCAGGCAGCAAAAGCGCAGACACACACACACACACACACACACACACACACACATTAGTACAGGGCACCCTGCACAGCTGGAAGCAGAAGGATCCAGGCCCACGGTGCAACAGCAGAAAAGCCCTCCCCTAGAGGACAAAGGGGACTTTGTCTAGGAAAGGGAATTCAAAGTAAAGCATGAAGACTGGCTATAGAATGGTTCCTTGGGAAAGGACAGTTGATTGCAGGCAGGCTGTCTTGCACTTGAGGTGGTAAACAAGACCACAGGGGAAGCTGGACGTGAAGGCAGAGGCTGGCTTGGAGAGGGCATGAGGGACAGGAAATCACTGGGGGAGGGCGGTTGATTTTGAGCAAGGGAGTGACCCAATCTCCTCTGTATTTATCTAAAGGGCAGAAAGGTCACACCAGAAAGGATGCTATGAGGTGGTCTTTCTTGGGATACAGTCTCTCTCCCCATTCTCTACTGCTCAGTCACTTCTAAAGAATACAAAAAATAACCCCAGAAGTTAGGAAAATATGTGTCTGGGTCAATGTGACAAGAAATGTCAGTCTGGCTCTCCACCTGCACTGATGCATTAGTGGAAGGAACATAAAGGTCGAACATGGGGCATCTACAATCAAATTAGATCTGAGTTCCAACCTCAGCAACCTCAGTTATTCGACTATAAAATGCTGCTAAAAATCGGATGCACCTTAGCAGGTAAAACAGGTAGGAGTCAACCAAATCAGCACCTGACACTTAAGGGCTTTTTAGCTACTTGCTATTATCTCCCTACTAAAAACATCATTATTAGTATTCTTTATTTCCTGAAAAAACATTGTTTGAATAGTTTTCATGTGCCTGGCATTGTTCTGTTTTACTGAAAACAACTCAAGAGAGATTGATGGTACCTTTGTTTCACAGATTGAGCCCAAAAGGCTAAATTCTTTGGCCTGAGTTACATAGACCCTCAATTTCTATGACTCAAGAATTGTCATAGAAATAGAAGCAGAAAAGTAAAATAAGCACTACACACTCATGAAAAAGTTGCCACATTTTATCAATAAAAACCTTCTCTACTTCAAAATTTCCTTTTACAGTACAGAAACAATAACTTAAAAAAAAAAACAAGTTTTTAAAAAGATTTATTTATTTATTTGGGAGAGAGAGAGCAAGTGAGCACACGGCAGGGTGGGGCAGAAAGAGGGGGAGAGAGAGAATCCCAAAACAGGCAACATGCCCAGCACAGAGTCCAACATGAGGCTCAATTTCATAACCCCGAGATCATGACCTGAGTCAGAATCCAATGGGATGTTCAACTGACTGAGCCACCCAGGCACCCCAGAAAAACCAGAACTATTTCTCAAAATATATTACTTGGGGTTTTGTTTTGTTTTGTTTTGTTTTTGCATTTCACTGCCCCTTATTAGCATCTTTGCAGAGCACCCCTTGCTGGGATGGGGATGCAGTCTCTAAGGGACCCAGGGAGGCAGACGGATGCAGCCTCCAGCCCATGTGTGGAGGGACAGGCTGCTGTGACAGCAGAACCCAGATACTGGTGTTTTGGGTCTCAGCTGTGGGGGGCCTTGCGAACAGCCACACGAGAGGACCCCTGAGGACACTTTGTAGGCTGCCTCTGCCTGGAAAGCCAGGGAAGTACAGACAGCACGTAGGTCACTGAATGCTCCCCTCTGGTAGCAGCAGTCTCCTGGCTCAGTGAGGTTTTGGTGAAACTACTTGTTAAAGCAACCGGGGGCTGGCTAGACCTGGTGTCTGGGGGCCATGTGCTAACCCCCCTTCTTGGGCATGCCAGTTCTGCATGGAGCCATGGTTCCACTGGCCTGGGAGCTCTGGGGTTACAGCTATCATTGAAAATGCCATAAAACGTAGTCCCTCTCCAAAGATAAAAGTGCATGTGCACAAACACATAATTTGGTGAGCAATGCTGGGGTTATGTACCAGCCTCCTCAACCCGCCACCCAGGTCCTTGATAGAAACTACTAGAAGATGTGCTGAGGGCCCCAGGCAGCTGCTCAATGAAAGAAAGAAACCCCAGGAGCCAGGGGAGAAGGGGCAGGGGACCCCAGACACCAGAAATCCTCAACAGCCCACCTCTCCCACCTCAAATACTAACTGGCTACTCAGGAGAGAAAACTAAACCTTGGGTCCTGGACACCTCCCCTCTGAGTGAGTCCTCTGTGTGCAAAGAAAAGCCATTGGAACAGCAGGCAGGCCCCAGCACCAGGCACCTGTCCGACAGCATCTTCATTCATTTTGCTGCCAGCTTCATGGCACATGGGTGTGCTGCCTTCCCGGGCCAGCCCCCAGATGTCCTGAAGACCCACATGATGAACTCCAGGACAGTTCATTCTACCAGAATCTGGCATGGTATCTACCAGTGATAGCGTTTTTTAGGACCTGGATGCTACTATGGTCTGTTAGAGAGTTTAGAGAACGCTCACTTCCTGGGATATTCATCTATTTCAGTTGTGTGTGTGATTTTTCTAGAATTAGAAGTGGTACAAGGGGGCACCTGGGGGCTCTGTCAGTTAAGTGTCTGCCTTCAGGTCAGGTCATATCCCAGGGTCCTGAGATCGAGCCCCGAGTCAGGCTCCCTGCTCAGCGGGGATCCCGTCTGCTTACCCTTCTCCCTCTGCCTGCCGCTCTGCCTACCTGTGCTCTCTCTCGGTGTCAAATAAATAAATAAAATCTTAAGGGAAAAAAAAAAGGAAGAAGTGGTGCAAGCAACAGGCGATGAGAGCACTAAGAAATGTTACCTATGCTCTGTGCTACATCACTACCCCATCTGCACTTCTGTGGAACATCGTCATAGACACTAGAGCCTCCTTTCTCTTCTATATACAAATTCTAGTAGCAATTGCCTAGAAGCATGTTTTGCTCCTCTTTCTGAAGACCGTGAAGTCAGACTCCCAGCATTTCATACCTGGAGTCAGGTAGCCTTGGATCCCCTTCCAACCTCTTTCACTGATCACTGTGTACCATTAACAAGTAGCCTAACTTGTCTGTGCTGCAACTCCTCTCCTCATCTGTTAAATGGGATTAACAGAAGATAACTCCTTCTTTACACGTCAGTGAGGGTTCAAGCAGGTAATGGGCATTGCGCGTGACACATTAAGAACTCAGAAAGTGTGAGTCTTCTTTCTCATTTGTAAAGTACATCTACTTTGTAGGTAATAAGGCCCACTGTTTATGAATGATTTCTTCCCCAAAGTCCTCAACTATCTGTCAGAACCCAGGTTCTGGGGGACCGAGACATTATCTCACAGGCAGAAAGGACTCAAAAAGTTAACTCAAATTTTAAAGGTCAAATGAAAAGCAAAGAACATTTTTGCAAACTGGAAGAATCACTTTTCATTGTGTGTTTCTGCTATGGTCTTTAATATACCACTTTTTTCATGTCCAAAGTAGGATATAGATTCCTACTTCATTCATCAAGCATTTATCAAGCCCTGATTGAGTACATTCCACACACTGTTTGAGGAATAAGGGATGGGGCAGTAAACTGAGCAAATCCCTGCTCTCATGGTTTTGAGACCTCTGGGAAGACATAATAAAAAAAAAATATCAAACAATGATATTATACTGAGAATTTAAAATAGAATAATGCCAAGTGTCCAGGGAGTTACTTCAGATTGGGCAAAGAAACCTCGGAAAGGCAGGACAAGAAGCTGAGAGCTGAATTTCGAGATCTGCAAGTTTTTTTGTGGTTTTTCTGTTTTGTTTTGTTTTTTAAATTTTTTTTAAAGATTTTTACTTAGACAGAGATCACAAGTAGGCAGAGAGGCAGGCAGAGAGACAGGAAGCAGGCTCCCTGGCGAGCAGATAGCCCTATGGAGGGCTATATCCTAGGACCCCAGGATCACGACCCAAGCCAAAGGCAGAGGCTTTAACCCACTGAGCCACCCAGGTGCCCCTCATTTTGTTTTTTAAATAAAGGAAGAAAAAGCAATGAGAATGGAGTGAATGAGAAGGACACCAAAAAAGACTAGGTCAGCAAAGAAGGCAAATCTGTTGGCAAAAAACACTGAGGGCAGGGACCTGGGTGGCTCAGTCATTAAAACATCTGCCTTTGGCTCATGTCATGATGCCAGGATCCTGGGATCGAGCCCCACGTCGGGCTTTCTGCTCAACAGGGAGCCTGCTCCTTCCTCTCTCACTCCCCCTGTTTGGGTCCCCCCCCCCGTCAAATAAATAAACTCTTAAAAAGGGGGGGGCTTTGTCCCCCAAACACAGGAGCTGCTCCACTGCCCTCAGTTCAGTGACAGGCTAGGTCGGAAGGTCACCTGGCTACCGAAACAGAGACCTGAAAGCTGGCTGGAATAACTAAGTAAAATCTCATTTCTTGCTCACACGAAAGCCCCATGCAGATGTTGCTTCCTAATAATCTTCCAAGGACCCAGATTCCTGTTACTGTGTGGCTCCACCACCTGCAACACTTGGGTCCCAAGTTAGCCTCTCTGTTCCAGCCAGGAGAAAAGATGATGGACAAGCACACCTGCCCAGGCCTGAGCAGGCACTGGTCTCTGCAGCTCCCACTCCACTGTATAGCTCTGTGCCCCAGACAACGAAGGGACATGTGGTTCTTGGCTCAGTCTCTGCCACAAGCTCTGGCACAAGATTCCCAGAGCGTGTAAGAGTGAACATTGTCCCTCCCAGGATAAGGCTAATCAAACCACAGAATGCTGTGCTTCAAAAATAGAAAAACAAAAAAATTTACATGGGGCGCCTGGGTGGCTCAGTGGATTAAGCCGCTGCCTTCGGCTCAGGTCATGATCTCAGTGTCCTGGGATCGAGCCCCGCATCTCTCTCTCTGCCTGACTCTCCGCCTGCTTGTGATCTCTCTCTCTGTCAAATAAATAAATAAATTCTTTAAAAAACAAAAACAAAAACTTTACACATTCAAGAATTGGTGAAGTGAGTTGAAAATGATGATCAAGCCACGTCATTACACACCTTTGGCCAACCGTCTTGCATCACAACTGTCCCTAACACTAGATAAATGATGGAAAGAGCAGTGACAGCAAACACGATTTACAGAACACGCTTCACCCAGAGTTGCTTTGGCAGTCACTCATGGATCTCATCAGGATTCCCAACAGGATCCCTGTCCTCAGCTAGAACATTCAGTACCCCAAGATCCCTTCTAGGTGTGCACTAATTCTCTGTAGCTAAGAGTATTCTTTAGCATTCAGAATGAAAGGAGAAAGTACTAACCTTTCACCTTGTCCTAACTCTATGTGATAGCACCAAAGAGGGCTTTGTTCTATTATTTTCCACACTGTTTTATTTACCAACATGTTATCACTGAAAACCATTTTCTAAAGTTTTCAATAATAGACATAACTATCACACCTGAGTTTAAAGAAAAATTGAATTTTCAACTTGTAGAGCTAAGGAAGTGATTGAAGAGCTGTGGAGGCACCAAAAGGGAAGCCAATCATTGTGACCCATGATTCCGTGAGCCACTAGCCCAACCATTTCCTTTCTACATTTTGATAAAACAAATAATTAAGAATGAGATGTCTTTCCAAAAGACATTTGTTGTACCTGCTTACCAACGGAGACATAGATGTCCTTGTCAAAGGCACAAATGGCAGGAGCAAAGTTGGATCGGTTATTACAAATCAAGACTTGAAAAGAACAGGGCCAACACTAACAAGACGGATTTCCCAACTATGAATGAAAGTACTGTACTTTAAGAAAGCTTAGCAGCACAACAGAGGATGGAAGAACACCAGATGAACACCACTGATGTGGAAAGGATCTCGAGATTTCGGAAGGCAGTGACCCTAGGGCAGTCAACAGGTGACACAGCTGCCCGTAACAAGTGAAGACTACCTGAGTTTGCAGGACAGTGTCCAGAAGAGGAAGAAAACCGTTCCATTGTCCGCTTGAAGTCATGCCTCACTGGGGGTTTCCTGTTTAATTAGAGCCTCCCAGGTGAGAACAACTCTCAAACCCACATTCAGTCAAGAAAGGCTGTTGAAATTGGAGTTTACTCTGGCAAAGAGAACACTCAGTGGACAGACACAAAAGCTGTTCTCAAATTTCTGAAGAATTATGTACAAGAAAGAGCAGAGTTTCTTCACAATGTCTCAGGGGCAAAGCTAAAACCAATAGAGAGAATTATTGGAGACAGATATTTAGACAATTAGAAATTTGTAATGATTACAACTATCTAAATACAGACTCTCTTCATGATGGGGTGAAGAGTTTTCTCTCCACCATGGTAATAAAAGCAGATGACCATCTGTTCCTGTTGTCAGAGAGAATTTCTACACATAAGATTCTATGACAAAAGTGGTTCCAACTTGCATTGAACACGTGGGGCATTTTTTTTAAATTAACATATAATGTATTATTTGTTTTATGGGTACAGGTCTGTGAATCATCAGGCTCACACATTTCACAGCCCTCACCACAGCACATACACTCCCCAATGTCCATAACCCAGCTACCCTTATCCCTACCTCCCCAACCCCCAGCAACCCTCAGTTTGTTTTGAGAGATTAAGAGTCTCCACTTTTGCTGATATTCAGAGCACCACAAAAGCACAAAGTGGACATGGTCATAAAAGATCATTTCATGCATGCTCCCCACCTCTGAGTTCTCAGCACAGAGATAGTCAAACTGACCCACAAAAAGCACTTTAAATTTTGCTTTATATTTCCAAGCAGAGATTTCCCTATTTTCTTAGTATCCCCAGTCTTAGCTTTTCAGGAAGTTCTTCCTCGTGTCTTATCTGAATTCTTCCTACTCTAATTGTATCAATTAACATGGATAACTAAATGAGCTTCGTCATGATGACAGAATGTTTGACATAGAACATATAAAGAAACATTTGCAAAGACTAAATGTGAAGCAATGAATGTTAAAATGTTTCCAATCTCTAAATGTCAAAAGTCATTCAGAACAGTTCTAAAACCCATGACAAGACTGGTTTACACACACTTTCATTTTTGAGTGCAAACACAGACCTCCTTGTGTAAGAGCTCTGCTATTCTTTTCAAACCCCACTTTCTATCTTTATGCAGGAAAATGGGCTGAACCTTAATGTGTTTAGATTCAAATCACTCAAAACAGAGGGGAAATAACACTTGAGCGGCAGGAACACAGGACAACTTTAAAAGGTTAGTGACAACATTGAGTACTCAAAAATGCCTGGTTTGTTTAAAAGATACCAAAATACAAATTCAGGAAAACCTATCATTCTCTCATTTCTTGAGGAACTAGATAAAGCCGCCAAATACAAAAGCTGCCTTAAAACAATGCTCAGCGCAGAATTCTCGCTCGCCTTATTCCTAACAGCTTGCACTATGCTTAGTAAATTTATCACATACTGTGTTGACGTACTCCAGGAACAAACCAATTTGCCTACTAGTCAACTCCTAACTTCCCAATTAACTGGAAGCATGTACTCGCTTTTCTCTCCCAAGGCGTCCCTAACAAAAATAAAAGTAAAGCTAAGCTGTCAATCAGCTCTCTGAGAAGAAATTGTTTTTGTTACTACCATAGCATACCATAGGTTCTAAGAGACAATGTCCAGAATTACAACAATGAACTAGTATATCTATTTAACTGGAATTTTGGCCATGAGCTTGTTAACCATATGAAGAGATGGGAAGCTCAGAGTCCAGAAGCTTCAAAGGACTTCCTTTTCATCCTCGAGACTGAATCACGTGCTCCTCTCCTCTGACAGTGAGTTTTCCAATCTCTGGAGAGGTATACACACACACACACACACACACACACACACACACACACACACTCTTTCTCCCCTGGTTTCAACCAGGAAGGATTTGGTCTTTGCAACCAAACATGGTCATGGCCCAGTATGGGGAATAACTCACATTGCCCAAGTCTGTCACTTTGATTACTAGATTAACAATGAGACTCTGGGAGGCTTTTTATTTTTAATGATTTTTTTAAATTAAGGAATATACATCTTGAAGTTGAGGCCTGGCAGCAAAAAGGGTTGCCAGACACCCAAAATGGAAGCCAAGTCTTTAAACTCTTCCCAAATCTTTTTCACACTCTTCTTCGTTATCCAACCAAATGTTGTTAGTTACTCTTAAGAGAACATGACAGGCCCGGGGTCTGTGAGCCAGGCCTGTGAATGAATGCACTTCTCCCCACCAAGAACATCCCTAAGTTTTCCAAAATATCTGCAAAAAAAAAAAAGCAAACTCATGGAATATCTCAGTACAGAGACCTTACTTCAATCAGTAATGGAGATGGCATTTAAAAAAAGATTTTATTGATTCTGAGAGAGAGTAAGCAAGCACACAGAAGGAGGGCAGAGGGAGAGAGAGAATCCCACCCAGACTCCATGCTGAGTATAAAGCCCAAGCCAGGGCTCCATCGCATGACCGTAAGATGACGACAGAAACCTTAATTGACTGAACCTCCGAGATGCCCTGGAGGTAGCATTTTTTAAAAAGACAATAAAAATATGTAGTTATTAGCTGGTTATTTAACCTATGATAGTCTCTAACTTTAATTTCACTTAAATAGAGTGCAAATGCAGGCGCGCCTGGGTGGCTCAGTCTTTAAGCGTCTGCCTTTGACTCAGGTCATGATCCCAAAGTCCTGGGATGGAGCCCTGCATCGGGCTCCCTGTTCTGTGGAAAGCCTGCTTCTTCCTCTCCCACTCCCCCTGCTTGTATTCCTGCTCTCGTTCTCTCTCTCTCTCTCTCTCTCTCTGTGTGTGTGTGTTAAATAAATAAATAAAATCTTTAAAAAAAAAAAAAGAAAGATAGTGCCAATTCCTTTATGAAAGTGAACAATATTCTTACAGTCACCATTTCAATCATTGTTAACAGTTGTTGTATTCACCCAAGAGAAAAAATTAAATGTGGTGGACCAAAATTCTATTCACATCCATAAGCCTTAAACTTAAAGGTCATATCCACAGAGAGGTGATTGGGCATACTCAGTGTTCCTAAAAAGAATTCATGTAATACATGGCTGTGAGAAGAGGATAAGCTATGCACAAAGAGCTACACCCAAAGGATTCTATGTTCTGTGCCAAAACCTCTCTTATACTGGTGTGCCGGGATTTCTGATACTCCTATCATCAAGTTTACTCCTTGGGTGTTTGTGAAGTCATTCAAAATTATGATACTATTTAATGATCCAGAAAAACATTTGTGAAGTGAAAAATAGGTCACAAAATAGGTAAATAAATATTTTTGCTCAAGTAATGTATATACCCAAAATAAAATGAGTGATACAGGAAATCAGGGTGGTGGTGTTATTACTGTTGCTGTTGTTTTTTGTTTTTTGTTTTAAATGTATATTTATTTATTTATTTTAATTTATTTTCAGCGTAACAGTATTCATTGTTTTTGCACCACAGCACCACAGTGCTCCATGCAATCCGTGTCCTCTCCAATACCCACCACCTGGTTCCCCCAACCTCCCACCCCCCACCCCTTCAAAACCTTCAGATTGTTTTTCAGAGTCCATAGTCTCTCATGGTTCACCTCCCCTTCCAATTTCCCGCAACTCCCTTCTCCTCTCCATCTCCCCTTGTCCTCCATGCTATTTGTTATGCTCCACAAATAAGTGAAACCATATGATAACTGACTCTGTCTGCTTGACTTATTTCACTCAGCACAATCTCTTCCAGTCCCGTCCATGTTGCTACAAAAGTTGGGTATTCATCCTTTCTGATGGAGGCATAATACTCCATAGTGTATATGGACCACATCTTCCTTATCCATTCGTCCGCTGAAGGGCATCTTAGTTCTTTCCACAGTTTGGCGACCGTGGCCACTGCTGCTATAAACATTGGGGTACAGATGGCCCTTCTTTTCACTACTTCTGTATCTTTGGGGTAAATACCCAGGTGTGCAATTGCAGGGTCATAGGGAAGCTCTATTTTTAATTTCTTGAGGAATCTCTACACTTTTCTCCAAAGTGACTGCACCAACTTGCTTTCCCACCAACAGTGTAAGAGGGTTCCCCTTTCTCCACATCCCCTCCAACACATGTTATTTCCTGTCTTGCTAATTTTGGCCATTCTAAGTGGTGTAAGGTGGTATCTCAATGTGGTTTTAATTTGAATCTCCTTGATGGCTAGTGATGATGAACATTTTTTCATGTGTCTGACAGCCATTTGTATGCCTTCATTGGAGAAGTGTCTGTTCATATCTTCTGCCCATTTTTTGATATGATTATCTGTTTTGTGTGTGTTGAGTTTGAGGAGTTCTTTATAGATCCTGGATATCAACCTTTTGTCTGTACTGTCATTTGCAAATATCTTCTCCCATTCCATGGGTTGCCTCTTTGTCTTGTTGACTGTTTCCTTTGCTGTGCAGAAGCTTTTGATTTTGATGAAGTCCCTAAAGTTCATTTTTGCTTTTGTTTCCTTTGCCTTTGGAGACGTATCTTGAAAGAAGTTGCTATGGCTGATATAGAAGAGGTTACTGGCTATATTCTCCTCTAGGATTCTGATGGATTCCTGTCTCACGTTGAGGTCTTTTATCCATTTTGAGTTTATCTTTGTGTACAGTGTAAGAGAATGGTCGAGTTTCATTTTTCTACATATAGCTGTCCAGTTTTCCCAGCACCATTTATTGAAGAGACTGTCTTTTTTCCACTATATATTTTTTCCTGTTTTGTCGAAGATTATTTGACCATAGAGTTGGGGGTCCATATCTGGGCTCGCTACTCTGTTCCACTGTTCTATGTGTCTGTTTTTATGCCAGTACCATGCTGTCTTGGTGATCACAGCTTTGTAGTAAAGCTTGAAATCAGGTAATGTGATTCCCCCAGTTTTATTTTTGTTTTTCAACACTTCCTTAGTGATTCAGGGTCTCTTCTGATTCCACACAAATTTTTGGATTATTTGCTCCATGTTGTTGTTGTTTTAACCTTCTTGGTATACTTCTATATTCTTCAAGATTTCTACAGTGACCCTACAACATCCTATTTATGATTAAGAGAAAAATAATAAAACTTCAAATAAATGTAACAATCACCCTTTGATAAACTTATCATACAGCTATCCCACTCCTAGTTATTTATGTAGATATAGTTGTGAACTTACATTCACCCAAAAACTGTACGAATGGTTATACAGCTGTACTCTTAATCACCAAAAAGTGGCAATACCTCAAATATCCATTGGTCAGAGAATAAATGGCCTGTAGCATCTCCACACGGTGGAACGCTGTTCACAATATAAAGCAATGAACAACTGAGACACGCAACAAATGGATGACTCTCCCACGCATTGTGCCGAACGCCAACAGCCAGGCTTGAAGGGCTAGATGATTTAGGGTTCTGTCTACAGGACATGCTATGACAGGTAAAAATAGAGGGAGGAGGGCAGATCAACACTGCCAGAGCCTGCGATCAGGAGAGATATGGGCTACAACCCAGGGGCAGCACAGAGAATTTGGGGGGTGATAAAAATGTTCTATAACTGGATTGTGGCACTAGTCACAGGACTGAATGCATTTGTCAAAACTAAGAACTATATATTAAGAAGGATGGATTTTACCATAAAAACTTTATTCCTTAACAAACTTGCAAAAAAACAAAAACAAAAACAAAACCCCTTTTGGAACCGAAAGGTGTCCCGATTGTATTCTGTTCTGGGTGATTCTTTTTCCAAAACGTACCTATGTTTCTTCAAAATTTTTAATTATTAATTTTAATTATTTTATTAGGTATTTTAATAATTATCACTTCATAGGCATGGAATTCTGAAAGGAGTGGGACACAGAAATGAGAATTTTTCATAGGAGTGAGGAGATTAAATACTGTTCAAAACACTCAGGCCTATCTGTAATATCCCTGGGGACCCAGGTAAGGACACCTCTGTGGTCCACTCACAAGAGACTACACAAGGGACTCCAGAGCCGAAGAGAAGGTGCTTAAAAGCAAGAGAGGACAGCAGGCACAATTTTCTAGAACGATACTTTCAGGAGGCAACCAAATGCACACTGGGAAATCCACTCCAGAGAGCCAAGAGGTGGTTGTGACCCAGCACCTGTAACCCTCACGCTCATGCCAGCACCACTTCTAGACAGATTAGGGCATGACTGAGAAGTCACCAGGCCAGTTTGGTTTGCTCAATTTAGGGCTTAAAATGCGCTCCGCACCTCTGGATATTACAAAAGTCCTTCTGAGAGGGGTCTGAAAAGATTTAGAATGGCTTATCCTCCTAAACGGATTTGGGAACAAGGAACTTTCTGTAGAGCTTAGTGAGGGAGCTAGTTTTCTGTTTTGTTTGGCCTCTCCCCCCACACACACCTTTAGGAGAGCATACAAATAAGCCTTAACTGATGCTTATCATGAGCTTAAAAGAATTTAATTAGAACAGAGATACGAAAACCAGTTTTTATAGAGAGTTCTTTTTGCTAAGAAATAATTCTTACTCTCAATATGAGAGAGTGACGCCTATTCTTTTGGCTTATTCTTTTTATCTGTAGAGAAGATAAGGGAGTAAAGTGGCCTAGGACAGGTACAGCAATTATTACAGGACAACAATTACGTTAATCTCTTCTCTGAACACTTCGAAAATAAAAGGAAAAATTTCTTAAATTAAACTATGGAGTAAAATATATTGGGTGCCTGGGTGGCTCAGTAGGTTGAGCATCTGCCTTCGGCTTGGGTCATGACCCGGGGCTCCTGGGAGCCAGCCCCACATAAGGCTCCCTGCCTGGTGTGTGGGGGGTGTGTGGTGGGGGTTCTGCTTGCCCCTCCCCCCCTGCTCATGTGATGTTCTGCTCTCTGAAATAAATAAATAAATAAATCTTTTTTTAAAAAAGGAAAAAAGAAATCTACCTCCTAATATATGAAAAACAGAGACTAGCAAACTAATGTTGAAAGAGAATGTTTTGGCTAATTAGAAGATTAAATTAATTTTAAGTCCTTAAAAGGGCTATCTCCATTAAACAAGGGAGATCATCCTAATCTGTTCATTAAACTGGACCACCAAAGAACGGCTACTTTAGAACTCAGCCCTGTTATATATAAACACATATATATGTACACACATATACACATTAACCATCGTGTTCCTGGTCTCTGAACAGGAATGGACCATAAAATACTTGTCTGTTGCTTGTCAGGGCTTTTCTGGGAATTGAACTTGTCAGGACTAGCACTGTCAGGTTTAACTTAGTAACCAAATGTCCAATAATAAATGAGAGCAAGAAAATTCACATCCATTATTTTTCATGTCCTACTCAAAGTGGGTCTTCCTAAAAAAAATAAAGCATTGTACATTCTGAAAAATATAAGGTGAGGTGAGAGACCAAATGGTAACATGGAACCTGGCCTGGGCTGCAGGTCAAGAGAGCTGGGGCCCTGTGTTTTATTCATCCCTTCCCCATACTTATGGAGTCATTCCAGTCTGACGGTCTCAGGGAATCCATTTAATAGCTGTGCAACTTTGGACACACCATTTATAATCTCTCTGAGCCTTTGAGAGGAAAAAAACCATAGTTAGCACACTGGGCAAGTCATGGGAATTAGATAAAAGGTTTACAAAACACTGAGCACAGTGTCTGGTATGGAGTGGATGTTCAAGAATATTAATTATCTCTCGCCCTCTCTCCTTTCTGAAAAGCTTTTGTTATACATTCACAATGAATCTTTCTGCTTAGTCTAAGGAACAGTCCAGCAGAGAATCAAGCTTTTCTATCTCTGAGTCCACATGTGCCGGACAGATCTGTAGGCTACTGCTTAATTATTTCTCAACAAGCAGTGACTAGCCGCAAGAGTCCACAGCTGACGGGCTTTCAGATGGGACCATTAAACACTGACTATGTGTCTAGGTTTACAGAAAATTTTCCAGGTTAGGGTGGGGCCAGCACGGGACACATGATGGAATTGTTCCTAAGCCTTTTACACCAAGGACATCTCAGACAAGGCATATACGAACAGATGGGACCAAGATTCCTAAACAGTTTCCAAGCAAAAGGCATAGGATTAACTGCTAGCTCCCTGGTTTAAAAACAAAAAACAAAAACAAAAACAAAAACAAAAAAAGATACCACTAATAAATGTAAATAATTAAAGCCTTTAAAATGTGCATTTCAGGGGTGCCTGGGTGGCTCAGTGGGTTAAAGCCTCTGCCTTCGGCTCAGGTCATGATCCCAGGGTCCTGGGATCGAGCCCCATATTGGGCTCTCTGCTCAGCAGGGAGCCTGCTTCCCCCTCCTCTCTCCTGCCTGCCTCTCTGCCTACTTGTGATCTCTGTCAAATAAGTTAATAAAATCTTTAGAAAAAATAAAAATAAAAATGGGCATTTCAAAAATAAAAGCCAATTTTTGGGTAAATTGGAAGGGGAGGTGAACCATGAGAGACTATGGACTCTGAAAAACAATCTGGGGGGTTTGAAGTGGCGGGGGGGTGGGAGGTTGGGGTACCAGGTGGTGGGTATTATAGAGGGCACAGCTTGCATGGAGCACTGGGTGTGGTGAAAAAATAATGAATACTGTTTTTCTGAAAATAAATAAGTTGGAAAAAAAATAAATAAAAGCCAAGTGAAAACTAGTCAGATAAATCAAATTCAGGCTCATTTTACACAAAGGCCCCCACAGCACTCAAGAAGAGGTAGCTTCTGGAGGGAAATAAACCTAAAGTCACTCACCAACAGGCGAAACCCACTGGCACTTTGAACACTTTAGATTTGTCCCTCTCTGTTCAAGACAGGATGGCATAAGCAGTGTCTCTGTAGGTCGATACAAGTGGAAGGTTGGAGAAGGAAGGCTGTGGCCAACAGGTATCCACAAAGCCCTGAAGTTCATATTATATAGACTCTTCACAGACACTGAGGCAAGGGACTGCATCTCATTCACACTCCAGAGCACCCATGTTCCCTTGCACACTGTGAGGAACAGCCCCTGTGTTCCTTTACAGCCTAAGAGAGAAAGAAAAATCAAAGAAGTCCAGACTCAGCAGTCTCCTACTCTCCAGGTTCTCAAAACAAAGACCTTAGTGAGAAATTAAGTAAAGAAATATTCTAATGTCTCTTTTAAAGTGAATAATTTCTTTGAGTTCACGCCTCCTATTTTGGGGGAATTGGAGAGCTACCACATTTTGTATAAAGCTGCTATTTTCAAAGGCATGGCTCTTTCAAATTCCCCCAAATGTTCTTCAAATCCTAAGACAGTCAGCAAAGTGACAAAGTATATGTTTGCTTAATTCTAGCATAGGTGGCACTTTCATTTTCTCAAGTGTCCACTTTGAGATAAGTATGTGCCGTTTGTAAGAAGTTGGTCAGAAGGAAGAACAAAGAATGGGGTTGGCAGATTTGGACCCAGAACCTTGGTCCAACCTGTGGCCCTAATGCACTTCCAGGTCTCAGAGAAGGACAGCACTCTTCAAAGTCCACCTATGCATTCACTCCCAACTCATCAGGTTTTACCATCCCACCATCATTTGCCCTCTTCCTCTTGCATTTCAACTGGCACCTCAAAGAAATTATCAACATGTTCAACTCCAATCCCATTTCAGAGTCAACTTCTTCCTTCATCTTGTATCCCCTCACTCCTTCCTGTGATCATCAAGGTCTGCCATCCCCATCACCCTTTCTTAGTCACTACAATCCTGTCAACATCCTACCACACCTCCAACTCCTAGATAAAAGCCACCCTGGCTGACATCTTAACAACCAAATGCCATGTTATGTGACCTCTCTGCTAACTCTTATGACCCCTCACTTCTTGAAGTTCTCCCGTCCCCCTTTTTCCAATGCATCACTTGCTCTATCCTATTTGAACCACCTTAGTTTTGCAAGCTCTCATCATTTATTAAATCCATCAAAAAGAAGGATGTTCTGCCTCTAAGAAACACCTGTCATGTCTACTCATGTGGTCATTTACTCATACCTATAAAATATCACCATTATTAAAGGATCTCCATAATCAAAAGGGACAAAAAAATATTTGCATCATTTTCAATATCCCTTCTTAATATTTAAGGCAACTGCCAGATTCAAAATAACTTAATGCACATTAACTCATTTGTCTTTTACAACAACACAGTCTTAGTTGAACCCATCTGCCCCTGAAGCATATGGTCCAACAGACAGGATTAATATGAGCACCTACATCTGTCCATTCTTCTGCCAGTGCCTCATCCCTACTGCCTGGTAGTCTGTGGCTTTCCTTCAATGACACCTGGCAATGAGTCACATCTAGTACTAAGGAATATAATCCCCAGTTAATATTTTGTTCCTACATAAGAATATAATTTCCATTGTTACTGAGGTTTTCGTTATACACATACAACACAGGACTTTCTTTCTAGGAACATGTACCCACTATGGATGTGATACTTATGTTTTCCAACTTGCAAAGGAAGTTACTTGTGACTGATACCTAGTATAACAAGAGTAACACCTTGAAAAGTAGGGATTCCTCCACCACCTTCAATACACACATAGACACACACACACACACACACACACACACACACTTAATTTAAGCCTATCACATTTCTCATGTCAGCCTGAAGCCTTGGAGCTCTGAAACATTATACTGAGGAGAGAGGACATTTAGCATTATTACAGCAAAAAACAAAAGAGAACTATCTGCTTCTGACATTGAAAACGTGATCTTACATTAGGGCAATGGGCTGGAAAAGTCAGCTTTATCAAGAATAAAACTTGAAAAATTCAGATTGTGTTGTCAAAGCTGCTTCTTACTAAGGCTAGGGGTGGCTCTTGCTACCCTAGAACAAAAAGAACCAATGAGAGCAGAAAGCCTAAAGCTCACCCCCTCGGGGAGCAGGGGATTATAAGGCAAGGTGGGAGGTGAAATATTTGAGCCCTCATCTCTCTTCTGATTTTTGGTCCTAGCACAGGAAAGGGGTGTCAGATAAATTACGGGACACCCCAAGAGTGTAAATCACATTTGACCTATAGTATAGCCAGTTTGAGTTCTGGTATGGTGTGGATGGGACCAGAAGTTCCTGTGCACTCCTAAGGAGGATGTAAACAGAAATGAGCTGAGAGGGTGCCTGGGTGGCTCAGTGGGTTAAGCCGCTGCCTTCAGCTCAGGTCATGATCTCAGGATCCTGGGATGGAGCCCCACATCCGGCCCTCTGCTCAGCAGGGAGCCTGCTTCCTCCTCTCTCTCTCTCTGCCTGCCTCTCTGCCTACTTGTGATCTCTCTCTGTCAAATAAATAAATAAAATCTTAAAAAAAAAAAAAAAAGAAAAAAGAAATGAGCTGAGAGGCAACAGGCCTGGCTAGAAAAAAGATAATCCACGGCAGAGATTACCAGGGTGATGTCATAGGCCATACACTGGATGGAGGAGGTGACAGATCCGGAGAGGTCCAGAAGAGTGTCAGCCAGCGCTGCAAGGTGGGGTCCAGGTCAGTGGAGGACCACAAGGGAGGCTTGACATAGCTCGGAGAGACCAAACCACAACCTACATGGGATTACATACCAGCCAGACACCCAAAGATGGAAAAGTTCATTGAGAACTTTCATGAAGGCAGGGGACGCCCAACCCCAACTCCCTTCCCCATACATGCAGAAAACATCCCAGAAAGGACCAGAGAAAGCCGCATATCTGAGTAACTGAGAATTATATCTAAATAAGGGGGTGTACAAACCTAAAGGAACTATTTATATCATTGCATCAGACCATATATACTGGAGGAGACCCATTTTGTGTTCTCCTACTGCCCAGGGGACAGGAAGGCAGGAGAACACAGCTTTCTTCAAATTTAAGTGAATAAACTCTATTTCTTCTGCATATTGGAATATAGCTGGAGGAGAGCTAAACTCTTCCTAACTAGCATAAAGAAAAATTCCATTTTAATTAACAATATTTCCGATATAAGAGCATCATTTCCATGACCCATAACAATAGTTCTTTGCTGCTCTAATTAATACGACAGGAAACTTACCAGTAGCATTCTTTCACATGCTGACACATGATGATTATAGTTTACCCTTCTTCTACCATATCTCACGCCCAGAAAGCTAAAGCGCTCTTCTTTTTGAATTTCCAGTACTCGGGTAACACCTAACCTTCAGCTGGCACTCAAAACTGTACTTTCGTTACCGAAAGTAGCAATGAATAAATATTCAGTGATGAATAAAAACATGACTATGACCACTTCCTACTTTTCAGTGTTGTGGTTATATAGTACATGACCTAAATTACTGTCATCATTTCAGTTTTCTCAAATACCAGGTTGATATTCTAATAAAGAGATTTCCCAGAAGGGGAAAGGCAGAAACCCAGAAAGGCAGCTACTGGAAAGAGAGTAGGGAGATTAACTACAATGTGAAGAGGACAAGATTAAAGACAACAAAGAAATAAGGAAGTCTGACAATCCAAACGACATAAGCAGTTTAAAGGGCAGATTGCCAGAAAATCTGTCATGTGACCAAGAAAGGAGAAAAAGAGGGGCAAAACACCTAAGGCTGAAAAGATGCTCAACACCACTAATAATCAGGGAAATGCAAATCAAAACTACAATGAGATATCCCCTCACACCTGTCAAAAAGACTAAAATCAGGGGCCCCTGGGTGGCTCAGTGGGTTAAGCCGCTGCCTTCGGCTCGGGTCATGATCTCAGGGTCCTGGGATCGAGTCCCGCATCAGGCTCTCTGCTCAGCAGGGAGCCTGCTTCCTCCTCTCTCTCTCTCTCTCTGCCTGCTTGTGATCTCTCTCTGTCAAATAAATGAATAAAATCTTTAAAAAAAAAAAGACTAAAATCAAAAAACACAAGGAAGAGCAAGTGTGGGCAGGGATGCAGGGGAAAAAAAGAACCCTCATGCACTGCTTGTAGGAAGGCAAACTGGGACAGCCACAGTGGAGGACAGCATGCAGCTTCTTCAAAAAATTAAAAAGAATTACCATATGATCCAATAATCACACTACAGGGTATCAACGCAAAGAATACAAAATCACTAACTCAAAAAGATACATACACCCCTAGGTTTATTGCCGCATTATTTACAATAGCCAAAATATGGAAGCAACCCAAGTGTCCATCCATAGAAGAATGGATAATAAAGACGTGGTGTATATGTACAAGAGAACTTTACTCGACCATAAAAGGGAATGAAATGGATCCCTAGTATAGGGACTACTTAGTGGTGGGCCTTGCAAATTCGATCTTTTCTCCTTCTGGATCTGAGACCTCTACCACAACCACATTAAGCCAATCTTGGGTCAGGCCACAAAGCACCCAAGCTTGATCCCGTTCTACATATTCACTGGACCATATTAATTGGAGGTCCTGGAGCTGCACTGTATGTCTTGTGCCTGACTTTGTCCAATCCAGATGTGAGCTGGGGTAAAGAGAATAACCCAGAACCCTGAACAAACTAGGTCCCAACAATCAATACAAGTTCTACTCAGTGAATGGGGATTACAGCAGACTGAAGAAAGAAGGTCCAGACTTCTAAATGAAATGTTTCACTCCAAAGCTGCTTAGAATGAAGGTCTCAAGAAGACATCCGCACAGTATCCTGCTTATCCAGTGAAATGCACAAAATCATGGTGGTATATTGTGTTGGGGCTTACACTGATTAATAACTATCTGAAACTTGAAAAAAAAAAAGAATGAAATCTTGTCATTTGCAACAAGATGAGTGGATCTGGAGGGTATAATGCTAAGTGAATTAAGTGAGTCAGAGGAAAACAAATACCATATGATCTTACTCATATGTGAAATTTAAGAAGCAAAACAAATGAACACAGAAAAAAGACAAAAAGCAGACTCTTGAATATAGAGAACAAACTGGTGGTTACCAACGGGGAAGTGGGTGGGGGAATGGGTGAAATAGGTGATGGGGATTAAGGAGGGCACTTGTCATGCTGAGCACTGAATAATATAGAGAACCATGAAATCACTATATTGTACACCAGAAACTAATGTAACACTGTGTGTTAATTATGACAGTAGGGCTTCTCATTCTAAAAGAAAACAGAAAAGAAATTTAAAAACACCTTCAGCTGAGGTCTAGGATGGGGACAAACCAAGTACATCAAATAATTTGTCACAATAATATGCATATCGGCCTGCATTTCCAAAATTGACCAGAACTACAAACTATAAAAACATGCAGTCTGATTATGTTCATTTACCTCTCCTTGAGTCAATTTTTCGTGGATTTATTGGTTGTTGTTGTTTTTTTTTTCTTGCACTTCATTCTGCAACCACTATCTCAATAAATGCCCAAATTCACTTCAAATAAAGAATATATTTAAAGGATATAAACAGGTTACTCATAATAGCAGCAGTGTGCTTTTTATAGTGGGAAATATTTAGAAATTCTGAGCACAGGAAGTATGGAGTATCTTTCAGTAATAAGCCTTACATCCTCCACATCAGCTTTAGAATTACTCACAGTTAGAATTCACATGTTTCCCCTAATATTAAGAAATATTTACTATTTTAATCTGAATTAACTTTGCTGAAACAGATATTTCCTCTGAAGCCATGAAACAGTCCTTCAAATCATGTTCATAATGAAGCCATGATGTGACTATGGGGGGAGTTGAAAAACATGCACTCTGGAAGAATTTCAAGAATATTACCAAGAACCTGCAACTGCTGGGGTTGGCCAGTTGGGAGAGTAATGGTGTTTCCATAACAAAGCAAACTGAAACAAATGCAGGCCCATGAGCACCATCACAGAGAAGGGTGGTCTTTGGGGCCAGAGAGAAATGGCCAGCAACCCAGGGTGAACAGGACACCATGGCTGAGTAGTCCAACAGATTACACCAGCAGTAAAGTATTACTGTCCCCCTACTTGGTTCAACCAAAATAAACACAAGCAAAATCCAGCCCACAACAGTTTGGATAACCATGTAGACTCCTACCAAGAACAATACGCTCAGTGCTCAAAATACTGTACAGTGACATAGCCAGTATACTCAGAATTGTCACAGAACTCTGAAAACTTACCACCAAAGCAAAGACACCAACAATTCTCAGCTGAGAGCTACAACTGTTTGGGTGAGGACATTAAGGGATCAAAGGTGCCCGGTTTGTCATTAAGAACAAGAACAGAAGTCACTCCTACTCCCGATAGTGTTTAACTTTTTTTTTTTAATTTTATTATTTTTTAAAATTTCTTTTCAGGGTTTCAAGATGCATTGTTTATGCACCACACCCAGTGCTCCATGCAATAGGTGCGCTCCACAATACCCACCACCAGGCTCAATCAACCTCCCACCCCTCTCCCCTCCAAAACCCTCAGTTAGTTCCTCAGAGTCCACAGTCTAATGGCAAGGAATGAAAAGATTAGTCTTCATTCCAAAATAAGCCTGCAGTTTATATCAGAAGAGATTTGTGATAAATGAAGCTGGGTGCACTTCAGCTTTGCTTGCCCCTCTGTTGGGCTCTGGTAGCTGAGACCATCCAGACACATCGAGAGGAAACTATGATTAGCACCTATCACCACTCAGTTACAGGACAGGGGATGATTTCTTTACAATGACAGCAGATTCCTATGCAAGACAAATGACACCTAGACAATTTTACTTGAAGACTCAAGGCATTACTCCTAGGAGACGGGCATTAGGAGCTCTGTTAATAGCTCCCGCATGCCAAGTGAATAGCATACTGAGATAGTAGTGCTCGGTCCTGAAGGTAAATGGAAGCTGCTACTTAACGCCTAGTACTTTATATGTGTGGTGACCTTTACATAAAATTTCTTTTTTGCCACAAATAAAGACTTTAAAATAATGGAAGTCAACTTTGAAGTATTGTAGACAGTTGCCTTTTTGGTTTTGCTAGGTTTCTCTTTTGTCTGAATGACACCTAAACCTCTTCCTTTTTTTTTTTTTTTAAGATTTTATTTATTCATTTCACAGAGAGAGATCACAAGTAGGCAGAGAAGCAAGCAGAGAGAGAGGGGAGGAAGCAGCCTCCCCGCCGAGCAGAGAGCCCGATGCGAGGCTCGATCCCAGGACCCTGAGATCATGACCTGAACTGAGGGCAGAGGCTTAACCCACTGAGCCACCCAGGTGCCCCCATTATTTGGGTCTTTATGGCAGGCAAGACCCTACCTCATGATACAAAAATGGACGTTTCTTGCGCTGGTCTTTGGCAGTCCTATGTCCTAGGGTCAGCTCAGCGTGTCCCATTTCAGATTCTAAATCTGGGGGGAGACATGAAGACCCAGAGGTCAGAGAGATTGTTCATGCCATGAATAGAAGTGACTGCAAAGGGAATCAGCCACACAGTCCAGCAGCATCACCACCACCAAACCCAAATTCCACTGGTGATGAGACAAGACTTTGTGCTGAGCTCTTTTGAGTTTGGATTTCCATCCATCTTCTAATTACTTCCCATTTTGCCTAAATCAGGGTACTGTAGCCTGATCCACACAATGGAAGAAGTATTTTCACAGGAGTGGTAAGAAATGAATTAACCTTATGAACAAGCATTTACTTTGTATAAGGAGGGAGTTGTTAGCAAATATAAGAGAACTCACTCTTTTGTCTCACCTAACATTTTTTTTGTCTGTTTTTATTTTCTCAACACTAACATGTTAGGAAGAAAATATTCATTTAAAATCTCTTACTTCATAAAACCAATCTATGCGGGGCACCTGGTGGCTCAGTGGATTAAAGCCTCTGTCTTCGGCTCGGGTCATGATCCCAGGGTCCTGGGATCGAGCCCCGCATCGGGCTCTCTGCTCAGCAGCGAGCCTGCTTTCTCCTCTCTCTGCCTGCCTCTCTGCCTACTTGTAATCTCCGCCTGTCAAATAAATAAATAAAATATTTTTAAAAAATAAATAAAAAATAAAACCAAAATCTATGATGCTAGTCCAAAGAGCATTTACCTTTGGGGTATGTAACAACTGGGAAGGGGCACAAAAATGTGCTAGACAGTGTTCTCTACCTTGATTTGGGTGATGATGATGATAGAAACAGGTTTTTGTAAAAATTTTCCCTGTGTACTCTTAAGATTTGTCCATGTATGGGGCACCTGGGTGGCTCAGTCAGTTAAGCATCTGCCTTTGGCTCAGATCATGATCCCGGGGTCCTGGGATAGAGCACCGGGTTGGGCTCCCTGCTCAGGGGAGAGTCTGCTTCTTTCTCTGCCCTCTCACCACTTGTGCATGTTCTCTCTCTCTCTCTCTCTGTGTCAAATAAATAAAATCTTAAAAAAAAAAATTGTGCATGTAATTCCATGTGAGTTTATCTAAATGCCACAGGTACATAAACACAAAGATAAACATGTGGCCCAAAAGTTGTGCTAATGAAAATGTCATCATACTGATTAAAGCAAACAAAGAATTTTCTCAAAATATGCTTTTGTACATACATCTGCTTTGACCTTGGACTTCCTGGGCATTTTATTCTCACAATGAAAGAATTACCACTGGACACATTTCAATGCCCAGTGATTTTCCTCAGTGCCTTCCAGAAAAAGACACATCTAGCTCTGGTGTCTTTTCTCTCTACAACTTCAACATGTGAATCAAAAATCTCTGTTGGGTTCCAAGGGAGAAAGCTGAAGTCCTACATTCCTACCTCACTATACCACAATTCCCAAACTCAGAGGCTGACTTTGTCCTTCTTCAAGCCCTGCCTCCATTTTCTTTCTGGTTCCAGAGATGATGATGATAATTAACTATGTGCTAGCCAATGATGCAAGCACTTTATAAGGCCAAGTACCTACTCCCCTCACTGTATTCATGAGGACCAAGAGACAGGGAGGTTAAATTACTTCCTTGATGTTAAAATGCTACTGCAGTATGACTGGGTCAACCTGTATCTTCCATTTCATGTCACTTACTAGATCTAAACTCCAGGTTATTCTCAACTTTGTTCTTTCTTTCAGTTTCCGTGGTAAGGAAATAATGACAAATTTCTCCATAAGGACATCCATTTGCCATTTAAAATTTTGCACATGTGTACCCACACTTACTCAAGGCAGGACAAGTATTGCCAAAAAGAGAAAGGAATACATCAACCTGGAACATGCATATATTACTGCTCTATACTCCTTCAAGATAATAACCAAAAATATTTTATTTACCATGAAAATGTCCATGGCCATTTCCAAGTTACAAAAGTCCATCTTACAAATTTAAGAAGTATTCACAATGACCAAACCCTTAGGTGATTGTCCCCTTCCTACAAAATACCATCATGGGTCCCTCTCTCCAGACTTCTGAGAGGTGGTGATGTTCAAAAACATGTCAATATCACCTCTCAAATTGTTCTACTAGATGCTTCTATCTCTTCCAGAATCCAATCAACGGGCCTAGAAAGACACTAATGACTCCATTTCCTCTTCCTGTGCCCTTGCCCAACCACTCCCTGTCCCCAAATTAACCTTCACCTGTTCCAAGAGGCAAAGGTAAGTCTATCAGAAAGAAACGACAGCATCTACAATTTGACACTTAGTCCTGTGTCAACAAAATGTGAGTGAAAACAAAGAATTTTACAAAGCAATTATAAAGAAAGAAAAATAAAAAGTCCAAGAGAGGTCCTGGGAGAATGGCTGGCTGCATTTGAGAATATGTTGGAAATGATCTCCTAGAATTTGCCTGTGTAATACGTTCTACCAGTCTGGACCTTGGGAAATGGGTTTTGCATACAGACTTAAAAACAGCCTTTGTGGGGTGCCTGGGTGGCTCAGTCATTAAGCGTCTGCCTTCAGCTCAGGTCATGATCCCCAGGTCCTGGAATCAAGCCCTGCATCGGGTTCCCTGCTCAGCAGGAAGCCTGCTTCTCCCTTTCCCACTCCCCCTGCGTGTTTCCTCTTTCTCTGTGTCTCTGTCAAATAAGTAAAATAAAATCTTTCAAAAACAAAAAAAGATTAAAAATTTTAAAAAGAGGTGCGCCTGGGTGGCTCAGTGGGTTAAAGCCTCTGCCTTCGGCTCAGGTCATGATCCCACGGTCCAGGGATTGAGCCCCCCCACATCAGGCTCTCTGCTCCACAGGGAGCCTGCTTCCTCCTCTCCTCTCTCTCTCTCTCTGCCTCTCTGCCTTCTTGGGATCTCTGTCTGTCAAATAAATAAAATCTTTAAAAAAAATTTTTTTAAAGATAAAATAGCCTTTGTGGGGACATTAACAAGCTTTTCCACAATAACTATGCCTTATCATATATGGCATTTGCATAAAAATTTGTATTTCATTTAGTAATCTTGTTTTCTTAGGACTGTGGCATGTCCCCCATTTGCAAGTACAAGTAGAATGAGGCATTTGGGGAAAGCACAAAAAATAGTGACTAAAGGAACCCCTCTCAACAAATGCTCACTATATTTATATTTCAGTAATTATACTTCATAAATCAATGAAGTAGTAAACTCCAAATTCAGAACAAAGTTGATATTATCCTACAACCAATTTCTTCCCATTTCCCCTCCAAGAAAGAATGAAAGAAGGGCATTTCATGAACTAGGTTAAGAGCCTGGAATGCAAGTAGTGGGAATATGCCTGAGTTCTGCTAGTCTAATGAGAACTTTTCTATTGTTCTGTGTATAATAGAAACATGCTGATAATTTCAAGGGAAAAGTTCACTGAACTTTGTGCCTGTTCCAAATACCTTTTTTCCCCATTTCTCTCCTCTGATTAACATGCATGCAAAATTCTATGCAAATTGAGCCCAGGCTTGCTGGAACCATTGGCACAGCCTCAGCAGCAAGCTAGAAACTGGCACTGGCCATGGAGTATACTGTAGGTATCAAGTCACATATAGGGGGTGGGGAAGAAAGCATCCATCTCATCAGGAATCAGAGAAAGGTGAATAAAGATCAAGAGATCTTCACTTCCACTTCAGTCAAAAACACTACTTGTAGTTTCACTGTATTTTTTTTTTATCATTTTATTACCTCATTTATATCAACAAAAAAGAATTCCTATTCTATGTATATGGAATCTTTCTTTGGGTGAAAAAGAAATTCCATTATTGCTGAATCCTGACAAAGGCATTACAAGAAAAAGCTACAGACCAGTGTTCCTCATGAACATAGGAAAAAACCCCACAAATATTAGAAAACTAAGTTCAGGCGGCGAGCGGAGCGATCCGGCGGTTCCCGGTGCTCGCGCGCTCCAGGCAGATTGTCTAAAGCCACAGGGAAAATGGTGGAAAATTCACCGTCGCCATTGCCAGAAAGAGCAATTTATGGCTTTGTTCTTTTCTTAAGCTCCCAATTTGGCTTCTTACTGTATCTTGTGTGGGCATTTATTCCTGAATCTTGGCTCCATTCCTTAGGATTAACCTACTGGCCTCAAAAATACTGGGCAGTTGCATTGCCTGTCTACCTCCTCATTACTATAGTAATTGGTTAAGTACTCTTATTTGGAATAAACATGATGAGTACCTCTCCATTCAACTCCATTCATACAATCACAGATGACTATGCTAAAAATCAGCGGCAGAAGAAATACCGAGAAGAGGCCATCCCAGCATTAAGAGATATTCCTATTAGTGAAGTAAACCAGATGTTCTTCCTTGCAACCAAAGAACCATATGCCAAAAAGTAAATTGCATGTAGACTAACACCAAGCACTTACTCTTAAGTTTTTGATGTAATAATTTTGACCATAATTATTTTGACTTTCTCTCATACCCAATATTGAAGTGTTAAAAAAATTTGCTGTTTCTTAGATTAAGTTCTATTAATATTATAAATGTTCTTGAGTATTAGTTATGAATGAACAGAATAAATAAAATACTACATTACTATAAAAAGAAAAAGAAAACTAAGTTCAGCAACACATAAGAAGGATAACGTACACAACCAAGTGGGTTTTATCTCAGGAATTCAAGACTGGCTCAACATTCACATATCAATGTAATTCACCATATTAACAGACTACAGAAGAAAAATACTTTTTGTGCATCTACTGAGATAAGGCTTAACCAAGTTCAGCATCCACTGATAATAAAAACTAGTCAGTGATAAAGAAAAAAATATGCTGGATAGAAACACTAAAGTCTAGCTGGTAAATTCAGTCTCACAGAAGTACAGATTAGCAACTACAAATGCACTAAGAACAAGCAAATAAATGTGTGTTGTTAAAAAGACCCAAGTTTCTCACTGTGAAAGACAAGAGTTGTACTTCAAAGGTGAATACTAGAGCAAATTTTGTGATGCTAGACTGGAGTCAAAGAAGCTCATATTTCTATTCATAAATACAGAAGGGGAACATAAAACACAGGTAAGTTTGTATAAGGGATTAGTGTAAATACATACATTTCCAAGTTCTACCCACTCTGAGAACCCAGAAGCAGTGACACTGCAGTGGCAAGGACACGCCCAGAGCCCAGATCTTGGTTTCTATACCCCATCCTCCAATGAAAAGGAAACAAGGATCCTTGGGGAAATGGCTGAGTCAGGGAAGATACAAGAGCAACTTGGAGCATCTTGTGATACCAAAGAAACCATTTCCAACAACAAAAGCAGATGGGAGCATTTCAAAGAGACAGTGGAGCTCATCTGAATGAGCTCTCAATGTCTAAAGCTGAAATAACTTGAGCAAATAAGTAAGAGTATGTGGTTGTAACACAAAGAATAAAATAAATATCCAGGATTCCATATGACATAGACTTCCTTACATAGGAATTCCAATCAATATAAAAGGAACAAGAGAAAAAGAAAGTCGCTATTCAAACAGCACAGTAATAATTTCTACAGGAAGATCCATGAATGAATGCTATAATTAGTGGGCAAGTTAAGGACCAATGGCTGGCTGCATTTGAGAATATGTTGGAAATGATCTCCTAGAATTTGCCTGTGTAATAGGTTCTTGGTCCTCAGGACCATTCTTTAGGGCCTGCAACATGAGCAGTTGTGCAGTCTTCCATGCTCAGAAGAGTCTACCAGTTGGTTTCTTCTCTGCTGCTGCCATCTTGAAATTTTTTAAATAATTTTAATAATAATAATTTTTTAATAATTTTGAACATGGAGCCCCACATTGTCATTGTTTTGGCCTTACAAATTATGTCATTGGTTTTGTAATGATTTGAAGTCTCTCCCATTGTATATGTATTAATTACCATACTGATTTTAACATATACCCATAAATTCTTAACTTAATTCACCTTTCCTTTGCTTGTGGCTGATTTGAGTGACTTACTTCTAACAAACAGTATAGAAAGAGAGAGGAAAAAAAATAGTAACTTTACTGTGGAGAATCCTAGAAGACACTGCCCTAACTAAGTGATCTAAATATACATCACCTGTAATTAAACATATTGTCTATCACTTAATATAGTAAAAAGTGATTTTCATAGATAAGTCAGCTTTTATTAATGATGCAAGAGTTTAATGGTATATGAGTACAGCATTGCAGCATTACTTACAAAAATTTGCAACAATACAAGATATATAAACTACGGAAGTGTCTGTCAGATGAATGGATAAATAAGATAGGGTAAGTAGACAATGGAACGTTACTCAGCAATAAAAAAGGAAACCCTGCCATTTGCAACAAGATGGACAGACCTGGAGGGCATTAGGCTGAGTGAAATAAGTCAAAGACAGAGACAAACACTGTCTGATCTCACTTATATGTGAAATCTAAAAAAGCCAAATTCATAGAAACAAAGGGTAGAATGGTGGTTACCCTGGGCTGGGGCATGGGGAAAACAGGGGGAATCTGGGTTAAGGGCACAAACTTTCATTATAAGATGTGTAAGTTAAAGGGACCTAATGAACAAAACAGTGATTACAGTTAGCAACTTTTGCATATAATACAGTATTAAGACCACATTTTAAATGTTCTAACCACCATAAAGAACTGGTAATTTTGTGAGGTGATGGAGGTACTGTAGCCATAACCCCTTTTGCAATATATAAGTGTATCAAATCAGCAAATTGTACACATTTAACTTACAGTGTTACATGTCAATTAAAACCATTTACTCGGAGTTTATGTGTATAATGACTTAATATATATTAAATATTTATTAAGATCTCAATTTGTTAAGATTATACCTCAATAAAGCTGGAAAATAAATAATACTAGAAGTCCATGATGCTTAGAATTAAGTTTTAGAACAAACGGAAAGATGAAGAACAAAACCAAAATAGGCCCCAGAGCTGAGGGAAAGCAGAGGACATAGAATCAGAACGCTCTAATGGCACCACTGATTCCATAACCTGGACAAGACCCACTCCCAGCTGGGAGTATAAGCACACCCTCAACAAGGAGGTGGGACCAAATATTTGTTAGAACTTCAGAACTAGGGGTGCCTGGGTGACTCAGTGGGTCGGGCCTCTGCCTTCAGCTCAGGTCATGATCTCAGGGTCCTGGGATCAAGCCCCGAAATCAAGCTCCCTGCTCAGTGGGGGGAGCCTGCTTCCCCCTCTATCTCTGCCTGCTGCTCTGCCTACTTGTGATCTCTCTCTCTCTCTCTCTCTCCCCCTCTGTCAAATAAATAAATAAAGGATCTATAAAAGCAATCCTCATACCTATTGTATTGTTCACAAGCAAAGCCTGAGCCAGCATTATTGTTCTATAAGATAAAAAACACAACAACAAAAACATTTCAACCGATAACCATCCCAGACAATGAAAGTTGCAATAGAAATTCCCAGGCTATTCACAAGCCATGTGACAGACTTATCAGGTCGAGTGGATTAGGACAGCAGTTGGGTCTTCGTAATTATCTTAATTGTCTTCCAGTCCTGCCATTTCAGTGTTTTAGTTTACTCCCAGCCAGTAGGGGATTATTCATCAACTTCTAATATTCCAGAAACACACGCACCTTTTCATACTAGAAAATATAAAAATTCATGCCTTTGATATAATGTTGGTTGTGTTTCTATTTTGTTCAGAGAATGACATGTAAATTTCTTTGGTTCATGGAGAGTCTTTCGTGGGAGACATAATGAAAAGTTATGTAAGTTTTTCTTTTTAAGCTTTTTTCAAAGCAAGTAAGCCTTCCCCAGCATACTGCTCAGGGATGACTACATACATACGGCTCTATTCCAGAACACCTATGTTAGTAATTTACATCTACCTATCTGGGCACTTCCCAATTTCTGTTCAGGTTCAGTACGATAAGATACTTTGTATGCCTGTCCTTTGGAACTCCCAAGCCAGCCCACTCTGTCAAGCCCTCTTCCTATCCCTGGACTGAAACAGGAATGCCATTTCCTACACCAAGGCAGAAGTAATGTCCCCACCAACAATGGGTGGCCAAAGCATAGCCACTCTATTACCTACTATTACTTCCTTACACCCTTTACATATGTACACTATCACCCTTACCTCAAGAATAAATCACCTGTGGACGTTCCAACTTCTCAGCTTGCTTCTCTGCTCTGATCCTAGGTAACTACAGAATGAGGCCAAAACAGGCCAAGACTGAAAGGAACGCTTATTCTCAAGTACAACTCTGGCAGAGATTCTGTGGAGAGTGTGGCATGTGATGCTATACCGAGAGGCAACAAGGTAAGCAAGCACACATTCCAGGGAGAGGACTGAGATCCACAGAGGTGTCAGACCCAGGAAGAACACAAGGCAGCAGGTTTCAGGTGACCAGGTCAGGATCCAAATTCCAGTATTCCTATCTCTGCAGAGACCAAGCATGATAGGGTCAGGGTTACCAATCTGAAAACGCATCTATTTACTTAACAGTCCTTTGAGTTAAAGGTCAAAGTCACATGCTACTCATACATATCCTCAGAGCATCACATTTTGTTGACCTTAAGAAGCGGGATCAGGACAGAGAGAAAAGAAAGGGAGAGGTGGGAAAAGCCTATTAACCCACCAAGTTGTTGGTCCCCACAGCCCCCTATCCACCTTGTCTTCCTATAAGTAGCCATATCTTATATGGGACCTTCATGC
Organism: Neogale vison; assembly: GCF_020171115.1. Lineage (NCBI taxonomy): Eukaryota > Metazoa > Chordata > Mammalia > Carnivora > Mustelidae > Neogale > Neogale vison. Next base: position 216,897,010 of record NC_058091.1, read on the forward strand.
AAATGTCTCCCTTACCTAGGGAAATAAGTCACATGCTTGCATGTTTTTTCCCCCTCCAACCTATGTATTTGACCCAGAATTTCCTTATGTAAGTCAAGATTTGTAAATTTAAAACAGTCATTTTTCTCTGCATAAGTTTGAGTCCTATAATCAGTGTTTATTGAGTTATCTCATCCACTCCATGATCAGTACTCAGTGATGAAGAGCAGATGCAAAGTCTCAGTTCCCATAGCTGGCTCTCACAGTTCATGTTCCAGTAAGCAGTCACTAATTGGGACCCATCAATTTTAATAGAATCTGTAAAATATTTTATGTTTCCCCATGGTACATTTAACCTTGGCAAAGGAGTCAAAATCACTTTTAATATTGTTTTGTTTCTTGATGTTTAACAGTCTTCATTTGAATAATCTACGTCAGAGGCTCACAACAGCCAACAGGATTTCATCTGCTGCTTTTATGGGCTATTGCTGTCTCTCTGTCCAAGGAGCCCTTCTGAAGGAGTGTAGCCTAAGGATAGCCAACATTCTGACCCCTCCATGCCTAGCTCCATTCAGAACTTTGATGGCCGCTGGACCTACCGCCTTAGCACACTGGGATACAGTTGATTCTACTCAAGTAGACCACCATAAAATAGCAGCAGCCACAGAAACACCATCTCACTCCAACGCCCCTAAAACCTGGGTTTAAGCTATGGGCAGGTGGTCATTGGTGGGTATTCATAGGTCTACTAATAAGCCACTTCACTCACCACCAGCATCATTCCCATCATCAGAGGTCAACATCTGTGATGACAAAACAGTCCAGGAAAATGTATCCTTCAGATACCTAGAGTGGTCCAGGAAATCCAAAGTCCTGGAAACTCTAATGTGAAATTGTATATCCCCTGGCCCACAGCAGGCATGCTAAAACTAAGTCTCCTTCCCCACCCCCAGAAACCAACACAAAATCAAATGGCTAGCTCATCTTTCAGAGGTGTGCATACTCAGAATTTGGAGACACGGTTAACCTAGCTAGGACACCGGCCATTAAGTGTCTTAATTATATAAAAACTAGGAAGGACGCAGTTCACAGTATGTATGATTCGTCAATAAATAATCACTGAGTGCTAACTCTCCAAGTGCCACATGTTGCCTGACGCTCACCACAAATATCAGAGATAACCAAAAGCTTCAAGTAGACAAGACCAGGTTGCAAATGTTAAGTTAGTACTCATCAAAAGAGAAGGTAAGAGCATTAGATGAGTAAAGCAGTGATCCAAAGGGGCACATGCACCCGAATTTTTATAGCAGCAATGTCCACAATAGCCAAACTGTGGAAAGAGCCTAGATGTCCACCAACAGATGAATGGATAAAGAAGATGTGGTATATACACGCAATGGAATACTATGCAACCATCAAAAAACCTGAAATCTTGCCATCCGCAATGACATAGATGGAACTAGAGGGTATGGGCTAAGTGAAATAAGTCAATCAGAGAAAGATAATTATCATAGGATCTCACTGATACAATGAATTTGACAAATAAGACAGAGGATCATAGGAGAAGGGAGAGAAAAAGTGAAACAAGATGAAACCAGAGAGGGAGACAAACCATAAGAGACTCTTAATCTTGGGGAACAAACTGAGGGTTGCTGGAGGGGAAGGGGATGGAAAGGAGGGGTAGCTGGGTGATGGACACTGGGGAAGGTATGTGCTATGGTGAGTGCTGTGAATTGTGAAAGACTGATGAATCACAGACCTGTACCCCGAAACAAATAATACATTATATGTAACTAACTAAGTAAATAAATGAATAAATAAATAAGTAAATAAATAAAGTTTGTTGTTAGAGCCAGAATAGAGGAGGGAAGTGGTGTAACTCAAAGTAGGAGAGGACACAATTTATCTTTAAGGCCTTTTTTTTTTTTTTTTTTTTTTTAATAAGCGGGACTTAATGGTTGCTTGCCTTGGTTGTTTCTCTCTCCATGTGTCAATGGCTTTCAATGGATAAGATATCCCCTACCTGTTTTAAATATTTTATGAAGATAAAACAATTCATAGAATTACATGCCACCTAAGAGGAGCTGAGTCCTAAGTATAAGCATCACAGTTGTGAAATTCCAAGTACTTCAGTCCCCATAATGTTAAATCCTTCAATACCCACATGAAAGTGTATTCCACCCACACTTCCCAAATTGTGTATGTGATCCTCCAGTCTCCTTTGTCCTGCTCTACTGAATATTAATCAGCAGCAGTGTGGAAAACCTCCCAATACAATATACCAGGATGATGTCCCAGTGAACCAGTGTTCTGGCACACTGCTGGAGGGAACAGGCTATTCTAGAAACTCTTCTGCCATATGCCATGACTGTGTTTGGTGGCCACTGAGCCTGCTGGCTAATCATAAATCCCAACCCAAGATATTTATCAACTCCATGATGAGGTGAAATGTGACCTTGCTGGAGACACAGCAAAGAGTCTTCACCTGGGACACATTGTAACAGCACACTTAACTTAAGCAAGTGAGAGAGAAAGAAAAAAATGCCAAGAAAAACACATCAAAATGCCTCATGTAATCTACCTCCTGTCTAATTCAAACCAAAAACACGGGGGAAAAAAATGATCATATGGTCAAGATAAAAGGCTATGCCCTAAATAAAGAGAAAGAGAATGATTGAGGTAAAAATGAAAAAGTAAAAAATCACTACCACCATTGTAATTAAGTAAAGTTGACTAGGCAAATCCAATTATAAAAGAAGTTAAGATTGATGTGAAGAAAGTCCTTCAAGAGAATCCTCCTACCTTTCAGACATCTGAGACTTGTTCTGCCATAAATTGTTGCTTGAAAAATAACCTAGAATGTGTTTTCTGACCATTCAGAAGCTCTTTTTTTTAAAAAATATTTTATTTATTTACTTGACAGAGATTACAAGCAGGCAGAGAGCCCGACGCGGAGCTCGATCCCAGGACTCTGGGATCATGACCTGAGCTGAAGGCAGAGGCTTTAACCCACTGAGTCACCCAGGTGCCCCCATTCAGAAGCTCTTAAAGGTGCTTTTGTACTATTCTGTAGGTGCCGGCTTGAAGAATTTGAAATTTGTTCTTATGCCAGGATTATGTTTCAAGTTTCTCCCCATTGTTGCTCATTTTTACATTCAGTTTATTTTAAAAGCCTTTTATTTAAAGAAAAAATCCTCAGCTGGTTCATGGCCTGGCTTACTAACTCTGGTTGGCTAAGTTTACATTTGGAAAGGCTTTTCCATAAAGGCAACCTCTGAAGACAAGGACTAAAGCAGTTCCCTTAGGTACTACCAGGAGATTCACTGACCAACACTAGGCCAACAGCTGGACCCCTCCCCAGAGCTTTAACACCTTGAGGCCAACATAGTTACACACATTTGCCTTCTGGGAGAAGCAGAGATGGCCCAACAACTCATCTTAGTCAAGGCCAGAAGTGACCTAAATGTCACCCTCCTATTCCCCCAGGCTCAGTTCACTCCAACTGCCATCACCACATACCAATAACTGGGTGTCTTACAAGCAACAGATGTTTCTGCCTCATAGTTCTGGAGCTAAGATCACAGCACCAATACATTCATTGTCTTGTGAAAGCTATCAGTTCACCATAACTTCACACAGTGGAAAGAGGAAGAACTCTCTGGGATCCCTTTTAAAAGGGCTCTAACCATGAGAGACTATGGACTCTGAAAAACAGTCTGAGGGGTTTGAAGTGGCGGGGGGGTGGGAGGTTGGGGTACCAGGTGGTGGGTATTATAGAGGGCACAGCTTGCATGGAGCACTGGGTGTGGTGAAAAAATAATGAATACTGTTTTTCTGAAAATAAATAAATTGGGAAAAAAAATAAAAAAAAAAAAAAAAAAAAAAAAAAGGGCTCTAATCTCATTCATGAAGGCTCCACCCCCATGACCTAAGCTCCTCCTACAGGCCCCACCCCTTAATGCCGTCACGCTGGTCATGAGGAATGCAACATATGGATCTGGAGGGGACACAAGCATTCAGACCATAGCACCTCCTCATATTCCTTCCCACATAAACTCACACAGTAAGTCACTTCTTATATTTAAATTCTCTTTTAAACCAAGTTGACTGTGGAAAGTATATACGCAATTTACCTATTTATCTAGCTATACTGAAAGAGGACTTCAACTACATTCACTCTGTCTCAAACTTTCTAGTGGATTAATTCGTCTTTCCAGCTTATCTCTTAACTCAGGCCAAAGACCCTGCTGGCAAAACCTCCCCAGCTAGGAACTGAAACTACCCTCTCAAGGAATAAGGACAGCGCTGAGCCAGCAAGACCCTGCCCATGATTGACCCCAAGACAGTGATCAACCTGTCACTGCCCACCTGCACATACCCACCAACCTCTGTCCCACATTTGCCTTCCGTAAACCACGGAGTATTTTCAGTACTTTGGAGACAGACAGTCTTTGAGACATGAGTCTTCTGTCTTTGGAGTGTTGGCCTCTTTTTTTTTTTTTACTTTCTTGTTTGACTGTATTTTATCTCTCTGCCTTTGGATTTTGTCCACAATGAACTGCAGAACCTGGTCTGTTTGGGGCCCTGGGAGCCAGGGGCTCTTGCATCCCTGCACCCCCAGCTACAAATTTCGGTAAAATTCACAGTATATACACATATTATTTCAGGAATACATAACGATTTTAAAAGACTTTCCCATCACTGAATTCATGTAGAAAGGTAAAGATGCAAGGTCCTTAACTTTAGCAATACCTACAAATTCAAGCAGGTAAGCTCATTAAACATTTGTTTAATTAATGATGACTGAGGACCACCTGCCCAGCTCTCCCTCCCTGGGGCTGACCGGGCCAGGGCCTGAGAACAACCCAAATACAATCCCTCAAGAAACCTTGTTCCACACTGGAACCAGTTACTCATACCTCCTAAAGGTCTGCCTTCCGGAAATTAAAGAATCAATGAAGTGAGGATCAAAGATCCCAAACCAAAAAAATCTAGATGTGGAATTTCAAGAAATTGTGAAAACTATTTTCTTTAAGCATCATTCAGGCAATTTAACTAAAAGTCACCAATTTAGCCATAAAACATGTAGTTGCCTAAGTTGACTGGTTGACTTTTCCCTGCTTCATTGTCCATGTGACATTTGACTTTAAAATAGAGTATCTTCCCTCCCCCGAAAATTCCCCCTGAATTCTGGTTTTTCAATTAGGTTCACAAAACTTTTTAGATAAATCTATTGCTATCTGAACTCTTTTCCTACACAAATGAATTTAGATAGAGCATTCTTTGCTATCTGAACTCACCATATAAACTATATGAACCCATCATATAAACTCTTGTTATCTCAACTCAAAATCCAAATATGTTCACAGGAGAGACATCTGTAATTCCAGAGTGATACATAAATTAACTCTCAGCTAGGGACACCTGGCAGTCATTAAGCAACTGCCTTTGGCTCAGGTCATGATCCAGGGTCCTGGGATCCAGCCTTGCATTGGACTCCCTGCTCAGTGGGGAGCCTGCTTCTCCCTCTCCCACTCCACCTGCTTGTGTTTCCTCTCTCACAGTCTCTCTCTGTGTCAAATAAATAAATAAAATCTTTTTTTTTTAATTATCTTTCATCTCACCCTGAGACAGAGTGAAGAATATGCAATTTGAAAGGCTTGGAGGATCTAAATCAGTAAGCCATACTACAGAGACGGCTACATAAACATTTCAAGTATCTTTATCAAAGTTTATACAAGATCATTTCACACCCATGAGAATAGCAACTATCAAAAACAGAAAATAGAATGTGTTGGTGAGGATGTGGAGAAACTGGAATCTCTGTGCATGTGATAAGAATGTAAAATAACACAGCCAGTGCAAAAACGATTTGGCGATTCCTCAAGAAGTTATACAGAGAATCACAGTATGATCCGGAAATTCCCCTTCTAGATACACAACCAAAAATATTCAAAGGAGAAACTCAGGTATCTGCATACCAATGTTCAAAGCAGTGTTGCTCACAGTAGCAAAAGGGGGAAACTACCCAAATGCCCATCATCCAATGAATGGATCATTGGTATATCAAATATAAAAAGATTTTATTCAACCTTTAAAAAATAAAAATGAAATTCTGACATATGATAGGTCATAGATGAAAACATTCTAAGTGAAATAAAACAGACACGAAAGAACAAAAATACTGTATGATTTCACCTATGAGGCACCAAGAGTATTCAGATGCAGAGACAAAAGAGAATGGCAGTTGCCGTAAGCTGGGTGGAAAGGAGAAAAGGGAGTTACTGTTTAATGGGTACAGAGTTTCAGTTGAAGAACACAGAAAATTCTGGAGACAGAGGATGGTGATGGTTGCTCACCAGTGTAAATGTACTCAAAGCCACCAAAATGTCCTTATAAATGGCTACATGTTAAAATTTATGTTTATTTTGGGGCACTTGGGTGGCTCAGCAGGTTAAGCCTCTGCCTTTGGCTCAAGTCACGATCTCAGGGTCCTGGGATCAAGCCCCGTATCGGGCTCTCTGCTCTGTGGGGAGCCTGATTCCTCTTCTCTCTCTCTTTCCCTGCCTCTCTGACTACTTGTGATCTCTCTCTCTCTGTCAAATAAATAAACAAAATCTTTTCTAAAAAATTTATGTTTATTTCACCAAAATACAGGGGGAAAAAAAATCTATTCTAGAGACCATAAGATATCACTACACATCTACCAGAAAACCTAAAATAGTAATTATATTTATTTTCTCCTTTTGTTTTTATTTTCTTTTTTTTTTAAGATTTTATTTATTTATTTGACAGATGGAGATCACAAGCAGGCAGAGGCAGGCAGAGAGAGAGGAGGAAGCAGGCTCCCTGCTGAGCAGAGAGCCCGATATGGGGCTCAATCCCAGGACTCTGAGATCATGACCTGAGCCGAAGGCAACGGCCCAACCCACTGAGCCACCCAGGCACCCCTGTTTTTATTTTCTTGATAGGAGAAGATGGAGCTAACCCTAATGTAGGTGAAGCTAACCCTAATGTAGGGTTAGGTTAAAAGCTAACCCTAATATAGTCATCATTTCACTCTATGTGTACACCTTAAACTGACCAGTGATGTAGGTCAATTATTTCCCAATAAAACATAAAAGGAAAGAAAAACAATACTACTATATACTGAAAACAATGCAAGGAAACTGGATCTCCCATAATATGGTGTGAATGTCATATGGTATAGGCACTCTGCAAGACAGTTTGACGATTCCTATAAAAACTAAACATAGACTTAGCACACACTCCAGCAATCATACTCTTGGACACTTATCCCAAAGAGATGAAAATTGTGCCCACACAAAAACCTATATATAATTGGCCACATCAGATTTAAAGTAGCCAACACTTGGAAACAACCAACATGTCCTACAATATGTGAATGGCTGAAGAAAGTGTGATACAGCCAACCCACAGACTACTACTCATCAACAAAAAAGAAGGAACTGCTGATATACACAACTTGAATGGATGTTAAGGACATTAAACTGAGAAAAATCAAAATCAAGAGATCACGAGCTGTATCCCTCCACTTTTGTGACATTTCAAAATGAAATTATGGAGATGGAGAACAGATCAGTGACTTCCAGGAGTTAGGGATAGTCGAGGGAAGAGTGGTTCATTCATGGAGGCTGAAGGGACTTTCAATGATCTGAAATCAAAAATGCTTCAAAAATTATTCTGTATTCTCTTCAGGACCACATGTACTTCAGTTAATGTCCCTCCCCATCATTCCAATTCCTAGTGAAAGCACAATGGCAGCTACCCACAGAAATTCCACTGACAACTCGTCATACACCAACTTATACCCACCACAATTTGGCCTATTTTCTTCCCAGTTTTGCCCAGGGTTACTATTAAGTTCAACCAGTGGTACTGACACAATACCTGCTATTTTCATATTTAATCCTCTACCACTTATGTATAATTACCTTCTTAAAATTCAAGAACACACAAAGATGGATAGGGTGCTGTCACTTCAAACAAATCCAGTTTATAAAAATCTGAACGTAAAAAAAAAAATCTGAATGCAAACACAGAATTTAGTGTGACGATCAAGTGTTCACCACTGTATTTTGTTAAAGAGAGCACTCTCCTGTGAAAGACTGTTTGTATGTAACCTTCCCAAACATCTTCACTACCATATTGTTCATAAAGAAATGAAGGTGTAAAGAATTGTAAGAACACAATAATAAAAGCAAATAACTGCAGTATTATGAAAGCCAATGTTGGATTCCATACAAAAAAAGTCATACAACTCATGTTTGTACCATTAATCCTTGCAACAGTTTGTCTTATTCCAATTCATGACTATTGTTTTCAGTTTCTTACGAAAATATGCACTATCCCTTTCACAGAAGATTTTATGATGAGATTAAATGACAACAGTTGTGATTCCCGTGTGACCCATCACACACACCAATCAGTGAAAAGTGTTCCCTTTTTTCTGCATCCTCACCAATATCTCGTTTCCTTAGTTGTTAATTTTAGCCATTCTGACCAGTGTGAGGTGGTATCTCATGTGGTTTTGATTTGGATTTCCTTGATACTGAATGATGTTGAACATTTTTTCATGTGTCTGTTGGCCATTTCATGTGTCTGCTATCTGTTCATGTCTTCTTTGGAGAAACGTCTGTTCATGTCTTCTGCCCATTTCTTTTTTTTTTTTTTTAAAGATTTTATTTATTTATTTGACAGAGAGAGATTACAAGTAGGCAAAGAGGCAGGCAGAGAGAGAGAGGAGGAAGCAGGCTCCCTGCTGAGCAGAGAGCCCGATGCGGGACTCGATCCCAGGACCCTGAGATCATGACCTGAGCCGAAGGCAGCGGCTTAACCCACTGAGCCACCCAGGCGCCCCTTCTGCCCATTTCTTGACTGGATTGTTTTTCTGGGTGTTGAGTTTGATAATATCTTTATAGATTTTGGATTCTAGCCCTTTATCGGATAAGACATTTGCAAATATCTTCTCCCATTCTGTAGGTTGCCTCTTAGTTTTGTCAATGGTTTCCTTTGCTGTGCAAAAGCTTTCTCTCTTGATGAAGTCCTAGTAGTTCATTTATGCTTTTGCTTCTTTTGCGTTTGGAGACTTGTCTAGCCAGAAGTTGCAGCAGCCAAGGTCAAAGAGGTTGCTGTGGCCAAGGTCAAAGAGGTTGCTGCCTATGTTCTCCTCTAGGATTTTGATGGATTCCTGTTTCACATTTAGCTCTTTCATCCATTTTGAGTTTATTTGTGTGAGTGGTGTAAGAAAGTAGTCCAGTTTCCTTTTTCTGCATGTAGTTGTCCAATTTTCTCAACACCATTCATTCAAGAGATTTTTTTCCATTGGATCATTAATATCATTTTTTTGCAGATCCTTCGTTTTCTGTTGTTCTCAAGGGAATATAAGAAGCCATGTTTCCTCTTTCTAGAAAGTCACATTTAATAACTACAGCCATATTCTAACCAATTAACATTTATATCAGATGCTTAAATGTATTTGGCTTTAGGGACCTATATTTTCAAATTCTCTCCCACGCTCGACATTTCCCAGAGGACCCCAGACCAGCCCTCATCTACATGCTGCTACACAACCTGGTCATTTCAAATTCTAAGCTGGCACTGAAGTCTTCAGAAATTTTTAAAGAAGATAAACTTAGTCTGACATGGTCTACTATGACAACTTTTTCTTTCTTTTTTTTTTTTTTAATTTATCTGACAGAGATCACAAGTAGGCAGAGAGGCAGGCAGAGAGAGAGGAGGAAGCAGGCTCCCTGCAGAGCAGAGAGCCCAATGCGGGGCTCGATCCCAGGACCCTGGGATCATGACCTGAGCCGAAGGCAGAGGCTTAACCCACTGAGCCACCCAGGCGCCCCATGACAACTTTTTCTATTGCTTAATGAGCTATCCCCTACATTTCTCTCTCTCTCTCTCTCTCTGTAGCAGCTCCTTTCACTGTTACTGGTCTTCACCAAAGTACAGGTAAAAGACAAGCCCCCTGGGAAAACATGGAACCTTGATAGCCATGCACCCCCTCCCCCACAAAAAGTTTCCACATCTGTGCTACCTGCTCCAGAAAAATTACTGTCACTGTTCCTCTGAAACAGAGCACCAGGGAATGAACTCGGACTGCCGATTCTGCTCTGAACAGTTCTACCATCTGTCACAAGATGTAGATGTTCTAATTTTGCACTTAGACCAAAATGGCTGCAAAATAATGTACGAGACTGTGTAACCACCACGTAAGGTCATACAGCAAAGTTATAAGAGCTGGGTTTCAGGACCCGCACTGCCCTCACTCCAGGCATGATCTACACCAGCACCTGCTGCCCGAGGCTACCAGGGCCCTCTCTTCCAATCACAGGGCTCCAACAAGCCCATATGCCCTCTCAGACCATGCCCTCTGCTTGGACCACTCCTGTCCTACCTGTCCACTGGCTAAACCCACTCACCTCCTAACCCCAGGCCCCACTGATAAGTGTTCCCTGATGGCTTCAGAAGCATCTTCAGCTTATCTTCACCCAACCATTTCTCACTATTCACTGTCTGGGATGATGCTGCCTCCCTACTAATGAAGTCTTGAGGGCAGGAAAGCCTGCTTCTCCCAAGCTTGTATACCCTGTGCCCAGGAGGTTTACCATAAAGCTAACAAAGCTTAAGATCAAGGCTCCTGCATTACAAGCCCTCTTCTGAAGCCATAGGAGAGCCTTATGTGTTGTTTATGTTTGTTTTTTCTCTCAATTTCCAATAGTAATACATTTTTTTAAATGTGATAGTTTGATCTGTCAAAGTCAGGGGTGGTCCTCTTGACCATCAGAGGAAAACAATATGAACTATTGGGAAATTAGCTTGTGATTGAGTGTCTACCCAAGTGTTTTGGGTGAAATGTTACAGAAAAAAATGATTACTTTATATCGTACGCTGGAGTTAAGTGGGAGATGTTTTAACTGCCATTATTTGATTATGCTGTCTTTCCATTCGACGTCCCCTAGGGCACACTTCCCTTGCCAGACACTAACGTGTCTGAGGACATTTTTGGAATTTGGTAAAGAGGAGGCTAGACCGTGAATGCATATGGAATTGCTCGGCTTTTAAAAATTTTGTCATTTCTCATTATAAATATTCACCTTGATGTACTTTTGTTTTTATAATTTTATATTCCTTTTCTGAAAAACAATCCTTCCAATTGCATAAACCCAGGCTTCACAAAACCTGGATCTGCCCCTGCCTGTGCCTCACCTAACCTGACACACTGAACTGGTCAAGTGTAAGCATGCATGCACAAATGGACCGAGGCAGGTCATTCAACATCTCTCAGTTCACCACCTCCAAGTAATAGCAACGTATAGGTCTAATGAAATAGCTCAGGGCGCCTGGGTGGCTCAGTTGTTAAGCATCTGCCTCAGGCTCAGGTCAAGATCCCAGGGTCTTGGGTTTGAGCCCCACATCAGGCTCCCTGCTCAGCAGGAAGCCTGCTTCTCCCTCTCCCACTCCCCCTGCTTGTGTTCCCTCTCTGGCTGTGTCTCTCTCTGTCAAATACATTAATAATAATAATGAAACAGCTCATGTGTAAAAACATTTTGCACAGCACTACAAGGTGCCCCAAACAGTTAAGGTAGTAACGCCAATGACTTTTTTCCAAAGACATGGAGTGTATTAACTGAAAGGAGACACTAGGAAAGAATGCCAAAGAAGGGATCTGAGTTCGTGTGACATCGTTCACAGATCATCTTTACTGAGTCAAGAAACTCTTCAGGAATCTTAAGCTGGACAACATAAGCTTTTAATTCCCTACTGTTTTATCAGAACCTCCTCCCTGTAAAATTCTAATTCTGGGCTAAGAATTGTCTGCTTCACAAAAACTTAATTTTGAATTTCAAATATTGAGAGAGTCTACATTGTGCCTCCAAAATGTGGTTAAGCTGCAAACTCTGGGACCTGCTTCCCCCAAACCTTGTAACTTTCTGACTGTTGTGACAACCCCCTCCTCACGTGACCTTTGCTCTGACTGTTGTGTGCCTGGAGTACAGAACAACCTGCTGGTCCCTATCCCAAAACAGGGGTGGCCATAGACTGGCTGGACGAATTGTACAACAGTACAGGAATAAGTGAGCAATAAAACTGAAGAGTGTACTGAATGAACCTTGACCACTGCTTGTGTGGAATGAAACTAGAACCACATATTCATTAAACAAACATTTCCTGAGCATGGCACTGTACTGGTACCGGAAAATCAGGGGACAAGAGAATAATTCTTTAAATCTCTGCTGCCCCGGTGATTTCAAGCTTAATAAAAGAGATGAAACCAAACAATAAGAAAACCTCCTCAAAACCTTAAAAGGGTGAGGTGGGTGTCCCATTTGAGCTGAAATGTGCACAATGAGTAAGAATTTAAATACAAAGGGAGAGGAAGCAAGAGTGTGCCAACTAGAGGAAACAGGAGACCAAACTAGAGGTCTGGGAAAATGAATAAGCATGACACTCGTGAGACACTGAGAACAGTATGGCTGGAGTTAATGGTGCAAAGGGTTTCTACAATCACAGATGTGACCAAGTACCAGCTTTAATTATTGTTTTTCCAGCTGGGTCACCTCCCCAGTGACCACAGCCGTGGTCTAGAATATTGCTATCATGGGTCAGAGAACAAGCTCACCTTCCCTCAGTGGTTTTCCAGATATGCAATCGGCCAACACTTACTGAAAGGCTGTATCATGCTGGACACCACACTAGGTATTTTGATATAATGGAGGATGATAATTTGTGTCCACAGGACACATGGTTGTGGTGTGACAGAGGCCGAAAGAGGATCTGGGGTTCAAATCCAAGTTCTATTGTAATTCAGCTAGGCAGCTATTCCCTGATCACGTCTGAGCCTATCACAGCTCCTGGGCCAGATAAATAAGCACTGATGAAGAAAAACCAGCCCCACGTCAATGAACCTCAGTTTTCCTTTTGGTAAAAGAAGGCTAACTCCTAGGGTTTTCTATACATTAGAGAATTCTTGAAGAAGTATAGAGCACCACGGTTGGCATATAACAGATTAAAAACCAAACATTTCTAATATATTTCATTGGACCCAATGTGTCCATTTTGCTCCAAATAATTTGTCCTACTTAAATGTGAATGTTAGTATTCTTTAGTGGAATTTTCATTTTTTAAATTTTTCTAAATCAATTTTTAAAGCAGAAAGCTATTATTCCCTTTCAATTATCCTCACCTTTGGAAAGCCCAGGCTTTCGGGCCATAGGCTCTACCCACGGCACAAAAGGGTATTACAACCTGATTATCAAAATAACCAGGAAGCAGGAGCATCCTTCCAAAATGGTAACCTAACACCTAAAGCACAAACAAGTCTTAGAAAATTTCCAGAAAGATACCAAATGTATAGCTTTCCAGTGTCATAACCTAGATACAATGATATATCTCACTCTTACCCGAGGGACAGTTCTGGTTATGGAGCCAGAGCAGCTTGGGCAAAGTTCTACTGTAAGAAAATAAAGCCCACGAAGGCAGAGCAAAAACCTGTCTGATCAGAACAGGTAGGGGATATGGCCACAAAGCAAGAGGTGAATCTGCCAGAGATAATATTTGAGGCAGAGAAAGTAAGACAATGGCAACTCTGAAGAGGTTATAGGCAACAACCCAGAGATGAATTTGCATAATGGTGGAGGAGAGAAAACAGACAACCCTGACCATCAGCACCTCTTGATGACCGATGGGCTACAGAGAATAAAGTAATGGAGGAATCAGGGAAACTCAGATGTAAGATCACCATGCCTGGGAGAATGGTGATATGGGAACAGCCAGTCAGGAAGTTGGACTTGGGGGGTGGGGGAGAGCTGGAATTTGGAGAACTGAAAGAAAGACTGTTTAAAATTTAACAGCCCAGGGGCTCCTGGGTGGCTCAGTGGGTTAAAGCCTCTGCCTTCGGCTCAGGTCATGATCTCGGGGTCCTGGGATCGAGTCCCGCATTGGGCTCTCTGCTCAGCAGAGAGCCTGCTTCCCTCTCTCTCTCTCTGCCTGCCTCTCCATCTACTTGTGATTTCTCTCTGTCAAATAAATAAATAAAATCTTAAAAAAAAAAAAAATTTAACAGCCCAGATTTGAAGTCAGTGCTAGGTACCTGAATGGAAATACCAAACAGGCTGGAAACAGAAGATGTGGCCTGGGCAGAGGTCAGGAGGAGGCTCCTCATGTGGGAGTCTTCAAGGAGGTGCTATGGTTCTAACAACAGGAGAGCTGAGCTTGCCTAGAAAGAGAAAATAAAGGGGTGGGCCTTGGGTACACCCAGGTAAGCAGAAGGAAAGAAAACATAATAGCTAAGAAAGGACTCAGTAAGAACCAACAGAATTCTTGAACATTAAGAATCACATAGGGCAATTTCCCTACATTTACTCCCCAATGACTTGCCATTTCATCACCTTGGCGTCCACAATTTTCCATGGCCTGGCTTTGCGTATGTCTCTGACCAGTCTCCTCTCCTTCTCAATGATCCAGCTACTTGGGCCTTCTGCTGTCCCCCAAATATGTGAAGGTCATTATTCCTTCAGGGCCATTTGTGCTTTCTGATCCTTCTACAACACTGCGGGGTATCCCGGCTCTCTCCCTACCTCAGGACACACACTTCTCTCTACCTCATATGTTGTAAGTGCCACAATATACCACCACTGCATGCCCTATGTTTTTATTTGTCTACCTACTTATTGTCCGTCTCTCCACTCTTAAGTAGGCTCTGGGAGAGTAGGGTCTTAGAATCCTGACTATTTCCCTCTGTGCTATATCCTTTGTGCCTAGAATAGTGCACTATACCAAACAGGGGCTTAAACACCCCTGATTAAGGAAGAATAAAGTTGGTAATCCTCATGGGATCAGTTTTGATAGAAATAAGGCTAAAGCCAGAGTGTATCAAATTATGACAAGGGAAGAGAGTCAGGAGTTTAAAACGCCTACTCAAACCACACACATGCACAACCTCGGGGGTGAGAGGGAGGAGTTATTAATAAGGCAGAATCACTATCCCATCTTCTGTAATAGCTCCCTTTCTAGAATGTGTTAATAAAACATCTTAATTGGACCACATCTTACTTCTTCTGAGGGTTCTCGGAGGGAAATATCTGACCCCTATGAATCATGCCTGAAATGGTTAAGATGGTAATATTTTTAAAATCCACTAGAACAAAAATGTCAATTACTTCACATTCTGTGTTGAAGAACACAAGGCTGCATATTGCCCAAACTGTGGGGGCTGTCACTAAAGTATGGGAAGTGAGACAATCAGACTTTATGAACATGTGGTACTTATTTACCCAGAGCCCCTAAATCTACACCCACAAGGAAATTCCTTCAAAGTTGGGTGCTAGGGCTGATTCTTCCAGAAGTTTCCCGCAGTTGTACATTTTAGCTTTGGCCCTTTATTAAAAGTATGCCCTATCAGTAGTGACAGAAGGGGTTACCAGAAACCCTCCCTGTGCTAAGAGGACAGGGTACCATTTAAGCATCTGGACAAGGACAAAGCTAATGGAGGGCTTATGTAACATTCCAAGTCATAGGTTTAGCTACTGTCTGAGAAGTGGTCTTCCCCTCTGCTCTTGCAATACCATGAAGCAATCTCTGGCAGCAGCTAAGGAACTCAGGACTTCCAGGAACTGACATCTTGTGGCTCCTCGCCAGGCAGGATGAAG
Source organism: Neogale vison (assembly GCF_020171115.1). Classification (NCBI taxonomy): domain Eukaryota; kingdom Metazoa; phylum Chordata; class Mammalia; order Carnivora; family Mustelidae; genus Neogale; species Neogale vison. The sequence goes on from NC_058091.1 coordinate 216,912,669, forward strand.
CAGTTACCACGGTTCCTCTACGCTATGGGCAGAACATGCAGCTTTCAAGGTTGTTTGCCCCCTTACAAGCAAGACAGGAGAAACAGCAGAAAGGACCGAACAGGAAAAAATCAAGTCAGCAGAAAACAAAAGCCATCGAGGAGCGGCGACTTCAATTAGCCCAGCCAAAACAATGTTGGAAAAACCCAGGAAAGAAGGGGCAATTAGTTGAGATGCACATGCTGCTGGGATTAAGTCAGGAGACATAAGATACTAAAAATAAATTTTCACAAAGGCAACACGTGATCTAGAAATTGTTTTCAGGCAAAAGCCCTTCCTGATTCCATTCTCAAAGGCAGACTTAGCTATACTGGTATGTGCTAAAAGACACCTTCATCCATGCCCCCGACACCCGAGCTAATAAAATGTCTATTACCTTGAGCTGGAGAGCTTGATGGAGCAAATGAAAAACAATTACTGAGCCCATATATATATATATATATATATATTTTTTTTTTGAGTGTATTTGTTTTAGAGGGTCAGGGCTTACCTAGACTTAGTTATAGGTAGGATCCTCTAGCAAGACAAAAAAAAAAAAAAAAAGTTGAGAAAAGGGAGATGCTTTAATGGAAAGACCTGTAAGTAGTACCATTCTTCACAATTAAAGCTTAAGAGAGACTGCAGGGCTGTGAAGAACAAAATGGCATCCTTGGGTAATGGCCGATGGGGCAATCAACTTGTGGTGACAAGTTGGGAAGGTCATTTTAATTAACCAGGGCAGGTGGGAAAACCCTAGGCTTGTTGTGGTCTCTACCACTTTCAAAGCAAGAAAATTATACGGCTTCTAATATAGATAGCATTAAATATTCTGAATATCAAACCAGTGCAGTTTAATTAGTCAAGTGAGTCACTCCCCCTAAGAACCTTAATTTCCTCATCTCAAAGTGAGGGTGACCAGGCAAAAGTCTCAACGATAGCGTCCCTTACTAACATTGAGATAATTGGGGAGAGAGGCCAGTCACAGGCAGCCCTCAGGGACAGAGAGCCCCAAGGAGAGAAGGAGCAGCATCTGGAGGACAGGATTTCCTTCGACAGGAACCAGAAGCCAGAGGGAGTTTGTGCGAGTCAGGAAGGAGGTGTCTGCCAGGTGAGCAAAAAACAAAGCCACTAAGTCCCCGCCTTAATAGGAAGCTGCCTCCCTCCGCTAGGAAACAGGCCCTGGGACCTGTCCTCGGGTCCTTCCCCTATACGGCAGGGACCAAGAAGCGTACACTCAGCCAAGGACTCAAGGAAGTTACTCCAAGCCCCAGAAATCCAAGTGCTTCACTGGGGCAGATTCCGCTCAGCTAGCTAGCTAACGAGCCGAGCCAAAGGCCTAAACATCAGATCAGCGAGCCCAGGGGCAACCAATATTCCTGGGGCAAACACAGCAAGCTACCATGAACTTGGGAGAGTAACAAACCTAAAATGCTAACGAAGAGGGAAGCAGCTTAGAGCCAGCTGGCCACAAGCTCCTGAAGTGAAAACTGTGCTGCCAAACCATTAAACCATTTGCAGCCTCCAGAGAACAGAAATGATGATACTCCTCAGTCAGCTGCTACGAGGAATATGCCTGAAGGGTGGAAGAGAGCAAGGGCCCACACGCAAAGGTTCACAGACACACCCTCTGCAGATGTTACAAACATCTCCAGGGATCAGAGGCTTGCATTCAACAGAATTGGAGAAACATAAGAAATGAAGGAACCATAACAAAAAAAAATTTTTAATCAGGATATTTTTGAACATCTATAAAATATACAGAATTGAACACACTGCCTTTGCACAATGAAAATGGGAATGCCCAGTTTCATAATTAGTAGTTATTAAAGCTAAAAAAACTAGCTATGAAATATATCTGGAAGTTATTTGATGAAATGATGTTATATCTCATTAGCAAAGCAAGCCATTAAAATTTAAAATACGAGGGGCGCCTGGGTGGCTCAGTGGGGTAAAGCCTCTGCCTTGGGCTCAGGTCATGATCCCAGGGTCCTGGGACTCAGCCCCACATAGGGCTCTCTGCTCAACAGGGATCCTGCTTCCTCCTCTCTGTCTCTGCCTGCCTCTCCGCCTACTTGTGATCTCTGTCTGTCAAATAAATTAATAAAATCTTTTAAACAAAAATTTGAAATATGTATACCCTTCATCCAGCAATTCCACTCCTGGGAACCCATACTACAGAGACAAAAATATCAATACATAAGGACATATAGACAAAGATATCTAGTAAACAACTAACTGTTCATGGTCAGAGAACCAAAACAAAGTGAGTACCCATCCACGGACAAAAGACCTGGTTCACACCCACTCATTAGAAAGAATGAGTCTGAGCTATGCCTGATGACTTAGAGGACTTTCTACTCCACTTGGCAGGCTAAAGATAAAGAGCCCCAAACAGGATCCAGATTTTAAAAAATGATTCATTAAAGCTTGTGTCTAAGTTTATGCATAGGATTGTAGGAGAACACAAAAATCAGTAAATATATCCATTAATTCTAGTTCTCAAACTTTAGTGTGAAACAGAACTACCTGAAAGTTGCTTTAAAATGTACCTTGCTGGGCCCCACTGGTGCCCCAGAATCTCTGATTCAGTAGGTCTGGGGTAAAGGTCTCAAAATTCTTTTTGCCAGTAAGTTCCAAGGGGATTCTAATGCTTGCTGCTGAGACAAACGCATCAATCTTCAACAGTAGTTACCAGGGAGACAGAAAAGGAGGTATAAAATGGGAACGAATAATTAATGGACTCTGCCCAAGATCCTAATGGATTTCCTATAGGATTCCTTTCATGGAACACTGCGTGTACAAATTTGTAAAAAGTAATGTCTAATATTTCTATTTATATTTTCTATGATGAGCAAGGGTTAAATAACTTTAAAATATAGCTATTTTTATTGAGAAAAAATTTTTGCCATCAACAGTTTCTCAAGGAAGAGCTCGTCTGCTTTATTCACAGCACTGAACTGATTTGGGGAAGATCAGTGCTACTTACAACATACATAAAAATCAAAATATAATGTGAAAAGAAGTTTCTAGATTAACAAGTATAACATACATTTGTTTAATGACATTTATTAATTTCTAAAAACTTTGAGAAAACTCAATTTTAAAAGTAACTGAAAAACAATGAACAGCATAATACTCTCTGGCTTGTGAAGGCAAAATCCCTTTCAAAATTCAAGCAAAGGGGCACCTGGGTGGCTCAGCGGGTTAAGCCTCTGCCTTCAGCTCAGGTCATGATCTTAGGGTCCTGGGATCAAGACCCGCATCGGGCTCTCTGCTAGGCAGGGAGCCTGCTTCCTCCTCTCTCTCTCTGTCCGCCTCTCTGCCTGCTTGTGATCTCTTTTTGTCTGTCAAATAAATAAATAAAATATTTTTAAAAAATAATTAACGCAAATACCAAGTAAGCAAAATCTCTCCTTTTAAACACTACTTGCATCATTTCTGATCTTTTTATATACAAACTAGGAAACAAAGGGCTGAAAACAACAAACTAAAAGAATAAAAATAACTTTATGACTTCCAATATAGAACTTTCAAGCTCCCAAGGATATGAGTTAAGGAGGTTTTAAGATAGAGAATAAACATCTTAGATTATATTAATTATAAATGACACTTTTCCAGGCTTTCACACTTGTCATTAGCTTCAGCATGACTACTCTGCTAGCTTAATACTCCTCCTCCCAAAACCATATTGTCACTTAATCTAACGACTAAGCTTAGGGGCACCTAGAGGTCAGTGAAGGGTCCCACTCTTGTTTTTGGCTCAGGTCATGATCTCAGGGGTCCTGAGCTCCAGCCAGGTGTTGGGCTCTGTGCTCTCAGCAGAAAGGCTGCTTCAGAAACTATCTCCCGCTTCCTCTCCCCCTTCTTCTTCTCTCTGTAAAATAAGTAAAATCCTTAAAAATAAATAAAAATTAAAAACTAATAATAAGCCTAGACCTCAAACCTGATTGCAAATGTCTACGATTTTTTCTACCATGAGCAAACAGCCTGGTCTTCCAAAGGGGCTCCTTTAGTGCTCCTAAGAGCACAGAGTCAGGAAGCTGCTCTGGGCTGAAAATTGGATTTGCAAGGCTCAGGTCCCCATGGTATACAAATCGATATAAAACTCTTGGCTACCAGTCGCCAACCCCTGCTCCTTCTCTAACCTTATTACAGTGCAGTGTTTCTCTTTTCCTGCAACAGCAACTCAATGGACCTCCATTGTTCATTTTAAAAATAGAATGAGTCTGTGGCTGAGCTGAGGAATATCCCTGCAGCTCCAACACTAAGGCTGCCTCCCCTCTAAAGATGAGCAAGCGGAAATGTTGGCCAAAAAACTATAAAGTTCGACAGCACACCAGACGAAATCAGAAATTTTAACACCCTCTGAAACGGATTCCTGAAATGCAAAAAAAAATTTAAGTCCTTTCTTTGTGCACACAATAAAATACACAAGATAATGAAACTATATGGGCATAAGAAACAGGCCAAGATTTGAAAATACTACATAGAAACCACAAATGAAGTAATGGAAACTAAAATTGTAAGATAAACAGACTCGACAACACAGTAAATTAAGTAGAAAATTAAAAATATTAGGGGCACCTGGGTGGCTCAGTTGGTTAGCTCTTGATTTTGGCTCTGGTCACGATCTAGGGTCCTGGCATGGAGCCTGGGACTCAGTTCCACACTCAGCAAGGAGTCTGCTTCGGGATCTCTCTCTCCCTTACCCTCTGGCCCTCCCCTGCTTGCACCAGCTTGCACATGTGTGTGCTCACACACGTGTGTGTTCTCTCTAAACAAATCTTAAATAAAAAAAAGAAAAAAGAAAAAATGCTCCTAGAATTCAGTCCACAGACGGATTGCATGGAGCACTGGGTGTGGTACAAAAACAATGAATACTGTTATGCTGAAAATAAATTTAAAAAATGATTTTTTGGGCGCCTGGGTGGCTCAGTGGGTTAAGCCGCTGCCTTCGGCTCAGGTCATGATCTCAGGGTCCTGGGATCAAGTCCCGCGTCGGGCTCTCTGCTCAGCAGGGAGCCTGCTTCCCTCTCTCTCTCTCTCTGCCTGCCTCTCCGTCTGCTTGTGATTTCTCTCTGTCAAGTAAATAAATAAAATCTTAAAAAAAAAAAATTCCACATGAGTGAAATCTAATGGTATTTGAAAGTACAACACTCATGACAAAAACCCTCAATAAAGTGGGTTTAGAGGAACAACCCTCAACATAATAAAGGCCTTATATGAAAAAGCCACAGCTAAGATTATACTCAATGGCAAAAAACTCATAGTTTTTTCCCTAAGGTCAGGAACAAGACAAGGATGTACACTCTCACAACTTTTATTCAACATAGTACTAGAAGTCCTAGCCACAGCAATCAGACAGGAAAAAGAAATAAAAGGCATCCAAACTGGTAAGGAAGAAGTAAAACATTCACTATTTGCAGGTGACAAGACACCATATAAGAAATATCCTAAAGACCACAAAAACCTACCAGACCTGGTAAACGAATACCCCCTACCATTTTTGGTAAGGATTCTCTTTAGCAACCAAGAAGCAAAGACCTTTGATTTTTAAAAATGAATTCTTATATCAAAACAGTTTATAATCAAAGGAACAAAAACAAAATGACCTGAACAAAGCGCCTTTTTGTGGAAAGTGGGTCAAAGTTGAGAATCATCTCTATCAAATTTTTCCTCCATAATTATCACTCTATTTATGTGCTCTAATCCTCCATAAAATAAATCTTGCAATTAATATTTTAAAGCACATTTTGGGGTGCCTGGGTGGCTCAGTGAGTTAAGCCTCTGCCTTCAGCTCAGGTCATGATCTCAGGGTCCTGGGATTGATGTACATCTGTGTAAATTAAAGAAATTTTGAAGGGCCTATAACATATGGAGATAATTTAAAGGTATTTCCATATGTTATAGGCCCTTCAAAATTTCTATGGGGGGGGGGGGTTACCTTCATTATACACTTGCCAGAGTCAGTTTCTTTTTCTAAGAGAACAAATCATAATGAATAGGATTGTTAGTACACAAAAGCACCCAAATAAAGAGATCTGATATACTGTAGTCAAGGGGCGACTGGCTGGCTCAGCTCAGTCAGTAGAGCCTGTAATTCTTATCTCAGGACCATGAGTTTGAGCCCCATGGTGGGTGTATAGATTACTTAAAAAGATAAAAACTTAAGGGGCACCTGGGTGGCTCAGTGGGTTGAGGCCTCTGCCTTTAGCTCAGGTCATGATTCCAGGGTCCTGGGATCAAGCCCCGCATCTGGCTCTCTGCTCAGCAGGGAGCCTGCTTCCTCCTCTCTCTCTTCCTGTCTCTCTGCCTACTTGTAATCTCTGTCTGTCAAATAAATAAATAAATAAATAAATCTTTAAAAAAAAAGATAAAAACTTAATACATATATATATGGCAATTAAAAAAATCATCCAAATAAATGCCTTAATAATTAATAACCTTAATGTCAATAAAATTCAGCACAAATATAAATATAGCTCTGAAGAAACACAAAATATCAACAGTGCTCATACTGATGATGGGATTAAACACGGTATTTTAACATTTCTTGATATTTCCAATTTTTATAATATATGAAACATAAATATGAATTTTAAAAATTAAATATTTACAAACCAGATTTTATAAACTAGAAGCTTGGAGTAAATATTTCTCAAACTTCTGAACACAGAAGAGCAGAGAGAAGGCCCACCCCAGAATACAGAAACAAGTTTTATTATAGTTCTCACGTGTTCTCCATTTACATGATACTAATTTCATAGAAATTGGTTTAAGTCTTATTTTCATTATAATGTAACCCCTCTGACCTCTTACTGCATGTGCCCAAGTACTCAAATTGGCTGAGATCAGTTTATCATACTGACATTAAAGTTTAAGTGGGGGAAAAAATCAGGTTACAACATATATATGTATGTGTGTGTATCTATATCTATATAGATATTAAGTCATATTGAACACAGATGTACATATTTCATCTAAGATCATCAGTTATAACTTTCATTTTATATTCCACTAAAAAGTTATCTATCATAATACAACTGAATTTTATTTCATACTCATTGCAACAATTTCTAAATTTAGACAGATTTTATCATGTTTCATGATACTGTTTCCATATGTTCCATGTCACTGTGTGTACACAATAGCTCAACTTTTTAATACCAAATCCTGGTAGAAACATCTTGAAAGCATTTAATTCATGTAGCAACAACAATCACAAGTACTTTTGTCACAAGTAATCTTAAGAAGTGAACTCATATAACCATTAAAACCCAAGATACACATGCACAGAGAGTTAACTACAACATGATATCTGCCAGAATGCACAGCAGATATAAGAATATCTGAATTCCAGGGGCACCTGGGTGGCTCAGTGGGTTAAAGCCTCTGCCTTCAGCTCGGGTCATAATCTCAGGGTCCTGGAATCAAGCCCCACATTGGGCTCTCTGCTCAGCAGGGAGCTTGCTTCCTCCTCTTTCTCTGCCTGCCTCTCTGCCTGCTTGTGATCTCTGTCTGTCAAATAAATAAATAAAATCTTAAAAAAAAACACCTTAATTAAATGAGATGTTAATTTGAGGGAAGGAAATTAAAATGAGGGAGGGGAAAAACTGCACCTTAGAATCAACAAAGAATTATTTTATTTTTTTTTAAGATTTTATTTATTTATTTGACAGACAGAGATCACAAGAAGGCAGAGAGGCGGGCAGAGAGAGAGAGGAGAAAGCAGGCTCCCTGCTCAGCAGAGAGCCCGATGCAGGGGCTCCATCCCAGGACCCAGGGATTATGACCTGAGCCGAAGGCAGAGGCTTTAACCCACTGAGCCACCCAGGTGCCCCAACGAAGAATTATTTTAATATAACATCTACAGGGGATGAGATTCTGAGTAATGTCTTCTTAGTACCTTTCATATATTTCATTTTATTTTAGTATCAAACATACTGTTTGATAATTTGAAACGTATCTTGGCTTTTGTTTTTTAAGTCCCTTCTTTCCTTGGGCTCTGTGTATTGACTCTCTAGTCTGATCATAATCAAACAGTTAGGAATCAAAACAGCTATACTGTAGGATGCTGATCAACTACAAGATTTATTATCTTGATTAGGTTTGTGGGATTTGAGGTAGGAGAGCAGGACAGAGTAAGTAGAGGTGAGAAGGAGGAAGATACAAAAAATAATAATAATAATAATAAATAAAAAGTCAGGGAGACTTAGGAGTTATTTACAGTTTAGCTTTGAACCATTCTTCATCACTATGGTTGAGCAGGGTCCAATCTGCCTACAGTTTGTGACTTGCACATCGCAACCTAGAAAGAGTACTACAGACCACTGGGCAACCCAGGAGGCACGTCATTCATTATTCTGACACCCGTTCATTTTATCATTTACTTTTTCCTCCAGAGAATAGAGTGGGGAATGTAAAAGGTGAGGGAATCAGTACAGGGAGAAGGAGGGAGGTTGGGCTACCTATACAGTGAAGTGTGCTAAGGGGAAATGAATAAATATATTTTAATTGAAGATTCTGATTAAGTATGTTCTAGTTCCTCCATACTTCATTCTATTAAAGACTAATCTCAGTTGAACTCATATTTTTAGCCTAGATGCAGTGCTCTGACTCAATTCCATGCACTGAAGATTCAAAGTTCACCTGAAACCACAGTTCCCACACACCCACCCATGCCCACTCCCCACCAGCTCAGTCAGATTCTAAGGAAAGAGGTTTGGCCAAGGGAAAATGAAACCATATGCCATTTCCTCTATGAAGAGAGGAATTTCACTTCCCTGTTGCACCCAGGAATTGCTCTCAAGAAGAGAAAAGAATCCTTCCTGCCTCAATGCAGAAGGCACCCTTGACCGAGCATCTCCCTGGGCATCTGTCAGCCCAACCCACACCTATTCTATGGATGCCCCAGCACTTGGCCCTTTGAATTCCTTTGTCATTTTAGCTAATACAGCTATCATTAGACTTTACCCAAAAAAAGACACACAGAGAAGATATTCTTGAATATCATCATGGTATCTTAAACTACAATGTTCAAATATCATTCACACGGGGATGCCTGGGTGGCTCAGTTGGTTAAGCTGCTGCCTTCGGCTCAGGTCATGATCCCAGCGTCCTGGGATCGAGTCCCACATCAGGCTCCTTGCTCAGGAGGGAGCCTGCTTCTCCCTCTGCTTCTGCCTACCACTCTGTCTGCCTGTGCTCACTCTCTCTGACAAATAAATAAATAAAATATTTTTTAAAAAATCGTTCACACGAATGAGATGGGTATTTCTGAGTCTAGAAGTTAAACCGTTTAAATAAAATTCCTCAGGGAACTTTCACGAAACCCCAGACGTTAGAACCAAGAGCCAATCCATTTTAAAAGGGTCTGTGTGAATATCGGAATGAGACAGTAAGGCTCAGTTCGTTTTTTAAAGCCTCAACTCAACAGTGAGTCAAACATCGCTCTCCACTTCGGTCAGGTAGATTTTGAGTGTCAGAAAGGGACACTGAGAGCTGAAGTCCAGTGCATAGGGACTTACATAAAGAGGTACTTCGCTGCAGCTCAACTCCATGGCTTCTGCATCTGCAAAGAAGATAATGAATGAGAACTGTTATTCCAGGAGGCACTGTAACCAACCAGCACCCCTATGTCCTGCCTGGTAGTGACCGACACCTGGGGAGGAAGGACCATGGGTATTTGACAGACAGAGATCACAAGTAGGCAGAGAAGCAGGCAGAGAGAGAAACTACTTTGGATGAGAATACAGACTTAATCTGAAGACCAGATTACTTCTTTAACAAAAACTGAAGACACAAAGTCATGAACAACAGTAAAGAGATTCTAGCTATATAAAATACCCTCCCCCTTTCTTCTCTCACATTAATGTCCACACATAAGGAAAACTTATCAACCCCAGATATTATCCCGAGAGCTCTCAAAAGAGAAATATTTTAAAAGCCAAGAAAGTCAACATAAACATGTCCAACGTTTTACCTTCATTAACTCCTAAAGGTTAGAATCTACCTTGGTCTGAATGAGGCAGGAGACCTCAGTGACAAGACAGTTCTTTGCCTCTCCTCCAGAAGGCCAAAGACTTCTGTCTCATGGTCACACGTCAGGTATGCACTCCACTGTTACCAACCTCCCCACAGTTGCATCCATCTTATCTGCCTCTGGGTATGCGTACCCTTAAAAACCCATACCCAGAAACAACCTTGAAGCTTAATTTTTAAATTTATTTTAAAAAAAGAAAAGAAAAAAAAAAGCTAGCACCATTCCAAAAGGAGTTCACTGAACACGTACAGGGGGCCAACCATTACACAAAGATGATCAGGAAGTGGTCCAGTCCTCAAAAACCTCAGCTTAACAAGGAAGACCAAAAAAGGGAAGAGTAAGTTGCGTGAGAATTCTGCAAGGGTCAGACAGGGAGACCCAACCACCACTCAAGTTCTGCCTCTGGGTCGCAGGTGAAACTCTAGCAATAGTGCCTCGGGGACATCTGGTAGGGCCACAGGCATATAGCAACCTGAACTGTGACATTTAGTACAGTAATACCCCAAGTAGACACTAGGCAAGAAGGAAAATACTCGAAGTTCTTTTTTTTTTCTTTTAATAAAAACCTTTACCTTCAGTTTTATTAATACTTCATACACATGCTGCCATTGGTACCCTCTCAGGTCATAAGTTATATTTCCTAAGTCGTCATCAGAGAACATCAAACGTCAAACAAGCTCATTTTCCACACATCGTACCCTGTGGCAGTTTATGTAGACCTACTTGAGTGGGCTTATATATTGTAATCAATTCTTAATGAAACTAACCTCATAAACTGGATGAATGGCTTAAGGATTCTAGGACAGAAACTTCAAATTAAAGATAATACTAATAAGAATATGACAAATGAGACTCTCATTCCTAAGTATAGTTATTCATCAACTACAAAATAAAAATGACTAAGAACAACAAATAGATAGCCCTCCCCAAAAATCTGCCATCAAGTATGTATTTAAATATGAAAATATACCCAAGAGCATATACCATGACCTCCTACCCTAAAGTCATACTGTGCTTCGAGGTATCCGCAATTTTTTACCTCTGTTTACAATCATGCCATACACAATTTCAATCCGTCAAAAAAATTTCACTAAACTTGATAAAATTAGATCTTTGTGAAATTTCTACTTAATATCAAAAGAAGTATATTCTACAGTAAACGTGATTTTATTTTATTTTATTTTTTTTAAAGATCCCATTTATTTATTTGAAAGAGAGAGACAGTGAGAGAGAGCATGAGCGAGGAGAAGGTCAGAGAGCGAAGCAGACTCCCCATGGAGCTGGGAGCCTGATGTGGGACTCGATCCCGGGACTCCAGGATCACGCCCTGAGCCGGAGGCAGTCGTCCAACCAACTGAGCCACCCAGGCGTCCCGTAAATGTGATTTTAAAATGAATGAAATACACAGAGAATAATAAAACCAAAATGTATTCCTTTATGAGCAAAACTCTGAACACTCCTGAATAGTCTGATAAGTTTTATAAGCTGTGTGACAGGTTTGCCATGTACTCATAAAACACAGATGTTTTCCCTTACTCAGCTTTTTTTTTTAAAATATTTTATTTATTTATTTGCCAGAGAGAGAGAGAGAGAGAGAGAGAGAGAGAGAGAGCGCACACAGGCAGGCAGAGTGGCAGCAGAGGCAGAGAGAGAAGCAGGCTCCCCGCGGAGCAAGGAGCCCGATGTGGGACTCGATCCCAGGACGCTGGGATCACGACCTGAGCCGAAGGCAGCCGCTTAACCAACTGAGCTACCCAGGCATCCCACTTACTCATCTTTTTATACTTTGTCTTGATGATACATCTAAAAGAAACTACTTTTTTAAAAAAATATATTTTACTTATTTATTTTACAGACAGAGATCACAAGTAGTCAGAGAGGCAGGCAGAGAGAGAGAGAGAGGAGGAAGCAGGCTCCCTGCTAAGTAGAGATCTGATGCGGTGCTTGGTCCCAGGACCATGGGATCATGACCTGAGCAGAAGGCAGAGGCTTTAACCCACTGAGCTACCCAGGTGCCCCCTAAAGAAACTACTTTTGATGAGAATACAGACTTAATCTGAAGACCAGATTACTTCCTTAACAAAAAGTAATATTGTAGGGGCATCTGGGTGGCTCAGTTGGTTAGGCATCTGACTTGGGCTCAGGTCATAATCCTGGGGTCCTGGGACCCAGCCCCACATTAGGCTCCCTGCTCAGCAGTCTCTTTATCCCTCTCCACTTCCACTCCCCCTGCTTGTGTTGCCTCTCTGGCTGTCTCTCTCTCTCTGTCAAATAAATAAATAAAATCTTCACCAAAAAAAAAAAAAAAAAAAAAGAGGCATGATGAGCTAAAGATACCCGTTCCTTCTGGAAATACTTGAATCATAATATGACTATAGAATAATAATAGAATAGGGACACCTTGGTGGCTCAGTCAGGTCATGACCTCAGGTCATGATCCCAGAGTCCTGGGATCAAGTACTACACTGGGCTCCCTGCTCAGCAGGGAGCCTGCTTTTCCTTCTCCCTTTAACCCCTACTCCTGCTCGGGCTATCAGTGGTACTCGCTCTCTCTCTCTCTCTCTCTTTTTCAAATGAATTTTTTAAATCTTGGGAAAAAAAGTAATGTTCTCTAGGAAAACCATTCAACCACAACCACTGGTAGGGCAGCTGCTTGGATAAGAAGCTTAAAAAGCACCATGAGTGAAATTCGTTCACTGTGTCATCCATAGAAAACATATGGTAATGAACTTGAAACTGAAAACCTGCAGAGTTCCTCAGTACATCAGTCATGATTAATTTTATAGGAGTAAGTAACACCTTCAAACTAGGAAAAAAAAAGAATTTCAAACATGGTCCAATCTTTGCAATTTCCGCCATGGGATGGGAAAGGATCATAAAAATCCATATACACCAAGTGAGGTATATTGGTTATACTGTGGCTAAGTACTTTTTAAAAATGTCAAACTTAAACATGTACTAAATAATTTTCTCTTTCCAAAATAGAAGATTCTGGTTTTTCTAAGAAAAGTGGATATTTATGACATGTCTTTGAAAACATTCATTTTCCCAAATAAATAGCCTGTTCCATCAAGAGGGGGTAATATTTTAGTAAGTGAAAAATATCTCAAAGGAAATTCAGGATATAGATAGTTTACACTATCACAACATTTTGAAAAAGAGTATTAGTACATGTTATCATTGCTTGGTGACTTTATAATTAAAGCTTGCAACCTAATGAAGCCTTCACATCTGCAGGCTTTAAATTCTTGGAAAAATAAAAAAGATTTCAAATCTATATAAATCTTTCAAAACAAATGTTTCACAGGTTTTCTAGTTTAAAAATGTGACAAGATTAAGTGATCGGAGGACTGAGTGACATCAGCGAAGATGGGAGTTTGCAGTCACTTTTTTCTTTTTGACAGACAGAGACCCCAAGTAGGCAGAGAGGCAGACAGAGAGAGAGGAGGTAGCAGGCTCCCCGCTAAGCAGAGAGCCCGACATGGGGCTCGATCCCAGGACACTGGAATCATGACCAGAGCCAAAGGCAGAGGCTTTAACCCACTGAGCCACGCAAGCGCCCCTGCAGTCACTTTTAACATTAGGAAACTTGTGTAATTAGTGCATGGGATTAAAACATAAATCCCCTGATTATTTATTTATTTATTTATTTGACAGACAGAGATCACAAGTAGGCAGAGAGGCAGATAGAGAGAGGGGGAAGCAGGCTTCCCGCTGAGCACAGAGCCTGATGCAGGTCTCGATCCCAGGACCCTGAGATCATGACCCAAGCTGAAGGCAGAGGCCTCAACCCACTGAGCCACCCAGGTGCCCTAAAACCCCTGCTTTTTAAGTGTAGCCAGCACTGTACTTGCATTTGAATATAAGTATCATAAAGAGGTTATCTGGTTCAGCTATGACACCCATTAAATCCAATTTCAAAGTAAAAGTGCTTTGAACCAGACATTCAAACTAAAGGGTTACATGGTATTACTAAACCAACAAAAGAATCATCCATGTGTCTTATTACTTTTACTGACATGTATTATATATATGAAAACATATTATATATGTTTTCAATGAAAACATAAAGGGTTATGAGTAACACTTAACCTTCGTAGCTTTCTTATAAAAAAGATTTTATTTATTTGTCAGAGAGGGTGAGAGTGAGCACAAGCAAGGGGAGTGGCAGGCAGAGGAGTCCGATGTGGGACCCGATAGGACTTGAGCAATAGGCAGACATGACAGAGTGAGCTATCCAGGTGTCCCTAATCTTCATAGCTTTTTAAATTTGGGGTAGGTTTTAGAAAATATACTGTTGCAGTAGTACAATTTACAAATAAATACAATAAGGATACATGGGATACATGGTATTTTTTGGTTTTTGTTTTACTTAGTAAGGGTACATTTAGCGGATCTGCTCCTATTAAAAAAGCGTTTTGGGGCACCTGGGTGGCTCAGTGGGTTAAAGCCTCTGCCTTTGGCTCAAGTCATGATCTCTGGGTCCTGGGATCGAGTCCCTTATCGGGTTCTCTGCTCAGCAGGAAGCCTGCTTCCTCCTCTCTCTCTGCCTGCCTCTCTGCCTCCTCGTGATTTCTGTCAAATAAATACATTAAATCTTAAAAAAAAAAAAAGGCATTTCTCCCCACTTATCAGGCCATGGGTAGTCTTCCCAGTGGTTTCCATGCAGGCTTAGTAGACTAAGGAACGAATGGAGTGTGCCCAGCACTCCAGAGCTGGAGTTGAGGTTTACCTAGCAGGAAGGCACATGGGAGTTGGACTGCAGGGCAGAAGGTGGCATCAAATCACTTTAAAGCTACCAAGGATCCAGTTTCTCTACAGTTTTCAGTCATTATGATGCCAGCTACATCAAGTGAGGGCTTCCAAGCAGCATTATATACTATGATCTCAGACTAAAGGTTAACATCAAGGGCTAGACAACATGTCCTCTCTACTCTACCTTACATACTGAAGAACTCAGATTTCATAATCCTGCCTACTCTAATTTTTGCCATTTTTCCTTACCTCTAACAACCATTTTGAACAGCAATGGTTGTTTTTGAAAGAAAAGACTTTTCACTCCTTTTAAAAATAAACTAAAACTGGGGCGCCTGGGTGGCTCAGTGGGTTAAGCCGCTGCCTTCGGCTCAGGTCATGATCTCGGGGTCCTGGGATCGAGTCCCGCATCGGGCTCTCTGCTCAGCAGGGAGCCTGCTTCCCTCTCTCTCTCTCTCTACCTGCCTCTCTGCCTACTTGTGATCTCTCTCTGTCAAATAAATAAATAAAATCTTTAAAAAAAAATAAACTAAAACTGAACTCCCCACAATTATCCGCCTTGGTCGCAAACCTTCTAAAAATCACTCTCAGCATTTCTTAATTGAGCTGGAGAGAGAATAATTGGTGTCAAGTGTATTATATGCTCAATAAAATATGTAACTTCAAACTGATTAGGTATAAAGATCCATATTCTCATTTGAATTTTTCTAAAACTGATCCTTACAAGACCTGCACTCACTTGCACAGGTACATGACTAAACCATGCCTTGCCTCCCTTTACATCAAGTTTAAGTACAGAACCTGTTTGTATTTGCTAGGCAAGTATATAACTGCCCACGTTCTCTACACACACTAGCTGTTCACTACACACATCTTAGGCTCTATACCTCATTTCCCAATGCTTGACTTCATCTGCAATTTCAAAAACTCTCAGACAAAAAAAAAAAAAAAAACCTCTCAGACACAAGTAGGTCTTTTTTAGTTTTGGGTTTTGTTTTTATTTTTCCAAAAACTTAAGGCCAAAGTATTTCCAGACTTTCTGGCAGACACCAGAGAATGATTTGGGGTACAAAGCCACAATTTTTTTTTAAGATTTTTTTATTTATTTGTCAGAGAGAGAGAGGGAGAGAGAGCGAGCACGGGCAGACAGGATGGCAGGCAGAGGCAGAGGAAGAAGCAGACTCCCTGCTGAGCAAGGAGCCCGATGTGGGACTCGATCCCAGGACGCTGGGATCATGACCTGACCCGAAGGCAGCTGCTCAACCAACTGAGCCACCTAGGCGTCCCACAATTTTTAAGTTTAATTTCAAAACAGAGGAGGGAAAATATCTTATGAAAAGAACATCAAGATACAAAATCTTCAGTATTTCAGATGTATTAGAAAGAATACCTAATATTCAGAATCATCATTTTCTAGTTACTTCTAATAAAAGTTACACCACTTAAAAGGTGAAGAAAATATTCCAAATTAAAAATAAAAGAAAATGTGGGGCGCCTGGGTGGCTCAGTGGGTTGAGCCGCTGCCTTCGGCTCAGGTCATGATCTCAGGGTCCTGGGATCGAGTCCCGCATCGGGCTCTCTGCTCAGCAGGGAGCCTGCTTCCTCCTCTCTCTCTCTCTGCCTGCCTCTCTGCCTACTTGTGATCTCTCTCTATCAAATAAATAAATAAAAGAAAAAAATTAAAAAATAAAAGAAAATGTAACATTCAACTTACACAGAAAAAATCATTCTTGACTTTATGGAATTCTGGGTTTCTCCACATAAAACCCATGACTTGATCTTTGAATAAGCCCCAAATCCTTGGCTTGTATACCTCTTACAAGACCTAATAACAAATAACGGTCAAATGTTTATTAATACTATCAGGAACTACACTTGGAAGGCTAACAATGTGGTTAAGGCAGAATGCTACGTGTTTTACAAACATCTCAGAGAATCCTCACAGCAGCCCTGAGAGCAATGTATAGGAGGTCTTATCTACCTGAATCTTTACAAATCCCTACAGTTACAAGGTTACACTGAAGCAAAAGTTACCTAAACTAAAAGTAATTGGTCAACTGACCACTTGGAAGATGAGGAGCTACTCCCTCCCACCTTCTTTCTTCACCACACTCACCCCTATTTAACGCTACTATCCCTTCTCGACACAGTCCTCCTAGTACTTCAGATGTTTTCTAGCTACTTGTTTTGGTCTTGATGTGGTTACAGGACTCATAAATAAAAGACATACCAACCTAAGATAAAATTGGAAATCTTGGGGGTTTTTTAAGATGAAATAAGATTAGATATAATTGAAGATAGTATTTTTGAGTATTGGGAAGCTCCTCAAACCATGAAACCATTAAGAAGTGAAAAGGGGATCATAATGAGATAAAGGCTTAAAGATAATCTCAGTATTGGGGTGCCTGGGTGGCTCAGTGGATTAAAGCCTCTGCCTTCGACTCAGGTCATGATCTCAGGGTCCTGGGATCGAGCCCCACATCAGGCTCTCTTCTCAGCAGGGAGCCTGCTTCTCCCTCTCTCTCTGCCTGCTTCTCTGCCTGCTTATGATCTCTGTCTGTCAAATAAATAAATAAATAAATAAATAAATGATAATCTCAGTATTAAAGGAAGAAGAGCACATCCTCCTCCCTATCCTATGAGAAAACAGACAAACTTCTTAAGTATTTCTAGTAGAAATAACTCTTTGGGGCACCTGGGTGGCTCAGTCAGTTAAGGGGCAGACTCCTGATTGCAGCTCAGGTCATGATCTCAGGGTTGTGCGATCAAGCCCCACATGGGGCTCCACACTCAGAGCAGTGTCTACTTGAGCTTCTCTCTCTCCTTCACCCTCTGCCCCTCCCCCCCATTCTCTTCCTCTCTCTAAAACAAATAAATCTTAAAAAGACCAAAAAAAAAAAAAAACCACCCCATACTAGTGCTTTGAAAAATCAAATGCGACAGCATAAATTTTGTCAGAAAAACTCACAACCCTCTACCACCCACCATCACTCTCTCCCTCTCTTCCCCTCCTCTCTCTCTCTCTCTCTCACACACACACACACACACACACACTTCACTTTATGTTCCTCCTAAGAGAAAGAATTAGAGGCTGAAAGCTGGACTTGTATAAGGTCACCCTGAGCATGACAGAGCAGAGAGTGAAGCTTCCTGCTTCAAGAGTCTGGACTGGTAACCACGATGCTCTGCTGTGTGCTAGCCACGGAAATCAAACACCACATTCTACAAACAATACTCATTTTCCTAATTCTGGTTTCATTTTCAAGAAAGTAGAACCCCAGGCCCATCTTTTTCCCACCACTGTTTCCCATAAGATCTTGGTCCCCATTTTTAAAAAGATTCACTTTAGGCACCTCACTGATACCTGCTCTCCCCCTGTAAGAGGACGTCCAGTGTTGCCATCTCCACTTTACAGGAGTTTAAAAAAAAAAAAAAATCAGGCACCTGGGTGGCTCAGTCATTAAGTGTCTGCCTTCAGATTAGGTCATGATTCCAGGGTCCTGGGATTGAGCCGCACATCAGACTGCCTGCTGCTCAGCAGGAAGCCTGCTTCTCCCTCTCCCACTACCCCCTGCTCGTGTTCCCTCTCTCGCTGTCTCTCTCTCAGTCAAATAAATATATAAAATCTGGAAGAAGAAAAAAAAAGCAGCTCAGTAAAATCGCACCACTTTGCCATGATCAAGCCGCTGGAAGTGGCCAAACTGGGTGTGAATCCAGCCTGTGTAATGGGTCCAAGCCAACTTCTGCTTAGCCTCAGCACAAGGGCCTTTTGTAACATAAATATGGTCTCAAAGATAGCAATCCATTTGGCTGAAAAGTAGCAAACACCTGGTATGAGTAACATCGCAGGAAAGGCCACCTATGAACACCAGCTCTGCCCTCTTCCAACAGTGTGACTCGGGCCCAGGACTTCACCTCCCTGGGGCAGTCTCTCCTCTGTCAGCAGTAACGGTTAAGAGTACCCATCTCAGAAGACTACTGAGAGGACTGAGATTTGACACAAACAACAGAAAATACTTAGTGGCTATCAAAAGCACTCCAAGGCTAGCTGCAATTATTACACTTAGATAAACAGATTTTTAAGCACTTGAATATTTCGAATGACTTTTAAATATCAGACTGATCAAAATGACTCAGCAGGCACGGGGGCCAGGCCCAGCTGAAAGAGGTCCACCCAGCTCAGCCTCACCCCAGCCCAGAGGAACCTCCCAGCATCATGAATTCCGAATGGCATCATACCAGATAAGTCCGGGATTTTACAGAGCTGAATATTACCCCGAAGGTCGGAAAACTCAAAGGATGGAGCTGTTAACTCCTGGGACAACTCTACTGCCATGTTGTTTGAAACCTTCACTTGGAAATGTTGATTCATGGCTCCGTAACCAAACCTAGGAGTGTAGAATTCTAACTGCATTTCACAGCTCGTCTGCTAACTGGAGAAGGAGGAGAGAACACATCAACGACAGGGAGATCATGCCAAGTCTGAGGAAAAGCGTCAGTCCTGGCACGACAGAAATGGGTAAGAAGAGAGCATCAGAGAAACAAGCCTGCTAAATACACAGTGCTATCTACAGAATGGCTTCGGTCTAGTGTTATCTACCTGAGTTACGCAGGACTATGCGGCTTCAAGTGGAAGAAGAGAGCGCCGGCGAGTTAGAAGGGGAAATGGTGCAGCCTAAAGGAGAGGACATTTAGGAAGTACAAAGAAGAGTGTGAGCTGCCTGCTAACAAAATGTCCCACCAATGATGAGCCTGGGTGTTACACGCAAATAATGAGTCATAGAACACTACATCAAAAAGGAATGACATAGGGGCGCTTGGGTGGCTCAGTGGGTTAAAGCCTCTGCCTTTGGCTCGGGTCATGATCTCAGGGTCCTGGGATTGAGGCCCGCATTGGGCTCTCTGCTCAGCGGAGCCTGCTTCTCCCTCTCTCTCTGCCTACTTGTGATCTCTCTCTCTGTGTCAAATAAATAAATAAAATTTAAAAAAAAAAAAAAAAGGAATGACATACTATATGCTGGCTAATTGATAAAGTAATTTAAAAAAAAAAGTCCCACCAAAGCTGTCACACTCACTTGTATTTTGTAGGCTGTTTTTGCATATAAAGCCTTTTATAAATCAGTTACGACAACCCCTTACCTATCTCGCTTATGCTAGTGATTTGTTGAGTGTATCCTTCATTCTCAACACAAAGCTCTAGAACTCAGCATCCTGGGAAAGATACAACCCATGAAGGTGTCAATTCCCTCTCTGGCAATAGATCTCTGAGATCCCTCGGTCATCTCCAAAAGTCAGTTTGCGGTCACCTACTCCATTGCCAAGCACCAGGGTAGTTGTCCTCGGAAAGATTAAAATATATAAAACACTACCCACCCCATCACTGACAAGTTCACAGTCTGGTTTGGATGAGATCTACATCCATGAAAAGCTATAAGTTTTAAGAAGTAATAGCACTGACCTGACAGAATATGACAGTGTGGGGCAAGCATGAAGCGATAACTAAGTTAAAAATGGAATGGAGGGATGCCTGGGTGGCTCAGTTGGTTAAGCAGCTGCCTTCAGCTCAGGTCATGATTCCAGCGTCCTGGGATCGAGTCCCACATCCGGCTCCTTGCTTGGCAGGGAGCCTGCTTCTCTTCTCCCTCTGCCTCTGCCTGCCACTCTGTCTGCCTGTGCTCACTCTCGCTACTCTCTCTCTGACAAATAAATAAATAAGATCTTTAAATAAAATAAAATTAAAATTAAAATTAAAATGGAATGGAGGTGGGGGAGGTGGAGGACTAGCTCGAAAACTAAGACACAGATGCATATTATACAGGAAACACTAAGGAGACAAAGAGGACAGATTAACAGGTTTGGAAGGAGGAAAGGTCATTGCCCCCGACTTTTATACATAACCCATTCCTAAAACACACCTAATCCATGACAAAAGAGAACAGACTTTCAGGGGCCATGGGTCCTTTGCCAGAGACTTAACAACACCAACTGCATGTTCTCTTTTGGTCAGAATTTAACAAAATATACTCCAGCTTTTCCTACAACATGCTTTACTTTTTGCTTTTTCTGCCTAACAGCACACACGAACAGGTTTAGTGAGGACCTTACTGGCACTGATAATTCTCCACTTGGACAAATGACCTTATCCAATTTATCAGACCCTTGTTTCTCTGTCAGCATCTCAGTTCTATTCTTTAATTTTCTGTTCATTTTTATAAAGCAAGGAAATATACTGACCCTTGGACAACATGGCTTTGAACTGCTTGGGTCTATTTATAGATGGAGTTTTCTTCAATACATAGAGTCAGTACTGTAGGGGGTATAGCTCAGTGGAGATTATTGGACTGCATAGAGTCGGTACTCTAAATTTATTTTCTCTGCCTTATTTTTTTCAACATTTTCTTTTCTCTAGCTTATGGTAGTGTAGGAATACAATATATATCCACATGATTTCACTTACATGGACTCTAAAAAAATAAAATTAAAAAAGACTCACAAACACAAAGAACAATAAGTTGGTGGTTGCCAGAGGGGTGGAAGGAGAAGCAAAAGACGTGAAAGGAATTAACAAGTATGTGTTTCCAGCTATAGAACAAGTCATGGAGATGGAAAGTGTAGCTCAGATAATACAGTCGATATTATATTAATGCACAGTAATATAATACATATTATATTAATATATATGGTAATCTGTTTAATGATTGCCACTTGTCATGGTAAGTACTGCATAATGTAGAGAACTGTTCAATCACCACGATGTACACCTGTAACTAACATTATGTGCTAAATCAACAATAAAAATTAAGACATTTTGAAACCGGCATAGCTAAATCAGTAGACAATAAAACTAGTGGACATGTGTAAAACCTGAAGAAACTCTAGAATGACCATATAACATTTAGAATTATAATCTTAAAGCAAAGATTAAAGGGAAGGAGGCTTAGCCTTAAAAATAGGACTAGTCTTGGCACACCTGAGTGGTACAGTTGGTTGAGCCTCCAACTCTTGATTTCAGCTCAAGTCATGGATTCAGGGTTGTGACATCAAACCAAGCACTGGGCTCCCAGCTTAGCATGAAGTCTGCTTGGGATTTTCTCTTGCCCTCTCTGTCCCAACTGCTCCACACATGCGCTTTTTCTCCGGAAGGAAGGAAGGAAGGAGGGAAGGAGAGAAGGAAGAAAAAGAGGAAGGGAGGGAGGGAAGAAAATGAAAAAGAAATAGGACTAGTCTCTAATTGTTTAATTTAGTTCAGCCCATTTACTCAGAACTTCTTATCTGCTTCTTACCCGGTAAAGAAAACCATGCATCTCCCTTCAGGTACCTATCAATCTATTTGACAAGAAAGGGCTCACTGATGTGAAGTCAGTAAATAACCTAAGGAAAAGACAATACCAGGAGTCATATAAAACTCCACAGGATCAGAATACAGAAATGATTCCTCTCAGAGGAACAGGCCACCCAGTGAGAGAGGAAAATAAGACCACAAAATATGGGTAGGGTTCTAGGAGTACAGGGAGGTGGAAATACTCCCATCTGTCAGTAGCTGAGGTATCGGCACAACTCCCCAAGGAGATGGAGCCCAAGCTGAGCCTTTAAATCATTTTTCAGCTAATGGGGCGCCTGGGTGGCTCAGTGGGTTAAAGCCTCTGCCTTCGGCTCAGGTCATGATCCCAGGGTCCTGGGATGGAGCCCCACATGGGGCTCTCTGCTCCGCAGGGAGCCTGCTTCCTCCCCTCTCTCTCTGCCTGCCTCTCTGCCTGCTTGTGATCTCTGTCTGTCAAATAAATAAATAAAATCTTTAAAAAAAAAAATCATTTTTCAGCTAAGGGCACTCTTATCCCAAAAGGCATTTAGAAAAGGGTGAGCTTTTCAGGTTCTCAAATGACAGGGCTGGTGGGATGGAGAAAAAACAGGAGAGGAAATGGAACCCCATGGAACTGGGGATGTTCCATGTCCTATAATGCCAGGTCAAGCCTGCATAAAGAATCACCCCACCCCAGATGGCAACACAGATCTCCGTGGAGACTCACAGACATAGACAACAGACATTCACCAGGTCCACGATGAAATGGGAGGACATTTCAAGCACTAGAAATAATAGGCATCACCGCATTAAGTATAAAAGGGTTGTTCGGGGAAGAACGAACACCTCCAGGGCCACTGAAAGTCTATGGGGTGGTGGTGGAACAGAAGGATGGAAACCTGTTCAGTGTCCCAAGGATACACCTTACTAAGGAATGTGAACGTCAAGCCACTGAGTGGCTTTAAGTACATGAAGGATGTGATCTGAATCGTGTTTTCAAGAAGCCACTGTGCCAGTAGATAGAGGAGGGATTCTGTAGTCACACCACTGCTGTCACGGGCCTTGATTCCAGGACCCTAAATCATGAAATCAAGAGTCAGATACTTAAGCAACTAAGCCACCCAGGCGATCTGAATATTGTTGTTATTCTGATTCAAATCCCGGTATACTCCTGTGCTTTGAACAAATGCTACCTACATAAGCTAGTAGTAGTCATTTTTATCACATAACAAAAAAGGACTTGTGCAATTTACCATTTAAGATTCAAGATTAAAACAAAGTTCTTACAGGATAAATATTAAAACACTGCAATGACTTACAAAAAAAAAAAGAAAAAAGAAAAAACCTTCAACAGTTTAAGGGTTTATTTAAAACATTATCCTGAACATTAATATGGGCATGGAGAAGTATAAGGTCCTTCCATCTAAAAATGTATAGAGACAAGTTCAAACACACAAACAGTTCAGCCACATTGAAAAGCTTAATAACGCAGGGAAATAATACATAATGCTGCAGCTTACAAAGAACTGTAGTGAAGTCAAGGAGAATGGGGATTCAGAAGAGGCCATTGTCTTTGGAAGTTACAAAATTACTGGCTGGCACTTCCAGTGAAACAAAGAGACTCCTAAAGAAGGCTTACATTTTAGGTCTGGGGTTTTGTGGAGTTTTGTTTTGTTTTGTTTTTTCTTTCTTTTCAGTTGGGACCTGTGGGTGCTTGCAAGGATGGGAAAAAGAAACCAGAGTATCAGAAGTGCCAGGGAGAACAGAGGCTGGCACTGGTTGCCAAGTGGGCAGGGATGTTCAATGTCCTAGAACAAGGACAGCCCTACGTAACTCAAGAATTGTCCCATATCCTTCTTGGCCATTTGGACAGATTTTTAATTTTGGTTCTAATGGCCTGGGTGTGCCTTTTCCTCAAAGAAGCTAGCCAGCTTCAAAACGTCTCCTCCAGGAAGGGCATTCCTCACAGGACAGTTCCTCCATTCTAGAAAACCATAAACTACCTCATACTATCCCTGCTGTAACTGCCCAGGAATTAACCAATTTTTTTCTATGTCTAACATTAAAATTCCCAGATATTTGTTTGAATTCAAAGTTACCCAACTCACATTTTATATTACATATTAACATTCTTTTCAATAGAAATGCCAGGCCCAGAGTACTTTAAAATTACTGTGGAAAAAAAGTCTTTTTTAAGATTTCATTTTTTTGTCAGAAAGAGAGAGTGAGCACAAGCAGGAGGAGCAGGAGGCAGAGGGAGAAACCAGGCTCCCTGCTGAGCAAGGAGCCTGATGTGGGGCTCAAACCCAGGACCCTGGGATCATGACCTGAGCCATAACACAGATGCTTAACTGACTGAGCCACCCAGATATCCTTGGAAAAAAGCCCTAATATCTAATTCCATACAGATTCTGTTGGGGTAAAAGGTTTTACTTTTTCTCCCCAAGAGAAACAAGACAAAACAAAATTTAAAAATTAAAAAGCATTTTCACCAGGAGAAACCGAAGAATAAGGCTCTGTGTACATACCTGCTGAGGTCTAGCCCCCTAAATTTTATGTTGAAATCCTAACCACCTGGGTAATGGTATGAGTAGGTGGGGGCTTTGGGAGGTGCTTAGGTTAGGAGGGTAGAGCCCTCATAAATGGCACTGGTACCTTATAAAAAAAAAAAAATCCAGACAACTCCCTAGCCCCTTCTGCCATGAGAACATGCAGTAAGAAGCCTCTGACCCAGAAGAGGGCCCTCCCGCAGCCCCTGCTACCTCCCTCAACTTGAACTTCAGGCCTCCAGGCTATAAAAAATAAATTTTTCTTTTTAAGTTTATAAGCCACTCTGTCTGGGTATTTTGTTACAGCAGTCCAAACAGAGAGAGACAATGCCAAATATATGGTCAGGGCTTAATTGGTACTTCCCACATTAGGATTTCTCATCAATAAGGCTACATTTAGTTCATCTCGACTCCAACATACACCCATATGCACACACAAATGTGTAAGAGACTCAGCTCTCATCTGCTAGTTCTCTGTGTTCAAATTCTCCTGGAGGTGTAAAGTCACTAACTGAGTAATATAATCCAGGTTCATAGGATAATAGACATGAGTATGAAGTCTCAATCTGCCCTACCAGGAGGCCAGACCTTGCTCCAGAACACTAACTAACTGATGGGATTATGGAAGGAAAGCAGGACACACAGCTTGGGGCAAGTAGGTCTATTAGCCAAATTAGAGGAAATACGCTGTTTCCAGCCTGTATTACACACATACCTGTATGTATCACAGGCTTGTGATTTCTAGGTATGTGGCCTATAAATTTAGGTTATGTTTATGGAAAAATCTTCATTTTGGCTGAGTTCATAGAGCATTTAGTATATCACAGATACATACAAAAAAAACCCAGGTATGACATGCACCCAGTCAAGTAGTTAGAATTGGTAGTATGACTAGAGAGTGTAGAGCACCAATTCCAAACTACACTTATTGCCCCCATTGGTCATGAGCTCACACCCTGGTATGCTCTCCTGATTCCACTGCCTCATCAGTTGTTGAAGAACCATGGTAGTTCTCTCCACTTGTCTCCATCTACAGGATGTTACTCTGAACAGACAATATCATTCCCTATTTTGAAGTCAACCAGCCATAGATGAGGCCTTAAGAATGCTTTCTTTCTGGCCCTGTGCATATTCCCTCATGCACCTCTCTTCCTGTGATCTGTATCCCATTAATTCAGATAGCTAAGGGAGTTCCCCTCTTTACTGATGTGTTCAAATGCTCCTATTTCTACATACCCCCCCACTTCTGCCCTGTGGTCAGTACTAGTATTCTAATATGAATAAGCCACGGTCCTTGCCCTAGGGAACTTCTAGTTTACTGGAGAAAGTACACGATTAAACAGCTAGTATCATGTCATACCATGTAATGTTACTATGTGACATTAGAGTAAAAGATAAGTAGCAGGCGCTAGCAGAGAACATAGGAAAGGCATTAATCCTGACAAGAATGAGCAGGGTAAGCTTGTTCTTGCAAGTTGACAAAGACTTGTTAAATGTTTTTAAATCTAGACTTCCTCTCTGTCTGTATGATGGATTAAATAAACTGATGTCCCTATTGCTTAAAATATTAGCTAGACTAATTTCAACAATTACTTCCAATGTGTAGCTGAACTCTCAGTAAGGAAGCATTCCACAAGTCCTTTAATTAGGACCCATCAAAAAACCATTATGATGACCCACTGAGACTTTTAGCCCTGGAAAGGTTTGCTGGACTCAGCCAAGATGACTGGCTCTTAAGAGCCATTAAGAGCAGGATGCCTGGGTGGCTCAGTGGATTAGAGCCTCTGCCTTCAACTCTGGTCATGATCTCAGGGTCCTGGGATCAAACCCTGTATCAGGCTCCTGGCTCAGCGGGGAACCTGCTTTCCTCTCTCTCTCTCTGCCTGCCTCTCTGCCTACTTGTGATATCGGTCTGTCAAATAAATAGTTTAAAAAAAAAAAAGCCATTAAGAGCAAGAGACGACTTACAGATCCACGTGTGGTTTAATATTGGACCTGAAACTCCTGCATCAGACAGGAGTCTGATGGGGCTTCATCTTTAGTCAAATAGAAAACTACAACCAGTAGCAAAAGGAAAAAAGAAGGAACTTTTCTGTTTCAGTCTAATCTTTTGTTAAGGAGGGCAAAAGATGTTCTTTGGAAATCTTCAACTACAAAGTTTACATTGAAGATAGTCCTGTTCATGGTATACATTCATTTGGGGTTAACTCTGAACTATAGGACCCCCACAGTTGAAGTGTCATTGGTCATAGGCTCACAACACAAAATCTTGAGACACTTGACAAAGCTACTGATCATGAGAAAGACAACAAAACAGCAAAATTAGACCCTCAGATGTTCAAGTAACAGACTAATCAAACATTCTACAATGCAAGTATGCTTAAAGATGCTGAAAACTAACTTACGAAGACAGTATGATTTATTCTTGGCTGACTCAACTAAGAACCAGATAGAACTTCAGAAAGTAATAGGTCGAGTGTTTAAAAATTCACTGGACAGTTAAGTAGCAAAGAAAGGAAAGTCAGGAAATAATCAGTGAACTAGAATGGAATTTTTATCTTAAGAAATTACCCAGAATAAGGGGTGCCTGGGTGGCTCAGTCATTGAGCATCTGCCTTCAGCTCAGGTCATGATTCCAGGGTCCTGGAATTGAGCCCCACCTCGGGCTCCCTGCTTGGCTGGAAGCCTGCTTCTCCCTCTCCCTCTCCCTCTCCCCTGGCTTGTGTTCCCTCTCTCAGTGTCTCTCTCTCTGTCAAGTAAATAAACAAAATCTAAAAGAAAAAAAAAAGAAAGAATGAATGAATGAAATTACCCAGAATACAGCACAGTCAGAAAAGGTGAAAAATATGAAAGATGTTAAGAAACATGAAATCTGGAATGATCAAGTCCAGCATACATTTTATAGGAGTTCACACTGAGAAAAAATTAACAGAGGATAAACAGTACTTAAAGAAGCTGCTGGAGATTTCCATCAGTTGATAAAATCCTGATTCTGAAAATATATGAAGTTCCAACAATTCTACATCTAGATTCATCAAAGTACAAGAGATCTTAAAAAGGCATTTAACCAAATCACATCTACTGCGTGGTTTCGTTTTAATAATGAAAATTTTATGTTTTATATGATGACTGAGAAAAATGCAGACTATAGAGAACTATTCATATTGGTTATAATGTGGAACTGCAAGGAGTGATTAAAAATAAAAGGTCTTCAAGTGTTTAAAAATACTTCTCTGACCTATAATAAAATGTATAAATAAGACACATCATTTTTTAAAGTTTAAGTTTTTTAATTTTAAGTTGTATTTAATTTGAACTTATATTTAACAGTTCAAGTTTTATGTTTCAAATTTTTTAAGATTTTTTTTTTTTTGACAGACAGAGATCACAAGTAGGCAGAGAGGCAGAGAGAGAGAGAGGAGGAGGAGGAAGCAGGCTCCCTGCTGAGCAGAGAGCCCGATGCAGGGCTTGATCCCAGGACCCTGAGATCACAACTCGAGCCGAAGGCAGAGGTTTTAACCCACTGAGCCACCCAGGCGCCCCGTGTTTTAAATTTTTTAAATCTGAAAAACAAATTCAGCCACAAAAGGAAAATCACTAGCATACCTTCACTCTACACTTTCAAAGTTGTTTGCCTCAAGGTCTCAGTTTACTTACCAGTACAAAATGGAATGGTAGCTTCTACTTTGCAGAATTGCATGGAAGATCAGATCAGCTAATAGAGGTGAATTTCCCCCATGTTGATACTTGGAATTCCTTACTTTATTTTATTATTTTTTAAAATATTTTATTTATTTATTTGACAGACAGAGATCACAAGTAGGCAGAGAGGCAGGCAGACAGAGAGAGGAGGAAGCAGGCTCCCCGCTGAGCAGAGAGCTCAATGTGGGGCTAGATCCCAGGACCCTGGGACCATGACCCTAGCAAAGGCAGAGGCTTTAACCCACTAAGCCACCCAGGCACCCCTATTTTATTATTTTTAAAGACTTTATTTATTTATTTGACAGAAAAATGGTAAAGAGCACAAGTAGGCAGAGGGAGAGGGAGAAGTGGGCCTCCTGCTTGAAAGGCTTGCAGGGCTTAGCAGGGAACTGGATGTGGGGCTTGATCCCAGAACCCTGGGATCATGACCTTAGCCGAAGGCTGAGGCTTAACCAACTGAACCACCCAGGCACCCTGGAATTCCCTATTTTAAAGCAAAATGTGCTTCCCCCAATTTGTACCCATTTGCCCTATACACTTACCTCTGAAACTCCACAGAACTAGGGTCATCCCCATTTACCTCACAATCTCTGAAGACTACATATCAACACTCCCTCACTCCTGCAGATCTTCTCTAGGAGGAGAACTGGTCCCTCCATGACTTGCCTCACATCACTTTTTCAAGCCCTTCTCAGTATATGAAGCCCTAACTAATCTGCCTTTAGTATATTGCCAACTGTGTTAAAGACTATACCAACCACTGGGGCTTAAAATCCTAGAGCACTTCTGATTTCTCTTCCATCCTCATTTCCCACACTCCTTCATTCACCGAATAGTCACTATTGGCACCCCCTCTCTCCCATTTCTTCTTTGTTCTCATTATAATCTAGCACACCCTTCCTTTCACCTCCCCTGCCAGAATATTCCAAAATGGTCTGTTATGTGGTCAGCAGCATAATGTCCTTCCCATTTCTTCTAACCCATCTTGGATATTGCTGCCAGGTTCAAAATTATTTCCATTGTTTTACTCCTCTGGTCAAGAACAAACCTCAACTCCTGGTGCCTATCAGATGAAATGTAAGTTTCACAGTGGGCATCCAGAACCTTCAATGGTATTTTGTTCATGCTACATGTAACCCGCCAATCACTTCAACACACAAATCTCACTTGGAGCCAGGTTGGCTGCCCAATCGAGCCATAAAATGGCCCAAGCCAAACCTTTTAACTCCATGAATCCCTCCCAAAATATTCTAACACTGTTAACATGTGACACTAGGGTTTGAATCTTGGCTCAAACACCTACTAGCTCTATGACCTTGACTACCTGCTTGTCTCACAATACCTGTTCTAAGATCAAGTGGAGTCCAGTACACAAAATACTTAGACAAGCACTGAGTCCAGTATCAAATTCCCAGGCCCTCCCTCCTGCCATGCTCCCAACGACCTCCCCTAGATCTTTTATTTCTTCTATGATCTAACAATTCTATGTCGGTACTTTATGCTCAGAGTTTCATGGGTTTTCCCGATCTCCCAGCTAAACCATTTCTCTTGTATCCTCTGCTGTGCTCTGTGCATATCACAATTTAACTAGAAGACTAAACCCAGTCATTGTATTTGACTAGGACTGGAGAGCAGAAGCGTTTTTGTAAATACAGCTTATTCATTAAACAGTGTCTGGCCATCTGCTGGACATGAGGATATTATGTGCTGAGGACATGTAACTGAACAAGAAACAGAAACCCTAGCTTTTCTGAAGCCTACAGTATAGTTTATAGACAATACATCAGAGTATATTTTATAGTACACTTCAAAATGGTATGTATCATTTTTAAGATGGAGCAGAGGAAGAGAACAGAGTGGAGGGGTGGACAGTGGTCAGGGCAGATGCAGCTGCAAAGGCAGCGTTTGAGAGAGCAGGGCAGACAGCTGGGCTGAGTCTCTCACAGGAGCAGCACAGAGGGAGAAATCCAGAAGCAAAGCATGAACACATGCACTGTGAATGACATCAAGGAGTCTGTGTGAGGGAAAAGGAGAGTAAAGGATGATGACAGGGAAAAACAGAAAACCTGGTCCCATAAGGCTTTGTAGGTTATCCCGTAGACCTTGGCTTCTGTCTCCACTTGAGGGTTCTGAGCTGAGGAGTGACATGAAGGGACCTACACACTGAACAGTATCATGTAATTCCTACACCACAGGCAGGCTGAGAGCAGCCGAGAGCCGGGGCGGGGGGTGGGGGGCGGGCAGCAGTGGGTGCTGGTTTGCAGGCCCTGGCAATAATACCAGCAAGAAAAAAATAGTAATAATAATAATAATACCGGCAAGAGATGGTGGCTGAGACGAGGGGGTAGCTGTGGGCACTGAGTTCTGGACATGTTCTCAAGGCAGAACCAATAGGATTTCCCAACCAATCAGAAGTGGGATGTGAGAGAAAGAGGAGGTCTCCCAAAGGGCAGCATGAGCTCAGGATGGGGCTGCCATGAACAAAGGTGGTGGTCTAGGTGGTGCAGGTGTAGGAAGGAAACCAGGAACCCCGTTTGAGGCACATTCAGTTTAAAATGCCCACATGGGCAGACCTGTCATGCAAGGCACTGAGATACCCACGCCTGCAGTTTCTTCTGCCCACCAAGTCTTTTCCTGACTCACTCTTAGGAAAGCACTAGCAGGAAGATGAAAGAGGTTAAAAGGATTAAGAACGGAGGTCATGCCCCTGTCCTTGTGGAGTTGGCAGCTGGAGAAGGAAACATGGCAGCTATTCCCGAGCCTCTGGAACAGCCAAAGCCGGAACAGGAAACCCCATCCTACCCCAACACACTCGGAAAGTAGCCAAGCAACAAGGTGAGTTACATCCAAACCAAGGCAACAGGTGGACCGAAGACTGGGCCCAGACCCCAGGCAGGGTGACAGCAACCATCTCGGAATTCTTCCCTCCGGCAGTTCTGTTCCAGGTAGAATTTGGTTAACAAAGCTATTTATCTTGGAGATGTTTATCTTCCAAAGGAGCAGGAGTTTGGGTTTTCTAACAGTCCAGGGAGAGAGCCAGAGTCAGAACGGGGCAGCCAGCAGCCAGGGTTGGCCCCGCCCGCTGCCCCAGGCCTAGGTTTCTCCCTGAGTAAATGCTGCCACAGCAAAAAAAATATTTTCCGCTGCCTACACACAGAGCTTTGGGGAGGATTCATGAATTAGTGTGTATAAAACACTATGAGCTATTCAAATAAAGGGACAATGAAACTCCCCTTGTACACTTCTAAGGTCCAGACAGAATGATCTTTTCTTCCCCACAGACTCCGAGGAAAATGAGACAACCATGTGAAGTTACCCTGTACCTGACTGAAGAGACAAAATGAGGTCATGTGTGAAACCTCTTTGTGATGTACATTTCCAAGAGAAGGATTTCCAGAAGCAATCTCTCAAAAATAAAAATACAGGTTAAGGGACACCTTGGTGGCTCAGTGGTTTAAGCCTCTGCCTTCAGCTCAGGTCATGATCTCAGGGTCCTGGGATCAAGCCCCACACGGCGCTCTCTGCTCAGCAGGGAGCCTTCTTGCCCCCACCCCTCTCTTCCTGCCTCTCTGCCTACTTGGGATCTCTGTCAAATAAATAAATAAAATCTTTAAAAAAAATACAGGTTAGGGTACCTGGGTGGCTCAGTGGGTTAAGCCGCTGCCTTCGGCTCAGGTCATGATCTCAGGGTTCTGGGATCGAGTCCCGCATCCGGCTCTCTGCTCAGTGGGGAGCCTGCTTCCCTTCCTCTCTCTCTCTGCCTGCCTCTCTGTCTACTTGTGATCTCTCTCTCTCTGTCAAATAAACAAATAAATAAATGTTTAAAAAAAATACAGGTTAAAAATCACTTAAAAACCAACAGAAAGTTGTAGCTATAGTAAGGCTCCACTCAGGAGTTAAATGTGTTGACCTGGGAGCCACAGCGAAGCCAAACTCTGAGCTGTGGTACAAGCTAGAACCTTAATTCCACCCCAGGAGAAAATATTAACTGCCGCCCAAAGGCCGGGGAACCAAGCGCATGGTTAAGAGCCATCCCTGAAAAGAGCTTTGTGGAAGGCATTTTCCCCCTGTTTTCTAAAAGCTGTCCAACTCCACTCAAACGATCACAATTAACACTGACATGAATAGGCCACTGTAGGGATTCTGCTCATAATCCAGAGAGATGGCTCTCCCTGCCCACTGTGATTTTACATCAGTATTCAAGCAACCCTTCATGGTCTTGTTCCTGGCTCAGAAAAGTGCCAGAGACCAGAGGCATGCACACTCTGGAGGTGAGCTCTTTCCCTAACAAAGCAAGGATGTGCTCAGATTACTGCAAGTCTCACGGTTTAGCACACCTCAACTCTTCAGAAACAGAGACAGTGAAGCGAGGGGCAGCTAGGAACAGAGAAGCGAGGGGCAGCTAGAAAACGATCAAACACAGAAAGGGGGCCAACAGCCTACCTGCTGAAAATGAAACCCCAGTTAAAACTTATCTAAACCCAAGATTCTGCTGAGCTCATGCTGACAGTGTTTTCCAAGTGGGCTGGCAAGCTCACCAAGTTGGGGACACCTGAGGCAAGGGAAGTCTGACGAGGCACTCAAGGTCAATGAGTTCTAACCCCTCATCTACTGATGACTCATGGTAAATTCCAGATTTCCAGTCCTGTGTTTACTGCACACTGGCACTAATCTCCTAACTGGTCTCTCTCCCTTCAGCTCCAGCTCCCTCCAGTCCTCGTGGCCTAGGACCACGTGGCCTAGGACCAAAACATTCAACCTCAAGTACTGCTCTGGGTGTCCAGCCCCACTCCCTCAAACCGCTCAGGGGATCCCTAGAGAGGAAAGGGTGCCACTTTTGTAGCTGCCATTCAAGGCCACTGTGAGCTAGAACCCCTCCCAGTGCTCCATACAATACTTCCTTCCTTTCTTCTCTAGACATTTCTAGAGTTCTGCTGTCTAGCACCCTTCTCTTGTTAGCATGTGGCTCTCCCCTCTGAGGAGCCCCCATTGTGTACAATACAATTGTACAATTCTATCAATACAATTGATAGGAAGTAGGATCTCATTGTCCTTATAGAAGCCAATGGGAATTCATTCTCTCTCTTTTCCCAGGGCACATGAGTGGGCAGGAGTGGGCACATGGGTAGGGTACTTAAGCAGGGGTCTATTCTGCAATAAGGCATGACACGGGGGCAATTAGGATCATCTTTATGCACCACATCATTTATTGTTGGCACCCAAGAGCTCTGGCTGATGTGCTCCCCAGCTTACTTCCTACCTCTTCCCTTTACAGACCAGCCATTCTCCCCAGGACGGGAAGCCTTCCCCTCTCAACACCACGTGTATACTTGGAGCCCTGCAACCTCTTCCTAGAAAATACAGGACAGAAGTTCCCTGACAGGGCTAAGCACAAGGCGGGAACACCAAACTCGGTCCAGGAGCTGGGCATGCTGTGTCTTGAAGGATGAATACAAGTTAAGCAGACTGAAGGGAGAATAGACGGGGCTGGGGAGAAAGGGTATGTTCCAGCACAGGTGCCGAGGACATGGGAACACCGCAAACTATGGTTGAGGATTTCTTTTCTTTCTTTCTTTCTTTTTTTAAAGATTTTTATTTATTTATTTGACAGACAGAGATCACAAGTGGGCAGAGAGGCAGGCAGAGAGAGAGAGGAAGGGAAGCAGGCTCCCTGCCGATCAGAGAGCCCGATGCGGGGCTCGATGCGGGGCTCGATCCCAGGACCCTGGGACCATGACCTGAGCCAAAGGCAGAGGTTTAACCCACTGAGCCACCCAGGAGCCCCTGGCTGAGGATTTCAAGTCCTTCTACAGAGCTGTGCACAAGCTACCTAGGACCAGAGCCGAAGCTAGAGACATAAGCTGCACATTGCATATGCACCAACAATTTCAATCTCCATCCTGAAGGTTAAGGGGTGAATTCAAAACACAAGTGCAAAGCCCAAAAGAGATCATAGTTCTATTTTTTTTTCCTAGTTAGCTCTTTGAATTTCCTAAAGTTTACTCTTAATATATACACTTTCCTCCATAAAATACAATGTAATATTAAGCCAAGAGATGTTCTTTAGTTAGATTCATTCCAAAACAATTTCATTTTTTTTATATATAACACTCAGGGTGGGGTGTTGGGTGGGGGATAAACCCATCAAATTCCTGAGCAAAGCACTACAGAGAAGTAGGTGTGATTTGTGCAAGGTAGTGAAAAGAAACAAGTCAGGAAAGAGGCACACACCTCTGGATTAGAGCTCCCGTTCTGCCTCGCAGTACATGTGTGACTTTGGCAAGTTATTTAACCTTGTTGAGCCTCATTTGTTTATTTGTAAAATGTAGCTGGGATACCAACAGCTGCAAGAGTGTTAGGGTGAGGAAGTCAGCCTTACACAAAGCACTTGGTACACAGGAGTTCCACTCTGATGCTATCCTTTTCTTTCCAAGAAACTGTTCCCGCAACAATGCCCTAAATCACAACCTGTCCACCACACCCTGATCAGTCACTGGAAGCCAAAGAACCAAGAGTAAACAGATCTGGGTTCCTACATCTGTCATTTTTTTTAACTGTGTTAAATGAGAGTTCATTCAACCACTTGGGCACTCCATTTCCCTATGCATAAAATGGGGACTACAGGGACACCTGGCTGGCTTAGTTGGTAGAGGAGACAGGTGCCTCTTGACCTCATGGTTGTG
This sequence comes from Neogale vison, assembly GCF_020171115.1. Classification (NCBI taxonomy): domain Eukaryota; kingdom Metazoa; phylum Chordata; class Mammalia; order Carnivora; family Mustelidae; genus Neogale; species Neogale vison. The sequence continues at coordinate 216,947,718 of NC_058091.1, forward strand.
AGTTCAAGCCCAGTTCTGGGTGTAGAATATACTTTAAGAACAAAATGAATATAACTGTTGCCCATTCCAGGACATTCAAGGATTGAATGAGATTCGTGGAAAGTTCAGGATACCAGGTATGTAAAATATTGCAAAGTATTTGCATACTTACTAGTGACCTTCTCAAAGTTATTTCTGACACCACCTTTGAATTTCCAGTTCAACCACTTTCCTCATGTCACTCATGAACCGACAAAGACTCTTTATTGCCTATTATGCCTCTGTCTGACTCTGTTTGGCTTCCAACCCTCCTTAACATAGCCCCACCCTACCTAGCTAACTAATGCTATTTCCTTCTCCCCCAGATTGTCACAGTATCTTTCTCATGATCCACAGTGATACCCATTCCTGTGGTTTGGTTCATATGGGTTCTCCTGCCTCAAGCACGCACCCCTTCTGCCCTCTATCTACCTAAGCGGGTGATTTCCTGAAGCCCTTGGATGCCTGGACTGCTCCATTACACCTGATTACTCCACAAGTAAGAATTCGCTCCTGGCTCTGAACTCCTAACCAGAATCTCCAACCTATTATTTTTTACTAAATTCTGTAATTTCTCTCACAACTTGTGCTAGCTCTTCTTCTTTAGGGAAAAGATGTGTTTTATACTCACCCCCCCTTCCCTAAAAATTTGGAATAGTACATTGAACACAGAGGAAAACATGGACTGGATGTTCTCAAACCTCTTTGCTCATCATAACTTCTATCCTCAGCTTATCTCCAGAAGCCCTTAACAAGCATCTACTCTTTGGTCAAAAGAACCAAGGTGAGTAGAGCCAGTCCCTCCACCTTACAGGCTCTAACAACAAACAGGTTGATGCCAGACTTAAGTACCATGGAGCACGGGAAGCCAGGACAAGCCACAGTTGTAGCACTTGATTCTAACCCAGAATTCACACCATAGCTGGAACATAGAATCGCCTCTTCCCTTCTAAGAGGTGAACCATAACAAATAGACAAATGTGCATTTCACACATTATAACATGAGTAATATGTGGAAAATACCTAAAGGTCCCCCTTCAAGAAAAGAATAGTAACAGAGAATTTTACACAGCCACTGAAAATAATTTTGGAAGAATAATGAGCAACAGAAAAATTTCCAATGTAAAAAGCGAAAAACAAGGAAAGTTCTAAGGATACACTATGTGACTTCAATTAAGTTATCATGAAACAGTGGTGTCTGGGTGGCTCGGTTGGTTGAGCGTCTGCTTCGGCTCAGGTCATGATCCTGGGGTGTGGGATGGAGGCCCGAGTCAGGCTCCCTGCTCAGCAGGGCGTGTGCTTCTCCCTCTGCTGGCTACTCCCCCTACTTGTGCTCTCTCTTTGTCAATAATGTCAAATAAATAAACAAAATCTTCATAAATAAATAAATAATAATAAAGAGTTATCATGAAACAAGCTGTTACTGACTCCAAGTTTATTCCACACCACACCCTCATTGCTAACACTTTCACACAGTGACGGTGACAAGGCCAGCCTGGCTGAGACATGAAACATTCCCCCGTCATCTCTACCTGCTTCCCCACATGCTACAACTTTAATATGACACTGTGTTCTGTTTCAAGAGAAAACCGTGCCCTTCTACACAACTGCTTTCCCTCCATTCCTATCAAAGAGAAGAGTTGGAGTTGCCTGTTCACATGGGTTATGTATTTATTCTGCCCAGTAGCACAGGGAGTATCATGTTCTTTTCATGGGAGACAGAGACTGAGGTCCTTAAGGCACCGCCTAAAAAATAATAACCCAAAAGAGCCTTTTTACCTCACATAACTACTTGCGGGTATTGTCCTAGCATATTTACCCATGTTTCCACATGAAAATCAGGGGTCCTACTTAGTGTTCCAAGAACATACTTCCTCCGGCTCCAATCCTAACAGTAGGATTCTCTACCTCTCCTTCCTCCACTCCCAGTGAGGGAATCCTGGAGCAACCACATCCCAAACCGAGTGAGAAACAGGGCCCATGCAAGGGCCACAGCTGGGTGCGGGTAGATGGATTTGGAATTTGCAGAGTCCAGTCTCATTGTTCATCTCCCCATGTCCCAACTGCGCAGGGCCCCAGAGGGCACACCAATAGTCTCCTTCCCTCCCCACTACCTACTGTGTTAGCTCGTTCTTCACTTTACTCCCTGGGCAGCTGAAGAACCAATTTCTCTAGCAGTTTCTCCATTATCCTGCTACTATTCCTCAAGCAAGTACACTTTCCCTGCCCTTACTTCCCAGGGACAGTCTCCTACTGGTAACAAATAGAAAAACCTAAAATGGAAACAAACAGGGGTTGGTTACAAACTAATAAAAAGCAGCACTGAAACAATGTAGCTCAATAAAATCAACTTGGAATCATCAGAACAAATCAAGTATGCAATCTTCATTTATTTTACTAAAAGCACACACCCCAGAAAATAATGTCATGTCTCCGGGCTTCAAATACCTAATTAATAAGAATGAACTACCTTATGGCTCCATCATTTAACATTTTTTATTTTGACTCCAATTAGTTAACAGTTAGTTAACATACACTTTCCTATTAGTTTCAGACGTACACTTTAGTGATTCAGTGACTCAGCACTTCCACACATCACCCAGGGCTCATCCCAAAAAGTGCCCTCCTTCATCCCATCACCTATTCTACCCATCCCCCATCTTCACCCCTCTGGTAACCACTACTTCTCTACAGTTAAGAGTCTGTTTCTTGGTCTGCCTCTCTCTTTTTTTCCCCTCTGCTTGTTTCTTAAATTTCACATGTGAATAAAATCACATGACATGTGTCTTTCTCTGATTGACTTCACTTGACTTCTAGCTCCATCCATGTCCTTGCAAATGGAATATTTCATTCTTTTTTATGGCTGAGTGATATTTCATTATATATATATATATATATATATATATATATATACACACACACACACACATCTTATGTATATATATATATATAAAATGGCTGAGTAATATTTTGTTACATATAGTATATATACATATGTATACAGCTATATATATTTACATGCGTATATATGTATATGCATATGTATATGTGTACACATATGCATATGCACATATATGCATGTGTACATATATGCTTGTGTGCATATGTGTGTACATGTATGTACATGTATGTATGCGTGTGCGTATATATGTACATATATACATATGTGTGCATGTGTACATTTGTACATATATAAAATATATTTTTAATATATAAATATATATGTAACGTATAAATATAAAATACATAAATATATATTATACAAATAAAAATACATAAAATATATTTTATATATATAAAATATATAAATATATATATAAATATATATTTATATATAATTAAAAATATACATATATTTTTTATTTAAATTCAAAATAGTTAACATGTACTATTATTTTCAGGGGTAGAATCCAGTGATTTAATCAGTTGCACAGAACACCCAGTGCTCTATACATCGAGTGCCCTCCTTAATGTCCATCACCCAGTTACTCCATCCACCCACCCACCTTCTCTCCAGCAATCCTCAGTTTGTTTCCTAGAGTTAAGATTCTTTTGTTTTGCCTTCCTCTGTTTTCATCTTACTTTATTTTCCCTTTCCCTATGTTCATCTCTTTTGATTCTTAAATTCCAGTTATGAGTGAAATCATGTGGTATTTATATTTCTCTGATTTATGCCACTCAGCACAAAAACCTCCAGTTCTATCCACATCATTGCAAATGCAAGATTTCATTTCTTTTGATGGCTACATAGTATTCAGTTGCATATATATATATGCAATTGTATATATGTGATATATATATATATATATATATATATATATATACATACATATACATATCACATCTTCTTTATCCATTCATCTGTTGATGGACATCTGGTTCTTTCCATAGTTTGGCTATTGTGGATATTACTGCTATCAACATTGGGTTGCATGTACCTCTTCAGATCACTGTATCCTTGGATAAATACCTAACAGTGCAATAGTTGAGTCATAAAGTAGTTCTATTTTTAACTTCTTGAGGAACCTACATACTGTTTTCCAGGAATACCACATCTTCTTTATCTAGTCATCAATTGATAGACACTTATGGACACTTGATGGACAATCGATGGACACTTATCAATTGATGGCCATAATTAGGCTATTGTAGACAATGCTGCTCCAAACATTAGGATACATGTATCCCTTTTAATTAGTATTTTGGTATTCCTTGGGTAAATTCTCAGTAGTATGATTGTTGGACTGGAGTACAGATCTATTCTTAACTTTCTGAGGAAACTCCATACTGTTTTCCTGATGGGCTGTACCAGTTTGCATTCCCACCAACAGCACAAGAGGGTTCCTGTTTCTCCACATCCTTGCCAACTCTTGTTGTTTCTTGTACTGTTGATTTTAGCCATTCTGACAGGCATAAGGTGATATCTCATTATAGTTTTGATTTCCATTTCCCTGATAAATGGTGTTGACCATTTTCTCATGCTTCTGCTGGCCATCTGAATTCTTCTTCAGAGAAATGTCTGTTCATGTTTCCTGCCCATTTTTTTTCCAATATGAGATTACAAATCTCTTTTTTTTCCAATTTATTTATTTTCAGAAAAACATTATTCATTATTTTTTCACCACACCCAGTGCTCCATGCAAGCCGTGCCCTCTATAATACCCACCACCTGGTACCCCAACCTCCTACCCCCCGCCACTTCAAACCCCTCAGATTGTTTTTCAGAGTCCATAGTCTCTCATGGTTCACCTCCCCTTCCAATTTACCCAAATTCCCTACTCCTCTCTAATGCCCCTTGTCCTCCATGCTATTTGTTATGCTCCACAAATAAGTGAAACCATATGATAATTGACTCTCTCTGCTTGACTTATTTCACTCAGCATAATCTCTTCCAGTCCCATCCATGTTGCTACAAAAGTTGGGTATTCATCCTTTCTGATGGAGGCATAATACTCCATAGTGTATATGGACCACATCTTCCTTATCCATTCATCCGTTGAAGGGCATCTTGGTTCTTTCCATAGTTTGGCGACTGTGGCCATTGCTGCTATAAACATTGGGGTACAGATGGCCCTTCTTTTCACTACTTCTGTGTCTTTGGGGTAAATACCCAGGAGTGCAATTGCAGGGTCATAGGGAAGCTCTATTTTTAATTTCTTGAGCAATCTCCACACTGTTCTCCAAAGAGGCTGCACCAACTTGCATTCCCACCAACAGTGGAAGAGGGTTCCCCTTTCTCCACATCCTCTCCAACACATGTTGTTTCCTGTTTTGTTAATTTTGGCCATTCTAACTGGTGTAAGGTGATATCTCAATGTGGTTTTAATTTGAATCTCCCTGAGGGCTAATGATGATGAGCATTTTTTCATGTGTCTGATAGCCATTTGTATGTCTTGATTGGAGAAGTGTCTGTTCATATCTTCTGCCCATTTTTTGATGTGTTTGCCTGTTTTGTGTGGGTTGAGTTTGAGGAGTTCATTATAGATCCTGGATATCAACCTTTTGTCTGTACTGTCATTTGCAAATATCTTCTCCCATTCCGTGGGTTGCCTCTTTGTTTTTTTGACTGTTTCCTTTGCTGTGCAGAAGCTTTTGATTTTGATGAAGTCCCAGAAGTTTATTTTCGCTTTTGTTTCCTTTGCCTTTGGAGACGTATCTTGAAAGAAGTTGCTGTGGCTGATATCAAAGAGATTACTGCCTATGTTCTCCTCTAAGATTCTGATGGATTCCTGTCTCACGTTGAGGTCTTTTATCCATTTTGAGTTGATCTTTGTGTACGGTGTAAGAGAATGGTCGAGTTTCATTCTTCTACATATAGCTGTCCAGTTTTCCCAGCACCATTTATTGAAGAGACTGTCTTTTTTCCACTGTATATTTTTTCCTGATTTGTCAAAGATTAATTGACCATAGAGTTGAGGGTCCGTATCTGGGCTCTCTACTCTGTTCCACTTGTCTATGTGTCTGTTTTTATGCCAGTACCATGCTGTCTTGGTGGTCACAGCTTTGTAATAAAGCTTGAAATCAGGTAAGGTGATGCCGCCAGCTTTATTTTTGTTTTTCAACATTTCCTTAGCGATTCGGGGTCTCTTCTGATTCCATACAAATTTTAGGATTATTTGCTCCAGCTCTTTGGAGAATGCCGGTGGAATTTTGATCGGAATGGCATTAAAAGTATAGATTGCTCTAGGCAGTATAGACATTTTAACAATGTTTATTCTTCCGATCCAAGAGCATGGAATGCTCTTCCATCTATTTGTGTCTTCTTCAATTTCTTTCATGAGTGTTCTGTAGTTCCTTGAGTACAGATCCTTTACCTCTCTGGTTTCCTGCCCATTTTTTAATTGGATCATTTGTTTTTTGGGTGTTGAGCTTTAGAAGTTCTTTATATGTTTTAGATATGTTCCCTTTACCAGATATATCATTTGAAAATATCTTCCCTGATTCCTTAGGTTGCCTATTAATTGATTGTTTATGTCACCATACAGAAGGCTTTATTTTTACATGGTCCCCATAGTTTATTTTTTCTATTGTTTCCCTTGTCTAAGGAGACATATTCAGAAAGAAGTCAGTATGGCTGATGTCAAAGAGGTTACTGCCTATGATCTCTTCTAGGATTTTTATGGTTTCTGGTTATACATTTAGGTATTTAACCTATTTTTTAAAATTTTATATACATTATAAAAAAGTGATCCAGTTTCATTCTTTTGTATATAGCTTTCCAGTTTTCCCAATATCATTTATTGAAGATACAGTCTTTTTTCCATTAGATATTCTTCACTGCTTTGTTGAAGATTAATTGACCTTACAGATGTAGATCCATTTCTGGGTTTTCTAGTCTGTTCTATTGACCTGTGAGTCTATTTCTGGACTAGTACCATATCATTTTGGTTATTAGGGCTTTGTATGTAACTTGAAATCCAGAATTGTGATGCCTCCAGCTCTCTTTTTCAGTGTTGCTTTGGCTATTTGGAGGGTCTTATGTGGTTCCATACTAATTTTAGAATTATTTGTTCTAGCTCTGTGAAAAATGCTGTTGGTATTTTAATAGGGATTGCATTCTATCTGTAGATTGCTTCGGGTAGTATAAACATTTTAATATTTGTTCTTCAAATCCATAAGCATGGAATGTCTGCATTTCTTTGTGTCCTCTTCAATTTTTTTCATCAGCATTTATAGTTTTCAGAGTACAGATCTTTCACATCTTTACTTAGGTACATTCCTAAGTATCTTATGGTTTGGGATGCAATTGTAAATGGGATTGATTACTTGATTTCTCCTTCTGATGATTCATTATTGGATTTCTGTATATTAATTTTGTATCCTGTGACTTTACTAGATTCATTTATTAGTTCTAGTAGTATTTTGGTGGGGTCTTTCACATTTCCTACATGAAGTATCATATCTAATCAGTTTTACTTCTTCCTTGCTGATATGAATGCCATTTATTTCTTTTTCCTATCTGACTGCTATGGTAAGGGTTTCCAGTATTTGTGAATGAGTGATGAGAGTGTGCATTCCAGTCTTGTTCCTAACCATAGAGGAAAAGCTCTGATTTTCCCCATATATGATGTTATTAACTATGGGATTTTCATATAAGGCCTTTGTTATGTTGAGGTATGTTCCCTCTAAACCTACTTTGTTGAGGGTTTTATCTTTACTTTGATGAAGGTTTCTTCTGCATCTATTGAAATGATCACATGGGTTTTACCCTTACGCTTGTTAATGTGATGTATCATGTTGATTCATTTGTGGATACTGAACCACCCTTGCAACTCAGAAACAAATCCCACTTGACTGTGGTTCATGATTTTTTTTTTTTTAATGTATGGTACAACTCCATCTTAAAGAGTGTCACAATGAAAGTTCTCCCAGTACACAGAATCTGAGTCTGATTATTTCTGACCCTTCCTTGCTCTATCAGTAGTAAGTCATCCTTGTTGTGTAATGCCTCATCCAAATTTTCTTCAATTATCTTTCTTCTAGATCAGATATTCCCGGGTCCCTCCCACACCCTATCCTTCTGCCCAACCTCACCATGACGAAAAATACATATGGATCAAATAGGGTGGAAAAGTCAAAGAAGTTATAGTTAGAAGGCAGGACCATATAATGGTTAAAAACCTAAAATTTAGATTCAGGTATGGGTATAAATTTAGTTTAGCAACTTGGCTTGTGACTCCAGCCAAGGCACTTAACCTAAGCCTCTGCTTCCCCTAAAAAATGGGCATCAAAATAATGCCTATGTCATAAGATCATTCTAAGAAACATACATGAAGCCCTCCAAATGTGCCTGGCATGCACAAGCACTCTAACACCATGATCATGGTGATGGTGGCTACTATTATACTATAAATATTATAAATATTACCATGTAATATACCACAGTCCAATGGAAAAGAGATACTCCTGCAAAAGATGACTAACCTAGGAAATTCATCTCAAGAGCCATTCCCAGGATGGGGAGAAAAAGCTTCTGTCTCAAGAGGTGGAATGAGGTGTGGAGTGATGACAGAGTGAGCAAGGCACAAAGACAGAAAGGTACTGCTGAAAAGTGAGAGGAGATGCAGCCCTGTTCATTTACTCTGCCTACCACTGCTCCCCATCCCCCAGGGAGAAGGGCCAAAAATCTCAAGGGCCAGTCCAAAAAAGGCATTTCTGCAGTAACCTGCCAATGAGGAATGCAAGACAGGCTTGCACCAGATAGGAACAGCCTGTAATATCTACAATTTAACTTGTTTAGGGAACATTCAGTTCTGTATTTCATTTAATGAGGAGCTACCTTCAGGTTCTACTTAATTCTAACAATCATTGATAAATTACGCTGAATTGCTGACTTCTGGGAATACTGTGCTTCACATGTACCGGCAACAGATTTGTAATATTGCCTGGAAATGACCTATCTCCCTAAGGACTGAATGGGAATTCTCAACGCAAGAGGTTCCATGCGAGAAACTCCATCCTGTTCTTTCACCCATACAGAGGCATCCTCAACGGAAGATTCACGATTTCAGAGAAAATATCAGTTTTCTGCACGATGCACCTAATGTTCTAAGATGTTATTTGTGGAACCAAAGAACCTGCCATTATATCAGAATGTGAATATCTGTCCAAAGCACCTCTGACTTTGAGTTCACAGGAAATGTATCAAATAAAATCAAAGTATATTCATCTCCCTGAGGAAAATCTCACTTTTGATGCATACGGAAGTATGACCCTGTCAATGAATCCATTTATAAGCATCTGCCCAAGAATAACAAAAACAGTTGAGCAATTAAATGAAATCCCCACTCAGTGACTTTATTCACTTAACATTTATTGGATAATCAAAATGTGCCTGGGTGCCTGGGTGGCTCAGTCAGTTAAGCACCTGACCTAAGCTCAGGTCATGATCTCAGGGTCCTGGGATCAAGCCTGGTGTCAGGCTCCCCGCTGAGCAGGGAGTCTGCTTCTCCCTCTCCCTCTCCCTACCCGTCCCTCTCCTTCTTCTTCTCTCCCTGATTATCCTGTCTCTGTCTCTCTCTCGTTCTCAAATGAATAAAATCTTAAAAAAAGAAAAGGTGCCAAATACTATACCAGAATGTAGAGAAAAGACATCATCACCTCTTAAAAAACACTCAATGGGAATGAGACAATAAAACGTGTAAGTATATACACAATGTGTCTTGCCTTGTAGTAATATCAAATCAAGATGGCAAGCAGACACTGGTTAATAAGAAAACGGGCCCAACTACCAGGTAAGCCCGGATAAGCCCAGATACCATTCTCCCCTTAATTTTCCTGGTAGGAGCCTTCAACCTTAGCTGCACACATGGCCAGTGAAAGGCCATATACTTCACAATTCTGTACCCACTCTCACATGGAGCTAGTGAACATCTGAAACATGGCCACTCCTGCACACTGAAATGTTGTTTTAGATACAGTGGGTTAAATATGTTGGGTTAATTTCATCTGTTTCTTTTCCCTTTTTAATAAGGTCCTTAGGGAACTTTCTATTACATATGTGGCTCACAGTTTAGAAGAAACCACTAAGCTAAGAACTATCACCCAGCCTTCCCTGAGCTAGGGTGTGGGCCTTCCGGTGCAGTTTAGGCTACAGAGATGGGAGCAGGAGGTAGGCCTACAGTGTCATTCAGGCTCCTCAAAGGAGGAAGTGTGGCCTCTCTAACTTCTTTCCCTGTTTCTGGTATTTAAGCCTCTGTTTAAGTCTCTTTAAAGTTACCTTAACTATATTCTAAGCTAAAACAGGAAGGTCTAAGAGGCTTCCTAAAGGGACTGATACATGTAAAGACACCTTCCAGAACAGGAGTACACCAAGGAAAGGACAATAAGAATACTGGTCAGGAGGACCAAGAGCAAGAAAGGGGAGCAGGGCTGAAAAGACAAGAGTCAAGGCAGAGGTGCAAGAGTCAACAGGCGATGCCTGTGAGCTCTCAAAGCAAAGCACCAACTTGGAGAGAGGGAGCACTGCATGAAGGAGAGAGGCAGCCCTGAAGGGCAAGGCAGGAAAGACTGGGCAAGTACTGGAAAGCCCTGAATGGTGGAGGGTAAACCCAAACTTTTTTCACGTAGGAATGGGGAGCTACTGAAGATCCTACCCAAGGAGGGAACGACTCAACTCTGCTTTCAGATGAATCATTCTGGTGCCAGTGCAGAAAGCACATTTTTGGGAGAGCACATCTAAAGCAGGTAATAGAGTAGCAAATCAGGTTTAAAAAAAAATAGTAATAATAATAATATCTAAACTGCAGCCATAGCAGTGAGGAGAGGATGTGACAGTATTAAGGCTATTTAAAAAGTCAAGTCACCCTAAGGAATAAAAAAGGGTAGGGGCGCCTGGGTGGCTCAGTGGGTTAAAGCCTCTGCCTTCGGCTCGGGTGGTGATCCCAGGGTCCTGGGATTGAGCCCTGCATCGGGCTCTCTGCTCAGTGGGGAGTCTGCTTCTCCCTCTCTCTCTGCCTGCATCTCTGCCTACTTGTGGTCTCTCTCTCTCTCTGTCAAATAAATACATAAAATCTTTTTAAAAAATTTTAAAAAGGGTAAACACTGAAAGCAGAATCCCCAGCTTCTGGGTTAGAGGAAGGGACCATGCAGGGGGCAATAGCAAAGGGACAGGCTCAGTCTCAGACACAGCAAATTTGAGAGGTCGGTGTTTATGCCAATTCACATCTTTAACAGATGCCCCCTGCCTAGTTCTCAACGATGGTACCAGAATTAAGGATGTAGATGATGTAGATACCCAGGGTGCACAGGGAATGATAAGTGCCAGCAGGAAGTGGGGGGGGGGGGAGCTGTCAATCCTAAATCACAGGAACGGAAGACACTGCTTAAATTCTCCAAGCTCTTTTCAGAAAAAAAGGAAGGAAACCAAAGTATACAAGGTATTTATGGGCAAATGGAAAATAAAGAAGAATCGAAGGTTTTATAAGAACTGAAAGTATATGGTTTTTTTTAAGATTTTATTTATTTATTGGTCAGAGACAGAGAGAAAGAGAGAGCGAGAGCGAGCGAGCACAGGCAGACAGAGAGGCAGGCAGAGGCAGAGGGAGAAGCAGGCTCCCCGCCGAGCAAGGAGCGCGATGTGGGACTCAATGCCAGGACCCCGGGATCATGACCTGAGCCGAAGGCAGCTGCTCAACCAACTGAGCCACTCAGGCATCCCTGAAAGTATATGTTTTATTCAAAATGCCTTTTAACTGCTGTATTATCTCTTAGTCATAACATATCTCAAATGACTTGGAATATATTCTTTGTAATCCATTATTACATTTTCTGAGGATCACATGAATGTATTGCAATTCTAAAATTTTTTTGACTTAATTAATTTTTTGTTCAAAATTAAGTCAAAATGAAATTGGAATTCTTAATAATTCCCTTCTCTACTGTAAACCACGGGAGTGTTTTCTGCCAAACTTGCATATTCTTTTTCTCTACTTTCTTTATTTTTTTTATTTTTTTATTTTTTTAGCAAACAACCCAAGAAGAAATTCTGTCACTTCCTAGTTTTGACAAATGCTGGTTATTGGGAGTTCCAGCAACCCAGTTAATTAAGGAAACATGACCTGGATCAAGTCTCAGTTTCAAAATGCAAAAATATGACTCCCTTTCTACCTCCTAGAATTGAGGATTAACTGAGATGTTTAAAAGAGCCCTCTATCAACTGTGAAAGCATATATAAATTCTATTTTCTTATGCAGAGTGAACTGCAAGATTATTAAAATCTCTTTCTTGGATAGAGCAGCAAGCTAATGGACAGAGAGAAACTATCAGGAATTAATCATGATTTTCATCAAAAGCTTTCCAGGAGGGGCGCCTGGGTGGCTCAGTAGGTTAAAGCCTCTGCCTTCAGCTCAGGTCATGATCTCAGGGTCCTGCTTCCCTCTCTCTCTCTCTCTGTCTCTGCCTGCCTCTCTGTCTACTTGGGATCTCTGTCTGTCAAATAAATAAATAAAATCTTAAAAAAAAAAAAAAAAAGCTTTCCAGGAAAAAAGATCTACGCCATTTGAGTTGGATACAGATTCCCAAGTCCCACCTGCCAGAGATTCTAACTCAAGTGGTCTAAGTACACAGGAAGCTAGTTCAAAAACTCCCTGGATGGTTCTACGACCAGACAGATCTGTGATTCTACGTGAACAACAAAGCAGTGCCCCAGATCATGAAGCCTTTCACAGACACAAACACTGTCATTTGGATGGCTAGAATCTGTGGTTGTCAGTTCATCCCTTCATGCAATATTAAAAACTCCCAGTTTGCAGTGGACACTGAGCTGGGTGCCGGCAGCCCACGGTCTAGTAGGAGACACAAAAGACCACACATGCCAGGGATGACAACATCGAGCACTCTGGTGGGCGAGATGCAGCTACCTCTTGAGCAGAAGGGAGGGGGGCAGTGGACCCAGACATTAGGACTCATTAAGAACAGAAGTTATGGGGCACCTGGCTGGCTGAGTTGGTAGAGCATGCAACTCTTGATCTTGGGGTTGTAAGGCTAAGCCACATGTTGGGCATAGAGATTACTTAAAAATAAATTATTTATATGGACATTGGGGAGGGTATGTGCTATGATGAATGCTGTGAATCGTGTAAGACTGAGGATTCACAGAACCATACCCCTGAAGCAAATAATACATTATATGTTAATCAAAGAATAGTAATAATAATAGTAATAAATTTTTTTTCAAGATTTTATTTATTTGACAGAAACCACAAGCAGGCAGAGAAGCAGGCAGAGAGAGAGAGGAGGAAGCAGGCTCCCTGCTGAGCAGAGAGCCCGATGCGGGACTCGATCCCAGGACCCTGAGATCATGACCCATGCCGAAGGCAGAGGCTTTAACCCACTGAGCGACCCAGGCGCTCCAATAAATTATTTTTTTTTTTTAAGAACAGAAGATAGCCAGGTTTTTGCAGAGAATAGTGGGAGTGAAGTGGAAAGGGGTGGTCTGCAGAGGGAAGAGGAGACACAAAGGCAGAGAAGCAAGCATCAAGGTTTGTACATGGAGCTCTCGGGGAGCTGTCTGACAGAACGGGAGGCCAAAGAGGATAACAAGAGCCAGCCCATGCAGCATCATGTAGACGGACAATCAGGAGGAGCAAGTGGCAGCTTCTAAGCAGAGAACAGACATGCTCAGGTTGGTATTTCAGTAAATGTGCCCTAAGAGCAGAGTGGCAGGATGGCGGCAGCGGCAGGAGAGGAGAAGATGAAGACAGGGGAAGCTGTTACAGGAATCCAGGGAAATGGTGAAGCCTGACCATCACAAGGAGCACGCCAAGAAGCTAGAGGAAGAATTCCATGTCAGCCAACCCAGAGTCCACTAGGTTCCATGCTCATCTACAACCTAGATTCTCACTACCTTTGCAGTAATGCCTGATGGGAAGACACAAGAGCAGCACTTAGAGTGACCCCAGGCAGTGAGGACCTAACTCCTCTTCCACAGGACAGTTATTTTTAGTAATAATAATCTTTTTGAAAATGCATAAAATGGGGCGCCTGGGTGGCTCAGTGGGTTAAGCCGTTGCCTTCGGCTCAGGTCATGATCTCAGGGTCCTGGGATCGAGGCCCGCATCGGGCTCTCTGCTCAGCAGGGAGCCTGCTTCCTCCTCTCTCTCTGCCTGCTTGTGATCTCTCTCTGTCAAATAAATAAATAAAATCTTTAAAAAAAAAAAGAAAATGCATAATATGGGGCACCTGGGTGGTTCAGTGGATTAAGCCTCTGCCTTTGGCTCAGGTCATGATCTCAGAGTCCTGGGATTGAGCCCCATATTGGGTTCTCTGCTCAGCAGGGAGCCTGCTTCCCCCTCTCTCTGCCTGCCTCTCTGCCTACTTATGATCTCTCTCTGTCAAATAAATAAAAAATAAAAAATCTTTAAAAAAAAAAAAGAAGAAAAGAAAATCCATAATAACAAGAAACACCAGGAAAATCTTCCTTTATTGAACTACGAATATATAACCATGCCAGTAAAAATAAAGCAAATGTCAACAAAACTTTTAAGTGCCTTCCAAGGATCCAAAGACGTCAACTACTAAACTGTGCTAATTCTAACTTTTTTCCTACATTCATTTTTCAGCTTCCCAAAACAATCTAAAAAATGGAATTTCAATTTGAAAATTATTCAAGTTCAAGAGTGCAAGTATAACATGTTCACTTATGAAACAGGATTAAATTCCTTCAGTGCTTTACATTTTATCTATTCAGATTTTTTTAATGTCAGTATAATTAATGCAGTGTTATATTAGTTTCAGGCATACAAAATAGTGATTTGACAATTCTATACATTATGCAGAGCTCAGCACAATAAGTTTACTCTTTAATCCCCTTTGCCTATTTCACCCATCCCCCACACACTGCTCCCCTCTGGTAACCATCACTTTGTTCTCTATATTTAGGAGTTTCCTGTCTGGATTTTTTTTCTTTGTTCATTTGTTTTGTTTCTTAAACTCCACATATGCATGCAATCACATGGTATTTGCTGGTCTCCTACTAACTCATTTTACTTAGCATTATACCCTCTGGGTTATCCATGATGTTATAAATGGCAAGATTTCATTCTTTTTTATGACTAAGATTCCTCTGTCTGTGTCTGTGTGTGTGTGTGCGCACGCACACGCGCACGCACATGTGTAAGCACCACATCTTTTCTTTTTTTTTAAGATTTTATTTATTTACTTGACTGACAGAGATCCCAAGTAGGCAGAGAGGCTTTGGGGGTGGGGGGGAGCAGGCTCCCTGCTGAGCAGAGAGCCGGACTCGGGGCTCGATCCCAGGACCCTGAGATCATGACCCGAAGACAGAGGCTTAACCCACTGGGCCACCCAGGTGCCCCGCACCACATCTTTTTTATCCAACCTTTTACTGAATGACACTTAGGCTGCTCCCATAATATGGTTATTATAAGCAATGCTGCAATAAAAATTGGGGATTGTGTATATTTTCAAATGAGTGTTTTCATACTCTAGGTAAATACCTAGTAGTGGAATTAGTGGACAATAGGGTCATTCTATTTCTCATTTTTTTTGAGAAATCTCCTTACTATTTTCCACAATGGCTCCACCAGTTTGCATTCCCACCAACAAGGCACGAAGAAGTTCCCTTCTCTCCAGTCACTGCTTTACATTTTAAGCAAACTCCACTTGGTCACGTAATAGGACAGAATTCAAGTATCTCAAGTTTTGTTTCTTGGTCTATACCATCACTGTGCTATCATCGCTTATTTCAAACCCACTGTTTATGTACACTATTAAACAGTACTACAGATATCAGACACACAAACTAAACCTGAAGTGAGTTTGAATGACACCATATCTTTTCTAACCTACTCTCGAGACTTGTACAGCTTGTGTTAGGGACCAGCTGAATAAATGGGAGTTGTCCTAATAAACTGAAATTGTATTCAGTATGAAAATTAAAGAGCACATCATTAAAATGTGCTAATTTGAAGTTTATATAGATATGGAAATGCAACAATAACTGTAGCAATTATTTAGAACTTAGGCCAACAGAAGAATTTTGGTGGCAAGTAAAATTAACAGCTACTGTTCAGAACCGATAGTGAAAGCAAAATCCAGACTGACTCAAGCCATTTCTAAAAGTGTTTCCTTTCAGAAAATATGCCCTTATCTGCACTCTGGCACACTGGAGAAAGGGGGTGACCAGAGCCCACCCTTGGGAAGCCAATGGAAACTGAAGAGGCCCAAGGGGATAGAATCAAGGTCAGTGAAGACCAAGTGCAAACTGATCCAGAATGCAAAGTAGAGAAATCCAGGGGAGTGCCTAGATGAGCAGTCACCAAGTTCAAAAATTCTTCAAAATGTAATCAGCCTCCTGGAATGCCTAAAAAAATGCTGAGAACAGTACAGGTACCGACGTCAGAATTCTGTGTCTGGTCTGCAGAATTTCCTCTAAAAAATAAGAGGTCATAACTGACCAACCAGTGACTTATTAGCCTCTTCATCCTGGAAATATTTAAGATGTCAAGCTATATAAATCAAATCAAACACAGCCAAGTGTCTTAACGTAGGTTGTAGTAAGTGTAAAAGATGAGGCATTTCATGTCACTATCAAGACAAATGTGAAGATACAGAGGCAGGGAGAACTTTCGATCAGTTGATTAGAGCATAATCTATTACATGTGAACAAGATGAATTTCCCCTCCTCACCTATTAGACATACCACTGCAAAGTTAGGAGAAACAGACCAGAGATCAATAAGCTGCTGGACCTAGAAAGCACTACTTAAGTTTTCCTTAGTTTTCCATCTGTAAAACCAATGGTGAGATTGTTCAAAGAATTAAAACATTCACAAAGTTGTAAGCACAATGCCAAACAAAGTGAAAGCAATAATAGTTACCATCTTCATTGTTAATAGCAACTCCAGAATTCCAAACTGAATTACACACCTGACACTCCCTGTAACAGGGCTACAGGAACTGCTCAGATGGTTGGATAAACCACGTAAGCCTCATTTTTCCAATTGCACAACACATTTACACAAGGGCTCTATTTCCTATGGCCTATGGCAATCACAGGCTGTTTAGAAGTTCCTGTCTTCTGTGGTAGAAACACTATATGCACCACAACTAAGATCTAGGAGTGAGATTTTTTTAAAATATGTTTTTAAAAATATGTGCCTGGGTGGTTCAGTCGGTTAAGCATCTGCCTTCAACTCAGGTCATGATCCTGGGGTGCTGGGATAGAGTCCAGAATCGGGGGCACCTGCTCAGCAGGGAGTCTGCTTCTCCTTCTACCCCTCCCCTTGCTCATGATCTCTCTTGTTCTCTCTCTCAAATAAATAAAAAATCTTTCAAAACTAAATAAATAAAATTCAAAAGTATGTTCAAGACCCAAATTCTTCCCAGGGAGGCACTATGGGGCTCCCTACTCAGTGTGGAGCCTGTTTCTCCTTCTCTCTCTCCCCCTGCTCATGTTCTCGCTCTTAAATAAAGAAACTTTTTTAAAAAAGAACCTTTATTTAATAAAAGTGGCAGTTATTTACAAACCACTTAAATGTATATAATCCTACCAACAAATGAGAGAATTACTAACAAAATCTCTGTTGCTGGTAATTTGTTTTCCCTGAAGAGAAGGGCAATGTTCTATAACAAAATGCTTCACTAATGTTCTTCTTCAAAACACTTTATACTCTAGCTGAACAATGGAAAGAAAAAGGAAAAAAAAGTGGGTTTTGAAGTGGTTTGTTTGTTTTTTATTTTCTTTTCAACCTCAAGTACAGAACAAGGGATTCCTACTAGAACATGGCCACTCATTAGCCCCTTGCAGAATCGGCCTCTTTGAAACTTTGCTCCCTAATTTGATTTGGCTCCACATTTTTCTTTCATGTTATTAAATACACAAGTATTAAATTATCATAAAGACAGAGGAACTGGCATGATACCAAATAATCAGTCACTGCTTTTCCACGTTTATTTATAGCATGTAGACCAATGGTAAATCTAGACCCTAAATAGCTCTATTTGCAAAATTATCATCATTTAGGGTTTAGAAATTTTAAATGACTCAAAAATATAAAACCAAAGTATTTCCATTTATAACTTCATTTGGCAAACTATCCAGTTTTATCCAGAGTGCTGCTGGCATTGTCCCCATTTCGTAGATGAGGAAACCAAAAGTACAAAAACACCTGTCCAGGGGCGCCTGGGTGGCTCAGTGGGTTAAGCCACTGCCTTCGGCTCAGGTCATGATCTCAGGGTCCTGGGATCGAGTCCCGCGTCGGGCTCGCTGCTCAGCAGGGAGCCTGCTTCCATCTCTCTCTCTCTCTCTCTCTCTCTCTCTCTGCCTGCCTCTCCATCTACTTGTGATCTCTCTCTATCAAATAAATAAATAAAATCTTTAAAAAAAAAATCTAGATACATAAATACCTCCCCCTATTTTTTCCTTTATTTTACTTGAAGGGAGCTCATGCTCATTATAAAAGAATATCATGCTTAATTACATATGTATACAAAACAGAAAATGTAAAAGGCATCCAAATTGGTGAGAAACAAGTAAAACTATGATCATTTGTAGAGAACATGAAAATATGTATAGAAACCCTAAAGATTCGGGGTGCCTGGGTGGCTCAGTGGGTTAAGCCGCTGCCTTCGGCTCAGGTCATGATCTCAGGGTCCTAGGATCGAGTCCCGCATCGGGCTCTCTGCTCAGCAGCGAGCCTGCTTCCTCCTCTCTCTCTCTGCCTGCCTCTCTGCCTACTTGTGATCTCTCTCTGTCAAATAAATAAATAAAATCTTTAAAAAAAAAAAAAAGAAAAGAAAAAGAAACCCTAAAGATTCCACAAAAAAACTATGAGAACTGATAAATGAATTCAGCAGAATCATAGAACACTAAACCAACACAGAGAAATCCATTGCATTTCTATACACTAAAAATGAAGCAACAGAAATAAATTTAGAAAGCAATCCCAGGGGGTGCCCAGGTGGCTCAATGGGTTAAGCCTCTGCCTTTAGCTCAGGTCATGATCTCAGGGTCCTGGGATTGAGCCCCGCATCAGGCTCTCTGCTCAGTGGGGAGTCTGTTTCTCCCTCTCTCTCCACCTGCCTGTGATCTCTGTCTGTCAAATAAGCAAATAAAATCTTTAAAAAAGAAATGGAAAGAAAGAAAGCAATCCCATTTACAACTGCACCAAAAATAACAGAAAACCTGGGATCCAAGACCTGTACTCTGGAAACTATAAAACACAGATCAAAGAAATTGAAGATGACAAAATGAAAATATTCCATGCTCATAGATTGGAAGAATATTGTTAAAATGTCCATCTTACCCCCACCAAAATGTCCATACTACCAAGCAATTTACAGATTTAAAGCAACATCTACCAAAATACCAACAGCTTTTCTCACAGTACTAGAACCAACAATCCTAAAATTTATAGAGAACCATAAGACTCCAAATAGCCAAAGCAATCTTAAAAAAGAAAAACAAAGCCGGAGGTGTCACAATTCTGGACTTCAAGTTATAGTACAAAGCTGCAGTAATCAAAACAGTATGGAACTTGCACAAAAATAAGACACATAGTTCGATGGAACAGATTGGAAAGCCCAGAAATGGACCCTCAACTCTATGATCAACTAATATTCAACAAAGCAGGAAAGAATATCCAATGGAAACAAGACACTCTCTTCAACAAATAGTGCTGGAAAAACAAGACAGCTGCATACAAAAGAATTAAATTGGACTACTATCTCACACCATACAAAAAAATAAACCCAAAATGGATAACAGACCTGAAACTATAAATATCCTAGAAGAGAGCACAGGGAAGTTATTTCTCTGACAATGGCCATAGCAACATTTTTCTAGATTTCTCTCCTGAGGCAAGAGAAATAAAATAAGAAATCCACTATTAGGACTACAACAAAATAAGAAGCTACTGAACAGTAAAAGAAACAATAAAACTGAAAGATAACCTGTGGAATGGGAGAAGGTATTTGCAAATGACATATCAGATAAAGGGTTAGTATCTAAAATCTATAAAGAACGTATCAAACTCAACACCCAAAAAAGAAGTAATTCAAAAACAGAGAAGACAGGGGCGCCTGGGTGGCTCAGTGGGTTAAGCCGCTGCCTTCGGCTCAGGTCATGATCTCAGGGTCTTGGGATCGAGTCCCACATCGGGCTCTCTGCTCAGCAGGGAGCCTGCTTCCCTCTCTCTCTCTCTGCCTGCCGCTCTGCCTACTTGTGATTTCTCTCTGTCAAATAAAAAAATTAAATCTTAAAAAAATAAAAAATAAAAAAAAAAAAACATAGAGAAGACATGAACAGACATTTTTCCAAAGAAGACATCCAGATGGCCAACAGACACATGAAAAGCTGCTCAACATCACTCATTGTCAGGGAAATGCAAATCAAAAATACATTGAGATATCACCCCACACCTGTTAGGATGGCTAAAACCAACCAAACAAGAAACAAGAGTTGGTGAGAATATGGAGAAAGGAGAACTGTCTGGCACTACTAGTAGGGATGCAAACTGGCACAGCCACTGTGGAAAACAGTATGGATGTTCCTCAAAAATGTAAAAAAAGGGGCGCCTGGGTGGCTCAGTGGGTTAAAGCCTCTGCCTTTGGCTCAGGTCATGATCCCAGGGTCCTGGGATCGAGCCCCGCTTCGGGCTCTCTGCTCAGCAGGGAGCCTGCTTCCTCCTCTCTCTCTCTGCCTGCCTCTCTGCCTACTTGTGATCTCTGTCAAATAAAATAAATAAAATCTTTTTTAAAAAATGTAAAAAAAGAACTATCCTACAATCCAGTAAATGCATTACTGGGTATTTACCCAAGTAATACCAAAACACTCATTTAAAAAAAAAAAAAAAAGAGGTATGCACCCCTACGTTTATGCCAGCATTATTTACAATAGCCAAATCATGGTATCATCCAATATGTCCATAGATAAATGAATAGATATAGAAGATGTGTGTACACACACACACCCACACACAGAAATATTATTCAACCACAAAAAAGAATAAAATCTTTCTATTTGCAACAACATGGATGATCTAAAGAGTATAATGCTAAGAAAATAAGCCAGTCAGAGAAATAAATACTCTATGATTTCACTCATGTGGAAGTGAAGAAACAAAACAAATGAACAAAGTAAAACAAACAAACAAACAAACAAAAACAAGAGAGAAACAAACCAAGAAACAGACTCTTAACTATTGAGAATAAATGGATAGTTACTAGAAGGGAGGTAGGTGATGGGGATTAAGAGTACACTTACCATCATGAGCACAGAGCAATGTATAGAATTGTTGAATCACTATATTATACACCTGATACTAATACAACACTGTACATTAACGATACTGAAATTGAAATAAAAAACAAAAAATAGAAAATGAAAATGTACTTTAACCTCTCCATAGATAGGTAATACTTCATGTATATATGACATTAGACTGGGTCTGCTAATACTTACCTTTTAATTCTTTTAAAATGATCTCCTCACCAGCTAAAACCATCCTGGCCGGACATTTCCAGAACAGCTACTCCTCCTCACTACCCTGTAGGAAGCCTTAAATTCAATACCAACAAAAGCGCACTTGATATTCCCAAGAAGGACAAGGAATAGTCAAAGGCATCAGTGGGAAAAATCAACCACATATTTGGCATTCTGTGGAAACAGGTTTACAAGAAGAAAAACAGGCACCTGGCAGGAAAAATTTTTAAGGAAATTATTGAGACATGATACACTTCCTGTCAAAACAACACATGAAGTGGTGATTCATTCCATCAGTATCTTCTAAATTCTGTGCAACTTTAAATGCTCCATAGTTTTAACGACACTTAGTTGTGGCACAGAAGGATTTTCAGTTTTGATTACTAAGCTGTTCAAATGTTCCTGTGCCCAAAAGTAAAAACCAGCATGTGCTCACCATATGCACACGAGTACTCTTCAGTAGAAGAGTGACTCTTCAGGGTCACTAAGGCAAAAGGTAGTATCATTTACCTCTCCTAGATTAATTTTGGCTAAGGCTGTGGCATTGACAGATTTCAGAATTGTGTAGTGCTTAGCCCCAGACTGGAAAGCTGTTTCCTAATAGAAACTAGAATCAGTTTGCTCTTGATACATGAACACAACACAAGGAAATTTCCAGAATTCTTTAAAATCACTTCAATTTTCAAGTGTCTGTAACTGGAATGTATACAAAGCTAGGTTTTACTATGTAAATTCAACATGTAAACTTATTACAAGCATACTGCCAAAACACAGAACATGGAAGTGTTTTCTGACTAATTTCAAGTTTCTAACTTATTTAACCATGAAGGGATAAGTATTTACAATATAAGCCCAAATTGGAAAGGGTGTTTTTTAAAGTAGCACAATGATATTTGTTTAATGCATAAATTTTACAGCTCAAGAGTTTGTGAATAAATTCTGCCATTTCACAGTTTATAAATAAAATTGGGAGTTCCTACGTACAGATTTTCATTAAAATGCTTATTTCTTCAATTTGCTAATTTTCAGTATCACCAAAGCAGATACATATTCACAATATAGATCTAGAACAATGGAACAGCAGGAACACTGGACATTACTTTGGTCCCCATCATACTAGGTATGGGTCCCAGAAAAATGGCTTCACTTAGACTGCTGAGAATGCCTGCCCACACTATCGCACACCACAGCATATTTATTTGCATTAATGCCGCTGAATGAGCTGCACCATGAGTTCCGCAAATGCTCCTTCCAAGCCTCTTACCCTAAGCTTCCAACACCCAGTATGTGCCTGCCTTGTAGTAATGAATAGTTACTCAGTACTAAACTCAGTTCAGTGAAGGCTCAAAACTCAAGCATAACTCTCCAACACTCCTGAGTGCCAACACTTTGAAAAGAACTCCTGAAGATTTAGAGCCCCTATATTCACCAAGGAAGATCCCCAACAGAATCATGTCCAATTTCCAAAACAACAGCAAGTTACCTTTACCATGAGGTTCACTGAAAATGAGAAGGAATGTCATGCCTTAAAAACGTCACCATTCTTAAGAGGATACATTTGTTTTCTCTGGTATTACTAGTCAGGAAGTACATACAATAGTAGAGATTTTAGAAGTTTGCCAAACCTTTTGAGGAAAACAGTGAAATCAAAAGAAGTTTTAAGAGAACAAGTAGGGAAGGTAGGAGGAAGGAAGAGTGGGGAAGATAGGAGAAAAAGGAGAGGGAAGGAAAGAGAAAGAACCATTATAAACTTTATTTTTGCTAAAAACTGGTATTATCGGGGCACCTGGGTGGCTCAGTGGGTTAAGCCGCTGCCTTCGGCTCAGGTCATGATCCCAGGGTCCTGGGATCGAGTCCCGCATCGGGCTCTCTGCTCAGCAGGGAGCCTGCTTCCTCCTCTCTCTCTCTCTGCCTGCCTCTATGCCTACTTGTGATCTCTCTCTGTCAAATAAATAAATAAAATCTTTAAAAAATAAAAATAAAAAAAAAACTGGTATTATCAAAAAAGCCACGCAGGACATATTCTACACCCAGTGTAGATGAATTGATATAGAGAGACATTAAGTTTCATCTAAGGTCAAATTAATATCCATTTTCAGTCATCTTAGAATTAACTAACAATAATTGCTGGATTATTACTGGCTGAATAAATACTTCCTGAGCAGTAAGGTATAAACAACAATATGGGAAATCTCAGGGTATGAGCAAGTATATCTCCCTGTAATAGACAGAACACGTGAGCAGCATCACCAAACCCAACTTCCTGAACTATGTAGATGTCGCCAACTAAGTGCTATGAAGTGCTCTGGGACCCAAGCATGATGTTAGTAACTGAAGGGATGCTTAAGACACCATCTTCAATGCCACGGAAATAAAGTCTAGGAATGGGACACACCATGGAGAAGGGCTTGACTCAAACTCTTGGGTTTCGAATGAGGTCACCAACAACCCAAAAAGGCCACACGACCTACCTGGTATGTCAGTGGCAGGGATAGAATTTCAACCCAAATTCCGCTTCTGGTCTGGCTTTTGTTACACGCAGATTAAGTCCTTGTAAGAACCTTCTTCTTCCCCAGAGTCTACTACCAGAGTTAAAATGAATGGCACACACCACAAGCAGTCATGTTAGACTCCCACTAAAAAATATGTTCAATTCATTTAAATCTCGACATTTTGTCTACTTCTAATTTTTGCTGCTATCAATAAAGAAAAAAACAGCCCATGAAGATAAATTTTCCTTCTATCAATGTGAAAAGGCAAATTGCTTGTTATTTTAATACAAAAGGGACACACCCTGATTTCCCAACCATAATCCATCAGGAACTAAAGAATGATAGAGGGATTCAAATATACAAGACAAGCACAGGTTATTCTCTTTTTCAAAATGGTGTATTCTGCAATATTTTAATTATGCTTGGCATTCATCAAGATGTGATTTTTCTTCAACTGTTCATGATAAAGTTGGGTTTTCCCTACTAAAAATTCCTGTTTTTGTAAGACAAGCCAAGTAAAAAGCTATTTTGAGATTTTCTGTAGATAGGAAAGCATAGATTTTTCATTTTTATTGAAAAACAACCTAATTTATATGTGAAATAGATTATTTGCATCTTATGTAAAATTTTAAAATTTTGTAAAGTTAAAAAATAAGACATGAGAACTTCATCTCATAATAAACTATTTTAGTCCAAGTTGTTGAAGGAATAATTAAAATTCCTATGGCTAAGACTTTAAAGATTTTTAATAATTTGATATTCAAGGAGGACACTATCAATAGTTCTGGCAATCAAAAGTAAGAAACAATGCAAGTTTTACTGAACAACTCGGTGTGACAAGAAAAACATACAATTACTTCTATTTCCCCTTAATAATCCATCAGTTAAAAGCCTATTAAAACATTGGGAACAGGGCACCTGGGTGGCTCAGTGGGTTAAGCCGCTGCCTTCAGCTCAGGTCATGATCTCAGGGTCCTGGGATCGAGTCCCGCATCGGGCTCTCTGCTCGGCAGGGGGCCTGCTTCCCTTCCTCTCTCTCTGCCTGCCTTTCTGCCTACTTGTGATTTCTCTCTGTCAAATAAATAAATAAAATCTTTAAAAAAAAAAAAAAAAAAAAACAGTGGGAACAGGTTGTGTGCGTTGTCTCCAGCCTCCAAAAATGAGGAGCGGTCAGCAGGAAACTTGCTAAGTTGCCAGGGGCTGTGGGAACCAGTATAAAAAGCACGTTGAGAAATCCATCCCTGAGAACTTCCGACCAACTGCAAACCTGGCAAGTACATGAAAGCCTACACTGTAAAGTCAGATGAGCTGATTCTTATAAAAGTGGGTTTTTTCTGAATTAAAGGGAGATAGATTACACTTTCTATACAATGATTCATCTGGGCCTTACTTCCCTCAGCATTTCATCCCATTCCAAACTCTACCTCCGCCCACCTTTATTAACAGTCAATAAAATCATTGCCTAAAGGAATCACAGTTCATAGACATCATCAACTGGAAAAGATTAGTTCCATCGCATTTGGAAAAGATATGCGCTCTATGGATGTACGTACAGATCTTCACATTCTAGGGGTTCAAGACAAAAGGCAGGCCTCCTGTTTGGCAGGCTTCTATAGTTTTCCACACATACAAAGCTAAAAATGGCTTTTTTTTTAAAGATTTTATTTATTTATTTGATAGAGATCACAAGTAGGCAGAGAAGCAGGCAGAGAGAGGAGGAAGCAGGCTCCCTGCTGAGCAGAGAGCCCCATGTGGGGCCTGATCCCAGGACCCTGGGATCATGACCTGAGCCGAAGGCAGAGACTTAACCCACTGAGCCACCCAGGCGCCCCAAGAATGGCTTTTTTTTAACCCTCTTCCCTGCCCCTTTTCCTCAAATAATTAGTGTCATGCTGTCAAGAGTTATGTCAAACAAACCAAATCCCCAAATAACCTAAGTTGGGGTATGGGGGTGAAAGTCAAGGATTTTTTAAAAACTGGGATTTTTGGTTTTGTTTTTTTTTTTTTTGGAAACACTTCTTTTTTTTTTTTCCCCAAGATTTTATTTATTTATTTGACAGAGAGAGATCACAAGTAGGCAGAGACACAGGCAGAGAGAGGGGGAAAGCAGGCTCCCTGCTAAGCAGAGAGCCCGTTGAGGGGATGCGGGGCTCCATCCCAGGACTGTGGGGATGCGGGGCTCGATCCCAGGACTCCTCCCAGGACAACCTGAGCAAAAGGCAGAGGCTTAAATTGCTTAGCCACCCAGGTGCCCTTAGAAACACTTCTATCTTGATGAAAGATGTTAGCTGAAAGAAGGTTTATACACAATGTAGTTTCAACAAGTTAAGCATGCACCTCTTTCCATAAGTTTCTACACTTAACTATACTGACACTATATCTTCAGGACAGACACTGCTATCTTCAAGTTGGTCAAGTTGGTATAGCAGTGTCAATGTTCGTTGAAACCAGACAGTAGAGGAAGGGATACATAGATCTGCTTAGGACTGGTATGAAATGAATGACAAAAAGAATTCTTCTCTGTTTAAAATTCGTCTCCTCTTGGGGTGCCTGGGTGGCTCAGCGGGTTGGGCCGCTGCCTTCCGCTCGGGTCATGATCTCAGGGTCCTGGGATGGAGTCCCGCGTCGGGCTCTCTGCTCGGCAGGGAGCCTGCTTCCCTCTCTCTCTCTGCCTGCCTCTCTGCCTACTTGTGATCTCTCTCTGTCAAATAAATAAATAAAATCTTGAAAAAAAATAAAATAAAATTTGACTCCTCTTTGAAGAAAATGATTTCCAGTTGGAAAGGGGAGCAAGAATATCTCTAGGTGGAAAGCCCATCATAAGAAAGATCAAGCTGCTCTAAGTTCCAGGCTTCTGGACTTGCGAAGAAGAATCTTAAACAGTCTCCTAACCATAATCCATCAGGAACTGTCGAAAAGGACAGGTTTCACACAGGAGATGGGCACAAGTCATTTCAATTTTTCAAAAGGGCAGATTCTATAAGCTATGGATTCAAGGAATTTCATTTTGATCCTAAACAAGGTCCTGGAGCAGACTCCTAGAGGGCTGAGGGCCCCAAGGAAGAGTCAGTGGCAACTCTCTCAAGAGGAAGTCACTTGAGAATATAACCTCATTCCATAATGTAATTACTAAACTGCTAACTTCATATACTAGAGATACAGGTTTGTTGGATATTGTATAGATCCTTATGAAAAGACAGAGATTAAAAATCTGATACTAGTACAAGAGTAATTAGTTGAACTCTACCTGAAATTGGCAAACATCAATCAGAAATGTGTACAGATGCACCAAATTACCTTGTCTTCAGAACTAGGACCTTAGCCTACATAAGAGTGTTGTTTTTTTTTAAAGCATTAAAGAAATGCCTATCAGACCTGTGCAAAACTTGAAACTAAAAGGAGAAGTGAATAAGTTTAACAATCTAATACTTGTTAAAGTTACAGCAAAAGGCTAAAGGCAGAAAGATAAATCTGAGAAACTCAGTTCCAGTCCTAGGACTAAAAAACCCACTATAAAGGTCTGTAAAAGAAGAGATGGGGGGACGCCTGGGTGGCTCAGTTGGTTGGACGACTGCCTTCGGCTCAGGGCGTGATCCTGGAGTCCCAGGATCGAGTCCCACATCAGGCTCCCAGCTCCATGGGGAGTCTGCTTCGCTCTCTGACCTTCTCCTCGCTCATGCTCTCTCTCACTGTCTCTCTCTCTCAAATAAATAAATAAAATCTTTAAAAAAAAAAAAAAAAAAAAGAAGAGATGGGGCTCAGTGCAGCATGTGTTTAAAAAAAATTTAAATAATCAAACTTGGTAATTTTTGAGATGACTGACCATCAAGAGTCATTAATACGGGCACCTGGGTGGCTCAGTGGGTTAAGCCGCTGCCTTCGGCTCAGGTCATGATCTCAGGGTCCTGGGATCGAGTCCCGCATCGGGCTCTCTGCTCAGCAGGGAGCCTGCTTCCTCCTCTCTCTCTGCCTGCCTCTCTGCCTACTTGTGATCTGTCTCTGTCAAATAAATAAATAAAATCTTTAAAAAAAAAAAAAAGAGTCATTAATACTACTTAGAAGTACCATAATTCAAATGCCTTCACTTGAGTAATTATTCTATTCCCGGTTCTGTGCTACGCCCTTCCCACAGACTATCTTATGGAATCCTTCTAACAATGCTATGAGAAAAAGAGCTAAACAGGTCGGCTAAAGGTTAGGTGATTTATCCAGGACAAGGCAGGAAGTAGCAGAACCCTGAGACTCCTCAAGTTCATTTGCAGCTATCACGCTAACCCTGAGGCTCTACTGCTTTCCTTGAAGGTAGAAGGTTGGGGGGGTGGGGTATTAAGCAAGAGTTCAAATGGTTCTACCATGCTCTGTGCTGTCCCACACCATCTGAAAGGACTACACTTTAAGAATACAGCAAATTAGAATATGTTCAGTATCCAGGGGTGGTGAGAGGATTCAAAATTCCCTCACTTAACAAAAGATGAAAATGTTTTCTTTTCCAAATTAAAAGACTTAAGGGTGCCTGGGTGGCTCAGCAGGTTGAGCCTCTGCCTTCGGCTCGGATCAGGATCCCAGGGTCCTGGGATTGAGCCCTGCATCAGGCTCTCTGCTCAGCAGGGAGCCTGCTTCCCCTCTCTCTCTCTACCTGCCTGCCTCTATGCCTACTTGTGATCTCTGTCAAATAAAAAAATAAAATCTTAAAAAAGAAGAAGAAGAAGACTTAAAGGCAGGATATGTAAGGTTTTTTAAATATAAGGGGCTAAATGGGCGTCTGAGTGGCTCTGTCAGTTAAACATCTGCCTTAGGCTCAGGTCATTATCCCAGGGTTCTGGGATCAAGTCCTACATCAGGCTTCTTGTTCAGAAGAGAGCCTGCTTTTCCCTCTGCCTGTCCCTCTCCCTGCTTGTGTGCTCTCTCTGACAAATAAATAAATACTCTTTAAAAAGCAATCAATCGGGGCGCCTGGGTGGCTCAGTGGGTTAGGCTGCTGCCTTCGGCTCGGGTCATGATCTCGGGGTCCTGGGATCGAGTCCCGCGTCGGGCTCTCCGCTCAGCAGGTAGCCTGCTTCCCTCTCTCTCTCTGCCTACTTGTGATCTTTCTCTGTCAAATAAATAAATAAAATCTTTAAAAAAAAAAAAATAAAAAGCAATCAATCAATCTAACGGGCTCTCATGAAAGTAAATTGTTCAGAATGGCCTCTCATCAGCAAATTATGATAAAAACAATTCTCCTCTTTATTAAGTGTAACAGCTTAACCTTTCCAAAGATACACCTGGGGGGGCGGGCAGTAAGGCATGATATCAGCAGAATAGAGAACTAAGAGGTTGGTCCCAACATTCATCCCCCCAACAATGAAACAACAAACAACTACAAACCAATAAAAATAGCTCTAGCAAAGTTCTGCACTACAATGAAAAGCAACAGAAATATGGAGATAGGGGGGCCTTTGTAGCTCAGTCAGTTAAGCGTCTGCCTTAGGCTCAGTTCATGATCTCAGGGTCCTGGGATCAAGCCCTGCATAGGGCTCCCTGCTGGTGGGGAGTGTGCTTCTTCCTCTCCCTCTGTTCCTCCCTCCAGCTTGTGCTCTCTTTCTCTCAAATATAAATCATTAAAAATACACACATACACACATACACTTTATGAAGCTAAAAAAAAAAAAAAAAAATGGAGGCTGGTCACATAGCAGGAACACAGGAAACACCCTACCTGAGTCATTCCACTCTGCCAGTTCACAGTAGCTTGGTACCCAAAACAATCCCCCAAAGGGATTTCACCACGCAGGGTAAAGGTCAGTAGAAGAACCCCAGAAAGTTTCATTAATTCACCTAGAGGGACAACATGAGAGGAAGGGAAAAAAAGGATCTACAAAATAATCACAAAGCAATTAAGTGAAAGTCAATAGGGACTTTACATTACATAGAAATAAGGACATCACATTGAAATAAGGACATTACATCATGCTAAATGAAAATGGTTTTAACTAATAGACAAAGAGAAGCTGATGGACCCAACCCCCCCCACCCCGCAAAAAAACAAAACCCAACTGTAGCTGCCTGAAAGATTTACTAACCTTTAAGAACACTCATAGGCTAAGAGGGCAAGGATAGAAAAATACTCCACACAAATGGAAATTAGAAGAGAACATGGATCACTATACTTAATACACAAAGTTTAAGGCAAAAGTTATAACGAGAGGCAAATAAGGTCATTATACAATGAGAGAGGTCTATTCATCAAGACGATTTAACTATTATACATGTACCTACTTTAGAAAACCTAAATATTTTTATTTTTAATTTTTAAAATATTTTATTTATTTATTTGACAGAGAGACAGAGAGAGAGCATGAGAGGGGAGAAGGTCAGAGGGAGAAGCAGACTCCCTGCTGAGCAGGGAACCTGATGGGGGACTTGATCCTGGGACTCCGAAACCATGACCTGAGCTGAAGGCAGTCGCTTAACCAACTGAGCCACCCAGGCACAAACCTAAATTTTAAAAAACTAAATATTAAATTAACAGATCTGAAGGCAGAAATAGACAGCAAAGCAGTAACACCAGGTACTTCAATAACCCATTTCCAACAATGGATAGATCATCCAGACAGAAAAATCAATAAGGAAATAGCGAACTTGAAGTACACTACAGGTCAATGGACCTACATATACAAACATTCCATTCAACAGCAGAATAGAACATTTAAAAAAGAAAACTTGTCCTAACAAATATAAGACAATGAAATATCAAGTATCATTTCCAAACACAGGTACAAAGCTAGGTATCAGTTAAAAGGAAGAAAGTTGGAGGTGGGGAGAGAAAAATCACAATAAATATAAATTATAACACACTTCTGAACAACCGGTAGGTCAAAGAAATGAAAAGGGAAATAAAATATTTTGAGAAACATTATTAATAGACCATATTAAAACTTATGGGATGCAGCAAAACCATTTTTTTTAGATTTTTTTTATTTGTTTATTTAAGAAAGCATGGGGGGGGGACCAGAGAGGGAGAAACAGACTCCCCACTGAGCAGGGAGCCTGATGTGGGGCTCTATCCCAGGACCCCAGGGCCATGACCTGCGCTGAAAGCAGATGCTTAACCGACTGAGCCACCCAGGTGCCCCAGCAAACCACTTCTAAGAATTTCTAAGAAAAGCACTATTTCAGACCACCTGGGTGGCTCAGTGGGTTAAAGCCTCTGCCTTCGGCTCAGTTGATGTTCCCAGTGTCCTAGGATTAAGTCCTGCATCACGCTCTCTGCTTAGCAGGGAGCCTGCTTCCTCCTCTCTCTCTCTCTCTCTCTGCCTGTCTCTTTGCCTTCTTGCGATCCATCTCTGTTAAATAAATAAATAAAATCTTTTTTAAAAAAAACTATTCCTATAAATAGTGATAAACACATTAAAAACATCAATAACTATGATACATTAATAGAAGAAAACCTGTCTCAAAGGATTCAAAGAAAGCATTTGATAAAATTCAGCAAACTTTCATAAAAACTCTCAACAACCTGGATACAGAAGGAACATACACCTCAACATAATAAAAGCAATATATATAACAAACCCACAGCTAACACCATACTCAACAGTAAAATGTTGAAAACTTTCCCCTTCAAAATCAAGAACAAACCAAGGATGCCCATGATTTTCACTCCTACCTACCGTAAGTACTGAAAATCCTATCTACAGTAGTTATGCAAGAGGAAAAAAAGGCACTCAAATAAAAAGGATGAAGTAAAATAGTAAATGTCACAATCTTGTTATAGAAAATCCTAAAGGACAGGGCGCCTGAGTGGCTCAGTGGATTAAAGCCTCTGCCTTCGGCTCAGGTCATGATCTCAGGGTCCTGGAATCGAGCCCCACATCGGGCTCTCTGTTCAGCAGGGAGCCTGCTTGTGCCCTGTCTCTGCCTGCCTCTCTGCCAACTTGGGATCTCTGTCTGTCAAAGAAAGAAAGAAAAAGACAAAAAAAAAAGAAAATCCTAAAGGACTATACGAAAAAAAACCATGGAAAACAATAAACAAAATACAAAAGCTGTCTAAGTTCAGTAAATTTGTAGAGTACAAAATACAGCCTGCTGCATTTCTATACACTAAAAACTAATTACCGGAAGAAAAAAAAAATCCCATATACAAAAGCACCAAAAAAGACATATAGGAATAATCTCAATGAGAAAGTGAAATATCTATATGCCAAAAATTGTAAGACTTTGACAAAAAAATTAAAACAAATATGATGTCCTTGTTCACAGAGCTGAAGAATTAATGTTGTCAATATACTGGTAATGTCCACACTACCCAGAGCCATCTATGGAGTCAACGTAATCCCCTTCAAAATTCCAATAGCATTTCTCAAAAAAATTTAAAAAAAAAAAAGTCAAAGCAAAGCAAAGAAAAAACTATTTTTTTTTAAAGATTTTATTTATTTATTTGACAGAGAGAGATTACAAGCAGGCAGAGAGGCAGGCAGAGAGAGAGAAGGAAGCAGGCTCCCCGCTGAGCAGAGAGCCCGATGTGGGGCTCGATCCCAGGACCCTGGGATCATGACCTGAGCCGAAGGCAGAGGCTTTAACCCACTGAGCCACCCAGGCACCCCCCTCCTAACTGCCTTTTTTTTTTTTTTTTTTAAAGATTTTATTTATTTATTTGACAGAGCGAGATCACAAGCAGGCAGAGAGGCAGGCAGAGAGAGAGAGGGAGGCAGGCTCCCTGCTGAGCAGAGAGCCCGATGCGGGGCTCAATCCCAGGACCCTGCGATCATGACCTGAGCCTAAGGCAGCGGCTTAACCCACTGAGCCACCCAGGTGCCCCAAGAAAAAACTATTCTGAAGTTTGTATGAAACCACAAAGACCCTGATAGCCAAAGCAATCTTAGAACCACAATGCTGGAGGGGTCACACTCTTGAACACTCACTACATTACAAACTGTAGTCTTTCAGGGGCGCCTTTCTGCCTCAGTGAGTAAAGTGTGCAACTGTTGATCTGGAGTTTGTACAATTGAGCCAGAGATTATTTTAAAATAAAATCTTTAAATAAAAAAAGCTAGAGTCACTCAAATAGTATAGTATTGGTACAAAAAGACATATAGATCAATCGCACAGGGATCCCAGAAAAAAACCCAAGCTTATAAGGTCAGTTTGTTTACAACAAAGGACTCCAGAACATACAATGGGGAAAGGACAGTCTCTTGGATAAATGGTGTTGGGGAAACCAACAAACTACAAAGAAAAACTGGACCACGATCTCAAACCACACACAAAAACTAACTCAAAATGAATTGCAAGATTTGAACATCATCTGAAGCCATAAAGCTCCTACAAGAAAATATAGGGGAAACAGCTCCTTAACTCTCTGATGTCATTTTTGAATGTTTTTTGGTGAGATTTGGTGGGATCCAGTACAGATGACCAAGAAGGAATTCTTGAGATGCCTTTGGTACAAAATGGTACTTTTATTAAAGCACGGGGACAGGACCCGTGGGCAGAAGGAGGTGCTGCCAGGGCACCTGGGTGGCTCAGAGGGTTAAGTGTCTGCCTTTAGCTCTGGTCATGAAGCCATGGTCCTGGGATCGAGCCCCACACATCAGGAGCCTCCTTCTCCCTCTCCCCAACATCCCCCCCCCTTGTGTTCTCTTCTCTGTCTTTCAAACAAATAAGAGTTTAAGAAAGAAAGAGCTGCTGCCCACTGCCCCAGGATTAAGTGGAGCAACTGATTATACACTCTGGGATTGAGGGAAAGATAAGGGAAGTTCCAAAGGATTTTCATATGCTAAAGAGGACTCGGAGGATGTGGGAGGCCTTGCTATTGTCAAACTAAGATTGCTTTTCTGTCTAGGCAGGCATTAACATTAAGACAGTTAGGAGGCTCCTGGGTGGCTCAATGGGTTAAGCCGCTGCCTTAGGCTCAGGTCATGATCTCAGGGTCCTGGGATCGAGTCCCGCATCGGGCTCTCTGCTCAGCGGGGAGCCTGCTTCCTCCTCTCTCTCTGCCTGCCTCTCTGCCTGCTTGTGATCTCGCTCTGTCAAATAAATAAATAAAATCTTTAAAAAAAAAAAAAAAAAAGACAGTTAGGAGGGGGGTGCCTGGGTGGCTCAGTGGGTTAAAGCCTCTGCCTTCGGCTCAGGTCATGATCCCAGGGTCCTGGGATCGAGCCCCACATCGGGCTCTCTGCTCAGCGGGGAGCCTGCTTCCTCCTCTCTCTCTCTGCCTGCCTCTCTGCCTACTTGTGATCTCTGTCTGTCAAATAAATAAACAAAATCTTTAAAAAAAAAAAAAAAAAAAGACAGTTAGGAGGTTCCTGGAGAAACATTATACTCCACCTGCCTTAAGTATTTGTCAATGGGCTGCAGGTTATATGGACATTTAATTTTATCTGTGTTTCCTTATGCCTTTGTTTCCCCCTATCTACATCAGCCTTGGTGAGGATTTTTGGATAAGGCACCAAAAGCAAGAGCCACAAAAGCGAAAAAAAAAAAAAAAAAATGGAAATCTGTCAAACCCAAAAGTTTTTGCACAGGGAAAAAACCCTACAGAATGACAGAACATCCCAGGACACCTGGATGGCTCAGTCAGTTAAACGTCTGCCTTCAGCTTATGTCCTGATTCCAGGGTCCTGCAACTGAGCCCCACATTGGGCTCCCTGCTCAGCAGAGAGCCTGCTTCTCCCTCTGCCTGCCTCCTCTCCCTCTCTCTCTCTCTGACAAATAAATACATAAAATCTTAAAAAAAAAAAAAGAGAGAGAGAGAGAGAGATTTTATTTATTTGAGAGAGAGCTTGCACAACTGGAGGGAGAGGCAGAGGGAGAGGCAGGCTTCCTGCTGAACAGGGAGTCCAATGTGGGGCTCAGTCCCAGGACCCCAGGATCAAGACATGAGCTGAAGGCAGACGCTTAACCAACTGAGACACCCAGGTGTCTCCCACATCAGTAAAATCTTTTTTTTTTAATGTTCAAAAGATCTGCATAGACATTTTCTGAAGATACATAAATAGCCAATAAGTACATGAAATGGTGCTCAACATCACTTAGCAGGGAAAGGCAAGTCAAAACTACAGTGAAGGGCCCCTGGGTGGCTCAGTCGTTAATCATCTGCCCTCAATTCAGATCATGATCTCAGGGCCCTCTGATTGACATTCACATCAGGCTCCACCATGTTCAGCGGGAGAGTCGGGAGAGTCGGCTTTTCCCTCTCTTTTGCCCCCCCACCCTGCTCGCAGCCTCTCTTTCTCAAACAAATAAAATCTTTAAAAAACAAAACAAACAAACAAACAAAACTACAGGGCGCCTGGGTGGCTCAGTTGTTAAGCATCTGCCTTTGGCTCAGGTCATGATCCCAGAGTCCTGGGATGGAGCCCCTCACTGGGCTCCATGCTTGCCGGGAAGCCTGCTTCTCCCTCTCCCACTCCTCCTGCCTGAGCACTTGCTCTCTCGAGTGCTCTCGCTCGCTCGCTCTCTCTCTCTCTCTCTGTTACTGTGCCTTTCTGTCAAATAAATAAGTATTTTTTTTAAAAAACACACAAACCTAATTTCCTAGTAACAGAGTGGAAGGGTGGTAGTGGTCAGAGGCTGGGGGAAATGAGGAAACTTAAAGATGGAACTCAAATTTTATACCTTTTG
Source organism: Neogale vison (assembly GCF_020171115.1). NCBI lineage: Eukaryota > Metazoa > Chordata > Mammalia > Carnivora > Mustelidae > Neogale > Neogale vison. The sequence goes on from NC_058091.1 coordinate 216,983,276, forward strand.
ACCTATAACAGTAAGTTCTGAGGACCTAATATCCCACATGGTAACTATAGTTAATAGAGTACTGTAGTTAATACAGTATTGCATACTTTTAAGTTACTGAAAGTCAATCTTAAACATTCACACCACATACCCAAAGAACTTAACTGGATGACATAATGATTTACTCTCTTGATCTTGATACTCATTCCCCAACATATGTATCAAATCATCACAGTGGATACTCTAAATATATGTTTATATTTATCAATCAAGTTGAGAGGGGAAAAAGATAAGTCGGGGTATCTTTATGGTATTAGCTCTCCATCACTCCACGTATTCAAGAGCTGTATTCAAGTGGTCAAATATTCATAAATATGCTACACAGGGGGACTGTGCATCTGCTAGAAACTAAAAGAACACTTTCAGCTTTCTCTCAATCCTAAAGCTCTAACTCTAGTCAAGAACTGCATTCATTTTCCCAGACTGAGCATACAATTTCTAACATTCCTGGGGAACTGCCCATTTACATCTGAGAAGGACTAGTCATCTAACCTCCTGGGCAACCTTTACCTTTCTTCTCCTGCAAACCAATATCTTCCAATGAAACCCACACCCACTACACAGGAAACACTGCCATTAGCCTTTGCTGTGAATTAAAAGGACTTGTTGACATGACCACAAAATTATCAACAAACATGTGCATATTCTGATCTAAGAACCCTACGCAGTAGCCTTAGTCAGGGTTCCTGCTTTCAGTGAGTTTACGGTTAAGCTGGAAAGTCAAGACTAACACACAGGAACCCATAATGAAAGCGGAGGCAGGTGATCAATGATGAATCAGAGGGACCAGCAATATATTAATGAGTTCAGAAGGGAAAGTTGGTCAAAGGTTTCAGAAGCATGCTTGATCTTGCATTGAAGACTGCAATAGATTTTAGGTAGAAAGAAAGAGAGACCAAACATGAGGTCACAGAGGTTAGCAAGTATACAGCCTAGTCCATAGGTAGTTATTATTTGTAGTTAAGCAGAGGGTTCACAAGAGACAGGTGACATGCCCATAGGGACAAAGTAGTCCATGAGAAAAACCAAATGTTACTCTTTCCAGAATACTTTCAAATGTATAATGCCAGAAAAATCTCAAGCTTCCAGAAGTAGTTAGCAAGCCCAATCATATCACCTTTTTCAAAAAGGCCAGGCCCATCGGAGATTCTAAATCCAGATGATACCACCAAAGTGTGATACCATCACACTTGGAATCCTGAGTTGGATCTCAAAGTGAGGAGCCCATAACTTCAATCACTGAGCACCTCATACCATTTTAAACCAACACCTGGTTACACAGCACCAGGAGGCTGGACAAAGAAGGGAAAAAGACAAAAACCAGAAGATAATGCAAACAAACAATGGGAAGGGGCCACATAAGACAGAAATTTTCCCCAATGGAAACCTCTTGATTTTCACCAATACTTTTAAGTTCTTAGAACCTCCTCTGCTGCAAGTCCGTGTGGTCACAGTGTCTCTGTTAAGGCTAATGGTGAGGTACGGAATCAGGCACAGAATTTTTATTGTGAAATTCAGAAAACACCAGCCAGCTTGCCTCTTGGCTTCCTAGGACTACACCACCCCTTTTAAACATGGGGAGCGCCAATACAGGGAGCAGGGTAACCTATGACCTGCATGCATGAGATCTAGACTCTCGTGCGTGAAATCTTTCTGGACTAAGTCCAGAAAGATAGCTCAGTCATTTCAACCTGATGACTACCTGGTGAGCAAGTTGAGGTAGGTTAATGGTCTTAATAGTCCATAATCCCATCAAAATGCTCAGCGACCACTGCAAGTACTGTACCAACTCTGCGGACAGGACCTTCCTGGCAGTGTTGCCCAAGATAAAAAGGCTGAGTTGACAAATGCCCACCTTCCAAATTTCATTAGTTTACAATATAAGGATTGGCGGGCCTTAGAGACTATCCAGTCTAATCTGCTTTACCAGAGGAGGAAATGGAGACCCCAAGAGGGGTCACACTTGCCAGGGTCACACAGTTGGGAGATCACAGGCTAAACCCATCCTTGACTCCCAGTCTAGTGTACTTTTCCTACTGACCTCCCATTGCCTTCTAAAACCAGAAAAACCTGCTAAAGCTAAAACTCTAATTGCCTATTTTCCGTTTGTTATAAACATAACCACCAACATTTTCTACAACTTACTTTCTGTCCGGCACTTCCAGAGGCTCTCTGCAAACTAACTCCCTGAATCTTCAAAACAACTCAATCTGGCAGGTTCTAATGACTATACCCATTGCACCGAAGGAAAACCACAGGTAGAGAGAGGTCACACAGCCAGGACAGAGCTGGTGCTGTCTGACAGTCTGGCCCCAGGGTCCCCACTGTGATTCACTTTGTTACACTTTTAAAGAATTTCTTTAAGTTGTAATGCAATGGGAGAAAAGGAACAGGCTTTGAGTCACAAATGGCATGGTAACTTGTGTTTGCCAGTGAAACTGGGAGCTAAACCATGACTTCATTAACAGGCAATTTATCTCTTGATTAACATAGTAAGGGAAGGTCTGTATATTTCAACAGTTAGTTAACATTTTAAGTGTGTTTGAAGTAAAATGGTCATGTGCACTCCTCTCAAAGTCTGCCACGTGAAATAGGCTGGTTTAGAGGGTCTCTTCTGGACATGATACCAAGAAAAGCAAACATGTCATTGCCCATCTCCACCTCTCCTGGGCTTCACTCACACATACAAGGTTTGTTTTCCAAGAAACTACTTTCACAGTAATTTCTTACACAAGTAAAACTTCAGATTGAGGGAAAATTTAAGGAAAAATCACCTCTGAAGAATAAAAATCCATTTGATATAAGGGTTCAAAATGAAGATCGCTGGAACAACTGCCCAATATTCAATTACATGACATTTTTGCTTTCCCTCATTTAAAAAATCATGTCAAATCTCATTACCTTGGTTATCCAGGCGAAGTAGTCCAGGAACAGTAATGGTAGAAATAAGCAAATTACTACTGTGCCAAGATCAAATTAAGGAAAAAATTAGTTGATTAAGATGCTCTATCATATAAAGGTACTGGCATTTTACCAGTAACATGTCTTAGTGTCAAGTGTGCAAAAGCCCAGTCAAAATGCAACAGATCCGGGATACCTGGGTGGCTCAGTTGGTTGAGCAGCTGCCTTCGGCTCAGGTCATGATCCCAGCTTCCTGGGATCGAGTCCCACATCAGGCTCCTTGCTCGACAGGGAGCCTGCTTCTCCCTCTGCCTCTGCCTGCCATTCTGTCTGCCTGTGCTTGCTCTCCCCCCCACCTCTGATAAATAAATAAAATCTTAAAAAAAAAAAATGCAACAGATCCTGGGGTGCCTGGTGGCTCAGTCAGTTAAGCCTCCGACTCTTGATTTCGGCTCAGGTCATGATCTCAGGGTCCTGGGATCAAGCCCTGCAAGGGTTCCACACTCAATAGGGAATCTGCTTGGGATTCTGTGTCCCCGTCTCCTTCTACACTACCCTCCACCCTCAACAACAGTGAGCTCATGTGCATTACTCTCTTTCAAATAAATAAATCTTAAAAAAAAAGAAAATGCAACAGATCCTAAAAACTCTAAAATCAGAAAAAGTAATGCCTCAGATCTGAAATCAACAGAAATTTAGAACCCAAAATAGCAATTACCCAACCTGACCCATCTCTTTGTACCAAAGTCACATGAAAGAATTATCCTATAGCTTTTCTGTTCGGCTAAAGCAATCTAAGTACAAATGTTATTAGACAAAACCTACAAGCAATTAGATCCTGGCTTATCAGTAAATTAAAGCATAATAAAATTAGTCAGCCTGGAGCTGGAGAGTAATTTGGGCTCTACCATCCTCTACCAGAGTTATTTGGCAGTACCATGGTAGCCAAGCCCCAATCATAAAAGGTTTTCTAATATTTATAGCATCCATTTTTCTACAGAGTCTACTCGCCATAAACTCTGACCAGACTTTACATTAGAGCTTAAGTACCAACAGAGTATTTACTTTTGAACATGATGACATATAAGTATTGTATTCCAGGGTTTGGGGTTTTTTTTAAGATTTTATTTATTGGTACACTTGGGTGGTTCAGTTGGTTAAGCATCTGTCTTCAGCTCAGGTCATGACCCCAGAGTCCAAGGATCAAGCCCCACATCGTGCTCTCTGCTCAGTGAGGGACCTGTTTCTCCCTCTCCCTCTGCCTGCCGCTCTGCCTATCTTTTAGATTTATTCATTTGACAGAGAGTGAGAGAGAGCACTGAGCTGAGAGAGGGAGAAGCAAGCTCCCCATGAGCAGAGAGCTCAATCACAGGATCCCAGGAACATGACCTGAGCCAAAGACAGACACTCAACTGACTAAACGACCCAGGCGCCCGTATTCCAGTTTTAATACCCATTTAGAGTACTTTTCCCTTTCCCATATAGCATATAGTAAAGGCCATGTATCAGAATTCAACTGCAATTTCTGCCTAATTTGTCTGAGCCACCACAGAACTTTCTCAGAAAAGTACAATGAGAAAATATTCTAAATTCTTCTGCAGTACTCACATGATTTAAAAAAAAAAAAAAGTGTGAACCCCACATGAGGCCCCGATGAAATTTCATCGAGCCTTATTTACCATTTTCCTCTTTTAAGTGTTTCTAAACTTAAAGGCAGGATAGGTGCTTCAAAGGAAAGTCTAATGACACCTGTTACATAACCTCTTCTTGGTTGGCCAGGTTATATGGTTGTTACAAGGAAGAAAGCAGTCCAAAGCAGAACAAACACTAATTCTCTGTCCTCCGTTCTAATATGAGCCAGGACATTCCAGTCACATACCCAGCAGCTACCTGCGTGCCTCAGTTTCCTTAACCACTAAACTTGAGGTCTGAGGTGATCCAAATTCCTATTAAATCAAAGTTAAATGAGCATAATAATCCCACAAAAAGTTCACTGCAGTGTTCATAGTATTGAAATACTACGTTGTAGAAAGAAATTCCAAGGGTTTTTGCAATACTCATTTCTTATCCTCCAAATACTCCAAAGGAGTTAGCTCTGCCGTGAATGAAGAGGAGGCAAATACAAAGATGTTTTAAGAATATATGTAGGGGTGCCTGGGTGGCTCAGTGAGTTAAAGCCTCTGCCTTTGGCTCAGGTCATGATCCCAGGGTCCTGGGATCGAGCCCCGCATCCGGCTCTCTGCTCAGCAGGGAGCCTGCTTCCTCCTCTTTCTCTGCCTGTCTCTCTGCCTCCTTGTGATCTCTGTCTGTCAAATAAATAAATAAAATCTTTTAAAAAAAAAAAGAATATATGTAAAACCCAAAATATATCTAGAAACCTTGCGGGATATCACGGTACTTGGACTGTCATGTGCAACGGACAATCTACAAAACCTAGTAAGATAAGTCTCTGTTTTTGCTGTGGAAACAGGATTTCGCTTTCCCTGACAGCTTCAGGGCCTAAGAACACAGGATGACAACGCTTCAGAAAATGAGAGACCCCCCCCTGGGACCATAAAAGATGAGAGCTTTTGGTTATTGTCCTTGTTTTGTTTAAGATTTGGTTTTTTGTTTTTTCCTTTCTTACCCAGTTGCCGCGGGTCTGGTGGTAAACCTCCGTAATTCCGGGTCTGCAGGGATTTGTCCAGACCCAGGCAGGGGTCAAAGAGAGGAAGCAGCGCAAACACAGATGTTGCTGCCTTTCCTCGACCCACCCCGCTGTAACCAATAGGGGGACGCTGTGGGTTCCTAGGGAGGCAGATGGATTCTCTCCTGGAAATCTAATTGGCGTCTGGGAAACCAGAGCTAGGTTTCCAAGGCGGTCTCAGCACCCAGCTTCCACACAGCCTCGACAGAAAAGGATGCTTCCTTGGCGGAGCACAAGCCCATCATCATGACCCCTAAGGAAACTTTTAGCACGAGAAGGTTAGGGTACCTTTCACCCACATCCCAGGTATTCAAAGGGCAAATAAATCCCTAAGAGTAAGATCCGACGGAATGCCAACTGCCTCCTCCTAATCAAGTAACTACAGATTCCTTTGAAAACACGAGCAAATATCTCCACAGAAAAGAAGGGATAGCGCTGGTACCATGAGCTCGGTCTGCTCTCTGGGGGCCCCCAGCCCCACCTAGAACCCTCATGCCAGAGGCGAGACACCAATGGGGAACCAGCTTTCGAGACACCCTCTTCTCCACTGCAAGGGTGCATTTCCTTGGGGGAATTTTCCCTCCACCCGCCCATCCCGGGACCCTGTAGAGCGGAGTCGGCGGGGGCTGCAAGGAGAGGGACCGCTGCCTTCTCTGTGCGCTCCCGGCCGCGCAACGCGAGCGACCCCACGCTCCTCAGCTGCCGCCGCCGCCGCCGCGCAGGACTGTGCAACCCTTTGCACTTGTTGCTGTCCCCGAGGGACCCAGAGGCGGCGGCCATCCCTCTCGCCACTGAAGCCACAGCAGCACCCACCTGTCCACCTCAGCTGTCCCTCGCGTTCCCCAGTACCCTGGAGAGAGTATTTCTGGGACAGAGAACTCAGGCGAAGGGAACAAACTTTTCTGCCCTGAGCTACAGGGAGACGGGGGGGATGGAACCCTAAAGAGCACCTACCTGGAGCTAGGGCCCCCACAGCCTCCGGACCCCCAGCGAGGCGCTGCGCCCCGCGCCCTGCCCGAGGGCGTCTGGAACGCGCCCAGGTCCGCCGCCGCCACCGCCCAGGGCCGGGAAGGCTCTCGCCGAAGCTGCCAACGCCCGGCGGCCGCAAGGCTGGGGCCAACGCGGAGGGGGCGGAGCCGCGGGCGCGCTCCCGGAGCGGGCCCGCTGCGCCCGCAGCTCTGGCCGCCCCCGCTCCCGCCGCGCCTGCCGGCTGCCACTGGATCCCCGCCTGCTCCCCTCCCGGCCGCGGCATCACATGGCCAGGCCCGCCCGCCGCCGCGCCCGCCACCGGCTCCAAGACGAAACCTGAAGCGGCCCGACCGCGCTGCCTCCGCCAGCCCCCTCCCGGCGCGCCTCGGCTGCCCCTGCTCCCCGTCCCGGGGCTCAGAGACGGGCGGAGGCCGGCGCGGCCCTACGGGGCCGGAGGAGGGCGAGGTCCTGTCCCGGTTGCGGCGCCTGCGTTCCCCAGGCCCCCATGGGCCTCGCCTTGAGGAAGCGGTGGCCTGCCCCTTTCTGAAAGGAGCTGGCCATGCCCGAGGGAGGCTGAGCCTGTTCGCAAGTAGAAGCCACCACACCGGTGACAGAACGTGGCCCAAGGGTGACTGACAAATAAGATGCCCTCTTGATGCTCGAGGTTCCCGGCCCTCTGTCCCAGAGCCGTGGGACCCTCATTCTCTTCGGGCTTGTGCATGCAAGTAGCTCCCCCTACAAGTCCTCATAACTGAAGAAATTTTCAGGAAAATCCTAACCTGTTTTTACAAGGAAAAACAGCGTGGGAGGGACTCCCTTACCATCCAGTGCGCTTTTCCGGTTCCACTGATGGTAACCCCAAGCAGAGAAGCTTCTCCGTCAGCCAGGCCTTCAAAACACAGACTGCAGACCACCTTGAAAGGCGAAATTACCAAAAAGACTTTTCTTGAGAGTACCCTGAGTCTCTGTTTTTCCTGTGAAGACCTGCCACCCACAGGACCCGCACAGGGGTGTGGCTCCACGAAGCTGGCCACCGAGACCACCAGCCAGAAAGGAGCATGCCTACCAGGCCTTCTGCAACACCTCTCCCGCGTCTTGGCTGTTTGTGCCTCTCTTCTCAGCCTCACCTTGTCGCACCCACTTCGCTGATAGAGCTCCTGAGGAAGACAGCGAAACAACACCGGTCCGCCTCCGAAGTGCTTAGCCCTGTTCCAAGGCAAAGGTCTGGCATTCTGCCTTCATAATTGGGCGCCCCAAACCGGACCGCACTCCTAACCCAAGCTGCAGTCCTTGTCCCTTCTATTTCGCAAGGGAATGAACCCTAGGCTTGGCCTCGGGCACTGTCTTTAATAAAAAATTAAAAAAAAAAAAAAAGTTCCTGCCCATGGCAAGACTTCAAGATACTCAAGATTAAAACAATAATATTCTTTTCAAAAACAAACAAACAGGGGCGCCTGGGTGGCTCAGTGGGTTAAAGCCTCTGCCTTCCGCTCAGGTCATGATCTCAGGGTCCTGGGATCGAACCCCACATTGGGCTCTCTGCTCAAGCAGGGAGCCTGCTTCCTCCTCTCTCTCTCTCTCTCTCTCTCTCTCTGCCTGCCTCTCTGCCTACTTGTGATCTCTGTCAAATAAATAAATAAAAATTTAAAAACAAACAAACAACAAAAAAAAATTCCAACCATAAAATGTCTACTGGAGACTAATCAAATCAACCCACCAAACCAAAATGGGTCCCAATTTCTGGTAAGCAAAAACATCAACCTGTTAATCGCCCTTGTTTTTAGTAGTTTTTTACATCACTAGTGTGGAATCATTGTATATTTTTTTCTTTCTCCTTCCTTTTTTTTCATTAATTAGGTCAGATATATATCAAGAAAAAAGGGAGAAAATGTGGGAGGAGGAACAAGAATTATAAGAAATTACCTAAAACTCTCTTCCACACTAAAAAGAAACAAGCAAAACTAGTAATTGTGGAATCTTTTCTAACTAAGGACGTATAATCATGCTATCTGTAGTTTTCTTGCCTTCTCTAGAGCACCGAGCTTGATCAATATTTAAATAAGTACTTGGCTTTCAACTTCTCTAGGTTCAAATATTAAGCAAAATGTACTCTAGCAACCTTAAAAGAAGCCTGTGAATATATGAGGCAGGTAGGTATCAGGTGTGTAAATAAGCCTTTGCATCTCTCTGATTCTGCTACTCCAGATACAGGTTACTCTGGACACTGAGCACTTAAGTTGGCCAGGACTGCATTTGGTTAGAATTCAAAGACAATGGATTGTCAGTACCCAGACAGGGGAGGTTCACCCAACAAGAAACCAGGTTGGTAATTCAGCTAGGAAAATTCTCACTTCCTGGTAAGTATGATGCCACCATCCTTCCCAGTTTAGTTCCGTCTTTCCTATATTCAGTCTCCATTCATCCTTAGACACCTCAGACAGACCTCCTCCATAAACCCTTTCTTTATTGTCCTGGTTTCTGCCAGCCTCTGAACTCGGACAAAGTGTAATGACCTTACCACAGTTGAGCATGTGATTATAGTCATAGTCACTGTCATATGTTGGACTGTTAGAGGTTCTTATCGATACTCTCCTGTCATCTCAAGAACAGAGACTATTTTTTATCCTCATCATCTCCAGTCTTAACACAGGGCCCATATGGAGTATTTAATATTAATACTTTTATTATTTTTATTGTATTTATTTTTAATTTTTATTTTTTATCTTATTATTTATTATTTATATTATTTATATTTTATTATTTTTATTAATATTAATAAAAAAACAAACAAACTCCAGAGCAAGTATGGAGACTGTTGCTCTGGAGTTTGTTTTTTTTTAAGATTTCATTTATGGGGCACCTGGGTGGCTCAGTCCCTTAAGTGTCTGCCTTTGGCTCGGGTCATGATCCCAGGGTTCTGGGATCGAGCCCCGCATGGGGCTCTCTGCTCGGCGGAGAGCCTCCTTCCCTTCCTTTCTCTCTCTGTGTGCCTCTCTGCCTACTTGTCTATCAAGTAAATTTAAAAAGATAATAAATTTTAAAATTTTAAAAAATTAAAATATATATATATATAAATAAAAAATAAAGACTTTATATATTTATCTGACAGAAAGAGCACAAGCACACAAGCTGGGGGACAGCACAGAGAGAGGGAGAAGCAGGCTCCCCTTGGAGCAGAGAACCTGATGTGAGGCTGGATCCCAGGACCCTGCCATCATGACCCAAGTCAAATCCCAGGACCCTGCAATCATGACCCGAGCTGAAGGCAGACGCCCAACCAATGGAGCCACCCAGGCGCCCCAGCTTGGAAATAGTTAATATTTGTTTTTTAAGTGAACAATCTCATCCGCTATGTAGGAAGGAAAATTTATATCGCAATTTTCAAACTTCTCTTAAATGGTTTAGAACTGCTCTAAATTCTATTATCTGCTTTATTCTTTCCTGCTTTTCATTCTATTGGCCAATAATTCTCAAAAACTGAACAATTGTAAATCTGATGTTTGGCCACATGTGTTAGGAATTTAACCGATGTTTTTCTTTCTTTTTTTGGGGGGGAGGGATTTATTTATTTATTTGACAGAGAGAGAGAGATCACAAGTAGACAGAGAGGCAGGCAGAGAGAGAGGGAGAAGCAGGTTCCCTGCTACGCAGAGAGCCTGATGCAGGGCTTGATCCGAGGACCCTTAGATCATGACCTGAGCCGAAGGCAGAGGCTTAACCCAGTGAGCCACCCAGGCACCCCAAACAGATGTTTTCTAAATAAAAGCATGGTTCTAGAAGACCATAGATGTCAGAATGGAGGAGGGGATACAGATTTTAGCATGATAAATACAGTGGCCTCAGAAGATCCAACCCTTCTAGCCTCCATGTCCTCATCTGTAAGTGGGCATAAAAATACTATTTACGCACACTGTGAAGATTAAATGACTGAAGGTGACTACTGGACACAACCTAAGGATGCAGAAAATGGTGACAACCAATATTTCAGAATATGGATACATTAGAACACTTCACAGCTTTGAGATAATTAATAGAGTGTGTCAGACTCTGAGATAAGAATCTAGTTATGGAGTAACCACCAGGTTGCTTAGGTTGGGAAGGTTAGGGAACAGAGAAGAAGTCAGCTTGATCAAAACCAGGGGACAATCTTGTGGGAAAGCTCTCACAGTTTTAATTTTGGCTACACATTAGCATCACCGGAGAAGTGCTAAAAACAAAACACAACAAAACAACTTAGGTTCCCATAATCCCACCCCAGACCAATTATTTCAGACTCTCTAGGGTGGGAGGGGATGCCTTGGTATTTTTTTTAAGGCTCCCAGGTGTTCCCAATGACTGGAACATCTGGACTAACATAACTGAATTTTTGCCCCTGGAGAATGGTGAGAGCCAGCCCTCAATTATATGAGTTTAGGGAATCAGCTCTTCCCTTTCTGTCAACGGTGAGCTATCCTGTGTAAATACCTGGCCACTAGTGCTCCAGTATAAGGTGCTTGCAAATCACCTGTGGAGTTTTTCAAAATGCAAATCCTGACTCAATAACAGATGGAGGGATACTGTGCATTTGTGGCAAGCTCCAAGGGATGCCCGTGGTGCTGGTCCGAGAAGCAAAATAACAGATCCACACCGGACCTTAGAAACAAAAGTAGAGATGTAGTCACCTTGTTTCAAGGGAAGTCCTGACAGGGGCTGCCTGGGTGGCTCAGTGGGTTAAGCCTCTGCCTTCAGCTCAGGTCATGATCTCAGGGTCCTGGGATCAAGTCCCGCATCGGGCTTTCTGCTAGGCAGGGAGCCTGCTCCTTCCTCTCTCTCGCTACTTGTGATCTCTCTCTGTCAAATAAATAAAATCTTCCAAAAAAAAAAAATAGAGAGAGAGAGAGAAGTCCTGACATCTCTCATTATTTTTAATCAATTAATATTTATTATGCACCAACTATCCACACAATATAATTTGCAATCTTTTAAGAAAGAAGAGGCCATTGCCAGCCAGTTTTAAATGTGAGGCCTTCCATAAAGAGGAAGCACAACCTCTCAAACAGGCCTAACTGCTCCACTAGGTACAGGAGCCTCACTGCCCAGAGCCCATGGTACTTACAGGGCCAAAGAAAAAGTTGTCATTTCTTTTAAAATCAGAAGAAAAAAGATGAACTTTTAGTTCAAGTAAAAAAAAAAATTTAAGACATAATATGTTTATCTTTATAACAGTGAAATAATAATTTATTTGTTCTATCGTATATTTTTATGGAAGAAGGGACTCATGAAGGCAAGTGTCTGTAAGGGCTCACAAAAGTCACAATGTGGCTGTGTGTTTTAGTCTCGGGTATTTTAAGGAAAGCATACAGAATTGTTACGACAACACAGATATTAGAACATTCCCATCATCACAGAACGTTCTTTTGGACAGTGCTATTTGGAGTCGGTTTTGGGAAAAGAGGAGTCCACTCTTTCAGGACACTGTGAAATGCAAGGCCGGTTTGGGAAGTATGCAGACTCTAGCACAGACGTTTTTTGTTGTTTTGTTTTTGTTTTCTACAGCTTCCCAGTTATTCAGTTACTCTGTTCTTTTCCAAACTTCCCAAACCAAACTTGGTAGGAAACCAACTATTGGTTGATACTACCCTGCCCTTCAGGGAAGCCAGGCCTTTTGGACTTGAGAAGGCCTGGTAAATCCTACCCTTGATTCACCTGAGGAAGTGCAGAGGCTTTCCCCAGGATCTAGAGTAGTCTTCACTTCAGAAAGTGATTATTTGCATCACTGATTTGTTTAGGTTTTTCTCCTTGCCAAAATGGCTCAAGCTCTTCCCAAATTGTACCTGACTTCTTAAATTTTAAACCTACTCAAAGGCACCTTTTTTTTTTTAATCTCCAGAGCATAATTGTCCAAAGCAGTCCAGCTAGACAACACCCCTAATGCATGTGTCTATAAATCTTCTGTCAGTTAGCAAGTTTGTTTCCAAGAACCTTACTGGGATGCTCAGGTATGGGTTGTGGAGTCAAGTAACTCAACAGCTAGCTTTTCTCCAGTGCCCTGACACCTGCTAATACCCACATGACCATATTAAATCCCAGCCTGGAGCAAGTTTTCACAGTTATAAGATAAACGCTCTTAAAAAACAGAGTTGATCATTGAGATAATAACATCTTTTTAATTAGGGAGGTACAACTCAGCACCAATAATACACATGGAAACTAATGTGTGTGCAGCTGTCATAGGGGCTGTAATTACGTTGAAGACTTCTGGTGACATGCCAGGTGGAGAGAATGGAGAGTCATAGTGTTCTGCCCCTGACATCACTGGGAAGTCTCAAAACGCATGGATAGCTTTGGGCAGCTATTACTCATTAAAGAGGATCGAGATCCTGTTTTTCCATTTATAAAGGGCAGGCAGGGGAAGGGAGAAGACAGGAAAAATCTATAAATAAAACTGGTATGACAACAAAACCTATATAAAAATATGTTACCTCAGCTTCTTAAAGTTCAAGCAAATCCATTTGATGGCTTTGGGAACCCAAGAGCAAAGTTTGGAATCTTGCTACTAAAGGATCCAAGAATTTCTTCTTCAATGGCTGAGTAAACTATCCTACAATTTCTGAATCCAACTCCAAAGAGCAAGATAGTTGAGGCACAGTGCTGTGCACAGGAACTGTGGTGTTGTCTATTTTCAGTTCTGAAAAGATCTCAATTCCACACTCCCCTAAAGTTGAGTACTTTGGCAGAGCTCTTTCTTCTGCACTCTGAGGAGGTAGAGAGGGCAAGTAAGCTTATAGAGGTCCTGATCCTCCAACAAGAGATTTAAGAATCATTCATGGGGCACCTGGGTGGCTCAGTCAGTTGGGCAGCTGCTTTGGACTCGGATCATAATCCCACAGTCCTGGGATCAAGCCCTGCATCGGGCTCCCAGCTCAGCTGTGAGTCTGTTTCTCCCTCTCCCTCCGCCACCTCCACCCACACACCCACCACTCATGCTTACTCACTCGCTCTCATTCTCTGAAATAAATAAATAAAATCTTAAAGAAAAGAAAAAGAATCAACCATGATGTACAGAAGGACACTAAAAGACTGGGGAAAAATAAAGAGTCTAAAAATAACATCTTTGGGGCGCCTGGGTGGCTCAGTGGGTTAAGCCGCTGCCTTCGGCTCAGGTCATGATCTCAGGGTCCTGGAATCGAGTCCCGCATCGGGCTCTCTGCTCAGCAGGGAGCCTGCTTCCTCCTCTCTCTCTCTCTCTCTCTCTGCCTCCCCTCTGCCTACTTGTGATCTCTCTGTGTCAAATAAATAATAAAATCTTTAAAAAAATAAAAATAACATCTTTAATTCTTCTTTTTAAAAGCTAAAGTGTCCTATCCAGAACCTAACACAAAAGGCAGTTAATTCTCCTTTAAATTATCACTCTCTGATATTATTTCATAATGCAAATAATTTGTTGTTTTTCATTTTGGAAAAAAAAAATCATTTCAGCCAACCACGGTAGTTGAGCATGAGGTCCCAACCACAACAGAGCAGAGGATGAGCTCAGAGAGCTTAGATGACAGCCTCTGCCTTCTCCCTCTAGAGCGGGAGGCAGCAGACTTTCTGTGAAGGACCAGATAGTAAATTCTTTAGTCTCAGTGTATGGTCTCTGTCACAACCCTTCAACTCTGCTGCTGGAGTACAGAAACAGTGATAGACAATATGCCGACAAATGAGCATTGTCTGTGTTCCAAAAATTTCATTTACAAAAATAGACGGTGGGCGGGATGTTCCATACAAGCTATAGTTTGCCTGCCCACTGTTCTAGACTACTGGAATAATGTGCGGAGCTTTTTTTTTTTTTTTTAAAGATTTTATTTATTTATTTGACAGAGAGAGATCACAAGTAGTCAGAGAGGCAGGCAGAGAGAGAGAAGAGGAAGCAGGCTCCCCGCTGAGCAGAGAGCCTGATGCGGGGCTCTATCCCCGGACCCTGGGATCATGACCTGAGCAGAAGGCAGAGGCTTTAACCCACTGAGCCACCCAGGCGCCCCATGTGCGGAGCTTTTAAAACCACTAATGCCAGGCGCCTGGGTGGCTCAGTGGGTTAAAGCCTCTGCCTTTGACTCGGGTCATGATCTCAGGGTCCAGGGATGGAGTCCCTCATTGGGCTCTCTGCTCAGCGGGGAGCCTGCTTCCTCCTCTCTCTCTCTGCCTGCCTCTCTGCCTATTTGTGATCTGTCAAATTAATTAATTAATTAATTAAAATCTTAAAGAAAATAAAAAACACTAATGCCCAGGTACGACCTCAAATAAGGACAGCTAGTCATGTGGAAAGCCACAACATGACAAAAACTGTCCAAATTAAGCTTTAGCACTAAACTATAGAAATTAAGAATCAAGCTATAGAAAATAAAACAATGCAGGTAACTTTTCATAAATTCTCATGTATATTACAGAGATATTTATATTTTGAAAAGTATCAAACAAGAACAAGATGCTATGAGGGCACCTGGGTGGCTCAGTTGGTTGGGCGACTGCTTTAGGCTCAGATCATGATCCCAGGGTCCTGGGGTGGAGTCCCACGTCCGGCTGTCCCTGCTCTGTGGGGAGCCTGCTTCTCCCTCTCCCTGTGCCTGCCACTCTCCCTGCTTGTGCTCTCTCACTTTCTGTCAAATAAATCAATAAAAAAAAAAAGAACAAGATGCTATGAAAAATGGAATAATCAGAGGGAAGACAAGAAGCTATACATGAAAATTGAGAGGCACCTGGGTGGCTCAGTTGGTTAGGTGTCTGCCTTCGGCTCAGGTCATGGTCCCAGGGTCCTGGGATCAAGCCCTGAGTTGGGCTCTCCACGGGATAAGAGGCCTTGTTCTTCTCCCTCTGCCCGCTGCTCTGCCTACTTGTGTGCTCTTGCTCTCTCTCTCTCTCTCAAATAAATAAGTACAATCTTTAAAAAAAATTTAAAAATACAATATAATAAAATCTAAAAATACAACATGGTAAAGTTTAAAAATTCAAAATTCAGTTAAAAACTCAACAGAGGATGTTGAAGATAAAAACTGATGACATATCCCAGAAGTTTAAAAAAAAATGCACAGAAAATATAAAATAAAAAACAAAAGATTTTTATGATAAATCTCTCATATTCAGCATCCCTCTAAAAAGAGTTCCAGGAAAAGAGAGAAAGGAAAGAGAAAGAAATTATCAAAGATACAATTCTTTCTTTTAACTCAGTAGCAAAAATATCTGATTTTAAAATGGGCAGAACTGAATAAACATTTTCCCACGGAAGTCATCCAGATAGCTGAAGGTACTTGAAAACACACTCAACATCATCAGTCAACACAGAGATAAAAGACAAGATAAAGAGATAACAGATAAGAGTTGGTGAGGATGTGGACGTGGGGGAAACTTTGTACAGTTGGTAGGAGTGTACATTGCCTCAGCCACTATGGAGGTTCCTCAGAAAAATTAAAAATAGAACTTTAATATGATTTAGCAATCCCATTCTTGGGTATTTATCCAAAGGAAATGAAAACAATATTGCTGAAAAGATACCTACTCTCCCATGTTCATTGCAGTATTATTCACAATAGCCAAGATGTGGAAATGATCTAAGTGTCCATCAGTGGATGAATGGATCAAGAAGATGGGAACTTTATAGATAATACACACATATGTGCATGTGAGCACACATGTACATAGGAGAATATTATTCAGCCATGAGAAGGAAGGAAATCCTGCCCCTTTAAACAATATGAACAGAACTTGAGGGCATTATGCTAAGTGTGATAAGTTGGAGGAACACAAATACTGGTATCATTTGTATGTTGAATCTAAAAAGAACCAAGGGGCACCTGGGTGACTCAGTGGGTTAAGCCTCTGCTTTTGGCTCAGGTCATGATCTCAGGGTTGTGGGATCAAACCCCGAGTCAGGTTCTCTGCTCAGCGGGGAGGCTGTTCCCCCCCTCCCTCTGTCTGCCTCTCTGCCTGCTTGTGATTTGTCTCTGTGTCAAATAAATAAATCTATAAATAAATAAGTTAATTAATAATTAATTAATTAATTTAAAAGAATGGAACTTGTACAGAAACAGAGTGTAGAATGGTGGTTACCAGAAACTGGGAGGGGAAGAAACTGGGAGAAATCTGCCAAAGGGTACAAAGTTGCAATTAGGAAATGAATACGTTCTGAGGGTCTAACGCACAGTGCAGCAATTACAGTCAATAATACTGTATTAAGGGGCGCCTCGGTGGCTCAGTGTGTTAAAGCCTCTGCCTTCAGCTCAGGTCAGGATCTCAGGGTCTTGGGATCAAGCCCCACATCAGGCTCTCTGCTCAGCAGGGAGCCTGCTTCCCTCTCTCCTCTGCCTGCCTCTCTGCCTACTTGTGATCTGTCAAATAAATAAATAAAATCTTTTAAAATAATAATAATAATACTGTATTAAATACTTCAAATTGCTGAAAACTAGATTTTAAAGTTCTCAAAACAAAAAAGAAATTATAATTATGTGTTGTGATAGTAGTAGCTCATTCTAGAGTGGGGATCTTACTGTGATATACACATGTACTGTTTAGATGGTTGTGTTTTGCTGGTTAAGATGCATGGGGTTGAGCAGAATGAGTGTGGACTTTGTCATCACAGCTTGCTAACTCTGTCCCTCCCATGAGTTACTTTCTCTTCTGAAGACACACTTTCATCACCCTTAAACGGAAGGTTATTACATGAATCTTATGAGCTTTTTTAAGATTTGGGGAGGACTGGAGCCTAATACTCAGCCAGAACGTGGTAAGTGGTAGCGTGCAATATTATTTGTGTCCTTCCTATCGGCTCTAAGGGCTTTAAGGTCTCTAAATATCTTCCTTGTCTTTCTGTGAACTCCCAGTATTCTTCACAATACTGGATGCCCTGCCCCTGAGGGGACCTCTCATCTGGAAGCCCTTTCCCATTACTCATGCCTAGGCCTCACCCCTGGACATGATGGTTCAGCAGCTCCTGGGTGCATCCTGCACATGTGTATTTTGTTTTGTTTTGTTTTGCTTTTTTAAAAATGTTTTATTATTTATTAATTTGCCAGGGAGAGAACACGTGTGTCAGCAGGGGGAGCAGCAGGCAGACCAGGCAGAGGGAGAAACAGGCTCTCTGCTCAGCAGGGACCCCAGTGTGGATCCCAGAACCCTGGGATCATGACCCAAGCCAAAGGCAGACCCTTAATGACCGAGCCACCTGGGTGTCCCTGAATACATATATTTTCAAAATGCTACCTGGGTATTTCTGTTAGGTGGCCTTTAACTCCCTTCTTTGAGCTACTCTTGGCAACAGTTTCTGGAAAGCCAATTTCTCATTGGTCGCTGGTCTCACCCACTGGCACGACAAGGAGCTGCACTCTGGATCACCACCTTAGACTCACGGTGACGGCAGCTAATGCTCTGCTTAGCATAAACCAGGCACTGTTCTAGGACCTTCACTTCTATTAGCTCATTTATGCCTCACAACACTAGAAATGCTGTTGGCTACCAGGTTATCTCACTTTTTACCAAGAAAGAAACCAGTAAGTGGCAAAGCCCAGATTTAAACCCAGCTCAAACTTACAACCCCTGCCCTATAGAGCCTCACACGATGAGCTTCAGGAGACCTCAGGAGTCACATATTTTTTTATGTTCAAACCAACCCCAGTCACCATGCTGACCACTTCTGCCTTGGTCCATCTGGGTCCACCCCCAACCTCAGCCCTCTCATCTTCTTGGTCTGCTCAGCCACATACATTCTGGAAGCCAGACTGCAGATCTGTGTTTTTCTCCCGATCCCCCACACCTTCATTCAGTCTCTCCCTCCAGAAAACTCAGCAGCCCCCTCCACTCCATGTTGGGTCAGATGCCTTTGTCTGCCCTTCCCAACTCTGTGCAGCTCTTGGTCACTGAACTTACTGGATGGTATTAGGATGGTCTGTATGTGCTTCTGTCTCCCTCAGCAGAGAGTTCACTGAGGTCAGAAGTACATTTTAATCATCTTTAAAAGAAAAAAGGATTTTATTTATTCATTTGAGACAGAGAGAGGGAGGGAGAGAGAATGAGCAGGGGGACCTTCAGGGAGAGGGAGAAGCAGACTCCCCATTGAGCAGGGAGCCCAACTCAGGGCTTGATCCCGGGACCGCGGATCATGACCTGAACCAAAGGCAAATGCTGAACCAACTGAGCCATACCAGCGCCCCTGTTTTACTCATCTTTGATTCTCTGATGCCTCATATAAGATGTGGCAGAAGACACATATAACTTTTTGTTGAATAAACAACATTGGCTTCCATGACACCATCCTCAACCTTCCAGCACAGACTTACTAACGCAGCTCTGGAGGAGTCTGAGGCAAGAAGGAACATCCCATGGGCTCATTATTTAGACTTATTATTTTTTCCTACTTTCTCTTGGAAACCCTGCCCCAATATAATTATGCTTTGTTTTCACTTGTTCTGCAGGTGAGAAGCCAGGGTCCTAACCATCTTACTTAATCTGCAATAGATATGCTCCCATTCACATCCCAGCTTTCCCAGCAAGAATTTATCCAAAATTTTCCCTTTTCCACCCTACCTGGACTTAATCATAGGGGGACCTACAATAGCATGCAAAATGGGGTCCTGGAAGTTCGAAATGGGGGCTCCAGAAAAAAATAGATTTGTGACATGCTGAAACACTTCGTGGTTGTCCACATCAAGGTTGCAGATAAAAGCACTCTTGCCTCTATTTTTCAAACGTCGAGGCCTTCAGAATTAGTTGTTCCTAGGGAAGTGCAAGGGGACACAGAAGAGGAGGTGAGGAAAAACTGCCAAGGGGATGGGGCGCCTGGGTGGCTCAGTGGGTTAATGCTTCTGCCTTCGGCTCAGGTCATGATCCCAGGGTCCTGGGATCGAGTCCCGCATCGGGCTCTCTGCTCAGCAGGGAGCCTGCTTCCTCCTTTCTCTCTCTGCCTGCCTCTCTGCCTAGTTGTCATCTCTGTCTGTCAAATAAATAAATAAAATCTTTAAAAAAAAAAAAAACTGCCAAGGGGAATCACACGGTGCTCAAGGACAGAAATAAGCCAAATGAGGAGAAACACAGAATGGCACTTGCCTTTCAGTTTCTCCTTAAGACTTCATTTGGTTTTATAGATAAAGATATTGTCCTATAGGGACAAGGGACACCTGAGTGGCTCAGTTCAGTTAAGTGTTTGACTCTGGGTTTTGGCTCAGGTCATCATCTCAGGGTTGTGAGTTCAAGCCCTACATTGGACTCTGCACTGAGCATAGAGTCTGCATGTTGATATCTCTCTCTCTCTCTCTCTCGGCCCCTCCCTCTGCTTGCTCACACATACACTTGCACTCTCTGTCCCCTCTAAATAAATAAAATCTTTTTTTAAAAAAAAAAAAGGTATTTTCCTATAATTCCTGTTCATCCCCTAGAACACTTATGATCTTTTCCAAGATTACAAAATATACCATCAACAAACCTCATCTGCCGTCATTCTCACAATGACTCCCCCACCCAAGTGACACCAGCAGAGCTCAGCAGAGGTCAGTGTTTGTTTGTCTCACCAGTCATTTTGGCACTGTTAAAATGTGCCACTGAAATGACTTTGGTGGCAAACACAAAGTAAAGTCCTTAAAATATTCCTCAGTATAAAACATTGCATTCCTCTTCCACACAATATAAAATGTGCTAAGAACCAGGTTAAAATAAGAGTGTTCCAGAGGAGAACAGAAAGGGTATTCCTTAAAACTTCAAACTACTGCATTTGACTTTCACCTTTGATACGGTGACTGCATGACAAATTGTATAAACCATAATAAGTAAACATCACACTGCAAGATTAAAGCCCCAAGTGCGAAGTATCATTAATCATACCAAACACTTATTTGCTTTTCTGTTGGCATCAAAATGTAATTGTTTCTCTGTGAGTTAAACGTACCTCATGGTACAATGCTGATTCAAATCTATGTAGTTGGCAACATAAAAGGGAAACTTATCATCTTTTGTCCATTGTAGGGACATGTTTTCCTCCAACCAAAATAACTTGAATTAAAGTTTATTCTGTCCTCTATCAACATTGCCAAACCCAGAGGTTCAAGTTTGAGTAAGGAAGAAAGAATGATCTCTGTTTGTTCAGTAGATTAATAAAAGCATAAGGTTTCAGGGGAAAGGGAACGTGCTCCCAAACACATTTGAAAATCTGAAAAAATGCTCAGATCTTCACCCCCAAATAATACACATTTATTCATATTCACCAATTTTTACACTTACTTTCCAGGGAGTTCTTGTCCACCCCAAAGTCTATGAATGGTCCACAGGTTGAGAAATCACACATTAGAACAAAAACTTCATGAAGTACAGAAATTAAATCACTTCTACTTCTTTTTTTTTTTTAAAGATTTTATTTATTTATTTGACAGAGATCACAAGTAGTCAGAGAGGCAGGCAGAGAGAGGGAGAGCGAGAGCGAGAGAGAGAGAGAGAGAGAGAGAGAGGAGGAAGCAGGCTCCCTGCTGAGCACAGAGCCCGATGTAGGACTTGATCCCAGGATCCTGGGATCATGAACTGAGTTGAAGGCAGAGGCTTTAACCCACTGAGCCACCCAGGTGCCCAAATCACTTCTATTTCTGATAGCAATAGTGTATACACAAGTGGAACAGTCACTTAATTCTCATTATTAATGGAATATTGTCTTTTTTATTTAATTGGCTTCATATTACCGGAGATTAAAAATGGTAACATTTTGAAGTAGAAGTTGGTAATAAAAAGACTTTTAGAGGGGCGCCTGGGTGGCTCAGTGGGTTAAAGCCACTGCCTTCGGCTCAGGTCATGACCCCAGGGTCCTGGGATCGAGCCCCGCATCGGGCTCTCTGTTCAGCCGGGAGCCTGCTTCCTTCTCTCTCTCTCTGCCTGCTTGTGATCTCTCTCTGCCAAATAAATAAATAAAATCTTTAAAAAAAAAAAAAAAAGACTTTTAGAAAGCAGCTTTGCAGATCCTTCTTTAACTGACCCCTTACAAAGAGCTCGTCCATAAAGTTGTGCAAACCATCTATTTGATAAGCAGTTACTATCTAAAATATGTAAGAAGGAAACTCACACAACTCAACAGCAAAAAGACAAATACTCATATTTAAAAAGAGGCAGACAACCTGAATAGACCCTTTTCCAAAGAAGGTGTGCACAGAGCCAACAGGTACAAGAAGAGGTGCTCAACCTCACTAATTGTCAGGGAAATGCAAACCAAAACCACAAGAAGTGGGTGAAATTAGGGAATGTTTAAACTGAAACAGGATATTTGTATAATCTCAAATATTTCTCAAATACAAAGAGAAAAATAACAAAGGTGGAGAAACCCAGCCCACAGGCCCACAGTGCCTTAAGTAGGGGCTCAAAGTAACATCAGCCGTGAGAGGGTATATGGACATCTGTAGGCTTGACATGGTGCTCTGAGAGAAACGCGGTGTCCTCCTGTGACATTCTAGCCCCAAACATGCAGTCTCATCTCATCACGAGAAAACACCAGACAGCCCCACATCGAGGTAGATGCTACGAGATAATTGACCAGCATTCATCAAAAGTTTCAAGGTCGTGAAAGACAAGGAAAGACGAAGGAATCATGAGAGACCAGAGGATATTAAAGAGACACAACAGCTGTACGTGATGTAGGATCCTGGACTGGAGCCGAGAACGGAGAAAGGACACCAGGAAGAAAACTGGAGAAACCAGTATATTTTAGTTACTAGCCCTGCACCCATGTTAATTTCCTTGTTTGGCTGCTTGTACTGTGATTAACAACCCAACTTGTCAACAGGAGGGGGAGCTGGGGAAAGCTGCACTATTCTTGGAACTTTTCGATAAGTCTAAAATGATTTCAAAATAAAAATAAAATAAACCCTGGGGTTTTAAAGCCTTCTGTCCATGAAGCTGCCATTTTTGTCGCGTTCCCCAGAGACCAAAGGCTCACTTCCTTGTTTAGTCCTGAGAGAGCAAGTTACCTCCCTCTCTGGCAGCCCTGCTAATGCCCATCTCAAGTCTGATGTTTGCCTCCTCAGAGTTCAGCCTTCAGACTGCAAACAGTTGGCACTTCCTATATGCCAGCCCCTGTATGGAAGGCCCCTGTGGCCCCTGCCCTCTCAAAGCTTCTGTTACAAATTCAACTTATGTGAGCCACTACTTAAGTGAGTCATCACCCAAATTTTTAAATATTGTTCTCATTCCTGTCTTTCCAGGATGGATCCAGGAGATGACTACCCTTTTGTCCTATATGGTAGAAAGAAATCCAGAGATAAACTAGTCTATGTCACTGTTCGGACTGTGTTTATATTGGTTGAGCTAAACATTAAATTAGTGTTCCTCTGACTATCAGATGACCTCCAGGTCCTGCTTTCTAAGAAAATTGATCATTGAGCACATCGGCTACTTACAGCAATCGCAGAGACAATGTGATATTCACAGGGATAACTGCTTAGTGGGGATGCTTTGCAAAAGCCTGGTGCATTCATCTTTTAGTGACTTAGAAATCACCACATCCATTATTACTTAAAGGAAAAAGAAAAAAAAACTGCAACAAACATCAGAGTACTTTTAGTAGAAACTCACTGACTTAGGCAACCATTGATGTATTTGTAACAAAGCAAGAAAATATCAACAAGTCAAACTATATGAGGAGCTTGGTGATCTGAACCCATGTCAGAGTTTCCTGTTAAAGATTTCAAATTCTCAGGGCGCCTGGGTGGCTCAGTGGGTTAAGCCTCTGCCTTTGGCTCAGGTCATGATCCCAGGGTGCTGGGATCGAGCCCCGCATCGGGCTCTCTGCTTAGCAGGGAGCCTGCTTCCTCCTCTCTCTCTGCCTGCCTCTCTGCCTACTTGTGATCTCTCTGTCCAATAAATAAATAAAAATCTTTAAAAGAAAAAAAAAAGATTTCAAATTCTCGGGCGCCTGGGTGGCTCAGTTGGTTGGATGACTGCCTTCAGCTCATATCATGATCCTGGAGTCCCGGGATCGAGTCCCACATCGGGCTCCCAGCTCCATGGGGAGTCTGCTTCTCCCTCTGACCTCCTCGCTCATGTTCTCTCTCACTGTCTCTCTCTCAAATAAATAAATAAAATCTTTAAAAAAAAAAGATTTCAAATTCTCTGCTTGCAAAATAAGAGTAATATCCACTTCCTATGCCCTCATGGGAAGCATTGTACCATGAAATTTTATAAGGCAATGAGCCCTGGGAACTTTCACTACATATATTCTTCATCCAGGGGTGCCTGGGAGGCTCAGTCAGTTAAGCATCACCCTTCACTTCAGTTCAGGTCATGATCCCAGGGTCCTGGGATCGGGTCCCTCATGGGGCTCCTTGCTAAGTGGGGAGCCTGCTTCTCCCTCTGCCTGCCTCTATCCCTGCTTGTGCTCTCTCTCTCTCTCTGACAAATAAATAATAAATAAAATCTAAAAAAATGTATATATTCTTCAACCATATCTCAGCTCTAAGAATTATTTTCCCACTTGAGCATGTCTTGATACCACGAAGCCTTTGAATCCTAAACTTTTTGTATGTACTTGAGAGAGAAACAGAGAGAGAGAGAGTATGGGGTGGGGAGTAGGGACAGAGGCAGAGGGAAAAGCAGAATCCACTAAGCAAAGAGCCCGATGCAAGACTCAATCCCAGGACCCTGGGATCATGACCTGAGCCGAAGGCAGCTGCTTAACTGAGCTACCCAGGTGCCCCTTAACTCTTCTTCTTCTTCTTTTTTTAAAATTAATTTATTTATTTTAGAGGGAGAAATAGAGAGAGAGAGAGCCTGTCACTCTGCCTGCTTGTGCATGTGTGCTCTCTCTGTCATATAAATAAAATCTTTTTTTTTCAAATAAATAAAATCTTAAAAAAAATAAATTATAGAATAAGGAAATTCATATATGCTACGGTCACTAAATTAAAGTGCAATTGTCTATTTTATTCTTTCTCAATTCTTTGTTATCACCTAGATCTTTCCCACTAGAAAATAAGAATGAGCCTCAAAATCTTTTTATCCTAAGTGGACAACAGTAAAAGAAAGAAATCTGTCTGTGGCTCTCCACTTGCTTCCTATGAAGAAACTGGTTTTGACTCAGCTTTTTTTTTTTTAACTGGAAGCACTTTGTCAAGCATATATCTCTTAGTATACCTGAAACTAATATAATGTTATATGTCAAGTATATCTCAATTTTTTAAAAACTTGAAAGAATGTATCTTGTATATGAGTCCATTGCATTTATGATTACAGAAAATTGCCAACCCTCATTAAATTAACACAGTTTGTATTTCTAGCCTTTTGGTCAATAAAGTCATCACACAGTCCCAGTTTATATAGTTAATTTGAATATAGGAAAGCTCGCACTTATAAGTATGTTTATTTTTTTTAATTTTTTAAAAAAGAGTTTACTTATTTGACAGACAGAGATTACAAGTAGGCAGAGAGGCAGGCAGAGAGAGAGAGGGAAGCAGGCTCCCTGCCAAGCAGAGAGCCCAATGTGGGGCTCGATCCCAGAACCCTGGGACCATGACCTGAGCTGAAGGCAGAGGCTTTAACCCCCTGAGCCACCCAGGTGCCCCTTTAGTATGTTTAAAGACATAAACAACTCCATTTAGAATTTCTGCTGTAACACTAGTGATCCAATGGGTACTAACATCTAACTTTTCTGAATAGAGTGGTTAATGTTTAATTTGCATACATTGCAAATCATACCATTTACTTTCTTTTTTTTTTTTTTTATCAAATCAGAGGGTGAAACATTTATTCAAATTACAGACAATCCTCATCTTTATCAAAATACATATTTACTACTTTCTTATTTTCATTAACAAAAATTATATACAATCATAGTACCCTTAGGTTTTTAGTACTTTTACCTTCTTTTTTCTTTTTTTTTTCCAATTTATTTATTTTCAGAAAAACAGTATTCATTATTTTTTCACATACCATTTACTTTCAAAATACTTGTAAGCAGTCTGTCTCAAGTCCTCAAGTAACTATACCCCTTCTTTTATCTTTTTAAATTTTTTTATAAGGATTTTTCTTTATTTATTCAACAGAGATCACAAGTAGGCAGAGAGGCAGGCAGAGAGAGAGGAGGAAGCAGGCACCCCACTGAGCAGAGAGCCCAATGTGGGGCTAGATCCCAGGACCCCGACCGAGATCATGACCTGAGTCAAAGGCAGAGGCTCAACCCACTGAGCCACTCAGGCATCCCTTAAAAATATTTTTTAGAAGATTCTTTTATTTATTTGACAGAAAGAGAAAGAACTTGCACAAGCAAGGGGAGAAGCTTGGGAGCTTGACCCAGGACTCGATCCCAAAACCCTGACATGACCTGAACTGAAGGCAGATGCTGAACCGACTGAGTCACCCAGGTGCCTTATACCCTCATTTTTTAGTTTATGGGATTAACTCAACCCTTATCTGAGTAGTCCAAATGATGTTAATAATCAGGGGAACTAAGAAAAAGCTCCCAACCAGTGCAGGACTTACAGACTTCGCATGATCACAAACATGTGAAAAACAGTAAAGTGGGTAAGACACTTTTCATATATCATCACATTTATTCTTGAACAGTCCTGCGAAGGGATGCTAGTCCCTCTTGGCAGATATGGAAGCTGAGTCCCAGAGTAGCTGGGACTTGCCCAGGATCATACAGTTTATGTTCTTTTCATTATTCTACATTGTTGAAAAGGCTAATCTTTAATTCAAAGGACTTGGTTAGATTTTATTTCCATATTTCTGGTTAGCATCTAATAATAACTATAGATGGCTTTTTTTTTTTAAGACTTTATTTATTTATTTGACAGACAGAGATCACAAGTAGGCAGAGAGGCAGGCAGAGAGAGAGGAGGAAGCAGGCTCCCTGCTGAGCAGAGAGCCCGATGTGGGGCTTGATCCCAGGACCTTAGGATCATGACCTGAGCTGAAAGCAGAGGCCTCAACCCACTGAGCCACCCAGGCGCCCCTATAGATGGCTTTTTATTTTTTATTTATTTATTTATTATTATTTTTTTAAGATTTTATTTATTTATTTGACAGAGAACACAAGAAGGCAGAGAGGCAGGCAGAGAGAGAGAGAGAAGCAGACTCTGCACTGAGCAGAGAGCCCAATGCGGGGCTCGATCCCAGGACCCTGGGATCATGACCTGGGCCGAAGGCAGAAGCTTTAACCCGCTGAGCCACCCAGGCGCCCCTAGATGGCTTTTTAACTCACTTTGTCAACATAGTGCTAGCCAAGTATCTTGGTTGTTTTGTGAGAGAACTCAACTTTCTACCTAGGAAAACCAGCTTGAGTCAGAGAAAGTGCTATGGTAAAGTGGGTTTCTCTTGTTATTTGAAATAATACTGCCACCTTGTGGACTAATAGAGAGCTATCGGCGAAATTGAAACTGCATTAGGACAATTTTACCTATTAAGTTGAGAAACTGAATTAGGACAACCTAGCCTATTAAGTTGTCCTAATGCACAGTTTCAATTCCACCTGATTAAAATTCTCAATGGGCAATAAAGACAACTTCCAGAAATATTCTGAATTGTAGATATCGGAAAAATAATGTAACCATTTTCTCTTGTACCCATTGATTAAACTGATTGGCACCTCTCTCTGCACAGTAATACAAGAGCCCCGCATAAAAAGGAATGCAGCCGAGCTCTATGCACTAAAATGCGGCAATCTCTAATAAACACGGAAGAGTAAGTATAATGTGCTCCTATTTGTTTAGAAGTGAGGGCACGTGCACATGTGTGTATAAACAGGTGTACAATACTTGGGGAAGAATACTGCATGGATTGCTTTCCTTACCTTCTGCTCCATCCTTCTGGGTTGCCTTCAGAACAACAGAGCTGCAAGGTTAAAACCGTATTTCCCAGGTTCCATTGCAGATAGCGCTCTGGATGTGAATTTGAGTTCCACCAATCAGATATCTTCACACGTGATTTGGAAGGAGGAGTGAGGGGAACGCCAGCTTCTTGTATGTTAGCAAGCTTCCTCTCCTTCTGCCCAGGTGCTACCGATGTTCCCACACCCTTCATGCAGCCGCCCTAACAGGTACGGCGGGTGATCCTCAATGCTGATTATGGATCACTCTCCTTCCGCACTCACCAGGAGAGCTTCAGCTTTTTCATGCCCTCTACTGCATACCTAATACCCCACCTTTTGGTCACCACTGATCACTGGCCACTCCCCATCATTTCTTGACCCTTCTAGCTCCTGGCTTGCTGTCACGCTTTCCATCATGCCTCCTGTCATAATTCTGGGCTCTCTCACCAGCACCTTCCATGTGTCTCATTACCCCTAGCACACAACCTCCTCACACAAACCAACAGCCCATGTGTTTTCACTGTCCTTACTCCCTCATTGTCTTCTTTCCTTACTCACCCAGCTTGGATTCCTAGTCCATTATAGCCATATGACATAAATCTCAACAACTACCTTGTCCCTTTCTCGATTATTTTGCATTCACCAGTGAAAACTCCAATGCTGTTTGTCTGTGTCTCAAGGTATCCCACATCTACACCCTTAGCCAAATACGAATAGAAAAAAAAAAAAAAAACATGCAATCCTGCTGATAGGTCTCGCTTCAAATCCATGACATTAATTTCAGGTGGGCCCTTAGTGCTGCTAGTAGTTCTACTTCATTCTCTAGTTCATCCATTCTCCCCAAAATAGTAATAACTAGCAGAAATATTCTATGTACTTTTACTTAATTCTCACAACCACATGACGTGATTTTTTTCTGATGAACAGATGAAGTAAATGGAAAATGGTAAAATAACTTGTCCAAAGACACATAGCTAGTGAGTGGCTAAGATTCAAACCCAGGCAGATGGCTCCAAGGTCTGAGCTCTTGATCTTTCTAGGAGTGTATCATGTCTTCCTTCTGTTTTCTCACTCCAACACCTCTAACCTCCTCCAACCTGGTTTAGTTTTACCGTGTTTCCAATAAAAGTAACCAGTAAAAAACTTCCACAATCCCTAACCGACACATCTATACACCTTATTGTATCTGTGCCCATATATTTTGCCTTCCCTCTTCAACCATGCCCAAATTACTCATTCTCCTTTCTAAGCCAACCCTTCCATTTGGGCAGTGGACCCCAAATCTCCTCCCAAAACATTACCCCGCAAGTGGCCTCCCTCTCTCTTAGGTAACTGCTTTTACAGTCTGCAGGATTATCCCCATCAGCATCTGTTCTGTAATTTTTTCCAGTTTAGATCTCAAATGAATCGCGGATCTCAAAACTTTTATGCTAAGTGAAAGCCAGCTCCCCAATCCTAAATTCTGTATGATTCCATTTGTATAAAATCATAGCAAATGCAAACTAATCTGTAAATCTATAGTGGCACAGAGGGTAGGTCAATGGTTGCCTAAGTGGGTGAGGCCTAGCTAGGAAGGTTTATGGAAGGGCCGGAGGAAATTTTTACGTGGTACATATACTCATCCTCTTGCTTGCAGGGATGGTCTCATGAGTGTACATGTCAAAACATAAAACTGAACTTCTAAAATGTGCAACTTATAGCATACCAATTATACCTCATTAAAGTTATTTGTTTACAATACTGTTTGACCCCATATCCCATCAGCCATTGCCCAGTTTTATTTTTGCTTCCCTTTATGATAAAGTTCCCTCAAATAGCTGCCTAAACACCCCATCTCATTTTCATCCCACTCCTTCTTTCTTAAACTCCTCTTTCCCTTGCTTCATGTCAGTTAAACCAGCCACCTTGCTGTTCTCAACTCACCAGGCACACTTCTGCCTCAGGGTCTTTCCACCCCATCTTCTAAATATCAATAAGCATCTCTCTTCCATTCCTTGAGGTCTTTGTCCAATTGTAGCCCCAGTGAGGCACTCCCTCACTTCTCCTTAAAACTGCCAGCCACCTACCCACCCCCAATAAAGTTTCCCATCTCCCTCCTCTGCCTGATTTTTCTGTCATTTATCACCATCTGACCTGCAGTATCTTTTGTTAACTGAACTCTACCTCTCCCAAGAATATTAGTTCCAAGAGAACAGGGATCTTGTCTATACTGTTCATTGCAAGATCACCAATTCCCTAACCTCTCGTATGTGTCTCAGTTAATTATCAGGATTACTGAATGTGTCTTTGGAGCTATTTGGCTGTGAATAAAGGAAACCACTCACACTTATCTAAGCAAAAAGAATTTTTCTTTTCTTTTTTTTTTAAAGATTTTATTTATTTACTTGACACACAGAGAGAGAGAGAGAGAGATCACAAGTACACACAGAGGCAGGCAGAGAGTAGAGGAAGCAGGCTCCCTGCTGAGCAGAGAGCCCAAAGTGGGGCTGGATCCCAGGACCCTGAGACCATGACCTGAGCTGAAGGCAAAGGCTTAACCCACTGAGCCACCCAGGCGCATAAGCAAAAAGAATTTATTAGAGGATTTCAAAGAGTCTCGTGGACCCCAGAGGGAGCTCCTAAGGTATAACCAGAAGGGAACCAGAGCTGCTGCAAACTGTGATGGTTTTTCTCTTCTCTAGCCTCACCCGCTGAGGAAGGATGGCCTTGCCTTATTTTCTCTTGACTTAGGTTTCCTTCTCCTTTCTCCCTGCAGTTTTCTCTGCTGATAATCCAATTCCCAGTTACATCTCCCAGCTTAGATAGGGTTTGAACCAGATATACGGCCCCTAGTCTAGTTCACTGCGGTCAGGGGAACGAGGCATGGAACCTAGTCACCAACAAGCGTCTTCGTGTCTGAGGTGAACATTTTGTTCATAGGAAAGGCAATTTATAGTTACTTGTTATGTTTAGCTTTTGAAAACTTTCCTGAAGGCTTTAGGTTTAACTTCTAGATATTCCAACCATAAAACTAGTACATTTTATAATCACTTTCAAGGGGGCCTTTAATTCATGTTTGATACATTTCAGTTCAATACACTAAATTTTAAATTTCTTTAAACAAACCCACTTATAACCCAAATTCCTTTAAACAACTTAATAGCATTTATACGCGTAAAATATTTTTCTTCTAAATAGCACTTCAAATGCTTGATCCAACAAGCAAAACCTTCCCAAGTACTTAACTCTTATACATGTAATAAATTAAATGTACATTAGTTCCTAAATTCTCTGGAACAGGGCAATATTTTTACAGGCTTAGTAACATTTTAAAAATACTTTCAACTAAAATTCAGAAATCTTGAAATCTCTTGGCCATTTTAAATTAGAATCCAAAATCCAATGCTACATACCATCATATGCCTAATATCCCAATTGTGTTTACATACTTTATTTTTTTTTAAAGATTTTATTTATTTATTTGACAGAGAGAGATTACAAGTAGGCAGAGAGGCAGGCAGAGAGAGAGAGGAGGAAGCAGGCTCCCTGCTGAGCAGAGAGCCCAATGCGGGACTTGATTCCAGAACCCTGAGATCATGACCTGAGCCGAAGGCAGCGGCTTAACCCACTGAGCCACCCAGGCACCCGTGTTTACATACTTTAAATAACAAATACCAGTTTGTCCCAATGACTATAAAAACTATTCTTGAAATTACCATGAAGAGTTGAGAGTTGCATAACCTTTTTGAAAATTCGTCTTCATTCTAGATTTCATCCAAGAACTATAGCACTCAATGAAGTACTGTTACAAGACCAGTGCTCTAACCCCTGAGCTACGGAGCCTCGCTTCAATGAAGTCCTGTTAAAGAGAAGTACTAGGTTTGGCCTCAGAGGGCAGGCCACTCCCAGTGCCAGGATGAGGAACAACTCAAGCTTGGGGAATTCAAGTGTGGGCTTATCACTGTAGTTTATTCAGCATTAAATGAGAACACTAACAATGGAGAGCTGTGATGAGAATCGATTAAAATAATGTATGGGAAAACCCTTGTCACATGTTACACACTTGTTGGCAGCCAGTTTTAGACAGAATTTCAACTTCTAATTTTTACTAGTATACAAATTACCAACAGACTTACAAAATTAAATATTTTCAAAAGCTTTTAAATACAGAATTTATTTAAATAAATTAGCATTTTCAACATGAAGACCAAGTTTCTTACTGTCTCTAATCTCATAACTACTCAGGGAAGCAAACTCCTGGTTTCTTATAAGCCACTGTGCTGTAGGTTTGCATAAATCAATTTAGAAAAGGGAAACTGGACCCTATTTTTTAGCACATGCCCCTTCCAGACCACAGAAATATTTCTGTCTGCCTTAAAAAGAAATCTAAATTCGTAGAACTGAATTTTAAGAGGAGACTCTCATTACAGAATCTCCCTTTCACTAAGGGTTCTTCTACCACAAGCAATGTTTCCTTAGATAATTAACTACTTGAGGTGGAATAGGATTGGGAGAAGTTGGGAGAGGTAGCAAATGTGAAATCAGTGACCTAACAGTCAGTAGCCAGTGACTATCCATCAGGAATTCATACATCTCAGAAAGATAAGAAGAAAATAAGAATATCTTTATAAAAATATGATTTATATTGTCCTTTAAAAAAACAACCATTTTTCAAAACAAGCTACTCTAGCTTCCAGTTCTAAAACACAAGATTATGGAGATTAGAGAAACAAAACCTAAATACCGATTACAGAAAATGGTTTACAGAAGGGTGGGGAGCTATAAGATAAGCTCCAACCATATGTATACTAGGTTGAAAGGCTATTTATTATGAGAAAAATGGCAAATTTTATCACTCCTCTGACCTGAAGCAAGTTGAAAACTGGGTAGAAAAGCTGCATCTCGAAAAGGAAAAGAAACATGGTCCAATAAGGTCTACCTGTATGTAGACCTTGTTCTGATGAGGACGGTCAAGATTAAAGGAATGAAGAAAAAAACTGGGAGAGTACAACTTTCAGGTATCAAATCTGCCTCAGCACACTCTTTGAATACATGTCTAACTAGTTCAGAGTTCAACTGTTCAAAGCTGGCCACTGATTTGTCACATTTGGGGCCGATGTACTCCCATTACAAGCGGAGGTAGAACATGTGACCTCAGATAAATGAAAACATCAAGGAGAGGGAGGCAAGATTAGCAAGGGTATGGAAATCCCACAGTGATCAGAGTGAAGAGAAAAT
This sequence comes from Neogale vison, assembly GCF_020171115.1. Classification (NCBI taxonomy): domain Eukaryota; kingdom Metazoa; phylum Chordata; class Mammalia; order Carnivora; family Mustelidae; genus Neogale; species Neogale vison. The sequence continues at coordinate 217,015,867 of NC_058091.1, forward strand.
TTATTTGCTTTTGCCATTTCTTTTGTTTTAAAAGGATTAAAAAATAAAAAAATAAAGCCCTGTCCCTTTGTTAGCATTCCCAGTTGAAACCCATTCCAGAGTTCTGAATAGCTACCTAAATGTTGATACAGAACTTTGCTGTATTAAAATTAATATCACTTTGTCCAAGGTGGACAATATACTATGACCAAGACAACTGAGATCTTCTAGCCGAAGATACCATGAAATAATTCAAAGTATTACATGGAAAACCATGTCTTAAAACAAGTCCTTATTCTCCAATTCTAGATATTCGTCTCTTCCATAAAACTGCTTCTGTGAATAGTTTTTTGTTTTTTAATGTATCAGAAAGAGATTCTCTTTCCAATAGTTAATAGAATCAAATCTATTTCAAGTTAGTTGTTCTTATAGGTCTCATTAAGCAGACACTATGATTCCATCTTCTTGTTTTCTAGAAATCCATCAGATGCATGCTGTAGAACCGAAGTGCTTTCTTTCCTTGTCATAGTAGCAAAAAGCATATCCATCATCCCCAAGGTTTCTAGTAGTTCTCTTTGGTAATCAATCTCTTTTTCTACAAGTCCTTGAAGTAACAAAAACTTTTTATCGACTACAGGTGACTGTCCAATCACAGGAAGATAGATATCTATAAAGAGAGGGAAAACACATTAACTAGAAGTATCTTTGTAAACAATAAAGGAATAGCAGTAGTTACAAAGTATAAAAATATTCACTATAAATACAGTGAAAAATTTGTATTTATTTTACAATTTTGTGATTTACAAAAAAGAAATCCATCTGGATAAATGTATTTCAAAAAGAAATAATTACAGAAAGTACAGTGTGGAGTTTCTGACCTACTTTAATTTTCCCCTTAAAAAATAGTCACCGTCTGTTTAAAAAAATAAAGGCATGGTCATTGTAGATGCCTAAGCAAAAGCTGTTTAATTACAGTAACTCTAATCTCAGCAATTCAGAGTTGAGCTACTGTAAACGTTTTACTTCCCTTAAAATGCTATGATTTATGTGGTTGTTTGTTTTCTTTATAACTGCTACTGGAGAACTGATAAAAACAAAGTACTGTGATCTATTTGATTTCATTATTTGACATCTCTATTGTATCACACTTGGATTTTTCAAGGTTTTTTGTTTTTTTTGGGTTTTTTTTTAAAGGATTTTATTTATTTATTTGATAGAGAGAGAGTACAAGCAGGGGAGCGGTAGGGAGAGGGACAACCAGGCTCCCACAATGCAGAGAGCCTGATGTGGGTCTCAATTATGGGACTCTGGGATCATGACCCAAGCCAAAGGGACAGTCATTTAACCAACTTAGACACCAGGCATCCCAGGTTTTTTTCCCCCCAAAGGTTTCATTTATTTATTTGAGAGAGAGAACAAGCAAGCAAGAGAGCACTGGGCGGGGTGGGGGGAGGAGTGGCAGAGAGAGAGAGGGAAAACCAGACTTCCCGCTGAGCAGAGGCTTATGCAGGGCTTGATCCCAGGACCCCAGGACCCCATGATCATGACCTGAGCTAACAGAGGCTTAATCAACTAAGCAACCGAGGTACCCCAGATTTTTCACATTTTAACAACTACTTACCAATAATTATTTCAGCAGCATTGATCAAAACAGGGGCAAATCTTGGCTGAGACAGATTCCTACAAAACAAAATTTGTTTACTGAAACTTGCTAACTTGAAAAAAAATCCTTAAAACAGATTTACTGAATTTTCTATCAGTTCTCTATAAAGGTCAATCTAAAAGTAAATGCCCCTCATTTGAGATAAAGAAGTTCAGATGCAAGATATATGTGTTTCATAGACATAAAACATACCGTATCAAAAAATTAAGAACACGACTTATTTCCTTTTCATCCCGACCTGCAAGGGCATTTGCAAGGACTCCTCTTCGATTTAGCTCCTTTATGATGGAAACTGTAATCTCGGGTGTCTTTATTGTACAACTGGGCTAGAAAAATTTTCAGAGTCAATATGAATAGATAAGACAGCACAGGAAAAAATCATAGTCTTGGAACTGACAATTACCAAATTTAAATAGGTTTATATCTTTACAGTTTTGAGTCACAGTAAGGCACACGGTAAGTAATAAAATGATTCTTGTAAAAATATGCCCCTTGTAGGTTCATCAATTCTAACAAATGTACCACTGTGGTGGGGTATTGGTAATAGGGAAGGCTATGCATGTGTGGGGGCAGAGAGTTTATGGGAAATCTCTGTACCTTACCCTCAATTTTTGTAAAGCTAAAACTGCTCTAAAAAATTAGTCTAAATTAAAACACACTCACTCACTCACTCATTCATAGACAGCATACTGTATATATGTATACATGCTCCTCACTCACCTCAAGGACTCTGTCAAGTGCCTTGGAGACCCGGAAATTTTTCAGATCCCTGTCGTATAATTCTAGGTGTTTCTTTGAAGGCCTGTTGATCAAAATGTCATCCTGTATGACAAAGTATATTTATAAAGAAAAGTCAGTATCTGTATAGAGTTTCATTCAAAATGAATTTTTTCATTGTGGATTCTTTTATACCTTGGTGACCCTGAACGTATAACAAATAATGGGCATATGTCCAGAATGCAGACTAACTGAAAATGAAATGATCTGCTACATCAATGTGTTCTTACTCTCCTATGATTTAACTTAGAACAGACACACAGTACCTCACCCTGGGCAAACATTACTCATTTCAATTCTCTTCACATGGCAAGCAGTATGACTTAGTAGAAAGGAAAAAAAGACGGGAGAAACTGAGATCTAGTCCCAATGACTCTGGCTACCAGTAATGAGATGCTGCATCGACCAGAGCTTATTTGCATCTCCGTCTTCTCAGATGCTATACAGGGACATAACTGGCTCTACTACGGTTTAGGGCTGTTTAGATCAAATCAGATAGTGTATCAAAGACACTATTTTGAATATGGTAAAATACTGTAATATTGTTATGAATCAGGGTATTAAAAGTAGTCCTTATTCCCCATTACTTATTAATAATGTTCCCCAATCTAGGAATCTGCAGGGAGAATTAAGGTACAGAAAAGCAAAATAAAGTTAAATCCCATGTGAACTACACTTTCCAGTAACCTGCAGGGTTGGAGCTGTCATACCACATTTTCTAAAAAAAAAAAAAAAAAATGAGAAATATGAAAATACCCTTTGTTTCATGTAATTTTTTCCTTTAATAAAAGTTCGATATGCAGGCCTTCTTCTCCTAGGAAGAGAATCCTTCTTTGCTTCAGATTTCCGATGTTTAACACTCAGTATTCCATTGGTCATTCCTACAACTATTGTCTCATCTTCATGCTAAGGAGCAATTAGAAAAATAAGTTAGTCTATTCCTAACCCATCATTTGCCCTAGTTTTTCCTCAAAACACCATTTATAACATGTTTTCTGCTAATCCACACCTTCACCAAAAGTTTCAATCAGATACTCTGCCTAACAACAATCCATGCAGAAAGTTAGATAAATCACTTTTTCCACCAGAATACTGTTATACTGATGGAACATGTGTTACACCTGATATAAGTCATCACTGGCAGTTTGTATAATAATATAGTTAATGATGCTTTGGGAAACTTCTAAATTTTTTTCCTGCATCCTCTTATTAGAAAAGGAACTGTGATAGCCTAACTTTCCACAATGTTGCCAAGAAAATAATTTGTAGTAAGTTTTTCCTCTTCTAATTCAAATTTCTGTATGATGCATTCAAATATCCTCTTTTTCAATGGCTCGTGAAACTTGACAGTGGACATCCCCAGATCCTGCCCTTAGTGTTAACAATGCCTACAGTGAGCAAGACCTAAATCTCAATTCATACTAAATTACTGGCACAAGTCATATAATAGAAATTGTCTTAACTCCACTAACTAATACGGCAAGAATAAAGTAAGATTTATTCAAACACAAAGATAAACCCTAAAATTTCATTTCAGTTTAACAGACAAGGGTAGCGAAAGCTTTAAAAAGAATTAGAAATACTTACTGCAAGTGCAAGACTCAAAATCGAAGCTGCATAATCAAAACTGTGGACTACTTTATAGGAAGTCGTGCTATATACTTTCACCTTCCTAAGGAAAAGAAAGCTCTGTTACAAATTACCTAGGAAATGAGTGTAAATGTAAATTTCCTTTTTTTTAGGGATTCAATGTATAAATATTAAAATTTACACTGCAATGAAGAAAAATAATGATTATTAATATTAATTACAAACTAATTCATCACTGAATCTTTTAAAAATGAACTATAAGCAGTAGCTATGTTTTTGTTTTTAAAGATTTTATTTATTTATTGGACAGAGAGCTAGCTCACAAGTAGGCAGAGAAGCAGGCAGAGAGAGAGGAGGAAGCAGGCTCACTGCCGAGCAGAGAACCCAATGCGGGGATCGATCCCAGGATCCTGGGATCATGATTTGAGCCGAAGGCAGAGGCTTTAACCCACTGAGCCACCCAGGTGCCCTAGCAGTAGCTATGTTTATATAAAGACTTGACTAGTCACCAGACCACAGACCATGAACCACTGTCACCTGACAATGAAACCTGGGAGTATAAAGGAAAGGTTTCAAAGCACACTGGGATTCAAAAGCACAGGGTTTCTCAACATCGAGTGATTAACACTACAGGTCAGATACTTCTTAGTTGCAGAAGCTCTGTGCACGGTAGGCAGTTTAGCAGCATCCCTGACTGCTACGTACTGTATGCCAGCAGCACTCCACTCCCAACTTGTGACAACAACCAAAAATGTCTGCAGATATTGTCACATGTCCTCTGGGAGACAAAATCCACTCTGAGATGACAACTACTGTGAAGAGAGCCAACTCACACTTAATTTTTGAGAGACACATCTAAAAACGGAGCCCCAAACTGCCTAGTAATAGCACTTCAGAGTCTGCTACAGATTTACATGATAAAGTCCTTCGTGTTAAAAATATATTCTAGCTTTTAAAATGCATATACTTTTTTTTAAGGATTTTATTTATTTGTCAGAGAGAGAGAGCACAAGCAGGCAAAGTGGCAGGCAGAGGCAAAGGGAGAAGCAGACCCCTCCGTGCCCCCCCCCCGAGCCCCCGCCACGAGCAAGGAGCCCCATGCGGGACTCAATCCCAGGACCCTGGGATCATGACCTGAGCCAAAGGCAGATGCTTAACGGACTGGAGCCCCATAAAATATGTATACTTTTTTTTTTTTTTTAAAGATTATTTATTTATTTATTTAATTTGACAGAGAGAGGTCACAAGTAGGCAGAGAGGCAGGCAGAGAGAGAGGAGGAAGCAGGCTCCCCGCTGAGCAGAGAGCCCGATGCGGGACTCGATCCCAGGACCCTGAGATCATGACCTGAGCCCAAGGCAGCGGCTTAACCCACTGAGCCACCCAGGCGCCCCAAAATATGTATACTTTTTAATAAACATACTGAAAAACCAAGACTTTCTCTAACAATGAAAATACGATATAGGGAAATAAAATTACCAAAAACAAATAAATATGAATAAATATTAGAACTGTGCCATAGTTCTAGCAATATGCTACTAAGCACTTGAAATGTGGCCAGTGAAAATGAAGAACCACATTTTAAATTTTACTTGATTTTAATTAACCTAAATTTTTTTTTTTAAGATTTTATTTATTTATTTGACAAAGATCACAAGTAGGCACAGAGGCAGGGGAGGGTATAGGGGGAAGCAGGTTCCCCGCCGAGCAGAGAGCCCAATGCGGGGCTTAATCCCAGGACCCTGGGATCATGACCTGAGCCGAAGGCAGAGGCTTTAACCCACTTAGCCACTCAGGTACCCCTAATTAATCTAAATTTTAATTTAAAAACTGAGATAGTGTAAAAATACTTTTCTGTTAAACCATCTATATTTCACTTTAATCACTATAAAACATTATTACTGTATCACATGACAAGTATTGGATACTTGTCTCTCGTTTCTTGGTAATAATTTTTATATCCACTGTGTATTAAAATTATTATTTTAGATACACTGAACTAAATAAATATATTATTAATGTGGCCTAGTTCTTTTTGCCTTTTTAATGTAGCTACTAAAACATTTATAATTACATATGTAGCTCACATCACATTTCTGTTGGACAGCACTGTTCTAGAACATTAACAGAATACTAATACCTACTTAAAGTAGTAATATTTGAATCACATAAATGTATAGGAATTTTCACATGAAGTTTTAAATTTCAAAAAAAGCTAGAATATATATATACATACATTCATTATAAGCATTTCTAAATATGTAAATGTAGAATAAAGATTTTTAAAGAAAACAAGGAATGACATAGACTATTTTAAAAGATTAATGTTCAAATGGTTCAATAAAATTCCTTAAGTATATAAGTACACACTAAGTTATGTCAGGTGAGAAAAAAAGTTTGCTATATGTGAATAAAAGGTCAAAACTATTTTCAACTGAAAAGATTTTTTTTTCACAGAAATCATTTAACAAAACATTTAACACAAATACTTTAGAAATAACTCACTTTCTCGAGCAGTAAATACATGTACACTAGTAATAATAAAGGAAGAAAATTAAAATGCTAACCTGTCCAGTGACCCAGAAAGTAACCTCTGTCCAGAGCTGCTCAGATATAAACATGTCACAGTTTTATGATGATTTTTCAAAGACACTAGCAACTGTCCTCCTTTCAGCATGTCCCAGATTTTAACATAACGGCCTCCTACAAAAAGAAATAATTAGTTTGAAATTCTGCCTCAACATTCAATATTTTAAAGATTTGAAAAGCATTTTTCACTGGACAATGCATAGCATGGAGGTGAAGTGAGGGGTCCCAGAGTAAAACTGCCTGGTTTCAATGCTGGCTCTGTCACTGAGTTTGTAACTGAGAATAATAATAGTTTCGACCTCAAATAACTATTCTGGTGATTAGATAATTGCATATTTGTAAAGATCACAGAACTACCTAGCAAAATAAAAAGTATAACCAAAAATGTTTAAGAAAATTGTATAAAATCACCGTGTAAAAGAAATTTTATGTCACTACAGAAATGAACAATATAAACTATTTCCTAAACATTTTGTGAATCCAAACAAAGCTGAAATTTTTCCCTATAACTGTTACTCTAAGAGTTAGAAGGGTCCTTAAAGGCAATTTAATCCAAGAGTTTAAAAAGAATTCTTTTAATATGGCATCTTTATTTTTTTTAAGATTTTATTTATTTATTTGAGAGAGAGAGAACATGAGACAGACAGAACATGAGGGGAGAAGGTCAAAGGGAGAGGCAGACTCCTCGCTGAGCAGGGAGCCTGATATGGGACTTGATTCCAGGACTCCAGGATCGTGACCTGAGCTGAAGGCAGTTGCTTAACCAACTGAGCCACCCAGGCGCCCACATCTTTTATTTCAATGAAATATTAAGCAAATGTCTAAAGGTAAAATAGAAGAATGAGTTGGAGAGGGAGGAGCAAAGGTCTCATCTATCCTGACTAGGAAAGTAGGCCTGTAAGCCAATTCATAGTCCCTGTCTCACCACATGTGGCAGCTCATGAGCGAGCATAGTTTAAAACAACTGATCCGAGGCACCTGGGTGGCTCAGTGGGTTAAAGCCTCTGCCTCCGGCTCGGGTCATGGTCCCGGGGCCCTGGGATAAAGTCCGAAATCGGGCTCTCTGCTTGGCGGGGAGCCTGCTTCCCTCCCCCTGCCTGCCTCTCTGCCTACCTGTGATCTCTGTCTGTCGAATAAATAAATAAAATCTTTATAAATAAATAAATAAATAAATAAATAAAACAACTGATCCTGTCCCAACTCTCATTTCCAAAGTCTGTAAGAGTTGACCAAAGGGACTGCCCAAGGTCATACAATTAGCTAGTGACACAGTGGAGATTAGCATACAGGTGTCCATCCTCCCTGTTCAACTTGAACTTATTTCCATTTCTCAAAATAACAGCAAGAAAAATGGATACATTTGGTGATATTATCAATTTATTTATTTATTTATTTAAAGATTTTATTTATTCATTTGACAGAGAGAGATCACAAGCAGAGAGGCAGGCAGAGAGAGAGGAAGGGAAGCAGGCTCCCTGCTGAGCAGAGAGCCCGATGCGGGACTCGATCCCACAACCCTGAGATCATGACCTGAGCCAAAGGCAGCAGCTTAACCCACTGAGCCAAAATAAATATCAATTTATTTTGAAATTAAATAGGTACTGGGGAAAAAGTATGAAACAGGTAACTTACATTGGGATTTTTTTTTTTTAAGATTTTATTTATTTGACAGAGACAGCAAGAGCAGGTACATAAACAGGGGGTGTGGGAGAGGGAAAGCAGGCTTCCTGCTAAACAGGGAGCCTGACGTGGGGCTCGATTCTAGGACCCTGGTATCATGACCTGAGCCGAAGGCAGACGCTTAATGACTGAGCCACCCAGGCGCCCCTCCATTTGGATTTTAAAATTAAGGGAAAAAAGGCTACACACATAGCCATATATGTGCTATAAATTATATATACTACCTATGTATTCTACTGTCAATGCATTAATTTTGACTTGATGAGTGAAAAAAACCAAATTACATCTTCCCTTCTAATTTTGAAAATGCTCTATGATCAACATAACAACAACAAAAAACCTCAGTTCCAACTCGATGAAAAAATGTATCAAGACCCCCTTTGATTCCACATTATATCCTCCTCCAGAACTGCTATTTGTTGGGTAATGTCATTCCAATCAAGAGACATAAAAAAAGACAAGCCTGATTCTAGAACGGAAAGAACTGTGTTTTCAAAAGCTGTCACGGATCTCTTAGGTAGGAATGCCAGGAATACAACCTAGATCTCTGGTTAAATATACAATGCAGGCTCTCCAGTTCTAGGATTTCAGATCTCTCACTCTATCTTGGAAAAATTAGTTAAAATAAAAACTTTTATTTATTTCCTCAGTTGCAAAATAGGGAGAAAACGAACTACCTTCTAGGCTCGATAATATGTGTATATAGCACAGTATCTGGCTCACATTAGGTACTCAGTAAATAGTAACTGCTGGCCTGCTCTACTTACCGGTTGAACAAAACCTAGTTATGCAATTCAAGGGCAGAGTGTTAAATTACAAAAAGTAACTGATAAAGTAGTTACTGATTCAAGACCAAAGATACTAGTAAAGCAATTTTTTAAAAAAGATTTTACTTATTTACTTGACAGAGACACAGAAAGAGAGAAAGAAAAAAAGCAGGGGGGAGTGGGAGAGAGAGAAGCAGACTTCCTGCTGAGCAGGTATCCGGATGCGGGGCTCAATCCCAGGACCCTGGGATCATGACCTGAGCTGAAGGCAGATACTTAATGACTAAGCCATCCAGGTACACCTATAAAGCAATTTTTAAAATACCTGCTGATGCCAGAAGACTTCCAGAGGGAAAAAGCAGGACACTTTCCACTGGCTGCCCATGCTCAACAGAGATCACACTCTTGTTTGTTCGTGCATCAAACATCTTCACAGTATGATCATATGACCCTAAAATGTCAATTTTTGTATTATGTGAGTTTCATTACTCAAACTCAGTATGTATGTGTTTGTATTCAAATATAAATTTTAAAAGGAGAAAAGGATGAAATTTTAAAGACACGTCTATATGTTCATAAAGATACAGTAACTCCAAACTCTCTGGTACAACTGACTCTTTTCTGAAAAAGCATTATATTATAATTATAGTACACTATATTATACAGGATCTTAAACTATCCAGATTTCCAAGCTATTGTCACTACTGAATCACCTGGGAACCTCTGCACAAACACCCACAAACACTCCATTGCATTATCTTTGTTTCTTGGCCACTAGAGGCTCTGTGCAAACCAGAATACTAAAACCATTATAGTTTTGACACTCGTGTTTTCAGGGAAGCCTGATGCTTCCAAAAACATCTGAAGGACAGCAAGAACAATCACCAAAAAAATAAAAAATAAAAAATAAAAAATAAACAAATGGATAAACAAACATATTTCTTTATAAAATTATTTTGAAAACTGCTCTATCCCAAGAGTCCCAAAGCAATACCAAATTATATCACAATTAAATTATCAAGTTAAGAAGGGAAAAACAGTTCACCAACCTGTTACAAACAGATCTGGATTCAGTTTGCTAGCACATCCACACCTCACATAATCAGAATGTTCTTTGAATGTCAGAATTTCTTTGGAGTTTGGAATATCCCATAATTTAACTGTATAATCATCAGCCCCAGAGACCACATGATATTTGTCAGCTGTAAAATCGACTGTATGAACTGCTCTAAAAGATGAAGAATCAATGTATTAAAAAGCAAGAAAAAAGCTGTATGTCTGGCATCTTTCAACATAAAACACTCCTTTTCCCCAAATAACAAAAAAAAAAGCAACTCAGTTTCAGGGAGTAATGACAGGAGGAAATTATGAGATAAAATCTTTAAAAGAGGTATTTGTCCCTAAGCCAATTTAAAATTCTAAATACCCCTACTTTATAAAGCTAAGACAATTAGTAGCCTTAAAATTACATTTTCTAATAATATGTTAACAATTCTACAAAACAGCTCAATAAAAGTAAATGTTCTAAATGTTGGAGCAAAGGTACGTTTAATTAAATAAACTTCAAAATGGATAGTTCCTTACAAAATTCTAAGACCTGCCATTAATAGTAGGATCATGTTAAGCGAATTTGTTAGACTTTAAATGTTTCACTGATGGGGAAAGACCATCCTGATAATACACTATAAAAAAAACACTTGAGATTTTAAATAAGCAGAAGCTTCAGCAATGAACTAGGTAATCTTGATATAAAATTATAATATAAAACTACCCTGGTCATTTAATTTATCAAGCGGCAAAATATTAACTTCAAGAAGAAAAAAAAAGGGGCGCCTGGGTGGCTCAGTGGTTTAAGCCTCTGCCTTCGGCTGGGGTCATGATCTCGGGGTCCTGGGATCGAGCCCCGCGTCAGGCTCTCTGCTCAGCGAGGAGCCTGCTTTCCCCTCTCTCTCTGCCTGCCTCTCTGCCTACTTGTGATCTCTCTCTGTCTATCAAATAAATGAATAAAAATCTTTAAAAAAAAAATCAACCTTCCAACCTGACTTCAAAATAAGAACCTCAAAAGTAGTGTAGCCTTGGGTGCCTGGGTGGCTCAGTGGGTTAAGGCCTCTGCTTTCGGCTCAGGTCATGATCCCAGGGTCCTGGGATCGAGCCCCGCATCGGGCTCTCTGCTCCGCAGGGAGCCTGCTTCCTCCTCCTTCTCTGCCTGCCTCTCTGCCTACTTGTGATCTCTGTCTGTCAAAAAAAAAAAAAAAATATATATATATATATATATATATATATATATATATATATATATATATATATATAAAGTAGTGTAGCCTATAGAGTTCTCATTTATAATTGTGAGGGTGCCTTGAGATCAGTGGTTTATAACCTCGACTGGTCATAGAACTCCCTGATTAGATAGGAAATTTCCCTAGATAAATGTACATTTCTTTTTTTTTTTTTTTTTAAGATTTTTTTTTTTTTTTTAATTTATTTGACGGAGAGAGATCACAAGTAGGCAGAGAGGTAGGCAGAGAGAGAGGAGGAAGCAGGCTCCCCGCTGAGCAGAGAGCCCGATGCGGGGCCCAATCCTAGGACCCTGAGATCATGACCTGAGCCGAAGGCAGTGGCTTAACCCACTGAGCCACCCAGGCACCCCTAAACGTACATTTCTTAAAATGTCACATATAATTCTAGGGAATTCACGAGTCCCATCAAACTGGCCACAGGACTTTTGATTATGTCTTAGAACAACCAGGAAATAAAATATACATTACTACATAATCTTTACAGAACTGCTCTATGCTTTTAGTCAAAGCCCAAACAAACAAACCAACCAAAAAAAAAGTTTACAATGACAAAAGAAACAACAAAATAACCAACTGTCTATAACTGTATGGTGACAGATGCTAACAAGACTTACTATAATCATTTTGCAATAGACACAAATATCGACGTATGCTTGAAACTAACAATGTTTTGTTACTTATACCTCCATAAAAAAATAAAATAATTTTAAACTCTGGCTCTTACTTAGTATGACCTTCAAACTGCCTGAGGGGAGCTCTCCCACTTATATCAAAAAGCTGAACTCCACCATCTTCACTGCCAGCCACAAGGAGTCTACCATCCTGACGAAAAGTAGCACAGTATGCCGTGTCTTTAAATCGAGAAAAAGTTTTTATAGGTTCTTGAGAGTACCGGCCATAAATGTGAATCTACAAAAAGATAAAAAACATAGTATTTAACCAAATGGCTCAAGATCAGTAGTAAATATAACTACACAAAGGAAAAAGAAATTTAACATTATATTTACCCTTGAGGAAGCTGTGACAGCATAATTATATGGAGGCTGTGGAGAAAAATCTACTTTTGACACTGCACCAAACTCCTTGATTTGAACAGGGGTCTTGATAAAAATAAAAAATAATACAAAGGATTAACAGTTACAATTGGTAAGACCTTTGAAGCATTACATAATTTCTTACTGATCATTTCTCTTTGTTCTTAATAACATTTACTAGGATGTATTTAATATAGAAGTATAAAGAAAGCAAAAAGGTTCAATTACCATCACCCAAATTTCCCCAGTTGCCACTAAAGTAAATAAATATATGACAGTAAGTGAATATATGACAACAAATATATGGGCAGACACCCAACTGACTTGAGCTACCCAGGCACCCCTCTTTTTCCATTTTTAATCACTCATTTAAAAGAAAAATCACTTTTAAGCCTTTGTAGTCTAGAAGAACTAATTCTGCATCACTGCTTTCTTAGTTTTAGAAAGGCAAAAAAAAAAATCTTGCATAATTGAAAAATTTAAAAATCTATCTCATTTGGCATTCATTAATTATCTATTTTTTAGTAGGCACTTGTATGATTAAAATCATTAATCACCATGGACTTTTTTTTAAAGATTTTATTCATTTGACAGAGACACAGTGAGAGAGGGAACACAAGCAGGGGGAGTGTCAGAGGGAGAAGCTTCCTACAGAGCAGGGAGCGCCACGCGGGGCTCAATTCTAGGACCCCAGGATCACGACCTGAGCCGAAGGCAGACACTTAACAACTGAGCCACCCAGGTGCCCCAGAAGCATGGAGTTTTAATTTGAAACATCCAAGAAAAAATATCAGATATCAAATTTTCCACCCAAACTGTAAACTGTTGATAGATTCTTTTTAGTTATTAGTTCTCTACTGGAGTATCCAAAGTATAACATATGCTGGGGAAATAAGCATAAATGCAAACCACTCATTACCATCTACACTTACCTTATAGTTGTTCCAGTACAGTGTGTCTTGGGTGATTTTTTCACCGAGTACAGGATATGTCTGAATAGCTGCAGGCTTATAACCAGCCATAATTTCATATAACTAGACTGCTAAGTTGACGTTACAAATAATTACAGTGACTCTGCTTTATGTCTGTAAAAGAAAATATTTTATATACACATATTACTCTTCAACCTGTATAGTTCCATTTTCACACTGTGTCTTTTCAAAAGACTGTGTGGCAGCTTACAGATTAGTGACCAATAAATCATCTAATTCTAACACAGAAGTGACAATCTAAAGGAAGTAGGAGATACAGACAAGGCTACCAGACTGCACCATCTACTCAGCTATACACAGAGGCTGTACACAAATGTTCTCACATCTGACTAACCAAATTACAACACATGGAAATAAATCTGGCTCAGCCATCCAGCAGCCAAAGCAGAAGTCCACTGGCTTAGACTGTTTATTAATGAACAACAGAAAACATTAAGATAAAAGTGCAAACACAAGTTTCCTGAAACTAAATTTAGGATGACATTTAATCTATATGAACATAGTGTAGGGTCTTGACTTCCCGAAAGCCTGAGAAATACCAAGAAGGAAAACAAGGCGAATATTCTAACAGAGAAGCTTAAAATTAAATTTAAAAGCTTAAAATAAAATTAAAAGCTAATATTCTGATGCAGAAGTTTAATGAAGTTAAACTTAAATGAAGTTTTAAGTGAAAGCTTAAAATAAAAATTAACTTTTAAAAGTTTAAACAGTAAGAAAAATAAGAATAAAGCAATTCTGAAATTAAATTCCCAATTTAAATGACAGAACAGGATAAAAGTAAATTTAAACTTTTAACTGACATGGAATTAAGCCAAAATGTCTCTCCAGGACTATTCAACTGTGAAAGAGATTGATTTTATCAGTGGTCCAACTCACCATCTATTCCAAAAAGCTTGAAGTTATTACCAAAATAAATAGGTATGACATACTCTGAAGATTCTTTTGATGAAATGTAACAATCAACAATTAAAAGTAAGGAAAGTTTTCTGTTCATTCAAGTACCTACAATGCACAGGACACTGTTCTAGCCTCACGCCTTCCAATATTCTCCATTTTAGCTGGTGATCAGCAGAAGACTCGGCCTTGACTTGTCCTTCCTCTTCACTTTTAATATCCAAATAGTTAACAAGATCTGCTATTTTACCTCCTTAAACTTCATCACACCCACTCCACCAAATTCCACTGCCCTTAGAGCTTCTCATCTACCCAAATACTGCAGTATAAGGGCCCTTGACTCCCTCATCCATCTTTCTTTCTTTTTTTTTTTTTTTAAGATTTTATTCATTTATTTGACAGAGAGAGAGCGAGAGCACGCACAAATAGAAAGGCAGGCAGAGAGAGAGGGAGCAGTGGGCTCTCCTCTGAGCAGGGAGCCTCATACAGGACTCGATCCCAGCATCCTGGGATCACCACCTGAGCCCAAGGCAGCCACTTAACCGGCTGAGCCACCCAGGCACCTCCTCATCCATCTTTTAAGTAGACATCAGCAAGACCTAACTACCCAGTATATCCAGCACAAAGCACAACACTGCCTGAAAAGAAAGGTCCAAGCTCCTTAACAAGGCTTCTCATCTGGCCCTTACCAACCTTTCCAGCTTCACTCTTTGCTATTCCCTTTAACACACTATTCTCTTACTTCTCTCACTGTCTTTGCTCATTTATCCACTTTGCCAGGAATGATCTCTACATACCCACTTCCTTTTTATCTTTTAAAGCTCATCTCAAGGATCACATCCTCCACACTTCTCTCAACTCCTAATCCTACTTCATTCTGCATACTTCTGTCTGTGCATAGTAACAATGAATTTGTAATAATCTCTTTTTCCCACAAAACTGAACATTTCATATCACAAAGATTTTTTTTAAGTGCATAAAGAAAACCTGGGGAAAGAAAGTAGGTACTGTGCTGATTTCTACAGAAAAATATAAAATTAAAGGCACAAGTAGTATCTATAATAGGAACACTGCTACGCATCAAGAGTCAACAAACTTTTTCTGTTAAGGGGCCAGATATAAATACCTTAGGTTTTGCAGACCAATAGGCAAGATGGAGAATATCATGTAGTTACAAGCAAGCAAGCAAGGAAAAAAAATCTCAATTTTTCACTAACAAAACCCCCCAAATAATTATGAGAACAATTTTGTAGTTATGAATGAAAAGAATGAGATTTCTGAATGAAGGGAAAAACATTTCACTTATTTTAGGTTCAAGATTAGTGCTTCCTATCATCAGAATGCAAATATTCACTTGTAAAAACCATTCTAGGCTCACTGGCTGCCCAAGGAAAATGGTCACTATGCCAAATCTAATGTGTGGGCCTCCATTCCTTACTGTAATACACACAAAACCACCCCTTACTAGAATATTGGCAAAGGAATACACAACTCTGCCTTGAGAGAAACACTTTAAAGCTCTTAAAGTTTACAAGTGAAGAGTAGGGGTGCCTGTGTAGCTCAGGTCATGATCCCAAAGGTCCTGGAATCAAGACACCATGGAAGACCTTGCCCAGTGGGAGAAGCATTCTCCCCCAACCTGCTGCTCCCCCTGCTTGTGACCTCGTTCGCTCTCTCACAAATAAATAAAATCTTAAACAAAAACAAGTGAGGAGGAGTAGTAGTGGTTTGCCAGATTAAAGAGAGAGACAGCACTGGAGATGGAGAGGGAATAAGACACAAAAGCGTGGAGGCAAGAAATAATGTGAAAATGAATAGGAAGAAGATGATCAGGTAGAGGTGAGAGCCGGAGAAACTGAGAGTAGATGGATAATAGATGCTACAATACAAAGCAGAATATCAAATATATGCTACAAATAACGTACAGAGTACTAAGAGCTCAAACAAATTTTTAAAAAATATTTTATTTATTTGGCAGAGATCACAAGTAGGCAGAGAGGCAGGCAAAGAGAGAGGAGGAAGCAGGATCCCTGCTGAACAGAGAGCCCGATGCGGGGCTCGATCCCTGCACCCAGAGATCAGGACCTGAGCCAAAGGCAGAGGCTTAACCCACTGAGCCACCCAGGCGCCCTCGAAACAGATTTTTAATTCTAACCGGACGGCTCCTAGAAAGACTTAAAGCGTGCATTTCAACCCGGTCTTGACGTCTAATACTAAAACAGACTGACCTTTTAAGATGGGCACATGCGCGGTGGATAAGGGCAGCAATGGAAATCGAGAGAACATCATAAGCAAAGGCAGGTGGAAATTTGCCCAGTGCCTTGGAGGGATGCGCGCTAATAACGGTGCACAGGAGGAGAGGATGTGATCGCAGAAGAGGCCAATGTACGTCGAAGCTAAATCGCGGGGATCCTGAGAGGTTGGTTATGAAATTTTAGCCGTTCTGTGAAGACTGGGAAGCCCCAGGGAGCACGCCCGATTCCAAGGAAGGCCCGACCAGAGCTTGAACTACCCCCACTGGGAGCCTCCTTCACCTACCTACCGCCTCACCTGCCCCGCGAAACACTCAGCGTCCAAAGAAAATTTCTTGGATTCCGCCAGCCCCCTCCCCGGACTCGCGGGGCTCACTTGCGGAAGATCACGCGGACCTTCCAGGGGGCCGCCAATACGCAAACCCTGAACAGGCAGGCCCGTCGCACAAAAGTGACGTGATGACGTACGCACACGCGACTTACGCGTTCCGAGTGTCGCAGGGGCGGATCAGGAGGGCGGGGCGATGGGAGAGGAGGAGACGTGATCGGAGGGCCAGATGGGTGTTGCCCTAGTGATCCAGAAGGGTCTACTAAAGTGACCCAGTCTCTGTAGTATTCGGGCAGTAAAGACCGAACAACAGCATTTTTTTTTTTGAAAAAGACAAAAAACAAAACCAAAAACTGGAAGGCCTTTCGGCTGCAGTGACGCGGAACGTTTTTTGGCCAGAAACCGAAAGAAGAAGTCGGAAGTGACGTCGCGGTCAAAACAAGCCGGGGTTTGGGGGCCTGCTGTGAATCTGTGGCTGCAGATGGAAAGGCCCGACTCGCTGTCGGCTGTCGAAGGTAGTCGCGAGGCCCTGCGGTCCCGCCCAGTCGGCCTCCCGCCCCTGTTCCCCTGACTCTGTCGCCGTGGGTGAACCAGAGTTTCCTCCCGCGGCCCTTGAGCTGTGCTGGGATTTTTCGGGTAGAGTGGGCGGGTGGCGACCGAGCGGACTTATCTTCCTACAGGTGTCCCCTTCAGCGAGCTACTGTCTTGGGACGTTGGGACACCTGTCGCCTGTGAGGCATCATTCATTTTCATAGCACCTTCCTTTTCTTGTAGGACAACTTCAGGATTAGGAAGAACCGGGGGGCTCCTGTTACTAGGATCCACTGCGGGCTAGCACAGTCGCCCAGCGTGTCTCTCCCTTCATCCCAGGGCTCTGACGGATCGAGGTGATCCTAGGCCATACCTCTTTTTCTCTCCGCCTCCTACTCTGGATCATGTTTCCCCTCTCCTTCTCCTAGTCTTCAAAATCTTAGCTTAACCAGTCAATTTGGCTCTTCTTCTATAGAGCCGTGGCAAGACAGCGTTCTGTTTTCACTTCCTCCTTTCCCAGGTTCTCCGCTCAAAGGCCGGTAGTTCCATTCCGTCTATAAACCCTGATTTATGACATGGAAGATGTTTAGAGCTAGAAAGAGTATTAGAGATGTCTGCTTGAACCACCCACATTGTATAGATTAATAAAATGAGTTTCAGAAAACGTATGTGATTTTTCTTTCCAGGGTTGCACAGCTAGTTGTTAGTGACGTTGAACATGCAAAGCCGAATCTAATTAGCAAGCCTTTGTTGAGCATCTTGCAGGGTCATTTCAGGATAGAAAAGAATATAAAACGATGTTCATATTCAAATAGGAAAACACTTCTGGAACACCTGGGAGGATCAGGCTCTGCTTGTGTGCAAAGATTAGTAAGAGTGTTCTCCATCTTAGAGAAGTTTTCAGTTTCTTTGGAATAAGTGGAAACTTTCAAGAGAATAATAAATACTAAAAACAGAAATAAATGCAGTGTGCCAAGAGAGCTCAGGGGATTGCATCTAGGCCAGCTCTGGGTAGGAGTCTGTGGGAGATGCTTCTTCCCTCGGGAAGCATAGTTCACATCTTGCAATACATTTTTAAAGCCCTCTTCATTTATCCCTCTTTGAATCACAGCTCATTTCTGTTCCGGTTTCCTTCTTTCCTTTTGCTAAAGGATATTGACTTTGTTACCTGTTACTTTCTTACTATTATTATTATTATTATTACTACTGCTGCTGTTTGTTATTTCTTCTCCTCTTGTCCCTTGGAATTTTGGATTAGTTTCGTGCTGCTTCTTATTTTAGTGGTCAAGGTGCTCTATCCAAAGAGCTGCAGAGGTCCTTCATAATGTATAAGCTCCCTTTTTCTTTTCTCTACATAGGAAATAACAGTTAACTACCCTCACTACTCAGAGGATTGTTTTAAGGATCAATCTTGGAAAATGTTTTAAAACTGACAATAGTGGTTACCTAAAAATGTATGGTTTGTCAGCCTCTGCTCCACTGTAATCCTAATGCATTTTTCGTCTTAAATTCCAATTTCTTTTTAAAGATTTTATTTATTTATTTGACAGACAGAGATCACAGGTAGGCAGAGAGGCAAGCAGAGAGAGAGGAGGAAGCAGGCTCCCCACCGAGCAGCAAGCCGGATGCGGGGCTCAATCCCAGGACCCTGGGACCATGACCCGAGCCGAAGGCAGAGGCTTTAACCCACTGAGCCACCCAAGCGCCCCTTAAATTCCAATCCTCTCGAAATTTCTAAGAGGCAGTAAACCCTAACATGAAAAGATTAACTAGATGTTTTAATTTTCTTCTCCCTGTCTCAGGGATTACATGCATAGGGTATTTATAATCTTGAAATTCTTCATTTTTTTAGAATCAATTTTAGGTACAATAATGAAATTCTCTTGAAATTATATTAAGGTTCATAAGGAAGTGCCAGTGATTACTAAAAACTCATTATAAAACAGTAGCAGATGATTCTATAACAGTGTGCTTACAATCTATGCTTTGAGAGTTTGCATTTATTGAATTTATGTCTTAATTATCTGTATTTGAAAAAACCCATTTCTTATTTATACTTAATTATTATTTCTTAATACTTATTATAAAAATGAGATCTAAAAATTATAGTTTGATCCTAATTTCCTAGAGATAATAAAGTATAGGGAGCAAATCTATAATCTATGATTTCTATAGTAACAGTTTTCATAAAAACCTATTTTAAGTTACTAATATTTGAACTGCACAAAAACTGATAAATAAGTATATCTTAAACTTATCCAAGAATCACAGGTGTTCTAGATACTAATAGACATGGGTACAACGAGTTCTATCTTAAATTCAAACTCAGAGCCATTCATAAGTATAGCATGTTAAAAGGTGAACTACAGGTAAGAGTTTAAAGTTTTCACATCAAAGTGTTTTACATGGAAGTTTTTCCATGTAAATGGAAATGTTTTAGCCATTTTAATTTATGAAATGAAGCCTTGGCACTTTAACATTAGAAGGTGGTTTAAAGAATCTAGCAATCAGTGAAAGGATCACTGACTTGATCTGTGAAAATAAGAAATGTCAAATTTTTGAGAAAAAAATGCTATTAGGAATTTTTTAGAATGTTTTGTCCCAGTAGCAACTAGCTTCTTTCCACCTTGATGAAGTGCCTCCAAGTCCTCTTTGGGCTTCTGCAGTAGCAGGAATTTGGGGTAGTTCTGGCGGCTGGGAAGTCTAAGATCAAGGTGGCAGTATGGTTGTGTGCTGGTGAGGGCACTCTTCCTGGTTCACAGCTGCCATCTGCTTGGTCTGTTCTAACTTGGTGAAAGAGCATGAAAGTTTCTTTTCATTGTTACCTTCATCTTCTGTTCATTTGGCAATGTTCAAGAATAGGACAGGGGAGAAAGAGTAAAATTGTTGAAACCTAGTGATGAAAGTGAGAATGTTACTGTATTTCATTTAGTCTTTACCAAGATCCCATGAGGTTAATGATGACCTCCATTTTACAGGTGAGATTGAGGCTTAGAGAGGTTGAGTAATGCACAGGTGCACATAGCTAGTAAGTGACGAAGCTTAAATTCATACCCAGGTGTCTGCCTCTGAACACTGTATGCTTACTATTAGCATACTACTACTCCTATGTGTCGGTGCCTATAAGAGCACTCTTTGCTTATTTTGTGTACTTTAGCTAAGTTGATATGATATTTTTAATTTTTTTCTTTCAGATTTTTCAATAGCTGAATTCCAAGAACACAGTGGATACCAATCCTATAAAACAAAGAGGAAATCATGAAGAAATGTTTTAATTATTGAAACTACAGTTGAAATCATGGCTACATCAGCAAATCTGGATATTGGAGCCCAGCTGATAGTGGAAGAGTGCCCCAACAGCTACAGTCTAACTGGCATGCCAGACATTAAAATAGAACATCAGCTGGACTCGAATGCAGAAGAAGGATCCGCTCAGGGTGTTGCCATGGGAATGAAATTCATATTACCTAACCGATTTGATATGAACGTGTGTTCTCGATTTGTGAAGTCCTTAAATGAAGAGGATAGTAAAAATATTCAAGATCAGGTTAACTCTGACCTGGAAGTGGCATCTGTCCTATTTAAAGGTTGAAAGTTATGGTATAAATATCTGCATTTGTTTTTGTTTATTTTGTTTTTTGGTTTTTGGGTTTTTTTTCCTTTCTTGATCATGAGATTGTGAGTTTGGAAGTCATACTTTAATATGATTTGAAAGTCATACTTTAATATGATTTTCTAGAACCTCACCAAAACCAAAACTAAATAATTTCATGTTATTTGATCTCTATAAGTATATGTTGATTTTTTAAATGATTTTATTTATTTATTTGAGAGAGAGAGAGAGCGAGCAAGCATGAGAGGAGAGAGATCAGCAGGAGAAGCAGACTCCCTGCCGAGCAGGGAGTCCGATGTGGGACTCGATCCCAGGACTCCAGGATCATGACCTGAGCCGAAGGCAGTCGCTTAACCAACTGAGCCACCCAGGCGCCCCTATGTTGATTTTTTTAAATTTTTCTTGCTTGACCTTTGTTTATTTACAAATTCAAGTGTCTTATTGTACTCTTTAAAATGACAGGAGAAAAAAATTATTTGTGCCTTTTAAGAAATGAATTACCTTAATATTCCCTATTCCACAAATATTTGATTGGCATCACCTTCCCATAGTTTAATGCATTGATGTTTTCTTCATATTGTAGACTTACTTTTACAACAATCTATTGAATAAAAAAACTAATCTCAGAATAAAATCACTCAAGATTAATACAGATTTTTTCTGGAACTTCCACTGTGATAATGCAGAATTTTTACAGCAAAGAATAGTATCACTTGAGAAACAGTTGAAGATCTACCTCATGTATTTCTTTTTTAATGTAAACATTGACATAGAATTTTGAAATGCTTTGTCATTAAAATATTATTTTAACGTGTTTAAATTTATTTTACTTAGCTGAATGCAATATCCATACATCTCCTTCCCCGGGAATTCAAGTAAGACATGTCTATACTCCCTCTACAACAAAGCACTTCTCACCAATTAAACAGTCAACTACTTTGACCAACAAACACAGAGGAAATGAGGTCTCTACCACACCTCTATTAGCAAATTGTAAGTATATCCCAGTAATGTATTAAAATATTCTTATTACTAACAATGCTTTCAAGAGTTTGGCTTTGAAGCATTTTCTTTAAATGCGTATTTTATTTTGGAAAGCTTAAGTGATGTCTTGATAGTTCTAGTTATTTAAAAATTTTTTCACAGTATTACCATATAATATTTCATGTTTTATATTTGTTAAGAACAAATACAGATTTTTTAAAAAAGGTTTTATTTATTTACTAGAGAGAGCACACACAAGTAGGGGGAGCAGGAAAAAGAGAAGCAGACTGTCTGCAGAATAGGGAGCCCAATGCAGGACTCAATCCAGGACCCCAGAATATGACCTGAGCTGAAGACAGATGCTTAACGGACTGAGCCACCCAGGCACCCCAAGAACAAATACAGATTTTAATACAGACTTTATATAGGTTTATATAAATACAGGTTTATATTTGTTTATACACATACAGATTTTATACAAGTTTTCATTTTTTTTTTTTTTTTTTAAAGAGCGAGAGTTGGGGAGGGTAGAGGCAAGGAGAGAGGGAGAGAGAGAATCTTGTAAGCAGGCTCCATGCCCAGCACAGAGCTGTCACTAGGCTCTATCTCAGGACCCTGAGATCATGACCTGAGCAGAAATCAAGAGTTGGACACTTAACGACTGAGCCACCCAGGCGCCCCTACAGGTTTTCATTCTTTTTTTTTTAAGATTTTATTTATTTGACAGAGAGAGAGATCACAAGTAGGCAGGAGAGGGGGAAGCAGGCTCCCTGCTGAACAGAGAGCCTGATGCGGGACTTGATCCCAGGACCCTGGGATCAGGACTTGAGCTGAAAGCAGAGGCTTAACCCACTGAACCACCCAGGCACCCTCAGGTTTTCATTCTTAAAACCTTTATAGTCTTACTGTAACAAACAATTTGTCATTCTGAACTTTGTCCACACTAAGACATTGTGAGTGTTTTTCTGTTCTTGGAGTGCAGGGAGTGCACAATTAATCATTTATTCAAGGTCACACAACTAATTAGCCACAACTAGGTCTGAATTCAAGAATTTTTTTTTAAGATTTTATTTATTTATTTCACAGACAGAGATCACAAGTCAGACAGAGATCACAAGTAGGCAGAGAGGCTGGCAGAGAGGTGGGGGAAGCAGGCTCCCTGCTGAGCAGAGAGCCCGATGCAGGGCTTGATCCCAGGACTCCAGGATCATCACCTGAGCCAAAGGCAGAGGCTTTAACCCACTGAGCCACCCAGGTGCCCCTGAATTCAAGAATTTACTCTTTTTTTTTTTTTTAAAGATTTTATTTATTTATTTGACAGAGAGAGATCACAAGTAGGCAGAGAGGCAGGCAGAGAGAGAGGAAGGGAAGCAGGCCCCTGGCTGAGCAGAGAGCCCGAAGCGGGACTCGATCCCAGGACCCTGAGATCATGACCTGAGCCGAAGGCAGCGGCTTAACCCACTGAGCCACCCAGGCACCCCAGAATTTACACTTGAAGTCATTTTTTCATTTACTACCTCACTCCAAAGTTAAGAAAAGCCCATGGAGTCTTGAAATAATGAATTTGGGATTTCAGAGGACTTAATCAGTAAAAAGACAAAAGGTATGTCTTTGTGTGTTTTAGATCCAACATTCTTACAAGTTTGAATATTGAGTTAGCGTTTTAAAAATTAAATACCTAAACCATCTCTTTGATTGATGGGATCATTACCAGTTTGCATTGCTAATAGTTGATCATAACAGTTTGTGTATTCATTGATAACAATACTTTGCAAATGTCAGAATTGCCTTAAACATACATCAATTCTCAGGTACAGAATAGCTACTTGTAATGTTAGGATATGTATGTGTGTGTGTGTGTGTGTGTATATATATATATATATATATATTTTTTTTTTAAAGATTTTATTTATTTATTTGACAGAGATCTCAAGTAGACAGGCAGAGAGAGAGGAGGAGGAAGCAGGCTTCCCACTGAGCAGATAGCCTGATGCGGGGCTTGATCCCAGGATCCTGGACTCATGACCCGAACCGAAGGCAGAGGCTTTAACCCCCTGAGCCACCCAGGCACCCCTTTAGGATATATTTTAAGTTAAAATTTTTTAAACAATAAAATGAGAGGGGGTTTTTTAGAAAAAAGAATTGCTGCACA
This sequence comes from Neogale vison, assembly GCF_020171115.1. Lineage (NCBI taxonomy): Eukaryota > Metazoa > Chordata > Mammalia > Carnivora > Mustelidae > Neogale > Neogale vison. Next base: position 217,039,987 of record NC_058091.1, read on the forward strand.
AATATGAATGATATGACGAAAGCGTACTCTCTAGGTAGAAAAACATGAAGCTTTTTGTGGTATCTTTTCAGCTTTATCTGTTCATCAGTTGGCTGCTCAGGGAGAGATGCTCTACCTAGCTACTCGGATTGAACAAGGTAATAGCCTGTTTTTTTTAACTGTGCTTAAAACATATTTAATTGGATTTATTAGATTTTTGTTGTTTTATTTTAATATAGGAAAGTATAAAGACAAAAAACAGTAGTTGCATAATCTCATCAGGCACATAACTCCATAGGTAGTAAAAAAAATAAAGTACTACAAAGTACAAAAGTTACAGCCTCCCTTACCACCTTTTCCCCAGAAGTAAACATTATAAATTTCTATGTTTCCAGGAAACTCTTTTATTTTATTTTTATTTTTTTAAATATTTTATTTATTTATTTGACAGACAGAGATCACAAGTAGCAGAGAGAGTAGGCAGGCGGGGGGTGAGGGTGGGAAGCAGGCTTCCTGCTGAGCAGGGAGCCCAATGTGGGCTTGATCCCAGGACCCCGAGATCATGACCTGAGCCAAAGGCAGAGGCTTAACCCACTGAGCCACCCAGGTGCCCCATCAGGAAACTTTTAGAAAACATTCCTGTTTATTTTTATGGTTATTTTTGAAAACATGCATTTACTTTTTGGTATGTACACAAGAGGGAAAATATTATCACACTGCATTGCACTTTTTTCACTTAATTGGAGATCTTTCCATATGAGCACATAAAGATTTATTTCTTTTTATTTCTCTCTCTTTTTTTAAGGATTTTCTTTATTTATTTTGAAAGAGAGCATAAGCAGAGGGGAGGGTCAGAGGGAGAAGGAGAAGCAGACTCCCTGCTAAGCGGGGGCCACCCCCCGACCAGACAGGACTCGATCCCAGGACCCTGGAATTATGACTTGAGCCAAAGGCAGATGCTTAACCAACTGAGTCACCCAGCTGCCCCCTATTTCATTCTTTTTTTTTTTTTTTTAAGATTTTATTTATTTATTTGACTGACAGAGATCACATGTAGGCAAAAAGACAGGCAGAGAGAGAAGGGGAAGCAGGCTCCCCACTGAGCAGAAAGCCTGATGCGGGGCTTGATCCCAGGACCCTGAGATCATGACCTGATCCGAAGGCAGAGGCTTTAACACACTGAGCCACCCAGGTGCCCCTATTTCATTCTTTTTAATAGGTCTATAGTTTTGCACTATATTGCTGCATACATACATAGTGTATTTTTATTTTTTAACCAGTCTCTTTGGTGATGGTTGATTTCAGTTTCTCAGTATTAAGTAACATTCCTGTTGGCATTCTTTTTATGTATAGTATAAGTTCCTACAAGTTTATTTGCTGGGTCAAAAGGTATATGGATTTTTCGCTTTTACGTATATTGCCAGGTATTTGTCCTGTCCTCACTCCAGAGTTACAGTTTGTATTTCCCCATAACCTCAGTGACACAAAGTATTATCAGATTTTAATCTTTGCTAATCTTATGGGTGAAAATGGTATCTCACACTGGTTTTGTTTAGATTTTTTGAATCAGGGTCTATTTAGGCTCTTTTGTATGTTAGCTGCTTGATATATATTGATTTATATGACCTCATCTAAATTTTAAAAATTCATTTTTTGTTTTTTATGTTGCATATATTTTTTTTAACCAGTCATCTTCCTTTGATTCTCATGTTTTCAACAGAAGCTTAACATTCTGTAGTGGTAAATTTATTTTTTTCCTTGTAACTTCTGAGTTTTATATCCTTCTTCAAAAGGCTGTTCTACTTCAAGATTATAAATAATGGAGGAACACCTTTGCTTATTAGTTAATTAACTTAGCTAATTAAACACGTGGAAGAAGAAAAAGTTAATGGTACAAACTCACATAATAGGACAGCAAATAAGTCAGCAGGAAGTGAACCTCATCGAGTAGTATAATCCACCTTTTAGAATGCCAGTATTTTCATAATGATATTAATAGATGGTTGTTAAATTAGATTACAAAAATTGTTTTTCTTTTAAATAGAAAATGTTATCAATCACACAGATGAAGAAGGATTTACTCCTTTGATGTGGGCTGCAGCACACGGGCAAATAGCTGTGGTAGAGTTTCTACTTCAAAATGTAAGGAAACTGCCTCGGAAAATGTGTACATATAGTTACTTAAGTCTTGAGTAAAGATTTTGTATCTCCAGCCAACTAGATGTAATGGTAGAGGATCCAAAAAAGTTTTGCACGCTTTTTGTATTCTCGTGAAACGTGGATCTAGTTGGACAGATAAGACTAATCATACATGAAACAGCAAGAGAGAATCTCATGCCTGGCTTCCTCAGAGTGCAGTGGGAACAAAAGAATGATCAGCATTGTAGGAGAAGCTTCATGGGGGAGATGTAACTTAACTCCATAGTGGAAGGATAGTTAGCTTCAAAATAGAGGGAGGAAGGAAGGCCTCCAGACAACCGTGATAATAAGGACATCCGTGAGTAGAAGTTTGCATTATTAAGTGAAGAACATTACTTGGCCTAAGTACTGAACTGTAATTCTCATTGACAGAAATAACAATATTCTTATTTAAATGAATTGAAAAGTCTTTTATCTCTCCTTGCCACTCCAGGGTGCTGATCCCCAGCTTTTAGGAAAAGGTCGAGAAAGTGCACTCTCATTGGCCTGTAGTAAAGGCTACACAGATATTGTCAAAATGCTGCTTGATTGTGGAGTTGATGTAAATGAATATGATTGGGTGAGTCTATAGTACTGATTTTTAAAATACTGTAATAAATCCTAGGAATTATTTAGTTTGGAGAGACATAAAAAATTTTACTAGACATTTGGAAAAAATAGCTAATTAAACGTAGAAGAAAAAGTTAATGGTATGAACTCAGTTATTCTGATTTAAATATTCTTACAAAATATGAAAATTGCAAAAAAAATTGCCTTAAATGACTTTTATATACTGTTTTTAGTAAAACATCTCACAGCAACATTAAGTTATTCCACTCTTGCTCACCTTGAAAAACTAAATCACCTTTTCCTTTGCAGAATGGAGGGACACCTTTGCTTTATGCTGTACATGGAAATCATGTTAAATGTGTAAAAATGCTCTTAGGTAAGCCAATAAAAGTGATATTTAGAAAATACCATGTGAGGACTTTAATTTTTAACAAGCTGGCTGCCCTGGTGTTACTCAAGAGAATGACTAGCTATTATTAAATATTGTTAACTCTGCTGAAGCACCCGCAGCCACAGAGCTGCTCATGGGAGAAGCAGCTCTGTCCTGCAGCACACCTGTGCTTCGAACATTTGTCCCTGTTGCTTCCTCTTGAGGATCATGTCTGAATCCATCGTTGTTTTCCTGTCCACAGTGTCTATGGGCATAAGTTTTGTCTAAGGTTGTTGATGAGTTTCATCTGTTAGCAAGGACCCCCTTTTTTTTTTTTTAAGATTTTATTTATTTATTTGACACGGGGAGATTACAAGTAGGAAGAGAGGCAGGCAGAGAGAGAGAGGAGGAAGCAGGCTCCCTGCGGAGCAGAGAGCCCGATGTGGGACTCGATCCCAGGCCCCTGAGATCATGACCTGAGCTGAAGGCAGCGGCTTAACCCACTGAGCCACCCAGGCGCCCAAGGACCCCTGTTTGTTTGAGGCATCCAACCCCTGACCCTGACCCGCCAAAGTGAATTCTGTGCACTCTTTGCTGAGGATCTGTCCTGCCGTTTGCACTGAGCCAGGCACAGACAAACATACCTACATTTTCATTTTATTTATGCAGATTTTTCTGTTTTGGTACAGAAAATGGAGCTGACCCAACCATTGAAACTGACTCTGGGTATAATTCTATGGATTTAGCTGTAGCCTTGGGCTACAGAAGTGGTAAGTGTATTTTTTTTTTTAAGATTTTATTTATTTATCTGACAGAGATCACAAGTAGGCAGAGGGCAGGCAGAGAGAGAGGAAGGGAAGCAGGCTCCCCGCTGAGCAGAGAGCCCGATGCAGGGCTCAATCTCAGGACCCTGGGATCATGACCTGAGCTGAGGCAGAGGCTTTTTTTTTTTTTTTAAGATTTTATTTATTTATTTGACAGAGAGAGATCACAAGTAGGCAGAGAGGCAGGCAGAGAGAGAGAGAGGAGGAAGCAGGCTCCCTGCTGAGCAGAGAGCCCGATGCAGGACTCGATCCCAGGACCCCGAGATCATGACCTGAGCCGAAGGCAGCGGCTTAACCCACTGAGCCACCCAGGCGCCCCTGAAGGCAGAGGCTTTAACCCACTGAGCCACCCAGGTGTCCCTCAGGTTTTATTTTAATTGGTAAAACTCTGTAAACAGTACAGACTAGTGGACTAAACTGTTTTCATGATTTGTAGTCTTAAATATGGCATGTTATCCTAACTCCTGGCAGTAACTTTTAACTGTGGGCAAAATCAACAAATTCTTACAAAGTCTGGAAATGAGTTTGTTACTATTAGTTGACACCAACCCAAATAATTCATTGCAAGAGTACACACCAATTTACAGACAAGAGTTGTTTAACCTTTTTTTTTAGCAAATTACTTATAAAATGCTTTATAGTTGCCCTTTCTCTGTTCCTTAGAACACACCTTGTACGAGAACAGAATCCAGGAACTTAGACGATCGCTAAGTCAGTGACAGGCTAAGTTTTAAGTGCACTAAGTAGTGTATTGCAATCTTACCATCCTCAGAAAATGGGTATATCCTCAGAATAGGAGTATATCCTATATCCTCCTCAGTATACTGAGGAGTATATCCTCAGAATGGGAGGAATAACTTTATTTTATTTTACTTTTTAGTATTTTTTAAAGATTTTATTTATTTATTTGACAGAGAGAGAGAGCTGTCACAAGTAGGCAGAGAGGCAGGGAGAGAGGGAGAAGCAGGTTCCCTGCCGGGTAGAGAGCCCAATTCGGGGCTTGATCCCAGGATCCTGGGATCATGACCGATCATGATCTGCCGAAGGCAGTGGCTTAACCCACTGAGCCACCAAGGTGCCCTGAAATAACTTTATTTTAAGGAAAAGTTGATGTTAAGTTGAATTTGGCAGTTCTGTGTAAAATTTTATGATCAACATGCTGTGGTCTTGATAACCTGTCTGTTCCAGTTCAACAGGTCATTGAGTCACATTTACTGAAGCTGCTTCAGAATATCAAGGAATAGACATAGTTATCAGGAAGTGTTGTCTGCCCTTCCATTTACTTTTCGGCTCTTATAAATGATAGTTTTGTTTACTTATAAATTTTTACCTCAGTTGCAAAATTTACTGGTTTTAGTAAGTTTTAATATTCCTCTGAATAATTCACTGGTTTATAATAAAATTAATGTTGATGCTTTTTTATAAATGTGTTTTACTGCATATTTAAAATTATAAATTAATGTTTTGTGGCATGTAAATTTTTATGGTACAGATAGTTAATCTGTCTTTGTATCAAGTGCTGTAATTTAACATTTTCAAAAATTATTCTACCCCGTTCATCTTCAATGTTGTATTAACTCATTGACTTCACACAGGTTTGCTATAAATCTAAAGGAAAAAAATTTGTTTTTGTTGAATTTAAAAATGCACAGTGTGACTGTTTACAAAATTATGTTATAAATAAAGTACTTTTTCTGTTAGTTTGCATGGTAGTTTTTTTTTAATTTTTAAAATTAACATAATGTATTATTAGCCCCAGGGGTACAGGTCTGTGAATCACCAGATTTACACACTTCACAGCATTCACCATAGCCCATACCCTCCCCAATGTCCATAGTCTACCCCGCTATCCCCGGCAACTCTCAGTTTGTTTTGTGAGATTAAGAGTCTCTTATAGTTTGTCTCCCTCCCAATCCCGTCTTATTTCATTTATTCCTTTCCTACCCCCCAAACCTCCCACGTTGCCTCTCAACTTTCCCAAATCAGGGAGATCATACGATAGTTGTCTTTCTCTGATTGACTTATTTTGCTCAGCATATTTTGCTCTAGTTCCATCCATGTCGTCACAAATGGCAAGATTTCATTTCTTTTGATGGCTTTATAGTATTCCATTGTATATATATACCGCATCTTCTTTTTCCATTCATCTGTTGATGGACATCTAGGTTCTTTCCATAGTTTGGCTATTGTGGACATTGCTGCTATAAACATTGAGGTGCAAGTGCCCCTTTGGCTTACTACGTTTGTATCTTTAGGGTAAAGGTTTTTTTTTTTTTTTTCCCAGTAGATTAAAATTGATTACTTTGGGATTTTTAGTTTAACCTTCTGTCCTGCCAGGACACTGCATTAGATCAAACAATATAATTAAATCAAATGTAAGTCAATCAACAAAGACTTAATTGTCATTTTTAGAAATATATTTAGAATATTTTTCTCTTGTAAATAAGTTTTTCAGGAGGAAACATTAGTCCTTCAATAAAAGTCAGATGTTCTTTAATTCTACTAAAGGAGCACAATAAACTTGTGTTACACCAAAATTTAGAAAAGAGCCATGGGCTGGTATTTTGCTTACCCAATGAGTGTGAGACTAGCGTTAAATTATTTCATGTGGAAAATAGATGTTACCTCGGTTATGATACTTGGTTTGTAAACCATATAAATTTCATCTAGTTGAAGCAAAAGGGAATTATGGGAAGACACAGAATGGAGAGGAAAGCTAAAAGAAGCAGGCAATACAAAGGAAGAAAACTAGGCCAGGGATCTCAATCAGGAAATCCGGGTCAATTGTTTTGGATGCTGTTTTGGTAATGTTTAGCTTAAAACCCCCTTGTTTATCATTGTGCTCAAGATTTAAGTTTCTAGGAGTGAGAAATCAAGGATGGGATATAAATATACTGCTACATTGGAGTTGGGGGGAGAATGGGAATCACTGGTTAACAATCCACCATCGCCCCGGGACTTCCTGGAACACAAGAGGCAAAGGCTGCCAGAAAGAAAAGCGCAGAGAAAGGAGAGAAAAATGATGGCTGTTCATTCCAAAGGCCATCTAAATAATATGTGAAAACAGCACTAGTGTTTCACCCATTGTCAGGCATAGATTTTATATCTATTTTCCAGCACTTCTGATTGACTTACCTAAAACATTAATCCTTCCATTTGGTTCCTGTTCTCATTAGTGGTACATACCCGCGAAGTGTTAGTTCCTGTTCTTACTATAAGGTAAAACCCAATGATCTATTTGGGCACATCAGTGTGTGTGATGCTTGCAAGTGCTCTCCGCAGCTAAAGAGCTGCTCAAAGGACTTATGCTGGAATGGAATCTAAAATAATCACCTAACTCCTACTCTGATTCTTAGATCAACAGATCTCAGAGAATATCTTAGAGAAAATTCCCCTGTCCAACTCTGTCATTTTTTAGCCTCAGGGACCCTGATAACAAATGCCAGAAAAGTCCCTTAAGAAGTAGACACTAATACAAGTTAATTAGAACAACAGGAATCATCCTTAAGCAGTTGTAAATTCCTCTCTTAAAAATCAAATGCCTTTGGGGTGCCTGGGTGGCTTTGTCAGTTAAGTGTCCAACTGTTGGTTTTCGTTCGGGTCTTGATCTCATCAGGATCCTGAGATCCAGCGCTGCATTGGGCCCCCTTGCTGAGCACGGATTGGCTTGAAATTCTCTCTCCCTCTTCCTGTACCCCTTCTCCTGCTTGTTCACACTGTGTGTATACTGTCTATCAAGCAAATAAAATCTTTTTTTAAAAAATCAAATACCTTTTAGGGAGTGTTTACTGACTGCACAATATTTATTCATGACTTGTGTACCAGACACTGTGCTTGATATGAGGATAAAATACTGAGTAAAAAGACACAGTCTTGCCATCAGAAGAACTCACTGCCTTATGTTAGGGCTCATTACCACCACAGTGTGAAGGACATTGATAATAATTTTTGAAAGGTTAAAAACCATTATTCATATGTACATATAAAGTGAACATTTGCCGAAGATTTTCCTCAACTCAATTTCTCATAAGGGAACAAGTAAGACATTAAAATTACTTCCAAGAACTAGGTATTTTAGGCAATGTAAGTATATAATACTGCTGAGTCAGATGGAAATCTGGTTAATGTCCAATAAGCCTACAGACCATAACCTTTGAGACTATCTTTTCTCCTGGACAGAAATGATGTACATCTCCAGATAGAAATCTATAAGATATCCTGTTATATAACAGATAACTTCATTAAGTCTGGCACCTTAAACTAACAGGAACAGTGAGTTGAACGGAGTAGTTAAGGGTTCTCAAACTTTTCATGTATATCAGAATCATGTGGAGGACTGACTAACATACAGACTTATGGGTCCCCTCCCCAGTGTTTCCGATTCAGTTAATTTGGGGTGGGACCCAAGAACTGTAATTTCTAACAAGTTTCCAAGTGATGCTGCTGGTCCAGGGACCTCAGAATCACTATCCCAGATTATTCCTGCGCAGACTCCTATCCAGCATGAGGGAAGCTGTGCCACCCTTATTTCTTTATTTTCCAAGATTTCAGATAATTATGACTATTACTCAGCCATAAATAAATAACAAATATTCAAAGAATATTCTTTTTTTTTAAAGATTTTATTTATTTATTTGACAGAGAGAAATCACAAGTAGACAGAGAGGCAGGCAGAGAGAGAGAGAGGGAAGCAGGCTCCCTGCTGAGCAGAGAGCCCGATGCGGGACTCAATCCCAGGACCCTGAGATCATGACCTGAGCCGAAGGCAGCGGCTTAACCAACTGAGCCACCCAGGCGCCCTCAAAGAATATTCTTGATCATTAAAAGTTGATCTTACTAGATTGACCTGCTTATTTATATATATACAACAATTTAACCATAGGGGCAAGTTTTCTCTGCAAATCTAGAGTCTTAGTTTACTGAGCAACTACATATACCCCCCAAAATTACCTTCTATTCAGGAATTTTCAAAAGGTATCTCAGACCTTTAAAAGCCTTGATTATTTGCTACTCTACTCCAAGTCTGGGGTCCCAGACCCAAGAAAGTCGTTCCACTGGCTTTCACCTACAATATCACTAAATCAGGGTGAATTCCTCCCTTTTATTTTAAACTTTTTAATTTATCTTATTTTATTTTTTAAAGAATTCCTCCCTTTTTGAAGTCTGCAAAATTTGTTAAGGTCCCTGCCTTTCCGGGAAGGGACTTTCCTTACCTCTATTTTGGGGGAGGGCTTTGTAGGCATTAGCTCTACATATAATTCTATTTTTAAAAATTTTATTTATTTATTTGACAGACAGAGATCACAAGTAGGAGAGAGGCAGGCAGAGAGAGAGGAGGAAGCAGGCTCCCCACTGAGCAGAGAGCCTGATGTGGGGCTTGATCCCAGGACTCTGGGATCATGACCTGAGCCAAAGGCAGAGGCTTTAACCCACTGAGCCACCCAGGCGCCCCTAGCTCTATGTATAAAGTCAACCCTTTGTTCCCTGGCATGGACTTCCTACACCTGATTGAGAGCAGCCTTCTCAAATATAAACTTCTGGGTATGGCTTTGGCTGAACAATCTATTTATCTGATTGTATCTTGGTAAAAAGAACAGATTGTTACTGACTCTATGCCAACAGAAGTATGAAAAGTAAGGAGACTCACTTAAAGTCTTTGCTTCAGAATACTGAGGCCAACAGAGAGAATCAAACACCATTTTAAAATGGTTCATTTTAGAAGTGCTTGGGTGGCTTGGGTGGTTAAGCCTCGGACTCCTGATTTGGGGGCCTGAGATCAAGCCCTCCATCCACTCTGTGCTGGGCATGTGCTTGCTTAAGATTCTCTCTTCCCCCTCTCCCTTTGCCTCTCCCCTGACGCCCTCTCTAAAAAATATATAGATAAATAAATAAATAAATAAATAGTTTCAGTTTACTGATGCATAGTCTACTAAATTGACAGGGATGAATTAAGAAGGAAGAGAAAGAAGGGGTTCTACTTGTATCCATAGAAAATAAAATATCAGAAATTCATGCAATATTTCATACAAGCAACCACCTTAAAATTTCCCTCATAAGTTTAGTCAGTTCTATGTAGTTCTTATTTCCCAGGATCTTGGGTCAAGCGATAGGCTTTCATGAAGTATGCCTGGATTGGAAGGAATCTTCAGAGTGTTAGAATCCAGAAATTCTCAGGGGGCCTAGGTGGCTCAGTCAGTTAAGCATCTGCCTTTGGCTCAGGTTATGACCTTGGGGTCCCGGGATCGAGCCCCATATCAGGCTCCCAGCTCAGTGAGGAGCTGGCATCTCCCTCTCTCTCTCTGCTGTTTCCCCTGCTTGTGTTCTCTCTCTCTCTCTCTCTCTCAAATAAATAAAATCTTTTTTAAAAAACTCAGAAATTCTGATTCATTCACTGGTAGTCTGAAAGGTTTTTAAATGATGTCAGCTAAGAATCTTGTACTCAAGAGGTCTATTCCTTATGGAATCAGTAATGAAGAGAACAGTACTAACCCCTTTACCACAGTTTTGCTCTTCAGCGTTTGAGTTACTGGCATCAGCCACGGTTGTGAAGCAGGTGATCCTCCTGACAAGCATCAGAAGGTCAATAGTAGCCTAACTCTACATCACAGTGCTTACGTCATTCATCTCCATCTTCTCCTCAGGTAGGCATTTTATCTTTTCACATCATGACAGAAAGGGTGGATACAGTATAATAAGATAACTTTTATCACAGTATATTATTATAATTGTTCTATTTTATTATTGTTGTAAATTTCTTACTGTGTCTAATTTATCATTGAACATTAACATAGGTATTTAGGTATAGGATAAAAACAGTACACATAGGGCTAGATGTTATCTGCGGTTGCAGGGTCCCCTGAGGGTCTTGCAATGCATCTCTCTGCTGTATAATGGGGGACATCTGTACCTGGTACTCTTGGTAACTTACTATAGGGCTTTCTATCATGCTATGACACTTAGAGGCTCTGAGCTTGGAGCAGAATCTTCAGGAAAACATCTGATAAAGCAGAAATGATCATGAGACTGAATGACTGTAATTAATTTCTTATAATAACAATATCAGGGGTGCCTGGGTGGCTTAGTTGTTGGGCGTCGGCCTTCGGCTCAGGTCATGATCCCAGGGTCCTGGGATTGAGCCCTACATCAGGCTCCCTGCTGGGCAGGGATTCTGCTTCTCCCTCTCCCACTCCCCCTGCTTGTGTTCCCTCTAGCTGTGTCTCTCTCTGTCAAATAAATGAAATCTTTAAAAAATAATAATAATAACAGTATCAAAATAAAGGAATAAAATTCTCGGGGCGCCTGGGTGGCTCAGTGGTTTAAGCCTCTGCCTTCAGCTTGGGTCATGATCTCAGGGTTCTGAGATCGAGCCCCACATCGGGCTCTCTGCTCAGTGAGGAGACTGCTTCCCCCTCTCTCTCTGCCTGCCTCTCTGCCTACTTGTGATCTCTCTATCAAATAAATAAATAAATAAATCTTTTTAAAAAAAGAAGGAATAAAATTCTCTATTATAGTACTCTATTTAATTATTCCATTTAAAAAATTGGTCAGTATATTCCCTGAGGGTAAGGATGTGTTACACACAGTAAGGGCATTAAATCTCTAGGGCCTTTCCATAAAATGTGTAATATCTGAATTGTTTATATTAATAACATTTTACCCATACAAACAACCTAGGGAAGCCTGAGTATTATTTCTCTGATATGACAGTCCTCTTTTTTTTTTTTAACTTATTTATTTGAGAGAGAGTGAAAAAGCACAAGCAGGGAGAGCAGAAGAGGGAGAGGGAGAAGGAGGCTCCCTACTGAGCAGGGAGCCTGATGTGGCACTGGATCCCAGGACCCTGGAACCATGGCCTGAGCCCAAGGCAGCTGCTTAACTAACTGAGCCACCCAGGCATCCCCAAATCTTACGTTTTAAATTAAACCTATTCTTATATCATATTCCATATTGATAAAGTCGGGGTAAAGAAATATAGATATTATGTGTTAAAACCAAAATTATAAACCAAGTTAATTTATTCAAAGACTCACTTGCGGGGTGCATTGGTAGCTCAGTCGTTAAGCATCTGCCTTCAGCTCAGGTCATGATACCAGGGTCCTGGGATGGAGCCCTGCATCAGGCTCCAGAAGACTGCTTCTCTGTCTCCCACTCCTCTTGCTTATGTTCCCTCTTTTGCTGCCTCTCTTTCTGTTAAATAGATGAATAAAATATTAAAAAACAAAACAAAACACCAAAGACTCACTTTTGCTATGTTTACATGGATTCTTAAAATATTCCCCAGTTAATAATTTCCAGAACAATCTTTTTTCTTAAAAGTCTAGTACACAGGGGCACCTGGGTGGCTCAGTGGGTTAAGCTGCTGCCTTCAGCTCAGGTCATGATCTCGCGTCCCGGGATCAAGTCCCGCATCGGGCTCTCTGCTCAGCGGCGAGCCTGCTTCCTCCTCTCTCTCTCTGCCTGCCTCTCTGCCTACTTGTGATCTCTCTCTGTCAAATAAATAAATAAAATCTTTATTAAAAAAAAAGTCTAGTACGCATAAGCGACTCCTAATCTCACAAAACAAACTGAGGGTTGCTGGGGGGAGGGGGGTTTGGTGAGGGGGGGTGGGGTTATGGACATTGGGGAGGGTATGTGCTATGGTGAACGCTGTGAAGTGTGTAAACCTAGCAATTCACAGACCTGTACCCCTGGGGATAAAAATACATTATATGCTTATAAAAAATAAAAAATTTAATTAAAAAAAGTCTAGTACACATAAAATACTGGAAGTTAGTTTCTTTATTTTCTGAGATTTGAGGGAATTTTATTCAGGTAAGCAATTTTTTTCTATAAGCCAATCAGAACAGCACTCCTTTAACTTAAAGGACACTAAAACCTAGTGCTTTAATACACTCAAGTGTTGGGAAAATACTCCTACTTACACAGTGAGGGATGCAGACCTTTCTCAATTACAGACGTGAAGACACACAAACACATGAAGAGCTTAGAGCTTCAGATCTACCATTTAGACATGATCACAATGGAACAAAAACTTAGAAGGATTATCCTTTCCAGTGAGCATGTAATTTTTTTTTAAGATTTTATTTATTTATTTGACAGAGATCACAAGTAGGCAAAGAGGCAGGCAGGCTCCCTGCTGAGCAGAGAGCCCGATGCAGATGCCAAGCTCAATCCCAGGACCCTGGGATCATGACCTGAGCCAAGGCAGAGGCTTAACCCACTCAGCCCCCCAGTGCCCCCAGAGCATGTAATTCTTAATTGATTTGACACTGCAAAGACAAACAGATCAAAAAAACAAAACAGAACAACAACAACAAAAAAAAACCCCACTAATAAATTGGATTATTTGTTATCTCTCACCAACAGACCTTCATTATACATCTAACAGAGATCACCACATAGACCATAAAAGCAAATCCCTGATCACTGCTGCTGCTGCCACTAGGAACGGACTTACGGGGGGTGTACAAAGCAGAAATAAAAACAAACACATAATGTGTCAGTAGAAAGGGGAAAAAAGAACTAGAAAGTCAGAAAAGTTAAAGTTCTGTTGCCACCCAGGACTCACCTCAGAACCCAAGAAAGATGCGCAGGCAAATCCATATCTTTGTCTGCATTGGGTTATTCCCCTCAAACACCTCAATGGATGACCTTCCAAACTGATTAAAATCTAATTTCCAAAAGACTGTATGACCCTCTCACAGAAATAAAATAAACCCGTGACAATTAATTCAACATAGCTTTTCCCATCCTTTTATTGTCAATCTAGCTGCATCTTTGTATCTCAAGTTTGTTTCCTCAGGTGCCTAGGTGGCTCAGTTGGTTAAGTGTCTGATTCTTGATTTTGGTTCAGGAACAAAACAAAGTCAATTACATAAGCCCTTATCCCAGTGAGCTCCTGCCTCAGAGGTCGCTCAGCTGCCCCAGGAGCAGGTTGGCAGTATGTGGTGAAGAGCCCACTGGAGCTAGAGTTTGACCTTACTGCCTTCTTCAGAGAATGAACCACTCTCTGTGCTTTCTAGATTCTTTTTTCTTTTTTAAGGTTTTATTTATTTATTTGAAAGAGAGAGAACAAGACAGGATGAGGAGGGGCAGAGGGAGAGGGAGAATCAGGATCCCCACTGAGCAGGGAGCCCAATGTGGGACTTGATCCCAGGACCCCAGGATCATGACCTGAGCCGAAGGCAGACCTTAATGACTGAGCCACCCAAGCACCCCCATACTTCTTTCTTAAAAATAACAGCCTTAGGGGGCACCTGGGTGGCTCAGTGGGTTAAAGCCTCTGCCTTTGGCTCAGGTCATGGGCCCAGGATCCTGGGATCGAGCCCCGCATCGGGCTCTCTGCTCAGCGGGAAGCCTGCTTCCTCCTCTCTCTCTCTCTCTCTGCCTGCCTCTTCACATACTTGAGATCTCTGTCTGTCACATAAACAAATAAATAAAATCTTAAAAAAAATATAACAGCCTTAGAACTCCCTCTTTTTCTCTTTTGTGCATACAGGTAGGTAAATAGATAACTTAGTTGATTCATGTTAAAGTGTTCCAATTTCTTTGAAAAGTTGATTAGTCATTTGGATTCTGGCTTTTGGCTTTATGGTAATTTTTTCAGAGCATGTACATTTTATTTTTGTGTAGTTAAGTTCACCAGTACTTTTATGCTCCCAAAACAATGTCTCAAATCGCCTCCCCCCCCTTTTTTTTTTAAAGATTTGATTTACTGGGGTGCCTGGGTGGCTCATTGGGTTAAGCCCCTGCCTTCGGCTCAGGTCATGATCTCAGGGTCCTGGGATTGAGCCCCAAATCGGGCTCTCTGCTCGGCGGGGATCCTGCTTCCCACCCCCTTCTCTGCTTGCCTCCCTGCCTACTTGTGATCTCTGTCCGTCAAATAAATAAATAAATAAAATCTTAAAAAAAAAAAAAAGATTTGATTTACTTATTTTGTAGAGAGAGAGAGCATATGAGCAGGGGAAGGGCAGAGAGAGAAGGAGAAGTAGGCTCCCCACTGAGCAGGGAGCCCAACTCCAAGTGGGGCTCAGTCCCAGGACTCTGAGATCATGACCTGACCCAAAGGCAGCTACTTAACTGACTGAGCCACCCAGATGCTCCTCAAATTGCCTCCCTTTAGAGAAGCAGAAAAGCTTAGGTGCTTTCTTTCTTTGCCTCTGCTTTTCAGCCTTCCTCCTCCTAGCCTCCCTGACAGGTAGAAAGCAAGTATGGGATGGAGTTTTAACCAAGCAGATGCTCTCAACCCAGATTTTTGACTGGGTAGCTACTGACCCAAAGCACTAAGAGCAGTGGTGTTCACAAGAGTGAGAGCACTGACCTCAACAATATCCAGGTTCTGGGAGCAGCTATTGCTGCGTGAAATATGAGCCATGTTGTCACTGGCAAGATTTTGAGTGTGACCCTGCAGTTCCCTGGTCTCACTTGTCCCTGGCTTTCCTCCAGCCAGCTGCTTACAACTTCCTGGTATTTCTGTGAACCAGCAGCTTTCAGCTGATTCCTTCTCTGTTTAACCAGAGTGCGTTTCTGGTGCTAAGAATGTTGATAGTTACAATAAATAAGGAGAACAGCCCTCTCCCACACACTGTGTCCACCTTAGCACCTGAGAACCATGAGTGCCTTATGAAAACAGGCCCCCTAGTTCAGGTCATGCCTCCCCATCCCTCTCTCCTGTCCTCCCTTCCCCTCTCTTCTCTCCTCCCCTTCCATGTCCTTTCTCCTCTTCCCCTTCACCAACCCCTCCTTGCCTCTCCCCGCCACCCACCTTCTCCTCTCTTCCCTTCTCTCCTCCCTTCCCTTTCCTCTCCCCTCCTGTTTCTCTCCTGGACTCAGCTAGGATTCCAGATTCCAGAAGACCAGCCTTGGGGCAGTTATCAGAGACATTCACCACACTCTCTCACTGTCCCACTCTACTCAACCTCTTCCATAAACCTTCCCTGAGAAGAGCCTCCACCCAACACAATATGCACGCTTCTATAAACAGACCCCTGGGGCCACCATTTAATAATTCATCCATCCTGTTCAGACAAGTCCTACTGCCAGTCTAGGACACAACTTGTGCCTTGCTTAGAACCCCCTAACCCTGGGGCACCTAGGTGGCTCAGTTGGTTAAGAGCCTGACTCTTGATTTCGGCTCAGATCATGATCTCAGTGTGGAAACTGCCTAAGATTCTCTCTCTCCCTCTCTCTGCCTCTTTCTACAGTGCATGTGTGCTCTCTCTCTCTCGCTCTCTCTCAAAATAAATAAATAAATAAGAAAGAAGATGCTCACCATAAATAATTTTCTTTCTACATATTCCAAAAGAAAAGAGAGAGGGAGAGGGAGAAAGAGAGATTGATTGACTATCAGGACTAAATTATGGACTGATATAAGAACTTTCTTTTTCTCAAATGGTGGCCACAAGCACAGTGTGCCCTGCATAGCTGTCACGGACTTAGTGCAATAGTGATACTCCGTCACCACTGGGGTATCAACTAGGATTTCATAAATCAAATAATATTTTAAAGGACCAAAGTTGCTATTTGAGGGCCAACTATGGAAAATTTATGCAAAGTGTACAATTAGCATCTAATTTTTGTGTGTGTGAATATACGTGTTTCAACAATTCTAAAGTGCACTTTTTTCTCATATTTAAAAAATTTTTTATTAACATATAATGTTAATCTTCTTGTTCTCATTTTTTTTTAAAAGATTTTATTTATTTAACAGACTGAGACCACAAGTAGGCAGAGAGGCAGGCAGAGAGAGAGGAGGGGAAGCAGGCCCCCCACTGAGCAAAGAGCTCGATGAGTTGAAGGCAGAGGCTTCAATCAACTGAACCACACAGGCGCCCCTCTTCTTGTTCTCATTTGAACCTGTCTCAAATCACCATGCTTCTGTGAAAGCACGATGCAGTCGATGTGTCATACAATAACTGGCCACCAGGTGGCAGTCGTGATGCAGTAGAATGGGAGCTCTTTCATTAACCCCTTCACAGAGGATCCGGAAATTGCCAACCTCAAAAGCACCTTAAATGTGATGAAATACACAAGACCTTGTTTTAAACAAAACATAACTACAACAAGAGTTGATCTTAAATGGGGCATCAGATATAATACCAGGAACTAGGCTATATTTTAATTCTAGCTTTAGGATTCACCCACAGCGAAGCTTTGAGACAAAAGACACCACACTCAACTGCATAAAAGCAGAAGGCTCTCTCCCTCTTTCCTTCCCTCCCTCTCTCTCTCTATCCATGACCTGGGTCTATGACTCCAGGTGTGCCTGGTACCCTCCAGGACTCGTGAGTAATAAACCTTGTGATTTATTTATTTATTTATTTTGGAAGTGCCCTGGTGTTTGTTGTTGAGGTACAATTTTCAGTCATAAAAGGAGCCCCAGGGCAGGTCCAGCTACAGCATTGGTTGGGGAAAGGTCTGCGAGGATTTCATGGGTAGAAAGGGTGCAGGCATTCCTAGCTGATAGTATCACTATCAATCGACTGAGACTAACAGAAAACAACTATGTTATAATAGCTCATACCATTATTTTATATGTGTGACCTCTTAGTTTGTGGCATATATAGAAACTTACAATACACATTTTGCACTGGAAATAATTATTTCCTTCTTTCCACTCCAGCCTTCTGTTCATCTGTCCTCACTGCATATTTTATAAGCATACAAATCAGTATGATTCAAATATCCCTAAAGAGACAGCCAATCTTCAAAGAGGTTAATAAGACATGACCTATTGCATGAAAAGGTGGGGTGGGGGTGGGGCTCAAAAACAACCAAAATGTCAACATGGTTTGAAAGAACCCGATTAACAATACAGATCAAAGATGCTACACTTGATTAACAAAACAATGAAGGCAAGTAGAAAATTTTTAATAAAATGCTCTGGTGTTGAAAGCTTATCTTTGATGAGTTGGAAAAGCAAAGAAAATAATCCTGAACCATTTCCCAGTTTAGAAAGATTTTGTTTACCCTTTTTTGCTAGAGTTGGAGCCAACAACTCTGATGGTTTGGATTAGCTCTTAATATTTCTAGCCATCAGAGTATTCAAATCACTGGTGCATTTTTGGCAACAAACTGTCTCTCCACAGACAACAGCAACAAGAGAACGAATGAAGCTTCTCCACACAAAAGTCACAAGACCTCTCTCCTTTTACCACTTTGACCAGCGGATTTTAGTCAGAAATGGGCAAAGGGAAGTAGTAAGCTTAGGACACCAACACAACAAGGGGATCTGTGTAATACCCTTCAGTCTTCCTCAGTTTTCAGGCTTTCCAAGGTGCTCAGCTGTCCACTAAGTTTTCTAGGCTCAGAGCCAATTAACCTTTTGGTTAGGCATCTCAGTCACATTTAAAAAAAAAAAAAAAAAGGAGGTGGGGGTGCCTGGGTGGCTCAGTTGTTAGACGTCTGCCTTCAGCTCAGGTCATGATCCTAAGGTCCTGGGATCAAGCCCCACATCAGGCTCCCTGCTCCAGCGGGAAGCCTGCTTCTCCCTCTCACACTCCGCTTGCCTGTGTTCCCTCTCTTGCTATCTCTCTCTCTCTCTCTGTCAAGTATCTTAAAAACAAAACACAAAACAAAACAAAAAACAGAACTATAGTACTGAACCTGGGGCCTTGCAGCAAGGCCAGGGGGAGAGGCAAAGTTAGTGTGGATAAGAGGCTCGTGCAGTTTTTATGGCTTGTCAGAGATGAAAAGAGTCTTTTTATCTGGAAAATTATTTTAGTCTTGAAACAAAGCTTGTGTGTTCATTTATTCATTCTCTTTGTTGTTTCATTCACTCTACAAACTGCTTTCTGTAAGAGTTACGCCACAGTGAAAGTAACCAGAATTTTCAAATCAGATGAACCTGAATTCAACGCCTGACTTTGACAGTGCTTTTCCTGAACCGCAGTTTCCTCACCTATGAAAATTAAAATAATAATACTCTATTTGAGGGGTTTTCTAAGGATCTGAAATAATGCATATACAACTACTGGTACAAGATAATTTCTTAATAAATGAGAACTATAATTATTACTGTTATATTATTATTAATATTATCTTTATCAAGTAACACAAGCCCCCAGTTCAATCCCCCATATTTACCTAAGGATGGTTCTTCCTCTCAGCCAGCTTCTTTCGCCTGACAGGGAAAAATTCACATTCCTACAGGCTTTTTTTTTTAAGATCTTATTTATTTATTTGCCAGAGATCACAAGTAGGCAGAATGGCAGACAGAGGTGGGGTGGGGGAGCAGGCTCCCCCCTGAGCAGAGAGCCTGACGTGGGGCTCAATCCCAGGACCCTCGGATCATGACCTGAGGCGAGGGCAGAGGTTTTAACCCACTGAGCCACCCAGGCACCCCTCCTACTAGCTTTTTTTTTTTTTTAAGATTTTATTTATTTATTTGACAGAGAGAAATCACAAGTAGACGGAGAGGCAGGCAGAGAGAGAGAGAGGGAAGCAGGCTCCCTGCCGAGCAGAGAGCCTGATGTGGGACTCGATCCCAGGACCCTGAGATCATGACCCGAGCCAAAGGCAGCGGCTTAACCCACTGAGCCACCCAGGCGCCCCCCTACTAGCTTTTTATTACCTCATTTCAACCATGGGAGATCTCACTCCCTGACAAAGACTTCTTCTTGACCAAACTTTAATCAGGCTCCTTTAAGCCATCTTCTTGACCGGACCTTGACTTGGGCTTTGGCTTACTGCCTTTGACCTTGGCCTGCTGAGTCCAGTCTTAGCACAAATCCACTAAGCCAGTCTGTCAAGAATTCCTTGCCCTTGATGCATATTGGCCTGCTTTAGCAAGGGTCCACCTACCCTTGATGGCTAATCAAGTTCCTCATAATAACTTTCCATTCACAGAGCCCCTCACTCTGCTCATTGGCTATAAATCTTCCACTGTTTTGGCTATAGTTGGAACTGAGTTCACTCTCCCTTGTTGCAATGGTCTCAAGTGAAGTCTTCCTCAACATTTTAACAAGTGTCAGAATAATTTTTCTTTTATACACTTTATGTCCAAATACCTATTTCTGACTGAATGGTATCATTGGCCATAAAGACAAAAAGTGGAACTTGGTCTCCCATAGAGTTGGGATGCGTCACCTGGAAAACACGAGATCCCCTTGAAGCCCAGCCACCGCTAATCTACATGCCCCATTGGACAAACCATCCTCTGACACTGAACCACAGGGCTGGCTCCACTCAGAGCCTTGAAAGAAGTGTAGCTGACTCCCTCCAAGCCAGACCTCCTCCACAAGGTTGAGACCCTGCCACCCAGGAAAGCTTCTTCCTGCTCCTCCACAAGAGTCTCTGTCCCTCCTTGAAAGCCTGCCCTTGGGGTGCCTGGGTGGCCCAGGTGGTTGAGCATCTGAGTCTTGATTTCGGCTCAGGTTATGATCCCAGGGTCCCGGGATCCAGCCCAGTGTCAGACTCTGAGCTCAGCATGCTTGTCCTGCTCCCCTCAACCCCTCTGCCTCCTTATGCACACCGTTTTTCTCTCTCAAATAAATAAAGTCATTAAATTTAAAAGAAGAAAAGAAGAAGAAGAAGAAGACAAGACAAGACAAAACACTGCACTTGCCCTCTGTCAATTAATTCCTCAGAACAAACTGGCCCATTTTGTTTTCTTAGTCCCTCAGACTTGCTGACTGACTCACTCACAGCTATGACAGTGATCCCGTTAGGGGTGAAAGCTGACCGTGACTGTCTGGTCCTCCTCTTAACAGTGACACTGGTAGTATGGTGGGGGCTTTTGCTGACTCACAGTTTTGGAGAGCTCACTGCTTCTGTGTTTCCTGCTGATAACAATGAGCCGGGGCCCTTGTTGAACACACATTGCCAGTATCTCCTCTAAATATTCCAAATCTAGGCTGGAGCCCAGGAATTTGGGTTTTTAAGAAACACTCCAAGGGATTCTTTTATTTAGGGAAGATTGGGAGACACTGGAATTCTCCTGTCGTCCTGACAGTTTTGTAGAAGAGGACACAGAGGCCCATAGAAGAGCAAAGGCTCACACAGGGTGCTGACTGCCACCTGAGCAGACCCAAGTCTAGGTTCAGGTTTCCCACCCAATGCAGTGACTGTGTGGCCCCTGTGTCACAGGCCTCTGCTGGAGGAAGCAGGAGGCTGGGACACTGGGATTTGCAGGCTCCATGTTAGCCAGTGGGAACCAGTAATTACCTCCCTCATAGTGCCTTACGTCATGCGCCAGTGGAATCTCCCTCCCATGTTAGAAACAGGAGATGAGCAGGCCCTCGGGAAGTAATGACTGCTGCTTCCCTATGCTCTTTCTGTGGGCCCGTTCCCTGCAATACAGACCAGGATGCCGGCAGTCACCTCCAGTGACCTTGAACTAGAGCCACTTTATCCACCTATGCTCCAGCTTCTTCAGGTGTAAAATAAGGTTATTGGACTAGATTAGGATCTCAGAACTTGTCCCAAGAAACAGAGTCCCCCGATGAGCCCAGGAGCCAAGAAAGGAGTTACAGTAAGGGAAGAGTTGGGGCTGATGGTGCAGAAGAAGGAAGGAAGGAAAGGAATCTGTAAGCAGCTCTCAGAAGTGAGCCATCCTAGAGTGGGAAGGGGATGCAGTGGGGACATAGGACAGCTCCTCTGCTGTAGGTTCCAGCCCCCCGGGGACTGAAGGAACCCCTTCACATTCTTGGAAAATGATTGTAGAACCCAACACTCACTAGGTTACTCTTATTTTAATTTTTATAAAAATATGATTTCAATCTGTAGAACCATGAAACAATGTATAAACTCCATCTTTAATTAGCAATAATCGCGCCTCGGATAAACCTCATTGGCTATGATACTGCCACTGCGCAAAGCTTAAACTCCATCTTTATAGATGACTATGTAACTGAAGAAAAAATAGAAATCAACTACCATCAAGGTAATAAAATACAGATTTGCAAGTGAATTTAATGTGATAGGTAAGTGGATGGTAGTAGTGCTTTGAATAATAAAAATGTCAATTTGGGGTTAATGGTAGAAAAAAGTTAGTTCAGTTTTTATGAGTTTCTATATTGTGAGTTTGAAAGTATAAACAGGAGTGTTAATAAGTCGCTTTGTTTGTAGTTCAGGAGAAACAAAACTTTCCCTTAATGAACACCCCATAAGTGTGCAATGCAGAAGTCACATGAAAACTCTTAAAGTTCTCTCTTCCTTTGAAGATACTAGTCTGCATTCAGTGGACAACTAACCCAATTATCACTGCACTCCAGAACAGAACCATTCTTCAGGGCATACTTCCTACTAAATTTTTTTAAATCTAATAATTAAAAGATGATACTATTGGGGTGCCTGGGTGGCTCAGTGGGTTTAAGCCTCTGCCTTCGGCTCAGGTCATGATCCCAGGATCCTGGGATGGAGCCCCGCATCGGGCTCTCTGCTCAGCAGGGAGCCTGCTTCCTCCTCTCTCTGCCTGTTTCTCTGCCTACTTGTGATCTTTGTCTGTCAAATAAATAAATAAAATCTTTAAAAAAAAAAAAAGATGATACTATCAAAGACTGAGACCTCAGTGCACAGCTACTGGAAATGTGGACATGGATATTATGTGGCAAGTTACTTTTTCGTCTGTCATGCCTGTATTTTGTGTGTCCTGAGATGACTCAATACTCCCACCAGATTTCTGTGTTCAGGCTACTGCAACAAATCTCAGTGACAGAGCATACCATGAAGTCCACTGAATTTTGCTCAGTATAAACTCAAAGAGAGGTACAAATTGAAGGATAACAAAACTAGGATTCTGGTGAAGGAATCCAGTCCTCAGTTGTGGTCCTCCAGATAACTGAGAATATGATTGTTATGATTGTTACAGATTATCATCACAATGAAAACAAAAATTTAGATTTTTTTTTTTAAATGGGATGTCTTTGCTGATTCTTGGGAAGCTGTCCATGAACTCTGAGAAAGGTGAGATAAGAAGAAGTTAAACTCTATTTGCTTTTAAGACACATGTGCTAAAGTCCAGCTCCATCACTAAATAGCTTCCCACGGTTGGACAGGTGTTCACATCTCTGGGCATGTGTTTCCTCAACTATGAAATAGTCCTGCAAATGCCATTTACCTCAGCAACTTACTCTGAAGTTGATACGTCAACTTACTCTGAAGTGTATACAAAAGTGCTTAAACCATCCATCCTCATGCGGCTTACAAATCGGAAATATGGTCACAGTGGCAGTGGCATGTGGTGCCAGATTTACTTCCAAATGCTTTAGAATGTCCCAGCCAGCCAGCCTCGGTAGCATGGGACAAGCATGAGTGGCTCCCAGTCCTTCTGGTCCTCCCTGTCAGCACCACTCCTGAGTAAGTAAGGGCGGTGGCCATCACTTAGTGGGCTGAAAGATCCTAAAAAGAATTATGGCCTGTTCGTTGCTCTCTGCTGCCCTCTTTAGCTTGGAAGATGGTCGTGCATGAGACGGAGTCTCAGCCACAAATGAGCAAACAGCAGGTTGACGGGTCTTCAGTGCCCCAGCTCAGCATTCTAGCCCCTATGCACCTCTGAATCTCACTGCCTGAGTCTTGTCCCAAGCCGCTGCATGCCCTCAGGCCTCCAGGTCCTGTGCAAGCCCCTCTGTTCATCTCCAGTCTGCACAATTCCTTCTCATTTCCACTTGGGAGTTCTGGCTTAGTTAAGATGCATTTTAGGGCCCAGAAACCCCATAAAGTTTCCTCATGTCTGCTGACCTGTGATGGAGTGATTTCTAGTTGCATATTAGCCACTGAGATAATGAAGGCATACTCTGTTGCTCTAATTCCATTTTAATGACAAGTGTATGTTAATTCTAATTCTATTTTAATAATTAGTTTTTGCATTTGCTTTTGAATACCTTTCAGGACAGTCTCACTAAATAAGCAATGACTTCTTAAAAGTAGCTTCCTCTCTCTTGTTTGCCACTCACAGCCTCATTACCCTTTAGAGTAGAGAGATAATTTCCAGATGAACCACATAGGGTGCACAAGAGAATCCAGTGGGGTCAGAGAAAAAAAATATATTAGAACTTTTCTTTTTATATATAGTATATTTAATTTCATCTTTCTCAAATTTCAATTTAAAAAAATTTTTTTAAGATTTTATTTATTTATTTGACAGAGGGAGAGATCACAAGTGGGCAGAGAGGCAGGCAGAGAGAGAGGTGGAAGCAGGCTCCCCGCTGAGCAGAGAGCCTGAGATCCAGGACCCTGAGATCAAGACCTGAGCCGAAGGCAGAAGCTTAACCCACTGAGCCACCCAGGCGCCCCTTAAATTTCAGTTTTGTAAATTTCAGTGTTTTACAATACATATAATGTATTAGTGGGCGAGTACAGGTATGGATTTGTAAATAAGTATTTGCGTATTGTGGGAGAATGCTAATTTTATTTCACTTATTTATTTTGTTATTGAAGGGATATACAGTCATAAAAGTTTGGAGACTCTATTCTAGAAGAGTATTTATCATCCTATTCATCTGAGCTGTGTTTCACAGTCACCAAGGGAGCTTTTCACAAATTTTTATTTTGCCCCAAAACCATCCTGGACTCAGTGAGCCAATCTTCAGGAATGAAGCATGAAATATATAAATTTTTAAAAAGTAGACCCTAATGATTTTGACGTAAACCCTCCTGCTAAAAATCACATCGTTCTCCAAACTGAAAGCTCACCAAGGGCAAACTATACTGATTTATCTTTTCTATTTTTGTATGTATAGAGTCTAGCACACTGCCTGACATAGGTGTTCCAGAATATTTGCGGAACGATAAACAAATGAACCACAATTCCAGAGACAGCCATGGATATCTCCTCTAGCTTTTTTTTTTTTCCATCCTCAATATATTTATATAATAGTTTTATGTTTTTGAGAACCCATCATATACAAAATTGAGTGGCTTTTTAAATCAATTTTAGTGGGACGCCTGGGTGGCGCAGTTGGTTGGACGACTGCCTCCGGCTCAGGGTGTGATCCTGGAGTCCCGGGATCGAGTCCCACATCAGGCTCCCAGCTCCATGGGGAGTCTGCTTCGCTCTCTGACCTTCTCCTCACTCATTCTCTCTCTCACTGTCTCTCTCTCTCAAATAAATAAAATAAAATCTTTAAAAAATAAATAAATAAATAAATAAATTTTAGTAAACAGGTGTTTAATATTTACAGTGACTGTTTTGGCACTGTTCAGCATTTAGTATTTTTCTTTAAAGATGTTAATTATTTATTTGACAGAGAGAAACAGCAAGAGAGAGAGCACAAGCAGGGGGAGTGGGAGAGGGAGAGGGAGAAGCAGACTTCCTGCTGAGGAGGGAGCTCAATGTGGGGCTCTATACCAGGACCCAGGAATCATACATAACCTGAGGAAAAGGCAGACGCTTAATAACTGAGCCACCCAGGTGCCCCACATGTAGTATTTTGTATTTTAAATTACAGTATGTTAAAAAAAAAAACAACAACTTCCTACATATAACTTTATTCTGTATATCCTATTATATGCATAGGGGAGAGTCCTGGAAGTGGGATTTCTAAATCAAAGAGTAAGGACATTTTAAAGGCTGTAGATATTTGAGAAGGAAAAATTACAACTGATCTCAGGACCTGGAGACTCTGGTTTAAGGAGCAAGGGCTGACAGGGTTTTTGTGATCCAGCAGAAGGAAGCTTCTGGAGCTTTGTGGTGTGGCCAGAAGACATGGAGGTCTGATTGAGTTCTAGTTTCTGTTTCTACCATTTAGTGGCTGTGACACTGAGTGTCTTTAAGCTTAAGTTTCCTCACCAATAAAGTCATTGTTCACAGCCACATGACAGGGCTGTTGATTCTGTTAACACTATTAGGTGTTAGAAAAGAATATTTGTACTTGATATAGTTCCAAAGGGACAAAAAGCTTTAGAGTCTAGGAGTGGATCCCAAGGAAAGATGCCATCCCATTTCTCTTCTATTAAAATCTACTGTTTGCCCACAAAGGGGGTTGAATGCTAATTTCCCTAGGGTGGGAGTCCAGAAATGCCACAACTGCAGATGCGGGCCTCTGAATAAGGTTTAGAGATATTCAGGAACTTGGGCCAGTCGCTGCCTCAGAAACACCAAAGGTAAACACTAAAGGTCTCCATGCCTGGGAAGCGAGGGCTGCTGAACTCGGACAAATATAATCAGGAGGAGACTGAGCATTCTGTTTTTCTCTTTAGAACACACCAATAAAACCTGTCAGACCAGTTCCTGTGGTGCCAAGCCACTCAAGGAAAACAGCTTGCCTCTCCTGCTCCTTAAGGACGGCCAACTCCAAAAACCGCCACGTGACAGCCTTTGGAATGTCTGGTTGGTACCCAAGACCAAAGACTGCGCGTCAACTTGGGTATAGGGCTCTAGTTCTCAAGCTTTTGTGTGGATAAAAATGACCCTAGAAGCTCAAACATATGTAGACCCCCCCGCCCCACTCACTAGACACTTGGATTCTGCAGGTCTGGGTGTGGGGACAGGAATCTGTACTTCATTCAGTGATTCTCACATAGATAGTTTGAAAACCAGGGTTTGGAAAACACAGGCATAGTACAAATAGCCCTTAGTAGGGAAAGAGAAGACCTAGGTTTGAGGTGACATCATTCTACTTATACCAGCATAAACCTCATAAAATAGCTCAGAAGCTATTTCACCTCACTGGCTCTGTTTCTTCATTTTATTTATTTATTTTTTCTTTCTTTCTTTCGTTTTTGTTATATTAGTTTATAGCTTAGTTTTTTTGTTATATCAGTTTATTTGGTTATATTAGGTGTACAATATAGCAATTCAACAATTCCTCATTGGGTGCTCACCAATTTTTTCATTTTAAATCTTCATTTGCACAATTGGGAAAGCAAAACTCACTTGTCAGAAGGCTGGTCACCCAGAAGATCAAATTAGAGGTTGTAGACACTAAAAGCACCACTATAACTCAGAGCATAGATTTGAGGTCCTGTCATTTTGGCTATTGCCTTTCACACTAAGGTAACAATGGACGACACCTAGCTAGTTAACAATGCCCTCAACATAAGTCTCTGCCCTGAGAGGCAGACGCCTTCTTTTTGAGGTGATCTGCTGGGACCAGGCAATGCTGGCCTCCCACCAGGGGGAAAATCTCCAGATTTTCTGCATGGCATTCCTTGTGCTTGGAGTTATGGCTGCTGTGACTTGGGATCAGATTTGGGACAACTGTAAAACCTGTAAGTGTGTGTGTTCACCCTTCGTGGCAGATCTGCCAATAATTTCCTCAACAAACAAGAATATATTTATTTCTGGAGGGGAGGAACAAGATGGTGGGGAAGTGTAGGAGACTTATATTTTGTCTGGTCCCAGGAGTTCAGCTAGATAGTTATCAAACCATTCTGAACACCTACAAACTCAACAGGAGATCGAAGAAAAGAACAGCAGCAATTCTATGAACAGAAAAGCGACCAATTTCTGGAAGGTAGGACATGTGGAGAGGTGAATCTGAGGCAATATTCAAGAAGGTAGACCACAGTGTTGGCGGGGTGGTGGGGGTGCTCTGTCACCCGACTACTGGCAAGTGAGAGGGCAGTGGAGCATGAAATCAGAACTTTTAGAGGTCGGCTCCAGGGAGGGACATCGCTCCAGAGGCTAAGCAGGGGTGGAGCCCTTGCTGGGACAGTGTGGTCTCAGGTCCTGCAGGGTCACAGAAGGATCCGGGGTGTCTGGGTGTAGCAGAGCTGGCAGGTATTAGAGTTGGGAAGCCGGCTGCAGAGACGGAGCCGAGGAGTGAGCTCTCAGCTCTGGGTTACCTTAAACCATAGTCCGAGGCACAGCAAGGCCACTGCTCTTCTAGCAGGGACCCCACAAGCGGCAGATCTGGGGAGACTCACCTTCCTTCTCGGAGAGAAGCGGCGCGGAGCAGAAATCTGCTGGGTTTGGAGACTCCAAACAGGGCTGTGCACCAGAGATAGAAATGCTCAGTCACAGGCTAGGTGATCTCAGAGCGTGGCCAGAGACCAGGAAGATGGGAGGGATTGAGCGCTTTTCTCTGACTGCGCACTGAGGAACGGTGCCGGAGCTCTTGGCTCCTCCAGGCTGGAGACGGGGAGGCCGCCATTTTCATTCCCGTCCTCCAGAGCTCTACGGAAAGTGTTCAGGGAACAAAAGCTCCTGAGAGCAAAACCGAGCAAGCAGATTGCTTAGCCTGGCCCTTGTTAATAAAAAATAATAATAATAATAATTTTTAAAAAAGAAAAGAATATGATCCCTATATAATTCCTAAATGGCTGAGTCTCTTAATATGGGTGATTTGGGGTGAGTCTACTGATGACGGGCAATTAGCATGTGGTTTATGCCAACCATTGCTCTGAACATTAAATATATCTCATCTTTATTTCATTTTTTTCCAGCAGTCTTGAGAGGTCGCTGTGATCACCACTCTGAACAGAGACTCAGAGAGTCTTGCCCAAGATCCTAGAGCTGGTAAAATGATAAGACAAGGTTCCAATCCAGGGCTGCCCAACCCTGAAGTTTACACAGAACATCAAGGAGTTTCTGAGATAATGAGGAACACTAGGGAAATGGTGAACAATATGAAAGAGCATATAATTTAGTATTAAATTGGGTGAGTGTGATGTTAAATATCTTTAGTGATTTGAGAGCAGTAAACTACAATCACAATGCCAAGCACCTCGTGGATTAAGGGAAGACAAAATGTAATGTTATCTGTCTCTTACTTATCCACCTAGTTTCAGCTATAAAACATTCAACATGCAAAATGCACTTTCACAAAGTCTTCGTCAACTCTACACCTAGATCTAAATTATTTCCAGCCTGTGTACCACTCCATACACCAAACCAGAATTTTCTGGAGATACAGTAATTTAGGTGTAGATATATTTGAGATTTAAGTATTATCAATCTGCTATTTACATCTTAGCTTTGAAATTTTATAATTTAAAATTTTTAAGTACCATCACATTATTCTGAGAAACTCCCACTCATTTTTGAGGAAGTAGATCCATTGCATTTAAACAATGATACCAGTTTAATTCAACATCCCCTTAAAGTTGTTGTAGCAAGTTTTCTTGGTTCCCATTTCTAGTTAAGAAAATAGTGGAGGGGGCCACATAGAACCAGTCTGAGGCAAAGCTCAAGGCAGAGCCCAGCTTTGTTGACTCCTTCTCAGTCATGTTTAATTGCTTCTCAGACAGGAGTGAGTCCATACTTGCTTGCCCAAATGCCAGTCGTATTGTAAGAAATGCAAACTAAATAAAGCCTAGAGAGTTTGGGAGGATGAGAGAGGAGAAAAAAAGAAAAGGATGAGAAGAAATAATGGGGGAAAGAACAATGGAAAGAAGCAGAAGAAGAAGGAGGAAGCAGGTTATTGTATTATTAAAGCCTGGTGTTCTTGGTCATGGATGCATCTGCTGACATGCAGTACTTATAAATCTTCCAGATTTGCTATGTGGGCCATGTAAAACAGCTTCACAGCAACTTGGCCTCTCGTGTGAAGATCTCACCACTCACTTGCCACCCTCCCTGCTTTGTAACAAACAGCAAGCTGGACTGTGGTCATGGGGAAAATGAATCTGCTACCTGCTGGTGTGAGGTGGTCAGATAATCAAGATTAAAGAATAGTCACCAGCAACTAATAACTAAAATTCAGAATTATACTTAAAAGAGTATCATGCAGGAATGTTTTCTATTAGAAATAATGCCTCTATCTACCACAGGCCAAATGCCCAGCGGTCTCCCACAAAACTTGATATTCAAGGGTCCCAATCAGAAGACCTGGAAATACATGGACAAGGTATGTGACAAAGATTGTTCAAATGAATCAGGTAAAACTGAAAATGTTATTTTATTCTATGTTATTGCTGTTTTTATGGTGATTAAGAAATCCAACTTGCCAGATATTACTGATGTGGTGAAAATACCTGATAATGTTTATATTTATCCAGAACAATATTTTAGGAGAAAAAATGCCTCACTTTGCATAGTTCCATGATTGTGGATGTTCTCACTCTACATATATGGTAACTGATGGTGTTTTTGTTTTGCCATAACTTTTTTTTTTCATTGAAGTATACTTGACATACAATGTTACATTAGTTTCTGGTGTACAACATAATGATTCCACAACTCTGTATGTTACACCATGCTCACCACAGTTGTTGCTACCATCTGTCACCATGCAAGGCTATTACAATACCACTGACTGTACTCCCTATGCTGTGTCTTTCAAGTGCGTGACTTATTCATTCCATAACTAGAAGTCTGTACCTCCTGCTCTCCCTCACCCATCCCCCTACTCCCCCTGTTCTCTGGCAACCATCAGTTTGTTCTCTGTATTTATGGATCTGTTTCTGATTTTTGTTTGTTTATTCATTTGTTTTGTTTTTTAGATTCCACATGTAAGTGAAACCATATGGTATTTGATTTTCTCTCTCTGACTTATTTCATTTATCATAATACCCCCTAGGTCCATCTATGCTGTTACAGTGGAAAGATTTCATTCTTTTTTATGGCTGATATTCCATTGTGTATATACACAGTATCTTCTTTATCCATTCATCTGTCTATGGACATGGGTTGCTTCCATACCTTGGCTATTGTAAATAATGCTGCAACAAATATAGGGGTCTATATATCTTTCTTGAATTAGTATTTTTGTTTTCTTTGGGTAAATATCCAGTAGTGGAATTACTGGATTACATGGTATTTCTTTTTTAATTTTTTTAAGATTTTATTTATTTATTTGACAGATAGAGATCACAAGTAGGCAGAGAGTCAGGCAGAGAGAGAGAAGGAAGCAGGCTCCCCACTGAGCAGAGAGCCCCATGTGGGGCTTGATCCCAGGACCCTGGGATCATGACCCGAGCCGAAGGCAGAGGCTTTAACCCACTGAGCCACCCAGGTGCCCCTCTTTTTTAATTTTTTTGAGGAACTTCCATACCATTTTCCACAGTGTGTACACTAATTTATTTTTCCACCAAAAATGCAAGAGAATTCGGTTTTTCTCCACATCCTTTCCAACACTTGTTATTTCTTATCTTTTTGATACTAGCCATTCTGACAAGTGTAAGGTGATATTGTGGGTTTGATTTGCATTTTCATGATGATTAGTGATGTTGGACATCTTTTCATGTGTCTGTTAGCCAGCCATCTGTATGTCTTCTTTGGGAAAATACCTTTTCACGTCCTCTGCCTATTTTTTAAATTGGATACTAACCTCTTACTCTGTCATTTGCAAATATCTTCCTCCATTCATTAGGTTACCTTTTTGTTTTATTGATGGTGTAAAAGCTTTTCATTTTGGTGTAGCGCTAATAGTTTATTTTTTGGTTTTGTTTCCTTGTCTCAGGAGACATATCTAGAAGAATGTTTCTATTGTTGATGTCAAAGAAATTACTGCCCACATTTTCTTCTAGGAGTCTTATGGTGTCAGGTCTCACATTTGATGGTCTCTAATCCATTTTGGGTTTATTCTGTGTATGATGTAAAAACAAAGTGGTCTAGTTTCATTCTTTTGCATGTAGCTGTTCAATTTTCCTGGCACCATGTGATATAGAGACTGTCTTCTCCCCATTGTATATTCTTGCCTCCTTTCTTGTAGATTGACCATATGAGTGCAGGTTATTTCTGGACTATTATGTTCCATTGATCTATGTGCCTATTTTTGTGCAAGTACCATACTGTTTTGATTACTATGCTTTGTAATATATCTTGAAATCAGATTTTGATGCTTCCAGCTTTGTTCTTCTTTCTCAAAATGCTTTGGATTAATTGAATTTTTGTTTTAAGATATTTATTAATTTATTTATTTATTTTGAGAGAGAGAGAGCGAGAGAGCGCGCGTGCACAGCTGGAGCAGCAGGGACAGAGAGCCTCTCAATCAGACTTCCCGCTAAGGGCAGAGCCTGAAGGGGGGCTTGACCTGGGATTTGTTCTCACCACCCTAAGATCATGACCTGAGGGAAATCAAGAGGCTGGCACTTAAAACTGACTGAACCACCAAGGTGCCCTGCTTAATTGATGTTGTTGGGTTTTGTTTTAAAGATTTATTTATTCATTTAAGAGAGAAAGGGAGAGAGAGCACATCCATGAGCAGGGAGAGGGGCAGAGGGAGAGGAAGAAGCAGACTCCCTGCCAAGGGAGGATACCTTGCAGGTCTCAATCCTAAGACTCCAAGATCACGACCTGATCCAAAACCAAGAGTCTGATGCCCAACTGAGCCACCCAGGTGCCTGTAATTGATTTTTTTAAAAGATTTTATTTATTTATTTGACACACACAGAGAGAAATCACAAGTAGGCACAGAGAGAGGGGGAAGCAGGCTCTCTGCTTAGCAGAGAGCCTGATGCGAGACTCGATCCCAGGACCAGGGATCATGACCTGAGCCAAAGGCAGAGGCTTAACCCACTGAGCCACCAGGCGCCCCGTAATTGATGTTTTACTGAGTTATTGGACTAGATACCCTTACGTTTCAACTACATAAATTGTAATATACTTAGAAACCTTCCTAAGGATACTTACATTCATGATTAAGCAATTCTATCATTTCCAGTAGTTTGCATTTAAAGTAGGTGAGTTCTCTAGCTAAGAAGTAAATACAGTCAGATTTGCAAAGTTTAACAAAGGAAATAATCTTGGTGGGCAACTCTTGTCTGATATCAGATTTCTTTGAGAATTTTTGTAAAGATCAAAGAAAAGTCCGTTGAACACTCTATCAAAGATTTTTTTTTTACTTAACCTTTAGTGTTCTTTCCTCCTTCTCCACCACTCTCCTCTTTGCCTCCTGCAGTGCTCTGTATGGAAGTTTAACACTGCAGCAACCCCCATCACTTTATAAGCAGGCAAGGGTGCATTAAAATCATGGCGGTAGATACAATTCTAATACCTCAGGGTCCCAGTCACTATGTGAAAGACTTATCAGAAATACTGTACACTTAACAGACCATTTCCTACCTTTTGTCTGGTCATTATGGAAGGTAGAAAGAGAAAAGCTTCGTAGGAGTTGCATGTTACCTAACAATGCGTTGACAACAAAAAGCTAAAAGTATAAACAGATCCTTGTCTTCTTGATGGCAATTAGCAAATACTGATTCTCTTCCCTGCTTATTGAACATACAAACTCATACAGACCCTTGCTTATTTATGTAGTGTGTCATTATGTTTATTTTCAGACTGATGGAGAGAGGTAGTTCTCTTCTTGGCTTTTCAAAGTACAGATTCTCTCACCCAAACATGTAGAATTTTTAACAGACATCTGCCATTTTCTACTTGGACAGTTTTCATTAATATTTTTAAGATCCAAAGGGCTATTTCTTTTCCAATAGCGTCTTTTCCAGTCCACCTTGACATTTTAACAGTTAGGTTTTAAAAATAAACACCATTGTCTAGTTTTACAGTGCTCAAAATGTTCAGGCTGGATGTGATACTGTTTTCTTTGCTGACTGGGCCTGCATTCCCAGAACTCACTGCAGAAATGGCATTCAAGACTGTGCTGATTGGAGTGATGAAAATTTATGTGAATAGAAGACTTCTCTAATCATGTTTTGGAAAAGCTAAAAACTGTTATTAGTTACCTTAAGACTTCTCTCCAAAAGAAAAAAAAATGACATATGTATCTTACTGGGGAGAGAGGAGCCTCCTGGAGCATGAATCCAGTGTTATGTAATGGAGAAGTCTGATTAGTAGAAATGAGACCCAAACTTTAGTGACCCTTAGCCTTATCTAAACTTGTTTCCAAATTTTCGAATGCAACTTTCTGTCATGTGTGCCGCAGGGTTATTATGAGGATGACACAAGTTTACCCTAGTTGATTATTTCAACAAATAAAAGGTATTAATCCTAAGAGTTCTCAGATCAAAATTAGATGTATTATCTTCATTAGCATAGCCCTGGTTCAGATTCAGCTGAAAGCTTGTTTGGCCCAGGGCTAGTCTTGAAAACAGTGGACAACAGCCAGCATGTAGTGAAAACATCCAAAAGATCAACCAGGGGCTTAACATTCTTTCTAGCAGTGCCTGAGATCAAAAGATCAGACCTGGGTTTGAATCTCATGCTGCCACACCACAAGCTGTGTTGACCTGAGACTCACCTCTTGAAGATGTTTTACTGAGATGGTTTCCTTATTTTTACAACATGGCTCTTTGGTGGGGGGACGGGGGGAGGGGGAATTATGATGATAACCAATGAGATTACATAAAACAGGTGGAACAGAGCATAATATCTAATAGCCAGAAGGATTGTGGGCAACTAAAGAAAAAAAATGTAAGGATATGGTGGGTTGTAGTATTGTTCAATAGTATTTGCTGCCCTGCTCTGAGGGATTAGATTTCCTCAGTCTTCATGGCCATCAGACTTGACTATATACGTGACTTTCTCTGGCTGACGAAATCTGATTAATGATGTGCATCACTTCCCAACATAGGTTTGCAGAGCCAGCTGGTTGTTTGCCCTCTTTTCCCAATCCTGAGACCAGCTATGTTCCAGTTAGATGCTACTCCCCGAGTAAAGTGGAGCCCAGCCACAGGCAAACCACAAACATCAAGTGTGTCAAACAAATCTTTGTAGCAACTAAAATTTAAGTCATTTGCAACCGTAGCATAACCCCGTTTATCACAGTCTTTTAAGGTATTACAAGAAAAACCTTTCTTATTAATCTATGGTCCCTAACACACAACAGACCATTTAAAAAATGAAATGATGAGAAAACCTTTCCCTAGGTTGTTGGAGGAAAACTCCGGGTACAGGCAAAGCAGGATTAACCCTAGTCAGCATCTGCTAAAAAAAAAGCAAGTTGCCCTGTGTAGGCCTGACTTGGAAATCCATTGTACTTCTCTAGTCCCATTCCTGTACGGATCTTGTACAAACACCTGCAAGGATATTCAGAGTGACATTCTTCACATGCCCAAACCAGCCTATAACTTTCACCTCAGTATCTTGGAATGAGCTGATAAAATCTCTAACTTAAAATCTCATTTCTTCAAAGTACGGCCAGTGGACCAGCAGTATCAGAATCACTTGGGAGCTCATCAGAAATGGGAACCTACAGGCCCCACTCCAAGCCTTTCCAATCTTCTGCCCTCCTTTAGCTATTCCACTTGGTCAGTTACATATAAGTGACATTTGTGTCTAACAGCTTTCTAAGCCAGCAAAGAAGCCCAAGTTGAGTATTCCAGGTAGAGGTTGCAGTCTGGGGCTACAGGGATTATGTAGCAGTCCAAGCAGACCCACAATCGTATGGAAACATGTACTTCTTTTTTGCAATTTTGTAAATCATTGACACTAAAGTCTTTGCTACTGTAGCAGTGTACTTAAACAAGACTGATACACGTCCTTTGAAAATAACACAATGTTAAAATGTGCAAATACTATTTATATAAGTATTTCATTTTTGGTAGTTTACTTACAGTGACTTTTAGATATAGCTGCATAGTACCCTCAGAAGGTACTTAAAATTGTTATGTAAACTTAAAACAAATTCTTATGGCTACAAGTAGAAACTAAGACAATTTTCTTTCTCATTTGCCTTGATGCAGATGACACATTTATTTTAATTATCATTTGTAAATGTTTAAAGTTTTTTCAACATTATGATTGCTAATACAAATTTTTTTTAAGTTGCCTTATAGATGGGATGATGGAACTGTTCAGTATCCTGATTAGGGCACAGCACAAATATTGTATGCTAAATTTCTTTCAAATGTATACATGTAAACTTTACTGTTATTTCAAAGATTTTTTCTAGAGAAAAAAGTAGCCCTATTAAAGTGTTACAACTTAAATTTAAGATGAGGTGACATTCCTAGTACAAACACTAGTTTTTTCAGGGGTCTAACAGAATATTTTACAAGAAGTTGAAGTAATGAAATAATGAAGTTGAAATAGAAAGTTGAAATAATGAAAAAAATCTTCTTCATTAAGAGATTACTTCCACTTTTTTAAGGTACCCTTGTGTTACAACTAGGAAGTGGAGCTACTACTTCGTAGATTGAGAATTAAATGAGAGAAAATTAAGTGCAGTAATATATTAAAGGCACTTGGTATATACTTACAATATAGACAATATTAAGAGAAACTCTTTCTCACCCATTAAGCGATATTCCATCCCTTATAATTATACCCATTACTTACACCACTGTAGCTCTGAGGGCTGCTAGAGACAAGTTTTAAAATATGAGAACTTTATACCACCGTTGTTATATTATACGGCCATTTAAAATCTTTAATCAAATTTCACCAAAGATTACCAGCCATATTACATGCCATGATTAGCTTTCTATAAACAACTTTGCTTTCTGTGTACAAATCAGTGTTAATGAAATAAAAAGTAAAACTGTATCCTAGGCAAAGAACTTTATTAATCTTGTTTCAAACTTTATTCCCAGGCTTCTTCAGCTTAATAAGCTGCAAAGAATGAATTGTGTATAAGCAAAAACTGAAAAGAGCTGCAGTGTCCAAGGGGCTTGGGCTTAAAAATATTAGAGATCTAGATTTTATCAGATCCATGAACAAAATTTTAAAAAGCAGTCATAATATAAAATAGCAGCTCTCAGTGACTTCTTTAAGTTTTATCTTCTTCAGAAGTTGATTCAATTCAGTTTGCTTCATTCTTGGAAGCTTCATCAAAATTCTCCACAAGATCTAGGGGAAAAAAAAAAGAAAAACTGAAAAATCCCAAATCTATAAATCATTAGATTTTAAAAAGAGGTTAAAAAAATGCTCTCAAAATATATCTTACAGTTAAAAATCAATAGATATACTTAAAAACTTTATTTCCAAAGAGACCACTACCCATTTGGCACATTTTCAAGTATAGGTTCTGGAATGTAATTAAAACAAGGAAAAGAGGGAAATTTATTAATCTAATGACACAGATACTATGCTTAAAAATATGCACATGCCCTCCCCAGTTCCATTCCAAGAATTAAAACTGAGCAACAGTAATATATTAGTCAACATGGGGGTCAGAACCAAAGAACACCAACACAAACAATATAAAGTTTTCCTGGATTCCTAAAGGACACCCATCTAGGCAAAGTGGAAGTACTTCAGTCTAGTGATTCTATTGCTCAATAAACATGTTTTGTAACAAAACAATTTATTAAAAAAAAAAAAAGATTTTATTTATTTATTTGAGAGAGAATGAGAGAGAGAGAATATGAGAAGGGGGAGGGTCAGAGGGAGAAGCAGACTCCCCACTGAGCAGGAAACCCAATGTGGGACTCAAGGATCATGACCTGAGCTGAAGGCAATCGCTTAAATAACTGAGCAACCCAGGAGCCCCCAAAACATTATCAAGTAACAGCTAAGAAAGCAAAATCCCTCCTGATGGCCAAGAGTTTTTCTGATTTTAGAATGGTTATACCATATCCCAAGATACCTGAACTTCTTCATGCCTTATCATGAATTTATTAATCTCTAAGTAGGAAACAGGTCTCTGTGATCTACTAGTATTCTATTTATGTGATAACATACATACTTATTCAATATTTGAAGTCTCCAATTAGAAAAAGCCAAGTCTACAAACATAACTCCTAGTTAAATAATACCGCATTATTTTTTTCACTCTGGGCAAGGTTCATGTCCTCCTTTCCTGTCCTTTACGTTATTACCCCCTCCCCCAAGTTAAGGCTTTCCTATAGTACAAAGACTGGTTATTCTTCCTTCTAAGATTTTCTAGTTTAACCATAAATGAAGGTTCTACCTGGAACTTCATCATCATCATCCTCTCCGGTAGCAAGTGGTGCTTTTCCATCCACAGCTGTGAAAGTGAAATGAGTATGTTACACATTCATTAAGTCTTTAAAAACATTAACCAGAAGAACAGATGAAAGGCCAAGTGTTGTTAGAACTTATGACAACAATGACATTTGGGATTTCATCCCTAAGTACTAATAATAACACGGTAGCCTAATGTCTACAAATGAACTAGAATGCTGTTCACAGCCAACAGAACAAATTTCATACCCGTCTTTTCAATCCTCTGACCCACCACGGGTCCTGAAGTGGTATGAAAACAGAGTGCCCCCAGTGTAGCAGTAAACCCACATACCAAATTATGGGAAGATTTCTTTTGGGAGGCAAAAATTAAGAGACTGTTTTCTCAAATGTTTTGTGCATGGCATATGGGAGATGCTTAACAAACCTTTACTGAAATGAAAATAAAATGATCAAAAAATTAAGTGCCTCTGATTGGTGGTAAGCATCCATTTTCTTTTAAATACACAAAAGAGTGAACTATACATGGAGACTTCCCAGTACTATCCCTATCAGATTTTCAGTGGGGTATTTCCAAAGCCTACTTTAGCTCCAAAGGCCCAAGACTTTCTAGAATTTCTTACGCCTCTCCATCTGACAGACACCCCGTTCCCCCAAAGCCCCCCAAACTCTTATCTACATAAAAGCAGAAAAATGCCTAGAAAAACATGGAAGACTAAATAATGGACCATATAATAAGCCTTCCTTGCTTCTACATTGCCATTCTCCAAAATTTTAATCAGAGAACCACAGCATAAAGTAGCTACATCTCTTAACGCACTTATTCAACTACAAGATTTTTCTGCCGTGAACAAAATCCTTGTACTAGAATGAAAAACACCCAAATAATGTCAGGCCAATTCTTAAACATTACTGGTAATACCAGTTGTAAATACACTGAAAAAAATCGACAATTTATAATATATTTTAATCAATTCTTAACAGTTATCCAAAAAACCACCCCCTCAAAATTAACATTTATCATTTCCAGCTGATAAAGGTAAAAATTTTAAACCACTGATCCAAAGCAAGTTGGCAAAAAAACATTCCACTGAATCAAGTATAAAGTCCACAGCAAACTAGTTAACACACTGAAAACACTAAGAACACCTGCTTAAAAGTCATTATAAAAATTGTCACTTTTTAGAGGAAAACTGTCATTTTCAAATTTAAAGATATTCAGATCTACTTGAGATCTTAGAAATTTCCTGATAAATCGGTAACCCTGGGCAAAATCACTAAAGGAAACTCACATTGTTTGGGCAGAGCTTCAGCCAGTCTTCTTAAACTAGTCAGACTGTCTGCACCAAGTTGGTTTAAGATACTGGGTAGCATTTCTGTCAGCTGCTTTGTCTCAGCATGGCCTGTAATGGTGAAAGTGTTCGCTGCCAGCGATGCCTGAACTTTGGGGTTGTTAAAGTGGATCACTGTTCCTTGGTTTGTGAACATATTCACCTATCAAGAAAAAAAAGTTAATTAGCAACACCCAAAAACCCAAACATTCTATTAAGGAAAAGCTTAAGTCTGGCTAACTAATCCATTATTTCACTGTGAGGCACAGGAATATTTTGCCTAAAATGGAAAGTGCAATCTAATCACTTTCAGACTTAGCACTCCCTAATATTCACTAGTGGAATAGAAACCTATTTTAGAGGGATATGAAATTCTCTGTTGGGAGTAGAAAAAAAAAAAATTTAATGCATGGCCACTGAAGCTTTTTCCGACCAAAACTTGTTTTATAAAGAAATAAAATTTGATACTTACTTCTTCAATACCAGAGATATTGTTTACCCCTAACTTCTTTAAGGAGAACTGAAGTTTTTTATCATCTGCTGTAGCTGTTCTATGAACCACCTTCTTCTTTCGGCGAGCAGTTCCCTAGAGTGAGGAGAAAAGAAAACCTCACCACATACATACCATAACAGACATTAAAAAAAAAAAAAAAAAAGGCTTTATTTATTTATTTAACAGAGGGAGAGAGAGAAAGATCGTAAGTAGGCAGGGGGCGGGGAGGAGCAGGCTCCCCGCTGCTGAGCAGAGAGCCTGATGTGGGGCTTGATTACCGGACCCTGAGATTATGTCTGAGCCAAAGGCAGAGGCTTAACCCACTGAGTCACCCAGGCACCCCATAACAGACATTTTCAAAGGAAAGCTTCTAATTCCTTTCTGACCTTTGGATCTGTTTAAGAAAAATACCATAAGCACAAACTTTTAGGCAGCAAGTAGGGAATGATGGAAGCAGAAAGAGAGTTAACGAAGGAATTGTCTATAAATCCTTAACAACTTCTAAGCTTCTAGTTTTGTCATATATAAAACAATGATCTTTTCAAAGCCTTATTTTTTAAATTATCTGCTCTAGAAGTGACCAAAGAGATAGCATGTATCAACCTAAATTAAGCATCATTTAGAAGTTCTATGTCCAGGGGCGCCGGGGTGGCTCAGTGGGTTAAAGCCTCTGCCTGCAGCTCAGGTCATGATCTCAGGGTCCTGGGATCGAGTCCCGCATCAGGCTCTCTCTTCCTCTCAGAGCCTGCTTCCTCCTCCTCTCTCTCTCTCTGCCTTCCTCTGATCTCTGTCTGTCAAATAAATAAATAAAATCTTTAAAAAAAAAAAAAAAAGGAGTTCTATGTCCAGAACTATTAACCTTTTCTGTTTTCCATTAATATTCACAGGCAAGACAGTGTTTAAATGAGTTTATAATAGACTTTTATAATACCTAAAATCTTAAGTTAAATCTTAACTTAAAATCTTAAGTTTTTATCTTAAACCACAAAGCCTCTACATGATATGATCTGCTCTGCCCCTACTATTCTATTCTTGACGACATCTTCTATCACATACACATTCTCATCTTTAGCCAAATAAACCTCACAGTTCCTTCAACAGGCCAAAAAGGGCCTTTGCACATACTATTCCTTTCTTCCCTACCATCTGTATTTGTTCCCTCCCTTACTACAGATCTCTGTTCTTACATCACCCTATCAGTGGTCTTTCCCAGCCACCCTAAGTAAAAAAGCAACTACTACAGTTATCATCTATCCATCCAGGTTTATTTTCCTTCCTAATTTTTACTATGAGATAAATGTAATTTATTGTCTGTCTCCCCTCACCAGAATGTAACCTCCTTAAGGGATTCCATTCTGTGGCTAAAATTAACAAGTCAGGAAATGACAGATGCTGGCGAGGATGCGGAGAAAGGGGAACCCTCCTACACTGTTGGTGGGAATGCAAGCTGGTGCAACCACTCTGGAAAACAGCATGGAGGTTCCTCAAAAAGTTGAAAACAGAACTACCCTATGACCCAGCAATTGCACTACTGGGTATTTACCCTAAAGATACAAATGTAGTGATCCAAAGGGGCACGTGCACCCGAATGTTTATAGCAGCAATGTCTACAATAGCCAAACCATGGAAACAACCTAGATGTCCATCAACAGATAAATGGATAAAGAAGATGTGGTATATATACGCAATGGAATACTATGCAGCCATCAAAAGAAATGAAATCTTGCCATTTGCGACGACATGGATGGAACTAGAGGTATCATGCTTAGCGAAATAAGTCAAACGGAGAAAGACAACTATCATATGATCTCCCTGATATGAGGAAGTGGAGATGCAACATGGGGGTTAAGGGGCTAGGAGAAGAATAAATGAAACGAGATGGGATTGGGAGGAAGACAAACCGTAAGTGACTCTTAATCTCACAAAACAAACTGAGGGTTGCTGGGAGGAGGGGGGTTGGGAGAAGGTGGGTAGGGTTATGGACATTGGGGAGGGTATGTGCTATGGTGTGTGCTGTGAAGTGTGTAAACCTGTACCCCTGGGGATAAAAATATATTATATGTTTATTAAAAAAAAAAAAAAAAAGAGTCCATTCTGTTTACTGCCATGAACAGTATTGAGAACAATGTCCAGCTCACTGAAGGCACTCAGTAACTTTAATGAATGAACAAACGAATACAGGCTTCAAGCAAGTTTGTGGCCACTTGTTCATATACACCAAGTTTCCAATCTCCTCCTTCTCAAATATATCCCATAAACTTTCACAACTAGGCAAATGTGGCTCTCATTTTCTGCTTAACTCTCCGTAATACTTAATAAACTCAAGAACTCTTATGTATAGATTAAGCCCTTTACATGATACATAAAGCTCCTTATGGAAAAGTTATGACCCACCTATTTCAAAATACCCCAACCTACGTACCAATTTTTTTTCTTTTTTTTTTTTAAGATTTTATTTATTTGCCAGAGAGAGAGAGAGAGAGAGAGAGAGAGCACAGGCAGGCAGAGTGGCAGCAGAGGCAGAGGGAGAAGCTGGCTCCCCGCCGAGCAAGGAGCCCAATGTGGGACCCGATCCCAGGATGCTGGGATCATGACCTGAGCCGAAGGCAGCCGCTTAACCAACTGAGCCACCCAGGTGTCCCCTACATACCAATTTCTATTTGTCCTTTAAAACCCTTTTCAAACCATTATCTCTTTCATGCCATCCCTAAACTCTGCCATAAACTGCCCCAAGCAAAATCATTCCCATTTCTAGATTTTGAAAATGCTTCTAGGGGCACCTGGGTGGCTCAGTGGGTTAAGCCTCTGCCTTCAGCTGTCATGATCTCAGGGTCCTGGGATGGAGCCCTGCATCGGGCTCTCTGCTTGGCAGGAAGCATGCTTCCCTCTCCCCCTGCCTGCCTCTACGCCTACTTGTGATCTCTCTGTCAAATAAATAAATAAAATCTTTAAAAAAAAAGGAGAGAGAGAGAGAAAAAGAAAATGTTTCTACTGCACTATGTATATTACACTACAAAAACAAATTAAAAAACAAAAACCAAAAAAACCTGTCCCCTACTGGCGTTAAAGTCCCCTAAGGGACCATAAATTTCTTAAATTTCATATTCTCAGAACTGAGCACAGTTAAAGGCTTAAGTAAATGATAGCCGAACCGAGTAACATATCATAGCTACAAAAAAAAAAAACTGGCTACCAATACCCCCCAAAAACTTTTAAGAATAAAAATCACTTTGATATAGTCATGTAGATACCTGGTTTTCAAAGAATTCTCTCTAAAAGACATTCTAAACGACTACTATAAGATTCTAAAAACAAACCTGACACACCTTCTATAGATTCCATACAGTTCACATCCATAGAGTTCAATTTTTACTGATGTAATTTAGTATCAATGCTCTGACCAGATATTGAATAAAGCACTTTACACTACTTATCTGGAAGTACCTAACACAGGTTTCTCTAAGGCAAAACTAACTCACCAAATTTCATATTCCATAATAAAGAAGTTTTTTAAAAGGTCCATATTACAAGGACATAAGTATTTCCTATGTCACCTAAACAAAGTTCAATCCTACATCAGCCTTAAGAATCTAAAAAAACCTACACTTTCCTTGCCCTAGAATGTTTCTCATAGCTAAATGATCAGTACCAAAGAAAGCACACAAGCACATTATCCACAATACTTCCTGTAAAACCTGTACTAAAAGACACTTAAAAACACTAATGTAGGGGCACCTGGGTGGCTCAGTAGGTTAAAGCCTCTGCCTTCAGCTCAGGTCATGATCCCAGGGTCCTGGGATCGAGCCCCACATCGGGCTCTCTGCTCGGTAGGGAGCCTGCTTCCTCCTGTCTCTCTCTCTCTGCCTGCCTCTCTGCCTACTTGTGATCTCTGTCAAATAAATAAATAAAATCTTTAAAAACAAACACACACTAATGTAAGAACACTGAAACACTGACCACAAAGGATATAATGAGTTCTTCTGGGACCTGAAGGCCACACCTAGCTTTTAACAATTGCTAACAACAAGAAACACCTACCATTTGTTAATGGGCAGGTGCAGATGCTCAAGACTACTAGCTTCAGGAAAGAAAAAAGGATCGTGATATATTCATTGTTGGCAAAGTCCAGTAATTTAACAAATGCACACCTTGTTGTTTAAGCCTACGTACAACTTCTGTCTATTTCACAGAAGATTCTACTTGAAGGCAAATGTTTAAAATTGGGAAAAACTAATAGGTAATAAACTTGTCCTAGGGAAGCTTTACAAGTTTTACCAAGTAAAGACATGCTCTGTTCCAACAGGCTACCACACCTTGTTAAATACTAGGAATGTGCTAACATGATGCAAAATACAACTAAGCAGACAGACCTCTGTCTGGAGCAGACATTTGACTTAAGTACATCACTCAGAAAACAATCTAATACTTCCAAGTTCAAAAAAGAATACTCTTGAAGATCAGTATCCAGCAGGAAAAACCAAACAGCCAAAAACTTACCTAAAAACCTACCAATCATTCTCATTCTCTCAGTTTTAGCATATTAACAAAGCCAAAATTGAAAGAGATCTGCTTAGGTAGTGTTTTCAAATCCAGTCACTGCCTTAAACTCTATGATGTGCCTCTAACATATGTATCTTCCAAATATTCTAGAAAACATACACCTACTCTAAACTGCATTTAAGAAAGAATTACAGGCCTTAACTTAAAACAGACACAAACTTCTAACTATTAAGCACAACAATTATCCAGAATCTTACAATATAAACTACAGTTCAAAAGACAGATGGAACTAAAGCTCAGAGTTAGCATAGTTATTTTAAAGAAAGAAAGAAAGAAAGAAAGAAAAGGCAAAGTACAGAATGTATACAACTTAGGCCAAACAAGGTAGAAGTATGATGGCCACTAACAGAATTGACACATTTTCTTACTGATTAAACTAGGAAACACTTTTGTTCTACTTAAACACTGTAACACAAAACATACTTATACAGAAGTAATGTTTGTTGTTTAAGTTCTCTTTTCATCTAGACTCACTTTTCTCTTTTAATCTACAACATACAGGTCCCACTGACACACTCTATTGTACACCATTTAACCCCACCTCCTCCCCCACCGCTTTGCTAGCTCTATGAAATGCCCTCTAGAGACAGTGACAAGCCAGTAACACAAGAAAAGCAAATCCAAGGGGGAAAATAAAACAAAACAAAACAAATCAAAAAGCAAATACCACCCCAAACCTTTAAACTTCAAAAAGCTCCCAAAACTATTGAAACTTACTTTCCCACCAATGCGCACTTGTGCTTGCAGTTTGGCGAGTTTCTCCTGGTTCATGATAGTTTCTTTCATCTAGAAAAACATGAAACCCTCAGCGAGGAAAGGTCTGGTTCACTCTAGCATTCCACGCTCGTTATTTCCCAAGACACCAACCCAAAAAAAAAAAAAAAAAAAAGTCCTAAACAGGCCGCGGCCTGAATTCCCAATCCAC
Organism: Neogale vison; assembly: GCF_020171115.1. Taxonomy (NCBI): domain Eukaryota; kingdom Metazoa; phylum Chordata; class Mammalia; order Carnivora; family Mustelidae; genus Neogale; species Neogale vison. Next base: position 217,084,863 of record NC_058091.1, read on the forward strand.
CCCGCAAAGCTCCCAATTTCAGTTTTGAGGGAGCGTAAAGAGCACCCACTTTCCTACCCTCCTCAACTCCCCCCCCCCCCGCCCCCTTACAAGCCGAAAAGGGCTCCAACCCACGCCTGGTCAGCACCCCCCACCCCCGGCCCTGGCCCGGCCTCGGCCTAGCCAGGGCCTGCCCGGGCCCGGCCCAGCCACTCTCCGCAAGCCTCGCGGTACCTGAGGCTCCTGTCCTCGGGTTCCGCCGCGAGGTGGAGGAAGAGACGGCGTCGCCTCGCCCCCAGGGCAGCCGCCCCTGGCTCGACCTCGCCCCCGAGAGTCAGCCTGAGTGGGTGCGCCTGTCCGTCGCATCGCCTTCCTCTCCTCAGCCCTGTCCCTCCCTGTCTCGCTCCTTCCGGGCACTTCCCGCCCCCGTTCCCGTCCTCCTCCCACGCCGGCGTCCAGAGCCTTTTTGTACCTTGTTGGAGCGGAAATGGGACCGCGCGGGGGACTAGGGTTGGCGCTCAGGGGGTCTCGGGCGGACCAGCTGAAATTAGGTGCACACACGCGGGGACGCAAGATGGCAGCTAGAGGAAGGCCGGAAGTGATGCAACGCTGCTTCCTCCCAAAGTCAGGAAACGGACTTTGCCGCGAGGTTAGTGCTTCGCTGCGCACGCGCGGCCTGAGGCTCCGGCATTTGTGACCGACCGGTTGGGACAGTTGTCAAGGAGCGCGGGCCGGTTTGGGGCCGCACGAGGGGCTCTTAACTGTCGGCGCTGCGTGTAGTCCTGGGAAAGACCACAGAGGGGTCAGAAAGAACGGTTCTTTGCAGTTAGGGTTGAGTAAGTCGGCCCTGATCCCCAAATTCTTTACCCTCAGAAGAAAGGGCAGTTCACATTTGCGGAAACGCTTGGGGCGCCCCGCGTGTGTTCATCTCTTCACTCGCTCTAGCTCGCTTTTTGGGGTAGATTGGAGCAATTCTCTGGATGTTTTAGAATTTCCTTTCCGGCCCATATTGGCCTTTACCGAAACATTTTGTCACAACTTTGCCGAAGTAAACTGATACTACTTTGCAGGATGAGGTGGTTTGGTGGGTTGCAGGACCATGGTTCACAATTTCTGGCGAGCGCGTTCAAAATGTATCCCCAAGGCCCGATCCTTAAAAGGGGTTCAGTCGGACTGGGGATGGAACCGGGTAATCTGAATTTCAGCAAGCGTAGCACCTACGCCTGAGACCCCTGTACTTAATTGCCTTACTTCTCTTGTTTAAACAGACAAAAATTGACTCCTTGGTGTAATTTGGCATGGATTTTACAGTTAGTGATTCACAGTTGAACAAACACTGTTCCTTAACTCGGTAATGCAGTCAAAGGAGCATTTGTGCCTGGTGTGTTAAGAGAGGCTAAATTTTCCAACTGGTAGGGCAAGCTTTAAGACAAGCTTAAAGTCTGAATGCTAGCTGGCCAGCCTTTTTGTGGTCTTATTTATGAAAACCCTTTGCAGATTCAAAAATGAGTCGAAATCTTTGAGAAAATACAGTTTATATGGCAAGGAAATTTGTGTAGGTGCAGATTTCCCTCCAGTTAAGATTAATCATTTTTTTTTTAATACTTTCCATGTGTAAATTTGTTAAAATGTGAGGTCTCTAAGAAAATAGTGAGAACGGCCATATTGCTTTTTAGGGTAATTGTAACTGTTGATATTTTCTTAAAAAACAATGTTGCTCCTCTTAAATATGAGTCAAGGTTTAGTATAGAAAAAGGTGAACTATTATGCTCCGTGGGTTACTGTAAAAGTCAAAACAACTGTGCCAATATCAGTACTATAGAAATACTACAGAATACATAGAAATAGTTCCCTTTTTGACAGTATGTCTTTGTTCGAGAACACATTTTTCCCCCTTCTACCATGTTATACTAAGGGCATTTGAAACTCTCGTCATACAATATTTTTTCAGCATTTACATCAACATAAGATTCTTCCACTTACCTGTCACCTGATTTACCTTATATATACCTGTTTTCTGGAAATATCCCAGGCCATTATATATATATATATATATATATATATATATATATATTTTTTTTTTTTTTTTTAAGATTTTATTTATTTATCAGAGAGAGAGAGGGAGAGAGAGCAAGCACAGGCAGACAGAATGGCAGGCAGAGGCAGAGGGAGAAGCAGGCTCCCTGCCAAGCAAGGACCCCGATGTGGGACTCCATCCCAGGATGCTGGGATCGTGACCTGAGCCGAAGGCAGCTGCTTAACCAACTGAGCCACCCAGGCGTCCCTCCCAGGTTATTTTTTATTTTCCCTTGGTTCCCACTTTTCTGTCTTGTTCTTTTCTAATTTTTAAGAATTTAACTATGTTGAAAATCATGAAAGTTGCTCTAATAGAAAAGACATTTTAAATTTTTCTGCTGTGGTTTTGTGAATGGTTAAGAAATTCAGATTCTGGGGCACCTGGGTGGCTCATTCGTTAAGTGGCTGCCTTCTATTCAGGTCATCATCTCAGGGTCCTGGGATGGGCTCCATGCTCAGCAGGGAGTCTGCTTCTCCCTCTGCCTGCTGCTCCCCCTGCTTGTACTCTCTGTCAGATAAATAAAATCTAAAAAAAGGGGGGGAGGGGAGATTCAGATTCTGCTAATATTTATATACCAGTCTTCTAAAAAAGTAATTGAAGGGATTTTTTTAACTCCAAAAAAAGTTACTGGGGCGCCTGGATGACTGAGTGGGTTAAGCCTCTGCCTTCAGCTCAGGTCATGATCCTGGGGTCCTGGGATCGAGCCCCGCATTGGACTCTCTGCTCTGCGGAGAGCCTGCTTCCTCCTCTCTCTCTGCCTGCCTCTCTGACTACTTGTGATCTCTGTCAAATAAATAAATAAAATAAAATCTTTTTAAAAAAAGTTACTAAGTTGCTATCTTAGGTCAGTGATGACAAAACAGTAATTTATGGTATCTATGGTAAGTAAGAATTACTAGCTCCCACATTTAACTACTTAGCCTGAACAAACTCAAGGATTCAACATGACCTCTGTCAATAGAATAGGCAAGAAGGGGAAACCTGTTTGCTCTCCTTGCTTTTTAGTTTATGGTCTAATCAAAGTCGATGAATTATTTTTGCCTCTCAGTTGGACTTGAGTTGGCTTCAGCATGAACTAAAATACATACTTGACATAATGTTTATTAAGAGCCTGTTTTCACCCACAGAAGGTATTGGAAATCACAGAGGATAAATGTTCCCGTGGTTTTAGTTGCTTTGTGATCTGGCCATTGACTGATAGACACAATAGACCTTTTGTTTGTTTCTAAACCTCCTTAAACTTCTAATACCCCCACCTTTGTCAAGTTAGTGCCTGCAATTTACATAGCTTTTGGTTTAAATGTCTCAGGAAAGCCTTTTCTGACACCCTCAACCTTATTAAGTTACATCCATCTTTGTTATTTTTAATTGTGGTACTTTATTAAATGCAGAATGATAGATTGATAATTTTATTGAGTTAATGGAGAACTGAACTAGGAGTCTTAATAACAATTTCTACAGGATGATGTTGAGTGTTGGCTCTAACAGTTGCATCCTCACAGAAATCTTGTGAGGTAGGTTCATCCCATAGTACTTCTCACTACTGGCCATCTAACTAGAGCTTAGAGAGTTAAGGTGTAAAGATTGACACCACTTCATCTACCCTCCATTACTCTACCATCTCTATATATTTGAATCTATAAATTTTGCCTTCCTTTCTGTTACACACAGAATTATTCCCTCTACTTGTACTTTTGTGCATTTCATTCAGGTCCTTGATTGTTCCATTACAGCCCTCCTGTATCTGTTCTCCCCCTTTCAACTAAGTCATTCTACCAGTGTACTAATAAGCCTCAGTCTCAAGTATCTCAAAACAGAAGAAAATGAAAAATTTTTTGACCTCTGTTCTCCTCCAGCCACTACTTAACTTTTGTGTTCCCTTTTATAGCAAAAAATCTATCTGAAGAATTGTCTAAACCTCCATCTTGACAAATCCGAAAGGTAAATTCTTAGTTTTTATTTTAGCCTTTAGGAGGCATTTGACACTCTTGGCCTCTTCCACATTTTTGAAATATTTTCTTCTCTAGGCTTCATGAACATCTCACTTCCTGGTTTCCTCTTACTGGCAGCTCAGTGTACTTCACTTTATCTTAATTCTCTGACTTCTAAATATTAGAGTTGCTTACATTTTAGTTCTATATTCTTTTCTACCTATATTCTTCCTAAGTGTTTTCATCCAGTCCCATGGCTTTAACTGTCATCTTTATTTTGATGAGGCCCCAAATCTATAATGCTAACCCTAATTTTTTGAATATCAGACTGAATATCCTTCTTACATTATTGTGGAAAGCTTCCAGGTGCACCAGAGCACAAATAATATAATGAGCCTCGATAGACCCACCACACAGCACCAACAGTTAATAAATTAATACACGCATACTCAGCTTTTTTTCATTCAATCTTAACAATTTTATTTCAGAAAACTTATATAAGGTCATGCTGGAAGAAAGTCGAGTGCTGGGGAAGGGAGGAAGAGGAGCAGACAATGTCTTGTTTTGTTTTGTTTTGTAGAGAACCCTGGTAGAGAAACACTTGTATGAAGATGGGGAAAGAAAATTGTGCTAAAGTATTCTTAAAAAGGAAAGATTAATTGAAGTCATAGGAATTATTGAAAGCATCTTTTTTTTTAAGTTTATTTATTTTTCTTTGTAATCTCTATACCTAACGTGAGGTTCAAACTCACCCTAAGATGTGGAGATCAAGAGTAGCATGCTCCTCTGACTGAGTCAGCCAGGTGCCCCCGAAGCATCTTTTAAAATCTCAGTCACCGAATATACTCTGTATTTTCGAGACCAGAATGGAATCAAGGCAGTCAATAACTTTTTTATAATTAAAAAAAAAGCTTTAAATGTTTAATTGGTGGGGAAAAAAAACACTGAAAATAAGTTGCTCTTAGAATATACATTGTCTGCAGTCAGACAAGGATGATATATGAGTAGAAAGATCCTGGAGTGTCATGAAAGCAAAGCATGGAAGTCTACATTATCCAAATATTACTGATCATCTATTTAGTGAGCAGTTTACCTTACCATGCCTTACCTTAACCACACTAAAATATTTTTAAGGCCTTTCTTGGCTGTGAAATCCTCCCCAATCCTATTATCTTCATAAAATCTTTCAAATTGGGGCACATGGATGGTTCAGTTGGTTAAGAGTGCTTTTTTTTTTTTTAAAGATTTTTTATTTATTTATTTGACAGAGAGAGATTACAAGTAGCCAGAGAGGCAGGCAGAGAGAGAGAGGAGGAAGCAGGCTCCCTGCAGAGCAGAGAGCCCGATGCGGGACTCGATCCCAGGACCCTGAGATCATGACCTGAGCCGAAGGCAGTGGCTTAACCCACTGAGCCACCCAGGCGCCCATGAGTGCTTTTGACTCAGGTCGTGGTCCTGGGGTCCCGGGCTAATGCAAATTTAGCAAGGAAAAGTAAATCACTAAACAGTTTGAAGCAGCCTTTCTTGTCAGGCAGAGAATGCCAGCAGAGCTTAAATTTTTCTAGTAGATTTTTAAAATTATCCGTAGAAGTTAGCTGCTATAATAAATCACTGTGCCAAGTTTATAGAGACAAAGAGTCCAGCCTAATATCCTCTCTCTGCTTATAAACTAAGCAACCTCCAGTAAGATTTTCACAGTGTCCTTAATTCAACATGATTTTTTTTTAATTTAAAAAAAAAGTGGTTTTGCCCTTTCTATTTTAGGTTATATTTGAGTGCCTTTTAAGAGTGTTGTGCAGTTTATTGGGGAAAATTCTTTTGAAGCTTTCATTTGCTCTGCAGAAACCAAATCTATAGGCATTTTAAAATTTAAACTATGGGATAACTTGGTGACTACCAAATTGTAACTGACTCAGTTTCTTGTTTCAGTGCCTTATCTTTTCCCCAAGCTCAAATCAATGCTAACCAGGGCCATTACAACCCCCCTGGGGTATTTCATTCCGTTGGCTGGTGGGTTTCCTGGAAGTCTACATCCTTTAGATTTACTCTCAGGATACCCAGTGTTCATTTGTCAGATACTGACACTGCTCGTGTATTACTTTTTATTTTTTGTTTTTTAAGCAAAACAAGTCAGGGTAGAAAATAATTGAAAGACCAACATATAATTAGTAACTTAATTTGGTCAACAAAACTGTCCAAATTTCAAACCTGGATGGGGTTTCATTTTGTATATTCCTGTATCATTTGTCACAGATATAAAAAAGAGTGAAAAAAAAATCCGGAAATAATTATTTAATTGTTTGCATTTGGGTGATAGACTCATTATTCTTTTTTTTTTTTAAGATTTATTTATTTGATGGAACAAGAAGGTGGAGTGGCAGTCAGAGGGAGAGGGAGAAGCAGGCTCCCTGCTGAGCAGAGAGCCCAACATGGGGCTTGATCCCAGGACCCCAGAATCACAACCCAAGCTGAAGATAGATACTTAACTGACTGAACCACCTAAGTGCCCCTAGATGCAATATTCTTTTTTTTTTAAAGCCTTTTGATTTTTTTATTACTCAAAAAAGCTGCTGCTTCTTCTTTTTTTTTTTTTTTTTTTTTAGCATTCTGGCTCTGTGCTTTTGCCTAATATGCGTTCACAATGATTTCCTGCTCCTCGATAAGGAAAGCATGCTTGATCCTGTCACGAACACACTTAGCACACATGGAACCACCACAGGCCCTGCTGACTTGTTTTTATCATTTTATACAACCTCATAAGCACTTGAGATCTCACAGCACGAACTCCTGGAAGTTAGCCTAGGCACACTCCACATGCAGATTTTGGTGCTTTCCCAGCCTTCTCGATATAAAGGTAAACAATTCAGGACAGCCTAGTTTTATTAGAGGTTGTACTGTAGGACAGCATATGATGGTAGGTCAAACACTAGACCATTCTGAATGTCCATGGTTGCCGTCCCCGGAAGAGCTAGACCCAGTATTCTTCTTCTTTTTTTTTTTTTTTTAAGCTTTTATTTATTTATTAAACAGGCTCCCTGCTGAGCAGAGAGCCTGATGTGTGGCTTGATCCCAGGACCCTGAGATCATGACCTGAGCCGAAGGCAGAACCTTAACTCACCGAACCACCCAGGCGCCCCTTTTTTTAATTTTTAAAGTTGACATATTCGAGACTTCTATCTCATATACATGTTAGGTTTTTTCAAATTATTCTAAAATTTTGTTGAAATAGTATAGATAGGGGCGCCTGGGTGGCTCAGTGGGTTAAGCCGCTGCCTTCAGCTCAGGTCATGATCTCGGGGTCCTGGGATTGAGTCCCTCGTCAGGCTCTCTGCTCGGCAGGGAGCCTGCTTCCTCCTCCTTCTCTCTCTGCCTGCCTCTCTGCCTACTTGTAATCTCTCTCTGTCAAATAAATAAAATAAAATCTTTAAAAAAAAAAAAAAGAAATAGTATAGATAATTTGGGAAAATTTTGTGTCTTTACTAATTGTTGCATTCAGTCTGCATTCAGTTGCAGTAAATAGATCTAATTATTTTAAGGGTATAGAGATTTAATTTAGGGAATTGGTGCTTAGAAAATTATTTAATGGGCTGGAAGAGTGGGCTTTAGCCTAGACCATCAGAAACGAGTCCCAGGGTAATACTGCAGAACTAGACTCTTACAGAAGTGTCTACTACCCATCAGCATGGAGAAACAAGACTCCATGACTAGAATTATCTATGTTAAGAATAGGCTACTGTATGGGTGCATGTGTGGCTCAGCTGGTTAAGCGTCTCACTCTTGATTTTGGCTTAGGTCATGATCTTGGAGTTCTGGGATCGAGCTCCACATTGGGCTGCGTACTCAGTAGAGAATCTGCTTGATGATTCGCTCTTCTTCTCCCTTTGTCCCTCTTCCCACTGGTGTTCTCTCTCTGTGTCTCAAATAAATAAATCTTTCAAAAAAAAAAAAAAGGAATAGACTACTGTAGCTACAATGTAGTAATCAAGAAGATACTGTATTACTCAACACCCACAAAGCTAATGACTATGCTCTTGAAAGCTGCTGCAGAAAATACTATTACATTGGCCACTATGCTTGCCAGCCAGAGAACAAAGTAGCAGGAGAAAGGCTTTGGCTTTACATACCAAATCTTACTTTAATGTACCTAATTGGCAGAAATAATTTATCTCTAGAACACTAACTGCTCGAGTATTGGGAAATACAGTTTTTGAAAAAAATTTTTTAAAGATTTTATTTATTTTAGGGGATGGGGATCCAAGTGAAGGGAGGGGGCAAGCAGACTGTGCACTGAGCACCAAGTGACTAGCTGATCTCACAACCCTAGTTCTGACCAGAAAATCTGACCTGAGTCAAGATCAAGAGTCAGCTGCTCAGCTGACTGAGCCACCCAGGTACCCCTGGGAAATGTAGTTTTTAACTTTTCAAGATTTATAGTACAGAGAAATAAGCTTAAAAAAAAGTTTGAATGGATGCTGAGTACCAATCTACCTTATCCATGAACATAGTGCAACTATTGTTTCAAATACTTTCTGTTTTATTATATATATATATATTTTAAAGCAATCTCTACACACAACATGGGGCTCAAACTTAAAACCCCAAGATCAAGGGTCTCATGCTCTACGACTGAACTAGCCAGGTGCCTATATTTTATGTATTCTAATAGAGAAAACTTTCTGAAGATTTTGGACCTGCTTTGTTGGCTGGATTTCCAGATATACCATGGTTTTTTTTTTTTTATTTTTAATTTTTATTACATGTAGTTGGTATACAATGTTTATTGTCTTTATTTTTAATCTCTTTCACTTAGATATTGCAAGTATGTCACATTTGTCTATACTACCTTTGTTGAATAAAAAAAAAATTAATTTTTGACCACAGGTGACCCAGCCATCAATTTACAGAAAACTCAAAGATAGAAAAACATGTTAAATTATTCCACAGAATGCAGGGGTGCCTGGTTGGCTGAACTGGTTGGGTATCTGACTCTGGGTCATGAGATTGAGCCCCACATCAGGCTCTGGGCTCAGTGGGAAATTTGCTTGGGATGATCTGCCCTCCCCCCCAAAATAAATAAATCTTTAAATATATTATTATATATTCCACATAATACATTCAATGAAATTCAGATTATGGGAAATGATAGGACTTCAACCAATACATTTCTGGAAGAAGGGAGAAATAAGAAAGGGGACTGTGGGTAAAAAGATACCTAAGAGACATGTTAAAAAAAAAAAAAAAAAGACAAAGGAGGGGCACCTGGGTGCCTCAGTTGTTAAATGTCTGCTTTCACTCAGGTCCTGATCCCCTGGTCCTGGGGTGGAGCCCCACATGGGGCTCCCTGCTCAGCGGGTAGTCTGCTTCTCCCTCCCCCACTCTCCCTGCTTGTGTTTCCTCTCTCTCGATGTGCCTCTCTCTGTCAAATAAATAAAGTCTTAAAAAAAAAACAGGCAAAACTATAGTGCATAGGAATGCGTGCTAAGGTGATAACACTGAAAAGGAAGTTATTATAAATATCAGGACAATGTTATTCTTGGGAGGAAAAAAGAGGTAATTGGAGGAGCACATGGGAGGTTGCTAGGATGGTGAGCAAGGGTCTATCTTGTGATCTTTGTGGTTTTCTGTATTTGCTCTACTTAACAAAGTTTTTAAAAAAGCAACACAGAACAAAATATATAATACAAAGATATATGCATATTTAAGGTCATGTTTCAACATTAGGGAGGTGAACTGTAATGGGAAATAACTATTTGGTCTTTGTTCCAGGTTTCTGGGCCATAGATCCTTGAAGTAGTAGGAGTGTCTTTTATATGCTAATGAGATGACTAATGTGCTGGAGGCCCCTAGAAAAGCTTCAGGATGGGGCAGATTGCCAAAAGATCTAGGCTTGGTTAGAATGTTGAGGACGGGAACTTTCAATTCTATTCCTAAACTTCCAGTCAGTGGAGAGGACCTAGAAGTTGAGTTCAATCACCAGTGGCCAATAATTTAATCAGTAATACATAAGTGATGAAACCTAGACAAAAGAACTGGAGAGCTTCCAGGTTGGTGATTATATCAAGGTGTAGGGAGGGTAACACAGCCAAAAGAGGGCTTACACATTCCAAAAATACCCCTTTCTCCGTTAGGCCCTATGCATCTCTTTGGGTGTTCCTGAATATTTTTGTAAACTGGCAAACATATGTATTTTTCTGAGTTCTGTGAACCACTCTAGCAAGTTACTAAACCTGAGGTAGGGTCATGGAAACCTCCAATTTATAGCCAGTTGATAAGAGTGGCCTTGAATTTGGGATTGACATCTAAAGTGGGGACAGTCTTTTGGGATGGTGTTCCTTTAACTGGTGGGATCTAACGCCAGTTCCAGGTAGATAGTGTCTTTACTGAAGTGATTTATTAGACACCTAGTTGGTGTCTGGAGAATTGGTTGTTGGTATGGAAAAAAAAAAAACCACTGAAGTATGTACCTTTGTGGGGAGGAAAATGGGAATGAAGATCAGGGAAGAAGGAAAAAGGAGAGGGTCTTGCTTAGACCGAAGATAATAGTGTGCTAATGATGGCTAATGTTTATATAACTGTTCTCTCTGAGTATAAATTAAAAATAGTTAAAAATTAAATAGTAAATATTCTGCAAAGCATTAGAGTACTCTGCAATGAAGCAAAACATGTAGAAGATGTTACCTTGAAAAGTATGAATATTTGTTATTTTTGTAAAAAAATATATTTTTTTCTCATTCTCACTGGAATGAGAAACCAGAGACTTAAAACAGAAACACCTATATGGTGTGAGCAGAAATAAAATGGAGAAATAGAGGTGATAGGAATGGAAGCAAGACTTCTCAGACTATACGTTTTCAGTTAGTTTTGACTTTTGAACCTTCTGTATATTGGAAAATGTCATCAGAGTAAAAAGAAAAAAGCAAACCCTGAAATTGAAAACAGACTGAAACAGAAGAACCTACCTGTATCAAATTGTGAAAATAGCCATATGGAGAAAAAACCTATTTCAAATGATTTTTTTCAGACTTTATTTATGTGAGAGAGAGTGAAAGAGAGAAAGCATGGGAGGGAGGGAAGTCAAAGGCAGAAGCAGACTTCCTGCTTAGCAGGGAGCCTGATGCGGGACTTGATCCCAGAACTCCTGGATCCTAACCTGAGCCAAAGGCAGTCAGTCGCTTAACCAACTGAGCCACCCAGGCACCCTCAAATTATTTTTTAACACCGATCTTAATAGAATATATTTAAAGGAAAAAAGAACTGGAAAAAATGTAAACCTCACTCAGTAGTCTTATTGTTATTTGCAACATTGGTATTGTAAATTAGAAAATATTTCCTATATATTTTAGGATAAAGCAGTGAGCAAATACTTCAATGCCTATTTGAAGCTGAGAATTTTGGTTAAGAAAAAAGATATTATTATTTAATGTTATAGTTAGTGCTTTTTTTTTTTCTGTTTACAAAATTTGTATCCAGCCCATGAAGATATTCTCCTTTGTTTATTGCAGTTAAACTTTCACATTTAACTCTATGATCCAGCTCTAATTTTTGGCTGTGATATAAGGTAGAGGTCAAAGTGGTTTTGGTTTTGTTTTTGTTCTTTCTCACATGGATTCTAGAAAGACCCTTGATAAAAAAACAGAAAGTAAAGTGTTTAGGTTTTTTTTTTTTAAAGATTTTGTTTATTTATCTGAGAGAGAGCACAAGCTGGGAGAGTGGCAGAGGAAGAGGGAAAAGCAGGCTTCCCACCAAGCAAGGAGCCCCACTTGGGACTCGATCCCAGGACCCTGAGATTATGACCTGAGCTAAAGGCAGACATTTAACCACCTGAGCCACCCAGGTGCCCCAAGAACAGAAAGAAGAAGTTTTGAAATGGACTCTGACCTTAGCTCAGCAAGAACACATGGTTGAGGTCACTGCAAAAATATTTTTTAATGTAAGTTAAAAATATAAAGTAGATCATTACATCTAGAGGGTTCAACTAAACCTGATAAAGTATATAAGTGGTAGATGGGGCACCCATAATTATTTCGGCTTTCCCAGATTCTCTACTGCTCAAGGGTTTTATTGTCATTCATTTGCAAAAATAACATCTTTTAAAATTTTAATTATTTTTTAAAGATTTTATTTTTAAGTAATCTCCACATCCAACATGAAGCTTGAACTTACAACCCTGGGATTGAGAGTTGCATGCTTTACTGACTCAGCCAGCCAGGCACCCCCAAAATAATATATTTTTAAAAATATTTTATTTACTTATTTGAGAAAGAGAGAGAGAGTATGAGTGGTGGGGAAGTGACAAAGGGAGAGGGAAAAGAAGACTCCCAGATGAGCAGGGAAACTCAGGGCTTGATCCCAGGACTCTGAGATCATGACCCAGTCAAAGGCAGATGCTTAATTGGCTCAGCCACCCAGGTGCCCCCAAAACAACATCTTTAAATCAAAATCTAAAGTAGCACCAAGATCTAGGCTCGAGCATCTGCTTTCTTTCTTTCTTTCTTTTTAAAGATTTTATTTGAGATCACAAGTAGGCATAGAGGCAGGCAGAGAGAGAGAGAGGAGGAAGCAGGCTCCCTGCTGAGCAGAGAGCCCGATGGCAGGACTCGATTCCAGGACCCTGAGATCATGACCTGAGCCAAAGGCAGCGGCTTAACCCACTGAGCCACCCAGGTGCCCTAGTATCTGCTTTCTTAATTAGTCTTTAATTATTGAGTAGTACCTGTGGAATAATATTTTTTTTTCTTTTGCTGCAACCTTTTGGTATCTCAGGTTTCTCTTTTTAGTTATTTTGTTGTGTTTTTGTTTTGTTTTTTTTTTTCTGAGTATAGTTGACATGCAATGTTACATTAGTTTCAGGTATACAGCTTAGTGATTTGACAAATTTGTACATTATGCTGTGTTTGCCACAAGTGTAGCTATCATCTGTCTGGTTACATCACTATTACAATATCATTGACTATATTCCTTATCCTCTGCCTTTTATTCCCCAGACTTACTCATTCCAGACCTGGAGGCTTGTATCTCCCCTTCAGTAGTTTTGTCCAACTCCCCACCCATGTTCCTCTCTGACAGTCATCATTGTGTTCTTTGTATTTATAGTTCTGATTCTGCTTTTTGTTTATTCATTTTTTCTAAGGTTTTATTTTCATTTATTGGTGGGAAGAGCAGGGGGAGAGGAACAAACAGACTCTGTGCTGAGCAGGAGCCTCACATGGGGCTCGATTTCAGGACCCTGAGATCATGACCTGAGCTAAAACCAAGAGTCAGATGCCAGACTGAACCACCCAGGAGCTCCTGTTTATTCATTTTCTTAAAGATTCTATTTGTGAAGGACATCATAGAGCATTTATCTTCCTCACTCTTATTCACTTAGTATCATGTCCTCTAGGTCTGTCCATGTTGTTTCAAATGGCACACTTTCATCTTTTTTATGGCTGTGTGATATTCCATTATGTCCATGTGGTGGGCAGATATATATATATATACATATATAATGCCACATTTTTGTATCCATTTGTCTGTTAATGGACACTTACTTAGGTAACTCAGGTAACTTCCATGTCTTGGCTATGATAAATTATACTGCAGTAAACATAGGGGTGCATATATCTTTTCAAGTTAGTGTTTTTGTTTTTCTTGGGTAAATACCCAGTAGTGGAATTATTGGATCATATGGTATTTCTATTTTTAATTATTTGTGTAACCTCTTTACTGTTTTCCACAGTGGCTACACCAGTTTGCACTCCATCTAGCAGTGCATAAGCGTCCCTTTTCTCCACATCCTCGCCAACACTTGTTCTTTCTCGTCTTTTTGATTTTTGCATTCTGACAGGTATGAAGTGATGTTGTGATTTTGATGTGCATTTTCCGATGACGAGTGATGGTCCCATCTTTTCATGTATCTGTTGGCCATCTGTAATATCTTCTTTGGGAAAGTATCTACTCATATCCTCTGCCCATTTTTTAAAAAAGATTTTATTTATTTATTTGACAGACAGAGATCACAAGTAGGCAGAGAGGCAGGCAGAGAGAGAGGGAAGCAGGCTTCCTGCTGAGCAGAGAGCCTGATGCAGGCCTTGATCCCAGCACCCTGAGATCATTAACTGAGCGGAAGGCGGAGGCTTAACCCACTGAGCCACCCAGTCGCCCCCTCTGCCCATTTTTTAATGGATTGTTTGGGTTTTGTTTTGTTTTTTTTTTTTTTTTTTTGGATGTTCAGTTGTATAAGTTCTTTATTTTGGATATTAACCCTCTATAGGATATGTCATTTGCAAATATCTTCTCCCATTCAGTATAGGTATCTTTTTATTTTATTGATGATTTCCCTTGTAGTGCAGAAGCTTTTTTCTTTTTTTAATTTTTGTGTAGTGCCAATAGTTTATTTTTGCTTTGGTTTCCCTTGCCTCAGGAGACCTACCTAGAAAAATGTTGATATGGCTGATGTCAGAGAAACTACTGCCTGTGATTTCTTCTAGGATTTTTTATAGTTTCAAGTCTCATGATTAGGTCTTTAATCCCTTCTGAGCTTGGTTTGGGGTATGGTATTAGAAAGTGGACCAGTTTCATTCTATTACATATAGCTGTCCCAACTTTTCCAGCATCATTTATTTATTTATTTTTCCAATTTATTTATTTTCAGAAAAACAGTATTCATTATTTTTTCACCACACCCAGTGCTCCATGCAAGCCGTGCCCTCCATAATACCCACCACCTGGTACCCCAACCTCCCACCCCTCCGCCACTTCAAACCCCTCAGATTGTTTTTCAGAGTCCATAGTCTCTCATGGTTCACCACCCCTTCCAGCATCATTTATTAAAAAGACTTTTTTCTCCATTGTATGTATATTCTTGCTTCCTTTATCATAGATTGGACCATATAATTGTAGGTTTATTTCTGGGGTCTCTATTCTGTTCCAATGATATATGTTTTTTGCTATAAAATACAAAGTGGGTGGTAAAGAATAGTATTTTTCAGTCTCCTGTAGTTTTACAGAATTGAAAATTTAAATGTTATCCTCTCTCATTATTTTCTTTTAGCTGCAGTCTATTTTGAGCTCGAATTTGCTGAACACATGAAGAGAATGACATTTGCATTAAATATTAAATTATAAACATTATTTGTTCTTTTAAATATTGCAGCTAATTTTTAGATGTTGTTCTTCACTCTCCATTCAAACAAATGAGGAGTAGGTGGTTGTATATATTGATTGTACTGACAAAAACAGAGCCTTCATATTTCCATTAGAAGTAGACTTTTAAGTGGCTCAGTTGGTTGAATGGCCAGATTCTTGATTTTGGCTCAGGTCATGATCTTGGGGTCCTGGGACCAGCCTCCATGCTCAGTAGGGAGTCTGCTTCTGGATTCTCTCTCTGCCCCTCCCCCCACTTGCTCTCTTTCTCTTCCCCTAAAATAAGTAAATAAGTCTTAAAAAAAAAAAAAAAAGGTTGCCCCATCGTACACACTATAAAGACAGAATTGGGTGCTTACTTCATTAGTGTTTACATTAAAATTGGAACAATACAGAGAAGATTAGCGCAGTCCCTGCATAAGGATAACATGCAAATTCATGAAGTGTTCCATATATAAAAAACAAGAAAGATTTAAGACGGAATTGGAGGGGCGCCTGGGTGGCTCAGTGGGTTAAGCCGCTGCCTTTGGCTCAGGTCATGATCTCGGGGTCCTGGAATCGAGTCCTGCATCAGGCTGTCTGCTCAGCAGGGAGCCTGCTTCCTCCTCTCTCTCTCTGCCTGCCTCTCTGCCTACTTGTGATCTCTCTCTGTCAAATAAATAAATAAAATCTTTAAAATAAAAAAAAAAGACTGAATTGGAAAACTTCACAAACTTTGGTTGAATTATTCCAGTTTCCTTTCTACTTTAGTTCTTGGACAAATAGATCACCCTCTCTGACCCTGTTCACTCACCTATAAAAGTTCTCAAACTTTATTGTGAGTCACAGTCCCCTAGAGAGTTTTTAAAAAAAAATGCAGAAAGAGTCCCAGGCTCACTGATGTAGACTGGGGCAGGGGCCTAGGCGTCTATTTTTAATCAAGTTTTCCCAGAAATTTGACAATTGCTGTTTTAGTATGCTCTATGGATTGATGGATTATTCATACCTTTTTTCATTTATGCATGTATATAGAAAGAAACATGTATTAACTAGGGATTGTTATATAGTCATGAGATCATGGAGATGACAGACCCAGCCCTGCCCTGAAAAAGTTCTCCCTTGGGGCGCCTGGGTGGCTCAGTGGTTAAAGCCTCTGCCTTCTGCTCAGGTCATGATCCCAGGGTCCTGGGATCAAGCCTCACATCGGGCTCTCTGCTCAGTAGAGAGCCTGCTTCCCCCTCTCTCTCTCTGCCTGCCTCTCTGCCTGCTTGTGATCTCAAATAAAATCTTAAAAAAAAAACAAAAAAACTCCCCCTTTCATGAAGAGGCAGACAAACTGTTAATTGCAGTGTGTTGTTATATGCTCTGAAACAGGCCGATGGGATGCTGAGGAAGCAAGAAGGAAGGGTGTCACACTTGGCCTAGAATTGCATATCACAGAACATGTCCTTGGTCTTGAAGAGCTAGAGTAATCAACTCGGTGAAAAAGAGAGGAGAGCATTTTAGGCACAGAAGAATAAGGAGGCATGAACCACAAGCCGTTTGACAAGCTATAGTATTATTTCTCAAACCATGGGACACTTACCACACTTTAATCAGATTTTGGGTGGTTCATGCTGAGATTAAGTCATTACTTAGTGATAGAATTATATGCTTTTCCAATTCTCTTCTACATCTTTTGTAAGGAGAACTTTTTTTTGGTTCTAGGAGGTAACAGCTTTTGTAACATTTGCTAATATCCTTTTAGAGAAGGTAGCCTTAATCTCAGAGCTGGCAGCATTATCTAGGTAGAATTAACATTTATCTTCACTCTGGCAGTTGAAACTAACTTGCTATTTTTGGTAGAAATACAGTTTCTTTTTAAAAATAATCTATTTGAGGGGCACCTGGGTGGCTCAGTGGGTTGAGCCTCTGCTTTCGGCCCAGGTCATGATCTCAGGGTCCTGGGATCAGGGCCCGCATCGGGCTTTCTGCTTGGTGGGGAGCCTACTTCCCTCTCTCTTTCTGCCTGCCTCTCTGCCTACTTGTGATCTCTCTCTGTCAAATAAATAAATAAAATCTTAAAAAAATAATCTATTTGAGTAGTTAAAATTGATCTATAAAAAATATTAAGTAGCTAGCTCATTTAGTACTTGAGTATGCTAGAAATTGTGAAGAAGGTATATGAATGACTGAAATTTTGAAGCTCAGCATGGAGATAAGGGGCAAGATCTGCCTCAAGCGTTATGCTCGCCTGCACCCCCACTCTGTCACCCGTTGGGAGAGGAAGTGTGGCCACACCAACAACTGTGCCCCAAGCAGAAGGGCAAATAAGGCCCCTCCATCGGTCCTTCCTTTGCCCTCAGGGTGGTCTCCAGCTGGAGCCCCAAGGTCCTGAGACGTCAATAAAGTTTCCCTTCCACTGCCCAGAGCAGTAAAAAGAAGAAGGAAGAAGAAGAGGAAGAAAAGGAGGAAGAAGGAGACGAAGAAGAAATTATGAGGGACCCTAGAAGGTGGTAAGTAGAGGGAATTCACAAATAGGTTTGGCTAAAGATAATCCAAAGCTCTTCTTCTTTTTTTTTTTTTTTTAAGATTTTATTCATTTATTTGTTAGAGAGCCCAAGAGGGGAAGTGGCAGGCAGAGGGAGAAGCAAGCTCTTGCCAAGCAAGGAGCCCGATGCGGGACTTGATCCCAGGATCATGTGATCATGACCCAAGTCAAAGGCAGATAGATGCTCAACTGACTGAGCCACCCAGGTACCCGCCAAAGCCGTTCTTGATGGACTCGTCTATTTTCATTAAGTCAGAGGAGAGTTCAGAAATGAGTGAGGTTGATCCCTTTAAGGGCCTTCAGCCCCATTTATCTGTTAGCTATAGCTTAGGTTTGAACTAAATGTCTAGTTTAGGAATATAAAGCAGGACAATTCTACAGACTAAGACAATTATACAGACTATAACTCTACAGAGTTATAAAGGTGATATTCCATGCAAAAATTTTATTAGAAATGGAATATAACAAAATTACTGCTCTCTGATTATAGGTACCAAATATATGTACCAATAAAAATCAAAGCAAAAAGGAGCGCTTGCCTGGATCAGTTGGTAGAGTGTGAGACTCTTGGTGTCAGTGTTGGAAGTTCAAGCCCCATGCTGGATGTAGAGATTACTTAAAAATACAATCTTTAGGGGCACCCAGGTGGTGCAGTTGGTTGACCATCTGACTCTTGGTTTTGGCTCAGGTCGTGAACTTGGGCTTTTGAGATTGAGCTCCGTGTTGGGCTCTGTGCTGATCTTAGAGTCTGCTTTCCCTCTCCCACTGCTCCTACCTGCCCCCTGCCTCCTCCCTCCCTCATCTCAAATAGATAAATCTTTAAAATAAAATATCTTAAAAAGTCAAGATGGGCGCCTGGGGTGGTGCAGTCAGTTAGGTGTGTGACTCTTCGTTTTTGGCACAGGTTATGATCTCAGGGCCATGAGATTGAGCCTTTTTGGGGGCTCTGTGCTCAGTGGGCAGTCAGCTTCTCTCCCTCTCCCTCTGCCCCTCTCCACCCCACTCTATCTCTAAAATAAACCTTAAAAAAAATCAAAACCAAGAAACTCTTCTTCCATGTAATTTGGGTGAAATATTTCATACTTCTGGTAGCCCACTCCCTTGAAATCTGGATGCACACGTGTTGTCAAGTCATTGTTTCCCCCACAGAGATTGGGCCAGGCATGACTGCCAGCTGCTCCAAAGCAGTGACTCTATTTGTTCATGGAGCCAGATGCCAGACATCTGTCTTCTATTAACTAGGATCAAAATGAAGCCCTCTCCACTGGATGTTTTAACGTATAACATATGACCTAAGCAAGGATTGCCCTGTTGCCTACAGAGCAAAATCTCATTTGCAAGACTTTCTTTCCCACCTTCTCAGTCGCTATGATGATACAGGTATTTGCAATATGGCCTTTTGCTTTTGGTTGTTTTTTTGTTCATTTTTTCCCAATGCTGGCCTGCCTTATTTTTTCACATACTTTTTAAGCTCTCCTCCTTTCCTTGTCCTTAGACTTTCTACAGGACCCTCTCTCCTTTTCTCTCTGTTTGATCCAAAGAGCTCAGCCATTTTCTGAGCCTCCTCATTTAAGTTTTGGCTGACTTTAGAATTTGTATTACAAACCCTGGCCTCTTATTCCCAGTTCAGTATGTTCATATGCCTCCTGAATCCATCTGGATGTCCTCAAATGTAATGCATCCTAACCTAGATCTTCCTAGTGAATTAAATCTTCTTAAGTGATCCGATTTTTGACTATCAGTTACTGAGGCCGATAAAATGACACACTCCATGCTATGACTTCACCTCCCATTTGTTGGTCTGCTGTTCAAAAATTTTTTTTAAAGATTTTGTTCATTTATTAGACAGAGATCACAAGTAGGCAGAGAGTCAGGCAGAGAGGAGGAAGCAGGCTCTCTGCTCAGCGCCTGATGGGGGGCTAGATCCCAGGACCCAGGGATCATGACCTGAGCTGAAGGCAGAGGCTTTAACCCACTGAGCCACCCAGGTTCCCCTGCTGTTCCAATTTTTGTGTCCCCAGAAGAATTGACAATGTTAACTGATTGTGCACCCATAGAATTAAGGAAGCCATCTTTTGTGCTTCCAAATCTCTCTCTACCTCCCCCCACCCCCAGCTTGCTTGCTTGCTTGCTTCCTTCCTTTGAAAGCATTCAGGAATGGAGTTGTTGAAAATTTAAAAAATCATTAAATTTCAGATTACTGAGGAATACTTATGAGGAATACTGAACAACTTCAGTTGCTAGCAAATGCACTACTTAGAACTTTAAAAGTTCCAAAACATATTATCTAGTATACTATAGTTGAATTTTTAAAAATTATATTTACATGTTTTATAATAAAATTAGCAAAATCAGTTTCACCTTCTGTTTATCTGTTATAAATTAACAATAGACATTTTTCATGGAGGTCAGAGTAGAATTTCATAAGTATAGATTCACGTTTGTTGCCTTTCAGTGAGTAATACCTTAATGGTACATACTTAATGATAAGGGAGCTGATGATAGACTGTCACATAATTTATATATATATATAGTTACATACAGGGCAACATTTGGGGGTGTCCACAAAAGGAAATAAAACATGTTATTTCAAATAAATAATAATTCACAATTTAACCAAGAAATTAAAAGTGACACCAAACAATACTACTATAAGATTAGTGCCTCAGATTCAAAACCATACCCAGCAAGAATTATAACAGTCCCCCTGAGAGTGGAGTTCTGAGTAGGGGTAGTTGATGGGGTTAAGGCCTCAAATGGGAAAAGCAGACTTTGGATAAGGAACCAAAAGTTTCCTGGACTCTGGGCAGAGGGTCATGGAATTAATAAACTGGGCAATGTTGTTTTATGAAGTAAAAACCTTTCTGGTTGCTGGTAACAGACAGAACTCCACTTGGCTTAAGCTACAAAAGACACCAAGAACTTGAGGGGTTCTGATAACTTTAGGTATGACTGAATCTAGGTTCTAGGTGCTATCACTGAATACTGCCCCCTCCTTTGGTTCTCTGGCTCTGTTTTTTGCTAGGTTGGTTTTACTGTCCGGTACAGTTGCTCCAGGTTATGATAAAGAGAGATGTTAGCAGCCCCAGGCTCACAGTTTGGCAAATGCTAACTCTTGCAGGAAAGCATTTCTTCTCAGTTCCAACAAAAGTCCCAGGACTAACTGTGATTGGTCTGACTCATGTGATATGTCCATTGCTAGGCAAACTTGGGTCATCTACCACCACCTCTGGAGCCACGGAATGGGATTCTGTCCCCAAAAGGAGAAGAATGATTCTGTCTCTAGAAGATATACCATTACCTGGGGTAGGAAAAAAAGCAAAGGAGGGGACATGAGGACAAGAAAATAATATGAATAAATCCATTCTTATTTCAAATTTTGGCTGAGATTCATCCTGGCAAACCAATAGCATAATGTTTTCATGCCAGAAAGCTTAGATGGCTTTAGTTCAGAGTTTCTTTCTTTTCTTTTTTTTTTTTTTAAAGATTTTATTTATTTGAGAGAGAGAGAGCACAAGCAAGGGGAGTGGGAGAAGAAGCAGACTCCCACTGAGCAGGGAGCCCGATGTGGGGCTCAACCCCAGGACTCTGGGATCATGACCTGAGCCAAAGGCAGATGCTTAACTGACTGAGCCACCCAGGTGCTCCCAGAGTTTCTTGATTTAAAAAAAATTATCATTCATGGGGCGCCTGGGTGGCTCAGTGGGTTAAAGCCTCTGCTTTCAGCTCAGGTCATGATCCCGGGGTCCTGGGGTTGAGCCCCGCATCGGGCTCTCTGCTCGGCAGGGAACCTCCTTCCCTTCCTCTCTCTCTGCCTGCCTCTCTGCCTACTTGTGATCTCTGTCTGTCAAATAAATAAATAAAATCTAAAAAAATAAAAAATTATCATTCAAAAAGAGCCATTTCCCTGAAGAGCATTTTTAGACATGTTTTTGCCTACTCACCCGCCTGTGAGATTTTAATACCACAGATTTACTGTATATGTTTATTTACTATATGTATATCTGTACTTTATACATGAGAAGAGTAAGTATAAAGCTTACTCTTTTTATCTAATGCAGGGTTGAGAACAACAAAATTTTAAGTTAAAATTTTAGTTAACTTGAAAATCAGGGGCACCTGGCTTGCTCAGTCATTAGAGCATGTGACTCTTGATCTCTGGGTTGTGAGTCTGAGCCCCATGTTGGGTATAAAGATCATTTAAAAATAAAATCTTAAAAAAAAATCAAAGCTATTAATGTTTAACTTTGTAACTGTATTTGCCAAGTAACTTTTATTAGATTATTTACTTATAAACTGCAGTGTATCAAATAATATATACATGTTAGCAATTTTGGAATTATATAATAATAGCAAAGTAATTGATATAAAAACATTCAAAATAGTTACTTTTTCAGGAAAAGAGAAACAACTGAAGAAAATTAAATTTCCTAAGTATTAACTTTCAACTTTTGTGTAATATGAGAAAGTGGCTTTTAAATGCTAGATACTTACTGAGATCTTGTTGACACTTCTTTTCTGCACTTGAAATAATGATGGGTTAACTTTTTTTTTTAACTTTAGAGAGAGAGAAAGAGTGGTGGGGGTGGGGGCAGGGATAGGGGCAGAAGGGAGTGGGGAGAGAGAAAATCTCAAGTAGACTCCTTGCTGAGTGTGGAGCCTGATGCAGGGCACAGTCTCACAACCCTGAGCCAAAATCAAGAGTTGGAAGCTTAATGGAACTAACCTAGATGTCCATCAACAGATTAATGGATAAAGAAGGTGTGGTATATATCTATATCTACACACACACACACACACACACACACACACACACTGGAATACTATGCAGCCATCAAAAGAAATGAAATCTTGCCATTAGCGACGATGTGGTTGGAACTAGAAGGTATTATGCTGAGCAAAATAAGTCAATTGGAGAAAGACAACTATCATATGATCTCCCTGATATGAGGAAGTGGAGATGCAATGTTGGGGGCTTGGGGGTAGGAAAGGAATAAATGAAACAAGATGGGATCGGGAGGGAGACAAACCATAAGAGACTTAATTTCACAAAACAAACTGAGGGTTGCTGGGGGTAAGGGGGTAGGGAGAGGGTAGTTGGGCTATGGACATTGGGGAAGGTATGTGCTATGGTGAGTGCTGTGAAGTGTAAACCTGGTGATTCACAGACCTGTACCCCTGGGGCTAATAATACATTATGTGTTAATAAAAAAATTTAAAAATTTAAAAAAAAAAGAGTTGGAAACTTAACGGACAGCCACCCAGGCTCCCCTAGGTTGACTAACTTTCGTAGAATTAAATAGTAAAATACAAGTCATTTTTATTTACTTCTCAAAGTTCTAGTCACACAGTAGCACTGAGGATCGAACAAAGACAACATCCTTAAGTTAGCCAACAGCAGCTAACAGCCCAGCAGGCCACATCACTCAGAGTATGACTTTGACCGATCAACTGAAAGACAGTTCAAATCACAGCCACCTCTTCACCATCTTGTTGTAGTATCGATCTAGCATCTGTTTGGGTATCTTCTGTGTTAGTGCCAATGTAGCTCATGCAATGCCCAAGAAAACTCAACAAGAGAAATTAAATGCTAAGGAGTAAGATTGTGTTGAGTAAGGTAGAACTTTGAAGGGCCTGAAACCATTGTAATCCAATTCTTGACACCTCACTCTCTCTTAAGAACAAACTTTTGCTCCCTAGACAGCACCCATTGGGAGTGGATATACTAATGGGGGGCCTAAAGAGCAGCTTTTCCCCCTCATGTTGAGGTGAACTGTATTCCAGTGAAGTTTACTTACTGGTTCTATTGTTTCCATACCAAATAGACTTAATCTTTCATATAACAGATCCTCAAATATTTGATAACTGAAATTTGACTCCCTCTATACTGAACAGCTTCTTGAAGCTTTTCCTTTCTGAGACTAAACTTGACCACAGGATTCTTGAATGGGCATTCTTTTGACTCAGTTCCCCTATTGCATTAGACGTTCTTTAGGGGAAGACCCTATGTCTTTTATTTTATTTTATTTTATTTTCAGTGTTCCAGAGTTCATTGTTTATATACCACACCCAGTGCTCCATCCAATACGTGCCCCTCAAAATACCCACCATCAGGCTCATGCAACCCCTACCTCCTCCCCTCCAAAACCCTCTCCTTGTCCTGTTTGAATCCACTCCCATTTGTTGTTAAAATTAGGTGTGTAGCTGAACATAGTATCCAAGCCAGAGTCAAAGGCTATTTCTTCCTCTGTCTTGGACAGTATTCACCTATTAGCAAAGTAATTCAGCCTGAATAGCTTGTGGATACCTATCAAGTAATAAAGTGAAATCTCTAAGCCTTTCCTCATACATCCTGCTAATAGATTGAATTCTTCCATTTCTAGTTTTCTGAGACTGAGGTGTGATTTTCATTCACACCTGCCACCTTTCATTCTCTTGGGCTCTTCCAGTTATTCCATCATTTCGAGACATTTGAAGGTGCTGATTCATTTTTCTTGTTCATTCATACATTCATTCCATCCATTCATTCCTTATACTTGCTTTTCTAAAGATATTTTCGTAAAAGTGAGAAATGAAACAAAAAGTCCATATGAGGTAAAAAGAAGGAAATCTTCCAGTCCCTAGAGTTAATATAAGTTCTCAGACCAAGCACATGAAGTGTACCCCTAAGCTTTGTCCTAAAGGGAGATTGCATTCCTCCTTCATGCATCTCCCATTGAGTGACAGAATGGCTGTAAACTAAGTTTGCATTATCTCAGGAGTTCTTATGTAATGATTTTTACAAAATAAAATATACTTGGCACCTGAGATCTAATCACCTCCTGATTGTCAGTGTACATTGGAAATTACAGATGTTATTGGAGAAACAATCTTGTAGAAATGTAAAATATTGTTCTTTCCAAGCCCATAATGAAGCATTTTATCATTTTGGCCATATTAACATATGTCAACAATGTAGCATCAAACACTGAGTTAATCAACAGTACAGTTTTGGAGGGGAGAAAAGACCTTGCTAGTGATACTTTCTATAATGAAGGCCAAAGAGTGTTTCAGACTTGAATTAGTTGGTTGCTTCGCCCAGTCCTTTACTCAGAGAGAATAGACCTGGCTTATGAGAGTTAATTCATACCATTTGGAGGTTGAAATAGCTATAAAGCTGCTTTGGAATGTCCTAAATTGTACCTATGAGACCTGTTTTTGACAGATGTGTTCATGTAGTTTAGTCAATTGACATATGGAATTTTTATGTATAAGTTATGCAAAAGTTTCAGCATGTAACATTTATTAGTGCTTCCACTGGCATGGAGAGACAGATGGTATACACATTACTTGCCAAAGCAGGCTTTGCAGTGGCCTTACAAGTCTGAATTTGCTCAGTTACCTAGGTCACTTAACCACTGCCTCCCCACCCCCCCACCCCTTATCCACCCAACACACACGTGCATAAGAGGCCAAACCCTCCCTCCTCTGACCCTGGAATTTGCTATAGGAATTCCCTCCCAATTGCTTGACTTAAAATTTCCCTTCTTTCCTTCTCCTTCCTTGGCCCAGATCCCTACCTCCTCTGTCTTTTCACTCCCTCCAGCTGGTCCAGGGTGAGGTCTGGAGGGTGAGGTAGGGAAGAACACTCCCCTACAGCTGTTCTCAGCCCCCACCCATCCCTAATGTTAACCTTGGCAGCATCCAGCCCATTTCCCCCACATTAACCCCAAAGTCCTCCGCTCTTTAAGTTTCAGCTGCAGTAATGAAAGGCCCAGTTGCAAGAGCTGCAGATTAATCTTCTGTCCCAGTTATTATTTTTATTTTATTTATTTTTTAGAAGGAGTGATAAAAAGAGGGTGGTGGGTGGGCACAGAAGGAGAGGAAGAGAGAGATTCTCAAGCAGGCTCCACACGCAGCTCAGAGCCTGACAGGGGGCTCAATCTCATATCATGAGATCATGACTTGAGCTGAAATCAAGAGTTGGAATGCTTAACTGACTAAGCCACTCAGGCACATACCCCTGTTTTTTTTTTTTTTTTTTAAAAAGTAAGCTCTATGTGAGGTTTGAACTCAGGACCTCGGGATCAAGAGTCATATGTTCTACTGACTGAGCCGGCTGGTTTAAAGAAAAACAGAGGGTGGAGGAAATATCTTTCCTTCTTGTAGGATCTACATGAAATAGCACATGAGGGGCACTCTCCCTCTGCGCTGCCCCTCCTCCCCCGGTAACATACACTCTCTCTCCTGCTCTCTTTCTCTCCCAAATAAATAAATAAATCTTAAAAAAAAAACAACAACTAAATAAAGATTCTTACCTATCAATAAGAACAACTCCCTGGGGCACCTGGGTGGCTCAGTGGGTTGAAGCCTCTGCCTTCAACTCAGGTCATGATCCAGGGTCCTGGAATTGAGCCCCACATCAGGCTTTCTGGTCAGCGGGGAGCCTGCTTCCTCCTCTCTGCCTGCCTCTCCATCTACTTGTGATCTCTGTCTGTCAAATAAGTAAATAAAATCTTAAAAAAAAAAAGAAGAACCACTCCCAAAAAGAAGTTGGGTAAAGAAAATGAAAGGACAATTCACAAAGGAATGTTTTTTTTTTAAAGATTTTATTTTTTTTTTATTTATTTGACAGATAGAGATCACAAGTAGGCAGAGAGGCAGGCAGAGAGAGAGGAGGAAGCAGGCTCCCCGCTGAGCAGAGAGCCTGATGCGGGGCTTGATCCCAGAACCCTGAGATCATGACCTGAGCAGAAGGCAGAGGCCCAACCCCCTGAGCCACCCAGGCGCCCCAGGAATGTTTTTTGAATATGTGTGTTCATCACTTCTCGGCCTTTGGCTAAGATCAAGTGAATATGTGTGTTCAACCTCAACTGTAATTGAGGACATGCCATTTAAAATGAGATTTTTATTTTTCTTATATTCATGATGAAAAGTTTAAAAGAATACAGTGCTCAATCCTGGCCAGGCAGTGGGGAAGCAGGCACTCTCCTGTGTTAAATGGATTGTTCCCACACAGGTGGGAATGAGGATGGAGTGTGGGAGAAGGGGGTGGAATTAGTCAGCAGTGAAGAGCACAGTGTGGGAAGAGCCTGGGCATGGTATTACTCCTACCTGGCCTAGCTGCAGGGTTTATGAAAGTCCTCGCTGGGGTAGGAAGGAAGGTGGACAGCAGGAGAGCTGGGAGAGCAAGGGAGAAACAGATCCAAGAAGGTACTAGGAAAGAGTGATTTCTGATGCCATTACAGCTATGCTTCCCTTGATAAATTCTTCTTTGCTCATGCTTTTGATTTTTACAGAGCATCCCAAGAATCAACTCATGAACCAGCGCACATTTATACTCTTAAAAATTGTATTTATTTTCAACATTTATATCAGGAAGTGTAACACAGTGGTAGAAACAAGCAAGGACTAACATTTAAGTGTGGTGCAGATAGTGAAGGCACCCTGTTTGGGCAGAGAGGGGTAACAATGAGAGTTCCAATCTCAGTTTACTAGCTGTGGGGTTTCAGGAACAACAATCTCTCTTACTTGTTTCCTATATATTTGTATTTCTGTAAGTAGGAATAATACTGATTCACTTTACAATGTTGGGATCAAGTAAAATGACATATGTGAAATCCTGAGAATTAGTATGTGCTCAATTAAAGTAGGTTCCCTTCCTTGTTGAGAACAGCAGCAAAGGGACTGCTTAGTTTACAGGTGTCACCACAAATTTCTTATGTGGTCTGCTTCCATCCCAGTCAGGTCATGAGGCCTCATGCTGCCTGAGGGTCTTGCTAACACTTGATAAAAGTCAATGACCAAGACCAAAAAAAAAAGCTGCTTCCTGTTTTGTTGTAGTTCAGACTGAGAGGAAAGCTGTGACCTCTGGTAAAATACTGATGGGTTCAATCTAGCAGTGCCTCCCTCATCTCCCTGGCTACACAGCCTCATATGTTGTTGGTCTGCATAAAACTTAGAGATTATGTGACCCCATCTGGTGAGGAAATGGAGAGCAGAAGGCAGGCAAACAGGAGCCCCAAAGAGCCCTCTAAGTTGCTTTAATCAAATTGGAGTGGCAGCCATCTACTAAATGCAGATGGGTCTCAGAGTTTGGGGATTACCTATGGCCATCCTACCAAGGACACAAAACCTCATGGTAAGGCAAAACAGAAAGGTCAGGGATGGAAGCCCATAACCAGGGCTTGGTAGAGGTATGACGGTTCCATTGCACACTGAGACACATGGCACTGGGTCAGGGGGCTTCTGGCACTGCTGCTGCCATTGTTACTGTTGTCTTTTCACAGGTAGTGTGGTGTGTCAAAAAAAAAAAAAAAATGATCGACATCAGAAATGGAAGATCAAGATGTTAATTTCCCCACTGCTGCCTTGCTGGTTAGCGGTGCTCAAACCTTCACATGCTTTAAAAACCACCTGGTGGGCTTGCCAAGACCCAGATTCAAGAGCCCAACCCCCAGGATTTCTGGTATAGGCCCGAGAATGTGCATTTCTAATAAACTCCCAGGTACTCCCAGGGCTGCAGGTCCAGGTGGACCCTGAGAAGAGCCATCCAAGATAATTTTTTATGCCCATAATATATTTTTTAAAATTTACATATAATGTATTATTTGCCCCAGGGCTACTGGTCTGTGAATCATCAAGCTTACATAATTCACAGCACTCTCCATAGCACATACCCTCCCCAATGTCCATAACCCAGCCATCCTATCCCTACCCCCTCCAGGAACCCTCAGTTTGTTTCATGAGATTAAGAATCCCTTATGGATTGTCTCCCTCCCAATCCCATCTTGTTTCATTTTTTCCCTCCCTACCCCCCACAACTCCCTGCCCTGCCTCTCAAATTCCTCATATCAAAGAGATCATGTGATAAATGTCTTTCTCTGATTGACTTATTTCGCTTAGCATAATACCCTCTAGTTCCATCCAGATTGTTGAGAATGGCAAGATTTGGGGGGGGGTTTTGATGGCTGCATAGTGTTCCATTGTGTGTATGTGTGTGTATATATATCTATAAATAAATAAATAAATAAATATATACATATATATGTATATATAACACATTTATGTTTATATTTATATTTAAATATATACATATATATGTATATATACACATTTATATTTATATTTAAATATAAATTTATATATCTTTAAATTTATATATCTTTATATTTATATTTATACTTTATCCATTCATCTGTTGATGGACATCTAGATTCTTGTGGACATTGCTGCTATAAACATTGGGGTGCAGGTGCCCCTTTGGATTACTACATTTGTATCTTTAGGGTAAATACTCAAGGTAATTTTTTAGAGAACGTATGGCCCTGTTGCTAGGGGGTTCACCCTGAAGATGAATTTGTTCTCTGAACCCACTCCCACTTGGATCAGTCTTCCCTAGTTTCTTTGTTTTAGTTTTCTTTTTTTTTAAAGATTTTATTTATTTGAAAAAGAGAGAGAGTGAGAGAGAGTGTGAGACGGGAGAAGGTCAGAGGGAGAAGCAGACTCCCCATGGAGCTGGGAGCCCGATGTGGGACTCCATCCGGGGACTCCAGGATCATGACCTGAGCCGAAGGCAGTCACCCAACCAACTGAGCCACCCAGGCATCCAGTCTTCCCTAGTTTCAAAAAAATAAAAATCATCTCAATTTCCATTGTTTAAAACAAGGGATATTGGGGTGACTAAGTGGCTTGGTTGGTTAAGCATCGGACTCTTGGTTTCAGCTTGGGTGGTGATCTTGTGGGTTATGGGATAGAGCCTGAGTGGGGCTCTGTGCCCAGTGCAGAGTCTGCTTGAGATTCTCTCCCTCCCCCAACTCACATGTGTGCCTGTACTCTTTCTCTTTCTCTCAAATAAACGATTCTTTTTTTTTCTAATTTTTTAAAAAATATTTTATTTATTTATTTGACAGACAGAGATCACAAGTAGGCTGAGTGGCAGAGAGAGGAGGAAGCAGGCTCACTGCTGAGCAGAGAGCCCGATGCGGGGCTCGATTCCAGGACCCTGGGATCACGACCTGAGCCGAAGGCAGAGGCTTTAACCCACTGAGCCACCCAGGCGCCCCTCAAATAAATGATTCTTTAAAAAACAAAACCAAGGGATTTATCAACTGCAGCAAAAACGACAGTTTATAATACAGATACATTGAAGTCCAGATTAGTGATCCTCAAGACTGGGGGTGCCTGGGTGGCTCAGTTGTTCATCATCTGCTTTTGGCTCAGTTCATGATTCCCAGGGTCCTGGGATTGAGCCCCTCACCGGGCTCTCTGCTCATCAGGAAACCTACTTCTCCTTCTACTCCCCCAGCTTGTATTCCCTTTCTCACTTTCTCAAATAAATAAATAAAATCTTCTTAAAAAATCACAATTATCGCTGAAAAGCTAAAAAAAAAAAAAAAAAAAGGTAATCCCCAAGACTGCTGAACTTTGGGAGTATCTGGAAAACTGAACAGGAGGGCAAGCGGGAAGGAAGGGATAAAGGAACGAAGGCAGCCTTCCCAGGCTTCACACCCAGATATTCCAATTTAATTAGTTCAGGGTAAGGTCCTGGCAGGAACCTGGTTTAAAAGCTCCCATATGACTTCAATTGGTACCCGGGTCTGAGAACTGCAGGTCTACATCACTGGTTCTCAAATTTGCCTACACGTTGGGGAGCACTTGGAAAGTTTTAAAAAATTCTGATACTTCTGTCCCATTTTCAAAGATTCTTATTTATAATGGGATGAAGCTTGGGCAGCCAGAGCTTTAAAATCTCTTCCAGTCATATGCTGATCAATCTATTCTAGATTTAACAAGTCAGATTGAACCGCTTGGTCCCCCTCTCTGGACACACTCTACCACAGTGGTTCTCAAACTGTGGTCCCTGGACCAGCATAAGCATCACCTGGGAACTTTTTAGATATGCAGTGTTCAGGCGATGCCTCACCACTGGATCACCATTCCTGACCACTGACTCAGGAATCGGCTTCTAACCAGCCCCTAACCCAGAAACCTCAGATGCCCCGTTGAGTCAGAGAACTCCTCCGTATCATCCTGTTACCTGAGAGTTCCTCTTGCCATCCTCCCAGAGACCAGCCAGCATTAGAGGCAAAGACTTCAGTCCTCTGACTGTTGAGGCAACACCAAATCCCCAGCTTCTGGATGAGCAAAGCCAAACTTCTTGGTGTGACTGAGTTCTTATATAATCTGTGAAGCTTTTGTTGCCTGGAAACTGATGTCATTTAAATGGGAGGGTCAGTAATGGGCCACAGCTGCAATCTTGGTCAAAATGACAAGCAAAGACCCAAATAACAGATGAAAGACAGGCAACATAAAGCAAACGTCGATCCCTGTTGTCTGGGCTGGGAAACAAGGGCGTGAAATAAGAGGGGAAAGGAGGGAGCAAAAGCGCCTGCGCCAGGAGAAACCAGGAAGGCCCTGGTTTGGGAGGTTTTTCCTTGAATACTAATGCCCTTCAAGTTTGTCGGCACAGCAGGTGAAGTCTGTTTCCCTCTTTATAGGGCCCTGCTTTCTTGCTGAGAGAAAGAACCTGTGTGTACTGTGTTAATACTGAAAATAAATATCCTTGGTCATGCCAGAGCCAGGCAAGGAACAAACACACAGCAGCCTGACAGAACATGGTCAGATCAAGCAGTTTGTACAAAGGAGGTTTAACCTGTTTGACAAAAGGACTCCTTTGCTGACTCCCATAAACCACTAGATTCTGATTCAATTCAGCCCAGGATTAGATGCTAAGAGCACTAAGGGGGAAATGGCACAGACACTGCCTTAAAGCAGATCATACTCTGGCAGGGAAGAGAGGTGAGCAAGTATATTTCTACACAGTGTGCTGATTACTGCTTGAACATGGTGCAGTTAGAATACAGAGGAGAGAAGGATTAATCCTGGGTTGGGGTGAAGGTGAGGTAGTCAGGGAAGGCTTCATGGAAGCAGACCCTGGAGCTGGATTTTGGAGGCAAAATAGATTGTTTAGTAATCAAATGTGTGGAGGGTTTTCAGCCTGGGAAGGGCCTGAGGTGGGGGTAAACAACATACTGAGTATTATTATTATTATTATTTTTTTTTAGATTTTCTCTTTTGAGGGGAATGAGGGGGTAGAAGGGGAGAGTGAGAGAGAGAAACCCAAGCAGTCTCTGTGCTGAATATGGAGCCTAAGTGGGGAATGGGGGGGAGCTCAATCTCACAACCCTGAGATTATAACTGGGGCTGAAACCAAGAGTTGGATACTGAGCCAGCTAAACCACCCAGGTGCCCCTTGAGTATTGTTATTTTTTTTTAAGATTTTATTTATTCATTGGACAGACAGATCACAAGTAGGCAGAGAGTCAGGAAGAGAGAGAGGGAGGGAAGCAGGCTCCTTGACGAGCAGAGAGCCTGATGCAGGGCTCCATCCCAGGACCCTGGGATCATGACCTGAGCCAAAGACAGAGACTTTAGCCCATTGAGCCACCCAAGCGCCCTGCCACTTGAGTATTGTTAATGGGTAAATCATGAGGTGGGGAGTGACAAGGTATGCGACTGTAGAGTTGAACAGGGCTGACGACTTTTTAGGCTAAGCTTAACAAACTTGAATTTGATCACGCTAATCTGTAGTTAGCAGACCAAGCTGATGACCAGAATTACCTGGGAAACCTCGAGAGATTCTCATCCAGTAGGTCTGGGTGGGCCCTGTGATGTGTGCTGCCCAAGTAGGCAGGAAGAGAGAAGCTGACCAAGTAAAGCAAAGTGGCAAGAGTAGACAATACTGGAAAAGCAGTTTGGGGGTTAGCTCAGTGGCTTATGGAATAACTAGGTGTCTACCCACTTTTTTTTTTTTTTAAGATTTTATTTATTTGAGAGAGAGTGTGAGAGAGAGAGCACGAGCAGGGAGAAAGGCAGAGAGAGAGGGAGAAGCAGGATTCTTAATGAGCAGGGAGCCTGATGTGGGGCTCAATGCCAGGACCCTGGGATCATGTCCTGAGCTGAAGGCAGATGCCTAACCAGCTGAGTCAACCAGGCACCCCAGTGTCTACCCACTTTTAAAAGAAATGTTTAAGTTTTTGAGACTGGCTTTTGTGAAATCCGTATTCAGTGGTTATTGTTGGAGAACATTTACTGATGTGCATTGGGCCAAAAAGAGTGTTACCCTTTAGCTGGAGTGCCTGGCTGGCTCAGTCAGGAGAACATGCAATTCTTGATCTTGGAGTTGTGAGTTCGAGCCCCATGTTGGGTGTAGAGATTACTTAAAAATGAAAAAAATCTTAAAAAAAAAAAGAAAATTGCTAATGGGTTTGGCACCCATTTTTTGGTGCTGTAAGTCAAGTAGTAATAGTAATGGCAACAAATGAAGCATAAGATTTATTATTATAACAGGTACTTAATAATATGTTTTTCCTAAAACTTGATAAAAATAAATGTTTAAATTTACTTTGCCTACAAAATAAAATTAACAGACACAAATTCCTCTGAGTGAGGACAAGATTGCTCAAGGAAGAACTACAGGCACTAATAGTGAGTGTCTACCACAAATAAGCAAATCAGGAAAGGAGCTTAAGTAGAGCAAATCCTTGGGCCAGAAACAATACTCTGCTGGGAATTCTATTGGAAGCACCAGCTTTTGAACCACATCCTTTCATTGCCTTGGAAAAGTCAGTCATAAATTTTCCAGGTGTCTTGTTTGGAACCAACATGCAGTATTTGAGCTCTCTGACCACCATAAAAATATGATACACATGAAAACCGTTTTCTACCAAAATTATATGTTTTATTATGTGGTGTGCTGACTTATCTGAAATGAATAATGTAAGTTATTGTAGAGTCTAATTATTAAACATTTTATATCATGATGTAGTAGCTTATATTTTCCGAAGATTATAGTAATAATATCCCTCACACACTTTTTAAGTGGTGACTTTGACAGTCTGTCCATTGAGAGTTGAGAGACTATGTTTTTTTAAAAATATTTTATTTATTTATTTGACAGACAGAGATCACAAATAGGCAGAGAGGCAGACACAGAGAGAGAGGGAAGCAGGCTCCCTGAGGAGCAGAGAACCCGATGCATGGCTTGATCCCAGGACCCTGAGATCATGGCCTGAGCCAAAGACAGAGGCTTAACCCACTGAGCCACACAAGCACCCTGAGAGTCTATGTTCTTTCTGTGAATTAAATTGTGGTTCCCTCAAAATTCATATATTGAAGTTCTAGAACCTCAGAATGTGACCTTATTTGGACATAGAGTTCTTAGATAGGTCATCAAGTTAAAGTCGTTAGGTTCAGCCCTAAACCAGTATGACTTGTGTCAAAAAGGGGGGTCATGAAGAGACACAGGGAGAAGATGGCCATCTACAGGCCAAGAAGAGAGGCCTAGAACAGATCCTTCCTCTCACACCTGAGAAAGAACCAACCCTGCTGATACCTTGTGGACATCTAGCTTCCAGAACTGCGAGACAATGAATTTCTGTTGTTTAAGCTACCCAGTCAGTGGTACTTTGTTACGGCAGCCCGAACAAAGGAACACAGTTCCCTCTCCTCGAAACTGGGGGACTTGTCACTACAATGGAAATGATACTATTTTGTAACTTCCTAGGTTAGATGATAGAAGGCAATAAAGCTTCCATTGGTTCTCTTGGGAGAGACTGGCCAGCCATGTTGTGATGAGTTCAGGTCACTTGAAAAGGTCACATATTGGTGTTCTCACAGTCCCAGCTGACAGCTAGCATCAGCTGCTAGAGATGTAAATAAATGTATTTCCAAATGATACCTATTCCCAGCCCTGGGTCACCCTAGCCTTCAGATTTTTCTAGCTGAGTCCTTGGATATTGTACTGCAGAGACCTAGCAACCCCAACATGCCCCTTGTGAATTTCTGACTCCCTGAGGTCACAAACATGATAAAATGCTGTTTCAAGCCAATGAGTTTTGAGATAATTTGTTACCTAGTAGATGGTAACAAGTCTTTAAAATTATCTTTGTTCACAAATTTTTACTTTCCATGGCTGGTATGTTTATTGAAACCATCAGATACTTTATTTATTTTTTTAAAGATTTATTTTATTTATTTATTTGACAGACAGAGATCACAAGTCGGTGAAAGGCAGACAGAGAGAGAGGAGGAAGCAGGCTCCCCGCAGAGCAGAGAGCCCGATGCGGGACTCAATCCCAGGATCCTGGGATCATGACCTAAGCTGAAGGCAGAGGCTTTAACCCACTGAGCCACCCAGGTGCCCCAAACCATCAGATACTTTAGGTCCTACATGTTAGTCACCCCTCACTTCTCTTGGCTCTTCATGACATTAGGCTCAGATGTTAGAAACAGTAGGTGACTATGCCTTAAGTTAATTTAACAGAACACCAATGAATGGATTTCTGACAGTCTGCACAGGACAGACAACAGTGGCTCAGGGTTGAAAGTAGGAATTTCAGAACAACTTCTGAGATGAGTAAGCGTTTACTAGCAAAGTTCGTGCGGTTTGTCTGGAGCAAGGGAGGAATCTTGGAACCTCAAGGCAATACTTTCCTCTTCTAGGGAACAGAATCCAGGAAAAAATAAAACAAAAGTGCTGACCTATGGGGGGGGGCAAAAAAATAGTGGCTGTTCCAGAAGAACGAATTGGGAAGCAGATTGTGGCAGCATCTAAAATCTCAATGAAACTGGGCAGCACTGCCAAGCTGGTGACCTACAAGGTAAGCATCTGAGTGCCTCATAATCAGGGTCTGGGAAGAAGATATGGACCAGCTTCTCTGAGGAGCTGTGTTCACCAGGCTTAAGGTATCAAACCTAAGGAAAATGCAGGTTGTAAATCTACCCAATTATTTCCTAGCTTGCTCTTCTTTTTAGGTTTTTGCTTTGCCTTTCATTGTGGTTTTGATAGAATTCATTTTCAGCAATTCTAAATTTTGTCAGGGGTTGGGAGAATTAAAAAGCAAACAGCTTTATTGAGGATTAGTGGCTATCTAATATAATGCGCATATTTAAAGTGTACAGTTTGATAAATCTGGACATAGGTATATAACTATCATCGTGATCAGGATAGTGAACCTATCTACCACTCCCAAAAGTTCTGTGGCTCTTTTAAGTCCCTGCCTGTGTCCTTTCATGCCCTGCTCGGGACTGGGGGAGTTTTAATCTATACACTTCAGCCTTGCTTGGTAAGCATATTATCCCTAGTGGTAGTGCCCACTGGTTTGCTGAAGAAATACCCTGGATAAAAAGGGAAGTGGAGGTTGCCTGGGTGGCTCAGCGGGTTAAGCCTCTGCCTTCATCTCGGGTCATGATCTCAGGGTCCTGGAATCGAGCCCCACATCGGGCTCTCTACTCCGCGGGGAGCCTGCTTCCTCCTCTCTCTGCCTGCCTCTCTGCCTACTTGTGATCTCTGTCAAATAAATAAAATATTTTTTTAAAAAAAGTTAACATCTTTAAAATAGTCCTATGTCTGTCTAATGGACTACAGTTTGTTTTTTTTTTTTTTTTTAAAGCAGAGCCGTTGATTTATTTGTATTTGTTTCGTCCCAGCAAAGCCTTGCTGAACACAGCACGGTCAGGAACTATGTTAAACACTGGATATGGATACAAAGATGGCTACTGTATATCCTCCAAAAGAGGTCACCTCTAACTCACCCAAATCAGTACGTTACAGATGCAACAGAAGATACAGAAGAGATGAATTTAAAAGGTAAAATTTGGGGGGGAAAAAGGTACAACTTGGCACATTTTAGCCTGTCTACATCTATGAAATCGTCCCCACAGTCAAGATAGGGAGTGTATTCATCACTCCCCAATTTTCCTTATGTCCCTGAGTTATTCCTACTTCCAGTCCCCCAACCATCTCTAGGCAAATGCTGCTACACTTTATGTCACTCTAGATTTGTTGGCATTTTTTTTTACAATTTTATATACGTGGAGTCATACTCATTTTTGGCATACTCATTTTGCTTTCACATCCGTAATGATTTGAGGCTTGTCCACATTGTTGCATGTATCCTTAGTTCATCCCTTTTTGTTGCTGAGTAGTATTCTATTGCATAGCCATGCCACAGTTTGTTTTTTCATTTACCTGTTGATGGACATTCCAGTTTTTGGCTATTGCTGGTAAAGCTGCTGTGATCATTCAGATACAGGTCCTTGAATAGCCATATACTTTTGTTTGTCTTGGGTACATTGCTAGAAGATATTTAAGATACTGCCGAATTGTTTTTCAAAGTAGTTGTACCCACCTTCTCACCTAAAGATACTAAGGAAATTCAGTGAATACCCAATCAATAAACAGTGCTGGGACAATTGGACAGATGTAGGAAAAAAAATTTAAATAAAATTTTTAAAAAATGAATAAAAAAATTAAAAATAAGTCTCTAACCACATGCCATATAAAACCATTTACTCAAAATGGATCACTGACCTCCATAAATGTAAAGCCTAAAAACTGTAAAGCTCTGAGGAGAAACTACTTTAAAATACTGAGTTTGGGTTTGATTCCACCAAGAATGTAGCATCTGAGTCAGGCCTTGTAGAAGGTAGTATTGAAAAGACTAGGCAGCAAACTGGCCTTTGCCCTAATTGTTCTTCTGCTTGGACTTCTCCTCCACTAAATATCCAATTGGACCATTCTTCCAGTCTTCATTCATTATTTAAAACGGTAACCTATGGGTCCCTTTCCACACTATACCCGTCACTCCCACCCTTCTTACCTCTTCTTCTATTTCCTCCACCCCAGTATCTCTTATCTTCTAGCATACTATAGAAGTAATTAACTAGTGTATTCATTTTTAAAAGATTTATTTATTTATTTTAGAGAGAGCGAGTGAGCGTGCAGGGAAAGGGGTAGAGGGCAAGAGAGACAAACAGACTTCCCACTGAGTGGGGAGCCCCATGTGAGGCTGCATCCCAGGACCCTGAGATCACGACCTGAGCCAAAATCAAGAGTTGGACTCTTAACTGACTGAGCCACCCAGGCACCCCTCATTTTGCTTATTTCCTGGGTCTGTCTCTCTCCCGCTCAATATATAAAATTCCTTGAACTAGAATTTTGCCCTTTCCAGCTGCTTTTGGGAGACTCTCTTAAACTGATATCCAAGCTCACTCCATTCTTCAGCTGTATCCATTCTGCTGTCTATTCTGTTTGTCCTTTATTTCATCAATTGCATACTTCCCCTGGGTTTGTTTGTTTGTTTTTGAAATTATTTTTCTTGCTTGATCTTATCAATAAGTTTGTTTCTCCTTAATATATTTATCATGCTTATTTAAAATTCTTAGTATATTACTTGTCAGTTATACCTCAATAATGCTGAAAAATATTTAAAAAGCTCCAGGACCTTTAAAAAAATTAAAACATAAAAATAAAAATTACAGGGGTGTCTCGGTGGCTCAGTTATTAAGCATCTGCCTTCGGCTCAGGTCATGATCCCAGGGTCCTGGGATTAAGCCCTGCATCGGGCTTTCTGCTCAGCAGGGAGTCTGCTTCTCCCTCTGTCCCTCACCCCAGTTCATTTTCACTCTCTCAAATAAATAAATAAATCTTCAAAAAGAATAAAATTCTCAGTGTCTGTTCAAATAATTGTTTCAGATAATATAAACCGTTCCATTCGTAGTCTTTTACACTAATTGTGCTCCTCAGGTGTAACAACTTAGCAATTTGGAAGTTGCACAATGTGAATAATTAGGAAAACAGGAAAGTACAATAGAAATACAAAATAGAAACCACCCACAGTCCCACCACCTAGAAATAACCAATGACTTTTTTTTTTACTGTGTTTCCTTCTAGTCACACTATTTACCTGTCCAGTATATTTAAAAATTGTTAAAATACTATATATGATTTTCTATCTGGATTTTTCATTTACTTTAGTTTTAAGATTTGTTTCAAGTTATTGAAATTGTTCACAGACCTAATGTTTTTACTGAAGTATAATGAATACACAGTGTTATATTAGTGTCAGGTGTACAGTCTAATGATTCTGCAGCTCTATGCATTACTCAGTGCTCATGAAGATAAGTGTACTTGGCCTTTGGTGCAATGGCATCCTCCCCGTAGAAACACACCCCCTCCAAGGACCTCCTCCACCCATCCCCAGAAGAGAGAGAGGAAGCACAGAGAGGAACCCCCTGGTGCAGAGCCCTAATTCCTACTTCATATGATGTGAAATGCCCAGAATGCTATAAAAATCACCACTGTCTTTAGCCATGCACAAATAGTAGTTTTGTGTGTTGGCTGCTCCACTCTCTGTTGCATGCGTACAGAAGGAAAAGGATTCGCCTCCAGACGGATGCAGTACTACAAGCACGCAGAATCAAGAGGAGTGGGAAGCCATCCCAAGAAATAAATTTTTTTTAAAGATTTTATTTATTTATTTGACAGAGATCACAAGTAGGCAGAGAGGCAGGCAGAGAGAGAGGAGGAGGAAGCAGGCTCCCTGCTGAGCAGAGAGCCCGATGCGGGACTCGATCCCAGGACCCTGGGATCATGACCTGAGCCGAAGGCAGCGGCTTAACCCACTGAGCCACCCAGGCGCCCCAAGAAATACATTTTTTAAAGATCCTATTTTTACGTCTGTCCTGAAGGTGGGACTCGAACTCACAATGCCCAAATCAAGAGTCACATGTTCTACCAACTAAGCCAGCCTGGTGCCTGCCAGTAAGCACATTTTGGATTAAAAAAAGAAAAAAGGGGCACCTGGGTGGCTCAGTGGGTTAAAGCCGCTGCCTTCAGCTCAGGTCATGATCTCAGGGTCCTGGAATTGAGCCCCGCATCGGGCTCTCTGCTCTGCGAGGAGCCTGCTTCCTCCTCTCTCTGCCTGCCTTTCTGCCTACTTGTGATCTCCGTCTGACAAATGAATAAATAAAACCTTAAAAAAAAAAAAAAGAAAAAGAAGAGGTAAGTGTACTCTCATTCCCTTTATCTATTGCACCCATTCTCTCACCCACTACTCAGCTGGCAACCACCAGTTGATTCAATTTTCAAATCTGTTTTTTGGTTTTTCTTCTTTGTTCATTTGTTTTGTTTCTTAAATTCTATGTATAAGAGAAATCATACAATATTTATCTTTCTTGGGCTGACTTATTTCACTGAACATTATGCACTCTAGGTCCATCCATGTTGTTATAAATGGCAAATTTTCATTTTTTATGGTTGAGTAATATTCCATTGTACATATATACCATGTCTTCTTCATCCATTCATCTATGGATGGATAGTTGGATTGCTTCCATATCTTGGTTATTATAAATAATGCTGCAATAGACATAGAGGTGTATCTACTTTTTGAATTAGTGTCTTCATTTTCTTTGAGTAAATACCTGGTAGTGGAATTAATGAATTAATTAGTGGAATTAATAGAGTGTTTCTATTTTTAATGTTTTGAGTAACTTCCACACTGTTTTCCACAGTGGCTGGAAAAATTTGCTTTCCCACCAATAGTGCAAAAGGGTTCCTTTTTCTCCACATTCTCACCAATCCTTGTTGTTTCTTGTCTTTTTGATTCTAGCCATTCTGGGAAGCTGTAAGGTGATATTGCATTCTGGTTTTGATCTGTATTTCCCTGATGATGAGTGATGTTCGACATCTTTTCATGTGTCAGCCATATGTATGTCTTCTCTGGGAAAATGTCTATTCAGATCCTCTGCCCATTTTTAAATTGGATTGTGTTTGTTTTCGTTTTGGTGTTGAGTTGTATGAGTTTTTACACATTTTGAATATTATCTTCTTATTGGATGTATCATTTACAAATGTTTTCTCCCATTCATTAGGTTGCCTTTTTGTTTTGCTGATAGTTTCCTCCACTGTGCAAAAGCTTTTTATTTCTGTGTAGTCTCAACAGTTTAATTTTGCTTTTGTTTTCTTTCCCTGTAGAGACATATCTAGAAAATATTTCTGTGGCTTATGTCAAAGAAATTACCGCCCATGTTTCCTTCTAGGAGTCTCACAGTTTCAGGTCTTTCATTTGATGGTCTCTAATCCATTTTGAGTTTATTCTGTGTATGGTGTAAGAAAGTGGTCTAGTTTCATTCTTTTGCATGTAGCTGTCCAGTTTTCCCAACACCACGTGTTGAGGATAATGTCTTCCCTATTGTAAATTCTTGGCTCTTCTGTCTTAGATTGATTAACCATATAAACATGGGTTTAATTCTGAGTTGTCCACTCTGTTCTGTGGATCTATGTGTCTATTTTTGTGCCAGTACCATACTGTTTTGATTACCACAGCTTCATAACATACCTTGAAATCTTGAAATTGTGATACTTCTAGTTTTGTTCTTCTTCAAGACTGCTTTGCCCATGCAGGGTGTTCTGTGGTTCCATACAGATTTTATTATTATTTGTTCTATTTCTGTGAAAAATGTTGTTGGCATTTTGATAGGGATTACATTAAATCTGTAGATGGCTTTGGGTGGATATTTTAATAATATCGGTTTTTATAAGTCATGAGGATGGGATAGCTTTCTGTTTGTATCATCTCCATTTATTTAATCAGTGTTTGATGGGTTTTGGAGTACAGATCTTTCACTTTCTTGGTTAAGTTTATTCCCAGGTATTTTATTATTTTGATACAATTGCAATTGGGGTTGTTTCTTTACTTTCTCTTTCTGCTGCTTCATTATTAGTGTATACAAATGCAACATATTTCTGTACATTACTTTCGTATCTTGTAACCTCCCTGAATTCATTTATTAGTTCTGGTAGTTTTTTGGTAGTCTTTAGGGTTTTCTATGTATAATATCATGTTATCTGCAAAGAGTGAAAATTTTGATTCTTCCTTATCAATTTGGATGCCTTTTATTTTTTTCTCTTGCCTGACTGCAAGGGCTAGGACTCCCAGCCACGGACCTAATTTTTAATGATTGCAAATGATTCCATTTTAGGGAGATATATATATATGATCATATATATATATATATATATATATAAAATATGCTTAATTCTTAGGCATTTAGGATGTTTCCAACTTTTTCCCTTTAAAATATCACTGCAACATTTTTTTGTACATAAATCTTTGTTCACATTTCTGGTTATTTTCTTAGGATGAAATCCTAGAAAGAATGATTCCAAGAGAATGGACACTTAAGATCCAATTGCCAAATTGTTTGCCAGAAGGTTTGTATCACCTTACACTTCACACAGTAAGTGTATGATTGAGTTCCTTCCATTACACCCACTGTGTTCACAAACTTTACTAATTTGATAGAAGAAAGTGGCATTTCACCTTTTTCTAATTTGCATGTCTTTTATTACCAGTAATTGTTCATTATTTTTATTTATTCTTCTGTAAATTTTGGGTTCAGGCCCATTCTCAGTTTTTTTTCTGCTCTAGAAGGCTAGCCAACCAAAGCTTTCTAGCAAAGGCAATTTGTTGAGTCTGCCTTCCACATGGGGACCAATGTGTGTGAATTCCACTTCAGCTAACTTCCCAGATGCCCCTAGCAGATTGGTACCAGATTGTGGTGTCAGGTGAAGCATTGCCCTTGAGGGTGAACATCATGATATTTTTCTGTATTTGCATATGTAGAGCAAAGGAGTGATAGTTCAGTCTTGGTTTTAGCCTGGACAGCAAGCAACAGAGCGTAAATGTGTGCACGTGTGTGTTGTATGTGCTAGATAAGTTTGGTCGCTGCACACTTTTTTTTTTTGTCATATATATTTTTTAAACACAAAAAAATTACAATTAATGACAAAGCTTTCTCATGATCTTATAAAGGATCCTTTTTATTTTTGATGCGTCTGGATAGCTGGACCCTTAAAATCATGTTAGAGAGCCCTATTCTTCCCTAGCAGAGAGATTTCTTTTCACAGATGGCCCATGGGTAAACTACAAATTTAAAAAAACAAAATAAAACAAAACATTCTTTCTAGATAGGAGAATTTTTTTTTCAGAAAAAAATTATTTATTATTTTTTTAATTTTCAAGAAATTAACTTAGTAAACAGTGTAGGTAAACACTAGAAGATTACAGAACTATAAGCATGTACTCTTGAGAATCTTGTATTGAAGGTGGGTCTTAAATGGAGGAGTCCTCTCTGGAATGGAGATGTGTGTATTTTGCAGTTAAATTCCTGATAAATATATTTTTTGAACATTTGACTTGTGGATGCAAAATTTAAACATGCACCACTGGAGATCACTGAGATCAGAGCTAAATGAGTCTCTGTGCTGGTGTGTGTTGGGGCAGGAGGGCGAGTCCAGGTTAACTGTGGTAATGAAAATTCTTGAGTCAGTGTAAATAATTTTGCTGTTATAAAACACAGATTTAGACCTTTGCTGACATTCTGAATTCTTGAGGATTTCTGAATCCTGCTCAGAGGCCATGAAATGCTTTTTTAAGGAACTGTTGTGTAAGCACAGACTGCCTAGTAAGATCCAGAAGGACACTAATACATCTTCTTCATAAAAGAATCTCAATTCCCAACTGCACTGTCAAGACTCACCATTTGAAAATGGAATATGACATTTTATTAACAGAATCCCCAGGTTAAAAATGTACCTACTCTTGGGGCGCCTGGGTGGCTGAGTGGGTTAAAGCCTCTGCCTTCAGCTCAGGTCATGGTCTCAGGGTTCTGGGATCAAGCCCCACACTGGGCTCTCTGCTAAGCAGGGAGCCTGCTTCCCCCTTTCTCTCTGCCTGCCTTTCTGCCTACTTGTGATCTTTCTCTGTGTCAAATTAAAAAAAAAAAAAGGACCCTTAAAATGTACCTACTCTTGGGAGAGGTACCACCTACTCTCAGCCAATAATACCTTGCCTTGAACTTATTTTCAGACTACCTAAATGGCCCTGAAGACGCAGATTTAGGGGGTGGAAAGAGGGCCCATGGATTCCTCTGTTGGGAGAGGCTGCTGGAACTGGGACATGATGACAGCAAGCTTCACTCTGCCATCACAGCCTCTCTTATCCCTAGCAGCAGCTATGCAAGCCTGTTTCCTCAGCCATCATATGGAGGGACCCACTTCACCAATTGTTGTGACCTTGACAATTAGCTCAGTGGCGTGTGTGAACCAATTCTCATGGCGGGAATA
The DNA here is from genome assembly GCF_020171115.1 of Neogale vison. NCBI lineage: Eukaryota > Metazoa > Chordata > Mammalia > Carnivora > Mustelidae > Neogale > Neogale vison. The sequence goes on from NC_058091.1 coordinate 217,128,437, forward strand.
TTAAACCACTAGAGAATGTTGAAGTGGAGCGATCTGGACAGCCAGAGAAATATTTTAAGGTCGTCTCAGGCCTCCAAGGATTTTGGACAGGTAAGGCAGAAAAGAGATGTAAAACTCTGTGTGTGTGCACACAAGAGGGGCATACGCGGGCGCTTTAGGGGAAAATGTTCACAATTTTGGAATTAATTCTGGTGAAGTCTTAACCTCTACTTTTTTTTTTTTAAAAAAAAGATTTTATTTATTTATTTGACAGACAGAGATCACAAGTAGGCAGACAGGCACGCAGAGAGAGGGAGAGAAGGAAGCAGGCTTCCTGCAGAGCAGAGAGCCGGATGCAGAACTCAATCCCGGGACCCTGAGATCATGACCTGAGCTGAAGGCAGCGGCTTAACCCACCATGCCACCCAGATGCCCTTAACCTCTACTTTTAAAAATTGAGGATAATGAGCAGAGTGAGTCTGAAAGTCTCAAAACTGTGAGCAAGTTGAGGTTACAAATCTAGAAGGGTGTAGGAAAACTATGACTGTGACTTCACTGATGTGTGTGCTCTCTTAGGACAATGGGAGTCCTTTGAGGATTTCTGGGGTGAAAAAAGTGTAGGAAAATGACCAACCTTTATTGAGTGCCTACTGCATGCAGAGTGTTACAATGGGCTAGGTATGTGGAGGTTCAGAACGGAACAGAAAAGGAGAAAACACCCCCAATGTGCATTGGTGGATGAATGGATATGCAAGAGATAGTCTACACATAGAAAAAATATTATTCAGCCTTAAAAAGGAAGGAAGTTCTGATACCTGCTATAATAGGGATGAACCTTGAAGACACTATTAGTAAAATAAGCCAGTCACAAAGGACAAATGTTGTACTATTCTACTTTTATGAGGACCAGAATAGTCAAATACATAAAGACAGGAAGTGAAATAGTGGTTGCCAGGGGCTGGGGACTGGGTGGGGTTGGGAATGGAGTTACTGTTTACTGGGTATAGAGTTTCAGTTTGGGATGATGTGGAAGTTCTGGAAATGGATAATATGTTGCATCAATGTGAATGTACTTAATGTCTGAAAACTTAATGTGGTAAATTTTTACTACTGTATTAGGCCACAGATGTGATGTTTGTATGTACATTCATGTTATACATTACTTAATTACCTATGAGGCTCTACTTGAGCCTATTCAAGAGAAAAAATTAAAAGGTAAAAGTAAAGCAAAATTTGTGCTATGTATATTTTAACACACACTGAAAAACAAGCAAACAAAAAACAAGGAATAGAGCTCCTTTCAGCCTCTGGACGTTTGAGTTTTCAAAAAGGGAAGATGCATATAGCGGTAAGGACGGGCAGTGCAGGGTGAAAAAAAGGTTCTGAGGCTCAGCAAGGACCCCCAGGCACCACTCAGTTTCGAGGGGGGGGGGATAAGAAATCACGGATCACTGGGCATAACAATTAATCTGTCTACCTGGCTTCCCCAAGAAACCATGAGCACCCTCACTAGGCACCAAGTAGTATCTCAGTACAGGCTTGTGGAATGACTTCGAGGAGGCACGCGGCCCCAAGTGTCCGAGGAGTTGGGAAATATGCTCATATTCACATTCGTGGGTAAACTCCTGGGATGCTCTGGGGCCAAGAGAGAGGTGTCCAAGTTCCCAATCCGGGAGTTTACTCCCCCGGGTCTCTGACAGTCTTCTCCCACTGAAGGAGGTCCCTGGACCTTACCGGGCTCTCAATAGGAGGCCGAATACAAGGGGCCAAGGCGGCCCCTTCCGAGGGTCCCGCCGCTTCCTCGATTTCTGCGGCAGCACAATTCCAATACCACCCCCCCCACCCCCTGGGCGGAGGGGCTGCTGGAGAGCCCAAACCGTCCAAGGGAAAACATGAGAAACCTGCGGCCCAAGGAAAGACCTCCGCTCCTGCTCAGTCGCCCCAGAGAAGGAGAAGTGGGGGCTCAAGAAGCATAAAGCTCGGGTGTCCGGCGCCCAGTGGGAGGGAATTACTGGAGTCCACTGCCCACACTTGCAAAACGCGGGCTACTTCTCCAGCTCGCGATCCGGACCTGAGCCGGGGCGGGGAGGGGGGGGGCAGCAGGCGCTGGGCCGCCGCCAGGGGGCAGCCCTCCCCCACGTGGGCACCACCGGGCCAGGCAGGAGCCGGGCGCTTTCCGCGTCCACGCGAGCGGAGCACACGGGAGGGCCGTCGCCGCGTGGTCCCCACCCTGCCTCTCAGAAAAGTTTCTCATCTCTCGTGCTAGCTTGAGTGGGTGGCGGTGGATATTTCCCAGCCGCGACTGAGAGCTGGGAGCGCAGTCGGGAGGGATCCTAGGAGGTGGGGCACGAAGGGGGGCAAAGGGGGACACGCGGGAAATGAAACACTTGGGTTTCCGCGCTCCGGAAATTTGGGGAGTGCGGAGCTAAAGATCTCGTACGAACGTGTAGCTCAACTAAAACAAATAAAGCAAGTGACGTGCCCCAGTGTGGGACTTTGGGAAAAGCTCAACCAAATCTCTGCGAACACTGTCCCTGCAGCGCTCCTCCTGGGTTAGAGCGCTCCTCTGACCTTCGCTAAATCCTAACACTTAACCCTGAGTGGCCAGAAGATAATTGGCCACGTTTTTCAAACATTTCCAGGGAAGACCCCTTGAAACCCTTTGGGAAGGGAGCTTTGGACAAAGTTACAAAAACAGAACGCCAAGTCCACCTCTTTGCCCTCCTTGGCCAGACAAGTTCAGGGTGGTGCAATGACAGCTGTACTGATCATCTAAAGTAACTAATGGTCTCTGGACAAATTCTTCCTCTCCGTTTTATCTTCAACGACTCCGCCACACACCAGTCCTCAGTCTAGTGAAAATCATGGTGTTTATTTAGCTATCGACTGAGTACTTATAAAACTTCAACTTCCAAATGTTAAAGTGAACTCCTCGGTAAGGACTCTTGGCTAGATCAACAAAGCAATGTAATGCCTGATTAATAGTGCTGATTAATGTTGGCTCAGGTTAATGCTGAGCCCATTACAATAATTAAATGGTTCAGCCATTTTTCAAACGAGAGTCAATGAAAAATAATTTATTTAGAACTTTGAGGCGTTCCCATAGATCTTTCAGAGATCTATGATGGACTTTGTGGGTCGTTTGTAAGTGTAACTGGTGGGCAGCTGTCCTCAGCAACAAAAACTCGATTTTAAAAGAGTTCTTAGGTGGGAGGAGGCAGTTTATTTTTGAGATTCTGTGAGATTGACAAGGGCAGTAAGACGTTTAAAAATGTGAAAAACTTGGTGGGTAAACTGATGTACACAAAGGCAGCTAATGATTGTTTCTACAGAAAGCCATTGATTTTTGATAGTTTTGTCAAGTGGCCATTTTAATCAGAAAGCTAAACTTTGGAGGCAAGTCCCCACTTTGAAATAGAAAGGTTTTGAGAAATGCAAAAACCCAAAAGGAATTGCTATGTGTGAATTCCACAAGCTATTAGGATTTTTACACTACCCACAATAATTTGAGTTGATGACAAAGATAAGAATACTTAAAAATAACATTTATTTCTACTACCTTGTCACCTGAAAAGGAAAATTGGGCTGAACAGAACTCTAATCTTATTTTACAATATTATTTCGTTTCTTTCCGCCAGGAGCTGTTGGAAATATTTAAGACTATTTATTTATTTGACAGAGATCACAAGTAGACAGAGAGGCAGACAGAGAGAGAGGAGGAAGCAGGCTCCCCACAGAGCAGAGAGCCCATGCGGGGGCTCGATCCTAGGACCCTAGGACCATGACCCAAGCGGAAGGCAGAGGCTTCAACCCACTGAGCCACCCAGGCGCCCCGGAAATATTTAAATTTTCCAAAAAACATTTTAAAAAGCTGGCTTGAAAATTTTATTAATATAGTTCCTATTATTAAGCCTGAGTAGAAGTATGTGTATATGTTGTAGTTATTTAAGCATTTTGAGGTTACTGCGAGGTGTTGATTAGAATGTTCCTCTTACTAAGAACTACAGAGTCCCTTACCCCATTGTGAAAGAACTTTTTGAGTTCTTTCTGGTGCATTGTGTGTGGGTGTATTTGGGTTTTCACTAACATTTTCTATTTCTTTTCTGCGTTCAATGATTACTTACTTTATTCCCACGAAATTTGTCAGATCCTCTCATTAGTGTGACTTAGTTTAGCTGTCAAGTTTCTAGGGCATTCAATTGCAGATAAGTGACTAAAACGCCAGCCTAACCACATTTTTATTAACAGATGGTGGAAAACAAACGTCTTGGGAGAAGAACCGAAGAGGACAGGTTAAAAGGTCAGTAAACAATTATTATTCTGCTTAAACTGGGGGGTTTCCTCAACAGATTTGTTGGGGAGCTGCTGGCCCAGTCTGAGGGAGATGGGATAACCCAAAAGATCTTGGAGCCATTCCCAGGGACCGTCTCGGATGACTGGGGGAGGGGAGTTATCTCCGGGCTGCACAGCTCCTACAGGCCATCGAGTGGTCAAACTGTCGCGTCACGAGAGTGCTTCTGAGGTTAGAGCGGAAGGCTGATTGAAGAGTAGGAGCCTGGGAATTCTAACTCTTGCAGCGGCCCTAGGACCAGACCACCGCCGGCCAGCGCCTAATTCAGGTCTCAAGCTCTTTGACAAGGAGCGGTGGGGTCCTGTCTCCTCGCCACCCCCCCAATCTTCTCAGTTGTGGCTCCCTCCTCCGGGTAAACTTTCTCTCCGGAGCAGGGTTGATTTCCTAGGCTTTCTTTCCCTTCCCTCGGTAGCGCTCTGACGTGCACACCATGTGACAGGCCTCCTACTATAAGCCGGGGAAAGGTCCGCCCTCTCCTGGACTCAGCCTTCGCCTCGCCGAGCTCGGTCCCTCGACTCTCATCCGTCCCGCACCCTCCCGGGCGCCCGACTCTCTGACTCTCCCGCTCGGGGCCTCGCCACCCCCTCCTCACTGACCAGGGCGCAGGCCTCTCGGAAAGGGGAAGGTCAAGTCCCCCGCCTGGGACCGGTGCGCGCGGGGCCGAGGGATTGCAGAGACCGAGCGGCGCGCTCCGCCGCGTAGGAGTTACAAAGTCGCGGCGCGAGCGTCCCCGGCCGCCGGGCAGCCCCGGCACAGCTCGAGCAGCGGCGGCGCCCCCAGCGTGGCGCCCCCGTGCCGGGCCCGCCGCCCGGGACCCGGGCTGGGGAACGGCAGGAGCCCGGCGCCCGGCGCCCCTATGCGCCGCCCCGCCGCCCGCGCGCCACAGCTATGACCCTGAGCACGGAGATGTCCGATGCCTCCGGCCTCGCGGAGGAGACAGACATCGACGTGGTAGGGGAGGGCGAAGACGACGACGACGAGGAGGAGGACGACGACGAGGGCAGCGGTGGCGTGTCCCGCCTGGCGGTCCCCGCGCAACGGCGGCGGCGGCGGCGCTCCTACGCCGGGGAGGACGAGCTAGAGGACCTGGAGGAGGAGGAGGAGGAGGACGATGACATCCTGCTGGCCCCGCGCTCAGGGGCCTCCCCCGCGCCCCCGGGCCCAGCCCCAGCGGCGGGGGCCGGGGCCGCTGGGGGCGGCGGCGCGGGCGCGGGAGGCGGCGGCGGCGGCGGCGGCGCGACCGCGGGCGGCGGCGCCAAGAACCCGCTGGTGAAGCCGCCCTACTCGTACATCGCGCTCATCACCATGGCCATCCTGCAAAGCCCCAAAAAGCGGCTGACGCTGAGCGAGATCTGCGAGTTCATCAGCGGCCGCTTCCCCTACTACCGGGAGAAGTTCCCCGCCTGGCAGAACAGCATCCGCCACAACCTCTCGCTCAACGACTGCTTCGTCAAGATCCCCCGCGAGCCCGGCAACCCCGGCAAGGGCAACTACTGGACGCTGGACCCCGAGTCCGCCGACATGTTCGACAACGGAAGCTTCCTGCGGCGGAGGAAGCGCTTCAAGAGGCAGCCGCTGCTCCCGCCCAACGCCGCCGCCGCCGCCGAGTCGCTGCTGCTGCGCGGCGCTGGGGGCGCGGGGGGCGCGGGCGACCCGGCGGCCGCCGCCGCGCTCTTCCCGCCCGCGCCGCCGCCGCCGCCGCACGCCTACGGCTACGGCCCCTACGGCTGCGGCTACGGCCTGCAGCTGCCGCCCTACGCGCCGCCTTCGGCCCTCTTCGCCGCCGCCGCGGCCGCCGCGGCCGCCGCCGCCTTCCACCCGCACTCGCCCCCGCCGCCGCCGCCCCCGCCGCCCCCGCCGCCGCACGGCGCGGCCGCCGAGCTGGCCCGGACCGCCTTCGGCTACCGGCCGCACCCTCTCGGCGCCGCCCTGCCCGCGCCCCTCCAGGCCTCCGCGGCCAAGGCGGGCGGCCCGGGCGCCTCGGCGCTGGCGCGCTCGCCCTTCTCCATCGAGAGCATCATCGGGGGCAGCCTGGGCCCGGCCGCCGCGGCCGCCGCGCAAGCCGCCGCCGCGGCGCAGGCCTCGCCCGCCCCCTCCCCCGTGGCGCCATCCGCGCCCGCGCCCGGGTCCGGATCCGGCGGCGGCGGCTGCGGGGCTCAGGCGGCTGTAGGCCCGGCGGCCGCGCTCACCCGCTCGCTCGTGGCCGCCGCGGCCGCCGCCGCCTCCTCGGTCTCCTCGTCGGCCGCCCTGGGGACTCTGCACCAAGGGACTGCCCTGTCCAGTGTCGAGAACTTTACTGCTAGGATTTCAAACTGTTAATAACGCTATGTTAGCGCGCTTGGGAAAGAGAAGGTAGGAATCCCGGCTCCTTTTTTTTTCCCTTCATGTTGGTGGTTTGGTGTTTTGTTCGCTCCTCGGGGCGCGGCCCCTCCCGACCTCGCGCCCCGGTTTTCGCCTCTTGGGATTCTCAGACCCGACTCTGTTTGGCAGCAGCTGAGGTGCGGTTTTCGGCTCTGCGGGTCCCTCTATTTATGCAAAGTCGCCCTATGCTGCAGCCTCCCACCCCGACGCGGGGTGGGGAGGAAGAGGGTGCTGGTGGGTGCCCTCCCTTGTGTAAGCGCAAGGGGCTTCCTTGACTTGTGGGAAAATTAAAAAAAAAAAAAATCTAAGCCTTTATGAAGGTCTAGAGATTCTCAGGTCCAGGCGTTGAAAGTATCAATAATGTTCAAAAGAATGTAAAGGTCCTGATTTACTATTTACGGTTTTACGAATTTTTATTTACTATTTACGAATAGTAAAGGTCCTGAAGAGTGCCAGCGAACCAATAGTTTTTACTTGAGGACACTCGTCTGGTGTAGTTTTTCATGAAAAGGAAAAATGATTAACATGTTTACACAAGGAAAAAAGTCAAAATTACCATTTCTTATTTTAACCTGTGTTTTGTATCATAATGGACATGCGGAATTTTTATTTTGTACTTACTGCGTATTCTTTACAAGGAGTATTGTAAATTTTACTGGCAATTATTATTGTACTATTCTAATGTAAGATTTTTACACTTTTTCAGAAATAAAATGCTTAATTTTCAAAGAAAATCCACCATAAAATGGGCTTCAGTCGTCCCCTTCTTAGTTTATTTTCTTTTTTGTTAAAAAAAATTTCTGTGGGAGCTAAGTAGGAACCCAATCTAGAATAGAAAATTTTGTTTTCAAAGAGAATTTAACAAAAGCATCATGCCATGATTTTTCATTTATCCTTTTCAGGTCGACACCATTGCAAGAAATTAGAAATTACTTTTAAATGATTACAATAGAATAAGTTATTTTGGTGTTCATTTTCAAATCTTATTCTATTCCATTTTGAAGAGCATTGAGGCTATTAAAATTAATGTCATAGTTACCCCCAGATAATTTTATAGAACTTTTAATTTTGTTTTCGAGCTTCCCACGTCATTTAATTTCCATTTGCTATGGAGCACAATATTGTATATGTCTGTAAAAATTCTGCAACACATTACATTATAATGGAAGCAACACAACCAAATAGGCAATTTTTAGTTTAAAAATTGATATGATCAACACTCATGTAGCTTTGAAGTCCTGACTAATATTTACATATAGAAAGTAAACTTTATTTGAAAGCTCTGGTATTTAAAGCTACTATTTCTTGACAGAAGGGATTCCAGGAATTGCATAAAGAAGTTTTTGTTCTAAAAGGCAAACAGTGAAATTCTAATTTAAATAAGTAATTTAGGGTATGTAAGAAAAATCTTCAATTTTAGGGTAGCACACACTTTGAGAATAAAAATGAAAATGTATCAGGTGTTTATTGAAGTAATTACACAATTTTTGTGATTTGGGATATTGTTTTTCAAATTTTAAGTGTTTTCATTAACTACTTGTTGCAGGCAATTTCTAGTTCTTTGAAAGAACCTGAGACTCTAGTTTTGATAGATGTTATCTTGGGCTCCAAATAAAACCAAAGCATATATAATATGTAATCTAAATGCTTAGTATCAGTAAGTTGCAGAGGAGGTTAAATACGTTTATAAATTCTTTTTCAAAAATCTAGACAGAAGATCTGCACAACTAAACCTATCAAGTTAATGAAAACTGAATTATAGGTCAATATTTTTGCAGTGGCATTCACCCTTGGTACCCTGTCCTCATGTCCCTTTTTAGGGAGGAAAAAATGGACTCTCACAGTCTCAAAATTAAGCTCTGGGTTTTTTCTTATCAAACATTTGGAGGAGATTTAAAAGAGTTTAATCATGCCCTCAAAGTTTACCACTAAATATAGAGATACAGATTGAAATATTCTTAGACCAAAATCTTATATGCAAAAGTACTTTTACCCTAGCACGACTAAGAGAGGAGACAGTGGAACGGAGAACATCCGGATGCTCAAGCCGCCCGGGTTGGAGAGGCGTTAGCAGGCGGAACCCGAACGGCACTCAGTAAGTCACATATCTGAAACTTAGAGCTGAAAGTCATTATGGGGAGAGAGTGGAAGAACGAGACCGTGGGCGTTATTATTATTTGCACGATACTTGGATGTCCTAAAAGGAGGGAATCCCAGCTAATCCTCTCTGTTCACATTCCCGCATCTATTAAAAAAAAAAAAAAAAAAAGTGCCCGGATGGGCTCTATCCGTTCAGTTGTCAGTGTTTTTAAGAGAATGGTAAGAAGGCACTGTTCAATCCAGTGCTGGGGTCATTTGGGGTCTGGAGGTGGGGTCCCGAATCACCCACCCCGGCTTGAGAGACCCCAGTCGCTCGATGAACCCCTTGAACCCTAAGAAAAAGAAAGCCCAACCCGCCTGCTCACTCTACAGTTTTGCCTCCTTCACCCTCCAGGCTCCGGTTTCTCGGCGGTGGGTGGACAAGATAGTGGAGAGCGAAAGCAGGCAGGGAGTGAGCGGTGGTCTGGGACTGGGCGGCCAGGAGCGCAGGGCTCGCCCAGACCGGCTGCTTGGGCTAGCAGGTGCTGGAACAAAGGCCGCGGGGCTGCCGGGCTACCGCAGCCTTTGATGGGCAAGGACGTCTCCTCCCGGGGCTCCTCATTCGCATGCAAATCCAGCTCTGGTCCTCTTTTCTTTGAAGGCAAACAGAAGGATGTTTGTGTGTTTGTAAGGACGAAGCTTGCTTGAACAAGCCTTCCTCAATAGGCTGGGTCTCGAAAAATAAACCAGTTGGACAAACATTGGCCACCAGCTCTCCTCCTCCCAACTACAAAGTGTGGATTTGCTACAACTCATTAACCCGACGCTTTTCTCCCCTTCGTCTTGTTTCTCTGCTCATCAAACGCCCCCGTAGAGTCTGGAGACAAATGACCGAAGCACAGTCGGGAGGGAATTGCAGTTAATAGGGAGAGGGATATATTGGGGCTAATGGTTCAGGCAGCTCCGGGAGAAGGACCACACAAAAAGGAGCCTCTCCATTCAAGACTCTGTTGTGCTGTGGAAATTTACTCTGCAGCTAGATTTAGCCAAATGTTATCTATTGCGGGGGTAATGAAGCCCTTATGGATTGAATTGCTCCTTGTACCACACATGGTGTCACGACCTTAGATCATTTCGTGGTTGATTTCTTTTTTCTCTATTGTGTAATTATTGTATTTCTTTAAAATAAGAAGCTAGCGCTTCTGCTCAACAATGTATTTCCTCCCCACCCCCAACCTGTGCATTTATTTAAGAACCCCTTCCTTCCCTTCCTCTTAAAAAAAGAGAAAAAGAAACTGGGGAGGAGAAGGGAAAAATTGTGAGAACCTTTCTCGTTTTCTCTCCTTGAGCCATCTGTATGTTTGCACATCTCACCTTCCCTGTCCCCTACTCAAAGGCCCTTTCCTGCCCAAACTTTCTGCTGGTAGAACTGGAATTTGGGGCTATATTTACTATCAAAATGCTTACAGTGAATGTAGTAAGCTTTTATCTGGGGGAAAAACTTCTGCCTTTCAGTTTTGTTTTGTTTTTTTGAAAGCCCACTAAATTTCTTCCTGTAGCCTGTTCTCTGAGAGAACTGAGGGAGGTGGGTTTTTTTTCCCCACTGATGGAAGGTGATTATTATGATGGAATACCAGCCTATGTCATTTATTAAAAGCTGTCTGAGGCCAGTGGTAGTGCCTGTTTTGTTTTTCTCTTCTGGCCCTGGTGGCTCTGATTTCCTTGCTTGACCGAGGACCAAGCTTGGAGCAGCTAACGGTGTTGTTACAAGTGCTATAGATGGGTAGGGATTTGATCTTACTACCCAAAGCCAGGAATTAAGGACTCTTGTTTTAGTTTTAAAATTCTCTGCTGGCTACACATTTTGCTCACATCTATTTTTATTAGTGACTGAGAAAAGTCATGTGGGAGCAACTCAAAGGTCATATCTGCATCAAACGCAATTCAAATCAGAAATTTGCCCAGCAGTCCCTCTGGTATCTCTGGGTTCCTCCAATCGGGTAAGCCTGGGATAGCTGTGGGACACGTTGGAGTTCCAGGGGTCCCCTTCCCCCTTTAAAGCTGAGCCAGACAAGGACAGGCCTGGGAAGCAGAGGACAAGTCAAGTGGGCCCAGCATTGTCAGCATCCATTCTTGTCTCTACTGGTTTTCTGGTGTTGCAGCTGGGTCACCCCTGTACACACACAGGCATGCATGCTCATTGCCCATCAGCTGCCACTTGCCTCTCTTCTCCCCTATGATTTTGTAATTAGGCATATGCTTTTTGTTGGTAAATGTGTTTGATGTCACGGCCAGTGAAATGTGGAGTGTTTATAGGACCACGAATGTAAATGTGTAAATATGTTTAGTGTAAAATCTGGCCCTTCGACTTTAGCAATAAATACCCTGCCAATTTGGATACGATTACATTTGACAGAAAGATGGAGAATCTGATCATGACCAGCTGCTCTCTGCTTTTTGGGACTTGTACTTTCCCAACTGAATTCACTTTTCAGATAATTTCTTTGCATGTCACATCTCTCTAATCACATCTTTCCCTTGATGTGAACAGCTTGGGCTCCTTTCTTTTTATTGTTGACCCCTCTGGCATGCAGGGATCTTCCTGGTTTATTCCTCCTGCCTCTTTACCAGGAAAATACTATTGAGTAACAAGCAGAGACACACATAGGAAATAACTGATTGTTGTCATCGATTCCCCTTTTTGAGTTCTGAACCTCCAGATGTGATAAGATGACTTGAAAAGAAACGAGATTAAGACTGAGTTTCTGGCCTACATTAACAGTTTCCTGTCTTTATCATCATCATCATCATCATCATCATCATCCTGATTTTAAAAACTGTTTTGAGCTCGCTTAACTTTTAGAAGTAAACATTTTGGGAAGTATAACGTATGTACAGATAAAAGCACAAATCTCAGTCACTTTTCACAAGGTGAACACATCCTTGTAACCAGCATCAGTTCAAGAAGTAGAAGTTACTAGTTCCCTTGGAACCGCATATGTGTCTATTCTATTCACTGCCCTCAGCATGCACTAACTTTTAAAAAGGATTCTCACTAACATTTCTCTCACCCACACTGGAATAGTGAGGACAAGAACTATTATTGGTTCCATTTTACAAATAAAGATATTAAGGTTCAAAAAATATGAAATGACTTGCCCAAGGTCACAGCTACTGGGACTTGAGTATTTAAATCCCATTTTATTTCCTTTACATCATGGTGCTTCTTTGTGGCCATCGTGGTGATTTATTAAACACCCACTGTGGCAGGGCAATTGCCCGAGAGGTCCCTGTGAAGGACAGTCATTTATTTCTTGTACACCCTTTGGTTCCTTGCTGGATCCTCCTCCCTGTGTCCTCTACTTGGGAAACACCCCATCCCCTTCTTGTAGATACTTTTGGAATTTATAGCCAGTTATTTCACATGTGTTGGCTTCCCCTACCTAGTTCCATATGACACTCCCCTAGCATCACTCTTCCAATCTTTTTTTTTTTTTTTTGGCATCAGCAGTCTTTAAAATATTACACACACACCTACTTCACCTTTTCACCTTTGTAGTATTTGTCCATTTCCTCTGCTTTTCTCCCTAATTTTTACTGGTTGAAATCTGCCAAACTGACAGAACTTTTTGCTAAATTGCTAAGTCTATCTTTATGACTAGACTTAAAGTCACATTGTCTCCATGTGAAAAAAGGAAGAATATGTAAGAGTCTGATGAGCTGATTTAACATTTAGTAAGAAAGCAAATCATTTTTCTCAGAATGTACCCCACCCCATCCAGACACATTCCTGAAGATTTTTCTGTCTTTGAGCAGCTGTGTATGATGTTGGTTAGCAGGTCCTTTTAGCCTCTGCGCAGTTAATCCATTGCACTGGAGCCTTCCAAAAAACAGTCTCACCTGGAGCTGAGACCTGCCTTGCCACAGGTCTCCTTGAAATGCTTTTGTGGGGAGGGAATTCCAAGCCACTTGCTGGAATCATATCTTTCCCTAGAGGGGAACAGCACATCCTTGCTGGTTGCCACCAGAAGCCTTATTGAAGCCCAGCCTTCTCAGACAGCTGCTGGGGCCAATGCTTTGTCCCTTATGGGGACATCTAAGCTGGAGTCCGTGCAAGGATTGCATCTGACTAACTGTGAGCTGCAGATTGCAGAGGAAAGAGTATTGGGTATGTAAGCACATTCCAAGGGACAGTGCTTAATGCAAGATAACATTGATTTGCTAGAGAGAGTGTTTTTGTAAAACCAGGAACATTTTTCTTTTAGATTTTATACTGTAAAAGACAAAAAAAGCCCAGTTCAAGAAGAAGAGCTATCAGTTAATATCAGAGGCTTTATTTAGAAAACCTGGAAAGTTCTGATTCTGAATTTGAAATCAGGAGACAGTCTGGAAGGTTATTTTTCTGTTCTTAAATGAGAGTGGCTCAATTTTTCAAGATGGGGTGTTTCCCTGCATGTAGGATCTTATAGTTAAAGAAGAATCTGTCTAATCCGCTAAGAAGAATGCAAGGTATATGGAATGGGTCATAGGCAGAGTGAATCTTCTGAGCACAGGTCCAGGAGAGGACCTGGCAGGCCCAGGGTGGTAGATCTGAGGCCCTGGGGCCTTGCCTGGCCCTCTCTGTCCCAGGGGGAGCCAGGCACAAGTTGAGGATTCTCTCATATGCAACTTCTGATTAATAACAGACAAATAAAGACAAAGCAGGGGCACATATTTGTTATGGCAGAGATCAGAAGCTTCTTTGCATACTTGTTTAGGAATTCCCATTAATATAAATAAAAGGCAGATATTTTCTGCAATGAAAGGACACAACACATTTCCTGAAATGTCAACAATGAGGCATTATTATGAATGAACACTAACTTAGTCCTCTATTTCTATTTTTATTATTTTAATGCATAGCTTCATATATATGAAAATGACCTTGACAAGATTATGTGTGTTTTTTTTTTAAATGATTGACTATGGGGGGCGGAAATCACGAACCAAAAAAATATCCAAAGCCCACAATAGAATAAATAAGACTAGGTTGAAATTAAATGTTAGATCAGTCTTTACATTCATTTGTAGTTTTGGAGAGTGTGGGGATAGGTTGTGAGAATGAAATAAGACAATTTTTGTGAAAGTATTTTGGAGAACACAAAACCTATACAAATGTATAGAAGGATGATTCCTTTGTGGCTTCTTTCTCACATAGTTATTCTTCCAGGAAATAAAAAGTAAAACTTCCAAACTCTGGAGGATATATTAGTTAAGGAAGTCTTTGGCTATATGTAAAAACTCACCTTTCTTCAAAATCCCCACTCTATGTGTGAAATAAATTGTTACTTTACCCTTTCTAGAAATAATGAGAAGAGATGGCATTGTGTTTCCTCCTATTTCAGCCAGTTGTGTATTTGGACAGCTAACTTTCTCCCTAAATAATTCTCTCCTAAAATAAACAAACCAATAGTGTTTTAGATCCACTCTTCTAGTCTCTTGCTCGATTTCTTGTCTCTAGTTACTTATCTAACGATCACCTCCTTAACCTCTAAGCTTTGAAAAGTGGGATTAGTCTGCAGTATTTATTGAGCACCTGCTACATTGCAAATCCCTTTCTTCCCACTTTAAATATAGGAAACCAGTGAAAAGAATCCGTGCCACCAAGTTGCCTCTAATAACATAAGCATGCACTCAGGGAGCAAGAGGAGCAAGCCGCTGCAGCAGGAAAACAGTGGGGGTGAAGGGGAGAGTAGGAAGTTTTTTTTTTTTTTCTTTTCTTTTTTTTTTTAACAGAGCTCTTTAAAAAATTTTGATAGTCTGTAAACAAAACAGAAGTTGTCTGGTTCTTGACAATGTTTTTGTAGTTTGGCAGTTTACTCACAAAACACCAAAAACACCTAAGCGTCTAAGTGGTTTGGCGATAACTCCGTGCCAAACTCCTCCGTGTAGAAAACTATAAATTTGAGTTTCCTCCCAAGTTTGTAAGGCATTTTACTAATAGATGCCCTATTAGTGGTATCCCTAGCCACTACTTCTCTGTGAAGACCAGAAAGTGAGGAGGAGCACGTCATGAAATGCTCAAACTACTGTGAACTGAGACTATGACCTACATGGAATGAGTTCATGTTCACATGGGTTTGTGAAGAGTTAAATAGAGGCACAGTGAAAAACCCTAGTTTATTGCCCCTCATGCTTAAATATTTTATTACAAATAAAATAAAATAAATAAGGCACGGTCTGTTTTTCTTGTATTCTTTTACAAACTTCAAAATAAATATTTTTCTACTTGCAGAAATTGTAGACATATCAATATGCAAACTCAGAGAGTCCAGTTTCTGGACCACTGGGGGTGCATAGGCACCAATATTTTTCTGTATCCAGTTCAAGCATTAACCTCACCTTTAAGTTGTCTTCACCAAGGAACGATGAGGGCAAGTCACCAAGTTTGGGTCTTGTTTTCTTCTTCAAAAGTAACTAGGGGTACAGAGGATAAAAATAATATACTGAGGAACTCTGTGTTCTGTTTTCCTATGTAAGGAATTTAATATTTCTTTGCCTTTCCCCTCTTTCCCTCCCTCACTCTCCCCTCCCCCAATACATAGCAGGACTCCAGCAAACCATCCCCCACACTTCTTTAGAATTATCTGCGAAGGGATCCCTTATTTTAGGGAGTTAGTGGGTGCGAGTTGTTATTGTAACTCTATTCTGTAACTAAAGCTCTGGCATGTAATAAATCTCTCCCCAAAGACTTTTGGATCTTTGATTTGAAAAATCGGATTCCTTTTGTGGAAACAGTTGACAGGAACCTAAAAGGATTAGTTGCATTCCACATAGGATAATTTTTACTGGCAACATTTTGAAACGATTTGGTCCCTTTCAGACTTTAAACAATGTCCAGAAAAATGATCTAACGAGACTTGTATTGTTTTCCTTTGTCTGTGAATCCGTTTTCTGCTTGTGCCAACGTCTCGATACGGTTTTGACAGGCTTTTGCTCCCGAGCAGTGCACCGAATTAATTTTTGATCGCCCTTTCTACTTGGCTTGTTACCTCCTTCGGCCAGGGGCGCGGCAGTGTTTTACCAACGTCAGTCGCTGAAATGAAGCCCGAGCCGGTGGTTTGTCTCTCGGTGGCGCCGTGTCTGGGAGGGGGCGCAGGGACCCGTTGATCGCAGAGGGCCGCACGACCGATGTGCCACGGCTAGGCCCGCGAACCGCCACGGCTCAGGCACCCCAACGTAGCAGAAGTCGGCGAGGCACCGCGCACTCCCCGAACCTTCACCGTCTTAACAGTTCTGGGGCCCTCTGTCCTTTGGGATGAGATGCGGAACGCGAAAGGGCGAGAAGGGAGGGAATTTTTCTTCTTGCTCCCTAGCCGCTCCCCACTCCCCTCCCCCTCAGAGCCCAGGACAAAACCAAGAGGCCTGCCTTCCCTGAGCCTCTGTGTTGCTGCGCGCGGGCCGCGGGTGACAGCGCTCCCCGCCTCCCCCGGCCCTCTCCACTGTTTATTTTGTTGTCAGCGGACTTATCAAGATGTTAGTTTGCTGGAGGTTCTGACCTGCCCGGGCGCTTTGGTTGCTCGGCCCGGGCCTTCCGCTCTGTTTTTACACCTGCACAAACTCCACCGCACTCCCCTGTCTGATTTATAGCCCAATTAAAGGTTCAGTGTTCTTGAAGCCACCCGCACTGCTCCCTTCCCAGCCTCCCGCGGTCCGCGCGAGCGCTGGAATGCGCGGGACTCCGGCCGGTCCGCGCCTGACACCCCGGCGCGCGCGGCCATGAAGCGCGCCCAGGACCCCGAGGGGCGGCGGCGAGGTGAGGGGCCTGCTCCCGGAGAACCGCAAAGAAACCTCGCACGCACAGCACCCCGCAGCCGCGCGCAGGGAAAAGTTATTGCTTTCTTGGTGTTTCGGCTTCATTGGAATGAGGCGTTTCTCGGACAACTCGTAAGGCCGGTGGCGAGAGGGCGCGGGAACGGCCACGTGGCGCGGCGGGACGCGGAGATGCCGCGCGGAGCTTCCGGTCGCTAGCCTGTCGGGCCCCACCGGGGCGCTGCTCCGGCCGCCCCTCCGCACCGTTTTCCCGGCGAGTAAGGAGTGGCTACAGGGCCCTGTGGGGCGGAGAGGCGCGGGCCTGGGACGGGAGGCCGTGCGCTGCTCCTCCGCAGCCCTCCCTCCCGGTCTCGCGCGGCGAAGGCCGGGAGGCCGCTGGCCCAAGGCACTCGCAAGAGATGCGGTGGTGACCGCTGCGGGGCTCCGGCTGTGGGCGGAAGCGCCGGGTCGGTGACCGCCCGGCCCGCAGATCCGGCCGGAGCCGAGCCTCTGCGCGGGCGGGCGGGCTCCAGCTCCAACCTCCTTTTTTGCGCCCTTTTCTTTCCGGAGAGAATAAGTGGCAACCCAGCCGAGATTGGCAGCATTGAGCATCTTCCTAACCCAGCTCTGTCTTACTCCCATTTATCAATCCACCTTTCTAATTAGACTAATTAGGAGCGCTCTGGAGTGTCGCTAGACCCAGGGACTGAAACGCTTAGAGGTTGTGAAAAGAGCCCTGAATGGCCACGCTGGGGGCCGAGCGGGAGCCTTTGCGACCCATTCAGCACAGAGTAACAGTGGCTACATTTATCCCTGGCCATTGAAAAGAGGCTCGATTAAAACGTTTGGGAACTAATGCCACCCTGCATCCCTCCTCTAATTAGAGAAGCCCGGGGTAGTTGCGAGAACGCCGGGGACCCCGCGGACTCAAGTCCTGCGCGCCACTGCTTTCCGCCCTTTCAGCTTAGCCCATTTCCTCCCCGGAGACAAAAGTCCACCACCTCCCCACCTGTTGCCCGGCCCTGCTTTCCCACCCGTCCCTAGCCGGTTCGCCCGCTTCCCAGGCCGAAGGCCCAACCAACTGCGTTAGAATGCGCAGCACGGCAGAGAAGTTGGGGGCAGCCGAGTGGGAAGAGGCTCCTAGTTCCTCTTCCCGGCTTGGAAAGCACCTCCTTTGCTTTCGGCAGGCTCCATATTTTTCTCTCCGTCTGTCTTCCTCTTATTTCTCACATTTTCTGTGACTAGCTGGGTCTTACTCCTCCCCACCCTATTTTTAAACATAATTCCAAGACAAGCGTCTGGGAATGGGAGTCTCAGCATGCCCCCCCTGAACCGTTATCTTGGTTGCACACTTTGCTGTAGTTCTTCACTTGCATATTTTGTACTTTCTGTCACCAGTCTTTTTAAAAAGAAATATATATTGAGCATCTACTATGTGCCTAGAGAGATTCTTCTTTTCAACCTTCCTTTTACCCTCTCAGCCCATTCCCAGATATGCTTTAAGAAGTTAAACGTGACTTGGTTCAGTTCTTTAGGCAAGCTGTTGATTCTATCCCAATGGTTTATATGGAAATTTTTTTCTTTACTTTTTTCATGGATTGGTTAGGAATGACCCAAAACACAAGAGATCAGGTATACAAGAGATAGAAACGAGAACTAGAGATATAGTGCAACTACAGATTGTATATATATGTGTGAGGTTGTTTGTTCATTTTGTTGGTGATAGGATAAAAAAAATGTGATGCTTTAACACATATTTGAGACACATTTTACCCTAGAATAAAGGTGACCAAGAGTGTTAGATTTCCTCTTTCTCTCTCTCCCTTCCTCTTTCTTTCTTTCTCTAATCCTTTTTGGAAAAGAGCCAAACGTACAAAGAACTATCATCAGGTCACTCTTCTTGATCTTGTTAATTTAGAAAATGGAACCTCAGCTAAAGATGTTATTAACTAAATGCCAACCCATAGCATGCAAAATTCCTTGGATCCAAACTTCAAAAAAAGGAATGAAAGATGTCATGTGAGTGAAAGAAATCGTGGAATTTTTAAAGGCCTAAATGGATCTTACTAGAATTTTATTGCTTCCACAGCATGCTTCACAATATTTTAATTTCAGTTACAGTATGCATGACTTTGCAACATAAATCTCATTGGTTAAGAAGCTGGCGGTGCAAAGAAGAATAAGAGATGAGAAAAAAGTGGTTTGCTTGCATTAGGAAAATTGTAATTTGCAAAATTTAAAAATTCTTGGAACTTTGGAAGTGAACACCCCAAATCTATTCTGTCTTGTGATTTTATCATCAAACCTCTTATTTTTTCATTTCTGTTGCTAATTAAAATTTTAACTAAAAAATAACACAATAAAATGTTCAACTCCTAAACATTCAACTTGGTGAATTATGTGTGTATACACATAAACATGTGCGTGAACATGCACACACACACACACCTGTGTAGCCACTACTTAGGTCAAATTATGGAACACTTTTGTCATCCTAGAAAACTCCTCCATGCTTTGTTTCCCATCAATACTACCCTCCCCCCAACCACTGTTCTCATTTCTGTCACCATAGATTAGTTTTAAATGTTCTTGAACTTCATATCAATGGAATCATACAGTGCACATGCCATCTTTTGTTTGACTTCTCTTACTGATCAGTATGTTTTTGAGACTCATCTGTTCAACTTTTATTTATAAGACAATATACATGGTAAGTCATTTATATAGGTCAAGAAGAGGAGACAGACATTGGAAAGTTTTACCTTACTCTGAAATTAAAGACAAACAAAATTAAATTAAAAACAAACACTCTTTCTCCCCCCAAACTCCAGCCCCCACCAAAACACATCATTATCAACCAGCAGATGTACTTTTACAATTACAAGTAAGTTCATAAATACAATGAAGTGTTTTAATTGGAGCAACTATTAGGTACATCATTTTCAATGCACAGTAGTGGGTACATGTAAGGAGAGCAGAAGCCATAAGCTGCTTTGGTAATTGGACTCTATTTCCTACTTGCCATTTTAGCCCCTAATACTAGTAGTAAGTACTTTGGGCCTCTTCACAAAGAATGGTGTGAACGTGAGGGGAAAAGTAAATCACATCTAGTTTGTTCTACCTCAGACACGCAAGTACTTAATGTAACAGCCTGTCAAGTGTGCTTTGAATTCTGTTTGAAGTAAAGTGTTCATTTTGCAACTAACCTAGCAGTCTGTACTGTTTCTATGGATCATTCTACAGGCCAGTTAACGTTGACCATAGGAAAGCTCTTCTCTAGAAATAAAAGAAGCACAGCAAACGTGTAGAATTATGGTTATCTTGCTCTCTCCCAGTATCCCCAGCTCTCTCATGAATTCAACCAGAGACAACCCGTGCTTCCCTCCTCTAGTAAAAACAAGACAGTGCAGGGGCGCCTGGGTGGCTCAGTGGGTTAAGCCGCTGCCTTCGGAGGCTCAGGCCCAGATCTCAGGGTCCTGGGATCGAGCCCGCATCCCAGCAGGGAGCCTGCTTCCTCCTCTCTCTCTGCCTGCTTGTGATCTCTGTCTGTCAAATAAATAAATAAAATCTTTAAAAAACCAAACAAAAAAAACAAGACAGTGCAGCTAGTAGGACTTTTTTCCCCAGGAAGGATAGCATTTCCCCAGGAAGGGCAGGAAGGTGTGGTCATGTTTGTGCCATGGGAGAAATTATGAGCCCAAATGGAAGCGACTGAAGTGAGGTTTTGATTGCTTATTACTGGTTGTTGGTAAATTTGAAGTAGAGAAAATATATTTTTGTGAACTTGATCGTAAAAATGAATATAAAATAAATCTTGAAGTTCATACTCAGGAAGATAGTTTGAAGACAAAAGCCATCCCTGCTGAATTACCGTAGTGCCAGTCATATAAACTGAACCATTAATTTCTGAAAATAAGAAAGAGAACTATGCATTTAAAATAAAAAAATAGCAATGATATCCATTGCTGGTGAGGAAGCAGAGAAACCTGATCTCTCATGCATTACTGGTATGAATGTCAAATGGTAAAGTTACTCTGGAAAACACTTTGTCAGTTACTTACAAAACCTAATATGCACTTACAGGACAGCCCAGCAACCATACTCCACAGCATTATCCCACAGAAATGAAAATTTATGTTCACAGGAAAATCTGTACATAAATGTCCATAGCGGCTTTATTTGTTATACAAAAAGGAGAGACAATCTCTACTTCCGTCAATAGGTGAAACTCTGGGATGTTCACACAACCGAATACTCAACAACAAAAAGGAATAAACTCTTGATGCATGCAACAAGCTGGATTTTAAAGGCATTATTTAGTGGGAAAAGTCAATATCCAAGGCTACGTTCTGTATGATATTTGTAGAACATTACTGAAGTGACAAAACTGTAGAGATGGAAACGGGTTGGTGGTTACCAGGGACGTGGAAATTAGGGAATGGTCCATATATAAAAGGGTAGCAGGGGAGGGGTCTTTTATAGTGCTGGAAGAGTTCTGAGCCCTGAGTGTTGCGATGGGATGCATGAATCGCTGTGTGGACTAACACTAGAGAGAACTAGGCACATTAACACACATATACACCTACACACAAATGAGTGCATGTGAAAAATGAGGAAAATAGAATAAGTCTTCTTAAAATGTACAACCTACTTAACAGTGTTAGACAATGTCACTGTCCTGGTTTTGATATGGTCCTGCAGTTGCATAAGATTACATACATTCCTTTGGAGGAAACTGAGTGAAGGGAATCTAGAACTCCATGTGGTATTTTTTTATATATTTTTTTATTTTTTATATACATATATTTTTATCCCCCGGGGTACAGGTATGTGAATCACCAGGTTTACACACTTCACAGCACTCACCATAGCACATACCCTCCCCAATGTCCATAGCCCCACCCCGCTTCCCCTAACCCCCCTCCCCAGCAACCCTCAGTTTGTTTTGTGAGATTAAGAGTCCATGTGGTATTTTTGCAACTTCTTGTGAGTCTATAATTTTTTCAAAATAAAAAGTTAAAAAAAACAGTGATGAATAAGTAACCAGTCAGTATTTCATTGATAGAACCATCTGATGTGACAAGGGCTTTCATTGGTTGATTTCTCATAATTAATTATGGCAATGACTTTGGCCCTGTCCTCCCAACAGGTATTTGATAAGTGATGTTTGAAAGATGGATCACTTTAAATTGCATTTTTATTTTTTTAAAGATTTTATTTATTTATTTGACACAGAGAAAGAGAACACAATTAGGCAGAGAGACAGGCAGAGAGAGAGGGGCAAGCAGGCTCCCCGCCAAGCAGAGAGCCCCATGCAGGGCTCAATCCCAGGACCCTGGGATCATGACCAGAGCTGAAGGCAGAGGCTTAACCCACTGAGCCACCCAGGCGCCCCTTAAACTGCATTTTCTATTGATTGGTCCAATGATGAAAACTTTTTGGATCATAAACATTGTTGCCCATTTGTTAGACAGACTAACATTCTTTGAGGGTAGATTTGATTTTTTACAAATAGTCAAATGTCAGTGAGAGTCAAATATGGTGAGTAAAACACATGACCAAGTTGGGTCAGATAGGTTTTTTTGGCAAAACCAAAATGTTGCTGAAGATTTATCATCTTGTATAGAGTAGTTACAAAAGGAAAATTCTCAACATGTTCTCCAGAATGATAGCATTATTGGTATCCGTGTGGCCCCCCAGAGTGATTGCCTAGAAGGAAACACTCATTTTCATACATGAATTCCTGTAAAGGTTTAGAAATTTTGCCTCATTTCTAGAGTCAGCCTTTAAGGATGGTTCTTGGAAATGTGTGCCTTATTTTGGAAATAGTATGTTAAGCAAGATATTGAGTGTTTAAAGAGTAGCACTTATTAATCTCTTTCTAAGCAAAGCAGTATACATTTGACCTTACCTGTTTTGTAATTTTGAACTATTGCAAGTGAATTATGTACTAACTTTAGACATGGTTGTTGCTTTTTTACTCCCTCTAGCAAAGCATAAGTGTGACTCAACCAATACTAACACCAGTCAACAGACTGGTAGTTCACTTGTTACCATTGGTAATGACTGTGTTCAACAGTTGCATAATTATAGCACTATCCTTTTTTTTAAGATTTTAAAAATTTATTTTTTAGAATGTGTGTGTGAGAGAGAGAGAGAGGGATCAGGAGCAGGTGGGAGGGGTAGAAGAATAAGCAGACTCCGCATTAAGCAGAGAGCAGGTTGTGGGACTCAATACCAGGACCCTGGGATCATGACCTGAGCTTAACTGAATGAACCACCCAGATGCCTGATTACAACACAGTGCAGACCTTGGTCAGGAGGTCTGGCCTGACTATCTCTATGTGGACTATAACATAAAAGGAATCTAAATTCCTAGTGTAAGCAGACCAAATCATGAGTGATTGGATTTCAGACAGACTTTGAGTTCTGATGCCAATGTTTTAACCATGGTGCTTGTTCTTTTTCTCAAATGCTTTACTGCTTTATTATTTTATTTCCACTAGGAATTGTGGAGTTCTAAATATTATTAGTGGTTTACCACTTTTACACACATGTATCCTATTATTTTTGGAGATCTGTATGTGGAGAGAGAGACTGGCTTCTTTTCTTCATCCATTCATCTACCTGCTTTCATAGAAGGGCTCCTCACTTTTTAAATAAGCCATAAGGGGGGCGCCTGGCTGGCTCAGTGGATTAAAGCCTCTGCCTTTGGCTCAGGTCATGATATCAGGGTTCTGGGATCGAGCCCTGCATTGGGCTCTCTGCTCAGCAGGGAGCCTGTTTCCCTCTCTCTCTATCTGCCTCTCTGCCTATTTGTGATCTCTCTCTTTGTCAAATAAATAAATAAAATCTTAAAAAAAAAATAAGCCAGAAGGGACCACATAGAATCTAAAGGTCTTGAACAGAAGAACCAGATCATGGGTATCTGACAAAAATGTGGGTTTATGATAGAAAAATCCCTAGTACTAATATTAAATTTTTATTCTTTTTTTTATTTGCTTGAAAATAGTTCATTATCTTAAAAATAGGGTAACTTAAGACTTGTTACTTTGCTCAATTTGACTGGAAATTCTTGAAAAAAATTATAAACATTTTCATTTAAAAATTCAATGAAATACATGAAAAATTAGTAACAAACTAAAACCACTTCCTGTGAAATGCCTATAAAATGTCAAAACTTGGGAGTTTGTTGCCAGATTCTTGGGTCTACATAGCATTATAAGCATAAAATAGCATAAGGGTTGAAGAAAGTATAAATAAAGATTGTGTTAAAATATGATACTGTAACGAAAACAAATGATCAAGGGAAACCAAAGACCTGTACTTGATTGTTCATTCATTTATTCATTCTGCACTTAGTGGGCACCTGCTGTGTCCAGGCATGGTGTGATGGGCTATGGATACAGAGAAAAATAAGTTACTAGGTTGGGGATGGGTGGAGAAAGATATGTACACCAATTAAAATATTATATGGTGTGCTTTAATAAAAGTGTGAGCTGATTAGTTGAAGATCAAAGAAAGAAATAACTATGTCTAGAAGGGCCAGGGAAACCTCTCCAGAAGAGGGAATGCTTGACATGACAAGAAGGAAGAAAAGGGGGCACCTGGGTGGCTCAGTGGGTTAAAGCCTCTGCCTTCAGCTCAAGTCATGATCCCAGGGCTCTCTGCTCAGCGGGGAGCCTGCTTCTCCCCCTCTCTCTGCCTGCTTCTTTGCCTACTTGTGATCTCTGTCAAATAAATAAATAAAATATTTTTAAAAAAAGAACAAAGAAAAATTATACATGGGAATAGGATGTATTAAAAAACAGCTGGGTGAAAGAACAAAATGTTTTCAGTGAGCAGGTAAATGAATACTGGAGCCTCATCACACGGAGTGCCCAGTATACACAAATGTTTATAAAGTACTCAGCAGATACTCCTAGTCTGATCACCACGTGTGAAGTTTCTTTGGCTGTGCCTGGAACCATTTTGGATGTAAAGTGAAGGTAAAGGTGGACAAGGGGTCCTTTCAGTTGAGTTATGTGGTTAACTGTTGAAGTATGTTTAACCCTTCCAGTGTATTTCTATTATTTTGACTCCAACATGGAAAAAATTCTATGGGATATGTAACTTTCTGAATGGTAAAAGGAGAAGAAGATTGGTGATTTTAGGGACAGGTCTCAGACATGTATAGTGTGTTTTTAATTTCCATCCTGATAAAGGTGGAGAGGGATAAAGAGGTAGAGGTTGAGACCACTAGCTGGGCCAGCTGGGAAAGTGAAAAATATAGTGAATGAGGCATAGAGAGAACTAATTCTGATGGCTCACAGTGGTGCCAGCAATTCATCATGTCCTTCCCCTACTCAAGTGATAACCAACATCTTCTCTGTGCTGTGGTACCAAATTTTCAATTCCTGCCAGACAGATCCACTTAAAAGCCTCAACCTTTACATTTCTAAGATCAGCATCCTTTTGTAATTGGCTTCCCTTCTTGACTGCTTTACTTCCATCCATTGTGTTCCATTTTCCGATTAATCTAGGCTTAACATTTTCAGAATCATCTTTTATTCCTTCATCACCTTAATTCTCCCATTTGGTCATTTACCATGCTTAGTCCTTCCCTTGCTAAGACTTGTGTTTTCTCCCTTCTCCGCTCCCACTGTCATAATCAGAGATCAGGTCCCTATTGCCCTTTGTCTGTGCCACTGATATATGTCTCCTTGTTGCCAAATCCCCATGGTGCAATATACACTGCAGATGAACTCCTCAAAAACCTCTTAATCATGTCATGGTGCTGCTCAAGAAGTGTTCTTTATTGGTTATGTGATGAAGTAGTAAGTTTACCTTATGTTCAAGACCTTTCACACCTGGGTCAAAATAACTGTCCCAGCAGACACTGTAATTTTCCTGCTTTTTGATGATGTTATTCTCCACACCTGTAATATCTATTCTTCTTCTCTTTGTAGTCTCCATCACCCAGCTGAGATGTCACCCCTCTGCGTGACTACTACTACAATGGGAGTACTATTACTACGTAGTTAATATGCATGGTGCACTCTGTGCTAAGTGCTTCCCTAAATATTATGTGACTTCTTTAATTCTCACAAGCATCCTATGAGGTGACATCCCTGTTTCTCACAGAGGAAAACTAAAGCATGGAAAGGTTAAGCAATTTGTCACTGTCATATATCTGTAAGTAGATGACCTGGATAGGGTTCTGATTCCAGAGCCTGGGCTCCATTATTGTTCCTTGTCCCCAGTGAGGGACTTATCTCTCTAAACCTGAAGAATTTATTGTTAGTACTACTTAACTGGCATTAATTCTATAGAAGCTTTTGGAAAGTGTCCACCATTAAGTGTCTATTATGTTTTAAGTTGCTTAAAAGTATGGCCTTGCCTCTTAACTCTTTGTTTTTCCATAATACCTTGTACATAATTATCATCCAATAAATATTTTTTGGCTAATGGTTAAGCTGACCAATCTACTAGGGGAATAATCTGGGTAAAATAATTTGGAGTTGATTGGCTTTGTCTATGAGGCAAAACAGTAATGGTAAGAAACTGCCATAATATTTAGCCTAATGGATCTACCCTGTTCAACTGGAGTGGTAGAGTTCTAGAAACCCATTCCCCCGGATATCTGACATTTGTACTGCTGTGTTGGATGACTATGACTTTTGGCCATAGACAAGTGTAGATGTAACTATCATCTCCATTTACCTGATGTGAGGGAAGACCTTTTATTTTAACTCCTGGTACATGACTTTTGAAAGGTCTTTCCATTGGAATTGAGTGTACTTCTCTTCATACTTTCATTTATTTGATTGCCAAAATTTTTTACTTTATCTTAATTTATTCATTTGAGAGAGAGTGAGAATGAGAGAGATCACAGAGGAAAAGGAAGAAGCAGACTCCCCACTGATCAGGGAGCCTGACGTGGGGCTCAATCCCAGGAGCCTGGGATCATGACCAGAGTTGAAGGCAGATGCTTAACCAACTGAGCCACCCAGGTGTCTCAAGTTGTATTTTCTTTTGTATTGCTTACTTTCACATGTGTTTTTTACTGACACAGCTAACTTACAGTAAGTCAACGGGAGGATTGGAATACCTCTTACTTAGGCCTTTTCTTTAGCATATGGCCGCGGAGTTGCCAAAGGAGAGCCATACTCAAAAAATTAAAGTATATGTAGTACGGGTAAGCTCTGTTAGTTATATCCATAGAAATCTGGGAAAGAGGTGTCAAATTACAACTGTTCATTTTCCATATTCACCATCCATACACCAAAGAGGCAGTTGAGGTCTTAGGCATTACTACCTGGAGGTATCATTAGACACATTATTATTGTGCTATGGGAAACAGGACACTATCACCAATACAATTACATGGGGTTGTTGAACTAACTGTTCACATTAATAAAATCAATACATCATATAAATAATCAGAATGATTCTTTGGGAGAATTACCTACTATGATATTAAGAATCTACTCACTCTGTGCATTAACAGTTGACAAGTACATTTGTTGGCTATATTGTATGCTCTTCTATTTCCTGAAAATGCCCAGCCTGTCTGAGGGCATAGCTCTGGATTCTCTAACATTTTTTTTTTAAAGATTTATTTATTTATTTGAGAGAAGAGAGAGTTGGGGGAAGAACAGAGAGAAAATCTTCAAGCAGGCTCCCCATTGAGTGCAGAGCCTGGTGTGGGGCTTGAACTCATGACCCATGAGACTGTGACCTGCACTGAAACCAAGAGTCAGCCACCCAGATGCCCCCGGATTCTTTAACATTTATGGAAAACCTAAGATATACAAGACATTATGCTAAGCACTAAGGGGAATGCAAAGGAAAGTGAGGGTAGAGTAACGTTTATCATACATCTGCTCTGCCCTGGGAAATTTTTGCATCCAATCACTTTTAATTCGTACATTAAACCAATGAGATAGGTGTTTGTCCTCTTACACTAGGAAATAAGGACTCAGAGAGGTTAAGTAACTTACTTGAGGCCACACAAGTACTAAGGGTCAGAGCTCAGGTTTGAACCCAGGTCTTCCAACACCCCCAGTCTATATTCTTTCTATAATCTGTGGAAGCCTCCCAAAGATGATGAGTTTGAGAGGATGTTAAAGAAATCAAAGGGACACAACTGTGGCGGAGTGGAGATTTTGCCACAGCATTCTATGGCTATGAGGACAACTCATGTTAGAGTTTGCATTCATGCTAGAAGGACTGAGAATATATAATTAGCTTTATTAACCTCCTCACACTTTAGGAATACACCTGTGGCCATTAGAATCTTTTTGCTTTTGAGAGCAGGTACAGAGTTCAAGAAGAACCTTCTTAGAGAATCTAGGTATTTGAACAGTCTGGCATTTAAACAACTAAATGATTTTTTTAAAAAATTGTGGATTAGCTGTTTTGAAACCTTATTCAAGTAAACTAGTTCCCTTTGGTTCCCAAACCATGAGTAGGGTGACAAGGTGGGCAGACCTTTGCATCATTGAAATCTAGGTCTTACAAGAGAGAAATTGGGAGATTCAAATCAGCTCTGCTGCCTTCATTTTAAGGGCAATGTTTCTCAAACTTTAGCGTGCTCAGAATCACCTAGAGTCAACTGGAGTTTTTGATTCAGTAGGTCTGAATCAGGCCTAAGAATTTGTAATTACAGCAAATTCTCAAGTGATGCTGCTAGTTCAGGAATCACACTGAGAGAATCACTATTCAAGAGTATGAAGTGGGCCAGAGGATACAGGCAAAGTAGACCCCTTCTTGTCACCTGGGATATGTAGGCAGCTTCTGACATGGCTCCCAATGATCTAATCCCCCAAGTGACTTGCTTTCATCAAAGAGAATGCAGCAAAAGTGATGGGATGCCAGTTCCACGGAAGATTGTGTCTTCTTCTTCCTGGCAGGTTCTCTCTGTTGTTGGTTTTCTCTCTTACCCCTTTGCTTGCTCATTCTCATGCTGTGAGAAGATTTGCAGAGAGCCCCAGGTAGGGAGGAACGGAGGGAGGCCTCTGGCCATCATCCCTGGAGGAACCGAGGCATCAGCCCACCAATCAGCAAGGTACTGAATCCCACCTATGTGAATGAGCTAGGAATTGGATCCTTCCCACTCAGGCCTTGGGCTAATGGTAGCCACATGAGAAAGCCAGAGCTAGAGGGTCCACTTAAGCTGTGCTTGCAGTCCTAACCTGTAGAAACTGCAAGATAATAAATGTTGTTGTTCTAAACTGCTAAGTTTGGAGGTAATTTGTTATGCAGGAATAGATTGCTAATATAAGTGACTTCTTGCCCTTGCATGAGATACTAGCTGGGCGGAAAGATAAGAGGTGGGAGAGAGACTGTGCCTTAGCATGCGTGATGAGAACCTTCCTGTGCGCAGAGCTATGCTGGTTCTGCACAAGGTCACTTCAAAAGTCTCTCTTTCCATTTTTTTAATTGTTCATTTTGTACTTACAGTATCATCTTTAAATGAGAGTGTTTATCAAATAGTGTATTGGTTATTCTCAGAAGTCCTCTTCTTGCACTCTAAGAATAGCTGTATGAAAAAGGAAATGCTAATGGAGTAAACAAAAATCCCATCTGCTAGTTTGTAATGTACCTGCACACTTTGGCATCTAAGGATCACAAGTCTTACACATTGACACCTCTTTGAAGCTAATACCTAGAGGTAGATAAGAGCTGAAAAAATTCTCAGGTCTAACGTAACACTTACATGTAAAGTAAATGACCAAAAGGAACATTTCAAAATCATATGGTTGTAAATGCTGCTGTGTATTATTTAGGTAGATTTTTATTTTTATTTTTTTTCTTTTGAAACAGATCAAAGGAAATATTTTTAATGTCCATTTTGTCAACATATCTGGAGACAACCTATTAATCCAGGTCAGTAATAGAATTCTATCATAAAAGACAAATAGATTATAGGGTGTTTTTTTTTTCTTTTTCCATGACTACACGACTTTTGTGGATTAAAATCAGGATGATTTAAATATTAATAGATTAATTTATGTGGAGGAAAAGTTACAAATCATTCACTTAAAAATTGGCTTAGTGCCCACATTCTGGAGGCACACCAGGGAAAGTCGTAGCTGCACAGCTAATGTCTACACACACTGAATTTCTGAACATAATTTATGTAGATGAAGTGTGCAGAATGTTTTTATTTGTTCTACATCTCAGTGTCTCACCTCTGCATGAACTTCCCAAACCCAGATCTACTCCAAATACTCTTACTCCCCTTCTCCACACTTCCCTCCAACGTGTTTGCTTTGGCAACTTTCATGTTCTTACAAACAATTCTCCCAACGAAATCAATCACTCTTGCACCCAAAGAGAAATACTGTGCACTCAGTGCGATGACAAAATGAAACATGTTTGAGGCAAACCATGTGTTCCCGCATGTCCGGAATTATGCTATTTGCTCAAGGAACATGTTCCTAATGTGTTTGGCTTCTGTTACCCCTTGTGATTGCAACTTTCATTGTCTTTCGGAATTTATGATTTCAGAAGCAACTGCTTGGACTCATTTAATGGGACGCTTTTGGAATGTGAAGGCAAGGGGAATTCACTGGGCGACGTCATTCTGTTCTCCTTTCTAGGCAAGTTTGGCCCATAGAAGGGCATCTGGTGTTTGAGGAATTCTGGGGGATTGATCCTCTTTTCCATTTGGAACCCTGGAAATGTGGCTTATCTAAATAACAGGGATCTGTCATGATCTGAAAGTTCTTCAGTTCATCAATCACATTATCTGGGAAAAAATACTTTCTGGTGGTAAAGTGAGAAATGTCATTTTAATAAAGAATTTTTCCACGGCACTTTCCTTGGAGGTACCCAGGGTACTTGACTAGCTTTGCTCCTTAACGTGACAGCATGTTTATTTAGAAGGGGAGCACCAGTATTACGAGTTTCATTTCATAGATTTGAGACCCATGAGCTAATCAAGACCTTGGCCCTGTTCTTTTTTTCTCTGATTGATGGATATCCAACCCTTACTCCAAGGACTGATATAGGAAGAGGTCATTCCCAGACCCACTGGGCATTTTAACTGGGTTTCTGCACTCTCCTCCCTTGGAGCTCTTCAGGAAGCCTTGGGTTCATTTCCTGCTCCATTCCACCTACCTACTGGGGGCCTTGGGAAACTCAGTTCCTTGTAAGCCTAATTCTTTTTTCTGTATTTCATCAGTCTTAAATTTTCTAGAATGACAAATGGAGTAAGTAAAATTTCCCACCAGTCTGGTGTTTAATACATTAAAAAAAATTAAAGCTATCAATCATCATTGCAGCAAACAGAATGACGCAGGCTCAGGGAAGGTGCACAACAGTGATGGAAAATACCTTAGTTTTAAAATGGGGAGGAGACAAGATTTAGTATGTTATAAAGACTGGAATATAGTTGTTTTTTTTTAACCCAGTAAGCAAATGTTCAATACTCCCAAATTTTAGGCTCTTTTTGATTTCAGGGGAGTTGACATAAAATATTACATTATCATCCTCTACAAAGCACTGTGTGCTTAAGAAGGGGCTTATGTCACAGTACACTGGTGAGAAGCTCAGGCTCAGGGGGCCAATGGCTTGAGACCCAGGTCTGCCACTTTCTAACCTGGTGAATAAGCTACCAACCTCTCTGAGACTTAGTCTTCTCATTTGTAAAAGGGCATTCATAACATCTACCTCATAGATTTATTGTGCATGTTGTATGACATGATGCATGACAAGCCCTGGTACAAGAGACGGGCCAAATCAAGGGTACCTGCTGTCATCATCATCTCACTACTGTTATTGCTATGATTTTCCAGTTAGGCACACATAGTATAACTAATCCAAAACAAAAAAAAAAAACCCCAAAAAACAAAAAAACCCACCCCGAAAAACAAACTAATCCAAAGTAGCTTATGCTAGGAAATAAGGATGGCAGAAGTAAGTGCTGTATGAATTTTAATAGACGAATGACGGGTTTTAAAGAAGGGAAACAGAAAACTTCAAGAGGGAGGTGGGTACTTTGTAGGGTCTCGGTCTATGCCTTGAAAGGAGGGTGGCATTTGCCACACAGTGTCCCAGCCCACTGGTTCTCTAGCTGCATGGCACTAACACGGTAGGGCCTCCATGTTGGGTATGAAATGTTTGTGTCCCCTCAAGTTCATATGTCAAAGCTCTAACCCCTAATGGGATTTAGAGGTGGGGCCTTTGGGAGATAATTGGGTTTAGAAGAGGTCTTGAGGAGCACCCCTCCTTTTCTCCCTGTGGTGGGTTAGTTTCCTTGTAAGAAGAAGAAGAGACTAGAACTCACTGTCCATGTCCATGTGAAGACACAGAGAAGTCTGTAAGCTGGTAAGGGGGCTCTCACCAGGAAATGAATCTGCTGGCACCTTGATCTTGAACTTGCCAGCCTCTAGAACAGTGAGAAGTAAGTGTCTGTGGTTTAAGCCACTTAGTCTAGCATCTGACCATGACACTCTCACATGGAGTGAAAGGGGGGCATCAGAAGCCTCAGCTTGGGCATAGGAACAAACCACCTCCAGAAAGGCACTCTTCTTGGTTTACTGGATGTCCTGGCACTGAGCTGATGATGTCTTTTTCCTGGCTGGCAGGAGCAAGGTGTCATCTTTTTTGCCTGGGGTCATTGAATAAAAGAAATTTGAGTTGGAAATATTGAAACTCATTCTCCGATTCTGAAGAATTTAAGTTCCTCAGCTATGATTTTTTTTTTCTTGACTCTCTGAAACCTACTTTCCTTAGTTCCTTCATCTCTGCCAACCACTTTCAAAATAATATAGAATGCAGGCAATTTTTATTAGTGCTGTTTTCTGTTTAAAATTCAGGGTCATAGATTTCTTTGATCAAAAGAAGCCACAAGTTCTTTTCACACTTCTTCGGAGACACAGATAATTTAACTTTGATTTGGGGAGTATTTGGCCCAACTTAATGACAGGTGGCAACTGTCATTAAGTCATTAAGATCAGGACTCTTAATGACCAGTGTAAACCAAGCAAGTGAAATACAGGAGAGAAGGGAGACTGTTGTAACTCTCCACATCAATTCAGTTATGGCTCCCCAAACTGGGAAAAAGCTCTGAGAGTATAAAGAGAGAAGTAGGTTGATGGCTCCTAACAGTTTATTTTGCTTTCACTATCCTAGTATTCTCTTTGCTTTTGAAAACTACCTGACTGCATTGTCAAATGATGCTTAGCTTAGGATTTCTAGAACCTTAAGGATATTTTTCTTCTGTATATACATTCCAACCATGCCGATGTCATCTTGCACTTGGGAAGTCTTCTTTTTCATGGTGGGCAAATTTGCTTTCTGCTTCTCTGATACAACTTCATGTAAATCTGCTCATTTACACTTTCTACAGGCACTTCTTGGGGGTGATACCCTACAGACCATCCCCCACCTCGTTGTGGGGGTGGCAGAGGTGCTGAAGAGTCTTTCCTAGGAAGCACTCTCAAATGGATTTTTTTTTTTAAATTATTTATTTATTTATTTATTTGAGAGAGAGAGCAAGAGAGGGAACACAAGCAGGGGGAGTGGGAGAGGGAGAAGCAGGCTTTCCAGCAGAGCAGGAAGCCTGATGTGGGGGTCCATCCCAGCATCCTGGGATCATGAATTGAGCCCAGGGCAGACGCTTAACGACTGAGCCACCCAGGTGCCCCTCGATTGGATTGCTAAATTGTCCAGGTTAACCATTAGGAGTTTGTGCCAGAGAGCCCATCTTATTAACTACTTAAGTTCAATTTCTTAATTACTGCTATGAATTAGGATATTTCAATCCAGTTCTCAGTCAACAGCATTTTAAAGATTACAGTCCGGTACTTTTGCAGGTATCTTTACAGTCTGAGGTTGTTTATTATGAACTCTCATTTGTCCATTTTCAAACTTGACTTCACGTAACCTTTCATGACTTTTCCTAGATAGTAGATAGTAGTTCTGCAATGACTTGAATAAAGTAGATGGTTTAATCAATATTGAGTAGACTCAACGACTTTATTTCAGTAAAGTTAAAAGTGAGCTTGCTCAAGTATTGGAAGGAAGAAAAAAGAGGTAGCAGATTAGACTGTTAGCAGATTAGAGGGTCGTATTGAGGTAGATCTTGTGTTAATCCGGTTTTGTGTTTACCCTGGAACCTCTGAACGTTGGCCCTCCTTTAAGATTGGGACATTTCCCTCTACTTCCCCTTTTGTTGCTTCACTAGGAGGGGCGTGTGTTCCTCTTCTCATTCAGCTCAAACATAAGATATGAAGCCTCCTGTCCTTTGGTGGTGGTGGTGGGGGGGTGGTGGTGTGTGTGTGTACATGTGGTTGTGTTCTAAACACCATCTGCGGAAAGATGGTCTTGGGAAAGCTTCTTCCCCAGAACAGAGAAACATTTCTGGAGCGAGTGATCTCTGGCGCGCAGATTCAATAAGCCCAACCGCACTTGGCTGCGTCACAAACCTAATACGGCAGCCCATATTGTTGCTCGGGAAGTCTCCAGCCAAACCGAGTTCTTGTAAAAATAAATACTCATCAGCAAATATTTTGATTAGTTAAAAATGTTCTAAATGGCTAACCCCTCGATCCCCTGCTCCCCACCGGCGCGAGGGCGGAGAAGAGTGTCCCCCACCCCACCAGCCCCCCCATCCCCTCGCTCCGGGGACTGGGGGCTGGAGAGACTCTCCCTCGGGGCCCCGCGGGGGTCGGGTCACTGCGCCCTGCCGCACCTCTGCGTGCCCAGCCTAGGCGGGGCTAGGGGCTCGTTCAGCCTCTGGGGCGCGCGGAGCCGGGGGCCTGCGCGCCGCGAGCGGCTGGCAGCAGGCGGCCTCGCCCTCCCCGGGGCCCGCGGGCGCGGCTGGCTCTGAGCCGCCACAACCTCGCTACCCTTCCTTGCCTTCAGCTCTTTATTAACTCCTCGGAGCAGCGCGGCTGTGGCCGCGCCTCCTGCGCCCCGGTGGTCTGGCTCCTCCGCGCGGCGCACATGCTAAACAGATTAACATGCCTTGGCTGACCCACGCTTCGCAACCCTCGGATAGGGTTTCTGCAGCTCCATGTGGAAATTAACCTAGCTGTACCCGTGGTCAGCTGCGCCCGGCCGCTCCTGCGCCGGCCGGGCAGTCCAAACAAACCCAGGCCGCTGGCTCCCTTTGTTACTCTTGGCCCCCCTCCCCCACTCCGGGCCAAATATTTATTGGAAAAGAGGTTCTCCCCTTTGGCCGAAGGTAGGGCACATTTCTGATGGCTCTTTATTTGCAAATGATTTTTGGCAGAAGCAGGCACCCTTCGGAGGGGGTGGCAGGGCACCCACACTCCACGACTGGAGGTTTTCTAGGCCTCCGCAGGCAGGAGCTGTTTATGTTTGCACGGGACACACTAGTCCTGGTCATTAAAAAGACACGCACAGTCTCTGTTTTGCTTTTATTAACAGAGTCTCTGTTTAATACGGTTGTTGGTTGTTTGCTTTGTTCTGGGGCACGTTTAGGCCCTCACCTCCCATCCTCCCCTTCGGTTCTCATCCAGTGAGCAAAGTGCGGTGAAAAAAGTAGGGTTTCTTTCCTACTTAGAGCTGCTGAAAAGGCCAGCACGGAGGCTGGGGGGGGGGGGGTGGGTGTACCAGCCTGACGTTAAAACCAAATCACAGCGCATCTGCCCCTCAGTTGCTACCTCTCCCCTGAACCGTGGGGCTCTAAGGATTGCTCATTGAACTTTGGTTCACTTGTTAAGGATCTCTTTCTCTTTATCCTATATTCATATTATGATTAATATAACCACAGTTGGGCTTTTACTAGGTATAGATTGGAGGTGTGGGTGTCCGTTGGTTGGGGCCGCTGTAGTGAATACTGCTGCCAGGGAGACAGAGCATGCTTTTTTTTTTTTTTTTTTAAAGATTTTATTTTTTTATTTGACAGAGATCACAAGTAGGCAGAGAGGCAGGCAGAGAGAGAGGGAGAAGCAGGCTCCCCACTGAGCAGAGAGCACGATGCGGGGCTCGATCCCAGGACCCTGGGATCCCACTGAGCCACCCAGGTGCACCCAGAGCCCACTTTTTACATTCCTTTCCATCTTGTACCTCCTGAAATGTCTCCATTGTTTGGGAACCACAGATGGCTATTTTTGGGAACAACTGCTATCTGTGATCTGTTACCAGGGTTGCCTCACTCAGTTCCCAAAATGGGCTCAGGCCACTGGAGGGTCCCCTCTGGGCCATCATGCCACACTAGCATCTGACAGTGTTGCTTCCCTTTGCTGAGGTGGTTTGAGCATGTCCCTCAGTGTCGTTTGTCAAGACCTGTGGCCACCACCCATCCCATTTTCCAGTCAGCCCTCACTGCAGTCCTTTGCCATCCTGGCATCAAAGAATTATGTGAAACTCTCAGGGGGTCCTGATCAAATTGTGATAGTAGCATCTATGTGGCAGGGCCAGAGTGGGACCACAGACATTGAGAAGGTTGGGCACAGCTGTCCCTCAGAAGATCACCACTTGCCAGCCCACTGAGTGACACACTGACTCTGTTGATTCATTTTGTGTTTTCTTTCAAGTAGTGTGTTTCTTGGATGCAGGGGCACGTTCCTGAGGCAAAAAGCTTTTGAAGCTGCAGAGCTTCCAGAAAAATAATCAGGAACCAACTGGCGGCATATTTTAGGGTTTTTAGTCTGACACAGAGGAGATGAACTAGAATTGGCACTGATAATATGCCCACAGCTAAGAGCTGCATTGAAACTAAGCTATAAATAAATGTGCTGAGGAACAGGGATATCATGGTACCCCTACTCCCACCCCCAAACAGGCATCGCCATGGGAAACCTGCTAAGGGAAGAGGAACTGCTGAGTTTGAAAAGAAAAGGAAAAAAAAAACCCCACAAAAAACAAAAACAGAAAAATAAGCTGGAGCTCCAAGACAACACAAGGCCTAAGTCAGTCAAGAGCAAGTGGTTCCTTTTTCCTCTGGTGATGGATAACATCTCAGAATTCCTTCCAGCTCTGGAACTGTGGTGTTTAACCAGAGGCTCACTGTGAACCTCAGCATTTCTCTCAAGGCAGCCGGCATCTTGATTTCTGGTAATCCTTTTTTTTTTTTTCTTCATCAACCCCTATACTCGATATTGTCCATATGGATCATGCGTGTGGGAACACACAAATTACAGCAACTTTTGTCTTTTGTCGTGAAGGGGCTGACAGGGCTGTAAACACAGGCAGCCTCCCTCCTCCAGGAATTTCTCCTCCGCCCTGTGTGGCTCTAGCCCTGTGGATAATATCATTACAGGACTAAACAAATAAACAGTCGATCTGAATCAACCAGGAGGCTTGGGGGACTGCACAGTTCCTCTCTGCAAGGATGATACAAGTAAATTTACACTCATAGCTTGGAAGTGCTCCAGGCACTATGAATAGCCGTTCAGTCTGTCAGGCCGGGGAGGAGCTGGGGCCCTGGGCTGACCCCCCAGCTCCGTCTTTGCTTCACTCAATGTGAGCTTTCAGGGTTCTGTTTTCCTTACTATCCTTGACTGGGAACATCAAGGACCAGTAACCCTTTTTATGAACCCTGAGCTCAAAGAAGCATCTTTCACTACAAAGTTAACATATGAAACCCAATGACGTGGATGAAAGGTTAACACGCCTCTGCCAGCCCGGAGCTTCCCCTTCAAACCTGATTTCCTGCATTCAGGCGGCCACGACTAACTAACTGACCGTCCATCTCCTCTGCCACAGCCCCAGCCGAGAAGCCCGACGACTCACACGACAGGTATATTTTCCTTCAAGCAGAGGCACAGAAGCTGACTGTAGTCAGAGCCACAGCAACACTTACTTCTCGTCCTGACCAATGAATTAATTAATATCATTTCTTCCACTGAAAGGAGTCCGTTACGATGATCACATGAATCCTACATGCCATCTCCTTTGCCAGGCTTAAAAACGAAGTGTTCCCATTGCCTGTCTTTACACCTGTGCCAACAGTCTCTGGGATGTGCAGGCCTCTTTTTTTGCTCGTTCTTGTGCCACGAGACTTCAATTCTTTTTTAACCAATGTGTTCCGTGTGTGTGCATGCATATGTGTGTTTGGATTTAAAATGATGAAAGAGGGCGCCTGGTGGCTCAGTTGGCTAAGCGACTGCCTTCGGCTCAGGTCAATGGTCCCAGAGTCCCAGGATCAAGTCCCGCATCGGGCTCCCAACTCCATGGGGAGTCTGCTTCTCCTTCTAACCTTCTCCCTTCTCGTGCTCTCTCTCTCTCTCAAATAAATAAATAAAATCTTTTAAAAAATAAAAAAAAATAAAACAATGGAAGAGAAATACCCTAAAACATTAACAGTGGTGGTGGGATTCTATTTTTTTTTAAAGATTTTATTTATTTATTTGACAGACAGAGATCACAAGTAGGCAGAGAGGCAGGCAGAGAAAGAGAGGAGGAAGCAGGCTTCTTGCTGAGCAGAGAGCCTGATGCGGGGCTCCATCCCAGGACCCTGGGACCATGACCTGAGCCGAAGGCAGAGGCTTTAACCCATTGATCAACACAGATGCCCCTGGGATTCTATTTTAAAGACTTCTTTACATTTATCTGCTTTTTTCATATACCCTTCTCTCCTAATTTTGGTCCAGAAGCATATGTTATTTTTAGAGTTGGATGAATTAAGTATCGAAAGGTTTTTCAGAAACAACTTTGGTCCTCTGGAGTTAAGCACTAATTTAAATTTAGCACAGTAAAGGTAACCCCAAGGCATAGTGTTACTGGCTTTTCTGGGTTATGTGTTGGAAACCTAGGGATTAGCATGCAGAGGTCCTGCCTATATTTATTCAGGAAGGTGGAAATGGGCCAATGGGGGGAAAACAGAAGACAGAAAAATGGTAAAATACAGACATACACGTACAAAGAAGGCAGCATTATTTTCAACAGATGCTTTCTGGTATTTACGATGCTCTCTGGGACCCAACAGAAAACAACTCTATCTTCTGTCAGTGTCCAGAGGCCTCCACAGGTGAGCCCAGGCCTGGACAGTATCTGTTTTTTTTATTTTATTTTATGTATTTTTTATAAACATATATTTTTATCCCCAGGGGTACAGGTTGTGAATCGCCAGGTTTACACACTTCACAGCACTCACCAAAGCACATACCCTCCCCAATGTCCATAACCCCACCCCCCGGGCAGTATCTGTTTTGCATCTTAAGCTGCAAGGGTTCTGGGTGACCACAAAGGTTCTGGGTGCTATAGCATCTGGGAACTAACAAGAGGCCCATCAGACTCCGAGGGCAGGCGAGGGAGAGTGGGGACTACTTATGGGCCCCACGTGAAAGCAGACTCCTACAGCTTCTCTGAGGTCGCAGTTCTGGTAAAAACAAGTGGAGAAGCAAAGCAATGAGAAATGGTGTGGTGAAACCAATATAGACCTGGGTATTCCCTAGGGGCATCTCTGTCACAGACTGGCCATGGATCCCAGGAAAGTTACCTATCATTCTCTGGGCCTTGGCTTCATTCTTTCAAATGAGTTGGTTGGTCTGCTGATCTCAGGTCAAGTCTGAGTCAGCCCCCATTTCAGAGTGCGTGAGGACTCCTGCTTTGTAGAGCTCTGAGAAGCAGAGTTGTCCAGGTTATGAAGAAGGAACTTTTCCTGAGGGAAAGGCCTGAAAGTGCTTCACAAGTGGGTGAGGCAGCTAACTGAAGTCATGAAGCCTGTCACAATCCCAACAATTTGAGGAAAGGATCCCCCTCAGATCTGAAGCTGAAATTAAGTGGGAAGACTGAGTTCCTCTGATCTTTTGTTTGTAGAAAAGTTTGGAATGTTCTCCCAGGAGATATTACATCGAACCCCAGTATGTGCTAGGTATTATGTTGGGCAAGGGGGCAACAAGGAAGAATAGATCCTATGCTCTGCTAACTATTAGTGTCCATGGAAGCCCCCAGAGCCTGACTTAGGAGACCAGTGTCTTTTGGTTAGTCTTTAGAAGCTCCACCTTGGTAAGAGAGGGCCGGTCTCCTGCAGGTTAGGAAACAAGCTATGCCCTGAGCTATGAGCAGGAGGGCGTTTTTGATGTAGCCCAAACAGGGTTTCTTTGTGCCCAGGCTGAATTTCCAAGAAGAAACAGGTTACTCCAGGGATCAAGTGTGATACTTCCAGGAGAAGATGCAACTCCGGAAATGTCTCAGGTTTGGAGACACAGATGGAAATGAAGATTCACTTAGGCAGTCATTTCTAGGAGAAACCTCCTTCCAGAAAAGTCTCTCAGTTCACACTAGTTTAATAAGATACACGATACTCTACTGAGGTACCTTTCAGTTCTAAGATTCACACCAGCCTATCCATACAACAGCTCTTCCCTGCCTTCTTGACTCATTGGCTGGTCCCAGATCCCTGGGACTGAGCATAGTTTGGGGAAAAGGGAATGATATTTTCTTCATTCTGTTTCCTTTGTAGATACCTGGCAGTTCTAGGAAACTTGATCTTAGAAAATCTGGATTTCCCCTTAACTATTATTTTCAAAACAGCTCTTCAATTTGCAGAGGACTTCCCCACTAGGCTGCACCTATGGCAGAGACCATTAATTGTCTCAGGATACCTGCTGCCTCTGAGATTTGACTCTTCCTTTCCATATCTGCAGCGAGTCCAGGTTCCAGCCATCTTGTGCCCAGGCTTCTAGAGCAGATCCTAATTGTCTTCCAGTCCCCAATTCCGCCAAGTGCCCACCTGTCCACCACCAGAAAGATCTTCCCAAAACATCAGTTTCTTTGCTGTGTCATTTCAAAAACTCCATTGTTTCAGTGAACCATATGAAATTCCAAACAATGGACTGTATAGACTTACAAAGAAGTGGAAGGTTCATATGGTCAACCTAATATTTAGGCCGGTCTTCAAAGAACTTCACTCCTTGTGTTCCCTTTTTTATTTGAAGCTCCAGTTCTACTCAGTGATATCTTGATGCAGTCTGTTCAGGTCTCTTAGACTCTTCTTCATACATCATCCTTCCTGCAGCACATGGCTTGGGTAGTTCACCCTGCCTACTAAGTTTTTCCTGTTCTTGTCAATATCATCCTCCATTTCTTTCAAGACTCGGTTCTAGACTCTCTTCCTTGTTGTGGTTCTCATGAACAATCATGTTTTATGTTCAAGGATAACTTCATTGACATGAAGATGAAATGCTCAAAATTGATGCTTATTATACTAGAATCATGTTATTTTTTCTGGATAACATTTAAGATATTTACCTTTAATTGTGTTTTGTTGATATGAGAAGTTAACCTATTTCCTTGCAAGATAATAGAGCAAATTTTATGTCAAGTTAACAAATACCACTTATATGGCATCTTTCATTTATGATAACTTGGGTTTCTGTAGCATTCTCTAACAATACAGGTATCTTCTTTCCTAAATAAACTGCAAAATCTTCAAGAGCTGATTGCGTCCTCTAATTTTTAAAGCAATTCTTAATTTAAAAAATGTTTTGCTTATGATGGGTGCTTGATAAATGCTTTCTGGCTTGAATAAGCCATTAAGACCATTAACTTTTCTAGTTAGACTAAGAAAGACCCTCTCAGTGAAATGTCACAGTTGTCCATAGAATGGGAAATGTATGAATGGCGCTGGCTAAGGTGATGTGACTCCTCCTGCCCCCCGGACACACAGAGGGACTCACTTGAATCATTTCTTCTCACTGGTGAATGTGGTTTTAGATCTGAAAAACACTTCCTCTTTTCTTTCTCCCCTCTAACTCATTGAATTTCTTTCTTATTTGGAAGCTCCCTTATTCATAGTATATGTTATAACTTAGGTTTTCCATGTCTAGACTGTGAGTACTCAGGAGATGTTGATGGATGGTTCATGAACGTGTATGTGAACGGTCAGCATGGAGTTCTAGTTTAAGTGAGAGCAAAATTCAAGGCTGATAAGTAGTAAGTATCACCACTACTAGTTTGCAGACCTTCTGGCTCAGCAGAATCACAGTGCTGTGCATGGCCCTCACCAAGTGTTTTTCTGTGCCGCTCAAAAAGAAATGACTAGTTTTGTTTTTTCTTTTTAAGATTTTATTTTTTTATTTGACACACAGAGATCACAAGTAGGCAGAGAGGGAGGGGAAAGCAGGCTCCCTGCTGAGCAGAAAGCCCAGTGCAGGGCTTGATCCCAGGACCCTGAGATCATGACCTGAGCTGAAAGCAGAGGCTTAACCCACTCAGCCACCCAGGCGCCCCAAGAAATGAGTGGTTCTTAAGACTTGCAGAAGCTCCAGTTCAGATGCCAAGTTGCCTTTGTCTCCTCTCTTGACCCACTTTCTAGGTCTCATCACCTACTTCTCCTGATGCCCCACCACAGGGCTCAGAATACACAGGGCATGGACGCTGGCAGGTTTGTTTCCTCGCTCATAAAATTTGACACAAAGGACTGACAGGAAGGAAGGAGGAATCGAGGCAGTATCTACCTCGTGTGCTATGAATACTTAAGTATGTACCTGTTTCCCTGGCTAGAAATAACTTCAGTTAGGATGGCTTCAGTGCAACTTCTTTGGCTTTCAGATCTTTCTAATCTGGAATAAGAAACAGTGTACCTCTTCCCATGACCCAAGGCATTGTCTGCGATTCTGAGGATGACAAGAATTTGACCAGAGTTTGTAAATTATTTCATGATTAGGAAACACATCCTAAGGAATATTATTTGAGTTTCTACTATTTGGTTTCATGTAGGGGAGAAAGGAATGAGGAATACCTTTAGAATGGTGTTCAAATATATATAAAAAAAATTGTTGACCAGCTGTTCTCAATTTCACCTGAGAAGAATTAAAAAAAAAATGAATTTAAGAAGCACCGTTGGGGGGGGGGCACCTGGGTGGCTCAGTGGGTTAAAGCCTCTGCCTTCAGCTCAGGGCATGATCCCAGGGTCCTGGGATTGAGCCCCACATCGGGCTCTCTGCTAGGCGGGGAGCCTGCTTCCCTTCCTCTCTCTCTGCCTCTCTCTCTGCCTCCTTGTGATATCTCTCTCTCTCTCTCTCTGTTAAATAAATAAATAAAATCTTTAAAAAAAAAAAAAGAAGCACCGTGGGGAATGTAAAGCAGACTTTTCTGACACTATAGATCAGTGGGTCTTAAACTGTAGTGTGCACAAAACCCCCCACGGGAGGGGTGGTGCTAGTTTAAAATGTAAGTTCCTGGCCTCTACACTTAGCAGTTCTGACTTGGTAGGTCTGGAGGGAGCCTAAGAATCTGCATTTGTAATCAGCCCCTCCCAATGTGGAATTGGAGCAAGCAGTCCTGAGATCAGGCTTTAAGAACTGATGGGTTGGATGACTGCACAGAATGGATTTTGTAGGGGACTCACCAAGCTTTTCTTTTCTGGAACATCTCATAAAGACATTTTGGTTCATTTTATTTCATTTAAACAGAGATGAGATTATCATTTGTTTTAGAGAGATATACGAGGTTGAAAGTCTCCCTCCAAATTCATGTCCATCCAAATAGGCCAGATACCTTGATCTCAGACTCGGAGCCTCCAGAGCCAGAACTGTGGGACAGAACGTCTGTTGTGTAAGCCCCCCAGTTTATTGTATATTGTTGGAGCAGCCTGGGTAGACTGATACACCTCGTCCCTGTAAAAAGAGGAGAAAGGGGGGGCCTGGGTGGCTCAGTGAGTTAAGCCTCTGCCTTCTGCTCAGGTCATGATCTCAGGGTTCTGGGATCAAGTCCCACATCGAGCTCTCTGCTCAGCGGGGAGCCTGCTTCCTCCTCTCTCTCTGCCTGTCTCTCTGCCTACTTGTGATTTCTTTCTCTCTCTGTGTGTCAAATAAATAGATAAATAAAAATTTAAAAAAAAGAGAAGGTCCTATGACAATGGAGGCACCGACTGGGGTGCTGTGGCACCCCAGTGATAACCACAGCTGGAGGAGGCAAGCGAGAATGTAGCCTTTAGAGAGCAGGGCCCACCAATACCTTGGTTTTGGACTTCTAGCCTCTGGAACAGCGCGAAAATCAATTTCTATTGTTTGAAGCCATGCAATTTTGGAACTTTGTGATTGCAGTCCTAGGCAATTAATGCAAGGGTTTAGACATAATCCTGCCATTAGTCAGAGAAGTAGGTGAGCTCTCAATGCAGGCATTTATTGTTCTGCCGACTTATTTGCTCCTATGCTGAAGGGGATGGGTATTCAAGTGTCTGGGGCTGTCGTAAACCATACAGTGGTTTATTGGTGTTGATAGCATCCTTGCCCTAAACTGTCCCTTAAAACAGAACATACTTGATCCTTGAATATTTGGGACAAAGGGGCTTTTGATTTTTTATATGATTAAGGAAAAAGAGTAAATATACTGGTTTTTGATAATAAATAGAATATCCCAAACTTTCTAGA
Source organism: Neogale vison (assembly GCF_020171115.1). Classification (NCBI taxonomy): domain Eukaryota; kingdom Metazoa; phylum Chordata; class Mammalia; order Carnivora; family Mustelidae; genus Neogale; species Neogale vison. The sequence goes on from NC_058091.1 coordinate 217,172,279, forward strand.
TAGAAAATAAATCCATTTGGAGGTTGTGTTGTCAGTCGGAATAGATTGGAAGTCACGTTCTCCTCTTAAAATTCTCCAAGGTAACTTGGAGAATAAATCTCATTTACCATTGATTTGAAGTGATGGTGACATTTTGTATAGGGAGTTTATCCACTTGGATGTGACTTCAGTAATTTGAATCTAGCAGAAAAACTCACGCAAGAAAAACAGACTTATTTCCTTGTGAGGTATTGAGAGAACCCCCTCATTTTGGGTAGCTACTTTTTAATTGTTAAATTATTTGAATAGATTTCACTTCTCAATGCTGAAGTTTCTTTATGTTTTATGGTTGGCACTTTGATGAACCTAATATCTGAAAAGCCATTGATTTGCTGGCATTTAATTTGCAATCTACTTCCCAGATAGGTGCTATATTATGGTGTAACATGATAGAGAAGGGGCAAAGAACTTGGATTGTTGCTGGAATATCAGTTCTTTCCATTAATAAAACACTCAACTGAGTCATTTTCTCTGGCCACTTTTCCATTGTAAAAAACTTAAATCAAAGAACATGACTGCTTTTATTGGCAAAACAGTAGATAATTCAGGGATATAAAAATGCAAGAAGGATTCTGTATAAGCACTGTGCAGTCAACTTGCTGGGTGAAAGGTTTATTCTGTCAGTTTTCCTCTTGAGACACTTAGGTTTAAGGAAATGTTTGCACTGCTCTAGAGAAAAAGTTGGCTGTGTGTTTTTCTTTTGTGCTTAGGCCACTCTGGAAGTAATTCCTTTGGGCACAATTATCTAACATATGGTGATTTAGAAAAAACCCAAAGCAAAGGTCATTTGGATGTTTTAGACAGGAAAGAAGAAAATCCATCTTGGAGAATAAAACGAAGTCAGGAAGGGCTGAGGTACAACTTATGGTCGAAGGAACATGAAAAGTAAAAGTGAGATAGATTCCTAGCAAAAAATGCAACTCAAGGTTTTGGTTTTTTCTCTTTCTTTTCTTTTCTTTTTTAAATTAAAAAAAATTTAAAAAAAAATTTTCATGAGGGTTGTGCAAATGGAGATTTAAAAAAATATCTTGGTATCAGAAATGTTTGGTGCTGGACAAGGCATAGGAAAGATCAAGGCCAGCTTTGACCTGTGTTTGTGACCTGCTTTGTCACCCAGGCCTGGTGCATAGAAGGGCCCCACAGTTGGTTTAATACTCTGTTGTTGTTCTCCTGAAAATCTTAATCGTTTCTGATCTTTAGGCCCTCTATTTTTATTTTACACTAGGACCTGCAAATTAGGTAGCCAGTGCTGCAAACCATGGTCTATTCCAAACCCCTTGTGTTTTTTAAGATTACCAAATAAGGTCCAGAGAGGATCAGTGATTTGCTTGGTGGAGCCAGGAAGAGAACTAGTGACTTGGGGTCAAAAATACAAAATGAATTCACATCCAAGGTGTCCAAACACAGAGAAATGCTTTTCACTTTAATATTGAAAACAAACTTCTTCATGTATCATCAGTGAGCCAAACAAAACAAAACAAAAAAATAACATTTAAGGAATCCAAAAGGAAGAAAGTTCTGGGCATGCTTGGGACACAAGTAAGGAAGACCTCATATTGATTTGTTTTTTAAACTCAATTCTAATAAAACATTGGCTGCTATATTAATTTTCCTCACTTCAGCACCAGCCCTCAGATCTTCTGATGTCAGGGCATCCTGGCGTACATACTCAATGTTTTCTGACCCAAAGTGTCAGATTGTCAGTGTGTCGAAGCAGAGGGTCCTGCTAAATTACCACCTACATTGTGACAAACTGTTCTGGTCCCTGCACCTTTGCCGTTGGTGCTGTCCCAGTGAACATGATTAATTTTAACAACTACATTTTTCTTCTCGCATGGTCAGGAAGCTAATTAAGATCAGTCCAGCATCAGCCAAGCAGCAAACAATACTACACATCTGAACTGAGCCCATGCTGTAGCGGGCCATTTCTAGGGATTCTGGAAGGGTAAACAAGTCAGAGGAAAGCAGCTCAGGGAGGATTCTCACTAACCTGGAAAGCATCCTCTGTAATTGTGATGTTCTGTATCTTCAGACTGATGTGGACATCAGAATTCATACTTCTGGTGGGTTCTAGATGCAGAGAACTATCTTTTTTTTTTTTTTAAAGATTTTAAGAGAGAGAAAGAAAGAGAGCACAAGCCGGGGGAGGGACAGAGGGAGACAGAGAGAAGCAGGCTCCCTGCTGAGCAAGGAGCCCAATGTGGGGCTCGATCCCAGGACCCCAGGACCATGACCTCAGTTGGAGGCAGATGCTTAACCAGCTGAGCCACCCACGAGGAGAGCTATCTTAAAGACTTAGGTTTTTTTTTAGACTAGTTTTTAAGTTTCTTTTAAGATTGGAGCAAAAGAGGTGCTTTTAACCACCATCCCCCAACTAACTCCCCACAACTTTCTCATAATAAATAATATCTATGGAAATAAAAATGTAGTTTTGCTACTCTGCCCAAAAGTTGTCACCTGAAATTCTGTTGGGCCAGAATGGGCAAAGGAATTCTCAAAAGAGAGATTTTTTTTTCCCCATGAGAAACCTCCCTTCAAATTCCCTTGATGTAAATCGGAGGTAAATAGATAGGCTGGCATCCATCTTCTGATCCACAGAGAAAAAGATGTCCGAAGTAACTGAATCGGACACAACGTTGAAGGAACCTGATGAGAATCAGCTATGTTCTGGATGCAGGGTTTAGTCCCATGATTTGAAGAAGTGGCAAGGATTTTGTTGGCAAAGTGGAGCCAAATGTGTAGAAAATATGGCTCAAACTCTTTTATAGAAGAAACATTCCAGATTTTCTCAAGTGTCTGGTGAGGGTGAGGAAGGGTGAGGCATCAGATATTTTCCACGTGCAGAACAAACAGAGAAGAGGGAGGTGTGGACATACAAGAAAACAAACTTAAGAGATTTGTCTTGGCAAGATTTTTACATCATAACATCTCGGAGCTGAAAGACCTTCTAATCCTCCAGTCACAATTTATAGCAGAGGAAACTGAGGTCTGGGGAAATGACAGGTTACCTGAGGTCACTTGGCCATTTGGAAGCAGAAATGGGTCACTCACTCCAAGGGCAGGCTTCTTCCTCAGGGCGCACCCATGTGGGGAGGTTCTAGGAGAGGAAGTGGGTCTCTGCTGAACCTTGAGGCATCGTAGTGCTAACTCCTAGTGCCTTGGCGGCCCAACGCACTCATTTTGGGGCAGTGTTTCCCAGCCTGCTTGGGTTTTGACTGCTCAAGCAGCTGTGGAGAACTCGTTCAAATCACCTTTCTCGAATGCCCCACACCATGACCACCAGGGCAGACAGCATAGAGGGAAGGAGAGCTGATGGCCCTGAGGCACTTTGAGAGTCTGGGCCACTGTACCGCAGAAACAACAGCAGCAGCAGTGATGCTAATAGAGGTCCAGACCTGCTGTCCCTGAAGAGTTCTATTTCTGACAGCTGGAGTTCTTTTTTGACCTCTGAAACCTCAAGCCCCCTAATCTGACCATGTCTGGATGAACAGCTCAGAGGAAAAGGCTGAAGCAATGCAGTCAAGCGACGGTTACAATCGTGTAATGTGGAGTCAGCTTTTGCAAGGTAGCTAGCTGTCACAGAGCAGGTCACTGTGACATACGAGAATCGGGGAGGACAAATGAATCCCCTCCCACTAGTGGAATAGTGGTAGTGATTGCTCTTTTCCCAAGGGCTGTGCTTTTCGTTGGTTTAGAAGTGAAAGTAATGATGCAAGTCGTAAAAAAGTGCCACTGTGTCCAGACCTGGCAGGCTGAGAGGTACATCAACTTCTAAAGCAGTGCTGGAGTCACCTGGAGGAGCGAAATGGTGAGGGCGGTTTACCTTGTACTCATCATCATAGGATTTCCCGGCCTATAAAATTTGCTTTTGAAACTTTTCTTTACAACATGTAAAAGGTAGCTAAACCGCCCCAGACGGTTACCATTCGCATGTGTCTATGAGCAGCTGATGGCAATCATGCGCGTTCCCACTAGTACAGGTTACACTTGAAGCTGAATTCTCTCCCCCGTGAGAGCATGAAGCATCCAGGTCCATGCTTCTCAGTTTTCCGTTACTGTTATTTGGGTTCACATCTAAAAGTAAATCACCGGCACTTGGTTATGCTCAGGTCATGATCTCACCGTCAGGAGATTGAACCCTGTGCTCAGTGCTCAGTGCTCGGTGAGTGGGGTGGGGTTTGGTCCTGCTTGAGATTCTTTCTCCCTCTGCCCTTCCCCACCATTTGTGTGCACGTGTGCTCTCTCTCTCTCTCCCTTCTCTAAAACAAATTCTTAAAAAAAAAAAAAAAAGTAAAGCACCTTAAAAAAATAAGTAAACCACCTACATGCAAAGCAACACTTCAAACTCTGCTTTTCAGAAAGGAGGAAATTAGGCTAAGACAACATTTTTTTCTCTCTATTACACTGCCCGCTCCCTGCATGCTGGTCTCTCCTGTGCCTTTGATTTAGTAGTTCAGTGTGACACTTTCATTCTTTTCCAATTTTCTTCCTCAATTCTGACATTCTGTTTGGCTTCCAACCATCTTATTTATTGCTGATTTTTAGCCTGTTTTTCTCATTCAAGCCTAGTGTACTGATGCCCCAAATCCTTTCTAAATCCACAGCTATAAAAATGCCTCAGTTCTTCCTTCTCTGAATCCAAATGCTCACTAATTTCAGTGGATTTACGCCCAGGATAAGGTGAGCACAGCATTGTATCTTTAATTAGGCACTTTTCAAATCTCCTGTGGTATGTACAGTTTGGATTACTAAATTATGCCAAAAGCAGTTCATGTGAGGGGAGTGTGTGTGTGAAGATTAGTAAGTCGTGGTTTCTAAATCGCCTTAAAAGTCTAGAATGCAAGGTGTTTTGCAAATACATCGTAATGCTTCTATTAACAGACATTGCCTCAGTCCACAGAATAAATTCTATTTTGAGAAAATGTCTTGTGTGGCTAAGCCTGGATAGGATGAACAGGCCACAGTAACTCTATACATTGACAGCACAGGCTGCTGCAATCCATCCCTCCATCCGTCCACTCGTAAACACTCAGTAGATATTTGTCATGTCCAGGAGCTCTGCTAGGACCTACAGACTAAAAAAAAAAATCACCTTCAAGTTGCTCGCATATTAGTATGTGCGTGTGTGTGTGTAGGGGAGGGTTTAATAGTACACAAACAACTGTAACATATAGGATGCCGTTTAAGAAGGAAGCAAAGTGGGAGGAGGGTTTCGAAGAAGGAAAGGTCAGAGCTACATGAAGGATTCGATAAGGCATGGCAAGGGAGATGGCAGTTGGATGAAGCTTGACCAGGAAATATAGAATTCTGTTTAAAAAGCTTTCAAATTTTAGGGGCACCTGGGTGGCTCAGTGGATTAAGCCTCTGCCTTCGGCTCAGGTCATGGTCTCAGGGTCCTGGGATCAAGCCCCGCATCGGGCTCTCTGCTCAGTGGGGAGCCTGCTTCCCCCTCTCTCTGCCTCTCTGCCTACTTGTGATCTCTGTCTGTCAAATAAATAAATAAAATCTTTAAAAAAAGAAGAAAAGTTTTCAAATTTTAGACCAAGTTAAAATACGCAGAAAGTTACAAAAATAGCAGAAAGTGCTCTTGCATAGCTCTCCCTTGGTTTTGCCCATTCTCAACATCTTACATTTGCACAGTACAGTTGTAAAATCAAGAAACCAACATTGATACATTACTCTTACCTGCACTCCACGCTCTTAGGGATGTCCCCAATTTTTCCATTAATGTCCTCTTTCTGTCTTAGGGTCCATTTGGGGGAGCCACATTGCACTTACTTATCATGGCTCTTCAGTCTTCTCTGGTCTAAGACGGTTTTTCAGTCTTTGCCTGTTTCCAAGAACTTGAGGGCCTGGAGGCCTCATCTCCTCTCCCCCAGTCTGGATTTGACTGATGTTTTCCTCATGGTTGGAATAGAGTTCTGAGTTCTGGGGAAGAACATCACACTGGAGTTTCTTTCTTTCTTTCTTTTTTTTAAGATTTTATTTATTTGTTTGACAGAGAGAAAGAGATCACAAGTAGGCAGAGAGACAGATAGGGGTGGGGGAAGCAGGCTCCCCACTGAGCAGAGAGCCCGATGCGGGGCTTGATCCCAGGACCCTGAGACTATGACCTGAGCCGAAGGCAGAGGCTTAACCCACTGAGCCACCCAAGCGCCCCTGGAGTTTCTTTTTATCCTTCTATCTTGGGGGTACCTGATGTCTGCCAGATGTCGTGGGTTCTGTTAGCCAAGCAGGAGAGTTTTAATTACATTGGTGGAAGGGGCCTGAGTGGGCAAGGTGTGGGTGTCTACAGTGTGTTTGTAGACTAGTGAGAAGCCCAATGGCTGAGAGGTAGAATACTTGCAAGTGAGAGATAAGCCACACGGTGGTGAGGCACTTTTACATTTTATAAAAGATTTTGTGGAAACGAGCTTTTTCAAAGCTTAGCACCTCACGGTAAAGTGATAGAGTGGATAGTGCAGCTCCCATTAAAAGGTGAGAAAACTGAGGCCCGGGGAATTAAGAGGACAGCTCAAGGTTGTACAAACAGCGGCAGAGCCAGGACTCAGCTGCAGTTCTCCTGATTCCCATCCCAGGGTTCTCTGCTCTTCATCTTGGTCACTGTCTCTTGGAGAGGCCCACTGAACAGTTGTTGAGAGTGATGGAGGAGGAGTGCATATGAGTCTGATGAGTCTGCTGTGGCTGGACCTCCTGTGCTCTGTCCCAATTTTCCATCTAAACTCTGCGCTTCAAAAAAAAAAAAAAAAAAACAAAAACCAGGTAAAGCAAAGTCAACTTGCTTCTTTTGTTATTATTATTATTATTACTATTACTATTATTATTATTTTTGGGGTGTGTGTGTGTGTGTGTTTTAAGATTTTTATTTATTTTTTTGACAGAGAGAGATGCAGCAAGAGAGGGAACACAAGCAGGGGAAGTGGGAGAGGGAGAAGGAGGCTTCCTGCAGAGCAGAGAGCCTGATGCGGGCCTCGATCCCAGGACCCTGGGATCATGACCTGAGCCGAAGATAGATGCTTAATGACTGAGCCACCCAGGCGCCCCTCAACTCTTACTTCTGAAGAGATTAAAACTCTTCCAAGAAGGTCTGGGAAAGTTTTCTTCTGTGCTGCCCCTTCACCTAGTGTTTGTTCTGGGACATGTCCCTAAAGGGAATGTACCACCATGGTTCTAAGGGCTGAGGGTTAGTTGTCTAGTTCCTACTAGGAAATGTTTATGAATGCATTCCCTGGGTGATGAAGGAAATACAAGAGGAGCTAACCATTCGTCTTGACTGATCCAGGTACAGATGGAGGAGAGAACGTGAAAGATCAGAGCAAGTTCTCTTTCCTTCATCCTCAGTGAATGCTGGGACTGGCCCTTTCCTATGTCAGAGAGGGAGCTACAGTTGGCTAATCAGGAAGGTCCCGTATCCCACCTTTTTAGATTTAATGTTTTCTTGTTTAGGTCAAAAACACATATTTTGTGCCCATCATGAGTCTGGATCTGTTAGGCAACAAGAATATAAGAGAAACAATATCAATAACGTTTATTGCTTTTAAGAAGTTCTTTAGCAGGAAAGACAGTAAGAAAAAAAGTGAAGAGGAGAGAGTAATTAACTGCCTGGGCTTCGTAGATGAGGTGATCCCGGAGCTGAGTTGTGTAGGACAATGAGGAGTTGTCGTGGTGGAAAACAGCACACACAGCGTGGAAGAGAGAGGCCGCCCTGCACATCTAGGGATGTGCGAGTCATTTGGTCTTGCTGGAGCATAACAGAGTGTGTTGGGAACAGAGGATGTTGGGAACAGCAGGAGGTGGAACAGGAGAGCGAGATTCTCTCTCCTGTTCCAGGTCTCCAGCCAGAGCCCTCCTCGGGGGTGGGGGGCAGAGACCGCCAAGAAGGAGTCCTCTAGCCTTCTGCCTTCTATAATGCCATCCTTTAGGCAGGCAGGACCTCGGCTCTTAAAGGTTTTGCCTGACTTCCCATTCTTGCAACTTGATCTTGGAAGTGCATAGCCATAATGCCTAATCCCTTAAAATGTGTTGAAAGCATAACAGCATTTGGTCTGTGATCGGCACCAGATTCTCTTGAAACGGATTTTTATGCAGCTCAAGATTGAGTGGAAACATCCCACCGTACTTAGTGCAGCGTTCCTGTAAGACTGCAGTTTTTTGGGGAGAAAAGAAGATTATCTGTTGATCTTTGATACTCACTTGTTCACAGAGCTCTGTCAATATACTATGTCACATGGCTCCCTTATAGTTTCCAAAGCCATTAAATACTAAAGAAAACAGGATTTTTCCAGCTCTGATCTCATTATGTGTACAAATTCCAAGAGCAGCCTCCCAGAAAATAAAAGTTTTTATACAACAGAGTGGATGTGTTCATGAAAGATATATTGTTTATTTTCTTGGCACAGAGCTAACTCTAAAATAAGATTACTTAATTGAAGAAAACATTTCCTGACATGCTGAGAAGCAACATTTGAACCAAATCTCCGCTCTCTTAGATTAAGTCTAGGGTGGATGTGTTCTAGGCTATTTAATCCATGTGAATCTCAAACAAAATCATTTCAACTACTGAGGCATTTAGTTGGTGAGGCAAAATGTAACTCGATGCTATAGGCAACAGCTTGTAATCAATTATGATTTTTAGTTGGGAAAGATCCTGGGGTTTGTTATTACAGTAGTAGTTTATTTATTTATTTATTGGCACAAAGACTCTTAAATCTGGAAGCATTCAATTCATTTTTTCATTGCACTTGGCTCCTCCTGGCTTTGGTTTGTTGGGTAAGTCAGCTCATTTTTAGTGTTCCTTTATTCTGTTTTTAGGTCTTGGGCATCAGAAGCCTGGTATTTAATAGTATCTATTACTATATATTATAAAATTCTATCATACATAGTGTACATAGTATTATTATATAATTTTTATGGGCATATAAAATATACATTGTATGTTAATATTATCTATTGTATATTGTAATATTTACATAATTGAAAGTAGTCTATAGGTGTGTGGTAGAAGAAGTGAATTGTTCATCAGAATACCTTTTCTCTTTCTTTCTGGGCGCGTGCCCACTTCAGGAAGAACGGATTTCCTGGTCTTCCTTGGAGTTGGGTAAGGCCCTGTGATGAGGTTCTCATTTACGGAATGTGAGCACAAGTGATGTGAGCCACCTCCAGGGCCAGGCTTTAGGGGAGGAGAGGGCCTCCTCCCTACCCTCTTGTCCCTTTCCGCCCATTGGAATTTGGCTGTGGAGACAGCTCTGGCCGGGTGGGTGAAGACCGTGCCCCAGGATGGCAGAACAGTCAGAGGAACATAGGTCCCTGATTGTTCATGGGCAGCAACACTGGGCTGCCTACCTGGGCTGCTCATCTTCCACCAGTTACACGTGAAGGAAATAAACTTCCCTATTCTTGAAGCCACCATATCAGTCAGGGTTCAGTCAGAGAAGAAGCAGATGTGCAAGAAGATACATGTGTGGTGAGGGATTTGTCACAGGATTTGATCTTAAGCAATCGTGGGAGCTGGTTGAGCTGTTTCTATAAGGCCGACTTTGTGACTGATGCTAGATATACAAATCCAAAGAGTGGACAGGTGGGAAGGCAAGGGGAGTGCAAAGCAGGGCAGAGCAAGAGAGAGCGGAAGCCACAGGGTGAGCTGGTTGTTCTGGCTCTGGCCTGGGTGCTAGGAGTGTCTGCAGGAGATGCTGATGTCTTCACGGACCTAACACACATCGGGCCCAGGAGTCAGAGAAGCCGAGAGGAGGGGCCCGGAGAAGGTAGAGTAGTTGAAGGCCTTGCTGCCACACACACCGATAGGGTGAACCAGGAGATCACAACAGCAGCAGCTGCTTCAGGCATGAACTGAATTGCTGACCTAACTTTAGCTATTTCCAAAGGATTCTACTACATTTCTGGGAAACTTGGAGCGAAAAATAGTTTCCAACTTACCTTTGGTCCATAAACACGAATCCTCGAATACCATAGCACTTACATGTGCACTGTAACACAGAGTCTTATACAGGGTAGGTGGGCGCTCCATCAGGATTCGTGCAGTGAATGGCTAGGCCTGGCACTTGACCCGTGCAGCTGCTGAGCATGTTAGAAAGTAGCCAAATGCAGACCAAGTTTATGCATCTGCCCAGCAGCTGAGAGTGCATAACACATGAAGACTTACAGCCCATAAGTCTGTATTGATCGACTACTGTGCACCTAGGTACTAGTCCACAATAAATCTTTTCATACCAATTGTTGAGCTAGGTTAATTTTGAGGACATGTGATATCAATTATATAATATTACATTTATTTCTTCTCCAGGTTAAGCACATGTGTGTTTCTGGGCTTGCAGTCATAATTACTGCCTCAGAAGTGCTCAAAGGGGAAAAAGGGAATTTATCGTTTCCTAGTAATTATACATCTAAATGGCTGAAGCAGTGTGCTCTTAAGCTGTGGGAGGTTAAGGCCCCTATTCGATGCTGGTCTTGTTCAGCACTCTTGAACTTTCCCTGGTGTTTGGCACGTGACAGAGCTTTATAAATAATGACTGAAAGGATGAATGAGTTGTTCACCAAGACCCTGTCAGATGCTACTAACTTTCTGAGGTGCCTCAAGGAGCCACTCTGTGGGAGCAGAGGGAGCACAGCACAGCAAACCAGCACTGGGCCAGGGCAGGCAAGTTCCAGCTTTAGCTTTGCTCCTGCCTGGCTACGCGTCCTGGAGCAAGGCACACAGCCTCTCTGGGTCTTGATTTCTGGTGTGAGGATGTTGGAGAGTCATAGAGCAGCCACGAGGGGCCTCTCATGCTCAGAGGTATTTTGTCTGGACTGCGGAGTATACTAAAGAAACGTATCTGGACACCTTTTGGGACATACACTCTAGAGTGCTTACCTCAGTGCGTGTTTAATCCAGGTTTGACCCCTATAAGCCATTTGGGTTTGTAACTTCCGAACATGATAGGCTCCAGTTCTGGCATTCTCTGAGCCGATGCCGCTGGAATACATAGGCCATAAGGGCAGGGGTTTGAGCCTGCTTTCATCACCACTGAACACCCAGTCCTGGAACGATGCCTGGAATATAATTGCTGCTTAAAGTGTTTGCTGATTAAATGATACCTGCATGAAAATGAAGCAGACCCATGGAGGAAGGGTGGTAGGGGATCACTATCTCCCTCCAATACAAGTTGGTGTAAATATCAGCTACCGCTGTTCAGGAGATTTCCTCAACAAAACTGGCCACACTGTGCAGCCTGTATGACTGTGGGCATTGTTAGGAGCCTGGTTCTAGATGTGTCTGCCTGAGCTTCTGGCCTATTTCCTGACCCAGTCGGTGTTATTTTACTACTGGATCCTGGAATCTTCCTTCTGTGTGTTTTAAAAAATTCCTTTCCAAGAGGAGCCTGGGTGGCTCAGTCAGTTAAGCATCTGCCGTCAGCTCAGGTCATGGTCCCAGGGTCCTGGGATAGAGTCCTGCATCCGGAATCTCTGCTCAGCAGGGAGACTGCTTCTCCCTCTGCCTCTGTTCCTCTCCCTGCTCATGCTCTCTCTCTCTCTGTCTCTCTGTCTCAAATGAATAAATAAAATCTTCAAAAAAAAATTCCTTTCTGAGAGTACAACCCCACAGCACTGCTGTTAACACTCAATAAAACTTTTTTTTTCCCTGGTAGCTGTTAAACTTTAACATCAGATTATACTACATATCAGCTGAACACTCTGTACAGGCCTTCCTTGCTAGGCAGGAATGAGTCCCCCTAACACGTCAGCTTTGGGGAAAATACAAGCTCACTTTCATAGTCACCTGGGGAGAAACTCTGCTAAAACAACACTTCTGGTACGTCAAAAAGAGTCATTAAACTACCTCTCAGACAGGGACGTCTGGGTGACTCGGTTGGCTGAACATCGGACTCTTGGTTTCAGCTCAGGTCATGATCTCACCGTAGTGGGATTGAGCCCTGCGTTGGGCTCTGTGCTCATTGGAGAGCCTGCTTCTCATCCTCTCTTTCTCCCTCTCCATCCTGCCCTGGTGCTCGCACTCTCTCTCTCTCAAAAAAATAAAATCTTCAAAAAAAAAAAAAAACACTTCTTGGACAGGTGGACAAGATGAGGTTAAAGACAGGAGATTTAAAAAAGCAGTTTTAAATTAGAAATGAATGCAGAATTATTCATGGGTACATATGCCATTTTCTTACACTTTCTAGCTCCAGTAATTTATAATACAAGCCTTCAATTTATGAATTAAAAATGTAAATAACTTGACATATTTTGTCTGACAAATCCAGACTAATACTCCCCTGTATTCAAAAAGGAAAAACCCCAGAACCGTGTTCAAACCGCACAGACAAAGACAGGTGAAGAATCCTTCCAGTCTCTTAAAATTTAAAACAGCAACATTGACCACAGTCTGGAAGCTGAAGGTCTCCGTGTGAGCTCCGGACACCACTAACATGGTCACATTTCGTTTATGTGGGCAGGAAGGTGGCTTCTATCCCACGCTGACAGAGCCGGTGATGAGCAGAGCACTTGCTGGGGCCTGCCAGCCAGACACTTCTCCACAAGCACAGGATGGAAACCCTTCTTCTCCGGCTGCAGTGGATTTTGACTAGAAACATCCCAACCAGTGTTTCGACTTTTTGATTTCACTTGCCATTCATAGGCAGATGAACCTAGACACTTTCACTCTGCCCTGACTGCCCATTTGGGAACAAAGTCCAAGACCTCTTGGGACGATAAGCGCACAGAAGAATCTGGGTCCTCAGGTTTCATAGGCTTTGCCTTTGTGAGTTAGATTCTGAGGTAGCACAGCACTGGGTCGGGTCGTCCCAAAGGATGAATTTGAACCAGAAACTGCAGAACAGCAAGTCATGTTTATTTATGCATCTCAGGCCTATACTTCATATGTTATTTTCACCATCAAATGACCTGATTAGAAAATAAAGATGTGAAAATATGTTTTAACAGAGAGGGAGAATAGTTCAGTAGACCTCACACTTAAAGCAAAAGCGATCATTTAAAATTATTCCAAGCCTGCAGCGTCACCGGGTGGCTCTGAGAAGGACAATGAGAGAAATCAGAGACGAGTTCATAGAAATGGTCCTGCAAGACTGTACCAGTTTAAACAGATGTAGACTATCACATGGGCAGCTGAGGGATAATGACTTTATATTTTTTTTTTAGCGTGTGTGGAAAATAATTGTCTTTGTTATTTTAATCATGTTTGTCATCTCCTAAACCAGCAGAGGCCATCCAGACCTAGTCATGTTGTAAGTATTCCCGATATCAGAATGAATTTATAGCCCCAAAGGAGACATCGGTGACGGGGATGCCCGTGTGAAGTATGCACAGTTAGAAAGTAATTACCTAAAGTTTACACTGAGAGAAAGTTCGTTTCCAAAGATAGGTAGAAGAGTTTCAGACCAGGTAAAATTCTTAAGACAAGTCCCTTTTTAATTCATTTTTGTATTCCCCAGAGCAATCAGCAGAACCTCTTGGAAAAATCTGGTGTCAGAGAGATTTGGTAAAGAAGATAGGATTTCCAAATTTGTCTGGAAAATGGAATAAAGTTTACCCCTGAAGTTTACTTTCAGATCTCTTAAAGAAATAGTTAATTTTCCTTTGGCTCTGTTTTTGGATCTTGTCTTTAAATTTTTCTCTTCAAAATAAAACAAAACAAAAAAACACCCACCCTCCCTCAATTTCCCCAAGCCCTTCTTTCTAAATTGGAATACTCCCATGAGTTACTCTTTTTTCTCCCACTTCCTGGAAAAGTGTGTTTCCTTGGGACAGCTTTTCAGTAACTGCCTCCTCACAGGTGAACCAGAAACAAGTCTGGAAAGTCCATCTCTGGAGCATTTACCACACTGTAGTCAGGACTGTTTATGTCTGAATGTATTGCTTATGTAACTCAAGCTGGACACCTTTATCTATTTTTTTTTTAAAATTTATTTATTTGGGGCACCTGGGTGGCTCAGTGGGTTAAGCCGCTGCCTTCGGCTCAGGTCATGATCTCAGGGTCCTGGGATCAAGTCCCGCATCGGGCTCCCTGCTCAGCAGGGATCCTGCTTCCTCCTCTCTCTCTCTGCCTGCCTCTCTGCCTACTTGTGATCTCCCTCTGTCAAATAAATAAAATCTTTTAAAAAATTTATTTATTTGACAAAGAGAGAGAGAGTGCATGGAAGCACACAAGAAGGGGAGTGGTAGGCAGAGAGAGAGGGAGAAGCAGGCTTCCCACCGAGCAGAAAGCCTGATGTGGGGCTCGATCCCAGCACCCAGGGGTCATAACCCGAACCCAAGGCAGATGCTTTACCGACTGAGCCACCCAGGAGCCCCCAAACTGGACAACTTTATAGCGACTGTGCTTTTGAGTGAACTGTTTTGGAATGCTGAGATTCATTGAAAATGCTTGAAAGAGTGAGAAATAGCCTAAATTGCTAGTAGGGTTTTCAGGATAAGATAACTGAATGTGAGAGACTTTATAAGAAAATGTAGAAAGTGGAAGAGTTCCTCCACTCTGACTGTGGTGTTGTCAGCAGCCTGCGTAGCTGCTCCGTCTTTGCTGGCCTCCCCGCTCATTGCTCTGGGAAGAGGCTGAGGGCCGTACCTTCTAGTGTGACCTCTAACTAACTAACCAGTTTCGCCTGAGGAGGATTCTGATGAGTGTCACGGTGGATCCGGAAGTCACGGAAATCACACGAGTTTCACACCAGAACAAAACCAAAAGGGTTCGTGAGAACACCACAGCTTTTAGAGAGCAGCACCTTTTCATCGGTGCTCACTATCAAGTAGTCTTCAAGGATGTGTCAGACAGAAGCCCTAGATGATGTTGCTTTTTATTTAGTTCTGACTTTTACTGAAGGCCATGTGTGAGCGTGTAGAGAGGCAAGGAGCGGTAGAAGGCTTGCATGAAAAACAGAAGACGGGCTGTCTCTCCCACCTCCCACTTTCTGAGGGCAAACCCACTCGACGTTTCCAAGCCGTCATTTGCTATTTGCATCTGTGTTTCTAAATCATGTGATTTAATTGATACTTCTCAAATTTTCACTTTAAAAATATTATCTCTTGACTTTTCTACCAGGAAGATAAGGATCTATCTAACTCTCACCCCCTCCCATGACCCATGTTCACGTGACCAGTCATCTTCCCGAATAGTTTCACAGGCTTTTAGTTAGATCAATATATAGGTTCCCGTTTTATGACCCCTATTTATGATAGCTATTGACAGCTTAGCTACATAGTCTACCATGATGGCTTTTTTTTTTTTTCTCCCCAACTTACCGCGGCATTAATACTAATCCTTTTCCTTTGCTTGGTTTTCTATATATTTATCACCAAATAAGTCCCAAACTCTCCTCCAGTATGGAAATTTCCTCCTAGTATATTCAGACACATTAGATAATCTGTCAGAAGTCACTCCATGAGTCTTTGGAACCGCTGCAATCTTGATTGTTTGGTCTCTAGACTGGTTACCTATTTGTTAGCTTGGGATTTCCCTTTACCTGCAACTTGGGGATTACCTTAGCCTCTGTCTTATGTTGAATTCCCTGTTTTGTGGGCCTCATGTCTTCCTCTTTCTTGATTTATTAATGTGTTTTGGTGGAGCCCATGTTCCACTAGCTTCCTGAGAAAGGGTATGTGGTAAATATTTTGAGAATTGTTCTTCTCCAAGTATCTTTATTCTATTACGCTATTTGATTAATGTTGGGTCCAGGTATAAAAGTCCAGGTTGGGAATAATTTTCTGTAAGGAATGGAAGACATTTCTTCTTGGCGTTCATATTGCTAGTGTTGCTGTTGATAAATCAGATTCTGTACTGATTCCTAGCACTTTGTAGTTATATTTTAGGATCTTTTCTTTGTCCTAAAATGTTAGAATTTCACGGTGATAGGCCTAGCTGTCCATCTGTTTTTATCCATTGTGACTGATACTTGGTAGGTCTTTAGTTCTGTTGACTTTAATGAGCTGTTGGATGATCTCTGTTTTCTTTTTCTTTTTCTGGAGTTCTTCCTCATCAGATGACAGATGTCCTGGGCTAGTCCTCTAAATTTCTTACTATATCATGGCTACTTTCTATCTCTTTGTTTTACCTTCAGGGATATCTCTCAACTTCATTTTTTAAAAAAAGATTTTATTTATTTATTTGACGGAGAGAGAGACAGTGAGAGAGGGAACACAAACAGGGGGAGTGGGAGAGGGAGAAGCAGGCTTCCTGCCAAGCAGGGAGCCCCATTTGGGGCTTGATTCCAGCACCCTGGCATCATCACCTGAGCCGAAAGCAGACGCTTAATGACTGAGCCACCCAGGCACCCCTCAACTTCATTTTAAGTCTTCTATTGAGATTTTCATTTTTTACTTCCTACTTTTAATTCTCTGAATGTCTTGTCCTTTTGTGTAAAGTCTTGTTTTTGTTTCATGTATGTGATAATTTTTTCAAGGTTTCATCTCCCTGCAGTGTTTTCTTCCCAATGTTTGATGCTTTGCTATCTTTCTTTCCTATTAGAAGTCTTCCTCAGATGTTGGTGATCTTGGCTCTCTGTTCATATCCAAGAGTGGGGCCCTACAGAGCTTCTAGGAAGCTCTGTATGCAAGGTAGGCTTTGTCAAACTCTGAGCTTCTCAGCTGGGTGATCTGCCTGGACTATTTCACAGGTGAATCTCTGATGTCAGTCTCTGGGTCTTTTCTCTTGAGTTCATCAGTTTCCCCCTAAGAAGTCTTTTCTAAATGGGGGGGGGGCAAAATACTGTGGGGTTAATTTCAACATGGTGTCAGTTTTCACTTATTTACCCTGTTTTCAGGACACTTTTTCCACCCTAACTATTCTTATTGTTCCCAAGCTCAACAAAGCCTTGTCTTATTCTCTTCAGGGAGTTAAGTTTTCGGTTTTCTATGAGAGTAGTGGAGGAGATATGGGGGGATTTCACTCTTTTAAAACAAACTTATCCAGTCTTCTGGATTTTAGCCTCATCAAATGTCCACTCCCCGGAGTAACTGGTAGCACCAGTTCTTAGACATTTGGGGGATTCTGTGGAATAGATTAGATTGCCTCTCAGTTTTTCCTACTTTCTTGGGTCTGCTAAGTCGTTACCACTCTTTGAAATGCTCTCCAGGTTCTAAAATGTTATTGTTTCTCCTTTTTTCTTTGTTTACCTTTGCTTTTTGCTTTTATGGTTAATCCCTTAGTTGTCACTTTAGTGGAGTTTCTGGAGGGAGTGGAGACAAATCTGTGTATGTAGCTAGGTATCCTAAACTGGAAATCCATGTAATCCGATGTATTTTTTTTTAAAGATTTTATTTATTTATTTGACAGAGAGAGATCACAAGCAGGCAGAGAGGCAGGCAGAGAGAGAGAGGAGGAAGCAGGCTCCCTGCTGAGCAAAAAGTCTGATGTGGGGCTCGATCCCAGGACCCTGAGATCATGACCTGAGCTGAAGGCAGAGCTTTAACCCACTGAGCCACCCAGGCGCCCCGGATGTATTTTTTTTTTTTAAAAGATTTTATTTATTTATTTGACAGACAGAGATCACACGTAGGCAGAGAAGCAGGCAGAGAGAGAGGAGGAAGCAGGCATACTGCTGAACAGAGAGCCTGATGTGGGGCTCGATCCGAGGACCCTGAGATCATGACCTGAGCCGAAGGCAGAGGCTTTAACCCACTGAGCCACCCAGGCGCCCCCAGATGTATTTTTTTTTTAAGAGAAAAAATTCTTCTACAGAGAAAGCTTTCCATGTGTGCTTGACATGCATAGAGTCTAGGCCTGCTGTAAGCTGTTACAATAAAAGGAAAATGATACCTTTGTCAGTTTTCCCCATATCTGATCTGTAGGTTGAAACCTTGGTTCCTGTCACTGCCCTGTTGGTCAGAGGTCCTAAGGAAGTCCTCTGCCCTTGGGTCTATACTAGTAAGAGTCTCAGGAAGGCTTTCACACTCTGTTTATCCCTCCACAGTATCCAGCAATGGTTGCCTTCTGGGTAACAACGGTGAGGCTAAAAATGGCGGAGGGATAGTCACTGACTGGGAATGAAGTTGAGAACCTGAAACTCTAATAAATGAGCTTCTTCCCCTACCCTGTGATCCAGCCAGGGACTCCCCCCCACCCTTCACTGCCCCTTTTGAGCTCTCCTTTCCTTGACTCCCCTGCCCCCAACTCCAGGAAAAAACGGGAAAGCACACACTTCATTGGTCCAGTAAGGACTGCCCAGTCTGTGAGGTCAGAGACTAGAGTTTTGCTAGATCACTTCTAAGCAGCCAGCGGATGACCACATCCCTGCAAGGAGATAGTTTAATATGTCTCACATTTCCATAATTTTTTTTTTTGGAAGGGAAAAAGTAAAAAAAAAAAAATGATTTTAGAGTTTTTAAAACTAAGCGCTCTCAGCGGGGTCAGGTCTTAGTAGATAAGTTTACATAGAGAGGGGCTTCCAACTACCTATTTATACTCAGGCACACACATGTGCATGCACACACACACACACACACACTTCCCTTCGAAGATTTTATGTAAGTCAAATAAGACCTGAATATCAGGCAAACCTGAGATGGGAAAGAATTCTCAAAATGGTAACTGAGTAGTCTCAGGAGGGTGTTTGTGGAGGGGGAAAGGAGGACCCTTAACTTGGCAGACATGGGATGGAAGTTACAATGAACCAACTATGTAGTCCGACCTCAGGATTGTCTGCCCTTGCCTGTTAAAGTACAACTAGAGTGTCTAGAATCTTCATGCTCCACACCTGGGGCATGAGTCACCTAGCTGTGTCCCAGCACTATCTCTGGCTCCCAGGATTACAGCTCCAGAGCCAGAGCTTTCCTGATGTATTATCTGGATGATTCCCATAAAATCTCCTTGACCTTCCCTGCATGGGCTGTGGAGTGTTGGCAAGAGCTCTCACATACTGGGGGACTTTCTTCCTCTTTATCCTCTGATATTTTGAATTCGGGTTTCTATTCCTTGGTCTGCTGTAGAGCTCCAGGGCTCAGAACCTGCAGGAATTCCTCAGGGTGCTGGGAAACTGCTGGCCTGGACGTCAGCAATGCAGTGCTCAGCTCAGCTCCCTGGACATGTGCTGCAGGCTCCATCCTGCTCCGAGCTCAGGGAGAGCTGCTTTCAGAGCCAAGGCCATTTCTGCATGTATGTCTTTATATGTCATTTTCAATCATACTTTGTAGGCATCTGCCTTTCTACATAGGATGAGCCACCGGAAATGCAGGAAACCACACAGGCCAGAAACAAAAAGACACTCGAGGTATTGTTTAGAGAACACATGTAAGATGTTAGAAACCACAACATCCTACCTGTAGCAACAACTACTGCAGATGGGTATGTGCTTTGCAGTCCATTTTAGACTTTCCTGCGAATTACTTCTAAGAAACAACCTGGGGCTGCCTTTCTGTCAAGCTCCCTGCTGTAGATGATTACTCCTGAAAGGCTTAGTAGATTACAACTTGACTACCTCTGGAGCAAAGAGGAGACTTCATTTGTAAAGTCTTGTCCCCACCTCAAGCCAAGGGCATCCACGTTTCTGTTAGAGCCCTTTGGCCTCAGAGATACTGCTTGCTCTTTCAAAGCAAACAGGAAACCAAAACAAACCCTACAGGCCTTGTGTTTAACAAAAAGCAGACTCAGCCGGCCACTCACTCCCTCAGTCACTCGTTACTGTCCAAAAGCAGCACCCACCTCCTCCTCCACATGAGTTCTGTGAAGAACACACTAGCCCTGTTCATTCTAACACCCTTCTAACTGCATTTTCTGAGACTGGACCTGGGGCCCAGGGATGAACTCATGGAACTCACGGTGCCCCTGGAAAGTTGCCATGACTGGTGTTCAAGCCCCTTACCAAGCAGAGATTCTATCTTTATTAGTTTCCTATTTAAGCCCAGGCTATAAACACCAGAGTCATTAACAGTTTCGCTGCTCAGAATATGCAAATGTTCTCAAAATTGATCACTATCTACAATCTGGGGCGTGATCCAAGACCATAAACTCTCCCATGTCTTAAGAACCAGAGAGGCAGGGAGGCTGGGAGCCATGGGAGTATTATATAATGCCAACTGCATTTTAGGGGATATTTTATTTTATTTTAAAGCTTTCATTCATTTGTTTGACAGCTATTGACACAGCAAGAGAGGGAACACAAGCAGGGGGAGTGGGAGAGGGAGAAGCAGGCTTCCCACCAAGCAGAGAGCCTGATGCAGGGCTCGATCCCAGGACCCTGGGACCATGACCCAAGCTGAAGGCAGACGCTTAATGACTGAGACACCCAGGTGCCCCTGGAAATATTTTAAAGTTGGGGACTCTCCGGGCATTTCTTTTTTTTTTTTGGTACTGATTCTTAGGGTCTTTCTGACTAAGCCAACTTCTAAACAGGGAAACTGGAAAGGCTCCGTGAAAGAGACCTAGACTCCTTTTCTGTTGGTTTTATCCCTTAAGTACCATGAGCAAGTCCATCTGATGATCAGTTTTCTGAAATGACACTTTCCCTACTCCTGTCACAGTGTTGTAAGGAGGACCTTGTATGTTTTCTTGAAAAACATAAACTCAGAAACAAACGTAAGATCCCCTTTTGCCTTTAAAGTTAAGAGAATGTTTACTTAATTACCTGGTGTGTTAATTTATCTTTTGCTATGTGCTAAATCACCCCAAAATGAAGCAGCTTAAAACAATAAACATTATCTCACAATTTCTGTGAGTTGAGAATTCAGGAGTGACTTAGCTGGATGGTTTTGTCTTAAGGTCTTCCATGAAGTGGTCATCAAGTGTTGACCAGGGCTGCAGTCCTCTGAAGGTCTGAGTGGGCCTGGAGGATCCACTTCTAAGAGAGCTCACTCACTTGGATGTCAGCAGGAGGCTTCCGTTTCTTGACCCACAGGCTTCCCCAGAGGACTTCTTCAGTGAGCATAACATGGCGACTAGCTTTCCACAAAGGGATGGATCCGAGAGAAAGCAAGCAAGAAGCCACAATGCCTTTTATGACTGAGCCTTGGAAGTTACACATTGTTGTATCTGTAATAGCTTATTGGTTAGCCAGTTCATTATGGGAAGGGAGCACACAAAAGCATGAATACCAGGGAATGAGGATTGTTGGAGCTTGGTTACCACAAATCTGAACTATATTGACAAGTAACTAAGTGAACTAAAAGTGGTTAGTAAGTGCATGTTTGAGGTCAGTATATTGTCCCCAAATATTTTCCCATGCCCGATTCACATGGTGACAATCATCTATTTGAATATAGTCTGAAAATTTCTGAGCGTAGAATCACTTACTCAGGCCTTGGAGTGAGAGAGTGATGGGTACAAATCTGGCCCATCCACCTACCTTTTGAGCCTATTATCTCCTCATTTGCAAAATAAGGACATACCATATTTACTTTACAGGGTTCCCGTAGTCATTAATCAAAAGACCGCAAAATAAAACCTATGTACTCAATCAGTGGTGGGCATTTTTATGAATTATTATTGCTTTTATCATATAGGTGAGCTTGAGAGATGAGCATGAGTACACAGAGTTTGCATTTTGGCACTCACATACCAAGAAATCTGGGTATTGACTAAGTTTCCAGTTTGAGGAATGCAGTGACTCAATGACATCATCAGGTCCCCAGGTTATTTTCACCTTTCTTCTCTGCCATCCTTCTCATTTGGCTTTTCTCCTTGATAAAATAACTGCAGCAACTTGGACCATCCTGTCCTCATACAAGTACATGCAGAGCCTGGCTGGAAAGAGTAAATCCCTTCCTTATGCCCTTTTTGGAGGTGGAGAAAATCTTCCTATATGCCCAGCAGACTTTTCATCTGACTTAATCGACCTGAGTTGGGTTTATGCCCATTTCTAAGCCAGTTTTCTGGCCCAAATAGGGAACTACAAGTTGTTGTTGGATTGAATTAGTCAAGCCTACTCCAAAGGGCTGAGTAAAGGTTTGGCTTCCCAGAAGCACATGGGTATATGATGCCTTAAAAAATAATATGAAAGGAGCACCTGGTTGACTCAGTCGGTTAAGCATCTGCCCTCAGCTCAGGTCGTGATCTCAGGGTCCTGGGATCTAATCCTGCTTCAGGCTATCTGCTCAGCAGGGAGTCTTGTTCCCCCCCCACCCATCCTCTCTCTCTCTCAAGTAAATAAATAAAATCTTTAAGAAAATAATATGAAAGAAAGATGGGGATGGTTGTTGGGTGGGTCAGCAATATATGTTGCAGGGTACATGGAGATAAAATTTTGAGAATTTTCCATGTTTGAAAATGTCTTTATTCCATCAGCATACGGGAAGGGTATTCAGCTGGATAGTATAGAATTCTGACTGGAAAATTTTCCTTAGAATTGGACAGGTATTGTTTTATTTTCTTTTCACTTCTAGTGTTATTTTTGAGATGTTCAATGCCATTCTCATTCCCATTTTTTTGACATGTGACCCAGTTTTCTTTCTGGAAGAGTTTTGGAGTTTTTATTTATTCACAAATTTCTGAAATTTCATGATAAAGTCCTTTGGTGTTAAGTCTTTCATCATTCCTTGTGCCAGGCACCCAATAGCCCTTCTAATCTGAGAACTTACCCCAGTAGTTCTGGGAAATTTTCTTGTGCTGTATCTTTAAAAAAAAAATCCCCCCTCTCTTATCATTCTCTTTTTGGATTGTTTGAATTGTTTGAATGTTGGACTTCCTATATTATTCTTCGAGTCTTTTTTTCCCCCTATTTTTCATCCCTTTCTCCTTTTGTTCTTTTCCTGAAAGATTTCTTTAACTTCATTTAGACTCTTTTACTGAATTTATTTCTGCTAGCATATTTTTAATTTCTTAAATTTCTTTCTTGTTCTCTTAATGTTTCCTTTTTATAGCATCCTTTTCTAATTACGTGGATGTAATACTTTCTCTCATCTCTCTAAGGATTTTACTTAGAGAATGTGTGTGTGTGTGTTTCTTTAAACTTTTCTCCAATCCCTCGCAATTACTTATTTTTGCATTTTGGCTTTTGTCTTTTGGTAAAGGTTTTCCTTAAAATAGCTGGTGATTCTTCTTCACTTTCTCGAATTTCAGAGGGAAAAAAGCACTTTCCCCTACTTCACAATCTACCAATTAGGTAAATTGTAATATTAGAGCAGAGAGGAATGACTTGATACCCCAGGTAAAATTGCATGCTATTTTATTTAATCCTCATAAGTATGTGATATAACTATTATTACTATCCTCATTTTACAAGTGAGGAAACTGAAGCTCAGGAGGTTTTATAGTCTGTTTAGGGGTATACAGACAGAATGGTGAACATGAGCTCTTAACCAAAATAGTATATCACCTCTCAGGAAGTGAAACTTGTCCTGGGCATTGGTCCACATCTCTCTCTCTCTTGCCCACCTTTGAGTGGTCTTCTCACTCACTGATTCCTTGGTGCCCTCTTGGTTCCTTAGGTACTCTCACTTTGTACTGATGCCTATCCCTATTATTTCTCAAAATCCTCTGCCTTCCCATATTTCTTTCTCTTTTCCCCACTTTCTTTCTCCTCTGATCAAAATTTCAGTTTCTTCAGCAGTACTCTATCACTATGGATTCAGAAGAGAAGCAAGTTTATTGACATAAAGTAGAATGAACTAGTAATGATGAGGGAAAAGCTGGTATCCCCACTGACCATGATCAGTCTAGTTATTAGCATTTTTGAGGGGAGTATTAATTTTAGCTGTGGAATCAACATGGGTAACATTTCTTGATCTGGCACTGTACTGTGAGACAATACAGACAATTGATCTTGGTCATTGTCTCCAAGGGGTTAACTTTTAGTTGAGGACATAGGTAGGGTTTTTTGTTTGTTTTTTTTTTAAGATTTTATTTATTTATTTATTTGACAGAGATCACAAATAGGCAGAGAGGCAGGCAGAGAGAGGGAGAAGCAGGATCTCTGCTGAGCAGAGAGCCCAATGCTAGGCTGGATCCCAGGACCCTGAGATCATGACCTGAGCCCAAGACAGAGGCTTAACCCTCTGAGCCACCCAGGCACCCCTAGGTTTGTTGGTTGGTTGGTTGGTTTGTTTTAACAACAACAAAAAAAATTCAGTACTTCATAGTTTGCTGGTGTGCACCCTTTGCTTGACATCAAAAAGGCAATTTGACCTTCTAAGTACAGTGAGGTTTTAGAGGAAGGTGTGGCCTTGGACAGGGTAGCCAGGTCTGCAAGGCTTAGAGGTGCCCAATGGATGCAGGAGGCATGTGAGTGGAATCTAGACAAGGGGAAGGGATGAGTAAAATGAAGGGGGATTATGAGAGATGATCTAGTGCTGCCCTTGCTTAGGTTACCAGAGGAAAGGGGTTCTGTAGCAGGACTTTGCACTTCTGAAAGGCAGTGCTCTTTGAAGTGAGGATGAGGAAGTTGCAGGAGTGACATATGATTCAGCGTTAACCGGCACACCAATTCTTCCCAGTCCCTAACCTTCTTAGTTCTCAACAGCAAACAAAGCTGGGGCTTCTTGAGAGTCTACCTCTTTTGACCTTTTGGGTGTTTTAAAAAGTGCTTTCTTTTAGTATATTTGAAAAATCTGGAAGGAATAAGGTAAATCAATGCCTTAAGCCTTATCAGTTTCACATTTAATCATTTTTCTTGGACTGATTTCCCCAGCCTTTTTTAAGAGCAGTAAGAACGCAGACCCTTAGCACAGAAAGCTAGTCTTCTAGACTTCAGGATGAACTCAGCAGATCGACTTTTACTGAAAATAAACACCAAATCCCTTTTCGACTTATCTTTGGATTTCAAAACCGGCACTAGACAGCAGATTGAAAATGTCTGCCCTCGAAGTCGGCCTTCCAGACCCTCGCTTTTTGAAGAGAGGAAACATTCCCCACTCCTTTGGGGGCACATACTCATTAGAGGCACCCCGGGCCTGGGATCCAGGGTCAGGAGGAACTGATTCCCGGGGACACAAACTCGGTCCCCAAAGCCCTGCAGCCAGGGGCGTCGTAAAGACACCAAAGGGTCGCCGAGTCACAACCCAACGACCCGTGTCAAGTATGCCTGGCCTGCGCTGCTGCGATGTTAAATGTGGGCTGTGTGTTGTTTTAATAAAGCAGGGCAGACGCCGGCAGGTTTCCCCGGGGCAGGCCCGTTCCCTCCGGAGCCAAAGAAGCGGAGCTGGGAACTGAAGGTGGAACCGTGCGGGCCTTGGCTTCCTGGGCCTCAGGGACGCCAGAGCGCCTCGGCACTAGTGCGGGTACCTCCCGAGAGGCCCCGGGCTCATTTTCCACTCGGCTGCGTCCCGGCCGAGCTGTAAACCCAACCTGACGTGGGCTCATTAATTTGGCAGCGACTGGAAGGCTGGGCCATGGCTGCGCACCCAGGAGGCCTTTGTGCGCCCAGGGTCAGGTCAGAGGGCAACCGAAACACGGCTGAACCCTGCACGCGGCTCCCGGGCGCGAGGCGGCGCGACCCGAGCCGCTTCCTCCGGCCGGACGGCCCCAGGCTCCGGCCTCCCGCCCTGCGGCCCTGCCAGCGCGGCTTCCGGAGCCCGTTGGCGCGGTGACCCCGGCCCTTCGCAGCGCGCCCGGCCCTCTCTCCTCCAGGCCCGCGCTGGCATTAGCCCACAGGCGTCGCACTCGGGCGGGGCGGACGGTCTCTGCGGCCTTCCCCCGCTTCGAGATAACGGCCCTGCCTATGGCCTTCCCTTAGTCTGCTCGCCCTGCACCAGTCCCAAGCTGAGCGCTCGCCGCGAGCCCCGCGGAGAGGCCGGACCCCGGCGCACCGCCCTCTCGTCCCGAGCCCGCTCCGAGGCAGGCCTCTGCCCTGCCCCTGTGGTCGCTCGGGACTTTGGAGGATTTCGGCTGGGCGGCCCTTGCCCTGAGCCTTCAGCCAGGCTCCGTGCTATTTCTGCACGTGGTGCGCCCGGACCTCGTGGGCCAGGATCGATGGCAGCCTCCTTCTTGCTTTTACTTGCTCCGCCAGGTCCGAGGCGTGCGTGGGGAAGGACGGACACACATCTTGGAGTGGAGAGAGGAGGCGGGGCCCCGGCAACGCAGAGGGGGGCATTTCCGCCCCATCTGTGTTCGGGATGGGCGGGGGTGGGGGACGGACCCCCTACGCACTCCTTAGACCCTCTGGGTTGGCAAGCGCCTGCTAGATTTTCCTTCTCTTCCACAGTTTTCTCAGCTAGCAGATGCACGCTTCTAAACCCCTGTGCCGGGATCCCAACCCGAGGGTTCTGGCCTTCACAAAGGCCTGAAACAGGGCGGCGGGGAGGAGAGGGGAGGGGAAGTTGTTCTGCTTTTCACAAGTGTCTCCAGCACAGATTAATTTTAGCAAGTTTCGCAAAAACAAAGCGGCCCCCTTCTGTGCCTTTAGGTGACTTTTGTGACATTTAGCAGCAAAGAAAACTATTTCCTCTGACATTCAGAGCTAACCACGTGTAATTGGCCCAGAAGTCTGTTGTATTTTGGGGAACTGTTTGCGATATCCAATCTGTTTTCATCTCGCGGTTCAAACGAGTCTGTGTTTACCCTTCTGTCGGGGAAATTGGTTTACATGCACAGCAATTTCGGTGCGACACCGAAATATTCCCTTGAACTAATGCTACGGGTCCGACAGGCTTTGTACTGCTAATAACCCTCCATTACGTCTGTCAGGAGACATTTACACAGCCGCGTGGTCGGTCCCATAAAGGAAATTAAGATCCTAGGCTTATCTTAACTATTTGAAAACCAATTGGTTTCTGGTGATGGCCACAGATGCACTGGTTGGTGGAGGTGGTCGAGCAGCCCGGGTCGTAGTCCTGTCGCAGGAAGGGGGTGGGGGGAAGCCCTGATGCTTTCTGGTTTCCGTGGGGTGGGCTAGGGTGACTCTGAGTGACACCCCCTCCCCGCAGCTTACTCCTCCTGCCCGGAAGGCGCATTTGTGTCTCTTTCCTCCGCACCGCCATCCCCATCTCGAGCTATGGGGCTCGTTTCCCGAATGACCAACCGCAAACCCTCAGGGAACTGGCGCGAGCCTGGGTGGGGTGGTCTCTGAGCAGTGTCTTGCCAGTGGAGGATGGGTGGGGACCTAGGCGGCCCAGCGGAAATCTCGCCGTTTGGCGGGTGGCAGGGAGACGATTTGGTGCTCCCAGGAGGGCAAATTCTCCCACGCAGGACTGGGGGCGCGCAAAGAGCTCAGAGCCGTGGAGCATGAAGCGCTGGCCGGTCGCTGCTGGGGTGGCGGGCTCGTTCTGCCGGCGTGGGGCGCCTGCCCAGGCCTGGTCCCGGGGTGAGGAGCTGCAGCCGCCAGGAGGCTGCGTGGGGGCCTCCGCACGCCCGGGAGTGTGCCTGGAGACGCGTCCCGCTGTCCTGGGGCTGAGTAATCGGAGAAATTGCTCTGAAATCCCATCCGCTGCCCTGGCTTCGAGGCCCATAATCCGCGCCTGGCGTGTGTGCAAATGCTGATTTTGCCATTCGAGGTGAAAAGCCATAGGTTGGTGGCAGGTTCATCTCCCCCTCCGGACTTCTTCCAAGTTTGGTCGGGGGAGCAGACCCTGAGCCCTGGTTGGGGTGGGGTGACTGGTTGGGCTGTGTGTCTGATGCTTGGGTTATTAACCCAGCATCCTTGTAGAAATCATCCATTTCTCCTGTGTCTCCTGTTAACTTACTCTTTCAAGGAGAGGAAAAGTTGGTAGAAGAGAAAACTGTTATGATTTCCACACGGTGTAAAATGTAACCAAGGCTCTTGTGAAGGTGCAAACGGAGCAATATTCAGTTGTTCATTTAAACCTTAGTATTAGACATTAGTATTAGACATTTAGTATTAGTAATCAGTAAATGACTCTTCTGCAAAGGAAGACCCAAATCTTAGCTTTAAGGGTTTGAGAAGTGACCTTTGCTGACTCTTTTGGGGTTGAGGCCTACTTGTAGGTAAATGCAGGAAAACAAAGGTCTAAGGCCAGAACCTGTGTCACCACAGACAGCGTCCATCTCTTCCAAAGGTGAAAGGAAACCAGCTTCAGCACACCCCCTTCTGCTGGCAAGCCCTGAATTCATACCCCCCACCATAAATTTCCTACATTATTTGACTTATGTACGTACTGGCAATAAGTAATTTTTAAATTTTTATTTTTTATTTTTTTTAATTTTAAAAATGAAAATATTACAGAGGTAAAAGGAGTGAAAATTCCAACCTACTTCACCCCTGAAAGCTCAAAAAGCAAATAATTCAGACAAAGAATGAGAATTTACATAACTACTAGGGGATAGGTCCGAATTATAAGGTGGCAATCTCCCTTTTGAGATCCTTGAGCATTTTATTTTGTGGCAGTTTAAGTACTTGTACTAAAAACAAATCTACGAAGAGTGTGAGAGGACCCCAACTCTAGAATTTAGTTTTAGTCCACTAATGAAGGTGGGCCCAAAGGTTTGTCCTGAAAAGGAATGTATTGAGGGTTAAGATTCTATTTTGTATTCATGGTCAGCATAGCCACGAAGCCATGAAGGAAAGACTACATAATTATCTCAGAGTAGGGTGCTCATGTACTCTGGGCAATCACAGAAACCGGGTTTTGTTTTTTCAGTTTAACAGGGTTTCTCGTAGTGGCTGACTTTGCTGTACTGTCATTCCTGATGTTTTCTTTTGTTCTTCTTGCCCATCTAGTACAACTGACCAAAAATTACACTGAAGAGACTCCTCCCGCAATTTGTTTTTGAGGGGCTGCTGCTGCTTAGCCCTGTACTAGCAATAATAAAGGCCACAGAATGTTTTGTGTCCTTTGGGAGCCTTTACTTTGCTTAGGGAGAAGAGCCTTAGAAAACTTAGGATATCCATATCCATTAAGGGGTAGGAAGGGCTGGCCTAGTATTGCTGAGGGAACAGAATGAGAAAGCCACCGGCTTTCCAAGACCCAAATGATGTTCAGGTCATGTCAGAGAAGAAACTAGAAGAGGAGAAGAAGTCAGTGGCCAGATGGGGCCTGGCTCAGCTTTGTGCTTCTTTTCCTGCCCCTTCTGCTCGTGGAGTAAGCACCAGAAAATGACTAAAGGGCAAATCTGGAAATTCATGGTATATGTCTGTGTGTTTGGAGGGGTGCAGTGGGGGAGGGAAAGGCCAAATACATTGTCTGATCATTCTCCACCTGTGGTGAGGTCAGGGAGCTCCCTTTTCTGGCTGTGGACCTAGAGCTATTTGCCTTGCTATTTGCATCAACATGATGCCCAACTGTAATCTCGAGAAAGTAAACTAACAGGATTATGAACTAAAGAGTCCTGCAGGTTTTTTTCCTGGGAGGAACTTAACAGCTGTTCTAGGACAAACATTCCCCATAAGACTGCCCCCATCACAGAATGAATGTAAAGGACCTAATTACCTGCAAGTAATTTATAGAAAGCACTTGCAATTTTGTATGTGATTAGAAGGAATAACCACAGTGGAATCACGGCTGCATTTCTAATCGATTTTGAGACTGCTTTTACCTAGTCCGTGTTTGAAAGCAAAATAATTTTTTCTGCTTGAGAAACTTGTTTGATTCTGTTACTCCACATGCATTTGGCATAGTTAAAAACAAATTCAGATACAGTTGCTGTTTTGATTCTGCCTGCCCTCTCCCCCGACCTCCCCAAAACACACACTTTGGTTTGAGTTTTTTCAGACCACACACACACACACACACACACACGCAGAGAACTGAAAGTTCCATAAGTGATCAGAGTCTTATCAATTCTATAGTTGGCGGAAGTCTTGCCCTTTGACCGCCTTCCTAGTGTTGCACTATGGCAAGAGTTTCCCCTTCCACTAATAATGTGGAATGCAGTAGGACGACTCTTGTGCCCCATTTGCTCTGGCATTTAAAACAAAGCTAGTTTAAGTTCAGCTGGCCTGAAGCCTGCTTTCTTTAGGTCCTGCCCAAGGTCTATAAGTGTAATCATCCATAAGGAGCTGTGCTACTGACTCTGCCCAGCTCCTGTGCTAGTAGACCAAGGCCCAGGCCAGGGTCCGCATCATTGTTTGGGGAACCTTAAAGAGCCTGGAGGAGCCCCGCAAGTGTGAATCACCCCCACATTCACTTTCCTGTCTCCCTCTCCCATGGAGTGCCAAAAGACCTGCCTGACCCTAAAATATTGAAAGTAAAATACCCATTTAATAGGCTTTTGTCAACCTGTAAATGGTTGAATTTTTGCCCATTAATGAATTATTAAGCACTTAATTTTTATTTCCTCCATATATATTCACTTAGTCATTGAAATTTTGACACAGAGCACTTGGCAATCGGTTTCTTCTCTTCTGGAAAACTACTTATGTGTATTTTCAGGGATGACCAGGGAGACAAGGATTAAGTTTATGTGCAGTCAGTGAAGCCCTCAATTGGTAAAGGTCATGCTCCTGGCAGAGTAGTGGATACGTGGGTAGGTGGAAGCAGGAGATGGGGAGAAGGAGATAGAGGGGGTGGGCAGATGATCCAGAAATTCTAGCTTCTGAATTTTCTTAGCAGGCCCTGGCCATAATCTCTTATGCTGGTAGGACTTCAGATATGGTAAAGGTCATAGCTATTAGATGAGAGAACAAAAGGACCATTTTTCTTAAAAGCAACTTAAAAAGAAAAAATTGTCATGCGTGGTTTGATTCTAGCAAAACAATGATTATATACCAATAAGACATAACATTACAGTTATCCCTAGTACATGTATGCTTCATTTTTTCTATCTGTATTTCTTCCATCTAAATACAAAGATAAAAAATACAAATTCAGCATTTACCGTTTGTCATATTATTCACATATATTTATTTTTTTTGTTGTTCCTTAAAATGTACGATTTTTTCCCCATGGACTTCTTTTTAGGTACAAAACCCAGATTCTGCAAAAAACTTTCAGTTGTTTTTTTAGCTGAGCTAGCTTTGCCTATTTTACTAACTGTGCTTTTATACATTTATTTATTTTTGTGATTTATAAAAATGTCCTCATCATTTTAATAGTCACCCCTGGGTACATGGGCAATGGTTTAGAAAACTTCCAAAATATGGTAATACCACTATAGCAAAGCACCATACAGCAACAAAAACACAAACCCACTGAACATTAGCCCAGAACAACATTCCTCCAACTGTCTGGGGAAAATAAACCAAAAAAAGCTATCTTTCATCGTGCCTGAAAGGTCAGCTAACCAGGGCTCTCAGGAGAACAAGAGGAATGGTACTTTACGGAGGAGGGCCCCTCATGGAAGACCTTCCGCTTCCAGCTCCCCAGAAATGCACTCACTCCAGGGTGGAGTATGGAGACAGATCTCATCTCAGAAAGAGAGGTTAAAGGCGTGTCGCCATGTGGAGACTGCCCCATCTTGTGTGGACATCTGGGATGCAGGAAAGAATACATTGAAGGTGGTCCATTTGAGCTACTCATTTCTCTTATCCCATAAACTGAGGGCAGGGTTCTGGTTCTTTGTTTCTCTATCTCTTTATTTATTTATTTCTAGTTGCTGTTGTTGCTTATAAAGGGCTGAAGGAAAGATGGATTTGTGTTCAGCATCACGATATAGACAGGGCTTTGGAGGCCTGGGGCTGTGCTTTTTACTGGATGTATGATCTTGGGCAAGTCACAGAGCTTAGTTTGAATCTTTAGTCTTTTTCCCTCTAAAATCAGAGATAACAGCGCTGCTTCCCCGAGTTGCTGTGAGAAGTAAATGCATTAAGACATGCAAGAGCACTGATTTCATATATTGAAAGTGCTCTGTAAATGACTGCCCTGCTGTCTGGAGTTTTTCTTGCATCTGAATCAGCAGAAAACAATTGTCTATACTCTCTCTTTGTCTGTGTCTCTCTTTGTCTCTCTTTGTCTGTGCACACACAGCCTTCGCCAGCGGCGGATCAGATCCAAGTGAATGCCTGAAAAACCTGAAGAAGAGAAGGAGAGCCTGGTCTGAGGGTGGGGCCCCCATCAGCACCCCATCTAACAGCCCAGGGCCACACAAATAAACCCGTAGTCACTCCAGAGTGTAACAGGGCTCCTGGCCGACTTTGGTATTAGAACAAGTGTAGTGGGACAAACGAAAAGGGTAGAGGGGACATGATATATTCAGTTGACCTTTGTCAGCCATGTCAGGAGGTAGAATGGAGTGCTGGTTATAAGCAGGGACGTCTGGAGTCTGCTTAGAACATTGCTTGCTCCATGGGTCCTGGTACTTTCGAGAAGCAGCAGAGATTTGAGCTAAAATTTGTGGCTTGGAATGAACTGCCAGTGTCTGCTTTCGCCACTCACTGACCAGATGACCTTGGGAAGTTCCTGCACCTCAGTGCCTCAGTTTCTTCATCTGTAAAATGGGGGGTGGCAATAACACCTGTTTCCTAGGGCGGTGGTTGTTGTGGTTAAATGAGTTCATAAACATCAATTGATTAGAACAGTGCCTGGCATATAGCACATATTTGCTGGGTTTTGTTTTTGTTTTTGTTTTTTTTTTTTAATTTGAGAGAGAGAGACAGTGAGAGAGAGCATGAGCAAGGAGAAGGTCAGAGAGCGAAGCAGACTCCCCATGGAGCTGGGAGCCTGATATGGGACTCGATCCCGGGACTCCAGGATCACGACCTGAGCCGAAGGCAGTCGTCCAACCAACTGAGCCACCCAGGCGCTGGTTTTTTTTTTTAAGATTTTATTTATTTATTGGACAAACAGAGATCACAAGTAGGCAGAGAGGCAGGCAGAGAGAGAGAGGAGGAAGCAGGCTCCCCACTGAGCAGAGAGCCCGATGTGGGGCTCAATCCCAGGACCCTGGGACCATGATCTGAGCCAAAGGCAGAAGCTTTAACCCACTGAACCACCCAGGCGCCCCATTATTGTTGTTTTTATAGACAAGCTCCCCCCACCGCTTTCCCTCCAGCTCAATAAATGCATATTTCCCCCCAGCCAGCCTGGAGGGGAAGACTGTTCATCACCCAGAGATCTTTCTAGTACTCCCACCAGTGGGGCTGGTCATGTCTACATCATCGCAAGGTTGTTCTTTTACAGTCTGCTACAGGGGAGACACATTTACACCTCCCAGCAGGCAATCCCATCCCACAACGTCCCTGCCTTTGCAGATAGTGCCCACTTGTCCCTTGTGGCTTTTCTCCACCTTCATCTCTTCTGCTTGTGTTTTTCCTCTTCCTTCTGGTTTTTGAGTATGACCAATGGTTCTTTTGAGTTCTGTCAACTATCAGGGGCCCTTGCACTGATCAGAACAGGACTGCTGTTGGTCCAGATGAATGAATAGGTGGGTAGGTGGGCTCAATGGACAGTGTTTGATTGCTAATTTTTATGAAATCAATAGGAAATGAAAAACAGAGTATCAGAAAAATTAAATGCCCTGTTGCTTTTAAATTATTCTGATAATTTCATAATTTCATTCTTTATGCTGCCATACATCCAGAATGATACCAGTGTTATTTTAAGAGATGGCAAATAAATATGAATCCCATTCCAAAACATCGCAGGACTCTGTAGTTTCCTCTGAGAATTTCTTGCCTTTTGAGGGTGGCCTTAAATTCCACAGTGGGAGGAGCATCCCTGAGCAGGCCCCCTCCGTGAGCAGTCTGCCATTCAGACAAGGGCTTAAGACATTCCTTCAGGACCACCGTAGTGGAATGAGTTGGGCATGTCATTTAAAAAAAAAAAAAAATATATATATATATATATATATATTATTTATGTATTTGACAGAGACAGACATAGCGAGAGAGGGAACAGGAACACAAGCAGGGTGAGTGGGAGAGGGAGAAGCAGGCTTCCTGCTGAGCAGGGAGCTGGATTTAGGGCTTGATCCCAGGCCCCTGGGATCATGATGACATGAGCCAAAGGCAGATGCTGAACGACTGAGCCACCCAGGTACCCCAAAGGCATGCCACTTTAGAATGAGTTCCGAATTTCCAGATTACGAGCAGTTTAATTCATACTCTTCGTGTAGCTTTGCTATTGACATTTATAAGCCAAGAGTGTTGCTGCCAACACAAGTTTTGAGTAGATTGTGGTATAAACAGATTTCCTCTTTACACATTCTAATCAGCGCAGAAGGACTGTTTTTATTGAAACCGTATCTCAGCTTAAACTTCTCCACACATGTAGGCACACATGTACAGAGTTTAAATTGCATTTATGGTTGGTAAATGTTCTAATTATGGGGTTTCGTGTGTTCAGAGAAGAAAATTAAATCAGCAAACATGGGAGGCCAGGATGCCCTTCCTCTCCGGTTCGGGTCCTTTATGGTTTTAGGTTTTGAGAAATCAAGGCCGTGAAATGGTGGGTGACAATCCAGGCAGACATTTGTCTCCTGGCTGATTTATAACGGTACCTACAGATTCGTTTCCCCCTCCTTGATGAGGTGAAGTTGGATTCCCCATTGCCTGCTTCGTCCTAACACATCACCGAGCAATTTCCAATAAGCAGTTCTTCTAGATAACATCCTGGACCTCCTTTTCCATATGAGAATATGTGGAATGTTTCAATAAAAAGGGTATGTAATTGACATTGTGCCCATCAGCCCCATCCCATGCTGCTCTCGCCATAGTAGCAATGAGTACGTCGCTATTCACTAAGCAGTGCCCAGGCGTCTTTGGAACTCACCTAAGAGAAAGTGTCAACATCCTTCCCAGCACCAATGCCGCCCAGCTGCAACAGAGCCCTGGGTGCACAAGGGTTTTGAAAGTAGCAGCTGCTGTTATTGAGCTAGCTCAAGGAGCATTGGAATTTGCAAAAATGGGCAAAATATGCATCTGAGGACATGTAGAGCGCAAACTCGCCAGGTCAACCCAACCACAGTCATTTTGCTGCTGCAGGCAAAATGCCTTCCTGGTGTAGGTTTGAGTTGATGGATTACTGAGGGAAATTTTTGTGTTGCCCACACTCCTGGATTATTCAGCTTTCTTTTTAACATACCACCCAACCCTCCTCCATGCAGACTGTGTGATGTAGACCTGGCACCCTTAACTGAATAATCTCTTTGCTGACAGCTGGAAAGTAAAGGCATCTGTGACAGTCGGACGGTGTGCCTCAGGTTGGTTCCAGATGTCAAGTTGATTAATGTTGGAGTCGGGGCTGCCAGCAGATCCCCCGGAAACAACCCTGGTGGTTGTGGCATCAGCGGGTAAAGATGTATATGCGTAAGATACTGAGCAGATGCCCGTCCTTCTGTATCAGTTTAGGAGAATGCCCCCAAAATTGTGAAATCCCCCAGGGTGTAAACCCTGATACACACCTTTTTTTCCAGCATTTTTCATGTTTCCTAAAACAGGGAGTTTGTTCCATTATATTAACATCAGTATTTCCAGGCTGAGAAGTCCAACCTAGAAAGGCACCAGCGGAAAAGCCCAGTACACAGGACGTTTGCGATGATAAAACAGCCCATTTCTGTAGTATTTCTGATTTTCCAAAGCACCGTCATTTTCACTGCTTTTCTCCCTGTTGTATTCCATCACCCTAAGGCTGAGAAAGGTGTGATTGTGTAAGTGACCCAAGGTTTGTGTTCCAGAGCGCTCTGTGGACATAAGGAGCCGGTGCCATTCCCCCTGTGAGATGGGTGGATGGCCTCTTCAGTGCCAGGCAGTTTTATCAGCGAAAGAACTGCAAACTCAGCACCCACCACCTGGAGTGTTTTCCTCTCTAAGTGAGGTTCCCCAGTCCAGCAGCCGCAACAGTGCTCCCAGCCTACTGGATCAGAGCCTCTGGGAATGAGACCCAGCAACCTCAGGTGTCCTTTGGTGATTCCAGTGCACCCTGAA
Organism: Neogale vison; assembly: GCF_020171115.1. Lineage (NCBI taxonomy): Eukaryota > Metazoa > Chordata > Mammalia > Carnivora > Mustelidae > Neogale > Neogale vison. Next base: position 217,207,942 of record NC_058091.1, read on the forward strand.
GGGGGAGAGAACCACTGGCCTGGGCCAGTAGTAAGAACTTTGCATTTCCTGACCCTCGGGGCCCAGGGTGCTTACAAGGCAGTCCCACAAACTGTGCAAAATTGCAGGAAGCTGACTGGAAATAGTATTCTTCATGTTACTTTTAAAAAATTACATATTTCATTATAGGTGGCTGATAAGTGGAAGCTGGGAAAGGAAAGTGGCTTAAACATTTTTTTACATTTCAGAGCATCAGGGTGCCACAGTTGGCTGAGCATCTGCTTTGGCTCAGGTCCCGATCTCAGGGCCCTGGGATCGAGCCCCATGTCAGGCTCCCTGCTCAGCGGGAAGTCTGCTTCTCCCTCTCCCTCTGCTCCCTGCTTGTGCTCTCTCTCCCTCTCTCTCTCAAATAAATAAATAAAATCTTGAAATTTTTTATCACATTTATTATTATTTTTTAGGAAATATATTATTAATCAGTGCTATTTGGTATTTTTTCCTTCATGCCGCTGCTCATTTATTCATTTATCAGTTATTACGTGCTCTATGCTTGAGGAGATCCAAAGAAGATAATGTCCCAATTCTCAAGATAAGTATAGGCTCATGAACAGATTATTGCAATACAGCATAGGCAGACTTAACCAGTACTGTAATAGAAAGAAATCTGAAGAACTTGTGGAAGTAATCTTCAGGTTAGGCCATATAGCTTCTAGGCTTTGTGGATAAGCTTGGACAGATGAATCAGGGGAGGTGGGATGGCAGGGCGGAAACGCCTGTGGTTTCTCAGGTGGAAACCTACTCCTTCCTCTTCATTCCCCAACCACCTACCCCAAAGAAACAGGAGAACAGGAGCCCACCTCTGGATTCTGGGTTTGCCCTCCTCTTGGGATCTTCTGCCTTTTTTTCTGGGCAATAGGTTTTTGTTTGTTTGTTTGTTTTATAATAACATTTCTGATTATGAGAAACACTGATAGAACATTTGAGACAGGCTCACAGAGACTCTGCATTAGTAAGAACTTGAAAATGAGATCCTTGGCGTACTTTCATACACCTGCCTCATCTCTTACTAGAATGGGCAGTTATTTAAAGGGCACTCTCCCTTTAACCGGGGACTTGAGACCAAATGCAATGTTGATTCCAAGTCTGTTTGGAGAAAATTTCCGTTTTATTCCAGCACAATGACTTTTGAAAACATGTAGGTTTAATTTCAGCGCAACTATTTCACAGGTCTTTGTCTTAAAAAAAAAAAAAAATTCACAATTGTGTGGTTTCTGTTTCAGAAAAAAAATTCCCCGGGTTAATTTTGCTTTCAGGTTACAGTGAGGTTGGTCCTCGTTTGTCAGATTTCTGGTTCTAGAACCCCAGACCTAAGCAAATGATGGACTTCCTCTCAAGTTTGCTTTGTGTCTGTCTGTAATTACACTTCAGAATGCCTGTGTAGGCCCAGTACCCCCAGCAGAACTAAAACGAGAAGGAAGGGGAGGGGCAGGGCAGAGACGCTGATACAAGGAAACTTTATATGTAACAACTGAAACTTATACCAAGAACATCAGCAATTGCTTACTCAATCGGGGAGGGGTTGCTTCTGGTTCTAAATGAGGTGTTAGTGTTTGTGGGGTGATAACCTTGTCCCACTGAATTATGATGAGAAAACAACCCAGTTGCCTACAGAGCCAAAAACAAACCTCAGAACTGCTTAACTCATCCGTCAAACAAATTGTATTTTAGGAAATGCAGGACAGAGAAAAATGCAGAAAAGAAAAGGAGATTTATTTATTTGTACAAAAGTAGAATGACAGGGGTTTGAGTGGATCCAAATAGCATTTAGGGAGAAAAAAATGTGATTCATTGCCAGCTATTAAATCTTGTTTATCCTTCTTTAAACTAACCAGAAACACATTTGGGGAAAACTCTAGTGAACAGTTGAAGAAGCATTGGAAGCCTCCTAGTGGTGCTGTCTCTGCCTTCCCTGCTTTCCTAAGAGGAGGACGAGGGTATGAAGCAAGTGAACAGTACTTCAAGAAACTAGGGCAAGGGAAGAATTTCCAGTCCCTCCTGTGAAGCTCATCCTCAGACTCAGAATTCCTTCAGTTTCCTCAGAAAAGGATGCTTATCTTAGAGCAGCAGCAGATGATCCATGTTTACCAGGTTGTTTCAGTTTTATACCCCTTAACCTTACTCCAAGACAATCAGTGACCAAGTGATGTGTCCCTTCAAAAGGCACCATTTCCCTAAGAGCTAGTCCTCATCATAGTATCTCCCAGACCAACAGCTGACAGTGCCAGGGCCGACTCCAGACACAGCTCTGGGACTGAATGCTTCAGAGCACTTGTCAAGGACCTGAAAAATTTGCTGAAATCCCGGTATCTGGTAGAAGAAACCCTTCCAACCCACATTGTGCTCTGGCAGTCCCTTCCAGGCTGGTCCTGTGCTCTTCCCGGTTAGGGCCCATGAGGGAGCAGCCTCGTATAATATTTGGGTCCTCAATGCCTTTAAAATTAGAAGAGGCTGTACCTATCATAGACCAAAGGGTTCACTTGATTTAATTAATTACAAAAATATACGCTTTTCTGAAAGAGGGCACTAGCATCTTTTTGCTTTCCAAGCAAATAATTCCAAAAGGATTATCTAGAGTTTGTGGTTTCAGTAGTGTCTACAGAGGGAACTGTCTGCTGAGGTTAAGGCCACAGGGAAAGGTCCAAATAGACTCATTAGATTCACAGAACTACTCTCCCCTCGCTTCCTCCCACCAGGATGGTCTAGGCAGAAGGAATACGGTCTCAGACCACTCAGTGAGGCTAAGTGATCTTGGCCTGTGTTGGCGTCTGTCCTTTATCCCCTGAAATCTTCAACTTTTCACTTGTGCCCAACATATCAGATTCCTTCACATATTTCCATTAATATTATAAATTCCTTGAGGACAAGAACTGTGTTTTCGTCACTTTTGTATCCCTTTCTCTTAGCAGAGTGCTCACCATGTAGACTCAGGCATGGAGACACGGTGGTTAGAAGGGATAGGACAGTTTTACCTGCCAGCGTTGTGAGCCACCCAGGCTAGATTTGTGCGGATTGAAGGTGCAGATGAAGGCATATTTTCCCCTCAGGGAGCTACCTTAATCCCTAGTATTACCTAGTATTATGAAGACTCTGCTCTTTTCATTTTAATTAATGCTACAGATAGCATTTCAATGGTCACTACCACCACCAGGAAAAACCAGCCTCCTCACCATCCTGTGGGGTTCCTATGCTTCTGCACTCTTAGGGTGAAAATCCACTTGAACTATTGCGGGATTTATTCGATGAGAGGAATTTAAATAGCCTGAGAGGTCAGAGGAGACACACTTCAGTTAGAAGAAAGGTGCCTTCCATTCTGGTCATCTGTTTGCAGAGGGAAGGGAGAGGAAGGCACAGAAGAGCATCTTGCTATTTCAGAAATGTCATAGTGTGTGTTCTTCCAGGAGGTGCCAGGAGCATCACTAAACCCCTCTTGTATCAGGAGGAACATTTGGGCACGAGATGGACCAAGGCAGAGCATTAACAGGGGTTCTCTGACTCTTATGGCAGATCTTCCCTTTATCACTGATAAAGGGAAGAAAGTCTTTTTTTTTTTTTTTTAGATTTTATTTATTTGAGAGGGAGAGTATGAGTGGGGAAAGGGGGCAACAAAGGGAGACAGAGAAGCAGACTCCCCACTAAGCAGAAAGCCCAATGTGGGGCTCAATCCCAGGACCCCGAGATCATGACCTGAGCCCAAGGCAGACGCTTAACCAACTGAGCCACCCAGATGCCTCTCTGCTACCTTTTTTTTTTTTTTTTTTTAAGATTTTATGTGAAAGAGAGAGAGAGAACGCGGGTACGCAGGCAGGGCAGGGTCGGGGGGGGGTAAAGGGAGGAACAGAGGGAATAAGGACTTTTAAAAGTAACTAACATTGCCAGGTGCTGTACACTGAATGTTTTTGTCCCCATTCCACACCCGCCCCCCAAATCTGTGGTTTGAAACCTAATGCTTGGTGTGATGGCATTTGGAGGCCAGGCCTTTGGGAATTGATCGGGTCATGGGGATGGGAGCCATGAGTAGGATCAATGCCCTTGAAACAAACTATAGAAATGATCTCTGAAAGTATAGTCTTGGATCAATGCCCTTCTAAAAGAGACCAAGGAGAGCTTCCTCTGCCATGTGAGGTCACAGTGAGTAAAGGGCAGACTGCGATTCGGGAGAGGGCTGTCACCAGAACCTAACCATGCTGACACCCTGACCTCAGGCTTTCAGTTTCCAGAAATTTGGGAAATAAATTTCTGTTGTTTATAAGCCACACAGTCTGTGATGGTTTGTTATAGACACCCAACTAAGACATCAAGCACCTTAAAAAATCTAATCAATTCTTTGCACCTATTCACTTGACTGCCTGACCCACGTTTTGGTGCTTCTGGGAAGAGCAGTAATGGATGGAATGTGGCTGGAACAGCAGGCTCCACAGAGGAGCTGGTCTGACAGCAGGAGGCAATGGATGTTCCCTGCAAGGGTCCTCTGACACTGACCTGGCTCCCTTTGCCACATCCCCTTCTACTTCCACTTTTCAGGGAGTAACTTTGCTTGCCATCACATTCCTAGAGGCACCAAAGCTCATCTTACACTATCACATCACATGGCATCTCTGCATCGAGAGCTTCGTATCCAGGAGGGTGGCAGCAAGAACAGTACTGTTGCCGTTTTGCCCCACGCCCCTCACTGAGGTGAAGAGTTTCAAGAAGCAAGGGAGTCTGTGACCCAGCCATTGCACTCCGAGGTATATATCCAAGAGAACTAAAAACATATCTTCACATAAAAACCCACACAGAAATGTTCGCAGCAACACTATTCATAGTAGCCACTATTCATAGTAGCCATCCGTATGTTCATCAAGGGGTGAATGGATCAACGAAGGTGGTACGTCCATACACGGGAATAGTATTCAGTTACAAAAAGAGTAAGCGCTGACACATGCTCTAACGTGGGTGAACCTTAGGAACATTTGAAGAAGAAAGAAGCCAGGCACAAAAGGCCACATACTGTATGGTTTCGCTCAGAGGAAATACCCAGAATAGGCGAATCCATAGAGTCCAAAAGTAGATTTGTGATTCCCTAGAGCTGGAGGAAGGGAGAATGAGGAGTGACAGCTAATGGGTGTAGGATTTCTTTTTGGGGTGATGGGACTGTTCTGGATTAGAGAATGGTGATGGTTCCTCAACATGGTGAATATACAAAAACTCACTGAACTGGACACTTAAAAATGGTGGAGTTTAAAAAACAAACAAACAAACAAAAAATGGTAGAATTTATCTCAAATTAAAAAATGCAAGTAAAAAAAAAAAAGCAGCAATGAACTCATGTCTTCAGAAAGCTGCAGTTGCCTTTCCTTCTCTCTTCCTTCCCTGAGCCAACTAGGAACCTTGTTCAAATATTTATACACCCCAGACCTGTGGTTTGGACTGATCCTTTGGCTCTTTAGTCTTTTCTGCTACCTTCCAGGCACATCGCTGCACTTCAGTGTCCCTCCATCCAGACTCCAATACGTATTCAGGTCTGAATATTCCTTTTTGTGTCCACACTATGCACTTGGTCTTTGGGGCTCAGTTGATCTAGACCAAGATCTTAAATCACTACCGCGTCCCTGGGAGCACAGCTCCTGTGAGCCACTTCCTGTGGAACCTGGATTTCCTAATTGCTGGAAAGCATCAGGGAGGCTGGCTGAAGGCACTGGATGATAAATGAGGCTCAGCAAAATGCCAGCTTGGACCATCTGCTTTTGTTTGCTTGTTTGTTTGTTTTGGGTTGTGTTTTGCTGCTGTCATTCCTGCTCATGGTCATAAGCCAAAGCCTTGGGGTAAAGAGATGCTTCTATCCTGGGGATCCAAGCACCATCCTCAGGCCACTGGTGTGGAGTTCACATATCCAGTCTAGCTATAAGTGTGAATATTTCTCAGGGTATAAACCTCATCGAAGTGTCAACTCAGACACTCACTGTGGCCACACTCTCTGAGGTCCCCTGGCTGTAAGCCTCCTCTTTCTGCCTGCCTACCTCTCATCCGTGACTTTGTGCTCTGCTCTCTGCCTGAAGGAACTTTCCTGCCTGCTGCTGCTGACTCAATCTGGGCATTCCCAATCCTCAGTTATCTTTTGCCCATTTCACATAAGCACATCCAAGAGCAGGACACTGAGGGACAGATAAAATAGGAAGATTTTTAGAATATTCGTTCTGGGAGGAAGAGGGAAATCACAACCCACCAAAGGCTTGCAGGCATGCATGCTGAAATATGGTCCCACAGGACCCAGATAAAAACACAGGCTCTGGATTTACTTTTTTTTTTTTTAAGATTTTATTTATTTATTCATGAGAGACAGAGAGAGAGGCAGAGGCAGATGGAGAAGCAGGCTCTCCGAAGAGCAGTGAGCCTCATGCAGGACTCGATCCCAGGATCCTGGGGTCATGACCTGAGCCGAAGGCAGATGCTTAGCCAACTGAGCCACCCAGGCACCCCTGGATGTACTTTTTTTAATTGGCAAATAGAGCCCAGAATGGTTAAGTCGGTGAAAAATATTCCAGTGATTCCCATCAGAACACTGTCATTGCGTGGACCACAAGGAGGTCAGGAGAGTAGACCTGGCCACCTATCGGCACAAATAATGGAAACAGAACCCTCATGATTAGTAGCTTACTGAGCTAACTCCTGCAGACTGGAGAGAAGGTGTTCATAAGGTTAGAAGTATGTTTTCCTCATTTGCGTGTGGGTTAGTCACAGTGCTGTGATGTAAGCAACAGGCAGAGATTCTTGATGACCCAAGAGAAGGGGAATTTATTAGTGGCTCTCTGGTGTTCACAGACTGACAGGGAGGCTGAAGAACCAGGCTGGGAGGGAGGTCAACACAAGACTGCTCCAGAGTGAGGAAGCCTGCTGTCTGGGAATGATGCCACAGCTGTCAACAGTCGGGATAAGGCCAAGCCGCCATGCTTGGGTCACTCAAGAATCAAAGTCTTGAGAAGAGGCATCCAATTGGTTGAGTTTTTAAGATGATGAGAAAAGCAGTATCTAGTCTCTCAGCTTCTGTGACAGGAAGTGGCAGTCCCCCCAAAACTACACACAGGGAAAAGAAGTCTTTCCACCAAAAGAGATCAGAGTGCTAATTAGGAAAAAGGAACAGATGCTAGGTAAACAAAAACCAATCATTGTTTCTTTCATTTGAATGACAGAAGATCACTTGAAACAAACTGAATTGAACAAGAGCTTCTCTCTGAAGGAGGGTGTCCAGTTATCTGTAGTAAAAGGATTGTGTGTTTACAGTGAGACTTTAATTTTATGGGATGCTGCGCCAAGTCACGTCATGACTTCAGGGAACTGGGGAGAACCGGGAGCAGGGGCAAGGGCCAAGGCACAGTCTCCAGGAGGAGGAAGCAGCCAGTGCTTCCTCTCTGGGAAATGCCTCCTCTTCACGGGGAGGAGGGTATCTGTATGGATATCTGTATGGAAGACAACAGCCTGCTCTTTCCCCTACTGGTTTCTCTGATGTTTAGCGCAGCCTTTCAGCCACGCAGAGGAGGTCAGCAAGGTTCTAGGAGAAGGGAAGGCTGGTCGTCTCTATAGCATTTGGCACGTTTTTGTGGTGGCAGTAGGTAATCCATTATGATTCTTGGTGGCTACACTATAGATAACATTCTTCATGCCTCTTTGCATGTAATCTTAGCAATAAAGTGTTTGGCCAATGTTTTATTGATTATTGAGAATTATGAGTAATAGCAGCTGTGTTTGCTGGAGAGCTTCTGGGGAAAGATAATTGGAAACATCTTACATTTCCTGGCCATGAAGCAATTGTCATGTTAGTTTTTAAGGAATTCCTCTAAAAATAAGCGTTGAGTCTTTTTTTAAAAAATAAATTTCTAAAATAAAGGCCATAATGTAATGCTAAAATTAATGATCTGTGGGAACAACAGAGAAATCAGTTTGTGAGTAGTGCGGTTCATAAGGAAAAACAAAAACATAAGAGTTGTTACGATTACGCACCTTTACCTCTGGAAAAGGCTTTGGCTTTAAGGAATAGGCATGTTGAATATAGGCCAGCTGTGCAGGTTTCCCTCCTATTCTCTGGCTTCTTAATACAAGAATCATGCATTTTAATACAAGTTTATAAAATATTCTAAAAATATTTAAAGTCTGTGTCCGTACAAACAGGATTGAAGTGGCACTGACCCAATTATTTGCTTCATGTACAATATAGCTTCTTTTAAAAAACAGCAAAGTGTAGAAGTATTTCTCTGTCTTAGACAACTCAATCTTTTAATTATGAATCTCTAGACATAGCCCAGGATAGATTGTAAAAATCAAACATTAAAGGAGAGTCAATATTATGCCTATGACCTAATATATTCCTCTAGGATAGATTCATGGGGAAATACTTTCACATCTCTGTTAGTACATGATTCTTACCTTTTTTTTTCCCAATTTATTTATTTTCAGAAAAACAGTATTCATTATTTTTTCACCACACCCAGTGCTCCATGCAAGTTGTGCCCTCTATAATACCCACCACCTGGTACCCCAACCTCCCACCCCCCCCGCCACTTCAAACCCCTCAGATTGTTTTTCAGAGTCCATAGTCTCTCATGGTTCATCTCCCCTTCCAATTTACCCAAAAGCACATACCCTCCCCAATGTCCATAACACTACCCCCTTTCTCCCAACCCCCCTCCCCCCAGCAACCCACAGTTTGTTTCGTGAGATTAAGAGTCACTTATGGTTTGTCTCCCTCCCTATCCCATCTTGTTTCATGGATTTGATTCTTACCTTTTCTCAAGTTTTAACGTAAGGACATAAGAATCACAGCATTTTGGTATGGTACAAAGGATCATTGTTTGACAGTGGCACCAGTTAGGATGCTATTGCAATAATTTGAGCAAGAGAAGTGAGCAGTTGGACTGTAAATAATTTTTTAAAAAGATTTTATTTATGGGGCACCTTGGTGGCTCAGTTGGTTAAGCATCTGACTTTGGCTCAGGTTATGATCCCAGGGTCCTAGGATACACCCTGGTTCAGGCTCCCTGCTCTGCAGGGAGTCAGCTGCTCCCTCTCCTGCTCCCCCTGCTTATGCTCTCTCTCCATCTCTTTCAAATAAATAAATAAAATAAAATCATTTTTTTAAAGAAAGATTTTATTTATAAAAAAGATTTTATTTATTTATTTGAGATAGAAAGTGGGAGTGAAAGAGAGGGGCAGAGGGAGAGGCAGACTCCCCAGGTCAGGCAGATATACAGTGGCCAGAGAGGGAAGTGGACAACCAAGGCAGAGTGGTATCCCGATAGTTCAATAGCTGTTCAAGAAGAAAGGGGTAATCACCTCTGTCAATTGCTCCTGAAAGGTTGAGAAAGATAAAATCTAGGAATAAGGCAACCAACTGTCCTGATTTGCCCAGACTTTCCCTGTTTTAGCACTGAAAGTCCTGTGTTCTAAGAAATTGCTTAATCTCAAGCAAACTGGCGTGGCTGGTCATCCTACCAGTAAGAAATAGCCATTGGGGGGCACCTGGGTGGCTCAGTGGGTTAAAGACTCTGCCTTCAGCTCTGCAGGGTCCTGGGATCAAGCCCCACATAGGCTCTCTGCTCAGCGGGGAGCCTGCTTCCCCCACTCTCTTTGCCAGCCTCTCTGCCTACTCGTGATCTCTGTCTGTCAAATAAATAAATAAAATTTAAAAAAAAAAAAGGAAAAGAAAAAAAAAAAAGAAATAGCTTTTCATGGGCTTATGGTCATGAATAATGAGGTAAGAAATGTTTGTGTGGAATAGTGGGGACAAAAACCCTTAGCAGAGTGGATTGGTTTCAAGAGAGAAGAGGTGAATTATCATCACATAACATATATTTCAATACTGTTACATCATGATTCTTACATATTATTAAAGTTATGTAAGAACATTCTTCATTTTTTAAACATTTTTTAAACATTCTAAAGTATTTAAGAATGAAATGTCACGTTATCTGTGACTTGCTTTAAAATATTTCAGCAAGGAATGAAACAAATAACTATCACATTCAGAATTACTTAATTTGGGGTTCATTATAATATTCTTTATTTTATGTATGATTGAAAGCTTTTGTAATAAAAGGTGTTCCTAAATTAAAGAAGGTGAATGGGAAAAAAAGAATTAGTGGCAGTAGGCATACAACAAATCTTTTCAGGCGTTTTGCCATAAAGGGTAGTAAGAAATGCACAGTATTGGATTGGTCTCTGGGATTTGTTTTTGTTTTGTTTTGTGATGGGAGAAGTTACAGTACATTTGGAAACTGATATAGGAACATAGTTGAGGCAGGTAGGGCAAGGAAGTACAGGGGTGCTCACCTTGAGTGGGGAGAAGCAGCTGATGGCATGCAGGTGGAGGGCTTGGCAATGATGGTGCTGAGCTTGTCCATGGTCAAAGGGGAAGGCAGAGAGAGTAGACACAGGTGCAGATAGAGAGGGTGTGCTGGTGGAGAGGTGCAGTTGTCTTCTGATGCCTTTGGTTATTGCAGTAAGGAAGGAGGCAAGGTCAAAGTTTGAGGGGGACTTAGAAGGTTAAGAGGAAGTGATGAAAAGGAGTCTTCTGGGAATGTGTGAGAGAGGGACAGAGGTGACTGGAGAAATGCTACAAGATTGTCAGGCAGCACTAAGGTCTTATCTGAGTTGGAAACTGGTCAGTAAGTGCAGAAGCTGCTGTTGGGGGTGGGGGGGCATCCTATTGGTGCTCTATGACTATACACATTTCCAGTGCTCTGCCTGAGGGTTTTCTTCTGGCTCTGGAAGCATGCCCTGCCGGAACCCTGCATTAGCAGGACATGCTGAAGACTGACTGGCTTTCTGAAGTGGCCCTCAGCCAACAATGGACAGGGCTTTGGTGGATGAATGCCCCCGCTCCCAAAGTGTTCAGCTAGAGAATTTTTTTTTAAAGATTTTATTTATTTGTTTGATTAAGATCACAAGTAGGCAGAGAGGCAGGCAGAGAGAGAGGAGGAAGCAGGCTCCCTGCTGAGCAGAGATCATGCAGGGCTTGATTCCAGGACCCTGGGGTCATGACCTGAGCCAAAGGCAGAGTTTTTTAACCCAATGAGCCACCATGCACCCCTCAGCTGGAGAATTCTGAGGCATGTTCCCGTCCTGTAGCGTTCTCCAGTGGGATTCCCCAATTGGCCACAGAGCTAACTTGCTTATTAGTGACTCTTTATTGGTTTTCTTTCATTCCCTGTCTTATTTCCTAACTTTTCTATTGATGTTTCTTAGGACCATCTCTGAAAAAACTACTGTGCTGCAATCCTTGTCTTAGATATTTCTTCTTGGAAAATAAAATCGAAGATAGTGTGATATGTTTTACTTGCTTGAGAGCAGATGCTCAGTGGGTGGAGAACTGGATTTTACAGGGTTGGGCTTTTTCCTGTTGAGCCTTAAACAAGGTGAGGGGCAAGGGAGTTAGGGTGTAGGACAGACTGCGGACGTGCTGGCTAAGGAGGGAGGTGAGGCTATGTGGCAGATGAGGGGCAGTGAGAAGGGGGATGGATTGGGGATCCTGGTGGATTCTGGGAGTTACTGGTGTTAGAGGAGTAGAGGTATGAACTAGAAACATGGGAATGGTGATTGGAAAGTGGGAAGTTTGAAACTGAGGATACGGGGACTTAGTATTAGAGGTACACACAGGACAACATCACTGGAAGAGAGGAAATTAAAGAACTAAGGGCAAGAGTGGTGTTACAGGGAAAGGTTGTGAACCTGGGCAAAATCTTTAAAGAATGACCTGGAGGCCACAGTCTGATGTTTGAAGGAGAATGAAAGACAGCGCTCTGGAAAGGAAGAAGAGGAGCAAGGAGGACATCTATCCCTGCTCCAGAACCCCTGGCTGGACTGTAAGGGAAATAGTTCCCTTGGAGGAATTCAGTCTCCCATCTGAGGCAGAAGGTGAAGGAAACTTCAGAGAAGCAGCAGAGGGTACTGGGAATTCTGTTGATGGTTGGCTGTGAATTCCAGATGGCATTGGGTGGAGATGTCTGGGAGTTAGGGGGGATACGCCTGGTTTTGGGAGGTTACGCCTGGCCCGTGGGAATGAGTCCTAGTGAGAGGGCAGCTTGGGACCTTAGGCTTCTTGTGGCGATGGGTAAGCATCCAGGCAGTACATATAGATGTGGTTTTATGGGCTTCACCTGGCCATCTCTCAGGCAGGTGTGCAGGTGAGATGGAGCGCTGTGGGGAGAGGAGACATGCCAGCAGGAAACACAAGGAACTCCGCTGGAGTGCCTCTACCCCATCGAGTTCCAAATCCCCACGTGGCTCACCCTGTTAAGTTTGGGACACAGTGATGTTCTCATCAGGAAGAGGAGGAAATCAAAGAGTGAAGGAAAAAGGCAAGAGTCTCATATTAGGGAAAAGTAGAAAGAGGCCTCTCGGCTCTCAGACCTTACAAGGTGAAAGCAGGAACATTCTAAAAACCAACAATGGGCAGGGGGCTTAGGGCTATAAAAATGCCAACACATTTACCCATGGGTCACAAGCCCCTGAAGTCCAAGATCAGCTTCCCCTTTCCTTTGGTCATTCTGCAGATTTCCCAGGGGCAGAAAACTTGTCATGTGAGATTGAGTTTTCTTCTTTGCTAATAAGTTTATGGGATTGCTGATCAGTATGTATCAAGATGTGGAGCTTTTTCTTTTGTCAGCAATCAGAATGAAAAACAGAATTATGAATTGCTTTCCAATAATTTCTCAAAAACCTGTGAGCCTATTACCAGACCTCAGAAATAATCTTCTTGGACTTGTAAAGAGATCTGTGTAGCTGAGGCTTCTGTGGCGTGTGTTGGTGGTGCCTGCTCGGGAGGAGGCTGGACACCAGCTCCACACCTGCTTCTATGCAAAGCCCTCCCTGATCCATGCATCCCATAAGCCCCTTGTCGTGTGAAATTCTCTCTTGGTCCTCATGCCACCCGTGTTCCTCTTGGGCATCCCGTGAAATCAACCTTTCATTCTTTTGCCTGAGCTTCACATCTCTAGGCAAGATGGTATCTCATGGTCCCTCGAGGGACCTATTATTTTGAGTCTTGTACGTTGCCTGGCACAAAGTAGGTATTTAATTAAAACTGGCTGCATGAAAGCCAAATGAATGAGTGACTTTATTTTTTTTTATTTTTATTTTTTAAAGATTTTATTTATTTATTTGACAGACAGAGGTGACAAGCAGGCAGAGAGGCAGGCAGAGAGAGGAGGAAGCAGGCTCCCTGCCGAGCAGAGAGCCTGACGTGGGGCTCAATTCCAGGACCCTGGGATCATGACCTGAGCTGAAGGCAGAGGCTTTAGGTGCCCCAGTGCCCCAGTGACTTTATTTATTTCTTGAGCACCTCATAAGTTGCAAACATTGTTGTGGGTACTGAAGAAATGGTTGTAAATGAAGGAAATGAAAATCTCTTCCTTGTGGGTCTTAAGCTCTAGGGGAGAGTAAGCAATATGTATTATGGCCCAAAGTCACATTTCCTGGGTAGGTGGCCAAGCTGAACTCCAAGGTGAAGTGTATCTTAGTGACTAACCACTGGGGCCTGCCATGTGCCGGTTGTTTAAACATGCTATCAAACTCCACCCACCAACATGGGGTAGGTAGTGTTGATCCCGGACTTGGAGATAAGCAATCTGAGGCTCAGAATGGTGAGTTTCCCAATGGTGTCAAATGTGCAGAGCAGGGATTTGAGCACAAGTCTCCCTGATTCCAGAGCACGTGGTCCCAACCACTATACCGCATTGCCTCTTACTTTCTACTGAATCCAGGTAGGTGCGTTTATGTTGAGGGAAGAGGGGCCCTGGTGAATTTGGCATCTTCATTTCTCTTTCCCTCACTTGGTCATGGACTAATACAAGAGCAGACTTGTCACTTAAAATCAGCCTTTGACTCTGAAGCCACTTGATAGCCTTACACTACCTATCTCTGGTTAATATCCAGTTTGCTACAGAGGCAAAGTTGAAGGCAATCTAAAGGTAGGACCCTGAGTCCAGGAGCTTTTCGACACCCCTGTAAGGTAGCAGTATAAACCCTATGAGTAAGGAACAGAATGAAGAAGGTTGGCAATATACATGTATCACCGAGCCAGCAGCAGTGCCCTTATACATGTTTCTAAATTATGCCCCAAATCTTAGACAACACTCCTCTGCTGCTATTTAAGAAGTATATTCTCAGGTTACTGTGTGCACAGGAGAAGTGTTTGTGGGGGAGAGGTGGGAAAGGGACCCCACACAGAGTCAACCCTGCCTTATATTTAAAGAAGCAAGAAGGAAGTTGTCCAGCCAAGGAACGCTGGGAGGCAGCTCTCTGGACCCGAACCGTGTACGTGAGTGGGAATTACTTCCACGCTGACACTGGGGTCCCCTCTGCCTCGTGGGGCTGCCTGCAGGAATCTAGTACACTGCCTGATTACCACTCCCCATGAGGGGGTTCCACAAGAGCCTCTGCCTTCCAGGATGTGTCCCAGAAGTGTCTCAGAAGTGTGCCTTCCAGGATCTGTCCCTGAAGTGTACCCGGAGAGTCTGCTGCTCCCCTGGGAGCCAGCCTTTTCATCCGCTCTCCCTTTCATCCAGGATAAGGGATCTCCCATTGTGATTGGAGAAGGCTAGGGCCTTGTGACTTAGGGCAAGGGACGTCAGCATTGGGGGTGCCAACACGCTGCGGGATTGCCCTAGGACCTCAAGTTCGGTCCACACTGAGGTGGGGTTGTGGGTAGCGAGCCCCAGTACACCCTCTTTTTTCAAGCAGCTCCAAGGTGGCTGGGCCCTCGCACATGCAGAGGACTTCAGGAAAAAGGAGCATTTTAAAATATTGAGTTTCCTGCTGGAAGTTACAACAAGAAATGAAACAGCGGGAGTTTGCTCTCCTTGGTCGCCTGAGAGCAGCTGCTGACCGGCGTCTCCAGCCCCCAGCAAGCGGAAAGCAGAACTTGCCCCGGGTAGGCACTGCTCTCATCCAAACCAAACTTCCCCTCAATGACTTCATTGAAAGCTGGTTTACATCATGAAGAGAAACTCCATTTATTTATTTGTAATAACGACAGGATTTTATGGACCCACAAGAGGATGTAATTTAAGAAAACATTAGCAAGCTATTCCAAATACCAAGGTTTTGAAACTTGCTATGCCAAATAATCATCAATGGAAATATTTCAATATTGAGAAACCAGAGGGGCAGCAAAACTCCTTTTGAGCAGGGCTTTGGAAGGTGGAGAGGTTCTGAAATGTATGTTTTTGGTCATAACATCCCAGGGTCCCAAGAAAAGACAACCGGATTTTCAGAAACCCATTATAAACAACATATGACCTAAGAGAAGCAAGTCCATCTAATATCTCCCTCGTGGGGCTTCAGCCCTATGAATAACTGAGAAAATGCGTGGCCGATCCACTCTGTTGCTTTGCTTTGAACACAGTATTGGAGGGAATTACATGATGTTTTTATTAGGGTTTTTTAAGACAAAATAATCGAGAGGTTACCAGGAAAAAGGGTGAGCTAAGAAAGGACCCTTGATATTTTTCAAGTTCCCATTCTATGAGCAATTCTATGTCAGTGATGTTTGTAGTTCCTTAAATAGTGAACATCATAAATTTTTGAAAATCTTTTTGAACCATGTTCAACCCTTTCCTTCTATAAGAAGCCTGCACGAGTCAATGACGGGAGACACGGATTCCCCAACCTACCAAATGCTCATCTTTTACCTCCAGGAGACATATGTTGGAAAGGTTAGATGGGTACACACAGTCACCTGCTCATCTGACTACGATTATGTGTCCACGCGTATACTCAAAATTTAGGAATCTGTCCCTACCCCCAACCTACTCGACTGACCTTCCTGAGCAGACGGTTAAATCTTGTTTATGTTTATAGCCCCGGACTGACCTGATGCTCAAGTATTCAAAAAGTTGATGGAGTATTTACTATACTGAACACTATGCAGCACTGAGGGACGGGGGAAGGAACAGAGTCTACAAAACCAAATAGGCTACTCTTAAGCCACTCAAATCTTACAGAAAGAGAATCACCACTTCAGAGAAAAATTCAAGATCTTAGCGTTATAGCTAACATTGAAATAGCAATTTGTATGTTAAAAGATGCATTTCTAGATACAATCTTATCTGATCTATAGAATGATACTTCGAGGTGGATTCATTTCCCCCATATTCCAAATGAGAAAACCAAGTACCAAAGGGTTAAGGGGACTTTTATAAGACCATAGAGCAAATATAGGGTGAAGTTGAGTCTTTCATCCCCAAGTTTGGTTCTTGCCTCATCATACCTTCTTTACCCACTGCTTTTCCTGAAGTTGAGATATTGGCAAATAGACACTTTTTCTTCTTTAATAACTTTCTTATTAAGATGCAGTTCACATATCGAAGGTATGATTTGGTATATATAGCTCAGTTTTATTTTATTCACAGAGCTGAGCCATCATCATCTCTCTATAGTTTCAAAATATTTTTTATCACCCCAGAAGATACCCTATACTCATTAGCAGTCACTCTCTATTCCTCCTTCCCCAGCATCTTGCAACCACTAATCCACATTCTGTCTCGTGTGTTTGCCTCCTTGGAACATTTCGTATACATAGACTCATGTAACATAAGGCCTTTAGCATCTGACTTATTAAACTTAGCATACTGTTCTCAAGGTTCATTCGTGTGTAGTATGTATCAGAATTCCATTCCTTTTCGTGGCAAAACAATATTTCTTTGCATGACTATACCGCATTTTTTGTTGAGGAACACTTGGGTTGTTTCCACTTTCTGGCTATTATGAACAATGCTGCTATGAACATTTGTATACACGTTTTTGCATGAAGATCCGTTTTCAATTCTCTTGGGTATATAGCCAGAAGTGGGAATTACTGAGTTATCTGGTAACTCTATGTTTAACATTTTGAGGGACTTCCATACTGTTTTCCAAAGTGACTGCACCATTTCACATTCCCACCAGCATTGTATCACTATCAACACTTTTTAGTTTCTGGGTTTTAAAAAATTTTTTATTCTTTCTTATTGAGTTATTTGACTACCAGGGAGCAATGTCAGAGATGTGAGTGAAGTCAGATGAAATACTGGGCTACCCCTAGTTTAGCACTGTCTAGCGTTCTGAGTTCAAAGTCTAGCCCAGCTATTTAGTTAGCCGAATAAGTCACAGTCTTGCTGGCTCAGCTTCCTTTTCTGAAGAGCAAGATTGTTGTATATTTTGGGGCACCTGGGTGACTCAGTGGGTTAAAGCCTCTGCCTTTGGCTAGGGTCACGATCTCAGGATCCTGGGATCGAGCCCCACATTGGGCTCTCTGCTCAGCAGGAAGCCTGCTTCCTCCTCTCTCTCTGCCTGCTTGTGATCTGTCAAATAAAAAAAAAAAAAAGATTGTTGTATATTTCAAGAGAAACTATAACTAACAACACTGAGTGCTGGCCAGCATGTAGAATAAATGGATCTCATCCCTTGGTAATGGGAATGCAAAATGGAACGGTTCCTTTGGACAACCATGTGGCAGTTTTGAATAAAGTTCAATATACACTTACCAAATGATGCAGTGATCTCGCTTTCAGATATTTACCCAAGTGAAGTAAAAATTTATGTCCACGCTGAAACCCATACATAAATTTTTATGGCAGCTTTATTCATGACCGCCAAAAACTAGGAGAAGAATGTCTTTCAGGTGATGAAAAAATAAACATAGAAATAATATAAATAATTCCAGAAAAAAGAATTATATTCAAAAATTAAAAATGACACATTACTGATATTCCCAGTAACATGGATGAATTTCAGTGCATTATGCTAAGTGGAAGGAGCCAGACTCAAAAGAGTGGATAGTGTATGGTTTTATTAATACAATGTTCTGGAAAAGGCAGTGGTTGCCAGGGCCTGAAGGTGGGAAAAGAGGTTGACTACTGCTATGACCTGAATGTCTCTGTCCCTCCACAGTTTCTGTTGAAACCTAACTCCTAAGGTTATGGTATTTGGAGGTGAGGTCTTTGGCGGGGGGGTGATGTGGTCATAAGGTTAGAGCCTTTATGAATGGAATAATGGAATTAATGCCCTTATAAAAGCAGCCTGAGGGGTGCCTGGCTGGTGCAGTTGGTAGAGCATGTGACTCTTGATCTTGGAGTTGTGAGTTTGAATCCCACAGAAGGAGTAGAGTTTACCTATTTAAAAAAAGAGGGGGAGGGTTCCTGGGTGGCTAAGTCAGTTAAGTGTCTGCCTTCAGCTCTGGTTATGATCCCAGTGTCCTGGGATCAAGCCCTGCATAGGGCTACCTTGCCCCTTTCTACTGTATAAGAAGATAGTGAAAACATGGCCATCTGTGAACTAGGAGGCCCTCATCAGACCCTACATCTTCCAGGGCCATGATTTCAGACTTCCTGCGCTCCAGAACTGTGAGAAGTAAGTGTCTGTTCTTTATAAGCCACCCAATCTCTGGAGTTTTGTTATAGCAGCCCAAGGAAACTAAGACCAACTGCAAAGTGGTATGGGGAATTTTTAGGTGGGGGGATGATATACCTGTGTAATATCTTGATTGTAGTGGTTACATATTTAGTGTGCTTGTCAAAACATTTAAAACTCTATGATTAAAAGGGTGAATTTTATTATATGTAATTGATGACCCTGTTTAATAAAGAAATAAAGCTAGATATGTACCGAAAGAAAAAAAAGTTCTACTGTTCTCTGCAAACAGGAAATCTTGAGACCTGAGATCCAATCATCTCTATCCTGCCATAGGCTGCTTGAGTCTGCCCCCTAGGCTCCCCTCCATTTAAACTGAAGACCCATAGCCCTTCCCCCCACCAAAATATATGAGTTAAAAGGATCTTAGAGCTGGTCCAGTTTACCCATGTCTCAGGGCTGCGATCACACTCACCCAAGAATATTTTAATCCCAAATAAATCAAGAGCTCCAGGGAAATTTGCAGCAGTTTTGAGACACTGAAAGATATTCTAGCATTATTTGAAACAAGCATGGAAACATTGTCCCCACATCACGATTCTGGTTACATCCAAATCTTAATGGACTTTAAGCTGTCATGACTCCCACAGTGGCTGGGCTTTGATCAGCCTATTGGCAGAGACCACAATGCACAGGACAGCCAGAGGCAACATTTAAGGTGGTTGCATGAAGATGATAAGATACAGGGGGGAAATTACTGTGTCTTGATCTCTTTTTCGTGTGCTATCTTAAAAAGCCCTTTCTGGTATGATGTCAAAGCTTGTTTGGCTCCAACTTTGAAATTTATATGACAAGACAACCAGTTAAAGAGAGGTCAGGAAAAGGAAAACAACCGCTGCTAACCAGCAGAGGAAAGCGGGCATATATTCCACATACTAGAGGGAGAATGTTTTCACTCTGTTTTGATGATATACTATGTGCATAGAACATGCTGTCTCTGGGCATGGGTTTTGGCATGGGCTGCCTTCTGGCATGGAGCTCTGGGAATGGGCTGCCTGACCTCCCCTAACTGTGAAGGTAGGTGGAGTGACCCTAACACTCAGGCTTTGCCCATATCTTACCATCTTGAACTTTCCTGCAGAGCCAAATTGGGTTTCTGGAAAACCACCGCTCATGGAGCAAGATGAGGAAAAGAAATCCCTGGAAGGGGCACCTGGGTGGCTCATTGGGTTAAGGCTCTGCCTTCGGCTGAGGTCATGGTCTCAGGGTCCTGGGATCAAGCCCTGCATCAGGCTCTCTGCTCAGGAGGGAGCCAGCTTCCCCCCCTCTCTGCCTGCCTCTCGGCCTACTTGTGATCTCTCTCTCTCTCTCTCTCTCTGTCAAATAAATAAAAAATCTTCAAAAAAAAAAAAAAAGAAAAAAAGAGAAAGAAATCCTGGGAGGCAGTTGCTGGCAGATTCCGGAGCCTTCTAAAGTTACTTTCCCCTTTTTGTTTGGTTTATTCCAATGGTAGGGCAGGCCACCAGGGAGCGGGAGTTGGTCCCAGGATGTGAAGTACTTGGGAAGCTTGCTCGTACCCCCTCTGTTTCAGGGAAGCTGCATTTTGAGTCAGGGTGTTCCATGGCATTCTGAAGTTCTCCAATCTTCTCTGCGCTGTTGGTGGGTAAGTTGGAGGTCTCAGTCCATAGTGAAAGCTGCCACAGAAGCAAACAGCTGGGGGTATTTTCAGACGAATAGCTGGGGCTTCAGTGGGACATTCATTGGCAGGATGTGTGCCTTTGGGGGTGGGGGTGCACAGAGGGAGTGTCAGAGGGGGGACAAGAGTCTGAGTAAGTCACCTTTTAACACAGATCTTTCAGTAGGATTGTGCTGCCTGCCAACCATGGCCACATGATGGGAAAGATCACAACTCCATGATGCTGAAAGATTTGTTCTGAACTCTGGCCACAAGGATCTCTCCCTTTAATACTGGCCAGGGGACAGATATGTTACAAAAAAATGATATGAAATCTTTCAGTGGCCCCTAGATGACACCAACTCTCATTTCTGACCATTCCCAAGGTTCCATTCATGTCTCTGCTTTCCTCTGGCTCATCCTGCTCAGCCAGGTGGGTGATCCTAAAACAGACCAGCAATGGACACTAGCTGGCTGGCCTGGCTACTGCTGAGGGTCATAGGGAGGCTGTGCGGGTAAGCAGCCATGCCTCCTTGGAGACTGCTGAGCTATGAGGCCAGAGAGAGGGACTTTCCCAGTGGGGCTCATCTCCCCCTGCCTCCCAAGGGGGGCTTCTAGGACCTTGACTCACCTTGTTCAATTTCAGCCAAGTTCTTAGGTTGCTTATGTTGCATGAGCATATACTTGGTGCATACTGTAGTTTGTATTTTTCACATTTTTGTGCAACTATCACAACCTTCCATCTCCAGAACTTCCCTCATCTTGCAAAACTGAAGCTCTCTACCTACCCATTAAACAGTAATTCCCCATTTCTCACTCCCTCAGTCCCTGGCAACCAACATTCTACAATCTGTCCCTATGCTTTTGACTATTCTGGGCACCTCATAAAAGTATACATCTTTTTGTGACTGTTTATTTCACTTAGCATAATGTTCTCAAGGTTTATCCATGCTAGCATGCATGTCAGA
Organism: Neogale vison; assembly: GCF_020171115.1. Lineage (NCBI taxonomy): Eukaryota > Metazoa > Chordata > Mammalia > Carnivora > Mustelidae > Neogale > Neogale vison. Next base: position 217,228,984 of record NC_058091.1, read on the forward strand.
ATTTCCTTCCTTTTTAAGGCTGAATAATATTCCACTGTACATATAGACCACTTATCCATTTATTCAGTGATGGGCCCTTGGGTTGCTTTTGTGGTTTGGTTATTGTGAATAATGCTGCTATGAACATAAGTTTACAAATATTGATTCCAGACTCTGCTTTAAATTCTTTTGAGTAAATACCCAGAAATGGAATTGCTAGATCATAGGCTAGTTCCATTTTAATTCTTTGAGAAACACCAGACTGTTTTCCACAGGGTTGTACCATTTCACATTCCCTAAAACGGTGTGCAAGCATTCCAGTTTCTCTCTATCCTTGTCAACATTTGCTATTTTCTGTTGTTTTGGTAGTGATTGTCCTAGTGGGTGTGAGGTGGTGTCTCATAGTTTTGCTCAACATTTCTCTAATGATTATTGATGTGTGCTTAGTGGCCATTTGTATATCTTCTTTGGAGCAAAGTATATTCAAGTCCATCACCAATTTTTGAATTAGGTTGTTTATTTTTATGTTAAATTTTAGGAGTTCTCTATATATTCTGGATACTAATCCCTTATCAGATATGTGATTTGCAGGTATTTTCTCCCTTTTATAATTTTTAAAAGATTATTTATTTGACAGACAGAGATCACAAGTAGGCAGGCAGAGAGAGAGGGAAGCAGGCTCCCTGCTGAGCAGAGAGCCCGATGTGGGGCTCAATCCCAGGACCCTGGGACCATGACCTGAGCTGAAAGCAGAGGCTTTAACCCACTGAGCCACCCAGGCACCCCTCCCTTTTATAATTTTTAATGACAAACTACTTAATTCCTGCCAGAACAGTAACACTATAGACAACTAACATTAAACCTTTATTGCTTGCCTGATCCTGCAAAGTGTTTTACGTACATTATCTTGGGGCCCCTGGGTGGTGCAGTCAGTTGAGCATCCCACTCTTTGTTTCGGCTCAGGTCATGATCTCAGGGTCGTGAGCTCAAGCCCTGCATCTTGGCTCCGGGCTCAGCATCGAGTCTGCTTGAGAATCTCTCTCCCTCTGCCCATCCTGCTTGTGTCCTCTCTCTAAAATGAATAAATCTTAAAAAAAAAGAAAAAGGAAAAGACCCAGATTCTAGTCCTAACTCTTTTGTTGCTCAGGGGGCCATAATGGGCTGAATGGTGGCCTCCCAAAATGTATGTTGTGTCCTAATCCTCATAACCTGTGAAAAGTACCTTCTGCAGTGAAGAATGAATATTACCTTATGGAGCAAAAGATGCGATTAGTGATTTTGAGAGGAGGAGCTTATCCTGGTTTATGTGAATGGGACCTACATGCCATCACAAATGTCCTTATAAGAAAGAGACAAAGGGAGGAAGGACAGATGGGAGAGGAGAACACAGAGAGAGAGCACCTCACAGAGGAGAAGACAATGTGAAGGCAGAGCAGAGAGGGAGGCAGCCACCACCAAAGAATGCTGACAGCCATCAGAAGCTGGGAGAGGCAGGAAAGGGTCCTTCCCGGAGCCTCCAGAGGGAGCACAGTCCTGCCATCACCTTGATTTTGGACTTCTGGCCAACATCTGGGAGAATACATTGCTCTTATTTAAGTCACCAGTTTGTGGCGTCTATTGGAGCAGCCATAGGAAACTAGTATGGGGACTGAAGACACATGAATTAAGTGAAATAAATTCCATGAAATAAGTGTGTGTGGTGAGACCCCTCTTTGGCTTCGCTGCTGCCTGGAATGACCTCCATTGGACACACCAAAACTTACAACCATTTTGCAGTTTGAGCAATCCCCCAAAGTAACTGAAGTAGAACTAATTGGGTGTGAGCTCAGAAAACAGCAATGGTGAAAGCTCTTCATTCGGGTGATCTGAACAGGGCCCTGGCTGCAGACCCCTGGTTTCTATCTGTGCCCTTAGGGCTCTGAGTCTGTGAGCCTCGCAGAATGGATCTCAGCGTTCCTTGCCATCGTCTTCCTTTGACGTCTCAAGAATCGGTATGAACTTCTGAGCAGGAGACAACCAGGGCTTTCCAGACTAGCAATGGATGTCAAGAGCGTCCTCCCTGCACTGCCGAGGGAGATGGAGAATTTAGGGAGAAAGGGAAGAGGCCAGCAGGGCAGTGGGTGGAAGTGAAACCGCCTGGGAGGTCTAGGGAGCCTTCAATAACATTGGATTGGACAACGGAGGGGGCCGTGGGGCCAGGGGGAGGCACCTGTGAAAATACCAAATACTTGAGCCAGAGACGGTACACATCCTGCCCTGGCTCCTTCAGGTTCCCCACAGAGGCAGGGATCACAGGGCGAGGGTGATGTGTCTCCCACGATGTCGGCATCCCCGAGGGCCCGTCAAGAATTTGACAGGGGAACGAACTCAGGGGCTGCCGTGACATCTGAGAAAGGCCTATGAGAGAGATAGACGAAGCGAGAGTCAGATCATCATTCCCAAAGATATGGCTTTAACCTCTGCCCCCTCCTGCCCGCCAGCTCTGGGAGATCTGGACAAGCCAAGAATCTTCTCTCCAAGGGGAGGGGGTGGGTGTGGGTTGGGGGAGGGCCTCTGCCAGGCGCCATCATCTCCCCTCCACCACACAGCTGACAGACACTTGAGAACTTTCCTTCCCAAGCCTGTATCCTGCTGGTTCAGGGCAAAGTGTGCAGCTTTCCCACCAGGATCAGTGAGGAAATGGCCTGGTTTGGACTCAAACAGGCTGATTTGTTTTCCCAACATGGCCTCGGCTCAGTTCAGGGAGCCCCAGTCATGCCCATTTTTTTTTCCAGGGTGCCCCTCCCTCCCTGCTTCCCTCTCCCTGCTCCGAGAACACATCACCTAATGTCTGCAAGGCTTCTGCTTCGTGTTTGACATCCCTTATTTACAAAGCAAACAGAATATTCCTTTTAACACACATCATGCTAAGTTTATTAATGCAGAAAACAATCCCAGGGGGCCGGCCCAGGGGACCCTTGAAACCTGCCAGCACAAACTCTTCAAACGCTCAGTGCGCCAGACCCTCCAGGACAATATTTCACACAATGGAGTAAAAATAATATTTTTCTTTGGGCCTTTCCAGCCGCTTTTGTGGCGAGCAGACAGAAATTATTTTCTTACTCTGCTCCCAGAGCAGAAATCTGGACGAAGCTACGTTTATTTGTTTAACACAATGATTTCATCCTAAATGTCTCGACAGCAAATAGTTCGTGGTTTAATAAAGGGCCTTTGAAAGGAGCCCAGAGCTGAGAGATGGGAGGCGTGCGGCTGTCGAGGCCAAGGGGCCATAGGCTGTGGCGACGGAGGCAGAGGAAGACTGGGTGCCCCCTCAGGCTCCTTCGGGGGATTCTGGGGCCTGGGATGTTATTGCTCCTTGATTGGAAGGATTTGTGCTACCTTCAACCTGAAGAAGGAAGCACTTTGGTCACAAATACCAGGTCTTCTCCCAGACCACCGCTGCCAAATACAGACAGACACAAACCCAAAGGCAGATACTCAGACTTGCTTGGAGAAAAGACAGGCCTTTCATATTCACGCTGGCCTTTCCCTGATTGAAATTATGTCCCACGTCAACCAAATGTGATTTGCTCTTCTGATGAGGCTGAGATTAGGGGGCGAGAGTGGACCTAACCCCAGCTGTTGACCTGTCCAACAAGCACTAGCCAACCAGGTTTTCCAACCTGCAGTGAGAAGTATCAGTAGAAACTCAAAAAATCTCATCTGTGCTTGGCTTCTTTTTCTGCAGAAGAATTGTTAGGGAGAGTGAAATGGGATCTTGCACACAGAAGGAAGGCCCAGAAAAGGTGGTGAATGGTATTAAAACTGCCTGGGGGCGGGGCGGGTGTCCCAGCTCCTCAGAGTCCAGCCTCTTCATTTTGCAGAGGGGGAGAAAAGCTCAGAGAGGGACAGTGATATATTTAAGGATGCACAGCTGTTAGAGCTGTGACCAGAACCCAGGCAGTTGCCTTCAAGGGGAAAGAGGAAAGAGTCCAATGAGCCTGCAGCTGACAAAATCAAAAAACTGAGTTACGCATTTCATTTTTGCCAAGTGGGACTTGGATGGAACATCTGATTCGGTTCCTGACGATTTGATTCCTGGAACAACATCCTGGAAGGGATGCAAGAACCAGCAAAGAAGAGAATATCCGTGTATACACATGCAGATGTACTTCCAATTATAAAAGTCATATTTCTTTATTGGAGGTTGTATAAAACATATACAAGTATAAACAAGGAAAAGATTATTTGTAATTATTATAACTCTTTGTAATAATGTATTACTGTTAACTTATTGGTATACCTCCTTTCAGTGTTTTTCCCCCCTTGCTTTCCATATGCTTTTATTTATTCACTTATTTTTACAAAATTAAGATTCTAATTGCCTTATTTTTTAAATGATTTAATTTGTTCCTCAGCATCTCCCCATGTCATTAACAGTGTCTCTGAAGCGTGACCTTTGAAACGTGGTGTTCCATCATGTTATATGACTGTCGTAATTCCTTTTCCCACTACGCCGAAGCTGGTCATAGGATAGAATCTTTGAGTCAGTCTCCAGCCAGAGTCATTGAAAGACTGTCAGGCTGTGTGGGAACTGACCCTCATTCTTGCAACAACTGAAACCCCTCTGCTCCATCTCAGACTGGCTTCAGATGGCTTTCAAACCCCAGAGCCTGCCCCACCCCCCAGCTCCCTTTCATCCTCCCCATTTCTTCTCCCTTTCTGCTACTTCCTTCTCAGACCCCAAACAGGCCAATATTAATTCCTTACATCTGCTTGGTATTTTACAACCTCAAAGAGTTTTTATAGAAATGGCCTATTTGATCTTCATAAAAACCCTACAATGTGGCCAAGGCAGAATGATCCCAATTTACATGCAACAAATGTTGTACGAGGGCCAACTATTTGTATGTGGAGAGTCACTGAAGCAGGGACACAGATAAATAAGTTCTTTATCTCAAGGAGTGTCTAGTCTAGCGGGAGCACTTTTGAGGAATTCAGCAGGTGATGGCTGCTGTTATTGGCTTAAATATTGGATTTACCTTCTGTGACATGTGTAATGAAGAGCCTAGGGAAGGGACCCAACACGTCTTCCACTTCCATATTCTGTGTCATGCCACAGTTAGATTCAGAGCTGGGGGGAGCAGTCAGGGCAGGTGGATGCTGGTAAGCCCTTAGAATGCCCTCCAGACCTGCATTTCAATCCCTAGTGAAAGGTCCTAACACTTGAGATGCCAAAGTTCCCTAAGAAGGGCCAATGGATTGCAGCTTCTTATGTATTAGAGGCAGATATCTCTATAATCTATCTTTTCATGAGCCTGTGATTATTTGGAATAAAACTCCTTCTACAGCTCTTAAAGGATTAAGAAAGAGAGAGGAAGTAGTAGTTATTCAGCATTTCCTATGTATGTGTCTCAGTAATAAATGGTTTACATATGTTATTTCATCTAAATCTGAACACACAAGAAGTGTTATTCCTTGCTGTATTACATAGGATCTAGTGCAATCCTTGACATATAATAAACATTGAGTAAATGCTAAATGGATGAATGAATGCCCATATTATAGATAAGAAAATGGAGATCCTGAAAGTTAAGGAAATCAGTACCAGTTGACATAGGCAGGAAGTAATGCATTGGGATTCGAACCCAGTCTGTCTTTAGAGCTGTGCTTTTCTCATCACTTGGTGGGAAACCCACGGAGACACTATTCAGATATCATGCATGTGGTGGCTGGGCAGTCTGGTTTACTTTGCATAGATTGCCATCTGGCTCATCTTTGCCTCTTTCTTCACACTTCCCAGCACCTTCCTCTAAAAATGGCACATGTGGCTATCTGCTGATAAACTATTCTCTTCCTTCCATCCTATGGGATGCTCTTTCCTTATATCATCACTCACATTGAGAGCCTGGCTCTTGGAAAGGGAAAAGTATGTGATTTTGTAGACTGCAATTTTTTTTAAGATTATATTTATTTATTTGACAGAGAGAGACACAGCAAGAGAGGGAATACAGGCAGGAGGAGTGGGAGAGGGAGAAGCAAGCTCCCCTCAGAGCAGGGAGCCTGATGTGGGGCTTGATCAGGGAGCCTGATGTGGGGCTTGATCCCAGGACCCTGGGATCATGACCAGAGCCAAAGGCAGACCCTTAACAACTGAGCCACCCAGGCACCTCTAGACTGCAATGTTTTTACATTCTCTTTAGAAGCTTGAAGAATGCTGGCCTCCCTTTGAAGAAGCGAAAGCCAAACATAATGTCAAGTTTTGCAAATGTCCTTTAGATGTGGTCCTGTCCCTTTACTAGAGATCTGTTTGGTGAGGATAGGAGAACTGCTGAAGGAGCTGCCCTTTGACTCTCTCAGGACGTCACTGTTCTCCTTTGGTTTGGCTGCGTGGTCTTGGCCAGGGAGCTAATTGTTAGATCTTAAGGGAAAGGCTCTTGCTAGCAAGACTACTGCCTGGCATGAGCATCTTTAAGTCCATTGCATATCCCATTGAGTTGGTAGCTCTGGGAATGGAGAAGCCACACACCGGTATTTCAGGCATTGCCAGGATGCAGCGTTACATCAGACGTGGAACACAGAACCTTCTGAAATAAAATCAGAGGCAACTGGTCTGAGGCTGAATGCCATTTCATTTTTTCCTCTCCGAATAAGTGAGGTCTTTGCTGGTAATATACGTATTGACATAAGAGAACAATGATCTCTAAAGGGTTATAAGTGCTCTCTGGGAATATCTAGTTGATACTAAAAGGCTCTGTCAGGACTGTTTGGGGAAGAAAATTGATGTGTGTCGAGGAGAGTTGCTTTCAGCTCTGGCGGAGAACACTTTGGGTTGCTTTTTCATTCTCCTTCCCCTTCCCCCGTCCCAAGACCCATTGCTCATGTACACACTGCTCTTGGACCAGAACAGCACCAGCAAAATATTGACTGGGGCAGTGAGATTTCTTTGTCTTGGTTATCCAAGTCTGACTCTCATGTCCAGCAGTCCCTGAGGACTTTTTTTTTTTAAGGTGGGGAGGTGACATTTCTGAAAAAGATGTTTTGATTTTTGCAAACTTCAAAAAGTAATAGGATCCTCTCTGAAATATTTGCTGGAATCCCAGAATGTACACTGGCCCTCATGATCATCACTTTGCCTTTAAAAGGGAACTATCTTGGGGGTTCATTAAGCTATCTAGTCAGCTGTTCATCTCTAACCTGAACCAGATGTAAGCTGTTCCATGTGGGGGTGACCGAGGGAACTTCACGCCCCTCCCCCCCCAGCTCTTTGAGACTGGCAGTGTTTATTCCTGACACATAACCCATATCAATGATCTAATTGATTGGGGATACTAAGCAGACCATTCAGAAGGAGTGGCTGGCCTAGAATAACTTATCTTCCAACTTGAAGCATCCAGGCAATCAAACCCTCCTAAGACCTCAGAGTGCTACAAAATAAAATAAAACCTCCTTTACTTACCCTCAAATCATTTAAAGCACACTGACAACCTGGCACTTTTAATATTCTTTTTATGACATATCATATTTATCACGCGTCAAAAGGGGTCCCCCAAACAAAACAATAACACTGAGTGAAAACTTACATAGAGTCTCTCTCTGTTAGCAAAGTTAGTTTTGGCCCTTGAACACCAGCTTTTATGGGTTCTTATAAAGTCGTGACTATTTCTTAGCAGTTGGGTTTTCCAAGTCTTGAAATGAAATTCTTCATTATACTAGTTACTTTAAAATGAAGAATGAGTGACTTTGACATCAGGGAAGATAGAAAAGTCATATTTTTCCCTATTCCTGGCACTAAATGCAACTAAAACCCTGGCATTATATGTGAAAGAAACACAAGGAGACAAGGAAAGTTGGAGAAAAGAAGGCAGAGCAGCTAGGGACATGAGGACCCAAGGAATGACGCAGAGGATTTATCTGGGTTTTTCTTGTCTCCTCATATATCCTAGACTTGAGGCTGAAGAAGCCGGTGTCCAACAAATGCCAAACGTTGCAGGTGTAGAAGATGTGCAACAACAAATGCCTCATCTCCCTGCCCGAAGGACCAGGAAAGATACAGCCCAGCAAAACAGAAAACTTGGGTCGTAATCACTCTATTCTAGCCAAACAACACAGAAAACCCTGGGGCCCTATCCCACCTGAAGGCCTAGACTCCCAACCTTATGAGATGATAGTGGGAAACCCCTCAGCCCCCCATGATGGAGTCAGAGGAGGTTAAATAGGGGAGATAGACCTTAATCTCCACACCTGTGGTGTCAGTGGAGACACATGGGGAGCCCAGACTGTTACCCCACCCAGCAGTAATGAGGCACCCCCCCTTTCCTTTGGGATGTTGTTGAAGGATGTCTAGAAGAAAATAGAGTGTCAGGGCTTCCACAATTGTCAGAGGTAAGGAGGCCACCTCCACTTCAGTGTTTGTAGGGACCACATGGGGACCCAGAATTCCCATTCCCACACAACAGTCAATAAATAGAGGGGATACCTGGATGGCTCAGTTGGTTAAACTTCTGCCTTCAGCTCAGGTCATGGTCCCAGGGATTGAGGCTTCTTTTAGGCTCCCCACTCATCAGGGAGCTTGCTTCTCCCTCTCCTCCCTGCTCAAGCTCTCTCGCTATCTCTATTGCTCTACCTCTCTCACAAATAAGGAAATAAAATATTTAACAACAACGACAACAACAAAAGAAGCCCACTCCTCCCCCCTGTCAGCAGAGTCCGAATGAGGAACCTGGGCTTCTACCTCCACCTGTAAGTAAGAAGGTGATGCGTCCCCACCTACCTTGCCTCCTGGAGCGGTGTTAAAAAAGAGTGTGGGGGGGTGCCAATGGTAGATAATCTGAAGATGGAACTAATACCTGGTCTCATAACATAATACAAAAACATCCAAGTCTCCATTGAAAATCCTTTGTCATGCAAGAGCTGGATGATCTCAGACTGAATGAAGAAAGACAAACAATGGATGCCAACACTGACAGAGATTTAGAATGATCTGGAAACAATTTTAAAGCAACCATGATAAAAATGCTTTAGTGGTAGATATTTGAGACTAATTTGCCAAAATCTCACAGTTACTGACACCAAGTTTCAAGCTCAGGTCTAAGTTCTTCCTAACAATGGTGTTGTGATGCCCAAGACTCCTTAAATCTATGCTTCATAGACCACTGTGCATTGTAGCATACAAGTCCTGCACATACTTTGCTAGATTTAGAGTATTTTTTAATATCCAAGAACTCAATACTGTTCATTTTTTTCTTCTTTTTTCATTTCAACTTGTTCTTGTTTTGTGGTGATAATTACTTCTCAAGGTACTCTAAAAATATGAATATGCAATTTTAAATTCTGTTACGTCCTGCATTACATTTGTCACCTCTGTCGTAGATTGTTCTATTTGTTCCTTTTGTTCCTCTTTTGTGCCATTGATTTTTTTCCCCAAATGTCTATTGGTTCTTGATGGTCCATTCATATTTAAGGATGCAAGGCTAGGTTAATAAAATAGAAGGATGCAAATCTTTTTGGCTGATGAGTAGGCTTGCTGAGAACTCCTTGTGACCATTTTTTCTTTGAACTCTTTATTGGTTGATAGTTCATGGAATTGAAAAGGGGGATTTGCCTATTTCCATTATTTTGGCAGTTTATATACTAACCATGATTGTTAAAAAAATTATCAACAGCCCCATATGCAAATTGCAAAGTGAGATAAGGAAGAGGTCAAGAATAAAGCAAACATATTTTAAAGGATAACAAAGAAAAGGATATGCTTAGGAAGAGGTGTTAGGAGTAGAACCTTGCCTCAAATACACAAATTCTGTATTTCTGTTGATTATCATGGGAACACAGGCATGGTAGGCCGTGCATAAATATTTATTGAATTATTTTTTTCCTTAAGTTCTGCCTTCCATTAAATAAGAAACAATTAAGAACATTCACAAGTACTTTGAAATGTTTTTAAGTGAAAGATTATTTGAATCTCTTTAGTGCGAATGTCATCTGGGAGAGCAGTATCTCCATGACAGGCATTGTTCTAAGAACTTTCCGTATTTATTTTGTCTTATGACTTATTTTGCTTAAATCCTGATGACAACCCTATGAGGTGGTGTAGCAGATGTTATTGGTGTCCTGTCCATATCCGCTCTCATTTTCCCCTACACTGTAGACTAATACTGCAAGCACCTGAAATTCTCTACTTGCATAATCTTTTTCTCCCCCTGGCTTGGGGAGCACACTCAACTCCCGTGCAAGACATTGTGGGTGCTGAGATTTAAGATCCTCAGAAACAACCTTCAGCCAATGACAGACAAGCACTTGCTGCAGAAAGACCCCAGCTTTGTTGACCTGTAGTTGGGCATATCTGAGGTGTGTTCTACACAATCTTCCCATTCCCCAAGTGCAAAGAAGCTCCAGTTGCCTACAGAGGTAACTCTTCACTAGCTTCCCTTCCCTTCCCTGTTTCACTTCTCTCTTCCCCTACCAATGCTTCCTAGGAGCACCTTCCAAATAAACTCCTTGCTCTCAAGTCCTTGTCTCAGAGGAACATTCTGGAGGCACCCAGACTGAGAGTATTAGGTAGTATTACGGTCCCCATTTTGCAAATAAACAAACTGAGGCACTGAGAGCCTGGTTACTTGACCATGGTTAGTGAGTGAGTGAGGGGCAGAGCCAGGCTTCTCAGGTCAAGCTCTTAACCACCGCACTGTAATGCCACAATGGCTCTGAGTGCTGACTCTGCCAGGCACCATGCTTGGCACTTCATGCAATTGATTTTTCAGGGGATAAAATAGGCAGAGATAGGCTATGTGACATATCCAAGGTCATGAAGTAGTAAGTAGCAGAGTGAGGATTTGAACTCAGGTCTATGATCTTACCCATTCTGCTGTGCTGCCCCCATGTGAGCCTGAGTGTTTCTCTGCTTTTCACCTAGGTGGCTCTCAGGGATAGGTAGGCAGAGTCTAGGCCTCTTAGGAGCAGGTCCAAGGGGACACAACCTATAGTCCCCGGTGGGCTGCATTCCTTGTCCTAGATCTTTGTGCCCTTTCTTCAGTGTGAGGTCCAGACTCTCCAGGCTATTTTCTTTCCTCTAGGAATGTTTTTAGTGCTTAGTTTCTCCTGCACAGGAGTGTTTTGGGATGCTGGTCTTACCCCCAAGGAGTAGACGGAGAGGCCAGGGTTGGATCAGGTAGGACAGCCAATGATGACCAAGCAATTTCTCTGCACTAGGGGCTCTGCATAAGTTACATCATTTAATCCTCCTAGAAATTCCTTAAAGTAATTGCTCTTTTTCCTATTTTAAAAACCAGGAAATGAGGTTAAGAGAGGCGAAGTAATTAGCTCAAGGAATTCATCCAAGGTTAAATAATTCAAAATCCAAGTCTTTTGGGTTCTGAAGCAGTCCTTTCTCCACTGAGCCACGTGAGGCTCTGGCAAGGCAAGGAGAGGTGGGAAGCTGCCAGCGGCTTCCAGGGTACTACTTGTCTAGCACCACTGAGAGATGCCAGATAACTTCTGATCATGAGGCTTCCAGCATAAAACCCCTGGTTAGATCACAGCTGGCTGAGATCAATGCCCCTTGTAGGGTCATAACTGTCTTCACCCAGAAAACAAGTCTGCGCGCAAAGATCATTCAGATCTTACACACATTTGTCTTTCCACTTAGGAGCATTCTCCAGGTGTTGGGTTCTGGGCTGATGGTTACAAGATGGGGTGAGAGGACGGGATCGAGTACCGGTTTCCATGCAGGAGAAGACTAATGCCTATTTTGGGAAATGGGCCATATTTTCGATGAAGCAGCTACACACACACGTGACACTTGCATATGAGCTACTTCCGTGATCAGACCAGGAAATAGTTGGGTGGTTGATATGAATTCTAAGCCCCTTTCTTCACACTCCTGATGAATCTATCTTACCCAATTTGGGATCCCCCAGCTTGAACAAGATGGGAAAAATTGGAAAGGAGCTGGAATAAATGTATAATATGAATTGCTTCGGAACACTCAAAGAATAAGAAATGTTGTGTTGATTTTTCTAAATCAGAATAAATCTGATATACATACCCCTACTCACCCAGATGTTGAGAATCCCAGACCCAGCTGTTGGGGTACTGCATCCCCACCTTAGGTAAGAACCCTTGACCTTGCAAGGCTTTGTCCTCATGTGTTCATCACCATTTGAAGGAGGATCCATTTGGATGAGGGCGGCTTCTCTCAAATCTCCTTCCCTTCTTGCCAGGCTTGGCCTCAGGGACCATCGTGTAGAGCCGCAGAGTCACAGGAATCAATCAGTGTCTGTTTCCACAGGCACTGTACATCCTGATTCTTCTACCTGGGGGTCCAGGAGTGTGAGTGGGTTCGGACTCTGCCTCTTCTGGAATGCTGTTTGTACAGACCCCTTCCAGATCTTGGGAGACAATTGTCTTCTCTTAACCTCAAGCTCACAGTCCCTACTCCCTCCCCATTGCTAATCCATCCTGCCAGATTCCCTTCCTGGCCCCTTTGGTTTCTTTGAAACCAAAGGCCTGACTCTGGGTGATCTTCCAGACAATTCTCTGAAGCCCCCTACATAAAACAAAATGAAATGAAACACAAAGCAAGAAATTGTTTACCATCTCCCTCCATTACACACACACACACACACACACACACACACACACACGATGAGCAAACCAAATCCTTTGCAGATGAAGGGCTGTTCCCCATATATAAAGTGCTTTTACAAACCAGTGGCTGAGAGCCTCGCCTGCTTCATTTCATGTCGCGGCCCTGTCATTTATTAGCTGACTAATTTGGGGCAAATTGCTTAACTTCTCTGTTTTCTGATGTGCACATCGGGACTAATAACTACACCACAGGAGGATGGATTGAGGCTTTTATGTCACACAGTACTTACAAGCACCCACAGGGCCGAAGCACTGGACTCACTCCACCTCGTTCCAGCTCCTTCTGCTCGTGCCCCCTCTGCTCTGAGCATAGCCCAGCCTTCTCCTGCTGTCTAAGCAAAGACGAAGGGAATGCGTCTGAGCACTCTCAGGACATTTCAAACCCAAACCCATCTGTTATACGCTGAATTGTGCCTCACCCCCGAATTCATATAAGAAAGTCCTAATTTTCAGTACTTAAGAATGTGACCGTATTTGGAAATAGCACCTTTAAAGAGGTGATCAGGGGCACCTGGGTGGCTCAGTCAGTTAAGTGTCTGCACTCAGCTCAGGACATGATTCTAGGGTCCTGGGATTGAGCCCCACATCTGGCTCTCTGTACCACGGGGAGCCTGCTTCTCCCTCTCCTCCCTGGTCATGCTCTTGTTCTCTCTCTCTCTCTCTCTCTCTCAAATAAAGAAGCAAAATCTTTAAAAAAAATTAAAGAAGTAATCAAAATGAAGCCATTCAGGGGGCCCTAATCCATTCTGGTGTCCTTCTTAAAAGCAGAGGAGATTAGGACAAGCCCAGAGATCCTGGGGATGTGCAGGACCAGAGGGACGAGGCAACAAGAGGGCAGCCACCGACAAGCTGAGGAGAGAGGCCTGGCCCAGGTCCTTCCTTCATGGCCCTTGGAGGAAGGCACTTGATCTCTGACTTATGGCCTCCAGAACTGTGGAAAAGCACATCTGTGGTGTTTTTCTATGTCAGGCCAAGCAAACTAATACACCATCCCGGAGCTGAAGTATAGTCAGGATCTCCAAAACACATCCAGGCCAGTGTGTGATGCTTGCTCAGGGAAGAGGGCGTCCTGTGGCTGCGGGAACTGAGCATGCGGGATGAACCACACAAACCATCGTTGTTTCCGGTTACTGGCCTCCCTCAGCACCAGAAAGTTAGGAGAACTCCAAGACAGCAGACAGGGCAGAAATTCTCATAAGAAACTAATGGAAAGGATTCCAGCTCCAGAGACAAAATAATGCTTCCGGAAATGGGATCAAAGCTTCCCACACTGGTGAGGGTATGGAACTCTCTGGATCTCTACCCTATTGGCCCAGTGCCTAGGGCTTTCCAAGGGCCTACAAAATGTTTCAGAATGAAAAATTCAATGGATTTCAAAATAAGAAAGTAAAATGCCCAAGGAAAAATAAAAAAATAATATTAAGAGCAAAGTTATAAAATGACTTTCAAAATGTTTTTAATTGCATTTATATTTAAGATAGGATATGGAAACATTTTAATGTAATTACTGTCACAGAAGTGGTACCTGTAAGAGTTATGTACCTTTGGAACCACGGAGGACTTCAACCAGTTCTATTCTCTCTCCACCCCTCAGAACCTCATACCAAGCCTGTCTGGGTTTGGGATGTGACAATGACATGGAAATACGTTCTGTGATGTGGGATAGAGGTAGGGGAGAGGCCGAAGATCCTAGCAGTTATGTCTTACAGGAAAGTGGTCAACGGTCCAGCTTAAACCAAGGTTCAAATCTTCATTCTGCCCCTGTGTGACCCTGGGCACCTTGCTAAAACTCTCTGAATCTCAGTTTCATCACTGGCACAAAGGAGATAAGAATGCCTACCTCATAGGATTTTCATGAGAATTGAGTGAGAAGAAGACTATAACGAGCTTATCTTTGTGCCTGGGGAATAGAAAACTCTCAGTAAAGGCTAGCTATTATAATGTGGTCCTCAGCAGGTTTCTCACAGGGGAGGGAGAGGGAGGAGTCTTGAGCCCCAGAGAAAATATTTAGTGAATAGATGTTGACTGGATGCATTTTTGTTCTCACAGTGGAAAAAAAACCCAGCAATGCAGCAAGGGTATGTGAGTGACTGGATCACAGGTCCCAAGCGAGGACTTGGAGGAGGTGGCACCCACTGGGGTGGTGGCAGGGGTCCAGGAGGAGCTCTGCACGGGAGCCCCTGTGCAAAGCCTGGGGGACTGATGCCCTTCCCAGGATGCTGTGGGCTCAGGCGCCCCTCCTGCAGCTCCTGGATAGGGGGAGCAGAAATTGCCAGCTGGCGTCCTAGGAGTGCAACTGCTTCGGGAAGCTAAATTTTGCTGCTGACGCGGGACCAATCTCATCTGCTCTGCCAGGAGCACGCAGACACAGGACAAATCCCCGAGGGTTCCAGTCCTGTCACATAGCACTGTCAGAGGCAAAACCAAGTCCAGGACAAAACGAAGGTGGGTTTTTAATTCATAAATGGGCAGCAGGGAGTAACTTTTGTTTCTTCAGGGGTTGAACGGTAGAAGAAAGGACAGTTGCTTTATGAAGTCAAAAAGGAGGGGCACCTGGGTGGCTCAGTGGGTTAAGCCTCTGCCTTTGGCTCTGGTCATGACCTCGGGGTCCTAGGATCAAGCCCCACGTTGGGCTCTCTGTTCAGTGGGGAGCCTGCTTTCCCCTCTCTCTGCCTACTTGTGATCTCTGTCTGTCAAATAAATAAATAAAATTTAAAAAAAAAAAGAGAGAGAGAGATACTGAGATAGTCTCTGGCTGGCAAGTGTTCCATTAAGGCGGGAGTTTGGGGAGGAAGGAGACTTTCTAATCAGTTTTCAGACTTGCATGGCAGACCCTGACTGGCTGTGGGGTAGCGCGTGAGCTGTGGGGGACATTTGAAAGGAAGACTGTTTTATGTTAGGGCTGGAAGGTTTTTGAGGTTGGCCATTTCCTGGAACAAGCAGTGGGTTGGTGGGGGGCTTTTTTGCTATCAAATAGCCATCACAGCCCCTATGGGGAGCTAAAGGGGCTGCCATCAAGGCAGTTTTCTCAGCAGAGATCTGGACCAGAAGGCCTGGCGAGGGAGCCAGAAAACCTGGGTTCTGGGTGCAGCTGGTCACTGACTGAATGAGTTGTCTCCCTGGACCTGTTTATTATCTGTATGTTGAAGGGGTGGGACCACCCAAGAATGTCAAACTGCTGACCCTTGGGACAAACCCCAAACAACTGTTTTCTTTGGCCTATAATTTATTTATTAAGGTTGTTTATTTTGTATGACGTCAGAATGGGTGCATATTCTCCGGTCCACAGCCCCTCTGCTCCACACTGTGTGCGACCTGCCAAGTTCCTGCCTTTAGGGAACCTGCTCTGTCACTGTAGGCATCTGTGTCCACAGCGCCGGAGCTAAATGACTTCTAGCGCCTGCTGGCCTTCCATGGCTCTACCATTCCCAATGGGGCCTTCTCATTTTGCTGCTTCCCAACAGTCGCCGCGCACTGCCCTCCACAAACATGAGACACTCCAGCTTCTGGAGTCAATTATTCCTTTCAGAAAACTGAAGAGAGAAGTGATATAATTAAGTACCTGAGAGAAAATGAACCGAGCAACGAGCTGTAACTACGGAGACCCACAATGGAGGCTGAACCCCAGGGCCCCCACTTGACCTCGCTCAGCTCAGAGTGGTCTGGTGTTTCCCTGGTTGGAAGGGACTGGCCTGGCCAAGACTGGTTCACGCTTTGAGGCACAGTCTTCACACAGCAGGGCAAGAAGCTGCCTCAGCCGCCCCCAGGCTCCAGGGCCAGCGGGCAAGGAAGCGACACCCTCTCCCCATCTCCACCAAGCAGCAGCATCAGAACCAACACCCTAGAAGGGAGAATCCTTTCCTTACACACTATGCCCAGGAAATAGTTGCTCTGTCCCTAATTTGGGGCCCGGACACTGTTGTGTTGTTGTATCCTTCCACCCATCCTCAAACCACGGACCAGATAAATCGAGTTGAACTGACTTCAAAGCAAACACTGAGCAGAGCCATCTGTGATTCATTCCTGTGCAGGCCCTTCTCTAGTTATGTAACCAGAGAGATCCAGACAGAAAGACAGATTGCAAGAATTTTTTTTTTTCCTTCAAACCCCAAACCTTTACAGTATTGGGATAATTATGGCTTTCATAGCGTTGATTACTTTAAGCTGTCAGTAATTTGAATCTTTTTCAGAGTCAATGACCAACTTTTTACAATTGCATTATATCTTCCCACTTCCATCCCTAAATAAAGGAAACAGAACCCTGACTTCATAGAGGTTCCCTCAGAGCCCCTCAGCCTGCATACTTTGTTGTCAGAATGCTACCATGGACTCTTCTGTTTCCCAGCGTCCTTCTGGCCTCATGGCACACTTGCTCCCCACTCCACAGTCCATTAGTCCCCGACCTGAAAGAAGAGGAAGTGTGAAGTGTAGGTTGGCCAAGGATTTCTACTGAGTCATTCACCAATCACCCCAAGTATTGTAGTTGACGGATAAAGGGTAATGAAAAATGTTAGATAAAGACTGTATTTTCCACACATTTGCAATTTTTTTAAAAAGATTTTATTTATTTTATTTCAGAGACAGAGATCACAAGTAGGCAGAGAAGCAGGCAGAGAGAGAAGAGTAAGCAGGCTCCCTGTTGAGCAGAGAGCCTGATGTGGGGCTCGATCCCAGAACCCTGGGATCATGACCTGAGCTGAAGGCAGAGGCTTTAACCCACTGAGCCACCCAGGCACCCCACATTTGCAATTTTTAAAAATTATTTTTATTAACATACAATGTATTGTGAATCATCAGACTTACACAACATTTGCAATTTTTAAACATTTTGTTTTCTTATTATAAAACCAATACCTATCAATGTGATAATTCCAAAAACTATAAAGAAGAAAATAAGTATCCCAAATCCTTGCCTGGGTAGATTATTCAAACAGAAAGTGATACTAATATTTTAGCACATTTTTTCCCAGTCTTTCTTTCTTCTATGCTTATAATTTTAGAGTTAAAATATATTGCATTTATAATTTTTGTATCCTGCATTTCTACTTGAACATTGGCCCACATGATAAAAAAAAATCTTAATTTTCACTAGTGACACAATTTCAAATGAAACGGATATACCATCATTTTTTAAAAAACCAAATCCCCTACTGCAGGACAAAGCTCATGTCTACTATTCTGCTCAAAAATTTATTTATTTATTTGAGAGAGAGAGAAAGTGCAAGTGTGATGCAGTGAGGGCCAGAGGGGGAGGAAGAAGAAAAGGGAGAGAATCTTAAACAGACTCCGTGCCGAGCATGGAGCCTTGATCACACAACGTAGAGATCATGGCCTGAGCTGAAACCAAGAGTTGGACACTTAACTGACTGAGCCACCCAGACGCCCCAGAGCATAAACATTTTTGGAAGTTCTTAACACATTTCAGAAAAATTGAGCCACTTTTTCACCATCATATATGAATACTTTTTAAACATAAGTATTTTGATAAGTAAAAAAGTAAAGTCTCGTGTTTGCATTCATTTACTCTTTTTTGGTTACCAATTAAAGTAGTTGTTTTTTCAAATCTTTCAAAGCAATTTGCATTTTATTCCATCTGAAAGTAGATCTTGTTCAAGCCCAGGGACTAAGGCTTAGGATAACTGTGAGCTTCCTGGTGCAAAGATGCTCCCAGCTCAATGCAGACCATCCTATAGCAAAAGCAGTGAGGCAGAGAAGAGGGTTAGCTCACTAGGGCCTCCAGAGGAGGAAGACGTCAGGAGTGGTCCCCACTCCTGGTTATATTAATCTACTAATCAACTGCTGCTTAACAAATTGTCCTCAAAACTTAATGGCTTACCAATAAACAGTTATTATCTCACAGTTTCTGTAGGTCAGAAAGTTAAGGGCAATTTCACTGCTGCTTCTGCTGTGGGGACTTTTGTGAGGTTGCGGTCAAGTCACTGACTGGGGCTGGAGCAGCTGCGTGCAGGGCCGCTCACTTTCAGGAGGCTGTTGGCCGGCAGCCTCAGTTCCTCATCACTTGGGTCTCTCCACAGAGTATCCTCACAAATGGAGATGGCTTCCCCCAGAAGGAATGAATTGAGAGACCGATTAAAATAGAAGCCTCTGCGTGTTTTATAACCTAGTAGTGAAACTGCTATGCCATCTCTTCTGCCACGTTCTGTAGGTCGTTCAGACTCACACTTTTACAGTGTGGAAGGGGACAGTGTAAGAGTATGAAGACCGGGGGCACCTGGGTGGCTCAGTGAGTTAAGCCTCTGCCTTCAGCTCAGGTCACGATCTCAGGGTCCTGGGATCGAGCCCCACATCGGGCTCTCTGCTCAGCAGGGATCCTGCTTCCCCTGCCTCTCTGCCTACTTGTGATCTCTCTCTCTCTCTCTGGCAAATAAATAAATAAATAAAATCTTAAAAAAAAAACAAAAAAAGAATATGAAGACCAGGGTACGGATCGTCGGAGTCCATCTTGAAAGCTGGCTAACATCGGCTGTGGGTTTTCACCAGCTCCCTTTTTGAGGAAAGGAGAGAATCAATAGTGGAAACCTTCTTTATGATTGTTCACAGGGTGCTCCCGTTAACCATACATAGTCCTGTTCTCATCATGAGGCCTGTATTCGCCAATTCATTTTGTCTCCAAAACATCTGTGATTAAAGAACCCTTTGCTTATATTTATAGATGGAAGTCTGGCCTGGGTGACCCACATACTTCAGAGCCTGGTGTACGGCTGGGGGTGGCTGCGGCAGTAAATCCAAGCAGGAGCTGCTGTGCAAAAGCTGTCTGGGCCTGGCCACCTGCTGTTCGGTAGCTCAGAGCCCAGTGGGGTGACCGGGTGGCAGAGGCACAGGGTGCACAGAGAGAAGGGAAGAGATGGACAACTACTCAAGTCCACCCACAGGTGGGGTGAGAATCACAGGAAAGATTTTTAAAGTGGGAGTGGGTAAGTGAAAGAATCTCAGCCCTGGGAGAGGGACTGGGGGCTAGAATTCTAGGAGATAGGGAATAAGCTGTCCTGGGTAAGGCATATGACCCTACTAGGACCTTCGAATCTGAAAACATTTGTATCACAATGTGATCACTAAAATGTATGACTGTTACCCCAAAATGTTTTTGCCACCAATCTAAAATTAAGATGCTGAAGAATTAACCAAATTGGCTCTTCTCTTTTCTCCCCACACCCTTTCCCATGGCAGCTTCATCAATCTTATAATTCCATCTATGTTTTTTTTTTTAAAGATTTTATTTATTTATTTATTTGACAGAGAGAAATCACAAGTAGAGAGGCAGGCAGAGAGAGAGAGAGGGAAGCAGGCTCCCTGCTGAGCAGAGAGCCCGATGTGGGACTCGATCCCAGGACTCAGATCATGACCTGAGCCGAAGGCAGCGGCTTAACCCACTGAGCCACCCAGGCGCCCTCCATCTATGTTTTTAAAAGAAAAAATTATTTGTTTAAGGGCACCTGGGTGGCTCAGTTGGTTAAGCATCTGCCTTCAGCTCAGGTCATGATCTGGGGTCCTGGGATTGAGCCCCACATCGAGTTCCCTGCTCAGTGGGGAGTCTGCTTCTTCCTTTCTCTCTGCCTCTGTGCCCCACCCCACTCATGTTCTTGC
Source organism: Neogale vison (assembly GCF_020171115.1). Lineage (NCBI taxonomy): Eukaryota > Metazoa > Chordata > Mammalia > Carnivora > Mustelidae > Neogale > Neogale vison. The sequence goes on from NC_058091.1 coordinate 217,249,192, forward strand.
TTACTCTGTTCTCTCTCTCTCTCTCTCTGTCTCCGAAATAGATAGATAAATAATCAGCACAGTGGACATCAGGTGGTAAGCAAGCCACTTCCCCTCCACCGGGGAGTGAGCCAACAATACACTGGTCACACTGCCGTCTCCTTGACAGCATAATGACCTACATGACTAGCTACAGCTACAGAGGAGGCTCAAGGGCAGAGGACTGCTTGCCTTGCAGTTTGGCCCATTTAGCAAGGACATGCAGGGGCACACAGGGCCTGTGCTGGACTGCCTCTTCCCAATATGAAGCCTCCTCCCTCTCCCCACAGACTGCTCTCCCAACCTCAGCCCAGCCCTACAAGGACTGAGATATTGCCATGATTTACCTAGGAGACATTCATTTTCAGCCCCCAGAAAAATGTCTCTTTGTCCTTCAAGCAGTTCACTTTGGCTGCCAGGGCTCAAAAAGTTTTTGCCCAGGGTTGAGAGTTGGGCAGAGATGTTCCCGTTTGGGATTGCTGGAATGCCCACGCAGTGTACAGTGGGCTAAGCAAGGTCAGCGGGCAGCTATGAACACCACCCCGCAAGGCCAGTGAGCCAACCAGAGCTTCAATGGGCGCTCTGTGCAGGGCAGCCAGCTGGGTGACTGTGGGAGCCCATGGGAGACCTAGAAGATGGATTAACAGAGCTGGCCACCTCCGGGGAGGGACTGAGGCTTGGCAGTCCTGTGTGTGTGTGTGAGTGTATATGTGTGTGTGTGTGTATGGGGGGGGCACAGAAATGGCCTTCAGAAATGGCCTTCAAAATATTTTCCTTACTGCAGGGTTTGCACATCCTCCTCAGAGGAAGGTAATGGGACCTGGACAGTGATTAACTAATTCTGACTCCAGGATTCCAAGAATTTAGACTCTAGACGATCAGGGGTTTTAGTGCGTGCATTTAAGTGCACACACACATACACACACACAGTTTTTCCCTTTGTCGTGGAAACCCACGAGACAAGGAAATCCAGAAGACATTTGTCCTTTTTCTCTAAAACATTCTACTTGAACATTCCCATTTCAGAATATTATTGAAGCCAGGACCACAGTTCTCTTCAGTGTATGAGAACAGGCTTGCTTCCTGCTGAGGAATGCTTTTTCTTCTGGTTGGTGGTATGATTTGGGCATAACTTGGTGGCAGGAGGGGACCCCAAACCCCCTTGCAAAACTTAGCGACGCTGCATTGTGTGTCAACATCCAGTCCCTAAATGAAATAATGGGGAGACAAAATATATTCTAGTCTCAACTCAAAGATAAAGATATTGCTTGGTTTCAGTGAAATGATACAAAAATACATGGAATAAAATTCTATTAGCTAATATAATTTGTTTAATTAAATCTCAGAATTTAATCCATAGTATATCTAAAGAAGGTTTGCAATTAGATGCTTCAGCCAGTAACTAAAATGTGTGCCCCCAAAGGTTCAAGTAGGTGACAATTATTCACATTGAGATGTTGAGTACTGATCCAGGAAGTCAGCCACAAAGGCGAGGACTCTTACTGTATTCCTCAGCCCAGAACAGTGCCAGGCACACAGCGAAGACTCAGTAAGTGTTTGTTGAATGGATCAATGAATGAAAGAGATTTTTTTTTCTTTGAAAGCTGGCCTGGACCCTGTTCTATCATGTGAACTTAAAAAAAAAAAAAAACCTCACTAAGATAAATAATATATAGGGTCAGATACAATTTTTTGTACTTCAAATTAAACAAAAACACTCTATGCATTTAGAAGAGCATAGTAGAGGCACCTGGCTGGCTCAGTGGGAAAAGCATGTGACTTTTCATCTTGGGGTCATGAGTTCTAGTTCCACATTGGTGTAGAGATTACTTAAAAATAAAATCTTAAAAAAAAAAAAAAGATATTCTTAAGAGAGCATGGAAAAAAACTACTGAGAAATTACACCTTGTACTGTTGATGATGGCTACCTCTGAGGCCAAGACGGACTCTGGAAGGAAGGTTATCGAATTTTGCATAATTTATGTATTTCTGTATTGTTCTGCCCAGTGAGGAAAGTTTGTGTTATTTCTTATGGTTAAAAAATGAGGATTTTTAAAAGATCTCACTTAAAATGTTTAAAGCATTCTGATACGTGACTCGATGGAAAAAATGACAAGTGTTTTGAGGAACCAAAATTTAGGAAAGGTTCTTCACCTCCAGAGGTCATGATCATTTCCTAGCTTTTCATCAAACGATCTCCAACCACCAGGACAGTGCTCAGTTTTGTTTTCTTTTGTTTAAAGAATGCTATAAAAGAAGTTAGTAGAATGTTATGAACTACATCAGGCTCACCATTTATTTATTCAACAAGTATTTATTGAGTGCTATGCTTACTTTATGGGCCGGTAAGTATAACAGGAACTGTGGTACAAAGAATAATTCGGTGGAAAGAAGTAAGGGTTCTAGATGGATTTTTTTTGAAGTCACCGAAAGTCCCTGCAGAAATGGGACCTCAGACGGTGGCATTTCCCTGCTGAAGTTGGTTATTGCCTATTTATCTTCATACTCTACTCCTATTTCTTATCATAGGTAGAACGCCCATTTAAAATGATCTTGAGGCATTTGTCCTGTAAATTTATCATAATCGCAATAGTAGATAGAAAATAAACCTTCTAATGAGGGCTCCAGCTCACCACTTTAAGGAATTGCTCTTTTTGATTGTACCTTAAGGCCATTAAAATATTTATTTAATGATTTCTTCATCCTGCGGACAGATGTAGAGATCGGTCTGTTTTCCACCTTACAGTGGAGTTTTCTTTTTAAATACTCTCTCTGGCTTTGTGGTGAAATGTACGTTATGATACTTCCTCATAGTGACATATGCAAAAACGTTATTCATCAAACGTATTCTCAAGCATACTTTTCATTATTCTTGCAAGTATTTAGACATAAGGAAGCCCTTTACTCTGCGCAATATAAAAAGAATCAAAGATGTGATACAATTCCTCACCTGTGTGGACTTGGATTTTAAGGACAGGGTCACTGTATTTCACATAGTTCTTTCTTCTTCTTTTTCCTTCTCCTCCCTCCCCCATTACCAAATACATAACTGTACTTGGTCTGATGCTAAATCAAGGTAAATGAGACGTGACCTATGAAAAAGGAAATGAATAATTCAAAAGAGGGGAAAATTGCATTCCTGGCTGGAAGCGTGGACGTCATTGCCTGAATGTATAGGTTTATTCTACCACTTCACTAGATGATTTTGCCTGTTGGGTGGCATGTCTTCCATCATCCAAATTACCTCATGAAGTCGGTAAGCCAAGCCATGTTTTGCTGCTATCTACTTTATATTTTTTCCAAGTCTCTTTTTAATGGGTTCTTTTTAGTTAACGAACGTATATACAGCAGACCTGTCTGATGGGTTCCTGGAAATAGATCTTATTAAATTCCCTAGGACTTGATCTGAATCAGGAATTAAATAATTGATGTGAGCAGGTACAGAGGTCAGTGTTTCATGGGCAAAATTATTAGTGGAATCTCTCATGTTTTCTAAGTACCAGAGGGAACCAGTCTTGCCTCTGGTTGTGGACTGTGGAGGTGGGGATGAGGTAGGCAACTCATTCTTAGGAAGTGTTCCCAGGTAGTTCCTTCATGTCGTTAGGGTCACCCTGAGTGGAACAGGACTTATCCAAGAAGGCCAGGTCTGGACAAGTAGAGCAGAGAGTCAGAGGGCTGAGAAACTTTGCCGGAAGACCAATAGAACATTGTGGTACTCTCTATTAAATGTCAGTGACCAACGTGACTTTGATCAGGCAATTCTCATAGAAACCAAAGGGAATGTGATAACCCACTGAGAAGGCCAGTTCCTTAGGCTCTGTCTGTGTCCCTTGTCACCGTCTTGCAAATTGATGCATCTGGTTGGTCCTGTAGCGTTTGCTTTCTTTCTCTCTTTTTGTACTTATACCAAGGGGGCAGGGGAGAAAAGTGTTTTGATACATTATAATCATTGTGATATTGTCCCCTTACAGAATGAATAGTTCCTAGTATTTCTAGCCAGTCAAGATTGGGGTTGAGAGTAATAATAAATAAATCTAAGTATGATTTAAGCAATCATTAGAAAACAGACTTTGATCATGGAATTTTTTGGTATTTGTTTCTTTAGAGTCATGGGGGTGCAGTGGGGAGAAAGGCCCCCTCCAGGACAGGGCAGAGGGGGCTGTGAACGCTGCTCTTTAGTACATCCTCCTCTCAGTAAGGGGGTTCTTAGGGCCCTTCCTTCTGAATTACTTAAAGAATGAAATCAAGAAAGGAAATGTATTTGCAGATGTCTCACAAAACCTACAGTTGAAAAATAAGTAGTGAGTGGTCCATGATGGGCAAAAGCAAGGTCCAGATAAACTCCTGAGGTTGCAGTCTCTCAACGGCAGACTGTCGGGTAAAGTTCCGGGAAAGCCAGTTCTCTTAGCAACAAGACTCAGTGGTCAGCGGTACTAAAAGACTCAATTGTACTAAATTTGTAAATGTAAATGTATCTCAATCATGTTGGATCTAAAACAAGAGCTGAAAACATCGACCACTAAAACCTGATCCTCAGTACTTATTTGGATCATTGAAAGTGTCTGTGATCTGAAATGGCAGCTACTCCTGGGGGTAGGATCACGGGAAGAGGAGCGGGAGGGAAGTGTTTGGTTAGGTTTGGTTAACTTTGGGCTCTTCTGTAAAGAGGTACTCTACTAAGAAGAAGAAGAAGAAAGAGAAGAGGGGCGCCTGGGTGGCTCAGTGGGTTAAGCCTCTGCCTTCGGCTCAGGTCATGGTCCCAGGGTCCTGGGATGGAGCCCCGCATCGGGCTCTCTGCTCAGTGGGGAGCCTGCTTCCCTTCCTCTCTCTCTGCCTGCCTCTCTGCCTACTTGTGATCTCCGTCTGTCAAATAAATAAATAAAATCTTTAAAAAAAAAAAAAAGAAAGAGAAGAAAGGTAAAGTTTTGGGGCGCCTGGATGGCTCAGTCGGTTAAGCGTCTGCCTTCGGCTCGGGTCAGGATCCCAGGGTTGTGGGATGGAGCCCTGGTCAGGCTCCCTCTCTCACTCCCCCTGCTGGTGCTCCTGCTCTTGCTCTCTCGCTCTGCCAAATGAATAAACAAAATCTTAAACACACAAGGTAAAGTCCCTTGGAATATGATGGCGCCCTGGGAGAAGCCGTCCCTGTTCCTGACACCCCCCTGGCTCCAGCGTGATTTCTCCTCCAGCTGCAGAGCTGTGGATGAAGGCTCTGGAATGCATGCTCGGGGGTCCTGGAAGTGTCAGCGTGTGGAGCAAACCGAGCGAGGCAAGAACGTGCGCCTGCGAGCCAGCCTGGGCTAGGACAATGGGACTTTTATTTCTGGCCCGGCTCAGTTGGCAGTCACTCTCCCACTCTCTTTCTTGGTTGGGCTTTGGTTTAAAGTTACCTTTTAGGGATTAGGTTGGTGTTTTCTTTCCCATGCCACCGGGGAAGTTTCTGTTTCCGAAGTGGACCGTACACAGACAGGTCAGTTACTCACAGGCCTTTGCCATACCACAAGCGTCGGTGTTCAAAGGCTTCCCTAAATCACCCCAGCAAACAGAGGCCAACCAAACTTGCTTATTGTTGTGCAGAAAGGCACATGACAGGGCCAGCTAATCTCTAAATTATGATTTTCTATTTGGCATATGTTATTATAGCCAAGCCCCCTCTCCCCACCACACTCCCCAAGGTGTTTCCAGAAAATCCTGGAAGAGGACCCGCTGGGGGATGGGAGGTGTCTGTCTAAGCAGCACTGGCTCTTTGCTCCTCATTTTTATGCCTGTAGTCACCACAAAGTCTGGCTGTCAAGGATACTCGGATCTCCTTTTCTCTGAAATTCAATGAAAAAACAAAGGAAACAACAAAAACAGGGTTCTGGGTTTTTGTTGTTGTTGTTGTTGTTGCTCCTCTTAATCCAGCTGAGACAGGCCATCATTTTTTAAAGAAATACTAAAAGCCAGGAGATAGGGGTGGACATTGGGAACATAGAGCCTCTGTGAAAGCAGTGAAATGCTTTAGAAGCACTACAGCCTTTACTCGATGATTTTTTCCATGGCTCTCCCTGTGGGGCTGACAACCTTGCCCCCTAGCTATTCCCAGAGCTATGTGGCTGCCCCCCTGTTACTTTCTGCTTGGAGAAACCAGCACCCCCCAACCCAGAGAATAATGAGCCGGCAGCCTCCACAGTGGGCTGCCTTATAGAAGCCTGTCCCCTTGCAAGGCTGCCGTGTGAAGTTAATTTAGCCACACAGCTACCACACACACAGGTAAGAGTAAGCTCAGTAAGGACCAGGGATCGCTTCTCCCAGGGCGCCATCCTCTTCCAGGGAGCAAAGGACTGTCACCGTCTCCAAGGTGAACCCCAAGGACATCCAAAAGAACTACAAACACTTATTTAAGGTGAATGACAAATCCATGGGTGGCCATCAGAGGTGGTCTGAGCTACGGAGGATCTTGGTGAGGAACTCAGGATCCAGGCCCAGGTGGAGGGAGAGGAAGGGCAGATACCCAAAATGTGAGCGTTTGTCTCTTCCAACCCTACCCCACCCAGCCAGCTCTAATTATTTTTTTAAATAATTTATTTATTTTCAGAAAAACAGTATTCATTATTTTTTCACCACACCCAGTGCTCCATGCAATCCGTGCCCTCCATAATACCCACCACCCGGTACCCCAACCTCCCACCACCCCGCCACTTCAAACCCCTCAGATTGTTTTTCGGAGTCCATAGTCTCTCATGGTTCACCTCCCCTTCCAATTTCTTCCAACTCCCTTCTCCTCTCTAACACCCCCTGTCCTCCATGCTATTTGTTATGCTCCACAAATAAGTGAGACCATATGATAATTGACTCTCTCTGCTTGACTTATTTCACTCAGCATAATCTCTTCCAGTCCCGTCCATGTTGCTACAAAAGTTGGGTATTCGTCCTTTCTGATGGAGGCATAATACTCCATAGTGTATATGGACCACATCTTCCTTATCCATTCATCCGTTGAAGGGCATCTTGGTTCTTTCCATAGCTTGGCGACCATGGCCATTGCTGCTATAAACATTGGGGTACAGATGGCCCTTCTTTTCACAACATTTGTATCTTTGGGGTAAATACACATTTCTATGTTGCCACGGACACCAGGAGTGCAATGGCAGGGTCATAGGGAAGTTCTATTTTTAATTTCTTGAGGAATCTCCACACTGTTCTCCAAAGAGGCTACACCAACTTGCATTCCCACCAACAGTGGAAGAGGGTTCCCCTTTCTCCACATCCTCTCCAACACATGTTGTTCCCTGTTTTGTTAATTTTGGCCATTCTAACTGGTGTAAGGTGATATCTCAATGTGGTTTTAATTTGAATCTCCCTGAGGGCTAGTGATGATGAACATTTTTTCATGTGTCTGATAGCCATTTGTATGTCTTGATTGGAGAAGTGTCTGTTCATATCTTCTGCCCATTAACAACAACAGCAGTAGTGAAGAGCTGGCTGAGTGACAGGACTTCTGCCGGTCCTCACAGACATTTGCTGGTGTGGTGAGTATGAACCATCTTGGACGCACCCTGCTCTGCCATCCACTCCACTTTTTCTGTTTATGTCAACCTGTAGCATAGGACTGGTGGGAACCTGAGCCCATGCCGTCAACAGTGACCGGTGCCCTTCTGGAAGCTACCTAAAAGCACCACAGTCCTTTGCACGAATGCGTGCCCTTCCCCAGAAGTGCAGACAGGCCAAGTAGAGGTCAGGTCTGGTTTGATAGATGTGCAGTTTGGGAAAGGTCCCTCGCTTAGTTTAATGCTCTGGTGTCACCCTCTTGAAAATCCTAATGGTTTTTTTTTTAGCAATGGGCCTCGCATTTCTATGTTGCCACGGACACCATAAATTGTGGAGTCAGTACCCAGGGGGTGCCTTGCCAGTAAGCAGCTTCCTGGAACTGAAGCTGGTTTGGACACATCCGACAGAGAGAGTGTCCTTGCCACAGGTGCCAGCTCTGCACACTGAGGGGCAAGAGTTCCACAGGGTATGTGGACACTGATAACTCTGCAGGGCTGCGGGCATGTGATAGTGAAAATACACTTGTAACTCCTAGCTGGGGAGCCTTTCTTTCTTTCTTTCTTTCTTTTTTAACAAAAGACACACACACACACATATATGCCCTGCACCTGCCATGCCTGTGTGTGTGTGTATACACGTATATATACACCAGATCTTAAAGTGGCCTGAGAGATCTTGAGCAATTTAAGCTCAATAGCGAATCAAATGTCAGCTCTCATATGCCTTTGCACGAGCAAATTTTCTAAGTCAGCTCATGCAAAAACCCTCGTAAAGCATCTAGAGTTTGGAAACTTTACAGAAGTGACTTTTAAACGCAATGCGATAGAGCAATCGAGGCATAAATCTGGTGCAGGACCATCATTTTGGGCAGGAGTTTATGTCTTGTTCATGCTCAGATCAGAAGGAGTTTCTGTGGTCTTTAATAAGGAGATGCATGCCACATGCGCACTCTGGAGGCTCACAGGCCCTTGAGAGTAAGAACTCAGTTGCATTCACATTTGTGTCTTTTGCAGAGCCTAGCAGTGTGCCAGCATAGAATGGGTTAAACAAATACTTGCCTAATGAATGAATCATCATCTCCAAGTGAATAGGACTGTTTTCTTATTCTGGGAAATACATTTAATGAAGGCGGAGGAATGTAGACTCAGCTATGTAAAAAATATCAAGAATCAGTAGTACATTTAAGAACACAAGACCCAAGATCCCTGATCTAGTCCAGCCCTCTCATTTAGAGATGAGAAAACCGAGGCTCACTGAGTCTCAGTAAATTATCTGAGGTCATACAGCTAATCTGGACCAGAACCTCGCTCTTATGACATCTAACCCAAGTGAATTTTTCCACCAACCCACTCTGCCTTAAGAATCAGGAAGCATAAATAAGGAGTCTGAGGTGTTTACTCACCACTTATATATAGCCTTTGTAACCCTTCATTATGGAGGAGAAGAACTCAACTGTTTTAATTGCCGCCTGCAGAAGAACATCACAATCTCTTACGGTTGCTTTTTGGCAAGCCCCTGTGAACGATAATTTGAGATCTAAGGCAAAATGAGAAGGAAGGAAGGTCTAATAAAAGCTTTTTATTTGCAGATGGGAATTAAGCACTCTGTGCCCAGACTGTTGGCTTTCCCTTGACTTCCGGGTTGCCGCTTCAACGCTTCTATGAGCAGAAAATTGGAGAGTAAGAGCGTCCATCACTGGGTCCCGCCAAGCGACACCCCCTCTAACCTAAGGGAAATGTGATACTTTGCTTGCTCCGAGCAACTCCCCAACCACCTCAGCTCCATTCCTACCAGGAGTTTGGAGGAAGTGGCAGTCTTTTTTGTTACCAGTTACTTTATGTCACCAGAGCATCTCTGCCTCTTTGCGTGATTCCTGAAGACTGAATTTCTTAAAAAGGATCATTCCAATCCCAGGTGGCCAATCCGATGCTGTCCCCGAGCCCCAAACTGGCAAACCATGTGCAGGATGGCCATCAGGTCAGTGCTTTGTGGGGAGGGTGGGGCAGAGACCAGACAGCATGAAGCTTCAGCCGGGACATTAGTGAGGTGCAAATTGCATGGTGGTGGCTGCAGGGCAAGAGGAAAATTGCAGGTTGGAGCCTGGAGAGAGAGAGAAATAGCAGGGTGGTATTTTGGGGCCTGGCAACAGTGGCCACTGGGCATGCTCATCATTGCCTGAAAACACACACATACAACGACACCCACTTTTTATTGAAGTACAATATACAAACAGGAAAGTGCCGGATCAGGAAGCTCAGTGAACTTCTATAACCCTGACAGGTAACCTGCCTCCTGGTCAAGAAGGAGAACACCCCCTTCTGTCCCCTTCCAGTCACCCGCTGCCCCAAGGGGAGCTGCTGTTCCCATTCAGCCTTGTCTTTTAAATGGAAGCCAGGGGCAACCGAGGAGGAGACAATGTGGTGGAGCTGGTCCAGATTCTTCCCACAGCTCCACTGCTGTGGGCCCAGCCTGGCAACTTGCTGCATCCTAGCAAGCTCAGCAGCCCCTCTGGATCTTGACGGGGTCAGGCTGGGAGAGGAAGAGCAGGCAGAGCTTCAAGAAGAGGAGGCCTGAAGACCACAGGTGCAGCAAAGGAGGAGACAAGAATGCAGGCTGGTCCCCACCCCTGCCTGCCCGGCTGTGGACCCAGTCTCTGCCTGGCCCACAGCTGAGGAAGGTAAGATGCCAGTCTCTTCACAGCGTCCAGGTTCTTGGAGGTAGACAGCACCAGCATTCACGTAGGGCTTCTTCTGTTTCTTTTTTGTTGTTTTTTTTTTGGGTTTTCTCTCATTGTGGGCTCTCTGAGTTGCCTTACCAGGGTCAGCCATCCTGGGGAGGATCGGGGTCGTTTTGCTCACTGGCTTCCTGTCCGTGAAATCAGGCCCCCATGGCAGGCAGCTTCCACACTGATTCTTGTGGCCTAGGGTCATGGCTGGTTTTGCTGGTTTTTCCACCTGGCAGCAGTGGACTGTAGTTAGACACAGTTTCTGAAGAGAACCAAGCATGTTTTAAATAGGTTCTATGTTCTGGCTCTGAGTTTTGGCTCAGCGTCCCTCTGGCATATAGCGCTCTTTGTGCTTGAGTAGGAGTTTATACTTCTGAGAGACAAACCCATTTCAATCTGGTCATCCAAAATAACAGCTAGATTCTTTTTTTATATTTTCAGTGGTGTGGTGAAGACGCCCTTACACTCTCAGGGAGCAGATCTGTTGCAATGCTTACTGCATCCTTGGCTTGGGGAAAGGAGTCTCTTTGTCTCTCTTGGCTCTCCTCCAGAATCTTCTCAGTGCACTGCAGTTCAGCTTCCCTGGCCTCACCATACTTCTCTTCTTGCTCAGGCCACCTGGAACTTCTCAGAAGTCAAGTCCAGTGAAGACTTTCCAGTCCTAATCCTAAATTTGCTTGATGTATTTATTGTTGACCTCTTTGACTACCATGACATTCTCTTCTATCTCTATGCCCCCAGGTTTTTCTCCTGCATCTCAAGTTACTCCAGTTCCATCTCTGTATTAATATCCTCTCCTCCTTCTCTTGTTGCTACTGTGCTTTCCTAAGGTGTTGTCTTCAGCTCTTTCCAACTCTGCATCCTTTTCCTAAGCAATCTTGCATACCCGCCTGACTTCAGCCTTAGATCTAGATCTCCATCCAGATTTGTTTCCTTAAAGCTCCAGGCTGACCATTGGCCTCTCCATGGATCCTCTATAAACATTGATAGCAATTGCTCTCAGCTCTGGCTGCACATGAGAATCATGGTTGCTTTTAAAACAATACCCATATGTGAACTTTACCACTTCAGCTATTGATTTAGTTGATCTGACTCAGACCTAGATGTGACCATTTTAAAATCTCCCCAGGTGGGCACCTGGGTGGCTCAGTGGATTAAAGCCTCTGCCTGCCTCTCTGGTCATGATCTCAGGGTCCTCCACAGGATGGAGCCCCACATCAGGATCTCTGCTCAGCAGGGAGCCTGCCTCCCACTCTCTCTCTGCCTGCCTCTCTGCCTACTTGTGATCTCTGTCTGTCAAATAAATAAATAAAATCTTTAAAATAAAATAAAATGAAATCTCCCCAGGTAAGTCTGGTGAGACCTCAGAAATTAGGACACGGAGGTACAAGGCACATACATGTAGGCAGCTGGAGTGCCATGGACAAGAATGCTTTTGCATCTCCACACTGGGCCTTCCTCCAGGAAAAGAAATCACATCTCTGGCTCTTAGACTTTTTCAAACATCTTTATAGGAATTGACAGATGATAAATCTGTGGTCTCACTGAGAATTATCAGTGATCCCTGGGCTCTAGATTTAAAAAAACAAAAAACTGAGACTGAAAGGAATGACTCAGAAGACTAATTCTCCACCCTTCCACCCCTTTCCCAACTCAAAACTTTCTGTGACCCTGCTTGAATTCTGGGGCAGGTTTTGGTGTTTGTAAGGCCTCAAGTTCAGTTTGCCATTCTGCCCATGCTCTGAGGACTGCAGAATGGCCAGCAAGACATGAGCAGAGGGACTCAGGGGAGACATGTTTCTAGGAGTAGTACCAGAAACCACTAGAGAAGGCAGGATAACCCTGAGCCTCAGTTTCCCTATCGAAATAGGGGTAGCGATTTTGACTGTTGGAGAAAGTGTGAAAGCAAGTAAGAGATAGTGAGGATGCTAAAATACTACCATTTGTATTCTAATGTAATTCAGAATGAAAGTGTATGTGCAGGAAGCAACTTTAGAGATAATTCTGCTCAAACACTGTATTTTATGGGAGAGGAAACTGAGCCAGTGGTTAAGAGATTTTCCCAGGTTAATGCTGCCAGCCAGGTGTTAGTTTTCCTAATAAAGTGCTCATTTCCCTCCAGACTTCGCTAGGGGTCCATACTGCACCCATCTGGCTGGGTTTGACTCTTTGCACATCATCTTTCCAAACAGAGCCCAGGGTCATTTGAGGACCTACGTTTTCCAAAGAACACCAAAGCTATTCTTGGCCTCTTCTCCCTATCCTACTTCCCTCTCTACTTGACTAGAGAGTTAAGTCCTGAATATAGGTGGCAAATGCCCAATGGCCTTCCTTCCTCTGCCTACTATGACCTAGGTTATCTCCCCAGTGGGGTAAAATTTTGGGGGTGTGGAGGGGGTGTTAAAGTCAGACAGGACTCGGCCTAAAGAGGCTCAATACCTGCTGTCTGGCCACAGAGTAACCTGTGTTTTACTCTGGCCTGACCTTGGACCAGATATAGATCCTTTCTAAGCCTCAGCTTTCTTACCTATGATATGGACATCATCATGGTATCTACCTTGTGGGGTTGTTGTGAGAATTCAATGAGATAATTTCCCTAAAGCAGCAGTCCTCACATAGAATTGCACACTGGAACTACCCAGGGAGCTTAAAACACACAGATACACATTGACGGCAGGGTCCTACTCCTAGTAATTGTTAATCAATTGCTTCAGGCATCTGGATTTTTAAAATTCCCCGAAGCGATTCCAACTGTGCAGCCAAAAAGATTGCTGTAAAGCTCTCATTGTAGCACTGAGCAGGTGGTCAGCACTCAGATAACTGGCTCCTCATATGAGTACAAAAATGATGATAATTCAAATCTCCCTTCCCTATAAGACCTTCTTCCTTTTGCATTTTCCAGGACGGCTCTTCCTTCCTGCCCCTATTCCCACTTCTGTCCAGAAATCCCATCCTGGGTTTTCCTGAAACACTGGGCTCATGACTTCTGGCTCTGCGAGGTCACTAGGAAAGTGAAAGGCGTTCTGATGTCAGATGACAGTCCACAGATGCATTCCAGGCACTCCCTGGCTGCGTCTACCGATTAAGGCTGTTTAACCTCCCAGTGCCTTCTCCTATAAAATCGGGGAAACTGTCATGTATTATGTTCCCAGAGTGGCTGGGCATTCCGCTGAGCGGTTAAAGACAGGGTCTTCTCTAAGTGGGATAACTTCTCTTGAAAAGTATTAGCTGTGAGGAAGACATGGAACAAAGCCCATAGACAAAAAGCCTCGAGACAGACAGGAATAGTGGTCTCAGACCGTTCTTTCCGTGCTGATCTGCATGCAGGTCGCTTCCCCTAGCACCTTGCAGACGTGGGGGAGGCCTGGGAAGGTGCAGGAGATTCTCCCGGCTGGCTTTACCGGGTCGCAAGCGCAGTCTCTAAACCGCCCTCTCCTGGCCCATTTCCCTGCCCTCTCTTGGCACCCCAGCGTTCGAGGGCCGCCCTCTGACTTGAGTTCGAATCCGCAGCGCGGAGAGCGCGCGCCGCGGAGAAGTTCCCCGGGCCCTGAGGGCTTGCGGCGTCGTGCACCTACCCGGGGTGCGCGCGGCGCGTCCACGAGAGGCTCCCTCCAAAGCCCCCGGGGTCGCGTGGTGTGCCGGGAGCGCGCTCGGGTTCGGGAGGGAGGCGCGGGCTGAGTGCCTCGCGCGCGCAGAGGTGTTGGGGCGCCCACCCGTGAGCAAGGCGCAGGGGGCGCCCGGCGCGCGGTCTGCAGGCCCCTGGGCTCTTCCCTGAGTCTAACAGGCCAGGTCCCCTTGCCTCCGCGTCTCGCGCTCAGCAGGATCGCGCCGGGATCCAGGCGGTTCTTCAGCTGTGCTTCTGAGAAAACAAACTGCCGCCCAGGCCGCGGAAAATCTGGCGGCGCAAGACGTAGCTCCGTGCGCGGCGGGCCACACCGCCCAGGGCCCTGGCTCCCGCGCGAAGCCCTGGGGCCACACTTTCGGTACTTGGCCCGGCAGGCGCGGCGGCTTCTAGCGCGTTCACCGCCCTCGGCGCTGGGCTGGGACCCGCCGTCCCGGCTCGCTGGCACTTGGGTTCCAATCTCCGCCTTGCCGTTCGTGGCCACGAGGGCTGAGACAGACTACGTGATCTCTGTGTGTCCCAATTCCTCATCCGTAAAATGGGGCTACCGTTCCCACCCACGTGGGATTGTTGAGAGGAATAAATGAATGAATGTGAAACACCGCAGTGCCCGGCGCATGATTAACCCTGGATAAGTATTTGATATTCCTAATCAAGTAGGGATTATAATCCACGTCGCTCTATTCAATATATGCAGCGTTGCTGTATTAAGTGAGATGACGTGGGTAAATTGCCTGTATTAAGTAAGCGGCGGAGGAATGACGTTTATTAGTGTTACTGTTACTCCCAGGGAATTGGGTTTTTCTTCTTCTTTTTAAAATTTAAATTTCTTGGACTCCTCACGTGTTCATCTGGGGTTAAGAACTGTGCTACTTGGCGCTACAGGCTCAATATGAAATGGCCCCTGAATTCGTGCCCAGTTGTCATTTCCTTGGGTGTTTTGTGAAAAGGGCTCGTCAACGTTGCCAGGCCAGCGCCGCGCTTTTGTTTGCAAGAGGGCAGTGAGAAAATTATATCCCTAGCTTAGTAAAGCAAGAAATAAACACATTCACAGTAGGACTCTTCGGATGAACTATTTTATTTCGCTTTTGTGTTTGTGCTTGGTCGTTGATGGTCTGCTGCAGACTAATGTAATGCTGATGTGTCTTAATATTAATGGTTTGGAGCTGAAGACAGCCGTTCTCCTCACGCTGTCCGGCCAGCCCCGGTGGGGTTGGGAGCCACCACGAGGCCCCAGCTAGGACAAGGGAAGGTTCTTTTTGTCTCTTTCTCCCTCTTGCCCAGTACCTCACGTCTCTGTTCCTGGGAAAACGTGTTCCGGATGGCGAGTGAATTTAAACATCTCTGATTCTGTCATCACAATTTTCTGCCTGACCGAAAAGTGGTCGTGCCCTCCTGCTCTGGGGTGCCCCCCTCTGCCTCGGTTGGGAGTATTTAACCCTTTATAAAGGAAGGTTGCCTGGGCCAAGCACCTGCCTTCTAAGCCACCATTGCCCTCCCTCACCTAGGGCACCTGCTGTGAAATGTTAAAGGCTCGCCTTTAACACTTCACAGGTAAAAACCAGCCTTGGAGGGGGATGACGTCCAAATCGGGGACTCCACACTTCCTTCCTTCTTGGTGCGATGCTGGCCCGACAGAACACAGGCGGTGAAGTCGGTGACACTGGGGGGAAAAAAATCGCCAGCCTCTACGTGTGCAGTTGGATAAGAGGTGTCTGTCCTTAGCATGCTTCCATATTCACTGGGGACTTTGTGCCCAGGCCCAGAACCCTCCTCCCCAGGGCTTCAGTGCAGCGCCCCCCACCAGGATATGAACCAGAGAAGGAGCAGCGTCAGGACCGGGTCCCTGCACCCTAGGTTGTATAGAAGTTCTGGGGACAGAGGGGTGCTGAGGAGAGAGAGACGTGGACAGAGAGAGGGACACTCATGGGTGAGCTCAAGACAGAGCCAAGTTTCTACCTTTAAAAGGAAGACGCAGGAGCCGGCCTCACCGGAAAGACAAACTTAAAGGCAAAATTAAGCGTCATCCGGGCAACTTTCAGGAAAGGGGTCCTCGGGCAAGGAAGCCGGTGCGAGACAGAGAGTGAGTTCCGAGAATCGGGCGCACGCGAGGTTGTTTGGGGGCGCTGGATTGCCCCACGCCCAGACGCGCTGTTGTTTATAAACTCGTTGCGCCAGCGACGACACGGTCCATGTTGGACGCCTTTCCTCCCGGAATGGAAGGGCAAACAAACCAGTCTTTGGCAACGCTCAGCCTCCCCATGGCATTCCGGTACAAGACGGTTTTCGATGTAAATGAATTTCGTAAATGCCTCAGCAAGGACTCTGTTTATTTGTTTTGTTGTAGGAAGGTTAGCAAAAGCACCAGAGCCGTTCTTCCGGCTTCTCTTTGATTCTGTCTCAGATTTACGGGTTTTTTACTCCGCGCCCTACGCCGGGCCACCCGCCCGCCTGCCCTTCCCTCCCTTCCTCCCTCGGACAGGGCAAAGCCAACACCAGGCCCCGGTCACCACCGAGGCTCAGAGGAAGACGATTGCAGGATTTATCAGCCCCCTCCCCAGGACCTCAGATTTCATCTCTTTCTTTTCTCCCTGCATGTTCAGTTTGTTTTCTCAAGACCTAAGCAATTTTTAATGTACTCTATACTTCCCGCTTAATCCTCATCGTTTATTGTATAATTATAGTTTCAAAGTGATTATGTAATTAAAATCATGTTTCGTTGCAGCAGGACTTCAAAAGGGCGGCAGACCCCCGCTCTGGCATTATTTTCTCGTGATGTAATAATTTCCCTGTGATATTTAAAATAAACACATTAGTTCAAGAATTCTAAACATGTCTCAAAGTATATAGTAGGCTTGATTGGCACGAGGCTGGGTTGTAAAGAAATGGTAAAACCTATCACTAGTTTAATATATTTCTATGCTCCCATGCAGGGTAAATTATAGGATAATGGGGCGCAGGCGATGGTAAGCTCTGTTTATATAATCCATTTCTTCACACGAGTTCCCATTGCTTTCCCTTCCCTTTGCTGTATGTGGTGGTTCTCTGATCCCCTGACCTCAGCCATGTGTTTTCACTTTTTCTTCTGATCTCAATTCCATGACCAGCGGGGAATAAAATACAAATTGAATAGTAACCATTCACAGGCCGCTCTTTTCAAACTGTTGTTAAAACCTCTTTGTCTTCTCTAGCGGTTGATAGATAAATGTGTTGTATTTCGCCTTTTTTCCCCCTCCTTCCTCTTTTTTCCACCCTTGGTCAAGGAAAAAATAACCCTCCTCAGCCCAATTATGCTCTTTAAAAATTAAAACCCACACCTCCTTTCAGACCCTCCCGCGCGTCCTGCTTTCCCCGGTTGGCCCATTGGTTAAGGCGGCGTTGGAGACGCTCAGGATTCACCACGTGGAATAAAGAAGCGGCGGGAGCTGAGCGCGGCTGGGGGAAGGCGCGGTGCCCCCGTGTGAGGTCCGGGCCTTTGTCCCGCCGCCTGAAGGTTCATTTAGCATCGAACCTGTATAGCCTCTGATCTCTTAGCAGAGCTCCCAGAATCGGCTCCGAGGACTGGGGGCCGCCCCTCTAGCAACCGGAGGTGGGTCGGGGCTGAAGGGGCCCGGCAGAGGGCAGTTACAGTGGTCTGGAAAATAAACCTCCTCCTTCGCCCGCCTTTTTCTTTTCAGGTCAAACCTGCTTCGAGGTCGAGGTGGACAAGAGCTGTAGAACAGCTTTTCTCCCACATGGGAAACAATGGCTCCCGATTTCTGGGCCTTGTCTCTCCCGGATCTCTCTCGCTTCTACCTCCTCGGCTTCTTTTCGGGAACGTGAAGGCAAAAGACAAAAATTGCAGAAACGTCTAGCCCGAAGCCTGCCCTGGTCTTCCAGCAGAGCTGCTTCAGGGTCAAGCGGCACGGCCGCGTCTTTGTTACTCCGCCGCAAGCGCCTGGGTGCGACGGGGGCAGGATAGAGCCCGACTGTGGGTATGGGACCAATTACTCCCGCATCTCCAAACTGCCAAGTGCTCCTCGCTCAGGGCTGTTCTAAGCGAGATAACGCGGCCCTTCCCGGGAGGCAAGAGCGCCACCGCAGGGTGGCTCGGCGCGCACGGCGCCCTAGGCGCACGTCTCTGCGGCGGGGCTTGGCTGGCCGAGCGCCGTGGGCCCGGCTGGGCGCCTAGCGGCTGAGGGTAAGCTCGGAGCCGCCCGCGCCGCCAGGCTGCTCGCCGCGCCCGGGTAGAGTTTCCCGGGCGCCGCAAACCGACCCGAAATCCACGAGGCCGCTTGACAGCGCTTTTCGGCGTCGGCCCGCGTACCTGTAAGCTGAGCCCCGCTCACATGCTTCACATTAAACCTCCGTGCCCGGTGCCTTTTCTCTTTTTTTTTCCTCCGAAAGGGTTCTTATAAACTTCCCTTCGTTTATTTAGCCTGGTTTTCATTGCTCCAGTTTTGCATGGGTTGCCTTTGTTTAGTTTATTAACCCACGGGGTTACTTTAACTAAACATTTGGGCTGAATACTTCGGGGTTGAATTTCAACGTTTTCTAACGAAATTACCGAGTTTTTTGAAGCCGCACAGAGAACGCTGTGTTGAGTTTATTAGTCAATTTAACAGACTATAAGGAAGGAGAAAAAATGAATTTAGGACAGCCCGGGTTCGTACCCACGGGGCGGAAGCAGCTCGCGAACCCTCGGGGTTGGGGCTTCAATAGCTCTAACAGTGCGCGGGGACAGTCGGGGCGCGCTTCCCGCTCCCGTAAAGCGTGCGCCCCAGGGCCCCGAGACCTCCTCTGTCCCGCGGGCCGGGCTCCCCGAGGAGCGCGCCCCAAGGTGGCCGCGCTGCTCTCGATTCTCTCTGGCTCCGGGCCTCGCTGGAACCACCCGCACTCGGAGAACTGGGGACAACAGAGAGGACAGTCCCTGACACTGGGCTGCGCGTACCCCCAGGAGACGCTCGGAGGCTTTCTCCAGGTTCTCACCCAACTGTTGAGCTTTCACTAGCAGCGGCGGGTGAGCTCTGCAGCCCCCCCTAGTGAGGGTCACGGCGGGGGGTGTTGTGGTGGAATCTGCTAGAAATATTGTAGACGAGTGGACCACCGTCCCAAGTATGGATGTGCGTGGATGGCAGCCCTATCCCCCCGTCAGGGTGCATCCCCTCAGGCCACCTGGGGACTTTGGGAGTTTGGTTCCAAGTTCTGGAAGACCTGGGGGAACCAGGGGAGCTGAACACATGGGGAGCGCCCTATCCTCTGTAAAGCAGCAGTTTGGGGGCGGAACTTTTCCATCCACCATCCCCTTGACCTAAGTGAGCAAAGATGCGAAGAGGGAGGTCCTGACGCTGCTTTCCAGGTCTGTCCAAACTGGGGGGAGGGCAGGGACCTTTCCCTGCCAGCAATTTTTTTTTTTTTCTTACCCAGTTACCTCCCCCTCTTCTCACTCTCTCATCCTCTGCCACATTTTGGTACAGCCATGCGATGCCCAGCTAAGAAGTGGCCTGGCTGAAACGTCCTTGACCCCTGGCTTTTGAGATGAAATTGAGACCTTTACTTCTTTCGGAAGGTAATGAAGTGGGAGCCCAAATATAGAAACAACAACAACAACAACAACAACAAACTTCATCTAGTTTTGGGGAAGTAGGACAAAGGAAGGGATGGAACACTGAGATTCCTTAACTGGTACAGCAGGCTAGTGGAAAAACAACAAACAAACAGCCCCCCTCCTCTCAAAAAACCATGAAAGGTAGGGTTTCTTTTACTACAGCATACAGCCACGAGGCCCTGGGTCCCAACATTTTCAAATCGAATTATGGTAGGTGGTACTCCAGGAAATTCAAAATTGAAAAGATACCCAAAGGTATAAGAGGCAAAGTCTCTAAGGGCTCTGGGTCTCCCAGTTGGCCTCCCTGGAGGCAGCCACTTGTTAGCGGGTTCTTGTGAAGTATCCTGGAGAAAACTACTAGCGAGTTGGAAAAGGCCTACCCACTTCTTTCCTGGCTCTGCTTCCCCGCTCTGGCACTCCCTGTGCACTTCTGATGCTCAAAGTCTCTAAGAAGGCCACCCACCTGGGAAGGTGTTACTTGCCACTTCCCCTTTCCTGGCCCTGATCAACACATGTGCCTTGAATTGTACTAGTCTGCCATACTCCTAATTTACTTCTCTCTCCTGCACACAAAGGAGAAGCCCTAGTCATCCTTCCCTGCTATTCTCCAAGTCCTGGCTTTAGCTCTTCTGTAGCATGATTTTGCCCCCCCCCCATTTCTCTTTGACTCTTCCAGGACAGTTCCTTGCTCTAGTTTGGAGCCTGGGGACAGCCTGCCAGCCCGCCTCCTGTTCTTCCACAGCTTTCCTCCAACCCACCCTACACACACCACCACATCTCGTCATCTAAGGCTGAACTCCATGTCCTAATGTCTGATGAAATGCCTCCCTGGCTTCCCACTGCCAGTACATCACCAGGCTGCAGAACGCTTCGAGAACGGGAACCCGTCAGATCCATTGCAGATAATCATGTCCTCAGCTTGGCTGGCTCAGACCCCAGCTCTCCTCACAGCCCTTTCCTGAGAACATTTGACCTACCGTTTCTCAGCAGCCAGATCTCTCCAGCTCTCCTGTCCCCAGATCTTTTTCAAACCTAATACTGGGTAGACCCTTGTCCCGCCTCCACTGATCAAAATCCTTCAAGGCCTTGTTCAAAAACTGCTCACTCTCCAGCCATTTGCAACTATTCCCTCCCTTGAGCCTCAAAGTAATTTGTTTTGATACAACCTACATAGATGTGTTTCTTTTTTAAAAGATTATTTATTTATTTATTTATGAGAATGAGATCCAGAGGGAGAGCACAGAGAGGAGAAGAGTGAGAGTGATAAACAGGCTCCATGCTGAGCTCAGAGCCTGACTCAATGCTCTATCCCATGACCCTGAAATCCTGACCTGAGCTGGAAGCAAGAGTCGGACGCATATCCGGCCTAGCCACCCTGATGTCTCTCTTTATGTAGATGTGTTTAATAGTCATTTGGATGTTTGTCATATTTCCTCTCCTAGGTTATAGACTGTTAATTCCTAGCACATACAAAGCAATTCTTTTTTTTTTTTTAAATTAATGATAACCCCTCACCCTTCCTTCTCTTTCTCCCCCCCTCAGCAAAAAGAAGAAAGGAGGGAAATTGCAATAAACATTAAAAATACTTTTCTCTTTCTTAAACACCAGTTAATATTAACTAGATTATCTTATTAAAGTAAATCTCACTGAGGTATGACTTATTTCCAAAGCTAACCCCTCTAGAATACATATGTATTTTAAGAGAGCTTATTCCCTTGTTATTCTGGTGAGTCTCCGCTTGGTCAGGAAGGTCGAGTGGGCCATCATTTGTCACAGAAGAACAGAGAATGATAAGTTCAGGCTCCACTTCTGAAGGGCTGTGGATGGTGAGGATGGTCTCACTTAAGAATGTATAAATATTGTAACTGAACTTCTGGGTTAAGATGGCTAGCTAGATTTAATTTCACAGATGTTCCTCCTCATGCTTTCTGCTCTTCAGAGGTAGGAAAGCAGACTCCCGGAAGCAGAAGGGGAATCTCTCCCAAGTCTACTGCAACTTTTTGGTCACTTGTCCTCAGATTCCTATTAGCATCCCTCCTACTGGTCTGAACCAGTAGGGTGCCAGGGAGAGGGGAAGAAGCTTTAGTCTC
This sequence comes from Neogale vison, assembly GCF_020171115.1. Taxonomy (NCBI): domain Eukaryota; kingdom Metazoa; phylum Chordata; class Mammalia; order Carnivora; family Mustelidae; genus Neogale; species Neogale vison. The sequence continues at coordinate 217,270,761 of NC_058091.1, forward strand.
CCTTTCTCCCTTCTCCAAAGGCTCCATCAGGAATCCTGAAATAGAATGTAATAGAAGGAAAAGTGTGTTGGTTCTGCCCATGCATCCTTATGCCCCAACCTCCTGCCCCTCGGCCAGATTGCTGTCCTTAAGCTCCTTTCAGAGCTACCACTTGTCTGAGTAGTTTTAATGCTGGACAATCCTGCTTTGTATGGAGATCTATGATGTATGCCCTTCTTCCACCTCTACCCCCTTCACGGTAGGGGGCATGGCAAAGGGTAATTCATTATTCAAGAAGTATTTGCTGCCCACCCCTTACTCTGCCAACCAAGCAGGTGCTGGGGCTACCATGGTGAACAGGATAGACAAAGACCTGCTCTTGTGGGGCTTACCTTCCTATTGGAGGGACTACAGCAAATGGATTTGGGGCTTAACCCCATGGTATCCAGTCTCAGCTGATGGAGAGAACACTGAGGTGGGAGTCAACATCAGGTTCCTTGAATCCATCTGCGCTCTTTACGTCTCTAGAATGATTAGCTCAACCTCACAGATCAGTTTCTCACTTCTAGACTTGGAAGGCTTTGTGAAATTGACAAAATCAATAGACATTTGAACCCTCTAGATGCAAAGTATTCACATGATCGGATCTGGAAGTTTAATTGTGATTATAAAAAGAAATCTGATCGGTTCTGTGTAATAGCAAAAACAGACACACACTCCTCTCTCCCACTCCCCACCCCCATGAAAAAAAACAAACACCCTGGAAAGAATCTGAAGTTAAAATAAAAAGCAGCTGGCAATAGGCCCATCGTGTGTGATGATAATTAGACAAATGTTTTCCAAGTATGGGATGATCTTGTGAAGACAATGGTGAGGAGGAGGGGAAAATCTCAGGAAAGGGAATTTAATAAAGCAGTGATTTCTGCCTGCCTGCAAAGAGTTTAAGTGGCACAGGGTGTCACACAATCTCTAATTTGGTACCTTTTGTTTTGTTTTCATGCATCCTGGGAAACACGTCTTCAGCTGAGAGAGTGAAGAAAAACTTGAGGCTTTGGTTTACAAAAATTAAAGCTATGACGAGGCTTTGGATCAGAGTTGTGTCCCAGGCCTGGAAAGCCTCATCCTTCATTGTCTCAAACCTTTCCTGCCCTGAGGAAAAAGATCTAAGAGTCTTAAGCTAAAGCAGCTCTTCTGCCATCTGGGGCTCTGACTCTGTTGACCCTCTCCCAAATTATCATAATCCCGAGTCTGGAATGGATATAGATCTGGTGTGGGTGATGGCAGTTGCCTCCTGCTTCTGGGTGGCTTGAGATCTTCTGTGTGGACCTGGGAGGAGGCCAGGGGCTGCAGCAGAGGGCACACAGGTACCATCAGCAACCTGGCCAGCTCTGTGTGAGGTTTGGGCCTCTCTCTTTCCCTATCCCCATCTCCCAACCAAATCTTACTCTTTAGAAATTATATGAGACATTTATACCTTGGTATGAATAATAAGGTACTATGTGAACTCACCTAGGGTTATTTACATTTCGAGCTTGGGCTTTGATTATAGAAAAAAGTAATTTATGCCCATTAAAAGAATTTCAAGTATGTGAATGCGTGGAGGAGGCTTTTGTTGAGAAAGGAAGTTGAAGAAGAAATAAGAAACTACGAGGCCAGATCTTCCAGCTTTGAGGAAAAACCGTGGTGGAATCCCTTCGATCTGAGCAAGAGAGGTAGCAGTGTAGAAAGCATGTGGATTAGAGGCAGAAGAAAGATAAATGGTAGAGAGTTTACTTTCCTTTAATAAATGGACCCATCTGCTCTGTGTTTCAGAGGGAGGAGGAACAGATCGCCTAAAATTTCTACAGCATTTATCCTGAACCCTCGGAATCTCTTACCTCTCCCCTTTTGTCCGCCCTGATTCTATCATAGGTTTGTCTTGTGCCTTGTATGAAGGCTGGTGGCTGCTCTGTTTGGAGCCAGTCTTGGAAATGCTTGCCAATTCAGGCAATTGCAAAGCATGTTAGATGCACACAGCATATATTATGTCCCTAGTTGATGGGCTTTGGCATTTATTGGTTTGCTTCCAGGGAAACTAAAAAGCAGGTTTTTTTTTTTTAATTATTTAATTTTTTTATTAACATATAATATATTATTTGTTTCAGGGGTGCAGGTCTGTGAATCATCAGTCTTACACAATTCACAGTGCTCACCATAGCACATACCTTCCCCAATGTCCATCACCCCACCACGCTATCCCTCACCCACCCCCTCTAGCAGCCCTCAGTTTGTCTCCCGAGATTAAGAGTCTCTTATGGTTTGTTTCCCTCCCTGGTACCACCTTGTTTCATTTTTCCCTCCCTTCTCCCCACGAACCCCTTCCCCGCCTCTCAAATTTCCCACATCAGAGAGATCATATGATAATTGTCTTTCTCTGATTGACTTATTTCGCTTACCATAATACCCTCTAGTTCCATTCACATCACTGCAAATGGCAAGATTTCATTTAAGAATCAGGTTTTAATTTTAAAGGAAGACTAAAAAAAATAACCATTTTCTGATACAGAATCATACATATGCTGTGCAAAAATGCAAACAAATACAGAAAAGTATAAAGAAGTAAAACAAACAAACCAACTCAAAATCTAACCTGAAGGAAGCATTGTTAACAATTAGGAGGACCGTCTCCTAAAGTAACTTTCTGTGCTCATAAAGTAAATACTTATAGCTTGATATCTACAACTTAACCTAAGTCAAATAGGCTATGTGAGCTCCTCCTCCCTGTAACACGGTCTGCACATCTTTTCATTTCTATGTCAATACATGTAGATGAGTACCACTTTTCTTTTTCTTTCTTTTTTCTTTTGATGTTCAACATCAACACAAATAAGTGCACAAATCTTATGTCTATGGTGCACAAATTTCACAAAGTGAGCATGCCTGAGCCTATAGCCAGATCAAGCAACAGAACACCTTCAACCTCTCTTGCCCCCTCCTAGTCACCACTCCTTTCCAAGAGAACCACTGTCCTGATCACCTGGGATTAGCTATGCCTCCTTTGAATGTCATATGAACTGTATCGTTCAGTGTCATTCTTTCTTTCAGCTTTAATTCAGCATTATATTTGCGGGATTCATCCATATCATGGTGTTTATTGCTTAACCTATCCTCGAGGCTATATGGTATTCTATTGAATGTCTGTAACCACACTCTGCCTACCCAGTCTACTTTTTAAAAAGATTTTATTTATTTATTTGAGAGAGAGAGAGAGAGAGAGAGAGAGAGAGAAGGGAGAGGGGCAAAAGGGGAGGGGGGTAGGAAAAGAGACAAGCAGACTCTGCATCAGAGCCTGGAGCCCAGAGCCCTGAGCCCCCGCCCGACATGGTGGGGGGGGCTCAGTCTCATGACCCTGAGATCATGACCCAAGTGGAAACGAAGAGTTGGCTGCTTATCTGACTGAGCCACCCAGGAGCCCCCACCAGTCTACTTTTGATAGACATTTGGGTAGTTTCTGGTCTGGGAAACTATGAGTTATGAATTATATAACTACTAATTACATAATTATGAATGGGGCTGCTGTGAACATTCTTCTGCCTGTTCTGGGGTGGATATATATACGCATTCTTGTTGGCTCTGTGCAGAGAAGTGGGATCGCTGGCTTGTGGGTAAACACATGTTCCACTTTAGTAGATATTGCTGGATGTGTTATCATATTTAATGGTGAGGCCACTTAGGATTCCATTGTATTCATGCATCACATTTACTTGTTCATGTAACCAGACTCATATTGGTGGCCATTTACTCTGTTTACAAGTTTTTCTATTACAAATTATGAAGGGATGGAATCAGTGAGAGGTTGGGAGGTGAACTGCTCTCTCCCTGCTTAAATTAGGGCTCAGACCTATCCAAGTTTGTGTAGCTTAGATGATTTTTCACCTGTCATGACATTGTTCTTGCAAGAAAGAATAATTAGACTTTGTCATTCTCAGTGCAGTAATTTTCATGATTATGAAGAAGAAAACCAAGTCAGGAGTCAACCTCCAGAATTAGAAACATCACTCTAGTCTCTAATTCTGTTCATCTGTGGAGACATGAGTGTAATGTCATCTCCATTTGTACTCTTTTCTCCAAGGTGCTGACAGTGACCTCCCAGCTTGAATCTTCATTATTACCTGCGCAAAACCTTGGTAAGGTGATCACTGAGCTTCATGATGCAAATTCCTATCAATGACATGCAATTTAAAATTTTTAATTTTTTTATAAATGCTAATTCATTCACGTACTTCAAGAACCAAAACAACACAGAAAAGTATGCATTGCAAAGTCGTGTTCCCATTCTGTGCCTCGCTACCTTGTTCCCCACTTCACCTGCCTCAGTATGTAACCACTTTTATTAGCTTATTCTCTATCTCTCTAGTGTTCATGCAAATCTAAGCATATTCTTCTTTATTTCATCCTTTTTATGCAAAAGGTAGCATGTGATTTGCATTGCTCTGCACCTGCCCTTTTGATTTAACTCTATATTCTGGAGCCTCCTCTATATCAGAGCACAGGGGCAACAAGGATTGGCTGATGTGTTAGGGAAGACATCACACAGCAGCTACAGGGCAGAGAACCTAAAGACATTTGAGCACACACTCGCTACTTTTTAGTTTTTCCCTTCATTAATGTTTTTCAGTTTTCATGTGCACACAGTCTTACTGGAAGCTGGGCCAACCTTCCTCAAAGAAAGGAAAAAGGAACACCCTAGCTGTTTCTTCTTACTTTGATCCAGAAAAATGCTTTTGGGGGCACATTTTCTTCCTTCCTTTCTTTCTTTCTTTCTTTCTTTCTTTCTTTCTTTCTTTCTTTCTTTCTTTCTTTGTCAGAGAGAGAGGAGCAAGAGTGAGCACAGGCAGAGTGGCAGGCAGAGGCAGAGGGGGAAGCAGGCTCCCTGCCAAGCAAGGAACCTGATGTGGGACTCTATCCCAGGACGCTGGGATCATGGCCTGAGCTGAAGGCAGCTGCTTAAACAACTGAGCCACCCAGGCGTCCCTGGGGGCACATTTTCTTACACTGGCTTGAGCTAATCATCCACAGTTGGTCATGACAAAGAGGGTTTATTACTGCTTTTGGCTTCTTGAGTTACACTCCAGACTCACATCTTCATACCACCCCACCTCCCTGAGCTTCTGACCGACATGCTCCAATGTGAGCTGGACATTGCCACCTGACATTTCCACCTGAGCGCCTCGTCTGTGTCTGACACACATCCAGGCTCTGCGACACAGTGTAGTTGAGGAGATGAGGACATTCCTGATCTCCTAGAACTCACACTGTAGTTGGAGAGATGTAGACCATAAACAAATAAGCAAACAAGAAGACTTCAGGTAACGCTGAGTGCCTTATGAAAACAAAACGTGTAGGGGTGCCTGGGTGGCTCAGTGGGTTAAGCCACTGCCTTTGGCTTGGGTCATGATCTCAGGGTCCTGGGATTAAGCCCCACAACGGGCTCTTTGCTTGGCGGGGAGCCTGCATCTCTCTCTGGCTGCCTCTCTGCCTACTTGTGATCTTTCTCTGTCAAATAAATAAATAAAGTCTTAAAAAAAAAAAAAAGTGAGGAAGGGACAAGAGACAGTTCATTTCAGGTGTGACATCAGGTCAGGAGGGTCTTTTTGAAGAGGTGACGTCCAAACTAAGCCTGCCATGGGAGGAGAGGAATCAGGGAGAAGAATATTTCAGAAAGAATCGTCTTCCGTTTGAATAGGTGACGTGGTTTAGAGAAAAACAAAGTGGGTATGGCTGGAGATAATGAGCTTTAGGGAGTAAAATTTATCATCTTTCCTTCCAACTTAACTTGACCCTGACATTTCTCTGACCCTCTTAATGATGACACGAGTCTCCCAGAAGTCCTGTCAGGAACCCTTGCAGCCCCACACCCAGTTAATCACAAAGCCTCTATACCAGTCCTTTCCTAGTTCCGCTGCCACCACCATATGCCAGCCTCTACTGCCTCCTACTCCTGTGAGGTTCCCCTGAATTTTAAAAAGAAATAAACCATCAAAGCTATTGGAGAGAATGACTGTCTGACAGCAATTAGGCCCAAAGGTTTTGTTTTTGTTTTCACTGCTTTTACATGGTTATGACCTAGGCAAAACAAAACAAAACAGAACAACCTAAATAATCTCAAGTAATCACTTTGGGACTTTGTGTGTTTTGTTTGGTGGCAGATTGTTTTAATGGAGTGAGGACTGAAAGAGAAGGACAGACAGGGAGTAGGAAGCCCCCAGCCCTTCTAAGGTGAAAAGGACACATTTGGCATCAAGTTGGGAACCTAGGCTTGCATCCCCTGTATCTTTCTGGTTGGCTCTCTGTGAGTATTCTGCAGCAAATGAATTGAAGGCAAGCAAATTGTTTGTTTGTTTTCTACATGATTTTTCTCATGCTATTAGCAATTTCTTATACTTGGTGGGCACTTGGTGGAGGTTTGCTGATTAGATTTTGCTTGTTTGTTCAGTAAATATTTTACTGAGCACCTACTGTGTGTGAGGAAGTCTCTGCTCCAACTACCAAAGGTCGGCAATACACCAGTACAGGAGACAGACAAAAGGCGCTGTTCTCAGAAGTTTCCTTTATAGCGGAGCTTACATTTTTTAGAACTATTAGGAGTAGTTTTAGTTCACTCCTTTCATAAGGGGATGATCCTAGGGAAGTATTTTCTTTACTTCAGTTTTCTTATCTATCGAAAAGTTTGATTAAGGCCTTTGGAGACCACTGATCTAACTCCAGACTCAGACCTTATCAGCCACATGTCCTTGTTACTTTCTTTGAGCATTGTTTTTCTCATCTGAAAAATAGACATAATAATGCCTCATTAAAGGTATTGTGAGTAGTAGATAAATTGCACACATATAGTACTGATATACACTGAGTTAAAGCTTAATAAATGGCCACCCTTATTATTATGTGTCCTATGGACACAATAAGTATGTATAAAGTATGGTTTCTGCCCCACTGGGGCTCCATATCTCCTCAGGAGGCCAAACTAAAATGCAAGAAATAATCACTAGCAGTACCCGAGAGGATATAATTAAGTGGTTCAGTAAATCGTCGGGTGTTCACTATAAATGCCATAGGAATTCACAGGAGGAAAAGATGGATTTGGGCTGGTAGAGGGTTGGACTGGTCCCTGGCTTTGCAGGAGAGGCATAAGGGAGGATTCACAGGGTCCTGAGGCCCTAGGCCCGAGGACAAGGCAAGAGAGACCAAGAAGTTGGCTAGACGGGAGGGTAGAGTCCAGTCATAAGGGGTGTGGAAAGGTGGGCAATGGAATTTAGACTTGGTATGTAAAGAGAGAAAACCGACCAGCCTTAGAAATCCCACTCAGGTCAGTCTAGGTCAAGAGAGGAGAGGCAAATGAATCCTCCTCTCCATCGGAGTCCTCACCTTGAGGAGGGAAGGCTGGTTGGGGGGAGGAATGGGGGTGATGGGAGGCTCTTAATTAGGGCTGGTGTGGAGAGATGTGAGACTCTTGACAACTGCCTACCACACCAGTCAGGGATTAAGTTGTGAAAAGCACTTCAAAATAAGCAGTTTATTGTTGTTGTTTTAAATAGGGTCCACGCCCAGCATGGAGCCCAATGAGGGCCTTGAACTCATGACCCTGAGATCGAGACTTAAGTTGAAATCAAGAGTCGGACACTTAACTGAGCTACCCAGGTGCCCCAGCAGTTCAGTTTCTAATGTTAATTTCAGGGTATAATGTAACCTACAAGTTTTAGCCCAGGAGGATGGCATGTACTATTTGGTTTGCCAGCTAGGGACAGGATGTTATGACAGTCTTTGGCAGGGGCATTCAGAGAACAACTGCAGCCTTTTGCGCCTCTTTCCCACCTCTCTGCTACCTTTCTCAGGGAGCTGATGGTGGTGGTGGGGCTTAGGATGGTGACACTGCTTCTGTACTTAAGGGCCAAGTTCATGGTTTGGCCAGAGGATTCTTTGCTCTCTCTGCTTCCTACTCCCTCCTTCACAAGACTTACAATCAGGCATGCCCAACAGTCAAAAGGATCCTTTAAACTTAGCCTTATTTAAGTCAAGAGAGCTCAAAGTATTTCATACACGTAACTCAGTAGCCTTCTTCTAAGCCTGGGAGGGGGTAGGTCACAAAATGAGGTCAGACAATCTGAGAGGGTTGGTTTTATAATAAGGGCTGGGAACCTGAGTGGAAAAGCATCGATATATAATAATCCAATTAAGGTATCGGAGTTGGGAAGTAGTGTTCCTACTTTTCAGATTAAAAAATGAAAGCAGAGAGCAATCAGATAATCTGGATTTGCAATCAGATAATCAGAAAATCCGGCCAAGGGAAAGGCCAGCCCGAGAAGCAGATCGCTGAAATCCTCCAACACATCCTACTACCTGGCTACAGTCTGAGCCAGCTAGGCTGATGAAATAGGTAGGGTGATGAAATCAATCTAATGATTTGGTGGTGGTGGTAAATACATACAACATAAAATTTACCATCCTAACCACTTTTAGTTGTACAGTTTGGCACACTACGTATATTCACTTTGTACAAGCAATCTCCAAAATTCTTTTGATCCGGCAACATGGAAACTCTGTACCCAATTAAACCACAGCTCCCTATTGCCCCCTCCCTGAAGCCCCTGAGAACCAGAATCCCACTTTTTGTTTCTATGAATTTGATTACTCTAGGTATCTCATCCAAGTGTACCCAAACAGTATTAATCTTTTTGTGGCTCGCTTATTTCATTTTGCAGAATGTCCTCAAGTCTCATCCAGAATGTCCTTTGTAAAGGCTGAATAATACTCCTTTGTATGTATTTGCCATATTTTGTTTGCTCATTCAGACATTAATGGACTTCATTTCTTTTTAAGGCAACTATTTTTTTATTCAATGTTTCCTGTTTTCACACGGTTAAAGACTCAAACTGTATAAAAGAGGAAATGGTGAGAGTCTCACTCTTGTCCCCAGCCACCTAGCTCCTTTCCTTAAAAGCCACCAGTGCAAATCCTTTCTTCGAGATCTTCCAACATTGTTTATACATATACGTGCTAATGGTAGCACCTAAACACGCTGTTCTGCAACTTACTTTTTTGACTTGACAGCATTTCTTGAAGATATTTACATACATGGAAAGAATACACAAACATGCATACAACAGCACACGCACCTGGTATTGGCATAAATGTGGATAGCTGAATGAGAGAAGGGGACTAGGACCCTGATAGTCCCTTATGGCTGTGCACACAGTAGGAGCTTCTTAGGTATTCCTAGGGCATCTGACTCAGTCCTCCTAAGCACTCTGCTGGCTATTATGCTGCCTAGTCTGTCATCAAAATTCAAGAGAGGCAAAGGAACTTTGTTGAGGTGACAGAGCTACTCGAGAGGAGGGGTCTGGTTTTAAAGTTGGTGCCATGCTGCAGCAACTTCTTGCTACATATGTCTCCAAAGGCAAGGGAAACAAAGGCAAAAATGAATTATTGGGACCTCGTCAAGATAAAAAGCTTTTGCACAGCAAGGAAATAGTCGACAAAACTAAAATATAACTGACAGAATGGATGAAGATATTTGCAAATGACGTATCAGATAAAGGGCTAGTATCCAAAATCAATAAAGAATTTAGCAAACTCAACACCCAAAGAACAAATAGTCCAAACAAGAAACGGGCGGAAGACATGAACAGACATTTCTCCAAAGAAGACATCCAAATGGCTAACAGACACATGCAAAAATGCTCCACATCACTTGGCATCAGGGAAATACAAATCAAAACCATAGTGAGATACCACCTCACACCAGTGAGAATGGCTAAAATTAACCAGTCAGGAAATGATAGATGTTGGCGAGGATGCAGAGAAAGGGGAACCCTCCTAACTGTTGGTGGGAATGCAAGCTGGTGCAGCCACTCCGGAAAACATTATGGAGGTTCCTCAAAAGGCTGGAAATTGGTATGACCCAGCAATTGTGCTACTGGGTATTTAGCCCAAAGATACAAATGTAGTAATCTGAAGGGGCACCTGCACCCAAATGTTCATAGCAGCAATGTCCACAATAGCCAAACTATAGAAGGAGCCCAGATGTCCATCGACAGATGAATGGATAATGAAGATGTGGTACATACACACACACACACAATGGAATACCACTCAGCCATCAAAAAATGAGCCTGGTGGTGGGTATTAAGGAGGGCACCTATTGCATGGAGCACTGGGTGTGATGCATAAACAATGAATCTTGGAACACTGAAAAAAAATTTTAAAGAAAGGATTCAAGCTCACTATTTTAATCCTGGAGATATATTCAGTTATATAATCTTCACAGTAACCCTGTACAAAAGGTGCTATTTTTATAACCTTTCTGTGAAGAAAAATGGAGGCAAAACATGGTTAAGGAAGTTGTTCAGTCACCAAGCGGTAGGGCCCAGATTCAAAACTATGTACTTTGCCTTCAGAGTCTATGCTCTTAACCATTCTGAATGGGATGGAAGCCCTGTAGAGGCCACAGCCCCATGTACTCGCCATCACCCAGGGGCCCCAGCACCCTGTCGGAATCTCGCATCACCCCAATACAACAGTGGGCAGTAGGACGGCTGCGTCAGACCCACCTTCCATCCAGTTCCAGTTAGAACCCCTTATGGGTTTCATGGTCCAGGCCACTTTAAGGTGCAGACCCTATCTGTCTTCTCCTCACCATCTTCCCCTTTGTGCCACGGGAATTTTCCTTCTGCAGTGAGGGAAGATGAGCCTCGGGCTCTTTCTCCGAGGGACTGTTGGTGCTTCAGCTTGCTCTCCAGGAAAGATGTGCTTGGAGCTGTGCAAATCCACATCATCTGTCTCTGAAGGGTCACCACCCCGAGGGTGACCAAGCAGACAGGTTTTCCCAGGGTCCAGGTTATCCTGGGGTGGGTGTGGGGGTGGTGGGCCAGGGAACTATTCCCATAGCCTTGGGCGGAGGTGGGGAAGCAGGAATTTAGCTTCACAAAAAGATGGGGATTTACACAGTAAATGACTGCCCTTTCATTCACTTGGGTTTCTGAGGAAGGAGGTTAAGGAAGAGAGAGGCAAACAAGAGATGGACCTCCTGAGGCAACATGAATTAAGCCTTGGGTAGAAGGAGAAGCTTCTGCCCCGCTCCTTCTCCCAAGGCATTTGGGCTTTGATTTGTATCAAGTCAGAGATTAGTGCTGGGAGTGTTGTTGTTGTATTAAGATTTTATTTATTTATTTATTTATTAGAGAGAGAGAGAGAGAGAGAGAGAATGAAGGGAGAGAGAGCTCCCTACTGAGCAGAGATCCTGATGTGGGGCTCGATCCCAGGTCTGATCCCGAGACCAGGACCAGAGCTGAAAGAGGATGCTTAACTGACTAAGCCACCTAGGCAGCTGCTGGGAGTGTTTTAACTCTCACGTGGAAGCAGGTCATGGCATTCTACTGTCATGAAGGCAAAAACCAGCCCTAAACACTGCACCGAGCACACCGAACTTCTCATTTAGCCACTTAATGCTGGGGCTGGCCCAGTCACTCCTGCACACCCCAGTTCTCTCAGAATTGAGTCAGGGCAATTTATGCCATGTTAGAAGTAAAGAGGCTGCTTTTAGTTATCACTCTGTTGGCCTCCTGCGGGGTGGCCAGCTGGTGGAACGCCCGGGTGGGCTGCTCAGGTTTTCGCACTGATTTGCAAAGGCTCCCACTGATCCAAATGTCATAGCTGGTCTGGAATTCGAAGTTGAAATTCCTGGATTCGGGTCAACTCTCTTGTGCAAACCAAACCTGATGACAGTCTCCACAGAATGAGTAAGTATGAGCTCTGATTCTAAAATGACATGACAGGTCTTCAAACAAAGAAATCAGAACTCACATAGCTGCAATGGTCACCTGTGAGGTCGACACCGACATTTTTCTTGCTCAGAACCATTTCGGACTCTTTCTCTGCCAACTCCAGAATGTACAGTACCTTCTTTTTGCAAGCCTGAGAAGTACCAAAGGCTTGTTTTTCTGAAGGTGAGCTTAAATGTTGGAAAATGTCAAAAGTAATCCGGAGCCAAGTTTGGTGAGTCAGGCCAGTAATCAAGGTGGGTAATACTGTTTGATATTTGAAGCCAAAAGGCATAGTTATGAAGTCATGTGTCTAATGTCCTTCCTGGACTAGCCCTGAAGACCTCTGAAAAGAAGAAGATGAGCTGTTTTCAGCTGTCACAGCTTCCCACGTTACTGATACCAACCTTGGAGGGCCATTGTTTACTTGGCTAACTAGGTTGTGAATTACTTATATTTCTTCTTTTTTTAAATCATTCTTCTTAGTTGAAATCATACGCATTTATATAAAAACTCCTCCTCTTAAATAACCATGTGATTTTTTGTTGGCATATAAGCTTATTACCTAGCGCTGTTTTTCCTGTATTTATCATAAGCCATTAATTTATTTCAATAGCCCCTACCATTGCTCCTGAGTTTTTCTTGGCAGCAGTCCAGTTCCTGAATGTACTGCCGAGCAAGGAGCAAGTAGTTTATCATAACAAGGGGCTGGGATTATTGTTGAGAAAAGCAGAGGGAGGTCACATCTGCACCGCTGCTCAGGCCAACTGAGGTGCAGACGAGAAGATGGAATTTGCTTTGGGCTTCTTTTCTGTCTAGTGCAGGCTTTCAGGGGCCGTCACCCTGTGCCTCTCCATTCACGGTTGTTTCCTGAGTCCTCACCTGGGCCTGCCTTTAGGCTGGGCACCTCAGAAGTTTTAACCAGAAGGGGAACTAGGCTGTCACCCTCAAGGGAAGGGGAAGAAAAGGCAAGTGCCATGAAGGAGCTGCGGAAGATGCCACAGCGTTATCTGAAGGGAGAGATCCGACAGGGGAGATGGTAGAAGGGGCCCCGAAGGAAGTGACTTGTGAGACCCAGCTGGCAGGGGCGGAATCCCTGGCCCCCCTGCCTTTCCTCTGGGAGGGAGAGCTCAGCACCCCCCCACCCTCCCCGCCAAGCCCTGACAGCTGGGCCAGGTCTGCGTCTGGGATTACAGCATTAGGTGAGAAGTTAATCACAAACATGAATCAGCCTTGTTGCTTCCTTCTCCGCTGGGCTCCTGAGCTCTTCAGGGGGAGGGCGGTGTTGTGGGCAGGACTCCTGGCTGTATGTGCAGGAAGTCACACTGGGGGGAAACAGGAAGCCAGCCGGTTCTCACCAGGGCCCAGCCATTACCTGTGTCTGAGATTCCGGGGGCATTGACGACGCTCTGGAGAGCAAGAATCCCCTCGGCATGGCTGCCAGGAAGGACTGATTCATGACCCAGCTGACTTAGTCAGTTCCACCCAGACTGTGCTCACCGGGCACTCTTACATTTTGAGCCCCCCACCCCACGCCAGCTCTGCAGTTCTGCCCGGACTGCACTACACCTAGGTCAGAAACCTTTTTAGCTTGGGTTGCTGTTCTTTCTATTTTCTCCCAGGCCTGGTGGTCAGTTTATAGAGAAAACCCACTTCTGGTCCAAACCAGCAGGACTGGGTTAAGCCCAGAGTTTCTGCCAAAAGCGCCTCCCTCCCCAACCCACTTTAGGAATGTCCCATACCCTCAGGGACCTGACGTTCCCTCACATTCTTACTGCTTCAGCTCTAGACACCCCTCTTACAGCCTGAGATTGGTAGGGCTTTTGTCACTACGAAGACTGGTGACAGCGTCAGTGTCCTTTGTCTGAAACCCTCTGGCCCTCTGTTTATAGATTTGATAAATACCACTGGTGGTTGTCTCCATGCTGACCCCACAGGGCAGTCATTTAGTGAATGCTATGCTTGGCTCAGAGTCATGCCATCACGAAATATTTTCCTTCCTTCTGAATTCTGTTTGCAAAACTCTCTGTGGCCAGCAGGTCTTTACACAGAAAAGGCTTCCATGTCATCAGAGGGAAGTTCTCCTCACCAGAATCTTAATAAATCTCAGTAGGTAGCTGGGACTGTGAAATATTTCATTTCTTTGTTTCTTTCATTTTTTAAATGACATTAAAATTACTGCATACACATAATTAATCAGAAATCTTTAGCGACTTTGACTTCATAGGTCATTACATGAGCCTACAAGCGTTCAAGAAATTCTGTTTAGCTCTGAGTTTGAGTGTCCCATCTATTTATGTAGCAAAAGGAGTCTGATTCTTTCTTTCTTCCGCCCCAAGCAAGTTTCATCTGATACCAACCTTGGAGGGCCATTGTTTACTTGGCTAACTAGGGAGTGCTAGAACCAACAGGGTTTCCCACTATCAAAACCTAAAGCAGGGGCGCCAGCGTGGCTCAGTGGGTTAAAGCCTCTGCCTTTGACTCAGGTCATGATCCCAGGGTCCTGGGATCATGACTCAGGTCATGATCCCAGGGTCCTGGGATCGAGCCCCACATCGGGCTCTCTCCTCAGCAGGGAGCCTGCTTCCTCCTCTCTCTCTGCCTGCCTCTCTGCCTACTTGTGATCTCTGTCTGTCAAATAAATAAATAAACTCTTTAAAAAAAAAAAACCTAAAGCAAATCAGTCTCACCACTTGCATCAAAATAAAAGTGGGTTTTGGCAGTGTTTTTTTGTTTTGTTTTGTTTTGTTTTTTTGTTTTTTTGGGTTTTGGCAGTTTGATCCAGAAAGGGGAACTTGCAAAGGGGGTCCAGAATACAGAGAGATGGACTGATCAAGATGGATTGGGGGAGGACTGAGAAGGAAGGGGAGGAGCATGCGGGAATGCGGGAAAGGCATGAAAAGACTTTGAGGAGCTGTTCTCCCTTCCCATGAATTGAGTGGCCTCAGGAAAGGGTCAAGATAACGTGTGTGACCAGATACTGGTGTGTCCTTTCAGCCTGGACAAACATACACCAGGGGTTATGCACACACCACACCCTCAAAGTCAAAGTCACTTGTTATCAACAAAGCCCACACTCACATCTGGACAAAGGCAGAAAGATCACACATAGACACCCATGCACACCCTCACCTGAGACATGAATAAACAAGCACGCTGTCCAAAGCTGTCACCTCCTTCTGTTACAGACCATAGGGGTCTCCCCCTCAGGCTTCTTCCAGTGTCTTTCAGAGCGAACTGTTTTCTCTTCTCCGATCTCTGTTTTGACTTTCAACACTATTGAACACATTAGCAGACCAGCTCAGGTTGGTTTGCCAAGCTGTGGGGTTGTCATCCTTTGATGGAGAAGGGGCTTGGTGGCCAGGAGGGCTAATGGAGTGGGTACGGAGATTGGGTGGGGGATTTGGGGGATCAGCCCATACTTGTGAAAGTCTCTACCTCATGAGCCTAAGGCCAACCTCAGGAACCCAATCCAGGAAGTTCCCCCTAGAAGCTGTCCTCCTTGTGCTGTAGTTGCCTCCATCTCAGTGCTGGGCAAGCTGGCTGGGGCACACTTGGTAATGATGTTGGATGGAGCGGTCATATGGTTATGAGAGTTTCCAGCTTCCAGATGAGACTTGAGAAGAGGCCCCTGGGAAATTGAGGTCATGCTAGATTCTTCAAAGACCCTGTGGCTTGGCCAACTTCTAACCCAAATTCTTCTTATTCCTGCCCACTTGAGAGCCCCCAGAAGGGTCCCCAGAATGAAGCCTGCCTCATGGACAGTGAGTGATTTCATATTTTTCAACAGCTGAGGAATTCCAGCCAAGATGTAACTATCTTTCCAGGTAAATTAAAGAGATTTTTTTTTTTTTTGGGAAATATATCAGTGTTCCATCATACTGATTTAAGGGAAACAATTAGTCTTTCAATTGTGAAGGATGGTTTTTAAAAATAGTAATGGACATTTCCTTTCGGAAAATAGAAGTAACTTTTAGGAATTTTTTAGCCAGTTTTCCAAACACTTCCCACTTATTCACCTGGTCTTTAGATGTAAAGTACCCATTTAAGTGCCCTCATTTACAGCAAACTAGATACACAGAGGCCCCCTCCCGCCCCCCTCGAAGGACTGGTGGCATCGTGAGCCAACACGTCTTAAAGATTCATATTTAAGGGAATGTCTGAGTGGGGTAAATGGTATGCTGTACACAGCCTGCCAGCAGCTTTTATCATCATTCTGCCCATCTAGGAACTGGTCAGTAGTGGGAGAGGAGCAGCATTCCACATGTGGGGAATCAGAGGCCTTTGCAGAGAAGCCAAAGTGCTTATCCACCAAGGTAGTGATCTGGTGCCAGGAACTGAAAGGAGACCTCAGCCCTGAAAAAACGTTGCAGAATGTTTGGTACAAAAGGGACTTGCTAATGGGCCTATCACCCCCAGCAGACCCAGCACTTTTTCAGATGCACGAGATGCAACCGGAACAGCGCAGAGCTCCATCCGCATCCAAAATTTACAACCCAATCAATCCGTTCCATATGTTTCTGCAATTGGAAGAGATGTTTTGTGTGTTTTCAATGTAGAAAAAGAGAGCTCAAAGACACAGGAAAGAGGATGAGCAATGGCGAAAGATTCATGAAGAGGCAGGAAGCTAGAATCAAGAACAAGCACAGGGACTGGTCATAAACAACGGGAAGGCGGCTTGTTTGACTGTCCCACGAGGGGAGCTGGAAAGCAAAGGCCAGGTGCCAGTGAGCTGGTAGATCTGGAAGGAGTAAAGGATTTGGAGGCTGTATGCCATCACATCCACTTCTGTGTGCAGGCAAGAGTTCTAGATTCCCTGAGTGTTTTTGTAAGTGCAGAACTGAAACTTCGCAAGGGGGAAAGGACAATGGTGATCCATCCGGGTCCTGAAAGGAGCAGGGTTATAGGACAAATTCCTTATATTTGAATATTGAGGGCTTTTGGGGTTTGTTTTTTTGTTTTTATTTTCTCAACTTTTGACTTTGGAGTGCTTAGAGTTAATCAGAGAAGCTGAAAACCATTCTGGGTATGTCATCACATGGATTGCCCAGAGAAGACAGGTTGAGCAGATTCCGGGGGAAGAGCCCCCAGTCCAGGGAAGTCTCTAGGGGCTGTGAGGAGCAATCAGCCTGGGTCTGGGTGTAATGCCTCATGCTCAGTCAGGAAAGATGCCAGGGGGAGCTGCTGCCTAACACATACTGTGTTCTACCGGAAACATCCCTTCAGTGTGAGTATGCAAATGACGCCCTTCCTCTATCAGTTTCAGAATGAAATTGAATATACCCAGTTTGTTTCAAACGAGAGTTCCTTGCACTTGGGGTTTATTTTTACACTGCTTCTCACAGACCTGGCCCTGAGCAGTCACATAATAAAAACTCACCAAATGAATAAATGAATCACTGCCTAACTCAGTTAAGTTCTTGTAGAGTAGAAATGGGTAAATAACTTGGAAATGACTGGAAGTTCACTGATTCAGTCCTTCGAGATTAAAGGGTTAATTTCACGTTTGAATTAAGGACTTTAAACCCTTAACTCCATCACACATGGCCTGTTAACGTCTTGCTTACATAGCCTTTCAGATAGTTTTTTTTCTATGCATATATGCTTTTCTTCTTCCCGTTATACAGGAATATATGCATATATGCTTTTCTTCTTCCCGTTATACAGGAATAGAATCAAACAGCACATTTTATCCTGTGAACTGCTATTTTTCTCTTAGCAGTACATGGTAGACATTCTTTTCCAATGTCGGTAGTTTTTTTAGTTTTCAGTACTAGGTAGTGATAGTGGATGATGTGGGTAGTGTCAGACCACTACCCAAGTTGAGTATGTGATACTAAGAGAAGGGGAACTCTGGGAGACGTGTATTTAAGGGGCAGGGAGAAGAAGTAGGACTCATAAGGCACTGGAGAGTGGGCCAACAAAAGGAGAAAAAATCATGAAGAAATAGATCACAGAAGTAAAGAAGGAGAAAATTTCAAAGAAGAAGGAGTAGCCAGGGCCCCATATGCTGCTGAGAGATTTCAGAAATCAAGGGTTAGCAAAAGGGAAGTTACTCACGTGATACTTTCCCTCTGCCTCAGTTCCCTCATGTTATGAAAAGAGGATAGATTCTTGTTCTACCAGCTGGACAAGAGCATTCCTTGTGATGATGTGAAGTTTGTGCTTTGAAAGTGTATTCATTAGAATTGCATTTCACAGCATTTAAGAGAAATCAAAATACAAAGTCTTAACCAAATGGATTCTATTTTGTTTAGTTGAGAGTTGATTTTTGAGGCAAGCAGTCAAGAGCTGTTACAGATGTTCAAGGTAGATATATCAAGGACCCGTAGACCTTTGGCTGCTTATCCACCACTCTTTGTTTGAGAGCTTCATCCTCATGGTTGCAAGGTGGCTGCTTTGCCTCCAGCTATCATTCTGACTGAGAAGAGGACATGCAACTTTCCAATATTATCTGTCTGTCTGTGTTAATCAGAAGCCCCATCCTGTCTACTTCACTTACAGGTCATTAGCTACAACAGGGTCACATGGCTGCTCTAGGGTGTGGGGGAGACTGGAAATGTGAGTATTTTCACCTGAGCACATTGCCAACCATTTCTTCTGGCAAGAAAAGAAAACATGGGTACTGGGGAAGCAACAAGCAGTATCTTCTGTGGGGTGATTATGTGAGAAAGGTTAGGCTTGAACATAACAGCATGCAGCCCTCTTAGATTTATTACTTTTCTTTGTGAGAGACAAAAATATTAAAGCAATCCATTTGATTCTAATTCTAACGGGAAGTAAAGAATAAATCACGCTTAGCCCAGGGCTAGTTTTCCCTCATAAAGCAGGGGCCGTTAGAGGGATGCATGTCCCCTAAACCTCTGTGTTCCAGCCCTTTTGGTTTTACTGACAGGCCCCTCATATTTCTTAAAATTAAATTCCACCTTGCAAAAGTAGTTGGAAAAATCTGAACACAGCAAGTGGCTGGGAGACCCGAGGGGCTTTATTGGGTGAGCTGCCTGGGGCCTGTGTGGCTGAATTTTTCTCTCCTGATGACAGACATGCCCAAAACCTGTTTAATCTCCAAAGCTCTGCGGAGGTGGGCAGAGTTTCGGCTCCCGGCGAGGGAGAGACCCCATCACAGGCCACAGCACGTTCTGCAGGAGGGCAGCTGCCACTTCTCTGAGGTAAAAAGAGAAGCTGAACTGCTGAAGCAGAGAGGTTTTCCCACTTTCCTTTCCTGCTAGAGCAGCTCGGTTCTCTCCGAGAACCCCCTCACCAGGGTCAGGCTTTCTCCCCCTCCCCGGGGGTGGCTGTTCTCCACCCAGCGAGCTGCTCTGAGAAGGGGCCTGTGAGGCAACGTGTAGGTGCTAGGATGTCTCTGCTCTCCCCGCAAGCCCGGGCCATGTTTCAAGCCCGGGCCATGTTTCTGCCCCGTCTCCCCGCCCCACACTGCGGGAATGATGCGGCTGCTGGCGGACCAGACCAGCGTCGGCCAGACGCCCACGGCTCGTGGAGAGGAGCAAGTGCATTCTGGGACTGGGCCCCACGCAAGGGTAGCCGAGCAGGGCTCGGTCAGCGCGCCAGACCCAGGCTGCGGGGAGCAGAACCGGATTATTGGAAGAGGACCGTGTGTGCCCGCCCGTGGTTGGACACCAGCAAGAGACAGAGTTGCTTAGCGGGGATCTTCATTCCCCTGCGGCCTTCCCTGCCCCTGCCTGGCACCCTCCAGCTGGAGATGAAGGATGGCTCTGGGGAAATTACATTCTGTAATTCATTT
The DNA here is from genome assembly GCF_020171115.1 of Neogale vison. Lineage (NCBI taxonomy): Eukaryota > Metazoa > Chordata > Mammalia > Carnivora > Mustelidae > Neogale > Neogale vison. Next base: position 217,290,297 of record NC_058091.1, read on the forward strand.
AAGCGGGATCAGCAGAACTCCTGCCCTGGAAGATTCGGACCAGAGCACCAGGCGTTGGGAATCTCCATGGGGTCTCGCATGTCCTTGGGAGACAGGGAAGAAAGACCAGGCGTCAGGCAATGTGGGATGCAGCCAGCCGGCTCTAACACCAAAAAGTCACCAGACCTGAGTAAGTGACTTCATCTTGGTCTCTCATCTGGGAAGTGATTTGTGTTTTGTAGGGCCCTGAGGGCTGCAAAGGTTTTTAGAGTTTCCAGACATTTGATTTAAATTGCATTAAATTTTCCCCCAGTCATATTCATATATATATATATATATGAATACGTATTTATATATATATGACACAATCAAATATGATCGCCAAATTTTAACCCACTAAGGATAGCCCATGTGTTCGTTATAATGCCTTACAAGCACCTCTTCGTGGGTATACCTTGGAATCTGTCTTGCCCTCTGTGTAATGGAAGAGTATCCTGAGGTTGCAAGGAAAGTTATCTTAAAAACAACAAACAAAACACAAAAACAAAAACCACTGGGTGATGGACATTGGGGAGGGTATGTGCTATGGTGAGTGATGTGAATTGTGTTAAGACTGATGATTCACAGACCTGTACCCCTGAAACAAATAATACATTATAGGTTAATAAAAAACAAACAAACAAAAAACCAACTGTTACCATGTATAACTGCTTATCTGAATGAAGGTTTTTTTTTCTTCTCAATATTGTGCCACCAACTAGTCCAGGTGTAGACTGGATACAGAGGCACATGTGACTCTATCCACCTAACTTCATTTTGAGGATTATTATACTTGTTGGATAACCTGTAATTTAACTTCTTTTTAACTTCAAAATGCATTCGTCTGAATAAAATGCTGCTCTTATTTTCTGTGTAGGTATTCTAATATGGTTAGTTTACTAAACAGTTTGAAAATCATTAGAGCAGGGGCTCCTGGGTGACTTAGTCCATTGAGCATCTGCCTTTGGCTCAGGTAATGATCCCAGGGTCCAGGGATCAAGTCCCACATCGGCCTCCCTGCTTTTGGCAGGAGCCTATTTCTCCTTCTCCTCCCTGCTTGTACTTTTTCTCACTGTCTTTGTCACTATTGCTCCCTCTCTGTCAAATAAATAAAAAAATCCTAAAAAAAAAAAAAAATCATTAGAGCAAAGACTGCAGAAAGGGCCAATTGCTTTCTGAGTTTTGGTGACTGAGTGCCCAGCTGTGAGTAAGGCGGTCACCAGGACAGGGTCCTGCAGGACACAGGCAGCAGTGGGTAGAAGAGGTTGGGGAACTGCTAGGTAATGAAATCCCACACATATCAAAGGCTCAATAACTATTTGCTCACTGGCAGAGCCAAGCCTTGGAAGGGGAAGTTCTAGGTTGCTGGAGATTCAGGAGGCTACAAATGGGCACGGGCAAAGACAAGACTGTGGCCTAGACAGGCAGTGAGCATTACACTGGTTGCTGAAAAGGGCTTATGGGATAGAGGGTGCAAGGTGTTGAAAGAACAGAAACTTTGGGACTTTTCGAAGAGAAACCTCCCAGTGGGTAAAGCTTGGTCCTTAATCCTTTCCGTTGGTCTTAGAAAATTGTCTGTGTAGGACTTCAGGCAGACTTCCTGTCTGTTCGGCCAGGAAAACCCAGCTGCCTACTTCCAGAATATTTGATTCCCCTGCCCTGGGAACTGCAGAGAGCACAAACAATCCCCTGTCACTGCCCCTTCATTCCCAGAGCAGGCAGTTGTTCTCATACTGTATAGGAATGATCTGGAGAACTTGTCAACCTCCGGATTTCTGCTTCTTCCCTCACTCAGAGATTCTGATTTAGGCCTGAGAATTTTCATTTCTCACAAGCTTTCAAGGAGGACAAATATTGCTGATCCCTGACCAGCACCAAGTAGCACTGGTCTAAATATTAATGAGACACTCACTACCTCCTCAGCATCTTCAGGGGGCCACAGAAGACGAAAAAGAAGGCTTCTTTCACCATCATGATCAGCTGGAGGCTTAAAGAGAAATCTTCAGTTGGGATCCACAGAGTTTGGAGGAGAGAAATCACAGGGACATGGAGAAATAAGGCAGGGTCCTGGCCTTTGACCTATATTCCTTATAGTTGCCTCTTCCAGAGAACAAAATGAAGGTAAAAAGCAAAGTCAGGTCAAGAGCAAACTCTTGCAAAATGAGCATAACAAGTGAGAGAGAAAGCACCAGTGCTTGCAAAGCGTTCTCAAGGCTGGGGCTAACAGGCTATGGTCATCTGAGCAGCGTGATGAGGCACTTTCTTGGAAGTTCTATTGAGAGGAGAAGCATTCAAGAGACGCCAAGGGCAGGGTGCCTGGGTGGCTCAGTGGGTTAGGCCGTTGCCTTCGGCTCAGGTCTTGATCTCAGGGTCCTGGGATCGAGTAGCACATCAGGCTCTCTGCTCAGCAGGGAGTCTGCTTCCCTCTTTCTCTCTCTGCCTGCATCTCTGCCTACTTGTGATCTCTGCCAAATAAATAAACAAAATCTTAAAAAAAAAAAAAAGATGCCAAAGTCAAATCTCACCCACTGGTTGCAAAGAGAGCCAGGATTTGTCTAGTCACAGACCGTTGGCTCCCTCCATTTTCTTTATACTTCCCTTATTGTTCCCACAGTGAATATGTTTCTCTGGCAAAAGAGTTTTGCCATGATGTCCCCCCTGTCCCCTTCATTGGTTTAAAAAGGTATGCTAAGGGCTTAACGAGATTGCAGAAGCAGCTACTATCCTTTGATAGAGCAGCTGAGGAGGAAAAGGCTCAGGAAAGATCTTTTGCCAACAGGGTGGTGAGTGTAGCTCTGTCATTTTCAAATTTGCTTCTAAAGTCCCATACTCAACTTTTTGAAAGAGACAAACAAATGTCCTACAGTGAAGGGTGCTGTGTGTTGTGGCTACAGTTGGGGAAATCATATGACTCATTTGTATAAACTTATTAAAGTATTTTCTTTCTCTTGTAATGTAGCCATAAGTGTTAATTAAAGCATCAAAGTCTATGTATTTGGACCTATAAAATCTTCATAACCAGCCAAAGCAAAAGGAAAAACTATTGGGCATTTGCAACTTTAAAAATGCATTTTTGAAATGACCCTCTTGGAATCGAATATTTTTTTTTTCTTTAGCAAAGCTGGACTCCAAAAAGGAAAACAAAGACTTAGACCTAAACCAAATTGCTTTTAAGAATTATCCTGTGGTGGGGCGCCTGAGTGGCTCAGTGAGTTAAAGCCTCTGCCTTCGGCTCAGGTCATGATCCCAGGGTCCTGGGATTGAGACCCACATCGGGCTCTCTGCTCCACAGGGAGCCTGCTTCCTCCTCTCTCTCTCTGCCTGCCTCTCTGCCTACTTGCGATCTCTGTCTGTCAAATAAATAAATAAAATCTTAAAAAAAAAAAAGAATTATCCTGTGGCAAGGTTATTTATTTTACTTGGAAGAAGTACTAGTAGAAGAGATAGTACTCAATTTTAAAAAAAAGATAGCACAAAACTCTTGTAAAATCAATGTTAGGAACTAAGAATACATTTTCTTGTAGGAAAAAAAATGGTTATACATAGTGGAAAAAATGCTGGGATGGGCACACATAAGGCTAGACAGCCTGTGATGAAGCTGAAAAGTGGGCCAAAGGATAATCACTTGGTTTATAGAGACTGACCTTATGAACAGGGACTATGGGGACAAGAGACTAGCAGAGAAAAGTGACACTTCCACCTCTGCTGATGCTTGAGTGTTGGAAATCGGATGTTTTATTTCTTCAAATAAATCTATTTTTCTTGAGTATCCTGTAGGCCACACAGCATGCTGGGTGAAGGGATTTAATGAATAAGACTGATTGATCCCTGCCCTTGGGAACAAATATTTTCATGGGCAAGATAGATGATATTATAAAGCATTACAGGTGGGAGCTTCTGAAATCATTGGAGCACCTGACTCAGACTTGAGGTATGAAGGAAGGCTTCCCAGAAGAGTGAACTCTAACATGAGACCTCAAGGACGAATAAACGGTCAGCTAAGTGAAGGGCTCAGGGGGTCAAGGGGGAAAGGGGGCTCAATAACTAGAGGAATCTGTGTGGACAGAGTCCCCAGGACATGTCTGGCAGCAGTAGGAGGATAATGTGGTGGGTTCCATTTTGGAAATGTTGACTAACAGATCTGTGAGATGTCAGTTGTCCTGTAGACAGCTGGTTAGGAGCATGCAGTTCAGGAGGGTGGCCTGGGCTGAGAGTACAGACATGGGAATCTTCTGCCTGTGGATACTGAGAGGGGAGCCAGTTGTCCAGGAAGAATAGGACCAAAGAAGCCAAGAAAAAGATCCAGGAAAACAGGAAAAGGTTACCAGGGTCAAGGGCTTTAGAAAGGTCATATAAGCCACGAGCAAAGGTTTCCGGTGCATTTCATCATGGTATCACTAGTGATTTGGATAAGAGCAGTTTCATCGTGGGGAGGTGCATTGTGGGGAGGTGAGCAGAAGAGCAGTGAAGAGGAGAGGAAAGAGTAGAAGGTAAGGGCATAGAAGGAAGAAGTGCAAACAACTCTTTCCCAAAGTCTGAGAGGGGGGCAAAGCTGCAGTGGGTGGTGGGTTTAAGGAGAGTACTTTTTGTTTGTTTAGATGGCGAAACAGATTAAATGAGCCAGTGAAGGAAGAGGTTGAAGATGCTGAGACAGCGGGAAGGAGCTAAAGTGAGGTCTCTTAGGAAGGCAGTGGAGGTGAAATCCAGCAGGCAGAGGACCTAGTCCCAGATGGAAGGATGGCGGAAGATGTGGGTACTTCAGGGGACTGTGCGGGGCAGGGGGTGAGAATGCGGGAGGAGATGTGGAACTGATGAGGGAAAGCAAAATGGAAGGAGGAGGCTGGTTTTGAGGTTTGAGGAAAGGGGAGTCTCCTCCAATCCCTTTGGTGTCTCTTTCCCCAGCCCCCTGGGGTCAGAGTGCCCACCTGCTGCCTTTAGCTTCAAGCTTTGTCCTTCCATCCTTACCTGTCCCTTAGCTCCCTTGACGGATCATCATTTCAGCTTCTCAATCTAGCTTACCAGGTGTCAGAGGGAAGCAATCGGATTTAACAAATTTATGCTCAAGTCGGAATGACAGACGGCTCATAACCCTATTTGAGGCATTTGCAGTTCTGTAGAAAGGATCTTGTTCACCTAAATAAACCTCATATTCAAGGGTTTTTGAATAGAGGAATAAATGCAGTGAATGGTTTTAGGCAGCGGGCCAGGATAACTATCTGGAGTCTGCTTCCAAAGGTACCTTTTATCGGCAAAGCAATCTCAAGGACAAATGCCAAGGAAACAGAAAAGTCTGGGGAGGAGACTTTGTGCAGACAGCTTCTGGATGTGGATGGAACAAGATGCCCGGAGCACGTTTTTGCATGCTCTCCCAGCTCGACCTCTTCCAGGCACTGGAATGTCCCAGAGTCTGGAGATCGTGGCTCCAGAAACAACCAATCTAGTGAAAGCTGGCGAGCATGGTGAGCCTGGCTTCCACACAGCACAGCAGCTCCCACCGCGTTAGGTGGCACACATAAGGTATAAAAACAATGTGCTGGTGAGAGTTAGAATTGACCTCCCAGACGGTGCCCAGAGATGACCATGGTAGCAATTTGCAATAGGTCAGCGCGAAAGTGCCCTTTATTTCATCCGTCTGTTACTGCAGCCTCTTACATTGGAACTATTCAAATGTGTTAGGCCTGAGAAGTCTTTTTACCTATCTGTGAGCTGTATTCAAAAGGGGTCGGGGTGCTCCCTGTTCTTTGGGCCCCAGGGGTGCATTAACACTCATAAAATCTCCACTTTTAAGAACCCTGACGTCTATTAGCTTACGTGCTCAGATGTGGAGCTAAAGATCTTTGCGGTTTGAATCAGAAACTAGTTTTTTTAAAAAATTGTTTTGTGTGTATGTGTATGTGTGTATGGGTGTGTGTGTAGGGAAAACATGCTCATTGTAGGGAGCCTGGAAAACACAAAAAATTCCCAAACACAAAATGAAAGTTATCTATGGTTCCGGGTCCCAGGGATCATCACAGGAGCCTCTTTTGATCTGTTTCATTTTAGTCTTTTACATCTTTGTGTCTGTCTTTCTGTGTCTCCATGTCTCTCTCTGGCACCCTTTCTCCTTCATTAGGGATTGTATCTCTATATAATTGTGTATCCTGCCTTTCACTTAACTAAATCAGGAAATGTAAAAGCAGTAACAGAACCTCTTTATTTCCACATTTTCTCCTTGATTTCTGTCTGCCTCTTTCCCTGCCCCTTTGCCAGTATGTCTTTATTTTGGAGTATTTCCATTTTTATCAAAGTTGAATTCAAAATGTAAAACAGTTTATGCTTTCTGAGTTTTATTTCCTCCCTACACTTGTTAAAATAGACCAGTAAAAAGAACAGTTTTCCAGATTATGATAGATCCCCCTCCAACTATATAACTGGTCCAATTTAGAGTCTTAGGATAATGATCTGCCACCATATGTGGGTTATAACTTGAGGTTTGCGTAAAAATGTGTCTTGGATTAAGTGACTTTGCCGCAATACCGGCTCACTGGCTTGTTTCGAGGAGGTTAAATATGCCTGACTTTTGTCTGATGCAGCCAGTGGCGCTTTCTGATGAAGGCAAATAAAACAACTAGTCAGGGCCACGACTTCAGGTGTGGTCTCCTCCCAGCAGAGGTGTGCTCTGTGCTCAAGAAGATTTTCTACAAGAGAGGCATAATGACTTGGAAAGCAATTATCTTATTTAAGGCTACACTTGTCTGGGGAGCTGAGGTCAGCCACAAAGCCATTGGAAAAAAGGAGTTGTCTGCCGTAGAAAGCAGTTTCTTTGGGGGGAAGGTCAGTTTGAACAACTTTGCTTTTGAATCGAGTGACCTCCCGAGACCACAAGCCCATGTAGATTAAACACAGAGCAAACCTCAGGACAGGACCGCCCCTTTCCCTTCTGATCACTCCCATTTCTAAACAAAAACAAAAACAGGAATACTTTTGGCTGAGCTTTCCAAAGCCAATGCCCTTCCCCCAAAACAGTAACTGTCTGTTACTGCTTCTGCTTGGATTATTTTCATTTGGGTTGTGTTTTTCTGACCGAAGGCCAGGCCTTTATCTTTGTGTATTTGTAAAGTGCCATGTCTACTTACCAGTCTTCAGAAATTGCCGACAAAACCAGGAATGCAACAGACACTGAAAATTCAAACCTTCCAATTTTTCTGAACTGATAGTCTGCCCAAGAACCAGAATGGAGTATATTTATAAGGCTATCTTGAAATATCCTAATTTCAAGAAACTATGTCTGCCTCAGCTGAGTACAAAACAGTTGGCAGGTGCTCGCATGGTTTGTTGTGATGCCATGTTAAGGAGCTGTCGTTCTTTGGTCAGTAGAGAAAGGAGCATGTCCTTTCTGGCAAGTGAGCCTCACAACCATTTCATGACAATGGTGGCTGAGTTTAGACTTCAGGCCTCCCTCTGTCCTTTTTGGTGCCAACCTCCTAGAGATCCAGAAGTTCCTTGGGCATGACGCTTTTCATCTTGTGACATGTATCTGGCTATGCTCAACTTGCAGAATTTAAGAGCCGCAGAAAAGAGAGCTCATCATTAGAGACACACAGAACTGTGAATGTTTGCGCTCAGTGGAGAGGTGCTGTTAAGCCCAGGGAGCACAGTGGAAACAACCTGAAGGCAAAGTGGTCAAAGCAGTCTTCCTCCCTCCTCCCCTTCTCTTCCTTCTTTTCTTTTCTTTTTTTCCCCTTCTTTTCTTTCTTTTTTCTTTCCTTCCCTCCCTTCCCCTTTCATTGTTGGGATGCGGTATAAAATATGGGATCTATCAACTCTTTCTTTCTTAGAAATTTATTTTCTTGTTCTTTAAAAATAGTTGTATGAGATAGTCTATTATTTAATAATATCCTTGTGAACTAAAAGATGTAAGTGCTGTATAAAGTCAGCCAATTATGCTGAATGAGCGTGGCTATCTGTATTGTGTTTGTCATTAGCCTGAAAAGAAGGGGTGGCTCAGAGGGTTAAAGCCTCTGCCTTTGGCTCAGGTCATGATCCCAGGGTCCAGGGATCAAGACCCACATCGGGCTCTCTCCTTGGTGGGGAGCCTGCTTCCTCCTCTCTCTCTCTGCCTGCCTCTCTGCCTACTTGTGATCTCTCTCTGTCGAATAAATAAATAAAAAATCTTTAAAAAATTTGATATTTTAGGGGCACCTAGGTGGCTCAGTGGGTTAAAGCCTCTACCTTCGGCTCAGGTCATGATCCCAGGGTCCTGGGATCGAGTCCCGCATTGGGCTCTCTGCTCAGCAGGGAGCCTGCTTCCTCCTCTCTCTCTGCCTGCCTCTCTGCCTACTTGTGATTTCTGTCTGTCAAATAAATAAATTTTTAAAAAATCTTTAAAATTGATATTTTAGAAAGTATTTGAGTGTATTTGTGTGGCATTGTGTTTATTCAATAACATTTAATTAGTAAAAATAAAAACAAAAACTTTCCTTCCCTTCTTTCTTTTTTTAGTCTCTTTCTCTCTCCTTTCTTCCCACTGGTCTGAACTTTGTAACAAATTGTCTCCTCCTCACTTTGACAATAGACACGGCTTCAAAAAGGCAGCTATAATGTGAAAAGAACTTTTGAGATCTCAATGTCCTGAACTTTTTTCCTCAATCCAGCGTGGGAAGTAATTCATGTACGAAGTGGGGGTTGGGCAGCAGAACAGACCTGGAAGGGATTTGTGCCTAAGTGTCCCCTCTTCCAGAGCGCAGCGGTGACCTCAGAGTCTACAGGGAAGCAACAAGCCTTGGAAACCTCCTTGCTAGCTGGCAGCTTTTGGGTGGCTTATGCCATGAGAATACTCAGCCAGGCCCGGCTAAGGCACCACGAGGCCAGGAAACTTATAGTTGGAAGAAGTGTATTGACTTTAATGACCCAGGCAGGGGCAGAGGTCACTGGTGCAGAACTCTAAAACAAAATCATGTCACATGGAACATGGCTGTCTTTCTCTTTTAAAAAAGCCCTGGAAAATCATAGGCAGAGCCAGAATATACACTTTAAAATTTTATTCTTCATTTTAGGCGTCAGTAACTGAAATATTTGACAATGTACAAACCCCACACAAATTCAGGTTTGGAAACTTAACAGTTAAGCTTTCCTCACAGATTTTGTTCCAAATGTGCACTATCGAGGAAAGGCAGTTAAAATATACGTTTTCAAACAATTGTTACTACTATAAGAGGATTTTTTATGAGAACATTGTTTAATATAGTCACATTTCATTTCTAAAAATAGACAAATGACAAAATGATTCACAGATGTTGATTTATGAGGAAAATAGTGAACTGTATAAACTGCGATGTATATGAAGGAAGGGTAGAGGCTCTCATTAAAAGCCATTCCATAAAAAGCACCTCCTCCTGTCAGACCTGGCAGGAAATTCCAAGTCCTGGCTGGACCCCCAGCACGTGGGTGTAGCTGGCACATGGCCCTGTGGGCGAGGACCGCAACTGATGACACGGGTGTCCCATGTAACGCTCTCTGACTGGACTGAGTCCAGGTGAGGGCAGATTTTCTGCGCTGACAAGTCAGAATCACCTGGAATGCTCTTTAAAAGCAGATCCCTGGGCCTCGCCCCGAGAAACTCAGCTTCAGTTTGGAGCCCTCTGATCTGTTGCCTATGTTCCAAGTCCTTCTGCTGCAGGAGGAGCACGAACCACAGTTTGAAAAACACTCGCCTGAGAGATCCCAGGAAAGTCATTTCCCCAGTCTCAGAGCTGTGCCTACAATTGCCAACTGGGGTTCATCTGGTGCTTCCAGTGGTTTTTTTTTTTTTTTTTTTTTTTTTGGAACAAATGAGACCCTTTTATTTAATCAGTTTGAAATTACCAGAGGTTCCCCTGAATTGTTTTGGTTATTTTTTTTTATTATTTTTTAATTTTTTTTTCCCAATTTATTTATTTTCAGAAAAACAGTATTCATTATTTTTTCACCACACCCAGTGCTCCATGCAAGCTGTGCCCTCTATAATACCCACCACCTGGTACCCCAACCTCCCACCCCCCCGCCACTGAAAAACAGTCTGAGGGGTTCCAGTGGTTTTTATTAATACCTGAGGGAGTCTTTAATACGCACACTTTGGGGAGCCACAAAAGGAGTCGTTAGAAATGGCCAAACCCATGTTATGGATTGAGTCTGTAAACTGTTCACTCTACAGTAACTTAAGTGTAATTAATCAGATGGTTTGGAAATACACCTTCTCTATGCTGTGTTGTATTGTTCTGCTGTCAACAGACTCACTGCCCCTCCGACTCAGCCCCACCCTAGAGGCTGTACCTGGGAGATGGGACTTCCTGCCCCATCCTGGGCAGCTCTTTGCCCCCGGGGACTTGTTTTGGCCAGTGACTGTGTGGGTGGAAGTCTGGTGCCCTTGGGGGCAGAACCATTAAAAGCCGCGGTGTGGTTCAGCTCTCTGTCTTCCCTCTGCCAGGCGAGCAGCCCCTGCCACATAGGAACTGCTCCTCCAGTCTGTACCTGAGCGGGGAAAGACAGGGGAGCTACAGCACGACCTGCACAGAACCGGTAGGTTCCAGGAGTGAGAAATCCCTCCTTCCCCCACCCCGGGCTGCCTTAAGCCCCAGAGACCTGGGGGTGTTCAGGACTGCAGCCTAACTCAGCAAAACCAGCCACTGATCAGTAATGCGGCTGCTCATTAGTACCGATGAAATACTAAGCTGGCTGTGGCAAAGGGAAAGGCCTTGGTCCTGAGTCCGTCCACAATTTTCTCTGGTCATCTAAATTCTTTGTGTTCCACACCAGCGTGTGTTTCCTTTGAATGGCATTCTTTGTATTAGCTGTAGGAAATTGTAAGGTGTCTTGTAAATGCTTAAAGTTCAGGGTGGAAATACCAAAACTTCATCTCTGTAAGTTAATTCCTAATTGCAAAGAACCCAGGAAATCTGGAAGTTCCCTCCACTTCCAAACTATTTGGCCGAGTGGCCTGCCGCTGGTTCTGACAAGCAGGACCACAGTCTGTGCATGGGGCCGCAAAGCTTCCTGTGCTGACTCTCTGCGCCAAACATGCTGGGTCCGTCTTAATGTCTCCAGGGAGCTATGGCAATGAGAGATGGTGTTTACTTGCCTTTACTTTGCGGTGAGAGAAAAAAATTTTCCACTTGAGACCAGGATTTTAGAGCTCCAGTATGGGCTTCACAAGATTTCCTGTATAACATTATCAAATATCTTTGTGGAAATGGGGGTTTTGTTATGTAACCATTTCATGTCTCCTCTGTGTTGAGCCAGTGTCCTTAGTCGTTGTCAGAACACAGCTCTGAGTTCAGGAGGGTGCTCTGTGGCTAGCTCACCCAACACTTTCCAGATGTCACACCCCATCTTTGCTTCAGGGGTTCTGGTAGTGAGGAACCTTCTTTTCTGGTAATCACATGAGATTTTACCAGATCAACTTCCAAATTTTCCTCTGCTGTGTTGGGCTAACACCCTGGGGCTAGTTTAAGCCAACACAAAGGAATTTATTCAAAGATTGTTGGTTGGTAGCTTGACCTTAGAAAGGCCTGGTAGCAGGAATTAGAGAATGGGTGGGGGGGGAGAGGGGGCAGCCCAAATTCTCACTCTCCAGATCTCTCTCCAAGGGTCCGTGGTCTCCACCTTTCCCTGCTCCTCAGCCCCAGTGATGGGGCTCGAGCTCCAGAGTCCACATGTCCTAGTTCCAGCCTCCAGCACAGGAGGGACCTTCCCACTTAGTCTCACATCCCACAATTACCTGTTCTCACATATCTATGGAACATTTGCTATGTTCCAGACCTTGCTCTTGGTGCTTGGGATATGTGAGGGGGTGAAGAAGATGCCTGTTGGGGTTAGATGGGAGCTGGAATTATGTTCCCTGCATTTGGTCGTCAGGGGTCCAGCTCTACAGATGTCACAGAGGCCTCAGTAAGAAGAGTGATTGTCAGCAGGACGGACACTCCAGAAGGTGACACATGTATAGCTAAAGAGAAAATGCCAAATGGGAAAAATCCTACCTTTTGAGTTCGCACACGTGGGCATGATCTCAGAAGATACTGGTCATTCACGTTCCAGCCATGCATTGCAAGCTTTATGCCTTCGCTTTCTTGTTAGTTCTCTTTACCCAGGGCCAGGCTGATGAGTCATGCTCTGAAGTTCATTTCACAGAAAAAAGCAAAAACAAGCAAACAAAACCATCAGGGGCAATAAAAGAAAGGAGTTCGATGAAGTCAGCGTTGCTTGGGCACCACTCCTAAGAATTCTTTGGAAACCAATAGATTCCTGAAACATGGTCAAATGACCACCAGAGTTCACTTCTGGAATGAATTAATAGTTTTCTCACAAAATCTCTCCAAGCCGTCTCAAAGCTACACTGTTTTCGTGACACGTTCTCTTCAGGCTTTGTTTCCAAGGAGAAGTAGAAATAGATGGCACCATGGGCTGCTGTTCAAAATCTTAACTTCTCCTTCTGGCCATGCAGTACGCCTCCGTTGGAAGTTTATAAAGCTATGGTGCGAAGGGCTGTTTTATAACTGAAAATATGTATTTGGTTTTGACGTTGGTCGAGTGAAAACAATCAGACCCAGGATTGGAGAGGAGCTACTCCAGCCCTACTGTGGAGACAGGGCAGCCAAGAGGCAAAGCAGAACCAGGAGTGAGAATAGAAATGAGGTATTGACCTGACACAGCCTCAGAATTTGCCAAGAAAATCCTGGAGACTCATTTCACTGGAACATATGGTGACTTCATCACATAAAGGGCAGTTCCATTTAGAGAAAGAAGAAAACAGTTGCAAGCCCTAAATTAGTCCAGTGAAGAGTATGGACTGGGGACCACCGCCCCCCCCCATCCCCACAGACAAACATTAACCCAGCAATACCCCAATACCCTTTTGAGGCATACGAGCCTCAGAAGGTACTTCACAGAGCATAAGATGAATGGTCTCTAGGGAAGGGAGGAAGAAATTCAGGCAAAGAAGATCACCCAAGCAAAGACCTGGAGACAAAAAGTGGCACAGATTGTTTGAGGAGGGCTGTGTGTTGTGTCTGACTCAGACTGTAAGGTAAGGAGTAGGAGGGACGAGGCTGCAGAGGCAGACAGTGTTGCTTTAAGAAACTTGACTTTATTCCGCAGGTCCGGGAAATCAATGAATGGCCTGATTTGGGTTTGGCTGTTGTTGGGAGACAGTCGTCCCCCCCCCCCCCCCCCCCCCCGCCAGTTTCTCACTTTGTTTTTTTGCATGTATTGCGAATTAAGTACTAATTGTCCTTTTGTTCTGGATTATTCTTTGAAGGATGTTTGTTCCAAGGATCCTAGGTTACAAAGCATCTTTGGAAGATGGAGAGTGACTCTCTTTGGAGAAAAGGGCAGGCATCTTTGCTTATAGCCTGCTGTAATAGTTAGCTTTCTGAAGTTTGGAGTTTCTCAGGTGAGGCAGAATCCCACTGTGGATGTAGCGTCTGCCTGGATCACTCTTTCTTGCCCCTGTGGTTCTCAGGGAAGCAAGGGGAACTACAGGGTCAAGCTGCTTGCTATGCTGGAGTTATTATGTCCTTTGTCTCTGACCCAGGAATCTTGTGTATTCTGTCAACATCCATGAAATTGCTAGAATCCAAACCAACTTGTTGGCTCACAAGTAGGATAAATTCTGGAACCTTCATGATCCTTCACAGCTGTATGTTGGTCCAATAGTCCAGAGGCTGTGGCAGTGAACCAGGTGAGAGATAAATTCCTTAATTAGGGCTGTGAAAGTAAGTATGGAGAGGAGGCCCTATATTCCAGAAGTATTTAGAAAGTAAAACCGCTAGGACTTGTGATGGTTTGGATTGGAAGAGTTGATGAAAGAGAATGGCCATGGGTGATGTCAGCCTCTTTTTTTTTTTTTTAAGATTTTATTTATTTATTTGACAGAGATCACAAGTAGGCAGAGAGGCAGGTAGAAAGTGGGGGGAAAGCAGGCCCCCTGCTGAGCAGAGAGCCCGATACGGGACTTGATCCCAGGACCCTGAGATCATGACCTGAGCTAAAGGCAGAGGATTTAACCCACTGAGCCATCCAGGCACCCTGATGATGTCAGCTTCTAGCTGGGGTGTTTGAGTCACCACTGAAGATTCTGATGAAGAGTTAGGGAAAGATTCTGGGTTCTACTCCCAAAGTAGAATGAAGAGTTCAGTTTTATACAGGTTGCCTTTGAAGTGCTCGTGAGACCTTTAAGAGGGGATGGCCAGAAGACACCTTGATGGTGTGTGTCTGAAACTCAGGGGGAAATAGCAGGTCTGGACAAGATTTGGGAGGCCTCAGGATGGCAGTGGCATGGTAGCCATCCTCTGAGTTGGCTCCTAATGATACCTGCCTCCGAGTATTTTCTCCTGTGTAGTTCTTCCTTCATGGTATCAGAAGTAGTCTGTATCATCAGTAGAACTCCCCAGAAGTGACAGGGTGACTGCCAACCTTATGTCATAGAAGACACTGCGGCTTATGTCTTGGTTACCCTCTTGATCATTTGCAAGAGAGGAAATAGGCTGCCACGTATGAGGACTGCATAGAGAGATCCATGTGAATGAGCTACTGTGGAAGCAGATCCTTCAGCCCCAGGGGAGACTTCAGAAAACGGCAGCTCTGTCTGACACCTCGATTGTAGTCTCCGTGAGAGATCTGGAACCTGAACCACACAGTTGAGCCAGTCTCAGATTCCCAACTCTTAGAAAGCAACTATGTGAGATGATAAATGCTTACTGTTTGAAGCTGTTAAATTTGGGGGCAATTTGTGACACCGCGATAGAAGATTAATACAAGTGGTAACTGAAGTTGTGAGCTCATTCAGCACTCTTCACACTCAGCAGGTGAAGATTGCCTGGCTTCATAGAGCAAATGATGCCAACAGGTTGAAACTCTCCCCATCTCCCCCTCCATCATTCCCACCTCTAAACGTTTTAGCTCTGCACCATGCTTACCTTCCCTCCAGGCTTGAAGAAGACTCACTTTTCTGGCTTGGCAGCAAAATAAAGGCTTTTCCACTCTACTCTGTGTGTTCACTTCCCAAGGCTTCCATCAAAAAGTACAACAGACTGGGGTGGCTTGAAACAACAGACATCTATTCTTTAATAGCTCTGGAGGCTAGAAGTCTACAATCAAGGTGTCAGCAGGGTCATCCTCTCTCTGAAGGATCAAGGGAAGGGAGAAGTCCCAGTCCTTCTTCTTGGCTGCAGTGTTTGCCAGCAATCCTTGGTGCGCCCACCCTGTGTCCACTCTGTCCCCGCCTCTCTATACTTGCCTCTTCTCTTCTTAGAAGGACACCAGTATTGGATGAAGGGCTCACCTGAGGTCAGGAGGATTTCATCTTAGTTGGCATTTTGTTAAAGTTGGCCACAACCCTGCTCCCAAATAAGGTCACATTCTGAGCTTCCGAGGGCTGAGACTGGTTCGAGCTCTTGTCACTTGCCATCAGACCAAAGCCATGCTGTCCTCATTGGTCTCCCGTCCGCTCCCTGCCCCCACTCGATCCTCCCCACGGCTGCCAGAATCTTCTCACAACTCATCTGGCCTGGTTGCTTTTGTGCTTCAACCCCTCACTAGCTCTTCTTTGCCTTCAGGATACAATCTAAAATGTTTCCATTGCCCTCAAGGGCTGTCGCTAGATTCTGATCCACCTCCATCCTTGGAGGCCTACCTCACACTCACCTACTAATCTCTTGTCCCTCCTACTTTTTAGCCTAATCTCCAGCCACAGGATTATACTGAGTTCTTTCATGCTGGGGGTGGTGGTGGTGGGGGGGGTTCTGCCTCCTTCTTTCCTTCTTTCAAAACTTGCATCTTGAAAATGCGCCTCTCAGATGTCCCACTACAAAATAAAACTGTCTTTGTTTGCAGATAGTATAACCTGTCTATGGCGAAAACCCCAAAGTATGGATAGAAACAGAAACAAACAAACCTTTCCAGAGCACAAACATGAGGTGAATATGTGAATCCTGTCTCTGATTCTTCCTTGTTCACTCTCAAGCAGTCTTAGTAATGCCTCCTCTGGCCCTTCCATAGACTTGTACAGACCTATGTTCTAGCACTTTCCACACTGTGAGGTCATGACTCGCTGACTTGTTAGAAGCCCCCCACCCCCCACACCCTGGTCTGCCAGGTCCTGCATGCAGGAGCATGTGTGGCTCATACCCCTCTCTGTCCACACACTCAGCATCTTTCCCAGTGTGTACAAACCCTGAATTTTTGGTTCACTGTTGTTGTGCATGAACAGAGGGTGTGTTACTCTTCCAAAAAGCCTCCTGGTGAAAATCTCATTTCACCTGCCATTTGCCAACAAAAGCTCTTTTTGCTAAAGGAAAGGAGAAATGCATATGATAGTCTCAAGAGGGTCATTTCTCATCCGAGAAACATAATTTTACTTCATAATTCAGGAACGTCAAAATCTATGCTCGAGCCAACGGTGCTAGAACAATGCTTTTCTATCGGATATGTCTAATGATCTTAGAGACAGCCAGCAAACGATTAGAATTCAGCCCCCAAATGTGTATACGACCAACAGATGACATCACATCACATCACATCTGGATTCTAATATCATCTCAGTCTTAATGTCAACAAAATGGTTTTTGATAGGATTTCATGCTGAATGGAAAATTGTTGCCAAGTGCCATGCCAGAGGAATTGCCAAATGGCCTCAAGAAGAGAAATGTGCCAGAAATCATGAGTCCGTGTTGACGTGGAAGGAGACTGAGAGGGGAGCTGGGGAGGGGCGCTGCAGTGGAATCCATGGGAGCAGGTGGCACAAGAAGGGCAACAGTGTGAGTGCAGTGCACAGCTTCCCCCACTGACCCTGCACTGCCTGGGGCTCTGAAGGGGCCGATGTATCTGTTACACTCACGGAGGGCTCACCTTTGCAATCAGGGCCATACTGCTGGAGAGGACGAGCACGCTGGCCCAGGGATCACCCTTGTCAGCGTAAGCTACTTTACAACTTCCCCTCTCCATCTCCGTGGTAATTCCGGGCAAAAGTAGGACAAGTTTTGGGGCACCTGGGTGGCTCTGTCAGTAAAGTGTCTGACTCTTGATCTCAGTTCAGGTCTTGATCTCAGGATTGTGAGTTCAAGCCCTGTGTTGGGCTCCACACCCTACTTAAAAAAAAAAAAAAAAAAAAAAAGGTAGGACAAGTTTGGCTCCTCCTCCTTCCTGAATTACTCACTTTTGTCCTTTTTACCTAGAATTTTTTTTTTTTTTTACTACCTCCATGCAGTACTTAATAGACATAGAGGAAAATGAGCTTATCACTTAGTGAATGGATACTTTTTTAGAGCAATAGACTGAAATACATTTTTGTGAGACATAATCTTTTGCTCCACGTCAGGTCCACTTGAGCTGAACTCAGTGTGCTAGGTAGTGTGTCCTATGGGGCTGTCTTATTCTCTCTAGGAACCACATTACCACTGGAACATAGCAACTGTTTACATGAATTTTTAGATGGATAAATTTTACTCACTTTTGCCTTATCTGCAACAAGCTTAAAAATTAAGACTCATTTTGGGGGCACCTGGCTCGCTCAGTCGGCAGAGCACGTGACTCTTGATCTCAGGGTCATGAGTTCAAGCCCCAAATTGGACCTAGAGCTTACTTAAAAAAGAAAAAAAGAAAAAAAAAAGAACTCATTTTTCATTTGCCAGTTACGTTATATCTGAGATATTTCCCCACACCAGTAGTTTATGAACACCCAGAAAATGGGAATTAATTTTATTTCCAAACACAAAGACAATAAGCCTGCTAAGCAAAATATGATTACTCCCTCCTCCCAAATATGAATTTTCATCCCTATTGTCTAACAGCTAAGGGTTTTTCAATTCCCATTGGTTGGATGGTCCATAGGACAATGCGTGCTTCTTGGTCTGTGTCCTTGAGAGTTAACTAAACCCTTTAAGTAGGGTTTAGACCTTGGGAGAAGGTCTAGACCTTGGGAGAAGATTTGACCCAATCTAAAAACTGATTGTAATGAAATAAATGAATTTTTGGACAGCATATTCTCTCTTAAAACCCTAATCCACCACTTTAAAATTTAAAAGGACCTCACATTAAGAAGTCATGGGAGCTCCTTAGAACCCCATTTAAACTCTGTTAGCATCAATTAGGAGGGGTTATTAATGCGTCTCTACAACACTGATTTATTTAGAGAATATCATATGTTTGAGAGCTGCCTTGGCAAGGAACTCTGCTAAACATAGAGATACACGCTCCATGCCCACTGGGCTCACATAAAAGGGGAAAAATACGCAATAGGGGTTTACCTCAGTGGGGTGAGGCTTGATATTTTCCAGATGGTGACACCACAAGTGAGTTCAATAGAAATATCTTTAGAAAAAGATGCTCGAATATTAAATAAGCAATGAATATACATCAAGCCCTGATCTGGGTCTCTTGACATCTGGGCTGGGAGTGTCTCTTGTCCCCAGCTGCAGATGGGGTGGTCTCCTCCAGCAGTGGGAGGCCCCACTAGATTTCCCATTAGGAAGATTATTCTGGCAGGGTGAATCCTAGAATGGGCACATTGTCCATGAATAGATTCACAACTTTTCTTGGGGTGAGGAAGGGAAAAGAGAAGAAAGCTGCAAAGGAGAGATTTTTCTCAGTCGCAGGGGTGAAATTGTATGCATCGAGTGTGAAAGATTGGGCGTTTCCCTCTGAATCTGGAGAAGGGTCAGTAAACACAACAGTCCGAAAGCAGAAAATGGAGTTGGTCAAGATGGTCCTGGTGAAATAGCTCAGAAACAAGCGGAACAAGACTCCAGAGAGTCATTGATAAGAGATGATCCAAAGGGACCATGAGTGGGCTCTTCGGGAGATAGGAACAGGCAACGCGGCTGTGTTATATCTGGCTCTTTACAGGTCTATGTCCAGGGAAATCGAGGCGATGACCATAGTCTCACTGTGTTACCTACTCTGCCACTCTGTATGTGTGCCCGTGCACTGGCAGATGAGTTCAGGAGGCCCCAGAAGGGGAGGGAAAGGGGTGAAGGAGGAGTCCTTGGCCTCCAGCACCGCTTGCCTGGTGTCTACAGGATCTCCTTTCACCCTTATTAAGAAAGCATGAGGCCTTTCTTCTGGTTTTTGGCTAGAGTATGTAGAGTGTTCAAGATAAATGAGTACTTTCGAAATACTGGGTTTTGAAGTCAGGCACGCCAGTGGACAGTTTTAGAGTTGTGCACACGTGCAGTGCTCTCAACTACTCCAGCCCAGTTCCCCTCAGGGGCAGTGCCAGTGAAGCTTTAAGGCTCACCCATGTGAGAAAGAGCCAGAAATCTTCCAGATTCTTCATACCATTACTGATGGATTGACATTTAAAGACCTATTGAAATGTCCTTGACCTATTGAAACCCTGACCTCTAGCAGTATTTCCCAAGCTGCCTTTAAGATGAAATTATCTGTGCTGCTTCTTACACCACTGATTGCTAGGCTCCAACCCCAATCTAGTGAAGCAGGATTTTCTGGAAAAGAGACATGGTTATCAACGCGTTTCACAAATGGTCCAGGTGACATTTATCATCTGGGTTCTCAACCCTGAGTGTCTTTTGAAAAGCGCCTGTGCCCAAATCCAGAGCTCCACTGGTGCTGCGGTTCCACTGTGGGCCCCGCAGCAATCTGGGTGGTTTCCTTGGGTGATTCTGGTCTGCAGTCCAGGGCTACTCTGGGGCACAGCCTGCACTTTGGCTGCACTTGCAAGCTGAGGAGTCGGTTGCCCGTGTTGGACTCTGGGCCGTGTGGTGGCTTCCTACCTGTGCAGCCCCAGGCAATTCATTTCACTTCCCCAGGCTTCCGTCGGTCTCCTCAACTCTACCAGAGGTGCCACAATATGACTTCTCTCCAATGGTTATTTTGAAGATTAAGAGCTAATTGTGTAAAATATCTGGCACATGGTAAGCACTCCGTAGATTTTTAGCATTAATTATTAAGAACTGGGGACACAGGGGTGTCTGGGTGATGCAGCTGGTTGAGAGGCTGACTCTTGGTCTGGCTCACGTGGTGATCTCAGGGTTGTGAGACTGAGCCCTGCATCTGGTTCCACGCTCAGTTGTGGAGTCTGCTGGAGTTTCTCCCTCCCTCTGCTCCTCCCCCTCCGCTAAAAATAAAAAAGGACATCTATTTTTTTTAAAGATTTTATTTATTTATTTGAGAGGGGGAGAGAGAGAGAGAGAGAGCGAGCATGAGAGGGGAGGTCAGAGGGAGAAGCAGACTTCCCATGGAGCTGGGAGCCTGATGTGGGACTCAATCCCAGGATTCCAGGATCATGACCTGAGCTGAAGTTAGTTGCTTAACCAACTGAGCCACCCAGGCACCCTAAAAAGAACATTTTAGAAAAAAATGGGGACACAAAGATGGATAAGATTTGACCCCTACACCCTCAGGGAGTTTGCTGTCTCTTGGGAGAAACAGACATACACCACAGGAGCAATATAAACAAAGCATGTTGAGCTCAGAAGGGATGGTGAGTTTCACTAGCTGAAGAAAGTAGTAATGGGAACATGCATGGAAGGTGACACTGGAAGAATGGGAACTATCAGCTTGGCTAAGAGGTTGGCAGATAGGCAATCCCAGTAGAGAGAGCAAGACAGGAGCAGAGGGCGTGCATGGTGTCTCAAGAGATGGTGTCTCTGCGTGGCTAGGCTTAATATTCAGGAACAAGGCAGGTTGGGATCAAATTACGAAGTCTCATAAAGGCTGTATTGAGATTTTGTTCTTTTGTCAATGGGACCACTCACCAGAGGATTTTGGTTCAATGATGCAACAGGATCTCTGTTTTAGAACATAATCCTGACAGAAGAGAGGATGCAGAATGAGGGGATTTTGGTGGTAAAATGAAGTCTGAAGTGAAAACTTCATTAATTAATTCAGTGAATATCTTTGAGTGCCTACTGATGCCAAATACTGGATGCTGGTCTACAGCAGCGAACAGAATAGAGTCTTGGCCCCCACGGTTAGAAGGTGGCTGCATTGGTCCAGATGTGTGATGGGGAGTCCTGGGGGGGACAATATATTCTCCTTGGGGGGAAAGTATTCCAGACAAGACTAATACATTGGAAAAGTAGGCCTCTCTGCCTACTTGTGATCTTTCTCTCTGTCAAATAAATAAATAAAATCTTTAAAAAAATTTTTACTTATTTGTTTGACAGAGAGAGAGAGAGATGACCAGTTGGCAGAAAGGCAGGCAGGGGTGGGGGAGCAGAGAGCCCAGTGTGGGACTCGATCCCAGGATCCTGAGATCATGACCTGAGCGAAGGCAGAGGCTTAACCCACTGAGCCACCCAGGCACCCTAAGATTGCCCTATTTAAGTTTCTCTTAGTATTTGTCACAAGTGCCCCCTCACACCTACCAGGATAAAATTCCACTCAGGTTAAGAGCTTTACTGTTCAACTCCTGGTTGTATCCCTAGCACCTGGCACAGTGCCTAACCTGAGAAGGCTGTCAATAAATATTTCTTGAAGCCTCTGTCTCAAGAGTTCCTATAAAGTTCCGCCATCACCTATCAGGAAGAGCAGAGGAGAGAGCCATGTTGGAATGATGCCACTCATGGCTTGGCAGAGACCATGCTGCGGGTGCCGAGCTCTGATCTTGGCAGAACATACTCACTGGCCCACAGAGGTTGCAAGTGAAAAAGACTATGCTATCAGAAATGTCAACCTGAAAGCTGGGCATTTGTAAGCCATAACAGATGGAAAAGCTCCTTATATACCCATTTCCTATACCTTTCCTATCTCCCATAATCATCCCTGTGTTGTCCCATAGACCTTTGAGTAATTTGGTGTGAAGCTGAAGGAGTAGGAACTGTTTAGTAGGCTGGACTTGACATTTGGTATATGGAGTTATCTTCAGCTAGAATCAGTTGTAAGTGAGAGAAACCTACCTAAAAAGCTTAATAAACTGAACAAGCAATCTTGGCAGGAATTCAGTACTAGAAGACCAAGGTCATCTGGCCATAGGAGTCTAAATCAGGAAATGAAGAACTAGGCACCTCCCTCCTTCTGTCATGCCATGGCTCTGCTCTCCCTCTCCTCTGCACAGAGCAGCTTCTGCTGCTTCCTGTGGTTGACTACCTCATGACTTCTGGCATATGAACAAACTCCAGCTCTGACTCCCTATAACCTTTGGGTCATCACCATCCATCAACAGGCTGACTCAGTCTTTGTCACCAAATGCAAATGCTCTTGGGAGGAGGATTGGCTCAGCTGGTCCATAAACTGACTCTCCATTGGGTCAGGTGTCTGTCATGGGTCCCATCATCTCAGACCAGATCCCTGAGTAAAAGAGGCAGCTGGGACTAGGGGTGCGGGCAGGGTTGCAGCAGTGGAGAGAGGGAAATGGACCAAATAAAACAAAATTCTCTTGAATGTAACTCTTGTACCACTTCACCTCTAGTTGTACTGTTAAAAAACAGCCTCAGTGATGTGAGAAGAAAGTAAAAATAGCATTACCATCATTTAAGAACAGTTCCCAAATATTGCCCAGATTTAATAAATCCAGTGAGTCTTAGTTTAAAATAGTAACTGAAATTTATGATTCCACCACCCCTAATCCAAGCAAGTCTCATTTTAACCTTCTAAGACTTCTTTAAGACTATTTATCCTAAAATATCTTTAAATTCCCTGAATGACTCAAATGGAAACCTGCCAAGTCACATTTCATTTGCCTTAAATATCACATGAACTCTAAGTGATTTTTATGTTTGAATTTTAAAATGAAATACGTTGTGTTTTTTATATGTTTGTTCAAAATGCATATAGATCCTGCAGTTTTGTGAAGTTAACCAAACCCCTAATGATTGAGTCTAGTGACGATTTTTTATAAAACTGTTTCTTAAAAACCACCTTCAAAAAGAAGGAAGTTGTGCATCAAGTTAGACCAGAAAGACACCACAGACACAGTTCAGGGGAGATCCAAAGCTGAAGGGTGTTCTAGTTTCTGCTTCCTTAATGATACAGTCACAGGAAAAATAAAGTTATTAAGAAGGAGGACTTTGGTGTGGAAGACTACATGGTAAAATGTCAGTAAACTTTGCCTGACTTGAAATTAAACCCCAGAGTCTAGAGCAAGGTGGCTGTCTCAGCTCTCACGCACTTCCAGAAGCAGAACTGAGACAGAATGTCCAACAGCAATTGGAAGCTCACTCTCACCACTGATCAACTCCTGGAAACTCACCAACAATCACCATTCCACCACCTTGAAACAGATCTGATGAGTAAACCAATACTCAGGGAAGGAGGCAGTCATCAAAACAGAGAATAGCAAGGTTGGTGGAAACACGTTTTGAAGTTAAAGAGTGGAAATGTAAATCTCAGTGTTGATGCTTGCTGGTTGTATTTTTGGGAAGCACCTTGTACAAAGGAGATAATCAGTTAACTCAGTCATTACTACTATGAAACAGCAAACACAAATACAGGTCCATCGGGGTCCCAGCCTTGTTGATGTTAAAACCGCTTGGGTAACAGTTTGTCCGGTTGTGGTGGCTGTCTGCCTGTGCCACACTTCTTTAGTCCCAGTCTGTGTCTTAAAAGCACAGCACCCCTCCTGCCTCTGAGTCTTCTTCACTCCCACCCAGTGAGCCCCTTCCTCCAAATGCCTTCCCACCTCCTTGTCTCCCATCTTGTGAGGTTCAGTCCAAGCCACATACAGGCCAAATTTTATTTTATTTTTTCACTGTTCCAAGATTCATTGTTTATGCACCACACCCAGTGCTCCATGCAATACGTGCCCTGCTTAATACCCATCACCAGGCTCACTTAACCCCACACCTCTCCTCTCCAAAACCCTCAGTTTGTTTCTCAGAGTCCACAGTCTCTTTTGGTTTGTCTCCCCCTCCGAGGTCCCCCAATTCACTTTCCTTTCCTTCTCCTAATGTCCTCCATGTTATTCCTTATGCTCCACAAGTAAGTGAAACCATATGATAATTAACTTTCTCTGCTTGACTTATTTCACTCAGCATAATCTCCTCCAATCCTGTCCATGTTGATATAAAAGTTGGGTATTCATCCTGTCTGATGGAGGCATAATATTCCATTGTATATACGAACCATATCTTCTTTATCCATTTGTCTGCTGAAGGGCATTTTGGCTCTTTCTACAGTATGGCGACTGTGGCCATTGCTGCTAAGAACATTGGGGTACCACTGGCCCTTCTTTTCACTACATCTGTATCTTTGGGGTAAACACCCAGTAGTGCAATTGCAGGGTCATAAGGAAGCTCTATTTTTAATTTCTTAAGGAATCTCCACACTGTTTTCCAAAGTGGCACCAACTTGCATTCCCACCAACAGTGTGAGAGTGTTCCCCTTTTTCCACATCCTCTCCAATACTTGTTCTTTACTATCTTGTTAATTTTGGCCATTCTAACTGGTGTAAGTTGGTTTTGATTTGAATCTCCCTGATGGCTAATGACGATGAACACTTTTTCATGTGTCTGTTAGCCATTTGTATATCTTCTTTGAAGAAGTGTCTGTTCATGTCTTCTGCCCATTTTCTGATGTGATTATCTGGGTTTTTTTGGGTGTTGAGTTTGAAGTGTTCTTTATAGATCTTGGATATCACCTTTTTTGTCCGTAGTGTCATTTGTGAATATCTTCTACCATTCCACGGGTTACCTCTTTATTTTGTTGATTGTTTCCTTTGCTGTGAAGAAGCTTTTGATCTTGATGAAGTCCCAAAAGTTCATTTTCACTTCTGTTTCCTTTGCCTTTGGAGACATGTCTTGAAAGAAGTTGCTGTGGCCAGTGTCGAAGAAGTTACTGCCTATGTTCTGCTCTAGGATTTTTTTTTAAGACTTTATTTATTTATTTGACAGATAGAGATCACAAGTAGGCAGACAGGTAGGCAGAGAGAGAGGAGGAAGCAGGCTCCCCGCTGAGCAGAGAGCCCGATGCGGGGCTCTATCCCAGAACCCTGAGACCATGACCCCAGCCGAAGGCAGAGGCCTAATCCACCGAGCCACCCAGGGCCCCCTGGATTTTGATAGAATCCTGCCTCACGTTGAGGTCTTTAGAATCCAGCTCTCCAAAAAGAGCCCAGATTATAGAGTTTGCTGATTTCTATGGTGTACTCTCATCCAGGCTGATTTTAAGCTACCAAAGATTCAACAACTGACTAACAGAATTCTTGAATATTCTCTTTAAGTGTGGACTGTGCATAATGACCTCCTTTCAATGAGGACAGCATGGAAAGAGGGGGAGAAAGAGTAACTTTACAGTGGGGGAATCTGACAAACACTGTCTCGGCAAGGTGCTCAAGATCAACACCAGCAGTATTGGTGTCAACCAACACTGGTGATAACCAACATTGGTGATAACGCATGTTGATTGTACGTACTCTTGACATAAGGTGATGAAAATGGCACGTTAACTCTGTGGTCGTCTTCCTCAAAATGCAAAACTCCACTCTAATCATGAAAAAAACCTCACATAAATCTCAGTGGAGAAAATACCTGAATCAGTATTCCTCAAAATTGTCAAGGTCATCAAAACCAAGTAAAATCTCAGCAGCTGTTGGCAAGAGGCAGCTCCGTAGAAATGACCACAAAATGTAATGTGGTATCCTGGATGGGATCCTGGATTTGAAAAAAGGACATTAAGTACAAAGTAAAGAAATCTGAATAAGGTATGGACTTCAGTTGGTTATAATGTATCAACATTGATCCATTAATTTTAACAAATATATCATATGAATGTGAGACCTCAGTAACAGAGAAAATGGATAGAGTATATGAGAACTCTGCATTCTCTTTGCATTTTTAAAATAAATTGACAACTGTTCTAAAATAAAAAGTTGATGAAAAAATATTCCTAAATATTTTAACAGTTGGGTCTCAGAGGCTAGTATACCACTATATCCCCTGAGTTCATCTGAGCCTTGCATCTCACCGGAGAATGAGAGCCTGGGGAGCACAACACAACTTTCCTCAGCTGTGTGACCCCAGAGTTCCTTACAGCTGAGAGCACAGAGTATGAGCCTTAAGAGCTACAACTGTAGTGTAGACTGCAAGACACCTGGGAGTAACTAACCAAGAACATTCAACTTAACTCTCTTCTTTTCTACATCTTCCCATCTGGATTCTGACCAAGTATTGGGTGCTGTGGCACATTGGAGCTAGAGATATACCTTCTAAATAGAATGCCCAGTGAAAGCCCAGCTCTGTTGCTTCCTTGCTGTGTGGTCTTCAGCAAGTGAAGCAATCTCTCTGAGCCTCGGTCTCTCTGTCCAGACCAGGGGAGTGGTAATGATATCTTCATCACAGGTTTTTAGGATGACTAAATAAATGAATCCACGGAAAGGGCTTAGAATAGTATTTGGTGTGTGGTACAGATTCTGGGAAAGTTGGCCCCTGTTTTTCCATTGCTGCCATCCATGCCCTTACTTGAGCTGAGTACATAAGCAGTACATAACCTTCTTTGAGCTCTTGGCTCACCTTCAGCTTGGCTTTGCTGGAACTAACTCTTTTGTTGCTAACACTTGATTGTCCTGACTTGTTCCCTGTTCAATCACTATATAGGCTCTGGGCATTCTCTTTCAGACATCTTTGAACCTGCGAACTGCCAACTTCCCTTCTATTTTGGTTTGAAATCACTATGCAGGGTGAACTGGTGAGAACTGTCACACAAACATGTCTCCGTTTACACATGAACTCAAATATTTAGATTCTAAAGGAAGTGTGACTTTTCCTTGCTGCCTCTCTTTGTAGCCACCTTGGAGGAGTGGGAGGGTGAAGAAACTTACAGAAGAAAGGAATCCCAAAGAAACAACGTTAGGAGCTGAGATGATCCAGAAATTCAATATATTTAGGACTCCCTTGTGAAAACACAAAAACAAAAATAAAAATGCCTCCCACTGCTTCAACATCTTTATTTCTCTGATGCCTCCCACCATTCTCTTTAAAAACAAATGGAAAAAGCCAAGTGTTGATGACAGTCGCTGGGGGGTTAGGGTATGTTCCAGTAAAGAAGAGGCAAGCTCTTTCACAGAAGATGAGCTCTGTCTTGACTGACAGGCCCTTAAAAACAAAAACCACAAGTTAACTCTGGTGTGTGTGTGTGTGTGTGTGTGTGTGTGTGTATACACTCACAGATAGGTGGGAGGAGGGCTCCACAAGAGTCTGGATTTGATTTGCAGGATTATAAATTATCTCAAATGTTTTGAGAAAAGTTTTGAGGATTTGGTGGGTATTTGAGAATGAAAAGTCTTATTTGGAGACATTTAAGGATTAAGCATTGGTTATTTGGGAAACATTTAGGGCAGACTGTCCTTAGCTACTTTCATGAGTCTTCTTTGTTTCTAGGAAAGTTTGAAGTCCTTTAGAAGAGGAATTTGCTCCTGAGATTCAGGAGTGGTGATGAGTGTGGTCTTAACTGTAAAGAAATGACAAGTGAAAAAAAAAAAAAAATCTCAAATGCTGCGTGAAATTCTTGAACTAGATGACCATATCATCCACTCTAAAATTTGAATATTCTGTATGTTGTACACATATTTTAAAACAGCATACTACCTTTTGGACTATGTGGGACAATTTTCTTCTTTAAAAATTTTTTTAATTTAATAAATGTGACTGGTATTTCATTTTAGTCTTCTTAGCTTACTAAGGGGCTATACTTCTTTTTGTGTGTGTATTTCCTGTCCTGTGAATTGTTTGTTCATGTTGTTTTTCACATACATATTTTGGAGTTTCAAGGTTGTTTTTTTTTTTTTTTTAAAGATTTTATTTATTTGACACAGAGAGAGAAGTCACAAGTAGGCAGAGAGGCAGGCAGAGAGAGAGGGGGGAGGAAGAAGGCTCCCTGCAGAGCAGAGAGCCCGACTCGGGGCTCGATCCCAGGACCCTGAGATCATAACCTGAGCCGAAGGCAGAGGCCTTAACCCACTGAGCCACCCAGGTGCCCCTTGTTTTTTTTTCCCCCCTTAGCAATTCCTAAATCCCCCTTTTCTTATTATGGACTACTTTAGACTTAAGGAAAAGATATACTTAGAACTCCTTTATAAACTTCTCAGATCCCACTTCTCACCCCTTCTTTGAGTTGAGAGTGAACCACTTACAGTTGCTATATAGCTTTTTTTTCCCACATTTTAATATTCTGAGTCTTTGGTCATCACACACACACATACAGTGTTGCTACTGTAAATATATATATATATATATATATGTATGTATATTAAAGGTTTTATTTATTTATTTGACAGACAAAAATCACAAGTAGGCAGAGAGGCAGGCAGGGAGAGAGGAGGAAGCAGGCTCCCTGCTGAGCAGAGTCTGATGTGGGACTCTAATCCAGGACCCTGAGATCATGACCTGAGCTGAAGGCAGAGGCTTTAACCCACTGAGCCACCCAGGCACCTCTGTAAGTTTTTATATTTTATTTGAGTGATAATATACTAAACTTAGCATTCTGCAAATGACTCCTTTTAAACTCATGTTATATTGCTAGATTTATCCATTTTTTGATGAACTGTGAGATACAGTTCATTCATTTTAGTGGCCAAGTTGAATTCTACTATATGAATATACAAATTATGTTTTTCATCTGAGGAACCCTTTATATGATTATATATATTAACCCTATTTCTGGTTGGGGTGTGTGTGTGTGTGTGTGTGTGTGTGTGTGCATGCAAACACACGTGCATGCACTATCAGTGAATATTTCCATGTCTCCTTATTTTAATTATTTTTATTTATGCTGAAGTGTAAACTTTCTTATAGAGTTAAATCTGTTGATTTTTCTCTCTAATTTCTTCCATTCCTTCAAAGCATGCACTGTGTTTACTCTTTCAAAAACCTAAGACATATTTATCTTTTCTTATACTTTTTCTGTGATTTTTCTTTCTTTTTCATTTAATTTTCTGGTTTCACTTAAAACTAGGGGGTAAAGTTTGGTGGGAACACATACCTAAATTCCCCCAAATATAATAACCTGTTTATTAAATTTTATAGTTCTTTGGTTATTACTTTTTATAACATATTACATTTTTATTTACTATGAGATTTATTTTGGGACATTTTATTCTATCTAATTGATATCTGTATTTAGTGTTACTTAGTATTTGGATCTTATTTTATTACTGTTTTAAAATATATTTTCAGAGCTGACAGCCCCATTTGCTCCTCTTTCTCAAAATAGTCTTTGATATTCTTATCCATTTATATTTCTTATAAATTCTATTAAAATTTCAGTTTGCAAAAAAAATTGTGTTGGTTTTATTTCACTGGGATCAAGTTAAAACTAACCATCAATTTTGGGACAAGTGAAATTTCCTCTGTTTTACTCTTTACTCCAAGGAGGTTTCTAATTAGTTCCTTTGTCTTTTCTTCTTAGATAGTCATCTACCAAAAATGTCATTTTGACTGATGAAATATTTATTCATTTAATTTTAATCACTTTTTATAAGCCAGAATTTCCAAAATGGTATTAATGTTACTGAGGACAGCTCTGTTCTGGATGTACCTATGGACATGTCTGATACATCTTTGCATGAGTTTGGATATTGACCTAAGAATGTATCCTTCTCTTCTGTGTCCTTTAATGTTTTTATATGAACTGTTATTAAGATGATCATATTCTTTATTAGTGACTCTTATTAACATACATTTATATCACTATATTTAATATAATTCTCTAAACTATAATGTCCTTGAATTTTTAGATAAATATATTTTGTTTTGTTTTTTTAAGATTTAATTAATTTATTTGACAGAGAGAGAGAGATCACAAGTAGGCAGAAAGGCAGGCAGACAAAGAGGGGGAAGCAGGCTCCCCATAGAGCAGAGAACCTGATGTGGGGTTCCATTCTAGGACCCTGAAATCATGATCTGAGCAGAAGGCAGAGGCTTAACCTACTGAGCCACCCAGGCACGCCTATTTTATGTGTCCTTTTTGCAGTCAACATATAATGTTCAATTCTGTTTCCCAAATTCTTCCATTTTCAAAATATATAGATTTTCTGTCTCTTTCTATTTATTGGGTTTGGTACCAGTATTGTGTTTGCTTCATCAAATAATCTGGGTAGCCTTGCATGCATGTGGAGGGACATCCATCAGTGTGACAATGTGGCTTCCTTCTGCCAGAGTGACTTATCTTATTGGTGAATTTGGGGTACAGCAGGAACCTGCCTCCTGCCCTCCACTTGGGAGCCAGCCTGCCCACAGAGAACATGCTTTCTCATCTACACCTCTTGGCCACAGATTTTATGGGGCAAGTTCCATGTGGAGAGCATGTGGTAATATCCACTGCTACCTGTGGAAAGGATGTGGGTGAGTCCAAGTCTAGGGTTTGTTTCTGAAAGATCTAAGCCACATCCTTGCTAATAAATGCTGTAATTTTTATTTCCATGTGTTTAGTTTCCTTGCCTATCTCTTAATTCTGACTTTTAGTGGGAAAGGAGTGTGTTAGATCCAGCCCATTCAAACCCCAATAGTCCAACATATGTTTAGAAGAAATTCTAAAATGAGAATAAAATGAATGAAGGAAAAATAAGATTCAAAAGATAATGGATGTTGATGGTTGCACAATTCTGTGAATATGCTAAAACCTTTGAAGTGTACACTTTACATGTGTGAATTTTATGGTATGCAAATTATATTTCAATAAAGGTGGTTTTTAAAAAAATATAACAGCTGAAAATTTTTCACAAGTAATGTAAGTCACTAATTTTTCAGAAGTTACAGTATAAATCAACCTGAAGGCATCCCCAAACATGTCATAATGAAAGAGAAATCCTTAAAACTTAGAAAAGATATTGGGGTGCCTGGGTGGCTCAGTTGTTGAGTGTCTGCCTTCGGCTCGGGTCACGATTCCAGGGTCGTGGGATCGAGCCCTGCATCGGGCTTCCTGATCAATTCGGGGCCTGCTTCTCCCTCTCTACTCCCCCTGCTTGTATTCTCTCTTTGGTTGTCTCTCTCTGTCAATTTTTTAAAAAAAGAAAAGAAAAGATATTAAAAGCTACCAGAAAGAAAAAGAGATAATCTAAAAAAAGAATGGCAATTAGGTTAGGGACTTCTCAACAGAAGCCAGAAGACAGTAGAATAATACCTGCTAGATGCTGACAAGTAGAATTCTGTACCCAGCTAAACTCTTGGGTCAAAAGTGAAGGGGAAATAAAGACCATCTTATCCCCTCTTACCTTTCCTTCTCATTCACTGTAGCACTCTGAATTCAGCAAACCCTCTGACCTAACAGGACTTCCATTCTATTAATCTGGGCACCTCTTTCCCAACCTCTGATACCCTGCTTTCTTCTCTCCCCATCTTACCCACCTAAATTCCTCTATGTCTCTCTTCTTAGTCCTATGGACTTGGCAAAAAACCATGATCCCAGGTCAACTTTTCACCTTCTCTGATCCTACGGAAGGGAGAAAAAGCAAATCTGACTGGCCATTTTAAATTCAAGACCACAAACCTCAAGTGGATCCTTGACGTTCCCTGGCAGACATACTATATTTCTTATCTCTTATTGTCATATTTGACCATTTTATACCCTTTGTTCTCAAATTCTCAACACCTCTTCCGCCACTCAGTGATGATCTTGCTTTCCACTTCACTGAGAAAACTGAAGCAGTCAGGGGAGAATTTGCAGATTCCTAACACTACCTTTTGCCCTCCTCACAGTCTGAGTCCATATTCTCTCTTCTTACCTTTTACTATTCATAACCCAGCCTTGTGTCTATCCAAAGTCAATCTCTCCACCTGAGAAATAGGTATTATTTCTTCTTGCTTACCTAAGGCTAGTAAAGGACATCTCACCAGCAACCACTTTCTCTCTCACTACTGGATCATTTCCATTAGCATATAAACATGTAGTTTGTACCTTCTATCTTGAAAGAAACTTTCTTTTGACCCTACTTCCCCCATCAGCTCTACCTAGTTTCTCTGCTCATCTTTTGGCAAAATTCCTCAAAAGCATTGCCTACATTCATTTCAGTTCCTTTCCTTCCATTCTCTTTGAAATGCAGACTTTCATCAGTTTTTCATCTGCACCACTCCACTGAAAATGACCTCTTCGGATCCTCCAAATTACTAATTTCAACATATTTGCATTCCATCTCTCTGTAGCATTTAAACACAGTTGATCACTCCCTCCTGCTTGATATCATTTCTTTACTTCACTTCTGGGATGCTTCCCTCTCTCATTTACCTCCTACATCCCTGTTCCTTCCTCAGTCTCCTTAGCTGGTTCTTCCTATTCTCCTTGACTTCTCAGTATTGGAGCAACACCAGTGCTCAGCTCTTCCTCCCCCTCTCTTCTCTGTCTATACTTATTCTTTCTCTATTCTCACTTAGTCACGTGGCTTTACATGCCATCAATATTCAACTGTTGATAAATGTCTATTTCCAGACCACATGCCTCCGCTGTGCCCCAGACTCACAGATTCAACTGCCTAATAGACATCTCCACTTGGATATCTAGTGAAAACCTCAAACTTAACATGTCAAAAACTGAAATTCTGACCTTCTCCCACCAACTTATTCCACTCTGGTCTTCCCTATCTCAATTGAAAGCAGTGTCATCTTTTGGTAGCTCAACCCTAAAACCCTGTAGTCTGAAATTCTTTTCTCCCTATGTTTCACATAAAAGTCCATCAAGAAATTCCATTGGCTGTACCTCAAAATAGATCTAACATCTGACCCCTTATCATTACTTGGACTGCTACCACCCAGCTCTGAGTTTCTGTGTGTCATTGGGACTCCTGTAATAGCCTCCTGCCTGGTCTTCCTTCGTCATCCTTACCCTTCTGTAGTCCAGAAATTCTTTAAAAAGTAGGTCAGGCCATGTGTTTCCTCCACTCAAACCTCCACAGGCCCTCCCCCATACTTCACTTTCCAACATACTATCTCCTTTCTTTCTTTATGTTTTTTTTTTTCCTTTTTAATTGTCTCTCCACTACAATGTGACCTCCATGAAGGCAGGGATTTTTGCCATTTTTCATCTGTTTTGTTTACTGTTAAGACTGCCTGAAACATAGAAAGCACTCAATAGAGATATATTTTTAAAGTTTTATTTTTTGTGAATAACCTCTACACTCAACATGGGGCTGAAACTCACAACCCTGAGATCAAGAATCACATGTTTTACCAATTGAGCCAGCCAGGCGCCCCTACTCAATAAATAATTGTGGATTCGAATGGAATGTGTTTAGTATAACCAGTACCAAAACTAGACAACAGAGTGAAAAGGGGAAGTATGAGTCTCAGCAGAATCAAAAATTTAAATAAAATTTTAACATTGAAGTAGATTAAGATGACAAAAACCATGTGTACCTTAGCTAGACAATATAAGCTAAGAGAAAGAAAGAAAGAAAAGAAAAGAACAGACAAAGCAAGCTACAGATTAGCCAGCTACTAGGGACACAGGGCCAAAGATTCTATGGCAGTATAATCAAAAAATCATAACTGAATTTTGCATACTACAGGGCTCATAGCTCATTAACTATGAAAGAAGCAGAAAAACAAATCAAGGGACCAGTTTATCCGCCAGGAAGCCAGCAGACCAAATGGGTGCCAACTTGGCACCAAGTTTTGTTATAACTTGGGCAGACTCAGGGGCAGGCTTCTGCTTGGGGTCTTAGCAAAGCTAGAGTGGGAAGGAAAAGTAAACAGGAAGGGGAGGCATGGGTGGGGAGCTATTAACCTAGAGGCCTGATGCAATGCAGAATTCTAGTGAACTTTAGGCAGCAGCTGGTATGCCACGGGGTCCAATCCAGTGTGGGGTGTGGACAGAGTCATGCAGTCAGCTCTCCCAGTGACCAGCTTATTCCCAGCAAGGCCCCAACCACCGCCCAAGGTATAAGAACAGGATCCTGTTCTCAGGGCTCCTGGCAGGAACCAGGCAGGGTGTCAAACCAACCAAATGGGTGGAAGGCAAGACTCCAGTCCAGGGGTTTGGGAGGTGCTGTAGGTGACCGGGATGAAGATGGCGATGGCCAAGAAGTCTAGCTGTGGAAAGTGACCAATATAGTGTGGTATATGGAAGATATTGGAGGTGGGAAGGAGAGGACAGGGAACACAGCTTTACATATCTGGCACTTTTTTTTTTTTTTAAAGATTTTATTTATTTATTTGACAGACAGAGATCACAAGTAGGCAGAGAGGCAGGCAGAGAGAGAGAATGGGGAAGCAGGCTCCCTGCTGAGCAGAGAGCCCAATGTGGGGCTCCATCCCAGGGCCCTGAGATCATGACCCCAGCCGAAGGCAGAGGCTTTAACCCACTGAGCCACCCAGGCGCCCCTGGCACTTGTTTTTTAATATCTTATTTTTTTTCAAGGGGAGATGTCTCTCTAGCTCCTATAAAACTTTTACAGTCCCTACCTAAGTTTTGCATTCCCCACTGCACCCTAGCTGGGCTCCTCAGAATACCCAATAAGCCTTTGTAATTTATAATTAGGCCCCGTTCTCTGAATAAAGAGACTTTCCACAGTGCAGAATTTACATCCACACAGTTCTCCCAACACTTGCTTTCTTGCTTTGGGCAGCCCCAGATTGCCCCCAGGGCAGGACCGTGAGATTCACGGGACATCTGAACTCTGCCCAAACACTGTTTAACCCCACGGTTACCCCTCTGACTGCGCTGACCTTTGGGGTGGGGCGGAGGCAAGAAATCCACCCTTCCTTTACTCCTCGTTATCCCACCCTGTCACCTCCGTTTTCTACAAAACACATGTACGTTTGAAAGAAAAAAAAAGAAAGAAAGAAAGAAAGAAAGAAAGAAAGAAAAAAGGTCTTTCATCTGGGATATGTTTTCTTTACCAGAGCAAGTGTGGGGGAGGGAGCGGGCAGGGAAGGGGGTACCAACGTGCCCAGCAGCAGGAGCACCTACAAAAACAATCCTCACTTGGTGAGGCACGGAGGGAAAATCTTACTAAGGAAAAGTGTCCTGCAACTCCGGGAAGGCTGGGCGGCTCACCATGGGCAGTCCCGGGCGGCGTAGGAGGGCGGATGGATGAAGGGAAAAGAGATGGAGAGGGGGAAGGGCAGGGGGAGGGGGCGGGGGCGATCCGAAGCAATTCAATGGCGCTTTGATTTAACAACTCCAAGCCCTTTGAAAACATTTTGCCAAGAAAAGCT
This sequence comes from Neogale vison, assembly GCF_020171115.1. NCBI lineage: Eukaryota > Metazoa > Chordata > Mammalia > Carnivora > Mustelidae > Neogale > Neogale vison. The sequence continues at coordinate 217,325,366 of NC_058091.1, forward strand.
TGCCATCAACACGTATAATCTCTTATCAGAGGCCCCTGAAAGCCCGGGCCCTGGGGTTAATTCCCCCATCGCAATGAGTTTGAATCAGCTCTAAACCCGCAGTGACATGAAAGCGCCCGAGCTTCGGGCCGCACAGAACCCACTGCGATCCGCCGACCGGGGAGGATTACGGGGCCCGTTCCGCGGCGAGCTCGCCGGCGGGACGGGCAGGCTCAAAAGAAAAAGAATAATTAGGGATAATTGCTTGTGTCCAAACACAAGCATTAAGGCCCCCTGTTCCCCTTTGGGACTTTGTGAGCCAGAATGAAAGAGACACCCCCTGTTTTGACAGCTGGACCAGCGGCCTGGATCCGTGACCGAGCGGGGAAGCGCTCCCGGCTGCTGGGAACGCGGCCGAGCCGGGCCGCGGGTGGGCAGGCGACCGCCCGGGCGGAGCCCACGCACGGGGCCCCACTGTCGCGCTCAGCCCTCCCGGAGCTCGGGCAGGGAGGGGAGCGGGTTGTCTTTCCCGCAACTGCAACACCCGCGGCCTCGGAAGCCTGGTGCGCCCAGAAGGCCCGCGGCGGGCTTGCGGTGGCCGAAGCCCGCGCGCAGCACCCCGCCGCGGGTTGGCGGGACCTGGGGCCCGAACCTGGCGCCCGGGCCGCCTGAGGTACCGAGGCAGCCGCACCGCCCGGTCGTTACTCTACTAAGTTTGCACACGGAGCCCCACGTGGTCTCTTGAGACCCACCACCGCTCACAAACGGGACTATCCCATGCCACCTCGCTAGGCGTGGGGAGGCAGGAGCCGCATTTGGAGACACCCGAGTCCCCGGGGGTGGTCCTTGCCACAACCGGCTGCGCCCTTAAAGCTGGGGCCCGTTTGGGGAGGCCTCTCTTTGTGGCTTGGAAGTAACAGAATGGAACGCAACGAGGGAAACGGGCTCATTGCATGCCCTTTGCATCAGGGCCCACAGTCCTGAGACTACCTTGATGTTGGGGTTTGGGGCCAGGGCTTTCCGGAGAGGAGACTGCAAAGACCTCGGCCAACGACTTCCAGGGGCCGAACTTTCCAGAATCTTGGCCAGTTTCTCCTGCGAAGTCCAGTAAACCACAGTACCGAGAAGGCCAGGCCAAGCCTGGAGGGATCCATGAAGGAGTGCGGTGGGTAATGGGGGTGCAAAAGGTGGTTCCTGCCAGCACGATGCCAGCTCCTAAGGCGAGGCGAGGGGAGAGAGGGAGGTGGAGAAAGGAGAGAACCTGACGCAAATATGGTCTGTCTAGACCACCCGGAACACCTGGACCACCCAGGCCGAAGCTTCGAACTGCGTGGCCAACTGGCTAGAAAAGTCCGGGAGCCGGCTGTGGATCTTCCAGAAAGCCTGTCTTACAGAGAACCACGAACTGGGGTCTCTCAGGGCAGCTGGCAGCTCTGCAGCCTCCGGAGTCCACACCCACGCCGCCCCCAGTTGCTCCGCCTGTGCTCCCGCTTCCAAATACGATCATATGTGGGACTGGGGGAAGAGTGGGGAAGCTGCGCTGCGGACACGCAGGCATGAGTGATTAATTAAAGGGAAACCACATCCGACAAGAAAAGAGTTTTCTGAAAGAAGCCGAGTCTGAGAGGAGCTCCCGACCCTGCAGCTGTGGCCCAGACAGATCCACCAGCTGCCAGGCCCTCCCCACGCAGCGGAGGACACTGGCTGGGGCCTGCTGCTCTAGAGGAGAGGATCTGGCTTGTGAAAATGGTGTGCCTTAAAAAACAAAACAAGACAAAAAACTCAAGGTTAGATGTTTTTCCCGTTAAGGCCTGTAACTGAGTGAAGTGTCTGGGGTGACCTCTGGGCTTCTCACTGGATCACTGTGGCCACCTGAGTTCTCCGCAGGCCGTTAGACTTAGTACCCACCCCACAGGGATCAGCTAAACTCACTCCTGGTTCTGAGTCTATACAGCAGAAACCCAGTTTAGCAAGCCAAGCACAGCCAGTTTTGACTCTAGACATTACTGCAATGGAAACAAAGATTTTAGATCAGTAAGTTTACTAGGCAAGCAAAACGCGTGCTTGCTCACATTTTCCTCTTTCCTTCCATCCCTACGATTTTGGGAAAATCCTATGAGAGCAACGTTGCTAACAAATAGAGAAAGAATGCTATTTGCTGAATATCTATTTTCATTATTTATTAAAATATCCTCGGCCTGTTGAGGATTAAATACAAAATACAGCTTAAAACTGTAGGTAATTTTCTAAATTTTTCTAATTATAGGTTTCTGATAATTTCCTTGGCCAGAGGCCAGTTGGGAAGATTCTAAACGAGGAAAAGTGTTGTGTTCCTTTGCCATATAAGGATGACCTCTCCCACCTGCCCCCCGCTGCTTCCTCCCCAGAAAGTCAGGAAATTTAAAAGCCTGAATTGCAAAGTACTGGGCCCTTTCCTTGCATTGCAATGGTGAAGTTCTCTGAATCTGCAGACTGCCATCACATTTTTTTTTTTTTCCCATGCGAGGCTTCAGGTTTAGAGGCAATCAGTGCTTTATTTATTTGTTCTAGAAGTCGGTGCGTGTAATATTCTGATGACAGCAAGGGAGACCTTCCTGCTCCTTTCTGATGATTCCGAAATCCTTCCTCTTCTCTCTCCGGCTGCTTAATCAGACTGCCCTAAAGAGAAGCTTTTGGTTGAGGGTATTGTTTTGGTTTTGAGATTTAATACAGCTTACACTTTATTACACCACACTGGTTTCAACAACATATAAAAGCTATGATATTTACTATTCAGTTTCAGAACCTTGGCCAAAAGATGAGATTATCAGACGAAGAAACTACAACTGATGCTTAAGAAAATAAGAATTTCCGTCGAATCTACACTTCCTCGAAATTGTAACACTTTTGCTTAAGCGGCGGTGTGGGCGCGTTTCCCCGGTGGGCTCAAAATACGCTAGACAATCCGAGAAAGGAGGTGTGAAAATGACGTAATACGTCTGAGTTTCCGCGCCGCGTGAGTCAGCTCGGCCTTTCCGCGTTACTCGTTGGCTACGCCTTCAGGGCGCGCCCGGAGCGCGGTGCGGGGGGCGAGCGGTTGGGCTTGGCGGGCTGCGGCTAGGCGGGTGGTCGCCTCCGGGAGCGCGGGAGAACTTTAACCTGCCCAGTTCGGAGTTGAGAATTGCTAGCGCCCCTCCCCGGGCTTGAGAAGAGGGAGAGCAGGGAAGGACAGTGAAGGACTCGGTGCCTAACCTTGAGTTTTATGATACATTCATTTAGGGGTTCGAAACATACTAGTTTTGCTCCACAAGTCGCCGCCAGGGCGGCCACCGAACCCCTCCGACCCCCGTGGAGGCCAGCTAGTGCTACGTTGCGCGGGGTCCGCGTGGACGCGCCACTTGAACAGTGGGGACAATCCGCGTCATCACGAATGTCCTCCCGCTTAGGGCTTTTTTGGAAAGTCTCTCTCGAAGGTCTGAGTGGGGAGACCCGGGCGTAAAGGCCTCCAGCTAGGAGCCAGGGGCTCCCCTGCCAACCACCCCTTGTGACCCCATGAGAGCGCTACGCTGACCAGTGCCCGGAGGTCTGTGAGGACCGCGTGGGAGGCCGCGCCCCGCAGTCTCGGTCTCCCAGCGCGGGTCAGGACCCGCTGCAGTTGCTCTTGTGCCCTACGAGTCGCGGCGAGAAGGGCGCAATGTCAAGATCGTTCTTCCAGCCGAGCCGGCGAGCCAGGGCCTGCTCCCGCCTCCCGCTGGGGAGGCGCCGGGCCCAGCCTGCTTCAGGGCCCCGCTGAGGGCGCGTTTCTCGAGATTCGCGCCGCACGGTCGGCCTGGGGGTTGGGAGAGAGGGCAGCAAACAAGATCTTTCTCCGGATGGGAAGCCCCCTTTCGCGCCAAAGCGGGGCGGGTAAACAGGCCGCGCGAACGTTCCATGGAACTGGAAGCCCGGGGACATTGCTGGCAACCTCCTACGCCGACCAAACGGGGTGAGTTACAGTTTTAGAGCAAATCTCAAGTCTAGCGGTTTAGCTGATGAACTCAGCTTCTACTTTTAAGAAGCAAATAAAAATTCAGATGGAAAAGGCTAAACGAGTCCCCCTCTTTCTCCAAAGAGCTGCGCACACCCGGTCCTTCACACTGCCTGCACTACTACAGCGATGAAACGTTTCTTTTGTGGGTTAGGTTAGAATAAATCTCAACCAAAGCTATAAAAAAAAAAAAATAGAGGTATTTTTGCCACTGCCCTTCTGCACATCTCATGTTTGTGGGTGGTATCTATCAGTCGTACATAGATAGAGGCATATATATATTTGCAGGAGTGCATACTGTGGGCTCAAATTTGCATTCTAAAACTCAGCAAAAATAGTTGTGGATCCCATCATATGTGCTATGCTTGAGCATGCTGGCCTTCCCAAAGACCAATCAAAACGCTGTTTTATTTAGAATCTCCAAAACAGAAACAAACTGTGCTTTTAGATGAAGCTACTCTACATGTGAAAAAATGATGTGCATACTTGTATTCACAATAAGATGTTTAAAATTCATTTATTTCTCTAAGCTGACTCCAGGGAATTGTGGGTAGGGTTAGGTTTGTCTTCTTGCAGGGGCCTTTAGGCCAAGTCAGTTCTTGGCTCCTAGAGTAGTGCCTGATACTGTAAAACACTACATTTAGACAGATTTACACAGAACAGAAGCTTTACTCTCACTCTTCAAATTCCAGCAGAACAGCTTAAGGGGTTTTCCTATGTTCCAGACAGCCTGACTGTTTTTCCAGGTTAAATGTTTGAGCCTTAGCCTATGGCAGCTCAACTAGAATCATAACATTATTGAGCACGGAAATGAGATGTGTTATCAGATATATATGTGTGTGTGTGTCCACATTGTGGAACAAAGATATTTTTAAAGATACAGGTACAATAACCTTGATGAAACAGTATATATATATACACACACACACACACACACACATATATATGAGATAAAAACTTGGAAATGAGATTTACATGTAAGAAAGACATGTTTTATGTGTAGTCCTTCACTTGAAACTGTCTTCAAACATTTTTTCCTCCCTAAACAATATTTTTATGAAGGCAAGCAATGGGTAAAGATAGTATCAAGATTATTTTTCCAGACCCCCTCTGAGTGAAACTGATTTCTTTGCACTGAGGCAGGATGATTTTCCTCTAACTTGAAAATAAGTGACTACTATTGACATTGGTAGAAAAGCCACTCAGAAAACTGCTTTCCCCCCTCTGCTAATGAAAAGTATATTGTATTTCAACCAAATGAACCCCAGAATTCTTTAACTGGACTGCCAGGTATATCACCATTAATAAATAGAATGTAAGTGCTATTTTGGGAGATGGGAAGCTCCTCTGGTAGGTCCTGGGCGTGCAGAGTTATGCTTATAACAACACAGATACACTTCAGGACACAAACTGTGAGAGAATATTCAAGTCAAATACATATGTACATTTTGCAAAAGCAAAATATATTTGCATTATCAGAGTTAGAACAGAGACTAGACTAGAAATAATGCTCCCTACTGCTACATCAATTCATAGCTGGTAAGATCATTTTAGAACTTTTCTTCCATATGCATTTAGTTGCATGTGTATGAGGTTTGGTGCAACTATGACATATACCTCCAAAGCACCCAAGAAACCTGAAATAGTTAAGTTACCCCCTAGATCTCTCTTCCCTTACAGGTCTTGCTTATGGAGAATAGTGGAAAGTACAATGTTCTGAGTTAAACAAATATTTAATTTGCTCCATGTCCAAGGCAAATCAGATTTCAGGCCAACATATGGGCTCCAGCTTAGGGCTGGAGACATAGTCCCCATTGGGCCGGGGGTGAATGATCTACGTGGTCATTGTCGGAGGTTTTGGCTGGGCTAAAAAGATTCTGGGTCATCTACCTTCCCAAGGAATGGGGAGAGACTTGAGTTCTTCATTCTAGGACCCATCTTGGGTTAAAGTTCCCTGAAGCAGGCCCAGAATGGTTGATGCATATTTATTTATTTTTTTAAAAGATTTTATTTACTTATTTGACAGAGATGACAAGTAGGCAGAGAAGCAGGCAGAGAGAGAAAGTGGGGGAAGCAGGCTCCCTGCTGAGCAGAGAGCCCGATGCGGGTCTCCATCCCACAACCCTGGGATCATGACCTGAGCCGAAGGCAGAGGCTTTAACCCACTAAGCCACCCAGGTACCCCCGGTTGATGCATATTTAGAATTTAGCTTATTTGTCTGACTGAGTTCCTTTAGGTCAGGCACAATGATTTACTGATTTAGGGTTCCCCATACTTAGCATCATGCCTGGGACATGGTAAATACTTGATATGGATCAGGTAAGTCACTTCAATTTTTCAGTTCCTGGGAGAGAAGCTCTCCTTCATCAGGGTCTTGGGTCTTTAGGGGCCTCAGAACATCTAGATACATGCTCTGCTATCATAGCTATGAGCCACACGTGACCACGTGTGCTTGGAATGTGGCTCGTCCAATGGAGATATAGTGTAAGTGTAAAATACATATTAGATTTTGAAGACTTAAGATGAAAAAAAAAGAATACAAGGTATCTCATTAACAATTGTTGTATTGATTCTATAATGCTATAAAACTTTAGGTATATTGTGGTAATTAAAATAGAGTTGTGGTAGACTACTTTTAAAATGATTCCCAATAACCTATACATGTAATTCCCTCCCCAAGAATGTAAACTGGACATAATAGGTCAATGCTAACAAATGAAAAATAGCAGGAATGATAGAATATAACTTCCAAGATGAGATTTCAAAATCTACAAAACACAGCTTCTATCTCGGATGCTCTTTCTCCCCTACGTTAGCTTGTTCCCTCTCCTCTGTTTAGAGCCCTCTCTCCAATAACGGACATGCTGAAGATGCCAAATGGAGATGAGAGGCCCTGGAGGATGAGAAGTCACATGGAGGAGAACTGAGGCACGTCGGCCAATAGCCAGCACCAAAGGCTGGCCATGTGAGTAACACTTTTTGGAAATAGACCCTCTGGCCCCAGTCAGTGTAGCCCAGCCAATAGCATGACTGCCAACCCAGGAGTAACCCTAAGCCAGAAATGATCCAGCTAAATCACCGATGCATAGCAACTCTAAGATAGTAAATGTCTGTTTCAAGCTAAGTTTGGGAGTAACTTGTTATACAGCAATAAATAACCAATACACAATTATGAAAATTAATTTCAGTTTTTACTTTTTACAGTGTGGCTCCCTGGGTGGCTTATTCGGTTGAGTGTCTGACTCTTGATTTTGGCTCAGGTCACAATCTCAGGGTTGTGAGATCAAGCCTGCGTGGAGCCTTAACATTCTGTCTCTCGGGGTGCCTGGTTGGCTCAGTGGGTTAAAGCCACTGCCTTCAGCTCAGGTCATGATCCCAGGGTCCTGGGATTGAGCCCCACATTGGGCTTTCTGCTCTGCGGGGAGCCTGCTTCCTCCTCTCTCTCTCTGTCTGCCTCTTTGCCTACTTGTGATCTCTGTCTGTCAAATAAATAAATTAAAAAAAAAAAAAAGATTCTGTCTCTCCTTCTCCCTCTGCCCGCCTCCCCTCATTAGTGCTCTCGTTTTCTCTCTTTCTCTCCCTCCTACTCTTTAAAAAAGCAATGTGACTACCAGAAAAATTTAAATAGCATGTGTGGCTCACATTGTATTTCTTTTGGACAACACTGGTCTCTGTGGCTCAGATGGGAGACAAGTGCTTTATGTTTAATTTAGGACTCTAGGGAGCTGGACTCTAATTTATGATCTAGAAAACCATGAACTATTTAGGTGTAAATCTTACAAAATATGTTAAAATCTATAACCCCTTAGCTAAACCAATTTGTGATACTTCCTTATTAAACAACTGTGGATTGAGAGTCAAGAGTTACTCTATTTCCAGTTTAGCCCCTATGTAGCTGGAAACTGTATCCAGAGAAACTACGTTAATGTCCCTTCCAGCTCTACTATTTTGATTCAGCAACTGCTCACTTCAGCATTTTCTTGCTACCAGGGAGCAATGGTGATGCTGGTGATTGCAAGTTCAGCATTTCTTGTGGTATCCAACCAACATCAGCCCTTCTACTCTTCTGAAATAGCAGAGTGTGGCAAGTGGATCAATATAAGTAGACAATCTGAGACAAAGGAGCAGTCTCCAGCACACCCCCTAATTGCTCCCACAGTCCTCTGCGCCCCTCCACAGCCTTTCCTGGAATCCTTACGTCTCTGGTCATCATCACTTCTGACTTCAACAACACAGAAAACTGTGTTTTCATTTAGGAGTTTTGTAGCTAAGCTGGGAGTTGGGAAGAAATGAAGAACTTAGCTTTCTATTTATTTGTATTTTCAGAACCACAGAGAGCCAAGGTGATAATTAGAAAAACATTTTAGAAAACTGTATTTTCTATTGGATTGTATTTTTCTAATACGGTGACAAGCTCTTATAAGTTTTCAATGGCTAAACATATCAATTTCCATCTTTTGACCAGACGGCCACTCTTTTGAGTCTCTTTTGCTCTGACTCTACAGATAATTATGGAATAAGAGCACATTACAAAATGAACATCATCTTTTGTGCTTTTCTTCTACAGTTAAGTAAGAAATTCTCTCCTTCTGTCTTAAAGACACTTTATTTTGACAGCATGATTGCAGATATAATTAATACATAGCACTTCGGCGGGGAATGATTTCTGTAGTTACATTTTGACCAAAAGTAGATGGTCTTTTAAAAGGCTATCACTGATGGTTCCAGTCACTTAAAGGTGACCCCTGGTGAATGTTGTTGAAAATATTCCAACTTTGGATTTATTGGGTGATTAAGTGAAGGGCAAGTGCTGGCTACACAGGCCATCATTCCGTAAACACTAGTGGATAGTGGCTGCTCTGAAATTTTGTATCAAAAAGCCGAACAGGTTACTAGTGTATAAATCAGCATTACTTTAGCAGCTGACAGGTATTGTTTTATTATATTCATTTCTATGAGGTCTTTAATTTCCAAATTTTTATAACACTATTTTCATGGATTTTAGATTTTCCTTTGGAGATGAATTTTAATCCTATGAGGGAATGGTAAAGTGGTGTCACTGATACTGAGACAACTAAAAATCAGAGCTTTATGTTAAGTGATGATTTCAATTCTAGATTTTGGTTTTCAATTTTCTAAATCTACATAATTTTTTCCTAAAAAATTGTTAATGTTCTTCTAAGTACACAAAAGAAAATCAGCCATTTCAGATGATACCAAAGCTTTTCCAAGTTTTCAAAATAACGGGATTAGAATCGTGTGTGTGCTATTCTGTTTTCCATAGGCACCGACCCAGGCATTGCTTCACAGAACTAAGCAAGTTGGCTTTCCAAAACATACTGAACAGATGCTTCTGATAACTTTCTGAAACAAGTCATGAACAGCACAGTATGTTAGAGTGGGCTTATTTAAATGAAGGTCCAGGAAGTGATGGTTCTTGGTTTTTCATTTTTATTCTCATTTTAAAGCCAATTTTCTGTTCCTTAACATTTAATATTAAGCTATATCCATCCAACTCTTGGAGAGTTTGTATTTTTTCACATTTTCAGACACAACATAAAATTTTTTTTTTAAATAAAGAAACCTATTACTTTACCAGAGAAATTCTATTACTTTCTTTAGGAAATGATGATTTACATTATAAGGGTTTAGAACCTGGAATTTTATATCTTCCGCTCTTAGAAATCAATCAAACCATTTTCAGGCCTTTGCCTCCTCTTTAATCCTCCTCCTTCTCCACCCTTCGACCTCCTTATCCACCCACTAGACCATCTCCCATCCTTCCCAAGCCACACACAATCTTGTTATTCTTCATTCTCTCTAACTCTCTCTCTCTGAGCCAGACCCTCTACCTTTGGTGATTGTGCAACTTGAGCAGACCTGTTCCAGTTCCTGAGCCTTAGCCTAATTCAGCCTCTGGTGAATAATCCTGTTCCTTCCCCCACCACCCCCAACCACATTCAGCTGCGTGATAGGATGCTCTCTTCCTCTCTACCTTGCCAGATGCCAAAGAGGACTCACAAGGAGCTTGCCAGACAGACCCAGCTTTAGCGAAGGAAAGTGCTTACAAAGCCAGGAAAGGAAGAAGCAGTTCTTCTGAGGACTTAAATTAATGTTAAAAAGAAGGAAAAGAGTTGACAAGCAGTTTTCAGGGTATGCATGATGCTTCCAGTTGTCTTTCTGAAAGCCTTGCCTGCTGGTGCCCCAGTGTCCCCAAGGCACTCCCACATAATTTGCTGTCACTGGCCATGCAAATATTTTTTGAAATCGCAATTCAAACCCAGACTCACAAACAGGTGCCTTTGAGTGCAATCAGGATAAAATACACATGTGGCTATTATTCTCTTGCTTTGAAAAGGTGACGAAGGGCATAAGGGACTATCAGGCGAGGCCATCCCATCCTTGGGTAAATTGCCATGAGCCCCTGTGTGGATCCAGACCCTCCCTTTGTTTGAGATCCAGTATGTGATCCTGCAGATGACTGACAAGGGCAGACTTGTAACAACATTATTTCAGGAGGATAATAACCAGCCATCATAAATTCCTTTTTTAATAGTTTATTGCAGGTTGTAGGCTATTAACCATGGTTTTATTTTACAACACCAAAGAAAGTAGTAGTTCCTTCTTGCTGCTAGTCTCTAAAACCACTGTAAGACATTATAGTACCCTCAGAGAAAACCTGGCCTTTCATGAAATGAATCATAAATAGCTGAGTTAAGAGAACGACTGTTAAAGAGGAAAAGTGAGGAAGGAAAGAGAAAAAGAAATATCTGTCTGAGATACAAAAGAAATGTTCTGAGAGCTCCTTCCTATACAAATAAAATTGGAACCCAACTTTCATAGCCACACTTACTTAGTCTTACTTCCCTGGGCGATAAAGGAAACTGAACAAAGAAATCTCTAAAAGCTTTAACCATACCTATGTAGGAAAATGAAAATGAGTTAGGGAGTAGCTCATTCTGAGATTTCAACGAGGAGTGCCCGGTTCCGTTTCATTTTGTGTTCTGTTGGGGGTACACCATTTCATGGCTAATTCCTTGCAGTGAAAGAGAGACATTACAGTTTTCATTAAAAATCTCATGTTTTCTCAGGATTTTTACATCTTGACTTCAAGGCATGCTGCAAGAAGTCTTCACCACTGTGAGATCTTATAGTTTCAGACCACACAGCAGTACCTATGCTGTCAGTGGCCATCACGAAATAGAAAATAACTTTATAGATATTGAATTAGAGGAGATAGTTTATAAGAGCATGTATATCTCTTTTTTTTTCCTTTAAAAATCTTTTGGTTTTCTTTGGAAAAATATAGAAGCCCTGAAGTATCTTTTTGAAAAACAATTCTTGTGAAACACACATAGAGTTAAAGCCATGCAAGTCAGGTACATATGTGACTAATCATATTTTTGATATATCTCTCTGCCTAATCATTAACTTGAAATGCCATATAAGAATTTGTAATCCACAGTAAATTATTTCATAGAAATAATTTAAGAGGGCTGCTAATGTGAAACATTCTAGTTTCCACCAGCAGTTTGCTGCCAAACGTTGTGGGAAAAAAAAGGAATCCCAGATATAAGTTGACATAAATTATAGTGAATATAAATCTCTAATGATCAAGTGGCAGTTAGAGATTATTGCATTTAGAAAATAGGGAAAAAACACATTTTACACCATAAAGTCTTTCCAGGGTCCATTTTACATATTAGGAAACTGGATCTTTAAAAATCCTCTCAAAGCCTTTTAATTTCTTTGTTTAATGCCCTAGACTCAGTGTTGTACTTTTCAAAATATATTGTAATAGTTGAGTTTATTGAGCATAGGAAATAGAGGGGGAAATCATATTTTAATTACCAGAGAGACTGCCTAAGCTCTATGTTTAAAATGTTAGAAAATTTTAGCTTTCAAACTAAAACCTTTCACTTTTTTCAAATGTTCTTCTCATAGTATCCTTTTTGCAGAAAAAAATAAGAATAACTCCAAATGATAATTATCCAAGTAATAGTTAAGAGAGGTTCCCCCCCCCTTTCAGATTCCTAGGTTTTCTGCAAAGCTGGAAACATTTGAGTGGAAATAATGTTCAGATTATAAAAAGCAGCAGCACATGAGTGAAATCAGGCAGAATTGGCCTGACAGGGGGTCAGAAAAAAGAAACAGTGACATGCAGCCACTCAAATGGCAACATTATTCAGGTAGAAATCCATAATTAGCTGAATTTTTTTTGAGTTTAAAGGATTACTATAAAGCACAGAAGGAAAATAGTAAGTCTGGTTGAGAAAATTAATGCCCTTTCCAAATCTTCATCCTTTCCTTCAAGATGTGACTCCAAAGAAAGACAATTACGTCAAAGAAGGTTAGAGGCCTAATTCCGAACATTGCCTTTTAAGCACATTCTAGAGACCTATTAGACATCATGTAAACTGTAGACAGCAGTGTTTCTACCACCCCAATACTAAACATCTGTATGCCAGCTTCTTGAGAGCAGAAATGGAGACATATGCATTTAACATATTCCAAGAGTATAGTCACAAGGGAAAATCTACCTTTCACCATATATGGCCATAGTGCAACTCTATCCAAGAACTCAATGCAGATATTTATGTAATATCTCCACTCCTTCTCCCTGCAGGTTGGCAGAGGTTTAAGGAAATTCTTTGGGGAGGCCCCTGCAAAGTCAGTCTTCTAAAATGTGAATGGTGTTGATGGAAAAATCTGAAGTGCTCTTTTGAGCATGAATTGGACTATCACCACGTGGGTATGTCAGAGAATTTCTTATCAATCTTTCTAAAAATATCAATAGGTATAAAACTTACAGTTGTGATGCTACTAGACATTTCATTTGTGGCAGAGTTTTTTGCTTGCTTTGTTTGCTCTTGGTAAGGTGTGATCTTGGCCCATTTGATTGGGGAATATCTTACTACGCACTCAGATTCTAGTAATGGAAAAGAAGAGCTACGGGATAAGGTGAACACTGGGTGGCATTTTCTAAGTCAATTTATAAGTGACTTTGGGAAATTGTCCCACATGACTAGCTTAACACCTTGCTGATTATTAAGGAAAAGAAATACAAATAAAGGGCAGAGCTTCAATAGTGGTATTCCAAAGGAGACAGAGTGTTAGGAAGGACACAAATTTTTTCACAAGTGTAATTTGCTTAATTAAATCAGTATAAAATGAGCATGCTTGAGTACAGGGTATTTAATGAACATAGAGCAGGTGTGATAATGCAGTCATATAACTATGATATTTTACCACAGAACTTTATTATTTATTTTTAAAAGATTTTATTAATGTATTTATTAAAGATTTTATTTATTTATTTGACACAGAGAGAGAGAGATCACAAGTAGGTAGAGAGGCAGGTAGAGAGAGGGGGGGAAGCAGGCTCCCTGCTGAGCAGAGACCTGCTCCCCCAAGTGGGGCTCAATCCCAGGACCCTGAGATCATGACCTGAGCCAAAGGCAGATGCTTAACCGACCAGGCCACCCATGCACCCTTAGTACAGAACTTTAATGGTACATCAGAAAGGCATGTCAGAGAGACTGGATTCTAATTCTACTTTGCTCTTTACTGGCTTTCTGACTGTGGCTAAGTTCCTCATCAGAAAGAAATGGAGATGATCATACCGTACATCCTTACCTCACAGTTCCTATGAACATCAAATAAGAGAACAAATACAAAATTGCTTTGAAAACTGTTAAACACTCAGAAGCACAAGATACTATTATTACCATATTCTCTACCACCCTGCAATAATAGAATGCCATTTTCATGTCACTGCTAATGGAGGACTCCCACTGGGTTTTCTTTTGAAAAATCCAAAGAATGCCATTGCCTCCACTGCTGCTCCCTGGAAGGGGCCCTCTGAGTATGGAGGAAGGGCCCTGCTGGCTCAGTGAGCATCACCCACTGCTCTGGATGGACACTCTGTGTCCAGGGTGCTTTCCAGGAGGAGGGGCAGCATACTTGTGCCCACAGAGAGAGCATGGCTCTGCAAATCGTCTTCTACCTGCCTGTCTCCCACACAGGTTAATATCAAAAAATCCTCTCAAACTTCCAGCATCAGAATATATGTTCTGATGATAGAGAAGTTTCAAAATGCCATCGCTGCCTGGCCTAATCTCTCTTTATCTAACAGTAGTACATTTACTGCTTCTCTATTCTGCTCACCCTTCCTGCAAAATATATTATATATTATATATAAAATGTGTTCAGTAAATTGCTTCCTAGTAGTAGTTTTAACCACAGGGTTCTAGGGGCGGGGTGGGGGAAGGCCTTAAAAATGTTAATTATCTGGAGCATAGAGCTTAACATTCTGGACTCCAAGATGGTATTTAAGCCTATTTAGATTTTCTCCAAATTCTTTAAGGCTAATGCAACTTCTGAATGTATCTAGTAATCTCTAATTATTTGTGGAAATGGTAGATGTGAGAAGACCAGATTAAATCCACAGATAATCCCCAAATCTCATTTTAGCCAACATTGTGGCTCTTTTCCCACCAAGCCCAGCACTCGAAGGACCATTAAGAAGAGCTGAGTGGAGTTTCAAGCTCCCTATTCTCCTGACCACCCTCTGATGGAGAAGTTAATGAATCAGCCAAACTGCTGGAAAAGAAGCCAGGAGAAAGGATACTGAAAAATCAGGAGCCTGGGCCATGGCCAAGGTAGAAAAGCAGAAGGCCCTGGAGTCCTAGCATAAAGGAGCAACCCACAGAGCCACACCCTGGGAGCACTGGGCTTCAGTTTCCAGGAGTAAGGGCCGTGCTGTTTGGTGGTGCTGCCACACTCAGACCATGCTGTCTGCCCAGTGTGACCAGCTGTGTGTTCATCTAGGGTGAACAAGACAAAGCTATAATCAGAAGCCTGATTCCCTGGCTCATAGTAAGAAGGACCAGGCAGTGGACTGAGCCAAGTGCTCTCTCTTCACTTGAACAGAATTTGCTAACAGGATGAGGAAAGGAAGAGGAAACAAAGACTGTTTTTAGGACCATTTTGTAAATCCCACTGCCTTGCATTTTATTGGTTTCTCCTCTTGGTGCTTTCTGGTTTTTCTAATACAGTGGCTTATTAAGGTCATAACAGCAATGTCTCACTATCTTTTTGAATCTAGGTGTAGTTTGTTTTTTAAGATTTTATTTATTTATTAGAGAGAGAAAAAGAGAGAGCAGTAGGAGGCGGAGGGGCAGAGGGAGATGGGTAGGGACAAGCTGACTACTCCTGGTGAGTGCAGAGCCTGAGAAGGGGCTCCATCCCAGGACACTGTAATCTTGACCTCAGCCAAGTCAGCCACTTAACTGCTTAACCCGAATGAACCACCCAGGCACCCCTTAGGTGTAATTTTAATGAACATAAAAGTTGTGCATGGTCTATATAAGGGTTATCTGAAATTTCAAAATAAATATCAGTGAAACAAATCAGTGCAAGTCATTTTAGAATAATTTTTTCTAGCAGATGAAACATTGTATGAAGCAGTTTAATGTCTATAATGTCTACTAGGTAAAACACACACACACGCAGTTTGATTTTTGATAGCCTCATCTCCTCCCCCCTTTTCCTGGGCCATTTCCATTTATGTTGGGCTCTCTCGCCGTAACTTTTGGAGAGTTTTGGTTCAGCTGTGTCAGGAATTAAATTTGGAAGCAGGAAGAGGAGAAGTGGAGACAATTTGATGAAGGGAAGAGAGCCCGTTTACTGTAAAGTTTTGGGGTGGGATGATGGAAATCTGTGGAAGTCTGTACTATACTAAGAGATAAAAGACCAGCGTGGAGGAGCTACGGTTGGCAAAAACAGAACAAAGAGGGGTGACCAGTCAATTAGATGTAAAAAGCTGGCTCCTGAATTTCAACTCTGAACCACAGAGCTCAGGATTAGCATAACTGAGTCATGTTCAGAATTATGTCCCCTCGGCCCATGCCACCTCCGGGACTCGATATCGTCAACCCGAGAGTAATGCCCAGACGCCAGAGGCTGGGAGGGCGGATGTGGACCTTGGCAAAGAAGGGACTCTGAAAAACAATCTGAGGGGTGTGAAGTGGCGGGGGGGGGGTGGGAGGTTGGGGTACCAGGTGGTGGGTATTATAGAGGGCACGGCTTGCATGGAGCACTGGGTGTGCTGAAAAAATAATGAATAATGGTTTTCTGAAAATAAATAAATTGAAAAAAAAAAAAAGAAGGGACGCAGGGACCTTCCCCACGGAGGCTGCCGTGATTGCCCCTGGCTCTCGTCGGCTGCTGGGCCCCTCGGCCCGCACAGTTCTCCCGCTCCCAAGCGTCCGTCGCGCCGGCCGGAAGGAGCAGCGCATCTAGAGCCGCTGCGGGGTATAGCCGGGTGTGTAGGCGCCTGATGGCGGGGGGGTCTCGGGCCGAGCTCTCCCCAGAGGCGGTTTCCGAGCTCCCCGCTCACCAGGGTCCCGGCCGCCGGAGCCCCCGCCTCCCCTCATTCCCCTCATCCTCACCCGCGCGCCCCTGGCTCCTCGGCCACTGTTCTTAGTCCTTCTTTCCTGCCCCCCTGCGGCCATCGGGGGGAAAGCAGCGCGACCTCTCGGTGGTGGCTGCCAGGGCCGCCTGCACTGCCACTTCGACAGTGGGTACCTGGGTCCTGCGTGGATGCGCTGCGCTTGGGTGGGAGGGAAGGGCTGCTCTTCCAGGGGGGACAGGGGTGATGCCGCACATGGGGCATGGGGCGATGTCCCATGCCTCGCCTGTGGGGAGGATGGCAGGGACACACTTTTCACAAGGCCAGGGCTGACTGCTTCCTTACAATGACTTGATGAGCCGCTGAAGGGTGGGGACAGTCTCCAGTGTGGCTGGAGAAGGAGGAGTGTGAGGGTTTCGCAGACTAGGGTTTAAGGCCACACGAGTAACTTGTAGCCACCACCTTTGCAGATCAGGGCTTAGGTGTTTACTGCATTTGGAGTCCCCCTTTGGCTGTCTGCTGGCCCAGAGGGAGTCACAAATGAGGTCCACATTCTGGTAATCCGTGGGTGCCCCCGCCTTTCATTTAGCTAATGCAGCCAGTGAGGTGATGGCTGCCAGAAAATGTTTCCTATTCAACATTTCTCTCACAAAGACAAATAATGATGATGATGATGATGATGATGAGTCTAAACATGGTGAACTTCCTGTCGGGGCTTCCCTTACCCACCCTGGTTCCTCACTTAGGAATAAGACTTGAGTAACAAAGATTAGTTGGAGACCTACTGTCCTTTGTACATCCCAGGTTTCTGCTCGTTCAGTGTCCTGTGTCAGGTGAAATTATTCATGAGGCTCTGAACAGAGTTGATACGTCTTACTCCTTCCTCCTAGAAATTCCAAGTGGATTTAAATCACTCCCTAGTTGCTGCAGAGGGTCTGTGTTTTATGGGAGTTCTCTAGTGAGCTTTGAAGTATTTGCTTACCAAGTCTGTTTCTCAGCTTCCAGCTCCTGAATGAATTACCCAGCCCTTCTCTCTGCTGCCACTCCCCCTGCCCCTTCAAGTGTGAACTGTGGAGATGTTCTCTAGACAATAGCTTGGAATGTGAGCTCAGGGACCGATCAGTCAGTTGCCAGTCCTGGGACACCCATTTGCTACATGCTCGACTGAGAGATTTCAAATGTCTTGTGGAACATGCAGGGAATGGGGGCCGTTGAACCTTATTCTGTGCACAGATTTATCCCTTTCTCACAGGATCACTTAACTAGCTTCACCATTTAGTATCTAGAGCCTGTCGCCTTGTCAGGAAAATGGCCGTTAGCATACGCATACTTTACTCATACTCCTACTTTAGAGAGCGCATTAAAAGCCTCATGTTGAAAACATCTTGGAGCTTCTGTGAGGATTGCCACTTGCCAGAGGTTAGTGTTAATTGATGTCAGGCAGGTCTGTTGCAAAGACTGTAGACTTTTATTTATTTTTTGTTTGTATAAGGGCTAGAGAGGGTAAAGAGAAAATGGGCAGCTAAGGCCCTTAGGGGAGCCAGGCAGCATTTTGCATGACCTGCCAAGCTACTTTAAAAAGCACTGTCATCCAGCCTTCTGGAGGATTAGGATGGGACATGGCTAGGTTGTGTGTTTCAGGGCCTGCGCTTATTGTCCCTATGCTTAATGTGTCACTAAAATCACCATTTCTCTCATTCACACAATGTGTTCAAGAGGTAATTAAAGACTTCCCTGGAGGTTCATGAGCAGAGACGCCCCTGCTGGAGTGGAGATTGGTCACATTCTTATGTTTTACCTCACCAGGGGCCTCAGCTGCATAAGGATTCCTTGATTCTCCTGCTGGGCTTTCCCAGGAAAGGGCAAGGACTTTGTGACACTCTTCTTATTTAGAGTTTTACCAGAACAACATCATCAACAACAACAAAAAGTAAAACAAACAAGAAATCAAAATATACGAAAGCATAGACATCTGGCAAGTTTACAAAGCGCAGATTTCTTACCCTAAAATAATTAAAGCCTGTCAGACTTCGCTGATGCTGCCTCTGGCTGGGCTCATAGCTCCGGATTCCTTGTCACCCACATCACTGCTGATTCATCAGAGGAAGGAGTTCCTGCCACTCTGCTCCCTGGTCTTCTTCAGGGACCTCAGCTTGGCTGGACTCTCACTTTTGAGCATTTCCCAGTTCGAAGTTGAGGTTCCTCTCTGCACCTCTTGGCAGTCCCAGGATTTTCCAGAGCGGCATGCAGGGAAGTTTGGGCCCTCACCTGTCACTCTCTACTTTCAGGCCCAGGCAGCAGGCCCCAGACCCACCCATCCAGAAGCCCGCCTACTCTGTATTCACCCTCCCCTCCCCACCTCTCCCCAGCCAGCCAGCAACGCTGAAAACCACCTGTTTTGTGTTTTGAAAGCCTGGAAACACCCCATCCTCCACCCTTACAGACCTCCCACTGCGTTCCAGTTTCCTGTCCAAACTCCAGATTTAAGTTCTCAACTCAACTGAAGAACATAAGAGCTTGCTGCATATTCAGGCCTTTCCTTCCTGGAGCAGAAATACAAAAAAACACACAGGAGGAGTTGCCAAAGTTTCCCCTCTCAGGGGAAGAGTGGCCTTGTAAAGTTCAAGTCCTGGCAGCCAGTTACAGGTCCTCAGACTTGTCAAGGTCATCTCTGCAGGCTACCATGTCACTGATTAGTCCCCTCAAATGTGCTAGAAATCATTTTACAAGCAAAAACTCTGCCTGTGCTATGGCATGTACTATGAAATCACAACCATCAATGAACAGATGCACATAGACACCCAGAGGAAATGATGGAAGCTCCTGACTGGCAGATTTTGAATGTTCTGGTGATGCTAATTTGTTCAGTGATGCTTTTAGCTTTCTGCCAGCATTTGCTACCAGCTACGTGGGAGCAGGTGTCAAAGACTGGAGGAAAACTTTTGGAAGGTAAAAAGCTAAGAAGTGACAAAGCTGTCCCCATGTAGTAGGTGAATGGTGGCCATCCAAAAGTTATTTCTTCTTCCCCAGAACCTGTGAATGTGTTGCCTTGCATAGCAAAAGGGACTTTGCAGATGAGATTAAGTTAATGGCCTTGAGATGGGGAGATGGCCCTCCGTGGACCCAGTGAGATCACAAGTTTCTTTATAAGTAGAAGGGGGAGGTAGGAACATCAGAGTCAGAGAAGTATTTAAGATACTGAACTGCTGGCTTTGAAGATGGAGAAAGAGGCCAAAAGAATGCTGAAAGCCCCTAGAAGATGGAAAAGGAAAGGAATGGGTCAGCCTCCAGAGCCTCCGGAAGAAATGCAACTCACCCACATGTTGATTTTAGTCCAGTGAACCCCGTTTCAGACTTCTGACTTCCAGAACCCTAAGACAATAAATTTGCATTATTTTAAGTCACTAAGTTCATGGTCATTTGTTACAATGACAACAGGAAATCAGTAGTCTCCATTAACTAATTGTTTATGTGACTTGTGAATAGAATCCTCTCTTCTGGATTTGATGGGAACACTCTGGTACAAGACAAAGAAAAAGACAGCATTTCCATTCATTTGTTTCAAGAGCTGTCATCCGTCATTAACTTATCACCAACCCTAAGCCAGGTCCTGTGCTTAGTCACTGATAAACTAGCAAGAACTTTTTGTGCACTTGGTATTGTTATGCACTTGGTAAAACTGAGGCTTGGTGTAGTTCCCACACCAGTGCCTCCCGGTGGAGAGAAAGGATACACCTTCTACTTTAGCGAATTCCAGAGTCCTTGTTACCTCCTTTTTCTGCCCCTCTAAGCCACTGTTCTTCATCCCCAGGCTGTTCTGTCTATAGGAACGCTCACTCTCACACTGTCAGAGAACCGCCTTTTTCGGCCATTGAAGGTGGCAAGCCGCCATCAGTACTGCTGCTTGGAAAGCTCCTTTCAGTTGCCAATATGGTTTGGGTTGAACCTCCAGCCAGTGGCATAATCAGACATTCTTCGTGTGCAAACTGTACTTGGCTCTATCAGTTTACAGGATAATGTCCATTTTCAAAGTCCCAGAGTGGGGAGATTGAGTAGATTGGGTAGTCCTCTTTCCTGACATGACCTTGGCCATGCCACCAGCTTTATAAGCCCCACACATACTTGCAAGGGGTGAGGAGGGCACCAGTGAGTGGCCTGGGTGATGGACACTTGGCCTGGGTTCAGTGACTCTCAGTCTGACTGCATTCAAATCACCTCAGAAGCTAGAGAAACCTGTCAATGCCAGGTACTGCCCCAGGCAATTAAACCGTACTGTGTATGGTGGGGCCTGGGCATCAAGGTACAGGTCCACTCTAACATGCAGTCAGGATCACTGAAGGATCCCTACCCAGTTGGGTTATATCCCTTGCCAGAGCCTGCTGTCACTGTGAGGATTTCTCTGGGTGCATCTGCTCTGCGAAGCCAGTAACCATGGTTGGTGTCTGAGCCCGAGGGTGGCTGTCAGGAGAGCAGGTAGACCCTCATTCGTAGCACACTGCTTGGCTGTGAAAGCATATTAGGTCTCTGCCTGGGAAGATGCTTTTTAGGGTGACCAGATATCTCCATTTGCCCAGGACTTTAGGGGAGATGGAGTGTTCCAGACATGAGACTTTAAGTCCTAAAAACAGGCAAGTTTCAGGGATTTTGAAAGCGAACTGGAAGTTTGAAGTCCACAGGAGCAAACTCTCATGGTTGGGCGGTATGTTCCGGCATCAGAGGAAGGGTGTGTCTATGTGTGTGTGCGTGCCAAAGTGTGTGTGCACACGTGTGCATGTGTGGAAGTCTATGTGAATATCACATGGGTGTGTGTGAGGAATTTGCCCATTCGTGTATGAGTGCAAGTACATGAGAGCACGTATGTGCATGTAGATAGAAGTGTGACTGAGTGTGTATGGACATGTGTATGAGTGAGAATGTAGGCATTCTGGGGAAAGGGGCCTCACCAACCCACAGTCGCCCACTATAGTGGCTTCTAAAACATCTGAGCATGGGCCAAGGCAGCTGGCCCTGAGTCCTGCCAGAGAGCAGCTTAGAAAAAAATTTGCCCTGAGTGGTTCAGTGAGCTCAGGGGTAGAAATTGTACATTTATTTTGCTCTATGACAGTATAATTAGCTTTTCCTCTTGTGAGGAATGAAAGGGCAGTGTGCTTTCTGACAGCTGTGGGAGCTGCCTTCCTGCCTGGATAAATCTAGTATCCCCCGATATTGCTACACCTGTTTAAACAAGGAACAAAATAGATATTTATTTGAAGTTCAAGAGGCCATGTGAGCCATGGCCTAAATATAGGCCTGGATATAATTATAAAGATACTTAATTCTTTGTTCTGAAAGACTTTTGCAGCCTGCTGTTCTCGCGGAGGCTCTGGCCGTTTCCTTGAACACGTCCTTCTCAGAATAAGTAAAGGCAGGGGTGAGGAAGTCCAGTGGAAGGTAGGGTGCCAGTCTGGGGGAGCAAGGGAGAAATGATTTCCAGACCCTGTTTGACCATCAGAACTATCAGGGAAGAGGCTGGGTAGAGATGTCGATCTCTGTGTTCTCTCCTAGAGATTCTTTCCTTGGGCTTGGAATGGAGGGCAGGAATCTGTATGTTTAAAGCTCCCCATGTGATTCTGATGATTACCCAAGTTTGGAAACCTCTGACCTAAGGCACTGGGGTGGGGGACTCTTTCCTGTGAAGAATTTCTGGGACTAGATCAGGAGTACTAATAATTGCCATTTCCTGGACATCCTTCACATGCAGGCATGCATCTTCATTCCCATTTTGCAGATGAGGCAATTGAGTTGTTTCCTTCATTTCTGTGCTGTACACCAGAGCTCTTCAGGGCAGGAGTTCATTCTGTGCTTTAGGTCATAGGCACTTTGAGACTTTAATGAAAGCAATTCTCTTCACAAAGCAAAGCTGCACATGCACAGAAGATTTTGCCCAGTTTTGGAGGGTTCCAGGGAAACCCCTGTGCTCTTAACCTGTGGTTAAGAATGTCCATCCTATGCAAGCACTCTGGAAAACAGTGTGGAGGTTCCTCAAAAAACTGAAAATAGAGGGGCGCTTGGGTGGCTCAGTGGGTTAAGCCACCACCTTCGGCTCAGGTCATGGTCTCGGGGTCCTGGGATCGAGCCCTGCGTCAGGCTCTCTGCTCAGCAGGGAGCCTGCTTCCTCCTCTCTCTCTGCCTGCCTCTCTGCCTGCTTGGTGATCTCTCTCTGTCAAATAAATAAATAAAATCTTAAAAAAAAAACAAACTGAAAATAGAGCTACCCTATGACCCAGCGATTGCACTACTGGGTATATATCCTAAAGATACAAACGTGGTGCTCTGAAGGGGCACGTGCACCCGAATGTTTATAGCAGCAATGTCCACAATAGCCAAGCTATGGAAAGAACCTAGATGTCCATCAACAGATGAATGGATAAAGAAGAAGTGGTATATAGATACAAAGGAATACTATGCAGCCATCAAAAGAAATGAAATCTTGCCATTTGCGATGACGTGGATGGAACTAGAGGGTATTATGCTTAGTGAAATAAGTCAATTGGAGAAAGACAACTATCATATAATCTCCCTGATATGAGGAAGTGGAGATGCAATGTGGGGAGTTTGGGGGGTAGGAAAAGAAAAAATGAAAGAAGATGGGATCGGGAGGTAGACAAACCATAAAAGACTCAATCTCAAAAAACAGACTGAGGGTTGCTGGGGGAAGGGGGACGGGAGAGGTTGGTGTGAATATGGACATTGGGGAGGGTATGTGCTAGGTTGAGTGCTGTGAAATGTGTAAACCTGGAGATTCACAGACCTGTACCCCTGGGGATGAAAATACATTATATGTTTATTAAAAAACAAACAAACAAACAACAACAACAAAAAAGAATGTCCATCCTAAAGGACATCCCCTAAGGGAAGTCCACAGACAGGCACGATGAGCTTGATCCTCAGCAGGCTGAGTGAAGGCTTATGGGGCACTGTGGGACTTACGGTATTTCAGGGCACCTGGAGGGAAGCCATGGACCCAAGAACTAACATGAAACACAGGCTCTGCTTCCAGTTTAGTTGGAAAGACATGACTGTGCAGAGGTTCAAGGTAATATATTCCAAGCCCACTCAAGGGGTGCCCCTGAGCGCAGGGAGGTGAGACTGCATTGTAGCAAGGCTAAAAGGTGAGGAGGTGAGACTTTGGGGGAACCTGGTGTGAGCTCGCAGGAAGAAGCAGGAAGGAGTCTTGGCAGGGGGAGCTTAGTGATGCTTTGGGGGAGGAGGGGAGAAAGCCATCCCAAGGCAGAAACAAAGAAAAGCCATTAAAACAAAACAAAAAAATGATTCTGTGTGTTAAAAAATGACTCTCTTCCCTGCCATTCCCCACCCAAAAAAAAAGGGAGGAAGAAAGGAGGATAAGAGAAGAAGAGAAAGATATGTTCAATAGAGTGATAGCATTTGTGAACATTTAAAAATGTTACACTGAACAATTAAACTACTTTAACACAAAATATAATGCTAGATAATTATGCCTTACAGTTACAGAAAAATATAATTACAGAATAATTACATCATTTACCTAAAACACATTTTATGTTTCCCCACAGATAACGTGGCCCAGTAACAGGAGACCTACGGTAGTCACATAGGAACCTGTGTTAGTTTGTCTCTGAGACTCTACGCATAGCCTCGTTTGAAGATTATGGTCGGAAGTCTAAATCTGAAGCTCTTTGTGAAAATGAAGTTTGAGCCAAAGGCACTCCTGCCAGGTAACAGACAATGACACAATGTGCCTGAGGGTCGGTGCAGGGTAGAGTTGGGGAAATGGGTATGTCTGGAGCCATTGGAGAAGGCTCTGAGGCCCCACTGTGTTTCCTCCTTTTCCCTGTAGGGGGAGCTGCTGCAATTTTGAGGGAAGGTGGAGTCCCAGTAGGGCAGAGGGAGAGGACTCAGGGTGTGGGAGAAGCTGGAGCCTGGGAGACGAGCCAGGCAGCAAGTACAAAGAGGCAGATGCAAGGAGGAGAGCCCGGACAAGGGCCAGCGAAGGGCAGATTCCAAGAAAGCAGGATCATCTTCCCCTTGAGGCATGGGGAAGAGAGAGGAGGTAGAGAGGAGCTCTGGTTTTGCCACAGGGTGACTGGAAAATGATGGCTCCACAGACAGAACCAGAATTCACAGGGCCTGAAATGTGAACACAAGTTCTGGCGGGAGGCAGGGAGGCTCACCCCCCAGGTTATCTCATTGGTGCCTCCCCTCAGTAAGAGTATCCTGATACTTCCTTAAAACACAAATGCTGCAGGCAAGGTCCCCTGCTGGCCTGGCACTATGTTCCCTGAAGGGTGCCCAGATTCTGAGGAGCACTGCTTTTCCAGCTAGGGAGGGCCCTCTGTCTGCTCATAAGGTGAGATTTGGGTTCTTTAAATAGACAAGGCTTTTTAGCAACTGCAGGGCAAGATGCCTTGCAGATATTTGCGGAAAATTGTAATGACAATTAAACATATAAAAATGAACAGTAAAAAACAAACCAAGAGTGAATCTGTGGTTACGTGGAGGCAAAAATAGATGTGCAGGCCCAGAGGGGCTTCTACTCTTTGGTAGTAGCAGGGATTAACAGTGAAATATGCTTAAGAGAAAGGAGAAGTGTGGGGTTAGCTACCTATTTCCCACAGTGGTTCAGTTCCGTACAGGGAACTATGAGTTTCAGAAATGCTCATTGCCAGGGGCACCTGGGTGGCTCAGTGGGTTAAAGCCTCTGCCTTCGGCTCAGGTCATGATCCCAGGGTTCTGGGATCAAGCCCCGCATCGGGCTCTCTGCTCAGTGGGGAGCCTGCTTCCTCCTCTCTCTCTCTGCCTGCCTCTCTGCCTACTTGTGATTTCTGTCAAATAAATGAATAAAATCTTAAAAAAAAAAAAAAAAAAGAAATGCTCATTGCCGCTGTCTGGGATAGTGAAATGATTTCTTAGACAAAGTAGTTTCCTGCTTCTGAATGCAATTTCTTTGCATAACAATGAGCTTACTGAACCCACCCAGAAATCATTACAAGATTTTTTTTAGCCCATTTTTAAAAATGATTAGAAACATGTGGAGAATCTGATTTCCCATGTTTAGACAAAGCTACATATGACCCCTTTTAAAGAATAATTGTAACATAAAGATACATTTAGCTCTATTCTCATTTGAAAGAACTCCTTGCAGGGACGTGTGATTAGTTCTAGACACTAAAATGTGAAATGTCTCCCCTCGCCAGATACTGAATCTGCTGATCCCATGATCTTGGACTTACTGGCTTTCAGGCTGTAAGAAACAAATATTTGTTGCTGATGACCCACCAAGTTTAAGGTAATTTTGTTATAGCAGCCAAAACGGACTCAGACAATGGATGTTTGTGTCGTTTCTAGTTTCCAGGGCTGTGGCTGACACCCTTTCAGTATCTCTTTGTGCTCATGCATGAGAGATTCTTCAGAGTACATAACAAGAAGTGGAATTACTGGGTCACAGAGAATATTGATTTTCAGAACTGTTTGGTATTGCCAAATGATTCTTAAAGAGGCTGTACAAGGTTATACTGAAGGCAGCTATTTTTAGAGCTTACATTTTACTCTCATATCTTTGCCCTTGGTCCTCATGTAGACAATGTTATGCATTCACCTTTAGAAATCTTCTAAACTAACCACTTTTATCGTACATAGTTGTGTGTTATGACACTTTAAAGATTTTTTTAAAAGACATATTCATTGCAAAAAATTAAAACAGTTCATTAAAGTGTTCATAAAAGGTAATAATCACCTGATATCCTAGCACTCAAAGAAAACCACTATTGCCTTTTTAATGAATATCTTTCCAAACGTTTCTGGTGCAAATGGATATGTGTGCAAAGTTGCATAAATGGAATCTGGCAGGCTAGTTTATTCCCTGCCTTTTCATTCAACAGTCAGTTATGAACACCTTGAGATAGTTGTCCAAATCTGCAAAACTCCTTGATTTCTTTTGGCTTGGAGTGGCTTTGAAGTTAGAAGATGAGGGGAGGGGAAGGGAGGAGAGAGGGCTAATAGTGGCAAAGGGCTTGGTACATGTTCCCTCTGATTTCCTCATCCCAACCATCCCTGGAGGCAGGTGCTACCACCCAGCCTACAGATGGGGGAATTAAGGTCATAGCAACAGAAGCAACAGACTCAAAATTCAGTAAGTTCTCCCCCCTCATCGCACTGCATCTACTCCCCCTGTTCACCCCTTCTCCTCTCCCATGGGGCTTCCTCAGTCCCTTACAGATGCAAAGGGTGAAAGACACTGGAAGACCCAGAAGATGGGAGGCCCACGTCTCACCAAAACCTTGGTGAAGCCCACAGGGGTGAGAATACAAAAAGCTTCCCTCACTGAGGTAAACATCTGCTTTCCCTCTTCTCACCTCAGAAAAGACGGCAGCAGTGTATTCCTGAAGGCCCTCTGAGGGGCATTAATCTTGAAGCATCTCAGAGGAGAGGGCAAAGGGCCATGCCTTGGCTGGGTGGAAGCAGCCAGATCCTGAGAAAGGGTTTGAACCAATCCCAGACTTGCAAGGGGTAGGAGGGTCAAAGAACACAGGAAGGCAGAGATCAGGGTAGCTAGTGGTTGTCAAGTCTGTGTAAGTCCCTCTCTGAGCTGCCAAGCATGCCTGGAAGACCTATGGTGAGGAGCTGGGGTCAGCTGTGGCTTCATGTAGCCGAAGGAGCAACAGTAAAGAGGGAAACCACCGGGGCCCAAGGACATGGCCTCCCTTCCCACCCCTGCCATTGGGTAGCACCACATAAGCCCACATTTCTAGTAGGCTCCCAGGATTGGGGGAGGGAACACCCTAATCTTTTGGATGCTAAATTTTGTTTTGGAGAAATAAAGGAAAGTGTCATTTCTTGAATTGGCTATTGTGGCCTCAAATGCCGAGCTGATGATACCAGTATGCAACCCATACGGTCACCCAGAGCCCTGCCCTTGGTTTAATGCTCTGCCATCACCATCTTAAAACTCTTGGTAAATTTTTGAAGAAGGAGCCCCACACTTCCATTTTGCAGTCATGCAAATTACATAGCAGGTCCTGTGAAAATGCATGTCTGCTGTATGCCCATAGGGCAGACATTCCAAAAGTTTTCCATATTTAGAAGAAATCCTCACTGAGAAACAGGAGCAGTTATGAGAATGCTAACTACTGACCAAAGCCACTGTGGGGTTGCCTAGATACATCTCTCCCATGAAAACAGGGTTAAATATAAAGGGAATATGTGTCATGATGACACTAAATATGAAAACCATGGTGGTACAGAGAAAGGGGTGGCCACGATGAAAGCAGAGCGGCTGGGGGTGGAAGCAGGGAGGTGTTTTCTCATGGGTTTCGGTGTTGAAGGCTCGAAAGTGCCAGTGAGCCCTGACATATGCATCTCCAGAGCCCCGGTCTGCTCCCAGGAATGAGTGCTCGCCCAGCGCTGACAGCTCCAGGAATGCTGACGGTTCAGGGCATTTCTCCCTGCAGAGACCCCACTTGTTTTTAGGCCTGAAATTTGCACAGAACTTCAGAAGTTATACATCAATCTAGAGTCTTTGTATATATTTGGAACTGAATAATCTACTTTTGAAGCTGTCAGATTGTGATGTTTATGATGTTTTTCGCTTGGTTTCCAGGTTTTTGGAGCTTAAATGACTGCTTTATGGAAGAGGATGCTTTTTTCTAAGGTTCCAAAATTCGCACTGCTCTAGTTGGAAGCTCCCAGAAGCCCCCTGCAGGTGGTTAGGTGTTTGTTGGTACTGGACAAAAATATCCCCTGGAGATGAGAGGTCTGGTGTGACAGGTGTGACCAGGGGCCAGGAGCCCGGGGTGCAGCACCCCTGGGACACAGACTCCCACCTGCCTCCATGTGTTCACTCTCCCTCACTGCAGGGCACTTTCTCTGTAATTAGCACAGGACAGCTGCCTCCAGTTCCCAAAGGTAGCCTTAACCACCCACCGCAGTGTATCAGGCACAGACTGAGTGCTAGGTTCAGGTGCTTGCCATGTTCTGGGTGCAGCTCTAAGCCTCTCTCATGGGTGATTCTGTTTAACTCTCAGAACTGCCCAGTGAAGCAGGCGCTCTTATTACCTCCTTTCAACAGATAAGAGAAACAAGACACTGAGAGGCCAGAGAAACTGACGCAAGCTAGCAAGTGTTGGAGCTAGAATTCAAAGACAGACTGAGCTGGTCAGTGGGATCTCAAGGTCGCTTACCCAGCGGGTGGGGAGAAAGAGGAGGCTAATTACAATAAGGACCCCAGAGCAAAGGTGCAAGCTGACACCCAGGATCTCTCCTGGGTGTTTGGACATGAGAGAGACCACAGGGCAGTAGCTTCATGGGGGAGATGGTGATGCCAAGCAGCAGGGAAGCAGGGCACCCTGCACCTCTCAGACATTGACCACGGAAGGGCTCCACCCTCGTGGTGCCCAAGCCAGGCCAGGCTCATAGGTTTGCAGTGAGTGACTTGGGACCGTTCTGAGCATTGCCCAGTGCAGCTCACCCAAAGGCCCTGGGGCAGTCTCTACAGCAGAAGGTACTGTCGCCTGAAAAAAAGACCAGGTTCAGTGAAAGATCTGGTCCCCCAGAAACTTGGAAGCCAAGATGAGCTTTGCTCTGCTTTGTGCCCTAAGGGTGGAATATAAGGGAGGTGGGAAGAGTCTGCCCTAGGTACTTGAAACAGCTGTCAGAGCTCAGCAGAGGTGGTCACATTCAGTGTAAGAATAGGAGTGTGTGGGTGAACCTCTGAAAATGCCAAGGAGGTAGATCAAAAACAATATTGGCAATTTGGTTTGTTAATTCTAATCCAATCCAGCCAGGAGCTGACTGTCCACTGTGGCCAGGAGAGGGTAGGTGAACACAGTGAACCAGTTAATGCAGGAAGCAGGGGCAGCCAGCATGGGGAGGACAGACACACTGGGTTACAACAGAGGACAGTTGGGACACTTGTGTGAGACATTCAAGAGAGCCCTTGAGCCTGTAGGAAGGAACTTGTTGCGGCTGCAGCATTTCCATGAGCAGAAGCTGGAGGTCAGTGTCCTGTGAATATTGTTCAGACTCTTGGGAATGAGGGTTACACTTACACACAGGCAGATGTGACCAGGCTGGCAGCATCAGCTAAGTGTCACTGCCGCCCATGGTTCTAGGTGGTCAGGGGAGGCTTCGTGGAGGGAGTGAGTCTTGAGCTAATCCTTCAAGAATGGGTGGGAATTAAAAACATGTGCAGAGAAGGGGAGACTATGAGAGATGGAGAGACCTAAACATCTAAAGGTATTTTATATTATTTATTTTTTAAAGGATTGTATTTATTTATTTCACAGAGACACAGTGAGTGACCGCACAAGCAGGGGTTGCTGCAGGCAGAGGGAGAAGCAGGCTTCCCACTGAGCAGGGAACCTGATGCGGGCTGATCCCAGGATCTGGGATCATGACTTGAGCCAAAAGCAGATGTTTAACCAGCTGAGCCACCCAGGTGCCCGCTAAAGGTATTGTAAAATAGAGAAAGTCACAAATTAGTATGGATACCATGATTCCTTTTTTGTTAAAAACATGTATGAATAGGGGCGCCTGGGGGGTGCAGTCAGTTAAGCATCCAGTTCAATTTCAGCTTGGGTCATGATCTCAGGGTTCTAGGATCGAGCCCCACATTGAGCTCCCTGCTCAGTGGGGAGTTTGCTTGTCTCTGTCTCCCTCTGGCCCTTCCCCTGCTGTTCTCTCTTTCTTAAATAAATACATAAATCTTTTAAAAAGTATGAATATATACATCTGCATATAGGTAGTCATAAATAATAAAATAATGACATATGGAAGATTATTTATTAAAATCTTAACTATGCTGTCATTATTGGGCAGTTTTTACTTCTTTTTGTTTACCTGTATTTTCTAATTATTCTACAATAAGCATTTGTTACTCATGTAAGGTATGGAATACAGGCTGCCCTAAGTCCTATCAATATATTAATACTTCACGTAGGAAGCTACTACCTAACTGTAAGCTGGAATTCATCCAAGGTATTACTGGAGTAAGAAGATTTCTTTAATTCCCAGTGGATATAACATAATGGTTTATGAACATGCACTCTATAGGTTTGATTCTGTCTCCACATCTTGCTAGCTGGTGAAATAGAATGATGATAGTACCTACCTCCGAGGCTCTTTTTGAACTCAATAAATGTTATTATTAGCTTCTCTCTCACCTGCCTTCCGCATACCCAGACCCTTACATGAACAGCCCTCTCAACCATCACCATGAAGGTGGTGTAGACCCACAAGGGCTTCTCAAAATTGAATATGTATGTGAATGATCAGAAGATCTTGTTTAAATGAGGGACGCCTGGGTGGCTCAGTTGGTTAAGCGGCTGCCTTCAGCTGAGGTCATGATCCCAGCGTCCTGGGATCGAGTCCCGCACCGGGCTCCTTGCTCAGCAGGAAGCCTGCTTCTCCCTCTGCCTCTGCCTCTGCCTGCCACTCTGTCTGCCTGTGCTCACTCTCTCTGACAAAAAAAGAGGGTTCTGACTCAGGAGGTCTGGGCCTAAGAGTCTCCATTTCTAACAACCCCAAGGTAATGTCATGCTGCCAATCCATGGACCACACTATGAGACAAGAAGGTAAGGGTGAGTTAATGTCTTTATACAATATCCAGAAACAAAAGTGCCCTTAAATGTATTCAGATGTTACCTGTCAAAAGGGTTCTCTTCTCCCTTGGACAGCACTCTGTCCTGTCCACAAGTAAATTTAAACACCTTCTTCTGTGTGCTGGGTTCTGGGAAATCGAGGTCTCTATTTCAAGACTGGGCCCTGCCCTTAAGGAGCTTGCATTCAACACCTAAGCTGTGAAAAGAACTTATCCCCAGCTAAGCAAGGGCTCCAGACGGTGAGTGAATGAAAGCAGGACCCCAGGGTCTGCTTTAAATGCTTCAGAGAACTCAAGTCCAAATACCTCTGAAACATTGAGGATTAACACATGCTCCGGATATGGGATCGCAAGAATAAGTCTTAACAGTTAACGGATGAGTCATGTCTCTCTACATAAATATATGCTCCCAGAGGGTCTGTGAGGTTGTGGTGTATTGTTTTCATAGTTGCAAGTCCTTCCATTCCTGGTTGAATGAAAGAACCAGGGGTTGAGATATGGAAGTCATCTGGAACATAAATACATAGGCTTGTGGCCCTACCGTGTCATTGTATCCATGGAACATGTTTGTCTCATTTGGCTGCATTTTGTGGGGCTTTCAGCTCCCGCTGTATTCCATTTGAAGATTATTATTTACTATGGAAACAGTGATGTCAAGTTGATGTGGGTGGGA
This sequence comes from Neogale vison, assembly GCF_020171115.1. Classification (NCBI taxonomy): domain Eukaryota; kingdom Metazoa; phylum Chordata; class Mammalia; order Carnivora; family Mustelidae; genus Neogale; species Neogale vison. The sequence continues at coordinate 217,357,051 of NC_058091.1, forward strand.
CTCTGACCATGAAGAAATACAAAATAGTTCATCACATAGGGTGCAAGTTATTATTAGACTTAGCAGTTGCCAGTTTGGGCAGGCACCCCTGCCCCCGTGTTTGCAGGGAGCAGGCTGGCAGGCTGTGGGGTGGCACACTTGGGTGAAAGTGTCCATTTTCAAAGGCATGAGCATCTTGGAATAAAGCTATCAGCCCTGCTGAAACAGGACTTGGTCTGCCAACAGGAGCAATAGGAACGGAGAGGTGATTTAATGGGGGCCTGTGGACATAAGTGATCCACTGTGGGAAGATTTTCTTGAGCGATGATTGTCCTAGGAAGCCAGAACTCTCTTCTACGTGAGGAATTTCTATCAGGTGGGGACCCTTTGGAAGGAGAACTCCTGGATAATGGAGCTCTCTGGGAGTACTTGAAGCCAAGCAGGCGTGAGGTGGGCAGGAACTGCTGTGGGAAGCCATGGGGCCAGAAGAGGGCCATAGGCCTAGCTCATGGGGGCAGGGGTTGCAAATAAGACTTCCCAGTAATATCAGTCATTTTTATCAGGTGCTAGTTATGTTCCAGACATTATATCCTTTGGTTCTCTCAATAAACCGTGTATTTGACCTGAATTCTAGTGTTGCTTCCATCTCACAGATATGGAAACCGAGACTAAGGGAAGGCAAGAACTCACCAAAGGTCTTAACAGAGTGATGAAATGAGACAATGAAGTCATTCTGACTCCAGAACCTACTTTTTAAAACACTACTCCATGTCCTTAAAGAAAAAGATGGAACCAGGACCTCAGAGTTTACTGTATTCTACTCAAAGAGTTTGGTTATCACTAGATCCATGAAACACACCCCATGGTCTGGAGACATGGCCCCCAACCGGGGGTGGGTGTGACCAGGTTCCCTCCTCCAGTTTTCCCTGGTGAAGGCAATGAAATCTTGGACCGGAGCCTGTGAGAGAATACCATTGCCTTACTTTACAAAGCTCCAGGCACATGCTAAGCAACACAAGAGGCCCAGACTGTTCCACTCAATGGATAAAGGGGACAGAATTATGGCAATTTTCATGGAAATACTCAAAGTTACTCAGCCAGTAAGAAGCCAAATCCTGGGACTATGACAAGACAGCCCTTGACTGTTCTCCTCTTTGCATGCGGTCCCAAGACCTGGTGACTGCGGGTGAGCTCGAGGGCCACTGAGGTCCCAGAGCACCTGCTGATCCAGCAAGACAGTGTAGGAGGCCCGTTTCACAAGGCCGAGTAAAGATGGAGGCCCGGAGAGGGCTCAGCCAGATTTACAGCTATTTAGCACTTCATCTGTTGGGACATACTCTACTTCTTAGCGCCCAGAGCCACCTTCTCGTGTGGTTTGTCCCCGCATTATTCCCCTATACACATGTTCTCTGAAGCGCCGCTGAGTGTTTCCCTTGTGCCAAACATGGGGTCTTTGGGTGGCAGAGAGGGGTCAGTGGGGCCGTCTGACCTAAGGCCCCAGCTCTAGAAAGAGGTTCCCAAGGAGGAGGCTACATCCCCAGGGCTGATTTCACCCACAGACTCTAGCCTCTAAGTCTTTGTGTAGGAATTGAAAAGTCAAAGAGGAAAATGAAAAGAAAATGATTCCCAGCAGACAACATAAACGAAAAAGCTCTGTGTAGAGGCTCATGAAAAACCAGTCCTCTGCTTCTAATGGTATCTGGGTCTGATAGGGAAGGGACCTAAACCCACACACTCAGGCTATGGCATAAGTCTGGGCAGGTTATCCCCAATATAGCTGCAGGGGACACCATTCACATCAAAGTATACGTGAGTCAGACCATTGGTTTTCTTAAACTTGGTTGCACATTGGAATCACTTGGGTGACTTTAAATATTGTTGACATCTTGTTCCCTCCTCTAGAGATTCTGATTTAATTGGTCTGAGATGCAGTGTTGGTACTGGGATTTTTCAAGCTGTTCAGGTAGCTCTAATATGTGGCCATGTTTGAGAACCACTGAATTAGACTATGCTGTGAATGGTGTCCACTGGGGGATGTGTGGTGTACAATGTCTTAGCCTGTCAAATTGGCCCTGCCCATACACATATGTCATCTTCAATGACCTGAACTTGCTAGTAGGGGAGATCACAGATTAAATACATACTTCTCTGCCTCTTGAGTCAGTTTCCCTGAGGTTGAAGAGAGTGTAGGTACTGACCTCTGAGCCTTTGAAGGCTCTCTTATACTTCCTGCATCCTTCTGAAGGATGAGGGAGAGGCAGGGATCTAATCCTGCTGAAAATGGGGAGTTTGTCAAGCTGGGTTTTGGAAGCTGCACGTCTGTCACTCTACCCAGGGGAAGCATGCTGTTTTGATCTCCTGGCTGAGTGATTTAGGCCCTCAGAAGAATCTGGCTTGTTTCCCCTGATGCTTAGGTTATAAATCAGCCACTGTTAGCAGCTGCATTTTACTCTGTCAGACCACAAGGGAACTGTAGTAGTTTTTACTGAATTAGCAACTTAATTGCACTAAATATAGCTCTGATGCCCTAAAGAAATTATGGCAGCTCCCAAAGGTGTCTGGCTTCCTATACTCTCCCCCCTCTCTCCCCACCCTGAACTCAGAGAACCAGTTAAACTCTGAGCAATTCAAATCATTAAATCCCAGCTTCTGGAATGAATGTACTTTGTTTTGAATATGTCAGTATCTTTAAATCCTGTCATGTGAATTTAATGTCACTGTGTCCCTAACAACTAATGTCCTTCACATGTGAAGATGGAGGACATGGAAAATCCCACAAAAACCTAGAGAAATGAGACAAGTATGTGACACAGCAAGTTCTTGGTGTCATGGTCCAGTCCAAACCTTGCCTGTTTTATGAGTTAGATGCTCTGTAACTCATTGATGCTTCCCGCTGATGAGTGCATCTGTTGTTCTAAAATTACAAGGCAAGCTTCTTGGGCTAAAACCTTACATCTGGCATGTGTATTTAGACTTGGCATTTCAAAGTTAGTATTTTTGGTTCAGCAGAGGGATTCAAAACAAATATTTTCTGCAAAGTTCCACATTCTTGAGTGGATAGTTGAATCTAGCCTGAGTGAGAGAGGAAGGACCAAGTATGGAAGAGGCTGCTAGCTGCTACCCAGCATCCATTCTACTATCTTCCCTTTGCAATAGAACAGCAGGAACAAAAATAACCCTATTTCCCAGAATGCCTTGAGCTTGGTGAAGCCATAGGACCAAACTCTGGTTGGTGAGGCAGAAGTGGAAGTAGAACATGGAGCTTCCAGGAAGGCTTTCTTTAGGAGAATCTAATCAGATGTGAGGTTTGTTCTTTTTTCATTTCTTTTTCTTTTCTTTTCCTTCTGCCTTCTATAATGGGGACATAATGCCAAGCTTCCACAGTCACTTGGGACCATGAGATGACTTTGAAGAAGAAAGCAAGGTAACGAATAAAAACAGTGGAAAGATTGGCATCCGAACCACCAATGGTAGGGATAAGCCCTGTCCTATCTACATCTGGGCTTTTATATGGAAGAGAGAAATAAACTTCTCCTGTTTGAGTTGCTGTTATTTGGGGTTTTTAGTGACATGAAAACAAATCTAACTCCAACTGATGGATCATGATAGCGTAAAATTAATAGAAAAATAATTTATCTAATGATGTTAGATATTTTGGCCTATACCCCCAATGCTAGAGTGAACAGCATTATTTGAGGAACCATATGTAACAATTTCTTGCACTCAGCAAGGTGAAGCAACTTGCCTGAAGTCACCTGGCTAATAACTGGCATCCCACCCAGGATTGTACTTGACCCTGCTTTCCCTGTCAGGGCAGCATGTCTTACTAACCACAACTCTGCAGACGTTACAGTTCTTGATCAACAGTGTCCCTAGCAGGCTGTGCAGTGGTCAGGCCTAGCCTGAGTCCACCCCGAACCCAAGGAGCCTGAGGGAAACCTGGTTACTCTGGAGATGCCCCCCCTTCTGAAATGCGCCAACCTTCATGAGTAAGTCCTTGGTACATTTCTCCTTCATCCCGTCCTCACCTGTGATGCTCCCAGAAAATGGTTATAGACTGTAGAACAGGAGGGAGGAGACTGCTCTAGGGTTCCACAAGAAGTTACATTTGCTTAAAAGATTTTAGCAACAGGTGATCCCATTGACAAGGTTTGTTGACCTTCTGCAGCTGTACGTTCAGATGAGGCTGGTTACCGGAGTGATGGTGTAGCATGAGACGGCCCGCAGTAACTGACGTGGCTGGTTATGGGAATGCGATCTGTCAACCCATCAGCGTTAAGGAGAGGGGAGGGCGAGCCTCTTTGTTTATTTGGGCCATTCTGGTTCAGTGAGTGCGGGTGACAATGAAATTTGCTCAAGAGAATTTTAAGGCTTGCCCCAGAAATACCAATTAAGGGACAAGCTGTCCACTTCTCTCTCTACACTGAGAATAGTTGGTTATCTCACTGTGGGGCCCACAGCAGAGCCGTGAGGGCCATGTTAGTTCCTGGGGTGAGGCGGCTCCCTCCATGGACCCCGAGGGCTCTGAGTGTACGTAGACCCAATGCTTGGCTCTCTGTCTGCCAATAGCATGAGCATCCTGAATGTTTGCTGATAAAGACTTGAATGAATTTCTGAGTGCCTGTAATGCTAACCCTGAGAAATGTTTTCTCAATATCATACCTTGATACAATGGTTGGCATGGGAGTGAAACCCAGTCTTAAAAACACATAAATAGTTATATAATCCACATAAAGATGGGCCCTTTGTGGCTAATCTTAGCACACTCTCACACTTAAAGAAATAATTTGCTTTCCCTACATGTAACAGAAAAGTCAAAATAAGGGTGGCTTAAACAAGATTCAAAACTTTTCTTCTCTTCCGTTTAAAAGAAGTCTAGAGTATACAACCAGCATCACAGTCATTGAGGACTCAACATTTTCTGTCTTTCTGCTCCATCTTTATAAGTAGCTTCTATTCTCAGGGTCGCCTTGCTATCTGAGCTGGCTTCTAGGTGTTCTGTGACTATGTACAAGTTGTAGTCTTTCAGAGGAGGAAAAGCAAGAAGCCAAAAAAGGAATTTCCCTAGCTATCTATTTTCCAGGGAGTCTTTCTGGAAGCCTCGTCCCCAAATTTCTGCTTACATCCTGTAGGACAGAACTTCATTACATGCTCAAACTTAGCGGCAAAGGAGACTAGAAAACGTGGTATTTTAGGTAGCATCATTGCCCCTGCTTCTTATCTGTCCCTAATCATATAGACCAGCTGTTCTCAACAGTTTGTCTCTTGGAAATCTCTTATACCCTTGAAATATATTGAGGAACCAAAGAATTTTTGTTTATGTGACATCTATTAGTACTTACCATATTAGAAATTAAAGCCAAAAAAGATTAAATATTTATTTGTTTAAGCATTTAAAAATTACATTATCTATATTAAATCATCACATTGTACAGTTTAAAATCTTACCATTTTACTTGTCTGTTATACCTCAGTAATGCTGAAAAAATTTTAGAAAGCACTAAGATCTTCAAAAAAGTTAAAACATAAAAATAAAAATTACAGGGGCGCCTTGGATGGCTCAGTTGGTTAAGTGTCTGCCTTTGACTCAGGTCATGATCCCAGCAGGGAGTCTGCTTCTCCCTCTCCCTGTGTCCTGCCCCCTGCTCCTTCTCTGTCTCTGTCTCTGTCTCTCAAATAAATAAGTAAAATCTTTTAAAAAATAAAAGAAAATAAAAATTACAGGGGCACCTGGCTGGCTCAGTTGGAAGAGCATGCAACTCTTGCTTCATCTTAGAATTGTGAGTTCAAGCCCTATGTTGTGTGTGGAGATGACTTAAATAAACAAAGTAACTTTAAAAAAATAGAGAAAGGAAAAAACAAATAAAAATTAAAATGATATACCCTTTACATATTAAATACCATATTATTTCCTATATGGAAAAAAAGGTTAGAAGAGTGGTATTTCTTTCTAATTTTTAAATTTTTGAAAAATATCCAACAGAACACAGCCAGATTCTCATATCTGCTTCTCCATTGAATCTGTTGCAATGTGTTGTTTTGGTTGAATTATATGAAGAGAATCTGGTTTCACACAGATGTATAAGTTGGAAAATATAGAAGTTTTTTTAAAGCTTTTCAGATAATCGTAGGTATTATTCTTCAATACTACATCAAAACTCACATGGAAGTTTCTTAAAGTCTAGTTGCAGTGTGGAATCTGAAATCATATCAATGAATATTTAGTACTCTAGTACATGAAAACCCATTGGTCCATCTAACATGTTGAACGCATGTTGTACAGGGGCATGATTTTGAAACATCATCTAGTACTTACGTGGAAAATATTTGTTCACTGTGTTATACGGTCCCTTTGAATGTTGGCACATCTTGTTATATAATATTTTTTAAAATCACATTTTTAAGAAGTTGTCAAGCTCATGACGATAGAAGTTTTTGAGAAATTCTCATTTTCCCTTGAAAGGTTGAATGTTACTGTGGGCCACAAATGCTGTCAGTTGCTTCTCTTGAAGTGACAGACTCACTTTGTTCAGGTTTGAAAAGATGTTAGCTGAATACACAAGTCTAAGTAGCCATGGGGTGCCTCCTGCCACAGGCCTTTGAGAACCACAGAGGAAGCTGGGAGGTCCGTCTGGGCGTCAGCGGAGCACCGGGACCAGAAAGGTGACCCCTGAGGGTGAGTACCTGTGGCCTCCAAGGGGCCGAATGAGATGCAGACACACCCTAGTCTAAACCTGTTCTCTTTGGAGCTTTGCAGACAGCTTTGTTTCCCTTCATAGTCTATTTGCCCTCTGAAAAATTCCAAACATGTTTTTCTCGCTCCTGTTCAGACTGTTGAGGGATCAGAGCATCCTTCCTGGCTGAAGTGGGATCAGGCCAGCCTCAGAGACCCAGAAGGAAGCTGGGGAGGGGGGAGGCAGGGACCAGGAGGAAAAGGGCCGAGGGTGGCTGCTGCAGGCACTGATGTCCTTGCAGGCCCATCCAGAGAGGAAAGAGGAGAAAAATGGTGCACAGTTAGTCCTGTAGCTCCTTCCAATGAGGAATCAGGTAACTTAGGTTGCTCTCTGTTTCACCTCCGAAGGTACAAAGGTAAATGAATGGCTGCTGAGGTGAGCAGGTTTTCAAGGTGTGACGGTGGAGGCTGAGTTGAGAAAATGATCAAAGAAAGAAACTGTGGAATCTGACTCATGATTCTGTGCTGTGGCTATGTTGACATTGGTCTGTGTTTACCTAGCATTGAACAGGAGCCCACAGAGGACTTCAGTGACAACATGGATGTGTGAAAACTCTTTCACACACATGGTGAGTGATGGACAGTGAACACTCGGTTCTGTCCCCCGTGCCCTTATGTGTGTGTGTCCATGTAAAAGTGTGGTTCATATTACAAGGTACTTGTGTCCACATATCTGTATACATACTGAATTTGCATCTTTGTGTCTTGTGTGTTTATCCGTGGGATATATAAGCAGCGGTGACAATGAACATTATTACCTCGGGACTGAAGAAGATGATGTTAACAGTAAAAACACATGGAGAGAGATCATCTCCTTCTCTTCTTTTTCTATTCCTTCTTTTTTTTTTTTAATTAAGATTTTATTTATTTATTTGACAGAGAAACAGCGAGAGAGGGAACACAAGCAAGGGGAGTAGGGGAGGGAGAAGCAGGCTTCCTGCCGAGTAGAGAGCCCAATGCAAAGCTCAGTCCCAGGACTCCAGGATCATGACCCAAGCTGAAGGCAGCCGCTTAACGACTGAGCCACCCAGGCGCCCCTCTTCTTCCTCTATTCGAAAAATAATTTTTTGAACAGGTTGTAAATGAACATGGTAAAAAAAATTCATTAATTAGCATGGACTAAAGTGAAAAATGAATCTCCCACACTAGCATCAGAAATGACCATTCTCAGTTCTTATATATATCGAGAAACATATATATTAAAAAAGTGTACACACACACATTCCTTTTTAAAATTTATTTCTTTAAGCTAATAAATGTGAGGATTCTAACAGGAAGATCACTGACTTCTTACATAAGCTTCATTTTCAGCCCCTTGTGTATCATCAGACCCCAGCACACATAGTTGTGTCTATGATTTACACAAGTGTAAGTTTTGTGCTAGGGGACAAATTCTTTCTTTCAGAGAAAACTTCTGGCACCCAGAAAACTGATTTCCTTCCCAGTTCATCTGGTTATTAATCTTCTTAAAAGCTCACGACAAATAAAATTCCTGTATCTGAGACCTTTGAGGTATCCCAGAGGCAGGTGAGAATCATTCCCATGGAGTTGTCTTCACTTTCTGATTTGTCATCAATTCTTAAGAGCAATCCAGGAAAGGTTTATTTAGTACAGCTCTCTGTTGATTTTATAACCAACTGCTGACTGCTTGGGACATAAAACTCTTGATGATTTACAGGTAGTAAATGGGCAAGAAATCCATAAATCACATTCTATAAGAGAGTATAAGTGAACACATACGCACACATACATTTATACTAACCACCTTCAAAGGAGAAGTTGTAGGCATGTCCAGAAAATACATTCATTTTTAGGGGTGCCTGGGTGGCTCAGTGGGTTAAAGCCTCTGCCTTCGGCTCAGGTCATGATCCCAGGGTCCTGGGATCAAGCCCCGCATCAGGCTCTCTGCTCCGCTCGCTGCTTCCTTCTCTCTCTGCCAGCCTCTCTGCCTACTTGTGATCTCTGTCTGTCAAATAAATAAACAAAATCTTAAAAAAAAAGAAAAAGAAAATACATTCATTTTTAGTTTGAGGAGAATAGGGAACTCATTGGTGAGAGGTCCCCAATCAACCTCTGTGAATTCGATTGTACCAGGTAATATTTTAATGTTCATTTGCCCATGATTTACTTACTTATTTATTGTAAAGCTGTAGTTACTTATTCTAGAGAGAGAGAGAGCAAGCAAGAGGAGGGGCAGAGGGAGAGGGAGAGAGAATCTCAAGGAGACTTCCTGCTCAGAGTAGAGCCCAACGTGGGGCTCCATCCCAGGACCCTGAGCTCACGACCTGAACCAAAATCAGGAGTTGGAGGCTTAACCAACTGAGCTACCCAGAGCCCCTGCCTAATTCTTAAAAAAGACTCTGTTCTCACTTCTGAAATGTTCAAAGGAGTTTTTATGATTTCTAGAGGTAAGAACTTTTTTTCCTACCAAGTCAGAAATGCTAAAGGTTGTCAGAGTTTTGAGATACACCTGACACTATTCCGCAACAGATATTTCTCAACTAAACATTCACTCGAAGATCTCTTTTTGTTTTCATGTATTTATTTCTTCTAGGCCCATGTTTAGGATCATTCCTAGTAATGTGCTAAAATCAGGAAAAACAAGTTTCTAATTCCAGAGAAGTCCTAGAGTTTCAGGGAACTGACAGAGGAAGAGATACAAAGTGAAGAACCCTGAAAAACATTTTTGTCTGGAAAGTGAAATTTAATAAATACGAATCGGCTACCATGAATAATTTGTCAACTGTGTCTGCCTCCCAAAAGATGGTATAGCATAACTAGAAATTTAGGATGCATTTAACAAAAGCTAATCTCATTTGATCCTGATTCAAGCAAAATGAAGAGCTAAAAATAAAATAGAGTAAAGTGGGATAAGTTAAACACTAACTAGATATTTGATGACATTAAGTGTAAATTTTTTAGACATAATAATGGTGTGATTTTTTTTTGAGTCTTTACCTTTTTTCTTTCTTTCTTTTCTTATTATGTCTGGTTAGCCAGCGTATAGTACATAATTAGTTTCTGATGTAGTGCTCAATGGTTCATTAGTTGCGTATAACTCCCAGTGCTCATCACTACACATGCCCTCCTTACTACCTGTTACCCTGTTAGTTTTACCTTTTAAAGATATACAATGAAATATTTTAGGATGACATGATTACCTTTTTAAAAATCCAGTTGGGTGCTACAAATATCAATCATTATGTGGTACTCCTGAAACTAACAAAATGTTGGACGTCAATTATACCTCCATTCAAAAAAAGAAAAACTGTTAAAAAAACCAAAATAGGGTGTCTGGGTGGCCCAGTGGGTTAAGCCTCTGTCTTCGGCTCAGGTCATGATTCCAGGGTCCTGGGATCTCCCCCCAAGTCGGGCTCTCTGCTCAGTGGGGAGCCTGCTTCCTCCTCTCTCTCTGCCTGCCTGTCTGCCTACTTGTGATCTCTGTCTGTCAAATAAATAAATAAAATCTTAAAAAAATAAAATAAAAAGATGAATAACCCTGGAAAAAAATAAAAATGCAGTTGAAGGATTGTGGATGGGGTCTAAATGAAATAGGATGGGCCGTGAGTTGAGGTTGGTGGTGGCCACACAGGGTTTGATGTACTGTTTTCTCTACTCTTGTATTCATTTGAAAATTTTCATAATCAGGAAAACACCAGAACAGCTAGTTGCTCTAGAATGCTCCTGAATTATCTATTTGATAGATAATTTCTTTATTTCACATTTGTTGTTCGACAGGAGCCAGGTGCTGGCTGTGTGGAGGAACCTGCATGGGGCCAAGTGGTGTGAGTTGCAGACAGCGCCCTGGTGACCTTGACAAGCACAGCCACTACTGAGAACCAGGCAGGAAACTCTCTTTGTCGGTAAGAAGTCTACATCTCGGTTCCTATGAGGATCTTCTGTTTGGGGGAGCAACACCAGCCACCAGGGGGACATGGGGCTTCAGCCAGCTCTGCTCCAGGGATCCAACAGTCAACAAAACCAGTGAGGTACCCAGAGGTCAGAAGCTGAAAACAGATACCCACAGCCAGTTCTTCACAAACAAGAGGTTTTATTTTTATGCTGTACCCCCACCCTCTGCCAAATAAGCGGGGAGAGCTCTGAAAGCCTGGCATAGGGGAGCAAAGGAAGAAGGACCGAGGTGTCTGGGGAGTGCCCCACCTGGGCTAGACACCTCCCAGGGTTCTGCAGGAGGGAGTGAATCCAGACCCACACTGCGCAGGGGAATCTGTCCCTCTGTGGGCCCAAGGGCAGAAAGAAGACATCCTAAGAGCTTTGCGAAAGTATCTTTTCCTTGGTGGCCGGGCCTCACCTCACAGGCCTCAATAATTCCTGTCCTACCCTGTCAGGATGGTCAGCTATCATCCATCTCTCCAGCCAAAAGACCCAGCCCTAGTCGGCTCCTGGGAGATGTTTCCAGACAATATTACATTCTTAAGGACCCTGTCTCTTTTGATTAACAAGACCTTTTAGTTTTCTTCTGAATTCTATATAAATAGCCAGAACATGTGCCCCACTAAAGGCAAGGGTGGGGAAGGGTGTTCCCTGGTGCCCTGGTCTCTTGGGTCTGAACTTTGCCAGCAAGGTCACTATTACCCCCAGATGACTCTGGGTCTTGGCCAAACCAGCAAGTGTTCACTCAGATCACAGCTCCCTTCCCATTTAGGCTGTTCAGTAGCTTTCCGGTTGCTCTCCAGACACAACCTAAAAGGTTCAACGAGGCTGACCTCTCGGGTTCTGGCCTGGGCACTGAACCTTTGAGCATGTGCCCGAAACCAGGGCCACTTCCCCCACTGATAATCTCAGGGTGGATAACATAGCCAGGACCAGACAGACTTTAACCCACTGTCCCAGGGATGCAGTCCTCTATACTGCAAGAAAGAATGCTAAAAGGCAGACTTCTGGCTGACAAACTGGAAACCTGTCAGGAATATGTCCTTGCTGGTCAGAGAGACCAAGGAAGGACCTGGGGTTGGGATCCAAAAGCCATGCAGTGAGCTTACCATCATGCTGATGCCTGCCACCCCAAATAAAGACAGAGAGCATGTTGTCCAGAAGCCAGAGAGCAAGGGGGTGGATTGTCGGGTAGCAGAAGGCATCTCTGAGTGCGGCTGCAGTGGGACCATCAGTTTCCACAGCCTGTAAGACACCCCCTGACACCGGAGGGGTTGCCAGCCATCTTCTTCCTTCTCTTTGACTGCGTATCAGCAGCTGTTCCTTCAGCTCCCAGCACAGTCCTCAGACGTCAAGATACACCCGTTGCATGGCTATCCAGTGTGAACAGCGCTCCCTGGGGTTATGCAAGTCGAGGCCCTTGACTACGTTTCCTCAAGCAGGCCCCCATGACCCTCTTGAAGCGTCCAAATCCCTCTTGAAGCTACAGGACCCTTTTTGGATGTTGGAGAGTAACTGGTCAGATCTCTCCACCCCCTGCCCTCCAGACAAGAAGATCTATGAGGGCAGAGCAGAAGCTGTGCTCTCTGGTGGTTGAGTGTTTCACTTCTATATCTCCACTTGATTGCCCATGTTTGGCCACAGGGGAGATACTCAGTAAATGTTGAATGAATGAACACATTCCCATCCCTCCACTCCTGCCCCCGACCATTGCAGGCCTGCCACCCACCCTGAGCTCCTGAAGCTCTGAGTCCATTTGGGAGGCATCAGTTATCTCTATGTTATTAGCCCTTTTTCTCTCTTAGGAACAGTTGGTGCTGAATCATTTTGCCTGGAGATAAAGACTCCCCAAGGCCACTTCCCTGCATGTGGGACTTCCAGAATGCCTGGGAGAAATCGGCAGTCCTGCCTGCCCAGCTGCCACACGTGGACACATCTTTTTACTGTTTGAGCTTTCCTTGATGTTCATTATAACCCAAATCCAGGAAACTAAAGCTGTGGGCTGAGTGAGGATGAGCAGGGAAAGGGGGTCAGGGAGGCAGGCATGCAGGGTATAATGGCCAGTGGGTATGCTGCTGGTGATGCATGGCTGTGTCCCTGTCCCCGCACTTCCTCCCCAGAACCAATGGCCCTCAGCTAGGAATTCAGTATTTCATGAATATTGCTTCTGTAAACGGAATCCTGTTTTTCCATCCCCTTCTATCATCACACATCAAAATGAATTCTCACATAGAAAGGTTCTATTCCTAAGATAAAATACAAATCACAACAATAATGTATCAAGTATATTTTAATCATATCTTTGGAAAACTAGATGTTTTTGATAAAAATTAATTAAAATCACTCCTTATATACACATAGTACCAAAATTTTAAGGTATTGCTAAATCCTGCTTTGGGATGAGTGTCCCTTATCTCAAGTGACAAGAAAATATTTTCTTTTAAAACCCGACAGTTGTAACTGTCTCTTCTTAAATCTTTGATCTCTTGTAGTTGTTTATTATATAGTTCAGATTCAGGAAGATTAAGAACACCAACTTCTTTTATAAAGAAGGCAAGCTTGTCTTGACCATAAGGATTGTTTCCATGATTCATGATTTTCCAGGTACTGACATGAGGCTCTATTTTGTCTAATTCAGCAGAACTCATAGGTGCTTAGAGAGGTCCCCATGTTCTGTTGGTCACTGGGCCCAGGTAGCTCTTTTCCAACACAGATCCCAGCCTAGTGGGCAAACCAGGTTTTAGCCTTGCCAAAGAGTCACTGTGACCCAGTGATAACTTAAGGATTTATTGACACCGTTGTCCCATCATATTTATTTTGTATGGTTTTTAGTTTATTTTGTAGCCAGCTATCTAATCCCTTTTTAATTTTTTTAAAAAACTTTTATTTATTTATTTGACAGATCACAAGTAGGCAGAGAGGCAGGCAGAGAAAGAGAGGAGGAAGCAGGCTTCTTGCTGAGCAGAGAGCCTGATGCAGGGCTTGATCCCAGGACCTTGGGATCATGACCTGAGCTGAAGGCAGAGGCTTAACCCACTAAGCCATCCAGGTGCCCCTATATAATCCCTTTTTAAAATGGAGATATTATTTTATTTTATTCCACTAAAAATTTTTTGCAGCCTTTAAGATACCCAGAGTCCTCAAGAGACACTGGATGGCAACCATGTTGTTTGGGAATCTGCAAACCCTCTTGGGGGGCTGAGAACAGGTGCTAGAAAATCTCCAGTGAAGCCTATTTTCTCTTCCCTGCTCTCTGCCCACCCCTCTTCTCACTGCCATGGAAACTCCCAGTGTCACAATAGCAGTGATTTTCCCTTTGGCTGTTGGAATTAAAATTGAGACACCAGGGCCTTCCTTTAGGAAAGGGGTGGGTTGTGGACCAAGTGAAATTTTTGCCCATGTCCATATGCAGGGAATATCCAGCTATACCAGGAGGAAAGTTCCTCCACCCCCACCTAATTTTTTCCCATCTCAGATGTTTTCCTTCCTGTTTCCCCTCCTGCCCCACTCCCACTCCACCCCCCGTTGATTGGTATCTGTCAGTCTGGTTGCGCTGCCACAACACCTGACACCTCATTTGTCAGCAAAAATGACTTGAATGCTGTTCCTTTGGCATCATAGTCTAGCGAGGGAGGGAGTATATTTCCTCATAGGGGGGAGGAGAGAAGCAGGCAGACACCTCATCTCCCAGCTGTGTCTCTTCTAGCTGGTCAGCATCAGGGCTGGATCTGAAATGGGAGCGGAAAACACAGACCCATTACAGTCCACACCACCTCTCTTGGAACCAGTGCCACCATTTTGGCAACACACCACACAGAAGCTTGCCTTCTCCCAGCCCTTTCCTTACACACCAACAAAGCCATGGGCCACAACTGTGACAGTTGGAAGAGGTGCATCCCCACTCCACACAACATACCTGTCATTTCCACCGGCCACAAAGGAAGGGTATTCTGGGTCACCAACAAAAGCAGCGTTCTCTGAAGGATAGATGGTGTAGTACTGAGGAGGGCTTGGCGTGGCGGTCACCACCCCTCCAGGTGGTATGAGACCACAGGGGTTCACTACTGGCTGCAGGTAGGTGGTGTTCATCCCCAGGGGTTCTTGAGAACCATAAGGAGGAGGGATATACTGCACCACAGTGGCCCCATGGAAGGTGATGGGTTGGTTGATACCAGTGAAAACAAATGATTGTCCTCCCGCCATCTGCTCCGAATCCAGGACCCTTTCCTCACTTTCCTTGCACGCCTGGCAGGAGAGCATTTTGAACTTGCACACGGCAATCAGGATGAATGTCACCCCGACTGACAACAGGATAGGTCCAAGGAGCTGGGTCCATTCAAAGTGGGAGACACCTTGGTATTTGATCCAGCCCATGACGGTGAACGTGATCCCCACCAGTCCCAAGAAGATGCCTGAGAAGAGCAAGGTGGCCCCCGCCTTGTCGTCATCGGACACCTGGATGTCAGCGGTGCTGGGTGTGTAAGGAGTGACGGAAAACACGTTGAGAGGGAAGTCCTCCAAGCGACTGCTGCCTTGCTCCATCGTCTGTCCGTGATCACCCCGCTTCCTGGAGGGGAAAGGGAGTGTGAGGGCTCCTAAGAGCTGAGAAGAGCAATCCCAGGCTCCGATCAGTTATGGAAGAACTTTGGGCCTCTGTGGTTAACAGAGTATAACACGCAGAAGCCTGAACTTTGTTTCAAAGAATAAAGGTCTGAGAAATGAAGCTTGAAGTTTTCTCATACACTATCAACAATTGGAGGTTTCCGTTTTACGATTCAGTGACAAGCTCTCTCTCATTCACATTCATTCACTCGTTCAAAAACTACTTGAGCCTGTCCTCATATGCTGGGAGGTGCTTTCCTAGATGCTAAAAAGCACTCTTCCAAGGCCTTTACCAAAACCAGGACTATAGAGATGGCCGAACTACCTCCAGGGCCTCTGGTGGGACTGGGGCCCTTGATGTACCCATTACATGCTCAGACATCTCATCCACTTTTCCTGCTGAGTCAGCTCATGCAAGTAAACAGACACGCATTTCATGACTCTGTGTGCGTCCTTCCCACATCAGGATCTTGAGCTGGGATGACACTTAACCTCCCACGCCTCTCACTGAGCTCTGAGGCACAGCTGTCTTCTGACCAGCCTGTGTGCCTTTTGCTTTCAGATGTGAGGAAAAGCTCCAGCTGTGGGTGAGGAAGGACACCCTAGGAAACTAACCACATCACTGGCAAAGGTCAAATAAGCATCAGGTATGAGCTGGCGTCTAGGGGACACTTGTTTCACACCCTCCCTCCCTGGTGGCAGCACAGCCCTCGGTCTCCAAGGTGAAGTCAGCAGCTATGTTTTCAAGGCTGATGTGTTTTTGCAACCAAACCCAAGCTAATTGAGGGAAGAAAGCTTCGCCTTCAATGACATTATCTGGCATTCATAACTACAGAATTGCAAAGCAGCCCCATGCGTTCCTTCTTCTGCAGAATAGTAACTGTAGCCCTTTTTTCCTTTCCTGCACAGGTCTTAACCAAACAGATGTCTTTTTTCAGTGGTTAAATATTATATTATCTTTCTTTGCCAATGTTGAGCAGAAGGTCCAGGAAAACAGTTTCCCTCTTCCCAAACTTTCCCGATGATAAAAATCACCAGGGCTACTTGTTTAAAAGGCAAAATCTGAGTTCCTTACTCAGACCAGAACCAAAATTTCCAAGGACATCTAAGAGCCCCAAGTGGCTTTTCTCATCAGAATCTTTGTAAACCTTACTGCAAGTGCTCCTGGGAGACTTTGTTGGGGGAGACTTTTGGTGGGGATTTTGTTCCCCACCAAAAATGCCTCCCCCCCTGCTATAAGATAAGGCCTGTAGTCTCTAACTTCATTTCAAGATGGGAAAGCAAGCAGGTGACCCTCTTGGGTATCTTCTCAAGTGTGTCCCCGAGCAGCCAGTGTGGAGTGCTGCTGTAGTAGGAGCGGTCTGCCCTTTTCCCCACCGAGCTGGACCAGAGATCTAGGGAAGCCAGCTTTTCTCTTTAATCATTAAAATTTTGCTCAGCTAGACAAACCATAAGTGACTCTTAATCTCACAAAACAAACTGAGGGTTGCTGGGGGGAGGGGGGTTGGAAGAGGGGGGTGGGGTTATGGACATTGGGGAGGGTATGTGCTGTGGTGAGTGCTGTGAAGTGTGTAAACCTGGTGATTCACAGACCTGTACTCCTGGGGATAAAAATACATTATATGTTTATAAAAAAATAAAAAATAAATAAAGATTTAAAAAAAAAAAGAATAACACACACACACACAAAATTTTGCTCAGCTAGCCTGACATTCTCTTCATGCTCTTAATCCCTGAGCTAACCGCTGAAATAGACCCTGGAATTTAGAAAAAGCTAGGCTCTCAAAATTCTTCTCAATCCACTCAGTTTGTTTCTCATATGTCTTTAGCTACATCCTCTTGCAGTTGAGAGAATGACTGGGAACACTCAGAGAGCTGAGCTGAGAGATCACATTTATGAAAATACCCCATAAAAGCAAAACTGGAATGACTTTCAGAGCAAACAATTCAGGAATTTCTCTAGTAAATTTCCAAGGTCACCTTGATTTAGCCTCTCATTCCAAAAATTTCAAACTCTGTATGTATGATAAATAGCAATTTAAAAAAGCCTAACAAACCAAATTCATTAGCATATTAAAAGAATTATATGCTATTATATGCTATGACAAACAAGGATTTATTCTTGGAATACAAGGATGGTTCAACATTCAAAAATTAATACATCACATTATCAGAATGAAGGAGGGGGGAAAAACTCTATGTATTTATCTCAATTGACATAAAAAAGTGTTAAGGATTTTTTTTTAGAATTATTTATTTGAGAGAGAGAGAAAAAAAGAGAGTGTACATGAGTGGGGCGAGGTGCAGAAGGAGAAAGTCCCAGGCCGACTCCCCGCTGAGCATGGAGCCTGACTTGAGGCTCGATCCCAGGACCCATGAGATCTCCACCTGAGCTGAAATCACAAGTCAGAACCTCAACCAACTAAGTTACCCAAATCCTCCAAAAGTGTTAAGGATTATTGAACACTTATGATGAACCAGGCATGATTCTAGGTGTTCAGTATACATGGCATCATTTCATCCTTTCAACAACCAGGTATAGTCAATCACGAAAACTATGTTGAGCTCCAAGTCCTGGGGTCATGTTCAGGTTTGACCATGGCAATCTCACAGCAGCTGGGCCCTGGACACCCACAAGCACAAAAGAACATCTGACTCTGCTTTTCCCTCTAAAGTCATTTGGATTTCTCTCTTTATTGTTTAGATCTTATTTAACTAATGATGTGTTTAATAAAATTCTTATACATACATCATTTCCACACATAGATAACTTCAAGAATTATGTAGTATAAGTATTACATTTCAAATTTAGTAGATTGCATATTATTTCAACCATTAATGTATGTCAGCATGGAGAGAAATTTTTTAAAACAATAAAATTATTTTAGTATGAAAAACAAAAAGAAAATGATGCTGATAATTAAGCTGCAAACCATCCTTAGATATTTTGCTTTCGCTAAGACTCTACTATGTACATTTTTCCTTTGCCAGGTGTCTCGATGTTCGGCTCTGGTACCAGTGGCACTGGAGAGAGATTGCAAGGTATGAGCAAGGAGAAAGAAATTACTATGTCGTATTTTGCTTGTTCTTACTGTCATTGTCACTCCAGGAGAATTCATCATCTTGGCAGTAACAGTTCCAATTTCCAGGGGATTCCCCCCAACACATCCAGACCAGCCTCACTGGCCCCTTCAGAAATACCAGAAATATCATATTGTATATTTGCAAGTTGCCAAGGAGTAAATCTTAAAAGATCTCATGAAAAAAAAAAAAAAAGAAAAATCCTGTAACTATGTATGGTGATGAATAAATATTAGATCATTATATTGTTCACATGAAACTAATATCATATATGTTAATTTTTTTAAAATGACCAGCACCAGCAAGATAGTGCTTCCTCCCTGTAGGTTTTTGGGTTTTGTCTACGAGATCACCAATTTATTAGAGAAGGATGTAACTCCGGGGCGGGCAGATGGAGTTTCCATGTTCTCTCAGACCACACCAATCTCACCACCACTTCATGTGCTCACAACCCTGGATGTCCTCCGAATCCATCCTTTTGGGTCTTATGGAGTCTTCCCAGAGTCTCTTGGCCCAAGATCCTCTAATGTCAGCACTCACCAAGTGGCATTTTCCAATCAAAAAGCTGGGCCCCACCTTAATGGAAATATACTTACCAGATATTTTGGATTTAATGTGTTAATTTGTACAACTGAAAGTAGTTTTAAAGGTATACATGATGGGTTGACTGAAACTTGGACTCTCTAGTGGTCTATATTCAATGAGACTGAGATACCGGAGTTTCTGTGGTAAAACAGAGGAACTCAAAGACATGAAGAGATAGAGATGTGGGAGTGAATTTTTCATGACTGATTGGCCCACCTATTTCTCACCTCTTGATTCCTTCACTAACGCATTGACAAATACCCCAGTGTGAAGAACACTAGCTACCTTGAAAAGCTTTCTGATGGCTATTTTCTATAGGCCAGGTATGAGGTCAAGAGATTTTACCAGTGAGGTAGTCTCCTTGATTTTAATGGGGATGACGTGCAAATTTCAGACTAGTAGAGGCCAAGTTGAAAGCACTTAATAAGCAGAGACAAGATGAGTGCATTTATTGTAATGGGGAATAGGAATAAAGGATTACCAGAATATTTTGACCTGTAAGAATCTGTGGTTATGGCAAATAACCACAATTCCTAGTGTCTCTAGGAATGAAATGTATGAGCATCCTACAAAAATGTTACAAGATTTATAGAACAGGAAAAAAATCCAGATCTGGAGTCCAAAATCCTGACTTGTGTTATCATAATGGAGAGTCAAGACTTCTTAGCAAGTTTTCATACTTAAGCTGCTCAGAGACCTGGAGCTCCGTAACAGAAGAGGAAACTAGGTTCCCTCCCCCTGAAAAAGAACTCTGCAACACTGCCTCAAGAATATTCTTTTTTTTTTTTTAAGATTTTATTTATTTATTTGACAGAGATCACAAGTAGGCAGAGAGGCAGGCAGAGAGAGAGAGGGGGAAGCAGGCTCCCCACCAAGCAGAGAGCCCGATGCGGGGCTCAATCCCAGGACTCTGAGATCATGACCCGAGCCAAAGGCAGAGGGTTAACTGAGCCACCCAGGCACCCCGCTTAGTTAATTCTTGATCAGAAATGCTTCAGTCCAAAAGCAAGTGTTGTACTGTTGACTGCTCTATGAATTATTATTATTTTTATTCATTGAAAAAATATCCTACAGTAGAAAGGGTCAAATTTTATATAAAATGAATGAGTCAATTACTCACCATAAAGATAAAGGGTTCACAAAGTTGACTTAGTCAACAAATACTTTCTGAGTTTCAATGCTAAATATTATTGAACAACAACTGCAAGGGGAAACTGGATGTTTTTCTTGTACATGATGTCACTATAACAAAATTAAATTTAAAAATTGAAAGAGGAGACTTACCTGATCACAGAGACTATAAGCCATTCGAGACAGTTCATTCACACTGATAAAAATTTTGCAGAGAGTAGAGAAAGAATTGGTTCTTACAAATTGATGTAGAAAAAAAAAGTCATCTGCCAGAATGATCACTGCATACCTCGTGTCGGCAGCTACGATGATTTGCTCCGGCTAAGATCTCCACCTAGAACACCAGCTACAACTGAGTCACCACTGGATTAAATTTATACACAATCATTCTTCAAGATTCATCTGCCTTCTTTACAGGCCAAATAGGTGAGTTCAACAGGGATGTGAGAGGTATCATCACCTCTCTCCTGCACCTTTGTCTTAGATGGTGACATTCATTTCTGCCATTCCCCCAAGAAAGTGGCATTACTTTTGTATTTCTTTCATAATAAGGAAGAACTTCTACTTGGCACTTCCTCACTCCACAGGTTAGAGAGCCAATTGGGGGTTTGCCAGTTGCCACATATTTTGTATTCAAGAACTAGTGAAATAAACGTGGATTAGACTCATGTAGACTTATAGACCCTATTGGCACCTTTGTCTTTTAAATAAGACAAAACTCCATGTATCACCTGACCATCAAAAGCCCCCCTCACCACTTTTGGACTACAGTGGCATTTTGGGTCCCTAGAAATGAGTGTCTGTTCAGAGTCAAGGTATATCAATTCCCAAGAAGTAAGGGCAAATGGCTGTAGGTCCTTGTGGGGGTAGCTGGAGGACAACTTAAGGAATATCCTTGATGGGGCGCCTGGGTTAAGTAGGTTAAGCCTCTGTCTTCCACTCAGGTCATGATCTCAGGGTCCTGGGATCAAGCCCCACATCGGGCTCTCTGCTCAGCGGGGAGCCTGCTTCTCCCTCTCCCTCAGCCTACTGCTCCCCCTGCTTGTGCTCTCTCTCTCTCTCTCTCAACGACTTCCGTTTAAGAAAATGCAGAGGCAATTTATTTAGGGGTGGTGTTCTCAATGAAGGCAATGGCTGCTGGAGACATTTCAGGACCCCCATCCTATTGCAGATTTCTGTGTCCATTGTTATGTGACCACCTGGGCATGTCCTCACAGACAACATTATAAACCAAAGCTGTCCCCTCTGGGCTCCATGTGCTCTGCCCCTCCCTCTGTCTCCACTTGCAGCAGACATGGGACTAAATGAATCAGAGACAAAATGACTTTCTTTAAGATACAGGTCCAATGACAAATGAAAACTAGTCAACTAAAACTAAGTGCTTTGAATAAGCAACAAGGTTGCTGAACAGGTCATTTAGCAGATCCGTTATTTGAGAAATTAACCCAGATTTATGACCCTGTTATGTATCTTTTGATAAGAGCACTCTCTTTTCCATGAGGCTGACTCTTTCAACCCAGACTTTTCCCAGCCACATCTAGGGAGCAGAGCCACTTCCTTCCAAAGCAGTCTTGACACTGACCTTGCAGGAAATTCCAGGCAATGTTTTATTTGCTGGTTTGATTGAGGTTTCTAATTACAATGAACTTTGTTTCTTAACACTTTGTATAGATACTTTCAGACTTTTTTCCCCTCTTACAACAAGCTTACACATTTTATGGATTTGAAATCACATTAATCTTTATTAGTCTTTAACTCTCTTTTTGCCTAGTGGCTCATGTCATCCTTCCCAAATCCATACAGTTTATTTTTAATATTCTCGCAAAAATGACTGCTTGGGGGCAATTACAGCTGGGAATTTCTGAAACATGATATTTCAAGATAGCAAACAGAGATCAAGGATTAAGTTCATTTTTTGCCACAATAATAATATCCTTAATCTGAATAAGAATCCAGGGTTAACAATTTTTAAAATTTGGTAATGCACTGTTGTGGCAAGAGTGTCAGAAAAGAGACCTCTTTAAATTGACTGGTGAGGTGTGCCTAGGTGGCTCAGTAGGTTAAGCGCTCAATTCTTAATTTCAAATCAGGTCATGATCTGAGGGTCATGAGATTGAGCCCTGAGCCAGGCTCCCCACTGGTGGAGTCTGCTTGAGACTCTCTCTCTGCCTCTTCCTCTGCCCCTCCACCTGCTTGTGCTCTTTCTCTCTCAAACAAATAAATAAATGAAATCTTTAAATTGACTAGTGAGTACATGACTTGGTACAGCTTTTTGAGGGGGGAGGAGAGCAATTTGGTAATAGCTATTAAAATTTAAAATCCAGGGGCGCCTGGGTGGCTCAGTGGGTTAAAGCATCTGCTTTCGGCTCAGGTCATGATCCCAGAGTCTTGGGATCGAGCCCCATTTCAGGCTCTCTGCTCAGCGGGGAGCCTGCTTCCTCCTCTCTCTCTGCCTGCCTCTCTGCCTACTTGTGATCTCTGTCTGTCAAATAAATAAATAAATAAAATATTAAAAAATGTTTAAATCCACATAAGATTGAAGAAGATGCAAGTATTTTCTTCTTGGAATGTAACCTACATATATACTTTATACAAAAGAGTGTCTTCACAGACACTCTTTCGGTGTGATTTCTCCCATCTTGCTGCTTGGCTTTCAAGAGGGAGTGTTCTAAGAGTGAGCATTCCATGTGTCTCAGGTGGAAGGTGCAAGGGTCTTATGACCTAACTTTGGAAGTCCCAGAATATCACTCCTATTTCATTCCATTGCTCAAGCAGGCTACTAAGCCAACACAGACACAAAACAAACCGAATTAGGCTCTTCTGTATGGGAAGAGGGTTGAGGTCACAGTGCAGAAGAGCCTATGGGATGGGAAATAATATTGCCATCCTCTGGAAATACAATATGCCACAGAGAGATACTGACTTTTTCACTGTCTAGTCTACGATCCTCCTTGAACTTTTGTCCACGTGGACGTCCAAGTGTGTTTCAAGATTTTAGACCAACTGCATTTGGATACTCATTCAGTTATGTTTCGTTAATAACCTCATACTTCTTTACAGGCAAGTTCTCCAGGGGACTCACAAGGGCAATGCTGTCATAGTCGTCAATGATATCAAGTTCTAAATTTTCCTGGACTTCCTTGCACATTTTCACGGTTTGTCAGACTTACCCATCATACTTCCTGTTTTTAACCACCAACCCACATTCTCAGTTAAAAATTATAATTTTGAAATGATTATAGTTCGAAGAAATCAATGAAAAGTGATGCTAAAACCACAAAAACAGCCCTCAGATGCTATCAGAGAACTATTGTGGGAAGTGAAACTAAGCACGGTCACGCATTTGTTAACAAAACATCTGATTGAACACATTGTGGGTGGGAAGGAAATTGCTTTGTGGGAGCCCGTGTGTGTGTGTGTGTGTGTGTGTGTGTGTGTGTGTGTGAGAGAGAGAGAGAGAGAGAGAGAAAGAGAGAGAGAAAGACAGAGAGAGAAAGATATCCAATGCCTGGAACCTCACCCTTGATAGATGAACCTGCACTTAAATGTCAGGTGTCTACAAATCAGTGGGAGGTGAGTATTTGGGAGGAATCTCAGTTTGAAGAATTCTCTACTGCTGACCTGTCTTATTTACTCAAATTATAGCTGGGACAGCAGGTAGTTCTATTCCTCTTTTACAATAAAAAGACACAGTGGTTGGATCATAGCTGTATGGTGGTCGTGCAGAAAATCAAAAACCATCCCCATGTATTTTACTTTGTTACAAGAGTAATAAGAATATTTGGAGGGTGGGACAGTTGCCCTGTGGATTCTGTACATTTATCCCATTCTGTTGGCGGGTGCTTCCTAATACCCACGTGAGGAACGGTACCTCAGTTTTACGGATGATTAATCCCAGCAACAGGCAGGTATGTTATCTGACAGACCAGCAGTGTGGGAAGACAATCTGCTTTCCTCAACTGTTTTTAAACTGCTCTTCCGTGAAGGGCGCGCACCTGCTGACGAGGGATCGCTCTGTGTTCCTCAGCCAGGCAGCGTCGGCTGAGGGTCGCTGGGGCAGACCGTTCCTAGGATGGTTTCTCAGACAACTTTCACACTGCTTTTTCTGACCGAACTGAATGCTACCTTGATGGGGCTGGAATGTAGGTGGCAGCCACTGACTTTTTCACCAGGCAGGAAGGTGGGGCCCCCAAGGGCCCAGCTGCTGGCCTGAGGATCTGCTGAATGGGGGAGGCCTGCCTTCCGCCCGCTGTAGCTCCTTTCTAAATTCAGGAATTTATGGACTTGTGTATACCACCAGAGGAAGTTGTGGGCTTGTAAGGCCCCGTGTGATTCAATTACACTCACCTTTTTTTAGGTCACCTGTGCCATAACATAACACAAACACAGGAATGATATCACATTCCCAGGTTCAGGTTCATAAGGAGTATGGCATTCCTGGGTGGGTGGGGTGGGGTGCGGGAGGGTGGGAGAGGGGAGGGCGTTTTTTAAAAAATCCCGACTATTTCTGATTCTGCTGCTGGGAGTCAGAGAGAGGTATTTAAGAACAAGTGACTGAGGGGCACCTGGGTGGCTCAGTGGGTTAAGCCACTGCCTTCGGCTCAGGTCATGATCTCAGGGTCCTGAGATGGAGCCCCGCATCGGGCTCTCTGCTCAGCAGGGAGCCTGCTTCCCTCTCTCTCTCTCTGTGCCTGCCTTTCTGCCTACTTGTGATTTCTCTCTGTCAAATAAATAAATAAAATCTTTAAAAAAAAAAAAAGAACAAGTGACTGAAATAAGAATGATATGGCAGGGGACGTAAGGCTTCATTAGCACTGCTAAGTATGTTTAAGTAACAATTGCAGTGGGTCTTATGGTCCCCTAGGTGTCCAAACTGTCCAATGCAGTGGTTCTCACAGTGTAGGCACAGGACCATCGGCATCAGCATCATCTGGGACCTTGTCAGGAACGCATATTGGAGGTCCCACCCCAGGCCTACTTAAGAAGGCACTCCGGGGTTGTGGTTCCCTAGATCTGTGTTTTAAACCAGGTGATTCTGATACTACCCAATTGAGAACTGTTTCTCTAAAACAAGTTCCCAGATTGTTTCTTTCTTCTCTCTCTCTCCTTCCTTCCTTCCTTCTTTCCTTTCCATTGTGTGTGTGTGTGTGTGCGTGTGTGTGTATGTGTGTAAATCAGGCTATCTCTAAGTTCACTTCCACGTCCAACAGTCTGTGATTCTGTGATTATCACTAAAATGATTCCAGTGTACAAACCGAAGGCACATGTACACATCATCGTGTGTGTGTGTGGATGCCCACACATGGGCGGTGGTTGAGAGCACAGGCTCTGGAGGTTTCTCTGTAGCCAGATCCTGGCTCTACTAATCACTGGTGTGTCACTGGGCCAGCTCTGAAGATCCTCTCATTTGTTTATTTATTTATTTTAAAGATTTTATTCATTTATTTGATAGATCACAAGTAGGCAGAGAGGCAGGCAGAGAGAGAGAGGTGGAAGCAGGCTCCCTGCTGAGCAGAGAGCCCGATGCGGGGCTCGATCCCAGGACCCTGGGATCATGACCTGAGCCAAAGGCAGAGGCTTAACCCACTGAGCCACCCAGGCACCCCAGTTTGCTCATTTATATAAGAAGCAAAGAGCAGTACCTCCTTCAGAAGAGTACGAGGACCCAGTGAGATCATAGCCTAGTAGGCTGCGTGGCTGTCGGGTGTGTGATTCTTCGATCACACTTGCTGCATTTCTTTGAGCTTTACCCTTGGGTACTTGAGGAACTGGGTCCCTAGTGGGGTTGGAGCCCCAGACTCTACATATCCAGAGACCCCAAAACCATAGCCTGAGTGTGTGGGCTTAGCTGCTACTAGGCCTGAAGGTGGACCTTCTCAGATTCCTAGGGTCAGTTTAAGCCTTACCCCAGCAGAGGGAGGCACGTAGGTAGAGTGCGTATGTAATTCTATGACTGCGTCGATCTCCTTCTCTGGGCAGCTTAAAAAACACCAAGAGGAAATGACATACCGATGTCAGATCGGCAGAGAAGGGGAGAAAGAGGCTGGAGACAGCGGGCCTTTGTGATCTCTCAATGTCTGTTTTATGTTTGTTCGTTTTTGTTTTTTAATGCTTTTGTGGCTTGTTCTGCCCCCTCCAAGGAGCAGAAGGAGTTAAGGTCTGGGTTAGAGGCAAGATGCTTCTGTGTGTAAAGTTTAGGGGAGCGAGTGTGTCACATGGAGAGACACGAAACACCCCTGCACACCTTGTCGCCCCCTGACTTCACAGACCCCAGCAGCTGAGCTGCGAGGGGTCTTGCCAGAGCTTCCTAAGAAGGCTGAATGGAGACAAAGCCCTTGTTGAGCCAGAAATGGGGAGAGAGGGGTGGCCCGACAGCCAGGTCTGCTTCCTCTGAGGGGGAGCTGCGTGCTGCTCAGCCTTCTGGATCGTTCTCAGAGCACTGATGTGGGAGGGAAGGCAGAGGCCACCCAGTGTGAGTTGCTGCTGCCTGAAATGGAGCTCGTTCTCCCACGAGGAGGCAGGCAGTGACTTGAGAGGCTGCTCCCCGCAGCTGCTCCCCACCCGCAGCCTGTTCCCAGGCACCACATGGCTCCTTTGGCCTCAATGCCACCATGAGAGTAGCTTAGCCTGGGAGACACCGCTCTGCTCAAAGCCACTAAGAACCACAGGAGCGCTCAGGACGGGTTGCTGGCTGGGGGCCTGTGCAGCCCTGGGAAGATGAGTCGGAGCTTGCAGTTATGAGCTCTCTTCAAGGCTGATCTCCGGTTGAGGTCCTAAGCAGCTGCCATATGTCCACCAGCTTTCTGCGGGAGACGAGCCTCCTCCCCTCACACCCCGCCCTGTGAGAGCTCCTGGGGCTGCAGATCTGCAAGGTACTGGGAAGCCTCACCATTCAGAGTGAGAGGCCCAAAGGCAGGCTCATAACTGCTTCAGCCGTCCCACACTTCATGTATTCCTCAGGAATGTGCTCTATGAATTAATTCATGTGGTCCCCTTCATGCAAGCCAAGGTTGAACAATTTGGGGGGCCACTAAATATACTTTCTTCTCCCCTCTGTTGCTCTAGAGAACCCATCAATAATTTGATTCCAGTTAGCTGGAATGCCAGAAAAGAGAACATTCTGCAATACGAAACAATGTTCATAAAATGTCATGGTGGAAGGACCCTTGGAGACCAATATCCAACATCCTGAAGATATTTCTTAAATGGAGCTGAGTAAAAAAGTGCTAGGAGTAAAATGAAGTCTGTAGCACAATGTAACGTATGAAAATTAAAAACCCATACACAAGGGCCCCCTGGGTGGCTCAGTCGGTTAAGCATCTTGCCATTGGGTCGGGTCATGATCCCGGGGTCCTGGGATTGAGCCCCAGTTTGGCCTCCCTGCTAAGAGGAGCACCTGCTTCTCCCTCTGCCTCTGCCCCATCCTCCCTGCTTGTGCTCTATCTCAAATAAATAAAATCTTTTTAAAACACCCATATACAGAACGAAACTCACAAAACTACGCCCTATTGAATGAAAAATATTTTTCACATTGATATGGTCGCCTCTTGGGAGAAAAAAGATTGGTGCTGGGAATGGAGAAAGCAGGGAAAGAGGAATTAGGAGTGGAGGGAATAGGGAGGGGAAGGGAAGGGGGAGAGGGAACAGAGAGCTGAGGGGAAAAACAAGTAATCATGATGACAGCAAACCATGTCTCAAGGAGTAGGAGTCACTCTACCCTTTAGAACAAAGTTCAAACACAAAAGGTAAAAGAGGAAGCAAGCTGTGGTGTAGTTCCTTCACTTCACACTTGGAGAAACCAAGGCTAGAGAGATTAATTCTTTGGCTCTGAGGTTTCATTGCCATCAGCGGCAGAAGCCAGGTATTCTGACTCCAACTTCACCGCTCTTTCTACTACGTCAAACTGCCACACATGTATTTGTAATATGTTGATCCCTACCCTTTTAATGAGTAATTCATTGAATTATAGTTTTAACTAGAGAGGTTGATCATTGCTGGTCTAACTCATAGGTTTTCCTCAGAGAAGCTACCCCACGCTCCCGAAAGACAGTAGCCTTGCTGGACACCAGCTGACCCAGCCCTCCTCCTCCTGCGGTGGGCATCTGCTCTAAGGGCAGCCTCTCCCAGACACGGGGAAGGGTGCCCAACCATGCTGGTTCGCTCCGGACCGAGGGGATTCCCAGGAGGCAAGACTTTCAGTGCGCACACAGGAAAAGTCCTGAACCAACTGGGACAAGTTGTTCATCCCATCCAGAAGGGACTTAGGACCTGTGTGCAATCAGGTTCTCAGAAACTGGGAGATGGAGGCCGTTGCCTGAAATAGAAGCGCCATGGTCTAGAAAGATGGCAAGGAGAGTTGAAGAGCTACCTTATTGATCACATGTAAGCGAAATTTACAAGTAGAAACTACGAGCAAGTAGATTGATTATATTTTAGGAAAGCTGACTTTCAGTAGCTTCTTCCTTAAAAACCACCATGGCTAATTGTAGATCCTTGTGGAGACTTTTTCCAGATGCTTCTGTTTGCTGTTGCTGCTGCTTATGGTTTTGCTTCCAAGGAAAGGGACACAGCAGACTCTTCTCTTCTGTGTTAAAGCTTATTCTCTCCAAATCATGATGCTTATCTTCCAAATTAAAAAGAAGTGAGTAATATCCAGCGCATTCAGAAATCTCTAAGTTGGGAAATCCCAGAGCGACTCCTAATGGACTCCCAACTCTCCTCCTGGAGCTCATGAAGCTCTTAATCAGCCAAAGCTGAAGTGGCAGATTGTTTTTCCCAAAGGGAGCTATGACAACATGTCCCTTTTCTCACCCTCTTCTGACATTTTACTTTGACACCCCGGAGCTACTGTGAATGTCGCTGCTAATGGCTTACAGCTGATCCCAGTCCAGAGACTTGCCCTTCGCCAGGGGGAGCCTTCTATCCCAGAGGATTACGCCCAACACCAAGAGGACCCCCAGCCAATCCCCAAAAGCCAAGCTGACATGGGGACATAAGGCCAGTCAGGCTGACGCTGGTCTCCAGCTGAGGACACATCCTTGCTTAGCATTCCCATAACCTTGCCCTCCTCTCTCTTCTCCTGAAAGTACTTCCCTCACGTATTGCATGGATAAGTATCTCCATTCCAGGCTGTATCTGGAGATCCCAACCCAGGACAGACTTCTCCTGGGGAAAGGAACATTTGTGGATGATTGATTGAAATCTATGAGTCGTTTGTGTGATTGTGATTTTTTTGTGCTAGAAAGAGTGCCTTCTTTTTAGTAATGTGCTATACTGGTATTGGCTTCCAGATTTCTCGATGCATAACCATTCATTCATTCACTGAGACTTTCATTTAATAGCATTTATTGGCCACCCATGATATGCATAGAGTATGGAATAAGACCTGTTTTTTTTAAAAGATTTTATTTTTTAATACATTTGAGAGAAAGAGCATGTGAGCAAGGGGAGGGGCAGAAGGGGAAGGAGAGGGAGAGAGAGAGAATCTCAAGCAGACTCGTGCTGTGTGCAGAGCCCCACTCCAAGCTTGATCACAGGACCCTGAGATCACGACCTGAGCCAAAACCAACAGTTGGACGCTTAGCCACTGAGCCAGCCAGGCGCCCCCTGACCTGGTTTTCACTTGGTGAAGGAATGTATATTGTAGCAGTGTCACCAAAAACTCTAAGATAGAATAAAATATAAACTACAACAAAGTAGTAATCTACATCTCGAACGTAGAGAAAGCAGTGATTGATTTTGACTTAGAAAATAAGGGAAGAAAGACACATGAGGGGGGGAGCATTTCAACAGAGCCTCCGAAGGGGGTAGCATTTTGGTAGCTAGAGGGTGCAAGGAAGGACATTCCAAAAACAGGACCACCATGTAAAAGGCACCCATTCCTGGGGAGACATGCTGTGTTTTCTGACGTTCCTGAGAAGCAGTCTGCCTCCCACTATAAATGTGCTTATCTCTGTTCTGTTCAATATGTGTTGAATGGATTTTTTGGTAGGTGCCCTAGAGGGCAATATTATTCCTCTTATTTGTTTATTTTTGGAAGGAAGTCCTGTGACAGCCCCAAGAGAGCAACATCACTAGGTATTACTTACAGCAGCCACCACAGGGATTTCCTAACCTTATGTGGTGACAGGAACCACAAGAGCCCTTGGCTGGCCATTTTAGCCTTAAGTCAGCACCATCTTCGGACAAGAGAAGCCCAGTCCGATGTCTCCTCTGAAGCACCCCTCCAGGTCATCACCACCTCTGAGCCCCCAAACCAAATCTCCATGGCTGGGTCATCTGCCTTTGACCCTGTCAGCTGCACCCCCAGAGAGCTGGCTCACTACCACAGCGCACTCACAGCCTCCCTCCAGAACCATTTGCCCCAGGGATAGAGCCTCTTTTTTTTCAGATTTACATAAGTATGGGTACTGTGATGGTGCTGCACAAAGGTGGTCAATTAATGTTTATAAAAAAAAATTTGATCTACCTGCTAGACCAGTCTCTTCCCAATGAGAAGGGATCCCAATCAAGATAGAAGTATTGTTAAAGCAGGTCAACAGGACCAAAGGACACGTGTTGGCTCTAATGGCTACAAGCCCTGTGACTTTTCCCTAGCCATGCAAGGAAGCAACAACAAGAAACTGAATAGACCCTAAAGGAGGTTATTATCCTATGAAAGTCAGCAATTCACCCAGAGGAACACTCCCAGTCTGCTTTGCCACGGAGGGGTTTGCATGCGTGGGTGACCTAACTATCCATCTCTCTGGTGAGTTTTCACAGGATCTTCCTTTGTATCTTTCTCTATTTTGCTACTTTTTCTGTCTTTCAATCACTTTGAGGCTTGATTTTATTCATCATCTTAGGCTCCCCATGTCTCTCTCTATTCTCGCCTCTTCCTTCTGACTTTCTTTCTGAATTAACTGGGATTAGGAGTACACCAGGATCTATATCCACACATAATATGAGGTTTAGATTTTCTGTTCTTTTGTTTTTATTGAGGTATAATTGGCGTACAGCATTGTATGAGTTTCAGGCATACAACATAATGATTCAACATTTGCAAAAGGATCGCCACAATAAATGTACTTCGTATCCATCACCATACATAGTTACACATTTTTGTTCCCTGATGGGAACTTTCAAGATTTACTCTTAGTAACTTTCAAATAAGCACTACAGTGTAATTAACTGTAGTGGCTCAGTTTTAAAGCCGTGCAAGTACCGTGCATAGTGGAGAAACTAGCTGGGTGTTACTGGTATTCCCCCCACTCCCTTGCTTCCCCTTTGTCTCAGGAAAGTCTCTTCTTGCTAAGCCTCTTTCCACATGGGTTATGATCTTATCCCCTGCCTTAACTTTCCCATCTCCCTGTCCTAGCCCCCCCACTCAGGTCTGCAGACACTCAAACCCTCTCCTTCCTTCCTTCCTTCACAACCATCACACTATTGCACCGGATTTCTTGAAAAATCGTTAACACGCCATGCCTCCATTCCACACTCCTGTGCAATCCCTAAGCTGTGCCCCCACCATACCCCTCCATCCTTGCCTCCCACCCAAGGAAAATTACTCTGGCCCTGACCCTCAAACCAACAGTGCAGACTGATCCAGTGAACTTTCTACAGAGCGCTTAATTTTAGGGAGGGGACCACGCACCTGCATCCTTCACTCATTGCCCTCACCTGTGAAGGCGCAGACTTCCTTTCTCTCTCTCTCTCTCTCTTCCCCTGAGACTCTGCTCTCCTCCCCTCACTGGCTCCTCCCCCTACTTGTGAAAGGTCTCCTGCTTTCCTGAGGACAGGCTCCCGGCTTCCGGATTTCTTACCTTCCCTCCTCATCTCCAGGACCTCCCTTACCAAAGCCCTGGGCAGTGTCTCAGTGTATCACTGAGCCTGGGGTCTGAAGGGAGGCATTTTCATGCACAAATGTAGCCTTTTGTAAGATGTGTGTAGCCTCCTATAAGGTGCTTCTGTTTTTTACCTGGTTTTTACCATTTAGCAAATAGGGCCACCTGGGCCTTGTTGCTTCCTGGGCCTTGGCTCTGAGGCTTTGGGATTGGCCCACAGAACTCAGCTGGGAAGCACCCTGTGCAGGCTCAGAGAAGGTTCAACCGTGGTGGGGGGCATGGGGGTAGCTAGTTAACCATTCACCTCCCTCCTACTGGGGGCCCCAGCCCCAGTGCTCCTGACCCGTGTTTGGAGCCCGTCCCTGCACCCACGTGGCCACGGAAGCCAGAAGCCCGCAGTGGCAACCCAGACTTCTCAACGCGCCTTGTTGCTGGGATTCTGTTCACAAGCACTTAGAAGAAAATCATGTCTTCGTAAGTGTCTTGTTCTAAGAAAAATGTGCAGATTTGAGAGTGTGCCATAACACCTTAACATGAGATTTTCTTCCCCCAATTATTGTCATCATCATCATTATTATTATTATGGAATGTTGGTGGGAAATGTTGAAAGGTCAGGAAAGTTGAAAGTACAGTGAAAAGCTATATATCCTCCATCTTCTCCAACAGCTACGAATATCTGCCAGCCTTGTTTCATCTCTCTGTATCTGTGTGCATGTGTTTTTAACAATTCTGCGTATTACTCAGTGATCACCATGATAAGGATAGTCGCCATCTGTCCCCATACAACCTTACTACAATATTATTGACACTGTTCCCTCTGCTGTACTTTTCATCTCTGTGACTTATTTATTTTATAACCAGAAGTTTGTACCTCTTAATCCCCTTTACCTGTTTCACCCATCCCCCCACCACCTCCCTTCTGGCAACCACCATTTTGCTCTTTGTATTTATTACTCTGTTCCTGTTTTTTTGTTTTTGTTTTATTTGGGGTCCACATATAAGTGAAATCATATGGTATTTGCCTTTTTCTGTCTGACTGCTTTCACTTAGCATGATGCCCTCTAAGTCCATTCATGTTGCAAATAACAAGATTTCATCCTGCCTTATTATTTTTTTTTAAAGATTTTATTTATTTATCTGACAGACAGAGATCACAAGTAGGCAGAGAGACAGGCAGAGAGAGAGGAGGAAGCAGGCTCCCCGCTGAGCAGAGAGCCCGATTCGGGGCTCAATCCCAGGACCCTGGGATTATGACCTGAGCCAAAGGCAGAGGCTTAACCCACTGAGCCACCCAGGTGCCCCTCATTCTCCTTTATCACTGAGTAATATTCCAGTGTATATTTGCTACATCTTTTTTATCCATTCCTCCATTGATGGACACTTGGGTTACTTCTATAACTTGGCTATTTTAAATAATGCTGCAATAAACATAGGGGTGTATATATCTTTTCAAATTAATGTTTTCATTTTCTTTGGGCAAATATCCAGTAGAAGAATGCCTAAATCATATGGTAATTTTATTTCTAATTTTTGGCAGAATCTCCATACAGTTTTTCAGAGTGGCTGTGTCAATTTATATTCTCACTATCAGTGAATGAGGGTTCCTTTTTCTTCACATCCTCAACAATGCTTGTTATTTCTTGTCTTTTTGATACTAGCTATTCTGCCTGGTGTGAGGCATGACCTCATTATGATTTTGATTTGCATTTCCCTCGTGATGAGTGACATTGAGCATCTTTTTCTGCGTCTGTTGGCCATCTGAATGTCTTCTTTGGAAAGATGTCTATTTGGGTCCTCTGCCCATTTTTTAATTGGATTGTTTGGATTTTTGGGGGTTGTATTTTGAGTTGTGTAAGTTCTTTATGTATTTGGACGTTAATGCCATATCAGATACATTATTTGCAAATATCTTCTCCCGTTCTGTAGATTGCCTTTTCATTTTGTTGGTGACTTCTTTCACTGTGCAGAAATTTTAAATTTTGGTATGGTCCTAATAGCTCACCTTTTTTCCCCTATTTTTTTAAAGATTTATTTATTTATTTAACACAGAGAGAGAGATCACAAGTAGGGGGGAGTAGGCAGAGGGAGAAATAGGCTCCCCACTGAGCAGAGAGCCTAATGCGGAACTCGATCCCAGGACCCTGGGATCATGGCCTGAGCTGAAGGCAGAGGCTTTAACCCACTGAGCCACCCAGGCGCCCCTAATAGCCCACTTTTGTTTCCCTTGCCTGAGGAGACATGTCCATAAATATGTTGCTTAGGGGGCTATCCAAGGGATTATGGCCCGTGTTTCCTTTTAGGGGTTTTATGGTGTCGGGTCTTATATTTGGGTCTTTAATGCATTTAAATTTATTTTTGTGTATGGTGTGAGGAAGTGGTACATTTTTTTTTGAATCATTGGAAAGTAAGTTGTAGACATCATGATATTTGAATCCTAAATACTTAAGCACACATCTAAGAATACGGACATGCTTCTCTCTAACCACAAAAGCATTATTACACCTAAGGAGATTAATAATAATTCTACAATATTATCTAAGAGCCATGTTCTATTCAAAATATTCCAGTCATCCTAAGAAACTTTTATAGCTTTGTTTTCACCAAATCAGGATTCATCTGAGATTCACACATTACATTTTGTTATTATTTCCTTTGGGTCCATTTATTTTATTTTATTTTACATATTTTGTTTATTTATTTGAGAGAGAGAGCAAGAGAGCACAAGCAGGGCAGAGGGAGAAGCAGGCTCCCAGCTGAACAGGGAGCCTGATGCGGTCCCTAGATTAGAGGACTCTGGGATCATGACTTTACCAGATGTTTAACTGACTGAGCCACCCAGGTGCTCCTCTTTGGGGTCTATTTAAAAAAATTTTGTTTACTGGGGTGCCTGGATGGATCAGTCATTATAAGCAGCTGCCTTCGGCTCAGGTCACAATTCCAGGGTCCTGGGATTGAGCCCCACATCGGGCTCCCTGCTCAGTGGGGATCCTATTTCTCCCTCTGCCTACTCCCCCTACATGTGCTCTCTCTCTCTCTCTCTCACTGTGAAAAAAAATAAAATCTTAAAAAAAAATTTGTTTACTCATACAAAATCAACATAATTTTAATGCATCCATTTTAAATGTATAGTTTGAGTTTTGCAATATCTACATATATGCACCTTTACAGCAATCACTCCAATCAAAATACAGAATATGTTCTCTCATGCCACCTTTCCAACCAATCCTCTCTTCACCTCCTGTCCCAGGCAACCACTGATCTGACTTTTATCACTGTAGAATAGCTTTACCTGGTGAAGATCTTCAGAAATCTAGTAATATAGCTTGTATTCTTTTCTGTCTGATTTCTTTTGATCAGCATATATTTTTGAGACTCATGTTTATGTACGAGTCACTTGTTCCTTTTTGTTGCAGAGTAATATTCCATGGTGTGAATATACTAGTTTGTTTATCCATTCACCCACTGATCAACATCTGGGTTACATTTAGTTGGAAACTCTTGGGATTAACGCTGCTATGAACATTCTTGTACAAGTCGTTTTTTGGACACATGTTTTCAGTTCTCTGGGGTAAAAATCTAGAAGTAGAGTTGCTGGATCATACAGTTCATTTATGTTTAACTTTATAAGAAGCTGCCAAACTGTTTCCCAAAGTGTTCATAACATTTCACACTCTTTCCAGGAATGTGTGAGAGCTCTAATCTCTCCACAGCCTCACCAGTGCTTAATATTAAAAACCTTTTTGCTTTTTGCCATTTTACTGGGGATGTAGTGGTATCTCAGTGCGGTCTTAATCTGTATGTCCCAGATAACTAGAGAAGTTGTATGTCTTTTCATGGGTTTATTGCACATCTATATAGTATACAGGTGGCCCTTGACAAAGTGCGTTGGAATCATACAGGTCGACTTACATGCAGATTTTTCACAGTACTGTAAATGCATTTTCTCTTCCTCATGTTTTCCCTAACATTTTTTCTCTAGCTTACTGTATTATAAGAATATGGTACATAATACATACAAAATACATAATACATAATACATAATACATAATATTATGTATTATGTACATAATACAAGATACAAAATATGTGTGAACTGACTGTTAATGCTATTGGTTAAGGCTTCCAGTCAACAATAAACTATTAGAGTTAAGTTTTGGGGGAGTCCTTTTTAAAAATTGGGTTATTACTTGTTGTTGACTTGCACCTATGAATCTTTTACCAGGTTTATGCATTATAAATAATTTCTTCCAATGCCTTGACTTTTCATTTTCTTAATGGTGTTTTTTGAGGAGAAGTTTTTAATTTTGATAAAACCCAATTTATCAATATTTTCTTTTAAGATTGGTGCATTTTTAAAAAAAGATTTTATTTACTTGACAGACAGAGATCACAGGTAGGCAGAGAGGCAGGCAGAGAGAGAGGGAGAAGCAGGCTCCTCACTGAGCAGAGAGCCTGATGCAGGGTTCAATCCCAGGACCCTGGGATCATGACCTGAGCCGAAGGCAGAGGTTTTAACCCACTGAGCCACTCAGGTGCCCCAAGTTTGGTGCTTTTTTGTGTTTTGTCTAAAAATATTTGTCTCCCAAGTTTAGAAAGGTTTTCTTCTATGTTTTTTCCTAGAAGTGTTGCAGTTTTAGCTTTAACATGTAGACCTATAATCCCTTTAGAGTTCATTTTTCTATAGAAAGTATGAAACTGTTGTTTAGATTTTTTTTCAAACATGTAGCCAGTTTTCCTTGCACCATTTGTTGAAAAGACTATTTTCCCCCCACTGGATTACCTTAAAAAATAAATCGACCAGAGATACGTGGGTCTACTTCTGGACTCTATTCTGGTCCATTGTGTATCCTATGCCGATACCAATTGTGGTATTATCTAGATGTTATAGTTGCTCTTGAGACCAGTGTGTAAGTCCTTCAAACTGTTCTTTTCCAAAATTATTTTGAATCTTCTGGTCCTTTACAGTTTCATATCAATTTTGTAA
This sequence comes from Neogale vison, assembly GCF_020171115.1. NCBI lineage: Eukaryota > Metazoa > Chordata > Mammalia > Carnivora > Mustelidae > Neogale > Neogale vison. The sequence goes on from NC_058091.1 coordinate 217,393,862, forward strand.
TAAGCTTCCCAATTTTTATTTTTTAAAATGCCTGTGGAGGTGGTGATTGGGATAGTTTGAATCTACAGATCTGTGGGGAAAACTGACATTTTAAAAATATTGATTCTTTCAATGCATGAACATGGAAAAATCTGTCCATTCACTTGAAGCTTATTTAATTTCAACAGTGTTTGGTCATTTTCAGTACCCAGTATGTGTGTGTATGTGTGTACACATACATACACATACACACACACATATATATATATATACACACACACACACACATTTATCAGAAACATTAATTTTTTGACCTTGTGAATAATATTTCCTTTCCCAGTTGTTTGTGCTGAAATTACAGACATACAATTGATTACTATATATTGACCTTGTGTTCTCTGTCTCTACTGGATGTCCCTTTTTGGTTTTAGTAGCTTTTCCATCAAATCCTGAGGATTTTCTATGTTCACAACCACGTTTATTTCTACCTTTCTGATGTGTATACTCTTTTTTTCCTTGCCTTTTGGCACTGGCTATGACCACCGCAGAATGTGGACTTGGAATGGTGAAAGAAAACTTCCTTCCTTGTCTCTGACCTTAGAAGGGAAATAGTCATTTACCAAAAAGTATGATGTAGAAAAAGAAAAAGATTCAGAAAAAAAGCATTTTACAAAATTCAAAATCCATTCATGATTAAATTTCTTGGTAAACTTGGACTAAAAAGTCGATGGGATCTATCCTTGTTGTTTTCTCTGAAGATTGTTAAGTTTTGATTTCACAGGAAGAATTTGTATGTGGATTAACCTGATAGTTTGAAGACTTACTTTTAAGCGTTACTAAGGCAGATCTAGAGTAGCTAGTTAGCCCTAATCCTGAAGTGTTACCTACTCCAAGCCCTTGGGATTCAGAAAGGCTTTCTACAGTGGTTGATCAAAACTCAAGCATCTCCCATCTCTGCACGAGCTCGAAACAGCTCTTATGTTTACAGCAACATGGTAGCCTTTCTTTCAAGTTTGTGACATCTCCCCCATACATGTAGAACTTAGTATTTAGCCAAAGACTCAGAGGGAATCCCATGGCCTGGAACTCTTTCTCTGGTTAATTTATTCCTCAGAAATATTCTGGTGTGGAAATTCCAGCTGCCCCAACTCGAATCACCTGTCTTGTCAGCTCTGTGAGACCTCTGTATTCTGTTTGGGTGCCCCTGCCTGGGTTGGGAGATGCAGATGCCTCTAGTCGAAAGCCTGGGTGACAGTAGACTCACCTTGTTTGTTTCCTTTCTCTCAAAAAGTCCAGCCCTGTGCCGCCAATTTTTTCATGTCTGTAAACAATTATTTAATGTTTTATCCAGGGTTCTAATGGTGTATGGCTGAATGGCTAGCCTGTACCATTTACTCTGTCATTGATGAAGGAGAAGAGTCACCAGTCTCTTAATTAAGAACAGAGGTCAGCAAACTTTTTCTGAAAGAGCAGGATAGTAAATACTGTAGTTTGCAGGACACACTGTTTCTGTTGCACTCACTCAGCTATGTCATCGTAGCACAAAAGCAGCCACCCACGATACATAAGCTAATAAGCATGACAGCGTTCTAGTAAAATTTTATTTACAAAAATAGACAACTGACTTGCAGGTCATGGTTTGGCAGCCTTTGATCTAGAACAGTCTCTCTGCCTGTTTCCCCCTTGTCGTAGATTCTTTCAAGAGCCACCCCAAGTCATCTTCTGAATCCCCCAAATTCTGGGTTCAAGTACTTATTTTCTGAAGATACTGTGTAATACATTCCTTCATCTCCTGTGTTTTCTGTGAACTGGTAGGTAGGACAAGAAGCTTTACAAGAGTGACGTTTGATATTTGGGGGCAAGAATTTTGTCTTAGGTAATGCTGGGAATATTAGCTTTTGACAAAGCAGCATCAAAGTCAGTGCAGTTGTGTTTCATTCATTGATGAATTCGGTCACTCAGCCATCTACTGTCCTTCCATTGAGAATCTGTGGTGCACTCCCTCTTCGAGGTGCAGTGCTGAGTGTCCTGACACGCCCAGCGATGTGGTCCCACCTGCCGGCAGGACTGCTAAGGGGCAGAAAAGCACAGTGCTAAAAAGCCAGCCCCTTGCTCTGTCTTCCTGGCCCACTGTCAGAGGACTACCTTGACCTGAGGTAATTGTAGAAGTCCAGATTCACCAGTTCCTCAGATCCAATGAGATAGAAAGAACCTCTTGGTGAGATCCAGAAATCTGAATCCATACCCAATTCCATTGTTAAAGGAGGTCAAAGGAGGGGTGCCTGGGTGGCTCAGTGGGTTAAAGTCTCTGCCTTCGGCTCAGGTCGTGATCCCTGGGTCCTGAGATCAAGCCCCGCATTGGGCTCTCTGCTCAGAGGGGAGTCTGCTTCCCCTTCTCTCTCCCTGCCTGACTCTCTGCCTACTTGTGATCTCTGCCTGTCAAATAAATAAATAAAAATCTTAATTAAAAAAAATAAATAAAGGGAGGCCAAAGGGAAGCAGATGTGATGAAAGTCACCTCGTAAGGGGGGAAGCTCTTCACCTGGAAGGAGGCTGCATTTCCTGACTTCCCACTGGGTCTACCAAGAAAGAAAGACATGTCTTGCAGCCCAGGGGTCAGACGCCCTCCAGTTAGAGGAGAAAAGGCTCTTGGTCTTAAGGACTGTGATGATTTAAAAATATGTCGACAATTCTTTGAGACTCCTTTGTTCAAAAGGTAGAAGTTGATGCCTCTCTCCTTGAGTGTGGGCTGACCCTAGTGGCTTGCTTCTAGCAGACAGAATGGGGCAGAAGTGATGATGTTTGCCCTCAAGACTAGATCCTGAAAAGCACTGCAGCTTCCTCCTGTCTTTCTCTGAGATCCCTCGCTCTGCAAGAAGCCAGGCGTCATGCTGTGCAGCTCTGTGCAGTCCTTGAGGAGAGGAACTGAGGTCTCCTGACAGCAGCTGGCATCACTTGCCAACCCTCTCCTCCGCCCCCTATGTCTCCAGCTGAGGCAGCCAGCTTGAAAATGACACTGTGCAGGGCCCCGCATGCTTTTCTGTTTGACACATGTGTCTTCTCAACCAGCTGCTGACCTCACAGTGAAATTCCCAGGCAGAAACCTACTCCAGGCCTCCAAAGAATCGAGACTTGGAACGTCCACCCCACCCCCGGGTGAACTATGTTTGGAGATGACGCTATTGCCCCTTCCTTCCCCACAGAGCACTCTTTGGAGGCTTCTGTCTGAATGGAAGGCAGCTGGGCGGCCCCCCTTCTGGCAAGGGAACAGCTTTTCTCTGTGCCGAGCCAGCAGCACGTATGGGTATCAATACTGGCACCTTTATTTCATTAACACCCTGTTCTAACAAAGCCAGCTGACTGACCATGATTTTGGAAAAATAATAAGACAGCGCACTGATGCCAAAATACTGCAGTCAACTCAGTAGGGCCTGTGGAAAAAAAGTTAAAATGAAAGGACTCACCAACACCTCCTGGTTTAGAGTGAGTCTAGGAAGGAGGGAGTGGGGACCCCCCGCCCCAGATGGTCTGAGTTTGCGTTTGACATCTCTCCTCAAGGTAAGAGTGAAAAGTGACTTTGCTTGCCTCCACAGAGATTGGAGTTGATTTTGTGTTTTTAATTAGACGACAACTGAGGAAATAATGTGCAAAATATATAAACAGTTCACTGAAAAAAAGATTCAAAAGGCTCCTAATATTTGAAAAGAATCCCAATTCACTCATTAAAAAAATATAAATGAAAACTGCCCTGGGCTAGGATCTGTCTTATCAGACGGGCAAAAATCCAGAAGTTGGATTTGGGTAACACCTCTGTTGTTGAAGTGGTAAGGAAATAGGCACTTGTGTCTTTTGCCAGTTAAAGCGTGAGAGGCACCCCCCCCACCCTCTGAGGAACAGTTGGCATCATCTCTCCCAATCACACCCACATTTCCCTGTTAAAGTGGCCGTGTCACGCAGAGTTTGCTCTGAACCTAGACCTTGTCTAATCAAAAACAACAGAAGCACAAGGGTATTCACTGTGGTATTATTTATAACATTAAAAGATTAGAAACACACCTAAAGATCCATAATTAGAGGAAGGGCTGAGCACATGGTATAGTCACACTATGGGGTACTATGTAGCTATACCAAAAAATGAGAACGGTCTCTACCTATAGAGTCATTGTCAATAGATAGTATTAGATGAAAAAAGCAAGGAGCAGAGTAGCATGTATTTGTGTGTGCGCCTGCGTACATAAACACAGGCCTATAAAATTAGCAATGTTGTATCCCATGTATCAGTATATATGTTGCAATGCATATTAGTGTTCATATATAAAATACATTATATATACATTGTATATAATGTATATACTATACATTATATAGAAAAGTACATTATAAAATATAAGAATCAAAAAGGAAACACCAGGGGGATACAACTGAAACTAATAAGAGGAATGATGACTTAGAGGGGTAGGTGGGACAGGGGAGAGGAGTAAAAGATGGAACCATCCTTTATGTACACTTCTTAATATAGCATATATTTTTTTAAGATTTTATTTATTTATTTGAGAGAGAGACAGCAAGAGAGAACATGAGCGAGGAGAAGGTCAGAGGGAGAAGCAGACTCCCGGTGGAGCTGGGAGCCCGATGCGGGACTCGATCTCGGGACTCCAGGATCATGACCTGAGCCGAAGGCAGTCGTCCAACCAACTGAGCCACCCAGGCGCCCCAATATAGCTATGTTTTATGTGTTCAAAAATAAAGTTAAATTGAGGCACCTGGGTGGCTCAGTGGGTTGGGATCCAACTCTTGATTTCTTTGGCTCAGGTCATGATCTCAGGGTGGTGGGATTAAGCCCCATGTCGGGCTTCACACTCAGGGGGAGCCTGTTTGGGATTCTCTCTCTGCCACTCCCTCTACCCCTCCCCTTGCTCATGCTCTCACTCTCAGTCTCTCTGTCAAATAGTAAATCTTTAAAAAAATTTAATTTAAAAGCAAAATTAACCTTAATATTAAATATAAATGAGGATAAATGACCCCAATTGTATGTCACATTAGTAATACAGAGAAAAATAATTATTTAAGTGACTTCCAATTTTCTACTCTAAGTTTACATTTGGGCTTAATGAAATATATCTTAAGGATTTAAAAAACTTCAAAACTCTTTTCCTTTTCTCACTAATTTTATTAGTAGTAATATTGAATTATGATTCAAAGGGAAAAAGAATCCCAAAGTCAGTGGCCTACGATGGAAAGAAGAGACTGTTTTAGACTTACAGACTCCAGTTTGAGCTCCTTTCCAGAGCTGAAGGGCACCCTAGAAACAGCCCAGCATGGGAACGGAGCAGTGACCTGCCCGTGGTCACATCTAACTGGGCATTATGAGCCCTTTGCAGTGCATAGCCACGAAGGACACAGGTCTGGTGAAAGCCATCAGGCTCTGCCAGACAGCACCCATGGGGCCTGTAGTAACTTGTCACTTCTCACAGAGTGGCAGGGAGGAGACAGGGCCTGTCACCTGTCAGAGCTGGGCTTCAACTCCAGCACTGCAGGTTCCCCAGAGAGAGCAGCAGTAGGAGGGCGTTCAGCTCCTAGCAACTTTACTGCCTGAGCACCACGAAGTGGGAGGAAAGCTTGAGAGCCTGAGGATGAGAATCCAGGAGGTGAGTGAGTGCCTACAGGCCTTTAAATAAGTGCCCTTCGAGTGGTTGAGCATGCGAGAATGTGGTGGCTCATCTACCCCCACCAACCTACCTTACCCACCTTCTAGCCCCTTCAGGCCCAAGCAGCTTCCAGAAAGCAGATGGAGCAGTGAACTTCTAGCACTGACCCCATCTCAGCCCCCCCACCCCGCAGCAGACAGGGGCACTCCCCCAAGTTAGGTGAGGGACAGATACCCTTTTCAAACAATCACATGTGTCACCCAGCTGAAATCTGCCCCCTCCCCCACAAAGTCTTTTTCACTTGGGAAAGCTGCATCCAAGCCTCTCCTTTGCTCCTGTTGGGGCACTCGGGTTGGTGGCAGCCAACTCCAAGAATCCAAGGTATGCCAGATCCCAGGAGGGCTCGTGGCATGTAGACAGACCATGCCTGGTTCCCCACCAAGGGTCAGAGGATGTCTCACCCTTCTGGGCCACCTGCCACCCCTGCAGTGTGCTTCCCAACTTCTCTCTCCTTTGGAGAAGTTCCTACACCAGAAGCGCAAGGATCAGGTTTTCCTACATCCAGGGCGGTAGCAGGAGGAGCCCAGCCCAACGCTCCGACTGGGGGAGCTCTCCTAACTGAACCATCGGAGGCTGAGAGGCACTGAGAGGAAGGAAGTCTCCTACTATTCTCATACTATTTCCCATTTGGACATTTTCAAGCATTTTCCATTTCAACCTGAAGAATGTTTTCTTCTGCTCCACCTTGTCAGGACAAACATCACTGATGCTCCCAGCAGGCCTGACTGCTCCCAACACAAAGAAACATGCCTTCCCGAATACATGAGTCCAAAGTCCCCCAGTCTGGAAATTTGGAAGGACTCCCCATATGAAAGAGGCAAGGGCCTCTGACTTGGTTTCCCCATGCCCCTGGGGTTGTCTCAAGCATCCCTGATGGAGCCGCCAGGAAGGCTCAACTGACGAGACTGTGAGAAGCCCGCATCCACACTGGGGTGCTGACGGCAAACCTACATTCTTTCCTTTTAGGACCCTTAGCATGGGCTGGGTTGTGTGAAGGCCTCAAAGTCACAAGGGGCTCATAATCCCAGATAAATCAGCCAACATGGTGTGGCCTCTGCCATTTCTATTGTCCCCACAGGCAGTGTTTCCCAGGTTCCCAGATAAGAAGCACTACCCTCCTGGAGATGTGGATTTATTGGCCCAGTCTGCAATGGAACTCGGGATGTTAACTTTTTCAACAGTTAATTCTGGTTCTTATCATTGTGGGACCTCATAGATCCCTCCAGACTACTGTCTGTCTTCTGCCCACCTGAGGCCACCTTCTGAGGTTCACTTCCTATCTTTAGACTCATTCCTTTCCTATGACTTGCCCTGGAATGGTGTCTCCCTTCCAGGGCCACCCACCACCTGCCTGACCTCATTCCTCTGCAAAGCAACCATATCAAAGGCCAACAGACACATCACAGCAGGATGTCCCACAGGCCTCACCCTACCCTACTGCCACCTCTCAGGTGGAAACTGGATGACCACATACTTGCTTCTTCCTCAGCTATCATACTCTGGAAACATGCTTCCCTTGGCCTGTTGTGTTCCTCCTAAGCTTGTAAGCTAAAGAAAGAACAAAGGGACTTTGCCTGGTCCAACATTAGCTTTCATTTCAGTAGAATTGGTTGATTGGGTTAGTCCACTTAACTGACCCCAGGAGAGGACAAAGAATTCACAAGAACAGGCTGTCATGGCATGGAGGCAGTGTGGCCACACAGTGTCTGGCGTGGGTTGTCCCACTTGACCTCACAGAGCTCCTCACGGTTCTCCACAAGGTGGGTATCATGCATCCCAATACCACAGGAAGGGACTCAGGCACAAGATTTTCTATGCCACTGACGAGAATGCTTCAGTCTCCAAAAACCAAGTAACACATGTGGGAAGATATCCAATATGCTTAGTCACTAGAGAAATGGAAATGAAAACCAGAATGAGACACCATTTCATGCTAACTAGGATTGCTATAGTAATAATGATGATGGAGATCCTGGTGGTGGTGGTGATGGTGATGATGGTGCATTGGAACTCTCATACACGGCCAGGGGGAGTGGAAAAAGGTACGACCTCTGTGGGCAACAGTTTTCATTTCCTCAAAAACTTAAAATTAGCATACGGTCCAGCAATTCCATTCCTACATATATAACTAAAAGAATTAGAACCGGCACTCTAATGCATGCTTGTACACGAATGTCTGTAGCTGCACTTATCGTAATAACAAAAAGTGGCCACAACCCAGATATCCACCAATGGGTGGATGAGTAAACTATGGCTTATCCATACAATGCAGTATCCCTCCGCTCTAAAAAGCAATGAAGTATTGATACATTTTGTGATGTGGATGAATTTCAAAAAACACCATGAAATACCCGGAAAAGGTAAATCTACAGAGACAGAACAGATTGGTGGTTACTAAGGGGTAAGGGGAGGGAGGCAATCGAGAATGACTGTTTAATGGGTTTTCTTTTGGGGGAATGAAAATATTTTGGAATCAGAGGAAGTGGTCATACAATGTTATGAATATACCCAATGCCACTGAATTGTTCACCTTGAAATGGTTCATTTTATGTTATATAAATTTTTCTTCAATTAAAAAAAAATGTTGGGGTGCCTGGGTGGCTCAGTTGTGGGGCATCTGCCTTCAGCTCAGGTCATGATCCCAAGGTCCTGGGATGGAGACCCGCATCAGGCTCCCTGCTCAAAGGAAAGCCTGCTTCTCTCTCTCCCTCTCCCCCTGCTTGTGTTCCCTCTCTTGCTGTCTCTCTGTCATAAAGTAAATGAAAATCTTAAAAATAAATAAATAAATAAATAAAAATAAATGTTAACACATATGAACGAAAAATTGAGTGACTGTCCACTGGGTGGGTTTTCGGAAGCTGTCACCGTTTGCCAGAACCTTGACAGGCATAGGATGCATCTTCCATGGCCAAATGATTTGCCCCAGCTCTGCCATCTGTGACTTCAGTCTGGCAGTAGACTTCCTCACCCTCGGGGACCTCTCACAATGCCCCAGGTTCTCCAGGCTCCATCTTGCTGAGCACTGTGGAGACGGACAGAGGTTGAATAGGCTTCCCTAACCAGAAGGTCAGACTTAGACCTGAGACTTTCTAACTGGATTTTATTTCTTTCTTTCTTTTTAGGATTTTTAATTTGTTTATCTGACAGATAGAGACAGAATGCACACGTAGGCAGAGGGGCAGGCAGTGGGAGAGAGAGAAACAGGATTTCTGCTGAGCAGGGAGCCCGATGTGGGGCTCCATCCCAGGACCCTGGGATCATGACCTGAGCTGAAGGCAGCCGCTTAACCAACCGAGCCACCCAGGCGCCCTCTGACTGCACTTTAATTTTATTAGCACACAAAGGTAAAATACTCAGTTACAACCCCAGCTCTGAGCCCTTGAAAGATCTTGGGTATTGAGGAGAAATCCTATGTGTTTAAAACTAAGTCAGTCTACCTAGAAATGTCAGCTTATCATTTTAAACAAATAACAGTAGGAGTAAGGGGTAATAATCCACCCTTTGTTCTAATTTTAAAATGTGAATAATTAACTTTCCAGGAAAAAAAGCAGCAGAATTTTAAGAGCCGTTCAATTCAATAAATGTGCAGTTCAGAGAAAGAGAGCGAGCAGTGCTGTTGGTACAGACTGTTTCCCATGATTTATGGTGACGGCCATTCCCATGAAATCAGTCATGACTTTGGTGAAACTCGTGGAGCATTAATGCCCTTAAGTTCCGCTTTTAGGCAATTAACTGCTGGGTAATACAGATTTTTATAGGAGCTATGGCTTATGTAAAGGCATAAAATGTGCACATTTTTGCTACATCAAATTGTGTTATCAACCATGCTGTTACTACAGATTTTCATTTTCTCAAAGTCAGTTTCTCACAGGTAGAACTGCTAACACTTAGTGGTTATTTCTGGTTTCTATCTAGAATTAAATACTTACCGTGCTGCCCAACTCTTTGGTTCATCAGTAGCCTCATAAGACTAAAAGTCGGTGGGCCACACAGTCGGACCAGCACGTTGTAACGGAAAGGCATTACCTTCCCGGACCTCTCTAGGGGAATTGAGTTATCCCAGGAGCCCAAGAAATCTCTTTCTAAAATTGTCACTTCACTGTAAGGAGGCTTCCAGATATGAGTGAGCTGAAAATGCCCCAGTGTAAAAGGCCTAGTTGCCTTCTTACAAAATGAAAGAAAGAAAGGAGAACATGAGAGGAGGAAGAAGGAAGAGAGGGAGAGGGAAGAAAAGAAGAGGAAGAAGAAATAATAAAGAAATGAGAGTAATCTTGTTTCTCTGCCCAAAAGCGGTTAACACTGGAAACAGAACCTGGTTAACCACGAACAACGGCCTCTGGTCAGCCTTTGAGCAGCACAGGATAATGACTTCCAGAACCCTGCATGGCTTCAAAACTCAGCCTCCCCATTTAGAAGCGCTGTGACCTGGAATAAGTTAAGCAGCCTCTCAGAGCCTTTGTTTCTTCACCCACCACTTCGAATGTAGCAGGTCTCAGTGAAAGAACCGACTATGGGTGGGCTGGAGGCACATGATGTCTCCTGTGGTTCAGAGCACGCTTGATCCAGAGCATTCGCTACTGATGTGGATGCTGCAATGCCAGAGGAGTCAGAACAGAGCTGGTGCCGTCGCATTTTTTTTTTATTAAAAAACAAATTAAATAAAATAGTGATCGATTTATAGAAAATGGAACCGGAGTCCACAGTTCATGGTGGGGAAGGCTCAGAAGATGGAGATGATGTTGTGGTTACCACCATTTCTTTTTCTTCATATCTGGGAGGCAGTTCAGAGAAGAGATGTGGAGTGATTGAGATCTCAGAGGACACAGCAGTCCCAGAAATGGTGTATATAGATTCACGATCTCTCTCGGCGGCCGTGCCTTGGCCCTCAGGAGTTGAAGTCCTTCTAAAAAGGAGGAAGAACAGAAAGGGAAGAGAGGTGAACAGTAACACACCATAAATATGAGGTTCTTTTCAAATGTTGGATTACATGTGTTTAGGAGTATTTAGAAATTACTAAGGAGTAATTTCTTCCCTATTCTGTTTCTTACAGATATGCCTTGATTCCCTTCCTTCTTTAGAGCCAACACATTAAGAGAGTCTCACCCCATTGCTGTTTCCCTTGTCATCGAGAAGACATGACGAGGTAAGAACGTGTCATTGCTGTCCAGAAAGCATACACGCGTGCAGAGTTACTATTCTCTACCTTTCTGTCTTTGGAGACAGCTCACATAAGGGAAACAAACTTACACAAAGAGAAAATTAAATCATAATCCAAAAACGTGAAGGGAGGCAAGAAAGCATACTGGTTCCTGGCATGGGCTCTAGCAAAGGGCAGACCTGCCTCTGAATTGCCACTCTGCTGCTTTCCAGCTGTGTGATCCTGAGTTATCTCACCTCACTGAGCCTTGGTCTCCTCATCTGTAAAACGATGAGTGCCATCTCAGCTACCCAGGAGAATTACACGAGAGAATGTGAGCAAAGCCAGGCTGTGGCACTCAGAAATCACTGTAGCAGCAAGTAGGAGTTTGTTTTAAGTTAACAGACATTTATTTTGGGCTCAGGCAAGCTCATCATTGGAGAAAAGAATACAAAAATTCACTAACAGAATTACGCAAATGTCCAGGACCTTATCTCCCCTTCCTCCAGGCAGGACAATTCCTAAATCCATCTCTGGATCTCTGGCCCACCACCCCATCAACTTCAGATTGAGAGCAGAAGCCCAGCTTGGTTGGGTTGGGGTCACCCAAGTACCTCCATGAGATACTGAAACCCTCTGTACCTGCTGGAGGTCCCCTAGGACCGCCAGGTCTCCCCTGATCTAAAGTGGCAAAGCCTAACAGAGCAGGGGCCCTCCCAAGTCCTGCTCTGGTGCTCAGTCTGGCTAATAATGGGTTAAACATTTGGTGGATCATCCCTGCCAGAAGGCCTAGTGAAGAGGCCTGGAGGAGGCTTCCTATCTAACCACTTTTGTAATTTTTAATGTATGTGCCGCCCAGCATTTCTGAAAGGTCCTCTTAACGTTTAGGCAATAGTTCTGACATCATGTCGGCAAAAAAGATACTCATGCTCCCATGTTTATTCCCGTACCGCAGCCTTAAAGCTAATTTGGCCTGAGTTCAGGCACAGGCCTGAGAAAGTTAAACACGCCTACCCTTGACGTTCAAATGCAAAGCCTTACCCATAGTTAAAAATACTGTAATACGAAGGTGGATTTTCGCTGGGAAGCAAACCATTAGCCCCAGGATTCGGAGTTACTGTAGAAGCTGAAGACTCGGGAAAGTAAGGTGGTGGCGGGGGTGGGAATATTATCACGGCGTCACCTAAGGGAACACAATATTTCATCGAAGACAGATGAGTAATAAATGCAAGCCCATTAGCAGGAGTAAAATAAATTAATGACGTATCTTGCCCATGAATACAAAAGGTCAAACCACCTATGCTAACTCCAGAATTTAAAAGTGGGCCTATCAAATTCACAGAGAGGGAGCATGGAGGTTGCCAGGGGCTGGGGCGAGGCAGGGAGGGGGGATTCGAGTGAGTGTTTATTGGGGGCAGTTTCTCTTTGATGATGACAAACCCCTAGAACTTGAGAGCAGTGATGGTTGCAGAACACGGCAAATGTACTTAGTGTCACTCTCTGCTTAAAAATGCTTAAAGTGTTAAGTTTTATGTCACGTATATCATATCACAGTTTTTTCAAACAGTGCGCCAACATTTTCCTAGTCAGTCTGAGCTCCAGCACTTGCTTTCTTGGGAAGCATTTTCTTTCTTGGGATGCCTCCTTCTGCCGAGCTTCTCTCCTTCGCAACTGGAAATTCTGAATCGCCGACCGTTAGCAGTTTGATAAAGTGCCTGTTCCTTACATGCAGTTTCAGCCTCTGAGCAAAGGACAGGTGAGGGAACAGCGGATGTCTCTGTTACCGTGGTACCTGTGGTATATGCTCTTCTAGAGGCTTTTCTCTCCCAACATTTCACTCAAGCTTTACAAAAGGAAGTCACACTCCAAAATAAGCTTTTTTTTTTTTCCTTTTCCTTTTTGCATTTCCGTTGCTGCTGTTCTCTCCAGAACACAGCCCACATTTTGGGGAGGAGAAAGAGACACCAGATACAAGCTCTCATTTGGACTCCAATTCCAATACCAAACACACCACATGAGCTGCCTAGAACATTCTAGACTTGTGGCAGCACCCCACTCCATAGCAGTTTGAGGGTAGCCTCTGAGGAACTGGCAGCACCAAAGGACAAGGCAGGGAGAATGAAGGAGAGGACTTTAAGTCACAGCAGGGAGGCAGACCATGTGTCCTGGCAGCGGGCATGAGCGGGCGTGTGACCCTCGGCTAGGTAAGCAGCCATCTGTCAATGACCAACTCAGTGAGGCCCTGAGTGAGTGATTTAACCCCCACAGGCCTCAGCTGTCACACTGGGGACTTGCAGGCCAGCCGTAACTGTACCTGCCTCAGAGAACAGGCAGGAGGACGTCAAGCCTGGTGGTTACAACAGTGCTGGTAAGGGACCCACGAAGGTGCTTTCTGCATAAGCCACAGCCAGCCAAGGGCTTGGATTTGCATGTGCACATGTGGGAGGAAACCCTCCAGCTGGCAGCCCCTCTCCTGGCTGCCTCAGTGGCTCCCAAGAAGATGTGTTAACCCTTTCTCTCCTGCAAGCGCATGGCAGTGAAGGTTTAAGACAGACATTGCTCACCTAAACTTGATAACGTCTACTGGTTATCTTGGGCTTCTCGTTTAATTTTTTTTCACAGGTCTGGGTAGGTTAGAGGAAGTAAGGTCGACTGTTTACTTTAATTACACAGTGTAGAACAAAGGAGCTGGGAATAAGCCTCCAGAGCAGGCCAGTCACCTGTCCAATGCAAACAAGGAAGTGCTCAGGGTCACCACCTGTCTGGGAGGCTTGTCCAAGCCTCTGCCCATCAGTTCCTGCCCTCCCAAGCCTTGCGACCTGCTCTCCCTAAAAGCAGTCCCATCCCCCCTCAGTTGCCCATTCACTATATCCTGAAGGACTCGATGTCCTCTGAGTTGACAGCAGACATCCCTCAAGGGAGAGCTATCTCATTCCTGCCTAGGTGTCCAGGATCCTGCACTGGGTGGGCCCAGGGTGGTGACAGCACACGTCTGGGGAAGAGGGGCTTCCAATCTAGGAACAACTGAATTCTGGGACTTCACCAAGAACTGCCTCTCATGATCCCAATCCCTCGTAAGGCAGAACTGACCATTGATAGACAATGTCTCAATTCTTATCAATTAGCCTGAAAGGCACGTTTCCTGAAAATTTCAACCCTATCCCATAATATCAAAGGAAAGAACAACAAGGAGTTAGGCTGCCAGACTTTCACAGGTTCGATGGAACTTAAAGGGTTAAGCGGAAGAGATTTTAGGATGGAGGATGGAGTCCCAACATCAGGATGAGCACCCTCCTCCCCAACCCGGGAGTCACTATGTCCCAACACCAACCGCCCTGCTTTCTGCTGCCACCCAATTCCAGCCATCAGGAGGGAGGCTGGGCCCCAGAGTTCCCCTGATAGGACACCCGAAGAACACACGTTGAAATGCTCCCAACTCTGCGGAACACTATAAGCGTCAAAAAAGTACATTTACTTGTCCCCACTGTGTTCCCCAAAAGGACTGAACACACCTATAACACAGGGCAAGCCCTTTGGTTAGGTAACAGCTAACCCACAGCACTTGGGGAAGGATGAAACCAGCAGGAACAGAGTTACAGCCACCTGCCCAGAGGGGCTCTGTGGGGACTGGAGTTCATACGTGCCCCTGCCTGGGTTTGAGGCCTGGCTCTGCCCTTGTTAGTCTGTACTCTCCCTGTGCCTCAGTTTCTTCACCCTCACATGGAGATACTAAGAGTATCTCATTGGGTTGTCGCAGGTGTGAACAACTTGGACAGAGTAGGCCCTTGTAGGGCATTGCATGGGTATCTGGCCCTGGAATGAGCCCTGTATCTGTGCTAGCTCTTATTACTGTATAACTAATATCGGTGTGGTCACCGCAAATATATAACCACACAAATAGTAGCATGGGAGTTTCAACTGCGGTTCCAGGATCGGTGTGTAAACCCCTCTGCCCTTGCTCACTGAGGGCGGGGCTGGCGGTACAGGGACCTCCCCCAGAGAGTAGTGCTCCCTCCGGCAGACAGCCCCAACCAGGAGAAACCTCTCATTCCCCGACTCTCTTCCCTCAGGCGTTTCTGCCCCATAATGCTCTATGCCTAGCCTTTTAGATGTCATGGCTATGGCTTCAGCTTTACCTTTTCAAAAGGAGCAGACTGGGGGAAAAAAAGGGATTTTCAAAAACAAGCATCAGTGGGGTTTCTCTGTGGTTGTGTGAAACTGAGGCCCCAGCTACTGATGTTATGCTCTAGGGGGCCTGACCCCAGGAAATCGTCATCCATCTCTTCCACAGAACCCAGAGACCCAAAAGTCATCTCTCGACATGCAATGGGGGAGAGAAGTGACAGGTGCGATCATGTTTCATCGCTGTCTGGGTCACTATTTCCAAACTTTGCCTCCACCCTGAAGCCAAGGATGAAGTTACAGAAAGTGGAGAACGATGTGAGAAATGGTGTGGAAAGCCCCCTCAAAACACAGAAGATCGAGGGACTTGGGGCAAACAGAATCCTAGAATTGTTAGTGCTAGAAGGGATCTTAGCAACGCAATGCTCATTTTATAGATACATATACTGGAGCCTAGAAGGGGTTAAGGACTTACGACGGACAGCCAGCCAGTGACAGCCAGGGATGAGAATCTACGTGTTCAACACAGTGCCCTAGCTTTCAATGTCACTTGGCTGGTCTCTAACATGACAGAAAGCTCCCAGGCTGTGCTAGCAATTTCTCTCACCTTCCTCTTAATTTGCTCTGTGACCTCAGTCAAGATCATGACTTATTATCCCAAAGCTTATGCTCAATCACAAAGAATTTCTGGGAGGAGATGATGTGCACAAGGATTCTTACAGGGCTTAGCAAGCAGCAGCACCATGTGCATGTGTGCATGCATGTGTGCACACATGCGCATGTGCATGTGTGTGTAAGAGCGAAAAGGGAATCTAGGCCAGGCCCAAAGATAACCCAGCGGAGCCCTGAAGCCAAAGCCACTGCAATGTGAGTGTGCCCAGGAATGACAACCACATACCTACAGTGACCTGGACAGGCTCCATGCTCTGCGTCTGTCTGTCTTCACTTTCAGAGGCATCCTGGCCCTCATTCAAGTTGTTTCTCTTAACGTGGGCCACCACAAAGAAACACAGTCCCATGAGTACAATCAAGGGCCCCATGATCTGCAGGGACAGGAATCCACAGATCTGGGGCTCCATGTCAGCCGTGTCTGTCTCGTTCAGCGGTTCCTGTGCCCAGTCTGAGCCACACCCGGGGACCCAGATGCCCAGTATGCTGACGAGCATGCCACTCGTCAAGAACAGAAACCCAAAGATGAGGCACTGGGCAAACTGGCGGCTCTCTCCACAGATGAAGGCCCGGTCGGGGTCCACCTGCCGGCCCCGCAGGCGCCCCTCCCGGAGCTGAAGTCGTGCCCTCGAGCGGGCCAGGATCACAGCCCCGAGCCCGACCGCGGCACAGGCAGGCCCAGCGACCTTCAGCACCAGGCTGCAGTCTGGGAAGATTTTGTATTCGCAGGCCTGGAACCCGAAGATGGAGAGCAGGACTCCCACACATAGCAGGATGGCACCAAAGACGAAAAGGAAGAAAATGAGCTTGCTGACACGCCTGTCTCGCCGGTCCCCATCTGAGTCAGCAGCAGCTACAGGAGACATGGCCGGAAGAAGCCCCTTCCCCCTGAACCAGGCAGGATGGATTTCCTTCCCTCCAATGGTTTCAACAGCTCTGAAAATACAACCGAACATCAAATTAAAGTGGGCACAGGTGTCCCGGACCCGCCCTGGCCATTTCAGAAATCACTCTAGGATGAAATCATAGGGAATAGAACTTGGTGCAAGTGATACACTGTGGAACAATGAGCTGGTTTATGAGTCAGAAGCACTGGCATTCAGAAACTCCTGAATGTGTAATTTTATGAAGATAGTAGAGAAGAGGAAATGCAATTACCATGCACCTAAGAGTATCTTTTAAAAAACAAAACCCATACAAGAGAAGTAACTGGGTGTGGCTTTTCCTGTTATGAGTCTTACAAACTTACTTCCCCGGCAAAACAACACAAAGCAAAACAAACCCCAAAACAGTGGTGGGTAAAGGAAGAACTACAGGGATTATTTCTGATTTACAGACATCCCATTTTTCATCACAGCTGCTCTGAGCATTTCCGAGTCCATACATTTTCGTTCAGTAACTAACTTTCCATTTCCTATTTTAGACTGCGGCAACCTTCCATTCTCCCGCTTTCTTCCAAGGCTAGGACACCTGCAGGAGGCGCAATTCAGCCCTTTCCACTGAAGGGGAAGGCAGTTCAGGAACACAGTGACTTTGGGGGATTTCAAGTTAACTCTGTAAAAATGTGATTCTTCAGTTCTCACATGGGCACTGGAACTCCAGGGCCCAGCTGACTGGGCCGGGGTAACCCAGGGGAGTCTGGAACAGGTCAGGCAAAGCCTTCCTCCCAGGTGTGCAGGCGGTCTGTCACGCACCCTCCTCCAAGGTGCCTTTCACTTTCACAAGAAGGTTTAGGCTTAGTTAAAAATAAGCAGCTGATAAAATCACCAGTTACAAAGCACACAACAGCAACAGATCTTGACTTTGAACGGAGAGTGTAAGTGAGATCAAGTGGGAAAGCACCTCCCCCAAGATCACCCAAGCCCTGAGCTGATATCATCGAGTATTAAGTGGACCCAAATCAGTTGTTAATAACTGTCTACTGTATGCAAATTGACTTTATTATCTTAGTTATCTTGTCTTACTCTCACGAGTGGGGTATTTTACCAGGACACTTCAAGTTGGGGCAGTGGAAAAGACAACCCAAGTGTGAAGACCATTTTTAGTGGCTCAAGGAAAGAAAACTTAAAATGTTTTGTCCATATGTATCTGTGATCACATGAAGGAGCTCAGAATTGACGCTGTAACCAAGGCCGTCCTGACAAACCCAAGTCACATCCAAGGAGGGTCAGTTTAAGTAAAGAAAACAAATAGCTGGTCTTGTACTAGGAAGTACTTTTCCAGGAAAAAGTGCAATCTAATCAGAAGGAAGTTGGAAAAAGAAGGAAATGTAGGAAGGAAATAAGCTTCCATTTTAAACCTGGACAAATTATATTCATGAAGATGGAATATTCTGAGACAAAGAAAATATTGCAGTGTAAAAAACAGAAATCTGAATCATGTCATCTCTTTTGCTGGTTCCAGAGATAAGGGTGATTCTCTGTTACAAAGTCCTGTCAGGAATTCACTGAATTCCTGGTACCTTCAACTCTGAAGTGAGTCACAAGGCTTCAGATGTCTTAAGGCGAATTCCCCAAATACTAGTATAGTAAAAAGAAGCCAGAAACGGGATCTGTATCCATGGACAAGTAGACTAAACACCTGCCGTATGTACTAATTCCTCATCCATAATAGCAGGTGGGTAGTCAAGTCTGTCTGTCTCCTACATACGTTCACGAACAGACACAAAAACATCTACACTAACAGAAAATTAAACCTTTTCCAAATACCAACCTACATTTAATTTCCCCGAAGCCGTGCTCGCTTCGGCAGCACATATAATAATTTCCCCGAAGCCAAATCTGCCTCTCCACCACTGTTTGCCAAAGGACATTTCCCAATCGCCAGCATCTCACCACGCCCCAGGTTCTGCCCTGTTTGGA
The DNA here is from genome assembly GCF_020171115.1 of Neogale vison. NCBI lineage: Eukaryota > Metazoa > Chordata > Mammalia > Carnivora > Mustelidae > Neogale > Neogale vison. The sequence continues at coordinate 217,412,338 of NC_058091.1, forward strand.
GATCTAGGTAAAGCCAGCCCAAAGTCTTTTATGGGAAATCCTTTCGTGGGTGTCAGGGAGCCCAAGGGCAACAACACCCCCCGGCGGCCGGGCTTGCGGCTCCCACCCCCACAGACTCAGCTCCGGATCCTCAGTGCCGGCGCTGCTCGCGACACCAAGCCTTGGCCGCAAAAGCGCCAAGCCCGCACGGGAGTGCGGAGAAGTGCGGGGACCGGAGCGCTCACCTGAGGCTTCGTCCTGCGGGCGCGGTGCGTGCGCCGGCTCGCGTCCCGGAAGCCCGGCGCCGGGCTCGGGGTCGGTGCTCGGCCGGACGGCGCGGGCCGTGGGCACCCGGCGGGGCGCGGCCTCCTGTGGCGGCCCGCACCGCACGCTCCCACCTGCGCGTCCGGGCGCGGAGGGCGGGCCGCCACTGTATTTACAGAAGGAGGCGGTGCCAGAGAGGGCGCGGCGGCGGGGGCACCGCGGGGCAGGGCAGACAGGCGGGAGCTGGCTGCCACCGGGCGCTGCCCTGCGGGGTCGGGGCGCGGCCGTGGGCAACGAGGGGCGGCCTCCGAGCCCAAGGCCGGCAGATACGACCGCTTCGCCCGTGACTGTGCGCGCTAGGAATCCGGGGGAAATGGGCGCCCCCGCCACTTCCCTGGCCCGCATCCGTGCGGGGTAGGGGGTGGCCGGCTGAGGTTCTGCTCTGGGCCGCCCGAACCGCGCGCCGCGCGCGGGCCGAGATCCAGGCAGCAGGAAAGGAACCGGCTCCTTTGAGTACTCAGGGCCCAGAGCTGGGGCGGGGGAAGCGCCTGCACTCCTTTCCGATGTGGCGGTGGCCCAGGCAGGATGGGGCCCCGCGTTCCTGAGACCTCGCTCTGGTCTGGGACCTGTCTACCTAGCTGCGGGCGGCCCTCCTGCCGCTCCGGAGACCCTGACTGCGGTCACTGGGGCGAGTCCCTCGCTGCCAGCTCCCCATCCGCGACGGCGTTAAGGAGACACCAGGTCACTGAAACGTGTGCTCTATTTAGAATGTGAGACAAATCCTCCATACCTGAGCCATTCAGGCGTGAGGTCCTCGCTCCAAGACTGAAGCAGGCCCTCGGCAGGTCAGCTCTGTCCTTTCTGCACTCACACGTCTGCTCTTTGCCATAGAACCCCTCTTCCTGCTCTTAATTGTTAATGGTCAGCAGCAATTAAAATGGTAACTTTCCCTGCCCTTGAACCAGGAGTTTCAGGATGGGTTTGCCAATCTGGGTACTATTTGTAACCTGCCTTGGGACACGTGACTCGGGACCCAACTATGCCAGTTTCCACCCCAGAGGTCAGGGCACTGTGGAAGGTGAGTCAAGGGCTCAGCCCAAATATAGTTGTGTGGTGAAGCCCTGGGGACTTACCCATCCCCACCACTTCTCCCGGCTTCCCCCGTCAGCTTTGCCTTAAACTGGGTCACAACCCCATGCCAATTGCTTTGGGCTTTTTAAAGGTGTGAACGCTTTGCATACCTAATACAGCAAGTTGTTCTGTAGGTCTCACTGAAGGTGAAGCATGAGCTGGGCTTAGCCAGTTACCAAGGGTGAGAGGGAGGCAAAGAGGGAAGGGTGGTTCCCTGGGCTCTGAGCGCTGGATGGCTGGGTGGGTGATCTGAGGCTTCAGGAGGGAGGCATACTGGACAAGTTCCAGCGTTGCAATTTGCTGGAAGCCCTCGCCCCAGTGGCCAGATATGGCCCTTTTCATAGGCAGAGTGAGAATCTCTGCCCTAACTAAATATCACCGATTATTACTATCATGAATAATACTGATGTCCCTGGCTCTGTGCCAGGTTCTGTGTTTCCCTATTTTACCTACAGCCTGTGGTACTTTAGTGTGGGTTCCCAGCAAGTCAGAGAAGGCTGCATCCAGGAGAGAATGGGGGGCTAAAAACCAGTCCGTTTTCAGTTGAGGAAACCAAGGCCCAAAGGCAGAAATCGACCTCCCCAGCTGATTAACGTGGAGCCTGGGCCTGAGCCAGATGTACTGACTGTTCCTCCTAGATACACCTGTCACGCAGAGGACACACAATGCCATGAAACTCAGAAATGCCTTTTTATTATGTGGCTTTTTTTTTTTTTTTAAAGAGAGAGAGAGAGAGAGAGAGAGTGAGGAAGTGTGTGAGCGCAGCAGAGGGCCAGAAGGAGCAGGAGAGAATCTTAAGCAGGTACCACATAGGGCTCCCTGAGATTGTGACCTGAGCCGAAACCAAGAGTCAGACCCTTAACTGACTGAACCACCCAGGTTCCCCGGTATGTGGCTTTTTAGTCATTATGACAATATAGACGCAGTATCCCAAGGACACTGCGGCCAGCTAGGTCTGGGGTGGGGCTCTCCTGGTCAAAGTGTCAGTATATCCCAGGGTAGATACGAGATCTGGAAGGACGCATAGCTAACAAGCAGATAAGCAAGAGTGGTGATTGCACAACAGCCGCTGACATGGAACTTTCTAAGAACACAGGCCCAGAACGTGTTCTCCCTACAAGGCCTTTCTCGTGCAAGAGCTTGCCATCTCCTCTGGGCCCTCATGCTTTCCTTCTCCCGTATCTGAAACTCGATCTCCGATACGCAGTGCAGTGGGACCTGCAAGGGGCCTGTGGACACAGCTGCCCTTTGGGGCCACATGACTGCAGGCTGGCCACACATGACGGCCTTAATTGTGCAGACACCAAGGACGATCAGATTAGCCTCAGCTCGGGATATCAGCTGCTTGGACTGTTTGTCTAGTGGAGCCTGTTTGACTAAACTAAAATCCTTGGAAATTGATCATCAGTCAAATATGAAAGACAAAACCACCAGCCTTCAAGGTGCTCAACTTGGGGGCAGACCTATTTTGAGGAGAGAGGCTGGGCAACCTCCTCCCTCTCTAAAACCCAGTGGCCTTTTCCAGCCTGTGTGGTTGTGAAAAAAGATAAGACCAGACAGAATCCTTTACAGCATCAGAACAAGGTTTTAAAAATGTATGAATCTTGGGTCACCTGGGTAGCTCAGTCAGTGAAGCTCTATCTGCCACCGGCTCAGGTCATGATCCCAGGTCCTGAGATGGAGTCTCATATGGGGCTCCTTGCTTCGTGGTGAGTCTGCTTCTCCGTCTGCCTGCCTCTCCCCATGCTTTTGCATGTGCTCTCTCTCTGACAAATAAATAAATAAATCCTTTAAAAAAAAAAAAAAGGATGAATCTTGAATCCAGGAAGTGAATACGGATGGTGAAGTGTGACATACATTCATTTATCCATTCAGCAAAAATATCCCGAGTGCTGACTGCAGGCCAAGAAACAAGACACAGGATCCTTTGACCTTGTGGAACCTATATTCCAAGGAAAAGGAGAAGGACATGCAAGGAACCGTTACAGGGTATTAGAAGGCGTTAAGGGCTGTGGAGAGTAAAAAGTCACAGAAGGCAGCGTGGGGAAATTCTTCTTCCAAGAGGATGGTTAAGGAGGACGTCTCTGGGGGCACCCACTGGTAGCTCAGTGGGTTAAAGCCTCTGCCTTCGGCTCAGGTCAGAATCCCAGGGTCCTGGGATCGAGTCCCGCCCGCATCAGGCTCTCTGCCCAGCAGGGAGCCTGCTTCCTCCCCTCTCTCTCTTACTGTCTGTCTGCCTACTTGTGATCTCTGTCAAATATATAAAAATCTTTAATAAAAATAAATAAATGAATGAAAACAAAAGAAAAAAGGAAGGCTTCTCTGTGAACGGGACACCACAGCAAAAGCTTGAAGGGGATGAGGAAGCAAGCATATTGATTATCTGTGATTCGAGGATGTAGTCCCTGAAGTCCCATCCCATCGCTCTACTTTATTCTCTTCCTTAGACTTGGATCACTAAGTCAAGGGGAGGGAAATTACGCTCCACCTCCTGAAGGGGGAGACTGTCAAAGAACAGGTGAGCTTATTGTATAACTATCACAGAGAACCGTAGTGTAGGGAGGAAGGGAAGGGCCCTTCAGACAAAGGAAATAGCAAGTATGAAGGCGCGAAGGCCCTGAGGCAGAAGCAGGGATGGCTATTCAAGGAGGAACAAGAGGCCATGACGACTGGGTGAGCAAGGGGATGGTAAATAAGGAGAGGAGGTCAGAGAGGAAAGGCGTGTGTGTGTGTGTGTGTGTGTGTGTGTGTGTGTGTGTGTCCACATGCATCAGATTACCTAGAGCTTCATGAGCCATTGTAAATACTCTGAGTGAGATAAGGAGGGTTGTTTTGTTGTTGTTGTTTTAGCTGAGTGTGATGTGGCCTGACTTACACTTTTTAAGGCAGCAGTGGCTTCCAGGTGAGAATAGTCTGAGGAGGGGGAAGGGTGGGAGCGAGACACTCAGGAGGCTATTACAGTAACCCTGGGGAGAAATGGCTGTGGCTTGCGTTCAGAGGCAAGAAAGCAGTGGGACTCTATATATATCTCGGAGAGAGAGTCCTTGGACAGGATATGGGTTTGGACGTGAAGGTTTTTGGCCTGAGGAACTGGAAGGATGGTTCTACTGCTCAGAATGGGGGAGAAGAAAGGCAGGACAAGATTGAGAGGGAAGCTTTGGGGCATGTTAACTTTGAGATAGCTCTTTCTCCATCCAGATCGAGAAGGTGAGTAGGCAATGGGACATCAGGGCCTGGCGTTAGGGAATTCTGGGAAGAATACATTCCTGTGCTCTGGCAGGTCTGGTTTTTCCAGAATCAAGAAGCCCAGGCCCCCCATTGGGAAGAGTTTACACGTAGACGTGGTTATGCCCGCATTGTAGCAATCAGTGCCGCGGAGGGCTCCCAGCAGGCACAAAGCAGTGGGCAGGCGGGTGCTCTGGGATGCAGGGATTTCTGACATTTCCAGGGGGCAGGAGACAGTAAGTGGCCAGTGTGGCTAGGAGGGATGAGTTTCTGCTGCTGCAGGGGCTTCTGCTGCTCTGTTCCCAGAGCAGGGCCCTAAGGAGCATGGATCCTCCCTACCAGTGGACAGGCTACGTGACACTGGGAGCGCTGCCACGCTGAGAAGTGCCTGGGGGCCAGTGGTATGGATTGGCCTGTAGAGCTCAGTGTTACCCTTTCAGGATTCACAAGACTAGGGCAAGACAATTAAGTAACCAAGTGTGCCACCTTCTCGTTTCTCTTTCCTTATTTGGTCTCTCTCTGGTTCTGCCTCAAATTAACCTCAGTGCCCAGATGCATGCATTCCTCTTTCCAATTCCTGACGTTTCCTGGGACTCTGCTGAGGCTGGGGTGCGGGAATTTGCTCTTGAGTGCTTGGTCATGGGCCCTCATTTCCCAGCTCTGAACCTAGGTGGGTGCCATCCAGCTGCCTGCCCCCCATGAAGGCTGTGGCGGTGGGGAGAGGCAGAGCGTCCTACGACATTTTCCTGCTCCACGTCCCCAGTGTTGGACTCCAACCAGGCATTAGAGATAGGATGGGTGGGAGTGGCTGACTCGGCAAGCTTGAGTGGAAGGTTTGTACTGGGCCCCTTAGCTGACCCCCAGCGCAAGATGGGTATTGTGCAGAATCATTTGATCGCCTGGAACGATCCTGCTGATTTCGCACCAGTGATAACTACTTGGCTTGTGTGCAGCGAACCGGAACCAGGGCTAAGAATGTGGGGAGTTGTTTCAGAGAGAGTGAGTGAGGATTTGCCGTGGTCTTGGCAGAGGCCTCCACCTTGCCAGAGAGAGAGAGAGAGAGAGAGAGAGAGAGCGCAGTTCAACAGTGGTGGCAGCTGGCTCGACGAGACACCAGTGCAGAGACAGCAAGGGTTTACTGGAAACATCAGTCTCCTGGAGGCTTGCTTTGCTGCCATCAGCGCATGACTGGGTTGCAAAGAACAAAGCATTTCTACCTAGTATGTAAAAACGGCATAAATGGATAGCAGTTGAAATCCTGGCTTTGCCACCTAGTAGCGGTGTGAACTTGGGCAGGTAAGCAAATTTTCTGTGCCTCAGTATCCTCATCTATAAAATGGGAATAAGCAGACCTACCGCCAAGAATGTCTTGAAGAATAAATTTCTGGCACATGGTGGGCCACCAATCAATGTATTTGCAGCTGGTCACCTTGTCTTCCATTTGTGCCTCCTCCCTGGCCCACAGTCTTGAGCAAGGCTGATCTGACCCAACCATGGGGAAGGTAAAGGGATGGATGAGGGGGGAGGTTGGAATGCTGTGCAAGAGGAAACTGAGTCACTATGACTTCTCTTGCTCACTTGCAATGGTTTGAGCCACTGCCAGCTTCACTCCAGCACAATTTCCCAGTAGCCAGGGTCCAAGGTTCTACAAGCCCATTTCCACTCCCTCACTACCCCCTTAGTTTTAGCCCTCCACTTCCGGCTTGCCACTGATGATTCCAAAAGGCAGTCAGTTCAGATTACAGTGCTCCAAAAATACAGCCAGTGAAGTAAATCTGAAAACAAAGGAGAAGATGAAAGAAAGAAGAAAAGGCTGGCTGTCCTTCCTGCCTCATTTGAACAGCTTGTGGTGATGTACAGGGGACGGGGGGAGTCCCTTTGCCATTATCCATACGGGGATCTTAGCTGTTTATGATCCTATGGGGACACTTCTCTGAGACACTGGAGGTGACTCTCAGCAGAGTCCAACCCAGACCCCTGGGAGGGGCCATCTGACGGCCAAGGTGCTCTCCGTGGGGACCCTGGCACCCAGCAGGGGCCCGGCAGGCAGGGACCATCTTCTCAGGTGGTCCCCTAACGGACACACACTTGAACACTTGGCTTCTCCCATAGCAGCTGCTGGCCTAGAAACTGAAGCCGTAAGAATCTGAACACCTGAGAGCTCAGCATCTGATCATTTAAAAGGCAGTTTGGCAGGAAGCCACCTCCAAAATGCCCCAGATTTCAACAAAAGGCCCCTTGTTGCAGCCCCAGAATGCAGGTAAAGCTGGGGCTGAAGGCGGTGTTGATTCAGAAAGAAGGAAAAGAAAACTGCTCTGCGGGGTTTTTTTCATGTGAACCTATCTCACAGGGTTATTGAAGGGATTAAATGAGTACAGAAAGACCTGCTGTAATTTGTGTTTGGATGCCATTCCGGAAGAAATAATTTCTCTCAATAATAATAATTGCTAACTCCTACATAAAGCACGCTCTGTGTTTAGAGCGACGCACTCCTCTTACTCACTTGCATTGCATAAAAGCCCTGGGCATGACTATTGTTGTTCCCCATTTTACACATGCAAAGAGGGGGTGAGCAGCTTGGACCTCAGCCTGCCAGGAAGCACCGTACTTGTCTCCTCTCCTATAGGAGCCTGAAGCTCTACCCACAGTAGCTTTTTTCACTGCTGATGGGAGGTGGCTTTGGCTCTTTTTCCATGTCAGTCTTGAGTCCCCAGGGGTCAAGCTAACAAACTCCCCTTCCTTTTTTAATTCTCAAATTGAAAGTTATTTCCCCGGAGAGCCCCTGGATCTGAATCAACCGCCCCCCTCCCCATTCACACACTACCTGGTGATTTTCAAAGTCCCTGGTATGTTTCCTTCAGGGCACTTGCCACAAGTGTAATTAGTGATCCCTGTGAGACCCAACCTCCCCCACCCTTTGTCTTTTACACCACTCTGCCACCCTCTGCCCTTCTTGTTGCTGTGATCCTGGACCTCCCAGACCTCTCACCGCCCAGCTCAGGTTCGGGCCATGGGGCTCAGGTCTCTTCCATTTCAAATCCTGCCTTACTTAATCCCAGGTGCCTTCATTCTCACAGCGATGACCCAGGCGACATCCAGACCTTCTGCTCCCGTCCACCTCTGCTGATGCCTCCTGCCAGCTCACGCTGGACCTGTGATGATCTGAAACATCATCCTGCAAAAGAGTAAGGAGCTGGAGCATCTCCTTCCTGCCACGTGCCCCACCCACCACTGTAGCTGCACCATCCTTCACTCCCCCCGGACCCTTGGCTTGCTGCAGTCCACACTCTTCCTATCTTTTCACGTCTTCCTTGCATAGCGCAGACTCCCCAGCCTATGCATGTAGTGGCATTCTCTCTGATTCCCTAAATTCCAAGGCTGTGTCTTTTCGTCCCCACATCTGGCAATGCTGCCTTTGCCTTTCTCAGCCTGTACCGTGGTGGCTGCATGCTGCTGGTAAGACAGGACCACAGGGTCAACCACTGTCTACATAGATCAGTGTCCTCAAACTGAAGGGCCCTCAGCTGTGCCCAGCAACCCGAGGCAGTTTTGCTCCCCAACTCACTTTCCATATGACTGCTTCGGCAGGTGGCCCAAAGCCCAGTGAGCCCTGTCCTTGGCGGTGGTGGCACCACTGATGGGTCTAATCCCTGCCTGGCCAGCATGGCTTTTCAAGTGAAAGCAATCCTAGGCCAAGTGTGCTCCACCTCTCATGGCCCTGGCTCTGGTCCTTGGCTTATTATTCTTTAATTTTCTCTTGAAGTCTTAACTCCCAAAGCCTAATGGTTTCTAGGCCTAATCAGGCAGCTTCCAGTCGTAGCCTCCTGCTGTGCCAAAGCCAGTTTTCCTTTTACCGTGACTTTGCCCTGATACTGGACCCATGCCACCATTCCAGGCTCTCTTACCTTATGGCAAACTCTTCCTGGAGTGTTCCCAGACTTCATGCCAAAGGCCTAAGTCAGAACCACTTCCATCCATCTCCAAGGTGTAGGAGAGGATAGAATTTTCCCTCTACCTTTCTGAATTCTTGACTGAAACCTTTCAGTATGAGACAAATTAATCAGAGAGAAGCAGAAACTTACTAACATGGATAACCACGTATACCTGGGAGATACCCATGGGAAAATGAGTAACTCTACACGGTGGCCTAGAATTCAGGCTTAACGTATCATCTAAATAGGGAAACAACGTGAAGGGTGGTGACCTCTTCAGGAGAGTAAGTGATTTTTAGGAAAGATGAATGGGTCCTTGAAGATCCGAGGGAGGTATAATATTTTCTGACAAAGTCTGGACATGATATCAACTTCTGTGTCAGTTTCCAGCCTGCTCTCCTGTGGTTAAGAGTTGATCTTCCCTGGTTGATGAGACCCCCAGGGAGAGCACTTATGACAGTTGATATCCTTCTGGAGAACCCAACTTCAGGCAGACAAAAGGAGTTCAGAGAAAAACCTCTCTCTATGTTTGCTGGTTTTCAAGTGCCCACAATTCAAAATAACTGCCAAATTGTCGCATTTTGGGGTGTCTTATTCTGCTGCCCTCCCAAGGTTTAAAATATAGTTGGTAAATAGATTCTGTAAAGGGCCAGATAATAAGTGATTTTGGCCTGCAGGACATTTGAACTCTATTGCAACCCTCTCAGGCCCGCTGTCAGAGCAAGAAAGCAGCCTTAGACACAGACAATACATAAACAAATGAGTTTGGCTCCGTTCATATAAAACTTGGCATATGGACACTGAAACTTGAATGTCATACAATTTTCACGTGTCACAAACTATTCTTCTTTAAATTTTTTTCAACCACTTAAAGCATAAAAATCATGCTTAGTTCATGAGTTACACAAGAATAGGAGGCAACCAAATTTGTTCCCTAGGCTGTAGTTGGCTTATTCTGCCCTAAGCTCTTGACCCTGTACTATTTTCTCTGGTTATGCTCAGGTAACCTGGACAAGGATAATGCTGAGAGGGATCCAAGCAGGAGGGTCCCTGATGGCTCTGAGCTCGTCTTACCCCATAGTGTTACCACTTTCCCCAGTCCATGATCCTCTGGGGCTACAATGGGACCTTTTTATATATACTTCAAATTCTTACCCTCTGGAACCCCCTCCCACACTTTTTTACAGCACAAACCCCTCCCCCAAACTCTGTCAGGTTCAAGGTAGAGCTATTATTTCTAGTAATAGTTTGCTTTTGCATTGAATGATTACCAATACTTCTAATATTTCATATCTGATCAATTAATGCTAATAATAATTGTACTGATAATCCAATCAAAAATCATTTTAATACCTATGGTTATAGGAAACTAAAAAAGTTACGTATGTGCATATTTTCTTGCAAGCAAGATATATGCATCTCAAAGAAGTACAATAGGTGATTAATAAGAAATGCTTTTGCATAAAAATATTACATCAGGATAAAATTTTCTGGGGAAGGGAGCACCTCGGTGGCATGGTCAGTTGAGCCTCTGCCTTCTGCTCAGGTCACTTTCCGGGGTCCTGGGATCGAGCCCCGCTTCAGACTCCTTGCTCAGCGGGGAGCTTGCTTTTCCCTCTACCTACCACTCTTACTGCTCGTACTCTCTTTCTATGACCAATAAATAAATAAAATGTTTTTTTAAAAAAATCCTATGGGGAGGAAATTTACAATAAAAATACGTAAAGTGTATTACCATTTTTTTTAAAAGCTGGCTAATTAACAAAAGTAGATGATGGTTATGTCATGAACTAAGCTAAACCAAATTAGTCATATCCCACTGCCTAGATTGTTTTCCATAGCTACCAAAGATGTCTGCATTAACCAAAGCCTAGCGACTCCCACATGGTCTCGCTAACGGGGGGAAAGCAAATGTCTCAAATATCTCAGATCAATTCTACTGGATATACAGATGCTTATTAAACATTATTAACAAACAGGCACAAAGCCGTTTATACAGCTGCCCTGTCCCATGAGCGTGAGAGATGACCTTGACCTGAGTGGAGTCAGCACCGCGATATTGCTGAGTGAGGGTTCTCCAGCACTCAATAGGCACCGTACCACTGGACAGCTTTGTCCCATCCATGGCTGCTGACTGGCCTGTGAAGGGATGTGATGAGCCAATGGTGCCCTCCCTGCAGGGAAACTGATCCCCTGAGTCCTATGAGGGTGAGGGATAGTACCTCAAAAATCTTGTTGACAACCCATGTCTTAAATACCCCAAATCCCTTGAAAGTCAGCCTGCAGCTGCACTCGCCTGAGTTCCCAGGCCCCCATTTTCCCTGCAGAACTTTATGCTAATTAGCAGCACCCCAGGGATGGATTGAAATGAGGAAGACAGGTAGAGGCCCCAGGCCTGTGACCTTCCCAATGTTCGCCGACTGCCCAGGCTCCGTAGTTTAGAAATTCTTGCTGACCTGGTTATAGTTTAACCCAAGTAGCACAATATCACACTTGGGCTGCAGAAGTTGAAGGTCAAGTACAAATGTCTAGCAGTGAGTGTCGGAACGCTAATGTATTTCTATCCCATAAGGCATCTTTAAAAATGACATAGGCTTTATTTTAAAATGTCAATATTTATAACATGCCATAAATGCAAGTCCTTTCTATTTAAATGCATGAGGAAAGTTTTGAACATCCACTTAATTTTTTTAGTTTTTTTTTTTTTTTTAAATCTATTTCACATGTCAACTCTCCAGTAAACAAGAGGGTAGTTTTTACAAATCCTTTGAGCAGTTACTCCTGGCAGAGCTCTCTTTAGTGGCAGGAAAGAATGTCTCCTTGGTCTTCATGCATGTTTGCTCACCTTCTTCCCGGAGCCCTCAGGGCTCTGCATTCCAACGGTTTAAGTGGACTGGCTGTTACAACACAGCCAAGTTCCTGTGACACCTTCTCCCAGGAAGAGGGTGTCTTTCGGCCTTTTGGTTTATAGTTGAGTGAGGCTTCTCAGGAGATTTTTCCAGAATGAAGAAGGTCCGCCCCTAGGTGATGCGCTTATTCCCTTTAAACTGAGAAGCACTGGTAACTTAGCACCTTCTCTCTTTAAAATGAAATTAAGCTTTTCTTTATGAGCACCCTCTTCACTGCACGAATGTGTATTTATTTGTTTTGGGGATTTGTGTGCCTTATCAGACTGTAAGGACCATGATAGCAGGGATATGTCTAAATTGTTTACTGCCAAGTCCCCGGTGCCTGGCCAAGTACCTGGCTGTCCCATGGCAGGTACTCAGAAAATATTTGCTGAATGATGAGATGAGACAAGCTGCAGAGAGAGGGAAACAAAACAGAAGCAGAAGATACCCGCTATCAAAACTGAAGAGGAACTAGGCCAGCAGTCAGCCAACAGGATACAGTAGTACGAAACTGCACTAAAGGACAAAAGACAGAAGACAAAGACCAGCCATGCTGGGATCCAAATAAAGCAAGCCAGAGTTAATAAGGCTGAGCCTAGGTATGAATTTACATGACTGACCTTTGCCACAAATAATAATTTCATTTTATTTGTCCCCCGTTGCCCATGCTGGGCCTCAACATTCCCTTCAATGACTCGTTCCAATTCTCTTCTCAGCTCATCTCCTCTCTGCCAGCTCATCTTTCATGTCTTACTTTCTTACTAGCCTTACCATGAGCTCCTGCTTGTCCTCATTCTGTTCTTGTTTTCTGGAGTAAGTCCTTCCGGAAATGTTTAAGTTTGTGATTTTATATTTGGTCCCATTTTGCGTCTGTTCCATGGAGAGATATTTCTGGTGAGTGTACTTCATTTACCACTTGTTTTTTCCTGTCCTCTCAGTCTTTTGTTCTATCTCCTTTTCATTTAGCTAGTATTATACAAACATTTTAAATTATGACCCTTCTTTGGATAAGGTGAGTGCTTCATGGCAAGATAATTTTAGGAGTTGTGTGTGGGGAGAGGTCAGGCCTGCGTTCCAGGTCCTTACAGTGATTCTCCTTGGACACGTGTGGGACACGTGCGGGACACGTGCGGGACACGCTCAGGAGAATTGGTCAGCGTTGGGAAGCCCTGCAGACCACCCTGTGCCCCGTGACTGAGGGCCCTTTCTCGCTTGGGGCATGTAGTGGACAGCAGGAAAATGCGCCGAAACGATGTGGCCCACCCGGGTGCTCTGGCACAGGGGAGCTTTCCCGGGGCAGAGTTGAGGGAGGGGTTGTGGCTGGCCGTCTGCCTCCGACTTTTTGGGGTGCTGGGACGCCCAAGGATGGGGCTGGCCTCAGAGTGGGCACGAAGGTTATTCTTGCTCTGAGGATTTTCCCCTGCTCAGAAAGGCACCCTATGTGCCAGAGTGGTAGGGGGACTCGTGGAGCGGGACTCAGGGTTCCCCAATGATAGGCCCCAAGGGACAGGACCCTGGAAACAGAAGGCTGACACAATAGGTGAGGGTTCATGCCTGGGCCTCTGGGCGGGCTGGGCCCCATCGGCCAGTGCCAGGGAGGGGACCCCCGGAGGCTGAGGAGCAGGAGGCGTTGGCCTTGCTGGAGCCTGACTCCCAGAGGGCTTTCTGTGGGGTTCGGCCACGACCCCTCTCAATCCCTGGCCAGGCCCAGGAGGTGGGCGCCTGAAGCGAGATTGCCGGATGTTTTCCAGCCAATTCTCACAAGGGTTCTCTCCAAATCGGGATGGATTTGGCAGAATGCTCTTGAGAATTGGCCGGCACTGAGCAGCCCTGCGGACTGCCCTGTCCCCCGTGGCCGAGGGCACTTTCACACTCAAGGCATGTTGTGGCCACCCCGAAAACGCGCCCACCCGGGGGCCCTGGCACATAGGAAATTTCCCAGAGCAGAGTTGAGGGAGGGGTTGTGGCTGGGCATCTGCCTCCCACTTTTTGTGCTGCTGGGGCGTGGATAGTTTGGGCTGACCTCAGTGGAGGTACTAAGGTTTCTCTCGCTCTGAGGGTATTCCGCCGCTCTGAAAGGCACCGTTTCCACTTGGGTGGCCTGTGGACTGGTGGGGTTGGCCTAGATGTCCCAATCTGGAGGGACAGTGTCAGTGTGGCTTTAGACCTGTGGAGGGTTTGGGAGCTGCATTGAGTTTTGGAAGGCTCGGCAGTGCAGATTCATGCCACTGGAGGGCGTGGTGAGCTGTGGTGCACAAGAGCATGGTATGGTGCAATGCTGCTTGCCACCACTGGAGGCAGCGGTGAGCTGCTGTGGCAAACACACCAGAAGAGGAGTCTGTGTAGCCCTGCTGGCTTTGAGAGCAGTGGTAAGGTGCTGGGTGAGAGACCCAGAAACCTGAGGCACTGCAGCTTGTTTTTCCAGGACAGAATGTTGAGCTGAAGACTCTGTTTCCCAAGGCTCAAGAGTGGTGGTAAGAATTGCTGGAGCAAGGCCCCCACTCAGTCAGCACTGGGCCCTGTTGCCCCAGGTTGGATGGGAATGTGCTGTCAGGATGGTTCAGGAGGGTCCTGGTGGGGGAACCAAACTTTTGTTCCCGGAGGAACCCAACTCAACTCATGGTGCCTTTGGAACCGAGGAGTTGAGTGTCTGTTTGGAAGAGTCTATTTGCTTCTCCAAAAAGGACAAGGGCATTGGCCAGCTTGAGAAGGAAGTGAATGACCACTTAAGAAACAAGCATGTATCTCTCCTTCACCCAGGAATCGGAGCAGGTGTGTAGGCTTTAGGTGGGAGGAGCCTTCTTATCCGCACCTGACAACCCATCTTCGCTCTGGCTGAGATCTGAAGTTTGGAAATCAGCGTCTGAATCCGTCATGCAGCTTGTCCCAGGATGTCAGCATTCAGAGAGAACAGCAGGCCTGTGGGGCACAGTGGCACATCCATGCCAGCATGAGAGGTAAAACTTCTCTTTCACCCCAAACGTACTGGTTTTTCTCTCATCTCCAGTGGAGCCAAAAAGTCCCACGAATGCAGCTGTCAGCCATGGAGGTGGGTGCTAGGGTTCCTGAGTTTCCTTGCAGGGAGCACCTGGCAGGGGATCTCATTTTCTCTGCCTGTTTCTGGCTCACAGAGGTATTTGGAACATCTCTTTTCTAGGCAATCCTTTGGATTTGAAAAGGAAGATGAGATGGACTTGGTGTGTGTTTTGGACCTAGGATGAGTTCCTTCATTGAAGGATGAAGTGTTGATTCCATGAGTCCTAGCCTGTGGTGGAATGGCCAGCATCTAGAGTGAGGTGTCTGTTTGTGGTCAGAGAGAGGCTTGGAGGGTGGCTTCTCCTTTGTCCAAGGGGATGGATCCTAATGGATCTGCCTTTTTTATCCAAAGAGTTCTGAGGAGGGCAGAGGGAACATTCAAAAGGATTCCAAGGAGCCTTGGAGGATTGAAAAGGGAAGCTTGCCTTTCTAGTTTCACTCGGTGGTCACTCTAGAGAGACTCTAGAGTGTTGGCCATGGCATCCTTTCTCTGCAGTTTCATGCGTGGTGAAGTCAAAAGGCGAGTCTTTGGGAATTCCACTGGATAGAAGCAATTTGATGGCTTCCCAGGGCATGACATCAGGAACCCTGGGGTGATTTTCTGGGTCTGCTTGCCAGCCGCTGTCCGAGTCACATCATCCCCCAGGTTTTCTGTTTCCTCCTTAGAAAATTGCTGGCAGGGAATGTTCTGCTTCCAGTGGAACCTTCCTGCACTGTTGGTGGGATTGCGGGTTGTTGCAGCCACTCTGGAAAAGAGCATGGTGGTTCCTCCAAAGGCTAAAAGCTGAACAACCCTAGGATATAGCAGTTGCCCTCCTAGGTATTTCCCTCAAGGGCACAGAAATGCACATTCAATGGGGTACAAGCACCATGATATGGACACCAGCATTACCAACCATAGCGAATCGATGGAGGGCGTCCCAATGTCCATTCACTGATGAACGATCTATCTATCTATCTTTCTTTCTATCTATATATGTATATATATGAATGTAGATGTCTGATCTGTCACATATTCTCAATGGAATAGAATCCAGGTTCAGAAAGAATGAAATCTTATCATTTGCAAGGATGTGGATGGATTTAGAGTGGATTTGGCTAAGCCATATCAGTAAGAAATGACCCATAGCCTATAATTTGGCCTCTGTGAAATTTCAGGGGTGTGGAGGGGAAGGGCTCAATGGGTGACGGCTCTTAGGGAGGGCATTCGTTGTGATGAGCTCTGGGTGTTCTGTGTAGGCAAGGAAATCCTACCCTTGAAGCAAAGGAATGAACGCTGCATGGAAACAAATTGGAATTGAAGTGAAAGAAGGAAAGAAGAAGACCATGTCCTACTTTATGAAGAGGGAGGTAAAAATGGAGTGATTTTCGCTCTCTTGTTCTCTTGATGATCATTTGCAAACACACTGTGTTATGAAACACTAGATCCTGTTTGCATAAGGAGCCCTCAGAAAGCTGCCAGGAAGATTCAGATGTCAGAGCATGTCAATGTTTCATGGATACGTTCCTTTCAGTTTGCCCAGGTACAAATGTAAGTGGAGAGAAATAAGGCAGAAGAGGAAAGGGGCTGTTAAACTGTCAGGAGGCAGTCTTCCCCCTTCGTCAAGGAAGCCTTGGACTGATGTCAATTGAGAAGAAAAAGAGGGGATCCCAGAGCTTTTCCACAGGCAGGGGGGGTCCAGGTCTGCCTAGAGATGACAGGGGTCTCTGAGGAGAGCTGAGGTAGGTGTGTGGCATGCTGGAACTGTTGATCTGTAAGTTGGATTCCCGAGGAGCCTAGTTGAGGATGGTGGTCAGGTGGCACATCATGCTCCGGGGGGCAGCAGAACGTTGGGGAGTACTCATGGGGACACACAATATTTCACTGGCTCTGACGGCCCCGTGCAGCTCCAAACAGACTGGTTACCTACGAGGTGGCAGGTGGACTCCTACAGTGTGAATTCAGGGTTCCCAAGCCAGAAAGATTGTGGGACAGGCCCCTGTTGAAGGAAGATTGAGAACAGAACATAGGGTTAGGGTTATGGCTTTGGGGAATGGCTGCTCCAATCTGCCAGCACCGAGAGGGCTCCCATCGGGATTGACTTCAGGAAATGGGTCCTGCAGTACAGCAGAATCTGGGTTTCTGCCTAGGGTGACCAATGACGGTGGGGGTGGTTTACAAGAAAGACCAGGTTACATCCGCTCCAAAATCTGGATCAACTAGGAGAGAACGCTCGTGATAATTGGCAAGAGTTGAGCGGCCCTGAGGACGGCCCTATCTCCGGTGGCCGAGTTCCTTTCAAACTCAGGGCAAGGGATGTATACCAGAATAACACACCGAGACGATGGTGTAGAGGAGCGTTTCAGGATCACAATAGAGGCAGGGGTTGTGGCCAAGCATCCAACAAGGACTTTACAAGCCAATGGGGCGGCCAAGGATGGGGCTCACCTCAGTGGGGGCACGAAGGTTTCTCTCGCTCCGAGGCTTGTCCGAAGCACCGAAAGGCACCGTTGGCGCCGGGGTGGGAGGGGGAGGTGTGGCCTCGGCACGCAGGGTTCCCCAGATGGAGGCCCCGAGGGACAGGACCCCGGAAGCGGAAGGCTGGGGAAGCAGGAGAGGTTTCGAGCCCGGGCCGCGGGGCGGGCCTGGCCCCATGGGACAGCGCCAGGGAGAGGACCCCTGCCAGCCGAGGAGCAGGAGGCGTCGGCCTCACCGGTTCTGCTTTGTGGCCTATGGATTCGTCGGGTTGGCCTCGAAGTCCCCATCTGCAGGAACAGAGTCAATGTGGTTTTAAACCTACAGAGGCTTTTCGGAGCTGCCTTAGGCATCTGTGGTATGCTCGGCAGTACCGATTCATGCCACTGGATGGCGTGGTGAGTTGTGGTTCCCGAGAGCTTGGTAGGGTGCAATGCTGCTTGCCCCCAGCGGGGTCAGCGGCGAGCTGCGGTGGCCAACACACCAGAATAGCTGACTGTGCAGCCTGCTGCTTCTGAGAGCAGTGGTGAAAGGCTGCAGGAAACATGAGGTACGGCTGCTTGTTGTTCCTGGACAGAGTGTTGAGCTGAAGCCTCTGTTTCCCCATGCTCAGGAATGGTGGTAAGAATTGCTGGAGTCAGACCCCAACTCAGTCAGCACTGTGACCCATTGCCCCACATTGATGGGAATGTGCTGTCAGGATGGTTCAAGAGGGCCCTCTGGTGGGGGTCTGGAGACGGGGGAACCCAATTCAGCCCATGGTGCCTTTGGAACCGAGGGGTTGAGTGTCTGTTTGGAAAAGTCTATTTGCTTCTCCAAAAAGGACAAGGGCATGGGCCGGCTTGAGAAGGAAGTGGATGACCACTTAAGAAACAAGCATGTGTCTCTCCTTCTCCCAGGAATCGGAGCAGATGTGTAGGCTTTAGGTGGGAGGTGCCTCCATATCCTCACCTGACGACCCTTCTTCGCTCTGGCTCCATGAAACCTAAAGTCTGGAAATCAGCATCTGAATCTGTCCTGCAGCTTGTCCCAGGAGGTCGGCATTCAGAGAGAACAGCAGGCCTGTGGGGCACAGTGGCACATCCATGCCAACAAGGGAGGTCAAAGTTCTCTTTCACCCCAAACATCCTAGGTGTTCTCTCACCTCCAGTGGAGCCAAAAAGTCCCACGAACGCAGCTGTCAGCCATGGAGGTGGGTGCTAGGGTTCCTGAGTTTCCTTGCAGGGAGCACCTGGCAGGGGATCTCATTTTCTCTGCTTCTTTCTGGCTCACAGACATATTTGGAACATCTCTTTCCTAGGAAATCCCTTGGATTCAAAAAGGAAGATGAGATGGGCTCGGTGTGTGTTTGGGACTTAGAATGTGTTCCTTTTTCAAACAAGGTTGATTCCGTGGGTCCTAGGCTGTGGTGGAATGGCCAGCATCAGAGGGAGGTGGCTGTTTATGGTCAGAGAGAGGCTTGGAGGATGGCTTCTCCTTTGTCCAACAGGATGGATCCTAATGGATTTGTCTTTTTTATCCAAAGAGTTCCTATGAGGGCAGAGGGAACATTCGAAAGGATTCCAAGGAGCCTTGGAGGATTGAAAAGGGAAGCTTGCCTTTCTAGTTTCACTCAGTGGACCCTCTAGAGAGTTGACCATAGCATCCTTTCTCTGTAGTAACATGGGTGGTGACGTCAGAAGGAGAGTCTTTGGGAATTCCCCTGGATAGAGGCATTCTGATGGCTTCCCAGGGCATGGCGTCAGGAACCCTGGGGTGATTTTCTGGGGCTGCTTGCCAGACGCTGTCTGAGTCACATTATCCCCCAGGTTTTCTGTTTCCTTCTTAGAAAATTGCTGGCAGGGAAGGTTCTGCATCAGGAGGAGCACTCCTGCACTGTTGGTGGGCATGCGGGTTCTTGCAGCCCCTCTGGAAAAGAGCACGGTGGTTCCTCGGAATGCTAAAAAACAGAACAACCCTAGGAAACAGCAGTTTCCCTCCTAAGAATTTCCCTCAAGGGCACAAAAATGCACAACCAGTGGGGTACAAGCACCGTGATTAGGACACCAGCATTATCAACCATAGCGAAACAATGGAGGGCATCCCAATATCCATTTGCTGATGAGCATATATATATATGCTGATGAGCATATATATATATATATATATATGCATGTAGACATCTAATCTCCCGCATATTCTAACTGGAATAGGAGCCAGTTTCAGAAAGAATGTAATCTTAGCATTTGCGAGGATGTGGATGGATCTAGAGTGGATTTAGCTAAGCCATATCAGTAAGAAATGACCAATAGCCTATCATTTGCCGTCTATGGAATTTCAGAAAGAAAAGATGAACATAGTGGGGGGAGAAAGAGAGGTCAGTGAGGAAAGAGTCTCCAACATAGAGCACCAACCGAAGGTAGCTAGAGAGCAGGGGTGTGGAGGGGAAGGATTCAATAGGTGATGGCTCTTAGGGAGGGCACTTGTTGTGATGAGCTCTGGGTGTTCTGTGCAGGTGAGGGATCATGAACTCCTACCCCTGAAGCCTCAGAACGAACACTGCATGGAAAGGAATTGGAATGGAAGTGAAGGAAGGAAAGAAGAAGACCGTGTTCTACTTCATGAAGACGGAGGTAAAAATGGAGTGATTTTCGCTCTCTTGTTCTCTTGATGATCATTAGCAAACACACTGTGTTACGATCCACTAGATTCTGTTTGCATAAGGCGCCCTCAGGAAGCTGCCAGGAAGTTTCAGATGTCAGAGCATGTCCATGTTCCATGAATATGTTCCTTGCAGTTCACCCAGGTACAAAGGTAAGTGGAGAGAAATAAGGAAGAAGAGGAAAGGAGGTGTGAAGCAGTCAAGAGGTAGCCTTCCCCCTTTGTCAAGGAAGCCTTGGGTCGATGTCCATTGAGAAGAAGGAGAGGGGAAGGGGAACCCAGAGTTTTTGGCAGGCAGGGGGGTTCCAGGTCTGCCTAGAGCTGACAGGGGTCCCTGAAGAGAGCTGAGGCAGGGGTGTTGCATATCCAAACTGCTGATCTGGAGGTTGGATCCCCGAGGAGCCGAGATGAGGATGGTGGTCAGGTGGCACATCATGCTCCGGGGGGCAGCAGAACGTGGGTGAGGACTCATGGGGACACGGCATTTTTCACTGGCTCTGACGGCCCCGTGCAGCTCCAAACAGACTGGTGCCCTGCTAGGTGGCTGGTAGACTCCTACAGTGTGACTTCAGGTTTCCCAAGCCAGAGAGTTTGTGAGACAGGCCCCTGTCAAAGGAAGCTTGAAAACACGACTTAGGGTTAGGGTGATGGACATGGGGAATGGCTGCCCTGATCTGCCAGTGCCGAGAGGGCTCCCTTCGGGGTTGACTTCAGGAAATGGATCCTGCAGTGCGGCAGAATCTGGGTTTGTGGGCAGGGAAAGCAATGAGGGTAGAGGTGGTTTAAAGAGAGACCAGGCTGGTTCTGCTGCAACTCGGGATCAACATGGAGAGGATGCTCGTGGGAACTGGCCAGCATTGAGGGGCCCTGAGGACCGCCGTGACCCCAGTGGCCAAGGTCGCTTAAATTTTGGGGCAGGTGGCATCCACAAGGAGAAAAGGCCAATACGCAGGGGTAGGAGAGCGTTCCTGGAGCAGAGCTGAGGGACGGGTGGCAGCCGGACGAGAGACTCTGTCTATTCAGGTGACAGGGGTGCCCAAGGATGGGGCTGACCTCAGTGGGGGCACGCAGGTTTCTCTTGCTCCGATGGTTGTCCGAAGCGCCAAAAGGCACCGTTGGCGCCAGGGTGGGAGGGAGATGTGTGGCCGCGGGACTCAGTGTCCCCGATATTGAGGCCACGAGGGACAGGACCCTGGAAGCGGAAGGCTGGGGAAGCAGGCGAGGGTTCGAGCCCGAGCCTCGAAGTGGGCCCGGCCCTATGGGACAGCGCCAGGGAGGGGACCCCTGAAGGCCGAGGAGCAGCAGGTGTCGGCCTCGTCGCAGCTGGCCTCACGGAGGGCTTCCTGGCGTGGTTCGTGCAAGAGCACTTGCGATGTGATGCCGGGCCAGGCCCGGGGTGCGGGGGGGCCTGCAGACGTGCGGCACCTGAAGCGAGTTGGCCGGGCATTTTCTGGTCTGGGCAGAACGCTCGTGAGAATTGGCCGGCGTTGCGCAGCCCTGCGGACCGCCCTGCTCCCCGTAGCCCAGGGCCCTTTCTCACCGGGGACATGGGGCCGCCGCCCGGAAAACGCGCCGAGACGACATGGCCCAGCAGGGGACCCAGTGCAGAGTAGCGTCCTGGAGCAGAGTTGAGGGATGGGTGGCGGCCGGGCGTGCGCCTCCGACATTTCGGGAGGCTGGGCGCCCAAGGATGGGGCTGACCTCAGTTGGGGCATGCTGTTTTCTCTCGCTCCAAAACTTGTCTGAAGCGCTGAAAGGCACCGTTGGCGCCGGGGTGGGAGGGGGAGGATGGCCGTGGGACTCAGGGTTCCCCAGATGGAGGCACAGAGGGACAGGACCCCAAATGAGGAAAGCTGGTGGAGCAGGCGAGGGTTCGAGCTCGGGCCTCGGGGCAGGCCCAGTCCCATGGGTCAGCGTCAGGGAGGGGACCCCCACAGGATGAGGAGCAGGAGGCTTCGGCCTCACCGCAGCCTGCCTCGCGGAGGGCTTCCTGCCGGGGTTCAGGCGCGAGCGCTCGCGATGCCGTGCCAGTCCCTGGGGGGCGGCCCTGCAGACGTGCAGCGCCCGAAGCGAGTTCGCTGGGTGTTTTCCGGCCAGTTCTCACGAGCGTTCTGCCCAAACCGATGCTGGTTTGGGCAGAACGCTCGTGAGAATTGGCCGGCATTGGGCAGCCCTGCAGACCACCCTGCTCTCCGTGGCCCAGGGTCCTTTATCACCCGGGGCATGGGGCGGCCGCCCGGAAAATGTGCCGAGACGATGCGGCCCACCCGGGGGTCCCGGCTCAGGGGAGCGGTCCCAGATCAGAGTTGAGGGACAGGTGGCGGCCGGGCAAGTGCCTCCATTTCAGGTGGATGGGTCGCCCAAGGATGGGGCTGACCTCAGTGTGGGTATGCACGTTTATCTTGATCGAGGGTAGTCCGACACGCCGAAAGGCACCGTTGGTGCTGAGATTGTAGGGAGTTGCGTGGCCGCGAGAATCAGGGTTCCCGATATGGAGGCCCCGAGGGACAGGACCCCGGAAGCAGAAGGCTGGGGAAGCAGGCGAGGGTTCGGTCCCGGGCCTTGGGGCAGGCCAGGCCCCATGGGATAGCGCCAAGGAGGGGACCCTGGCAGGCCGAGGAGGAGGAGGTGTCTGCCTCACTGCAGCCTGCCTCTCGGAGGGTTTCCAGGCGAGGTTCGTGCATGAGCGCTCATGATGCCAGGCCAGGCCCGGTGTGGGGGGGGGGCGGCCGCGCAGATGCGCGGTGCCCAAAGCAAGATCGCCGGGCGTTTTCCAACCTATTCTCACGAGCGTTCTGCCCAAACTGGGATTGGATTGGGCAGAACACTTGTGAGAATTGACCTGGCGTTGGGCAGCCCTGCAGACCGCCCTGCTCTCCGTGGCCCAGGGCCCTTTCTCGCCCGGGGCATGGGGCGGTCACCCAGAAAACGCACGGAAACTACGGGGCCCACCCAGGGGCCCCGGCGCAGGGGAGCCTTCCCAGAGCAGAGTTGAAGGATGGGTGGCGGCTGGGCGTGTGCCTCTGATTTTTCGGGCGGATGCGGCGCCCAAGGATGGGGCTACCTCAGTGTGGGCATGCAGGTTTATCTTGCTCCGAGGGTTGTCTGAAGTACCGAAAGGCACCGCTGGTGCCTATGTGGTAGGGAGATGGGTGGCCGCAGGACTCAGGGTTCCCCATATGGAGGCCACGAGGGAGAGGCCCCGGAAGCGGAAGGCTGAGGAAGCAGGTGAGGGTTCGAACCCGGGCTTCGTGGAGGGCCTGGCCCCATGGGACAGCGCCAGAGAGGGGACCCTCGCAGGCCCAGGATCAGCAGCCTTCCGCCTGGCTGCAGCCTGCCTCGAGGAGGGCTTTTTGGCGGGGTTCGGGCACGAGCACTTGCAATGCCGGGCAAGACCAGGGGGGGTGGATGTGCAGACGTGTGACGCCCGAGCGAGTTCCCCAGGCATTTTGTGGCCAATTCTCATGATTGTTCTGCCCAAACCGGTCCCGGTTTGGGCAGAACGCTCGTGAGAATTGGCCGGCGTTGGGCGGCCCTGTGGACCGCCCTGCTCTCCGTGGGGCAGGGCCCTTTCTCGTCTGGGGCATGGGGCGACCGCCAGGAAAACGCGCAGAAACGACGCGGCCCACCCGGGGGCCCCGGCGCGGGGGAGAGTTCCCAGAGAAGAGTTGAAGGACGGGTGACAGCCGGGCGTGCACCTCCGACTTTGCAGGCGGATAGGGCACCAAAGGATACGGCTGACTTCAGTTTGGGCACGAAGGTTTATCTCGCTCCCACCGTAGTCCGAGCGCCGAAAGGTACCATTGGCAGCGGGGTGGAAGGGAGATGAGTGGCCGAAGGAATCAGGTTTCCCTATATGGAGGCCACGAGGGACAGGACACAGAGAGTGGTAGACTGGGGAAGCAGGCGAGGGTTCGAGCCCAGGCCTCGTGGCGGGCCCGGCACTATGGGACAGTGCCAATTAGGGGACCACCACAGGCTGAGGATCAACAGGCATCGGCCACGCCGCAGCATGCCTCACGGAGGGCTTCCTGGCGGGGTTCGGGCTCGAGCGCTCGTGATGCCGCGCCAGGGCCGGGGGGACAGACGTGCAGATGTGCGGTGCCTGAAGCGAGTTCACCGGGCGTTTTCCAGCCCATTCTCATGAGCGTTCTGCCCAAACCAGAATCGGTTTGGGCAGAACGCTTGGGAGAATTGACTGGGGTTGGGCAGCGCTGCGGACCGCCCTGCTCTCCTTGGCCCAGGGCCCTTTATTGCATGGGGCATGGGGCGGCCGCCCGGAAACCACGCGGGAACGACGCAGCCCACCCGGAAGCCCAGGCCCACGGGAGAGTTCCCGGTGCAGAGTTGAAGTAGGGGTCACAGCCTGGCGTACGCCTCTATCTTTAGGGCATATCGGGCTCCCAAAGATGCTGCGGACCTCAGTTGGGGCATGCAGGTTTCTCTTGTTCCGAGGCTTGTACGAAGCGCAGAAAGGCACCGTTGGCAGCGGTGTGGGAGGGGGAGGTGTGGCCACAGGACTCAGTGTTCCCCAGATGGAGGCACCGAGGGACAGGACCCCGGAAGCGGACGGCTGGGAAGCAGGCGAAATTTCGAACCCGGGCTTTGTGGCGGGCCCGGCCCCATGGGACAGCGCCAGAGCGGGGACCCCGCAGGCCGAAGCTTGGCAGGAGGCGTTGGCCTCGCCGCAGCCTGCCAGGTGGAGGGCTTCCTGGTGAGGATCTTGCGTGAGCACTGGCGCTGCTGGGCGAGGCCCGGGGAGGGGGGGCGGCCCTGCAGCCTTGTGTCGCCCGAAGCGAGTTCGCCGGGCGTTTTCCGGCCAATTCTCATGAGCGTTCTGCCCAAACCGATCCCGGTTTGGGCAGAACGCTCGTGAGAATTGGCCGGCGTTGGGCAGCCCTGCGGACGGCCGTGCTCTCCGAGGCAAAGGCTCCTGTCTCGCCCGGGGCATGGGGCGGCCGCCCAGAAAAGGCGCAGAAATGACGCGGCTCACCAGGGGGCCCCGGCACAGGGGAGCGTTCCCGGAGCAGATCTGAAGGATGCGTGGCGGCCGAACGCCTCCGTCTTTAGGGCGGATCGGGCTCCCAAGGATGGGGCTGCCCTCAGTTGGGGCATGCAGGTTTCTCTCGCTCCGAGGTTGTCCGAAGCACCGAAAGGCACCGTTGGCGCTGGGGTGGGAGGGGGAGGTGTGGCCTCGGCACGCAGGGTTCCCCAGATGGAGGCCCCGAGGGACAGGACCCCAGAAGCGGAAGGCTGGGAAGCAGGCGATATTTCGACCCGGGTCGTGGGACAGGTCCTGCCCCATAGGACCGCGTGAAGAAAAGGACCCCCGCAGGCCGAGGGTCAACAGGCGTCGGCCTCTTGGCAGCCTGCTTCGCGGAGGGCTTCCTGGCGGGGTTCGGACGAGAGAGCTCGAGATGCCAGGCCAGGACTGGGGGTGCGTCCCTGCAGATGTGCGGTGCCCACAGCAAGTTCGCAGGGCGTTTTCCGGCCAATTCTCACGCGCGTTCTGCCCAAACCGGGATCGGTTTGCGTAGAACGCTCGTGAGAATTGGCCGGCATTGGGACCGCTCTTGTCTCCATGGCCCAGGGTCCTTTCTCACCCGGGGCATGGGACGGCCGCCCGGAAAAAGCGCGGAAATGACGCGGACCACCCGGGGTCCCCGGCGCAGGGGAGCGTTCCAGGAGCAGAGTTGAAGGACGGGTGGCGGCTGGGCGTGCGCCTCTGTCTTTCGGGCAGATGGGGCGCCCATGGATGGGGCTGACCTCATTGTGGGTACGCAGGTTTTTCTAGCGCCGTGGGTTGTCTGACGCGCCGTAGGCACCGGTGGAGCTGGCGTGGTAGGGAGAAGCGTGGCAGCGGGACTCAGGGTCCCCGATATGGAGGCCACGAGGGAGAGGACCCCAGAAGGCTGGGAAGCAGGAGAGGGTTCGAGGGCGGGCTTCGTGATGAGCCCGACCCCAAGGGACAGCGCCAGGGATGGGACACGCGCAGGCCGAGGATTAGCAGGAGGCGTCGGCCTCACCGCAGCCTGCCTCGCGGACGGCTCCTTGGCGGTGTTTGGGAGAGAGTGCTCGCCATGCGGTGCCAGGCCCGGGGGGGGGGGGCGGCCCTGCAGACGTGCGACGCCCGAAGCGAGTTCGACGGGCGTTTTCCGGCCAATTCTCACGAGCGTTCTGCCCAAACCGGGATTGGTTTGGGCAGAACGCTCGTGAGAATTGGCCGGTGTTAGGCAGCCATGCAAACCGCCCTGCTCTCCGTGTCCCAGGGACCTTTCTCGCCCGGGGCATATGGCGGCCGCCCACAAAACGTGCGGAAACGACGCGGCCCACCTGGAGGCCCTGGCGCGGGGGAACGTTCCCGGAGCAGAGTTGAAGGACGGGTGACGGTAGGGCGTGTGCCTCCGTCTTTTCGGGCTGATGGGGCGCCCAAGGATGGGGATGTCCTTAGTTGGGTCATGCTGGATTCTATAGCTCCGAGGCTTGTCCGAAGCGCCGAAATGCACCATTGGTGCCGGGTTGGGAGGGGGAGGCGTGGCCGGGGGACTCAGGATTCCCCAGATGGAAGGACCGAGGAAGAGGACCCCGGAAGCTGAAGGCTGGGAAGCAGGCGAAATTTCGAGCCCGACTCTCGGGGCAGCCCTGGCCCCATGGAACAGCGCCAAGGAGGGGACCCCACAGGCCGAGGAGCAGTAGGCGTTGGCCTCGCCGCAGCCTGCCTCGCGAAGGCCTTGATAGCCAGGTTCGTGCGCGAGCACTAGCGATGCCGGGCCAGGCCCCGGCGGGGTTGGGGGGGGCGACCCTGTAGACGTGCGGCGCCCGAAGCGATTTTGCCGTGCGCTTTCCGTCCAATTCTCACGAGCGTTCTGTCCAAACCGGGATCGGTTTGGACAGAACGCTCGTGAGATTTGGCCGGCATTGGGCAGCCCTGCGGCCCTCCCTGCTTTTCGTGGCCCAGGGTACTTTCTCGCCCGGGGCATGGTGCGGCCGACCAGAAAACGCACGGAAATGACGAGGCCCACCCGGAGGCCCCGGCGCAGGGGAGCGTTCCCGAGCCGAGTTGAAGGACGGGTGGCGTCCGGTGTAAGCGTCCGTCTTTAGGATGGATCGGGCTCCCAAGGATGGGGCTGACATCAGTTGGGGCATGCAGGTTTCCCTCGCTCCGAGGCTGGTCTGAAGCGCCAAAAGGCACTTTGGCGCCGGTGTGGGAGGGGGAGGCGAGGCCGGGGGACTCAGTGTTCCCCAGATGGAGGCCCCGAGGGACAGGACCCCGGTAGCGGACGGCTGGGAAGCAGGCGAAATTTCGAGCCCGGGATTCGTGGGGCGCCGGGCCCCATGGGACAGAGCCAGACCGGGGACCCCCGCAGGCCGAAGATTGGCAGGAGGCGCCGGCCTCGCCGCAGCTTGCCTCGTGGAGGGCTTCCTGGCAAGGATCTTGCGCGAGCGCTCCCTCTGCCGGGCCAGGCCCGGGGTGGCGGCCCTGAAGCCTTGCGTCGCCCGAAGCGAGTTCGCGGGGCGTTTTCCGGCCAATTCTCACGAGCGTTCTGCCCAAACCGGGATCGGCTCTCCTTGGCCCAGGGCCCTTTCTCGCCCGGGGCATGGGGCGGCCGCCCGGAAAATGCGCGGAAATGACGCGGCCCACCTGGAGGCCCTGGCGCATGGGAACGTTCCTGGAGCAGAGTTGAAGGACGGGTGGCGGCCCGGCGTTCGCCTCCGTCTTTTGGGCGGATCGGGCTCCCAAGCATGGGGCTGATCACAGTTGGGGCATGCAGGTTTCTCTCGCTCAGAGGCTTGTCCGAAGCTCCGAATGGCACCGTTGGTGCAGGGGTGGGAGGAGGGGCGTGGCCGAGGGACTCAGGATTCCCCAGATGGAGGCACCGAGGGCCAGGACCCCGGAAGCGGAAGGCTGGGGAGCAGGCGCAATTTCGAGCCCGAGTCTCAGGGCAGCCCTGGCCCCATGGGACAGCGACAGGGAGGGGACCCCCGCAGGCCGAGGATTAGCAGGAGGCGTCGGCCTCACCGCAGCCTGCCTCGCGGAGGGCTTTTTGGCGGGGTTCGTGCGCGATTGCTCACATTGCCGTTTCAGGCCCGGGGGGGCGGCCATGCAGACGTGCGGCGCCCGAAGCGAGTTCGCCGGGCGTTTTCCGGCCAATTCTCACGAGCGTTCTGCCCAAACCGGAATCGGTTTGGGCAGAACGCTCGTGAGAATTGGCCGGCGTTGGGCAGCCCTGCGGACGGCCGTGCTCTCCGAGGCAAAGGTTCCTGTCTCGCCCGGGGCATGGGGCGGCCGCCCAAAAAAGGCGCGGAAATGACGCGGCTCACCCGGGGGCCCCGGCGCAGGGGAGCCTTACCGGAGCAGATCTGAAGGATGCGTGGCGGCCTGGCGAACGCCTCCGTCTTTAGTGCTGATCGGGCTCCGAAGGATGGGGCTACCCTCAGTTGGGTCATGCAGGTTTCTCTTGCTCCGAGGTTGTTCGAAGCACCGAAAGGCACCGTTGGCGCTGGGGTGGGAGGGGGAGGTGTGGCCTCGGCACGCAGGGTTCCCCAGATGGAGGCCCCGAGGGACAGGACCCCAGAAGCGGAAGCCTGGAAGCAGGCGATATTTCGAGCCCGGGTCGCGGGACAGGCCCGGCCCCATAGGACCGCGTGAAGAAAAGGACCCCCGCAGGCCGAGGGTCAGCAGGCGTGGGCCTCGTGGCAGCCTGCTTCGCGGAGGGCTTCCTGGCGGGGTTCGGACGAGAGAGCTCGAGATGCCAGGCCAGGACCGGGGGTGCGTCCCTGCAGATGTGCGGTGCTCGAAGCGAGTTCACCGGGCGTTTTCCGGCCAATTCTCACGAGCGTTCTGCCCAAACCGGGATCGGCTCTCCTTGGCCCAGGGCCCTTTCTCGCCCGGGGCATGGGGCGGCCGCCCGGAAAATGCGCGGAAATGACGCGGCCCACCTGGAGGCCCTGGCGCCATGGGAACGTTCCTGGAGCAGAGTTGAAGGACGGGTGGCGGCCCGGCGTTCGCCTCCGTCTTTTGGGCGGATCGGGCTCCCAAGCATGGGGCTGACCTCAGTGTGGGCACGTAGGTTTATCTCGCTCTGAGGGTTGTCCTAAGTTCCAAAAGGCACCGTTGGCGCCGCGGTGGTAGGGAGTTGCGTGACCGTGGTACTCAGGGTTGCCTATATGGAGGCCTGAGGGACAGGATCCCGGAAGCGAAAGGCTGAAAAGCTGGCGAAATATCGTGCCCTTGTCTCAGGGCAGGCCCAGCCCCATGGGACAGAACCCAGGGGGGGCCCCTGCAGGCCGAGTAACAGGAGGCGTCAGCCTTGCCGCAGACTGCCTCGCGGAGGGCTTCCTGGCGTGGTTCATGCGCGAGTTCTTGCCATGCCCAGTGAAGCAGCCCTGCAAAGGTGTGGCGCCCGGAGCGAGTTCGCCGGTCGTTCTCCGGCCAATTCTCACGAGCATTCTGCCGAAACCGGTATCGGTTTGGGCAGAACCCTCGTGAGAATTGGCCGGCGTTGGGCAGCCTTGCCGACCGCCCTGCTCCTTGTGGCCAAGGGCTCTTTCTCGTCCGGAGGCAGCGTGGCCCACACTGGTGCCCAGGCGCAGGGGAGCTTTCCAGGAGCAGAGTTGAGGGACGGGTGGCAGCCAGGCATGCGCCTCTGACTTTTCGGGTGGCTGGGCACCCAAGGATGGGCCTGAACTCAATGGGGTCTCACAGGTTTCTCTAGCTCCTATGCTTGTTCAAAGCGCCGAAAGGCACTGAGGGCGCGGTGATTGGAGGGGAAGCGTTGTTGCGGGACTCAGTGTTCCCCAGATAGAGGCCCTGAGGGATAGGACCCCAAAAGTGGAAGGCTGCTTAAGCAGGCGGGGGTCCAAGCCCGGGCCTCGGGCCGGGCCGGGCTCCATGGGATAGTGCCAGGGAGGGGACCCCCGCAGGCCGAGGAGCAGGAGGCGTCGGCTTTGTCGCAGCCTGCCTCGCGGAGTGCTTCCTGGCAAGGTTCCTGTGCGAGTGCTCCCAATGCCGGGCCAGGCCTGGGGGTGCGGCCCTGCAGACGTGCGGCACCTGAAGCGTGTTCGCTGGGCGTTTTCCGGCCAATACTCACGAGCGTTCTTCCCAAACCAGGATGGGTTTGGGCAGAACACTTGTGAGAATTGGCCGGCATTGGGCAGCCCTGCGGACCGCCCTGCTCCCCGTGGCCCAGGGCCCTTTCTCGCCCGGGGCATGGGGCGGCCGCCCGGAATACGCGCCAAGACGACGAGGCCCACCCGGGTGCCCCGGCACAGGGGAGTGTTCCCGGAGCAGAGTTGAGGGACGGGTGGCAGCCAGGCGTGCGCCTCCGACTTTTCGGGCAGCTGGGCGCCCAAGATGGGGCTAAACTCAGTGGGGGCGTGCAGGTTTCTCTCACTCCGAGGCTTGTCCGAAGCGCCGAAAGACACCATGGGCGCTGTGATGGGAGGGAAAGCGTTGCCGCAGGACTCAACGTTCCCCAGAGAGAGGCCCCGAGGGACAAGACCCCAAAAGCGGAAGGCTGGTGAAGCAGGCGGGGGTTTGAGCCCAGGTCTCGTGGTGGGCCCAGCCCCATGGTACAGCGTCGGCAAAAGGACCCCCACAGGCCGAGGAGCAGGAGGTGTTGGCCTCCCTGCAGCCTGACTCGCAGAGGGCTTCCTGGCTGGGTTCGGGCACCAGCGCTCATGATGCCGGGCCAGGGCCAGGAGTGGGGGGGCAGCCCTGCTGACGTGGGGCACCCGAAGTGAGTTCCCCGGGCATTTTCCAACCAATTCTCACAAGCGTTCTGCCCAAACCAGGCAGCTCTCTGCAGACAGCCCTCTTTCCCCAGGTCGAGGGCTCTTTCTTTCTTGGAGCCTGTCTCGGCCACCTGGAAAACGTGCCAAGAGGACGCGGCCCACCCATGGGCCACAGTGCAAGGGAGCGTTCCTGCAGTAGAGTTGAGTGACGGGTTGCTGCCGGCTGCCAAAAAGTCTGCCTCCGACTTTTTGGGTGGATGAGGCACCCAAGGATGGGGCTGACCTCAGTGGGCGCACTAAGGTTTCTCTCACTCCGAGGCTTGTCCGAAGCGCCAAAGGCATCGTTTGCAGCAACGCAGTAGGGGGCATCGTGGCGATGGACTCTGGGTTCCCCTGTTGGAGGCCAGGAGGGACAGGGCCCTGGCATCGGAAGGCTGAAGAAGCAGGCGAGGCCTCGAGCTGGGGCCCCCGGGCAGTTCAGGGACCTTCGGACAGCGCCAGAGATGGGACCGCCTGAGGCTGAGTACCAGGAGGCCTCGGCCTTGCCAGCACCTGACTCCTGGAGGGCTTTATGGTGGGGTTCGGACGTGACCCTTCGCGATGCCCAGCCATGCCCAGGGCCGGCCCTGCAGATGTGTGGCACCCGAAGCATGTTCGTCCGGTATTTTCTGGCCAATTCTCACAAGTGTTCTGCTTAAACCGGGATCGGTTTGGGCAGAACACTAGTGAGAATTGGCCGGCATTGGGCAACCCTGCAGACCGCCCTGTTCCCCAAGGCCGAGGGCCCTATCTCGCTCAGCGACTGTCTAGGCCACCCGGAAAACACGCCAAGACAACGCTACACACTCGGGGGGCCACAGGATAGGGGAGCTTTTCCAAACCATAGTTGAGGCAGGTGTTGTGGCTGGGCGTATCCTTTCCGGCAGCTTTGGTGCCCAAGGATGGGGCTGACCTCAGTGGGGGCATGAAGGTTTCTCTCGCCCCGAGGCTTGTCCGAAGCGCCAAAAGGCACCATTGGCACCGGGTGGGAGGGGGAGGCATGGCGCGGGACTCAGGGTTCCCCAGTTGGAGGCCCCGAGGGAGAGGACCCTGGACATAGAAGGCTGACAAAACAGGCCAGGGCTTGTGCCCAGGCCTTGGGGTGGGCCGGGCCCAGTCAGCCAGCGCCAGGGAGGGGACCCCCAGAGGCTGAGGATCAGGAGGTGGCGCCTCACCCTGCCTGCCTCCCGGAGGGCTTTCTGGTGGATTTCGGTCGTGAGCACTCGAAATGCCGGCCCAGGCCCAGGGGGCAGCCCTGCAGACGTGCGGCTCCTGAAGTGAGTTCGCTGGGTGTTTTCCGGCCAATTCTCATGAGCGTTCTGCCCAAACCGGGATCAGTTTGGGCAGAACGCTGGTGAGAATTGGCCCACATTGGGTATCCCTACGGACCTCCCTCTCCCTGGTGGCCAACGCCCTTTCTCGCTTGGTGAGTGTGGCAGCCACCCGGAAAATGTGCCCAGACGATGCGGCCCAGCCTGGGGCCCGGCACAGGGGAGCTTATTCAGAGCAGAGTTGAGAGAGGGGTTTTGGCTGGGCAACTATCTCCGATTGTTTAGATGTCGGAGCTCCCAAGGCTGGGGCTGGCCTCAGTGGGGACAGGAAGGTATCTCTCTCTTGGATGCTTGTACACAGCTCTGAAAGGCACTGTTTGCACCGGGGAGGTTGGGGGATTTGTGGTGCTGGACTCAGGGTTCCCCAATTGTAGGCCTCAAGAGTAGGACCCTGGAAACTTCCGGACTTCACTTCCCCCAAGCCAACCTTGATCGCAACCCCAGAGTTCCTCAGATGGACCACACGATGGCTTAAACATGCACTCTACATTTGGTCCTTCTTCCCTTCGATTATCTTGGAGACAAATCGGGCCCAGAGTACCTCCCATTGCCAGGGCACTTGCTTGTTCTCTTTGCGAAATGGGTTTTTAATTTTGCCTTTCACAATGGTCACCAACTTTTGGAAAACCATGTATTATCAGTTTTGTTGGGGGCTTGCGCCTACATTCTCAAGGGTATGGTTCCCACTTGAGATGTTTGCCTTGACCTGCTAATGAGGGGATGGGGGGTAGCTAACCTTTGCTCACTCCAGCCTCTGGTGCGCTCAGGATCTTGGATTCTGTCTGAGTGCCGTTGCCCTGACAGTTCTTCCTCATGTTTTGTGATTCTGAGACATAGGAGTCTCCTTCGTCAAAGGGGAATTTGCATTTCTCTTTCTCATTGTTGTCCTTGTTTTGACAGTGTTGAAGGAGAGAAGAGGGCAGCATTAATTTTACTCTGTTTGAAAGCAGGAGTCTCCTGGTGGGTGGAAAGGTGGGTGAAATGGACAGTGGAGAGGAAGGAGGGCATGTGTCATGATGGGTGCTGGGGGGGTATATGGAAGTGCTGAGCTACTGTATTGTGCACCTGAAACTCATACTGCACTGTATGTTAACTAACCG
This sequence comes from Neogale vison, assembly GCF_020171115.1. Taxonomy (NCBI): domain Eukaryota; kingdom Metazoa; phylum Chordata; class Mammalia; order Carnivora; family Mustelidae; genus Neogale; species Neogale vison. The sequence continues at coordinate 217,445,095 of NC_058091.1, forward strand.
GAATTGAATTAAAAAAAAAAACTAGGAGTCTTCTTGGGTCAGATTTTGAATGTCAAAGATGTTGTCAAGGGAAAGAGGCAGACATTCCTGGCGGAATGAGGGTCCATGGTGGGCCAAGGTCAGAGAGTTGAAGAGTGCTCTGGAATTAACGATCAGACTGGTTTGGCTAAAATATTGACTGGGATCAGGAGACATAGGAGAGAAATTTACCTGGAAGTCAGAGGGATGATACTTTGGAATCCTTCAGTGTCAGATTGAGAGGGCTTTATTCAATTCTATAGTCAAAGGAGAGCCATTAAAAGTTCTCAAATAGGGAATTAGCAAAGTCTCAGCGTATGGGCCAGGTGGGAAGTGAAGGGGGCCTCAGGCAGCAAAGAGATCGGTGAGGAGTTAGTGCTGATTCAGAAGGGGGTGCTGAAGAGTCAAGTTTAAACAGCCCCCACCCCACACACACACATACACTCTTACAGTTTCATCGATTTATTCACACACTATGTAGTTCAAAAAACAAGATTTAAGCTAGTATACAAAGTACATACAACTTAACGATATACAGTGAAATAACAAATACCATGCTTGTACAGAATCCTGCCTACCTCCTCTACCTGATGCGAGTTCCTGGAAGGCCAGAAGCATGTATTTTGTTCTCTTTCTCCTCCCTTATAGGAGGATGCATAAAAGGGAAGAGAGGAAAGGAGCAGGTCTATGGGAAGCTGCCAGCCATCTCTTGCTGCATAGCCCTGGGGCAGTAAGTGACAGGTTTTGCTACAAGCCATCGAGTAACTGGTTGACTTTGGATCTGAGATCTTGGTGGAGTGGAGTTTTCTGGAAGCTTGCATGTTTCTACAGTCCAGGAAAATTAAGGAAAGTACTGACAGAAGCCTGTGCAGCCTCCCGGGCAGTCAGCTCGACCAAGCTATCTGTGTAGAGTTTCTCAATGCTGGCAGGCCATGGCGGCAATCTCCCCATGGCCCTGGGGTTGTCTAGTGCTCCTGATCAGCTTCTGCTGGCTCTGCCTAGAGACTTGATCAGATAGAAAATATAATGGCTTCAGCTAAGAACGTGCTCTGCTGATAGGCCAGGCATGGGTCTATCAGACCCTGCATCTCACTGGTCTGGAGACAGAATAATACTATCACCTCATATTTCTGATATTCCTGCCTAGTGAACTGTGTGGCTCCAACCAGGACTGAAAGATGGAAAAAGGCATCTTGGAAAGAGCCATACAAGTTCACAGATCATTAGCAAGCCTGACTTCCCATTACCAACTCCAGAGTTGTAATATGACTTTTGTTCTCATCCAACCTTTAGCTATTACTCAGATGAAAAATCTACCCTCCCTTCTTGATGCATTTTATGATCAGACCTATATCTCTCAACACTCCAAAGTTGGAAGCTGACAGAGAAATGTACCCATTTAAAACCCAAAGCATAGGGACGCCTGGGTGGCTCAGTGGGCTAAAGCCTCTGCCTTCGGCTCAGGTCATGATTCTAAGGTCCTGGAACCGAGCCCCACATTGGGCTCTCTGCTAGGCAGGGAGCCTGCTTCCCTTCCTCTCTCTCTCTGCCTATTTGTGATCTCTTTCTCAGTCAAGTAAGTAAACAAAATCTTTAAAAAACACACAAAGCATAAATGAACTGAATATTGATAAAGCCACAGTAGTAGAGAAGGTGGGAGTCTATGGGGGGGGTCCTCATCATGTAATTCTTAGAGGCTAATGTAATTCATTGTTGAACTCATGTAATTCAACGACAGCTGGCTGTTGGGTCAGAGTTTCAACTCCCTCCTGTGCCTAAGGAGGCTAACGAGTATTAAACCAAGGTCTTCAGAGTAGCCCATAACTATTTGTAATCTCAGCTTCATTAACAAAAACTCACCAATTGGAGAAAAGAAAATCTATTCCTGGGAAGGCTGAATTAAAAGTTATGTTAAAGAGAAATACAGTTTTATTGTCTTCAGACAAGCAGTATGTATTAATTCCTTTACTTGTTGACAAATACTACCTGCCAGGTCCTGGTCCTGGTACTTTGGATACAAAAGTGACAGAGACAGAGGTCCTACCCTTGGGTGGCTTACGTTCGAGATGGGGAGGCAAAGCACAAACAGGCAAATACATACATATGTAAATTCCAGCAGAGACGAAAACCACAAAGGAAAAAGTCAAGCTGAGTACAGGTACAGAATGTGGCACCCTTTTGGAGAGAGTGGTCTCTAAAGGGTTCCCTGAGGAGGCGATGCGTGGACAGACATGCAAGGTGAGACAGCAGGGGACACGAAGAGCTGAAGGCAAGGGGCTGGGCAAAGGGAAGAGCAGGTGGAGAGGCTGGGAGATGGGCATGCTTGGGGCATGTCCCGAAGAACCAAGAAGGCTCGTGCAGCTGGAGCAGAGGGAGCGAGAGAAGAGTGAGAAGAAAGAAGGCACAAAACTATCATCCCAAGAGAGCAGAAGAGGGGCTCACTGGGAACTCTATAGGACAGTGCCCAGATGGGTGGACCACCCTGAGGCTGGAAGTTGTCAACTTAAAGCAGAGCTTGGCAGTGTGTGTCTCTTCTGAGGCAGTGGGAGGCAGGGTCCAGACAAGACTAAGTGGTTTTCCATCCCAGTAAGAGGAGCAATGGGGTTGAGAATGTTGCCAGGAGTTCTCTGGGCAACTCTAGGGTGTAGACCACAGCCTCCTATCTGGGAAACGAGGGAATGGGGACCACAGGGAGTAGGGATCAGTAAGTGGTGATGAGATTGATGGGGATGAGGAGTGTTAGAAGTGGGGTACTGGATGGAATTGATGAGGGAGCAGGAGGCTGGCTGAGGATGGAGCAGGGGCTGGTGCCTTGCACCCCCTCTCCACCCACTCCCCTTAGTAATATGTGTGACATTCCTCAGGCACCCCTGACTGCCCTGAAAGAAGAACAAATGGTTATATTGCAGAGATTACAGTCCTGTAAGGAAGGAGTCTCCCTTTGTTTGCAGATGTCCTTGAGATTTACAAAAAAAGAAGTTACCTTATCAAAAGCCCAATTTCCAAGGACACATAACTCAGTTCCTCAAGCCCTAATGCCACCCTCCCCTCCATAAGAAACCAAAGGAGGCGGAGGTAAAAAGAAAAGTAAATAAAGTTAAATTTCTTCTAAACCTAAATCTCACTCACAAGGATGCTTGATAGCAGGAATGTAACATTCCACCAGGAAACTCCCAATTGTCTTTATGTTAGTGCCTCATTAGAAGGGAAGTGGCCTTGACTTGATAGTAACCAGGCCTTCAATATCCTGATAGTATTCTTTGCCCCAATAGCTCTTCTGAACACCCCTTTGTCCTCACCTACCCAACTCCTGTGTATATAACCAGACACTCCTCACAGGCCCTGGGCAGCCTCATCTCTGCCTGCCCACGGGTCCTGTCCCCCGTGCTCTAATAAACCACCTTTTTGCACCAGAGATGTCTTAAGAATTCTTTCTTTAGCCGTCGACTCCAAACCTCACCCCACCGAACACAACCTAGGTTCTGGGACTTCATCAGAATGATCTGGAAAGATAGAAAGTGGTAGTTAGAGAGTGGGATGTTTAAAACTGGGATTATGGAGGTTGGGGGGAACTGTCACGACAAAGTCTAGGGCGTGATCATAGCAGCATGTGGCTGACTGTTGTGAGGTCAAGGAACGGAGAGGTCAGTGTGGCGGCCAGATTGCTGACTTGGCTGCTCAAATCAGCCCAGCTGATGAGCCAGCTGAGGCCCAGGGTAGGCAGTAATGCCGGCGCTAAACCCGCAGAAGAACGAGCAGAGTGATCAGGAGGTTAGTGAACAGCGGCAACAGGGCAGACTGTGTTTTCTGGGAGATGGGTTCACAAGGGAAGGAGGTCTGACGGTGGCTCCCAGGAGCCTGGTCCTCTGGCAGGATGTGGGGAAGGGCAGCCCTCTCATTCATCACATCCAAGTGAGCCCTTCCCAAGATGAGATCCGACCAGATCTCTCATTTCTCGACATGTCTCCCTATAGCAACAGCTTCCCATTCTCCTTCAGGCAGGCACACTTCCTCTTTCTGCCAGTCTTGCCTGAGGCATGCCCATGATCAGCTTCAGGGATGTGCTGAGAAGCTCACCAGAAACCTGAGACCCACGTCTGCTGGGTAGGAAAGGCACTCGAGCTGGGGCCCCCGGGCAGTTCAGGGACCGTCGGACAGCGCCAGAGATGGGACTGCCTGTAGAGTTCATACTCATTAAGGCTGAAGATGGACCTCCATTTAAATGAATCTGTAGGGAGCCAGCAGTCATGTTGGCTCTGGTTCTATGGCTAAGGCCACAGGGTGAATAAAGGCCAATGGTTTTGCTAACTACTAATGGAGGAGTAGGTGGGATGGGTGACCCTTCAGGCAGGAAATGAGCTACAATGGTTTGTTTTTTTGTGTGTGTGTGTGTGTGTGTGTGTGTGTGGAGGAAACCAGTTATCACTGACCCTGCCTATAGGGGAATGTCTCTAGACAGAGAGCTGTGTAGCAGGTATAAAGGAATGTGGTAGAGGGACTAGTAGACTTGTTGGCCACTAAGTCAAGTCTAAGATGCCCTGGGGAAGCTTCCTGAGGAGGGACAGGAGAGGGGTGGGGTGGACAGTGCTGTGCCAGGTGGAATGCTGGCTCCACCTACAGACCTTGATGGGGAAGTGGCTAAGTCCACATGTGAGTGATCTGGCTTGATCTCGCAGAGGGCAGGCCAACGAAGGCCCACGGAAGGAGTCACTGAGGATGGCAGTGGACTCCCTTATGTGGAAGGGACTTTAAAATGGGTCACTGGAGTTCTCTTGATGTCTGATTCCATAAGGACATTTCCCAGAGTCATAGAACCTGCTCTGGGGTGTTTCTGAGTTGAGGAGGAAATGGGGCTTAGGATGTTGTAAGTCACGCTCAGCAAGCGGTCAGCACACTTGACGATGTCAGGAGAGGCCTGTGTCTCTCCTCTCGGTCCTGGCCTGCAGAAGGAACCAGCTCTTTCATATGAGCAGATGGGTTTCATTTCAGACATTCTCTCTCTACCCCAGCTGGGAGATGTTTACCTCAGTGGGGTCTGCTCTCCTCATAAGCAACTTAACCTGCTTAGATCTTTCTGGCATTTTCAATTTGGGAGACGCATTCTCTTCCCAGGTGAAAGCCCTTACCTGGGATACCAGCTGGGGGACATGAGCAATATTGGTGAGGGTTCCCTTTGGAGTCAATAAGAGGAACACGGACAGGCAGCAGTGTACTGCATCCTGTCCTGGCTCTGAGCTGGGGCCAGGCACTTTAATCTTTCTGTGCCTCAGTTTCCTCTCCTGTGAATGGGGTGAGAATATTCATTTTCCTTGTCTGCTCTCACTCAGGAGCAACAGAAGAGAAGAACATTTGTTGGTGTACAAGGGGCGGCAGGCCTCTGCTGAGCTCGGGACACTGGTCAGGAGACTGAAAGGTGGGCCAGACACTTCCTGCTGGGCCCTCAGTAGTGCCCCTGACACTCGGAACCTGTGTGAGGGAAGGAACAGAGGGCCCATGCTGATCATGAGAAGAAAGGAACAGAGGGGCTCTGGAAAAATCCTAATCCCAACTCTGCCTCAGATTTACAGGAAGCCAGCAGGCGGGGTCCTGGAACTCAGGAGTGGAAAGTGTGTTTTCAACCTAAAACACTTTTTTTAAGCTCACGGGTGCCAGAAAAGCCCAGCTGGTAAAAAGAATCTCAGGTGTACTTGTTCAGAACACCATTGACAGCACAGATTCCACCTGACCTACTGAAAGATCCCCCCCCGGGGCTCCAAGCACCCCGGAATGGACCCCTTCTCAGGAGGAGACCCCCAGACCCAAAAACCGAGCTGAGTCCACTGGTCAGATGCAAACAGCACGAGGTTTATTGAGAAGACACAGGTACCTGCGGGCGGTCAAGTCTTAGGAGGACTTGCGCGCCAGCCCTTTGTTTAGGGCCTTTTTATGGGGTTCAGGGAAGCGAAAGCATACGTACAGAAGCAGAAGCATGGTTACAAAGTTTTCATTGGCTGGTTTGAATATAAGGCATACTCGGTGTTTGTAGATTGGCTTTGAAGGACCCCGGCGCGCGAAGAGAAGGGTGGGGAGGGGGAGTGAGGAGGGGGAGTGGACCTTATTACTTAGCAGAGAAACATCCTGCCTACGTGACTAGGTCCACATACTTAGGCGACCCCCCTTGCCCACATACCTAGGCGACCCCCCTTGCCTACGTGACTATCTGCGCGTTACAAGCCGCGCACGGCAAGCGTACCTATCTCCCCCGCAACATGCCGTTGCCCCTCCTAGCTCCAGGGCTGTGCTGAGATAAGGGAGGATTGTCCAAGTAGGGGGAAGGGAAGAGGGGTCTCTTCATTCCCCCATTTTCTTTTTGGCCTGAGTAAAACCTTTTACTTTATTAGGGGCCAGTCTCTTGCTGCCCTATTGCATGATATTGTTGGGTTAATAACATGGTTTGGACAAGCGACAATCTATCTTTTATAAATTGGGTTAACCTGTTAATGATGCATGGCCCGAATGTTAGAATTAACATTAAGAGCATTATAGGTCCTATTAAGGAGGTTATTAGGGAAGTAAACCAGGATGAACGATTCCAAACTCCTTCATACCAAGACTGTTGGGATTCAAAGTCTCTCTTACGCTTATCTAGCCTTTCCTTTAATTTGTCTAGAGTTTCTGTTACTACTCCAGTCTGGTCAGCAAAAAAACAGCATTCTTCTCTGAGAGCAGCACAAAGGCCACCCTCTTTTAGGAACAGTAGGTCTAAGCCTCTTCTGTTTTGTAGCACCACTTCTGACAGGGAGGTTAGGGATTCCTTGAGGGCCCGAACTGATTGTTCTAAGGCCCTAAGATCTTCATTCATAGCATGATGTAGAAGTAGGTATTGGTCTGTTCGGACCAGGGCGGTTGCCCCAGTACCGACCCCGGCGGCAATGCCTCCTACCCCCAATAACGTAGCCAGGGTGATTAGGGTGACAGGTTCACGCCTTACTCGGCGGAGATCACTCCATTCATGGTAGCTAAGAACCAATTCATCTGAGTGGTAGGTTATTCGAGGCCATAGTTGAACTAACACACAATAGTCAGTAGTTTGGTTTAAGGCAGCAGCAGATACACAAGGGGTTAAGCCTGTGCTACACGCCCAATAGGTTCCATTGGGTGGGATCAAATAATAGGAGCCAGCCCATATTTTATGGGTCGAATTACAAAGTGTTTTTTTAACATGGTGAGGCGGGGTGCCTATACATAGTCCCGCTCCTGAAACTTGTGAGAGGGTTAGGCTATGATCTTGGCCATAGCATATAGCGCTGGGGACAGTGGAGTTAGTATAGTTGGCAGAGAGGGCTATGCCCTCATAGTATGGAGGGCTTGGATTAAGACATAGCCAGCAATTGTTTGCTCTTTCAGGACTGGAAAGATTAAGTGCCTGGTAGGCCCCTCTCACTAGGTTGATAAGCCTGTCTCCTGTTCCGAGTATTTCCGGGGTCTTTTTGGTTTGTATAGCTGTGGGAGTTGCGGAGGTTAAAAGTGGTGTTGGTCTTGGTGTTGACCTTAACCTTTGGGGAGGCCTTTGGGGTGGTGAGGCGAGAACTGGATTGGGTCCTATGGCGGCCCTTGGGGTTTCTATAGAAAGTTTTATGGTGAACGTTAGGCCGTCGTCATAACGTTCTTTATAGAATCTGAGGCCCCAGGTATATCCCTTTACCCAATTAAGTTGTTTCTTTCCTGATTCGGTGAAGGCTATTTCGAGTGGGTGACACCACTGATTTTGACAGGCTGGGTTTTGTGTCCACTTGGGGCTGCTCCTGGCGTGAGAATAATTTGCCGTTACGGTGATATAGTCCCAACCTGAGGTGGGCTTCCAGTAAGTGTCACCAGTGGTTTCGCAGCCCCAATTGTGACAGTAAAAGTGGGATGCCCCACTGCATGAGGTCCACTCTCTGGGTCTGTGTAACCCGGGGCATACATAGAAGGTAAGTGTCCTTAACATACTTCGCTGACTCCAGTCCCCACAGCCTCCCCAAGGATCCAACCCGAGTCATCCCCGGGGGGACGGTTGTGAAAGCGGCTTCTGTAGGTCAAAGTAATTTTCTATATCCCAGTTGGCTGGAGCTCCCATGGCTAACTTACAAATGTCAGGGTATAAGTTAGGCCACCAAGTGAATGGGGCATGCTGCTGAGAGGTGTTCCAAATTACTTGTCCTGTTTGCGACAGGACTTGCCAGGTGAGCTGTTTTACATGGTGAGGGGACCCATGGGAACTCGGAATGCCCAGAACAAGAATAGTCAGTGTTATGATCCCACGAGTCTTATCTTTAGCGGATTTTGATTGCGTTGAACTCGCCATCCCTCCTTGAGATCGGGTGTTTCCGAGTCGTCTGGTCCCAGATGAGCTGGTTTCACATGAGAGGCGTGGATCCAGGCCGCGATGCCGTCGACTTTCAGCGCCGTCGGGGTGGTTAGGAGTACAGTGTAGGGTCCCTTCCATCGGGGCTCAAGGCTCTTGATCTGATGCCTGCGGACCCAGACGAAGTCGCCGATCTGGAATTGATGTGGCACAGTAGGATTTTTTAGCTGTTCCCGGTAAGCTGCAGCCAGTGGCTTCCAGACCTCTCTCTGAAGATCTGGAGTGCCTGGAGGTGAGCTTGTAGGGTAGCACGATCAGCAAAAGAAGAAACACAAGAATCAATAGGATTGAAAAGGTTTACAATAGGGGGTGGGGCCCCATACAATATTTCAAAAGGAGTTAGCCCTAGGGGCCCGGGGGTATTCCTGGCCCTATATAGGGCCAGGGGCAGGAGGAGGACCCAGTCTCTAGAGCCAGTTGCAAGCGTTAATTTAGTCAAAGTCTCCTTGATTGTTCTATTCATTCTTTCTACTTGTCCTGAGCTCTGGGGTCTATATGCACAATGCAATTTCCAATTAATCCCCAATAACTTGGCCACTTTCTGACTTACCTGGGAGACGAAGGCTGGACCATTGTCGGTGCCTAATATCTGGGGCATTCCATACCTGGGGAAGATTTCTTCAAGTAGTTTCTTGGTGACCACATTCGAAGTCTCGTGCTTGGTGGGGAAGGCTTCTACCCATCCTGAAAAAGTGTCTACAAAAACTAATAAATATCTATAGCCATAGAGTCCAGGTTTTATTTCCGTGAAGTCGATTTCCCAGTGAACACCAGGGCGATGTCCTCGAACGCGCACTCCAGGGGCAGCATAGGTTTTCCTGGTATTTACTTGTGCACAGACTAAGCAATTTTTAATTATGGATCGCAACACCTTGTCTTGGTTTAGTAACAAATACGGTTGGTGTTCATTATTTAGGAGGGTTTTTATTTTGTTTTCGCTCAGATGGGTCAGTGAGTGCAAGGATTGGACTATATGGTAAGAATACGAAGTGGGCATAACAATTTTTTCGTCCATGGTATACACCCCTTCTTTTGGGTCCCATGTAGCCCCCATTTTCTTTAGCAGCTCCTGATCCTCAGAACTGTACTCCATAGGTTTATTATTTTCTTGTGGGGGCCATGTGCTCAGGGTAAGAATGGGCCCGGTCTCTTTTTCCCCTAGGGCAGCTTCCTTAGCAGCTTGATCTGCCAGTCGGTTTCCCCTTGCCACTGGGCTATTATCCTTTTGGTGACTCGGGCAATGCATAATGCTCAACTTTGGGGGCAGGAACAAAGCTTTGAGCAGAGCCAGTATTTCAGGTTTATTTTTAATTTCTTTTCCCTCGGAGGTGAGGAGCCCTCTCCTCCGATAGATTTCACCATGTACGTGGGCCGTAGCAAAGGCATAACGACTGTCGGTATAAACGTTCAGTTTCTTACCTTCTGCCATCTGCAGAGCCTGAGTCAGGGCGATGAGCTCCGCCCGCTGAGCTGATGTCCCAGGGGATAGCTTCTTGGACCAGATTACCTCTGTCTCATTAGTTATTGCAGCTCCAGCTCTTCGCTCGCCATTGTGCAGGAAGCTACTGCCATCTGTATACCAGGTGTAGTCCGCTCCCTTGAGGGGCTGGTCCGTCAGATCCTTTCGGGTGCCATGGACCTCAGCTAGGATCTGGAGGCAATCGTGTGTTTCCGTAACCTCGGGTAAGGGGAGTAGGGTGGCAGGGTTGAGCGCCACCACGGGTCCGAACTGTACACGATCAGTGTCCAGAAGCATGGCCTGATAATGAGTCAGGCGAGCATTGGAAAGCCACCTGTCTGGGGGTTGCTTGACCAAAGCTTCGACCGCATGGGGGGCCAAGATGGTTAGCGATTGGCCCAAAGTTAGTTTGCCCGCGTCCTTGACTAGGATGGCGATGGCAGCCACCATCCGCAGACAGGGTGGCCAACCAGCGGCCACAGGGTCTAACTTTTTTGACAGGTAGGCCACCGGGCGCTTCCAAGGCCCTAGCCTTTGGGTTAGTACTCCCTTTGCATAACCCTGTTTTTCATCTACGAACAGTTCGAAGGCCTTAGTAACATCTGGGAGTCCCAGGGCTGGGGATTCTAATAAGGCCTTTTTGATGTCGGAAAAGGCCTGTTGCTGCTCCTCGCCCCAGTGGAACTGAGCCCCCTGCTTAGTGAGGGGGTATAAAGGGGCTGCCATTTCCGCAAACCCAGGGATCCATAGGCGGCAAAATCCAGCAGTTCCCAGGAATTCCCTTAGCTGGCGTGGGGTGGTAGGTGTGGGAATGCGGAGAATAGTCTGCTTTCGTGCCTCAGTGAGCCATCTCTGTCCTTCTCTCAGCTGATATCCCAAGTAGGTGACTTGTTTTTGGCATATCTGGGCCTTTTTAGCTGAGGCCCGATACCCTAATTGTCCCAGTGCCTGTAAGAGGGCTTTAGTGCCGTTCAGGCAGTTTTCCTTGGAGTTAGCAGCCAAGAGGAGGTCATCGACATATTGAAGAAGTACCAGGGAAGGATGCTGCACCCGGAAATCAGCTAAGTCTCTGTGCAGCGCCTCGTCAAACAAAGTGGGACTGTTCTTAAAACCCTGGGGAAGCCGGGTCCAAGTTAACTGTCCTGAGAGCCCTAGATCTGGGTCCCTCCACTCAAAGGCGAAGAGTGGCTGGCTCACTGGATGTAGCCTTAAACAGAAAAAGGCATCCTTTAAATCTAGCACCGTATACCATTCATGGGAAGGGGGCAGGGTGCTCAGTAGATTATATGGGTTGGGTACAGAGGGATGTATGTCCTCAACTCTTTTGTTGACTTCTCTCAGATCCTGTACTGGCCGGTAATCTCCTGTGCTGGGTTTTTTTACTGGTAAGAGAGGTGTATTCCAAGGTGACCGGCAGGGAATTAGGATTCCTTGATCAAGAAGTCTCTTAATATGGGGCCTTATGCCTTGGCGGGCTTCATGTGACATTGGGTACTGCTTTATTGACACTGGGGTGGCTGTTGCCTTAAGTTGGATTAAGAGAGGGGGCTGTTGACGAGCCATCCCCATGCCCCCCGTTTCCGCCCAGGCCGTAGGGAATTCTCTCAGCCAGGCTTCATTTTGGACCTCTGGGGTTTGTTCAGGTTCATATAGTCTATATTCCTCCTCCAAATGGAGGGTTAAGACCTGTAAGGGTCCTCCATTGGGGCCTGTTATCGCCGCCCCTTCCGGGTTGAAGTGGATTTGGGCCTTTAGTTTGGTTAGAAGGTCTCTTCCTAATAACGGGTAGGGGCAATCAGGTACGTGTAAAAATGAATGCGTCACCTTACTGGTAGCCAGCTGGACCCTGCGTTCCGTGGTCCACCGATAGTTCTTTCCTCCAGTTGCTCCTTGTACCCAAGCAGTTCGGTTGCTAAGTGGTCCTAGAGTCCGGGTTAAGACTGAATGCTGGGCCCCGGTGTCGACTAGGAAGGTAACTGGCTGCCCCCCGACGCTTAAAGTTATCCTGGGCTCAGGGGGGGGCTCCTGGCCCCGACTTCCCTAGTCTTCCAACGTCAGTAGGGAAGTCAGTGGTTTGGGCGTTGAGGGTCCTCTGAGATTCTTGGGGTTCTTGGGACACTCTCGGGCCCAGTGTCCTCTTTCCTTGCAATAGGCACATTGGTCTCTGTCTAATTTGGTCCTTCTTCGTTCTCGCTCTCCCAGTCTGACTCCCTCTCTGTTCTGTCCCTGAGTAACTACGGTGGCCAATACCTTAGTCAATTCCTTGCTCCGCTTTTTGTCTCTCTCGTCCTGTGCCTCTTTCATTCTTAACCACATTCTCTCCTCTTTCTCTTCCGGAGTTTCTCTCTTATTGAACACCTTTTCTGCCTCCTTTAATAAGTCAGAAAGTGTATACCCCTGTAGCCCTTCTAATCTCTGTAATTTGCTCCTAATATCAGGGCTTGACTGTCAGATAAAGGACATCGATACACTAGTTGCTTGCCCTTCATCATCAGGGTTATACGGGGTGTACATCCTATAAGCCTCCTTAAGTCTCTCTAGAAAGGCAGAAGGTGTCTCTTCCTTCCCCTGTATTACTTGCTTAACCTGAGCCAAATTAGTGGGCCGTCTTGCGGCTGCTCGGAGACCCGCTATGAGCAACTGGCGATAGAGACGAAGGTGCTCCCTACCTGCAGAAGTGGCGAAGTCCCAGTTAGGGCGGGTTAAGGGAAAAGCTGTGTCGATCTCATTAGGCAACTGGGTTGGTCGCCCATCATCGCCCGGTACGTTCTTTCGGGCTTCCAGAAGGACTCTCTGCTTTTCCTCCGAGGTCAGCAGAGTCTGCAACAGCTGTTGACAATCATCCCAAGTGGGTTGATGGGTAACTAGAATAGATTCAATCAAGTTAGTCAGGGTGACGGGGTCCTTAGAGAAGGGAGGGTTATGTTGCTTCCAGTTATAGAGATCAGAAGCAGTAAAGGGCCAGTACTGTGGCCGACCGTTAGGACCTTCCCTCAAGGGGAAAGCCTGGGAGACTTGACTTGGTGGCTGCGCACGTCGGTCCCTGAGTTGCCCCGCAATGGGTGACGCCAGAGAACTAGGCTTTCGCTCTTCTGTTGTGGCCTCCGGGTATGGAGGGGGCTCTTCTGTTAACAGGTCGATAAGAGGGGACTCAGTGTCTGGAGGCAAAACGGGAGCAGGCTGAGCAGGCTCGGGAGCGGGCTGAGCAGTCTCGGGAGCAGGCTGAACAGGCTTGGGAGGTTTTGGGGATTTATCCTGGAGTGGGGTAAGGGCAGGGTAAAGAGAAGAGGAAGTAGGAGTAGGTGGAGGAGGGGTGGGTTGCGCAGTCTCCCTGGAAGGCATGGTTTGGGGGTGGGACAGTTGCTCTTTTAGGGGAGGCGGCGCGGTGGGGGTGATAGGGGAGGAGCAGGGTTTAGGAAGGGGAACAAAGGGCTGGACCCAGAGTGGGGGGTCTGAAGCCAGAGCCCTCCAGGTGACGATGTAGGGCACCTGATCGGGATGTCCATGGGGTCGGGGGCTGAAAACTTTGGCTTCCACCTGAGAAATAATATCAAGGTTAAAAGTGCCATCGCGTGGCCATCCCACATTGAAAGTGGGCCATTCGGAGGAACAAAAGGTGACCCATTTCTTTTTCCGTATTTCCACCGATAGGTTGTTTGCCCGGTCTCGGACGTCGCTCCAGTGGCTTAGGGTCAGACTTAAGGGGGTAGTCACTGTCTGTCCCATAATTTCAAGAACAAAAAGAGTTATTATCACAGAGACAAAGACTAGACTCAGACACAGAACAAACAAACGCGCTGCGCGATTTCGGCGCAAAACCGAAAGCAAAAACTCAAGCAGAGATTCAGGGGGTCCGGATTCCCCCTCTCCAACCAAGGCCGTGTATCCCTCCGATACCGGCCAAGCTCCAAATGCCCCGCTGCCCCGGGGCATAGATGTCCCGAAGGACTCAAATGTCCCACCCGGCGGGACTACAAACGCCTCTGGAACGTCTTCCAGGGCTGCGAGGGAGAAGTCCGAGCCCGTCAGCTCCTTCTGGCCCTCGCCAAATACAAATGGATCCGATCGAACCCCAAACCAAAACCAAACGCGTGCGCGAAATTACAAGTAACAGATCCAGACACCACCACAGACACAACGCGAAATCACGAGTAACAGGTCCAACTACAACCACAAACACAACGAATATAGCGCTGGCCAGCTTACCTCCTGACAGTGGGTCGGTGGTCCCTGGGTGGGGGTCTCACATCCCGGACGAGCCCCCAATGAAAGATCCCCCCCGGGGCTCCAAGCACCCCGGAATGGACCTCTTCTCAGGAGGAGACCCCCGGACCCAAAAACCGAGCTGAGTCCACTGGTCAGATGCAAACAGCACGAGGTTTATTGAGAAGACACAGGTACCTGTGGGCGGTCAAGTCTTAGGAGGACTCGAGCGCCAGCCCTTTGTTTAGGGCCTTTTTATGGGGTTCAGGGAAGCGAAAGCATACGTACAGAAGCAGAAGCATGGTTACAAAGTTTTCATTGGCTGGTTTGAATATAAGGCATACTCGGTGTTTGTAGATTGGCTTTGAAGGACCCCGGCGCGCGAAGAGAAGGGTGGGGAGGGGGAGTGAGGAGGGGGAGTGGACCTTATTACTTAGCAGAGAAACATCCTGCCTACGTGACTAGGTCCACATACTTAGGCGACCCCCTTGCCCACATACCTAGGCGACCCCCCTTGCCTACGTGACTATCTGCGCGTTACAAGCCGCGCGCGGCAAGCGTACCTATCTCCCCCGCAACATGCCGTTGCCCCTCCTAGCTCCAGGGCTGTGCTGAGATAAGGGAGGATTGTCCAAGTAGGGGGAAGGGAAGAGGGGTCTCTTCACTACCTTTCTCACTACACACAAGGACCCCGAGGCCCCAAGAAGCTGGTGCTGGCACGGGGCCACACAGTGGGCCCATGATAAAGCCACAGCAAAATAGAAATAGTCCCGAGAGTTTCTTGGATGTCGAAGAAGGTGGATTTGGGGATGAGCTGGAAGATGTGGACAGGTAGACAGAGGAGGCACACATAAATAAGGCGGTAAGAGGTGGAGACCTCGCCTGGGGAGAGCAAACCTCTGTGAGCTGAGCTGGTCCGTTCCCAAGGGAGAGGGGAAGGTGCAGTCCTGGGAAAGGGGGGACTGGGAACGGGATGAAGATCTTTGAAAGAGGGTTGGAGGCAGGGAGCATCAAAGTAGACCTGCCTCTGGGGAAAGAGAGCCCCAGTCCCTTCTAAAGGCGCGTTCTTGGAAGTGCAGGGCTCTGCTGAGTGGTCAGGGCCTGGGACTTACTAGAGGATGTGCCTGAGTTTGGTGGTCATCATGCATGATCCTGTAAGGAAGGACTTACTCGTAGTGTAAACATGACAGTGGGAATTCTAGCCTTTGGGAATTCAATAGCAAGATCAAAATAGTAACTGTAAAAGCCACAGTAGAGTTCATACTCATTAAGGCTGAAGATGGACCTCCATTTAAATGAATCTGTAGGGAGCCAGCAGTCATGTTGGCTCTGGTTCTATGGCTAAGGCCACAGGGTGAATAAAGGCCAATGGTTTTGCTAACTACTAATGGAGGAGTAGGTGGGATGGGTGACCCTTCAGGCAGGAAATGAGCTACAATGGTTTTTTTTTTTTTTTTTTTTTGTGTGGAGGAAACCAGTTATCACTGACCCTGCCTATAGGGGAATGTCTCTAGACAGAGAGCTGTGTAGCAGGTATAAAGGAATGTGGTAGAGGGACTAGTAGACTTGTTGGCCACTAAGTCAATAGGTAATGTATTGGGCATTGGGCTTGTCATTTGTAATTTTGAATGCCTGTGATTTGTTTTGATATAAGTTGAATTCATTGTTGGGTAGAAATTCAGCAGTTAACTAGCTGGTTAAGTATGGGCAATAAAATCCTTGGAGATAAAATAATTAGAATAATAGTATGTTATGATATGTTGAGGTCATGAAAGAGGTCAATAAATCCTTGTTCATTTTGTTTCTCAGGCAGTACAATGTTTTAATTTTTTTTTTTTTGAGCTCTGATAAAGGATAAAAATGTACTGAAATTTTTGGGGCGCCTGGGTGGCTCAGTGGGTTAAAGCCTCTGCCTTCGGCTCAGGTCATGATCCCAGGGTCCCGCATCGGGCTCCCTGCTCTGCGGGGAGCCTGCTTCCTCTGTCTCTCTGCCTACTTGTGATCTCTGTCAAATAAGTAAATAAAATCTTTTAAAAAATGTACGGAAATTCTTAATCAAAGTATAGTGAATAGGACTGTAATTACTGAAGCATAGTAATCATGTCGATTCTTCTCATGGTGGCATACAATTCAGGAAAAGGTGAAACTGTCTTGAGCTTGGAAGGTTTAATGCTATTTAACTTCTTAATGATTTTATAATATAAACGCAGATAGTTTTTTGAGTTAATGGTTTAGTGAAACTTATTCAAGGAGATTAAGCAGGAAGCAATAATTTGAACCACAAATTTCCAAACCTTGTCCATTGTATATATTTGGTCATGTAGACACTAGGGTTGTCTGATTCAGGTCCCCGGGAGTGGCATTAGTCTTTAGCCCTAAGGAGGGAATGGCTCATGACCGTAAGACATCTTCAGATGCAATGAGGATCTGGGTTGTTATTTCTAAAGGTAGGACTGATTGGTGACTCCCTCATGGTGGCTGCAGTTCTCCTGACTTTTACTCCATTGCAAGAATAAACTAGTAATCAACACTTAGATCTTTGTCATCTGTGAATTCATAGCTTCACTCTCATTGGTGACCTATAGTTTTTATAGTTAGGAAAAATTATCAATTTTAGAATTTGTGATGATGATAGAACAATTGAAATTAGAATAATAGCAGAGTGAATAAACTGGGTATCTATTATACTTACATGAGTTAGTTTTTTAATCTAATTTAATCTAATTAACATGTTAATAATAATGAAATGATATAAAGGATTAAAGAGCTAATTAGGGAAACAATTTTTAGTGTATGGTCATGAAAATGTGGAAGTGCTTCTCAAACAGATGTTGCTTCTTGGAAGTCTACTTGGATTGGATATGCCAGGAAGATGTAAGGGGTTTGAATCTACAATTTCACTTTGACAAAGTGAGGTAGTTTACACTAATATCTCACTTACTGAGAAAGACCTAGTGATGATGAGGTTGGCTTGAAACCAGTGTGAGAAGGTTCAGTTCTTAATTTGAGATTTACAGAAGTAGGTTTTTCAAAGGTATAATATGGTGGAGGGCAACCATGCAATCATTCTAGATTGGTAGTTGTTGATCCATCTTGTTGACATGCAAATGCTACTCAAATTAGAACAACTTTTCCTGCACTGCTATTAATGTATGAACCTACTGAAGAGATGGTGTTTCATGGTGTGTATGCATCGGGATAGTCAAAGTGAAGTCGTGGAATCCCTGAAAGGCCAAGAAGCTATTGTGAAAAGAGAGTTCTATTAATGCCTACAAATACACAGTAAACTTTTGTTTACAAAATAGTCTCGATTATAGGTGGAGCAAGGCCTGAGGTTTAATGATGGCTGGTCCCCTATGGAGTTGTACATAGCCTCGTACTTTTCATTCTGTTAATGTAAGGAATGCTATGGTACACACCATATGGTACACAGAAGGGGGTTTAAGAAGGTTAATGATACACATTGTTAAGGAAAGGAGTCGAACCTGTGGCTATAAAAGGTTAGGTTTTATGCAGTTACTGGCTCTGCCACCCTTACAAATTCTGTTCTTCAGCAGGGTGGTAGAAATTAATTAGATTAAGATCATATCCTCTGTTCTAAAGTGCTTTGATAAAGTAGGTCTTATTTCTCCAGTCTTTCCATACTGGGAGAAATAGGAGACAGAAACTAACCTGGATTACTCGGGTCTGAACTCTGACCATATGGGCTTCTCCCACTGAACAAATGGTACACGACCATTTGAACAAAAGCCACAATCTCCTTGGGATGTCTGACCCAAGATTGAAGTTGGAAACTCTCTTGTCAATGTGAACTCTGAAATGGGATGGTGCTGTCAGACCTAGCATAACATGCTCTGTTGATCAAGTTTTGGGATCAGTAGATGATACAAGACTTTGACTAGTTTGTCTCAATTTTAGTCACTTGATTTATTCACCAAGGTCATGCCAACTTAGGTTTTTAGTTTATTTAAGGTTCTGTTGAAGTTTGGGGTTTGGGGGGCTAATTTGTTATACTTTGTAATGTTTTCTCATTGTCATTCCCTAGTCTTCACAGGAAGGTCAATTTCCCTGACAAAAAGTAAAAGACAGTGAAACCCTCCTGTGGCCAATCATACAAGTCCCGTTTGAGAGAAGAAATTATTCTGCCTCCTTTGCACAGTCAGGATCCCACCACCATTATATCCACCCCAATAGTATCAAAAATACTAAAAAATACCAGAGGTGATGTTTGTGGTAAACGAGTGGGGTTTGTGATTGCTCAGTTCCTATTACCATTCCACATTCCCCTAAGTGCACACCTGTGCCCAGTTAACAATTGATTTAATAAATGATTAACTTTTTTTAAATTGTTAACTATCAGTGATCAGATAAGCGTATGTGAGGAGAAGTAACCCTTGTTACTCATAAGCAATATCGCTTTGTGGAATTGATCACTACTAAGGAGCTCATTTTATTATTGGAATTAAGTATATTATTGAACTTGAATGCTTAAAATTTTTTTTCAGTGTTCCAATATTCATTGTTTATACACCACACCAGTGCTCCATGCAATAGGTGCCCTCCATAATAGGCACCAACAGGCTCACCCAACCCCACCCCTCCCCTCCAAAACCCTCAGTTTGTTTCTCAGAGTCCACAGTCTTTCATGGTTTGTCTCCCCCTCTGATTTCCCCCAACTCCCTTCTCCTCTCCATCTCCCCATGTCCTCCATGTTATTCCTTATGCTTCACAAGTAAGTGAAACCATATGATAATTGACTCTCTGCTTGACTTATTTCACTCAGCATAGTCTCCTCCAGTCCCATCCATGTTGATACAAAAGTTGGGTATTCATCCTTTCTGATGGAGACATAATACTCCATGGTATATATGGACCACCTCTTCTTTATCCATTCGTCTACTGAAATGCATCTTGGCTCTTTCCACAGTTTGGCAACTGTGGTCATTGCTGCTATGAACATTGGGGTACAGATGGCCCTTCTTTTCATTACATCTTTATCTTTAGGGTAATACCCAGTAGTGCAATTGCAGGGTCTTGGGTAGCTTTATTTTTAATTTCTTAAGGAATCTCCACACTGTTTTCCAAAGTGGCTGCACCAACTTGCATTCCCACCAACAGTGTGAGTGGGTTCCCCTTTCTCCACATCCTTTCCAATACTTGTTGTTTAATGTCTTGTTAATTTTGGCCATTCTAACTGGTGTAAGGTGGTATCTCAATGTGGTTTTGATTTGAATCTTCCTGATGGCTAATGATGATGAAATTATTTTCATCTGTCTGTTAGCCATTTATATGTCTTCTTTGGAGAAGTGTCTGTTCATGTCTTCTGCCCATTTTTTGATGTGATTATCTGTTTTTTGGGTGTTGGGTTTGAGAAGTTTTTTATAGATCTTGGAGATCAGCCCTTTGTCTGTAGTGCCATTTGTGAATATCTCCCCCCATTCATGGGTTGCGTCTTTGTTTTGTTGACTGTTTTCTTTGCTGTCCAGAAGCTTTGGATCTTGATGAAGTCCCAAAAGTTCATTTTCACTTTTTTTTCCTTTGCCTTTGGAGACGTGTCTTGAAAGAGATTGCTGTGGCCAATGTTGAAGAGGTTACTGCCTATGTTCTCCTCCAGGATTTTGAAAGATTCCTGGCTCACATTGAGGTCTTTTATCCATTTCGAGTTTATCTTTATGTATGCTGTAAGAGAATGGTTGGGTTTCATTCTTTTATACATAGCTGTCCAATTTTCCCAGCACCATTTATTGAAGAGACTTTTTTTCCACTGTTTATTTTTTCCTGCTTTGTCAAAGATTATTTGGCCACAACTATATGTTGTGGGTCCATGTCTGAGCTCTCTACTCTGTTTCACTAATCTATGTGTCTGTTTTTATGCCAGTACCATGCTGTCTTGGTGATCACAGCTTTGTAGTAAAGCTTGAAATCAGGCAATGTGATGCCCCCAGCTTAGTTTTTCTTTTTCAACATTTCCTTAGCAGTTCAGGGTCTATTCTGGTTCCATACAAATTTTAGGATTGTTTGTTCCAGCTCTTTGAAAAATGCCGGTGGAATTTTGATGGGGATGGCTCTGAAAGCATAGATTGCTCTAGGCAACATAGACATTTTAACAATGTTTATTCTTCCTATCCATGAGGATGGAATGGTCTTCCATCCTTTTGCATCTTCTTCAATTTCTTTCATGAGTGTTCTGTAGTTCCTCAAGTACAGGTCCTTCACCTCTTTGGTTAGATTTATTCCCAGATATTTTATGATTCTTGGTGCTATAGTAAATGGAATAGATTATCTAATTTCCCTTTCTATATTTTCATTGTTAGTGTATAAGAAAGCAACTGATTTCAGTGTATTGATTTTGTATCCTGCCACATTCCTGAATTGCTGTATGAGTTCTAGTAGTTTAGGGGTGGAATCTTTCGGGTTTTCTATATAAAGTATCATGTCATCTGCGAAGAGAGAGAGTTTGACTTCTTCTTTGCCAATTTGAATACATTTTATTTCTTTTTGTTGTCTGATTGTTGTTGCTAGGACTCCTAGTACTATGTTGAACAACAGTGGTGAGAGGGGACATCCTTGTCATGTTCCTGATCTCAGAGGAAAGGCTGTCAGCTTTTCCCCATTGAGAATGATATTTGCTGTGGGTTTTTCATAGATTTTATGAAGTTGAGGAATGTTCCCTCTATCCCTATACTTTGAAGCATTTTAATCAGGAACAGATGCTGGATTTTGTCAAATGCTTTTTCTGCATCAATTGAGAGGACCATGTGGTTCTTCACTCTTATTGATTTGTTCTATCATATTGATTGATATGCAAATATTGAACCACCCTTGCATCCTAGGGATAAATCCCACTTGGGCATGGTAGATAATCTTTTTAATGTACATCTTGTTGAGAATCTTGGTATCTATATTCACCAGGGATACTGGTCTAAAATTCTCCTTTTTGATGGGGTCTTTGCCTGGTTTGGGGATCAGGGTAATGCTGGCTTCATAGAAAGAATCTGAAAGCTTTCCTTCTGTTTCTATTTTTTTCCCAATTTATTTATTTTCAGAAAAACAGTATTCATTATTTTTTCACCACACCCAGTGCTCCATGCAAGCTGTGCCCTCTATAATACCCACCACCTGGTACCCCAACCTCCCACCCCCCGCCACTTCAAACCCCTCAGATTGTTTTTCTGAGTCCATAGTCTCTCATGGTTCACCTCCCCTTCCAATTTACCCAAAAGCACATACCCTCCCCAATGTCCATAACCCTACCCCCCTTCTCCCAACCCCCCTCCCCCCAGCAACCCACAGTTTGTTTCGTGAGATTAAGAGTCACTTATGGTTTGTCTCCCTCCCTATCCCATCTTGTTTCTATTTTTTTGAAACAGCTTCAGGAGAGTAGGTATTATTTCTTCTTTGAATGTTTGGCAGAATTCTGCAGAGAATCCCTCAGGTCCTGGGCTCTTGTTTTTTGGGAGGTTTTTGATCACTGCTTCAATCTCATTACTAAATATTGGTCTATTCAGGTTGTCAATTTCTTCCTGATTCAGTTTTGGAAGTTTATAGGTTTCCATGAGTGCATCCATTTCTTCTAGGTTGCTTAACTTATTGGCATATGACTGTTGATAATAATTTCTGATTATTGTTTCTATTTTTTTGGTGTTAGTCGTGATCTCTCCCCTTTCATTCATAATTTTATTAATTTGGGTCCTCTCTCTTTTCTTTTGGATTAGTTTGGCCAGTGGTTTATCGATCTTATTGATTCTTTCAAAAAAAAAACAACTTCTGTTTTCTTTGATGTGTTCTATTGTATCTCTAGTTTCTACCTCATTGATCTTTGCTTAATCTTGATTATTTCCCTTCTTATGCATGGGGTTGGCTTAATTTTTTGGTTGATTTTATAGTTCTTTGAGGTATAAAGAGGACTGGTGTATTCTGGATTTTTCAGTTTTTTTGAGTGAGAATTGGATGGCTATGTATTTCCCCCTTAGGACCTCCTTTGCCATATCCCATAGGTTTTGGATGTATGTGTCTTCATTATCCTTGGTTTCATGAATTGTTTAAGTTCTTCTTTGATTTTCTGGTTGATTCAAACATTCCTTTTTTTTTTTTTTTTTTTTTAGATTTTATTTATTTATTTGACAGAGAGAGATCACAAGTAGGTGGGGGCGGAAAGCAGGCTCCCTGATGAGCAGAGAGCCCAATGTGGGGCTTGATCCCAGGACCCTGAAATCATGACCTGAGCTGAAAGCAGAGGCTTAACCCACTGAGCCACCCCAGGTGCCCCTGATCCAAACATTCTTTTTTTTTTTTTTTTTAAAGATTTTATTTATTTATTTGACAGAGAGAGATCACAAGTAGGCAGAGAGGCAGGCAGAGAGAGAGGACGGGAAGCAGGACCCCTGCCGAGCAGGGAGCCCGATGCGGGACTCGATCCCAGGACCCTGAGATCATGACCTGAGCCGAAGGCAGCGGCTTAACCCACTGAGCCACCCAGGCGCCCTGATCCAAACATTCTTAAGCAGAATTCTTAAAGCATTCTTTAGCTTCCAAGTGTTTGAGTTCCTTCCAAACTTTTTCTTATGTTTGAGTTCCAGTTTCAAAGCATTGTCATGTGAGAATATGCAGGGAATAATCTCAGTCTTTTGGTATCAATTGAGCCCTGATTTGTAACTCAGTATGTGGTCTATTCTGGAGAAAGTTCCATGTGCGCTCGAGAAGAATGAGTATTCTATTGTTTTAGGGTGGAATGTTCTGTATATATATATATGTAAGGTCACTCTGGTCCAGTGTGTTATTCAAAGCTCTCGTTTATTGGTTTTCTCCTTGGATGATCTGTCTGTTACTGAGAGTAGGGTGTTACGATCCCCTACTATTAATATATTCATATCAATATGACTCTATTTTGATTAACAGTTGGCTTATGTAGTTGGCTGCTCCCATATTGGGGCATAAATATTTATAATTGTTAGATCTTCTTGGTGGATAGACCCTTTAAGAATGATGTAGTGTCCTTTAGCTCTGACTACAGTCTTTAGTTTAAAATCCAATTTATCTGATATAAGAATTGCTACCCCAGTTTTCCTTTGAGGTCTGTTGGTATGAAAGACACTTCTCCCTCTCTTCACTTCCAGTCTGAATGTATCTTTAGGTTCCAAATGGGTCACTTGTAGACAGCATATGGACGGGTCCTGTTGTTTTATCCAATTTGCAACCCTGTGCTATTTTATGGGAGCATTTAGGCTATTCACATTGAGAGTGATTATTGAAAGATAAGTTTTTATTGATATCATGTTGCCTGAGAAGTCCTTGTTTCTACAGATTGTCTCTGTAAATTTCTGTTATATGTCATTCTTGGGTTCTTTCTGCTTTTATATAACCCCCCTTAATATTTCTTATAGTGCTGGCTTGGTGGTCACATACTCTTAAACCTTGCTGGTCTTGGAAACTCTTTATCTCTCCATCCATTTTGAATGTCAGCCTTGCTGGATAAAGTGTTTTTGGCTGCATGTTCTTCTCATTTAGTACCTTGAATATGTCTTGCCAGTGCTTTCTGGCTTGCCAGGTTTCTGTGGACTGGTCTGATGTTATTATGACGGACCTTTCTCTGTACATAACGAATCACTTCCCCCTAGCTGCCCTCAGAAGCTCTTGTCTAAAACTATGATTCATCAGTTTCACCATCAAGTGCCTCGAGGTCTTGGGGGTGTTCTTTCTGCCTCCAGGACATGAATGATTTGTTGATATTGGGTGTGTTCTTTCTGCCTCCAGGACACGAACGCTGGTTCTTGCCAGATTGGGAAAATTTTCATCCAGAATTTGTTCAACTATATCTTCTACTCTTCTTTCTTCACCCCCTCAGGGATCCCAATAATTCTGACGTTGGAACAGTTCATGGCATCATTTATTTCCCTAATTCTGTTTTCATGGCATCTAAGCTGTTTCTTCCATGCCTCTTCCTGATCCTTTTTCTCTATCAGTTTGTCCTCTAGAACACTAATTCTATCTTCTGCCTTGGTTACCCTAGCTGTTAGAATATTTAGATGAGATTGGATCTCATTGACAGCATTTTTAACTTCTGCCCAGGGGGCTCTCACCTCTGCCCTTAGAGATTCTTTGTTGTCGCTAATTGTTTTCTCCAACCTAGCCATTGACTGGATAACTGTTAGCCTGAATTCCCTTTCTGACATACTGTTTAAGTCCATATCCAATAGTTCTGATAGAGAGGGTTCAGTCTCTGAATTTTTCCTGTTGGGTGTTCCTCCTCCTAGTCATTTTGGTGAGAGGTAGCTGAGGGTACGTATAGCTGAAAATATCAACCACGATCCAGGCAAGGTGTACCCTGGAACACTGGCAGACCAAGCCATGGAAAGCTGTCCTCATCATCCTGGCTGACATTCAAAATGTCACTATAAGGAAGCTGCAGTCAAGAACTCACAAAGCAAGAAAACTTGAATGCTTTCTTAATTGCTGTTTGCTTTTAGTCCAACTGTGATAATACTTATTTGCCAAAGAAGCTTGTATCTTGTATCTTCCACCTCTTAAGATTAACACTTTATTTATGTTAGAATTATTATTTTTTAGGTAAATTTATAAAGCTGAACTAGAATTCTCTTCTGGCTACCAGCTGCTACCAGGCTCATGAGGCTTTTTTTTTTTTTTTTTTTTTTTTTTTTTTTTTTTTTTTTTACAGACAGAAATCACAAGTAGGCAGAGAAGCAGGCAGAGAAAGAGAGAGAGAGGGGAGGAAGCAGGTTCTTTGCCGAGCAGAGAGCCCCATGCGGGGCTCCATCCCAGGACCCTGGGATCGTGACCTGAGCCGAAGGCAGAGGCTTAACCCACTGAGCCACCCAGATGCACCCTCATGAGGCTTTTTACTTCTACCTACAAATCTCATTATTTTGCTGCATCGATGAGTTTGTTTTTAGAAATTTCTCATAGAAATTCCTCTGGTTTCAAGGTATTTAATTTGAAATTCCCTGGTAGTAGTGATAGACCATACTTTCTCTATAGCACCAATTAAAATTTCTTACTCATATACTTTTATTTGTAAACATTTAATTTATATATATGTTCTTTGGTATACCTATATTTTCCCTGTTTTAAGTTTAATGTTTACATCTGTAAAAATTTAATTATTGAAGTATAGTTGATACTCTACTAGTTTCAGCTGTATAACATAGTGATTGGATAATTCTATACATTACTCAATGCTCCCTGGCCCATGTGCCCTCATTATAAAGCATTATTACAAATCTGACTACATTTCCTACGCTGTACTTTTCGTGGCTTACTTATTTTATAAGTGGAAGTTTCTACCTCTCAATGCCCTTTATCTATTTCAACCATCCTTCTACCCATGTCCCCCTCTGGTAATCACCAGTTTGGTCTCTGTAGTTGGGAATCTGTCTCTGGTTCTTAGTTTGTTGTTTTTGCTTTTTAGAATCCAAATGCAAGTGGAATCAAACACTATTTGTCTTCCTCTCCGGCTTACTTCACCTAGCATAATAACTTCGCATAAAACCCTCTGGGTCCATCCATGTTGTTTGAAATAACACGATCTAATTATTTTAATAACTGAGTAATAATCCATTGTATGTATACACACCACATCTTTTTGATCCACTCATCTATCTGTGGACTCTTGAGCTGTTTCCATATCTTGGCTACTGTAAATAATGGCACAGAGGGTTTCCTGTACCTTTTGAAATTAATGTTTCATTTTCCTCAGCTAAATATCCAGAAGTGGAATTACTGGGCTGAATGGTACATCTATTTTTAGGATTTTTTTGAGGAATCTCCATACTGCTATCCACACTGGCTATACCAGTTTGCATTTCCCCCAACAGTGCATGGGGGTTCCCTTTTCTCTACATTCTTGCCAACATTTGGTCATGTGTTTTGATTCTAGCCATTCTGACAGATGAGAGGTTGTGGTTTTGACTTGAGTTTCCTTGAGTTTCCAAAACCTTTGACTTGAGTTTCCCAGACAGTGAGTGATGTTGAGCACCTTTTCATGTGTCTGTTGGCCACTACTAGGTCTTGTTTGGAAAAATTTCTAGTCAGGTTCTCTGTCCACTTTTCAATCAGACTATTTGGTGTTGAGTTGAATAAGTTCTTTATATATTTTGGGTGTTAAGTCCTAATTGTATCTATCATTTGTAAATATTTTCTCTCAGTGACCTTTTTGTTTTGTTGGTGGTTTCCTTTGCTGGACAAAAACATTTTGTTTTGATAAACAATTAATTAACAATTAAAATAAACCTACTGTTTATTTTTTTACTTTTGTTTCTCTCACCTGGAGAAATCTATCCAAAAATGGCTAAGTTTGATGTCCAAAAGATTACTGCCTATGCTTTTTTTAAGTTTTATGAATTCAGATCTTTAATCTATTTTGAGTTCTTCCTGTACAGTATAAGAAAGTGGTTTCATTCTTTTGCATGTAGCTGTCCAGTTTTCCCAACACCATTTATTAAAGATGCTGTCTTTAACCCACTGTGTTTTGCCTCCTTTGTTGTAGAAGAATTGATCACATAACCATGGATTTTTGGGTTCTTCATTTCTGTTTCATCAATCTCTTTGTTGTTGTGCCAATACCACACCATTTTGATTACTACAGCTTTGCAGTGTACTTGCAAACTGGGATGTTGATGCCTCCAGCTTTGTTCTCCTTTCTCAAGATTGCTTGAGCTATTGATGGTCTTTTTTAGTTCCCTAAGAGTTTGAGATTTTAATGGGGCACCTGGCTGGCTCAGTCAGTGGAGCATGTGACTCTTGATATCAGGGCTGTGAGTTTGAGCCCCACATTGGGTGTAGAGATTACTTTAAAAAATCTTAAAAAAAAAACAAAAACAAAAACGAGTTTTTTGTTTTTGTTCTAGTATGTGGAAAAATACTAGTGATTATTTTGATAGTGATTGCATTGACTCTGTAGATTGCTTTGGGTTGAAAGGACATTTTAAACAATATTTGTCCAATTCATGAGCATAGTGTATCTTTCCATTTGTGCTTTTATTGGTTTTATCAGTGTCTTAAAATTTGTAGAGTATATATCTTTTACCTCAGTGGTTACATTTATTCCTAGGTTTTATACCATTTGATGTAATTGTAAACCGGGATTTAGTTTTCTTAATTTCTCTTTCTACTACTTTGCTATTAGTGTATAGAACTGCAACTGGTTTTTGTATCCCACAAACTTCTTGAATTTTTTAGTTCTGGCAGTTTTTTGGTAGAGTATTTAGGGTTTCCTATATTCAGATCCTTCATGTGCAACTGCTAAGTTTTACTTCTTCCTTACCAACTTGAATGCCTTTCATTTCCTTTTCTAATTGCCATCAGTAGGACTTGAAGCACTCTGCTCAGAGTGGGTATCCTTATCTTGTCCAAAATCTTTGAGGAAAACTTTCAGCATTTCACCCACTGAACAATGGGTTTGCTATATATGGCCTTTATTATATTGAAGTATATTTCCTTTCTGCCCACTTAGTTGGGAGTTTTTAATCATGAATGGATATTGAATTTTGTCAGATGCTTTCTCTGCATCTTTTGAACTGTAATTACATGATCACTAATTTTCTTTCTTAATACAGTGTACCATATTGACTTTGTGTATGTTAAACCATCCTTGCATCCCCAGAATAAATCCTGCTTGATTGTCGTGAATGATTGTTTTAGTGGACTGTTGAATGTGGTTTGTTAATACTTGAAGATTTTGGCATCTACGTTCACCATAGATATTGGTGTGCTCTGGTTCCAAATTACTCTATACAAAGGTTATACTGATAGATTCTTCCTAAAGATAAAAACAGAAGATTTTCAAGTTTTCCCTGCCCATTGCTGAGTTTGAAGTTGACTGGGATAATGCAAAGATTCAATTGGCAGTAAGCTATAAGGAAATACTCCTGTATTTGTCAGGAATCCTGTGACTGACCTATTGGTCCAGCCTCTTCTCCTTTGCCCATTTTCATTATAAAGGCTACTTGCATACTCTGCCTCTCTTAAACAATACTAGACAACAGGATATAAACACATACATGGTGGAAGCTTCTGGAAAAGCTTTTACTCTACTGAAAGGACAGGTATACACCAGGCACTCCTCTTCCCCCAGCTTCCAATGTAAATATATACTCTGGATCTATGGCAGCCACACTGCAACCATAACGAAAAGGCCAAGAAATCACTTGTTCTGACTAATACCAGCAACAGATGAAAAGTATGGTTTTAAAACTGCAACAAGATTGTTTTTTTAAGCAGCTGGTCAGGAGGAAAATCTTTGCTAAAGCTTAACATCAATTTAAATATACTTAGAAACTACATTAGAAAATATATTTAAATATATTTAAAACTCTTTTATTAAACAATTTCTTTATTTTGGGGTTATACTGCAAATAAAGTTTTCTGATATAGCTAGTTAAAATTAACAGAGCAATATGTATGCCCATCTAAATGGTGA
The DNA here is from genome assembly GCF_020171115.1 of Neogale vison. Taxonomy (NCBI): domain Eukaryota; kingdom Metazoa; phylum Chordata; class Mammalia; order Carnivora; family Mustelidae; genus Neogale; species Neogale vison. The sequence goes on from NC_058091.1 coordinate 217,473,595, forward strand.
TACTAAGTTCAAAACCAATTGCTCCTCACACCTAGCTTGCCTAGTCCTATCAGTAGGGGTACAAAGACACATAAACCAACAGATAAATTATATATTACATGTTTATTAAGGGTACCACTTTTATGTAAAATTTACATTTTATGAAAAAAATCAAAAATATTTACAAAATTGTGTAAGATAGATTTGCATTGTTCTAATTACAACTCAAAGTAGTAAATAACATTTCTTAAAAACTCACATTTGTTAGAGTTCTGTGTTTACAAATTCTTGGTTAAAGAGGCAGCTACAAAGTTTATCACTATACATAAGCAAGAACCAGCTTGCTAAATACATTTCCCATTGAAAATCTACTGGTCTTTTTTACACCATTAGTGGATTTAAATGAAAAACAAAAATCAATATAAACTCATATGGCTTCAAAATTGTAACCTGTGCCTAATACAAATGTAGGTATCAACACTTGGTATGAAGGCTGTGGTAATTAAGAAAGTGCAGAAGTTTAACCATTTCACTAATTTGTACATTGTCAGGTAATACTTGATTTAAAAACAAACATGGTGACTGTAATGGTGTCTGAAGTCCAATAATAAAGTATTAACTGCCCATTAGAAGAGCCCGATTACAAAGCAGTTACATTTAAGATTTCAGTAAGGGGCTATAATTGGCATTTAAAAGAACACAATATAAGAGTTAGCAATTCTCATTTCACTCACTGTGTAGTAAAGATGAACATTTCAGCAAATTGTCTTAATGTGCTGCTTTAGTGAAATCTAAATTTAGAATTGGGCTAACTGAATATATTTTAAAAGCACATATTGTGTTACATGTATTGCTAGTAAGTAGATTTTCTGCTGTTATTTAGTAGAGCAAGACATTACATAAGTGTCTTAGTAGGGGTTTATGTTCTGTAAAGCTTAACAGAATAATTAGTGGTTTTATATAAATTATCATATATAACACAATTTATCACTTCTACATAAAATGCAGGACACTGGCATTTATCCTTATAAATAAAACTTTCATTTGTAAATCATGAAACTGTCCAAAATATTTTAAGGCCTTCAATTAATCAGGATTTGCTATAAAGTTAGGCTTTTTACTATTTAATATTAGTAGTTCAAGAAATGCTTAACCCAATCCATCACTTCAAATAATCTCCACATTTCTAGCAGGTGGCAGTTATATAATAAAAACATATAAATGGGTAATTTTCCCAACTGTTGAAATGAAAACAACGGCAGTACTTCTCCAATGCCAAAACTAATGTTTCTTCAATGTGTTCCTCACAAATTAAGAAATTCATGCTCACAACACGTTCAGTAACGTATATAATTTTCCAATGATAAAAAGAATGAAGGGAAGTGCCAAGCTGAGAAATAAAACAGCAGTTACCAATTAACCATTAACCAGTTTTTCAATATTTCCTTTATGATTTACATACTCAGGTGGAATAACTGCAGGTAACGTCTTCCCCCTGCAAACATATGCCCTTGGGTATATTTCTCTTTCGAGTGGCTATAGTGTATCACTGAAAAAGTGAGCCACAGTGTTAAAGTACAAATTATCCTTTAGTTACTCTGAATTTCCTTCCCAACTAAGGCCAAAGGTATTTACACAAACGGCAATTATGTTGTAAAAATGCTTGACCACCCTAAGACAGAAGAGAGAAGATCCAGACTGCCAGGGGAAAAAAAGTGAGGCACATTAATGAACACAAACTGGATAGGCACATTTCTGGCTTTTGTTATTGTTTTAAAAGGCACACATTATGTAATCCATATAAAAATAAATTAAATCTACAGCATTAATTCTTAAAAACAATCACAAATTCTATAAAGTTAACTAACTGCAGAAGTAAATTTCTCTGCTGTCTTTTGCAAGCTTATTTTAAAAAACATTGCACTTGAGAATTAAAAATATACAAAACACCATTTACACTTTATTAATGTTTATATGAGAATCAAATTATACATTTTTTGCATATGCCTTAGACTCTGGTCTGATTACTTTATGGCACATAACTCAATTTCAGCATTCTAAATTAACATTATCCAAAACTTACAAGTCACATTCTGTGTTTCTCCATTCAATATCAAACTCAGGAAATTTCAAAGCTATCTTTGACTCTAAAAATTTATGGAAAGCTGAATTATTTTGTGCTTGCTCTCCTGAAATTTTAGGCCTGATAATACACTACTACTGAACATAGACACTGAAGATAATGTAAAATTTCAGCCTAGGAAAACTTCATTTTACTGAGAATCTCAACAAATGTGCTTCTGGAATATGGCAGTTGATCATTAAGAGTGTTGAAAATCATTTCAGTGCTGAAAATCATTTCAGTGCTATTGCTTTTGATGACCCACTTCAAAAGTGCAACTTAATGTTTGTAATCAGTTCTCAAATATGTGTATGTTCAAAGACCTAATTCAAGCTAACATAGCGTTGGAAAGAATAGACAACACAGGATGGCAAGCCCGTACTTCTCTCGAGCCAACCAGTGTCCCAGGTCCATCAACAATCTGCCAGGTATCGTCCTGAAAAACACAGAGCAGACCCCTGAAATTACACCTTCACATGAACTCAAAGGAGGACATTTTCACTGTGGGTACAGATACATAAACTCAGTTCCCACCTGCTGTTGACAATACATTAGAAACAGATGTCCGTCCGGCTGTCCGGACCATGATTACTCTCTTCCAGGTGTGTCTCTACCTAGCACTTTGTACAAAGGTCAAAGAACAAAGTTTCCATGACTTTAGATTATAAACTGCTTGACAGTTTTATTAAACAGTTGCTTAGAAAAGTACTGTTTGAATATAAATGTTTCCCGGGTACATTAAAAACTTAAAATCTCCCAACTTACCAGTGGCAAACCGCTTCTTTACTAAGGAAAGCCTATAGCCAGTGCCTACAAGCTCAATATCTACTCCTGAGAGGGTATTTCCCTCGCTGAGGAATTGCACTGCAAGTGTGGTGGGTTTACTAGGTCCTTCTGAAAGATCAAATTTTGCTCTGAGGGACCCAGAACCTATAAGGCAAAGAATAAAATAACTTAAATAGGGCAACATAAAATTGACAGAGAAAAAACAAATGAAGATGATGAACTATGTCCTATGCCAAATTCATAAAATGTATACAGTAAATGAACCATTGTCCTGTTTCCAAAGCAGACTTTATTCAATGAGTCTGAATTAATTTAATCCCTACTTCTAACTTAATAGTAAGCACCCTAGTAGATTCCTACTGAGATTCAATGTGCTACAGACACATGCTGAAGTCAGTCAAAAGAGAAAAAGGAAGTCCATGAGGGCAGTTCAGAGGGAATCCTAGAAGGAGTGTAAGAAGGAATAAAGTCAAAAGGAAATGACAGCCAACTACCATTATATGGGGGTGAGAGAAGTAAAGAAGGAAGGACAGATAAGTTTGGGAAAGCTGTACCAATGCCATTATTTTCTACTCCGCTTCTTAAAATTTAACTGGTCTATCCTGCCAAATACAGCTGACCTTTAAACATGGGTTTGAACTATGTGGGTCCACTTAAAGATGGACTTTTCCCCCATCGGTACAGTACTGTAAATGGATTTTCTCTTCCAATTTTCTTAATATTCTCTGTGATTTAGCTTACTTTGTTTTGACAATACGGTATATAATACACAGAACAGTATGTATTCAACCGTTATCAGTAGAGCTTCTGGTCAACAGTAGACTATTACTAATAGTTTCGGGGGGAGTCAAAGTTATACGTGGATTTTTAACTATACAGTGCTGCCAGGATGGGTGAGGTGCAGAGGGTTAGGCACTCCTCACCCCTGCATTGGTCAACGGTCAACTAGGTAGTTCTGAGATGCTTTCTTTTCAACATAACCATTTATTCAACATACCTCAGTCTAATCATATGCCACAAATTGTAAACCAAATAATTATGAAGACTGTCACAGATGCTGTAAAAGAGCTCTCAAGAGCTATGGGCATAGAAGCACATAAAATTATGGTGAAGATGACAATGTGAATTGCAGGCAGAGGTAACTACAGGTAGAGATATGGGAGACATGAGAGAGCACAGTGCCTTTAAGGGACCTGCATACATCACAGAAGAGCTGGAGAACAGGATGGAAGAGTGGCAGAAGGTAAGACTAGAGTGATAGAAGGAACAAGCTCGAAGTATCTTTATAATTCACCATAAGAAATAATCCTAGGGAGCCACTAAAGGTAAGACAAAAACATTTCAGATTAGTATCTCACAAGGGGAGAGAAGTACAAGATACAAGGTAGGGAAACTATCTAAAAGCCAGTAAGACAGTGTAGGACTCTGTGACAGTTGATTAAACAGGGGATCTCAATTGGCTAAGGGAAAGGAAAAAAGTAAATGCATTTGAAACATATTTCAGAGTTGGGAGTCAAAAAGGGGGGAAAAGATGGGGAGTCTAGGAGTGTGCTCAGGTTTCTGGTCAAGGAAAATAGATGGAATTGGTAGCTAGCAGGAGCGACATTCTAGGATTCCCTGCACAGAAGCTGAACACCATGGAAATCTGAAGGAAGATACCATAACCCCGATCCAGCCCACAGGGCTGGGCATGATGGCACAGATCAGCTGGGGGTGAACTGCTGCCTAATTCTTAAATGCTGTCCAAACCCCCCTTAAACTTTTACAATTCTCTTGAGAGGCAATTCAATTCTGTCAAAGTTCTACTACAGGCCAAGAGCAGCCACCTTGGCAGTCCTTAAACTTGAGAATTATTTCCTGTCCCTCTTCTGGGCATAGAGCCAGAATAGAAATATATTCCTATTTTACAGTATTCTAATTTGGATATTTCTTTTTAAAGGCTGACTAACCAAATCAGAACCACATTTAAAAGATTTTTCCATTTCTTTACATACACTGATACCTGAAGAGCAGAGGCAAACTATTAAAATACCTGGTTAGAAAATCTGTATCTTATTTTTGAAGAACAATTTCCCTTGTTAGTACTTAAAATAGTAGAGTTTCATTAAATAGGGGAAAAATATATGTCCTCTTTTCCCTGCTAATTGGTTGTAAGCCCTCAATTTAAATAGGATTTCTGGTTTACTTCTAGTTTTAACTAGGAATTTCACATTTGTCTCCCCAGAAGCCATACTGTTTGTGTAAAAGTCAGCACCACTGGCATCTGAAAATAGGCAAACTTCAAGTACCAAACAGCAACAAAGTAACTGTAGGTCATCTTGGTTATTTCAGCAAACACATATTTCTCTAGCTGAGGTCTGATTCAGCATGGTATGCATAAATAAATAGCCACTATAACTATATGGCTACATAAAACTATATGTTTTATGCTTAAAATGTTCAAAGAAAAAAAACCATAAGCAAAACTGGGAAAGCTTAAAAAAAAAACAAACAAACTCTACTTAATAGGAAAAGTTATTGAAGGTTAATTAGGCATTCAAAGGAGAGCAGGAGAATTTTCTTAACTTTAAGACAAAATCAGAATCATTAAAGACTTGACGGTCCTGGAAATTATATTCTAAATTGACTTAGGGGAGACACTAGGATGACCAGATAGCAGATTTTTCCTTTGCATTCTGAACACAAACAGATGGAGACTTGGTAGGAGTAAGCAATTAACTTGTTTCTCCTTAAAATAATAAGCAGAGAAGTAAAAGCTGTTGATGGTTGGTTTGACTAGGGTGATACGACGAAGAAACATTGTCTTAAGAAGGTGGGAAGGCAAACAAAGGGGATTTTTAAAGTCTGGAAACTTTTGCATGATTTCTGGGAAGCCAGAAGGACCCCCATAACAGAATGACCTCAAGGGTGTTGAATGAATTTCAGTTAGTTAACAGGTTACCCAGCAGAATAGATCAGGAATAGAATAGGTTCTATTAATAGGATAGGGTCTGCTTGAAAACACCTAATGAAGTAAACTGAAAGTTATCCTGTGAGCACATGCACTTAGACAGTTTTTATAAAGGTTATAGCAAAACAAATGCTTTTTCTTACAGAGATAAGCATATTCTATCTTGGGGGGACAGGGCGGGGGAGATGTGTTCTGAATTTCAACTAGTCCACTCTTAAAATTTAAGGCATTAACTTCCACCTAGTGGTCAATTCTAGAACTGAAGGGAAGAAAATCCAAGAGAAAGCTTTCCATTTTTATGTTTTTACACCTAAAAAATCCATTTTTAGGGGTACTACATTATAAACAAAAAAAGCATACACACACTTACCTCCATTTTCTGATTTCTCCGAAATACAAGACAGTTTCCAAAAGGCTTTCATTTGTTCTGCATTCCTATAAGAACAAGTATCTTCAGATTAGGTGTCCAGCACACAGTGCCTTACAAATGGATGGGCAATCAATCAATAAATGTATTTTAAATATTTCACCAGGGGGTGCCTGGGTGGCTCAGTGGGTTAAAGCCTCTGCCTTTGGCTCAGGTCATGATCTCAGGGTCCTGGGATCGAGCTTGACATTGGGCTCTCTGCTCAGCAGGGAGCCTGCTTCCCCCCCCCCCAACCCAGCCTGCCTCTCTGTCTACTTGTGATCTCTCTCTGTCAAATAAGTAAATAAAATCTTTTTTAAAAATAAATAAACAAATAAATATTTCACCAGAACAACTAGAGGGCTAAATTTACTTTTAGTATTACCTGGTGAAGATGTGTTTATGATATAATGCTATATCTTAGTGGAAATTTACTAAATTACAAAATTCTTCTGGTCAGAGAAAGTAAAACTGGATAAGTGATTCAGTACCTTCATTACTAAAGAAGAAGAAGATTTTATTAAAGAGTGAAGCAAACAGAATGTTAGAACCTCTACTCATATTAAAAAAGGGAACAAGAGGGTGCCTGGGTGGCTCAGTTGAACAACTGCCTGATCCTGGAGTCCTGGGACCGAGTCCCACATTGGGTTCCCGGCTCCCGCCTCCCGGAAAAGTCTGCTTCTCCCTCTGACCTTCTCCCTTCTCAAGCTCTCTCTGCCTCTCTCTCAAATAAATAAAATCTTTAAAAAAAAAAAAGGTAGGGGATAAGAGGAAGTTAAGAGATGAGAGTTACTAAACTAGTAAGACAGTTGTTCTTACAGATATGCTAGATGCTGTATTTAACCCTGCAAAATAATTATCTGAGGTTAAGTAGTTTGCCTAAGGGTAAAGTTGTACTGAATCCTTCAAGTCCGGGTGGGACAGCAAGCGCACTTTTGGACTGAGGTTACACTGATTTGACTAATAGGATGAAGAGCATCTTTCATACACACCATGGTTTCCATGGTAAAATGCACTAAAACTTTTCAAACTTCCAAGACAACTTTGAGAACTTAGATTCTAGAAGCTGGGACTTGCAGCAGAAATTTATCAGGAATTCAGAAATCTAAAATTTACCATATCGCAGGGGGAAGGGACTGCATGTTTGTGACTCCTCCATCCACAGGTACCACCACCTGTATGTTGGAAAGCACACTTGGTGCCACCATAGCTTCTGGGTTGTACTTATAATCCACTCTAAGATCTGTGGTGCCAGCACTGCATTTCCAGTATGTTGCAAGATTTAGAGGAGTAGACTGAATACCATTTGATGATACCTTTGAAGAGAAAAAAATAACAAAGCTTTTTGCCCAAAAAGTAAACAAGCCATGCTTATGACATGTATATATGAATACAAGAGGTCTTGGAATCAAAAATAATGATGGAAATATTGCTAGGCAGAATAAATCAGACTCATCTCCAAGGATTAAGAGCCACTATCCAAGTGTAGATAGATCTAGGCCTATCTACATCAAAATATCCATTATGCTTGTGCTAAATACACATTCCTGGGGAAGGGGAAGGGACTCCCTTTCCTCCCCCCCTCATTTCTTTCATGAGTACTTTGTAGTTTTCTGAGTACAGATCCTTTGTCTCTTTGGTTAGGCTAAGATTTCTAGGTATCTTATGGTTTTGGGTGCAACTGTAAATGGTATCGACTCCTTAATTTCTCTTTCTTCTGTCTTGTTGTTGGTGTACAGAAGTGCAACTGATTTCTGTGCATCAATTTTATATCCTGACACTTTACTGAACTCCTGTAGGAGTTCTAGCAGTTTTGGAGTGGAGTCTTCTGGGTTTTCCACATAAAGTATCCTATCATCTATGTATGTAACTTTTGAGTATCTCCCTATATCTAACATTGAATTTTAAGATTCCTTATAAATTAAAAGAATTTAAATTGAAGTAAGATAAATCATGCAATACTCCAAATCGAGAATCAGAATACTTCCAACTCCAAGGGTTTAATTTTAATCACATGATATTTATGTTCCACAAATAAGTGAAACCATATGATAATTGACTCTCTCTGCTTGACTTATTTCACTCAGCATAATCTCTTCGAGTCCCGTCCATGTTGCTACAAAAGTTGGGTATTCATCCTTTCTGATGGAGGCATAATACTCCATCGTGCATATGGACCACATCTTCCTTATCCAAATCACATGACCCACAGTAAATGGTGTAATTCTTTTCCATTCTTTAACTCCTTGCTCAAAATAACTCCTTTCTGGAACTAGAGTGTGTCATGCGTAGCGAAATAAGTCAAGCGGAGAAAGACAACTATCATATGATCTCCCTGATATGAGGAAGTGGTGATGCAACATGGGGGCTTAAGTGGGTAGGAGAAGAATCCATGAAACAAGATGGGATAGGGAGGGAGACAAACCATAAGTGACTCAATCTCACGAAACAAACTGTGGGTTGCTGGGGGGAGGGGGGTTGGGAGAAGAGGGATAGGGTTATGGACATTGGGGAGGGTATGTGCTTTTGGGTAAATTGGAAGGGGAGGCGAACCATGAGAGACTATGGACTCTGAAAAACAATCTGAGGGGTTTGAAGTTGCAGGGGGGTGGGAGATTGGGGTACCAGGTGGTGGGTATTATAGAGGGCATGGCTTGCATGGAGCACTGGGTGTGGTGAAAAAATAATGAATACTGTTTTTTTGAAAATAAATAAATTGGAAAAAAAAAAAACTCCTTTCTAATGAGACCTACCCTGATCACCCTGTCTAAATGAACACTATTACATTTTCATTCTTCCTTATTCCACACACTTTGCCTTTTCTCGATAACATGTATTATTATCTACTTATTACATATACTATCTTCCTTGCTATTCCTGGTAAACAGGCACTGAATAATAGTTACAGAATTAATAATAATGAATACTTGGGATAAACTTTAAGCCCACTTAAGTGGCAGCAATTTTTAAAGTCATGTATTTCTTAGAAACACAAGCCATTTTAATATAACTATTCTATTAAAAATTCAGATAGTATGGGGGCAAGGGGTGGTGCCTGGGTGGCTCAGTTGGTCAGGTGTCCTATCTGTCTTTGATTCAGGTCGTGATCTCAGGGTCCTAGCATCAACTGCTGCATAGGGCTCCCTGCTCAGCAGGGAGGCCTGCTTCTCCCTCTCCACCCCTTCCCCCGCCCTGCTTGTGCTCATTCTAGTAAATACAATCTTTAAAAAAATTCAGATAGTATAGAAGTATATGAAATAGAAAACATATCCCTTAACATTCTTACTCCCCATTGTTAACACTGTGGTACATATCCTTAAACACATTTGGTAGGCATGAATACATGAATCTCATTCTTTTTAAAGGCTGTAGTAACTAATCAATCAACTAATCAATCTCTTCCGTAGATGTGTACGTAACTGGCTTCCATAAAATGCACTGAATATTTTTGTAACTTCTCTTTTTGCCCATTTGTGAAGAACTGATTTTTTGAGGTGGAATTGCTGAATTAAAGGTTCAACTAACTATTCAGGGCACCTGAGTGGCACAGCTGTTTATGCATCAGACTCATAGTTTCAGCTCAGGTTGTGATCTCAGGATCTTGAGATGGAGTCCCATGTTGGGCTCTGCACTCAGGACGGAGTCTGCTTGAGATTTCTCTTTCTCTCCTCCTGCCCCGCCTGCTCATGCTCTCTCTCTAAATAATTCTTTAAAAATTCAACTATTCAGCAATATAATCGGTTAATCAGTTTGATTAACTTATACACCTTCTAACAAGTGGTCCCACCTCTTTTTATAGAGCATCTTGCCCATTTTTGTCAATTAATGGGCTAAAAACCAGCATCTCACTGTTGTCTTACTATTCATTGCTCTGGGGGCGCCTGGGTGGCTCCGTCGGTTAAGTGGCTGCCTTTGGCTCATGTTCCCAGAGTCTTAGGATTGAGCCCCAATTCTGGCTCTCTGCTCGGTGGGGAGCCTGCTTCTCCCTCTCCCTCTGCCTGCTGCTCCACCTGCTTGTGCACTCGTTCTCTCAAATAAATAAATAAAATATTTAAAAAGAAACCTATTTAAAAAATATTAATTGCTTTGATTACTACTGACATGGAGCATCTTCTGTAAGTTACCTATCGAGTTAATCACCTTTACTTACTAATTTATACAGTTTACAGTAAGTCTTTGGTCTTTCTTATAAATACTTTTCCGTCAGATTAAATAAGGATTCTGACTATGCAGCCATCAAAAGCAATGAAATCTTGCCATTTGTGATGACGTGGATGGAACTAGAGGGTATTATGCTTAGCGAAATAAGTCAATCAGAGAAAGACAATTATCATATGATCTCCCTAATATGAGGAAGTTGAGATGCAACGTGGGCGATTTGTGGGGTGGGAAAGAATAAATGAAACAAGATGGAATTAGGAGGGAGACAAACCATAAGAGACTCTTAATCTCACAAAACAGAGGGTTGCGGGGGGGGGGTAAGGAGAGGGTGGTTGGGTTATGGACATTGGGTAAGGTATGTGCTATGGTGAGTGCTGTAAGTGTGTAAACCTGGCGATTCACAGACCTGTCCCCCTGGGGCTAATAATACATTATATATTAATAAAAAATATAAAAAATATATAAAAATAAATACAGATTCTGTTTAAGAACTTGTTTTAACAAAAGGAGTTTATATACACTAATTTATTTGTTGTCAAAGATCTCACTCTCATTCCACGGCCTCTGGGTTTTGTATTACTCTTAGGTCTTAACATTTCAAGATCAAAATATGTAAAATATATGGAATTATATACACACACCTGCATATATACCCATAGATTTATATTCACCCATGATTTATTTTAGTAACTTCATGGTTTCATCTGTTACTATTATTGGTACATGCAGATCTTATTTTGTTTAAAGGTATGGAGTTAGGGATTGAGTGAATTTTTCCCCAAATCTCCAGCCAGATGCCCCAGTACCATTTACTGGAAAAAAACAAAACAAAACAAAAAACATCATTTCCACATTTCCTTGCAATGCCAATTTGTCAAATAAATAGTTTCCCATTGATTCTTGGATTCATTTCTAGACATACTGTTCCTTTGATCTGGCCCTCTATTCTGCCAGTTCCAAACTACTATAAATACTGACACCTTAAAAAAGTTTACCCATTAAAACTCAAACTTATTACTCCACATTATCATTTAAGACATTTTAATGATTATTCCAGGCTTTATTCTTCCAGAGGACCTGAAAATGACCGTCAGGTTTCCAAACACCCTATACATACACTCTTCTACTGGGTTTCTGAGCAGGATTACATTAAATTTGTAAGTTATTTTAGAAACATCTAAGCTGTTTATGACTTGACTCTTCATCTAAATAAAGTACTCCTTTATAATTATATTCAACTCAGTAGGGATTATGCTAGTTTTTTTCCTAATTAGTTTTTATTGTCATGTTCACTGTGGCTATAGGAAAGGATAGTGTTAACAGATTTTTAAAAGAATTTTTATTGTGATATATTGACATGAATTTCAGGTGGACAACATAAAGATTCAGTATCTGTATACTCTGCAAAATACTCTCAATTATTTTTTCTCATGAGGAGGATTAAGATCTACCCTCTTAGTAACTTTGAAATATGCAACACAGTTTAACTAACTTTAGTCAGGACATTGTATATTTCATCCCCATGACTTATTTGTAACTGCAGGTTTGTACTTTTGAATCACTTCACCCATTCTGCCTACCCTCTGAAACCCTCTACTTGGCAACCAACACTCTGTTCGTTGATCTCTGAGCTTGGCATTTTGTTTTTTAAGGTCTATATGTAAGTGGGATTATATGGTATTTGTCTTTGTCTGACTTAATTCACTTAGCATAATGCACTCAAGGTCCATCCATGATGTTACAAATGGCAAGATTTCATTCTTTATTATGGCCAAGTAATATTCCATTACATATATACATCTTGTTTATGTTTTCAGCTTTCGAGGGACACTTCGGTTGTTTCCAAGTCTAGGCTATTGTTAATAATGTCTACATTACAGGCATTAATTTGTACAGCAGTAGTGAGCTATCAGGAAAAAATACAATGCTACAGTAAACATCAAAGTGAAAATAAAGTTTTGATTAGTGTTTTTGTTTTCTTCAGCTAGCTAGACAGCAAGCTAGAAATCCAATTGCTAAAACACATGGTAGTTCTTTTTGAATTTCTTTCCTTTTTTGAGAAACCTCCATACTGTTTCCATAGTGGCTGCACTAATTTACAACTCCACCAACAGTACATAAAGATTCCTTTTTCTCCACATCCTCTCCACAACTTACAAATTCTTGTCTTCTTAATAACAGCTATTCTAACACGTGGGAAGTTGTTATTTCATTGTGGTTTTGAGTTGGATTTCCCTGACTAGTGATGCTGAGCATCTTTTCATGTACCTACTGACCATCTGTAGGTTTTCTTTGGAAAAAATGTCTATTCATACTCTCTACCCATTTTATACTCAGATCACTGGCTATTGAGTTGTATGAATTCTTTTGGATAGTAACCCTGCAAAGACTTTCTCCCATTAAATAAGCTGCCTTTTCTTTTTCTGGTCATTTCCTTTGCTGTGCAGAAGCTTTCTAATTTGAGGTAGTCCCACTTGTTTAATTTTGTTCTTGTTGCCTTTGCTTTTGGTCTGATCCAAAAAATCATTGCCAAAGCCACTGTCAGGGAACTTAGGCACTTTTTTTATTCTTCCAGGAGTTTTATGGTTGCAGGTTGTACATTCAAATACATGGCCATTTTGAGTTATTTTTGAGTAAGGTGTAAAATAGGGCCCAGCTTTGTTCTTTACCCTGTAAAAAATTTTCCCAACATATTTATTGCTATCCTTTCCCCATATTCTTAGCTCCTTTGCTGCAAATTAACTGAATATGTATGCGCTGACCTATTTCTAGACTCCAATTGGTTCCATTAATCTATGGTGTCTGTTTTTATGGCCACGCCATATAGTCTGGACTACCAGAACTTTGTAATAACCATTTTAAATCATAAGTGTGATACCTTTGGCTTTTTCTTTCTCAAGATTCCTTTAGCTGTTTGGAGTTTTTGTGGTTCACAAATTTTTGTACTGTTCTATTTCTGTGAAAAATGGTACTGGAACTGCAGGGACTACACTGAAATTCTATATAACTTTGGGTATTATGGATATTTTAACAATATTATTTCTTCCAATCCATGAGCATGGAATAGCTTTCTATTTGTGTCACCTTCAATTTCTTTAATCATTTTCTGACAGTTTTCTTTCACCTCCTTGGTTAAATTTATTACTCGGCATTTTATTCTTTTGAAGCAACTGTGAATGGGATTGCTTTCATACTTTTGTTGTCCTGATAGTTCACTACTGCTGCACAAAAATAGAAAAGATCTCTGCATATGGATTTTATAGCCTGCAACTCTACTTAATTTATTAGTTCTCAGTTTCTTTGGTGAGGGTTTTCTACATATTGCATTATCTGTAGTGACAATTTTACTACTTTTCCAATCTGGAAGCATTTTTACTTCTTTTTCTTGCCTAACTGCTCTGGCTGGGACTTAAAATACTATATTGAAGGGGCGCCTGGGTGGCTCAGTGGGTTAAAGCCTCTGCCTTCGGCTCAGATCATGATCTCAGGGTCCTGGGATTGAGCCCCGCATCGGGCTCTCTGCTCTGCGGGAAGCCTGCTTCCTCCTCTCTCTCTCTCTCTCTCTGCCTGACTCTCTGCCTACTTGTTATCTCTGTCTGCCAAATAAATAAAATCTTTTTTAAAAAATACCATATTGACTTAAACTATTGAGAGCAGGCATCCTTCTCATCATCCTGATCTTAGCTGACAGCTTTTCCCCACTGCATATGTTAACTGTGGGTTTGTCACATATGGACTTTATTCTGTTGAGATATATTTCCTCTATATTCAGTTTGTTCGGAGTTTTTAATCATAAGTGGATGTTGTATTTTGTCAAAATGGTTTTCTTGCATCTACTGAGATGATGATAATCTTATATTTTAATATGTTGGTTGATTTGTCAAAGTTGAATCATCACTTTGGTTATCTCCAGAATAAATCCCACTTGAGCGTGGTGTATGATCCTTTTAAGGTACTGCTGAATTTGGTTTGCTGACAAGTTAGCTGTCAATTTCTCCATCTAGGTTCAGCAGCAATATTGGCCTATAGTTTTCTTTTCTTGTGGTATCCTTATCTGGCTTTGGTATCAGTGTTGGCCTGATAATATGGAATTACTGCTTTTTTTCCGGGGATGGGGGGGGGCGACAGTTTGATAAGGATCACTATTCTTCTTTGAATGTTTGACAGAATTCACCAGTGAGGCAGTGTAGTCCTAGACTTTTGCTGCTGGCAGCTTTTTGATTACTGATACAGTCTTTTTACTATAACTGGTCTACTGAGATTTTTCTGCTTCATCAGGATTCAGTATTACAAGGCTGTATGTTTCTAAAAATCTGTTGCTTCTATCTGTTGTGCAATTTTTTGGCACAAAATTGTTCACAATGGTCTCTCATGACTCTTCGTATTTCTGTGGTTATCAGCTGTTAAGGTCTCCTCTTTTATTTCTGATCTTATTTGAGCCATCTCTCCTTTTTTCTTGGTGAGTCTAACTACAAGTTTATCAAGTTTATCTTTCAAAAGAACAAGATTAGGAGCGCCTGGGTGGCTCAGTGGGTTAAGCCTCTGCCTTCAGCTCAGGTCATGATCTCAGGGTCCTGGGATCGAGTCCCACATCAGGCTCTCTGCTCAGCAGGAAGCCTGCTTCCCCCCAACCCCTGCTCTCTCTCTCTCTGCCTACTTGTGATCTCTATCAGATAAATAAATAAAATTAAAATCTTTTTTAATAAAAGAACAAGCTAGCTCTTCTATTGTCTTTTTCATCTGTATTTCAGTTCTGCTCTTTGTTGCTTCGGTCACTCCACTAACTTTGGGTTTCATTTTCTAGTTCTCTGATGTGTGAAGTTAGTGTATTTGAGACTTTTGTTTCCCTGGTAAGCATTTATTGATATGAACTTCCTTCTTAGAATTACTTTGGATGCATTCAATAAATTTCTGTGTTGTCTTTCCAATTTTGTTTTGAGAGAATTTTTAATTTCTCTTTTGATTTATTCATTGACCCAATGGTTGTTCTGTAGCATATTATTTTTCCTTAATTTTTGGAAATATTTTATTATGTATTTGAGAAAGAGAGCACACATGAGCAGGGGGAGAAGCAGAGGAAGAGGGATAATCAGCCTCCCCACTGAACAGGGGGTCTGATGCAGAGCTCAATTCAAGGACCCTGGGATCATGACCTGAGCCAAAGGCAGATGCTTAACCAACAGAGCCACCCAGGTGCCCCTACAGCATACTGTTTAAACTCCACATATTTGTGAATTTTCCAGTTTTCTTCCTGTAACAGATTTCTAGTTACATATCATATTGTGGTCAAAAAAGATCCTTGGTAAGATTTCAATCTTTTTAAATTTATTAAGACTTGTTTTGTGGCCTAACCTATGATCTGTCCTGGAGAATGTTCCCTGTGCACTTGAGAAAAATGTATATTCTGGCTTTTGGATGGAAAGCTCTGCATATAGCTTTTAAGTTCATCCCCTCTAACATATCATTTAAGAACAAGGTTTCCTTATTGATATCTTGTTTAGATGTTGTAAGCAGGGTATTAAATTCCCTTATCATACTGCTATCAATTTCTACCTTTAGGTCTCCTAATATATGCTTATATATTCAGGTGCTTCAATGTTGGGTACATAAATATTTGCAAATACTACATCGTATTGGTGGACTGACACCTTTATCACTATGTAATGTCCTTCTTTGTCTCTTAATTCCTCTTATTTTAGATCCATTTTGTCTACTAACCTACCCCACCTTTCTTTTGGTTTCTATTTGCAAGGAACTTCTCTTTAAATCCTTTAACTTTGGCCATAAAAATGAAGTGAGTCTCTTAAAGGCAGCATACAGCTGGTTCTATTATTTAATTCATTCAGCTATTCTGTCTTCTGATTGAAGAATTTAAGATTATTTACAGATTACTGATAGGTGTGTACTTATGGGCATGTTGTCAACTGTTTCCTGGCTGCTTCTGTAGTTTGCCTCTGTTTCTTCTTTTGTGCTCTTCCTCTGTGGTTTGAGGACTTTATTTAATAGCATGCTTAAATTCCTTTCTCATATTTTGTGTATCTACTGTAGGTTTTTGCTTTGTAGTTACCATGGGTCTTACGTTAACAACCTATATTTATAACTATTTTGAGAACCACTGAAGTTTGAAGATAATCTACTGCACTACCTTATTTTTAGTCCCCCCCCACCGACATTTGATGTTTCTGATGTTACATTTTATCTTTACCTAGTGATTCCTCAACTAATTATTGTATACTTATTTTTACTACTTCTGGCTTTTAATCTTCATGCTACCTTTATAAGTAATTTATCCACTACATCTTACCACATATGTTTACCTTTACCAGTGAGATTTATACTTTCATTTGTTTTCTTATTAATTAGTCCCCTTTCTTTTCAGTTTAAAAAAAGTCCTTTTAGGGGGCACCTGGGTGGCTCAGAGGGTTAATCCTCTGCCTTCAGCTCAGGGCATGGTCTCAGGGTCCTGGAATAGAGCCCTGCATCAGGCTCTCTGCTCAGCAGGGAACCTGCTTCCCTCCTCCCTCTCTCTCTGCCTGCCTCTCTGCCTGGTAATGATCTCTGTCTGTCAAATAAATTTTTTAAAAATCTTAAAAAAAAAAATGCAAGCATTAAAAAAAAAAAGTTAAGAAAATATTCTTGAATTTCTAGAATTTCTAGAATAAACCTCATTTGGCCATGACCTATTACTCATTTAATCTGTGAGATTCTATTATTTTAATTTAGGACTTTTGTAAGGATAAGACACTCACCTGATACTTTAATACATCTACATTATAGTAAGAAGCAGCTGGATTTTGCTCTGATAGCTTCTTGAGGTAGACAGTAACAGCTTGCATGTTCATCCAAAAATCTTTTGTGTTAGAATCACACTGTGATGGATCACTGTATGCATAAGAAATATTTTTGTTATTTTATCCGACTTGGCTTTATCCTTTGCTTCTGTATTGTCATTTGGTGACCCGGGGAAGACCAGTAGGAGTACTACTACTTCTAGGAGTAGAAGACTAGAATAACCCAAAAGGGGGGGATGATGGAAAACTAAAGTTAGGGGGATAAAGAATAGAACACAGCAGTGACAGGAGAGAAGGCTTTAACAACTACCACCACCACCACTACCACCCAAAACACAAAAGCAACAGCAGGCTGTGTTGTCACGCAACTCAATTATTATTGCTTCAATAAAGAAGGAAAAGTTTTACAGAAATTTCACCCTCAAAACAAAAGTACACAAACCTGAACACAAGTTGTGCATTTGGAAGAATTTGCTCTAGCCTGCTGATATTTTTCACCCTGAAGCACAGCACAGCTGGAGATGGATTGCCAGTGAAGACTTTAATAATTCCACTTGGGAATGATATTGTCATGTCACCAGTGATCTTCACAATACACCTGAAATTAGGGAGTTGGAAAATTTTAAGTGCTGTATATAAGGTGTTTTTTTTTTTAAAGAATTTATTTATTTGACAGAGAGTGAGAGAAGGAGAGAGATCACAAGTGGGGGGAGCAGCAGAGGGAGAGGAGTAAGCAGGACTCTATCCCAGGTAGATGCGGGACTCGATCCCAGGATCCTGAGATCATGACCCAAGCCAAAGGCAGAGACTTAACCCACTGAGCCACCCAGGTGCCCCTATAAGGTGTTTTAATAACCATTTAAAACATGCTTGGTTTAAGAAGGACACATAAAAAAACTGTCATAATTATGGATGACGAATTATGGATTATTTTTTCAATTTAATTATTTAAAAAAAGATTTTGTGTGAAATGGCATATGCACATATCATCATCTTTGCTTAGACTCAAACTCCAAACACAAATGCAAGCATAAAGCTCATATTTCTCCACTTGTTTGTGGAAACATTCCCCTGGCTGTCCTATAAAGACACTCCTTCCCTCACACTATCTCCACTTGCAGCTCTTCTTCCCTGAAAACCCCACAGAGTCCTGGGCCTGACAGTGGCAGTGGGAGAGGTCTTCCTTGCTTCTCACTGCCCCTTCCAACTCTCTGTTCCTACTTCCTTCCGAAAAATCTCTAGCCCTCTTTGTAACCCACACTATCAAACTATACTACTTGGTATTCCATCCCTTTGAAGTTACCTTCAATATTTTCTTTCATTTCCCTGAAAATTTTAGCTCTTGGCCCACTGTCAAGTCTGTGTCTGCACCACTATTATCATAATCTGTAGCCATTTTAACATCCACACAGATAATCCTCCTAATATTTTGTTCACCTAGTTCTCAGCCCCTTACCTCCAATGATCCTATCTTCCAGCCTACCTCAGACACACCAAAGCCCTTCCATCATCACAGTTTCAGTGTCCCCACTCCTCTAATGGCCACTTCCTCTTTTCCTGGCTCATTCTGTCTAGTACCACATCTCCCAGTCTCCAACCTCCTCAAGGTTTCCACAATCCACAGTTCCTACGGTATTTTCACCCATTCCTTCAAATCCTCATTTCCTTGTCTCTTGGGATTTCCTGGTCCATCACTATGCAATGATACCTCTTCTCATATCTTCTTTCTCCTCCAACATGCAGTATTCCTTCCCCCAAAGTCACAGTCATTGACTTCAAATTATACTGAGGAAATAAAGTCAGGAAAGAACTTACAGCCTCAAAACTGAACAACTACTAGACTCTGTATTCATACCTTCCCTCTTGTTTCAACAGATGACCAGTCAATGCACTTAAGGCCAATTTCACTGCTTCTGCAGTAAAGCTCATCTCCTTCCACATATCAAAGGACTTTACTCATAGAATTGTACCTTTTCCTGAAAGTTCAAATTTTTCCAAAAATAATGATCTTTCCAATTAGTGTACAGACATGCTAAAATGTATCTCTAAAAATCAAACTAAAATGAATAAAAACTGTCTTTGATTCTATCATTTCTCACTGTTACTACTCCACCTCTCTCCTTCCACTTGGAACAAAACATCTTGAAAATTTTCTACACTTGCTCTTTCCAAATATAGCCATATTTGCAACATCTCCTTCTCCTGAACTCCCAAGCATGCTTTCATCTCCAACACTCAACTAAAACCATTGGTACATGTCACCAACGATCTCCAGAATGTCAAAGGTCCATTTTTCCTGACGTATCATCGGCATCAGTAACAGCTGCACACCATCCTTCATGAAAGGGTTTTATTCACTTCATTTCTGGGACACTGCTCTACTGGTTCTCTCACCTCTCCTGCTGCATGCTGTATCAAATTCCTTTACCAAATCATTGTCATCTTCCTGTTTTCAAAGCACTGAAGGGAGCAAGAGTTTTCATGAGATCTCTTCTCTATTCCCTGAGGCCTGTGGCTTTCAGGATTATATACAAATTAACGACCTAAGACCTATTCCCTGAACTCCAGAATCACATATTTAGTTGTCTTACTAAGTACTTCAAACCTACCAATCTCCTCCTTTAGCAAATCTCGACAGCCCTTGTTTTCAAAAGGAATTCAATATCGTATTATCATTCGTGATCTCCTCAGCTAATAACCTTATATACACCACCATCATCTCTCACTTGGACTGCTGCAGTTAATCTTCTCTGTTTGTACTCTGGCTCCTTCTAGTTTATTCTCTATATGGCAGCCAGAGTGCTCCTTCAAAAAGCTAGGCAACCTCATCACTTCTCTATCATAAGCCTTCACTGGCTTCTGACCTTGCTCAAAATAAACTCCAAACTCTTCACCATGGTCTATAATTCCCAACCTGATCTGGTCCCTCTAAGGACTTATCTTTGACTACTCCCTTGCTAACTCCAACTTAGTGACATGATAATCTCTTTGCTGTTCATCAAATATGCCAAACATGCTTCTATCTCAGCCTTTTACACTCACTGGAATGCTCTTCCCTCACACATCTGCATGGTTTGCTCCACAATGTCTTTGAAACATCTCCTTAAATTTAGCATCAAAAAGGTTATCTTTAAAAAAAAAAAAAAAAAGTAGCCCTCTACTGTAACTTTTGTCTCTTCCTACCCTAGTTTATTTTTCTTCATAGCACATATCAATACCATTCCCTTACATGTTGTTGTTCAACATATAATTATCCATCAAGTACTCAAGTGTGGAGGATACTTCACTAAAGAAAACAAAGTTCTATTCTAAAAGGTTTGCATTACCATAAGAGAAAACTAACAAGCTGCTTCTCGCATGAGTGCTTACACATAGTAAGCACTCAAATATTTGATGAATGAATATATGTTGAATGAGTATGGTTATACACAAAAAGTAGGGGTGATCATTCACCAAAATCTTTTCTTAAAAGAAGGGGCTTAAACTGACTCCTTGACAATAGTCTTAAAAATGAGACATATAGGGGCACTTGGGTGGCTCAGTGGGTTAAGCCTCTGCCTTCCGCTCGAGTTGTGGTCCCAGGGTCCTGGGATCAAGCCCGCATCGGGCTCTCTGCTTGGCAGGGAGCCTGCTTCCCCGTCTCTCTCTGCCTGCTTGTAATCTCTCTCTCTGTCAAATAAATAAATAAAATCTTTAAAAAAAAATGAGACATATATTCTAGGTCTCTCTGGCAAACATAACATTTTACCAAAGATATACATTAAGCCGAGATTTAGAGTTCTATCCCCTTCTAGTCATCTGCCATCATCCTGCTCTACAGTTATGTCAAACAACAGATGGGTCATAATGGTCATAAACCCTGGGGAAGAATATAAATAAACTGGGGGGGGAGCCATTACTACTGCTGATTATAGTGATTTTTTGTTTTTTAAGAAAGACATTTGCTAAATGACTATATTTGATAGCAAAAAAGGCAGGTAAATAAGTAACAGAAAATTCTATTAGAGAATCAAAATGTAACTCTGAAAATATACCACTAGGCCCTCTCCCTACTAAATGTGCATGCGCGCGCACGTGCACACACACACACACACACACACACACAATCTTTTTAAAACTAACTTGGTGGGATCTGCTCCTTTAAAATAGGCATTAACAGATTCTGTAAGGGCAACTGCCACAGGTAAGGTGTCTTGATTTCCAAGGCTGACAGGGCTGGGACCTCGTGACACACCTAGAATACATACAATTCGTTTGTTAAATCCTACAGAAAGACATTTATAAAATAACAAGACAGGTAAATTCATAATGTTAGCTTGTCACAAATGACTCTATTACTGGTTCCACTGATGGCCCATGTGTAAATCTGGAGGTTAAGAAATAGAGCACAGAACACATTGAAACATAATACAGAGGACAAAAAACAAAACAAAAAAACAAAATAAAACCATGTCACACTGACTTCTTTTAAATGAAATGACACTGAACATTTTGTTAAGAAGTATCAAAAGGAAAATCCCTTCCCCTGAACAACTAAAATTAGTAAAACATTTCTTCACAACCCTTCAGATACTAAATTGTTTTCGGTTCTACCAATCACATACAGCAGGGCATTAAACTGGGTTTTTGTATTTCAGCTACTTCCATACATCAGCTATTTCTAAATGATACACTACTCATTATAATTCTTTTACTTC
Source organism: Neogale vison (assembly GCF_020171115.1). NCBI lineage: Eukaryota > Metazoa > Chordata > Mammalia > Carnivora > Mustelidae > Neogale > Neogale vison. The sequence continues at coordinate 217,495,487 of NC_058091.1, forward strand.
TTCTTTGTCTAATGCTTACATTTTATTTCCTTACCTTGACAAATGGGATTAATAATGTTACTTTTTTATAACATTCCTGATATAAAGTTTACTTACTTAGTTTATATACCTTTAAAGTCAACTCATATAAACCTTATTTTCAAGTAAACAAATTTAATCTATATGTGTGTTCAGGTTTGTTTTTTCCTTTAACCTAAGTAAAGTTTCAGGTTTATTTTATAATAGGAAAATTCCTCAAAGTAGTTGACTGCCTTTCTGGACAAATGTACTCTTCCCATTTACACTTTACCACTACTGCTACTGATTTGCAAGTGGAGCATTTTATTTAATATACAATAAATGATGAAATTTCTTTAAAAAGAAAAAGCCAATAATACAGTTTATTCGGTTTTTCCCTTAAGAATGAACAATCTAGGTCAACAGATGTCTCAGAAATTTGGATGTATGCTTTTGGTCTATAAATCTGTGTTACTTCTGAAATACCTAAAATACTAGTTCTGACAAAAATCAGTACTAACTCTCTGCCTCACAAGTGACACTGACATTCTACAAACAGATCTTTTGTTAGCTTTAACAGCTAAGATTTGGTGGTATTTAATATTCTGAAGAATTACGCCTTAGAAAGTTCTTCATAGTTTAAAAAAAAAATAGCTCAGGGATGAAAAATAAGAACTGCTTCTAGGCCAATGGGAAAAGTAAATGCCCCCACCCCCTGACTTTTAAAGAAAAAAAAAAAAAAACTTAATTTCATATGAAAATTAAAAACTGAGTAATATAAAAATCTCAAAAAAGAATCACAACAGCTACTATTTACTAACTCTAACATGTGTCCAGCACTAAGCCAAGGTGGCATGAAAAAATATGCTGCCTTTTGGAACCAAAAGTAGTTTTACAAAGCATGAGCATACTTGGTCAATGAGGGATGACTAGAAAGAGAAGAAATGGAAATGTGTCTAGAGAAATGTTTAAGGCCCAGATCACATCATGGAGGAACTTTAATTTTATCTTTATGGCACTAAAAACCACTAAAAATGTTTTAAGAGAAACATGGCTATATTTTTCATTTACTAAGATAACTCTGAACACAGAGTGGATCCTGGAATGAAGAGAAAAATGTATGTTGTCAGGGATTCAATTCTGGATCAGGTGAGAGATTATTAAATGAAAGATAAGGGGCTGATCAAGAGGCAGAAATTCCAGATATGTGCATAAGAAAATGCTGAGGGGAAAAAAGAAGATTAAGTATAGATTAACTGAATACAACTATGCAAACAGTAAACTTTTAAAAATATATATATATATTGTTCTAAACTAGAGGTCACCAGAAATTCAGAAAATTGTATTTTTTAGAGGAAGGTGAAAGCTATTATATTCTTTTTTACTAAACAAAACTATATTCTCAACTGAATTTAATCTTTTCCCTTAAACCACCTACAACAAATGGAGATTTACACAGTCATGGGTAACATTAATGTTGTTCCTACTTTGACAAAGAAAATCAAAAGAAACCTACATGTTATTATTTTCAATTATCCAATTTGGGTATATAAATTGAGAATTCTTGAAATAGTCCCTGTAAATTGTAAGTCCATTACTGAAATACTGGCAAGTAGGAAAAAAAGCACTGAACAGTAGGAAAAAAAAAACTCAAAATACACTTTTGGCATATCCCCTTTAGTACTTCCTATTCTTTTCCTTTCAAGATCATACTGCACATGCATAGTTCAAAAAAAAATGTTTGACATGGGACATATGTAACCAAGTTCTTCACAAAGCAAAGAAGTCTCATTTATAAAGTACTATTCAGAATAAATCATTTCTTAGAAATAAATTCCTTGTATTTTTTAGAAGGATATCATGGGTTCTAATTTTGGAGTCATTGTTTTATATTTGAAAATGCAGAGAGCTTATAAAATTGAAGTAAGAAGTATCTTCCTGTAACAATCAATGGATAGTTTTGTGGAATTCCTTTCAGTTCAGGATTAAAAAACACTCCCAATTATTGGCTACCTTTATACCTCACCTCACAATATGAATGGCTTTCCTAGGACAGCCTTTGCTCCGATAGTTGAGGTATTACCATTTTTTAAACTGACATAGTTTTTCGGCTTCTTTTCTCCACTTTTTCTATGGTTCTGACACCTTTAGCAGTAAGATTTATGGATGGTTCTTAATGTTGAGGAGGAAAGAAAAGCAAGCAGATGGAGGGCAATACAAAAACACTATAGGTTTTTAAAAGTGGGGAGCTGATATCAATAGATCCTGTACAGCAACTGGACATAATTAGTACAAAATAGAGAAAGTTAAACCTTAGAGTTATTCTTGACTTCTGAGACAGCATACATTGCTGAAAAAGGAAAAATGAGGTAACAAAGTATTTTAGATACACTTTAGGAACATTAGTCAACACATATATTGCTTCTGATACAATACCTTGTGAAGTCTCACAGTGCTTTTCAATTTCAGAGAGTGTCCCAATCAAATTATCATCTTCTATCACATTTAAATACAAAATATTGCAGGAAAAGAAAATATTTTCAAGAAGAATCAAAACCTTAAACAGAGCTGAATAAGCATTGTAATAAAAGAAAAAAAGGCTACTTTTATGGTAGATTTAAAGTGCCTTGTTGTACAAAATCCACATTACATCCCACCTGTCAGTGTAATAGCTATCACCTACCTGTGGTTTTCCTATTGCTGGCATGGGGCCAAACTAAAAACAAATATGTACCTACTCAATCAAAATAATTTCCATCACAAATTGAAATCCTTCTAAATAACCTACAGAAAATGGAGAACTAAACCAAATTTTGGTTACCCAGACCACCTAACTTTTAAAGGACCCATCTATGTTTTTTTATGACTGAAACAGTCTGCAAAAACCCAAATTAATAAAAACACATATACAAAGAAAATAAATGAAGAAAGTGCTCAATACAGCAAAAAGAAAAACTTACTAGATGTACTTTACCTGAAGGTAAAAGAGAGGAAAAACTATATGCTCATAAAGGTATATAAAATAGGATGGTAACATCATGTTTGAACATGTAAAAATCAAGTAACTTTTAATCTTCTGTTAGCCTATATTATGTCATTTTTACAATGGCCACACTTGGAAAATGCACTTCTCTCCTTTCTGAGTTTTAACAAATCAAATTAGATATAATTAAATCTGCTTAAAATAGGGCTATTATTCTCAAACTTAGCATGCATCACAATCACCTGGAAGGCCCATTCAAAAACTGCTAGCCCCACACCAGTCTGGGATTGAAAAGGTCTCTGTCTCTAGTAAAGTTTCCAGGTGATGCAGACAGATGGTGCAAGTACAAGGATCACCTTTTGAGAACGACTGAATTATGCTGAGTTGTGTGCATCAGTGATTGGCAATATCAAAGATAAGACTCATTACTACTTAGAAACAGCAGTAGGGACTGTTCTAATTTTGATAGGAAGCTGTCACTCCCATAACAGCAGCTTTAAGTGGCTTTTTGCTTTATTAACAGTGGTCAAGAAAACAATAAGAATTTGTAGAAAGAAACAGACAGAAAAATGTCTTGAGCAAAATCTAGATGCAATATAATACCAGATTTATTTGGTGGGATCTAGGTTTATACGCCTGTACTCTTAACATCCACTACTTTTAGATCTTCATGATTTAAATTCTTGTAGAAATAACTGCAAGCACAAAACTCCTTTCTTAAGTTGAATCATTATTAAAATAAAAACTGAGGAATGCCAGTATCACTTCATATGAGAAAGGACTGCATTATATTTTGCCTTCAACTATTTGTATTGGTCAGTAGTTTATAATACTTAGTGCTTTAAAAAAAAAAAAAAAGGCCTCCTATTCAAATAATAGAAACCACGTAACAGAAAAGGAAAATGTGGTTAGTCTGATAATGCCAGCTGTGTTTCCAAAAAATCAAAATTTGTCATGTTAAATTATTCATCAGCTCATTAAAAAATAAAATTCAGCCTGACCATTCTGGGAGTGCTGACTATCACAAGTAATCTCTGATAATCACTTACCTACTGTTGGAGTGTTGGCAGCACTTAATGAAGCTGAAGATGAGATAGAGGAAGAACTCTCTGCCCGGGCTAAAGGAGCTGCAGGAGGTGGGCTGGTATTGGAAGTTATAGGTGGGCTGAATGGCCTGGGCTTAAAAACAAAAAGTTATTTACCAAAATGCTAAAACAGTTCTTCCTTATAAGAAAAGATTTATAGATATCAGGTAAAATTAAGTTTAATATACTCAACCAAATTTATTGTTTCTTATAACTAAAAACAAATGCCATAGGTCAAATCATTTTCAAGAGGAGATTAAAGGCAGAGAAGTCTATTTTAAAATAATCCTGTTGAGAGAACCTTTATACATAGAATATTTTCTCCATTTCAAAAGTATGTTTAAGACAGATTCTCATAAGTTAAACTTCTGTGTAACAGTTTAAACAGTATGAAGGCTTTTCATACATACTGCCAAACTGCTTCCCAAAAGGATTATTCACTTTACTGCCTATAAATGTAAGAGAGTATTTCTTTGTACCCTTGTCAGCAATGAATGGATGAGACTTAGAAGAAAGAAAAAAAAATTTTAAATTGATAAAAATAAAATTGGCATTTTGCGCCTTTTATAGTTGTCTTTGCTAGCTTCCTCTGATTTAGTTTCAGGAGGGCTTAGTATAACCTGAGCTTTCACTAATCCTTTGCTTTATTTTCTGCAAACCCTAAATCTTGTTTGCCCTTTGCTTTTGGTTTTTACATATATGCCCATTTTCCCTTTATAATTCCTTGTAATGTTTCTTTATTGAGACAGTTTACCCCATAAAAGAGGTTTGAGAAAATCTTAATTCTACTGCCTTCCCACTCTTCTAAACATAAAAACAAATACAAAAAATAAAACTTCAGTTCATTTCTTTTACCTGGAGAAATGGGTTTTTCCATTTCACATTCCTAAGTGTTCCAATAATAGATGAGCAACACTTCCTTGGGGATTTCATTTTTTAAAATAAGGCATATTTTCCTTATTTAAAAATAACCTTTTCCTGCTTGTAAAAGTATTAAGTGAAAACAGTACTTCTCTAGTGCCTACTATGTGTCAGGTCATGGGTTATGAACTACGTACAAAGCAATGAAAAGATACTGTTCCTGTCCTCAACTGACTGAAGGACATGAAAAACAAATGGCAAAAACAAAACCCTTTATAAGCATTCACACACTGAAATTGGTGAACTCTTGATTCTATGAATATACACTTACAGATACACACTTAAATAAAAATTAGATACCATCCAAACTGTTCTATACTAAGTAAACCCCTACTCCCGCAAATAACTATTTTCAACTATTGGTTCCAGAGAATGGCTTTCTGATGACCTGATAATGATGAATAATAGACTGAAAAAATATACTAAGGTTGAAACTGCAGCTCCCTATGTATACAGATGGAAGTAGTGCATGGCATGAGGCCAAACACATAATAATTCAAAGCTAACCTAAAACCTGCAAGCTTAGAAAAAAGACTTGATCAACTACTGTGGGGGAAATTTCTCCTGTAGCAACATGGCCTCATGACCAATGTCATGTCACTACATTTTTATAATTTACAATTTAGAATGTGTACTTTGTAATTTTTTAGGAAAAGACAAAAACACACCCATTTTTTCAAGTGGTTTATGGCACTGTCCAGTACAGTAGCCACTAGCACTTGAAATGTGGCTAGTCCAAATGTGGGGTGAGCTTTAAGTATAAAATACACAGATTTTGAAGACTTAGCACACACAAACAGAAAAGATATTCTCTTCATACTGATTACATTATAAATTGATTTTTTTTTAATGTGATGAGTAAATAAAAAGTTAATTTCACTGTTTTTCCTTTTTTAATGTGGCTACTATGAAACTTTATATGTGTTACTGCATGGTATTTCTATCGAGTAGCATTACTTAAGAACAGCAGTTCTTAAACCCAAACATGCATCAGAATCACTTGGACGGCAACTTGACAAAATTTCTGATGTGTCTGGGGTAAAGCCAAAGAAACTACATTTTTACCAAGATCCTCAGGGATGGTAATGCTGCTGCTAGTCTGGAGAACAAACTTTGAAAACAACTCTTCTAGAACAATGAGGCATTCACTATAGGAATGTGAAAGGGTGTGAATATAGACCCTGTGAACATTCAGTCTCCCCCAGAAAAGTGCACATACAAGAATGCAGGGAAAAGAGCACTCTGATGTGCAGCTGAAGAGAATTCAAATCAGCATAACCTTCCTGGTGGGCAAGACAGCAATAAAAATCATCAAGAGTCTTAAAAATGTGTCTTTAGTCCATGAATTTTACCTTGAATTTTTTTACTAAGTTAATCATGTCTGCAAAGAAGTAAATAAAAGGATATTCATTAAGACATTGTTTATAATGAAATCATTAAGACAACACTGAATAGTGAAAATTTACTAAATGTAAATTTTACTTACTAAAATAAACTAAATGTCAAATAATCACATCTCTAAAAACCTTTGAAAATTTAATGCTGACAGTGGTATTACAAGATAGAGCATTTATGCTCTGCAGCTGTTTCAAAAGGTGCTCCTTGAAACCCTCAAAGGATGGTTTCTGGAAGGTTTGCCAGGCTACCGCAGGGAGTAAAGGGTGAAAGATTTGAGTATGAAAGTCCCGTTTTTATTTACTTAATAGATTTGCAACTCAAAAGATCATTTGACAAAGGATTATTGAAAGAAGAATCTTGAAAGAAGAATCTCAAACTTCTTGAAAGAAGTTTGAAATCTATGGACTAATTCATGAAATAGAAAGGTATCCCCCAAATATTTTCAAGTGAAGAGTAAAAAAAAAATTAAGGTATGACCTTTGATTTATCATTCACAGTAACTTTGAGCAATTATTTGCACTCCATAAAGTTGTGTTTTACACAGAGTAACTCATTTAAGTTTCACACCACCTATTTTCTTTATACTATTTACCCATAAGGAAACAGAGACTCCAAATATATAATTTGGCTAATGCTGCTCAAGTAATTAGTCACTAATAAGCTTGCATTTTTAACAACTATGTTTTACTGTGAATGAATAAATACTTAAGCATTCAAAAATTAATGAAAGGTATATATAAAAAGTTTAACTGGGTATCTTTGGGTCATGAAATATGGAAGGGATTTTAATTTTCTGTTTTTTCTCTAATTCCCAAATTTTACATGATCTCTTACAATCAGGAAAAAAATCCCATGGTAATAAGAGCTAGTCATTTTTATATTGCTCAAATAATCATCTCCTTGGCAGCCTGTACCTAGAGTCTTTGAGTTCATTCCCTGAAGTCTGTTCATTAAGAAAAGAGGAGAAAGATGTCACCCTTTCAACACTTGGTGCTCCAGTCTTTTCATTTATTCATGAAACAATATCTCACTATGTGACAAGCATTATGCAAAGTATGAGATTGGCTAAGGTATAGTCTGGTGAAGGGAATATACAAGGAAAGAATATATAACATAATTTGTACACTAAAAGAAATTTGAGCAAAGTATATGGGTATAAGGAAGAGAATGATTACATCTACTTGGGGGGAAAGGGCTTTAGCTAGATGATATTTAGCTGGATCTTAAAAAAAGAGAGACCAGTTTCCTACATAGACAACTGAAGGACATTTCAGTAAAGGGAGCAAAATAAGACATGGGTGCATAAAAGAACATGATGTGTTTGGGGAACACTGGAAAGTTTCAAAGGGCTGGAGCACAGGTTGCAAAGAGGAGAAAGCTGGCCAGCTAGGTGAGAACTTAAGTTGTTGAGGCCACTCGATAAACAGGTTTGTACATTCAGCTAAACATTCAACGATATGGATTATGGGGGACCACTGGAAATGTCTATCTGGGGAAAAGGAAGGTTAAGCTTGACTTTTAGAAATGTAATACTGGCAATCAGTGTAAAACATTAAGCAAAGCAGAAGAGATGAGAGGCAAGAAGACTGGTTTGGGAGCAGCTCACTCTGAATATTACTTGTAGATCTCCTTTAATTATCTGACAACTTTTTAGGCTAATGCTTTTTTCTAGAAGCAACATGTACTTTGACAAGTCAATTAAGTGACCTGAACAAACACTAGTTTCTTTATGTATAAAACAAAGCTGGACTGGATGCCCTCCAGGACTTTCCTGCCAGTATACTTCTAAGTCCTAAGAACAGCCACCATTTCTTCCTTAGCATTTGACTTAAAGCAGAATTCTATGAGTATTGCTTCTTAAATGTGAAAGAATGGATACTGAATGGTATTTTTATTATATGATTTCTCAGGAATCTCATTTCCTCCTGAACAATGTCTTACTCCATGCATATGATTACTGAGATAATATGAAGGAGTAAAGGAAATGTTGGCTGGAAAAACTTTTCTATAGTTCTCAAGACTCCAGTAGATAATTCCAAGTGCTTAACTGTAATGGGGCATATAGGAAAAATATCATTTGCATCTTACATCAAACAGTTATAATTTAAAAAAAAAAAAACCACCTGAATACATACTATTTCATTAATCCCACTGAGTTTGCCTGAAGTAAGCTTTGGTCTGGAAGCAGGCCTTGGAGGTGGGACAATGGTGCCTACAGAAAGAGGAGTTGTAGGCCTGGCTGGTAAGGGGAAAAAGAGAATTTGAAGAAAATCATTAGTATATAGCAATCCTTACATAAAGACATTCTATTATAGAGGAACTCTTAGAGGAGTCAAAGCTCATTTTCCGAAGTTTTTAAATACTTATATAATTATAGATATTTGTTGAAATACTGGGAATCTAGCAAATAAGCTTTTCTTGAGCTAACAATATTCCTGGAAAACACACACACACACATACACTTAAACACACACATTAACTGATCAGTTAATGTGTCACAGCAACTTATTCCTGTTTTAATTCTTTACACACATTAAAAATAAAATCTGATAAATCTAGAGAGAATAAACCAACTGAAGGCTAAGGTCTATAGTTTATTGCCAGTATATCTACTGACAGACAGTAATGTAAGACCAAGTCTTATTTGAAATAACACCTTCAAAGTAGTAACATGAAGTCTAAATAAAACACTTACCTTAATTAAAAGTCATATTACAAGTTGAATTACATTGCAAAGTATCTGGTGATAATTAAAAGTATTAAAAATATCCTACTTATAAAAAAATACCCCCAAATCACTACAGTTAAGTTTTGGTAAGAAAACAGCTTATAGAACTCCTATATAATAATGTTCACTGCTTCTAAATTCTACATAAATTAAATGTTCAGATTTTCAATGCCATCTGCAAGTTCAGCCACTTTATAAATCAGACAATAATCTGAGTATTCCTAATTAGTGAAATTCAAGTGTACATCATCAAAAGTCACAAATGTATTAGCATAAAACAAGAATGAAGAACGGAAGCAAATTTAAATCATCTTTTTTCTTTTTTTTAAGATTTTATTTGTCAGAGAGAAAGGGAGCAGCAGACAGAGGGAGAAGCAGGCTCCCTGCTGAGCAAGGAGCCCAAGGAGGGACTTGATCCCAGGACCCTGCGATCATGACCTGAGCCGAAGGCAGACACTGAACTGACTGAACCACATAGACATCCCTGTTTAAATCATCCCTCTGGTTCATTCTAAAAAGTAGGGCTGTAATTCAGACCGAACAATATGGATGGGAAGAAATATAAACCATTACATTAAGTTTGCAGATGTGCAAAGTTAAAAATATATGAATAGGCCTCAGTATAAATCCATGGAGAAACAAACTGAAGACCCATGGTCACTGATGAAGGAATGGAGGAAACAGGGAAAGACCTAAAGAAAAGAAAAAGGTAGTTATAGAGATAGGAAAGTCAAAGCAGGAGGGGTATGGAATCCTTCAGAAAGCTTGTTCTATGAAGGGATAATAGATACAAGCAAGGTTCAAGTTGCTTGAAGGTAACAACATAAAGCTGCTAAGAAACCATGTGCAGATTCTAAGGCTGCTGCCTTCTTCCATTGAGCACCACTTCTTTCATGCTGCGCTCCTACTTTAAACAGTTCACTGGAAGAAATGTGCACCAACCTGAAAACCATAACATTTCCCTGTGCTATGACATACAGATTTTAAAGACAGGCCCATTATCAATGAAAATAGCACTGACAGATACGGGCAAATCGCCTATCCAAATGACATTCAGACTGACTCCAAACAAACTTGGCCTGGTAGAACTGTTAAGGTTCAACTCTTTCAAATAATTACAATTTGCTTTTTCAAATTCCAAATACATGCTGGTTTCAAGTAAAGACTCAATTACTATACACTCAAACAAATCCGTGTGAGATACAGAGTTTCTGTTGCACTCTTTCAAGTTCCTTAAGCTGAAGGAAGGGAAAGCAGTTGAACACCAGAAGCAACAAGAAAATTCAAACAAAACTATGAATCTATGTAGCCAGATAGTTTTCTTGTTTCAGGTTAATGCTATTTTAATCACTCAAAACTAGAAAAATGTAGTAATACATTTTCCAAAAAAACACAAGTCCAAACTTTCTATTACCAAGGAAAATAAGTATGAGCATTAAGAAACTTAAAAAACATACGTGTAAAACTGAAGGTCCAAAATGTATAAGCCATAATTATTCCTGTTTTCTCAGAGGAACAAAAGCTAACTCTAATAGTTGGTAAAAGTATAAACACTGATATATAAATAAAACCCTCCTATGACAAGTCTTACTGTAGACCATTTCTTCTGTTCATGAATTAAATGACCACTTGTGATCTGCAAAAATCCCTTAAAATTATCTTTTGGAAAATATTACCCTAGTTTTTTATATTAACGCCAACACTGACTTAGTCTGCCTTACTTTATCACTAGCCAGTCAGGCATCTGCTGAGTAACACAATACTAACACCTTTACACCCTGTCAAATCTTTTGAGATTTTTACCATCATCTCTTTTCAACATGACTGACATTCTCTGGAAGGTAAAATGATTTCATCATTTTTCAGACTGTATAGGAAGGTTTAAAAATGCTTACAAAAGTGAACTTAAAACATTTTGTTACTTTTTATTTCCTAGTTACCACACATCAAATGGCCACTGAACAAAAAGGAATCATTTTTAACCTGAAGTTAAAAGTGATAGGGGTAAAACGTCCTTGAGACAGTTACCAAGAGGAAAAGCAAGAAGTTTTTTTTGACAAGGAAGAGACTGTGCTGAAAAAGAGTAAGAAACTAAGGGCAGTTAGGAAGGAATCTCTGTATAACTAAAGCCACTGTGATACCAATGTGAAAATTTTTATTCAATATTTTGAAAAAACAATTCATAAAAAATACATTAACAAAACTGAAAAACACTACTTAGAAGGCTCTTCATTCTAAATACAAAACATCATTCTGACATTTTCACAACAAAAAAGAGACTATAATGACAACTTCGGTTTTTCCTGTATACTTACAACTCAACTTTCAACTTTTCCTTATACAGTCTATTCAAGTATTAAATATAGACCACTTCCTTCAAAAATTCCAAACTAGAATTAAGGTTGCCTAATAATCCATTTTACAATTTCTTTTAAAAACTGGTTTATAAACAGAATAGTAAAATGTTTTGGTATGGCTTATAGTTTAGTTAATATGTCAGAGTGCAATGAAAAGAATGAAGACTTGAAAATTGGTAAGATCCAGGTTTGAATCAATGCTTCTTCATTTCGTATAAAATGATCTCAGAGAAGTTCCTGATCATCTCTGAACTTTACTTTTTTTTTTAATCTATACAACAGGGACAATAAAATGGACTTCATGGAGTAGTTGATGAAGAGAAATTAAATAGAATATGTGTAACTCCTAGCAGAGCAATGTGGCAGGAACTCAATCAATTCACATTCTCTCCCCGACAATTCCCTCACTCCCCTAACCCCAAATATTGAACAGCATTCCTAAAATCCCAGAGAAGGCTGAAGACCAACTTAAAGTGGATTTTATTCTCTTGCTTTGAACAAGCAGAGGTTTTATTAACAAGCATTTTGATGCCTACTTGGATTGTTGGCTAGTGTGGGATTTTATATTTTGAAGAAAAGAGAAAATGAACATATTCCTGCCAAAACAACATCTAAAAAGCATTCAAGTTTCTTTGACACATTGCTTGGGAAGTGCTAAAGCCTTTCTGGAAAGCAGTTTGGCAATAAATATCAATGGGTTTATCTAGAGACTCAAATGTTGTACTGATAAATTATAAGGGTACTACGACATGTTCACGAAATTCTAACTATGGATATTCGTAATTCTAGAAAACTGGATGCAACTCAAATATCTGATAAGAAAAGACGGATTACATTAATGCACATTTATACAGTGGAATTATCTAAGAACAGTGAGAATTATTTGGGCATTGAAAAAGGAATGATTCATGGCAATACAAAAATGAAAAAAAAAATGGTGTTCCATAAAATTTTGTTTAAGCCATAGGATCTTTCAGCTAAGTTAACCAGCATCAAATCACTTTATTTGGCAATATGAGAAGATAAAAATATTTCTGACCATTAAGAATAACACAAAAGTGATGAATAAGTCAATCAGGAGAAAAGTAACTAATGAAACCCTCAGTTTAAATATATATATATAGATATATATCTATCTATATATATATATACACACATATATACATTACCTGATGATGATGACGAAGTTAATGAAGCTGAAGATGATGAATCAAGAGATGGTCCAAACAGGGGATCCCAAGCTAGTAAATCGCTGGTCCCTTTTCTGCCAAAACATTTTAAAAATAAAGATTTTAACAAAGGAATATTTTATTAGTTTAAAATTTAGTCATTTTTTTTTTTTAAAGATTTTATTTATTTGACAGACAGAGATCACAAGTAGGCAGAGAGGCAGGCAGAGAGAGAGGAGGAAGCAGGCTCCCCGCTAAGCAGAGAGCCTAATGTGGGGCTCGATCCCAAGACCCTGAGATCACGACCTGAGCCGAAGGCAGAGGCCTAACCCTCTGAGTCACCCAGGCACCCCTAGTCATTTATTTTTATCTCACAGAATTGTACAGCTAAATGCATAGCATTTAAAATTTGGCTATTCTGTCAATGGATTGTGTGAAGAAACTTAACAAATATTGGTTTAAATTAAAACTTTTTTTAAACTACTATAAGCAGAACCTCCAGTAACATGTAAAATTGGTAGGAGGCAGTAGAGAAGATTAATCTGCACCAATCACACCTTGTTATACTCTGGTTTTGGGGCTATAAGAACAGAAATCATTTCAGCTTTACGAAGAAAGAAAAGCAGTCCCTTGGAGCATAAATGAACTGCCCAAGGACACAAAGGTACTTAATTCTACAGTAGTGTCAGGTCTGCTCATTGAAACCTAGCACCAAATCATACACAGAAAATCAGGCAGAAATTTTTAACATAAGAGTTAAGTACTTTTAAAAGAATCTTTTACTCTATTCCTTCATCTCTGAAACTGTCAAGTACAGAAGTAAGCCCAACAGCTTGATATAATCTTCAAAGGTCTGATTACTATAGTAGGTCACAGAAGGGCAGGACTTCTCCCTAGACAATCCACAGCCTGGGCCACTGAGGCAGTCTAGTGAAACGTTTGGATCATGTACATCTTTTTATGAGAGGTCATCAAGACTGTGGACAAAATCATCAAGAGCTCAACTTTCAAGTTTCAAAAATCTCAACATGCTATGTAACCAAAGAGTTCCCTCCAATGACCCCTTGAAATCTACTGGACTAATTTCTCTCAGGATTCAACTTCTAGCTCTTTATTTTAATAAAAACTTTTATATGAATGTTTCTTTCATTTTAGTCATAAGCTTTTAAAATGTCTAACCTCTAAAATCCTGAAGTACCTGAACTTTGCCACCACCTCTTAAATTACTTTCAGCTTTACTGAGCTATGACTGACAAGTAACATTTATATATATATATAAAGTGTTAAAAAGATTAATCCCATTAAAATAATATTTTAGTAAAAGGAGAAAGATTTATGCGATCTGAAGAGAAACCAGAGTATAATGTCTCAAACTACCATTATTTAATACAGTGTTTTTAAATCTTAGAAAGCAGGCTCATTTCAGAGAAAATGGTACAATTACCTATAAGCATGTATCTAGTATCTCAACACGCACCTACATGAAAGCACACAGCATCTTTTTTTTTTTTTTTTAAGATTTTATTTATTTATTTGACAGACAGAGATCACAAGCAGACAGAGAGGCAGGCAGAGAGAGGGAGAGGAGGAAGCAGGCTCCCTGCAGAGCAGAGAGCCCGATGCGGGACTCGATCCCAGGACCCTGAGATCATGACCTGAGCCGAAGGCAGCGGCTTAACCCACTGAGCCACCCAGGCGCCCACAGCATCTTATATATAAAACCTAAAATCATGATTGCGTAAGTTACTAAAAACAAAATTTTTAAAACACTGAACTTATCTTTAAAAATGATAAATGAATACCACCAATGTGTTCCATTAGTGCCTAGCTTTCAAAGTATCAAATAATTTTAAACTATCCATTTAATGAAGCCTACACTTTTACTTAAGCAGAAAAGAAATTAAAAGAATGTGTTCTTAGTGACAGATACTGAAATGAAAGAGGACCCATGAAACAATGGCTTAAAACATTTTTTTTTTCTTTTTAAAAAGAGCTAGCTAGCCTTTTTAAGGTAACTGAGACATTTCCTTGTTTTGAAGTTCATGAAAAGGACAGTCTATTTTACATGACCACAGCCAAAACAGATAGAAGAAAGTGAGAAAATCCCCATGAGAATAACTAGTTGAAATGCAGACATGTATGAACTTGGGATCCCAGCTTTATTTAGAAGTAGCAAAGTCACCAAGGCCAAATACAACTGTATAAGGATTTTTTTTTTAAATTATAAATAGTATCAAATGAGAATTTAAAACAACTAGAAACTCCACAGAGTGTCTGACAGCTTAGAAAAGAGAATGATTACCAACACGCCAAATGCAACTGCAAAGATAATAAAACTCTCTAGGAAAAAAGGACAAAAGAATGATATTTAATTCTAAACACAGTAAAAGGGTAAGGATGAGCAGGTAGAGAACACAGGATTTTTAGTGCAGTTGTACTCTGTATGACACCATAATGGTAGAGACACATGTCCTTACCCATTTGTCAAAACTCATAGGATATACAAGAACAAGAATGAATCCTAATGTAAACCACAGACTGGGTGACAATGATGCGTCAGTGCAGGTTCATCAATTCTAACAAATGTTACTCTCATGGGGATTCTGATAGTGAAGGAGGCCAGCCTCCTATATGGGGGCAGTGAATATATATGCAAAACCTCTGTAGCTTGCCCTCAATTTTGCTATGAACCTAAAACTGCTCTAAAAATAGTCTATTTAAAAATAAAATTTAACTGTGAAACTTACTCATTGGAAGCAGCACATGGCTTTGATTTTGTTAACTCTTCACCTAATTAAAAAAACCAAAATATGAAAAAATTCACAATCTGAGATTTAAAATGTTAAGAGAGACATATAACTCTTTACTATGAACAATTTAAAAATTGTGGAATTGATAGCAGTTTCTTAAATTATGGAGAAAAGGAAAAATAAGACTTTTAACAAGTTTTCTAACATGCTAAGAATATCACCTGAGAATATCAAAATAATAGCTGAATTTCTGCTGTGTCCTCATTTCTTCTAACATCTTTGGTAAGAAATTACTTAAAGCAATAAAACTATCATAGTCATGAGAATAAAACTGCTGTTCAGACCAGAGAAAGACAGGCTAGAACTATAAAAGTTAGAACATATATTAAAATACATAAGTATTGCTCAAGAACTGATGAATAATGAAAGCATTTTTCAGGTTCTAAGAATATTATTATTATATTGACCAAAAATAGTTATTCTTAAAGGATACTGTATCTTGAAAAAATTTTATAGGAACCTAGAGCAACAGTCTTTATAAGATAGGCTGTTTTGCTTCCTTTTTGCATTGGTAATGTGAATCATTTCATTAGCAACTGTACACAGAGTAAAGAGAATCAGTAATGTGTAAAAGTCAGGTCGGTTCGTAAGCAAATTTCCCTGCACCTTAATGTCTTAGATCACCAACCAATAGCTGGTGAATGAAAACACACCAACATGGATAAGTGCAGCAAACTATGAGGAATACTACACTGTACAGGATGCCCCTTCATACCACACAGTCCCACTGAGCTCACTTTGGCCCTCTGTCTGGCCCAAAGTACCTATTGCGCTGTTCACCTCCATGTTTCTGCAATCTGCCCTTATGTAAGTAACTGCATAAAAGCAGCCCACTTTCATCCTCATTTTTCTGGTATCCCTATATCAAGCTACTTATCATTTCTTTTTTAAAATTAAAATCTTACTTTTCATTTGGTACTTATTATGCATTTAATAGGTCTTGTCAACAGTGCTAGAATTTTTTTTTTTTAAATTTGATTTGAAAGAGAGTTTGAAAGACAGCATGGGGGGGGATGGGCAGAGGAACAGAGAAAAGCAGGTTCCCCACTGTGCAGGGAGCCCAACCTGAGGCTTGATCCCAGGATCCTGAGATCATGACCTGAGCCAAAGGCAGATGCTTAGCCCACTGAGCCACACAGGTGCCCCTAACTGTGCTAGAATTTTTAATAGGATTGGTATTATGATCTTTATTGAGGCTTGTGTTTACAAAATTGCATAACTTTTGAGTAGGCTGCCTCAATTTTACTTTTTCCCACCTTTCCTATGTTTAATGCACGATGCTGCAGAAGATGTCAGCATCCACCCAATTTTTTAGTATAATTAAGTTACTATACTAAAAAAAAAAACAACCCATGTAATACAAATTGCAATTGTGATTAAAAGTACATAAAGCTAAAACTTGCTCATCTCATAATGCCTTCTGGCTCATGAGGCAGAGTTATGCCCGTTAAAACAGTTTTAAACTTTGTTAAAAAGAAGCTGCTCTTTGGCTTTGTTGATTTCTGAAAAATGTTGTAGCCAAGTATTAAACTTGAAGGCATGTCTAAATGTTAAAAGAAATAATATACTTACTTTGTCTTCTGTTTAAAGTTAGTATCCTTCTAGTCTGTTGTTAACAGCTGTGATGAGAACAAACTATTTATTTCTCTAACTACATACATATGTAAGTCTACAATAAGCTTAGCAAACTGCCTGGTAATTTTTATTTTATTTTATTTATTTATTTAACAGAGAGCGCATGTTCACGTGCACAAGCATGGGGAGCAGCAGAGGGAGAGGGAGAGGGATAAACAGGCTTCCCAGTGAGCAGGGAGCCCAACCTGGGGCTCAATCACAGGACCCTGGAATCATGACCTGAGCCAAAGGCAGAAGCTTAACCAACTGAGCCACCCAGATGTCCCTGCCTGATGCATTTTCATAGACATAAAATAGCCAATTTAAATGTTAAACTTACTAGAAGAATTCCGATTCATCTGCACCTAAAACAGAAATTCAAACACTAAGTGTCATTAAACAAAGAATATGGTAATGAAATACTTGTTAAAAAAAATTTTTTTTTTTTTTTTTAAAAAGTAGGTTTCATGCCCAACACAGTGTTTGAAGTCAGGATGCTGAGATCAAGAGTTGCATGCTCTAACAGACTGAGCCAGCCAGGCACCCTGACTTCATAAAATATTAATGGGGACCTAATTTTAAGTTGTTTTTAGTATATCTACTCAAAAATCACATTAAAAAAAAACTTTCAGTGTTTTATAGTAAAAGATAATACATGTACCTTTAACATTCAATAAAATGTTTTAAAAAATCAAAATGCTGGTATCTACAGCAAGATACTATAATCTACTAATTTAAAAAATTTAAAACAAATACTTTAAAAATCAACATTCAAACATCAAAAGGTTTTTTTTTTAAAGTCAGTAGGTAAAAATATAAAATCTTGTACTTACTGGGCTATGTCTCTAGTTGTACATAGAAAGAAAAAGAAAGATAAAGTGTCCATTTTAGAATTTAACATATCTTATATTCATAGTTTCATAATTTGTCTATTCTTTGTCTATCTGTGATTCTTCTGAATCACACCTAAAATCTATACATCTTAAAACACCTGCAGAACATTGTTAGGGGACACGAGCTAGATAAGCAAACTGGCCAAGAAAATACACTCAAACTATCCTCCTTTCAAACCCAGTATTAATTATTAAAATTTTCCCATTATTTATTTTCTCAGTACAAAACGAGTATGTTCACCATCTTTTAAAAAATAGGAGAGAGAGATAAGTACAAAGGACAAAATTTAAAACCATTAATGATCTCACTACCCAGAGCTAGGTGCTTAATGTTTTGGTATATATTCCCCTAGAATCGGGTTTTCTTTATCTACATTTATTTTTTAAATTAGTTAATGCTCTTACACAATAAAAAAATTTTAGTGGTTTCATAACTTCTTTTCATTTACATATATAATAATATAATTAATATGATTAGGTCTATATTATAATAATTACATATAAAAATCTGGGCACTAATCTTCATGTTAAAATAGCAATGATAGACTAAAACCTCACTTCAGAACTTTTTGGTAGAAAAAAAATTAAATGCTAAAAGTACATGACTGAGAGAAAAATACTTTTTCCCAAATACATACAGGCTATCTAAAATACATATTAAATAACAATATAAAATGGGGAGAACTTTTATTCTCCATTATCAAGGAAAACAGGTCTAATATCAGTTATGATGAACATGTACAGATAGACTAAATTGTCATTTTAGGACATGCTTTTTTCCCCATAGTTTCACACTCCTTAGAGTATGACATCAATGGAAATATTAGTGACTGTGATTATTTTTTTTCCTCCCTCACAAGCTGTTAAGTATGGCATGTCAGAATCGAGGAATTAGCCACAATCACTAAGAATTCTTATATTTGCCTTTTTTTATATAAAACATATGGGAAAACAACTAATGCAGTTACAAAAGCAGCAGATATATAATTTAATCTTCAAATCCTTCTTAATGGAAACCCATTTTCACATAAGGTTCATAAAATATGCATGAAAATCTTTAAAATTAAATGAGGAAAAGATTAATACTGCCAGTTCAAATTTCTGAAACATACAAACTGTTTATAAAATGGCAGAAATAGAAAATAGAAATAGATTTTCCTTGTTTCCTTGTAAAACTTTCAAAGGGAAGCAAAACTAAGCCAAACTCAAGTTTATTTGCCTATATAAAAATTAAGAACTATATACCTCAATAAAAAGGAAGAAAAACTGTAAAGTATTTCCTTATCCAACATGCTTAACTATTGCTAAAATTAACCAGATGCAAGCAGATGAGTTAAAAAATAAATAAATAAAGGCTTCTATGTACAAAGTACGAACTTGCTCATTTTCTTACTTACAGATATTGCTGGGGAGAGAGTGATATTTCCTATGGACACTTTTAATTCATCCAAGGAAGCCATTGTGTGATGCGAGTTATTTGGATGCATGGGTTTGATCTGTATCCGATACTTCTTTGGTTCTTCATCTTCAGAATCAGAATCACTAGATGAGTAGAAATGGTTCTCTTTGGTATGTGAATATCAGTTAAAGAATTTAGTTTTTAAACTATCTTAATGCATAACCAGTTTTTGACATGTTTATAAAAAGGAATATAAACTTTTAAGAGGTCAGATGGACTTTAAGAGAAATAGAACTACTAACTTTCATTACTAAAAACACATCAAATGAAAAATATGGAGTCACATTTTATTATAGTTAAAAACTGAAGTATTTATTAAACAACAGAATATTGTGTTATAACTGTCTACTTATAGACACAATCCATAGGAATATCCAGATGATGAAAGGATATCATTCTGATTTGCTTCTGGTTTTATACTATAGCCTTCTTCATCTACATCAGGAATGTTCTATGGGAAAAAGAAGAAAAAGACTTACTGTAACAATGGCTCCAACTACAGAAATATAAAAGATTAGCAAAACAGCTTTACCTTTTACAGCAGTTACATCATTTATCAACAACAGGTTCATAAAATTAGTGACAGTGGGAAAGTTCTATCTTTTTGGTTAAGTTAGCTTCAGCTCACACTCTGTGCTTCACTTGTCTGAAAGAGAAAAGTACTGCAAAATGAAAGGGCAGAAACACTAAAAGGAAGAAAACAGGTGTTCGGGCAGGAACACTGGCAGTTCTGTAACCAAATTTTCACCCAATTCTTCAAAGTGAAGAAATAAAAGCACAAGACTGTATGTGCCTGGAAATGAGAGATGATGAAATCAGAGGATTGGTAGGTTAAATAAACAAATATTTATTAAAAAATACAGAACAACAACAACAACAAAAAAAACAAAGATGACTAAGAAAATTAAAACTACACTAAAATATGGTCACACAGGAGACAGGCAAAAATTCAGAAGCTCAAAAATACACTCTGTTGGCAAAGCTGTGGGAAAATGTACTCTTATACTCTGCTGATACAAGTACAAAATAGAACAATCCCTACAGAGAGAAATTTACCATTATCTAACAAAAACAGATACGTGTTTCTCTTCCACCCAGAAATTCAATTTCTAGAAATTTACCTTGAAGATACACCCCCAACAATTTAAACATACATATGCAACAAGTTTATTCACCAAAGATGATCTATAATTCAAAATTTCTGAAAAACACCTAAATGTCCAAGCATATTTGAATAAACTATAGTACAAAGAGAAAACAGAGTACTATTCAATTACTGAACTCATATGAAATGACTTCTAGGAAATACTGCTAACTGAAAAAAGCCTAGAAGTAAGAAAGATGGGAGAATTTAAAAACACAGATATCTGCTTATCTTTATGGGAGGAAAAAGCCACTGAAAGGAGAAATCAGAATACAATGAAGTTGTATTGTACCTCCAAGAATTAATGATGAAGTAGAATGGATAAAGGATGCTATGTTAAGAGAATATTCCTATTTTTAGGAAATACACATTTAAGTAGTTGGCTTAAAGGGCCATAATGTACAAAACTTACCCTGAAATGGATCAGAAAAAATCTTATACACACATACATAAACACATGCATGTAAGGAGAATGAAACTGTTACAGCAAATGTAATACAAGCGTTTTTATTTGGAAATAACTTTTTTTTAAGATTTTATTTATTTGAAAGAGAGACAGCGCAAGTGGAGGACAGGCAGAGGGAGAGGGACAAGCAGACCTCGCCCAGCCCTGCTCAGTGGGGAGGCCAATGTGGGGCTGAATCCCAGGGCCCTGAGATTATAACCTGAGTTGAAGGCAGATGCTTAACCAACTGAGTCTCGGAAATAACTTCTAACTTACAAAAAAATACAAGAATAAAACAATTACAAAAAGTTAAAAAAAAAAAAAAAAGATCACCAAGAAATGCCAAGTGATCAGTGGAATTGGAGAGCCAATATTCTTCTACTGGTAAAGTTTGCTGTTCTTCCTCCATTCACCTGCTGAAGCTCATCAAAAGGAACATGAAGGATAATCTCACAGGCACAGCATAAAATCATGGAGAACTAAAACAGAATTTACATGGCTACAGCTTCCAATCTGAATAAAAAACCTACTGTAGCCAGCAGTGAGTTTAGCTAACAGGCTGAACTAAAATCTAGAAATGAAAATCTAATAGTATAAAGAGCAGATTCCATATACTAAAAAGATGACAAGTATATAGTTACATCCCTAGAACTGGAGTACTTTGAGTTCTATATATTGCCTGCTTATATGCAAATAATATTTAAAAATATTTAAAAAAATAAACTTTACCAAATGTGAATTCATTAAACATCAGAATTAAGGTTCCTTTTAAAAAATTTTTGATAGAGGTTTTTTGGTTTTTTTTTTAAAGATTTTATTAACTTATTTGTCAGAGAGAGAGCAACGCACAAGCAGGCAGAGTGGCAGGCAGAGGCAGAGAAAGAAGCAGGTTCCCCGCCGAGCAAAGAGTCTGATGCAGAACTGGATCCCAGGACCCTGGGATCATGACCTGAGATGATGGCAGCAGTTATAACCAACTGAGCCACCCAGGCACCCCAGAATTAAGGTTTTTATAAAATACCTGATTTTTATTCCCATCACCCTAGAAACATACCAGATATTTAAGCCCCTAGAAATTCTAAGGATATGCTGATACTACTTTTAAATTTGTTTACAGTGTATTATTTAGTACAATGCAATAATTTCAAATAATACTGAGCCATTTTCTATAGGGCTGAATAAGCTGCTTATGGATCAACCTCTTGAAGATTATAACTACAAACTCTGGTCAAAAAAAACTATCTGGGGACGCCTGGGTGGCGCAGTTGGTTGGACGACTGCCTCCGGCTCAGGGCGTGATCCTGGAGTCCCGGGATCGAGTCCCACATCAGGCTCCCAGCTCCATGGGAAGTCTGCTTCGCTCTCTGACCTTCTCCTCGCTCATGCTCTCTCTCACTGTCTATCTCTCTCAAATAAATAAATAAAATCTTTAAAAAAAAAAAAAAAAAAAAAAAAAAAAAAACTATCTGAATAAAGGACTAGTGTCAAAAATCTATAAAGAACTTAGCAAACTCAACACCCAAAGAACAAATAATCCAAACAAGAAATGGGCAGAGGACATGAACAGACGTTTCTGCAAAGAAGACATCCAGATGGCCAACAGACACATGAAAAAGTGCTCCATATCACTCGGCATCAGGGAAATACAAATCAAAACCACAATGAGATATCACCTCACACCAGTCAGAATGGCTAAAATCAACAAGTCAGGAAATGACAGATGCTGGCGAGGATGCGGAGAAAGGGGAACCCTCCTACACTGTTGGTGGGAATGCAAGCTGGTGCAACCACTCTGGAAAACAGCATGGAGGTTCCTCAAAATGTTGAAAATAGAACTGCCCTATGACCCAGCAATTGCACTACTGGGAATTTACCCTAAAGATACAAACGTAGTGATCCAAAGGGGCACGTGCACCCGAATGTTTATAGCAGCAATGTCCACAATAGCCAAACTATGGAAAGAACCTAGATGTCCATCAACAGATGAATGGATCAAGAAGATGTGGTATATATACACAATGGAATACTATGCAGCCATCAAAAGAAATGAAATCTTGCCATTTGCGACAACATGGATGGAACTAGAGCGTATCATGCTTAGCGAAATAAGTCAAGCGGAGAAAGACAACTATCATATGATCTCCCTGATATGAGGAAGTGGTGATGCAACATGGGGGCTTAAGTGGGTAGGAGAAGAATCCATGAAACAAGATGGGATAGGGAGGGAGACAAACCATAAGTGACTCTTAATCTCACGAAACAAACTGTGGGTTGTGGGGGGGAGGGGGGTTGGGAGAAGGGGGGTAGGGTTATGGACATTGGGGAGGGTATGTGCTTTTGGGTAAATTGGAAGGGGAGATGAACCATGAGAGACTATGGACTCTGAAAAACAATCTGAGGGGTTTGAAGTGGCCGGGGGGTGGGAGGTTGGGGTACCAGGTGGTGGGTATTATAGAGGGCACAGCTTGCATGGAGCACTGGGTGTGGTGAAAAAATAATGAATACTGTTTTTCTGAAAATAAATAAATTGGAAAACAAACAAACAAACAAACAAACAAAAAACAAGATGGGATAGGGAGGGAGACAAACCATAAGTGACTCTTAATCTCACGAAACAAACTGTGGGTTGCTGGGGGGAGGGGGGTTGGGAGAAGGGGGGTAGGGTTATGGACATTGGGGAGGGTATGTGCTTTTGGGTAAATTGGAAGGGGAGGTGAACCATGAGAGACTATGGACTCTGAAAAACAATCTGAGGGGTTTGAAGTGGCGGGGGGTGGGAGGTTGGGGTACCAGGTGGTGGGTATTATAGAAGGCACAGCTTGCATGGAGCACTGGGTGTGGTATAAAAATAATGAATACTGTTTTTTCTGAAAATAATAAATTGGAAAAAAAAAACCTATCTGAAGGTACTAGAGAGTGAACTAGAGGAACCATTTAGAAAGTCACACAAAATTATATGCTAAAAGACTATAAATAGATCATAATGGCGTTCTTAAAAAGGTTCAAATAACCCACAGGGAAAACAGGAAAAAGAAAACAAAATGAAAAGCAAAGCAAAACAAAACCAGGAAACAAAAAATAAAATGACATACTTGGCCCTGATAGGTCAATAATTATGTTAAGTAGAAATTGTCCAAATGTAACAAAAGACAGATTGAAAGACGAGATTAAAAACATGACCCTAGGGACGCCTGGGTGGGTTGAGCCGCTGCCTTCGGCTCAGGTCATGGTCCCAGGGTTCTGGGATCGAGTCCCACATCGGGCTCCTTGCTCGGCGGGGAGCCTGCTTCTCCCTCTGCCTCTGCCTGTGCTCACTCGCTCTCTCTCCCTCTGTCTCTGACGGATAGATGGATAAAATCTTTAAAAAAAAAAAAAAAAATGACCCAACTAGATGCTATCTATATAGCATATAAGAAACTCACTTCATATATAACAACATAAATAGGTTGAAAGGAAAATAATTTTTAAAATATACCATGTAAACATTTTTAAAAGGTTGGGGAGAGAGAGAATGACTGTCCTTCTGTTAAATAAAACAGACTTCAAAAAGAAAATTACCAGGGTCAAAGAAGGATACTGGATCCATACAAAAACCTATATATCTTCAAAGCAGCTTTTTTCTAATAGCCAAAAACTAGAAATAACTAAATGTCCTATAATAGGTAAGTGGTTGGGGCACCTGGGTGGCTCAGTGGGTTATGGCCTCTACCTTCGGCTCAGGTAATGATCCCAGGTTCCTGGGATCGAGCCCCGCATCAGGCTCTCTGCTCGGCGGGGAGCCTCCTTCCTCCTCTCTCTCTGCCTTCCTCTCTGCCTACTTGTGATCTCTGTCAGATGAATAAATAAAATCTTTAAAAAAAAATAGGTAAGTGGTTACAGCAAAATTTAGTAGACCTGTATCATGGAATACTATTCAACAAACAACTATTCATATACACAATAATCCAGAAGAAACTGAAGAATTATGCTGTATGAAAAAAGCCAATCTGAAAAGGTTTTAATAGGATTCCACTTAGATAACATTCTTGAAATGATGATAATATAGCAACAGAGAAAAGAGGAGCAGTTGCCAGAAGGGTGGTGATGGAAGAGAAATGGCTGTAAAAGATAATCCACACAGAAGACCCTTGTGATAATGGAAATGTTCTTCTTTGTATTAGTGTCAACATCCCAGTTGTGATACTATACTGTATATCTGCAAGAAGTCATTGGGCAAAAGCAGGTGAAAGGTACCCTGAATTGCTCTGTACTATCTTTGAAACTTGCTGTAAATTGATTACTTCAAAATAAATCACGATACTCAGTATATTAGGTTTTCAGTGCTAAAACTATTCATAGAAAATTGATACTAATAAAAACTTACACAATACCTATTTACACCTTTGTCCACTAAATCCATGATTTCTATTTAAAGATCCTACACTGCCAGAGCAAAACACAAGGCCAAAGCAGTATGAAGAAAAGAACAGTTAACTTCACCTAATAATCTTAAAAGGCAGATTTGGACAGTGGTGGTAGTGATTTAAAACAACAGGCTTGGGGGCGCCTGGGTGGCTCAGTGGGTTAAGCCGCTGCCTTCGGCTCAGGTCATGATCTCAGTGTCCTGGGATCGAGTCCCGCATCGGGCTCTCTGCTCTGCAGGGAGCCTGCTTCCTCCTCTCTCTCTCTCTGCCTGCCTCTCTGCCTACTTGTAATCTCTCTCTGTCAAATAAATAAATAAAATCTTTAAAATAAAAAAAAAAACAGGCTTGGAGAGAGCTCTCTAGTTAGTGGAATATAACTCAATCTCTGTTTACAACGGGGAGACTGGCTAAAACTAAATGAAAAGAGCAATTCACACTTACTTGGTCAACCTTTAAAAGTTACAGTCCCTCAAAATTACACAGACCATTTAAAAAAGGAACAGAAGTTGAGCAATAATTCCCCTCACGAGGGAGACTATGGATGTTTTTTAAGTAATTATTAAGACTAGCCATAGGGGAGCCTGTCAGGCTAAGTCAGTAAAGCAAGCAACTTTTGATTTCAGGGTCATGAGTTCAAGTCCCAAATAGGCCTATGTTTAAAAAAAATAAATAATAAAGACGAGCCATAAAAAAAGGTCATAAATAGGCCATAAATAAATAATAATAGGCTATAAATAAAACAAATACTGAAAGCCTTTTCTCCCTACAGAAAACCACTGTAATCCTGTTCCCCAAAGGTAACCAAAATTAAGATTAAATATCTCGTAACACATTCTTTAATAAAAAAAAAAAAGAACAAAGATATCTACCCACTTATATTTTTAAAACAGCATTTACTTAAAATATCATACTTGCTTTTCTTTAGTAAGGTCTTTCCATATCAGCAGGCAGGGTAACCTAATTCTATAACATCGGACTATTACAGTGAATGTTTAATAATTTATTTAACCAATGTCCATTCTGATGGGTATTTTCAATCTTGAGTTAATATAAACAATGCTGAAATAAACATCTGTTTCTACTTCTCCCTTCCTCCTTCTAGTCTCCCTTACCCAGGGAGGACACATTCCCACACCCCAGTGGATGCCTGAAACTAGGGATAATAATGAATCCTATATACACTATGTTTTTTCCCTATACATACACATCTATGATAAAGTTCAATTTATAAATTAGACATGGTAAGAGTTTTTTTCAAAGCACAATAAGATATTAGTAACAAGAAGTAATAATAAAACAGAACTGTTATAACAATATACTATAAGGTGGCGCCTGGGTGACTCAGTGGGTTAAAGCCTCTGCCTTCGGCTCAGGTCATGATCCCAGGGTCCTGGGATCAAGCCCCACTGTCGCCCTCAGCCAGCAAGAACAACAATCAGCCTTGTATGGTGTTAATGCTTCATCCCCTTATTTTGTCAACTTCTTTAGCTTATATGTTGCAGGGTGACCAATAAGGGGCCAAGCAATGGGGAGAGCCAATGAGAGTCCTGTTACTATGCTGATTAAATTTGAAACAGCCAATGACTATGTCCTCCTTTAGGCGAGCTTCACCAGAACGTTCGTTGTTTACTTGCAGCGTATTTTGCTGGCAGTGAGCCAAGTGCCATCTTGTAATGGCGGGGACTTTCCCCACCGGAGGCGGTCCCCGACACCCCACATCAGGCTCTCTGCTCAGTGGGGAGCCTGCTTCCTCCTCTCTCTCTGCCTACCTCTCGTTCTACTTGTGATCTCTATCAAATAAATTAGTAAAATCTTTAAAATATATATATATATATATACTATAATAACAGTAATGTGAGGGAGTGCCTGGGTGGCTCAGTCAGTTAAGCACCTGGGTTTGCCTCAGGTCATGATTCCAGAGTGCTGGAACAGAGCCCCACATCATCTAGGCGCCTCCCTCTCCCTCTGTTCCTCCCCCGGCTCTCTAATAAATAAATAAAATCTTTCAAAAAAAAAAAAGTTATCTGGATATGGTCTCTCAAAATATCTTATTTTACCATACTCACCCTTCTTGTGATGATGTGATATATAATAAAATACCTATATGATGAGATGACATGAGGTGAACGATGTAGTAGGCATTGTGATGTAGCGTTAGGCTACTAATGACCTTCTGATGATATATCAGAAGGAGGATCATCTGCTTCTGAACCATGACTGACCATGAGTTAACTCCAACCATGGAAAGCAAAACCTCAGGGGTGGGGTGGGGGAGGGAATGACTACTGTGTGCATTTACCTTGGTCAATCACATACATATAGTTTGTGAATATATCTGTAATGGTAAACCTCAAGCAGTAGGGCTGGAGAGTCAAAAAAGAACTTGCAGGGTGCCTGAGTGGCTTCAGTAGGTTAAAGCCTCTGCCTTCAGCTCAGGTTATGATCCCGGGGTGCTGGGATCGAGCCCCACGTCGGGCTCTCTGCTCAGCGGGGAGCCTGCTTCTCCCACCCCCTCTGCCTGCCTCTCTACCTACTTGTGATTTCTGTTTGTCAAATAAATAAATAAATATTTTTTTAAAAAAAAAAAAGAACATGCATTTCTTATTTGAGAAGACACTGCCAAACTACCTAGAAGACAGATTATATCAATTTACATTCCTACCAATATACCAAAACCTTTGTCAATATGATAGGTAAATATAGGAATTTCATTCTAATTTGCATCTGAATGAGACTACTATTCTGAACAACATTTCTTATGGTTATTTATCACTTCTATTTCTTTTTATAAAAAATAGCCTGATTTTTACCTTTTCTTTTTTTTAAAGATTCCATCCATTTATTTGACAGACAGAGATCACAAGTAGGCAGAGAGGCAGGCAGAGGCAGGGGAGTAGGAAGCAGGCTCCCCGCTAAGCAGAGAGCCCAATGTGGGGCTTGATCCCAGGACCCTGGGATCATGACCTAAGCCGAAGGCAGAGGCTTTAACCCACTGAGCCACCCAGGTGCCCCGAAAAATAGCCCATTTTTATAATGTTCTTATTCTACTGGGACATTGCTCACCTTTGATAATGATTTGTATAAACTCTACAAAGTAAAGTAGCCCCTTATTACATATCTTGCAAATATACTCTGCCAATTTATCTTCACTGAATCAAATTCTTCTATTTTTTGTAATTTTAGATGTTTTCTTTCTACACAAATTTATCAATAATTTCTTATATGGCATTAGCCTTATGCATCCTCTTTAAAAGTTCTTTTCTAATTAATTGTTCTGACTAGAAGCTCAAATTTGGTTAGTATTTTTTTTTTTAAGATTTTATTTATTTGTCAGAGAGAGAGGAGCAAGAGTGAGCACAGGCAGACAGAGTGGCAGGCAGAGGCAGAGGGAGAAACAGGCTCCCTGCCAAGCAAGGAGCCTTATGTGAGACACGATCCCAGGAGGCTGGGATCATGACCTGAGCCGAAGGCAGCTGTTTAACCAACTGAGCCACCCAGGCGTCCCCAAACTTGGTTAATATTGATCATTATAGAATAGTATCAATGAGCTAAGAGGATTACAAATGTTATATTTAAGGGAGTATATATAAAACAAGAAGTATTAAAGTATTTAATTCAATACTGCAATCATCAAATAAATGCTACACATAAATAATTCCAAAATGAAATGCATGATGAATACTGAAGGAAATGTCAAACACATCTGTTAACTTTTTCATTAATTAGTAAGCCAAGTGTATCAAAACAGACAATTGGTAAATTAAATGTAGTTCTAAAACACTGGATAATTTTAACCCTAGAGCTCACTAGAAATCTAATTCTCTACTTTCACTTTACATTTATTAACAAAACATAAATTTCTTATTTTAAAGAAAATATACTAGGTTTTATTTAAGTTACATAAAACACACTATTTCACAAAATATCTTTATCCTGATACACCATTATGCTGTAAAAGATCAAAATGACGTGGGACCAAAAGAAACAGTAATTATATAAGCAAGAACAAGCAAAGGAGACAGACAGCTTGACTCTACTACACTTAGCAACATAACCAGTCTAATGAACAATTTGAGAAATGTGTCTGTCTATATATTAGACTATTTTGTAAATCTACTCTCACACTGTAACTTATTTGGAGCTCCATTTAATGCCTTCCTCAATTACATACAAAGAAATATATTTAAATAAAAAATATAAGCGAAAGTTCTACAAGCAAAAAGCACAGAAAAATACTGACCATGATTGTTGTATTTTTTTAAACTGGTAATCTATTAAAATTCAAATACTTGAATAGATAAAAATAACATTTTAATGATGAGGAACATTACTAAGAGCATCACATTTTAAAATAAAGTATACAGATCTGAGAGCTGGCATATTTCCCAAGAAAAGGCAATATGGTATAGTACCACTCAAATTTTAAAAGTAAAATGTACTTTACAAAGGTAGGTAGAACTACTTTCTATTTAATAGGAAAGCATCTAGTAATATACAGCCAAAAATGCACCTGTAAAATAATTTTAATAGTAAATTTATAGTATTTTTCTTGGAAAGACTTGTTAACAACTCAACCCAAATATACTGGTTATTTCCTAATGAAAATAGCTAATATGGATGGTTTATATCAAATAAAATCAACTTACAAGTGAATCTGCATCAGGGCATTCCCTATTAAAATAAACAAAATATTAGAAACAATCAACTATTAGAACTATCTATAATTCTAGTATATTGAATGTGTTTACCTTGTTATTTAAACATAACTTTTATTTAAACTTTACAAATATATTTAGAAAAATCAAATCATGAGGATTAAAATATACCAAATGATTTTAAAGTTCAAAAGAAGGCAATCCAATATCCACAATACGTGGCAAATAAAACTTACACAGCTTGCAAGTATTTTAAAAACTTGGACTTCAAAAGCACTTCTTTTTCATAAATATACACATGAATCATATAAAGGAAGCTGCCAGTCCTACAAGGATTGCTCCTGGCTTTTAAATAACACTTTACAATATATTCTTGAAAAACTTCAGTTTTATTTGAAGTAATATCCATAGCTAGCATATATATAGAGAAGCCAAACCATTTTTCTCCAAATATATTAAATAAGTAGTCAGAATTCCACTTAAAAAATCTAAGTCTAATATATAAAACTGGTATTTTATCATTTAACTGATAAATATTAATTTGGATATAAGCTAGAAAAGAAGTGCTTTGAATGTAAAATTAAAACATAAAGTAGACCAACTTTATCAACCAAATAAAGACCTAAATCCATAAAGACATTGAGGCCATGAGGAATAAGGTTAGAAAGACTTCTATATACATATTGTTTAACAAATTCACTAACAAAAATTAGAATGAACATTTAAAAGGCATTTGGATTAGTTACATATTCAGTGGCCTGAGACAGTTAATGCATATATAGTATCAGAATCCACCACTTTAATAAGAGACTGAAAACACACATATTAGGTATACCTTGAGAGTCCAATGAACAGTAATAAAATGTACTAAATTAATATATAGGATAAACAGGTCATCTCTACCCAAAGACTAAAGCACAAACCAGAAAAAAATCTACAAATTGAAGAATTTTGTTAAAGAAAGACAGGATGGAACAGACTGAAATAATGAAAAAAAAGATGACTACACTGCTCTTAATCCAAATGAAAGCACCAAAGAGGGTAAATGTAAGCCTCTTGTATCTTTATAGCCACTTAAATGTCACTCAAAATTCCAAGTTTTGAAAAAGAGCTTCCTTTTTACTGGTACATTCCTATGCATACTCTTAAGGATATGTTCCAGAAAAGGCACCATAAGAAAAAATTCAATCCCTCTACAGAATCAAATAATTTAAGATACTGGAGCAATTCTACTTCCTTCTTTTTTAAAAAAGATATACTTTAAATATAAAAGTGTCAAAGTTTCAAACAGTTTATTCTCTGGCTTTCAGCCAGAGCTCACCAGTCTTTGTGTCAAAGCACTCATCTGTTTGCTTTCACAGTGGGCTGCAAAGAGACCTACAGTTGAAGCCCCAGGAAGAGCAAGCCCTGAGAAAGCTCTGAGCAGGACCCGTCTTCCACAACTGCTGGCATTTCAAAGCCTTCAGGCTACTGGAAGAAGCATGTCAAGAGCCTCAGGCATTTCAAACAAAGCGGTTTCTAACAGTTTTCCTGCCTCCAAGTGTTGAAAGAAAGCAATCATGGTACAGTTGTTTAATTAAGCACTGGTTTTTGGCTCTGCTCTTCTCAGTGTTTGTAAAAACCATTCCAATATCCGAGTGGCCTAATCATGGTACTGGGACATTACTGATCATGAAAAACTATTTTAAAAACACAGAATATGCAAAAATATTCCACGCTGCCTGAATGGACAGCTGTGAAAACCATACATTATAAAAAATATTTGATATTCAGGCCTTTATTTTTTATAATACATCCACAGACAAACTGGCTACATTTATAATTTCACTTACAAATCAACTGTTTAGATTTCCATAAGTATTTCAAATGTTATAAAAAGATTAGATTCCATCTCTTTAACAAAATACCCCCTTCATAAATTCTGAAAAGACATGTGTAGATGAGATGGTAACTACAAATAAAAATTACTCTGCAATTGGTCTTAACTTGTTAACCAAGTAAAACTTAGGAGAAAGGAAGAAACAGACTTAGACACACTGAGAAATTCAAAAAGAATCTAACTAGGCAGAAGGTAGGAACACCCAAAGCACAAACTGTTCTCTTATACTGAAAATATGAGTGCCTATGACAGCTCTGCTAATTATGCTAGAGAAGGAGGGATTTTAGACAAATTTTCACCCAGTGTCACATGGTCAACAAATCATTTAAGATTTGATTAGCATCTTGTCAATATATATAAGGTTGAGTAATTACAGTAAGATAGATTCCAGTCTGTCTCTTGCAAATCATAGTTCTTAGAGATTCTCAACCCCAGGTGTATGTTAGGAATCACACAGATTGCTTAAAACCAAACCAAACAAAAATTATGCTTGGCCTCACGCCTGAGAATCTGGTTTAATTGGTCTGAGGTGGGGCCTGGCATAAATACATCTATTTTAATTTTCCACGTAGTTCTAACTCACAGCCAAGGTAGAAAACTTCACTTACTCAATACTAGTTGAATTTATTGTATGCTAACTATATATTCTGTGTATATTAACTTAATTTAAAAAATACATAAATCATATTTATAGTCCATCCCCCATCTAAAATTGATGACCTAATATAAATGTTTAAAACATGTTAGTGCCTTTGCTCTCCCCTGTTTTCTATTTATGTGTACACATATGCCTATATGTTTAGAGTTGTCTAGAAAGGATTTTCATTAAATTGTTGCCATGGCTTTTTTTTTCTTTGGCATTAAGATATAGAAGAATTTTTAGTTTCCTCTGCACTTCTATTTTTTAAATATGCATGTATGTTTTATAAAAAGGGTACCTTTAAAGTTTCAGTATCAAGGCACTAGAGCTTTCATCTTAAATTTTTAAAATAAGAGAAGTTAATACTTTTATCTAAAGCCAGAGGAGGTAGTACATTTATTTAGAAAAATGTATTTTTTAGACCTTAGACATACATACTTTGAGTTATTTCTGATGGAATTTTTTTCTTCTCAAATTCAAAACAACAGTCTTATTCTTAATAACAGAGGATTCTGACAATATGTAATATACTTACACAGACTCTGCATCCTTTTCCTTTTTAATTATCCCTGGTAAACCAAAAGTCTTTCTTTTCCTTGGTTTTACACCTTAAAATAAATATATATTGTTACAGAAACATAATTGTTGCTGATAAATATATTAAATTCATGAATATCTCTTATATCTTGACACATGATTTGCTTCCGTCAATGCTAAATTTGGATAAAGAAATAAAAGTATCAACTGCTCAACCCTAACATTTAAATCAGAGTCACAATCTAGTCTTTTCTTAACTTAATATGGCCTGCTATGCACCAAAAGGTTATAAAACATTCACTTGATCAACAAAATTCTCTTTTCCTCTAAGTCTCCCCTAAGCATTTGGAGATATCTTAAAACTTCAAAGAAAGTATATTATTTACTAAATTAGACTGTTATAAATGCAGACCAAGTCATGTTTCCTGTGTGGAAGGTCACAAAATATAAATGTGTTGTTTAAAAAAAAAAAAAATGACAGAACAGATCCATTAAGAGTAAACACAGAAAACATATGGCATTCTTTTGCCCATATATAATCTTTAATATAAACACTGCTGTAAGTTGATTCTACCATAAATGAGAAACAAAGATCATCTTTGTTTTGCCTAATTCTTCCTCCTCTTCTTGCATGACAAATTTATTTTTTAGAGATAGTCGTGCTATTGATTGTTGATGGAATTCAGCATTTAAAGCTTAGCTGTTTACTCTGACAGGCAGAGCATACCTAAGATAACTCCTTCCCGTATAGATGAGGAAACCCAAGGTAGTTTTTTGTCTTTTTAACTCAATGTTATACAGCTACTAAATACTATAGTGAGGATTATAATTCAGATGTTTTAGAACATCTAAAATTTCACGCAAAATTAATTCCCTAAATCATACATTTGTATAGCATGCTATATTTTAAAAATCAAATACATTTTTATTCTTACAGAGTAATATTTACTATCTACACTTTTTTTTTTTTTTTAAGATTAGTTACTTATTTGAGAGACTGAGTACAAGCCAGGGGAGGAAGAAGAAGGGAATCCCAAGCTGAGCACAGAGCCTGAAGCAGGGTTTCATCTCACAACCCTCTGATCATGATCTGAGGTGCCACCCAGGTGCCCCAACTACCCACATTTTACAACCAAGAAAGCTGAAGTACAGAGAATTTAAATAACTGTTTACAGGAACTATAAGAAGTTAGGAACTGTAAGAAGTCTAGACACCAGGGCGTGTGGGTGGCTCAGATGGCTAAGTGTCCCACTCTTGATTTCAGCTCAGGTCATGATCTTAGGGTCATGAGATCTTGCCCAGCACTGGGCTCCACACTGGCTGTGGAGCCTGCTTAAGATTCTCTCACTCGGGGTGCCTGGGTGGCTCAGTGGGTTAAAGTCTCTGCCTTCAGCTTAGGTCATGATCCCAGGGTCCTGGGATTGAGCCCCACATCAGGCTCTCTGCTCAGCGGGGAGCCTGCTTCCTCCTCTCTCTCTTCCTGCCTCTCTGCCTACTTGTGATGTCTGTCAGATAAATAAAATCTTAAAAAAAAAAAAGTTTCTCTCTCTCCCGGAAACAGAGTGTATCGTTCTAAGTGAATTCAGTCAGTCAGAGGAAGATGAATACCGTATGATTTCACTCTTACGTGGAATTTAAGAAACAACACAGATGAACACTGGGGAAAGGAAGGAAAAATAAGATAAAGACAGAAAGGGAAGCAAACCATAAGAGACTCTTTTTTTAAGATTTTATTTGAGAGAATGAGAGAGAAAGAGAGAGCATAAGCAGGGGGAGGGGGGAAGCAGACTCCCCACTGAGCAGGGATCCCCAAGTGGGGTTCAATCCCAGGACCCCAGGATCATGACCTGAGCTCAAGACAGATGCTTAACTGACTGAGCCACCCAGGCACTGGAGGAGAGGGAGTGGTGGGATAGGGTAACTGAGGGATTAGACATTAAGGAAGGCACTTGATGTAATGCGCACTGGGTGTTACATGCAACTGATGAAATCACTAAATTCTACTCCTGAAACTAATATTACACTATATGAGAACTTGAATTTAAATAAAATCTTGAAAGGAAAAAAAAAATCCTCTCTCTCTCTCTCTTTCTCCCCCTCTAACCCTCCCTGCCTCAGCCCCTCTCTTAAAGAAAAAAAAGTCTAGGGACCAGAGCCTCTGACTTCTCCAATGAGAACCTTATACACAACAGCAAACCTTTTGTCCAAATTCTAAA
Organism: Neogale vison; assembly: GCF_020171115.1. Taxonomy (NCBI): domain Eukaryota; kingdom Metazoa; phylum Chordata; class Mammalia; order Carnivora; family Mustelidae; genus Neogale; species Neogale vison. The sequence continues at coordinate 217,530,820 of NC_058091.1, forward strand.
ATAAATGTTGGAAGGAAAAAAATAGAAGATTGTTTCCAAACTACTTCCAGGAGCTCACAAAGTGACAGAAAATTTGACAAAAATAGCAGGCATCTCTTAGGTTTCCTACTATGAAAATCATCTATTTAAACAGGAAGCCTACCTAGCTGGATCAGAGGAGTGTGGGACTCTTGATCTTGGGGTTGTAAACTCAAGCCCTACATTGGGTGTGTAAGATCTTTAAACAAACAAAGCAAGCAAACAAACAGGAAGGGTTGTGAACCCCTTCTCCAAGTCACATCATCATTCATTTTAAATAATAGTAATAATAACATTAATATATAACCTCATTAATTACTGAAATGTTTCTCACTTTAGAGTAATTCTTACACGTTAATGTGCAGTAATCATTTTTATATTTATGACATGAAAATGTTTAAAATGGATATCAATAAAGAAAACAATCTCATGTATATTTGAAAATAAATACATGCTATATTTCATCTTTTAAGATATATATGCTAACACACTCACTATTCCTTTGGGCAAACCTACTGCTTATTAAGTGAAGAACAGTATCTATAGGTCTTCAAACCACATTCAGATTTTCTGTATCATTCACACCACCGACAGGCTAACACCAATGGATAATAGCCACTCTTTATTTATTCAATAACAGAAGATATTAGCTAGTTAACACTATTACAAGTAGCCAACTTACCTTCAACTGCACTAGCAGGGTCACATTCTTCAAATTCAATAAGGCCTAAACAAACAAACAAAAAACAGATGAACAATTGCAAGTTAAAAAAAAAAAAAAAAAAGCAAGCTGATAGAAAACATTCAGATCAGATCCCATCACAGCTTTTTAACTGACCTGACACAAGCTCTAGTGTTATCTGATAGTGTTAATTATAATATAAATAATAATTTTAAAATTCAAATAATCCTAAAAATGACAAAAATGGAAATGAGCCTATTATTATGACCACAACTTACTGAAAACCTTTTATATAAGATACCGTGGAACTGAAGACACAAACCTAATCTGTAGTTCCAGCTTTCAAGGAGCTTGCAGGATACTTGAGAGAAAACAAGAATAAAAGGCAGTTGCTGAATCCTTGGTTGTATTCATGGGAATGACAGGGGGACCAACATAGTAAATACTACTAGAATCTAAAGCTTGGGAATTTGTCTGTCTAGTAGACTACTGTGCTGTGAAGTGGCAAATATAGGTCTTTAACAAATATCTGCTGAACAAATAAGTGTACCAATTACATAGCAGCTAAATGGTGAGGCTCTAACTATAAAGTCCATCAAGGAATGTGCACTTGTAGTCTGCAGGTAATGGGAAGAGTTTTCATGTGAGGTGATCCATACATGACCCTACAAAGTGGCTTACAAGAAAATTAATTTAGCACTGGTATGAGGGATAGACTACAGAGGGGAAGAAGATGATAAAATAGAAATCAGCTAAAAAACAAAAGAGCCCTAAAATAACAGATCTGCTGAGACAAGCCTTAAGTCCCATGGGATGGTATATTTCATTTACATGTAATACTAAATTATTTAGGTAGTTAAGAAAGTTAGCAAAAAGCATGAATCACTATTCTACTGAAACACCCCAAAGCTAAGTATCAGACTAAAAAATTATCTTCTGTTAAACTGTTAAACTATCATTCTGTTAAACTGTTTTTTTAATACTTAAATTTATGCAAGTCCAGTATTTTTCTGAAATAACTTATTAGCAGTAATAGGTTCAATATATTATTTCAAAAAATTTAAAAACAGAGCTTGGAAAGTGGAAAATGTAAGATTTCGTTATTGGTTCTTCTGAGATGTTAAGCTTAACTGTACCTATATTTAAGTTCATAATCAGAGTTCTCAATGATGATTCCATTGCAAAAGAAAGCCACTGATTAACAAGAAAAATTTCTCTACAAGTAGAACACCTAAAAATACTGGCTAAAATGTCCTTTTTCTTGACGAAATCTAAGATCTACTTCTTCAGTTCTGGTTTCTATTCAAACAGAATACATTAACATTTAGGGATAAGCAAAATAACTTTATTTTAAAAAACTCATAAAAGAGAGTTGATAAACAAGGTCCTAATCAATTAATTAGCAATACCTTTCTTACTACAGTATTCTTATGATATATATCATGTGACTAAAAAAAGAAACAATACATTCACTACTTTCATCCAAAAAACCTTGGAACCAGAACATGGCCTAATTAAAAATTTAAAGACTTCAAGTCCACTCTGCAAATCTGGAAGCTAAGATTCATTAAATGAGCTTGTTGTTAAAATCCATTAGAGGCTTAAGTTAACAGTTTACAAAGAGATGAAACTGAAAGATCAATAAAGGCAAAGAACTGTAGTATGTCCATCTAATAATTAGCAACTAGGTGATGTAAAAATTATAAAGAATGAAAAATCTCTTCCTAAATTACCAACAGTTTATTATTTATTATTAGCTTTATCACTTACTTAACTTAAGGTTACATAAACCTTACTTAACTTAAGGTTACATAAACCTTAAGAGACTGTGACCACCTATCAAATAATCTGGGAGCTCCTACAACTACACATCGCATAATCTATGACCAGTAATTATTTACAGAATCTTGAATACTCAAGCCATGGACTTATTCTAGAGAGAAAAAAAAAAAAAAAAAAACATCAGTGCCAAACAAATTGCATTATTTACAAATATTTTAAAACAGAACATCTAGAAAGACTTTTATAACATCATTTTAGCAAATATGATATACATTCTTTTAAGATTTTTGGATGTTTTCATATATACGAAAATAGCAAAGGCATCCCTTAACTCTACCAAAATTTCCTCAAACAAAATTCTATGTTTTTTTTCCTCACATAACCTTTTGCCTATACTAGATATATGTTATATGTTGACTGCTTTTCCTTTATCTTTTCTAAACATCCTCTTAAAATTCATTTGGAATAGGGAAATGCCCAATAAAAATAAACTATTCAAAATGACAAACACTTGTGAAATATAAGATGCCACATCCTTTCGAACTGTAAAATACATACAAATGTTTTAAAATGAGTACCTTCAGCACATAAGTTTTTCTATTAAAGACAAATATGAAGATTTCTGGTATAATATAACTAAAAATACCTTTAAAAAATTAACTCATGCATGAAAAAGATTTTATCAAATGGCATATGCTCCACAGGCTGTTTCACATGGCAAAGCTTTGCGTGCCTGGCTCTGTGCCAGCTGACAGCTCAGCTGGATAGCAATGCACATTCTGACTCCCCTTGTAGCATGTCACTTCTGAAATGTTTCACAAGTAGAAAGTTTATTCAGTATCTCCCTCAAATGCAGTCCACTGCCCATCATTCTGCTATTTAATCATAAGACAAGTTACTTTTTTTGACAGTCCCAAAGCCAGAGTGAGACCCAGAAAGAATAGTTTGCTACAACTGGAATTTCAACTGTTTTAGGCTCAATTAATTCTGTTGTCAAAATAAATAACTGCTCTTAGTGCTTTGATTTTATGCTGGGCCACAAGGGCAATTTAATTTGTATAAAAGCAAGTAAGACCACGTTGGCTCTGTCTCCTGCTGCTCTTTTACACATTATATAAAAATGCCATCATGAGTTCAATTAAAGGCAGACCTCCACAAGGTCAACAATAAAGTAAAACAATTCTTACAGAGGATTTTTCTTTAATCATCAGGTAGGAATAAATTATTGCTACAAAGAAAAAAAAGAGAAAGTCAACAACCTAAAGAATTCATCCAATTCTAATATGGATCAGAACTTTTAAGAAATGTTACAGTAGGAAAGACAATTTAATAGCAATCTTTAATCAACAGAAACATTTTGTGGATGAGGTACAGTATTTTAAAAAGTAAAATACTTACTAGTTCCCACTGTTTTGAAACTATTTCTAAATCTCAGGCTACCAACAGGGCAAATTTGCAATTCTGTCTAGTTAATAACTGGCCTGAAAACTGAAACAGTAAGTCTGGGCTACACAAATCAACCATATTTCTGCATATGCCCAACTCAAACCATAGAACACTTGGTTCTATTAGAAGCCAAAATAAAATATATGAACATGCCCAGATTCCAAGTCTAATAGTAAGAATGATAATAATAGGGGCTGAGGAGGGAACTATGACACTGGAGAGTGGGAGAGGGGTGGGGGACAGTTAGTCATGACAACGGAAGTCAATGACTAAAGTTCAAGCTCACTCCTGGGCCTACAGAATGCAACACAGCCACATTCCTAGACGCCTGGGATGGTGAACTCAGGCAAGCTAACATGAAAAACAACATCAAACTCCAGTACTGGTGATGTACAAAGGGCATGGACACTCAAGTTCTCCTTTTGCTACCTGCCTGCTGGCTATTTACCTTAAACTAGTTACTCTACTTGAACCTAGATTGTACCTTTTTTTTTTTTTTTTTTTTTTTAAAGAGAGAAAGAGATTGAGAGCATGAGCTAAGGGAGAGACAGAGGGAAGGAGAGAATCCCAAGCAGACTACCCACTAAGCACAGAGCTAAACACAGGGCTGGATCCCATGACCGCAAGATTCATGACCCCAACCGAAATCAACAAGAGTCGGATGCTTAAGCGACTGAATCACCCAGGTACTCCTAGATTATACCATTTTTATAAATGCAATGGCAGAAAATAGCCTTTTGCCATATATGCTTTCCTTTTCTCTAAAAGCACCTGTACACACAGAGAGGGTTTTTCCCCCCTTTTTTAGCTTGTTAAATCATTTGAATGTTAAGTTGCAACATCAATGCTACTTCACTTCAGGAAGTATTTTAATAAAAGGCCTGTAGAGGGGCACTTGGGTGGCTCAGTGGGTTGGGCCTCTGCGTTCAGCTCAGGTCATGATCCCAGAATCCTGGGATCTAGTACCACATTGGGCTCTCTGCTCAGCAGGGAGCCTGCTTCCCCCTCTCCCTCTGCCTGCCTCTCTGCCTACTTGTGATCTCTCTCTCTGTCAAATAAATAAATAAAATCTTAAAAAAAAAAAAAAAAAAGGCCTGTAGAAAGAATTCTCTTAATCCAGTGGTTCCAAATCCCAAAACCTACCTGAATCTCCTAGTGCAATGCTCCCTGCATAAGAATCATCTGGAGAGCTCATTAAACCGGAAATTGCTGTCCCCAACCTCCCCAGTGTCCTATTCAGAAAGTCTAGGTTGGTGTTCAGAATGTACATTTTTAACAAACTCCCAGGTGACTGCAGATGGTCCTGGGATCACACTTTGAGAACTACAGTCCAAGGGAGCCCTTGGGTCCATTGCCAGATATTCACTAATTCTAGACAGTGCTTCTCCAATTTTACTCTACATATAAGCTGCTTGGGGATATTATTAAAATGCAGATTCTTCAAATAAATAAAATGCAGATCCTCTTTCAGTAGGCCTAGGTAGGTTTTGAGACTCTACACTTATAACAAGCATCCAGTGATAAAATGCAGTGGATTCTGAACAATGGCAGCACATTAGACTCAGACGAGGCGTTTTAAAATACAGTGTTATCAAGGATCCACCCTAGACCACTGAAATCAGAATTTCGGGGGCAGTGAACTGTCTGTACATTTTTTTTAAAGAGATGGGGGAGAAGCCAAGAGGGAGAGAGAGAGAGAGAGAAAGCGAAGGAAGGAAAAAAGGAAGGAAAATGAAAGAAAAAAATTTCCATTACTGATTCTTATATGTTCCCAAGGCTCAAGAATCAGTGATGACGCAAACTTAGGAACCATGGTCTTAAATGAAAAATACAGGTTTTTCACTAGGAAATTGCAGTCACTGTAAAACATAAACTTTCAAAATTTCACCTAGTTCTCCAAACAAAGAATCAAAACAGGGAAATATAATCTCCTACACATCCAAAATCTGACACCACCTCCCTATTTGACATACCTCCTAGAGTGAGTCATGTTTTTACTCTCAATGATACTGATAAAACCTTGGGTGATTCTATTCAGCTCACTATTATCTCTTTTTCCTGGGAATTTCCCCCTCTCCCACAAGTGGTGCAGAAGCCATGTTTATACCACATGACCTAGTCAGAACTAAGTTAGAAAAATTACCTGATCCAAGATTACCTGGACCAGATTCTTTCTCCCAGAAATCTGTAAAGGGACAAAAACCTGGGTTAATTCTGAGCTGTGGCTGCAATTAAAAAATAAATAGAAGTACCTAGAAATTACAGACAGGTCACCAGTTGTCACGTGCCTGGAAAAACAAAGAAAGCCATTGTGCAAAGAAGAAAATAAAGCAGTAGATATAAAAAGACTGAATAAAGGAAAATGATACATAGTGCTCCCACAGGTTTGGGTTTCCTTCTGCAGCCTGGCTATATTCCTGATTTTGGATACCTCAGTTTCTTTGCAATAAATTTCCTTTTAAGTTCAACGTGGTTTAAGCTAGCTTCTTTTACATACTGCAAAAAGAACTAAAATTCTGCCCTTATTATGCACATGTAAAAACTGTCATCAGCTTACCTTAACTTTTTTTACTTCTACTTTGTGGCCAGAGTTTATACATTTAATATTTTTAGTGGCTACTTCAAATTAATGCAATAAGCTTTTCTTAAACAAAGCCTGCTCATATTTTAATCTTCACTTCACAATTTAGATTATAAGAATCAATTACTATGCTGTGATATTACTGCAGATGGAGTAATTGCAAGATGTCAGAATAAATCATTTCTGAAAGAAGAAGAGCAGAATCAGCTTTTTTGAAAATAGATTATATACTATTATGAGGTACACAATTCTGATGCAGTATGATATACCTACTACTATACTACACAGAAAGTATATTTTCTAACACAGGAATGGACAAATATTTTCTGCAAAGAGTGAATATTTTAGACTTTGCGGGCCGTAAGATCTCTCATAACTACTGTCCTCTGCTGTTACAGTATAAAAGGTGCCACAGACAATACATAAACTTAAGTGCAACTGTTCAAAACTACTTTTCTGGACAATGATATCTAAATTTTCTACTTTTTGTGTATTACAAAAATACTCTTTTGATCCCCCCATCATTTAAAAACATAAACCAATTCTTTGCTTGTAAACCTGTACAAGCTGCTATAATCCAACTCTAAAATAAGCAGCACCAAACTTAACTCAATGGCCATAGTTTGCTGATTCCTGCTTGAAAAGATAGAGAAGAAAATCATTCAGTTCCATTCAGAGGCATAGTTCTATGCCTCTGCCTTGAGTAACCAGACACAACAGGTAAAGGTGTACTTCCTTACAGAAAGAAGTTTTGGGGGTTTTTGTGGTGGGGGGGTTGGGGTTTTGTTTTTTGGGGTTTTGTTTTGTTTTGTTTTGTTTCCAGAAGTTTTTTCTATTTTACTTTTTTGGAGAGTTCTCCTCTTTTACTTTCTGTTTGTAAAGAAATCTACATTATCCTCTTCTCTAATCATATCATGAAAGAGGATGATTCCTCTAAGTCATTCCCCCAAACTATGAAATAGGAAACTCAAGAAATCACAGCCTAACTCGTGTGGTCTGTGGGTCTTGTCTCTTTTTAGCTATTTTTAATTTTACATTCTACACAAGCATTTTTGCTTCTCTGATTTTAAAAAAAAACTTTGGTGGGGGAGTGGTAGGAAGCTCTATTTGTACATTTGGCATTATTCCAAATCCTTGAGAGCTCTATAAAGATGACCTTAAATTTTTTTTTAAATTATTTGCTTTATACTATACTTTAAAATAATAAACATAGGAGTGCCAGGGTGAATAGTCAGTCAAGCAGCTGACTCTTGAGTTCAGTTCAGGTCATGATCTCAGGGTCCTGGGATAGAGCGCCCTCCCCAACTCTACCCTCAGCAGGGAGTCTGCTTAAGATTCTCTCTCCTTCTCCCTTTGCTCCTCCCACCACTGCTCACTCATTTGCATGTATGTGCTTTCTCTCTAAAATAAATAAATCTTTTTTAAAAATAAATATAAAATAATAAACATAATGTAGAAGCTAAATTCTCCAAATATCTAAACTAATCGATTTCATTTAGGCAGTATGACCAAAGGAATCTTATTTTTCCTTTTTCATTTGTGGCTGATTGTTTTTCATGTGTACCTTTCTCAGGATTTTCGTATTTTTTTTTTTAAGATTTTATTTTTTTATTTATTTGACAGAGAGAGGGAGATCACAAGGAGGCAAAGAGGAAGGCGGAGAGGGGGAAGCAGGCTCCCCGCTGAGCAGAGAGCCCGATGCAGGGCTCAATCCCAGGACCCTGAGATCATGACCTGAGTCGAAGGCAGAGGCTTAACCCACTGAGCCACCCAGGCACCCTAGGATTTTCATATTTTTATCTTTAAACACAGCATAATCCCTGGATGTCCTCAAATGAGAGCTATAAACCTATATCATTATATAATGAAAATACAGGTAAGTTTTTCAGCAAAGTCTTTTATTTAAACATATTATATACTGGCCTACCAACTTTTTAGGTTATTTATCTTTTTGTTTCTTACAAATGGAAACTTGCTTAACTTTTATGAATTATGAAAAGCATACAGCAAAATTAGCAGAATGACTATAAAACAGGAAACTCCAAGAAAAATGGTTTTCATCTCCTTTGGCAATTAAACTACATGAGAATGAACAGGCATACTAGGATGTCATTAGAGTACAGAAAGATATTCACAGTTATAAAACACCTGTTTATTCATAACCCTTCGGACCACAGGCACTTTGATATTCAAAGAATCCACTTACACTGACTCTAATTCCAGAAGAGCTAGGCAGTACTTAAAAAGTAATGACAAGGGCGCCTGGGTGGCTCAGTGGGTTAAGCCGCTGCCTTCGGCTCAGGTCATGATCTCAGGGTCCTGGGATCGAGTCCCACATCGGGCTCTCTGCTCAGCAGGGAGCCTGCATCCCTCTCTCTCTCTCTCTCTCTGCCAGCCTCTCTGCTTACCTGTGATCTCTCTCTGTCAAATAAATAAATAAAATATTGAAAAAAAAAAAGTAATGACAAAAACAATACGGAGGCTCCTTGAAAATGTAAAAATACAACCAGCATATGATGAAGCAATTCCACTTGTAGCTATTTATTTGAAGGATTCAAAATCACTATCTCAAAAAAACATACATTCCCATGTTCACTGCAGCCTTATTTTCAATAGCAAAGTCAGGGTTACAACCTAAGTGTCCACTGACTGGATAAAGGAAATGTGTTGTGTATGTACAAAGGGATATTACACAGGTATTTAAAAAAGAAAGAAATCCTGCCATATGCAATAATATGAATGGACCTTGAGGACATAATGCTAAGTGAAATAAGTCAGAAAAAAATACTATATGATCTCACTTATATGTGGAATGTAAAACCAAACTCATAGATCCAGTTCACAGATTGGTGGTTCCCAAAAGTGCGAGCTGCGGGATGAGGGGTGGGTGAGACAGTTAAAGATGGTTAATAGGTACCAACTTCTATTATAAAAGGTAAGTAAGTCCTGGAGATGTAATAATATATAGCATGGTGACTATAGTTAAATACTGTACTGTATATTTGAAAGGTACTGGGAAAGTAGTTTGTTTTTTGGTTTTGTTTTTTTTATTAATTTGTTTGACAGAGAGAGATCACAAGTAGGCCGAGAGGCAAGCAGAAAGAGAGGAAGGCAGAGAGAGAGGAAGGGAAGCAGGCTCCCTGCTGAGCAGAGAGCCTGATGCGGGGCTCGATGCCAGGACCCCGAGATCATGACCTGAGACGAAGGCAGAGGCTTAACCCACTGAGCCACTCAGGTGCCCTGGGAAAGTAGTTCTTAAAAGTTCTCATCACGGAGGGGAGGAGTCAAGATGGCGGAGAAGTAGCAGGCTGAGACTACTTCAGCTAGCAGGAGATGAGCTAGAGAGCTTATCTAAAGATTGCAAACACCTGCAAATCCATCGGCAGATCGAAGACAAGAACAGCAATTCTAGAAACAGAAAAACAAGCACTTTCTGAAAGGTAGGACTGGCGGAGAAGTGAATCCAAAGCGACGGGAAGATAGACCCCGGGGGGAGGGGCCGGCTCCTGGCAAGTGGCAGAGCAATGGAGCACATAATCAGGACTTTTAAAAGTCTGTTCCGCTGAGGGACATCGCTCCAGAGGCTAAACCGGACGAAGACCACGCGGGGTCGGCGTGGCCTCAGGTCTCGCAGGGTCACAGAAGGATCGGGGGTGTCTGAGTGTTGCAGAGCTTGCGGGTATTGGAATGGGAAAGCCGGCTACAGAGACAGAGGCGACAGTAAGCTCGCAGCTCGGTGTTGCCTTGAACCGGTCGCAGGCTCGGTGAGCTCGGAGCGCGGCCGGAGGTCAGGCAGACGGGAGTTACTGGGCGCTGTTCTCTGAGGGCGCACTGGGGAGCGGGCCCCGGGCTCTCAGCTCCTCCGGGCGGAGACCAGGAGGCCGCCATTTGTATTCCCGTCCTCCGGAACTCTACAGAAAGTGCTCAGGGAACAAAAGCTCCTGAAAGCAAAGCCAAGCGGATCACTCAGCCTGGCCCTTGGGAAGGGCGGTGCAATTCCGCCTGGGGCAAAGACACTTGAGAATCACTACAACAGGCCCCTCCCCCAGAAGATCAACAAGAAATCCAGGCAAGACCAAGTTCACCTACCAAGGAGTGCAGTTTCAATACCAAGGAGAGCAGCAGAATTCCAGAGGAGGAGAAAAGAAACCACGGAACTCATGGCTTTCTCCCTGTGATTTTTTAGTCTTGCAGTTAATTTTTTTCTTTTTCATTTTTTTTTCTCTTCTTCTGCTAAAATTTTTTTTAACTTTTACCCTTTTCTTTTTTAACGTTTTTTAACTAGTTTATCTAATATATATATATATATTCTTTTTTATACTTTTCTTTATTCGTTTTCTTTTTTTAAAATTTTTTTTCTTTATTTATTTTTAAACCTCTTTTTATCCCCAAATCAGAAGAGATCCCAATCGCTTCAGTCTCTTTTTTTAATTCTTGATTGAATTTTTAATTCAATCTCTTTTTTTAATTCTTTTTTTTTCTTTTTTTTCTTTCTTTCTTTTTGAACCTCTTTTTATCCCCAAATCAGAAGAGATCCCAATCAGAAGAGATTGGGAAATCCCAATCAGAGGAGATCCCAATCAGAGGAGATCCCCCACCCAATCGTGAGGGGGGAGAAATCCCCCCTCACGATTTGGGATCTCTTCTGATTTGGTTAAAGCATATTTTCCTGGGATTGTTGCCACCCTTTTAGTATTTTCCTTCCTCCTTCATATACTCTTAGCTGGACAAAATGACAAGGCGGAAAAATTCACAACAAAAAAAGAACAAGAGGCAGTACCGAAGGCTAGGGACCTAATCAATACAGACATTGGTAATATGTCAGATCTAGAGTTCAAAATGACAATTCTCAAGGTTCTAGCCGGGCTTGAAAAAGGCATTGAAGATATTAGAGAAACCCTCTCCAGAGATATAAAAGCCCTTTCTGGAGAAATAAAAGAACTAAAATCTAACCAAGTTGAAATCAAAAAAGCTATTAATGAGGTTCAATCAAAAATGGAGGCTCTCAATGCTAGGATAAATGAGGCAGAAGAAAGAATTAGTGATAGAGAAGACCAAATGACAGAGAATAAAGAAGCTGAGCAAAAGAGGGACAAACAGCTACTGGACCATGAGGGGAGAATTCGAGAGATAAGTGACACCATAAGACGAAACAACATTAGAATAATTGGGATTCCAGAAGAAGAAGAAAGAGAGCGGGGAGCAGAAGGTATACTGGAGAGAATTATTGGGGAGAATTTCCCCAATATGGCAAAGGGAACGAGCATCAAAATTCAGGAGGTTCAGAGAACGCCCCTCAAAATCAATAAGAATAGGCCCACACCCCGTCACCTAATAGTAAAATTTACAAGCCTTAGTGACAAAGAGAAAATCCTGAAAGCAGCCTGGGAAAAGAAGTCTGTAACATACAATGGTAAAAGTATTAGATTGGCAGCTGACTTATCCACAGAGACCTGGCAGGCCAGAAAGAGCTGGCATGATATTTTCAGAGCACTGAACGAGAAAAACATGCAGCCAAGAATACTATATCCAGCTAGGCTATCATTGAAAATAGAAGGAGAGATTAAAAGCTTCCAGGACCAACAAAAACTGAAAGAATTTGCAAACACCAAACCAGCTCTACAGGAAATACTAAAAGGGGTCCTCTAAGCAAAGAGAGAGCCTACAAGTGGTAGATCAGAAAGGAAAAGAGACAATATACAGTAACAGTCACCTTACAGGCAATACAATGGCACTAAAATCATATCTCTCAATAGTTACCCTGAATGTTAATGGGCTAAATGCCCCAATCAAAAGACACAGGGTATCAGAATGGATAAAAAAACAAAACCCATCTATATGTTGCCTCCAAGAAACTCATTTTAAGCCCGAAGACACCTCCAGATTTAAAGTGAGGGGGTGGAAAAGAACTTACCATGCTAATGGACATCAGAAAAAAGCAGGAGTGGCAATCCTTATATCAGATCAATTAGATTTTAAGCCAAAGACTATAATAAGAGATGAGGAAGGACACTATATCATACTCAAAGGGTCTGTCCAACAAGAAGATCTAACAATTTTAAATATCTATGCCCCCAATGTGGGAGCAGCCAACTATATAAACCAATTAATAACAAAATCAAAGAAACACATCAACAATAATACAATAATAGTAGGGAATTTAACACTCCCCTCACTGAAATGGACAGATCATCCAAGCAAAAGATCAACAGGGAAATAAAGGCCTTAAATGATACACTGGATGAGATGGACATCACAGATATATTCAGAACATTTCATCCCAAAGCAACCGAATACACATTCTTCTCTAGTGCACATGGAACATTCTCCAGAATAGATCACATCCTCGGTCCTAAATCAGGACTCAACTGATATCAAAATATTGGGATCATTCCCTGCATATTTTCAGACCACAATGCTCTGAAGCTAGAACTCAACCACAAGAGGAAGTTTGGAAAGAACCCAAAAACATGGAGACTAAACAGCATCCTTCTAAAGAATGAATGGGTCAACGGGGAAATTAAAGAAGAATTGAAAAAAATCATGAAACAAATGATAATGAAAATAAAACGATTCAAAATCTGTGGGACACAACAAAGGCAGTCCTGAGAGGAAAATATATAGTGGTACAAGCTTTTCTCAAGAAACAAGAAAGGTCTCAGGTACACAACTTAACCCTACACCTAAAGGAGCTGGAGAAAGAACAAGAAAGAAACCCTAAGTCCAGCAGGAGAAGAGAAATCATAAAGATCAGAGCAGAAATCAATGAAATAGAAACCAAAAAAACAATAGAACAAATCAACGAAACTAGGAGCTGGTTCTTTGAAAGAATTAATAAAATTGATAAACTCCTGGCCAGACTTATCAAAAAGAAAAGAGAAAGGACCCAAATAAATAAAATCATGAATGAAAGAGGAGAGATCACAACTAACACCAAAGAAATACAAACTATTATAAGAACATACTATGAGCAACTCTACACCAACAAATTTGACAATCTGGAAGAAATGGATGCATTCCTAGAAACATATAAACTACCAAAATTGAACCAGGAAGAAATAGAAAGCCTGAACAGACCCATAACAAGTAAGGAGATTGAAACAGTCATTAAAAATCTCCAAACAAACAAAAGCCCAGGGCCAGACAGCTTCCCGGGGGAATTCTACATTTAAAGAAGAACTAATTCCTATTCTCCTGAAACTGTTCCAAAAAATAGAAATGGAAGGAAAACTTCCAAACTCATTTTATGAGGCCAGCATCACCTTGATCCCAAAACCAGACAAGGATCCCATCAAAAAAGAGAGCTATAGACCAATATCCTTGATGAACACAGATACGAAAATTCTCACCAAAATACTAGCCAATAGGATTCAACAGTACATTAAAAGGATTATTCACCACGACCAAGTGGGATTTATCCCAGGGCTGCAAGGTTGGTTCAACATCCGCAAATCAGTCAATGTGATTCAACACATCAATAAAAGAAAGAACAAGAACCATATGATACTCTCAATAGATGCTGAAAAAGCATTTGACAAAGTACAGCATCCCTTCCTGATCAAAACTCTTCAAAGTGTAGGGATAGAGGGCACATACCTCAATATCATCAAAGCCATCTATGAAACACCCACCGCAAATATCATTCTCAATGGAGAAAAACTGAAAGCTTTTCCGCTAAGGTCAGGAACACGGCAGGGATGTCCATTATCACCACTGCTATTCAACATAGTACTAGAAGTCCTAGCCTCAGCAATCAGACAACAAAAGGAAATTAAAGGCATCCAAATCAGCAAAGAAGAAGTCAAATTATCACTCTTCGCAGATGATATGATACTCTATGTGGAAAACCCAAAAGACTCCACTCCAAAACTGCTAGAACTTGTACAGGAATTCAGTAAAGTGTCAGGATATAAGATCAATGCACAGAAATCAGTTGCATTTCTCTACACCAACAACAAGACAGAAGAAAGAGAAATTAAGGAGTCAATCCCATTTACAACTGCACCCCAAACCATAAGATACCTAGGAATAAACCTAACCAAAGAGGCTAAGAATCTATACTCAGAAAACTATAAAGTACTCATGAAAGAAATTGAGGAAGACACAAAGAAATGGAAAAATGTTCCATGCTCCTGGATTGGAAGAATAAATATTGTGAAAATGTCTATGCTACCTAAAGCAATCTACACATTTAATGCAATTCCTATCAAAGTACCATCCATCTTTTTCAAAGAAATGGAACAAATAATTTTAAAATTTATATGGAACCAGAAAAGACCTCGAATAGCCAAAGGGATATTGAAAAAGAAAGCCAAAGTTGGTGGCATCACAATTCCGGACTTCAAGCTCTATTACAAAGCTGTCATCATCAAGACAGCATGGTACTGGCACAAAAACAGACACATAGACCAATGGAACAGAATAGAGAGCCCAGAAATAGACCCTCAACTCTATGGTCAACTAATCTTTGACAAAGCAGGAAAGAATGTCCAATGGAAAAAAGACAGCCTCTTTAATAAATGGTGTTGGGAAAATTGGACAGCCACATGCAGAAAAATGAAATTGGACCATTTCCTTACACCGTACACAAAAATAGACTCAAAATGGATTAAGGACCTCTATGTGAGAAAGGAATCCATCAAAATCCTTGAGGAGAACACAGGCAGCAACCTCTTCGACCTCAGCCGCAGCAACATCTTCCTAGGAACATCGCCAAAGGCAAGGGAAGCAAAGGCAAAAATGAACTATTGGGATTTCATCAAGATCAAAAGCTTTTGCACAGCAAAGGAAACAGTTAACAAAATCAAAAGACAACTGACAGAATGGGAGAAGATATTTGCAAACGACATATCAGATAAAGGACTAGTGTCCAAAATCTATAAAGAACTTAACTCAACACCCAAAGAACAAATAATCCAATCAAGAAATGGGCAGAGGACATGAACAGACGTTTCTGCAAAGAAGACATCCAGATGGCCAACAGACACATGAAAAAGTGCTCCATATCACTCGGCATCAGGGAAATACAAATCAAAACCACAATGAGATATCACCTCACACCAGTCAGAATGGCTAAAATCAACAAGTCAGGAAATGACAGATGCTGGCGAGGATGCGGAGAAAGGGGAACCCTCCTACACTGTTGGTGGTAATGCAAGCTGGTGCAACCACTCTGGAAAACAGCATGGAGGTTCCTCAGAATGTTGAAAATAGAACTGCCCTATGACCCAGCAATTGCACTACTGGGTATTTACCCTAAAGATACAAACGTAGTGATCCGAAGGGGCACGTGCACCCGAATGTTTATAGCAGCAATGTCCACAATAGCCAAACTATGGAAAGAACCTAGATGTCCATCAACAGATGAATGGATCAAGAAGATGTGGTATATATACACAATGGAATACTATGCAGCCATCAAAAGAAACGAAATCTTGCCATTTGCGACAACATGGATGGAACTAGAGCGTATCATGCTTAGCGAAATAAGTCAAGCGGAGAAAGACAACTATCATATGATCTCCCTGATATGAGGGAGTAGTGATGCAACATGGGGGCTTAAGTGGGTAGGAGAAGAATCCATGAAACAAGATGGGATAGGGAGGGAGACAAGCCATAAGTGACTCTTAATCTCACGAAACAAACTGTGGGTTGCTGGGGGGAGGGGGGTTGGGAGAAGGGGGGTAGGGTTATGGACATTGGGGAGGGTATGTGCTTTTGGGTAAATTGGAAGGGGAGATGAACCATGAGAGACTATGGACTCTGAAAAACAATCTGAGGAGTTTGAAGTGGCGGGGGGGGTGGGAGGTTGGGGTACCAGGTGGTGGGTATTATAGAGGGCACAGCTTGCATGGAGCACTGGGTGTGGTGAAAAAATAATGAATACTGTTTTTCTGAAAATAAATAAATAAAAAAATAAAATAAAATAAAATAAAAAAAGAAGATGTGGTATATATACACAATGGAATACTATGCAGCCATCAAAAGAAATGAAATCTTGCCATTTGCGACAACATGGATGGAACTAGAGCGTATCATGCTTAGCGAAATAAGTCAAGCGGAGAAAGACAACTATCATATGATCTCCCTGATATGAGGAAGTGGTGATGCAACATGGGGGCTTAAGTGGGTAGGAGAAGAATCCATGAAACAAGACGGGATAGGGAGGGAGACAAACCATAAGTGACTCTTAATTTCACGAAACAAACTGTGGGTTGCTGGGGGGAGGGGGGTTGGGAGAAGGGGGGTAGGGTTATGGATATTGGGGAGGGTATGTGCTTTTGGGTAAATTGGAAGGGGAGGTGAACCATGAGAGACTATGGACTCTGAAAAACAATCTGAGGGGTTTGAAGTGGCGGGGGGATGGGAAGTTGGGGTACCAGGTGGTGGGTATTATAGAGGGCACGGTTTGCATGGAGCACTGGGTGTGGTGAAAAAATAATGAATACTGTTTTTCTGAAAATAAATAAATTGGGAAAAAAAAGAATATTTATATTCAAAAAAAAAAGTTCTCATCACAAGGAAAAAAAAACTCTAACTGTATAGAGATGTACATTACCTAAACTCATTTTGTTAATCATTTTTCATATACATACATCAAATCATTATACTGCACATCTAAAATGAATATAATACTATATGTCAATTATATCTTAATTTTTAAATTTTTTTAAAGATTTTCTTTATTTGAGAGAGAGAGTATGTGCCCATGTGCACATGAGTGGCAGGGGGAGGAAGAGGGACAAGCAGACTCTGCATGGAGCCCCATCGGGGCTCACTCTCACAACTCAAAGATCATAACCCGGGCTGAAACCAAGAGTCAGACACTTATCTGACTAAGCCACCCAGGCACCCCATCCTGATTTTTTAAAAAGTAATGACAAAAAAAAAAACACTTCATATAATAAGTAGTATAAAATAGTCTCAATGAATTAAAAAAAAATTTAATGCTCTCAAAGTGTTTGATTTGCACAAGAAAACTGGACATAAAGTTAGAGCTTGTATCTCTGAACAGGTAACTGACTAATGAAAAAATGGTCATTTTCAGCACAAGAAAACAGGTTAATGTTTAGATATATAAATTTTTAACGAACTTGTTTTCTTTTTAAAGTATAAATCCCACAGGATGAAAACCAGTTTAAGAAGCAATTCATCCACCAGAGGGGGCCCTTACAAAACAACACAAAGAAAATATTAACAGCAATCAGCATTATATACAACTGAAAGAATGTATCTCACAAAACAAAATCCTTTAAGTCTATCAATTTCATGTAATCAAATGCAAATTTTTGAGTATATTATTCTTCTGAGAAACACAAAATTTTCATCGATGAAAGAGGCCCCCAGACTCACTTGTTCAGGTGCCCATAAGCCGAACAAATACAAAGAAAGAGCTATTAACTAGTCACCCATAGCAAGCCAACTAGAGAAGTAATATTTATTCTATCCCCTACACTCTGACACCATACTTTCTTGTTAAAGTTAGTTCTAGGACCATTTCTTTTGAAAATCAGTCATTTATAGTCACTGTGTCAACAGTCACCCTAAAACAGTCACCTAATTCTTGGCTTAGTGATTATTCTAGGAAAATTCATGTCATCATCATTACTGGCCTTGTCATTTAGATATATGGACTTTCTACATGTCACAGTATATCTTGAGGCCACTATGTTTAAATTTATAAAAGAAACAGCATATAATTAGCTACCCATTTATCAGAAATGTATTACTTTTTTAACATAGTATTTATCAAGTATTCAGTAAGTATTACATTATCTCATATAAACCCCAGAAAAACCCCATGGAGAAATACTATTATTATCCCCACTTTACAGATGAGGGCAATGGGGCTTAAAAACTTTACTGCTGATAAAGAACAGACCACAAACTATAGGGCTAAGTAATACCACAGATAAGAAAATAACTGAATTTTTTAAAGATTTTTATTTATTTGAGAGAGAGAGAGTGCGTGCATGCAAGCACAGGCTGAAGGAGGAGCAGAAGAAGGGGCAGAGAATCTGAGGCGAATTCTGTGCTAAGCGCAGAGCGGGACATGGGGACATGGGGCTCAATCCCGCGACCCATGAGATCATGACCCAAGGCAAAATCATGAGCCAGACACACAATCAACTGAGCCACCCAGGTGCCCCTAAAATAATTGTAATTTTTATTAGGATAATTATAGATTCACATACAGTTGTAAAAAAAAAAAGAAATACAGGGAGATTCCTTGTATACTTTGCCCAATTTCCTGCAGCGATAACATTTTGCAAAACTTGAAAACGTCATGTCACAAACAGGATACCAATGATAATACAATCTACTGATCTTGTTTAGTGTTCTGAGGCACTTTTAACCAGCCAATACATCTCTGCTTTTTATCTATCAGCACTCCTAAATGCTTTATATAAAAACTGAATTTGCTCTCCAACTGTTTTTACCTTTCTTAACTGGTCTTCATATATATATATATATATATATATATATATATATATATATATATATATATATATTTTGGAGAAAGAGCGAGTGTGCACACGCAGGGGGTGAGGGAGAGACAGAATCCTAAGCAAGCTCCACACCCAGCACAAAGCCTGACACAGAGCTTGCTCTCACAATTCTGAGACCATGAACTGAACCAAAATGAAGAGTCAGATGCTTAACCAAATGCGCCACCCAGGAGCCCCATAATTTAATCTCTTTATAAGGAATTTTAGGGTTTCATACTTTTCTGTAGTTATGTATCTCAACATCCTCATTCTCTTTAAAATATTTTATTTATTTATTTGAGAGAGAGAGAGAGATCACAAGTCGGCAGAGAGAGGGGGGGGGAAGCAGGCTCCCCACTGAGCAGAGAGCCCCATGCGGGGCTCGATCCCAGGACCCTGAGATCATGACCCGAGCCAAAGGCAGAGGCTTAACCCACTGAGCCACCCAGGCGCCCCATCTTATTCTCTTAATATATGTAAACTCACTTCATTCTATTCTAGTTTCTCCAAAGCACAGTACCTGGGGTCAAAAATCCTGGCATTTTACTATCTGCTTTGCCATATACTAACTTAGGCAAATCATGTAACCTCTCAACATTTCTCTCATCTTTAAAATGAGAATAATAGTACCTACTTCAAACAGTTTCTGAAGATCAAAGTTTGGCTGCAAAGTGGTTGGCACATTAAATCGCAAAGACTAAGTCTCACCAAACTTTAACCATAATTATTTATTATTCCTCACCACGACTCTTCTAATAGCAAATCTAAACACCACAACCTCTGTAACACCCTAACTTTACTATTCTATGTCCATTTGTTCATTCACTCACCAAAAATGTATTCTTTACCCATGAAGAAGATAAACAGATGAATCAAATACAGAACTTTTCTTTACATCCGCACAATTATTAAAATTTAAGGTAGATAGCACCAATAACAAAAAAAAAGAAGGGAAAAAAGTACCGCTAAAGTTCACTGGCACTTTCGATAGCGGAAGTAGCAAATGAGCTGGGTATTTAAGAATTTATTTACTTGACAAATAAATGGGAAGACACAGAGCAGGAAAGAAATGGGATATAGCATTTCCTAGAAAAGGAACATAAGGGCAACTAAGATACCAAGGCGGAAAAGGAGCATGTATAGGAAACAGCAAGCAGTTCGAGTTGGCTACAGTGAAGGGTCATAATAGAAAGTAAGACTAAAGACTAGTCAGAGCAGATCCTGAAAAGCTTTATCCAAATCCAAATCCAAATCGTCTACAACGAAAAGTGAAAAGATTTTAGTGCAATTGTAAGTTCATAATTGTATAGTCAAAATACGAATGTGCTGTATAACATGTAAAATGGATTAGAGAAGAAATCTCTACTGTGCCAGTATTGAGAAATCAAGATGCTACAACTGGTTAGGTAGGCAGAGAAAGCACGAAAAGAAGATCTGAAGGGAAAATACTAACATAAGTGAACCAATTATTTGAGAGTTAATAAAATCTGAAAAGAAAAAGTGAGGAAAATTTAGGTTACAAGCCTTAGTTCTGGGAACTGCACTAAAGAAAAATGGCTCCCAGACTTCCCGACAAATCACTTAACCATTTTCCTGAATTCCAAACCATATTTTAATTTCTTTACTAGACTGCATTATTTTTACCTATAGAATGAAACAAATTATCTTACAAGAACGTGATATAGTAACCAATAAACAAAATCAAGAAATCTGGAAGCTCTATGCTGAGAAGGGCAAGACAATGGGCTACTTAGTACATCTGATATAACATGTTTATTAAAAGTAAGATTCAGGACACTGTAATTATTTGTTCATAAAACAGGAACAAGGATTCCTGTACTCATTTGTTCAATGGTGTGTCTCCAGCATTTGAAACACTGTCTTGAATGTTTTAACATGCAACAAGTATATAGGTAATAAAATCAACGTATATATTCAATATATGCATGCAACAAATATATATCTTATATATTCAACATATATATCTTATATATTCAACATATATATGTTGAATATATATTTCAATAAGGAAATTTTACAAGTTATTAAATTTTATGAAACGTTCTCTGTTGGCCTCAATGTTCTGAGGGCTCAATATTCTTTCCCACCTTCCTCTTACTAAAATGCCTTCTGTTCATAGGGAATATAGACAATGACATTGTAATAGTGTTGTATGGTGATAGATGGTACCCACACTTGTGGTGAGCACAGCGTAACCCAAAGAGAAGGTGAATTACCATGTTGCACATGTGAAACTAACGTAACATTCTGTGTCAATGTCCATAAATTCAAAAAATTTAAAAATAAACTGGGCTTCTGTTGCTAAGTCTTTAAAAAATATAAATGACAACATATTAATTTACTAAAGATTATAATTGCTTTAATATTAAATTATTAACCACTAAAGGCCAGAATAAAAATATTAATTTAACATATCAGACACAAAGTAAATACTTGATAATTTACATAGATTTTTAGGTATCTCCCAAGCTCCATTTTGCAGCTTAGGAATTTAAAATCGAATATATTTGTTGCTAGAGGAGAGATCTGTATACATCTCCTTAACAGAGTTAATCATCTTACCAGGTCTTTCCTTCCCAGTGCCTTTTGACTCAGCAAACTTCTGAATCAAGCTTTCAACTGTAGTGTTAGCCATGTTATTTATAAATTCTTCATGGACCTATTAAAATGAAATAAAGGTAATTTTTTTCTTTTTCCATCAAAAATTCTTACTGTATTTCAGACAAAACTTGCATAAAGCAATTAAAATTCATTACACCAAAACATGTGGGGGTTTTTTTGACCCAAAACCTTTGAGAACTTTAATTTACCTAACATGATCTCTTACCTTGTAGCGTTAGTAGACCTGTGGGTATCAACCACTGTTTACATGAAGCTCTAAAAATACAGTCTTAGAACTCAAGGAAGTTTCCTGTCCTCATCTTTGAATGTTTTAGACACATAATTCTTATGATAAGTTAAAACTTATATAGATCTGTAATAATATTTAAATCCTTAAAAATAAAAAAATAACAGACCTCATCTTTCTCTACTCTACTTCAGTATACTCCAAGGTGTCTTAATTAAACTGCTTTTGTATTTTGGGGAAAAATTTTTTTTTCTTAAAGATTTTCGTTTTTAAGTAATCCCTATACCAAAGTGGGGCTCCAACTCACAACCCTGAGTTCAAGAATCGTGTGCTCCAGAAGGAGGAGAGGCAGACTCCCTGCCAAGTGGGGAGCCCAACACAGAGCTCAATTCCAGGACTCTGAGATCATGACCTGAGCTAAAGTCAGACACTTAAGCAACTGAGTCACCCAGGTACCCATTTAAGCACAAGTTCGGTAACTTACTACTGTTCTAGAGTAAAATTATTTTAAAAATCCAAAAATTGATAACTCCAGAATTTTAAAGTAAAAGGACTGAGCTATCATTAATTTTAACAGTTGGTTTGAATTATCATCCTTGGCGGCCAATCAAAAATCCAGCTTGTTTTTTTTTTTTAAGATTTTATTTGTCAGATAGAGAGAGCACACTCAAGCCTGCACACAAGCAAGGGGAGTGGCAGGCAGAGGGAGAAGCAGACTGCCCTGAGCAGGGAGTGCAATGAAGGACTTGATACCAGGACCGTGTGATCATGACCTAAGCTGAAGGCAAATGCTTAACTGAGTCACTGGGAGGGGGGAAGGGGGGTCCCAAAAAATCCAGTTTATATTTAATACTTGTAAATACACATTTTTACCTGAAATAATCCAGTATCATACTGAGTTTTAGATTTTTAAACAGTCATAAATGAACATAAAATTTTCATGAGTCATTTCAACAAAAGGAAAAACTTACCTGGCCTATTTGCAAATGAATTTCCTTTATAGCATTTGACAAGGATTCTATAATTTCCTTTATGTGAATGAGATGTGTTTCTTCAATATCTTGAAACTTCTGGGTAACAAATATGAAAAGTTATGTATCTACATTAAAAATACACTCTGAAATCAAAACTTTAATTTCAAATTTAAAATCAAATCAAAACTTTAAAATTATTATTATAAATTATTTTTTCAAGCACCCAATATGGGCTTGAACTTGCAGTCAAAAGACCTTTTAAATCATCTCAATATAGCTAACCAAATTAAGCAAGCTAACATTATGTAATGTTTAACAATACTTCTAGACAAATGAGTCCAATAAATATACTGAAACATTTAACTTTTTAATACATTAACTTTTCCCTATGCCATTTCTCACTATGCCATCTCTCTGAACTTGTTCAGAGTTTGAAGACGCCACAAATTAAAATCTATAATCACACTCAGAAAACTGGAAGGAGACCCAAATGAGAAGTTTCATGAAAGTGAAGGTAGAAGTGTTTCCAACTGAAGACCAGTTAATTGGCAAACCAAAAGCTAATGCTTACTTCTGAAGACTTTATAACCTAGCCCGCAGACTCTCAAAGTGTCTAATCCTTGAAATGTTATTACATGGCTTTCAAAGAGGTAATCTCTGGTCAAAGAAATACAGAAATGCCTGTATACTCCATCTCAACAGTTCTCAACAGAAGGTAGGGATATATCCAATCACCTGGAAAATGTTTTCAAACCACAGAATGCATAGATTCTCTACTACTCCCTGGGGAATGGGGGTGGAAAAAGATAAGAATGTTGTTTGGAAAAAATTCCCAGGTCATTCTGGTATTTATTCCCCAGGAAGAAAACCACTGCTAGACTTGGCTTCTAATACACAAATTAAGAAGCCTGAGAAATACTGAAATAAAACATGTTTCATTTTGCTTAACCCAGTGTTTTCCAAATTTGACCACACAGCCCTTTTTGTTTTTCTTCTTCTCTGAGTATCTATTAATATCTCACACAACAATAATATTCCTCAAAACAGGATTTGGGAAATGTTGAACTAGCTATTTCAAACAAAATACATTTGTCATTTCAAGTACACAAACCTGATTACCCTTTTTTTTTTTCCCCTGTCAAATTAAATCAGTTCTAAGGAATAGGCCTAAATATCTCGTTATTTTTTCTAGTTAGATTATCAAATTAAGTTCCCTCACCCCATATTTTATAAGCAATTTTCTTCAGCAATGCGTCACATGATCAGAAAACCACAAAGCTAAATGATCATGTTCATATTTTTGCAAAGGGTCTGAACTTTTTTAAAAAAAATCAGTAATGGTGAAATTATAGTTCTGGCAACAATGCAACAATAGTCCAAAAACTTAAATCAATTTTATTCATGAGAAATGGTGGAGCTAAAATGTCTTGCTTTGACCAATTCTGACCAAATCAATAAGAATACCAGCATTTCAAGATTCTGAATTACTCTCTTAAGAAGTGAGGAATACTGGCAGAAGCATGATTTTATGTTCATATTATACAAATTCGCCTTCAGCTTAAATTTCTGCAATTTAATGAACAAGATATTTTCTCACTGACAGGTAAGACCCAAATCCAGAAAAGCTAAATCAAACAGCCACAAATTTCATAAGGATAATCCCTAATCCCAAGAAAACTGTGCCATCTTCATTCTCTTTTGAAAGAGCTACACTGAGAGGCGCCTGGGTGACTCCGCTCTTAAGCATCTGCCTTCAGCTCTGGTCATGATTCCAGCATCCTGGAATCGAGCCCCACATTGAGCCCCACATCAGGCTCCCTGATTGGCGGGAAGCCTGCTTCTCCCTCTCCCGCTTCTCCGGCTTGTATTCTTTCTCTCATTGTTTCTCTCTGTCAAATAAATAAATAAATCTTAAAAAAAAAATGATTAAGACATAGCCTTAATTATTTAAAAATATCTTGAAGCATGAAGCCACATAGAAACTCAAAGCGTGATTCAGAAGCAATTTAGAAACTGAGCTGGGTTTTTAAGAGGGGGTAGGGGATCTGCTAAATATCAATTTCCTCAGAATTAGTAACTACTAAACAGAGTAATTAATTCAACAATGGGACTACAGCCTTAAGTATCTGAATATAAATAAATGAACTTTCTTGAACAAATCAGACTTTTCTTCCTTGAAATTTCAAATAATACATTATATGTTAATTTTTTTAATTTTAAAAAGCACCCTAATACTGTATTCATATGTACTGTTACATTAATTTTTTTTTAAAGTATAATTTTGGGGACACCTGCATGGCCAAGTCAGTTAAGCATCTGACTCTGATTTCGGATCAGATCATGATCTCAGGGTTGTGAGATCAAGCCTGGCAAAGGGCTCCACGCTCAGCAGGAAGTTTGCTTGGGATTCTCTTTCTCCCTCTCCCTACACCCAGTCCCCCTGCTCTATTCACATACTCTCTTTCTTGAAGAAATAAATAAAAATAAAAAATAAAAAGTACAAGATGAGAGGCAACTGGGGATTAGGGGGGTAAGGAAAGGAATAAATGAAACAAGATGGGATCGGGAAGGAGACAAACCATAAGAGACTCTTAATCTCACAAAACAAACTGAGGGCTGGGGGGGGCGGTGGCTGGGTTATGGACACTGGGAAAGGTATGTGCTATAGTGAGTGCTGTAAAGGGTAAACCTGGCGATTCACAGACCTGTACCCTTGGGGCTAATAATACATTATATGCTAATTTAAAAAATTAAAAAAAAAAAGAAAAAGTACAACTTTATCAGCCACTCTAATACATACGGGAAACAAACCATAAGAGACTCTCAATCTCAGGAAATAAACAGAGGGTTGCTGGAGGGGAGTTGGGGGGGAGGGAAGGAGTTAGGGGGGAGGGAAGGGGTGGGTGGGTGATGGACGTTATGGAGGGTATGTGCTATGATGAGTGCTGTGAATTGTTTAAAACCGATGATTCACAGACCTGTACCCCTGAAACAAATAATACATTGCATATTAATTTTCAAAAAATTTTTAAAAAGCACCCTAATACTGAAAGTCCCTAATCTGAAGGTGTAGTTTAAGCAAAATCTCAAAGCTTCCTTGAATGAGCCACCTGTTTAAACAAAATCTCCATATTTTTCCAGTTTTTAAATATCATTAAATGTTAATAGTAGAAAACATACACATGAAGAAAATTCACAATTTTTATTATGCTTTTTCTTAACCCCAAATGAAAATAATTAAACCAAAATATTCCAAATAAATCCTAACCTTTTTCATCCCACACATTCAACTTCTTTTTCCACTAGTAAAGAAATACAGGTCCTGTCACCCAAATCTGATTTTCACTACACTGATATACCCCATCCCACCGGGATTAGGTCAACATGCTAGGCCTGGAACAAAGAAAGATGAAAATGTAAAAGAATTATTTTCACTTCTAATTAACTGAAATTAAAATTTAAAGTCTACTACCTATTAAGAAATGATAGCCTGTTTTGTTGTTGTACATGTGTGATAGAGAGACAGAGGGAACTTGAAAGAGGACAAACATACACACATTAGCACAGTATATACCATCACCTTTACTTAAAAGCAGCATGGTTATACATCTGCTCAAATATATTAATATCCTCATCTTACAAGTAGCAGAATAAACAAAATGCCAATTTGGAGGGGGGGAGGAAGTAATGAAAAATAAAAGAAATGAGAGGGAAAAAGGAGTGCTAAAAATTCTTTCAAAACACTTTTATAAAATAATATAAATGAATAAAAAACTGATTCCAGCAAATTCTAATTTTTCCAAATTAAACAGCTGAAAGTAAACATTTTCTGACAGAAACTAGTCATGTTGATGCCAAATTAATGAACCAATAATTGTCTTATAAACAAGTGTTAAGGTTTCAGAAGCCAAAAGAGCACTTGCTTAAGTCTACAATAATCGGTTGCTTTAGAAATTGAAGTTTTTTTCTTTCACTAGAGTTAGACCCTTGTTTAATACAATTAACTAAACCGTTCTTGAAATATTATCATTTCCCAGCTGCCATGACATTATTCTTCCCAGTTTTCTTCCTTGTCTGGCTTGTCCTACTTGGGTTTCAGCATCCCTTCTTCAATCAAACTGTCAATGATGAGTCTCTCAGAGCTTGGTCCTTTCTTCCCCACACTCTATTCAAAGATAATGTCATTATGACTTTGAGTACTGACAAGCCCTTATTTTACACAGGCTCATAATCCTTCATTCAAAACTTTGGAACGAGATGTTTGAGAGTTCAAACATTTTTAATTTTTAAAATAAAGATAATGTGGCTTTGTTACCATATCTTTCACAATACTGAAAGCAGGATCTACAGTGGCATCTGTTTATCAAACACATTAATATTTCTAAAGGAAAACAGGTATATTCAATGTAGGTGGGACAAATACATAGCCTTACATCAGTTCTGGTCAAGTTTTGCTGCCAAATTCATTTCAGAAAAAAACTTGGTTTTTAGAGATTCTGGATTTCAGAATTGTAAACAAAGGACTGTGAACATTAATTACATTCAGCCCAGATTTTCTGGCTCTTCCAAAATAGCCCACATGAAGTCTCCAGCTTAAGTACAGGCGGCTCAAAATTAACATGTTCAGAATTGAACATCTGATCCTCTTCCAACTCCTCAAACTAATAGTTCTTCATCTAGTCTTTCCATTCATTTCTAACCACACAAACTTATACAAGCCAAAAGCCAGAAGAGATTCTGATTTCCCCAAGAATTCCCCCATTCTCTAATCCTTGACATCTCCAAACACAGTCAATTCTCTCTTCCAACCACCACACTGCCCCTCATCCTAACCTGACCACTCTACTTGCCTTCCAAACTGAACTCTTGATTCTCGTTCGGCCCAACTATAATCCATGCTCCACAGAACTGCCAGAATTATCTTTTAAAATGAAGATCGGGGGATACCTGGATGGCTCAGTTATGCAACTGCCTTCGGCTCAGGTCATGATCCTAGGATCAAGTCCCGCATTGCATATAATCTTTCAGTGTCCTCCAACCGCTTTTTAATTTTTTTTTAATTTTTCTCTCCTTTATTTGACTTATGCACTGTTCTTTTTCTTTCTTTTTAGAAAGTTTGAGATTATTTCTAGCTTCTTGGGATTTGGACACATGAAAAAATGTCCAATATCACTGGCCATCAGGGAAATACAAATCAAAATCATAATGAGATACCACCTTACACCAATTAGAATGGCAAAAATTAACAGACAAGAAACAACAAATGTTGGCAAGAATGTGGAGAAGGGGAACCCTCTACCAACTGCTCTTAAGAAAACCTAAGCCCTCACTACAGCCTTGTCCTTATCTCTTTCACCTCACTTCTTACCACTATCTCTCTTCACTCACTTTCATGAAACACTATTTAATTTCTACAATGTGACAGCTCTTTCATATGTCTGGGTCTTACACCCATGGGTCCTCAATACCTGATGCACTCCTGCTCTAGAATGTGTCTCTTTACTCATTCTTCAAGTCTCAGTTTTAAATCCCACTTTTCCAAAAAAACCTTTCCTAACTACCAAATCCAAATCAAATTAGGTTGCTCCTATTATTCTATCTCATATAATCCTTCTTTTCCCTTGTAACAGGTTTAATAATTCATAACTTTATATTTAATCAGGTATTTAATGTTTACCTCCCTCCTCTATATTGTATAGTCCACCTAGAGCAGGGAGATATTTGTTCTATTTACACATATACTGTATATACCCAGCAACTAGCACCGTGCCTACAAACATGGCAAGTAAAGACGGAAGAATATATGCCTGCAAACAAGCATGAAAGGATTTTGATTTCTGAGATGTGACTCATTCATCACTCTAAGCAGGAAGACTCCCTAGAATCCAAAAAGGCAGCTTCATGAAGTCCTTCTTCACACTTATTGAATGCCTACCATGGGAGCTATTTTAAAAGTGGTGAGGAAATAATAAATCAATTTCTGTTTTGATAGAACTTACATTTTAGTGAAGGAAGACAGATAATAAAAATATATATATATGGGTAGAAGAACCAGTGTGCTTTACTACATTCAAATATGATGACTAAGAATAATGTTCTAAAAAGAGCTTCCTTCACCAGCCTCAACAGATTACAAAAGATGAAGAACAGCTCCAGCCAGCCCATGATGATAAGAACATAACCCTTGCTCTTATAAGCCACTGAGATATGGGGGTTTCTTCATCACCCCAGTATACCCAGCCTACCCTGACAGATAAATAAAATTCATGGCATATTAAATAACAGGTGCTAAGGAGAAAAACAAGACAAGAAAAAGGTACAAGAGGATGGGGGTATGAGTTTTAGATATGATTCATAAAAGGCATCCATCTTAAACCTAGGCCTTTAATTAAGGCTCTAAGAATATCAAATGGTCTATAAATTATCCCAAGCTTATGGGAGACAAACTTTTTTTTTTTTTTTTGAGACAGACTCTTTTTATTGTCTGTCCTCCCTAACTAAAATGGAAGTTCTATGAGAGCAGGGATTCTTGACTTTTTGTTAATGGCTATATTCACAGTGGTGAATCATTTGTAATTTTCTTCTCAAGCAGAAGTCAATTTTACAATTCATACATAAGGCTAACTAACAATCACCTGTCTTCATCATCTATCAATATCTTCACTTTCCCCCATTCTCTTTAAGCAGCCTCTTCTGATACACTTAAATAATCCTTTATAATGTGATAGTTATTACATATGGTCCTCATTGCCAAAACAAGACGTGTATCTTTAAAACAGCACTAATAAAACATACACATTGTACATTTCAACATTTCTAATACTAAAAAATTATATGACACAAGAATTATATTATTTCTATCAGTAAAACAAATATCCTGTTTTAGATTTAAAGCTTAAAAATACCAACCTGAGCTGTTTCTGTCATTTTCTGTTCAAAATCAGCTTTTGCTAATGCATACTTCTCCACATAAAGTTTATAGGTATCTGTAGCTTTCTTAGATTTAACAGCTGCCTGTAACAAAACAAAAACATTTTTAACTATAAAATGACCTATTTTGTTTCCTGATATAAGTTCATTTGAAATAACTACTTAAATGCATTTTAAGGGATGAGGCCTATGGTGTGTCCAATATGACATAAATTAACTTTAACATCTCTTTTTCAAGTCCTCATTAGTAATTATTTTTGTTATAGTCACAGAATAACACAGAAACTAAATGTTGATTCTCCTTCCCGTCTGATGGAATGTGCCTTGAAAAGTTAAATACTCTCGGGTGGGAGGTTGGGGTACCAGGTGGTGGGTATTATAGAGGGCACAGCTTGCATGGAGCACTGCGTGTGGTGAAAAAATAATGAATACTGTTTTTCTGAAAATAAATAAATTGGGAAAAAAAAAGTTAAATACTCTCATTTTATAACCCAGAATAGTATCATATAACCACATTATAATGATATGATGTTTTTAAGAATTCAATCAACAAAAATGTGACAATATGATCAGAATATGCTTGACACTCTTTTCTATACCTTCAAGTCTTCCTTCCTCCCACAACATAAACATATTCCATTTAATGTCTGATTAATAATTATAAAGGTACTCAAAAATTGAGAAAATCATTTTCTTTGATGTTTCTCAGTTTCTAGTATGCTCCAATAAATCTATAAATTTGTTTATAGATTTTTTCAAGATTTCTATTATTAAAAAATTGTTATTGCATTATTATAGCTCAAGTTTTATCAAAATTACTTATTCAATTAAAACTTAATATATTAAATATTAGGTAGTGAGGAATATGAAAATAAATTTTCTTCCTAAAGGACTTCATGAAAGCAGTAGAACCTATTTTTACCTAGAAGTCAGTAGAATGCAACAAAGCCATGGAAGTAAAGATAAATTCTATGGAAATATAAATTCAGTAAGAAGAAGACTTTCTGTAACTTGTAGGTTCAAGCAAACATATGGTTCCAGAAACTTGACTATTCTCAAAGGACTGATTGATTTGGACAAAGGAAGGTTGGGAGGTGAGGAGTGTAAGTGTAAGTAAGAGTTTAAGAAGATCAAAAAAAAAAAAAAAAAAAAAGGGAAGGGGCACCTGGGTGGCTCAGTGGGTTAAAGCCTCTGCCTTCAGGTCATGATTCCAGGGTCCAGGAT
The DNA here is from genome assembly GCF_020171115.1 of Neogale vison. Lineage (NCBI taxonomy): Eukaryota > Metazoa > Chordata > Mammalia > Carnivora > Mustelidae > Neogale > Neogale vison. The sequence goes on from NC_058091.1 coordinate 217,561,814, forward strand.
CCAGGGTCCTGGATCCTAGAATCCAGCCCCGCATCAGGCTCTCTGCCTGCCTCTCTGCCTACGTGTGGATCTCTGTCTGTCAAATAAATAGAATCTTTAAAAAAAAAAAAAAAAAAAAAAAAAAGGAAGATAAAAATATCTCCATTTTCTTGACGAGTAAGAGAATGAAGAATGAAGAACACTTCAAGCCAGGGTTACAGAAGATACAACTGATGATACCAGACAAGTAAAAGTGCTACTAAGTGCCACTGAGGGCTAAGTAAAGCTGAAAAACATGTAATTTGTACAGAGCCAATCAGAAAGAACATGTAATCATCTCCTGCTACATTCAGGAGTCTAAAAATAAGAATTAGAAACAGAAAGTTGGGTTTACCTGAAAGGCTGGGATTGGCAAGAGATGTAGACAGTCCTACTCTCTAAAAAGGCCCCTCTCTGGGTATCATGCTGAGTGAAATGAGTCAATCAAGAAAGACAATTATCATATGATCTCTCTGATATGAGGAATTTGAGAGGCAGGGTGGAAGGCCTGGGGGATAGGCAAGGAAAAAATGAAACAAGATGGGATCAGGAGGAAGACAAACCACAAGAGACTCTGAATCTCACAAAACAAACTGAGGGTTGCTAGGGGGTGAAGGGTAAGGAGAGTGTGGTTGAGTTATGGACACTGGGGAGGGTATGTGCTATGATGAGTTCTATGAAGTGTGTAAGCCTGATGATTCACAGACCTGTACCTCTGGTACAGGGGTAAATAATGGATTATATGTTCATAAAAATAATTAAATCAAACAAACAAATAAAAAAAGGCCCCTCTGTATGCTTCTTAATATATAACTACATACATTATATTAAACATGTATGGTCCACGCTTTCCTGAATTCTTAAATAAATAATATAGGATGCCACTTTATCTTGTAGCATAAAGAAGGCTGATTTTGGAGCCAGAAGACTTGGTCTTAGAGTTTTATATAGTTCTCTCATTCCTAAAATGGGAAGAATACCGCCTATTTTTTAACGCTTTAGTGGTGATGAAATGTGACTTATGTAAAATGATCGGGACAGGGACTGGCATATAGTTAAAGCTACAAAATAAATGGTATCAGCCATATTATGGTTTCTGAAAGTAACACCAACAGGAAAATATAACTGTATTTTGCTATTATTGTATCTAAGAGTTGTACTGAGTTCTCCACCCCTAGAGTAGAAAGTGGTTAAAACCTATACTGATTTTCTAGTTTATTCCTATGGATTAAAAAATAAACCTCTTGGGGCGCCTGTGTGGCTCAGTTGGTTGAGCAACTGCCTTCGGCTCAGGTCACGATCCTGGACTTCCAGGATCAAGTCCCACATCGGGCTCCCAGCTCCTTGGGGAGTCTGCTTCTCCCTCTGACCTCCTCCTTTCTCATGCTCTCTCTCACTCATTCTCCCTCAAATAAATAAATAAAATCTTTAAAAAAAAAAATAAATAAAAAATAAACCTCTTTTCCCATTGTCTCAGGCCCTTTGACATTATTTACACTACTGTTAGTATATTTCCCCTGAAGTCCTGGCCTTGTTTAAACATGTAACAATTAGATGAGATGGAAATTTGAAATTTAATACCTTCACAGAAATCGCAGGTAACAAATTGGCTAGATCTGAGAAAAAATTTTAATGGTATGGTTATCTGGGTTTCCTTTGGCTATCTGGGTTTCTTGTTTGTTTTTATAGCAAGAGACTTCAGTTTCTTCTACCAACTACCTGTATTTTCAGTCTGTACAAGAATGGTCAGCAACGTACAGTCCATGGAGTGATTTTCAATGACAGAGCCTCACAAAATAACGTAGTCCCACTAGTAGCCCCTTCTTTGCTTTTGCCCTACTCTAACACCTGCTCTTTTTTTTTTTTTTCCTACTCCTGAATGAAGATTTGAATTGTGATCACTTAGAGATAACTGCAATTTGGAAAAAATTCGTAAAAATGTTAAAGTCCCCCAAAATAAGGCTATAATGATTGTGGCTACACTAATTTATTTTTATTTGTCTGGTTAATAAATTAAAAGTAATTTATTTCATGATATCGTCCCTGTTTTCTTTTTACAGGTTCTGTACAAAACAGGATACCTCTCCTTCTAAACTTACCATTAAAACCTCTCTCTAACCTCTTGTTCTGTACTATTTAATACTTTCGCTCCCCACAAAGAAGGAAGCTTCTTGAATACAGAAGGGGAGAATATGTATTTTAGCTTGTAGTAACCTTCATAACATCTAGCATAATGACAAGCACATGATAGAAACCAAAACACTTACTACTGCACACAAATTATCACTTCATAATCCAACAATCAGAAAAATACTTGAATAAAACATTTAAAAAGCCAAGACTTTAGTCTTTCACCTCTGTTTAAAGTAAAATAAACTCTTAATTTTTATTATATTAACAAACAAGAAAAATTCAAATACTATTGTTTGCTATAATGATTATTTTTCCAAGTAAACACATATGCTGTGTTGCAGATGATACAATGACAGTTTCTCACTCACAAGGAATTTGTAATCTAACAGGAATAAAAGATAACTGCCTAGAGTGCCATTACTCCTTTAAAAGACCTATGATATATTTCTACAATGTGAACAAAGCAATTATTTTACATTATTCATTATACTTAGTTATAGGACTTAAAGCAGCGTCTGAGCGCCTGAGTGGCTCAGTCATTAGTCTGCCTTCAGCTCAGGTCATGATCCCAGGCTTCAGGGATTGAGCCCCACATCAGACTCCTTGCTCGGCAGGGAGTCTGTTTCTTCCTCTCTCTCTGCCTACTTGTGCGCGCTCTCTCTCTCTCTCAAGTAAAAAAAAATTAAAAAATTAAAAAAAGTTACAGGACTTTAAAAGATGGAAAGAAGTTCCTGAAGCATCATTTCTTCTTCCAATAGTCAGTCTCTAGAATTCAAACTAGTTTGGGTACTCAATTTTTTACTGAATCAATAGGTTTAGAAACAATTCTAAAAATTTAAACCAGCCTACTTTTCTTAACTTTCTTTTTTCCTCCCGGAATGTTCTCACTGTAAAACTATGTCTACTTAGTTTTCAACTCACCACAAACTTATTTGTCCACTATAGCCAACCATAAAATTATTTTCTTCATCTCAAAAGTTCAGATCAGGATCTTACTCAGAATATAAAAGGATAGGTAAGTCTTCTGGAGCATATTTTCTGATACGAGGAAGTTGGGGAAAATTTCACTCCTCTTATTTGGAGGCATGAAGGAACAGAGAAGATACCTTTTAAAGTTCTAACTTAGATTTTTTACATCAGCCCTCACTCTCCAAAAGTAAAAATAATAGGCCAGAATCCTACGGAAATTACGTACCAACTTAAAGAAGTATCTTGGAAAACTAACAAAAGGAGTACTTCATCATAAAGGAATAAAACGAAAAAAATTGTTGACACAAAGTGTTTTGAGTAAGGAAAAAACCAAATTTAAAGAAAAATAAGGGTATCATATAAAAAGATGTAGAGGCAATTTTAGAATGTAATTGTATTGGGAACATCTTGATTTTTTTTAAAGCAAGAAAGAGCCCTCAGAGGAAACAAATAGCAACACTCAATTGAGTCAAAACAACTTTCTAAATAGTATATATACTTAGAAATACTGTAAATTCTAGGGTAGAATTATAAAAACAATATCCCAGTAGTTACAAATTTGACCACTTCCACAAAGTCATTACTAAAAAGGGAAGTTAAAGCATTTTTTCTTAAATGAGGAAATTACACTTTCAAAAAAATAGCTACATTCCTTCTCACAAAAAAGATGGGCTTTAACAAGTTACCTACTGATAACAAAATAAATCCTACATTTTATTGATTTCCCTACCTTTTTAAATAAATTTACCAATATACTAGGAGAAATATTTGTGTTTAAGTGCCTGTGATTGCCAGGGTGGTGCAGTCGGTTAAGCGTCTAACTCTTGATTTTAGCCTGGCTCCTGATCTCAGAGTCATGAAATTCAGGTCCATACTGGGAGTCTGCTAAGTTTCTCTTCCTCTTCATCTGCCCTTCCCCACCTCATGCTCTCTCTCAGAAACGTAAATTTATTAAATCTTGGGGGGGGGGGGAGAATAAAGCATCCCTTCCTCTAAGCTGTCCACATGACTACAAAAAGCACAATCTACCAACTTACAACCCTTGGAAACAACCATATGCCACAGCTCTGCCTACCATGTTAATGAAAAGGAAATCCTTTAATCTAAATCATTACCTTATATTAAACCTTTTTTGCTTTATATAAAAAGATTCAATCATTTCTTTAAGCCTGACTTCTAGGGACCATATATTCTGCAAGTGGTCACTACACTTAGTACACACTAGGTACTAAGTTAAATCTGCTGGGTTTCACACACACACACACACACACACACACACAAATAAAGAGCACTATTTAGTCAGGATTACTTTTTAACCCTTTGGAAAATTTCAAATAGCATACTTCTGCATTAATGATATGGAATTCATACCAATTTATTGACCTGTATGTTATTGACCTATAGGAACTATTCCTATAGATCACATTTTAAAAAATGATCTATTTTGAAATATAGTTGGCTTTATCCATATTTGTTCCTATCTTTTTCATTTTTTGGAAAAAAAATTGATTATTAAACAGACAAAGGGAGGCCCGATGTCCTTACCAATCCCATTCCCACTTGCTCTGCAAAGGAAACTCCCATTATGTAACTCAGTGTTTACTGTTCCTTGAACAGTTAATTATACTTGAAAAGGTTTTCTTACAGAGAATTAAAGATTATGTGAAAGGCATCAAAATCTACATATTCTTATGGAACTTTGTTTTTCTTGCTCAACATTATGCTTTTTAGATTCACCCAGGTCAATGACTCATGTCATTCTAGTGCATTCCTTTTTTTTTTTAATAATAAACATTTTAGAGCACACAAAAGAAGTGCAATAAACTCCATTAACCTATGACATAACTTCAAGATTCGATCCATTCTTCCCCTTCCAATATTTTTTTGCTACAGTATTTTAAATCCCAGAACTATCATTTTACCCTATAAAATTTATTTGAACTGCTGAGTAGTCCCATTATATGAACCAGTCTTCTGCTGTTAAACATTAAAGTTGTTTTACATAATAAGAATTTTTTTCCAATTTGACAGTCAACTTATTTATTAGAGGAGTCTAACTCACTTATATACATCATGTCTTTGGTATATTTGAACTTACTTCTTCCAGCTTACTTTGAGCTTTTTGCCTACCATTCTTTATTTCCTCCTTCCTTTTCTATCAATAAATATTTTTTAAAGATTTTATTTATTTGACAGAAAGAGCGATTAAAAGTAGGCAGAGAGACAGGCAGAGAGGGAGGGGGAAGCAGGCTCCCCGCTGAGCAGAGAGCCCCACACGGGGCTCAATCCCAGGACCCCGAGATCATAACCTGAACCCAAGGCAGAGGCTTAACCCACTGAGCCACCCAGGCGCCTCCTTATCAATAAATTTTAATATCCTCTTCTTTGTCCTTATTTAAAAGACTTATTAGACTTTTATTCTTTTAGAAGTTAGGCTTAATGTACCTACTTGATTATTACTAACTCTGATATACCATTAATTTATAAAGTACACCATTATCTTGTGTACCATTAAAACAGAAAAATGTTATCATCTAAAATATAAAATAATTCTTTCTTATCACTTAAAATTCTAATTTTATACTTCTAGAAGAGCTCTTTTAGACTTAGAAGTATACTGATACAGAATAAAAAGGAAAACAAAATGAATTATCTGAATTATATCTTCCACATATTCAGATGTGAACTTTCTCAATTACTTTCCAATTGAGAGACTGCTGAGGTGTTTTTTCCCCCACACAATATTATCTTCAATGTCATCAAGACCATTACTGATGTAGTACCTCTTAAAAATGCTCATTATCTCCCAATTTTCTTCTAAACACCAGTGCTCACATTTTCTTGATCTTACCAGAAGGTCTCAACAAAAAGTTTTTAGACAAAAACCAGAACAATTCTTTCCTCAAATCGTCTTAAGATGGTCTGTTAACTAAAACATGAAAGTGCTGCAGTTGTCCAATCATGCTACCACACAGAATAACCAAGTTCACACAGGCAATAAAAATACACATATATATGTCACCTTATCAACAGTGATAATAATGATATCATCAGCAGAAAATGCATTCTGATTGCAAAGATGTGAGAAAACCAGAAACACCTGGTAGCTTTTAATATTCTCTTTTTCTCTGGAGTCTAGGTCTGAGTTTACCTTTATGTAACCTACTTAACACCAAGAATGTACTTTCAATCTGGGAACTCTTTTTTTTTTTTTAATATTTATATATACATATATATTTTCTTAAGTTTTTTTATTTTCTTAAGTTTTTATGTTAATTCTAGTTAACTTACAGTGTTGGATTCATCTGTGGACTACTGAATTTCCTCAGGTGTAAAAAATCCTGAGCTATGAATTCTTTAAATATTACTAAACAACCATTCTTTCCATCTTCTTCTGGAATTCACATCAGATGAATGTTGGTAACCTTTGTTTTTGTTTTTTTATGATTTTATTTATTTGAGAGAGAGAAAGTGCAAGAATGCACATGAGTAGGGGAGAGGCAAAGGGAGAGGGAGAAACAGACTCCCTCCTAAGCACAGAGCCCAACCTGGGGCTCAATCCTAAAACCCTGAGACTATCACCTGAGCAGAAGACAGAGGTTTAACTGACTGAGTCACCTGGGTGCCCCAGTAATCTTCATTTCTTTGTACTAATGTTCTGGGTGGTTCCCTCAGTACCATCTTCCAAATTCAGTCTTTGACTACATCAAGTCTCAAGTTTTAGAGAGCGAGCGAGCCTGCACAAAGGGAGAAGCAGACTCCCCACTGAGCAGGGAACCTGATGCATGACTCAAACCTAGGACCCTAAGATCACGCAAAGGCGGACCCTTAACCAACTGAGCTACCCAGGTGTCCCAAGTTTGTATTTTCTATTACTTTTTCCTCAATAACCACATTTTTCATCTCCAAGTTCTCTAATTAGCTGTTTCCCTATCAAGCAGACCTTATTCCATTATGCCTTAATTTTATTTACTAGTTTATATTCATTATCTCTTTGAACATACTGAACACAACCTTTTTTGTTCATCTATTTTATAAATTTAAATTTTATCTTGAGTGAATTCTTCTTCCAACTGGTAAATTTATTGTTGTCTTAGCACTAGATTTCTTGGGTGTACACTAGAATTTTGGTTGTTCACTCAATTCAAATGGGAGGTTTCTTGTTTTGTCCCCTTCGCCTCTTCTCTCTCACTCCATCAGTGCTGTGGGACAGATCCACAGAATGCAATGTAAATGTCACCAACTAGAATTGTGTTATGTTTTATCCTTTGTGCTCACCCCACCTAATAGTTTTCATGGCATTTTGTGCCACCCCTCAAAGTCCCCAATTTAGTATCAGTCTTATAAAGGTAGTTTTTAATTACTTCCCTGAAAGAATATGGGGGATATGGCCAAAAAAGTGATGAAATGTTCCTTAGCTTGATTTGGGTCAGAATTGTGTCCATTAGCCCCTACCTTCTGATAAAGCTTTACCCTTAGTCAGCAGCCTAAGAGTTTTCTTTTTTTCTACCTATATTGCTTCACAAAGACAATGGGACTCCTTGTGCTTTATCTCAGATGGGTAACACTTAGTCCCTTTTAAGAAACAAGAGCTTAAATTCCACAGCCTAACTTAGGACTCTGAGTCCAGCAAAACCAGCAAAACCAATCTCTACACACCACTTTCAGTTTCCATTCTGTTTCTGGTTCACAGAGACAATATTCTACTTTTTTAAGTCCTATAATTTTGTTCTGTTTTCCCTTATCATATTTTATTTACAAATGCTGTGTCTGGAATGGTGTTTTAAAATAGTAAACATGCTATGACTTATCTTTTTCTCCTTCCCAACTTTTATTTATTGCACAAACATTAAAGGAAATCAGTTATGCCAAAATCCATCAACTGTTTTGATTTTTTCCATATTCTCTTCTAGTTTCTGTCCATATATATACACTTCTATAATTACTGTAATTGCTAAAATACAGTTACAACTTGTTTTTTTTTTAATGGATATTTCCCATACTTTAGAAAAGCTTTCAAAATTATCACTCCCTATGGCTCATTCCTAAAGGAGATATAACACATCAAACAAGTGAATGGTTAATTTAGACTGTTCTGAAAGGGGTAAAAAATCTACTTTCACTTAAAACGCCGAGTGGGGGAAAGGATTGTGGTTTACCGCAATACTACATAAATGTCGTCAAAGTCAGCAATAAATCACCCACAACACATATTTTAAAGCTTATCTTCAAATATCTATGCCTTTCTAAGTATACCAATCTTGACTAAAAAAAAATTATACCTTACGTTAAACCCTACACCAAGCAGTATCTTATCAAGTATCTTATTATAAAAATAGCCAACAAATGTCAACGGAAAAAAGAAATTATTTCTTTTTATGTATCTGCTAATGTATTTTTTTTACACAACACAACATATTCTACAAACCTAGCTCTTTTTCACTTAGGTAAATCATGAACACTCGGAGGCACAGTACAGTGTCTTCATCTTTAGTATGAGATCATTCTTGAGTGTCTGAGGATTAAATGCAGTCATTTGTTTAAAAGGGCTTTGAAACCACAGAGATTATTTTTATTACAATTACCTTTTCTATTTCTCTTTGTGTAGCTCCTTCCTTTTTCAAACGTTCCTGTTCCACACACTTGGCATTATAATTTTCCTTGGATTTCTGGAGGGCCTGAGTTATGCTTTGAATGGTTTGAACAGCTTCCAGAGTTCCTGCAACTTCTTCTTTAGTCTGTGTGGTATGAAATGATTCATCAAAACAAATGAACTGTAAAGCACTCAATATTTCATCTATCATTCCTTTAGCAGGAAAAAACTGATACCTTTTTATGAGATTTTACTTGTTCTTCTCCATACTTCTGAACTTCCTTTATTAGTTCTTGTAATTTTCTAACAAGATCCAAGTGACAGTTTGCTAATTTCTCTGTAGATGTTTTGAACACATCCCACACTGGTGCAAATGTTCTAAGGGAAAGAAAATATGGAAATTATTTAATAAAAGAAAAGCTTGAGGCTCTAAAACAGAACCAACAGAGAAAGTATTATATTCAGCAATTTTAATTAGACAAAATAGGAAATTAAAATAAAGCACAAATGAAATGACTGACAGACTAAACAGTGATTTTTTTAATCCTTGGTTAATTAAAATATTTGGACCTTAAGTACACAGGAGGAATCAGTTAAATATTTATCACAGGTCTGGCCATGGCCCTCTCTTAATTATATCATACTATTTTCTGAGTTGATTTGGTTTTTTTTGACTTGTATCAGAAGCCTTTCTAATCACTGCTAAAAATCAGCTTTTAACAAATTTCAATTTTTGGCTATTTAGTGCTCATTTAAAATGCTTCATCAAAAAATAAAAATTCCGGGGCGCCTGGGTGGCTCAGTGGGTTAAGGCCTCTGCCTTCGGCTCGGGTCATGATCCCAGGGTCCTGGGATCAAGCCCCACGTCGGGCTCTCTGCTCGGCGGGGAGCCTGCTTCCCTTCCTCTCTCTGCCTACCTCTGTCTACTTGTAATCTCTGTCTGTCAAATAAATAAATAAAATCTTTTAAAAAATAAAAAAATAAAAAATAAAAGTAAAAAATAAAAATTCCTCTGAATTCAAACATGCAAACTCAAAGGTACACCACAGGATTTTATAAGAATCTTCATCATTAATAATCATTTGAGAATTATTTTATTTTTTTTTTAAAGATTTTTTTTTTTAATTTATTTATTTGAGAGAGAGAGACAGTGAGAGAGAGCACGAGCGAGGAGAAGGTCAGAGAGCGAAGCAGACTCCCCATGGAGCTGGGAGCCTGATGCGGGACTCAATCCCGGGACTCCAGGATCACGCCCTGAGCCGAAGGCAGTCGTCCAACCAACTGAGCCACCCAGGCGTCCCTGAGAATTATTTTAATGCTGTTACTTGAAATCTTGTTTCAGATCACTTTATCTATGTACTTTAACACTAAAACAGTCCCCTTTCCACTACATGGTACGTGAAACATGACATACTTTCCTACCACTTTTTCACAAAACTGAGAATTTAGTGTTTCTGCAGGTTCAAGTATATCTAAGAATTACTACATTATTATATCTTGGATAGTACTTAGGATGTCAGTGCTTAGCTTAAACCAATCTGGCCAATAAGGAATGATCTAAGGATAATTTTATCTGTTTTCCCCAGATAACTACCTAACATATTTTCAACATCATCTGTTTTGCACCATGACCAGACCTCTACTTGAAAACAAACAGAAGCACAAGGCAAAAGGGTAGAGAAAGAAATTACTTATCCTAATATGTACTCTGTCCCAATTACTATATTTCCTATCCAGCGAGAATGCTAACTCACAGTTATCATTTTAAGCAACAGTAAAGAAGTTCAAAAAGGGAAGTTAAGATTCTTAGAATAGGGCTGTTCTGATTAGATCTCACCCCACACTTTAAAAGCTAAATCAGCATCAAATCTGGCAAGGAGTTAAATGAAAAATATTGAGAGTAAAAATAGATAACTGGAAAGTATCCACTCACGACAGCACCAAAATACATGTACATCACTTCAATGTAAACCTGATACATGACAGTGTGAATTTCACAAAGCAGGAAGATGAGGAGTGTCCCCTTACCAAGGATTCTTTATATTGTAAAGGTGTTCAACGCAAGACTTCTCTAAGTAGAGGTTTCTTTAAGGAATGTCAAATATCATTACATTTTTAAAAGTCTGATATACAGAACATTTTTTCAGTCATGTAATACACATTAATGTATAATAAACAGAAAAAAAGAAAACTGACCAGTCTAAGCTATGTTTAAGTGCAAAAAATACAAAGAGGAAACAATTTCTTGGCTAAATACCCATCAGTAAGATGTTAATATTTAAAATCTTTATAATCTTAAGCAATGACACTACCTCGTAAATACATCCATTATTTATGAGAACCACACATTCCAAAAACAGAAATGCTGTCAACATCTTTATTATCAGGAAACACAGGTGAAGTCAATCCATGTTTTTTCTACCTCCCACCTGATAACTAAAAATAAGGTAGAATTTCCTCTAATAAAACCACAACCAAATAAGTACATTATATGTTGTTATATTTATGAACAAGAACTTAAATATTCTCAAGAACTGTGCTTAAATCAAAATTGAAAAAGAATTTTTCAAAAAAAAAAAGAAAAAGAATTTTTCAAAGAAACTAACTCACCCAAGTTGTGAATAATTGCTTGCAGATTTTGCTAGTTTCGTCATTGACCTGGAGTATGCTTCTTCTATTGTAGCTCTGTTAAATCAAATTTCCATAGGATAAGAGCTCTCAAACACATAGAAAAATTATCAAATATAATTAAAACTGCTGAAACAAAAAAACTCAAATTATATATTAAAAATAAGTAGGTACTGGGGTGCCTGGTTGACTCAGTAGATTATTCGACTCTTCACCTTGGAGTCATAAGTTCAAGCCCCAGGTTATGTATAGAATTTATGTAAAAAGGAAAAAAAAAAAAAGTAGGTATGTGGTCATGATACTTAGGTATCTTAGTCCCCTCAAACTAAAAATATCCAAACCAAACTTATTTCAAACTTTTCCCCAACCCTATGCCCACAAAACCTAGCTCTCTTGCAAAAAGAAACTGTTAACAGCTGTATGTAGAAGAATGAAACTCGACCATTCTCTTACACCGTACACAAAGATAAACTCAAAATGGATAAAAGACCTCAACGTGAGACAGGAATCCATCAGAATCCTGGAGGAGAACATAGGCAGTAATCTCTTCGATATCAGCCACAGCAACTTCTTTCAAGATATGTCTCCAAAGGCAAAGGAAACAAAAGTGAAAATAAACTTTTGGGACTTCATCAAAATCAAAAGCTTCTGTACAGCAAAGGAAACAGTCAAGAAAACAAATAGGCAACCCACGGAATGGGAGAAGATATTTGCAAATGACAGTACAGACAAAAGGTTGATATCCAGGATCTATAAAGAACTCCTCAAACTCAACAAACACAAAACAGACAATCATATCAAAAAATGGGCAGAAGATATGAACAGACACTTCTCCAATCAAGACATACAAATGGCTATCAGACACATGAAAAAATGTTCATCATCACTAGCCCTCAGGGAGATTCAAATTAAAACCACATTGAGATATCACCTTACACCAGTTAGAATGGCCAAAATTAGCAAAGACAGGAAACAACATGAGTTGGAGGGGATGTGGAGAAAGGGGAACCCTCTTACACTGTTGGTGGGAATGCAAGTTTGTGCAGCCATGTTAGAAAACAGTGTGGCGATTCCTCAAGAAATTAAAAATAGAACTTCCCTATGACCATGCAATTGCACTACTGGGTATTTACCCCAAAGATACAGATGTAGTGAAAAGAGGAGCCATCTGCACCCCAATGTTTATAGCAGCAATGGCCACGGTCACCAAACTGTGGAAAGAACAAAGATGTCCTTCAGCGGACGAATGGATAAGGAAGATGTGGTCCATATACACTATGGAGTATTATGCCTCCATCAGAAAGAATGAATAACCAATTTTTGTAGCAACATGGATGGGACTCGAAGAGATTATGCTGAGTGAAATAAGTCAAGCAGAGAGAGTCAATTATCATATGGTTTCACTTATTTGTGGAGCATAACAAATAGCATGGAGGACATGGGAAGTTAGAGAGGAGAAAGGAGTTGGGAGAAATTGGAAGGGGAAGTGAACCATGAGAGACTATGGATTCTGAAAAACAATCTGAGGGTTTTGAAGGGGTGGGAGGTTGGGGTACCAGGTGGTGGGTATTATAGAGGGCACGGATTGCATGGAGCACTGGGTGTGGTGCAAAAATGATGAATACTGTTATGCTGAAAATAAATAAAAAATAAATTAAAAAAAAAAGAAACTGTTAACAGTAACTCTCTCACTGATGGAACTGTGAGTTTTTTCACACCTTTAAACTTCTGTATGTCTTTTTTAACATACTGTATCACACAAGGGAGGTACTTTGATCATCTAAAAAAAAGTTAATACAGAAAAAACATTATCTCAATGGGTAAGTTTAACAGCAACAAAAAGTGATTCAATCTCCCGCACCAGTAAACTAATACAAAAACCTCCTGATGATGAAAACCAGAAAATCATGAAGAAAGGGTCTAACTAAAAGGCATCAGAGAGCTCAGGAGGCAATTAACAATGAGTAAGCCAAGATCTAAGAGAAGGATATTCAAAGAAATAAGTCAGATACATTGGTCAGCTTCTCCCTGGGGGGCATCTAGAAGCAGAAACTGAGACTAAGAAGAGGAGCAGAGTTTTTCAAAGCCTCACAGGGTAAGGGAGACAAAACTAGATCGAGATTTACCAGAGATGGGAAGCATGGAAAATCCCATAATGTTAAGCTGACACTCAATGAGTAAGGATAAACCTAAGTAGGCAAGCTTTCAAAGGCACTACCAACTGTATTTTTTCAAACCCTGATACTGGATCCTGGTATGGATGTCTTACACACATTCATAAAGCATCAGGCACATAAGCAAATAAGACAAAGGAACAAAAACCCAGTAAGAACAAATTAGCAATGTTCCGAATGCTGAGATTATAAAGCTTAGATTTTGAGTTCATATATTATCTTCAAGGAGATAGTACATTAAAGCAAGAATCTGCAGGGCACCTATCTGGCTCAGTCACTAGAGCATGTGACTCTTGATCTCAGGGTCCTGAGTTCAAGCCCTATACTGGGTGTAGAGTGTAAATCAATCAATCAATCAAGAATTTCAGTAGAGAAATAGAAATCATTTTTAAAAAGTGAAGGAAATCATAGCAAATTTGAAAAAAAGATACAAATTCTTTATCTGAAAAATACAGTATCAAAAATTAATATCTCAACCCATGAGGTTAAATAGCAGATTCAATACACTACAGTGAGAAGCAGTAAACCAGAAGAGAAGTGAGAAGACTCTATCCTGGTATAAAGCTCAGAGAGAGTAAAGAACGGAAAACAGAGAAGAGAAATGGAAGAATGGAAAACAGAAAAAGGACAAAGTAAAAAAACCTAATGTATAAAGGGGCTGGGAGAGGTCAGAAGAATTATTTCCAGAAATAATGATGGACAATTTTCCAAAACTGGCAAAAGAGAGCAAACCACAGATCCAAGTAGCCCAACAAACCCTAAGAGTATAAATAAAAAGAAATCTATACCTCACCACATAGTAAAACTATGTCTACCTAGGTGACATGTTTACACCTAGGTGAAAAGTGCTGAAAATGAAAGGCTAAAAGAAAATCTTAAAAGCAGCTAAACCCTTCCCACAACCAAATATTACCTTTTTTAAAAATTTTTTATTTTTTACAAACATATATTTTTATCCCCAGGGGTACAGGTCTGTGAATCGCCAGGTTTCAAATATTACCTTTAAAGAAGCAACAATTACTGATACCTAACATCTCAACAATAGATACTGGAATGATCTTGAATTTAAAAAAAAAAATTTCAATGAGCACCCGGGTGTCTCACTCAGTTAAGCATCTGCCTTCAGCCTAGGTCATGATCCCAGGGTCTTGGGATTGAGTTCCACACCAGGTTCTCTACTCAGCAAGGCAGTCTGCTTCTCCCTCTCCTTCTGCCTCTCCCCCATGCTCATGCTCTCGCTCTCTCTCTCTCAACTAAATAAAATTCTTAAATAAATAATTAAAAATCCAGTGGCATGCAAAACTGTGCAACTCCTAGAAAATAATAACATAAGAGAAAACCCAGAAGATCTTGGATATAGTGATGTCTTTCCAGATAAACAACAAAGACCTATGACAGAAATCAGTAAGTTGGACTTCATTAAAATTAAAAATTTCTGCTCTGTGAAACACAATGTCAAGAAAATGAGAAGTCACAGACTGGAAGAAACCATTTGCAAAAGACACATTTGAAGAAAGACTTATCTCAAATACATAAAGAACTCTTGGAACTCAACAATAAGACAACAATGAGAGGGAAACCTGGGTGGCTCAGTTGGTTAAGCAGCTGCCTTTGGCTCAGGTCATGATCCCAGAATCCTGGGATGGAGTCCCACATCAGGCTCCTTACTCGGCAAGGAGCCTGCTTCTCCCTCTGCCTCTGCCTGCCATTCTGTCTGCCTGTGCTCGTTCTCTCTCTCTCCCTCTCTCTCTGATAAATAAATAAAATCTTTAAAAAAAAAAAAAACCCAACAATGAGATTTAAAAATGGGCCAACAACCTTAACCAGACATCTCACCAAAAAAGATATAAAGGTGTCAAATAAGCATATAAAAAGAAGCTACACATCATATGTCATCAAGGAAATCTAAATTAAAGCAAGATACAACTATATTCCTATTATAAGGACCAAAGTCTGAACCACTGAGAAAACCAACTACTAGCAAGGCTGTGGAGCAAAGGAATTCTCCAACATTGCTGGCAGAAATGCAAAATGATACAGCTACTTTGGCACAGTTTGGTAGTTACTTACAAAACTAAACATACTCTGACCATATAATCCAGCAATGGAGTTCCTTGTTATCTACGCAAAGGAGTTGGAAACATGTCCACAAAAAAACCCGCACACAGATGCTTATAGGACCTTTATTCATTACTGCCAAAACTTGGAAGTAACCAAGAAATCTTCCAGACAATGGAGTATTATTCGGTACTAAAAAGAAATGAGCCACCAAGACATGAAAAGACATTAAGTCACCTTAAATGAATACTACTAAATGAAAGAAGCCAATCTGAAAAGTCTATTAGATACTGTATGATTTCAACTATATAACAACTGGAAAAGGCAATCAGTGAAAAAGAGCATAAAGAATTCCTAATACAGTGAAAATATTTTACATAATACTGTAATGATGGATACATGTCATTATCATTTGTCCAACCCATATAATGTACGGGTGAACCCCCAAGGCAAAACAATGGACTTTAGGTGATTATAATGTGTCAATGTAGGTTCACACCTGGTAAAAAATATACCATATTCCAGGGAGGTGAGGATACAGACAAAATAGGAGAAGATGATTAAGAGATACAAACTTCCAGTTATAAAATAAATAAGTTATGGGTACGAAAAGTATAGCATTGGGAACAGGGCCAACAATATTGGAATAAATTCGTATGGTGACAGAATGTAACCACACTTATTGTGGTGAGCTTTTCCTAATGTACACAATTATCAATTCAGTACACTGTATGCCTGAAACTAATATAATCTGTATGTCAACTAAATTTTGTATGTCAATTAAAAATTTTTAAATAGCGGGACGCCTGGGTGGCTCAGTTGGTTAAGCAGCTGCCTTTGGCTCAGGTCATGATCCCAGCGTCCTGGGATCGAGTCCCACATCGGGCTCCTTGCTCGGCAGGGAGCCTGCTTCTCCCTCTGCCTCTGCCTGCCATTCTGTCTGCCTGTGCTCACTCTCTCCCTCTCTCTCTCTGATAAATAAATAAAATCTTAAAAAAAAAAAATTTTTAAATAAAAATTTTAAAAATTAAGAAATTAAAACAAATGTTTTAGATATACCATTCTGGTGGAGGATGTTGATAATGGGGGAAGCTATGCATCTGTAAGGGCAGGGGGCAAATGGGAAATCTCCACATCTTCCTCTCAATTTTGTTGTAAACCTAGGATAACCATTAAAAGAAAAGTAGAAGAAGGTATTACTTCTAAGCTAATAGAAGAATTTTTTTTAAAAGTCCAAAAAGCAAGAAAGAAGAGGGAAAAAATTCAGTGTAAGTAGGATAAAAAATAACAAATTTAAAATAGCATATAGTTTGGCAACCTACAGCACCATTGGTCACATATGGCCCATTTTTGTTCTTATAAATAAAATTTTTATTAGAGCACAGCCAAGCTCATTTATTTACGTATTAGTTATGGCTATTTTTGTACTAAAACAGCAAAGATGATAGCTGCAACAGAGATCAGATGGTACACAAAACCTAAAATATTTACTTTCTGGACTTTTACACAAAAAAATCTGACAACCTCTGAGACAAGAGATTTGAACCCAAATATGTCTACAATTATACTGTACGTAATGGACTAAATTCTCCAATTAAAGTAAAAATGCCTTTTATTTTATTTTTTTTTAAAGGAAGAACTTCTTTTTTTTTTTTTAAGATTTTATTTGTTTATTTGACAGAGAGAGATCACAAGTAGATGGAGAGGCAGGCTGAGAGAGAGAGAGAGGGAAGCAGGCTCCCCGCCAAGCAGAGAGCCCGATGTGGGACTCGATCCCAGGACCCTGAGATCATGACCCGAGCCAAAGGCAGCGGCTTAACCCACTGAGCCACCCAGGCGCCCTAAAAATGCCTTTTAAAATAACACACTACACCACAAGGACACAGCAAAAAAAGAATACAAATACCACACAAAAACTTAACAAAAGCAAACTGATGACACTTTAAAAAAAAAAAAAGTAGACTTAAAGCAAAAAACAATGCCAGGCATATAAAGGACACTTCACAAGTTCAATTCACCTGAAGATGTATTAGTTCTAAAGTTGTATCTGCCCAGAAAACCTAAAGACATTTTCCCAAAGAAGACATACTGACGGTCAACAGACACATGAAAAGGTGCTCAGTATCACTAATCATCAGAGAAATGCAAGTCAAAACCACAATGCGGTATCATCTCATACCAGTTAGAATAGCTAGTATCAAAAAGACAAGAAATAATAAATGTTGGCGAGGATGTGGAGAAAAAGGAAACATCACGCAGTGTTGGTGGGAATGTCAATTCATGCAGCCCCTGTGGAAAACTTTATTGAGGATCCTCAAAGAAATTAAAAATAAAAATACCATATAATACAGTGATTCTACTGGTTATTTACCCAAAGAAAACAAAAACACTAATTCGAAAAGACATATGCACCACTGTGTTTATTGCAGCATCATCTACAATAGCCAAGATACAGAAGCAACCTAAATGTCCACTCTTAGATGAATGGATTAAGAAAATGTGGGATGGATGGACAGGATGGATGAATGGATGGATAGACAGATATTACTCAGCCAGCCATAAAAAGAATGAGATCGGTTTTGGGGAGTGTGTGGGGGGGTTAGCCTGGTGGTGGGTATTATGGAGGGCACGTATTGCATGAAGCACTGAATGTGGTCCATAAACAATGAATTTTGGAACAATATTGAAAAAAATTAAATTTAATTTAATTTAAAAAAAAAGAATGAGATCTTGCCATTTACAATAACATGGATGGACATAAGAGGGATTACAGTAGGTGAAATGTCAGGCAAATACCATACGGTTTCACTTATATGTGCAATCTAAAAAACAGAACACATGTGGGGCACCTCGGTGGCTCAGTGGGTTAAGCCTCTGCCTTCAGCTCATGTCATGGTCTCAGGGTCCTGGGATCAAGCCCCACATCACGTTGGGCTCTCTGCTCAGGGGGAGCCTGCTTCCCTTCTCTCTCTGCCCGCCTCTCTGCCTACTTGCGATCTCTGTCAAATAAATAAATAAAATCTTTTAAAAAAAATGAACAAACAAACAAAAGCAAAACCAGACCTAAAGATACAGAGAACATACTGGTAGGTTGTCAAAAGGAAGGTAACAGGAGGGATGAGGGGGAATGGGCAATATGGATGAAAGGGGAGCAGGAGATACAGGCTTCCATTTATGGTATGAATAAGTCATGGGGATAAAAGGTACAGCAGAGGAAATACAGTCAAAACTATCGTAATAGCACTGTATGGTACTACATGGTAGCTATACTTGTGGTGAGCATAGCATTAAGTACACAGTTGCTGAATCACTATGTTGTACACCTGAAACTAATGTTAACATTGTTTATGTCAACCACACCTCAATTTAAAAAAAATAATGTGTATCCACCTACTAATATGGCTTCAAATATATAAAAGTAAAGTTGACAGAACTACATGGATAAACAGAAAAACCACAATCAAAATGAGAGACTAACTATAATCCTCTTAGGAAATGATAAAATGAGCAGGAAAAAAACAAAAACAAAAACCAGTGGGGAAAGATTAGAAATGAACAAAAGAATGCACGAACTTAAAAACATATAGACAACAAATGCAGAACACAGACTTTCAGGTACATGAAGATATTTACCAAAATTGACTCTATCCTGGTCCATAATCCAAGTGTCAACATATTTCAAAATGCTGAAATCATACAGAGTATGTTCTCTAAATACATGTAATTAAGCATAAGCAAAAATAGACCTTTAGGGCGCCTGGGTGGCTCAGTGGGTTAAGCCGCTGCCTTCGGCTCAGGTCATGATCTCAGGGTCCTGGGATCGAGTCCCGCATCGGGCTCTCTGCTCAGCAGGGAGCCTGCTTCCCTCTCTCTCTCTCTCTCTGCCTGCCTCTCCATCTACTTGTGATTTCTCTCTGTCAAATAAATAAATAAAATCTTAAAAAAAAAAATAGACCTTTAAAAATCAATTCATATCTAGAAATTTAAAAATATACTTCTAAATAACCCAGGGAGGCAAGAAAAAAAGCACAAGAAAATTAAACTATCTTTAAACTAAATATAATGAAAATTCTACTACTCAAAACTGGTGAGACACAATAAAACAATGCTTAAGGGAAATTCACAGACTTAAATGAATATATCAGAAATCAAAAAAGGCTGGAGCACCTGGCTGGCTCAGCTGGTGGAGCATGCAACTCTTGATCTTGGAGTTTTGAGTTTGAGCCCCATGCTGGGTGTACACATTACTCAAAAAAATTTAAGTATTAAAAAAAAAGAAATGAAAAAAGGGTGAAAAGCATTGTTAAACATCCATCTCAAAGTTAGAAAAAGAACAGCAAACTGAACACAAAGTCAGAGGAAATAAGGAATAGAAAGTTAATGAAATAGAAAATAAACATACAAAAAGGATCAGCAAAGCCAATAGTTGCTTTTTTTTTTCTCTTTTTTTTTTTTTAAAGATTTTTTTTTATTTATTTATTTGAGAGAGAGAGAGACAGTGAGAGAGAGCATGAGCGAGGAGAAGGTCAGAGAGCGAAGCAGACTCCCCATGGAGCTGGGAGCCCGATGTGGGACTCGATCCCGGGACTCCAGGATCACGCCCTGAGCCGAAGGCAGTCGTCCAACCAACTGAGCCACCCAGGCGTCCCAATAGTTGCTTTTTTTAAAAAACTTAGAACAAACAAGTGACAAATGAGACTGATCATAAAATATAAAGAAGACACAAATAACTGATGTCAGGAGTGAAAAGGGGACATCTAATACAGATCCAGCAGGTATTTTAAAAGTTCATAAAAGGGGGTGCGCCTGGCTGGCTTAGTCAATAACATAACATGCAACGCTTAATATTACAGTCATGAGTTCAAGACCCACATTGGGCATGGAGCCTAGTTAAAATAAAAATGAAAAAAAATTTTTAATGTAGATGAAATTATAAAAATTCTTGAAAATGTAATTTATTAGGGTGCCTGGGTGGCTCATTCAGTTGAGTGGCAAACTCCTGATTTGGGCTCAGGTCATAACCTCAGGATTATGGGATCAAGCCAGCCCCCAACTCCCACATTCAGTAGGGAGTCTACTTCTCTCTCCTTCCTCTCTATGTGTCCCTCCCCCCAACTCATGCATGCTCGAGCTTTTTCTAAAATAAGTAAATCTTTAAAAAAATCTGTGTGTGTGTGTGTGTGTGTGTGAGAGAGAGAGAGAGAGAGAGAGAGACTTATCAAACTCACTGAAGAACTGGAATATCTGAATGGTCTTATAACTACTGAAGAAATTAAGTATGTAATTTGAAACCTTCCTATAAAGATGATTTCAAGTCCAGACGGGTCTACTAGCAAAATCTATGAAACACATAAAGAAAAACTATAATATTCCACAAATTTTTTCAGTGAATAAAAAAATGAGATATATGCAACTCATTTTATAAGCCTAACTAATCTTGAGACCAAAACCTAAGGACACTTAGATAAAGGAATTTTTCAGACCACTGTCAATAACAAATATAGATGCTAAAATCCTAAATAAAACAGCAAACTAACGCACCAATATATAAAAGTGATAGTATATCTCCACCAAGTTGGTTTGTATCAGAAATGGAAAGTCTAACATTCAAAATTCAAAGTAATTCAGATTTGAACAAGGGGGGAAAAAGAAAGAAAAACATCTCAATAGATACAGGAAAAGTACTGGCCAAATTCAACATCCATTCATAATTTTAAAAAATAATTACAAAACAGCATATAAAAGGAAGTTTCCTTGATTTGATTAACAGTAAGGAAAGAAACTGAGTAAATATATAATATTTAAGAGTGAAATGTGAAGGGCGCCTGGGTGGTTCATTTGGTAAAGCGTCTGACTCTAAATCTCAGCTCAGGTCTTTATCTCAGGGTCCTGAGTTCAAGCCCCATGTTGGGCTCCACGCTGGATATGGAGCCTAACTTAAAAAAAACAAGAGTGAGGGGCCCCTGGGTGGCTCAGTGGGTGAAAGCCTCTGCCTTCGGCTCAGGTCATGATCCCAGGGTCCTGGGATTGAGTCCCACATCGGGCTCTCTGCTTAGCAGGGATCCTGCTTCCTCCTCTCTCTGCCTGCCTCTCTGCCTACTTGTGATCTCTGTCTGTCAAATAAATAAACAAAATCTTAAAAAATAATAATAATACATTTTAAAAAAAATAAGAGTGAAATAGGGCGCCTGGGTGGCTCAGTGGGTTAAGCCGCTGCCTTCGGCTCGGGTCATGATCTCAGGGTCCTGGGATCGAGTCCCGCATCGGGCTCTCTGCTCAGCAGGGAGCCTGCTTCCCTCTCTCTCTCTTTGCCTGCCTCTCCATCTACTTGTGATTTCTCTCAGTCAAATAAATAAATAAAATCTTTAAAAAAAAAAAATTAGAGCGAAATAAATGTGAGACCAGGAACAAGACAAGATGCCTGCCATCAGCATTTCTATTCAGTATTACACCTAAAGTATTACTTCAGTATGGTAAGATAAGAAAACTAAATAAAGGTATGAGGGCTGGAAACTGAGATATAAAACTGTCACTTGTACACGATGACTGTACACACAGAAAATCCAAAACAATTTTCAGATAAATTATCAGAATAAACAAGGACTTACACGTTTCTGGACACAAAGTCAATACATAAAAATCAAGGGGATTTATATATAAATGTGTATATATGCTGACAAATTGCTTTCACCCAAAATACATAGAGTTCCTTCAATTTGTTCTTTAACAGGGTTTTAAAAAAAACAAAACACCACAGTAGATGGACAGAAGGGGCGCCTAGGTGGCTCAGTCGGATCAACCTCCCACTCAGTTTCAGCTGAGGTCCTGATCTCCTCCTGGGTTGTGGGTTAAGCCTCACGATGGGCTCCCTGCTCACAGGGAGTCGACATGAGGGTTCTATCACTCCATCCTTTCCCCCACTTGCACACATTATGTGCTCTCTCTCCCTCTCTCAAATAAATATTTTATAAAAAAAAAAGAGATTAACAGGTACTTCATTAAGAGAAAATGCAAATAACTAATAAACATATGAAAGGATGCTCAAGGTCATCATCTATCGGGAAAATGCAAATTAAAACCACAATGGGGGCGCCTGGGTGGCTCAGTGGGTTAAGCCGCTGCCTTCGGCTCAGGTCATGATCCCAGGGTCCTGGGATCGAGCCCCGCATCGGGCTCTCTGCTCACCCAGGAGCCTGCTTCCTTCTCTCTCTCTCTCTGCCTGCTTGTGATCTCTCTCTGTCAAATAAAAAAAAAAAAAAAAAAAAAAAAATCTAAAAAAATAAAAAAAATAAATAAATAAAACCACAATGACACAAGTATCCCTCACAATCTAAAAGTATAGCCTTCTAGGGCACTTGGGTAGCTCAGCTGGTTAAACCTCTGCCTTTGACTCAGGTTATTATCCTGGAGTCCAGAGATCAAGCCCCATGTTGGGGGGTCCCTGCTCAGCAGGGAGTCTGCTTCTCCCTCTGACCCTCCCCCCTCATACTCTCTCTACACTATCTCTCTCAAATACATAAATAAAATTATTTTCTTTTTTTTTTTTTTTTTAAAGATTTTATTTATGGGACGCCTGGGTGGCGCAGTTGGTTGGACGACTGCCTTCGGCTCAGGGCGTGATCCTGGAGTCCCAGGATCGAGTCCCACATCAGGCTCCCAGCTCCATGTGGAGTCTGCTTCGCTCTCTGACCTTCTCCTCGCTCATGCTCTCTCTCACTGTCTCTCTCTCTCAAATAAATAAATAAAATCTTTAAAAAAAAAAAAAAAAAGATTTTATTTATTTATTTGACAGAGAGAAATCACAAGTAGATGGAGAGGCAGGCAGAGAGAGAGAGAAGGAAGCAGGCTTCCTGATGAGCAGAGAGCCCGATGCGGGACTCGATCCCAGGACCCTGAGATCATGACCTGAGCCGAAGGCAGCGGCTTAACCCACTGAGCCACCCAGGCGCCCCATAAATAAAATTATTTTCAATAAAAAAACAAACAAAATAAAAGTACGGCCTTCCTATGAAATCTTTCATAAGCCAAAATGGCATAAAGAAAAGAAGGAATTACCATTAATTTACATAGAAAAATTATTGAGCTTTACCAGAACCAAAAAATAACTCCTCTTAGGCTTTTCTGATACTATAGGGCACATCTTGCTAACAGATGCATAAAATAAACTGAGCTAAGGCACAGATGTTCACAGACACAGTTCAAAACTATGGCGGCATGAAACTGAGATGCTAAGCAGTTCCCAGGGAAGGAGCTTGACAGCGCCACTCTCCTTGTACACACCACCTCCATAAGGGCTCACTGCAAAACAAATGCCAAACACTATTTTCTCATTTTGCTATTTTTTGCAAAAGCAAAAATCCTCTAAGGATTGTTCTTGGCTAGCAAAAACAGGTACTGATATAGATCTTTCTTAAGAGCAAAGTAGCGTAACACCAACTTCTGAAAAGTGGGGGAGACATGTACTTCCACTTATCAGAATGATTCCAATTAAAAGAGTGGCAATACCAAGTGGTGATGAAGACATTAACAACTAGAACTCTGAAACAAGGCTGCTGCTGGTATAAACCGGTACAACCATCTTGGAAAATTCTTTGGTATTGCATATACATAACTCTATGACCTGGCAATTCTACTCTAAGGTATATACATAATATAAATATATGTATATGTATAGCAAGACTCTTATACAGGAGTATTCAAAGCAATATTACTAGTAATAGCAAAAAAAACTGGAAAGAATCCAAATGTCTGTAAACAGTAGTAGACATATTTTGGCATATTTACACAATTTAGTATTACGTAACATTGAACATAATTATACTACACTCAAAAATGAATCTCACGGGCCGCCCGGGTGGCTCAGTGGGTTAAAGCTTCTGCCTTCGGTTCAGGTCATGGTCCCAGGGTTCTGGGATCCAGCCCTGCATCGGGCTCTCTTCTCAGCAGGGAGCCTGCTTCCCCCTCTCTCGTTGCCTGTCTCTCTGCCTACTTGTGATCTCTGTTTCTCAAATAAATAAATAAAAAATCTTAAAAAAAAAATGAATCTCACAAACATGCTGAGTAAAAAAAGACAAAAGAACACTCATTATAATGATTAAATTGATATACTTAATACAAAGTTCAAAAATAGGTACAACTAACTTCCTTTGCCATTTGAATGGATAAATTGTGGTATCCATAAATAGAATACTACTTAACAGTAGAAAGGAATGAATTATTGATACATGCAACAACATGGATCAATCTCAACATAATTATACTGAGTAAAAGTACTGGATAACAGAGTATATTCAGTATGATCCCATTCCTGTAAAATTCTAGAAAATAGAAACTAACCTAAGTGTCAGAAGCAAATGAGTGGGTGCTCAGAGATAAGAGGGAGAGATAGAGGGAGGAATTACAAAGGAGATGATGCGTATGCTCACCACCTTGACGGTGGTGATGGTTTCATTGAGTGTATGTATACGTCAAAATTTATCCAATTATACACTTTAAATGTGTAGTATACTATTTGTCAACTATACTTTGATAAAGCTGTTGGGAGGAAGGAGGAAAGCAGTAATGGAGGAAGAGACAAAAAGGAAGAAAGGGGCAAAGGAGGAATGGAGGAGGGAAAAAGGGAACAGACCAGCAGGGAAGAAGGGATGAAGGGAGGAGAGAAACTCTGAATGACTGACAGGAAATTAACCTTTCTAGGCCCCAATCTTCTTATCTATAAAACAGGAATTAGAGTTTTCATAGTTAAATGAAATAATACATACACAATCCTTCGTGCACACTGTATGTTTATGAGTCTATCTTTCTTTCCTCCTTTCTCACTCATTCCTTCAAGAAATAGAAGTATCTAATTGTGCCAGGCTCTGTTCTAGGCACCAGGATACAAAAAAATACTATATCCTTTATAGGGAAACATAGAAATAAATATTTAAAAATGAATAATTATAAAATTTCATAAATACTGCAAAGAGATATATGATGTTGAGAGATACTATAACAGCTGTTTTTGACAGACTCAGGGAAATAAGGAAAAGCATCCACGAAGAAGGGACCACACTGCTGAGCTCTGAAAAATAAGCAGGCATTAATTAGGCAAAAACAGGAATAAGCATGTACAAACCGTGGACTGGAAGAGGTCTTTCAAAAAAAATGGCTAATGTCTCTGGAGAGGAAAGAGAATAAGGAAGAGACTGGCATGAACTAAAGCTTGAAAGGTGGTTTGGGTCAGATCAAGATGCAGGCAGGCCCACCTTCAGAGCAATAGGAAGAATTGTCTACAGCCATAACACCCTGAACGCGCCCGATCTCGTCTGAAATGGTTTAAACAGGAGAGGTAACAAACCTTTCTGAGGTTTAGAAAAGGCACTCCAATTACAGTGCGGGGAATAAGTTGCAAGGGAACAAGAATGAATGTAGATATGTAAGACAGGAGCTACTGTTGCAGTTCAGGCAACAATAATAATAGCTAGGATCGGGGCAGTAAAGTCAGAGATTCATTCTATCATAAAAATCCTTACTAAGAGCCAAGCGCTCTCCCAAATGCAAGAGATATAAGGAGATATAAGAAGCACCAACCCCCACCAAAAGAAAAAAAAAAAAAAAGAAAAGGAAAAAAAATCTCTGCCCTTGTAGGGTTTACATTCTAGAGGAGAGGGACGGACAAATAAATATCATGTATCTGATGGTTATAAGTGCTATGAAGAAAACATTAAACCAGGAACGTGGTAGTGGAAGGAGGGGTTGTCTTAAGAGCCCATAGAATCATAAAGGGATTAGATTCAAGACAAAAAAGGATGACTCAGGAGTTGTGGACTTCTTAGGGTGACTGATATAAACAGGCTAAAAGGCATGATGACAACTGCCTGGATGATTTCAAAGTAGTTATAGTTAGTGATGTTAGTGCTGGGGGAGAAGGCAGGCTACAGGACCATGCCAGGAGACACAGCACTGTGAGACCTCTTCTTTATTCCTGCCAAGGATGATGCAGAAGCCAATGAAGGATAGCTTTATCCACAGCACTTAGAGCTTCTGGACTCCCTCTTAACTCCAAAAGAGAAGTGAAAAAGAAAAGAGGATTGGTCTTACATAAAAAACCTTGCTCCCCAATTCCTATGTTCTGGTAAATTCTATGATGACAGCAGCTCTATCTTAACCCCTATATTACCAGAATCCAGACCAGTGCCTCGCACACAGCAGACATGGGATATTTATTATTGAAAGAATAAATGAATGGAGTACTGTATTTTTGTTTTTTTCTTAAGTAACCTCTACGCCCAACATGGGGCTTGAACTCATGACCCTGAGACTGAGAGCAGCATGCCCCAACAACTGAGACAGTCAAGTACCCCCCAAAATGGAGTATTATATCTAAAGGCAAAATATCCCTGGGGCTCCTGGGTGACTCAGTTGATTAAGCATCTGCCCTCAGTCAGGTCATGATCCTAGAGTCCCCAGATTGAGCCCCACATGGGGCTCCATTCTCAGCAGGGAGTCTGCTTCTCCCTCTGCCCTTCACTCTGCTTGTCCTCCCTCAAATAAATAAATAAAATCTTAAAAACACATACACACAAACACACACATATCCCACTATTACTAAGGTAAACTCTTTACCTCTTAAGTGTGCTCCTATAAAAATTACCAAGTGGGCCTAGCCACAAAAAAAGCTTTAATCAAATCAAATTACATTAATTTTTAAGTTTTTAAATTGATGACCATATTCTAAGAGTCTTAAAAACAATCACATTTTTATAAACTTAAAGAATTTAAAAATATATACTTATACTTCTTTAAAATAAAACTTAGAGGGGCACATGCCTGGCTCAGTTGATAAAGCATGCAACTCTACCTCTCGGGGTTGTGAGTTCAAGCCCCACAATGGGCACAGAGTCTACTTAAAATTTAAATAAATAAGTAAATAAATAATACATAATTAAACTACAAATTAAAAAACCTTAGACTTTTCAAATTATTTTAGTATGTTTAATGACATGTTTGTTTAAAGAAATGATAGTATTTTATCCTACAAAATTCCATTTATTTATGTATTTATATTTATATCGTTTGTAATGCTATTTATAAACAATGAATACAAACCAGGAGTTCAGCAATATTCCCTGGAGCCACTATGCAGTCCTTAGTGTGTAGCCGCTAGATAATCACACTACTTTAAAATATATAATAATACACTTTTCAAGAGTGTACTTATTTTAATCCAGATCTAACTAAAATTTTCTGGGGCATCTGGGTGGCTCAGTTGGTTAAGTGTCTGACTCTTGATTTTCGCTCAGGTTGTGATCTCAGAGTCCTGAGACTGAGCCCCTCCTCTGGCTTTACACTAGGAGCCTGCATAAGATTCTCTCTCTCTCATTTCCCCTAGTTTTCTCATTTCTCTAGTTAGAGCATGGCTCAAAAACAATTTTTTTCTCATTTATATTCTAAAATTTAACTCAAACTGTTAAATTACTATTAAAAAAATACATACCTTTCTCTCACAAAATCTGCTAGTTCTTTTGTTGATATCTGTCCATGTTTCATGTTATGGTAAAGGACATCAAAGCCACTATTTTTTTCCCCCTAAAATTGAAGAAGATTTTTAGTTTAACAACAAAAAAAGATCAAAACGACTTAAGAACAACCCTATATTAACCAATATGCAACTCTAATGCTCAGGTGAGCATTAGAGTTAATTAAACCAATGTTGCTTATTATAGGACTTCAAACTGTATCAAAGGAATATGACGCAGTGTGACAAAGTTTACAATTTATTATATATACATATACACACATTAAACACACATGTACACATTCTATAATCACTCATGTGAGTTTATTAGTGAAATTTTTAAAAATAACATGCAGAATAATTTAGAAAAGGTAACCATGGATCTTTTAAAATACATTATCAATCCCATTTCAATTCCTTCAACATAAACTAAGGGATTCCTGATTATTCAGGCAGAGTCCCTGCTTTAAAACAAGTAAATCTCGGGACGCCTGGGTGGCTCAGTTGGTTGAGCGGCTGCCTTCGGCTCAGGTCATGATCCCAGCGTCCTGGGATCGAGTCCCACATCGGGCTCCTTGCTCAGCAGGGAGCCTACTTCTCCCTCTGCCTCTGCCTGCCATTCTGTCTGCCTGTGCTCGCTTGCTCTCCCTCCCTCTCTCTCTGATAAATAAATAAAATCTTTAAAACTAAATAAAAATCAAAAAAAAAAAAAAAAACAAGTAAATCTCGGGGTGCCTGGATGGCTCCGTCATTGGGTGGCTGTCTTTAAGCACCTGCCTTTGGTTTGGGTCATGATCCCATGGTCCTGGGATCTAGCCCTGCATTGGGCTCCCTGCTCAGCAGAAGGCCTGCTTTTCCCTCTCCCACTCCCCCTGCTTATGTGCCTTCTCTTGCTGTCTCTCTGTCAAATAAATAAAATCTTTAAATAAATAAATAAATAAATAAAAATAAAATAAGTAAATCTTAACTTCCGAGTCAAGACAGCCTATTACTAATCACTTACACATTCAATACCACAAAATGTTTATAATAACTAATGCATCTTTTAGTAAACTTAAACAACTATGAATAAACTAAGCTCAACAACTCTCTCTGCAATTGGCAGTTTTTCTTTTTCTTCAGTGAAAATAACATAATGAAGAATTCCATATCTTTGCTGGAAATAGCAATACAATAAGCAAGAATTACACAATATGAACCCTAATTTTTTCACAGTTCACCAAAAACAGGAAACACAGAAACTTCCAGTTATGCTGAAGTGATCCCTAACAAACTTATAAATGAATATAAAAGTAATTATTTTGCCATATATATATGATAAATTAAAATGTCATATTTGGGGGAAACTCTGGGTGGCTCAGTCAGTTAAGCATCTGCCTTCAGCTCAGGTCATGATCCTGGGGTCCTGGGATGGAACCCCATGTGGGACTGACTGCTCAGCAGCGAGCCTGGTTCTGCCTCTTCCTCTACCCTCCTCCCATGCTCTCTCTCTCTCTCTCTCGAATAAACAAAGAAAATCTTTTTAAAAAATAGAATAGGGGCACCTGGGTGGCTCAGTGGGTTAAGCCGCTGCCTTCAGCTCAGGTCATGATCTCGGGGTGCTGGGATGGAGTCCTGCATCGGGCTCTCTGCTCAGCAGGGAGCCTGCTTCCCTTCCTCTCTCTCTGCCTGCCTCTCTGCCTACTTGTGATCTCTCTCTGTCAAATAAATAAATAAAATCTTTTAAAAAAAATAGAATTAAATAAAATGTCATATTTGGGGACACCTGGGTGGCTCAGTTGGTTAAGCGTCTGCTTCAGCTGGGGTTGTGTTTCCTGCTAAGCAGGAAGTCGGCCTCTCCTTCTTCCTCTGCCCCTCCCCCCACTCCTACTTGTGCTCACTCACTCACTCATTCTCAAATAAATAAATATCTATCTTTAAAAAAATATCTAACCAGTCAGGTTACCTGGGTTCCCAATGTGCATTACGCATATTCGAATTAGAAGCGAGTTGGGAATAAAGGGCTATTCAAATAGGCACAAAGACTATTAGAAATACTATTTACCAGGCTTACAAGAGAAAGAAAAAAAAATTTTTTTAAAGGAGATGAGATCTTGGAAACCACTAGTAATTGGAGCAATAAGGTCCTGAGCATTTTGCTTCACGTTAAAGTATTAAAAATGTTAAGCAACCAAGAAAAGGTTAAATTATATTCAGAAATCTGGGTTTTTATTAAGAAGTCCTTGAAGTAAGCTCTTTATCCAGGAACTTCAGATATCCAAATAACATATTAATTAAAATTCCCAATAAGGAAATGAGGATTATTAATTTAATTCAGTATAACAATATTAATAAAGCAGCATTAACACACCCTGGGAAATAGTGCTAGCTATTCCATCCCTCAGGTCTTCACTCAGAAAGACAAGGAAAACTCATTCTAATAAGGATGTAATATAGAAGAAGCCTGCCTCAGAAGGCACTAACCACTAAAAACAAACACCCTACATGATTACAAATCCATTTGTCATTTCTTCCTATTTAGGGATTCATTCATTTACTGAAGTCGAAAAACTTGAATTTGACTCCAGGCAGTATTCTTTAATAATTTCACAAACTTATTAACACAAATATTTACTACTCATGAACTTTCCTTTAGCACAAACTAAGCAAAAATTTTACTACTTCAAATGGCACTAGTGCACTCTCTCTACACACACACACATAAACACATACAACTTAGTCTAAAAAAAATTTCAGTGTCCAATAAAGACCGCAAGTCGTATTGTTACCTTGTCAAAAACTTAATTTATAGCTTTGATAACAGATGACTAAATATTAAATATATACACATTTATATATCAAAAAATAAAGAAGACAGAGCAGTGGAGCTCAGGTTTAGACCCATTTGGCTTCAGTGTCTTCACATGCACAAAACACTGAAAATTCTGGTGAAACAGGGAAAGCCCACCCTTGAAACTGACAATTTTAACAGATTATAATTCTGTTATAGAATCTGTTTCAGATCACCCAGTATTTTTTTTAACTAGAAGTACCTCCACAAGGTGCTATCATATTTACAGCAGCCTCTGACATTTTTAGTAAGCGTTTCTAATTCAAAGAAAAGTAAAATAGCAAAAAGTATTCCTGAATTGCATATCCATTTTATCACCTGAGATCCTGAAGTGGATATGTTTCTGTTATTTTCAACACAAAAATATTTTTTTCCTTTAACATAATCTGTTAACTCAAGCAAGAACTTGTTTTCCTTGGCTAACTACGAATACATGATGAATGCACAAACGACTTGACAACAGACCTTTATTATCAAATAGAACTACGACTAAACATGTCTTCTGGTCTCTAATATTTTACTAAAACTGTAAATATTTATGCCCTTTGATCCAGCAATTCTACTTTTAAGAATCTATACTACACAAACACACATACAAAGATAAATGTGGAAGAATATTTACTGAAGTACTATTTATAACTGAAAAAAATTTTAAAAATCCATTAATATTACTGGTTAAGTAAATGACATATATACTACAATAAAAAATATATATGGTGTTTTTTAAAAGACTACAGTTTAAAAATAATGCAGATTTTTAACTGTTAATTTTAAAAATTTGCCCAGATATACTGTCAATGGAAAAAAGCAGAACACAATTACCAAAACAGCCAAAAATAACCTAATGCTAGGACAAAATGTCTATTACCCAGTTGTTTAATG
This sequence comes from Neogale vison, assembly GCF_020171115.1. Classification (NCBI taxonomy): domain Eukaryota; kingdom Metazoa; phylum Chordata; class Mammalia; order Carnivora; family Mustelidae; genus Neogale; species Neogale vison. The sequence continues at coordinate 217,593,598 of NC_058091.1, forward strand.
TTAGGAACAACCCAAATGTCCATCAACCAGTGAATAAAAAGACAAAATAAGAGTATACCCATAAAATAAAATATAATTCAGCAATAAAAAGAAACAAAACAGTGATACATGTGACTTAATGAATGAACATCAGAAATATTTCACTAAGTTAAAGAAATCAGACACAAGAGACCAGATATTGTAGGATTCTATTTATATGAAATGCCCAGAATAAGCAAATACACTGAGATAGAAAGTAGATGAGTGGGCTGCTAGGGAGGAGGCCTGTGAGGTAGGAGGTGACAAAAGGTACAGGTTTTCTTTTTGAGGTAATGAAAATGTTTTCAAATTGACTGTGATGATGGATGCATCTATCTGTATTACCCAGTGCTCGCTTCGGCAGCACATATACTAATATCTGTATTACCCAAAACCACTGAACTGTACACTTCAAGTGAATTGCACAATATACTAAATATATCATGATAAACTTGTCAAAGGCATGAGCAAGTATTTTTACCTATTTCAATCAATTAATTCTTGCAGAGAGATTTGCAGTATTAACTGACCATAGCTGCTATTAACACCATTGCTGACACAAGGAAGACAATTATTTTGAAGATTTAACTAAGGTAGGATCTTCTACCTGCTGGTCTCCATGCACTTTAAAAAGAGATAGTACTTTCATAAAAGTACAATGATTGTGGCCTGGGGCAAACAAAATCTTCTTATAATCCTATATAAACAAGTGTTAAAAAAATCTTTGAAATAATTCCTAATAGGAAGTAGAAAAAAAAAATCTTATCATCCTTTGAAGATGTTTAGTCCAGAACTATGCAAGTCCTTTAAGAAAACACAAACTTGGGACGCCTGGGTGGCTCAGTTGGCTAAAGCAGCTGCCTTCCGCTCAGGTCATGATCCCAGCATCCTGGGATCGAGTCCCGCATTGGGCTCCTTGCTCGGCAGGGAACCTGCTTCTCCCTCTGCCTCTGCCTGCCTCGCTGTCTGCCTGTGCTCGCTCTCTCTCCCTCTCTCTGACAAATAAATAAAATCTTTAAAAAAAAAAGAAAAAAGAAAACACAAACTTCTCAGGACCTACTGTTTCCTCTTACTGCTCTAATTTGACAGCACTTAACAGTCTGATGCTTAACAATCCAGATTCCTTTTCCCATACATATAGTAACATGTTACTTTTTAATAGAAAAATGAGATCATACCATGCATAGTTTTGCACTTAAAATTATCAACTGAACTAAAATTTAGCTAAAAAGATAGTTAAGTTATAAGTAAGGTCACCAAGTCACTGGAAATACTCAGTTTTATTTTAGTCTAATTCAGAATCTACAAGACATACTTGAAATTTCAAGTTTAAAAGTTTGAATACGGGGTGCCTGGGTGGCTCAGTGGGTTAAAGCCTCTGCCTTCGGCTCAGGTCATGATCTCAGGGTCCTGGGATCGAGCCCCACATTGGGCTCTCTGCTCAGCAGGGAGCCTGCTTCCTCTTCTCTCTCTCTGCCTGCCTCTCTGCCTACTTGTCATCTCTGTCTGTCAAATAAATAAATAAAATCTTAAAAAAAAAAAAAAGTTTGAATACATCATCAAACCTATTTTGGAAACTCAAAGGCATTTATTTAAAAAAATATAAAATACAACCTAACAACTCCCCACTTGAAGAAAAAGTGCATCTCTATTAACAAAGCTATGAAATACCTATTTTAATGAAAATGGAACTGTTTAATGTACCTTGGTTTTTTAAGACCCATGAATAGTAATAGTGGAAAAACACAAAGCTATAAATCCCAGAGATTTTTAGTTAATGGTTTGAAACTTCTCCTTCAAAGAACCTTTTAAGAGCAACAGTAAATTAAACACTAAAAACAAGAAGTTTGGATATCGTTCCCTTCTGATGACTCCAAGATTCTAGAAAACAGGCAGGAGATAGTGTATACTGTACAAATCACACTATGAATTGATGTTTATTTTTTAACTGTTCCTTTTTAAATCTTTTTAAAAATTTTTGGAAGGGGATCAAAGGGTCAGAAGGTGCTGTCATGTGAATAGCAAATAACATGCCGAACCTTCCTCTCAACCTCAAACCGCTTCAAAGGTAATAAATAAATATCATCACTTCCTACCACTCTACATTTTCCTTTTGCTCTAGTTCTTACGTAAGCAGTTTTTCTATAAGTAAATAGCACATTTAACCACAAGTTATAATCTCTTCTAGTCAACCTTCTATTTATACATTGAAATTTTCACACATGACCATCAAAACTATTCTACAGAACCATTTGCAAGATGTTTTTAAAGCAGAAAACAGTGACTGAAGATGTAAAACAAGCACTGCTCAGCAGTAAGAACTACTTGCTGCAGGTACAGTAGTCGCTCAAACACATTGGTTGGCTGACTGAAGAAAATAAACCTTATCACATTAAAGAAATTATTTCCAACCCTTCAAATACTCCCTAATGTCTTCAGTTACAACTCACCTCTTCCAGTAAATTAAATCTGTAAAGCCACCTAAAAGATATTACATGGCTTCAACAAAAATAGCAGAAGCAAAGAGGATAATTTTTTTGTCTTATAACTTTCAAATTTTCTGTAATATACTGTAAATGAATGTAATTTTCATTAATCTCAAAATAAAAAAATAAAAACAATTTCAGCTTTCTCAAAAATTCTTCAATCTGTACTTTCAAAGGCAAAGGCTACCTTCTTCAACTGACATCTTGTTCATATTAATAGTTAAATCTCCTCCTAATTCATAAATTAAAAAAAACTTAAAAATTTTTTAGGAGCAGTTTTAAAAATTACCTATTTATTCCATGGAAACCTATGAAAGTCACTACAAAATATTTTCAAAGAATACTTAATCATATGAGAAAAATGTTTGATGGCAATTATCATTTGAAAATACCAAGCTACAGAGCAATACAGCAGAACCCACTGTGCATGTTGTATTTCTAAAGAAAATCTCAGCAGACACAGGGTAAAGCTATATATAATTTTAATTTTCTTCTGTACTCTCTGTTCTACCTACCACATAACATTAAAATTAAAAAAGAAAGCCACCTTCACTGCTCTTGTTTCAACCAAATAAAAACTAACACTTTGTAGTATTAAGGTCCAGCATCACCAATTTGCTCTACTTACATTGTACCTTCCCATCTATCCCTAAATGCAAGCAAACATGCTTCTCCTATCCTCTGTAACCTTTATTCCTGCTGTTCCATCAAGGAAGGAGCATGTTCCTGATAGAACTAATGGACTTGTGTCTCAAATTCATCCTACAGTTCACTAATCATTTCTCAATTTAATTCTCTGAATCTGGCTATCTCAGCAACATTCTCTACTAACTTAACCAATAGTTACCATTTTAGGTCTCAGCTTCTGTTGTACTGTTTTTATTTCTCCCCCACATCTGACCAACTTATGCTCATCTCTGTGGACCAAACTAATACTAATACTCTTCCAACTGTAATATTCTGTCATCTTTCCACACTGGGTAAACTGAAAATCAAACCCTTATTTCCTTTACATCTCCATGGCACCATATTTCTATATGGATTTCTTAGGGTGCTTTTTTTTTTTTTTTTTTTTTTTACGATTTTATTTATTCATTTGACAGAGAGAGAGAGGCAGACAGAGAACCAGACTTCCTGCTGAGCAAGGAGCCCGATGCGGAACTCAATCCCAGGATGCTGGATCATGACCTGAGCCAAAGACAGACCCTTAAACAGACTAAGCCACCCAGGCGTCCCTCTTAGAGTGCTTTTGTTAAATGTTTTAGAATTGTCAAACCAGGAAGGATAACCTCAAGAAACAGTACTCAAAAAACTACTTCCAAAAAGCTTACGCTAGCCAAATGTGTACGATGATATAAAGCATACCTGTTCTCCCATGCCTTTGCCTAAATAACTTAAGTAGTTCTGAAAGGATTAGAGCACTCAGGATTTAGTGTGCATGGCTACAAAAGAACACAGACAGCAAATTTTTATCCTTTCCATGTCAATGTTCTAAAATCCCTCCTCTGAATTGAATTTACACAGACTAAATCAGTATCAATTTCTCACTTTCAAATTTCTCCTATAATTAAAGCAAAAATACAAAACAAACCACCATTCCACCCCCCAAAAATTCTAAAGGCCTCACCATAAAATTTACTGCCATCTAAAATGCTGATTTTATAATGTCTATCTGTCAAGTCTATTTGAACCAACTTAGATGAATCTGTAGTTCGCATTTTCCTAGCTTGTTGCAGTTGGAAACAATTTGGGCACAGATAACTTGCTAACAATTAAACCACCACACATTCTAACTCAGTGTTTATAATTTCCTTGTTTATATACAGAGATCATCTCTGGAAAGCTATGTAAGAAACTGGTAACAGTTACTGCCTTTGTGGAGATCTTGGAGACTGAGGAAAAAAGAATAAGATTTTTTTTTTAAAAGATTTATTTATTTGACAGACAGAGACCACAGGTAGGCAGAAAGGCAGGCAGAGAGAGAGGGGGAAGCAGGCTCCCCGCTGAGCAGAGAGCCCGATGCGGGGCCCAATCCCAGGACCCTGAGATCACAACCCCAGCCAAAGGCAGAGGCTTAACCCACTGAGCCACCCAGGTGCCCCAAAAGAATAATATTTTATACTGTGTTCCCTTTGGTACTTTTTGAATACTGGACCACATAAATTTTGCAAATCTTTTAATTAATGTATATGTAAATATGCATACACATAAACTTCTTAAATTTCAGTGTACCACCCAGTGGGATCATATCATAAGCAGCATTTGGAAATTTCAAGTAATAAAAAAAAAGTCTATAATCTGGGTATCTATGATTACCTCAACTAGTTTTCTAAAAATATATATATTTCAATTTACATATGGGTTATACTCCCAAGAATACATGTGTGTGGGTGTAGGTATAGGTGTTAGGTATTAATCTCCCTAGGATATTAAATTTAGATTACAGGGGCACCTGGGTGGCTCAGTGGGTTGGGCCTCTGCCTTCCGCTCAGGTCATGATCTCGGGGTCCTGGGATCGAGCCCCGCATCAGGCTCTCTGCTCAGTGGAGAGCCTGCTTCCTCCTCTCTCTCTCTCTCTCTGCCTGCCTCTATGCCTACTTATGATCTCTCTCTCTCTCTGTCAAATAAATAAATAAATAAAATCTAAAAAAAAAAATTTAGATTACAAAAAAATTAAGCAGGGGCACTTGGGTGGCTCAGTGGGTTAAGCCTCTGTTTTCCGCTCAGGTCATGATCTCAGGGTCCTGGGATTGAGCCCCACATAGGGCTCTCTGCTCAGCAGGGTGCCTGCTTCCCCCTCCCTTTCTGTCTACCTCTTGGCCTACTTGTGATCTCTCTGTCAAATAAATAAAATCTTTTTTTAAAAACTCAAGCAAAAATACAATGTTTTACACTTCAAAGTCCTATTAATAGCAATTCCAGGTTTTTTTTTAAGATTTTATTTATTTATTTGACAGAGAGAGAGAAATCACAAGTAAGCAGAGCAGCAGGCAGAGATAGTGGAGGAAGCAGGCTCCCCGCTGAGCAGAGACCAATGTGGGGCTCAATCCCAGGACCCTGAGATCATGACCTGAGCCAAAGGCAGAGGCTTAGCCCACTGAGCCACCCAGATACCCCCCAATTCCAGGTTTTTAAAAAACATTTTAATCCTCCCAGTTTATCCATGTAAATGATGGATCAAATTCTGGAAATTAAGCAAGTGCTCCAATTTTATTTAGAAGTAAAGCATGACAATACCAATGAAACCAACAGACAAAACTTCCATACTGGTTAAACAATAAAAGAAATAAGGACAAGAAACAAAGAAATACTTCAGGATAAAAACACTCAAGATAATTATTTCATTCTTGATGTGCTGACTGGAAATAATTTTTGGAAAAGGTCACCTAACTAAAAATGTCAGCTTATTACAATGTGATATATGCTAAAGAATACTTGATGTCTTTGGGAGAATGCTTACTATTTTATAGACATCAGGATTATTATATAAAATAAGATTGATAAGCTATTTAAATCAGGTATGTTTTATTCTTCCCCTTAAATAACTATCACCAATGAAATCCATTCCTTAAAAAAATCAATTTTTAAGAGGTTAGTATCCAAAATACATAAAGAACTTATATAACTCAACACGAAAAACAAAAAATAATCCAATTAAAAAATCAGAAGACATGAACAGACATTTCTCCAGAGATAATATACAGATGGCCACAGACACATGAAAATATGTTCAATATCACTCATCATCAGGGAAATGCAAATCAAAACCACAATGAGGGGGTGCGTGGGTAGCTCAGTCAGCTGAGCATTCTGACTCTTAATTTCAGCTCAGGTCATGGTCTTGGGGTTGTGGAATTAAGCCCTGTATCAGGCTCCAGGCTGGGTGCAGAGTCTCCTTGGGCAACCTTCTCCCTCTGCCCCTCCTCCCGCTCACGTTCTCTCTCTCTCTCTCAAATAAGAAAATAAAATCTTAAAAAAAAAAAAAAAAACCCACAATAATTATCACCTCACACCAGTCAGAATGGCTAAAATCAAAAACACAAAAGATGTGGAGAAAAAGGAACCCTCATGCACTGCTGATGAGAATGCAATGTGGTTCAGCCATTGCAGAAAACCCTATGGAGATGCCTTAAAAAGTTAAAAATAGAGTTACCATATAATCCAGTAATTCTACTACTAGGTATTTACCCAAAGAATATGAAAACACTAATTCAAAAAAATATAAGCAGTAGCCCTATGTTTATTGCAGCATTATTTACAACAGCCAAAATATGTAAGGAACCCAAAGGTCCATCTATATAGATGAACAGATAAAAGAAGATGAATGTATATAATGGAATATTACTTAGCCATAAAAAAGAACGAAATCTTGCCATTTGCAAAAACATGGATGGACCTAGGGTGTATAATGCTAAGTGAAATAACTCAGAGAAAAACAAATACCATATGACTTCATTCATATGTGGAATTTAACAAAACAAAACAAAGAAAGAGACACACCAAAAAAACAGACTTTTCATTATAGAGCACAAACTGCTGGTTACCAGAGGGGAGGTTAGTGTGGGGATGGGGTAAATAGTGATGGGGATAAACAGTACACTTATGATGAGAACTGAATAATGTATAGAATTGCTGAATCAGTATACTGTACACCTGAAACTAATATAACACTGTATGTTAATTACACATAAAAAAGCATATGTTTTTCAAAATTTAACTCCTCAATTAATCTGGGTTTATATGAAAACATAAAGCCATTATAATTAATACAGTGCAATGCTGACATAATCTCAAGAGCGCTATAAATTAGTACCCTACTCCGAGAAACGGTGTACAGAGATACTTACTATAATATCAGCAAAAAAGTTAAGTTACATTATCTTTTGGAGGACTAACAACTGTTTTATATACCAAGGCAATAGTGTGGAATTCTATCAAAATTAATTTTGTTATCCAATTTTAATGAAAAAGAAAAACATTTTCAACTTTATTATCAAAGGCACTATACTTTGTGGCAAAATATGACTTATCAGCAACAAACCACCTGTTGTATAGGAAGTTTTAAATACGTTTTTCTCTTCAAAGTATAATATTAAGTAATTCGTAATGTAGCATACCGTTTTAGTTAAGAAAAACCATACCTTAAAGAAAAAGGCAGGATGTGCTACTTTCAAAAGGGCTTGAAAATAGTTTGAATGATTCAAACTTTCCTCTAACAAATGCCACAACAAAAAGGTTTGTCTTTTTATATGGAGGGAAAACAAAAATTAATAAGTTGTTTGGTTAGAAACTTAAAACTTTAAAGTTTCCCATTACCTCACTTTGACAAGTTTTATTTGACCTGACAGCGCTACTTTAAAGATTAGGGGAGAAGAGTGAAACTAATATTGTAATTTCTGTTTTAAGAAGTTATAAATGGGGGCGCCTGGGTGGCTCAGTGGGTTAAGCCGCTGCCTTCGGCTCGGGTCATGATCTCAGGATCCTGGGATCGAGGCCCGCATCGGGCTCTCTGCTCAGCAGGGAGCCTGCTTCCTCCTCTCCCTCTCTCTGCCTGCCTCTCTGCCTACTTGTGATCTCTCTCTGTCAAATAAATAAATAAAATCTTTAAAAAAAAAAAAAGAAGAAGTTATAAATGATCCTAAAATATGTAAATTTTTAAGTTGTCTTAGACAATTATCAAATTCTCTGAAGTTATTTAGTTCTTGTTCTTAGTTTTCCCTACTTCATTTAGTCATCCTTTGGAACTTTTTATAAAGCTTTTATATTTAATTTAGAGTTTTCAGCCCTAATTCCAGGCTTGGAAATAAATAAAATGAAATCTATTTTAACTGTTTGTGTTCTATATTGGGGAAGTGAAACGACAAAAACGTAAATTAGACTAGAAGTTTTCTCTAGATTTCAGATATCCAAATTTATTCCTGTCCCTCCCTTAAAAAGGACAACAAGGGGCACCCAAAAACTGATAAAAGAATGTTCGTAGAAAGCATTATTCATAACAGCCAAAAATCATTAGATAAGGCTATATTCAAAGCTCAATTAACAGAAACAAAAGTAATTTTAAAATGTTAATGTACAATTTGCAGTAAACTATACTTCAATTTCTGATAAACAATTTGGAAGTAAGTCAGCAAACATCAAGAACACATTCTTTCGGGGTGCCTGGGTGGCTCAGTGGGTTAAAGCCTCTGCCTTAGGCTTGGGTCATGATCCCATGGGATCGAGCCCCACATGGGGCTCTCTGCTCAGCTGGGGGCCTGCTTCCTCCTCTCTCTCTCTGCCTGCCTCTCTGCCTGCTTGTGATCTCTGCCTGTCAGATAGATGAATAAAATCTTTAAAAAAAAAAAAAAAAACCCACATTCTTTCTTTTTAAGATTTTATTTATTTATTTACTTGTCAAAGAAATAGAGTGCATAAGCATGCACAAAAGCGCACACAAGCAGGGGGAGCTGCCAGCAAAGGGAAAAGCAGACTCCACGCTGAGCAAAGAGCCTGGTATGGAACTCGAGTCCAGGACCCTAGGATCATGACTTGAGCTGAAGGCAGATGCTTAAAATGTTTAATCGACTGAGGAACCCAGTAATCCCAAGGACACATTCATCCATCAAAAGACATTCAAGGGACACCTGCTTGGTTCAGTTTGAAAAGCATGCTTAATCTTGAGGTCATGAGTTTGAACCCCACATGGGGTGTAAAGATTATTTAAAAAATAAAATAAAATAAAGCAAAACATTTTGGGATGCCAATTTTAAATCCAATTTAATAGTTTTATAAGTTGCCTAAAACCTGAAGTCTAAAATTGACAGGTTATATACATCAACTATACCTAAATTAATAAACTAATTAAATTGATAGGATACACCTAAAATTCATACAGAAATGGCAAGGGACCTAGAATAGGCAAAATAATCTTGAAAAGGAAGACCAAATCTAGAAAACTCTCACTTCCTGATGCTAAACTTACTACAAAGCCATAGTAATCAAAACAGTGTAGGACTAGCGTAAGGACAGACAATGGAATACAACTAAAAATCAAAAAATAAACCCATACATCTATGGTCAACTGATTTTTGACAAGGGTGTCAAGGGTATTTAACAGAGAAAGAGGAGCCCTTCAACAAAGGTACTGAGACTACATATTCATGCAAAAGAATGAAGCTGAACCTCCTCCTGGCACCACACACAAAAACTGACTTCAAATGGATCACAGGCCTAAATATAAGAACTAAAACTATAAAACCCGTAGAAGAAAACACAAGTAAATCTTTGTAAACATGGATTAGGAAAAATGTCTTAGATTAAACAATAAAAGCATAAGTAATAACAAATAAATTAACTGGACTTCTAAATCTAAAATTTTGATGCTTCAAAGGACAATATCAAATTACCTCACACAAGTTGGAATGGTTACTATCAAAAAGAAATAACAATTGTCAGCAAGGTTGTGGAGAAAAGGAAACAGTTCCACACTGTTGGCGAGAATGTAAATTTGTGTAGCCACTGTGGAAAATAATATTATCAAATATTATATATATTATATATATACATCTCCATAGATATAATATAGATATATATAGATATAATATAGATATCGAAATACCATAAAATTGGGGCACCTGGGTGGCTCAGTCATTAAGCATCTGCCTTCGGCTCAGGACATGATCCCAGGGTTCTGGGATGGAACCCCACATCGGGCTTCCTGCTCAGCAGGAAGCCTGGTTCTCCCTCTCCCACTCCCCCTGCTTGTGTTCCCTCTCTTGCTGTGTCTCTCTCTGTCAGATAAATAAATAAAATCTTAAAAAAAAAAAAAACACCATAAAATCCAGTAATTCCACCTCTGGATATGTACCTGAAGAAAATGAAAACATGAATTCAAAAAGGTATATGAACCCCTATGTCTACTGCAGCATTATTTACAATCACCAACATATATGGAAGCAACCTAAGTGTCCATCCATAGATGAGTAAAGGAGCTGTGGTACACATACACAATGGACAACTCAGCCATAAAAAAGAATGTAATCTTGCCATATCTGACACAGATGGACACAGAATATATTATGCTAAGTGAAACAAGTTAGACAGAAAAAGACAAATACTTTATGACTTCACTTACATATGAAATCTAAAAAACATATGAACAAAAAACAGAAACACTCATAAAGAGAAAAAACGGGTGGTTCGGGGGGACACTGGGGATAGGTGAAATAGATGATTAGGAGGTACAAACCTACTGCTATAATTATATAAGTCACAAGGATGAAAAGTACAGCATAGAAAATAGAATCAATAAAACTGTAATACTGTAAGACAGTAATGGCACTTACACTGGTGAGCATGTCATAATATATGTAATTGCTGAACATTGTACACCTGAAGCTAATATTATACATCAATTATATACTTCAATTAAAAATAACTTTTAAGGGGTGCCTGGGTGGCTCAGTGGGTTAAGCCTCTGCCTTCAGCTCAGGTCATGGTCTCAGCGTCCTGGGATCAAGCCCCATGTTGGGCTCTCTGCTCAGCAGAGAGCCTGATTCCCCTCTCTCTCTCTACCTGCCTCTCTGCCTATTTGTGATCTCTCTCTCTCAAATAAATAAAATCTTTTAAAATAATAATAACTTTTAAAAACAAATAAGTTTTCAAAAACGACAGCATCAAGAAAAAACAAAAGCCCACAAAATAGAAGAAAATGTTTGCAAAATCATGTATCTGATAAAAGACTACCCAGAACATAGGAAAACTCTTGCAATTCAATAATAAAAACACAAATAACCTAATCTAAAAATGGGCAATGAATCTAAAAAGGTATTTCTCTAAAAGTATTTTTAAAAGCACACGGAGAGATGTTCAACATTAGCCATCAGAGAAATGGAAATCAAACCCACAATGAGGTATTACTTCACACCCATCCACTACAATAAGACTGATAACAAGTGGTGTCCAGCATGCAGAAAAATTGGAACATCAGACATTGTTAGTGGGATTGTAAACCATGCAGTCACTTTGGAAAACAGTTTGGCAGTTTTTCAAAATGTTAAAGAGTAACAACATGACCCAGCAATTCCATTCCCAAAAGAAATGAAAACATTTCCACACAAAAACCTGTACAAAAATGTTCATAGCAGTATTTATTATTCATAACAGCCCAAAAATAGAAACAACCAAACGTCTATCACTGATGAAGAGATAAAATGTGGTATACACACACAATGGAATGTTTGGCCATAAAATGCAATTAAGTACTGATACATGCTACATCACAGGTGAAGTGTGGAAACACGCTAAGGAAAAGAAGCCAACAAAGGATTACACATATGATCCCATTTATATATGTCCACAAGAGACCAATCTATCGAGGCAGAAGTTTATAGATTAGAAAACTGCCTAGGCTGAGTTAGGGGCTAATGGATACAGAGATTCTTTCTGAGGTAAGGATATTGTTCTAAATTGATGTGGTGACGTAACTGCACAGACGAAAAACCCCTCAATTGTACACTTAACTGAGTGTATAGTATGTGAACTGTAACTTCATTAAATATTTTTTATTTGACAGAGAGAGACAGAGAGAGAGTCAACACAAGCAAGGTGAAGGGGAGAGGGAGAAGCAGGCTTCCAGCTGAGCAGGGAGCCTGACTCCGGGCTCGATCCCAGCACCCTGGGATCATGACCCCAGCCAAAGGCAGATGCCCAACGACTAAACCATCCAGGCGCCCCATAAGGGTATTTCTTAAAGAAATACCTAATGCCTCGTATTTATGTCGCTTGCGGAAAACAAGAAACATTCAAGCCAAATGACTAGGAGCTGATTTGATTACTAAGTCCGTACGTAATACACTTAGAAATAAGAATTTAAGACACACCTCTTCTTCCCTGAAAGAGCACTCCTTTAATTACTTCTGAATTTTAACTAAAATGGAGCTGTAGTACTTGCAGCTGTCAGGACTTCTACTGAGATTGACCCAAGATACCGGGGTAAACATGCTCCTTCTCCCGCACTCGGCTGCACTGCACTTCCCATTACAACAAACAATACAGAAAAACACCCCGCACGGTGACTGAAGTCATTCTCAGAGAACTACCTAATACTAATACTGAGTTAAGAAGAGGGGTGTGGAAAGAATGAGGAAGGGGAAGGAGCACAGGACACAAGGGGAAGTCTTCGTGCATTTAAGCCCAAGGAATCCAGTTACATTAAATTCAACTTTTACACGCTTTGTGAACAGGCCCAGAGGCAAAGTCCTGGGCGCAGACCAAAGAGCCGAGCTGCGAGGCCGAGAGGAAGTGCTGATCCAAGCCAAGCCCGCAAGGGACTCCGTGTGGAAACCACGGGGGGCAAAAGGGCTAAGATGGGGGCTGCGGCGCTAGACGGGGGCGAGCCCCCTCCGCCCGGCTCCGGCCGGCGGTCGCTGGCAGCGCGCATTGGGAGGCGGCCGCGCCGCGGGCCCCGGCCGCGTCCAAGCCGTGAAGCGCGCCCGGAGCCCAAAGCCTCCGGCGCGGCCGGGTCCCGTCTCCCGCCCCATCCGGCGCTTTGTCCCAGGGCGGGCGGCGGGCTGCCCTCAAGCGTCCCCGCCGCGGGATGAGGGGCCGCGCTGACAGCCCTCGCCCCCGCAAGGGCTGCGAGCCTGCGAGACCTGGCGGCCGGCGGCCCGCAGCCCTCCCGGCTTCACACAGGCGGGACCCAGCCGGCGGCGGCCCGAGGACGCTAGCCCTCACCGCCGAGGCTTCGCCGCCGCCCGGAGCGCACACAGGCCGAGGTCAGGCAGAGAAAGCTTCGCACCCCAAAACCCAATTTCCAACATCCCGCTCTTACCCAAAAATTTTCGACGAAATGCGCCATGACCATCCTGCCGCCGCCGCGCCAGGTTCCGCGTCCGCCCGCCGCTGTGTAAACACGGGCACGGCCCCCACGGCGCCCCCGCCTTTCCCCACAGCCGCCGCCGCCGTCGCCACCGCCGTCGCCGCCGCCGCCGCTGCCTTCTTCCCGGAGACCGGCCCGCACCCTCCAGGGCGCATGCGCCACCTAGCGGCTGCTGCCGCCGGGCGAACTCTTGAAAGCCACCGCCTGGTTGCGCATGCGCTCTTCATCCTATCCCCGTGTTTTAGTAACCCTCCACTTTACCCAGCGCGGGCGCGGCCAAATTGAGTATTCTCTTGGGAATGGTGGAGAACCGGGTTCTTGGGGAGTCACTGGGGAGACTGCGCGCACCCTTTGCGGTAGGATGGGTACTGGCCCACGGATGAGGGAAGAAAAGGGCCGGCCAGTGGCAGTGGATACGGCAGCCTGACTGCCTCCTCTCTTCCTCTACGCAAGACGCGCTTCCCCGGCCTTGGAGGATCTTGAAGGGACCAAGTCTGGTCAAGCTGTGATGGGGGAAATTTGGCCTCCGGCCACCGGGAGGAGACTGGGAAACCTTTGGTCCGTAGGGTTCCTTTCCTTGACTGGGAACTAAGAACCAAAACAAAACTTTCCGAGGCCGGAAAAAGAGGAAACGCCCAGTGTCGCCTGAGAGTCTCTGGAACAGCGCGAGACCCAGGCACCAAGTTCCTTGCGGAAGCCGCTGACCTCTAGCACGCCCCTAGCAAACCAGGCCAGCTGGAGGCAGGAACGTGACCCGAAAGGAACGAATTTCACTGACCCACGCAGTTAAAAAAAAAAAAAAAAAAAAAAAAGTCTTTTCCAGGACTTGTTAATTTAAGTCTCTAGTTTTCTTAGCAACTTGTTCATTTTGGAAAAAGAAACAAGTTTAAACACGTCCTGGCACAACATGAACTAAATCCCTTTCCTATGCCTTGCTTTCCAGAGGTTAGGGGGAAAAAATTAAACCCTTGTGGAGAGGTCTCAGGTTCACTGTCACCAGGTCGGCTCAATCCGAAGTCTGCTGTTCTTGATACCAAGCCCCGTAGTGTAGCTATTAATGTAGCTTTAACTATATACACTCACATCAGATCCTCTGACTTCAGATACAATGAACACTAGGACACGTGTTTCTTGGTGGAAACTTGTTTTCATCCTCAAAAGCAAAACCACACAATGCCTTGCACGTGATTAAAACTGTGAAGTGTTTGTTGAATTGGGAATAAGTGGATATTGGTGTTGTGATTATATCTTTCTTAAGAATATCTTTTATAAATATATAGGAGGTAACAGTCTGCTTTAAAATAACTCACTGAGGGAGGAACACTGAGTAGAGGTATGCATGAAACAGGATTGTTAGAACAATTGTTAGGACCTAGGTAACAGAAACATGGTGGTTCACTATACAGCACTACACTCATTTCGTATATGTTTGCTATTTCCTTTTCTTTAAAAAGTCTTCATAACACTGTCATTTACATAACACTGTCATTTCGTATATGTTTACTATTTCCATTTTTAAAAGTCTTCATAACACTGTCATAACATTGGGAAAGTCTAACTTAGAAACTTGTTACTGTTTTCTAAACCATTAATCTAACACTATCTTTCTTCATCCTGAAAAAAATTCTAAAAAATACAGCCATCTAGATCTCTCTGCAAAGAAGTTTGGCATTAAAATCCTAGTGTCACTAGGGACTACCCCCCTTATATCTCGGGAGGAAAAGCCTTATCCTAGACCTATACTTCAAAGGGCCTTACATATTACATTAATTTATTTAAAAAACAAATGGGTGCCTTTGCCAGTGACGATCTGATGCTGACCTCTGTCCCATAACCATATAGACCCTCTCTCATGACCAACACCATTCAGGCCCCCCAGGAAACAATTCTTCATAGCTCTTGCCCTAAGTCTTCAAAACAAAAAGCACAACTCCAAATGCAGTGAAAATCTGTGTGTAGGATAGCTTCCCATATCAGAGATAGACTCCTTTGGAGTTCAGGCAGAATCTGAGCAGCAGAAGTGCTTAAGAAAGAGAAGACAAATTAGTTAACTTGTTCAATTTTTCCTCCCAGCACAAATGCAGTAGATTGTTGTTGTTTTTTTAAGATTTTATTTATTCATTTGATAGAGATACAGAGGCAAAGATGGAGACAGAGAGCACAAGCAGGGGGAGAGGGAGAAGGAGAGGGAGAAGCAGATTCTCCACTGAGCTGGGACCCTGGCATGGGGCTCAATTCCAGGACCTGGAGATCATGGAGACATGGAAGGCAGACGCCCAACCATCTGAGCCACCCAGGCACCCCAATGCAATAGATTTACATAACGAAGTATTGTTTTGCAAACAATGTGGTGTTAAGCACAGATTTTCCTTTTTTTAGTGTTCTAACTCTGACAATTTAGCATAGTACTCAAATAACCACGCATGGTACACTGGTCTCCATTTGTACTCTTACCTCTGATCTCATAAATGTCAGATCCAGACTTGCCATAAAGATAAATATTCTGTGTATTTGGTTATTTACAAAGCTCATTAGGGTCAAAACACCCTTGCTATAATTGCCTGATATTTTAATTGTGGGAATTTAAAGTGATTAAGGTGACTAAATTTCAGAGGAGATGGTGAAGTACAAGAAGAATGTGGGTAGTATCAGGCACATTCTGTTCTCTCAAGTGAGGTTTCCTGGGATGTGCATACAGTCTGGCAGAGTGTAGATAAGGCCCTGAGAGGGTAGCTCACTTATGTGTGGTTAAGTATTTGTGACCCAAACACCTAGCCCTTGCTTATTCAAACACATTCTGAAATTACTAAAAACTGACACAGATAACAACACTGTTCTACTCACTGTCTATGCCACCTGGCCCTTAATAGTCACTCAATAAATGTTTGGTGAGACAACAGGTGAATGATTGAACCTATCAGGGAAATGTCAAGGGTGGATGAAACTTTGAATATGTAGTAACTCCATTCTTTTACTCATACTTTTCATTGGTGCTAGGTCTTTAGAGCTTATAAAAATAGCATTATTTACATTCTACTTGATTTAGATGTCTTACATTATTTCAAATATTTTCAAAAGAATTATTTGGGGCTTGAATATACTTCTTTAAAAAAAAAAAAAAAGGTTTGGGGCGCCTGGGTGGCTCAGTGGGTTAAAGCCTCTGCCTTCAGCTCAGGTCATGATCCCAGGGTCCTGGGATCAAGCCCTGCATTGGGTCCTCTGCTCAGCAAGGAGCCTGCTTCCCCCTCTCTCTCTGCCTGCCTCTCTGCCTACTTGTGATCTCTGTCTGTCAAATAAATAAATAAAATCTTTATTTTTTTAAATATTTTATTCATTTATTTGTCAGAGACAGAGGGAGAGAGAGCGAGCAAGCACAGGCAGACAGAGAGGCAGGCAGAGGCAGAGGGAGAAGCAGGCTCCCCGCCGAGCAAGGAGCCCGATGTGGGACTCGATCCCAGGACCCTGGGATCATAACCTGAGCCGAAGGCAGCTGCTTAACCAACTGAGCCACCCAGGCGTCCCATAAATAAAATCTTTAAAAAAAAAAAAAAAAGGTTTATTTATTTGAGGGGTGAGACTGGGAGGGAGATGGAGAGAGAATTCTCAAGCAGACTCCTCACTAAGCACAGAACCCCAGGACCCTGAGATCATGACCTGAGCTGAAATTGAGAACCATCTAACCTACTGAGTCACCGAGGCACCACAGCTTGAGTACACTTCTTAAAAGATAAGTTGCCTTTTGTTATAAAGACAAAATTAAATTCGGATAATAATATTCAAAATTGGCTCTCAGGGGATGTTGCTGGTCCCCATTAAACTCTCTCCAAGCATATATGTTATAACCAAAGCTCTAACATAACTGCTACAACATAATTTGACAAGTCGTAGCAAATGAGACAGGAGAAATGAACACAAAATTACCTAAATCTACATTCTCTGGTTTTACGAAATATAACTTGTCTCCCAGATTTGAGGACAAGATATCCAAAGAATGTCCCCCTTTTCATTCCTTAGTTTGATCACTTATTTCCGATCTTGGGGTCACAGCTCACACCCCCTTAATCAACATTTAGTTACAAAGGCCATTTCCTCATTACTTCATTTAAAACTAGCTCTGGGGGGTGCCTGGGTGGCTCAGTGGGTTAAGCCACTGCCTTCGGCTCAGGTCATGATCTCAGGGTGCTGGGATGGAGTCCTGCGTCCGGCTCTCTGCTGGGCAGGGAGCCTGCTTCCCTCTCTCTCTCTGCCTGCCTCTCCGTCTGCTTGTGATTTCTCTCTGTCGAATAAATAAATAAAATCTTTAAAAAAAAAAAAAAAAAGATAAAACTAGCTCTGGGGGCACCTGGGTGGCTCAGTCAGTTAAATGGCTGCCTTCGGCTTGGGCCCTGATCCTAGGGTCCTGGAATCTAGCTCCACGTTGGGCTCCCTGCTCAGGGGGGGAGACTGCTGCTCCCCTTGCTTGTGCTTGCTCTCCCTACCTTTCCTGTCAAATAAATTAGTAAAATATTTCTAAAAATTAGATCTGTTCCAGAAAAGTGGGCTATAAAATAAAACATAATTTTTCCCATTTATTTTCAATACAATTTTGCAAATGTACTTCTAATTGTTTCCAAGACAAGAGCAGCAGAGGAGAAGCTCCTATAAACCTCTATTTCCTGCTAATTTCTTCAAGGACAGCATCCTGTGTCAGGCGCAGTAGTCCTCTGTACTTCAAACTGAAGAAAACAAGCAGCAGCAGAACTAAGCTCCATTAGAAGGCTGAAGAGAAAGAGGCGGGTCCCAGAAGTCTGGTGTTCTCTTGTTTTTCCCTACGCCACTGCAACATATTGAAAGCAATAACTTTATGTAAAACAGAAAGAAAAGCAAAAGCTCAGCAGATGGTATCCAGGTAGGCAGCTATGCAAGGCCAAGGAGACGGAAACATGCTAATCAAAGTGCAGAAAGCAGCTAAATATCATCTTCCTTACACTCTTCTTGTTTCAGAGCAGCTTGCTGGGCATGCCCTTCTCTCCTGCTTGCAGCTGGGATCGACTGCCTGCTCTTTGATGTGGCATCATCTCTAACTCCAGAATGAGATGTACTTGTCAATGGACCCTCTTGTCAGCTATCTGTAAAAGAAACACAAAACACCTGACAGGTTTTTCAGGGCTTTATGGTGCTCAGGATCACAAGAAATCCAACACAGGTTTCAAAATTTAAAAAAAACAAAACAAAACAAAAAAACCACACAACACACCAAAAAAACCAGGATAGGGGCATCTGCCTGGCTCAACCAGCACAGCCTGCAATTCCTGATCTTGGAGTCATGGGTTGGAGCCCCACACTGGGGGGTGGAGATTACTTTAAAAAATATTTTTTTTTAATTTTTAAAAAGTAAGAAAAGAAAAATTGATTACAGAAAGTCATAAAAGTACAATAATTTTAAAACATGCAGATGTTTGTCATTAATGTTAAGTGGAAAGGCAGAAGATGACATGAGATACATTAAATTTTTAAGGGTGTACAAATACACATATAAATGGACAAAAATCAAAAGAAAATGGAAAATATGTGTTGAGGTGGTGAGATTATGGCAATTACTAAACATCTAAAATATATTCTAATGTAATAACATAATCGCTTTGGGGGCTTTTGGCTAAAATCAAGTGTAATGTAATAATATAGTACGATTTAAAGAGCAATCACTGTTCTTTGTTTTCATTTGAATATGAAATGTAACCAGGAAAATCTTCCCTAGGTCTTTCATTAACCTTCTCTTCTCATTGATTCAAGCAAGAGACAATAACTGGGCACTTAACACCATGAAAAGACCATCTCTGTTCTTACAAAATTCACAATCTAATATAGATATATAAGAAATAAGACAATAAAGATGATGACAATTATAAAATAATAAGCGTAGAAGAGTACCTGGTGTATAGTTGACAATCAATAAAGATTTATTGAGTAAAAAATGAACAAATCATTGTTCAGGCTAACCTCAAAGGAATTCAATTTGTCCTTTTTCATTTTTCTCTCTCCCCCCTACCTCTTTCTCTCCTTCCTTCTTTTCAAGATAGTGACAGAAAATTGACCTGGATTCACTGGGAGTTTCTTCCATTAGCACAGAGGTCTTTGGGTCCCTGGGATAACAGAATCCAGAGCAACTTCTAAAATTCAGCGCTTCTGGGATCGGCTAGCAGCTTAGGAGCTAGCTGTATATGGGAATTGGAAGAACAGAGCGTCAGGAATTGTAACCATAGGAACCCACAAAAAGAGGCACCTTTGGATCAGCTAAGAATAGAGGAATGGGCTTGGTCTCCTCTGGAGATCAGCTGAAGCCTCCTCCCGCGTGGCACTAGATTTTAGCAGTAGCACTAAGTACTAGTGAGAAGAATACTCCCTGAGTTTCCTGGACAACTGAGGGGAGGGAGCTCCACCCAACCATTTATGTAACAAACATTTAGTAAACACCTACATTAAGCTAGGCCTGCTTCTAAACACTGGGGATCCAACAGTGAAAAACACATGACTTCTCTACTCTTGTTGAACTCAGTGTGGGCAGACAGTCCACAAGGATATAAATAAATGAGAACCTTTTGAATAGGGATACATGCTATGACATATAATTGGGATAGATTGTGGTGGGGAGTGGTGACTTCTTCACCTAGAGTGACGTCTCTAAGGAAGTGACATTTGAGCAGAGACCTGAATGACCCAAAGGAAACAGCCATGCAAACATCTGCAGGGAGGTCCACATTGAAGGATCAAACTGTGCAAAGGCCCAGAGTTAGCAATGAGCTTCATGTGTTCAAATAAGTGGAAAGGAGACCAGCATGGTTGGAGTGGTGATCAAAAGGGAGAAGATCAGAGATGAAGTCAGAGAGGAAAGCAGAGTCAAGAGTGGAGAGGCTGGTTTATAGTCTTAAGTGAGATAGGAAGCCAAGAGAGGGTTTTCAAGCTTCAGAGATGCCTGATTTATGTTTTACAAGATCACATTGACTGCTCTGTGCAAAAGGGTGAGGGGGAAGTGGTGGTAAAGGGGAGGTCACTGAAAAGACAGATGCAGTAGTCCTGATAAGAGAAGACAGTGGCAGGGACTAGCCAACAGCAGCGGAAGTGAGAAGAAGAAGCGATCCGGCTTAAGATCCATTTTGATTGTGAAGCTGACAGAATTTGCTAATGGAGTGGACATGGGGTGTGAGGGGAAGAAAGAAATCAAAGATAATCCCAGCAGCTGTGCCTGAGAACTCAGATGTAAAAGGGTGCCACAAAGATAGAAAGGATATGAAAAGCAGCTGTTTCGAAGAAAGGAAGACCCAGGGTTCTGATTGGCCTTGTTAGGTTTGAGGGCCCTACTGGAAATCCAAGGGGAAATGTCTATCAGACAATTGGATGCATGATTTTGGAACTTAGGACACAGGTTGGATTGAAGACGTAAATTTAAGGGTCATCAACAAATATGGATGAGATCACAGACAGAAAGGACAGGAGGGGGGAGCTGAACAAAAAGCTCTAGGGCACTTCTACATTTTCAGTTAGGAGAAGGAGCTGAGCCAGCAATAGAGATGAAGGAAGAGTAGCAAAGTAGAAGCACCAGGAAAAAGGGATAACATTGAAGCCAAGAGAATGTTTTAAGACTGGTCAATGGATGGGATGCCTGGATGGCTCAGATGGTTAAGCATCTGCCTTTGGTTCAAGTCATGATCCCAGGGTCATAGGATGAGCCCCACATTGGGCTCCCAACTGGCTCAGCAAAGAGTTTGCTTCTCCTTCTCCCTCTGCCTGTTCCCCTGTTTGTGCTCTCTCTGACTCTGTCTCTCTCTCTCTCAAATGAATAAATAAAATCTTAAAACAAAACAAAACAAAACAAAAACTGGTCAGTGGATAACAAACACTGAGAAATGACCAGCAGGTTTAGGGATGGAAGGAGGCGTCTTGGCAAGCCAGCCTTCTCTGAAGTGCCGAAGATATAAATACGATTATAACGGGTTGAAGAGAGAAAGGGAAGTAAAGACCACAAGTAAAGACAACTTGTTCAAGAAGTTTTGCTGTGAGAGGGAAGGGTGAGGTAGGTAGATATTGAAGGGACCCAGGATGAAAGGGGAAGAGTTAAGATGAGTGGTAGTAAGTCATGCTTGGATGCCAGAGGGGATGAGCCAAAGAGAAGGAAAGAGGAGAGAAGGGTGGAAATGTGGTCCTTGAGTAGAGGAAAGGGATCCAGAGTGAAACTGGAGCTTCAGGAGGGTGTTTCTAGTTTTACAGCTAATAAGTCTAATAGGACCGTGGTCACTAAGTTGGAAAAAGTCTCCTTAACTGCATGTGCAATTGTGTTTTTCTGCATGGGAAATGCCCCTTTCATGTATCACCTGCCTAAGTCCCCACATGGACCCTATGAAATCACTACTGTTACGATCCCAACTTTACAGATGAGACAATATGCTCTAGAAGATTAAATAGATTGCCAAGGTCAAACAACTAGTGGATGGTAAACTACTGTTAACAGTGGCATGAACAAACTCTTAATGAAGGAAGGTAGGGGAGTCCTCAAGAAACACAAGAGGTCAAAAAAAAAAAAAAACTAGTCAAGGGTGAAAGTTAAACTCATCCAACAAGGGCTTTTATTTGTGTTTGTTTTTTTTTAAAAACTCATGGTCTGGTGTCCCTCAGAAAGCCCCTTGGTTACCGTCTCTCTAACCCAGGTTTTCTGAATGATTATGAAGGCGAACTACTAAGGATCCCATAAAAATCTCAAACTAATGTAATTATATCTAAGTCTTTGAAAAAACTCTTCTCTCTCCTCACAGTCAGTTCTGAAACATGCAAAAAATGTAAGTGTCCAAAACTCAGATTCCAGGCAAAATCTAGAGCTGTCCCACCCTAAACAGGATGTCTGGTCATTGTATTAAAAACCAATCACTTCTGACGGCAGAGGGAAGAGACAACCAAAGCAGTCTGTGGTCTTGGAATATTCTCTATCAAATCCTTAAGACCACTAAATTCTGCTGAACTATTTGCAAGGAAGCCACTGGACTGGGCCAAACAGGCCAGATTGAAAGGTGACAAAATAAAATTTCATTTCTAGCCTCACAACTTCACTAGATGACATCTGCCTTAATATGCTTTTAAAATACAGTTTTAAGAACAAACTGTCACCAATTAGTTGTTTGTTTTTCTTTTTTCATTTAGGTCCAGAAGATGTATGTTATTTTTTTTTCTTCCCACTTCCCACATGTGAGCTAAACCCAATTCTTTCTTCAAGCTGTCTTCAAGTATAACTCCTCCAAAAAAAGAAAGCTGCTAAACCATTACCTTCTGGGTAATCTCATTATATTTCTTCTTTCCTCCATTATTCACAAATATACCCTTTAGATTAAGTAGTTTATATGTTGTAAAAACAGCTACATACTGCTTCATGTGGTATCTTTTCTTGTTTTTCTTTCTTTCTTTTTTTTTTTTTTTTCAGATGCATGTGCTTGTATTGGTGGCTATGGGGATTTATCAAGATATATTAATAAATGGAAAAAAAATAATAAATATAAAAACCTATACCATCTGGCTGGCTCAGACGATATAGTGTGTAATCTTGATTTCAAGGTTTTAAGTTCAAGCCCTACACTGGATACAGAGATTACTTAAAAATAAAACCTTAGGGATGCTTGAGTGGCTCGGTCAGGTAAGTGTCTGCCTTCAGCTCAGGTTATAATCCCAGGGTCTTGGGATGGAGCCCCACATCAAGTTCCCTGCCCAGTGGGAAGCCTGCTTCTCTCTCTCCCTCTGCCTGCTACTCCCCCTGCTTGTACTCTCTCTCTCTGTGCCAAATAAATAAATAAAATCTTTTTAAAAAATAATTAAGAAAAAATCTTGAGGAAAACTGTATACATACATGCAAACATATGTACACATTTATACGTATACATAAATGTTTTATACATAGATACATAATATCTGTCTATTATGAGTATTTTCTTATGTGTACATTTCCTATCCTGGAAAGGATATATAAGAAACTGGTAACCATGCCTGCCTTTGAATTTAATCCAAAAGACCCAAAAGCCACTGTAATTATCTTTGAAGAAAGGAACTAGATAATAGGAATTAAAAGAAGCTGACTTTTACACCTTTTGAGTATTGTTCTATGTAAAAGTAGTACCCATTTCAAAAAATAAAAAAAATTTATAAAGTGCCTGGTTGGCTTGGTTGGTAGAGCGTATAAGTCTTGATTTGAGACCTGGGAGCTTAGGCCCCACATGGGGCATCGACCCTACTTTAAAATAAAAAACCATAAAATAAAAGTTGATACGAACTTAAATATTAAAAGAGAAGAAACAAATCAAAATTATTTTTTTCCCAGATATTAAAAAATGGTGGTCAAACTAGGATTGGGAGTTAGGGCAAGAACCAGAAGTACCAGAATCCAGTGGATGCTTGGTTAGAAAAAATACAAATGTCACCACCGAAGGTATTTTCAAAATAGAACAAAAGTAAAATGTTCTCCTCTTACCTTTTTTGCTTCAATGACTATTTGACTACTTCAATTATGTGCAGTTATTGTGTCAGGTTTTATTTCTTCAATTGTATAGGGCTTTTCTACTCTCTCCTAGTAGGAAATATCCTGTGGAGAAATCTGAAGCTAGCCAGAATTATTTTTCCTTTTTTACATTATTTTTTCAACCTGTCTGTTCAAAAGGTTATCTATTTTTCTTTGAAGGCAAATGAATATATTACAATATTTCTTCCTATAAAAGTTCCACATTCATTTTTTCTGAGTCTGTTGAGATAGGCTAAATTATTATGATAAATCCCAAACAAAATGGCCCTAACGAGACCAGGTTTAGTTCTCTGTAGGGTAACTGTCTGCAACATATGTTAGGTCATAGGAGAACTCTACACCAATAGTGATGCAAGGATTCCAGCCATATGGCCAGCTCTTTGGAAGAAGGGGAGAACAAATTTTGGTATCTAGCAAGTAGGTTTGGCCAATGATATGTTGTATCTCTTCAGTCAGTTGGTGTAAGTCTTTGGTTACTGGAATATTCTTTTGAATTATATCTCAGATACTTCTTAAATGTTATTTGAATGATATCTTAACTATCTTATTTCAGTGTTTAGACTGACAAACACCAGTCATGCATACATAGCTTTTCTTTTCCTTGTTTTCCAAAATAACAATGTTGCTTTTTCATTTTGTTCCTTTTTTTTTTTTTTTTTTTAACCCTATCCTCTGTGTACCTACCTCATTGTGCTTTCAGCAAAGCCTATTTTCCATTGTGGGCTTCCAATGTCATGTTCTTATCCACAATTTTTTTTCCTAACTTTTAAAAAGTGATCTCTGTACCCAAGATGGGGCTCAAACTTGGACTCCAAGATCCACAGTCATGTCCTCTACCAGCTGAGCCAGCCAGGCGCCTCTCTACCATTTTTCTTTTCTTTCCACTTCTCACTGAGCCCAACTATCTTGTGTCACAACATGAAGAACTTGTCTTCATGTTTTTATCATATGTTCCCTTAAATATTTCTGCCTGATGCTCTTATTTTAAAACAGATGAATTTAATAGAGACCCAATTTTAAAACTTAATTCATGACAATTTGTCTTGTCTGTTTTTAACTGCTCCATGGCGAGAATTCTTCATGTCGTTTGTATTGCCTGTTTCCCCTCGCCCCCACTACTCTTTCTTGTCTCTTCCCACTGTTTCTGTGATAGCTCTTTCTTTTTTCTCTCAACTTATTCAGCTTTAAACAAGCTATTTAGACAGTAATTTACTGGAATTTTGTGTGAGAAAGGCCAAGACTGCCTTCATGATCAGAAGAAACTCTCCTCATAACACAGAGTTGTGTGTGTGCATCAGCTCCTTTAGATTTCGCTTCTCTGTAGCCTACTTGAGATCTGCACCGAAAGCATGACACAACGCAGTCCTCTCCCTCTCTCCTCCCTCAATACTAGACTATTTCCTGAAAAATATGATTAGTCTATGATATTTCTTGCTTAAATCAACTTCCTTAGTTTTTTCCTCGGTAACAAACTGATTCCAGAGAAGTTCCCATCTCCTCATTCCATTGCTGCTAAAGGCGGACTACCGCTTTTCACCTCAAGCGATGTACTTTACTTGGGAGTGGTGGTTTCTACTGGCTTTTCCTCTCTGGAGCTCTGGGCTCCAAACTTCCCTGCATCTGTTTGACCTTTGCCAGACTGGCAGTATTCCTTCCTATTTTAGCTTCAGATGCCTTCTAGTTTCATCAGATATAGAGTTGGCGTTATTGTTTCTCATTCTTCAAATTATTTACGGGTGGTTTCTAAAAACAGAGGCAGGAAAAGACTTAAATTTTCTTTGTCATGTTAATACTTGAATACCTTCAAAGGATAATTTTGCATTAATTCTCCTTGGCATTTAATAGGCCCCTTCTTTTCATGCTCCTTTTTGGTTCTAGGAACTCTTTTCTTCCTCTTTTTTTTTTTTTTTTAAAGAGTTTATCTATTTATTTGATGGAGAGAGAGCCAGAGAGTACAAGCTGGGGGGAATGGCAGAGGGAGAAGGAGAAGCAGGCTCCCCACTGAGCAAGGAGCCCAAAGCAGAGCTCTATCCCAGGACCCTGGGATCATGACCCAAGCTAAAGGCAGAGGCTTTAACCCACTGAGCCACCCAGGCGCCCCCTATCTTTTCTTTCTTTCATTTCTCCCTTCTTTCCTACCTTCCTTCCTTTCTTCTCTGCTCTCTCTTTCCATCCCATCCTTCCCTCCTTTTCTCCCTCTCTTTCTTCTTTTTTCTTACTTTTTTGGTTGGGGGGGGCATACCATTTTGGAAAAATTTTCTCAACTCAGTTTTCCAACTCATTTGTTGCATATTTGGCCCAACTCTTAGATTTAGCAATCATAGTTTAAATTTTTCATCAATTCTGATCATGTTTCATAACAGCTGTCTCTTTATTGGGTGTGACGTGCTTTCAACTAACTCTGAGGATATTAACTATGTGTTATTATGTGATATTAACTATTTCCAGAACTCTATAGTTTATCCCAGGGTAGTTCTGTTCATTGAATTTGCTGTTCTCCTTCATGTTCTTGGTTTTTAGTTTCCCAGAATCTTAGTTTTCTGCTCCTATTCATAGGTGCAGGTCTGAACTGAACTGAACTTCATAGTTGGAACGCATTTCCTCACTTCAAATAGGAGTGCGTGCTCACCTGGGAGTGAATGCAGGCATTGGTTACAAGGATCTGCCTCATGGGATAGGCAGATTATTTAGGTAACTTCTCCGAGCATAGTCTCTCTGACCCTTGGGGGCATTGTCCTTTTTCTCTAATCTTAGTTTACCCTGGAGCAGTAGTATGCTGGTAAATGTTTAACACCTGGCTCTGGGTGAAGGGAGCATGCCTTGATTTGCAGCATTTGCTGATTTCCATGGTATCAATTTTCCTTTCCTGGGCTAAAACTAGTGGGCAAAATAGAGGACTGCTGTTGTTTTAAGCCACCAGGTTTGTTTGTTTGTTGTTGTTGTTGTTTTATTTTAAAGATTTTATTTATTTATTTCACAGAGAGAGATCACAAGTAGACAGGGAGGCAGGCAGAAAGAGAGGGGGAAGCAGGATCCCTGCTAAGCAGAGAGCCCGATGTGGGGGCCAATCCAGGACCCCGGGATTATGGCCTAAGCCAAAGGCAGAGGCCCAGCCCACTGAGCCACCCAGGAGCCCCCAAGCCACCAGGTTTTGAAGTGGTTTGTCATGCAGCAATAGATATGCCCCTGGATATCACCTGCTTGACACCATGAAATCCAAAACTTCTGTCTTATCAGTGATCCTTACCCTGAAGGCTCTCTACTGACCAAATTTGCCTCACTTCTGCCAAATTATTAAGCTGCTTCAGGAGAGAACGAATATAAAGAGTCCATTTAGAATCTTTCCCTGATTTCACATTTCACTTTCAAATCTTTAATCTCTTAAGAATATATTTTAAGGCATGATATAGGGATCTGAGTTTTCTTCAAGTTATCACACAAGTGTTTACTAAATTTTCATTTTGTTACTGATTTACAACATCACCTTTATCATAACTTGGGACACCAAAGACAATGTTATCAAGGTAAAGGTGAGCTGGAAACAAATCTACTGTAAAGAAGGGAAGAGCAAAGAGACTTGCTGATCCTGACCTTCACAGTGGATGGAGAAAGCAAAGCTCTGCAAAAATCAACACAAGCTAGCACTTATATGAATTTGTAGTCTGGATTCATGCTATTTGAAAACACAAACAAACAAACAAACAAACACCTCGAGCCGAGAACTTATTTCAGTGGCCCTGAGCGACTTACCTGCCAAAAAAGTAGCAGAGGAAAATAAAAACCACTCTGGGGTGGGGCACTTGGATGGCTCAGTCTGTAAAGAGTCTATCTTCCACTCAGGTCAGGATCTCAGCATCTGAGGATCAAGGCCCTCAGGCTCCCTGCTCAGTGGGGAGTCTGATTCTTGCCCTTGATCATGCCTCTCTCTCTAATAAATAAGAGAAATTTAAAAAATCCTCTCTGGGGGACAATAATTTAAGTGCCTGGGTCAAGGATTTCTGTGAATAAAACTTCAAGGAATATGAAAGCAAAGTTAAAAATCACAAAACACAAGCAAATCAGGCACCATAAGTGATAGAGATAACAGAGATACCAGAGTCAGACAAACAATATGTTCAGATACTGAAATTATCAGAGGCAAATTACGAACCACTATGATGAGTATGTTTAAAAGCAAAAAAAGATTGAAAATAATGAGCAAGTAATTGGAGATTATGTAAAATGACCAAATTTTGAAAAGAGTCAGCTAGAATTTTGGTCAATGCTATAATTATTAAAGCTTAAAACTCAGTGGGAGGCTGGGGTGACTGGTGGCTCAGTCAGTGTCCAACTCCTGGTTTCAGCTCAGGTCTTGATCTCAGGGTCATGAGAAGGAACCCCCTTCAGGTCCTACACTCAGCCTGAAGGCTGTCAGAGATTCTTCTTCCAGCCCCCTGCCTCCCTGCCACCCACTCCCCACCCACTGCTCTTGTGCACATGCTCTCTCTCTCTCAAATAAATAAATAAAATCTTTTAGAAAATTTTAGGAAAAAACTCAACAGGAGGGTTAAATGGCAGATCAGAATTAAAGCTAGAATTAGTGATTTGAAAGATAAATCTCTGAAGACAGTGAGAGATAAAAATAGAAAAAGAATATTAAAAGGTAGAGACGATAGAGCAAGTTCTGACAAACATTTAAGGGCAGTTCCAGAAGTAAATAAGGGATTAAAAAATAAAGAAAGAGAAGTTTCAATATTTTAAGAGAGAATGGGCTAGGGAGATGAATGGAAGACATGGGTGAATGGGAGTGGGAGCCACAGGATTGAAGTTATGGAATGAATAAATCACAGGGATGAAATTTACAGCATAGGGAATAGAGTCTACGATATTGTAGCAGTGCTGTACGGTGACAGAGGGCAGCTACACTTGTGGTGAGAACAGCATAACATATAGAGACGTTGAATCACTATGTTGTGCACTTAAAACTAATGCAAGTGTGTGAACTATATTTCAATTAAAAAATAAAGTAATTAATTTTAACAAAGAGAATGGATAAAAATTATTAATAGACATTTATCTTCCGACTTAGCCAGTCCAGTGTATTATAAGAAGGATAAATTATAAATATTTCCACATGTAGATTCATCTTGGTGAAACATGCACCAGAGACAAAAAAAGATCTTAAAAACAAGAACAGAGGGACACCTGGGTGGCTCAGTTGGTTAAGCGGCTGCCTTCAGCTCAGGTCATGATCCCAGCGTCCTGGGATTGAGTCCCACATCGGGTTCCTTGCTCAGCAGGGAGCCTATTTCTCTCCCTGTCTCTTCCTGCTACTCTGTCTGCATGTGCTTGCACTCTCTCTCTCTCTGACAAATAAATAAATAAAATCTTTAAAAAAAAAAAAAATAAAAGACAAGAACAGATCACCTACCCCAGTGCTGCTTTGCCTCAAAGATTGCTGTCTCAACAGTGTACAGCTCAAGAGGGTGGAATAATATCTTTAATGTTCTAAGAAAAAAGAAATAACCTAGAATTAAACTAGGCCAAAATATCCTTTCGAGAAAGAAAACAAAATTAAGAGTGTTTTTTTTTTTTTTCAGACAAGCAAGAACAGAGTTTAGTAAAACTAAAGGAAATTCTTAAGTATATACTTCAGGCATATAAAAATTGACTTTAGACAAAAGATTTGAGATACAAAAAGAAATGATAAGGAAAGACAATAGCAAATATATGGATAAACCCAAACAAAAGTAAAATATAAAAGTAAATATAATGTATACTTTATAGAGTTTTTTAAAAAAAGAGCAGAAACTGAAGTAAGATTCAATAATGGCCCATAAGTAGGAGAGGGTGATGACCAGAGTTACAACAGTCTAAGGCCCTGGAACTGTTTAAAAAAAAAATACTGGTTAATTGTAGACAGCATTGAGTGACATATTAGGTAGGAATGTTCAAATAGCTGAAATCACCATAAAAGAATATAACTTTCAAACTAACAAGAAAAAAATGACATTAAAGAAAGAAAAAAAAGGTATAATCAATCTCTCCCCAAAAAGTCAAGGATAGAAAAGAGTTGGGACAGACATAAAGCACAGATAAATCCATACACAGTAGTAATCATAATGTACGTAAAAGGACAAAAGTGAGAAAGAAAAGCCCCTCCTTACTATAGAAGGTCAACTAAAAAATGTTAAAGAACACAATTTCATAGTCTGCATAATAATAACAGACTCAAGAGTAATCAATAAATGCTGCAATGAAGGAGTGAAAGTTTAATAAGAAACAATATTTGCATAATTTTACAGTATTAGCCCATAAGATACTTACTAGTTACAAAGGGGAAAATAGTAACTTTATATTTGAGAAATGTGCTAGACAGGACCTCAGTTAAGAGATCAAAGATGGGGTGTTTGCCTGGCTCAATTAAGCACGGGACTTCTTTTTTTTTTTTTTAAGATTTTATTTATTTATTTGACAGAGAGAAATCACAAGTAGGCAGAGAGGCAGGCAGAGAGAGAGGAGGAAGCAGGCTCCCCGCCAAGCAGAGAGCCCGACGCGGAACTCGATCCCAGGACCCTGAGATCATGACCTGAGCTGAAGGCAGAGGCTTAACCCACTGAGCCATCCAGGCACCCCTCCTTTTTTTTTTTTTTTAGAGATTTTATTTTGTATTTGAGAGAGAATGAGAGAGAGAGAGAGCACAGAGGGAGAAGCAGACTCCCTGCTGAGCAGGGAACCCAATGTGGGACTCGATCCCAGAACCCTGGGATCATGACCTGAGCAGAAGACAAACCACGTAACCCTCTGGCCACCCAGGCACCCCAACATAGAATTTTTTATTTCACCTCAGGTCATGATCTCAGTGTTGTGAATCGAGCCCCAGCTCTGTCTCTGCACTAGGCACGGAGCCTGTTTAAGATTCTCTTTCTCCCTCTGCCCCTTCCCCAACCACCCCTACTCCTGCTCATACTCTGTCTCTTCAAATAAAATTATCAGTACAATTTTGTCAGCCACCAGAAATATATAAAAGCACTCTAATACTAAAGGACCCTAATCTGAAGGTTATTGTTGCGCAAATCTCAAATTTTTCTTGAATGAGTTCATGTGCTTTCTAAAAAGAAAAGAGAGAGAGAGAGATCAAAGTTGACATGATTAATAACAGCACATACTGGCACCTGCCAGAAATGCAAATTTCTGATCCAATATAAGGAAACAGTAAATGAACCCAAGTTGTGGGACATTTTATAAAATGATTGGTTTATCCTCTTCAAAAATGTCAATATCATGAAAGACTATGATTGAGGAATCTTTCCAGATTAAAGGATACAAAAAGAAATGAACTTGCCTGAATATGATGAGTGATATGGACATTTTATTTTGTTATAAATGACATTGGGACAATGAGTAAAATTTGAACAAGCATGCAAATTGGATTCTAATTTTGGTCACTTTCGTGTGGTCACGCAAGAGAGTATTTTATGAAATACCTA
This sequence comes from Neogale vison, assembly GCF_020171115.1. NCBI lineage: Eukaryota > Metazoa > Chordata > Mammalia > Carnivora > Mustelidae > Neogale > Neogale vison. Next base: position 217,624,960 of record NC_058091.1, read on the forward strand.
TTGAAGCATTCATGGATAAAGCAACATCTGCAACTTACTCTCAAACGATTCAGGAAAGAAGTATTATCAATTTCTCTGCAAATAATTGCCCCCAAACTTCAAGACTTAAAACAACAACATTTACCCATTAATATTTACCCAAGGAAATCCCTTATGTTCACACAAAAACCTGTATGTGCAGGTTTATAGCAGTCTTATCCATAATTTCCCCAAATTGGAAACAACCAACACTTTCCCCAACAAGGGGAAGAATAATTAAACTGTAGTATATTCATACAATGGAGTACTCCTTAGCAGTGAAAAGAAATGAGCCATCAATTCATGCAATATGGATGAATCTTAAAAGCTCTTGCCAAAGTAAAAGAAGCCAGGCTCAAGAGGCTATATACTGTAGGATTCCAGGATGTTATTGAAAAGGCAAAGCTATGAGAATGGCAAATAGATCAGAGGCTTCCAAGGGCTGGAGGAGAGGAGGGTAGCTGCCAACAAAGAAGTTGTTGCATGGGGAATTTTTTTTTAGGGTATCAAACTGTTCTGTATAATACTGGGGTGGTGGAGAGATGATTTGTTACATTTGTCAAAATCCATAGAACTTTTACTGGAGGCAGATTTTTAAAAAAATCAACCAAGAAGTTGGGGGAGGCAGAAATCCAAGTATGAAATGAAGATTGATACAAGTCAATGTAACAGATACCTAAGTGTGGCGTGGAAAGGAGCTGAGCTCTGGACAAGGGGAGGGCATGGTGTTCCAACGAGGGACGATAAGGCCCAAGAAAGAAAGAACTATACACGAGCACTGCTCTTGCTCTTGAGGTGGTAAATTTGTTTCTCACAGCAGTTCTGGTTAGAAGTTCTGAAACTGCTTTATGTGTTTACTGGAGTTGACCAAATAAGTAAATTCACTGGGCTGGGTTATTACTTTTGGAGAAAGAAGTTATACATAAGCAAGGCAGGAGCCAAAGAGAAGACTAGGATGGATTAGAGTTGCAGATGCCAGGATAAATTTATAAATAAAGTTCATTTTTACATACTGATACAGAAATAAATACAGATGCAGGGGTATACTCGGGTTAGTGTATATACAAGTATTTCCTTGCTCTGTCCATTGAGAGGACGTAGGGAAGGTTATGATCTGGTAGCAGTTAGTCCACCCAGCACCCAGATCTTGGGTTTTAAATTCCATTCTCCAATAAGGGCAATAGGGTTCCTTGAAGAAACAGCTGATTCTAGGGCTGGAGCAGATACAAGATGAGCCTGGGGCATCACTTCGTGCTAGAAAGTAAGGAAGTGCTAAAAATGAAAATAAGGAAGGATGTGGACATACCAAAAGTACAGAGAAACCAACCTGAAAGTGTTCCCAGTAATCAAAGCTGGAACCATGTGAGCAAAAATTGTGGCAGTCTTAGATAATAACCCAAAGAATAAAACAAATATCTATGAGTTCATACTGATAGAAACAAACAAACAAACAAAAACCATAACCCCAGCTTAAAACAAAAACAGACCATCCAAAATTGGGAAGTATAATATAAAATTCTATAAAATACCAAATACTCCTCAAAATTGGCAAGGTCAGCAAAAAGAAGGAAAAGACCGAGTAACTGTCAAAGATTGGAGGGGATTCAGAGAGACATGATGAACTAAACCAGTGATGCTGAAAAGTAAACCTGAGATATGACAGAAAATGACTTGCAGGTTGGATTGGGTGGTGAGGAGAGGCTCCCACAGGGAGCTGAAATATGAATTACCAAATCTGAAATATGAATTACCAAAAGGAGCAAGCCATGTGAATCAAAAGGAAGAGATGGGAGGAACAGATGGTGTAGGATGGGAAGGTATTCCTCACTTCACACAGGTTGGAGGCACAATGATGTCCGTGTGGCGGTAGCTTCAAGACAAGGGTTAGTGTGAGCTGGGAGATGTCGTAAGAGGCAGATGGCACAGAAATTTCTGAAAATTGGATTTGGCCCGTAAGAAGCAGAAGAAGGAAACAATTTTAACATGGTAAATACTTCTTCAAAGTACTGAGCTAGAATAGTTATTCATTATGGGAGAAAAGATAGGAGGACGTCTGGGCCAGCGACCTAGGGATCACAGGGAACTAAAACAATCTAAAAAGTAGGGAAAAAGTTTTATGGAAATTTTAATTTATACTGGCTCTGACTTTTCTGTTTTCCAGGAAGAAGATAAGAACTTTCTGAGGGATCCATGGATCTTCATAAACTCGTTCATAAAAATGTTTTTACCAGGGTATTAATTCAGTGTTAAATGCAAAGCTACGGAAGTTCACGTTTCCCCTGGAAAGCACATAAAGTAGAATTCATTGTAGGAAATTTGTTCCAGTAACAGTGAGTAAACTTTACGAGTATAACTCACCCCATGACTCTTTAAATAATGAGTGACTTCTGGTCGACTTCTGGTAGTTCTGTATCCTTTTGACTGAGTTTGCCACTGGGATCAAATGGTAGCCCTAGAAGATCAGAAAAAAATAATGCAAATAAATATAAAGTAAAAGCTCCTTCTGACAATACATGATATAACTGGAATAGCAATTCTCAATAGTGAGCCAAAGATGGTCCAACACGGGATCCTGGCTCAGCAAAACACCCACAAGAGTGCGAGAGAGATGTTAAATGATTCCAGGTGGCTATGTCCCAAGGAACACGTAAGGAGCATCTGGCTATTGGTCATCTCTAATTTGGGATCATTGTTCGTTCTTTGGGTCAATGAAACTACAAATCTTAACCAGATTAGATAAAGGGGTAAGGGCTGTGGGGCGCTTGTTCTTTCATGAATGTGGAGTGGGTCTTTGTTGCACATCTCCTCTTTCCTTCCCACCCCAAGCTGTCAGCCAGCTCGGAGGGTGGGGAAAAGGTCTGTGTGCCGATAGTGTGTACTCTCGACTCCCATTGTCGGGACTCGATGTAGCAGCATAGCAAACCCCCAATTTGTCAGGAAAAAGTGGCCATAAAGTGATACATTACAACAGCCTTTGGACAGTAAGTGTCTCTATCACTTTGGTGAGGGGCTTGCCTAAAAATGAGTGGCAGTATAGTAACTTGTTAAAAGTACAGGCCGTGGAGCCAGACTGACAAGTTCAATTATGTGCTTGAGTTCAAATCCCAGTTCCACTACACAGGGCTTCAGTTTCTTTGTCTGTGAACTGGAGTAATAATAGTAGTAATAATAATAGCAGCTGCCTTTGGGGCACCTGGGTGGCTCAGTCGGTTAAGCGACTGCTTTCGGCTCAGGTCATGATCTCAGGGTCCTGGAATCAAGCCCTACATCAGGCTCCCGGCTCAGTGGGGGAGTCTGCTTCTCTCACTCTCTCTCAATAAGTAAAACCTTTAAAAAAAGAAAAAGAAAGAAAGAAGCACCTTCATACACTGTCAAGATTATTAAATGACTTACTGTACACAAAGCACTCACTGTCCTCATTCAACAAACATTTACTGAATATCTACTTCTGTTTCAGGAATTGCTCCAGGCACTGCAGACAAGATACACAAAGCCCCTAACCTTTTCTGAATAACCATTTAGTCCCTCCTATCATAAAGAAACTTTAGGTTCCTAAAAATTCTCTAGGTTCTTGCCAACCCAAAGTAAGGTCTGTAAACAAGCATGGCGACATCATCTGGGAAGCTATTAGAAATGTGCACTCATGGGCCCCACCCATAATTACTGAAATGGGATCTGCTCCTGAACAAGATGTCAAGTAACATGTATGCATGTTAAAGTTTGAGAAGTCATGTCTGGACTGACAAGCTTTTTGAGGAAGCTTCCTTTTGAGGAAGGCTCGTGAAAATTCCCTGTGCTCTAAAGAAGAATAACACTGAATTTTAACACTGAATAACACCGAAATTTAAAAATCGCGTTCAGAAAAAAATTTTTCAAGATTATTTTCATGTAAAAATGACATGTTGGGTGTGAAAATCTCACTTTCTATGTATATGCCTTATGTTCCTACAGTGCATTAATAGTCTGGGATTAATCTAGGTAAATGGCTCCATCTAGTGGAAGTATTTTGATTCTACATCCCTGGGTGTACAAGTCAAGTTCATGCTAAGAACCTTCAAGAAAATGTGCATGCCTACAATTGTCAAAAAGGATGAGGCATAACAAAAAGAAATTCTTGTAAAATCCCAAAGTTCATGAAAAAAAAAAGATTCCTTCCTTCTCTCATATAGTGGGACTTCGGAGTTAAATTTTTGAAGTTAAATGAAGTTAAATGAGTTTTTTTTTTTTTTTTTAATTTTTGAAAGTCTGAGCTATGATAAGGAAGTAAGTGTTAAGAAGACAACATTTGGGAAAATGTGCCTTCAAAGTGAAAATATAAAAATAAAAGACTTAGCGAAGTTTATCAGTAAAGCTGCCAGAAAAGTGAATGTAGTATATAACCTGGCCTTGCAGAAAGTATTGAATACCTGAGAAGTTGAACAACAAATTCCCATGGGTCTTTAGTTCCTGAGTATATTGGATTCAAATGACCTGGGGCTAGCTCATCAAGTGTTACCAGAAACTTGCCTGCTTTTTTAGTTCAGGTCTGATTTTGTTACAAAAGACCAACTTGTTATGAAGTTATGTGTAAATATACATGAGTACTTATTTATGTACCATTTGAAGATTCTAGCACAACTCACTGATCATGATTGCATCCTCAGTTCTCTAAGACCTAACCATCTTCATTTTGTATTAGACATGAATTTTATACTATACATGTATGCACTCCTATTCATGTATTTTTTAGTTTTGGCTGTTCTTAAAAAAATTTTTCTTAAAGATTTTATTTACTTGCCAGAGAGAGAGAGAGAGTATAAGCAGGGGGAGCAGCAGGAAAAGCAGGCTCCCTGCTGAGCAAGGAGCCCAACGTGGGACTCAATCCCAGGACTCTGGGATCATGACCTGAGTTGAAGGCAGACACTTAAATGACTGAGCTACCCAGGTATCCCTGTTTTTTAAATTTTATGTAAATGGTTTTTCTGTAGGCATTCTACAGAAACCGGCTTCTTTTGCTTAGGGCTTTTTTTTTTTTTTTTTTAAGATTTTATTTTTAATTTATCTCTACACTCAGCATGGGGGCTCAAAGTTACAACCCCGGGATCAAGAGTCACATATTCCACCATCTGAGCCAGCCAGGGACCCCTGCTCAGTTCTACTCTTAAATTTATCCATTCTGTGAAACATTTTGTGTTACTTTTTATTTTTTGCAGTTACAACGCCTATATGAAGATTCTTGTGTTTCCTGGCACATAGATGGAGCTATTCTAAGGTATATACTTAGGAGTAGAATTACTGAGTCTTAGCATATACAAGTGTTCAACTTTTCTGGGTATTGGAGAACTGGTTTCTAAAGCAGTTGCACCAAATCAGCACTGTGAGAGTTCCTGTTCCTCTGTTGTACACTCCTACTGTAGTTTCTATTTTTGCTTATTTAGTGTGGAAAATATGTGGCATCTTTTCATTTGCGGGCTATCGTATAGGTTACTTAGGGGATGACTTATATTTCAAAGCATATACATGTGTATTTGTAATTTTGAGGTTTATTTTGATATTTCTAAATTGCCCTTCATTTGTATTAATTTCATGCCTAACGATATATGAATTTCCATTTCTGTATTCTCCAGGGAGGCATACACCATCACCAAGCCTTTCTAACATTTATCAATGTGAAAGCAATTTAAGTATAAATTTCACTTGACTGAGTAAAGTTTTACTATTTTTCATTTAGAGATATCTAGAATTTCCTTACTCAATATGAGGTAGGAATAAGTTTTTTTTCCCTGAATGTCTACCGTTTTCCCAACAGTTGTCAAATAGTCCATTCTTTTTTCACTTAAGTGTCGTATACTAGTTTTGTGTTTATTTAGATGTTTCCAGATTTAGTTCTTTTGAGTTGCCTGTTCTTGAAGTTTTCCTGTAGCCATAATTTAAAAAAAAAAAACCAAAAAACAAAAAGATAATTGATTGGGATTGCTCCATCTTCACTACTACCTTTCTTTCACAATTTTTCTGGCACCTCTTGCTTTTTCTTCTGAACTCTGAAATGATCCTGTCTAGAAACAAACAGAAACCATTTGCTAATCTTTTGGGAAGTTTTTAAACTTTAAATGTAGACATTATAAGCTTCCTATCATTTAGGGAAGATCTGTATCTCTGGCCACTTTGATCTGGTTGCTTTTCAAAAGCTTCTACATTTCTCGAACCATTTATTTTTAGGAAACAAAACTACTTGGCCTTGAGGGAAAGGAAAACCTATGGGCTCTCAATCCTTGGGCAAGGAAGATAGCTCCTATTCTGATCCTTCTATATCCGTAAGTCTGCCCAAATGACTTCCATGGTGCTAAATGCAAAGTTCTTGTTCTATCCATCTGGATGTCATGGTTCTCTAGTTTTCTCATTTAAGACTTCAGTGTTGGGAGGTGGGAACCTGGGTGGCTCAGTGGTTTAAAGCCTCTGCCTTCGGCTCAGGTCATGATCGAGCGCCGCATTGGGCTCTCTGCTCAGCAGGGAGCCTGCTTCCTCCTCTCTCTGTCTGCCTCTCTGCCTACTTGTGATCTCTGTCAAATAAATAAAATCTTAAAAAAAAAAAAAAAGACATGTGTTGGGATGGTGTCTGGTTTAGTCACCATCGTTTTTCCTGTCCTCAAATGATGCTCACCTTCGTGGTTTGAAAGCACCACTTACACATCCCGTTTCCTTTCCGTAGCCAGATCATCTCCTCTGTACTCCCAACTGCTTACTTCTCTCCCCACAGGGTGGTCTCAACCCGAATCCTAGATTTTTTTTTTTTCAGTTCTAGTTAATGACATTTCCATCCTCCCGGATGCAAGTCAGAACAAGCAAGAGTCATCTTGAGTTCTTCCCTCACAATCCATCTGGATATGTTAGCAAATCTGGATTCTTTTTTTTTTTTAAAAGATTTTATTCACTTATTTGACAGACAGAGATCACAAGTAGGCAGAGAGAGAGAGGAGAAAGCAGGCTCCCCAAGGAGCGGAGAGCCCGATGCGGGGCTCAATCCCAGGAACCTGGAACCATGACCTGAGCCGAAGGCAGAGGCTTTAACCCACTGAGCCACCCAGGCGCCCTGGATTCCTCTTTTTTTAAAAAAAAAAAAAATTTATTTATTTATTTGACAGAGAGAAATCACAAGTAGATGGGAGAGGCAGGCAGAGAGAGAGGGAAGCAGGCTCCCTGCTGAGCAGAGAGCCTGATGCGGGACTAGATCCCAGGACCCCGAGATCATGACCTGAGCCGAAGGCAGAGGCTTAACCCACTGAGCCACCCAGGCGCCCTGGATTCCTCTTTTAAAACAAATCCTGGTAAGACTACAATGGTTCCTTGACTGAAGTGCAAAAATGATCTATACCTTCAGGCCCCTTCAATTACCTCTTGGGTCATACGTAACTACTCTTCTCCATTGTCAACCCCCACCCCACGCTGAAGGTACACCCTTCTTATTTGCATACCAATACCATCTAATACTCGTTCCCAAACATCCATGGGCTTGCCCCTTCAAGTTTTTGCTCAATGATACCTTCTAGACCCTTCTCTATCTCTCCACATCTCATTAAAAATACCAGGCCTCTCTCTCTCCCACCATACCTTTCATCTGTTTCCTCCCCAGCACTTGCCACCATGGAACTCAACTTATTTGCATTCCTACAAGAGAATTCAAGTCCATGAAACCAGGGTATGTGCCAGTGACAATAGACTTAACTGTTAAATGTGTAATATGAGATTTTGTATATTGAATTTCCTAGTTAGAAAACCTTGCTATTAAATTACAACTTACAGCACACAGTATCATCCACTGATGTTGCTGCTGGGTATGGGAATTAGTATGTTAGCAGAAAGGAAGCTGGGCCACAGCCATCTCCTTTAGATAGGAAAACTGCACTAAGACATCACTGCAGACATATGCAAACATTTCAGCACAGGGACATTCATCACTTTATTTCTAAGAGTAAAAAATGAGGACTTCTAAATGCGCAACACTAGTAGTAAGACAGTTGTGTAAACTGCCCATGCAATAATGTAGCTATCACATTGATGCAGATTAACAGGCAAATTTGGATACTGAGCACAATGCACCAATTCACTATCTTACTGTGTGCACAGAAAGTCAATTCTTAAAATGCTTAATGATGTTTTTAGAAAGGCAACATAAAGCTTGAAAAGGAACTTAGAATAGTCAGGCAAGGACTGCTGTAATAGGCATGGAATGAATGGCTCTTTAGTACACCAATTTTTCCAGTTAATCACTTTTGCCAATGGTTTAGAACTCATGTTTAATTTCTACATTGTAATTTGCAATTGTGCTGGACTGGAGATCAATGTGGATGTTTCAAGAGGTTTTTACATCAAGTGAACATGTAGGTCAAGGAGTAGAAAATGGCTGTCACAGCTTCAGCAGTTTCTATATTCAACTGTATGGGAATGAGGAAGTCCATACTCAGGAACTGTCTAGTTCAAATGCTTCTTTTCCCATCATTCCTGAAGAATCAGATGTACATTATGGGAGTCACATCAATTATGAACTCATCAAAAGATCAAAATGTCTATTAGTTCAAAAGGAAGTATAAAGTGAAAATAATCATTAAGTTTGTATTTTAGTCTCACTAAAATGTTCAAGACTTACCCCCAAAAAGGATTTTTTTTTAGCTTCAGGCACAATTTCTGAGATTGCAGCAGCAAATCAGGATCCCGAGCAAATTAATAATTAGGCTGCCTTTGAGTTTCTCCTACAACCTAAATTCTAAAATCTTCCATTCTCTCATAAAGATGTAATCTGTATTTTAGAGTAAGTACTATAGCACCCAAGTTTCACATTTTTTAACCCCTTGCCAACACAACTGAGGTTATATCAAATATTTTCATGAGCCAGTAACAAAAGGAAAGAAATCTGAGGAGCCTCATTTCCCTTCACGTTTTTTGGGTTGCACTGATCTAATTTCAGATTCCTTGTTCTGAGATATTCTCAATCTCAAATAAAAAAAGACTACTCAACAGTTGTGCACACATTTCCCCTGAAATATATTAATACATTTAGTTAGTCACATGCAACTGTAATAATGGGTTACAACCTAAAACTATTTTTATAAGTATTAATTTCCAAAATCACAAGTTTTAATTTTTTGAAGGATAAATAGGAAGCCTTAATAGGACAAACATTCATACACATTCATGCAATCTAGCCTTACAATGTTTTATTCAGGACTTCGTCTTTTAATTCCTTTGCAGAGCAGTATTTTCTCCCTCCTTTCCCACCAAGAGCTGAATCTAGAATCTACTGTTTAGAAACTACACCAACAATAGCAGTAAAACAAGGGGCAAAATTTTTTTCTGAATTATATAAATAAAAAAATACTAAATTTAAAAATGGTTGTCAAAGATGAGTGTACTATGTGTAAAAACTAAGAAAAATACCTCAAACGAGAAAAAACCCCAAACAACAAAAAACAACGCAACAAGACTTATCTGGACCCAAAATGGGGGGAGGGAGGGAAAAGAAAGCTCACTTCCTTTCATTAAAAATCAGAGTGAAACATCTATAGTTAAACAACTTTATTAACATAGTCAAGCAGTGATTAACATTCACATCTATTATGTCACATCATACAAATGTAAATACAAAATTACTACAGTACAATATATATTCTCTGCATGATCCAAAATATTTGGTGGCCCCAAAAAACTCTCTTTAAAATTCAGCAGCTTATCAAAAATTAAAACCATATTCTATTTAAAATGAAGATCTGTTAGCACAGAGTTAGACTTCAAGAAATATCAATTTAGTACAGTTTGAGAAGTTGCAGGAGGATATATTTGAAGGACACATTCTAACATAGTGTGGCAGGTACAGAAACATCAGATTTAAAGCTTTTAAGCATAACTCATACAACCTAAGTTGTCAGCAGAAAGATCCAGTTATTTATAACTAAAGCTAAAACTACTAAATTATTGCACCCAATGTTAACATGAATATTAATTGTAAAATTGCCTTATAATATGAAGTGAAGTCATTAACCACGTTTAAACACCTCTTCTCACAGATGATAATCTATTAAGTAAAATTAATTACACAGTATTGTCTAATTATTATCTCCATAAAAATCATCCAATCTTAATTTGGTTATATATCCACATAGGAGAACATCAGTAAGGGAATATGGGGAAAGTACAGTGAAACCCCTTTATGAGGCTGGTATTAGGAGGGGAAAAAACACTGCCTTATAGGCTAACCATGTTATATTAGGCTTTAAGGAAGATAATTAGATTTGCAAAGTAACTAACACTGCATAATACCAAGCCATAGTAAAAGGGGACTCTATGGTAGATGAACAAAAATTGTTAATGAAAGGGAAAATACTACTTTCCTAATTAGTGATACAGTGCTTGGCAAATAGATTTGGTTTTAAAATGTACAAGAGGTGAAAAAAACAATCACCGTTTTAACTTCCCTCAAAATCATGCATACAGGTTTTTTTTTTTTTTAAACAATACATTCTGGGATACAAATCACAATAAACAATTGCTATAATTAAATGTATACCTTGAAATTAATATGTATAATAATTAGGCATAAAGATAAAGAATCCTCTACATAGAAGTAATACCAATGGGGGAAAGGTCTACATAAGACTGAAAAAATTAGTCACATGTCACCCAGAAAGTGTACAAGTGAATGAAACTTTTATGCAAAATTTAAGAGGCATTAGAAATATCTCCATATTTAATACAGTATGAAATGTACTAAAGTAGGTATACAATGCTCTTGCATGGTATAATTATTAGATGATATTGTTACACAGCTCTTTATTGATCTGATTTTTCAACTAGATTATCCCTTAATCTGAAGACCACAGTTTTAAGATTCTAATGCCTACACTTCAGTAACAGTACTAGTAGCAACAGTTAGTGTTTTCCCCCTTGTAATATTTGCAAAAAAAAAAAAACCCCAAAAACAAAAAAACAAAACCAAAGAACACCTCAATAAGCAAAGCTGTGTGTATTTTATTTAAAGTACTACTAAAGGATTTAAGTTGCAGTTATGCATGGTACACTCTTCTCTTGGGAAGAGTGTCTTTTGCACCGTTATCTGTTAATACATTCAATATGAATAATATAGATTAATTATATGAAGCAAAAAACCCACTTTTTTATGGCGAAGGACTTAAGTTAAATTTAGACTAAAGGGCTTAAGATATAGTTACTTTAGTTCTGGCATTTCAGCTATGCAGGGTAATTTAATATAGGACAAAAAAAAAATCCATTTTCCTATCTTGAGGGTTTGGCAAAGATGAGGACCAAATTAAACTCACTCTCAAGGTAAACCTGCATGCAAAAGTCTTGCCAGGAGGGATCTTACTCCCCCTAGTCTGCTAGAGTAAGGACTAGAAAATCTGACTAAATGCAAAGACTCTTCATGAAATACACTAAAAAACAAAGTTAAGTATGATGACCCCTTATAAGCATATGTCACCAAAGCAAAAAGGATACAAGAGTATTCACCTGAGATAAAACTTGTATCTGAATATTCCATAACTGAGTAGACAAAGCATTTCAATAGAGGAAAGTCAGTTGAAATTATTTTAAAATATACATCTGATCCTATTTTACAATATATGCCATTTAAGCAATTCAGATCAATGAAAAAGTCTTAACAAAAAAAATCACAGTGTTTATCAATATGTTAATTACAAAATGTATGCTACTTATTTCGTTTTTAAGATGTAATGGCTTGGTTAAGTGTCTTAAAATCTATTCTTCTGAAACCTAACTTGCATCACAAAATCAAGTAGCAATAATGTAAAGCATCAGAACTGGCTCTTCAAGATTATTTACACGTTGATTATTTGGGAAATAACCAACTAAAAAATATAAAAAAGTGATTTTTTTTTTTTACACAGTATGAAGTTATTAAAGAGATTAGACAATACAAAAAGCAAAATTCTTTCCTGAATAAATGAATTCTGTGGCACTAATTTCACCTGCTAATGGACTGACTACAACACTGAACTGCCAAACATGCATTTAAATTATATTAAATACACTTTCTGTTTCCAACTTAGGTTGATCAGCAGCTTTTGTTCTGTTAGAATCCTTCAAAGAGAGAAGCTCGAACAGGAAAAAGAAGGCATATATAAAACAGTAAACACTGACCTCCTGAGGTTCCTACAACATAAAAATATTCAAGTAGAAAATCTACATCACTTAGCAGCGGCTATTTCTGTAGTTGAGCACACTAACAGCACTTTAGTGTGTAAGGAGCAGATGAAGTAAGCCGTGCTTTAAGCATGCCAAGAGGCAGAAACACTGGAATGTAACAAAGACAAACACAAGTTCATAGACATTCAGTCAACATTCAAAACTATTAAGACTACACCACAAGAATTAAGTTGCTTTATATATATCCCATGATGTATTTTTATCAGAATAAATGCTAAATCAGAGCTTACCTCAAAAGATAACTTAAATGGCTTCTGCAAATTCCTATGCTATACTATGTATCTGAAATATAAATTAGGGAGAAACAATAACCTCATGGTGAGGGGGGACACACAAAAAACCCAACCCAATCAGGTTGCCAGTCGGGTTTACTTAATTTCACTATTTTTAAATTAAATTTCCTTTTAATTTAAAAAGTTAAGTGACTACAAAAATGGGCACATTCTTACCTTATCTCTTAGTTAAAAACCAACTTTTAATCAAATAGGTGACAAACTGCTTTCAGTCAATAGAGTTGTCAATCACAGGTCCAGATAACTTTATTGAAGGTTGTTTTTATATGTTTGTTTTAGTCAAGTGTTTAGAGAAGCATTTTGCCATTTCCTCCAACTTAAATTTTATTTATTCCAGAATACTAAAGTATCCTCCCACATTAAATTCTAAAGAATATTTGAAAAACTACAGACTATAACTAGGATTTAAGGATAAAATAGCTACTCTAAACAGGTTTTGAAGACTATGAAGCAAATTTTGAGCTTCCAGCGAAGCCAGGTACTAGAAAGCAAAATGCTACATACCCTTTGGATCCAACTTATAATAAAAAACAAACAAACAAAAAACCCAAAAAACTGGACATTGTAAAATAGGATTTAATTTCAGGCTCTACAGACTGAAATTTGCAAAGCCAAAGTAGAAGAAAAAAGGTGAAAGAACATGTTTTAAAAAATACACACATATACACACACACACAATTAACAAAAACCTTTTCTGCATGCTACCATGCATCTGAAATTTTTTGAAACGGTATTTTTAAATTCACACGCATACAGCTCAAACTTCAGTGCAATGGCTGTATCATTCAACACCTTTAGAAGAACAGAACCATGCAAAGAGGAGCAACTGCTTATAAAAATGGTTATTCAGGATTTATTCTGCAATGCAAAGGTGACAAACTAAAATATAAAAAGGTTGTTATGGCTTAACATTTTTGTTGCAGATTAAATATGCAGCATTGAAAAATGGAAAGGTGTGGCTTCATCTCTGACCAGCAGAGTTAAAAAGAAAAAAATCTCTCCATTTTCCTTCATCATCATGGGATACACTGTTCAGGCAATCCAAATTAATAAAGACTTGCACTTCCATATGCACACAAGATCAAGTGTACCAGTTAGGATTTCACATTCACAGTATATAAGAAAATACACATGGAAGGAAAAGTAAAGGGTTAACTTAACAAGGATTTATTCACAGGAATACATGTAAGTAGAGAAAAATAACAGAAAAGCTAAACAAATGAAATGAAGAGGATCCAAACCAACTTTCACTCTGTAGCTTTTTACTTGCACCCTGTGTGCATATATCTAGGGCACAGAGGGCCACCAACATGCGCCAATACAGTGTAGGAACCCTGCATTACATCCATTAACTTAAACATATCTTTAAGATCATGCTTTGAACAAAAAAAAGAAAGCTTAGAAGGCAATTATGTTGAGTGGGAATAAACATTGAAATATAGCAATCATGTCTTCAACTTCTACAATTGTCTTTATGTGCCAACTAACATTTACGCAGCCTCTTACAGATCTTTTACCATGTATTTTAAGTTTTAGAAGTTTTGATAAAATCACTAGTAGTATATAACCATGCAGAAAGCACATCACACTGACAGCACAGAGGCAAAGATTTTGCACAGGTATATCAGCTTTCCACATTGTGCAGGTTACACACAATACAATATCAATCTTACTCCTAACAAGATCCTAAAAAGATATTTCAAGGCCTAGCTGTAAACTACAGTACTTTATATCTATATTCTTAATAAAAATAAAAAAATCCACAAATCTTCAAAAGGAATTTTAAATGCAGGGCTATATTGAATTGGTAAACTGCAACACAAACTGGCGCCACAGAGGTAAATGAATACCAATCTCACTCTATGCGATGCAAGCATGCTACTTTCCCACTAATTTAAAGTACTTTCAATCACTATGAGCCAGAATGCATGCCTGAACCTTAAACTGCACTTTAAAAAGAACGTCTTGGCCTAGAAATTAAATCTAATGAAGTACAACCATCAAATTATATCCACTACATTAATGTTTTAATGCAAAATCAAGATGTCAATCTTTAGTCTGATATGCCCAACCCCATTTATTCCTCCCTCCCTGCCCACCCCACAAAAGTAAAAGGAGTGACTCATTTGGCATTTCACAGGGTGCTTCATTGTTTAAATCTGTTTTGTTTTATTTCCAACTTTTTTTGGGGTACCTTAAATTGTAACTTCCAAGAACCTGCTTCTACTATGGGTAGGCAAGCTGATTTTAATTCTATTAGCTTCATTTGTGTAGTTCTTCATCAGCATGCAAAAACAAGGCCCCAACACATGGGAAAATTTATAAAAATCTTTAAATTAAGGAAAAAAAAAAGCTTCTTTACTGTTTGTAACCCCCATTCTTAGGTTTCCTTTATTGTACGCTATAGAATTTTTCATCTTTCTTATCCCTATGCATCATTTATGTGGTTCTTGTTTTGGTACAATTCCCCATAATATTCCAGGATGTACTGTTTTGTGAGTAGACTGAATAGGTTTTGTTTTTGTTTGTTTTTTTTGCTTCTTCACATCCAGTGCGGAGTTGTAATTGGAGACAGATTTCCACCCACAAAGGCTCCAGATGTTAAAACGTTTCCCAACATCGACTTAATACAGTGACGGCAACACCTCCCTCCCGCCCCTCCCAGTAGGGTTGGGATTGTACTGTATTCCCTACTGGTTTACCCTTCCCCCCTGTAAAGGGTAACATTTTCCCTGGGTGCAGAGGCTCCCTCATAGTCTCCAAGACTGAAGGACCTGTAAGAAAACAAAACAAAGCAATTTTATATTTTAAAAGTTTCTCTTAAAGCCAGCGAAACACAAAATTAATCAAGTAAGAATGCTATCTCTAACCAGAGAAAATGAAAACTGGACAAATTGCCTAAGATCATGCCTGCAGTCACTGATAACCCATGTTAATACCCTCCCCTATGGCTTTCAATAGTCATCTGTGTCAGATATGAAAAGTGACACCAAGCTGAGGACAAGCAGAGAGGCATGTGGAGCTCTACATTACATAGATGAAATTCAATGGATGCCCTGTAGGATGCTATCAATCTAATTCTTTATCCCCAGATTGGTTATTCCTCACTTGTTTAACAAGATGCCTTACTTTCTGCAAAAATCAAGTAACATTTTCTTTAAAACAATCCTTTAACTTGGTGAGAATGAAAAGATTATTCTTTTTTCCCCCCCAGTATGTCCAATATTAAACAAACCAAAAAATCTAATACATCAAAAAATAAAGGGACAGGGGCGCCTGGGTGGCTCAGTGGGTTAAGCCGCTGCCTTCGGCTCAGGTCATGATCTCAGGGTCCTGGGATCGAGTCCCGCATCGGGCTCTCTGCTCAGCAGGGAACCTGCTTCCTTCTCCTTCTCTCTCTACCTACTTGTAATCTTTCTCTGTCAAATAAATAAATAAAATCTTTAAAAAAAAAAATAAAGAAATAAAAAAAATAAAGGGACATTACTTCTTGTTGGTTGTCTGATGTTCTAGCTTAGGAGGCACTAAAGGTGTTCATAATACACTAAGTTTACTAGATTCAGTAATAGCAAAAAAGTAAATTTTAGGGGTGCGTGGGTGGCTCGGTGGGTTAAAACCTCTGCCTCCGGCTCAGGTCATGCATGATCTCAGGGTCCTGAGATCGAACCCCACACTGGGTTTTCTGCTCAGCGGGAGCCTGCTCCCTACCCCACCCCCACCTGCCTCTCTGCCTACTTGTGATCTCTGTCAAATAAATAAATAAAATCTTAAAAAAAGGTAAATTTTAACATCTCCTTCTAGATGTTCCTTACAAATAATTCTTTTGACTCTATCCCACACAATCGTTTCCTATGTCCTCAGACTTCTTGATATTCCTGTAAAGAACCTTTTCAACACTAGCAGTTTTAATGGTAACCACATTAAGAACTAAAATCAGATCACTAGGATATTGTAACCAGCACCTGATGCTGGTCCTTTCACAACAAAAATCTACTAACCACTCAAGCCAAATATGGGGTATATATGAAGATTGATGTGGATTCACAGAGAATGATGGGAAAGTACAAGCAGCACCTTCTCCCTGCCTCTGAAAAAAGGCAGGAATAGAAGACAGTGATCCACTTTCATCTCTAATTAGGAAACAGGTAACTATTTTATGCCTCATCTTAGAACACGATCAACTCAATAAATCAATGTAATTGGTGACATGATAGGGATACAGAAGTTACCAAATCTGCAAGTGCTAAAGACTCAACTCACTACTGTATCATCTCTCAGGCCCTGATGTTAAGAGTCATTCTCATCCATGACATTCTCATGATTTAATATAAAGACAATTAAACACTATTTCAAAATGCTAAAGCCACAAAACAGCCACGAGTACTCAAAACTACAGGGGGACAATACACAAAGGGCTCTGAGATATTCCAGAGGCTGCAAGTCCATTTTTGCTTCAAGTCCATTTTTACTGCCTTATAGGTTATACAGCACGGATGTGGAAACCTTTTCAGGTTTAAAATCTAGCTCCAAGTAAATGAACAGAAGAGCAAACAAAAACTCCAAAAAAGGAGATAATTAAATTTGGTGGACATCTTTTGGACACACACAGAGTATACTCTCTGAGCCCTCCAGTCAATTATGTCTCAGTTCATGTTCAAAACCTAAAGAAGTCTATCCTTATTCACTGTACTGACCCATATTCCTAACATTTATTGAGCCAACTTAGTGTGTTAGGTAATATACTTAGTTCTGGCATCACATATAGTTTTAATCTTCAAAATAACAAAAGAACTGAAGCTGTGAGATCAGGATTGTTATTAAGTACAGAATAACTCAAGGTACAAGAGTCCAAATGGACTTACCCCTCTACCACCCCAAATCCAAACAGACTCATCCATTGTCCATTTTAAAATACAATGCAGGTCACATGGTGGGTGCTCAATAAAATACATGTTGAAAAATGAATATTAAATATTCCCATCTGCTGAGCCCAAAACTAGTTGCAATTCTAGCAGGCTTTTCTCAAAAGCTCACAACACAGACGTCCTTGATATATCAGAGACTATAAATTTACACTTCAAAATAATCTTTACCCTACCAAAGTAAATGCAGGTGACTTCTTACAGGGCAAAAAATTTAAAAACAGGCATTAGTTTGTTGAGTAATCCAAACAGCATACCAATTTGGTTTTCTTTTTACTCAGGATTCAAAGTAAAACAATGCATTTTACCTTGCTTGCTAGTTTCTAAAGAAAATTCTCTAGCTTTAATTTTAAATTTCAAGGCTAATACAGCCTGAGTTTTACTCAACCTCTGCAGAAAACATACAGCTATTATTCTACTCAGTAATTTTAGATGGTAGATCCAAGTTTCTTTACCCTGAAAACTTCCACAAACTTCTTAAAACTTACCCCTAATTATGGGACTGCAGCTTAAGTGTATGAGATTAAACACCGTAAAAAGCTGCAAGACGCTCTTTTAAGGGAAGCGGAAACTGGTCAGAGAAACGCCTCCAATTTTCATCCCCAACTTGATTTTTAAATCCGTGAAGGATCTGCAAGAAGTGAAAAAAATCATTAATTCGTCACTAACAGGAGAAAAATTCCGATCTGCATAGCTTCCGAAGTAAAACACTACTGACTTTATTTTTCTAAAATTTTATCAATTTTAAATCAATGGTTCTCAAACTTTGTTGGACACTATACCACTACATGTCTTACCTAAAAGCACCTCATAATATATTCAAAACCTTGGTTTGAAAAGTTTAGAATTCAAGCAAGTGTCCTAGTAACAGATGCATGCTAAGCAAACTCTGCCCTACTACTAATGGACAACAAAGTAGAGAATTCATCCAATGGATAAAATTTTTATGTCACATATAGTTTTTTCAAACTGGAAATATATAAAGCTTTAAGTTCATGCCTGCAATCACAGCTGACTAATTTTAGGATAAGAGGATTCAAACAGGTAACAACATTTTATTCTTTTTTGTTATGGTTGAGTACTGACCAGAATGAATCCAAAGGGACACTACTAAAACAAAGAACTATATAGACTTAATCCCCGTGGAAACCATTTCAGATTTACTTTATTCAACAGTTTACATTATACTCCAAATCTTAGTCAGCTGTCTTTGAAAATATATGCTGCTTTGGGTAGGTGGGATGATGGGACATCAATCAGCAGTATTGCTTGAGAAAATATTTTTGAAGTGTGTGCTCTTCTGATAGAGTCACTGCTGTACCTTTAAAAAAGATCAATATAGATGATCTACCAATATTGATCCGAAGCAAAGAGTCTAGTTCTATATGAAACGTAAACGTTAATTTAAACTTTCCAACTAGTCTTGTAATAGTCCCAAGATGTTTATCATGGAGACTTTATAGTTACCTTACCTTACAGAACATGTCTCTCAGATCATCTTTTGGGTTAATCCACGATGCAACAGCATCACAAAAAAATATAAAATCCTGTAACAAGCAGGAAATACACCTTAGGTTGCTATTTGTCAAACACAGCAAAACGTACCTATCACGACAGAATCCTACCTCAAAAAAATTTTTTTTAAAAAATCAAGTATGATAAGAAATTATAAAATAATGGCTGTCCCTATTATTCCACCATCAAGGAATCTCTACTCATTCAGTTTATACTGGAATTTAACGTGCTTTTAAAATTTCTTTTTACACCACAGAACCCCTATCTAGTAAATATGTAGCACCAACAATGGAATTAAAGTACCAAATGAGCACCAATCTTAAAATCTTCATTCATTCATTAATTAAATTACTGAATTAAAGAAATACATAAATTCAGTCATCTCACAGCTGTGACTGGCCTAGAAAGAATTTAAAGCAAGTTAAGTATATGTCAAATAAGCTTGATTTGAAGTATAGTAATTAATAGATCTAAATTTCAGAATGAAATTTAAAGAAAATGACCAAAAGCTAGAAGAAAAACTACTTATATAGTTATAATACCTAACGAAACCCAATCCAGAGTGAACAAAAAAGAGAACAAAAAACCCCAATGCTCAATTACTAGGAAAAACTGCATTACACTCATGATAAGAACAAGGTGACAAAAGGTATATGCTTTAAGTGTTTCATTTAAATACTTTTTGATCTAGACTATCATACTGAAACAGCAGTTCAATATAGAGCACTTAAGATTACTGCTTATGTTCTGATATGTCAACTATTTAAAATTTTAATAAAGTCAGAGAACTTTCTTAATTCCAAAATTTACTGACTGAAGTATGTGCATAAAACACACATTTAAGCAATTAAAATTCCAGGTGCCTGAGGTTCATGGTTTATTCGAATTATGATTCTTTTTCTTCCAAATATCAAAGTCTCATGTTAAAAATTAAAATATTTACATATCTAAAATTTGTGATGAAAATGTAAACATAAAAAATAACACTTAAGATATTTTCTTCTAACCACATCCAAATAAAATATGTAAAAAGCAGAGATTTGTACTAATTCTTAAGTTGGTAGTGATTTACTGACCACATATATACGTGTTACTCTCACCGTCTTAAATGTTAATTTGAAAACAAAACAATAAAATCCTGATGGGAAAATGTTTCTTCTTAATATAATATACATTGTGTCAGATAACTCTAAAACACATTTAGGATGACATAAAGTTCTTAAGTATTGAAAAAAACCAGAAACTTAATCGCAGGAGGTTATTTTGCAACTAGGGACTATTTCCAAAGATAGCACCCAGCTTGTTTTCATACAAGTTATTGTTTTACAAATGTGAAGTAAGTCAAAAGACTTTTTCCATTTCTAATTTACAAGTTTTCAATGCCTATCACTACATTAATTTGAATTTTCAAGCTGGTAATTAATAATGTTTCTAAACAAATTAACAAACACAGTCATTAATACAAGACAAGAGGTATCAGAGAATATTGACTAAAAGATGTTCAAAGCATGTGTCTCCTGGAAATGAAAGGTTATTTTCTTGAAAACATGTTCCATAATTTCTTTTCCTTACCATTCACCTGCTGAGTAACCTGCGATACTTAACCTAGAGTTCCACAGCCTGCATTCTGTTGATTTCATACACATGGTGTCAATCAACATGTTCCTCCGGTGTGTGTCTTGCAAACTGACACCTGGATCCAGAGGTTATCAGATTCATATTTGATACTTCCGCCAAATAATTTTTTAAATGCTAAAAATGTCCAGATACTATCTAAACTAAGGAAACAAGAGAAATAAATCCTAACCTCTCCAAGTTATAACAGTTTCAATGGTTAATTCAGTATTCTGTTTTGTTAACTACTGAATTTCTAAGTTTATTTCTAATTCCGTGGGTCACTCTCTTAAGCGCAGACACCTGAAAATTCAACAACCTGATACTCAACAAAAGAAGGCATGTACAAGGGGCGCCTGGTTGGCTTAGTTGGTTAGGTATCTGCCTTTGGCTCAGGTCACGATCCCAGGGTCCTGGAATCGAGTCCCACATCAGGCTCCCTGCCCAGCAGGGAGCCTGCTTCCCTCTCTCCCTGTGTTTCTAAAAAGGAAAAAAAAAAAAAAAAAAAAGAAGGCATATACAAAGTGAAAGACGCTCCGGCTTAATCAGAGTCAAGAATATAACTCTAGTACCCTAATGTGTTATTTATTCCACAACAAAGATTTAGGAAGTCATAAACAAGCATTATCATTTCAAAATATTAAGAAGTATACAACTTCTTAAAAACATAATTTGTTTTAGGGTGCCTGGGTGGCTCAGTTGGTTAAGCCTCTGCCTTCGGCTCAGATCATGATCTCAGGGTCCTGGGACAGATCCCGCATCGGGTTCTCTGCTTGGCAGGGAGCCTGCTTTCTCCTCTCTCTCTCTGCCTGCCTATCTGCCTACTTGTGATCTCTCACTCTCTGTGTCAAATTAAATAAATGATCTAAAACAAAACAAAACAAAACACCTCTACAACAACAACAAAACAAACAAAAAAAAAACCACCATAATTTGTTTTGGGGTGCCTGGGTGGCTCAGTGGGTTAAGCCTCTGCCTTCAGCTCAGGTCATAATCTCAGGGTCCTCAGATTGAGCCCTGCATCGGGCTCTCTGCTTGGCAGGGAGCCTGCTTTCTCCTTTCTCTCTCTACCTGCTTATCTGCCTACTTGTGATCTCTCTCTCTCTCTCTCTCTCTCTCTGTCAAATAAATAAATAAATAAATAATCTAAAACAACAACAACAAGAAACAAACAAAAAACCCCCACAGCAACAACAACAAAAAAACCAAAACAAAAAAACCATCATAATTTGTTTTGGGGTGCCTGAGTGGCTCAGTGGGTTAAGCCTCTGCCTTCAGCTCAGGTCATGATCTCAGGGTCCTGGGACAGAGTCCCACATCAGGCTCTCTGCTTGGCAGGGAACCTGCTTCCCCCTCTCTCTCTGCCTACTTGTGATCTCTGTCAAATAAATTAATAAAATCTTTAAACAACAACACAGAATTTGTTTTTATTATCTTTGAAAAATATGTAGTATGTGATACTTTCATAATTAAAGTGTTAAAATAATTCACCCTTTAAAGTTTCATTATTCAGAAGATTAAAATTTAAAAAATCTTTGTGACATCTTACTTGGATTACTCCACTGGGATTCACACTGATCATGGTACAAATCCCACGAAACGCTGAATCCTTTTCCTCATTGTCCCTTATGTTTCTCAGAGAGGTGCACCTATTAAATTATAGAACTGAGATTAGCATTTAAATAAAAAGCAGGTTCAATCACAATACTAATGGACAGTATTTAATGGAATAAGCACACAGTATAGGTAATGTTTAGATTCAAAGAATTTTCATGAAGTTTAAGTTTCTCATTCTCCCTGTATGTCTGGCTCATCTTCTAATCTCAATATAGTGGAAGCCTTGAAATTCACATTTTCTTATTAATAGATTGCATCTATAAAATGGACAGTTGATTTTAATCTCCCATTTAAACTTGAAGTTGAGCCAAGAGTACGTTATGAATTTTTAAAACTGTATTATAACTTGTATTCCATTAAACACTACTAAAAATGACTTGAATTGAAAGATTATCAATTGAAAGAAGCAGAACATAGGATATACTGCCACAATATAAACTATTATTACACAACTTATGGTGTAGATGTTTAACTTTAACATTAACAAGCAAATAAAGTTTTTATACATAACATAATTTAAACATGTATTTCTTAATGCAATCCAAGTTTTCAAATTAATTCTAAAAAAGAAACAATGCAAAAACCTAAATTTATAGAATTTGCATGCATCTTTATTATACTGGTGGATATTTAAATGCTTTTCATGTATAATCAAGCTTTTTAACACAGCAAGCATGTGACAATCTTATCCCATGCATCAATTAGTCGTTAGCCACAACATAAAATAAATATACATGACGATGCTACTGAAAAACCTCACAAACCTGATAGGACAAGATTAGTCACATGGTTGGCAATGATTAAGGATTGTGATTTTTGTAACCAACTGAAAATATATCTAAAAGTGAGATAGAAAGAGAAAGAAAGAGTGAAGAAAAATGAATTAAAAAAAAAGATTGAATAATACACACCAGGGTCTTATAAACTGCTGTAGCATGGGGGCCACCTCTTGAGGACAAACGTAACCAAGACGACCAATTGTTATTGCTAAGGTAACGCAATCACGGTTATACACCACCAAACGCCAACCAAGACATGAGCAAATGAGGGGGAAGGAGAAAAAATAAAGAAAAAACAACAAATAACTCAGAAACAGAAACCAACAGAATTTGTGTATGATAATAAACATAAGATTTCACCAGTGCTGTTTATTACCACCCCCTAAAATAAGGGGCAGCAACATATATGGCATACTCTTGGAAAAAGGAAAACAAAAGGAATTAAAAAAACTTTAAAGATTGAGAGAACACCAAAAACCATGAGTGCTTTTCTCGCTCAATCAAGTAAGAAGAAATTCTGTTAATAAAAAGATGAGCGATTAAAATGCATGGATTTAGAGATTCTCCATTCAAAGTCAGTTGAAATTTCAGAATTTAATAATGAAATCTATGTTTTTCCCCAAAGAATTATTAGTAAACGCGAATGATTACATTTCTGAATTGTTTACTCAAACACAGTTCTCAGAAGTTAAACAGTTGAAATTTCTTTACTTCTCTACGTCTTTTTAAATAAGTGATTTCCAATCTTTCAAAATCATCTAGAAATTTAATCGCAATTTAGGTAGTTCTGTTTGTTAACATTTCTAAATGAACCAGTGGACTTTTTGTTGCCTGATATCAAAATCAACCATCAAATTTTAGGGGTTACAGTATACACCTAATGAATGAATTGGAAAATTGCTGTGCGGTTGTCAAATTCCATTCCAATTAACCTTTGATGGTGATGATCATGGTAACAACTCAGATAATAGCCCACTAATTTCAAACCATTATTTGACATTAAGAAAATTTACAGTCCACTGTAATGATGTGATATGTGGACAAAAGGAACACACACATAATCTGTCTTTGCTATAAAAGGCATAGCACAAAATATTTAAGACATTATACTGATCACATGCTAGAATTTTACTTAAAAATTTCGAAGTGGGAATTACTCAAACATATTCACCATCAAAATTCATTCAGGAAGTCCTTAAACTTACGAAGGGCTAAAAGAAGTTGCAACTCAGAACTGCATTCTGCAATTCAAAGGTACATACATATAAATACATTTATACACAACGGGAAAAAAAAATACAAACAGAAAACAAACCATAAGGTGCTTTAATGGTGTTCTCTCAAAAACTTACAGGTTAACCTTTCATAAAAAAAGGGTGGGGGAGGGTAAAGAAAAATGTTTAAGGATTACTTGAAGCAAACTACACAGATAATACTAAAATCCAGCAGATTCATATGAAGCAAGAGAAAGAAAACCTATGTTCAAAAGACACAAACTATGCAACATTCTCATTAAACAGGCAAGTATGAACAATCCAATGAAACATGCGATAAAGCAGATGATGGTCCATTGAAAAAGTTCAGTGTAGGATATACTAATTGGAAAAAGAGCAAATAACTGCATGTACTCAGAATTGGCTTTATGAAATATTAAGAAGACAGTAATTAAATTGCTAAAATCTACAGACATTAGCCACGGACAATGGTTTTATTTTTGTTAATTAACACCCACTTCCCCCTTTTGGATAAGGAATAATGGGAACATTTTCTGCAGCCACTTGTGATAAGATTAATCCAGTGAATCCCAAGTGCTTTTCAATCATATCAATTTAATTTGTCAACTTGATGGACATTATCAACTTCTTGGTTTACAGTAAAATAATAATTAGAATATAAACTTATAAATAAAGCCAATTTGTTAAAGGAACTATCTAACAAATTCACAAGCTGATATCCCACAAGAAACTTTAATATACATTACATTCAACATTTATTTGCAGTTATGCATTCACATTTAAAAATAAATAGGAAGTTTCTTTAGGTTCAACAGTAATTTTATAATGGCAAGTGTTCCAAATCTGAATGTCATGTATCGGTACTGCATTCTAAAGAGATAAAAACCTGACAAGATTTCATAACCATCCTAATACATAGGTTTTTATACTTTTCAGCAAGAAAATCTAATTCACGTCACGATATAAACAGTACCCATACAGCCAAACAGCTATATAACTGTTTCTTAATTCAAAGATTTCCTTCCATACCAATAAACATATCAACTTTAATCACATTAAAATATTCACCTTCTATAATTAAATATAAAATTAAAATGCCTTTGAAAACAAATTTTCTTATTTATTAGACCTTATTTTAATCTTCATATAGTATTTTGGTAAAACCCTCACTGACTATGAATATATTTACTGGAATTATATCTTAGTTATATAAAGAAAAGGATGTGCCTGATTGAAAACAAAATTCACATCTTTTATCATTATTAACAAAAATCAGGGCGGGTGGAAAGAAAAAAATCACCCTGAAATGTGTTCTATAGTATGGAAGGTACTCTTTAATATCAACATGCTCTCTATAAATGCAAAAGAGAAACAAGCCTCCTGAATAAAAATCCCATAAAGTACTGCCTTAAGTTCCCAATTTGAAAGAAAATAATACAATGAAATACAACATACACATGCCACTGTTAACCAATTAGCCTCTACACTGATGTCTATTTTTGACTACAATTTTGTAGATTAAAAAAAAAAAAATTACTTCCCAGCTGCCAGTTACTCTCTCAATTAATATAAATTAAAATTCATATTGTTCAATAGTTATTTTAGCTGGGGTCCATTTGAGGGAGTATTTAAACACATAATAGGGGTGGAGTGTTTTTGAAAGTCTCTGAAAATTGGTTATGCAATACAGTTTAAACAATACATACTGTCACTGAAATCTCAAATAGCTGTTAATAATAAGCTGGGTTTCTAAAGCTAGTTTTGCTTTGGTTTCTCTACGCATCTTAACTTTAAAAAGCAAATAGTTTTCTCTTCACCATAACAGTTCAGTCATATGGTACCTGTATTCTCTAACAACGTCTTTGGTGTGTTGGGTCTGTTAATGATTTCTACAAGCTGGTGCAACACCATAGGAATATAAGGCTGCATCTCTATACCTAAATCACCCCCAAAAGAGAAAACAAAACAGAAAAAATTTAATGTTAAAATATCAACATAAAATATTCTGTTCCCTTTATTAACTGTGACATAAGTTAATAATAAATATTTATGTAAAAAACTCATTTAGGTTAAAAAGAAAAAGCAATTACTAAAGTACTAAGGCATCTAAAAATTTACAGTGCTTTTAAAAGGGGAGAAAGATCTTACCCATCTGAATGGAGATTTCTCCA
Source organism: Neogale vison (assembly GCF_020171115.1). Classification (NCBI taxonomy): domain Eukaryota; kingdom Metazoa; phylum Chordata; class Mammalia; order Carnivora; family Mustelidae; genus Neogale; species Neogale vison. The sequence goes on from NC_058091.1 coordinate 217,651,337, forward strand.
ATTGCCCATGTGGCATTATTGCAGACTGAAATGAACTCTGGATTTAGGTTGGTTCCCAGTATAGGCATGAAATCAGCTAGAAAAAAAATTTTTTAATAACTATGTAGTAAACTTTTCAACAGCAGTGTATTGTGCTTTAAAGGAACTCTACTAGGTGGAAACTGAAATCTAGGCAAGAAATACCAATTTTTAAAAGATTTTGATAAAATTTAATTTTAGGAAAGTAAAAAAGGCACTATCTGGCCACTGAACTTTCTATGAAGTAGACCAGGAAACATTAATTTTGGTCTATTTTAGGTATCATTAAAATGAGTTGGTCAGAGTAATCACTCTTGTGATCAGATGGAGAAAATTTAAATTAAAAATGAGGAAAACATGATATGACTTTCTTCAAAGCTAGTTTTTCACACGCACAAATATTTTTAAAAAAATCAATGATTTTGGCTTTTAAAGAACTTTGACCTTAGTGTTCAGATTGTGATCTCTAAATATCATTTTCCACTTAAAAGGAATGAGGGCTCTCAGAGAAATGTCTCATTGCAGGCTAAAGGCAGGAAATGTACAAAACAAGCCTGGACTATTTTGTCATACCAGGAAGGACTAAGGAGCCAACTTAATTAAGCTCCCACTGCCAGTGGTAGGACAATTTGAGCATCATGAATTCATACTGACACTCAAAAAAGAATCAAACACAAACAAAAACTGAACTCTGAAACACAATATAGATACCTGTGGAAGATGCTGGGAATCAATTCATTATTTTGAAAACTGGTAAACAAAGAGAAAGAATCAAGTAATTATCCTGCCTCCCCTATATGGTTTGTACCTCATGGCAATAATACACTGGTATGAGAAATGTCTCTATGTATATATTCTCACTGTTAAATCAAGAATTAGAGTAGCATCCTTTTTTTAAATCCCCAATAAGCTTTTTAAAGATTTTTATTTAAAAGAGTGCAAAACTGAGAGAACTCACGGAGGGACAGGGAGAAGCAGACTGGCCACTAAGCGGACAGCCCTATGTGGGGGTTGATCCCAGGACCCTGAGATCATGACCTGAGCAGAAAGCAAACACTTTACTGAATGAGCCACACAGGCACCTGAAGTTAACAGACTTAAGCCAGAGTTTCTAAACCTCAGCAATACAATAATTTTGTCCAGATCATTCTGCCATTGGGGGAGGGTGGTGCACATGAAGAGCACTGTATCACGCATTTGTTTGATCTTTAGCAACATTCTTTGCCTCTACCTACTAGGTACAAGTAACACACCTCCAGGGTTAAACAAAATGTCTCCAGACACTACCCGATGTTGTGTTAAAATTGCCCCTCGTTGAAAAAACCCTGATCTAGAAAATAACCACCATGGCCAATAACATTAAAAAAAAAAAAAGAAAAGAAAAGAAAATCCTTCATACAAGTTTAAATTCATAAAAACTAAAGCAGGTGTTAAGTATTGGTAGAACAAGCTTTCCATAAAATAAGAATTCATTACACTTTCATTTAGAGTAGTCAGGCTTAAACCTGAGGGTTTAGCACAGCATAATTAATGTTATTACTCAAAGTTCAGAAATACAGTTGTTATTCAAAAGCACAACTGGGAATTGGGTCAAGTTGGTCAAAGGGTACAAAATCCCAATAATAAATAAATCCTGGCATTGCACTATATGACATGATAACTATAGTTAATAATACTGTAATATAAATTCCAATATTTGGAAGTTACTATGAGAGGTCTTAAAAGTTCTCATAATAATAAGAAAAAAAAATCTTTTCAGTACATGAGGTGATGGATGATAACTCAACTTACTGTGATTTTGCAATATATGCCTATATCAAATTAGGTCATACAGCCAAAACTGACACATATATGTTAATCATATCTCAATATAACTGGGGGCAGAAAGCTGAAAAACCCAAAGTACAACTGTATCAAATGAAAAAACCATTTCAGGTCCATGTTTTAAACCATGGTCCACGAACTCGTGTATTTTAAGAAACTAGCATCCAAAACGCTGGGATATAGATTCTAAAGAAAACCAAAAAGCCATTTAATCCACGATTTTGAGAGCAGTTCAGTTTACGTTATTCAAGGAACCTCTTATTGTCACAAAAGGCTAAGACAATGCTGTAATGCTAAAACAAAAACAAACAAAAACAAATTGTTACTTAAAGTAAATGCTTTGGAAAGTTTCCTATGCTATCTGAAAAAGTACACTGGTTTATGAGAAAGGCTATTTTTACTTGTGGGTACCTCTAACCCCCGCAAAAGAATGTTACTCAAAAGTTCCAGTAAACTAGCATATGGTACCAAGGATACACAGGTGGCATGTCCTTCACACTAAAGTAATACTTTTCCAGCTATTCTCCAGTCATACTATAAATGAGTGTCACATGACTGGCTCAAAAGTGATCACGAATTTAAGGGAGCAATGACATTCTCATCCTACCTGTTTCACTCAGAGCAGCTTTAACTAGTATAGTATATATTTATAAATGCTGGGATTCCATGACATTTCAGTTTAATAATAGAGAAATATAACTGATGTAAAACTAATATTAAGCTCATCATAGCAGTAGGAAATGTTCATACCTATACAAGGCTTAACATGCTGAAAGCAAGCTTTTGTCAGGTCACCTAACAGGGCGAAGGAACTCTGCCGAACTTCTGGCATTTTATCCTACAAGGAATAAGAAGAAATTAACCCCAATGTGACACAGAGCATCAGGTTTTAATACATTTTAATTTAACAAGTCTCACCTGCATGCACTGATACATTAGTGTTAGAATGTTACTTCGGGCTACTAGCTGTTCAATGTTGCCTCCAAGCCCTTCAGCCAGGCCACTGAGTAAATCAAGAGCCACTATCATAAAATCTTTATCAGGAGCCTCATACTGATCTGGTTGAGCATTGTTCAGCTGAAATTAGACAAAAGTTTTAAAAAACTTAGTTTGAATCAATTAGATGAAAAAAAATTGTATACGTTGTGTCTATCCTTAGAAAAATGCTTATGATGGGAGGGAGAGTAGATGTAACTATTTTTTAAAAAATACCATGGCTTGTGCAAGAGTCTTCTGTACTAGGTTTACACAACGCTGGTACACAGGTTCACAGTATGGAAGGAAACCAGACTGCAGGGCTGTGGCAACTGAAGATAGGCACTAGAAAGAATAAAGGAAAATGTAAATTTCTGGACATACTTAACATTATGATAAATGCTTACAAGAGTACTCAGTAAGTTTCTGGTCATGTGTGAGCCTGCTCTACTATTCTACAATGGCAGGTTATCTTTTCAGACCTCTCCTCTTTGGATGCCACTCAACAAATGCTGTTCAGTTTGTGGAGGTTTCCTCAAAAAAGTTTCTGTAAGGAACATTATCCTTGGAGAACCAGATTAGGTATTACATATGCTTATTTTTTTCATCAAATGTAAGATATTTATTTATCCTTTCATGATTAATGATATGGGTGGAGTTTTAATGAGGATACCCTGAGCACCTGCCTGAAAGTAAATCTATTTAAGCATAATGATTTTTCTTGTTTTGCTGGGCCAGAATCAGCCACTGCTCTTAGTCATGGAGGTTTTTACTTCTCTGGCTAGGGACAAACCAACCACAGCAGAAATGATGACCCATGAAATGACAGGGGAAACAAGAATGACAATGACTGAAATGGCTCTACCAGCATCAATTCATTTAAATTATCATATTTGATTTCATGTTCAGTTATTTGAATAACATATCAACTATCAAACCTCAACATGGACAGAAAGGGTATGAAGCAAAGTCCTTCCCTTATCAGCACCAAGACTCAATGCTACTTCACATATGACTAAATGTGTGTATATACAATAGGTATATAACACACAAAATAATTTAAACTATATCAACTGTCATGGTATAGCTATGTATCTATATAAACAAATGCAATTTAATAGAGGACCTATAAGCTGATATGGAAACATCTCCAAGTTAAATGATTAACACTGAAGCCGAGCAGGTGAGAAAACATGTAATATAATAATTGATGACCTAAAGAAAAAGAAAACAAAAACCAACCAACTTAACACATCCATTATGGGTTTTCTGTTTAACAGTATTTCTTAGTATGGAAGTACCATAATTAAGTAAGGGCAGTTACCTACTTATGCAGCATTTTAATAGAAGTGATTCAAAATGTTCATCTATTAATATTTTACTCATCACATATTCCCACATTTTATATTTATAGATGTATTTTGATGAAACACGCTATTAGATTAACTAAAGGTTACCAGCTCAGCATACCTCAAGTAAAGGGAAGAGATCTTTATCTTCATCCTTTAACATGTTCCATTTCTGGATCAGTGGAGGCATTAGCATCTGAATATATTCCTATTTGTGAAAAACACATAAAGCTCCACTATCATATATCATACAAGCCCTTTCTGGGTCTATGAAAATTAAAATCCATTTAGAGTAATCATGTAAAATTATTACAGAATGCATTTTATAGACTCAGGCTGCTCTCCTAATTAGCACATTTAAAATTTTTATTTTCTGCTTTTTTATAACCTTGTTCTATTTTTAAGTCATTGTATATCCTTTTTGAAATAAAATGTATACAAGTATACCACTACCCCAAAATTATTTGATCAAAATAAGGATAATCTGTGTAAGTTTTACTCTGAATTTTTTCAGTTCTGGAGCTTTTAACATATAGTATGGTCCTTGCTGTACACTATGTTAGAAATGACAGGTAAACTTACAGAGGCATTTGTTTAAGAAGATTCATAATCATTTAAGCATATTTAAACTTTAGAATCCATAAATAAATACTAAATAAACAATGGTAATCAGATAAACAAGGGGCACAGATTCCAGAGGGTCTAACACATTCAGAAGAAGTCTCTCCAACCCCCTGCACACAAAAAACTAACCAACATCAAAGCAAACCCACAAACCAAGCGTCTTGCACTAAGCTTTAAATTTAACTTCTGAACACAATTTTTTAAAGACTTCATATAGCTATCATAAACATGCCATCTATTCTTCCGCTGGGAATTTTGAGCCTGAAATTCTATTATTTAAATCCTATTCAAACAAATCCAATTCCATCATACCCTTCCTAACCCTACTAAAAACAGAGTTTGGCTCCTTAGCCATACACACATACTTCTTCTATACCACTATTCAGTACTTCCAACTTGTTATCCCAATTTCTAATTGTCTTATCTTAGTATATGTTCATTCCCCCTACACCTCTAAGTTTCAGAGAGAAAACAAAGAAAACAAATGTGGTACTCTAAAGCTTTAATATTTATGAAGTGGTAGATAAAAATACCGGGAATTAAGTAGAAGGTGAAACCCACAAGACCTTTATCATCCCTTTTCTAAAAAATGTTGGTACATTCATGTGATATGCTGATGTGATTTCCACACCAAGAACATATTTACTTTTAATACTATCTAGAAAGTAAGTATGTTTGCTGACTTAAGATCTACCTTCTTAAGGTAACCAACACTAAGTGTTCACATCTCCCCAATTTCATTTCCAAATATATATTAAACTTTTGATATTAAATATGGTATGTATTTTTTTCTTAATAGTTAATCACAGATACTCACTGGTTTGTTTAAATGATGTCCTACTGAATCTGCTAAAGTTCCTATGGCATCATAAAGAATGAGCAGGTTCTTATGCTGGTATTTACTAAAAGCGAAGACCAAGGTATCAAGTATATAAGCAAGGTAAGGAACAAGTTCCGTACAAGCCTCCTCTTCTAAGGTAGCAAAGGCACTAGAGTTTAAAAAAACAAAACAGAGAGAGAGAGATTATTACTGCTGCAGTTTATCATAGAGATAGGAAACCAAGTCTGTAGTATACAGAACATCTATTTATACTTTATATGCCTATCTCCTTACCTCACTATACTAGAAGCTTATTTTTATTATTCATTCCCCATTTCCTCTCACTTCTTTCAAAGAGGCTGCCACCTACAGGCATGTGCTTCACTACAATACTAACATCTAAAATTATTGTTGGTTCTTTTTTTTTTTTTTTAAAGATTTTATTTATTTATTTGACAGAGAGAAATCACAAGTAGATGGAGAGGCAGGCAGAGAGAGAGAGAGAGGGAAGCGGGCTCCCTGCTGAGCAGAAAGCCCGATGCGGGACTCGATCCCAGGACCCTGAGATCATGACCCGAGCCGAAGGCAGCGGCTTAACCCACTGAGCCACCCAGGCGCACCCCTATTGTTGGTTCTTAATATTCAATCATTCAACAAACTGAGCAGTGTCGTGACCTCCTAAATGTTTCCGTTAGTAGGAGGGGAAAGGGATGATGCAGGTGGTCAAAGGGCACAAATTTTCAGTTGTAAGAATAAATTCTGAAGATCTAAAGTACAGCGTGGTGACTGTAATTAATAATGCAGTGTCGTCCTAATTGCGGAGCATAATAAATAACACAGAGGACATGGGGAGATGGAGAGAAGGAGTTGAGGGAAATTGGAGGAGGAGATGAACCATGATAGACTATGGATTCTGAAAAACCACCTGAGGGTTTTGAAGGGGGTGGGGGGTGGGAGGTTGGCAGAGCCAGGCGGTGGGTATTATGGAGGGAACGCATTGCATGGAGCACTGGGTGTGGTGCAAAAAACAACGAATTCTGTTACGCTGAAAAAGAAATTAAAAAAAAAAAAGGAAAAAAAAAAAGAAAAAAAAAGAGCAGTGTTGTATACCTGAGAGTTAACCATTCTTCTCACACAAAAGAGTTACTTATGTCAACTATGTCAGGTGATGGATGTCTTAATTATCTTTATCTTGCTAACTGTTCCATAATGTATGTTTACCAAGTCATCACGCCGTATACTTTTTCATTTTTTAAAAAAAGATTTTATTTATTTATCTGACAGAGATCACAAGTAGGCAGAGAAGCAGGCAGAGAGGAGGAAACAGGCTCCCTGCTAAGTAGAGAGCCTGAAGTGGGGCTTGATCCCTGTTCCCTGAAATCATGACCTGAGCCAAAGGCAGAGGCTTTAACCCCCTGAGCTGCCCAGGTGCTCCCATGCTGCACACTTTAAATACATGGATTATTTTTGTCAACTTTTCCTCAATAAAGCTTAAAAATGTTGGTCTAAATTCTACACCATACATTAGGATGCAAAGTTTGTTATTATAAACTTGCCTTATGTATGGCTTACATATTAAGACAAATTAAGACACAAAAAACAAACACTCAAAAGAGTCTGAGTAGTTACTTAAATTTAGGCCTAAATTTGTCTGGACTCTAAGGTGTACCTGGCTCTTCATTTCTAAAATTAAGGTTTGTATTATTTTCTATTCTACCCACTCAGCAATTTCCCAAAACAACAGGCTTAAGCCATTTGTTAGTGAAAGCCCAGTCTTAAATTGTTTATGTATTTCCTTTATAGCACTTGCCATGAATTATAACTATACAGTTGTTTAGTATTCTATACTAGCCTCTAAATTTAAGATGGCAGGGACTGTAAACATAGCATTTAATACATGCCTAATGACTAGTAGAGTTTAAAAAAAAAACCACAAAACACCTTAAGGAAACCAAATATAATACGTAACCTCCCCTCATTAAAAAAGTAGTGCCAAAGCCCTTTTGGTTCAATGTTCTTTCCTCTTATTAAGGATTAGAATGCTTTCAGGTGTTTTTGCTTCTCATCTGGTAAAGAGTACAACTCCACTTAAATTCATTTCCCTTTTTTCTTCTTATTAACAAAGTCAACAGTAAAGCAATTCTAATTAAAAAGTTAAGAGCTGTAAATATGTCAGGACTTTTCAGAATACAAAAGGTTTGTTCCAGAAAACTGGAATATTTATAGTAATGAAACTAACTGCTGATCTGATAGAAAAAAAAGACAGCCCCAAACCCAAACGACATATAGCTACTGGAGTGGATTCACTAAGTGAAAACTAAGTCATTGTGGGACTTTTGTAGCTGACCTTTAAACTAATGATGTGGTGCGAGTCTGGTCAAACTTTGTTATTCCTTCAAGAGCAAGACCCTCACTATCACCACTCTAGATGTCTGCAAGAATTAAGATTAAAGAATTCTACTGTTACCGTAGTCATAGAGAAAGGAAATGAGTTGAAGGAACAGCTGACACCTAAATGACTCACATTTTGATTTACAGAATCTACAGGTAATAAAAGCTCCATTAACAGTTTAAAACCAACATTCCACCACAAAGCTGAAAATTAGTTTCTCACTAAAATACCCACTCCCTTTTCCCACAATCAACAATGTTATGGATTTGTCCCACCTGCAGGCAGCTTCTTGTACTCTCTTGTTGCTGTCAAGGATTCGCTTTAGCAATTCTGTCATTAATGGCTTCAGGTACGTATCAGGGGGCTGGCTGACTACCCAGTGTGCATAGCGGCTAAGAGTCCAGCACGTTATGGAACGCACAAGAGCCTTTTTATCAGAGAGGCACTGAATAAGGTGGGGAATGAGCTCAGGCAAGTACGGAATCATGCCTTGCATACAACCTGAAAAAAAAGTAACAAATCTCTCAGAAAGTGCTAAAATTCAGTTAAAATTATTTCAGTTGAATACTAAAGTGATAAATGCAGCCATAAAAAATATTCAGATCAAAAAAACAGAAAATACTGAGATCATCTCTATCGCAATAAATATTCTCTAATAATCTGTTCCAAAATTAAAAAAAAAAAAAAAAAAAGAAAAGAAAAGGAAAGTTAATTGGTCCTAAGTATCTTCTAGTAGTTAGGAAAGCTTGTTTTACTTCTGCTACACAAACTACGGCTTTCAGAAGTGCCTACAAAATAATTCAATTTCTTGTATATATATGCCTATCTCCAAGACACAGTAACCCTTTATGGGGGTTGATGTGACTCTCCTACCATGTTTTTAACACTTACCAATGGAGAAAATAGTTTTTCTAGCAGTGGGGATGCTTCTAACATCAGCCTTCTCATTCTGTTCCCTTTATTGTAACAGAAGCATTTGTAAAATATCATGATGGTGTTAAAAGTAAGCCTATGGCTAAATAATTATTAACTGGTTCAAGGTAAAAACTTGTCCTGACAGGTTTCTTTTTTTTTTAATTGCATTCTTTTACTCTGAGGGAGGCTGAGCATCTTTTCATGTGTTTAAGGGCTATCTGTGTTTCCATTTTTGTTAGTTATCTATTAGCATCATTTGCTAATGCTGCTATTTAGGTATTTTCTTCCATTTTTGTTAGTTATCCATTAGTATCATTTACTAATGCTGCTATATAGGTATTTTCTTTTTTTCCAGTTCATTCCTTTAGGCTTTTTTTTTTTTTTTTAATTTAAACTCAATTAACAACCATATAATGTATTATTAGTTTCAGAGGGAGAGGTCAGTGACTCATCAGTCTTATATAATACCTGGTGCTCATTATACCACATGCCCTCCTTAGATGTCTATCATCCAGGTATGCCATCCCCCACCACCCCCCCGGCAGTCTCCCCTCCAGCAACCCTCAGTTTGTTTCCTACGACTAAGAGTCATAAGACTTATGGTTTGCCTCCCTCTCTGATTTTGTTAAGAGGACTTTTGGATTTAAACATCTTTTTTAACGTTAACGTAGATCACAGTGTCATCTGTTCCACATCAGCAACACAAGAGAGCAAAAAAGTATGTGAATTCCAGACAGAATCATCTTCTGTTTTTTTTTTTTTAAGATTTTATTTAATTATCAGAGAGAGAGAGGGCAAGAAAGCAAGCACAGGCAGAAAGAATGGCAGGCAGAGGCAGAGGGAGAAGCAGGCTCCCTACTAAGCAAGGAGCCCGATGCGGGACTCCATCCCAGGACGCCGGGATCACGACCTGAGCTGAAGGCAGCTGCTTAACCAACTGAGCCACCCAGGCATTATTAGAAATAACATTCCTTAAAGTGGTCCATCTGCATTAGAGCCTATTAAAGACTTCACAGTTCAGTTTTGACTTAGACTTACCTTCAGCAATTGCTCCTAAAACCAAGATGCCAGATTCTTTAACAACCCATTCATGATGAAAAAGCAGTTCTTTCAAAAGGGGCAAAATGTGTGGCAAAAGCTCATCACGATACACATTTGCAAGAACATCTAGGGCAGCAGCAGAACATTTTCCTAAACAAATATTTAATTCAAAAACATTACATTAAACTCTATTATCAGTAACCCTATTATCGTATTTGTTCTATGTACAACACTTTATTCACCTACAGTTTTAAAGACTTCAATTAAATAGGAAGCAATCTGTGTGTCAACAAGAAATATTTTTTGGCCAAGAATTAGAAAAAAAAAAAAAGAATTAGAAACCTAATCATGAAGGTATTCTCTTTTGCATATGACTGCCACACTAGGATTCTTTTGTCTACAGAGAAAAATCAAAATACATACTGTTCCACTCAATTTAGTGCTTCTAGGATATGATACCCACTTCTACAAACCTGCAGTAAAATGTATACATTTATTATTTCTACTTAATATTCTGAGTGGTAGATCATTTCAAATCAAATACGTAATGACTCAGCAAGAGATCAGGCAAAGAAATCTTACCAAGTCACTAGTATCTGACGCATAAAACAGGCCAGAAAACATTCCTTCCAGATAAAGGAACTATTAATCAATTAAGATTTCATTTAATGTAATAATTAAGGAAACAAAAATATAATTAAGCATAAAAATTTTTCCAAATGTGATTAGGTATACTAAATAGTGGGTCACAAATCATTAAAGAATATTAAAATCCTTTTTGAAAAAAGGCTGTTAAATTGGCTAGAAGTAACACCTTACTCATCAATAAGGGTCTTGGTTATATTGTATGATGGAACCATACAAATGAGTACTATACTACCATGAAAGACAAAGAAATCTTAATGTACTGATACAGAATGAGTTAGTTGTATGATAAACAGAAAAGAACCAACAGAGTACATGTAATCTCATTTCACTGCTGGGAAGTCAGCCTTGTCTCCAAAAAAAATTTTTTTTACATACATTTTTTTCTGCATGTGCACAGAAAAAGTTCTGGAAGGGTATGAAAATGGGTGGGATGTTAAGAGGGAGTAGTTCCCTCCCCCAATTCAATTTACATTAGTGCTTTTGTAAAGTTACCTGTATCCTGCCTCCGGCCTAAAAGTAGGGATATACAAGGAGGTGGTATACTAGCCCCCCACTGTGCTGTTTTGCTTTCCATGGTTTTGGTTACCTTCAGTTAGGTGCAGTCTGGAAGCAGATGCTCCTCCTTCTGATGTATTATCAGAAGGTTAACAGTAGCCTAACCGCTATACCATAATGTCTATTTCAGTTAACGCCCCCTCCCATCTCATCATGTGAACATTTTATCATCATATATCATCACAAGGGTGAACGCAGCACAGTAAGAAATTGTGAAAGAACACATCACATAATGTTTACGATGGTATAATGTTATAATTGCTCTATTTTATCACCAATTAATATTGCTAATCTCTTATGGTACCTAATTTATAAAGTAAACTCTATTGTCAGTATGTATGTGTTAGAAAAAACAATATGTACAGGGTTTGCAAATATTTGTGATTTCAGGCACCTTTTGGTCGGGTTGGGGGGGCATCTTAGAACATACCCCCCTGCAGATAACAGGGGCTACTACAATCTGACAGAGGTGAAGACACTGGGCTCTCTTGCTATGGGAAACCTGGGTTCCAAAATTAAGTGTGTCATTAGTACTAGCCATGTTAAATAACCAACCTTGGTAAGTTTCTCTTTTTGCAGTTTCCTTACCAACCTAAGGCTGTTGTAAAGTTAAATGGGATATTAAAACAAAACAAAACAAAACAAAACAGGGTTTCTTCTTGGGGTGATGAGAATGTTCCAAAATTTACTGTGGTGATGGTTGCATAACTCTGTGAATATATGAAAAAACCACTGAATTGTAGTCTTTCATGAGGGCACTGTACAATATATGACTTAGTTCTCATATATATATATAGCTCATATATAGCAACATATATAGCATATATATCATATATAGGAACATAGTTGCTACCAAAGCAGGAAACTCTATTTTTTCTTTTTCACTTACTTAGATTCCAGTCAGAAATTGTATCATCATCATCAATTTCATCATCATCATCATCCTCCTCTTCAATTCCATCTTCATCATGCTGCTGAGCCACTGTCCTTGATCGATGAAAACGTGGCCTTATATCCTGTTCACTATCAGGAATTGTTTCATCTTCTTCAACATCACCCTTTTTTTAAAAGAAAAATTGTGATGATATTCAATTATCATTATTGAGAGATGACGCCATGTATGTGGTTCTGAAAGTGTACCTAAGAACCACTCCCCTGTGCAGAAAAGAAATCTTTGTCAAGGGGAGAAAAAACTATCTCACTGCATATTAGGTTCAGGACCTGTAACTGCATTACATTGTTTCCCATCAGCTGGTATAATCCAGACCATCTGTATAAAATTCAGACTGTATTTGAAAATTTTAAAATAAACTACAAGTAATTTGAAACAACAGGAAATTTATGCTAACTCTACCAGAACCATCTGGTTCCAATGAAGTTAGAGTACATTAGCACCCAAATTCATTGATTGCTTCTACCTTTAAACTCTGTAGCATATATAAGAAGAAACATACTTATACAGGGTCGATTTTAAGTAAATATGCTATTAGTCAAATTCAAAGATTCTCTAGAATCAATAAAAAAACAACCTTACCTATTTATCCGAGAAGTTTCCTTACCTTAAGTAGGATAATATCTATATCTGAGTACTTCATCCCATTCACTAATACAGGAATCAATCTATAAAGGAATAAATTCATGAAATAAAGATCTAAAAATCTTAAGAATTAGTAAGAAGTCTTAATGACCTCACGCATACTAGAAACATCAAAGAGACAACTACCATTGCTAATCTGGTCTTGAAGCATATTCTATGATGTCTGTCCTTCTCAAATATGGAGTATTCCTAATACATATCCCAGGCCCCCTTTACATACTCACATATGGGATCTCCTGGATGAAATCTTAGTAAGAATAAGGTAGCTTATCAAGAGTGGTTAGAAATAAAACTAGTAACAAAAAAATTTAGTAATTTCTCCCCTAGAAATTTATCCTGAACATCATAACAAACATTCCCAGTTCTTTAAGACTTAATGTTTCTTGATGAAGTAACAAAACTAGAAACAATCTAAGTATATGTCATTTAGGGGCTTGGTTAAAAATAAATTACAGTAAAGTTAAAAATGAAACAGAAATATGTAAAACACATTTAGCATGGTTCTACTGGAGTTAAAAATAATGAGATTACCCATGTAATTACTTGTATAAACAGACTACTATCTAGAGCTCTACCAATAAGGTTATTATATTATAGCCTTCAAATAAGAAATTAGGAAATTTTAATTTTTTTTTTTAAAAAGATTTTATTTACTTAAGAGATCACAGGTAGGCTGAGAGGCAGGCAGAGAGAAAGGAAGGGAAGCAGGCTCCCTGCTGAGCAGAGAGCCCGATGTGGGGCTGGATCCCAGGACCCTGGGATCATGACCTGAGCTGAAGGCAGATGCTTTAACCCACTGAGCCACCCAGGCACCCCAGAAATTTTAATTTCTTAAGAAATTAAGAACTTAAATTTCCAGTAATGCTTAAGTCAGGATATCATGTCTAATCTGAAGCATTAACATAATCATTAAGCCAGAACCAAGATGTCTGTAAACATGGAATCCCAGGTATCCTGGAGTAGTTAGGAAAAAAAATTTACCAAAACACACAAGGAAAGGTCAAAATACTAATGACTTCAATTCCCTTTGTAGCTATGAGAAGTTTAAGCTTTGACTGGTTTAAGTTTTGATGATTTCCTTTCTCACTGGGCCCTTAACACGTTTAAGAGTCTACTGTGGATAAAAGGTTTTGAGAAAACTTAGGAAGCATTTAAAAAGTCCACAGTTCTAGGGGCATCTGGGTGGCTCAGTCAGTTGAACATTGGACTCTTGATTTATGCACAAGGTCATGAAGGTTCAGCAGATCAAGCCCTACCCAGACCTCCAGGCTCAGCGCTCAACAGGGAGTCTGCTTGGAATTCTTTCTCTCCAATGCCTCTGCATCACTGCACCCCCCACACACCCCCACAGCTGGCACCTTCTCTCTCTCAAAATAAATTAATAAGATCTTAAAAAAAAAAAAAAAGTCCATTGTTCTCTGCTTCTGAATTCTACCTTTAACTGTTCTGGGTGGCTTGAGAAATGTGAACAGCCAAAGGAAATTCATACCCATGACTACCATGTGGGCTTATTAATAAGCCCTTTCCTTATAATCTAATGAGAAGGTATTAAGATCTTCATTTTATAGATGAGTCAACTAAGGCTAGGAGAGGTTACATTACTTCCACAAGGTCATTAATTTTAAGTAATGGGAGAGTCAGAAATCAAGACCAGTTTGGCCTGCCTCCAAAATAATTCTTTCCCCACACCAGATATAAGAAACTCTCACTCTCCACGTTCATGTGTTAGGCCTTAGCAAAGGCCTTACTTCTAAGAGTTAAACACTTTAATGTCAATTAAATATGTGCAAAACCAATTCTGAGTACAACTTTACCATCAGTAAATTTGTAAACCCCTATTAACTAAAGGAATAGGAAATAGGAGAAAGCAGTGGGACTTAAAATTCCCTAGACAGATATAAAAATGTGGGATGGCCAAATTTTCAAGCTGAAAAGTCCTTCTAAATTCTAAAATACAGATTAATAGTAATTTAACATTACAGCTAATGAAACAGAACTATATCCAATTTATAATAAATAAAACCCTATTCATAAGCTACAGGCATTTTGCAGCACAGTCCGCTTTATTTCATTCACCAACAATGAAATCATTTATCATCTCTGTCAGTAATTTGGGCAAAAATAGTGAGGACAGATGGAAGACTATAAAATTCTGCAGTTAACATGAGGTAAAGTAAAGAAGTAAAGACAGTGAGCCTTGTCTCTTCTTTTTAAGATGGAAAAAATTATAAAGTTATGGAGAAAGAAGAGAAAGATAAAGTTCAAAGAGAGAATGTATCCATTTGGTGGGGTGAGGTCCCTGAAGAAAAAATTATGCTAACCATTTAGATTTTAAAAGACTCCTTCAATCCCTATGCAATTAAAATTATCTTACCAGGAAATTCTGAGTACACTGATGATAGGTTAACCTTATTTAAAGGAAGTAATATGTAGTAAAAAGATGAAATGATTATTAGAACAAAATAACTTGTTTGGGCAATTAAGATTATGATTTAGAATAAACCATCTGCAATTTTTAAAAAATCCCAAAAAACAACTGCTTCCTGAAAAATCTCTTTAGTTATAATACATGCTTATGCCAACTAAAATTAAGTCTGCCTTCTTTAGAACTTCCTTCCCTGATGGCAGAATGCAACATAAAAATGTAAAAATGAGGAATCACTATAAATTTAAGAAAAAGGTAGCATTCAAAAGAAGGAACACTTACTTAGGAAGATGCCTTACAAGTACATCTTTGCATATGGGCTGCTCAGCCAAAGTGAGCCAGAATTCACAGGCTTCTAAAGCTACATTTTCGTCTTGATCTTGCGTCCTCTGTAGCATGTACTGAAAACAAAGAAGCATTAATATTAATTGGTTTAGATCATAAAATTAAAGTAAACCTAAAGCTTGGCTCAGCAAGTTAAAAGTCCTCTGCTATCGCCTTAACTTTACAGTGATTCTTAACCTCGGCTTTGATTTTTTTTAAAAAGTTCCTGAGTCAACTCTAAAATCCAGCCAAACTTAAGACAACTTTGAAATGCTGCTTAATGTAAAGTGTTCAAACTACGTATGGCATATCTGCTTCTGTAGAGGTGTATTTTCTCTTATGAAACCACCAAGATTTTTTTTTTTAAAAAGATTTTATTTATTTATTTGACAGTGAGAGATCACAAGTAGGCATAGAGGCAGGCAGAGACAGAGAGAGGAAGCAGGCTCTCCGCCGAGCAGAGAGTCTGATGCGGGGCTTGATCCCAGGACCCCGAGACCACGACCCGAGCCGAAGGCAGAGGCCCAACCCACTAAGCCACCAAGGCGCCCCTGAAACCACCAAGATTTTAAACGTGTATTAAATAATCAGTCTTCATGGAAATACCAAAATAAAGTCCATTATACCTTTCATTAAAAAAATGAAGAATCTTTTCGAAACATAATTATTTAACCTGTTTCTTACATGTATTTTCACATATGTAACATATGTGACATACAATTATGCAATTACAAAACTTGAATTTTTGTATTTGGAAGGAAGTAGGGATATTTCTTAGAGCAATTATAATCTATAGTCTCTAACATGCCAAGCCAAATTCATTCTTAACTTCTTATTTCTTATTCTTAACTTCAAATAACATTCTTTTTTTTTTTTTAAGATTTTATTTATTTGACAGAGAGAGATCATAAATAGACGGAGAGGCAGGCAGAGAGATAGAGGGAAGCAGGCTCCCTGCTGAGCAAAGAGCCCCATATGGGACTCGATCCCAGAACCCTGAGATCATGACCTGAGCCGAAGGCAGCAGCTTAACCCACTGAGCCACCCAGGCGCTCTCAAATAACATTCTTAACCAAATTCATTCTTAAGGAACATCAACCTGAAATTTATCCAAAGGCAGTGTCTACCCCTCTTTAAAAAACCCTTATGTGCAAAAATAAATAAATATAATCAAAGGTACGTATATGATTTCCCAAAGTACCTGGGCCTGGAAATGGGGTCAAGTGTTAGATGCAGCCTTTGTACATATTCTCTTCCAGACTAAAACATCTCACATGACAAAACGTGGCAACACAAGAATTGTGACAGGCCAATTCTTATTACATTCCACACCATGTCCTATTACCATGCTGAATACTGCTAAATAACTATACCATTTAAGTAAGCCTCCACACAGGTGACATGGCCCCAGCAAATGATAAAATATCTTTTAATTTTCCCATTAGCTCCAACTTGCACTAAACCTTCAACCAACTTGACCCGATTCTTCTAGGCACTTCAGAGAGAACAGGTTCATCAGAGAAAATTGTCTATTTTTTCTTTAAAAAGATATTTATTTATTTATTTATTTGACAGACAGAAATCACAAGTAGGCAGAGAGACAGGCAGAGAGAGAGGAAGGGAAGCAGGCTCCCCGCTGAGCAGAGAGCCCGATGCAGGGCTCGATCCCAGGACCCTGGGATCATGACCCAAGCCGAAGGCAGAGGCTTTAACCCACTGAGCCACCCAGGTGCCCCAATGTCTCTTATTCTAATGCTGCTTTGCAACTATCTTTCCTTATGCTTTAGAAAAGGAGCTGCTGCACTCTATAGATGCTAGCTTTTTTCTAACAGGTCACAGATCCCCATCCTTTAAGAGAAGATCTTCCCTCTACAGACCATAATTCTCTGGAGGTGAAAGGGAGGATCTAAATAATGTATTATTTAATACAACTGGAAAGCTATATATATACTACTCACATACAAATGAATCCAGTAATAAAAAACGTAGGTGGTACAGTTTGCCACTATCAGGACTGAGTACTGCCCAAACAAGTTATTTTGTTCTAATAATAATTTTATCTTGTTACTACATATTTCCTCCTACTAACCTATCATCAACATACTCAGAATTTTCTAGTAAATTATAATTGCATAGGGATTGAAGGAGTCTTTTAAAATCTAAATGGTCTGATGGAACTAACTGTAACAATTATGTATTTTTTTACTCAGAAATTTCACTTTTACCATAAATCGTAAGAGGATCACATCAGCTTTACCAGTAATGGGTGGAAAGCAAACACTTCTAATTCCAACTCCAACGACTCAAGAATGTGCCACTTAACCTACCACAGTTCTAGTAATCATTCAGCCTAACACGTATCTAGGGAACACAAAAAATTTACGTAAGTTATTCTTGTTAAAAGCTGTCTATTCCTTTAAGTAACTTTCCCCCCTATAAACACCTTCAATCTCACATAAAGAGAACTTATAATTTTAAGACAATCGTGAGCTGTTTTTCATAGATCACTGCCAACAAACGTGTTTAACAAATTTAACATGTATACATTTTGTTCTCTAGATTTTTCTTGGGAGAAAAAGGAGAGTGCCTTTAAGTCAGCTGTATTACCTCAACTATGTTATGCATGTGAGGAAGCAGGCGATCCATTCGAACTTCAAGCAACATCACAAGTGCCCGGCATACATTTTTCCGTACCTCTGGTTCTTCATCAGCAGCCAAAGCAAAGAGGTTCTAGTGAATGAGAAACATTTTTTTCTAGTTAAGCATTCCTGTGTATTAGAAAGGTTTATACATAATAACAAGTCATCTCTAAGTTAGTAACATTTAGAGAAACCCTAAGAAGATACGGTACAAATAAACACTGTATTAACTGGCCTGCAATACTAGGTTATAAAACAGTTAATTAAACATAAGATGGTAACTGCCAAAAAGTATGACTTGGTAAATAATCTAAAGTCATTCTTTTGGAAAGACTGACTAATTGTGTTTTAAGGTAATTTTTAGTTTTTGAGAATAAAATTGTGTCATTAGAACACGGGACACTCATCTAGCTCACCTAGAAGATAATCTTTAAAATACAATTTATTAAAAAAAAATTATACAATTTATTTTCCTTCAAAAGTACTGTGTGTCCAGAGATTATTTCTACCAATCCAGATTCTTAAGGTAGTAACAGGTACAAGTTCTTTAAAAGCATCGATAATGGGGAAATGGATGCTGAGTTTCCAACAACTTAACCCCAAACTGCTGTTGTTCACTAAGTCAACTACTGAATAAGCAGTAAAAGTTGCCATTAATCTTATGCTGTTCTTAACAAGTTTGTCACCAAGGTTAAGTGGGAAGAAAAGCGCCTGAATAAACCACAGACTGTTTCATTTTATCTACAAGACACTATTATTTGATTTTACAGATAAGGAAATTTAGAAGTTACCTAACTTGCTAGGCAGGGGAGAATCTGAATATGGTTTTCATGGAATTTTAAGTCCACACTCATTCACTGTATCAACAAGCCTCCACTAGAAGAAGAGGTTGTCTTTGGTAGAGGTTGCAAAGTGGACATGTGAGAAGACAGAGTAAGCCTTCCCCCATCTCATTCTTGAGTTTTTCTTTCTCTGTGCACGTGCACAAACACACACACACACACACACATACACTTATTTGAGAGTAGTAAAATGATCATTTAAAAAAAAATACATAAAATCCAAAGTGTCCCACAATCTTCTCTCAAAAAAAAAAAAAAAAAAACCACAGGAAAAAAAAAATCTCCAAACCGAGGAACCTAAAAGCTTATTACAAGGGGTAAGACAATGGAGAAATTCAAACACCAAATGTGACAGTATGTGAAGTACTGTTGTGAAATTTTAAAAATTTCGACCTCTACAAGTCCTGTCCCTGCATCTGACGCTTTCACAACTCTGTAGTTCCTTTTTAAATCAGACATATTTTACATGTTTGATAGTCTTCATTAAATCTGATGATGTCTTAAGTAGAAATACCTAGCTTTGTCAAGATACATCTTAGGCATGTATTAATAACCAATACATTTTCATTCATTATTGTCACACTCAGCAAACATCCGCCCCCAATGAAAACAATGATAATTAAAGAAACAAATGATCCACTTATTAATTAATTTTTAAAAAAGATTTTATTCCTTTATTGGACAGACAGAGATCATAAGTAGGCAGAGAGACAGGTAGAGAGAGAGGAGGAAGCAGGCTCCCCGCCAAGCAGAGAGCCCGATGCGGGGCTCGATCCCAGAACCCTGGGATCATGACCCGAGCCGTAGGCAGAGGCCCAACCCACTGAGCCACTCAGGCGCCTCTCCACTTACTGATTTAGCCAACACTTTTCGAGGGTCTACTATGTGTCAGGCACCTCCTATGGAGGTTTTACTCCTCTTGGATGGAGAACTGGCTGAATCTTACAGGATTATCAAGGAGCAACAAAGTGTTCACATGGTATTTAACACCACTGGGAAATACTTTAAAATGTTGAGAAACATGCTTGCTACACTTGCTGAGTATGGTCCTCTGGAATTTTTGTTTTCAGAGGGAATTTTATTTCTTTTATTCTGAATTACATTTCTGAATAAGATGTTGGGCTATTTATTCCTATTCCTTTTTTAAGCTGTGAAACACTAAGAGGAAATATTATTACAATTACTACTTCTAAGAATAATAATAGCTGTAGCTAACATGTAGACCAGCTTCTTTGTAGCAGGCACTGTTCCAATTTAGTTACAGCAAATGTCTTTATAACAACCCAACAAGGTAGATCTATTATTGCCCTCATTTTACAGATGTTGAAAGTGAAAATATCCGTTAAATAATGTGCCCAAGGTTAGCAGCTGTGGACCTGAGCTTTGCTTGAACCCAGGCAGTCTTACTCCAGACTTTTAGTATTATCCACTGCCCTCTACCTCAAGGTAGACTGAAGGTAGAAAATTTATTTATGTAACCCTAGCACCAAGCACAGTGCCTCATTTACAGTATGACTCAGTAAATATCCACTGAAGACTCGTGTTTTAGTTTCAACTTTTAAAAGGCTAGAGGATCCTACTATTCATAGTCTACTGGTCAGAAATGCTCAGACAGAAGCTTGTCAATTTAAGTGATGAGGAAAAATGATGAAACCATTCCCCTCTACTTTCTTTTAATTGTCCAACAAAAATACTAGCAGGATGGCCCCTAAAATTTTTAAGCATAACCAGGATGGGAGGGGAGTGGGTGGCTCAGTTAAGTGTCCCACACCTGATTTTGGCTCAGGTCATCATCTCATGGGTATAAGATCAAGCCCCACACTGGGCTCTGCACTCAGTGGATAGTCTGCTAGAGATTCTTTCTCTCCCTCTCCCCAGCCCAGGGTTCCTCTCTAAAATAAATACATACATCTTAAAAAAAAAAAAAAACAAAAGCTGGAGAGGAAAAGACAACTTTCATTTAATGAAAATCAAAGTGAAGTGCTTAAAGAACTTTAACTTGTTCACACCTGCTGTTATCAAGTGGTAGTAATTCTGAAAAACAATTCTATTGCTTTGAGTTCATGGCCAGAAAATGATGCTTGACCTTCTGCTTTTATCAAAAGGGCCTTTAAATGCTTACAGAGATTTAGAAGTCAAATTTTTCCCGACACCTCCAATTCTACAATGTAAACCAATGGAAAATGAAGCACCAACCTTTTATTAGTCTGTGCCATCAGATTCTTAATAAAGAACAAATTTAAGATTACTTAGACTCACCAATGTTTCATGTTTCAAATACTGCAAATGAACTGGGACACTCAATTTACATCTGGAATTTGAATAGTACATTCAAATAAAAAATTTCTAGTTAAGATATTAAGCACCCACAAACCACAATCAATGTTTGTACCGTAAGTAAAAAAAATCAGTTTAATAAAGAATTCTTTTATTTTCAGTTAACAAAAATCACAAAGTCTACACTGTATCCAATTTTAATACCATCAGAAAAAATTTAACATTTTCTAACTTTCCCAAAAGCAAAAGGGGGGGAGGGGAGACAAATCTTACCTCAATAAAAGAATCAATGTGCAACATCAGAGCTTGAGTCCTACTGATGATAAACTGATTGACACATGCAACAGCATGAGACCTAGAAACAAAACTTAAACTTTAACAATGCTCACTATAGATTTTTTCTATTTACAGAAGACTGACAAGAACTTAACTATTCCTCCATAAATTATGATGTATGTATAGCCATAAACATGTTTGTACATACATATATATGTATATACACATACACACCCTGAAAAGAGTAAGTTAAATTTATTTGAATATTTAACACAGAAAATGAATGATATATTAGGTGAAAAACACAGGTTCCAGAGTATTACATTAATACTTCTTTCAAAATGTTAAGTGTCAGAAAGGGCATGTCCACGTTTTTAATAGTAGATACCCCTGAAGGGTGGGATGGTGGATGGAGGCATACTGGAAAACTGTTTTATATACCTACGGATTTTAAAATCATGGCTATTTATTCCTTTTAAAACGAAAAATGATGAAGTCTAGTTTTTGTGTTCAGATGTAGCCAATTCAAGTCCACAGCAATTCCTAATGGCACTACCTTTAAAAACACACCCCTAAGCCAATCACTTCTTCCTTAGTCCAAACTATCCAGATTTCTCCAACAGGCTCTAACTGGTTTCCTGACATCCTTTACAGACTATACTACAACCTTTTACACATACATGAATAACATCATCACATTACACCCTTGTTCAGGTTGCTCCAAAAACACATCATCTAACTTTTCCTATAAAAGAGCAAATGGTAAATATAAGTGGGACACAATCTTGTCAATTTAAGTGATAAGGAAAAATGATGACACCATTCCCCCCTTTCTTCTTTTAATTTTCCAACAAAAATACTACAAGGATGGCCTGCTACTAGAAGCCCCCACAACCTTTTAGACACACATAAATAACATCACATTACACCCTTGTTCAGATTACTCCAAAAATACACAATCTACTTTCCTACAAAAGAATGGTAAATATTGTAAGACCTCCGTGGCAGCTTCATCCCCATCCCCCAAGCACAACCTTTTAAAGTATAAAATCATTCTTAGCTCAGGTTATGGGCTGAATTTGGCCCCATGGGGTCATAGGTTGCTGACTACTGGCCTAGGCCTAGACCTTCCACTATGCTGTGGTTACTCCTACTCTCCTAATTTCATTTCTACTGTGCTACGAAATTTTCTTCTTTTGTCACTGTAAAAGGCTTATCCCTAACTCCAGGACCTTTATACTTGGTGTTACCTGTCTTACATGTCCTTCTCCTTGACCTTTCAAAGACTGGCTACTTTAACTTTGTTCAGGGTCTCTGCACAAACGTTAACCTTTATGGAAAACCTTCTATATACAATACCTATGAATCAGGTATTCTATTATTTTCCACAGTATTCATCATGAAATTATTTGTCTGTTCTGTTTGCCTTTTCTGATAACCCAAGAGAAAAAGACAAAAGAAAAAGGTACTACAAACAATAAACCTATGACAAGATGTTCAACATGATTAAAGACCGAGAGGTAAACCATCAAATTCATAATGAAACACAATTTTATATCTGACTGGTAAAAATTAAAATACATCACAATACTAAATGCTGTGCACCCAGAGAATCTTGCGCTTTGTTAATAGAAGAGTATAAATTGATGCAACCACCCTGGAAAACTCTGGTGTTCTTTCCTTGTTATTTGTCTTTTGTCCCAGAAATTCCTCCCCAAAGGTTTTATGTCTTCCTAGAGAAACTCTTGCAAATACACAAACGGAGACAAGAAATAAATGTTTTCAGCAGTACTATCCACAACAGCAAATATGTGGAAGCCACCCAAAAGCTGCAAGGTGGGGGTGGGGGTGGGGGGCGGATAGCATGAATAAATTGTTCAATCACTATGCCAAGTAGTATACAGTAGTCAAAACAAGTGAGCTACAATGACAAAATATGGATGAAACCTTAGTAATATAATATTAAATTTAAAAAGCCACCAAAGATTAAATTCATTAACTACTTTCTATAAAGTTAAAAACAAAGACAAACACACAAAGACATGCATTTTAAATATATATGCAATACATTTATTTTTTAGGGACGCCTAGGTGGCTCAGTTAAGCATCTTGCCTTCAGCTCAGGTCAGGATCCCAAGGCCCTGGGATCAAGTCCAGCATCGGGCTCCTTGCTCAGTGGGGAGCCTGCTTCTCCCTCTGCCTGCCGCTCTCCCCCTGCTTGTGCTCTCTCTGATAAGTAAATAAAATCTTTAAATATACATATTTTTTTTTAACAATGCAAGGGAAGGAAAAAGTTGGGATGAGATGTGGGTTGTTGTCATCAAGATCTTAGCTTTTGTTCTAGGTGGTAGTGATTATTAAAAATACCTAATAAGTAAGTAAAGACAAAATGGAAGTGGGCCATGATGAGAACATCATGAGGCAAAAATCATAACCCATCTTTGTGTACACCTCTGGTAGGGTTTAAAAAATAAAATGGGTCTAATTTTTCAATTGCTTAGTCATGTGATGGATAAAACTACATGCCTTTGCCTCATTCTATATTCTCAAAGTTCAACAGTTATTGAGATGGAAAAAACATTTTTAAGAGTACATACGAAATACCAGTTAAGTTGTATAAACAAGATAATAAGTAATAATACAGAATAAAATCCTATAAAGATGGAGTTCAGTGTACTGCTAAAACATACAGCAGATACATTTACCCAAGTATACATGAAAATGGAAAAAAAGTGTTTATGGGTATGTAGAACAGATTCTCAAATGGGTAATAATGAACATTCACTGAACAGAAACATTTCTGTAGTACTGAACTCTACAGAGTTAAGTTTAAACAACTGACCAGCTACAAAAATGTATTAAATTACAAAAAATTTGTGAGTCCAGCAATAGTGAACAATTGCCAGGAATATGTTATTTGGATTTTTCTGTTATTCTTTTGCTTGCTAAGACCTGGTCACAAAAAAGTGAGTTTCTTTCTTAGAAGTAAAGTAGACAAATTACCACACTTTCTTTCATCACCTTACTGTAAAGATTAATAGACGACTTCCTAGGGAACATGAACTCTTATCTAGTTAACTATTTCGGGAAGAGTAACATCTTATTTGGGGCATGTTACTACTTACTTGCATGGCACTACCATAAATGAGCATGTATCTCTCTGAGAACAACACTGCAGAAAGTACCATTTAAGATGAAAAATAACTAAAATTAAATCGAGGTAAAAGAAAAAGAACTAAATACAGAATTTAAGGGAGAGAAAGATGCCTGATTGCCCTCTGGTCATACTGTTCAAACCAAAATCCTTTGAATACAGCTTGGGATCTTGGGGGTAAGCTCCAAAGGACATCTAAATGAACAATCACAGCATATGCAGTAAAGTTCATGCTGTTGGATGGATATCCTTAAACAACCACATCTAGGAACCCTCATAACTTCTACTTTAAATGGCAATATGGTTTTTGGTCATTCTACATAAAAACACGAAGCACTGACAATTAGAAACAACAAAAAACAAAGCAACTACCAATCAGAAGAGCAATGACTTTTCCACAGTATCAATAAACAAAAGACAAGTTAGATTAAAACACATTAATTGGAAACGAGGGGGAAAAAAAGTACAGCAGTTTGGGGGAACTTCTGGTGTAGTTACAGACAAGAGTCTTACACACTTAAGCAGTGTGAAAGCATCTTGATAATTATAGCTTGACAGGATAACAGATAATAAGTCAGTCAAAGGTTAACTTAATATTTAAATATAATTGTGCAACAACTATATGCTAGGCACCGTTTGAGAAACTAGGGATATATACAGGACAATAGAGCAGCCCAAGGTTAACTTCCGCCCAACTAGGCCTACTGATTACAGAGTGTTCTAAAAAATCCTTCCACCTTCACGCTCCAAATGTTTTTAATTAGATGTAAAACTCTTAATCTATAATTACTAAATAATCCAGATGTCACATTGGAGGATGAATTAATTTAATACTGGCTACACAAGTACCTGATTTTTGGACTACTGTGCTTGAAGAACTGTAAAAATTTGGGGATCATGATGTTGAGAGGACGGTCCAACACATCACTATCTAAAATCTCAGCAGAATCTTCACAGATCTTCTGAAGGGCGCCAAATGCTCCCTGTGAAAGACATTTATATCATTAGAACTAAAAATGAAAGCATTTTAAAAGCAAACTGAAGAATACTGATGAATGTGTATGAATTAATGTTCTCAGTCCCCATCAAATACTGCCTCATAAAATCCATAAATTTAGTCATCAATTTTAAGACAGAAATCACTATACCACTAAGTTATCTAAAATCTCAGTTCAAATATAATGGTGTGTTTTAGCATTGAATGACTTACAATTAGAGGATATTCTGGTTGGCAGAAACTAGAGTAAAAAAGCTAATTTCTCCCGAAATATTCTGGTGAATTTTAGAAGTTAACATCATTTAAAAATTACTTAATATGTAAACCATTCGCTGGGTAATGGTGACAAAATCAGTTAAAAGGGCAGAAAATTCGAATTAGCAACTATTTCCCTATAACCATTTTTACACTAAAGGGGCCAACCTAGAGCTCCTATACACAATATGCAACCTACTAATTACCTCAAACATCTAATTTACTGCTTATAATTCCACCAGGAGGAGAAACCTGGTGCTTATTTTCATGGTACAGTTAACTGAAGAATACTTTCTTTTTAAAATGTGACTTATGTAGAAACTCCATAATTTCATGATTACTGCAGTTTTAAGTTTTTATTCTTGGTAAGTGATTGTTTTTAAAAATTCTCATCTCCTTTCATGTTACTATCACTATACCAAAGCACAATTTAAATTTTAATCAACTCTTACTCGATGGTTGAACACTATTATTATTTTAGTTTCTCTGTAATCTTAAGTGTATTTCTTTCTTTTTTTTTTTTTTAATTTGACACAGAGAGATCACAAGTAAGGAGAGAGGCAGGCAGAGAGAGAGGGCAGGCTCTCCGCTGAGCAAAGAGCCTGATATGGGGCTTGATCCCAGGACCCTGAGATCATGACCTGAGCTGAATTAACCCTCTGAGCCACCCAGGTGCCCCATCTTAGTGTATTTCTTAATGGAAAATGTATATATGAGAAGGTAATTTTTTTTTTTCCTGGGGGGAGGGCGGGGAGAAGTGGAACTTTAGAGACCCCTTTGCTTACTCCCTCTCTTTCCAGTCCCTCCTTTCCTTCTTTCAGATCTGGCAACAAACTGCCAAATCAAAAGACCACTTGAAATTTTTTGTTAGGTTATTTCTTTAGAAGAAGCAAAATACCTAAAATGGTTTCCATTCAAAACAGATTTCTACACAAACTAGAGGCCTGGTAATGAAAGAGATATTTAAAAGTACTCATAAATAGTGAGAAATCCATAGACTTCCTTTCCCATATGCAAAGGTTGCTACTTATCAGTGGCAAATAGGAGATTATAATCTTTACAGGATTAAAGCTAGATTACATATACTTCAGCCATGTCATAAAGTAAGAGGCACAGAAACAATTTAGAGAAGGCTGAAAGTGATCAAGGTTGGTAAATTTAAGCCTATCTTCAAAAAATAGCACATTAATGATTGATTAATCATTAATAATTGATTGATTATATGTCCTTGTAGCAATTACAGTCAAGAGGCTTCATAACTTAACAGTCATTATAGAAAACAATAAGATAAATGGTCACTAATGTAAAATAAGAGGGTAACTTGAAGCTTTCAAGTTTTTGAAGTTGTATGTTTCAGAGCAAGTATTTTTTCCAAAGGTTGCAAATACACAACATGACAAGAAAAATAGAGAAGAAAATGTGAGAAGCATGTTTCTTTACCTCACAAGTGTTGTAATCTTCAGAATCCAACAGGCTACAGAGTTTCGGTAGGAGGTCAGGCCAATTCTGCAATTCTCCCTTGGAGGCTATGGTTGTAATCAAAATACCTTGAAAGGAAACACATACCATTAGGGAATCTGACTGCGTTATGTCAGATACTGCCACACGAATGCACGCATGCACACAAGCTCATTTAAATGGCCCATATCAGCCCAAGACCTCTTTTTACCCCAACACATCTGTAGAAAAACCACAGCATAAATCAGAGGTTTCTAATCTTGTTTTCCAACACTTCGTTTACCTTCTTTTGTCCTTTTAACAATTATCTATACAAAAAAACTATACGCCTCACTCTTTTCCAACAATAACAAGAACAGTTCCACTCATTATAGGTGACCCCTGAACAATGTGGCCGGGTTAGGGGTGCTACCCTCCAGTCGAAAATCAACACGTAACTTCGGACTCCTCAAAACTTAACAGCCGACTGTTAACTGAAAGCCTCAATGATAACATAGCTGGTTAACAAATTTTGTATACATGTATTTTATATGGTTTTTACAATAAAGTAAGCTAGAGAAAATGTTATTAAAAATCACAATACAAATACATTTATTGTATCTACAGAAAAATCAATTCCACACGTAAGTGGACCCACGCAGTTCAAACCTGCACTGTTCTAAGGGTCAAACGTGTTCCTCCTTTATAGAAATTGCACACAATATAGTAGAAAGAAAATACACCAAAACATTAGCAGTGCTTATCACTGGGTGATGAGTATCTGAATCTAGCAGTTTTTAACAAAAATGCATAAAGGGAAAATCAGCTCTCTAAGCTAGGACGGATCACAGCCAAGGACCAAGGTAGGGAAAATGAAAGTAGATGAACCATCAATGGCTAACAATCCTGTGTGCAACAACCCTTCTGGTGTGGAAAGACCCACACAGTCCTCCATCAGTTCCCACTTACAGGATCAAGGATGAATCACTGGCATCATCCTTGTTTTTCTCTGCCTTAGCAAATTTTAACATGAGTAAGATAATATACTTCATTTGATGATTATAGACCTTTTAGTACCATAATTAAGATTTGTATAAACTCTGACAGTAGGCAAATTACTTGCACTCTAAACTTCAAAATACTAATTTGTAAAGGTGAGAAAAAAGAAAAAGTGTTCTCTTGCTATTTTGAGAACTCACAGTGAGACACGCAAACAAAATGCCTGCCCGGCATACAGTAAATAATCAATTACTAAAGTGCATTCTTCTTGTTTCTGTGTATAAATTGTCTTTGAATTTCCCACAGTTAGTTTTGAGAAGATTGCTCCCAGTGGCAAAGCACTAAAAAGCCCAATGTTGTTAGCCAATATGTACTCTGCACTAAAAAACAAAAAACCCCCCCAAAACCTCCCATAAATTATATGGTAAGAGTCAATGGATTGGTAGCATTTTTAAGACAAAACCCTTAAAACAGTCTTCTAGCAAGATCAAAAAGCATCAAGGCCAAGGGCAGAGCTGCTCCTTCTTGCCAATTTTTCTTTCCTAAAGTTAAAATTTTTAAGAATTAAGGGTAAAAGCAAACTCTGGATCTGCCTAAAGAAAACTAAGCATGTCTTAAAAAAAAAAAAAAAAAAACAGTAACAAAAATTAAATGCCAAGCTACAACTTGGCACTGAAAGACTGCTGACATGCATTACCTTCTGCTAGAAGAACATTAGAGAATGTTGATAGACCAACAAACTCAAATTTAACTGGCCCATATAGTTTCACCTACTCCCCAAAAAATCTTTTCCCCATATTATATAAACACACATAAAGGACAGTCACCAAAATAATAAAATTACAAACCAACCACATACTCTTTAACAGGAGAAACTATTTTGGCATATACTCACCATTCTTTTTTACTACTGTTAAAAGGAGGGCAGAACATTAGGAAGGTATAAGAGAGTCCATCAGAATAAACCAGGAATTCCCTTTTCTCAAATCACAAATGCCCTCCCTCCATCCCATTTAAAATCAGTGTTAATAATGGCAATATTTAAGACTTGCATATTTTGGGAGAAGTCACAGAGCCTTTGTTTTTTAAGTAAAAGATGTATTGGGTACTTTTCAAACCCACCACGAGACAAAAAATACAAAAGTAAAGAACATTCAATGAAAATGATTTAATCATTATGGACGTTCTTAACTGACTTCCATTCAACCAACCTGCCGGATTAACGGAAGCTTTCCAGATCTTTGTTAAATGCAGCTGCTTTAAGTCCCATGGCATACTGAATGCTGCCCTTTAGTAGGCCACTCTTTTAAGTCCTCCTGCCTATTTCTGCGTCCAGGAATGCTATCACCAACTATCACCGACAGTCAGTTGTGTTTACTCCCAAACCTATTTATACCAGCTATTATAATTAAACATTTTAATTTAGTATTACATAAACTGACAGTTCTTTGACTTAAGTTGAAAACTCTGAAAAGACTCAAAAATTGCTGTAATTAGATACAGACAAGGCAATTATTAAAAACAAGGATAGAAAATAGCAAAACCTAATGTCCTATTCTTAAGTTGTTTTACGGAATTTTCTTTCCACGTAAAGAAAGTGCAATGAAATTATATCCCATGTTTATTATACACAGAAGTCAGATAGTAAGGAACTAAAAAAAAAAGGCCATAGTCCTAAATTAGTATCTGTTTATGTACCACTTGATGAACTTTGATTAAGCAACTACTAGTGACTCTGATCTCACTAATTAAGGGCTTTTACTATAATAATGCATTTGAAAGCATTTCCAAAGCATTTGAAAGTAGCAATGAAAACCCCCCCTCTCTCCTCACAATTCAACATGAAATAGATGACAAAAGTTACTGTGAGAATAGTCTACCATCTCAAAAAACAATCCAGTTACAAACCAGACAAGCAAAACTATGTAACAATGTAACTTACCTACAGTGGCTCTAATCAAAGGAGAGGAGTCACCGATATTGTTTAAACATTCACTCTTAATAAAGTCTGTCACACCATTTGGGAAGTTCTGAAAATGCGCTTTCACGTTATTCTTTAAAATGAGACCACTCAATGACCTTGTGGGTTCATCTGTAATAAAACAGCATTATTGACTTTTAAAGTAGTTTTCATTTCAAAATATGGAAGAACAGTAACTTTAAAAATACTTATATTCAAAAATTGATTGCAACATTCCAGTAATTTTGCTATAACCAGGAAAAAGGAAAAAAAAAAGTATAAATGATTATCAGAAGATTAGCTCCATGATTTATATCAGTGTTTCTCAACCTTGGCATTATTGACATCTTGGGTCAGATAATTCTTTGCTGGGTGTTGTCCTGTGCATCCTATGATGTTTAGCAGTATTACTGGCCAGAGATGCCAGTATCACCTTCCCAAAGTATAACAACAAAAATGTTTCCAGATAATGTCTGGATTGTTGGAGAAGTGGAATGGATTGCAATGGGGGGGGGGTGGGGAAGAGGGCAATCTGCACCTGGTTGAGAACCACTGACTTAGTTTAAGAGTTAATTTAGTTTATATATGGCCACTGTACTCAAGCTTTATTGGACCTGATACAAACATCAAATTACAGATCTGAAAGTATTAGTGACTACAAATACCCTACTAAAAAATTAAGTGGACAAAGAATACATGGGATCACCTTCACACACAAATAACTGATGTTCATTTATATCATGTTTTTCACTTGACTCTGAGCTAAAAAAAAAAGGGGGGGGTAGAACAGTTTTAAAATTTTCAGAAGTTAAAAATAGAATTTACATAAGAAAGTTTAGTCCATAGATACGTGTCAACCAATTTTTAAGAAGAAATTTAATACCAGTAGAATGTAACTGATGCTTTACCAATAGGCATCACCACCAGTATTAGTAATAGTTAATATCTTTTGAAGCTTATTAGGTACTAACACTGCTAAGTGCATTTCAAACAGTGTGCTTTTAATCCTGACAACCTCGTGAGACAGGAGTTATTATCTTCACTGCATAAATGAAGAAACTGAGGGCTTTGCCAAAGTCACACAAGGCTATTAAGTGGGGAAGCCAAAATATGAATCTCAGGAACCTGGCTCAAGCCTAGACTTCAATGCATGCTGTAGTATCACCCTCCTTAAAAGACTGGAAGGACATGAAGAGCTGGTGTGGGGAAAAGAATATGCTATTACAGCACTACTGTTTTACAAACGCTATTTAAAAAATTGAATACTGAGCTTGTTCTAGTTTGCAGTATGCTCCCATAGTCTGACCAGCACTGAAATATTCCAGGGTGATGTACACCGGATGGGCAAAAGGAGAGCAAAGTTTCTCTGCACATAAACCCCATTCAGGTCATCACAGCAATATACTCTAAAACCTTTTATGTCACTGTTTAAAAACTTCTTTCTGGTTTCAATTACAACCCATTCCAATGAATAACGTAAAAACAAAACAAACAGTTCTAAATTCTCTTGCAAGTTTAAAACTGCCATAAAATAAATGAATAGCCAGATTTTAACTGCTTCAAGCAATAATCCTTTTGTCTAAATTAGCCCTTAGTAATTCAGTCATATAATTTTATCTTAAACGGCATGTATTTGTTTATAAGAAATAGTCATTACTGTTTTTTACAATAAATGCTGTAAGATGAAGAGTTTTAGTAAGTCACAATACAAAGCAGAAATGGTTTAAAATTAAAAAGTATTTTATATTAAAATATTTACTTAAGGTAAAACATGTCCTGTCCTAAATCCAGAGCCACCAATCAACCATTTATTAAAAAAAAAAAAAAAAAAGTTAAGGCTTTACTTTGTTGGCCCTCAATTTGCTGTTAGATAAGCTTATCTCTGAAGTCTCTTCCAGACCTAAAATTTTACTCCATAGTTCAGTGTAAACAAATTCACAAGAGGATGGTGGACAGATTACTAAGTAAGCATTTCCATTTAAAGATGTTATTTATGTTCCTTCACTAATATGATGACCCCAATGCCAGTTTTGTTTAAAATAAAAAACCAGACATAGTAAACTTGCATTCTAAATAAGATGCAAGAATATTATGTTACAGAGATGTTAAGCTCCTCTGTCCTTTGAGAAATGGTGACTAATGAAATGAAGGTAGTCACCCATACTCTCTTGCTTTCTGAATTCTGTGGTTCTTTTTAAAAATACTTATTCTTACATCCCCAAAACTTCAAGGAAGAGCATAATATTCTAACAATCTCTAATATTTGGAATTTAGGGTATGCATACAACATGACAGAGTAGATGGCTTGGTGAAAATAGTTTAAAAATTTTCGAGTACAACAATTTTAGAAAAATTCATTTACTAAATACTAAAGTTCTTAAGAAAAAGAGTAACACTAATTTGATTATTAATTATTATGTAGGAAAAATAAAATTTCTATATTAAGAAATAAGTATTAAGTATATTTAAAAAACTAAGAGTATTAATTGCTGAATTTAAATACATGCTGAAGGAATTTCTAGTTTCTTAAAACCTAGATTTAGGAAAAGTTTTAGTTTCCACTACATCCCTCAATCACAAATTAAAATCGCTCAAGTTAACCAGAATATTTAAAATTAATTAAAAACAAATCACTGTACTCTATAAATTATCAAAATCTTAATAAACATAAGATCAATGAGGGGCGCCTCGGTGGCTCACTCAGTCGAGTGGCCAACACTTGATTTAGGCTTAGGTCATCATCTCCAGGTCCTGGAATTAAGCCTGGGTGGTCAGCAGGAAGGAAGTATGCCTAAGGATCCTCCCCGGCCCTCTCCCTTAGCCCCTCCTTCCACTCATGCCAGTGGCTCTATGTAAAATAAACGAGTAAATCTTGAAAAAAAAAAAAAAAAATTCAGTGAGATTTTACCACACATTAAGGCCATTAACTGCCTAGAGCTTTGGAGATGAACCCTTACAAACTGTTTGGTAGTCTAACGCAGGCATTATATAGCTGAGAAAAGCCAGACAGGTGAAGCAGTGTCACTAAGACTTGCTTCCCAACTCCAAGTGCCCTTGGTTTTTTTTTCCTTTTTAACTAATTGCTCTGTGGCTTCTGAAACACTAATCACTGAACAGCGTATGATGTTTACATTTAGAGGCCAGTTACTCCATAGTATTTGAGTGCCTTCTGCGCATCTGACAATGTTTCAGGAAGGGAATCTTCAATAATCAAATAACTATATGAAGAACACCTCTCACTAAAGTGTAAGTTCCATGAGAGCAGAGATTCTTACTTTGCTTACTTTTATTGCCCCTGAGCCTGGAAATGAAGTGGTGCTCAACAATATTTGTGAAATGAATAAAATCTACTGGGACACATGACCTGTATTATAAACAATCAAATAACCACATCATTTAAAAAATAAAACTAGTTTAAAAATAAATAAATAAAACTAATTTTCAGGCTTTGAAGTGGCATAAAAATAATTTAAGACTATTGCAGAAGAACAGTTAATGAAAAAATTTCATTACACTGTTCAGTGTACTGTTAGAAGTTAAAAAAAAAAACACCACAAAAGTTTATGAAAAGAATGATCCCTATTATAGTTAAATTTTAAAGTGTATATAGCCATAGAAGACTGTAGAATTCATTAATCAAGAGTAGTAATAATTCTCTCTGGGTGACACGACTAAGTTAATTTACATTTTGGTTATATGAACTTTCAATTTTTTTTCTGTACCCACATAAACTTAATTAGTAAATCCTACATTCAATCTGTGTATTAAATCAACCTTTATGACACTCATGAATAAGAATTCAAGCAAAACACCAAAGCAGACTTTGAAACACTCTTTTCAGTCACAAAATATGAGGGAATTTATTATAAAACACCCAATTAACAACCTAATGCTTATTAAGCATCTAAATACTTAGACTCAAGTCTCTACTCATTCTACATACGTAAAGTAGTGGTTACTACAAAACGCAGAACCTTTAAATTAAACTAACTCTCAGCCTATTTTAATAGGTCTTGAAGACCTTTCCAAGTAGTTTTATCAATACAATCCTTACTTACCTTCAGATTTTAATTTTGTAAGAACAAAAATCAGGTAGTTGTTAAAATCTGGATATTGATTGAGTTGTTCCAGTTTCTAGAACAAACAGTAGTTAAGGAAACTTCTCAATGTAATCTAAGGAAAAATTAAGCGTTTTAAATCTAAAATCAAGAATCCCTTTCATGGTATTTTCAATCCAGCATTTTTTTCTCAAGAAGAATAAAGTTATCTTATTAAAACGATCAACCTCACCATGCGATTTCTTAGGTGTTTTATGACTGAAATATTAAACTTACTATTTTATATCAATTATATTCATTACAACATAAGCCCACTTCCACCTTCAGAATGTTCAACATAGCAAAGAAACTTTCAAAACAGAATTCTGGATTTAGGGGCGCCTGGGTGGCTCAGTGGGTTAAGCCGCTGCCTTCGGCTCAGGTCATGATCTCAGGGTCCTGGGATCGAGTCCCACATGGGGCTCTCTGCTCAGCAGGGAGCCTGCTTCCTCCTCTCTCTCTCTGTCTGCCTCTCTGCCTACTTGTGATCTCTGTCTGTCAAATAAATAAATAAAATCTTTAAAAAAAAAAAAAGAATTCTGGATTTATCTGAACTTTAAATACTTAATTAGAAGGGTATTTAGATACAAAAATAATGACAAAAATGGAAAGCATTACAAAGAAATAAAATCATTTAGAGAAATTAACTTTATAAAAGTGCTTTTACTAGACTCATTTTTCCAGAGTTAAAAAACGGACTATAAAATGCCACTCATACACAAGTCTACATATCAAGTCTTATTACATAAAGTCAGTATAAAATTACTGAAGCCATAGTTCTCAAACTGTTCCCCCTTCCCAAGACTTACCATTTCTGGTGACTTACATTTGCAGGTATTTCATTCTGTTGGCAGTCAACAGTAACATAATGTTCTATTATATCTTTCTTCACGCCCCTTTAACCTCTAATACCCTTCTTAATAATACTCCTAATTGTCTTTTATTAGACAAATATTCAAATGTTTTCACTGAGATCTAATTTTTTAATTAATCCCATGGTACAAACTCTAGGTACACTCTATTAGCTATTTATTTCATACTAAAATACCCTCAACAGTTAGTGGTCAGAATTAACTAGCAAAAGACGTTCTCTAGAAAATTTCCAAAGTCTACTTTCCTTGACAAAGAAAAACCCAGTGGTTTCTTTCTTTAGTGAAGGGCCAATATTAACAAGCTGATGCGCTAACTTTTCAAAAATACTTCCTGGTAAAATTTACTTTCTTACAACTTGGGCCATCTATCCATATTACTAATAGTCTTGCAAAAGGTGCTCAAGCCTATACAGAAACAATAATAAAACAAATGCTTTCCTAAGGACACACAAAAGAACAAAGTCATTCATCATTACGCACTCTGAAAATATAAAGCAATGTGTACTTTTAAATATGGTTCACGTACTGAAATTTAATTTGTTCTTTATGCAGCAGGCATATCGTGCTCCAGGCACACAGAATAAACTGTAAAATTGATTGTCAGCCCAAGCACAGTACCGGGCATATAAAAGGTATTTAATAAATATGTACCAAAATAGAAAATAATGATATACAATGCAATAGAAGAAATTACAAGGTGGTTACAGGCTTGGCTAACTTAAGAAATAACTGTGTCATACAATTACCTGTAATTCATTAAATATCTTGTCATTCCTACAGACATGACAACAGAAATTAAGACTGGGCTACAGCAAGGTTTCAGATACAAGGTCCAACACACTCCAAAGCTACTACTCTTAACCTCAGCACTAGCACCACATTATCCTCTCCGGTTTTAAATGAGCAGTGTATTATTAAGAAGTTATGTACTTCCTCACCTATTTAAAGTTTTAACTTAGAGTAGTAATGCAGTACTTCGACTTCAACTTACCAGAGTTTCTGTCGGAACTGTACATAATTTCACCTTAACAGCGTATTATATTCAAATAAGCCCGAACTGCACTAAAGAGCTTACTTATCAAATTTTATAGTTCTGTTCACTACCAATAAAAATCAAATTGTTTCTGCAACAACAGCAGACTTTTAAGTTTTTTTTTTTTTTAAAGAATTCTTTAGCCTCAAAGTAACAGGGATAAAAAGCTTATTTGTGACTGAATCTGTCTCCTTTATCGTATCCAAAAAGACCTTTTATTTGTCCACCGTTCAGGGCACCACAGAGAGCACACACAGCACAGATTTTGCTGCTTCTTTTAACCTTTCTGGGCTCTAAAACCGTAGCAATTATGACTGCAACCCCAACAAACTCGGTAAAAACGGACTGAGCAGACAGCCTTTGAGCCAAAAAGCCTATTTCTCTCAGGAGCCAGGAGACTCGCAACAGGTGTGAGCAAGAGCAGCCCCGGGTGAGACCTGAGAGCCCCCACTTGTAGGTCCTCCAACACTTTGAGAGCAGGGGCCTCGAAGAAACCCCAAACCAATGCGGCGGCAGTTTAAACCCCGCGCCAGCTCCACCCCATTTCTGGCCCGACGCTCGGCCGGCGAGTCCCGTCTCGCACACAGCGCCCTCCACCCAGACTCTCGCTCGGACCGCCGCCCCTCGGCCCAGGGCGCATTGTGTGGGGTCGGGGGTCCGCGCCGCACTCGGGGCGCCCGCCCGCGCCTCTCCCCACCCCGTGGGCAGGTCATCGGTGGGCGGGCGGGAACGTGGCGGGCTGGCGGGCGCACATGTCGCGATCGCGGGCGGCGCCGAGAGCCCCCGCCTCCCGCGGGCCGGAAGCCGGCGGCAGCGGCGGCACCCCGGACCCGGGCTCGAGGGCCGCGTGCGCGAGGCGCCGGGCAGGAGCTGCAGCGGCGGGCGGGCCTCTCCCCGCGGGCGGGCGGAGGGCGGAGGGATCCGGGGAGCGGGAGGAGGGGGAGGGGCGGCGGGAGCCACCCGGCCGCCGGGAGCTGGCCCCGCGCGGGGCGAGCTGCGCGGGCGGCGGCAAGGCCTCGGAAAGGATACTTGTTGCACGGTTCTCTGGATGGTGGTGTCTGGGGACTGGGACTCCTTCAGCAGCTGCAGGATTTGCTGAAGCCCTTGCTCGTCAGGTTTCCACTCATACTCCATCTTGGTTTGCTGCAAATAAAGCCAGACACAGGAAGAGACGGAGCAAATGTTACTCCCCGTGCACAGGCCCGAGGGCTTCCCGCGCCGAGCAACCTCCCTTTCCCCTCCAGAACGACCCCTTTGCTCCCCAGACGCCTCGGACCTGCTTGGGGTGCCCCGAAAGAAGTCTCGGACGGAGAAACCCGGGGGGGAACTGATCCTAGCAGCTCGGCCGCCAACGTCTGCTGCTGCTGCCGCCGCGGCCGCCGAGCGCAAGGAGCCGACCAGACTGAGTCACCGCGAATTTGCAATCTGGCCCCTAGATCCGCTCACGGGAGCCCCCTGGGTCCTAGTGCCACGCAGTTTTCCCCAACCCAACCCAAATGGAGTTCTGTCCAGATTATTACTGATTTAACGACTCATCAGAAGTTGAGTTCTTATCCAAACCCCTGCAAAACACCTGAAGAGATCTGATTTGGGGTATTAGTCATTTTAAGTTAACACGGTGAAAAATGAAGAATAACTGGAATAGGGAAAAGAGACTGATAATTCCCGACAACTCAACAATACTTAGAAAAAAAGTTTACATTTCAATTTGACATACATAGCACTAATATTTGGTCTAAAATGTTAAAAATGTAACCACAATCCACACTTCGATAAACACTAAATGTTGCATTGACATTTGAAGAACATGACTGAAAAAACTGCATTCTTCATCTCAAGTGAAATAAATTCCATCTGAAAGACCCACATTTCACAACTAAGGACTTTGGGGCAAAGGAAAAACAAAAATAATGTAATTTTATAAGCGGATCGTGTTTAATTCCATTGAAGTGTTCTCACATACATTTTCTCATTTCATTCTCAAGCCAGCCTGGGGAGGTATTAGTCCTGATATGCCAACTATGGCTCAAAAATATCTGAGCAAATTACCATAGTTAATTAGTGAAGACTGGGCGAAGTATCGGTTTCTTAAGCTACTAAGAGTTGCATTTGAAACAATCATTTGAAACTATATCAATGACACAGTTTCATTAAAACATGCTTAATCAAAAACAGAACTTGAGAATCAAGTATGAATTATTTGTAAAAATCAAACACTATGATGAAAGAATGCTTCATATGGCTTTATTACCACATGATGGTTTGACAGATGAAATTAGTCCCTTCCTAGTAGGAGTTCCTTCCTAGCAGGGGTTAAAGTTACCTGACTTCAACCGCATGTCTCTAGTTGGCATTTTCTTTTTTTTTTTTTAAACCTTTCCTCCTTCACCCTTATTTTCTGGTTAATATCCTGTAGTGCAGCTTTGCTCACCACCTCCTACAGACTCCCTCAACTACCCAAAATGAAAACCCAAAACCAAAAATAATCTAGACATGGTATCTGTTAATATTGTAGTTCATACAATATCTGTTAATATTGTAGTTCATTCCAGTCTTCATTCTGTGTGCTTATATGTACCTTATATTTCATAATAATGGGGTTGGTCCTGTTTTTTGCCCACCTTCATATATCATTATATTTACTCAAAGTGCTTTTTAAAAACATGATCATACTCCCTTGTATTGCTGTGACATAATTTTAATACACTTTGATATATATACAATCTATACAAATCATAGGCATACAACTATATGGATTACTACAAACTGAAGATGCCTGTGTAACCAAAGCCCACATCAAAATATAGATCATTACCAGTACCAAGGTTTCCATTGTACCCATTTCTCAGTCATCCAAAGTAATCCCTATTATTAATCCTATCGTTATAGATCTCTCCTTCCCTCTTACTTCAGAAACTTGTTAAAAATTACAAAAATTGGGGGCACCTGGGTGGCTCAGTGGGTTAAGCCTCTGCCTTCAGCTCAGGTCATGATCTCAGGGTCCTGGGATCAAGACCCACATCAGGATCTCTGTTCCGCAGGGAGCCTGCTTCCCCCCTCTCTCTCTGCCTGCTGCTCTGCTTACTTGTGATCTCTCTCTCTCTGTCAATAAATAAAATCTTAAAAAAACATTTTAAAAAATTACAAAAATTCTAACAAATCAAACAACATGGTTGTACACTTAAAGTTAATCAATCCTACCTCTAAGCTTATGTCCGTGACAGAATCCATTTTAAGTTTGATATGAATCCTATTACACTTTTCTCTATTCTCTAACATACATATAGTTCTGGTTTTGTTTTGTTTTAAAATCATACTACAAATTATTAATGCTACAACTTTTAAACACATAATATACCATTCATTCCCGGCCAACATATATAGATTTAACTCATTTTTTAATAGCTAAATATGGGTCTTTAGAATGGCAGAACATTTGTTCAACCACTTAACTGGCTTCCAGGATGCTTGTACTTTTTTTTGTTTTTTAACCACAATGAACAACACACACACAAAATAATCTTGTACTAATGTCTATACACAATAGAGGCAACTCAGTGGGATTATTAAACCAAAAGTATGTGAACTTAAAAATTTCTAACAGTTATTACATTATTTTCTAAAAACAGTTATGCAATTCACACTCACCAATAATATGAATGTCTTTCATATCTTCACCAGCACATTCTTTTTAATTTTTGTGAATCTAACGGGTGAAAATTTAATTTCTCCTGATACTGGGGTATGGGGACAGGGGGAGGTTAAGAGGAGGGAACCTAAAAATCTGAACTTTAGAGAGCTGGAGTTGTAACCATGCACCTCAAAGCAGTGTACGTGACATTTGGATAGCCTACTTAACTCCTTAGCCACCCTTCTGAATAAAGTGAAGCTGGGGCCAATAGCAGCCAGTCCAAAAGGCATCTTCATCACATCCATCCGGAGGATGAGTGCCTCATAATATCATTATCATGCTTCTGTCTTTATACCTGCATCAAAGTAAGTAAAGTCCTTTTTTTCCCCTAAGTTTGTATTAAGAACATTTAATTTGATGATGGGATAGGTAGAACAAAGATAAACAATTCCCTTACACCTACCTCAAGTTACTGGGAACAAAAAATTCTCAAAAATATGTGGTTAACTGCTTGATAAGAAAGAGATCTGAAGTCATTTTGAACTTCTATGCCATATTTTTCTTATTGTGGTAAAATATACATGATATAAAATTTAGCATTTTTTTGAAGATTTTTTTTTTAAAAGATTTTATTTATTTATTTGACAGAGATCCAAGTAGGCAGAGAGGCAGGTGGGGCGGGGGTGGGGGGGAGCAGGTTCCCTGCTGAGCAGAGAACCAGATGCCAGGCTTGATTCCAGGACCCTGAGATCATGACCTGAGCTGAAGGCAGAGGCTTTAACCCACTGAGCCACCCAGGTGCCCCAAGATTTTTTTATTTATTCATTTGACAGACAGAGATCACAAGCAGGCGGAGAGGCAGGCAGAGAGAGAGAGAGGAGGAAGCAGGTTCCCCGTTGAGCAGAGAGCCCAATGCGATGCGGGGCTGGATCCCAGGACCCTGGGATCATGACCTGAGCCCAAGGCAGAGGCTTTAACCCACTGAGCCACCCAGGCGCCCCTAAAATTTAGCATTTTAACCATTTTAAGTGTACAGTTTAAGGGCATTAAGTGCATTCTCATTGTTTTGCAATCACAACCCCTATCTCCAGAACTTACCACATTTTAATAGCCATTAAAATTAGGAAGAATATTCTGCTAGGGTGGCCAGAGGGATCACAAATCTAGATTAACATCAGAAGCACTTAAAGCTAACCAAGGACACCAGATTCTGAGGCAGAACTCATTTTTAAATAGTAAAGTACATCCATAATAAATAGAATATCAAGATTAACACTGGATGTTCTTAAAGTAATTATAATTCTTTATATATGCTGAAGACTATGATCTATGTATTTCAAAAAAGGGAAGTAGTGCTTCAAATTTTTCTCTTTTGGAGTATGCAAATCATGCTGATTGGGCCATGGCATTCCATAGTGAACACCCCCCAGCAACCAAAGGCTCTTCATTAGTCAAGACAGTTATTTGAACTAGCTAGATAGAAGATAACACCAAAATATAAAGTAGTCTGCTAAGTTACTATAAGATCTCACTTGGGGCCTTCAGCAAATGAAAAACTCCCAAACCGTTAAGAACTTAAAAGTACATAAAAATTTGGAATTTTGCCAGAGTTGGAAATCATGCGAGGTAAAGACACTGGTTGAAAAAAGTAAAAATAAATCTAGTCTCCTCCCTGCTGGAGGGGCTGTAAAATACAGTTTAAAAAGGAGATGGGAGGTCTGGACTCAACCAACCTAAGTTTAAATCCTAGTTCTTCCACTTAGTAGCTGTGAAAACCTGGGCAAGTTAATTAATCTCACTGAGTTTCAGTTTCTCAACTATAAAATAAGACTGTATCAACTCTCTAGTAGGATTATACATACCTGCCTGACATATGGTATGACTTGAAATATAGTAGTTTTTTAAAAGATTTATTTATTTGACAGAGAGAGAGAGAGAGAACGAACAAGCAGGGGGAGGAGCAGAGGGATTGGGAAAAGCAGACTCCCCACTCATCAGGGCGCCTGATATCATGACCAGAGCCCAAGGCGGATGGATGCTTACCTGACTGAGCCACCCAGGTGCCCCAGAAATAGAGGAGTTTTACTTGTCATATCATTGGTTTTCCACTGCCTGCAAGATAAAAATCTAACTTCTTTTTCATGGAGAAGGCCATTCATGATCTGGTCCATCACCTCTAGGAACACCTTTCTCTCTTACGACTTAACCTCAAACTTTATGCTTTACCAATACCAAGTCTCCAATACCTCTGAGCCTCTGAATAGGATTTCCTGACTGGAATGTTCTCTTTACATTTGACAATTTGGCAAACTCCTTTGCACTCTTCAGATGAGCTATGCTCATCTATTCAATTTCTAATATTTACTGAGAGTCTTCCTTGGCACTATAATTGATACTGGATACTATTTTTCTTTCATGGTATTATTCCACGACCTCCCCATAAGACTTACATGTTTTTTTTTTTCATTACA
This sequence comes from Neogale vison, assembly GCF_020171115.1. Classification (NCBI taxonomy): domain Eukaryota; kingdom Metazoa; phylum Chordata; class Mammalia; order Carnivora; family Mustelidae; genus Neogale; species Neogale vison. The sequence continues at coordinate 217,693,784 of NC_058091.1, forward strand.
GATCTAAAGTTTATAGCTATTGCCATTTTGGAAACTATCATATTATATTATAATTATTTCCAGGTCTGTCTTGGCAATAGATCATGTGTTCTTTGAGGGGGACAGTATCTTTTTGCCCTCTTTGCCTAGCAGAGTCTGATTCAATAAATATTTGCTGAATAAATACTATTGCTGTTGCAGTTATTTCAACTGAATATTAAGCTGAGCAACTACCATGTGCTCAATGAGCAACAAAGATTCAAAGGTATGTAAAATACTGTTATTACACCCACTAAACTCTGGTTTAATGAGAGAGACAGATGTGTGGTCTGTGAATGATATGAAAAGGCACAACAGGAAGAGAGAGGAACACAAATATATTTGGCCAGGAAGAAAAAAATGCTTTACCCCCTCTTTGGTTCAAGAGCTGTTTTTTTTTCCTTCTAATTTCAATTACATTGAAAAAAAATATTTACTGAGGAGTCTGATGTTTCTACCTATATGGTGAATTACAAGAATGTGATAAATACTGCTGTCATTGACATAATTTCCCAAAATAGTGAACTCCAAAGAAAACAAGACATAGTCTTCCTTCAATAGTACAGTAGTTTTATTCCTGGAAAACTCAATGTTTAATTAAAATCCTGCAAGAAATTCCTTATGTATATGTAAAATTATGTTAGGCTTTAGGCTGACATTATTTTCATCTACGTGATCATCTAGTGGGATGGTCAAAAATCATTCAGGTCTTGGACCCTCAACTCTATGGTCAATTAATCTTCGACAAGACAGGAAAAAATATACAGTGGAAAAAAGTCTTCAATAAATGGTGCTGGGAAAACTGGACAGCTATATGTAGAAGAATGAAACTCAACCATTCTCTTACACCGTACACAAAGATAAACTCAAAATGGATAAAAGACCTCAACGTGAGACAGGAATCCATCAGAATCCTAGAGGAGAACATAGGCAGTAATCTCTTCGATACCAGCCACAGCAACCTCTTTCAAGATATGTCTCCAAAGGCAAAGGAAACAAAAGCGAAAATAAACTTTTGGGACTTCATAAAAATCAAAAGCTTCTGCACAGCAAAGGAAACAGTCAAAAAATCAAAGAGGCAACCCACGGAATGGGAGAAGATATTTGCAAATGACAGTAGGGACAAAAAGACAGGATCTATAATGAACTCCTCAAACTCAACACACACAAAACAGACAATCATATAAAAAAATGGGCAGAAGATATGAACAGACACTTCTCCAATGAAAACATACAAATGGCTATCAGACACATGAAAAAATGTTCATCATCACTAGCCCTCAGGGAGATTCAAATTAAAACCACATTGAGATATCACCTTACACCAGTTAGAATGGCCAAAATTAACAAGACAGGAAACAACATGTGTTGGAGGGGATGTGGAGAAAGGGAAACCCTCTTACACTGTTGGTGGGAATGCAAGTTGGTGCAGCCTCTTTGGAGAACAGTGTGGAGATTCCTCAAGAAATTAAAAACAGAACTTCCCTATGACCCTGCCATTGCACTCCTGGGTATTCACCCCAAAGATACAGATGTCGTGAAAAGAAGGGCCATCTGTACCCCAATGTTTATAGCAGCAATGGCCACGGTCGCCAAACTATGGAAAGAACCAAGATGCCCTTCAACGGACAAATGGATAAGGAAAATGTGGTCCATATACACTATGGAGTATTATGGCTCCATCAGAAAGGATGAATACCCAACTTTTGTAGCAACATGGACGGGTCTGGAAGAGATTATGCTGAGTGAAATAAGTCAAGCAGAGAGAGAGTCAATTATCATATGGTTTCACTTATTTGTGGAACATAACAAATAGCATGGAGGACATGGGGAGTTAGAAGGGGGTTGGGGGAAATTGGAAGGGGAGGTGAATCATGAGAGAATATGGACTCTGAAAAACAATCTGAGGGGTTTGAAGTGGCGGGGGGGTGGGAGGTTGGGTACCAGGTGGTGGGCATTATAGAGGGCACGGATTGCATGGAGCACTGGGTGTGGTGAAAAAATAATGAATACTGTTATGCTGAAAATAAATGAATTTAATTTAAAAAAAAGAAAAAAAAACATAATTTAAAAAAAATCATCAAACAACAACAAAAAAAAGATAATTCTTAATGGTGAACATCTAGAATCCCTCAGCCCCACCAACTAAATGCCAAGAGCACTTCATCAATTCTAAGACCCCCCTCGACCCCCACCCCAGAGAGCAGCACTATGGTAGGAGAACGACTATGGCAGAACAAGTATAAGGGCTGGGGGACATTAAACTTACCCCTTTAGGAAGTCAGAAAAGAATGACTTTTTGAAGAAATGACTTTTTGCCTGAGACTCTAACAGGAATTACCAAAAATGAAAGTGAGAGGCGGGCAGGGGCTAAGAGGGCCTCATGTATGTAAGGGTTAGCATACATACTAAGGCTAACAGAAAGCCTGTGAAAGGGGTTATAAACTAATAAAAGACACGATCAAATAAAAATATGGAAGAGAATTACTCTTCCTAAGAAGCAGAAATGAGAAAGGAGAGGTTAACTTCCTGCTCTTCAGTATTACATTAACTTTCACAATAAGCATAATATTTTCCTAACAAAAAATGATTTCTACATAAAACCCATCAAAGTGGGAAATCAGTGGAGGACAGGAGCTGCAGGAGATCTAACTGTCCAATCTGAATTTAAAATGGAGTTCCAGGAGCCTGGGTGGCTCAGTGTGTTAAACAGCCCAAATCTCGATTTAGGTTCAGGTCATGATCTCGGGGTCATGAGATCCAGCCCCCCCTTGAGCTCTGCACTGAGCGCGAGGAGCCTGTTTAATTAAGATTCTCTTTCCCTCTGCCTTTTCCCTTCCCCACTTTAGCTATCTCACTCTCTACAGATAGACAGATAGATAAAATGGAGTTCCAATCTCAGAGTTTGAGCCCGATGTTAGTTGCAGAGATTCCTTAAGTAAATAAACTTTAAAATAAAATAAAATAAGAGTTCCAGTTTGTTAGGGGAAAGGCTGTCATCTTTCACACAGAGCCAGAATACTACCAAAATACCTAGTACTTATATATTAAAAGGATAAACACGTATATTGTTTTGTCAATAATACCAATAGCTTAAAAAATACCAACAGCTAATGTGTCTGAGAACCAGTGTCCTAAGCACTCATATTTGCTAATTTAATCCTTAGAACTCTATGATGTATTAAAATTTCCTGTATTTTGCAGAAAAGTAAATTGAGGCACCAAGAAGTTAAATTACTTGCTTTATTGCATAAGGTTACTTACATAATAAACAAAGCCCTGATTTAACCCCATCTAATCTGGCTCCAGAGTCCAGTCTGTAAGCCTCTGATATACTGCCTTTCTAACAGAAACATCAATTTCTATAAACTGGTTAATCATAAATAAAACCATTTGTATGCTAAAGGAATAACATATGCTTGATACCTTGGTCATGAGGTAAGAGAGAAAAGTAAAAATCATATTTCACTATTGTAAAATAAATAAATAAAGCAATAAATAAAGCAGTATATTATCGGGAACATGTAATAAAATGGAATATTTCAATAGTGCTGAGTACACAAATTCAAGATATTCTAAATCTAATCTTTACAACAATGCTTTGTTGTAACTGGGTGGGTAAGTATTATCTTCCTTTGACAAACAGATACAACAAATACAACTGAAGTCATTTGCTGAATGTGAATCAGATGTGTAGACTTCCAAAGTCAATGTCTCTTACACTGGCTTTGTACGAAAAGATGCTATGATGAACAAGGAAGAAAAGAAAAAAAAAAAAAAAAAAACCAGAGATATCCAAAGGGCTATGAGGAAAATATAGATACCTAATAAAACTTTTATGAGAAATCAAATCAAAGATCAGGTATGAAAGAAAAAAAGGCAAAGTCTAAAGGTAGCAAATTATTAATAACTTTTAAAATGAGGTGTTTTAATGTCAAAGAATCAAAATGTCAACTGGCTTGTTAAATTATAGCTATCAGTGAAACTACAAAGTCCTTTAAGAGATTCTATAAAGTAATCAGCGATCAAGGCTCAAGAACGAAAAGGAAAAAAGCAAAACCCAACTGTACAGCCCAAGCTGTTTGAAAGTTGCTGGAACAGATTAAAGGGGAGGGACCATAGCGTACAGCTTCTCTGATGTTACAAGGTGTGAGGCACATAATAGGCTTTAAATCATCCCTGATTGATTGGAGTGAATGATCTAGCTCACCACTTGGAAGAATTATGCTAAAAGGCTAAAATTATAATCCTTAGGCACTACAACTTATTGTCATCTAAAAGCAAAAAAGATTAACAACAAAAAAGAAAATGGAAAATAGGTACTAAGGGAAATTTAAATAAATACATTCTTAGAGTGCTCTTTCAGGAAGACCTTTAAAGATGACTAGACATATGACTCAAATACTTTACAAACATTAAAAAAAAAAAAAGGAGTCTAGTATCAAAGTAAACAGGTGATAAGAAGGAAAACTTGATCTCAAAATCCAATCCAATCTACAACCAGGTATTTCCTAGATACTTCAGCTCATTTAATATTCACAACAGCAGTATGAGGTAGATATTAACTCCATTTTATATTAACTGAGGTTGAGAGAGGTTAAGTACTTGCCTGGCCAGTTTGTGGCAGATTGGGCATTCAAAACCAAATCTGTGTGATTTTAAAGTTTCAACTGTGTCTAGTAATAACAGCAACCCTGTTATCATTTATGGAACACTTCTTATGTGCCAGTTATTATACTAAGTGCTTTAAATGCATGATCTCACTGAATTCCATGAATAGGGGTTATTATCATTTCCATTTTCCAGAAAAGGTACAGGCTTAAGTCAAGTTAACGAATGCATCCAAGGTCACAGAGGTCATAATAAACAAAGGTGGGACCTAAGCCCAGCCGTACCTGACTTCAGGGCCTGTCTACTGTATTTTTCTCATTCTGCAACTTTCATGAACACCTGACTAACCATTAACTGAACTCTTGGGTAGACTTCTTGAGTAGACTTCTCTCTTCCTCTCTATTCCATACATAACCAAAAATTCAATAGCTCTCCTGGTTAGTATTTACTTTCTTCAGGTCAGGTATGGTAACTGCACCCTTTTCAGAGTTTAAACTTTTCTTTACAGAGTTTACACTTTTCTTTTTTTTTAAGTTTTATTTACTTAAGCTGTCTCTATACCCAATATGAGGCTCGAACTCATAATTGTGAGATTGGGTTACATACTCTTTGAAATGAGCCAGTCAGGCGCTCCGGAGAGTTTAAACTATTCATTTTTATTATTATTATTTTTTAAATTTATGGACTAGTTTATTATAAAGACACTGTATCAAAATATCTTTAATAACTAACTATCATCTTTACTTCACAGCCCAAGCACAAAAATTCCATTGGTTTAAAATGACATTAGCAAAATGTGTTCATTACACAAAAATGTGTTCTTAAATTTTGTCTATACAGATCAGGAAACTAGGGTTCTCCATACTAAATCATGTCTATACATAAAATTTGGGTTAAGTTTTTAGTTGAAAATAATTGGCAATTAATTGGTACAGCAAGGATATGCAAAATGTGCCCGTGGGGGGTTTTATTAATATTGACCTTAAAAAACTATATAGTTGATTTGCATATTTTGGTCTGACGTCCTTGTGAAGATTTTTTTATTTCTTTCAAAATAGAAAATTATTTATTTTTATAACTAATTTCAGAGATGGAGGTCAGTGATTCATCAGTCTTATATAATACCTGGTGCTCATTGTATCACATGCTCTCCTTAATTCCATCACCCAGTTACCCCATCCACCTTACCCCCTCTTTCCCTACAGTTCAGTTCATTTCCTATGATTTAGAGTCTCTTATGGTTTGTCTCCCTAATTTCATCATTTTATTTTTTCCTCTTCCCTGATGGTCCTATTTTTAAAAATTCTACATATGAATGAGTTCATATGATAATTATCTTTCTCTGATTGATTTATTCTGCTTAGTATAATATCCTCTAGTTCCATCCACGTCATTGCAAATGGCAAATTTCTTTTTTGATGGCTGAGTAGTATTCCATTGTGTGTGTGTGTGTGTGTGTTCCATTGTGTGTGTATATATGCACATGTATGTACACTTATCTATATACAATCTACACACACACACACACACACACACACACTACATCACATCTTTATCCATTCATCTGTCTATGGACATCTGGGCTCTTTCCATTGTTTGGCTATTGTGAACACTGCTGCCATAAACATTGGGGTGCAAGTGCCCCTTCAGATCACCAAACTTGTTATCTTTGGGGTAAACACCCAGTAATGCTATTGCTGGGTCTTACAGTAGTTCTATTTTCAACCTTTTGAGGAACCTCCACGCTGTTTTCCAGAGTGGCCATACCAGCTTGCATTCCCACCAACAGTGTAAGAGGGTTCCTCTTTCTCTGAATCCTTGCAACATCTGTCCTTTCCTAACTAGTTAATTTTAGGCATTCTGACCCGTGTGAGGTGGTATCTTGTTGTGGTTTTTATTTTATTTCCCTGATGCCAAGTGATGTTGAGCATTTTTTCATGTGTCTGTTGGCCATTTGTAGGTCTTCTCTGGAAGAATGTCTGTTCATGTCTTCTGCCCATTTCTTGATTGGATTATTTGGATTATTTGTTCTTTGGGTGTTGAGTCTGATAAGTTCTTTATAGATTTTGGATACTAGCCCTTTATCTGATATTTCATTTGCAAATATCTTCTTCCATCCTGTTGATTGTCTTTTGGTTTTGTTGACTGTTTATTTGCTGTGCAAAAGCTTGATGAAGTCCCAATAGTTCATTTTTGCCTTTGTTTTGTTGCCTTTGGAGACATGTCTAGCAAGAAGTTACTACAGTTGAGGTCGAAAGAGGTTGCTGCCTATGTTTTCCTCTAAGATTTTGATGGATTCCTCGCCTCACATTTTGTTCTTTCATCCATTTTAAGTCTACTTCTGTTTATGGTGTAAGAAAACTCCAGTTTCATCCCTCTGCATGTGGCTGTCCAATTTTCCCAACACCATTTGTTGAGGAGGCTGTCTTATTTCCATTGGATATTCTTTCCTGCTTTGTTGAAGATTAGTTGACCATAGAGGGTCCACTTCTGGGTTCTTTATTCTGTTTCATTGATCTATATGTCTGTTTTTTGTGCCACTACCATACTGTCTTGATGATTATAGCTTTGTAATACAGCTTGAAGTCCAGAATTGTGATGCCACAATTTTTCTTTTTCAACACTCTTTTGGCTATTCAGGCTTTTTTCTGGTTCCATACAGATTTTAGGATTGTTTGTTCCTACGCTGTGAAAAATGTTGATGGTATTTTGATACGGATTGTATTGAATATATAGATTGCTCTAGGTAGCATAAACATTTCAACATTTGTTCTTCCAATCCATGAACATGGAACATTTTTCCATTTCTCTGTGTCTTCCTCAATTTCTTTTATGAGTTTTTTATAGTTTTCTGAGTACAGATCCTTTGTCTCTTTGGTTAGGCTAAGATTTCTAGGTATCTTATGGTTTTGGGTGCAACTGTAAATGGACTGACTCTGTAATTTCTCTTTCTTCTGTCTTATTGTTAGTGGATAGAAATACAACTGATTTCTGTGCATTGATTTTATATTCCTGCCATTTTGCTGAATTCCTGTATGAGTTCTAGCAATTTCATAGTGGAGTTTTTTAGGTTTTCCACATAGAGTATGATGTCATCTGCAAAGACTGAGAGTCTCGCCTCTTTGCCAATTCAAATGTCTTTTATTTTTGTTGTTATTGTTGTTTGATTGGTGAGGCTTGGACTTCTAGCACGATGTTGAGCAAATTTTAATCAAGAAAGGATGCTATACCAAAGCACTGCCAAGTGCTTTTTCTGAATCTATCAAGAGAATCATATGGTTCTTGTCCTTTATTAATGTAGTGTATCACATTGATTGATTTGTGGATGTTAAGCCTTCCTTGCAGCTCAGAGATAAATACCACTTGGCTGTGATGAATAATCCTTTTAATGAGCTGTTGGATCCTATTGGCTAGTATCTTGGTGAGAATTTTTGCATCCATGTTCATCAGGGATATTGGTCTGTAATTCTCTTTTTTGTTGGGGTCTTTGTCTCATTTTTGGAACAAAGTAATCCTGGCCTCATAGAAAGAATTTGGAAGTTTTCCTTCCATTTCTGTTTTTTTTTTTTAAACAGCTTCAGAAGAACAGGTATTAATTCTTCTTTAAATGTTTGGTAGAACTCCCCCTGGGAATTCCTGGGCTCTTGTTTGCTGGCAGATTTTTGATTACTGCTTCAATTTCCTTGCTGGTTATGGGTCTGTTCAGGTTTTCTATTTCTTCCTGGGTCACTTTTGGTAGCTTATCCTTACATACGTCTCTAGCAATGCATCCATTTCTTCCAGATTGCCAAATCTGTTGGCATATACTTGCTCATAATATGTTCTTATAATTGTTTTTATTTCTTTGGTGTTGGCTGTGACCTCTCCTCTTTCATTCATTTTATTTATTTGGGATCTTTCTCTTTTCTTTTTGGTAAGCCTAGTCAGGGGTTTATCAATCCTATTAATTCTTTCAAAGAACCAGATCCTAGTTTCGTTGATCTGTTGTGTTCTTTGGGTTTCTATTTCATTGATTACTGCTCTAATTATTATTTCTCTTCTCCTGCTGGGTTTAGGCTTTCTTTGCTGTTCTTTCTCCAGCTCTTTTAGGTGTAAGGTTAGGTTGTGTATTTGAGACCTTTTTCATTTCTTGAGAAAGGCTTGTATTGCTCTGTATTTCCCTCTCAGGACCACCTTTGCTGCATCCCAAAGATTTTGAACAATTGTGTTTTTATTTTCATTTATGTCCATGAATTTTTTAAATTCCTCTTTAATTTCCTGGTTGACCCATTCATTCCTTAGTAGGAGCTCTTTTGCTTCTTTGTATTTCCTAATTTCCTTCTTAATTTCCTCCTGTGACTGAGTTTCAGTTTCAAAGCAGTGGTCTGAAACTATGCAGGGAATGATCCTAATCTTTTGGTACTCATTGAGACCTGATTTATGACCCAGTATGTGATGTGGTCTGGAGAATGTTTGATGTGCACCTGAGAAGAATGTGTATTCTGTTGCTTTAGGATGGAATGTTCTGAATGTACCTGTGAAGTCCATCTGGTCCAGTGTATCATTCAAAGCCCCTATTTCCTTGTTGATCTTCTGCTTAGATGATCTGTACATTGCAGGGGGTGATGTTAAACTCCCCTATTATTATTGTATTATCATTGTGTTTGTTTAATTTTGTTAATTGGCTTTTCCCATGTTAGAGGCATAAATATTTACAATTTTTAGATATGCTTGTTGGAAACACCCTTTAATTATGATATAGTGTCCTTCCTCATCTCTTATTACAGTCTTTGGTTTAAAATCTATTTTGTCTGATATAAGGATTGCCACCCAGCTTTCTTTTGATGTCTATTAGCATGATAAATGGTTTTCTATCCCCTCACTTTCAATCTGGAGGTGTCTCTGGTTTAAATGAGTCTCTCCCAGACAGCATATGCATGGGCCTTGCTTTTTTTTTTTTTTTTTTTTTTTAAAGCAAATCTGATATCCTGTATCTTTTGATTGGGGCATTTAGCCCATTTACATTCAGAGTAACTACTGAAAGACATGAATTTAGGGCCATTGTATTATCTGTAAAGTCACTGTTTCTGTATATTGTCTCTGTTCCTTTCTGGTCCATGTTACTTTTTGGATCTCCCTTCACTTAAAAGATCCCTTTTACTACTTCTTGCAGGGCTGGTTTAGTGATCCCAAATTCTTTTAACTTCTGTTTGTCCTACAAGCTTTTTATCTCTCTATTCTGAAGGACAGCCTAGTTTAAACTTTGTTATAAGACACTGTAGGTGAGATTTGTGGTAACCATAGAAGAAAAATCTGATAGATTATGAAAAAGGAATTAAAGCATACTAATATAAAAAGTCATCAAATCACAAAGGAAGATAGCAAGATGGGAAGAAACAATCTACAAACCAGTCAAAACCAATTATCAAAATGACAATATATCTTTACCTATCAATAATTACTTTAAATGTAAGTAGATTATATTTGCTAATCAAAAGACAATGGGAGACTAGATTAATAAACAAGATCCAACAATACGTTGCCTATGAGAGATTTACTTCAGTTTTAAGGACATACACAGACTGAGGTTGAAGACGGCAAAAGATATTTCAAGTAAATGGTAACCAAAACCAAGCAGGCTAGCAATACTCATATTGGACAAAATAGACTTTAACTAAAAATGGTCTAAACAGACAAAGAAACTCATTACATTAATATAAAAAGGTCAATCTATTAAGAAGTTATATAATTACTGTATATTTATGCACTCAACATCAAAGCACTTATAAATAATGTAAATACAAACAGAACTAGAAAGAGAAATAAACAGCAATACAATAATAGCTGGGGACTATAACATCCCGCTTTCAACAATGGATAGATCATCCAGACAGAAAATCAATAAGGAAGCAGTAGATTTGAACAACACTATAAAACAAATGGACCTAACAAATGTTCCATCCAAAAGAGGCAGAATACATATTCTTCTCAAGCGCACACAGAAAACTTTCTATGACAGATCTTGTGTAAAACAATGAAATGAAATATGTCTCAACAAATTCAAGATAGCAATTATATCAAGTATCTTTTCTGATCACAATGGTGAAACTAAAAATTAGTAATAGAAAGATGGAAAATTCACAAGTACATGGAAATTAAACAACACACTCCTGAACAACCAATGGATTATAGAATAAAGCAAAAGAGAAATAAAAAAATATCTTAACACAAATGAAAAGGGAAATCCAACATTTCAAAAGTTATAGAATGCAGCAAACACAGTTTGTTTGTGTTTTTTTTTTAAAGATTTTATTTATTTATTTATTTGTGAGAGAGAGAGAGAGCATGAGCACAAGCAGGGCGAGAAGCAGGCAGAAGGAGAAGCAGACTCCTCACTAAGCAAGAAGCCTGATGCAGGAGTCGACCCCGAACCCTGGGATCTTGACCTGAGCCAAAGGCAGATGCTTAACCGACTGAGCTACCCATGCCCAGCAAAAGCAGTTCTAAGAGGAAAGTTTATAGTCATAAGCATATACATATATCAAGAAAATACATCAAACAACATAACTTTATACTTCAAGGAAGTAGAAAAAGAAAAACAAAGGCCAAAGTTAGAAAAAGGAAGGAAATAATAAAGATTAGAGCAGAGATAAATGGAATAGGGATTAAGGAAACAATAGAAAAGATCAACAAAACTATGAGTTGATTATTTGGAAAGATAAAATGGATAAACCCTTAACTAGACTAATGAAAAAAGGGAAAAACAAAATAAATAAAATTATAAAAGAAAAAGGAGCTATTATAACTGATACTACAGAAATGCAAAGGATCACAAAAGATTACTATGAACAACTATATACCAACAAATTGGAGAAGCTAGAAGAAATGGGTAAATTCCTAGAAACATATAACTACCAAAATTGAATCATGAAGAAAGAAAACCTGAAGAGACTTAAAATAAGTAAGGAAAATGAATAAAGTTAAATCTCAATAAAGAAAAGCTTAGGACCAGATGGCTTCACTAGTGAATTCTACCAAACACTTAAAGAAAAATTAACATCAATTCTTCTTAAACTCTTACAAAAAATTGAAGAGAAGGGAACACTTCCAAACTCATTTTACAAAGCCAGCAGTTCTCTGGTAGTGAAGTCCCATAAGGACACTAGAAGAAACCATAGGTCATTATCTCTGATGAATATAGATGTAAACATTCTCAACAATTACTAGCACAATGAATTCAACAGCATATTAAAAAATCACATACCATGATCAAGTGGATTAATCCCTGTGATGCTAGGACAATTCAACAGACACAAATCAATCCATGTGATATATCACATTAATAAAATAAAAGACATGGGACGCCTGGGTGGCTCAGTGGGTTAAGCCTCTGCCTTCAGCTCAGGTCATGATCTCAGGGTTCTGGGATCAAGTCCCACATCAGGCTCTCTGCTCCGCAGGGAGCCTGCTTCCTCCTCCCTCTCTCTCTGCCTGCCTCTCTGCCTACTTGTGATCTCTCTGTCAAATAAATAAAATCTTAAAAAATAATAAAATAAAATAAAAGACAAAATATGATCACAAGAAATGCAGAAAAGCATTGGACAATATTCAATTTCCATTCATCGTAACTCTCAACAAATTTGGTGTACAAGGAACATATCTCAACAAAGATCATCTATGACAAAACTACCTCTATGACAAAACTACAAGTAAAATGACATGCAACAGTGAATGGTTGAAACCTTTTCCTCTAAAATCACGAACAAAATAAGGACGCCCATTCTTAACAACTTCTATTCAACATAGTACTGAAGTCCTAGCCAAAGCAATCAGGCAATAAAATAAAATACACCCAAATCAGAGCGGAAGAAGTAAAATTGTCTCTTTTCACACAAGACATGATTTTATACATAGAAAATCTTAAAGACTCTATCAAAAACTAATAAATGAATTCAGGAAAGTTACAGGATACAAAATCAACATACAAAAACCAGCTGCATTTCTATACACTAACAAGAAATTATCTAAAAAATAAATAATTCCATTTACAACAACAATAAAAAGAATAAAATAAGGATGGGAAAGATCTGTATACTGAAAACTTTAAGACACTGAATAAAAGAAATCGAAGAAAACACAAGCTGGTCTTGGCAATGATTTCATGGGTATGACACCATAAGCACAAGCACCAAAAGCAAAAACAAACTTTTGACTACATCAAACCAGCTTCTGCATAGCAAAGGAGACCATCATCAAAACAAAAAGGTACCTTTCAGAATGGGAGAAAGTTTTGCAAACCGTTATCTGCTAAGGAGTTAATATCCAAAATATGTAAGAAATTCATACATCTTAATAGCAAAGAATCCAAACCATTTGATTTTTGATTTAAAAAAAAAACCTGGGCAAAGACCTGAATATACATTTCTTCCAAAGAAGATATTCAAATGGCGAAAAGGTACATGAAAGATGCCCAACACCATTAAAGCAAACCCAAACCAAAATAGCATAATACCTCAAACCTGTTAGAATGGCTATTATCAAAAAGAACAGAGATAACAAATGCTGGCAAGAATGTGGAGAAAATGGAACTCATATTGATGGGAATGTAAACTGGTGCAGCCACTATGGAAAAACAGAATGGAGGTTCCTAAAAATTTAAAAATAGAACTACCATATGTTCCAGCAATTCTACTTAAAATCAATATGTTGAAAAGATAACTAAGCCCTCATGTTGACTGCAGCATTACTTATAATAGCCAAGACATGGAAATAAATGTGTCCATCAACAGATATATGGATAAAGAAAATGTGACATACAGTTGACCCTTGAACACCACTTTGGATATGAACTATACGGGTTCACTTAGGTGCAAAATTTTTTTGATATAAATACTATAAATGTATTTTCTTAGTAACACTTTCTCTAGCTCACTTTAAGAATGAAGTATATAGAATATATACAAAATATGTTTTAATCAACTTTTTATGTTATTGGTAAGGCTTCTAGTGAACAGTAGGCAATGGGTAATTAAGTTTGGGGAAAGTCAAAATTATATGTGTATTTGTGACTGCACAGTGGTCAGCACCACTAACCTCCATGTTACTCAAAGTCAACTGCATATATATAATGGAATATTATTCACTGTAAAAAAGGAAATCCTGCCATTTGTGACAATTTGGATAAAACTTTAGGGCATTATGCTAAGTGAAATAAATCAGAGAGAAAGACATAAACTGTGGATCACCTATTTGAGAAATAAAAAGAACCCCAATCTCACAGAAACAGAGAGCAGACTGGTCTTGCCAGGGTAAAAGTGGAGAGCGGAAATGACTTAAGACAGTCAAAGGATACAAACTTCCAACTATAAGCTGATTAAGTTCTGGGATGTAATATAGCATGGGGACTATAGTTAACAATATTGTTTTATATATATATATATATATATACACACATACATACATATATACACATATATATACATAGAAAATCTTAATATATATTATATATATACATATTATTATATATATAATTACATTTGAAATATATATATATTAAAGTTGCTAAGAAAATAAGTCTTAAAGGTTCTTACCAAAAAAATAATATAGTAATTTAAAAAACTATAACCATGTGAGATGATGGACATGTTAACTAACCTCACTGTGGTAATCATTTCATTATATATACATTTATCAAATCATTATGTTGTACATCTTAAACTTCCACAATATCATATGTCAATTATATCTCAATAAAGCTAAAAAAAATTTTTTTTAAATAGGTAGGTGGATAAGAAAGTTTTACTATTATTTCTCCCTCCTTCTCCCCTTCCAAAAAAAGACTTGGGTTTGGAATGGAAGCCTTCCTGTTCATTTCCAAAGTTTCTTCTACTCTGAACTGTTCCTTTAATTCATGGTTCATAAGATATTTAAGTATAAAGAAGAGAAGCTTGTTTTAAAATAACATTTCTCTACACTGTTTGATTACGTGTGAACATGTATGCAAGACAGAGACAAATCTGTATGTGCTCAAGTAAGACTATGATAGCTCTTGGTAAAATCCTGGTACTGAACGATTTAAAATATACCAGCACCGGGCAAGTTACTGATTATAGCTACACTTACTATATTTAAGGAGTTGATAAAAAAGGGCTATGATGCAAATAGTCAAACATTTTTCTGTGTAACACATCTGAAATTATAAAGTCAGTCAATACAAGGCATGAGCCAGTATTTTACCTTTTTTTAAAAAGACTTATTTATTTGACAGACAGAGATCACAAGTAGGCAGAGAGGCAGGCAGAGAGAGGAGGAGGAGAAGCAGGCTCCCTGCTGAGCAGAGAGCCCAATGTGGGGCTCCATCCCAGGACCCTGGGATAATGACGTGAGCAGAAGGTAGAGGCTTTAACCCACTGAGCCTCTCAGGTGCCCCAGTATTTTAGAATCTATGCGTTTATAAAGTGAGATACTGTATATTGATAGAACTCTAAGTTGAAAATTTTTAGAAAAATTAGGACCACCATTACACATCATTTTGGTAACTAAAAGTGTACTGTGTCATTGTGGTTAGATTGCTCCTAAAGTTCTAAAGTGACAGGGCCCTAAGAATTTCGCATTCATGTCTATATCCTTGATTGTTATGGTGCAGTGAGTTGATTAACTATTTCACATTTTCAAGTGTAAACAGGAAAAGGAATATAGCACTATGCTCACTGGCAAGAGCTGAATTGGAAAAGGGTCAGAGTACCTTAGCCAATAAAATAGAAAGGTAATAAATAAATAGTTAAGTGGTTAGTAGGCTGATCATCATTAGCTTTTATCTAATCTTTCCTTTGTTCACTGAAATCTTTCTCACACTTAACAGAGGCACATATCGTACTGTAGGAAGCAGAGACAGGAGAAACAATTTATAAAAGAAAATCAATTTTTGCAATTTTAGTTCCTAACCTGAATACTGTTCTATGCTATTTATTGTTGGCAAGCTAGAAGATAAAGGAAGCATGGGTTCCAGAGTCCTATATGCAGGAGTTCAACCTCAGTCCTTCCCACTGTCTTTTTGAGAAAAGTAGCTTGACTTTCTAAGCGACAGTTTAGTTTTCTGTGAAATGGGCTGAAGAGAAGATTAAATGAGAATGCAAAATGCTACAATGGTAGGTCCTTAATGTTCATTCATTCCCTTTGCACTTCAACTCCCACTAAAATTATCATTAAGACAGATCTACTGATGGCAGTTTGTACCATCAGACACCATTAAGAAGAAGGTGAAATTATTATTTTTTTAAGATTTTATTTTCAAGTGATCTTTATACCCAGTATAGGGCTCAAACTCACAACCCTGAGATCAAGTGTCACATGTTCACTGACTGAGCCAGCCAGGCACCCCAAAGATGAAATTATTTTTGTATGATAAAAGGATATTCAACAAAATAGGCTGTATGACTTCTCATTTAAACAGAAATATTGAAGGAATAAGAAGAACAAAGCTTCAGAAATCAAATGTTGAATAATTAAATCAGATATGAATGTAGTCAATCTATAAAAATTTTACGAGGGCAAAATTTAGTTGAGTGAGGGTAGTCTTCACAGTATACAAAGAGATTGGAAAAGAATATCACAAAACAAGTTCCATAGAGGTAAAAAATTTCACTTTCCACAAATGGAAAAAAAAATAGCAGGAAATAATGTAGGACAGATGGTACTATACAGCTAACCCTTTAGCACAGAAAACAAAAGCATACATGTTTGTGAGTATTCAAGTCTGTTTATCTCTTACTGTGACAAAGAGACAATGAGACTCAACCAAGACTGAGGAATAAAAAAATTAATGAATATAAAACCTAGAATGAAATGTGAGATGGTAAGGAAATCTGAGGATATAAACACAATAATGCTAATCTACTATATATAATAACAAAGTGTTCAGCTTATAAGAATATACCCTTAAACTGAATCTTGGCTTAAAAATCTTATTGCCCTCTTCCAAATAGAGATACTGAGTTATTAGCCAACTGAATATAACATCCTTAGCACCATCCAACCCCTTCAGCCCATGAAACTGGAATTCATCAACTTTAAGTGTACTCAGAAAGGTAATTATAACGTCTCATCTTCAGGATGAAAACACCAGACCTCTATCTAATCCTTCTATTTTATTTTTAAAGATTTTATTTGAGAGAGAGGGAGGGTACAGAGGGAGAGGGAGAAGACCCCCTCCAAGCAGAGAGCCCATCTCTGGGCTCCATCCCATGACCCCGAGATCACGACCTGAGCCAAAGGCACTCAACCAACTGAGCTGCCCAGGTGCTCCCAATCCTTTAAAAAAGGGGTTGGAATCAAGACCTAGAAACATTACAAATGAATTTTAGGAAGACTCTGACTTCAACTTTTAAAAACACAGAAGATTGAGTTCTATAACATGAAGTTTTTTTTTTTTTTTTTAAAGATTTATTTGTTTGACACAGAGAGAGAGAATACAAGAAGGCAGAGTGGCAGGCAGAGGGAGAGGGAGAAGCAGGCTCCCTGCTGAGCAGCCAGCCTGATGTGGAGCTCAAATCCAGGACCCTGGGATCATGACCTGAGCTGAAGGCAGACGCTTAACCAACTGAGCCACCCAGGCACTCCTAAAATGAAGTTCATAACCCCCTTCATTTTTTCATAGTATACTGATTTTCTGCAAGTTATCTACCAGTAAAACCAAAACCTTTTTCTAAAGAGAAGTGGGTAGACCTCAGCCCATGCCCCAAGTGTTGGGTCTAATGGCAAAGTTGTGACTGCATTTCCTAAATGTGACTGACTAAACAAAGACCAGGTACATGATGATGAATCCTGGCACAAAAGGATGAGCTAAATAAGCTGGATTTCCTTTCTCAACAATATGAATAGAAAGTACTAGGATCATTTACCACTTAACAGTTCTCAAAGAAGACGCTAAAATGTTACAATGTGGTAGGCACAGGGCCATCATTAGACTGCACATGCAAGACAAATTACAAAGGGGCGGAAATTCTAAGCATACAGAGACGAGAATGGACAGCACAGAGAGAAGCAGGGAACCGCTGAGCAAGATTATACAGACCACCAGACAGACAGTAACTACTCGTGGGAGTTGCCTTGCTTCCTGATGGCTTTCTACTTCCACAAATGACTTAAAATAATTCTCTCTGTTTCTCTTAAGACAATTTGAATGCATTTCTCTTCCTTGGAACCAAAAGAGCTTAATTATAATAGAAATATTAAGTAACTACTATATATATAATCACATGATTATATATGTTAAATGTTACATTATAACAAGCTATTCCCAAATTCTATTTGCTTTAAGTGGAAGGAACTAAACTTTTTAGGGAGTTATCTAGGAACTGTAAGGATTGGTACAATGAGGCTGATGACTACTATGGAAATAAATTTCCTTAGACTGAACAATCAGACTAGACTGGAGAGCTAATGTGGAGGTCCCTGAGAGATATCCAAATGGGTGGAGAATAAACCGAGTAGGAAGATAGAGAAAACCAAGAATAAAGCCAGCTGCCAGTTCAGGTGTACATCCTTTTTACAGACAGCATAATTCCTTACTCATCTACTTCTGCCTGTTCCCTGCCTTTTCCAAATTATACAATTTTGGTTTTGAACACTGGCAATCACTGCCCCTGCTGCCATCGAGGGAAAAAATTCCTTGTAATATTTGTTTCCTGAATACTTTACACCTGTGAGAGATATAGACCGAGTGGCAATTTACTCTCACTATGATGTTAGCTTTCAATTAATATTGGTTTCCCAAGACTAGCACAGTCTGCATGTCAAAGAACCTACAGTATCTCTTACACATTTCCAGGAGGCACCACAATTTAGAAATATGGTGGATAAACACATGACTTATTTGAACAAATACAAAAGGGAGCTCCTAGCATATCAGAGCAATACAAAGTCAGATGATGCAACAAGATAGTAATACATTAATTACCTAGAAAACTATTTTAGAACCAATAGACAACACATGAAAGAAAATGCACAAAATACAAGAGCAAATAAACCTGGGAAAATACTGAATAATGAGATAGAATTTTTAGACTAATTAGCAAAGATAACTTTATAACAATAATACCCTATGGCTGCTGAAGATATGATGAATCAACTCCAACAAATTGCTGAAGGTAAACTGACAGAACTCAGCAACCTGTAGTAAGAGCCATACGCATTTTTTTACCCTTTGTCCTCATGATTACACTTCTTAGACTGTATCTTAAGAATCCTAAATAAAGAAAAAAAAATGTTTTTGTCAAAGAGTTTATCCTGGGATTATTTCTAATACAGCAATAAATATATGCATAACCATTCAACTGTTGGGTTATTATGCAGTTATTCAAAAAGATGGTTAATTTCTGTAATGATATGGAAAATGTTTATGATTATAAAGTGAAAAAAGTGATAAAAAGTTGTATGTAGAGAACAACTACAAAGAAGTAAAACATGTGTAAGATAAAGACAGATCTGTTAAATGAAAGAGACTAGAAAGAAACAATGAAAAGCTAGCAGTGGATTAGTGTTAAGATTATGGGCCTTTTCTCTTTTTAAAAAATTTTCAATACTGTGGTTTTATTACCTTGAAAATGAAAATAAGTAATAAAAATCTCCAAAAGTCTAATTGTTTGAAGTCATATATAGGACAGGGCAAAAACCCTAGAGAATGTTCACAATAATGACAGAATCATCAAAAAGCTTAAATCATACCCTTTCTACTTGTTAAAATGTCAAGATGTGAAATATAATTTAGAAAGATTTATATGAAAATGCTTAAAGGTTATGGCACTTAAAGGGTTAAACTTTGTGGAATTACAGAAAATTGAAATACTTGCAAAACTTTTTCCTCGATTATGCCATTAAAATGAGTAGACACACACTTATAAGATAGTGGAAATAAAAAAAATCTTTATAGTAATTGAAAAAAGAATTATACCAAAGAAGCTATTTTATAATCCCAGAGACCTAGTCTTATAAAAAGAATGGAAGTTTTAGTTTTACTAAATGATGGGAATTATTATAGTTTCTACATTTCTGATTAGTTTTTTAGATTACAGTTTAAATATCTTATATGCACAGAAAAATTTTTAATGTTATGATAACAAATTAATATTAGGATTTACTTAAATGTTTGAATGAAATACTAAGTAATATATATACACAGAAAAGTAAGACTACTACAAAATTTGAAACAAGAATACCAACATTTTGTTTAATATAAAAAAAATTTCAGGGCACCTGGTTGGTTTAGTTGATAGAGCATTTGACACCTGATCTCAGGGTCTTGCATTCAAGTCCCACATTAGGCCTGGAGACTACTTAAAAATTTCAATCACCTCTCATCAAGTTCCTAATTTTTCAAAACACTGATACACAATTCTAGAAGTATCACTTAAAAGAATCAATAAATATCTTGATTAAACCCTATGTGGAACGAGAAGAAAAGAAAATCCCACAAAAATATAAAAGCCAAAAGTAAATTAAATTTTAGCTTAGAAAAGAGGGTTGATAATTCTTCTACAATAGTTCTTAAGACCTTTGTGGAAAAAGTTCTAAAGAGTCTCTCAGTAATCACAAGTATGAAAATTACATGCAGAATTTACTAGTGTATAAGAAAATTTCAACTGCAGAAATAAGTGAGCACATACTACACATAATTTAAATTTGTCATGAAGCATATACTAAACTGATAAAGGTTACAGAACTGATTCTTTTCATTTTACTAGTCAATTATTTGTGTTATGTATCATTTTTCTCCTTAAGAAAATAATTCATAAATAATTTAAAATTAAAACCTTCAGAAAATAGTAAATAAAAACTGTTCAAGATTTAAAAAATTGTTAGAATACCAACGGATTCTTCATCTACTTTTCTGCCTAAGGAAGTTAATGTAATAACTAAGAAGGGATGGAAAACAAACACATGTTTATCAATCATCTTCACTTGAAACCAATGGTAAAGTTCTGCGTATCTATGTGGTCTATGAGATAGATAACCATCCATAAGTACACACTTGTAATCAGTAGACAAAGGAGTCTAAAGAAAGCTTCAAAAGCACACATTATTTCCATTACACTAAACTGATTCTTAGGGAAAAAAATAAATTCATTTATTATAAAAAACAGAACAAAACACTTTTCCTACATGATTTTCTTGGAGTATAGCTGGATACACAGAAAGCAAATCTTTGCCACATGAAGTATTTCCACGTTCATAAAATACATAATCTCCAGTGAACTCTTCATTATGCTTTCTTACAGTAGTATGCATATTCTAGAAGGAAGGAACTCCAGAAATTAAATCAACAGGCAAACATTCAGTAAGCACTGATAAATGTGGGATTTTATAGCTGGAAATTACAAGCACAAATTCTTAAGATTTCTTTATGTTAATAAGTTCAACAATTCAAATCATTGTGAGGCATTTGAGGAATCTGATTCAAAACATTTAAGATGTCCAGGAGTTTGTATCTCCAAGATTCAGAAAATGATAATTTTACCTGAAATCACAATTTTGTCCTGATCGCTGAGCAACTGAAACTCTACTAGAATCTCATGGAAGTATGAATGTATCAATTCTGTTTTACAAATAAAAAACTGTCTGCTGTGTACCAGATCAGCAGGCACCAACGCCAAAACAAAAGCCCCTACCCTCTAGGATGTAAGGGGAAAGTAAAGCTGGGATTTTTATTAGAGCTGTTTCCTTTTTACGCTTCAACCTTTTATTTCTCTACCAGCTTTTAAGATTCCCCATCAAATTCCTACATTAAATCTTAAACTACTATATCACACTCATGAATCTGAGCTTATTATTTGCACTAAAACAAGACTCCAGGAAAGCCTCCTACTTTTACAGTTTTTCCAAGTGTTTCATCCTTGACTTATGGAAGGATGAAGTATAAGGCCAGGAGAAAGATGGGTGACACAGACCCTTGAAATCACAGCTACAGCCTTTCTGGAGCTAACAAACCCATTGTAATTTCATGGAGCTTTAGGACCAACTGCTTCAGACCATGGGTCTTTAAACCTTCTATGCCACAAAGAGCCAAAATAACATCAGGAAAAAAAGGCGTGTCAGAGATCTGGGGCACTTATTTCACTTCTTCCCTATAGGGAGGATAGCAGCCTGGCAATCCTACACAAATCACTTAATACTCATTTGGTTCATTTCCCCAGCTATACAGCAACTAAAGACCATGGTCCTCTAAGCTTCTAGAAGTGAAACATTTTGTTGATTATAAACAATCAGTCTGGTCATATTCCACACATAAAAGCAAGATTTTCTTCTTTATACTTGCTACTGAAAGCTCTCCAAGCCTTCAGTGAAACTTGTATTCAACTCAAGTGTTCAAATGTAGTTATGGGACTACTAAGTTACATGTCATTTGATTCTTTCTGCAAATACTTGGGCTCTTGTATCAGGGCACTTCTTACAGAAGTCATATTCAATAGCAAGAACAATCTTTAGTTGAAAATGTCAGAAAATGTTATCATAACTTGGGTTTCTACCCAACAGAAGTCTTTACCCATTAACCCTTTAAAACTCTAATAGAGATGATGTAAAGCATTATCCAACTAAAAATCCAATGCCTGGGTGGCTCAGTCCATTGGGCTTTGGGCTCTTGGTTTTGGCTCAGGTCATGAATCAGAGTCATGAGATTCAGCCCTGCAAAGGTCAGGGTCTGCACTCAGTGCAGAGTCGGCCTGAGAATCTTTCCCTCTCCTTCTCCCTCTTCCTCTGCTCCTCCCCACTGCTTGTGAATGCTCTCAATCTCTCCCTCTCTCTCAAATAAATAAAATCTTTTAAAAAAATCCAATGGAGCATTCTAATTCCTGTTCTGCAGTACCTGTGGTCAATGAGCCACTGTTTAATGCTCTCTTCCTAAATTAAGTCTCATAATGTTTTCTAATAATGGTTAAACAAGTAGCATTTTATGAGCTTAAATAAACTCTTTCTGAAACACATCAGGGCTCTTTAGATCATGCCCATATACTTCCAACTGAACTCTATCACAAAAGAATTAACCAAGTATTTTATTTTGCGTTTCTTTTTTTTAAAATTTTTTTTTTTAAGATTTTATTTTATTTATTTGAGAGAGAGAGACAGTGAGAGAGAGCATGAGCGAGGAGAAGGTCAGAGGGAGAAGCAGACTCCCCATGGAGCTGGGAGCCTGATGTGGGACTCGATCCCGGGACTCCAGGATCACGCCCTGAGCCGGAGGCAGTCGTTTAACCAACTGCGCCACCCAGGCGTCCCTTATTTTGCGTTTCTAAAGAATCAGCACCAATAGCTCTGAAGACATATAATTTATGCCAAAGGCTGGAAAGTTTTACATACAAAGTTTTTGGGTTTTTTTTTAAGATTTTATTTATTTGACGAGAGAGAGAGAGAGAGAGATTACAAATAGGCAGAGAGGTAGGCAGAGAAAGATGGGGAAGCAGGCTTCCCGCTGAACAGAGAGTCCGATGCGGGACTCGATCCCAGGATCCTGAGATCATGACCTGAGCCGAAGGCAGAGGCTTAACCCACTGACCCACCCAGGCGCCCCAGGTTTTACATACAAAGTTTAAATATCTTCACTTTTCTTGCTTTTTCTTCAGTCCTAAAGCTCATCAGGGTGACATATTAAACCCTGATCCACCACTACAAAGAGTTATAATGCAGATCTAGAAAGTTAAAATCATCCTTTCGATAGAAGGCTCATTGCCTCTGATCTTTATATTTGACTTATTAGTCCACTTCAAATAGGAAATTTCAGATTTTTCCATGCACTGCTTGAGAGGCACTGTAGTACAGAGCTTAAGAGTGCAAACCCGAGGGACACCTGTTTGGCTCAGTTGGTTAAGCATCTGCCTTCAGCTCACCACATCAAGAGCTCCTTGCTAAGCAGGGGGACCTCTGATCATGCATGCGCGCTCTCTCTCTCTAGCTCTCTGACAAATAAATAAAACCTTAAAAAAAAAAAAAAAAGGAGTGCAAACCCTGGAATTTCTCTGCCTGACTTTGCGTTTGTTCCTGCCATTTATTGGTCAGAGAAAGAATAATTAACCATGGGGTAGTTATGAGGATAAAATAGCCAAGTTTCAAAAAAAAAAAAAAAACCAACAAAAACAAAAAAACCAAATCCCAAACCAAAAAACCTCTATTAAAAAAAAAAATTAAATGTAATATAAAACCCTGGCTGGATCCTGTACTAGAGGAAAAAACGTTATGAAGAATGTTACTAGGAGCAGTTTGCTGACTCAGCTGGTTAAGCACCCAACTCTTGATTTTTGACTAAGGTCATGATCTCTGGGTCGTGAGAATAAGCCTTACACTGGGTTCCACGCTCATGATGCAGAGAGATTGCTGGAGATTCTTTCTCTCTCTCCCTCTGCCCCTCCCCCCTGCTTGTGCATGCTCTCTTGCTCTAAAATAGGTAAATAAATAAATAAGTCTTTATTTAAAAAAAAAAAAAAGCTACTGTTACAAGTGACAAAACTATAATACAGAAGGTAAAAAACTTAAATTTCCTCAATTTGATAACTATATGTGGCTTCAGAAGAGAATATCCTGGCTTTTAAGATATACACGTTAAAGTATTGAAGGGATAGAGGCAAGATGCATGAAACCTACTCTCAAATGATCAAAGGAAAATTGTGTGTGGGGGGGTAGTGGCAAAAAAGAATGTGGCAAATGTAAACAACTGGTGAATCCAGGTAAGGTGTATTTGGGAACTGTATGAATTACTGCCACAATTTTCCTCTAAGTTTAGAATTATTTTAAAATAGTATCTTTAAAAAAACAGCTTTGACTCCAATCCCCTCCACTATCACTCAATTTCTCCACTTCCTTTCATTCACAGAACCATTTTTTTTTTAATTTAAAGATTTTTAGAAAATTTATTTATTTGACAGAGATCACAAGTAGGCAGAGAGGCAGGCAGAGAGAGAGGAGGAAGCAGACTCCCTGCTGACCAGAGAACCCGATGCGATGCGGGGCTCGATCCCAGGACCCTGAGATCATGAACTGAGCCGAAGGCAGAGGCTTTAACCCACTGAGCCACCCACGCGCCCTTTGCAGAAACATCTTGAAAGGTCTCTACAGTCACCATGTCCCCATCTTTACTCCACTCCAGTGAGAATGAGATTTCCTTGTTGCCAAGGCAGTGATTTCTTCCTGGCCTTAACACCATTCTTCCACAGTGTTGACACAAGCAACTGTTCTTTTCCTTCCTAGCCTCACATCTCACTGGTTTTCTTTTTACTTCATTGGCTGCTCTTTCGTCAGTCTCCTTTGCTGGCCCCCTATCTCTAAATACCCAAGGTCCCTTTCTTTTCTCTGTCTATATAATCTTCATTTAGTCTGTGTCACTGAATAGCACTCTGACCTCCACACTTAAGCATCAATATTTTATAAGACATACTCCTTTGTTTGTGAAATGGGCATCTAAACTTTATTGGCTGAATCACAACTCTTGATACTTCTCCTCATCCCATTCATATCTGCTTCTCCTCTAGTTGCCTATGTCACTAAGTGTTCATCCAGCTGTTCAGGCCTTTCCTTTATGTTCCACATTCAAATCAACAGTCGGTGCTGTCAAGTTTTACCCTAAAATATACTCTGAATCTGACCAATTCTCATCTCCTCCAGGCTGCCCTAAGTCCAGGTATGTAGGATATACTAGCATGTTCTACAAGAGAATGTTCTACTAAAATGGGTTTTCCTTGCCTTTCTGTTTTGTCTCCTCGCAGCCCATTCTCTGAGATGAAGCAGCAAAAATGATGTCAAAGCTGCAATTAAATCAAGTCTTCCAACCATCAAAACCTTCCAAGTTTCTCATCACACTTAAACTTCACGTTCTTAGCACAGCCTATAAGACTGTACCTACAGAGACTAAGTAAATAAATAAATAATTACAAAACCCCTTTCAAAATATGCCTTCGCTTTCCTATTCATTATATATAGCTCTACTTCATTACTAATTGCAATATGAGTTACTGAATACTTAACCTATTTATAATTTTGTACTATTATAAGCAATTCATTCATTTAACAAATATTTACTGAATGCCTACTATATTCTAGGCACTGTTCTAGCTGCTGCAGATAGAGCAATAAATAAAACAAAAGATCTCTGCCCTCTTGGAGCTTACATTTGTGTGGGAGGAAAAAGACAATAAACAGAATATACAATGCAAACTGTGTCTGCAAAGGGCCAGATAAGTAAATGTTCCAGGTTTTGCAAGTCACATGTTGTATATTATCGATTTTTGTTTTACAACCCTTTAAAATGTAAAAACTCTTCTTAGCTCACAGACTGCACAAAACAGGCCAGAGGGCAGTGGGGCTCTTGCTTGCTGACCCCTGATAATAGCATTATAGAAGGGTATGTATTATGCAAAAAATAAAAAGAGAATCCAGGATAAGGGGGATGAGAGAGGGTAGGATGCAGTATTAAAACGGGTGTTTAGAGAAGGTAAGACCTGACCAAAGAACAGAAGGTAAGGCCAGTGAGCCAAGTAGGTGTTTGGGGAAAGGAGATTTCAGACAACTGAATCAGCTAAAGCAAAGGTCCTAAGTAGGAGCATGACTGATATATTTTTGATATAGCAAGGTGGCCAGTGAGCAAGGAGGGAACTGGAAACAGGAAATAAGGTCAAGGAGGTAAGGAGAAAGAGGAGTGGGTTGGGCAGATTATATAGAGCCGTTGTCGGCCACTGTAAGCACTAGATTTTCTAATCAAGAGAAGAGTCAATGCAGCGCTCTAAATGAAGAAGCAAAAGGGTCTGTCTTAATTTGAAAAAGGCTAGTTCTCACCACTATATTGAGAAAAGGCTGTTGGAACAGACTACGATAGAATGGGGAGACAAGATAGTAACCTATTTAAACAGTATTTATGACAGCAGTAGCTTGGATCAAGTTGGTAGTACTGGAGAAGGCAAGGCACAGTAAAATTCTGGATGTATTTTGATGCATAGAAAAAAAAAGTCTGTCCTGAAAGAACGGATATGAAGAGTCAAAGAAAAAGCAAAGTCAAGGATAATGCTATGATTTTAGCCTGAGCCATGGGAGGGATGGAGCTACCACTGACAGAAATGGGGAAAATCTGTATATAAAGTAGGCACTGGGGAGGAAGTTTAGGTTAGTTTTGGACATCCTGAGTTTGTTGTACATTATTAGACATTTAGGTAGAGAGGATGAATAGGGAGTTGAACATGTGAGACTGTAATTAGAGAGAAGGGCTGAAGATTTAATTTTGCCTGTTGCCTGTATTTAAATGGCATAAAAGCCAAGAGACTAAATTAAATAACCAATGAAATGAATACTGATAGGAAAAACAAAGAATAGAAAACAAAAAGCAAGGTCTGAGCCCTGGGGTTCTCCAACATAAGTCTGTGAGAAAAGGAAAGGAGAATTATAAGAGGCCAGGACAGAGGTAGAAGATAAGCAGGGGTGTGTGGTATACTGAAAAGTAAAGAAGAAAGCGTTGCCAGGATAAGGGAACAAACAGCTCTGTCAAATGTTGCTGATAGGCCAAGTAAGATGAACAGAATCAATGGCACATGGCATTTGATAACATGGAAGTTATTGGAGAACACGAGCTGCTCCAGCAGGAATGCTACAGACAAAAGCCTGACTGCAATGGGTTTAGGAGAGTATATGGGAGGGAAAAATTTGGCATACCAAGTGTAGAAAAGTCTTTTGAGGAATAACGCTGCAAAAAGAAATCTGAAAAATGAGGAAATGGGGTGAAAAGTGAATCAAGGTATTTTTTTGTTGTTGTTTTGTTTTTCGCTTTTTTTAAATTTATTTTTTATTTATTTTCAGCGTAACAGTATTCATTATTTTTGCACCACACCCAGTGCCCCATGCAATCCGTTCCCTCTATAATACTCACCACCTGGTACCCCAACCTCCCACCCCCCGCCCTTTCAAAACCCTCAGATTGTTTTTCAGAGTCCATAGTCTCTCATGGTTCACATCCCCTTCCAATTTCCCCGAACTCTCTTCTCCTCTCTAACTCCCCATGTCCTCCATGCTATTTGTTATGCTCCACAAATAAGTGAAACCATATGATAATTGACTCTCTCTGCTTGACTTATTTCACTCAGCATAATCTCTTCGAGTCCCGTCCATGTTGCTACAAAAGTTGGGTATTCGTCCTTTCTGATGGAGGCATAATACTCCATAATGTATATGGACATCTTCCTTATCCATTTGCTTTTTAAATAATGGGAGAAATAACAGCATGCCTGTTTGCTGATAGAAATAATTCAATAAAGATGACATGGCAGAAGAGAAGCTGAATCAGTGTCCTTGAGCACATGAGAGAGGATGGGATCTAGTACAAAAGCCTTTGTGGGACACTTTCTTTGAAGATCAGAGAAAAACCACAGTCAAGGATAACTAAGATTTAAGCCCAAGCCACAAGAAGGATGGAGTTGCCACTGACAGAAATGGGGGATTTGGGGTCATAGTAGAACACACAAAATTGTAACTACAGAAGGACTGCAGTTACTAACAAGGCAAGGGGACATCACGATGGGAGTAAGGAACTGAGACAGGGTAGACAAGCCCGGGAGGAAAGGTCTAGGAATGAGAGGACAGGGTACTGGAAAGATTAGTTATGTATATTCTTTGCAATTTCATTATAAAGACAGGCAGTCTGAAGAAAGGGCAATGAGGCTGGAGCTAAAATAACTAAAGAACGAAGAGGAATGACCTGGAAATCATCGATATCAATTATGCTATCAATAGTCGGTAACAATCATAAGGGGTAATGGATTACATAATCTGAGGATTTTTGAGAGAGAAGGGAGGGAGAATAGTCCAAAAGCAGCCAAGAGATGCATAGCAGACACCCTTCTCACCTCCAGGAATAGTGATAGGGAGAGTTACAGGAAAGGAAAAAACAAAACAAAACAAAATGAAAAAACAGCCACAACGACACAGTACAAGTCAGGTTTCCATATGAGCATGAAAGTGAAGGGAATTTTTAAGAATAGATTGAGGCTGGACTTTGCAGATGTTGGACTGTACCAGTGGGAACAGAAGAAGGGTATACAGAGTTAGAAGAGTTTGGGATGTTCGTTTGTTTTAAGATTTATTTATTTGAGAGAGAGAAAGAGGTGGGTGGAGAAGATTCCTCAAGCAAGCAGACTCACTGCTGAGAGCAGAGCCCAACAATGGGGCTCGATCCCAGGATCCTGAGATCATGACCTGAGTCAAAAGCAAGAGTCGGATACTTAACGGAATGAGCCACCTGGGTGCCCCTGCTTTTTGTTTGCTTTTAAAAGATAAATACAGAGGGGCACCTTGGTGGCTCAGAGGGTTAAGCCTCTGCTTTCAGCTCAGGTCATGATCCCAGGGTCCTGGGATCAAGCCCCACAGACTCTCTGCTCAGCAGGGAGCCTGCTTCTCCCTTTCTCTGCCTGCTTCACTGCTTACTTGTGATCTCTGTCAAGCAAATGAATGAAATCTTAAAAAAAAAAAAAAGACAAATACAGACCATTTCATGAACTGGAGTGTGGATGATGAAAGGTAACCTGGAAGTCTGGAGGTTCTGTGGCTGCTGAGAGATCCTTGAACACAAATGTCTCCTGATACACCCACATGCTTCTCTGAGAAATGGAAATTGCTGGGTCAAAGTGTTTTTGCTTGAAAATTAACATGGCTTTACTGATTTATTTAATGTACGAGTTTCAGTACAACCCTGCCAATACATACTAGCAAAATTTTCTCACTTTTCCAAGTATAATGGGAAACAAAATCTTCACCATTTTACCTTGCACTTCCCTCCTGGTGGGGGAGAGCATTATTTCATGTTAGCTCTCTGTATTTCCTCCTCTGTGATTCTGGCCATTTAAGAAATTGAGTTGTCTTTTCCTAATGGTTTATAGTGCTTCAAAAGAAACTGGTTTTGGTTTTCTTTTTTTAAGGTTCTATTTATTTACTTGAGAGAGAGAGAGTGAGCGCACATGAGAAGGGAGACGGTCAGAGGGAGAAGCGGACTCCCTTGTTGAGCAGGGAGCCCGATTCAGGACTCGACCTTAGGATTCCAGGATCATGGCCTGAGTTGAAGGCAGACGCTTAACCAACTCAGCCACCCAGGCACCCTGTTTTTCTATTTTATTCCATTCCTAAATGTTCACACAAATCAGTGTTGTGAATTTCTTGTTTCAAATATTCCAATGGCTCATGCTAGGCCCAGTAGGTTATTTCCTCCTCAAATCCCTCTACTATTTATTAGAGATAATTAAGACCCACAAGTCAAATTGGTCAAACCCTTTAGTTTCTGTACTGTCCTTGTTTTTGTACTACATTTGAGATGGTATGGCTCACAAAGCAGAAAATATTTACTATTTAGTTCTCTACAGAAAAGTTCGTGGATTCCTGCTCTGTACCTTTTAGGGCCCCTAAACTACTGGGAGATTTGGGAACACAGTAGGTCCTTATCTTAGCTGACAGTCTCTGAAATGCTGCTCCTATTCCCCTGAAATGCCTAAGTCACTTCTCCCACTCTCCACTTGGAACCTATTACTAGTCCTGCTGGATGCCTCCAGATTTATACCATAAAAGCTGTAACTATACTTTGTTGTACTTTTTCATTTACTTCTCTCTCTCCAGTAGTATATAAATCTCTTAATGAAAAGGGACAATATCAGCACTAATAAATGTTAAGCAACTGAATAAATGACCACATTTAAAATCCATCATAATTTGCCATCTTTCTCATAATTTTCCTGTTTTCTTATGCTCCAGCCAAAACTATTATTTTTACTTAAGTATTTTTCAAAAACATTATTTTTAATGGCAGCATATTAATTTTATGACTATTTCTTTACAGTTTTGGTGAATACCACCTATTTCTAATCATTCATGTGTATCTACTTAGAATGTTCACAATTTTGTGAAGTATTTCTCTGATTTAATTCCCTCCTTAGTAAAGACAAGAGCAATGAAATCTTTGTTTTTCTGAGATGACCCTTTTTATCTATGGCAGCCACTTCTGCACCTGAGGATTAAGGGGATTTGCCAAATATTATTTTACTAATGGCTTCAGAGTGATTCAAAGTCAACTATAAAATCCAGTTAAATTTTTTTCCCTTTAGTTTTCAGTATGTAATTAATTTCCAACAGCTTGTGGGTAGTCTTATTCTCCTTAACTGAAATATCTCTATGATTTTTTGGTTGTTGTTGTTATTTCTCTATTAAGACCTTAGCTAAGTTTGGCAGGGGTTTTACTAAACTGTTTTTCAATTTGGTTACTTAACAGGCCATTGTCACTTCTTATATAGATGCCCCAAATCTGATGGGATTTTTTTTTCTACCCTATTTGTGTTGAGGTCGTTACTAAGAGTGTTTCACCACAAATCATTTTAGAAATCAGCTTTAAATACCCATTACCAATTACATCTCATTCAGGTAAGGATATTTTTTCCCTTTGTAAAATATATGCAGATATTTAAGCCATGTCTGGTTTATGTCATTTACCCATTCATTACTTCCAGGTCAAATTTTACTATCTTTGTAATATGGTCTATGATCTACAATTATTAGCTCCATTAAATTATAGTAAATTATAAAATTCATTATAAGGTTCTGTACTCATTTGATATATGTATTCATTATGAGATTCCTAATATGTATATTATCTAAAATTTTACAAATAAAGGACATAAGCTTTGCAATCAGGCAGATCTATATTCAGATTCACCTTGAAAACTCTGGAAGAACTCACCTATCTATAGGTAACTGCCATGCATAATACAGGGCTATGATAAGGAGCAGAATGTATGTAAAAGTAACAATGGATGATAAATGCCTACAAATAATGCCTTGCATACTACAGGGAAAAAATGTTAATTTACTCCCTCTTCTTTCCCATCTCAAGCAATAATAAGATCAATAAATGCTGTGCTCCTCAATTTAGCTTAAGCCCATTATTAAATTCCCTTAATTAAAAGCAAAATGGGAATATGGACCATGAGCTTTGGATGTTCATATACTCCAACCCAATATTTTCACTTTGGAGGATCTATCTTAATGAAATAATCTAAAACCCAGAAATTTTTTCATGTACAAGGATGTTCAGTGTAGTGTTTCTTAGAACTGCAAAAAAAAAAAAAAAAAAAAAAATCAGAAACTTGTCAATTGTCCAATAGGAAAATGTTTAATCATGAGAAAGTCACATTATGTGGTCATTTTAAAAGATGCTGACAAAATAATTAATAGCATGCGAAACTGCTTATGATGCTATGTGAAAAAAGCAGAATGCAAAGTTATTCATATAGTAAAGTCTCAACTATATAAAAATCAAAATAAACAGAAAAAATACTGGAAGAAAATGTATCAGAGGGTTTACAGCAGTTATCTCATAATCTAGATACTAGTGATTATAATTTTATGAGTTGTTTTCTAACATATTAATGATCGTTACGATGATAACAGCAGTTATTATTTATGGAGTGTCTACTACATCAGGCCCAGTCCTAAAGAGCATACTCATTTAATCCTCACAGAATTGTGAGATGAGAAAATCTGAGGCACAGTGAGATTAAATAATTTGCTCAAATTCACACCTAATTTCAGAAGGTACCACGATCTGAATCCAAAAAGTCTGGCTCTAGAGCTCCTATTCCTAACTGTAACATTCAAAGATTTGCTTTGCTTTTAAATTTTAACCATTAAAAAGGCACATGTCAACTCAAATCCTGCAGTCTTTCAGTTACCAGCTTTCTTTTAGCTTTAGGCATTCCTTCAGTTCTGAAATCAAATAACTGCTCTGCATCAGGTGTCATTTTGGAGTTAAGACATAGCCACCATTCCTCTATAGGTTCTATGTACTCCAGAAACTTTTAAGACAAATCTGCATCCCTATTTCCTATTCCATTATCTCATTTAACCACTAAGACTCATTTAACCATTCTTAGTTATTACACCTACTTTCAGTACTTCCAAAGAATTCTAGTAAGGAGGTCCAGAGTTAACAAAGTTTCTAGGAACTCTCTCCTACACCCATCCATATAACTACAAATCTAGTTACCAGCCTTACAGACATCCATCTTCCATCATAAAGTTCACTCACCCTATGACCCAGGACACATCTCTCACTTGCCAACTCTCACTGGATATCTACCATAGGACTGGATGAATGGGACCAACTGAGAAAGATTTGTGGAATTTTTTTGTCTCTGATCCCTATTTTTGAAGATGGCATTATTCTCTACTGTTTTTGAAAACAATTATCAGTTAATCAATCACTTTGATTCTTTCAGCTTTCTCACCCTTTTGCTGGTAAACCCAATTGATTTTTTGGAACAAGAACTTTTGGGCACCAATATATGTATTCAATTATCAATCCCAAGAAGAAATATTCACAGCTTATACCCTCGGCAATAAAAACAACTCTCACTTAATTGCTGTGCTCCTCTCTGCATTTTACACTTGATAAACCTATATCATGACCTATGTCACATGTTTTGCCTTCCTTTATTAACCAAATTTCTTTTCTTAAAAACAGTATTTGCAGAATCCAACATGGATAAAAGTCAGCAATTCTTCTAAAGAGAGTACATTTACATTTCAATGCAGTTCATTTACAGTATTTAGAAAAACTGAGTTCATGTGAAGGCTTTAACATTATACAAAAAAGAAAAACTGGTCATAAAAACAATGAATACAGTATCAAATGTTGATAATGGAAATATTTACAACCAGGATCATATATATTTTTGCTAAAATCTTATCCTGCTCAAAATATATAATGGTAATAAGCTTGATTACTTTGAAAGATTTTTATAGACATTTCAGCAGAAGGAATTTAATAATTCCCTGAATACCTAGAGCAAAAATGTAACTGATCAAGGCTGATGGAGGTGGGGGCCCATTATAGGAAAAAGAAAATGAAGCTCTAATAGTTCATCAGGCTAACATTAAATTAGGTGAAGTAAAAACCGGACTGCTAAACTGTTATGCATTTATGACTACAGGAGGAGTAAAAAAGAAATCTGCACCTTTGAACCACAATCTCCTTTTTGCGGCTACAAGTTTTCAACTTGGTGGAGGCATTCTCTAAAAATGGTGTGCAGAGTAGGATAAAAAGAGAAAACATAACTTTTTCCCAAAAAAAGGAATGCGTCCCTTTTTCACTAAGTATAACTTATTTGCCATTCAAATAGGAAGGCTCTGATGTAACAGGGAAACTTAAAATCTGAAAGGTACTTTTGTTATCCTAAAAATGAGTAGCTCAGAATAGCCATCTTATAATCTCACATTTCCAAATAGCTATTAGGCCATATAACTTTAAAAAAAAAAAATCTTTAGGCTGAAAAATAAAGTACTATTTATAATCTCATCACTGAAGTCATCACTGTTTCAAGGCAGGATTGTTATTAAGCTTCTTAATACAACTGTCAAAATCAATTTGTGGACAGCCGCCAAGTTCAAATTTCTACATCTGTTGATGGACCAAAGTAATTAGTGATCGTTAAGATAACGGACTTAAAGGCTAAGCAATCTTTGCAACATCCAGTTGGTTTTTATAGCCGGTAGACAAACAATCGATCCTTTTTAAAGGAAGGAAGCCGTTTCTTTTTAATCGTGGTAGCCGGTCTGCTCCTCAGCAGCTGTTCCCTTTTCCGTGTTCGCGTGGGAGAAGTACAAAACCGTGTAAGTGCAAAAAACAAACCCACGCGAAGCCCGTACAAACCTTAAAATTATGTAAACACGTCGTGAGGCCAAGAGGCCCCAGGGGGCAAAAACAGCCCAGAGAAAGCGATCAGCCAGCTGAGTGTGGAGGCGAAAATGTGTGCGGGCCCCGGACGCCAGGGCAGAGAGGGCCGGGCAGGGACAAAGACGGGCCATCCGGGGCAGCGCCCGGCAGTGCCCCAAAGCGCCCAGAACCGGCAGGAAGTAGCCGTCCTGGGGCGGCGACTGCGACAGCAGGGCCCTCAAACGCCGCGTCTAACAAAAAGCGCCCCAGCGAGAAGGCTCTCCCCTTCGCACCGCCCCCACAGGGCCCAGGCCCTGACCTCGGACACCTGAGGAGCGCTGCCCGACCCCTGCCAGTGTCCCGCAGGACGCCCCGGCCGGCAGCTGTTGGGCTTAGAACCGCGCCGCCGCCGCCGCCGGGCTCCAAACGGCCGGGAGGGCGGCGGGTCGGGCGCCTCTCCCCGCAGCCCGTCAGGCAGCTTCGGAACAGCTGCCCTCCCCTCCCACCCTCCAGTCTGGGGCCGCGCACCCTCAACGCCACCTACCCGGTCCCACACCATCCCAGAGGCCTCCGGCGCTCGGGCCCTCTGCCGTAGCGGCGCTGCCTCCCGTCCGGGGCCTGAAATGGCTGCGGAACAAAGAGAATCTGGGCTCCGGCGAGCGCGGGTCCGATTGGCCGGGGGGCGGGGCCCGCCTCGGGAACGTTCGGCGGCGGTCGCCTAGGCAACGGCGGCGCGGCTGGGAAAAGCTGGGCCTGCGAGGCCTGCGGACCTGCGCCTAGCGGCGCGCGGCGGTGGTTGCTCAAGCCGAGCTATCGCCCGCCGTTCAGCGCGGTGAAGCCTCGACCAAAATGGCCCTGGAAGTGTGGATGCTTGGGGGCTGTCCAGGGCCTCCTAGCATGACGACCCTACGCCAGCGAACTTCCGTACCCCAGGAGAATCGCCCAAGTGACAGCCCTACCCCGGGAGCTTACTTAACACGGAGCATGCCACCAGTCCCCAATAATACAGTTCCAAAGTCGCTGGTAAAATAAATAAATAAATAAATAAATAGGCGACTTCAGTAGATGGAGATGGGCAGAAGGCTGCTTGCTAATGTTGCGTGATTGACTTTTGAGGTCTACTGCACCTAGCATGTCAACTGCTCTGTATGTTAAAATTAATGCGTTTATAGAATTTTTACATGTCCTAGTGTGTATTCAAATAAAACTAGTTTCTTGCTCTTAGAAATAACAAGCCCTTCTCTCCGTAAGCAACCATCACGAGAAATTAAAATGTCTTCGGTTTTCAGAACAGAACATAATTCAAAATGGGAGAGATGGCTATTTTTATACTCAATTATGATAATGGTAATGATTGATAAATAACAGTTCTCTTACCCACATTATTCTTATATATAAATGAACTATACGTGAATTTTTTAATTTGCATAGCTGGATAATCATTATATCCTACGGTGATGATGCCGCTTATAATATTCTTCCTCATAAGATCAACTTGTGTAAAATGCCGGCAGTTTCGACTATCCTATTTGCAAGTGCTGTGTATATCACGTTTTGAAAATGTGTAGCAGTTGTTGTCTTCCAGGCATAGTCTAGATAAAAGTACAGTACTGGTACTAGAAAGTTTCTTAAATTTATATTGGTATAGGTTATTTGTTAACAAACTTGCTAATAATTTTCATTTGCAACAAGTCATTTTACAAAACAATTTATTTCACTTAAATTTTGAGTATAGGACTATTTTTATGATTAGGAAATGGAACATAGTAAGAAAAATATTTTAAATAACTAAAATGCTCGTAAGTATGAACCCACCATTCCTAATGTTAATTTCATAGCACTTGGATACAGGAGCATGCAGCAAAAAGAGATCTCTAAATGGGAACAGATTGCAAGAAAAAAAATACTTAATGCAAACCTTCCGAAATGGTTGTTTAGTGTATCTGCAGGAACATTTATCCAGAATATGTATATTTATCCAAATAACAAAAAGGGCTTATTTCTGCATTTGAAAAGTCCCACTGTGGGACTTTTTTGGGACATCAAGGGAGCCCTGATCTGTACAAATCAGTTGTGTGGTATCTGCATTCTACTTTGCTAAAGAAATGTAATAGGAATTCTTTCTAAATGTAAAGGTTAAGCAAATAATGATGGATGTAAAGAACTACTGACAAAGCAATTACTCAGGAATTCACCTGAATAATACTTTGGATTATTATATATAATAATTGAAATTAACTTAAGAAAATGAAGTATTGTTTGGTGTATGTAAAAGGTTTTATTGACCAAAATCTTTTGAAAGAAAAAATATTGATTATCAAATGTTGTGAAATTGAGACTGAGTAAATTACTGTACATACTTCTATGAAATTTAAATGAAAGCGAATTAAAAATTTAGTATGAAATAGTTCTGCATTGAATGAAGAGATGATTCTATATAAAGCATTTTTGTCTCTACCTTCTAGGTTAAATTAAAAATAGATGTTTTAAACAGTAGATCTTCTTACCATTAACAAGGGTTTATTAACATGGCTTATTTTATTTTTTCTGTTATTTGTTTACCCTTTGCATACTTTGCACATGAAATAGCAGCTATTCAGTAATATTTTCTTTTTATGCCCAAATACAAAGCAGCAGAACTCCTGTAGTAAAACTTTGTCAGTATTTTTTAATGACATATACTTAAGTTAAAAGCGGTAAATAACTTAAACTTTTAACCCCCAAATCTATTACACATACCCTATATTTAAAATTTCTGCATTAATTCTTTTCTTAGGTAAAAAAAAAATGGACAAAGATAAAAATAAACAATGGTAGAAATTACAAAATAGCATTAAGGGAGAAACATACCTATAAACTTTCCCCTTGGAAGAAAAAGATGCTTACTCTGTCAATGCAGCATTGTCAAAACAAGCATGAAGCTGGGAGGCAGAGGGCCTGTATGCAGATGCTAGCTTTACCACTTATGAATGCTTCCCATTCAGCCTTTTGAGCTTCACCTGTCTTAAGCGGGATTAAATAAGATAAAGTATATTAAGAGCTCATTAGCAGAGTGCCTGGCAGATAGTTAGAGGACAATGAAAGATAGTATTACTAGGTATTAATATATATAAAAGAACAGATATTTGAGAAGGAGGAGTGGTGATTGAAAAAAATTATAGGTTTGGAAATCTAGAAATAGTTAAGTATCTTTAATAGGAAATTGTTCGTGAATATATAGATACACAGTAAAAGAAGTGAAATAATCTTTTAGATACCGCCAATCTTTTAAAATAGAATACTTCTGGAAATATTCCCATTGTATACTTTGAGAAAGATGTGGGGATTCTCATTATAATCTTTAATACTAGACAGTTTCAGGAATCGCCTTCCATTGCAGTATCTTCAGATTGGCATTAAGGAAAAAAATTTTTTTAAGTAATTATTTAGAAGAATTTAATTCAAAATTTTGAAAGAGAACAGTTATTTACATATTCAGAAATGTGTAAATAATCTAGAGGCATTTTTCATTTAAAGCAAACCCAGTATACTGTTTGAATGTACAAAAAAGATAAATTAGAGAGTTATTATTATCTGGGAAAGGATTAACTTCAAAGTTCCCTCAACTATTAATGTCTCTCAGTGATTAAAATATGAGTCTATTTATAAAAAGGTCTACTTAGACTTCTACTTCTGGGAAGATGAAGTAGACCTACTTTTCCCTATTCCTCCTAGTAAGTACAATTATGTGCCCCTAAACATTACATATAAAACAAACATGAAGACTCTGAAAGATGGAAAGAAGACAGACCAGCAAGGACCTCAAGACCCAAGCAACAACACAAGGTGGTTCCCTGGGTTTTTTGGGGTGTGTGTGTGTGTGTGTGTGTGTGTGTTTGCCTCCTCTATCTCAGGCTTAAA
Organism: Neogale vison; assembly: GCF_020171115.1. Taxonomy (NCBI): domain Eukaryota; kingdom Metazoa; phylum Chordata; class Mammalia; order Carnivora; family Mustelidae; genus Neogale; species Neogale vison. Next base: position 217,732,002 of record NC_058091.1, read on the forward strand.
ATTGAAGGAGTTGGCAACCTGAAAATTCCAGTGGTTCAGACAAAGAAATCCCTAACAAAATAATGCTCACTTTAGCTGAAGAACGAGAAAAGAGGCAGTACAAAAGATTAACAAACAAACAAACAAAAAAATGAACAAACAGAAACCATTTAGACAATGACCAATAAAACTAAAGAAAAGCAAACTACAGGAAAAGATCATGACCACTCCTCCTCATCCCCCACACAAATCAGCAAAGGTCTGGTGGAAAGCCTGGACTTCCTCATTCACCAGACTGTAAAAAGGTGCTTCAACCCCATCTCCCATCCTATGGTGTCAAAGAAGTTAGGTAGACAGCCAGGACTTTCTTCCCACTGACCAGTAATGGGAGAGAGAGACAGACAGACTTGGGTGTCTATGGAGGCCAAGTGAGGAACTTAGACTACTCTCCAACCTGGCAATAAGGAGGTGGTGCCTGTTCCCCACCCCCACTTCCTCTAACAGTGCTTTGTCAGAAAAAGCCAGCTGAAATAGAATATTTAAATAAAATCCAAAGCCTTAGAACATGATACCTCAAATGTTTAGGTTTCAATTAAAAACTGCTCATCTTAACAAGAACCAGAAATTTCTCAAACCGTGCAAGAACAAAGCCAAAAAACAACAAAAAACAACTAATAGATGACAAATCCAAGGCAAGAGATGTTAGAATTATCTGACAAAGATTTTAAAGCAGAACTGAAACACTTCAGTAAGCAACTACAAAAACACTTGGAACAAATGGAAAAAATAGAAGATGTAAAGAATGACTGAATAAAATTTTAGACCTAAAACTCAAAACAGCCATAATAAAAAACAAAGTGGATGGGTTCAACAACACAGTGGAGGAGACAGAGGAAAGAATCACTGAAAATGTAGATAGAACCATAGAAATTACTTAATTTAACAATGGAGAGAAAATAAATTTAAAAAAAAAAAAGAATAGAATCTCATGGAATTAGTAAGAGGTCTAACACTCATATCCTCAGAGTCCTGGAAGAAGAAAAGAAAGAGGGTGACACTAAAAATAATAGCTGAAAACTTAAGAAATTTGACAAAAGACATAAACCTACAAACTTAAGAAGCTGAATAGAGTTGCAACAAAGGTGTTAAAACAATAAAATGGGGAAAGACTGTTTTCAACAAAAAACAGTCCTGAGACAACTGAGTATCCACATGCAAAAGGCTAAAGCTGGATCTCTACCTCATGTAATAGTACAAAAATTAACTCAAAATGTAAGAGCTAAGTATAAGAGCTAAAACCAAATGAAAGAGCTAAAACTATAAAATTCTTAGAAGAAAGCATGAAAGTAAATATTTATGACCTTCAGTTAGGAAAACTGAAGACTTGTTAGATACAATACCAAAAGCACAGGCAACAAAAGAAAAAACTAGATAAATTGGACTTCATCAAAATTTAAAATTTGTGTTACAAAGGATACCATTAAGAAAGGAAGTAAAAAGATTACCCATGGAATTTTTTTAAATTGCAAATAATCTATCAGATAAGAGACTTGTGTCTGGAACAAAGAATTCTTAAATCTCAATAATAAAAAAGATGAATAACCAAATTAATAAATGGGCAAAGAATCTATATATCTCCAAAGAACCTATACAAATGGCTGATAAGTATAGGCAAAGATGCTCAACATTATTAGCTTTTAGGGAAATGCAAATTAAAATAATGAGATACCCCTTCATACCCAGCTCTAATAAGAAGGACAGGTAATACCAAATATTGGCAAAAATGTAGAGAAATTGGAACTCTCATACGTTGCTTGTAGGGATATAAATGCTACAGCTGTTTTGGAAAACAGTTTGGCATTTCTTCAAACAATTAAACATAGATTTACCATATCATCCAGCAATTCCACTCCTCATGGAAATGAAAACATATGTCTATACAAAACTTGTGCACAAATATTCACAATAGCATTATTTATAAGTGGAAAATGATGGACTCAAATCCATCAGCTGATGAATGGATAAATATATCCATATATGGAATATTAATTAATACTAAAAAGGAATAAAGTACTAATACATGCTACCCTGACAACATGCCTAGTGAAAGCATTCACTTACAAAAGACCATATATCTTTCTCTCTATATCTAGAATAGGCAAATCTACAGAAACAGAAAGTAGATTCATGGTTTCCAAGGATTTGAAGAGAGAAAATACAGAGTGACTACCAAGAGATACAGTGTTTCTTTTGGGGGTGATGAAAGCAGTTTAAAATTAGATAATGGAGGTTGTTCAAGTCTGTGAATATACTAAAAACCACATTATAATACATTTTTAAAGGGCAAATTTTATAGTACATAAATTATATCTCAATATAAGTCATTTAAAAAAATAAACAAATGAAATAGGATTAACCCAAAGAAATTCATGACAGGACCCACTGTTCAACTTCTGCACACTAAAAACAACTTCTGCACACTAAAAACCTCAAAGACAGGAGCAAGAAATGACATTTTACCTGTAAGGGAAAAGCAATTTGAATGACAATGATTTCACATCAGAAATCATGGAGTCCAGGGGTTCCTGGGTGGCTCAGTTGGTTAAGCATCTGCCTTTAGTTCAGGTCATGATGTCAGTGTCCTGTGATCGAGCCCTATGTCAGCTCCATGCTCACTGGGGAGTCTGCTTCTCCTTCTCCCTCTACCCCTCCCCCCCCAACTCATGCACACACTCTCTCTCTCTCAAATAAATAAATAAGTAAATAAATAATACCTGTGTTAAAAAAAAAAATCATGGAATCCAAAAGGAAGTAACACTACATTTTTCAAGTGTTGAAAGGAAGGAACTATCAACCCAGAATCCTATATCTGGCAAAAATATTGTTTAGGAATGAAAATCATAACATTTTCAGAAAAAGGAAAACTAAAATGTTTTTGTAACTAGCAGATTTTTTGTAAAAGAATGGCTAAAGGAAGGTATTTAAACAGAAAGGAAATCATAAAATAAAGAGTGAGAGAAGGAAGAAAGAATAAGTTGGGCAAAAATATGGGTAAATATAATAAGTTTCCCTTCTCTCTCTTTTTTTGAAATGACTTACTTATTATTTTAGAAGGTGAGCAAGAGTATGTGATTGGCGGAGGGGCAGAGGGAGAGAAGCTAACATCCCTCTGATGGTGAAGCTCCATCTCACAGACCTGAGATCATGACCCAAGTGGAAATCAAGAATCAGATGCTTAACTAACTGAGCCAACCAGGTGCTCCTTCCTTTTCCTTGAATCTTCTAAATGATGTCTGATGGTTGAAGCAAAAATTTTAACATTGACTTAATGTGGTTCTAAATGTATGAGAGGAAATATGTAATGTAATTATAGTATTAAATGGAGAAGGTGAAGAGACATAAAAGGAGACAAGTGCTCTACACTTTACTTGAACTGGTAAAATGACACCACCATTATACTGGGATAACTTACACATTCATAATATTTATTAAATAGAACACATATGTATTATATGTAATGCATACAATATATAACTATAACTATATATATAATGTACCAGCTAGAGAAACCAGTCAAAAATTATGTAGAGATACATTCAAAAACATTACAGATAACTCAATATGAAATTCAAAAAATGTACAATAACTCATAGAAAGGCAGAAAAACAAAAATAAAAAACAATAAACAGAAAGTAAAATGACAGACTTAAAGCCCATACATATAAATAATTATATTAAACATAAATGGTATATAAACATCATTGTATTTTGATTGGCAGAGTGGATTAAAATTTGAGCCAAGTGTCATCTACAAAAGACTCACTTCAAATGTAATGTAAAAGCAGATTGAAAGTAAATGGAAATAATAACGATAAGAGCAGAAATCACGGAGATTGGAAACAGGAAAAACAGAAGAGAAAAATCGATGAAACAAAAAGCTTCTTCGGAAAAAAAAAAGCAGTAAAATTGATAAACCTCTAGCAAGACTGAGAAAAAAAACACAAAGTGTGCGAGCGTGTACTCCCTCTCTCAAATAAAGAAACAAAATCTTAAAAAACAAACAAAAATAAAAACTAGTCAACATCATTAGCCATCAGAGAAATGCAAATTAAACCACAAGAGATGAGATATCCCTATCCACTTATCCGAACGGCTGGTGAGAAAAGAAAAAAAACCAAAAAACAAAACCACACTACCCAAATCTGAATCACTCACACATTGCTGCTGGAAAGATAAAATGGAATAGCCACACTGGAAAACAGTTTAGCACTTTCTCAAAAAACTAAACATGTGATTACCATATAATCCAGCAACTACACTCTCGAGCATTTATCCTAGAAAAAACGAAAACTTGCTTTCATACAAAACCTGTATGTTTATAGCAGCTTTATTTGTAACAGCCCCAAATTAGAAACAACCCAGATGTTCTTTGATAGATAAATGGTTACCATAGAATACTGCTTAGAAATAAAAAGAAACAAACTATTGATACACACAACAACTTGGATGGATTTTTGGAGAACATTCAGTGACAAAAGCCTACCCCAGGTTTCTCCTAGCGAAGAACATTTATCTGCTTGATCTCCTTCCAGGCTTCTCTTTCCTCTATCTTCAACCTTTCCCTCTCTACTGGATCTACAACATTTGCTAATTTAAACTAGATGTGATTTTACTATTAGTAAGAGTTGAGGGGTCCTACATTAAGAAAGAGGGCAAGATTCCATCAAATTCAAAAGTTTTTTTAGGGTTGGAAGGAGAATGTGTTTGCCTATCTTATGTCAGAGAAACACAAAGTTCAGTCAAGGGGTTCACCGCAATAGAAGACACAGACTTCATTGAATAGACTGGGGCTGTCTACTACGTGGAGTTTGGGTGCCACAATGAGCAGATTGCCAAGTTCTGACCTCTCTACCATAAACTAGAAATAGGGCTCAGTATGTTGCATCAGTGTTGCTGGGAAGACTCCTCTCTAAGTGTCCTGGCCCTAAATTTCTAGTCATTATGCAGTCTTAAGCCAGCTAAGAACAGAGTGTGTTAGGATTAGATTCAGCAGCAAGTGACAGAAAACTCATATCAAGATAGTAATTTATCTCTCATATAAACCATAGGCAGTTCACAGCTGGCCTGGAAGGTTCAAAATTACCAGGGATGGAGGTTCTTCCATCTTGCTGCTTTTGTATCCTTAGCATGAAGCTCCCTTCTCATGGTTCAGTATGAATTCCCAGGTTTTACCTTGGGGATTTATAACCACATCCCAGCCAGTGGAAAGGGGGAAAAAATAAGGAGAGGTGTATGAGCCTTCCTTTGAGAAATGAATCCTTCTGATTTCATTTGTCATCAGCTAGAATTTTGTCACTTGTCACATACCTAGCTTAGCATCTAGGCCTTACTCCATTCTCAAAGAAAAGTACATGTTTACCTCTCACTCCGCTCCAGGGCCTCTCAGAAATCACATTCTGCCATTCTTCTGAAAACCTCCTCAAGGGCTTCCAATAACTCCTAGAATACAGTCCTTATCACAGTTATGAAGCCCTACATGATCTGGCCTTTGCCTACTTTCTGACCTCATCTCCCACCTGTCCATTACTTGCAGACCTGACTGCAGCCATACTGTCCCGCAAATATACTGAGCTCATCTCCACCTTTGGTTCTCAACACCTGCTGTTTTCTCTGCTGAATTGCTGTCCCCCTTCAGGTTGCAAACATCCTGCTAGTTATTTCTTGACCAACCTATTAAACCTCTATCTTCTCACCATGAAATTTTATTCATTGCACTTATCAGTATCTGAAGTCATATTCTGTATTTGTTTGAGGTTGTGCATGTCTTGCACTAAAATGCAGACTTCATTAGAACAGGGACTTCTGTCTCTCTTATCAACACATACATTCTTAATGTTAAGAACAATGCCAGGCATAAAGTAAGAACTAAATAAACAGTAACTGAGCAGAGGAGTGGATGAATGTACTACCAGCTTGACGTAGGAGTGCTGACAATACCATCTCCAGCTCTGGCCCTCCATCTCGTTCATGCCCTCCCCATGACCTCCCTTGGCGGTTCGTGTTCCAGACTCATTGGAGGTTAACGTATGCCCCGACCAGAATGCAGGAAGGCTTGTTCTGATCCTCCCTAAAGTTGTTTAGATAACTTGTAGAGCCAGCTTCCTTTTCCTCTCCTTTGGCACATGGATGATGTCACCTTAGATAACCACATCTTCTTTGCTCTATAAATTTGTGGATTAAGACCAGAACTTTGCAGAAAATACAGTGGTTTAGCACCTAGATCACCGTCCACCTGATCCCCTCTCCCTCTTCACAAGCAAGTGACCTTGAGTAAAACTCTCCGTCAAAGGTATGGGTGGTTCGCTTCATTTTTTGCCTCAAAGTGCCTTCTCAGTCTGGAGGAATCTTCACTGTCCCCCCTCCACCTTCTAACACTTGGTGAAGCTAGCTAGCTATTAAGAGAATCCATAAATAAATGGCTTTATTTCCACGCTAGCTAAGCATCTTTCTGATTATAACTTAGCTTTCCACCCAAATTTGATTAATGGAGAAAAAACTGCTCCAGGCATGTTTAGACACTGACATTTTGGTTCTTCATGTATAAGTCTCCCTGCATTTGGCTAAGGAGAATTTGCTCCTGAGAAGTAGATCTACCTGTGTTTAGAGTTTTGCTGGGTGACCCCTGATCTTGCTGGGGACCTTTTCTTAGAATAGCAGTTGGGACCTCCAACTTTGGTCCATGGTAACCCTATCAAGGTAAAGGCCTTGTGTGAGGCCCTGACTAGGAGAACAGTTCTGCTTCCTCTGAAACATTTTAGGTTTATTTTTATCTTCAACTTGCAAAACTTTAAAAAATATATATTTTATTTATTTATTTGAGGGAGAGAGCATGAGTGCACATGAGTGGGGGGAGGGAGGGACAAAGGGAGAGAAAGAAGCAGACTCACTGCTGAGTATGGAGTCCCCACACAGGACTACATCCCAGAACCCTTCAACCTGAGTTGAAGTCAGACACTTAACAAACTGAGCCACCCAGATGCCCCAGCTTATAAGACTTCTGAGGAAGACATCTATCAAATGACATGTCACCAGTTTAACATTTAATCCCCTTCCATTTGCATGCTTACAATACAACTTTGATTTCCTTTTCCTTCGTTGAGAAGTAGTGAACATGGAGGTTGAAGACAAAGCTTTAGTGCTGGGCACAGGTAGATTCAAATTCTTTGCCGTCCTGGAGATGTTGAGCAACCTTTAGAATCCTTGGTTTCTGCATCTGTATGATGAGAGTAATAGCAGTGGCCACCGACTAGGGCTGTGGAGAGCGTGACGAGAGACTGTCCTTGTCCATAGTCTGTCACAGTGCCCAGCACAAAGGAGGCGCTCCGTACATACCAGCTATCTGCCTTCTCATTATTATTATTACTGCTTGGAATGGAAGATGATTTTTGCTAAGTGAACTGAAAATAATACTAATTCCTCTAATATTATTAACTGTATAATAGAGGGATAAGAGCTTTTTTTTTTTTCCTGTAAGAATGTCTCTGTTTTGATAAATGTTTTGAGTAATTGTGTTATATTCTACTAAAGATAAAGACGAGTTGGGCAGGTTACCTAGCCCCGACAAAGAAGAAATAGTGGCAAATAGTGGTAGAACTCAGTGAGAGCGGTACCTAAAGACATCTCAAATCTAGCCCTTTTAAGGAGAGCATGGCAGGAAACATGCGGGGTTCGTTTTCTCTCTTGGGGGATATTGATCAAAGTTTAAAAGTGAAGTTTTCTTCTACTTCTTGCATTCTTCCCCTTACCCCCTTACCCCAAATTCTTTTTATTTTTGCCTCCACCTTTCATCTTTTCACTTTGGAGGTTTTTTAAATGTCTGGTGAGATTTTGCTCACCATTCAGGCATATTTAAGAGTAAGGCACTGAAAAGCAGACTGGAAGCTCTGTTTTGATGGAGAAATTAGGGACAAGTGGGCATCTTCATTGTGGGCACTGAGACAACTTCTAAGTTGACAAGTGTTCTGATATGTTGGCTGGGAGGAATGAGCATGCCTGTGGGTATTCCGGGATCTGGAAGGGGTTCCAGGCATGGAAGTGGGAGCTTGCCTTGGACATCATGCTAACTCTGATTTATTTTCATTTTGCTGCCTCATCCCTGCCCTTTCCCGGGTCTAGAATCCTCAAGTCTAGGGACTCTCTAGTTTGGTTACTGGGGAGAATAAACCTCCCACTTTTCTAAGGTGAGCCAGGAGTCCTGGTCGGGCTTCACAGGTAGGGTTCCAGAGTTCTTTTCAACATTTTCAATATTGTCAGTGAAATTCTGCATCTATGCCTGTTTGAATACATCTGATTCCTGAGCCCTTCCTTGGCTCTACAGAGAGAATCAGCATGCCTCAGTTGGGTATTTGGGACTCAGATTTTAGGTTTCTCTGTTCTTCTAAGCCAGTTTCCACTTCTTCGTCTGCTTTCCATCTTCACAAATTGGTTAACATTCCTTGTCGCTGTAGTGTCTTTCCAGCTCTCCTTGCACTTGTGGACTTAACACGTTTTAGAAAAATTCCTTTACTGACATTTTCAGGGGATTTAATACAGGAGAGGAGAGAAAAATACATCTAACAGGTTAAACCGGAAAATTTGATTCTGTTTTTAAAAAGTAAATGGTATGTGGAACATGAGGAATAGCGAGGAGGATTATAGGGGTAAGGGAGGGAAAACTGAATGGAAAGAAATCAGAGAGGGAGACAAACCATGGGAGACTCTGGACTCTGGGGGAAAAAAAAACTGAGGGCACATGTGGTGATAAGCACTGAGTGTTACACACAACTAATGAACGGTTGAACACTACATCAAAAACTAATGATGTACTACATGTTGGCTAACTGAACATAATAATTTAAAAAACATGAAAAAAAGTAAATGGTAGATAATATACTGGACATAGTTTCATTTTAAATTTTGAGGAAGAGATGAAGTATTTCAATGTATATAATTTGAGTCAGTAGATTAAGTTAGCAACTAGAAATGAGTATTAAAAAATTATGCATAATTCCACTGGTATCTTAGGAATCCTGTTATGATTTTATTATAACACATTAAATCAATCCAAATAAACGGCCTTATAATTTTTCATGTTTTGAATGTCATGAAAATTCCTCACTAAATTAATTTACAAGTAAATCTTCACCTCTCATATAAGGAAGATATTCTGTCCAGAAAGATTTATGTTTTTAAACATAGACTGTCATAGAAAAACTTGCAAATTAAATATATATGCAAATCTTTTCAAATAAATCATCCCTGGAGACAGAAAATAGGAAACTCTTTTTCTAACTTTTAATTTCTTTTTTTTTTTTTTTAAAGATTTTATTTTATTTATTTGAGAGAGAGAGACAGTGAGAGAGAATGAGCGAGGAGAAGGTCAGAGAGCGAAGCAGACTCCCCATGGAGCTGGGAGCCTGATGTGGGACTCGATCCCGGGACTCTAGGATCACGCCCTGAGCCGAAGGCAGTCGTCCAACCAACTGCACCACCCAGGCGTCCCTCTAACTTTTAATTTCTGTACCAGAAATTCTGGGGTCATAATATCGAAGAATTCCACCAAAGCACAGGGATTCTCTGCTATATTTATTCATAAATTTTAAAGCAATAAAAGCAATAAAAGATTTCCTTCTGAAGTTTTCCCTTGGGGCTCTGAAGTTACATATACACTGGACTGACTTCTAACCCCCAGGCCATTCTCTGCATTTTTAGTTCAATTTTTAGCTGCATCTTTCAGCTACTACTTTTGTCTTGTCCATGGTATTCACTGTTATTCTTCCTTTAAGAGTCACTCGATTGGCAGTTTGTCAAAAGACCAATTTGTGATTCCGTATGTTATGCTTTTCCTAGTACTCCTGTCAGAGAAAATGTAAAGATTTCTGAAATGAGGACTATCTCTTTGCTACTTGGCCTAAAGTGGAAGTGGTAATTTGGCTTTGCTTTGTCTATACTGGTCATGATTGTAATTTAGATAAATGGATTTTAAGGCATAAAAGCTGTGCTTCCATCTCACAGGACTTGTGTTGCCTGTGGGGGAAAACATATCTCAGGGTCTCTAAGGACTAAACAGAAGGAAAGCTTTCTAACTTGGAATCAGATTTTTTCTGAGGAATGCAGATTCGCAGAAATTAGAAAGAAAAACGATTAAGGAATTTAATTATGAAGAACACACAAGCCGATAAGACATCTGAAAAATCAAAACAAAGGAAAACTTTCTATAGTAAGCCATTAATTTATATCCCTTAACACCTTTCCCATTTCCTCATTAACCTTTTTTCTATGCCTGTTAGTAATAATTATGCTCAAATAATTTGTATTCCTTCCTCAGAAGTACGTTCCAATATAGGGCGTACATTACTCTGTTAAAAATGGATGTAATATTGGAATTTGGATTGCTGAAGAGGCAGGATGCCATCACAATGCCATTTGGATGATTTACCATGATTCTAATTTACCATGATTCTAATGTATCTTGAGTTGTTTTGCCTCAAATGACTATTTCTTACACATCTTTTATTTTTTTCTTTCACATAAAGATCTGAGCAAATGAAATTAAGGCCATTCTTATGGTGCAACAGAAGTATGTAGATAGTGTATAGAAGTATATAGATATCGTCTATTGATCTGGATCTATAGAGTTTTCTTTTACAGGAAACTATAGTACTCTAACAGAATCTGAAGGAGAAGGGCTCAGAAGTGAAAGAAACAAGGCGAAAATATCTCTAAGTCATGCAGGTCATTTTAGGGGTATTTTAGAAAGAACATCTTTTACTAGTTAGGCTAATCGAAATCTTCCAATTTCAAAGAAGTACCACGAACAGATAACTCAAGACAATATTTTAGAAGTCACAGAGATAAACAAGGCTAGAAACGAAGTAGTCATCCTTGGCAGGGAGATTAACTGAAGACTAGAGATTTTGACTTATTTGGATGGGAGTTATGTTATGTTAGATTTGGGGGGAAGGCGAGGCACCAAAACCAGATTTTGACCAACTAAGGCAAAAGTAGCTTACTGAATGTATGCTGAAGTATATCTCAAAGAAGAGTTAAACAATTTACTCTAGGGACTGTAATATAGTTCATCCTTGGAGCAACAATGTCTGCTTGCCTCCTATTTCTGTAGACACTCTTTCCCGTGGGGAACACGGCTACCTGGTATACCCAAGGTTTACTTTTTGTAGCTTCAAATATTAGGGACCAACTCTCCATTTTCTTTTGCCCTAAGACCCAAATACTTGAGGATGGGACTTACTGTTCCTGAAGGAATGTGGTGTCCAACTTGGACCACTACTGATTAACTGTGGCCAGAAGGAAGAGTCATGTTGCAATAGGACTGTCCTGCTGTGGATACATTGCAGTGGGGGGGGGCGGTAAGAGAGGGAGGAGCAGTTTCTAGAATAAGCAGTGGAGCCCAGGAGATTACCTCAGAGTTTTCCACTACAGAAGTCGATCTCTAAATCACTTGATTCATGTGATTTAATTTGAAGAGATGATTTGATGTTCAGGGAAAAAAAAATTCCACTAAGCTACCACCATATTCTGGTAAGATGACAGTACCTGAAGTACCAAGCTTAATTTTAAGTACTTAGATATAAAAAGAGTAGTTTATTAATATTAATTTTATAAATTCTAATAAATTATTCATTTTCAATTGTGGCTGGAAGGCATTGATAAATCTAATGCAGTTCCCTCATTCTACAGAGGGGAAATCTAAAAGAGTATAAATAACTTGACCAAGGTCACTTGGTAAATAAATGAAAATATCTGGGCTGGAGTCCAAATGTTTTTTCTTATCTAGTGCTGATATCTTGTTCTTATTATTTGCTTAGGAATAGTTTCTGTTTTGCTAGAAAAGCTTAAGGATGACATCTTATTTGTACAATATTTGAATAAAAGTATATGTAAATCCCTGATCTTCTTGTGTCCAGTGGCATCAAGACTTAACAGAGGCTTAGAACTTTAGCTCAGAAATTGAAAACTGTCAGTTCCATGCAGAGCTCTCTCCTGAGTGAAAGGCCACTTCTGCACAGACATGACTTGCAAACAGATCTGTAGGAAAAGCCAGGATTTAGGAACAGCTTTGGATTTCATCAGCTCCAAGATAACACTGTAATGTTAGATCAGGGTATGTGACAATTTAATATGGCAACGACGAGCTCACCAATAAGGACTTTGAAACAGCAGTCCCAGTAAGGGCCCAATGCACAGGGGACAGACAATAAATACATAAACAAATAAACAAGAGAATTCGAGATAGCAATAACTGCCATGGAGAGATTAAAATGAGAAATGTGACACAGAGACAGAAGGCTACTCAACACTGGGAAATTAAAGAAATTCTCTCTGAATTCACAAATGATTCAATCAAAGGAAAATCAAAACAGAAGCCACATATCAATAATCTCAATAGTAAAACCATATAAGGTCATAGCAATAAAAGCTCCAAATTATATATATATATTTTTTTTTTTTAAAAAAGATTTTATTTATTCATTTGACAGAGATCACAAGTAGGCAGAGAGGCAGGTGGAGAGAGAGGAAGGGAAGCAGGCCCCCCGCTGAGCAGAGAGCCCAACAACACAGAGCTCAGTCCCAGGACCCTGGGATCATGACCGGAGCTGAAGGCAAAGGCTTTAACCCACTGAGCCACCCAGGCGCCCCTCCAAATGATATTTGACAGAATTCAACATTTAGTCTTAAATTCCTTAAAAGTGAGATATAGGCTCGCTTTTTCTTAACATAAAAAAGGAAGAACTAAGAATTTAAAATGGAGTTAATTTTATAAATGGTAGAGCAAATCCAGCAACATTTCCCTTTAAAAAAATGAACAAAGCAAAACAAAGCTGTCACCAGAATTTTCCATTATAATGCAAAAATTATAAACATATATATACATACACGCCTTAGTAATCTCTATGTCCAATGTGGGTCTCGAACTCATGACCCTAAGATCAAGAGTGGCATGCTCCAGTGACTGACCCAGCCACACACCCCTGAAAATTATTTTTATAGGATCTTCAAAAGAAATGAGAACTAAATATTGGTGGGGTGCGGGAGGGGAAACAGAAATGTTAACTGAAGAAATAGAAGACCTAAATTAAGCCATTCCCACCCTCCACAAAACTATTTGAAATGTTAAAAGCATTCAGTGAAATGGACAAATACAAGTCTATAAACATACAAATCTTTGCTACATATCAGTAAAAGCAAACTAGAGAAGATAACTGAAAAGATCTTGTTAGCAATGTCAGTAAATTATAAAATACATGGATATTAATGTGGAAAGTATAAGGCCCATAAACTATAAAAACCTTTAATGAAAGAATTAAAAAAAACCCCAATGAATACAGAGACACACCCTGACTGTGGATAGCAAAGATGATATTTCCCAAATTAATATATAAATTTAATGTATTCCCATTAAAAACTAAAGAATATAGAACTCAACAAAATGACTCCAAAACTGTTCTGACAAAACAAACGGACAGAATTATCAAATACAGTTGACTCTTGAACAACACAGGTTTGAACTGGGTGGATCCACTTACACATGAATTTTTTAAAGTACATAGAGTACATAAATTGTACTCCTAAAACTAATATTACATTGTATATTAATTAACTGGAATTTAAATAAAAACTGAAAAAATAAATATAGTACAGTACTGTAAATGTATTTTCTCTCACTTATGATTCTCTTAACATTTCTTTTCTCTAGCTTAATTTATTATAAGAGTACAGTGTATAATACATATAATATACAAGATATGTGTTAATCAACTGTTTATGTTATGGGTAAGGCTTCCAGTCAAAAGTAGGCGATTAGTGGTTAAATTTCTGGGAAGCCAAAAGTTACAGTGGATTTTCAGCTGTGCGGGGGATCAGTGCTTTATCCCTCAGGGGTCAACCCTAGCACTCTAAAGAAAAATAAGGGAACAATAAAGAGGAACAATATGTGGTAGATACTGGAATTCTAAAGGAAATGAATGGAAATGATATTGTATTAGTTAAAAAATGAAGTAAAGGGCATTCAAAAGGAATAAAAAATTCATTTTAGGGGTGTCTGCATGGCTCAGTGGGTTAAGCCTCTTCGGCTCAGGTCATGATCTTGGGGTCCTGGGATAGAGCCCCGCATCGGCCTCTCTGCTCAGCAGGGAGTCTGCTTCCCCTTCTCTCTCTCTCTGTCTGCCTCTCTGCCTACTTGTGATCTCTGTCTGTCAAATAAGTAAATAAAATCTTTTTAAAAGCCCCATTTTATATAAATGCTTAATATATAAACACAGCCTACCCAAATGATGGGGATGGTTTAAGAGCTAGTAAGAATACCAGATATTAATATGAAGAAAAAACAGCTTTGGCCCTCACCTCACACTACACTTTTATCCCTTCTGCAAGAGGCTGCCCGTCAGGATTTTACTGTTTTTGAAAGCTGGCTATTTAAAAGATTCCAGTTTTCTTCTCGTAGAGATGGGGTCATCAATTCATCCTTCAAGAATCTTTCCTTAGTTTTGAGAAAAGCACCAGAATAGATCCTTTTTTTTTTTTTAAAGATTTTATTTATTTATTTATTTGACAGACAGAGATTACAAGTAGCAGAGAGGCAGGCAGAGAGAGGAGAAAGCAGGCTCCCTGCCAAGCAGAGAGCCCGATGTGGGGCTCGATCCCAGGACCCTGGGATCACGACCTGAGCTGAAGGCAGAGGCTTTAACCCACTGAGCCACCCAGGCGCCCCAGAATAGATCCTTTTAATTACATGAATGTGGAACAAGTACTCGATTGTTGCTTTTGGAGGAAACTGAAGTCTCCACTAAGCTGACAAGTTTAATCTCGAAGCATGAATTGGTTTTATTGACTGGTGTATGTCCTTTTAAAATCAGAGGGGAAAAACACCATGTCTTGGGCTGTTCAGGTTCCCATAAGAAAATTCCAGACAAGGTTGCTTATAAACAACACAAATTTATTTCTTACAGTTCTGGGGACTGAAAGTCAGAGATCAGGGTGCCAAGCCTGGTCTGTCTGATGATGGCAGACTTTCCATTATGTCTTTACGTGGTAGAAAGGTCTAGAATATCCTGGAGCCTCTTTTGATAAGGTACTAATCCCATTCATGAGGGGTCAGCCTTCTAATTTAATACTTTCAGCAAGGCCCCCCTTCCTCCAAACCATCATGTTGGGTCTTGGGATTTCAACATGCAAATTTTGGGGGATGGCAAACATTCAAATTATAGCACCCCAGAATATGGGTTTAGGTTGAATGGTCTTTGCAAAGTACTATTTATTTCTTTGGAAGAGATAGATGGACAGAGAGATAGAGTGGGTGTGTGTGTTTTGTTCAACTAATTGTTTACAGATGATTGTCATACTGGACCATACAAAGAGGGCTGTGTAGGCCTGATCTTTTCATGCTAGAGATAAAAAGTGTGAAAGGGAAATCAGCAAGACTGGACTCAGTACAAGAATACTTGGTTTGGACCACTGGTGCCTTTCCCATAGTATTACTTAAGACAGAAGAACTCCACCTTGAGAAATGCACTCCTGACCTTTATTGTTGTCTTGTGTGAGGCTGGGAGCCAGATTAAGCTCTGAACATGTAGGTATTCCCACTGTCAATTGGTTAATTTGTTTAACTCGATCTTTGCAACAACCATAGGAGGCAGGACATGGATTTGGAGAGGAGGCTTCTCTCTCTGCTTATCTCTGTCTCTAACTCTCTTTCTTCTATACACACACACACACACACACACACACACACACACACGGATGAACACATACACAGTCACACTCCCATTCCTGCCATAGGAATTCTTAGGGCCAGAATTCTAGTGTGTAGCAATGCCTGGAGATTTTCTGTTATGGGTGGAGGTGAGCTGGGCATTGCCACACTCAGTGTGCTAAAAGTAACACCTTTTAGCAGTGCTTATAATCTATCCTGAGTGTCATTATTGCATCCTTGAACCCAGAGTGCATTTTTGTTAACTGTTTCAGTCTTGTCTTGTCTGTCCCTTGGTGAACTAAGGGAGAAATGATTGCCTATCCTGGGAGAGAAACTGGTTGGGAAAAATGGCATTCTGGGTCCATTAAATGGTAGATCCTCTGGCTTCAACCATGTGATAAATGATCTTGAGGACTGGTTTAGGGGACTGTGTAATAGGTCTGTGGGAGACAAATTCCAAGGAAGAATGAGTTTCTTAGAGCCTATGAAATGGTTCATGGTTCTTGTCATTTGGCTACTAAAGGAAATGTGACCTTAGTATATAGTCCCAGATTTATGTGGTCTGTGAACTACTGTGGCTGATTCACTTGCCCCTTCACTTCTTCATTCATCCCACAAATATTTATTTACAGGTTGGTCACCCTGTGCTGGGAACTGAGTTTCTACCTTTTAGGAGAAAACTCCAAGAAGTTAAATATTAACAAACTCAAGTAGAAGAAAATGAGAAAAATAGCAGAGGAAACAGAAATGAAAAAAATAGAAAATAGATCTATATGATTATACAAACATTTTAAGTCTCTATAAAATGATAATTAGTAAAGGAATTTAACAAAGAAAATAAGCAGGGAATTGTTTGTGTTAAATATGACAGATGAGCTAAAAATTGTTAAAGATATCCGTCTTTAGTCAAAGCTAAAGCCTAACACCAAATCCTGAAAATAACAAAAGGACACTAACAGCATTCAAACAAGAGAAAACATTAAAAAATGTCTTCAGTGGCAATTAAATACATTTGCATTAAAGACAACAATAAGGTAACATATCACATTTAATGAGCTTTAAAGTATAAGAAATACCACAGAACTATGAATAGGCTATGGAAAAATAACAATTCAGGCCTCCCTATTGTTGATATAAATTAATGGAATAACAGTTAATTCTCAAAAAGTGACTTAGCATTGGGGCACCTGGGTGGCTCAGTGGGTTAAAGCCTCTGCCTTTGGCCCAGGTCACGATCCCAGAGTCCTGGGATCGAGCCCCGCATCGGGCTCTCTGCTCAGCAGGGAGCCTGCTTCTTCCTCTCTCTGCCTGCCTCTCTGCCTACTTGTGATCTCTGCCTGTCAAATAAATAAATAAAATCTTAAAAATAAAAAAACTGACTTAGCATTAAATATCAAGAGCATAAAAACATAAAAACCTTTACAACCAAAGATTCAACCTTAGACAAAATTTCACCATTAATAGTAATTACCATCTAGAGTGTCTTTTTGTGCCAAGGACATTTCTAAGTGCTTCACATAAATTAACTCTTCACAGCAGCCATATGAAGTAGGTACTTTTATTACTCCCCATTTTACAGACGAGGAGACTGAGGGATGCCCAAGTTGCTTAAGATCCCATGGTTGTCTCTTGGCGGAGCTGAAACTGGAAGGTCCATGGTTTGGACTCATAATCACTGCATCATGATGGAAGAAAAGAAGTTCTATCTACAAAGATGCTTATGGTGTCATCATTTATAACATTAAAAAAAATTGGGGGAAAACTACATGTTCACAAGGGAAATGGTTACACCTATTATAGTATATCCATTCAAAGGATGATTATTCAAACAGAGTTGGTCAGAACTTTCGTTTTCCTAGGATGCAATGGAACAAGCCACCAATGTCACAAAAACATACTTGGCCTTTTGCAAGCCTTCTCTCTATTCCTGTATCTTGGAGCTGTTCATAAGGACCAGGAGGCCCTATTCTCATTAGGCACTCTGTTATGTTCTCCTGCAGCAGTCCATGGCTCCACATACAATGTCTTTGAATGGGCTGAATGTGGCTGGAATGAAAGTTCTTTAGGAGTATAAATAACCATCTTCCCTGGACATCTTAGCCACATTTAATGAACTCATACATTTCTTTGGCCTCATATTCTCACCCTTGTTACCTTACCCAAGTAAAGCTTTTTCTTACTATCAACATATTAACATAATTATCAACATATTTCTTACCTTAAAGGACTGTGAAGATCTAAGTAGCGTTTTGTGTTGTAAATGTTAGGAAAAGAGTTTCAAAATACTACAAGTAGTTTTTATTTACACAGTAACAGCATTGAAACAAGAGAAGAAAAACACATAAATTCTCTATTTTAGCATGGTTCTTCATGTGCTTTCCTATTAATTACAAAAATAATACATCCATTTGTTAGATGTTTACTATGTACCAGGAACTAGGCTAAGATCCTTCCATAGTTTACTGCTTTCAATCCCCTCAATAGCCATATAAAGTAGGCACTATTTATTACCACCATTTTACAGATGAGAACACAAAGCTTGCCACAGTTGAGTAACTTGCCCCAGGTCACACAATTCATAAATGGAAGAACCAGGACTTAAACTCAGATCTGTCTAAAACCAGAGATTAACCTATTAATCATACTGATACTGTCTTTTCTTTCTCTTCTTTTCCAAAAATAAATTTAAAGTTTCCTTCTCTAATGTTTAGCTCTATGATGAAGTTCTCTCTGATTGCAAAAAACATTATAACCGGTTGCCTTGGAAATGAAGAGGGTATCATACATAAAAACTAGAAGTGGCTGATGATATTAATATTAAATATGAAAAAACAGGTGAAGTTATGAAGTTCTCTAGGGAGAATCTTGCTGTAATGATGAAATAAATAAAGAAGAAAAACCAAGTAAGGGAATGTAGAAACAGAATACAGAACACCCTCTCAACAAATTTACATATAGTTTTACAAATATGTTTCATAAAGAAGAGTATTGGGTTCTCTTCATGAAATAAGTGTTGATGGCAGTAGAGAATGAAGATTTGAAATTATGTAAATATGTACTGACTGAAATCACAATCTTTTTTCCAGAATCATCCCCTTTTTCCTTCTTCTATTGGTCAATCATATAAAGTACAACCACACACACAGAAATATCACTCATACCAAAAACTTGACTGTCTAACTTAAAGGATGGCACCTGTTCCACTGTGGTAAACTGTACCATTTTTAAATATATTTTTATTTTTATTTATTTATTTGACAGAGAGAGAAAGAGAGAGAGAGATCACAAGTAGGTAGAGAGGCAAGCAGAGAGAAAGGGGCAAGCAGGCTCCCTGCTGAGCAAAGAGCTCGATGCAGGGCTTGATCCCAGGACCTTAAGATCATGACCTGAGCTGAAGGTTTAACTCACTGAGCCACCCAGGTGTCCCTAAACTGTACCATTTTTGATATCATGAGTACCTTCCAATATTTCTCTTACCTTTTCTTCCTTCTTTTATTTTATTTTTGAACTTGGGAATAAAAAAGTTACAAGTATCAGAAAAGACATGATTCTGAAGTCATTAATAAGTGACCACCATGAAGCTTTTAAACTTGTTTGGTGAACTTGCTCACCTTGGTAAATACACTTCTATAAGCCATCCATTCTGTCAGTCTCTCACTCCTGAAACCCAGCCAGTCAGGGACAGGCTCACTCCAACAGCACACCTCTGAGTGGAACCTAACCAACAATAGCCTCACCTGCATAACCAGGCTTCTACAAATGATGTCAACTCACTCATGCCTCTGAGAGTCCACCAATTCCTGAACCTCATGTTTCCCCTAAACCTTACCTAAGACTGGCAATTTGTTCTGCTTGAATAGACTGTGTCTGACTGGCATCTCTTACCATAATAAGCAATAAATTAGTTTTACCTTTTTATTCGAGTGTTGAGTAAAGGTCTCATTGAATGTTTTTGGAGTTTCCACTAAGATTGTTTTGAAGACCTTCATTTGGCGGCATTCCTGGGAACCCTGGGTTCCAGCATTCCTGGTGCACTCATGGGCATTTTGTGCCCAAATTCGCTTTACTCTTCAGATATGTTCTCAAGTCAGTCAGTTTCAATAACAAACCGATCTCCATTAGCTTCATTGAGTTCATATTGCTAAACTTATTTTGTTGGTCCAGGATTTGTAAACCAAAGGAAGTCTTTGTTTAGGCCAAGATGTTTATGCGCAGCAATTAGACTTCTTGGTTTAGAGGTATACCTTTTGGTAAATGATTAGATGGACATCTTTGTGTAAGATCATTGGACTTTTGTTTTGGAGGTATGCCATTTGAGAAATCTTTTTGCCATTAACCTGTGTCGTCTTCTGCTGAATGCCTTGTTTTTGCTGCTGCTCAGCTATCTGGACAAAGTCTTGTTTCATGTGTTTTTGTCTTGGCTTGCTTTATTTCTTTTGAATGTGTAAGGGAATGGATTGAAACATAAGCTTGGTAAGTTTCCGGCTCAAGGACTGGACTCATGATTGGAGATCTGTTAGATCAAAAATCAATGTGTGTAAAAGGGTTTGTCAAACATTGTTTAGGGTCCCCAAAAAACCTTCATGAAGGTATCCTCGTATCCTCCTCTTTTTTTTTAAAATCAATTTGTGAAAGAAGCTCACTTTGTTTTATCCATACTCAGGAATCAGGGGTTGTTAAGGTTATTGACTATATAGACCATTTCTAGTCTCTGTCTGTCTAAAACATTGTCCAAAAGTTTAGTCTTCCTTGTGGGTTATGGATTTACCTTTGCCAAAGTCTCATCCTCTTTCTGGAAGGAGTCTATTTCCTTTAAGAAGTTCTCAACCCCCAGAGAACAAATAATCCAACCAAGAAATGGGCAGAAGACATGAACAGACATTTCTGCAAAGAAGACATCCAAATGGCCAACAGACACATGGAAGAGTGCTCAACATCACTTTGCATCAGGGAAATACAAATCAAAACCACAATGAGATACCACCTCACTCCAGTCATAATGACTAAAATTAACAAGCCAGGAAATGACAGATGTTGGTGAGAAGGAGGAGAAAGGGGAACCCTCCTAGACTTTTGGTGGGAATGCAAGCTGGTGTAGCCACTCTGAAAAACAGGATGGAGGGTCCTCAGAAAGTTGAAAATAGAGTTACCCTATGACCCAGCAATCACACTACTGAGTATTTATCCTGAAGATACAAATGTAGTGATCCAAAGGGGCACATGCATCAAAATGTTCATAGCAGCAATGTCCACAATAGCCAAACTCTGGAAAGAGTCCAGATGTCCATCAACAGATGAATGGATAAAGATATGCTGTATATATCTTTATCTATATCTATATCTATATCTATATCTGTATCTATGCCTAATGGAATACTATGCAGCCATCAAAAAATGAAATCTTGCCATTTGCAATGATGTGGATGAAACTAGAGGGTATTATGCTGAGCAAAATAAGTCACTTAGAGAAAGACAATTATCATATGATCTCTCTGACATGATGAATTTGAGAGGCAGGGCGGGAGGTCATGGGGGGAAGGGAGGGAAAAAATGAAACAAGATGGGACCGGGGAGGGAGACAAACCATAAGAGACTCTTAATCCTAGGAAACAAACTGAGGGTTGCCAGGGGAGGGGTAGAGAGAGGGTGATTGGGTTATGGACACTGGGGAGGGTATGTGCTATGGTGAGTGTTGTGAACTGTGTAAGACTGACGATTCACAGACTGTACTCCTGAAGCAAAGAATACATTATACGTTTAAAAAAAAAAAAGTGCCGCAATTCTAACTTTTGCATTTTTCTCAGATGTCCAAATCTCTAAATTGATATCATTAAGAGGAACTCTAAAAATAGTAAGAGCCAAAGTCTCAATCAGTAATTAGTTTCTTTAACTGATATGCTAAGGCCTCAAAAAACAAACACAAAAACAAAAAACCTCTAACTTGAAAGACAGTTTCTCTTAAAGACTTTTTAATCTTCAGAAAACTGTTCACTTTGCAGTTTTGTTTTTGTTTTCGTCAGATTTACTTGGTCTTCTCAATGAGCTATTCTTTTTTCAGGCTTTTCTTCTGCAAAGAACAGTTATATTGTAAAATTTCGAGACCAGAAGATTGAATTAGGATTCTTGTTGAGACAAGTTAAGGAACATAATTAAGGATTTTCCTAAGCTTTCAGAATACAGGCAGAAGTTTGTTACAGAATTTCATATTTTGTTCTATATTTCATTTCTTCTACTGCAGATCTGTTTTGCCCACACTTAGCCTCTAAGATAGGAAAAATTGTTAATAAGTGGAAAGATAGGAAATTACACATTTAAGTCACTTAGTTAATTGAACTTTTAAAAAACTGACTTAAGGAAGCAATAAAAATAAAAAATGTACTATGATAAGGTAATTTTAGAGATGATTATTTTAAGGGAAAGATTGTAAGAAGGTTCAAATTGTAAATAAAACAAAAGATGAGAAAAATAGACTTCAAGAATTATTCTAGAAGCTGGAGTATACCCACAACTAAAGTAGAGATGTGTATTCTCTTAAAAATGGGATCAAGTCTGAAAGAGAAAATTTGATAATAAAAAATAAATTGAAATGTAAAATTGCCAATCTAAAAACTATTCAACATATGGCTATTTTCCAGAACCTTTGGAAGTAAGTAAGCTGAAACTCAATAGAATGTTTGGCTCTCTAGTTAAAAAAAATCACTAAAAAGTCTGTCCTCTAAAATTTGGGAGTCTGTGGATAAAGATGCCTATAGATACTGTAAAGATAACAATCATTGAAAGAATCAATAATCTATATTGGCTAAGAAACAGAAGGACAGTTATCTACATAGGTCCATTGATGCTGCTCCAAGGGTGACCCAGAACCCCAACACTTCCCTTTTATCCTTCTAAACTTTCAGAGGGACTAATGTGGTTTTATTATTGCTATGGAGGTCACTCATTGACCATTAATCTCTTTCCTATAGAACATCAGATCTGTCAGAGCAAAATTTTAAAGTTGTTTAAAAACTGAGAAAGACTTTCAATAAGAAAGAAGACAGAAATTTTATCTTCAAGTAAAAATGACTGGTTGTGCCAGATGGTAAAAGAAGATAATAAAAGATAAATTTGAGGGTATACAGTACATTACAGATGGTGTCAGCAAAAACAAGCCTTTTCCCCCCTTGGTTTCCTGGAAGCACTAAAATATGAAAATTTCTAAAAATCCCAAGTTGTTTCCCAGGTCCCAACCTGTAACTTACACTTCAAAATCATCATCAGGACGTTCCTTTCATCTTTGTGAAACAATTCCTACAAATGTAATGACTAGGGATTTCTTTGCAAATGGATCTGCCTGTATAAAATGTATTGCAAAAAGCCAATTTTTTTAAAAGTCAGAAAACTTCTCACACACACTAAAATTATAGCTGATGTGACTAATAATATAGCTATACTATGCATGGTTTGAAAAATCACTTAAGGAATAACTAGTATCCAGAATTCCAATGGGCAACACATTCTATGAACACAGGCAGAGTAATTAGAAGAGAGTTCTTCAAAGTATTCCTGGATTATATAAACTCTTCATTTTTTTGTACAAATAGAGAAAAGTCATGCTCCAAAGGTCTTAACTCACCTATATGGCAGTTAAGACCTATTGCCTATTAAAGCTGGTCCCTTAATTCAGTAACCAACCTTTCACTTAGTTGCCTCCAACAGTTATGGACCTCAACCAAATAAGTTAAAACATCTTCAGATACGGGCGCCTGGGTGGCTCAGTCAGTTAATGTCTGACTCTTGATTTTGGCTTAGGTCATGGTGTTGGGTTGGTGAGATTGAGCCCTGTGTAGGGTTTGTGTTCAGTGTGACATTTGCTTTTTCCCTACCCCCACTTACCGCACCCCCTGCCCCACACTGGTGCACACTCTTGCTCTCAAATAAATAAACAAACAGTCAATCTTTGGAAAAAATCTTCAGCCCTTATACTGTGATCACCTTTATATCTCATATTATATATAGTAAGTTCTTATTGTTAATGAAAAACTCTCAGCATTTTTATGCTAGTCAATTAACTAATTATAAAATATGGATGCTTTCTTTTTTCTCCTATTATCATCTACCAGTGGAATAATCTCATTTTGGCACTTCTATGACCCTTATCCAATAGAGGATAATTAATTTCATGCTTAGAATGGAATATTTGGACCCTCCAGTACTAACTGCTGACTTAATACTCTTTGTTGCTCTACTAGTAAGTGCTGACAATATTGTTTGTTGATGGGCCTAAAAAAGAAGACCAGCAAACAGACCAATGGATTAGAATGGAGACCCCAGAAACAAGCCTTCATGTATACAGTCAAATGATGCTCAACAAGGGTGCCATGACCACTCAATAGGGAAAGTACAGTCTCTTAAACGAGTTGTGAATGGGAAAACTGAATATCCTCACACAAAAAAATGAAGTCTAAAACCATATACAAAAATTAATACTAAATGGATTAACAATTTTATTGTAAGACCTAAAACTATAAAAGTCTTAGAAGAAAACACAGGGGGAGTCCTCATGATGTTGGATTTGGCAATGGTTTCTTGGATACGATGCAAGAAAAAGCACAGGCAACAAAAGAGAAAATAGACAAATGAACTACATCAAACTTAAAAACTTCCATGCACCAGAGAACAGGGAGAAAATACTTGTGAATTGTACATCTGATAAGGAGTTAATATCCAGAATATATAAAGAATTCCAACTCGACAACAAAAAAATAAAATATCCTGATTAAAAAACAGGCAAAGGAAAAAAACAAAAAAGATGAAAAAAAAACAAAAAATAAAAAAAACGGGCAAAGGACTCAAACAGACACTTCTCCAAAGATGATACACAAATGGCCAACAAGCATATGAAAAGATGTTTAGCATCACTAATTACAATCATCACAGAGAAATGCAAATCAAAATCACAATGTGCTATCACCTCACATCCATTATGATAATATATGATAGTAAATATATATGATATATATAAATTATGTACATATGTATCTATGGATTTATATGAAAGAGAGAGACAAGTGTTGGCGGGAATGTGGAGAAATGGAAACCTTTGTGCCGTACTGCTGGAATTGCAAAATGGTACAATGCTACGGAAAACAGTATGGAGATTTCCCAGAAAAGGAAAAATAGATTAATTAAAAATAGAACTACCACATGATCCAGTAATCCCATTTCTGAGTATTTGCAGAGATATTTGCTTCCTCATATTCACAGTAGCATTATTTACAAGAGCCAAAAGGTGGAAACAACCCAAGAGTCCACTGACAGATGAATGAATAAACAAAATGCAGTATGTACAAATAAAGAAATATTACTCAGTCCCAAAGAGGAAGTAAATCCTATCGTGTGCTACAATATGGATGAACTTTGAGGACATTATGCTAAATGAAATAAGCCAGTCACAAAAAGATAAATACTGTATGATTCCACTTATATGACATCTAAAGTAGTCAAATGCATAGAAACAGAAAGTAGAATGGTGGTTACTAGAAGCCACGGAGAAAGGGAAGAAGGGAATTGTTTAATGGGATGGAGTTTCAGACTTGCAACATGAGAAAGTTGTAAAGATCTGTTTCACAACAACATGAATACACTTAAGACTACTGAACTATCCATTTAAAAATGGTTAAGATGGTAAATTATATGTTATGTGTTTTTACCACAAAGAAAAAGACCAGGCTTCCTTCACAATACATAGACCATTTTCTCTTATAAAATCCTATTCCTTACCAATTGTTCAAATTGTGCCAATGACTGAACTGTGGTCTTTCCTGGGCATTTCAAATTACTAAAGTAAAATAATAAGTATATAAATCAATATTGGTATTCTTTTATTTATTTTATTTTTTAAAGATTTTATTTACTTATTTGACACAGAGAGAAAGGGAGAGAGCACAAGCAGGGGGAGCAGCAGAGGGAGAGGGAGAAGCAGACTCCTTGCTGAGCAGGAAGCCCCATGCAGGACTCAATCCCAGCACTCTGGGATCACGACTTAAGCAAAGGCAGATGCTTAATGGACTGAGCCACCCAGGCACCGCACTACTTGGTATTCTTTTAAAATAATTTACTTTTAAAAATTTGCTATAAAAAAGAGGTTTTAATATCTTACTTAGGTACTCTTTAAATGTAAACAACAAATAAGCAATAAATACATTAATTATGAGAGGCCTTCATGATATCTAAAATAATTGCTATACTTAGAGACTCACAGTAAAAGAAGTCTTATAGAAGCAAGCACATCATGCAATAGATACAATAGATACACTTTAGAAATACTATTGAAATATTTTCACAAAATGCACACTAAACAGACTGACTAAAGTCCTTATACAGGGACCTCATATAAACAACAACAACAAAATAACAAGTCCAGGGGAAAGGTCAAGAATTCTGTGATGGATACAGAAAAATCTGGATCCTTAAATTCTTAAAAGAAACACTGGGAATGATCTATTATGGGATCCATGAAAGTAAGATCTGGCAAAAACTTTACCAAGAATAATACTATTTGCATACCATCCATTAATGAAGGAAAATATCCTGCACCAGGGTTCTTACAAAATGCAAACAGTAATGGTTTGTCACATGATACTCAGAGACAATATATTTGCAGTCCACCAAAATTGAATTATCTCATATATGGCTTTTTGCTCTTTTCCTCTAAAGGAATCAGGCTCTTCAATGTCAATCTAGGACCAAGGTGAATTATTCTGTTGAATGACTAGCAGTCTTCAGAAGGTTCCTAGTAATTCTTGCCTCTTGGAATTGATACTCTTTTACACAATACCCCACCCACATTTTATCAGGGTAGATCTGTGTGACCAACAGAATATATAGCAATAGTGACACCATGTCACTTCCAAGGTTAGGTTATAAAAGACACTGTGATTTCTGTCTCGTTCTCTATCATTCACTCTAGGGGAAGTTAGCTGCCATGTTGTGAGCAACCCCATGGAGAGGCCAAGTGGTAAGAAGCTGAGAGAGCCTGCCAACAGCCAGTGAGAAACTGAAGCATCCAGTCAACAACCATGTGAGTGAGCCTTCTTAGGAGCGGATGCTATACCCCCAGTCAAGACTTCAGAGCCCTGCAGCCTTAGCTGACATCTTGACTACAACCTCGAGAGAAATACTGACCCCAAACCACTATACAAGCGAGATTCCTGCCCCTCAGAAACAATGGGAGATACTGAATATTCTTGTTTACAACCTGCCTGGTTGGAGATAATTTGTTACAAAGGACAGATAACTAATACAATTCCCCAACATAATAAATGGGTTAGAGCTCCTTTTAAAGAGTACAAAAGTGTAAACCTTTTTAAAAAATTTTTTAAGTTTTTTACTAACATATAATGTATTATTAGCCCCAGGGGTACAGGTCTTTGAATCGCCAGGTTTACGCACTTCACAGCACTCACCCATAGCACATACCTTCCCCAATGTCCATAACCCCACCACACTCTCCCTACACCCCTCTCCCCAGCAACCAAAAGTGTAAACCTTTGATGGGGAGAAAACCCTTCTGAAAAATGATCCTACCCATAGGAGTTAAATTACAAGAGGCATTCATTAAAAATTTGTTCCATTACTTTGATTGATGTCGTAAACAATACAGCTTAAAATCTGGTGTACAACAAATCAGTTACAAGTCCTTAAACCAAGTAGTTATAGATAGTAGAATGGCCTTGGATTTATTTTTATTTTTTGTTATTATTATTATTTGTTAACCAGGGGGGATTCTGAACCACCGCTAACACTATGTATTATACCTACACATTTAAGTATATGTGCTGCCGAAGCGAGCTGTATTATACCTACACATTAACAAGTGAATTGGGATCATCTATACCTAAGCTAAAAGAAAAGGCGACGTAGCTATCAAAAACAGACTTAGAGAATCTCTGAGACTTGTTTTCACTACCACATTGGGCAAGTTTTGGATCAGCGTTCTAAAACGTCTTCTAGTTCCTTCCAGTTATACTTATTTATCTCACTGTTGTTATAATATTTTCCCGAGTCTTAATCGCTTTTGTGCAGCCCCATCCTGATAGACAGTTCAACAAATAATTCAAGGACAAAACTCCCAGAAACAAGCAAACAAAAAACAAACCCAGCAAAATCATGCCAACGGACATGAAAACTTAAAGTCTCCCCCAATAAAAGCTCACCGGCAAGGAAAATGGATGGCGGTGAAGATCTGCACCGTCCTTGAAGGCCTCTCCTGCAGCTTTACCTGGATAAGAACCAGAAGGAAAAAATGGAAATAAAGGGGTTCCTGTAAACTCAGGGGGGGGGAAAAAAAGCCCTATTTTTGCTCTAGTGAAGGCAACAAGTAGCCAGAAGAACCCATCTTAAACCCCGTTCCATTGATGGAGGATCCTGCCTCAGTAAGCCCTTCAGGCACGTTAGCAAATCAGGGTGGACTCACTCCAGTAAACACACCTCCGAGTGTCCACTGATCAGCAGCTGTCTCACCTGAGTAACCACGGGCGACAGGTGATGTCATTCCACTTATACCACCCTGCATGCCTCGCTCTCCCCACACGGAGACCTTTCATCAGGTCAGCAGGTGGCTCTGCGTGGAAAGGCTGTGTCGGGCCAGCAGTGCGCTCCCCCTCCGTGGTCATCAAGAAACCCGGCTTTGTCCTTCTATTTCACATGCTGAATTGTGGTCTCATTACCGTTTGACAAACTTTCCTGATCCGTTTTCTCATTTTTAACACTTCTTCCCATGTAATAGTACTAATAGTGACAGTTATGGTGATGATCATGATGATGATCGTGATGATTTTCCACTTGCCCTCTACTGGGCTCTGTGCTAAGGGCTTCACCGGCATTATGGTCATCACTGAGGTTGGCCAAGGACATCCGGCTACGGGCACCTGTTAAATTTGCAGGTAGCCTTCAGGCCTGAAGAAGTTCCTTTCCTGGTTTCTTTGGAGTGCCGGTCATTTGCTGGTTTGCTTTCAAATCCACTTCTCACCTTTGCCCTTCTCTGCTGAATATCGCAGGGGGCTGACTCCTGCGGACTGAGTTTTCCAGACTCTTTTGAAAGCTGGCTTCCAGCTCAGTTCTGCTAATGGGAACATGCAGGGGAAGACGAAAGGCAGGGAGAGAGGAAGGGAGAAGGCGGAGTGTCTCTTCCGTTTCTGCTTCAGGAGGTGGCTCCAGCAGTAATTGTGTCTCCAACCTTCCTTTCCCCAGCCCCTTTGAACACACCCTCCTTCTTGGGGGTCACCACTCATGTTATTCTGTTGAAATACCTAGAGTGCGCTGTGATTTCCTGAATCCTTCATGATACAATCAGAAAGATCCGGTGGTATAAATTGCACCTGGCAGACTGGAGAGATTTGAAATTTAGTTCCAAGTTTGATTCTACATCACTTATGACATCAAAACAATCACAGCTTGGTGCCTCAGGTTTTAATTTTTCTTAGTTTTTTAATTTTTTATTTATTAGTGGTTGAGAGAGAGAGAGAGAGAGAGAGACAGAAGGAGGGAGAGGGAGAGAGAGCACAAGCAGGAGGAGTGGCAGAGGCAGAGGGAGAAGCAGGCTCCCTGCTGAGCAGAGAGCCCAATGTGGAGCTCAATCCCAGGACCCTGAGATCATGACGTGAGCCAAAGGAGACACTTAACTGAGCCAATCAGGTGCCCCTGGGTGCCTCAGTTTTGCTAGATAAAATGGAATTGTTGATCTTTAATGATTCCTCCCCCACCCCCCGCCCCGACCAACCAGCACCTTCAGTCATACTGGATTTGAAGAATTGGTCATATCATATCATAATCCTTCCCTTCTCCCATGTAACAGTGCTTAGAAATGACCTTGAAGGCCATGATTACATTTAGAAATCTAGCTGTTCTCTAAGCAGATGAAACATATAAAAACATCTGTTTTTTATGAATAGAGCAGGCTTCATAATTTGATGAGACCAGTGCAAAATGAAAATGCAGGGCCCTTGTTGAAAAAGCAGGAGAAAAATACCATTTAAAGTATTAGGAATAAAGGGGCGCGTCTGGGTGGTTCAGTCAGTTGAGTGTCTGTCTCCAGCTCAGTTCATGATCCTGGGGTCCTGGGATCGGGTCCCACATTGGGCTCCCTGCTCAGCCAGCTGGAGCCTGCTTCTCCCCCACTCCCCTTGTTTATACTCTCTCTCTCTCTGTCAGATGGATGGATAAAATCTTTAAAAAAAATTAGAAATAAAGCTTTTCCTTTAAAAATGTTTTGCTTATAACAAGAGAAGAGATAAAAATATTTTCCTTACAAAATACAACAGAGGTAATAGTGACTTATGAGTAACAATATAACTTACAAAGTGTAAAACTATTTTTGGTGTCATAATTTTATATAGTACAATAAATAATACTTTATTAATGTGATATTTTGATTAATCACTATTCTGTGACTTGCTTTTCTGTAAATTTATGTACTAGATCACTAAAATATATACTTTTAGCAATTTTATTTTTAGTTCATAGAGTTGAGACAGTTGCTCTTGAAACATGAAAGATTGCAAATAGTTTTTGATCATTTTAAATTCTTTTTTTTTTAAAGATTTTTTAATTTATTTATCTGACAGGCAGAGATTACAAGTAGGCAGAGAGGCAGGCAGAGAGAGAGAGGAGGAAGCAGGCTCAGAGAGCCTGATGTGGGGCTCTATCCCAGGACCCTGGGATCATGACCTGAGCCTAAGGCAGAGGCTTTAACCCACTGAGCCACCCAGGCACCCCTGATCATTTTAAATTCTGACAAGGAGGGGTGCCTGGGTGTCTCTCTGGTTGTGATCTCAGGGTCCTGGGATCGAGCCCCACATCGAGCTCTCTGCTCAGCTGGGAGCCTGCTTCTCCTTCTTCCTCTCTCCCCTCTGCTGATGCTCTCTCTCTCTCTCTCTCATTGTCTCTCTCAAACAAATAAATAAATTCTTCAAAAAAAATTCTGACAAGGATTTTTCTGCTGAGGCAATTATTATTGAAGCTGTTAAGAGTATTTTATAGGCTGTGACAACATTTCAGATACATTTTTTTTAAGATTTTATTTCTTTATTTGACAGACAAGAGATCACAAGTAGGCAGAGAGGCAGGCAGAGAGAAAGGAGGAAGCAGGCTCCCCTCTGAGCAGAGAGCCCGATGTAGGGCTCGATCTCAGGACCCTGAGATCAGGACCGAGCCGAAGGCAGCAGCTAACTCACTGAGCCACCCAGGCGCCCCTCAGATACATTTCTGATAAATTATTTTGAAATAAAAATTCAAATACTTAGAGAGTTGATAATTCTCATGGAACAATTTTTCTAAAAATACTTCATTCTTCATACAAATCTGTTTTGTGTAAGTTAAAATTTAATTTTACATGTAAATTTATGCAATGGTATTTTAATGTTTCCTGTGACATTTCCTGTAACTTGGGGAGGCTGTACAAGAAATCAAACGTGGCTTCACAATTTGTGTAGAATTCAAAACTCTGGTTCATACATTCTATCAGTGCATCTCCAGCTGCAAAAAAAAGGGATTTTAAAATTATTATTCCTTATTATTAAGTGGGAAGATGAACACAGTCTGCTTTATGGTCAAACATCCTTAAATTCCTTTTCTGTTTTTGAATCTTTACATTTCTTTTCTGTTTCTCAGTCTGTGGATATGTGCTTTACAATGTTAAAGCAGTTTTAAAAACTGAGATTCTAAACTCTTCAAAGGATTATAAGGACTCCTTGACATGTTTACTTGCAGTGTCAATGTGTAGACTTTCATTTTGTAATAATTTACTGATGAAGTTTACTGCCTGGGTTCCTGCACTTCCTACCCGTCCTCTGGCCAGAGTTAGTATTTGTGCAAACGCCAAGTCCAGGCTCCAGGGACCAATGGGCAAGCCGGCCTCCCACCCGGGGTCTCTATGGTGGCCACCTGGGGAGCCCCTCCTTTCTCCCATGGCAGCTGCCACAGGGGCGATCCCCCACTTCTGTCCTGTCCCCAGCACTGCTGCCAATTTGGGTCTGTACTGGCCAAGTGGACTTGGTCAGACCAATAGAATAATTTTGTGTGCCTATGGACTTGAAGAGATGAGTAAAATACTGAAGAAGAGGATCCAGGGATATTTCTCTTCTTGAGAAGATTATGTAATGAATGTCTGTGGTCCCAAATGTGAGGGAACTGGGTAGCTGATGCTAGCACCAGTAAGTCTAAAATCAAGGGGCCCTGGGGCGCCTGGGTGGCTCAGTGGGTTACGCCTCTGCCTTCAACTCTGGTCATGGTCTCGGGGTCCTGGAATCGAGCCCCGCATCGGTCTCTCTGCTCAGTGGGAAGCCTGCTTCCCCCCATCTCTCTGCCTGTCCCTCTGCCTACTTGTGTTCTCTCTCTGTCAAATAAATAAATAAAATCTTTAAAATAAAATAAAATAAAATAAAATAAAGGGGCCCAGACAAAGCTACTGATGCCCAGGAAAAACATTAGTAATGCCAGGGGACCCACAGTTGTTTCTGAGATGTTTCAATGACATAGCTGGTATAAGAGATGACTGATAGTCTTCTGGAAGTGATGAGGCATAAAAATTTGGTGTGTTTGGAGCCAATCTATCCAAAGGTGCATTTTTGGATAAAAAGTGGAGCAGAATGAGTTTATGTGAACCTAAATGGTACTTCCTTCAGGTTATGGTGTCCTTCATCTTGAAATATCTGATCACCTTGAAGATACAGGACTTTACTCATAGGCACGCATGCCATCTCTAGTACTTCTTGAAGATTCTATAGGAATCACTCATCCTCAGTGTGAAATAAGATGTAGTACTTTTTACAGTGGTATGTTACAAATTTTTTTTTTATGGAGAATTTCAAACTGATACGAAAGTGGAGAGAACAGTATAGTGAACCTCTCCTTATGTACATATTACTCAACTTCAATAATTTCACTACTGAGTTTTATCTCTATCTCCACCCACTCTCCTCAGTCCTAAATTCTTTTGAAACAAATCTCAGACACTGTATCACTTTATCTGCAAATGTTTCAGTATGTGTCTTTAAAAGATTAGGTACCATTCTTTTGCCTAAAAATTTAGCAACAGTTTTTAACATTATAAAATAGTTATTTCATTTTTTTTTTTTAGAATTTGTTTGAATCTCCACCCAAACAATGTCCCCTCATTGCTTATTATGCCTCTGAAGTCTCTTTCCATGGCTAATTGCCCTGACTCCCCTTTTCTCCTTTGCAATTGATTTCTTGAAGAAATTGGGTCTTTCTGTCCTGCAGAATGACTCATGGTCTGGATTTCGCTGCTTGCATGCCCAGGTGTTAGTATGTTCTGCTGCTCCTCCTATTCCTATAACTTGGTATTTAAACCTTGAGGCTTAAGAGATTCATGTCTGACTATTTGGTTGCGTCTACTTCATAAGCAGCTGTGGGTACTTCCATCTGGAAGTAATGTCTCTTTTTTTGTGTGGTGTTAGCAGCTATTAGTAATCTTTTCTCAGGCCCATTATTTCAGGAGTGTTTATGAAATGGTTATATTGGAATTGTATCATTCTTCACTTATTACCTGGGCTATTTCTGTAAGGAGAAACTTCTCTCTCTAAGGGATGATTGTTGTAGTCTGAGGTATGATAGGCATAAAATAGACAAAATGTATGCTTGAGTCTTTCCCTATATTTGATGGTTTTCAAAACATGAATTGTTTAGACAGCATCCTTCAAGTGTGACCAGTGAAGGTTATTATTATTTTTTTTTATTTCAGTATCATTCTGGATTTCTGGATTCAAACTTTTCATCCTTACTGTTGCTTCAATTGTCCCATCTTGGGCCAGTGGGAGAATCTTCAAGTTGGCTCTGAGACCTTTAGACAGGACCCCATCACTCTTCTATAGCTTCCTTACTTGTGGAACAGTGTAATAGTTCAGCTTCATCTGGCACATTTTCTTCCCCAGACCTGGAACCAGCCATTTCTTCAAGGAGCTCTGTGTTTTTAATGTAAAAATGTTATTTTGGAACTACAATCTGCTTTCTAGGCTTCATGAGTGGTCAGAGCTAGGCAAAACAATTTTTAAGATAAAATACTGGATACGATGCATAAATAATGAATGTTGGAACACTGAAAATAAATAAAACAAAATAAAATAAAGTAAAGGTAAAATGAATGATGAATTCATACTGACACTTCCAATTCAAACTCAGGAATACAGAATTCTTGTTTAACATCGTCAATCTTATATCACTTTCATCTCTTCTTCCATCCCACAATCAATTAGTTCCCAGTGAAACCAGCAGCATTACTCGTTTGTTTTGTCCCACAAAACATACCCAGCACAGTAACAGTATCAACACTACACCCACAATGTATTTACTGAAAACAATTTTACAGTTGTTTGTATAGGTCATTTTATCCTACAAGGATTACACAATCAACTTATTTGCTGTGAAATCACTTGAAATACTTTTTAATTAATTTTAATTTTTTGATTTTTGTGTTTTGTGGAATTTTGAAATTTAATTTTTTTTAAAGATTTACTTATTTTAGAGAGAGAAAAAGAGAGAGTACACATGCATGCGAGAGTTGGGGGAAGGGCAGAGAGAGAGACAGAATCTCAAGCAGACTCCCTGCTAGGCACAGAGCCTGATGTGGGGCTCTATACCAGGACCCTGAGATCATGACCTGAACTGAAATCAAGAGTTGAATGCTTAACCAACTGAGCCACCCAGGTGCCCCTAAATTTACTTTTGTTTTATAAATACATAAAATTTGGCCTCAAATTCTAACATACAAAATAAAATGTATTTCGAGTAGTGTAATTTTGCCTCTGTCTCTAGCCTATTTCCTCCCTTTCCCACAGATAATTTTTTAAAATTGTAGTTTTAGGTTCATAATTCCATTTTTTCCTAGTTATTATAATATTTAAAAAATATATATATATTTCTATATATCAATTTATCTATCATCTACATATATGTAGCTTGGTCATGGTCATTAGCAAAATTTGTAAGTAGCTGTGACAACCTGAAGCTGTAGAACCAGGGGCTGGGGTGAGAGGAGAAGAAGAGGGCTGCGGACAGGTGTCAGGCTCTGACAGTCACAGCAACAGTGGTCATGATGTGGAGATTAAAGAAAGTTGGCTGCTTTTTTTCTTCCTTTTTAAGATTTTAATTATTTATTTGTCAGAGAGAGAGAGAGAAAGCACAGACGTAGGCAGAATGTCAGGCAGAGGCAGAGGGAGAAGCAGGCTCACGGCTGAGCAGGGAGACCGATGTGGGACTCAATCCCAGGACCCTGGGATCATGACCTGAGCTAAAGGCAGATACCCAAATGACTGAGCCACCTACGCACCCTGAAAGTTGGCTGTTTCTTGCTTGAGTAGACAAAGGAAAATGTTATAACTACTTGAAAGAATATTTGGAAAAACTGGATGATAGTGAAGTGAAAGGTAGAGTAGATATTCCTTCATTCAATATTTATGGAGGCTCTAGGGTTTTCTGGGAATGTCTGTGGGCGAGACCAACCAAGTTTCAGGGAAGGTCCAATTCCTTAAACAGGATACATACTCGTTTGTGATTATGTGGATTCTCTGATATTATTTATACTACAGCAGCACTGACAAAAGTCTATTGTATTTGGTGAAAAGCACTTGTACATAAGTCCATTTCAGCTAAAAAAGAAAAATGAATATATTTAAGATACTTCATAAGGTACTGTGGAGATACAGATTGATGAAAAGATATGACCCTGCCCTTCAGGACTTTTAAAGCCAAGGAGAAGTGAAAAGAGACACAGATATCTTGAAACTACAACTGTGGCAGGTAAATACTAGACTGGAAATCAGGCCGAGGGGTTATAGAAACTCAGGAGAGAAACAGTTGGTTTTGAGTTGGGGATGTCTAGCTCTAAGGTTCTATGATTTCTTGTTTAATTGTTACTCTTGGGTAAGAATTCAGCAGATGGAGAGGTGAGGAGAAAGGGCATCCCAGAAAAAAAGGGACCAGTGACCAATGAGAGAGTTAAGTGTGTTTGTGGGGCTCATTCACTCATGGTTGGTTGTCCTCATATGAATCAGTTTTAAATTCAGGATGGGGACCCAAACAATTCAATTTGTTTGGAAATGTTTGATGATTTCACAGAACCAACTAGTATGGTCTCTGTGCCACATTTTTAAACAAGGAGAACATATTTCCTCTCGTAGAGTTGTGTTATCTAGAGTTAGCAATTAATTTTTTTTTTTTGGAAAAACAAGGCCTGGCTGTGGAAAATGCAAAAATGAAGAGCCCTCTCCCTCTCTAAAGATCCTATTATTTCACAAAAATCTCAGTTGTCTTTTCTCAGCCTTAGATGCGGAATTGTCAGATGAAATGGGAAAAAATTGTTCTCAATTGTTCCACATGGTTATAAGGCATCACCCATTACAACGCTGCTTTTAGTTTTGCTGTGGGACTCATCGGGTTTGGGAGGGAGTAAAGTGTGGTCCTGGATACTGTGGTAAGAGAAAGATATTACACATCTTCCTTTACTTGGATTAGCGTTACATCCTGATAAACACAATGTAAGTTGGAAATATCCTAAGTTGAAAACGCATTTAATACATTTAACCTATGGAACATCATAGCTTAACCTGGCCTGCTGTAAATATGCCTGGAATGAAAGCCTATTTTACTTCCTTACTTATTTATGATGATCTTAAAGCTCTATTTTTTCATTCAAGAGAGAGAACACGAATGCAAGAGTGGGGTGAGGGGCAGAGGGAGACACAGAGAGAGAATCCTAAGCAGACTCTCCACTGAGTGTGGAGTCCCCACACCAGGCTCGATCCCACGACCCATGAGCTCATGTCCTGAGAAGAAACCAAGACTCTGACACTCAACTGAGCCACCCAGGGTCCCCAAGCTTATTTTATAATTAAGTATTGATGATCTCATATAATTCACTGAACGCTGTACGGAAAGTGAGAAACTGAGTGACTGTCAGTGTGTGGCTGGTTTACCCTTGTGCATGTGTGGCTGACGGAGCTGCTGCCGCCCAGTAGCACCGGAGAGTATCTCCTGTGTGTCTCCAGGTGGGGAAAAGATCAGAATTCAGAATCTGAAGTACAGTTTTTGAATGCATATTGCTCTCACACCATTATGAAATAAAAGAACTGTAAGTTGAACTGTTGTAAATTGGGGACCATCTGGACAGCATTTTATCGATCTTCATGTGTCACTGATTCTAAGATTTACCATTATTTTATGTCCATTAAAAAGGA
Source organism: Neogale vison (assembly GCF_020171115.1). Classification (NCBI taxonomy): domain Eukaryota; kingdom Metazoa; phylum Chordata; class Mammalia; order Carnivora; family Mustelidae; genus Neogale; species Neogale vison. The sequence continues at coordinate 217,768,965 of NC_058091.1, forward strand.
AGGAAAAAGGGCGCCTGGGTGGCTCAGTGGGTTGGGCCGCTGCCTTCGGCTCAGGTCATGGTCTCAGGGTCCTGGGATCGAGTGCCGCATCGGGCTCTCTGCTCGGCAGGAAGCCTGCTTCCTCCTCTCTCTCTCTGCCTGCCTCTCTGCCTACTTGTGATCTCTCTGTCAAATAAATAAATAAAATCTTAAAAAAAAAAAAGAAGAAAAAAAAATCATAGTTGGTTAAACTGTGACATGATAGGAGATCCATTCCAATTTTAGAGTGTTGCAATGCGAAAATGAGCGTGCATTTTAGAATCAGTTATATATGGCACTAAGTGTCTACTATTACCAGGTCTCTTCCTGATCCTTGACAAACATTATCTCAATAATCCTTATAAAGACTTAGTGACACGGGTATCCTTGCTCTTATGTCACAGATGAGCAGAGCGGGCACAGCAGCCTTAATGACACTGGCTACGGATGACAGAGCTAGCCAGTGGAATAAGCTCCTCATACCTACTTCTTCTCAAACTTCTGTTCTTAATCTGTGACTCTGCAGTCATGTAATATTTTGGTAAACTGTGACCCTCTTGGGTGTTTGCGGCAGGGTGCCTGTTTTCCGCATGGGCATTTTCCATTTATGGTAAGCCTTATAGGGCCTCATCCTGCCCTGACTCAGATGCCTTAGCCATGAAGCACACTGAAACTTGGTGAACTTGGGAAGAGAGTAAAGGAAGGGCAAGTTTGGCCTGGACCCAAAGGCGTTAGCTCTTAGCCAACATGCAACAACTGAAAAGCCAAAGCAAATAATGCAAAACTGACGTAGCCAGGAATCCTTGCCCAAAGAGATCATCTAATGGATAGGGCGGCACAACAGGAGTTTCTGGTTGGTGGCAATATACAAATCAGATAAGGGGCCATGCCTGGGTTCAAGATGGCCTATCTGCTTGTCTTAGAATCCAAGGGACAAGTTCCACCACCTGTGAGAATTTAGGGTACTGAAACTCAGGGTAAGTCTCAGACCTCAGCAGGGAAATGGGAATGTTGGACAGACTGGAAGAAGCCCAGTTTAATAACCTGGACAATATAGTAAAAGCAGGAGAGAGCTATACCTCCATGAATCTGTGGAAGCTCAGGGCAGAAGAGCAGGTCCACTAAGCACTCCAAACACCAAATCTGTGTGCTGGTCCTCTTCTCACTGTTGACTGGCCAGGGTCCAGCCTGGCTGGGTGAACTTAGGGGCTGAGGCCGAGCAGGAAGGGCTGGAGGAGGAGAGTCATCACATTGCTCACTTGCCAAGGGAACCAAGTGAGGCTGGCCCAAGCAACAGTGAGATGCAGGTTAGACAGTCCCATTCTTGCTGCTCTTCTCCTAACACTTTGTGAGCCCTCCCTTTTGAGTATAGTTCCCATTCAGGCTCTTATTAATTATGTGGCCATAGGACAAGTGATTTGACCCCTCCTATCTTCAGTTTCCTTTCTAGTAAAATGGAAATATTTAATTTGTAGATTGGTTGTGAGGATTAAGAAAGACTAAGTGATTACAAATTTGGTCTCAATATGAATTAGTTCCTCTTCCTTCCAGCTCTCCAGGCCATGTATGAAATGCTATTTGTCCAATTAAGGGTTACCTACCCTCCTCTGACCTTAACAAAGGAATAACGATAGTAATTTATACACAGTCTACAGTGTGTTAAAAATTGTTCTATGCATTCATTACCCTATTACCTCAAATGATTTTTCCAATAGTCCATTGAAATTCCTGGCAAAATATTATTTTTAAAATTTCAGTTAAACATTAAGTAACACTTAATGGTAACGAAATATTTTTAAAAGTTCCCTACTGCCGACAGGAAAGAAAACACTTGACATTTTGATGGGAGAGTCTAAACTTGTCTAAACTTGTTCACATATAGCAGAGGAGAGATATCAGGGAACAGATGATGGTGGATGGTTTGTTTATTTATTTCAAGTTTTTATTCAAATTCTAGTTGACATACAGTGTAATGTTCATTTCAGAGGTAAAATTTAGTGATTCATCACTTCCGTACAACACCCAGTGCTCATCACAAGTGCTCTCCTTTATCCCCATCACCCGTCTAACACTTCCCCTACCCACCTCCCTTCCATCAACCCTCAGTTTGTTCTCTATAGTGAAGTGTCTCTTATGGTTTGCCTCTCTCCCCCTCTCTCCTTTTCCCCCCCTTCCCTTATGTTCATCTGTTCTGTTTCTTACTTCCACATATGAACAAAGTCATTTGCTATCTGCCTTTCTCGGACTGATTTGTTGAGCTTAGCATAATACATTCTAGCTCCATGATTCTAGGAATGTAAGAGTCACTAACTTTTAAATGATTGCTTGAGTCGTAATAATAGGCATGAGTAGTATTAATATTAGTAGTATTAATGAAAATCTGTTTGGGTACATGTTCAAACGTCAAATGATTCTTGCTGTTTAGGAAGTGCTTCTCCTTGATTTCTAGAGAGGGATTTTTCCTTATCTAATATCCCTGAGAGAGTTTCTGGCTAAGAGGTATTAATTGTGTTCATAACAATAGAATACTAAAATGCCTTTTAACAAAAATCTCTCCACGTCTTGCAAAGTGCTGTGGGCTATTTCCATTCTAAATGGCTGAGGCATACACTTATGGAAAAGCAAAGTATATCTAACACAAAATCTGGTTGAGAGCAGAGCTCTGAGGAAATGAGACATTTGACAGGTAAACATTGTCTTCGGGGTGAGACTTCCCTTTGTTTGAGAACAGACCACTTGAATGAATCCTTTTGGTAATGTATTCATACGGCAAACACCTATTCATTTTTCTCAGGGAAGCCTAGAAAGTAGGAATAATAACTCCACATGCAAAACCTTCAAGTAACCTATTGTACTGTTTAATAATATAAATGTAGTATATTAGCAAGTTAATGGAAACAAAATTTCCTAAAATTGTCCTTTTTGCCTGGAAACAATGTGTTTGGTAGAGTTAGGTGGATTTTTGTCCGAGCAGTGTCCATACAAGACCAGGAACCACCAAAGTCACGCAGGCTTGGACCTCCTTTCGTCTTGGGGCCAAGAGAAGCCTGTGATGTGGATACAGATTAACTTGAAGCAGCATCAGACAGAGTTGGCTCTGGGTTTCCTGTCCAGGAGGATATCCAGATGGATAACCCTGATTTAGGTTTTGAGGATTCACCTATTTGTACCAGGGGTGACTTGGAGCAGAGGGCCGTGGCACCCTGAAGGAAATGGGTACGCATGCAGCCGCCATTGTGAGGTGGCAAAGAGAGAGGCTTCAGCTGTAGGAGAGTCTTTCCATCTTCCCTGGCGGCAAAAAGGGGATTGAGTTTGGATGCTGGAATATGATGGTGCCTGAAGATTCCTATGGGTGGGGAGCAGCTGGCTCTGACCCCCACTGGGAAAAGATCTATGTGGGCTGGACAGGGATAGTTAACTTGTGTTTGGGCTGTGACTCTCAGAGCAAAAGCCTATAGCCCTCGTTATGGGCTACCTTCTCTGTGTGTTTCTGTTCTCAAGGGACTGCTTCTTCTGAGCTGTGCCTCGAAGTATCAATGGAGGCGGCTCTGCTCGTGCTTGAGGAAGAGTGAACCTGGGAAAGCAGAAACAGCCCGGAGGGGCCAGGCGGAGAGTGTGAGCAGAGATCCTGTGCACGAAGTAGACAAATCATCTAGAGAGAGCATCTGGCTAGGGGAGCCCGAGGATCTGTGAAACATGTCTCTATTCCTCAAGTTTTCACTGCTCTCCTTGAGGGGTGACCCAGTGAAAGATGAGACTCTCTACTTTCATAGACATGTGCAGTCAGGGTTATTTGGGCATAGAAGAGAAGGCTGACCCCTGAGGACCGGAGAATTTAGGCGAATATCTGAGTTGTACAGTCTTAAACACTCAACTTGGGTATCTTCATCAGGCCCCGTCAGTCTAGACTCTGGTTCAGCATCTTTCTTAGTGTTCCTTTAGCACCCTGGGTGCCAATACACAAATAAACTAAAATAACTAACATTTATTGAGCGCTTACATGGTGCCAAACAGTGAGTTAAGGGCCTAAATGGCTTCTTTTGTTCAGTACTTTGGTATTCCCATTTTTTCAGACAGGGAAACTGAAACTTGGAGAAGTTATGTGATTTGCCTCAAGTTCCACGGCTAAGCGTTCACAGGGTCAGGATGCGAACCCAAATGGCCCTTCCCAGAACCCATGCAAGCAGGGATTAAAATGTACTCCTATTTTTTCCCTTTGTTTGTTCAAGAAAAATGCAAATTTCCTTAGGCTAGTATCTTGTTTTTTTAAAATCTCTGTCTCCCTATCTTTTAGCATAGTGCTAACATAGTACATAATAAATGTTTGGCAAAAGTTTACGGAAGGATGAGTGAATGACAGAGCCTAGGGAGCAAAAGTTTAACTAAACACACTTGAGGTTCTTCTTACAGTTTCTGAATGAATACAGTAGTGTGCTCCCCTCTGCTCTTGGCACATAATACCTGCTCAATAAACGTTAGCTATTATTACCATCATTGGAAATAAAAATACATTTAAAAGAACACTTATTTTTGCACAGGAATGCATCAGGCACCTTATTTTTCCCCATGATTTCCTTTCCTTTGATTGCTTATTTCTCTACTGTTTTAGAATGAGGGGAGAATTTAGCTTCTGCGAAGTGTTTTGAATGCAAAGGAGTTAAATATCATTTTTGATAGAGTTTTCCCTTGAAATGTGAGCTGTGTTTGCCTGAAATATGAATACAGTTAAGTAGAAAAGAGGGCTTCTGCAAGTTCAATTTAAGCGATCTGCAGCGTAACAACGGGAGAATACAGATGACATAGAATGTAAGAGAGTTTCTTATCATATGCTGCCAGCCACTGCAGCCTGAGGACAAAAGCCAACTGCCATGTTAGAGAAATATTGCGATTTTAGCAAAATACAAAATTCAAGTTTTTTCACTTTTGGCTTTTTATCATCAATCCATTCCCATGATCTTGTGACAAAAGTCTCTAAATTGACTTCACTTTAAAAGTCCTATAAAAAATGGTCCTGTGGTAAGAATTTATGGATGGCCATGGGATATTCTGTTGTGGATGTCTTTGAGAAGCTAGGTCGGTAGGTTGACCACATTTTATTATTTTTATTGTTACTATTATTATTATTATTAATCTTTTACCCATTTGTGGCAGAATCTGCTTAATAGCCATTCCCTCTCCTCCTCAGTAACATAACCCTGCATTCAGATGGGGACAATGTACTCAGTTGAAAGATAGTCTTCTTTGCAACTAGGTGTCCATGGGCTCCTATAATGAAATTCTGCTCAATGATACCTAAGTGGAAGTGTTGTTGAGTTATTTCTGGAAAAATCTCAATAAAAGGGAGGATGTAGACCCTTCTTTCCTCTTCTTTCTTCCTGTAGTCTGAAGTGTGAATATAATGGTTGGAGCTCCAGCAGCAAGCTTGGGCCATGAGGTGACTCAGCACATGGAAGCTGTTAATCACAAAGCGGCTGCAAGGAAAGATACTGGGTCTCTGACACTGGGTGGACACCACGTAGTGGACTCCATCCTTGGATGGCCAATATCTGGTCACTACATGAAAAAGAGATGCAAACTTCCATCTTACTTCTGCTGTCAGTGTGGATCTTTGTTTTTACACAGCCAAGCCCCATTCTAATAAATATTTGAAGAAAGTAACGGAAACTTTCCAAAAAAACTTTCTCTGTATTTTCCTCAGTGTATTAAAGTACTTCCTTGCTGTGGTGGTTTGTTGCCGTTCGTCTCCAGCTTTTTAGTCCTGTTGTCCCTCCTTCAATAATCTTTTAGGCTTCCTGTTAAGATGTCGGCTGCTTTGAGGGTCCTTATTGCTATACTCCTATTTTCAGTGTCTCTGTGAGGGTCTTATAATTTCTTCCATTCTCATCTCCTCTGAAATCCTCACGAGTTCCCAGCATAAAATCACACTTACATCAGTGAACATAGAAGTTTCTCACTAATTCAGAGGGTAGGAACTTGTGAAAACAATTGCTTCGAGTGATTTTTTTTCTAATAGGATTTGTGGAAACTAATTTTTAGATGGTGTGTCTGTGATGATAGATTAGCAAACACTGAGTTGAACACAGACAGTTGTGATTTCGACCAAGCATTTGATAGTTCCTGGTGAGAAGCAAAGATTGAAAACAAACAAACAAACAAAAACTCCAGCTAAGATTTGACTCCCAGCTCTATTAATAGCTGTATGAACTTGGAAAAGATACGTAAACTTTTTGAACCTCATTTTCCTTATCTATAAAGTAAGTCATGATCAGGATGAAAAGAGCTAATAAACATGTGAACATAAACACTTTATGTACACATTTTAGCTTTAATGTACTTTACCAATACAAGGGAGTTTGGGACAGTGGAAAGAACTCTGGGTCCAGAACTAAGGGTGCACTTACTAGCTGTGTAATTTTGGCTCAATTAGTTAATATCTCTGAGCTTTAATTTTCTTATCCGTAAAAAGGGAAAAAGGGGAAAAAAGGGGAAATAATCCGTAAAAAAAAAAACCCAGCAGTGCTGTTGTGAAAATTACAGGAAGTAGTGTATATGGAGACTCTAAGTCAGTAGCTGATACTCCCAAAATGATAAATACTAGTATTCTTGTGGTTGTTACTGCTATTCCTACAAGAAGGTTCTATCCACTAATGTCAACCTACACTGGCTATACCGAATGTGTTTTTCCAACTCACCTGACCCCTGAGGCCTTAGGCTTTTATATCTTTGCCATAGCCACTGTAGTGAAGGACTCTCTCTGGGCCCTTGCATTTCTTTTACCCTAGACGAATGCCCAAGATCTCTGGTCCCTCTTACCTTTCCAGATTTGTAGTTTCCCTAGTCGTTGCTGAAGGGACCACTAGCTGGGTGTTTAGGGAAATAGCCTCCTCATGGAACAAACTTTGATTAGTGAAAAGTAGAAGGTAGGATGGAACTAGCAGATGAATTTCTTCTCCATTTTTTCCTGCCTACTAGAGACTGTTGCGAGTCATGGTTTTTCCATGTAATCTGTCCGGGCATACCCTGAATGATCAAATTACAACTCTAATCAGGCAATTGCTTATTCTAGAAGAGTAACCAGCACAGTCAGTGCGTTATTGTCCATGCTCTTCCCACCCTCCTCTGACTCAGTCTTTCCTTTCACTCTTGCTGCCCTGGGACTGCACCAGCCAAGAGAGTCTTGCTTCAGAATCGTCTTTCCTAGGGAACTCAGATGAACACACTAACTACGGGGAGTGACTTGAGACAGATGCTGAGTCCCTACCTCTTAGGAGCTTTCGATTTAGGCCAAGAGACAGACACATAAAGCATGAACCACAGTACAAAGCTATGCCCGATGATAACACATAGCCTCATCTTCGAGATCCTCCCAAACTTGGGGTGTTGTCTCTATTTCTGGTTATTATTTTTTTGGTGCCAATTGAAACATCTGGGTTTCTTTGCTTGAATTTTTGCTTGAATTTGCTTATAACATTGCCCTTAGTCCTCTGAGATCTATTCAAGCTCCTCACCTTATGCAGAGGCCAGCATTTTCCCTGGGATTTCAATAACAGATTTTGAATGTGTTCCTGTTGCTGTAGGCATTTTGCTTTGGAAAATATAGCATTCATGTTCAGTTTTTCTTTAATAATAGCATTTTATCATAGTTCTCTTTTCCTAAAATCAAATTACTGTCAGAATTTTATTTTTGCCTTCCCTCTCCAGTCAGATAATTGAATGTAATGATGTTGTTTACCCATAGATACTGTCTAGACTAATTTTTTGCCTGCTTTTTCGAAATTAATTTAGCAGACTCTGCAGCCCAGCTAGCTACCTACATGGTACTATAATGGGTGTTAAAGTCTTAGGTTTTAATATTTCTGAACATTATTGTCCTTAAGCGAGGACAAAAATGTGAGTGAATTTGAAAAGTGCCAGAAATTTGCTTGAGTTGACTAAAGGTAGACGACAAAAACTGCTATGGGGCAATCTCTTTGTTTTGGGGGCATTACGTTAGTGAGTTGTTTTGTTCTTGTGGCTCTAAATTAAGTGTATGTGTTAAATATTGCCAATTAACAAATTATCCCAAACTTGAAACAATACTGCTGATTTTTATTTCATAATATTTTTGAGGTTCAGGAATTCAGGAGCCACTTGGTTGAGTGGTTCTGCCTCAGAGTCTCTTGGAAGTTTTCAGTTAAGATGTTGGCCACGGTTGCTGTCCTCAGAAGGCTTGACTGGAGCTGGAAGATTCACTTCCAAGGCGGCTGGCGCAGACAGCTGGCAAGTCAATGCTGGCTGTTGGCAGGAGACCTGAGTTCCTCACCACTTGCCTCCTTCCATGGGGCTGCTTTCATATCATCATGACTGTGTGGCTAGTTTCCACAGAGTGAGTAATCCAAGAGAAAACATGGAAGTAGCACTGTTTTTTTCTTTTCCTTTTTAAAAAAAATTTTTTTTATGGGGGAGCCTTGAAAGTCATACACTGTCACTTGTACTGGTCGCACTGTCACTTCTACTGGTGACTCAGACCAACCCTAATATACTGTGGAAGGGGACGACTCAGAGCATGCACACCAGAAGAGAACAAGTAAGGAGCCATTCTGGAGACTGACTGCCACATTAGGTAGTACTGTTTATTTTTCCTGAAAGCCTTTTAACTGTGGAGTAGCCCAAATGAAAATATGTCAGACTCGCTTTAATCATAATATTCTAAAAGGCTGACTTGATTGGGGATCAGCACTCAACTCTGCAAAGATTAGTTTTTTTAAGATTTTATGTATTCATTTTGACAGAGAGAGAGAGCAGGAGCACAAGCAGGGGGAGGGACAAAAGAAGAGGGAGAAGCAGCCTTCCGGCAGAGCAGGGAGCCAACTGTGGGGCTAGATCCCAGGACCCTGAGATCCTGACCTGAGCGAAAGGCAGGTGCTTAACCTACTGAACCACACCCCTTGCAAAGGCACCCCCTGTAAAGATTAATTTGATGTCAAATGATTTTTCTGCTTTCTCTGCAGAAACCACAACATGAAGACCAAAAACAAACAAACAAACAAACAAACAAATAAAAGAGCTGTTCATTGGAAAGACTTATAAATGTAGGGTAAAACCTTAAGTTCTCTTCAGTTAAAACCTAGTAATTCCAAGTTTCCGGGACTCACCCTTCTGGCAAAGTTTCCCATGGAAATGTCTGTGATTCTCCCAGGAGGCCCAGCTTCACACAAGCCCACAAGCCAACCTGATGGGAATAAACTTCACAGGACCCTGCTTTGTTCTCCATCCTCCCCACCAGCCTCTCGGAGGCCCTCTCTGCAGCCTCCACTTGGGGATTGTGGTCCCAGGTCTGCCTCTCGCATCCCACTGAATTGCCAGGACCCTGTAGCTGCACAGCTTGTCCCTCTGACCAGCACGGAGTTTTTCATGAAAACAGGTTCTCTTTGCTTCAGAGTAACTCGCCCCCAAGAACACACAAGGACACGCAGCAGTTTTCTTTCTCAGCGCTCTGCGTCTTGAATATAACTAACCTTCCACCTGGTATTTATAGGCTGCTACTTCCACCCGTGATTTACATAGTCTGCTGGATTCTCCCTATCCTGCCAAATGTCTTCCCCAAAATCAGCTGTCAGAGCTAAGCAAATCTGTCAACACATGATGCGCAGCGTAGCACAAGGCAGTGATAAAAACTGACCCCAAGTATTAAAAATTTAAGCTGTCTTCTTCTAGCTCAGCTTTAAACAAGGGCTAACCATCCATCCCAAGGTTGTTTTGACTTTTACTAGATCCTCTGCACTTTGAGCATCCTTGTGATGCCCCACACAGGCCACCATTTACAGCAGGCGCTTGCATATTGTCTAGACATTTTATGTGTAAGTGCTAAATTAACCGAGCTTCGTGTCTTGGCTTTGTCACGTATCCTGGGCCGGGGCCCTGGGAATCCCACCTATCTTCTGGGAATTCTGCCTCCTAGGTACCTCCCACTTCCACCTGTTCCTTCTTATTTCCATCACCCCTGATTCTTCATTTATTTCATGGGTTGCTCAAATCAATATACAAACTTGTCATCCCCTGTTTTAATTCACCCTCATCTCTGCTGCTGGGATAAACCCCTCTCCTGCCTCAAGTCTCTTCATGGGCCTCCTCACAGGTTCTGGAATCAAATTCACGTTATAAGACAGCCCACAGATGGCTGCCTGCCTCTCTGACCTCGTTTCCGCCATCCCTCCTCCTCCTGTGTTTGTTGGCAGCCGTTCAAGTTGCAATTATCTTAAATTTATACTGTTTAATGCCCTATGCTTTTGCAAACATTATCCCTCTGCCTTATGTGCATTTCCTACTCATACTTCAAGACCTAGGGCAGGTGTCATCTCCTGTAAGACCCCTTTCTATTCTGGGTTAGATGCCCTTCCCATGTGCCACGTGGGTCTTCTACCTGTCTTTCTCTACGTGAGATGTAGCAGGCATTGTGCTTTAAGTTACAGGTTCTAGAGCCAGAGTAAATGGGTTTAATCACATTTATTACTAGCTCTGTGACCTCTGGCAAGTTTCTTAGCCCATTTAATGCCTCAGTTTTCCTAACTATAAAATGTTAATGGTGCCTCATGTGGTTATCTTGGGCTTTATGTATTGAGGAGGCATATATGGAGTACTTAAAATAATGCCTAGCTCAGAGCCTAGACTTAATGCTGTCAGCTGCTCCCAATAATTTATTTTAGTTTCAGTTTGTTGTTCCATACAATTCCAAGCTTTTAAAGGCTTGGACCTTGTCTCTGTTTTCTCAGCATCTATTGTGAAGAAGGCGTTTCTGAGAACATATAAGTGAACTCTAAGTGCCATATGCAAGGTATTATACTTAATGGTACTTTTCTATTTGCAGTAATTTACAACATATTTAGTTCATACAGGAACAAGCTAGCAGTGTGCCCAGCAAGACTTTATATTTATAATTATAGTGACAGCATATGTTTATATGAGATTACATTATTCAGTTCCAAGACAAGGTTTCTGAGACAAACTCAGAAATAAGCTTAGGTATCTTATCTAATGATAAGGACATCTAAGAATAACCTAAAAAGATAATTTAGGTTTGCTAGAATTTTATTGTTTGGATGATTTGTATTATAAAACTGGTACTATTCTTTCCTGGTGGTGTAAGCCATCTTTTATGATACTGTGTAGATCACTAGCTTCAAATTACCATAGAACTGGTATGTTGGTATGCTGGCTTAGTTGGAAATTCTCTTTCCTGTTTTCTTTCAATCTCTTACTATTTTTGTATTTTAAGTAGTGTTTCAAAATCCATTAGGAGTCCGAGAGACTAGCAAGCTAGTAAGCTCTGGCCATCTGCGTTATCCATCTCTGAGAAAGGGTTGCTAAATAGCATGAGATTTCATTTCACAAAAATGTCTTCTGGTAAATACATGAGACATTCATCATCCTCCATTTATAGATTATTATGTTTTTATTTAATAAGTGTAGAATCATTTTGAGACAAACCACATCGTTTAGCCATCAGTAATCTTCTGGATGTCTACATTAGAATTAGATTTGACTATGAATGATAGAAACCCAAAATAATATGGGCTGAAACAAGTTAGAAATTTATTTCTCTCTCATGTAAACACAGGCAGTCCTGGGCTGCATGGCAGCTCAGTCGTCACAGGCCCAAGCTCTTTTACTTTGCTGCTCTATCATCCTCAATATACAGGTTTTAACTCCTAGTTGAAGGTGGCTACACCAGCTCCAACTTTCACAGCCTCAGTCCAATTAGCAGAAGAGGAAAAGGGAAAAGAGAACTCTGCTGATATTTAAGGAAACTTTTCAGAAGTTGTAAATACCTTCCCATTCATCTGCACTTGGTCTCATGGACACAACTAGTCAAAGGAAGAGTTAGAAATGAAGCCTTTTTCCTAGGAGCCATGAGCTCAACTAAAAATTGGGGTCTTATTTCTGAGAAGAAGGATACTGGGGGACTACTAACAGTGTGTACTACTTTATGTCTTCCTGTCATTTAAATGTCTCAGGTAACTAGATCCAAGACTGAAAAAAGGGTGAAATGGTCCTATTAATGTCAAAATTATGCACTGAAATATTTTTGACCCTTTCTTAATGTGTTAGCTAGTGTGAGACTATTTTCAAATTTTAGAAGCTATGTTGAATTTATGAATTGACTCCAAAATTAAAAATCTATATATATGTAAATGTTGCAAATAATTTCTCATAAAGGAGCAATAAAAATATTAAGTGGCATATAATACAAAATGAAAAATGAAAAAGTAGACAAAGATTTCATAAAACTTCTGTGTATCAAAGGATACTATCAACAGACTGAAGAGACAACCCGGGAGAAAAATATTTACAAATCCTATATCTAGGAAAGGATTAATATCCAGAATATAGAAAGAACTCCATCAACTCAACAACAACAAAAGTCAATTTAAATATGGGCAAAAGACATTTATATAAAGAAAAAGTACAGAGCACCTGGGTGGCTCAGGTGGTTAAGCCTCTGCCTTTGGCTCAGGTCATGATCTCAGGGTCCTGGGATGGAGCCCTATGCTGGTGGGGATCCTGCTTCTCCTTCTCCCTCTGCCCCTCTCCCCACTGCACGTGCATGTGCTCTCTAATAAATAAAACCTTAAAAAAAAAAAAAGTAAAAGTACAAATGACCAGTAAGCACATCACTCATCATTAAGGAAATGAAAATCAAAAATACTTTATAACCATTAGGATGACTATAATACACAATACATATATATAAAACAGTAAACAGAAAATAACAAATGTTGGTGAGGTTGTGGAATGTTGGAGCTCTTGTGTGTTGCTGGTGAGACTATAAAATGAAGCAGTCATCATAGGAAAATGGTATGGTGGCTTCTCAAAAAAGTTAAAAATAGAATTACCACATGATCTAGCAATTCCACATCTGAGTTATATACCTGAAACTCTGGGGATATACCTGAAAGAACTGAAAGCAGGGACTCGAAGAGACGTGTGTACACCCATGTTCATAGTGGCATTATTTTCAGAAGCTAAAAGGCAGATGCAACCCAAGTGATTACCAAAGGATGAATAGATAAACAAAATGTGATAAACACATACATTGGAATATTATTCAGCCATAAAAGAAAGGCAATCCTGACTTGTGTTACAATGGATGAACCTTGAAGATACTGTGCTAAGTGAAAGAAGCCAGTCACAAAAGGAGAGATACTGTTGAATTCCACTTAGACTAAGTTCCTAGAGTAATTAAATTCTTGGAGAGAGATAGCAGAATGGTACTTGCAAGGGACAGGGGAAGGGGTGTATGTGGAGTTATTGTTTAATGTTTATAAAGTTTCAGTTTGGGAAGATGAAGATGTACTAGAGATGCCTGGTGGTGCTGGCCACCTCATAATGTAAATGGACTTATTGTGACCATGTACTTAAAAGTAGCTAAAATGGCAAGTTTTACATCATATAGATTTGACCACAATAAAGAAATGGTTAAAACTTTTTGAAAATGTGGGTAGTTTTACATGCACACATTTATATAATCAGACTCAAAACCGATGCCAGAGAGTTTTTACCAAGAATCTTGATCCTCTTTTGAAATTCTATTGAAATATTTCAAAAACAGAAGTAGAGAGAATAACATATAAAGAAACTTCTAGTTCCCTTAATCCATCTGTAACACCTCAATTTATAATAAGACTGTTTTTGTGAATGGTTAGTCTGCTGCCCCAATTGTTGAGTACATTTGTAGGTACTACCCATTCCGCCATGATTCGAAAAGCCAACTATGAACTTTTCACATTTGCAAGCTTTTTATACAGAACATGTGTGTCCCAAGAAAAGCTTTAGAAAACTTGCTTCGTCACAAACTCTGCAAAAGCAGCAGCACTGGACAGACCACAGGTGGAGACTTATTCTGTAAAGAGCCAGACAATAAATATTTAAGGCTTTGTGGGTCACATTAGGCTTGTTGAATATTCTTGGTTTTTTCTTTTAAAATATCCCTATAAAAATTTAAAAACCTTATTGGCTTGTGGGACCATACAAAAAAGAGCTGTTTCCAAATTTGACCCAATGGCTGTAATTCATTGAACCCTAGTAGACCTTTGAGGTCCTTCTGGGCCAACCCACGGCAGCGTGGTGGGCAACTATAGAATCATGGTCAGTTGATCTTTAGCATGGCTGGCAACCTCTGTCTGGGCCCAACTTAAATAAGGTAGTTTCAAGTCTGACTATATCAATGCCTATATATAAAATACCCACTTAAAATTTTTTATTTTTTATTGTGGTAAAATCTTACTGTGGTATTCCTGGAAGTGGAATCTAATGGACTCGTCGGCAACTCTGAGAAGGAAGCATTTAGAAGGGAGCAACCCAGGAGAAACAGAGTGGGTCCTAAGAGTGAGACACTTAGAATAGTTTCAGTTCCCATCCTAGTATTTACATCCAAGAAATTCCCTTTTCTTGAAGAAATATAAGTTGTATGTTCCTCGTAACCAAGAGAATCCAAAGTGCACTCATTGACTGCAAATGTCAGTTGGCACATACACTTTAGCCCAGTAATATCTACTAAGTAGAGTAATGACCCAGCAATTCCACAGTTAGGTATTTTACCTAGAGAAATGCTTGTGCATTTGTACCAGAGGATACGTATCCAACAATGCTCACAAGAGACAATACAAGCCCACAGTGGATGCTGTTAACCTGGTCAGATCTCAGCTCTGCCACTGACACAGGTGTGTGAGCACAGACAAGTTGCTTATTTCTCTGTGCCTCATTTTCCTCATCTGTAGGAGGGGAGAATTATTAAATTATCACAAGGCTGTAGGGATTCAATAAGTTAATTTATGTAAAATGCTGGGCTTACAATAAATGCTCTATTTGTCTCAGCTGTTGTTGGAACTCATCATTATAGCAGCATTGTAGTAATAGAAAAAACTGAAAGCAACACGTCCATCAAGAGAGGATGGAAAAACAAACAGGTATATCCATACTAGGAATATGATACAGCCCATGAGTGAAAAGAATGAACTAGAGATATATATATCAATGGGTATAGATCTTAGAAACAGTAAGAGAAAAAGGCAGGCACAGAAAAACACAGATAGTATTCCACCGTGTTACTAAATAAGCAAAATTCAACTTATTATGTAGAGACACTCACAAACAATACATAGAGAAGCAAGGGATTGGGAAAGAAACGAAACTTAGGGTAGTGGATAGGGAAATGGGACTGGGAAACACCTCCAGTGTTTTACCAAAAAAAAAAAAAAAAAGTTTATAAATTGAGAGTAGTAGGTTCCTGGGTGTTGGTCCTATTATGTTACAAAAGTAGAACAGTAAATTCCAGTGAACCAAACCTAACTGTGAAGATCAATGACATGTAAAGATAAAATTTGCATGGCTATGGACTGAACTTGTTGAAAATCAGGAAATAAGAAGTAGAACAAAGGAAATCGTTAACATGCTGTATAGAGATGTATAGAGGAACTAAATTGGTTGAACAGAGTTTGCTCTAGAAAGTACTTTCTTGATAAAAATTTATCCGTGCTGTTATACTCCTGATTAAATGTTTGTCTTCCTAAATTCATAGTCAGTGTGACTTGGGGGTCAGAATAGCTAGCTTCAAGTATCCTGTATGCAGTTAATGATATCTTACCAATAAAATAAACCTTGAATTTATATCATGAGATTTACATGCTTAAAGGAAAAACAAGAGTTCTAGGTGGGACATTGGCAGGGAGCAGGGGTCAGGAAAACCTAACTAGCCAGAGCATTAAAAGGTAAAATAGCAAGAGAGTAATTCTTCTCTAGAAATAAGAGGGGGAGGAAAATACCAGGAAACACTGCTATGTTATAAAAAAGAAGAGGGAATTCCAGTGTGAATGATCGTTTGGGTAGTAAGCTTGATTTACTTTCCCCAAGATTTAATTACACTGGTACGTGGAGTTTAGGAGCGGACATATCTTTGGACAGCTTCATTTCCAAAAGCCACTGCATACTTAGCTAGTTTCCCAGGCAAGAGCAAGTACACTGCCTTCTGGATATCTTCAGGGGTGAGGGTACAGCGATTTCTGAAACACATCAGGCTGCAGGCTTCCATAGAAATGCGCTCAAAGATGTCATTGATCAGGGTGTTCATGATGTCCAAGGTGCGAGATGATATGCTCCTCTGGGGAACCACTTCTTTTAGGACCCTGTTAACGTACAGTGAATAATTTCTATGGCCAAAATCAGTGCTGGAATGTGATCTCTTTTTGGAGATTGGGCTTCGATGTCCTCTGGAGCACTTGTTCTTTTTGGTGTTGGATCTGGCCATGGTAGATGTTGTTCTTCTTGGCAGAGTAGAGAGGAGAAGGGCCTAAAGGTGGGGGGAGGGGAGCGCTCATATTTATATTGGCATGCGACAATCAGCTTTTGGGGCTTCTGTTTGATTGGAGGTTACTCTTCCTATGTCACAATCACCTAGCAACAGCAATGATTTGTTGTTAAGGGAAAAAATCTTGTTCTTGGCCAACCTAAAGCTTTTCTAAGAGGATAGAGTGTTGTAGAAGAATTGAGCTTGGCTTCAGGGCAGAAGAAAGTGTTCATTTCTCCTACTTTATTTCTTGGCAGTTTGGAAGCATAACATACAATATTTTCAGAATTGGACAAATCTCATCAAACTGGGGAGTTGGTAGCATTAACACGAAGGAAAAAATACCCTAAGACTTTCATGGGGGAATCTCTCTGTTTATAAAAGTTTTCATAAGGTCATTTTATAAGCAAATGAACAATAAGCCATTAAATATCTTGAAGTGATTGTTTTATAATAAAAGTAAATATGTATAGCTAATCTTTTAAAAATTCATTTAAAAATAAACCCCACTTAAAATGAATCTGAACCCCCAGCTCCTTATGAGCACCTGTGTACAAAAGGAGACTAAAATGAAAACTGCCCAATTTTACTCTTTATTTTATGTGAACTCTGTGCCTTAAGTTTGTGTCATGATATTAAGACCATTCTTGAAAATTTCACATCTTTCATTACATGGTTGGCTTTTTACCTGATACTGAAGTTCTTCTGTCATTATTAACCAGGAGGGTAGGGTCACTCTCGCTCGTTTGTTACATTGATATTCCTGCTGAGAGGAAAATAAAAATCTGCATTCCCTTCTTCAGCAAGTTCATCCTTGGATAAAATAAAAAATAAGCAGAAGCAACTATAAAAATCGCAACTCCCAGGCATTTCTATAGTTCACCATTGCCACAACTATTAATGCTACCATGAAAAATCCTTCCCTGTGAGCAGCTTTACAGATAAGCGAGACTGGAATGCTTTGTGTAATTCCTCCCCTTGTTCTGTCACTCAAGAAAGCAGAGCTGAACTAAAGTGAGTAGGAAGAACGTCATTACAGGGACAACTTTTAACAGGTTCTAATTGCTAAAGACCTCAGGCATCATTTGTGAATGTCCGTTCTTTATTTATTACTAGCAACACACCTCATGCCGTGTGTCATGCTGAGTTGGAGGCTGTTGCTTCCATGCATGCTTGGCGGTGACGGATCCTTAGTCAGCTCTCCCTAATTTTGCTTTCAAGATTTCTCTAAATATAATTGCTTAGTTAGCTTAATTACAGCATAGCTCTATTTGTGATCATTTAGGAGAAGCTATCAGGTGGAGAACGTCCACTCCCTATTCTTCACACACCCATGCTGAAGAGCTTTTACTAGGATAGCCCTCCTAGTCTCTTTCTGCTCCTCACTTCCTCCTCCCTGGGACAACCGTCCTTGGAATCAGTGAGGTAGGGGGAAAGTGGGTAAGCCTATCTCAGCCTCTTCGGGACTCTTGTTGGGATGTGATGGTGGGCAGTTCTGTTCCCTGGGGCTGGATCATTTTCTCGAGCTGGCCTTGACTCAGTAGGTTGTTTTGCTTCATGCAGAGGTGCTAAAAAGAAAGCCTATTGTTGCCCCACACGTAAGAGCAATCCTCCAAAAGTTCATCAGTAATAAAACTGACATTTTGATGCTTGTCTTTCTAAACCCTGTGATTCTCAATCGGTTCTATGCCTGTGTGGGGAGAAAGGAGGAGGCTATACATCATAGAAGCTAAAAGAAAAAGGCTTTCAAGACAAAACAGCAAGCTGCATGCTAAAATACTGATGACCAGAAAGTTCAGAAAATCAGCAACACTGATTCTGTAAAATTTCTGACTACTTGAGGGTTAACCCCAATGCCCTTTTAAAATTTAATGAATGATTCTAAAATATGTATGAGCTCACCACCGATATGCTGGTTTTTCTTTTCCTTCTCTCTTCCTCCTCCTCTAGACAGTCTGGAACAAGGGACAGACACTATTTAGCATAATGACCTTCAGGAGATGCCTGTTGGATTATCAATTTGGACAGTGGAGCAAATCTGATTATTTTGCATCTATCTGCCCTGGGAATGAGCACTGTGAAGCCCTCCAACTGTCCCCTTCTCCTCTGCCCTCCCCCTCAAGGTCATTGCATTAGAATAAAACCTGACATCCTTAGCAGGAGACACAGGAGAGCCAAAGGAGTGATGACCAATGTACCAGAGTTCTGGGGTCTGTGGTTTCTGAGCTGCTCAAGTGCAGCTGGAATCTAAAATTAATGACCACTTTCTGAATTTTTCCAGGCTCTTGTTTTGTGCTTGATCACACTATCTGGGGCATGGCTTGTACGTCTTCCATGAACAAGTACGAATACTATTGGGGTTACAACTGCTTATTCTTTCATTTATGGTTGAGAGTCTAGTAATGACTCAAAGTCATAATCAAGACTCTCAGGGATTAATCCACAATAGCTGTGGCAAGGTGATAGTAACTCAAAGCTGAAAATATGCCCTGACAGGTATGAGTGTGCTCTGGAAATAGTTTTACAGCCACTGTATTAGTTTTCTACTGCTGCTATAACAAACCACCACAAATTTAGTGCTTTAAAACAACAACAATCATCTTAAAATTCTAGTGGTGGGATCAGTCTGAATGGGTTTCACTGGGCTAAAATCAAGTGTCAGCAGGACTGTATTCCTTCTGAAATCTCTAGGGGAAAATCTGTTTGCTTACCTGCTCCAGCTTCTGGAGCTTCTCTTGACTTTTCCTTTAACTTCAAAGCCAGTGATGGATAGTCAAGCTATTCTCAGGCTGCATCATTGACACAGACTCCTGCCTCCCCCTTTCACTTACAAGTGCCCCTGTGAGTTCATTGGGTCCACCTGGATAATCCAGGATATTCTCCATATCTCAATATCCCTAGTTTCATCTGCATATTCCATTTTGCTAGGTGAGAGACCATATTCACAGGTCAGGGTTTGTGATACACACAGCTTTGAGGGGCATTATTCTGCCCACCATAGAGCCACCATAAACAGAATGACATTGTCAGACAAGTTCTGGGTCACCAACCAACCAGAAGTTAGAGAGAATAATACTTTCCTTAGGAGATAGACCAAAAATATAATTTAAAGATACTTTCTATATACAGGCTACCTTTCTCCTAAGTTCCTTGTTTTCTTTTTCTAAAAGTGGAAAGCTATCTTGTATTTTTGCTTTCCGTGCTTTGCCTTTATTTTATAGGCCCCAAATATTAATTTTATCCTTGGAAGCCAGAGTCTGTCTTGACAGTAGAGGGGGAGATATTTGTATTTCTTCCCCCATTATTCTCAAATCTCCTCCTCAATCTCTTTTGTTCTGCTTGCTTTCTCACAGTATGGACTATTACTCAGATGTTAAAAAAAAAAAAAAAAAAGAGATCTTGCCATTTGTAACAACATGGATGGCCTAGAGTATATCATGATAAGTGAAATAAGTCAGACAGAGAAAGACAAATATAGGGCTCCACTTATAAGTGGAATCGAAAAAACCAAAACCAATAAACAAACAAAAAACAGAAACAGACTCATAAGTACAGAGAACTGGGGATTACCAGAAGGGAGGCGGGTGGGGGGTGGGTAAAACAGATGAAGGGGATTCAGACGTACAAAGCTCCAGTTCCATCCACGGAGAATAGGACTATAGTCAATAATCTTGTCCTAACATTGTACGGACACAGATGATGATGACACTTACTGTGGTGAGCATTTTGTAATGTACACAATTGTCTACCTACTATGTTGTACCTCTGACTAAAATAAAACACTGGGGCACCTGGGTGGCTCAGTGGGTTAAAGCCTCTGCCTTCGGCTTGGGTCATGATCCCAGGGTCCTGGGATCGAACCCCACATCGGGCTCTCTGCTCAGTGGGGAGCCTGCTTCCTCCTCTCTCTCTCTGCCTGCCTCTCTGCCTACTTGTGATCTGTCAAATAAATAAATAAAATCTTTGAAAAAAAGAAAAAAAATAAAATAAAACACTGTATATCAACTATAAAAAAAGGCAGAGCAGTTTGCAGGAAGGGGGTAGAGAGATACAGGTGAGTAGAGAGGTGAGTGGGAGAGAAGAGGGTGAGGTGAAGATTGGGTCCTGAGGGTGACCCATGTTCTCTGGTCAGGGACTCCAGATCCAGAGACAGGAAAAGATGTAGACTTGGGTGTAAACTTGTTTTTGTGCATTTAAATTGAGGCAAACTTTAGCCTAAAGCTTTTTCAGTGCTTGTAAGGAACAGACCAGAGAGAGCAGAGGAAGGTAGAACCAGGCTGAGGCCCACTTTGTTGTGGTGTCTTGCCTGTCTTATATTCCCATGTTTGGGGCAAGGGGGACTAAAACAAACATTCTTTACTGATTTGTTGACAATTTTGTGGCCTAGGTCTTTCTCTTTGACTTGATTCTACGTTTTTTTGCTAGGTTCCTGAGGCTGACATCCCTAATCTCTCTCTTGTCCTCCCACAGTGGGGTCACCTGTGTTCTCCTTTGGCTAATCTGAAATCTGGGTCATTGTTCTCAGGTGACCCAGGAAAGAGTAATTAGATTAGCTTTGTGCAGAGTAAGAACATAAAGGAATTAGCCTTCAAAGGAAGTAGAAGGTTGTCCAATTACTGATGAAGTGCCTGATGAGTCTGAGGTTCTTTAGCAACAAAACAAAACAAAACCAAATAAAACAAAAACCAACAGAAAATGTTTTGGGACAACAGAGATAAGAAAAATTTTAATTTCATTTTGAGTTCTAATTCACACACTATAGTAAAACATCAGTTAACTAAAAACATAATTAAATAGTTCCTGAATCAATAGATTACCATTGAAAATGAATTTTCATCAAACAGTAATAAGAGTAAGTACTCGTGAAGCACACAGAATAGGAAAAAAAGCTGCTCAAGGTCATCTGGCCAGGAAGGTGGGGAGCCAGGAGACTAGTGGCAGCCATTTGGACATCCAGGCTGGGGCTCTTAACCACTAGACACATGGCCTCTTAGTAACCGGCCAAGGAGGGAGTCTGTTCCATGCTGGAGAAAAGGAATGAGCAATAACATGGAGGCAAAGAGTCACAGCTCTGCTCAAGAACAGAGAAAATGGTTTTGTAGAGGGGTAGAGTGGTAAAGGTAGAGGGGTTATGTCTGAGTGCTGAGAGACAGAAAGCTGGGTTTAGTTTACAAAATGTCTTAAATTGTAGTGTAAAGTGTTAAAATGATTCTGTAAGTCTTTGAGAGTCATCGAGAATTTGAAGCATGGAATAATTGATTCAAAGTGATGTTTGGAGAGAAGTGATCTCTGGCTGGGTCCAGGCAGGATTAGAACAAGGGAGGTGAGAGAGTCCAGCACTGTCACTGCTCAGACGCCTATGAGTGGGACAATGAAGGCCTGAAAGGGGCTAGTGGGATCGGGAAGAAGGAGCTGTCTTTGAGAGAACTGGTAAGATCTGATGTTTGATTTAGTATTGGGAGAAAGGAGAAGGAAGCCTCAGCTAGAACGCTGACCTTTCCTGAGCACTGACCATGTGTCTAGACACTGTTCTAAGTATTTCCCAGGTATTAACTCGATGAGTTGTCACGACAACCATGAGACACAGATCCCATCACCAGCAGCAACTCCTTTGCACAGGGGGGCGGGGTGGGGGAACAAAAACCTGGAGCCGTGATGTAACTTGCCTCAGATCACACAGTCGGTGAGTAGCAGAGAGGGGATTCAAACCCAAGCATCTGGGCACAGACCCCATGTTTCTCCCTCACCGGCGTCTGGCTTCTCTTATCATCTCTTCTGGGCAGGGGGCCCTCCATGTGCGTGATTGACCCCTGTGTCATTTTGCACCTTCATGAGAGTCGGGGGAAGCAGGCAGGACAGTAGTATTTCCTGCCACACAGCTGTCGACTGGGCTGTTGCCAATAAGCAAGTAGAAGAACCAAGACTGGAACCTGGATGTTCTGATCCCATCTCCAGGGCTCTGGCCAAAGCTTCATCTCTACATTATGACTGGAAGAAAAAAAGTGAAGTTCATTAACCGAAATAGTATAGTTGGAGCAATGGGGAAGATGTAATTTTAGAATTTAGGATGAAAAATGTGATATTAAGCACTCTCAGGAAGTTGCTTTTCTCACTTCACATTCAATGGAATCCCTGAGGCAGTGGTGTTTCTAACGGAGGGATCATTCCTTTCCTCAATGAGGGAGAAGATTCTGACAGCCATCAAATAGCTTTACATTCCAGACAGGTCAGAAAACAAACAAACAAACAAACAAAAAAACACCTCCTCCTAGAGGGAAAGCATGATAGATTCTAAATTGGGAAAAATGGATTTTAGGAGGGAAACTTATACTCAGAGAATCCTAGTAAGCTTCTAAAAGCTTCTCTTCTTCAGTTGTCCTAAGACAGCCTTTCAAGATGGTTTACACATTAAGAAGCCAGAAAGCTAAATGTCTTCAGCATCACAAAATTAGAGGCTGATAAACATCCTGAGGGAATCAGGTTCAGCGCGAAACAGCTGAACCAGAAAGCAGGGATTGTGTGGTATCTTGGTTTAAGTACATAAAATTGTTTCCCATCCTACAGGATATAATAAATTCTTGACTTGGTGATACTCAAAGAAAAAAGACCCAGTATTCCTGAACTTAATAAAATCTCAACACTCAGTTCAGTGTCTCTCCTGGGTCCTGTGAAAGAACACAAATCTTTCAGCAACTCAGACTGAAGATGTTCATACCAATATCGGGTTCTGGTGCTTTTGCTGCTGAATTTTAGGACCAGCCTATGGTGTAGTGCCGTCTCTCTGAAATCTCTTTAGGCAAGGCTGTGTCACTACAGATATCTTGGAGGAATGATGACATTAGTGAGGCTAGCTAGCTCTGGAGTATGCTGGAAGCTGTCATCTGAGGACATGCTCTCTCCATTCTGCTGCGGCCTGAAATTCCAATATGTATTCATGTCTGCAGAGTACCTTGTACTTTCCAGAATATCAGGAGTTCAGACATTAAAAGAATAATATTGTACCCTGCACTGGGCCTGCTCAGGTTCCCCGATGAGGTCCCGTGTCTTCTCTCTCGCAGGAGAATGCATTGTGTTCTCGTTTTCCCACAAGGTGGGTTTAGATGACATCCTGTCTCAGAACCAGAGACTATGGTTGCCAAGTGTCTCTGGCCCATGGAACACATCTTAGCACACTCATTGTTTCTCAGCAGTCCGATGAGGGACATTGTAATGCAATTGCGGGCCCTCAAATAACACTTTTTTTCCTGAGTGGCGCTTCCAACAGAGCTGCACATTCAGGAAATGTTTTGCCTTTATGGCATTTTGTCTTCACTGTTGAGAATCAAATCACCTTGAGGAAGTCGAGACCACAAAACAGAAGAGAAGTCTTAAACACTATCTCCTTCAGTTTCCCTAACAATCATTGACATAAGCAGGGTAACCCACTTGCTCTCAGATGAAATTCTACTTAAAGAAGTTAGGCCCCTGGCTTCAAAGTTGCATACCCAGGGGTATGGTAAAGCTCAGTTTAGAACTTTCCACTGATTTTTGTTGCTGCAACAAAGCATCCACCCTGTAACCTTAGTGGATTCAGTGGGGTACCCTTGACAGTCTTCCTGGAGTTTAGCAGGTCCTTGTTTCTTGTAAGCATCTGTGATGTAACCCCAGTATATACATTGCCTCATGGGAGTTGCCTGACTCTGTTTTATCACATTCTTTCTAATGGCCACGAGTCTAGGAACAGGACTTGAAGAGGCAGGGGAGATCCCATGGGCCAGGGTGGGTTGTGAGGTGTGATCTACATTTCCATGTGCTGGTGGAGGCTAGTGTCAGGAAATATGGAATTATTCTTCCCTATCCCCACCCCTTTTAGCCCAAGCCCTTCATATGATGGACTACTTCAACCCAAGAATTGTAACCATTAACAAGCAGGACTTAAAAACTCAGCTGCTTTCAGTACAAGTAAAAGACTATTTCTTAGTACCTTGGGATTAGGGAAGGGGTTATAATCAAGATGCAAAGCACAAATCATAAAGGAAAAGGTTGACCTTTCCCCCTGTATTAGACTTAAGGCAATTATATGATAAATGACACTGTAAATAAAATCAAGTGACAAGCTACAGACTTGGAGAAGATACTTGTTAAGTTTGTAACTAATATTAAATAAATATTGAGCATGCGTGACAAAAAACCCCTCAAACTCCTGTAAATCACTATTTTAAGTGATAACCTATTATATAAATGGGCAAATAATATGATCAGGCAATTCACAGAAGAGATTCCTAAAAGGTAATGAGCGAAAAAAAGATGAAGCTCAACTTCCACAGCAGTCAGGGCAAGGGAAATTAAAACCACAGGATTTATTTCACACCCAGTGACTCACACAAATGAATTACCCTGATAACAGTAAATGTTGGCAAGAATGTAAGGAAATAGTTATTATTATGCTGTATAGTGTAAGCGGGAATGTAAATTGCTACGATCTCCCTGGGTGGAGACTTTGGCCATACCTGGTATGTGGGAAGATATCCATGTCCTACAATATGGCATCCACTATGGTAGAGCCCTTCTAGAGAAGCCCATGCTCACAGGAGTCAGGAGGCAAGTACATGGATGTCCTGTGGAGCAAGGCTTGTTTAAAAAAAAAAAAGGCAGGGGTGGGGAGGGAAGCTGTAGGGAAATGGCTGAATAAGCTATGGTTTTTCATACAGTAGAAGAATCTGCAGCAATAGTAACAGATAAACTGGGGTCTCCATGCACAAAACTCAAATACTGCTGAGAATAAAACAAGTTGCGAGAGGTTATGTAAAAACTGAAGCATAAAACAACAGCATAGATTTAAATATATGGAGCACAAATATGAAAAATACATGAGAATGATTCCTACTGCCCAGGAGTAGTTACCTCCTGGGGGGAGAGAAAAAGGGATGGAGAAGGATCAGAGTGGGGCTTTTGCTGTATCTGTAATGTTTTATTTAATTACTTTTAAGACGAGAAATCTAATGTAAATGTGGCAAAATGGTACGGGTATCTGTTACTTTTTTTTCTTTTTAAAAAATTTATTTATTTTAGAGAGACAGAGAGAGAAAGAGAGTAAGCATGTGGGTAAGAGCAGAGTTGAGGAGAGAGAATTCCCAGCAGATTCCCCACTGAGCCTGGAGCCTGCCCTGGGGCTGGATCTCAGGACACTGAGATCATAACTTGAGCTAAAATCAAGAGTCAGCTACCCAACTGACTGAGCCATGCAGGCACCCCTGTTTTATTATTATCTTTAATATTCATTTTCTTTTTGATATTTAATAATTAAAATATCTTAGATAAGATGTGTTGGCTTTAGGTCTGAGGATGCCTTGTTCCAAGACAAATTTTAATTGGCTCACTATTACTTAACCATGTATATATAGAACAGTCAGGAAAAATTCTAAGGAGGTACACAAACCCAGGAATCCAAAGATCTGAGGGTGTCTTCATGATGGAATGTTAGAAGCTAAATGTTAAGACATTTACCTAACGTTGCTTAATATGACACAGGTATTGTCTTCCCTACTGAACTTTAAGTGACTTGATAAACAAGAATGTCTCTGTATTATCTTATTGTCTCTGCTCTTATCACAATGCCTTTTAAAGAACATTGGTCTGAAAAATATGCATAAATAAAAGAATGAATAAATAAAAGAATAGATGGATATTCTTTTGGAATACAATGACTATTTTAGACCTGGTCACAGTTTGCTTGTCTCATAGTGGCGTCATTTACACTAAAAGTTTTGGAGTTTATCTTTCCCTATTTCATATATTACAAGTGTTAATAGAGATGGATGCAACTATTTTCTATTTTATCCCATGTAAATCTCCAACATAAACTCATATTTTTCCTCATGATATGATTATTGATTTCTTTAGAAACCGGTAGTATGTTAGAGCTGGAGTAATTCTACATGGAGAAATAAGAAAGTTCTAGAAGGAAAAGGTACTATAAGGATCCCAATTTTCTCAGCTATAGCATAAATAGAAAAGAAATATGGACTCATAGTGCCGATGAATTAGTAGCAAAATAATTTCTTGAAGACTAGCAGAAAGTGCTCTTTGCAGGAGTTGACCAATACCTTCTTGGAGCAGCTCCTACTGGTATGAGTGGTGGCCAGGGTCCTCAGACACAGTAACCATGAGTAATCAGGTCAATTTGAGGAAATTCACCAACTGAGGAAAAATCATCAAAATTGATGAAGAATTCACGTTAAAAAAATAGGAACAAAGTATTGAGTGTACTGTGTGCTAAGTAAGCACCATGCTAAATGCTTAGTGTTCTATTGTAGCATCTCAGCAGCTCTGTGAGGAGGTATTAGTGATTTCATGGTTATCTTTATAATTGTGTTCATTCACTCGCATTCTGATATACTTCCTTGAATGAGAAAAAAAGAGTGGTGCTCCAAATTTTCTGTTAGAAGTTAGCCAGGAGTTCAGGCACTCATGTGGGAGGATGGTGGCCTTGTGAATAGCACCTATGTGTATCTTAGTGGGGGGAAAAAGAATTAACAATGGCTAGGTTATAACCAGAAACTGAACAGTGGGTAGAATTTCCTACCACTGGGAGAAATATTGGGTAATACATTCATATATATATATTTTAAAGTTATATGTTTAATTTAGGGTAATTAAAAAATGTATCCAGCATATAAAGCCCTATTTTCTTATTACATAGGACTAGTATATGCAAAACAAACAAACAGAAAAACAAACAAAAAAAACCAAGGTGATTTACTTAAACATAAGGTGAAGACAAATGTTAAGTAATGAATATGAATACTGAGTAAGGAACAGAACAGGCATGATGAAGATAAGACAAAATCTTGAAGATGATATGTGAGCAACTGGCAATGGGGAGACAGGGTCCCTGCCAGGTCTGAGGTCTACAGCTAAGGTCAGAGGTATGTGCTGGTCTGGGTCAGTGATTATTGGATCAGTGCTCACTCACCTTCTTAGCAATCTTCT
Source organism: Neogale vison (assembly GCF_020171115.1). NCBI lineage: Eukaryota > Metazoa > Chordata > Mammalia > Carnivora > Mustelidae > Neogale > Neogale vison. The sequence continues at coordinate 217,796,275 of NC_058091.1, forward strand.
TACAACTTGAGTTATTCCAGATTGGAATGTTCAGGAATCAAATAAAGTTAAATCTGAATCGGACAACCAGGACCCTGATAGCTCAGTTCTCTCTCTTTAGGATTGGCAGTCATAAACACTTGGGCAGAATTACGGGGTCCTCTGCCCTGCAGCCTTTTTATGGTTTTCTCTGGCGGAGGCAGGAATCAATCCATTTCTCTTTCATGTTACTGATGTTTCCACAACCTGTATTTTATTTTATTACAGTGGTTATCTTTACTTCTCAGACTTGAAAGTTGTTCAGAGGCTCTTTATCAAGTAGTATATGTGCTTAGTGTGGACCAGGGATCCAGAGAGAAATTCTTGCCCTTGGAGATCTATGATAACATTTTTAAGGAGAATTCAAGATGCTAGTCAGGGAGGCTGACTAGATTTAGAAGCTTATTCAGGACAGATAAACTCAGAAAACAGCAAAGTCTTCTATGAGAATCTCCTTATGAAGAATGAAACTCGACCATTCTCTTATACTGTACACAAAGATAAACTTGAAATGTATAAAAGACCTCAGTGTGGGGCAGGAATCCATCAGAATCCTAGAGGAGAACTTAGGCAGTAACCCCTTCGACATCGGCCACAGCAACTTCTTTCAAGTCACGTCTCCAAAGGCAAAGGAAACAAAAGTGAAATGAACTTTTGGGACTTCAAGATCGAAAGCTTCTGCACAGCAAAGGAAACAGTCAACAAAACAAAGATGCAACCCACAGAATGGGAGAAGAGATTTGCAAATGACACTACAGACAAAGGGCTGATATTCAAGATCAAAAAGAATTCCTCAAACTCAACACTCAAAAAACAGATAATCACATCAAAAAGTGGGCAGAAGACATGAACAGACACTTCTCCAAAGAAGGCATATAAATGGCTAACAGACACATGAAAAAGTGTTCATCATCATTAGCCATCAGGAAGATTCAAATCAAAACCACACTGAGATACCACCTTACATCAGTTAGAATGGCCAAAATTAACAAGACAGTAAACAGCAAGTGTTGGAGAGGATGTGGAGAAAGGGGAACCCTCTTACACTGTTGGTGGGAAAGCAAGTTGGTGCAGTCACTTTGGAAAACAGTGTGGAGATTCCTTAAGAAATTAAAAAATAGAGCTACTATGTGACCCTACAATTGCACTACTGGGTATTTACCTCAAAGATACAGATGTATCTTTGAAAAGAAGGGCCATCTGTACCCCAATGTTCATAGCAGCAATGGCCACAATTGCCAAACTGTGGAAAGAGCCAAGATGCCCTTCAACAGATGAATGGATAAGGAAGATGTGGTCCATATGTACAATGGAGTATTATGCCTCCATCAGAAAGATGAATACCCAAGTTTTGCATCAACATGGACAGACTGGAGGAGAGTATGCTGAGTGAAATAAGTCAAACAGAGAGAGTCCATTATCATATGGTTTCACTTATTTGTGGAGCATAAAGAATAACATGGAGAAAATTAAGAGAAGGAAAGGAAAAGTGAATTGGGAGAAATCGGAGTGGGAGACAAACCATGAGAGACAGTGGGCTCTGAGAACAAACTGAGGGTTTTGGAGGGGAGGGGGCTGAGGGGTTGGGTGAGCTGTGGTGGGTATTAAGGAGGGCACGTATTGCATGGAGCACTGGTGTGGTGCCTAAACAATGAATCTTGGAACACTGAAAAAATAAAATTAAATTTAAAAAAAAAAAGAGAATCTCCTTATACTATACCATGATAAAGAAGGAATTGGATTGGAGAAAACATCACACAGAATCATAGTTGCATATGGATGGAGGTATCTTTGAAAGCTCAGGTATCCCGGTTTGCACTTAATACCCTTATTAATTCCTGACATCCTCAGAGATGGAGTTTCCACATTTTTCTCAAAATACTTATAAGCGGATATTTCTTAACCTCTATCCTAAATCCCTCCTATTGAAAGTTAAGCCCATCCTCTCCTGGACAACAGCTGTCTGCTGTTTTCCTTTAGTATCATGAATGATTGGAAAGAATTTCTTCCAAGTCTCTCCACATCCCTATATCTGTATCCATTCCAAATCCTGCTATTCTCAGCACCTCTGGCCATGATTTCTATTGTCCTGGTTCTTCCTCATATTTTCTTCTTAAGCTCCCAAATAGCTACACATCATCTTCAGTGTTTCCTTCTAACTACGTAAACATACATCCCTTTTGGTTTATTGTCTCTTCACTCGTATTTCAAATTTCATTCTCCCTTCTTATTCTTTTTTTCTTCTTCACATCTTCTTTCTTCTTCAAATTCTAAATTTAAATTTATTTCAAATCTGAGCCTTTTTTTAAACCTTTTATTTGGATTTACTTTTCTTCTCAGGGAATCAGTATTTCTCCCTTTTGCACGTATGCACCTGGGCAAGAAAAGTGAGCCTAGTGGTTTAAAGTAGGTTTTCCTGGGTCCTGAGGACTGGAGTCACACCATGCAGTGTGTGAAAACAAAAGGGAGAAAATGATCCCTTTACTATTTTGAGTTCTTTTTTGGGTGGTAATTTCCAGGACGTGGATCTTTAGAGGTGCTGTAATGCTGTTGCTAGCAGGGAAGAAGCAGATGGAAAATAAATATACTCAAGTGTTTGAAAGCTATTACTGATGCTGGAGGCAAGTAGTCAGGCAACAGGAAGTAAATACAGCAGAACAGTAGGAAAAAGATTATTTAGCTTCGGTCCCTTGAGCAACATGAGTCAGGAGCTAAGGGAAGATTATCCTAGAGCTTCTGTCAACAGCAGCCTTAACAGGTGGCTTGTAGAATCTTCTAGCCATATAGTGATAGACTCTGAGCAGCTGCATCTTACAGACCTGCAAATAGACCCAAAATGAGTTTTCTCTGTCCCAAGAGCTGCATAAGCAGAGCTGATGAGAAAGATGACAGCTGGACATTAGCGATATTTGAACAGATCTTTACAAAATCTTTCCATGCCCATTGTCAGAAGGGCACCTCACACCAACCCCATGAGGGACAAGAGGCAGATATCACCAATACTCTGTTACACAGAAAGTGAGCTCAAGGGGCTTATATACATTGCCCAAACCATGTACTTATTTGTAATGTTAGCCCACGCTTTCCAAGGCACAAGAGCTTTTACGGACAATTGGATCCTAATAATAATAATTTTTAGGCGGTATTAATTTAATCCTTACTCACCACCTTTTGGGGATTCCAGATTTCCTAAAATTTAATAATAATAATAGCAATTATAATTAAAAAACCATAGCTACCATTGTTTAAATACTTAAGACATGATTTTCACATATTTTTATTTCTTAAGATATTTAAAAATTTAAAGTAATTTCTCCACCCAATATGGGGCTCAAACTTAACAACCCTGAGATGAAGAATCATATACTTTACTGACTGAATCAGCCAGTTACCCCAAACACATGCTTTGAAGACCTCATAGCAATCCTAACACCTAACAGTAAGAATATTATCCCTATTTAACAATGAAAAAATGAGGTCCAGAGACATTTAGTAATTTGCTCAAGATAACATATAAGCTAATAATTGGCTATTTTAAGATTACAACCAAAGTATAATTCCAGAGTCACACATTTGCATCAGGAAAAATTCAGGGACTAATTTAAGGAGTCCCTAGGAGTGTCTTCTTGTGCTCCTAAGCACAGCCCTACTGACTATGAAAGATTTTCCTCTCCCAGACGGTGGCCCCATGGGGCTGCTCTAACTCTTGGCCCTGGCTGGTGTGGGTCTCTGTCCATGGTGGTTCTGGCTACTTCATCCCTGTCCCTGTTTCTCCAGCAGCCACTCCAGTAAAGAGGGCCCAGTATGAACTCTATTCTTTAAGCAGCATGGCTTGGTGCTCTGGTTTCTTACACAGATTTCAGCAATAAAGCCCTTTATCTCTCTTCTAAATACCTGGACATGGATCCAGAGAGGCAGGGCCAAAGGGCTCTGATTAGCATGGCCCTTGCTCTGATCAACATAGGTCTTTCCTATGAACAGCTGCTTCTCATCTTTACACAGATCATGTTCCCCCAATCTCCCATGCCTTAGCACACATCTTTCCCTTTCATGAAAATAGGGCCTGGTGGGACAATCACACATGGCCAAGTAGACAGACCTCTTATAATTAGTATCCCCTTTAGACTGTTAAACTTAAAGCCCCACTATACCCATTATTATGACTATTCTTGTTATTTATTTAACCAGACTCTCTCCCACTAAGTTGTGCTTGTGATTATTTTTAAGCAGCTCAAACTTACCTTGCATTCACTCACGCAGCAGAGCGCCTGATATGTAGTCTATATGTATAACTGGATTAATGGATGTAGGTAAACAAAACCAAGTGGTTCCTCATTAGTGTTAATTTCAGATTAGATTCTTACCAGAATCCATACATCGTCCACCTCATTAGCACTCGTTTCCTTTCACCAGAATATTCTTCTCTAGAGTTTTGCATGGTGTCCCCTCTCACTTCATTCTAATCCACTGTAACCTTCTCAGAGAAGTCTTCCCTGACAACTCAATCTAAAATTGAAATTCTCTAGCCTGTTACTCTGATTTTGTTTTTCTCAGTAGAACTTCTTTATGTCGGTTTATTGTCTGTTTTACATACTGAGCTCCACGAAGGTTGAGACCTTTGTTTTGTTCCCTGCTGTATCTTCATGGCCTTGAAAAGTCGCTGGCAGATAGCAGGAACTCAGTAAGCATGTGTTGAATAGGTGAATTCAGCAGAGAAAGTCTCCCTACAAGGGGTGTACAGCCACATGCAGAGGCTTCCTTCCTGTTTGTTAGGCACCACTCTAGTAAAGGCATTCAAAGCTCAACAGCCTGGTAACATCTAAAAGGTTGACTTCTGAAATAAGTTAATTGTTTATTGATTTCTTCTTGTTGCTCCTTGAAAATGTGCATCAAGATCTATAAAACTCTTAGTGAAGAGTCCATTATTTCCTGGTGTTTACAGCTGGACAATTTCATGATGAATGACGAGATGAAATCTTGTTTATCTGCCATCATTGAGGAAAAAGTAGATGTTCATGTCATGTAAGTTTATTTTTGAATATCTTAACCAAAAAAAGCTATTTTGCTGATATTACATATTTAACTTCTTTTTGGGCCTTTGTTTCTGGCCCTCCTGGAGGAAGATTGAATAGATTTACCTTCTTGCCTGAAATAAGTGAAAAGCAGGGAAAAATACAAGAAATAATGGTTATTAAGATACTGGACATTAGGTAATGATCTATGAGAGATGATACACCACTGACAGGAGTCCTATAATTGGCCCAGACTTACTGTCCTGAGGCAGCTTCTAGGTTATGGTGCAAGGAGAAGAACCCAGGCCAGAACACAGCAGTCTCCTTCAGTATAAGGGACTGAAGCCAGAAGTCCGGGCAGGCCAGATAGTTAAGAATCCCTGGGACAAGAGTACCAGAAAGGAGAGAGATGCACACAGAAATTCAGAGGTCTGCTCAGGGTCCCCTTGAGGATTCAGCTGAGTGCTGACCTGTCATGCAGATATACAAACCAAATGCAGTGGAGGGAAGAATCCCTCAAAACAGGTAGTGTCAACAATCTCTCTGGTTCACCCACCACAGGGAATAGCGTCTTTTCCCATCAGATGGGGTAGAAAATGTCATTCCTGGGTCATCATGTGAAGTGGTCAGAAGCATTTTTCTCAGTAACAGAACAAAATTAGTTTTATTCTAAATGCTGGTCTGGTCCTACCGAAAAAAATCTTTTTTTTTTTTTTTTTTAAGATTTTATTTATTTATTTGTCAGAGAGAGACACGGAGAGAGAGTGAGCACAGGCAGACAGAATGGCAGGCAAAGGCAGAGGGAGAAGCAGGCTCCCTGCCGAGCAAGGAACCCGATGTGGGACTCGATCCCAGGATGATGGGATCATGACCCGAGCTGAAGGCAGCTGCTTAATCAACTTAGCCACCCAGGCATCCCCCGAAAAAATCTTAAAAGTAAAACCAGGAGTATACAAGCAACTTGACTACACTCCAGAACAAAGCTAAACAACACAGTAAATATTTGGCACCTGGTAAGAAACCCTGCAAAGTAATAGGGAAATACAACTCATAATAAAGATAAAAAAATGTATCAATAGAAATGAACCAAAAAATGACACAAATGATGAAATTAGTAGAAAAGGACATTAAAATAGCAATAGCTATATGCTGTATATCAAAAGGATAAATGAAAGAGTCAACATATTAGGTAAAGACAAGAAGTATATTTAAAAGACCCAAAGTGGAATTCTAGAGACAAAACTAACAATAAAACAAAAAACACACTAAATCATATTCATGGCAGATTAGATATTACAGAAGAGTAGTGCATTTGAAGGCATAACAATAACAACTGTCCAAACACAGAAAAAAAAAAAAGAGAGATAAATCTACAGTATAATTGGAGGTTGCAAGAGCTGCCTCTCAAAAATTGCTAGAATAAATACACAAAAATTCAGTAAAAATATAGAAGACTTCAATAACACTATCAATCAATTTGGCCTAATAGATACTTATGGAACACTCCAGTTAATAACAACAAAATACACATTCTTTTTAAGACACAGAAAACATTTATCAAGACAGATCATATAATGAATCTCAATATATTTAAAATAATTTGAGTAACATAAAATATGTTCTGACAACAAGGGATTTAAATTAGAAATCAACAGAATTATATCACTAAAATTCCCAAACTTTTAGAAAATAAAGAAACACAATTCTAATTAACCTAGGGGTTCAAGAAGAAATCACAAACTATTTTGAACTGAAGAAAAGGAAAACACAACATATCAAAATTTGTGGGATGTAGTTTAAGCAGGATTTAGAAGGAAATTTATAGCACTAATTAACTACGTCAGAATAGAATAAAGGTCTCAACTCAACAACCTTAGTTTCTACCTTAAGAAACTTGTAAAAGAAGAGAAAAGGAAACTCAAATAGGTAGAATAAAGAAATAATAATGAATAGATTACAAATCAGTGACACAGAAAAGAGAAAAACAATAGAGAACAAATTAATGAGGTAAAAAACCGAGATCAATAAAATTGATAACCATCTAGCCAGAGTGATCAGGACTGAGAGAGGTGACATCACTACAGATTGTAGAAACAGTAAAAGGATATGGGAGAAGCAGGAACAGCTTTTTGACAATAAAATTCACAACTTATATTAAATGGACACATTTCTTGAAGGATACAAATTGCCAAAGTTCCTTCAAGAAAATAATAGGTGGGGCGCCTGAGTGGCTCAGTGGGTTAAAGCCTCTGTCTTCGTCTCAGGTCATGATCCCAGGGTCCTGGGATCGAGCCCTGAATCGGGCTCTCTGCTCGATGGGGAGCCTGCTACCTCCTCTCTCTCTGCCTGCCTCTCTGCCTACTTGTGATCTCTGTCTGTCAAATAAATAAATAAATAAAATCTTAAAAAAAAAAAATGAAAATAATAGGTAACCGAAATATCCCTTTAAGCTACTAAATTCAGGTCTGTAGTACATATATCTCACAAAGAAAAACCCAGGCCCAGAGAACTTCACTGGTAAATTCTACCAAACATTTAAGAAAGAAACAATCTAATCCCATACAAACTCTTTCAGAAAATTGAAAAGAAGAGAACATTTCTGCTCATTCCAAGGGGTCAGCACTACTCTGACACCAAAACCTAACAAAAATAATAGAAGGGAAAAAAAAAAAAATCACAAACCTAAGTTCTGGCTCCTTGCCAGAATTCTGTGTGTGATCTTCCAGGTCTGACCATAGGTAATTACAAAGGCTTAACCTAACAGCTGTCATGGGAACGAGCTGCTACCTCCACAGCGGACTAGCATGGTAGTCCCCAGAGGCTCCCCTAATTGGCCAGGCTCTTATGCAGAGATGCATTTCTAGCCCAGGTGCCTCCACTTAGGGCCTCTTCAGTGGAAGCCTTTGGCCAAGGCCTTCTTCAAGCACTTCTGCCAATATCTCTCTTTTTACTGGAATGGAAAGAGGAAGGGGGAGGACTTAAAGACATTTTTCTCCACTCTGACTTAATGCTCAGTACTTTTCCATTCCTGGCCTTTTCCTCTTTCCTCAGTCCCACTCTCTGGGGCCACAAAATGGCAGGAGTTTTGAAAGGGGTTCCCTCAACAGTGAGATATTTCCCCTATCCTGTGCTGATATCTCTGACACTCACTGGCTTTGTTCCTGGGAAAAAAGGTGTAACATAGAAGGTGCTGGCATTTTCTCCTGTTTAGCCTTTGTCCTATACTGTTAGAATAATTGATTACAGGTTTGACTATTACTTTCATTCTGGCTTTTCTTAGTTGACACCTGGCAGCTAAGCTCCTTTCAGTTCAGCTCAGCTATTAAACTAATATCCTTCTTGAGCATAGTTGCAAATTCTTAACAGATTTTTAGCAAATTGAACCCTATAATATAAAAAAAGATTATATATTATATCAAATGAGGTTTATCCCAGGAATGCAAAGCAAGCTTAATATTTGAACATTAATATAATCAATATATTTCACTATATTAACAAACTTAAAAAAAAAACCCATGATCATTTCAAAAGGTGCAGAAAAATCTTTGACAAAATTCAGTGTCCATTCTTAATTCAACAACAACAGCAGCAACAAACTTGTTAGCAAACTAGGAATAAAAGGAATAAAAGGAGAACTTCCTCAACCAATAAATAAGGGCATTTATTAGCAACATAGAGCTAACATCATACTCAAAGACAAAATTCTTTCTTTCTAAGATCAGGAACATAACCAAGATTTTGCTTTTTGCTCTTTTTTTTAAAGTCACGCTTCTATTCAACTGGATATTCCAGTCAGTGCAATAAGGTAAGAAAAAGAAAGAAAAAGCATCTGGATTAGAAAAGAAGAAGTAAAACTGTCTTTATTCATAGATCATCTGTGTTTTATGGACAATCCTATGGACTGTACCTAAAAGCTGTTAAAACTAGTAAGTGAGTTTGTAAGATTGCAGGCTACAGGATCAATATACAAATAGAACTGTATTTCTATATACCAGCAACAAGCAATGTGAAATTGAATTTAAAAAAATATAATTTACAATAGCATCAAAAGGGGGTGTCTGGGTGGCTCAGTCATCAAGCGTCTGCCTTCAGTGTGGGTCATGATCCCAGGGTCCTGGTATTGAACCCCTCATCAGGCTCTCTGCTCAGCGGGAGGCCTCCTTCTCTGGCTCCCAATCCCCCTACTTGTGTTCCCTCTTTCACTGTGTCTCTCTCTGTCTAATAAATAAATAAAGTCTTTAAACAAACAAATAAACCACCACCACCACCAACAACAACAACAAAAATAGCATCAAAAGTATTAAGTATTTAGGGATAAATCTGACAGAAGATAAGTGAAGCCTCTACATTATAAAACTACAAAATACTGATAAGAAAAATTAAAGATTACCTTAACAATGGAAAGATACAACATCTTCATGGATTGGAAGACTCAAAATTTTAAAAACTTCAATAATCCCCAACTTGACTCATAGATTCAATGCAATCCAAATCCAAATTTCTGTGGGCTTTAAATAGAAATTGATGAACAGAAATTGATGTTTAAAATTCATATGAAAATGCAGAGGGACTAGAATAATCAGCTTCTAAAAGAACAAAGCCGGAGGCTAATGCTACCTCATTTTAAGACTTACTACACAACTACACTAATCAGGTCAATGTGGCATTGGCATAAAAATGGACAAATCAATCAATGAAACAGAACAGACACCTATACATTGGCAGTCAACTGACTTTTTACAATGTAGCAAAGACAATTCAACGGAGAAAGGAACTGCTTTTAACAAATAATGCTGTTACAATAGGATATTTAAAAAAAAACCCTCACATCATATACAAATATTAATTCAATTACTTGGATTGAAGTGGAGAACAAACATTAATGTAAAACCTAAAACTAAAAAAACCAAAAAACAAAAAACTTCAAGGAGAAAACACGGGAGAAAAATCTTACTGACCTTAAATTAGGTAGGCAAAGACTTCTCAGATATAACATCAAAAACATGAGTAATAAAAGAGCAAATTAAAATGGACTCCATCACCAGTAAGAACTTCTGTTCATCAAAAGATAATGTAAATGGAATGAAAAGACAAACCATAGCTTGGGAGACAATATTTGCAAATTATATATCTGCTAGAGGATAGAGATAAATATATCTGTCAGATTATATATCTGACAGATGATCCCAGACTTAGGATGGTTTGAATTTCAATTTTTCGACTTTACGATAGTATGAAAGAGATATGCATTTAGTAGAGACTGTACTTCAGATTTCGAGTTTTTATCTTTTCCTGGCTCACTTATGGTGCTGGGCAGTGCAGTGTGCTGCAGCTGTCAGTCATGGGATCTTGAGGGTCAACAATGGATAAGCTTACAACCATTCTGTACCCACACAACCATCCCATTCTTCACTTTCAATACAGTACTTAATAAATTCCAGGTGATTAAACACTTTACTATAAATAGTCTTTCTGTTTGATGATTTTGCTCAACTGAAGGCTAATAGGAGTGTTCTGAGACTGTTTAAGGTAGCTAGGCTAAGCTATGGTCTGTATTAAATGTATTTTGACCTTAACAGTATTTTCAACTTAGGATGGGTTTATCAGAATGTAACTCCGTTGTAAGCTGAGGAATAACTGTATAAAGAACTCTCTTAATTTAATTATAAGAAAAACTTAATAATAAGAAAATAAACAACCCAATTAAAAAATGAGTGAAAGATATGGACGCATGTTTCACCAAAAAAGATATATGGATGACAAATAAGCACCTGACAATATGCTCAATGCCCTTAATTAGGAAAATACAAATTAAAATTACATTGAGATGCCATTACACACGTTGTTCAAGTGTCTAAATTTAAAATGACTGATTCTACCATGTGTTGGTCTGAATGTGGAATAACCATAACTCTCATGCTCTGCTGGTAGAAATGTTAAAATGGTACAACCACTTAAGAAAAATGATCTGGTACTTTCTTAAAATGTTAACCATATACCTACTGTATAGCAATCTTAGGTACTAACACAAGAGGTGTAAAATTGTATGTTCATACAAAGACTTATACATAAGCATATATTTTTACTTTTAATAGTCTCCACTGGAAACAACTTAAATATTCACCAACAAGTAAAAAAACAAAACAAAAAAAACCCCCTATGGTATATTCATATAATGGAATTCTATTCAGCAATTTTATCTTATTTATTATTATCATTATTATTTTTAATTTAATTTGACAATTTTAAAAGAATGAACTCTTGGTACACACAATATATATGAATTTCAGAATAATTATGCTGAGTGAAAGAAGCCAGACAAAAAAGGGTATATAATGTATGGTTTCATTTATATAAAACTATAGGAAATGCAAACTAATCTACAGTAATAGAAAGCAGATCTGGTGTTGCCTAGGGATACAGGAGGGTGGCATTCTAAAGGGCATGTTTAATCTTTCAGAGTTAATGTGTGTTTTCATCACCTTCATTGTAATGGTTTCACAGATATACACTTATATCAAACAAATTGTACATTTTAAATAAGTGTATTTTATTATATATAAATTAAACCTCAATAAAGTTGTTAAAAAATATGTAAAAGTTTTTTTTCATGATCTTTCAAAAAAAATTTCCTTCATCTTGCATTTCTTTGAAGAGCTAAATGAATATGATTAATACCTTCTGAGTGACTCTGGGGTCATCATCATGAATGTGGATTATTATTAGGCAGCCTCAAAAATGAGCTCAAACCTAAAGGATTGAGCCTGTACCTGGGATTTGGTCTGTTCTTTGAGTTCTTCTGGCCGTTCTTCCTGATGTCAGCTTCCAGGGCCTCCCATCAACAGCACATCCTCCTCTCCTCTGAAACCTTCCTGGATATACCATTGGCCTTAGGTATGTTGCCGATCTCTTCACAAGCAAAGAGCTCACAGACCATCTCGGGAAAGTTCTCCTTCACTTCCCGGTACCAATAAGATTTCACTCACTCAACTTCTTTGGATGACACTTCCTCTCCTTCATTTTCCAGGTGAATCCCAGCTGGTGGGCCATGTATTAAACTTTCAAAGGCTTGACCAGTAAGCATTCTCTGTTTAGTAAATGAATGAATGAAAAAAATGATTAAATAGTTCTATAACCCGAGATACACGATCTTCCTTTTTATCTCTATATTTGAGTTGCTGATCTTTTGATGCTATTTTTTTTTTAGAGTGCTGCTGTGTGGGCTCTCACTGTTGCTCCTGGTGATGGGGACATTAAAGACCATTACTCTAAGGTGTTAGTCACATTACATTGTAAGCACCTAAGACACAGAGATGAAAGGAAGAGCCTCATGACTGCTGTGGAAAACGACCTGAACTTTGTTTTGTTGTCGGCTCTAGGCCTATGAAAGTTGGAATCATTTTTGTTTGCCAAACAGAGAGCTAGAAATTTTCAGATTACTTTTTCTTCTGTTCATTATCCTAAAAGTTCTCAGTTATTTCTGGCTCCTCTTTTATCATTTATTTTGAATGCAGTAAGACTTTCTCTGCAGGTTTGTTGACAGCTTCTCATTGAACTTTTCTGAGAGCAGGCATGTTAATGGCATATTTAATGTCAGTATAAGCCATTGATTTGGGTTTGTGATATTTGCTGGAACATTGTGCTCTGAATAAAACATAAAAACACACTAAAATGTAACCTCAGAAACAGAATATTTAAATAGTCATGAATGAGAAAGCATAATCCAATTATTTTTCCCCCTGGAGTATACTGAATGTAGAAATTTAAATCTATTGGACCAGGACTTGATTTTAAGAAGTGTTAGGTTTCAGGAAAACTTCTTTTAAGAACAAATAGAGAATATAAATGAAGACTTCTGAAAAGTTTCTTGCTAAAACAGCTATAAAAGGTATAACATATATGATAGTAAAAGTCATTTACTGACATTTGTCATCGAAACATTGGTCTTTAGAAATGAATTGCTTTAATATAGGTAAATTTGGTATTACTGCTTATCTAATAAAAATACATTGAAATAATAAATCCTCTGAGGTTGATGGCTTATTTAATCTTTTTTCTCCATCATTGAAAAGTATGATACTGTTATTGTAGTCATTCATTTAACTTGAAGATCTGTGCTCAGAAATCTTAATTTGTTGGGGTTCTTGGGAAGATGGAAGGCTAGGAGGACCCTGAGTTCTCCTCAACTCATGTAAACAACTACGTCTCACCCACATCCAAGTCAATAAACCTAAGAGCAATCCAAAGACTGGCAGAACAAACTATACAACTAAATATAGAGGAGAGGTTGCATCTGAAAGGTTGGGAAGGTCAGAAAGGTGGAGGGAGGCTGCCTGTAGGAGGAAGGGAAGCTGTACACATGTGGAGGGCAGAGAAAGAGGCCTTTGCACGAGGGAGCTCACACGGGGAAGACTAATCTTCATTACATTTGGCTTTATTTTATTATTTCTTGAAAAAATTTATTTATTTATTTGTGTGAGAGAGAGAGCAAAGAATGGGATGAGGGGCAGAAGGAGAAGCAGGCTCTCCATTGAGCAGGAGCCTGACATGGCTCAATTTAGGAACCCTAGGATCATGACCTGAGCGAAAGGTAGATGGTTAACCCAGGAACCCCAACATTTGGTTTTAAGAATCAGAGGGGCAGAGCCCAGTGCAGAGCTTGAACTCCTGACCCCGAAATCAAGATCTGAGTTGAGATCAGGAGTTGGATGCTTAGCTGACTGAGCCATCCAGGCACCCCTGAATTCTGTAAATTTGTAAAATTAGTGGGACTTAGAACCTAGAGCTTTAAAATTCAGCTGACTCAGCACTGGGTGGGCCAGGAGGGCAAGTGAAAGCTTTGTCACTGCCTTCAGAGACAAGAGCCTGTGCAGAGAGTGACATGAAAATAACAGTTTACACAATATTGGGGGAAGCGGGAGACAGATCTTTTCATGATTATTTTGGAGCACATTGGGCACTTCTTCATGAGGGCGGAGGCTGTTGTCATTTTTCTCCCCTGTCCACAAGCATCAACACAGAGCCACCTGTGGGATGTGGTGCTGCACAGACACTTGTAATCTAACCAATGAGCACTGTGCCAGTCCTGTGAGTTTTCCTGTGGACTTAGCCACTCCAAGTCTGCTAGCCTTGGTAATGGGCTCAGGGAAAATTTTGTTACCTTGTGTGCCATGCCCAGCCTTGCACCTCCAGTCATGCCAGCCCAAAGGCCCCAGTCCCTGCCGAGCTTCATGGAATCTGGCATAGGACTAGTGGCCTAGCACAAATTTTGTTAACAGTCTCACCCTGCTCCGAACTTCCCTGGTGGGCATGCACCCTCAGAGCTGGCCTGTCTGGGTCCCACTAACACCACAAAGAGCAAGCACAGTCTACAACAGGCAGTGAATCAGTACAGACAACTGCACTGAAAGGAAAAGTGACTCAGTGACAACAACAGGGCATAAGCAGCACACATCAGATACTCTCCTTAAACACCGGGTTCTGGTGAAGAGGGGACACTGCACTGCAAGGCACTCTAGGACCTCTTTTTCATAGTCATTACTTCCTCAAGAACTGAAGACAGCTGATTTTCTTTCTTTCTTTCTGTCTGTCTGTCTCTTTCTTTTTCTTATACGATTTTGTTTATTTATTTATTTGTCAGAGAGAGTGAAAGCACAAGCAGGGGGACCTGCAGGCAGAGGGACAGGGAGAAGCAGGCTCCCCACTGAACAGGGAACCTGATGTGGGACTTGATACCAGGACACTGGGGTCATGACCTGACCTGAAGGCAGAAGCTTAACCAGCTAAGCCACCTAGGCATCTCCATAGCTGACTTTCTTAATACATAGAAACAGACACAGAGAGGTAGATGAAATGAGGAGACAGAGAAATTTATCCCAAATGAAAGAACAGGACAAGGCAAAACAGATGTAAGTAACATGCCTGATAGAGAATTTCAAGCAATGATTGTAAGGATAATCACTGGACTTGAGAAAAGAATGGAAGTCATGAATGAGAGCCTTAATACAGAGATAAGGAAAAACATAGCAGAGACAAAGGGCTCAATAAATGAAATGAGAAGAGTGCTTGATGGAATGAACAGCAGGATGAATGAATTAGTGACAAAGAAGACAGAGTAAAGGAAAGTAAACAAAGGGAACAAAGAGAGAACAAAGAATTATGCAAAACAAGAATAGATTTAGGGAACTCACTGACACCCTAAAATGTAATAACATTTGTATTAGAGGAGTCCCAGAAGGAGTAGAGAGAGGGAAGTGGGCAGAAAACTTATTTGAAGAAATAACAGCTGAAAACTTCCCTAATCTGAGGAAGGTAACAGATATCCAGATCCAGGAGGCACAGAGAACTCCTTATAAAAATCAACAAAAGCTGACCTGGACCAAGACACATTGTAATTAAATTTGCTAAATATAGCAATAAAGAAAAAAATTTTAAAGGAGCAAGACCAAAGAAGTGAGTAACTTACAGGGGGAAAACCCCTAAGGCTAGAAGGAGATTTTTCAACAGACACTTTGCAAGCCAGAAGAGAGTGGCAGGATATATTCAAAGTGTTAAATGGGGAAAATCCATAGCCAAGAATATTCTATTTAGCAAGCCTATGATTCAGAATAGGAGGAGAGATAAAGAGTTTCCCAAACAAAACAAAAACTAAAGGAGTTCGTGCTAAGCCAGCACTATGATAAATATTAAAGGAGACTCTTTAGTGGAAAGGAGAGACCAAAAATATCATTAAAAGGAGAGGAAACAAAAAAGAAAAATGAGTATTTCTCTAAAAAAAACAGTCAAGGAACTCACACAGATAGAAAGGATATAAAATATAATAACATATACCTAAAATGTGAGGAGGAGAGAAAAGAATAGGTTCAAACAACCATCAACTTATAATAGGCTGCTATATGCAGAAAAGGTTACATACAAAGCTAATGGTAATCATGTGTCAAAAACCACTAATAAATATGCAAAGAATAAAGAAAAAGACATCCAAATACATCACTAAAGAAAATCAGCAAAACAGGAGAGATCAGAGGAAATCTTCAGAAAGAACCATAAAACAAGTAATAAAATGACAATAAATTTATCTATCAATCATTACTTTGAATGCAAATGGACTAAATGCTCTGATCAAAAGACACAGGGTGACAGAATGGATAAAAAAAACAACAAGATCCATCTATATGCTGCCTACAACAGACTCATTTTAGACCCAAAAATGCCTACAGATCGAAAGTGAGGGGTTAGACAAACATCTATATGCAAATGGATGACAAAAGAAAGCCAGAGTAGCAATACTTATATCAGACAAAATAGACTTTATAATAAAGACTGTAATAAGAGACAAAGGCGGATATTATATAATATTAAAGGGGACAATCCAACAAGAAGATGTAACGATTGTAAATATTTCTGCACCAAACATGGAAGCAGCCAAATACATAAAACAGTTGATAACAAACATAAAGGAACTAATCTATAATAATATGATAATAGTAGAGGACTTTAACACCTTTACAACTTTAACTTAACAACTTTAACACCTCACTTACATCAATAGATCATCTAAACAAAAAATCAACAAGGAAACAATGGTTTCGAATGACACACTGGAACAGAAGGACTTAACAGATACATTTGAATGTTCCATTTTAAAATAGCAGAATGCACATTCTTTTCAAGTGCATGCGAAACAGTCTGCAGAATGATCACATTAGCCCATAAAATATTTTTCAACAAATTCAAGATCAAAATCATACCAAGCATCTTTTCTGACCATAACACTATGAAACTTGAAGTCAACCACAAGAAAAAATTTGGAAAAACCACAAATACATGAAAGTTAAATAACGTGCTACTAAACAACAAATGGATTAACCAGTAAATAAAAGAAGAAATAAAAGCATATGGAAACAATTGAACATGAAAACACAATGGTCCCAAACCTGCGGGATGCAGCAAAAGTGATTTTAAGAGGAAAGTTTATAGCAATACAGGCCTACCTCAAGGAGCATGAAAATCTCAAATAAACCACCTACCTTCACACCTAAAGGACCTGGAAAAAGAAAAACCCAAAACCATCAGAAGAAGGGGAATAATAAATATTAGAGCAGAAATAAACGATACAGAAATGAAAACAAACAATAGAAGAGATCAATAAAACCAGGAGCTGGTTCTTTGAAAAAAAAGAATAAAATTGATAAAACTCTAGCCAGACTTACCAAGAAAAAAAGAGAAAGGCCTCAAATAAATAAAATCACAAATGAGAGAGGAGAAATAACAACCAACACCACAGAAATACAATCAATTATAAGAGAATATTATGAAAACCATGCCAAAAATTGGACAACCTAGAAGAAACAAATATATTCCTAGAAACATATAAACTGCCAAAACTGAAACATGAAGAGATAGAAAATTTGAACAGACCCATAACCAGCAAAGAAATTGAATCAGAAATTTTTAAAAACTTCCAACAGACAAAAGTCCAGGACCTACCAAATGTTTAAACTATTCTCAAACTATTCCAAAAACTAGAAAAGGAAGGAAAACTTCCAAATTCATTCTAAGACACCAGTGTTATCCTGATATGAAAACCAAATAAAGACACTACTAAAAAAGAGAACTACAGGCCAATAACCCTGACGAACATAGTTGGCAAAAATCCTCACTAAAATACTAGCAAACTGAATTCAATGATACATTAAAAAAATCATTCACCACAATCAAGTGAGATTTATTCCTGAGTTGCAAGGTGGGTTTAATATTCACAAATCAATCAGTGTGATACATCATTTTGATAAGAGAAAGGATAAGAACCTTATGGTCATTTCAGGGGCACCTGGGTGGTTCAGTCAGTTAAGCATCTGCCTTTGGCTCAGGTCGTGATCCTGGGGTTCTGGGATCGAGCCCCACCATGAAGAGTCTTGTTCTCTCTCTGCCTCTACCGCTCCCCTGCTTGTGCTCTCTCTCTGACAAATAAATAAAATCCTTTTTTTTTTTTTTTAAAGATTTTATTTATTTATTTGACAGACAGAGATCACAAGTAGGCAGAGAGGCGAGCAGAGAGAGAGGAGGAAGTAGGCTCCCTGCTGAGCAGAGAGCCCGATGCGGGGCTCGATCCCAGAACACTGGGATCATGACCTGAGCTGAAGGCAGAGGCTTTAACCCACTGAGCCACCCAGGTGCCCCAATAAATAAAATCTTTAGAACTACATGATCATTTCAACAGATGCAGAAAAACATTTGACAAAGTACAACATTCATTCATGATTTTAAAAAAAAAAACCCCAACTCTCAACAAAGTAGGTTTAGAGGGAACATACCTCAACATAATAAAGGCCTTGTATGAAAAACCCACAGCTAGTATCATCCTTAAGTGGGAAAGACAGCTTTTCCCCTAAGGTCAGGAACAAGACAAGGATGTCCATTCTCACCACTGTTGTTCAACATAGTACTGGAAGTCCTAGCCACAGCAATCAGACAACAAAAAGGAATGAAAGGCATCCAAATTGGCAAGAAAGAAGTAA
Organism: Neogale vison; assembly: GCF_020171115.1. Classification (NCBI taxonomy): domain Eukaryota; kingdom Metazoa; phylum Chordata; class Mammalia; order Carnivora; family Mustelidae; genus Neogale; species Neogale vison. The sequence goes on from NC_058091.1 coordinate 217,814,825, forward strand.
AACTTTCACTATTTGCAGATGACATGATACTATATATAGTAAATCTGAAAGACTCCACCAAAAAACTGCTAGAACTGATACATGAATTTCAGTAAAGTCGCAGAATAAAAAATCAGTGTACAGAAATCTGTTGCATTGCTATATACCAATAACAAAGCATCATAGAAATTAAGAAAATAATTCCATTTACAGATGAAACAAAAATAATAAAATACCTGGGAATTAACCAACCAAAGTGGTGAAAGAACTGTACTCCAAAAACTATACAACACTGATGAAAGAAACTGGAGATGACACAAAGAAATGGAAAGACATTCCATGCTCACGGGTTGGAAGAACAAATATCGTTAAAATGTTTATATGGTCCAAAGCAATCTACACATTTTAGGCAATCCCTATCAAAATACCAACAGCATTTTTCACAGAACTAGAACAAACAATTGTAAAATTTATATAGAACCACAAAAGACCCTGAAGAGCCAAAGCAATCTTAAAAAAGAAAAGCAAAGCTGGAGGCATCACAGTTTCATATTTCAAGTTACAGTACAAAGCTGAAGTAATCAAGACAGTATGGTACTAGGGGCACCTGGGTGGCTCAGTGGGTTAAAGCCTCTGCCTTCAGCTCAGGTTCCTGGGATCGAGCCCTGCATCGAGCTCTCTGCTCAGCAGGGAGCCTGCTTCCTCCTCTCTCTCTCTATGCCTGCCTCTCTACCTACTTGTGATCTCTGTCTGTCAAATAAATAAATAAATAAAATCTTTAAAAATGAAAAAAGACAGTATGGTACTGTATGTATGTATGTATGGTACTGGCACAAAAATAGACACATAGATCAACAGAAAAGAATAGAAAACCCAGAAATAAACCCACAACTATATGGTTAATTAATATTTGACAAAACAGGCAAGAATATCTAATGGGAAAAGGACGGTCTTTTCAACAAATTGTGTTGGGAAAACTGGATAGTAACATGCAAAAGAGAGAAACTGGACCATTTTATTAAACTAGACACAAAAATAAATGGTTAAAGACCTAAATGTGAGACCTGAAACCTCACAAAACCTAGGAGAGAACGCAGGCAGTAGCCTCTCTGACATTGGCCATAGCAGCTTTTTTCTAGATATGTCTCCTGAGGGAAGAGACACCAAAGCAAAAAAACCCACTGGGACCACCATCAAAATAGAATTTGACCACCATCAAATCAAATCAAAATTTGACCACCATCAAAATAGAAACTTCTGCCCATGAAGGAAACAGTCAACAAAATTAAAAGACAACCTACTGAATAAGGGGATAAGATATTTGCAAGTGACACATCTGATAAAGGGTTAGTATCCAAAATATATAAAGAATGGATAAAACTCAACACCCTAAAACCAAATAATCCAATTAAATATGGGTAGAAGACACGAAGAGCTATTTCTCCAAAGAAGGCATCCAGACAGCCGACAGACACATGAAAAGATGCCCATCATCACTCATCGTCAGGGAAATGCAAATCAAAACTATAATGAGATACCACCCCACATTGATCAACATTAATTCAACAACACAACAACACAAGGAAAAAAAGGTGTTGGCAAAGATATGGAGAAAAAGGAACCCTGGATGGGAGTGCAAACTGGGGCAGCCACTGTGGAAAACAGGATGGAATTTCCCCCCAAAGTTAAAAATACAACTACCCTATACCCAGCGATTGCACTAGTAGGTATTTACTCTAAAAATACAAGAATGCTTATTCAAAGGGATGCACGTGCTCCTATGTTTATAGCAGCATTATTTACAAGAGCCAAGACATGGAAACCGCTCCAGTGTCCATCAACAGGTGAGAGTGGATTAACAAGATGTGGCGTATATACATGTAAATGGATGAATAATTATTCAGTCATAAAAAAGAACAAAATCCTGCCATATGCAACGATACGGATGGAGCTAGAGAGTATTATGCTAAGCAAAATAATTCGAAGAAAGACAAATACCATATGATTTCACGCATATGTGGAATTTAAGAAACAGAACAAACAAGCATAAGGAGAAAGAGAGAGAGAGAGAGAGACAAACCAAGAAACAGACTCTTAGTTACAGAGAACTGATGGTTCCCAGAGAGGAGGCAGGAGGGGGAAGAAGGGAGGGGTGCAACAGGCGATGGGGATTAAGGAGGGCCCAGGTGTGGAGTAGGGGGTGATTGCGTGGAAGTGTTGAAGCCCTATGTTGTACACCTGAAACTAATATAACACTGTATGTTAATTAACTGGAATTAAAATAAAAACTTAAAAAGCAAAGAAATCTTAACTTGGAGATAATTAAACAAGACTTTTTTTTTTTCTCCACTGTGGTACAGTGCAGCCTAGGCCCTAATTGTTCAACTGTCCCTGTGTCCATGTCCTTCACTGTGTGAATGTGTAGTTCTCCTCACTTCCCTGTGATGTGAAAATGTGAAGTACATTTTCTCTGCCCTGTGATCTTGCGTTCGACTGAAGAGTACGGAGCTGAAGTGAGAGTATGAAGGTTTCTTCTCCCCATGACTGTAAAATTAATATCTCATATTTTCCCCACTATGATTTTTTAAAATGATAAAAAATTTAAAAACCTGGATGCATTTATATAGTGGATAAGAATCTAGTTTTACAGGCTATAATGATGACTGGTGGTTAGAAGCGGGGTGGAGGTCTTGTGAACGCAGCGTGTTGGCTATCCCCACAAGCACTCTGTTTGTGATCATCGTCACCTATCATGGTGTCTGACGCACGACAGAGCTTGGACACAGAAGCTAGGCTGTCTGGGTTTTAATTCTGGCTTGACCAGCTAGGCTGTCTGGGCCGCTATAACAAAGTTTCAGACTGGGTGGGTTTTAAGCAACAGAAATTTATGGCTCACAGTTCTGGAGTCTGGGAAGTCCAAGATCGAAGAGCCAGCATGGTCAAGTTCTAGAGAGGGCCCTTTTACTGGTGCTTCTTAGAAACATTCTTTTATAAAACACTAATCCCATTCATGAGGTCTATCCTCATGACCTAAGCACCTTCTAAGGGCCCCACATCCTAATACCATCATATTTGGAGGTTAGGATTTCAACGCATGAATTTTGGGAGAGAGCAAACATTCAGACCATAGCAGGTACTTACTAGCTTTATAACCTTGGGTAAAGTTTTAGTCTTTCAGTGTTTCACTTTTTTATCTGTGGAATGGGGATAATATTAGTATCTATCACGTAAGATGTTGTAAAGAATACTAATACTGATTTATGTATGAAGGCCTTAGAATAGTCCGTAGTTTATTCTAAGCATTTATTATTATTATCATCATTAGTATTGGTATTATAGATGCTAAATAAATATCTGGGGAGTGAGTATATTTAGCTGTTTTATTACAATGTTCTTTTTGTGCATAGGAAGTTATGCTAGTGTCCATGAATCCATTAACTATGCTTTTGGAAAACTGAGTTATGCTAAAAAAAATCACCTCCAAGATATTACTATGTTCTACTTAGTATCTACTTACTCAAATTATACAAAAATTAAAGTCTTTAGGAATTAGCCTTGCAAATCCAGATCTATAAAAAGAACACACTTCTTTACCAAGCTCAGAAAAGGTTAGTGGGAAGATGAATATGAGATATTATGAGCGCCTCAGAAGAAAGTAGTTATTAAGTACAGGGCTGTAATATTATTAAAGGTGAAGTAGAATATTCTGATCTTTGACATTTATCTCCACAGCTGAATCTGTATTAGGCTAATCAATTTCAGAGGGAATTAGTTTATGTAACAGAAATCTTATTTAAGTATGTCTTATTTAAATAAATGTTGCACAGCAGATGTTGTAGGTGAGCAAATGAACTTGAATCCTATTCTAGGGAAGAGATTTTTAAAAATAAGGACAGCATATTTTCGATTTGTTTATGTACATTTACTGCAAAGAAAAAGTCAAGCAGTCATCAATAGAGCAGCTGGGGAAAAGTATTGGATTCAAGCTTTGCTTTAAATGAATCAGTTTGAGTTTTGTTTTGGATCACTTCCTGAAGTCAATATTCATCGACCTTAAAGGACCTCTTTGAGCTCTCAAAAGATGTTTATCCATGGAGATAACATTTAGGGAGACAACAACTGTGTTTTAAAATTCATGTCCAATATCGACTTCTCTTTAAACATAATCAGTCTTATCTTTCAGGAAACAAATTACATGAAATTATATAACTGTGTTTATATTTCCTGTTGGACATTTTAGAGAACATTATTAAGGTGATCTATGGACAGTGTGTGAATCTCAGACCTGCGGCATCAGTATCACCCTAGAGCGGGTTAGAAAATATGGACTTTCATGGTCCCAGCAGACCTCAGGGGTCAGAATCTGCGTTTTATCCAGACACCCAGGTGATCTGTAAATGCATTTAAGTTTGAGAAGTGCCATTCTATGAAGCGGACAATCAAATGAACCGAGACTTCTGCCCAACATCTGGTAGGGTAGTCCATGACACAATTTCTCCTGGTAGTCATTTCAATAAATACAAGCTGGATACGGGGGTAGTAATATGTTGTTCAAAGGCCATGTTGGTTTTATTAAAAGAAAGTCACCTGAGGGTATTAAAATGAAGAAAGGAAGTCTGCTCATGGTTCTTCCTTGCCCTGTCACTTACATAATTAGAAACGTATTGTATCTGTTGCTGCTTTTATAGTCAGATGAACACAGAACAGCCCAATACATCTGTTTAGTGCTTCAGGAGTTCGATTTCCATGGGAGAAAGTTCTCTAATTACAATGCCACCGAAATCATGCTAATTTCACAACATTCATTGTGCAGTCCTCTGTGGAGGTTGACATTAGAAAACATTCAGAAAGGGCAAGTCAAGTCCGCTATATGAAGTTTGCAATCATTGGCTAATTTAAAACAAAACAGTCATACAGCCCCAACCCACATGTAATCACCCGATTGCCTTCTGCAAACTCTCTTGCTGTTAGAGCTGATATCTAAGGACATCTATCCTCTCCTTCCTGGGTTTGGAGCACCCGCAGTTTTAAAGCTCTCTTTCATATGGTTTGTCACGCAGTAACGTAACTGATAGATGATCTCCCTCCTCCCACAAGCAGAGCGAGCTAATGAGATTTGGTGACTGCCTCTGGTCAGAGAAGCTGGACTGAGGAACGCACCAGAGACACTACTGACCTGGGAACCGAGTTTTATTGACAGCCTGTTGACCTAACAAACTAAAAGTCTGTGATTTAAGGTGTCTCTAAACCCTTAAATAAATAAAGTCTTTTCTGATAGTACTTATTTGTAATTGGTCTCTATTAAACACACCTATCACTTTCTGGGACCTTCTCCCATTGTTATTTAGTGATTTGCAAAATGTACTTTTGTCTAGAGAGGAAGGTATTGTGTTTATTTCTGTGGGTATATATGTGTTTGCATATAGGGACACACACACACACACACACACACACACACACACACTTTTTTAACTGCCCTCTCCCACCCGAGCAAAACTCAGCAACATATAAAACCTGGGTGCTGTGAGATTGATTTTTCAGTTACAGTGTTGTCAGGAGATGGGAGTAAAAGGGTTACATCAGAACCCATCTGGAAACATTCTGCTCTAAATCAAACTACACTGGTGAGGAATAGTTGTTGCCTTGGTGAGCTTTACTGCCATTTGCTGATGTAGCTAGCTCTAGCCAACCAACCACAAGGGACATATAATGGGAGCCCCGTATTCAAGCCCCTCTTGGAAGAAATCCATAAAAGAGCAGAGATGTGAACCCAGCAATAAATCCTAGAGGCATTTGTGCTGGAGCCATGAAATGATACCAATAACTCCTTAGTAACACATTAAAGGGACAATAAAGGGAATTCACCATGGTTTTTTGTTTTTTGTTTTATTGGATGTATTCGGGCTATGTTTAATTGAAACTGATCAAAGACACAACAGAGCACGTGACAGCAGCTGTTTATCAATTGCTTTTCATTTATTTCAGATTTAATTTTTTAATTTTTTATAGATTTTATTTACTTATTTGACAGGGAGAGATCACAAGTAGGCAGAGAGCCAGGCAGAGAGATAGGGGGAAACAGGCTCCCTGCTGAGCAGAGAGCCTGATGCAGGGCTCCAGCCTAGGACCCTGAGATCATGACCCGAGCCGAAGGCAGAGGCCTTAATCCACTGAGTCACCCAGGCACCCCTCAGTTTTTATTTTGAACTCCACTTTTATGCAGTCACATATAGCTCATTATTTAAAACACCCTTAAAGACTGAGTCAGCCACACTCGAGAGCCCCTGTGTGGGCTCATCAGACTACAAGAGGCCCACCATCATGCTCACTGTTCATCTCCTCTCATCTTCCTTAGCAAGTCATCAGAATAATCATGCCTCCAGTACAGGCTGAGCTGAGCACCTATTATGTGTCTGGTACTATGTTAAGTGTCACGAAGAATAGAGGCAGGAGAATCACTGCTTCTGTTCTGGTGGAGCTCAGAGCACATTTAACAACACCTAGAATAAAATAAGGGCTAGGTCAGGAAAAATGCAGGGTAGAACTAAATGCAAGTTAGAGGGGGAGAACTCCAAGTGGCTGGAGTAGAGAGTTTCTTGGGAGAAGGAAACCTGAGCTGGGCTCTGAATAGGAGGCAGATGGGGAGGCCAAGTGGGCCAAATGTTGAAGATCCTAACGGTGTCCAGGACAGCTGGGCTGTCAGTAGCAGAAGCGCTGTGTGGGACACTGGTGGGAAAACTTGGCTGAGCTGGGCTGGGGTACAGGGTATAGGAGGATTTCAGCTGGAGAAGACCAAACTGGAATCAGAGAGGTGAAATTCTGGGCAGCCTCCCATGTGGGAGAGGGTAAGGCTAGGCAGCAGGGATGCGGAAAGAGACAGCTGAGAAGACGCTGTCAAGGGTTTGGCATCTCTTCCCCCATTTCAGATTCTTCAGTGAGCGCCCTTCCTACTCACTGCCTCTCAGATACACTCTGTGGACCATTTACACTGGACTTGTTAAAAAGGCCAATGCCTCAGTTCTACCCAAGAATCATCGGCAATATAGATTTGTAGTAAGTCCTCACATATTTCACCTATGAGGAAACGGGTTCAGAAAGGCTCAGAATCTTGCCCTAATTATCACACAGCTCAGCAGGGGATGGGCCTGGGGCTTGTACCCAGTTCTGAAGTCCATTCTGTTTCCATCCCACCCAGTGATCATCTTCTTAGTCTCTTGGTTGTATGGAGAGGCCAAGCTGGCAAGGTTCGCACTGTTGTGGCGTTGATGTTTTTATCGTTAAAAAAAAATCTTCACTGTAGTTTGTGTTTTTGTGCGTATGAGGAAAACATCCTAATAATAAAGGGACTAAAAAGGATAACCACCCACAATATTTCATTTAGTCAAATCAACAGCTTCCATTTGTAAGGTTTCTAACTGGCTAGCTAGTTGGTCTTCCCTTTATATTGTAGAAATACTCTTTTGTGTAACTTTCAGAGAGATATAAAAAGAGATAAAACCAATGGCAGAATGTCCACAATTGGTAAATCTAGCTAAAACGTTCTTGGTTCCATTAAAAAAAAAAAAAAAAAAAGGTCTTTCTATTTTGTTCTGTAGGTTTGACATTTTTCAAAAGGAAAAGTTGCTAGGAGAGAGGGAAGCTATTTGCCTTCCTCTTCCTCTTCCCACCTTCCCTGCCTGGGAAGAGGCAATGAGCTGAGTGACAGTCTTGTATAGAGAGATAAAAGCCACAGGTTGAGGAAAGAACATTCTTCCCTAGAGTCCTGGATCATGTACCCCTGTGCTATAATGTACAATATGGAAATAAACATGTATTTGATTTAAACAAAGTGTAAACAAAAAGAAAAATTACCAAAACTACATGTAGTTATAAATGTGCTTTCTGGAGCCAGATTGCCTGGGTCCAGTTCCAGCTCCACTGCTTGCTAATTAGGCAAGGTTTTTAAAGCTCTGTCTCAGTTTACACATTTAAAATGGACACACTATCATCTTTTTTACAGGGTTGTTGTGATCACAACATGTGAAGTGTCTCAGATAGTGCCTGGCAGATAGTAAGCACTCAATAAATGTCATCACCACTACCTGTATCTAAATATATTTATTAAATGCCAAAAGAAGGAGAGTGATGATTAAACCCAGACTTGGCTCTGAGGGATGCTAGGTGAGTTTGTGTGATAGAGAAGCTAGGGAGAAAGTAAGTTTCATATTGGTTTGGGATTTGATAAAAGGAATGTTGATGTCAAACTAGATAGGAATCTGTATTCTATGTAATAAACAACTTATAAAAAAGGACATTGAGAAAGAAGTTTATTCATTTACTCTCCGACTCCTTGGGCTAGCGGACACCAAGAAGCAGCTCTAGGGCTGTCTATGAAGGCCTCGGTGGTACTGCTGTCACACTGGGGTCTGCGAGGGACAGGGGAGAGGTTACTGGCCTAGCAGGAGTGACTAGGACTCCTAGCCTAGTGAGAGGAAACCAGAGTTTCAGTTTCCCCATCTGCAGAAGAGAGTTTGACTTTGAAGTTCTGTTTTAGCTCTAGAATTTTCCAGTAAGTGTTGCCCTGAGGGGTCCTTTGAGTTGAAAGAGAAGTCACTCATGACCACTTCAGGTTTCATTTCTAGTACAGCAGACAAATATTTATTGATTTGCCGGCCCTCCAAATCCTGTTGACTTAATCCCCCACCCTCGCCTTCAGAGTCTGATGTACCTGGATCTATCTGAGTGAAGACACCTGCGTTCCTACATGGGCCCTGGTTTGTTTATTCGTTCATTCATTCATTCAGTTCATATTTATGCACCAAGCTCTATGTTAGGCGCTGTGTATACAGTGATAAAGAAAACAGCCATAGTCTCTGTCTCCTGGCACTTTGAGTCTCACAGGCAAGGGAGACCAACAATAAGCAAGGAAACAAACAAAAGAATATTTAATTATAAAATTATGTCAGGCACTATGAACAAAGTCAGTGAGCTTCACCTGAGGAGATTTCTGAGGAGATGCATTTAGACACTTGGGTGTCTAAAAGGTAAGACAGAATGGATTATGGAGCTGGGAGAGCAGTCCAAAGGGAGGGACCAGTCTGTGTGAAGCTAAAATTACCAGGAGGTCTTGTTAGCTTTATAACGGAGTACGAAGTTAGTGCTTCATGGTCTTACCAGGAGTATTGCAACTTAAACTTTTTTTCCTAACATCTTTTTGAAAAACAAAATAAAAAAATGAAAAAAATACACATTTAAAAAATTAGAGAAGTAAAGTGTTCATCATAAAGGAGTTGGAACATATAGATATGTCATAAAGAAGGGAAAAAAAACCCTCGTCTTTTTGCAGCCAGATATGGTTACTGTGTCTTATTAGAGATTATACCTACATTCACCTCTGTATCTATGCCTCTGTGGTCTCTCATTCACCTCTGTATCTATGCCTCTGTGGTCTCTCTCTGTGGTCTCTCTATGTATCCATCGTCATATCTGTTTTTATATTTATGTCTATCTCTAAGGAAGCATATAGTTTATATTGTTTTACAACTTGCTTTTTTGTTTGCGAAGCAAACCCGAGACATCGCATCATTTCATCTGTAAATATTTCAGAATACACCCATCTTTTTCCTAGGTTGTTCCCACTGCACTGAGGTGGTGAGGGCAGTGACAGTAATGTCAGTATCAGTTACTGCATTTGGGCCACCAAGAATAATTGGGCCAACAGCTCTTGTCCTCAGAGCTTGCCAATAACAGTAACAATAATCACTAACATTTCTGTAATGATGACAACCTTCTCACTCCTGTTTTCTCATTTCCTTCCTTTAGGAAGAATTTTTTCTCATATTTGCTAGATGAAAAAAAATGGAGACTCCAGAAATGACACAGACTTCCTCAAGTTGACATAACACACAATCAGTCCAGGTCTGAATTCTGGGCTCCGCCAGCATATTGTGATGACTTCTGACTGGTAGGACATGCCCAGTGCCCTCAAGTTCCAGTTAACAAAATGCTTTGGGATTTTAATTGGATATTAATTAATAATTTGTATTGAAAGTGTTCCCTCATTAAGAAAGAGCAGACAAGACCAAAGTAAATATTTGATGATACATTTAGGAAGATACTACTTTCATGAACTTACTATCGTAAATGCATATAAAATGAGTATTCCCTAAACATGTAAATATGTCCTTAAATTCTAGAAAAGACTGCAGACCAACTGAGTTGGTGGTTTCATTTCTGCCTGTGAGTTTTTGGAGTTCTTTGTAAAGTAACTAACATGGTATTCCCTAGCATAGAAATTTGAACACAGCTTTTAAGCCTCAAGCCATATTGTTAAGTAAGAACAAAGAGCAGGCTACGGGATCTGCGGAAAGGTAGACAACAATGGATATGCCTCGTCTTCAGCAGGGGAAATCAAGCCCTCCTCCTTGTTATTCCTGTCTATCAGAGCAAACTGATTACTTGGATGTGTTTTGAATAGCTCATCTAAAATGGCTCGAGGCAAGCAGACACTTGAGATTTTATAATCAACCTTCGGGCTTCTATAGATCATTCTTACGCACAGAAGGCACCTTTGACAGGCTGACGGCCGGGCATGGGTTTTGCTAGGGATTAAATTGGCCATTTTTGTATGCTGTTAAAAGACTTTCTATCTGGGTTGCCAGATTCCTGAGGAGAGAAAGGAGCAAGTATTTTTTAACTTGAAAAATTACACGATACCACTAGCAATAATAATTGACATTTCCATAGCACTTTGGGGTTTATCGAGAGCTTTTTAATTATCTTATTGACAAAAACCCATTGAATTTGGTGTTATTTCCATTCCTTTTTTTAGGTGAGGAAATGGAGACTGAGAGACGGTGACTGGAAATTGCACATTTCAAGCCCAGGTTCCAATGCTTTCTGTAACAAAATCACAATGAACAATAGGATTTCAGTTCAAGAGATGACCTTTTTGTGGAATCAAGGGTAATGTCTCTTTTTGATGGAGAAGATTATCCAAGGAGGAAGCCATTCAGCTTGTCACCTTTTCATGCTTCTGCCTCTAGGAGGGCAATGCCTCTTGGATCCAGGGTGGATTACTCACCTCAAAGGCAGTCCCTACGGATGCCCAGAGGCTAAACAGGTGTCTAACCGCCACTTGACACTCCAACCGAAAGAAGTCTTCCCAGAGGCTACAAGCACACTGTACCTTCTGGCTCAGTGTCAAACTGTAGACAGATGCCGAAAGAAAAGATCTTTCTCTTTCACTTTCCTGGTGAAGCCTTGAGAAGACATCCTCTTTGTCAGTGGTTCCCAAATTGCCCTCTGAGTGGTTCTTAAGTCAGGGGACTTGGAGTAGTCTAGAGAGGTCTGTGAGGGAAAGGGGCACCATGCAAGGCCTGTGAGTGAGATAAAGGAAGTGTATTCCATGTTAAGTGTTACTATTTTTCAAGTGAATGAGGTTGCTATTGGGTTAAATTAAAACAAAAATTAATTCAAGAGCACTGCCGAACGCTTAGTAGCTCTTGTCATGATGTATGTTTGGAACCAATGGTTATGAAAAGTAACACGTGGGCAATGGTATTGTTTAACGTGAGAGTCTCCTGTACCACAGAAGACTGGCAATTCACCTCCCGAAGCACCAGGCATCAGTGTGCAGTTTATTATGTTCTCTTTTTTATACTGCTTAAAGCCATAATATCTCCCGTTATTGAGGTGATGCAGGTTCTCTTCCTATAAGGTTTGATCCTATAAGGATCCTTTGAGTTCAGCTAGTCGGAGCTCTCATATTGAAGATGCAAAACTGAAGATGGGAGAGGTAGAACGACTTGCCCACGGTCACACGACTGAGCAGGCTGGACCCTGTCTGAAATCCTTTGGCTCTCTGCGTCCAAAGTACCCCCTTGCAGCTACCACTTAGAGTAACCCTTAGTTATAATGACTCATTATCTGACTTACTCTTCAAAGCAGTCCTGTGAGGTAGATAGTGTCATTCCCGTTGTATAGATGCAGAAGCTGAGAAATTAAGCAATTAGGAACTTGCCCAAAGTCATACATGAATGCTGCAGGCTTCAACAATGGCAGTTTATTTTTTCACAACTTCTCTCGTTAGCTATTCTCTAACATCCTTGTCATTGATTGCTCAGTCTCTTTGACTTGCCACATATGTCTTGACTCTCCCATTCTTTATGATGACCTTATTATTTTTTAAAGATTTTATTTACTTATTTGACTGAAAGATAGAGATAACAAGCAGGCAGAGAGGCAGGCAGAGGGAGAGGGAGAAGCAGGCTTTCCGCTGAGCACGGAGCCCGATGTGGGGCTCGATCCCAGGACCCTGAGATCATGACCTGAGCTGAAGGCAGAGGCTTAACCCACTGATCCTCTCAGGCACTCCATTTGATGACCTTATTTTTTATGCATAAGTAGCTCTTGATCCTACATATAATATCGATTAACTACGTATCATTGAGAAACTCATTTCACATTTCTCAACCTTCTCAGCTTAACTGGTAAAGATCAGTTTACCAGTTTCTAACTTCCTAACTTGCAGAAGGCTGCCATCTTGCTTTGTCCTCACATGGCCCTTCCTCTGTGCACCCAGAGACAGAGTAAGTTCAGTTCTTTCTTCTTATAAGGACACTAAACCCATTATGTCCGCATTTAACCTTAATTACCTGCTTGGAGGCCCTATCTCCAAATATAGCCTTATGGTGGGGTGAGGGCTTCAAAATATGAATTTTTTTTTTTTTTTGCCAGGGTTGCGGGGAGGGAGTGGAAACACACAACTTAGTCCATAGCACTATATATTCTAAATTGTTCTCCAGGATATAAAGTTTACATGCCTACCATCAATGCATGAGAATTTTTCTCCTTTACCCTTGACAAACTGGGTATTGTCATTTAAACATATTTGTCAGTTTGATGGATTAAAATAGTCTTTTGTGGTTCTAATTGTAATAATTTTTTCAGATATGTACATACTTTTAAGGTGGATTTCCTATTTATTCCATTTGTCCATTTTTCTATTTAATATTCATTATTCAATACATATTTGGGCATATTATGAAAATTCCTTAAAGATCATTTTAAATTTTAAATTTTAATGAGTACCATCTTTTGTTGTGATTTATTAGGTGATATTATACTTTAATGTTTAAAAAATTTATCTCCCCTTCTTCATTTTACACAGGAAATAAAAGTCTATTTTAGCAAATCTAAAAAACAGATAAGCAAAAAAGAAAAAAAAATCACTTAGCTGTAACCTCTATAAATGCATTTGTGCATATTCCTCCAGACTTTCCTATGCGAATGTATACATATAAATATCTATATTTTACAGACTTTAAATATTTTTGCAAAAATGAGATCGTACTTATATCAAAAAACCTAGTTCATGCACCACCTGAATCTTTTTTGCTCTGGTTGCCTTGCTTCCCTGATGGAATTGCCTGGCAAGTCTCATCCCCACATATTGTTCCTGTCACCCAGAAGGAGGGATGCTGTTCCTGGCCTCCGGGTGGACTGTATCTGCCGTGGCCATTGTGCTCTGATCAGGGGCTGTCTGGAGAGGTCAGGTAACACAGTCTAGAAAGGGGTGAAGACTAATGCCCCATGGGGTGGACTCTGACCAGTGAGAGGAAGATAGGAAGGGACGCGCCGAGTTGCTTATCCTTCCTCCACTTAATGGACTGTTCTGAGGAGCAGTGTTACATGTCCCTTCTCTGGAGAGGTTTTGTTTGGGCAAGCAGCTGTATTGCCTGATAACACACCACAATGTATTTGCTGTCCCTCCTTCCCTGACTCACTTCCCTTTTTCCTTCATTAAGGCTTTACTAAGATTGCGTCTCCCAAAGCATTAGCGCGAAAGATTTACCTTTGAGCTCTACTAGAGAATTTTGGTTCAGACAATATTATCTTTGTATTTCTATTCCAGGATGGCAAATAGTTTTGTTTAATCTTACATATTAATTATGATCAAGTGGTTATGACTATCCTGAGGGTTGTATTGAGCAAGATCCTGAAGTTCTAGTTCAAGCTCACTGGGAAGAGTCCTGGATTATAAGCAATATTTGCACGTTTGGAATGGGCTTGGCAGAGTGGGAGATGCATAAAGCCAGACTGGCCTCCTGGGAAGCTTGGCAAGCTCATGTGGTGGGGAGAGTACCACGCCTGGTTAAAATAAACTGTATCTTATTTTAATTTCTATTTCTTTGATTTTTTTGTATCACCATTTCTTATATAAATTTCCCCAAATTGCTTTTCTTTCTTTTCTTTTGTTTCCTTTCCTTTTCCTTCTTTCTCTCTCTCTTCCTTCTTTCCTTCCTTCTTTCTCTCCTTCCTTCCTTCCTTCCTTCTTTTCTTCCTTTCTCTTTCCTTCTTTCATTTCCTAAATATTAAATCTAATTTTTAAACAAAGTAGTTTTGACATATATCAAATAATACCAAGTGGCTAATAACAAAGAACACCAGTTCTTTTCCAACTTTTCTGCCCCTGATTTCTCTCCCATAAGCAACTATTTCCATTCTGTTTAGTTGCTATTTCTTTTGGTGGGAGGAGGAAGTAGTTTGTCTCAATATTTCTAAATGATATATTTACACTACTATTTCTTGATTTTTTTCAATTGTAGACATTATTCGTGAACTACCTCCTATGGGAGACAAGAACTTACTTGTCTTACGAATTCCCTCTGCTATCCCCTCACGCTCTCCCGAAGAGTGTCCCTTCTCCAATTCTCCCAATATAGATGTGTAATAACTGGGGCATAAGTCAGTGTTCAGAGTATGCATTGCTATGACTACACAAACACTGTAACAGCTAAATGTCAAAGTGTATCATGATTATATTTCCTTTTTTGTTCAGCTTTTTGTTTTCCTTGGAGTTGATTGCCGCAGGGTTTTTTTTTTTCTTTTTTTCTTTTCTTATTTATTTATTTATTTTTTTAAAGAGCGTGTGTGAGACCAGGGTGGGGTGGTGGGGGTGGAGGGACAGAGGGAGAAGAAGATAGAGAAAAAATCCCAAGCAGGACCCACACTAAGAGAGGAGCCCAACTACAGGTTCAATCTTGGCCCTGAGATCATTACCTGAGCGAAAATCAAGAGTTGGATGCTTAAATGACTGAGCCATCCAGGTGGCTCAGTTTTTGTGTTTTATCGCTAACTCCAGACTCTCTTGGTAGAACTGTACGAAACCTTCCACTATAAAACAAAGATTGCAAATAACCTATTAGTTCCACGTATCTGACGGTCCCTTCAGATGCCCTTGTCTTCCTGCTCTCATCTTTTTTGGTTGCTCTCTTAGTCTGCTGCCCCGTCATGCTTTCAAGAATTTTTACCACCACCCTGAGAATTTTCTTCATTTGACTCACATATTAGCTTGCTAGCTGTGTGGAGTTTTCAACTCCTTTGTTTTACTGCCTTATCTTGACGGACTATATCCTCTACCTGCTTTTCTAAGAAAGGATTTCAGAAGAGGTAAGTTCTTGACATTTACTTGATTTTTCCTCCTCCTAATTTGCCCACTTAATTGATGGTTGATATGCGCATAGAATTCCAAGGGGCTGTGTTAGTTAGAATAGGCTAACTCTTGTACCAAACAACCCTCAAATCTCAGTCAACTAACACAAACAAACATTTGGTCTATTCATTGGTAAGTGCAGTTATTTATGGGGGAAGGTTTTCTTTGTTTTTGTTTTTTTTTTGTACATGATTTGGGGACCCAGGTTTCTTTCATTTAGAGACTGCACTGGGGCTTGGAATCCTTCCCTGGGACTTCTGCATCCATCCAGGTGACAAGGGAGAGAACATGGAGGATCTTCTGAAAGGTTTTAGAGGTCTGGCCTGGAAGTAGATTAACTTTCACCCACATATCAGCAGTCAAAACACAGTCACATGGACTGTTTAAGTGAAAGAAGGCTGGGAAATGTAGTCTACTTGCATGTTCAGGAAGAAGAGGAGAAACAAGAATATTATGAGCTCTAGCATTTTAGCCACAGTTGGAAGTCATTTTCCCTTATAGTTTTAAAAGGCTTTCTTCTGGGCGCCTGGGTGGCTCAGTGGATTAAGCTGCTGCCTTCGGCTCAGGTCATGATCTCAGGGTCCTGGGATCAAGTCCTGCATCGGGCTCTCTGCTCAGCAGGGAGCCTGCTTCCTCCTCTCTCTCTCTCTGCCTGCCTCTCTGCCTACTTGTGATCTCTCTCTGTCAAATAAATAAATAAAATCTTAAAAAAAAAAAAGGCTTTCTTCTTTTGTATTCTGGCTTTTCATGTCACGGATTCCTCATTTTCTGCATCTGGAATGTCTCATTTGGTAACTGACAAAAGTCTACTGGAAAGACATGAACAAAGGAGAAAAGTCTATAGGAAATGTAGTCATTGTCACATGGTATGCTACACCTGTAGAGGGTGATTTTGCTCTGTATGTGATGTTTGGCAAAGTCTGGATACACTTACAGTGATCCCAAGTGGGGCATATGTGTAGATGCTGAGAATCTAGTGACCAGAGGCCAGGGATGCTGTTAAACATCCTCCCATGCATGAAACAGCCCCCTACAACAAAGAATTATCTGGTCCAAAATGTCAATTGTGCCAGGTTCGAGAAATCCTATACTAAATGTCATGCCTGGGCGTTAGGTTAGAAAGAATGGTCACCACTGTCATAATAGAAACGTGCAGAATGATTGTACACAGAGAGAGGTGATGGACTTGGCCTAGAGTATAAGAAGGTTGTAGATGTGATCCTTGCCTTCTGTGCAATGAGCTGGTCTTAATTACTTTGCTATACCTAGTGCTTAGGTAATTAAAACAGGGATTCTGGTTGGTAACCAATTAGATCAACTGAAGGATAACTGGCATCTTTATGAAATTGAGTCTCCATATACATGAACATGACTTTCTGTTTTATTTTGGTATTCCTTACTGACTTTCAAAGTAACATTTTGTGATTTCCTTCATTAAGGTTATTTTCTAGTTTCGTTAGATTTAGTCCTAGGTATCGTCTTGTTTTTGTGGTCACTATTAGTGTTACATCTGTGTTTTGATTACCTTCTCAATAGTTCCCCTTTATTTTCAAAAGTTTAAAATACAAAGAAAAATAGCATCAACAGTGAAATGAACAAGGACAACTTTAAACAATTTCCATTTTCTAAGTGCTTATTATTAATGCATGAAAGTGCAATTATTATTCTATGTTGACCTTTTTATATAACTTCCTTGCAGAACTCTCTAGTACTTCTAAAAATTAGTGTAGTTTTTCTCATGTAGGAGATCATAACGTTGGCAAATAACGACAGTTTTGTTTTTTCCTGTCCAATTCTTTTACTTTATATTTCTTTATCTCATCTTCCTACATAAGTCAGCACAGTATAGAAGAGAAGGGGGGAAATAGCAGACATCTATTTCTTATTCCTGATTACAAAGGAACCAGAAATATTTAGGAGTATTTTTTTGTCTTGTTCCTGATTATTAGAAAGATGACTTTACAAGGTAACTGTTCACTGCGGAATATAATGTTTGCTGCAGACTTTTTAGTAGTCATCATTTATTAAAGAATTTATTTTCCATGCCAAGAGTTTTAGTGAGAATAAATGTAGTATTTTTTATCAAATACTTTTCTGTATCTGTTGTGATGCTTGTACAGTTTTTCTACTTTAATCTGTTAATGTGCTAAGTTTTCTCCTGTTAAAATACTCTCGCATTTCTAGGAAAAAGCAATTTGGTAAATGTAGGTTATTTTTATTATCCACTCTGGATTTGGTTTGCTAATATTTTATTCAGGATTTTTGCATCTTTATATGAAAATGCTAATGATCTATAGTTTTCCTGCCTTTAACCAGCCTTATCTAGATTTTGTATTAAGATTTAGGGGCATCTGAGTGGCTCAGTGGGTTAAAGCCTCTGTCTTCGGCTCCCAGGTCTTGGGATCGAGCTCCACATCGGGCTCTCTGCTCAGCAGGGAGCCTACTTCCTCCCTCCCTCTCTGCCTGCCTCTCTATTTGTGATCTTTTTCTGTCAAATAAATAAGTGAAATCTTTAAAAAAAAAAAAAAAGATTGTACTAGCTTTTTAGAAAAACATGATGACTATTTCCATTCCTCATCCCCCACACTATGGAAAGTTTTGTGTAAAATTGGAAAAAGCCGATTTTGGAATATTTGAAAATATTGTTATGTGTCTAATCTTTTCTTTGGGGTAAGACTTTAATTACTGATTTGATTTCTTTAGCGTTAAAGGATGGGACTATCAAGGCTTTCTATCTTGGCAACATATTTTTCTACAGTTTTTCCTTTTGTTTGCTTTCAAATTTATTTTAATAAAAGTGTTAATTGTACTGTCTTTTAACTTTTTATTTATCTGGAGTTATATCTGGCTTCATTCCTAATACTGTTTTTATTTTTACTTTTTGATAATTTCTTGCTCAAGGTTTTAAAGAACAACTCTGGCTTTTGGGAGCCTCTATAATTTTATATTTACACTTGAAATGTTAATAAAGCAAGCTGTATGTTATGGAACATGATTTTCTTCTTTCAAAAATACAAGACATTTAAACTTTTGAAAGCCACAATTCTTACTTTCTGAATTCAAGCCATTTTGGCTTCTCCTGATATTTTATCTTCATCGTCTTTAGACTAAAAATTACACAGTATTATAGATATTGTTTTAATTTGTCAATGTTTGCTCAGAGTTGTCTTTATCATTGTCATATGATTTATTTTTAATTAGCATTTCTTCTTTTATCTCAGACTGCCTTCTGGAAAATTTTCCTTTTTCTTTCAGTATATACTCGAGAAGTTGTTTATGGAGAATTTGAGGTTTTGTTCTTCTGAAAATATTTTTATTTCACCTTTATTCTTCATTGGCAGTTTTTTGGAGCCTAAAGTTCTAGGTTCACTTTTTCTTATTTTCTCTCAGCACATTGAAGAAATTAGTCCACTGCTGGTACTGAAAAGTCAGCTATGGTCCACTTGACTCTCCTTTGTAGATAATTTCTTTTGTTCCTTCTTGTTCATAAGATAGTCTCTCTAGCCCAGGTATTTTCCCCCCATTTTACTCGGATGTGTTTAGGTGTATCTTTACATTTATTTATCCTGTCTGGGACTCATGGTGCTTCCTGATTTGAGAATGCATGGAATATTCTTCCCAGTCTCTTCAAATGTTGCCTCTCCTTTATTCTTTCTATAATCTCCTCTGTTTCTTGTGGAACTCTAAACGTATGTTGGTCTTTCTCATCATATTCTCTGCAAATCTAAACTTTATTTCTAGGGGCGCCTGGGTGGCTCAGTGGGTTAAAGCCTCTGCCTTTGGCTCAGGTCATGATCCCAAGGTCCTGGGATCAAGTCCCTCATTGGGCTCTCTGCTCAGTGGGGAGCCTGCTTTCCCCCTTCTCTCTGCCTGCCTCTCTGCCTACTTGTGATCTCTGCCTGTCAAATAGATACATAAAATCTTTAAAAAAAACAAAAACAGGAGTGCCTGTGTGGCTCAGTGGATTAAGCCGCTGCCTTCGGCTCAGGTCATGATTTCAAGGTCCTGGGATCGAGTCCCGCATCGGGCTCTCTGCTCGGCGGGGAGCCTGCTTCCCTTCCTCTCTCTCTCTTTGCCTGCTTCTCTGTCTACTTGTGATCTCTCTCTGTCAAATAAATAAATTTAAAAAAAATCTTTAAAAAACAATAAACTTTATTTCTAAATGTGAATTACGTGTGTGTATTTTTGGTCCCCATGCTATATTGTATGTAATTTCTTTTTGGTTAATTCTCTCTTCATCTATGTTTTTTCTGCTGTTTAAGTAATCTAATGAGCTTTTCTTTTTTTTCTGACTTCTTTTAAAAAAAAAATAGTGGACTTTGTTTTTTAGAGAAGTTGGAGGTTCCCCACACAATCAAGTGGGAAATATGCAGAGTTTCCATATATCCTCTCACTGCAGTCAGCCAGAGCCTTCCCCACCAGCAACACTCCACAGACTGCATGCCATTGGCTAAAAAGCTCACTTACCTTCCTAGACTCTTGTTCCAGACTTCAGCAGGATATGCTCTAAGCTTCTGGCAGCCTGAGATACTCCAAGTATCTGTCTCTCCATCATACATCTGTGATTTCGCTATATTTTACTGAGCATTAGATGTTACGAAGCAGGGATTTCAGGCCCCCACTCTGCCACACGCCCTTCCATCAGTTTTTACATTCCATTGTATTCCATTCCCCTGGAGGGCTGGAGCTTCTATCTCCTAACCCTTTCCTTTCTGCCATTCTTCTGAAGAAACCCATCCCAAGAACTTCATATAGTGAGAAGAGCACGAACTAGTTCAAAGAAATGAGATTTTGTGTTAAAAATCACCAGTTGTCATCCAGGCTGCTCCAGTGGAGACTCATCAGCCTCCCTGCACTTCAGTTCTTCTCATCTGCAAGGGACAGTGCTGCTCTAGGAGGCGCTGCAGCCGCCTCCTCGCCTGGACGTTTGATACCTTGATTCCTTCAGGACCCTGGCATCTGTGGCTGTCGGTCCTTGATTTATGGTTCAGCACACTCTCTGTCCTTCTGAGTATTTTTAAACAGAGAAATGTATTTTAGCTTGAGAAGGCAGGACTATTGTGTGGTGGACTCCATCCTGGTGCCTTGTCTAGTCTTAGGGATGTCACTGAGCCTGTGACATATTGAAGGAAGACTGCATGAAGTTGAAATCCTCAGAGTGGACAATGAGGTGCACTAGAGGGGGAGGGCTTGGCTACAGCTCTATTTTAACACTATTCAACCCATTCTCTCCCCCACATTTCCCTTCATCTACTTCCTTCCCTGTCCCCATCTTTCCATAAATATTTACTAAGCATACATAATGTGGTATGGAATATTACATTACGTAGTGTGGTGAACAAAACAGAATTCATCCTAGCCTTTAAGAAGTTTACAGTCTAGTGAGGGAGATAGACATTAAACCAATGTAATAGATGTGAATTTGGGTCCCAACACTTGAGCACAAGAAATGTCACATCACTTTAAAAAAAAAATCAAACTAATTTTAGATTGGACACATAATTCATTGGGTCAAGGAATACAAATGTAATTTCTGAGTAGCCTATTCCCCTTCCCTGGGGCTTGCAAAATCTAAGTGATATTAAAATTAGGGATTTAAGAAATCCAAGAAATTTGGGGGGAAAGGCCTCAGTCATCAGTCCATTGATGATCCCTGTCCAAACCTGTGGTGTCTCCTTGAAGATAAGAAATGTTTCTGAGATTGGCACCCACTCTCTTGAAGCCACAATGTTCTATTAGATTTATGGCACTTTAATAGGAAATATTTAGGTGTGAGGAGTGTGGTGTCAGTGTAAGTTAATCCAAATCAACATCTTGAAACTTCCATGGTAACAAAAGAGATCTTAGAAATCATTTTTAGTGAGCTTTATTAGTTGTATTTAAGGTACCTTACTGGTTAGGAAAGATATGACAAGAGCCATAGTGCTGGCATCAGTGAAGTATAAAAACTCAAGCTTGATAATCCAAGCCAGTGGACCTACTTTTCCTACTTTGCAGAGAACCCTGTTGAAATCCTCTCATACTGAAAGGTTCCTAAAAGTCCCCACAAAGTCCCTGACAGCTGCCATCTGACCAAGTCTTGGTTGAGGACCACAAGACCAGAGAGCATGGTGTTCAGCATGTGGCTCCACATAAACCCCTCTCTGGAGGTCTCGCCATCTTGGAAATGCTGTGTGGAAGAGGCATCCGTCCCTAACTAAACCTTCCAAACTGACTGCCTCTCTACCCTTCCTCACCTGCTCCTTTAATCCCTCTCCCCTCTCAGGTGATCTAGTTCTGTATCTTTGGAGATGTAGAATTTCATACATGGTAGACTAAATCCAAAGGTTTTGCAATTCTATTCTGGAGAAAGAGAAGTCCTTATTGTCTTTAGAAGGGGAGGGACTAATGCCACTTTCTTTCTTTCAAGCCTATTGCTGAGCACAGAGAGCCCAGTCTAACTTCTCAGTGAAGTTCTTTTGCTGTACAAGTTATTAAACAAGTAAGGATTTTACCTTCAATTCTTATTCTTCTGAATTGTCCATCCAAGTTGAGTAAGCTCTTTTTTAGGATTTGATGAAACTATATACTCATTCAGACTTCTCCTGAAAGATATGAGAGAAAGGACAAATAAAGCCCTAGACATAAACCTTTTATTTGTTTGGACACACATACTCTGAAGTATCCAGGGTAAGCATATTTTAAAGAAATCACCGATGTCCCCATGATAGTAATGATTGCTCTGCCAAGACAAGTATAGAAAGTTGAATCTTAGATGCATTTGCATTATTCTCTAAGCAGTTGGACTAGTTTGGTCCTGGTGGGGTAGTTTGCTTTCCAAAACCATGGTCATCATGCATACATATATTGCAAAACATAACAAAGCTCTTTAAAAGAAAAGAAAGCATACTCCTCTGGGTTTTTCCACACCCAGTGTATTTTTAGTACACAGAGACACTTTTTTCCCCCCTTTTGGTTAGGCAAACAAAAGGGGTCTAGGACTTAGATAAAAATATAAGATTTCAGGGATGCCTGGGTGGCTCAGTCATTAAGCGTCTGCCTTTGGCTCAGGTCATGATCTCAGGGTCCTGGGATTGAGCCCCGCATCAGGCTCCCTGCTCAGTGGGGAGGCTGCTTCCCCCTCTTTCTCTGCCTGCCTCTCTGCCTACTTGTGACATCTCTCTCTCTGCTAAATAAATAAATAAAATCTTTAAATATATATATATGTGTATATATGTGTATATATATGCATATATATGCGTGTATATATATATATATATACATATATATATATGATTTCAGCTCTGCCTAAAGCATATGTTTCTTCCCTGCAGATGTTTACTCAACTGGCACTATGAAAACATTAAGCCAGGAAAAGAAACATCAATGTATGCTTCCATTTAAAAAAAAAATGGTGATTGGCATGAATACAGTACTCATGCAACAAACAGAACCAAATATATAATAAACGGGACTGAACTTACCCTATTAGTATGTAAAACATTACTATGGTCTCCCCGATTTGCAACATTTACATATCTCATTATGAGTAGGATGCTCAAAGTGCCATAGAATAGTCATTTCACCCCTTTAGTGTAATACTTACTTACCAAGAAATATTAATGAGACAATCTCATAAATCTCTATTTACTGAATCTAGTGTCTCCCCTCAATTTGCATTTGCAAGCTATGATTGCATTATGTTCCTGGAAGACTGGGATATGAATTTACTACTGCATAGGCAGGCAGCTTCCTTAAAACCTCCTTTATTAAAGAATGTTGGAGGAGGAGAAATAGCCATGATAAAGACATATTTGAAATCCATCTGAACACGTGTTCTTTTATATGGTTTATCAGAACTTAAACCTGCAAAAAAAAGTTACACTTGCATTTTTTTTCTATTTCAAGAAAACTTCCTTGTAATACTTTGAATTTACATAGTTCAGGATATTATATATATATTTTGTTAACTCTAAAGCCCTTCCAAAAGGCTGAACATTTAAAATAAAGAAATAAAGAGCAGAACACTGATGGTAATTCTGATAGCCTCTGGGGAGGTTGCATTAACATTTAATTTGTGGCCAATTTGCATCGTACAGTGGCAATCATGTTTGTGCATGAAACAGTGATCAAACTGTTCATGACCCTCAACTCTGATGATCTATGCCCTATTTAGAAGGTGGGCAAGAGGTTACTCTTGACTCCAGAAAACAGATGTTTCTCTAAAAACCTTCTCTGTCCTAGAGGAAGGAGTGTCACAAGGAATTGCCAAGGGCATGAACATAATCTCTGACCTCTAGAAGCTCACAGAGTGAAAGGCTGTATTCTTAAGGATGATGTTGTAATCGCTGGTAGTTCTGTAGAGAATTTAATAGCACACAGATGATTTTTTAAATGTCAATAATTACATATTTTTTATAATATACATTTGCAAAAAACTATCTAACTTGGATACTACAAGTCTACAGGAGGGGACAACAGTACATGCGCTGATATCAAGAAAGATATAAGTTAAATAATAATACAGGTGATTTTCTGATATGGCGAGTTTTCTGAGCCTTTTCAAAAGGCTTCCAGATGTTCTTTGTCAAATTCTTTCTTCCCATTTCTCTTGTACATGCACTCTATTCTTCCTTTCCCCAGTCCCTAGCACTGTCACTTCCTTTCCACAGCCTTGGGTGACACTCTGGCCATAAGAAAGCCACACTAAAGGGTAGAGTTAAATATAACTCACAGTCTTTAGATAATCTTCAGCGGTGGTGTTGCCAAAGTGGGTGTAGGAGTGGCCTGCATCAGAATCACCTGGGCTACTCGTTAGACTGTACAGTTTTCCATTCTTCCATTCTGGGGCGGGGCAAGGAAGTTAGATTTTTTTTTTTTTAAGATTTTATTTATGGGGTGCCTGGGTGGCTCAGTGGGTTAAGCCTCTGCCTTCAGCTCAGGTCATGATCTCAGGGTCCTGGGATGGAGCCCTGCATCAGGCTTTCTGCTCAGCAGGGAGACTGCTTCCTGCTCCCACCCCCAACCCCTGCTCTCTCTGCTTGCCTCTTTGCCCACTTGTGATCTCTGTCAAATAAATAAAATCTTTAAAAAAAAAAGATTTTATTTATTTGAGATAGAGGGAGAAAGCACAGGGGTGGTGGGGTAAGAGGGAGAGGGAGAAGTGGGCTCCCCGCTGAGCAAGGGGCCTGACATGGGGCTCGATCCCAGGACCCTAAGATCATGACCTGAGCCGAAGGCAGAAGCTTAATCGACTGAGCCACCCAGGCACCCCAGAAAGACAGATTTTTAATAAGTACCCCAGGTGAGTAAAGATCCTGAGTAAAGTTGAAAAGTAAGGCATCAGTGATGGAGATAACTGGAGATAGCTCCAAACACTTAGCCAGGGCAAGCAAAGGGCCCCAGGGAAGCTCATCTGGGTAACAACTGCTTCTTCAATAGAACATTCTCATTATTTAACTTGAAAATGATACCTGTAAGCCTAGGTCTTTCTGGATTTTTGAGGCAAGAGCCCCTTTCAACTTGCTGTACTGCTGCTCCCTATGGCTTGACTCTAGTCTTCTTAAACCCAGCTTTGCATGGCAGATGCTGATGGCCAAGCCAGAGCTCTGAAGGAACATAGTTACTGCTGGGCTTGGCCCACGGACCCTCTCTGTAACCTTTTGTAAGAGAAAGTGCTACAGTCACAGAGTTCTTATAGCTCACCTCATAACTTCTCCTCCCAAATTAAAAAGGTTTCAATTTCATAAGATAATTTTGGTTACCAGAAAATCCAGGTAGGGCATCTACTTCCATACAAATTTTATAAAATATACAAAAATTAACTCAAAATAAATCAAAGCCATAAAAGTATGAGCTAAAACTATAAAATAAGCTAGAAGGAAACAGGTGTAAATCTTTGCAGTCTTGGATCACACAATTTTTTTAGATATGATACCACACATCCAAACAAAACCAAGGAGAATAGATAATGTGGACTTCATTAAAATTAAAAAGAATTTTTTTTCTTTTTGTTTCAAAAGACACACCATCAAAAAAGTGAAAAGATAACCTAAAGAAAGGGAGAAAGTCCTTGCAAATCATACATCTGATAAGGGATTTGTATCTTGAATGTAGAAGGCACTCCTGAATATAGAAGGCACTCAAGATAAATAACTTGATTAAAAATGGGCAAAATGTATTGATATACATTTCTCCAAAGAAGATACAAAAAGGATGAATGAGTACATGCAAAGATGTTCAGCATTATTAGCCATCTAGGAAATGCAGATCAAAATCACACTGCAGTCCACTTTAAATTCACATAGACAACTATAATCACAATCCAATAGTAACAAGTGTTGGTGAGGATGTGGAGAAACTGGAACACTCAAACGCTACTAGTGGGACTATAAAATGACACAGCTGCTTGGAAGAACAGTCTAGAAGTTCCTGAAAAGGTCAGGCACAATCTTATCATATGACCCAGCAATTCCACTCCTAGATATACCTTATGCCCAAGAGAGATAAAAACATAATCCACACAAAAGTTTGTATATGAATATTCTTAGCAGCATTGTTCATAAGATTCCAAAGGTGGAAACAACCCAGATGCCCCTCAACTGATGAGGAGGTAAATAAAATGTTTTCTATTCATAAATGGACTATTACTTGTCAATAAAAAGAAATGAAGTACTGCTGTGTACAACCACATGGATGGACTCTGAAAATATTACGCTGAGTGAAAGAAGCCAGTCACAAAACATCACATATTGTGTGATTCCCTTTATGCAAATGTCCAGAACATGTAAATCCATAAAAGACAGAAAGCAGATCAGTGATTGTCAAAGGCTGGGGTGGGAGTGGAAGGGCAGATGGTTGGGGGAGAACTGGGAGGGGCATCTCCTTTCTGAGGTGATGAAAATGTTCTAGAAGTGGAAGGATTATTGCACAACTCTTTGCCTATACTAAAACCTACTGGATTGTACCTTTATTGGGGATATGAATTACTGCTCAATAAAGCTATTACAAAAAAAAAAAAAAAGAAGAAGAAGAAGAAGAAGGCCAGAAGGAAACTCCTTAAATGGCAGGAACAGGGATTTGACAGTAAGTCCTCAGAAAGTCATCATGTGAATACATTTATATTCCCGTCTATTGAAGCAGGGCTTCTGAGTTCTCAGGGAACTGAGCAGACTGTGGAACATAAAAGGTCCTCTTGAAAAGTGTTTACCAACCTGTCTGATAAGGTGTGGGTGGACAATCACGAAGATGTTTGTGTATGGGACTGGGGCCAGAGAGATCCAGGGCTGATGTGTTTTAATAAGGTTGGAAATATGAGTATGTGATAGGGAGGGGAGGAAAGGGGAGGAGAGAGATGGGTAGGTAGGTAATAGTAAACATTATAGATGGTAACTGGGAAACCAATTAGTCCTGATCAAGCCAGAGACTAAGATTCTTCTGCCTCGTCTACCCTGAACTTCTATCTTTCAAGGATCTGCTTCTTCCGGGAGTTTATCTAAGAACATCAAGGACAATTGTTGTACATACCCTTCACTCCCAGTTTTTACCCTTCACTCCCACTCCCAAATCTGCTCTTCAATTTTGCAAAACTGGGCTGAGTATGAGTCTCGCTGCCACTCAGTCCCAGGACTGAGCTCCTAACACTCTTACTGCTTGAGGGCATCCCAGCTGTTTCAGAAGTGTGTCACCAGTTCTCCATGCTGAGGTGAAGCAGTTATGGGAAGGAACTCAATTTGGGCCCCCTTTTCCCAGTCAGTAAACCTTGGTACTGTAATGTGGAAGTCTTGCTGTGTACCCTTCTGTGTTCTTCAGAATGCATAAGGTTAGAGTAAAGGGTCTTAAAAATGAGAGACCAGAAAAGAATTGCAAACTCTTCTCTTTTGTATCAAAGTCATACTAATTACATTCATTTACATGATTTGCTTATCCTGGTTACCAGGTAGCACCATGATTGTTTGTACTGGAAAATTTGAGTCAGATTAATCTTGCCGTGCATTTTGATTACTAAATTCTTTCCTTGAATGCTCTATTTTCAGAGCTTATTATTTGTAACACGATCATGACTTCCCATAGCTGGTAAAAAATTAAGGCAATAGTTGTGTGAAACGTTTTGGACTAAACCTTATAATTAACTTCTTTTCTCCAGCAATATTTTAGGACAAAAATCTCGATATGGCCACATTTATACATGCTCTCTTGTCCTATTGCAGGTCTGGGATTAGAGGTAGACTCCAGTTTACAAATTCTTTAGTACCTATCTGTTTCATATGATGGAATGAAGGCATATCCTATTTAGAAAATGCATTCCTAGGGGTAGAAACTCTATGTGAAATCAGTGATAGCTGGTCTTCCTGGCACGTTTGTAGCGAGGACACATTCTCAGTGGCATACACAGGCTATTTTATTTTCTTCAATTCTTTCTGCAACTTTTGACCAATGCTTCCTAAGCACAATGTGTTTTAGAGCTCTTTTTATCTCAGAGAATTTTAACCCATCCCTTATTTCCTGTTGATCTGTACCTTTGATTCCTAATCATTTTCAGGAAGGTGCCTTGAGCTTCCATGATTCTTGCCTTCTAATGGCTGATGGGATTATCCCTTAATTTACTTTCAGCAGGAGGAGTATGGTGACTGGTATACACTTTTTTTTTCACTCATAATTCATCAAAATTATCCACACACAAACAAATCATGACAGGATGAGAGACCTCGGCTGAGGGAATAAAATGGAGAGTGCTCCTCCGATTGAGAACAGTGGAGTATATCATGTTTAGAACCACTGGCTAAGCATTACACACTACGACGTGTCTCAAATGTTACCCTCCTTACAATGTAATGGGTTAGGCTGCGAGTTTCATGGATGCCGGGAAAAGACATGAGACTCCTGGGTTAGAAACAAAGAATAGCTTATTACTCATTGCAGTTGCAGCAGCTAGAGGACAAGCAATGCGGAGCATGTTCCCTGAGCCCTGCTTCTCATGAGGTGAGAGTGCCAGGGCCAGGGGACACCTGCACAGCTGGTGGGTTGCATTCTAGAGAAGAAGCCTGAGCTTAAGGAATGTAGAGCTTTTCCAATGGCCAGTAAGCAAGCCTGCCCTTTGCTCTGAGGGGGTAACTCGCTCTCTGTTTGAAGGCTTTTTATTTTATAAACATTCTTGAGACGAGGTGAGTTGGGAGGCTGAAAGGTAAAACAGAGATGTGAACAGGGGCGTGTGGTCCATCAGCCTGGGTTTCATTCCTGACCCTGTCACTTCACTTTGAGTGGTTTTTATATCCACCTCATGCCATTCCTGCCTCAGTGTGTTGCTCTAAAGATTAACAGAAGAGGTAGCATTGTGCTTGGCACACAGTGAGCCCTCAACAGACATTAACTATCATTGTTATTCTTTCCTCCCCAAATACTATCACAACTTATATATGACTTTGTAACCTGGTTTTTAAATTTGGAAGTGGATCATGAATATTGCTTCTGATTCCGGGGCTCGCACTTAAGGTGAATAGAGTGTTGCTCAGAGAGTGGAGATACATCAGGTTGACCGTCCCAGGAGACAATGAGCTGGTCTCTGAAGAAGGGCCCTGGCAAACCAGGGGCACGTTGTTCTTGAGCCCGATTTGGGCGGGGGCCAGTAAGGAGAAGGCACAAGGTCACAGGAGAAACAAACTCAAGTGTGATCCTTTTGAGGCCACCAGTCAGGATTCTTCCAGTTCAGCCCTGGGGTTGTGTGTGTGTGTGGGGGGGGGTGACTCCCGCTCTTTTGCCTCCTTTGCAGAGATGAAGGAAACCTTTGGTTTGGGTAGATAAAAGAGAGTTGTTTCATCCAGGTCCTGAAGGAGGGCAGCTCAGTGTATTTGTAGGTAACCTGGTGTTAGATACTTTTACGTCAGAGATGACACACTTTTCTTGCTCCAGCTCCCAGTTAGAACCTGGGGAATTCTCTCTGTTGAGCACTGCTTTGGGCCTCTGGCCACCTGTGTACAGGGCCCTGAAGGCAGCTTTGTTATAAGAAAGGAAAACCAACACTCATATTCTACAATTGGCTAGTAATCACCCAGAACCTCATAATACCTCACAGTTTTATAAAACTCACCCCTAAAAATACCCTGTAGGCATGCTCCCACAGTTTTCCCTGGACCTCCCATGTTTAAATTCCAGCTCTGCCGTTTTCCAGCTGTGTGATCTGGAATAACAAACTTAACCTCTCTATGCCTTACCTTCCACATTTGTAAACTGGAGCTGATAATAAAACTTAACCTCACAGGGTTGTCACAAATATTAAATGCATGTGTCAACTAATCAGATGAGTGCTCAGTGTGTGGTAAATAATGCTGATCATGGCTTTTAATCACCATCAGCATCACACATGAGCTCCAGTGTTCTCTGCTCGATCAGGGCAGACATCACTGATTTTCTGCCAGATTCTCTAGCTCTAATACACACTAGGTTAGGGTCCTTCATGGCCTTAGTACCTTCGAGGGTGGCTTTATTTCTCTGCAGAGAGGTAACTCTCCCCTCTGCTTTGGGTCTAACCTCCCCCTTTTTGGTTGTGAGTGAAGCAGTGGGGTTCCTTCTGTTTTCTAAAGAACCCAGTTCTTACCGCAGCCCACTCTCTTCTTGATGGTTGGATAAAACGGCCCCTCTCAGAGACCAGCCCACAGTTTAGAATCTTCAGTTATGCTCTCACACAGTACAAGCTGATAAAGGAGCAGGGATCCTCTCAGAAAAGCTTTCCTGTGTCCCGCAGGCCTGCAGTGCAGCTCTCCAGGGGGAGGCGGAGCTCCCAGAACCTGCTGCAGGCAGGGGAGCTCTGTGGGCAAAAGAGCAGCGCGTGCTCTCAGGTAGCAGCCCCCCGTGAATGATTTTTAAATCAGTTGCTTCTGGAATATGTCCGTACTATTCACGCCTATCGGTTATGCAGAGATAATAACCCGAGCGTGCAGCTCCGTGACAGGGCATGGCCTGACGAGGCCTCCTCCCTGCTTCGGTTGTGTGGAGGCAGAGAATGTGTTTTCAGCCTTTCAGTGGAGCAGGAAGCGAACACCAACAATTGAGGGACAGGCTGCGGTGGGTGTGGAAAGCTGCTTCCTAAAATAGTACCATGCTGTGGCATTTATTCTTAAAAGAAATAACTTTGTAGCAGGATCGAGAGTTCTGTGCTGCTTTGTGAAGCTCTCAGGGTGGCCACTGGTTCATCGTCTGGCAAAACAATGGTGGCTGCCAGCGGCTCTGGGGGCTGCGAGCGGAGCACAGCCCAGGGCTCAAGACTGGAGTCCTGTACTTCTTGGCAGACACAGAAAAAAATAAAAAGTCAGGGATGGCTAGATGTCCAGGGCACTTAGTCTGTGGCTCTCAGCTGGCCCTCATCTAGCCTGCCCATGGGTAACAGCCTGCGATCCCACCTACCGCCCAGTTCTGCCCGCTCATGGAATTACACTTCTGTTTTTGTATCCCAGCTCCACCCAACTGTGTGACTTTGGGTAAGGTGCTTGACCTCTCTCAGCCAGCCTAATGCTCTGTAAATGGAGATGATTGCCCTCCAGCTAATAAGGGTTAAATGAGACATTTTCCTTAGAGTTTGAGCAAAAACCTGGTCCATGACCACTGCTCTGTAGAATGTCAACCAACACGACATCGTTACTACTCCTTCAGGGATCTGAGCCTTTGCCTTGTCCTGCCTCCCAGGCTACTGGCTTCTTTTCTTTTTAAGTTGACATTTTCTCATTTCTGAGACAGGTAGAAATGACATGTTTGCACATAAAATTTCAGACACGTCTCCAAAGAAGACATACAAATGGCTAACAGAGACACGTGAAAAAGGGTTTATCATCATTAGCCATCAGGGAGATTCAAATCAAAACCACACTGAGGTCCCACCTTACACCAGTTAAAAATGGCCAAAATTAACAAGAAAGTAAAGAAAAAGCGTTGGAGAGGATGTGGAGAAAGGGGAACCCTCTTACACTGTTGGTGGGAATGCAAGTTGGTGCAGCCACTTTGGAAAACAGTGTGGAGATTCCTTAAGAAATTAAAAATAGAGCTACCATGTGACCCTGCAATTGCACTACTGGGTATTTATCCCAAAGATACAGATGTAGTGAAAAGAAGGGCCATCTGTACCCCAATGTTCATAGCAGCAATGGCCACAATCGCCAAACTGTGGAAAGAGCCAAGATGCCCTTCAACACACGAATGGATAAAAAAGATATGGTCCATGTATACAATGGAATATTATGCCTCTATCAGAAAGGATGGATACCCAACTTTTGTATCAACATGGATGGGACTGGAGATTATGCTGAGTGAAATAAGTCAAGCAGAGAGAGTCAATTATCATATGGTTTCACTCACTTGCAGAGCATAAGGAATAACACAGAGGTCATTGGGAGATGGAGAGAAGTAAGTGGGGGGAAATCGGAGGGGAAGACAAACCATGAGAGACTGTGGACTCTGAGGAGCAAAGTGAGGGTTTTGGAGGGGACGGGAGTTGGGGGTAGGGCGAGCCTGATGATGGATATTAAGGAGGGCACATATTGCATGGAGCACTGGGTGTGGTGCATAAACAATGAATCTTGGAACACTGAAAAAATAAAATATAAAAAATATTAAATAAATAAAAAATAAAACTTCAGGTGTAACTCAGCTTCACTCACATGTCATAGACTGCTTTACAGGAACACTCTTTCAGTGAAATGTCACAATTGCATGATTCACTGCCGCATGTTGGGCTTTGACTCATATCGTTTCCTCTGACTTGATCCACAAAGGCGGGCAGCTCCCTGGGGAACGGCACAATATATGGGATGCCTCATGAATTTGCATGTCATCCTTGCTCAGGAGCCATGCTCATTTTCTCTGTATCATTCCAAGTTTACTATATGGGCTGCCAAAGCAAGCACCAGGCTGTGGCTTCTTGAGTGACGAGGGAGCCTCGATCTCCCCTCTGGGAGTCAGTGCAAAGAAGGGAGGACACACACCCTGGAGTCCCTCTGCCAGGCTCAAACCATGTTTCTGCTGTTTAGCTTCAGGCACACTCCTTCATCTCCCTGTGCTTCAGACCTCTCTCTGTGAGCGGAAGAATAATATGGCTCTACCTTTTAGGGGTGCTGTGAGGATTAAAGTGTCCATCCACAAGAAGCCCTTCCACTTGGTGTGGGGTGAGTGCCCAGGGAACAGTGATTGTTCCACGTCCAGGCAGGGCATGGTGCAGTGCCTGTCATCAATGTGGCACTCAACAAGTCACTCTTTGCTGGGTTGGATCCAATGGGATAGATGGTTCCTCCATTTGGTTCCTGCATTTGGCTCCTCCTTATTTCCCCTTCTTCCAGGTTCCATTGAAAGGCTTCAAATGTATGGCCCATGAGAGACAACAGAGGTATGATGGGTGGTTGACTGCCCTTATTTGCTGGGATCTGAGAAATTTCTTGGAATGCAGGATTTTCAGTCCTAAGCCAGGATGGACCTGGGCAAACCAGGATGGTTGGTCACCCGACTACTACTGGCATCTTCCATTTGTGGGGCCAAGGCTGGACTGTTTGCTTCTAGAGGAGCAAATGGAGGGTTGGCGATGTCCATAATGCAGCTAACCCCCAAATTGTTATTAATGCCTCCTCTCTCCCAAGTGCTACTGAAATCTGTGTCCAGCAACCCTACTGGGCACCCTCAGTGGCAAACGTTCCAGGAGTGGAATGTGTTGACTGGGGTGGTGGAAAGATGTATCTTGAGCAGAGCAATATTCATCTTGGTCCTGCTTCCAGACAATCACACTGATAATTTGAGAAGTTGGCGTGGATGGAAACGTGGGGTCCCATTTCCCACCAGACTGGGAATTGGTACCCCTGGTTCTAATCTCCACTTTCCTCTCTTTGAGCTGTGCAGCCCCAGATAAGAAGCCTAGCTTCTGTGGGAGTCCAATGTCCTCATCTGTCAAACAGGAAGAAAATTAGCTAATCCATCTAACTCATTGTGCCCGGTGGGGCCGGGCTGGTGCCACGCAGGCCAGGGCTATGTGGGAGGCAGTGAGGCTGGCTGAGGGGATTAAGAGTGCAGGAAACTGTCCAGTGGCCCTGCTTTGCTGAGGCTGCCCTGCTCCTCCCATGAGCACTGGGTACTTTCACTTTGATGGGAGAACCTCCGTAGGCTTGCTTGGTGACTTCATCTGGTATTACCCGAGGCCCTGCCCTGAGAATGTCTCACCTGGGGCACATCACTTATGTTCACCTACCTGTGGTTCCTCATCTATGAAATGAAGATAATTACAATGCTCTCTTGTCGAGTAGCTGTGATAATAGTTCATTGAAGGCCAAGTATCTGGATTTAGGAGATGGATTTGTGCACAAGGGTGTACAATCAGTCTTATTGTATATCCATACTTCAGTCTTTAGTTCAATCATCAAACTCCCATTTCTTGAGCACTTACTGTGTGTTAGGTACCGAGGTGGGCCTTGGCGACACAATGATGAATAGGACACAGTTCTGGCCCCAAGGAGCTCAGAAAAGACCAAAGGGATGAGTGTGCAGGTGATTTATTCTCCTTCTTTTGTTCTTTTTTTTTTTTAAAATAAGTTCCACGTCTGACACGGAACCTAATGCAGGCTTGAACTCATGA
The DNA here is from genome assembly GCF_020171115.1 of Neogale vison. Taxonomy (NCBI): domain Eukaryota; kingdom Metazoa; phylum Chordata; class Mammalia; order Carnivora; family Mustelidae; genus Neogale; species Neogale vison. The sequence continues at coordinate 217,848,859 of NC_058091.1, forward strand.
CCCTGAGATCAAGACCCGAGCTGAGATTAAGAGTCAGATGCTTACCTGACTGAGCTATCTTGGCACCCCTACTTATGTGTGTGTGTGTTTTTTAAGATTTTATTTATTTACTGACAGAAAGCAGTAGCATGAATGGAGGGGGTGAAGGAGGGGCAGAGGGAGAGGGACAGGCTGACTCCCCACTGAGAAGGGAGCCCGACACGGAGCTCCATCCCAGAACCCCTGAGATCATGACCTGAGCCGAAGGCAGACTCTTAACCAACTGAACCACCTAGGCGCCTGTCCTTTTATCTTTTTCTGAACAAGTTTATGAAGAGCTTACACCAGCAAAGATTGCTAGATCTCTAAGAAGTATGATCTTTCCCTTTCTCCTAACAGAATCTCTATATTGTTGGGTTGGTAAGGTACCCACTAAAAAGTCCCAGCCTTCTTTATAGAGGTGTATATATGCAATGACATATATTTAGAAGTCATTGAGTGGGGCTTACAGGGAAAGCTTTTTAAGGGGGATGACTTAGTCAGAAGGTCCCACTTGTCTTTTCCCTGCATCATCATTCGCTACCTGGAGCACTGAAGTGAGGACTGGAGCTCCAGTATCCATGTTATAGGCATCAGGACAGAGATCAGACCTTAGGACCTGGAAGGAGCCTAGGTCCTTCATGATATTTGTAGTCACCATATTTGCTTTGGATTGTTTAACTCCATACTTACTTTGTAAAAGGAAAAAAAATCTGTTTGATTTAAAACAATATTTGAAGTCACAGTTCCTAGGAGCTGAATACAATTTCTAGGTGATCTATCGAATAGATGTGGAGCACAGTGCAGAAAAAGATCTAATTTTCCCCCCTAAATGTCAAGATGTGAAGGTCATGGAAATCTAACCAATGAGAATTTAATGCTCAAACACAAGACACCCATCAATCTTTCTCAGTGTATACCAAGAGAAGCTGACTAAACCTGCATTTTCTTCTTCTTTCTTTCTTTCTTTTTTTTTCTAAACCTGCCTTTTTTTAGAAGATTTATTTCTTTATTGGGGGTGGGCAGAGAGAGAAGGAGGGAGAATCCAAAGCACACTCCCTGCTGAGCATAGAGCCCAATGTGGGGCTCAATCTCACAACCCTAAGATCATGACCCGAGCTGAAGAGTCTGACACTCAAGAGTCTGACACTCAACTGACTGAGCCACCCAGGTGCCCCAATCTTGCATTTTCTTTGTATGTCCTCCCTGGGAAAAGCTGAGTTTGAAATACCCTTAAGTCTTGGTCTCTTTAAGGACTGACACCAGAGGATTAAATTAGCATAATTAAGTTTTTAATTTCAGCTTTGTCGACATTAGATGATGAACCTGAATCATCTTTTTTCTTAGTAGAGTGCTTACAACAAATGCTCAAAATGTTTATTAGAAGCCCAGATTATTTTATCCATCTGTATGTTCCCATTATGGTTGTGTTTTTAATAATGTTAAAAGAATTAGAATTTTTAAATTTACCCAGCATACGTTTTTATGCATTCCAAGCAATAATAAGAATAGTTTGCACTTATTGAGCACTTATTCTTTGCTAGTGGCTCATAAATACTTAACAAGCATAGCCTCACTTAATCACTTCAACATCCTTATTGAGATACATGATATTATTACTGCCATTTTGCAGATGGGAAAACTGAGGCAAAGGGGGTTCAGGTAGCCTGCTCCAGGTCATGGAGCTAAGAAGTGATGATGGGATATGAACTCAGATGGTGTTAAAAGTAACTACTGTCCTGAAATATGTGAGTGACTTTGAACAAACCCATTTCTTTGTATATGAAAAGATAAATTTTGTAGAAACTTTGCTTAAACCTGCGGCAAAACATACTGAATTCACACCCAAGATCTTGGGCCAACTCCAGGAAGTTCCTGGTCTTAAAGGATGGTAAAGAAGATGCTCCCTTATTTGAAGGCAACAAACATGTATAATATTTGTGCATTCTCATACTTGTTTAGAACATCTGAATTCCATGGCTATTCACTTAAGCAGGGAGAAAGGAAGCCTGGGCAGACATTCCATGTTCAATGCCTGGTAAGTCTCCAGATGCTTATCGGAATGATAACCTGCCTGATAACACACCATTTGTTGGCTTCCTTCTCTTATCCATCTCCCTTATCAACACTTCCTGGGATCGCCTGGCATATAAATGGCTTACACTCAAATCCTTATCTCCGAATCTGCTTCTGGGGAGCTCCAATTAACACTCCTGCTATCTACAACATCCATCCAACCATCCATCCATCTATCCGACCGACCGACCAACCGACCATCCATCCACTTAACCTTACCAACCTATCATATGCCTGGAAGTACAGGAGGTACTCAGGGTAAGATATAAATAAATCACTGCCCTTGAATTAAAGTTGCTCGGTTGAATGTCTTTGTATTTCCCTTATAACCATTCAGAGATATTTGACACACTGGCTGCCAAAGAAGCATTGGAAGACTGGAGAATTCCCTGCTCAGAATCTTGGAAAGGGCTTTCCCAGCAGAACCAGCCCTGCAGGGGCAAACAGTGCCTGGCACAAAGGAGATAGTCAAGAAATGCTCACTGAACGAGTGTACAAATGGGCAGAATGAACAGACAGATTGATTATAAAGTAGATTAGGTCTTCTCTGGGATTCATCTCCCTTGCTTTAATTTGCAATTAAAAATACTATCTCAGAAAAAATCAGGAAACTCACTCAAGGTTAAGGCGAGTATGAACTCTCTTGCTGCAAAGATTTTACATTTAAAAGAAGAGGGAGCAGGGAGACAGATGAACCCCAAAAGGGACCTCTACACAGGTGTGGGGAGTGGCAGCCTTTTCTGGTATACCTCGAATCATAGAATACAAGAAAGTTTATCCCAGCTACAGGAATGAACAAGGCCATGTTTTGAGCCCCTGCATTATCCGTGACTGTGTAATCCACAAGCTATTACTTATGATTCTTGTATATTTGGGAGTTCTAAGAATGAAAGCTCTCAGTGCTCTGTATCCTGCTGTTTGGAGGGCCTGATGAGGCCTGAGCCCTGAAGAGTTGCCCCAAAAGACAAAGGGTGCAGATAACTTGTGTTTTAGAAGAATTCCTGATGGGCTTTTTTTCATGGTGGGCTCCTGGAGGACTTCAGGAAGTGGAAGGGGCTGGAGCTTGGACTTGGAATATGGGCAGGATTCAGCTGGCTACAGAGGAGAGCATCAGTCCTCATTTATAAAGAACTTTCTGTGTGCAGGCTCTAGGATAAGGGCTCCTGAGCAGAATCTCATTTAATCCTCCCTAAACCCAAACAGGGACCTATATCACCATCCTTAGCTAAGATGAATGTTGGAAGAGTTAAAGAATGTGCTCTCATCAAAACAATGAATAAAGGGCAGGGAAGCTGCTTCCAGAGCCTGACCCCTTGGCAGCCATTCTGAACAACTCTACTGCTGTGCTATTTGTTGGGGGGCCCGGAGGGAAGTTAGAAATGAAAAAAAAAAAAAAAAAAAGAAAGAAAGAAAAAGAAAAAGAAAGAAAGAAAAAAAGAAGTAGCAGCAGCATTCTGCAGTGATTGTGGCCTTGAGTGAGTGGCAGGACAAGATTCTATCCACTGCTTCCTTGGTGGCAAGTTTCCTTATAGGTCTGAACCAGTCAGAGTGGAAATAGGGGCTGTCTGTGATCTTTCCTACAGTGGATAACCACCATAAAGTATTCATACCTCAGTGCTGACAGTGGGTCACTTAGGCGTGGGCTCAGGGGTCTCACGCAGAGAAGGCTTCAGTGACCCAGGTGGAACCTAAGTAGGAAAGGGTACATTCTGACTGACGCTGGGTGCAGCCATGGGCTGTGGAGCAGAACGGCTTCCCTCTTTGCAAAGGCTCAGGCTGAGACACACTTGAATGTCAAGTATTCTTGTACGCGGCCTTGCCACTAGAACAGCTGGGAAGCATAAAAATGGCCCCCCACCCCCCAACAGGGCTCACTTTATCCTGTACCTCATCTACCACCATTATTGTTTCTTTTTTTTAAAAACTGTTAATTGTGATAAATTACATACAACGTGAAATTGACATTTAAACCATTTAAGTGCATGGGTCAGTAGGGTTAAGTACATTCACATTGTTGTGCAACCAATCTCTGGAACTCTTCTCATTTTGCAAAGCTGAAATTCTACACCCATTAAACAATTCCTCATTCCCACGCCCCCAACCCCTGGCAACCACCATGCTACTTTCCGTCTCTATGACTTTGAATATTTTGGATATCTCTTGTAAGTGTCTTCATTCAGTGTTTGTCTTTTTGTGACTGGCTTATTTCCCTCAGCGTAATGCCCTCAAGGTTCATCCATGTTGTAGCATTTGTCACAATGTCCTTCCTTTTTAAGGCTGAAGAGTATTCCATTGATGAACACACATTTGGCTTATCCATTCATCGGTTTCATGGACACTCTGGTTGCTTCTACTCTGGTTGGCTGTTGTGAATAATGCTGTTATGAAAATGTCTGTACAAACAATCTGTTTGAGATGCTGTTCTCAATCCTCCTGGGGATTTGGACCATTGTTTCTTGTGTTCAGTGGCCACAGTAGAGAAAAAAGAAGAAGGAACTAAAAAAAAAAAAAAATCAGAACTTCACCAAAAGCTTGCATATGGCTATATAAAAACCCATAAAGACAGTGAAACAGTCCAGCCAAGGGAGGAGAGAAACCCACAACCATACTGGGCCATTCCAGAAGCAATTTCTAAACCCCAAATGTTGAACAGCCTCCGGCCTTGTGAGGCTAGAAAACAATTTGGAGTTGCCATATCCAATCTCCTCGTGGTTCCTCAGTGATACCACAGTTCAATCCGTGCTTTGGGTCATGCATTCCGCTGGGCATTATTTGGAATTTATTCTCATGAAGAGTCAAGTCTAAATAACCAGACACTCAAGCCATAACAACCAGCCACTCCCGGCTCTGCTCTCGAGGTTCTAGACAGGAGGCAAGAGTCTTGAAGGACAGTGTTTAGCCTTCAGCTGTCCCTTGTCCTTAGCTGTGGAAAGAAAGGCGTGGCCTCTCACCCGAGTCCAACTGCACACCATCTGGGCTTTCAGGGGTAGGTGGTTGGACGTGTGGTTTGCTCCAGCCTCTCTGTATAGGGCCAGATGCATGGTGGATGCCCTTTACAGAGACCCTGTGTATTGCTCCCTCTTCTGGGAGAGATGGGAGGGCTTGTAGGAGGTCCCCATGTCCTCTAAAAAGGCCTGGCTCTGGGGGAAGCAGGATGGTCCTCAGCACAAGCTGAGGATGCCTCATCCTTCTGCCAGGAGCAGTCCTTTCTCAGGCTCTCAGTTCCAAGCTCAGGCTGTCGCTGGCTCCGGGGAAATGGGTGGGCATGGCAGAAGGCTGTGGAAGCCTGCTCAGGGCTGAGAACTTTTGTGCTGGAAGCCCAAGAAGAGAGGCGTTGGTGCCTTCTAGCCCCACTCTGCACTAAGGGAGCTTCTGGCTGGCATTCTCCATTGTGCTCAAACAGGCCTGGAAGTGAGCAGGGTGTGGCTCTGGTCCCCGAGGCTTGCTTCCCAGAGGCTGTGTTCTCTGGCTCTGGAGGACAAGGGCTGCTGGCGGCTGCTGCCCCGTTGGCTTTGCACACTGGCCCCTTTTCAGGGTCTGCACTCGGAATCCTGACAGAGCTGGAAGGGGCACTAGAGATCGTCTGGTTTTAAGCTGGTAAAAGCTAGAAGTTTTTAATTTAGTCGGGACATGTGAAATGACTTGCCCCAGGCCGCAATGTTAAAAAAGCAGATCCAGAGGCGTAACCAGGAAGTTTCTTTCCTCTGCCTTATGGGGCTTCCTCTGAAGTTAGGCACAGAGTCTCAGGGTAGCTGTCTCAAGCATGAGAAACAGAGCTTCAGTCAGGAAAGAGGCCATCACGAGGATACGTACCACACAGGCAAGTAATAACAGGTGCATGTAGGAAATAGAAAAATTTGGCTTCGGTCACTTTAAGAGATGGCTCTTCCTGAAATCTCTCTGGTCCTAATCAAGTTCTTGAAAGAGTCCCTCTTCACAGAGAGAACCTATATTCTCTGGCTCCATTTAGTTATTCTCTTGAGTGGAGCAAAAAATAATAATAATAATAAAAATTAAAAAAATCTCTCTTTTCTGAGACTTCAAACTGATAAACTCTAATGATCCATTCTCTTTGTTGCTCTGTCCTCCGTTTTCTCCTTGATTGGCTTCCCCAGACCTGGAGGTATTTGGCCTGTCTGCAGAAGCCAGGGCAGGACCTCTCCCAGTAATCTGGAGCCTTCCACACCGACCCCAGATGCTCCAGATTGCAGCTACTGCCCATCTCTGAGTATCTTCCACACACCAGAAGCGTTCCATATTCTATCCTAATCTTCACAGTAGCCCTAAGTGACAGCTGCTGTGACACTCTGCAGAACCAGAGGCTGGGAGGCTCTGGTGTGCTTGAGGTGCTGAGAAGGTGAGGGAGCAGGAGACAGGAGACGGAGCTGGAGAGAGAGGGGTAAGGGTAGTAGAGAGGGATGGGGAGAGGGTATTCGCATTCAGGCCTGATTGCACAGGATCTTTCCCTTTACCACATTGCCTGGTAAAAGATGCTTGGGGGGGGGCAACTCAGTAACATACAAGACCCCAGGATTTATACTGTTTATAAAGGGAAAGCTAGAAAGCTGGCTTTGGTAAGCCGTTTGACATTATCTGAGGCTGTTTTCTAAGGCCTGGACTTTAGGATGAACAGTCATGGAAAGCATTATCCCAGCGGTGTTCAGCCTGTGGCATCTAAAGAGGTTAGAGTTGTGTCAGAAACCTTTCCTCAGTGGGCAGACAGGAGTCTAGAGAGGACACGGCCTTCCTGAGAGGACGACACTTAACTCTCTCTCTGAGGTCACAGCAGCGTCTCCTAGATCTGCTTGTCCCTCAGAGGCTGGACCAAGAGACGCTGGAGGTCATCTGGATCAGTGATGTTTCAATGCGTCATCAGCAGGAGAAACTTTATCCACACAAAATCTGAGGGGGAGACTGTGCAGGTTCTACTCATACCCTGTGTACGTCCTCTCAGCCCACCCCAGGGATCATCTGGCACAGATTATGGATGCTCCCAAGGCCTTGACGGGCCAGGTCCAGGTCACACACACTTTTTGGAAAGAAAGGAACAGGGCAGTCAGAGCTCAACATCCTGAGACTGGGAGACAGGAACTTCCCTAAAGCACATCAGTGGGAGTTACTAAGTGGGAGTAGACTAGGCCAAAGCAAGAGAGGTCACTTCTAGCAGTATCCCTCATCATTTAAAATGCACACAAGTCACCTGGGGACCCTGTTAGACACAGAATCCTGGGGTTTACAGTAAAGATTCTAATTCAGGAAATTGGAAGTAGAGCCATGAATCTGCATTTCCAAGAGGGTTGATGTTGCCGGTGCCAGCACCTGGAACAAGGTGCTCAGGGACCAGGAAGTTTCTCAAGTTGCTGTTGAAGCTTCTGGATTAGTGCCCCAGAGACAGGCCTCTTTGGGGACTCTTTGGGATATGGCCAGAGAACTGACTGGCTGCCATCTTTTACTGGGTATTACTGTCTCCTGTGCTCTTACTGTAGATCAGGAGATGGTGGGCTTGGCCAAAGGTGGTCTCTTTTCCTTATAGATCCCTCCCTAAGAGGTGGCCTTCTATCTTAGGAAGAGGAAAGGGAAAGAAAATGCACTGGAAGGATCCAGGGCTGGGTGCAGGCAATATGGGAGTTATCTGTCCACCAAGAAGAAGGGAATTTCTGAAAATAAAGATAGTGTCCTTTACCTCCTCGTCCCTTACCTTAGCAGAGGGCAGGGAGGGGGTGGGCTTGTAGAGACCTGAAAAAGACTAATGCCCCAGAATTGCTAGGTGCTGAGACAGGTTCCTTTCAAACACATCCAGATGTATCTAAAGACTGACCCCCTGAGACAGGAGCTGGGTTGAGGTGAGATCTGATGGGCCCCATGGCAGCCAAGGCAGAGGCAGCAAACTCAAGTCTAATCTTATCCACTCAAGGCATCAGAAGTGCTAACAACTCCAGTGTGGCCCAAGACACATATAACAGACGTGTGATATCAGCCATACACACACTGTTTACATTTCTCAGTGGCCAGATTACAGAAGTGAAAATAAACAGGGGAGCCTGATTTTAATACCATATTTTATTGAACCTAACATACACAATACATTATCCTTTCAACACATACAGAATTTAAAAATGATTCCTGAGGTATCTTATATTCTTTTCTTCATGTTCAATCTTTGTAATATGGTGTGTACTGTGCAAGTGTGGCATACCTCCTTCGGGACCAGCCACATTTCAGGTGCTCCCCGACCACACCGGGCTAGCGGCTGCTCACTCAGGCAGCAGGCCAAAGCTGTCCACCATTGCTCCCCATCTTCTTCCTTTTCCTGAAAGATGTGGGTGTCGCTTGGAGGCTGAGCAGAGATAGTAGCAGGCCCCGCAGGGGTCAGTTGCAGGGGTGGTAGTGACTGTGGAAGCTCAGACAGAAGGATGGCAACCGGCTGGTTCTAGGACTTTCTCTTTTGTGCTGGTGGCTCTGGGAGTGAGTCATGGTGGGGGCAGGGAGGCTGGCGCTTGCCAGCTGGGTGAGCTGCTCTCTTCTGAAGCTGCCCTGAGGGCCTTCATGTGTGGGGGCGGGAGGGAGGTGCTGACACACGACACGGAGGAGGGGTGCTGAGGGAAAATGGAGGGGTGAGTCTGGAATCACAGAAATAGACCTGTGTCTGTGGGCTGGTCACAAATACTCAAAATACCATTTCCTTGTGCAGGGGAAGAGCAGGACAAAGCAGATGTTAAAGAGGTACGTGCTTTTACAGTCAAAATACTCGGGACAGATCATGGAGATGAGGGTCCTTGGAAAGGTCAGGATCTGGGCCTCTTTTAAAAACTGGATTCTAGGGATGCCTGAGTGGCTCAGTCCGTTAAGCATCTGCCTTCAGCTCAGGTCATGATCCCGGGGTCCTGGGATTGAGTCCTGCGTTGGGATCCCTGCTCAGCTGAGAGCCTGCTTCTCCCCCTGCCTGCCACTCCCCCTGCTCACTCACTCTCTCTCCCTCTCTGGCAAATACATAAATAACATCTTTTTTAAAAAAAAAAAGGGTCCTAGAGTTGTCTCATTTCTCCAGACTTGTGTCTGAACGGCCGTTGTTCTTCACCATGTCACAAGTCTGTTTTTCAGCGCTTCCTACCTGATTTGAACATTGAAGAAAAGGTGCCTCGTGGATAACCTTCCACTGGCTTCTAAACTGCACAGACAGATGTCTTTGAAAAGCAGGTGGTCAAACACTCTCTCACAGGATGTAGTCACAGAGCTCGAAGTCTTTTGGGAAGAGTTCTTTACCCTGGTAGGAGCTTCAGTCCTCCCTGGGGCCTATGTGCCTGGGCTAGGTTTGAGGCCCCTCTTGTCACTTGCTAGGCCTCTGCCTCCGGGAGCCTCAATTTCCTCTTCTACCACATGTGGATAATAATTGTTTCCACTTCATGGAATGTTGGGAGCCCCAAATGAGGTAATGGGTGCATTGTGCTTAGAAGAAATGCCCGGGTCATGCCGTCTTGTTTGTCTGCAGGAAATCCTGGCTCTCCTGCCCTTCAGGGCTGTGGCTGGCCAGGTGGAATTTTCTCATTTACCACAGTGCTGTTTGGTTTAAATTAGACAGCGCAACATGACAGATGTGGAATATGACACACGGAGAAGAGGGATTTGGCCACAGCTGCTGAGGGAATCGTGAGCAGAACCCAAGACAAAAACCTAGAATTTCTATTTTCCTGTGCTTATTTAGCAAGGCCTTCTGGGTCTCAGAGCTAGTGTCTTAAATTTCAGAAAGTCAGAGAGGAAATGGATAAGGCAGTGTTTGAACATATAACCATGGAGCAAACACAGCAACCTCATATAAAAAAGCAAAGAAGAAGCCCTTAAATGTCAAGTACCAGACATTCAAAAGAATGGGTGAGAGATATATACATATAAAAAATGTAATACGGAGTCACTGAAAATGCTTAGAGTGAAATTGATGTGACATGGGAAACACTTTGCATCTATGTCAAGGAAAAAAACAAACCAACCAGGAAATAAAACTGCCCCAAATCTACTGCTAAAAATTAAAAAAATATATACACACACCCTCCCAAATGCTCGAAACCAGGTGTTATGTTTGCTGGTCTCTGTAGGATAATAGTTTTTTCTCGAAGCTTTGGTGTGTTTTCTATAAAGAGCACTCGCTACTTTCACGATCAGGAAAAACAATGAAGGTTATGAAAGATTTTCAGTCTCCGGTTTCCACCCGGGAGCCCGTAGCTCTTTCGCTCTCTCCCTGCCTTGCAGGACTCCTAGCGGCTTCAAAGCCGGCTCTGTTTACAAAAGGATGATTATGTGGGGTGTCCAGGGAGATTGACTGAAAGAGAACAAAGTGAGACATGTTTTATTGAAGACGCTAACCAGAGTCCAGACAGTCTCACAACAGAAACCTTTAATGAATTCAGGGGGTGGCTGTTCCAGTCAAAGCAAATCGGGTAAATGGCAAATGGGAGTGTTAGCAAGCTCTGCAAGGGAGAACGAGACTTCTTTATCTATTTCTATAGGGAAGAGATTACAAGTAAACTCCAGATGATTATGATTTTTATTTAGTCAGGGATGGATTAACTTCGTTGATCTGGAGTCTGGAGAGCTCAGCAGTGGGGCTTCGTCCTTCCCCTCATTCCACGGGTTTTCTTCTAAATAGCAAGGGGGTTCTGCTTCTGTCCTCCCAGGCCTTGGGGTCTCGCCGGAGGCTCTCTTCCCCAAACCGCCTCCTCTGTCTTGCTACCCGAATGAAGTCCTTCTGCTTTAGATCTGGGTTGTTCCTCTCTGCCCAGCCAAGCTGCGTCTACCCATTGTCTCCATATTTCTTTGTTGTGTTTGACCCTTAGCCTGTGCCTCAGGTCCCTGCCCTGCATCTTTGGGGAAATTAGTCTTGCTTCTCTTTCATGTCCATCTCAGCTGTGAGAGCCGCAGGTGAGAGCCCTGTTCCTCTTGTGTGCCCAGGAGAGAAAGCTGCACATCACTGACCATTTGAATTTTTGTTGGGCCATAACCACAGGATCTCTGAGACTTTGTTATTCTTTTTTTTTTTTTTTTTTTTTTAAGATTTTATTTATTTCTTTGAGAGAGAGAGAGAGATCACAAGTAGGCAGAGAGGCAGGCGGCGGTGGTGGGGGGAAGCAAGCTCCCTGCCAAGCAGAGAGCCCGATGTGGGGCTCGATCCCATGACCCTGAGACCATGACCCAAGCCGAAGGCAGAGGCTTTAACCCACTGAGCCACTCGGGTGCCCCAAGACTCTGTTATTCTTGACAGTCATTCCACAGCTGTAAGAGCACAGATGACTGGGAGATGGACACTGGTGGGCGGGGGAAGGCCGGCCCAGTGAACTTGGTCCTGCCACTTCCTAGTTGGGAGACTTTGGGCAGATTACTTAATCCCTGACAGCCTCAATTCCTCATCTGCAAAATGGTGGTTATGACAGTTTCTTACTAAGGTGAGTTATTACACATAAAGCACATCTACGGGCTCTGGCACATAGCGAGTGCTCCATTAATATTAGTTGTCACAAAATTTTTATTTTATTAGAAAAGCAACCTAACCTTTCCTGTAGGAAGAGCCTGGGTTCTAGGGTCACAAAAACCTGTTTAAACTGCTCTTCTGACCATGGCTGTCTATGGCATACCTGTGTGCTTCTGTCCCTTCTATAAAATGGGGTCATAAATAGTACTGACTCTGGGGCTTCTAGTGAGGGACTAGCTGAAATAATGGAGATGAAGGACTTGCAAAATGCCTGATACACGGCGCCTCCCGAAGTGTGCTATTGTGTGCAGAACATGTGATGGACAATCTCTCCAGCTTTTTCTAGAAAGGACGACTATGAAATTATTATCATCAAGATTATTATCACGATCTTTATAGCATTCCAGAGTTGACATTTGAATTCTAAAGTAGACCAGGCTTTCATGGTTGTGCTAAAGAACCATAACAATGTAAGAGTGATATCGGGACCAGGATTGGCAAGCTTGCTTTTCCCTCTGTCCAGGAGAATGAGCTACTTTTATCCTAAACCAGATGCTATTTGTCTAAAATGCGCATGAGCTGAAACCAAGGGGCGTCGGGTGGCTGGATCTGGTGGCTGATGGCAATGTGTTTGGGTGCACATATGGATGGTAAGGTTAATGACTTCGTTTCTTTGCTTTATATAATACAAAGTAAAAGTGAGAATCCTTTCCAAAAATTATATTTTGTTCAAGACTACAAAAGTGACTCAAAGTCATCCCAGGATCGCTAGGAACAGGAAAATATGACCTCATGGAGCCAGCTAGGGGTGGCTAGTCATCTTCAACAGAAAGCCAGCTTTTGACATTATTGCAAACCCTCCCTAGTTTAAAGTGATCATAAAGCTCAAGGAGGAAACATGCTTTATGGAAACTAAATTTTGTCATTACTCCAATCTCTCACTCGTAAGTTCCCATTTCCTGAAAACCTCTGTAGTAAAATCTACCTGTTAGAAAACATCACAATTGAATTCTAGATCTGCCAGAACAAGTCACTTAAGTACTAATGCAATACAAGGGTTGCTCTGTGCATGAAATGGGCTTTACATCAGATATTAAAAAGATTTTGTATCCACTGGCTTACTAATGATGACTCAGCTTTATGAACTAGACACCAGACAGGTTTTCCAAGCAAACCCAAGTACCAGGAAATCCAGGGATCTGCACATGTTCTCTGAGCTCATTAGTAGAAAGTTAGTTATATACATCAGAGTGGGGTTTCTGTATTCAAACCTAGACTCTGGGGCCATGTTGTTTCCCCCACCCAGTAACTAGACCATTATTTTCAATAGAGGGGAAGAAGTCCTCAAGGTTAAGCCTGTTTACAAAGCTTGCCAGAGAAGAGCCATTGTTCTTTCTTTCTTTTTTAAAGATTTTATTTATTTATTTGTCAGAGAGAGAGAGAGAGAGAGAGAGTGAGCATGCACAAGTAAGCAGAGAGAGGTGGAGGCAGAGGTGGAGGGAGAAGCAGGCTCCTTGTCGAGCAAGGAGCCCTATGCGGGACTCAATCCCAGGACCCTGGGATCATGACCCAAGTCTAAGGCAGCGGCTTAACTAACAGAGCCATCCAGCCATCCCAGAGCCATTGTTCTTGACCTCAAAATCAATACAGATTCAACTGAAATGATTAAAAAGGAGGGGATCACCAAAAACCAAACAAACAAAAACACAAACTTGGCAGTTCTCCTCAATTAAAGAGTAGTTTGCTTAGAAGAGACTATTAAGAAAAAGTGGAAGTTTTTTTTTTTTTAATAGCAATATAAGGACTACACACAAATGTCATAGTCAGTGACACCGATCAAGTGGTGTTTGTCACACTCCCAGGTATGTCCCGTGCTACCGGGCTATGGTGCCTGCCACTCAAATCAGTCTAAACAGAACAAGGTTCTTCTCTTACACTCCAGCATGTTTACAAAGTGCTACAGGTGCTGGCTGAAAACACCAACTCCCAGACACCACCTCCCGTGGCTCTGATCCAGGAGGTCCCATGTCCATCTGGGAATCTTCATTTTTCTAGGTGGTTCTGAGATAGATGGTCCATGGACTGCACTTCAAGAAACTCTTGATTTAACAAACACAGTAAATCATAAACCGAGTCAGAACACCACACAGCGCAAAATGAGGAAGACTAACACATCCCGCAGTCTAATTCTGTAATTATGGGAAAGCCAGTATATTTAAAAGTTGTCTAAGATCTGTGTTTTTAAAAATTTGCAGGTATGTGTTTAAAAGGGCTAGTAAGCCCTTAGAAGAGGCATGGGAGTGAACCCTAAGCCAGGTGGTTTATTTAATAAGGGATGTTAATCAATTCCTTGTGTATTAGTATCTAGTGGGAGCCAGTGGCTCCCTACTTTGGATGGATGCATAGTAGAATCATCTGGGAGCTTTTAGTAAACTCATCCCTGGGTCCCAGCTCTAGACATTGACCTAATCGATGTGGACTGGGGCCCAGGCAAGGGTAGGTTTATAAAGGTTTTCAGCTGATTCAGGTGTGTAGGCAGGGCTGAGAATCCCTGTGTACCTGCTATATCCATCCCCAGTCTCTCTCACACACACACACACACACACACACACACACACAGAGTTTTAAAAAAGATAGGTAAGGAAACTACAGTGCAGAGGGATTAAATAATTTTTCCAGGACATAAATCTAGTTGCTTCATGCTGAGGTAGGCACCCATGTCAGAAAACTAGACAGCAAAGTGGTCAGGAGAAGGGAAGACACCCCAATGGAAGAGAGGTGTGAAATCAAGCTGCTTCTGATCTCCGTGCAACATAGAGAATAAAGAATCTGCACGAAACAAAGGGAATTGCAGGAAAGACGATTTCATGGGGGTTAAAAGCTTCAAAAAAGGGATGTTTTCTTTTGAAGAAGGTGCAAGAAAGTACTAAAAGGTATAAAGTGTATTCCAAGGAGGCAAATGAACCCCTGCTTTCTGGTGAGTAGAAACACGGTGGTTCCAGGTCGCATGATAGTCGGGAGGCAACTTGACATCTACCAACCCCCACCTTTCTCCCCACCAGAGCTCATGGCAGACATTGTTCATTGTTAGAAGACTCTCTCTCCTAACCTCAGGCCCAGCCTCAAAAGGCTTCTTAACACAGAACTCCCCTACCACCAACGCATCCAATGCAGCACATGAGGTAAAATGTATTTGCCTTCTCCTGTTCGGTGGACTCGCACCTAACTTTGAGTCGCAGCTTGGCCCATCTCCTAGCTGCGTGGTCTTGGACAAGTTACTAATGTTTCTGCATTTTATTTCTCCCATGAGTTAAAAGGAAGAAAAAGAGAATGCCTATCTTGTAGTTGCATGTGAGGTAAATGATAAATAGAGGGTCTGGTGTGTAGTGGGCCCTTAATAATGGTAGCCTTAATGTAGATTGTCTGTGAAGTCATGAGAGTGAGTTTGACTGTCAACGGCCTTGAGGGAGACATGTAAAAATAGGGAAGACTCCAACATAGAGCCTTGGAGGCTCAGTAAGAACCCCAGGGTGCATGGAATCCTATATTTTACAAGGATGTTTCAAGCTGTGGATGCAATAAATGGGACTTGCCAAATCCCATGAGTTCACCACATGACCCGCCAACTGCACATGGAGTAAATGCTCAGACGACAGAGCAATCCTTCACCCTGACACCTACAAGTAGTCCCTGGTTTAAAAGAGCAGCAGGAAAACAACAACATGGGTGAGAGATACTCATGTGCCAGACACAGAGGTCTCTGTTTGCCCAATTCACTCAATCTCCCCTGCCCAAATCGCCGCTGCCTCTCATTTCATCCTAACCACAGCCTGTAAAGTATGTTATTATGAGGACGGTGCCCATTTCACCACCAGAACGCTGAGGTCAGTGGAGCCAAATATCCCTCATGGAAGTGGTGGGGCTGAGATCTGAGATCATGCAGTTAGACTCTGGAGCTCTGTGCCAGGAACTGGACACTGTCATCGAGATTCCTACCCCCAAATACATGGATGAATAGATCCTTTCCGTGGAATAGGCAGATAATACCATTCTCGTGTTCCTTGATCACTCAGATTACTG
This sequence comes from Neogale vison, assembly GCF_020171115.1. Lineage (NCBI taxonomy): Eukaryota > Metazoa > Chordata > Mammalia > Carnivora > Mustelidae > Neogale > Neogale vison. The sequence continues at coordinate 217,864,493 of NC_058091.1, forward strand.
AAATAATCGAAGAGCAGCCGTCCACCCCCATTCAATAAAAGCCCTGATCTTTCTTGTCAGTTACATTGGTTGAAGTAGAGATTTACAGAGGGCCAGGAAGCTGGAAGCTGCAAAGCACTGGTAATTTGTGTGCATGTATCAATTTGCTTCGATCTTCCCTAGTTAAGAAACAAGAAGATTCGAATTCAGTCTTTATGAAATACCTTCACACGTGAGAAATCCCATCAAGTGGCACTTTGGGTTTTGGAAGAGTTAGAAGTGGTGTTGCTGACCGGGACTATGGAACCCAGAGGGAAGAAAGTAAAAGAAATACAGCATCTTTAGATGTGATGTGTTCAAGAATCAGGACAAATTCTCACAGGACAAAAATAAGTTAAGATAAATGACTAAGCGTGCACAGTGATAGTTTTTTCTTTAAATGGACAGGCTGCATGGTGCTAGCCTGTCTGGATTGGTGGCCACGGCATTGGGTTTCAGTGCTGCCAATATATGGGAGAATTTGTGGAGGGGCTGGGGTTTTTTGGTGGGTGTTTGAAAGAAAACAGAGCTGGCAGATGCTCAGAAACCAATGGGTTTTTAACGTGCCCAGAATGCACTTTCTTTTCCCGCAGCTACGAGAGAGGATTTTATTTTAGAGAAGGATTTGTGGTTTGAATTAGAATAGCACTATTGTGACAAAGTTGGCTTTCAGGCTAAGTGATGTATCGGCTGAAATTATATCTATGCCTTCAGTGGGAGCTCAGAGTGGGTTATAGCTTACTACTGTGTTTTGGAAATAAGTCTATAAGCAGTAAGCAAGCAGAAGTTCTTTAGTGATATTGACTTCCATGTCATTTTCCATCAGCCTAGGAGCTGTGATGCTGTAGATTAGGTTCCCTGGGTGAAGGCAGGAGGTAGTTCATCAGGATAACAACTGAAGTTTGGATGCTTCTAGAGTTTCATGGAAAAAGGGTACTTGGTCACATTTGGAGGATAACCTTGAAGTGCTTAAAAACGTGCTGGGAAATTTGGACAAATTTTTCAAAAACGGTGTCACTTTCCTTCAGAAATCCACCTTTGAAAAGGGGAAGTGAAATGGCGCATTGGGTAGATCAGGGATTATCCGTTTGGAAAGTTTGTGAGATGATATGGCCCAGCCAATGAACAGGATTAAGTATTCAATGACACCCAGGGAAACATCAAAGAGAGTCAGATCACAGATCTTACAATACCAGATAGATCTTCAAACCTATTGGTTTCCTTCAAGTTCTAAAGTGCATGGGTCACATGACCTGACGAATATTAATGATGGCATCAAAGACCACTCCTGCCTGAATTCTCAGGTCCTCAGAGCTGGACTGGGAATGGGCAGAGAGAGGCATGCAAGACCTAACTGGAAATGCTTAAACAAACAAAGAAAAAAGCCCAGAAATCTCAATATATTTAGAATAATACCTTGCTTTTTAGGAAATTATAAAGTGGGAACGATTATATCCTCAAGTCTGAAGGGAGTCTTTAGAGAAAACAAGGCCAAATAATGGCTATCATAAGTTGCAAAGACAGAAGCCAGGAATTGCTATGTTTGAATATTTGACCTATCAATTCTAAGGTAACTAACAGAAAACAAAGTTGAATTGGTAATGAATTCATTGGACATCCAAGTAGTATTAGAAATGGGTTATGAATCACTCAAATTAGGGATATCAAGAGTCATATATAGATTATGGTAACTTGAGTATTTTGCTTCCTTTTCTACTTGTCTTTAATATTTTTTTGCATTGGTATACTTTACTATTTACTATTTATATCTCTATTATTATTGGATTTTTTTCTCAGTTCTTTGTAACATTTTAATGAAACTAATCCATCAGGTTGTAATTCAATTTGGGAAATAAATAGACAATAAAATATTTTTGAAACATTTTAGCTGCAAGATTTTCTCTTTGTTTTCTTGGCAGGGGAGGGAGCAGTAATAAACAAAAGAAATAAATTACATATTGTTGGTCCTAAAATATCCTTTCATAGTTTACTATGCATCTCTTTATATTCAAAATTTTGAATTTTCTTTGTTTTCAAGAGCTAATTGACAATGGAAATGTCTTTTAAACATTTCCATATGCATTTCTGTCCCATGATTAAATTAACTGTTGATTTGAGATTCTACTACATAAATCGAGTATGTTCCTATTTCAAGAACGTTGCAAAATGCCTATAAAGCAATAATTAGAAAGAAAATACAGTCCACATAATTGTTACCAAATAAAATATAGTGAATATGGAGTTGTTTAGATGATCCCAGAGAACTGGGAGTCAGTGGTTGGCCACAAGGATGTCTGATATAACGGGAACAATCTGGGCCTCTGATATTTCCAAATACATTGCCCATCATTAACTTTGCATGACTTCTGGATTAGATGGGCCACCAGCATGTTCTACTACGCTCAGTATGGTGGTTCTCTGCAGCTTCATGGCACTCAATGGAAGAAAAAAAAAAAAAAACCCTGGTAATTATCACCAGAAGGAAAGAGTAGAAACTTTCTGGTTCTCAGAAGGTTTTACAAGGCCACATTTACACACATTTTGTTGGCTTTTGTGGTCAAAGAGCTCATATTCTAGGGTGACTCACAGCCGGGAACAGTTGTCATAGAGCTGCTGCAGATGCAGCTTCCTCTCCCCCTCTGTTGGAACTTGACCCTTTGAGCTTATTCCTAGAATGTTTTTTCTTCTTTTCCAGTTGTTCAGCCTGTAGTAGAAACAACTTCACAAAAGGACTGAGGAATACACATGGGATAACCAGATGAGGTTAGACACAAGCACATTCTTCCAGTTGTTGGCTGAATTGGGCTATTTTGCTGGGCTCCTTGGTTATCCTTTGGTGGTTCTTCTGTGGAAAAATACTCTTTGCTTCTTCCCTTGAAAACCTGCTGCATCCCCTATGAGTTACCATGGATGTCTTCTTAATCTATACTGCCTCTTAAACTGGAGGCCTGTGATCTCTGCTGTCTCCCTCTCCCTGTGGCCAACAGCTCTCATCCTGGAGCTCCTGAAAGCTGTCTCTCAAATTCATCCTCTCTCTTTACGCTTTCCCTGTGGGATCTGTGTCTGAAAGCTCGGCTAGAAAGACATTCAGGACTGTCACTGTCACTACTGTCACTACTTGGCCTCCAGTCACCCCTCCAGCTCTTTTTGTACATCCTCAAAACATGGACGAATATCAAAGGAATTTGGGGGTAGCCCAAGGTTCTAATTGAGACTCAGTTTCTTACCCGCTGAGTAACCTTGGGTCAGTTATTTATGTTTCATGCAATATTTGGGAGCTGGGGTGGGTGGCTTGGGGTTCTATAGTGAACAAAACAGGTGAGGTCCCTGCCCCCACAGAGTGTATGGTCTAGTGGAATCACTAAGCACTCAGTGGTAGTATGTTTCTAATAGGCAGATTGTACCAGAGACCATTCATTGCCTATCGAATATCCACTCACTTCATCTCCTAGATAGCATTGTGTTCTATTGAGAGAGCACAGTTCCCAAATTTCCTTACTGCCTGAGGTGGTCAGTGAGATACAACTGAGTCACTGAGTGGGGCTTCTGGGAAAACTATCTAAAACACAGTGACTTAGTGGAACTCATCCATTTGCCATTTTCTCCTTAATTTCCCTTCATTTCTCCTTCATTTCCCTTCATTCCCTGGCTAAAATGCACAGAAGATGGGCAGCTATCTTGGGCAATGAGGCAGCTCTAAAGATGGAAGCATTTTGCTACAGCAGGTGAACAGAGATAGAAGACAACCAGATTAACGGATGACTGTGGAGTCTCCAAACCAACCTTGGATTGCCTGCCTTGGGACTTTTATGAGGGAGAAAAATACAGTAATCCAATATTTCATTGTTTTTTAAGTAGGCTCTACTCCCAGTGTGGAGACCAATGCAGAGCTGGAACTCAAGACCTGAGATCAAGAACTTGAGATCAAGACCTGAGCTGAGATTTAGACACCCAACTGACTGAGCCACCCTGGTGTCCCCCTCATTTGACCTAACTTAAATGCCAGATTTGGAAACTCATGACTTTAATAAATGGTAAGTAAAAAAATCACTTAGCTATAATATTGATAATCATTGCTTGCTTAATTATCCTTTAAATCACAGTGATTATGATAATGCCCAGTAGTAAGGCAAGATCTGTATAAATAAAGATTTGCATAAATCTTGCCTTGACATAATCTACCTTAAATCAATCTTCAAATTGTCTCTATACTGAGGACACAGTTACAATAATGTCTCATCCCTGCTTCAAACTGGTCTTAGTTCTCTCTATGTAAATTCCAATTTACATTTTCATATTTATTCTAATTACTGAATATGGCCCAGGAATGCGAAATACTTAACATGTATGCTACCACTTCCCAATCCTGTGTCCATGCCAGACATTAATAACTGATGACAGTATTCTTTCTGCCTCAGTCTCTTTCTCAGAAACCCTTTCAGTGCAGCACCAGGCCACTCTTACCATTTGATCACAATTGGCAGCAGACATGCATTTGTTGTAAGCCATTTCCAATAATTTTTTAAATGTTGAGTTGAAATGATACATTTTTTTCTTCAAATTGAAATATGGAGGAGGTTTTTTTTTTTAAGTAATATAAACCAAATAAACGTCTAGTTCATTGAACAGATGCTGATTAATTCTTAGGTTTTAAGGAAGGGCAAATGTGAGCACAGTTTGCTTCTAGAAGCTCTGATATCAGTAGAGATTGATGAGTTTTAGGGAGTAGGCCACATCTATTGGGCATGCACCGTTCATTAAATATGAGGATGGAGAGAGACAGTGGGGAAAAATAATGGTTCTTTTCCTCATGGATTTATAATCTAATGAGAGATAGAGGGTAAATCCAAAATTTTAAATGTATAGGTATTAACAGTAACAGTTGGTTTGCAAAAGATCTTCAGGGACAAGAAACAAATTTAAAATTTCTAAATGCCATTTCTGTCATAACCACTGAAATAATGATAGCTAACAACTCATGACAACTTCTGTGTGTGGAGGCCTATATGCTATGGCTTTTCAGTGGGTGTCGGGGCTGTGTGGCTCATTAGCTTCCTCCTTCCCCAGGACTGCCCTCTAGACACACATGGGGGACTTGCAGTGCTGTGTCCCCTTTGAACCCTGGGGACTCTCCCCATCCTAAGTTTGCATTGGAAATGAAGACGCCATAGACTGTAACCACTGAAACTGAGCCACATATCCATCTGTTCCAGAAAGAAGGGACACAACAGCTGCTGCTGGGATCCCAGAGTGATCCTGGGTCCTACCCTCTGGAAGAATTGCCAAACTTGAAATCATTAAGAACTATGGTGAGCTCTGTATGTGACATGAACGTTTTAATCTATTCTTCACTTCTTGCTTGAGCACTGAGATACCCGAGTGTTAACAAATACTCAGCTTCTCTTTCTGAGTCTTCTTCCCTTCTTTCCTCCCTCCATTTCTCCCCTTTTTCTTGCCTCCCTCCCTCTTTTTTTTTTTTTTTTTTTGGCTTAAACTAGCCAGAACCAGATACTATTATTTGCAACAAAATAACTTTGACTACTACAGGTCCACTATTTTCTTTAATCTTCACTACAATACTAGGAGGGGCTACTGTGTCCTCAGGTGTGAAATAAGCAAGTGTAGACTTAGTGAGCTTACAGAATTTGACTCAAGATCACAGAGCTATTAGGTGGCTGAGCCAGGATGCAGACCAAGCGAGGCCTATGGAATTCTAGAGCCAGGACTTGAAGAAGATGTTTAGTCCCACAGGCAGTGAATAGGACTTGCCTGCCCTTTGATTTCCAGAAGGTGGACAGACTGACTTCACAGAGCTAGAGTTCTGCCTTCATACGGCATTAGAAGCACAGGTAAAGCAGCTCCTTGAAAGGCAGCTCTAGGGGCGCCTGGGTGGCTCAGTGGGTTAAAGCCTCTGCCTTCGGCTCAGGTCATGATCTCAGGGTCCTGGGATCGAGTCCCGCATCTGGCTCTCTGCTCAGCGGGGAGACTGCTTCCTCCTCTCTCTCTCTGCCTGCCTCTCTGCCTACTTGTGATCCCTCTCTCTGTCAAATAAATAAATAAAATCCTTAAAAAAAAAAAAAGGCAGCTCTACTTCATCTTTTCTTTTTTGGCCTGTCCCTGGGACACCTGCCTTCAGATAGAGCAAAATCTATGTGGAAGATGAAGCACGTAGTTTCGTTGTATTTGATATACCAGATGATGTATTTTTACTGTGTTTGAAATACCAGATGAAGGTGATAGCAACATCAATAATCTCTTCCTGCAGTCTTCTCAAAGAGCCCTAGCTATGGTACCTTCTTTCTTCCTTTTTTTTAAAAAAGATTTTATTTGTTTGAGAGACAGAGAATGCACACAAGCATTCTCTGAGCAGACTCCCCACGGAGCAGGGAGCCCAGCATGATGTGGGACTCCATTCCAGGGCCCCCGGATCATGACCGGAGCCAAAGGCAGACGCTTGACTGACTGAACCACCCAGGCACCTCTGTCCTCTTCTTTCTTAAAATATAACTTCCTTCCAGGAAGATTTTCTTAACTGATTTTTTTTTTTTAAACAGATGTTGGAATGAAAGGGGGAAAGAAGATGCTCATGATCAAATCTTGATGCACTGTTGCATCCTGAGTGGCTTCCATTTATTTGGAGTAGGGTGTATCCTCCTTTGTCCCTCCAGAATTTCCTTCTTTCTGTCCCATAGAGTAATCTTCTTAGACCACATAAAGGGGCTCCATTTTATCTTGGCTAATGAGAGGGAGGAGGAGATTAGCGAGAGGAAGGAGGTGGGACTCGACGTACCTATTCTTGTTCCCTCCCAATGGGTCCCCTCAGCCTGGTTGTTTCTCTGGACTAAAGGTTCTGTCTTCTCTTACATTATGCTGCTCATCACCACTTGTCATTGTGGGTTCCAATAAACACTCCTTCCCCTCTCTTCTCACTCTGCTCCAGAGTGGCAGCAGCTCCACTGCCCCTTGCCCTGGGATTCTGGATTATTCTTTCTGGTTTCCCTATGCTCTGCACACACCTCCAGAAAATAGCCCATTCTTGGAGCATCCTCAGATGGATTCATTTCTGGTTCCCACTGGGCTCACAGGATGCTCCCTGTGAGTGCTCCTCCCAACCCATCCTTCTTCTTGTGCTCCCTCGTCCTTCGTTTTTCACTGATGTGCAAACCTGTTGTGCCGTGGTCAGTACTTTCCGAGAGAATCCAGTCATTCAACGCTAATAATTAAACCTGCTTACCCAACAGGCAAAAGCAGACTTCTACCTCAGAGCTCTCTCCAAATGACGTCACAATTTGTACCTAACATTCTCACAATTAAATTAGAACTGACCTCATAGTTAAAGTCTGGCACACTTTATTTCCTTCTTTTTTTTTTTTTTTCAAATATACTTTCCTATAATTTCCCATGCACAGCAACTGTCTTTGAATTTAGTTTTGTTGCCCATCCCATGGATGATTTGGTTGTCTGTGAACATAGGATCCTGAGAAATGCTATTGATTACGGGAGCTGCTTATCACAGCTGGACTATAAATTAGGAGATAGCTAGCTTTATGCAGACTTATTCAGATTCTGAAACCAAATAATTTACTTTCACGATTGGGGGGAAAATTCACAGCACAGTAAGCTGATCGAATGACTAACACAAATGCCTTGATATTTAGGGTGGAGAATTCAGGCAGAGAATATATCATCAGTGAAGTCATCACCGTTGTTGTGCTCACAAAAGACGGAAGGTATGTCTGCCATCATGTTATAGCCGACACGGCCTGGCCTGAGAAGGTGGGCCCTCAGGAAAGAGTCAGACAGGCCTTTGTTTGTGTCTGAGGAAGTTCCTGGACATGCAGTGGGGTTCCCTCTGGATTTAGAGGGCACCATCAATCTATGTGCTACTTTTTAGGCTGAATCACGTCTCTCCAAATGGCTTTGTCTTTTTTTTTTTTTTTTTAAGATTTTGTTTATTTATTTGACAGACAGAGATCACAAGTAGGCAGAGAGAGAGGAGGAAGCAGGCTCCCTGCTGAGCAGAGAGCCTGATATGGGGCTTGATCCCAGGACCCTGAGATCATGACCTGAGCCAAAGGCAGAGGCTTTAACCCACTGAGCCACCCAGGCGCCCCATATGGCTTTGTCTTGAAAGGCTATCCTCTATTTCCAAAATCATATGTCCCCATGTATCAGTATTCTCAAACAGCCATGTCCTGTCCTCTATCCTGGATTCCACGTCCGGAGTCCTTGCCAGATGGCTCCTTTTAACAATTAAAGAGAAATGGAGATTTTAGAAAGGCTTCTGACTCAATTGAGAGACAGAAGGTATGCGTGGCAGGTCAGTTTCTGTGAGGCAGACTCTGAGGTGGAGATTGGGGGGGGGCAGTATATTTATGGGGAGTGAAGGAAGGAGTGAAAGAAGGAAGAGAATCTGGTCTGTGATGCAGCCAAGACGAGGCTTCAGCCTGCCCCATGGTGGGGCTCTAGAGCTGGCCTGGCCTTGCAGAGTCATCCCCAGTTGGGGCAAAGGGTCCAGGATCTTATGCTGTTGTGTATCAATGGTTAACCAGGTGGCACCAGAAAATTGGGGAGTGGTCTTGTGCTGGGCAGCTGTTTTCTGTTTGGGCAGTTGCTGGCATGGGGGCTCAGCTGTGAGCTAGCAACACCCAACAATCAGCAGCAGCTGTGGGAGTGAGTGCTTCTGTCCTGAAGGCGTGCTGAGCGGCAGTGACTGCTGGGAGTTGGTCCTATGTGTCCCCCGTGCTCGAAGTCTCTCCATTTTGCTTACTTGCTCTGTTTCTTAGCTAGGAATGTGACCAGGTAAAGCACTATCGAATTAGGAAATATTCTCTTTCTTTTTAAACTCTGCAAGAATTTCCCAAGTTGACCACTTTAATGTATGGGTGAGCTTTGGGTGTTCAAAATATATGACTGGACGTACCAATAGATTTTCATAAACAGAACATTTCCAAGGTTACCCCATTACCTAAAGGCGAATGTAGGAGACTATGGATGTGGATCGCACACATTTCACTTCCAGTGAGGTCAGGGCTTATCTTCCTCTGAAAGTGTTTGTTGTCTGGCTCTCAGAAAATTACTGCCCTTGGGGCACCTGGGTGGCTCAGTTGGTTAAGCATCTGTTTACCTTCGCATTGGGTCATGATCCCAGGGTCCTGGGACTGAGCCCCGCATGGGGCTCTCTGCTCGGCAGAGAGCCTGCTTTCCCCTCTCCCTCTGCCTGCCGCTTTGCCTACCTGTGATCTCTCTCTGTTAAATAAATAAATGAAATATTAAAAAAGAAAAAGAAAGTTACTGCCCTTGACTGACAATAGTATTTGGATTGGTAAACTTGAAAACTCATTTTGTTTTGTTTTGTTTTCATTACTGTTGGAAACTCTCACTTTTCTACTGTAGAAAGCACAGAGGGCCTTTCTGTCTGAGTCAGCTCAGGGTTATGACACAAACGTGGCTCTTGAGTCAGAATCCTGGATCTCACACCTGGCTTTCCTAGCTATTGGCTCTGCAATCCCCTTTGTCATCTCTGTGCCCGTTTTTCCTCAGTTTATAACATCAGCTGGGGTAGAGACTGGGTTAACAGACGTTACAGGCTTTGTAAACTGAAACACATAGTTCAAATGTCTCTCACACTTGTTAGTACTGGAAGAGAGCTGGGTGATCACCTTGGCCAGAGGAGCCCCTCAATCCCAGGGAGGTCCAGGGACTCGGTGAAGACTGCACAGCTGGCGGGGGGTGGGGGTGGGGATGGGGGGGTGGTTGGAGCTGGAGCCAGACCCCAGCCCTCCTGACTCCCAGCCTGGCACTTTCTCCAGCCTCTCTTGCCACAGCACGGGGACACCACATGTGTTGTCTGTTCCTATAGAACCCTTGAGAAGATTTCAGAATGGCATACTGTTTGCCAAAGCTTTGAGTCTATAATCTGGAAACAAGACACTCTTCAGATCTGAAGGACTATTATTCAAAAATTGTTACCTTAGTCATTATGCTAAAATCCCCCTTGGGCTACAGTAAAGAGGAGAGGAGATCATCTTGTATTGGTAATAGAATTATCGAGTGTGCATAGCTCTGTGTGTGTGTGTGTGTGTGTGTGGGTAGCTAGTCAGAGATGGTGACAGGGAAAGAAGGGGAGAAAGAGAACCTCTTTAAGAAGCAAATTACTGTGCCATAGATTTTACATGATTTCCTAGACCCCTTATTTAATAAGTCTAAACTGAGAGGTCTCATAATTCTTTTGCATCAGGGTATGTGCTGCAGGCCTGCAGTTTTTCTGCGTTTCTTAGGTATTCATTTCCAAAATTTCGTTACCATCCCACATGTGAGTCATTCCCTCCCATGCAATCCATTTAAAACCTCCAGCATGCTCTGGGGGCCGGAGGAGATAGCTCAGAAAAGGCCAGCCCTATTCATTTGGTAATGGTGAGGACCTGCCAACTTGACAGGGGAGAGGAGGCCCCGCAGGGTTACCCCAAGGTAGCCAGCAGAAAATGCAGCAGCATCTGGTTCCCACCCACCTCCCATCTCCAGGAGTGTGCCCTTCTGTTTGGCTGTATGCTTCATGTGTGGGAGTCTGGGACAATGCAGCTGGTGAGAGAGAGCAGAGATGAGAAAAATTCCTTTAGCAGGAGAATGAAAATGTAAGCCGAATGTTAAGAAACAATCACACAGGCCGCATGCACACAAGCAGCTCTGACGCGGCGTTGGAGAACCTCCATGTCCGCCGGCCGCAGCCTTCACATGAGGGCAGTGAGATTCGCTCTAGTTACAGCGTGGTGCTTGTGAAAGGGGTTGGGACATGGGCTTTATACAAACGTTGATTTATTTTATACATTAACCAGGAATGCTATAACTGATTTCAGTATGGTTTGTCTACAGCTAGGAGATCTCTGTGGCTTCCTTCACCTTTGAGGGCACACAGGGCACAATATGCCTGGTCTGCTTCTGCTTATTAAGAAGGAAGTCATCTAAGGGGTAAATCTGATAAGCAAGCCCCATGGAAGCTTTCAAGCTTCTGGCCTTGGGATGCACTGCCACTGGAGATGGGGGTCTGGGGCTGGCAAGCTAACTAGGCCAGGAGACTCCTCACAGCAAGGTGTCACTTAGCAGAAGATGCCACAATCCTGGCCCTTTGGTATCATTCATCTCCGGCTATACCTAGGAAAGCTAATCAATGTTTCATTTTCTCCTAGGAGTGCCAGCTTGGAAAACACAGTGTGAAAAATGCCCAAGGGATGGCCATTCTCTACCTTCTGCCACAGAGGGGGTCTACACAGACAGTCCTGCTGGCAGGGGTGGCTCCCACAAATAAGCTGTTGCCTCAAGGAGCAGGTGGTGAAGAAGGAGGGGGGCATGGCACCCACATCCTTATTAGCAATTTTCTCTGTGTGGCATTTAAAACTGAAGAAGGAGTTAGATACTAGCTCATGGCTGAGTCTAATACTCAGAAATTCACACAAGAGTCACGGCTCTCAGATACACGATTGTGTGACCAGCATGACACTCTCTACCCTCAGAATGGACTTCTCTTTCAGAAATGGTTCTGTTCTAGGGCGCCTGAGTTGCTCAGTGGGTTAAAGCCTCTGCCTTAGGCTCAGGTCATGATCTCAGGGTCCTGCGATCGAGTCCCACATCGCCCTCTCCTGCTCAGTGGGGAGCCTGCTTCCTCCTCTCTGTTTCTGCCTGCCTCTCTGCCTACTTGTGATCTTTCTCTCTGTGTCAAGTAAATAAATAAATAAAATCTTTAAAAAAATGGTTCTGTTCTTATACATTTCTCAATATTTTCTCCAACCTTAAAATTCCTCTTGCAGGGAAGAGGTATACTGCTCTATACATGGAAAATTCAACATGTGGATCCAAGAACTTCTGGCTCCTGAATACATCAACACACCAGAGTTGAGCTGGGGTTTCTTTTGACCTGTGGTGGCTAAGAGATTCTTTCCTTAAGCTCTTCAACATCCAGCAGAATTGCTTCAGTTTTCATGTTGGAGGAAAAGCAACATGTGACCCACAAGATGCACAGCTAACCTAAACTTGGAGAGAAGAGGGAATTCCATCACTTTGGCACGCAGTTAGACCCAGGGAGGGGAATGCAAATCTTTTCTGATCGACATAACCTTGTGGTGTGGGATCTCTCAGATTCTGAGAGGCTGGGTTCCTTCAAATCTATTTAATTAGTTCACAATAAGGAGAAAACTCCAGAAGGATTAAAGACTGTAGCAAAAGTAAAAACTAGAAACAGAGGAGAAATGAATTGTAGGTTTAAGACAATTATAGTAAGGTAAGGGCCTGATGAGCCAAGAAAGTCCTGATCCCTATCATTTTTTAGCTCATTTTTAGCCTGGAAAAAAATCACCATTACTTGTCTGGCTTTAGGTTTACCTGGATCAGATGGAATAAATATAAATATATATATATATATATATATATATATACACACACATACACACACACACACACATATATATAAAAATGGAGATAACTGTAGCTGCCTCTTTCATCAGCACCCCATCAATCTCCTGATGATTAGAATGGGCAAACAGTAAAACAAAAATATTTCAGGATTGGAGACATCTTGCTCATGTATGTGCATGTTAGTATGTATAAGTGAATACCAGGCAAGCACTTTGTTTATGCATGGGTTTGAGATTTGTATTTTCATTTTCTATTTTCTTTGCTAATGGGAAGGGTCATCGCTTGTGATGTTTATGGCAGAGAGAGATACATTAGCCAGTCTGCACTCTCCTGTGTACTGGAAGTTGACAACTGCAGAAATTCTGCCTCAGTTAGACTTTATCTTGGAGAGGGTGTCACATTAGCCCTAGGAGAGGCTACATGGGTCTGTGTCAAAGCCCCAAGAGTCAAAGGCCTATTGCGAGAGAAGAGTGTTAAAGGCACACAGTGGGGACTATATTACTTTTTTTTTTTTACTTTTTTTTATATTACTTTTCTATTTTTAGAAAGTTGGATGATAGTCTAAAATAGTTTCTTCACATCTCCCTAGCCCGACAAACCCTTATCTGATCTTGAAAAAAAAATTTAACCTAAGAACTATTTTAATGTTTTGTTTTGATTTGTATTTGGATGAGATTCTTACAGAGTAAGAAATCATTAGTTTTTTTCATTTTATTTTTTAAAATAGGTAGTTTTACGTGAAAGTCCTCTTCAAGGAAAAGAATGATCTTTATATAGGGAAAGATAACTGCTCTGCCATGGTAATTATGGAACTAGTCACAGCCTTTGCATGTAATTAAAAAAAAAATTGTTTTCTCTTCCACTGCAGGGCAACTATCAGATTCCCACACGACAATTTTAGGCCAAGTTCACTCATATGGCTTTCAGGGGCAACATTCAATTAAAACATTGAATAACCCTCCCACTGGCATTGTCCTAAAATTGCTGCTAACCTTAGAAGCTAAACCAGTTGAAATTAAATAATAGGCTAAGTGTAAAGACAACCTATTGGGTTTCTATAGAAAAAAGGGCCCTCAGGTTTTCTTGTATAGTTCAAAACTAGTAAAGCCTTAGAAATATTTCCCAGATGGAAAAACATATATCATGAAAATGGAAGCAGGACCCCAAAAACCCCAAAAAACAAAAACAACCAAAAACCAACAACAAAACCCTGGACTAACAATACTTACATCAGACAAAACAGACTTTAAAAAACAAAGATTGTAACAAGGGACAAAGAAGGACACTACATAATGATAAAAGGATCAATCCAACAAGAGGCTATAACAGTTGTAAATATCTATGTACCTAGCATAGGAACACCAAAATACATAAAGCAAATATTAACAGACATAAAGAGAGAGACTGACAACAATACAATAAGAATAAGGGACTTTAACATCCCATTAAATCAATGGATAGATCATCTAGACAGAAAATCAAAAAGGAAACAGTGGCTTTGAATGACATATTGGATCAGATGGAATATATACATATATACATATATATATATATATACACATACATATATATAAAAAACATTATACCCCAAATAACTTTATTTGTATTTATTTGTATTATTAGAATACACATTCTTTTCAAGTGCACAGTGAACATTCTCCAGGATAGATCATGGGTTAGGCCACAAAGCAAGTCTCAATAAATTAAAAAAGACTAAAATCATATCAAGCATCTTTCACAACCACACAGTATGAAACTAGAAATCAGTTACAAAACAATAACAAACTCTGGAAAAAGTACAAACACATGGAGGCTAAACAACATGCTTCTAAATGAATGGGTCAATCAAAAAATCACAGAGGACCTCATCATTGATAGGTGAATGGATAAAAAAACAGGTGGTATACATATAAAATGGAAAATTACTCAGTCATAAAAAAGAATGGAATCTTCCAGCTGCAACAACATGGATGGATCTAGAGAGGATAATGCTAAGTGAAGTCAGTAAGTTAGAGAAAAACAAATACCATATGATTTCACTCATGTGTGGAATTTAAGAAACAAAACAAATGAACAAAGAAAAATGAGATAACTATAAAACAGACTCTTAAATACAGAGAACAAATTGATAGTTACCAGAGGGGAGACAGGTAGGGGAATGGGTGAAATAGGTGAAGGGGATTAAGAGGACACTTACCATGATGAACACTGAGTGATGCACAGAATTGGTGAATCACTATATTGTATATCTGAAACTAATATAACACTGTGTGTTAACTACACTGCAATTAAAATTAACACAAACAAACAAAAACCTCAAAGAGGACATCAAAAAAATACATGAACAACAGTCTAAAATCTCTGGGATGCAGCCAAAGCTGTTCTACAAGAGAAATTTATAGTTACACAGGCCTACTTCAAGAAACAAGCACCATCTCAAATAAACAACCAAATCTTACACCTAATAGAGCTAGAAAAAGAAGAACAAACAAAACCCAAAGCTGGTAGAAGGAAGTAATAAAGAATAGAATAAGTGAAATAGAGGTTAAAAAAAAATACACTAGAAAAGATTACAGAAACCAAGAACTGGATCTTTGAAAAGGCAAACAAAATTGATAAATGTTTAGCTGGACTGATCAAGCAAAAAGAGAGAAAACTCAAATAAGTAAGATCAGAAATGAAGGAGGAGAAATAATTATGAAGAACACAGAAATACAGAAGATTAGAAGAAAAGATTTTGAAAAGTTATATGCTGGCAAATTGGACAACCTATAACAAATGGACAAATTCCTAAAAACATAATCTAGAACAGAACTAGGAAGAAATAGAAAATTTGAACAGACCAATTACTAGTGATGAAATTGAATCAGTAATCAAAACAATCCCAATAAACAAAAGCCCAGGGCCAGATGGCTTCAAGGTCAAGACTATGATTTATTTATTTATTTACTTACTTACTTACTCATTATCTGCAAGGCTTATTTCATAGAGCACTATATAAATGGAGGTACAACAGAGTGTTCCAACATGTGACATTTTTGCAGAAAAATACTAAAACTCATTCGTTAGGACAATTGTCTCTGCCTCCTACATAAAAAAGCTAGTGTATAAAAATAGTTTTGAAATCTAAGGCACCAAGCTCTAATCCATAACAATGGTACAGTACTCTGAATAGCAAAGAACTAAGGAATCAGAAAAAGTAATTTCTTCCTTTTACTAATCCAAGATTGGTGGCTAGAAAGGAACATGGACCTTCTTGAAACTCTGATTCAGCAGAAGACTCATTAGCAGTAGGACAAATAATGTGCATTCATGTTTTAGCCAATAGCTTATACAGAATTTGATTCTACCAAACATTTAAAGAAGAGTTAATACCCATTCTTCTCAAGCTATTCTGAAAAACAGTTGAGGAAGGAGAACTTCCAAGTTCATCCTATGAGGCCAGCATTGCCCCGATACCAAAACCAGAGAAAGATGCTACAAAGAAAGAAAACTACCCACCAATATCTCTGATAAATAGATGCAAACATCCTCCAAAAAATATCAGGAAACTGAATTCAACAATATATTTAAAAAAGTAATTTGCCATGACCAAGTGAGATTTATTCTAGGGATACAAAGATAGCTAATTATTCATAAATGGGTCAATGTAATACATCACATTAACAAGAGGAAGGATAAAAACCACATGATCATCTAAAAAAATGAAGAAAAAGCATTTGACAAAATATAATATCCATTCATGATAGAAACTCTCAACAAAGTGGGTTTAGAGGGAACATACCTCAAAATAATAAAGCCATATTAAAAATAAACCCATAACTAACATGATACTCATCGGGGAAAACAGCAAAATTTTCCTCTAAGGTCAGGAACAAGGCAAGGATGTCCACTCCCACCATATTACTGGAAATCCTAGCTGTAGCAATCAGACAAGAAATAGAAATTAAAGGTATCCAAATTCATAAAGAAGAAGTAAATCTGTCACTCTTGGAGATGATGTGATACTATACATAGAAAACCCTAAAGACTCCACCAAAAAGCTATTAGAAATAATAAATGAATTCAGTAAAGTTGTAGGATACAAAATTAATGTATAGAAATCTGTTGTTCTTCTATACACTAAAAACAAAGCAGTAGAAAGATACATTATTGCATCAAAAAGAATAAAATGCCTAGAAATAAATTTAACTGAGGAGGTGAAAAACCATAATATACTGATGAAAGAAATTGAAGACAACAAACAAATGGAAAGGTATACCTTGCTCATGGATTGAAAGAATCAATATTGTCAAAATGTCTATACCACCCAAATCAGTCTATAGATTTAGTGCAATCCCTATTAAAATACCAATAGTGGGGTGCCTAGGTGGCTCAGTTGGTTAAGCGTCTGGTTTCAGCTCAGGTTGTAATCCCAGGGTCCCTCAGCAGGGAGCCTGCTTCTCCCTCTCCCTCTGCCTGCCACTCCCCCTGCTTGTACTCTCTCTCTCTGTCAAATAAATAAAATCTTTACCAAATAAAATATCGATAGCATAGTCACAGAACTAGAACAAATAATCCTAAAATTTGTATGGAATCACAAAAGATCTTGAAAAGCCAAAGCAATCTTGAGAATGAACAAGGCTGGAGATAGCACAGTCTCAGACTTCAGGACATAGTATAAAGCTATCATCACCAAAACAATATGATACTGACACAAAAACAGACACAAATATCAATAAAAGAGGACAGAGAGCCAGAAATAAATCCATATCTATATGGTTAACCTCTGGCTCTCTAACCAGAGACAAGAAAATATAATGGGGAAAAGACAGACTTTTCTATGAATAGCGCTGGGAAAACTGGACAGCTGCATGCAAAAGAATGTAACTGGACCACTTTTTTATGGTATACACAAAACAAACTCAAAGTAGGGTGCCTGAGTGGCTCAGTGGGTTAAAGCCTCTGCCTTCAGCTCAGGTCATGATCCCAGGGTCCTGGGATCAAGTTCCGCATCCATCGGGACTCAGCAGGGTGTCCGGTTCCTCCTCTCTCTCTGCCTGCCTCTCTGCCTACTTGTGATCTCTCTCTGTCACATAAATAAATAAAATCTTTAAAACAAACAAACAAACTCAAAGTAGATTAAAGACTTAAATGTGAGACCTGAAACCATAAGACTCCTAAGAGAAAACATAGGCAGTAATCTTTTGAACATCGCTTTTAACAACATATTTATAGCTATGTCCTCCAGGCAAGGGAAACCAAGGCAAAAATAAATAATTGGGGCTACATCAAACTAAAAAGCTTTTGCACAGCAAAGGAAACAATCAAGAAAAGAAAAAAGGCAGTCTCGTGAGTGGAAGGAGATATTTGTAAATGATATATCTGACAAGCAGTTAATATCCAAAATATGTAAAGAATGTATACAACTTAACATAAAAAAAAACAATCAAATTAGAAATGGAAGGAGGATCTGAATGGACAGACTTACAAAGAAGACATACAGATGGTCAACAAGCATATGAATAGATGCTCAATATCACTGTTCGCCAAGGAAATGCAAATCAAAACCACAATGAAATACTACCTCATACCAGTTAGAATGGCTAGACTCAAAAAGACCAGAAATAACAAGTGTTGAAGAGAATGTGGACAAAATGGAACCTTTGTGCACTACTGGCAGGAATGTAAATTTGTGCAGTACCATGGAAAACAGTATCGAAGTTCCTCAAAAAATTATAAACAGATATATGGTATGGTTCAGTAATTTCACTACTAGGTACTTATCAAAGAAGATGATAACATGAATTCAAAATGATAAATGCACCACTATGTTTGTTGCAGCATTATTTACAATAGCCAAGATATGGAAGCAGCCAAGTGTCCACAAATAGGTGAATGGATAAAGAAGATATGCATAAAAGACCTTGCATAGCCTGGACGTGAATGTGCATACACACACACACACACACACACACACACGCACACACACGCACACACACACACACACAATGGAAAATTGCTCAGCTATTAAAAAGAATGAGATCTTGCCATTTGTGACAACAGGATGGACCTAGAGGGTATTATGCTAAGCGAAGTAAGTTAGAGAAAGACAAATACCATATGGCTTCACTTATATGTGGAATCTAAAAAAATAAATAAATAAATAAAAATAAAATTAAAAAAATAAAAAAACCCCACCAAACCCAGACTTGAATTCAGAGAACAAACTGGTGGTTGCCAGAAGGATGGGGTGTGAACGATGGATGAAACAGATAAAGGATATTAAAAGATACAAACCTCCAGTTATAAAATAAATAAGTCACAGAGATGAGAAATACAACATAGGGTATATAGTCAAAAATATTATAATAATGACACATGATGACAGATGGTGCCTACTACTCACTGTGATGAGCGCTGAGTAATGCAGAGCATTGTCAAATCAACATGTGGTACACCTGAAACTCATATGACACTGTATGTTCATTATACTTCAATTAAGAAAAAAAAATGTTTCCCAAGAACACCGTCTTTAAGAGAGAGAGAGCAACCTAAGCACCTAAATTTTGTGACAATGATGGGTAAAAGTATAAATTTACACTTTTATATTATATCTTCTATCTAGAAAACTCAATGAACCGCAAATATTAAGCACTCACTGATTTTATGAGTCCTTTTATCTTTTCAATTTATTTTATTTGTAGACTTTATGTAGTTTTCTATTGGCTGATGAATCTCCATGGTGGTGATGATAAAGGGGGCATTTGTTGTCACTGGACCCGTTTATGAATTGAGATGAACTCAGATTCAGAATCCTTTTTTCTGCAGGCCGAACTGCAGGATTTTTGTTACTACTGTTGTTTTGGAACAAAGATTAGAGGTCTGTTGGCAACAACCTCTACTTTGATCTAAACTTTTGAGGGTCTTTTCAAAAGTATACTTCCATATGGTAATGAATTACGTGAGCCAGTCGAACTTTTATTTGCCCTTCTTTTGAGCTCTTCCTTTCACAGTAAGCAAAGCTCTTGACATTCACCATCAATAGGAATGAGAGAAGAGAGGGAAGGGCTGAGAAGTGGTTGGTTTCTCCAGGTAGTTCTGATGGGCCTTGAATAGAGACTGAAAAAGCACTGGCTTCTGGCTGACCTGGGTGTTTGCATCTTCTTTTTTAACTGAATATTGCTTTTTTCATTCAACCTGCATGTGTTGGTAGTAAATAAAGTTGTCTGTAATGAAAATAAATCGGGCGAAGTACACTTTGAAAATGTAACCTGTGCATCTTAAAAAGTGGTGTGAACTATCAGCACACTTACCAGTATCTTACACTTTTAGTAGGAGAAAAAGTGTTAGCCTGCACTTTGCTGACCAAGGCCTTGCCCCTTTTACAATTGAGAATATTAAAATGTTCTCATTTCAACGTTAGTGTACATTGAGTATCACATTCCAAGAACTAAATCAGATGAAGAGCTAAGGCCTCGTTCCACTGGTACGAAGAGGCCAGGGGAGAAATGGGATGCGACATGCCATCTGCACTACATGCTCCCAACGAATCCGTACAGCTTGCCTATAAAACCAGAGTTAGTGACAACTACCTTGGAGGAAGGCGCTCTTGACCTGGGAGCTATCTCTGAGCATTGGCCATGGGGCAAATGAAAACCGAAGCACTCTCTGTATTTTTCAATACATTTGACTCACTCTAAGCCCATGGATGGTCAGTGTGCAGCATGAATTCTGTAACTAGCCTGTGAAATTTGGCTGCTGCCACATCGTTAAGTTTGAGAGTTGCGACTGGACCCGGTCCAGTGATAACTGGTTATAAATCCCTGGGAGGTGGGGAAATCCTCTATCAGAGGCTGGCTACATGAAGCCCCTTTCTTCTTGGAAACCACAAAGAAAAAGACACCACTGGCTGAACCAGTCCTACTCAGGACTGGGTGCAAGCCCCAGACCCTTCCTCTCCATCCCAGTCTCAAACCCAATCCTCTCTCCCTTACTTCGTTTCATGATGTCTGTCTATTTTTCCTCCCCCCCCCAACAACACTGCCTTGGTTTTAAAAGAACATAACATTCTGTCATGAATAAAGTCATTATGGTTATGTTGAATTCCAGAGCATTTGATTGATGTGGCTGTTGGTATAAGGAGCTTCTTCTCCTCCGTGTAATGAATCCCAGACTCCCTTTGGGAAACTGACTCAGAGCAGGGCTATGGCACTGAAGTATGAGGACGGGAGATGAAAAGTGGTGTCTCTAGTTCAAGTCGGAGATGACAGTTAGAAATCATTATTTGAAGCCCTGAAAAAAAGGAGTGTTACCCACTGACTCACTCACGGGTCCTATTTCCTTAGGACTCTCCCTTCAGGGTGATCTCATTTACCTATGGTTATGAAAACATTTTTTTGTGTTTTCCTATGTCATTACCGATTAGTGTCATTGAAATTCATGACAATGTAATTTCATAAAGTTTTAGAAAGGATCTAATAATGTGTCAAAATGAATCCTAAACCCCTCCTCCCAAAGAAGAGTCCAAGGGAAATAACAGAAATAGATTGGTAGCGTAAGGACCCATGAAATATTTTTTATAGACAAATACCAAAATACTTTTATCTGATTGTTACCTCTCAGTGAAGGCAACAGTGCTGTCTGGAACTTGGAAAACTACTGGTGAAGAATTGAAATGAAACAAAACAAACCAAAAATAGAACTGGGATACAATCTTCACCAAATCTGTTGCCTTCTATAAGAGTCAAATGTAACTTTGAAACTTGATGCCAGTTCCCAAGTGGTCCCAGTTACTGCCTTTACTCTTTTTAATAAGTTGGCTGATTATGGAGCTAATAATAAATATAATTGAAAATCACTGTTGGATCCTTTGAAGTTTGCTGCTAAATAACGTTTTGTAAAAAAAAAAAAAAAAAAAAAAAAAGTCCTGAGGGGAACTTCAAACAATACTTTAAATATTCATAATCAACAGTCATGTTGTTAGATTTACCTTAGGAGATTCACAGCGATTATAAAATATGATATTAACTCAAGAAAGCACTCTAATTTCCCTTCTCTAATAAATGTCGTCAGGGCAGTCATTGTCCTAATTACTTAATTTCTGTCTGGCTCTGACTGAAGTTAACTTCTTATTTCCAAACAAATGTGTGAGCAGAACAAAGCACACAAATTAATCAGCTATTATCAGTTTTATCCATGACTTTGGAAGTGATGCCACTAAGACAAAGCGGTTCTTTAGCAGGAACAATGCCATCCTGCCCAGACTTTCATTTTAGAACAGGATTTCTGCAGTGAATTAATAGTCTTTAGAAATGGTATAGAGCTACAATAACAGCTTTCTGGCTTTGATTATAAGGCAGAAGGATTTCTGGTTTTCAGTAATATTTGCATTGTGAATGGGATTCCCTTTTTTCTCATTTGGAGGCAATGATCAGGTGAGAGAGATCTGAGACTGTTCCATCAAAGACCTATGCTGTGACCAGAATACAAATCACTGGATTCCGGCTCTTTAAGAAACACAGCTTATTTTACAACAGAGAAAGTATTAGGGCAATGCACAAATGAGAATTTGAGAAACCATGCACATTTATGCTGAAGTCACTGTGAACTGCTCTGGGTTTCATGGTAGCTGGCTGAAGACCTCGCCACTGAAATGCTTTCCTAACACTCTTCTCGGGTGTTAAATTTAAAAATTAAGTGTATAAAAATAAATACAGCTTAAACAAAGGTGAGGAGATGGAAAGGAATGTTATCCTGAACCACTGTCATGTTCCTAACTCCAAGGAGATGGCTAACCGAGAGACGAGACATCAAAGCCCATCGATTTCAGCAAGTAGAGGTGTGTAAAGCGAGAAAAACAGAGTGGTGAATTCTAATCTCCCTGAGGAACTGGGAAAATTACTGAAGTGCCTTTCCTTTCTTTAATTTTCACCCCCTGAAATCGCAATGGTGAGGTTGTGTATCTAATCACAAGGCCGATCAAAATCTCTGGAAAGGGATTTTTTTGGCGAGATGGTCCTCTATGCTTAATGGTAAAACAGACAACAACAAAAACAACAACAACAACAACAACAAAAATGGCTCAAAGCTGAACTAGACTTTCTTCAAAGTAGAGTGGAACCTCTTATTTCATTATTATCGTTTATATTTCAGTCAATTAGTGCCTCTCTTCCAAACCCCTGGTATTTCCTTTGTAGAAAGATTTCTTATAGGGGTTTGGCTCCACGCTGAGCAACACTAATTCCTTCCCCCTTGTGACTGTCCTAAAAATATTTGAAACAGCTGTCGTGATGCCCTGAAGTATTCTTCTCTCCAGGCTAAACAAGTCTGGTTCTTTGTAGGCCATGGTTTTAAGTGCTCTTGTTATCTTAGGCTCTCCTATCTACAAAGTCTTTTCTAATGGTGGGATATTGGAGCAGAATATGGGGCTCACACTGTGGTCTGTCCATGTGGAATCCGGCAAGACTCACTGCTTCACATGATTAGCCTACTGTGGCTCTTTAAAGACAGCCTAAGTCAAATCAGTTATTTTTGGGGGCCACATCAGATCACTGGCTCACGTTGAACTTCGAGTCAATTAAAACCACAAGTCTTTTTCACACATGCTCCTGCTAAGCCACTGTGTGTGTATATAGCTATATATAGTTATTATCTGTTGAGTGCTTATTATGGGCAAGGCAATGTGCTAAATGCTTTGCATCTTTTTCATCTCCTTTAATCCCCACATCAACCCAATGACGTAGTAAGTATCCTTCGCTCATACTGCGGATGGGTTGAGGTTCACGCGAGTAGAGACTTGCCTGAAGAAGTCTGGCTCTAAAGGAGGTACTCTTGAACTTGGCTATTCTGCCTTCTGTACTGGTGTGGTGTTTTTGTTTCTAACTTTTCTTAGAAGGGGGATGCAGAGGACAACATCAAAGAGCAGAACCATTAAATATAAATCAGGTTAGACCTGCCCATGTTTTTAGCCTGCTGAGATATTTTGGATCCTGGTTTTTCCCCAAATATATTAACCATTCCCTTGAAGCCTCCTGCCACTCAGGGATTCATCAGCTGCCATCACCATTCCCATTCTCAATTCATTGCTTCAAAAAATAGAACCAGACCGAAGACAGAGCCCCCAGTCCACACCAAAGCCTCTAGCATAATGGCATGATCACCGCTCCGATCAAGTTACAAATCTACGGTACTGTGATTCAGCTCACATGTTTTTCCTCTTGTCCATCATGAAGACCTTGCCAAACTCTTTGCTAAAATTCAAGTGCAGAATTTCGAAGGCATGCTTCTGTTGAGTCTAGCATTACTGCCACAGAAAGCAAGAAGGAGTGGTCTGGCAAGATCTCTTCGCGGTGAACTCATGTTGTTTTTAAAATTTTCTGAGCAAAATTTCCTATGCTAAAGGAGCATGGGCCACGCCTAAATCTCCATTCTAGAGACTCTGGCCTAGGACTAATACCACTTTCTAGTTTGTAGCACTGACCTTCTTCTCTTTGAACATCTGTTTAACATGTGACTATGTTTGGCTTTCCTATTTCTCAAAAGAAACATCAGGGACAGCCGTTGGGTACTCTCAAATGCAAGCTCTTTTCATATCTGGGAAGGCATTTTTTTTTCTTGACAAGAAGATTTGACCACATTTAGGACACATGGCCATATTTGTTGAACCTTTTTCAGGCTAAATATAATTTTATTTCATAAAGAAAACAGAAATCAAATGCTATGAAGTCATCTTGTAAATCCTTCCAGTCCAAGATCTACATTTCATTCCTGTTAGGCTATGGAGATGCATTCCCATCAGGAAAGCATACCCCATCATTAGCTTTCAGTTTGGGGTCTGCTTTTAAAATTGGCGTTCCAAGGTATGTAGACATTCTTCTGATGAGAGATGAAGATAATAACATAGACCATATTAGCCAGTATCTTAAGAAAATAACAGAGCCAAGAAGAGACAGGCTTCATACTATACTGGATATTTGCAAACTTGAGTATGCAGAGCAACTCAGCTAACGGAGAGAATAGAACTTCTTTAAATTTTTTGTAATTAAGTACTTGATAACAGCTAATTTGATTTTTCCACTACACCTTTATACTAACTTGTGCCTGACACAATAATTTAAACTATTTGTCTAGGAAATAATGTCATTTGATTATAAACAGTCTGTCTCTGAAGGTTGCGTTCACCTTCTCCTTCTATTCCAAAGATGGCATCCAGGAGGGAGAGGAATTTGTATGTTATGATGGGTTTATGCAAAGATGGGATGACTGGCCTTATGTGGGTTCTCCATTTGCACTAGCTCATTCTTCATGGCCTCACAGGTGGTTGTTTTTAGGCTTTTTGAATGCTATAGAACCCTTCAAAATTGCTATATAAGACCAGTGTACTTTTGACACATTCTTTTGACATATTTGTGCTCTATTTCTCTCTAGATGACTCAGCTTTCTTTGTCACAAGAGGCAGACCATAGGATCTCTATGACTTCATCAAGTACCCTGGGCTGGTGGTTCATCCCAGCCTTTGCTCATAGTTCAGTGTGTCCCACCACCATGGATGTTATGGCTGGTTCTTACTACATTATTCATCCGCTACAGGAACTGGGATTAGATTGTGAGTGCCAAACAGACCCACTCTCTGTGTGACCATGCATTTTGAATCCAATGTGGTAATTAAGGGAATATAACTTTGGCCCCGATGTTCCCCTCAATGTAATTAACACCCCCATTCCTGTAGGCTAAGACTCAGAGAGAAGTCAAGAACAGGTCTATTTAACTATTTAACCCTCTGACTTCTCTTACTTCTCCTTTGGTGCCATTCCAATTTCTCTAAGGCAGGAACAGAGCTGACATTCCTTTGGTTTCTTCAAAAGTATGACCTACTTCTCTCTAGCTCCAACTAAGCTAAATCGGTGGGTATATCTCCTCTAGGCTGTAGTAATTCTTTCTTTCTGAGCTGAATCCACAATGTTCAGCTGTTGACAGGCTGAGGGGCAGACAAAATTTTGAACATTTTGTTCTCATAGCGATGAAGGAATGGCCTGACTTTCAAGGGTATCTTTCTGCTCCTCCCCCCCCCCCCCGCTGCTTATTCTTATGATACATTTTATATATAACATAATATAGATACACATTTTATATATAAAACATATATACATTCATTACATATAGCATCATGTGTACACTGTACACATGCACATTAGTATAAGAACTTGGTTAAAGGTCTTTTCCCTTGGGTGAATCCACGAAGCTTCCTTGCTGTAACTCTATGTGCCCCTCTGATGAGGTACCTGGCTCTGAATGAATGGATCATGGGGGCTGCATCCCTCCACCTTTCTGGAAAAACTGCCTTCCTTTATATAGGGGTAGACAGCGCTAAATACTGTTAGGGAAACAGGAAGTTCCAGTCTCCTCTTTAGATGACAAACAAAGTCATTTTACTCTGACAAACAGTCTGCAGCGAGTGACCCTGCAGTTCTCGGAAAATGTGTTTTGGATTCTTAATGTTCCCCTCCGTAAGCCCCGGTAAGGTTTATTTCATTAAGGAGGAATGTGGGTAAAGGCAAGTTAGCAAGGCAGAATTCTCAACCATTGGGAGTAACTTGCTGGGTTAACTCACGTTGCTTGATCGCTGTGTGCCTTGTTTCCCTGCGTCTCGAAAGAGACAAAAAATGCCGACATGGTTAACACTTAACAAAGTAAGATGATACCAGGAAAGGAAGTGACCACAAGTTGCCTACGGTTTGCCCCTACCACTTTTGACCTCTTTTCCATATATACTTTGCCAGTTGCCTCTAAAAATATAAATCCGCTGGTTCCACAGTTCTAGAACCATGTGACTGTAATCCAACTCCTGGACCAAGGAGAGAAAGTGAAAATATTCCTCTCCTCTCCTGCCCTCTCATCAATGACACAGCAGGTAAGTAAGGCAAAGATCAAGGGACAGAAGCTCCTAGATGATAAAATTAATTTGTCTCCACAACACAGAAGGAAAAGTCATTCATGTATTTATTTACAACATATATACTCCATTTATTTCTTCCAAATTTTAAAAATTTGTGCCCAGTCTATGTAAAGATAGAGAAATGGGAGATTCCCCCCCCCCCACTATTATTTATAAGCTCTTATCGACCCTTTGTGTCTGCTGAATCACTGCCTCTGTTCAGCAGTCTGGGTCACCGTTCTGTGGGTTCATTTCCAGCCCCTGGACCTACAACCTTGCAAGGCTGGGATTCGACCCATAGCTGAGAGTGATCACGTAGGAACACTGTGCTCCAACCTAGACTGCTTCTAATCTTGCCCCGCCCGCACCCCCCACCCTACTCCACACTGGCCTTGTAATGCAAATAGCGTATGGTCTCCCTGTGAGGAACACTGAGATAATGGTATCTTTGGAGCAGTCCAGCACAGCAGAAGACATCTAAAGAGTGACTGGGCAGGGTGGTCATAAGCGATCTCAAAGACCACTAACTCCAAATATCTTGACGCCAAGTCCCCAGACTTCAGGGAATGAATGACTTATGAAGGACACCTACACCCTGTCCTCGCTCTGACCAGTTCCTGGATGCCCAAGAGGACATGTGGACCAGACCACAGTTGCCTATAAAAACCTCGGACTCCAAGCAAAGACGAGAATCAGGCTCCTTTCCTTTCTGAGTCTCCTGGACCCTGCCTGTATCTACTTTTACTTTGTGTTTGATGTCATTTGATTTCCATCCTGAAGCCAAGGACCTTCTTGGCTAGTCCTGCGGGAGTCCCTCTCTGGGTCTTTGGACCCAGCCTGCCTACATCACAAGGACACAGGCTTTTTCCCTTGGAAAAAGATCCTAAATACTGATAATGAACCCAGGGTACCGTAGGCTGAGACAAAATCTCAGGAACCATTGTAGGTAGTAAAAATTTTTCCTTCCTCTTAGGAAAGAGGGGAGTTCCCCACTTTTCACCTTTAGGTGAAGTCAGACCATAAACCACAGCTCACAGTGGGATTTGATATGGCAAGAGCACAAATATCCTCTGTTTCCAACTGATGTGCAGGGTCATTATTACCTGCCCTTGGTGGAAGCCTGTTCCTTATATGTCTCACTCCATGCTGTAGTTATAGACTGATTGTAGAAAGGAGGAGGAAACTATATATGCACACGTCCTACTTTCTCCTTTCACTTATATAATGATCCTCACTTCTCCTACTCATACAGGTCAGGGTCTTTTCCACTTATTTCCAGCTGCAGGCTAGAGACCCAGCAGGGCCAGTGGTATTGTTTCAAGGTCTGAAAGCCAGAGAGCCAGTACAGATTCTAGTCTGGGCATGAAATCTCGAGAACCAGGAGTTTGGAAGGGAAGAGAAGATGTGTGACCTAAAGCAGTAAGGCAAAGAGTGACTTCCTTCCTCCTCCTTTTGTTCTGGTCAGGCCATTGCAAGAGGCTCACCCCTACCAGGGAGGGCCATCTGCTTCACTCTCTCCAATTCAAATGCTAATCTCTTCTGAAAATACCCTCACCAGACACACCCAGAAATAATGTTTAACCAGTTATCTGTGCATCCTATGAGGCAGTCAGGAAGACGTCTAAGAGGAACCCTCAAATAATTTCCACAGTGGGCATTTTTGTTTGATTTGAAAGAAAATATTTCCCAGTAGAAACCAAATCGTTTTTCAAAATTAAGCACTATATATAAGATTATCAGCTGGGTTAGGTACAGTTTGGCATTGTCTACACATCTCTTGGTATAGTCTCTCTCTCAGTATATTCCTATTAACTAACAACGGTTCTCAGATCTGCTTGCTTAATTTATCAATAGATATGTCTTCTGATTGCCTTAGGAGTGTCACAGGACTTTTACCGCAACAGTGCCCATGGTTCTTGGTCATGCCACTTCGTGAAGAATGAGGAGCTAAACCAGAGTAGTGGGCAGCAAAGCGAGGTTCACTAAGCAATAGCAAAGTGATGGTACAAGCTCCCGAGCAGGAAGGACAGCTGAGAGGGTTACCACCAGAGTTTCTAAGTCAAGGGGTTTTTAGGGGTGTGCTGGAAGTCTGTTTTAATCTGATGAACTTGCCCTGGGCCAGTCATCCAATCAGATCTTTGTCACCTGTCTACCCCATAGGAAAGGGTGGAGTGCTCCTTCTAAGGTGGTGTAAAATCCTTTTAAGGTTGGTTTCCTCTTGGTGGGGAAGAGGAATTACCCTTGTCCTTGCCCGCCTGCCTTCCAGCTCCCCAGCAGTAGCAAGGTTAGAACCTTAGAGCAAAGGTGGTTTTATTTTGTTGGAGTGCGCAGAGAGAAACGAGGGGGAGGAATTCAGTGCCGAAGGGTCCCCATGACTTTTGAGTGATTGGTGCTCCTGGTGCTATTCCAGCAGCGGGGACAGAGCTAAGGGACTTTGACTCTAATAAATACGTAAGTCTCCCTGGGGATAGAATTCGTCCCCCTGACCTGGCACAGAACACAGGTTCCCGTAGCTTCTCTAGTGACTGAAGAAAGGACTGGGTCAGTGTGTTTGGACTTGACCTGTCTGAAAGAGGACTCCAATTTCCTCCATTTTGACCATCTATACTTTCTAATTGATTAATTGATTTCTAATTGATCGATTCTGTACTTTCCAATTGACTTCCAGCTTCTCTCTTTACTCAGGCAAAAGGTCCCAAGGGCAAAGCCTCCTGAGCTGGGAACCGAAACTGCCCCCTCAAGCAATAAGGACAGCCCTGTGACAGCAAGACCCTGCCCATGATTGATCTTAAGACAATGACTGGCCTGACCTTCGCTGCCCACCTGCACGTACTCACTGACCTCTGTCCCACATTTGCTTTATATAAACCGGGAAGTATTTGGAGACAGCCCTTCAGGCATTAGTTCTCTGTCTTCCTACTGGTAGCCTCACTAAATTAATTCTTTTCTTGTTTCACACTGGCTTGTATCTGTCCCTTTGGATTTTGTCAACAGCCAAGGCCCAAACCAGGTCTGACTGGGACCCCAGGAACCAGGCGCTCTTGACCCCCGGGGCTCCCAGTGCAACCCCACTAGGACTTACCCCACCCCTTTCCCAATTTTAAGGCTCAATTACTTACCTGCTCAAAACAAAACAAAACAAAAAACGTGGGTATAACTAATTTAGAGTTAATAACCAATGCTCAAATATGTCATGGCTAAACACTGGTGAAAATTTTTGAAACTTACATCACACTGACCACCCATTTCCCAGGTGTGAGCAGCAGCAGCTTGAAACCATACATTGGGGATTAATGATTCTTTATATTTATGGGAACATGGACAAGGAAATATTTGGTTCTAATGATAGAAGATTCAATAGGTTGTTTTATGGTATAGATTTTCCTTTGTCGTGTCTCTTTTTTAAAGTTACAAAAAAACTGTTTTAGGCTTAAATGTATTCACCAGCCATTTAGTGCACTTAGACACATTGCATATTTAATGTTCCACTTTACTGCTTGCTGAAAAGAAATAAATGCATAACAAAATGCTTTGAAAAATGCTTAATTTTTCAACTGTTGATTTAATGTGTAACGGTTCAATAAGGCGATGAATTGCCCTGGTCTACAACTACTGAAAAATAGAAAAATTACCCACACTGGAATGTTGAATCTGTGAATATTAAGTTTGTCAACGTAATTTATGACTCGGCAGGTAATATCCCGGTAATTTGCATACTAATTGCTATGGTGGAAGCCAAACGACTTTAATTCAGTAAATTAGTCTGCCTAAGCAGAAGCCAGATTGCCTCAGTGTTGGGGCGATAGATGAAGCCTGTTTAGGAGTGAGAAAATGGAGCTGGGTCCAGGAGGCGAGGCGGGCAGAGCTGCAGGCGCCCCCTGCTGGCAGGAAGGCGACATGGCCACGAAGCCGACCGGCCTTGTGGGGAGCCTAGCGTCCTTTCTCCTCGGAGATTTTCCAAGAGATTCAAATTCAGAAAACAGAAGACTAAGGTCAAAGGAGTTCACTCTGGGTAAAAACAGTACATGTCTGTGTGTCCATAAGAGAAACAAACGAGAATCTGAAGGCAGACAAATAATCCATTCTAGCTTCTTAAAAGACTATTTTAATGATAGGCATATACTCATTTAATTCTTTCAAAAACAGGTTTGATTCTCTTTTTTAAAATAGAGGTGTGTCTGGAGAGTTGCAGGAGAATCAAATGATATTTTAAATGGTATGGGAGCAATAAGCATACAAAAGTTTTAGCCTTCTCAATAATCATAAAAGAAAAGCAAATTAAAACACTGAGGTGTGATTTTTCAAGAAAAACCTAAAAAAGATTTAAGGCTTTTATTATTGTCAAGAACAAAGGGAAATGAGCACAGTGTAAACTGGCATAACCTTCCAGGTGGGCGGGGTATTAGTAGATACAAAATTTAAAAATGCACTTATGCTTTGACTCACCAATCCTACTTAAGGAAATATATCCTATAGAAAGGCAAATGTATAGCATGAATCATATGAAATTACTGTGGTCAACCATTCTGATATACAAAAACAGTAATTTCAAATGATTCAACATAATACAAGGGTGTTCACTGTAGCGTCTTTTAATGATGACAGTTTGGAAAAAGCTTGAATGTTTAGCAAAAGAGATTGATTAAATACATAGTGCTTCATGTCTTATAAGTCTTTGAAAAGCACGAGGTAGAACTAATCTACACTGAAAAGGAAAGACAACCACAGAGTATGAAATCAACAAGCCACATTATGTGACATTATGTGAATCCCATTTTTGTTTGAAAAGTATGTGTGCATATATTTTGATTTGTATACAGTACAGGCATAGAAAAAGACTGGACAGGAAAATCCTAACATTTAACCATGGCTACCTTTAGAGAGTGGTACTTGAAATAGAGTCCAGGGTAAGATGTCTTCTTTTGCCTTTTTGTATTGTTTGAATTTGACAGCAGCTAATATGCCCTTTTTATGGCTTAAAAAGCCCGTAAAAGGTAATGAAAATAAAACATAAAAGCTATGAGGGATTTATCTAATTAAGAAGAATACTTTGTGAACTAAGTTAATATTCCATAATACTATATTTGCTGTCTGGCATGCTAATATTTTTACGTATTAAGCTTTTTAAAAAAATGGGGTGCACCTGTATGTTATGCGTATATTTCAGAGTGGGAGTAAGAATGAGGATAAATACTGTGGTAAAAGTAGTTATATGTGAATTAAACAAGCTCAACAGCTTCACGCGTACCCAGTGCCAAATCCGGTATTTGCTGTTAGTCACTGTGATCCTCAGCTTTAGAAAGCAGAACTGCATGAAGGCTTAAAAAGTCACTCGAGGATATGAAAGTCATGAATGAACAACTGGACAAGGTCACTGATTGAAGACACTGTCTTAGCCTTTCTGTCCTTTTTTTTTTTTCCTGCTAGTACTTTACCGAGGCATAATTTATATACACGAAATTTCATGAATCCTAGCTATATGCTGTGATAGAATTTGATGAATGTATCCAGGGATAGACTGATAAGCTGGCTCTCTGGACAAAAAACAAAGCCTGATTTGTAGCTGTTATTGATTTCCACAGTTTAAATACTCCCACTATGGCCAATTTCAAGCTAACGATGGTTTAAGACCTGGCTCACAAAATTATCCTGATTATTTAGGAATTGCCTTTCGGGAGCACGAGAGCCAGGCTCAGCCCACGGCTGATATATATACAACCACCACCCAAATCAAGACACAGAATACTCCGTCACTCCAGAAGTTTCCCTCATGGTCTCTTCCAGTTAATTTACCCTTCAACCGACCTTAGACCACAATTCTGACTTTTATTGCCATAAATTAGTTTTGAGCTCCAAATAAATAGCATTGCAGCAGAGAATATTCTTTTGTTTGTGGCCTCTTCTGCACAACTTGGTATTCTTGACACATTCATCCATGTCGTTGCAGAAGATACTATGTTAAAATCATCATGTTTTCCTCTAAATGAATTATCTGTGTTCTTGTATGGATCTTTGGTCCATCACTGGAATAGAATCTACACTTTATTTAATTTTTTTTTAAAGAAGATCTTATTTATGTATTTGACAGAGAGAGAGAGAGAGTACAAGCAGGGGGAGCAGCAGAAGGAGAGGGAGAAGCAGGCTCCCCGCTGAGCAAGGAGCCCGACAGGGGACTCCATCTGTGACCTGAGCTTGAACGCAGGAGCTTAATGACTGAGCCACCCCAGCACCCTAGAATCTACACTTTTTTTTTTTTTTAAGATTTCATTTATTTATTTGACAGACATAGATCACAAGCAGGCAGAGAGGCAGGCAGAGGTGGGGGGTGGGGGGAAGCAGGCTCCCCGCTGAGCAGAGTCCAATGCGGGGTTCGATCCCAGGACCTTGAGATCATGACCTGAGCTGAAGGCAGAGTCTTAACCCACTGAACCACCCAGGCACCCTTAGAATCTACAGTTTAATCCATAGTTCTCCTCCTTTGAAGTTCTCTTTCTTATTTACTTCCTCTATGTGTGATGTTGGCCACACCACACACAGGATGTAAGAGAAAGCAGTAGATTCTTTGATTTGTATTATTTCTAAATGTCAGATCTCATATTTTATCAAAATAGCAATTGAGGGGGGACATCATGGAATATCATCCCAAGATCTTCCCTGTTTGATTTCTCTTCCTGGTGTGTGTGTGTGTGTGTGTCTGTGTATGTGTGCGTCTGTGTTGTGAATCTCTGAATATGATTACAGCAAAGCCTGGCCATAAGATGGTACGTGCCAGCCAGACTCAAACCTAAAAAACAGCCTGAATTTGGTGTACCAGCTGGGAATGTTTTCCACAGTAACATTCCAGACTCATCAGAAAGACATTAGAAGCCAGAGGCTAGAGATGAAGGTCTGTAGTGTCCAAGCAGAGGCTCTAGGCCCTGAATGCAGGAGCTCTCCAGGTAAACCGAGGAGTATGATGGTCATGTTGCTGTATACCAATACTAAGAATCGATATGAGACTTGACCATTTCATGTTTTTAAGCCATTTATGCAAGGTTTTCCAAAAAAGCCATTTCCAACTGCCTCAGAACTGCTACTTTTTTTTTTTTTAAAAAAACAAGGAAAGGAAATAATGAAATCTTGAACCAGTGGGCATTTTAAATCATCTGTTGCCATTGAAAACCCACCCTCCTAAATTCTGATCAGCACGATCAACACTATTTAAATGTGTTAGTTGGGGTTAGGTGAAAATTGGGAATGGATTTCAGGAAAGAATTTCTGAGCTCTTGTATTGACTGGGTTTTATTATAGACAGAGCTAAACTTTTGGGTTAAATTGAAATGCTACAGACTGAGGACACAGCCCTCCCCTTCCAACCAGGACTAGCCTGAGCATCTGCACTGAGGGCATGCCTCCCATGGCTGTGCCCTGCCAGTGACCACTTGTGGCAGGGATGCTATAGCAGACCTGCTCTAGGGAAACACGGGGACTCCTTCGGCAGTCATCTGGGTGACGTACCCTCCCTATCTTCAGCCAAAGAAGAGGTCCTCTGCCTCTGTAGCAGTCTTCATCTCTGGTCCGGCAGAGGGGGATCTGTGAAGGGAGCACTGTCTGGCATGACATTCTTACCCAGGACATGCTGTCATCTCTTTCTTGTCCATGCTGTCTCTGATACTCTGACACACCTAGGCATAAAAGGGAACCTGGGCTTGAAAACAACACTGGAGGTGGAACAAAGGAAGAGCCGATAGATGTGAGAATCTGGACTGATGTCCTCAGCTGCTCTAGAATCAACCAGAAGACAAAAGGATGCTGTACAGATACTATTCCTTCCAAATATGTTCCATAAAGGGTGATAAGAGAATTTCCCAGCCCGGCCAAATTTCAACCACAGGCAGTAGGTGCCAAAGCAGCCCAAGAACAAGAGAGTAGAGATGAAAGATCTTTGCCTTTCCACATTTCTACCTCCTATGTTTAGCTAACTATTGAAAATCCCCCTGGAACTAGGTAGTAGAGCAAAGATATTAAAGCAAAGATCTCCTACATGCAAAGGATCACTGAGTCATTAGGTCCTAAGAATGTGGTCAGAATTAGAGTGAGGATAAAGAAGGCTTCCTTCCTTCCTTGCTTCCTTCCTTTCTCATGCTTTCTTTCATGGTGGGCTGGTTCCACCAGGGCTGGTCATTCTGAGTCCCGGGATTGCTCAGGGGTTGGTTTGTTCCAATCTGGCAGGGAAATTTAGTTCCTTAGGTAATGGGTTCAGAGCCTGGGTCAGTCCAAGGCCTTGTTTGAGACAGTGAGAAGACAGCCATGGCTAGGGCCAGCTTTTGAGTCCAACCCAATCTAGACTATATAGGTATGCCAATATGGGCCAAGTCATATTAGCATCTGCAGAGTGGACCAGAAAGGGTTGGATGATATTTTCCCAGGCTCAAGCTTGGGCTCAACACCATCAGGCTTTGCTGGACTACCCAGTTCTCTAGGTTTTGAAGTCCCTCTGATTGTATGAAGAGACCCTTGTGTCAGGGTCATTACCTTCTTCTCTCACCGGGGGTTTCTTCAGGCTGAATCTGCATGCATGGTAGACACTATAGTAATGTGTCTGCCATCAGAATGGCTGGTTTCACTTTGCTTTACAAAACAAACAGGCATCTTTCATCATAATCACAAATTAGAAAAATGAGACATTTCCAAACTTGGGGGACAGAGAAGGGATACAGACAAGCCACAGCATTTCAACATGTGCTTGTTAAACCATCAGAATTTGAGATCAAAATTAAACTGCCTTTTGCACCCAATTCACAAGGCAACCCTAAGCACTTAGAAACACATGGCTAATAGAAATTGGACACACTAATGAGCTCCCAGATTCACAGTCCAAAATGCAAGCATACAACTTGATTACCAATCACTCCTTTGCCAAACCTAGGAAATAATAAGCCTCTGTGGGGAAGATGGTCTCATCACAATTCATCCTGCTCTTGAAATATTTGCAGTGAGCAAAGACTTGACTTTTCTAGATCTTTCTTCCTCTCTGTGGAAAGGAGTTATTCCTAATGCTAAGCCCTCTGACAGGGTCCTCTGAGGTTGCTCTATTATGGGCCATGGGCCATCAATTAATTATCTCATTTCTATTCTGGAAACAACTGCATGCATATGAATTCCACAGGTGCATGCTTTTTATTTTAAAAAAAGAGGCAAGGGAAGTGGAGTTAGACCTTGGAACAATTTGTTCCATAGAACAGAATGAATCATCTCCCATAATGAGCAGCTGTTGGCCAGTACAGCAGCAAACACTGAACAGTCCCGTTTATCAATTATTCAAGGACCCTATGCCTACCAAGGACATTCATTAATGTATTGAGGACTGATTTTTTTTCTTTCCCTCTGTTACTCGTGTCCATCCAAAGGATCTGGACTTGCTCATGATTCTGACTTAACAGTGGTGTGCATTTCCATTGAAGACAAGCGTTTAGTCAAGAAGAATTTCTACCAGAACTTTTCTCCCACTGACTGCAGACACAATGCCACATGATCTGAAATCCTTTTCGGAGGATCAGAAAGCAGAGGAGGAGTGTGTTCTATAATGCTAGGTTCCAGAAGCAGGTCTTGTTCAGTCAATAAGTTTATGTGCTACGTCCTTGCCACTCAATGTGTAGTCTATGGCATGAACCCGTGGGCTTTGTCAGAAATGCTGATATTCATTTCCACCCAAGACCTATTAAACCAGAATCTGTGTCTTAATGGAAGTTTGAGAAGCACTGTAGGAAGAGAGAGGGTACTGAATGCTGGGGATCCAGGGTAGCCCGCCACTGTCTTTTCCAGAGCTGTAGTGTGGAGGTGGGTGGAGGACTGATGTGTTAAGGAGAACTCTCCGCATGAGAGGAGGGCTGTGGTAGAGGTTTGTACAAAGTCTTAGATACCAGAAGAGGTAGTGGTTAATTCCTCCGGTGATAAGCTCTTACAAGGTCATGGGTCACCAGGAAAAGAAGGTCACTTTGCTCCATCAGAGACATCCTCTGCCTTAGGGCAGCCCTTCATTGTCTGTTACTTGGACTTCCTCAAGAGTCTCCTTGCCTCTAGTCTTTGGGGCCCTCAAATCCACCTCCTAAACCATCCCTGAATTATCGAGCTAGGCACAAACTATCGCTCCTCTGTTTAAAGCAAAGTACACAATCCTTAGCTGTCAAACAAACCTTTTGTCTGGCATACAACCATACCTTTCTAGGGTCAACTCCTACAGTTCTCCAGCCTGCCTCCTTCCCAGCTCTTCAGAACTGCCATGAATTGCCTCATATCTTTCTGGTTTTGCCACTCTGTCTTTCTAGTGGCTGGTTCTTCTGCCTGGACTGCTTTTCCTCCATGTTTATTTGGCAACCTCCTCTTCATCCTTCAAAGACTTTACCTGGCATTACGTCCTCTGTGAAACCCTTTATGAACTACTCCTAGAGAGAGTCAATTATTTCTCACTTTGCTCTACTTCTGTGCCTTGGAAATCTATTATTTTATATACCAGATTCTATTGTTAGTATTTGCTAAATGGGAGTTTCACCTACAATGGTAGCTGTGAGTTTATTCTTTGAAGGTAGAAAAGGTGTTAATTAGAATCCCCAGACTGGCACATAGAAGGCTCATAGTATTGTTTTTTAGATTAAGTATATAATTTGGAAAACTCTTGAAAGCATGAACATGCTGGGTGTGTTGAGAGATCTTGAAATCTGGAAAACAACAACAATAACAACAAAGCCCTGGTGTTATTTATAGCAGGAGGGCTTAGTGTTTGGATAGTTGGCAGGGGACAGGTAGAATATAGGGGATCAGGCAGTGGGTAAAACAGGTGAAAAGGGTTTTCTCCCTCCCTTTCCCCCTCCTTCCCCCTTCTCTTTGCTTAGCCAACACCCCCTTCTCCCACTCCCTTAAACAATCCTCTCATGTTGTAAAAAGTGATAAGATACTACAAGGAATGTTGAAAGGTCAGTCTACATGCAAATAAGGGATTGTAGTCTGACCAATGCCGATGGTCAGTCTACATGCAAATAAGGGTTTGTAGTCTGACCAATGCCGACGGTCAGTCTACATGCTAATAAGGGATTGGGATCTGGCCAATGCCGATGGTCAGTCTACATGCTAATGAAGGATTGAAATCTAGCCAATACTGTCTGTTTCCCTTTTTGTTAACGACCAATGAAAGTAACTTCTCACTATGTAAATGAAGGATGCTGAGCGAACCAATCAGGGGTATTCCCGCACGCCAAGTATGCCTTTACATTTGAACTAGCCAATCTACAAACACCAAGTATGCCTTTACATTCAAACCAGCCAATGAAAACTTTGTAACCGTGCTTTTGCTTCTGTACGTATGTTTTCGCTTCCCCAAACCCCATAAAAAGGCCCTGAACTAAGGGCTGGCGCGCGAGTCCTCCTAAGACTTGACCGCCCGCAGGTACCTGTGTCTACTCAATAAACCACGTGCTGTTTGCATCTGACCAGTGGACTCGGCTTGGTTTTTGGGTCCGGGGGTCTCCTCCTGAGAAGGGGTCCATTCCGGGGTGCTTGGAGCCCCGGGGGGATCTTTCATTTGGGGGCTCGTCCCGGGATACGAGACCCCCCACCCAAGGACCACCGACCCACTGTCAGGAGGTAAGCTGGCCAGCACTTTATTCGTTGCGTCTGTGGCTGCGTCTGAACCTGTTACTTGTGAATTTGCGCATGCGTTTGGTTTGGGGTTCGATCGGATCCATTTGTATTTGGTGGGGGCCAGAAGGAGCTGACGGGCTCGGACTTCTCCCTCGCAGCCCTGGAAGACGTTCCAGAGGCGTTTGTAGTCCCGCCGGGCGGGACATTTGGGTCCTTCGGGACATTTGGGCCCCGGTGCAGCGGGGCATTTGGAGCTCAGCCTGTATCAGAGAGATACGTGGCCTTGGTTGGAGAGGGGGAATCCGGACCCCCGGGATCTCCGCTTGAGTTTTTGCTTTCGGTTTTGTACCGAAATCGCGCAGCGTCCTTCTTGTTAACTGTTTTGTGTGTCTTACTTATTGTCCTTGGTGTTTTCTTTGACTCTAAAATGGGGCAAACACTTACCACCCCCTTAAGTCTCACTTTAGGTCACTGGAGAGATTCTGAGTTTCTCCTAATAGATGTGGGGGTTTCTCCCTCACTCACTTCCCCTGTTAATGGCTATAACTGGAACCAACTGGGGTTGGTCTAACTCGAGACAGAGACCATAAGGAATATTCCCGAGCAGCTGCCGAAACTCTCTTTGTTTCGGGGAAGTTTCCCTGTGTTCTCTGGCCCGACTTGGACTGCTTAACCCCTCCCCCCTTGCTGGTGGGAAAGCATGGCATCTGCTCCTCTGTTGGGGCTTATGAGCTCCAAAACCGGGAATCCTTTCTCTGCCTCCTGGCAGCACTTTGTTTCCTCTGTTTCCCCCTTCTCGTGTTTCTGTACCAATGTGCGTGCAGCCTGCATGACTAGCCTCTAGATCATGCACCACGGCTCCTTCTCTCTCCACTGTCAAGGAGCAAGAAGAGCACCCCCTGGACCTAACACCCCCACTCCAGATCTTCCCATGCATGTCTCAGGTAAACATTCAAAGTGGAGTGGGCCCAGGTGAAACGTAAATCACTATTGGAACTAAGTTAAGTTTGTTGGTTTAATTAAGATAAGACCTGTCTTTTAAGTTAACAGTAGTAAATGTAAAACTTGAAAGTTTACTGAAGGTCAAATAAGCTTGTGTTATTTATTAAAATTTGTTAGCAAAGAAATGACTAAACTGATGGTTAATTGTCTGTCCCAAAGTTCTAATGGGTAATTGCTGAAGTAGCTTTCAAAGTCTTTGGTAACCTGAAAGTTTTAAAGTTTTGCTTGGATGACAAACGGAATTGAATTGTGGACATCTATATCTTAACCAAACAGGATAAAAGGCTAAGTCGTTAATTACTGGATGTAGGTTTGTGCTTTTGACTTCTTAACTGCAAAGAAACTAAGAGTATTTAAATCTGCTGGTAAACTTGTTTTCCACTTAACTGATTCATAAATTTGCCACCTGAAGAATTCTGTTGTAACAGTTCACAAATGGCTAATAACTAAAGGTGTTTCTAAGAATACAAAGTTCTGCTTAGTGTAACTAAGACTGATGGAAATAAAGGGAAACTCTGTATGTAGGAAAGTAGGAGATATGTAAGAAAGATTTAAGGAATGGGAATACATTTTGTTGAAGGTAAGGGAAGATAAATTTTGTCCTAAATGAGATGGTTGTTTGGAAGGAAATGGCTTGGGACAAAACCTGAATGCAAAGGAAAGTTGTAGAAGGTGTGTGAAGGGAAATCTTCAGAAAAGGAATTTTAGCTATGGTCAAGAATGGACTAAGATTGAAATGGATGGGTTTTAAAGTTACATTGGTACACGACTGAAATTGTCTCTGTTCAAAAGGACAATGTTTTCTTAGATTAATTGATCTGCTGTTACAAGAATGTAAATGGTTTCCTCTTTGCCTGCCCAGAAAACTCAGTTCCTATGTTTTGTTTTATCAGGTGTTTAACATCCCTAATTATATTTAGGCATGTGCTTCAAAACTTTATAAGATTTTAGCAAATGTTGACAAGATTTAAGTTGTAAATCTCTTTAACTCAGGCTTTTCCTTGGTATGCGAAGTTGCTCATGAAGTACTACTGAACCAATGATAAACCTTGGGTTACATTTGGGAAAATACTATAACTATTCTAGAGATTCTACGCACTTCCTAAAGTTTTAACGTTTGGAGAGATCACCGCTTGATATTGTAATTAGGGAAATGTTATGTCTCACAGAAGTAACCTGATTTCCTTGCAGCTAAATTGTAAACTCCCGTGTCTCTTCAGCTCTAACCATATCCATTCTGAGTTTTTGTCATTTATAATTGTTTTAATTCTCTTGTAAAATGAGTTTTATCTTCAAGGAGATTCATATAAAGGACTTTCAGGATAAATACAGATATTTGATATATTTGAAAATCCTAAAACTGAAATGGGTAAGAATTCCCAAAACTAACTAAAGGTGCATTCACCAGAATTAGTAACATGGAACTAAATGAACTAAAAGATTATAGTGTTGTGTCTCTTAATGTTTTGTCTTACTTTAAACATTGCTGGTTCTCTCTAATGTTTGCTCTTCCAGACTAGGGATACTTCCTCCTAGTTATCAGTAACTCAGAGAGATGTAAAAGTGCTCCTTTGTAAACGAGTCAAAGCATTCAACTTTTCTCTCTATCTGAACCCTCTGAAACCAAAAGGTCTCAGTTAAGTATTCTTTCTTCCATGGCAATCAGTCATTTGCATAAGTTCAATAAGAATCTGTTCTCCTTGTAACAGGACACTATTGGAAACTGGTTATTTTACCAAGGCTTTGACTGGGATGTCATATTTGAAAAGACTCAGATATGACCAGACAGTTTAAAGGAACTAAGGTTGACTTTATGAAACCTGGAGCCATTAAGACCCTTGGGACTGTTGGCCTGATACCTTGCTTACAGAGTTCCCAGCAGCCTCACCAGGTGAGTAAAGAATGTCACTCCTTGGTAGGTGCAATCTCATGAAGAGGCATATGCCCAAATCGACAGGTATTGCAGGCATGCCTGATGGCAAGTACGTGGCTTGGCTTCTGGCCTGGAGAGGCTACTAGAAGTCCAACCTAGAGATTCCTTATAAGAAGTTCCAGCAAAGCAGATTCTAAAAGATCTATATGATCACACTCAACTGTTCTTGCTGAGCTTATGTAAATAATGGGCCAAGTTTGTTAAAACTGGACTTGTTTCACAAGTGACTTAGTCCTGATTTGGCTATCTCTGTAAATGAGGGTTATTTTAGAGAGAAAAATTATGTTTTAGTAACACACCTTTATGGATGTTAAATTCTAGATTTGATTGTCTTTAAATGTTTGTTTACCTAAGCTAAATAATTTGAGGTAAACTTCAGAGAAGTTGTACAATAGCTCCTTTAGTCGATCTTATTTTGTGGGGATATTAGCAGACCCCACGGCACATGATTAAACAACTGGAAAATGGGATTGATTCCCCTACAATTTTATAACTTAACTAACACCTTGTGTGTGGCTGGAATAATGAAATTGCCTAAAAGCCAGCCTATCGCACTCCATAGGATTAACTATGGACTTATGGAGATAATGGATGACCCCACTTCCTTTATGAGTGGATTGGGTGATGCATGGGGAACTCCCCTTATCTCTTGACAAGTTTTCTCACTTGCCAGTGATCCTCTGTAATCAGGATATTGTTAAGGCTGGACCACTCAAAGGTCTTCTTATTGGTTTCATCCCTTAGTCATATTTATCCTAGAGGCTACCTCTGTTGAGGTGCAATTGCAAACAGATGCTTTAGCGAAACCTAGAACAGCCCTCCTCATAAAAGAGCCTTAAAGCTCACTATGGGACAGTCCCTGACTGTAATGACTTCACATCAGGTCCAGATTTGTCTTAGAAGCCAAAGGCCACCAATGTATGGCAGAGGCCGACTTATTAAATACTGGGCTACACTAACAGATATGCCAAAATTAATACTTAAAATTTGTCAGACTTTAAACCTAGTTACCTGTATGCCTGAATCTGACTACTGTACTTTCTCTGAAGAGCAAAAATGTTCAGAGGTTATTGATCTTGCTTACTCTATTTGGCCAGATTTAAGATGCCCCTGTTAAAAATACGAATGACAGTTGGTTTTCTGATGACAGTAGTTTTCATAAAAGCTAGGTATACTGTAGTGCTCACTAGCACTTGCAATTGCCAAAGCCTAAGAATTAATATTTATACTGACTCCAAATATGCTTTCTT
Source organism: Neogale vison (assembly GCF_020171115.1). Classification (NCBI taxonomy): domain Eukaryota; kingdom Metazoa; phylum Chordata; class Mammalia; order Carnivora; family Mustelidae; genus Neogale; species Neogale vison. The sequence goes on from NC_058091.1 coordinate 217,906,635, forward strand.
GGTACTACATGCCCATGGAGCTATTTGGAAGGAAAGGGGATTGCTATCAAGCCATAACTCCCCAATCAAATATGGGCCTAAGTTACAAACCCTCCTTATCGCTATACTGAAGATGGCATATATCAGATCTGTGATGCATATCTGTGGCTTACACCCACGATTGGACGGCTCAGTCAGAAGGCAGTTTTATGCTGGGAACAAAGAAATCATACGAGTGATATTTGGGCAAATAACACACGATATCTGGGACGGCTATCATTAGAAATGTGTTACCAAGTAATAGTACTCCAGGCTATTGACTGGACAAGGTGACCTGGCATTAGATGGCCAGCTCCAAACAGAACCCACTGGATATGTGGAACAAACCTGTGGCCCTGGCTTCCTCCAGGGTGGATAGGTCGCTGTACCTTAGGATTTGCCTGGATTCATGGGCGCATTACTAAAACCATTACAACTCCAGCTAATCTCCCCAACTTGAAACAAAGATGGATGCAATCTATTTTTAAATGGTATGATCACTTAGCATCCATTTTTGTTCCATCTTTGGGACTAGAGGATGTCATGTGGCATATGTGCAATTATCAAGACAGAATGTTATGTGTACATCCCAGACTATCACAAAAATGTCACAGGATTAATAAAGGATATGAATGCCCAGATTAAGGCTCTACAAGATCCTTCTCTCTCTCTCAGCAATTGATTAGCTTACTGGTTTGGAGGAGGACTGCGGCCAAATCTCCTTTTTGGGCTTCTCATTCTTATTGCCTTATTAGCCTTAATATGTTGCTTTGTTCGCTGTTTCTCTACTTGGTGCCGAGACTCCATCGCTGCAATGACTTCACCACGACAGATGATCCTTACCACGCGCAAAGATACTTCTTCACTGTCAGCACTGGATTCAGCTGCCTCCGCCTTTCGTAACTCCCCTATACATTCCTCCACTGATCAATGTTGACCTGAGTAGGTAGGGACAGCTCTACGCCCCTATTCAGCAGGAAGAAGTTACAGAAGATAAGACCTTCCACCTTCAACCACCTTAAAGATTTAAGGGTCAAAATTGTTCAGGAGACTGGCTGAGGAGGGAGCAGGGGCTGGCGCCTTGCACCCCCTCTCCACCCACTCCCCTTGGTAATATGTATGACATTTCACAGGCACCCCTGACTGCCCTGAAAGAAGAACAAATGTTTATATTGCAGAGATCACAGTCTTGTAAGGCAGAAGTCTCCCTTTGTTTGCAAATGTCCTTGAGATTTGCAACAAAGAAGTTACCTTACAAAACAGAAGAGGCTTAGACCTACTGTTCCTAAAAGAGGGTGGCCTTTGTGCTGCTCTCAGAGAAGAATGCTGTTTTTTTGCCGACCAGACTGGAGTAGTAACAGAAACTCTAGACAAATTGAAGAAAAGGCTAAATAAGCGTAAAAGAGACTTTGAATCTCAACAGTCTTGGTATGAAGGAGTTTGGAATCGTTCACCCTGGTTTACTTCCCTAATAACCTCCTTAATAGGACCTTTAATGCTCTTAATGTTAATTCTAACATTCGGGCCATGCATCATTAACAGGTTAACCCAATTTATAAAAGATAGATTGTCGCTTGTCCAAACCATGGTATTAACCCAACAATATCATGCAATAGGGCAGCGGGAGATTAGCCCCTAGTAAAGTAAAAGATTTTACTCGGGCCAAAAAGAAAATGGGGGAATGAAAAGGGTTTTCTCCCTCCCTTTCCCCCTCCTTCCCCCTTCTCTTTGCTTAGCCAACACCCCCTTCTCCCACTCCCTTAAACAATCCTCTCATGTTGTAAAAAGTGATAAGATACTACAAGGAATGTTGAAAGGTCAGTCTACATGCAAATAAGGGATTGTAGTCTGACCAATGCCAATGGTCAGTCTACATGCAAATAAGGGTTTGTAGTCTGACCAATGCCGACGGTCAGTCTACATGCTAATAAGGGATTGGGATCTGGCCAATGCCGATGGTCAGTCTACATGCTAATGAAGGATTGAAATCTAGCCAATACTGTCTGTTTCCCTTTTTGTTAACGACCAATGAAAGTAACTTCTCACTATGTAAATGAAGGATGCTGAGCGAACCAATCAGGGGTATTCCCGCACGCCAAGTATGCCTTTACATTTGAACTAGCCAATCTACAAACACCAAGTATGCCTTTACATTCAAACCAGCCAATGAAAACTTTGTAACCATGCTTTTGCTTCTGTACGTATGTTTTCGCTTCCCCAAACCCCATAAAAAGGCCCTGAACTAAGGGCTGGCGCGCGAGTCCTCCTAAGACTTGACCGCCCGCAGGTACCTGTGTCTACTCAATAAACCTCGTGCTGTTTGCATCTGACCAGTGGACTCGGCTTGGTTTTTGGGTCCGGGGGTCTCCTCCTGAGAAGGGGTCCATTCCGGGGTGCTTGGAGCCCCGGGGGGATCTTTCACAGGGAGAACTGAGACCTAATGAGCTGCTTTTGTAGAAGCCTGGGTAAAGAAGGACCAGGGCCCGATGTTGAATAAGAACCAGAAATTAAGAAAAAGACTCAAGGTTTGGGGTGCTGGGTGGCTCAGTGAGTTAAGCCTCTGCCTTCGGCTCAGATCATGATCGCAGGGTCCTGGGACTGAGCCCCGCATCGGGCTCTCTGCTCAGCAGGGAGCCTGCTTCTGCCTCTCTCTCTGCCTGCTGCTCTGCCTACTTGTGATCTCTCTGTCAAAAAAAAAAGTTTTTTAAAAAAGGACTCAAGGCTTATCTATCAGAAAAGTACTGTAAAAATGGGCTTACAGAGTGATCTTTTTGTTCTGAGTGTTTATGCAAAGACTGATACGTTATCAGAAGAGTTTTCTTTAGTAGAGGAGAGCTTTGAAAAGCAGAATCAAGCTGGAGAAGGGAGGGGTTTTGATTAGTGAATGGAAGAAAACATTTGTAAATGATCTGATTAGGGGTTAGTATCCAAAATATGAAAAGAATATGCAACTCAAAACAAACAAACAAAAACCCTCACAGTCCAATGAACAGATAAGGAAAACATGGTACACACACACACACACACACACACACACAATGTAATATTACACAGCCATAAAAAAGGATGAGATCAGGCCATTTAGACAACATAGATGAACCTAGATGGTATTATGCTAAGTGAAATAAATCAAACTGAGAAAGACAAACACCATGTAATTCCACTAGTAAGTGGAATCTAAAAAAATGAATAAACAAACAAAAAGCAGAATCAGACTTATAAATACAGAGAACAAACTGATGGTTGCCAGAGGGGAGGGAATGGGGAGATGTGCAACATGGGTGAAGGAGAGAAGGAGATAACAGGCTTCCAGTTACGGGATGAATAAGACACAGGAATAAAAGGCGCAGCGTAGGGAGTACAGTCGATGATATAACAGCAGTGTGAGGGGACAGATGGTAGCTACACTTGGGAGCATAGCATAATATATAAACTTGTGAGATCACTAAGTTATACACCTGAAACTAATGTAACATTGTGTATCAACTATATATTTTTTAAAAAGTCTGTGGAAAAATAAACAAGTAAACAAATAAATAAATGTAACAAAAATCAAACTCCAAACAATCCAATTAAAAAATGGGGAGAATAGACATTTTCCCGAAGATGACATACAGATGGCCAACAGACACATGAAAAGATGCCTTGACATCACTAATTGTCAGGGAAATGCAAATCAAAACCACAGTGAGAGATCACCTCACACCTGTCAGAATGGCTATTACAAAAGTGAAGAATAACGAGCATTGGCGAGGATGTGGAGAAAAAGGAACTCTAGCACTGTTGGTGGGAATGTAAATTGGTGCAACCACTGTGGAAAACAGTATGGAAGGTCCTCAAAAAATTAAAAATAGAAATACCACATGACCCAGTAATTCAACTAGTAGGTATTTACCCAAAGAAAGTGAAAACATTAATCGGAAGAGATAGATCCGCTCCTATGTTTATTGCAGCACTGTTTACAAAAGCCAAGATGTGGAAGGAGCCCAAACATTCATCTACAGATGAATGGATAAAGAAGAGATGGTACACACACACACACACACACACACACGAATACTACTCAGCCATGAAAAAGGAAAACTTGCCACTTTTGACAATGTGGATAGACTGGAAGGTATTGTGCTAAGTGAAATAAGTCAGAGAAAGACAAATACCATATGATTTTACTTATATGTAGAATCCAACAAACAAACAGACTCTTAAATTCAAAGGATAAATTTGTTGCCAGAGGAGAGGTGGGTTGAAGGATGGCTGAAGTAGGTGAAGGGGATTAAGAGGTGCACATTTCCAGTTATAAAATAAGTAAGTCAAAGAGATGAAAAAGTACAACATAGGGAACAGAGTCCATACTATTATAATAGTGTTGTATGGTGATAGATGGTGACTACACATTCAGAGTAGTAAGAACTGAGTAATGTACAGAATGATTAAATCACCATGTTGTATGTAATATAACATTGCATGTTAACTATACTTCAATGATAAATAAAAAATAATTTTAAAAAATGAGGTTAAATTCAGATGTCTTCAAGATTTCTTAAGTTCTTAAGATTTTCTTTTTTGAAAGATTTTATTTAATTATTTGACACAGAGAGAGAGGGAACACATGCAGGGGGAGTGGGAGAGGGAGAAGTAGGCTTCCCGCTGAGCAGGGAGCCTGATGCGGGGCTCAATCCCAAGACGCTGGGATCATGACTGGAGCTGAAGGCAGACGCTTAACAACTGAGCCACCCAGGTGCCTCAAGTTCTTCAGATTTAATGAAACTCTTCTAGTACACAATAGATGTTCAATACATACTTGGTGAATGAAATTGAAACACCAGAGTGTGATTCTTTGGATGAGAGAAAATACTTCCCTACACTGACACGTATCTGGATCAGAGGAGATGTTCAGGGTCTTACCATTAGTGTAACGTGTGTGGCAGAATCACCTTGAAATGAATGTCCTTCACTAGTGGCCTGCTGGTAAAGGTTGAATAATGTGCTTTCCAGGGAAAATGAAAATACTCAGCATACTATATGTATACAAGTTAAGTGTGGATTTTACAGATATCAAGGATGTGCAGTGCAAAATTTACAAATAATAATAAGATGCACAATACTCTTTACTGTAAATTCCATGTAGCCAATAGAGTCTCACAGAACAGTTTAACTGATTTTTGCTGAACTCTAATGTCATAGCCCAGCTATGCTAGCAGGTGAGCCATGATTTAACAAATGGAGCTGCCCCCAGCCTTCGATCTCCTTCCGCATACATTTACCTTCCTTACTCTGCTCTGTAATCTAGTGTTAAACTACTTCTCATCTTCACCCAGGCGTGTATCCATGACACGGAAACTTCTTTGGGCTTTGGTGCAAGGCAAGCCAGATCGTCACCTATTTGTTCGTGATGTCTGCAACTTCTTCACGGAATCGGACTGCCGTTCTGGAAAACTGGAGGACTATTTCCTCGATATCTGTGTATGTGCCATTCCCAGAACAATGTCTTTGGAATGACAACTTTGAAGTTTAATCTACATTCTCAACATTCTCTCTTTCTCGTAAGTCTACACAAACAATAAAATATTGGTTATGCCCTGAGTTAAGAGCACTCTTGGATTTCCATGGTGTAAATAATGCCCCCATAACTGATTTCAAGCTACCAGTGTGGCACCGTTGAACTTGAAGCTGGTAAGAACTGTGGCTCGTCATTACACAGTGCTTCTACTATACAGCACAACAGACATGTTGAGCAGTTATCCTTCTCTACTTGTATGTGCTGGGATCACCTCCCAGGGAAACTGCATGCCTTTGAATCCTCCTCTGAGTCTCCTGGGGACCCCAAGCAAGAAACCTGCATTACCTATTTCCTGCATTAAATTCTCCCTGTTTTAATTCCTTTTGTGGTTTCTGTTTCCTTGGTTAGGCACCAGCTGACCCACTGCACTCTGACCAGGACCCCATTACAGTCTACCATTTGTCTTGCTGGGAAGGGGGAGGACTCCTGCCGGGCCACTGTTTCTCAGCCCCAAAAGGAAGTCTGGAGCAAATTATGGAAATTGAGAACCTATTAGAGTCATAGAATCCCTGTTGAACAGGTCTGCCAGGCTGAGGGATGGCACCTCGACGGATTCTTTCACAGACTGTTTGATGGTGATCTACTCTTCCAGAAGGCGCATCCTAATGCTCATCTTACTCTTTTCTTTCTCATGATTAAATACGCCCGTTCTCGTTCTCTGGTACATGGGCACACCTGCGAAAGCAGGGAGGTGCAAGGAACCTTCTGGTGGTTTTGCTCCGTGCTGGATGACGCACTCGGTGGGTGGGCTACTCATGAGTTTATGGCACCAAACAAAGAGTGTTCGAGGGGAATCTCTATGTGATATTTCAAAACAAGCATTAGAGCAGTTATCATGAGAAAACCTCCCACAGTGGCACTGCACTTCGTTACGTTTGTTTTATGGCTTAGTACTGTGTTTGTTTTACACAACATCTGTGCATCCTGGTGCAGGACCACCAGACAGAGAGACAGCCCATGTGAATGACACCGCCCAGAGGGGTATGGGGCATCTGTGCGATGGTCTCCATAGACTTCAACCTGGCCTTGGGTCTTTAATATACAGGGGGAGCAGAAACCAAGACAGAACCAGGGACTGCATGGCAACCTGGCTCTGGGGGAGGTCAAAGGAAGCAGAATCTAAAAAAGAAACCAAGGTGCCTGTTTTAAAAGAATGCTTCCCGTCAAAGGGGGAGCACGTTTGGTGAGCCAGGCCCAGGAAAATCCCCGGCTTGGGGTTTTAGCCCGGGGACAGGCTAAAAAGGAGAAAGGACCTTCGGCTCACATAGCTACTTGCAGGCAGAAGGAAGAGAAAAATAACATGATTAACATGTTTCTCTCCTTCCCTCGATTAAGATGACAGAAGCAGGCAATCTGCTGTTTGTGCAGAAAGGCCACCAGGAAGGAGGGAAGAGAGCATCTGTTCTGAGAAACTGCTGTTTAAAAATGCACGAAGTATACAAAGCAAAGGAGGAACTCTCCACAGTGCAGGCTACTGGCTTAGAAAACAGGGGGAACTGGAGAGGCACCGACTGAGAAAAATCTCAGGCTGCCCTGAAACTGGCAATGGGGCTCTGTGGTCCTGTGGAGGGCTGGCTTGTTGTTCCTCCAGACCTGCGGCCCTTCCTGGCTGCCCCTGGCTCTGATGTCTGACTCAAGAACACCCTTCCTAAAGAGAAAAGCGCCACCCACCCCCTGGGGCCAGGCATCCTCTCCCTCACTGACCAGGGTTGTCCCTTTTGATAACAAGTTACAGCACCCACCGCTACCCTCCATTCTCTGCCCGAGGGGTGATGGTAATGATTTTTGACAAAAAAGCAAGGTGGGGCAATGTCTCGGAAAGGATGAAGTCACTCTGAACGCCCCCTAGTCTGAAAGGCCTGCAGATACCTAGATAAGTCAGGGACCTCATTCACAGGTGCCAGAGACAGGGTCTGCCAACAGGATCAAACTGTCTGAGGCTCAGAGAGTGAAACTGGGCCTCCCTGTCTTGAGGGAATCAGTCAGGTGCAAAACACGGTCCCCTCCTCAGGCACCGCAGACTGCCTTTGATACTCAAATTCAGCCTCTGCAAGGCTGTGCATCGGAACGGATGTGGGGGTGACCGGAGGTTCTAGAACTACTGTTCCAGCAGCATATTCTACCACAGTTAATGTGTAAGCTAGATTGTAAGCGTGTGCGGACAGCAGCCCTCGGTGTGTTCCCCTTCAGATTCGTCCGATGCTATTCTCTTAGTGAGAACTGAACCGTGATTTAAGTTTGTGAATACTTAGTCCTGGGAGAGGTCTTGTACCTCTCCCAGTTAAAGTGAGCCAGTCTTGCAAATGCAGAAAATTGAACAGTGTTCTCTCCTGAGTCTCAGAAGTCTTTTTCTCCCCCTCTTCACCTGGTAGAAAGGATCGCTTTCCAATCTATTTTCTCACAGTAGGATGAGACCTTCATCTAGGTCTCATCAATAACAACAATTTCTGTTGTTGTTATTATTACAGTATTTCTAAGATGAAGCCTGTTTTCTCTAGGAATTCTGTGGGCAAGACAGGAGCCCTCTGGCTCTCCCTTTGGAAGAGGAGGCAGCCTACAGACGCGGCTGATGCAGAAGTGCTAGCCATACCGATATTCCGTTGGCTCTTGGTGACTAAGCACTTGAATTCCATAGCCTGTCTGCAAATCCAGTGGTATCCAGAGACACATACCCTTCCTTCTCTTAGCACTGCGGCCAAATGTGGCCAGTTCCTTGAGAGGAGCACTGCCCGCAGCCCTGCCTTGGATTTGGTTAGGCATTCCCACTTGCTTTTCAGTCCAAACAACTTCTTCTCAGGTTCCAGGCTGGGGAGATTATCAGCCAGAGTAAAGGAAAGATGGGTTGGTATACTGGGGCTTTGCGAAGCCACAGCACCCACAGACTGCCCCAGGCTCCATCTCTTTTACGAAGTTCAAGAAGCAACTGGCCAGCCAGGATAAATTTGGTTTTATGACCTGCCTCGCAAGAAGGGCCTCTGCTGAATTACATTTGAACGCTGAGTCCCAGTCTATTAAAATCAAGGGTTAGTGTTATAATAGTCTCCTGAAGAATGTTTATGTGTTCTATAAAACTCTCTTGCAGAATACATTATTATTTAGAGATTTTATTTCTGTTTGAGAGAGAGAGAGAGTGAGAAAGAGACAGCAGGGGGAGGAGCAGAGGGAGAGGGGGTGGGGAAAGAATGCTGAGCAGACTCCATGCAGAGCGTGGAGTCCAACTTGGGGCTTGATTCCAGGACCCTGAGATCATGATCTGAGCCAAAGGTAGACGCTTAACCGACTGAGTCACCCAGGCAAACCTGAAAGCAGATACCATGTATGCCCACTGCTAACCACTGTCATTGACATTTGAGGTGGTTTCAAAAGGTCCCCAGTGGTTTTTGACAACTGAGCAACATTTGCTGAACCATTAGAATACATTTGTGCACATGGGATACTCATTCACTCATCTGTTCATCCAACTACCATTTCCTGAGCATCTGTGAAGTTCCAGGCACTGTCTAGGAGCTAAGGATGCAGAGAGGAGGGAGCCATCCGCACAGAGGGTGACTGTATCTCAATTACAGTCTCCCGGTCCTGGAAGTTACCTGCTGGCAGGTGCCATCCAGGCCAATAGCTTCCAGCTTTTCTATGCCTCAGGTGTTCTCTGCCCATGGTTCTTGGCCCATGCTCGGGGGCATGCCTCTGTCCATCGGGGGAGGAAGTGGGTAAGTGCCACAGCTTCCTTGCTCTTTGGTGGGACAAGGTGAGCTGTGATCTTTTTGGACTGAGACTCTCCAACAGAACTGGGCCCTGTTCTTGAACCCACAGCAGGGACGTTGTTAATGCTTCCTCTCTTGTCTCTCTGCCATTCCCTGTCTCAATTCCCCACTCACTTGCTCTGCTTCTTGGGCGCATTTTCTAAAGAAATTACTTGCATCCAAATCCTTAATTTGGGATCTGCTTTTGGGGAAATGTGTCCTCGAGGGGCTTCTGACCTCATTGTTAGGGCATATGGATTATTACTGAGGCTGCAGATGGACTGGAAAAAACCACACTGACAAAATGAGAGGTGCCTTCCTTAGCAAGGACAAATGCATCATGCGCCTCCCTTTCAGGGCTTTTGGGTCAGAGTTTAACATGGAGCAAAGACATCCAGGGACACCTGCAAGGCGAAGCCAGGCCAGAGAGCACCCGTGCTGAGGTGTGAAGCTCTGGCACGTGGGGATGGAATTTCCAAGTGGTCCATAGCACCATCATCTGGCACCTGAACTAGAGGAAAGAGGGGAAGAGCGTGGGAGGAGAAAGGGATCATTGTAGAGAGCCCTGGGAAGGCCTTATTTTAAGCCCCCGGTTGTCTTTGTCCTCACAGGCGAGCACACATTCTGACTCAGTGGGACATTCTGTCCCTGGACACAAGGTCACTCCTACGGAAGCTCCTATGGTTGTTGGCTGCAGGTTGGGGGAAACTTGAAAAATCTGGGACTTCATGCGCCCCAAAGAGCAGCACCATGGGAAAGGGGATATAGTGTCTTACAGGCAGGCAGTCTGATGTTCTCCTTTTGTACCACTATCCTTGAAACCTGGATATAATTGATGGGGATCACAAGTACACCCTTCTCTAAGGTCATCTTCTACCCCCCCCAGCAACCACTCCCCCACCCCAACCCCCACCCCGGTCAGGCACGGTTTGTGCGAAGAGGATGAGAGCGAGGTTTGGGGTCTGCTTCCCATTGAATTTCAGTAAGTTGAAGCATATCTAGCAAACTATTGGAAAAGTTTAAGACCAGTCCATATCATAAGCGGATTTGCATGAGGGCTTTTATTACTGTTATAGGGAGAGAGCTTTGAGCTCTGCTTTCTGGGGCAAAGGAAGCTGATATGAGATGCCTTGTCCCCTGCCAGACCTCAGGAGATGGGTCCTTCAAGCCCAGTGGAGAGGATGTGAAGAGGAGGCAGGAGGAACTGTTGGTGTGAGGCACTGTGAGGCTTGTGGAGGCCGAAGCAGGCCAGATTTGGGCCTGTGTTAGACGTGGGTCAGAGTTCTGAAAGATGATCCTCTCCACTTCCCCCTGGGCACAGCAGGGTGGTGAGGCCAGAGAAAATGCAGGGATCATGAGCTCATCTCGTGGGGTCTCTGGCTTGGGGGCCCAGCCATGCAGGGAGCCAGCAGCCAATGTTCCTTGGCTCACTGACCGTGTTGCAAGTGGCAGACACCCCTCATATGAATGATGGCTGCAGACCACAGTGAAGGGCCTGGAGAGGAAGCATAAGAGAACTCTGGGAGCACCTATAAGACACCTGCAGTGATCCCAGAAGTGACTGGCCAACATTTTTCACTGGGACAGAGGAAGAATTCAGTTCTTCTAATGGAGGTGGGAGTGAGATTTGCAGTCTAAAAATTCCAAATCAAAGGTTGGGGAAACTGACCAAAACTTGTATTGGTAGACGTGGAGAGGCTGACCCAGTCAAGTGCTAATCGTAGGCAGGTCCCCCCTGGTCTTCAAGGGTACTGAGTACCAAAAAGTGAGATCCAGCGTCAGGAGTGCACGCCATCTCCGGGCATGGACACTGACCCTAACTGTTTCCAAGGGCCAGTTATTGTAAACCTGGCTTTAAAGGTTCCCAACTCAGCTGCAGGGTTATGAACTTGTTTTAATTTTGCAGCTTTATCCTTAGCTATTCTATGCATGTGCAAAAGCAAAGTTACATTTCTAGGATCTTTATTACTCCATATTAAGGCTATCAGATTGAGCTAATAGAATGCATGATATCTACTTAAACTTGAATTTCAGATAAACAACAAATAATTTTTATTATAAAAAATTAGCATGTTTGGGCGCCTGGGTGGCTCAGTGGGTTAAGCCTCTGCCTTTGGCTCAGGTCATGATCCTCGGGTCCTGGGATTTAGCCCCGCATCGGGCTCTCCACTCAGCGGGGAGCCTGCATCCTCCTCTCTCTCTGCCCGCCTCTCTGCTTACTTGTGATCTCTGTCTGTCAAATAAATAAATAAAATAAAAAAAAAATAGCATGCAACTTGGGGACATATTTATACTAAAAATTATTTGTTATTTATACAAAATTTAAACTTAACTGTTCATCCTGTATTTTATCTGGTAACCCTGCTCTGAATAGATCTTTCCCTAGAGAGCAGAACAACGAAGCATCTGGAATAAAGGAAAAGTTTTGTGGTGGTCCTTTTTCCTCTGGGTAAGACTTCAATGGCTGATGGATTTGTCTTTCTTATTGCATTCTCCATTTATGTTACAAAAGCACTGGCATGGCCTAAAACAAAAGGCACAATCAAACCATTCAAATAGAAACAGAAGATCAAAAGAAATAGAAAAAGATTGGGTAAGTTTGAATTCCAAAAGCCTACACTGATATGGTCATGGTCAGTCTCTACATTTGCTTCTGAACTCCTTGGCAGGCCAAAGCCAAGAGAAAGCATTATTTAATACAAGGACACAGACCGTTCAAGCCTTTTTCTGGCCCTGACTTTCAGGGGAGTTCATTCTGTAGTGCGTAACAGCACGCTCACCAATGTGCTCTGCAGCGACAGTGAGCTGGGGGGCTCCCACCCCTGGAATGGCTCACCCCATCACGTCAGCCATCTCCTCATTTACTCATCTGCAGCGAGACTTATCCCGCTGAATATACAAACTGAAACTACAGACCTAAGATATTGTAACGAGAGCTGGGACTAAGGATATCAACAATGGCAATAATAACAATGTGTTCTGGGGTGCCGGGGTGGCTTGGTCCCTTAAGCATCTGACTTTTGGGCTCCCTGCTCAATGGGAAGTCTGCTTCTCCTTCTCCCTCTGCCTGCCACCCCCCCTGCTTGTGTGAGCTTTCTCTCTGTGTCAAATAAATACATAAAATCTTAAAAAAAAAAAAAAAAAGATATCTGCTTTCAGTTTAAAGTCCTTGACTAGAGTAGATGGGAAGAATCATCAAATACAAAACCAAGAAGGGGAGTCTCCCTATATTGCACCTGAGAAATCATCCAGTGTATATAAATAAGAGATATTATTATCACCTCTATTCCTGGATGTTTCTGGGCATAGGTGACTCAGCACCTAACTGGGCTAATGATCTCATTGCTATGTAGCTTTGCCAGTTAGACAAGTCTTTTTATATTGAACCATAATTTCCCTCCTAATTGCTCATTGGTTTCTTCTACATCTACAGAAACCCAGTTTTGTCTTTTGGTTATTTATGTATTTATTTTTGTCGAACAAATATAGCCCCGTTGGCAGAACTTCTGTTAGAATGGATGGATGGGCTGCATGGAGGAGTGAGACTATGGTTGAACGGTGAGACCTGGGGAGAGGAGGAAGATGTGAATACAAAGGGCAAAGGGGAAGTCTGAGACTCTGGTGAAGGCTCAAGGTACAGGAACGAGGTGTCAGGACCTAGCCTGCACGAGCTTCTCCTCTGGCTGCATCCTGGACACTGCCTTCATCTGACATTCGCTTGCTCTGAATCCTAATCACCAGTCACCTTTCTCCAACTGTTTGATCTCTTGGAGGTCTTGGGCCTTTGTTTTTATTGATCACCAACACCTCTTGTGTGCCCACCCCTACAAGGGCTCATGGCACGCCCCCTGCCTCTCTCCTATGCTGCCAGTAGCTCCTTCCTAAGTTCTTTCACAGGCCTGCAGTAAAGCTGCCCATGCTTCTCTCCTCACTCCTTCTCATTGACACCCATGCCTTTGACTACGATCCATGCTCTGACACCCCCTAAACCTAAATCTGTGCTTCAAACTTCCCTCTTCATGAGATGCGCCCACACATTTATAGTTTCTGTCTTTTTTAAAGACTTTATTCATTTATTCGTCAGAGAGAGAGAGCAAATGAGTATAAGCAGGGGGAGAGACTGGTAGAGGGAGAAGCATTGGGCTCCTTGCTCTCTGAGGGGAGAGAGCAAGGAGCCCAATGCGGGACTCGATCCCAGGACCCCGGGATCATGACCTGAGCCAAAGGCAGATGCTTAACTGACTGAGCCACCCACATGTACCTATAATTTTTAATTTACTATTTAATTTGTCTAGATTTTCTGTTGGCCCCCAATCTCAAAAGGTCCAAAGTGGAATTCTTTCTCTCTTCCCACTCTCAAGTTATTTATCATGCTGCATTTTCTATTTTGGAAAATGACACAACTATCCAAGCCTGAAGCCTAGAAGTCATTCTAGAATCCCTTTTCCACTCCAGTGAGATTCCACTGATGGTATTTATGCATATCTCTTGCATCTGTCTTATCTCTTCTATGTCCCATCCTTGCCATTATTTAGACACTTTCCCACCTGGGCCATTCAACAACTTCCAAAAGATCTCCCTGCTACCAACATCGGCCACCTTTTTTGCCCTTCTAGCCCCACCCTCCATGTGGGTCCATCAGAGTCATCTTCGTAAGCTGCAGATGTTATCATATCTTCTTTGATACGGCACTTACAAGTCTTCATCCACAGGACCCTTCCTACCTCTCCAGCTGTTGGTGACCATCTAAGAACCAGTATTTTATCTGTTGAAATCAACCGATTAAAAAGTGTTTCTTGAATACCTTTTCCATGCTTAAGATTGTGTTAGGTCTGGAGGATGACATAAAAGAAGTTTAGTACATGACCTTCAACTTCTATGGGCTTTCAAAACTAACATATGAAAAGAATTACTGCATAATTAAGTGCTTAATCGTGTGGCATAGACTCCAAAAGCAATATGAAGTGTATTTCCAGATTTTCTAAGGTTCATAAAAATCTACCAGTATGTGTACATACATAAATTATGCATGTGTAATTCCCTGATAAAAAGTTTATAATACAAATTTGCCTTGGTAACACTAGTCACTTAAACTGTGAAGGAGGAAGGAGGTCACCTCCATTAGGAAACAAGCCTTTATTAATTTGAGGGCTTACTTCACAAAACTATGTATTTTATTGCAATTTTCATCCTATTCTCATTTCAGTAGGAAGGAAAATGGTCTGTGTAATTGAAACCAAAAACGGGCTATTGCTTACACTTCTTAGAGGAATATAAATCAGACCGAGTCAACATCAGGTCCAACATGCAAGGTAAGAAGAAAAACCACTCATAACTGTGCTATGGATTATATGTTTATTTTCCCCCAAAATTCATGTGTTGAACCCTAGTCCCAATGTGATGGTAATTGGAGGTGTGGTAATTAGGTCATGAAGCGGAGCCCACATTTATGGGATTAGTGTCCTTGTAAGAAGAGAGCCTCTCTCTCGGCCATGTGAATGTAAAGGAGAAGATAGCATATCTACAAGCAAAGAGGCAGGTCCTCAGGGGAAAACAGATCCACCAGCACCTTGATCCTGGACTTCCCATCCTCCAGGACTCTTGAGAAATAGATGCTTGTTGTTTAGGCCAGCCAGTCTATGGTACTTTTGTTATAGCACCCTGAAGTGATGAAGACAAACTCTTCAGCATAGCAACCGAAATCAATGTACTGCCCAGCTTCCAAAGAACACAATTTAGCTCCAAGCAGAGAACCCTGAAAACTGATGCACGCTCTCTGCAATCTAATAGTGGTCGAGCACTTCCATTATGAAGCCTGGGCAGGCTGGCATATTATGAGGCTCCCATCATGTCAACTTCCCATGCAGAACTCCACAGAGAGGCCATAAGGACCCAGCTTTTCTGTCCTGAAAATAGATGGATGTGGCTTTGCAGAAAGGAAACCAATTTAGATGAAACATGGTACCCATTACTTTCGCTGTGAAAACTGTTCATAGGTGAAATACCAGAAGTGCAGGGAAATTAAATCATCTCTTCTTGTTCTTGCTCATTAGCTTGTATGGGCTTGAAACAAAGGAAACTGGTGCTAAAGGATTTAATTCACACTGGAGGGTTTTTCTGGAGTGGCTAGGGCTTTGGACTAGGAGGCAGGAAGCTTGAGTCCTACTCCGGCCTCTAACCGACTGTGTGTGCCTGCTAAGCCCCTTCACTTCTGGAGTCACAGGCTCCTTATAAAGTCCTGCTGGCAATAAACACATGTTTTTTTAATGAAAACATCTCAGGAAGTTTGGGGCCCTATAAAAATGTAGGGTATCTGGGATTCCTACTGCAACCCTTTAAAAAGCCCTTGGGCTATTTATATCCAGGGCCATAATCCCTTCGTGACTTGCCTCTGTGCAGAGTTTACCATAATGTGAGCACCTGCTCACTTGTTCCACTGCCAAAATTAGATTTTAAAAGGACCTATTGTATTAACACAGTGTCTTCAAGTTTTGGAAACACTTTCACGACATCATTTCATTCAGTCCTCACAATACCTCTGAAACAGGCAGAGCAAGTGTTGTTCTTATTTCAGGGGTGAGGGAACTGAACTCTTGGTTCAGAATCCAGGAGCACTTCACTTCCTTTGTCCTCTCCCAACTCCCCAGCCTCTCTCTGCTTCCCCGAAGACCCATGTGTTGGTTTTTCTGGGCCTTCCAGGTTAGAGCCTAGAAACTTGGGTTGATCTTCCCACTGGGCCCTAAATACAAGTGTTCTGTCTTGCTCCTTTTAATCTGAAGTTTTCTATATAAAACTTCATCTGGGAGGAAAAAAAAAAATCCCAGCCTTTCGCCAAGCATCTACTGCCTGCCTATCCTAGGCCAGATATTATATTTTCATTCTTCCTCCCTTCATTTTGCTCTCCATCACTACAAAAATAATTTATTCAGCAAATATTCCTTGAGTTCCTACTTTTTACAGGGCACCATTTAGATATTTAGTGGTGAAGGAGGCAGGTACAGGTAAGGGATTTGCCGTGGTGGAGCAGCTATGTGAATTGGGAAGTGGTATATGCTTTATGATGTTTCTCTCCATTTGCATTTTCAGTCTTAGGTTTCAAATCACACAAGGCTGGAATAGCCAAACTATGGAAAGAACCTAGATGTCCACCAACAGATGAATGTATAAAGAAGATTATATCTATATATATGTATATGTGTATATATATGAATACTATGCAGTTATCAAAAACGGAAATCCAGCCATTTGCAATGATGCAGATGGAACTAGAGGGTATTACGCTGAGCAAAATAAATCAATCAGAGAAAGATAATTATCATATGAACTCACTGATATGAGGAATTTGAGAAACAAGACAGAGGATCATAGGGGAAGGGAGGGAAAATGAAACAAGGATGAAACCAGAGACAGAGATAAACCATAAGAGACTCGATCTCAGGACTCAGAGGGTTGTTGGAATGGAGAGGGGTGGAGGGATGGGGTAGCTGGGTGATGGACATTGGAGAGGGTATGTGCTATGGTAAGCACTGTGAATTGTGTAAGACAGATGATTTACAGACCTGTACCCCTGAAGCAAATAATATATGTTAACAAAAAGATTACACAAATTTGGGTCCTTGCATTGTGAACTCATCCCTCCTTGATATATAGAGCTATCTCAATAGGGCATTTTTACCTGCCTGGAAGACTTCCACTGATACCAAAAGTCAGGGGGCACCTGGGTGGTACAGTTGATTGGGAGGATGACTCTTGGTTTTGGCTGGGGTCCTCGTCTCAAGGTCCTGGGATTGAGCCCCGCATCAGGCTCCATGCTCAGTGCAGAGTCTGCTTGGGGATTCTCTCTTCCTCTACCCCCCCTTCTCAAATAACTATATAAATATTTATAAAAAGTCAGGACTGGTAGAAACATGAAAAGAAAACAAGAAGTTTTATCACACAAGAAATAGAGAAATAATGGCAAAACCAAGATCATTTAAATTACTGAGTGGTAAATGTTGTTGGGTCATTGTTTATAAGACTCCAGAGATTCTCTGACACCCAGCTGCTGGGTTAAGAGAAATTTTCTACTAAGAACCAGCTGCATTTACAAAAGCTCATTTGTGCACCTGCTACATGAAGCCTGTAGTGAAGTATAAGTTCAAGACCTTCTTAATTCATTAGTCGGTAACTTATTGATTCTGAAAGTTACAGACCCTGTGCCTTGTCATCATTTTCATGGAGCATTCCTCAGGGTAGTGTTCACTGTAAAATATTGAGCTTATTAAGAGTTTTGGGGCCTCTGATTAACTTTCACAGCAAAAGCTATGTTAAGTAAATTAGGTACCAAATAAATCTAATATGATTGTGGAAAGTCTTTAGCTAAATTAAGATGCTGACAGCTCACATAACAAGATGTGAAGCAATGGTAATTAAGAAAAATAATCACCTATGCTGCTGAGAGGACGGGTCTGACCCCCCAGTGAAGTGACTCCCAAGGCATCTGTTTTCTAAAAGACAAATCTTGCTGTTTTGTTCTGCTGCAAAGGGAGGGGGGTGGTGATGGGGCAAGAGATCTCTTTCTCTATTCCAGTATTCGCTATATACTCTAATACAGAGAATTATGTGTGGGGAATAATCTTGTTTGAGGCAGAAGAATGCAGAATAATCTTGTTAGAGGCAGGATCTCTAACACAGAGATTGTGTGTGGGGAATAATTTTGTTTTAGCAGAATTACCCAAGCTCTCTTACATCCTTCAATATGGCGCTCACAACTCCCGCTCCCTGCCTTCCTCCTCTGTTGAAGAGGCAAGAGGACTAAGAACTTCACCGTGTTAGACTCCTTCATAGGTAGGAATGGTCAAGTGACCCAATTCTGGCAGCTGAGAGATGCGTAGCAGTCACTGGACACAGGTTCTGGGGAAGCATTTCAAAAGGGACAGATGTGATTGGCATGCCCATTCTACCTTTTGTTCCCTTATCCTTCTCCCTTCTTCCTGCATGGAATGTGACCAGGATGCCCACCTGGAGGTTCAGCAGCTGACTTTGAAGGATGGCCAGACAGGGAGCCAAAGGAGCCTCCAGTTGTCTACTCCTCGGTTGCCTTCTCACTTGGGAGAAGAGTTCCCATCAGTTCAAGCCGTATGCAGCAGGGGTTTTGTTGTCTGCTATCAAATGTATGACTAATTTTAGGATTTTTCAGTTCAGATGATTTCTCAGCAGTGTTGTTGGGTTTAGTAAAAGTAAAACAACAACAGTCCCTTGCATCCTTTGTGGTAACAATTTACATTAGGAATTTTCAGGCAGAGACAGGAACTTCAGCATCAGACCTGTGAGTATAGATCCAGTATGAGTGCTGTTCTCATTGAGCCCTTCGACCTCCCCTTCTGGGGACAGTCCTCTTCTTGGGAGATAACTCCATCGATTTCTAAGAAATTATTTATTTATTTATTTTAGATTTTAAATTTTTATTTATTTGACAAAGAGAGATCACAAGTAGGCAGAGAGGCAGGCACAGAAAGAGGGGGGTGGGAAGCAGGCTCTCCACTGAGCAGAGAGCTAGATGCAGGGCTTGATCCCACAACCCTGAGATCATGACCTGAGCCGAAGGTTAGGTCAGAGACTTAACCCACTGAGCCACCCAGGTGCCCTTAGGAACTTATTTAAATAGCAGGATCATACCTTCCTTACTGGCTTCTTGGTTCAATGGTTCATCTGTGTTCACTCTTTTGGGATCTAGCATTTAACCTTCCCATTCTAAGGAGGGTTTGTATGAATATAAAAATAAGATAGGGGTTCCTGGCTATATTGCTTTCACCTGTGCCATAGTTTGGTTCTTTCGTATAATCCTGGAAAATGAAGCAATGATGACAAAGATAAATTCAGGCCTAAATGAGAGAAACAAAAGGAGAATCCCAGGATGAGGAACCTCAGCTCCTGTGGAATATGACCTCCTAGGCTGCAATTTGTTTCTCATGCCATTCCATGTATATTCTGGACACGACTTGAGCAGTCAAGTAAAAGGACAACAGTGGTCAGCTGGTGAAGTGAGCTATAATACTTCCACATACTTCCTCTTCGTATTATGTGTCAACACAGAAAACTATGATTCAGAGTCAACTTTTCTCTCTGCCAAGAATATAGTTGTATACATTTCAGATTTCTTGTACTTAATTATGGGGCCTACTGGGGATTTGGTTATATTCCTTCTTGAAATACGATCTGTTTCATGTTGTCAACAAATATTTATTTGAACACTGTGTTAGTTATCTATTACTATATAACACAGTGCCCTAAAATGTCATGTCCTAAAACCAAAATAAACATTTATTATTTCACACCATGTTTGAGAGTCAAGAATTCGGGAGCCATTTGGCTTGGTGATCTTGGTGATCTTGACTGTGGCCAAGATGTCAGTGGAGCTGCAGTCATCTGAAGACTGGACTGAAGGCTGGAGGATCCACGTCCAGTACTGCTCACTCACAAAGCTATCAGTAATAGGCCTCAATAGAGCTATTCCTTCCTAGAATGATTCTCAGTGGCCCCTGCCTCCACCCTCAGAGTCATTTCTCCTGTTCCATCACAGGTAACCCATGTGAGCAGCTGCATAGTTTTCTCAGCTTGTTTCCTCCTGTAGAAGTTTGGGGATCTAGAGGTTACTTTTCCTTTTGTACTACCTCTGCCCTTTATAATACAAGTTGGCCATATTTAGGACAATACAATGTGTGGGTCTGGCAAAACTTTATGGGTCTAGACGCTTACTGGGGTTCACTCCATTAGCTAAAAGTCATATTCACAAATTGCGTTAAGGTAAGCCCCCCTCTTCCTGAGCTTCTCTGGGCCTGCTAGGGGCCGTCATCCTTAGACTTCTTGAAGCCCTACTGTCTGAATGAATATTTCTTTTTTTTTTTTTAAGATTTTATTTATTTATCTGACAGGGGGAGACCACAAGGAAGCAGAGAGGCAGGCAGAGAGAGAGAGGAGGAAGCAGGATCCCTGCTGAGCAGAGAGCCTGATACAGGGCTTGATTCCAGGACCCTGAGATCATGACCTGAGTCGAAGGCAGAGGCTTTAACCCACTGAGCCACCCAGGCGCCCCTGAATGAATATTTCTTGAAGAACAACCTGGGGTCTTTCTGAGACCTTATGAAGGATTTTATAGTCAATTCCTTGGCTTCATCTTTAGATCATGCTTTCCTGAGAGTACTCAGAAGAGTTTGTTAGAAGGGCAAACAGGGAAACTTTACATATAATACTTCTGGAGTCATTTTGTTTATTGGCCCTTCCTTTAGCTCTCTTCTCCCCTCTTACATTTTATTATAAGCACCAAGAAGAAACCAGGTGGCATCAACACTCTGACTGGAAATCTCCTTAGAAGATGAACCATTTCACCAGGAATATTTTCTACTTTTCACTTTGTTGCTGAACATTTTGCCACTTCATAAGAAGAATCAACTTTCCTCTCATTTCTAATAACTTTTTCCATATTTCCTTTAAGCCTCCCTTGCAGCATCCTCAAAGGCTATCAAGCTTCTAATATCAGGTCCTTTAAGGCTCTTCAGACTTCTTTCTCAGTTTCTTCTGTCCTCCCAACTTTTTGCCTGCTTCCAGGTTCAAAAGCCACCACCATGTTTTAGATTTTTTTTTTATAGTAGCACAATTGTACCTTCAGGTACCAAAATATGAATTAATTACTCTTATATAACAAATTATTCAAAAATCTAACATTTTGACACTAGAAACATATATTATTACACACAGCTTCTGTGGTTTAGGAATTTGGTAAGGGCTTAGTTGGGAAATTCTGGCTCCAGTTCTCTCCTGATACTGCAGCCAAGATGTCAGTCAGGGCTTCAGTCAATGGAAGGCTTGACGGGCTGGAGAATCCATTTTCAAGAGGGCTCACGTGGCCTTTGGCAAGGTCCTCAGTCATACAGCTGCTTGAGTTTTCTCATGACAGTCTTCTCCTTGAGTGAATGATCCAAGAGAGCCAGACTAATTTGTAATGTCTTTTATGAACTAACCTCAAAAGTCACAAGCTGTAATTTCTTCAATATCCTACAGGTGGTATAGGTCAGGCCTATTTAATATAGAAAGAGACCATGCAAGGACATGAACAGCAGAAGGTGAGGATCTTCGTGGCCATCTCAGAGACTGACTGCCACAAACACTTATGGGGGCCAAGGTTCTGTGCAGGGCCCAACTGGGGATAGAAGAAAAGAATCCCATTCCTCCAGGAACTTACACAAGAACTAAGCTGATTAGATACATACACAAATGATGTGGAAAAATATCATTGAACTATAGAGCCAAATTGCTGGGAAAGGAAAAAGCACTTACTTGATGCATTTCTATATTTATTTCTTCCACTAGTTTATAGTCCTCCTGGCAGGACATCACTCATCTTTATTCCCCACAGGACTGAGCTCAGGGCCTTGCCAATATAGGTGTTTAGTAAATTTCTCCTGAGCAAACAAAACCCTCCATCAAGCTCAAGAAAGACAGAAATGTAAGGATAGGCCATTGAGGCTAATGTTTAAATTTCAACTGTTTTCATTTTCTACAAAAATGATTTCAGGAGACCATTGGAATAAAGTTGAGATTACAAGCTGTTAAGGAGGTGGTGAAAGTCTATGAAGTTTGGCAATAAAAGAAAGGGTAGAGATGAAGGTTAGCTTGAAAGGAAGTGGCCAAAAGATTCTTTCCACATTTAGAGAAAATGTGAGAGTTTTTCTAGGCAAGAGAGGAGTCAGAAAGAGAAGAGAGAAAATAGAACTAAAGAAAAAAACATTGCCCATTGATGGAGCAATGTCCTAGGAGGGATTCCCAAGCACAGACAGAGGACTAGACTTTGAAGAGAAAAGGAACCTTTCTTCTTTTGAAAAAGGTCAGAAGATCAAGAGACACTTTTGAATGAAAAAAAGTTAAGTTCTGTTATGTCATGTTGAATGGCTTTGATTGTTTTTCTGTAAAATTGGGGCAAAATCATTCCATAGACTGAGGGGACCAAGAAGAATGGGAGCTTGAGAACACAGGAAGGTAAAAGAGCTGTTGGAAGGAATTTCAGAGGGAGTGACCCCAATACTCCGGGCTGGTAGAGAGGAGGCAGCCGAGGTTCGAAGTTTAATCGCCTGGGTCTGTGGGAGAACCAGCACACATGGTGGCCTGATGCCCTCTGGCTGCACTCAGCGGGCTGTGAGCAGGAAGACAGGAAATAGATGGACAATAACAGCTGCCAGCACAACGGCTAACGTTCGGAATCTCAGGAGACCCGGGCCATCTGATTTCTATCCTGACTGACTGACTGTTCCTCTTACATCATGGAATTTCTTTCCCCTGAAAATCACCATGAACTCATAGCTGAGAAGAAATGGCATAGTCTTTCCCACAAATGTGGGGTGTATACTGGGGAAAACATGGAAAGAGTTTTAAATCTTTTTAACAATTCTTAACATGAACAATTTATGATTCAATTACTGATTAGCACTGCTTCAGATCAAGCAAATGATGTCAATATCCTCTTTATAATTCAGCCCACAGGAAATAAACACTTAGTTTTCATGATCCTCCATAGATGAGTCTTACAACCAACTACGTAAAACCAACTGCATGTTATAGGAAATATTCTCAAGAGCATAGGAAACAACACGGGACTGGGAATGAGAAGATTTGGGTTCACGCAGCTGTGCCACTATCTATCTGACGCTGAGCAAGTCACTTAATCGCTATGGAGCCCTTAGCACTCATTTGTAAAATAGGAAACTGGATTGGATGCTCTCTACTATATTCCAGCTCTACCATTTCATGGTTCTATGCTTTCCAGCCCATCAAATAATGTAGATTTTCCTCCGGGAGTGCCGCGCAAGCTGGACATGAGGGGTTGCATTTAGATAATCACTCATAAACACATCTGTCCATGACTGGTAAACATGTCCCATTTCCTTCAGTAGACGGCATTCAGCAGCTATATGATGACTGGCCTCATTTCTCACTAAAAAAAGTCCTTCAAGGGGGTTGTTTGTTTCCCTTTCTGGCCAGCTGAGGATTTGTGGGGGAAAGTGAGAAATGCAAGCATCTAGGACTCAGAACTTTCCCTTTTGGTTAATGGTGTTTTCTTTCTTTCACACATGACCCCAAATGAGGCCAATCATTCATTCTTGGGGCACATAAATTCTTCTGGAAGTCTTCATATTTTTCCTATCCTCCTTGGCTAGGTGTGCGGTACCCCCAACCAGATAACTTAAAATAAAAATCAGAGTTGCTTTCATGAAAAAACAATTTGATTGCTCCTCTTTGAATGGTCACATTCAAAGGCTTCCACAACTTCCAGTTGGCTTCCACAACTGGTTTTCGTGGTCTATTTTGCTTTCAGGAGAAGTCACCTAGAGAGATGGGCTCCTTCCCCAATTTCTTTGCCAGAGGTCTCTGCAATATTTCTCTAGAATGTGGCGATTTAGGCATCCCCCATCTAGCCAAAGCCATATTTGCCCTAACCTGATGTTTAATTCTCAGGGAAGATGAGAAATTAAAATTATGTCTCATGGGGAAGAATAATATTATAAACAATTTCCACACTTAATAGTCATTCTTCTTTGCATCTATACCGATTTACAGTCTTAAAAATGCTCTTACAGATATTTTCGTTGAGTATCACTGGTGTTCCTTATACCCCCATATCTCTCTTGCTAAGAAACAGAACCCAAAAAGGACACAGGAAGGAAGGCACAGCAGAATAGGTGACCAGACCCAAGAGCCAGTGAAGTACTAGACCTTGCACCCTGGATTAAGCCCTGAATCTGTGTATCTTTGGGCAAGTCATGCCTAGTCTCTGGGCCTGGATTTCCTCATCTGAAAATTGTGGCTATGAATGCCCACTCTACCCATACTTGCTGGAGGAGAGTTTAAAGGAAGGGCCAGTTAATATTCACCCCTGGTATATATGGTATAATATATACCATATAATATTGGTATAATATTCACCCCTGGGAAGGGCTACTATCCTGGCTGCCTTCCCTCCTTCCAAATCCTGGTATATTCTGAGCTATGTGGACAGTCTGGAAGAAAATCAAGAGTCTCTTTTACTCCTAGAGACATCAGAAGGACAGAATTCCCTGCTTCCTCTCCTTTGGGGACTACCTTCCAAAGCACAAAAGACAGTCCTTTCCTCTCTCCTCCTGCTCTTGATCCCCACCGGAGGCCCAGTGCCTCTACCTTAAACCATCATGCTGTCCCAGATTCTTGAGATCAGAGGACTCCCAGGAATGAAGGCTGGGCTCCACAGCAGACCAGGGCTTGCAAGCCCCACGCTTTTCCTACTAATGCTTTACTCCTGCTGCAGTTTTGTGCTCACTCTCCTAGGGTAGGAAGTTGTTTAATTTCCTCCAAATCTTTTCTGGACTTAGAATATCTTCTTTTATAGCAAAGCATGTAGGAAAGCATTGGTGTTGGAGTCAGAAAAATTTATATGTGCATCCAGGCTCCTCAGATGACTGGCTGGGCAAGTTATTTAACCTCCTTGAGCCCTAGTGCAGACATGGCACAGTGTGGAAGCTCAGGATGTTGAGTGGGACTGTTCCTATTGTCCTAGAAATGTAGCTAAACCAAACATGGACATCACAGGCACTGTACACTCTGCATTCCAAGTTCAGTGAATGGCCAGCATGCTTAGGAGGAAAAGAGGGGACATCCTACCCCATCCATGGACTTGAAAGGATGTGGAAATGGATCCCTGTGTGCACATAAAGGAGCTCAGAGAGGGTTAGAGACTCAGGAGCTGTGTGGCTGCCAAGCAGCCTGTGGGTTACACAAGGGGATGCCCAACCCAGCAGAAGAACCACAGTACACACATGGGTTCCAACAGAGATGAAGCTGGCCCTTGGAGAGAGGGGGTTCAACAGCAGAGGGGTGGAGTGAAGCTGGACCCCACACTAAGAAAGCCTGGAGTACATCCATCAGTAGAACACCCATCAGCAGAGGCCACCAAAAGTAAGCAAAATTTGGCCCACAGTGGAAGAGTAGGGAAAGAGAAAATTCAAAGACAAACAAGCAAACAAACAAATAAAACAAAAAATGAAAGAAAAAGAAGATATAGTGCAAAGAGAACCATATATTTACTCTCCTCCCACAGTGAGGGCAGGAGAAGAGATGAGACCAGAATGAAGATTTTTTCTTTTTTTAAAGATTTATTTATTTATTTATTTATTTATTTGACAGACAGAGATCACAAGTAGGCAGAGAGTGCAAGCAGGGGCAGCGGCAGGCAGAGGGAGAAGCAGGCTCCCGGCTGAGCAGGGAAAACACTTGTGGGGCTAGAGAGATAGAGGGGGAAGCAGGCTCCCTGCTGAGCAGAGAGCCTGATGTGGGGCTTGATCCCAGGACCCTGAGATCATGACCTGAGCCGAAGGCAGAGGCTTAACCCACTGAGCCACTCAGGTGCCCCCTGAATGAAGTTTTAAAATAAGTAAGATTCATCTTAAATATCAAAATGAGATGGTTCCAATAACCATAAGTTATAAGAGTGGTAGAGAAGACAGCCATCAGATAACAATGGACCCGCTACCTAATGGGAAAAGAGGGTTTCAAGAAAGCCTATTTAGAAGTAATTAGGAAAATTTTTAAACTTCAAATGTTTATACACCAATGTGCTGAGGCCACTCCTCAGCAATCCAGTTATATGAATAATTGGTATTTTATTGTTTTAATGGCTCTTAAACTCCTTCTAGCTGCTGCTTTCCCCACCCTTGAGAGATCCTTTTTTAAAAAAACGCTTTCTCAGTGTTACCTGGGTGGCTCAGTCAGTTAAGTATTTGCATTTGGGCTCAGGTCATGATCCCAGGGCTCTGGGATCTAGCCCCACATGTGTTTTCCCTGCTCAGCTGGGAGCCTGCTTCTCCCTCTGCCTGCCGCTACCCCTGCTTGCACTCTCTCTCTCTGACAAATAAATAAACAAATAAAATCTTTTTAAAAAATTAAAATACTTTTTCATTAGTTGTTTGTATTTCCAGTCCTGTGTTCTTTTGTTTCAAAATGCCCCATCTTGCCTAATGAGCTCCATTTCTTTCCCCATCTTGATGAACATTTTAAGCATTTATTTTGAAATCACTTTCAGATTAACCCAATATTTGCAGCTCTTTGGGTTTAATTTCTCCTATTTTTGTACCAGTTGATTATCTCTGAACAAACTTCATTTCCTTATTTGCTTTCAGCTCATTTGCAGTAGAAATTACCTTCTTCAAGTATCCTATGCACTTAGTTGTAGAGACAGCCCATCAGGTCAGTTTTGAGATCACCTCTGACAGGGCGTTAATAGGTCTACCAACTTTTCAACTCTGTGCATGTTTCTCTGTGTCTGTCTCTCTACAAGAGTCTGGTCATACCATTGCATGCACAGCAGCCTGAAGGTTCTGATTTTTCAAGAATGACTCTTTCCCCAATAAAAGGGTTGACACTTGTGTCCAAAACCAGCCCTCAAACTGCAGACAAAGATTTCCCCAATTCCCAGCTTTGTTCAGGGAGCCAATTCAATCTCCTCATTTGTGCAGGATCTATGCCCTCTGTTCCTGTCCCCCTTTCCTGCGCACTGCAATCCCCAAACGGTAAGAAAACCTGATGTTGAGTTTGCTTACTCCTCTGGGTCACAAAACCATAATTCTACTCAGCACTACGGAGCCCCTGTTCATTTTTGGCAACTAGAACTTTCTCTTTGTTTCTGAATTTGACATTTATTGTTAAAACACTTATCCAGTGTTTCTGTGTATTTGCTGGGGAGAGAGCTGAATCCAAATGTTTCCAATTTCTATACTTGGAGATGAGAGCAAGCTTGGGAAAAGCTTTTGTCTATAGATGTTTAGAATCTGATGGCTTTAGAGGGAATTGGTGCATAGATTATCTGCAGTATTGTATTCCATTGTACTCCAGAATGGCTATGAAGTTGGTGTTGAGGTATTTATCATTAAATATTCTGAAAATGTCTGAGAGAATCTGGAAGCATCGAAAGGCAAGAAGTTAAGAGCTGTTTTCAGTACTTGGTTTGGGGAGTTGTAACCTAATTCTAAGGGTAATGGAGTAGCTGCTGGAGAAGGAACCCAAGATCTGATGAAATAAGCCCCTGGCCCTGGCCTAAGAATAATCAGGATGAGAAAGAAAGCAGGAAAAACGATTGTTGGTATGTATCTCAGAACTCCATTTTCTGTTTTAATCTATGAAAGAGATTAAACAGATTGAGAAACTGAGTTCTGAGTTATTCGGGCCAGATAACTCTGTTGCAGTGAAATATTCTGCACTGTAGGCTGTTTAACAGTACGTCTGGCTTCTACCTGGTTGATACTGCTAGTAACCCTTCAGCCCCAGTTGCGATAACCAAAAAATGCTAGAGGTATTGTCAGATAACCCCAGGAATGGGAGAGGCGGTCCCCCCACTTCACTGAGAATCTCTCATCTATGAGAACAAGGGACTGTCAGCCTTATCTAACCAGATCAGTTAATCATTTGGCCAAGCTGTACAAGAGGTTTTCAGGGAAAAGGCACTGGCACACAAAATTAGTTTAGAACATTGCCTGAAGTGTCCAAACATGGAGACTGTGCTACAGCGTCACATGGGCAGAGCATGTGGGGACTGACTGAGGAGAACCTCAAAAAGGTGATTGAACTTGCCTGGAATTCCCTCAAGAAGGAGGACTTAGGGGTATCCCAGAACCAAATATGCAAGGTGATGAAGGTAAGAGAGGGCATTCTGTGTTCTGGAGACCCAAAACACGAACCTTTCACATCTCAGGGGGACAGACATGTCCTTTGAAGAGTCCTCAATTTAGCAAACATTCTTGTAATCGTTTTCTCCATAACATTCACAAAAGTTTTAGACAAAGGTTCTCAGGTATCTCTTTACATCCTTAGTGGATGTTACAAATGTGGGGCTACAATATGGGGTCTGAACAGGGAATGCTTCATAGCTCTGGAATCAGACACTCCTGAGTTCAGGCCCTGAGTCTGTCTCTTACTAGTTGTGTGACCTTGATTCTCTTTTCCTCAGTCCTCTTAGCTATGAAGTGGGGATCATAACAGCTCGAACCTCATAGGCTTGCTGTGATGATCAGGAGAGACTAGACACATGTACTTAGCACAGCTTCTGTACACAATAAAGATTCATGAAAATCTTTGATTTTTCCTTCTCTCCTGGACCACTTCCATAAGTGTATACATATACCATTTTATACTTAATTTTTTAAAAACCTGCGGACCCCACTACCCTATTGCTCTCCTTTTCATAGAAAAACTCTTGAAAAGAATTGTCTATAGACCCAATACCACCTCTTTTATTCTCTCTCAAAGCCCCTCCAATCAAGCTTTGGACCCCATTGTTCCACCAAAGTAGCTACAGCTGAGGTCACTAGTCTCATGACTTTAATATCACATCTTTATTTTGAAGCTTCTACATTTCTATCTCCCATCTAGACCTTTCCTCTAAACTCCAGACACATACCTAACTGGCTATTTGGCACCTTTATTTGAATGTTTACTGAGCATCCTAACAGAACAGGTCTGAAACAGAACTTCTGATTTTCCCCTCATTCTCCATGCAAACTGCTTGCCCTGCAGCCTTCCCATTTTAGTTGACAGAAACAATTATCTTCTGGTTGCTCAGGCCAAGAGTTTGGGATCATCCTGGACTCTTCATTTTCTCTCATACCCTACATCCAATTTATTAGCAAAGGCTGTCAGTTTGACCTTCAAAATATATCCAAAATTTGCCACTTCTCATCATCTCCACTGCTTAACACTCTGGTCTACTATTGCCCATCTGGATTATTCTCTTGCCTCCTTACTGGTCTCTGATTCCACCCTATCCTCCTGTGATGATTACTTTGATGTGTCAACTTGGCTAGGCTGTGGTGCCCAGTTGTTTGATCAAATACCAGTCTAGATATTGCTGTGAAGGCATTTTTTAAAGCTGTGATTAACATTTAAATTAATAGACTTTAGGTAAAGCAGATTACCCTGCATAATGTGGGTGGGTCTTATCCAATCTGTTGAAGGTTGCTCTTAAGAAGAGCAAAGACAGAAGCTTCCTAAAGAAGAAAAATGCTGCCTCTAGACTATAACATGGAAATTCTATCTGAGTTTCCATCTTTGGATTCAACACTGCAGCATTACTTTTCCTCGCCCCTCCTATTTTTTTATTGTGGTCAAATGCATATAACATAAAAACTACCATCTTAACCATTTTTAGATGTACAATTTAGTGGTCTTGAATATATTCACAACATTGTATAGTTATCACCACCATAACACCTCCATATACCTTTTCATCTTGTAAAACTGAAACTTCATAATCCATTAAAACAATAATTCCCTATTCCTTACTTCCACTAGCCCTGGGAAAACACCATTACACTTTCTATCTCCATGATTTTGACTACCCTGATGTAAGTGGAGCCATACAGTATTTGTCCTTCTGTGAAAAGCTTATTTCAGTTAGTATAATATCCTCAAGGTTCATCTATGTCATAGCATAAGTCAAAATTTCTTTCATTGTAAAGGGTGAACAGCATTCTATTATATGTATATACTACATTTTGCTTATCCATTCATTTGCTGATGGACACTTGGGTTGCTTCCACATTTTAAGTACTGTGAATAACACTTCTTTGAACATGAGCGTGCTAATATCTCTTCAGACCCTGCTTTCTCTTCTTTTAGGTATATACCTGGAAGTAGAATTCTAGATTATATAATAGCTCTATTTGTAATTGTTTGAGGAATTATTATATTGTTTTCCACAGTAGCTGTACCATTTTACATTCCCATCAACAGTGTATAAAGGTTCCAATTCTTACCAATACTTATTATTTTATTAGTTTCTGGGGTTTGCTTTTGGATAGTAGTCATCCTAGTGGGTGTGAAATGGTGCTGTCTAACAATATAGATTTTAAACTTGCCAGTCCTAACAACAGTGTGGAACGATTCTTTAAGATAAACCTCCCTGTCTTTCTCTCTCTATATATACATACCCTATTGGTTCTGTTTCTCTGGAGAACCCTAATACACCTCCTCATAATGGCTATCTACATGCAGCAATCACAGGCAGCTCCTTAAACAAAAATCAGCTTGTCACTCCTTTGATCAAAAACATGTTGCAGTAGCCTCCCATTTCAAACAGAGCAAAAGCTAAAGTATTTACAATGGCCTGAAAGGCCCCAGGTGATCTGGGCTGTCTGTTCTTCTAATGTTGTCTCTTTCTACTCCCCCTTTCAAGCTGGATCAAGTTAAAGAGCATTGTTGTAAAGATAAAGCGGGTAATATTATGTACATATGTGGACCACACAAAGACAGGAAATAAATTGCACGTCAGAAGCCTAATGGGAGTCAGGATGGGGAACTTGTAAGTTGAAGAGGGAGGCTATTCTGTCTCCCGGGGGTTCATGATCTCTTTTCTTGGCTTCCCCTCCCCACCCCATGTGTGTTTTCTTTTCCTTTACCCTCCTCTGCTTACTAATCTTGCACATGGCCTCCAAACAGCTAACTCATCCCCCAAGTCATCCAGCCATTCAACAAGGTTTAAGAGCGCACCTAGTATGTGACCTCTGCCCTGTGGATGAAGCAGTGAAGAAAACCAACAGGAAAGGGTGTCTTCCTAGAGCTTAGGATCTAGTCTTGGGTGGCATAGAGGAAACATGTAAAAATTAAACAAGATGAACCTGCAAAGCATAACGTGTCATGGTTAAAAGTGTCTCAGAAAATAAAGCAAGGAAGAAGAGAGAAGATTAGACAGGTATGAGAGTCAACGAGGCAGTGAGAGAAGGACTCTATGAGAGAACTATAAGAACCTACAGGAAGGAAGGAAACAGGCAGGGAGCAGGGTGGCCAGGATGGTATGAGGGGCATCAGATTGCTGTCAGTGGTCAGCAGATTAGGAAGCCCCTGGCTTTGATTTTGGGTGAGATGGGAAATTATTGGAGGGTTGTAAGCAGAGGAATTTTATGATCCAACTCAAATTTTAACAGAATCATGCTGACAGCTGTATTGCAAACAGACTGTAGTGAGACAAGGGAAGAAGAAGGGAGTACATTTATTTATTTATTTTTAAGATTTTACTTATTTATTTGCTACAGAAACAGAGATAGCAAGAGAGAGCACAAGTGAGAAGAGGGAGAAGCAGGCTTCCCGCTGAGCAGGGAGCCTGATATGGGCTCAATCCCAGGGCCCTGAGATCATGATCCAAGCAGAAGGCAGACCCTTAACCAACTGAGCCACCCTGGCAGCCCTGAAGGGAGTCCATTTAAAAGGCAACTTGAATCATCTGGGGGAATGATGGGGTAGCTTGTGTAGAGCAAGGCAAAGGGCTCACAGCGACCATCCAGCTGAATACAAACAGACAAAGCAAACAGGCACATCAAGCGACCCACCTTCGAATAACCACAGGCCCTAACTGACGAGTTAAAACCGGGTACAGTTCCCAAGTTTACCAAAGAAGGAGCAATCCATACATCCCTCACTCTGCCCTTGCTCCACACTGCACCGCCACCTAGTCACAGTCTCACCTTTGCTGTCCTGCCTGCTGCACCCTTGAGCCTTGTTCTGCCTGGGGTAAATGCCTTCACCGCCCATGACATCGGTCCCCAGTCCGATAGGGACACCCCATATTTGGTGACCTGTACAAGGACCCTCTGTCGGTCCAAGACTCTGGGAATTTCTGGGGACTTTCCCTGATGGACCGACTATGGTACTCCTCGGGGAACTGATGATCTCTGGTGGAGTTTACTTCATGGTTAGGATTGGAAGCCCCAGGGGGAACCAGCCAGACTGCCCTTTCTGGAAAGGGTGAGGGATTTCCCTTCTTGCCCTTCAGAGGACCCCTTCTTCCCTCTCCTTTCTCTTTTCAGCCGTTCAGCACTGCCTTAGTAGTCCTCGGACAACTGAAGATCTCTGGCCAGGGCAGCTCCCTCCTGTGGTCTGCAGGTCTGAGGGCCAACAGGTTGGACTGTCCATGCCTGTGAGGGCAAAGACCCCTTTCCTCTCCTCTCCCACTCCATCCGCAGCTTATCTAGGGTGAATCTGCACACAGTATGGACTTGGTTGGGACCCTTTCCTGATGCTGGCTGACTCTTGGCAACCTTGCTTCTTTGGGCCCTCCCCTTTCTCCTTTGTTTCTGTGGATCCAGCTGCCATCCTGACCTACAGGCAAAACAAGTTCCTAGGCATCTGAGTGGTGAGTCCTCCCCCTCCCATTTCTGACCCCTCGTGGCCACCCAGTGTCTGGCTTTCCCTGTTGCAGGGGACATCCCAGCAGGGATTGCTATTGGCATGTTGTGGCCCTCCCCTTAGTGAGATGCCCCAGGAGTCAGTTTGCCCCCAGAAGGTCCAGTCCTTTCAACAGGTCAGTGGGATGTCCTGACTGAGATGGCCATCATGAGTTGGAGCCCCATTCCCTTTGGTGGGACATCCCTTTGAGAACTGGCAGCCAGTCCTTCCCACTATGGGACAAACCCCCTCTTCCTTCAGATTCACCCTTGGGCTGTATTCTTAAGAACTGGTACAAACTTGACCCCCCAAAGCCAGAGGAAAAATGTTTCATCTTTTCATTTAATGTTTCCTGTCCTCAGTATGAACTCCCAGATCAAGAGGTATGGCTCCTCCATGGAACCCTTTCTTATAATATCATTTTCCATCTTGACCTCCTTTTCTTTTTTAAAAAAAATTGTATTTATTCATTCGAGAGAGTGTGAGAGAGATCATCAGCAGGGGGGAGGGGCACAAGGAGAAGCAGACTCCCTGCTGAACGGGGACTCAAGCCTCTGCCACTCCCCACCAATGCGGGACTCCATCAAGGACCTCATGATCAGCATCCCAGCCAAAGGCAGACACTTGACTGACTGAGCTACCCAGGTGCCCAGCCTGATCTCGTTTGCCAGAACTCCTCCATATGGTTGGAAGTCCCATATATGAAAACTTTCAGGGCATTGTCTCTCAAATTCCGACCTCCACAAAAACTGTAGAAGACCCCACATCTTGGACCAGAGTGGAAGCAGTGAGAGCCTCCTAATACTCTGGTATGGTCTAGAGTGAATTCTTTGTAAAGTATTTCTAGAATCTATGGGGCAGAAACCAAAGCATGATTAAAAAAAAAATCAGTAAAGTCCTCTTTTAAAAAACCTACAGATTGTTGCCACACCATCTATGAGCAGATAATCACCAAATTTGATCACTAAAGACTTACTCATCACCCATCTTGCCATCTCTCCTTGGAGTATGGGAAAGAACTTGTTCTAAATGGGAAAAATTTGTTGAGTGAATTATTTAATTAGAAATGAGCATTTGCATATTTCATGGGCTTTTATCTCTAGTTTGAAATTAGTTGATAACTCCTTCCAGGAGACCTGGTGTCATCCTGTTGATATTCAACAGATCACGACTGCCCTGATGGGATACCAGAGAAAGATTAGGCTGTAAGGTATTAACCTCTCTTAGACCTCCCCATTTATCTAGTTGAGGCAGAAAGCCTGGAGGTAATTTTAAAACTTTTTTCCATCTTATCTTAAGAAGATAAATGAAATGAATTGAAATGTTGGAAAACTTATTAAGATAGTTTAAGGATTATTGTAAGTGGAAAAGTAAGATAACCTCCAGGAATCTCACTTTGGAGGACTCATGAACTTGCTATGCCTCTTTCTTCTGTGCACAGTAGGGCCTCCAGGGACAGAGGGAGGAGGAAGCCACATTATCATTGTGGCACTCAAGTGGGGAAAGTAAGGCTGCTTCTGCTTGGGGCCTTCTACAGAACAGAAGCACCTGGGCCCGGCCACAACTCCAGATGTCCCCGAAGCCTGCACCTGAATCCCAAAGTCACCCCCAATATGCCTTAGAGTTGGAAGTTTTGGAGGAAGGGGGAGAAGATCTGAAGAAGGGCTTGGAACCATGTGAGATGCGGCCTCACTGACCCGGGCCCAGGCCAGTGATGGGCAGCACCCAGACAGAAAATGGCACATGCATCCTTTCCACAGCGCCCACAGTCCTTGACAAAATCAGATGTCAGAAAGTTGCCTTCAATCTGCTGTTTCTCAGGCATGTGAATCTTAACATCTGGGGCCTAAATGACCATAGCAACTTTTCTTTTCCTTATTCATTAATGTAAACTAGGTTTAAAGAATACACATTCCCATAGGAATCCAGGAAGCTATACTCATTTTGAATAATACAGAACATAGGTTGTTAGGGTATATAACTTCCCTGCTCTGAGCTGTGACCAAAACCCATTGCTCGCCTGGGACAACACAAAGGCCCCGGAGTTCAGTGAGGAGATTCCGGATGTGCCAGGGCTGACAGGGAGCGGGAGGCTGCCTGTCTTGTGCCTGGCCTCTTATGGCGGAGGGGCTGCTGAGCCCATCTCGGGTCTAGAAGGTGGGCTGGTGGGAATGCCAGTTTCATCCTCAATGACAGCTTGTGTACGGTGTGTGTAAGATGGCTGTCAGCCAAGCTGAAAGGACTCTCCACTCAGAGTGATGTGGGCTTCATGAAGGGATGCCAAACCCAAAGGCCTAAGATGACTGTGAAAGGAGCATTGGAAAACCTTGGGCAATTTTTGCCACAATTGGTGGTGGCCTCTTGGTTTGAGTGAGACAGACAGAAAATGGGAGGGAGAGCTCCAGGCTGGGTTCAGGCACTGTGGTCCTGGTTTCTTCCTTTGGAGGGAGAAGGCAGGCTGATTCTAACAGGAAAGAGAGCCTGACTTTCCTCAAAACGGCCTGCAGTGGGTTAGAGGCAGTGGTTTTGTGATCACAGTAAGTAGCCAGGATGCTCTGGAACTGATAATAAGGCTTGAAATAAAATTATTCATGTATATGTCACCCCCGAGAGAGAGAGAGAGAGAGAGAGAGATTTCCTTCCCCTGAAGACACAGGATAAATAAACCTCTTGTTCTGAGGGCTATATTTTGAAAGGTGTCTGGTTTGCTTTCTACTAGAAGGAGCTAGAATGTCCCAAGGCAGCTGTGGTTCCTGGGGCTTGAGAGAGCTTTTTGGCACTGTGTTAGAGCTGGAATCCTGAGGATAGAGCCAGAAGAGCCAGCAGTCTGAGGCACATATGGGAGCAAGCTGGAGAGATCCAAAAGATGGAGGAGGCAAACGCAAAAATGTGTGAGCAGGAGGATGGGGCAGGTGTTGTGTTTTGCATGCTCCCACAAGCCCCACTAAGTGGCCAGAGAAGTCTGGTTAGAAACTGGGGACCAAATAGCAGTTCTTATTCTTCACACAATGGGGTGAGGTATTAAGAAGGAGCCTTGCCAGTCTTTACCTTCCCCTTAGGAAAGAGAGGCTGTACCATTTTTCTAAAGTCCAAAGTCCTCATATCACAGACTGTGCCAAAACAACCCCTTCCAAACAAACACACACACACACACACACACACACACACACACACACCCTCTGAGAGGGGAAGTAAAGAGCTTTCAAGTTTTTAAGCCCCTTGAGGAAGTTTGAAGTGAAAAGTCCCTCTGGGGGGAGGTTAGGGAGGACAGAAGGTAGGTCCTGAGTCAGTGAAGTAGAAGTGGCTGGACCCAAAAGTTACTGGCAAAGGAACTTTTCTAGTCTGGGAAGGTGGAGGAGAGAGAGGATTGTGGCATGAGGAAGCAGAGTGGATTCACACCTGATCATCCCATTCAGCTAATCCTCCTTCCTTGAGGGACGCAGCCATATTGTTCCATACTGACTCTTTCTCTGACTTCTCATCCAGCATTCAGATTTTTCAATCCAGAACTTAGTAAAATAGCCACAATGTCAGGAACACAGAGGCTTAAAACACCTTTTACAACTGACCCCTATGTCCTAACTATGCAAGTTCTGTGTCTGCTTCTATTCATTAAGACCCAAGAAGATAGATTCCAGGGTTGATATAAAAGACACGCCCAGCAAAGCCAAATACTACTGTTTAGCATTTTCCAAAGATCTCTTCTTCCTCTTTTTGCCTTTGTACTATATTCCCGTATTTATGTATCATCCAGAAGTATCTTACATTAAATTATGGATTTTGTTTTCAGCAATAATGCAAATGTCTAAAAGCCTTCAGACTCTCAAACTTCTATTTTCTTTCCACTAAGATAAATTTCACTCGATGTTGGTTTCAGTCTTCATCATGAAACTGTCATCTTAGTTGAGTGGTTGAATTGGAAAACTAAATGTTAGTTATTTTCAAAATAAAGTTTCCACTCTGGGCTCCCGTTGTCCACATGTGATCACATGCCTTGAGAAGTTAGACTCAAAAAGAAAATCCCTACTCAATGGATTAACTCCCAGTGATGACCTATAGCCATAGTAACCTCTTAGATGTCACTTGATTGGCCACAAAACTTGGAATAATTGTTTTTTTAAAAAAATATTTTATTTATTTATTTGACAGAGAGATAGACAACACAAATCTGCAGAGCAGCAGGCAAAGAGACAGGGGAAGCAGGCTCCCTGCTGGGCAGAGAGCCCAATGCAGGGTCCGATCCCTGGACCTGAGATCATGACCTGAGCTGAAGGCAGAGGCTTAGTCTACTGAGCCACCCAGGCGCCCCGGAATAATTCTTTTTACATTCACTTATGAAGTCCACACCTCTATTTGCATAAAGAATCTGGGGCAGTCTTTTGGAATATCAGGAAATTTGTATTTCCACCTCACACACACAAAAGTAGCTCACAGTGGTACTGATATATTTTCATTTAAAATTATTTAAATGATATTACCAAAAGCGAAAGAAATTATGTATTTTCATGTTTATATTATTTTAAAAATAATACTATGACTTTGTATAATTATGTATACTTTTATATATTGCCGTGTTTCTGAGTAATATAACCCTGTGGGACTTGAATTGAAATTCACCAATTTTGAACTTCACATTATCACAAGCAAGTTAACCATATGGTTCTGTTATATGTAAAAGCCAGCCTGAAAACCCAGGTCACAACTCCTTTCCATAGTCTCAGGTGTCAGCAGGTGTCACACTGGTTCTCAGTCATCAGCATCATATGCTGAGAATAATCTTCTCAGCTCTCTTTTGACTTAATGGGTTGGCATGTATTCCACTTTAATTGGAATACCACCATTGCATACTTTATAAACCAACTACTTTCCTCATACCCTCTCATATTTTGGGGGTATCTTCCTCAAGCTTACCTTTATCTCAACTTCCTCTTTCTATGTGATACTTTCTTTCTGAAATTTTGTCAGTTTTCCATGGCAGTTTCGAAGGTCATTTAAAATCTATGTTCTAGTGACAATTCCCACTTTACTATAATTTTAAAGGCATAAATTGTAATTCATTTTAGATTGGCCTTTCTCAAACTACATTCCACAGAACACTAGGTTCCTCCAAATGTTTACATGTGTTCTGAAAAAAAGGTTTCGTGGTTAATATGGTTTCCAAAATGCTGGTGATTATGACACATACCAGTGTTTAAAGAAGTCCTAGAGTAAAGAAGTTTGCCTAATTTGGATTAAGCCAGCATTTCCCAAATGTATTTGCCATAGACTGACCCCCTTCCCATTACTTTCATGAAATACATTTTGGGACATAAATATTCATGGACCTTGCAGACTCCTGGAGGAGACGGTTATTACCCAGATGATACAGATGAAGGTCTATTTGTAAACTGAGATAGTTACTCTTAAGACCCTGACTTAGGCTGGGGATTGAAGAACGTTTCCCCACCAATGTTCTTCTTTTGCTGAGATCTGAATGGTGAACAGGGGTTAGCTCCCTGCTGGTGGGGTGAGAAGACTTTCTCAGGGCATGTAGTCCATCCTTCTATCTTACTGGAAAGGCTCCTAGGTCAGCTCAAAAGATAGGGATTGGGAAAAGATATTTCATTCTTTGTGACATATGGCCATTCATTTTAGTCTCTGGTAACAGTGAGATTTCCTTAGAGAGAGAAAAGGAAGAACAGAAAAGCCACTAAAGCTTTCTGGGGAAACAAAAACCCTCACAGAATTAGGAGACAGCTGGGATGTGGGAGGTGGTGGCTGGAGGGAGTGAGGAGGGAGATGCCAAAGATAACACTGATTTTTATAAAAGGACTTGGTTATTTTTACAAATGATTGTACAGATTGTTCAACTGTGGTCTATAAAACATAGACTGTCACTTGTCAGTAGTTACAGGATATTGTGTAGTACAAACCTCAAGAGCTTAGCCTATTTCACATCATACACTTGTTAATTGCTGAAATTATCCACCTTCACCCATGAATGGACTAAACTTAGTATTTAAAGGATTGAGACCAGGTGCAGGAGGCATTTACAATTAGGGATGCAATTATAGGTTTATTTAAAGACCAGAAAGTTGAGGCTTCTTTCTTTGACTCTTTTTTTTTTTTTTAGATTTTTCAGGGGAGATGATCTGAACATTTTGCTCTCGCTGGCAGAGCATCTAGTTTTTTTTTTTGTTCTGTTTTGTTTTTAAAGATTTTGTTTATTTATTTGTCAGAGAGAGAGGGAGAGAGAGCGAACACAGGCAGACAGAGAGGCAGGCAGAGGCAGAGGGAGAAGCAGGCTCCCCGCCGAGCAAGGAGCCCGATGCGGGACTCGATCCCAGGATGCTGGGATCATGACCTGAGCCGAAGGCAGCTGCTTAACCAACTGAGCCACCCAGGCGTCCCAACATCTAGTTTTGAGAAATCTTATACTCACCCATTTCTATGTTCCCCTAAATGCAATACAATACAGTAAGCCAGACCTTAGTGCAACAATAAATAGTTAATAGGACCTCATCAGGAGAGACATGAATCTTGATGACTGACCAATAGAGTACTATTTATGTATGATTTACTTTAGCAGGCATCTCCTAGCCCGGGAGGTCAGATGGTCAGAAATCCAGGAATCTAGGGTGGAGTGTGGGGACACAAACGAACATGGGAGAGCGCAAGTAGGATGCATTATCATGGAAAGATAGGGTCCCTAAGGATTGAAGCTCAGGGGAGGGGCCAGAACCAAGAGCACTAGGCTGGATTGCTCTCAAGCAGTGGCAAGCCTAATGAGCAACGTGAGATTTACAGCTGCCTTAATGGCAGGTGTTTAGTGCCATGAGAAGTCCTCATCTTGTAGCAAATCCAGGATGATGAGACTGGCCCTGTGGGTTGAGGGAGCAGAGTCAGAACAGGGTAGAGCATTGCGGTGTCACAGAAGGCCTTAGACATGAGCTCTCCTGGCCTGTTTTTGACCTTTGGGTTGGTGGCCCTGTAAAGTTAACTCACGACAGTGAGCAGTGAGAACACAAAGTGGGAAGCTCGCTCTGGGGAAACATCCCTTAGTTTGTGGTTAACATTCAGAGAAATCTGTGCTTTAACTGTCAGTGTAATGTGGTCTTCAGAGGGTGCTGGATCAGACTGCATTTCGAATCCCGTCTCAGCTGCGTAGTTACTGCTGTGTGAGTCAGGACACAGGCAAGACAATGGGGCCATGCCAGTTAATAGAAGAAACTGGATACAGTGGACCAGTGACAAACAGAATTAAAGTGATGAAAAGCTGAACAGGAGACTTCCAAAGATTAGCTGACGTAGGAAGCTGCTCTCACTTCTAGGCCTGGCAGGTCAAAGAGAGGACTGGTCTGCCCAGTGGGAGCTGGGAACATGGAAGAAAGGTACTCTCATGGGATCTGGGACATGAAGAAGATGCAGTCACTGACATAGAAGCAGCCCAAAGCACAGAGATGGAGA
Organism: Neogale vison; assembly: GCF_020171115.1. Classification (NCBI taxonomy): domain Eukaryota; kingdom Metazoa; phylum Chordata; class Mammalia; order Carnivora; family Mustelidae; genus Neogale; species Neogale vison. Next base: position 217,946,610 of record NC_058091.1, read on the forward strand.
GATTTCCTGGCCTTCCCTTCTTTCCTGTTCTTTCATTTCCTACCAGTGAACCTCTTTGTGAGCCAGAAGACTGCTGGCAAGGGAGCCTGGGAAATGTAGTTTGTATGGCCAGCCAAGCAGGAGAAGGCTGGGAAATAGAGAGAGCGATAGAGAGCAAAGAGGGGAAGGGCCAGCAGGGGAGTTATGTGATCTCGCTTTTTAATGTCTTACAGGCCTCATTTTTATAAAATAGGAATATTATTCCTACCTCTTGGGTTTGTTAGGAGGATTAAATGACTTAACATATGTTTCAGTTGGGTTCTCTTGGTTGTAAGGAATATCTCACTCAAATAAGCTGAAGTAATTGGAGCAGCAGAAGGGAGACAGTTATAAAGATATCCATAAAACTGAGGAAAGAGAGGTCCAAGCCTGGGGCCGAGCTGGCCAGTCACCTAGGAGAAGCCAAACTAACACCTCCAGGAAGACCAGCTGGCATGACTGCACAGTTGGGTCTCCTGGAAGCTGGAATTAGAAAGACCTTCAGAATCTGGAGACTCCTAGGGAGCTCAGTGGTGGGAGCTCTAGAACTATGCTTTCCTTTACTGCTTTAATAGGCTCCCAAATCTCTCCATGGGTCTGGTTTCCTCATTTAGCTGTCAACTGGCATCTTTATCCCCCACTCTAAGCTTATCAGTCGTGACCCCAGAGTTTCTTCTTCCTCATGACTTTGGCCCCTCAGAGCATTTTTGTCCTTACTTCACCTTAGGATCTTTCACCTTTAGTTCCCACCTACAACTGTTTACTTCTCCACTTATTTACCAATTTAATTTTACTGGAATAAGAATCTTAGAGGGCTACTTCTTATTCATTTGGTTGAACTTTTCACTTTAGTTCCCCTCATAGGAGCCTTTGAGTGAAGTGTCCATGCTTGGGCTGGTCAGTGGTCAGGGTGATATGGTACAGAATCAGGTTTCCTAGCACTGCCATTTTAGAATGGGCTGCAGATGGGTAACTTTAGGAGCCCACACTTCTGTCCCTACCTTCTCTGGAGTATTTTGGATCCCATAACTGCAAAAGAGCTAGAATTACTGGCCATCCCTGCTCAGTTATGAGTGAGTCCCCAATAGTCTCACTTCCCATCTTTTGTTTCTCTTCTGATTATACTACATAGAGAAATTTATCTTGTTTTGAAGATGGCCATTTTTTAAAATTTTCTTTTCTTTTTTTCATATCTTCTATCACAGCAATGTCTCTGCGGAAGAACAAAGCCTCAAGATTTGAACTTACAACACCATTTTGACCAGAATTCATGCCATTAATTTGTAAAACTTACGGGTAATAACAAAGCTGGAAGTGATCAAAATGAAGTTCTTATGAGAAACTCTTAATAAAAATGGGTGGCTAAGTGAGGAAAAGACAAGAGATGAAGATATTCTTGTTCACAGACTGACAGAGTGTGACAATGGTGGTGCCACTGAAGACACCTGGAAAACCAGTGTTCAGAGAATACAACTTTTGGAATAGACTGTTCTAGAGGGGAAGGGGGCTCCTTATCTTAAATAACCCTTCACAAAAATAGTACAAAAAGAAGGACTTGGGCACCTGGATAGTTCAGTGGGTTAAGCCTCTGCCTTCGGCTCAGGTCATGATCTCAGGGTCCTGGGATTGAACCCTGCATCGGGCTCTCTGCTCAGCGAGGAACCTGCTTCCTCCTTCTCTCTCTGCCTGCCTCTCTGCCTACTTGTGATCTTTGTCTGTCAAATAAATAAATAAAATCTTGAAAGAAAAAAAAAAAAGAAATACTCATACACAGTAACAATAAACTCAATAAGCACCCCAAATGCTGGTATAGGTGAGGGGAGGAGTCAAGTGACAAGCAGAAAATAAGCTAAGACAGAGACAATTTTTAAGCCTGAGAGGAATGTGAGTCACTTTATCTTAAAATCATCAAAATCCTACTTGCCCCCCACGTCAGCTCCCAGATGCACCCTGGCCCAAATCCCCAACCAGCCACAAAAGTCAAGAATAAACCCAGACCAGACAATATATGGAACCATGTGAAAAAATGGACTGCCCGTGGGACTTATTGCTGAGTGAACAGAGTTTTGAAGGAGAAAAGGACCACAGCAAAGGATTTCTTGGCACATTGCACTTTCTGCAGTAGAGGGGGATGGAGGGGAGGGAGAGGCAGAACTAACCAACTCAGCTCTGCCACCCACAGAGCAATGCCCCCACCTGGTTGTGAGGGGGGACATAGTCTTTCCTCAACCTTCACATGACCTGTCAGGATTTACACCTATTGTTTTCTTCTCCACAGAATTTGGGGAGCCCTCTCTCCTTCTGTAGTGGGAATAAGACAAAAGAGGCCCAAAGATGCTCTGGACTTGGTGGTCTCAAGAGGAGAAAAGTCGGCTTTCTGAGGACTAGGATGCACACTGTGGGGCATTCCATATCCCCACTTCCGTTCCCACTGCCTGTCAGGCTTATGGAGCAAACCCAGATAAGGGAGAGAAGAAACTCTCTTCAGGGATGGGTCACTGCCTAGTTGGAAATACTCTGTCTGGACCCACTGATTAGAGAAAGGAAGGCTCATTTAGTGCTGCCAGAGAAGAAAGGTCTTGGCTGACATCTATGGGGTGGTTTTTGTCTTCAGAGCAGACAGGATATTGACTAGCTGCCTCCTGAACCATGTACTGGAGCTGAAAAGTGGATCAGGCCCCATGTCAGAGAGAATGGGTCAAAGTGAGCTGAATTTAACGTGGAGGAGTAGAGGGCTGGCGGGGGTGGGGATCAGGAGACCTGGGTCCTAAGACCCTCTCATGGTACGGCCTGGACTTCTTTTTCCTCTTCAGTGAAAGGAAGGACTGAGCAAGATTATTTGTAAAGTCCCTCTAACTCCAAAACTCATTCACACAGGTAGGGGGAAGGAATGAGGATACCTAGGGTATAAAGAGCGGTCAACTGGAAGCTGAGCTTAAAAATCAAAATGACAAAAATGGTTAAAGAAGAGAAGAAAAGATCTGACTTCTCTCAGAAAGATCAGGAGATTTTAGATCTCATCAAAGTTTTTTCTCTTTTCTCAGAAAAAAAAAATGGTAACCAAACTTTATTTTACTCATAATCCCTTCCAATGATTTTTAATAGTTTACCAGTCTCTGTGTAGCTACTGTTTTTCACATTTAATGTGGGGGATCTTCATTTAATGATCTTAAAAGTGTTGGTATGAAGCTTGTTAATAGCCCCACTCTGGGAAATTACAGAGGCTGTCTCTAATTCTTTTTTTTTTTCCTTAAAGATTTTATTTATTATTTGACAGACAAAGATCACAAGTAGGCAGAGAGGCAGGCAGAGAGAGAGAGAGGAGGAAGCAGGCTCCCCGCTGAGCAGAAAGCCTAATGCGGGGCTCAATCCCAGGACCCTGGGATCATGACCTGAGCTGAAGTCAGAGGCTTTAAACCACTGAGCCACCCAGGCACCCCTCTAATGCTTTTTTTCTTTACTACTCAGACCCATCCGCTTGCCTTTTGTTTCAGAGAGAAGAGTCCAGCGCAAACACCCCTTTGGATTCAAGATATTAAATTCACTTGCTGTTTATTGAATATTTGTTGAGAGCTCCTATGTGCTGAGAGTTAGCACTGAGGTAAATGCTGGTGACAAAGGAGGGAACAAGCCAGATGTGAGCCCTGTGTGCATGCGGAGGGGCACAGTCCGGAAACAGGAAAGCAGGACATAAGTTATGTAACTATGTCTTATGATAAGAGCCCTGAAGTAGACCAAGGGCTGAGAGAGAGTAAATGCAAGGGTGATGGTGTGTCCATTGAGGTGCTGGGGGATGAAGGGCAGCCTTTCAATGTGAACTCAGAGAAGGCGTCTTGGCACAGGTAAACTCTCATGTGAAGTTTGGCAGGGGAAGCAGCTGAGGCAAGGGGACAGATCGGATCCCAGGGTGCGGAAAAGTGAAAGGGCCTCGAGGCAGGAATTGATGGAGCCCCTCGGTGGCTGGGGAGATGGATGCATGTCCTCTTCGCTACACACTATGTTAATGTTAATGCTAATCTGTAACATTTCCTTTAGCTATTGAAAAACTCTTCCTAAGTTCACATACATCAAACCCTGTTAAGGGCTCCGTGGGGTGAGTCTGGGGTCCTCAGCAGGCCTGACCTCCTGCAGCACAGCATGTTGTCTCCTTCAGTGTAAAGACCAGTCAGGGGTACTTGTTTGTAGGGTTTGGGCCTGGAAAAAGCTCCACTTATTTTTTTTTAAATCCTCCTACCAATCCAAGTCCAAAGAATGGGAAGTAGATTCAAATAATAATAGTTAACCTTTACTGACCTTAATCTGTGCCAGGCTCTTTCTCATTATTTTACATGCTTGTGTTAAGCCTTGCTTCATCTCTATGGAGTAAGAATTATTGTTATCCCACTTTTATACATAAAGACACATGCAGAGGTATATAGGCTCACCCAAGTTCTCATAGCCATGAAATTCCAGAATCTCAATCTCTCTCTCTCTCTCTTTTTAAAGACTTACTAATTTGTCAGAGAGAGAAAGAGCACAAGCATAAGCAGGGAGAGCAGTGGGCTGCTTGCTGAGCAGGGAGCCCGATGCGGGGCTCCATCCCAGGACCCTGGGATCATGACCTGAGCTGAAGGCAGGTGCTTAACAAACTGAGCCACCCAGGTGCCCCAGAACTCAATCTCTTAAGCATTAGATGACACTGCTTGAGAGGTCAGTGTCATATAACAACTTCAGTGGCACAATAGAAAGGAGGGGTAGAGGTTCTCTCTCTTTCTGGAGTTAAGAGAAAGCCAATTTTCCATCCAAGAGTGAGACTTCGAGGCCCTGTCATATACACTAAATTAGAATTTTGAGGGTTGGAACTCAGAAATTTGCATTTTAAATTGCAGTCTAATTGATTCTAAATGCTACCCACTAATGCATGAAAAGCACAGATGTGGGCCCTCACAGCCTCAAAGCCTGGGCCTCACAGCCAAGAGGCCAGACTCCCAATTCCTCCAATATTAACTACAACAGTAACAGTAACAATAACCACAACAACAATAGCAACAACAATTATAGTACCATTTCTTGAGTGACTTCTCTGGGACAGACATTATATTAGGTGTTTGCATGTGTGATTATATTTAATCTCGATAATTCTGTAAGAACCATATGACTTTACACTTTACAAATGAGGGAATCAACTCAGAGAGATAGTAACTTGTCTGAAGTCACGCAGACATTGAGTGGCAGAACCAATGTTCAAAGCCCATCTGCCTGATCATGTCCCGTAATATCATATTTGATATCTACAATTCTGTAGGGCCATTTATGGAATACAGGAGAGCCAAGTCACTCCATAATTTTTTTTTCTTGTCTGATCTCAGAACATAACCAAGTAATTAAAGAATCTCTTACTAGATACAGGACCTTTGGTGAATTGTTTAGCTCTTGTTTTCTTATTTGCAAAATGGGATAAACAATAGTGCCTACCACAGAAATCTCTTGCAAGGATAACGTGAGATAGTCCATGTGAAGTCTTTTAAGAAGGTCCCCAGCATTTGGTGAACGCTCAATGAAGGTAGCTACTTTTGCTGTCACTGCTACTGTACTGTTCCAACTCTTCTTCAAACTAATTTGCACAATTGTTTCATATCAGAATTTCTGACAACCAAGTCTGGTCCCTGGCTTTCTCTTGGCCCTCTTCAACTCTCAAAATTTAGTCTGATCCCTAAAAAGCAAAAATAAAGAGTCCTCAGATGATGCCATTGAGTGTCCCTTGCAAGATATTGTTCATGGCACATTTCTCAGCTCAGAGCCCTACAATGGCAACCAGAGCACTAGGCATGTGTCTTTGGTTTCACCTTCTCATTCTGGCCACTTTTCCTTGGCCAGGCACTCACTATTCTAGGCAATATAGAGGCAGCAGTGAACAAAACAAAGATCCCTCCACTTTTGGAGCTTACATGTTGGTGGTGGCTGAGAGACTGACATAAACAAGTTAGTCAAGTATAAAACATGTTAGAAGTGATAAGTTCTATGGAGGAAACTAAGGCAGGGAAGGGTATGAGTAATGCCTGGGGACAATGGGATGCAGTTTTAAACAGCTTTGACAGGGAAGCCTTCACCAAAAAGGGAATATTTCAGCAGTGGTTTAAGGGAGGTGAGGGAGTAGATCATGTGGGTTTCTGGGGAAAGAACTTTTCAGGGAGAATTTCAGCAAGTGAACAGCCCTTGAAGCAGGAATGTGTGAGTGGCCATGACAGGTTGGGTAAGGAGGGATGGTGATGGCAATACGGTCAGAGAGGCCACCAAGGACTTTTTAACCCATTGAACATCTTTGACTTTTAGGCTGAATGAGAAGGGATACCACAGGAGGGTTCTGAGCTAAGAAATCGTATGCCACAATTGATGTTTTTACAGGAACATTCTAGCTCCTCAATAGAAAGTAGACTATAGATGGTCAAGGCATAGGGAGAGCATCCATTAGGACTCTTGCAATGGTGCAGGGTCATTGAAGGAGGGAAAAAAATTTTATTCAGCAGATATTGGGTAGCTCATCAAATACCTGAGAGGTTTGCAAGCTGGCCATCAGAGTGTAGGCTTGGCTCTGCAATGCACCTCCATGGCTGCCATGGCCTCCTCCGTGCTGTGGCCTGCACCCGCAATGCGGCTGGGGCTGGACCCATCTGCTTGAATCTCTGCCCAGTGCCATCATGCATCTCTTCTGCTCACTGGGCTTCTCATCCTGTCTGGAGATTACCTCCAGATCAATGAAGCTGGCATCATGAACCTATGTCTGTGTCCCAGCTGCAAGGACAGCAGCCAAAAAGAGCATCTGACACTTCTAGGTTCTCCAGTGGGAGGCGAGTGATGCCCAAACACAGGACAGGGATGCAGAATAATTGGCCAAAAAGGAATGACAAGTGTCCACCACTGGTGGGTTCCTTCCGTTCCTTCCTTAGTCCTTGTGCTTCCGCCTGATTGTACACCAAATGACAGCTTGGGGGTAGTCTTCCCGGCTTTTTCCACAATGGCGGGAGCAATAGAATGTCAGTGATCTTATAGTTATCCACACTACACCTTCACAAAGCTCGTGAGTCAGCTACATAATGTGAGTCATGTCGTGATGTTATTGTCATACAGTTCTATCACTCGATAGCATTTTCCCTATTCCTTCACTGAAGGCATATTAATTCTCTCCTGCTCCTTTTTTATCATTGTAACTGACAGCTCAGAATGGTGACTAGATGGGGAACTTGAAAAGAGATGTGTGGCATCGGGGAAAAGTAATAAACCCTCTGACATTCTCACAGCTGTCAATATTTTGACCTCAGTCACTCGGTCATCAGATGACTCATGTTATTTAATGAATCAAACATGTGAGATGAACAGAATTTAGAATGTGCCATTCCTCATTTATCTTAGAGAGACTTGACAACCAGGCATGTGTCACATTCCTTAAAGACCTCTTTCTCTCCTCCAGCCCACTTTTTGTTTAAATTCAGTATCAGGAGCTATTGATGAGCTAAGAGGAATTTGCATGAGCTTCAAATCAGAAGCTGAAATAGCCCCAAAAGCCTAATTTGTCTCCCCTGTAGCCAAATTGTTAAATCAAAAATCACTATTTGCCAATAGTTATTAGAGATTGGGAGTATATTTCCCTCTTCCAACCTTATTTGATAATTATATTTTCAATCTTTATCCCTTGATTATAGCTTTCAGTTTTGTTAGTAAAACTTTGAGGGGATTTTACAAGGCACTTCCCCCAATAAAACAAACTGGGGAACTGTGAAAAATGCAAACAGCTGGGCTCACTCAAGACCAAATGAATCAGACTCTCCAAGGACCAGTCACCCCATTCCCCTTTCATTCTAATGTGCACCCAGGGGCTGAGAACCCCTGGTTTAGACCTTGGAAGCATCTGGATGTCGAATCAAAGAACATCCAAGTGGCGGCTCAGCTGGTAACTGACCTTAACTCAGACTAGACACTGGGATGGAGCAGATATAAAGATAGTCCAGGCTTTATGATAGGAAGGGATAAGTTACTAACTTCGGGCTGTGAGGGGGTGAAGTGGTGAGGTCACAGGGAAAGCTGGTGTTTCCTTCCATGGTCATGCTGTTCTATTCTTGAAGAACTGAAAAGCTGAATTTCACCCAAGGGTAGGATTAACCTAAAAAACAGGCAGATGACTGTGTCAAATAAATCAAATAAGGTGGAGGAAAGTGGGTCAGAGAGGGTGGGCTCTGCCGGGGCTACAGTGAGACCTTCGGAGATGATAACAGAACTATCTGTCAGGTTGTGCAGGGCTTCCGTTTGCAAGTGCAATGCTGCAGTGAAGGTGGCCTTCTGAGAAGTCTTTCTCTCAGAAGCAGCATTGGCAGAAGCCATAATGAGGACCTTCTGGCCTGGGAACAGTGGTATAGTCAATGGGGTCTTGCTGGCTGCTGAAGCAGGAGGATCTGGGAGAACTTGGAGGTGTAATCAGGGAAGCCTTCCTGGCTTCATTGCCTCTAAACCCTATTCCCCAGCCTTCCTGGAGATTGTAGTCCCTCAGAATTCCTTAATCATAAATGGCTGCTGTGTTTATGAAGCCCACGGGGTAAGTGCATGCTTACAATGAATAATCTGAACCATATACATACTTTCTTATTTAATACTCATTCAACTCAATAAGACAGAAAATATTATGCAGACTTGACAGTGAGAATCAGAGAACAAGCTTGTCCAAGATCAGCCAGCCATTAAAGGGGAAGACTGAAGTCAAATTGCCATGTAAATGATCTCTGAGCCCATGTCCTTTCCTCTGTATAGACCCTGGAAAGGACCCTCATATGCTGCACAGTGGAAGTCTGAGTATCTTTTTTTTTTTTTTAAGATTCAAGTATTTATTATTGGAGAGAGAGAGAGTACACGCACATGTGTGCGCTTGCCCATAATGCATGGTGGGGGAAGGCAGAGGGAAAGGGAGAGAGAGCATTTCAAGCAGATTCCCCTGAGCATGGAGCCTGACTTGAGGCTCGATCTTATGACCCTGAGACCATGACTTGAGCCAAAACCGAGAGTTGGACGCTTAACCCACTGAGCCACCCAGGTATCCCAAAGTTTGCGTATCTTTGACTGGGCTTCCTTCTTCATGGTTCAGCTGAGGAAAATGACCTGGGGCTCAAGGTTGCCTAAAATGTGCTAATCAACATCTACTTGTTGTTAAAGTTATTCAACAGATATGGGCTCTGAGTGGATGTGTCTATTGTTTTGTGTTTTTGTACTTTCTATTTTCCTAGCAAGAAGTCTTTCTGAAAAATTTCTTGCTTTTCAGTGAACTTAAGGAGAAGGATTTCTCCTACACCCACTCAGTATGAGAGAGGTTACATGTTATGACCTGGGGACCTGGTTCTAGAAAAGCTCAGCAGGTAGTGAGTGTCCGCGAGGGAATAAACCAGGGGTCACTGTCGGCTCCTCTTCCTGATGACTGTTCATAGATGCTACCCATCCATGACCTCCAGAAACATGCAGTTAGACCCAAAACCACTGTGGCCAGATGAGCTCTATCCAGTAAACCAACTCTAGTTCTCTTTGGAAAGTCCCTGTGTTTAAAAACTGGGGGGGGGGGGGGCGGGCTTAGAAATCTCATTTTGCACATGAGAACACCAGTCCAGGATTTTCCTAAAGTCACCCACTTAGTAGCCAGCGAGGGTCACTGTTTTTGGTTGAACATGACAGAAAATACAGAAGCACTTTATAAAACAGAAAGCTTGAGAAAAAAAAAAAAAAAGCATATGGCTCTTTATGTGTTTTACGGTATAATTGGGGACACATATTACTGAGATGAAAAGTCGTGCAAACTGTTGAAAATGCTGCAGCAATTAAGGGGTGGGGGATCCCAAGGATTCTAGGTGGTCAGAAAAGGCTTCAGAGGATGTGGAAGGGCTACCAGGAGAACCCCAAGGACCCTCTGGGAGAAGAGGAACAGGCAGTGTCTCTCCTGGCCTGAGGAAGGGGCAGAGCCCTGCCCTCCTACCCCCCTACCCCCCACCCCAGCTGAAAGCCCTGGGTCCTGGAGCAAAGATGGCTCTACAAGGTGACCCCTCATTCTCGCAGGGAGTACAAGCTCAGCCCCAGTCACCACGGCTTTGTCTTCCCTTGCTCTGGGCTCCACCCATTCAGCTCCCACTGTCCTCTCCTCCTCCCACCCCACCCCTGACCTTGATCACATTACTATTGCTTTAGTCTGAGCGGAAGGCCCAGAACATGCAGGCTTTTCCAGTTAACGAAGGCTGGGTGGGTATGTGGCAAGTAGAGAGCCAGCACTCCCCTCCCATGTCCCCCACGCTGCCTGCTCTCTTTCCATCCCTGCCCTGCCTGGTCCCGAGTGCATGGATGGCCGCGAATGTAGCCCTGCACACACAGCTGGGCTCGTCTGGGCACTGCCGTCCATCCGCTTAAGAAGCAGATCTTGCAGCTGAAGGTGGCGCTTTCAAATCCCAGTTTCATTATATATTTGTGTTTCCTGTCTACTAGACCCAGCTAACTGCTATTCATGCTGCAAGGGGTGGGCTGAGGGGGAAGATGCTTTCATCCCTATTCAATTTATTTACTCACGGTAGCCATGATATTGAAAGAACAGGTTCACAATACAAAATCCAGGAAAAGAGCTGTCAAAAGAATGGGAACAAGGAGACCATGAAACACAGCCAATAATCCAGCAAGCTGAAGGGGCCATCCTTCCCCTGCTTTGGTACCATGGCCTCCTCATAGGGCAGAAGGTCTGGAGCCTCCACCTCTGCTCCCCTTGCTTTCCAGTTTGCACAGGAAAACAGAGTCTTAGTCAGTTGGCCAAGTTTTGCTGGGTTTTGCATTTCAGAATCCTCCCTAAGGGCCCAAGGCCCTTCTAGGATTGAAAGAAAGCTTTTTCCTCTGAGGTTTTCATTCATTCGTTCATTCCACAAATACTTACTGAGTGACTAACAAGTGCCAGGCATTGTTTGAATGAACAAACCTAACACACTTGCCCTTGTAAGAATATGCATTCTCATGGAGGAAAGAGAAAATAAAGAACCTAATAAATAAGGGAACCACGTGTCTGAAGGTGATGCGATCATGCTGGTAAGTGGTAAGAGGGATCAGAGTGTGGTGGGTTCCAGTTTCATGGGCAGTGGCCTGGGCAGCACCCCCAAGGACCACACCATGGAAGTCTGCCAGATAGAAAGTAGGCCATGTGCAGATTAGTGCCTCTGTCCCAGACAGGCTCTTCGGAATACTTCTTTGTGTTCACAGGTTTGCGCAGAGTTGGAAAACCTTTCAGAGAGGCTTTTACTTCTAGGATAGGAGGGGAGGGGAACCATAAATTATTCATATTTAAACATCTTAATTTATAACTGGAAGAGTGTACCTCTCAGTCCCCTTCATTAATTTCACCCATCCCTCCAACTACTTCTCCTCTGGCAACCATTAGTTTGTTCTCTGTACTCAAGAGTGTAATTTTTGGGGTGCTAGGCTGGCTCAGTCAGTAGAACATGCAACTCTTGATCTCATGGTCATGAATTCAAGCCCCACGATGGGTGTAGAGATTACTTTAAGGAAAAAAAAAAAAAAAGCTTGGTTTTCTTGTTTGTTCATTTGTTTTGTTTCTTAGAATCCACATATAAGTGAAATCTCATGGTATTTATCTTTCTCTAACTTATCTCACTCTGCACAATATCGTCTAGGTATATATATATATATATATATATATCTTTATGAATGGACACTTGAACTTCCATTTCTTGACTTATGATTAGTAATGAAATTGAATCAGTAATCAATAAACTACCAACAAACAAAATGTAGGATGGCTTCACAGATGAATTCCACCAAACATTTAAAGAAGGGTTAATACCTATTTTTCTCAAACTATTCCAAAAAATACAAGAGTAAGGAAAACTTTCAAATTCATTCTATTCAGCCAGCATTATCCTGATAGCAAAACCAGACAAAGACACTACGAAGAAAAAAAAGAAGAAGAAAAAGAAAGAAAGAAAAAAAAAACCCAACTATAGGCCAATATCCATGATGAACATAGATGCCAAAATCCTCAACAAAATATTAGCAAACTACATAGAACAATACATAAAAAAAAAAATGATTCACCACAGTCAAGTGGGATTTATTTTAGGGAAGCAGGGGTAGTTCAATATTTGCAAATCAATCAGTGTGATACAATACATTAACAAGAGGAAAGATAAAAAAAAAATGATCATCAATAGATACAGAAAAAGCAGTTAACAAAATACAACATCTGTTGGTGATAAAAACCATCAACAGAGTGGGTTTGGAGGGAATGAAAATTAAGAAAACAATTCCATTTACAATGTCACCAAAAAAAAAGAAAATACTGAACCAAGGAGATAAAAGACCCATACTCTGAAAACTATAAGAAAATGATGAGGGGCGCCTGGGTGGCTCAGTGGGTTAAGCCGCTGCCTTCGGCTCGGGTCATGATCTCAGGGTCCTGGGATCGAGTCCCGCATCGGGCTCTCTGCTCAGCAGGAAGCCTGCTTCCCTTCTCTCCTTCTCTGCCTGCCTCTCCATCTACTTGTGATTTCTCTCTGTCAAATAAATAAATAAAATCTTTAAAAAAAAAAATGATGAAAGCAACCAAAGATCATACAAACAAATGTAAAGACACATGCTCATGTACTGGAAGATGTAAAATGTTCATACTACTCAAAGCAATCTAGGCAATCTCTATCAAAATACCAACTGCTCATTTTTAAATAGGACATTATAGCTCTGACTTCCCTAGCTTCCATGCCTAACCTCTGAAGAGCTGGGGAAAGAGTTGTGATCTCTGAGAAGAGGTAGGAAGATAGGGGAGGGGAAAGATAATAAAATATAAGGAGTTCTGTGCTGTGATAGACACAGTGGTTCTGAGGTTGGCTTTTGAGAAAGCTAGTGTGAGACGGTAGGTCCATCTTTAGGGCAGGAAAAACCTATAATTGGTGTGATGTCATCAAGCACTTTTTAATAATCCTAAATTAGGTTTTTCAGGTGGGCAGGTAATAACAATTAAATTGCTAGTGTTTACTGAGTGCTTACTTTGTAACAGACATTATGCCTTGGTTTCAAAGGTAATCTCTTAGTCTCTGATTTTTCTTCAACTAGAATGCCACATAAGCTCCATGAGAGGACTTGATTCTATTCACTGTTGTGCCCAAACTAATTCCTGGCACTCACTGAATGGATGTATGATTGCATGGAGAAGACTTTCAAGGTGCTCCTACTGTGGGCCTTACATCAAGGTTTTAGGCCCTTCATAATTTTCAGCATTCAGCAAACATAATAATACTTCTAATTCTTCTTATTGTTAACCACTCTGCCTACGACTCTAGGCCTTATTAGGATTGGTGTTTCATTTTTTCCCTATGTTTATCACCTTCCCCTGACCCGTGGTGGATGAGTGGGTAGAGGAAGAAAAAGGGAGAGGAGTGGAAAAGAAAACCTTATCTTGCCATTCGTGCGTTATCTCATTTAGTTTTTATGACAACCTATTTTACAAAAGAGGAAACAGATTTAGTATTAGGTAGTTGCCGATGTATTGTGGCAAGTTAATGCCAAGGTGTTTCATACTCTAGAGCTGTGCTTTTACCCACTGCACTGGCTGGTGGGATTAAAAAAAAAAAAAAAAGCATGATCTCTATTTTGCATTGCTCACCCCACCTCCAGGGATAGTGGAGTGTTTAGGGCAGGTTCCTTGTTCTTTGGGGGGATGTTTTTTAAAAGTATGCCAAATCCTTTAACAGTGAATTTAAAACAAGATACCACATTATTTTATTTCCTGGAATGAGGTGGAGTTCATTATTGCTTACAGTTGGCTCACTGCTTGAGGAATATTGGGCCAGAGAGATAATTTGGGGGCAGGATTTAAGCTATTACTGCTTGGCCTGTTTACCTCCTTTGAGGTTGTCCAGGAACAAGGGTTCGTTAGTGCCTATTAGGTACTCCATGCTAAAGCAAGTCACTGAATGGCGAGGGCCAGAATCGATGAAAATTGCAGCAGAAATCCTCCTACTCAATCTGACTGTTCTGATGGTAGGTAGCGACTGAGGAAAAAATTTTTAAAAATGATTCCACTAAAAAGGATTTATTTTAATTATATAGATATATGTAGATTAATATATAAAGCATGAGTACATTATTTGCCATCTTTTCATGTAAGACTAAGACCTTGGATTTGATTGTAACTGGCTCACTGAAATCCTTTATTGTCTTTCTGGAATCAATCACACTCATAGAGAACCCTATACCACTTTCAGTTTTGATTTCTTACAAGGGAATCAACAACTTCAAGACAACTTTTAAGCAAGCTGAGTGCAGAATACTTCTAGATTTTTTTAGGTAATTTTCCCCTGGTCTTTTAGACCTCTTTTTATCACACCTATTTTGATTGTGAGGTTTTTGTATGTATGAAATTCAAATTTATGACTCTTTTCAAGGCATTCAAATTAGTTTTTGTAGAAACACTAATTTTTTTCTATTCATATGCATTGAGTTTACCTATGAATTAATTAAATTATAGAATTATAATTAAGGCACTCCTGGTATAAACTAATATGGGAACAAACATGGCTGATCCTTGGTAAGCTAAAAGACATAAAAGTTGGAACTGAAATCTCCCTAATGGCTTATACGTAAGCAAGTCTAGGAGGAAGCAGTAATTATGATGAAGCAGATAAAGGGCTCACTGAGGGAAGGCTAAGCAGTCAGTATGCAGAAAGAAGCAGGGTCTGTGGGGATCCTGTGATCCAGAAAGAGGAGGGAAGAGCTAATTGCTTAAGCCATCTTACTTCCTGATGGTTTTCCAGTTCTAAATTGTGTTCTGATAACATGGATTTTTTCAGAAACTTCTTTTTTTCCCTAGGGTCCTGAGTTGGTCTTCGCACCTTAAAGCCCCCAAAATGGAAGTACAACAGGGATTCTACTGAATACTGTGCAGAGGCCCTCAGAAGACTGAGGTGTTTGGGGCAGCAAGAATCAACGCTGAAGGCTTCAAGTCTGCTCCGCTCTTCAGGCTGCTTCTACTTTTTCTTGGTTGTCTTTTGGGTTTCTATAAGTCCCTTCTCCTCTCTGGTGGGGGCTCTGTTTCTTCCTGAGTCATCGTCATGTCTAGGCTTCACTCTGGCTTCTCTCTCATTTTTTTTTTTTTTTTTTTTTTGCCTCTTCTCATTTTTCATCACTTCTCTCTACTTCTGTTTTTCTTGCACTTAATTCTCCATGGCTGACATTTATGACCTTTAGAGGTCCTGCTCTCCTGGGCATGCTCCATTGTCTGTGGGAAGAACTGGTTGTCTTGTGTCTTCTGTAATCTTCGAGGTTTGGATCTTTCCAGAGTGGTCACTCCCAGAGGCTTTGGGGGATGTTTTCAGGTTTGCAGATGTTGTGGAAAATAGGGGGAACCAGATGTCAGAGTAATACCAGTTGGTTCTTAATGCATTATTATTATTATTATTATTATTTGGCAGCAAAATCTTGCCTTTGGAGTCCCCTGCTTGTTTTTAAATTAGCTTGCATTCCATGAGCTGAAAGACTAGTGGAGCTGTGGGGGGCAAATGAGCCAAGATGTTTGTTGTGCTAAATTTCAGGAGTAAGCCAACCCAAATTAAAAATTGACCTCAAGTAATGAACAGAATATTGTTAGATAATTAAGAACTGATGATAGTGTTGATTCTAATACTATCTAGAAAACATTTGGACACAGTATAAACAAGCAAAGTAGAGTAATTCAGAGGGAGAATTATAAACATTCCAAATACCAGGTAAGCAAAGATCCTAGCAGGAAACCTCTTATAGTCCGTTTTCTTGATAGACTGGAAAACCTATCCTTTGTCTAATTTCTGCATTCCCATGGGCCTTTTGTGCCTGAATAAATGTGAAACTAAGTGTCATAGGTTGGTCTATTTAATAGCATGAGAAAATAAAGTGACCTAACATCTTTAAAATACCACTTTCTCCTCCATATGGTTTTAGAAAGAAAGTGTGGAGCAAATGGTTTGGAGCATAGCTTTCCCTATCTCCTTTCCCTTCTCTCACCTTAACAAGATAGAAAAACAGACCTCTCACCCGTGCTAGATCTTACTGTGGAGTACTATTACTCTGGATTGTAAAAGACTTCTGGGCACCAAACAAACAATCCAAAAATGCATCCCTTCTGAGAGTCACATGAAAGCAAAGCAAAGCAAGTGCTGGGAGGAAATATCAAAGAGCTTCACTTAGGGGACTAGATCATAGTGAGAGTCCATTCATTCATTCATCCACCCATCCATGTAGCTTAGGATTTAAATTTAGATGTAATGTTTGCCAAGGAATAAGTATTAACAGGCTTATTTGAAATGTTAAAAAGAAAAAAATGGAAAGCCACATCTGAATGAAAGTAAGTCTCATTTTGCTATTCGATTTTCAAGAGGACAGCTTTGTGAAACATGGAACGTGGGGGACATTTTCTATAAACTGTATGAGCTAACCTTATAGTTTCAAAGTTAAAAAAAAACTTAAAGTATTACACAATTTAAAATATGGCAGAGATTCCATTTTTTTGATTTATTTAAATTGATAAAACTTTTAGATGCCAGCTTAGAAATGTGTGATTATGGATGTGTTTTCCCAAAAAACTTTCCCCCAGGCAGCAGAACAAAAGAAAGAATACAACTGCTATTAAGAGAGTGATGGTATTTTGCTTCAAGAAGATGAAGAGAGATGGAAATTGTGGAGGGCGTGCGTGGCGGAGGTTGGTCCAAACAATTTGCTGCAATTGAATAAATGTTGTAATTATTTACTTTGTGCGGGACAAGTTGCTAAGGGCACACAGAAGTGAGAACATGCTGATGACACTGCCATATCTTTAAACCAGGTTGATTCTATTTAAGAAACATCTATGCCATATATCATTTTGGGAGGAAGTGGGTGCCTAATGAAATAAAAGTAGGGTAGCATAACTCAAAAAAATGTTGTGAATCTTAGGAGTGAAACATCTTCCTGGTAATAAGGATTATAGCAACGATGGGCAGTCCTGCATCAAAATTTTAAAGTATGATATGGTCGGGGTACCTGGGTGGCTCAGTCACTTAGGTGTCACATTCAGCTCAGGTCATGATCCTGGGATCCTGGGACTGAGCCCTGTATCGGGCTCCACGTCAGTGAGGAGTCTGCTTCTCACCCTTTCCCTCTCCTTCTCTCTCAAATATATAGAAATCTTTAAAAAAAAATAAAATATGATATGGTATGTGCTAGAATGTTCACAGCAATGCTATGCACATGGTCACAAACCAAACTGCCCGAATACCCTGTTCAGTAGAAGAAACATATGAATTCTGCATGTTTAAACAACAGAAGACATTCCAAGAACAAGTGCAAAAGTCAACAACTCACAACTATATGCTGCATGGGTGGTTCTCACAAACCTAAGTTTGAGTAACAAAAATGACATAAAAGAGTATGTACCATATAATTCTATTTTTTAAGCAAGTTCAGAAATAGGCAAAACAGACTGTCATAGTTAGAATCAGTCAGGGTCATGGTTATACCTGAGTAGGGAGGCAGAGACTAGGGGGACATGAAGGGGTTCTGGGGGTTGATCATGCTCGGTCTCAGGACCTGGGTGTGTATAAAGCTGATTGTAGTAATGTGTGCAGTTGTGTGGACATATGTTACACTTAAATACAATTTTGAAACAAAAAAAGCAAAAAACAACAGGAGTCTAACTTTAAATTAGTCCTGGGCTGAAAGACGGCCTTGCTGGTTTGGATAATTAGACCTAAAGCACGAAACAGGAATAGGGATGCTTGGATGGTGGGGGGCTGTTTTGCATAGTTTAGGACACTGGGGTGTGCATTCTGAGTTCCGCTGTTGTGGCTTCTACTCCGTCAGTAGCAAACCAGGGCCCTTTTCCTTCTCATTACCAACACAAGAGCTTTCAAGCCTCTGGCTCTGATTTAAGCTATGAATCCCATACAATTTGGAATAAATCTGCTGGTTCAGAGGCATGGTCGCATTCCATTTCTACACATTTGTTCCCTCAGTTGTCTGGGGTTCGCGCATCCATTCCCTTCACTTTCAGTCAAAACCCGAAGAAGCTGTGAGACAGCGGGGTAGGAAGCTTCACCAGCTTGAGCTGCCTGGTTAGAAATTTCTCCTGTGAGACCTGATAGGGGGGACTCGGGAGTTTCAGCTTCTAGACACGTGGTGGGAGATGTTCCAAGTACCACAGGAGGACTCTTGATGTGCCTGGCAGGGCAGGGAAGGAGGGAGAAGCCTTTCCTGTGAGCCTCCCAGGCTGGGTTACAACGAGCCCTGTGCGTGGATGGGCTTGGCACGGGCAAGACTGAGAATTCTTTTTCGGAAACTGCGGCAGGCATATTCAGACATTTTGAAAACACAAGACATGGGCTTCCAGGTTTTCCAGAGGTGACGTGGCGGGTCTGGACCGGACGCCGCTCCGTTGCAGCAAGGCCGCGCGGCTGGGGTGGCACATGGCCCCAGCCCGGCCAGCCTGTCTCTGGGCGGATCAGCTGGCCTGCAGAAAACAACAGGCCTCAACGTGACAGTTCCCACATTCTGCAGACTTGAAAGGGAAATCCTCTGGCCTCTGACTGGGCTCCTGGGGCTCAGCCTTGGCCTTGCCTGAGGCCACAGGAGGAAGAACAATAAGGAAAGGGGGACTGTTGCTGTCCCTGGCTCTTCAGGTGATCAGACACATCTTCACTCCTGCCAGGGCTCTGTAGCCTGAGCTTCCTTGTTCCTCCAAGGGCCCTCACTGCCTCTGCTGAGCAATGCCACAGAAACCCAGCCCAGCCTCTGCCTACTTCTCCCCACTCACCCTCACCTCACCCCCACCTACTTCCGTGCACATCCCGGCATGGGGCTTCCTGACGCTCACAAGTGCTCCAGCGTCTGCCCCCAAGGCTGCCAGTCCTGTAAAAAATCCCCGTACCTATTCCTTCTCCACTCCATGCTCTCATGCTCCTCTTCTGCTTTCTCAGACTCTCACTGTGATTTTCTTTCCCCTTTCTGCAAAGGCAGGGTGCAGAGGAAGGCCAGCAGGGGGCCCAGGGCCCTGGAGCTGACTGAGGAGACAGAGGAGCGTTTTGGGTTTTGCCCCTGATGTGCGTGACCTCGGGCAAGTGGGACAGACTCTTCTCTGGGTATGAGTTTTCTCCTGTGCGGATGGGACTGGGGGATCCGGGCCAGAAATCCCTATGTTGTGCCAGGAGGGGTGCCATGGGCAATACAAGGTAGAAGATAGCTCTGGCTCGAATAAACCTACTGAGTAACAGTCTCTTTGCCTTCTCATTCTCTCACTCTATCTCTCAGTCTCTTTCTCTCTCTCTCTCTCTCTCTCTCTCTCACACACACACACACACACACACACACACACACCCTTAGAGGCTGGATCAGAATGTTTCCTACTCCTGACTCATTTTAGCGGTTTCCTGCTATCAGGTGTAATTCCACACCCCATTTTGTTTTTTAAAATCTGTAGAAATGGAGACATGAACTAAAGGCTGGTTTTCTTTTGCCTTCGTATATGTTCACCTAATTGCTGGATCCTCTTAGAGGGGAAATGGCCTTTGTCCTTATCTCAACGCATACAAAGGACATGACAGCCAGATCTAGAGGGATGGGACAGACAGAGCAAATCAGAGATTTACAGAGCTGCGCCTGGCAGAACCAGAAATAGAAGTGCATTAGGGGAAGAGCACTGGGTTCAGTTTAAATTTTTGCAGAATCCACCTAACCTGCTTTCTACTTGGTTCCTTGTAACTTCTACTCACCTCTGTGCTCAAAGGGTGAGTCTTCTGATTAACCAAACCCAGATTCTTCCTATATTTGTACCTAGACCCTGAAATGATGTGAGCACGTTTTGATTACTCTCAAACATCAAGGTTTAATCAGAATATACAGTTCTCACGTTTGGAACAGTTTATATGGAGATGGGGTTTTGTTTGGGAGTGGGGTATGAATGTAAATGGGGACATCTATATAATACTCAAAATCAAAACCAAAGGGGAATCTCAAGTTTGTTCTGGACTCAAGATTGTAATATAACCTAGGGGTTAACTTTCTATCAGAATCTGAAATATATTGCTTTCCATTAGGAAGAAGAAGAAAAAAGAATATATCTTAGTGTATGCTGTGTGCCAGGTACTTTACATATGTTAATTTATTTGGTCTTGACCATAAATCTTTTAGGAGATATTTTATTCCCTTTTATAAGTGAAAATATGTGAAGAGGATACACAGCAGCTATAGAGCCCAAACCAGAATTGTCGCCCATACTTGGAAGCCACTGCTGCCACTCCTCAAACCTCAGCTTTGCCGTCTTCTTTTATCCCCTTTCATCTTGTTTTAATTTTAATTTTAGTTACTTTTACTAAATGCTTAAGAGTTTAGATACTGCCATTAGCCCTGCACTGACCACTAACTCTCTGCAAGCTTCAGTTTGCTCAGCTTGAAAATAGACATATAATTCTGCGTATAATTACCTACCTCATAGGCTCTTTTTCAAGATTGAATGAATAAATAAATATAGCGCAGGTTTAGATAGTGCCTTTTGAAATATTAGCCGTAACCACTCCTTTGAAATTTTTTTTTCTTTTGCTTTTGCTTTAAATCATTTGCCATTACTCTGAAACATCATTGGCTTACCTCTTTTTTAAAAGCTTCACTGGGATACAATTTCCATATAATAAAATGTGCCCACCAACAATGGGTCAGAAGTTTGGTTGCCCCATAATCTTACCAATACATAGTATCTTCAGTCTTCTTCCCTTTAGCCATTCTAAAGGCTTTGTAGTTATATCTCATTGTGATTTTAATTTGCTTTTTCTGATGATCAGTGATGAGGAGACTCTTCTCAAGTGCTTCTTCGTCGTTCATAAGTCTTTTTTTCTGAAGTGACTGTTCTTATCTGCCTACTTTTAATTGATTACTTGTCTTCTTATTGAGTTGTAGGAGTTCTTTTTTAATATATTCTGGTCCTTCATCAAATATATATATCATGAAAACTTTCTCCCAGTGACTGGTCTTTTCATTTTCTTAATGGTATTTTCCAGAGAACGTAAAGTTTTAATTTTGAGGAAGTCCAATTTAAAAAATTTTTCTTACAGTTTTGTGTTATATTTTGTGTTAAGATATTATAAAATATCTTAATTTTTATGTTACCTACATGTCAAAATGATAATATCTTGCATAAAGTAGGTTAAAAATACATTATTAAAATTAATTTCATTTTAATGTAGCTACTAAAAATTGTTAAATGGCATACGTGGCCCACGTTTGTGGCTTACATTGTATTTTTATTGGACAACGCTACTCTAGATGATCCCATTCTTACTGCTGGAGCCATTTGGAAAATAGGTTTTATCAGTTGGAATGCTTCAGTGTTCAGGAAACAGAAACCTCAGCTCAAAGTGAAATAAATAATAAAGAAATGTATTATCTTGTAGAGATAACAAAGAGGCAGAGAAATGCTAGGTTGTTAATGATGTTTATTGACATCATCAGGATTCATTCCTTCTCATAACTCCATTCTACTCTCATCTGGCTCAGCTCAAGTTCTCTCTCTCTCTCTCTCTATATATAGGTAGAAGTCCTGAAAGTCACATCCAGACATTTTCAATGTCCAGAAGAAACAAAGAGGAGGATTCCTGACCAATTTTTCTTATTAAGAGTGAAAATTCTTTCCCAGAAGTCTCTCCTATCCCACCTCTCCCCTTGTTCTCAGGATTAACTGGCCAGAACTGGGTCACAAAGTCCATGCTGAGTCAATCACTGGTGCCATAATTGGATACTGAACAGCCTGAAGTAATCTGGAGAGATAGAAGAACCAGCACCACAACTGCAGGAATGGCTCTTGCAGACCAAACAACCCCCGAAGTTCTTGGACAATTCAGGGAGAGGGCACAGGGCCACGACACGTTCCACCCTCTCAACTGAGCTGCTTTAGTCCTAAATACAAATGAGATGTTGTTATGTTTCTATCCCCAGGCTACTGAAGCCTAATCAATCATTTTACATAAGAAGACAAAGCAAATAAAATCCCATAGCTCAACGTGGTGCAGTGGCGAGAGGACTGCTAACCAAGGCACTTGGCTTTCATAATACCTTGCTCTGGGATCTGCAAAGTTCTTCTAACCTGTCTGGGCTTCAGCTGGCCCATCTTTCAAATGAATGTCCCAAGATTGTGAGATGAGACAGTAAAGTAATCACAAGAGTCTTTCTCTACTCTAACACAAACACAGAGAAATGGTGATACAAATGGAATATAAAACATTAAAAAATAGATATCATACTGAAGAGTTTCAGACCCAGTTCCAATATGTGTGTCTGTGTATTGGAGGGTGTTTCCATATACCACCAAGCAACTCTTGGGACGACAGCTAGCTGGGTGCCCTATAGTTCAACTCAGCTCTGACACAATTTACCTGAAAATAGATAACATCAGTTTCCAAAGGGTAAGGACTGAGTCCCACAAGACCGCCCCTACCCCAATCCCATTCCATTTCAGATACCAGTCGCAAGTAAATCCACATTGTCCCCTATACTTCTGACCAAGCTACTATAGATTAGACATTCCCGCGACTCCCACCACCTCAGGTTTCGTTAATTTCTTAGCGTAGTTCACAGAACTCGGGAAACTAGTGCACTCACTAGATTACCAGTTGAGTATCAAAGGATACAACTCAAGAACAGCCAGATGGAAAAGCAGCGCGGGGTAAGGTGTGGAGAAAGAGGGCAGAGCTACCAAGCCCTCTCTGGGTGCATCCTTCTCCCTGTATCTCGGGTTCACCAACCTGCAAGCCTTCTGGGTTTTTATGGAAGCTTTATTCCAGATGCATGGTTGATTAAATCATTGGTCTTTGGCTACTGATTCAGCCTCTAGCCCCTCTTTCCTTTCTTGGGGTAGGAGTGGGACTGAAAGTTCTAAGGCTCTGATCATATGGTTAGCTCCTTTGGCGACCAGCTCCTATCCTCAGGTACTGTCCCAAAGTCACCTCATCAACAAAAGACACCTTTTCACCTCTCATCACAGAGGAAATTCCAAGAGTTTTAGAAATTCTGTGTCAGAAACAATGTAAAACCTAATATACATATTTCTTATCATAAACCAGAAAATCATACCTATTCAGAAACCAAAGGAAAAAAATCTCTTCTTAAAATCAGAAACAGCAAATGTTTGGAAAATTGGAGTCATGGGGCCTGTGGAAACTAGGTCCTGTCAGAGGTCCTTTGGAAATGGGGACCAAATGAACTGTGTGCATCATGGTGGACCAGGTTCTCTGAGTGAGACAGGGTGCTGGGACAATACCTCCGACCTGGGCGCTGGGGCTGAAATCCCAGCGATGGCTACAAATGTCCCACCTAAGAGATCCCCAGACTGGAACTGGAGCCTCCGTCTGCCTTCAGAGCTACCACACCACAGGGCTCAGCCTTTGTAGTCCAGGAACCCAAGGCCACTCAGCTCCCAGAGAGCCCAAGGATTCATGTCTCTCTTAAGATCAATCCCAGGGTACAGCCACTCTGGAAAACAGCATGGAGGTTCCTGAAAAAGTGGAAAATTGAGCTACCCTATGACCCAGCAATCACACTACTGGGTATTTACCCTAAAGATACAAATGTAGTGATCTGAAGGGGCACACACACCCCAATGTTAATAGCAGCAATGTCCACAATAGCCAAACAATGGAAAGAGCCAAGCTGTCCATCAACAGATGAATGGATAAAGAAGATGTGGTATATGTATACAATGGAATACTGTGCAGCCATCAAAAAATCCCCTGAAATCTTGCTATTTGCAGGATGGAACTAGAGGGTATTACGCTAAGTGAAATAAGTCAATCAGGGAAAGACAATTATCATGTGATCTCTCCGATATGAAAAATTTGAGAGTCAGGGCAGGGAGTTGTGGGGGTTAGAGAGGAAAAAATGAAACAAGATGGGACCAGGGAGGGAGACAAACCATAAGAGACTCTTAGTCTGAGGAAACAAACTGAGGGTTGCTGGGGGGAGTGGGGTAGGGATAGGGTGGCTGGGTTATGGACATTGGGGAGGGTATGTGCTATGGTGAGTGCTGTGAAGTGTGTAAGCCTGATGATTCACAGACCTGTACCCCTGGGACAAATAATACATTATATGTTAATTTTAAAAGCCTATATCTATTTGTTAATTTAATACACATATATTTAAATTCATATATCATATAAAATAAATATTGATTCATAAAAAAAGGATCAATCCCAGGGATCTGGTTTTTATCTAGGCCTGAGGCCTCCATTCCTTTGTCTATACAATCCCCCCTCCTGTCTCCTCTCCCTCCACTCCTGCCCCACTATTTGAACATACAACTCTAAATGTCTGTTTGTCTAATTATTTGTTTACTAATTATACACACAAGAAATATTCATTCATTATAAAACATATACAAAAGAAATTTTTAAAAGATGGAAAAAATGGAGTAAAACATATTTCAAGGTTTTTTGCTAATTATTATGGTCCCATTCTACCATGAGCTGATGTCAGTTGCTATTACTTGAGATTTTCACTAATGACATAGGGTATAAATCTGTATTTCCAAAAGCTTTCTTGATAGTGTTTAGTATTTCTGGCAGGCTTCTTTGAAGATCTGATTACATTATCATTATTTTAACTTTGTAATATGGTTGAAGAAATAGGAAACATTTCAGCTGTGCTGTTTTCTTGTTCTTTGCTTCAGTTCCCACTATTAATATTCTACTCAACTTGTAATTCTTTTTGGCAGGAATCTTCTTAAGCCAAATGTCCAGATTATTAGCTGGCAACATGCAGGCTACATTAGATTGCATTACACTGCAATCCAATGAAGGAATGATGTTGGAAGAGTCACCCACTTCACTGCATGGAATTCCCAGCTTTCTCTCAGGGTAACTCCAGCCCTGTTGAACTGTAACCATCTTGCATATGGACTAAGGGAGGGCATGTGTCATTAGATCTATTAAGTGTTGATAAATCTAAATTTCTTATGCGAAGGATAAATATGAATAGCTTTGAAGTTCAGCCCCCTCTCCTTTAGAGATCCATGAGTTGCATTTTTCATTTGCTCACTCAAGTAAATGATCATTGTAGATTTTGGCAAGGGAGTGAGTGAACAGTCATTTAAAGGGGCACTCATTTCACCTTTAACTAAGACCTCTCTACCCCTAACATATGCCATTCCCATCCATGTGCCACCTCATATATCTTGCCCAGTAGCTGACAGAGGCTTAAGAGAATTCAATTTTATCTCAGTAGAGGGCGTCGCTTCCTTCCAGGAAAGTGACAAGTCCTTAGCAAAAAGAGGCTGTCTTAAGACCTGGGACCTAAGAAAAGAGGTCATGAGAGCAGTGTCTATGTCTATAAGAGCTGAATGAAGCTCATTCTTTATCCAAACTAATATTCTCACTTCCTGAGGGGACTCAATCCAGAGAATTGCTCAGAATTCTATAGTTAGCTGATGAATAAACTAGCACCTGAATTCAGGCCTTCTACCCTGAGCCCAGTGCACTCTCCCATTCCTCACAGTCCTCCCATGTGTATTTGTTAAGAAACAGTAACCTTGGTCCATTTCATTTGATGTAATTACTGATATATTAGCATTTTAATTTCACAATTTCAACATATCCTACCTCTTCAATAATTCTTCTTCTTTTGTTTTCTGACTACTTTTGGATCGACTAAGATTGTTTATTACTGTTTTTTCCCCTTTACCATTTTGGAAGATTTACATTAATTATTTCTTCTTTCAGAGGTTAGTTTAAAAACTTTGTGGGGTTTTTTTTGCCATTTATTATATCTTTAACCTTGCATTGCTAAACTTACTCAAATCTAATATTAACACTGATCTTTATTATTGGCTTATACAATTTGGAAACACAAGAACACTTAAACCCACATCCAAACTCTTGCTAATATTGACAGTGTTTTAAATTTTATCTAATTTTTAAATTCCACAAGACACTTCTATTGTTGTTGTTGTTGTTTTTTTCTTGCATCTCAGACTTGCCATCTGGATCATTTTACTTTATCCTGAAATACATCTTTTAGAATTTCCCAAACTCTCTCATTTGAAATAAGTCTTCATTCATCTTTGAATGAAGATATACATATACATATACATAGATACATATACATACATATACATATACATACATACATATACACATACATACACATACATATACATTTACTGGGAACAGAATTCTAAGTAGACACTTATTTTCTTTCAGCATGTTGACAATATCATTTTACTGTCTTCCGACTTCCATTATTGATCTTAGAAGTCAGCTGCAATTTAACTTTGTCTTTGAAGACAATATATCCTTTCCCCTATGGCTGCTTTAAATGTATGGTATAGAGTTCAGGGGGTTCTTTGGCTTCCTATGGTTTTACTATAATGTGCTTGGGAATGCTGCATTAATATACTGGGAAGACTCTTTTAGACTTCTTGAATCTATGGAAAGATGTCTTTCATTAGCTCTAAATATTCTCAGCTATTATATCTTAAGATAGTACTTTTTGCTCTCCCTCTTCTTCAAACATGGGGTCTTCAAACAAGACTTTAGCTCTCTCTTCTTTAAACAAAGGAAGAAGGTTTTATATTTTATGGTTAATAATTCCAACAGACATTATTGCCAATGCTTATGGGCCTATTTGAGTTGTTGTTTCTTCTGTTTCCTGCTCATTGTGTTTTATTTCCCCATAATGACGTGATTTTTGAGAGTGTGCTGGGCCCTGTATTTTAAAAATTATCTGCAAGAATAATCTGAGACTTAGCATGATAACATCTTCAAAAAGGATTTTCATTTGTCTTTGCCAGACACCTGGGGTGCTATCAGTCTAGCTCCAGCTCAAACCAAGTTCAATGTTCAAGGTTCCCTGGACCATCCACTTGACAGAAAGGGAGAATGAAACTGTGTGCAGGGATTGGTTTATTCATGATTCACCGTACTGGAAGCTGCAACTCTTCGGGATCTCAGTTTAAAGAGAAGGTGATTGACTAGAATCCCCACCTCTGGTGGATTGCAGGTCTTTCCTATTATCCCCCACACCAGGAATTTATCAGAAGTACAGTTCAGTTTTACAGCTAGTTCTTTAGGATTGGCAAAAGCCCAGAAGGCAAAATCAAAGATTTGAATATCAGTCCTATTCCATGAGTTCTCCTCCTCTTCTGGACTTTGGCTTTTAAACTCCTCACTACCTTGTTGACATTTTGAGGCCTTTAAGATGTTTTTCATATTTCATCTCAAAATTCTTTAGGTTTTTTTTTTAGTGGAGGCTTGGTCCAAATTTCCCAGTCATCAGTTACTGGGACTAGACGTTACAATTTAGTCATCAGAGGAAAGGAAATTTTTCATAGTCCTTTATTTCTACTTTATGTTTATCAATTTGTTAGTCCCTATAAAGTACTTTGCATATGCCAAGAATGTAATTTATCTAACAGAACCAATATTGTTATTGAGCGCTCATTAAATCCATCCTTTCAAAGAACCTTATCTGGTATGATACAAAATAGATCAAAAGACATTTTTAAGTCATGACTACTTCTAGCCTTTGGACATTAGTATGATAAACTGATGGCCCACAAACTTATAAAAACATAATGGAAGATCCAGGGATCATATATAACATACATACATAATATATCCTACTAAGAACACTTGCTCTTCCCACTGAATGAAAGCCTCTGCCCCTTCCCTTGCCTCTTTCAGATGTTTTCTCTGGTCTCACCTTCTCACTGAGGCCTTCCCCAGACATCCTACTTAGAAACTATAAACTCTACCTCATTCCCACACTTATTTCAATTGTTCTTTTATCCATCTTCCTCCACCATTTTATATACTATATATTATAAACCTTGGCTCTATTTATGGCTGCCTCTCCAATCTTGATATATCTGTTTAACTTCTACGTTCCTGGGTTATAAAATAGGACTAAGAAAACTATCCCACCATTCTTCATATAGCTTTTTCACATATAAGCATAGTAATAGATCAGGAAGAAAGTCTAAAAAGTGATTTTTTTGAAAAAGAGAACCAAATGAAAATTCTAGAACTGAAAATTACAACATCAAAAAGAATCTACTGGTTGGGCTTAACAGTAAAATAGAGAGAACAGAACAAAAACCAGTGTACTTTAAAATAGTTCAAACAATGGTAGAAGCAAAGAACAGAGAGAAGAGAGATTTAAAAAAAAAAAAAAAAAAAAAAGAGCAAATCCCCAGAGACCTGTGGACAACATCAAAAGGTCTAATATATGTGCAATTGGAGTCACTGAAGGAGAAAAGAGGGGGCAGCAAAGACTATTTGAAAAAAGAATAGATGAAAAACATCACAATTAGGAGAAATAATTAAATTTACAGATTTGGAAAGGAGAGCAAACCCACACAAAATAGATTTAAACACACATACAAGCATAGGCATGAGTGTCAAACTACTAAAAATGAAATTTGATGAGAAAAACTTGAAGAAAAAAGAACCAAAGGACTTCTACAAACTCATTCCGCATCAAGCAAAATATTGCAACCAAAGTTTAGTGAGCTTGGAGTACTGGGGAAAATTTTACACTGGAAACATTGCTGCTTTTCACTATGTAGCACAACAGTTATGCCAGGAGTTCACTGACAAGGAGCATCAGATAAAACAGAGATGGCCGGCTGGAGAGGATATTAACAGCTCTTTATTTCCCTTTTGGTTGGGCAAGTCTCCCCTGGGAAACAGGATGATACAGGCTCACTGAAGGCAGAGAGATTTTGACACAAAATAATTCTAAAATCAGGGAAAGAGAGAAGTGAGATCCTCATGGTAAGCTTGCGAATGGCCTGACCAGAAAGTCTAGTGCTTCTTGGAGCCAGGGGAATTTCTGAAGTAGAATTAGAGGAAAGAAATTTGGGGGACATGGGGAAGTCCCAGAAGATTTTGATTATTTGCCTGCATTTGTTTCCTCGGTGTGATTTTCTTCCCTCACACTGTAATCTAACCCTTCTCAGGGTGGGTAGGTCTCATGAACAAGTGTTTTGAAAAATAAGAAGGCAGATCATTCTTTCCCTTCCCTTTCCTGAATACATCACAGAGTTCTAGAGGTAGCTGTAGACAGATCAGTTTTCCAGGGAAGGGTTCTTAACTCTTTTTGGCAGATGTGGTGTCTTTAGTTCATGGAGGATGATTTTAATGACTGAAAACAAATAAATAAAACTCCCAAATGTAAACCCAAAGTTTGTTGCTTGTAATTATATTTTCCACGCTAGACTAGAAATGAGGTTATAGCTTATTTGTGATATAAACCTCTTTTCCTCTTTTTGTTCCCCCTTCCTTCTCCACCCACCCATGATTCCCTCACCATCTTTATGCTTTAGGATCAATATTCCTCAGGGAAGGGAGGAGTAGAGCAGTCCAAGCAATCGGTACTGTTTGGTTGCCTGATGTGGAGGTAAGTGCCCAGAGTCGGGTCCCCACGGCTGCACACCGATGGGAAAGGTGCAAACTCCCAGCATCGCAGCAAGTCTTCCAGGCCTGTCTGCAGCCCTTCCTGTGAGCAGAGGCCTTTTCCTGTGTTTGAACTCACCACCAATGGCTGTCCTACCAAAGGTAAACAGCAGCAGTCTAAGCAAACTACCCTTTTTCCAAAAGAAAGCTTTTAACTTTTCTTTTGGAGGAGGCAGAAGGGGGTTGTTTGAGGACTGGGTGGAGGAGGACAGGGAGGAGGTGAGACCAGAGGAAACACAAGTGACCCCAAGCCTTGCCTTGCATGTTCATTCTCTCCTCTCTTCTCTTCTCTTTCCTTTTCTTTTCACCTCCCTCATTATTTTTGGCTGGCTCCTTTGTGCAGGCTGCCTTCTATTAACTGACAGCTGCTTTGAACCTCAGTCGTATCAGGTCATCTGCTAGCTGGGCACCTGTGCTCACATCACTCTGAGGCCTCCAGTTTGTCGGCTTCAAAGCGCCTCACAAGTGGTGACTTGCCTCCTTTGGGGTGAGTGTTAAAAGAAGGGGAAGCCTGGAAAAACTCATGACACTTCTGGAATTAAGCCTGGAAGCTTCTATCTCATTTTGCAGAAGAACAAATCAGGACCAGGGCTCCTGGGTGGCTCAGTTGGTTGAGCATTGCACTCTTGGTTTCCACTTGGGTCAGGATTTTGGGTCCTGTTACAGAGCCTGTGTCGGGCTTCTCACTCAGTAGGCTCAGCACCAGGTCGATGTAGCTTGAGAAATTCTCTCTTCCTCTCCCTCCCCCCACTTGTGTACTCTCTTTGAAATAAATAAAATCTTTAAAAAAGAGAATGAGTGAAAAAATCAGGACCAAAGAAGAGCAGTAAAGCCTACTGCCAGGCCTTGTGGCCAGTAAGTGGAAGGATGGGGAACCAGATCTCCTCATGTCTAATCCCAAAGGGGTTCTTCCTGGCCTTGCATTTATTTATTTATTTATTTATTTATTTGCCTTATTTATTTATTTATAAATACTACATTTTTTAGAAGATTTTACTTATATAAGAGAGAGACCAAGAGAGAACAAGGGCACAAAGTGGGGGGGGGGGTGAGGAAGAAGCAGACTCCCTGCTGAGCAGAGATCCTGATGTAAAACTCAATCCTAGCACCCTGGGATCATAACCTGAGCCTCAGGCAGACACTTAACCAACTGAGCCACCCAAATGCCCCTGGACCTTGCATTTAAAACCATGTTTCTCAAAAAATCTTAGCTTCCTCCTGTGTTAGGGATGATGACATTTGAGAGGGGATGGGGGAAGGAAGGGTGGAGGAGAATGCCAAATGGCCCCTTCAATGGAGCCTTTCTCTTTGATCTCATTCATTCATTCAACAAATGTATATGGAGCGATTTCTATGTTCAGGTAACTTCTAGACGTTAGAGATACAACAAAGAACTCAGAAAGTTTGGGTTCCCAAAAAATTTATAATCTGTTGTTTGTACTCGTCTCCAATGAGATTCTGTTTTTGGTAAACTGGTTCTGTTAATTCTTTTTTTTTTTAATAAAATATTTCCCCCCAATAAAATATTTTCCATATCTAGCTTTCAAAGCCTTAACTGATATTCATCAAACACTCACAGCCTTAAGCGCAGATTTTGCCATTACCTAACAAATTAGCTGCTGATCTTCCAACTCCTGGCAATTTAAAATCTATTTTAAAAAATAAGAAACACACCTAAAAAAAGATTTGCCCCAGACAGCATCATCTCTGCTCACTGACAAATGTAGGAGAGAAATAAAGAAACAAATCAATGGTACAGATAGCGAGCTGAACCCTTACAGTCCGTTATATCCACCTCAGGGGTCGCTCTCCAGTATTCCAGGCAGAATGCAAAAAAGTATGAATACTTTAAAGCCAACCCCCTTTGTTTGGTGATGGGGTGGACATGGATGTGGCAGCTAATAAATAGCCTTATTGAGTTTCATGATTGCCATCAGCAAATATTCCCACCTGGGATTTGGGGTTTGAAAATTTAAGGTCAAAAGTAAACTAATGGCCTTTCTGGTGTTAATGTATTTATTACCTTTCAGGGTGTAACAAATTTCCCCCAAACCTAGTGGCTTCAAAAGCACAAATATTAATTATTTCACAGATTCTATGGGCTGGGCATCAGGAAGAACTTAGCCAGGTGATTTGACTCAGGAGCTCTCACGAGTCTGCCATCAGAATGGGGCATCAGAAGGCTTGACTGGGCTAGATGAGTCACTGTCAGAATGGGGCATGCACGGGGTTGTTAGAGGAGGCCTCCGTTTCTCATTGTGTGCCCCCTTCCACAGGTTACTTAAGTGTCCTTACAACATAGCAGCTAGACGCTCTTTCCCCAGAGAGAGCACTCTAAGAGAGTGAATGGAGAGGAAACCTTAATGCCTTTTATGATGGGTCTTCTAAGTCCTTCCCCAGTACATCTGCCTTGTTCTGTTTTTAGAAACAAATCACTAAGTCCAAGTGATTAGATCTCCAGGGGTGGAAAATTGGGCTCCATCTTCTCTTAAAAAGAGGCATATCATAGATGTATTTTAAGACCATCAAATTTAGGTTCCTTTCTCATATAAATTTTTTTTGGTAGAATCTTAAAACAAATCAGCAGTTTCATCTGCTAATACTTCCCTATAAACCATTACATTATCACCCCCTCAAATTAACAATCCCTTACTATCTTTTAAAAACAATGTTTTCAGTTCTAAAATTTTAAAACTAAGAGATTCCACATCAAAATTTAGATTTTTTATTTTTTAAAATAAGATGATCCAGTCCCATTAGGCCTATGTTCTCACATGGTCACAAAGCACTTTAGATGGGACATGGACCCTTCAATCTGCCATGCTCCTTACCACACCCTCTTGTATTATGCAGGAGGCACTGATCTGTGGTTCATTTAATATTTGGGTTTATCACTGGTCTAGGTCCAAGGAGGCTGAAAAGTATGGCAATGGCACTGAGGGAGAGAAAAGCCTGACCACCAGTATGAGCTGGGTCCCAGAAGATCAGGAAATGAGTCAGGGTGTAGGTTTTCATAGAATAGCGGCAACCCTTGGATCTTACCTATGCAGGGCTGTAGAGATGACAAGGGTAACCAGAGATCTGGGCATTAGTCAATACAGTCTTGGAGTATTTGGTTGCTGTTCCTGCACAGAATTTGGTCCTGAGGACCTAGAGCCCCAAGCACAATCAGCCACCACTGAGGGGACCACGAATCAGCCAACATACATCAAGTTTCAGTGCTTTTCCTAGGACTGTGGAAGTTACAACCTAAAGAAGGGCCTGAGAGCCATGAAAATTGATATAGAATTGTTAAGCCATCTTTATCATATTTAAGTCAATTTATAAATATAAAGAGAGCTATTTCTTGTCCCTTGAGTGTCACAGCCATGTACAATTTTAGGATGCCTGGAGAGAACCTGTATGTGGAGAAAAAGGCCTCTGTGGTCCCTCTGGAGGAAAGCTGAAAGGATGAGCTTTACGGAATTGTGGAAATGAATACCGGAGGAGAAGGCTTTAGCAAAATAATGAACCCACAGTTTCTTTTTAACACAACTACTGCCATTCCTTAAATTAACAATGTCCATTTGCTTGCATCAGACTTCTGGAGCTCAGAATGCACTTTCCCATAGACAGCACATGTTCCTTGGTGTTTAGTCCACAGGCCAGACCATAAGACCCATTATACGCTGGAAATAAATCCTAATGCTACCAATATGTCACCTATAACAGACTTCCTTAGAAAACTTCAGCCCGGATTCTAACATGGAATACCTAGAACACATTTTCCCCAACCCTAGCAGTTCGGACACTGAGTTCTTCTACTCCATCCCTCAAACTCATTCCCTCTTGGCCCGGTCTGAAGCCACAAGTCTTCAGTGACAGCACTGGGTATATGCTAGAGGAGAAGGACCTTTTTTGGATGAATGTTAAGAAATTGAGGCATGGGGATTCCTCTTAGGCCAGTGACAGCAAGACAAGCAAACCAGGAGGCTGGGCTGGAGCAAGGCAGGTAGGTACTCAGCTTTGGAGGTTCCCGGAAATTGAGGATAAGGGTGGGGACATGGTAGAATGTGTTGCCATTCAGGAGTATGAATCTTTCATAAGTCAGCTGTCTGTGTGCCAGGTACTGTCAATATTCATTTTCCAACATCCTCTTGTCATACAATATATCAGCATAGCTCTCACATCTTATCATCCCATGACCTCTCCAGGCATTGCCAAGCCCACCGACATCTCTGGATAGGCTCTTAATGGCACGGTCACATTTAGACAAGACTTCACAACTGATCATCTTCTCCCACTCTTGCCCCTCTAAAATCCATCCCTTGCACAGGGACCACAATAGGCTTTCTGAAATACAAGTCTGATGATGTCATTCCTCTCTGTAAAATCGCCAATGATTTCTCATCCATCTTAGTTAGCATCAGGTCCTGAATCCAAACTCAGACCTATCGGGCTTCCCCCTGTGTAAGCTGCCGCCCCATCTCTGTCTGGCACACACCTGCTCAATCTTCAGGTCTCAGTTTACATGTCATTTTCTTTTCTTTTTAAGATTTTATTTATATTACAGATATCACAAGTAGGCAGAGGCAAGCAGAAAGAGAGGGGGAAGCAGGCTCCCTGCTGAGCAGAGAGCCTGATGCGGGGCTCGATCCCAGGACCCTGGGATCATGACCTGAGCCAAAAACAGAGGCTTAACCCACTGAGCCACCCAGGCACTCCTACATGTCATTTCCTTATGAGGACCTTCCCTGACCATTTGTCCAGATTTAGTATCAGACTTCAAGCTCTCTTAATTCCTCTACTTCTTCTTCAGAGGACTGACCACAACTGTAATTATTTATACATTCAGGTACAATCTGTTCAGTTTTTTTCTGTGTCTCTCCTCTGCCAGGCTGTGAAATCCAGAAGCACATGAACCACATCTAGCATGGGGTTTTCTGGTCTATAAGACACGCTCACCAAATGATTGCATAAAGAGCTTCTGTGCCAATCATTTTTACCTTTTATGTCATAAAGCATGTTACTCTCCAGTCTGAAGGGCCCATTCGCTGGGATTTTACGATGTGATAAGAAGTGTTTGGTTAGAGGGCAGGGCAAGTTAGAATTGGGGTTCAAGGTCCGAATTCCCTGGGTTTGAAATCTTACTCAT
Organism: Neogale vison; assembly: GCF_020171115.1. Lineage (NCBI taxonomy): Eukaryota > Metazoa > Chordata > Mammalia > Carnivora > Mustelidae > Neogale > Neogale vison. Next base: position 217,981,254 of record NC_058091.1, read on the forward strand.
CATGTGATGTTGGGGGAGTAGAACTTCTCCATGCCTGTTTCCTCATCTATCAAAAAAGACAAGGAAAAGACAGTAAGAGCACCTACTTCATAGGGCAGTGTGATGGCTGCGTTATGGCATGTAGTGTGTTTATTAGAACAGGGCATGGTGCTTGGTGAGTATGTGAAAGATATTAACTATTCCTCTTCTTTGCTCCTAATACTATGAAAACTAGGTATTATGTTATTATCTCCCCTTTGTCAAATGAGGAAACTAGAAGCATAAAAAAGACTTTAACTTCAATAACTTGTTTAAATAAATCCTTCGTATCATTTTTATATGCAGGAAAAAAAAACTAAAAAGAACGAAAGGAATGAATGTTCTCATGCTTTGAGACTTGAGATTTGGAGGATGTTGGGGCTTGGCAAGATGAAGAGAATGAATCAAAGATAAAAGGAAGCGTGAAGGCAGTTTCAGGCCCAGGACTAAGCCCTCTCTTCTATGCACTGATATGACGAAACTTAGCATGTCCCTAAAAAGCCGAGATGGGGAATGTGGAAGGGAGAGGGTGAGTCAATGGAGCCTGACTCAGAGCAGCATCTCCAGGCTGTAGGAGGAAGTCAGAGCTCCAGCTCCGCAAGCCCTTCCAGAGCTGCTCAGGAACTCTACCAGTTATCTCCAAGGGCATCACTCCTTAAACTGAATCCATTTGAATTTAAAAACAAAAACAAAAACAAAAACCCCACGAAAAAACTATGCCATGCATCTCATGTGAGAGGAAGCAAATGCCAAAAACCAAAACCAAACAAACAAAAGAAAACAAAACAAAATCAAGCGAAACGTTGTGAATCGCTTATGGACAATTGTCCTAGAGGGAGGTGATTCATGTATCAGACATTTTAAAAGACACCTGGCAAGGACTGGAATTCCTGGCAGCCCACTTGTAATGGTACCAAACTAGAAACAACCCAAATGTCCATCTGCAGTAGAGTGGATGTATTAACTGTGATACTGTCACAAAATAAAATACTCTCTAAAAATATGAACGAATGAGCCACACCTGCACTCTAAAATAGGGGTGAAAGTCATAAATATTGGGGGAGGGGAACCCAAAACAGAACTACAATCTGATATCATCTGTTATGCAAATTCAGAACCAGGTAATTCACATCTATACCAGCATGAGATGTCAGGACCATGTGACCCCTGAAGGGAGGTAGTGGCTGGAACGCCAAAGGGCAGGGGTTGGGGGGGAGATTTCCTTCTGTTTCTGTTACTCAGATATGTTCATTTTGTGAAAGTTTAGTAACATGTACTTATTTTTTGTGCACTGTTCTGACCATATGCTATATTTCAGTCCACCCTTCATTTCCTCACCTTCCATGATTGGGGTCAAGTTGGTCCTGGGGTCAATAGATAGCCTCAGAGTTCTGGATAACCAGAAGCTTGGAGAAGCACGAAAGAGGATGCTTGCCAATTGTGAAGCCATTTTGCGTAGAGCTCATGTTTCTGTTGTGCTGGTTCTGAGTCCTGGGTCACTGCCTTGGCCTCACTGAATTTTACATCTTGGTTTTTCTTCTTGTCCTCTGATCCTGTCACAGGGTCTTGCAGTCCTCTTTCTACTCAAACAATCTCCACAGTAACCAGTGCCATGTGGGGCTTACCTGAGAGGTGAGTGGCCGAGCCATATTCCATTTCTACACATGTGTTCCCTCAATTGTCTGGGGTTTGCGCATCCATTCCCTTCACTTTCAGTCAAAACCCGAAGAAGCCGTGAGACAGCGGGGCGGGAAGCTTCACCAGCTTGAGCTGCCTGGTTAGAAATCTCACCTGTGAGACCTGATGGGGGAGACTCGGGAATTTCAGCTTCTAGACACGTGGTGGGAGATGTTCCAAGTACCACAGGAGGACTCTTGATGTGCCTGGCAGGGCAGGGAAGGAGGGAGAAGCCTTTCCTGTGAGCCTCCCAGGCTGGGTTACAACGAGCCCTGTGCGTGGATGGGCTTGGCACGGGCAAGACTGAGAATTCTTTTTCGGAAACTGCGGCAGGCATATTCAGACATTTTGAAAACACAAGACATGGGCTTCCAGGTTTTCCAGAGGTGACGTGGCGGGTCTGGACCGGACGCCGCTCCGTTGCAGCAAGGCCGCGCGGCTGGGGTGGCACATGGCCCCGGCCAGGCCAGCCTGTCTCTGGGCGGGTCAGCTGGCCTGCAGAAAACAACAGGCCTCAACGTGACAGTTCCCACATTCTGCAGACTTGAAAGGGAAATCCTCTGGCCTCTGACTGGGCTCCTGGGGCTCAGCCTTGGCCTTGCCTGAGGCCACAGAAGGAAGAACAATAAGGAAAGGGGGACTGTTGCTGTCCCTGGCTCTTCAGGTGATCAGACACATCTTCACTCCTGCCAGGGCTCTGTAGCCTGAGCTTCCTTGTTCCTCCAAGGGCCCTCACTGCCTCTGCTGAGCAATGCCACAGAAACCAGCCCAGCCTCTGCCTACTTCTCCCCACTCACCCTCACCTCACCCCCACCTACTTCCGTGCACATCCCGGCATGGGGCTTCCTGACGCTCACAAGCGCTCCAGCGTCTGCCCCCAAGGCTGCCAGTCCTGTAAAAAATCCCCGTACCTACTCCTTCTCCACTCCATGCTCTCATGCTCCTCTTCTGCTTTCTCAGACTCTCACTGTGATTTTCTTTCCCCTTTCTGCAAATGCAGGGTGCAGAGGAAGGCCAGCAGGGGGCCCAGGGCCCTGGAGCTGACTGAGGAGACAGAGGAGCGTTTTGGGTTTTGCCCCTGATGTGCGTGACCTCGGGCAAGTGGGACAGACTCTTCTCTGGGTATGAGTTTTCTCCTGTGCGGATGGGGCTGGGGGACCCAGGCCAGAAATCCCTATGTTGTGCCAGGAGGGGTGCCATCAGCGTTACAAGAAAGAAGACTGTTCTGGCTCGAATAAACCTACTGAGTAACACACATATGCATATAAATGGAAGGATGGATGGATAGATACACAGATAAATTAATGGGGGAAGAAAACTGTAAAAGAGTAACCTTATTCACCACTGAACCCAATAAAAGTCTTTCGGAGACACTGAATCAGAATCCCCCTTTCCCTGAATTCACCTCAATTGGTCCTTGTGATCAGGTGTGACTCTCCGCCTTATTTTTTCACAACTGAGTGAAATGAGGAAGTTCCTTGAAGCTGGTTTTTCTTCTGCTGCCACGAAGGTCCACATAACTGCCGGTTCCCGTTTGCGGTGAAAATGGTCTTAACCAGATGAATGAAAGGTACAAGCTACACAACACAATCAGAGCGCCCCTCCTCTAACCGGAGCTCACGCCGACCCACTGAACTACCACGCACCTCTCGCTTGTTAAAGGATATTCCCTCCATGTCCTCACTCCTTCTAGTCAGCCACCCCTTCCCTTTTCAACAATTGGCCGGCTTATCCAAGACCTAAGCTGCTTCACTGTGTTTTGAAAACAAATGAGAAATTGCCTTTCAGTTTTTCCAGAGGTGACAAAGTCCAACATGAGCTTACTATGTCCAGTGGCAGTATGGGTGGGTGGCTTTTTGGTTTTGTTTTGTTTTCTTTTTGAACATATCAACAAACATGGAAGCTTGCCTTGGTGTTGGCTGCAGAGAGCTCTCAGGAACTAGTGCATGAATCTGCTCTGTTCCTGGAAGAAGTCTAAGGATCTGCAGTTGGGCTAGAAAATGGCAGCAATACCGGTGTTTTAAAGAGCCCAAGAAGAGCCAGATGTCCTGACTGACCAGCACCCTGCCCAGCCTCACCGGCTGCAGGTTTGCCTCGGGTAACACAACCGACCAACAGTGCCTTTGCTCAGAGGCAACATGAAATGATTTGTTCCCTTTTGACTGTGTCAGTTCTGCAAACCAGATACCAGAGGCTACAAGCTCAGGAGAGCCTGCCTTTCTGGAACACCATTTGTTTGGACAGGACAGGCCAGTAAGGCTTTTCATCTCTTTAAACCTCTCGGGGTTGAGGGGGCGGGGTGAGATGGGGGGGGGAGTATATTTGAGGAATTCCTTTTTTCAAAGATTTTTTTTTTTTTTGCCCCTTCCAACATTTTGTTTAAGAGAAAATGAGATGTCTATCTTCTGTTTCCTTATTTTTTTTCAGGAAAGCAAAGGGTTGTTGACTTCCTCCCTCTCCCCTCCCTTCCTTCCTTCTTCCCGAAGGTACTCATCTGAGAAAAAGAGAACGAAGTATTGTTCCTGTTCTCTTTCTTAAGTCATTTGAAACATTGTCCCTGCGAGTTCTTTAAGTTCCCTGCAATCTGTACACAAGAGAAAGAGGGAGAGAGAGAGGGAGAGAGACAGAGAGAGCAAGGGATCAGGTAAAGCACGGGGGCTGCTGCAGCCATTCAGACTCAGGAGCTGGTAAGTTACCCATGCAATCATTTCTACTTCCATTTCAATGTCCTTGGGATGGATACTGCTGTGGGCACCTCCAACAGAAAATGCCTTGCTGGGTATAATCCTTAATCAAAAGGTATGACTGATGGATGACCTAGAATTTAAGCTTATACTTTTTTTTTTTTTTTTTTAAGAGGATACTGATGCTTTGCAGAGCTGAGGCCGGCAGAACTGGAAATAAAATTGCACTGGGGCTAAGGAGGACAGTGTTTTAGACCTGATTTGGGGTACAGATAGCGTGGCTGGGCTAGCTTGGAGCCACTGGTGTGTGTGATGTGTCTTACTGGAGGGTTCAGAGTTCCTCAGTGCTATGTCCTGGGAAACTTTGGAGGGTGTCTGCTAAGCACTGTGGTTTGCCCTAGGGCTTTTGTTACTTGTTGTCTGGATTGAGGGTGGCCTTCTCTTGTTCTTTTCTTTCCATTCAAGACCACCCTTCCCCCCAAAAGAATGTTAAGTTATAACTGTTATTCTGCATCACTGAGGCTGGAGGAAAAAGAAACGAATGTCACTTTGAATTGTACCGTATGCGTATGTGTTCAGTTCCCACATGTGGACTGAGTGTAAATGTATTACCCCTGTCAATGGAAGATGTCACCTGCCACATGAAAGAAGGCAAAGATTTGGGGGGCATATAGCTTTAGTTTTGGAAAACTTCATGTGGCTAGAATAGGATTAAGATTGATCTCTTCTGACAGGAGGAGCGAAAAACTAAGCTACAGACACGATCGAAAAATACTCACCCAGCTCCTGGTTTTCCAAGCACCAGAAAGAACAGAGCAAACTGGTCAAGCTTATGCAGACAGCTAGTTTTGAAAAGTCTAACTTGCTTCACTTAAACTTGTCAGAAAGGACAATGTTACCAAGAACTCATCATGGCAAGCCATGAGGGAGTCAAGAGCACACTGTCAAAAATAGGCCAGCAAGGTCACTCGGAAAGACTTTGTATAATTACTAATATTAGCCATTTAATTCAGAGAGGTGTTGAGTGGGTGAAAGACAAAGATCATGCAGTTTTTTGAATATTCGTTTCTATAAAACTTAGGGAAAGAAGTAACCTAGAAAGTGAAGAGTACACTAAAAACAACCAGTCTCTCATTTATAGATTAATTTGGCCAGACTGCACATGAACCACAGCCCAGTAATTAATCTTTACTCAGAACTGAGCCATCATCTTAATGAGACTCAGAAAATGTGCTGCCACCAGGCTGTAATGGACGATTTGTTCCATTAGTGAGATTTCTTTTTTCTTCTCCTTTTTTCAAGAGGCTTTCCTTATGAGCACTGTAAAATGAGCAATGTAAGACAAGCATGATTAGCGTTTGCTGCTTCGGGATGCAAAATTATTCTAATAACACTTGAAAGGGGCTTCCAGCCACCCCATTTCATAGATCTTTGGGTCAAAGGCTAGCCAGGACAGACCGACTTGGGCATTTTGCACCTTTTGTCAGCAACTGTGACCCCAGGAGAAAACTCTGGGTTGTGATCTCGACTCGCTTCTTTCGGTTTCATTTTTTCTTGATAACATACTTAATTTTGTGCTTAATTTGAACAACATAGAATGTTCTGCAGTTTGGTTATTGAATAAAAGCATCAGATGCAATACAGTATCACAAAAAATGACAGCAGGGTCACCCTGTCTGAAGACAAGCAAGGTAAAATGTGGGTATGATGCCAAGGCGCAGAAAACAGCCACACTTCTAGCATGCATTTTCACTGTGGCCTGAGGTTAAGGAGCTCGGGATATGTTCTCTTCTTTAGAAGAAAAAATATGGATTATTTCCATTTAAGTTGTTAAGCCAGTGCAATGAGAATATTAGTTTGATGCTGGGGGAAATTTTCATCTACATAAAGAGAAAAGCCATTTAGTCTAGTTGCTACCAATCTGTCTCCACTCAACTCCAGGGAGTTGGCACTTATGGAAACTTCCACTGTGTGATTCTTCTTTGGGGTCATGGGAGGCTCTTTTGTGATATCATCAGGGGAACTCCTGCTCAGAATGATTCAGAATTTGATGCAAAGAAGATTTTGTTAATTTATTTGGGTCAAAACTGTGCATCTAATTACAAATTTGTCAAATAAGTGTTAAATTATGTTAGGATGTGTCCTGTAGGTTTTCGTGCTGCAATGTGAATCAAATTAGAGCCTCAGAAGCACGGACTTTGTTGTCCTACAAATTTGGGTTTGAATTCCAGCTTTGTCACTTGCTGACTATGGACCAGACTTAGGACAGGCTGTTCACCCCCCCAAGCCTCAGTTTCCTTAAGTATAAACTTGCATCCATGTAATAGATTTGTGAGGATTAAATAAGATTATGTATGTAATGCAATCAACCGTGGCAATTATGGACAACGCATGGCAAGTAGCTGGCAAGTAGCGGGAGTCGATCAATACCAGCTGTAATTTTTTAAATTTTCATATATTAAGGGTACTGTATTTTATAAAATGTGGTGAATAGAACACTTCTTCCATAATTTGTCGTCATTATCTTTGGTCAATACTGTGACAAGGGTCTATCAGAACAAAATTCCTCTTTGCAGCTTTAGAGTTGGGCCCACATTTAGTGAAGGTATCCTGAACCCCAAATTCTTGTAAGATAAAGGAAGACAGAGCTCAATGTTTTGATGTTCATTTCCGCTCATGGCTGAAACACCAGATTTAACCTCATTAAAATGCCGGCTGTGTTCAGCAGAGCTTGATGCAGGGGAAAGGTTGCCCTGGAATAAAAGTTTTCAGCTTAGATGAGTGTTAGAAGAGACTGCAATTACGCTGTAGAGGTTCCATTCTCCTTTTCACCTACTTCCCTAAACCGTTGAGCTCTGTGTGGTTGGTGACCTTTTCCCTGGCCATGGAGGGCTGGAGACACGTTTTTTTGGAGACCATCGTGGCAGTACCATGACTCAGCCACAGAGAAAGGACTTGAAATGACATGTTGTCTCCCTACTGAGGGCGGCACCCTTGGTGATCTCTCTCCCTAAACATTTTCGTAAAGAGCTACTTAACTTCACGTGGATAATAAGAACACCATTATCACCATAGTGTGCGTAGGTGGCTGGAGGTGGGTGGGGGGTGTGGTTCATCCAACTGCTGTTTTTCTCTCACTTTAAACTTTAATACATACATGCTGATTAATTTGTCAAGTAATAAAGATACTTTAGCTTAGGTCTTGGTTAAACTTCCCTCTCCACTTTCCCGAAGAAAACGTACAACCACAGCAACGACCAGAAATCTGTCACTTATAACGCGAAACTTTAAGATTCTTTTGTTGGATTTCTGATACAGTAAAGTCTTGTTTGAACAACTTAATCTTTGGAGAGCCACCTGAGGTTGGGTTGTTCTACATACTGCGCAAAAGGTACCTTCAAATGTGACTTCAGTGTAATAGAACAAGGAGCAAACTAGGAGTCACAGCACTTGGGTTCTGTTCTCGTCTGACCTCCACCATTCCCTGTATGTGTGACCTGGAAGGTTTCTTTACTTGCTTGGACCTCAGTTTTCTTGTCTCCAAAATGATGGAATCAAACAAGATCGGGGATTCTCAGGGTGGTCTGTATGGGTTCAGTGTGCATCAGAATTTACCTGGGTGCTTGTTTACACTCTTCTTCCCTGCCCACTGCAGTGGGTGATCTGTGAGATATGATACCGACATCCTATGATTTTCTAAACAAATGGTAAGTGTCTTGTTCTGTTTTCTTCAGGATTGCACTGACATTAAATAAAAATGTATGTTTTAAGTGGAATTCCTTGTAAGTGGAATTCCTATTTGGCATCACATATTTTTTCCAGAAATTAGTTTTCAATTGATCAATTGTAATTCTAGAAGCTGTTAGTCTTATAAAGTAAGAAATATCTAGCCAAACAATCTGTTGAGACTAATCAGAGTTCTATAACCATATATAAATCACAAAGAGAGCAATTGCTTAGGTGTATAAATATTGTAATATTGCATGCATAGCATTTTTTGATTTATGCATTTCTATAATATTTTCCTCTTATAGTGAGCATGCATTGTATATTTAGTCAAGAAAAACAGACACTAAATTTTTCTATTCAAGTTTTAAAAATTATTCTTCGTTTCAATCTCATAGACTTTTTGATTTGTCTTTGCGTTTTGAAAGTGTGTGCTTGCCGAGCTTATTTCAGACATCAGATCCTCGTCCCTAAGTTGGTGGTGACATGGAAAGGCAAAAGAATGATACTGGTGTTTGAAAAACCAGCACACGCAAGCCATGTTAAATCTGCTTTAATTATAAGGAAAACCTGCAACTTAAGAAATTGTTCTGATTTTCTTGATTTTGTTTCTACCTACATCACTCAATTTTTTTCTCAAAGTTTATACCTAATTAAGTGGAGTAGCAAGGGATGCAGGTCTCCATCTGATAGGAACAGAGAGACAAGAGACACACAACAGCACTCTTAGAAGCAGCTAGCCTAATAATGGCTGCTCACTTTTGACCATTCAAATAACAAATACTTTGGGGGAAAAACAAAGACATTCAAATAAAGGAATAAGAACATGTCTTCATCAGGAGATACGTGTAAGATAGGAGTTCACCAGAAAATAGACATCATGAGTATAGGGACCTCACCTGTTCACTGCAATGTGCTCAGGGCCTAGAGAAACACACGGCATCTAACAGCTGCACAATAAATACTTGTTGAATAGATAACTTAATACTTAAGTGGGCTGTGGAGTGAAATATGCTATGTTTACGTAAAGCCAAATGCAGTATCTAGTAAGTAAAAAAAGTTCATCAAACTTTTTTAGGGTCTAGGCGATGGCAAACTGCCAGCCTGACATATTTCTTCCCCGCCTCAACTGACTGCAATTATGGCTTGTTCCACCATTATGTATGTGGCGCTGCTATACTTATGTGTATTAATGTGTCATCTCAGCAAGGACCCCACCTACTCGCTCGTGGGAGATCAACACATCTCAGATCCACAAAGAAGACTGTCGGTCGCATTTTATTTTCCATTTGTTTTCTGGGCAGATGATGGGTTAGCAAATTGTTTTCGGAAAAAGAGAGAGAGAGAGAGAGAGAGAGAGAGAGAGATGGTTTGTTTTTCCTTGGCTGGAAGAGCCGGGGGCCAGAATTCAGCCTTGTAGGAAACGCTCAGGGCTCTCTGTTTTTTTTATAGGCATGGTTGTAAATTAAAGTAAAGGGATGTCACTCAGGCTGAGTTTACACAAACATGAAGGAGTGAATTCAGGGAGGGAAATGTGATCTCCTTGTGGTGCACAATACCCTTTCCTTTATATAAGCAGGCAGCAGAAATGATCAAATGGACAAACACAGGATAGAGACAGATTTGTACTTTTTTGGCCAATTTAAAGTGTAAATATAAGTATAACAACAACAAGGGGCTCATGGGGTCCAAGGTTTCTGTCATTTGCAGTAGAAACTGAAAAAACTCTTTCTGTTCACACTGATAAAGCCAAGGACCAGAGCATACAAAGGCAATTTTGACCCATGTTATTTTCCTGTAATGTTACAGCCTCACTTAGACTTCATTCTATGATGGCCACAGACCTAAAATGGCGGAATGAGAACCCCCCCCCCCGCCCAACCACCAACGGCAACATTTAGAGAGGAGTCATTTCCAAGTTTGGACCCTTCTAAGAACTGTATATACATCATTTCACCTCACCTTCCCATTCTAAGAAGTTAGTGCTTTGCTGCTCTCAATTCAGAAATGATGAAAGACAACCACCTTGTTTAACAGATAAACTAGAGAAAGTAAGTGATTTACTCAAGGTCACTAAATTGACGTTGCTTGTGTCGGGTTTCTCGTCAAGGAGAAAAAGTTATCTGCAGCTAATAATATTTTTAAAAAATTAAGTTTCCCTGAAGGTCGTGCTCCTCATCAATAGCATGGCATTGCCCGGGAGTCTGTTAAAGCACAACCCCCAGCTCCATCCCAGACCTCTTGAATCTGAATCAGTATCTTAACTTGACGGGATTAAGATACACATTCAAGTTTGAGCAGCACTACATTAGGGGTTTGGCCTGTTGTATACGGAGTGGTTTCAGAATGTAGGCCCCTGTTCAAAAGAGTTACAAGAGCCATTTGTTAACCTTGACTTTATCTGAGACAACAGAACTCCTTCCTGGAGAGTGATTACAGTGGTTATTGGATAAGTCTTGAGTCTATGCAGCTCCCGGCTACATTAGGCATGATTTTTATGGTCACACCAAGCAGGTCAGCTCCACACCAAGGGACCCTGATAATCTCAGAGAGAAAGATCTGGGGTATTGTTTTTCAAGTGGGTTCTGAGCACCAAACATCAGAATCATCTGGCACAGATTTCTAGGCCTCCCCCAAATCTAATGAAGCTGGGAAGGGGGCCAACAGTCTGCCTATTCCATAAGCTACTAGCTCAGGATAAGGAAATCCCATGAGGAGTAGTTGGGGTGACATCAGCCCCCGAAGAAAGGCAGCTTTTCAGCAGCTTGAAAAAAATTTTTTTAAAGAAACCATACCAGAGAGAGTAAGCTCAGAGTGCTTCCAGGAAGAAGAGGTGTTCTACCAGCTTCTTCCATTGACTGCTGGAGAATGCGGACAAGAAACCCTGCTACCTGCCTTGAGTCTGCCTCAGGGAAAAGGATGGGGGCCTCTGGGGTCTCCAGCATCACTGCCAAGGAGCAGATGCCAACACACACACCTCACTCTGCCCAGTTAGAAAACTTCATGGAAAGAATCCTTAAAGTTTCCTTTTCATTGGGACTCACCGTTCTGTCTTGGAACAGAAATCAAGAGGGGGTATTGTTGGAGGGGTGGGGAAAGGAAGCAGGGCCGGAAGAGAGTGAGGGAGAGGACCGGAATAGCCTCTGGTTTGCTTCGTCCAGGCCTCTGCCTGGATGGAGATGGTGGCTTCTCCCCCTTAATCAAGGCCCTCTGGCCTTCTTCCACAGGAAGTGCAGGGAGACGGAGAACTTCACGTTTTCAGCTCTGTTTTATGGAACACCCACCGCAGTACACCACCACTTTGTTTCTGGCTGTTTTTCTAGTTCAGGCAGCTTTCTTCCCCACAGCACAGTGGATCCTCCCACCCCAACAAACGCCCCCGCCACTGGAGGATTTTTTCAGTCAAGAAAGAAAGAAAGAAAGAGATCTTCCAGCATTATCATATATATGTATGTATATATATTTTTACTAAATATATACATATAATAAAAATATAGAAATACATATAATATACTAAATATATATATCCAGGTGCTAATGAGAACAATTTTAAGGTGTTAATGAGAACAATCCTGAATCTATCAAGATGGGCTTCCTGAAATACTAGACCTTGAACTTTTAGGGTGAGGAACATTCAAAAAGTTCCACACAGTTACTCCTAGGTATGTGCAGAATCTCTCCTTCTACCAGGTTTTTTTCAGAGAGGTGGGTAAGGAGGGACTATTTGGAGCACCATCTTTTCTGACGCTCAGGAGACATCTAGTAATGCAGTAAGCAAGTCAGTGTTTCCTCCAACTTCGTCCACAGTGTTGCTGCCACCCAGTCCCAATTCAGCACAATGACCCATCTCTGGCTCTGTCTAGGTCCCCAGCGGGGAGAGTTCTTATCTCCTGACTACAGCCCAGGCCCCAGGTTTGAGTAGCCATGCTGGAGAGGAGTGGAAAGCCCAGTTTGGGGACAAGACGGTACAGCCTAGTACTATGTCATTTTTAAGAAGGAAATCCTATCTAGTGCGTCTTTACAACCTCTAAGGGTGCAGATCCCCCACTCTTTACAATGGCTTACATTGGCTCCTTGGTGTTCCTTCTGACCCTTCTAGGAGAGGAATTTTGGCATCACATATTAATCCATGAAGCTGGGAAGGACCTTGAACCATGAGCACATCCCACCACAGAATGATTAGAACATAAAGTGACAGACTTGTTTTCTCGACCACTATGGATTTTGGGTTGGGGAGATGGGGGTTTGGTTTACTTAACAAAGTGCTACTTCTTCTGTTTATGGCACAGAGGATTACACACATGTGTGTAAACATACACACAGAGAGACACATAGCCTATCCCAAATCACTGTTCTAGAAGGAAACCATAGATTAGTACCAATTTATTTATTTGACTCAAAAATGTAGTTATCTCATTATTAATCCCCTAGACTTCCAAACAGACTTACTATCCCAATTATATTTTCCTAATAGGAATATTAGAAAGAGTTTGAATTTTGTTAGCTAGTAACAGCAGGAGAGAAGGTGAGAAAGGACTAAGTGTTATTGCAAACAATTCTTAAAAGCTTTATTCACTAATTGTCATTTTGAAGATACAAGGAACACAGGACAGAAGTAGTCAGAGAATAGAGGACTGAGTGTGCTTATTAACACATGAATAGATGGCAGATCAGTATGCCTGAATGCATATGGAAATTTAGTATATGACAAAAACAGCATTACGTTATCAGAGGGGAATGCTGAATCAAAAATTGGAACATTAAAAATAAGAAAAAATGAGAGATTCATTTTTTGAATCTCAGACTAGGGAAAATCTGGTTTTACCAAGAAGCCTTAACATTTATTATACATTTTATCACTTAAAATAAAGGGCTTCTATAGGGCTAAAACTCAGTTAATAAGATTGAAAGACAAACACAAAACTAGGGGAAACTTATAATGTGTATCACAAGGAACTTAATATCACAAGAAAGGGGCAAATGACATGAACTACATTTCACAGAAAATGAAATATAGTTGGCTCTAAAATTTATGAAAAAAAGATACTTATCCTACTTCCTAATAAGAATATGTAAATTAAAACTATGAGATACTATTTTTTATCTGTTTGATGAAACAAAAGATGAAACATTTATCAGCATATTTGTTTCTGGGGATTTGGAGAGTATTGTCATGCATCTGATGCAATAGTGAGCTAGCAAAACTTACTGTAGGGAGCAATTTGGTAATGTCTATCAAAATGTAAAACTGACTTCTCTTGGAATTAACTCTACAATATACATATAAGATGCAAAAAGACATTCCTACAATGCAACACATTTGCCACAGCATTATTTGAAATAGGGAGAACGGAGTGTAAGAAGCATAACTGTGCATTAATAAGGGACTGATTAAATTAAGCACAGTATGGCTCTAGAATGGAGTATTATGCGGCCCTAAAAAAGAATAAATAGAATAAAGTCCAGGAATGGATTCTAGGTATACACTCATCTTTGACAAAGGTGTAAAGGTAATGCAATGAGGGAAAGACAATCTTTGAAACAAATGGCACTGGAAAAACTGCATATCTATATGCAAAAGAAAGCCTGACCTTAGGCTCTTACTTCAAACCATACACATACATTAACTAAGAGTAGATCATAGACTTAAATGTAAGAGTTAAGATTATAAAAAATTTTTAAAGGAAATGTAGGAGAAAATCTTTGTAACCATGGTTAGTCAGTGATTTCTTAGTTATGACATAAAAAGCACAAACAATACATGAAAAAATTGATAAATTGGACTTTGTCAAAATCAAAAACTTTTGCTATTTTTTTAAAAAAAGACACCATTAGAAAAATAAAACAAGTGAGAAGAAAATAAACAGAGCTGATAAAGCCCTTGTTTCCAGAATATATAAAGAACACTTAACAACTCAAGAATAGGACAAACAACCCAATTAAAAGCTGGGCAAATATTTTGAATAGATACTTAACCCCAGAAGATATATAAAGAGCAAATAAACACATGAAAAGATATGTAATAGCAATAAAGAAAATGCAAATTAGAACCATAATGAGCTATAACTACATATCCAGTAAAATGTCTCAAACCAAAAAGACTAAAAATACCAAATGTTCTTGAGAATGTGCAGAAAGTAGGCTCTTACCCACTGTGGGTTAAGACAGGTGGGAATGTGACAGGGTACTGCTAGTTGGGGAAACAGTTTGGCAGTTTCTCAAATAGTTAAATCTATACTTACCATGCAACCCAGCAATTCTACTTCTGGGCAACTACCCACTAATAAAGAAATCACATGTCCATATAAAAGACTCGCACACAAATGTTCACAGCATCCTTATTCATTTGACCCAAACTGGAAACAATTCAAAGGTCAATCAGTTGGTGAGTAGAGAAACAAAAGGTGGTAGATCTATGTAGTGGGGTACCTCCCAGCCATGAAAAGGGACTACTGCTTTGTGCAATGATGTGGTGAATGTCCAAATCTGCTTGCTAAGGAAAAGAAGCCAGACACAATAGAATTTAAGGAGCCAGATGTAGAACAAACATTGAATGATTTCATTTGTTTGAAATTTTGAAAAACCAAAAAATCTAGAGAGAGGAGAAAGTAGCTGAGTGGCTGATAGGGGCTAGAAGTGGAAGCTGGAAGTGACTGCAAATGAACATCATGGAACTTTCTGGAAGTAACGAAATTATTCCAAAAGTGGGGTTTGGTAATGATTGTACAACTATATAAATTTTCTAAAACTCATCACACTGACACTTAGAGATTTATGCATTTTATATTATGTAAATTATATCTCAATAAAGCTGTCAAATTTGTGAAAGAAAAAAAGTGAGGAAGTTCTATACATTGTAATAATGGAGCAACCTCTAACCTGTATACCTGCCAGTGTACATAATGCTACCACTTTTGTGTAAAAAAAAAAACAAAACAAAAGTATATTTTTGGTATGCAGAGAATATCTCTAAAAAGATACAATCCTCCTGCTAATACAATTTACCCTTGGGAAAAAAACAGATGAACATAGGGGAAAGGAAGGAAAAATAAAATAAGAGGAAAACAGAGAGGGAGACAAACCATAAGAGGCTCTGAACTCTAGGAAAGAGGGTTGCTGGAGGGGAGGGGGGCAGGGTAGAAAAATGGGGTAACTGGGGATGGGCATGAAGGAGGGCACTTGAAGTAATGAGCACTAGGTGTTACAGGCAACTGGTGAATCACTGACCTTTACCGCTGAAACTAATGATACAGTATATCTTAATTAAATTTAAATAAATCAGTTAATTAATTAACTAATTATAATTTTTAAATAAGAATTTGCCTTTGGGCAGGCGAGTGTGATGGCTGGGGTAGGGGAAGGAGTGTAAAGGAAACATTTTCACTGAATATCCTTTTGTACTCAATCAAAACAAATGAGAAGACAGAGGAAGAGGGAGAGAGCGGGGGGGAGCTGTGAGTCCCACACCAGCTCCGTGACTGTAGGCAACTAACTGTCTGAGCCTCTATTTCCTTATCTGTAAGATGAAGGGATTGGACCAGCTGCTCTCTGAGAATGCTTCTGACTTTTCAAGTTCTGTACTTGGAGAATTTCTTTAAGGATGATCATCTCACATCTGTCTACATTCCCACTGTCTTCCCGCTGCCAGTATGTGACGGACTATCACACAGAATGCCACAACCCAAGGCTTTGTTCTTTCTTGCTCAGGTGCGTCTCAGTGTATCAGGTCCCCATAGTCTTGGCAACATGGAAAATATGGTTATTAACCAAAGTGACAAGGCATCCCAGCAAGCACATATGTGGGGAAGAAGTGACAAGTCAATACAGAGGAATGCTCACAACTCATGTTGTAGGGCGACTGCTTGAAATCAAGTCCCAGCCCTCTTGCTTGCCAGCAGTGTGGTAATAAACACATGGATAGTTTCAATTTCTTCATCTGTATGGCAGATATAAAACAGCTCCCCCCTCTTAAGGTTTACTGTGGAGAGGAAGAGTGATAATTCATGTAATTGCTTAGTACAGTGCCTGCCTAATGGCAATATTCAATAAATATTAGCCCTTCTAATTATTAATCTGAATTCCCCTGCTCATGGGACCCACTTTCCTGGCAGTGGAGGGAAGGTAATCAAACTGCATATACTCACTAATGTCATGAGCTGGGAGTCTGGGGGTGATGGAATGGCTTGTTTTTTTTTTTAAATCCAAGAACCCAAATGGAGATACTGGAGCCATTTCTGCTGCCCCCAAGCCAGTACCACTGAGGGAAACGTCTAAGGTTACATCCCTGGAGTCGATTATATCCATGTGATGAAGGCAAGCTGCAAAGAGACTGACATCAGGCTGCAAGGTCGAGCCTCATAAGTTAGAGAGCAAGTTTCCATATGCATGATAAATGTGCCTTAATTACACTTGGACCAGAAGATCATCAAATATTAATATCAGGGCCATCACATAACCTCCTTGCCATGGTAGCCATTCAGTAAATGTGAGTTGCGGCTTCCAAGCAAATCAAACCAAACGTCTTCCATCACCGTGATGTACAGAGGCTCACGGTCCCCAACTTCAGTCTCAGTGCCGCACAGCAAGGGCAGTATCTAAACCCGGACAACGTGGGGTCCCTGTAACTTTGTCTCAGCCACAGATAGTGGCCAGAACCTCACAACAAACCGATAGCTTTCAAGTGAACTAAATGTCTCCTGTTTATAAGGTGACTGTCAACTCCTTTTGTGTACACTCCCTGCCTCATACGTTACCATGTCACATTCTAGAACTAGGCTCCAGAAGGCATAATTTAACTTAAGGGGGTTGCCCAGCTCATGTGCATCTGTTCTGCTTAACTACATCGGAACCATATTGGTTAGGGACTGTGTTTTAAGCATTTTGGTCCCTTCCAGAACAAGAGCCCTCCAAATTCCTGCTGGCCTCACATTAGTTCTCTCAGATCCTCTGGGAAAGCTCTTATTATTCCCCCTTAAAGATGGGAAAACTGAGGCTCAGGGAAGAGGAACACCTGGCTGGAGTGCTACAGCTCTGTGGCTCTCCAGGGTGTCTGGGAACTGAAGGAGGCAAGGAATCTGTATTAGATGTCAAGGCTTAATATTTGCATGCAGACTAAACAATGTTGTGAGTGTGTATATAACTCTGCTTTTCCAATCTAATTATATTAGAGTAATTAATAAAATATAAATTAATTTGAAGAGGTTACTGAACTCAAAGAGCTTTGGGTTATTTCATTTTTTTCCTAACTTATTAGGGATTTGGAAAATGAGTTTATTTTTATGATTTGCAATGGGAATCCTCATGCTGAGATGCCTGGGAATCACTGCAGGAGACCAAAACCAGGACTCGCTAATAAAATGCAGGGAGGTACTTGGAATAATTTAGGTCTCTGGTGGCAATGAGTTTTCCATTCTTAAACTACTACCTAGAACCAATTCGTGTATTTGAAATAAGTCTAGAAAGTGTTTGGAAGTATGTGTCATTACTGTTTAATTTCTTCATCTAACAGTTGTCTTAAAAATAAAACAAAACCAAACCCTGGGATGCCTGGTGGCTCAGTCAGTTAAGCAGTTGCCTTCAGCTCAGGTCATGATCCCAGGGTCCTGGGATCGAGTCCCACATTGGGCTCCCTGCTCTGTGGGGAGCCTGCTTCTCCCTCTGCCTGCCACTACCCCTGCTTGTGCTCGCTCACACTCTCTCTCTCTGACAAATAAATAAATAATATTAAAAAAAAAAAAAGTCCTGGTTCCTTTCCTTTCTATCTGTGTGACCTTGGGCAATTTGCTTAACCTATTTGTGTCCTAGTTTCCTCGTTGGTAAAATGGAGAAAAGAACAGTACCTGCCTCACACAATGCTGGGAGAGTCACATGAGCTAACTAACACATGTGACGTCTTTCATGCATTCTTGACACACAGCAAACACTCAGCAAATATTATGGTTGTGTTAGGCACCACTTGCCACTGTTTTTGACACATAGTTGGGACTTAGACATTTTTGGAATGAACAATGAGTAACTGAAAATGTGAAACTTTTTGGTCCCTTCCAGAACAAGAGCCCTCCAAATTCCTGCTGGCCTCACGTTAGTTCTCTCAGATCCTCTGGGAAAACTCTTATTATTCCCACTTAGAGATAGGAAAACTGAGGCTCAGGGAAGAGGAACACCTGGCTGGAGTGTTCTGCCCTCCTAGAAGAGAGGGCAGCTCTAGATATGTGATTCCTCATCTACATTTCCTTCATCCCAGGACAGCTGCTTTTGTGCAGATGACCTGTTGAGGGATTTTTGCTTCAGGGAGCTCTAGCCAGCCAGCCTGGTTCCTCAGACTTCACAAGTCTCTCGAATTTAGATGCCCCAAGACATGTGTGGAAGGGATCGGGCAGAAAGAGCCAGCCTTGGAACCCAAGTGCAGGCTATATTCCTCTTGAAAGACTGTAAGAGGAAACAAGACCAGTAGACCTTCTAGATAGGAGAGAAGCAATGCCTTCTTACCACAAACCAAAATGCTGAGGACCACAGTTACAAGAGGGTCAAAGGAAGTTAGAATGAACTTTCATAGCAGGCTCAGTGTTTATCTAGTTTAAAATTTCACTTCCAGATTGTCCCATGGACAGCTATTTGGCTTCTTTACATAAATAATCTTGGAGCCTAACAGAAAGAGGGTTTTTGTTTTTGTTTTGGTGTTAGCAAAGGGAAGTGTTGACCGAAGGTAGAGGTAAAACACCTGTTGCTAGACTTGAAAACATGGGCTGCTCTGAGTTTCAGTGCTGGCTGACATAGCTTTCTCTCTCTCTCTCTCTCTCTCTCTTTTTTTCCCTTTTCTTTTTTTAGAGGGGGTGGGGAGGGGCAGAGGGAGAGAGAGAATCTTAGCCAGTAATCCCAATAAGCCCAGTGCGGAGCCCACAGTGTGGATCAATCTCACAACCCTGAAATCACGTCCTGAGCTGAAATCAAGAGTTGGATGCTTAACTGACTGATCTACCCAGGCGCCCCTGACATAGTGCTTTTTACCATAAGTCTCAGGCAGATGGGCCAATGAAGAGACTACCAGCTTTTCAAAATTGGCTGCCTTTTTTTTTTTTTTTAAGACCAGCCAGTAATAATCCTAGCAGTTACCATTCCATGGTAGCCCCATGTGGGCGAGGATCTTCGCTGGTGCTGTGGACACTAAGGTGAATGGAAGCCAGCTGGAGTCTTTCAGAAGTTGCCAGTAAACTAATAGCTCTATGAAATGGAGATGAAGCCTTCCCTGTCACCTCCATCCACTGGCCCTGTTTCTGCTCACTGGGACCACACAGAACAAATCCAGTCTTCCAAGTATCAGCTGTTTGAAGTATGAAAACCTGCGTTACCCGGCCACAGGCCTCCAGGGCACCTCCTTCATAACCCACAGGACTCTTGAGCCACCTCAATAAGGTGTGGCTCCAGGAGCCCCAGCAGTAGGCTGCACACTTCAGCAATCTCTAGTTTGTCCCCATACCTCATGTTTGACCCAGAATGTTCCCTTCCCCCATCCCAGGGGTCTGGCCAATCGCCAATAGACTGGGCTCCAGGAGGTCCATTTTTAGGCCAAAGTAACTGCTGGGATTCTCTCTCAGAGGGTCCAGATGAAGGAGCCCGGAGTAAAAACCAAGGAACTTGAACTGAGAATTACTTATTTGTCTTACTATTTTTCTAGCTCCCAGCCCTTATCTTGTCTTGTGTTTTCTTCCTTCCTCTTTACAATGATGAGAATATCTTCTTACCAGTGTTGTTAAGAAGCCCAAATACTGGTAAAGGGTAGTTACTAATTATTGAATGCCTTTTTCTATGTCAAGTGGTTTATATTTATTATTTTATGAAATCTCTTAATAACCCTGTGAGAGGTGGGTTATATATTTTTTTAATTGCCATTTTCCCACTGAGGAAAACTGGGACTCAACGATTAAGTACCTTGTCACAGACAGTTAAGTGAAAGACCTAGAATTCAAGCCCTGGGCTTCCTGACTTCCAAGTGTATGCTGCTTGTCCCATATCACTCTGCCTCTCTGTGATATAACACACTCGAACATTCATAGTCCTTTACCTGGCCACATTGGGTGCTCGGTAAGTTGGCTTCCCTTTCTCCTACCATCCTTGGTCTTCCTTGGGGAAATATGTAAACAGCAAGTGCTGTCTCAGGGAGAAGAAGGGGGTCTCAGGGTGGACTTCTCTCTCATTCCTACCCTCACTGGGATCCCTTATGCACCTTTGAGTGCTTGGTTCTGTCTCTGGAGCAACAACCATTACTCAAGTTCAGGAGTTCTCAGCTGGAGGCAGTCCAGTCCCCCCACTGAGACATTTGAAAATAGGGAGGACACCTTTTGGTTATCAGAACTAGTAGGGACCACCCATGGCCTCTAGTGTTTGGGATGGGCGGGGATGGTAAAGTTCGGCAATGAACCCACCCAAAATAGCAATAATGTCTATTCCCTTTGAGAAGGTCAGGGCTTTGGCTGTCTTCTTGCCACTGTCCCTCCATACCCAGCTCAGTACCTGTCCTTCCATAGATGCTTAATACAAATCTTTGTTTTCTTTTGTCACCTGTCCTATTTTCTGCATCTCTCTTCTCCCACTGGAGGTTCTGAAAGAGAGTTGTCCAGCTTGACTCTAATTCTAATTTCTGGAGGCCTTTTATAGCTCTGTCTCATCTATATTCCAATCCTCTCTCCTTCCCTTACTTTCCATATTTTCAACTATTTGGAGGCACACCGTCCTTATAAATGCCTTCTAACTTGATCAGTTACTATTTACCGTTTTAGTAAAGGTCAAAGGCATGGTTTTCTAGAGTAATTTTAGGTAGGAAACTTTTTTTCTTTTCAAGTGGATTTAAACACCCTAAAAAGGTATTAGGTCGATGGCCTCAATGAACGGATTGTGACGTGATTAACTCAAAGTGATCTGGCTTTGGCCCAGCCAGCAGCAGTGGCCCTGGCTGGCTTGCCTTCTCAGACCCATGAAGCTACAGTCTGGATGGGGTACAGGGAGGGAGAGGCCCCTTAAGAAGCCAATGAGGAAAACGCTAAAGCTTGAGGTCTGACCAGTTTCATCATTCTCGCTGACATGCCCAGAAAGCTGGTACCATGTAGCTCAAGGACTCTACCTCACTCCGGGACAGATAACCTGGTAAAGGGGAGTCAGAACTGGAATCCCAGGACACGTGTGTGCCCTGATTCTGGCTCCAGAATCACAGCACGGTGCTGTAGGGGCAAAGCATATCTGTGGTTGGATATTTCCAGAGTTCACAGCTTCTACTTTCTGGCTGATTTCTTTGGTAAGACCCTTAGCTCCCTTCTCCTTTATGCATTTCAGACAGGAGGTTCTCTTCCCATGCTGGGAATTCCCCACTCTAATCCACTTGGTCTCTCTCACTTTAGGGAATTGTTTAGTCTTAAGTTCATTTTCGTTCTTTCTTAATGGAAAATCACTCTACAGAGTAGCATAGCTCAGGACTGATAAGGAAGGGCTGAGAAGGATCACAAAGCAGAGAAATGTGGTGAAGGCGGAAAGAACTAGCATTTACTTAGCACCAGCTCTGTGCCAAGCCCACTACCTATCACGTATCACGTTCGAATCTTTTTCCAGATCCATGAAGGAGTATATTAGTCAGGGTATACTCACTTAGACTTTAAAGACAAACTACTTTCAAATTGCCATGGCTATTAAAAAAAAAAAAAAAAAGGAAGAAAGAAAGAAAGAAAGAAAAAGGAAAGAAGAAAAAAAAAAGGATTTTTATCTTGCTTCTGCTACATGGCTCCAACTGTAGCTTTGTTCCAGGTCATCTTAACTTTAGGCTTAAGGCTAACAGAATAGCTATTACTGGAAATATTTCAGGTTGCTATGGCAGGGGGATAGAAGATTATGCAAAATCATGAGCTACTTTGCAAAGATTCCACAAGGAAATGACACATGTCACATATGCTCACATTTTATTGGCGAAAGCAAGTCTCAAGGCCATGCCTACCTATAAAGGGAATAGAGGAATGCAATCCAACTATATGTGCAGAAGGAGAGCTAGAAACATTTGGTGGGTAAAGTGTTATTATAGCTGAGAAAATGGATGCTTACGAAAGTGAGTGGGTAGTGGAGTTGGAACTCCAAGCCTGGTCTTGTGACTTGGTCTCCTGGGCTCTCTACTCTCCTATGGCAGGTACGTTCTATGAGCACATTGTCACATACGTGGCATCATATCTTCTCTTCATATAAAGTGTCCTTGGGGCTTAAGAAGGAGGTGTGCACAGGCACCTGGGTATGAATAGGTCAGAGTCAAATCAAAGTTAATGTGACTCAGTCTTTCCTTTATTGTATCAATTTCTACTCTCTGTAAAGGTCTTTAACACGCTTGGCATGAAATCATTATGTAATAGAAGTTTCATCTCTGAACACATGCCAGATTTTTGTTTTTAATCATAGTTTCAAGTACAACAGGTTTCCTTGCTTATTGCTTTTATTTGCTGTATAATGAGAAAACGGTCATTGTGCCCTTAGTCTGGTAAGGCTGTTGGCCTGGTCGATGTTCAAGGTCCAAGGGAAAAGATGTCCCAGATACCCTCTATTATTTTCAAGATAATCTCTAGAAAAAAAAAATCTTATTCAAAGAAACAAAATAATAAGACTAATTCTACCAGCCCTTAGAAAATCATTCCCAATATTTCAACTCCCTGGAGCCCAGGGGAAAGGCTATGCTATGTTAGTTCTTCTCAGAATTTTCTAATCTAAGTGCCCCTAATGGAAGGGAAAAGAAATCCTAAGTGGTCTGCCACAGGTGCAGTTTCAGATTTTAACCAGTCCTGGGTACGTGCGTGTATGTTTGCATTCTGCTCCATAACATACCCACATTTGTCTGCATGTAAAATGTTTTAAATCACTCACCACTGCATAAAATTGATATGCCAGAAAAATACACTTATTCTTGACTTTCACCACTCCCTAGGAATCTGACCTCAAGCCTTCCCTATCCACAAATAACAATATGCCTATCACCTGAAAATGCCCCCCCCCATAGGGATAAGGATTACTCTTAGGTTGGGGATATGCGGGGTTTCCCTTGGCAACTAGAGTACCCGCCAAAACCAGGAGAGGATAAAGGTGAAAACAAAGAGGAAGTAGAGGGGGTTGCCTGGGTAGCTAAGTCGGTTAAGCGTCTGTCTTCAGTTCAGGTCAGGATCCCAGAGTCCTGAGATTGAGTCCCACATCGGGCTCCCTGCTCAGTGGAAAATCTGCTTCTCCTTCTCCCTCCCCTCTGGGTTCTCTCTCTCTCTCTTTCAAATAAATAAATGAATTTTAAAAAAGAAGAAGAAGAGCAAAAGCCAGGGGTTTCCAAGGTTATCCATGATGCAGTTAGCCCCCTCCCCACATACCCTACCACACCTTCCAATGCTTACTCTACTCCAACCCCACTGGTGTCTGGTTGTTCCCCACACACAGAAAGCAGTCTCCCACCTCCAGACCTTGGCACTTGCTTCTCTTTCTGCCTGGAGAGCTCTTCCCCAGATATCTACATGGATCTCTCTTTTGCTTCCTTCAAGTTTTTGTGCGGTACCACCTTTTCACTGAGACTATCCTAACCCTGTTCCCCCACCCCTCAGCCCTCATACTCCCTGTTCACTCTCTTTTACATAACTATTACCTATAACATAACTTATAGATTTTATTCAGTGTCCATTTCCATCCACTAGAACACAAGCTCCATAAGCACAGAGATGTTCATCTTTTGTTTCCTGAAATACCCCCAGTGCCTAAAACTGTCTGCTGGAATCGGTTGATACATGTTTGCTGAATGAAAAACCAAGAACCCGCCCATGCTGAGAAATAGGCAGGCTTGAAATCAGCCATCTAGTGAGAACGTGCAGCAGGGGCCTTTGTTGTCAGCAGGCTGACTTGGCCCTACCTTGGGAGCTGGTTCAGAAATCTTGGAGGTTCCCTCAGGCAGGATCATCTGCCCACTTTCCCAGCGTCATTCTGGTAACTGTCTATGAGACCCAAGGAAAAGGTCTGGTTCCAGAGAGCATCTAATTGTCTCCTCCCAACATCCTCTGCTCCTCCCCCTCCCTCATCACACACAAATACACCACACAACCCTCTCATTTTCCAAGGACACAACTCAGGCTATTTCCAAAACTGAGATTCTGATCCAAAACAGTAGCACAGTGTGTCTCCACGTGCACAGGAAGAGACAGAAGACCTCTGAGCAATTTCCTGGCCCTATATTTTTCCATTCCAGTAAATGAGGCCTTCTTTAGCTCAGGAATCTCTCTCTGAACCAAGCCAATGCCTTACTGCTGCCTGCCATTTGTCACCGCCTGGGCTTGCTTCTTTGTTCTTTTATTTTCTATTTTAAGTGACCAGTGCCAGGGTCCCTTATGTCAAAAAACTTTTGACTTCCAACTCTACCAGGTGTTGACTACTCGTTAAGGCACACACAATGCTAATGGAGAGTTCCCTCCCCAAATAGGCATTTTATTTAATAATACGTAATACTTCAACTGCACTCTGTCTTCAAAGATTTCTGCAAACTGCATATGCTGTTAGGCTGAGCAGCATTTGAGTTCATGTTTTATGGCTCAGAAACCAGCAAGGTTGAATAATTGCTTAAGACTCTCGCTAGCTGTGCTTCAGACAAGGCACTTTGCTTTTTTTTAATGGATAAGGAAATATAACCCATAAAAATGTTATTCTTTAGCAACTGACTTAATAAATTAGTTTTCAGTTCTCCCCATGTGCTTTTTTAAAAGCCATATTTGTAACTTGCTGCCTTGGCTGTGCTGGCTTCTCTTTGTTTCCAGAGACCGTTTGTTTCATGGTCCTCTTCTCCCTTATCCCCATCCCTCCTCTTCCTCTTTCTTTTTTTTTTTTTTTAAGATTTTATTTACTTATTTGAGAGAGAGAGAGGGAGAGCAGTAGCAAGGGGGAGAGGCTGAGGGGAAGGAGAGAAGCAGATTCCCTGCTGAGCAGGGAGCTCGATGTGGGACTCAATCCCAGGTCCCTGGGATCTCTCTCTCCTTCTGCCCCTTCCCCTGCCCTCTCTCTCTAAAAATAAATAAATAAATCTTTACCCAAAAAATAAGCCAAAGTTCCTGGAAGAACGCTGTTTGGCATGGGCCATGGTAGGGGCAGTCCAGGTGGTGAGAAACGGCTGGAATCTGCATGGACATTGAAAACAGAACCCACAGTATTTGGTAATCCATATACTTGGGCACTCAGGAGGTCTGTCCAGGACTATGTCAGTGAGCTGTGAAGGAATGGTTATGAATGGTGTGCCTTCTTCCCTTTCAGTAAAGGAAGAAGAGGCAGGATTCTTGTTGGTTCAACCCCCTTGCCTTTTGTTCTTTTTCCTTCACGTTAATTGAGGGCCTATTTATGTGCTAAGCATTGTGTTGGGATATAGCAGTAAATGTGAACAGGGTGACTGTTCTTACAGAGCAAACAGTTTACAAAGGGAGTCAGATGTTAAGTGAATAATCACACACACGTAGTAAATGTAAAATGACCACTCTAATGTACACTAGGTGTCAAAATTAGTTTATCTGGGGTCATCTGGGTGGCTCAGTTGTTAGGCATCTGCCTTCCGCTCAGATCATGATCCCGGGGTCCTCTGATCAAGCCCTGCATTGGGCTGCCTGCTCCTCAGGCAACCTGCTTCTCCCTCTCACATTCCCCCTGCTTGTGTTCCCTCTCCCGCTGTCTCTCTCTGTCAAAGGAATAAATAACATCTTAAAAAAAAAAAAAGGTTTATCTGCCCTGGTCAGGAAGTGCTAAAGAAAGAACGTTTTACTGGGATCTGAATAGACACGTGCCAACCAGACAAAGATGGCAGAGGGAGGGGAAGAGTGTCCCAGGCCATGGGAATGGCATGCACAGTGGTTCTGGAGGGAGGGGGAGCACAGTATGGATGAGGAACTGAGAGAAGGTCAAAGTGAGTAAAATGCAGAGAGCTTGGGGAACGTGAGCAAGATGAAGCTGGAGAAATGGACAGGGTCAGACTGTTGGGCTTGTGGGCCATGTTCAGATTTTGATCCTCATCAGATTTTGATCCTCATCCTGAAATCAATGGGAAAGAGCTGGAAGCCTTCAAGTAGGGGAATGATGGTGCTGCGTGCTTGCTGAGTGGAGTGAGAGTGATGCGGAAGGTCAAGTACGAGACAAATGCAGCAGCTCAGGTGAGTCGGTGCTTGGTGCTCCTGGGGACCCGGGAGAGAGCTGGGAGGTCCTGATGAGAAGAAAGATCAAGATCCGAGAGCTATTTAGAAAGTAGACCAGGGTCTGGTTGGGCCAAGAGGCATATTCCCAGTTCTATGTTTCAAATACTTGTACCAGTGGGGGTAAGACTCTCCTATTTGTAGAAGTCACCTACTTATCTTAGACCAAGCCCTAAGGCAAGCTGGAAAATCTATTTTTCTTTAAATATTTTTTTAAAAAGGGTTTACCGTAGAATGGTTTAGTGTCTAAGCTTACCAGAAAGAGAGGATTTGACAGATGATTGTCCCTAGCCCTGTCCTGGCCTGCTTGTATAATGAATTAATATAGTTCTGCACTAACAAGGTCTCTAAGCCAGCATTGTCCAAAAGAAACATAATATGATACAGCCCCAAATGTGATCTTGTATTTATGAGTAGCTATATTTAAGGAGAAAAAACCCAGATGAAATTAATTTGAATAACCTATTTTATTTAACCCAGTAAATTAAAAAAAAAAATACTGAGACAGGTAACCAAGAGAATAATCACTAGCGAGGTACTTTTTTTTTTTTTAACTAGATTTTTAAAATCCAGTGTGCTTCTACACATATAGCATGTCTATATTTGGATTAGCCATATTTCATGTGCTCAAAAGCCACATCACACATGGCTGGTGAGTACTGAACTAGACCACATAGCTCTAAACCACCGAAGAGGCCACACAGATCTTAACACCACGTACGAAACACTGAAAATATAAGTCCTTCTACAGTAATTTAAAAAGGCAAGTAGGGACACCTGGGTGGCTCAGTCGGTTAAGTGTCTGCCTTCAGCTCTGGTCAGAATCCCAGGGTCCTGGGATGGAGCCCCACGATGGGCTCCTTGCTCAGTGAGGAGCTTGACTCTCCCTCTACCATCTGCTTGCCTCTCTCCCTGCTTGGGTGCTGTGTGTGTGTGTGTGTGTGTGTGCATGTGTGTGTGTCATATAAATAAATAAAATCTTTTTTTTTAAAGGCAAGTAATATTTTAAGTAGAGCTTCTTCAATTTCAAAATCAAATAATTTGCAATTAACTAACTACATGAATTCAAGGAAGCTGGTTTTCTTTTCCATGCCTCAGTGTACAGAAAGGAACCACAGTGGGACTGGATAGTATGTATCAGCCTTTCTGGTCTCAACAATCACTGACTCCCTGAGAATGAAGTCCAAATAGTTTTTCCTCCTCTTTATTTTAATTCTCATTTCCCACAGAAATCTTTCCTTCTAAACTTCTAAATTCTTCTATGATAGTTGAAGGTGGGAAATAAGCTAGTTCAATAGAAAGCAGACAAAACTCCAATAATAGTTTTCATTCTAAGGCCAAAAAAAGTTGAATTTTCTTAGTAAATTTGAATACTACCTTGATATTTAATGATTAAAAAAACTTATGATGTTTTAGATATTATATATAGCACTGTGGCTGTATTTTAAGAAAAAATCCTTATGTTTAAGAGATACATCCTAAAATATATTTATAGAGGAAATAATATGTTTTCATGGATCTACTTCAAAATCATCTTAATTAGAAGGCAGGGGAGAAGGTGGGGTTTAGATGAAATAAGATTTGTTGTAACTGAAATTTGGTGTGAGATTCACATGGGATTCATTGTACTATACTCTCTACTTTTATAGTGTACTTTTTCTTTTCCTAAAGATTTCCAGAATTTCTGAGGTCCTACTTGAGGTAAGATTTTCAAACATTCACCTTAAATACTGTGTATGCCTCATGGTACGGTTGCAAAAGCTTACCTAAGCACCGAGAATACACGATTATTATTTAATACTGCAATGGAATAAAGCCATATGTTTAAGGGTCCCAAATTCCCATCGTAGTTTAAATCTCTGATATTTTTGGTAGTAACAAGACTTCGCCGTTTCATTCTACACTTTGATACAGATTTAGGATCAACATTGATAAGCAAAACCTGTGTCTTCTGTGTCAAGGAGAGCTCCAGACTCTGCCTGAGCCACATAGGGGCTCAGGGAGCATAGTGATAAATCATATAGACAAAGGACATTGCAAACCCAGAATGGTACAGACGCTTGGCCTATAGGCATAAAGACTATCACCTCTTCCTGGCATCATGGAGGCTGCATGTGACAGGGATAGGTAGGAGCAGAGGAAGGAACTCAGAGGACATAGAACCTCAGAGGCCAGAAGACATAACACCTAAGACCCACAAAGGGGGATGTATGAGTATAGGTCACTTGTCACAAAAATGCCTGGGCATTTTGTAAAGTTCTGGTGTAACACTCTCTCTAAATTCCATGCAAGATTTCTGACTACCTCCTGTCCACTCAGCCCTCTTGAACATCGTGATGGGAGATGAGGAAGCTAGAGTCTACTTCCAAGTTCTTGCCCAAGACAGTGTGAGGAGCGGAATAATAAACTGAGAACATAGGACTACCTTGCAGATATGCTGCCTTCAGGCACCCTTGACTGCTAAGCTTGGATCTTCCTGCCTCCAAGCCTTTGGGTGCTTGACCTCTCACCAAGAACCACAGAGCAGGTGCTCATTTTCACGCCCAAAGGAATATCACTGCTAATGTCTACATAAAAGGATATACAAAGGAAGAGAACAGGACTCAGTCTGAGAATGTTTTCCTTTTGCATTTTCATCAGCCAAAGGAGTACTGAGTTTAGGGTACCAACATATGGCACAAATGTTAATTTTAAGGAAAATTTGGCACCCGTAACACGCTCAGCCATGCTACTCTCCACACATGTGATACTTGGCTTCAGTGGGGCAGTACTGTGCCAGATTTTCTTAAATGTCAAGCATTTTAAGAAATGGTTTCTTTGAATTAAAATTTCACACCCCCCAAAATGGAAATACTACTGAGATGTTTCTAAATAAAATAAGGCAACTGTTGACCAGAGGCCATGGTAGACTGCTGGAGAGCCAAACATCAGCAGAATGGTGTTTTAACTTCTAAGCAATTTATTACAGTCCTGTAGTGCATTAACCAGATGATAATCTGCAAAGAGTATCCAAGTCTTTGGGGTAAAAGAAGACTTGACAGTTTTCACTGAAGATTTGTCCTATCTGTTGACAGAATTCACTGCTGCCTAAGTCACATGAGCAGGTAGGACTTATTCATGGACATGATTCCCCCTGGGTGAGCACACTCTGGCATTCCACAGTCCTCACGGTCAGAACAGTCTGGTGGTGAAATATGTCAAGCCTGGAGCCCTAGACTTGTTTTTATGAAGCTTCCCTTGACCACTTTGGTTCATCAAGTTTACTCCAAGTTCAGACCTGACTACCTCAACTCCACTGGCTCATTTTCATCCATACGCTTCTTTTTTAAGTCATCATACACATCACAGATAAATGCTCATTTCCAGATTGCTCTCTCTCTGCTTAGGAGTCTGAGTCTAGATTTCCAGTTATTCCCAAATCCCTAATACAGGGAGAGACTGAGTGGTATATTTCCCAACAGATTAACAAAAAAGTACAGGAGGGGAGGAAGTTGGGAATGACAAAGGCTTACAGGAGCCAGTACAGGAGCCAGTAGGAAGTCATATATGAACTGAGATTATAGACACTTGGGCTCTAGA
Organism: Neogale vison; assembly: GCF_020171115.1. Classification (NCBI taxonomy): domain Eukaryota; kingdom Metazoa; phylum Chordata; class Mammalia; order Carnivora; family Mustelidae; genus Neogale; species Neogale vison. The sequence goes on from NC_058091.1 coordinate 218,011,150, forward strand.
ACTTTAAGACTCATATTCTCCCTTTGCCTCGATCACACGGAAACATTAATATAATCTGAACAAGATGATGCCTGAAATCCTCTCCCATGATTGAAACATTCTACAATGAATTCTCTTCATCTCATGGGGTTTTTGTGGGAACTAAATGTTATAATGGGTATGAAAGGTTGTTTTTGTTTGTCGTTTTTTTTTTTTTTTTTTTGCAACTTGAGAACCATCTTGGTATAAGTTACCACAATATCACAAAATAATTCTCTCAATAAACCTGGAATTGTTTTTCATTTCTATTATAAAAATGTTGGGTCAAGTTTAGCATTTTATTTAATTTCAGGTGGAAAATGAAAGGATCCACAGCAGGTGAAAAAAATGCTTTGAAGGAAATGAGTAGTTTTTGTATAAATTTGAGTGAACTTTCTGGAAATCAATTTAGCAATATGTACTGAGGCCTGAAAATTCATATCCTTTGACTTGGTAATTCTATTTCTAGAGACGCTAATCTAAGGAAATGGTAGTCAAACAAGATTTATGTATAAAGTTATCTACTGCAGTGTTATTTGTAAACTGCATAGAGATGTAGTAAATAATGTTGGAAAAGAAAACATTCATTCATATAAAAGACTTTCAAGAAACAAATCAAAATAGTAACAGTTTCCTGTTCTTCTTTAAGGATGTCAGTATTAAATTTTATGATGGTAATGAATTCATATTATATAAAGATCATTAAAAATATATCATGTAGAGTTACTCACCTTCATCTAATTGTAGTGTTAACACATTTTGTCTCTTAATTCATCTTGATCAATAGTGAGCTTAACTCAACTGCTCCCATAACTTTCTTCTTATTCTTCTGCTATCAACAACGTTCTGTGGGCCTTATATTATGCCTGTCGTTTGCCCGCAGGTGAGACAGCACCCAGAGAGCTGACTCACCCATCAGACTGAGACTGTCCACATATGTGAATATCCCATATATTCTTTCTTCTCATGAAGTTCACAAGATGTGAATTGGCCCAGGACTCATTTCTTCTAGAATAGGACCTACCGGGGCACCTGGGTGGCTCAGTGGGTTGAGCCTCTGCCTTTGGCTTGGGTCATGATCTCAGGGTACTGGGATCGAGTCCCACATCGGGCTCTCTGCTCCGCAGGGAGCCTGCTTCCTCCTCTCTCTCTCTCTCTCTGCCTCTCTGCCCACTTGTGATCTCTCTCTGTCAAATAAATAAAATCTTAAAGAAAAAGAGAGATGTAGGAAATAAAAAATTTCCTATACTTCTTCTTTAGAATAGGACCTACCAACTAACACTCCTGAAGTGTGGCTTGCTTGATTCTCCCTAAAAAGTCCCCAGGCAGAGGGGTACCTGGGTGGCTCAGTTGTTTGAGCATCTGGCTCAAAGTTGATTTTAGCTCGTCATGATCTCAGGGTAGTGACATGGACCACCCCTGTCAGGCTCTGTGCTGGGCATGGACCCCAGCTTGAGATATTCTCTCTCCCCCTCCCTCTCTTAAAAAAGAAAAAGAAAGAAAGAAAGAAAGAAAGGGAAAAAAAAATTTCTCAGGCAAGGCATTCTCCAGTCACATTGAATTTTCCATCAATCCCTACAAAATAGTCTTTTATTCTAAAAACAAACAAACAAACAAACAAAAAAACCACAAAGGTTTCAGAAATTACAGGCAATTTCCTAAACTCTAGATCGAATTTACTCCTATTGTGTTATTAAATGGAATTTACATGAGCTATCTCTTACCAGATGGTAAGCAGAAAGTTGTTTTATTATTTACTCACTACTGGCTCCATAGCTCAGGGGTTAGAGCACTGGTCTTGTATTTACTCACTACATTATTCACTCAACCAAAGAGTTCCATGTTAAGTTAGCTCCAGCATTTCTTCAATCAGCATGAATGGAGATGAAAACTTGAAGGAATTATTTCCCAAATACTCCATTAAATGATGCTATCTATCAAATGTACCCTTTTCATTAGAAAGCCAGAGAAGGTTAATAATCTAACAGAATCAGCCTGCCTGTTGCTGGTAATGGAGAGTGAGGGAGAAGGGGAGAGAGACAGAGACAGACTGATTAACTAAAACCAAAGTTATTCCTAACCACTCAAAATCAGAAAGCTCCAAAAAACCAGACAACAACCTACGGCAAAGCCCATCAAAGGATTCTTTCTTTGGCTAACCCTTCCAAGGAAATAGTCTTTAGCCAGAATCTTCCAGATTCAGTCTTGTAGCGTTCAGACTCTCAGAGTAAGCCTGTCACTATCTTAACTGGCTTTTTCTTCACCACGTCATCAATTTGTTGCACAGTTCTTGCTCAGTTTAGATTCAGCAAATCAATTTTACATTGATTTGGAAAATGTCCTTCATACTTTGGTTGTTGTCTCTCCTCATGAAATGCCATTTACATTAGGATGATTCAGTTTCATGAATGGATTTTCTTCCTGTGTGACTGCAGCCTTAGATGAGACTAGGGCCTTGTATACTTCATTCCAGATATCGTTACAAAACAGGAGTTGTGAGGCTGCTTCCATCTTCCTCCCTAAATATACACCTTTTTCTTTCTCCCTTTGTCCAAATTCTCAGTCTTGAAATCTTAGTTGTATTTATATATGGTGTTTTTATAAATTTTAAATCTGAAACTCAGTCCAATCCTTGTCTCTGGTACTATTCTATTCTGTCGTCTCAACTGCCTCAGGCAGGTGTGGCTTACACAGAGATTACACACCTGTGCACACACACACAACTTATGAATGGCAGATATGATCCTGTATGTTTTGTCAAAACAATTCCATTACTGGCAATTCCATGAGAATTGGAGGTCTAGTGTTACTTGAAAGTAGCCAAAAAAAATTTTTTTTTTTAGATCTGTCTTTTGAACTGTTCATGTGCATTCCCTTTTGATGGCTTTTGCCCAATTTTCTACTTTAAGTAGTCACATTTCTGACTGATCTGTGGAGGCTCTTAGATATCAAATGATACTGTTTCTCTGTCATATGCTGCAATTATTTTTCCAGTCTGCTATTGCCTTTTTAATTTTTTAAATAAGATTTTATTTATTTGAGAGAGAGTACGGGTGGTAGGTTGGGGAGAGGGAGAAGCAGGCTCCCCGCTGAGCAGGGACCCTGATGCAGGGCTTGATCCCAGGATTCTAGGATCATGACCTGAGTCATCCAGGTGCACCAATTTTATGTGATTTTTGACATACTGGATTTTTTTTTTTCCTTATATAATCAAATTATTCAAACTTTTCTAGGTTGGTTTGTTTTTTTTGTTTTGTTTTTTGGTTTTTGTTTGTTTTTTTTTTGTTTGTTTTTGTTTTTTTGTTTTTTTACCAAGGGCTTTAAAAGGTTACAGGTATAAGGCACATGAAAGCCCTCTTCCCTGTGAGCTGGAGCTTCAGGCTTTGAATGAAGCTGGTACAATCCTTCCCTACCATGTTTTTGAAACAACTGGGCAGGGGATCAGTCTGGAAGATATGGTTGGATTTACCCTCATCCTGAGGAGAAAAAAGTCATTGTGAAAATAAAGGAGTAGAAGTAGGGTGAATGTAGGGTGAGGAGGGTCAGCAATGACACTCATGTGTCATGTGTGCTCAAAAGAATCACTTATGTGACCAGAAACTGAATGACTACTTCTGTAACCTTTTCCTAGTTCCTGAGCTTTGGGTTGATTTCAGGGGATTTTTTTAGGGGCTAATTCCTTCCCAGACTTGAGCAATCTGAATGATTCCATGGCCAGGGTCCCCTGGGTGCAGGGGAATACTTTCAGTGGCCAGCAATGTGGTGAGGAGGTGAAGGGACCCACCTCACCACAGCTATGACCAGGTCCCTGACAGATGCCACTGCTGCACATCCAATGAGCGTTCCGCCCTTTGCAAGTATCCTTTAGATGCTCGACCTTATTGGGTTATGGCAACAAGTATGTGAAGCAGGTAGGGCACGCCGAGGTTTCCTCTTCCTCTTCTAGACTAGAAGCAAATAGAATACCAAATATAACTGACTTTCCAAACTTACATGAGTATGTGATTGAGTTCTGAAGCAAGGTGAAGTATGTGGTCCGCTATAAACGGGCAGCGTGGCCAGGGGGTGTACAGGCAAAGAGAGGGGGCACATCTAGAAGGAAATGCCAACTTGGCCAGTTATTTGCTTTTTGGCCTCAGGCAAGTGGCTTCCCTCCGAGCTTCTAGTTCTCATCTCTGGAACAGAATAATGGTCTGGCAGGATTGATGTGAGGATGAAGTTACATAATGCTCCATCTCCTTCAGTCTTCTGTCTTGTTGGGCTTGTGTGGTTTTGAGGGCCACCTTGAAACTTGCATGGAAGGAGTAGTATATAAAGACCCTCTCAGGAAAGGCAGAGCATGAAGAGCCCCTGCATCGTGCCTGACGGAGAGTGGGTGCCACAAGAACCTAACGTCTCCTCTACCGTGCCAGCTTCCAGTCTCCTGAGAGCTAAGATGCACTTGGGGGCTTTCCTCTGAAGAGTTCGTGTGTGGTTTATAACCCTGCTCAGCTAAAAGTCCTCCCCTATCTTAACACTTTCAGTGCTGCTGGCATTGAGGATTATGGTTTATCAAAAAGCTCAATTATTCGCCCAGTAGGCCATTGTATAAATTGGCTTGATTAGCGTTTGCAATAGCGCATACGTAAATGTAAAGGATCTTGAAAGAGGGTTGTTAGAACAAGAGTTCAGCAACAGCCCTCAAGAGAGAGCTCAGTGTCATGGTGAAGAGCAGGAGTTGGCAAACTGTGGCCCCCAGGCCAAGTCTAGCCCATCACCTGTTTTTGTATACAAAGTTTTATTGGAACACGGCCCCACTCCCGTTTGTTGATGCGGCTATGATGGCTGCTTTCATTAGAAGGACAGGGCTGAATAGTTGCAACAGAGACTGTAGGCTTCACAAAGCCAAGGTTATTTGCTCTTTGACCCTCGAAGTAAAAGTTTACCAATACCTGGCTAAGAGCTGCTACTTTCAGGCTATGTGACCTTAACAAATAATTTACACTTATTGTGCCTTAACTTCCTCTTCTGTAAAATGGGGATAGTAATAATAGTGATTGAACGAGATCATCCATGTCAAAGCCTTGCATATGCTGAGTCCTTGGTTAAGGATAGTTACTATTTTACTAATAATACCACTGATTTATAGCAAAGTTCCTTGAGTAAAGCATCCTGACCCAGGGACAAAAAACCTGTTTGTTCAACTTCAGTTGCAAAGCCCCTAGGCCCACTGCATATATCAACAGCACCTAAAATAGTCACCTCTTCCTGCCGCAGTGGCTTTCTTAAGAGCAGCCATTTCAGTGGCAATAGCTCAGCTTCTGGGATATTAAATGCATACTCTACCTTTCCTTCACACTTAACATAGACATTTGGATTAGTGTCATTGAATATTTTCCGACAGTCTGCATATCCTATCTGGGGGAGGAGGGGAACTGGATGAGGCCTTTGATGGAATTAAATGTCAGTAGTATCAGTTATTTCTTTCTATAAACACGAGCAAGATATTCTAAAAGATGTGAATAATCAACCAATGTACAGGGAAGACCTTGCCTTTAGTCACTCACTGTTTGAAAATGAAAAGATTTTCTTTTATCAAAGGCAATCAAGCTTGACAAATGGCATTAAAAGCCACTAAGGAAGCTGAAAAAACAGCAACTCACTTTGCTTCCTAAATATAATGGGAAATGCTTTCTCAATGTAAAGAAGAAGTCTTATCCTACAGTCCAATGAGCATATGGAGGTGATTTCCAAGAGAGAAGTGAGAAAGAAAAAATCCCACAGCTTAACCTTTCACAAGTATCAGTCATGCAGGGAGAAAACCTTCTTGTACTCTCTTCCGCACTGTCAAGTTTTGCAGGTTAGAAGAGCCAAGACGAGCCATCCCTATGAGGGACCAGATCTGCAGCCCAGCTTCCCAGCAGGTGGCTAGGCAGGTTGGGGTAGGTTGGTGCTTGGGAGGAGAAAAAAGGGTAGGGAAGGTTCTCTAGTTTGAGACTCACATGCCCTCAAATGATGCATGGGTGGTACCCCACCAGCACCAGGTACAGCATGACCCGCCCAGGATGCTTCCCTTTGTGGATTACTTGGACCCCACAATGGCTATTGCCTGAGCTGTGCTTCATCAATTCAGCCTTGTCACAGAGAAGAATCTCATCACCCCTGTATCCCACTCCTAGTAGCCTGATTGTGTGGAAGAAAGGGAAGGATGACTGCATGTCCCAGGGCTTCTTCCATCAGAATCCTTCTTCTGCCACCCTAGGCCCCATCACCTTTCCCTTATCATAGAGTTTCTGCCATTGATAGATAACACAGCTTTATGCATGCCTCCCTTCAGTAGTTCTTAATCTTGGATAGCTGTGAGAATCCCCTATAGAGCTCTTAAAATAGACTAATGCCTGGTTCCCATCCCCAGATCCTGATATAATTTAGATCTGGAGGGGGGTCTAGGCATGACGTTGTGTTCAGGCATGGGAGGGGATGGGTTCTGTGCATTTAAAAGTTCTCAAGTGATTCCCATGTACTAACCAACTATGTGCAGGGTACTTTTCTCGGTGGGTATGACTGTGAATAGAACAGGCAAAGACCTGGTCGCATGGAGCCTATGGTCTAGCGGAGTAAGACAGAGAACAAATAAATGAATGGCAAAGATTTCTTCTGACTGCCACTGGGAAAATAAAACATGGCGCCGTGTAAGAGGTGGAGGATGGGAGATGATGCAACTTTAAAATGGTCAGGGCATCATCCCTGTGGGGTCCTACTCTGCTGCTTTGCTTGTGGTAAGTTCTGTTAGCTCTCGGGGCTAGTGACAGGGTTGTGGTTAGACGCCTACTTCTTGTTCAGGAAGTGACAGTTAGTGTCCCTGTATCTCCTGAGCCCAGTTTCCATAGACTGATGCACCATGCAAGACCCTCACTGGACAGCCCAGATCAATCACTGTAACCAGAAGCAGCCCCATAGGGCGTGCCTTCTCCTCAGTATGCCAGCATGCCCCCTCCCTCTTTCCCTTTCACCCACTATTAATTGGGTGGTATCTTATCACCAGCATCCTTACTGAACATAATTTGCTGACTTGTAATAATGATAATATTAAAAACAGACTGAATGACATTCACTATGTGCTGGCATTCTACAAGATATATTATCTCATTCAATTCACTGCTAAGGTAGGCAGTATCAGCTCTGGTTCATAAAGGTGGAAAACAAGAGCCTGAACAGTTACGAGACTTATAATGTGGCTGACATTTTAGACCTTTTGGGTCCCCCCCAACTCAGACAGTCTGTGATCCTACAATCTCCAGCTTGTTTCCTCAGCTAGGTGGCAAGCTCCAGGAGGAAAGGCACTGTGTCATATACATCTTTGCAGGAGAATTCCTTCTCTCCTCACCCCCATATGGCCTTGCCTGAGGTGGGCAACAAATACATCAGAGGTCAATTTGTGGAGGTAACCTGGCAATCACGGCTGAGCCCCTGAGGTCCCCAAGGTATCCTTTGAGTCCTGCAAGCCTGGGTATCACTGCTCATAAGCTTGGACTCTGTCCTTTTCTATCAAGACTGCCTGGTGGAGTTTCTACCAAGCAACACTGAGACTCCTCAGAGTGCCCCAAAGCAACTCACAGACACTTATAAATGGGTCCTGTGGGCATTTTCTCCAAGGTCTTTCCCAAAAGAGATGATTATTTCATGTTCCCCATCATTTTTGTTTTGCTAATTAATTTTTTTAAAAAAGATTAATATATGAAATAAAAAAGCCATTGCAATTTCTAAGACTAGAGATCGCTATTCAATAAGACACACTTCTGCTGATGTTTTAAGGTATTTGGAGGACGTATCTTTGAAGAGAATTCCTCATTTTCCCCCAGCTTTTCTGAGGTATAACTGGCAAATAAAATTGTAAGATCTTTAAACAACGTGATGACTCGATACGCCTATACATTGTGAAAGGATCCCCTCCAACTAGTTAAGTAACACATGCATCACCCCACATATTTACCACTTTTTTGTTGGGGGGGAGAGGACTTTTAAGTTCTACCCTTTTAACAAATTTCAAGTATATAGTATGGTGTTATCAACTAGAGTCACCATGTTTTACATTTGATCCTCAGATTTTTCATCATATAACTGAAATTATATACCCTTTTACCAGCCTCCATTTCCCCCACACCCAAGCCTCTGGCACCTATTTCTCAACATTCTGTTTCTAGGGGGTTCGACTTTTTTTTTTTTTTTTAGATTCCACATATAAGGGATGCCTGCAGTATTTATCTTTCTCTGTCTAGTTTATTTCACTTAGTAGAATGCCTTCCAGCTCCATTCATACTGTCACAAATGCCAGGATTCCTTCCTTTTTAAGGCTGAATAATATTCCAGTACATATACTTTTCTTGATTTATTCATCCATTGACAGACATTTGGTTTGTTTCTACCTCTTGGCTATTGTGAATAATGCTGCAGTAAACATGGGAATGCAGGTATCTCTTCCTAGATGGAAGTACAACCTAAATTCACATGTCCTCATAAAGCCACAAACAAATGTATTTCAAAAAGCAGCTATAGCAGTGCATAGTAAGAATCTTAACCAGGCAACAGTTCTCTACCAAGTAACTTCATGGCAATTAGTACCATGCAAGGCACAACGGGAGACAGACAGTATGAATCTCAGGCTGAAAGGAACTTATGGGAAAACAAAACCTATGTGTGAAGGAACCAGAGTGAAGTAAAGAAAAAAAAGAAACAAACAAACAAACAAACAAAAACAAAAAAAATCCCAAACACACACTGTATTTAACCCAGGGTTCAGTGGGGTGATACAATAAGATTTGAAAGAAGGAAGGGCCACCTGGGTGGCTCAGAGGGTTAAGCATCTGATTCTTGTTTTTGGCTCAGGTTATGATCTCAGGGTCCTGAGATAGAGTCTGAGTGGGTTCCACGCTCACTGGAGTCTGCCTGAGATTCTCTCTCTCTCCTTCTCCCCTTGCCCCACACCCCTCCACTCACAGGCACTCTCTCTCAAATTAATTTAAAAAACTTAAAAAAAAAAAAGAGAGAAAGAGAAAGAAAGGAGGAAAAGATAACTGGGCATAAGGGTTAGGGTGGAAAAGTTTCCGGGAGGAAGCCTGGAACTATGGGATGGATCAATGGAAAGCATATTCCTGGGTGGCTGACCAGTCTAAACAAAGGCCAGGAGGTAGAAATCAGTTTGCTCGCATAGAAAGAGGAGTGAAAGCCTGGTATCCTTGGTGCTGAGAGGGTTTTCGTGAGAAGAACAACTCAGTTGGATCTGTTTTAAAGGTCCTGAAAGTCAGGGAGAGGAGTTCACATTTGCTTTGAATGTCAGGGAGCAAAGTTTACATTGCCCTGTGTATCAGGTAGGGATTTTGTTTAGTTGTAGACACAGAACTCTGCATACATTTTCCTAATGAAGTAAAGGATTTGTTTTGCCAAATAACCAGAAGACCAGCACCAAGAGGGTCACTGCAGTTTCATACTGACAACTGCTCTCTTCCCCTCTACTATACTTTGTGGGAAGCGTTGTCATTAACTTTGTTTCATGGTTGTGATATGACTGCTGCACTTCCAACCTCATATCCACATTCCAGAAAGAAAGAATTAAAAAAAAGAAAAGATAAAGCAGGTGGTTTCTGTGTTAGGAATGCAAGAGCTTTCTCAGAAATCCCTAGCCCCGCTGCTTACATCTCATTGGCCAGAACTGTGGCACCAGACAACCCCTACCTGAAGGGATGTAGAAAAGGCTAGCACTTCGGCTGGGCACATAGCCCCCACAAGCAAAATCTACGTTCAAATCCTAAAGGTAGAAGGAGGAATGGATATAGGAGCAGCAATTAGCAAGCTCTACAAACTATGTATAGCAATATCTATACACTATTGTTGTTGGTTCCTTAACAGAGAGCAGTCTTAGAAAAAGAGACGAGTTTTCCTGATGTCCTCAAGCTATTCCTTATGTTCCACAAATAAGTGAAACCATATGATAACTGACTTTCTCTGCTTGACTTATTTCACTTAGCATAATCTCGTCCAGTTCCATCCATGTTGATGCAAAAGTTGGGTATTCAGCAGCATGGAGGACATTAGGAGAAGGAAAGGAAAAACGAAGGGAAGGAAGGCAGACCGGGAGATGAACCATGAGAGATTACAGACTCCAGAAAACAAACTGAGGGTTTTAGAGAGGAAGGGGATAGAGGATGGGTTGGCCCAGTGATGGGTATTAAGGGGGGCACGTACTGCATACGCAAACAATGAATCATGGGACACTGCATCAAAAACTAAGGATGTACTGTATGGTGACTAACATAATAAAAAAAAATACAAATTGTATTTAAGAGTTTAAAAAAAAAGAAAAAGGGCCAAATTTTTAGGAGATTAATTTGACTCTGGTATTCAAGAAATCTTTTAAAAATTATTTAAAAAAGGAGAAAAATGGTCTGGAAGAGTAGATGGAAACTGTTGAAGGAAACCTAGGAGTGAAGTGGGCAACCAGACTACAGTCCTTGCTCTGGGAATGGAAATAAAGAGAGAGGCTAACAGCCATTTCTAAGAAACAGTGAACAAGATTTTCTAGCAACCACCCAACAATGCATGGCCAATGTGAAAGGTGTTGGCAAGCTGACTTCTTGGTGCCCTCCCTCCTTCCCTTTCTTCCTTATCTTTTACGTAAAGTTAGTGTTGGGGATTTATGTGAGAGAACATATTAAAGGGAGAAACTGTCAAAGAAGAATGCTAGAATGAGACACGTGGAGGTGATTACAAATCTTGGAGTATTATTACATTTTAATGTCATAAGCACTTGAGGTATGGAAAAGAGACCAGTTAGATTCAAAGTTATGGATTCTGATATGAATGTGCTCCTTCTTGGGAATATGAGCATTGCTTTTCAGGGCAATTCTCTAAGCGCAACACTTAATTAGCAAGATGAACCACATCTGAAAATAAATTGTGTTCCTTTTGATGACTAATCCTAAACAACAACAGAAAAGCATTGTCTATTTGTTAGATGGGAAGTAGAAAGGAAAGAGCACAAGGAAAGAACTCCACAGACTTCTTTTGTAGTTTTATCTACTAGTTAGTGCTAATGAACAGAATAAGATCATTTTATGACTAGAAAGTTATTGCAATTTGAAAAGGTCTCACTTAAAACTGTTGGTAAGTACCAGTCATTTTACAAGGCCGTGAAGACTCAGAGAAGTTTAGGCATCAGTCCAGCCCTCAAGGGAATCCCAGTGACGTGGGCAAGCAGGTTGTTGCAGTGCTCAGGGAGGAATCGGCGTGACGGGTGTGGGCACAGACTGTGGGAGCTGAGAGGAAGGAGGGACTAATTCTGTCTGAGGGCTGGAGCAGGCTTGCGCTTTGCCATTTTATGATTGTGCAGTGTCATAAATAGGCTTGGACTTTTGCCCTGGAAGAAGATTTTAAGCACCCTAATTACCTTAGTGCCCTGGGAGAGGACCTGATAATCCAAGGGCCTCATCCTTAGCATCCCAAAGTTCCTTCTCAGCACTGGGGAAGGAGCCAGGATAAACTCAGGGATGGGTAGCTTGAAGAAACTGGATTAGTCATATTTGCCTTGTGTGATTCTGTAATTACTGTGAATCTTCACATCAAACTCATTTAATCTGAACTTCCAAGGTTGAATGTATTTTTGTCTTATATACTCCCGGTTTTTTTAATGCAGTTCATCAAAGGTCAGCCCAATTTTCAAGTCACCAAAGTCTTTCTCTGTTCTGCAGGATACATTGCTAGTGGAGACTAGAGCACTAGTTGGGGAAAAGGGCAATTTCATTTCTCTCACATTCACAGATACTCTTCCATCTGTTTTTTTGTTATTCTAATGGAAGTTTTAATGATAAAAAAATAAAGGAATATCTTGAAAGAAATCATTTTATGTCAAAGAAATGCCATTCTGCTTCTTGTTCCCTCATATCCAGCAAATCAACCTGCCAGTTCAAGAATTCTCTACTGTAGCTCCTAGAATTTTTTTTCTCCACATCTGTTTGTCAGTTTCTTCTCCCAGACCATGAGTTCCTTGAAGTTAGCTTTTGGCAAATTAGACATTATCCTCTGGCTCCCACACAGTGCAGGCACAGCAAAGCACTTGAAGAAATTTCCCGAGTGAATGCCTTTGGGGAGGTTTCTCCATGTCTGACTCTTTGCGGTTGCTTACACTTACATTCCCTGGGTCCCAAAGCTGCAAGCCCAAAGTCTAAACCAGGATTAACTTTGCCAGGGGCATCAGAAGACCTTGGGCAGAAAACTTGAGAAGTCCAAAGAAATGCTTCCAGAGAGTTCTTAACCACTCAAAAGGAAGGGGATCCCAAGTCTAATTTTGTCTGAATGTTTGCTTTTGAAAACCAATGTGAATTTTTCTTTTTTAGTGCAAGTATTTGAGCAGCTAAGTCAGTCACAGTTTGCTAAAGTATAAGTTGAAAGGGTACACAATTAAAAGTTTCCTTTCCACCCAGGGAACTCCACACCCACAGGGCACTTTTCCATGTCTATAGACTATGACGGCAACAGTCCATCCTGAATGGGTAACTTGAGTGCTGGACTCCCAAGCCTTCCTCCACTAGCCATATAGTGTACCTCCTCAGAGGCAACCAGTCTTAGTAGATTCTTGTATTTCCTTCCAGAGACAGGCTAGGGGTACAAGTACATGAGGAAATAAATACATTTATATATTTTCCAAGAATGCTTTTAGTGAGCAGAATCAGTAGAAAAATCAACAGGAAACAGAAGACCTTAAACTAAAAAGTATGAGGTGAAAACTGGTATCCAGGATAAAAAGTGATCATGTGTCAGAAGATAGAAATAGAGCAGGAATTTTTCTCTACATAAAAATAAAAAGAAAGGGTGAGGTCACAGATCCTTTTGCCCATTAGGATGGGCAGGCAGCCGAGATAGCGCAGCGGGGAGAGTGTTAGACTGAAGATCCATTAGGGTGGGCATTTCCACAAAACTAATGGACATTTGCCCAGCAGATCATGGGGGAACTCGCAATTATGGAGTGACTGAGAGAAACTGTGGTGGCCTGCCTTGTTGGGATATTGTTTGCTAGAACGTGGGCATGTTCTGCTCTAGGGTGACACATTCCCTTAGAGGCTCGGTGGCATTTGATCACTGGGCGTTTCCAGAGCCTTCCCACATTCACTCAAATTATTTCAGTGTAACAGGACTGGAATTCCACCTTTTGGGTCAAAGGAATACGGCCTACACTGGCTAAGGATCCTGCCCCCACAGCAAGCAAAGAGGGCCGTGCTTTCTGAAAAGCAAAACCCTAGCAATTGCTATATCTTAGCTAAACCACCTTCCTCACCAGAGTTGTTCTTGGCAGTGTATTGATGTGAAGTTGGCCTAGGATGAACTGGGACAGGGCAGGTCAACCAGTTATTCTTTCTTTCAGGTAAGAATAGGGACCAGGGAACAAGAACAAGCTAAAACGTGGGACTTATTAAATCAATTTCTACACATTTACTGGATCCCAACAACAGTTAACACACCAGGCAAGTTTCTGACTTTCCAACTAGATTGTTAGAAATATAAGATACCTACCCACAGGGAAGGTGACTAGCAACACAGGAACTAGTCAATGAGTCAGACAGACAAATGTGATAAGCGTCAGAGAAGTGATGCATTTTCTTCCAGCTTTGATAGAAAGGAGAGTTTCACGTGTCCATCTCCATAAAGCCTCCAGTAGGTGAGGTTCTCTCTGCCTCCTGTCCTGTACAATCTTGGGACAGTCTGGCTCATATCCAGTGTAAGGTATAAAAGACAGATGGCAGGTGACTGCTCAGATAGAACTCATGGGATAGCAGCATCTGATGGGGCTGCCATGACTCAGGATTGGGTCTGTGGGTTTGGACATTCATGTGTTCCATTTCATAAAATCACTCCATTAATCACTCTTAGAGGAAATGATTCATTCACAAGAGTTATCTTTGGACCTGCATGTCAATACCAATCTATTGATTTACAAGGGGGAGAAATATCTTTCCTAATGACCAGAATGATCCTGTCCACTGATGGTAGACAAACACTGCAAAAATGTTGGAGAAGCAATGGAAGATTATTTACTGAATATGCAATTGGGGCCAAAAATTAGACCTTGAAGTGTAATTTAAAGCACCATGACTGCCTCCATAACATACACATTTCTGTATGTTCAGAAAACATACAGAACAAAACAAACAAACAAACAAACAAGCTGATATATCTGCCACATTCAAAGTCTCCCCTTTGGAAAGATCAATATTTAAGATCACCAAATACTTGTAACTGAGTTCCCCTCTTCATAAATCATATGCATATTATTGGATACATTCCAAAGATAAGACTTGATTAGAGGGTGAAGTCTGCTAGTCCTGACTAGTATTTCTGAGGAGTGCCACTCCTCAGTTACTTTTTTTATACTAATGTGCAGAGTAGCATTTTTGGGTATGTTTCTTTTATATTTTTAAACTTATTTTTAATTTACATACTGTAAAATTCATTTGAGTTCTAGGAGCTCTGACAAATAGAGTTGTGTAACCACCACCAGAATTAAGATACAAACAGTTCTTCACACCCCTCTCCCAAAAATACAGCCTTGAGTTATGCTGTTAAGATAGGTTCCTTCCACAGATGGCTATCCTCATTTATTATGTGTTAATTCTTACCACCCTTGCTTGCCAGAGGGTCATATTTTCTGGCATTAGCTACCTATTCTAAGGCCTACCTAACAATATGCTATCATTCCCAGAGATAGACAAAACTAAGCTTTATAATATGCATGTTTATATTTGCTTAGCTAGAAGGGGCTATATCAAATGTACTTCATCTACAAACATAAAACCAAAAAACAAACAAACAAACAAACCGTTGACATATATTCTAAGGATAATTCCCCCAAAAGAAAGGAGGAAAAAATTTTAACATTCCAGTTACAGCTCCATCCATAAGAAATATGTTAGCTCTGAGGGTTGGGAAAGAAAACTGCTAAGTCACATCTCCAATTCATTTCCTTCCTTTAAATGGGTCACGAGGGCAGAGATAACCCCAACACCCTAGCAGCTGTTCCAGGGCCCAAGTCGTTATATTCACTCCTGCTTTCCAGAAACTTGACCTAGGCATTAGCACTTTCCTAAATGAAACCCACATCTCTTTATTTATTTTTTTCCACATCTACTTAATTTATGCACGTTAATAGCTAAATTTGTCACTGTTCTAATAAGACTTTTTTGGTGTACATGTCAATATATATGGTATATATGCATACTCAGCATGGACAATCTAAACAATGAAAAACTAAATGACTTTAACTATGTAATGTCCTGGTGATTTCTAGAAACCTAAGAAAATAAATTATGTGAGTTTAATTAACTGTTTTACATGTAAATAGGTCTCATGACCAATTAATATCTTCTGACCACCATGCTGTAGGCTGACAGATTACTTTACAACAAAATGGGAGGAATTTGGGTTTATAAATTAAATGAGGGCCCCAAGGCCATCCAGAAGGGCCCTACCTGGGATCTTGCTAGCAGGTAGCTGGTTACCTCTTTTTAGGTATATCACTAATCCAGGGTGTGACAAGGCAGATAATTCCTTTCTTTGGAACATATTGCCTTATTTGCCAGCTGCATAGAGACCCTTCTATTCCTGCCAATCACAGGAATACAAGACTGAATCCTTATTTGCCAAATATACACAGATGAAGAACTCAGCAATACAACTACATATATATTAAGACAATAGTGTTCCATCATTACAATGTTTAATTCTAAGATTCGAAGTTCTTTTGTTATCAAAATCACAAAGAACCAAGTGATCCAATAACATCTCACTTTGGAGGAATGTTACAAAACCTTCTTGCATGAACAGAATCCATATATCTCCCATCCTGCCTTCCTGATTCCTTCCCCCTCAACACCCTACCCTTTGCTTCTCTTAGCACTGGTGCTTTATCTTAAATGTCTCCTCAGTGCCCACCTCCTCCCTGCATCCATCTTTGTTGAGAGCAGCGCTCCAGGTAGACCACATAAGAAAGTGCCACTCTCTCAAATCAAAAAGGAAGCCAGTGCCTCCAAAAGCAAGATGTAACATTTTCCAATGAAATGTGGAAAGCTTCAAGGAGTAAAGAATGTGAGAGAATATTTTTCCATGAATTTCAAGATGAACAAAAATCAGTGTTATGGAGTTAAGGTAAGCAGATCTGCCTCTGGCATGCTGACTCACCATGACTCTTCTGATACCATTTACTGGAATGACCTTAGATTCGAGTGAGAACCACAAAATACCAGTAATTTTATCTGGGGAATATTTATATTTTAGTGCAGTAGGTGAATTCCTGATTAAAGGGCATTATTAGAAGAATTTTTTTTTCCCAAACTAAATGTGGTTTCATCGTAGGCCTTGCGTTTCTAATTGGCCCTCAAGGTTCAGAAGGAGATTTTATTTTTGTTTTTAAAATCCTTTCATTCCCCATTTCCTCATCCCTAACTCTTGTGGATAATACCCATGAACAAAGACATCTTAAGTCCCAGATTCTTCTAACACAGATCAACCCAGTATTTTCCTCCTGAAATTATTTGCTTCCTGATTTACAGTCCATTTGCCTTGGTGATTTGAGTATACAAGGAAGAAAGTCAGAGACATTCTCGGACAGTAGCAATGAAAATCTGTGATTATTCTAAACCTCCACACTCACTTCACAGCACAAAATGTGGACTGCTACTACCCTTCCAAATATCTCCTTTGGATGGAAGAGCACAGGGTGACTACTTAGTCTTGGTCTAGGTTTCACATTCTTGATCCACGCCTCCCCCCACCTTTTTAAAGTAGGCTCCATGCAGGGCTTGACTCACACCCCTGAGATCAAGGCCTAAGAGGCAGATGCATAACTGACTGAGCCACCCAGGTGCCCCCAAAGGTCTGTCTTTCTAGTCACTCTTGCCTGTTGGCCTTTTTGGCATCTGTTTCCCAACTGGATTGCAGACCCTTATAAAGCACTTTGAGGATGGCTCCCCTGCATTAGCTTCCATATACTTTGCATCCTGGAAATAGCCAGGATGTAGGGCTTACCCTGATTTGAGGATCAGGTCAGGGAAGGCAGCCCTTGGAAACTGAGGAGGGTAAGAAATAGCACACACAAGGTGTATATTTCAAGTTCCTCCCACAATAATTATCTGAGAGTTTATGAGTGTGTTCATGCTCTGATTAGGGATGTCTCAAAAAGTCATCTGCAGGCTAAATAAAAATAAAATTATATATTGAAAAGTTCCATATGGAGACTAAAAACAAGAGCTTTCCTCCCTTCTCTCAACCCACAGCAATTTCTTGAGCATTTCCTTGGCGTCCGGCACTTGCCGGGTGAACAAAACAGACCCAGTTCCTGCCCTCACAGTCTAGCAGGAATTGTGAGAGTCAGTTGGCCACTGTTGGCTCAGCACTGTCCTAAGTATCTGAGACTTGGGGTTTGACAAACAGATCCTCCTGTCTCTGGGAAGGTGACCTCTGATATTAGACTAGGGGCAATCCTTCAGCTTCCCACAGATTGACTGAAGACCTTACAAGCCACGACATCCCTTTGGTCCCCACTCACCAAACCCATCTGTTCTTTTTTTTTTTTTTCCTCTTAAGAGATGTACGATGTATAATTTCACTTTTTATTTTGAAAAAAAGTTCAATTTACAGAAAACTGCAAGATTACATCTGCAAATGAAAGAGACTTTCATTTCTCTTAAGAGATGTACAATGTATACATGTATAAGTATTTATTGAACAAATCATTTGACAGTAAGTTGCCATCACCATAATAGGAAAGACAGTCAGAGAGAAGGGATGGGGGAGTAGTCTCAAACCAGAAGTTTGATCCCCACACTGAATGAATACCCATGTCCTGACCTCACCCACTGGCCTGTTGCAGTGTGGTTCACATCCACTGCTGTGACAAGATCAACTCAGGGTTAATGAGTCCAGTCTATGTTCTGACCTGCAAAGCAGAGACCCAGAGGCTGACCAAGAACTTCAGCATGGAAAAGAGAGATGCTGTCAGTCAGCATCAGTCTACCGATCACAACAGCAAACCTCCCCTCCTGTCCACTCTTTCTTACCCCTCGAGAGTACCATGCTGTCTAGTGTTTAACACACTTTCACATACATGCTCTATTTTAAGTTTCCAACAACCTAGTGGGGATATCCCAACTCCCAAGGAAACCAAGCCCCAAAGTTAACTTGCTCAGTTCCTCATAGCTGCTAACACAAAGAATTCAAATCTAGATCCTCAGCCTCCAAAGCAAAGCTCCAAACTATCCCACAGGTGGCTATTTTACAATTTCAGTTCTTCTTTTTTACATATGGTCTTGCTCATCCTAATGGGGAACGGTCTTACAACATGCCAGTTTTCTGGGGGAAGCCATGGGTTACTGGCCAGGGGAGGGCCTGCCGTTCCCCAGTCGCCTGCCTTTGACCAAGAAGATGACTGTGTCACTCAGATCTCTCTTGCCGCCTGAATGGGAATCCATTCTTGCCACCTGAATGGGAATCCCTATCTGCCATGATGCCTCTGGACTTGTTTTTAGAAATAGAGGGGAGTCTGTGGGTGGCCCACACTGAGGATTTCTAGGAGTTTGTTAATATTTTTGTAGAGGCCAGAGTTGTAAGTCCACTGATTTCAAGATAAATAACCTCCTGGAGAAAACATCCTTTCCCTGTTCTTCCCTTCAACATTCCCCACCCCCAATGAGTTTGCTTTTTGTGGTTTTCTTTTTACCCCTTAGCGCTTCTCCTTAGCACCCTGTGCTCAGAAGACAGGGATATTAATAACTAGCAGCAGCTACGGCTGATTTCTCTCTCAAGAGGGCTGAGAGGAAGCAGATCCAGTTCTCCTTGACCTCTGTAGGGACTGCTAGTATCCCTTAAGATCTTTATGCAGAGGGGACTGCTGTTTTAAGGTTCTGGGAAAATGCCTGTGGATGGATCTCAATGCCTTTTTAAAGCTCCTGAATTAATGATTTTATTCCAGAATAGGCACACTACTGTTTTAGGGGTAGGGTATGTATACACACAAGTCAGAAACAGGGGAAAATTTTAATCATATTAAAATAGGGAGGAAACTAAAATGCATATACAGAAAATCTCTGCCTTTGGGGGCCACAACTCTGTTGATGTTTAAAAACACAATATCTCTGTTCAACAATGTTTTTTTGCCTTACTAGGTTGATGGTGATAAAATGCAAACACTGAAAACAAGTATGCTTTTGAAATTAGTATTGTATTAAAAATGTCACTTCTAATACAGTAAAGTGACTCAATTAGTGGACTATATCACAACTAAAAACAAAGATACTAAACAAAGGCAATAATAATATGTATTATACCAAAACACCTTCTATTTCAAAATTAGTTGTAACATCCACTTCCACGTAAGTAGCTTTCTAGTAGAAGATATAACACATGGTATAGAGATACCAGACATCATTAGCCATGCATTATCTAATACCTGCTTAACAAGAAAATATACACACAAAAAACTAATAAATTCTGGTCAGTGCTAAATAAGCAAACTCTTGCTCTTAATTACTAACTTCCAAACCCATGGAAAGAAGACAAACCACCACATAAATACAAAGCAAAGATTAATGCCATCATTTTTTCATTTTCTGATGATTTTATGTAACAGTTTGAAGTAATGCCCAAATATTCATATAATAAAAACACATATTTTTTCTCTCAGTTGGCTCATCTGTATATGGAATTGGTAATCCAATGTAAAAAGACCCATTTTGTTTTAACTGTGCTTCAGTTTTCAATCCTCCCATGAAGACACATGTGCAATTTTGGGACTATCTAGGTCCTTGTTAATCTACATTTGGTCCATCAAGGACTGAAGAAAATCAGTAGAAGCTGTTGGTTCCCTCACCCCTGGGACCCTCACCCTACATTGCTCAGCATGTAGCCATTCTCACAGGGCCAGGGCCTTAGGTGTCCTATTCAAACTCAGAGGACTTCAGTACAAAGGGCCTCCCTGGAAACGTGGAGTCAGGACCACTTGGTTCTTTCTACCACTATCCACATGTGGAGTGTAGAAAAATGGCAAGGAGACACGTGAAAGGAAGCAGAGTCCTTGGTTTACACTCCAGCTCACAGGCTCTCCCCCACATACCTGATGCAGTCACCAGGATGCAGTCAGTAACCGGCTCAGCAACGAAATGTCACGCACCTCAGGAATCACTGAAAGTCAGCCTTTACCCGGACACCTGTGTGAAAGGAGGAGAGGCAAGCACAGTTTTAGAGATCCACAATCTTGGAAATTTGCACCTGAGGTTGCTCCAGGTGGAAGATGAAAATGCGAAAGTTGCCAAGGTGACTCTGTGACATGGGCTTATAGACTTCTCTGAATCCCATTGACCTCATCCACTTGAAATACCCCAGCAGCACACCTTGCTTGGAGTGGGAAACTCAGAAAATCTGAGATCCCAGTTAAGCAGGCAAATCTCTTCACCTGTGTGGACCTGAGTACTCCCCACCCTCCAGAAGCCAAGGCCCCCAAGACAGAGAGGGGCAGGGGAAATTGGTTCCTTCAGAACACAAACAACCCCAAAGACAAATATAAGTCACCACTAACATGACAGTTCCATCTCAGGCTATCAGAATGGGTCCCAGTTCTGACTCCTGCCCTGCCCAGCTGTGGGCTTCAGCATGTCACTTCAACCGTCTGAGTCTTGCTACCCTCATTTTTTTTTTTTTTTTTTTTTTTTTTGTAACTTCATCTTAAGTGGGCACCATGGCTGGTTGAACTCTCAGGTTTCTTCCCAGTTCAATGTACTCTCACGCCCTCCCCGCCAAACCCCAGCTAGGATTCTGTGGCTGTGGATTTAGACTGAACCTCTAGGGTCCCAATCCAGGGGGCCAGGGCTCTCCAGGAAATGGGTCTGTAAGGGGGAAAAAAAATCATACTTCAAACAGCCCTAGGATAAGAGAGGGTCAGTAGTAAACAAGCATCACTCTTCATAAATTAGTACTGATACATAGCCAGAACCCTTCAGGGGAAAAAAGGACTCTTTTTTTAAACAGTAAGTTTCTTTCTCTTTAAAGGAAAATTGCCAAGGATGCAGAAGGAAATGAAGATGATCAAAGATGAGGATGTGCACTTCAGTTTGGGTGTGAAGAGAGCCCCCTCCTTTCCCCACTGCCTGCAGCCAGTGGTTTCCCGAGGGAAAGCTCCCCAAAGGCACCCCTTCCCAGAAGCTCTCCGGGGGCCTTTTTCCCAATTTCGGTATGAGCCTCCTCCGGGACACCTAGACGGATTCCCGGGGGTCTTTGAAGGAGGAGGGTCCCGGAAACGGAAGAGCATGCCCACTAAGATGCCGTACAACCACCCTGCGGAAGAGGCCCCTCTCTCCCTCCACTCTGAGGAGAGCAAAAACCAAGGCCCTCCGAGCCTCCCTCTGCTCTTTCCGCAACCCCCGCGCCCCAAGTATGACTCGCAAATGATCGACCTGTGCAATGTGGGCTTCCAATTCTACCGCACCCTGGAACACTTGGGGGGCAAGCCCGTCAAGCAGGAGCCCGTGAAGCCCAGCGCCGTGTGGCCCCAGCCGGCCCCTGCCCCGTTCCTGCCCACGCCCTACCCGTACTACCCCAAGGTGCCCCCGGGGCTCATGTTCCCCTTCTTCATGCCCTCGGCCTCCCCCTTCCCCTTCGGCCGACACACCTTCCTGCCCAAGCAGCCCCCGGAAGCGCTGCTGCCACGCAAAGCCGAACCTCCGGAGAGCGAGGAGACCAAGCAGAAAGTGGAGCGGGTGGACGTGAACGTGCGCATTGACGACAGCTACTACGTGGACGTGGGCGGGGCGCAGAAGCGCTGGCAGTGCCCCACCTGCGAGAAGTCCTACACCTCCAAGTACAACCTGGTCACCCACATCCTGGGACACAGCGGGATCAAGCCGCACGCGTGCACGCGCTGCGGGAAGCTCTTCAAGCAGCTCAGCCACCTGCACACCCACATGCTCACCCACCAGGGCACGCGGCCCCACAAGTGCCAGGTGTGCCACAAGGCCTTCACGCAGACCAGCCACCTGAAGCGCCACATGATGCAGCACAGCGAGGTGAAGCCGCACAACTGCCGCGTGTGCGGCCGCGGCTTCGCCTACCCTAGCGAGCTCAAGGCCCACGAGGCCAAGCACGCCAGCGGGCGCGACAACATCTGCGTCGAGTGCGGCCTCGACTTCCCTACGTTGGCCCAGCTCAAGAGGCACCTCACCACGCACCGCGGCCCCATCCAGTACAGCTGCTCTGAGTGTGACAAGACCTTCCAGTACCCGAGCCAGCTGCAGAACCACATGATGAAGCACAAGGACATCCGGCCCTACATCTGCTCCGAGTGCGGCATGGAGTTCGTGCAGCCCCACCACCTCAAGCAGCACTCGCTCACCCACAAGGTACTGTGGGCTCCGCGGGCCCCGGGGGGGGCACTTGGGGAGCAGGCTCAGAGCCCCGGGTAGGGGAGGGGTGGAGGGGGCCAGGGGCCCTTCGCTGCCCTCCGCTTTGTACTGGAGGGGCAAGGGGTTGCTTCACTGAGTCCTCACCTCCTTCCTCCCCTTAGTTGAGACACCAGCAAGCAAGGGCCTTTCCCATCCAGCCTTCTAGAGTCTAAGATGGGCCTTGAAATAAATAATGTGGCCAGTTTGGAAAGGAGGGTGAGGAAGGCCGAAGGAAACAACAGGTCCTTGTGCTGTTGCTTCTTAGCCTCCTATAAACCCTAAAATTCGGTGTCTGGAAACCTCATCCAGGCCACTAGCACGAGTGTGTTCTTAGGCTTATTTACCCAAAACCAGCTCTGTGCCTGGGATACACTCATCAGAGCCTTCTTCTAAATACTTCTCTTGGTCCTTTGCTGCTGGAGCAGTGGCTACATTTGGGGTTGTTTCTCCCTTCGCTGTGAGAACTGCTTCATAATGCATATGGCTCTGGGTCCAGCAAGGCCTGTGCTTCCTGTAGCAGAGTCCCCAGCTGGTTGCCTGCAGTGCCCTGTGGTGTCTTTTGTGGGAGGCATGAGATAGCATCCTTCTGTTTGCTTTGGTTTTATCTTCCCTGGGCTCAGGTCTTTAAGGGGGAAATACAGGCCCAGGGATCTAAGCTCAGCCTAGACTGCAAGCAGAGCTCTGGAGTCAGGCAGGATGAACTAAGGCCAGGCCCCAGTCGTATCCCAGAAATCTTACCCTGCTAAGCTGACTTGGGTTGGCTTCGAGCTTCCCAGAGAGGAACTTTGCCCCACTGACCTCTACCCTCACACTTTTGACCTCAAGTGGCTTATTGGCAGAAGAGACTTCTAGTAAGCCAGCGTTTCTAAAGCACTCTTTAATTCAGAAAGGTCAGTGGAGGACTTTGCTCAGCCAAGATAGTATCTCTACTCTGCCATAATGAGTTTCATTTGCTAGGCTAGGACACAACATGGGCATGTTTTGGCTCTGCGGCGGAGGTGAAATGGGTGGCTGCCTTGTGGGTAGTATACCAACAGCTTCTGCCCTATCAAAGGCACCTTCCGGACCGGAGGCACCTGCCTAATGCAGGAGCCATCAACAAAGAAACTGTGCTGAGATTCAGCCACAAAGGGGACCATATGCTCATTTCAGGGGCTCCTACATGTATGAAAAGGAGCCAAAGATGCATTTTGGAACACAAAAAAATTCTGTAAGATAGTAGAAAATGAAGTAAAAATGGACAAAACAGCCTGGTATCTGAAATGTCTCATTTGAATTAGGAAGCTAAACACATTTTAATCCACAGTGTCAGCAAACAATGAGAGGTAGTATTTATTGAACACTTGCTGTGGCACAGGTGCTTTACTTCTCATTTGATCCTCATCAACAACTCTAAGAGCTACCTGTGGGTATCTTTTTTTTTTTTCAAGATTTTATTTTATTTATTTGACAGACAGAGATCACAAGTAGGCAGAGAGGCAGGCAGAGGATGGGGGGAAGCAGGCTCCCTGCTGAGCAGAGAGCCCGATGTGGGGTTCGATTCCAGGACCCTGGGATCATGACCTGAGGCGAAGTCAGAGGCTTTAACCCACTGAGCCACCCAGGCACCCCTACCTGTGGGTATCTTTGCTCCAGACTTGCAGATGAAGGCACTGAGGCATGGGACAGTCACCCAGAATCCGGGAGTCCAGCTCTTGAACGCTACTGTCAAGTGTCCCCCTTCTCCTCATTTCCCTCCCTCACTTCTGACAGCTCCCATGGGCTCTCTCTCTCTGTGCTATCACTGATCCTCTTAGTGACACAGACACTTCCTTTGTTCCCCAAGTTGTGTCCAGCCTTCCATTCACTGGAGTTGTAGGCCAGCCTACATGTGAATTTTACTTGGGACACTGAATTCTCTTTAGAGAATTCCAAAACCAGTGATAAGTAGATTCTTCTCCTTGGTTGCAGGATAATAGAATCTTGAGAAGAAAGATGCTGAAGAAATGTTTAAAACCCATCAAGGACATAATTTTTATTAATTTTAAGATTTTAAACTCATGGCTTGAATATACAAAACATTGTTAAAATTCATCTTCTTAGGAGGCCATTAAAATTTAGGTCTCTTCCTTACCATAGATTCATTCTCACCTATAGTTATCTAGACTCAAGAGTATTCCAGCTGGAAGAGTCCCTGATTCTCATGACCCACCACCACATCTTGAGATGAGGGAGAGCCATCACCAGGAAAGGCCATGAAACTTGTCTGAAGTTACACAGCCAATACATGACTGGGCAGAGACCTGGACTCACCCTTGCATGCCATGGGCTCACCAGAACTGAGGGATATTTTCTTATCATGGCCCACATTAAAGAAATGGACATATAGGCAAAGAGACTCAGAGCTAAACTTGGAACTCCTCTCTCCCCAGGTCACTAAGGATACCAGATAATATATGTTTTATAAGGTACAGTTATTAGCTAAGTAACTTGCTATAATCCTGTAACAACCTTAGTTTTAACGCCATCATTTTCCTTTTGTGTTAAGTCCTTTTGTGTTAAGATGGCTTGCAAATGTCTTATCAGGAAAGCACTGTGAGTCAGGAATAGATAATATAATGCTGTGAGTCCCTGGGAGTGCTTTCAACTGAGGGCATTGATGCTTAAGTATTCAAACACTTCTCCATAAACAGCAAGGAAAGTAGAAAGTCTCCTTCTGTCCTGTTTTCTAATTCAGAAAGCTGTCCTCTGCCAAATTTCTCTATAGGACAGAAGCTAGCTGAGCTGAGGCTCCATAGCCAAATCACGTAGAGGTCACCATGACCTGTAGGAGCCCAGGAGACTATTTCAAGAGGTGATTATCCAGTTGTAATTTATTCAAGTGTGCATATGAATTGTTCTTCTGGGGTTTTCAAGTCCATTAATGAGAAGGCAAGGAAACATTGGTTTTCATATGAGAAATGACATTATCACTTGAGGAGATTTTATTTTTCCATTATCAGGAAAGGTGGATTATAGACTCATTTCACATATCATTCCATAGTGCTCTTACCAAAATCCTATGAATGCCCAGAACTGTTACTGTAGAATTAACCCCTGTCGCAGCAGGAACAAGAGTTGTAGCTTTCTTTTCCTCTAAAGTTCTGGCTTAGTTCCTGGTTTTCAGAAAACAAAAAAAGAGTACGTAAGCAACACTTTTCAAGAAAACAGCAATTCACAAGGCTAATGCCACACCATTTGGGACTCCGCATCTGTCACCAAGCTTTTCATGGACTTGTGTGGCAAAGAGAAAAATGAAGACAATAATTCTGATGAAAGAAAGCGAGTTACCTGCTAACCACAGCATGTTTGGAATCTTGCTTCCCTCCAGGGCGTGAAGGAGCACAAATGCGGAATTTGCGGGCGGGAGTTCACTCTGTTGGCCAACATGAAGAGACACGTGCTGATCCACACCAACATTCGCGCCTACCAGTGTCACCTCTGCTACAAGAGTTTTGTGCAGAAACAGACCCTCAAGGCACACATGATCGTCCACTCTGATGTAAAGCCTTTCAAATGCAAGGTGGGAGTGGGCCCCAGGAGGGATATGGGTGGGGAGGACTCAGAAGGTTATGCTAATGCCCTGTGGGGGAGAATCTCTGGGAAACTTTCTACTTGCTTCATCAGTGGGGTCACCCAGGCTCAGAGTAGGTCTGTGGCCAGCCCCACATCTGCTGCTCTGCTCCTCCTTGCACCACTTATGCTCACACCAGGCCTTAGCTGGTCCCTGAGAAGCCTGCCCTGTTTGTCCCACTGTGGAATCAGACTGTGCAGGGGAGGAGGGAGCTAGTAAGGGAGGTCTGAGGATGGAAGGCCCATTTGGGGAATGAGGTTGTTAGAGGGCGAAGGTGATGCAGAGAGTTCCCATTCTAGAAAGGAACAGTTGGGTATAGTCCTCTTCTTACAAGCCAATGAGTAGAATAGAGAAAGGAGTCAGAGAGGCTTCTAGCACTGCCCCTCCCTTCTCATAGCTCCTCTCTTGCCCTCCTGACACTTGGACTGAGCCATGTAATTTGAGGGCAGGTCTCCCAGGCAAGATGAATGAGATTCTGAGGTTAGCCCCTCTGAGGACCTTAGAAATACTTGTTTGGGTCAAGGTGAGAGTAGTCATCTAAAGTGTTTCCCATTTGTTCCTAAGACCATGGAGGGCAAGGACTGAGCACCTTCATTAAAATGTCTGTATCACGTTAACTTGTTGGATTTTTATTTTATCACATGGGAGCTGGAGATTTGTAAAACTCAAGACAATGACTGGTATTACTTAGAAATGCTTGGGTTTTCCAGAATCTTCCCCACTCTTCCCATGCCCTCCTCACATTGTTCCCCTCCTCCACCTCCAGAGTGAGAAGGAATTTTGCTGAGGATTGGGTAGTTTAATTCAAGGAATGTACAGATACGTGTCATCCCCATGGTGAAGAGAGAGCTGAGGGGGAAGGAAAGGGGAATCACAACTTCAGTTAGAGCCTCTCTGTTTGAAATGAAGTTTTTCTTCTTAGTCACTGTGTCTGATGGGGTCCCCATGATATGCTCCATCCATCCAAAGGGCTGTTCCTGCTTTAATCCCTCTGTAGCATGTCCCCTGCCCCCCCCCTTGAAGGAACCCCCTGCGAAGCAAACTGCTTTCCTGTGTTGGCCGCTCCTGGACAGGGTGAGAGGGGTCAGGAACCAGAGCTTCCCTAGACCTGTATGAGCATTCTCTGGAGGTGGGGGAGGGAGGTTTCTCCCTCCAGCCCTTTCCTGCCACCCACTTATGTTTCCCCTCTTTTCCTTCAAGTTCCCAGTGGTTTGAAAGTCAATTTATGTCCATCTTGAGTCATCTGAGCTCAAGGGGGAGGAAGCTGCCTGCAGACGGGGCTACATAATTCATAGTGCCTGGGGCAAAATGAAAATGTGAGGGCCCTTGTTCAAACATTATGAAGAATTTCAAGGTGGTAAACTCAGGACTCTTCTGAGTCGGGGCCTGTGTGACTGCATTGGTCACATGTCCATGGAGCCAGCCCTGACAGCATGAGCCTGGGGATTCCACCTACCTCTTTGCGCTCTCATTAGACACCTTGATTTCCCTCCCACTTCCCCGTGAGCCCTTGCTTTTAACGGAGCTGTTCCTGCCTGCTAGGGGTTTGCTGTCTCCTACAGTGGGGGTGCAAACAGGCACTGTCGGTCACTCCTTATGCATTACACTGAGTTTACTCTTGGGTTTTAAGCACCAACTGGGTTTTCTATCTACCAACCGGTGGCCAAACTTGTACCTTGTTAAAACCTGAAGGGAGTCATGCTTGCTGTCCCTTCCATACATGTTCAGTCCAACCAACTCCCACTTCTACCTCGTCAATTCAGGTCCAGCAGTAGTGGTTAAACCAGGTGGAAAATCTCTCTGAGACAAGGGATATGTCAGGGAGCACAGCAGCAACAGGAAAAGGGCTTGCAGGCTGGGTTTGACCTGGGGACGCAGAGACAGTTCTGTGTGCCTACCTCAAGGGCATCAGAGGAGCCTGGAGGATTTCTTGAACCAGGTGGTATCTGAGGGTTTAGAAGGGTCTCTCTGGTACCAGTGTATAGAAGATTGCACATGGTAGTGCAGACTGGGCCCAATGATCAGTGAGCTAGTCCTGCTCAATGTTTTATGCCCCCCCTCGTCCTCCATCCACCCCAGTGATGGTGCACCATACAGGGCTCAACGGGCACCTGAAGTTCCACTCCATGGTTTAGAAACTCAGTATGACCTCTCCTTGAGCGTGCATTAGGCTCTGGATGTATGCTTATACCACCAGCTTCCACAAAAGAGTCCTGCAGATGAAATACCAGCTCTGAGATGATGTACAGTTTATATTCTTCAGTGGCAGATGGGCCTGTTGTGGGAATGAGATGAGTCATCTGCAGAAACCATCCTGGTTTTCCCAGGAGACCAAACTATGGGACAGGAGGCTGCCTAGGAGAGTGTATCTATCTGTAGAGAAAATAAGTTGTTGTTGAAGAGTATTTTGTCAAACAGTTGGCTCTTTTCCATTCTTAGACATCTCTGAAACAAGAATAGGTGTCAGTCACCTCACTGAAGAGCCTTCTACCTCCAGGAAGGTGTCAGAAGCATCTCCCTTTCCCCATCTCCCTGTCTCATGTTCCTGCCAAGTGCTCCCCTGGTTGGTATCCTCTTTGTGTCATCACCTTTCTTCATTTCAAAGGAATTTCAGCACATGTCTGAGTTTCTAGAGTATGTGACAGGGCTCTGTGTGTTTGTAAACTAGCTCCAGATCCCACTGGAGGACTGGGCCATCTCAAGATGGTGTCCTGCCACGTGCTGGAGGGCCATGTGCTCATCGCTACAAAATTCACAGCCAGTCAGAGATGGGTGGCTGGCTGACTGCATAGTGATGTTGGAGAAGAGACCCAGAAAACGAAACCCAACGTTTCTCACGGGTAACAAGGAGGAGATAGTCTCTTTTCATGATTGGCATGGCTGGAAAAAGAGGCAGACCTTGCTCCAATCATGCTGCAAGAGTTAGCTTTGTCTCTTTGACCCAAAACCTTGTAAAAAGGGGAGATTGTTTAAGTAACAGATTCTACTCTCTCGGGTAAAAATCCTGGCTAACCTAGAAGTCCGGCCCCTGTTATAACCTGGCCTGGCTCTCTCTGGCCCCATGCTCAGTGGACACAGCTGTCCACAGCAAGCAGAACATTCACTCACTGTGAGATTAAGCATTAACAATGGGATGGAAAATCAGAGGAGAGGAAAGATTTTCCATTCTATATTTCTTTTTTTTTTTCCTTAAAAAAAAAATTACTGCCCTTCTGGGCTCTTTTGCTATTGGCTTCACTTTTGGACTCCCTCCTTCTTGGAGCCAGCTGGAGTAGCTCCAAAGACCTGCGCCTGCAGACTTGAGCCATGTTTCACAAATATGCTTCCCAGATTCTGCGTAAGCACGCAGGGGTTGATCGGGATGCTATCCTTGTAGCAGCCACACTCCATAATAGCAAAGAACCAGCTGCCGTCTTTGGGAAACCTGTCCAGGAAAAGCAGCCATCCAGAGTTTCCGGGACAAATTCTCCTCTGAGATGGGTGAAGCCGGGAGCTGCCTAAGCTATGAGTCACCAGGTCATCTGCAGCCTCATCTGAGGCAGAGGCCTGAAGGCGGAGGGCAGAGTTGATAGAAGAGGAGGAGGTCTCCTTGGAAAGGGTCCCCACCGCCTTTGCCACCATGGCTCTGCTCCCTGTTCCAGCTCTTGGAGGCCTCGTGGGGGACAAACCAGTGGGGGACATTTAGGGGCCCAAAAATTTGGGTCAGGGCTCTCAGACTGGCATGGAGAGGGTTAAGGCAGTGACCAGATAGCAGCCTTTTGGCAGCACAGCCCTCCTCAGCAGAAGGAAGGATATAGCTGTATGAACTGCCTGCTTCACAATGCCTCACATGTCCCCAGGGGCCCGCCTGCAAATAGATTTCATCTTGCTTTCTCTTGTACTTTTCAAAGCTTCCTGTTTTCTCACGGTCCTTTTGGACAGTTTACAGTCTCTCTCTCCCTCCCTCCCTCTCTCTCCCTTTGAGGAAAGGAACACCCTTCTTATTAAAAGAGAGAGAGAGAGAAGAATGTAAGGGAAGGGCAGCTGAGCAGAGGCCATTCTCCTCAGCTGCAGGCTTCGGCTCTTTGACCTTTTCTCTTAGAATAGGAAAACACAGGCTTCCTGGTGCATCTCAGTCCTCAGGCTCAGAGTAGCTGGTTGGCACGAAGTGGCGTGCCTCTTCTTGGCTCTGCGGGCCTCTGGCCCAGGGCGGCCTGCTGCCATCACCTCGTCTCTGCACGCAGCCGGCTTCTTGGTGTCGCTGGCTGTCCACATTGTCACTGCAGCTCACGGGAAGTGGCCTGAGGTGCCTCCAGGCCCTGGACAGGGAGGGAAGGGGTATGAGGAGGCCAGAATCTGGATAAGTGAACTGGGCATCGGCCAGTTATTAAAAGGGCTGAGGATTGGGGAGCCACGGAAAGGGCTCTCCCAAAGGCTGCAATTCAGGATGAATCTTCTCTTTCCAACCACATTTCTCAGTGTGGGGTCAGACACAGTTCCTTCCATTTCTGTATGCCTCAAGTGACCTGGCGACTGTTTACTCAAAGGACTCCTTACTTCGTCCTCCTGTTAATATTTCCTCCAAATAATTGGTTTAAAAAACACTCTTCTCTCTAAAGATCTCTTGATTTCCAGAATGTGAGAGACTACTATGTACATGATAATGATGCTAATATTTACTGTTTAGCAAGCCCTTTACATGAATTATCTCATTTGATCCTTACAACAACCTTCATAAGAAACTATTATAGTCCTCGACATTTTACAGAAGAGAAAATGGAGCAAGTTCTCTCTCCTTCTGTGGTCTCACCATCGCCTCTCTGCTCTGCTGTCTCCAAACCTAATGATTCATGCAACCCAGTTTTAAAGAATGGTTCAAAACATTTGTTCCAATTTTCCATTAAATGTTGAGGTCCCCCTCCATTTAAAAAGTAAAGATAAAAGTGGGTCTTTGATGAAAAAGCTGAGATTTGAAGTCAGAGGCACATGAATACCCTTCATTAGAACAACTAAGAGTTCAGGAGGGGCAGACCCATTGAGATGACCACCCGCACCATGAAATCTGAGACTTCACCATTCCAGGAGCTTCCTGTATTGACAGCCGCCCTAATTTAATCCCCCACAGACCTTGGCAGGAGATGATTCAGCAAGTCTTGACGTGGGTAAGCTCTTAGCCACATATCTCATGATTATAAGGGGCCTAGACATAGACTGACTGCATTTCCCAGGAGAAGAAACTAGCATTTTGGTTATCCTCCCCGACTCTTCTTCTTTCTTCCCGTCTACTTCCCCTTCTCTACTGTAATGACTCTTCTTGGAGCTCACATCTCAAACCCCACCCAAGGGTGCCATCTTCAATTCACCCTGTTCATTTTCTCTGGCCTCTTTTCACTAACAGGGAATGAGGGGACTCTGAATTTCACAGACATAAAGTACCTTCTACAATCATCTATTGTCATGTGAGGATGGCCTTCTGAGAAAGAAAAAGAGGCCAGATATTCTGGACAAGGACCAAAGGGTTTTGTGGAAGGGTCAGAAGTTGAAAGGAAGAAGTTAAGGGTTTCTACCACAGAGGTGTGAATAGTGTCTAGTATCTCAGGTCCTGAGTACTCATCCCTATCTATCCTTCTCCCACTAGGGATTCTGGTTTATGAACTAGTGTGTATAGGGCTTATACGCATTTTAGTGGGAGAAAGGAAGAGATTTGGTGATGGCTGCTTTTTGGAATTTTTGCATGGGGTAGTGATACTTTCCTGACTTGTTTGCTTCTTCCTGCAACTAAATACTTAGGTATTTATTAGTGTTACTGTGTGGATAACTCTGTGCTTGATCCTGAGGCTGACCACAAAGAAAAGGAAGGTACCCCTTGCATTTCAGAAAATAACCTAGGGCTCCTTTAGTGCCCCAGACATCTTTCTGAGTTGACACACCCTCCTTCAACCCTGCAAAAGCTTTCCATTGGTGGGCCTGATAGACTACCATAAACCATGAAGTGTAACTCTGATATGTAAATGGTTAACTTTACCAACAGCACAGAAATAAGTCTCCTCTACCAGTCATTCTCAGATAATATGGCTGACCAGTCATCCCATCCCCCACTGTGGATCTTCCCCAAAGCCATATGCTTTGAGTTCAGGGGACAATATCACTTTAATGTCCTGATATACTCTTGTATCACTAAAAATGTCCCACGATGTTTAGGAGTGAATGAATTGAGTCAGAAAAGCATTATGGTAGAAACACATTGGGCTATGTTAAAGGATCATAAAACATGGCTTGTTTAAAGCTAAGAAAGAATGTGGAAATTACTTATCAGTAGCCATTCTGGTGTGTACATACCTCTCTGTGTGTTGGGGTGGGAGTGAGTTGGGTTGGGGAATGGGAAAGGGAAGTGGGACCTCAGAGTAGATGAACTGCATTATTCCTCTGACCTTCAAGTCACAGTAGCTGTGGCAACAACAAATAGCTGGTCATTATCACAACGGTGATCACTGTGTTGCCTGTAGATTAAGTTTGAATAAAGTCCCCGAAAATAATGAAGAGATTTTATTCTGTATGAACACAAAAACAAACAGCACCCTATACATTCCTCAAGGTTAGGCTAAAATTCCATCTCCTTTATAAAAACCCTTTCAGACAAGTCCAGCTTCTAATACCTTAGCAACTAGAGATAGTAACTAAACGCAGAATCTCCCCTTTATAGGAGCCAAGTCCAGAAGGCACCCATCTCTTCAATTTTGTCTGGATTAAACTACCATGAGACCCATTCAAGCTTGGACTAGTAGAGTAGTCTAATCTTGCAGCCTCCTGCTCATTTCCTCCTATGTGTTTTATGCTTAACCACCCAGGGCCTGTGCTGTTTTCAGATCTTTTGCTGCAACCTCACCCCAAGTAATCAGGAACCATCCCACAAACCAAAGGAGATCAATCTTTTTCTAAAAAGACTCATGAGTGGAAATACCTAATACAGAATCTCTAGACTTAAAGCTTGCTTTCCTCCCTAGCCAGGAGGGAGAACTAGATAAACTAAGCTAAGCTAATAAACAGTACTGTACCAGAACTTCCACACATGTGCCAAGCTGAGTCACAGATTGATTCATCTTACCAAATCGTCTCTACTGAGAATAAAAGAAAGCAAGTGTCCGTCCCACAAGTAGGGCTTCTCCCCGGGACATTAAAATGAGACCAACACTCCCAGCCATTTCCCTCTTGGGTCACCTTTTCCCCATGAATGTGGGGTGCAGATGCTCTGAATACCGAGCATGGGACACCAGTATGTCAAATTCATTCTTGCCAGTAAGGATGTTAAAAGGGAAAAAAGTACTTAAAACCCCCAAATATGAATCATTTACAAATACAGAACCAATTAGTTATTATCCATGCGAGGATTGTCTGCGACAGAGTTGTCATCCCAGCTGGCTGTCTCTTACCACCCAGCATTCTTTTCGGCTGGCCTCCCAAGGTCACTGTTAGGTCTACCCATTTTGCAGGGCCAGCTTAACTCTCACTTCCAAGGCTGCCTGAATGAAACAGTGCCTTCATTAATAAACATTCCATTCAGAATCCACAACACTGTCCCTGAAAATATCTCTCTGTGAGAAAGGAAAACTGGGGTCAGCTCAGGGGACACTGTACCCCAAGACCTCTCTCCAAGCCATCTCTCCCCTCATCTCAGTGCCCTCACAACATGGGCCTCCGAGGTTGGAGAGGGAAGGGAACCGTTGCTCCCTTTACTCTGGCCTTAGCACAGACAGAAAACCTTCTTTCTCTTTTTCTCAGCACAGCCAAGGAAGGGCTGGATTCTCCAAACCCTTCTTACAAAAGAAGTTGGAGAACCACCATTCTAACCCAACACATATCTGCACTTTGTTGGAAAAAGAAATGACAAAAGGACAAAAAAGAAAGGAACAAATAAAACACATTTACTTTTTGTATAGCTGAGATAATATTTTCAGTACTTCAAATCTCTGCGCACAGACAAGACACATTCCTTCCTTTAGGTCTTTATTTGTTTCTTCTAATTTTGACACCCGTCCCCACAAGAAGCCAATTAAAAAATTAGAAAGACATTGCACGATACAGTCTAACAAAAAAGTTATGTTGAGGGGACACAGGATGGTGTGGTGTTTGACCATATGGCCTCTGGTGGCTAGTGGCCTTAGTTCATGTTCTCAGCTCCAGCACCCATTAGCTGTGTGCCTTGGCCAAAGTGCCTTCATCCCTTGTCCGTCTGCAAAATGGGAGTGATAATAGTACCCAACTCAGGGGACTGATGTGGGAATTAGATGTGATACTCTACAGCGCACTTGGGACAGTATCTTCCATGCTATAATGCTCCATAAGCATTAAACAAGCAATCATATACTTACTCTTAAAGTGAAGCATACTTGGAGACTTGCTTTTCAGATCAGCCCTTCTCCTTTTCTACAGCTTACATCAAAATGAAGCTATAATAGGTTTGCGAGTTTTGCCTTATGTTTAATGTAATAGGGACACAATCTCAGGAGTCCATCCCTACCGGCTTCCCCTCTGAGCCTAGGCACCATCCAGGCCCTCCCTGATGTCACTGGGGACCTTTCACTTGGAGGTCACTTCAAATGCCAGGATCCCCACAAAGTCAAAGCACGTCCATTCTTACTCAGGCCCGGGAGTGGGATCATCTGGCAGGGCCCACTGCCACAACTGACCTGTCTTCCCCTCATCATTGTTTCTGACAGCTGTGTGGAAAGGAATTCAACCGGATGCACAACCTCATGGGTCACATGCACCTGCACTCCGACAGCAAACCCTTCAAGTGTCTTTACTGTCCGAGCAAATTCACCCTAAAGGGGAACCTGACACGCCACATGAAAGTCAAGCATGGGGTAATGGAGCGGGGTCTCCATTCTCAAGGTAATCTCTCCTCCAGGAAGCACCCAAGGCTGCTGAGACCAGTGGATAACAAAAGGGAGCTGAATTTGTTTTTAGGAGGCTTTACTTGGGGGGCTATTCCTATTGTTGAAAAGGGATCATAATTTTCAAGACACAGCAGAGAAGGAAGAGGCTTACAACATGACTATAACAAATATAGTGCCACTATCTGAAGGTAGTATGTAGAAGTGAATTATAGAGGAGAAATTGGAATATCAGAATGATGCCAGTCGGTACCGTTTTTAGTTTTGGCTCTTGACACCACATCAGGTGTCTTGGCTCCTTCAATATTTCAACAACTCAGGGTGAGAGGAACTTCTATTACCCCCATTTTACAGTTGGGAGGCTTCATGATTTTCGCAAAGCTGCTCAACTCAAAAGGGGCAGAGTCAACATTTGAACACAGACCTTTCCAACCCTAAAGGCTTTAGTAGGTCCTTTTCATCGCTCTGCAGTTAAAGAACATGTGATTTTTCTTTCCTTTCTAAGAAACAAGTCTGTAAGCTCCTCATTGGCAGAAGTGTGTGTGTAGCAGGCTAGGTCTCCTGCGTTCACAACCAGAGGCACCCAGGGACAGTTTTCCTGCTTGGTGGGGCTAACTGGCCAGTATGCAGAGCAAGCACCACCGCCTCCCACACTGAGGCCTCACTGAACTGATAAAACAGTCTTACCTCTTTCATTTTCTCACTCCCACGCCTTTAGCCTCGAAGAGTCTGTGTTCCCGATCTGCTAAATTCAGCAGGTTGCTCTCTAGTTCCTTAATCAACTGGTCCTTCAACAGACAGGCAAGAAATGCACTTCTATTCCAAACAGCACACTACATGCTGACGAAGAGACTGGGGAAGTGAGACCATCTTTGCTCCCTGGAAGGTCCATGTATGGGAGAGCACACACACAGTGATGTAACCTTCGAAATCCTATGACCTGCTGTTTTCTGATACAGCTGTGATGACAGCACAGACTGTTTGTGCCCACAGTTTCACAGACTAGCCTGTGTTAGTCCCGTTTTATATGAGGAGACCAAGACCAAGAGGCGTTATAAAGCGTTCGATGTCCAACACCGAGTCTGAAGGCAGAACTGGGATTCCAACTGCCAAATTTCTGAATGAAGCCAGTGCTCCCTACACTAGGTGAACACGTGGGGTGATCCATTCATGTTAGCTGCTTCTCCTTCCCCTTCTCAGAGGTGGTCAAATAGGCACACGTATTCATAAATATGATATTCATATATACCCACAGCATGAAACAGAACGATTATAGTTTTTCTGGTTTTCATGGCACCCACTGAGCTCACACTGCTCCTGGCTGACAGGGAGCTGTGGCCATCGCAAAACAAAGCCTAGAGTTTATGCAAAAAACCCTGAAAAAATTCTGGTTAAAAAACAAAAGCCGTTTTCTTTCTCCAAACTGGTTTTCTCCTGAATTATTCTTTGCATCTCTAGCTGTCTGAGCCAATTTCCAACATAGGCCTGGATTTTTCCAGAAGGTGAAGTTTGTTCAATCACTGGGGCTGGGGACAGAAAGCAATGAGGAGACAGTCCTCCATTTGAGAGCCTAACCTGGTCACTGTATCTTACCCCAATTGGGGTCTTAAATCCTAAAAGGCACCTAACGACTCTGTCATTCTTTTGGAAAAATAAAGAGGATCACTATATATCAGAGAGATGCTTTGAAAGTTAAGACTTTCAACAATTTTAATGTTTTCATCTACAAAAGGTGTTAGCACTTTTTCACTCTAGTGTTTGAAATGGCTCAAAAATCATGAGTCAGATTAAAAAGATCCTCCCTGTGCCCCTTATATGATCAAAGCTATAGACATCTCCATTGCCTGACAATATCATAAGGCAGGCTGAGTTGGACTTTTGTCTCCTTTCTGTGCCCCCACCCTGGACGCCTGATTGTCCCCACCTCCTCCTCAGGGCCTGGCTGCTGGCTTATCAGGAGCAGAGACCTTCAAGATCAAACCAGGCGGAGCCTTACCATGTGTTTGTTGGCTCCTGAAAAATCCCTCCCTGCAGGGCCCTCAAAATGAAACTCAGAGTGAGAGCCTTTCACAGGGCTGTGCCCAACAGCAGGGATACTCATGGTTGGACACGGGGGCTTTGGATCTCTCTGTGCCCTCTCTATCCTATTTCTGTTCAGGGGCCTGGTTATGGAGTGGCCTCCTTGGCCCCAAGTGGTATATATATATTTTTCAAGATGAAAATATCTTTCTTACAGTTTTAACTTTTTCTCATGGCAAAATATATGCTCATGGAAAATAATGAGAAATGTATTAGAAGTGAAAAGAAAAAAATGTCAGAATCACCTAATGTTTGAGATTTTGACATAAACCCTTCCAGCTATTTTTTGATGAAGATAGATAAAATTGGGACTACACTATAAATATATATGTATATGACAAATGTGTTTTTTACTTAAAATACATAGAATACCTTTTCATCACTACTAGTAGGTCTCTATATCTTCTACACATGGTTCATGTTATTATGTCTCTAAATAAACCTCTATCATTTCAGTTTCACTGTAAAAAAAAAAATGTGGTGATGAACATCCTTATGCATTTTGTGCACCTGTCTGACTATTTTCATAGTTTCAATCCTCAATGGTATAATTGCTAAGTCAAGCTATGCTTATTTTAAGCTTTTGGCACGTGTTGCCCAATTTACCTTAAAGGAGTTATACTGATGTAAACTACATCTGTAACAAGGCCCATCTGTCCACAGTCTTACTGGGAATTTACTTTTATTTATTTTTATTTTATTTTAATCTAGTTTAATTGTTTTAAGTAGGCTCCACACCCAGTATGGAGCCCAGTGTGCCGCTTGAACTCATGACCTGAGCTGAAATCAAGAATGGGACGCTTAATGACAGAGCCTCCCAGGCGCCCCTGGGAATTTGTTTTTAAAATGTAAAATCAAACTATACTAAATGGCCCTGGGTACCATGCAATGACCCATTTTCACAGCTTTTCCTGGGGCCTGAATATTACTTTTTATTACAGGTTTTGGAAGGGGGAGAATTGCCCTGGCCCAGACAGCGGGAGTACTCAGGAGTCTGGAGCAGGAGGAGCCCTTTGACCTTTCCCAGAAGCGTGGGCTGAAGGGGCCAGTGTTCCAGTCAGATGGGGAGAGCGCCCGGGGCAGCTCCTGCCATGAGGAAGAGGAGGAGGACACCGGCTGTGAGGTGGGAGGAGACAGCCCAGGTCTGGCCCCCCAGAGCAGGCAGCCCTGCACACCCCACAATCTACCCACGCAGCCCGAGCAGGCTCCCAGGGCACTCAAGGACACCTGCGAGGAGGAGGAGGAGGAGGCCGAGGCTGAGGAGGACAAGCCAAAAGGAGAGCACCAGGAGAGGAGCAAGGACAGCCTCGGGGCAGAGGGCAGCCAGGAGAGAGAATTGGCCGGGAGAGAAGAGTGTCTCCGCCTCAGGGCTCTGCAGAGTGCCCGGCGGGGGCCCTCCTTTTCTGATTACTTGTACTTCAAGCACCGAGATGAGAGTTTAAAAGAATTACTGGAGAGGAAAATGGAAAAACAAGCAGTGCTTTTAGGTATCTAAGTGGACAGTTTTAAAATTGCATTTGGAAAATGAGAACTAGGCAGCTCAAATATAACTTTCTGCATGAGCTGTCATTTGCTGGAGATCGGCGAATGGTGCAAATCTTTACAAATGGCTCAAGACTACATGACTGGGGGTTTATCCTCAGTCATGTAAATGCTTCTCAGGTCTTTCCCTGGGCCCTTGGTTTCTAACACCCATGCAGGGTCCTCTTCAGTGCTATTTTACACAACTCCACTATAATAGACTGTCCATATTCTAGATACCTAATTGCAAGCTGATGCTGAGGTGCTTTTCAGAAATTCTATTTTCCTTTGACTAATATGCAATACATGGTAAATTTCCTTTTAGTTGCAAAAATATGGTGCTTGATATGTTACCTTATTAATGATGATTTAGTTGAATGTGTGGAAGTAATAATCTTTTTCTAGATAGATAAAAATGTTAGTAGTTGTATATATGAAAATCACCTTTATTAAATAAGCCAACATACCAGAGACGACAAGGAGAGTGAGGTATTGAAGAGGATATTCTCAAGTAATTGGTGCAGATATAAGAGAGAAAGTTCAAGAAAATACGAATTTTAGCTAATGGAAAACCAGCAGTACTTAGATTCCTGCCTGAGTCTGCCTCATTTGGCATCAGCTCACTTCATTAGATGTGGCATTTGGAGCATATTTTCAGGGGCCCCCAAAGTGGTCAGCACCTGCAGGCTAACCTCTTGTGTCCTGAGTAGAGCTCCCTCCTGGAGATCTTGCTCTGAGGCCCTAGGCCCCATAAAGTAACTGCAGAAGTTGTTGCCTTAGGAGCACTGGATTTCTCCTCAGCACTGGAACTAGGGGTGTGGGGAGGAAGCCTAGCCATCTAAGTGCTGCTTATTTAGACTGTCAGAATAGCCATCAGCTCATTACTGCTAAGGGAGATGCTGGATTGTGTTCTCAATGCTGCCAGCACGTTAGAATCATCTAGGGGAACTTCAAATATATATATCAATGCTGAGGCCTCAACCTCTGAGATTCTGATTTAGTTTGGCCTAGACTGGATCCCCAGCTATGGTCTTTTCTAAAAGTCTTCCCCAAATGATTCTTCTGTGCAGGAAGATTGAGAAAGACCTACTGGGCTAATAGGGTGATTCCCAAGACCCCTCCTTTGGGCTCCATAAATATGTGTTTCTGGCTTCAGACTCATTAAAATACAGAGCAGGAGACCTTGAAATCATACTGCTAGCTTAGGGCTTCTTACCTGATCTGGAAGAGCCTCACAAGGACACAGACACACGTATGTGTGCATGCGCGTACGTGCGCGCACGCGCATGCGCGCGCACACACACACACTGTAGAAACACACACTCTTTTTATTAGAAGATGATGCCTGTGATGTTTATGGTCACCTAATATGTTTAAAAATACATAGCCAACCTACAGTGACTCATTATCTCTCCCTAGATGCTTGAATCATGATTCTAGTAGGTGGCAATGACTGTCCTGGGTGGGTCGAACCCAGCTGTAGGCTTTCCTTAGGCACGGCTGCCAGGTAAAGCAGGGGTCAAGGGACATCGCAGACTGACCATAAGCAGTAACCCTCTGGTACTGTCTAAGTAAAAACTGCCTCTTGGTTAGTAGTTTCAACTCTTACTGATAGAGCTAGGTACTGTTGTGTTGCTTTCTCTCCTCCTAAAGTTCCAGTACATTCCTTGAGAAGACCTGGCCCATCTCTGATGGCTGGATGCCAGCTTTTTCTCTTGGCCAAGTGTTCCCCCTGAGCCTCATCACTTCTAATCATCCCCACCCCCCACCCCTGCCCTCACTTGCGCTTTGTCAATCCCTGACACATTTCCCCTGCCCCCTTGCCTAAAGCTCTTTCTTTTCAACCTCACCACCACCGCAAAGTGCCAAAGCTGTTTGGGTTTCCTACCCACTCATCTCCTGAGGTCAGGCTCCCACAAAGGGATGCTGAAGGGAATAGTGTGGGTTTCTGTGGGTACAAACTAATTCTATGCCGGGAAAATGTACCAAGTCCTCAGAGGCATGGCTTGCCTTCTGTTCATTATTAATATAGCTCATTAGTGCCTCTGGTAAAATCATGCAGGAGGCTGGCAACATGGTCTGTGAGGCCTCCAACTCTCAGTGTCCTGTCACAAGTTCATTCTCTCAGTAGCCTATAGTAATTGAAGACAGACTTCCATGGTGCTCTGGGTATGCCTTGCCAGAACCAGGAAATCTAGATTACCAAACTCTAGTCTTTTCCAACCAAATGAATCATGTGAGAATGTTCGAGGATCAAGTTTATGTTGAGATGGAGAGAGTATGGTCTAGAATGGTGGTTTCCAAACTGGATCAAGGAGCCAGAGGTCTCTCTTAGGCCCCTCCAAAGCTGCTAGGGGAGAAGGAGACACTCTCAGCTCCCACACCCATTGCACTCAAAGTGGCTCACATTTCATCTGTTTCTCATGTTAGCCTTCCAAGTAAAATTTCATTTTGAGGGAGAAAAAAGATGTCTAAGAAAAGTAATTTAAAAAGTGTGAGGAAGTATATTATAAAGCCTGTTTTTAGTTCTTGACTCTGGGTATGAGAGACTTAATTAGATCTAGCCCGATGGTAAATATACACTGACTTTGTAAGAATTAAGGCTAAATCTTGGTTTTGTATGATATTGAGTGACCAAAATCCTGATTTGCCTGGACCAACCCTGGTTTATAACTCTGCCCCAGGATAATTACTAAGAGCATCACCTCAACTCTCAAAAGTATCCCAGTTGGGGTGCTGAATTCTATGAACACCCATGCACAAGTGCAGAGTGAAGGGAAGGTTTGGCCAACCTTGCCTACTGGGCTAATGAATAAGAATGCAAACCTGAAGGACAGCACATGGGGATCATCCCGAGAGAATTCAGGGTAAAACCATCCAAGGCTATCAGCTCTCTAAGGGCAAGGGCAGCATAACATTCGCCTTCTTGTGACACTCTGAAAATAGGTCACTACCGAACGCTCTCCAGGATTTTAACCGCTGTCACTCTGAAACAGCCAACTGACTAGCCAAGTGGCATATTTTTCTTTTATCCTTTTTCTTCAGGCCTATGATTACCTCCCCGTTTTTGCCTTCTAATTCCTTCCATTCTTTCTTTAAAAAAAAAAAAATTGACTCCCCATTGGCCATTAGACTGAGGCTGATCGTTCATAACCCCACAAGGGTAACTGGAATATTTGTATATGAGTAGCTGCGTGAGAAAGTCCAATGTGCATACTGTATTTATTAAGCCCGAAAGGCATTTAATAAAATATTAACATTGCATTTTGAATCTTGATCTTTGCTTTGCTAGAACAAAATGTAACAGAGCTAACATTTAAAAATCCTTCACATATTTGGACAATATTACACCAAATGTTGATTTTGTACAGAGCTCTGGCTTGCTATTTAAATACTAAAACTCCAAGTATGTAGTACCCCAAGTTGTGAATATCGCTTTCTGCTTCAGTGAAAAAGCAGTTTACCTGAAAATAGCATGTAACCTATATTTTGTTAATTTAAGCAAATAAAGACATGTTGAAAAGGCTGAGTCAATTATTTGCACATACCTGAAATTTTGCAAGGAAGCTACGATTATCAGTGTCTCACTCCTGCCCTTATCCCTTTTGCCAGAGTGGTTCCTTTTGGAGCTTCAACCCCAGGGATATACAGATTTTGGAGTCTCCCTGTCTCAAGGCTTCAGAAAGGATTCATGAACCTCAGACAATCTGCAGGAGGGATGACACCTTCCTCATCCTCTTTTTCTTTCCCATTCAGAAAAACTAGCTCTAGAAGGGTGTTATGAGGAAGCAGGAAGTGAGCAACAAGATGGCCTTCCTCTGTGTCAAGTTCTTTGTAGGATAAAGTTGAACCAAAAGGCCATGTACCATACTGGACATGAGCACCAATTCTGGTGTCAGCTTCCTGGGTTCAAAGCCCAGCTCTCTTGCAATCTTTGACCAGTTTGTGAACCTCTCTGTGCCTCTGTTTCCTCACCTGTAAAATGGGATTAGGAACCTTCCTCACCAAGTTGTTTGTAGGTTAACTGAGTCAATTGTGCAAGACACCTGAAAAGTGCCTGGCTCATGGTGCAGCTGTGTAATAATTCACCGTTAACTGTCTCCAGCAAAGTGGCCAGAAGACAGAACACTCAGCTCTTCTTCTCAGCCTACAAAGCTGTGTTGGCCAGGAAAGTCCCCAATTCTGAGAGTGCTTCACTTTTAAACATCATACACTGTTCTATGCCATTCATGGTGCCAGGTGATCACACACTTGATTTTATTCAAACCTCACACAACCCTGAGAGACAAATGTTGTTATTTCCATTTTACTGATGAAGAAATGGAGGTTCAGCAGAGTGAAATAAGTAGCTCCAAACAACTTGCCTCCAAAGCCTGTACCGGGTTGGTTTCTTTGGAAGTAG
Source organism: Neogale vison (assembly GCF_020171115.1). Classification (NCBI taxonomy): domain Eukaryota; kingdom Metazoa; phylum Chordata; class Mammalia; order Carnivora; family Mustelidae; genus Neogale; species Neogale vison. Next base: position 218,054,086 of record NC_058091.1, read on the forward strand.
ATGATGAGACAAATCTGGGTGCAAGATGTTTACCAGGGATTAGCCCTGGTGAAAAGAAAGGGGAGGAGAGAAGGCTGAGTAAAGAGAGAGGACAAGCTGTGATACAGGCCTGACAAAGGCTCACTCAACATAGCAGATGGCTCACAGCCATGACTGGCCATCAGAGTTGTGCCATGTTGGGTAGAGATGCTCAGGGCTTTGCACAGCCTTCTTGCTCATTTATGAGGTATGGGCTGCCCTGGAAAGGGCACAGCCTCAGACAGTGTGACTCTGTAGCAGGGACAGACCCTGAAGGAGCCAGTGGCTAGAGGCTGTCTACTGACCAACAGCTCCATACAAGCCCTTCCTTGGAGACACACTGCTTGCCTCATCCCTGTGTCTACTACAGTCTACCCCTTGCATTACTCCAGTACACTCGTCCATGTGCATTCATGGAATATCTCCTCAGGGATACCAGTGGGCTTCTCTTTCTGAAGGAAAACTTAGAAGAGGAAGATGAGTAGGATAAACTTTAGCCCTCACTGTTGTCATTAGTCTAGGAGACACAGCTGATACTTCTTCTTCCTCCATTACCTGTCTGGATCATTGTCACCATCAGATACCACCTCCACTAGTTTCAGTGGCTTTAAAAGTAGTGTGACCCAGAGTCTCATTCCCAAGGGGTCTGAGCCTTGACCACCAAGTTGCTATAGATTACAAGTTTGTGTCCTCCCACCCCAAATTTATATGTTGAAGCCCTGATCACTGGTATGATGGTATTTGGAGGTAAGCCTTTGGGAAATAATTAGATTTAGAAGAAGTCATAAACTTGGAAGCTGCTCCTGATGGGATTAGTGCCCTTACAAGAAGAGGAGGAAACCAAGAGTTCTCTCTTTCTCTACCACTTGAAGACACCGCAAGAAGGCAAACCACAAAGCTGATCCTTAACCAGATACAGAACCTTCCAACACCTTAATCTTACAATTTCCAACCTCCAGAACTCTGAGAAATAAGTGTTTATTGCTTAACTACCTCGTCTGTGATACTGTGTTATAGCAGTCCAATTGGATGAAGACATATGGCCTTTTCAGAATGAGGTTGCTGTTCTTGTTCATTTGTAGTCACAAGTAGGAAAGGAAGTACCAAAAGAAACCCATTTGGGTGACCTGGGTTCCATATGTATTCCTCCATGACGCATTTTGTAATCACAGCCTTCTACCTCCTGATGATTGGGTTCATTACCTCTGCCAGAATGGTGACTCCATTCCTTGTTTGCTGGTCTCTGGAAACAAGGAACAAAAAATGCCTAGACGGTAACTGTAGCTTCTAATGCAAAGGTACCCTTGCTAAATCCACAGGTGAAAGGGTATTCCTTTTTGAGGATGAGAATTTCTAACCCTGCATAACCCAGAGTTACAGAAATGAGAAATCTAATAGTGTGTTACTATCAGTATTGACCAGGGTGGTGGGAGGGGCAGATTCCTGTCTCTACCTTTGGAAGTATGGGTCTGTTCCTATGATGAAAAAAAAACACTGATTCTTCAAGATGGAAAGGCCTCAATACAGTCAATGTCTCACTAATTGATCAATTGATCTTCCTGAACAATGGTGCCATATTGGAAGATCAGCATCAGTTTTGTGGCTGGCAAGTTGGATATTCAGTAGTGATAAGGGTTAGATCAGACTTGGTAAATGTACTTTATGTTGTTAGGTGCATATCTATCACTGTGGCTACTTCATTCATATGTGGGGGTTTTTTTGTTTATTTTAGCACTGGGGTGGTTGTTGATAAGGGCTGAATTCAACTAGCAATGTCATTGTCTGTCTGGTTTTTTAATGTCTCCTCCATAGGGCATGCTACCTGGTGAATGTTAACATGTGATACAAAGATTTTCATTCTTCTGTTCATTCGCCTATGTCCATCCACCCTAAATAATAGTGAATACCTACTTTAATTAGAGTGGTCTGAAAAAGTGACATTTAATTTGGGAACTCTAGAATATAAGGAGGCTGGGGTGCCTGGGTGGCTCAGTGGGTTAAGCCCCTGCCTTCGGCTCAGGTCATGATCTCAGGGTCCTGGGATCGAGCCCCACATGGGGCTCTCTGCTCAGCGGGGAGCCGGCTTTCTCTACTCCCCCACCTGCCTCTCTGTCTACTTGTGATCTCTGTCTCTCTGTCAAATAAATAAAATCTTTGAAAAAAAAAATAAAAAGAATATAAGGAGCCAGCCATGGGGAAAGCCAGGGAAAGGGCATTCCAGACAGAGCAGACAGCATGTGCAAAGGGCTATGGTATAGGGAACATGGCCAAGGAGAGAAGACACTGTGGTCGCACACAGCAGGAACAAGAGAGTGATGTAAGGAAAGGCTGGCATGAAAAGACACTGAGCAAGGGGGCTGAAATGATGAGATTCACATGTTCTAAAGCTCATTCTGGCTGAGTGTGGAGGACAGATTAGAAGGAAGCCAGGATCATGTTGGGAGACGACTAAGAAGCAGTTTTAATAGCCTGTGAGAAATAACATCGGCCTTGATTAAGGAGGTAGCAAGGAAGAGTTATAAGTGAATGGTTCAAAAGCTCTTTTGGGGGTCAAATTGATTTGTTCTATTGAAGACTAATTGTCATAATAACAAAAATGTATATTTTTCTAAATACAAAATAAAATGCCACTTAATACAAAGTCCATCTCCTCACATAATGATAGAAAGGATGAATCAGAGTCTCAGAGCTATCCTAAAACCCATTCTCTTCACTCAGTTGGCAAGAGAGCATACTTACCAAGTAATGTAGGTAGAATTAAGCCCATCTGGTTTCTTGGGGTTTGCTCTGGGTTACAGTTCTGATGAAATAAATAGTCAGGACCAAAGAAATCAGTGAAGCTTTTCAGATGCAGAGCCTGGGAAGGAATGGTGGAAGTGAGGACAAATGAGCACACGGTCAGAAATCCGAAAACTAAGGAAAGACGCTAGAACTCCAAGACGGTAAGTGAGGCTGCAAAAAGTCCCTTTGGTCTCTGTAGGCCCTGAGGACATCTCTGATGCAGCCAGTAAAATAATGCATGTTAATAACAATGAACTTGCCTGTTTATTAACTAGATGCCCTCCAAATAACATTTTCCTTTGAAGCTCTTCAAAGGGCAAGAGTACCGTCATCAGGAAATTTTTATCCAGTGCACATATTCTTCAGCAACAATGCAGGACAAATGAGATGTTGTCATATTTTAAGTCCCCAACTGAATTGGCCCAACAGCACCACAGTCAACACCTGAAGAAAAAGTAAAACACAAAAACATGTGGAAGGAATTGGTTCCTATCCTTAAGGAATGCACGGTTCCTAGCAAGGACTATGGAGGCTGGCAGGAGCATGGCTAATGGTTTTTTCAAACTCCACAAAGCCTTCAAACTGAAAACTGTCTTCCTTGTGAAAACCCAGGTGTGAACACAGCCTGAATCATGAAACGCTGCGGCATTTCATAGTTTTGCACAGCAGAGCTGAGCCAAAAGTAACTTCCAAGCCCATTACAAACTTGCTATGCAAGTGGAGGAAGACACGTTCATTTGAGAGCTGGGGAGTGACCCTTATAGGGTCCCAGGGGACCCAGTATCAGTGGCGCTCACTGCTTCCTCTTCCCTGGATGCAACAATATATTAAGAGAGAAAAAAAAGAGGAGGCTGGTTCTTTTCATGATTTTCCTTTTTAATTTTTGTTGAAAATGGAACTGTGTTCTCTTGATCCTTCAAACAAATGGAAGGGAAGTGGAAGCCCAAAAGTTTCTCTTAGGATCCCCAGAGAGGGGGGCTGTGTTTGTAGTGCGATGTGGGAAAAGTCCTTGTGTATCTGCCGCATTGTCACGTCGTACATAAGTGATTTGCAGTAGGAAGTGTGGGATGAATACAATTTTTATGTAAGAGAAAGTGAAGGAGCCCCAGTCTTTGAATCCAAAGATCTTAGTTTGCCCTTCCTCCCTACGACGTGCTTCTTCTGACCACAGCACACCCTGCCCCCCCATCCTCATTAGATGATGAAAGAAACACAAGAACACTCTCTGAACTTGACCCAAACATTGTCCAGCCAGAAATCTTTGTTATTCTGAATGCCCTTGGGCAGAGAAGGGGGGACAGGAGGGAGCTTGGAAGGACAAGCCTGAGAATACAGAAGCATTGTGAAGGGGGTCATTAAAGTTTCTGGCATCCCACCTGAAGAATCATTTTAAACCGATGTTTGCAATAGGCATTGCAAACTGGGTACATCTTAATAAACGAATGGTCTTTGGAAGGAAACTGAAGAGATGCATTAAGAGACATCTAAAAGGATTATAAAGATACTTCTCTAAATTCAGCAATTCATCATTTCAAGCAAACTGGCAAATAATTTTGTTTCTTCTTCCAGAAAGTAGTAATAATGAAACTGTTCCCCAACTTCTGTCAGAAGAGGGGATGGATGAGGCAAAATCTATTAATCATTCCGGACTTGCAATGATAGCTGTGTCATTTGCCTTTGTTGAAGGACAGCTTCCCTTCCAACCTGTCGCAAGCCGAGCAAAGAAAATAGCTTTGCTTCTCAAATCAGGCTAATGTTTAAAATCCTCAGCCATGGTTTTGCAAGACTGTAGACCCAGAGCATTGAGTCAACTGCCTCTTCTGAAAAACCAGCTGAAAATAAAAGGAATATGAAATCCCCAGTGATAGTAGAGTCTTTAAAGGAAGAAAAAGCAAAAATCAAAGCAAGGTTAGGCAGAGACTTAGAAAGAGATCATTACAATGCCAGCCTCTCAGGGGACCTTTCATAAACATCATTTAGAATAATGCTGCATCTCTAGGAAGTAGGCACCACCGAAAGGGTCTAATCCCCTCAGAAGTCACTCTAAGCCCCTATCCTAGACACAGATGATTTTGTGGATCTCAAAGCGCTCATCTTTCCGTCTTTCCGAAAGCTCCGCAGGCCTCCACGATGTTAATCCCCTTATCTTCCCGAGGGGACACTTTACTTTTGATCTCAGGTTTATCTAATCAAATCCTTTGCCTTATTTGGACTGTTAACTCCCTGAGCAAAGGGCTTGCCCACCACCACATCATCTCCAAGTTTTTAGGCCAACCAGACACTGGATTTGACGGCTATCTCTGCTTCTCCTTGGGATACTGTAAGAAGGGTATGAGATCGATACATGAGGTTACAAGAAAGATCCTGCAAAGGGACCTGCACAAAATGATGCTGTTCAGAAATATACATCTTTCCATGAAGGTTAAACTCTACAGAGAAGGAGGAGCTTCCAGAATGGTCCTGTGAGGATCTCACTGAAACCTCAACCCCAGAGAGACATCTATTAAACTATTAAAAGTAGCAGAGACAATCATACAAAAATCTCCGAAGAGGGACCAGAAAGGGCTTACAATAATTTAAGTAATATTTATTCAACCACACCTAAAGAAACTCAGTAGGGAGAGAAAAAGACATGGCTGCACCCATCCCATCTACCCAGCTCCAGTGTGGTGGGAGATCAGCTCAGTGAGGTTGACAGCCAAATGGCAAGTCTCATGTCCTTAGCTCTGTGCAGACCTCTGGGTGAGGGGCCAGGCTGGGGTGCCGGTTTCCCCACCCCAGACCCCTGCTCCATAAGGAGGAGCTGAGTGGGACAGCTGGTGAATGCAGAAACTCCTTCCCCCACCTCCCTGTGTTGTGGAAGAGCTCCTGAGGAGACTTGGAAACGAAGTGGCAGCTCCCATCTCCTCCCATTCCTGTGGAGGAAGGCTATTCAAGACCACCCTGCCCCTGGGCTATGTAACCCCTCTTCTTAGGGAGGTGGTGGCAGCTGGTGGTATGTTTTTACAACACCACAATTAATGTAATTAATGTATCTAATGTAATAATTATATATTACAATGTAATTAATATATTCACAGGTTTTATAATATATTCTTTTTTATTGTGATAAAATATACATAACATAAACATGACCATTTAAACCATTTTTAGGTGTGCCCTGCAGTGGCCTTAGATACATTTATAATGTCATATAACTGTCACCACTCTCCATTTCCAGAGCTGTTGCATTGTCCCAAACAGAAACTCTGGACCTACTAAACACTAACTCCCTGCTCTCCCTCCCCCTATTCCCTGGTAACCTGTATTTTCTTTTGTGGCCCTATGAATGTGACTACTCTATATTCCTTCATCTGCTCAGCTGTTAATGCTGAGATCCATATTTTGTTTTAAAATCTTGTGTTTTTTCATGAATATAAAAAGAAAATAAAGGATGAAACTGGAGTTCTTGCCTTGTAAATAATCTAAGTGGAATTATATAATAGTTCTCCTTTGTGTCTGGCTTAGTTTACTCGATGTCAATATTTTCAAGGTCCATCCATGTTGTAGCATATGTCAAAACTGTTTTCCTTTTTAAGCCTGAATAATGTTCCATGGAATGTGTAGAGCACATTTCCATTTATCCATTCACCTGTTCTATCATGAACAGTCAGTCATATTGTTTCCACCTTTTGGCTATTGTGAACAAGGCTGCTGGGAATAGTAGTGGAGAAAGATCTGTTTGAGTCCCTATTTTTAGTTCTTTGGAGTATATACCTAAAAGTGGAATTGCTGGGTCGTGTGGTAACTCTATGTGCAACTTTTTGAAGAACCACCGGGCTGTTTTCCCTGGTAGCTGTACCATTTTACATTCCCACCAGCAATGCACAAAGGTTCCAATTTCTCTACATCCTCTTCAAGACGTGAAATTTTCCATTTTTCGCGTAACCGCCATGCTAATGGGTCTGAAGTGGTATCTCATTGTGATCTTAATTTTTAGATGAACACATTTAAATTCCTTCATCTGTTCAGCTGTTAGTGCTGAGATCCATAGTTAGGTGTTCTGTTTTTGTTTTTATTTTTGACTTTTTTTCTTTTATTTTTTTACATAGTTTTATCATCTCCTTGTGTTTTTCTCATGAATATAAACAGAAAATAAAGGATGAACTGGAGTTTTTTTCCTTTTAAATAGAAACGGAACAGCCCAGTAATTTATGTGATTTTTATTCCTGTTGTCTTGCCATTGTTTTGTACCTCCTATTCTTCAAAGGGCAAGGACTCTGCCTGAATTTTGGAAAGAAGTCTTTAGTTGTTTTACTGTGTTTTACCAGTCTATTTACTTTTTGGGCCTCTAATGCTATTTTCCCTTGACCCTGAATATTCAGGTGCCCCTTACAGCTAAAGCAAGCTGACTGTACCCTTGCGTGGCCCTTGTAACACTTGCACCAAAAAGATTGAGGGCCGTCTTCCCTGGGACTTGTTTCTAAACAGTCCGGAGAAGCGCATCATCCACGTGAGTTGGGGGGGGAGAGGGAGAGAGGGAGGACAGAGACACGCAAGCAGGGAGCAGCGGGTGCAGGAGGAGAACAGGCATTCACCAGGACTCAAGTCGCCAGTAACAGTCTATTTTGCTGACAGAGGTCGCCAATTTTAAACTGTGCAAACTTCCCAAAACAACCCCAAAACGAAAAAAAACCTCTATGTGACATTTGTGTGTCTGGAGAGAAGGAACCAATGTGGCAAATTTTGTACTAATATGAGTTGTTTAGGGATGAAAGCCTCTATTTAGCCTCTAAAACTATGGATCAGAATTCATTCGACAAAACCTTGACATTTACTCTTAAGCTAAAAACATGTCTGCAGTATTTGCCAACCATTATTTTCCCATTTGAACTAAAAAAGGGGGGAGGATATCAAAAGCTCCACTCATTCAATGAAATGTTTATTGAGCACCTGCTATGTGACAGGCAGTGGGGCTGAGAGGCTCTAGAGAGAACAGAATGAAGTTACAGACACAGTCACTATCCTAAATAAACTTGCGAGGGGGGCCCCTTGGTGACTCAGTCAGTTAAGTGTCTGCCTTCGGCTCAGGTCATGATCCTAGGGTCCTGGGATGGAGCCCAGGATTGGGCTTTCCTGCTCAATGGGGAGTCTGCTTCTCCCTCTCCCTCTGCCTCTACCCCGGCTTGCACTCTCTCTCAAATAAATAAATACAATCTTTTAAAAAAGAAAAAAACTTGTGAGGCCATTATATATAATGGCTATTGATATGAGTACCCTAATAAACAAAAATATATCAGTTGTAGAAAAAAATGTCCAAATTATCAACAGAATAATTACATTCCTGTTGAGAGAATGATTCTAGAATTCTACTTATGTTAATTAACTGTAACATTAACACCTATTACAACTATTTCTTAAATGCCTATAGTGGTATTAGCAGGGTTTGCCCTTTCCCCTCCCTCCAACTTGTAAATCTTCCCTGGCACTGGAAATTCCTTTTCTGGAACTTAGTAGGTAACAAGGGAGAAGGACTTGAGGGCTTAGTATTCTAAGTACCATGCAGCATGGTTCCTGCCCTCCAGGAATTTGTTTGTATTTATCTAAGCAATGAAGTATATAACATTTCTCTGGGCCTCTCATAAGATGCATGTTTAAGAAGGAATTTTAAGAGTCTAGTCTTTCTACTGGGTTAAAAATTTTCAAAGCCCTCAGACCTTTAGGTCTGATCCTTAGGGAGCTCAGAAATGTCCATGAGCTTGCAGTGTTACTGTTTTTGTTTGAAGATACAGGATGATTTAACGGAGACATCCCTCTCCTTACCCTCCACTCCTAGCAAGCTTGTGGGGAATCACACCAGAGTCCCTGTTTCTCAGTAGCAGCCCTGGGATTGTTTCATCCTAGCCTATTCAAGCTGACATTTCTGGAAGAACCACATTTCCCCTTAAATTATTGCAGGACACTGTGGTCTTGGGATATAGCAGTGTTGAGAGGTTCCAGGGAAAGGACATGATGTCTGTACGGACTCTCTGTGAATCCCAGCTCTGCTACCTGTTAGCTGTGTGACCTTGGACACAGCCTTTCTGAGCCAGTTTCCTATCTGCCAAAGAGAGATGATGGAGGGCGGTGGTGACACACACAAGCTCTGGGCTCAGGCAGATCTGGGCTCAGGTCCTGGCTCCCTCTTATCCTGGCAATGTAACCTAGAGGAAATTATTCTCCCCGCTAAGCTTTAGTTTTCTCTGCAAAATTGAGAGCCACATAGCATCCACCTCAGCGAACTGTGAGATTTAAATGGGATAATGCATATAAATGCCTCAAGTAAAATAAGCCCAAAGTACATGTTAACTCCTTTATACAGTGACCGCATAAAAATGTGCCTAGAGAAGGGCTTGATGCACAGGTGACTTACCGACCCTTTTGGTCTCTCTCCCATCCTTCTGGACTGACTTGAACACAAATGTGGCATCATTAATACCACTTTGGGCAGAATGGCATAAGGTTAGGGAGAATTCTCCCATACCTGTACTACTTTCCTTGCCTCCTCATTGTACTCGATCCCCTTGGTTTCCCCTTACAACACATCACTCTTCCCAGTGACAGACACACAGGCTTCTCTGCCATGTAATCCAATCAGCAACAGGGAGATGGATTCTTGGCCAGAGCAGACTAGCATTTGCATTCTCTTCCTGCTAGCTGCATCAAAGGGCATCTGGAGGGAAAGTACCTCCCCAACTGTGACAGACAATCAAGCAGAATGACAGAGCCAGGTGCACTTACTGATATTCCCAGCGCTGGCACCAAATTACAGCACATTAATGCCAACTTCTGAGAAAGTCTCAGATTTATGCGGCTTCCAGTACATTTAGTGAGGATAACTTTTAACTTTTAAAGAAAGAACAATTTAGCAAGTGGACAGCACTGGCTTTTAAGTTTTTATTATACAAGACAAACACCTGAAGTTTACCCCAGGCCTGTGGTGTGGCACAGACAGCTGTGGTTTTCAAACTACAGGTCACAACCCATTAATGGTTCATGAAATCGAGTGGGTTAAGACCAGCATTTTTACAAAAAAAAGAAAAAAAAATAGACTAGAATAGGAAATACTTATTCTAGAGTACTATGCATATAAGGCTACGTGCTTTGGGTGGTACTATCTTAAAAAGACATATACAGGGGCGCCTGGGTGGCTCAATGGGTTAAATCCTCTGCCTTTGACTGAGGTCTATGATCCCAGGGTCCTGGTATTGAGCCCCGTACCAGGCTCTCTGCTCAGCGGGGCGGGGAGCCTGCTTCCTCCTCTCTCTTTGCCTGCCTCTCTGCCTGCTTGTGATCTCTGTCTGTCAAATAAATAAATAAAATCTTTTTTTAATATATTTTTTTATTTATTTGACAGACAGAGATAGGCAGAGAGGCAGGCAGAGAGAGAGGGAAACAGGCTCCCTGCTGAGCAGAGAGCCTGATGTAGGACTCTATACCAGGACCCTGGGATCACGACCCAAGCCGAAGGCAGAGGCTTTAACCCACTAAGCCACCCAGGGGCCCCAATAAATAAAATCTTTAAAAAAAAAAAAAAGACATATATAGAGAGGAGGATAATTGGATAAATTGTAAGGTAAATGGTTTTGTTACTGTTGGCCATGGTCAAAATAGTTTGAAAGCCATTGAAATACTAGACATGCAGAAATACACATGTGCATTTTCATAAAATAAATGAAAACACCCACTCTGGATTAAAGAATTACATGAAGATAATGGGAAGCCCAAGTCATTAAGCCAGTACCTTCTGTTTTTAATAGCATAATTTTATCACAAAAAGTAGGGTGGGGGGAGGGGGAGAAAGGGAAGGGAGGCAGGGCAGTGGTGGGAGGGAGGGAAGGACTAGTACCGAGTGTCTTCACACCTTCAGTGACCTCAGGGCAGTTCCCCCCCCCCCAACTGGACCTGTATCAGTGAGGAAGAAAGACTGGCTGATTGGATTCAGCTCCTCTGGGTCCCAGCTAAAGGGGCAAACTTAATTTTCAGTTTCTGAAGAGTAAAGATCAAGTCTTTAACTTCTTTTGACTCTCTTCCAGGGTCTTATCACAATAAGGGCTTAAGAACGTAGCATTAACCTAAAATTCTGTGCAAGATACAGTGGTGGACTTGTTGAAATAGTTCTCTGTTAATGTCTTGATAGAACTCACTCATAAGGTTTTCAGGAATTTTCTCTGTGTTCACATAAAGTGCCCTTTGTGTGATGAGTGCAGTAGGATCTCCAGGCAATTCGCAGAAAAGAAAGGTTCCAGCACTTAGGCAAGAACCAGGTGTAGGCAGATGAAGCATGAAGTGCCTGGCAACTCCTATACATCAGTGCTGAACAATGAGTGAAAAGCCCGAGTATCAGCGGTCCCAACTCCAGGGGTTAGTTCTGTGCTTGCCTCTGTGAGTGTGTACAAAGAGGATGTATATGTAGGTATCTTTAAGCATGTTTTGAAATAGCAAGCCTATCTAAATGTCCACCAAGAAGAGATTGTCTCAATAAATTAGGATATCTCTCTCCACACAGTGGAATACTATGTACTTGTGGAAAAGAATAAGGAAGTTATGTATGAAATGATAGGAAATGATCCCCACTAGGCAGAAAACATAAAATTGCTATAGGTTTTTTTTTTTTTTTTAAAGTATCACTGTAAAGGATCATGAGAACTTCAGAAACCCATAGGTCGGCTGAGATGATCACACCTCAAACTGCTCTCTCTGCCCAAACCTAGCTCTGCCCCTTCTGTTCCACAGAAGGTTAAATTGGTTATTTACTCTAATGAATCACTGAAAAACTTAGCCGCTTAAAACAACAGTAAGCGTGATTATCCTGTAGGTCAAGAATTCGGGAGGAGCTGATCTGCTGGTCCTGGCTGATGGTCTGTCATGGGTTTGTGGTCCTTATGTCAGTTGCAGTCAACATGTCAGGCAGAGTCTGGGGCAGGGTGCTTCTGGTTGAGCAGACTGGCTGCACTTACCATGCCTGAGGTGGGGAGAACAGTGCTGAGGGTTGGGGGCAACCACAAACCCTACCAGAACAAGGGCATGTCTTCTGTTCCAGAGAACTCCTGGGGAGGAAATTCTATTAGCTAGATCAATGTCCTCTCTTGCTGCAGTCTATTTTCTGTTATTATGTCTACCCTGGGCATATGATCATTATTACCCAAGTATCCCTTTTAAACTTAGTGATGAATTCTTTTGCTCCCTTTTTCTTGATGGGATTAAACAATCTTATTCTTATTTTATCTTTTTCTTTCACCTTTCTTTTCATTATTTCCCTGTTTGCATGGATGAAAATGTGAATACTGCCTGGAAATATGAACTGTATTCCTTTGCATTACTGGTTATAACTTGTTGGCATCAGGCAATATCTTCATGTGTCTTGTCCTCCACACCATCACAGCCTCCTCACAACATCTTGTTCACAGTTCTCTGCGTCTTTCACAATATCAGTGAACTAAACTAATTTGATTGCGAAAGGAAGTGGTGCCAAGAAGTGGTTTGAGGACTCTGGGCTTTCCGTAGCCACCAGCTCCCATCTCCATCAACCTTAGAGGTGCCCCAAAATAAACGCACAATCTAACTGAATCTAGCTTCCTCCTAGCCCCTTCTACCAACAACGTTTTCATCCCCAAGATCATCCTCATCCTACAAAGACATTCAGGAGTGGCTCCTTGCTTAGGTACACAGTAAGATAAACCATCCCTTTCACGTTTCAGCTTCTACTCACTGAGGGGAACATTCTAGAAGGAGGTCTCTAGATTTTTCCTTTGCTGTTAGGTTAAGAGAATGAAGGATGTGTCTTTAAAACCAGTGGCTCTTATTCAGTATGTCCAGTGCCTTCAGTCCAGGCTGCCCTACCCACACCCTGGAGAGTCAGTCATATGAAAGAGAGTGCTCCAGTCTCCCAGCCCTACTCAGGGCAAAATTGGTCTTTCCTTCTTCTGGCCTCTTCTCTTCTTTTCTTGTGTTGTTCTTGAATCTGTGGGCCATGAACTTGGGCTTCCCTGTTTGACTCTTAGCATTCTCTCATATGTTATTTTACCCTCAGCTTCCCTCACATGTAAATATCCCAGGAAACTACTTTGTCTAGTAAGTGCCAGAGCCAGAGCACTCTCCATGGCTGCTTGCTTGGCCATTGCCAGATCTCATGAATTCATTAAAGACAGTTGAAAGGCAAGGAAACAGAGTCATGGGCAAGTTTCAAATTTCCAGATTAGTATGTCACTAAAACTAAGAGGGCACCCCAATGACAGGTTCCAATGTAAACTACTACTACTACTACTACTTTTTTTTTTTTTTTTTTTTTAGAAAGAGCACACACGTGAGTTGGAGGGGAGGGGCTGAGGAAGAAGGAGAGAGAGAATCTTAAGCAGGCTTCACACTCAGCATGGAGCCTGATGTGGGGCTCAGTCTCAAGACTCTGAGATCATGACCTGAGCCAAAATCAATGGGGGAGCAAATGGTAAAATTGGAAGAAATCTTCAATTCTCTGATTCTAGATAGGAAGTTAAAGAAGTAGACATCACAATAATTTTTTATCCCTTCTTGTTGCAGATTCTATCTTTAAAGGAAGATGGTCATGAGAAATGACCAGCTAGCTACATGGCTGGCATAAGTTCCTGGCAAAAGTTGAGGACCACTTATGGAGGCTTGAAGGAATGCATTTAATAGGATAACAACAAATGACATTCCTGAAATGATGAGAAGGGAGAGAAAGTCCAAGAAAAACTATAATATCAAAGATTATAAATGATACTTATTAAGCATGAATAAGAAAGATGAAATAGAGTATCAGGAAGTCCAGATTCAACACTGTCACTGAGTTGTTATTAATGTTATTGAGGGGATGGCTCAAAATTTTCAGGAAGACATAATGAGAAAGATTCAGGAACAATATTTATGATTATGAAGAAATAATGGGAAAGATTCAGGAACAATATTTATGATTCCCAATGTCTGATAAGCTCAAAACAGATTGTTAGAGTCATTCAATATCTTAATAGAAGATAAATGGATTTGTTTGTGAATATTTCTCTCTAAAAGATTTGGGTGCACAAGGGAAATAGAATCTTAGAGGTTTTGTCAAAATTGGCATGGACACTACTGATATTCCTGGGACTTCCACTATTCAGATAGCTATGGGAAGTCTCCTGATAAAAGCAGAACATCTCATAAATTCCTACTACCCCTTGCTAACAACACATTTTTTCAGAGGTAGATGGATCAATAAAGCAATACTGACCAATGCTTAGTTCCAAGAAAAAAAATGTAGAACTTACTGGTAAAGTAGAAGTGAGGTCAACCTTTGGCGACAATAGCTAGTGGACATTTGTTGTTCTTCAGAGTTCCATTCATCCCACTCAGGCGATTGCACCCCAGTTCCTTGTGGAGTGATTATATCCCCATATTGAAGGCAGTCTTACTGGGCCTGTTAAGAAGTGTTCCCTGCCTCCCCTACCCAAGGGATAGGTGTCCCACACGTCAGTCAGATGCACTCTCTTAGGAATTTTGGTCTTAAGTAGCTTGACAAAAGGAGAGAATAATTCCTGCTAAATGAACCTTTGGAGCTGCCTTGGTTGTAACTATTTCAAAGGCTGGTCCCAAAACTACTCATCAGTCTTGAGCTTCAACTCTCTCAACAAATTCCATTTCTGTATAATTTAGCCATTGTCTGTTTCTACTGCCACTAACCCAATAACTGTGCTGAATATGACATCCATATACTCCTTATTGAATATGACATTCCATATCGTCTTTGTGAAAATCCAGAGTAGAACAGGGGGGATAGTGAGGTATCTATCTGATATCTCAAAAACTCAAAGAAAAGGTGGGTATATTGATATAGCTCAGAGCCTATCTAAGGGTAAGTGGCTTATGACTCTTCACAAAAATAAATCTGAAAATAGGATTTTCAAAAATAATCTTTGTGTAAAAGAGAAGAGAAAGGAATGTAAGGAAGCAAATGAGTGCACAATGGGCCACTTCAATGAAATCAGATTGTGAAAGATCATACACACACAGGGTCAGTGAACAGTATATTGCTAAGAGGCAAAAGAAAGGTTGGTATAAAAGAACTAAAATTAATAGCTTGAAGGCTTAAGCTGAGAAAAAAATGAATCAAAGCACATGGAAAAAAATCGAGAGCCATCAAAATGGTCTTTTGTTGGATATGACCAGAGCAAAGCAGCCAGAACAATGTACTGAGTCTGATGTTCTAAGGCTAAAAGATGACAGTGA
This sequence comes from Neogale vison, assembly GCF_020171115.1. Lineage (NCBI taxonomy): Eukaryota > Metazoa > Chordata > Mammalia > Carnivora > Mustelidae > Neogale > Neogale vison. The sequence goes on from NC_058091.1 coordinate 218,069,125, forward strand.
CTGGGGGTTGTGGGGGGAGTGGAGAAGTTCCTCACAACTCTTGCTTCCATCTTCTCTATGAAAGTGAAAGACTTCAAAGCTGAAAGTGTGGAACAAACATGGTTAAGAGATAATTAAAGTCCAAGATAGGAGCCAAGATAGTAAGGGAACAGGAAGCCTCTGTTAAAGACTTCATTCTTCAGACCTGGCTGAATTCTATCCCAAGGTGTTGAGAGACCCAACCAAAGAAATTATAGAATTGCTGCCAGTAATTTTTGAAAAATTGAAAAGAATGGAAAAGATGCCTGAAAATTGGAAGTGGACAAATAACTGTATTTCTGAAAGGAAGTAGAGTAGTATAATCTGGGTTTTGGAAACTACAAATGGCCAACCTAATGTGAAGTCTGGTTACTTCAGAATTATAAGACTGGGATCACACTTGCAGGTGGCACAATGATCATCACAACTTAAACAGGTGAAGCCTCTCATGCAATCTATCAGAATAAGATGGAAAACTGGACGAAGGTACTAACATGTGAATTTCTAACTGGTTGAAAGCTGCTAGCCAATGAATGTTGAATGATGAATCAATCAGTAGCCTTCTGGAGGGCAGGATCTTGGGCTCTGCTTCAGGATGCTGTCCTTGCCCATCCCATACAGTATTTTATTAATAAAACACAGAAGCCACTTTGTGGCTGGCAGAGCTAGAAGGAATATAAAATATATTGGATTTATACTGAGCCTTAGAATAATCCCTGGATCATTTATGTACAGAAATATGTGGACATTTTAGAAGGATGTTCATCAAGGTTGTAGGAAGATACGCACTAAGGTATTCATAATGATTAGCTTTGGGTGGGTGGCATAATAAAATTTTTAATATTTTTTTGTTTATCTATATTTTATGACATTTTTTGTAATGAAGAAGCATTCCCATCATAATAAGAAAGAAATAATAAGGAGACTAATTTCAAAAGAAAAAAATCCATTGGCTGGAAAAATATAAAAACACACTAGGTGCAAGTTAACATAAGTAACTGTAGAGTCCTCTGTCAAGATGAAAATGATTTTACAGAAGCATAAAAGGGAGGAAAGATAGGTGTGAGAATGGTTTATTTGAAAAATATTAGAAGCCTTGGGTCAAAATTCAATATGTGCTAAAAGGGTAAACTGATGCAACCATGGGCAGTGTTAACAGGATATAAAAGTCTGGAAGAAAGGAAGTGATGGTTGCAGTGAATTGGGGTCAGATCCCATACGGAGTGCTCTGTCTAGTTCTGAGCTCCATACACCAAGCGAGTGTAGACGGCCTAGAGAGAGGTCAGAAGAGGTTCAGCTGAACAGTGACAGGTTTGAAGACATGGTACCTGTGAATATGCGACCTCCATTAATTGTTTAAGGTCAGAGATGATTTAAGGGATGATAGCTCTCACAGTTACAGCCTGGCCAGTACTCAGACAGGATAGAGCAGAATAAACAGATGAGATAAACCCGTTGTGAAATGGCTGTGACTGGGGAGATTTCTAGCATCTGAAAGTGTAAGAAGAAAGAGCACAGGAACACCTTGCAGATGACAATAGGCAGAGATTCAGGAAAACAAGTAGCATCAGGGTTATCTCAGAGCAGAGTGGGAGCCTAGTCATACTCTGGGACTGAGAAAGAGTTGTCCAGTTCCTGAGGAGTTGGGGTGCCAGGCAGGCAACAAAAGACTGAACTCAAAAATGGGGATCAAGAGAAGGATTTAATTAGCACCAACTAGTTGTTCTCAAAATGTGGTTCATACTACCAGCCTCAACATAACCTAGGAACCAGTTACAAATGCATATTCTTGGGATGAGTCCAGGCTTATTGAAACAATTAGAAACATCTAGCAATCTGTGTTTGAACAGACCCTCTGTGATTCTAACGCATGCTCGAGTTTGGGAACCACTTGGCTTAGTGATGAAGTATGTGAACTCTAGAGCCAGAATGCTTCTATTTAAATCCCAGCTCTGCCAGTAGCTAGCTATGTGATCTCGATTCCTTCATCTATAAAATGGGGATAAAAATAGTACCTACCCCATAGGGTAGTTCCCAGTATTAAATGGAATACATGCTTGTGTAGTATGTGTATGTGTGTTTATCACCCTGACTGACCTGCAATGAGGGACAAGAAGTTCCAGCTGTGGACACTGGGGGAACTCAGAGAACCAGATGGGAGAGTATGATAACTGACTTCAAATTATATTTAAATATTTAATATTTAATATTACCCCCTCAAAAAACAAAAACAAACAAAAAACAACAAAGAAACAAAAAGACCTATGGTTAAAGGAAAAAATATAGAGTGGTTTTTTTTTTTTTTAAGATTTTATTTATTTATTTGACAGAGAGAGAGAGCACAAGCAGAGGGAGCAGCAGAGGGAAAAGGAGAAGCAGGCTCCCTACTGAGCAGGGAGCCTGGTGCGGGACTGGAACACTGGACTCTGGGATGATGACCTGAGCCAAAGGCAGACACTTAACCAACTGAGCCACCAAGATGTCCTAGAACATTTTTTATTTAAGATAACGAAGAAAAAACTGTTAGAATTGTCCAACGATAGAAGGAGCCATCTCCAAAAGAACCAGGCTCTTTCCCACCACACATACGTAGTCTGAGGCAAGGTCATTATTTGCAAGAGAAACCCTAAAACAGATGTCTTAATTCTAAGGGAAGTTAGAGTCTCAATGATTCCTTCTATTCTTTAGTATCTAGGAGACTAGACTATTGAGCATTTAGACATGCAATAGGCCTCTGCTTCCCCCTTCCCATGAATGTAGTTGCTATTAGCATACATGCTCCCACCGCCACACCCCACTGTTTTCTTTTGGTTCATATTTATCTCAGCTTTGGAATCCAGATGTGACCTAATTTTGAATCTGGAATGAATTAATATGTAACAAGAGAAGTTATTGTTATATTAATTGCTGCCTTTTTGTTTGTTTTTTCCTCTTTACTTTAGACTTTTGGAAAGAAACAAAAGGGGATTTTTATCCCCTTCTCCACATAAATAAAGACTAGGCATTTAGGTCTTTATTTGCACTTTCAAAGAGAAGTTAACACTGGTCTTATATGTCTCAATGATGCTATACACACACACACACACACACATACAGAGAGAGAGAGAGAGAGAGAGAGAAGGAAATCTTTAGATACTAGGAAGACAGCCCCAAAGAGGCCTTATTGTCAAAGGCCTGAGTATCATCCAGCATGGAGAAAGCCTTTTGTGTTACACAGATAAAAGAGGAGATTATTTCTTATTGAGTTCTTTAGTTTCCAGAATACTAGGAGAGAAGTAGGGCTGTGGGTTATCATGGGGCAGAGTTTGACCTGTAGGACCTATGTGATGCCTGCAGAGGCCAGATGCCAAATGACTCTGCTGGTTTTCAGAACAGAGCTGGGACCTTTTGTCCAGATCTCAAGTGAGGGCTGAGATCTGCTGAAACCTCTAAAGTGGCCTCCCCAGCAAACAGGGGGCCAGTCCACGAGAGAGGTATGCAGGAAAAGCCACAGTGACGTTGAAGGTAACCAGTGGAAAATGACAACCAGATGATTTTCTTGTCTCCCCCACCCCACCATGCACACACACATTTGGAGACACATCTGTAAGAAGCCACGGCCCAGGTCCAAGCCAAAAGAAATGACAGACATTAGAATCTTCTAAGTGATACAAAACGGGGAAGGATTTCTTATTTCTAGGAGAATCAGAACAAGTTTTATTCTAACTGGGTTTATTAAAACAAGGTCCATCATCTGAAGTCATACTCAGTGGCTTAAAAGTTACAAGGTGAAAGTTACAGGAAAAGTTACAAGCTGAAAAAACTAAAAACCAATTTCTTTTAATAAAAGCACAAGTCAATAAAATTTCCTGCAAAAATAAACAAATAAGCAATAAGGTTATATAACTAGAAGCACAGCCGTTAGCAGCTCAGAGAAGTTTCCTATAAATCCTGGACTGAATTTTATGATGACAAGACACAGAATAAGAGTTTATTTGATAATTTTTAACAAAACTTTGCTCAAAGTTTTATTTTCTCAGAATCTTCAAATATCTGATCTGAACACATTTTTTTAATCTTCATTTCTATAAAAGTTTTATTCTCAAAGCCTTATGCCAATACATCAAAGTTTCTCCTTTCCTCAAGTTTCCTACTATTAAAACTTTGTGACTTTTAGTTTCACTTTAGTTTCTGAATTTAAAAACTTGGGGAGTTTTGAATTTTCAATTCTACAGTGGCCTTGGAGAACATGTTATCACACTACTGTTTATACTGTTGGAAAATATAGGACATTACAGTTAGGACATTAGAATTATCTACCATATATTAAATATCTTTTAAAGATGCTTGCAGACCTAGAAGTTATCAGTAAATTATTGGACAGGAACATAAAGATGTAGGTACAAATTATTTTCAGTAGTTAAAGGAAGAAAACAATTTAGATACTTAGTAAGAGATTGGCTAAGAAAATCTAGGTATATTCAATTAAACATAATGTTATGCAGACAATAAAGTTGATGTTAATGTACACTGACATAAAAAGGTATTCAGATTATATTATGAAGTTTAAAAAATAGGTTACTAAATAGTTTGCAGAGTATGGAAAAAAGTCCAGAAGGTTACACACCAAAATGTTTACAGAAGTCGCAAGTCTTCATGGTAGGATACTCTCATTTTTCCTGTTTTCCATTCTATATTTTCTAATGGGGCTACAGTAAACATGCCTTCCTTGTGTAATTAAGAATTAAAGGAACACTACATGAAAGAAAAAGGAATACTTCTACTTCTCATCATGAACAAACACTCCTTTAGCCATATATTGCTTCAAGCTTCTGTCCCATCTCCTGTTTCCATTGATAGCAAGTCTTTGCCTATTTTTTCTGCATCACTCTCTCTCTTTTCTCTTGAGTTGCCTCCCTACACTCCACCAAGGCCATCACTATCGGTGTCACCTGTCACATCCGAACTGCTCCTTCCTCTGGCCTCCTCCAACTACTTCTCACTTGGCTCCAGCAGACCCCTCCCTCTCCTCTCTTGTCCCCTTCATTGACAGATCCTCCTCCCTGTCCCCTGCTGAGGCCTCCTCATCTCCCTGACCTCAGATACCCACATTAGTATCTCCCCTAAATCCCTGACCTTTAGAGTCAGCTGCTTTTTCTACTTGAATATCTAAAAGGTATCTCAAACGAAAACATCTAAAACAAACTCTGGATTTCCTTCCACTGCTTCCAAGCTATTCATCCTCTACCCTCATATCCATTAGCACATCTTGAAAGCTCTGCCTTCACAATATCTCATGGGTCTGACCATGTCTCAACCATGTCTACCCCCACAGCCTCAATCCAAGCCGCAACGTCGATCTCTGGGTAGATGTCTGGCAAAAGCCTCTAGTGTTCAGCATGTCCCAGGCACCCTGACCTTCTTGTTGCTTCTTGAATAAGTCACCTTCACTCTGGACTCCCACCTTTGGATATTTGCTATTTCCTCTGCCTAAGATGTTCTTTCTCCATACAACCCCTGGCTCCTTTTCCCACTTTCTTTTGGTTTCTGCTCAAATGTCCTTTATCGGAGAGGTCTTTCCTGGCTGCCCTATTTAAAATAGCGCAGCTCCATCCCACCTCCATCTACTTGTGTCTTGCCTCATTCTGCCCTCCTTGTTCCACACTTCTTAATGGTCTCTCCCCGCAGATCATAAGCCCCATGAGTGCAGGGATGTGTCTGGTTTGCTGCTGCACTACCAGCACCAAGATGAACAAAACCCAAGCCAGGATAAGTACTCAATAAATATTTGTAGAAAGAATGACATGCCTGAGCTAAGACTTTTTTTCCTTTGTAAAAAGGACCATTTCTATGTTCTCAGAAATGTTCAACGTCTTTGGGGTGGAGGGATGAAGTGGTGATCGAGCAAGGCAGAGCAAGGGGAAGGAGTTGTAGGCCCTTCTTCTGGGGGTCTCAGCCAACTGCAGAGAGGCTAGAGTGACAGGAGGAGGAGCACAAAGCAATGTAAACTGCTAGAAATGTTCCAGAACTTCTAGTCTGTGTGCAGACTTTTTGGTCTTGGCCTTGATCCCTGATGTTTCCCGTTGAACACCTCAGCTTAAAAATGGAAGGAAGGAAAAACTACTTTTGAGCAGCAGCTAGATCATAAAAGAAAATGAGCTCACTGCCATGAAAACTCCAGACAAGAAGAGCCAAGGATGTCTCGTCCTCTTTCCTCTCCTCCACTTCGGGGGCACCTACACTTCTGCAACCACTGTGTCCTGATTCTAGTTCCCTTTGTCCAACCTTGTTCACCTGAATCCCCTACACAGTACCTGGTTTAACCCTAACAAAAGAAAGCACCCTTCTTCCTCCTTCCTTGGTAGCTCACAACCTTGTCTGACACAACACCCAGACTTTGGCAGACTTTGTCTGTCTCTTTTGGAAAACAAATGTCTGGAAATTATTTCAAGGGCTCGACAAAGTTGCAAAATGCCTCATATCCCTTACAGGGCCCATGGGGGCTTTCTGTCATCACTTCAGTAATGTGGGGAAATAAAATACAAAGCAGAGTCCAGTGACGGGACTTAAAGGCAGGCTCTGCCTTTGATTTGCCCGAGTCTCTAATATTGTGAGTGGAGGGCCAGGGGCCATGGACACGGTGCTGTCTCTGCCTCAGTTATCTGTAAATGAATGTGAATGAATGGCTTCCTCTCTTTCCATAGATCCTGCAGGCGTTTATTTACTCAAGGCAGCATTGTCTTTTGGTCTGAGTCTTGGATGTGTTCATATAATGCTTTCTTTGATAATCTGTTTGGGCACAGACCTAGGGAAGAAGCTGCCCTACTTGAGGAATAGTAAACTCTAGTGCTTCTGGCATATTCCAGAGCCTGAGAGGAGCCTCCTCCATTTCTGAGAAAACTGCCAGGGTGGTGACTGTATTATGCTGTTCTGTGAGAAAATGACTCCCTGCCTTACTTTTGAGTTTATGTTATGCTGAGGGTGCTGATGTGGTTAATTTCCAAGAGAGTACTCACGTACTCGTTCTGTTACCGGTAAGTACACGCACGCACACACACACACACACACACACACACACGCACGCAGAACACCTACTACAAGCCTCACACTGGGCTAGATTTGGGGATACAAAGCTGGGAAGAAAAGGCCTTATGAATGATTGCCATCCAGTGAGAGATCAACTGTTAAACTGGGGGACCAGAAGGCAGAATCAGTGGGATTTCTGGCTGGATTTTTTAGTTGCATAATGCTGGGCTGCAAGTTCAAGAATTCAGGAGAACAAATGTTCAGAAAAATGCTTCCCACAGCGGCAAGCCAGGAACGCCAAGGATTACTGGCCACCACTGGAAGCTACAGGAGGCGAAGAAGGATCCTTTCCCAGAGTCTTCAGAGGATGCCTGCGCCTGCCAACACAAGCATTTGGGACTTGGGGCTTCAGAACAGTGAGAGAATACATTTCTGTCATTTTAAGCTACCCAGTTTGTGGTAATTTGTTTAGTATTCCAAGAATAAATGTTTAAGAAGAACTAAGTGCCATAAATATATAATATAAAACAATATACATACATATATGTATACACACACACAACACACACGCACACACACACACAAATAATATAAGTAACAAAAAGTCACAAAAAATTTGATGAGGGAACTTATTTAAAATGCGCGTTTCTGGGTCCTAGATAGTCTGATGCAATAAGTCTGGCTTACTAGCCAGTAATATGTTCTAGAAACCTTAGCCATCATCAGCTGATGAGCTGCTCAGCAACTCCTGACTGGAGTCAATCGTAGTTGGTCCTTAATCTTGTTCCCTGAGATATAATTCAAATTTCTGAGAGACAGAGAGAGTCCACTTTCCTTGGTTTCCACTCTTAAGTAGTTTCAAACTTCAGTGGAGCCTGAATTTCTAGCTAATTAACCTGTCAGTCTTACTTAGAAGAAGTTAGTTTCCTTCTATCAGAATTGAGAAGATGGCATTGAAGCCTAGAGAGGTGTTTGCCAGCTTTCTGGAAGTCTTAGATTAGGCCCTATTTGATCCCAAATTATAGAAATCAAGCCTAGCCAATCTAAACATCAGTAAGTAAGTAACAGACAAATAAGGAAATCCCAGGAAGAGCTGAACAACCAACCTGCAGGACCCAAGGCAGATCCAGTCATTAGCATTAGCGGCAGTTCCCAATCATTCCTCTCACTCAACACTAGGAAATCCTGGTACCTGCACTTCTCAGTTCAAACTTCCAAATCCTTCAGAGAGAAATCTTTTTGGCTTCATTTTGCTTAGAGGTCCCCTGTACTGATCAACTTTGCCTAACAAAGAATAGGGTCATGCAGTTCAAACACATTGGCTGGGAGCCCAACCACATGATAGAGGCCAGTTCCCTGAGAAGAGAGACAAGAAAGTAAAAACTGCCCCCAAGAAGCTGATACTCTCCTGACTCCCTTTTCCAGCTCCTACCCTGAGTTCCTCTGTGAGAACAGATCTCAAACCTTCTCCTAGGATAGACCATTCCTATCTTCCTTGCTTAATCACACTCCATTCCAAACCAACCTATTTCTTTTCTTTTTTTTTTTTTTAAGATTTTATTTATTTATTTGTCAGAGAGAGAGAGGGAGAGAGAGCGAGCACAGGCAGACAGAATAGCAGGCAGAGGCAGAGGGAGAAGCAGGCTCCCTGCCAAGCAAGGAGCCCGATGTGGGACTCGATCCCAGGACGCTGGGATCATGACCTGAGCCAAAGGCAGCTGCTTAACCAACTGAGCCACCCAGGCGTCCCCCAAACCAACCTATTTCTGAAATGTCTCTCAGGTCCTCTTTCTCACAGTCCTCACCCATGTTAAATTTGGATTCTTGTTCATCTTTCACACTTAGGCCCCTCTCTGGAGATTTCTATAGGAACAATGAGATGATACTGCTTTTCAGATAAATGACACCAGGAAATCAGAGCCTGTAGATCTTGGTTTGGGATATTTTTCTAGTGGCAGTGATGGATTGTATTGAGTCGTCTACATTCGCACCCCATGTGACCACTCTCACACACTGGAGAGCAAACCAGCTGACTAAAGACAAAATGGGGCTTCTCCCAGTGGAAAGGCTGGGGGGCAGGGAGTGAAAACTTAATCTAAGCACAATAGCACCTAAATGAGATGAGTTATCAGTTTTGAAAATGACATGTCTAAACAAAGTTAACTCTCTTCTGCCCAGTATTGCATTCAAGGATGAGCCAACCACACTGTTAAAGATCAAAGCAGCTTCCTCGGGTACTTCATACTTTGTTCTTTCCCCGTAGACAATACCCTAGCTATCACATACTGAAACAGTAGCTGTAACAAACAGCTCCTCAGACTCATGTAAAGTTGGTGTGCCAGGGTGTCTCATTTGGTAAAACATCTGATTCTTGCTTTCAGCTCTGGTCATGAGGTTGGGGTCATGGGATCGAGCCCCGCATAGCATCAGACTCCATGCTTCATGGAGAGTCTGCTTGGGATTCTCTCTCCTGCTCCCTCTGTTCCTTCCCCCGCTCATGTTCTCTTTCTCTCTAAAATAAATAAGTTAGGGGTGCCTAAGTGGTTCAGTCCATTAAGTGTCGGCCTTTTGCTCAGGTCATGATCCCAGGGTCCTGGGATCAAGCCCCACGTCAGGCTATCTGCTCAGTAGGGAGCCTTCCTCTCCCTCTCCCTCTGCCCATGCTTGCTTGTGCCTGCCTGCTCTTTCGCTCTTGCTCTCTCTGTCTCTCTCAAATAAATAAATAAATAAAATCTTTTTAAAAATTTAATTAACTAATTTTTTTTAAAGCATGTCAAGGTCCCACAAAACTGAATTTTTAGAAAAAACATAATGGAAATGCTTAGCTTACACTGACTGTGGGCCTTGGGGGGCAGTTATATAACCTCTCTGTGACTGTTTTCTCATCAGTGAGATGGTATAATAATAGTCCCTCCCTCAGGGGATTGTTGAGATGATTAAATAAGTACAAAAAAAATTAGAGCAGTTCCTGGCATGTGGTAAGTGCTCAATAAATGTTAGCCATTATAACCATTTCCTGACATCCTCAGGTTAAGTTTGATATACCTAGTCTCTCTGAAAGCATCCTGCACAGTAAATCTTAGCTTGTCTCTTTCTTCACCCATCGATGAGAACATCAGGTGGGAGCCCCTTCATGCTTGCATGTCTAGCACCCAAGGAACCAATGATGTCGGGTGGATGTGTGAATGGCTGCTGGAGAACCAGGGTGAGATCATCAGGACTGGGATGCAATAAGAATTGTGACCCCCAAGTTTCTTCAGCCTACAAGAAGAGTGAATGTATTCATTGGAGGGTTTATCCAAAGGTCATAAAAAGAGAGTGGAGAGGACTAGTTGGAGTTTTGTGTAATCTTGGGCTTGTTGTATAACCATGCTCAGGCTCAGTTTCTGATCCAGAAGTGTGAAATGGGGCCTAAGCATTTACATTTCTAACAAGTTCACAGGATGATGCTAAACATATTGTTCTGGAAGTCACACTTTGAGGACCTGTTATTTGTATCTTTCCTCTTCTAAAATCCTAGAAGAAATGATCCATATCTATTAGTGATCTATCTAGATCTATCTATCTATCTATCTATCCATTAGTGAATTAATTTTGCTATAGTGGGACAAGCCTGGACTTTGGAGGCAGGCCCACAAACCCTGCCCTTTGAGGCTGAACCAGAATCTTCCCTTCTCTCAGCCTCCATTCCTCATCTGTAAAAGGGGAATCATAATCCCTATCTCATATAAGTAAATAATGTGGGTAATAGGCCTAGACCATATTGGATATTCAATGGATATCAATTTCTTTAACTCCATTCCCTTTCCTGATGTGTAATAGGCTGATTACCATTCAAGTGTTAACCATTCCAGGAATGCCCAGGATGACAAGAACAATTGCTAACTCTTATACAAGTCTTTACATTTATAAAAATAAGTAAATTAACATTATCTTCTGAAGGAAGACCAAAATCTACATTTTTAACCAAAACACAAGATAACTTCCTTATGCACCAAAATTTGACAACAGCTAATATCTCATTTAATCTTCACAGTCTAAAAGACAGCATTATTAATCCAATTGCTTAGATGAGAAATGGGATCCAAGAGGTTAAGTGACTGCCACAATAACCCAAAGACACAATCCCAAACTCCTGGCTTATAAACCCAGTTCTTTAATACAGCAATAAAAATCTTCACTGGTGGTATTTTAGGCATCAGGGACTGGAAAGTGGGGCAGATGTTTTTGCCTAGAAAAAGTATTTTTGGCCTCACCTCCTGCCTGACGTGTGATTTGCAGGGAGATTTGGGAGGCTGCTTGGTCAGTTCATGTTTGATACTATCCAAGTATGTGGCAACTATACCCTTAAGATAAGGAAGGAAACACCTGATCCAGGTGTTCTGTGGCCTTTCAACTCTGAATGGCTGAGCAAGTGCCAGTTGGCTTTCTGGAATGAAATATTTAGTGACCTTGTTAACAGAGAAGCTTCCTCCTTTTCCATTCCTCCTTTGATTGCTCAAGCCTTCATGAGGGAAGAATGCAATTGCTCCTAAATGTGGAAAAAAATCTTTAAAAATCTGGAAAAATCTCAACCCAGGAAAGAACAAATCTTGGCTTGGAGCTTCATGAACGGGTATGGCCATCAGCCAACACACCACCAGTTCGGTTATTTATACAGCAGAAGGAAATCATTTACTTGTAAGCTACCTCCTTTCAGCTTCTCCTAATCCAAAATGTCCCAGAAACCAAAAAGTGGAGTTGAAATTAATGAAACAAAATATTTAGTAGACATCTACATGGCTCCATAAAAGCAAAATTCCTTGCACTTACCCCTGTTAGAGTCTTACTGTTTAAGTGGCTATTTTTAATTGAGACTGACCTGCTTCTCTCTTTGACCTTCCCATCCCAGAACATCACTTGCTTCTTGGAAACTCCTCTCATGCTTATCTGGAAGGAATGTCCCTCAGGCTACTATGGAGATTATTTTGGGTACTTACTTATATTGAGTAAAGGATGCTTGAGAGTGAAACCTAACTATGGGCAAGGGCACTGAAAGTAACTGTGACAGAAATTAATACTCAAGCACAGAGTTCGAAACAGTTTCTTATACTTAAGGACATTCTGACCTCCGTGGTTGTGGCAGCAAAATCAAGTAAGCCAAAAATTTCCCCATGAGCTTTGGGAGGGAAATCCCACTTTCTCATTTAAAAAAAAAATGCAGTTTATCTCTTTTTGCTTCTAATTAGAAACAGAACATGATTCTTCTTGATGTCGAAATCCCAAGAAATCACGATAAGCCCTGTGACTATGACACCTGTAAGTCAGCAGTACAATCTGCTGCTTACGGACAAGAGCTTGAATAGTGTTATTTATACTAGGCTGTGAAATACTTTAGGGTTCAAATCAACTTTATACCCTCTTTTTACAGGTGAGTATGAGCCTTGATTATGGGCGGTAACAACTCTCAGGGCAGCCAGGAACTGTAAAATTAAAACTGTAATTTTTGGATTAAAGACAAGGCTAATGTGTAGTGCAGACTATGCTGCAGTCAAGTCAGAAGTATTAAAACCGATTTCTACAATCTAGCGAAAGAAGCAAAACAAGAGTTTTTATAAGCCTGGTGAGAAAATGAACACAGAGGTGCCTCCAGGGAATAATCTTAAAATCACAAAAATACAAATCACAAACCATTATTTTCTTTACACACCATGAATTTCTCTGGTTGGGAATGGAAGTTTCGAGAGGAGTACCAACCAGTTCAGTCATTTGATATCCAAAGTAAACCTTGGCTTCTAGAAGTGGATAAAGCCACTTGTCTTGAGTCATCTCCCTACACATGTGCTCTTTCTTTGCCCCTGGAATTCTGAGTCAGGGAATCCAAGAGGTGAGTCAGTGTCTTTCTCTATTGGTGTCAGCACAATTTTACGTAGTGCTAGACCTGTCCTGAATTGCACTATAAAATTACTGGGCTTGAACCCCAAACACAAGTAAATCTGATGCATGCCATGATGAGGAAGACAACAGTGGGAAGACCAGGTGCTGGGAGAATACAAACAATTGATGTATAATCCTGAAGTGAGCAACAGATACATTTATCCACCCATTTATCTATTCAAGGAGTACTTAACTGAGCTTCTGGTCAGAGGGGCACTGCATAACCCCAGGGCATGCCATTCACAGAGGTTTCTAGAGGGTAAAGTTCTAGGGGAACAAAGGACAGTTTCTGCCTTCAAGGAGCTCTCAGTGCAGTGGAAGAAAGGCAAAGTGGTCAGGGAAATACAATACAGAGTGGAAAGCCATAAGACAGAGCAGTTAGCATGGGTGGACCTGGAAGGTGGGCATTTACCCAGCCTCAGGGGATCAAAGGCAGCTGCTTGGAGAAGGCTGCACCTGAGAACACTCTGAAGAGGCAGACAGGATCCAACCAAGCTACGAAGAGAAGGGACAACCGTCCAGGGTGAAGACGCAGCATATGCAAAAGTGAAGGTTTGAGGGAAAGAAAGTGGGCTCTCCAGATGAAGTAATTTTGTGTCAGCTGAGTAGATAGAGGAAAGAATAAAGTTGCCAAGAAAAGAAGAGGAGAGAAGAGGAAGGGAAAGGGGGGAAAGAAGGAGGAGGGAAAGGATGAGGAGAACAGGAAAGGAGAGGGGAGAACATAGCCAGTGTCCAAAGCTGACTTGGTTCTCACCTTTCCCATGGCCAGCTGATCAGCTTCCCTGGATCTCAGCATGTGGATTTTTTTTTCCCCCCATTGGCACATGACCACGTTGTGCCTTACAATCAAAGGAATTCTACCCATATCCCGGGTTCTTGATATTCAACTTACTTAAATGCAATTAGGATTTTCTTTCTTTTTTAAATCATGTGGCTAAGTATGTGATTTCTAAGGGGTAAATCAGTGACTGCCATTTTGAGGCTCTGGGTTTGGACAGCTATTCAGTACTGGAGGTAGAAACAGTTAGTGTTACTCCTTTATTTACTGCCACACTATTAAACACTCCCTCTGCTACTCACTGACTGGGGTCTGCTCCCTTGAAGAAATGCTTGCTCTACAGTCCTCCATTCTGGTCTTGAGGCTCAACAGTTAGACATCCATCTACTCAATAATTAGGGGAAATTGGCTTGCAAAGCCAGATATGAACCTAATGATCAACATCCTGTGGGAAAAGTGCTACAAAGGCAGTTTTAAAAAATGAGTAACGAGGCAAGCCTTATGTCTTCCTGGACAACAACTCTCTTATCTTACTAACACCTATACCTAAAAAACCTAGCTCAATGAATAATAAGTGTTTAATAATAATAATAATAACAAACATAGTTTAACTCTACGTTGGAGAATTCATTCATTTCCCTCCACTTTATAACTTCCTGTTCAATCATTGTCTATTAATTTTTTTTTCATACCACACTCAGAAACCGATAACACAAAGTTACCAAGCATAAACATCTCTAGCCTACCTCTTTCTTGCAGTTTTGTTCCTCATTTTTCTTCCCACTTCCCCTTAGGGAGGATTTTTCTCTCTTTCCTAAATGGGCTCAAGCCCACAATTAGCCCTCTGAAAGCTTGTGCGGGATCTTATTTTCAAATGTTTTCTCACGCAAAATGCCCTTAGGGGTCTAATCTCAACACAGTGATCTCCAAAAACATGGTGACTATTTTGGGGAGAAAAAGGAAATTCTAAGTCTGGTTACGAATCAGCAGTGGGATCTATAAGCAGTCATAGCCATAAACAAAAAACAGAAAGATTTTCACTTGTACCCTACTTGGTACTAAATATCACTCTTTAGTTTCTTAGCCACACTTCCTAATTATAAATCTTCTGTTAAAAATGTCAATATACCACTGGGGCCATTAATAACAGACTGTTGTCTGCTTAGTATTTTCTTATTACCAGCCCTTTTTTGTCCATTCTATCATCCCTTTGCCTCTATGCCAAATGGGTTGTGCCCAAGGCCTTAAAGCTGAGTGTCTAGCAATCAGATGTTGTCTCCTCTGTTCATCTTACTGACAGCCCTGAGGGACCCTGTCACGCTTCGGCTGGAGCCCTCCACATTCCCTTGAGTGAGCTGTTTCCCATGCTCTATGAACCACACTCTATCTCTACTTCTCCCTGGAAGTTTCAATTCTTAAAACTTGGTAAAACTGAATCTCTTCTTCATTTCCCTCCAACAAACTGAATTCCTCTCTAGGGGTACACTTTTCTCCCAGAATGTTGTGGGTTTTTGTTTTGTTTTGTTTTGTTTTAGCCTTGTCTCTTAGTCTTTTTGCTTCCCCCTTTGTAGGCTTTGTTCTCACCTTGAGCGCATTTTGTGTATGGACAAGATACAAGCTAATTCTCTTTCTCTGACTTTTTTTTCATATCTTAAAAACATCTTAAGATAATGTGTTCTGCTTATTCAGGCATTTTCAAAATATGTTTAAGCAATGGTCATCCCTGAGTATGGAATGGAGGTGGTTTGGGGGTAAGGATTGGGAGGGGAATGGGACACATTTACATTTTTACTTGTTTTTGCTTAAGGTGTTCATAATGATGTACTATTTTTTTTTAAAGATTTTATTTATTTATTTGACACACAGAGAGTGAGAGAGCACAAAGAGGGGAAGGGGCAGAGGGAGAGGGAGAAGCAGGTTCCCCGCTGAGCAGGAAGCCTGATGCAGGTGGGACTTGATCCCAGAAGGCAGATGATTAACTGACTGAGCCACCCAGGCTTCCCAGTGATGTACTATTTTTGAAATTTAAAAAATATTTCTTTTACTCAAAAATACCTTTACATTGTTCAGAAGGAAGAAATACCATAAGATTATGGTTAGCAAGGTTGTCATAATTAAATGGTTATTCCTTGAAAAGAGGAGAATAGAGATAATGAGAGAGGGCGTATCTCAAGGAGACAGTATTGTTCAAAGTCAGCATTCCCTTCACTTGTGTTTCAGCTGTGAGCATAAGACCAGGTTCTGTGAGTACCACAGTATAAAGGCTAAGAATAGAGTCAGTGTAGAAAATTATGAAATAGAACTACATAGGTTATTTGGATGTACTTTTAGGAACTTCTGATTTAAAAGGAAAAGATGCCTCTCAATTTTTCCTCTATGTAGTTTGATATATACAGAAATTTTTCAAAATCAGCATATGTGGCTATTGTAGTTAAACACATACACACGTGCACACATGCACACTCACCCACACAAAACCCCCATTCTCCTGAGGTTGATAAACTTAATCAGGTTTCTTCCCCAACACCTAGCACTGGGGTATGGTATTTGCTAGGGTCCCCGCAGGGACCTAGGAGGCAAAGGGCCCTGTGACGCAGTCAAACAGAGAGCAGAGCGGTGAAGAGTGAAGAAAAGACAGAGGGAAGAATGAGAACTCTTCAGCACAGGTGTGAGGACTAGGTTATTTTAGTAGTTATATTTTTATAGAACATCATATTTAAGTGTTGAAGCGTATATTTTAAAACTCTGTCACAGCCATTATATATGACACAAATAAATCTGCCTGGTGGGTCTAAGTGGCTGGGTGCTGGCAACCAGATTTGCCCACCTAGAGAATTAGGGGCAAATTGCCAGTCTCTGGAAATACTCTTTTCAATGTCGATCTATTTAATTGTGACATATGTGGGCCACGGTATTCCTTCAAGCCCAGGTGCAGGTCTAGGCCCTTTAAATGAGCTGTCGTTCAATTGTCTTCCTGATTCACATAACCCATTTGCAAATCTCCAGGCCTTTCCAAATTTAATTGCTATGTCTAACATTGCAATCTGAAAGTTACCCATCCCCAGAGTCACATTCCAAAATATCAACTTTTCCTAAAATTTTATACAAAAAAGATTCTACATATGGAATTATATTTGGCCTCAGTGTTTTCTATATAGTAATTTTTAAACGTTGGCATGTGTCTTAAGGTAGAAATTCTTTATTTCTGCTTTCTTCTTTTACTCAAAATTCTTTCCCTCTTTGGGGAATTTTTTGGGCAACTCTATCTTATCAACCACCTTAAAATCTCTCTGGAAATTCTCCTTCTGGTAAGTACAGTCTTGCTTCTCTGCAAAGCTTTTCCTCATGATAGAATCATAAGCAGAAAATGGTCTCAGAGTTAGCTACACCAACCCTTTCATTTAACTGATGAGAAAATTTATTCCTGCTTTTTTTCTTTTTCAATGACACTGCTTAGATTTCAACTAATCTCTTACCCTCCCATTTGTTCTCCAGTATCATTGATCTTTCAATTAGAGTCTAAGATCTGCTATACCTCTAATAACTTGAGATAAAAACAACAAAAACTACGGGCTTCTTTCTCCCAGCGAGCCTTTTCTATATTCCACTCCTCGAGTCAGATTGCTGAAGACACCGGAATTCTTATTCTTAGTGTCTCAGTAGGTTGATAGCAGGAGTGTAGACTTTTTCCTCGAATGGCTGTTTTCTTCTCTGAACTTCCAGGACCTAATGCCAGCACACTTCCCACTCCTAAGTATACCTTGCCCCAGAACTTCTCTGGGTCCTTGTGGTAGAGTCTACTGGGGTCCTACTGTGCTATAGGCACATTCAGAAGCATCCCCTCCCACCCCCAACACATACCCCTGATTCTCACACCCCTCTGTGATGTGGAATTATTGTTCCCATTTTACAGGGGAAGAAACTAACACTCTGAGATCAAGTATCTGGCCTGACGTGACTTAGCTAGCTGAGGGCAAAGCCAGGATATAAGACTGAGTTTTCCAACTCCAACATTTCCACGTCATTATTTTCTATGTATGTTACTGGCTGAGTGCGCTGTTCTCGCTCCTCTCTTTGACACTCTCCTAACTCACTCAATCTATATCACCAGAAGAGAGGTAAGAGAATGATGGAGAGGAAGCCATCACCAGCCCCTCCCATGGTCCACCTTGAGTCAAGGTCCCCCCAGAGGCCTCTGCTTTTCCTTTTATAATTGCCAGAAAGAATCAATAGTGTTAAATGGTAGCCACTTCTTCCCTCCTGTTTTCCACCCTATTGTGAATATTAATTTAATGTTGGGTTTACTGCATCATTTATCTAATTGTAGCTTCCATGCTGTGTTTTAGGTTCTGTTCCCACTTCATCTCATGCAGGCTCATTTTTTTCCATTCTTTATACAATCTTTTAGAGATTGTAACAATCTGAAAACTTTTCCCTATCGTTATTTTCCTACAGTAGACTACTCCTGCACAACTTTAGGGATATAGCAAAGGGAACAGAGGAGAATATATGTTCCCATGAAGCAGTTTATAGTAGAATGCCCTCCCCCAAGAAAGAAAGAAAAGGAAGAAAAAGCCAATCTCACCAAAAGATGATCCACAAAATAAAACTACTGGTACATTGGACTTTATCAAAATTAAAAAACTTTTCTTCCTCAAAAGACCCTACCAAGAAAACAAAAAACAAGTCACAGACTAGGAGAAAATAATTGCAAATCATATGTATAAAAAAAAGACTTATATCCAAAATATATAAAGAACTCTCACAACTCAATAATAAGATAAATAACCCAATAAAATATAAACAAAATATTTAAATGAGTATTTCACCAAAGAAAATATAGCAACATTTAAAAAACATATGAAAAGGTGTTCATGTCATTACTCATTAGAGAAATGCAAATTAAAAGAACAATGACTTACCTCTTCATGCTCACCAGAATGGCTAAAATCAAGACAGACAATAAGAAGTGTTGGAGGGGACATGGAGAAATAACCTTCATACTTTGCTCATGGGCATGTAAAATGACAAAGCCACTTTGGAAAATGGTTTGGTAGCTTCTTAAAAAGTTATACATAATCTTACCACATAATTAGCAATCCTACTCTGAAGCATCTATCCAAGAGATAGAAAAATCAAATATCTACAGAGATTTGTACAGAATGTTCATCACAGTGTTGTTCCTAACAGCCAACATCAGGTGGACTGAAAGAAGCTAAATGTACAAAAGAGTACATATTGTATTCCATTTATAAGAAATCTATAAAGACAGAAATTAGGTTAGTGTCTTAGCCTGAGGCTAGAGTGAAGATTTACTGCAAATGGGCATAAGAGAACTTTCTGAGGCAATAGGAAAGTTCCAAAACTGGGTATGATAATGGTTGTACAACTGCCATTTGGTGAAAAATAATTGAACACTCCCAATGGGTAAATTTTATGGTATGTAAATTAGAGAATTGCTCTTTATTTCCACTTTGCTAAGTTTCTATCTTTAGCTTTATTGACTTTTAAATCTATAAACCCAGCCTACTTTGCTATCCATTTGTTCATTTCTGGTAAAATTCTAGAATCACATAGAAGAGGGGGTCCAAAACACATTACATTGTTCCTTGCTTGGCAACTGAGCAGTCTAAACCACAATTAGACTTTAAAGAGTGTGTTGATTTCCTTTAGGGGGTATACCAAATTTTGAGAATGTAGTCAACATCTTCAAAAATCTAACATTAAACAAACAGACTTCTCTGAAATGCTGACTCTTATGCCTGAAAGAATGGTTTCATTTTGTTTAGTCAATTACATGATTTACAGACAAGTGGTGAAAGAGGCCACATTTTTTACTTTTATCAGGGTCAACTTTTCTCATCAAAATCTGGATTTTCTGTGACCCATTAGATTTGGGTTCTTCCTGCAAAGAGGACATTAACCTACTCTGGTTTCACATTGGTAGAAGGTCAGAAATGTTTGCCACGGGTCCTCACCCCATCTAAACATCATGCGGCCTGCTTGCTTTAGAGCTGTTCTATTTTAGTAATGAGAATTATCCTGCTTGGGAAAAGGGCCAGAGTGGCTGAAGAAGCCAGACTAGGGGTGGCTAATGGATATACTCTCCTTGATCTGGCTTTCAGTACCTGGGAAGAAAGTACATTTCCTTGTCAGACTATTTACACAATTGTTATTTCCACCTCGATTATAGCTGGTCTCTGTGCTGAACACCTGAGGCAGTTTACCTATCATATGCCAAATGCTTGAATACATTAAAGTAAGAAGCTGTAAGACTGCTTGGCAAACATTTTCAGCAACAAAATAGTCATGAACAGTAAAGGAAATTAGATTGTGATTCATTAAACAACTCCAGCTTAAATGCCATGATCTGCATGGATTCCTAGAGGGTTCACAAGCTTGAGTTCTCCCCCTGTTTATGTAGACCTTTGGTACATTTGAAAATGGAAAAGCAGTTGACAATGCATATTTCCAGAAGTATAGCAAGCTAGCTTCCAAGAGATTCACAATAAAGTATTTATCTTGATAATTTACTAGTACGTCGGTATCAGATTTAAAACTAGAAATTTTATCAATCTATTGCTTGACCAGTTGATTGATATTTGGCAGACACTGAGAAAAAACTCTTTGTGCCGGGACAGACTCACATGAACCAAACTCACTGGGACTGATATACACAAACCAGAGTGACAATCCATGAATTTACCATAAATTATCAAGTCATTCAGAAGACTCAAAAACTTGTGTTAGCAAGTCAGTACATCCTGATCTTAGACCCAGCCATGGGAAGCCCAAGTATAATCAGAAGTACCAGTATGTCTACTGTGTACATTTTTAATGAGAAATACAACTGTGAGACTGAAATAATGTTAGGCTTCCCCCACTGTACCATCTCTCTTCCTCCTTATCCCAACACTCCCCTCAACCCCTAGCATTTTCTCTCTCTTTCAACTTGTTACATAGTGAGCTGATTTACCCAAAGGTGATGATGGAATCACAACAATGGTAATTAATCAACCCTAAGGAGCATCTCTCTACTTAGAAAGATGGATGCCCTCTCACCCACTAGAGGGACTGTTTGCTATGGAAATGGAAGCATTTCAGGCAGTTAGGCCAACAGCCCCATCCTTTGTGCTGGAGTTGGATAGGTTTCAACACCTCAGCCTGCTCGCCCACTCTCTTTGTCTTTGTTTCCATGGTGAGCTGATCCAGCTCTGACTGGTACACTCAGCCAGGTACTGTCCTTTCTAAGTCATTCCATCTCCTTAAGGATATGTAGGTTATCTTGACTATGAACCATTATGTATTGGTTTTTGAGGCTAATTTATAATCAATATGTTGAACAAGAATAATTCTTAAGATGGACTCACCAAACAGCTTTCTTTTCTGTCCCCACTGTCTCCTTAAATTCAGTCTTCAGGCTATTTCTTCTCTAGTCCCTAGAAAAAATCTGAAACAACCCCATGATTTTCTGTTCACTCTGGGAATATGTAACAAGTTGTGGTTTCAGTTAAACAAGCAAAAAGCCCAGATCTATATAATTACTGAAGCTCCAAACTCATTTTAAAAGTTGAGAGTCTTCCTCTAGCTTGTAGGTTACAATTAGATGGAGAAAGGGCTTGGTTGGCTGCTCACTGTGTTAGTGTGTTCAGGCTACACCCAACAAAACACTGTTGACTAGATAGTTTCTAGAACAGAAATCTATTTCTCACAGTTCTGGAGGCGGAGAAGTCCAAGATCAAAGAGCTGGCCATTTCAGTTCCTTGTGAGGACTGACTTCCTGGCTTGCAGATAATTGCCTTCTAGCTGTGTCCTAGTGAGATGGACAGAGAGATCTCTCTGGTGTCTCTTCTGATAAGGGCATTAATCCTATTGGATCAGGGCTCTATCCTTATGCTTCATTTAACCTTAGTTACTTCCTTAATGGCCCTGTCTTAAATTCAGCTACACTGGGGGTTAGGGTTTCGGCCTTCAACATTGGAATTGAAGACGAGGAGATGCAATTCAGTCCATTTCTCCACTTTCACCATTTTGCAGTTCCTCCTCCTCCCCTTTCTGTACTTAGTTTCTGACCCATGAATATAGGGAGAAAGGAGAGATTCAAGGCAGTAGGACCATTTGTACTTGTCTGAAGCTGATATGAGCCTTCAGCACACCCAGCAGGGCTGGCAGAGTATAAAACCCAATTCCTTCCCTTAGGGCGAAAGTCTGTCAATTCTTGGGAGTCCTTCTTAATAGGGTTGTTCCAATCTCCTCCTGCTCCATGCTTACAGCTCTTTGCTTAACTCCTAAGAATTCAAAGCCCATCTCCACTCTCCTCCTGCTACAGCCTCTCCTCCACTTCAGACAACGACTTGCACAGACTGGAGTCATTCCATACCACCTGTGGAGGCCATTATATGTCTATTGGAAGACTTCGTGATTCCTTTTACTTTCTTCCTTTCGAATCCCCAGCTCTGAGAGAAGAGGCCAGTCACAATGTAGCTCTAATCACCTCAGCCCCTGCAGTCAGAGCACCTGTCAATCTTAGGTTCCCCAGACAGGGGTCAGAATTCCCTCCCCTCCCCCCTCCTAAACTGCAAAGTGTCAAGGACACATTGCTAGCTCTCCAAGTGGTGTCTCTGAAGCTCATCTCCCTGGACCTGAAGGAAATGGGAGTCACGCCCCTGATGCCACTGCCACCCTAGTCCTCCCTTCTATAGCAGATATGGTGAAATGGTCCCTAGCATCGACTCCAATTTCTTGTCTTCTCTACTTTCCTACACTGCAAAATTGAAAATCATCACGTTCAGATTCTCCTGCAGTTAGGGTTCTGGATACAAATCGGCGTCTGTCAACCAAAGGCACTTGAACAAGACTTAGAAGGCAGAATGGAGCAGGCAGGTGGGGCAAGGGACTTTCTCCCTGCCAAGAAGGCCACAGAGATAGACATAGTACTTTTCGGCATCCATGATCCAGGGTCCACTCATTAGCTTCACGGACACTAAGAAGCAGCTGCATCAGTCCATGGCAGATGTCTTCTTCTCTCTGGATCACAGCTCCAGTGGTATGAGCCTGACGTCATGGTTTCAAGTTCTAGGGTTAGCTTCCTGACTCCGCATCTCTGGAGAGTGGCCAGAGTGACAGCGTGCCTGGGGCACATTCAGTGGGTCTGCCCCAAATGTCAGCCTCTGTCGGCCAAACCCAAAGTCTGCTCCTCCAGCCCTTCTAAAACTTTCAGACCACCAAATCCCTTGAAATGAACCTCATTTTGATTAAAATATCTAGAGTAGTTTCCGTTTCCTACAGTCTCTGGTTAATCTTCCTCCTCCCCTTAAGAAAGACAGTGAGAAATAAAATTCCCTGGAACATCAACCACTAGGTTAAAACTTCCACTTTAACATCCTCTTATGAACTCCCTGAGGGCAACCCTTGTATTCAGCCCCTGCAGAACTCTTCACCAGAGCCATGTCCTTATCAGGCTTGAGCCTAGGAAAAGGGCTCAGTGTATTTAAAATAGCACATTTCACTCACAATGAAGATATCTTCATTCATATATCTTAACATACTTGAGAAGCTACCCAATATTTTATTTATTTGATCAATGACAGCGTAGTTTCTCCTTATCCTAAAAGCATCAGCTGAATCCCTGGACTGTCATTTGGCCTTGTCTGGGGAGCAGACGGAGAGGTAGACAAACATCAGGAGGCTGTGAGGACCAACTTCTCTTCCAGAATACTCCACCAACTAACATGCACCCCAAATAGATGGACTCTTTGGGTTAAGTCTTGTTCCCTGACTCATGCGATAGGCCCAGTCTTTGCAGCAGCTGAGCTTACAATCCAGAAGTACCTTATCTGAGCTCATCCTCACCGGTCCTCAGAGCAGATTTTGAAAAGGAGGAAGCAGAGAGAACATGAGGACCATGGCCAGCAGTACAAAGGATTAAGTGTGTGGCCTGGGCAGGATTTCACTTTCTCCAATCCCCCAAAACACCTCCTACAGAGTAAGAGAAATATTGTTTGAGATGACCAATTAACTTGCTCTTCGTATAATGTAGACTGTGGATAAACACATCTTTTGGAAACTTTGCTATTTGTCTTGCTTTATAGCATTCTTAAATAGCTTCCCCTAAGCTCTCCTCCACACTATAGAAATTGGGGAGCTGCCGCAGTGACTCAGGGCACCAGAAGGGGGAGGATGCCATCCAAGGTGGGAGAAAGTTGAGGATGAGGGAGTGGGGACCCAGACAGGGTTGGCAGCTCCACTGCAATTTTGCCTAGAGGCAACATACATCGTTTTTATAACCTTCATCACTGGTATGCATGAGCCCCAAAATAACCTCATGAAAACCATTCCCCTCCTCAAGCTTGCATCATGCTTTTTTATTCCAATCTGAGTCACAGCAATGTTCTTTGAGTCATCTGCCAGGACTTAATCAAAATTTCACAATGTCCTTCCTATGTGAATGCTTTCTGGCTTCTCCCTTAAATTTTATTTTGGCAACAGAATATCCTTTGAAAAAAATGGCTCCAAGGATCTCCACACAGTTCCTTAGTCCCTCCTGTGGTCTCTCTTTTCTCTTTGAGGGCTGCTGGCAAGGTCACCGACTCCCTTTGTCCTTCCTCCTTCCCTTGCCCGTTGTGTCACTTTCCTGCCTCCTTTCCTTGTATTATTTTCTCTGCTGAAAGCTTCTTCCCCCTCTCGGTGCCCTTCCAGTCCCCCACGGGACAGTGGCTTCGCTGGCTCAAAAAGAAAGACCCCAGGCTGAGAAGAAGGCAGATTGCTCAGTGCCCTCCAACCTTGGATGAATTCTGTAAAGCCTCAGGGCCTGTTTTCCATAAATTCAAATGGTTCTCAGTTCATATCCATAGGTGGTTTATAAGCATTTGGATAAAAATCATCCCATAGCATAAATACATTCCATCCTCACATAGAAAGAATCCTACCATTACACAGAAAACTTCTTAACTGAAAGTAACTTTCTAAATGTTTACCAATCGGAGACTGGCAAACTAATAAGCATCCATTAAAAAGCATGAGGCAGCTCTTTATGTACAGTGTCTAGCGAGTAAAAAGGCAGTTTACAGAATAGTATGTGTAGTAGAATCCCTGCTTGAAAAAAAAAATCTGTGCTTTCTGCTTTGTGTTAGTACTAGTTACCTATTACACATAAATCTGTGTGTGCTTGGAAACAATCCGAAAGGACGTGAACCCCATGTAACAGTGGTTGCTTTGTGAGGAGGGGCTGTAAGAAGGTAGAATTTTGATTTTTTCCATGCTCCTGAAATTGTGAAACTTTTACCAGCATTTCCTCAACAATTAACACCAAATTTGAATAATTTTGGTTGGGGGGGAGCATCTTCTATATCCTGGACTAGAGCCTTATTGATATGTTTAAAATCTCGTGAAACAAATTACCTTACAGTTCAGTCATTAATATATAAGTATATATAAACTATAGTTTATGTATTACTTATTTTCCTTTCATTCCCCTCTAACAAAACGTCATGTGTTTGTTAGTAAGTAAACAAACACATTGACTGCTTTGCCCTGTGGAAAAATGAGAGCTGAGCTGAGCTGACCCCAGATTTTTGTTCTGGTCTCAGGTAGCACTCCCCCTTCACCCCTTCTGCCAACATTTCAACCAGCCAAGCAAGCCCCAGCGTGTAGCCTCTGGAGAGGAAATGGGGTTAAAGCTTGAGGTGAAGCAGAGTACTGGGTCTCCCTTTCCCTTATGAGGCTCATATCAAAGAATGCTGTGTTATGTGATAAATTCATCACCCAGAGTACAGACCCAGATTCTGCCTTATAGACTATAGCTTCTGTAGAGTGAGTTTACCAAGTTATTTACGTCAAACCTGTCTTATTGGCTGCCAGGCAATGTAGATGCATATAAAGTTTGCCATGACAGAGGGAGGTACTTACGTCACCAAATGAAACCATGTCACTCAAAACTTTTTCACTGATGGAATTTCTGTGGGCTTGTTTTGTTTGTAGTTAGCTATGGTGATGTATGGGTTATTAAAGTAGTGAGATACACACATGTACACACAGAATCCATTCACTACAGTCGCCCAGGATAAGCTGACACATCTTTGATAATAGATCCCTGTGCACCCAATGTACCCAAAAGGAAATTAGTAAGAACAACTTGGGAATATGATTTCCACCTTTCCCCTCCTTCTACCATCCAGTCTATTTTAAGACAACTGTATATAAACAGGCTTGTTGCCTGTGTGACTCAGCCTCTGCTAATCACAGAGAACAGGAGTTTGCCTGGCAGAAGAATCAGTCACTGTTTCAAAGCTCCTACAGTTATGGCTGGTGTAGGTGTTCTCTTCTGCCTAGGCATGAGAATTCAATAAAAAATGCATAAAAATTATGTGTCAGTTCTATGCATTTATGTAGAAGTTAGGCATTTTTTTCCCATAACATTAGTGCCTTTCTTAGGGGCAATCTCAACATTAAAATACTCAATTCTTGGGGTGCCTGGGTGGCTCAGTGGGTTAAAATCTCTGCATTCAGCTCAGGTCATGACCTCAGGTCCTGGGATGGAGCCCTGCATCGCAGGGAGCCTGCTTCTCCCCCGCCCCCGCACCCCCCGCCTGCCTCTCTGCCTACTCTGATCTCTGTCTGTCAAATAAATAAATAAAATCTTTATTAAAAAAAAAATACTCAATTCTTGGGGCACCGGGGTGGCTCAATTTGTTAGGCAACTGCCTTCAGCTCAGGTCATGATCCCAGAGTCCCAGGATAGAGCCCTGCATCAGGCTCCCTGTTCAGTAAGGAATCTGCTTCTCCCGAGGCCCCTCAACCAGCTCATGCTCTCTCTCTCTTGTTCTCTTTCTCAAATAAATAAAAAAAAATATTTTTTAAAAAAATAAAGAAAATCCTCAATTCTCATTATTTTTTTAAAAAGCATGTATTTAACTCTGAGATATATTAATTTGTCCATTTTTAGGGCCCAATGGCCAATCAACCTTACAGAAGCCCCATCATCTCTCACTCACTGTTACAATGGCTCCAACTGGTCTCGTTCCTTCTGTTCTGGACCCAGGACAACTGGTTCTCTTCACATGATGCAAAGCAATCACTTTAAAATGCAATGAAATGAGTCAGTCAGAGAAGGACAAATACCATATGATTTCACTCATATGTGGCATTTAAGAAACAAAACAAAGGAGCAAAGGGGGAAAAATACTAGAGAAAGAGAGGCAAACCAAGAAACGGACACTTAACTCTAGAGAACACTCTGATGGTTACCAGAGGGGAGGTGAGCAGGGAGTGGAAAAAAGAGGTGATGGAGGTGGTGTGCCCTTGTCATGATGAGCACTAGGTGATGTACAGACGGGATTGTGGAATCACTATGTTGCATACCCGAAACTCATATTACATTGTATGTTAACTAACTGGAAATTGAATAAAAATTTTTTTTTAAGATTTTATTTATTTATTTGATAGACAGAGATACAAGTAGGCAGAGAGGCAGGCAGAAAGAGAGGGGGAAGCAGGCTCCCCGCTGAGCAGGGAGCCTGATGCGGGGCTCGATGCCAGGACCCCTCGAGATTATGACCTGAGCTGAAGGCAGAGGCTTTAATCCACTGAGCCACCCAGGTGCCCCTGAATAAAAACTTTAAAAAAATTAAAACCAAGAATGAAAAAAAAAAAAAAAAGAATGATAGAATCTGCCTGTTAAACCAACTGATCCTAGTGGGTTTTTTTTTAGGTTTTTTTGTTTTTGTTTTTGTTTTTTTTTGATGATGGACAACTTATAACCTCTATTTATATGGGAAAATTAATAAATAAAATGCAAATCAGGTCCAATCCCAACCTGGTCCAATTCCCACAAGCCCTTCACTGGTTTACCAGTGTATGTCGAACAAAACATGGTCGGGCCTGGCTCCCTCTCCACCTTAGCATTCGGCATTGTCTCTCCTGTGCACCAGCACACAGGCTCTCAGTTGCTCCAGAAATGACACCAGGATCATCCTGCCTCAATGCCAAAGCAGTGCCCACACCTCTCTCTTCTGCCTGGGCTCATCCAGAGGGCTCATCCTTCTGCTTGTTCCCTGGACCAGCACCTTCTCTTTCTTCTACTCAAAGCCTCCTCAAAATGCCTCCCCTGATGGATTTACCAAAGGGGTCCTGTCTTATTTTCCTTCACAGTTTCCTATTTGTGCCCTTTTAAAACTTATTATATTCTTTAATTCCTTGTATACTGTCTCCCTGTCCAGGTGACTGAAAACCCCATGTGGGGATGGGCCATTAGAGCTTGCAATGTGAATGCTTCATTCAGGGACCCATCAGAGCCCCTAGAGCCTGGGGAACTGACAAAGATTCTTTCTTCACCAAACTTGGGTCAGGTTGCTTATCCTTATTCTAGAACCATCTGAGCAAAATCCAGCCTTAACAAGAACCCCGCCTAGTCAGTTTAATCAGAACCTCCCACCTTCAATATCTGATGGTCCTTGGCCATCCCCCAGGCAATGTCCCATCACCCCAGCCTATCTTCAATAAGAATGCTGTTAGGTTAATTTAACCAAACACCCCGATTCCAGATGTTTCCTCTAAGTAATCTTCCCTGCACTGATTCCCACCTTATTCTTTAGCTATAAATTCCCACGTGCCCATGCTGCATTCAAAGTTGAATCCAATCTCTCTCCCCGCCGACATCAGAATTCCATCAAAGTGGTCCCCAAATCTATCATGGTGGTCCTAAATAAAATCTGCCTTGCCATATTTAACAACTGTCACTGGATTTTTTTTAATGGGTCCAGTTTATGAATTCCTACCATATCATCAGTGTGAATCATCATTAGCAAAAATTGCATTAATGTTCTTGTTAACGTTGTCAACTTTATTTCATTGGACAATTTGTCAATAGTAGTCTAAATCTATTAACTCTTTTCCTATCAAAATCTGTAAACAAAGATTTCAGGTCAACATCAAGGGAGTAGAATATAGGAAATGGCCAGCTTTGAGACAGAGGTGTTGTTTAGGTTCCCTTTCCAACAGTTTGAGGGGTGCAATTGCCAATTTTTCTAATGGGTAAAGACCAGGGAGCAGTTTGATAGGACAGGATACAGAAATATGACTCAGCTCTCCCAAACCAAATCTTTTCACAATGACCTCACTTTATTTGAAACAATGGGAATTCCAGGATCATTGGCACATCTGTACTTAAAAATAATAAGGAAAATATTTTAACCTTCTCTTAAAAGTTTCTGTATCACTGTCTCCTTCCATTAATGTTTATAACTAGTATGATTTTTGTATGTATTCATACAAATTAAAGTATAAAACAATTTCTTTAGTTTTCAACAATAAAATTATTTGCATATTTGTAAAGATTTAATCATAGTCACACATAGGAATCACTGTTATTTTATGAGAACCTAGATTCAAAATATAGAAAATTAAGCATAAAGCTATTGCAAGTCATACTTTATATTAGCTACATAATTCCATAGTTTTGAAACAAAATAGCCATGGTTTTGCTACTGGCAAAAGGCTAATTATGATAAGGATCTATTGTGAGTATCGTGTAACTAATCAGTTGAAATGACAGATATTTAGTGAGCTTCTATTATGCCCTTAGGAAGAAGAGTCATGGTCCCTCCCTTCAAGAAGGTTAAGTTTAAGGGTGAAAAGGTAGCACATAGGTTATTATATTTTACATATCTTACATTATTGAGTGCCTATTTACATGTATTAAGTTCTCACTACTTTTAAGCTCTCTATTCACTTATTTTGTTCATATTCATATTTATATTTATATTCATACTTTATTTAACCCTCTCCACAACCCTTCAGGTACTTTAACTACATAACACTTAAACATTTAAGACCACTGAGGCTCAGAGCAGTTAATCAGTTTGTCTACCAACACACAAAGCTAGGGTTCCAGATCTTTCTGATTCAAAGGCTCAGAGCTTTTCCATCATAAAAAAATGTGCTGTGGTCAGATACTATTCAGGGTCTTCCCAGGAATGCAAAATAAGACCTGATAATAAGATTAAAATGCAAATTTCATGAAGGATGGACTATGTCCATTCTGTTCCCCATTTTACCCTCAAAACTCAGGATAGTGATTGGCACATAGTCTTGATAATTTTTTAAGTTAATTAATTAAGCTTTGAAAGCAACAGATTCTAGCTCAGAGCAGGACATACAGAGGGAGATTGAGAAGATGACTCTTGGGTGGCTACAGAAGCCTCCTGATAGCTTACAAAGATCTGATGTACATGGAGTTTTCTGGACAGGGAGAACACAGCCTTCAGCAGACTTTCAAGGGATGATGACCTAAAGATATTTATAAACCACTGATATAATCTCAATTTATAAACCACTGATATAATCTCAATTTAAAATATGGGAAGATTATCATGTTGTTTCACTTACTTGTGGAACATAAGGAATAACATGGAGGACATTAGGAAGGAAAGGAACAGTGAGGTAAATTGGAGGGGGAGACGAACCATGAGAGCCTATGGACTCTGAGAAACAAACTGAGGGTTTTGGAGGGGAGAAGGGTGGGAGGTTGGGTGAGCCTGGTGGTGGGGATTAAGGAGAGCATGTATTGCGTGGAGCACTGGGTGTGGTGCATAAACAATGAATCTTGGAACACTGAAAAGAAATAAAATAAAATAAAAATAAGATGTTATAAAAAGCCATAAACAAAAAAATAATAAAATATGGGAAGAAGAGGCTCAGGAAGCCAAGTGATTGGTCCAGGGTTATGCAGCTACACAAGGACTGGGTCTGAATGTAGAACACAGATACACGGATTATGCAATCTTTGAACTTCCAAAATGCTACCCATGAAAAGACAGTGTGTGGGCGCCTGGGTGGCTCAGGGGGTTAAAGCCTCTGCCTTCAGCTCAGGTCATATTCCCAGGGACCTGGGCTCGAGCCCCACTTCAGGTTCTCTGCTCAGCAGGAAGCCTGCTTCCTCCTCTCTCTCTGCCTGCCTCTCTGCCTACTTTTGATCTCTGTCTGTCAAATAAATAAATAAAATCTTTAAAAAAATAAAAAGAAAAAAAGAAAAGAAAAGACAGTGTGGTAGTGTAGGAGTCAGCCACACGCAAATCAGGCTTTCCTCTGAAATGGACAGTCAGCTCTCTGAAGGATGATAGAGGACTATTTAATTAGTATAGACTCACTGCTAAAACAAACAATCTCCAAATCTCAGCCACTTAACACAACTAAAGATGTATTTATTGCTCCCATCACATCTGATACAGATTGTGAGGCTTTCCTTCAAGCGACAATTCAGGCATCCTGGTTTCTTTCATGGAATGGCCCCATCTTGGAGTCTTTTACTTTCAGGCACACAGGTAAGAAGGAAAGAGAGCATGGAGGGTCATGGAAACTATGACGGGGCCTTGCTGACACGCATATTCCATGGATTCAACCAACTTTAGAAGAGACTGAGAAACCCAATCTTCCTGAGCACCCATAGGGTAAGCCGTCATGCCGGTTTGCCTGGGACAGTTCCAGTTTTACCTCCTGAAGTTCCACATCCCAGGCCAACTAGGAGAGTTGATCAGTCTAGTGCTACAAGAAGTGGTAGTGGCTTTAGTGAACATCTAACAGCCACAGGATGTTTGATATGGCCTAATAAACAGCATTATGTATGCCCTGCTCAACTTCTGAAACAACTGAGAAATAAAAAAAGAAAGCTAGATGGGGTCAACATAGTCACATTTTTCGAATGTGTGAGAAACCTAGATCAGGGAATAATGCTTTTATCGATGGGAGAGGTTACCTAATTCTAAGCCTCAGAATGAGGTAGATTTCCCACCTCAAGTAGTGCTAGACCTCTCACATAGGAAGCATGACGAGTGCTCGCTTCGGCAGCACATATACTAAAAATAGGAAGCATGACGGGTGGAGAACAGGAGACGTCCCATTCTCTGTGAGCAGGTCAACTGCCAAAACGAAAGGAGCAGACCTTGCACACTCATTTTTCCCCCAAATTTACCAACTAGAGAAGCCACTCCATCTTCCTGAGGGATGAGGAGGGGGAGGGTGTAAGTGAAGGGGTCGGGGGATTAAAAGGAAGTCCAGGCCATTACAATAAACTATCTTCCCTCAGAAAGAAGGAAACATGAGCCAGGGGGAAAAAGGCGTTCCCATGTAGTGCGGAGTAGACCCTGGAGTCTAACTGTGTGACTTGAGTACTGAGGGCACCCAGGACTTCCGCCTGGGAGAACTCAAGGTGACAAGACTGGAATGTTACTGAACTTTAGTTGCAGAAAGATGCATGGAGAGCATAGACTAGAAAATAGAAAGTGCAATCTAGGGGCGCCTGGGTGGCTCAGTTGGTTGGGGATCCACGTTCAGCTCAGGTCATGATCTCAAGGTCCTGAGGTGGAGCCCCACCTCGGGCTCTCTGCTCGGCGGAGAACCTGCTTCTCCCTCTTCCTCTGTGTTCTCTCTCTATTGCTCTCTCTTAACTAACTAAAATCAATAAATCTAGAAAGAAAGAAAGAGAGAGAGAGAGAGGGAGAAAGAAAGAAAGAAAGAAAGAAAGAAAGAAAGAAAGAAAGGAAGGAAGGAATCTAGAACATGAAACACTGGATGTGGCCACCTTAGCACACTCTAGCTGTGAGATAGGGTGGGAGGAAGCTTTTAGGGCCTCCTAAAAATTGACACTGTGGAGCCAAACTCTTGTTTTGTGCCTCTAATAAATGGTTCCTCCTCCTCCTCCTCCACTAGCACCCCCACTACCACCACCACCACTGGAATATTTTTACTATAAGTTCAAGAATCAGCATTCTGGTTTGTATGTTTCTATCTCTGTGACTTCAGTTAACACAGAGTCCCAGAGAAGGAGACCTTCCATCAGTATAGGACAAATCAGGTTCTGTATCTGGAAGGCTGAAGATCAGGGCTTGGGCCCTCATGAATTCCCATGGGATAAATGCCACTTTGAAAGTCCCCTTGAGGTGCCTCCATGGGTCAGTCACCTAAGCATCCAACTCTTGTTTCTGGCTCGTGTCATGATCTCAGGGTCATGAGATTGAGCCCATTTCAGGCTTCATGATGGGTATGCACCCTGCTTAAGGCTCTCTCTCTGCCTCTCCTCCTGCCTCTCTCCCCCTCCCAGCCCCACTTGTGCATGCTCTCACTAAAAAAAGAAAAAAGAAAAAAAGAAAGAAAGAAAGAAAGAAAAAAAAAAAAAAGCCCCTTGACAGTCACCCAGCAGCACTCTGAGAAGATACCCCACTGGACCATGCAGGGACCAAGTGTTTCCTTTGAACTGACATTATCACAGAGAGTATAACTGTAAGAAAATGAATTCCAGTTCTGGATCAAAACTAACTTAACCAAATTAACATTCACGGGGCACCTGACTTGTTTTGCCAAGTCCTACATACTTATTTTAAATGAAAAGAATAACCAGATATCAGGTGTGGGGATGTTAAGTAAATCGACCAGACTCATAAAACTAGTAGCCCTGAAAGATGGTATTCAACCCCAGGCCCATTTAGTTTGAAGTGTAATAATAACAATAAAAGGAGATACTCAGTATAAGTGTAGGTACAAAGTGCCCTTATAATAAGACTTAGAAATTAGAATGCATAGTTACCTAAGAAAGACTCTCTCTTCAAGTTCTTTTTCAAACATTCAGTAGATACACAGTGTTTGGAATCGGTTTTCAATCCTGCATGTAGGCAAAGAGATGATGAGCTCAGTGAGAAACTCTGGGATAAAGGGAGTCTATGGAGCATACTTCCTTATCCTGTCTGTGACCCACTATGCATGGGAACAAGCGCTGTGAGAAGTGAGAGAGATTCATTATTTACATGACTTCATCTTGCCTTTGCTTGCTCTCGGATTTTGAAAACAGATTAAATTCTACATTAAAATGGCCACACTGCTGCTTAATAAATATTCACTTTTTATAAACTGACGACAGGAAAGATTCTATATTTGCATTGCTTTTTTGAAAGAGCCCCTCACTGGAGCCTGTGACCAGAACCTTTTTCCGGGGCCAGAGGATGAGATGAAATGAGTGTGTGTGTGTGTGTGTGTGTGTGTGTGTGCAGATACTGAGAGCAGTGGCTTAACTGGGCTAGGGAGCCACCTTAGTTAATGCCAAATTCCAGGTTGCACCCTGACTTTCTGTCCTCTGACTTTCTGTCACCCGTGTTTCCCTAAATACAGGCATCTAGACACCTAGAGTGGAATCTCCTGGGATGGATTTTAAAAATGCACCAGGATTAAAATTTTGGAGGTAAACCTTAGGGTTGAGAATCACTGTTTTAACCAAAACATCTTAGAAAAGCTGCCTTAAGCTTCACCTTGGCTCAGAGTTTGGACTTTGTTTTATGAGCACTGGGGAAGCACTAAAGGATTAAAGCAGAGAAAAGATAGGGTCACATTTTGCCCTGTAAAAGAGGAGGGAAGCCGTAGTATGGAGCATATACTGGTTGGACAAAGAAGACCAGACATGAGGCTGTGGTCCAGGTGAGGGAGAGTGCTGACCCAAGGTGAAGCAGTAGCAGTGGATGGATTTGCAAGGCATCGAGGGACAAGAACCAACAGAGCCTGGGGACTCATTGCGGGGAGGGGAGGGAGGTCTACATGGGCTGGAGAGAAAGAAATTCAAGATGAACGTCCTACGTTTGGAGTGGGATGCACTAACAGGAGCAACACACATAACTGTAGAAATTAGGTTATACCCCACCCGCTCTGATACTTGGGGTTTTGCAAACACCCTATACTTCTTCTATCTTTGTGAAGCCGATTAAGGGATGGGGCTTTGTTTCTTTTATTTTACAATTAACAAAAGGGTATTCCTTGAAAAAAAATTTTTGACTTGGGGGCTTGATTATATAAACTCAATTAAAACAATGCATTGAGGTTCAGATTGAAATTATTTCTCTATTTAATTTCTCTGAAAGGCTGAACAAGGAACCAAAGCTTCAACTTTCATGCCGAAAATAATCTCATCTCCTAACCTGAAATTTGGAAGTAAGCACCACCTTTTTAAATCATTGGCAAATCATCTCTTCCTTTTCCTCTCTCACTCCCTCTGTTCTAGATTCTCCTGGAAAGCTTTATTTGGAGACTTTTAGTCCGCAGGCGGGTGATACATGACTAGATGGGGAGGAATTTACAAGAGATTGAGAGTAGCAATAATCATAAGGAAGGAGTAAAATCTGATGACTTTGTTTTTCAGTTTTGTTCTTTATATTTACAGTGGCTTCTTCTTGATTACAAAATACATAATAAGGAATTATTATCATTATTAGAAATTCAAATGGTACTGGAAAGGATGACACAGAAAGGGAAAAATACCCTGTCATCTCAGGCTCAGAGATAACCATGTTAACAGTTTGGTGTATACTCTTCCAGATTCCTACACTAACATAGAATTGAGGTTAGGAATAAACCAAGCCCTGAGAGGAGCCTAGGGCTGATAGAGCATGTGTTCTTAAGAGAATGCTGGACCTGGCGGAGACACTGGAGACTCCGTATGTGCTAGAAGAAGGCATGTGAGGTGAACATGGCAGGTGGTAAAGGTGGTAACAGGCAGGGACCTTTCAGAGTCCTGTGTGCATGTACACACTTGTGCACCTTTTAAAGATATTGAATCATACTATGGATTCTCTTCCCAAACTTGTCTTTTTTACATAGAGATCTTCCTACATCAGTACATTTAGAAATAGTTCACTTTAAAGAAGACTACATAGCACTTTTGGATGTACAAAGTCTGTTGAACCAATCCACTATGGATACAAGTAGTTTCCAATTTTTGCTATGAAGAGCAAATAGACATTCTAAGTAAATACCCACAGAAGAATTTCTGATGGCTTAATTTCTAGGATTGCTATTGCTAGGTCAAAGGCTACGCATATTTAAAATTTTGCTTTACCAACTATGTAGAAGATTGACTTATTTCTTTAAATCCTTACATTTTTTGCCAATCTGATGGGCAAAAAAAAAATCTCTTTTAAAATTTCATTTTCATTATTATTGGGAATGAACACATTTTCATATCCTTCTTGCCTATAAATACTTATTCATGAATTATCAGTTCACACCTTTTGTAACTGAATGCTTTAGGTCAACTGCATCTCCAGGACAATAAAAATGTTACTCTAGAGTTTGTACTGTCATTTAAGGAGATGTTTGCTGCGTTGGTGAAACAATGAAAGTCAGCGACCTTCAGTTTCTTGGAGTCAATTGGGCGCCTTTCAATTTTTATTAAAATTGCAGGGCATATAATTTCTTTTATAATTAGCTATATTTGTTTCTGATCTTTTTCTTTTGACCTGTACCTTCTTGATCCCAAAATTCTTAATCTCTACCAATTTAATCTTTGAAAGAAGAAATTTTAAAAGGCCTCATGGAATGCTTTGGGCTCAACACTTTCATTTGCTATTTATGGATTTATGATTTTCTGGGAAGGAGACACATCTTTCCTTTTGAAGATGGTCTGTCTTCCTATTTAGATTTCACAGTTCTCCATCAGCAACCAGGAGAATTTGTGCCACTAGAAATCCAAATTAGTTCACATGTCTGTTCCAATGAGCTTTGGACTGAAAAACAGCAGATTTCCCCCCAACCTTCTTTATACTTAGTCTGTAGCTGGACAAACTGAAATAGTAAGTGTTCCTAAGAATATTATCCCAGGCTGCTGTCTGGATCATCAGGGATAAGGAAGAAAAACAGGGTAAGGAATTTTAAATACAAATGTAAGGAGGCATTGGAGTCACCGATTTGAGATGTTTAGAGATCACAGAATCATGGGATTTGGAATGAAAATACCCTTTTGATAATGCACAGACCAGTTCCTTTGATGGAAGGGTCATGTGTGCTGCCTGAGCTTGCCCAGCAAAGGAGTAGCGGAACAGAGCTCCACGTTTCCTGACTCCTGGTCCAGAATCTTTCTTTTTCTTCTAGGCTGTCTCTTTTTCTTATCTAACTGGAGGAAGGATTTTACTTAGAAGTTTCACATACTGGGGCACCTGGGTGGCTCAGTTGGTTAAGCATCTGCCTTCAGCTCAGGTCATGATCTTGAAGTCCCAGGATTGAGGCCCACATCGGGATCCCTGCTCAGTGGGGAGTCTGCTTCTCCCCCTCCCCCTCCCCCTCCTCCTGCTCCTTCTCTCTGTTTCTTTCTCACTCTCTCAAATAAATAAAATCTTTTTTTTTTTTTAAGATTTTATTTATTTATTTATTTGACAGACAGAGATCACAAGTAGGCAGAGAGGCAGGAAGAGAGAGAGAGGGAAGCAACATCCCTGCTGAGCAGAGAGTCCAATGCGGGGCTCCATCCCAGGACTCTGAGATCATGACCTGAGCCGAAGGCAGAGGCTTAACCCACTGAGCCACCCAGGTGTCCCAATAAATAAAATCTTAAAAGAAAAAAGATTTATGTATTATTAATTCCAGAAGTCACTTTAGTGATCATATGTCGCAAGGGAAGGAAACTGAGACTCACAGAGATGAAGTGACTTGCTCAGGATCACTAATCACATGGCACAGATGACAGGCTTTGTCATTACCAAAGATGGCTCTCTCTTCCAAATAACCCCAGCATCCTGCACCAGGGATGGTCCTAGTCCTCAGAGCTGGTGGGGACATTTTTCAGTGTCAGATTGTGGTGGTTTCTCTTAGAAGTGAAGTGATGAGACTGCTTGCTGCCAGTGCTCTGAGATGTTATTCTCTGCCGCTTAAGGTAATCTAACCCTCCACCTTGTCTTATTGAAAATAAATCCTCCTCACTGGTCCTACTGGTCCTTTTTCCTTATGGAATAGTGTGAATATTCAGAGTATGTGTATTTATTTTCTTCAAGTATTAATATATTTCACTGCTTTCCTACTGTTTAAGCTAGGTTCTTTTGTTTGTAAGGTATATGGTGTAAGCTAGCTTGAGATGGGGGTTTTATTGTAGGAACTGAGACAACTCCAAAGACTGCAACAGCCTGAGGAACTGGTCAGCTCCAGTGACCCATGGCTCTCTCCAACCCTTTCTTATGGCTTCTTGCTTCTTTTTGTGCTTGTGCTCAGTTCTCCTGTCTCTCTGCTAAATTGGCTGATTCTACTTATCAGGAGTTTCTGAACTTTCTTAACTCTGGCTCGCTCGTGGCTTTTGCTTACCATGTCCCTGACTTGCTCCCAGGACATCCTCACCATTTCTTCTCTTGTTGACATAGCCCCATGCCCCCTGTGTTTCCTAGTTCCAGTTCCTGAAAGATATGGGATCTGAGTGGCTTAGCTCATCTTGTTGCACTAGAACATTAGTTGTATACCCTCCAGATTATGAGATTGGCTGCCCATTGGTCAGTTTGCCCATCCCAGTGCCAGTGGATTATGGATAAAGAAAGGTGCCATCACATGGCATTGCCTGCCAAATTTAGGGTCTGTTAGTGGGTCAATTTCTTTCAAAGGGGCTGAGGAATCTAATGCCTCTGCTTTTTTCTTCTTTTTAGTGAAGATTCATGTATCATGGAAGTGAATGTTAATTGATGTCTTTTGTCAGTTTGGGGGGAATTATAAAAATGTGTTATTCAGAAATTCTTTCAGTTACCTAACAGTGAGTTCTGTCAATACTTATAATTCCCCAACTATGATCTGGTTGGCTCTTTTCCAAGTACTTGTATTGGGTTCCACTCCCTTGGAACTGAAATTTCCATGTGTCTTTGCCAGAAAATGCACCCATGCACCTTGGCCTCTGAGCTTTGTCCTGAGAGTGTCTTGGGATTTTTACATTCCTGACCTGGCCCATTCTTTGATAAATTCTTATTCTCGTATATCAACCATATTTTATGGCTCACTTGATAGGAATTAAGACCTTGGGAGAGTGCCTGGAGGTGGGTAGATATGCAGAAAAAAGGACTTAGTCTTCCCTGAATTTTTACCATGAACCTGGTAGGAACATTCTCATTTTGTAGTTGAAGAAGCAGGGATTCAGAGAAGATCAGACACTTGCCCAATGACACACAGCAAACAGGTAATAGGGCTAGAATTTAACCCAAATCTACTTAATTCTAAATCTTTGGAATCTCTTTGTTAAAGATTTTATTTATTTATTTAACAGAGAGAGAGAGAAATCACAAACAGGCAGAGAGACAGGCAGATAGAGAGGGGAAAGCAGGCTCCCCGCTGAGCATAAAGCCCAATGCGGGGCTCAATCCCAAGACCTGAGTTCATGACCTGAGCCCGGAGGCAGAGGTTTTACCCCACTGAGCCACCCAGGCACCCCTGGAATCTCTTTGTAACAGACCTTGAAGCTGGATGTTTAGAAGGGGCGGGAAAAGGAGGCTATTCTAGGTGAAGAGAATAGAGACCATCACAAGTTAAGGTATAGAGGCAGGCAAATAGGAAGTGATGCAGAGACTCTCGCCAGGAGTGGCAGATTCCTGTAGGAGAGAGATGGAGATTAAATGTCAGAGGCAGCCAGATTCTTGCACAATATAAAGGCCAGCCTAGGGTGTAGCTGACATTTTTGGAGGCCTTGGGGAGTCACTAACGGTGAAGCATGACGTGACCAAGACAGCTGTTTAGATTAGAAGGATTAGTCTGGAGACAGGTGTCAGAAGGATTGGAATAGGAAAAGACTCGAGGTGATTTAGGCATGCATAGCTACAATAGGCCCCTGTAATCTTAGGCCATGACTCATAGCTGGCCTCATCGTCTTAAGCAGGGACCCCTTTCAAGTCCTCTATCTCCTCCTCTTCTCTGTAACAATCACAAGCTTGCAAATGTTAGTCCTCTAGGAACTAAGCATCATCTTTGATGGGGAGAAATGCTGTTCATCTCTCAAAATATATCTAATCAGAAGCTTCCAAGTGTTGCATTTTTTAAATTATTATTTTTAAAAACAGAACTACTCCAAAGGGTAGTGAGCACTGGGAAGCTGAGGCTGTGGTCTAAATTTCCCCTGAAAGTCTTAACCACTGGTGAGATTTTGTATATGTATCAATCATACCATTTCCATCCTTGTTCTCTGTTCCTGTCACTCCAAGTGTGAGAAGAGATGGACGACTAAGACAAAGGAGAAGTTCCTAGGACTTTACCTTCTATTTCTCCTTTTTCTTTTCTATAGTAAAATTACCGTGAAATTATTTACGAGAAGTTGCAGGCAATCTGGCTAAGCTACTCGTGGATTTGTCTTGGGAAGAGTGAAAATCAGTACATTTTATTTTCTTCACTGCCTTTTACAGCTATCAAGGCTATTTATAAAGTTGGGGCATGCCAACAACACAATGTTGGCAAAGAAATGAGTCTTTCTGTCCCTAGATATTAAGCAATAATTTTGGAGGTGAGTTTGTTTGTCAGTTTTACCGCTGAGAAGACTGAAGGAGAGGTAGTTTAACCCCTAGACCCCAAGGGGTCCTGTAATAATATAGGTGGAAGCCCAGTGGATAAAAATGGTGACAGGTTGACCTGCCCTTTCCTTTTGCCCCAGGCTAAACTTGGAGCCTCTCTTCCCTGAAATAGCTCAAGTCATAAAACAAACTTACAACCTTGACAAAACAGAGGAAGAAGTCCTCTGTGCAAAAGTTAAACTGGTGATTCCTCCCACTCAATGAAATATTAATGAAACCAAATCAAAAACCTTAACTGGCCACCCTCCATGTGTAAAGCACTATGCTAGAAGCCAACACTGAATACTTTTTCCTAAAGTTTAGGGACTGAGAATTTTCATCCTGTCATAGTAGCAGTCAGTATTAAAGCAGAGGTGAGTTGTTAAAATTTTAAGTTCTATTTAACAACTCCAAGGACACACTCTTCACCCAATGGTTTCTCTGCCAAGTGCCGAAGTCAACTCATGCCTTCTCTGGTGCTTAAAGCATAGGTCATTTGATGTTTCAGACAATATAAAACCTGTGGATTACCAAAAAAAGCTGCATTTTCAGGAGACTCTCTGGATGTGAAAGCAGGCACTGGCCATCCTGTCACAGGGCTTTGCTGTCAGATATAGAAGAAGGCCAGATGCTGGGTGATCCTTAAACCAACTCCTTAAGGTGGTCTGGAGGCTAGGATCACCATTTTCTCCTCTTGATCCCATCACAGATAGATTGGGTAGATGGAAGGGTTAAAAGAGTTTTAGGTAAGAACTGTAAAAAATAGGATCTATTCAACATAATGGAGTTAGTCCAGATAAGCTTTGTGCACAGTTCTGTTGGTATCTGGTTCAAATCCAGGGGAGTTGTGATGGTCATATCTATGATTCGTATCTTTAGGAATTCCAGGATCCAGGGCAGACTGGCCACAGTAGGTCGGTTGATGATAGGCGTTTAAGCTCCCTGAGAAACAGTGGGAATTTGGGGATTCTTGAACAAAGAGAGGGGATTGTGTCCATGCCAAACTCTTGGCAAGAAGAGGAACTCCAAGAAGGCAAAAAACTCTCTGAGGTGAAGGAGGGCCATAGCTCATATTCCCCATCTTGAGACATGCATTCTTCATACTCAAGGAATGCTTTTGAGTACAACAGAGAGCTATGTCTTCCTGTCCAGGAACCTAGTAAATTCCTACATAGTGATGGCCTCAAGGGGCCTTCAAAGACTATGGTCACTCAAGGGTCACACAATTCAAAATTATCTGGAAAAGTTTTGTTTGTTGTTTTTTGTTTTTGCTTGGGGTAGGGATTAAGATACAAACCTCTAGTTTCAGGAGTAACTGAGCAGTCAGGGACTACAGGAGAATTGGGGACTGCAGTAAAGAATGAAAGCATTTACTGAGAAACAGAACAGTCTAATAGCACTAGCAAATCCTTGAGGAAGATACTGGGGATAACTAGGAAAGGGAGGCACTTGAAGTTTAGAGTTACAGTAACTCAACCATCTGAAAGCTCAGAGCCAAATATCTTTATGACCATCAACCAAGCTTTAAATATCAACAAGGCCTGGTAGAGTGAAAAAAATGAGTGTTTCTCAATATTCAGTGAAATGTTGCTCCTTTAAAGTCATCGCCATTTTCATCAAAGTTTTGTGGTATAAAAGACTGGGGAAGGAAAACACAAGAAAGGGACAAGTCTGGGTGGTATGCTACAGGGTTGGGGTAGAGGAGAGAAAACAGAGTCTAAGATTAGCTCTTGGGGTCAGCATTGT
The DNA here is from genome assembly GCF_020171115.1 of Neogale vison. Lineage (NCBI taxonomy): Eukaryota > Metazoa > Chordata > Mammalia > Carnivora > Mustelidae > Neogale > Neogale vison. The sequence goes on from NC_058091.1 coordinate 218,110,897, forward strand.
CCCACTATTTAGAGAGATGATCTACATGCCTGTCACAATTAAATAACATTAGAATATCTGATTCAGGGTCTAGTGATATTCTCCAGATGTTTGTCTAATGTGGCAAATAACACCAACGGGACCTTCATACTTGCCTCAGGTGAGTTGCTGAGAATGTCTATCTTGGTTACCTCTTCAGTATGGGGTAAGGACAAGGCCTAATTTGGTTAAAACCAGCCTTCCTTACCCATTAGCTCTTGTGATCTCAGGCTGATCGAGAACCAGAATTGACTGTGTGGCACTTCTCTCTTTATTGATACTCATACTACAACAATTTACAATGATAGTGTGTTATTTACTTGTTGCTCTGTAACAAACTAGCCCCAAACTTACCAGCTTAAAAAAATAATGAGCATTTATTTCACACAATTTCTGTAGGTCAGGATCCAGGAGCTGCTTAATCAGGGGGTTCTGGCTCAAGGTCTCTCTTGAGGTTGCAGTCAAGATGTTGGCCAGGGATACATCATCCGAAGGCTTGACTGGAGCTGAAGGATCAGTGTCCAAGATGGCATGTTCATATGGATGGTGACTTGATGCTGGTTGTTGGTAGGAAGCCTAATTCTTCACCACATGTATTTCTCCATAGGGCTGCTTGAAGTGTCCTCATGATATGATGTCTTGCTCCCCCCAGGGCAGGTGATCCAAGAGAGAACAAGGTAGAAGTCTCAATAATTTTTGTGACCCAGACTCATAAGCCTAACTGTCAATCCTCTGATGTCCTACTGGTCGCATAGTCAGCCCTATTCCCTGTGAGAAGGAAGTAGGACACTAGGATACTAGGAGGTGAAAGTCACTGGGGGCCGTCTTGGAGGCTGGCTACCACAGAGAGCTACCATGTACCAAGAGCTTGCTGTGAAACAGGCTCCCTGCCAAGTGTTTTATAAACAACAGTTCTTGAGGGTTATGGTTTTCTAATTATCCTCATTTTACAGATGAAGAAACTGAGGCTTTGAGAGGGTAAATGACTTTTGCAAGGTTTTTTTCAGGCGCAGCTTGCCCTTTATTTGCACTTCTAAAGAATTAAACCCGTGCCATGCCTTTCTTTTAGCATATAAGCATTGCGTGCCTCCTATGAAACAGGCCGGGTAGTAGGCTGTAGGAATCTAAGAACAGCAAGACCCAGGCCCCAAGGCACATGAAAGTTACATGCACAAAGATAGCACTGTATTTAAGGTATGGCAGGACTCAACCAAGGAAGGAATAGGTAGGGTGGGAATACCCTACTGTGGGTAGGAATGCCCTTCTTGTAGGCTTGATGCTTGAGATGCATCTTCAAAGGAATCAGGCACTTTCTCAACTGTGGACGCATTACTACCTTCAGGTAGAGGGGAGGATGGGGGTGAGGACTTCCACTGATTCCTACAGAGGGTAACCATCCTTAACTCCTGCTTTTGGTCTATGTTTGGTAAAACTGGATGACATTTTACAATATGGCCTACCAAATGGAGCCCTGGGGTCCAGAATCAGGAGACAGGTTTTACACCTTACTTTTCCACTAATCCCCTATGCAATCTTTTTTTTTTTTTTTTTTAAGATTTTATTTATTTATTTGACAGAGAGAGACGCAGTGAGAGAGGGAACACAGGCAGGGGAGTGGGAGAGGGAAAAGCAGGCTTCCTGCTGAGCAGGGAGCCTGATGTTGGGCTCTATCCCAGGACCCAGGGATCATGACCTGAGCCGAAGGCAGATGCCCAACAAATGAGCTATCCAGACGCCCCCCTCTGGGGAATTCTTAATGGACATATGCCTTTGTTCTAGTTTCTGTTAAATGGGCATTAAGTAATACTTCCTTACATCATGAGGGAGGGAGAGTAATGGTGATGATCAAATAAGCTAAAAGATATAAAATGAAAAAAGTTCAAAGCTCTGCCTTTAAGAAGACTGAAGTCATGAGCCAGTTCTTCTGCAATGTATTCTTACCTGTGTCACCCTGTCCTATCCTCACCCTACCCACACAGAGCAGCTGTCATTTTTTACTTCATATTCACAGTTATATTTAGCCAAGGGGAAAAAGAATCAACAGCTCCTAAGGATGTTTGGTGTACAAGGCTATCTCTGAAACCATTTAGAGACACTGCAATTGTCCCTCTGAAGTCATGTTGCTGCAAATGGATGATGATGGGCAAAGAGAAAGAAGTATAATATTTGTGACTGTGACATCATCTGTGCTTCGTGTCACTTTCAGGATGAATATCAGGCGGATGACCCTCTCCGATTCTCCCTGTTGCCATGCATTTCATTCTCTGAGAAGTCAAGCACATTCATTTCTGACATGATAGTCCTATGGTCTACTATTATGATTACATAAGCACATGTGCAACATTTTCTTGTGAACAGTCCTTTCATATGTAGGTAAACCACAGCCCGCAGTCCCCCTGAAAGAGAGGCATGCTGAATATCTTTACCCCAAACTGGACGCTCATGGGGCAGATTCTAGACTAGGGTCACTACTATCTTCCCATATATACCCTGGGCCCCATCATCATAGATGAACAGACTCCATATTTCAGGTGAGTACAGAATTCTTCAGAAATGGTGATTATTTCATGTACACATGAGTCTCATGTCATTATTCATATGAATAATAAAACAGGATATTGATCTATTTGAGAATCAAGTCACTTTCATTTCATTATGTTCTCTGTTCCTTCTCTCGCCTGGAGCCTTGGAAAGTGAGCCCCATACTTTCTTAGGTTCTCCTTTATCACTACACAATACTGTCGTGTTGCTACAATGTTATACACCTCAAAGGACGCCGGTAAGCCTGTTCTCATATACATCACGTTTTGAAGTATTTTCTCTCTTCTGCCTAGGGAGGCCCAAGCAATTCTAGGGTGAAATTTGGCAACCCTGGATTGGGAAGTGAAGATTACCTTGTTCTATGGAAAGTGAAAGAGGAATTGAAGCAAGGAAGCTAAAGCTCATCATTTGGTTCCAGATTATCTGCTTGCCCCTTTCCCCTGGAACGCTCCCATTACTGGTGGTCAAGGCCGTGTTGCCCAGTATTTAAATGGTTTATGGCTTTAAAATATGGCTTTGAAGGCTTCATTGTGGTTAGAAGAAGACATGTATTAAGTATTAAAAGCCCGTCATTCTTCAGTCACTACTCTTTATTTTTTTTCACTAACATGCACTAAAAAAACTCTCATGTTGTCCCTTTGTGGTCACAACTCTCCACACCCCAACCTCTGGTAACCACTAATCTGTGCTCCCGATAGTTTTGCCTTTTCCAGAAAGTCATATCTATGAAATCAGAAAGTATGTAAGCTTTGGAGGCTGTCTCCTTTCCCTCAGCACCAGGCCTTTGAGGCTCATCCGTGTGGCTGCATTTACCAATAGCTATTCCTTTTTACTGCTGAGTAGGGTTCTATTGTTCTCCCACCCAAGCACTAACCGGGCCTGACCCTGCTCAGCTTCCGAGGTCAGACAAATCGGGTGCGTTCAGAGTAGCATGGGTGTAGGTGGGTTCTATTGTCCGACTGCATATTTAACTTGGCCTGTTTCAGCATAGCCCAGACCCCATGACTCCGTAGACAATATGGCATGAGGGTAACCAAGTGAAGAAGAAGCTAATGCTTATCTTTCTAATTCTATAGTTACTTGAACCATGTTGGGTGATCATCTGGAGACAAAAAACAACAGGCAGTTTTTATTCCAGAGGCTCAAGTGCCTTAGGCTTTCAAAATCCCCCTGCATCCAGTATTTGTAATTTACACAAATTTACAAAAATTAACACATTTTATCTTCAGGTTGTCCAGTGTGTGTGACTGGCACTGTCTAATGCAGTGGTTACCAAGAGGGCGATATTGCCCCCCTCTCCCCTCAGGGGACATTTAGTGATCTCTGGGGACAGTTTTGATTGTCACACTGTAAGAGTACTACTGACATCTAGTATGTAGAGGTCAGGGATGACGTGAAATGTCCTACACGCACAGGACACCTCCACAACAACACAATTATTATTGGTCCAAATGTCAATAGTGCCAAGGTGAGCTATCTTGATATAACGTATCTGAGACATCTCTCCAAAAAACACATTTAATGTGTTTTGGGTTGGGCCAAAAACATCTGCAGGAAAATGGTAGCCTTTTTGAAGAGAATCATTATTTTCCCTCAAATTTTAAATGGCAACAAAAGGAATAAGAGTCAGAAAGAGGAGGAGAGTGATTATTCACACCCATAAATAAAATTATTCAAATCCCCTTCAAACAACTGTCATATAACCCACAAACTATTAATCCCTCAGACGACTACTCTCATTTAAATGCCTGTCTCTGGACCATTACATTTTTACCCTTCATATGCAATGCCTTTCACACTTTTCTTAGCTTGGAGAACTCATTTTTTGGGATCACTGTCTTTAGATGCCTTGGCCAGTTATCTTTCTTTATGGCTCCTGTAATAACTGTTGTGAAGAATGTGCCGTTCCTTCTGGCACCATTTAATTTACTGGTCTCTCATCTGGTATCCTCTGCATGGAGTCCAATGCCTGGCACAAGCTGGTGCTCAATAATTGCTGAATTAAGAACATCATTTTCCAGATATGTTTGGATACTCATTCATCCATATGCCCAATCATTTAATAAAATTTATCAGGTACCTACTGAGTGCCAAGCAATATGAATGTTGGAGAGACAGGAGTGAACAAAAGACATCAATCCCCTGTCCTCATAGGGTTTACATTCTAGAGTGAGGGTTGGCAAGATAGTAAATATTTTTGGCTTCGTGGACCATGCAGTCTCCATTGTAACCACGCAACTCTACAGTTGTAGTGTGAAAATAGTCAAAGACAATATGTAAATGAGTGAGAGTAGCTATATACCAATAAAACTTTACTTAAAAAAATAGGTAGCAAGTTTGATTTGGCCCTCGGACTAGTTTTTCAACCTCTGTTTTGGAGAGAAGTCAAATAATAAACAAATAAATATATAATTCAAATAGTAAGTGCTTAAAAAAAAAAAAAGAAGAAGGAAAAGGAATAGAGAGGAAAGAAGGTGTAAAGTTAGTCAGGGAAGGCCTGTCTGAGATGACACTTGACAGACATCTGAATGAAGTGAGGGAGCAAGGCAGAGGACCAGCCAGTGCAAAGGCTCTGAGGTACAAATGTGCTGGGGTCTCCTGGGCCAGTAAGAAGGCCTGTATGTCATGAAAGAGGCAAGCAAGGGAAGTAAGAGAGCTAAGGTTGCAGAGGTGAAAGGGACCAGACTGTGTTACCATGTGGACCTGGAGTTGATTCTGTGTGATGAGAAGCTTGTAGAGGTTTTGAGAGAGGGAGTAACCAATAAGAAGAGGTCAGGGTGACTTGACATCCACCCCTCACTTGTCCAATGGTGGATTTGGGTGAATTAGGAAAAGGCACTTCCTATAGGATGAAGCAGCCTTGGATTTTAGTCTCCTGTCAGCCCCTCTGTCAGTCATCTGTGGTTGGGATAAAGTTTGGACTTCACGGTCCATGGTCTTAAGTGCTGCTTAAGTTACTTAAGAAACTCCAAATCAAACGTTATCAAATGGTATTCTTGAGCCCTTCTAGGACTTTGACATCTTTGGTATACAAAGTATTGTCATTAAGACAATGGTTTCTGGGGCTCCAGCTCAGTGTTTTGGGGCAAATGGGAGGGTACTGAATCTTAGGCATATCCCTTCCTTTTCCCCAGGGGTCAGAGTCAATTCCTGAGACCTTTCACCCCTCAAACAAGCACTTCCTTTTCTTCATGTTGAGGTAAGGCAGAGGAGTACAGATGAAGGAAACAGGGCAGAGAGTAAGCAGCAAGGTGCCTCTCTAAGTTATGAAAACTGGTGTAAAAGAAACCTTGTGGTGATAATGACAGTTTCACTTCCTGGTCTTTGTTGAACTACAGGTTGTCAGGAAAGCCCTGTCACACATTTACATGCAGGTTAAATTTCTCAAAATCTGAGCCACAACAGCCTAGTAACTGTGGGGAATATGATACAAATGCTGCTGTGCTATTGTCCTTGTCAGTGGGTAAATCTCTTTAGCAACTTGATGTGGTTGGTTTTCTTGGATCTGATGGGAACAAATCCAGCTACGGGCTCCCTCTTTGTTAGCCGGTCTTCCTTCCTTTTTACTGATTGTTTTGGACAGGGATTCTGATAGACAAGATGAAGAAATGAAATGCATTTTCATTTTCATTAAATACTGCAGGGCTTTCCAAAACAACCCTTGACAAACTTATCATAGGCCAGCATTTTTTACTTTTCTATGTGCTTTTGGAAGTTTTGACACCAGGGATGAAAATGTGCTTTCCAAACAGTGTGGACTTTACCTAAAAGTGTTGTCAACTGAGTCATAATGAGCATCGTGGTTCATTCTTTTCCCATTGTTGTCTTTATTAGGTGTACGATTTCCCCTAATCTCCTGCACAGACAGTCTGACTTTCTACCCACAGGTCTGATTGAGCATCTTCTATTCATTTATCACTTTCTAAAAATGAGCTAATCAGACCAACTCCTATGATGAATGGATGAATACAATTTGGGTACTTCAGCTTAAAACAATAAAGATGAAAGTGATGGAATAATATTAATTTTGTGCTAATAAGCATCTTCCAAGCTATAACAGAGGATGGAGGATGTAATCCCAGAGTTGGACTTTAAACTTGGATCTGAATTTCAGAGTTGTTGGTAGGTATCTGAATATTAGGTTTGGAAATGTTGAACTGGCACACACATTGTGTTACTTCTAATCTGTTCTGTTTTCCAGGAAAACGGACACTTGCTAAATATTCTCTGTTGAACAAACTGAGAAAGTTGTAATGTACCTTGGGTTCCTGTTAAAGAAAATTTTAGCTGGTGAATCTTGCCGATGCCCTTCTTTGAAGGACTTAACTCACGTTGAAGGCTGCATAAGACTCTGGGCATGGGAGTTGTATTTGGGGAGCAAATGGGCAGCTTCAGATGGTTTTGTTACCTTTCTACAGAATATAGCCTAGGAGGAGTTGGTGAAGAGCACGAGTTTTTAGGCTTGTTGCTTGCTTTTCTCAATATGGCCCATTCAGAACTTCTCCCTTGAAATTAGAACTTTATGCTAGGGAGAAAGCAGGACTGAAAATGAACCTGAGGTTTCTCCTAAGTTCCAGTAAAGCAGCCTCCACTCTGAGTCAGTGAGTGAAAGAGTGAGGACACAGGAAGCTAGACTCTGTCACCAAAGAGCCCAAAAAAAGGGATCTAAAATATTTTTTTCAAAGAAGAAGCATGAATAAAATGATGGGGAAGACACAAAATACAAGAACAGAGAAAGAAGAAAGAGGAAGTAGAATTCAGGAGGAAAAAAAAAATCATAAGGCATTAGTCCATTGAAATGTGAGAAAGGCAAAATCACACCCAACCTGCTCTAGCTGGGTTTACCTATCAAAACTTTAACTCGGACACATGGGGACTCCTCTTACCTATTTATCTCAGAATCTTCCATACGGTGTCAGGAGATATGTTAGTTAAAGTAGCAATGGTGTGCTGGTTATCTTTGTTTCCTCCTATCTTTCCAGATGTTTTACACCTGAAAGTATGAAATAATAACTTAAAAGTATGAAATAATCAGTAACTTATAAGCCATGCCCACAAATGGAAAGTGAAATGTAAGACTGAGATGGTTTGGAGGAGAAAAAAAGGATTTTAAAAATAAACCCAAATGATCCACATGAATAAAAGATTTATACTTTTGGTCCAGATCCATGGTCCACTGAGGTTAGGATTTTGACTCAAAGAGGATAATAAAGGTTATGGAAGGTCAGGGATATAGAAGTCCAGAGCTGCCATTCATACCAGTTGGTTCATTGGTTAACTGCTTAGCTCTCAACCTTGTCAAAAACAGATCTTGCCTGAGTGAACTTCATACTACTGATTCATTTTTTTTTTTAAAGATTTTATTTATTTATTTGACAGACAGAGATCACAAGTAGGCAGAGAGGCAGGCAGAGAGAGAGGAGGAAGCAGGCTCCTCGCTGAGCAGAGAGCCCGATGCAGGGTTCGATCCCAGGACCCTGAGACCATGACCTGAGCCGAAAGCAGAGGCTTTAACCCACTAAGCCACCCAGGTGCCCCCATACTACCAATTCTTTATCAGCAGTATAGGCCTTATGTCATGGTGAGATCACCCCCACCCTGGGCAATGTAGTGGGACACTTCCTTCATATGGTCTTCCCTCTGCCTGCAACACCTGATGGGATCAAAGCCTGCTAATACAGAGTGTAAATAAAGACTTATTCCTGGCCACGTCCACTCCAGACTCCTAGAGGACAAAATGTCCATCCAGCAGTTGCTTCAGGAGTATTTCATTTCATAAGTGAGAAAAATCAAAGAGAGTATGGGATAGCACGGACTATAGGATTCTTACCCATGCCTTTTATTTTTCAGTACCTATGTCCCTGAGCTGTTGTGCCCATGCCATACCAACTCCATGGGCCACATTCAGAATCATTCAAAGTTTATTTTATCCCCATCAGTTGTTATAGGATGTTCAGTTGCACAGAAACTCCTCTAGGTACTTTTAAAAAAGATTTTATTTATTTATTTATTTTACAGAGAGAGAGAGAGTGAGAGAGAGACAGCAAGAGAGGGAACACAGCAGAGGGAGTAGGAGAGGAGAAGCAGGTTCCCTGTGGAGCAGGGAGCCTGATTCGGGGCTTGATCCCAGGACTCTGGGATCATGATCTGAGCTGAAGGCAGATGCTTAACGACTGAGCCAGCCAGGCACCCCTCCTCTAGGTACTTTTGGTGGTAACCTGAGAGTTATCTATTGTATACTCATGAACAAGTCATCTTGAGCAAGAACATCTGCACTCCCCTCCTCCCAGGCTTGGGTGTCTGTCAGGGACATCCTTTACCAGAATTCCCTATCCCACCGTAATAATTAGTATTCTGTGAATTCCCAATGCATATTAAAGGTTTGTGATAATGAAAAGGTGATCTTTGACCTATTTCTAGAAATGGGCAGTGATAAATATACCAGGATACTGAAGTCTTCCTTATTTTAAAGGAGAAATCTCCAAGACTTAGTAACTCCATGATGATGGCTGGAGGAGATTGGTTGCTGCGATTTGATGGATTTGAGTAGGGTAGAAAGACAGAACAAATAATTTAAATAATTTAGAGCCTAATTCCTTTTCACTTCTCTAACAGATCAGTATGATTTTAGTAAGTAACTGCAAACAATTCATTCTGGGTTCTTTATTCTTAATTTAGGAGGAAACTTTCGCAAGTGAGACAAAGGCTCATTCTTTTTCTTTCATAAGGAGCTGAGGATATTTTTCCATGAAACATCTAGCATGTGCTCCCCACCCCCACACACACATGCATCAGAATGCTATCTACAGAGGGTCATCCTGTTTTCTCTCTTCTAAAAACACCCTTTCAACACGGTAATTCTCCAATTTGAGTGAGGCAGCATTCTCTATCTTCCCTGAGGTCTATCTACCTTTCCCAGCTCGACTGCACTGTGGACCTCTGTTCTCTCTGAATTCCCGAAATGGAAGATGCTTTCAAAAACTAACACTTTTTTAAAAATAGTGACTCTGGGCGCCCTCTGCTGTCTACTTAAGTTATTCAGCTGCATACCAGTGATAAAAGCAAGGCATGAAGGCAGGGAGGGATTACTGAAAAAATCCAAACATACACCATACACAAACATTAAGTATATATATATGTGTTTCTTTGTACATGTAACGTATGCATATTATATGTATGTCTGTGTGCATGCATATATACCTTAACTGTTTTTACTGAGTGGCCCCTTCAAGGTTCTGCTGAATCAATAGCACAAACTTTCCTGAAAAGCGCACCTATGAGCATGTACACGCACGCACACACACACAGAGCCACCATCTGGGCACAACAATACACAGACAGAGTTAACAATGTGAGCTTTGGCATCAGACCATCTGTGCGTGCCCACTCCCGGCTATTACATCAATGGCCAAGAACTTAACCTCTCAGAGTTTGTTTCCTCATCTGTGAAATGGGGTTTTCCTGAGGGTTAAATGAGATACTGTATATGAAGTGCTTTGTATAGAGCCTGGCAATGGTTAAGTCTTATTAAGTGTTAGCAGGGTTTTTGCCTTTATCTTTTAAACCCTACCATACCGAGCCCTGTTGTTGTTAAATTCCTTGTTACTTCAGCATCAGTGTGTCAAAGAAAAGGCTGTGCTCATCTAAATTGGAGATGACATTTCCTCTGCTCTCCACAGTTTTACACAGGGAGATAAACCCTGTGGCCCAAAAGCCTCATGTGGAGTTGCTTCATCTGTCCTGGCTTCTCAGTGAGCAGCATTCATGTTGAATTATCTTCGGACGTGCATGTGGCCATCCTGCCACCAGCGACAGAACGTATTCTTTAAACTGGTATTAATTCAGTAATTTCCAGCCATGAAAGTGAAGGCCTCCTTAATCCTCTTGAACTCAATGGCGACACAATGTGTCCCCGTAGAGTGCCGTGGGACCTACCAGGAGGTTCTGCTGGGTTGCCAGGTGTGTGACTTCGATTCGTGGATTCGAAATCCATTCGAGTTGTAGGGCAGTCACTTTGCGGGGGTTACGCCTTCTTTTGTGATGTACTTCAACAAGATGTTCTGCTGCCTGGAAATGAGGGAGATCTGGGGAATTAAGTGACATGGGGATGTTCTTTTGGGTGAGGAGCTTGGCCTGAGTTAGGGCAAGGAAAAGGAATCAGGAAAGATGAGGGATACTAATTAAGCAATGAATGGGGACTCCAGGTGCCTTTTCCTCTCAGGGCCTAATTAAATGAGGACTTCCTCTATCCTAAGCACCCAGCTTTGGAGTACTTCAGCTACAGGACAGAGATTACCAGCCAGATGTGGGGTTTTCTTCCCTCTGGGACTTTTTTCCCAGACCTCACCTTAATCACTGTGGTCAAGTTGCCCCTGATGCTCTTGGAGGCCACAGTCCTTGGAAGATCAACTCAGTAAGGTAGGCAGGTGGGTAGGTGTGCTGTTTGGCAGTGTTCTGGTCTTGTTCCACCAGTAGCTGGGAAGTTTCATGTAAAATCGTATGTCCTCCCCCTACTCTCCCTTCTTTCCAAATCACTTCTGTCTCAGATTAGCCAAGAGCCTACAAACACTGGGGGAAAACCCCATGGAGAAAAACTAAGAAAGAGGGCTCTGGCCAGGGTGTTAATGCACTCATTACCTACATGCCCTTCTTTGCCATCTTGCTTCTTAAGGGCTTGGCTCTGGCTCAAGTAAAACTAAGATAGAAAGAGCAGCGGGTTTATGAGAAAGTTGTGAAATACTGAAAGCAGAGCATAGCAGGCTATACATATTAACTAAAACCTACCATTAATTAATTCACCCTTTCAAAAAATATTAAGGCCACATTTTAGTATTGTGGTATAGTATTATACTACATAGGAACTTTGGGGTCATGTAAAACAGAGGTAGGATAGTTTGTCCTTCAGAAGACACTAGATATACTTGGAAAAAGTCCTTTAACAACACAAGGCAATGTACATGTCAAAATGAATGACAGACTATCGGTGCTATCGAAGATCAGAAAAGGTCCTTGTGAGTGTGTGCACATGCAAACAGGCACATGCCACTTACTATCTACGGGGTGAGAAGTATCACACCAGTCATTAACAGTGTGGCCATTTCCACAGATGCTCATTTAATGTCTGTTCTTCTTGCAGAATGCAAGCTCATGGTAACAGAGGGCATTTTTTAAATCCTGTTTTGACTCCATGCATGTTAACAAAAATATTTTAATCAGGATTACTCCAATATCAATTTTTGCTCAAGGTACTTTTGAGGTAACACCACTTAAACCAATGTAATTCCTTGATTCATTTTTTTAATCTTGTCAAGTTGAAAGTATACATTCTCTTTTTAAAATTTTTATTAACATATAATTATCATTTGCCCCAGGGGTACAGGTCTGTGAATCATCAGGCTTACACATTTCACAGCACTCCCATAGCACATACCCTCCCCAATATCCGTAAGTAGTATAAAGCATATACCTTTAAAAAATCTTTTTTACCAAAACAAGATGGGATCAGGAGGGAGACAAACCATAAGAGACTCTTAATCTCACAAAACAAACTGAGGGTTGCTGGAGGTTGGGAAATAGGGAGAGGGTGGTTGGGTTATGGACATTGGGGAGGGTATGTGATTATGGTGAGCGCTGTCAAGTGTGTAAGCCTGTACCCCTGGGGCACATAATACATTATATGTTAATAAAAATAATTTTAAAAGATCTTTTTTACTTTTCTGAAATATTTCCACCAGGGGATTAATTCACAATGATTTGGCTCACCACACTTTTTTTTTAACCCATAATGTATGTCAAATTTGTAAACAGAAATATTATTAAGTAAATTTGAATCTTGAGTTATTTTTGTCAAGCTCCGTTCTATTCTGCCATGTTGCCTTAGTTTACATGGATATGTATGCACATGTGTGTGTATGTATACATGTGTCTCTGTGTGTGTATATTATATATATATGATTTGAAAACACTAAAGAGATACACTTTTTACTAATCTTAAATCATAATGATCTGGGACTCCTGAATCATTGATTCCAGGGGAGAGGGTTTGGGATTGAGGTGGTTCATCAGAGTGAGGATCCTCAGGAGTAGAGGCAAAAGGCACACATACAACACCTCATCGGGTACTTGCTCAGGAGTCCAGGCACAAGGCCATTCTTACCTGCTCTTCCCTCTTTGTGACAGCAGAGACCAGAGGACCCAGAGATAGTATCTGAAATCCAAGTCTCCTGTGCACATAAAACAAATACAAGCTTCCTCATAAAATAGTGGTATATAATATAGTCCCTAGAATAGCAACATCAGCACCTGATAATTTATTAGGAAGTCACATTTATTTTTGGACCCTGCTCCAGATCAGTGGAATCAGAAACTCGAGAGATGGGGCCTAGAATTCTCGGTTTGAACAAGCTCTCTAGAGAACTCTGATGCTTGCTAAAGTTTGAGGACCACCGCCTTATACTGAGCTGTCATCATGGCTATCAAAACAAGAGGTGAAAGGAACATATCCAGAAAGCAAAGATTTGCCTAAAGGAAAAAAAAAAAAATCAAAGCTTAAAATATCCTTTAAGCAAGATCAAGTTCCCCATGAATTCCTCTCTGAGGTTCTCAACAGGAGTAGAGAGTGCCTAAGAAGTTTTTATTTGCTTGCAAAGAAATAGAGAAAGCTGTAATTTTGCCTGCTTGAATTGTAGCAGATGAATCCTTACCTCTCCATTACATTTTCTCAGTAATAGTCCTTAGGAATTAGTTCAATTTTGTATTAATTCCTTGGATCACTGTCAACAAAAATGTCAGCCCAAATTGCCCAGGATCTGTCTATTTCATCAGAGTCTATTCTTCAGGAGGATTTTGATCACTCTGTAAGGAGTACTATCTAGAGAAGCAAAGAGCAAATGACTAGGCTGAAGGTCTTTAAGTTCAACACGGCAGGCTAAAAGTGTTCTGCTTTAGGAAAGGGAGGTCTTCTCCCTGTGGCATCTTAAGAGCCTTTCATAGTGCCCTGTCCTTTGTAGCTGCTTCATATTGATTTGGTGAAGGAGTGGAGAAACCATAAGAGTTCTACAGCTTGAAATGCCTGCTTGAAGAGGTGACACATGAGTTAGATCTTGAAAAATGGGCAGAAAAGGATGGATAAAGAGGGAGGGCATTTTATTTTATTTTATTTAAAGATTTTATTTATTTATTTGACAGACAGAGATCACAAGTAGGCAGAGAGGCAGGCAGAGAGAGAGGAGGAAGCAGGCTCCTCGCTGAGCAGAGAGCCCGATGCGGGGGTTGACCCCGGGACCATGACCAGAGCCGAAGGCAGAGGTTTTAACCCACTGAGCCACCCAGGTGCCCCAAGGGAGGGCATTTTAGGTGGGAGGAGGAAAGGATACATAACGGCTGAGCAAAAGCTTGGGATCAGGTCTAAATGCTTGGGACTGAGTGGAAGGCATCGGAGAGAAAACACTCTTCACAGGGGCTTATGATGACAACCAACAGCTAACAAAATGAATTAATGAGTATTTAACTCATCCTCTCCTATGATCCCTACCAGGCTAGGTATGGGGCTGACAGTGGAGAACAAGACAGACACGATACCTAAATCTAGTGAAGAACAGAGAGTGGTAAGAGGATGGTCAGTGGAGGATACGTGAAGTACAAGTTATGTAGGCAGCTCACCTAACCTGAAGTTAAGCAAGCAGGTTAAGCCTTTTCAGACAACAAGATGCCTCAGTTATGGCCTGAGGAGGGAAGAAGTGTGGAGTAGCAAGGAATGGGGTGGGCTAGGCAAACCTGGGCCAGGTTATGAAGAACCTTTTAAACTACGTTAAAGAGACAGCTTTATCCAGAGGGGAGTGAAGAGCCCTCAGAAGGTTTTAAACAGAAAAGGACAAGTTTGTTTTGGAAATCTCACCGGTTGTAGTAAAGACAGCTGAAAGGACTGAGGATGGTTGCTTTAATTAGAGAAGTAGCAATGGGAAAGAAGTTCAGAGAGCTTGCTGGAAAAAAGTCTCTGATAGTTTAAAGCATGTCAGTGTTTCCTTGACATTTCCACCAATGGAAGCCGGAATGAATGCTCCCTCCCTTTGAATCTGGACAGGCCTGTGATTTGAGTGGAAGTGCTGCCATGGAACCTCTGAAACCAGGTCGTAAAAGGTGACAACAGTTCTGCCTGGTCCTCTTGAGACTCCCTAGTACTGAGCTACTGTGTTGTCAGGGAGCGACACGTAAATGTTCTGACCCCAGTCTCAGCTGAGGGCCCAGCATCAGCTGCCATAAATATTAAGTGAGGAAGCCTCTGCGGTGACTCTAATCCTAGCCATCAAGTGACTAAGAACCACCTGAGACACTGAGTAAGCACTGCTTGGCCGAGCCAGTCAATTCTAACCATAATGAAAAAACGATTGGTGTTTTAACTGGCATGTTTCAGACATAAAAAGAGAGAACCAGAACACTCTCCTGGTAACACCTAACAAAGGAGGTATCTTTTTGTCTCCTTCTCATACTGTGCTGGACTCAATCAGGGTGACTTTTGGACTTTGAAGCAGCAGACATTTTTATAATAAATGAAACAATCTACAAAGGCATGTAATAGAGTTGGGGAATAAGATGTTCTGTCCAAATATTCTCATTAACAGAATAAGTACATGCTTTAGGCAAATTATCGATTGCAAAAAAACACCATTTTTCAAAGAAATTATGAAATTTTGAAGAATGAAATGCTCACTATAGACTAAGCAAACTTTTTCTTTGATGGTTCTTTAGCCTTTAGAATCATCTATTAATTTTTGGAGTAAACATGAGGCTCATTAGCTCCCTCTGTACTCTTGCCCTTCAGCGTAACTTATGGGAAGAGGTCGAAGAGCCCAGCTTTTACCAGCAGCAGAGCCACCATAGTCACTGGCTGTTCAGAGCAGCAGGGCTTTGGAAGGTCATGACTGCTATTTATTGCTCACATTTTTTTTTTTTAAACTAATGAATGGTTGTTAGCTAACAACCAGGGCCACAGTCATACAGGGCATAATAGCCATTCGACTGCTCTTTGCGAACGCCAGAAAAGATAAGTTGGGGGACAGGAAGCACGCCCTATTATTCCCTCAGACTTCGAACATAGAGAAATCCAAATGCCTTTTTCTGCAAACACCGGACACAAAAAAATACAATTAAGATTTTCTAAAGGCACAGAATGTTCCTTAGAAGGGGCTAAGTGTTCACAGAGCATAAGCAGAAGGAAGAACGCATTTGTTATACGATTCTTCAACTAGGTACTCACATTCTGAATGCTACTGACAATAATAACAATAGTTAGCATTTAGTAGCACTTACTCTGTACAACCCACGGTTCTGCTTGCTTTACATTTATTATCTCATTCCCTTCTCCAGCAGGCCTATGAGGTGGTTCTGATTACCCCATTCAATAAATGAGGAGAGTGAAGGGAGTCGGTGGCCACACACTAAGCCACCCAATAAATGGGAGCCCTTTCCTAGTATTCTCTCTCTGAAGAGACAGAACATGCTCTCTTGGGAAGGGTACTGGACTAGGAAGCTGGATTTTCATCTCAGCTTCACCTCTAACTAGTTCTACCAATTTGCACCAGTCATTTCCTTCACCTGAAAGATGATGGAATTCAATGAGGAGATTCAGACCATTCCTCCTACTCTAAAATTGCTGATTCGGTGAACAATTCTTTACTCTGAAAAACAATCAAGTTAAAAGTAAACCTTAGTTTTTGAAACAACACTGAAGAAAGAGTGTACAGAACATTAAGACGACAGATGGGAGGGTTGGACATCAGGTGGGCCTTTAGAAACAAAAGGCACAACTCACCAGTGCTGTGTTTCAAACCATCATTTGACAGACCAAGATGAGGAAGCATTAACCTGCTGTCAAGGCACGTTTCTTTTTACAAACAAAATAAAGTATCCCAAGAGAAAAGAGAAGATCATTAACATGACAATTATAGAACCAAACATTTATGATCCACATAAAAAACAAAACAATACAGATAGCATTATGGGGTATTTTTTGGCACTTATTTTGAAAATCACATGGCCTGTCCATAACCACAGTGGTAAACATCTAAATTTTAGTTTACCTATCAGTTCTCGGTTAGTTTGTGCTGCAGAGAAAACAAAACAACCTCAAGATGTTTTCTCAAGAACATTTTATTTCTCTTGTTTTTGAGAAAAGTTGACACTACTGAACCTTAAGTGGAAATTTCAAGTCCATATAAGTATCTTATTTTAGGTCACAGATAAAGGATGACAGAAGCCATGAGAAAATCCTGGGTTATTGCCCAGTGTGGCACGATAGGTTTTAGATGTCCTGAACTCATTAAGGGTATAATCTGCAAGTAATTACTCCCCTGAAAATTCACTGAAGCTGACCACCGAAGGTGAATTCCTTCTCACTGAGGCTTACTGGGTTCTACTCTGGTACCAGAGCTGGACTGCAGACTACAGCCATGTTCCTTCACAGATCCTCAGAAGTTTACATAGGGGAAGTATCCTTCCTGAAGGAACAGAACTTTCCGCTTGATTGTATTTAGATCTTCACAGCAACACAACATTAACTTCTTCAGTCAGCATACCAGTCCTCAATGCACTCGGAAGTTTAAGAAGACCAAGTGCTTGTTAATATGCCATCCACTGGAGTACAATGCCTGATTTCTTAGGAAGCCATTGACTCACTAAAAGCAGGCCCCTTCCAGCTCAGATCCATGGGAGGTTTAAACCAAGTGTTACTCTACCCACAGGGACTGATTGAGCGGCTGGAAGGTCCGATGGCTGACTGTCCTCTTGTTTAACAGCATCATGTGGGATTTCCTGTCCCCAGGGGTGTGGCAGAGCAGAGTATCCAACGTGTAAGTGGTGACCTGGCCATTTATATGCAGTTTCCCATAGATCTCATCAAATCTGGCTAGAAGGGCAGGCACATCCTTCATTTTTTCCCTCGCTTTGGCCAGCTGGGAAAAAGAAAAGCAGATCATTATATGTCTGCAAGATTTCTTCTTTGTTCTTCTTATCCTCCAAGAAGCAGAGATACAAATGCATAAAAATGTACGGTGTATACCTATATGATGAAAACCAGCGTACCAGGGCACACAGAAGTATGAATGGATTCCACAAGCTATACACAAAATTCAGAATTAGTACCTGAAAATCATTCCTAGTATCTCATAAAAAGGATGTTCAAATGGTACATAATATACAATGAAACATAACAGGATAAAGAGTCAAATAGCAGTGGAAACAAAGTTTGCCCAATTTGACAATCAGAGAGGGAGGTGGGGCCAAATTATGTGAAGGTTTATAGCACATGGTATAACTTTTCTGGAATTCATTCCAGAAGCCACCAGAAGGTCCAAATTGGGACATGATCTGACTTAGGTTTAAATGGCTGTGTAGGGACATGGAGGGTGAAGGCTAATTGGGAGGCCAGTATCATAGTCCAGATGAGAGAGGATGACAGTCTAAACTGGAAAATATATATATAAGATGGAGAAATAGATGTATAACAAGTATATTTGGGAGGTTCAACTGAAAGGATTTATTGTTGAAGATGTCAGGAAAAGGGAAGAATCAAAGATATCTTCCCAATTTGGCTTTTACAAATTGGTGATGGGTGAGGTCATTAACGAAGATGGGGAAGATGGGAGGACCAGATTTGGAGGGGGAACAAAACAAGAGTTCTGTTTTGGACATGGGTGAGATGCCTGTGAAAGGTCTAAATAGGCAAGTCGAGGGACTGTTAGATATATACCAATATAATGCAAGGAGGAGACCAAAAGTATAAAAACTATAAATATTTAGACCAAAAGTATAAATATCAGAGTCACCAAGTGTATAAATGCTATTTAATTCTATAAAAATAGGTGAGGTCTAAATTATAATGCAGAGCTACTTTGTAAACAAAATCAACATTTACTTAGTTCAATCCTTATTAATGATACAACCCATGGTAAAGCATCCTACTCTTGATTTTGGCTCAGGTCATGATCTCTGGGAAGTGAGATGGAGCCCTGCATCAGGCTCCCTACTCAGGGTGAGTCAGCTCTCTCTCTCTCTTTCTGTCCCTCCCCCAACTTGTACACACACATACACACACACACACACTCTCTCTCTCTCCCTCTAAAAAATAAATAAATCTAAAAAACAAAAAAACAAAAAACTTCTCTTTAAAAAGGAATGATAAAACCTAACATTTCTTTCTTTCTTTCCTTCTCCCCCCCCTCCCTTTTTTTTAAAAGATTTATTTATTTGACAGAGAGAGCGAGACAGCGAGAAGGGAAACATAAGCAGGAGGAGTGGGAGAGGGAGAAGCAGGCTTCCCAGTGAGCAGGGAGTCCAATGTGAGGCTCAATCTCAGGACCTGGGATCATGACCTGAGCCAAAGGCAGACGCTTAGCAAGTGAGTCACCTAGGCGCCCCCAAGTAAACATTTTCTGATGAAAGTTACTTGTATTCCAGGTCTCTAAGAAATCCTCTGGTCATCTTCTAAATATATCATAACCTTATTTGCTGCTGGCATACCCTTCTTTCAAACAAGGGCTCCCCACTGAACCTTTAGGTAAGAAGTTTTATAGCACTTTATTATGTTCTTAAAAAGAATAGCTTCTTTATTCCCTACCTCATGTTGTAGGTAAAATGACTTGAGGTGAAGCATATGGTTTCCCAAAGCAGCCAAGCAAATATACCAAGCTAGAGATAACTTTGCTCTAAATGCATAGACCACATCAGTTCTCTCTCACAAATATCAAATGGTGTCATTAGAACCATTCTATGGTTTAAGCAGAAAAGAGATTGTACTTCATTGTTAGTTTAGTTTCAAAAAAGTAGTCAATGAAGCAACAGCTGATGTTTGGAGTGGTTTTAGTCATAGTAATTAAGAATATCAATAACTCTCCAAATTCCGCTGGTGGTATACCAGCACCTGATCTCCACACATGAGACGTCTTTAACAACTGCTGGTATCAACACCCCACAGTGCATCTGTATGACACAAGTGTTACAGGGGACCCTCTGCACCTACTGTCTGATAGGCATACTCTGAGCTGGCTCAAAGGCTGCTGGAGTCAGAGCAGTCCCTTATTTCTCGATAGCAGTTCCCTGCACCGCCCCACAACAGCCAGCAAAGACACGCGATGACAGGTGGAGCTTTTGAAGTAGATCAGTCTTACAGACTTTGAGGGAAAAAATATCAGATAAAAACCCATATTTTTCAATATGGAGTTTGGATGCTTAAGTCATGTAATTGGGACAACATATGGATGGACCAGGTCTAAGTAGAGTGATTCACATCAGTGCTATTGAGAAAACTAAAGTGTGTCAGTAATGGATATACACAATTGTGTACTTTAAAACCTGTTTATTTTTTTATTTTTTAAAAGATTTTATTTATTTATTTGACTGAGAGATCACAAGTAGGCAGAGAGTTAGGCAGAGAGAGTAGGGGAAGCAGCTCCCTGCTGAGCAGAGAGCCCGATGCGGGGCTCCATCCCAGGACCCTGGGATCATGACCTGAGCCGAAGGCAGAGGCTTTAACCCACTGAGCCACCCAGGTGCCCTTAAAACCTGTATATATTTCCAGTTCCCCCGCCTTTTTACAACATACTCCAAAAGGGCTTGGGTGGACCACCACCTACAGAAAGCTAAGAATTATAATAGAAATGAGCTTTAAATTAACTGAACCCTGTCAGTTTCCTGACAAGCAACCTTTGCCAGCAGGAAGAAGAGTTTGGGTGGAAGTGTGGAAACGCAAAGGGGCTGGGAGGGCAACAGTGTGGCAGAGGGGGAGAAAGGAGCCAGCTGCGCTCTACCACCAACCCTGCTATCTCAGACTCGAGCAGGGACCTGTACTATCAAAAGCCAAGGGAGGGAGGAAGAAGCTAGCAATAGGCCCCTTCATAAGTCAAAATGACAACACCAATATCATTACTAACAAACTGATCGCTGCCAGTAATTTATGATTTCTTTACAGTTTTTTCCCTTTAGCTATATATGTACAAATTACTAAATTTCAAATGACTTACAGTAACTCTTCTTTGTGTCCCCCCTCCTTTTTTAAAAGATTTTATTTATCAGAGAGGAGAGTGAACGAACGCACAAGCAGGGGGAGCAGCAGGCAGAAGAAGAGGGAGAAGTGGGCTCCTTGCTCAGGAGCCCCAATGTGGTGCTTGATCCCAGGACCCTGGGATCATGACCTGAGCTGAAGGGAGATGCTTAACCCACTGAGCCAACCAGGCATCCTGTCCTCTTTGTGTGCTTAAGCCATCAGTGTGAGACATGGGTTCATTCACTTCCCTTTGCTTTCAATTTTTGGAAATTGCTTACCATTTTTATTTAATTTTGTTTTACAGTTTTGCAGAAACATTTATACAGTTCCATTAGCTGGCCTATTTAGTACCTAAAACCACAGTTCTAATTATACAAACTTTAATATGGTTTTATATCTGGCAGGTCTAGTACTTCTTCCTGCTCTTCTTTCACAGGGTTTTCCCAGTTATTCTTGTTAGTTTGTTCTTTCTAGTAAACCTTAACTGGAGAAAAAAACCCAATGGCACTTTTATTAGGAGGTTACATAATCACAATCACTTGGGAAGAACTGATTTGATGGGGTTGAGTCTTCCTTTCTCCACACACAGCATGTCTTGTCTTTTGTTTAAATAGGGAAGACTTTTTTGTTAATGACTTTTTTATTTGAGAGAGAGTGAGTGAGAGAGCACAAACAGCAGGAGGGGCAGAGGCCAAGGGAGAAGCAGGCTCCCTGAGGAGTGAGGAGCCCAACGATCTGAGCCAAAGGCAGACATTTAACTGACTGAGCAGCCCAGGTCCCCAAGACCTTTTTTTTTTAGGATGAGAAATACTGTAGCTGATTGTTCGCTGATAAGAAAGATCCACAGGGAAGGGGATATTAATGATGCTCAAAGAGAGTAAGACATCTTTTGAACTGATGCCCTGCAGTGGGTCAGAGGGATGGGCTTCAGCGCTCAATGGGGGAGCCTTCTCTAGAGAGGGGTGGATGGTCACCACAGGCTCGGCAGGACGGGAAGAGGTTGTCCCTGCAGCAGCATTCTCTGTGGATTGCTTCCATTTCCTCCATGAAACAGGAAGCAGGGGTAGGGGAGTGGGGAGAAGGCACTGGAGGCTTGAGGAGAAAGTAAAGCGAAAAGGGGAGCAGTATCCAGGAAAACAATGTGTGTGGGAAGTTGGGGTGGGGAGCAAGATGGTGAGAAAAAAGTAAAAGGACAAAGGTTTTCCTAGAATTTCAGAGGGTATTTTCTGTTGCAAGAAAAATCTCGTTGCACCCAAACTCAGAAGTCTTATAATAGGAAGAAGACAGGTGTTGCCATATTTGACACTCTTTAAGGTGGCAGCCTGAAGAATGAAGACAGTAAGTGCACATTTTAATGAGAGCCCTTTCACCTTTAAATGATTTCTGCAGTAATCACATACTCACCACTTCTTCTGAGAACTCTTGTCTTCTCACAAATTTTGATAAACTTCCTTCTGCTGCATCCTTTAGTATCTCTATGAGGGTTTTCAACATATTTGCCTGGATATGAATCAAAATCTGAATACAAAAAACAAACAAAACCAAGACTGAGCCAGGGCTCAACAATGAGATAAGTACTCTGTTACACCAGCTTACATTTATAGGCATCTACCTGCTTTCATGCTATTTCCTAATTCATTCCCCTGCACAAGTTGAAAAATACTTCGAATATATGTCTACCAGTCAAAACTTATTTTCCAATAGCTAATCAAAACATCTCAACTTCAAAACTTGCTTAAAGGTAGAAATGCAGAAAATAGGGATTGTGGAGTCTGGCACATTTGGGCTGGAATCCTGGCATGAATGGTCATATATTTAATATGCTACATGAATGGTTATATATTTAAGCTCTTACAACTTCTGTATTTGTAAAATGAGGAAAATAGGTTTACATTTCACATTCGAGTTACTGTGAACATCAAATAAAATGCCAGCACACAGGAGGTACTCAAACATTATTAATAGTTTCTTCCTCCCTAGTCCTTCTAGATTCAGAGAAGACAATCACACAATCTTGTAAGACTGACTCTGGGGCAAAAGAAACCTTTACCTTTGTTTATTTATTTACATTAGGAAGTTGTAGGCAAATCAATTGCTGGAGGTATAAAGTAGAAGCTGGTTCAAGGCTTAATGAGGTACTCCTATTTACACTGCAGCCATTAAGAAACTTTCAAAACTGGGTACTGTACTTGGCTTTTAAAATGATACCACTAACTACCTTCCATCAGATAGACACGATTAAGAAAAGAAAAATTTCCCAGGCACCTGGATGGCCCAGATGGTTAAGCGTCTGCCTTCGGCTCAGGTCACGATCCTGGAGTCTCAGGATAGAGTCCCACACCAGGCTCCCTGCTTAAGAGGGGGTCTGTTTCTCCCTCTGAACCTCACCCCCTCGTGCTTTCTCTCTCTAATGTTCTCTCTCTCTCTCTAAAATAAGTGAATAAAATCTTAAAAAAAACAACAACAACCCACATTTCCCCTTTTCATTACCAACGTTTGCTAGTACAATTTGAAAAATACAGAAAGGGTTAAAGAAAACAAGAATAAGCCAGAATTCCCCAACTAATGTTATCTGCTGTTTAATATATTTGGACATGAAATTATAATTTCATGTTTAATATATTTGGACATGAAATTATAATTTTCCTCTGATCTGATGCTTCTTCCTGTCAATTGTTATATAATTATTATTTCTCATTAGCAAATTATAGAATACCTCATTTTTAATAATGAATGCATAGCACTCCATCATATACATACAATGATTCATTAAGCAATACCACTCTTTGATATATTGATAAATGTGCATATATTAAAAAAAAATCTTGTTAACTTCTAAGACTTGATTTTCCTAGAAGTGAAATTACAAAGTCAAAGGATGTAACCATTTTAAAGGCTCTTGATGCTTTGGAAAAGTAGTGTTTTGGAAGAGCTATTCCTTTTTTTTTTTTTAGCAAACCAGTTACGTTCTTTCTATAGCCCATTTTATAACAATTTAAGTTTGACTATCTTTGGTCCCAAAGAACAGAATGAAAAGATTCCAAGTAGACTAAATCCAAAGAACCCAATGTAAGTCCAGTGTTCTAAAGCAAAGGCAAAATCATAAGCACACCCTTCATTAGGAGGCAACACTCCACAGTTTTCTCACATTCAAGCAGAAGCTTTTGTTCCAGACTATTTTTCCAATACTGCCTTTGTTCCAGGCTATTTTTTCAAGGATATGCATATAACCAACACCTTGGAAAGACATACACAGCAGACAAAAGGGCAGGCATGCTTATTGCCCATTTTGAGAGATCTGAGTTCTCCAAATTCAAGACTCCTCTCTTAAACTATAACCTCCTGTACGTATAAAAGGAATATAGACCTCATGTCACCCTATGGGAATTGGATTTAAGAAACTAATGCAAAATGCAAATGTTGTAGCTACTACCACTGCTCTAATTAATAAACTTCTCTTCACCTCTCCGTGACTTGTGAACTCTACTGTATCACAAACTACGGAAGATTAACTTGTTAGCTTAAAAGTAGGGTAAAATCTCTTACTAATAGTACTTCAAAGTCTTGTTAATAAAAACCAGCTGACTGGGTTGGCAGCTATCCTATTGAGGGCAAGGAGAAGTCGACCTTGTTACATCTTATGTCTCTAGTGCCTGGCACCTAGTAGACCCTCAACAATAATGAATGAGAAGAGCTGAGGTCCCCCAGCAATTTACACAGACAAGTCTCCTAGAGCTCCACGCTAGAAACTATTAATGATGTGCTCCTGGAAGATTTCAACATCTCTTCTTAAGTTTTCCCAATTTCTCTCCCTGCCTCCAGCAACTATCTCTGACTCAGAAGGGATTTCAAAAGTCAAGTTCAATTCCTCGAAATATACTGATGAAGGGTAATAGAGATGAGGCAGTTACTGATAAAAAGCCAAGAAAAAATGTAAAGCTAGGAGAGCTTGTCTCAACTGAAACTTTAGGTTATGGTTAAGGTAAACTAGATCAAGGTACAGCACACTGCTTTAATCTTACAAATTCCAAACAAAAGGCTGAGAAAATTAGCAAGGAATAGGGGGAATTTAGTTAGGAAAAGCTATTCAAACAACTACAGAAGGACACTTCCTGCCCCTCTAATTTTCTGAAACCCTAAGAAATGTTCACAAATCATTGGATGTCTTTGACCAAAAAAAAGAAGAGAGGCCCTGACCAAGCAGTAATTTGCATTTCATCTTTTCCTTTTCAAGTCTGCTATATTTGAAGTAGAATACCATAGTGGAGTAGGGATTGCTAGTTTTCTAAATAATATCCATCCCCCTCCCCACTTTTTTTGATTAACAGACCTCCCTAACTTCAGCTGATGCTGCCATGTACCAAACTCAAAGACTCTATTTCTCAGGTTTCTTTGCTACTAGGTATGGTCACAGGATTATGTTCTTGCCAATAACATGTAAGTACAAGTGGCTGGGTGAGACATCCATTGTCTCCACGGATGACATGGAGACATGAATGGAAAGAGACATCCATCCATTCATGGAGACATCCATTCTTCCCACTTCTTGCTGGAATAGGTGTAATGGATGGAAATCATATGCTCAGGACGATGCTGTGAAAATACAGAAAGAGGCTGGGTTCCTGATGTTACCCTAAAATGTCACACCAGACCCAAACTGACCATCTCTGGTTTTCTACATGGAAGAAAAACAAAGCTGTTCATTTGTATAGACTCTTATTTTTCTCAAGTCTACACTGCTCTCAACTAAAATGCAATTTTTAATTCCAGGCGAGATGCTGCCACAAAGGTATTTATGAGAAATGAGTTCTGTCTCCTTGCCTACCCCATGAGGCCTAGGAGACTTCCTAGCATGGGCTCTCACTTTAGGGTGACCTTAGTGACTGGAGAAAGGGGCATTAAAACATCTATCCATGTTGACAAATAATGACAAAAGCAGCAAAACTAACCAACTGCCTATTCCCCTGCAAGGTAATTCAGTTCCAAAATGGGTATCCATTTGGAGACATGCCTTATTTCTAGAGACATGATTAGAATTCAAATAGCACCAGTAGAAAGCTACCCCATGTTGTCTTGGCTACTTTCAAACATATTTAGAAGTGAAAATTAATCCTTTGATATTGATCAACACTGCTAAAGAGGGGACTATAGTTCTTTTGAGATTGATGGGTTTAAATTCAGACAGCAGAGCCAAAATGCATGTGCCTCAATGAGATCATCTGCTAAATCAATTCAGTGTGCAGCAAGTATTAGCTGGGAAAATGGAAAATCAGGCCCTCTGGGTCATATTGGCAGCAGAAGCAATTTTGATGAAAAGAAAATTAAGTTGGGGGGGGGGGAAATGAGGTGAGTTCAAATTCCAAATGGCAGCAGGAAAAAATTTTAGTATAAGACATTAATTTTTAAAGTAGATCAGAAAAAAAACTTCATTTATTTCTGCTACTACTGATAGACTTTCTACTCAGCCTATTTGTCAGGTTTCTGTTTCTTAATAATTAACAAAGTGCCCTTAAGGATTCCAAGGAGATGACTCAGCCTTAGAGAAGCAAGGGCCCATTAAATCAGTTTTTTAAAACCTGCTCTAATAACAGAGATCTGAATCTGAAAGATTATTAAACCTTAGAATGGTAGCCACCTCTTTTTCAATATCCCTAAGGAAGCCAAAACAGATTTACACTGAAATATGACCAACTTAGACTGGACATTTGGAAAAAGTTCCTGAGTGAGCATTTTTAAACAATAAAATGATCTTTAATTAAGTTTCTGAACAACATATACTTCTGTGACCCAATTCATGGAGGGGATGATTCATATTCAAGATCAGTTCAAGGTTCCTTACATAGCGCTTGCCCAGAACATGCTCATTCCACCAAGTTTAAGTGCCTGCATTTCCTTTCTAGCTCTCAGAGAATAGGAGCTACTCCTGCTGCTCGGGCTTATTAGCATATTCCCACCATGCTCTGGATTTCTCCTCCTATACGAACAGATAGCTTCACTCTCGGCAGCCTATGTTTTATTTCCAACAAAGCACTCTCTCATATGAAAAACAAATATTACTAAATTCTCATAACCACTGTGACAGATAGCCAAGGATTGCAAGAGTTGAAGCATCTAAACTCAGGGACAAGGAGTGCGTGTAGTACCGGCAAGTTGGCTTTTTGACATCCACTCCTATGTCCTTTTCATCATTCAGGAGGTGCAGCTAATCCCAGTCCTGGGTTAGAAAAAGACACACCCTTGTCTCTGTAGGTCTCGAGGGGTGGGGAAACCCTTGACTTTGTAGTCAAACATTTTTGTGTTAAAACTCTGACTCTGCGGGCGCCTGGGTGGCTCAGTGGGTTAAGCTGCTGCCTTCGGCTCGGGTCATGATCTCAGGGTCCTGGGATCGAATCCCGCATCGGGCTCTCTGCTCAGCAGGGAGCCTGCTTCCTCCTCTCTCTCTCTGCCTGCCTCTCTGCCTACTTGTAATCTCTCTCTGTCAAATAAATAAATAAAATCTTTAAAAAACAAACAAACAAACAAAAAACTCTGACTCTGCTACATAATTAGCTTTAAGAACTTAGGTGATTATGGGGCGCCTGGGTGGCTCAGTGGGTTGAGCCGCTGCCTTCGGCTCAGGTCATGATCTCAGGGTCCTGGGATCAAGTCCCGTGTCAGGCTCCCTGCTGAGCAGAGAGCCTGCTTCCCTTCCTCTCTCTCTCTCTGCCTGCCTCTCTGCCTACTTGTGATCTCTCTCTCTCTCTCTCTGTCAAATAAATAATTAAATAAAAATCTAAAAAAAAAAAAAAAAAAAAGAACTTAGGTGATTAATTACCCTTTGAATCTCCATTTTCCACATGTATGATATGGCCAAATATTGTTTTTACAGTATCATATAAAACAAACCAATGAATACTAAGTAGCCAAATTAAGCTGAAACTCTGCTGATCTGTAGCTCCTCAATTTCTCACCACCAACCCTTATTGATCCCTCCAAGCTCACTTCAACTCTAAGAAAAGCTACCAGTGACCCATACAACACTCCTCTCACCATATTCCCTGGTACGTCTTTCCTGCAGGATGCTATGAACCACCTGAAATGCTAACAATTCTACTTCTGTCCCAATCACGAAATGAGTTCATTTGCAGGCCTGCCTCTCTCTCTCAGAAGCAATGATACACTTGGATACCCAGAGCTGTCCAAATTCAGTAGGAAGCAGAGAAGAAGGTACAACAGATATGGCACCTGCTGGGAGGCCAGGCTTTCTAACGTGTTTGGCTTACTGATACTGTTGGCTCCAACGAGGTGAGCTTCTGGACTTTGGACCTTTACCACTTTGATTTCCCAAATCTGCTCATGCCTGTGAGCTTTTCAGGCTGACCCATCGGCTCTGACCTGCAGTTTCTGCAGAGGCATGTAGTCTAGGGATAGGGGCTGTCTGCAGCAGGCTCTGACAGGGAGGGCTGTCAGCTCTCTTAGATTTCTACACACTGGTGCTATTTCTTCCCTGTCTTTTTCTGATGATTCCTCTGCCTCACCACTGATGTCTTACTAACTCACTTCGGGGTCCTCTTACTTTTTTTTGTGGCACTTGTCAGTTCCTATCAGACCCACTGCTAGTTTTATATAGATGAGCTCTTCACTGACAGCTCTGACATTCATCCCCCCTTGTACTTTAAAAACTGCAAGATCTCTTTTTGGATACTTTTCTAGTATTTAGTCTCTTCCCTTTCAAAACCATCCTTTTTTCAGGGTCACCACTACCACTGTGTCCATCTATCTGGTTGCCTAGGCTCATCCTTCCCACACATGAAAGGAGTTTAAAAAGTCAACATGAGATCAAATATAAGGTAGTCTTATCTCAGACATCTTGGCAACCTTATTGTCCAAAGTTTACTATAAAGGCTCAACTAGTCTTTCTCTTGAAAGTCATCTAGGCACTGTTCTGGGGGTGACATCTGAGGATAATCACTGTGGAAGAAATGAAAACCATGGAACCTTGGAGTAATGCTGAATTCCTATTCACTAGGTTATAGGATTTGTTACATACAAATATTCTTCTTTATGTAACACATTTCATTTCAAACAAATAAAACTGGTATCACCAAGCATTCACTGAACACTGATTATATGCCGGTACTATGTTAACTACTTTAAATGCATTATTCTTTCAATTTTCTCAAGGAAAAGACAGTAATGTATTCATTACTAATGCTATTTCAGATAAAAGGAAAATGGGGATCATAGAGTTTAAGTAAGTTGCTAAGGATGAACTCAAGGCTAGTAAGAAGTGGTTATGATTAAAAGTTCACAATCTTTTAAATGGAACCCTCAGCAAAACTCATCTCCCAACACAGAATGCCCTTTCACTCTCATCCCTCCAATCCCATGGCCCCGTCCTCCTCCAGACTGCTCAGCAATTCCTCCCTGAGATATGCTCAGTCTGTTCCCACTGGTCAGCCCTTCACTCCCCATGCTGCAACACTGCACTGGCTGTGAGCCCTTATCCTAGTTTACACTAGGACAGTTTATACTAGAACACATTTCTGTTCTTTTGACAATGTTTTCCCCACCTTGACCCCCTAACGTTTCGAGACTAAGTTCTTGAAAGTTAGGGGCTTTTTTTCAATGCCCATAGCAGAAGTATACTCAGCATAAACAGGGCCTCAGTAGGGAGTGGCTGAGTGAGGCCAGTGGTCATTGATGTCTCTAATGACCAAAGAGGCTCCCAGTCTTTTTCACTGCTCCGGGAAGGTATGGATAACTCACTGCTTACTGGGGCAGATGGGCTGTGGCAGGCTGACAACATTGAATGAAAATAGCTACCATACAGTCCTGAGAGGAAAATATATAGCGGTACAAGCTTTTCTCAAGAAACAAGAAAGGTCCTGGGATCGAGTCCCGCATCGGGCTCTCTGCTCAGCGGGGAGCCTGCTTCCCTCTCTCTCTCTCTGCCTGCCTCTCCATCTACTTGTGATTTCTCTCTGTCAAATAAATAAATAAAATCTTAAAAAAAAAAAAAAAAAAAAGAAACAAGAAAGGTCTCAGGTAAACAACCTAACCCTACACCTAAAGGAGCTGGAGAAAGAACAAGAAAGAAACCCTAAGCCCAGCAGGAGAAGAGAAATCATAAAGATCAGAGCAGAAATCAATGAAATAGAAACCAAAAAAACAATAGAACAAATCAACGAAACTAGGAGCTGGTTCTTTGAAAGAATTAATAAAATTGATAAACCCCTGGCCAGACTTATCAAAAAGAAAAGAGAAAGGACCCAAATAAATAAAATCATGAATGAAAGAGGAGAGATCACAACTAACACCAAAGAAATACAAACTATTATAAGAACATACTATGAGCAACTCTACGCCAACAAATTTGACAATCTGGAAGAAATGGATGCATTCCTAGAAACATATAAACTACCAAAATTGAACCAGGAAGAAATAGAAAGCTTGAACAGACCCATAACCAGTAAGGAGATTGAAACAGTCATTAAAAATCTCCAAACAAACAAAAGCCCAGGGCCAGACGGCTTCCCGGGGGAATTCTACCAAACATTTAAAGAAGAACTAATTCCTGTTCTCCTGAAACTGTTCCAAAAAATAGAAATGGAAGGAAAACTCCCAAACTCATTTTATGAGGCCAGCATCACCTTGATCCCAAAACCAGACAAGGATCCCATCAAAAAAGAGAGCTATAGACCAATATCCTTGATGAACACAGATGCAAAAATTCTCACCAAAATACTAGCCAATAGGATTCAACAGTACATTAAAAGGATTATTCACCACGACCAAGTGGGATTTATCCCAGGGCTGCAAGGTTGGTTCAACATCCGCAAATCAGTCAATGTGATACAACACATCAATAAAAGAAAGAACAAGAACCATATGATACTCTCAATAGATGTTGAAAAAGCATTTGACAAAGTACAGCATCCCTTCCTGATCAAAACCCTTCAAAGTGTAGGGATAGAGGGCACATACCTCAATATCATCAAAGCCATCTATGAAACACCCACCGCAAATATCATTCTCAATGGAGAAAAACTGAAAGCTTTTCCGCTAAGGTCAGGAACACGGCAAGGATGTCCATTATCACCACTGCTATTCAACATAGTACTAGAAGTCCTAGCCTCAGCAATCAGACAACAAAAAGAAATTAAAGGCATCCAAATCGGCAAAGAAGAAGTCAAACTATCACTCTTCGCAGATGATATGATACTCTATGTGTAAAACCCAAAAGACTCCACTCCAAAACTGCTAGAACTTGTACAGGAATTCAGTAAAGTGTCAGGATATAAGATCAATGCACAGAAATCAGTTGCATTTCTCTACACCAACAACAAGACAGAAGAAAGAGAAATTAAGGAGTCAATCCCATTTACAATTGCACCCCAGACCATAAGATACCTAGGAATAAACCTAACCAAAGAGGCTAAGAATCTATACTCAGAAAACTATAAAGTACTCATGAAAGAAATTGAGGAAGACACAAAGAAATGGAAAAATGTTCCATGCTCCTGGATTGGAAGAATAAATATTGTAAAAATGTCTATGCTACCTAAAGCAATCTACACATTTAATGCAATTCCTATCAAAGTACCATCCATCTTTTTCAAAGAAATGGAACAAATAATTTTAAAATTTATATGGAACCAGAAAAGACCTCGAATAGCCAAAGGGATATTGAAAAAGAAAGCCAAAGTTGGTAGCATCACAATTCCGGACTTCAAGCTTTATTACAAAGCTGTCATCATCAAGATAGCATGGTACTGGCACAAAAACAGACACATAGACCAATGGAACAGAATAGAGAGCCCAGAAATAGAGAGCCCAGAATAGAGAGCCCAGAAACTCTATGGTCAACTAATCTTTGATAAAGCAGGAAAGAATGTCCAATGGAAAAAAGACAGCCTCTTTAATAAATGGTGTTGGGAAAATTGGACAGCCACATGCAGAAAAATGAAATTGGACCATTTCCTTATACCACACACAAAAATAGACTCAAAATGGATTAAGGACCTCAATGTGAGAAAGGAATCCATCAAAATCCTTGAGGAGAACACAGGCAGCAACCTCTTCGACCTCAGCCGCAGCAACATCTTCCTAGGAACATCGCCAAAGGCAAGGGAAGCAAAGGCAAAAATGAACTTTTGGGATTTCATCAAGATCAAAAGCTTTTGCACAGCAAAGGAAACAGTTAACAAAATCAAAAGACAACTGACAGAATGGGAGAAGATATTTGCAAACGACATATCAGATAAAGGACTAGTGTCCAAAATCTATAAAGAACTTAACAAACTCAACACCCAAAGAACAAATAATCCAATCAAGAAATGGGCAGAGGACATGAACAGACATTTCTGCAGAGAAGACATCCAGATGGCCAACAGACACATGAAAAAGTGCGCCATATCACTCCGCATCAGGGAAATACAAATCAAAACCACAATGAGATATCACCTCACACCAGTCAGAATGGCTAAAATCAACAAGTCAGGAAATGACAGATGCTGGCGAGGATGTGGAGAAAGGGGAACCCTCCTACACTGTTGGTGGGAATGCAAGCTGGTGCAACCACTCTGGAAAACAGCATGGAGGTTCCTCAAAATGTTGAAAATAGAACTGCCCTATGACCCAGCAATTGCACTACTGGGAATTTACCCTAAAGATACAAACGTAGTGATCCAAAGGGGCACGTGCACCCGAATGTTTATAGCAGCAATGACCACAATAGCCAAACTATGGAAAGAACCTAGCTGTCCATCAACAGATGAATGGATAAAGAAGATGTGGTATATATACACAATGGAATACTATGCAGCCATCAAAAGAAATGAAATCTTGCCATTTGCGACAACATGGATGGAACTAGAGCGTATCATGCTTAGCAAAATAAGTCAAGTGGAGAAAGACAACTATCATATGATCTCCCTGATATGAGGAAGTGGTGATGCAACATGGGGGCTTAAGTGGGTAGGAGAAGAATCCATGAAACAAGATGGGATAGGGAGGGAGACAAACCATAAGTGACTCTTAATCTCACGAAACAAACTGTGGGTTGCTGGGGGGAGGGGGGTTGGGAGAAGGGGGGTAGGGTTATGGACATTGGGGAGGGTATGTGCTTTTGGGTAAATTGGAAGGGGAGGTGAACCATGAGAGACTATGGACTCTGAAAAACAATCTGAGGGGTTTGAAGTGGCGGCGGGGTGGGAGGTTGGGGTACCAGGTGGTGGGTATTATAGAGGGCACAGCTTGCATGGAGCACTGGGTGTGGTGAAAAAATAATGAATACTGTTTTTCTGAAAATAAATAAATTGGAAAAAAAAAAAAAGAAATTTATACCGAGTGTTTACCATGCCAAGCACTATTTTATGCACCATAGGTATACTAAATCCCTATGTTTGGTAAAATGAATCAGATGCAATTAGCACAAAGATTTTTCTCAAGTCTTAGTCAAAAGAAAATAGAGTCCTTCCTCTCTGTATCTACAGCCTTCTGTAGAGAAGTGTTATACTTGTGTTATACTTGCAGCATTTAGCTACATCTTCTATCTGAGCATATCTACATTTTCCACTGATTCATAAATGCCTGTATTAACTCCTATTACAGGGCCTATACTGTGACACAGAACTCAATAAATCACTGAACTGAATCAAGATCTTAGGAGATCAAAATTCAACATACATATATAAAAAAATTTAGATGTCATTTTACCACCTTCCAAGCTTTACTTTAAAACAATAAAGAAGTCACTTACATTTAAATTAGTGCACAGTATGTTTTCTTGCTTCATGATTTGGGAAAAAATGGATATCGCTTTCGTCACCTTGTTCTAGAAGAAAGAAAAACAAGTTATACTCCAAGTCATATGAACATTCCACTGCTATCATAAAGATTGTTTATTTTTTTTAAGACTTTATTTATTTATTTGACAAAGAGAAAGAGCACGCACAAGCAGGGTAGCGGCAGGCAGAGGGAGAAGTAGGTCCCCCCATTGAGCAGGGAGCCCAATGCAGGACTTGATCCTAGGATCCCAGGATCATGACCTGAGCTAAAGGCAGAATTTAACTGACTGAGCCATCCAGGTGTCCCACATAAAGACTGTTTAAAGATAGCAAGATATTCCTGGGCGCCTAGGTGGCTCAGTCTATAAAGCGTCTGCCTTCAGTTCAGGTTATGACTCCAATGTCCTTGGATCGAGCCCCAAATTGTGCTCCCTGCTTAGCAGGGAGTCTGCTTTTCCCTTTCCCTCTGCCCCTCTCCTGCTTGTGCATGTGGTCTCTCTCTATCAAATAAATAAAATCTTTAAAAATTAAAAAAAAAACGATAGTAGGATATTCCTGTTCATAGTGCCCCAGGGGTTTTCAAGTCCACAAAGAACAAGTTTTTCTGGTAATTGAAAATGAACTTTCTTATATCAAATGTTTCTTACAGTTACATCTTACTGAATTTTTTTTTAAGATTTTATTTATTTATTTGACACAGACAGAGAGAGATCACAAGTAGGCAGAGAGGCAGGCAGAGAGAGAGGGAGGAAGCAGGCTTCCCTGCTGAGCAGAGAGCCCAATGTGGGGCTTGATCCCAGGACCCTGAGACCATGACCTGAGCCGAAGGCAAAGGCCTAACCCACTGAGCCACCCAGGCATCCTGCTGAACTTTAAAAATGCCTCCAAAACACAATTTTTATTGAAGTAGAGTTGACACACAATGTTGTAATAGTTTCAAGTGTACAACATAGTGATTCAACAACTCTATACATTATGCTATGTTCACCACAAGGGTAGCTGCCACCTGTCACCATACAGCGCTAGCACAATGCCATCAACTATATTCCCAAGGCTCTGCCTTTCATCCCGTGACCTATGCATTCCAAAGCTGAAGATTACTGAATGTTTTAATAATCTGCCTGCATTCCAGTTTTTAAGATGGAGGCATAAAGTTGGCATTTCTCCATATCCCAATGGAAGATTTAAAAAAAAGAGAGAGAGAAGGAAAACAAGATGGAGAAGCAGATATGCAAACTCCAACTATGAAAATACAAACTCCAACTATGACATCACTAGAAGAGAGCAGAAAATTCAAACCACAGAAGAAATGGACGCACTGCCAACAACACAGGAGACAGAGCACAGGGGTAAGGTCTGGACAAAGTGGTGAACAGAGACCACTGCTGCCTTTCTTAGCAAGAGCCCACCAAGTGGTTCTCAAAGGTGAGGGGCATTCCCTGAAGTACGAAACCTGAATTCCATTTACAGTGATGGTAATGGAATTTAGGACTAGTAATGAGAAGTCTTTTGGACGCTTCTTGTGGCAAAGGTGAGGCTAACCAAAAATTTAAACAAATGAGCTGTATTTGCAGGAAACAATCTGTTGCCACGGTAGTGTCAGAGAATGAGATTTTTCATTGAAAACTGCCTCCATGCCTATTCCCATTAGCCAGGGAGAAATAAAGCCTACGCATTACATAAAAATTCCTACTAGTCTAGAGCATGGCAACATGGCTCTGGTCTCTTTCTGACATGAATCTTCTGTAAGCGGTTGGTTCAAGAAACTTGTTTCCAATGTCGAGTACTCAAAAATGCACCAGCACATGATCTGTATAAAGACACTAGGAGGAACAAAAGAGTGAGAAAAGGGATATAAAAATGAGAAAGAAACAAAATCAGAAAATAACTGGCAGATGAAGAAACCCCAATAGAGAAATGTTTCCATGGATACAGAGGACAGTAATGAGAAAAACAAACAAGATCAAGTGACTCAAAAGCACGGAAACAAAATCAGGCATGCCTCAGATTTCTCCACAACAATATTCTCTACTAGAAGATAGAAGAGCAATGCACAGAAAAACCTCAAAAATACCAAGTGTCACCTCAAAATTTTATATCTGGTCAAAATGCAGTTCAAGACCAAAAAAAAAAAAAAAAACCAGGCAAATAATTTTAAATACCAAGAACTTGGGGAGCACTCTCCCACTGAAGAAGGAAGACACTTTACTAGAAGACACATTTCAATCAACAAAGGGATGACTGGAAAACCAACAGTAAATGAATATTTTTCAATATATGAATATATTTAAATATATGTAAGAATATATATTTAAATATATATAAGACTAAAACAAATGTGGGGAATATGGTTACAGAATGGAGCACAAGTGTTCTAGTCTTGGATAATGAAGACAAAGGGAGAAAGAATGTAAGATAAAGTATGCTTACTGCCTTATCTTTATTACATGGGGTCAGAAAAATAGCATTTAAAGCTGACAAATCAAGCACATTTAAGAGAAAAATGAGTACCATGAAAGGTAATGTATCAACCAGAATTGGATAGTGGAGAAGAAGGAAAATGAGAGAAAAAAGGAAATATACTAGATTCAGCATCACTTACAGTAGGGAATTAACAGGTGAAGTGAAGGTAATCGGAGGACTAAGTATATTAAATCAAGTTATGGTTTTAAAGTAACCACTAAAGCAAAAATACAAACCAAAACAAAGAAAACCACTATATGCTATAAGTAATTTTAAATGTTATAAAAACAAAGCATAACTGAAACCTAAGATGAAGTACACTCTGTCTACCTAGATAGGTTAAGTTAAAAGAAAGATTAGCAGTGTATCATGAAACAAAGTTCAAATCTATGCAGTGTACCAGAGATACACAAAAACAAACCAATTCAGAAAGACTGCAAATAGGGGGTATAGCTCAGTGGTAGAGCATTTGACTGCAGAAAGACTGCAAATAAAAGGATAGGAAAATGTGTATAGGAGGTAAATACAAACCTAAATAAACCAAAGAGGCAAACAAAAACTGGGGGTAGGGGGAGATATTAACATTAGGCAAGGGAAATTCAGAGTTCAAGCCTGAAACAAGACCATGAGAGTCACTTTATAATGCTACAGTGACAGATTCACAAGGATAAATGCATCAGTGTTATATCATACTGTACATATCAATGTTGTTTCCTGTCTTGCTAATCATGTTACCTGATTTTAAGCTTTACCACAAAGCTGTGATCACCAAGACAGCATGGTACTGGCATAAAAACAGACACATAGATCAGTGGAACAGAGTAGAGAGCCCAGATATGGACCCTCAACTCTATGGTCAAATAATCTTCGACAAAACAGGAAAAAATATACAGTGGAAAAAAGACAGTCTCTTCAATAAATGGTGCTGGGAAAACTAGACAGCTATATGTAGAAGAATGAAACTCGACCATTCTCTTACACCGTACACAAAGATAAACTCAAAATAGATAAAAGACCTCAACGTGAGACAGGAATCCATCAGAATCCTAGAGGAGAACATAGGTAGTAACCTCTTCAATATCAGCCACAGCAACTTCTTTCAAGATATGTCTCCAAAGGCAAAGGAAACAAAAGCAAAAATGAACTTTTGGGACTTCATCAAGATCAAAAGCTTCGGGACGCCTGGGTGGCTCAGTTGGTTGGACGACTGCCTTCGGCTCAGGGCGTGATCCTGGAGTCCCGGGATCGAGTCCCACATCAGGCTCCCAGCTCCATGGGGAGTCTGCTTCGCTCTCTGACCTTCTCCTCGCTCATTCTCTCTCACTGTCTCTCTCTCTCAAATAAATAAATAAAATCTTTAAAAAAAAAAAAAAGATCAAAAGCTTCTGCACAGCAAAGGAAACAGTCAACAAAACAAAGAGGCAACCCACGGAATGGGAGAAGATATTTGCAAATGATAGTACAGACAAAAGGTTGATATCCAGGATCTATAAGGAACTCCTCAAACTCAACACACCCAAAACAGACAATCATATCAAAAAATGGGCAGAAGATATGAACAGACACTTCTCCAATGAATACATACAAATGGCTATCAGACACATGAAAAAAATGTTCATTATCACTAGCCATCAGGGAGACTCAAATTAAAACCACATTGAGATACCACCTTACACCAGTTAGAATGGCATTGGTCTTTTTACAGAAACTTTTTCTTTAGGATACAGTCAGAAGGAAAAAAAAAATAAATAAAAACGAGAACAAATGAAAGCAGTCAAGTCTCTCCACTCTCTCTTCACTAATGTGCTCCCCGAAGCCTTACCTGATTAAGAGCTAATGCCACAGCAAAACAGGATGCTCTCCTGGAGAGGACTTCTCCTTTGATCAGGGCTTCTTCTCTTAATGTAGTACAGATTTTTAAAGATTCAGGGCTATTCTGGCAGGAGACAGGATTGCTCAGTAAATAATGTCATGTACCTTTAAATTTAATAAAACGATTAACAGTGCTCAGCATTTTGGATTTCCTTTTGTAAGAATTTCCCAGTGCCTATCTCAAGCCACTTAACAGATGAAGCCCCATATAGAGACCACTTGCAGACAGAGCTAATTATCTACACATTAGCACTTCAAGTCTACATTAACTTCATTTGTAAAGCTCTTTGTCAATTTTCCAAACTAGGGCCTTTTTACCACCAAGTGTGTAGGTCTCTTTGTATCTGGGCAGACTAGTTTCTAGACATAAGTACCATAATGTAAAGGTGTAAAAATCTCAGTTTGTTACTATATTAAGTAATAGTATAAAGCTCAGCAACACTAAAAAGTTTTCCTGAGGGGATTTCCAGTCTGAAAATATCCATGTAAGTCAAATTCTTGAAAACATGAACACTTATGTGAATGTAAGTCATGAGAGAATCCCATGAAAATAGAAACCTTAAAATCCAAATCCAAATCCAAGAACATGAACGACACACAAACTAGCAGAGAGCAATGGTAAAACTGAATCTTCTTCCTCTGTACATGCTAGAGGTAGATTAGGTTTATGAGAACAGTATTAGCTTTGCATCTACATCTATCTGTTATGACATGATTCACAACTCAAAACCTAAAGTAAAAACTGAATCTGATGAGCGAAGGCAGTTCCCAGAATTGACCTGGAATTTGTAATGGCTGACTAGTTCAATTTTTCAACTCTCCTCTCCACTGAGTAAAACAAGTTATTTTTAGATACAATATAGAGGAGAAATGTCATCTGGCCTTCCTAAATAGCAGAATTAAATTCTCTTCACTTTATTATACACTCAAGGAGGCATCTCTAAAAATGTCAGAAAGCTCAGTATTACAGTGCTGAATAAGCTGATGCTTAAGTGTTGTGTATTCGGTTGGCCTTCTGTTTCACAGACAAGAAAATGGTATGACTGGAAAGGATGACACAAGGGTGCCCCGGTGGCTCAGTCAGTTAAGTGTCTGACTTTTGGTTTCGGCTCAGGTCATGATCTCAGGGTCATGAGATCGAGCCCTGTGTCCAGTTCTGCGCTCAGAGTGGAGTTTGCTTGTCCCTCTCCCTCCCCTTCTGCCTCCCGCCCCAGCTCTGGCGCACGCACACACACGTGCGCACACACACACACACACACACACACACACTCTCTCTCTCTCTCTCTCAAATAAATAAATAAAATCTTTAAAAAAATAAAGAAAGGATTAGTTAATAATCTAGCAATGAGCAAAACTAAGACTCTCAGGCCAAGTCTAGCCTATGGCTAAAAATGGTTTTCACATTTCTAAAGGTTTGTAAAAACAAAAACAAATTACAATATATGAGAGAGACCGTATGTGGTAGAGGCCATACATGGCCTCTAAAAGCATTTACTATCTGGCCTTTTATAGTAAAAGCTTGCGGCTCTTGAATTCAACCCTTTCATTTCACAAATAAATTAAGTGACCACTTCAAAGCCAGTTAATGCTAAAGCTGAGACTAGACTCTTAAGTTTCTCAATTTCCAGGATAGTTTTCTTTCCACTATATAACCCCACTGCCTCTCTTGTTTTGGAAAATTGGTATTGCTACACTTTTCAGGGAAGTGTTTTATTTTATTTATTTATTTACTTTTATTAACGTATAATGTATTATTTGCTTCAGGGGTACAGGTCTGTGAATCATCAGTCTTACACAATTCACAGCACTCACCACAGCACATACCCTCCCCAGTGTCCATCAGGGAAGTGTTTGAATGAACATGGGCCATTAAAACATATGACATATGGACTTGTAAGTCATGTTTTCCGTCATCAAAGAGTTCACTTCAATGTCACATACATTTATTAAAGATCAATTGTATACCAGGGCTGTTCAGTGTTGGCATACAAAAATGCCTCAAGCCTTACGTCTAGAGGGGAAGATGAAACATTCACCTACTTAGAATAATATCAGGCAGTGCTGCTAAGTGTCATATAAGTGATGCTAACAGAACACAATTAGAGAATGTTGGGTGATAGACATTACTTCCAACTTTGAACCACCAAAAACTTTACAGATAACAATAAAGTAGCCCTTGAGTTCACTGATTAAGGATGCTCAGATTTCCATGGGCGAGAACTAGAGAAAAGACTTGTCTAGTGGAGTCCAGCTTGAGCTGAATAACAAGAGGACTGGACTCTACAGCAGAGCTTGAACCCAGCATACCTCTTGTTCTCCCTATCTACACAACTGCCAGAGAAGGGTGAAAGATGATAAAATTGCTTTTCCCGTGATAAAACTGTATGATGTGGCTAACTTGAGTCTTCTAAAAAAGAACATATTTAAAATGGAAATATCTGTACCAGATGGAAAAAAGACTTCAGAGGAACTAAATTTTTCTTTGTAGAGGAAAAAAAATGATAAATTCTCTCTCAAACACTATCCACAGTGCTCTAAAAGTTAAGGGAAGACAGGCTTACCAGTTTGTAGCAAATCGCAAAAGCAAGGACATAGGTATCTTTGTTGAACTTCACATCTTGGTTTTTCATCTCTATCAGTACTTCCAATGCACCTATGAAAAGTGACAAGTGGGTTGGCAGTGTTAAATGCATTGGAAGGAGTTCAGAGCTCTTGGCTATTGATCCCCAGAGTTCTAATCCATTCAGCACCACCCACTGAAAATTGTATTCCAGAACCACAATAAAAGCTATCTGTCAAAGTCATTTAGCAATTAACTAAATTAAAAAAAAATATATATATATATATTAAGTCATACAGCAAGAACTAATATTTTAAAACATATTATATTTTCAAGGTAAGTAAACTCTGTGTATTTAGCTTAAGGCATGACATAAGATTTAATAAAGTTGTTTTTCAGACCTCAAAGAATGAAATCTCCATAATTTAGCCACTCATAAGGAATATAAACATCATTTTTGCATGGTCCATTGTTTTTCCCAACTGCTATACTTATACCAGCAAAGACAGAAATTTTCAGCAGACATAAATTCCAATACTTACTTGAATATTTGCCTTTGATAAATAACATATCCATCAAAATATTGAATGATGTGGAGTCTGAGAAGAAACCTCGTAAATGCTAATGAAA
Source organism: Neogale vison (assembly GCF_020171115.1). Taxonomy (NCBI): domain Eukaryota; kingdom Metazoa; phylum Chordata; class Mammalia; order Carnivora; family Mustelidae; genus Neogale; species Neogale vison. The sequence continues at coordinate 218,151,788 of NC_058091.1, forward strand.
AAAAAAAAAACAACAACAACACCAGTTTGGTTAAAAGCTGTAAATATTTAGTGAATATTTACTCTTATACTCCATCTTCTCTATCTAGGACTTATTTTTGTGTATACTTTATCCATTTGGTCCCCTGAATTCTCTAATAAATTTCTGATATATTAGGATTTATTCTTCAAAAAAAAATCAGATGCTGCCCACTCTTTTGGCTGTCGTGCCTTTGGCAATGGGCACACCAAACAAGAGACAGGAGGTATGGCAAGAATTCTCAGAGTTTCAAAAATACACTGAAGAACATGTTCATTAAACATGGCTCACCTGCTTAAGGGAAAAGAAACAAGCCAATGAACCCTGATAGGGTGGTCCTGCAACGTGGGTGGCAGCATATTGATACGAAATAGCAGGTGTCAGCATGTTTGAAAACTGAGCAAGGACAATCTTACACAGCTATGATTCTCTTTTGGCAAATGAATAATAAACAGTAATTCACTTTTTGCAATAATTCACTAAAAGTGGTTCTTAACTTTTTTTTTCCTCAACACTTTTACTCATGATAACACAACACATGTTACTGAAATATGTCATTAAATGCCCTACTCAAGTTTGTTCTTATTTTGAGAACCTACTACGCAAACCCTATTCTAAGGATTGAAAAAAAAGAAATGATGAACAAGACACATAACCCTGCCCTAACTCTAGTGGGGCTTATGGTCTAGTAGAGCTTAAATTCTGGCATGGGAAAAAATGAAAATGGGAGTAAAACCTGTTAAAAAAAAAAGTTAAAATGTAATTTCAAGTCATCAGTAAGGGCTATAAAGAACAATGAAGCAGGATAAAGGGACAGAGAAGATGGCAGAAGGTTGTCAGAAAAGGCTTATTGGAAAAAGACCTCAGTGAAGTAAAGGAGAGCCTCGATAATGACAATGTAGACCACTCCGGTCTGAGGACATGGGTATGGCATGTCTTAAAAAGCATAAGAAGGTCCAGAGTGGAATGGGCAAGAGGGATGGCAGGCAATGAGATACTACAAGGTGCATCTAAGTCATGATCAGGGATCGGAGTTTGACTTTAAGCGAGATGGAGAGTCCCCAGAGCAGCCCCATCCACAGTGTACGCCATCTATGTGGTTCTATATTTTCAGGTAGCTTCATTAAGAAAATTAAAAATACATGCAATCAGTTTTAATAATGTTACCTAAACCTCTAAATCCAAAATATAATTTCAACATGTAATCAATAAAAAAATGAATAAAGTACTTCATTTCTTCCTTTTTATACCAAGATTTGAAATGCATCATGCATTCCCTTATAGCACATGTGATTTGAACTAGCCACAGTCCAGGGGCTCGAGAGATATATGCAGCTAGTGGCTACCGCACTGGCGACACCACAGGATTCTGGGTAGGGGTAGGGGACACACTAAATTGAGAGTGGTGCTACACAGGATTAGGCTTTAGGTAAATTCAGTTTATTTTGCTATTCCAGGAAACTTGGTTGGATATGAATATTTTAGACATGAGTCTAAGTAAAAAAAAAAAAAAAGGAAGAAGTTGCATTTTCTTTTTGTTTTTATCATTACACTCATGGCTATCATTACAGTAAAATTTTCATTTCCCTCTAATTACAACACATGATTACTGAATAGTCAAACAATACAAAAAGGTATAGAGTAAAAAGTAAGAATTTCCTGTACTTCTACCCCCTAAAGATAAGCAGTAGGGGTTTCATTAGATTCTTACAGAATTTTAATATATACTAAAATGCAAATATGTGTAATTGTCTTTTAGGGAAAAAGTTGGTTCAAACTAATCCACACCGTTGCAAATCCACCTTTTCTTTGGTTACTAATATATTACAGTCATTTTTCTAAGCCATGGGTGTCCTTAAAAGTAAGGGGCAAGTCAAGAGTTAACAGTTCCACCATACACAGAACACTTTAGATGAAGAGTACAAGACAGAAAGAAAATTTAGGAGGGTTCTAAAAAATACAAAAGTATCCCAGGTAGACAGCCCTGGCTCCAAAATAAATGTTTCTGACCATGCATGAGTTTATCATGTCTCTAAGACCCAGTTTCTTCATCTGTACAATGGATAGGTCAACAGTATCTACCTCAGCAGGGTCTGTGGGAAACAAATCAAACAGATAAAATACTTAGCACAGTAGTGAGGTCATAGAAAATATTCCATAAATAATTACAAAAATAATTGTTATTTTTGCTTTAGGAAAAGAAAATCAGAAGATGTGAAAGGATTCTGAAAACAGAAAAGCACTTTAAAATGTGGCCATCAACCAGAAGTAAAAAATATAACCACACAGGAGAAGCACATGAGAAGGTTAGGAAAGGTAAGATGGCAGCCAGCCTTAAACTATCACCCACGAAAAACTTCTCAGAGAGGAGGTCAGTACCAGGTCACACCCAAAGCAATTTGTACATACAGCTTTTCTGCACCTGTCCTATACCTCTGTATAAAAAGACTTCGGCCTTTTCATAACAAGAACTCCAAGGACACTTTAAAATGCAGATAAACAGTGATTCCTTCAGCCCAGCAGCTTTACTCTGAAAATCTCACCCCGGAATAATGTGTGTAAGAGAGATGCCTTTGCTAACATCACTAAAAACAACCCAAGATCAGCAAAAGGAAATCATTGACAGGGAAAGCAATCAGAAGACAATAACCTGGTCTTTGATGAGTTCCGCTGCAGATTCCTCAAGATCCAACTCATAGCACAATCTCATGAAAAGTGGTCCAAATTTATATGTTCCGAAAGTCACATTTCTGTTCTCTGCATGGTACCTGGTAATCAAAATGATTCAATGAGCCAAACAGTGAGATGCAGGGAAAAGAAAAGAAAGAAAGTGGAATATACTCTGCTAAACACTGGGAACACAATAAAGCCTCATGTATTCTCATTCTGAAGGGTGAAAAGTCCAGAAATGAGGATAAACAGAGGAATTCTGGAGTGCAGAAGTGTACCAGGCATGTAAATAACAGGGTTTTTTAGAGGCCCACATTCATAATCATGTGAAATAAAATAATGGAAAAATGTACATTGTAATTGTCTTCTCAATCTGTTAACAACCCACTAGGACTAACTATTAGCATACACAGGGAATAATAGGAACCTTGCATCAGCAAGCCCATGACAATGGCACTGTTTCTGTGTGGACCTCATCTAGAGAAAGCAGTGAAGTGATGCCATGCTCCATTCCTCTCAAATCTGACTTCTCCATATAGGATGGCAGACAACCTACAGATGTACTTTACAACTTAGACCCATCTCTCTTTTTCTCTGCTTAGGCAAAGGCATTATGTGAGCTACTATCAATTAACAATTAAACAAATTAAACACCATTCTGAAGTTTCATTTTAGGAAAAGGCTAATTTCAAAGACAGTGACATCTTATATGTGGCTTGAGATTTCTATAAGCAGTCAGTCAACTAGTGGGAACTGCAGAACTGAAAACTGCCAGCATAAATTGACTTTCAATAACCAACTCTTTCTGTTTTAGACACCAAGACAATCTGGTGACAAAATAAGTATCTCATGATTACATGTAAACCAGATTTTAATAAGACTCATTATGTACATAAATCACCCATACCACAGGGAGATGCTGACTTTAAAGACAGAATACTTTTGACCATTCTGTTGAAATCACAGAGGAAAGTCACAGTAACATTATGGATAGTGTATCCTAAACATATATACTGCCAAACAGAATAACAATATGTAATGTTATTTATTTTTTTCTTAAAGATTTTATTTATTTGACAGAGAAAGAGATCACAAGTAGGCACAGGCAGGCAGAGAGAGAGGGGGAAGCAGGCTCTCTGCTGAGCAGAGAGCCCAATGTGGGGCTCAATCCCAGGACCTTGAGACCATGACCTGAACCAAAGGCAGAGGCTTAACCCACTGAGCCACCCAGGCATCCCCTCTTTTTTTTGTTGTTGTTGAAGATTTCATTTATTTATTTGAGAGAGAGAGAGAGCAAGAGAGAGACCACAAGCGAGAGAGAAAAAGAACAATCAGGAGGAGGCTGGCGGGTGGGGAGAGGACAGAGGCAGAGAGAGAAGCAGACACCCTGCTGAGCCGGGATGCCAACACAGGGCTGGATCCCAGGACCATGAAATCATGACGTAAGCTGAAGGCAGATGCTTAACTGACTGAGCCACCCAGGCGCCTCAAGAATATATACTTTTAAAGACACATTTCATAAACGAATTGTAGAAGAAACAAAATGTATTCATTGCTTCATTACAAGTTATGAATTAAATTATATCAAAACTTCAGTTGTATACCTTAAATACACATGACTTTTAGTTGTCAATTATACTTCAAAAATACTGGAGGGAAAAAAAGAATTAAGTTATTAAAAGGCAACACAGCATAGTGATTAAGGATTTTTGGACTCTGATTCCAAACTGACAGTTGAAATCCCAGCTCTTTTACTAATGGTATAATGAGGAGCAAATTAATTATGCCTATGCCTCAATTTCTTCACCTATAAATGAAGATAAAAGTTCAATTCAAAGAGTTTTTGTGAGGATTAAATGAGCTATTTGTTAGCTCTTAAGAAATGTAAGGAATGCCATGGAAAATACCTTTAAAAATCAAAAAATATTCTCGGGCACCTGGATGGTTCAGTGGGTTAAAGCCTCTGCCTTCAGCTCAGGTCATGATCCCAGAGTCCTGGGATTGAGCCCCACATTGGGTTCTCTGCTTGGCGGGGAGCCTGCTTCCTTCTCTCTCTCTGCCTGCCTCTCTGCCTACTTGTGATCTCTTGTCTGTCAAATAAATAAATAAAATCTTAAAATAAAACAAAACAAAACCACAGGATCTTTGCACATAAAAAATCGGTGAGAAAATGTTTAAAAATATCAACAGTGGTTAATCCATTCAGAGGTGGAACTCTTGCTTCTCCCCCTCCATGTGGGGTGGCCAGCTAACTTGCCTTGAACAAGAGGATGTGACAGAAGTGAAGCTGTGCCAGTTCTGGGCAGCTTTACAAGGCCTGCAGCTTCTACTTGTGCTGGGTGCAAGTGTAGCCCAGCTAGACTCATGAATGGTGAGACATTCCAAGGGGAAAGATGGGCCACATGGACTCAGGCATCAGAAATACAAGTGAAGCTTCCTGGACCTTCTAGCTCAGCCTAGCCAGCAGCTGACTATGGGTCAGCAAGTGACTTTAGCTGACACCAATAAAGAACTGCCCAGCTAACCAGCTTCAATTCCTGACCCACAGTAATAATAGAGAAAAGACAGTAATAGATGACAGAGAAATAATAAACAGCTGTCTTGTTAAGCCATTAAGTTCTGGTGTGCAAAAAGAGACAACTGAAATACCAGAATTTATGACACATTTCTTCTACTTTTTTGGAGTTTTCAAACTTTCAATGAACTTAGTGTAATATTGTGTTTTTTTCCTTTTTAAAATAACGTTAATTTTTTCACATTATAAAACTGATAATGCCCATGACAGACAAGTTTGAGAAATCAAAAAAGTATATATTTAGACCCCAAAAAATGTGTAATTGCCAGAGAACTACAGTTAACTTTTGGTACATATCCTTCCAGTATTCTATATATGAACACCTAGTAGTTCTCTCTACAGGTGTACAATATAAATGCAGGTCCATGTATAGCAATATATCTTTCAAGAATGGTTAAGAAAAAAAGGGGGGGTGACGGAGTTGCTAAATGATGGATAATGGGGGTCACTGGGTGTTATGCAAGACTGATGAACCCCAGACCTGTACCCTTGAAATAAATAATACCTTATATGTTGATTTAAAAAAAAAAAGCATGAACTTGATTTCAGAAACGAAGCCTGTTGATTTGGGGTCATACACTTCCTGAGTAAGCGAAACCTTTGCTGAGTTTCCCAACTGCAGGTTATTACCCCTGAGTTCTCCTGACATGGGAAAATGATGATGAAACATAACAAGCATAGGCCAAGAGGAGGGAGCTGAGCCAGAAGTCCCCTGAAGTGATCCAAGTGAGGTAAAATGAGGCCTGAACTAAGGCACCGGTAATGAAGACAGAGAGAGGAAGGCTAGTGATGAGAGATACCAGGGAAGTGGAAGCAGTGGGATTTGTTATCTTGTCAGGGAGGAGGGCAAATGAGATTAGGGGAAAGAGGTTCCCCGGTGTCTCCTGAGTGGCAATTTGTAAAAGGTGAATGTGAAGACCTAGGGGACACAGAAGCAGAGTTCATCAGGCTGGTGATTTCTTGAGGCATGAATTCTGGTTTTCTATCCTCAGTACCTAGCATATAGAAGGAATCCAGTAAGCATCTGATAAATGAATATAAACGTCTGGAGCTCAGTGCAGGCATGTGGACAAGAGATCTGAAAGTCATCAATGCACAAGTGATAGCTGAAACCTAGTTAAACGGATGAGATTGTTCAGGCAAAAGAACAGAATGAGAAGACACCACAGCTGGCAGAATTCTAAGGAAATGCCTCACCTGTAAATGACATTTTTAACCAGTTCCATATCGTCCCTGGAATCGCACAAATGAAGCAAGGTTTTCAACTCCTCCTTCAAGATGAGTTTGTTCTGAGTCAATTTCTCTTCCATGTTTCTCAGATAGGTTGCTGGAAGAAAGCATGGTTTAATGGTCATTATTCAGGCTGACTGGGACTATCAGGAATCTGACCTCAAGAAGAAGGGGAAGCTGGATCCTGCTACATTGCAAAGGGGCACTTAGAGGGGCTTATGGCCATGTAGCTCCCATCACTGGCTAGTCTCCTCAAGAACAGTGTCACAGAAGGTCTGTGAAGCAAATTCTCTGTGCTATAGGCTGAAAGCCCACTCAGAACTTTGTAACATACAATTTCTGGGAGTACAAACACAAGAATATGCAATTTTGATTACCTTGGTGATTCACGCATTAAAGTTTAAAAACTCATGTCCCAGAGGCTTACCTCAAAGAACTGCCCCTATAGGTGACCCATTAGGAGACTTAAAAAAAAAAAAAAAGTAACCCAGATATCCAAACCAGCAACTGGCAGGGTACCTAGCAGTTGATAGTTTGGATATCTTGGTTAAGTGAAAGGAAAATATGCAATGAAGGTGGGTTTGCCCCAGTGGTTGAACCACACAGTTCAGGAATATTTCACGTGTCTTTCATTTGATTCAACTCTACTGCTCTTTTCTCTTGGTCTCCCTACTCAGTTGTCAGAAAGCATGCCACAGTACTACAGAATGCACAGGGGGCTAAAAAAAAAAAAACAAAACTACCCTCTAAATAGCCACGATACTCTCTGTAACAGAATCATATCAAGGTGATTATACTCTATCTCTGTTCCCTGCCTTGTATTTAATTGACTATGGAAACAAATACCAAAAGGAAACACTGCTTCTTGGCATTAGGAAAGGACCAGATTCTCAGCAAAATGGGGGGTGAGATATGGCAGCACCAAAGAAGCATGTGAGCTGCCAAGAGAAGTCTACAGGTTTTACTCCAAGATGCAGAGCTTTGAAGGAAGGCTGCTTAAAGGAATGGTACAATACACATTAAAACACAAGGAAGCTGAGGCAGACACTGTTCTCAATTTGCAAGAAAGGAAGGCGCACTTGGTTTAGGTTAATGCTATGGACCCTCCAAACTTTATTTGCAGAACAATATCATGTTTAAAGGTTTCCATACAGAGGAAGGACCTGGACTCTCTGCCGCTTGTATGCTACGGGGAGATGCCTGCTTGTGAGACTTGATTTCTCATGTGTAAAGTGAGGATTGTGAAAGCTACCTCATGGGATATCCTGAGATAATATATGTTAAGCATTTAGCACAGGGCCTAGCATATATTAACTGCCAGTAAATCATACACACTGCTTGCATTTTCATTCTGTCCCCTGTCAGATTTAAGTGAATTTATTCTATTAACTGTTTCTAAACAGTTTCTAGTACAAAAAATTTTAATGAGATGACTTTAATCTTATACTTTTTTAATAACCCTTAAGAATCCAAAATTTCAATAGATGTTAATTCACATTTTAAAACAAATAATCAAGGGGCACCTGGGTGGCTCAGTGGGTTAAAGCCTCTGCTTTCGGCTCAGGTCATGGTCTCAGGGTCCTGGGATCGAGCCCCGCATCAGGCTCTCTGCTCAGCAGGGAGCCTGCTTCCTCCTCTTTCTCTCTGCCTGCCTCTCTGCTTACTTGTGATCTCTGTCTGTCAAAAAATAAATAAAATCTTAAAAAAAAAAATAATCAAGATTTAAGTGCTTGTAACACAGAGAAAGCTTAGTTATGGTTCCTGCCCTGAAAGAATTTAGTCTTTTTGAGAAAACAAGATATATTTATACAAAGCAATCTGAAAATGATGGGGTAGTGACAAGTGACCAACTATATACATGATACAGAAAAAAAGAAATCAGGGTGGCAGAAACAGACCAGATCTGAGTGGAGAAGTACCAGAGAGAAAAAAAGGGGCTGGACAGGACTCAGAGAAACTCAGAAGAGGGGAGCATTCTTGGTATGACAATCAGCATAAATAATATCACAGAATGGGGGTGAGGGGTGATGAGGGGAGAACTGTGACTAGATTAACAGGAAATCATACTGGACTCCAGAAAGGGTAAGGTCCACTATGGAGGAGCAAGGAAGCCAGGGAGTTGTGTACACAATGTGATGTATGACAGAGGATGATTGTGGGTTCTCATAATGAAGAAATGTTGACGGGATTTTATAAATATCAATCTGACCATGAAGTAAATTGGCACTCATTATATTAATTGCCTTTCAGAACATATGCACAACTGTCACAGCCTTAGAATGACTATGACAATTGGATTTAACTAGAAAATGACACGAACCTCTAATTCTGCCAACTTCACAAAGCTCTGAAAGGTAAAGGGGTAAAAAGAAGAGTGAGGTAAAATACAGACTGAGTCTCCCACACTGAAGATGAACATATTCTCCCTCACTTTTAAAGCTTATGTTCTCATTCCACATGTGGTATAATGTAACAATACGATTAGTGGAGAGGTTAGGAAAGACTGATTTCTGGAGGGCTAGAAGCAATAAGTATTAAGTGCTCAGAAACATCTGAAAGGGAGAGTAAGGAGATTTTAAGAAGTCAGCAGGGACAAACTAAACTGTTACTGAAAGACACAAGAATATCATTACGTTTTAAAGGAATTTAAAGTACTGGAAAAAATGTGCAGGAGAGAGGGAATAAATTCAACAAGATTTCCCAGATGCTGAAAGGAGTAAGACCTAGTGTGGTGCTGTGTTTTCAGCTTTTTGTAAAAAAATATTCAAACATAGCCCCAAACAGGGATAGAACATTATGCTCTCCTGTGTCCATCACCTAGGCTCAATAATGACTAATATTTTGATAATTTAAAAAAAAAATCTTTGTTTTAGTCTTTTGTATTTTTTAGCTGAGGAGCAAAATATGAAAATGCATCACAGGGGGCACATGGGTGGCTCAGTCTGTTGAGCTTCCGACTCTTAATTTCAGCTAAGGTCACGATCTCAGGGTCACTGGATCAAGTGTGTTCCCCTCTCCCCCTCACTCTCTCTCAAATAATATAAAAGAAAGAAAGAAGGAAAGAAAGAAAGAAAGAAAATGCATCACACATGGGAGAGTTTTGTTTCACTATATTTCACTTGTGTTTGAAGATGCATGGAGATACTATGTAAAATGCACTTCTTACTCAGAGGTGCATCAAAAATGTGAAAGTCAATCATCTTGAACAGTTCTCACACTTTACTGTGCATATTAACAGTCTGGGGCTTCAAGTTTCATATTTCTATGAAACTCCCAGATGCTGCTGACCCTTGATCCTTAGTCTGGGTCCTCTAGAGAGGACTGGTTCCAACACTAATTTTAGCATTTCTCTGCGATCCTGGGAAAAGTGACAAGAGGAGATGGTAGACTATAGTAGTAGAAAATGAGATGAAAAGTACATTTAGGGATAGACTAGGAAATTAAGAATCCATGTCAATTTTTTCTCAAAGATCACTGGAGACTGAACAGCGATAAAGTCAGAAAAAACCTGAATGACACATCACTGAAAGAATTAACAAAATAGATTCAATTACCTTTGGTGCCAGGAAGATGATATGCAATAGCCACCTTCTTGTGCTGAAATTCTTCCAATTTCACAATACTATCTGTAAGTAGGTATCTTTTAGCTAAAAAACAATGAAAAAAGTAAAATGATTTTCACTACCTTGTACTAAGCAAAAACATGCATAGAACTTGATTGTCTCTAATAACTGATCTTCACCTAATATAAATAATCTATCTGGACAGCTACAAGTGAGTCACTCTGATGGAAAAGTAAACATCTCTAAACTATCAGAGAATTCAAATTCTCAGCAAGTTTCATTTTTGTGTGTGAAAGGAGCTAGTGATTAACTGTATGGAGACAGATTGAGAGGAATCTGGGACGTGAAAGACAAATATACATTCCCCATCCAGTTATGGGATTACAAGCGAATAAAAAAACAAAAGCCCAAAACTAAAGGTTACTGTTTAAACGTCAGACTAGTAGGTCTAGTTTTTGTTTAACTAGGTGAAAACTCATAGTGTAGTGCAAACAGTTAGAGTGTGACCATTGTAATTCCCGGTTCTGCCATTTGTGAAATCAGGAGTTAAGGCCTCTCAGAACTGGACTGTCGGTATCCTCATGATGTAACAGAAATCACCGACCACAGCTTAGTAGGAAAGTTTGGGAAACGTTTTTTTCCTTTCGGATGCTTGCCTGTGCATGGAGAGGAGCTTGGTCAAAGAATCATGCACTGAAGACCTCTCTATACCGCAATAACAGGGATATTGCCAGTAAAAAGTGTTGTCTGTTTATGGGAGACAGCCCAGAGAACTGTTAGAGCAGAGCTGTCCTATTGTGCTGCCTGAGTGCAAATCCCACCTTGGGCTAATGACTTGGCCTTGCTGTCTCCACTTCCTTAGAGAAAAGAACGGAACCTCCCTCACTGGGGGTTGTGAGCAGAAAAGGAATTAAAATACGTAAAATGCATAGAGTAACAACTGACACCAAGTGTTAAGTCTTTTATTATCACTCACCAGTATATTCAAAGTTCATCATTTCCGTAAACTTATTAAGGGACAATTTTACAGATGAAGAAACCTGCACAAGGTCTTTCAGGTTATTAGCGGCAGAGCTGGGGCGCGAAACTCGGAGAGGCAGACCTCTGCTACCAAACTAAAGGACAGTCCACCCAAGGGAGAGAGGGCTTTCCGGACAACAGCGTCGCCTCTTCCGAGGGACTACTACAGCGCCAAGGTCGAGACCTCAGCCTGGCTGTCCTTTGGTTCCCAGGCACAAGGAGGGACAGGGCCGCACACGCACGCAACCAGAGTACGAGAGAGCAAGCCGCGGGGCTCCAGGTCAGTGACTGATTGAGGCGCTATTATTTCCCCCAAGTGATGCCTGCTGAGGTGTCAATCTCCCTTCTTTCCCATTCCTCCCCTCCTTCACGACCAGAGGCCGCAGATACCTCCGAGAGGGCAGCGGCAGCACGTGGAACCTGAGCCTCCCACCCCGGGATACACCGAACTCCGCAGCGCCTGCAGAAGGTCGTGCTTCGGCAGGCGGATTGTAGCAGCCATGCTGTCCCGGGCCACACCAACCACCGGAACTGGAGGGGACAGGGGGCGGAGCGTCGGCCTATGACTCCACCCCTTCCTCTGCCCGCAATCCCTGGACGTTCGTCCTCTTGGTACGTTCCAAGATGGCAGCCCCCATAGTGAGGCGGTGGTTTCTTGTGGCGCGGAAAGTGCCTCTGCCTCCGCTCTTCTTGGCAGGTTGGTGGCTGTTCTGCTTCTGTGGGGCTACTTCTTTAGTCACTTGAGAGCTCTTCCTTAAGTGAAGGGAACCGTGGGCTTTCAAGAGGACAGGAAATTCTTCTGGGATCTAGTTGCTAGAGAAACCATTTGGAGCGTTGGGTAGCGCGGAAAGGGGAAGTGTGGCCTCGGATCCGTCTCCTTACCCAAAATACTGCCAGCCGGTCCAGAGGTGTGCAGAGTAGATGAAGTTAAGGCATGAGGTCTTTTGCGTAAGATTTGCACGGTTTGTGTGTTAGGGTGGTCGTCTCTTTGCTCACCATGAAGAGTCCGAATGTTCCCACTTCAGAGCTAGGAAGTTTTCCTCTCTGCTTAACTGTCTTTGGTGGAGCGTCCTAAATCTATTTCTCACCACTTCACAATTGAAGACTTTTGGTCTCCACTTGGGATAAGAATTTCAGTACTAATTTCTCATCCGACGACCTGGGGCACAACTTTTTGAGTGACCTTTCTATGCCACAGTTTTCCACGTGTAGAGGCAATAGCTACTTCCCAAGTATAGTTGACCCGAGAACAGCTCAGGGGTTAGGGGCATGATGCCAGGCAGTTGGAAAATTGTGTGTTAAGTTTTGACTCCCCCCGCACTTAAGCCTACTGTTGACCTCACCCATAACAAACAGTACATTAACACTTATTTTTTATGTTTTATGTAATTGTATAGTGTGTTCTTAAAGTGAGCTACGGAAAATGTTACTAAAATCTTAAGGGAACTAAGCTTTAGGGGACTATACTGTATGTACTGAAATAAATAAATAAATAAATAAAGCAAAGCTGTGTTAAGTGGACCCGTGCAGTTCAGAGTGGTATTCAAGGGTCAACTGTACTTGGATATTTGAGTAAATGGCACCTCACTCAAAATGTTTTTAATGGATCTCCACAAAGACATTAGGAAAAGTTGACATTTACACAAGCTAAATCCTGATAGGTGTATGATTATATGACTAAAATGCAGTAATCACAATTGATGTTTCCAGTGCCTTTTACCTTCTTTTTCCAACATACTTCCTCTAGCTCCTATTAAAAACCAACACTTACACTGTTGTTCACAGTTCTTTAGGAACAGCTATTAAATATCAATTGAAAACATCATTGTTGGCCTCTGGGTTTTCTGAGGATTAACTGGTTGACCTAGCAGGTGAAAATGTTTAGTGCCACACCTTAGGTAAAGCGGTATGTACAGTACCTGGTGTCTCTTTGAGAATTAGTTACTGTTTCTGTTTGCTAGCATGCTTAATTTTATGGCTCTTAAAAAATGCTTTTCAATTTACACAGAATCTTGAATTGTGTATCAGGGAGACTATCATGGTTGCATAGTGTTTGAGGCAATCATCTAATATTAGATAAGGGTGAACTGAGAATTTTCAGTTAACATTTTGTTCTTAAACTGGTGAACTTGTAGTGGGATATACCTATGTTGTTACATTGTAATAACTACTAGCTACATGTGGCTATTGAAATTAGTCAAACAAATAAAATAAGAAATTCAGGTTTTTTTAGTCACATTAACCACATTTTAAGTGTTTAGTAGAGATGTGTAGTTAGTGGCCACAGTTGGCACAGCTCAGAATTGAATATTTTCATCATTAGGTTCTATTGAATAAGCACTAAGTTAGATCATAGAAGCAGAGAGTCCTGAAAATCAGGAACTGGGAAGCTATAAGGCAAGTTAATAGAAGTATGCCAGATAGTGCATTAAGGACCATCCCAGATTTGAGAATGCAGATAAGATGATTGACTTTTAAGTCAGCATAACATCTTGAGCCATTAAAAAATAAGGGGAGTGGGGTGTACTTGGTACAAACTAGAAAAGTGATTTAAATTTATGAAGAAGAGTACAGATAGCAAATTTATTGGGACCTATTACGTAGTGAACATTCGAGTAGGCACTTAACATGCCCTCATTTCAACTGTTTAACAAGGCAGTCTATTTTACACATCATGAAAGAGGCTCAGAGACTGTGCAACTTGCCCACGTTTCATACCATTTATTAGCCAGGCAAGGATTCCAGCTTAAGACTTTGTGACTAAGGTGTATCTGTGTTAACAATCACTGGTTTTCTTTGGATGGAAAACGTTTGGAGACATTGGTCTGAAGGCCAAAATAACTGTAAAATGAGTAAATATACAGAACCAATCACTTTTCCCTAAACTTTGAAATTCTGGTCTTCGGAGGTATCTTTTCTAGAATTGAATAGAGAAAATATTTCTTTTGATGGTGGAGAGTTCTATCTTAGAGAATATGGTTGCCTTCAAAGCTAACTGGCTGAAGGATAACCAAGTTCAAGAAAGGTTTATATATACTATTGGGTGGCATTTGCAGAGTGGGATTAATCAGACAGACCTAAACCTGGGAGGCTATTAACGTTTTATCCACTTACTACTTCATTCTGGTCTGAGGATTAATGCCGTATCACGTGGAAAGTTGTTAGAGTCTCTGTCGCTACTGGAGACCTACTGAGTTAGAACCTTCATTTTTATCAAGGTTCACATACACATTAAAGTTTAAGAAACTGATTTAGATTTTCCACTTTACCATTGTTCACCTAGTTTAACATTCTGACTTCAAGGAAATCTTTGATTCTAATGTTAATATGCAGACCTTGCAATTACTATACAGAAATGCAAAGATTTTTTAAATGATGTCATTTGTAAGGTATCAGAAATATAAATGTCTTGCTTTAAAAGGCTTACAAAAATGGAATGTTTGTCTTAAGGTGTAGTAATTTACTACTGCTGTTGTAACAAATTACCACAAATTAGGTGGTTTAAAACCATACAGGTATTGTACATTTCTGTAGGTCAGAAGTCCGACATAGGGTCTTTCTGTGCTAAATTCAAGATGTTGAAAAAGATGGGTTTTCTTCAGCAGTCTCTAGGGGAAAATCTGTTTCCATGTCTTTTCCTTCTTTGGGAGACCCCTTACATGCCTTGGCTGATGCTCCCCTTTTTTTAAACATCTTGAACATGAGCAAGTCAAGGCCTTATATCACTTCGTCCTTCACACATCATAGTGTTGCAGGATTTTTTTTCTCTGTTGGAGCCTGCAGTTCTTGGTCATGCCATTTCAAAGAATGAAGAGTTAGACCAGACAGAGTGGTGGGCATCAATTGAGTTATTGCTCAATAATAATTGAGCAATAACAAAGTCATAGTACAAGTTCCCAAAGGGGTTGCCACAGGAGTTTTTTATGGGCTTCTTGGTGGGCTGTTTCAATCTGATTAATTCTCCCTGTACCTGTCATCCAAGCAGATTTTTAGGTCACGTATCTATCTTATGGGAAAGGGTGGAGGCCTCCTTTCAGAGTGATGTAAAATCCTTTTAAGGGTGGTTTCCTCTTGGGGGGGAGGGGGTTGTCCCTGCCTGACTGCCTTCCAATAATCCTTCATCAGTAGTACCTGCCTTCCCCCCTTTTCACTTATAAAGACCTTGTGATTACATTGGGCTCACCTGGATAACCCAGTACAGTCGCCTCATTTTAACACTGATTGATTTGGTGATCTTAACCTCAGTACCCTTGAGCTGTGTTTCCTAACATTCACAGGCTATGGAGATTAAGATGTGGACATCTTAGGCCGCCTGGGTGGCTCAGTGGATTAAAGCCTCTGCCTTCCGCTTGCGGCATGATGCCAGCGTCCTAGGATCAAGCCCCATGTTGGGAATCTCTGCTCAGCAGGGAACCTGCTTACCCCTCTCTCTCTGAGTGCCTCTCTGCCTACCTGTGATCTGTCTGTCAAATAAATATATAAAATCTTAAAAAAAAAAAAAGACATGGACATCTTTTGGAGGGTCATTATTCTGCCTACTAGACTTGGCCATTCATTCCTACATTTATCATCAGTTTCTTTTGGTCTAGGAAAATTTTCCATTTGCCAGATATAAATTCTTCATCCTTGAATCCATATCCTTTTGTTCTATACTCAGTGGAAATGGAAAATGATTATTGGTTACTTTCTTATAAAGCAAACATTTAAAGGTTCACGTATATAAGGGTTGCTGAGTTTGCCTTTTATAGATTTACTGGTTCTCGTTTGTTTTCAGTTCATGTGATCCCCTTGAAAAACTGTACACAAAGGGCATTCTTGGACTCCTGTCTTTCCCCACCTTTACCTTCCCTGCTTTTTTGTCTTCCCATTAGAAACTCTTTGAACATTGGGGCGCCTGGGTGGCTCAGTGGGTTAAAGCCTCTGCCTTCGGCTCAGGTCATGATCCCAGGGTCCTAGGATCGAGCCCCGCATCGGGCTCTCTGCTCTTCAGGGAGCCTGCTTCCCTCTCCCTCTCTCTGCCTGCCTCTCTGCTTACTTGTGATCTCTGTCTGTCAAATAAATAAAAATAATTAAAAAAAAAAAAAAGAAACTCTTGGAACATTTACATTCATAGTTGTCTTTTTTGACTCCAGAATATGAAAGGGTGATTTCTTATGCTAGAAGCAAGTGCTAGAAGAAGAAACAGAGAATAAGTAAGAAATTATAATAATAATAGAAATAAGTCACTGGTATCCTGAAGTTTATATAGCTTAATAGTCCTTAGCTTGAGCTCACATACAGAAGAGCTGCTTTTGTTTCCACAGAAAGGAGACAGCTTCCTGGTTTTAGAAATTGGAATTCAGTTTGTACAGAAATGCTGCTATAAATTATGAATGGGTTAGCTGAATTTATTCTTTTGCTTCTGTGTAAGAACATGCAGGGACCTTAACAGTCACCAAGGTCAGCTCCTTTGTTTGTAGCCGCAAGATCTCTAGTTTTCTACCAGCTGGTAAAATTCAGACCAAATCTCGGGTCTCCCAGTCCTGACTTGTGCAGCTACACAGCTAATGCCTTTGGATTTTATTCGTCGTTATTGGCAAATCTAGGAGTGTAACTAACAATTTATAATATCATTTCTATGAAAAATGTGTGCTTGGAAAAAATATGAAAAATGTTTCTATGAAAATGTACTATGCCAAGCATCTAATTTTTTTTAATAATCCACTTGAAGTGTAGGCACTTTTTAATAGTTATTATTTCTTTAAAAATATCTTAGGTCCTCTTTGAGGCAGTCTTTGGAAGCTTTTTCATATTACTGCATCATTGCTTAAGCTCTAGACCTCAAATTTAGCTTATTATTCTAGTAAAGTTTTGACCTGTAATTATGGTAAGGGAGGATAACTCCCTTTAATTAAGGTAATAAGGTAACTTCCACAGTTACCTTATTAAAGTCGCGTTATAACTTCATAAAGTCGCGTTATGAACTTTGTGTGACCTTGAGATATTACCTGCAATTCCTTCCTTCCTTTTTTTTCCCTTGTAAATAGCTTTATTGAGATACAACTCACATATCATTGCAATTCACCCATTTCAATAATTGAATGCCATGGTTCTTCTTTTTTTTTTAATATATATATATGCCCACAGTGTTGTACAATCATCACCTTAGCACATTTTTATCACTTCAGAAAACCCTTTGTAGTCAGTCATTCGTAGTCACTCCCCATTTTCCTACAAGCTTTCCTGACTATCTCCTCTCCAGTTCTAGGCAACCACCAATCTGCTGTTCCTACGGATTTGCCTATTATGGACATTTCATATAAATGGAGTTATGTAATACATGGCCTTTTGTGACTGGCTTCTTTTTCAGTTAACAAAGTTTTCAAGGTCCATCCATTTGTAGCCTGTATCAGTACTTCATTTCTTTTTATTGCCAAATAATATTCTGTTTAAGAATTTATCACATTTTGTTTATCTTTTTATTAGTTGTTGGATATTTGCATTATTTTCACTTTGGGGCTATTATAAATATTGCTATACAAATTTTTGTTTGCATACCTGATTTTATTTTTCCTGGATATATACCTAGGAGTGAGATTGTTGGGTTGCATGGTAACTGCATGTTAATGATGTAGGAAAGACGTTAGGGTTCCAAGTCGAAGGCCGAGACCAAATTCTTGAGACATCTTTGGTGCAGGAAGGTGGTTTTATTAAAGTACGAGGACTAGAGGACAGAAAGAGCTGCACTGGGGTCATGAGGAGTGGCCCATTATGTACTTTCAAGTTGGGCAAGCCAGGATCCTGAGGGGGCTAGCTGTTGTTAGGAAAGGTCATTTATTACTGTGTAGTAAAAACTCAGTTTGTGAGATCCTTCAGATGTATATCAATGGTTCATATACTTGGGGGATAACTGCCAACATGTATCCTGAGGGGTAGAGATAAAGGAAGTTTCCAAAGGAATTTTTTATATGTGAAAGTAGACTACAGGAGCTTGGGGGTTGGGCTGAGATTGCCTGTTGCCCTTAGCAAAGTATCACCATAAAGGCAGTTGAGTCCTTAGGAAAATGTGACTCTGTCTGTTTCAAGGACTTGTCAATGGGCTATAGGTAGAAAGGAAATTTAATAATTTTTCTTTTGTCTCTGTTTCCCATATCATTAACATTTTGAGGAGCTGCCAAACTTTTCCAGAGTGGCTGCACCATTTTACATTGTCACCTACAATATATGAGGGTTCCAGTTTCTCTACATCCTTATCAATAGCTGTTATTTTCTGTCTAATTATAGTCATTCTAGTGAGTGTCAAGTTGTATTTCAGTGTATTTCCATAATGGCCTATCATATTAAACATCTTACCATGTACTTGTTGGGAATTTATGTGCGCTTTTTTGTTTGTTTTTAAGAAATGTCTATTCACACCCTTTGCCCAGTTTTCAGTGGGTTTTCTTTTTAAATTTTGATTTGTAAGAGCCATTTACATATTCTGGGTATAAGTCCCTTATCAGGTAAGTAATTTGCAAATATTTCCTCCATTCTGTGAGTTGTCCTTTAACTTTCTTAGTAGTGTCTTTTGAAACACAAAAGGTGGTAGTTTTGGTTAATTAAGTTGCTGCTCATTTTTTCTCATTCGTTTCTTGAGCTCATGTTTGTCAAGCGTTGCCATATACCAGTCCTTGTGCCAGGTGCTGGGAATACAGTTATGCCATCTAATGAGTTACCTTAACTCTGGCTTGCTTGGTTTCTCTTATATACCACAAGGGTAAGATACCCTTGCTTTATGTGAAGTAAGGATAAATATGCTGATCCAAGTCAGATGGAAATGTTTTTAGGAATAACTAATGATTATAAAGCATTTGATTAATGAGTTAATCAACAGTTCAGTATTTGGGTTCTACGAAGAAGTTCTAGGGCTCACTTAGGCTATAATTTAGGGACAACAAATGGCTTCTAGTTCTAAAGTTATAGGAACAAATTATCAGCATTCTTACCCATAACATTATTGTAGAAATTTCCAGTTTTTCTGTATTTTCTGCTTGTTAGAAGTGGAATGCATGTTGCCATGAACTGATTTATGAACTCTGAGATATTGGTTAGAGTATCAGACTAGAATCTTTATATAACTAGTACATTGAAAATATGACAAACTATGGTTAATAAATATAAACTGAACCTGTTGTGGAGCCACACCTGTTAATTACTGACTTTTTCCTCAGGTGAAAGAGGCTTGCTTTCTGCAGCTTATGTGGATAGTCACAAGTGGGAAGCAAGAGAAAAAGAACATTGTCACCTCGGTACGTACCTATTGGGCTGTTAGATATGTCATGTCAGTCACTCTATGTTTACCATTAGGTTCATATGCTATATTTATGAAGTGATGCTTTTATGATGACCCTATTCAGATAAGCACATTTTGAGTCTTAAAAAGAATTAGACTGTTATTTTGCATGTGGCAAAATCATTTTTGCTGTCCTGCAAATTTCTATTTCATTTTTGCCTTGATTAGTCTCCCTAAATTAGTCCCTAAATTAGGTGAACAGTTCTCTTCTTTCTTGTTTTTTGTCCATTTTAGTCATATAGTTAATTACCATGCAGGCTGTCTCTGTTTTATATTATCTGCAGAGAAAGATACATTTTACATTTTCATCCTTTTTTATTGTCATTTCTTAACTTGTGGTCTTTAGAGCTCTTTCTGACTCTTTTCTATTTTATTACCAGGTAATAGATTTGAAAGCAGTGTTATAAACTCATATAAACCATTTAGGGAAAATAGTTGGCAAACATCTTCTCAGGCAGTAGGCTTCTAATTGTATTTCCCTTTCCTTGTTCTCTAGGTCATATTACACAGATAGCAGCCTTTCTTTTCTACAGTAACAAGGCCTACAGGCGCCTGGGTGGCTCAGTCAGTGAAGTGTTGACGCTAACTCTTGATTTCAGTTAAGGTCATGATCTCAGGGTTGTGAGATCAATCCCCACGTCTGGCTCCACACTCAGCATGGAGTCTGCTTTAGATTCTCTTTCCCTTTCCCTACCCCTCATATCCTCTCTCTGTCTCTAAATAAATGAAATCTCTAAAAGAAGTCACTGATACTATGAGCACTTTGTAAATACGTAATATACATTATATGTAACATCATGAGGACGTAGATAAAGCCAGACGATTGGCGATGGTTTTATGGGACTGATGTAATTTTTTGATCGATTCCAGTGCTGATCTAATATTCTCCCCTAGATTTCTTTCTCTGCTTTTTTTTGGGCTTATATTAAAGAATAAAGTACCCCTGTGTTTATGGATTCTTCTAATAAGTGGTGGGGAGGGAGGAGAGAGACATTCTTTTGTAGCTATCTATAATGGCTAGCTTGGGCTGGGGAGGGGTTTCAAAGAACTTACCATTTTCTCCCCTAATGATGTTATTGCAAGAGCAAAATTGGTTTGTACATCCTGGAATGGCTATGTAGGCAGGGGCTAATAAGCAAAGCAGAGCTGTGGAGAATCTGAAGGTAAGTAACTACATACTTACATTGAAATGTAGAATCACTGTGAGTAGATAGAAATACGGATGGCTACAGATGTGGTATGCTGGTTAAGTCCAATATCAGGAGTGACATTATCGTGTGGGACACAATTTTATTCACAAAATGATGAACACTCTCAATATGAAAGTTTTGAACATATCTAATTACCCTCTTCAGTTTACATGGTAGTTGCATCTATGGAAGATTCAGTTAATTTTCAGATTTCACCCAAAAAAGTACTTTGCCTTTGTTTATATGTAAAATGGAATCAGTTCTGTCCATTATCAATAGGTTGATTTTTTTTTTTTTTTCGTGTTAATGCCTGCCCTGTCGTAGATGCCATGGGGCAGATATTTTAACTTTTTATTTGTAAATAGTTTTAAACTTACAAAAACTTGTAAGAGTAACACAAAGAGCATCTATATACTCTTTGCCCAGATTCACCGTTTGTCATTATTTTGACCCTTTTGTTTTTGCTTTCTCATTCTCTACACACACTTTTTTTTTTTTTTAAACCATTTGAGAGTTTGTTACATATCTTATAGCCCATTAAGCTGAGTGCTTTGGTGTATACTACCTGATATCTTTTAAGAAACCAGTCTCTTTTTTTAATAGAATATTCCTCTTTGGGGATTTGTCTTGTATTTCTTCTTAATTAAATTCAAGAAACGGTCCTCTGGGCAAAATATTATCAGTAATGTTGTGTCCTTCTCAGGATGTCTTCTCATCTGGAGACACCTGATGTCCATCTGCCCTCACTGGTAAAGTTAACTTTGATCACCTAGTCAAGTGTGTGTGATTTTTACCCTGGAGGGTTACTATTTTTCTCCATTGTGACTAATGGGCAATCTGTGGGGAGATACTTTAATATCATGCCAGTGTCCTGCTGCTTGTCAAAAGTTTCCCCCTAAGTTTAGTATCCATTTAGCTTCTTGCCTGAATCAATCCTTACTATGGTGGTTGCAAAATGATGGTTTTCCAATTCGTTAATACCTCCACATTTAGTAACTAGTACTCGGTATTATAATGTAAATAAGCGTTCCATTCCCTCCCATTTCTTTCTGTGTTTACTATCAGTATGGTCTTGGGTATTGTGAATTCCTCTTTCTCTTTTAATGATTCATTACCATCCTTGTTATTTGGGTGGTTAAATTGTTCCAGTGTTGGGTGGTAGAAGTCCTTTCAACCTGACTCATCTTGTACCTTTCCTGCTCTAGCCCTGGAATTAACTATTTCTCCAAGGAGTCCTGGTTCCTTTTCCTAAGGAATGGTATTAGAAACCAAGATCTGTTCACTAGTTATCCTCTTGCTACTGTGCAGTTTTTGCTTCTTGGGCTATTCAGTGACAAGAACTAGGAAAAAAATATATATACATAGCCACATAAACATATATGCACATGAGCTTATGTGAACATATTTTACAAATAATGAGTTCATCCCTACAGAGTTCTTCCTTACCTTCCCTAGGCCATAGTTCTATCAGCTTTCTATACGAAAAGTCTGGCTCCCAACAGGGCCAATGTTTGATGTGTTGGACAGTCTCTGCATTGCAGGTTATCTAATTTTCCTATCTTCTGCTCATGCAGTACTCCCTGCAGTCATTGTGATAGAAAACACCCCCATATTTTAATTGCCCTCTGGGGTTCCTTTTAGGAACCACTGGTCCAATGATGAAACCAATAACAGCTTGTTCTGATATGCCATTCACGAACTGTAAGAGTAGTGCTGTGGAAGTGCAGAGAAGAAAATGAAGAATTTTGGGAAAGCTATTGTTAAAACTTTCCTAGGCATGAAGGGAAGATTACAAAAGACTGTTGTATTTGGTGCCTTGGTATAGGATATTGTCAGCTCTTTGTTATTAGGGGACAAATTTATGGGAACTTTTACATAGATTCCTGAATAAGCAGAAGCTGTTTGCCAAAGAATGAGTATAGTATGTCTGCAGTAAATAAATATCAAATGTAGATAACTGTCTGTTAAGATTGGTATACTTGGAAAAGCAGTAACAACTACCTTTTACTGATGACTACTGTCCTTGAATACTCTCTGTACATCTTGAATCGCTATCCAGGCAGAATTGGCTTTTTTCCTCACCCTGTATTCTCCCAGCACTTTATACCATCGTTACGCCATTTAATGTGAAAAGTAGGCCCTTTTGGGAGGCAGAGATCGATGTGAGCCCTAGCTCAGCCAGCTTTCAGAGCTATATCATTTAACCTTGTTCCTGTAGGCATAAATTAGGGATAACGATAATGCCTGCTTCACTTAATACCCTGCCATATAACAGGTGCTCCAGAAATGTGGAATGAACGAATTTCTAGGCCCCTTGATTCTACCCCTTTATAAAACATTAGGGTATGAGTAAGGTTTTGAAACTCAAACTGCTTGGGGAAAAAAAGAGGCTCTTTGAAACAGTTTTTTTTTCTGCTGTGTAACAAAATGTAATTAAAACTTTCGCGCCTGTGTGATATTACTGTATGTACTCCCTAACCCTTGGGTGGGTTGAGATTTGTGTCCCGAGAATTCAGTCACTGAGCCTGGGGCTGCATCCCGTTGATCGTGCAGTAGATGGCAGCGCCGCCTCTGCCCGGACCGTGCGCAGCCTTTGGAACCTGGCATTTGGGTGCGGACCTTTCCGGAAGCCGCCCCCATACGCGCTTGCGCAGGGTGCTGCCTTTAGCATGTGGAGCGCTGTGATTGGGCGCTGCGACCTGGTGCGAACTCGCTGATTGGAAGGAGGAGGAGCGGCGATATGGGGCTTTTACTCCGCGCGTCTCCATTGGAGGGCGTGGGGTGGAGTGGAGCGGGGCTGGAGAGGGAAGATGCCTGGGTGTGGGTGTGGGGCTTAGGCTTCCATCTGCTTAACTGATTTCGCCTCCGCGTGGAGTACTTGCCCCGGAGGTTGGGGGCGGAGGGGAGGCGATGTTCGGTATTTTCTCTGATGGGTGTAAGGCTCGGTGCCTCTGTTCAGTCTCATTAGTGGTTTTCCATTAAGAGCCTTGGGGGCGGGCTAATAGGGATCTGTCCAGCTCCCAGTATGAGAGTAATTTATTGCTACGGAGCTCTTTAATTAAAACCAGGAGTGCTGTTGAGTACCTGCACTGCATTTTAGGGATCAGGCAGGCCATGAATGCAGGGCAGGCCCTGTGACGTAAGAATCAAAGGCAACCTTCATTCCTTGCTAGTTCTTTTGTAAGCACTTTCTAGGTTCCATCCCATTTAATGCTCACAACAGCAAGCTAAGGCAGCGGCTGCTATTTCCCCTTAAGGATGAGGAAACTGAGGCTGTTTTCTGACACTTAGGGCCATTGCCTTTATGCTGAAAAACAGCTTTTTCAGTGATTGCTGTAGAACCTTCATTCCTACCATAGTGTCTTCCCTTGGACTGAACAGTGGATTTCTTGCTTTTTAAGATACACATTTTGGTTGCAGAATAATGTATACAGAAACGTGTATAAACCATAATGTATAAATCAATGAGCCAAGCAAACTAGTGTAAGAAATGTAAGATTCCTCCCACTCAAGAAGCCCTTATTGTGGCTCCCATTTCCTCCGTAAATGTAGGAATTATTATTTGGACTTCTAACATGATGGGTAAAATTAAAAAAAAAATGTTTTATAATGGAAAATACAAACGTACAAAAGTAGAGTGATTGAAATGTGGAATTACCCATACCCATCATCTGGCTTCAACAGTTACCAGCTCATGGCTAATTTTACTTCATCTCTAATTCTACTCCCCATCAGGACCCCCTGGTTTATTTTGAGGCAAATCCCAGATAGTATGTAATTTCACATGTAAATGTTTTAACATATATGTCTCAAAGGCAAGGGTATTTTTAATACCATTATCATACTTAAAATTTTAATAATTATTTACATATGCAAGATACAGTATTCAAATTAACTGGATACTCTTCTAAATCTTTTTAATGGTTTGGTTGAATCAGGATGCATATAAGGTCCATACAGTGCAATTCATTTATTGTCCCCTTCTCTTAACCTCTGTTCAAATCTTTTTTATAGAAGCATACAAAAGTAGAGAGAATAGTATAATGAATCCTCCTGTGTACTGTCACCTGACTCCAGCAATTACCACTTCCTTGCTAGTTTTATTTCATCAATCCTCTTTTCCATCACCTGGCATCTTTGTTAGCAGATCATTTTATGTGTATTTTCACATTACCTTTAAAAGATAGGCTTTTTTAAAACACATAATACCATTCTTATTTTTTAAAATTAGTCATTCCTTAACATCATTAAATATGCCATCAATGTTTAAATTTCCCCAGTTGTCTTATAAGTTGTTTGTTTTTAATTTACAGTTTCTTGAAATGGGACCTACATAAGAGTCATACGTTGTAAGGTGTTGAGATGTCTCTTAATTATTTTTTAATCTGTAAGTTTCTCTTTCTCTTTTCTTGCAATTTATTTGTTGAGGAAAACAGTTCTTTTGTCTGAGAGTTTCCTGCATCCTAGATTTGCTATTTTCATCCTTATGGTGGTGTTTACATGTTCCTCTATCTTCCATATGCCCTGTAAAGCTGGCAGTTAGAGTAGGAGACTTGATCAGATTCAGGGTTTCTTTTTTTGTTTTTCTTTTGGCATGAATACTTCATAGGAAGTATTGTTTACTTTTATCAGGAGGTACACAGCATTTGGTTATCCCTCTGTAATATTAAAGGCCATTCATGATCATTGCTTATATACTTGTTATTTCATTAGGAGCTGCAAAATGTTACTATTTTAATTCTATCATTTCTTACTCATTTATTCCTGAGAAATTTTTTATAAGAATTTTTTTCATCAGCAATTATCCTAAGATACGGTTTTTATGAAGAGGCAGCTTTCAAGAAAAATCCTACCAT
Source organism: Neogale vison (assembly GCF_020171115.1). Classification (NCBI taxonomy): domain Eukaryota; kingdom Metazoa; phylum Chordata; class Mammalia; order Carnivora; family Mustelidae; genus Neogale; species Neogale vison. Next base: position 218,177,221 of record NC_058091.1, read on the forward strand.
CCTTCCATCCTCCTACCATCCTCCAAAAATTATCAATGAGGATATATTTTTTTAAATAACGTTATGAACTCCTGGAGTTAAGCATTGCACACATTTTAATCCATTACAGTTGATGTTTTTATTGAAAGGGCCTTAGTTCTCCAACTGGACTTTTTATAGATCCCTAGGATTCTTGGGCTTTCCAACTCAAGTCAGAAGATTGCTGTTTTACACTGTTTCTGTACTGTGTTTCCCTTTGGTTAAAATAAACACTGAATTAAAGCAGTGTGTCCAAATTCCTCCACTAACCATGCACATCTGTTGAGAAGGTACCGGGTGCAAGTTAACAGCATTAGCCAGTTAGCAGCTTTTTAATTACGGACTGGGGCCCACAGTGAAGAGGGCTGAGGAGAAAACCATTCTGGGGAACTGAGTAGAGTGTCAGTAGGCGGGCAGGCCTGGTGAGGAAGCTGCCTGCATCCCATCAGAGGAAGTTCTCTTGCTTGTTGGGTCATATTGCTAGGGGTAAGGGCCCTGGTGATGAACTGAATTGGATTTCTGAGCCTTACTGAGTTAAATATTTTCTTTCTAATTTTTCATATTATAAGTAATTATAAAGTCAAGGACACCTTTTGGTTTTGGTTTTGGTTTTAAGAACTCCCTTTCCAAATTCAAAGAAAATTACACCATTGACACATTTGAATTCAGGTTGAAACTAAGCTCTGTGGTCATCTCTTACAGGCACTTCTCCCATTAGCTGAGGTTTAGTTTTGCTGTGTCATTTCAGCTGGGAGGTCTTTGGCTTGTTGCAGTGATTTTTCAAATTTTGCTCTTGAAGCTCAACACATTTTCTGAAACCTGCCTTTCTAATTTTGTCAGTTCCATATTTGCATCTATATCTGATGCATCTATATCTATTTATTTATTAGGCTTCACATTTATTATCTCCTGGCAGTTCTAGAGATGGGTCTGAGTTGGCACATCATCCTCATTTTCTTAGTGTATATGTATGTAAAGCTTGGCTTTAGATTTTTCCTTTATTGGAACTATTTGTTTTAAAGCTTCTGGTGACAAATAGATACATGGAAACCTAAATATCTATGTTCAGAATGGTTCCTAGTTTAGTTTGTCCTACTTCCTTCTGTTGCTTCTATACATAGGTTATGTGTGCTTATAGTTTTTCTTAAATGTGGGAAACAAAAACATAGCTTTGGACTGTTTTCTGATCACTTCTAGAGGGTACAATAACTTGTATCTAATTCTTTCAATTAGCAATAATCGCGCCTCGGATAAACCTCATTGGCTACGATACTGCCACTGCGCAAAGCTTCTAATTCTTTATTACATAAATTAGATATGGTGCACAAATATTCTTAAGCCCAGAAAGGTTAGTGGTGATTGGGTAACAGCAATACACATTTACACCAAAATCATGAGAAACCAAAACCATCTAATAATTTCTCACCTAAAGCATAGTCATATACTTGAATTTTTAAAAAACATTTTATTTAGGTGTTTTATTTTTCACCTGATTCTGGAAATGGAATTCAGTTTAATATCCTCTTCGAACTTACGAGCAACCTCCAACACTTATTTTGTGTTGTCTCCATAGTAGTTCTCAGACATAATTCATTCTAGTTCCTGCAAGGGGTGCATCGTGGTCTCTTAGGGCTTTTGTTTAAAAGTTTTTATTTCCCGATCTCACCTGAAGCCTGCAGAATCAGAGTTCTCTCTGCATGTGTGAAACTTAGGAATCTGAAGTTTTCAAGTCTTGCAAGTGATTCAGATCCTTAGCCAGTTTTGTGAATGGTAACACTCCTATACTTGGAATAGTGTATAGGGTCCTTAATAAAATCTTCTATGACCTTAGATCACCAGTGGTATTGTTTTCTTCAGACAAGAAGAACATTTTATACTAGCATACATTTCATTTTCTGGACATACTTCAGATTGTCTGTCCAGCTTTAAGTTTTGTTAGGTGAAGATCTATTTTCCCATATAGTTTTTGTTGACCTCAGCCATCCTCTGCAGTGTATATTCCTGAGGAGCTGAACGACAGGCAAGAAGGCATCTTCTTCGGCACATTTCTTTGAAGAAAACCTGGGCATCTGTAGGCCCCTCACTGAAATGTGAAGTGTGATTTTGACTGTTAAAGCTCATGGTCCAGAAGCCTGGGGTGCTGGCTCTCTGTAGGCCACAGCTGCCCGAGCTTTCCTGGCCATCCCTGCTCTGTGCAGTTTTTCTGCCTCATTCATCACACCAACACTGTCGCATAAGGTGATTGGTCACATATAATACCTAGCAGCAGATCCCTCTCTGACTTCTAATATGCAAATATTATTCCTCTGATACTGGCTCTGCAGCTGTTGCCTTTTTGAAGCTCCCAACCAATTTCACTTGACTGATGATGTCTTGGTGTGAAGGATTAAATGGGAATCTTCAGTTACCACAGTACAGAAGCCAACTCAGTCGAATGTTTATCATAAAGATTTGGTATCATGAGACCTGTTTAATATCATTCTGTTTGCAATATTAATTTGCCTTAATATGAATAGGTTTTGGGGACTTCTTTTTGTGTGTGTGTGTATGTGTATGTGTGTGTATTCTTTAATCACCTGGTGTCAGTTTCTTTAAGATAATCATAAGAAACGTAATCACTTTTACATCATATCAGGTTTTCAGGATTTAGTGTTGCTTTGTCACAGTAGCTACTGGGTCACTGAGAGGTTTGCCCCAGGAAAAGGAAAGAAGAAAAAAATGTTAAATGCACAGCAAAAAGTCTTCAACAGATACTTGTAGATTGACTACCTTTGTCTTCTTTTTACTTGACACAAATTTCTTCTACCAGGGAATAAGAATCTTGGAAATTCAATTACTTCTTTCTCCTTCCTTCTTCTCGCCCTTCTCTCCCTCTCTTTTTCCCTTCCTTTCTTCCTTTTATTAATTTATAATTTAGTTTTAATTTTTTAAAATTTAGTAATTTTTTTATTTTTGATAAACATATAATGTATTATTAGCCCCAGGGGTACAGGTCTGTGCCTTTTATTAATTTTTTAAGGATATTTATTGAGTTCATTTTTATAAAAACTGTGGACTGAGAATCCATCAGTGAATTAAGCCCTTGCCTTCATGGATTTTACTTTTAAGTATAAAAGACAGAAACACACACACACAGACTAACTTATGTAGGCATTTGTAGATCATAGAAAGTATTTTGGATTTTATTCTATGTATGATAGCAAGCTGTTGGCTGCTTGAGAAAAGTAAATGGCAGGATCTGATTTATCTTTTAAAAGGCTTACTCAAACTGCTCTTTGAAGGTTAGATCGTAAGGGTGGGGGCAGTAGTTAGTAGTAGTTAATTAGTAGTTAAGATGACTAGTCAGGGGGCGCCTGGGTGGCTCAGTGGGTTGGGCCGCTGCCTTCGGCTCGGGTCGTGATCTCAGGGTCCTGGGATCGAGTCCCGCGTCGGGCTCTCTGCTCAGCAGGGGCCTGCTTCCCTTCCCCTCTCTCTGCCTGCCTCTCTGCCTGCTGTGATCTCTTTCTGTCAAATAAATAAATAAAATCTTTAAAAAAAAAAAAAGATGACTAGTCAGGAGGCGGGAGGTTAGTTGTGCTAATGGTGAAAAATATATATTTCATCTAGATCCCAGAGGATTTGCTGACAGTTGGTTATAGAATGAAAAAGAATGGGGTTTAGGATAATGCTTAGATTTTTTTACCTGAATAAACCAGCAAATGTAGTAGCCATTTACTGAGAGAGAAAATGCTTGGGGGAAAGAAGGTTTGAGGTTGGAGAATTAAGAGGACATGCCATGTTTAGATACGTATTAGACTTCCAGAGGGAGATGTCCCCTCTGAAGTTGGAAGCACAAGTCTGAACTTACAGGCAGAAGTCAGGGTAAGCTTGTACATGAGGAGCAAATAATCCGTAGATGATGATTAAAGCTGTGGGAGCGTGAGAGCTCATGAGATCACCCAGGGACTGAGTATTTGTATCAAGGAGGACTGTTTTAAGAACTCTTGCTGCTGAGGGGAACAGAACAGAGGAGAAGCTGGAAGGAGATATGAAGTCAAGGGAGATTTTTATCATTTTGATTTTTTGTTTGTTTAATAAAGTTCATCCTTTGTTAAAAAATAGAAGGCAGAGTCTATGTGCACAGATCCTGGTAGCCTGGAAACCTGATAGTAGGAGGATGAAATTCTCTTGATTGCTTATATGTTATACTTGGGAAAATAAGACACAAAGTCATGAGCTGAGAGGAGGGGAGAGGGGGAAAGAGCATATTATAAGTTTGAGAAGCAATGGGAAGGTGTGAATTAATCCTTTTGGAGAGTATGTTGTTTAGTATTTCAGACTTTTAGACTCTGAGATAGTGTAATCTCAGGAATGCCACATATTTCTGTGAATATTTTGCTTAAAGGAACCAGAATAAGAATAGTTCAGTCCAAAAGTCATTAAATGTAGACAGAGTGCTTCTCTGATTTGTTCAGAAAATGTGTAAAAGTCATTTGATAAATTCCAGCCTTTAAATTTTTGAATTGCTAATATAGCTCCCTGGTTCAAAATGCAAAAGGAATAAACATGTAAGCAATGAACTGTCTTCTTTCCTTGGGTCCCTCTGTCTAATTCCTTTCCCTGGAGTCTGTCAATGATAATACTTCCCTGTGCTTCCTTCCAAAGATACTTTATTGATCAATTTTTTTTTTAAGATTTTATTTATTTATTTGACAGACAGAGATCACAAGTAGGCAGAGGCAGGTGGGGGTGGGGATGGGGGAGAAGCAGGCTTCCCGCTGAGCAGAGAGCATGATGCAGGCGGGGCTCCATCCCAGGACCCTGGGATCATGACCTGGGCTGAAGCAGAGGCTTTAACTCACTGAGCCACCCAGGTGCCCCTATTGATCGATATTTTATTTTTATTTTTTTTAAGTAAGTTCCACACCCAGCTTGGAGCCCAACTCAGGGGTTGAACTCACGACCCTGAGATTGAGACCTGAGCTGAGATACTGATCTGTTTTTTAAAAGCTAAAAACATGGTAGGATTTTTAAAATATTCCTTACTCCAATTAAATAAATCATTTTTAAAATATTATTAATGGTCCTTTATCCTCTTTAATTTATACAAAAATGATTTCTAAAAAGAGCAAGGAAGAGCATCTGTTTTAATAGTAACTTTACAGTATTGGCAGCCATCTGGCAGGAGTTGTATCGGTTAGATTTTTCTTAAGAAATATGTATATTTAACAAGGTTCTTTTTCCTTCTTTGTCTTCACAGCTGATCTAGCATCTTTAATGGATAAAACATATGAGAGAAAGTTGCCTGTTAGTTCTCTGACAATATCACGGGTAAGAAAAATTAAACATGTATATTTTCAAAGAGGGAGGACGAGAGGCTCTTTATATAGATGAGGCTATGTAGATAAAGACTTCATAGGAAATATTTCTCCAGAGTATGTTATGTTTTTGTGGTTACTAAAAGTGTTTTGTGGTAAAGTAGCAAATTTCTATAACCGAAATAAAAGGTAATAAATTTACTACACTCTGATATCACTGATCATTTTTATGTATCTGATTTATTTTTATTTTTCCAGAATACATTCTGTTTTGTGATATCATGATTTTTTTTTAAGTTGGTACACCCTTCAAAGTAATAGTATTCATTTGTTAATATTGGAAGTGATTTTGATACTTGAGGAAGTCTGTAAAAGAAAGGATATTGTTACTGTTAAATTATCTGCAGTGCAGTGGAGAGGAGAATAATATTAGGCTGGGAATCAGAAATAGCCGTTGATAGTAACCATTACTGAACACCTATGCCAGCCATTTTACTCGTTTCTTAACATACATTATCTCTGTTCATTCTTACAGTGGCTATTTGAGATAAGCGCTGTAAACTGCATTTTACAAGTAAGACTCAGACTGGTTGATAACTTTCTCAAGTTCACACAGTTCATAAGTAAAAAAGTGAGCTTCAAACCCAGATCTCTGTGACATTCAACTGCTTCTCAGTTGCCTCCGTCAAAGAGATCCTTTCTTTATCGTGCATTTACTTTGTTACATTACCTACTGGACTCCTCTCAATCTCCTCATTTCCAGTGTAGGATCAATAGTGTCACCCTACAGGCCTAATGCGATGCCAAAATGAAATCTTAGTTGTGAAAATTCTTTGTTGAAATTAATGGCACCATAAAATTCAAGATGTTGTTAAGTCTAAATGAGGAGAAGTAAAGAAACTCTTACCCTTTTTGGTCTGGGTTCTTTCTTTCTCCCTTTTGATATTTTCCTTTTAGTAGGGAAATAGTTTTAACTAGGTCATAACCTAAGTTGTGTAGACTCCTCATTTTTCAGAGGGGAACTGAAAAGCCATTGCTCATCTCTTACATGATGGATATAATTTCTGTATGCCATAATGCCTGATATTTGTAAGCAGCACTTTAGAGCTTAACAGGCTTTCATGTACATTTTCTCACTGGGGCCTTACACTCTTCAATGCAGGTGCCTTTATTCTAGTTATGCAGATGGAGCAGCTAAGTTCCAGAACGACTGTGCCATCTGTCTCTGCCACACAGCAAGCAATCAGGAGAGCTAGTTCTCAACTTTCAGTCCGTTTGAAGCGTATTTTCACTGCTCCTTAATGAGATTTCTAAATAAAATCCGTAAGTCCTAGGCATTTTTAGAAAGTCTTCTCCTTTTTACTCTCTCTTCCTCTTTATGAGGCTTTAATTATATTCACAACATGCATTTTCTCCTACTCCATCCTTTTTGCCTGTGTGTCTGTGTCAGGGTAGAATCCATTCTTGGAATAATTCATTTCTGTTTCTTTAGAGTTCAGGAGCACACACAGGGATTTTGTGGTTCAAAGGAAGACCTTGTTGGTGCGAGGATCACAGGTTGACTCTGAACCAGAGTAGGAAATCAGAGTAGGAAAATGGTGTTCTCACGTTTGGAACTTGGAACATAGAGAAAATTTCAGGGTTTAAAGATAAAGGGAGATACTGATAGCTAATTATACACATAGTAAGAGGAGTTCTCTCTTGTTCTGAGCAAGTTTCATGTTTGGTTTTCAGTTTATCTCACCAGGATTGATCTGCACATAGGAAGAGAGAAGCCAGTGTATTTTCTTTGCCTTAGTATAAAAGGGTTTCAAGGATGAAGTCATACCATGAGAACAGTAGTCCAATAAAATGGGTGTCTTATCTTTTTTAAGGTCAGTTTGTGAATTAGATCCAGTGTATGGCATAATCTGTATTTAACCAAAGTTTATTTTTCTATCTTTCAGTTTGTGGACAACATTTCCTCTAGAGAAGAGGTAGACCATGCAGAGTATTACCTTTATAAGTAAGTTTTCTATTCTATTTGGTTTGTATATTCTTTTACAAAAGGTGGTAGGTATTATATGTTTAGCATCTTGCTTTTTAAGTTCCCATTTTGGAGATATTTCCATATCAGTGTATAGATAGCTCCCTCATTTCTTATAACTGCATCGTATTCCATATTATGAATATACTATTTAAATCAGTTCCCAGTTGTAGATAGAAGCTTGAGGTTGTTTGCTCTCTCTCTTTGTATTAGGTGCAATGGAGTAATTAACAACCTTTTACACTTGTAATTGTGCACGTGATTCTCTTAAGTATATACATTTGTAATTACAATAGCTCTTGCCAAATTGCTTTCCACTGAGATTTCACCAACTAACATACCTGCCGGCAGTCTGTGAGAAAGGCCTGTTTTTACAACTTGGTCAACAGGAATTTTTATATTTCTGCATTTTTTGTGAGTCTGATAGGTGAAAAATTTTATGTATCTACTTCTCTCCCTTACTTATTTGGTTGGAAATACAGTCTGTTTGCACTATTCATCTATTTTTAATTAACACTACATTTTAAAAACTTTCTGTACATTACCACATTTACTTCATTCTTTCTCATAGCTGTGAACAATTCTACTGTGAAATACAGATACACACTCAAGTGTACAAAGAAAAAGAAGCATATTCAGTACAGTACCAGCTATAGTAGCAAAAGACATGAATAACCTAAAGCTTATTAAATAAGGGGATGTCAAATAAATATGATTACTCTGATATTTGGTTTTTCATTAATCAGATATGTAAAAAATGACACCCTATAACTCTTTACTTTGATTGTTTATTGTGTTTTAAAAATCTGATTTATGATTCATTCCAATTGCTACGTTTCAAAAATAGACTCCAGTTGAAACTTAAAATGTTTTCTAATAAGCATTACATTAAAATTTGCCATATGATCTTACTTTGCTTTAAGAGAGTATTTTATTTTTTCCATCTGGGTTCAGTTTTTAAAGTTTTCTTTATATCGGTGAAAATTTATTCAGTTTTTTTTTCACATGATTTTACTACATAGTAATGAGCCCCTTCTTTCTGAATTGGGTAAATTCTACCACCTTTTTGGTGTTTTCTGTTGAAATGTGCATCTTAAGCAGATTAGATTTCACACTTTTTAAATCTTATTTGCCTCTAAAGATGTCATAAGTTTAAAATCTTGGGGCATCTGGGTTTCTCAGTCAGTTAAGTGTCTGCCTTTGACTCAGGTCATGGAGTCCTGGGGCTTGAGCCCCACGTTGGACTCCCTGCTCAGTGGGGAGTTGTCTTCTCCTTCTGCTGCTCCCCCGCTCGTGCTCTTTCTTTCTCTCTCAAATGAATAAGATCTTTAAAAAAAATAAATAGGTTTAAATTCTGAGTCCTAAATTCATAATTGCAAGTGCCCTCTACTCCATTAAGATAAATATAAAGGGATTCCTTGATGAGAGTAAGCCCTGCCTTTCTTGAGTGGTTCTTGGCACTGTGAGGCTCCTTTGAGAGTTATTTTTGCCTGTGGTGGAAGGTGTATTGGGCTAGCATCTGCCTACTTCTCATTCTTTTGCTTTGTCAATGGCAAAATGCAGAAATAGTTACAATGTCTAAAGAGAAATTATTCCTTAGAATACCATCCTGTGGGACACAGTGCCATAGCCTTGGAAGAAATATATCCCAAATTTACAGGTACATCTGTAGCATGTATTTGATTTCAGTGACTCAGTGTTGAGCAAGTATTTACTGAGCACCTACTGCATATCCAGGCTATGTCAAGTGCTGGTGTATAGTGACCAGTAAGTTAAACACTGTCCTGTTCCTTTTACATTAAAGTTTAACTGAGAAATTTAAGTCCTGCCTTTAAGATCATCCATGATTCTTCACATGATGTTTGGCCTGGAGTCTTACTGAAAGTTTCCTAAAATCTCTCCTTCCTGTTTCCATACAGAACATATACAAGACTCTTACCCATCTTAAATCTGAGCCACTGTTTAATTTGACGTCCCATCCTTTGCTTAATCAAAACTGATGTTCTAATATGATACTGAATTTCAACAGTACTTCAGTAAAAAAACAAAACTAATGTTCTAACTATGACTTACCACTTTTTTATTTCTGTTCTCCCTCCCATTGCCAAGAAGATTGGCTCTTTTTCTTAGCCTTTTTTTTTTTTAAGAAGTAAACATTTTTATGACTTAATGAGATTACTGTTATATGTATATGGGACTAGGTATAACCCCAAAAAACTGCATCAAGATATAGATATAGATAATGGAGGTTGGCTAGATTCACCCATTAGCTAAATGTCTCACTCTTACTTTTTACCCTTAGAGAATATATAAAACAGTTGTGCCTCAGCAAAATTAGAAGTTACATGTTATGAACTCTTGGGGGTTCTCTGCATTAATTGATAGCAAGAATGTTAATCCTGAAGACACCAGGAGCCCATGGTGTTTCCACTGGCTAGGCCTTCTGCATGCATTCTAGATGGGATGACTTCAGGCATCTTAGAGGAAAGGTCAATCAAAAGTCTAGGGTGAGGAAATGTTGAAGGGATTTCTTAATCCCATACAACTAACAGCTTCTTCCTCGACTGCCCTAAGGATTTCTCATTCCCCAGGCAGTACCGTCTTTGAGAATAAGGCCCACAACAGAACTTTGGGCAGCCACCTGTTGTTAGCTCAGCTCTTTCACTGCCTTAGCTGGTGCAGACCATGCTCAACGCGTGGAGCATAGCTGCCACATCCCCTCCTATTCTAGTGATCAGATCCTCCACAGTGATTATGATAAGAGTATTAGGGCCAAAGAAGTTTTGACCCTACAGTGATCAGTGGCAGGCTAATGAGCATCTGCCATTCCATCAGGTGCACAAGTAAGTAGTTCCAAGTTCCAGCAGTTCAGGGTGCTGCTGACAAACATGCCTGCTGGTTATCATCCTGTCGTCCCAGGAGAGAATTTTAGCTTTTGAATCTCCTGAAGGACACAGGTTTAAAAGTTTAGGGGCTTCAAGATTAAGAGTCCCAGGGATCTTTTTTTTTTTTTTTTTTTTTTTTAAGTGTCCCAGGGATCTTTTAAGGAGAGTTAGAAAGGCTGCTGTTGAGAGAGCAGGAGCGAAAATTTCCAAACCTTCCTCTTTGGGTTGTCATCTCTTCACTGGGAGCCTACAACCCGATGATCAACTTTTCCCCCACCGTTCACTTAAAAAACAAAACAAGGAAAGGGAAATGATGCATTGACAAATAATATGAGTTAGAGATGAAGTACTGTAAACAAAACCCAACAGCTAAGAAATGAGAAAACAAGGCATGCTAAAAGCTGTTGGGCTCTAACAAAACAAAGGGTTAAAACAGGAGAATAAAAGGGTGAAAAAGAATAAAACGAGATAAGAAGGACCCGATCCTCTATATACTGTATTCACCAAATATGTACAGATCTGCCCAGGAGAGTGGGAAATAGGTACAGGCCTGCTATCACAGAAATACTCTCAGCAAGTATTTGTGGAATAGTAGCCCTCTTTCTGTGTGGTTTTCAAGCAGTCTTCCCAGAAGCCCTGAAGCTGGCTTTTCACTGGAGTTTGGGGGTATGGGTGCAGGAGGAAGAGGTAGTGAGGGAGAAGCCAAGAGCTGTTGCCACCAGCCCTCTCCTTCTGTTTAAGCTGAAGAAGCTGTGTCTCCAGCTGCTTTATTGATCAGGGGCTGCAGAGAGAATTCAGAGAGGTCTGTGCACTCAGAGTAAAACTGTTATTTTTCACCAACCTCTCAGTAATATTTAGCATTTCCTTTCATTATGAATACAGGCAACAGATCACAGTGTTATAAGCAGCATCTGTGTCTTTCTCACTAATAAATGTAGGTTTTTCAAATAGCATTATGTTTGTAGCAGCTATCTTAAATTATGCTCATCAGTGCTTAGAAATTAAATTGGAATTAAACTACTTAATTCCCACATCTTAAGCATTTTTTAATATTTTGATAATTTTATTTCACTATAATTGGTTTCCTTTGTGATCCTGTGTGCTCTTATTTTATGCATGTAAAACATTGTTCTGGGAAGGGGCTTAGGAGCTTGCAGAGTTCCAGAGAGTTCTTTGCCACAAAGAAATGTCAAGAACCCTGCTATGAGATCGTGTTTGAAAAAAAGGTCCTTTGCTTGGATTAGTCCTGCTGCTTCCCCCAGGCCTTTTGAAGTTTTCTAGATCTTTGTTTTTTCCTTCCTACAAAGAAGGCTTTATTTTCTTATTTTAGTTTAGACTTTATAGAGTAGACAAACATATGGCTGATAGGTGTGCTGTTTTCCAAATGAAAGCTTAAATACAGCCTGCCTCCTGAGCTTCCCCGCTGAGCCGGGAGAAGGTGAAGGGAAGGTGAGGAGAAGAGGACAGGCGCCTAGATGCTGTTGGCAGGGGACCAGTGAGGAGGTGGCATGGGGCAGGAACAGGAACACTTCTGCTGGGTTTTGGTATCACTAGCCCTTCTGGCTTGATGAGGGAGAAGCCACGAGACTGCCCAGCTGTAGCAACAGAGGTTTTGAGGCACCGAGGAGAAAGGTAACCCCACAACTGATGGCTGCTGAGAGGAAAGGGCCGCTCAGTGGGCATCTGACTGGGCATAAGAAGCTGACTGCTGAGTCATGCTCGATGTTTATTAAAAAGAGTTTTATGGGGAGCCTGGGTGGCACAGTCAGGTAAGCAGCTGCCTTTGTCTCAGGTCATGATCTCAGGGTCCTGGGATTGAGCCCCACATCAGGTTCCCTGCTCAGCGGGGAGCCTGTTTCTCCCTCTCCCTCTGCCTGCCTCTCTGACTACTTGTGTTCTGTTAAATAAATAAATAAAATCTTAAAAAAAAAATGGGGGGAGCGTTTATATGTCCCATGTTAGTGTTAAAAAGAGGGACGCCTGGGTGGCTCAGTTGGTTAGGCAGCTGCCTTCGGCTCAGGTCATGATCCCAGTGTCCTGGGATCAAGTCCCACATCGGGCTCCTTGCTCGGCAGGGAGCCTGCTTCTCCCTCTGCCTCTGCCTGCCTCTCTGTCTGCCTGTGCTCGCTCTCTCTCCCTCTCTCTGACAAATAAATAAAATCTTTAAAAAAAAAAAAAAAGAGTTGAGCAAAACAGTTTTTCCTTTGGGCATAGGATTAACTTCTGCTTCCTATTCCTATGCCCTCTCCTTTGGCTTTTGAAGGAAAAAGTCTTCCTACCTTTTCTGTACTAAATTTATAATACTGTAGATTTAGAGCATTCCTAAGAATTAGATTTGCATCTTTATTTTACTGATTTTACTGAGACAAAGGCGTAGAGATTCACTGAGAACAGTCATTGTGGATGATGTGCATGTAAGCCACTGCCTGTCCCACACAGAGAAAGGGAGCCACAAGAATGGAATGTGAACAGAGACCGATACTATAAAAATACAGTGTTTTCCCAGTGCAAGATATTATCAATAAGGATCCCAGAGGGAGCTATCATTTTTTTTTTTTCAAGGAAGCAGAGATGGAACGGATTCCATGGAGACCAAAGTATAGAGCATGGTAGAGCATGAGAAAATGAAGAGATAGAAGGAAATTCCTTATATTTCTTGTAATCTGTGAGTCTTTGGTGGTACTTCTAAAAGTGCTTTCTAAAAACTAAGATCTTAGCTTTTTTTTCACAAGAGATACCCTTTTAGGTTCTTTGAACTTGAGGTCAGTGTTATAGCAAGTTACCTAGAGTTTTCCTTTATCATTTTGTGGAGAGTGTCTCTTGGGCCACCTAATCAATAGTTCTGAGCTCAGGACCCCCCAAATTTATGTGTGTTGCCTATGTGCATACAGATGATCCCTGAAGCAGGTTCTGTGTCTCCATCTTCAGGAGACAAAACTGTCATCGGTAAAATTGTGGCACCAGTAAATTGTGACACTAATTGTTCTAACAACCTTTAACAATTCCCATATCAGTATTTGATTATTGCATTTATTGAATGCAACCTCAAGCCATAAAAATTGCTTCTTTCCATGTGGTATCCAAGGATGTTTGCACATTACATCTTTAAAGTCTTACTCAGACTTTCAAGTACTTTTGGGATCACGGCAATTTAGACATGCATAAATGAGACTTGTTCCTTTTTTTATCAGAGTGTCAGTAATCAGAACTGATAATTTGATCTGCAACATAATGGTCATTCCTGAAGGCAAAGTGATAGAAATTTCTAATGTGTATAACATATTCTCTCTATTTTTAAAATATAACATTTTTTTTAAAGTAGCCTTTTAGGGGTGCCTGGGTTATTCACTCAATTAAGCGTCTGACTCTTGATTTCGGCTCAGGTCATCTTCTCAGGATTTTTTTTCTTATTTTTATTTTTTTAAGATTTTATTTATTTATTTGACAGACAGAGATCACAAGTAGGCAGAGAGGAAGGCACAGAGAGGTGGGGGGGAAGCAGGTTCCCTGCTGAGCAGAGAACCCGATGCGGAACTCGATCCCAGGACCCCGAGACCATGACCTGAGCCAAAGGCAGAGGCTTAACCCACTGAGCCATCCAGGCGCCCCATCGTCTCCGGATCTTGGCCCAAGTTGGCTCCTTGCTCAGCAGGAAATCTGCTGGAAGATTCTTTCTCCCTTTCCTCCTTCCCTCCCCCAACTCATGCGCTCTTGAGCTCTGGCTCTAAAGTAAATAAATACATTTTAAAAAATAAAGTAGCCTTTTGGTTTTTAACAAAAATATGGGGAATGCTGAATTAATTGTCATTCAATAAGAAGAGGCAGTTGCAGAGCTTCATGAAAAGGTCTGTTTTTCTCAGAATACAGCTCTGTGTTGTCATGAAAATGGCATGTCACCCATTAATGAGACAAAGTCAAGGTTGTGTGGCAGCATGTATGCTGCCAACACATTCATCCACACTGTACCTTGGCTTCAAGCATCTTTCGTGAGTTGCTTAACTGACCTGGCAGATACCAGGCGTCCCTGGTTGGAGACGGATGGTAGGTCAGGAACAGCTGGGGTGAGACAGATGGCAGCCTGCATGTCTCCAGGTCCCAGGTTGGCAGCCACTCTAAAAAAGGATGGACCAAAATAGCTTCATTTTTCACTAAACAGAAATACCCTAGTGTTTCCTTGGAAGGTGAGTACACTATCCTAGGCCTATGTTGTAAGAATCTGTCTGCCCGTTGAAAGAGGGAAAGGTGGGAGCTTATTAGGACTTTAAGTAATAGTAATTTTCCTTTGAGGGCATAAAGATTGTATATTTCAGCAGTAAAATGAAATTAGAGATTTTTCTGCTAGTGTATTACCAGATGTCATTAATATTTGAACATTGTTAAGAAAAGAGTAAAAGGTCAGGGGAGGTAAATGACTCTTGAGCTTTTATTTTTTAAAAAAACACATCCATACTTTAATATTACTGAGTGCTTTATTTAGTTCTTATTTGTGGATCCTTACCACAGGGCTGGGAGAGTTTCTTACTGTTAATGGCTCTGCATTAGAGAATAGTCAATTTACAGTAGAATATAGGGCATTAGAAAGAATGAAAACTTTATTCATATTTCTGATGGGACAAATTATAAAGTGCATTTAGTGGAAAAAAACAAGGTGTAGAACTTTTTGTTATATTACCACCATGGATTCTATGTATGCAATATGTATGTGCTTTTATATATATGTGGCTATATGTGTGTATGTGCATAGACTTGTCTCTGGAATGATATGTATATACACATAAAAACTGGTAATAGTGATTTCTTGGGGAGAGGAGACCTGGGTGACTGTTGACTGAATTCTGTCTTGTACCTTCTGAATTTTGTGTCACAGATATATATTACTTATTACTTTTTACTATGTTATTTTTTAAAAATAACTCAACATTGTTATTGGTAGTGTCTTGAGAAGTGTGTATCATAATAAAGGTATATCAGGAGTATTAGTAACGGGAAGTTTTGGACTGAAAACGGAAAATGTTGGGGGAAGTTTATTGTCTGCATAATGTGGTAAAGGCTTGATCCATGGTAGTTGACCATAGAAATGAAGAGAGAAATGTTTTGCACATAGGAGGGAAAAAATCAATAGGATTAATGATGGGTTGAATATAAACATAGAAAACAAGGAGGGTCAAAAATGAGCTGAAAATTGAACCCAGTTAATGAGAGAATGGCTAGCTAGTCCATTGATGGAAGTTTTGAACTGGAAGCAGATTTAGAAGACAGCAAGGTGGTGGGTTTTTCTTTTGCCTTTTCATCGTGTACCTACAGATTTCTAAGTTTGCCGTGTCACCTCTTACACCTACTGACCGCATGCGAGCTATTTGAGAGGAACTGGTCACAGACCTTTTGGGGAAGAACAGCTACCGAAACATGCCTACATTAGGATCTCCCTGATGTCCTGGTGCTAGCTGGGAAATTTTAGAGTAGGTGTCTCTGAAGAGTTACTGACCTTCCAGATATGTGAAATTGGGACTTGGGAAGACTGAACAGTTTCTTTAGAGCCATGTGTCAAATCCACGCCCTAGCTGCAGATTAAGGCCTCTATTCCAATAGAGAGGCTCATCAGTTCAACTAGTCTCTCTCATTGTGCTGGTTCTTTGTCCTAAGGCAGTCTAGGTAATAAAGCAGAAGATAAAGACTCAGTGAATACTCCAGTACCTCATTATGGAGTGACATAAAATTAATTAAACCCGGAAAAAACCTAGCATATACAGGGATACAACTGTAAAAACTGCATAATCATGAAAAAAAAGTGCTGAAATGACACTGAAGGAATCAGGCTGGCAGGAAATAGTCAAATGACATGGATTTTTAGGACCAATTTAGTTTCCACTTTGAACTGTAACTTAGAGCCAGTTAATGAACTAACTCTGGACATCAGCTTCCAGGATGAGTAAATGACCTTGGATGCTTCCCAAGGCGTGATACATAGCTAAAATTCTGTTTCTCAGTCTCACTGATCTAGAAGTTAGACTTTATCACTAGAAACCTGGCTTTGAAAGCCTGACATTCTGGTATTTGTTTATTTTCTTACTCAGAACTTTATTTACATAAACACTGAAGTTGAAGTTTCAGCCACATTAACTATGTATATATACAAGAAAAACTAATGGATGTGAATAACAGAAAGTGTAAGGAGATCTCTTAATCTCATCTAGATTTGGGTGACAGGCTTCATTTACTATCTCATTTATAAATACTTTTAGTAAATTTTTTGGTATGAGAAGTTGGGTATTCACTCTTGTTTTCTAGGGAGCTGGGTTTTTTTAATATGTATTTGATATTTTCCTATTATCTTTTTCTGTAGAGCCCACAAAGTACCTTTTTTGATGCCTTGCATATATGTGGGATTTAAAAGGAGAGAACTAAAATAGATCTATTCTGATAGCTGATGAGCCCTCTGAATTAAACCTGAAAATTTTCTACAGCTTCATATAAAAAGATACATCCCAAGTTGGTTTTTTCCACAAAAAAAAATAAATTTCTTGGCTGTTTTCATAACTGTGAAGTCATTATCAAGGTAGCAGAAATTATAGCTGTAGGGCCAAGAGAATGGCCTGACTATAACATATTAATGTTTATTAAATAGAGTGTCTTCACAATTTTGTATGTAAGGCATTAGATTTCTTAAAGATACAATTAAGAAATCTTTTCAGGAGCTGATACAGTATTTAAGGGAGAGATGAGTAGATAAACAGAAGCTTCAAGAAGACCTTTGTGAAAACGGAAGTTTTAGTTGATTTCATGACGAGTTTTGAGGCCAGTAGCAAAATGAATTCCTTAGAATTTTTGGATGCCATGTGTCTAGGCAAAAGGACACTTGAGGAACTAGAAGTATTTGATGTGAATGAATTCTCTTTAGTGCCCATGCTGCAGTCATTTTCATGATGGATTTCCAGTTATGTTTTTTATATTTCGAGATCTATTCTCTTCTTCTTTTTAGTAGTATTATTGATTTTAAGACCAGTGGTACCACATTTCATAGCTAGTAATGGCCAAGGCTGGGGTGTAAAACCAGGCCTTCCAGCTCTAGGCCAGTATAGCACCTAAACAGTATGTTTATGACACACTGGCTGTTAATGTGGCTCAGTGATGGATGCTACCGAGAGCTGAAATTCACATTGGCCATATGTCTTCATTCATGAAAGCCAGGCAGAATTTTGATAGTTCTGAAGAACACTGAAATTATTTGTTAAAATAAGAAATCTGTGGGTCTCATATATAAAACTGATGATAGTCCTTCGTTTGCTAATATAGTAACAAGTACTGACAGTTAACATAGATAACACACTTTCACAGAGCTTTCAGATTCCAGCCAGAAGGGACTGCTCTTCTCTCAGTGTGCCCAGTGTTTTCTTATCTTTACCCTTCCCCCCGCAATTTCCTTCTGATAAAATGCAACCTGTGTTTTAAGAGCTGTCCCAAATTCCGTTTATCCATAAACTTGCCCTGATTTTCACCATTTGAATGTGATGTCTCTGACACTCTGCTATAGCATTTTCTTTTTATCTACTCAGCCGTGCCTATGTGGCTTTTTTTTTTCTTTTGACTAGTCAGAAGTATGTATTTCTTATTCTCTACTTGGGAAGCAGGTTAGTATAGTGGATAAGACATGGCCTCTGGAGCCACTCTGTCTAGATTTGAATCCCAGAGGGGCTGTCTTATATTCTCTATCCCTCAGTTTCTTCATCATTAAAATGGGAATTAATATAGTGCTTGTGCTTTAGGATAATTATGAGACTTGAAGAAATTAATATATAAGATCCTTAGAACAGTCTTGGTACAAAGTAGGTTGGTACTCAGTAAATTTTAGCTTTATTGTGTCTGCCCTACATTGTAATGTCTTGAAGACCAAGGATGATTCCTTTACCCATACTTCTTTCCTTAGGGAAAGTGTCTTTTGAACTCTAATTTCGGTTACAAAGACTAATAGTCCCCTACCATTGTCACCACCCCAACCTGGGGCATCAAAGTACAGAGAGTATCAGGACTCAGGGATAGGGAGAAATAGATGCTTATGAACACTCATAGTGTAGCGTGCAGATGGAAAGGCTATCACGTGGTGGGGAGACACTACCTAATCCTAAAAGATAACTCATTGAAGGTGTATAATGTTGCTAAGCTTACTGTAGCCAAAAACCAGAAGGGGGCAGCAGAAAGTCATCTGCATCCCAGCTGTGGAGAAGGGAGAAGACCAAAGAAGGTGGTTCCTGGTTAAGAACAACCTGCACTACCAGGTCGATGCTCTGCCTTCGGCTCAGGGCGTGATCCTGGAGTCCCGGGATCGAGTCCCGCATCGGGCTCCCAGCTCCATGGGGAGTCTGCTTCGCTCTCTGACCTTCTCCTCGCTCGTGCTCTCTCTCACTGTCTCTCTCTCTCAAATAAATAAATAAAATCTTTAAAAAAAAAAAAAAAAAAAGAACAACCTGCACCAGAACTGGTCTCTGATAAGATATTACTGAATCATTTATCAAAATGTAGATTAGAACTGAAAGGATAGGTGTGTTCTGAGCGCTGGGAGCATGACAGAAAAACATTTAAAACAGTTGAAATAGAAATTAAGGGACTGCCTCCCGTGAGTTTAGCACTGATATTTGGAGTACACAGAGCCACCCAGAATGTCTAAAGATAAAGTTTAACGCTGTCAGCATTCCCCACTATTTATTTTATTTTTCTGTGTTTTTTCCCCAGTTGTAGAACTCAATAAGAGTTCCTATTTGTGTGGCCTATTTTATGGGAAACTGAGCTGCAATTTTATTTTTAAAAAATCACTTTCTTATTAGTGTGTTACCTGCTGGGCTTTCAACTACATCTTTTCATTTAATTTGTTTTGAACTAGTTGACACTAACTCAGATTTCTTCTATACAGTCAATGCAAGTCCAACCAAAATCTTGGCAGAATTTTTTTGTGGAACCAGAGAAGATGATTCTGAAATGCAAATGAAAGTGTAATGGGCCAAGAATAACTGAGACACTTTTAAAAAGACTAAGACGAAATGATTGGTCTAGCAGATACATAACATGACTTAGAAAGCGACAGTAAGTAAAAATGAGATGCTTAGACTAGTGGAATCAAATGGAGAGAGCCCAGAAATGAACATGTACACATATGGAAACTAGAGTTGCTTTACACATCAAAAGAGAAAGATTAGTTAATAAATGGTACTTGGACAGTTGATTGTATGGGAAAAAAATTAATTCCTACCTCAAAACACACATATACACACATTTTGTTCAGGTGGATTAAAAACTTCAGTTGACAAAAACATAAAACTTTTAGGAAAATAATATTTGTATGATATTGTGGAGGAATTTTTTGAACAGGAAACAAACAACTAGTAAAAGATTGATAAATTTTAATGCATTAAAAAGTTATATGCCATAAACTAACAAATAAACCATTAACAAATTAAATTAGTACCATTAAACAAATTAAAAGACAAGCCAAAGGCCAGAATTCCAGACAACAGTTAGAAAGAATGAATTAAAGCCATACATCTCAGCTTGGTCATCTCAAAAGCGTAATGAGTGAAAAAAAGGAGGAATCATACATATAGTGTAATGTTTATGTAGTTTGAAAACATGCAAAGCAATGCAGTAGCTTATATGTCTATGGGGATATGTGTATAAAGTGTAAGAGTATAAAAACATGCTTAACAATGAAAAACGAAATTCAGGAAATCATTTACATGTGAAGAAGGATGGGGGAGGTGTAGGAATAGGTTCAGGAGATATATATCAGGGGCCTTTAGCTGCACTTAATCTCTTCTCCCACCACACACACAAAAAAATCTGTTTTCACATTTGTTAAAAAATTTATTTGAATAAAATCGGAGGCTAATTTCTTACCACTTCCTCCTTAAAAAAGTCTTGAGGTAAAACTGGCCAGCTTGAATCAAGAGTCCTACTTTGGCAAGAAAGACAGAGTGATATGTTTGGGCCAGATACCTACCCACTTTTAGGGATAACAATCTTGGGCCTCATATGGCTCTTTTCTATATACAGTCCTTTAAAAACATAAGAACTCTTTTTAAATCAAAAGCTGTACAGAAACAGGCTGTAGGCCGGATGTAGTCCATAGGCCTTGGTCTGCCAATCTTTGATCAGTACCCTCACTTATTTTCTCCTGTCCTTAAAATTTGCAGAGAAAAATCAGTGTGTCATTTCATCTACCCTTACTTACTCTTTTGTTTTGTTGGGAAAAAAGTAAAGACTAACACATCAACTGATTTTGTACCTTGGAGCTTGAGGAGGAACAGTCCATTGGATGGCTCTTCTTCAAACCATGCCAAATATAGATAGGAATTTCATCAGCCCTGTAGCAAATACTGGATAACAGCAAATGGCTGGCATGTGCTCCTTTTTACAGGGGTTCAGAAGAAGAAAGATGACCTTGTTAACTGGTAGATACCCAACTTACACAGATACTGTTTATTAATACTGATAAGTTGACCTTTTATTTAGGCATGTCTCCTACATAACTACTTGCAATGATTAAAATCAGAACATTTAACAGTACTACAGTAGTATAATCCTGTAGTAGTCGGTATTCAAATTTTGTCAGTTGCCTTATGAATGTTCTTTATGGCTGTTACTTTTATTTCCTAGCCCAGGATCCTAGTAAGGATCATACATTATATTTAGTTGTTATATCTCTTTAGTCTCCTTTAATTTGAAAGAGTTTCTCAGTGTGTGTGTGTGAATGTGTGTTTCTTGACCTTGACATTTTTTAAAAGTACAGGCCAATTATACTGTAGACTGGTACCCTGTTAGGATTCCTTAATAGTTCCTAGGAAGGAAGGAGTTTGTGGCCAGGAGTACCACAGAACTGATGCTGCATTCTCAATGTGTCATTATCAGGAAATGCATAATGGTGATTCATTCCAATATTGGTAATGTTAATTTTCATCACCTTATTAAGGTGGTATCCACCAGACTGGGCCACTATTACAGCTGTCTCTCTGTAATTAGTAAATAACATGTAAGGAGACACTTTGAGATTATGAAATATCCTGTTCCTTATCAGATTTTCACCTACTAATATTAGCATCCTTTGATGATTTTCTTTTCTTTTTTTTTTTTAAGATTTTATTTATTTATTTGACAGAGAGAGATCACATAGGCAGAGAGAGAGAGAGAGGTAAGGAGGCTCCCTGCTGAGCAGAGAGCCTGACGTGGGACTTGATCCCAGGACCCTGAGATCATGACCTGAGCTGAAGGCAGAGGCCTCAACCCACTGAGCCACCCACTGAGCGCCCCTCCTTTGATGATTTTCTGATTGTACCATTCCTTCAGTCTATCCATTCACGTGGATTATATTTTTATATATGTTTATTTTATATATAAAAATATTTATTTTAAGCCATCTCCTTGCTAATGCCTCCAGTTCCACTCTTAACATTTCTGTTTTCCTTTTAGACTTGCCCCTTCCCTAATTTTGTAATTCTCTTCTGGCAGTGAGAAATCTGATTCTCAGTATTTTTTGTTGTGTATGTGTTTTGCAGATACTTTCTCCTAATATAAGGCTTTGCTATTTAGTTTCTTAATGGGTTGTTTTGATGAGTAGAAGTTTTTAATTTTGATGGAATCAAATCTAACTAATTTTATGGTTATGGTTTTCTGTGTCCTAAGTAGTTATTGCCTACCCCTCAGTCATATATATTCTTCTGTTTTCTTCTTTAAAATGTCATCATTTTAGATTCTATGTCTCAGTTTAATTTTATATCTCAAACCAATTCTTGGATATGATTTAAATGTTGAAGTACTTTTTTCCCCTTACGGATGTTCCTGCTTTCTGTGTTATTTTCCATTCATCATGCTATACTCTTTTTTTTTTAAAGATTTTATTTATTTATTTGAGAGAGAATGAGTGAGAGAGAACATGAGAGAGGAGAAGGTCAGAGGGAGAAGCAGACTCCCCAAGGAGCTGGGAGCCCGATGCGGGACTCAATCCTGGAAGTCCAGGATCATGACCTGAGCCAAAGGCAGCTGCTCAACCAACTGAACCACCCAGGCGCCCCCATCATGCTATACTCTTAACTGCTGTAGCTTTTGAGCCAGATAGTGTAAGTCCTTCACCATTGTTCCTATTTAATATTATTCTGTTACTCTAGGTCCTTTACATTCCCATACACCTTTTGGAATGAGATTGTCCGTTTTCCTTAAACAGGCCTACTGGGATTTTGATTGGGATATTATTAAATATGTTAAGAAGAATTGGCATCTTAATTGGGACCTTATATGATGTCATAAAATACTGAGTCTTCCAACCTGTGAAGATGGGTTTGACTCTTTTATTTATTTATTTGTTTATTGGGGGGGGCCTTTTTCTCTCAGCAATGCTTTTATAAATTTCATTGTGGGGATCTTGCAAGTCTTTTGCTAAAATTTATTGCTAAATATTTTAGGGGGGTTTATATTACTGTGAGTGAAGTTATTTTTCTAAATTTTATTTTCCGGGCCACCTGAGTGCCTCAGTTGGTCCTTGATTTCGGCTCAAGTCATGATCTCAGGGTCATGAGACTGATCCCTGAGTTGGGCTCCATGCTAGGTGTGGAGCCTGCCTGACATTATCTCTCTTCCCATACCCCTCCACCTGCTTTTACATGCACACACACACTCTCTAAAATATATATATATTATATACTCTCTAAAATATATAAAAAATATATATTTATTTATTTATTTTATTTTCCAAGTTTATTAGAAATACAGTTGATTTTTATCTCATGACCTTGTATCCTGAGACTGTGATAAATTCACTGACTAATTCTAGTAGTTGTTTGTAGATTGTTTAATGTTTTCTACATATCCAGTCATATTGTCTGTGAGTAGAAATACAGTTTATATCCTTCCAAATTTTAGGCCTTTTAATTTCTTTTTCTTGCTTTATTGCACTAGCTAGGACTTCCAGTACAATGTTCAATAAAAGGACAGGGGCACGTATCCTTGCTTTGTTCCCAGTCTTGGCAGAAAGTAATTTACTGTTTCACCTTTAGGAATGATGTTAGTTTTAGGTTTTTCATAATGCTCTTTATCAGGTTGAGGAAGTTTGCTTTTATTCCTAGTTTCCTGACAGTTTTTATCATGATTGGATCTAAGTTCTATTAAATATTATTTCTACTAAAGTAAAGCTGGTCATATGTTGTCATATGTAAATTATTGTTATAATAGTGAATTATAATAGAACCAGCCATTTTTCGTTATTCTGTTGCAAAAATTCTTGAAAGTAAACTTGTTAATATTTGTCAAAGATATTTGTGTCTGTGTTATTCATCATAGTGGTCTCTAAATTTTTTTGCTTATAACATCCTTGTGTGGTTTTGGCATCAGGATTATGTGATGTCATAAAATGTTTTAGGAAATGTTCTATTTTTCTGAAATTTTTTATAAGATTTTATTTCTTTATTTGGTAGCATTCATCATTGAAGTCATCTGGGTGGGCCTGGAGTTTTCTTCTTAAGAAGATTTTAATTAGAGATTCATATTTTTGAACAGATGTAGATCTTCTCAGTATAATTTTGAATTTTTCTTTTTTGGTGATGTTGACATGTTCTTACATGCTTAACAGTCATTCATATTTCTTTGAACTTTCTTCTCTTTTATCTTCTTCTACTGCTTTGTTGGTCTTTTTCTTAATTTGTAGGACTTCTCAATGGTTAGGGAATAGCTTTGGATGATAAATATTCTTATTTTTCTCATTTCTTTCTGTTTTTGTAAATTATTTTGCTTTATGGTAGTCTTTGTTGTGTAGATTTTTTTTTTTTTAAGGTACTTGAATTTATCAATCTTTTCCTATATGGCTTTTCCATTTATCTAAGGATGACAATTCTCCATCACAGAAACTTCCCCATATTTTCCTTCAATTAATGTATACTTTCATTTTTAACATGTAAATATACAGTTCATCTGGAGTTTATTTTGGTTTAATTATGTGAAGTACAGATCCACACATACACATACCCACATTTTTTTAAAAAAGGCTAACCAGTTATCTTAATGCCATTAAAAAAAAATACCTCTTTTGCCTACTGCTAATTTATTCCACTTTATCATTTACTAATTTCTTGTTTGAGTTTGGGTCTGTCTCTGAATTTTTGGTGCTATTCCACTGATTTGTTTTTTTCATCCAATAGTATCACATTTGTTTTGATTGTCTTAGCTTCTGAATATGTTTTAATTATCTGAGTAAAAGTTCATAATTCTGTCCATCCATCCCTTCATTCAGCCTCTACCGTTTCCCTTTCTCCGATACTTAGCAACCTTGTTAATTGTTAGAAATATTTTTCAAATACCTTATTTGGGTATACTTTTTCCCCTCCCTTTCTGTAGTGGGGAGGCTCAAGTGATAGCTGAAAGTCCTAGATAGGTGACCAGGGCCTCAAAAAGCCTTTAGGGCATGTGTATGTGAACAAGAAAAAAAAATTGCCTCTTCTAAGCAGATAAATTAGGGAAAAGGTACCTTTTCTGAAAGATGCATCCTTGTACCCAGTTACACAGTTGCTAGGGCTGGCTTTTGTCCCTATTCGTACCTTTGGGAAGCGCTCAAAATGAACCACTTTACAATCATAACAATCTCAAATTATACTGCATCATATTAATAATGTAGTCAGTGAAAGAATTACCAGGAAAGCCAGATGCATACTCCTTCCCTTGCCTCCTCCTCCCCATCTGAGCTGTTAGCCCCAGAGCTGGCTAATTACATCATTCAATAATGTGCTTCCTTAAGTGGGAGTATAAGTGGCTGGTCACACTAAATAACTCCCTGCCTTTAGGAATGCCCAGATTGGGATGAGAGTAAATAAACCTCTTGAAAGTCCAGTTGGCCACCCATCAATTGGACTGACACTGTGGGTCATCATGGTGAAGGTCAAATAATAATAATTACTTGTGTCTCTCCAAAAGTACATCATCATCTCGTTATTATCCTCTTGAAAAAGCCTGCAAAACTGAAAGGGCAGATACTGTTCTTGCACTTATTTTGTCGGTGAAGGAAGTTGGCCAGAGGAGAAACTTTTCCAAAGTTGAAAGAACTAGGCTAGTGAGTGACAGCTCACTTGATCTTAGATCTTTTGAAACTTGAGTTTCTTCCTCTAAGCCTGAAAGCACACTTCCCACATCATACCATTTCATAAAAACATTATTTGTTAACTCCACAAACATTTAGGCAGATTAAATGTATATCATCATTAAATTGTGGTGATGTATTTTATCCTTCTGAAAGTACACTCATATTTCTGGTGTGTTCATATCACTTTCCCTAGTGTTCCAAATACTTCCTATTCAGAGATACTCAATGGTACAAAGAGAATAATAATACCTTTTTAAGGAAAAGGCAAAAGTTGCCTAATACTTGTTTTGATTTGTTAGTTGAGGTCTGTAAGCTTCTGGGCTTTTTAGAAGATTGAAAGAGAAGGATGTTTTGTTTTGTTTTGAAAAGGATTTTGAGAATAAGGTTACATTGTGGTTAGAGTCCTATGATAAATTAAATTTGTCCTGTTTATAATTCTGTAATTTTACCATACTTCGAGGAGTTGGCTTTTCAGGTTTTTTTTGTTGTTGTTGTTGTTTAATTTTTGTTATTTCTAATGTGTTCTTTGTCTGCCATAGAAGCAGAGTTTACTCTCACGTCTCTGGATACAATATAGATTTGAAACCAAGTAGGAAAACTGTTGAAGCTGCTTTTGAAGTTGGGAGTCACTGCAAAAGTAGTTTTTAATGCCTCTAGATCTCTCTCTCTCTCACCCTTTCTCCATTTCTAAATACTACCTTTCTTTTTAGATAATAATCGTTTGGCCTCTACTGTGAAATCATTTTGGCCAACTATTTTATAGTGATTGACGTAGTTCACCTGGATATTTACTTGGAAAGCAGTATCTGAATGCACATTGTTTTTAAAAATCTTGATATCTTATTACTGCAACATAGTACAGATTCTTTTTAATTTGTTTTGATATCTGCATATTTGGCAGCAGTAAATTTGATTTTGACTGCAGGCACTTTGGACTTCAAACAAAATGCATTTCTGGAGAACTGGCAATCCAAGGTTTGTTTTTTTTTTTTGAAGATAATCATTATATCTTATTTGACTTTATATTCCCAGCACTTATCTGTGCCTGGAATATTGCTGACCCTTAATAAATATTTGTTGAATGAGTGATGGAACAAAGTCTATAGCAAATTAGTGCCACTTAAAATCCTGACTGTGTACACGTTGTCTTCTTTTGCTTATACATTATTTGAACCCATTTAATAAATGAGTAAGGATATGTTTTTAGGCAGTTTCAAATAGATTTTATTGTTAAATAGAATAGGAAAGTAGTGTGGTTGGTAGTAAGCCTTAGACTGGGAGCGGAAGTTCCCTGTGGTTCTCCAAAAATAATGATAGTCTGATCGTGGTCAGGTCACTTAGCCTTGGTGACCTCATTTTTCTCATCTTTAAAATAAAGATAGAAAGTTATATAGAAATCACTTAGCTCATACATCTAGAAATGTTCTGGAAAGGTTAAAAGCATTGTAAAGGTACAAAGGGGAAATGCTTTCTTGATGGCTTTCCCTAGAGCTCTGAGCCACAGTTTGGGAAGGTTTGGGGTCCCTTTTGCTATAAAATTCAGCGTGTTTTTTGCTATGGAGAAAGTTTCATGAACCTAGTGGTAACATATAGCACATTTCTGGTTCCTTCTGTATGGCTGCCTCTTCTGTAGTTCAAGAACATTTCCTTGCTATTCATTTCTGTGCCTATAACTATGAACTGAGTCAACAGCAGATATATAGAACATGAAAGAGCACATGGTACCACTTTGGGGACCTTCACCTCCATTTAAATCCAGGGCTTGGGAAAGGTGCTGTTCAACTCCTTTATTAGGATTAGGATTTGGGGCAATTGTGTGTATACTATATCTACTGGTCCTTGAGGGAAGCTGATAGGGATACCCACGTCCTTGACACATTAAATCAGGTCAGACAAGAAAGGTGTGGGTCTTAGAAATAGGAGAAAGTAATATATATATATCTGATTTACCTGATCCAATGTCTTTTCAATTCTCTGACAATAAAAGAGCTGCCATATAGGTAATTATATGTGCTCCCTCAAATTCTCACTCCTTTCTTTTGTTCTTCATGATTTACTTGTAATAACCTAACATCTTTTGTTTATTTTTTAATGCACTCCAGCAAGGCCTGTTGTTTCTCCGTCTACATTCTTGTGTCTTCCCCTTCTGTGTCCTATAAAATATTATCCTGCATCAAGCTGTAACCTGTTCTCTATTCTATTTTTTTGTTTCTGGTGTCCATATTCAAATTTTATTTATAATAATCTTCAAAGTAGAAGAAATACCATTAATGGATTTCAAATCAGAATCTTGGTTTCATTTCAAAATTCTAATCAGTGGTTTAAAATAAGGTATTTGACCTTAAAGTTAAATTCATTAATGTATAGATCTACAGTGAAGTCATATTCTTGGTTTTCCTAACAACCAAGTTCCTTTTTAAATTAAGACACTAGATGTTGCTTGTATTTTACAAGTTAATATGTATGGCTTCTTGGATTAACAATTCCCTATGGTAGAATAAAAGTGTGGCTGTTATCATCCACTTATTTTATAACTCTATGAGACATCTGTCCAAATAAGCTTTCTTTATTGAGGTGATAAAGCTGCATGACTCATGTGTTCTGACTTTCATCGCAGGTCCACTATCATTTACTAGATTAGACATTAGAGGAGGAATAAAATTGTTTTCCAGCCTTTTCACCCCTTATGGTTCAGTACTATTCTTGATGCCACATATTTCAGGGATAGACCAGACTGTTTATATAATTTGTTCCAACCTATTTTCCAGGCTGATACCACTAATCCCTAACAAAAACCCTACATTATGGAATTATTGTTCCTGGCTCATTCAGTTTGTTTAACAAGTATTAATTGTATTTCCTCTGTAAACAGGGCCCTGCTCTTACCCTGGGAATTCATTCCTTTCCCTTTAAAAATCTGCCAAATATTAAGTGTCCAGACTCCATGATCCCATTTCAGATCACTTTAGCCAGTGATAATCCTCTGACTTGCACTCTAGTAGCACTGAGTTTGTATTGCTCAGGTTATGTTACGTTGGTCACATGTGCCCTAGCTTTGTGATAATATCAAATTGTGAGATATCTGCATTTTGAGTAAACCTTGTCTAATAAAATGATAATTAGCAAAGAGCATTAAAAAGTACCCTACAGGCAATAAGTGTTCAATAATTGCCTGTTAAATAAATAAATGAGTATCTGCAGCTCTTCTGTTGCTGTCTTAAGCATTTTTTTCCCCAGTTCTCCCCATAGAGATACTCTAAATTTCCTGTCTGGACTCTCTTCACAATCTGGTTGCTTTTCCGGCTTTATCCTTATTTCCATCTCTAAGCCTACTAGCTACTTGTCTTGTGCACTGTGTGTTAGTTTCACAGGGCTGCTATAACAAATTGCCACTAACTAGGTAGCTTCAAATGACAAATTTATTCTCTAACAGTTCTGACTGGAGGTCTGAGATGCATGCGTCAGTAGGAGCCATGCTCTCTAGAGATTCTGAGGGAGAATCTCTAGATTCTGTTCCATACATTTCTCTTAGTTTCTAGTATTTTTGTTAATCGTTGGAGTTGGCTTTTAGATATATTACTGCAGTCCATGCTGCTGTGATCACATACCCTTCTGTATTTGTTTGTCTGTCTGACTTTCTGTCTTCTTCTATGGACATCAGTTGTATTAGACTAGGACTCCCCTAATGACCTCATCCTAACTTGATTACAGTTGCATGGGCCCTGTTTCCAAATAAGGTCACATTCACAGGTACTTGAGATTAGGATTTCATTGTATTTGCAGGGGGGAGGTGAGGGGAGAAAACACCATTCAACTCATCACACACTCTGTATCTTTTTTAATATGATATTTACATAACAAAAATTAACCATTTTTTTCCAAAATTAAGTAAAGTGAACAATTCAGTGACATTGAGTATATTCACAATTTTGTGCAATAACCACCTCTATCTAGTTCCAAAACATTTTCATCACTCCGAAAGGAAACCCTATATCCGTGAAACAATTGTTCTATATCCGTGAAACAGTTGTTCTTCATGACCCTCTCTCTCCAACCCTGTGCAACTGTACTCTACTTCTCATGTCCGTGGATTTATCTTTTCTCCCTATTTCATATAAATAGATTCATACAGTATGTGACCTTTTGTAATTGACTTCTTTCACTTAGAATAATGTTTTCACATTTCATCCATATTATAGCATTTATCAATACTTTAGTCCTTTTTTTGTAGCTAAACAATATTCCTTTGTAAGAATATGCTACAGTTGTTTGTCCATTCATCTGTTGGTGGAGGTTATGTTTCCACCTTTTGGCTACTGTGAATAGTGTCATTATAAATATGTGTGTACCTTTATTTGAGTATCTGTTTTCAGTTCTTTTGGGTATGTACCTAGAATTGCTGGATCATGTGGTAATTGTTTAGCTTTTTTTAAAGATTCATTGATTTGAGAGAGAACACATGAGTGAGCAGGAAGAGGGGCGAGGGAGGGGGAGAGAATCCTTAAGCAGACTCCCCGTCAAGTGCGGAGCCTGCCCCAGGGCTCAATCTCAGGACCCTGAGATCATGACCAGAGCTGAAATCAAGAGATGGATGCTCAACTGAGCCACCCAGGCTTCTCTCTGTTTGCTTTTGGAGGAACTGCCAAACTCTGCCAAATTTTCCACAGTGGATAAACCTTTTTCCTTTCCTACCAACAATGTGCAGGGTTCCATTTTTTCCACATCCTCACCAGCTTTCCATTTTTCTATAATTGTTCTTCTAGTAGGTATGAGTGTTATCTCATTGTGATTTTGATTTGCATTTCCTTAATGACTAATGATGTTAAGCATCTTTTCATGTGTTTGTTGGTCATTTGTATATCTTCTTTAGAGAAATGTTTATTGAACTGCTCTTCACTTTTTTAGCTAGGTTCTTTGTTGTTGAATTGTAAGAGTTCTTTATATATTCTTAGTACTAAAACCTTACCAATATATGATTTGTAAATATTTTCTCCCACTCTGAAAGTTGTCTTTTTGCCGTTCTGGTAATGCCCTTTAATGCACAGAAGTTTGATTTTGATGATTTCCAATCATCTGGGTTTTTTCTTTTGTTATTCATACTTTTAATTCTGTGTAAGAATCCTTTGCTGAATCCAGTGTCATGAAGATTTACCCCATGTTTTCTTCTAAGAGTTTAATGGGTTTTGGTTTTATATTTAGATCACTGATCCATTTTGAGTCTATGTTCCTGTTATGCACAAACTAGATACTGTCACAAATACTGATGAGTGCCTACCCTCAAAGATCTTAAAGGTCTAATGTTCTTTAGTTTACTGTGTTACTGATAGAGAAAAGCCCTAGGAGATATCAAGGAGAAATGCCTTTTTTTTTTAAGAGGTGTTACAAACCAGAGTGCCTTTTATACAAAACCATGAAACTTGGTACCTTGTAGCCAAAGGGCAGAAACCTAACTTTGGGTTTTTTACAGGGGTGGGCTATGCGGTGAACCCAGTCATGAAAATGATTGAACCAAATAGAGGTTTCAGTCAGTACTTACAGATTTTGTTAGTCTCAGGTCTCCAGAGATAGGGGATACACACACACACACACACACAGATGTTTTCAAGGTTCATCCATATTATAGTGTGTGTATGTATGCGTATGTGTGTATCTCCTGTTGGTTCTGTTTAATAAAATGCCCTATTACATTATTTATATCCTATCATAAATATATGTGTATATTAAGAGAGGGTGAGAGATTGAGAGATTGTTTTATTGTATGAAGTTGGCTCATGTGATTATGGAGGCTGGGAAGTGACAACCTTGCTGGCAGGGTTGGGCCAGCAAGCTGAAAACCCAAGAGAGCCAGTGGTTTAGTTCCAGTCTGAGTTCAAAGGTGAGAGAAAACTGATGTTCCAGCTCAAAGACAGTTAGGCAAGCAGTGAATCTTCTCTCACTCAGCCTTTTTTGTTCTAGTCAGGATTTTAACAAATTGGGTAAGACCCACCCACACTGAGAAGGGCAATCTGTTTTTTTTTCAGTCTGCTGATTCAAATGTTAATCTCATCCAGGAACACCTGCACAGACACACCAAAATAAGGTTAACCAAATATCTGAATACCCTGTGGCCCAATCAAGTTGATGTAAAATTCACTGTCACACAAGTTATGAGAAGCGGGCGTGAAAGCCTGCCACTTTGTTCCTGGGAGAATTCCTGTGAAGTATACATTCTCTCTCCCATTAGTGGGTTGGAGCTCTCTTCTCCTTTTCTTCTATTTGCTTTCATTACCCTTGTTACCTATGGAGAATTTGTTCATTAATGTTGACTAGAGTGTAGATTTCTTAGAACTCTTGATTTTCTTCTAATGGAGTATGCAGCAGCAGCGCAGCGGTGGCTTTGTCGTATTTGTCTTTCGTGTCTCTAGCATTCATCTGAGCCTAGTATCTAGTTAGTATTTACTGTTTGCTGCATTGTTATTACTGAGCTTTGTAATGCTTTTTCTGAGTTTGTGTATGGGTGTGGGTTTTTTGTTTTTTGGGCTTTTGTTTTTGTTTTTGTTTTTCCAGTGGGGAGAGGGAATAGTATTCTACAAGGTAATAGGTCCCATGAAAATGACACTATTACTAGTAGAAGTGATAATAGCCCTCAGTGCTGACACATGATCGTATGTTACTGATTGAGTTGCCGTAAAACCTTTAAAGTGGAACTTTTATTTTCCTCATTTTGTAGATAAGGACATCAAGAATCAGAAAAAATTAAGTGACTTGCCTGAAATCCTATACAGCTGGTAGGTAGGAAGTAGCTGGCAGTGGAGTCAAAGCTTGGCCAAAGAGTTAAAGCCCAATTTTTTTTAACCATTATGCCATACCATTTTTCCCAAATAGAACTTAGTGAGTATAGTGTGCATGGGTGTATGTGTTTGAACTTGCTGAATGGAAGGATTTCAGGAGCAGAGGAGAGTGGTATTTTATAGGTATGGCAGATAACTTATATTTGTACTTATTACTCTTTGATCATGGGTGCATTTCAGCTATTGTGACATGGCCTTAGACTCCTCAATACAGCAATACACTGACCACTGCCAACAGACTGGAATTGGCCTACAGATGAAATCTATGTTACATTTATCTTAAGGCCATGATGGAGTGCCGGGAATGGGCAATAGACAAGAAAGAAATTGTGGATAATTATGACCAATCCTTGTTTTGCTTCATGATAGGGATATTGGCAGTTATCTTATAATACTCATAAATACTGCATGAGTATCAGAGCTATTGCTGCTGAAAAGTGAGGGGTGTTTTGTTTTTGTTTTTGTTTTTCAGTTTTTCTACTGTTACTATTCTCTCATAATCTGGTACAAAAGTGCAGTACAGCATCCAGAATGCCCTGAGTTTTTTACGTTTGTTTTCTTTTTCCCATGAGTGATTAGTATCTGAAGATACATATTTTAAATTATAGTTTCCTGATCACATTTTAATCACACCAGTGTAGCAGTCTTTAGAAGCATGGGGAAGGTGCCACTTAAATGTAAATGATTTAGTTAATTATTGTAGAAAGTACTCTGAAACTTGGTGTTTTGTTGCCCTGGAAACACCTGCTCAGTATTTCATGTATATTTTAAACCATCTAATTACTTGTAATAACATTTTGACTACTTGACTGCTTCATTGTTAAATGAAGATTCTTTTATATCAGATACATATTTTATGATGTAGTGATTTTACACATTCTCTCAATGGCCAGCCATTTTATCTCTGTACTGTTTTTAGCACAAGAAGATAAATAGATTTTGCTTTACGTTTGTAGGATAAAGAGCAGGAGATTCCCTCTTCCCTTTCTGATTATATTGTGGTAAACTGTTCTCTCTATGATATGTTTTGTAAGTGGAGCCTTGTTTCACTCAGAACACAGTCAAAAACGTATGTTATCTTAAAATTAGGAATTAGTAGATAGAAAGGAGAAAGAAAACAAAGTAATGCAGTCATCAATGCCTGGAAGACTGGACGTATAACTTATGAAATATGTAATGGGAAGATACTCATTACGCTTTCCTGTTTCCTCACACCAGAATAGATTCCAAGTGATTAAAGATTTAAATTTAAAAACTGAAACCTTCTAAAAAAAAACAAAAACTGAAACCTTCTAAAAAAAACCAAAAATTTTTTATGTAAAAATAAAATATATAAATGCTTTTGTAATCTTGACACATAGAGACCTTTCTGGACTTGACATAAATGTCAATAATCATACAGTAAAAGACAACAGATTTGTCCATAAGAACATCTATAAAGTAAAATACAAAGTTTCTTAATCTAAGTAATATGATGCAAAAAAAAATAAGAAAGAGTAATTAAAACATTAATTCTTGGGGACATCTGGCTGGCTCAGTGGGTTAAAGCCTCTGCCTTCAGCTCAGGTCATGATCTCAGGGTCCTGGGATCAAGCCCCGCATCAGGCTCTCTGTGCGGCAGGGAGCCTGCTTCCCCCTCTCTCTCTCTGCCTGCCTCTCTGCCTATCTGTGATCTGTGTCTATCAAATAAATAAATAAAATCTTAAAAAACAAAACAAAAAAACTTTCTTTATTAATAAACTTAATAATTCTAAACTATAAGTAATAGAAAGATACATATACAATAGGAAAGAAGTACAAAGGCAGTTCTAGAAACAAGGAAGGCAAATACCCAGTAAGCATATATGAAGAGAGGTTCAGCCTTAGCGTTGTCAAATATGCAAATAGCATAATGAAGTACTTTTTGCCTCTCGTATTGAAGATAGTTAAAAGTTGACCAATATTCATTCTCATGGCAATGGACATTCTCAACAAACTCTGGGAGTAACTTAAATTGGTACTTTAGGGAAAGAATTTAATGTAAGGAAAAATCTATACATGGGTCAAGAAAATTAGCTATAGTTTTGTTTTTAGTAGTGAAAGATGCCCAATATTAGGAGATTAGTTAGATGACTAGAGGATTGATTAAATAGTGGAAAACTGGCTCTTGGTTGTGAGGATTCAGGTGATTTTTACTTCTCTGTACTTATATACTGACTGAATTTACAAGAAAATCACTACATTTATATCAGAAAAGATAGTTTCTTGCCATTTAAAAAAAGGAAAAGGCTTTCAAATGCGGTCTTTTTTTTTTTTTTTTTTTTTTTTTCAGAAGCCACTGGAAGAATTAGACTTTTAAACTGGGTAGAACAGAGCTAAGAGATTAAGGAGGTCTCGTAGTAGAATTCAGGTGGTGCATTTTGGGTAATTTAAGTAATCTTAGATCATTGAAGGTTAAAAAAACAAGGTTTAAATGTAGTTGAGAGAGGGCAATAAAGTAGATAGGCTTAGTTCTGAATTTGTTGTCTATGAAGAGCCTGTGTGAGATCCAAATGGAGATGTCCGAGAAGCAATTGACTATATGGGTCTGCAGCTGTGGGCCGTATTTGGGCTGGAGATACAGATTCAATGGTTTTCTGCATCTAGGTAAGCTATTTTATTACCTACATTTCTATTCAAAGTCTTTCTAGTCATTGAAATCATAAAAACAAAATGGCTCATATTCAGCCTTGATCCTAGAAAGCAGAAAATGTGTGTCCCCCTTTACTTGGTAAGCTTCTAAAAACAAAAATCAACATAGTAGGCTCCTTTATATCACAGTACACATCAGTACATTTTGAAGCAGCAGGTCCATTCACTTAGATTCATGAGTTTTCCCACCAGCTTCTCTGGTCAGGTGTCTTTGATGCCATCCATCTCTGTTTGTCTTAGACTCTTGATCTCTGAAGATATTCTGGTGGCACTAACTTTTAGTCACTCTCCAAGTCTTTGAACTCCTTGTAGACCAAATCCTTGGGTGAATAAGCAGTGCATTCTGCTACTCTGCATAATCACAAATTCCGTCTCAACTGAGACAGCCACTTAAAATCTCTTCTCTTTACCACCACCACTTGAAACCACATTAAGTAAATATTAACAAAAGTGAAATACTACTGCATTTGGAGTGTCATAAAAGTGTGATTCTAACTTTCTTCCCACCACAGCCTAGAATATGAAATGTTGGTGTTATGAACCAGACTAACCATTAAACCAATGCACATACCTCTCCATGGGAGCAGTAGAACTACCACCAGGCTAGAGTCCATTTATTCAGGCTTGTGGGTAAATGTAGTGGGCTTGGTGGTCAGTTTTACTCTATCATCCCAGAGTGAAAGAAGAGAAAGACTTATTAACGGGGAAGTGGGGCAGTTGGGGGAGCCTGTAGTCCTTTTTATGTGGGGAGAAAAAATAATAGAAGTATTTATAGTCTTCCAAAGGCAGGGTTATATTATAGACTCATAATCTATTTGAGCCGTTCAAAATAATGTAATATACAGAGCTGGAAAGCTTAAGAGAGAAGGAATAAAAGATTTTCCCAGAGTTACAAAGCTATTTGTAATAGGGTACAGCTATATAAAAATTCCACCAAATTATAAATAGCATTTGGTTGGGGAGGTAGGGAATCAAAGCCCAAGTTTCATGTACATGGGATACCTTATGGTGGTTGAGTTTCCTTCCTGTCAGTGGTATGTAAATGACATATAGTTGTACATCTGTTTTACTATCTCATATACTTATCTTTATATTTCTTTAGGAAATCATCTTAAGGACTGCCTTTAAATCCAGAGGTTACCAAGAATGGCATGTCTGGTTGTTCTATACAGGATATACCACAGCATCTTGTAAGAATAGTGTTACCTTCTGATGATCAATGGATGAATGCATTGAACTTAAAGGAATCTCTTAATGTTTTCTTCTTATTCTTGAGCTCTGATAACAGAGCATGAGTTAGCATAGAGGTGTGAGTACAAGATTGGTGGGCATTTTATGAGAAAATGCGCATTGTTGTAGACTCATTAAGATTCACTAGGGCAAATGCCTAAAATCAGAGCACATGGAATAATTCCCCTGTCTCAGTGAGGCTTCTTTCTGAACCACTTTCACTCTCCCTCACCGGTACATCTCTGCAGTCACGCCCACTGCAATGCTAAAATGCCTTGAATAGCTGGGAGAAAAGTGAGAGGGCAATACATGAAGTTTCAGTTAATATAATTTACATAAAGAAACTGTCAAAGAGCTCTTGCCAGGTTTGCCTTATCATTGCAAGCCCACTTTTTAATAATGAAGAAGGTGAAGGGGTTGAATGGATAAGTGGAAGCATCCCTTAACAGCTCTACAGTATTCTCATAATAGGATGTCTTGCCACTAAGTCAGCCTGGTTCCTTTCTCCTCTTAAATTTTATTTTAAGTCTCTATCTACCCTTCCCCTTAAATTTTATTTTACCTATTTATTTATTAATACCTTTAGGTATTTAAGTTTTTGGAATGGATGTAGCTCTGCTTTTTAAATATAAGGTGCATAGTATTCCATTTGATAGCATTTTCTTATCTGTGAGTATATGTATAAACATGATAGGAATGAAACATAGAATTCCATTATGCATGGAAAATATCAGATATACCCAGATATACATATCTGTGATCTCATTAGATGCATATGGTCATTAAAGAGATGTAATAGCAGCTTTGTGCAGTGGCAGTATTGTAGCCAATGAGGTTTATCTGAGGCGCGATTATTGCTAATTGAAAGAGGTGTAATAAAAATGGTGACATTTGATTGTCGTTAGTGAATAATAGTGGAAATTCTGGGGCTGAGGTAGCTTGCTAAACATGTAGATTTTTGCATTCCAGGACCAGGAGAGAAAGGACAGTGACTTTAATTCAGAATGATTCAAACCAAATGATTTTATCTCTAATTTCTGAAAATGACAAGTTTTCTAGCCAAAAACTCCTCCTAGAGGGTTATCTTAATCGGAATAGCACCTTCTGCATCATTGTTGATACCCTGATTGAAGCATTAAGAAGCCCCAGTCTCTTGGTAGAAAGTTAATAGAAATTTTACCTTAAAGTCTACCTGATTAGAGGCATCTGGCTGGCTCCATTGGTAGAGCATGTGACTCTTGATCTCAGGGTCCTGAGTTCAAGCCCCACATTGGGCATAGAGCTTACTTAAAAAAAAATAAATAAAATGTTGTCACAAATAAAATTTTTAAAAAATAAATAAAATCACCCATTATAGTATCAAGCGGTATAGCTCAGTGGTCAAGAGCTCTGGAGTCAGACTGTCTGGGTTTAAATCCTGGCCTTGTTTCATCCTAACTGCCTGACATTGGGGAAGTCATCTAACCCTTTGATGTTGAGGTTCGTTGAGGTTCCTCATCTGTAAAATGGAGATAATAGCATACTTACTTTACATAGGGCTGTTCTGATACATAAATGAAATAATCTTTAGAAAGCGGTAAACACAGTGACTGGAAAAATGTCAGAGTTCAAAAA
Organism: Neogale vison; assembly: GCF_020171115.1. Taxonomy (NCBI): domain Eukaryota; kingdom Metazoa; phylum Chordata; class Mammalia; order Carnivora; family Mustelidae; genus Neogale; species Neogale vison. The sequence continues at coordinate 218,214,897 of NC_058091.1, forward strand.
TTGTTGAGCAGTCTTTTGCGACTGAACACCTCGTGTCGGTATTGTCATCTGAGTGCCTTGCGAGAGGAGAGCTCTCGAGGCATGGCCCTGGGCAACAGGAAGGTCCTAGTATTCATTCATTCATACCAGAGACAGATGGGTACTGAGCTAATATATAGGCTTTAGTCCTTTGTCCACGTCTGCAATCCTTATTTCAGATGTATATGTGTTTAGTGAATGCATATCAATAAATGTATTATATTATCAGTGTGAAGGATAAGCTCTTCTTTATAGAGGTACTAAATCTCACATATTTATTTGACTCAGTGATTAAAAATCACTTTTACATTCTTCGCAGCAGGTGCTTCTCTAAAGCAAAGGACAGTTGTAGCCAGAAAGCACAAGATTATTAAGCATATGCAACAGTCCTGACTTTCAAAGACCTGAATTCACTGAAGTATAATTTTTAACTCAACCCTTTGGGTTTTTGTCCCTTGAATTGGTGAAAGTAAAATACACCTAGTGACATGACTTGTGTGTAATGTCACATCCTGTATGGCATTTACAAGGAATGAGAAGTTCTGTTGCATGCACCGGGAAGCAGGTGCTTTCAGGTGCCGCATTGCTGCATTGTGCCAGCATGCCTGTGGGTCTCCAGAGTGTGCAAAAGAGGAGACCTTGGTCCTCATTCTCATGCGGGACCCATATTCACTACAGTCTGGCAGTTTCCTACCTCTGTTAGACGGCAGCTCTTCTCCTCACATGTAAAGTAAGGGGTTCCATGTATAGAATTCCAGGAGTGGGGGAAATGGTGTTAACTTTGTATGAGCCCTAAGGATAATAAGTACAGGTGATCTTTTCTCCCTCTCTTCTGATACATAGAGATCTCCATATCGATATGCCAGGAACCTGGGCTCTGGCATCAGCTGTGCTGCCTTATTTATCAGAAAGTTGACACAGAAGTGCCTTGGTGCTTCAGCCTGAGCTAGATTCTTCCTATTGTACTGGTTTCATAGTTTTGTGAGATCTAGTCCCCTAGCTTCTTGACCCTTCACCTATAGAGAAATCATTTTTTTAAATCATCAGAACAGAGAAAGTTCTAGGAATATGGCCGAAGTTTCATCTTTTAAGACATTGTTGCACTATTACATAATTTTCTACCTTTTTCTGAATTTTCTACCTTCTTAAAAGAGAATTTGCCAAGCTTGATTAAACTTTGTTTCCTTTTTTGAGTAATCGTGAATAATGTTGTTACATGTGGTTATCCTTTTTATCCCCAGAAAAAAAGAGAGAATATTACAATTTAGGGACCATGTCTTAATATTTTTTAACACTTAACTTGCCATCCACATATTAGGGTCTTAATATATGTGCACAGTGTTTTCATTAAAATATTTTAGACTGAACAAATCACGTTATAGCATTATGACTTATTTTGGGCCTTTGTTGAAGGATATTAGAGTTAATGGGGTCATTAAAGGACTGTTCTTTGATCTAACCTTTTGTTTTGTAATTTACTGAAGTGGAAATCCAGAGAGTTAAGTGTCTTCCTCAAAATGTGTTCTTCTTTAAGCAGAGAATGTTACTGCTGAAATACATTTTGAATGTTTGAAGTACATTTTTTTTCCATCATTGCTTTCAGGTGATTGTATAATCCACTAACTAGTTCACAGAGATCAAATGGCTTATGAAAGTCTTCTGATTAAACGTGATGTTGAACATAAGTTCTCAGCTCCATTCCCTTATAAAACATCCACAAACGTGACAATAAAAGGTTAAAAAAAAATCTACAAAATAAAGAGAACAGGAGTCAACAGGAACGAAATTTTGAAAGTTATAAAATACATGGACAGGAGGTAACACACTTAGCAGAAAGAGAAAGCAACCGCTGAAGCTGGCAGGAGAAGAAATTTGGCTGCGAGAGCATCTGTCCTATAGTATAGGACCCTACAAAATCTCATAAAGAAAAAGCAGCAAGGGAAGAGGATTAATGGAAAGTTTTCATAAGGCATAGTGAAACACCCAGATTGTTTCTCTCCAACCCTAGCAGAAGACTGGTGATTTTCTTTCTGGAGAGACTGAACCAGAAGGACTCTGGATTTGGCGACACAAGGATTATTATCCCTCTCAGGGAGGAGCCTGGAGGAGTCATCTCTGGGGAATCTGAACAACTCAAGAGAAGAGATCTGGGGTGGGTCTTGGTGAGGGGTTACCCAGCATATTAACCCTGTCAGGCTACCCTGGCATAAGAACCTGTTGTCATCTCTTCTACATTCCTCTCATGATAGGAACACCCTGCTGTGCCAAGTGTGATTCTCATGTTCAGAGTGACACATTTTTTTGTAAAGCTGGCTGTCTAAATGAAGCTAACTACTGATGCTTAACAGCCACCAGTAGTCTTTTTCAAACACTGTAGTAAAAATAAAAACCACCTGTGTTGGCTTTATTGCAAGCTCTCAGGCTAGATTTTATCCTTTTCAGTTTTTTGTTTCCTACTCTATAAAAACGAAAAAGTATATATAAAGTGCTGAGGATAATGCACATAGCAAATGTTGAGTACCTTTTAATTAGTGATGCTATTATATATTTTGATCTTTCTTATCATTCTTAGTTACATGTACAAACTGATTCAGGAAAAGGAAGCTTCCCTTCAGTATGATTAAAAAAAAAAGAAAGATATTGGGGTACCTGGGTGGCTCAGTCGGTTGAGCACCTGACTCTTGGTTTTGGTTCAGGTCATGATATTGAGTGCCACATTGGGCTCCATGCTTAGGAGGGAGTCTGCTTGAGATTCTCTATCTCCCTCTGCCCCTCCCCCTTTCATGCTTGCTCTCTTTCTCTCAAATAAAAATTTTTTTCAAAATTTAAAAATGAAATTTAAAAAGATCTAAATATTCAAAAACATGCTTCTCAGTAAGTTGTACCCTTTTATAAGTACTCATTGATTCATTCCTAAAAATATAGTTAGTATGAGTATTACTAATAAAGGAGACTGTTCTAGACTTGCATGGGATTATGGGAGATCCTAAAGAAGTCAAATACTGTGGCCACCATAGCAACAGCTATGTCTTTGTCTCACTTTTGAGCCTAGCTTAACACAGGATCCTAAAACACACTTACTGGTTGTATTCACATTTTTTTTTAACTTGAAAAAAACTATTGTATATTTGTTTTCATAGATACTCCATTAACTCAGTGGCACTTTGCTGTCATGTGGCTGCAATCAGCTGCTTTGTCCAGGTTGTGAAAGGGCTGATGGCTCCATCTGGGTTGTAGGCAGGAATGGGAGCTTTCAGCCCTAAAGTCTTTTTGGGTTACTAGTAGTGCGTAAAAGATGGAAAAGAGGATTCCGTCCTCTTGGCTTGGCTTCTGGGGGTGGTGCAGTGGGCAAATGAGTGGGGAAAGATTAAGGCTGGAACAGCAGCTTGCTCAGCAGCAAATGCATTACCTCTGTTGCCCTTTTCCTTTACTTCTGAGGCTTGGATGGGTGGCATGCCCCATATAGATACCTTTTTGCTTTCTCTGAGATTCTGCCCTGAGTGTAGATCAGAGCCATGAGCAGTGCTTGGCAGCTTCTCTTTTGAGTGGTTCAGTTTATCTTCAGAAGGCATTTCATACTCCTTAGTTATTGAGTCCAGCCAGACAGAGGCTGGTGGGCACTGAACCAATAGAGGACTCAAGGCATAATCTCTGTTGTGTTGTAACTGGCTTGCCAAGATTGTGAAAAACATTCCAAAGGTGGAAGAGCAGTAATAGGTAAATTAACTCCTTATTAGGTCATCTCCTGACTCGCATTTCTCTGCCTAGACCTTCTTCTATCATAAATAAGACCAGAGACCCTACTACCAGCCATCAGACTGACTGGCATACCTCTATACTGGTTGGCTTTGATCTCTGTGATTGTGAAAAACCTCTGTTCTCCCCTTTGGTTTGCCTTCCAGGTCCTCCTTTGAGATTGTCTTTAGAGGAACGAGGTACACGGGACACTTCACCCTCTTACCCTGTCCTTCCCACTCTGGCTGATGACAATCAGGTATTTGCTGCTTGTATGTGCCTAGCACTTCACAAGTCACAGCCCAAGTGGAGGGAATAGTCATTAGAGTTCACATTTAACTCAGTGTCCTTTTGCATGTGGCTACTGTCAGCGCCTCTGTCAGCCTGTCAGAAAGGGCTGTGTGCTACCATTGTATTAAGGAGTTTACATGTCTCATCTCCTTGGTGCTCATACCAATCCAGAGTTGTGCCACAGGAGGTGTTAACAACTTTACTCATTTTACAGGTTAGCATCCTCAAGTTTCCTGGGAGTTGTAAAGTAGAAATGAAGTCCACCTAACGCCAAATCTTGTATCTTACCTACTTCTGCACTCGCAAAGGCAGTAGACATTAGTCTTAAGAACAAAACATATTTAAAGCAAATAGAAAGCTGTACCAGACAGAATGCCATCAAGTGCTATATCAAATAGACTCTAACAATAATATTTTTTGTTTTTGTGCCTATTTATACTCTGCTTGGTTCCAAAGAGAATTAAAAGTTGTCAAAATACTTGAACTAAAAGTTGTCAAAATACAAAATTACCTTTGATTGTCAAAATAACCTCGTGATTAAGGTATTTTCACCTCTTTTTTAGAGCTGACAAACCGGCTTCTCACGTTGATTTAACCAAGTCAGCAAGTTATGTCTGGGTTCCAATCAAATGCAGAACAGCCATTACCTTGTTGGGGTTTATCCTGGTGGCGGTGCTGATTAATTTCCACAGTAAAAGCTGCTTCTGATCACTCCTTATATCTGAGATAGCACTCATTTTGTCACTTTTGTCCCTCCTCTTCTGCCCCTGGCAAAGCACCCACTACCTTGGTTTGGCTCGATTCTCTATCACACAGGCCTTGGATGCAGAGTTAAAAGGCACATACATGTACCTTAAATTGGATGCATCCATGGGTGATAAAGGTATAAAAACATGTATGAGCATGATGGACACCAGTGTTCCTGCTTGGAAAGTAGCAGGAAGAGGGTGCAGTTTTGTTTGTTTGTTTTAAGTTTTATTTATTTAGAGAAAGAGTGTGCATCGGAGTAGGAAGAAGGGCAGAGGGAGAAAATCTTCAAGCAGACTTTCCACTGAGTGGGGAGCCAGACTTGGGGCTTAATCTCATGAGCTGAAACCAAGAGTCAGATGCTCAACCAACTGAGCCACCTAGACAGGTCCAACTTTATTTATATCTGTAACCCTTTATTTCTTAAATATATGCAAAGAAAACAAACAGAAAAAGACATACTAAGAAGAGGAGAGGAAGGTTGGATTCACTTCTCTTCTGAGAGCCAGTTTTTAAAAATTTAGTACCAGGGTGTTAAGAAATAATCAGTGTTAAGTAAATGATGGTTTTCATTGATAGTATTGAATTAACCTAAGCTTATTTTAGATGCTCACAAAATATTTGTGTTTTGATAATCCCAGTCTAATGTCACGGAAGCCAACAAGTATGTGTGTTTATCTCTGTCACTTAGTGCCCAGCGTACCATCTTGATTCATGGTAGGTTGGTGGATGAGCACATGCAGAAGAGAAGAGCTTTGCCAACACCAAATGCTCCATTCTGTTATAATAAGTGACTCCATGTAGGTCCCCAAGTAAAACTCTTCTCTCTCTAGTTCAACATTCAGCTTTTCCTTAATGTTGCTCTCTTTTTATTAAAAACAAACAAACAACAACAAAAACTAGCTCTCTTGCTTTTTTGTGTAAAATTAGGGAAGGAAAAATTATGTCTGTTGACTGAAGGCTGCACGCATTGTAGCAGCCATGTACAGATGGATGGCCTCCAGCTACTGCTGTTGAAATTCCATTTAATGTGCACTCATAAAGGACATGCTCCTACCCCTTCCAGCTCGCTGTAATCGTCCAGCATATGAGCTAATGATGTTTCTGAAGCTTGGGAAGCGGAGGTATTTTCATAGTTCATTTCTCTCTCCTCTCCCACAAAGCACAATCATGATCTGACACATGATCAATGGGACCAGCCCTTTTTAGGATGCAGAAGATGCTTCCCTGTGTCTGTGGCTCACAATGGCAAACAATAGAGACTCCTACAATGATATTTGGCCTCCCTGGTGTTCAAAATTCTTTAGTTAAGCCTCTCTGGAATCTATTTAACTATTATCTATCAAAACTTTTTTTTTTTTATAATAAAATAAAAGGGACAAGAGGGTGGAACCAAAGAGGAAAGACTGTCTCTTTGCCAAGATGCTCTCTCCTCTCCCTATGACTCATAGTTAGAGAAGCAGAGGGACTTTGGAGAGCTGCCTGCAGTCACATTGAGACAGCTCTCCCAGCACTTTCAGACATTTTAAAAAATTTTCTAAGGGAATAAAGATGTTTTTCAAATTATTCATTCCCTCCTTTTGGGCCAGCCTGAGAGCTTTTGTTTAGCTGTAGCATGGTGGTTTTATGGAAGATTTGCCAGCCGTAACAGTTGAACCCAGATCCTTGTATTTAGTGTATTACTAAAGAATTAGCTCTTTGCTGTTGAAAATTTGTAATCGTTCTTTCTTAGGATTATCATATTAAAAGGAGTTATCTCAGACCCATAGCATTCCTATGGAATAAAGTTTGTATTTGGATATTCTTAAGCATTTTCTTAGTATATTATGTTTGTCTGTAGAATTTAAAATACTCAGGTTTTGGTTTTTGGGTTTTGGGTTTTAAGTTGGTTTTAATATGGCAGGGCTAGCCCAAGCTATATAAGGGACCTGCTTAATAAATGTAGTCATCCTGATTTTAACCATTTGACAGCACAAGAAAAAGGAAAGGTCACCTTAATTTTTCTACCTTCATATATAAATAAGGGTGGGTTTTTTTTTTTTTTTTAATAAGCGTTAAAATAATAGGCTTCCTAAATTAATAGGCTTCCTGAAAACCAGTTGCACTGACAAATCTAAATCTCGGTTTTTCAAATTTCTTTTCTTTTCAGCTATAAAAATTGATTGTGTCCTTTTATGGTTCCAGAAAGTGGCAAGCAACTTAGTATCCCTATCATCACCCCCTTTTCACTCCCCCTTTTTTAAAGGGTTTCACTGTTTCTGCCATAGAAATAACCAGACCATAGGGGTTTGATACCAAAACTAGTTAATGAATTGATTGGGTAGTTATGACTGCTTAGCAGGAATTATTTAAGGAGTAGGAGAAAGTAGCAACATACAAAACAATCTGTGTTGTATAGGAAATTTGCTTTGGATGGCTGACTCTAGATATAAACTGAACATAAGTATTCATTAGAGTAGAAAATACTAAAATCTTAAAAAAAAGAAAAAAGAAAAATCTGGGCGCCTGGGTGGCTCAGTGGGTTAAGCCGCTGCCTTCGGCTCAGGTCATGATCTCAGGGTCCTGGGATCGAGTCCCGCGTCGGGCTCTCTGCTCAACAGAGAGCCTGTTTCCTCCTCTCTCTCTCTCTGCCTGCCTCTCTGCCTACTTGTCATCTCTCTCTGTCAAATAAAAATAGAGTAGAAAATACTAGTGGAGGGGTTAATTGCTGAAAACTTTATTTCCTGCAGAACTTGATCTCTAACTAAAATCTACTTTCGGGACCTTAAGTTCAACTTTAGTGGTTTTATCATTTCATCTTGTAATTTTAGAGGCCACTTTGCAAGGTGTACTGCCCCCATAATAATTTATATTGACTGCCCAAACTGGATAAAATGATGTTCAGCTGGTAGGGGAGTGGAGGATAGTGGAAAAGAGCTGAATCAGCTGTGGGCTGAATGATTGCTTGTTTTTCCTTGTTTTTCACTTATTTGTATCACTGCCTATTTTTCTGGTGTATTAGAAATGTGTAAATGACTGACATTTTAATGAGTGGATTAAGTGTATTATTCCACAGAGTCATTACACTTAAGAGCCAGAAGAGTTTCAGGAGGTCTGGGTCCAGTCCACAGTTCTAGTGTATCTTATTTGGCTCATATTGTATGTTTGTAAAAATAGTAGCTACTTTGCTTGATCATTATGAACAGCTTTGCTGTTCTGTTGTCTCACATGGTTCTTGGTGCATTTCTGTTAACTGAAGGGCCCCTGTGGCCATGTGAGTTCATGATCCAGATAATCCTACCTCTTCATTTTAGTTACAGGAATTTAAATCCTGAAGGATCAAGTAACTTTCCAAAGTCACACAGCTAGTTCAGGGCAGTTCCAAAACTGTTTTACAGTTTGAGTATTTTTCTCTGAATTCTGCTTCTAAATTTAGAAAAGATGTTATTTGGGGAGTTGGGTGTCTCCGTCAGTTGAGTGTCTGACTCTTAATTTCAGCTAAGGTCATGATCTCAGGGTCATGAGATCAACCCCTGTGTTGGGCTCCACACTCAGCTGGGAGTCTGCTTGAGATTCTCTCTCTCCCCTTGTCCCTCTGCCCACGCCCCTGTCCCTACTTTTGTGTGCATGTGTTCACATGCTCTGTCTCAAATAAATAACATCTTTTCTTAAATAACATCTTTTAAGAGTTTAAAAGATGTTATTTATTTTTTCAGTATGTTAGAGACCTTTGTCAAACTGCAGGGATGCCTTTTTATTTCCTTTTATTTTATTTATTTATTTTTAACATTTATTTGAGGGACACCTGGGTGGCTCAGTTGGTTAATTGTCTGCCTTCAGCTCAGGTCATGATCCGAGGAGTCTGGCATTAAGTCCCACATCAGTCTTCTTGCTCAGCAGGGAGCCTGCTTCTTCTTCTGTCAGCTGCTTCCTCTGCTTGTGTTCCCTCCTCTCTCTTTCTTTCTTTCTGACAAATAAATAAAATACTGAAAAAATAACCTTAAAAATAAAGATTTTATTTATTTGAGAGAGAGAGATGATGAGAAGGGGGAGGGATGAGGGAAAGGGAGAAGCAGACTCCCCCCGCCCCAAGCACTGGGACTTGATCCCAGGAACCTGAGATCATGACCTGAGCCAAAATGAAGAGTCGGTTGCTTAACTGACTAAGCCACCCAGGTACCCCCAGAGATGCTTTGTAAAGATGTCCTACAAATAAAATAATTGAGAAGCATTGGTGGAATAATAAGAGTGAAGAGTCTAGTTTAGGTCCTGTTACAGACCAAATCTTTTCATCTCAATAAACACCAAGATTTTTCATCGATAGAGGAATGAGTGATATGACAATCTCATATCACTCAGTACAGGGCTTGGTAAAAACAGTAACTTCTCAATAAATAGTTCAGAGAACAGAGTGGCTTTTGAAGGTCCCTACCAGCACTAAATTATAGATTCTGTAATTGTGTATGAGCTTTCTTCCTTCCCCTATCCCCAGTTTACTTGGCCTAGATGGTTTTCAGAGTCTCCTTAAGACACTTGAGGTATCTTAAGTTTCGTGGTTTAGAACTTGTTAGGGGAGTTCTTTGAACCCATGTATTCTGTCTTCTGTCCTCATACTTGTGGTTTCCCTCTCCCTTCAGGTTATCTTTTCCTGAACTTACTATACTGCAAAAAGATCCTTGGATCTTTTTGATGGGAAGGAAAGTGGAGGCAGAGGAAGTAAGGAGTAGGTGGCTTTTCAGAATGACCACATTATTCCACATCTCTCCCATCTCTAGTCTCCTCCAACTTTTTATAAAAAGAGGTAACATTTTCTCCTGGCCTCATCTGTTTATAGGCAAGATGAATTTCAAAACTGGAAATGGATTACTGTTTCATTATAAACAGTACTCATGTTTTCAACATACATTATTGGGATTTATACATTCTGAGCAGGCCTAGCCACTGTCGCCAAATCATCAGACACCTACTATTACAGGACACGAAAGGATAGAAAAGTTCTCTCCTACCTTATGAGATTAAAAGCAATATAGGGAAGTCTGCGGAGTTACAGAAATAAAAACTAGCTATGAACTTGGGTTTATAACTGCAGTAAATCCAACATTACCTTTTGATATAAACAGAGAATCTTAGGGAATTTAACTTTTCCATGTATTAGAGAATCAGAATGTTTAAAACACGGAGTTGCTTTTTTTCTTCATTAAAAAGAAAATCTGGTTCTTAAGAAACCCAGATTAGTGCTGAGCTTCTCTTCCCTCAGAAATATCCCTGAAGAAATCCATCACCTCACACAAAAACACATATAAATCTGTTCAACATCAGCTTTATTCTTCCAGGCTTTTCTGCTGGTGTGCTTCATCCCCTGGGCCAGGGGCCTTTGCCTGCTCATTTCTTTTGTGGCAGACTTAATCCTGACAACTTTACTAAGCCAAGAATACTTTAGAAATTCTTATTTCTATGCCTTTGTTTTTCTCCATTTTGTTTCTCACCTTCCCCTTCCTCAGAACTATTCATATGTACCCCCTGCCAGTGACTAGTAAATAAATGTGATTTTCCTGTCTTAGTCATTGTATTATTCATGATTTTGCAGAAGTTTTTCTTAAGTTCCTAGCCAAACTATAGAAGACATCAGGCAATATTTGCATCTTTTTAAAACTGGCTCATTTATTGCTCATAGATTTCCTTCCGAAAACCAAAAATATTTCCCTTATCTCTGCCTAAACCAAGCCAGTTCCCACAACTTTATGGGCTTTTATAAATAGGACTGGTCCCAAGATCCAGTTTTCCTCAACTTCCTGTTCCTTCCTAAAAGAACTTCCTCTTCCTCCCCTTAGCCTCACCTTGCCCACCAGTGATGGTGTCTCAGGAGTGAAGCTAACCTGTGTGTCCAGCTGTAAAGTAGCTGAGGAGCCCCACCAGGTGCTTCTGGGTGCAGTTTCACTGGCAGGTGAATTGTTGGCCACAAAGACAGCCATTTTCTGCTTGTAGGACCATCGCAAGCAAGGAAGCACCCAGCAATCACTGTAAATATATTTTCTTGTCCCATTCTCCCACAAATAATCCTCCTGTCATCCATACGCATCACCTTTTGGAGGCTAATAAAAATGGTGTTCCAGGATTCAGACAAAGAACATTTGGTCTCATTCTGGTTGGCTCCTTACCTTTAAAATACCTTAAGAGAAAGAACAGCAGAACATAGCCAGTCTGTAAGTGTTCTATCTGCATCAGAAAGGGGGAGATGTCATTTTTAAGATTGGAGTTCTAGGAAATTGTGTTAGACCCAATAGGATAAGAATACAGATCACGTGGCACAGGGTAGCTATTTGGTATGTACGTCATGAATAAAAAATATGTTTCCTAGATTGAGAAAGGCCGATCTGGCAAAACAATAACCAGGTCAGAGAGAAGGGAAAGAGATAAGAATTTGGGGCCATAATTATCTTGTCGTTGCTTTTTTCCTATTCCATGAGAGGACATGGAAAATGGAGTACTTCTCCTACTTTCTGATATGTCATACCACTGTGTTTCCAGGTGAAATGCTAATGACCTCATTTTTAAGCCCCGAGTCTGACAAATTTAGACTTTGACTTTGATACCTAACGAGTCCCTCTGTTATCCATCTTCACTTCAAAAAATGTGTTATTATACTGCATTTATTTAGCACTTCACATTTGCAAAATTCTATGTCTGTGTTATTCTCTACCAAAAATCCACTTACTTATCACCCTTTTTAGAATGGCAAACAAGGATACCAGAAGGTCTTACGCAAACTGGGTTTTAATTTTTTCAAATTCTTTTTGGAAATTGGCAGGATATGAATTATAAACTAACTGATAGAAATTGTAGTTTTATTACCATATTTGCTTTCCTCTCATAAATTAATCACTGTGGGGTTAGAAAAAGACTTGAGGAGATTGTCTATATAAAATTGGCTTAACTTGACCAGTAAACCGTAGAGAGGTTAACGACAAAGGAGACATTATGGAGTTTGTAGGGGTAACAGAACTGTTCTTCCATATTGATTGTAGTGGTAATTGCGCAACTGGGTTTGTCAAAACTTACAGACCCATACATTGAAAAGTATGAATTTTACTGTTCCTGTAAGCCTGTCCTTCACAAAAGTGAAGTATTAGAACTTTAAAAAAAAATCTTTTTTATCTGCTTCGTGAAGGAGATAATGAATTCTCTGGCAGTGGTTGAGCCCAAACTGGTTGGCCATTTGAGGGAGGAGCATTTCAGACCAGATTATTGTTCCTGGTGCTTCTCTTAGTGTACACTTGGAACATGTTTGCTGAAAGTTAAAATTAACTGAAGTTCCTTTATAAAGAATTAAGACTCTGGGATCTCAAGCAGGGAAGAGATTTAAAATCTACAGTACTGTGTCTCTATTATCAGTTCCTATATTAGACCCTACCCCCTTTTTAAACAGTTGGCAAAAAAATAATAGTCATTAGAAAATTATCAAAACTTGATTTTCTTTATGGGTTTGGGGGTGCAATTAATAATTGACGAAAGCAGAATTTCCAAAAGTTTGCAAAAGAAACTAATTATCCTTTTAGAATGAGAAAGTCATTAGCAGTGATTGAATCAGATTCTGGCTTAAATAGTCACAGGACACCCTTTTATTTTACCCTTTGGTTCTAGTTCAGGGAAGTGCTCAGACCTTTTAATAATTACACACTTTGCTTCACTGATAAGAGTCCCAGTCCACACGACAGGCTTTGGAGCCAGCTGTATTTTCTTCTTGGCACTCTTTCTTTCCTCTCTTCACCCTGGCCCCTCACTCGCCTCCATTTGTGCCCGCCCAGCCCAGAAGCTGAGGTTTCCATCTGGAAAGCCTGTTGCCACAGGATACAGAATTCACTAGGGAGGAGGGGAAACTGCATGTGTATGTTTAAGGCTGGTGGCTCTCATAATCAGATAAACGTTGTGGAAAGCTTGCTCATTCATATGGAAGAGCCAGTGCTGCAGCGAAATGGTGGAGCCGCTGAGCTCCAGGCTCTGGCATCTGTGCATCAGCCCTGCCCAGCCGGAAGCACATTTACTTGCTGTACTGAAGAGCTGATGAACATCGTCGCTTTTGCCTTCAGCAGTAACCTTTAGATGAACCCTGTGGAGAAAAGGCTGTTTCCCCCCTTTATTTTTTTTTTTTTCAATGAAATGATGAAATTGATTACAGATAGGATATACCATGTGACTTTTTCACACAGTAAAGTACCATTTGTGTAATCACAGTAAGTCTCTGGTGTTTTGCTTTTCACTCTTGGCTTCTTTAATATAACCTCTCTTCCCCTATAAACAAAAATCTCTGGGGTATCAAAGACTTCTGCCTCCAGTCAGTTTTGCAGCCTGTGATTCTCTGCTGCCTTCCTGGTGGCATTAATCTTGAATGAGCCATGGTGCAGGCGAATGCCCTGAGCAGTCCTGAATATAGCCTGATTTTGAGGGGAGGAAGCTGCCCAGTTCCTGCCATGTGATTGTCCATGATTTGGCTTCTTAGGCCAGTTATGTCTTCACCTGGAACGCCACTTAGCACTGTGGACAGAGTGTCCTTGGCCTTGGGATATCAACTTTGAGAACTAGAGGTAGAGGTTGAGAGTGCACGTCTTCATTCTGTCCTTCTTTTTCCCAGGAAATACTCATGTCCTTACTCCAGGAAATACTCTCATGTCCTTAGAATTGTTGTAAGTTTACTTATATTTTTTTAAGCTGGAAACTCCGAATATCCATGGCCTCCATGAGCACAGGCATTGTTGGGGAGATCTGAGTTGCATTTGTTTATCTTTTCCTAGGTTTGCCTAGCTTGGCATCCTGCTGGCCTGGACAATAATAAAGCTTCTGTCGAGGTGAGCAAACAGCTGATGGCACAGGGCACAGAGGGGACTCCGACAGTGGCCGCCTGTAATCTGCCAGGCTGGTGGTCAGAGCAGGCAAGAACAAAAGCCAGTCTGTTTGCAGGCAAATTGGAAAATCAATGTGTTAGTTGTGTTCTTATGTCTTTGCCTTTCTCCTGGCTGAACGGGAGAATGCTCCTCCAGCAGTGCATAGAATCGTTCCAGACAAGTACCCTTTCCAGAGACTTACCTGCATATCATATTACCACTGGCAGTTCTGAGCAGGGCCCATGTTTATCTGTTTGAACTGCTTAAAAGTCATTGATAGAAAAGTCCTCAAATTCACTATCCAGAGTGGGGTGGACCCTACTGTCTCAATGGCTTGAGTTGTTTATGTTCTAGACAGCTAGATAACACACATATGTTTATGTCCTAATTTCTTTTTTAACACCGATAAGGACTTAGAAAGGAGTTCGTATGCTGCCTGCTTGGGAAGTGCAGGAGCTGCAGTTTGGGGAGCATATTTCATAAAATCGGTGTAAGTAATTCCCTCGTATTCCCAAGTTGATTTAATATGCTCACGTAGTTGAACATGTCCTAGACATGTTTGTGTCTCTGGATTCCTAGGTCTTAGAGAGCAGAGATCATACCAAGTTGCCCTGTTCCAGGATGAGGGAGACAGTGAACATAACTAAAGACCCTTGAGGGTCAGTTGATAAATCTCTCAAAGACCGCTGTTCTGAGATCCTTGTGTAAAGTCTTGAGTAACTTTCTCTCTAGGCTTCTAAGAAATCCAAGTGTGAGAAGACAAGATCTTTGAGAAGATAAAATTGTTCTATTCTTCATACTTCCAGAGTATGAACGTTAGCCTCAGACCATTAACAACGACTTCAAACAAATTTTAATTTGAACTCTGAAGGTCTAAACCTAGGTCCTATTAATCTTTGTTTTCTTTAAAGCGTAAATAAAAAGGGTGTTTGGTTGGATTTGGTCATGGTGCTCTCGTTTTAAAGTTGATCAGAAAGAAATGTCACAAGTTCTGTAGTCACTGGAGACATCCTAAGGCAGAAGATTAGATTTTAAAATAAGGTTAGGTTCGGGGCACCAGAGTGGCTCAGTGGGTTAAAGCCTCTGCCTTCGGCTCAGGTCATGATCCCAAGGGCCCTGGGTTCGAGCCCCACTTCGGGCTCTCTGCTCAGCGGGGAGCCTGCTTCCCTTCCTCTCTCTGCCTGCCTCTCTGTCTACTTGTAATCTCTGTCTGTCAAATAAATAAAATCTTTAAAAAAAAAATAAGGTTTAGGTTTAAAATAATCTTGGGTAGAGAAGGTAATTGGCATTTCTAATTCCATTTGTTTTTAAAGAAAAAATGGATGGAACCTAACCGTCACTGCTACCCAGTACATTTCCCAGCAGCTAACAATGCCCTGTATCTCCTTCGCACTTACTGTGTTCTACCTCATAGTGTTGTGAACTATGTCTGTGTACTTGGTGTTTGTAATAAAATTAGAAATGCCCCAAACAGGAAATTTACAGTTCTTTGTATATGTCTTAGATGTTAGCAAAAGGATCAGCACATAATAGCATTTTATACATTTGTTGACCAAAGCTCTTTTTTTATTTGCTGCAAATCTGTGGGCCACCAACTGTGTCAGGCACTGAGGAGTCAGTGCTGAACCAGCAGCATGGCCCTCCTTGCCTAGCAAGGGCTTACAGGCCAGCAAGCAGCATCACCCTCATTTAGGCAGTACACCTGGTAATTCTCTTGAATTCTCTCTTTAAAAATTAAAATTTTAAAAATTAAAATAATTGGCCATTACACTTTAAATCTCAGATGTTTCAGATTAATAAGGAGAGGAACTCAAATAGCTCAACTGTTGACTTTAAAATGTGAGGGAAAGCACAAACTATTAACAGATATATTTTGTTTCACTTCTATGCAGAAGATCTCCTTAGATCTAGTATCTTGGGCACCTATACAGGGACTTACTCTGGCTAGGTCATTTTCATCCAGAACATAATTTGACATGTTTCTCTCTTTCTGTCCTTTTTATAAAAAGTCGTATCGCTTTTTAAATTTCTTTCAGTAAGCTCTACCCCCAACATGGAGCTCAAATATATGACCCCAAGATCAAGAGTCACATGCTCCACTGACTGAGCCAGTCAGGTGTCCCATCTCTCTTTCTGCTTTTAAAGGGTTAATTCTGTAAAGAAAGAGTGAGAGATAATTTCCAGTAAGATGTAAGATATTTAGAAGTCTAAAGAGGGTTACATGACTCTGTATCCATAAAACATCTTCAGATCTTGTTTTTGCCAAATTTCTCACCAAGGCACTAATAAATATCCTAAATTAAATACTACTTCACACTTCCTCTCTTTTTCTCAGCTTTTACTTTGGCAGAGAACCTGTTCAGCAGGAGACTATCCCCATAGCAGATGGCAGGAAATAGCAGGTGGCAGATTGAATAACCAGCTTCTAAAAAACACTGGTATTAGCTGTATCCTCAACTCAAATATGGCACAAAATCCTTTTGCTCCAAGTTTTTGTCTTACCTCTTTTATTTAAGAAAACAGTTTGATTTTTATAGAGTCTGGAGATTAATGTGCTTCCTGAACAATTAAAGAAAAGATGGGAACCTCCCCTGAATGATATGACATTTGATGATGTGTCCCAATCACAACAGATAAACAAAAAAAGGAAGACAAAGCTCTTTAACCACCCCCCTCACAGCAGCATCTCGTCTCTCCCTCAGTCTGTGGCAGGGACCTGCAGACAAAAGGAGTCACCCCAGCCCTGGGTACCACCAGGGTGTGCACACTTGAGGCAAGAGCAGTGCTCAGAATACCTTTCTGGGTTCCATTCCTTTGTAGGTACCATTGCCACACACACCTCAGCTTGGGCTACTTTGGCTTTGTAAAGCCATGTGGGCAGCTACAGGAAACAAAAGGAGATGGGCAAACTGATGGGCTAGAATGGAGCTTCGAAGAGGGCAGTGGGAGGGCGTGAATCCTGGATGACCTAGATGTTTAATTGTGCTTCGTTTTTATTTTTTTCTGCTTTTTTTTTTTTTGGTTTTTCTTTTAGTTCAGTTAAGAGTGTCCTGATCTCTCTGAAGTGCCATTAGAAATACCAATATAACTCAAAACTGATATCCCTCTAGAGTTGCTGTGGTATTCCTTTCTCCATTTGTGCTTCATCTGTTTCAAACTTCAAAAGTGTCAGCTTCAGCCTCACATCTCTCTTCTAATGAAATGCGTATTTGTGTAATGCCATGGTTCGTGTTTTACCCAGATCATTTTATAAATCTTATATTTTAAAACAAGATGTTGCATCAAGAAGCGTTAAGTAAGGAATGCAGCATTTAGGGTGTTTTGTTATTATTCTGCCTCCTCTTTCCCATTTCATACTTTACAGTTAAGAGGTTTTATTGACTGTTTTTATTGACTGTTGACCTTTACGATTTTTGGTAACACTGACTGCACATTGGTAAATATCTACAAGAAGGACCTGATTGAGGATGCATTTTGGCATTGACATTTCAGAGTTAACCCCAGTTTTCTCTCTTATGCTTTATTTAGATTTCGACACAGCCCCAACTGCTGGTACCTGAGAGATTGGACTATCCACACCTGGATTAGACAGTGTCTAAAATACGGTGCACAGGACAAAGCCTTATATACCCTTGTAAATAAGGTGAGTGTTTTCCTGGTAATTGCAGCTTGTTTTCCTGAGTTTAGATGTTAATGCCTATTATAGTATAGCAAAGACTAAGACAATAAATAACTTCGGATATCTGTTTGCTCCCAGATATCCTTTTTTGAATGGAATTGACTATAAGTTAATCAATGGTCAAATATAAAAATTCCCTAGCTGCTGTTTTTCCACACCTAGTGACTGGAAAATGACAACTAAAAGCAAAAGGAAGTTTAGTCACAAGAATTTTGCACTGGTGGTTCATTCTTGATCCCTAAAGTATGGATTTCTTGCCTGGTTCCCTTTGTTGATGTTTAGGGACAAAGACATGACCGTTTTGCTGGAATGTGATCTCCAGCATATTCAGACTATCTTACACAGTTTTTAAAGACAAATATTTCCTAGGTTACTCAAAACACATCTGCTGAATTCCTTGATTCCTTTCCTCGATCCCCAGAGTCCCCTATGATTAGGGTTTTTCTGAATGTTACATTCCACCGAGGGTGAGTCTTCATTATCTTTATAGTATGAAATAAAGTACAAAATAAGCAAAAATTGTGAATGTTATTTTTGTAAGTCTCAAGCTATGACCCTATTTGACTCAAAGGGATTTTTAACAATATTTCTGTGCAAACATATTATCTTCATAGTGCCACTGAACATTGTATGTTAGAACTCAAAAGGACACCATAATTTATTTTTTTCTGTGAATTGGGCCCAATTCAGCTTAACATACATTGCAGACAGTTTGTGTATGTGTGTGTGTGTGTGTGTGTGTGTATGTGTGTGTGAAATTGCATTGGGTGTAGCAATGTCTATAAAAATGAACATATCCTTTCCTTGCCCTCAGGAAGCTTATAATTGAATAATGCATATAAATATGTTTACTGAGAAATTTAATATTAAGCCCCAGAGGAAAGAATGGATCAAATCCTATTCTCATTAGTTCAGAGTTTAATGACACAGATTATATTCACGGAATATTTCTTTGAAAACAAAACAGAAAGTGTCTAGAAAGGCATAAAAGTTTATCTGATTTTCTGCTGTTCCGAGTCTTTTGGTGGAAAGAACACTGGACAAGAATCAGAAGACCCAGGCTATAATCTCATAAGTTCCACCAGTTGCCCATAATTTCAAGCAAATAATTTTACCCATCTAGGTCTTAGTTTTTTCAACTCTAAGTCAAGTGAGTTGTACTAATCAGTGATTTCCAACACTGGCTCTGCATTAGAATCACACAAGACTCTTTAAAATTTTAGAGTTGTTTTTCTCTACCCCCAAGATTTTCATTTAATTAACCTTTATAGAGCATAGGCTTTTGGCATTTTTTTAATGGATTAAAAACAAAAAAAAAATTTTTTTAATATGCTTTATTTTTGTTTTCTTTTCAAGATTTTATTTACTTATTTGAGAGAGAGAGAGAGACAGCAAGAGAGGGAACACAAGCAGGGGGAGTCAGAGAGGGAGAAGCAGGCTTCCCTCTGAGCAGAGAGCTCGATGTGGGGTTCCGATTTCAGGACCCCTGGGATCATGACCTGAGCCAAAGGCGGACGCCCAACAACTAAGCCACCCAGGCGCCCCAGAACAAAAATTTTTTAAATAAACTTTTTTTTTTTTAGAGCAGTTTTAGGTTCACAACAAAATTGAGCTGAAGATACAGAAATTTCCTGTATGCTCCTGCCCCACACATGTGCAGCCTCCCCCATTATCAACACTGCCCCCCAACCAGAGTGATCTGTCTATTACAATTGATGAAGCTATATTGTCACATCACCCAAATCCATAGTTTACATTAGGGTTCATTCTTGGTGGTGTACATTCTGTGGGCCTGGACAAATATGAAATGTCATGTATATATTATTGTATCATACAGTTGTTTCACTGCCCCTAAAATCCTTTGTGCTCTGTCCTCTTCATCCCTCACCATATCTTTTTTTTTTTTAATTTTTTTTTATTTTTTATAAACATATATTTTTATCCCCAGGGGTCTCACCATATCTTTTTAAAGCTCTCCCGCTGATTCTCATTTGCAACCAGGGCTGAGAATCACTGAGTGGTTGATTTTTTTCTTTTTTTTTAAGATTTATTTATTTATTTATTTATTTGACAGAGAAAGATCTCAAGTAGGCAGAGAGGCAGGCAGAGAGAAAGAGAGAGAAGCAGGCTCCCCACTGAGCAGAGAGCCTGACGTGGGGCTCAATCCCAGGACCTGAGACCATGACCGGAGCTGAAGATAGCATCCCAACCTACTGAGCCACCCAGGTGCCCCACTGAGTGGTTGATTTTTAAGGCTCCTTCCAGCTTTAATGTTTTATCATTCTAAAATATTTTGGTTTTGCCCTGCCCCTGGGGATTAGTGCTGATTTGGATGACAGCTTTGAGAAATATAGAAACTGCCCATGAGCCACAACCTTTAAAACAATCGCTTCTAAACCCTTTTTCCATTTCAGCACATCTAAGGCATCCCATACTGCCTAATGTAATAGGAACTCAATTCATCAGTGATTCGTAACTGGGGTGTTAGGACTGTCAGACTCTCCCCGAGGGTGTGTATCAGTTGAAAACAATTCCTCAGGTGTTTCTGGTGGCTGGTGGAGGAAGAATGGGGCAGGGTTGGGGGTGGTAGTTAATCCTACTCAAGTAAGAATTTAAAACAAAAATATAATCACAGTCTAGATAGATCATTATTAGTCAAACATGATTGTGCATGAAAATGACATAGAAAGGTCACTAAAACGTCAGGTTTATGTGCCCTGTTCCCAGAGATTCTGATTCTATAAGTCTGAGGTTTAGCAATCTGCATTTTTTTCCTTTTTTTAAAAGATTTTATTTTAGAGAGAGAGGGAGAAAGTGACCAGAAGGACAGGAGGTGGGAGAGAGAAAGGGAGAGAATGCCAAGCAGATTCCATACTGAGCGTGGAGCCTAACTTGGGGCACAATCTCACATCCTTGAGATCTTGACCTCAGCCAAAACTAAGAGTTAAACACTTAAGCATCTGAGCCACCCAGGTGCCCCAGAAATCTACTTTTTTAAAAACACTCCTAGAGAATTCTGAGGCAGTGCTAAAGGGTCCACATTTTGGGAAACATGGATTCTCAAATACTTAGCTGCTCATGAACAGGAACTCAGTAATATTTTGTTGGAATATTTCTAAATTCTTTAAAAACCAGTCTAAGGGGCAAGAAAAAACAAATGCTGGTGTGATTGTGGCAAAAAGAGAAGCCTTGGACGCCTGGATGGCTCAGTGGGTTAAACCCTCTGCCTTTGGCTCAGGTCATGATCCCAGGGTCCTGGGATCGAGCCCCACATTGGACTCTCTGTTCACAGGGAGCCTGCTTCTCTCTCTCTCTGCCTGTCTGTCAAATAAATAAATAAATAATCAAAAAAAAAAAAAGAGAGAGAGAGAAAGAGAGAGAGAGAAGCCTTGTGCCCTGTTGATGGAAATGCACATTGGTGCAGCCACTATGGAAAACAGTATGGAGATTCCTCAGGAAATAAAAAGGAGAACTTCCATATGATCCAGAAATCCCACTTCTGGTATATATCCAAAGGAAATGAAAATAGGATATCAAAGAGATATATGCACCCCTGTGTTCACTGCAGAGTTATTCACAATAATCAACCCTGGAAGCAACCCAAGTGTCCATTGATAGATGATGGATAAAGAAAATGTGGTATATATGTATGCAGTGGAATATTATTCAGCCATTTAAATGAAGGTCTTGTCATTTGTGACAACATGAATGAACTTTAAGGTCATTATGCTAAGTGACATAAATTAGAAAAATACAGATACCCTATGATCTCACAGGTGGGAAAAAAAAAAAAAAGCCAAATTCAGGTTGCCTGGTGGCTCAGTCAGTTAAGTGTCTGTCTTCAGCTCAGGGTCCTGGGGTCGAGCACCGCATCAGGCTCCTGCTCCCAGGGAGACTGTGTTTCCCTCTCCTCCCTGCTAGTGCTCTTTCTCACTGTCTCCCTTTCTCAGATAAAAAAGAAAATCATCGGGGCGCCTGGGTGGCTC
This sequence comes from Neogale vison, assembly GCF_020171115.1. Classification (NCBI taxonomy): domain Eukaryota; kingdom Metazoa; phylum Chordata; class Mammalia; order Carnivora; family Mustelidae; genus Neogale; species Neogale vison. The sequence goes on from NC_058091.1 coordinate 218,236,211, forward strand.
AGTGGGTTGAGCCGCTGCCTTCGGCTCAGGTCATGATCTCAGGGTCCTGGGATCGAGTCCCGCATCAGGCTCTCTGCTCAGCAGGGAGCCTGCTTCCCTCTCTCTCTCTGCCTGCCTCTCTGTCTACTTGTGATTTCTCTCTGTCAAATAAATACATAAAATCTTAAAATAAATAAATAAAATAAAATCATCATGTTGTACCCCTTAAACTTACATGACGTTGTTTGTCAATTTATAATCAATAAAGTTGGAGAAAAAAAATAAAAACCAGAACATAATGTGTTAATGTGTACTTTCTCATGAGAGTCCATTTTTGCATTGACATACTTACCTTATAAAAAGAATTGCTAAATCAGTGGAGTATCAGGAGTGGGGGAGCTTATTATTTTTTGTTTTTATTTTTGTTTTTTGTTTTTTGGTTTTTTTTTTTTTCATTTTCAGGGGTTTTTTTTTTAGCCTTGATAAGATACTACAGTTGAGCTTTATTTTTCACATATCAGTTGTCTTGTGTTATACACCCACTCACAACTTTCTTACCCTGACCAAGTTCCAATTACCAAACCTCACGAGTCACATCTTCTATTTCACTGTCACAGATGCTGTAAAATGATAGGCAAATATCTTAAAGCTAATGGTGGCAAGTTTTGTCATGAATAATGCATAGGCATATATTATGAACTGAGCGAAAGTGGATATTTTTCTCTTATTTTCCTTTTATTTTCATTACCATTCCAGGTCCAGTATGGAATTTTTCCAGATAACTTTACATTCAATTTACTGATGGATTATTTCATAAAGAAAGAAAATTACAAAGGTAAGAAACCAAACCGGGGTCCTTTTATAATGGGGCTTCATCTTCTAAAGGAAAGTAAGTATGGGCAATTTCGCTTATTTTGTTTCATAATGACGTCTCTTTGGATCAGTCTTTCTGTTAGAAATAGATGCATAGTTGATTTACCATACCATTTGGCCAGATACGACAATCGTATCCAGGTTTTTTTCCACTCAGTTTCTCAAGTTTTTTTGTTCCTGCCTCCTTGTACAAAGGACAGAGAATTTAGTTAAGCAATAAACCTGCTTGAGCAGCCATGGCTGGTTAAGATTGTAGTAATGCGATTATTAGCTTGACTCTTTTAAAAAAAATACCATTTGCTAACTTTGTTTAGTTTAAGACACAGTTGTTATTCTGTATGAAATAGACTAGAAAATCACTTGATTTTCTGGGAAGAGTAGTACTCTTGCTATGAAGAAAAGTCCTTTTACCTTCCCAGTCTCTTGTTTCCTCATCTGTAAAATTAGTGGGTAGGTAATCTCTGAGGTCTCTTTACCCCCCAAATTTCTTGAGCCTATGCAGTTAATTAGAAGTGACTCTTTACTTCGACTACAATAAGGGAGTCCAAGGAAAGATGGAGATTGCAGTAGACTGTACAGAGGAGTCAGGGGGCCCAATGTCCAGCCAGTGTCCATGGGTTAGGGAATCATATGACAGCATGCTTCTACTTGGGGGCTGTGCCAATAGTGAGAAGGGAAAGAGGAGCCTTGCTACTGTGTAAAGATACACCTGGCTTTCCCTTTCCCCCATATTATCCTCAGGCTTGGTACTGAGGAGCCACAATGGAACTCTTTTAGTAGGTATGTTAGTACTATGTTACCCACAGGGGAGCTATGTTAGTAGTCAGTACCTCAGGAAGGTGGATATAGACTGGTGGGCATTTATGCATTTATAACATCTGAGATTCCTGCCATCGGGTTCCATCCCCTCGTCCCTGCACACCAGCACCAGTGGCCTTTCCCACTGCATCCATACTCAGTGCTTAGGCTAGGGACAGGGCATTCCTTCCATGAGTGTGGCCACCTCTCCCCTTTGTCTACTCTGAATATCTGCTTTATCGTCTCTCTCAAAAGACTTGCAGTTGTTGATGCCAAAGAATATGTGCTGTATATTATTTTTTGAAATGTCAGTTATCCCTTCTTGTCTATTTCTTATTCAGTCTTAAACCTACATTTCCTGAATTCAAGCGAAAGAGGATTGGCTTTTCTGTGTTAACCAAATCTATGCTCCATGAACATCAGATTTAATAGTGTATCATTGGAGAATTATTCGAAGTAGTTTTCTCCCTGCCCTCTCTCTTTAAAGGGCATGTTAGAAGGATCAAAGGACTTTTTTTCCCTAAATGCAGAGTAAATATTTAATATTGAGGATTTCTAAAAATAAAGTTTTAATGAAGATTATTATCATTTATGGCAAAAATTTAGAAAGTATACTTTTTATTGTTAATAGGATAGGATATTCACAAAAGTGAATATGGAGGAAAAGATAATTGATTGTACAGGGTAATCTAATTTCACTTCCCAAGCTGAATGAAATGCAGAATATAAATAAAAGATAAAGTAAGTTGATATATTTTTCATGTATAATTTTGGATTCTGTAATGAACAATTGAAAAACCAGATTTTTTTTTAACTGTATTTTTAGGTTTAAATTGTATTCTTTTAAAATACTGGTTTGTTTGGGGTTGTTGTTTTAATCTCTTCCAGGTCCTTATTTGCTGCTGATTTAGTAGATGACTTTCTGGTGTGTCTCAGTTTCCCCATTTCCAGAAAGAATATAGAAGTACTTGCCTATGGCCTCATTTAAAACCATGACAACATGCACAAAGCCAGCTGGCTAGGAACAGCTGCAAGTCAGTGCTAACTCTTATAATTATGATTATATGCAAAAATTGGTTAACACAGCAGCTTAGTTAGTCAAAAACATTTGTTGTGCCTGTTTTATGTTCTGGCACCATATTTTAAACCAATATTAACATTCTCTAATTTAGCAACAAATATTAAGGGAAAGAAATTGTCTGAACTTGATTTTCTTGGCTTCCATCTATGTTATGGAATCTTAAGGGAAAATAAAAATTGCTCAAGGTCTGATCTGCTATGATCAGCGTTCATGTGGCAACAAATATCTTACATTGTATTTTATAGTCAGGGGTTTATAAATTTATGAATGTGCATTTTCCTTTCCAGTCTTTCAAGTCTTTTTCAACTGGACCTAATTATCCTTTTTATAGTCCTCAGTTTTCTGTCTCCATAATGATATCTGGGATTTAGGATCATCGCTAGCATTTGTCTTCATTTTCCCCAACACAGGGAAGGTTCCAGAACCCAGAATGGAGCAGTCAGCCGACCTTCTATTCTGCTTGTCAGGGTGACCTGGAAAATATATTTGTCTCCTTTCTGTATGCCTTAGTTCTTCTAGCTGGCGGACATGATGTGTTAAATTTGCTTCACAATTTATGAGGCATTTTTGTATGTACTCTTTTTTTTAAAGATTTTATTTAAGAGAGAGAGTGAGCAAGTGAGCATGAGGCAGATTCCTTGCTGAGCAGGGAGTCCTGTGCGGGGCTTGAATCTAGGACCCTAACACCATGACCTGAGTCAAAGGCAGATGCTTAACAACCTGAGCCACCCGGGCACCCCTTATTTTGTTTTGTTTCTTTAATTTAATTTTATTTTTTTAAGATTTATTTATTTGACAGAGAGCACAAGCAGGGGGAACAGCAGAGGGAGAGAGAAGCAGGCTCTCCACTTAGCAGGGAGCCTGATGCGGGGCTCAATCCTAGGACCCTGAGATTATGACCTGAGCCAAAGGCTGACGCTTAACTGACTCAGACACCCAGGTCCTTTTCTGCCGTAGTCTATTGAAGTAGGTGGGACAGATACTTTTTTATTATTATTATCATCAAGAGGATGATACTGGGAGAAGTTAAAGAGAAATTAAGTAGATTATTCCGTGTCCTTGAGAACATTGGTACAAAAGCACCTGACTTAGTATATAATAGTAAGTATAATAGAAGCTAAATACTTGGGAAAGATCTAGTTTGTGGAAGATCTGGGATCAGAGCTCACATTTTTTTTGCTTCTTAATTCTGTTTATTTTTCTGTCATGCCCCACTTTTTAAGTTTATAGTTAAGTACAGATTTGGTGATGTTACCTAAAACTAATACCCTCTCATTTTTACTTTGATCTTTTTGCCAGATGCTTTAACCGTGGTTTTTGAGATCATGATGCAAGAAGCCTTTGAAGTACCTTCCACCCAGCTTCTGTCCCTCCATGTTTTATACCATTGCCTGGCCAAGAAGACAGATTGCAGCGTAAGTGGTGGGTTGTCCAGAGGTACTCAGAGCCCAAGAAGCCTGCTGTGCCTCTTGAGCAGGGAGGAGGTGGGGAGAGGAGACCCCTGCCTTCAAAATCTGACATGTAACTCTGTGGCCCCTGAACAGCCAGGAATGAGTGCTCCTTCTGTACATTTTAGTTTCTGGTTTCTGACAGAGTGAAGCTGGATGGAAGTTCCTCCACTTGAAAGAATCTCAAGTGAAAGTCCTTATACACATTTTGAAACTTGAACTAGACTGAATGCCCCTCAGGTGTTCAGAAACGGGCAACTGACTATCCGTGATGTTGGCCTTGAGTATCAAAGAAGCAGTGAGGCATCTAACTGGCCACGACCTCAGACAGTTAATGCCGATTGTTCAGCCGTCATCAGTATTTTCCTGAGGCTGCTCTGGTCAGTCCAGAATACCAAGTTTTGGTTTCCTCTCTTGGGTTCAGCTATTTAATCATTATTTACTGTTACCCTAAGAATACCAACAGTAATAACAGTAATAACTCATATTTAAATAGTACCTGCTTTACACCAGGCTGCGTTCTTAGTGTCTTAATTTATTAATGCATTTAATCCTCATAATTCTATGCGGATGAGAAGACTAGAGCACAGAGATGTTATATAATAGCGACTCTTAGGTGACAAGCCACCTGGGGAAGCCAGGCAGCCTGAGCCTGCAGTCTACCCTCAACTTCAGATGCAGCATCAAAATTTACTAGTTCAGGTAGAAACTGAAAAGGACATCTAATCCAGCTCATATTCAGAAGAATTTATTGTGTGTGTGGCTTTCCTAAGATGAGGGTTGTAGCCTGTGGCATACCTCACATGCATTAGTTCATTAAATTTTTGTTGGGCAGTGACTGCCTTCCATACATTGCCAAGTACTGGTTATACAATAGTAAATGAACACTCCCTGCTCCCAGCCAAAGAACAATACAGGCATTCAAAGCAAAACAAAACAAATACATGAATATAAAACTATAATGAGAACTACAAAGACCTCTCATACAACAAGCGTGTATTTTGGGAGTTTTTGTCTGTTTGTATTCTAAACTTAGGTTAGGAATGCCTTCCTTAAGGAAATATTTCTTGTGTTAGTATTTGAAAGATGAATAGGAATTAACTGGCTGAAGAGAGGAAGAACAATTCAAAAAGAGAAACTAACACATGCAAAAGCCCAGTGGCAAAAACTATGGTGAGCAGAAAGGGGCTGGAAGAAGATTGGAAGACAGTGTAGATGCAGCAGAGAGAATGGTTAGAAGGGCAAAAGGTGAAATAAGGTTAGAGAATGTAGGTCATGCTAAGCTGTATTTGTATAACCTAAAAATAGTGAGAAACCATTGAGAACTTTTAAGTAGAAGGGGTAATATGGTCTGATTTGTGTTTTGAAAAGATGCATCTGGTTGTAATGTGGATAGGAGATTGAATTGGGGCCATGGTGGCTTATGGTCAGAGCACTTGGGAGACTACTTGGTTGTCTGAGCAAGAGGTAATGAAACCTGGGGACCAGAATGTCTGTGGAGTTAGCCGTAGCCAGTGAACATGCTTCGGAGGCAGATAACATGATGGGGAACTGTATGTGGAGGCAGGGACATACAGGTGAAATCTTAACCTCCTCAGTTTTTGACTCTTACATCTGAATGGAAAGGTTGCTGTGTGCTTGCAAAGGGAACTCTGGAAAAAGAGTGGGTTTTATGAAGAAAATCATTAATTTGGCTCTGAACATGTTGCATTTTGAGATGCCTTTCAGACAACCAAGAGATTTTTATGAGAGAAATTGGGATCTTCCTGGAAAAATCTGGACTGGAGATATAGTTTATAATACCTCTACGTGTAAATTTCTGCAGATGAGCTGCAAAGCAAAAAGGGAAATCAGGAACACTTTGGGTCCCCAAAACCACAGAAGGGAAGTGGTTTACAGTTTAGAATGCTTCTGAAAGGGTAGGTAAGATGAGGACTTTCAAAAAGTTCATTGAATTTAGTGGCCTGAAGGCACTAAATTGTAACCTGTGTTTCCATAGAATAAAAGAGGACGAAAGGAAATAGGAATGGATTGTGGGGTGATTTAAAGGTGCAGAGAGGAGATAGCTGGTGTAGAGGAGTGCTTTGGGTTATCTAGCAGTGAAGGGGAGTGGAGAAGGGAGTGGGATAATGAGGTTTGCTTTGTATTAATGGGAAAGGCACTGGCACAAATGGACAGAACCTTGACCCTGGAGCAGTAGTACCTGATTTTGTTCATAATAGTATGTACAATAAAAGCTACAGGTTTGGGAGAGACCTGATCTCTTATGTTAACACACAAATAACTTTTCATATAAGCAGCAGTGTTTGTATTATTCTCAGAAAATTCTCAAAAAAATATGTAAGACATTCATTTGTTTGTTGTCATTCATCTTTTTAAAAGTCTTTTCAGAAGTATCTCTGTGCCAGCCAACCATCACTACACCGACTCAGTTCCTAGAGCTTCAAGGACACTACTCTTTGGCTCTTTGCCCTATTGCATTTTGATACTATAGGTCATGTTTTTCCTTAAAGAAAAGAAAAAAGTTTAAGGCTCCTTATTTATTATTCACCGGGTCCCTTCTCATGCAGTTTAGGTGGGAGGAAATCAAACCTTAGGGCAATTTTCTTTTGAAAGTGAAATGCCCTGTCCTCTATTACCAGCTCTTTCACTTACTGTACTACACAAGTGCCTGGGGAGGCTTTGTTTTTCTCCCAAGATCTTTGCTTTTTACAGAGGTTTAGAAAACCCCAAGAAATTATTCTTGTACCACACAAAGGCCACTGCCAGTAAAGAGGTTTGGGTGCCCATTAACTCCTGGGGTGCCTCCCTTACACCTGGCTACAATTGCAGCCTGTATGCCTCATTCATTCTCTGCTTCCTCCCCGACCTCTGTCTGCAGACACCAGTGCAGGGCATCCTGATCTTTGTGTTCTTTATTTTTAAGCCCAAGCAAGGGTTCTGACCCATGTGTTCTCATACAGCACCAAGAAGATCACAGCTCTCATTGTCTGAGGTGTGTTGCCAAGGCTGTCCTTTGAGACCAGCATTTATAGCGAACTCCCCTCCCTGCTGTTACTGCTCTAACAGCAGTTATTGCAGGCTTAGCAGTGCTGGCATTTTTGCCCCTTTTTTCCCAACTCTCAGAAGACGCCAGTTTTCCTGAAGTGTAATTTTGGCAGCCTGGGTTGAAAGAAATGATCACTAAGTGTTTCTGATTGTCCAATTTATTTTTAAGAGGCACAGATTTATCTAAAAGCAACCTAATAGTTGTATTTATTTTTATACTGTGAAGTGGGAGTCTTATCATTGCTGACTTGTTTAAAATTCAAAAGCTTGCCCCAGCATGTCGTAGCAATGTGAGTGAATATTGGGCTGACAGCATGTGTGATCTTTATTGATTGTCTCAAGGCAGTGTTGGTCCAGAGTGTGCTTTTTATTTTTGTTTTGTTTTGCTTTTCTGATTGCAAAAGGAACTCTTACTCATTGCCAGAAATGTGGAAAATAATGAAAAGTGTAAAGAAAAAAACCAAAATGGCTCATAATTTCCAGAAATCCATTAACAGAAGGTATTTCTTTCCTGTATTAGTCATTAGATATAACTGTCTTTTCTTTATAAAATTAAGATTATAATGTACCTATAGCTTTGTTATTTTACTTTTTTTTTAAATTTAGTGCTACAACTTGTTTTCCACCTATTAAAAATCATTAAAAATCAAATTTTTGCATAAAGTATTCTTTGTTTGGCTGGACCATGATCTCTTTTATTCTGTTGCAGTGGGAAGAGGAGAGGAACTTTGGTGCATCCCTATTACTCCCAGGCTTAAAGCAAAAGAACTCAGTGGGGTTGAGTTCCCAGTTGTATGGCTATGCACTTCTTGGTAAGCTAAGTGATCCTTACAAATATTGTCCTCTTGGATAGAACTGATGCATTTTTCTACATTGTAATGATTTTTTTATTTGATTTCCTACCAGTGAAATTCCGATATAGCTTTTCATTTTTAGACATAAAAATAGACCTTGATAGCCTTAACAGCTATGGGACAAAACCTTAAGAGACAGTAAAGAAGGTGCTAAAAATCTGTTACCGCTGCAAGGTGAAAACTAGTTCTGGTGGCTTTGGGTTATATTTCGTGGTAATCAGTATGAGGAGGGGATAAAGAAAGGAAAGTTCTGGCCCTCTTTTGGGAGAACCAGCCAATAAAAATTTTCCTAATACTAACAAAGATCTTTGTGTCTCTTTTAGACCTAAAGTCTAGGAGGTAAGAAATTAAGAGTTAGGGTTGAACTCATATCCTTGGTATTGTTTTCAGGTGAAGGAAGGGATACTCAGAGAGTGCACCTAGATAGCACTTTGGGAAAGCAGAGAGACTCTTGATACAATGTGACCATTCCATGCTGGGAGATGGTTGCTTTACTTTGATGCCCTGATGGCATTGAAAGTCATGTCAGGAGGATGAAGCCTCAGAACTTGGGTTGTGTGGAAGTGGGGCAAATAGCATCCAACCTAAGTGTGCATAAAATGTGCCCTGATTTACAGAGGTCTATTAAATGCATATTATTTCAGAAGGCACCTTCTCTTAACTGTACACTGCTTTGACTTACCTTCGTTTTATGAAAATCATCAAAGTTTTAGCAATTTTGAAATTGATCCTCACTAACAAATGTGGTGTGGTCTTCTTAGATGCTGATTCTGTTGTAGTCTGACGGAGGGAGAGGAATTTTAGAGTTCATCAGCTGGCTATCAGACTAGCAAAAGAATTGACCACTTTTTTTCTTTTTTTTCTTTTTTTAAGATTTTATTTATTTACTTGACAGACTGAGGGAGCGTAAGCAGGGAGAGCAGCAGAGGGAGAGGGAGAAGCAGGCTCCCCGCTCCATGCAGGGCCCAATCCTAGGACCCCGGGGTTATGACCCTAGCAGAAAGTAGATGCTTAACCATCTGAGCCACCCAGGTGCCCCTTGACCACTCCTTTTAAAAATAGTTTTCTCCTATTAATATGCCATCTACTTTCTTGCTGTTGACTTACGTGTGTTTTCCCTTTGCCTTCAGGTGAGTATTCAGGACTGTGTGAATTATTGAGGGAGTTGTAAGGGCTAAGAAAAGGTACATTGTAGCTGCTGTTTCTGTGCAGGAGGCCCTGGTGCTTTGGGATGGGAGACCATCAGATCAAATCTCTGTGTCGTGCTGTGCATGCAGCCCCTCTCAGCCCCATGGCAGCAGCTTCCCAGAGTGGGACTGCAGCGTCTTAAAAATCTAAAATTAGCTGTCACCTGATAAGCTTTGTCTATTTATGTCCTACCACAGCCTTCCCAAATCCTCCTTCCCAGGAAAGATAAGTGAAGGTGGCTTTAAGACCTGGCAGCTCAAGGTGACTTTGGCCGTTAGTGCAGAGAGGGTTTCTGTTCTGCAGGCGCACAGAGACAGTCCCTTGGCCCAGCCGAGGACCCTGCCGTCTAGTGTCCACATCTTGAGCTCCAGTTGTGATGGTTTGAGGTACAGAGAATAACATTCATATCTGAAGATCTGAAAAGGACAATGAAGCCCAAATAAAGGAAAGAAGAATAAAATCAGTTTTGGGGTTTTTTTTGTTTCTTTGTTTTTATTCTCATAAGGACAGTCAATGGGGGTGTTTTGGAGCATTTTGAAAAATACCAAACATTTGCTGGCAGGGAAAGTTGTCATATGTTGACAAGATTTCCACTGTAGGAAAATTGTGGGATTTCTTTTTCAGAGGAAGATTTTGTTCTTGAAACAAAAATAGTATTCAGTTGTTTGACTCGTATTCTAAGGGTAGTTCCACTTAAAAAGACAGATTATCAACCTCTCTAAATTTTCCTCAGCCCTGTGAATCATACATCCTCATGATAATTTCCACCAGACCAAATGGAAAAGAAGAAAAGCATATTTGTAGTTTTGTATTAAAAAACAGCTTCAGTGAATTCACCATATTCTTCATCATCCATCTGAAATGGCACCAGATCACTGGGCAGGATGAGGCTCTTGGTACAGATTTGAAATGATTTTCCAGGTTCATATTCACTTGTGCTTTCAAGTCCTCAGTCTCATACATAGTGGGAAGCCATGGCTGAGGCTTCTTCATTGTTCTTTTTGGCCACAGGGAAGGTGGAGGTGCAGCGAGGGCTGCGGGCTGTGTACCATAACATGCCTTTGCTGTGGCAACCTGGCTACCTTGACCGAGCCCTTCAAGTGATGGAGATGGTGGCCTCGTCCCCGGATGATGGGAAGCTGTGTGCAGAAGCGGTACGTCCCTCAACTCTGAGTCTGTCCTTTAGCCATCTCCTGTTCCTCGTAAGCCAGCCTGTGAATTTGTTTGCATGGTCTTCCCCATCCCCCTGCTGTCTTCACTCTGTAGAATCGCGTATTCGTCCAGTTGAAAAGGAATGAAAATCCACACACATTCTCAGTGCTACTGACAAAAAGTATGAGAATAAGATGAATGTTGATGCCATAGCTCACTGTCTGAGAGGAAAACTATCGCTCTCCCCTGGAATTGAAACTGAGCTCCAATCTTTCTGTAAAGGAGGCTTGCCTAGATTCTGAGGTTCTCCTGCACATTCAGAATGACCCTCTGTTGGTTGTGCTCTGTGGTGGGTTTTCTGTCCTTCTCCCAATTCCAAACTGGTTGAGGAAGAGAGCATGGAAGAGGAATACTTGGAGTCCCCATCAAACATAATTTTTGGGTCCTTCCCCAGTTGACTAAAGGTGAAATCAGGTGCTGTGGTGCTGATCCGTACACAGGTGATTCTGAGCTTGCATATTCATACCACACACTTTGTGCTAGGTTGTCCCTGCCATCCAGTGGGGAGTTTCTGACGTAAAATTGGATAACCATGACTCTTGCCAATAATTTTACAAGAGAAAGAGTTCACAAGTTGCAGATCCCAGCTGTTCCTTCCTTTCCCTGGTCCAGCTTCTCTTCACGGTGTGTTTTCAGGGCCACAGGATGGTTAGTCCCTGCCCCCTCTTTCTGCCCCACAGCTGGCTATGCTGGACAAAACGCTGAACACTCTGACTGCTCCAGCCCCCGCGGCTTCAGAGGAACAGCCCCAAGAAGGGGAAGACAGCCGGGGCTCAGAAGACCTGGTGGAGCAGCTGGACGTGGAGGAGACCGAACAGTCCAAGCTTCCCCGGTATCTGGAACGATTTAAGGTGCGTCGTAGCAGAACTGAGCCCCTCTCCTCTGTGCTTCTTTGCTGTGGTGTCAGACAGGCAGGCCTTTCGTGCCTCACTGTCACACACAGAGGCATGAAAAACTGATATCACAAATGAGGCTTCAAACAGGAAGTAGTCCGAACCAAATGGAATTTTTATACTCCTTTTTGTGCATGAGCTAATCATTCCCAGTTTTGTTCACTGGAGCAGTGTGTCATTACACACTCATCCCTGATGTGTCTGATGGGAGGGTACTAGCTTGCCGACTCAGAGCGGTCACCTGACTCCAACCCCAGGTGGAAAGGATCTGGTCATTTCTCTGTATTGCACTCATGTGCTTGATAACCCAAAACCCCAAGTGGGAAAGCCACATTCAAGTATGATGGAGATCAGCTACAGGCATCTTCTGTTGTTTGGTGTTGTGTTGTGCACTTGGGCCCTCCAAATACGTTTTTGGACTGCATGGAAGATATAAACAAGTTTCCACTGTTTCTTTTCAAATAGTCTTGAGCACTCAAGCTGTCTTTGGTAGCTTTCAACTGCATGGCCCAAAATACTCTGTTATCAGCGTCAGGGAAGAAGAGTCGTGTTACAGGTTAACCCCTTGGCCTCTTCCTTGCTTTGTTTCTTGTTCACAAAGGGCAGAGAGAAAACTGTGCTGCCTGAAGAATTCTTTATATGAAGCAGAAAACCTTCCCATTCATGCCAGCTGACTTCATGTGTCATTTTGGGGCAGAGAGGTGTCATTTTGCCTATTGATGACATGTTCAGTAATGCTGAACATGGGATACCTCTGTCCCAGTGGTACAAGGACTCTTCTGTACTTGCAGCTGCTGTTCCTCCCACTAATTCTATAAAGTCATTGTTCAAGGTCTCTCTTTCAGAATTTGAAAACTGAGAAAGGTTGATCGATATTAGGTACACAGAACTGGCGGTAAAGAACTTACGTACCTACCTGTTCCTCTTAACTTTGCAGATTAAGATAGTCTAAAAAATAAACAAAAAATGCTGCTATAACACTCCTAAAAATGACTGCCTCTTCTGCTTGTTTCTTATATATTTAATCTCAAAGAATAGAAATCCGTGCTGCATTAAATTCTCAGTCCTCATTCTTCTACACATGAATTTTTTTGAAAATCGAAAAGAGGAGACAAACATTTATTGGCTGCTGGCTGTGTCTCAGGCATCAGTGCGTTTCACCCGTCTTCACTGCGGCTCTGCATGGCGGATGCTGCTTTTCCTGTGTTACATGACGCCAGGCTGAGACGTGCTGGCCCGTAAGTGACTGATCCGGGATTTGAACCAAAGTTTGCTGACTCAGATTTGAGTCCTTATTCTCTTGTCCCAGACTGTCCCCTTGCCTCCAAAGTGCACAGAAAGTGATCTTGGAAAGAAATCATTTTCATTGTACATTTCTTTTTTTTTCCTGTTGCCTTTTATTAGTCTTGGGTAATCTGTGTGGGGTCCATTTTTACAGGACTGACCCAGCACACTAGGCCTCTAGCCACTCCTTCATGTATGGATCCTGCCCACCTTCCAGGCCCGTATTAGAGCAAGCCTCATCACCTATGCCAGTGAATTGTGCTTGTGTTTGGAACATGGGGATTCGTGGCATAAGCTGCAGCTGAGCCATGAGTGGCTCTCTCTTGATGGTCTACATCTTGAACCACTTAAGAAGATTAGTGTTTTTAGTACTTGACTCCTCCAGGAATACAGTACCGCCCAAACCAAGACGCCATTTCAGATGGAGCTGTGAGCAGTTTGTAAAGGCTGACCTGCGACGGAGCACAGCAGGTGGAAGCTTATAATAGTGCAAGCACTCATGGGAGCCGTTTAGCATGCCATTAGTAGAAAGTTCCTGAAATGATTTCCATCTGTTGAAAGGAACCCTGGTTAAGCAAACATTTATCTCCATCATTCTGAAGGAAAAGATGTGGACGGGCTTGTGCCCGGTTATCAGCTGCTTCTGCCATTTTGTGTGCATCTTGGAGTGCTTTGCTCTGGGAGTTTGGTTCTTGGTTTGGTGCAGGTCAGAGCGGAAAGGTAGATTTGTTAGGCTTGTGCTGCCTTTGTGGATTAAAACAAGAAATTACGTAGAAAATCACAGCATGTAGAGTTCCATTTACTGGTCGTGAGTGAAAGGAGAGAAATCACATGTGGTGCAGCTTTAGCAAAAGTGCTGGACTGGAAAAAAAGAAGGGGGCAAACACAATATCTGGATGAAAGGCAGCATGACAGGTTCCCAATAAAATGCCTTTTCCTGTAAGCAGAATATGTGGAGATTTTGCAAATGACTTAATCTTCTTTCTGCTTTGCCTTCTCCCATCTGCATCCTCCTTCCATCCTCCTCCCCACCCCCATCTTTTTTTTCCTTGATTTCCAACAGGACTTGCACTCTAAGCTTGAGGCCCTGGGCCGAGTTGAGTCAGAAAGCCTTTTGGCTCTGACCACCCAGCTCATCAAGGAACAGCTGCCCACCTATGAAGCCGAGGACATCGCGGCCTATGAGCAGAAGCTGCAGCAGTGGCATCTGGAGCGGGTACACTTGATTCGGAGGGAAGAGGAGCAGAGGGAGAGGGCAAAGCAGGAGTACGAGGCCCGGAGAGCAGCAAAGGCATCTGCCTAACAGGCCCCCAGCACTCCAGGCCCCAGCACAAGAACTTCACTAGCCCTGTCCCAGGACTCACGGTGACTTGAGGGCAGCCTCCTCCATCTGCCCTTCCTTTGCCTAAAGCAGGCCGTTTGTGGTATCAGAGCCACAGTTGTCAACGTATGAAGGCACTGACTTCCCATCACATGCCATGGAGGGCTGCAGAGCTGTGAGTGGCAAGCAGTCAGACTGAAGCCCCAGCTACACACCTTAAACAAGGTGCACCTGAGGCCTGTGGAGGGAGGGGCAGTTCTGGGGTCCAGGATCAGTGTTGAACAGTGAAAACTCTTGATCCATAGCTGTGGTAGAGGGATAGACTGGTTGAACAGCCTGGCGTTGAGCACAGACTTTTGAATGGTATCTCGCCAATGGCAGAGTACACATCCTAAGCCTCATCCCCCTCCATGGCCTCCCAGCCTGAGCTGGGTGTGGGATGCCCACACATCTCACCTTCTCCTTCCCCTGTGTCTCTTCTCTGCAGACCTGAACTTGGGGGAAATTGAGGACAGGAGTGAACACCACCATGAGCCCACTGGCTTTCAAATTTCAGGCACCCACAGTGATATTTTTAGAGTGGAAGGGCTTCTGAGGAGAACGCTAGCTCTAGCTCCAAAGCCTCCTTGGCTTGGCTTCTCCATCATGTTGGGGTAACTTCTTTCCAAAGCATTCTGAGCTCTTTCCTCAAGGAGGTAAAGTGAGCTCTTTGTGTCCACATGTGCACACACATACAACTTGTCAATACACATTTCAGTTGCAGAAGTAGGAGAAAACGAGAGGCAGGATGGGGCTTGTAGTACTTAGGAGACATGCATAATTGTACAACTGTCAGGAGGTGGAAATTCCTTCCTGAAGTTTCTCTGTGAAAGCGTTCAGGGGCAGCTCCTGTTTGCTGTGTAATTTTGCCTTTAAACACTGTTGTTCAAGGTTGTGCTGTTTTTTCAAGAACTTGTGGAAATAAATGTCCTGGGATTCTTTTGTTGTGTTCTTTGTCTTTTAGGGAAGGGAGGAAGAGAGGAAGTCACACAATTAATATGGTTAGTCTGATTTTGAGCAACACTTTTTAACCTTTCTTCTCTATCAGACTTTGGCACTTACAACTACCACCATAACCGTTAACGTGAATTGAGGACGAAGTGTGTGCCAACACCTCAAGCAGTCCTGTGCGGGAGGTAGAGTAACCCCTGTCTTGAATGGGGAAACAAGCTAAGTGGCTGAGGCAAGGCCAGCCCCGCTCCTCACCTGGCGTGCTGACTGCTGGCCATACCTGCCATGCACATTGGCGCAGGGCGTTGTTGCTGAGCAGAGCTGAGTCTTAGTCAGGCAGAAGGTCAAAACTCAAGATAAGTTATGATACTTGGCTTATAAGGGACAGGACTTTTTCCACCACTTCCTTATTTTGTCAAGAGGGAAGGTTCAAGATGGATCAGAAGGCCCCTTTTGCTCCGTAGATTACTGACCATCACGGCATAAAGGATCACATTAAAACTTGGCCTTCTGTTTCCTCCCCATCTGTCCTTACCCCAGTTTTTGCCACAGTGTGGAGCATGAAAACTGCCACTGAGCAGCAGTACAATACCTGACTCTCTTCCTTGTGGGACCATGTTGCCTTGGCACCAAACTTTGTATCATGTTTTCACACTTCTTGCTGGCCATGGATATCAGATATGTGTGTGGGATTTTTGTTGTTGAAGATTTTCTGTGTATTCACAGGCCCTGAAAATCAGTTTATTAAAGTTATTTTTTTCATTATGAATGAATTAACATCTTTAGTAGAGGCCAGAAATCCTGCTGAACATCTCATGGTGCACAGGGCTCCCGCATGACTAGGAAGTACCTGGTCCAAGATAATCAGTTGTGCCAAGGTCAGAAACCCTGGCTGAGAGCAGAGAAGCAAGGCATCTACAGACATTTTTGCAGTGATGTAGATGAAACTCAAAAATAATGTTTGTGCAAATGGCTCATTTACAAATGGCATTTCTTAGGCTAGAAAAATAATATTTAATAATTTAATATATAACTAATAAAATAATAGTTGCTTTTTATCTAAGTAAACGAGTATAAAATATGCAATAATACAGGGTGGGATATTAGTCTTCCTAAACAAAGTCCATTGTGGAAAAGGGTAAATGATGATTTATATGATTTTGCTGTCAGGCGATATGTAACCGGGGCCAGGAGTCTTAAGTTCCCAAATGAAGCTGCTGTGATGTGAGCTCCTATGAGTCAGCAGGCTCTGCACCGCTGCACCCAGTGACCTCACTGGGAGTGCATGGTAAGAAAACGATGAAGTTAGAGATGGGCCCAGAGAAGCAGAAAATGTGTTATGGTTGTATTTGCATTAAATGGTCATTAATAATCTTCAGAGCTGAACTTTTCAGTCTATGACCATGATAAATTTTTAAATCTTAACTTTAGAAAATGGGGTAAGATGAGTACTTTTCAATGTCTTTATGTCAGGGAAATTGCCTTTTATTCTAAATAATAGCTCTTAGTTTGAAAATAACCTTTCCTTTCCCCCATTGAGTTGGCCTTTTTGCTGACATTGCATGCTGCTGTGAGGATGCTCTTACCCTTATGGTAACATGGAAGTCCAAAAGAGATGGTATCAGTGCCCGAGTTAATGGGAGTTACCCCTGAGAGCTTTGTTTAAAACAGACTTGGGCTGCATGTTTATTATGTATGAATGTTAGGGGTTTCAGATCTGAGCTGAACATGTTCAGAAAACAAGGTTTATTAATGCAATAATACAGGGTGGGATATTAGTCTTCATGTTCAGAAAACAAGGTTTATTCTTACGGGAAGCATCTGAAATTTAATTTCATGGTGGGCTTTAAATGCTAGATCAAGGACTACAGGGAAGATTTAAGGATTTCTAAGAGGTACATTATATTCTCATGTACTCAGTGGTAGGGGAATTTCACTTGCTTTTTGGTTTCTACAGTACTTCATCTCAGCAGAGTTTAAAATTTTAATCTTTAAAACCACCCCCCGCCCCAGGTTAAAAGCCTAAAACAGTATGTGGAATAAAACCAGTGCCCATTAAAATCTACCTCCAGTGACAGTACGCTGGGCCGCTGTTGGATATCAGTATTTCCCAGGCTCTGGCTTATCACTGGACCCATCTTGATTACAAAACTTAGATTTAACAACTCTTCCTTGTGAATGCACATTTTTACCCAGCTTAATTTCACCCACTTGGAATAGCCCTGCAGGGCAGGGATTATTGCCCTTCAGAGGGGAAAAGTGAGGCTTATGTGTCTTGCCCAGGGCCACACAGTTAATCAGTGGGGTCGCAGTACTTGAACCCAAGTTTGTCCAATTCCAAACCCACTTCCCAACAACCATACCGCATAACCACTGTGACGACCTGAGACAAAGTACATTCATTCATTCAGCAAATTTTTATTGAATATCTGTTGTGTGTCAGGCACTGTTAAAATAGTCACTGAGGGGGCACCGGGGTAGCTCAGTGGGTTGAAGCCTCTGCCTTTGGCTCAGGTCATGATCCCAGAGTCCTGGGATCGAGCCCCCACGTGGGGCTCTCCGCTCAGCAGGGAGCCTGTCTCCCCCTCTCTCTGCCTGCCTCTGCCTACTTGTGATCTTTATCAAATAAATAAATAAATAATCTTTTTTTAAAAAAATGGTCACTGAGGATACAGCAAGGAACAAAAAAGACAAAGATCCCTTCCCTCTTGGCATTTACATTCTAGGGAGGGAGATAGTTAATTCATAATATGTCATGTGGTGATAAGTGGTAGAGAGATAATGCAAAGAAGAGGAGAAGAGAATGCTGGGTAAGGGCTGGAGGTTGCAACTTAAACTAGCTTGGTTAGGGAAGGCCTTCCTAGAAAGATAACTTTTGACTAAAGACCCACAGGGGTGAGGGTGAGAATCATGGTGTTACCTATGGAAAAGTGTGGTAGGCAGAGGAACCAGCACAAAGGGTCCAGAGAGAAGCCTGCCTTGGGCGCCAGAGGACTAGCCTGGAGGCCAGTGTGGCTAGAACAGAAAGTTTAAAGTGGAGAATAGCAGGAGATGAGGCCAGAGAGATAAGGGGTACAGGAAGGGACAGATGGTGTAAGACTCCCTGGCCCATTAGTAAGGGTGCTGGCCTTCACTCTGAGATTAGAGCCCATCTGAAGGTTCTGATGGCATGCTCTGACCGAATATTTTCAGGGGGTTCGCTAGTCTAGCTGCTATGGGGTAAATGAACACAGAGGGCAGAGATGGGATGTGGGAATATAGGTTGGTTAGGAGGCTACCGCCATAGTCCAGGAGAGAAACGATGGGCTTAGATAGTCACGGTAAATGTGAGGAGAAGGGGATGGATGGGGTGTTTTTGGAAAGAAGAGCCAGCAGACTTGCTGTCGGGCCAATATTTTTTACCTGAGAAACTAGAGTAATGTGTTCACCATTTATGGAAGTAGAAAAGCCTAGGGAGAGAAGTAGTTTGGGGAAATCAGGAATTTGTTTGGAGGCATATTAAATTTGATTTGGGTTATTTTACAGATCCTTATTGATCACCCAAATGGGGCTCTTAATAGCTGGATATGAATTTGGAGATCAGAGAAGAGGTATGGACTGGAGATAGCAGTTGTAAAAGTCATCAGCTTAGGGCGCCTGGGTGGCTCAGTGGGTTAAGCCGCTGCCTTCGGCTCAGGTCGTGATCTCAGGGTCCGTCCTGGGATCGAGTCCCGCATCGGGCTCTCTGCTCAGCGGGGAGCCTGCTTCCCTCTCACTCTCTCTGCCTGCCTCTCTGTCTACTTGTGATCTCTGTCAGATAAACAAATTAAAAAAAAAAAATGTCATCAGCTTAAACCCATGAGAGTGCATTACAGTAACCTGCAGTTTTGGTTTGAACAGAGAGAGTCCGAGCCATGAATGGAGCTGTGCCTATTTTTTGTGGCGAGATCACCCCATGTAGCAGTCCTTATTATGTTGCTCCATCATCTGTGAAAACATTGCCAGTGACACCCCCAGAATTACCCAGAAGAACTGCTCGTCTTCAAAGAACTGGGTGTGACCAAGAGTCGATCTGCATGTATGACCCCAGTGAATTTTCAAGGTGCACAGTATAAAATCAAAGAGGAAATGGTGATCTGGGATTATGAAAGAGACCGAGAATTCACAAGTGAGGAGTTTGTCAAAAGATCATTATAGGGACACAGAGAAGCATTTAGAATTAGCAGTACAAGCATAAAGAGAGAGAAGGTAGAGTCAGTACCGCAGCAGACCTTTGTTGATATACCTGGAAGACGGGAAAAAAGAAACAAGAACGCCACCTCTGGTGTCTAGGAAAGGACCAGCTGGAAGGGCATTAACCTCCCTCCCCATCTCTGCTGTGCCTGGGTCTAGAGGGAGTAGGATAGAAACTCATGGAGAGGTTTGGGTAGGGTGAACAACTGGCAGGGCTTCCCCAGCACTGATGACCTGAGAGCCAAAGCCAGGGCCATGCTGGGCGATGCAGATGGGCCCGCACCCTCGGTTCCGGCCAGAAAGACGTGCTGGAACCGAGTAGTGTGACAGTGGAATAGAAGATAACTTACTTTAGTGTGATAGATGTAGTTAAAATCTCTTGTGATTTCCCACCCTGAGTATTCACATGCTTAACCCTTTGATTTCTGGAGACATTTCCAATTCCTTTTGCCAAGCAGCAACTTCTAATGGGACCAGTCCATGAAGCCCCATGGTTTTGGAGGCACAAGATAAGATAAAAGGAGTGTATGTAACCAAGAGACATCCTTATGACTCAGGACAGGCTGCAGTAACCTGAGGCCAAAGGATCATCTCTGGAGACAGACTGGGCCAGGTCCTGGAAGTCTCTGTTGAGCCCTCTGTGGGCATATTGTTGTGGCTGTGTGGAGGGAATCAAGATGCCAGGGCCTTGCACTGTACGCTCGCCATTCTGAGCTGAGTGGGCCCCCCAGGGTAACTGCTCCTGCTCTATTGGTGTGATCTGTCGCTTCTGCCTGGAGTTTGCATTCTGCAAACCTTACCCGGTACACACATACTGCAGGTCTCCGCTTAGACAGCACTTCGGGTGCTTTTCCTAGGTAACCAAAACTCACCCTTGAATTTTGGGAGCCCCTGTCACCCCAGTCACTTTAGGGCAGCCCTTTGTTTTGTTTGCCTTGATAAATTCCCACAGTATTACCCACTGCTGGGTATAGAGTGAACGTAAAAGAATCAAATGACTAAGAGAAATTCCTTCCTTTTTTCAGATACTCTGTTATTTATAACCACTTTTCCTGAACAGCTTTTCGTTCTTGGGTGTCAGTCAAAGCCACGGGGTATTATGTTAGTTATATAAGCTTATTTTGTAACTGAGTAAGAAACCAAGTGGGAGATATGCTATTAGATGTAATTCCTGAACATGACGGCTTTGTAGAGCCCCAGATTGGGAGGGATCACCCAGTCTGACCATCTTGTCAAATCCTCTCATTTTACAGGTAAGTAAAGGAACTTCGGATGGATAAAGTAACTGAGGTCAGCCAGTCAACTGTCTGTAGCACAGCTAGGATTAAAACCTGTTTTTGCTTTCTATAAGAAACCCTCCCAGTATCCTCCCGCATCTACATTGGTCTACTTATTTGTTGTTTTTAAGCAATAATGATAATTATCTGTTTCCTTCACCTCCCAGTTTCTGTCCTTAGACCCGAGCATGCTCCTAGGGTGGGTTAGTAAAGATAACGATGTAGCAGTTAGGCAAATAGTACAACACCCTCTTTGCAGTTTGCCAAAAGCCAGGGAGCCACTGAAAAAAAACACAGTCAGCCCTCACCAGTGAATGTGTTCCCCCACTGTGGGTGGCAAGTTCCAGCTCCCGATAAGCCCAACCCGGCACACAAGACAAACAGCACAGCACACACATGAACTTTTGCCACTTTTGTATTTTATTGTGGAACTGAGTTTTTTTTTTTTCTTTTACATCAAATATCCTCAATGGAAGAGGGGATATTGCACACAAATATCATAAAAGCACTACATATTACTTTCACTGAAAACTAATTTTCTACATTAGATATGACTGGATAGGATAGAAGTGATGCAGGATTATAAGACATAATACCATACACAGCTGCAGACTGACACAAACACCATTCAGAACAAGAGAGAGGAGTGGAGGTGCTTCTCCGCCGGGCTCAAGACCACTTCCTTCCAGGGCCGGAAAGAGAAGGCTGCATGCAGCGCAGGTACGCACGACTCAGGACGGCTGCATAGTGTTCTCAAAGGGGCAGCCCAGTCTTGATGCCTCATCATGATGGCTCCTGTTTGGGGAGCTCCAAACGAGTGCAGAGAAGCTATTTTTTTTTCCTTCCTTTTCAGTTTTTGATGCTGCCTTTTAAATGAATAGAGTCAGATTTTTTTAAAATAGTCAATAGTTTAAATACCAGGTGAATAACCTAATTGCTTTCAAAGAAATGCTCATCCCTAGGCTGCTTTTGGTGTGTTGTTCAGTTGGTTAGAAGATAAAAGCTTACAGTTCCTTTCAAATGGAAACAAATCTTTTCTTCTAAATCTGACGCACAAAAAAAAAAAAAGTTATTAATCTAACTCACAATATCATTACCGAGCAAGAACCTCCTGTGACAGGTGACTAAAGAGAGGCAAGAAAAGCAATTTCAGAATTGTAGAGCAGCTCCTGAGAGCTGAAATTTGGTAATAGAAAATGGAAGGTGGTAGAATTTTCATTAGCAAATGACTGAATCTTATTAAATGAGTATTGAAAAGCTCCTAAACTGCATAAGCTATTGGAGACACTTAAAACATTCATATACACTGGGGAAACCATTCACTAGGATATGTAAGGTTTAAAAAAAAATTTTTTTTTTTGAACTCCATGGAAAATGGCGTTGGGGAGGGGAGTCAGTCATTGTATCCAGTCCCACCACAAGACTGAGAAAGCATGCATGGGGGTTGGGTTTTGAGAAAGGGGATAGAATTGGTTAAAATTGAAAGTGGAGGATCATCTCTAACATTTAGTCTCTGTAGAATTTTGCTTAAGAATACTACCAAAAGTTCATGATCATGAGTGCCCTCTCGATGGAGTCTCATCATTTAAACAGAGTGTCAATTCCTTTCACTCAAATATTCAATCTGTACAATTGGATTAAGTAATCAGTATGAATAAAGCTCCTAGAAGTCTGTGTCAATCTTTAGCCCTCACCATGAATGTACATGGTACATTGTGATGGCTGTTACTAAACTAATTGTGTACTTATGGAACTAGCAAAATTAGGTTAGTCACACAGGTAGGAAAGGTGTCTGGAAGGACAGGAGCAACCTGCAATGCTGACTTTCCTGGTATACTCAAGCTCTGTGGTCATCACTGAGAACAATGGATGGAAAAAGGTATAGTTGGTTTCATAGGAAAAAGAGCCAGCTGACCAGTGACAGCTTTTGTATATTTTTACCATTAAATCCCATAACAAAAAAGAAGAAAAATAAAGGAGTAGGATAGAATGGTTACAATTGAAGACTGGCTATAATTCTCTAAAACGTTTGTGTTTTTTTTTAAAAAGCAAAATAATGCACATGTTAAATAAACTTAATTTGGAAAACTGGAAAATAATTCCATCTTCTGTCAAAGAAAAATCAAGCAGAGGTCTGGATTTGGCAAGAAGGCTGGAAATCAGTTTCTCTTCCCATGTATTACGTGGACCTAACCAACTCAACTAATCAGTAAATCACCATGAGTATCTTAGGTTGTCTCATAAAATAAGTTTGAAGTAGGTAAGTTTATACTCAGTAAAATCCATTTTGTCACAACAAGTTTCCGTTTTGTGTGAATTTTTTGTACCCTTTATCAATGTGTCGTTCTTAAGGACTCTAAAGAAATGGGGTAATAAATAAAAGTTGCATTTCTAGAGAAGCCTAAAAAAAATAGAATATTAATTTTTAAAAAAAAAATTAAAACATTTGAAAAATGTAATTCACAGCATTAAGTAGACTGCATAGGTCCTCTGTGAAGGGACCTGAAGAAGCATTGTTTAAACCCTCATAGTAGTTAGCAGTGCAAAACATACACTTATCAGACAAAAATCAACTAAAATGTTAATTTTGAAATAAATAACTAACATAGAAAATAAAATGAGGTCATTGTTCACTACTCCGTAGATCTTAAGAGTCTGCAGGAAACACAACATGACAGAGCACAGCACAGTTGTCACTGAGAAGTTTGCCACATCTGAACACTGGGTGCATTGATCTGCAACTTGAAACTTGACATCAGTTTAAATCATGATCTGGCTTCCAGGTTCATCATAGTTCAATAACGACAATGATGGAAATAATCTCTGAACTCTATGTGATGAATCGTTGGAGACGAGAATTCGTTTGCTTTCAGTGAATTATTTCTTCTACTTTTTTTCCAGAAAAGAAAATCCCAAAGCAAATTTTTGCCAGGGTTCTTTGAACTTGTCTTGACTCTTTTACCTCATGATTAAAGGTCTTGAAAGAAGGATGTAGAATACCACAGGGTGATATACTTGCAAAGGCCTGGAAAAGTAGCCTACCGTGCCATTCTCCCCCACTCTCAAATAACGCGTACTCGGATTTTTATGTTAGGGGAATCAAGGGGTGGGAGGTATCACTATTCCTGGTAGTTATGGGTTTTAATAAATACTATTACTGCACTATCAGACTTCAACCTCACCAGAACTTCAAGAAACATTATTTTGTCTTATGAAAGACTTCAAAAAAAAGACTGTCACTTGAAATTTTCTTTGCAGTTTCCTGTAAATGAAAACATTTGTTAAAAATTTCATCTATGAAAAGTTCTCACATATCTAGGGAAAAAAAAAAACTTCTGTACACTTGATCCCATAATTATGCAGAAAGTAATGGAAAATTAAAAAAAAGCCAATGTAAGACAAAGGAAGGTAAATACTGTACACTTGCCGAGAACCTCTTCCACCGTTAAGATTCACTGTGTTCCCAGTCCTGATCTTAGAAGCCATTTCGATCTTGGAACTTGCAGTAGTTAAAGAAGCTATGAAAGGCTCAACTTGTTTGGCTGAGGGGCCACAGGTGCACGGAGGTGGTAATTCAACACATGACTCAGCCTCAAACCGCTGCACCCATCAGATCAGCTTCTAGGACCCCCACACGCGCACACACTTGCTCCTTGAACTGGAGTATCTATAATCCTACATGGATGTTTTATAAACTTGCGGTCTCACATTAAAAAATAAGTGCATCAAGTATCTTTGTACATTCAAGTCACTTTCTAAGGCAAATTGTCTACCGTGTGTACTCCCAACCGCTTTGGTATTTGCTTGTTAATTGGGGTGGACTTGGGTGTTTCCGCATGCAGGTGAAGTGACTCCGAGTGGACTAACTGGGTGAACAAATGCTGGGAGCATGCCTTAGATCGATCTACTCGTGTGTCAGAAGAGTCTGAGAGTTCGGAACGGGGTTCAAACCACTCGTGCATCCAGTCTGCGCTCACTACATCATGTCAGTGTGCAGCCTTCAAATTGAAGGAGCTTAATTAAGGCGTGAAAATCTCACATGCCCTCCTAACACGTTTTGTTCTTTTGGTTTCCTTCCAGCTAACTTGTTTCAGAAAATGAAGACCCTTTTTGATGACTCAGACTGACACAAGTTGAGAACTTTGCCTATGTAGACTATAGAATACAGACTGCCTGCAAAAATGCAGCCCTAAGTGCTGGTTATTTTCTCCTCCTTACCCCACCTTGCTCTGTCTCTTTCTCTCTGGGTATCTCACCAGCACACTCGACCATTACCTCTCCTTCTCTTGCATTCTTTTCCTTTCTCATTCTCTCTCTCCTGTGTTCTCTCTCATTGTGCGCGCGCACTCTCTCTCTCTTTCTCTCTCTCTCTCTCTCTCTTTCTAAGACAAATGCCTCTACCTAGCAGAAGTCAGTTGGGTTTGCTAGTGCATGGTTTCCAAATGTTCAGCAGAGATGAATTGGGGTAGGTAATTTTGCAGTAACTTGAACCCTACTGTGGGAATACTGTTACTTCCCTTAGCAATCAGCAAAAACTAAGAAATATTAGTGACTTGCATCACCGTGACACAGTATAGCATTTGGCAGGTAACAGTTCAGTGACCTATTTAGATGAATTGACTTTTTTAGAAAAGGTGGTTTCAAATTGAAGAATTTCTGGAAACAAAGTTCAAATCCTGTGGTGTGGCTGGCCTTGGTTTTTACAGTTCAATCTTGCATGCAGGGAAGGATTCATCTTGCATAACAACCGTGCTGCTGCTTGCTAAAACCATGATGTTGAGGTCTTGTTGTTTCTCATGGGTCTCTTGGTACCATTCCCTCATCACTTCTGAGTCATGAGTAGGGATCAGGGTTACCTGCAGGGAGACAGAAAATAGCTGGTTAAGGGCAGAGCTAGAAATCAGACCAAAAAAATAGAACAATAATAAGGTACGAATCAGACCATTAAAAGAAGGGGCAAGAGAGGAAATTTTTCTGTTTTTTTCTCAAGAAATACAAAGGACTTTTCAACTTACATTTTCCAGGAATCAAAATGAAGCTGCAAAAAATTAAGTTTTCCTGAGAGAGTTGAAGACTGGAACCAAAAGCGGCTCATGGACCAGTCAATTAGTCCATCTATATTCATCATCGGGTTTTCAGATATTTAGTGTTAATAGAAGAAGGGCTTCGGGAAAGGAGGGATTGCTTGTATTTCCTTTCACACACCTGGGCAATTTTGCATGAAAGATACTGCGTATTTAATTCAAGGAACTTTAGTTATCACTGCTGCTTAATTGTGTGTAACTAATATTTCATCCTGGGAACAAAGATTTGTTATCTTTGTGTGTGTGGCTGGGATGGTAGAGTGAGTGGCTGGCTGGCTGGCTGGCTGGGTGGGCACTGGTTTGAATGGTAAAAATTCCATCTAATATTCATTAGGAGACCACTGGGTGTTTCTCATGAAATTTAATATGATTAACTAGCAAATAATTCTATTTAATATTATGCAAACATAGTTTATTAAGTGACTCTGCAAAACCACTGGTAAAACTGAGATAAACAAAGATCACAGCCGAAATAAGAGAGGTGGCTCGTAGCCAGTTACGATGTTTGTGAGCTGGAAGAGTCTTGTTGGGGACCATTTTCTGTAGTGCTCCTTCTATGGGATTTCACCTGGACAGGTGATTTTCCAAATGGCCACATTCCTAGCTTTGGTCTATTTGTGAAACACAAAGGAGTAAAGACAACTGTAGTAGCTCTCACATGGAAATACCATTTTGATTCATACACAAATATTCTTGGTATATCAGGGGGAAGATAAAGTAATCTTGGGCCCGTTTTGTAGACAAGTGAATTATGATTAGGATGATAAAGTAGCTCTCCTCCTAGACTATGGTTGGCACCACTAGGTGCCAAGAATAATATTCTAGACTATCTTCCATGTGTGAAATCCACTTTGTCCTCCGGAGGTTTCATGTGTAAGAGACCCACAGGGCACCTCGTGCAATCCACAATCACAGTGGTGCCTCTTTAAACACAATTCCTTCCCTCCACCTCTGGACACAGCTCCATGTGCCATGCAGACACTGTCCTGGGGCTCTTACCTGCATGTTGCTGCCCCATTGGGCTTTCCCTTCCAACAAGGCATCCAGGACAGCCCGGCTGGGCTCCTCGGCAGCAGGGTCATTCCCACTCACCACGTAGTAGGATGACCTCACCCTCTTGAAAAATTCGACATCCACATTCTTACTATTGCTGTGATTGGGAATGTAGCACAGGTCCAAATACACAGGGGGGCCTGGAGGCACAGCTGAAGGCTTGGAAGGCTTGGTGGTCCCTGGTCCTTTAGTAAATAAGCAAAGAGAAAAGCTTGGGTCACAGAAATGCGAAGAAACCCACTGGTCCGGTACTACTCTCTTCCTACTCATCCCCAAGAAAGTCCTGCTGGATATGCAAAGGGGGCATTTGGATTGGGTGTTTCTTTCTCTCGTAAAGGGCAGTTGGAGAAAGCATAACATGGTTGTTTATCATCTCAACAGGAAAAGCAAAGGATGGGATGGTTTTCCTTTGTGGACAGCCCATTAGAAAGGAAGAAGACTTCTAAGGCCCTCCCAAAAGACGGAACTAGAGAGTAATCCCTCCTCCTAAGAGTTGCTAATGTGCATCCTAATTTGAAATGTGATCTAAGAAACCCATTTTGAAAGTCAAAAAGAGGCCTCTGCATTTGGTAAACCACAGTTAAGCAGTGTTAGTAATCCACTTTAGGATCTCATGTGACAGAAGCTCTGGTCACAGCTGAATATCATACCCCATCGTCTGACTCAGTAAATGTTTCAGATTTTAACATCCTATGATCTCCAGGGCCCCCCGAACTCAGTCTTGTTCATAAACTAATGAAACACTGCATTCTGTCCTCACACAGTACTCTGAAAAGTGAGACCTCTCTCCCTCAGCAAAGCTGGCTACCAAACTTTGACAAGAAGAAGGTTCAGAGGGGCGCCTGGGTGGCTCAGTGGGTTAAAGCCTCTGCCTTCAGCTGGGTCATGATCTCAGGGCCCTGGGATCGAGTCCTGCATCGGGCTCTCTGCTTGGCAGGGAGCCTGCTTCCCCCCTTTCTCTCTGCCTGCCTCTCTGCCTACTTCTGATCTCTGTCAAGTAAATAAATAAAATCTTAAAAAAAAAAAAAAAGGCTCAGAAAGATGGCTTTCTCTAGCCAGTCGAGACCTACCAGACTGGGGGAAGGGGTGTCTGGCTGCCAGAACTCCCAGTCTA
Organism: Neogale vison; assembly: GCF_020171115.1. Lineage (NCBI taxonomy): Eukaryota > Metazoa > Chordata > Mammalia > Carnivora > Mustelidae > Neogale > Neogale vison. The sequence continues at coordinate 218,263,920 of NC_058091.1, forward strand.
AATTATAAAGCTGGCAAGGTCAAGATTCAGATGAACCCAAAACTGGTCTGGTGAGATGACTTCCTGACTTGTTCTGGCTAGAAGGTGTCAACTTTTTGAACAGTCACAGAACTGGCATTCTAAGGCAGTGGTCCTTCAGCCTAGCTGTATAACTAGCATCACCTAGTAAGCCTAATACTCAGGGCCAGGCCTTCCACACCCCAGAGTCTGGCTTCACTGGGCTGGGACAGAGCTGGGCACCACCATGTTTTAAAAGCATCCCAGATACATGTTAATGCGCATCTGGATCCTATATACTTAATCCTCTTTCCTTTTTCCATAGGGGAGTTCAAGACTATCACCCCAGAGTCAAACCACCAGTTGTCCGGTTTTACTTTCAGAAGGATGGAATAGTGATGAGAATCAGCCAAACTGATATTTGGGGAAACTGACTCATTTTAATAAATAACCAGCCATTTTAATGAATCTGAGCTACTTTTAGCTCAGACTTACCTCATGACGCCCATATACCAAAGCATTCTGACTGATAGCGGAAGTTCATAAACTACGGTTCTAACCATTAAAAATGTCCTCAGTTTCCCCCTGTGAGCTAAATCACCACCATCAACGCCAAACGAACGTTGCTCACAGAAGCACAAACTGAGAGAACTGACAAGAGTCGACCAAGGTTTGTTGTAAAAATCAATCAATAATGCAGTTGTGTTGTTGTAGAAATCTACTGGAAAAGCACCTTCAAAGTAAATTCAAATGAACTCCTCTTTATCACTTGGCCTTAAGAATACCTCTTTAAATGACACACAAAAAATGTTTTTAAAATCCCGTTGTGTGGGCGAGAGTGGCTATATCTGGCAAGTTTGGTAGCCAGTTTCGGTCGGTTTTTAATCTGTCTGGAAGGATTTCATGTTTTCTCCCAAGTGCAGGCCAGCTGCCAACTCTTTCAAACCAAGAGGTTAATTATCTAGTGGTTTTCCACTACTTCTAAGCATGAGCAAATTCAGTTTGTTGGCTGCAGGCATGTACAGAGAGGAAACGTGATGAGAACTCGGGCTTGAAATTGACCCTCCCGGCTGCTCAAAGTAAAGCTTTGCAGCTATAAGTGATGCTTCCTCACAGGCACAGAATTTCAGAGTCCCAAGGGTCAGCTATCAGGTTTTTCCCTTAATAAATGAGGAAATGTTATTTAAATTATTTTTTGCTTTACACATTTGGGTCGATTTGTAGTACTTTGTGAACTGAGGTCTGAAATTGCTGAGTAACTACTTAAAACAAATAAAATGTATTAATGCAAATCCCTATGATTGGTTTGAAGCAAAGAAATAAAGCCGGGCCATCAGAGAGACCTGCTCATCAAAAACCCAGGTCACTGCTGAGAACTTGATGAATAAGGGAATTGGGATCAAAACAGAAATGATCAAAAGTCAGAGATATCTCCTACCAACTGAATTTCAAACTGGTATAGAATCCTGACTCTGTTAGTGAGACCATGGCCTAAGAGGGGGATAAGAAGAGCTTTGATGTTTTTCTCTCAATTTGTACTGTGTACTGGCAATTGAAATTATGACATTCATTGGCCAGTAAGAAAACAAATAAGAGTACTACCTTTAATGTGCATGTCGCCCTAGACTGGCGATTATTTTTAAACGTAAAAATTTTCTAATTTTTAATTTTTAAGTGTCATAACTTTACATTTAAAAATGTGATGATTTTACTTTAAAAATTTTTTTCATAAAAAAATTGAATCTAAATCTTGGGCCGACACTGGCCATGCTAGGCTAGGCTTGGCTTGGCACTCTGGGTCTCCCTAAGCCTTTGGGAGCTCCTGGCCTGTGTCACCTTCCCTTGATTCTGAGGCCCATGTGGCTGAAGTCAATGCCAACACAGTCTCCCAGGGGAGCCTGAAACACACATCCCTGGTTCTGAAGATTCAGAACAAGGCTGTGGTTGCTCTGTTGCAGAATGGAACAAAGCCAGGAAATCACACCTGGTGAATCAGAGCCGCTCCGGGCAGAGTGCCACACCACCCTCAAACCTACGGCCCCACAGGGCTGAGACCCACGCCTTTTGGCAGAAAAGGCAGTAGAGGGGAAAGGGACTGTTGTACTCTCTCATCTTCCTAGTACCAAGTCGCAGGGAAATTCAAATGCTCCGGTCCAAGTGCAGCAATCTCGGCCTCTATTAGGGTGCCGGCACCTTCCACCTACCTGCAGCGGCAGTCTTTACCGACTTGGATGTGGAGGCATTGGCGGCATTCTTGGTGTCCTTGTCTTTCTCTTCCCCACGTGCAGCTTTGACCTCGGGAGCGGTAGTGGTTTTTGTTGCTTTCTCCACAGATTCCTTCTTCTTAGGAGAAGACACTCTAGACACTTTATCTGAGGATTCCTTCAAGCCCGCTGGTTTGGGTGAAGCTGCAGAGGGCTTCGACTTCCCGTCCCCCTTTTTGACAGGGGATGACGACTTGGTCTTTGTGCCTGGCTTTTTGGTTTTGGTCTTCTCTTTCAGGTCTTTCTTCAGAGCTTTGCCCAGGTTCTGCTCGATGGCCAAGGCCTCCGGGTCCATCATGGACACGTCAGGGTGGCGTGGAGAAGGGCTGCGGTCCTGCATGGGAGCTGGAGGTGGGTCCATGTGTCTGTATGTGACGGTTTTGTCTGTGGGGATAGTTTCTGATTCATCTTCAGAGTCGATATTTGCATCAGCTGTGATGGAAGGGCACTCTTCGGTCTCCGGAGGGACATCAGAATCTGTCTGGGAGGGAGCAGACTCGCTGACTGAGGTGGGAGGGGTTTCGTCACATTGTCGCCCCTGTGGCTTTCCTCCTGGAGGTGGTGGGGCTCCCCCTGCTTGGGTGAGGGGCTTTTCGGATTCTTCAGTTGGCTCTTCACTGGCAAACCACTCAAGAGGATTGGGATTAATGAAGGAGGGTGAGAGTTCCGTCTTGGGATGCTTGTATTCACAGGAGGACACAAGGCATAAGTCAACATCCTGGCGAGCCTCTGAGGGGGACTTCTTTTCCGCAGTGTAGCACTGGTCCGAAGTCTCATAGGAATACGTAGATGCTTGGGGCGTTCTGGTGATTTTCTCTGCAGTCTCATAACAGTACTTCGAAGCCTCAGGGGTTCGTGTAGCTGTTGTAGATGTCTCATAGGAGAAACTTCCAGACTCAGAGAAACTGGCAATTTTCTCAGTGGTCTCGTAAGAGTAGCTAGAATCTCCAAGTGTGTGGCCGCCGTCTTCAGGGTCATCATAGCCATTGCTGATGTCATCCAAGAGCCTTCTAGACCTCTCGGTCTTTTCATAGCTGTAACCACTCACTTCAGGGGTCCTCATCGTCTTCTCACTTGTCTCATAGCTATACTCCCCCTCTTCAGGGCTCCGGGTGGTCTTCTCAGGAATGTCATAGGCATAGCCACCATCTTCAGGAGTCTTGGTGGTTTTCTCAATGGTATCATAGGAGTAGCTGCTGTCAGATGGGGATTTTGTGGTTCTCTCTGTCTTCTCATAGTAATAGCCACTCACATCTGGGGGCCGGGTGGTTTTCTCGTAAGACTCATAGTCATAGCCTTCTCCATCTGGGGACCTGGTTGTTTTTTCGGGCTTTTGATACGCATAGCTGAAGTCACCAGGTGTCTTCCCTCCACTGTCCTTCTCCACACCAGATGAGGTCAAATCTCTGTTCAAGGCTAGCTGATGTTGCATCGTATCAAATAACATTGAGGCACGGAAGCCATAGGGCTCTGCGGATGCTGCATCCATTGCTGGAGGAGAGGAAGCATGGCAAACTGCTATGCTCTCTTTGACGGCAGAGGTAGAATCTGAAAAGCTAGGTGAATATAAAGGAGAGGACTCCCGTGGGGTGAGTGGCGAGATATCAGATTTTGGTGAGAGTTTCTCTCCTTCTAGACTTTGCACTTTTTCTGAGGTGAGTGAGGCATATAAGGATATATCTCTGGGAGGAGCAACGTCGGATAGAGTGTCTTCTTGGAGAGGAGATGCTATCTGAGAGGGAGTATGTGCTGAAGAGGTGGATGGAGAGGCCTCAACCTGAGACACTGAGATAAGCTCAGAAAGATCATTATCTTGGGTGTAGGACGGCTCCTCCATTGGTGGTATCTTATGCGATAAACTAGAGTCCTGCATGTCCGAAGGACTGTAATCCACTTCAGTTGGCCCATTTTCAGTGATGTGAAGCATACTCGCACCCACCGTAGGGTGATCTGGAGACTGTCGGCTAAAGTCCATAGCAAGGGAATGCTCAGGGGATTCCTGGCCAAATTCAATAGACATTGAGGACTGTTCTGATCTGTGATCTTGGACTGGTGTCCTGGATTTGGCTGTTTTAGGGGAGAAATCTGGTGGAGAAATTGACATTGGTCTTGGACATTCTTCTTTAGATGGAGACATTTCTGTTTCCTGGAAAGTAGTCGGCGTTTGCACCACAGACACTGAAAGGGAGTCATCCACTTCAGTGGAGTGTGGGGAGCCAACCTCAGCATGCAGAGAAGGAGACACATCATCTGTTGTTGGCTCTGGAAATGAGCTTGTAGCCACAGAAGCTGTGGATACTGAGGCCACACCCTCCATATGAGAGTATGTGTCTTCTGCTACACCCTCATCAACAGGAGTAGCCGACTTGTCTGAGACAGTGCCTTCAGAAATGGACATCTTAGTATCTTCCTTAAAAGATCCAAACTGACTGACATCTATTTGGGTAGGAGAAACATCTCCTCCTAACTTCCTTTCATCTAAAGCCAGTCCAGATTGAGAACTCAAAGCTTCGACATCGTCAGTTTTCTTTTCTTGACCAAAGTCTTCCTTTATTGGTATAAAGTCTGTGCTTTTCCCTTCCTCTTTGTTTTGGAAAAGACCAGTAGAGGTTATGTCAGAAACTGGACTTAATTTGTCTGGAAAGCCTTGTTTTCCATTCTTTCCTTCAAAGGGGCTTTCAGCACCTCTACCAGCAACCTTGTCATCAGCACTTAGAAAACCTTCATATGCAGACTCAGATCCAATTAGGGGAGGGCTCCGTAAAGGAGACAAAACTTTTTCAATGGGAGATTCTGAGTCAGGCACAGGTTCATCCATGGGGCTTATGGAAGCCCTTTCATTCTCATCTTTGGCATCACTGAATTCAAAACTCACTGGAACCGCTGGTGGTTTTTCAGTTACTTCTGTGGGGAGCTGACTAGACTTCTCTTCCGTGGGAGACTGGTAGTAAGGTGTGTGGCCCGCACTGCCAGTTACAGACTGAGAGGGAGACACCACTTCCAGGGTCTTATCCTCAGGACTAGCACAATGCTCTTCAACTACTTCTTGGGTCACTTCAGGAGACACTGGGGCTGCTTCTGCCTCTGCTGAGACTTGAATCTCATTGGGCGTCAAAGAAAAGTTCACACTGCGTTCACCTAGAGGGGTCTTCTCTATGGGTGAAGGAGGAGATGGGCTCAGGGATGGGCTCTTGGGTGGACTCAGTTTTTCATCAGAGACTGCTGGGATGGATTCTTTGATCATCAGTGTGGCACTGGCTCTTAGGTCTTTTTCTTCCGAGCAGTACGCATCACGCAGAGCAGATTTGCTAAATTTGTCTTCCTCCATGGACGATGGTGGTGAGATGGTGGAGGCTGATGCATTGTAGTCCTTCCCATCTGTGGCATCTGTTTTTGAGCCTTCAGATAATCCATTGAGTGTTGTAACAGCAGGTTTGCTGTATTCCTGCGCATATAGTGCAGACTCGTATTTGGTGATGTTTACAAATTCTTGAGATGGTGACTCTGTCTCTTCGTTGTTGATCTCATCACTCATCACATCGCGAGGAGTAGACATCTCATCCATTGGGGTGGGTTCACTGGAAATCTCAATGGTAGACTGCGTGTAGCCAGAGGTGGCAGTGAACTCTTCAGGCTGGTCTTCTCGATTCTCCTCATCAGAAGCGGTGGCCTCACTCTCTGAGCCTCCAGGTAAAGTCTCATCATGAATTGAAGACGCAGGTTCTCGGGCAGGAGACTGGGCTCCTGGTTGCTTGATGGCTGTGGTAAGGAATCCATACTGATCCTCGACGCCACCAGCCTCCGCAGCCTTGTCGACCACGGCCATCACGTAATCTTCAGCTTCCGCTTTTTCGGGCTCATATTCTTCCTCTCTGGCATCCTCGGCTCTATCCTCTTCATCACCCTCCTCCTCCGATTGTTCAGCTTCTCCTTTCTCCACCACCTCGTTCATGTCTTCTTCTGCTCGGTCATCTCCACTGACCAGAGACTCCCTCTTCTCCTTAATGTGCACATCTGCCTCAGCCTTGGCACTTTCCTCCTCCTCCATGAGGCTGTGCTTGGAGGTGCTCACACACACATTTTCTTCAACGTCCTCTTCCGGCTCCTCAGCCTCCTCAGTTTCTGCCTTCTCTTCATAGTCTCCAGTCTCTGAGGATTCTTCAAAACCAGCTCCTTCATCTTCATATTTTTCAATGTCATCCACTCCCTGCTTCTCGACCGGCTCCAGCTCCTCTGGAGTTTGTTCACATTCACCCTCCCCTTCAGTGGTAGTGATTCCCTCATCGGGAGACTCAGCAGGGCCTTTGATGACTTCTGTCTCTTTCTGGATGACATAGGCTTCAACTGGCTCAGTTTCCTTCAGTTTCTCCTCATCTTCAATCAGCTCCAGCTGAGGCTTCATGTCTTTTGCTACATCGACCTCTTCGGCCTTTAGCTCTTCAAAGTCCTTGGTCAGATCCTCAGGGGATGACATAAGGGACCTCTCGGCCTCAAGTTCTTTGGCAGGGCCAGCGCCTGCTACACCAGCTGCTGCTGCCACAGCCGCAGCAGCAGCCACAGAGCCAATGGCTGCGGCCGCAGCCTCTGATGTCTTGCCTTCCTTCTTAATGACTTTAATCTTCCCCTTCTCCTTTGGCTTCCCAGCAGCAACAGAATCTTTCTTAACAGCCTCTTCCTTCTTGGGTACTTTTGGTTTTAATGCAGCTGGTTTTTTGGCTTCAGATAGAGGAGTAGATGATTTCTTTGTGTCTTTAGGAAGTCTCTTAACTTCTTTTTTGGGTTCCTTTTCTTCCTTTTTAATTTCCTTCTTCTCCTCCTTCTTCACCTCCTTCTTGGCTTCCTTCAGTGGGGTTTCTTTCTTAACCTCTTTTTTGGGTTCTTTTTTCTCTTCTTTCTTGATTTCTTTTTTCACTTCCTTTTTAACCTCTTCCTTTTTGGGTTTTTCCTCCTTCTTAATGGGTGTTTTGTCCTCCTTTTTAGCCACTTCTTTCTTGGGCTTTTCCTTCTCCTCTTTCTTTTCTTCAGATTTTGCCTTTGTTTCCTTTTTCACCATCTTCTCCTTGGCAACTTTGGGTTTGACATCTGTGGTGGGCTTTTCAGCCACCTCAGCTTTCACCGGGGGCAGCTCTTCCTTGCTGGGGACCTCCTTTTCAGTCATTGGAGGTTTGGTCTCTGTTTTTATGGGCTTGTCTTTTTTCACGGTTACCTTTTCTTTGCTTTCAACTTTGGCTGCCTTTTCCACGTGATTAGCTTTTGCGACGTCAGCGGTCTCTTCTTTGGACTCCTTTCGGACAGATTTACTGGGAAGTGGTTTTGCAGCTGGCTTCAGGCTCTCTCGGCTGTCGGCTCTCTGTTTCAGTTTCACTTGTTTCACAGCTGGAGTCACCACCTGGCCAGTTAGGTCCTTCTGGGTGGCCAGTGGCTGTTTCAGAAAGTCTAAGTGTTTGAGCTTTTCCAGTCCTTCCAGGATATTGTACTGGGTGCTATTGCCGGGAAACAGGACCCGAATGATTTTCTCTGCAGGATTTGCTGGATGCCACACGATCAAAGAGGAGACTGAAGTTAAGTAGGAAATTGGGATATCTATTTCTTGACCATTAGGCAGGATTAGTTCAGCCTTGTCTTTGTTAGTGCCAGTCCACTGTTGCATAAAATACTGCATTTCCTTGCTGCTCTTGACTGGGTTAAGGACGTACATCTCAAGTTTACCAACTCCCATTTTTTGGAAAAGAATGACAGGGTCAATGGTATTGCCTACACTTCTAAAGAGAGGTTCTGGCTTCATGGACAATTTATTTAGGTACTGGAGAGTGAAGCAAGCTTCTTCTATGCTTCTCTTCATCTTGATGTTTGGCTCTGGATTTTTAAGATTTTCAGGGACATTGAGAAATACAACTCCTAAGTCAGGAGAGATGAGGTTTTTCATCCAGTCACTATTTGTGGTGGAGCCCTGAGACTGTTCTTCCTCGAGCTCTGCAATCTTCCGCTGCAGCATGCTGTTTATTCCAGGCAAATTGTCATCCCCAATGTGGGTGAGTAGGATGGAGTCCACTCGGTCCAAGTGTCGGATGAGCTTCCAGAAGCAGGATTTCCTTTCCGATCCTCCATTGATGAGCATATTGAATCCGTTCACAGCAAACAGTGCAGAGTCGCCCCTCCCTCCTGGAAAAATGTAACAACAAGGCTTGGAGAGCTTTAGGAATCCGCCTGATGTGGGAGGTTCTAGGATATCAAAGGGAGATGGGACTTCCACTGATTCCGAGAGATATTCGGTAAACTCGGAAAGTCCTTCCATTTCTGGCAATATAGAAGCTGAGTTGAGTTTAATATTAATGAAGTCTTGGAGGTTGTGTCTGTCAAGATTGGAGTTCTTCCAGTCCCCTTCTTCAGGGCAGAACAGTGTTAAGCTGGCTTTGTTGGCAGGATGGGTGGTACTCAGTAATTCCCCAATCTGGGAGTTAAAAAAAATAATAATAATAAAGGAAGAAAAGAAAAGGTTTAAGTGACTATCATCACTGATCCATCATTTCCATCCATTACTACGCATTACAGGATCACCAGGTACACAAAGGGCTGATTTCAGAGGTGCTAGTTGGGTAAACACAGAATTATTGCCATTCTGGTAGCTGAACAGCCTCCACCCCGCACCCTTCTATTACTCCCTTCTGCCTCAACCACTGCTCCCCTGCCAGCACCTCCTCTGGGACCCCTCCAGCCTCTGTTCTTGCCCAGCAGGGGACCTCCAGACCTCTGCTCCGGTTCTAGGACCAGTGGCCATTCTGAATGACCAGTGCCTGTGCCGCAGCGGTTATGAAGCACTTTGGGTATCACCCCTGGGTGCCTGTCATGCACAAAATGCCCTTTACACAATCACAGAGGAAGCCTATGAGAGTCATCTCACCACTTACATAAAATGTCTTCGATTCCACTGGGCTTGGCCAAAAGGCCTGCCTGACACATTAAAGTTTAGATAGAGTGCACTAGTTGTTGACTACTTTTATTTTATTTTTTTTTTCCAATTTATTTATTTTCAGAAAAACAGTATTCATTATTTTTTCACTACTTTTAAAATTTGGTGGATACCAAAGCAAAAAGTTGGATGTGTTTTTCTTCCCCTCAGAGACAGAAAGTTCTAGACTACACATCACTACAAAAAGTCACTGGTTCTGGCATCTTTAAAACATGAGTGGCTCATCCAGCGGATTCTCAGAAAATACAAATCCTCTGATTAAAGTCATGATGAAAGCAAATGGATAAGTAATTATAGGAGCAAGTAGCCAGACTTGTCCCCCATTAACTCAGGTTTAAATCCAAGGTGAAACATTGGATTTCTCACAACTCCTGCTTTTCTCAGGGCGAGCTGGATGTGAGTGGCTAGGATCCAATCTGGCTCAAAATTTTTTCAGTGCATAGGACAGGACCATAGGATGGGAATGCAGAAGAGCAAAGCACGACCAAAACAGAGACTGGGGTTTAATCAAAGTGCTTTCTAACTCCATAGTATGGCCATATGTTTCATGGTCTTGGCTTAGTAAATACTGAGGGAAAATCAAGTCATCAACTCCAGTCTTCTCTCAGGTATGGCAAAGCTCATAAATCAGCCCAGAGTTTCAAGTGAAAAGAGCTCTGTGTCTTTGATGGCTAATGATGAAGAGGAAAGTAAAGACTTCACTTGGCCCAGGCATCCCCCAGCCAGCATGGTATGAACTCTCACTTTCCAGTCTTCGAATGGTTTCCTGTCTCACACAACCTCCTGGATACGAACATTCCAAGGCAACTAGTATGTGTAGTGTAGATGGGTAATTTATAGAATCTGAATTTTCCTACATTAGATTGTAGTGACATTCCCACTTCTGTTTTGTTAGTGTATTTATCCTACATTTTGTGAAGGGTCACAAAATAGCAAAATAATAAGTCTGACTTTGTTGTTTTCCTCAGACTTGACAATTTCCTATAAAAGGGAGACGAGTCCACTGTTTTAGAAGGTAAGAAAACTGAAAAAGCACATCTGGGGTGGCTTTTACTCAAATTATCTGCTGATCAGAGCAAACATTAGCACCAAAGAAGGTCTGTCGTCCAGTAATTAGCATAGACCCTCATCACCGTTATTGTAGCACAGTTGGGGTTCTCTCCATCCTCATTTTCACACCAAGTACATACACACTATTCATGCTTTATAATACATTTTAGAGGAGAAATCTAGGAAAACTCAAAATGCTGAGTCTTCAACAGTGAAATTTTTTAAAATTAAGTCTACTTCATTTCAGTTTTTAAAATTCCACCCTGAGGGGTGTGGCAGCTAAGGGTATGAGCCAGCTGTGTGTAGAAGGTATTGAATCAAGTTTAAGGAAAAGGTAAAACAAACAAACAAACAAACAAAAACTAACTTGATGAATACCTCTCTATTTCCCATCTTTTCACTTCTATCTGGGAAGTTCCTAAGAAATGAAGGAAATATGACCCCCAAAAAAAGCAAGTTTGCACAGAATTTTGAGGAAGTCAAGCATATTGGAAAACAGCAGAGTCTGGTGAATAAAAAACTATGTACAAGGGAAAGCAGAGAAGAAAGTCAGCACTGCACAGGTTTCTTTCGGAAAGGGGAAATCGGGTCTCCCTGGAGAAGCCGCAGTCTACTGGCCATGATGAGGCAGGAATGCAGAGAGCAGAGCTAGAGAGAAGGCTTCACGAAGGAGAGAGGGAATAGGAGGCATGACTCCCACAGTCTTAGAGCTACAGAGCGGCAACAAAGCCTCTGTCCCCCACCCCCCACCCCGCCACTGCCTGAGCCAACTTCCAGACCTGACCACCAACACGAATGCTGGAGTGAGTGTCTCAGAGCAAAGACTAAGTCTTAAAAACACCCACTCAATCTGTGTGCAATGCACAGATGAGAGAAACAAAGAGGAGCCAACAGCCTTAGCAGTGGCAAGGAAACTTGTGAGTACGTCTCAGACTTGGAAACAGTGTCTTCCTCTTATAGTGTTTGGAAATATCATCATAGTAAATGGTAGTTAGTACAGCCCATTGTAGTAGAAGTTTGTGAATAGGAGGAAACACACCCTCGTGTATCTCTGTATTGTTATGTGTATTTCCCTAATACATCATCAGCTCCAGAGATGTTCGTTAAACTGCACTGAACTTGGCCAATTCAATATGCACTGTCCTCCCAGAGTGGCTGCTTTGGAAGTGACCATGAGCCTGCGAATACTTCTCAAGCACACGGATTGCTACCCTACATTTGTTCTTAGGAATACAGACACGAGACTCAACTGGAAGAAATATTGCTTGGGGCAAAGATAGTCTCTTTGTTAAATATGTTAAAATTCTAATTAAATGCAGGCATACTGGAAGAGGAAGGAAGAGATGAGAAATAATTTACTTTACTGCAGATAATGAAATAAGATTTGAATTTCTAAACCACAGCCTACTCTAACTAGATTTCCTTTTTTGATTAGGTTACTTGCTTGACTGGCGAGGAAATACAGTGGACAGTGTATCTCTGGGTTTTAGCAAGACGTTTAAGAAGATCTCTGAACAGTGTGATAGCAGAATGAGGCGGATACGTAGCCACTCATAGAAATCCTGCTGCTTAGTGTCAACCTGGACGGGAGGTCTGTGATGGGATGCCTCAGGCCTCATTTATGTCCTGTGGAGCACTGACTTGGATAAAAATGGCAAAGACATGCTTGTCAAATCTGTCAGTGGCATGAAAATGGGAGGCAGAGCAAAAGGTGGGATGGCAGAATTAAAACACTCATGGAAAGCTCTTGACATTGGGATGATGATGGCTAAGTTAACTCTAACAGGCTGACGTACTAAAGGGATAAATGTAAGGTCCAGTAAACCAGCAGGATAAAGCAAAGGATTGGGAGATGTGGCTTAACAGCCATATTCATGGAGAAGACTCACGGATTTTAGTTGACAGGCAAGTGGATTTATCGTAAAGCTAAAGAAGCTTAAACTTCAAGGCTCCTCACTGGCATGGTTCCCTCCCAAAGCCCTGTACTTAACTGTGTACTGATAATTTTGTTTTCTTTTTCTTAAAGTGAGCCTCTAGTTTATGGAAATTACAGCTCTCTTTAAAGCCTGCATCCCCTCCCCAGTGACATTTAAATTATGGATGTTGATGGTCAAAAGTTACTTTTAGACTTACTTAATAAAAGATTGTATTGAAAACTACAGAAGTCAGGTTAGAAGTCCTAACCTGGTCAGGGACCCCTGGAGTATGGTACCCAGTATGAGTCATGACATTTTAAAGAAACTAGACCAAAACCAAACAGACAAACTGAAGTTGTCGTCTCCTCCTCCTTTACCATAACCTCTAAACCTTGCTCTTCAAATACACTTCTCTCTCTAGATCACCTCATCTGCTTCCACGCGTCTCCAGCCCCACTCTTGGTTCCTCAAGCCCCCGACTCATGTAACTAATTGTCTGGTAACACCAAGGCACTAAAACATGCCCAAGACAACTCCTCACTTTCCCCCAAAACCCATCTCATCCCTTTCCCACCAACAGGTTTAAAGGAAAATGACCAGACAATGTAATGAACTTTCACTCTCTTCTTTTATGAAGAACGGTGGGCGGAACTGAAAATAACCTGAAGGGAAAAAACAACTGGCAGTGTTGGTGATGGGTGTCTGCAATACCTCACGTGGAAAAGGGAGCACATTCTTTCCCAAAATAAGATAGAATGAGATAAAGAAGGAAAAACTCTCTAACAGAGAGAATGGAAACTGTCCCAGGAGATGTGATTTCACCTTCTTCCGATTTCAGGGAGGAATGGGTTGCCCAGATGACTCTTCTATCCGTTAAATTCTGGTTATGTAGTTAACCTCCAATGACTAAGACTCCCACGGACTGAAGCTCAAGATGTATTAGTAATTGTACTTTCAGTCCACTTATTTTTAATCTATTTTTATTTTTTTTTAAGTGCATCATTTGTTTTTCCTAAATGGTGTTTCTGGTTTCTCTAGAGGGACGAGCATATATCAAGAACTCAATAAAAGGAACAAACCTCAACACCAGTGACCTTTAAGGTCCCTTTGTTACGAAGTCATTCTGTACCTTTTCCAAGGACACAGGGGGCAGTCGTGGCTCTAAATGGCTAGTGACCATTGGTCAATACAATCTTCTATTAAGTCAGTGATTTCCAATTGCGCAGGCTAAACCCTAGCAGCCTTGGAGGTAGGGAGATGACAAACTCCGGAGAGAAAGGGACAAAAGCCTTCATTTGTTTTGAAGCAGGTTAGGATGGTACCAGCTGTGAGTGCCCCCTGAGGCCCCTTCCTGCTGTGGGGAGCCAGGGCTGTCTGCCTCAGGCCCCAGCTGACATCACACCTTCTGAAAGTGGGGGCTTTAAACGCTAAGTGAAATGTTTCTTTTCCCTGTTTTTTATTCTCCCCAGTAGGTGGGGAGTGAAACACTGTGAAGTCATCCCGCCAAAGTTTTCACAAAGCCTCTAGGTAAGCCAAACAAAGCCACAGCTTTCACCACTGATGACAGGTACAGAGAGACCTCTCTGTGAAGTCCAGGGCTAAGGAAGCTTAAATGCTTCCTTAGAGACAGATGGCCCTTTGCCACTTGGGTGCCTGAGAGGCCACCAACTCAGGAAGTTCTCAGGAAGATGGTTTCAAGTGGACACGGGGACTCCTGTGTATACATCCCTCAGCCCCTCCGTGTAGAAACCTGTGATCCACCATGGGCAGGCCCCAACCCGCTACATTGATGGCCCTAGTAGTTAGAATATCTAACTACTAAACAAACAAAATGAAAGAGGCATGTTGTTTTGGAAAGAGAATTTTCCCAGCCAGGATAAATTCTCAAGCAAAAATAAACAAATTAAGCTCTTTAATCTGATTTTACCAAACACCACTAATGTCATATAATATTCAACCCCTCACATGTATCATCAGTGAATAAGATATGTTCATTAGAAATACCAATGACCCACGTTCAATCCAGCTGCCTTAACCATCTTGTTGTTGGGGGCAAGGATATGCCGCATTTCCCTACCTGCTTCCCTTTCTTGAGCCCTCTCTTTGTTGGGCTGTTCAAGTAGCCCAAGTTCAAACATTGGGACCAGTCATTAACAGTAAGACCAGTGAGAAATAATTAGACCGGGGAAAGTAAGTACAGATACTGAAAGATATCAGGGCAGTTGAATCCTACCAAAAGACTGAGAGATCTTTGGAGTACTCTTTCAGAAAAAACAGGACACCTGGGTTTTCTTCTGTGCTCTATCATTTCAAGTTTCTTCATTATTTTTGCCATCTCTAAACTATTGACTATTCCAAACCCCCTCCACCTCCATCTCCAGCACATTAAGAATGGTTCCAATTCATTATAGATGGGTGTCCCGAATTCTTTTAGTGATGAGTCAGTAGGACTACAGTATGTTGGATCATGCAATTTTGCTTATTTCAAAGGAGGTGTGGCATTCCCTCCCTTTCTCCTAGCCCCAATCCCAGGCTTTCAAAGTGGAGCCTCAGGCTACAATTGTAACCAAGCAACTGGAAAGCTTAGCTATTTGCAGACAGGAGCCCACCTCTTGATCGGTGAAAATCTCTATGAAGTTCTGGAAGGAGAAAGAACCAGACTGGAGAATGAGCTCTCCGGTATTTTCAAAGCACTGCCCGGTCAGCACGAGCAGCTTGTGTCGGGCAGCGTCCGTGATCATCAGGCGCACCTGAAACAAAGCACAGGGAGCTGAACATGAGCCACACGTAACACCACCCGCCATCCCACTCGCAGGACAGGGCTGGCTCTTGCCGAGCTTGACATCCATCACCAGCCAAACTCGTGCATTTCCCCTGGGGTGGTGGACAGAGCCAACAACTGTGGTCATCTGGTCAACGGGCCCATGAGTGCCACCTTCCATGTTTGAGACGACCAAACCAGTAGTGGTGATTGACTCTCTCCCCACTAGTTTCCTTGTCTTTCACACAGAAGTCTCCACAGCTGTGTCTGCTAGCAGCGTACCGTCCGTGAGACTTAGGGATATCTCACAGGCTGGGTCACCGAGTACAGCCCAGCGCCGCCCCCCCCCCCCCCCGCCGACTGCTGCCTCAGGAAGCACAGATTTCCAGTGACAGTCCCCAGTGAGCCCCTCCCTTACAGGACCCCTTTCCTTCCAAGCCATCCAGCAAACGCTCAGCTCCAAATGCCCATCTCCAATAGGATCAGCAAGGTGCCTGACATTGAACAGAAACAAAAGGCTGCCCCAAACGGGAATCTTTTTTCTCCCCACAAATGGGAATCTTTTTAATAGAATTGTAAATGGTTTGCACGAAAGAACTCTCTGTTCTTTAAAGTGGCAGGAAGCCAGCCTGTCCTTCAGCAGAAACACCGCTCCAAGCACCAAGGTATTCGTTCCGAGCACAGTTCAGTTCAGCACAAATTCACTGCCAGGCATCATATTAGACACCAAGGGAGGGATACAAAAGTGAACAGAACATGACGCGTGGTCCCCAAGAATCCCAAGTTCTAATCAAGGAAACACACAAGACCCACGTAATCGTTCCAACCCATCTGCTCCACCAGCAAGCCTGGATTCCTTGAAGAAATTCCTTATTTTTCCTTTTCCATCTCAAGTTGCCTTTACTTCCTAATTCTGTTCATCACAGAGAGACTGCTAGCCCACCATTTGCCTCAACCGCGTGCCTTCATGGACTGTCAAAGAGGTCCTGCCGATCTGGAGCAGATGGAAGTGGGATCACAACAGACTACGTAATGATTGCCAAAAAGTGGAAGCCACCCAGTGTCCATCAGCTGATGACTGGATAAACTGAGGGACATCCCCACAATGGAATAGCATTCAATCATAAAGAAGGAATGAAGTACTGATACATGCTACAATGTGGGTGACTCCTGAAAACCTTATGCTGAGGAAAATAAGCCAAGACACAAAAGCCACCTAGTACAGGATTCCATTATCCAAAATAATCCAAAGAGGCAAATCCACAGAGGCAAAAAGTAGATTACAAGTTGCCAGCAACTGGGAGGAATGGGGAGCGTTGGCTAACCGGCTGGGGGTTTTTAAGGGGTGGTGGACATATTTTGGAACAGAGGGTGATGATAGGCAGGCAACTTGGTGCATATACTAAAAACCCATGAATTACACACTTTAAAAGATGGATTTTATGGTATATGAATCATATCTCAATTTTCAAAAAGAAGCTCAAAGCATGGGCGGAGGAGATGTTGTAGATAATAAAGTCCCCCCTCCCCCAACCCCCAGGGACTGTGGCAGCCTTAATGTCCAAGCAGCACCGGGTTTCAAAACTGCTAACCTGTCATAAAAGAAGAGGAAAAGGGAGCTGCAGCAATTCCTTCTGCCTGGGGGGCCAGGGACTCTTGGCTTCAGCCAAGCTCTTCTCCAACTATAGTCTCAGAAATACCCAGTTATCCTTTTTTGGCAATAATTTCAAATGACAGTAATAATAACATTAATAAGAAGAACAACCAACATGTATATTTCAGTGCTTACACGCCATGCTCTGTTTTAAGCATCTAAGGCTTCTAATCACATCATAAGCACTGTTGTGATCTCCATTTCACAGAGGTAGGAACTGAGACAAAAAGACAATAAATAATTTACCCCAGGCCACCAGCTTAAAAGTGGCAGAATCCAGGGAGTCCGGCACCCGAGGCCATGCTCCCGATCACCAGGCTATCCTGCCTTTGGGAGCGATTATAGGGGGGTAAGCAGAATGACTCTGGAGGGAGCTTGCCTCAAAGATATTATTTTTCTCCAAATCTGTGTCCCAAATGTCCTGTCCTGAGGGCTTGCAGTCTATTTCCCCTGCTACCTCTCAGCCAGACACCACCGAGCAGCACCACACCCTCCATAAACACCCAAGATTTCATATCCCCTGGCCTCTATAAAATACCCCAGTTCCAACACGCATCTTCCACTTTGTCCTTATGGGGAGGGGCAGTCTGGGGTGGTCCTGAGGTAGAGAACCGGCCACTGACTGGGGGTAAGGAAGCGACCCTGGATCAGAACTTCTCTCTCCGTAGCCTTCTCCTGCCCCGCCCGCCCCTGCCCTTCCAGTCAGGTGGGCGCCGTCCACCAGGTGACACTCCGCCCGAGCCCGAGACTCCACCGGGCCACATGCTTACCTCAGTGCTGACGGCTTCATCTGAGGGGTTGATCAGGACCACTGTTTCTAAAACGTCACTTCGGTGATGAAGGATCTTTTGTCCTGTGGACACAAAAACACAGACAAAAAAGGGAGACCTTTAGCTTTTCCCGGTTAAAACTGCCCAGCAGGCTTCAGCGACAGCAGAGCTACCGCTGCTCCGATGGGCACACAGCACGGGGATTCTCCACGCTATCTTGGGCAGCACAATGGGTGTTAGTATACGAGAGCTCAGACCCCGCAGGTTCCTCCCAGAGCTGGGTCCGGCTGTCTGGGGCTCCTCATGCTCTCACAGTCCTCAAATTTGCAGGGTTGCTCGCCAGGCTGCCTCTCTCGCGTTAATGGCGGGTTTTCATCTGAGACAAGGGGTGGATGCCAGGAAAACTCAACGGGGCTCTTGACATTTCCTTTCTCATGGTAATTGGGGATGTTTCCCTGCATCAGCCTTTCTTCTGGTGAGAATGGTGCTGAGATTAATTAGGAGCCTGATTGTGAAATGAATGACATCCAGAAACCCTGGCTAACAATTACCCAACCTCCAGAATGGCTGTCTGAGGCGGGCTTACAGTCTGTTGGAGTATCCGTTAATTAATTCACTTGCCCAGAGAAAAGTGGAGAAACTGTGAGCAAATGAAGAGTGGAGAACAACTCTCCCGCTGGACAGAGTGGCCAAATTGCTTGTAAAGACAAGCAAAGTCGATGCAGAAAAACAAAGCAAGGTGTTGTGGGGGCGAAGGAGCGTGTCTAAGGAGGGCTGCAGTCCTTTGGCTCCATGTCCCTGATTTCCCATACCTTCAAGTACAACGTTTTAGGGGAATCTGAGTGGCTGAAATCACCCCCAGACGAAGTAGACCGAAGCCTGTTCCTGCATAAACATCCCTTCCTTGGACAATTAGACAAGGAATGACTGGGTGCATGAGGGGCCAGAGTGCTCTACCGGTTCATAAGGAAGAGAAGAGGGCTGTGCCCCCAGAAACACAGAGGGGAAACACGTGGTCAGAGGGGACAAGAACAAGTCTGCTGCTCAGAATATGGGGAACTTGGGTGACGAAACAAAATGGAACAGAATCTGCAGGAGATAAACTCCAAAAGAGAGGAATACCAGAGGGCAGAATAACCTTTCCAGGAAAATAGCTGGCCAATTATTCAAACAGCTAAAATAGAACTACTAGATGGCCCAGCAATTCCACTCCTCAGTAGACTGAAAGCAGGGACTGGACCAGATACTTGTACGCCAGTGTCCAGCAGCATGATTACAACAGCCGAACGGTGGAGACAACCCAATTGTCCGCCTGTGGATGACTGGATAAACAAAGTAGAATATAGCCATCCAGTGAAACAGTCCTCGGGCATAGAAAGGAATGGAGTTCTGATACGTGCAACGACACACGTGAACCTTGAGAAAAGGAGGCTGAATGAAAGAAGTCTACACAAAAGAACATGTACTGTATGATCCCACTGACAGAAAATATCTAGAATAGGCTAATTCATAAAGTCAGAGAGCAGATCAGAGGTTATCAGAGGCCAAGGCAGAGGGGCTAAGGAGTTACAACTTACTGGGCACAGACTTTCTGTTTGGGGTGAAGGAAAAGTTGTGGAAATAGAGGTCATGTTGTATAACATTATAAATGCAACTAGTGCCAATGACCTGTACATTGAAAATTGGTTAAGATGGCAAATTTTGTCTTTATATATATTTTACCAGAATTTAAACAAGACGAACAGTACAGTGTACCCCAAACTGTTGAACAGTACACTCTCAATTGATGAACTGTACGATATGTGAATTGTATCTCAAGAACCAGTCTAGGGGCCATAGGGATCTTCCCCTTTATATCAGGAAGGACCAGAAGTACCTCAGAAACAATATGCTGAAATACCACCACCCCATCATCAAACCCATTCTCCTCCGTTGTCTGATCTTTCCCAAGAGCTAATATTTCCCCTACATCAGAAATGGAAGAAGCCCACACTAAACCCTAGTGATGTGAGGCACTGTTCCAAGCACCTCACCAGTATGAAGTCATTGAATCACCTAAAGAGCTCTGTGACAGAGGTACTGTGATGTCCCCTCTTACTGTGGAAGACGATGAAATCTGCAAAAGGGAATTAACTAGCTCAAGGTCACACAACTAGGGAGTGTTCGAGTCAGGACTCGGACCTTGCACACCTGGCCCCACAGCCCCTAGCTACACTCCTCTGCAGGGCTAGTCTCTGGGACTAGGATTTGGAAAAACAGGCATGGCAGACAATGGAAGCCAAGGGAGAGCTAGGAAAAAATCCAAAGGAACAGCAGCAGGGTTGTGCTCAAAGAAGCAAGAAGCCAGAAAGAATTACAACAATATTGGCCAAAAGCAAAAGAAAAGTCAAAGGTGGCAGAAAACTCACACAGAAGAGGGTGAAATTAAGAGAAGGTATGAGATACTTTGGTCCAAATGCCTGAAAATGAAGAAACACCAAAACAGAACAATATCCTCCAGTTTGAGCCAACGAAGGACTGAGCTTCCGGAAAAACAATTCAACTAAGCCATGAGAAAGAACGTTTATTTATTAGGAATACCAAAATCTATGCTTTTGTTGGGCATCATTTTTTGGCATGGTTGGTTTTGCTTTTGACCACAATATGCATTTAAAGCTAAAACGAAAGAGCACCAAACTGAGTAAGTAAATGATAAAATGACCATCAGAAAACCCAGGAAACCATCCCCTTTCTAGGTCCTTTCATCAGTGGACTCCTTGAAATGAAGACTTTGCTTGGGAGGTTCAGTAGCTCTAAGTTGACATGAAATGAAGCAAAAGCTTAAGCCAAGGAAAAATGGCCATTTCCTCGATCGCACTTTGGACATGACTGTTTTCAACACACAAAGCCTCAGGGAGCATACTGGCAAGGTATGACTGTAGTGCCAGCTCTATGCTGTAGGAACCCACAAAAGTCAAGGTAGGAGCAAGTGGCTCCCTCCCCAGGAGACGGTAAAGGAATCAGAGCCCCTTCCTTCCCTACGTGATGGACACGGCGCCCAACCCTGCTCACCCCAGCTTGCAAATGCACCTCTAACAGCCAGCCCAGGCAGCCGGAGCTCCGCCACCCCAAGCAGGCCCTTCCCCAGACACATCGGACATAAGGACACTGCTGCCCAGGCACTCCCTGTCAGGGGGCTTCTTACCATCCACGAGAAGCTCCCTTCCTCTTTGGCTTCATCGCTTGCAGACAAGACAAACGCCATGTGACCGCTGCCGTGTTTACCTCTCCTCCCTCCAAGTCAATTTTCAGACCTGTTCGCTCAGGAATTCAACTAACGAATGTTCTTTTTGTCCATCTTTGGAAACACTGAGAGCGGTGACACAGACGTGCACCATGATGCCATGGCTGCCTCTTCCAACAAAAGCCTTTTTATAGGATTGGATTTAAATGAAGGAGGGGATTTAAAGAGAGAGAGAAGCTTCAAGCTCTTGTCACAGCCGAGCTGCTGTGACAAGATTCTTTCCCTGGACGATGTAACTAGGGGCTGGGTCATCCTGGCATCTGGCAAGCGCGGGGGCTGCCTGAGGGGCAGGAGCCCCGCGCCCCCACCCTGGCATCCCGGTGGAATGCCAGCTCTCCCGGCGGCAGGCGGCTCTGGGCTCTGGCGGCTAGGACGCTAGCAAAGTTGCATATTTGGGGAATGTTTCACACTGGGAAACAGGCCAGGCATTCTGAAGGGGAGGCCACTGCCCTCGCCTGCAAAGGTCTCATTCAGTTGCTTCAGAAAAGAAGTTCCCAGGAAAGAAAGACAACCCGGTTGCAGCCTTTCTCTCTCCCATTATAGTCTGCATTCTCCAGAAAGGGCTCACAGAGGAACCATTAGGGAGCCCCAATGAATAGGTAACTCCGCTCGGCATTGGTCGGAGGGAAGCAAAAGCAGGGGCTTGAGATGCAATGATTGTGTCACTCACTGCTTTGATAAGAAGTCTTTTGAAGGCTTCTCCACGAAACCCGGTGTAATTGTGAAGGCTTCATCCTGGGGTGAGTGGGGCAGGGACTTGTTGTGTGACAAAAAAGAAGACTGTTCCACCTTAGAATCAAAAGGGGATGGTCTGGGGGGACCCCTGAAGCAGCAGGGTCCTTGCAGACAATGAGACCTCTGTCTGTGTGCTCCCAAAGGCTATCTTTGAGACTCAAACAAGCCTGTATTTTGCAGTTATTGCTGGGACTTTTTTTTTTCTTTTTTTTTTCAGTTATTCCAAGTCTAACACATTATTTCAATCTATGCGTCTTTCAAGATCAGGCTGTCTGTGGGGTTGATGGTCTACTCTAATGCAGGTAACTGTAAAATCTCCGGAAGGAAAATGTTATTTTCTAGGTATAATTGGTGGGATGCTTATGGGGTCTCTTCTCCACAGAGTTGAGTATTTTTACCTAAACACAGACACGTATGTGCACACACAAAGGCTTTTTGCTGGTTTCTGAAGAGGCTGACATGACTGAATTCAGTGACACCCACTACTGAGGCGCCACCATCGCCAGTCCCCATAAAATTCAGAACCTTGGCCCTGCCCACAGCTGACGCTCCTCTCCTGCACGTACCCCACCCATTGGTGCCAGAACACCGTGGCGTAGCAGGTGATACCATCAGGGCTGGGGCCAAAGAAAGACCCCCAACAGTCTCAACCCAGACAGGCAGCTGCTTAAAGAAACAGCCCAGCCCAAGGGACAGAATGCCGGAGCCAGAGTCCAAAAAGCCCGAAGAGGTGGGGGAAGCCCTTGATGAAAACACTGATGATCGCCCGTAAGAGGGCAGTCACTTGGTATGTTTGAGAATGAGCACGTCATTTCCTTCTCTATGGATGATCACAGTCCAGAACTGGATTTCCAAAACTTCCTTTTCCTGAAAAGTCAACACTTTTTCTTCCACCCGCTCCTCCTGCCCCTTCCCCGGGTAAAAGCCGGAATGGATTCTTTATGGACACAGAATTCCATACTGTGATTCCACCCCAGAAAAACTTCCAACATGGAGAAGCAAAAACTTAGGGTTAAAGAAGACTGTAGAATTAGGGAAAGCTTGGGGTAAAGGAATGGGATGATTTAGCTAAACATAAGGGCTGGGAGATCAAGAAAAGGCCACAAGCACAAAAGTCTTGATGTTAAATTCTGTTTCTGTTGGAGGGAGAAAAGAAAGAAGGAAAGGGGGAGGAAGCAGGGAGAGAGGAAGGAAAGACAAATAAAAGCCATGAGTTCTTCAATTCTACCTCCTTGCCCAAGTGGATTTTCCAAAAAGGAAACCTCTTGCTTCCAACCTCCACGTCCAAAAAACAACCCCCAGGGTAAAGTTTAGCTGAATGGACAAAATCAAGAAATGAAAGGTACTCAGTGCGGGAACTAAAAAATTATTTACCAGAGGATCTGCCTGCAGCTTTTAATAACGGCTTTTCATCCGGAAGACTATCCAGACCCCCTTTCTGCAGGAATCCACATTATAACACAAAGTAAATATGCTAAGAGATGGGGGAAGTTTTGGAGAGAAAGAGCTGGTGTGGAGGGAGAGGAGATGCCTGCATCAGCAAAGGTCTTGTGAATCTTCTTTCCTTCTCTGTCCCTTACAACTAACCCTGGCCCCTACGGGCCTGGTGGGAAGACAGCTCTGGGGCTCTCCCTTCCCAGAGGGAGACAGAGGAAGAGCAAGTCAGGAAGCCTCCAAGCAGTGGAGAAGTCGGCTCCCAGCAGCCTCTCTTGGTTCTCCCTGTGTTCCTTCCATCCCACCTCATCACTTCTAAGCAAGAAGAACAGGAAGAGAGAGACCAAAGGGGGGTGCACATGTGGTCACAGCACTTCTTCAAGGCCACAAGCAGCAATGTCTTTCCCAGATGTCCCAGCATAGAGCTCAAGGGCGGGTGCAGGAGGGCACAGGGACCGACCTACCAGAAGCCTCCCCCTTGTTGCCTGGAATGAGAAAGAAATCCCCTCAGACACGAGGGAGAACATGCCCACGAGGCGGGCTAGACAGCTCAGCTCCCCACTCCTGCCACGGAGGTGCCCTCAGAGAAACACAGGTGCTGGGAGGCTCAGTACCTCCTGATTGCACAATCCCACACTGTCAGTACAGAGCCCAGAAAGCCAGCCATCACCAGGAGCCCACCCAGCGTCCCTCCTCAGGGAAGCCCAACTCCCAGCGCTGGAAGGAGTCTGATTTCCCAGAGGCCCTAACACCCTAAAATCAACTCGCTCATCTTTATCAGTTCACGTAGCTCTCAGCCTCACCCACCTTCCTGAACCACTGTATCTGAAAGAAAGGTTTTCCAGTTGTGATGCTAAGCCTCCCCATTGTAAGAGGTGAGTATGCATCCCGGGGGAGCCATGGGACAGCTGGGGGAGCCATGGGACAGCCGGTGCCGCTGACTCCCCTGCCCCTGGGCAAGTGCGCCCGCCTCCCACCCATGCCCAGAGACTCACTCCCTCTTTGTCTCTGCAGTACAATTAGAGCCCAGTTCTCTCCGGCCGTTCCCTGATTTTCCTGGAAATGGCGTTTCTTTTCTGTTGGGAATAAGCTTGTTTGTTTTCTGCTTTTGTTTCCTCTCTGATGGGTGCTCCCGCATGTCACGTTGCTCTCCAAATGGTCAGTGTGTGTTTTTTTAAGAGAACAAGAACATGGATGCCATTATAAACAAATTCAGGAGACTTCATATATAAAATTTTTTTTTAATTTAAGTAAGTTGATCATTGCTTGGGAATGAGACCGCTTTTTAAAGATTTTACCTTTGACGTCTTTTGTGTAGCACAGAATTGAATTATTACAGAATCTGAGTCTACACCGATTTTTCTCTACATTTCCTGAACTTAAACTTTCTTCTTTCTTATTGACATTTGGTTTAGTTTTTCATGTGTTTGCCAGTCCTTCCACCCCATCCTTCTCTTAGGTTCTGTGCTATCTTCTACTCTATGTTTCCCTGACCATTAGACACCCAAATAAGCAAATAACTAAAACAGCCCGGACGCCAAGACTTCCTCCTCGTCCTAACTGTGTTCTCTGCGTGCAGATGCAGACTGAGTCTTGACAACAGGCATGCAGGCTTGCTCCTAGTGGCAGAGGAAGGCTCATCTTCCATTGTACATCCCCTCCTGTTCCACCGGCAGGGGGACTGCTCACACTGGGCACAGACCTGGTTGGGGAATGGGATGCCAGGCAGCAAAAGGTCTCGTCCCTTCTGCAGGGTTCGCAGCATACCCTCTTTCTCAATCTGTTCTACGGGGCTGTTCTCCCTAATCCCATTCTCCTCGGGTCTCCTCTTCCTTCCACTCTCTCCCCCTTTTTGAAAGGCCTCAAGGCAGAGGAATGAGAATCCAGGCTACCAAGGGTTAGAAGTGGGAGACTGTAGAAGAAATAAGTTTGTTTCTTTTTTCTTTTTCTCTATTGTAGGCCCCAGCTGAAAGAAGTAGAAAGAAATACCATGGATGGTGTTGATGAAGGTCTGGCTCCCTGGAGAACACCTAAGGAGAAACAGCAACACCAATGTGGGCCCCCACTAGGGGCAAGAAGACAACCTGAAAGTTGTTTCTGCAACAAGGTATGGATTTTAGAAAGCTATACAGATGGATGGAGAGGAAATGCATACCTAGCAAAGGGCTACATATGACCTGTCAGGGGAGCCAACCCCAGCCATCAAAACACAGATCCACATCTGTCTAGTACTTTACCATTTACAGAGCACCTTCCTCTGGGTTTGTGCACTGAAACATTGATGATGATGGTATTCTAAGTCTATGAACAGGGTCTTCTGGGCCCCAGCAAGGTAGGAGGTCCCAGTGCCCTGTTCCCTCAACAAAATGTGCTGCAGACAAAGAAAAATACTTATGCTCATCATGCATAAGAAAGACATGGCTTCTGCCTTTAAGATTCGAGGAGTCCAGCAGCCAAGGGGAAACCTCCTACCCACAAGCCTGTGAGAATCTGTCTCTCCTGTGGCATAAGAAATCAGAATTTCCTCATCTCACAGAATAGGGAAACCCAAAGGAGTCCTGGTGTCAATTCTAGCCACCCTCTTACTATCTTTAAAGAAGAAAAAGACAGGCCTCATGGGTGAACAGTGGCCTCTCATAAGTGAGCGACTGTTCTATGTGTGTGGCTGCCCAGACAGTTCTACGCCTGTTGCAGGCAGTTCTACATGGGAACAGGTACTAAACTATTAACAGCACCACCTTTCATCTGTGATGCACTTCATGGTTAATGAAGTCTTATTACAGATAAGAATAAAGTAAGCTTTTAAACTGGGTTTTTAGTCTAACCCATCTGACTCCTGGTCTTGACTCTTGCCACTGCCCCCCGATGCTTCTCAGATTTTTTTAGGAGTTTACACGGTCTAAATCCTTACTTTTTAAAAATAAGATTTGCCTGGGATCGAGTCCCGCGTCGGGCTCTCTGCTCGGCGGGGAGCCTGCTTCCTTCTCTCTCTCTCTGCCTGCCTCTCTGCCTACTTGTGATCTCTCTCTGTCAAATAAATAAATAAAATCTTTAAAAAAAAAAAATAAGATTTGCCTGAGGTACATTTTTCTTACTGTATTTTAGGGTACTCCCTGCCTTTGGGGTATAGGTTTGGGAATTCTTTCTGCATTGGGGGATACCTGCCGTATGGCAGATACTCTACCAACTCTTAGGTTAAACCACAAGATTGTCAATCTCGCCTACATGTCAACTCAAAAATGGTACTTTCCTGTAGTTCAACAGTTAGACCTCACCCTCTTGAGATCAGAGGAGGTTTCAGAGAATGTTTTTTTAATCTTATTGGTCTTCTCCTGGCCTTTTAAGAGATATTGTATTCCCTGTTCACTAACAGAGTGTGAATTATTTAGAGGACACAGTTTTCTGGAGATTAACTCAGGCAAATTAGTGCTACCTTCATAAACTAGCATTGATATTAAAACATAAATGGGATGCCAGCCTTATCCTGAAGGGAACATAGTTTAATGGGGATGCTTGCAGTTTTGACAGTGTCTCATTTGGAAAGCATAAGTCAGAAGGAGTGTCTGATACACCACAGGAGCTCAATCAATATTTGATAAGGGAATTAATAATAAAAATGACTAAGCTATAGTGAATACCTGCCCTGGGTCAACCACTGATCTAAGTTCTTTATGTAGGATTATTGCATTAAATCTGCACATTAACCCTATGAGGAAGGCCCTATTCCCATTTTAGAGCTGAGGAAAATGAGACATTGGGCAGTTCAACAACAGCCCTAGGGAATAAATAATCAAACTAGGATGGAAACCTTGGTGGTCACAGTCCAGAATCAGGCTCTTAGCTAATAAGACATTTCATTTCATTTTTTAAAGATCTTATTTTTAAGTAATCTCTACACCTAATGTGGGGCTCAAACTCACACCCCCAAGACCAAGAGTTGCACGTTCCACCAACTAAGCCAGCCAGGTACCTCACAAAAAGACATTTTTAAAGGGACGAAGGAAGACAGATAACAGTTAGTTTGATGTGGGGTCCACTGAGTTTGAGGTTCCTATGAAGGATCCAGGTGGTTCTGCCCAATATGCAGGCAGAAAGGTGAATTTGAGGCTCAGGCCACAGGCTGGACCAGATCTGGGAGGCATCAGTGTATTTTTAGGTGATGTTCTTCGAGAATAAAGAGAGCCTTTTGCTGAGAACAGTCTTGGGAAATGCCACCATTTCAAGGGTGGGCCAAAGCAGCAAAAAGCCCCTGGAGGTGATGGGGGAAAAGTACCAGAGAAGTGATGGACCACTGCCTTCTCTGCTCACCTTCACCCCCAGGCCCCGGGGTGACCTGTACCTGAAGTGCCTTCCTGATTTGCAAACTTAATCCACCTCCACAGAGAGGAGAATCGAGGCTGAATACTTCAAAAACCTTAAATAATCCAATAATAGGGTCCCTGGGAGGCTCAGTGGGTTAAGCCTCTGCCTTCGGCTCAGGTCATGATCTCAGGGTCCTGGGATCAAGTCTCGCATTGGGCTCTCTCTCAGCAGGGAGCCTGCTTCCCCCTCTCTCTCTGCCTGCCTCTCTGCCTACTTGTGATCTCTCTCTGTCAAATAAATTAATAAAATCTTTTTTAAAAATCCAGTAATAACTCAGACTTGCTTTTCACATTCAACCTAAAATGTACTACTTGGACCTACATATCCACTGCAATGTTACGTTGCTTAGCCTGTGGGTATGGCTTTGTTTTCTGTCTGGGACCCATCTGCCTGATGGAGAAAGGACTGGAGGCTGACACTTCTCAGAGTGTGAGATGCCCCGTGATCCCCTGAGGACCTCAATAAAAATGCAGATATGCCTGGCCCACTCTCAGTTTGATTCAGAAGGCAGGAGTGAGGTCTGGGGCTCTGCATGTCTGCAGACTTTCAGATAATTCTCGTCATTCTGTGGCCCCTTCTTTGAGAAAGGAGACAACGTAGACAAAGACGACGCTATTGATCAATAACAACATAGTAAGTGAGCTTATTTAATGTCATCCTCACAGTGTTTTTAATGTGTTACCGTCCTGATGGCTGAACATACTGCTAGAATTATTTCCCTTGGGAGCCAATGTGATCATTAAAAACTCAAACAACTTTTTCCAGTAAGTACTGAGTCTAGGAATCACTTGGCAGTTTTATCTGACATTTAATTTGCCATCAAATTCCTGCCATTGATCAAATCCGGGGAAACTGCCGACCATTCACCTCCATCTGTTACCCTTTAGAACCAAATCATCACACCCTTCACCTTCAAAGCCAGACACCTTAAAAACAGAAATCAAATTAGTCCTTTTGATACTGGCTATTGAAAAGAAAACAGAAAGGGAAAAATATAAGTAGCTGACATAACAAATATCACTTCTAGTTTCAGACCCCTTGGACACCCTTAGCTCTAAGCCGAGGAGAAATACCACAGGCTGCTGACATTTTTTTCCCAGTCAAGTCCCCAGGGGACAGTGCTACCTGCAGTGACAGCATCAGGCTAGAGCAAAGCAACAGGCTCGGTGATCTGCCAGGAAGGGACCTCTGAAGGTCAAGATCCTGACCTGGAAGTAGGAGGCTCAAGGGACCTGAAGTGGGGCCTCCGCCGCCACCATCTGTAACAGGTAATGGAAAGGTGGATACTCGGGTCTTGTGTGCCAGCTAGGATGAGTAAATCTGGCCATATCTTTTAAAGCATTTGGCCTAAAGCCCCAACCCAACCCAAGGGAAGTGTGACTTTGGTTTTGTTTTAGTTTTGTTAATTTATATTCTGCCTCATTCAGAAGGGGGAGGAGGAGATGGCTGAATCAGCACCTGGTATTTCCCCTGAGCACTATGTCTGTGTTACCCAGTCATGGCCCCGGTGCTTGGACTGCCCAGAAAAGTACACTCCATTCCTCCTGACCGGGGTCTTCTCTGTCCCGGGGCTGAGGAGGGACTCTTGGCACACCAGGGCCCCAGCCCTGACTCCTCTGTACTTCCTACTCTTTGCCATCAGTTATGTGCCTTGTCTGCTGACCCAGAGTGAAGACTCATTTAGAGCCTGGTCCTCAACTTCCCTCAGTCAGGTGCTCTCCTCAGCTCTCTTCATAGTGGACTAACTCCAGAGCGTACTCTCTCAATGATAAAGGTCTTTTCTTTAAACACATGGCTCCTCGTCATTCTTTCGTGATCTCTTGCTGTGCTCTGACAAATGGCCCTAGAAGAACCAACATCTTCACTCACATTTTCCTCCTTAGTATGCTCCTTCTCTTATTCTAAGGGGAGAAGAAGGATGTCTCCCCCACCCACTTTCACGTTATTCTTTTCTACTGTCTGTGTGTTGTTCTAACAGGCAGCAGCCGCTGGAGAGAGCCAGTTTTGAGCCCTGGATAAGACATATGAACACAAAGCCTTGGGTAGACATTGTAGCCCCACTGACTAACGACTGAAGAAAGGCCATGCAATAAAGCCTTTGCTCTGAGCATGTCTTCAGAGATTTGGTCACAGGGGATGGTGAGCCCCTGTGTATGGGGTGGTTCCAGCAACTCTTGCTGGGCATAGAGGTAGGAAAAATTTATCACAAGAACTTTCTCCAACTAAACCCTTCATCCATCACCTCGTCCTAAACCAAATCCAAACCCTACCCTTTAGCAGTAAAATATCAATTAGAAGAGCAAAAGGGAGCAGTTATGTGAACTAATTCAGTATTTTCTGAAGAACAACATACAGAGTTTGACTTCTTACTGCCTTTCATACCATTTCATACTTTTAGAGGGGAAAAGAGTATGGAATCCCGCTTGCTGCTGACTCAGGTCAAATGTGGTGTCATATATTGATAAGTAGAATGCATGACTTTAAAGTCAGCCACTTGGTTTTTTCATTCCACCTAATACCATTTAATTTCAATGAGTTATGCTGTTAAAAGTTTACATGAAATAAACCAGTAATTTACAATGCTGATGTAGTCACTGAATTTATACTAAGTAATTAAAATTTTCAGTATATCAGATACTCATGCTAACTGGTCACTGCATTTGTTTTTTTAACCCCAGTGGGACAGTTGGCTGAAAGTTTGCTTTAAATGAAGGGGGTTGGGGCACCTGGGTGGCTCAGTGGGTTAAGCCTCTGCCTTCGGCTCAGGTCATGATCTCAGGGTCCTAGGATCAAGCCCCCCTCATCAGGCTCTCTGCTTAGTGGGGAGCCTGCTTCCCCCTCTCTCTCTGCCTGCCTCTCTGCCTACTTGTGATCTCTCCCTCTGTCAAATAAATAAATAAAATCTTTAAAAAAATAAAATAATGAAGGGTGTTATTGGAGGACACCATTTACTACCATGTCTTAAAGTAAGTTCTCGAACCTACTTAAATCTAATCAGTCCCTTACAGATCCAGTTCAACTTTTATTTCCTCTGGAAATATCTCCTGTCCCCTTCAACTCCCAAAGTTGTCTCTTCCCTCAAAATTCTGATGGTGGTTAATGGTCTCTGTATCATATACCTCAATTAGAGGAAGTGTATAAAAATTTATACAAGCCATTGCATCCAACTAAACGAGAATGTCTTAGTTAACAAAATGCTCTCACGTACTTGTGAAAATCATGGGCACTACCTCATCTGGACTTCCTGTGAAGTTGGCAATTTCCATGCAAATCTCACAGAACCCAGATCACACATTCCACCTATAGACATTTAGGTATTGATGGTCTTTTGCAAAACAGGACAACCAAAAATATAGATGGTTACAGTTGCACATACCACCACCCATGCAATTTCTGAACAGGATTCAACATAATCAGGCGGGTTGAAATTCAGCCTTTAGAAAAATGAGTAAATCAAGTGATGTAGGACCTTTCAGGCCCTGGAAGATATACCCCTGAGTCACCATTAGCAGAAAGCTCACTGCCATATAAAAATAAAAAGGAAGCACTGTCTAGTTCTTTTTATGTGATTAGGGCCCCAAAATGTCCCAAAGTGTCGAAAGTTGTTTGTTTTTATTTTTTCACAAGTACACTGAATTTTGTCTCTGGTCATCAGCCCCTCCTTAGGACTCCTAAGAGAATTAAGATAGGGCATCATTAGGAAGAATTCATTTTGACTTTATATTCAACTACAGGTCTTCACAAGGTCACTACCATAGGGGTTACACCACATGTCCCCATACCACACTTGACCTTCTCTAGAAGATTGTAGCCGAACAACTATATCTGCAGATCTAGGAAAACTTGATGCAGGAAACAAGGAATCAAGTCAGGGCCACATATTTAGTTAATATTGACTTGACAAGCAGAGATTGGTTTCTGACACAATTCTATTAAATCTAGCTAAGGGACATTTTTAAGGTATTGATAAATGCTTTCTGAACCAAGACACATATTTTTCCTGAGGATAAAGTCCCAAAACCTACTGAGCAGAAGTGATTCAGTCAGTCACTCAACTAAATTCTACCCTCTTTGTCTTCTTTTAAGAAAGACTAAAATTCCAGTGTAGAATGAGTTCAGGGAGGAAGACAAATAAACTGGGGACTTTGGGAAAACATGCTTCTCAGAAAATCTCCAGATTTCCGTTTCCATGAGAATTAACAGGTTTTCATAAGAAAATGAGCATGCATAAAATCACTTTCCACATTCCTATCGTGCATGATTCAGTGGTTTTTTATGTACTTATACCCTTGGAATATATGCAGTTACCCATAAGCATGCTAAGTTCTTAGGATGAAAACTCTTTGCTCTTTAACAAAGTGTACAATGGGAGTACATTCTGTCCCAGTAAAAATGCTGATGGGAAAGCCAGCTCTGGAGAAGAACGGACTGACTCAGGCTCCCCAGTGTGTCCTCTGCTGGAGCTCCAGAGTATAACCGAAAGAAAGACAGAAAATGGATGAGAGGCCAGAAAATGAAAATAGAGATTCCTCCTACTGGCATTTGACTACCTATTCCGTATCTTTTGCGCACTGTGGCTCAATATTTAATCTTAAAACAAAAGTTTCATAGGCATGTTAAAACATCTGAAGAAGAAGCTCAAATTTATGTCAATTTTTCCCTCAGAGGATATAACCGGATGCTCTACTGTGTCTTCTATACTCTTCTGGAAAATATCGGCACTGCCTTTCTTTCATATCCAGTAAAACGCATTAGGAAATTCCCTAAACGTCTCATGTCTATAAATTTGCTTTGAAGAATGAATTACATCTTTTTCGTATTATGAAAAAAATTAAGGGTTCTTAAAGATAAGAAGTCCAATGTCCAATACTTCAACCTTTGGAATTTTGATGTCAGACATGAAAAAAAAATATTTTTCTTCCCCAGTCCATTTTTTTCCAATATAAAATGCCTGTACACCTTGATAAGCTTCATTAAAGAAACCATTACTTTAATATGATGTTTTTTAATATAGTTTTTTAAATTTGATTTAAAGTAAAAAATGATAGTCGCCCAGGGCTATCTAATCAGACACTAGATTTACATGGTTTGACAGGTAAGAAAAAATACTTAAAGTCTTTCCTATTAATGGAAAATTAATTTAAGTGGGCTCAATTGTGTGCCCTCTCGAATTTGCATCAATCTTATAATCTACACAGAGAGATGTCTTATCCAGGGAAGTCACAAAGAGAGAACCACCTCATACTTTCTAATTAATATTTCCTGGAAGTTATCTAAGTACTCTGGGATTTCATCTTGCTAATTTTCAATTCTTCCCATAGGTGGAATTTTTGCCATGGTTAAAAAAATCCAAT
Organism: Neogale vison; assembly: GCF_020171115.1. Taxonomy (NCBI): domain Eukaryota; kingdom Metazoa; phylum Chordata; class Mammalia; order Carnivora; family Mustelidae; genus Neogale; species Neogale vison. Next base: position 218,296,470 of record NC_058091.1, read on the forward strand.
TAACAAACTTCAGCCTATGGAACAGATGATGCAGAAAACAGCACACAAAGAACATCGTATCTTTCTTTTTGCTTTTTTTCTCTAAAACTTGCGTGGAAAAGACAGGTGCCTGCTGGGCACCTTGTACATTTGCATCCTCTGTTCTCCTTTGTTCCTTCTCTCTGTTTCTGTAATGTCTACATTTTGGCCTTTCTTCACTGTCTCTTTGGTTTCAGAGCTTTCCCACTGAGCATTTCCCATGCAAAGAAGAAAGAAAAAAGAAAGATAGCAATTAGCATACATTATGTAGCTGTACCAACTAGGCAGCTCACAAACACATCTATGGGAAGGACAAGTGGGCCCTGTTTTGTCTGGTCTCCTGGACTGTCTTGCCTTGCTCACAGCCTGCCCTTTGCCAGCCAGAGACGCGCGTCCTTTCCCTTCTTCGGCTCACAGCCTTCCCAGCCCCTGCACAGCCCAGCCAGCTTCACTGGCTTGAAGTATTTAATGAGTTTCTAATTCGGTTTTGGCTCTGGAACCCAGCCAGCTACTGCTGCCCGGGGCTTACGTTTCCCTTTATCCATAATCAGAGTAGAGCTGGAAAGACAGGTCCTGTCACTCTTGGACTTCGATGGGGAGGATTCACTCCCCTTCCTGTTACCACATGGCCTTGCTGACTGCAGACAAGCCAGGAGCTAAGCTTGTCCCCTCAGAGAGCAGGGGGAGAAAGAGGGAGATGCACTCCCGGGTGCTTGGAAGCAGCTTCTAGGGAAGGAACACTGCTCTGTGGTCACTGGACCTCAGTCCATCAGGACAGGGAGAAAAACTAGACCACATTGAATAGTTTTGGGGTCAAAATTCCATGCATTTTACATAAAGGGGCCTGTCACTTATGTACATTCTGGAACATTCTCCACCGTGGTTCCAGCGGCCAACTCTCTCCATGGGCTCACATACCACCCTTACTCTCCTGGATGCCCACGTGGGTGATGAAAAAGCAGTTGTTCCTCAGAGGAGGGCTCATTGGATACTGGATACTGGAACATTCTCCACCGTGGTTCCAGCGGCCAACTCTCTCCATGGGCTCACATACCACCCTTACTCTCCTGGATGCCCACGTGGGTGATGAAAAAGCAGTTGTTCCTCAGAGGAGGGCTCTGTATTATCCATAGATGTTATTACTCTGGGGGAAATTGTGGAGGAAACATTCTGGGACTTAAAAAAAAAAGAGCTGATTCGTGACTCATTGGTGATTCTGTTTCTAAGTTAGCTCCATGAACCACAGCCAGGGTGTGTTTCAATCTATTCTACCTGGCCTTCCTGGGGGTTTGCATATGCTGTTCCCTCTGTCCAGAATATTTGTCCCCTCCCATTTACTTGACTGACTCCAATTGTTCCTTCTGGTCTTGGAGACACAGGACCCCCTCTAGAAAGAACACCCCCGCCCCCACTGAGTGCCTCATCCCAGACAGCGGACGCTCACGTCCTGTGACCCCATCAACACCACACAGAGCTTCTGCATGTAAGCACTGAGTTCCACTGTGATGCGGGAGATCAGATTTGAGATGGAATCTGGTGTTTACTTACAGAGGGATGCTTGGGCATTTATTTCATATTCACGAGTGGAGAGGACTGTATGAAAAAAGTCTCTCTAACTGAAACTGTAGCTCAAGGTGTTTGAAAAGAATACAGTAATATTGATTGAACAATGAATGCAGAAGAGTTGAAAAGAGGCTTTGCAAACAAGGCAGACAGGAACAGAGACTGATTTAGACTAAAAGTCAGAGTGCGCTATTTTTAAATGGCTGCATAAATGCATCCCACACAAGCTATGATTCTACCTATTTGTAAATACCCAGGAACAAGTTGTTAAAAATAGGTAACTGACTGAATCTAGCCATTAAATAAATGACTATATTTTACTTACAAATATGGGTTTTAAACCCAATCAACTGATAATTTAAAGCAGTTTAGAGTCAAAGCACATTCCCAAAGACTGGCTGAATGGGGCTGGGTATCGTATGAGGTAGAAAGGTGCCCACTGCGGAGATGGATATGAACTAAGAGCCAGTGGTTCGCCTAGAACTAACAGTCCTAGAACGCCGGCTCCTGACTCTGCCGACCTTCAGAAGCTCATGGAGTACTTGTTAAAATTACAGAGGACTAGGTCTGATCTAGACCCGGCAAATCAAGATCCTTAGCTTAGAGTCAGGGTTAAAACCAGAAGTTTTACCAGGAGATGATTCTGATTGCCAGACCACTTTGAGAGGCTTTAGGAAGGCTTCCAAAGAAGACAGCGTCTGAATGGGACATACAAGATGGTGAGTGAAATGAAGCAAGAAGACGCATAGCAGGGAAACTCCAAGCCCTGGGAAATACATCCTTGGGGATGAGGTGACACGGAGTCCAAATGGAGGGCTTATGGTGAGGAACCCGGGTTTAGAGAAATGCGAATCTGGACACTTCTATTCCAAATCCTTGTTTTGCAGACATAGATATTAAGTTTCAGAAAGGCTAAGTGACTTGTGCAGAGTCAGAGAGCAAGATCATGGCAGAGCCAGGAGTCAAGGACGGCTATACCAACATCCACGCTTTTTCTTTCCAAATGGACCCCTGCAGAGGCCAAGGATGCCCCTGCAAGGCTTCTTGACCCCAGAGCTGTGTGATCTGGATGCTTCCCTCTTACACCTGCACTCACACAGCAAACAGAAGCTGTGTTTTATCGTCTATTAAGAAGTATCATCTCAAGGGACATCAAAGGTCTGAATCTTAATCGAGATATAGCTCAGATTCCTCGTTGGAAGCTGAAGACGGACTGCAAGAGAAGCAACGTAAGCTCAGTTCCTGAGTTACTTATTTGGGGCAATGATGGCAGAAATACGGACTTGCATCCACTTGGGCTAAAACCGTTGGTCACCCATCCTCCCTTCTTTTCTAAAAAGAATAGACTGAAAGCCTAACTGTCCTATATACAAAATGCTTTAGAGTGGCGACAGGAAATGCTAACGCTGAATGTCCAGTGAATCTCTTCTCCTTGGCTCCTCTAGGTTTGGCTTTTGCGGGCCTCTGAGAACGCTCGTGGCAACCTCCGAAAGATGGATGAAATGAAAATTGTCACACGCTCTACTGGAAGTCTTCACACCAAGGGAGCTCCATGACCCCAAGCAACACTCACTTGGCTGTGATTAATATTCCACTGCTGAGCATTCGTGAAATTGTAAAGGTCTCAAAGGGGCATGGAGGAAGTATTCTTTAATGGTAGTGATTTGGTATTTACTAAGTCCCTACTGCGTTGGGTCCATCACCGTGCCCGTCAGCAGCAAAGCCTCTGGGCTCCACTGAGGTGACAGAATCTAAGGTCGGAAACAAAAATCACATGATCATCCTTACAGTCCTTTAGAAATGTGTCACAGGCATGACCATGCAGTAATACACCTAACTACCAGAGTTAAGGTAGGAAGCTGTTTAGAAAGAGCCACTTCCTCTGTTCTCGATGACCTCCCTTGTTTGAAAAAATGCTTTCCTTTTTCTTAGTACCATTTTATTTTCATCTCTCCTCCAAGGAGTAAGACAAAAAGAGAGAAAAAGAAAATGCCTTTCCCATCATGTCGTGGCCCTCACATTAAAGAGTCCTCAAGTGGGTAACCTTGAAAAGATGTCAAAGGGATCCAAGGGGCTTTTAAGCTGTCTTATTAACAATGATTTGAATGGGGTGGGGGGAACACTTCTGCCTCTATGTTCAGCTCTTGCTTTTCTCCCCAGCTCAGACATTCATCTTGTCAATCACCGCAGTTTCTCCAAGTGACGTGCCATATCCTTGATCTCAGAATATCAGGCCTGATGCACCACCAAGTCAGCCAAACGCCTCGGCACCTTGCATGGGGTGAGGTTGCCTACGGCGCTGTCTCAGACTTAAAAAACCCGTAAGAATGTAAACGGGCTGTCAATTTGAACTTTTCAGCATCTGTTTTTCACCACACCATCGATAGAGCCGAGTGTGAGCAGACAGTGAGGAAATCCCAGGGGTTGGAAAGAAGGGCAGAGATTAGGAATGCTACCAACTACACGAAGAGCCACCTTCCCTGTCCATGTGTCCACCAATTCCTTCCTGGTTGTGGGGGCAGGAGGCCCTTTGGGTTGAAAAGAGACTCGGAGAGAGGTGTTCTCACTTCACGCTTCCTTTCTGCACAACACCAGGACTAGTACTAGGATCCATACAAACCAGAGAGCCACCATTTACTGACTGCTTAGCATGTGTTCCTTGCATATTGTAACATTACCTCTAATTGTAACAAGAGCTATGCAATGAACTTCATTGGACATGTGGGGAAACTAGGTATGGAAAATTTAAGTGAGAATTTAAGTGCTTGGGCCAAAGCCATGGCTGGTGAATGGCAAAGCTGTGATTCAAACCCAAAGGCACCTGGAATCAAAGTCCATCTTCTTGGCCCCATCAGAACCACCAAGTCAAACACCCTGGGAGACTCAAGACTCTGCTCTTCTCCGTCACCTGACCCAGACCTCAATTCTCATGGGCCGAGATCCCAAAATCCACGGGCGAACCAGTATGTTCTTACCAGAGCCAGCATGTGGCCAAGGTCTGGGAGCACCAGGAACCATTCACATGCTGTAAATGGTTGTGTTCTGGAGCTAAATGACCAAGTGGAATGTGTTCTACAGTCTTTCTGGCACATGGAATCTCCAATTCTCTAGGCCTACAGCTAGACCTCATTTACCCAGGTGATACTGTGAGGCCCAGGACCAATGAGAACTTAATTCAGTGGTCCTTGCAGCTCTTCAAGATTTCCAAGGACAAAGATTCTACAATGGCCTCTACCAAGTCACACAGAGGATGCTGGTCCCCGAGATGGAAAGTGTACAGTCTCTTCCATTTGCCTTGTTTCTACTTGCTGAGAATGACCCGATGTCTTACAAATCTGAGGTTGCCTCTACACCTGTCTCAAGGAATACAGACTAGCCCTGTCCCTCTCCAACAGACCTAACAGTTTATTCTTGCATGAAATGATTGCATCATGAGGCTATTGAATTGATAGAAAAGAAGGCACCGTGAAGCAATTAACCACAGGAACATTTACAAACCCTTCTTAAAGAGACTGAAAAAGAGAGAGGCTTATTTCTAAACAGTGTAGTCAGCCAGGCTATTTCCAACCTACACTCAATTCCTAGACAACAGTCATGGCTGCCGAAATAACTCCAGCTATTTCTAGCCAAGCAAAATAAATCCCGGCTGAAAGAAAAGTATAGCTTAGAGTAAAAGATCTAATACTATTGCTCTTGATTCAAGATGCTATTTGTTTTTCAGAGTCTTCTCCAAAACAGCTGGGAAGTGGCTACCAGAAGGGGTTTTAGGTTTGGTTTTCAGGGTTTTCTTAAGTTCTCAACATACAACACACAGGACGGCTGCCAACACCACCCATTCTCTCTGTCCCTCATCGACCATTATCTTTCCTCCTGCTTCCAGATCCTCATGGGAACATGGCAACACAAAGAAGATAAAGCAGGGTGGCACTCCTTCCCTTGCTCAGTCCCAAACCCATTTCTGCCCTCCTCCACAAAAGCTAAAGTCATCGTGCATTTTAGCTCCAGAACATACCACAGAGAAGCAAGGCAATGATAAGGAGCTAGTCGGGGATCGTTCTACCAGGTCAAAAGTATCTTGCCTGTGAACAGAGGCTGCGTGGGCCCCCGTCTCAAGTTCATGCAACCATGAGAAAGGTCTGGACACCCCCCCAACGCTATCCAGGGAAGATTGGTCCCCTTAAAACAGGGCTCAGTCTCAGATATGAATTTGGTATGAAACTCTGGCTCCTGTAGGACCCCTAAGATCCATGTGGAATCTTCACAAATGTTCCTTTCTTGACTTCCGTCATTCCATGCCTACGTGGCTCCCTCTAAAACCCATCAATGCCAGCTTTTAGTGAAGAGGAAGAGGTATCTAGAAGGCACTTTGTCCTCTAAGGCATAAGGTAAATCACTGGTATACTGATGTTTCTCAACAATATAAAATTGCAGTTTAAACACATAATTTCATATACAAAGCCATGCTGGAAGATAGCCTCTTAATTCCTTGCCAGCCTTTAGGACAGAGCCCTTAGGTAATACTCCTCTTTGGGTTAACATACCCTATTTGCCTTCTCAGGAGCTTCCAGACCATGGATGTTTTTTGTTCCCTCCAAAGACTGAAGGAGTTGCTGCTGCTCTTAAGGATTCCTATAAGCTAAGTCTAAATGCAGGCATAATGGGGTGTAGTATATTGTCTTCACATATCAAGTATATTATATAATAGGTGTGTCATTTTGATATGTTACACATTTAAAACATGTAATATAATTATTATGTTTAACATAATAGGAAACATTAACATATTATTAAGTAGGAATATAATGACTGATTTCTAAATATCCTACTTCAAGGAAGGAGCACCTTGTATAGTCACTTATAGCACAGGTTTGGATTTTTTTCAGTCTTGATCACATAGGTCAACTTCTCTCCCAGAGGCAATGAAAGAAGCCAGGGAGATGGGCAACTTGAGTTCAAGGCCAGACATGGCAGTTAGCTAGCTCTGACCCTGGACAGATGATTTAATCTCTCTGACCCTCAGGCTTCTCGTCAGTAAATGGGAGTAACCGCACCCACTCTTCGTAGAGCTGAAGTGAGAATTAAATGAGGTCTTTTTCATGGAAGCCTGGCATGTGGGTGCTCAGTAATGGGTGCAGCATTAATCACTATACTAGTTGAATTGGACATATTTCTCAAATCCCAGACTTCCTCTGTGGCCCCAGAATCCTTCTTCCTATCTCAAAGATGGCCGGCTCAGCTCCATTCAGTGTCCTCCACCCACTGGCACTCACTCCAACACTGGTCCACCATGAGAATCCAAGAATCCAACAGTTCAAGTGCCTTGTATTACCTCAACCTTGCCTTGCAACTTCCTTCTTCATTTTCACTGACCACCAGTCTTGCATCTCACTAGGAAAATGACCAAAATTCCAAGTTGTCCTTGCTCTACCAGTGAATGCACTGGTGATTCTCTTCAAATGAGTCATCCTGAAATCACAAAGCTGAAACACCACTGAGAACGTCCCCCACTCAGCCACACGACATTTCCTTTGCATACCCATATCTGCTATGTTTAAGGGAATCCAGTCACATTTTCTGAACACCTCTCTTTCTTCTCTCCAACTGCTTTAGCCGTCTGAACAGCGGTATGAATTAGGACAAGATTTAAAGGCCATTTAGGTTTGCATCGTTTTAGAGTTTCTGACTATCCCATACAATCCATCTGATTATAAGGACTGTAATAAAAATCAGAGGACTGAGAATAATAATAGCTAGCATCTAGGGACTGCTAGTTCTATGTGCAAGTCACTGTCAAAAGTGTGTTGCCTGTGTTATCTCCTGCCTGTCATTTCCCAGAGTCCAAAAGCAATTACTAGAAGCTTTGGACTTTGCTTCCCGAGCAATGATCCATTAGGGGAGGGCCATGAATCTTATCAGGCAGGTATGGGCTGTCTAGTCTATTTTTCTACTTTCAGGAACTGAAATCAATCATTCCTTTTAGATTCTGCTGCCTGTTTGTCCCCTAGACTTCCCCTCCTCCTCTGTAATCAAAGATGTCCTTCCCAGTCAAGCCCCAGGGAGGCGTGGGAGCCCATGGTGGACTGTCCCCAGGATTCCCATCTCCATCTCATCCTTTGGCTCCCACTGTTTGCAACCCACAGCTGCAGCTGCTGACCTATGTTTTGCTGCTATTTGCATTTCATAGAAGTTAATAAAAGCAAGGAACTAAATAATAAATTGGAGATTTGTGCTTAAAACAACAATAACAAAGGCCTTTGATTAACCCACAGTACCATAGAAAAGCAACTCAGTAATACCACTGATGGCACTTTGTACACACAGAGTCTCTCAGCTGATTATCTCGGGATTTTTGTGAACATTACCCTCTCAATCCAGAGTGAAAAATAACATCTTTAGCGTAGGAAAACTGGGTCAAGACAGTTAGAAAAGAAATGTACTGATTTACATACGGTTACAATTAAAGTCAGTCAATCATTCATACATCTGTTGAACACACACTTACCAACCACTGACTAAGTGCTAGTCACTTGGCCCCCAGCCAGTCAGGGGGGATGTGGGGAGCTCAGAATCCATTGCCCTGTCCAAAGAGACCTATTGCCATTAGGAGACAGGAAGGCCAACGGTCTGGTCCACAATATTCTGCTCCTCAGCTTTGACTCAAGTGGTTTTCCCGGGTCTCAGTCTCCTCAGCTTTTAAGTGGGAGTGGGTGGGGAGAACTTTGTACCAGCTGCTTTTGAGAATCTCTTCCTGCTCTGATGCTCACAGGTAACTCAGGTACTTTGTTCTCCCTCTATGTCCCTGTTTATGTCAGAGAAAACACCCGTTCCCAGATCGTGCAAGGAAACTGCATGGCAACAGAGTTTGGAACCGGAAGAACCATAAAGTCCCTACATCTTACCAGGCCCTGGCTTCCGGGTATACAAAATGGAAACAATGACGATTCGTATCTACAGGGCTGTTCCAAGACTTAAAAGAGGTAATGTAGGAGAAGCGTGTCGGAAAGCACTGTATAAATGTGAGTTATCACGGATGTCCGGAAATTTAACAATTCCCGTCAGGATTAGGAGTCGAGAGCTCATCTCTCCTCCATGCTGAAGCATCCTTGCCATTATGTTATGCTTATACTACTCAGTTAGCTCAAGATGGCTTTTATTCCATGGCCATGCCATTCTATTATCATGGTGTTTTGTTTTGTTTTGTTTTGTTTTGAAGAAGATGAGATTCTAAAATTTCCTGCCTTCATCTGTTGTCTCCTAGGTCACAAAATGGAGGGACAGATTTCTGTTTTGTCTTCCAAATGGAACACTTATCCCCACAGCCAGGAGGCTTAACCAACCACTTCCTTTCCTCTTTCTATCAGAGGTCCCACAGAAACACTACTCCAAAGTGAGGAGAAAATGGTCAAGAAATGAAGTGATTCGGAAAGTATTTCTTAAAATGGCCAGCATGCGTCCTAACACCGCCTCTCTCCCAAAAATCTGCTGCTGTGGGGGAACTGAGCATGGGGACCCTCAATGTGGCTGTGTGGGCCTGGAGATGACAGTCATGCGATGCCCTGATAAAGGATGACATTACAAACACTCTGCCCTATTTACAGAGAGATTTCATTTAATCCATTACATATTTTTGTTGTTAGTATAAACTACCACAAACATCCAAAAACAGGAATACACAAAACCACAACTTCTGTTTTTCAGCCTACACATTCTCACTGAATCATATTCTTAATCACGGCTTTTGTGAAGTCAGTCACCAGCTCAAGAACCATCAGTGGCTTCCAAGGGTCCTCAGGATGGAAGCTGAACTCTTCAGCCCAGAACTGAAGCTCCCTCACAAGCTGGCTCTTTGCTATACTCTGGGGGAGCAAATGAGCTAAACATGGGATTTTCACTCTGAAGGAGTTTATTATGCAAATCAATGAGACCAGATAGATTTTTGTATAGACAATGTTTAGAAAATAATATATTCTAGTATAATTAATTGCTAAGACAGTGAAGGGACACAGCATGCATGGACATGCTTTTATCTCCCACTCACCAGAATGCCCAGCCTTCCATTTCTTCTCTGTTCAGAAAAATACCTAATCCACTATTCAGCCTGTAGGCTAGAATAATCTAGGCTTTGGAGTACCTTGATGACATACACAAATTTGCAGTGCACCTGGATTTGTCAGGGCCAAAACTGCCCAGCTGCAAGCCTCCCCGCTTGGAAGATGCTCTCCAGATGTCAGAAACTGACGGGAACCATTCAGGTGCCTATTTGCAGTGCACGGAGGGACCCACAAACAGGAAGGCCTGAGAAAGCCCAGGACCTGCAGGAACACTCAGAACCAGGCGGTCTGAGGCAAAGAGATCCCAAGAGCAAAAACAGCTTCCAAATCCCCTGTACCTGGTCACAAAAAGCAGTTTAATGGGTGGGCCTGGAGTCCTTCTTCTGCACATACCTCTCTACCTGGTCGGGGCTCCGTGTTTATTTATTTGGGAAAACCCTACTTGGCAAAGTGCATGAGCTCATCTGGGTGGAAAGCTGGACACAGCTGGGACAAGAAGCTTCATGGCTCCAGCCCTCCCTGTGATCTTGCCTGCCTGCAGCCATCTGCACTGGCCCCATTAACTGAAAGTTGTCAGACCTCCTTTTGTGTTGTATAGACACTAACGCTGTTCTGTCTACAAACAGATAAATTTGTTAACAGCAAACTGGAATGAGACCAAAAGCATTCAGTTGATCCAAAAATATGTCAGCCTAAATACACTTGGAGGAAAGTCACCCGGTCTGTGTGATATCACACATAGGCTCTGAGCAAGGCTGTCCCAACGCCTTGGCCCTAAATCCTATGTCCTCTGCTCATGAGGACACTTCCTGTACACACGGTTTCTAGAGAATCTGACACTGTCGTGTGCACTGGGACAGACACACAGGAATGACCTAGCAATAGTAGATAAGTAATAAAAAAAAAAAAAACATATCCTCCAGTGGAAATAGTAGCAAAGTAATAAAAGTAATAAGAATTCTGGACCAACACCTCTACTTTGGTTTTGCTTTTGTTCAACATGAGAGATCTGCAGGGCGTTTTAATCAAGACCTGCTTCCTCACTGTATTTCCAACCTGCCAAGTTTTAGTCAGAAATTATGTTTTGAAGGTCATCTTGTCAACCTCAGGAAAGTTGTTGTTGTTGTTTTTAATGGAAATCATAAAAGCGATAGCACAAGGCTTTGGGAAGTGGTCTGTGTAACGGACTGGCCACAAGGTCCCACAGCTGAGAGCTGGAGACGTTCTTGGTGTTTCCATTCTCATGCGTTATTCAAAGTTGACCTGCGGTCTCTAAACATAAGGTAAGGGATTCCCCTTTTACTTTGTCTGATGACCAGCAAAGGGGAACCCAGAGCATTAATAAGGAAGTATAGACCAATTTTGGTATCTTCAAGGGTTTATATTCCCCACGGCCCATGGTATGTATCCCCCATCCTGCCCCACCCCACCTCCCGCCAAAGCCACAAACCATCTCACTGCCTGGGTGGTCTCGCTGGGACTCAGTTCCAATCCACAATCCTGTTATAAATCACGACCACACTTTCCCTAGGCCTCAATTCTGCTTGTCTTCACATCACTTTGGAGCAAGACTTTAAGGGAAGACTAGTACCCACGAAAATGGCAAAACACGATTGCTTCCAACAAATATTTCCAGACTTTAGTCAACTAAAAGACCTCATACCTTCACATGAGGAAGCTCTGGTGAGGGTTCTTATCAAGTCAAATCTGGGACCTGCACACGAAATCGTTCACGGCAGGGAAGATGATGTGGGCTCAGGCGGTGAACACCTCCTCGCCGCTCCCTCTTCTGAGGACACAGGCAGCTAGAGGCACAGCCCACTGTCATGCAATGGAGCAAAGCTAACTTGGGGTCTCACGTGTGCAAATGGGAAGGGCAGAGAGACAAATCGGTGCAGAAGGACTCAGCAAGCACATATCTGAGGCAAATACAAGGCAACTGAGTCAGTATTTGTCTATCATCTGCTCAGAATCCATAGAGCCAGATGCCAGACACAGCCGCGCCACTGTTTCCTGACTTCCATTTTGTTTTCTTATACTCACTCCTGGGACCTTAGACAGGCTCTCTTCTCAGACTTCAGACAGCCTTGGTTGCCTTTCAGTTCCTCTGGTGGAATCATGATGCTTCTTCTGGTTACAGCCATGGCTGGCCAGAGGCCCAGGATCCACACTAGCCATACTGCTAGCAAAGGCCACACTACACGATGTTCTCCCTTGAAATAGGCTCTTTCAACAAAAGCTGTACCTTTCTTTTTTTTTTTTAAGCCTGGCTGATTCATAAGAAATGTTATAAAAAATAGCACGAGATTTTCCAACTGCTTTCTTCTTCTACATATTTCCTTCATGGACCTACTCTTGGTCAACACAATGCTTGGGGTAGGAAGGGGAGAGAACAGGGTTAGAGGCCTGTGTTTTGCAGGGGGGAAAAAAAAAGCCATTCCCATTTTAAGAAGTGAGGAGCTGACTGCTTAACTGCATCACACCACTCCTAAAGAAAAAAAAAATGCTTTTGTTTTAATGTATATAAAACAAGATAGGATAATCTACATAGATGCTCTGCCAAAATGCTGTTGTGATTTGTACCTTTAAAAAGAACCACCTTCTATATGAACTGAGCAATCCCCATAATGGGTCCCAGAACAGTAAAAGGACATTAGTGGACAAAATGGGGAAATCCAAGTAAAATCTGTAGTTTATCTAATAGCATCCTACCAATGTTAATTTCTCACTTCTGATTAAAGGGCTGTGGTCATTAAATTTATAAATAATGTAAGAGGAGAAGCTGGGTGAGTGGAGAATGCTCCATACTATCTTTCCTAAATTTAAAATTACTAAAAATTCTGCATATCTAAAATCTATAAATTTTTCTGTGGAACTAAAATCATTCAAAAATGTCAAAATAGATAAATAAATGCCCCAAGTGATTTAAAGGCAGGCTCAGTCCGAGAATGCTTATTTCCTAATCTGAACAGCAAGGGAGGGAGTTGGGAGAACCACAGATCCACAGAACCAGGCCCTGGGGTAAGGCTGGCCCAGCATTGCGGGTTCTGGAGCCAACGAATAGGGCGGCAAGACTACGCTCCTCTCAGTCTCCAAGAGACGGCCCTTGTACGACTCGAACAAATTACGAAGTAAAGGCATGCTGCCTGTGGATAGTTTGGACGCCATAAAACGAAGCTGCAGCCAGCTTTCGCCTAAATCCACTGCCCCGGAAACATTCTTGTTCCTCTTTCATCGTATTCCTTTTCACCAGCAGAGATACTTTTTTTTTTTTTAAGATTTTATTTATTTATTGGACAGAGAGAGCGAGCACAAGCAGAGGGAGCTACAGGCAGAGGGAGAGGGAGGGGGAGAAGCAGGCTCCCCGCTGAGCACAGAGCCCAATGTGGGACCCAATCCCAGGACCCTGGGACCATGACCTGAGCTGAAGGCAGACGCCAAACCGACTGAGCCACCTAGGCACCCCTCACACATACATATTCGACGGTTGAGGGCACACTGTAAACTCACGGTGCTGCTTTCTTCACACACTGTTCTATCACAAATGACTTCCCCACATGAACCCAGTGCTCTGCAGACACCAGGTTTCATAACTGCCTGCTAACTCCACTGCATGCCAGCTCCTCAGTTCACTGAACCACACACCAACTGCTTCAGTGAAGGTTCATCGAAGTTACTGCTGTGTGGTGAAGGGGAAACCTCAGTCCTAGACCCAGCTCTCTCGGGCTTTCAATTACTCCTCCCTGGTCAGTCAGACACGACAGGTTGTTCCAGGATGTTGGTGTCCATTTTGACTCTGCAGCCAGTTCATGATGCTCAAATAAAATGCCAGTCACCACCAAGGAAAATCTTAAGCCATGAGAAAAGAAGATGCAGATCAAGTGCCCAGAGTAATACTGGCATAAAACTTAAGTGGAAATAGTAATTAGTGTATAATAAAATAAAAGAATAGCAGACATCAAGACCTGGCAAACTATGGCACTGATGTAAATGAGCTAGTCCGCTTGTGTTGCTCATTAAGTCAACACACTCATATTTGTAAAAACTAAATGGGAATAGGGGCACCTAAGTGGCTCAGTGGGTTAAAGCCTCTGCCTTTGGCTCAGGTCATGATCCCAGGGTTCTGGGATCGAGCCCTGCATTGGCTTTCTGCTCAGTGGGGAGCCTGCTTCCTTCCCTCTCTCTCTGCCTGCTTCTCTGCCTACTTGTGATCTCTGTCTGTCAAATAAATAAATAAATACTAAATGGGAATAAATATCAGCCCAGTTTTAAGGAATGGGTGAAAACTTAGGTATGTAAAAGACACAGAAACAGCCCAGCCCTCGCTCCTATTTAGGAAAGTGGGATCCATCCCTCGTGATACACACACAGAGCCAATCCTAAAATAAACTCAATCCCGCTCAGATTTTCCTCTCCATGGTGCACTCAAGTGGCTATACCAATATTTAGGAAGGAAAACCAAACTTTCACAGAGAAGTTAGCTTTGAGGAATAAATTTAAATTCCTATTCGAATTTCAGTTGTGTCACTTCATTCTGGCCACAGGGTGTATCTAGAACTGTAAGAGAAAACTTCCTGGGCACCTGGGTGGCTCCGTCAGTTAAGCGTCTGCCTTTGGCTCAGGTCAGGATCCCTGGGTCCCACATCGGGCTCCTTGCTCAGTGGAGAGTATGTTTCTCCCTCCCTACCCATGCATGATCTTTCTCTCCCTCTCTCTCAAATAAATAAGTAAAATTTTGAAAAAAGAGAGAGAAAACTTTGCTTTTGCTTCCACCTTTTGCCCCGCTGCCACCCATTTTCTGTCCCAACCTGTTTGCTGGCATGGTTCTGAATGAAAGTACAGAGGAGGGGCAGAGGCTTCCCCACAGAGCAATTCAGAGGGCATCCTAGGAGAGTTTCAACAATCTGTTTGGAAAATCGAGTTCTCGGATCCTAAGAAGCTGACCTAGTCTTACAAAGGACCTAGCAATCTTTTCACCAAAGGCAGCAAATCACCCACCCTTCTTGTCAAATGTAGTTATTTATCAGATAGGTGTTGAGACGATACAGTGAAACAAATGTCAGTTCTGAAGAAAGGGAAATTGGATTTTGCTCAGCACCCCCTCTAAGCCTCAACAAGCTCTACTATTCCATTTTTCTCGGGGGAGATAAATCATTTGATTAGAAAGAGGAAATGTCTTCCCAGTTAGTTGAAGGAAGAATGTTGCTTACGACCTCAGGGTGGCATATTACATTCTTGACCAAGTAGCTTTCTGAAGTCTAGAAAGGGCAGAAAACTGTGCTGGAGGAGAACATTCATTAAAATAAATATGTATTTTTATATATTAAAAATTCTCTTTGGATGGCTCAGTTGTGGAGCATCTGCCTTCGGCTCAGGTCATGGTCCCAGAGTCCTGGGACCGAGCCCTGCATCAAGCTCCCTGCTCGCTGGGAGGCCTGCTTCTCCCTCTCCCACTCCCCTGCTTGGGTTCCCTCTCTCCCTGTGTCTCTGTCAAATAGATAAAAAAAATGTTCTTTTTATTTAAGGAAATCTACCATTTCCCTAAATGGGTGATTTTCCCTCCTCTGTACCCAAAAGTAGTTTTGGAAACCATGGTTCTGAACTCCACTCTGCATCAGCCCTATTCATTCTCACATTCACTTCTCACCTGGGTTCGGGTAAGAAAGCCTTGTTTTTTAGTCTATAAATCTGTCAGTGAAGACACCAAACTGGATCCTCCTCAGCCCCACTTTGGAGTTGGCAGGGTTGCCCCGGCAACAGCCTCCAATCCGGGTCCATCGAATAGCCACCAATTTCTCCCCTGACATCTCTCCCAAGACCTCCCCTCCCAGCAGGCCACGCCCATCACGCCACCAATCCTCCGTCTGCACTGGAAGAAGAGGGTGGGCGGTCCTAGGGGGACCACGTGAACGCCGGCCAATCAATCACCGTGCAGGGTGGCCTCTGTAGGGCTCACCCCAGACTTCCAGGGACAGAGCCGCTGTGTCACAGCCTCGTCCCGTCCCACGTTCTCTCCCTTCTTCCTTTTTTTAATTCCTACAAAGGAAATGACCAGTAATTCATATAGTCTGGAATATAAATCGTCATGAACAAGTGATAAGGCACAGATACTCTTCAAGATGTTGGGCCGGTGACAAGGACAGGCCATCCTGACACATCTCCACTGAGACAAGTGTCAGCACGGCTGATTGTAAGCTTTGCTTTTTTTTTTTTTTTAAAGAGGATTTTCATAAAATAGATTCTTCCATCAGCTGTGTATGAGAATATCCTTTAGCACATCCCACTGCCCGTTAGGCTCTGCTTTTAAAAAAGGTTCTAGGTACCCTGGAAAGAGGCTGATGCTGCATGTCAAAAGCATGTACTTCTTACGCTTGGAATCCATTTGTCCGCGACCCACAAGGTCCTCAGAATCTCTGCCTGGAGATACTGGAGTCCTTTATCTATAGAACACTTTCCACTGGTATTCAAAGGTATTCGGAAATTGAGTAGTGGGCTCTGGAGCCTGATGGCTAGAGTCTTAGCCCCATCTTCATCATTCACTGGCTGTGTGACCTTGGGCAGGCAGGCTACTTAACCATTCTGTGCCCATTTCTTCATGGCTAAATGGGGATAACAATAATACCTTCTCCTCGTCAGAGGTTGTAAGGATTACATGAAATTAATATGTGTAAAGTGCTTAGAACAGTGCCTGACAGATGGTGATCGTTCAGCAAATGTCAGTTATTATTTTTATTAGCTGTCATCAAGAATGAAGGTCAAGGCAGGCCAGCTTTGTGGAAGAAAAGGGAACAAACCCAGACTCCAAAGCCACTAGCTCCGTCTAAGAAAGGCAAGGATTCCTGCCTCGAATATGATTCACCGTAGAAATCCCTAGAAAGGTGGCCTGCCTGAAATTATTTTTAGATTTAATGAAAAAAGCAATCTAGTCCAAATTAGATGAGCTGGATGTCTGTGAGATCCAGCCCTGGGGCACTCTTTGGGTTTTTGGTTCTGGTGTCATGCCTGGCTGAAATAAATTGATTTAAATGAGTTAATAAAAAATTCAGTCTCCCTCGTTGCCACCGGTATTGCAAGTGTTTCTGAAACAGCTCAACTGAACAGACTCCCTCCTTATAAAAGAGGGTGTACATTTAACGTATGTAGCTTTTCTCAAATCACTCTCAGTGAGTCCCTGACTTGGCCTATCTCTTTATACTGTTTCAGCCTTTCCGGTAGGATTCCCAACAAACTGCCCACACTTTATTCCTTCCTTTATTCCTGAAAGGCATTTAATGGATTTGGCTGGTTGTTTATCACTGGATGCATGTGGAACACTATACCACGCCTCATGCATAATAAATAAATGGCATGTCTAAAACAAGAGGGATGAATATTTCTGCGATCTAGAGCAAGAGCCTCTGAATGCCCAGTGGGCATTATCATAATTAGCTAGTGATTTAGAACAACTCAATTTCCCACCATCACCGCCTTGTGCCTTAAGGAAATCCACCAACACTTCACTGCTTCTTGGAGGAGATGCTTGGAGTCTGAATGGAATATTGTCAGGTGAAATTAGGCCACTTCTGAGTTGTGCAACATTCCCCTACGAAATCTTGCTGATTACGCAAACACTGAATAATTAACTGATTCATGCATTATACTCCATCAGAATGACAAAGCATTCACACGGGCACCCCATTCCACTTTGCTAATGAAAACCAGCAAGCTTTTAAGACCACCATCCATCAAAAGAGAACTCATTCAGAGTAATGACAGGTGTATGACAATGAAGACGGGATTTTTTTTTTTAAGTACGTAGGCTGCTGCCAAAGATTAAAATCATTCTGTGTTTAATATCATTCTCTTCCTTTGTGTTCCTCTGAGGTTTAGTATTTTCTTTCAGCTGAGAAGTAAAAAGGTTGATGCAAGAGATCTCAAATTCCCAGGAGGATCTTTCTATAATTTCATATTGTGTTGATGAACAGTTTCCACTGGGGTCAATGCCCTTCCCTTGAACAGACCACCGGGTAAATCTGCACAAGGATGGTTCTCAAAAATATTAATAAACTGAGCTAAGGGGGCAATTTGTCCCAGACAGAGCCCCCACAGCTGTACAGAATGTGATCTACACCAACAAAGACAGTAATTCACAGGCAGGTCTGGAGACAGGCAGGGATGGGGCCCTTCTCTAAAGTCATGCACAAGTGGCAACAGTCTCCAGCAACTCAGATGGCCAAGAGAAGAGAGGAACGTGTGTTTTAGTTGTAAGAAGGAATATATTCTCGGATTGCCCCCAGTCAGCCTCCTCTCCCACATTTCTGGTTGTGGCCTAGACTACAGCTCAGAAGCATTACTTGGCTCATTTTTTCCCAGCACCCTGAAAGGCACTCAGACAGAGCCAAGCATAACAGTTCATGTGTTCCAAAGTTCTTCATCCAGCAGGCTCAACTATAAGACATTTAGCCTAGAATCCAGTCAGAACGGGATGGTGGGGAGGGGGTGGGAGGGGAAGTCCTAAAATAGATACCACTAAATCAAAGCACTGAAGTTCAAAGACCTTATTCCAGGGAGATGGCTCAAGGTTTATCACACAGATCGAATCTCTCTCTCTCTCTTTTTCTCTCCCTAGGATAGGTTTAAGAGTCTCAAATTGCTAGGTTTTATTCTCCTGAAGATTTGAAGGAATAAAATTGAAGGAAGGTAGGTACTGGGTGGAACAGTGTCATGTCTACCTGGAACCTCAGAATGTGACCTTATTTGGAAATAGGGTCTTTGCAAACATAATTAGTGATGAGGAGGTCATATCAGAGTAGGGTGGGCCTGAACCCAATGACTCATGTCATTATAAGAAGACAAAAACAGAGATTGAGACACAGGGAGAACATACCATGTTACGATATAGGCAGATACTAGAGGATATGTTTATAAGCCAAGGGGGCCAAGCATGGCCAGCAACCCCCAGAAGCCAGCAAAGAGACATGGACTAGTTGTCCCTCAGAACCTCCAGAAGCAACCGGCCTCTCTGACATCTTGGATTTCGGACTTCTGATCTCCAGAAGCTTCTGTTGTTAACACCACGCAGCTTGGGATCCTTTCTATGGCAGCCCTAGGGAATTCATCCAGAAGGGGTAAGTAGAAACAACTGAAGGTAATTCAGAAAGAGATGACCTATAGCAAGATACCTAGGGAGATGGCCAAGATGGACAGTTATGTTTTCTAAAAGACACATATATTTAAAAACCACAGCTGGGACCGTTCCATGTGGGAGCAAACCAACAGGTCCTCTCCCACAGGACACGGAAGCCATCATCCACAATCCTTCATCACGTCCAACTGGTTTTCAGAAGGCTGCCTTCTGCTTAGAATATTCAAACAAGGCCTCACCACACCACCTCACCCCACAGCGCTAAAAAGAAAGTGTATTTGTTGGCTCCTTGAATTGCACCAAACATGCTCTTTTATATTTAGTATCTCAACATGGCAATGTGTTCTTTCATCACTGGATTTTCAGGACTAATACTTCACATTTTCTTTTCTGGGAATCCTGGTCCAACTCTACAGCTTATCTATGGTATGTGTTAAGATTTTTCTATATTTAGTCAATATGTGTATCTTTCTACAGCAACTGCTCACACACACACACACACACACACACCCCTTAAGAACACAACTGAAACACCCTTTGTTAGAACTCTAACCTGGTGACACCTAGGCAATCAAACTTTTCTCTATGGATTTCACATAAGAACCAGAAAATCTTATTTGTGGAAGATGAACTGTGAAGTTGGGCTTAGAATGATTATATCTTGTCTTCAAACCACTTAAAAACTCTGTGCCTCACTTCACCACCACCTACCCTATCTATTAAGTAAGCCAGAAAATAAAAACTAGAACTTAAAAAATGTTTAAATAGAGACTATAGCCCATATTTAAAAAAAAAAAAATGGCCCATATCAGTTCTGTTTTAATCTCTGATTCTTTGCATGAATACCATAAGCTGAAGTCATTCTACCCACTTTCCGTTGTTGCTGAGACTTACACTGGGGAATTTCTCTTCCTCCACATGGGGAGCATTTCTTTATTCTGGGAAATTCTTCTTTTTTCTTTTTTTCCAAGTCTCTTTAACTTGAAAAGTCCTAAGTCTCCTCAAATCATCTTTGAAATTGAGACGCACACAACTTGATGTAATTACTTATAAAATGATGTTTTCAAGGTTCGATATTCTATTTGCGTGTCACAATTTCTCAGTCGGCTCCAAGATCCTGACTTGGACACTTGCGGGCAATTTCCCTGCCTCTTGCCTGGCCATCAAAGGCTGCAGTTCTCACTGCGTTCAACAACACAGACCAGGTTTTGTGGAAAGGCTGCCCCTCCCCTTGCCTAATCAAAGGACGTGGAAGCGGAAAGTCCACAGGTGGGCAGGCTTGGAAGTTGTGGTCCCTGCACCCTGAGCAGTGCCCCCCACCTGCCCAAGACCTTGAATCACTCCCTTAACCTTGACTTTAGAGGAGCTCAGATTTTCCCTCTGTCTACAGTCAACCTAGGGAAGGTGGGATGGCTGGGGGTCGCATGGTGGGTACAGGGTGGCCCAGACCCGGGGCCAGTCCCTCACAGCTGTCACTCCTCCACTCAGGGAGCCAAGGTGACCAGGGTCAGCAAACTGTCGCTGTTAAAGCTCCACATGTCTCCTTTGCTTCTGCCCTGTCAGCATTTCAGGAGTTAGGGCAGGGGGTTGCGTTCCAGAAATAATAAAAACCACCCATTTGCAGAAACACGTGGCAGGGTTTTATGGCCTGGCAGCCTCCCTCTGCAGCCAAGCTGGAAGACTCCAGGCAGACAGTGTCTCATCAGTGAGGCCTGCCTTGGTCCAAAGCATTCAAGATGCAGAGGAAGGTCAGCCAGAGCCAGTACAAATGATGGATTTGCCGTCACCCCCACCGTCAGGCAGAATTAGGGTGGAAACAATTGGAAGGAGTATTTTCTTCTCCTTTTTAAACCAAGCCTCTTGGTAAGATGATATCATTGCCGTTGGCTTTTCTTTCTTTTCTCTCTCTCTTTTTAAACCATGATCTTCTTACAAACCAAACATCAAATGGTCTCAGAACCTCTCCATATAAGGAGCTTCCAGAGAGGCTGATTCTACTCCTTGTTTCTTGGGCTCAATGGAGAAAGGACTTCTAGGGCACTTGCAAGCTCTCTGAGTCATGCAGTATGGGATAACTGAGAGAGTGGCTCACTCGGGAAAGGGCCTGACCTTTCCAAGTCCCAGGCTGGCCGTGAGCTTCCCGCTCAAGGTCACTCTGGCTACTGGTCTCCCCTCGGCATGTTAATGATGTCAAGAGACCCACTAGGCCTGAAGTCAGGGCTGGTCTGCTGGTGAAATGCTGAATGCAAGGCTCTGAACTCAGGGCTTTTCATCTATTTCTAAATGGGCATCAGAGGCGATTAAAAGCCTGCTGATGAAATTAAACGCCTGTGGCTACCAAGTCCTATTCAAAGACCTCCAACCACTTAAATCTTAGAGCACTGAGCGACAACTGTTCAGCCCTCACGGCCAGGCTCGGCCAGGCTCTGCAGTGTGCCATGGTACCACTGAAAGATCAAGGGCAGAAGAAAGGAGAGGAGAGGAAAAGATGGGAGGAATCCAGGAAAGAAGCTGGAGCGCAAGATTAGAGCAGAGTGAAAAATGGCACATTACAGGAGGGAAGGTCTGGGCAATGCTCAAGAAGACAGATGCTAGATACAGCACGTGAAGTCATGCCAAATGTGAGGCTGAGGGCATCTCCAGGAACAGTGGTCCAGAAGGCAGGCAGGAACAGACTGTACGGCGCCCATCCCTGGGGCACCTCGGTCTGGTTTATTCCATGGACAGCCTTTCCATCACTGAGACTGGGATTGAGACACAGTGGGGAAAGAACACGATGGACTGTAAAAACCAGACAAGGCCCGCTTAGATCCTGGCCCTCTAATCACCCCAAGTTATCTGAAAGTTCAAAGTGATTTCATTCCTCGGCGTGAAAGCAATGTGATTGCTTCCCTAGTACAACTTATCCTCTTTTCAGATACATTCTCGGTGAAAATTATTGGATATGTGTAAATCTCCTCTTAAACATGCTCTGCCTATGCTTTTTGCATTCTTGTTTCTGTCACAAGGAACTTATTATTTCTCTGCAAAGAAATTTGTGATACTTAACAGTTCTCAAGGATATTTAACAGTTTTTGTCTCCATTCTGGGGACCTCCTCAAAAATCTCTATACCAGTGTCCTTCAAAATGAGGCCCACGCTACTTCGGTGTGGCATGAAATCAAGTAATAAGTCGCAACCAGTATTTTTCCAAAAGAATCGAATCAAATAGATGAGAAAATGTCACAATGTATTGCAGATAGCAAGGACAGGTTTTGTAAGACTTTTGCTTCCATTTTACATGTCGGCATGGGTCGCCATTGACCTTTCTGTAATGTGATTAAGATAAAAGAAGTTCATAAAATATTCCTATACAATATATCTCTGACTGAAATTTGTCGTGAGGTTAAATAAAATCCCCCAAACAGGGCTCTTCTTATGTGCCATATACTAGATGCAGATCTGCTGCCCCTTTAGTCTATGTTCTAAACTCCCTCAACCACTGATGAGATCAAAATTAACTTGATAATTACAAACGTGAATTTTTATATAAGAAAATACATACTGTAAAAGTATTTACCAGCTTTGTTCATATTCTGTGATGTATCTCTCCTTTCATTTCATGGTCTCCTAGAGAGAACTAAACTGCCTTCCTTACCCTGGACTGCAGTCCTTTGCAGTGACTTATGTCATGGTAAGTTATTATTCAAAAAATGATAGGACCGGGATGATGTCAGACACATCTGATCCAAGGGTGTGACCCAAAGAAGCCTCAATCTTCCTCAGCATTTGAGCACACACCATAAGAGACTCACCCCTCACCTTGTATGTGGGGCTCAAAAATGCATCAGAATTCCAAGCTGCAAAAAAGAACACACATCCAGCACTGGAGGAAAGCTCAGAATCCAGAAATCTTGGTGACTTGCCCAAGGTTAAGTACAAAATGTGATCAGAAGAGCAGCCAGAAAAAGAATCCAGGCTTTCGAGTCCCAGCCCCAGTGTAGTGCACTTTGATACAGATTAAATATGGAAGCACAGAATGACCCTAGAGGTTAACAGAGCTGGAGATGAGAGATGAGTGAATTTTTGTCTCAACTGGCTGTTGTATGTTTCTGCTCTAACCTCCTTAACTCAAACTGACATCTGTGGCTTTTCTTGCCATGTCATTACTCCACTACATACTAGTTGAGGTTTCTGAGGTTAGTATTCCTAAGAGCTTTCCAACCTCTGACTTGAATCAACTCTATTTTCCCGAAACATGTAAATCGTGATTCACGTCTCCAAATCTAGACTTGGGATTTTTGAAAATGTTTATATTGTATGTTTCCTGGCAGTAAAATAACGACTGTCCACTGTACACAATGAAAAAAATACAGAAGATAAGGAAGAAAATTAAAATGACTAACTGACCTACTACTCAGGGATCACCCATGTTAAAATATGGTTGTATTTTGTCTATCAATATACAAAAATTCTCTTGGAAGACAAGTGTGATTACACTGAAAAATACCTCCTATATCCTGCCTTTTTCACTCAATATACTTTAGTAAAGATTCTTCAAATATATGCTTTATAATGTGGCCAAATATTACATCCTACTGACAAATTATTACCCATTACACATGTCATTATTACTGAAAATGTTGGGTTTTCTTGCACTTTTTCACAGATATAAATAATGTGGCAATAAGCATCTTTGTTATATAGTTTTTGTGTTTATCTCGCTTATTAGTATAGAATAAATTCTTAGTAGGGAATTACTGGGTCAGTGTATGAGCAGTATTAAATCTTTTGATACAGATTGAAAAAGACCATTTCAGAAAGGTTGTTTATATCCAAACAGCAGAATATGGAGGTACCTATCTTGTTTTCTTTGCCAATAAGAAGTAGTTATAATCTTTTAAAGGCTTGAAACTTATAGGTAAAAATTTGTATTTTAATTTACAGCTTCAACATTTTTATGTTTTGGTTTATCAGTCATTTTTATCTCTCACTCTTTTGCAAACCCCCTGCCTCCTCCAGTGTGTGTGTGTGTGTGTGTGTGTACACATGTACATGTATGTGTAAATTGAATGTTCATATCTCTAACCCTATCTCCATTAAAATGACAAGGTTTTACTTATTTATTTGCAATAGCTCTTTATATAGTAAGGATAATAAACTTGTGATGAGGTAAATACTTTGGGAATGAATTCTCAATATATAAAACTTAAAGTGACAGGATGCATTAGTTTTTATGCTGCACTAGCATAGCAATAACTCATGCCACCTGCTGGTAACCAAACAAAACAAAATTGATTAATTCTTCCTATGTCTAAGATGGGATGCAAAGTTAAGAGATTTTCCATGCTGATTATATTAAATTGTTGGGAACAAAAAATGAATGGTTAACTGGAGTTATCTGTATTTCATACACATTTATCTTATGACATGAATCCTTTTTCATATTTAAATTTCTTTAAGGTTACCCCACTTAAATGGACAAAAAATCCTATTAGACACTATGAAAAGAAAGCAAAGTTTAGCTCTGAATCATTTCAAAGTCACTTTTGAACCCAGGTATCTGTGCCTTATTTTAAGGAATTAGAATCTTTGGAAACTCAAATTTAACAATCAGATGAATGGAGAGAGGCAACCTTAGAATTTATTTTTACAAAAGGCATTTTTAGAAAGACACCTCTTCAAACCAGAGTTTCTCCTACACTGTTGTGTAAAGTGCCTGTTAGAACTGATATGTTCTAGTTTGGAGATCATTAAAATCAACAAAGAACTGATTTAGCCAGATAGATTAAGGAAACTGCTGCTACTTAATTTTGGACGAAGAAGTGTCTTACCAGTTTAAATTCAGAAGGTTTACATATAATTCAACCGGAAAATATGGTTTTAAGGTGTGGGTCACATAAAGTAACAGTTAGGCAACACATGTGTACCCCATGCCTCTAGTCAACTAATCTAAAACACACAATCCACTCAAAGGTTCAACAGAAACAGGCTGTCAAGATGATCAACCAAGTACAGCGATAAGGCCAACAGGTCATCGATTACAATCATATCCATGGAGGTCAACAGCCAAGCCAAGCTACAGGATCTATCACCAAACAGTCTGACATTCTCAGGAAGAAAACAGAAGAGCTCCTTTGGAAAAAAGCCATCCTAATAAATGAACTGAACTGAATTTTGGTACCGGGAATTATTATTCAGCCCTTGAAAGTTCTGATATAAACAGAGACATCGATCACTCCAATAAGCCTGTTGATTTGGTGTGCCATACCCACAGCCCTCAGTAACTGAAAGCCCTCAGTCCACTGGGTGACTCTCTACTACTTATAATGACCAAATTAAATGTAAAACACTCAGAACTGAGATCCTACATTTAAATAAAATAAATTTTATATTGTCCTTGTCAAAAAAAAAAAAGATTCCTATATTATTCATTCATCTCAACAACCTCCGGACAAGATGTTTTTGTGTTGGCTGACTTGCATTTAATTGATGAAATTTACAAGTTTGTAGTTTATAATCAGGGAGAATGTAAAACAATAAAAGAACATACTCTAATTGTAGGGAAGGGAGTGGTTGGCCAACACTCAAGTAGAGAGAACAAAACATCAGGCCAGGTGTGATTTGGGCAGAATGTGACAGAGAGTAGAAACAGAACAATTACGTCCCCCAATGAAAAGCAACTGAGAATATCTCCCTTTTCCTACCATCTAGACTATGAAGTCTTAGGAGGTGGTGGGCATGGAGGGGAGAATAGATTTTAAGTTAAACCCACAAATTAGGACAATCTTGGATGACAATGCCATACTGAGAGCTTAGAGAGGACACAACTGAGGCCTTGGGAACATGACCCAAAAGCCCCATCCACCATCTGGGAAAGAAGCATCTGGCCATCCAGAGACAGCAACTGCAGCTTCCAGGAGCAAATGCTCATTTCCTATTTGTAATGTTTTCTGTGAATTCCATTTACATTCAGGTAACCTGTAGTAAGACACCTGTCCTATACGTCCATTCATTCAAGGAGCACTTGGAGGTGGGGATGAAGAAAACGCTGGCAATATTCCATAAATTCAGGAGCAAAACTCAGGGGAATCTTGAAGAGAGGGCATGCACATGACTGTGTGTAGGGCAGTAACAGGCACTTTACACAAGAGGGAAGGGCTCAGCACGAGTCAGCGCCTTCTCCCTTCTCGTTCCACATGAAGGCAAGAGTGCATGTGGTTTGGATGGTCTTGTCCTTCCCAGAACACTCACACAGAGCCTAGCATATCTAGGTTTCCTTCCAACCAGACAACCCAACACATTGACCTTGAAGAATTGTAACTGAAGACTTTTGGCCAAATCCAGTTGTACTACATTCCAAAACAAAGTATCATTCGGAATCCTATTTCTGAAATATCTTTCTTTTTTAAAATTTTTTTTAAATTAAGTTTAATTAATATATAGTGTATTGTTAGTTTCAGAGGCAGAATTTAGAATTTCATCAGTTGCATGTAACACCCAGAGCTCATTCCATCAAGTGCCTTCCTTAATGCCCATCACCCAGGTACCCCATCCACCCCATCACCTCCCCTCCAGCAACCCTCAGTTTGTTTCATGGGTGGCTCGTCAGTTAAGCATCATCTGACTCTTGGTTTCGACTCAGGTCATGATCTCGCAATTGTGGGATCAAGCCCACATCGGGCTCTGTGCTCAGAGCAGAGTCTGCTTCAGATTCTCTATTGGTCTCCTCCCACTCATTCACTCTGTCTCACTCTCTCAAATAAAAAAAAATCTTTTATGGTTTGTCCCCCTGTTTCCATCTTATTTTATTTTTCCTTCCCTTCCCCTATGTTCAACAATTTTGTTTCTTAATGAATTATCATTCTAGGGGCATTCTATCCTGGGTGGCTCAGTCATTGAGTGTCTGCCTTCAGCTCAAGTCATGATCCCAGGGTCCTGGGATGGAGCCCAGCATTGGGCTCCCTGCTCAGCAGGAAGCCTGCTTCTCCCTCTCCCACTCCCCTGCTTGTGTTCCCTCTTTCGCTGTCTCTCTCTCTGTGTGTCAAGTAAATAAACAAAATCTTTTTTAAAAAAAGAAATATCATTCTAATAAGCAACAATTGGGTAATCAGACCTGAAAAGTCAGATGAGGAAAGAGAAATAGCTCACCAGCTGCCTTTCAAGGCAAAACAAAAATGAAAATGGAAAGGCCCCAGGGCGATCTAAATGGAAAATTATCACCTGGCAAGAGGGCCTGATTTGGATTGGATTCATCCTTTTTCACAGGACAACTCTGTTCCAAAGAAACTGAATGCTAAGAAAATGCTGGTGTCCAAATATAGAGAAGTGAGAAACATTAGAAGGGTTTGAAAATCTCTCAAGAAAATTGTGCAGAAACTTTTAAAAATTCTTCCAGTGCTTTGGCAGAATTCAAATAGACTAAAATTCCAGAGCCTATCTAGTTCAAGTACCCTCAATCTCATCCTAGCTCCCAGGTTCACCCCCCAGGGAGGGGATCGAGCCTGGCAAGAGTCTGCAAAACACTGAGAGCAAAGGATTAGGAAAAAAAGGGAAAAAGGAGGTTGCCACCTTCACTCACTGGAGTAAAAACGTCACCTCAGACCACGATCTGTTTTCTTAAAATTAATTTATTTATTCATTATTTTCTTATTTACTTTGCATGGTGGGGGGGTGAGCGGGCAAAAGAGACTCATAAGCAGGCTCCACACTCAGTACTGAGGCCCATGCGGGGCTTGATCTCTCCGCCGTGAGGACCTGGACCTGAGCCAAAAGCAAGTCAGTTGCTTAACTGACCGAGCCAACCAGGTGCCCCACTATCCTGTTTTCCAAAAGTACTTCTGTTTTTTTGTTTAAGGATTTTGTTTATTTATTTGACAGACACAAATAGGCAGAGAGGCAGGCAGAGAGAGAGGAGGAAGAAGGCTCCCTGCAAAGCAGAGAGCCCAATGCGGGGCTCAATCCCCGGACTCTGGGATCATGACCTGAGCCAAGGGCAGAGGCTTTAACCCACTGAGCCACCCAGGCACCCTGAAAGGACTTCATTTTTGGAGATGAAATATACCAACAGGTACCCGGCACAGCCTATGAGGTGTCCGCACTATTGCTAGTTAACTCCATTGTACAGAGGAGCAAACTGAGGCTCTGAGCAATTCAGTTGCCCAAAGTCACAGAGCGAAGTAAAAGCCAGAGCCGGCATTTGAACCCAACTTCTCTGATGTATTAGTTTTTGGTAAATGGTTCCAAAAGGAGACAGGACTCCTGCTCAGAGTCTGACTACGATTTCCCTCCTATGATTATGTGTGTCGAAGGAGTTCATTGATAAATGATTGATAAAAATTATGTTCTTCCGTGGACTGAGCTCCGGGCTCAAAAATCTCGGAAGTCAGGACTCTCCCCCTGATTTTTATTTTATTTTATTTTTTTGTCACATGGGAAGGAAACAAAGAGCTTTACCCTGGGATGTAAGGATTGAAACTTTAAACCATCCCCGATCAATGCCATCACAGAAACATTTCTGAGGTTGGTGGGACCCGCCACCTACCCAGCCTCTCTACCCAGCCACGGCCAGTCTTCGCTTTCCTTTTGCGGGAACCTTTCTTCAGCAGAGCCCAGGCCATTACGGGCTTTGAGAAGAATGATATTCCGCTTTTGTAAGAAAAGCCTCAGATTTCCCAGGCGGGCTTTGTGTCCCCAGCTCTTTCACTAATTGACAGAGTGGCGCTACAGAGCATTTCCATTTACACAGTCGGTACATGTCTGCTTCTACATTCTCAAGTTCTTCCTGTCCCTTTTTCCTCCTTCAACATTTCTCCTATGAAGTAGGACAACAGTTCCAGTTAACAAAATGAGGTAAAACAAAATTCTTCTAGACGAAAATGAAAATGTCAGGAAGACTTCTCTCTCTCCATGCTAATCCCCTGCTTGACATGCATGCGATGACATCATCCCACAGAAGCGGGAGACAAATGCCATGTCTGCTGTAATCACAGGCTTAATATGCAGGATAAGGGAGGTGGCCGTGGGGTACAGGCAAGCCCTCCCCCACTGGGCCCTGTCTGGGACACAATGGGACCCTCACATAGAGGGGTGGAGTCTTGCTGAGACAATACAACAGAATCAGAAATCAAAGGACTACCTTGGCCATGGATTCAGCCCTGATTTTCTGATGCAAACTTTATCTCCAAGTGGCCATTCAAATAAAATGGCATTTTTCCTCATTCAACCAAGTAAAACTGTAGTAGCACAAAAGACAATGTGTAAACACATGAAGCTTCCACTCACAAACATGCAGAAACTCAAGGAAAAAACAAAGCTGTGATTCATACGGTTTTCATATGGTGACAAGAACCAACGGGCCACTTCTTTTAGCGGAAGCCACAGGTGGCAGGAAAGGATTTTCTACAATGCCATCAAGAAGGGAGGGATTTGTATAAACTTGAAATATCTAAAATCCTTATTAGATGAAGAGAAATGGAAAGATTTTGGTCTAGGGAATTTCACGTACAGAGAACTGATAATGTCATAAAGAAACCAGAAGTCCGAGCAAACTACAGTTCAAGAATACTGTAGATTCTATAGGTCATTTGAACATTACATCAAGAGAATCAGCTTTTTGTGCTTGACTTTCATTTCTTATTCATTTCCTTGAACATCAGGTTCAAAGCTTTATCATTAACAAATATTTTCTCCTTTCTTTTTTTTTTAAAGCACTTTTATCTACAAATCTGTTTTTAAAAAGACAGCAGATTTGCTAAAGCAAACTATTGGTTTATAGTAAAAATATCTACCCATTATTTAGAGTAAATGCGGTATGCTGCTTAACACGAAACCAATCAAGAGTACCAGTGAATTTGTTTTGTAGAAATGATGCATAATCCTCTGTTAAAGATACGATTTTGAAGTGAATTCCAGACACCCAAATGGTACTACATTCTACAAGCACTACAGACTTTCACAAATGAAGATTACATCATTTAATTATTACTTTGGGGGAGAATTAGGAAGGCTGGTGGGGTTAATATAATGGCAGAATGAGGAGCTAAATATATTCTTACCCAAATCTGTGAATTTTTGAAATATTCATGAAAATAAATCCAACTGGAAAAGCTGGCCCTGGTGGTCTAAAGGGAAGACATGGCCATATGCTGAAAGGTACAGGTTCGGTGGGGGCAGGAAGAGCCACACAGACACAGTTTTGAACTCTCTAGAGAGGACATACATTAACAATAGCTAACGCTTATAGAGCACTTAACATGTTCCAGCCATTCTCCTAATGCCTTCCATGACGGCCACCAAATTTTCACGAACTGTCTATACCCGCAGCCCAGAGAATTTAAACAGGAGGTGGAACCCGCATCTGAAGGTAGGCACTCCAGGTCCTGAGCCTCCACTCTTTGCCGTTTTGCCAGACTCCGAGAAGGTTGGAAAGCTTCTGACTCTCTCTCTTCCTAGTGAGTCTCTTGCTGAAGGATAATTGATCCCTCCACTCCCCCTGCTCCCCACCTCTCCTGTACCCCCTTCACCTTCAGAACACAGCAGAGACGGGCCCTAGAGGAAAACTGCCACCCAGCACTACCAGCTGAGTTGGATGGTTTCTCGGGAAACACGCTGGTAAGTATAAGCAGAAAGGAAGAGCCCAGAGAGGAGGACATGCTGGTGTGTGGTCTTTCTCCCATCTTCCTTGTACAAAGAAGTACTGTAGGTCCCTTTAATTCTCTAGCAGAGGCAGAAGCTCTGACAGGGAACCATCTCTTCCCAGGTGAGCAGATCAATGCATGTGGAACCACAGACAGGGGCTGGGGCATGTGCACCTGAATCTGACTTACAGGTTCTAAGTAAGAAATAGTGAAAGCACCAGGATCCAAGCAGGCAGTAAGAACAGCTAAGGAGTCCCAACAAGCCTCCCTGTTAGCAAATGCTGAGTCTGGGCAGACCTCTCCCTGTGTTAGAAGGAGAAAATAAATATTAAAAAGTGGAACATTAGAAAAGATTCTGCAGGGGCGCCTGGGTGGCTCAGTGGGCTAAGCCTCTGCCTTTGGCTCAGGTCATGATCCCAGGGTGCTGGGATCGAGCCCCGCGTCGGGCTCTCTGCTCGGCGGGGAGACTGCTTCCTCCTCTCTCTCTGCCTGCCTCTCTGCCTACTTGTAATCTCTGTCAAATAAATAAATAAAATCTTTAAAAAAAAAAATTAAAAAAAAAAGAAAAGAAAAGATTCTGCAGCACAAGAAAAAAATGAATATTGTCTTAAGGCTTCATGGTAAACCCCATCTCTAAATAAGACTTTCTCTAGGGAACAAAGTAAAATTGTTCAAAGTGATACTTGGTATCTACAAAAGATGGTAGACCTATGAGAGGGCAGAGAACAATGAGAACAGACTGAGCTGAATGTCGGAGAGATTTAAGGAGAAGCCCATGAAATCAACAAAAGGAATCGCAGGAAAGACATAATGCAAGGGCAGAACTGAAGACTGCATCCAAGGAAGTAAGGAGCAGAATGACCACTGCAGAATACTGATGGCGATGGACAGGGCAAACATGTGTCCAAAGATAGAAGAGAAAATCTGAGACCGAGGATGAGCATAAAGACAGTTCTATGATAAGAATTATACATGTTCTTAAGGCTGAACTCAGAAGAACAGGAACAGAAACAATGAAAAGGATAAATGTAAAAGAATTTCGCTACTTGAAAAAGGCTGAAGTCTGCAGACCAAAAGAGTTCAGACCATTTTGGGAAAATAATGAGAAATACTTGTATCTCAACATTTATTTACAACATATATAAAGTCAGAAGAGTAGCCAAGGTTTGGGAGGGAGCCACGGACTGAGAAAGTTAATCTGTCGGCAACGGAATTTTTCACACCTCCATAATAAACCCTGTATAGCACAAGAAAGGCTGTTCTTTATTGGACTTAATGGTGAAGTTGTGTTTTATTTTTTCCAATAAGGGGCGATGGTTTCAGACAATATCTGGGCTATTGGCTTTGGTCATATCCTACAAGTTATAGGAGAAGTATTTTTAGAAGCAAAAGTCAAGATGTTCGATAAATCCTCAAGTAGGACCAAGAAATACCAATCACCGTGGAAGAGAAGTAGATGCTTAAACCAGAAGGCAAACAACAAATGATCAGAGATGTGATGCGAGAAGCTGCTTATGAATGCTCTGAACAAAAGAAACATCAGTACGAGATGGTTGGCTAACAGAGCCTTGACAGCCACCAAGTATCCCTGAAGTAGGCACAGGGAAGATGCCAGAAAGAGGTATGGAACCTTTAAGCATCAGGTACCAGAAGTACGTTCCAGAGGGACTCAGGAACCATAATTAGGTCACAGCGTAAACCTTCAAATTCTGATCCAGAGATTTTTGGCTGCCTCACTTCTCTATCATTGGGACTTTTCCGGGGTAGCATATTTGTAATTAGTCCCATGCTTTTAAGAAGCCAGTGAACATTCAGCTAGTCCTCTTTTACTTTCATTCTCCCTTCAGAACAAAGTGGTGGAATCTTTAAAAGAAGGTTTGTATCTTCAGAGAAATATTTTAAATCACGTCTGTATAATTGTTCTTCTTCCTAAGAAACACACTAATATAACCTCACATTGATCTCTGTGAAATTCAAGAAATATTGGTACACACTAGGCAGAATTGCATTAAAAGGGAAACATATATACAATGTACAACGTCTTATATATAAAATAAAAAGCATTCATCACAAATCTCAAGTGTGAATTTCTCTCACTTTTCCCTTACTCAATCATTTTCCTCTTTTACATACCTATATAGCACCGTATTCTCTCCCTTGGTACTTAACATAGACTGTGATACGTATCTGTATGACTATTTGATTAATGTCTACCTACTTACCTTGACTGTGAGCTCGGTGGGAGATCAGGTAGAAACTGTGGATATACTCAGTTTGCTTATTTGATGCCGTACCAGATACCATGAAACAAGCCATATATATTCGTAGAAAAAAATAGACTGAATGTACATGTTTTCACTCACTGTTCAGCCAAGCAAGTTATTGTATCCTAAGAATTCCAAAGAACTTTATACAAATAACACATCTTGGCTTTACACATTAGCTATGCATATCAACTTGACATACAAGCCATTCTTTTTCACTATAGATTAATAGTCTATCACAGAATATTAAATATAAAAGACATGTAGAAATAATAAAACTTAAATCCATAAATTCTAAGTAATTTGTCCAGAGGAGCCTAAATCTGCTTAGCAGCAGAAGTAGGATTAGAACTTAGATTTTCTACCCCCTACCCCCAACCTTCCAAAGGTTCTGTCCTTTGTTGTCAAGACACTGGCTCTTAACCAGAACTTCTAGTTTGCCCAGACCTTGAAATAATTGATAGTCTGTAAATAAACATTTTGCCACACCTCAATGTTGAAAGGAAATCCATAATAAAGAAATTGTTTGCTATATAAATAATCAGTGCAAATTTTCAGACGTTTTATGCAGCTTATTTTTCAAACCAAGGAGCTAATTTTAGTTTCTCAAACCGCTAACACCTCATCATTCTCTGTCTTCTGAGTTCTAAGCCAGTACTATATGCCAGGCAACTTGCTAAATGTGATAAAGATACCAAAGGGCATTAGCCTAAGGCCTCCTTAGTTCCATGGTTAAGAGATACCATTCAATTCCAATTGGAAAAAAGTCATTTCTGGAAAGTAGAATCCCAAAAGATTAAAAATCTAGTCCTATGGTTACCTGATTCAAGACCTTTGGTCTCCATGTTTCCCATTCTCAGACCTACTCAAAGTAAGTTTTTGTTTGGTTGTTTTTGCTTTTCTTTCCTTTTAAGTTGTAAGTTGGAACTGGGTGGGGGGGCAGATAAGTAATGTCATATTTTTGATGAGTCTGCTTACCAAGCATAGAAAATCAATTTTCTGGCTAAAGGATTCCAGCAACAGAAATTTCTATCTGATGATGGAATCGTAGTTCTAAATAACCTCGGAATGAGTCAATTTGCCAAATTATTTCCTGTATATTTATATGCTGGAATGTTATTTCAAAGGCTCCAAAGAGTCTCTGTTCTATGTATAAAATAATAAAACAAAAATAAGGCACAGAATAATAATATGTGTAACTAATAGATAATGCAATGCTCCTTTTAAAAAGCAGACAACTATCTCCCTTGATGTTTTATAATAACCCAAACTGCCATTATTTGTAGCAAAGAAGGCTGTAATTGGAGAGCGCAGAGCAAAAACTAAGAAAAAGGGGAAGAAGAGGAGAAGAGAAACAGGAGGGAAATAGGTGACATTAAGTGGGGAGAGGAGGAGGCCTGAGTGATCCAGATGAGAAGGTAAGGGAAGGACAGGAGGTGAACCCATGTGAAATGTCCCTTTTTCATTAACAGATACTGACTTGGATGAGCTAAGTCTTCTTTAAAAGGAAATGATGTTTTTGAAACAATATAAAAGCAAAAGCATTCACACACACACACACACACACTCACACACACACCCCTACTTACATATGCAGATGCAAATATCCACACAACTCTAGCCACACAACCTGTCTATTCCTAGGATCTACAGCTATTCTGGACAATCTAAAAGTGCAGGCAATAAGCCTTTAAAAATAATCTCACTTCAGGGGGCACCTGGGTGGCTCAGTCTGTTGGGCACCTGCCTTTGGCTCAGGTCATGATCCCAGAGTCCTGGGATCGAGCCCTGCATCAGGCTCCCTGTTCAGCTGCAAAGCTTCTTCTCTCTCTCCCACTCTCCTCTCCCTGCTTGTGTTCCCTCTCTCACTGTGTCTCTCTCTGTCAAATAAATAAATAAAATCTTTGAAAAATAATAATCATCATCATCTCACTTCTCATTTCTCTCACCACTTGGTTGGGTTTTTGTGTTTATTGCTCCTCAGGAGGGAGAGGGTACAATGGAGAAGACAATGATCTCTTTAAAAAAATAAGTTTACACATATAAGAGATACAGGCAGTAGGAAGGCAAAATGGTTGGGACTTAGAAGTGGGGGACAGCAGTTGTGCATAAAACAAGACAATGTAAACGCAGCAGGCAAATGCATACATTGCAAACTGAGATTCTTCTTAAAGCTACCTAGAGAATTGCCGCGGTCTGTTTCTCTACAGCAGTTCGAGGTCCTTTTATGATATCTAGAACCAATGACTCTTTTTCTAAACCAGTGTGACGGTCAGGGGTATCTGGTGTTCTCTATAGAAATGAAGTCATACCTATAT
This sequence comes from Neogale vison, assembly GCF_020171115.1. NCBI lineage: Eukaryota > Metazoa > Chordata > Mammalia > Carnivora > Mustelidae > Neogale > Neogale vison. The sequence goes on from NC_058091.1 coordinate 218,331,426, forward strand.
GGATATGACCCTCTGGCCAACTCAGTATAAATGGTTTGCTCATTAATGTTTCAATAATAAGAACTCACTTCTAAAGAGCAAAGTCCCCACTTGTGCAGTGTAAAAACCAGAGGACTTTCTTCCTGAATCCTCCAAGAAAGGCTCAGTTAGATCATTCTACAGTTGGTTCCATGGAAGGGAAGAGAGTGGGTCTCTCTTGGCTGTGCTTCCATACAAGGCCAATATCTGCCCAATCAGTGCAATGACTTTTTTTTTTAAAGCTACCTCTGAAACTACCACTTATTTTGCAGGAAAAATGAGAAACTGATCTCTAGTTTAAGCACATCTTGGGCTCTCATATAAATATGGTTTAGAAATTCTAAGTACATTCTAAGTAAATTTGAGGTGTTCCTAGAACAGAAAGGACTATATTACTGGATTCTGGATTCCAACACTTAAAAAGATAATAATCACAGAAGGAATTCTTGGCAACCCTCTCTTAACAAGAATATTTGATGAAGCAAACCACCATTCTTCTCATTCATAAAGAGTATCATGAATGTTGTTCTACATATTTTAGCTCATTCAAGTTTTAGAACACTCTGTAAGGGTTGCTGTAAAAATATTAGTAGGTTCTAGTGAGTGAATTCAACTTTCTTCGCCAACATGACCATATTAGATAGAAGACAAACTGAAAACGTTACCTTAAAGGTACTAGATACCAACAGTCAATCATATGATGCATTACCATAAAAATCACTTTTCCTTCTGCATAATCATGTCTTTCCGATAATGATTACCTGCATGCAAGTTGTACACTGTCAGTAATGACTTGGTTTGAGCTTCACTTCCCATGGGCATTCATATCTACATGCACTGACTTGTTAGATTACATTGTGCTAATTGGTGGTTTGCATGACAAGATGTGCATAGCTAATCATGCTTATTAAAATGCAGGCCACTCTCAATTGTCTGTAACAAATGACGTCCCTGACACTTTTAACACACTCTACCAACAGATGAACTCATGAGGTTCAATCTTCAGCCTCTTTTCAAAGATCTGTGAATAAGTAGCTAATCCAAGGCTTAATATGGAAATTCTAATTTTAATGGAAAAAAAAATGTAGCTACTTCCTGTTTGGCATTATGCAGCTAAAACACTCGTGAATTTGGGACGCCTGGGTGGCTCAGGTGGTTAAGCGGCTGCCTTCAGCTCAGGTCATGATCCCAGCGTCCTGGGATGGAGTCCCACATCGGGCTCCTTGCTCGGCAGGGAGCCTACTTCTCTCTCCGTCTCCTCCTGCCACTCTGTCTGCCTGTGCTTGCTCACTCTCTCTTTCTGACAAATAAATAAATACAATCTTAAAAAAAAATTTTTAAAAAAACAAACACTCATGAATTTGACTTTTGAAATACTTCCCATGCAGGTGTTTGGCATTGTGCAAAAACAATTTAAGTTTTGTCTTGTTTGGTTTGTCTGCAAGGTAAAGACAGATGGGAAAAGCCAAGGGCCAAGAATTCCCACTGGGAAATCAACCTAAGTGTCACAAAGCTGTGTATGTCCCCCTAAAATTAATCCTAGCAGATGGGATACACAGATTTTCTAAACTAAATTCTTTTCACTGATATTTTAAAAGCTGGATTAAAAACCATTTTAAGCTAAACAGGGAAGAGGACAAATTCTCCTCTACATGTCAGTGTCGAGGCAATTTAGGAAAAATTCAAGGAAACACGGAATATAAAAAACTGGAAGGGACTCCGAGATCACTCAGTTCATCCTCTCCCAAACTGTGTTCTATAGAAATCTAGATCCCTGGGAAAGTGATGGTCAAAGTGAATAGTCAAATAGCATAAGGAAACATATGGTTATAAGAAATTAAACAAATTTATTTACATACTTTATGGCTGTCCAAAAATAAGACCTCATGTGCCATAGTTCCCAGACTTACTTCACCATGAACTTCTTCTCCACTGACCATCTATTGTTTTACAAACCCATCGGCTGGCAGAGCAAAGTTCCAGATATGCTCATCTAGTCTTTTCCAGATACCTTCATCTAACGACTTTTCAGGGGGCTACATGGGCCACAATAATCTCAGGCGCCCCACAGCGGCAACAGGTCAGGCTTCCAGGACTCTCTGTACAGGGGAGAGGCCTGGGAAGCAGCTTACAACAGACATCCCCTCACTGCTTCTCTGGATATGGGAACAACTGAGTCAGGTGCTTTCCATCTCCGAAGGGCCCATTTTAGCCTCAGGACACTGATCATTTACTGCAGATTTATTTTCATAAAATCTTTCCCTTTCACGATCTCTCCCAAGTATCTTCCAAGTCTACCAATGGACGATTTTTCAGTGCTCAGAGAAAACAAGCTTTGAGTTCAGCAGCTTTTTTCTCACGTGCTTTCAGAGGGGGTAAATCCTTAAAAGGCAAGGCAGTCTTTTCATAATTAAACTAAAGGGCTTATTCTGGAAAACAGTATGGAGGTTCCTCAAAAAGTTGAAAATAGAGCTACCCTATGACCCAGCAATTGCACTACTGGGTATTTATCCCAAAGATACAAATGCACCTGCACCCCAATGTTTATAGCAGCAATGTCCACAATAGCCAAATGATGCAAAGAGCCTAGATGTCCATTAACAGATGAATGGATAAAGAAGATGGTGTATATATATAATATATATTATATATAAAAAATATATAATACACACACACACAATGGAATACTATGCAGCCATCAAAAAAGCAAAATCTTGCTATTTGCAACAACATGGATGGAATTAGAGGGTATTATGCTAAGCAAAATAAGTCAATCAGAGAAAGACAATTATCATATCATCTCTCTGATATGAGGAATTTGAGAAACGAGACAGAAGATCATAGGGTTAGGGAGGGAAAAATGAAACAACACAAAACCAGAGAGGGAGACAAACCATAAGAGACTTAATCTCAGGAAACAAACTGAAGGTTGCTGGAGGATGGGTGGGAGGAATAGGGTGGCTGGGTGATGGACATTGGGGAGGGTATGTGCTATGATGAGGACTGTGAATTGTGTAAGACTGATGATTCACAGACCTGTACCTCTGAAACAAATAATACATTATATGTTAATAAAAAATTAATAAATAAATAACAAAAACAACAACAACAACAAAAAATTAAAGGGCTTAACTTAACATGTAGCTCCACACTAGGGAAAAGTTAATTCAGTTTGGATCCAAAATTCCTGGTCACAAGGAGGTCACCAGTACCTTAGGTCTCAATGTGCACAGGTTAGTACAATTTTGGTTCATATTTTTATGCATGTGTACCTTTTAAAATAGCCTGAACAAATGGAATTTACAGAGGGATCCTCTCCCAAAATCCCCATTTGGCACATACTATACACTCACTTCTGTTAGTTATCTTATTTCCACATTCAGTTGTAAATAACTCTCAGGCCAGGATTACTTACACATCTTCTGATAGCCTCCAGAGTCGGGAACTCAGTGTTTTGCTGCAGAACTACTTACATAGATATGTAATGACAGATTGGCTCAGAATAAGGCACCTTCTAAAAAGACATACCGTATACTATGAAAAGGTCATCTTCTCGCCAATAGATCAGTTTATGATAAGGAGTCCCTCCCCACCTCCTTCCCTTCCCTCATGCTTGGTCACAAACATTAAAAAAGGGAGGCACTCCAGCAAGCAATTTGCACAAGTCTCCCTGGTCTTTTATAAACATCAAACCCCAGGAGAGTCTAGAAGGCCAAACACAATGCTCCCAATGGCTGAGACACTTAGAATGTTGTTGGCTCGGGCTACAGAATTCATTCCATCTTCAGCTTCACTGCCCTCAAGTTAACCACCCCAGATGTGCCATTTCCATTGACTGCCATTTCACGAACCAACAAGCACCATGTATGTGGAGCCGTGTGCTTGGGGTTAGGTACACTAGAAAAGGGGGTCCCTCTGGGGAGCAGCAGTTCCTTCCCTAGATTCTCCATGGAAGATGCAAACAAAGAATCCGAGAATTGGGTCCAAAATGCTCAATTGTGGCTCATCTACTGACAGTCTCCAATGCCAACCTGTTCGATTAAGAAAGGGCTGGTAAAGAACAGGTTTGGAGAACTTTGGGTAGTCTTTGGGTAGTTCATATTTCATCTGAGCCCTGCAGGAAATTAACCCCACAGGGCAATTTTTAGAGGCAACCTCAGTGGGAGTCTTTAAAATGGGGTGCGGTACAACTGCAGAGAGTAGAACATCACCTGCCCTAGGCTTGCAGTGTTTATTTTTAATTAGGTAATTTTATGTTTAAATCCTGTATAGTCTCTTGGCTCATTTTCCGTAAGCCGACCTCTCAGCGGTCCTCACTGTAAGCAGATCTTTAACACACATCAGGATACGTTATAAAAAGACCATGATTTTTGTCTTGTGTTCATGTTAATTTCTGCAGTGCCTCTGGGCCATTTTTAATTGTGCTCCCCAGGGGCACTTCTCACTTTCTCACATTTCTCTAGGACCAAGGAAATCTGACTTCACATGCAACAGAAATTACCCTTAGACCACAGAGAGAAAACAAAAGGCGTAAGCCTCGGAGTATGATGTTTGAGGATACTTGATGGTTGCCTAGGTAGTATTTAATTAGCCCTGGGTTGTGGCTGGGGGCGGGCAGTGCTGGTACCTGGGTAACCTTTGTCATTATGACTAACACTGCTGTTGAACAATCCAAATGCAACGCTTGTTATGATCTCCAGTTTCACCCCTTGTCTTCTGTAAGGATTTGGGTAAATCTGTTTCTTTCTCATTCCCTCGTTCTCTCGCGGTCTGTCTCACACATGCACTTTGTAAATTAAGAAAACACTCTGTTAGTGTTTTTTTAAAGCTGTGAATGATACAATTTTCCCAAGTATACTGTCCACAGCGGAATACCTCACTCTTCCCTACATCCCTGGACAATTCCCTGCCTCATAGTAAGCACTAAAAAATACTCCTTACCATTTATTTAAAGCAATCTGTTAGTTCATGCTTTATTCCTCTTCTTTTACCCTTATTTCCAGCATGCAAGACAAGAAAAAGCAAAGGGACTTGCTGGATTTGCTGGATGGTTTACGGACGCTGTGCTTTAAAAAATAAAAAAATAAAAAATAATAAAACTAAAAAAATTTTAAAAATAGAAAAACAAATAAAATAACAACAATAAATCTCTACCGACAAAAAACAAAAACAAAAACATGGGCTTTCTCTGCTCTCTGGAAGTGAAGACAAAGAGCTAACGTTCATCAGGAGAGACCGTCCTTGGTTGGTGATGTTAACAGCTGTTCTGAAATCCACTTAGCTGGATTGAATGGCAGGGTTATTGACATTCCCCAAAATGGCTACTGGGCCCGGGGAGCCACTTTGCTCCAACCTTCCTGCCGGGGTGTATCTATGCTGAGTGGTTTCACAGGGCCCATTAGGAACCACCTCAGAACCATTACAGCCAGCAGAGTAAAACATTCTTTTTACTCTAGGCAAAAAAAAAAAAGTGAGATGAATAGGTATTTCCAGGATGGTCTGAGGGAGCCGTTATTAACAGCCCTGAGGAGTGAAGGCACAGGAACACGGCAATGAAATGCCATGGTATTCCTCTCCGTTGGCCACACCTACACCAGGAAAAAAATCACCCTAGTGTGTGAGCAAAATATAAACCTTGCAGGAGGGATGCCTTGTGTTGCACACACTACAAAACTCCGGTTCTTCACCACACAAAGCTCGGCCCTTCCACTGTTTCAGCTAAATGTAGGTGGGGGTGACCAGGCCATTCTGAGCTCCACACTCAGGCTGCACCCGTGTGAATGGGAGCAGTGGAGCGGGAGCAGGGGCAGGAGGGCCTGCCAGTTCTCCACCAGCCAACCGCAACCCGGTGTGAAGGCTGAGGGCAGGGGGCAAGTGGGAGAAAGGCCAGTGGTTTGCATGAAAATGGGAGTTCCCTTCCCAGGCACACACATTGAGTTCAGTGGATGTTAAACACAGGTCTGGTTGCTTCACAAAATAAGACTCTAAGTTTGTGGTTTTCTTCTCCTAACAGGGTTCCTCCCATAACCTTGGAGGATGGTGCAGTGAGAGAAGATGAACCCTGTGGGCCTGTGGGTGAGCGTCTGTATCTATGCATGTGCCACGTGAGTGAGAGAGAGAGAGAGAAGGAAGATGAAGTATTTGCTTTCCGTCTGAAATCACAGGTTCCCTGAGGGTTAAGTCAACCTCCTGAATACAACTAAACGTGTATTTGTGTGCTTTATTGTTTGAAGGTTGGGAATGGGGCTGAAAACACATTCATTACTCACTGTCATAGAGCAGTTGACGCATTCTAGGCACATACAATTAAGCTATAATTCTGTACGACAGACTAAACATACAAGTCTAGACTGACAGAGAAGGCAACTAAAAATATTCGTAGGCCTCTTCTAAGAGCACTTCAGCATTTTCTTATCATTCTACTGGCAAATATTATAAAACCTTGCCTCATTAATGTCAAAGGGAGTAGAGGATTCGCACGACTTAAATTCAAAAGGCTTGGTTTTAATGCTCTGTCAAAAACCAATCGAGAGGCCAGATATTTTTAGCAGGCACACCACACAAATCTAAGGAACCTCAGCTGTGGTTTGTGTACCTTCCAGAGAAAGGGCATGGGTTTTTAAGCAGAATCACCCACAGACACACTACAAAACCAGTCACATTTTATGAAATTCTTTGTGAGTGTGATAGATCCTAAATTATAAAACTATTGACAAAATGGAAATATGCCAAGTCTTACTATTGATTCCGTTGACTAAGAAAACAAACCACCAGAAATCTCAGCTTCTTAAAATTGGCAAGGTCTATGCCACTTGTTGATAGGAGAGAGAACCAAGTACTTGAATGGAGGGAAAAAAGTTACCCAGGGATGGATTACCACAGCGAGAAAGCACTCCAGCACGCTCCCTGACATCAGCCATCTTGGCGTGGGCACCACAGGACCATTTTACAAACGGTCTCCAACCCCGTGCAAAGGTTCTGCTATGTCGGCATCTTAACACATTGTCTCCTTTTTGCTCTCACGCTCAAAGGACCTTCCTAAACTCAGTTATACAATGTTGCTGCCCTCAGCTACCTATTTCCTGAGAATACTGGGGCAATTGTTTCTCTGAAAATATCAATCATAAAAATTTTATAATCAAATTTATATTTATAAATACATAATTTATAAATTTTATAAATATATAAATATATTGATTAAATCTATATAAATATAAATAAAATTTATAAATATATAAATTTTATATAATTTAGAAAACAAATTTTAATATTGTGACAAAAAGGAAGCCAGCCAATATCTAAAGCCAGTATTTCCCACAGATAATAATAATCAGCAAACACTCAACTCAAATCCATTTTCAACAAAACGGGCACTTTGAACACTAACTTATATTTACTTTTTTTTACTATGTGACAAAGCACTGTTTCAAGATCTTTACATGCCCATTAACTCATTTGACCCTCATGAAGTTTCTGTGAGGTAGGAATGACTGTCTCTATTTTAAAAACACTAAAACTGAGGCATAGAATGATTAAGTAACTTACCCAAGATCTTAGAGCAAATAAATGTCAGCTAGGATCAAAACTTTGGTAGCTTAATCATCATGCTATGTTGGTGGGAAGGATTTGGGTTATCAAATTTGTAAAATTACTTTAATAGGCAGAGAGAAGTGGCAAATGATGGAAAAAAGAAAACTGAAATTAATTTTCACTCTGCTGTCCCTTGCTCTGGGATTGATTCGTACTTGTTTGTTGTTTTGAAATGATGCCTAACACAGATAATCCTAGGGTACTTCTTAGAAACCCTAGGAGATATCCTTCTCTATTGTTATAATAATAGATCTAAAGTTACATTAGGAAGAAAAGAAAATTAGGAATAGAGAATTCAATAAATGCTATATGGCATGGTAAGCCTAGCTCTACTCTTGAGGCGAGACTTACAAAGTGATTCTCAGCCAACGAGATTAAGGTGGAAAACACATTCTGTAATATATAAAGACTTTTGAATTCATAAATGTGAAGAAACAAGATGATGGCTCTATTTTGAAAAGACTCCATTATTGGACATTCCTCGAGTAAAAGACTGGAGAGGATTCATGATGGAGTACCTAACCTTTTCTCTCCAGAAACAAGTCTTGCTAGACCCCAGCTTACACGTGCCCAAGAAGGGTTTTACAACAGGGCACAGCAGCAGACCAGCCCTGGGCAAAAGCAGGTATTTGTTGAGTGATCTATAGGCAAGATGATGCTGCAACAGGTTCCAGAGAGTAAAAGATGGCCCGGATGATTGACGAGTTCCAAACTAATAGTATGCCGGAGTTGGGAGGCGTAGCGATCCCAGGACTCCATTCTGGGGAACCCCGGGTTAACCACCGCCTCACCATTCATATGATCCAACCCCCACCTCAGATAGAGAAAGCACTCCTATCCCAGATTCCTGCTCCAAGGATAATTTTGTTCAAGAGGAATAAAATCTTCCAGAGTGGGCTTGCATAAGACCTGCAATCCTGAAGAAAGAGGCGAACTGGGGACGCCTGGGTGGCTCAGTCATTACAGGTCTGCCTTCAGCTCAGTTCATGATCCCAGGGTCGTGGGATGGAGCCCCCCATCAAGCCCCTGCTCAGCGGGAAGCCTGCTTCTCCTTCTCCCACTCCCCCTGATTGTGTTCCCTCTCTCGCTCTGTCTCTCTCTGTCAAATATTAAATAAAATCTTAAAAAAAAGAAAGAGGCCAACTGAATCTCAAAATCATATTTAAAAATGAGTACAAGAGGTAAACTAGTATCAGACAACACAATAGCTGGAGCCACCTGCATTATCTGTCGGCCACCTTGGAGACTACCGCCAGTGCTTGATATGTGATCTCCAATGCTTCCAAACAGCAACAAAGGAATAATAACATGAGCGAAAAACAGATAAAAGAGCAGCAACCGTAGGGCCGCCTGGGTGGCTCAGTCAGTTAAGCAGCTGCCTTCAGCTCAGGTCATGATGCTGGGGTCCTGGGTTGAGCCCCACATTGGGCTCCCTGCTCTGTGGGGACCCTGCTTCTCCCTCTCCCTCTGCCTGGCACTCCCCTTGCTTGTGCTCTCTGTCAAATAAATAAACCTTTAAAAAAAACAAAGAAAAGAAAGAAAGGAAAGAAGGAAGGAAGAAAGAGCGAGCAACCCTAGCTCCTAATCTCTGTGTCGGAGAAGACCATGAATATTTGATTGTAACTCACTGGCCTAAAAAACCCAACCAAACACAAACTGTTTGGACAGGATGCCGAGTATGGGAGTGTCTGCCAGTCCGCATGTGAGTGCCGGATGCTCCCACCACCACCATCTCCCAAGCAGACAGTTACTATGTGGGATTTGTCCATCACTGTGTGTTCGCCTACCCTCCCCCATAGTGCCTGGCACAGTGTGGGTGCTATATAATTATTTCCTAACTGATTGACTGAATGGCTTTATGTGTTTAATGAATCCATCCTTCACCCTTATCTAGAATCTTGAAATTCTAAACGTAGAGGTTCAGCTGACTCCCATTAGGGGGCCTGAGGTGCAGACAGGAGTTTTTCCAAAATTTCAGGGAGTGGGGAGGAGATCCACTTAGACTTGGAACCACTTGGACCCATCAGACTTGGATCCACTTAAAAACAGACTTCAAGGGCGCCTGGGTGGCTCAGTGGGTTAAGCCGCTGCCTTCGGCTCAGGTCATGATCTCAGAGTACTGGGATCGAGTCCCGCATCGGGCTCTCTGCTCAGCAGGGAGCCTGCTTTCTCCTCTCTCTCTCTGCCTGCCTCTCTGCCTACTTGTGATCTCTCTCTGTCAAATGGATGGATGGAATCTTTAAAAAAAAAACAGACTTCAAATTTCCCCTGAAACTTAGGCCTCTTTGTTCAGGAAAAGCTAAAGGTTTTTTTGGGTCTAATCCAGTGAGCCTGCCATGTCCACTCACCCCCATTCTGCACCCATGTCCGCCAACAGGATGTCCCTTTCCTCCAAAACACACTTACTTACCTGAAACGGAATCTGACATGTGCCTCCCTCGTCAATTATAGTCTTGGTTAGAAACCTGCATGTCACTCTGAACACTCCCCACACAGGGGCAATACTTCAGTGGCTCTGTTCTAGATGTTCAGTCCTCATGGGGAGGCCCAACCCTGCACAGTGCACACTTAGGCTTAAAAGGGAAGGTCCTAGGGGCACCTGGGTGGCTCAGTGCGTTAAGCCTCTGCCTTCGGCTCAGGTCATGATCTCAGGGTCCTGGGATTGAGCCCCGCATCAGGCTCTCCACTCAGCAGGAAGTCTGCTTCCCTCTTTCTCTCTGCCTGCCTCTGCCTACTTGTGATCTCTGACTGTCAAATAAATAAATAAAATTTTAAAAAAATTTTTAAAAAGGGAAGGTCCTCACACCCACCCTTCTCAGAGTCCACAAGAATGGGAGGACAGATGTCATGTCCAGAGGCCCACCTCTAGACATAGCCTCTAGCACAGCACTGCTATCCAGCTAAGTAGGTTAACAGGAAAGAGTAGGAAAAGGAGGACAAACAAGGGACCCTGGGCCAAAGTGATGGTTTGGAGGACCTGCCTTTCCTAGTCCACAAGAGTAATCTTAGGGCCTTTGGTCCAAACATGGTAAATTCTCCATCAGTTCCTGCAGACTTTCATTTTGCCATATACAGCTGTCATGCCACCAAGTCAGTCCAAGGATGAATGAATGTAATGGGAACCACATGATTTATTTACCCCCCCCAAAAAAAAAAAAAGTAGCTTTACAAACATTCTTAGTAAGAAAGCCAGAACAATCCACAGAGAAAGGATGAAAACTTGCCTTTTACATTTTTGAAACATACTTGTTGGAAAAGGGTACCTTTTTTGTTTTTATTTTTGTGAGATGTTTTTAAAAGTTATGGAGATGTGCAAGACATAAAAACACAACATGAGAACGCCTGAAGCAACCGTTTACTGTACCTTTACTTCAGCCAGTCATGTGCTATCTGATAGTCTCTGGATCATTCTCTCTCGCTCTTTTTCTTCCCCCAAAGCCAAGTTACTTAAAAGCTGATTTTTCACGTGGCATTGCAGCAAGTTAACTTTGAACGAACCAGCTCCCTGCTAACATTTTTCTGAGCACATTTACTCAGTTCCATGCTTGAAAGTAACATTCACTTGGACAACGAAAATGTATGGAATTGCATTCTAATATCAAACTCAAAGAGAAGATCTGCGACGCTCTCATGGGCAGATCGCTGCAGCCAAGTGTGATTCACAAAGCCTTGACACTGGAGAAGTGGTTTCAAATCCCAGTATGTATAAGGCTAATGGAATATGATGTAATCAGTCAGAAACAGGCGAAACCCCATCCTGGTTTTATACCAATGCCAATAAAATTAGAATCATACAACAGAATCATGTAGACAGAAATGAGTTTTCTCTACTCTACATGAAAATTTAAGTGGTATCCAAGAAATAAAATGCAATACAGTTGTCTATGATAGATCAATGGGAGAGATTTTGAGAAACACAGGTTGGGAGACTTTCTGCACCAGCACCTCTGATCATAATCTTCAAAGGTGACCAAGAGGGAGAACTACAGGTCACTGCTCACAAGAGGGAGATAAGGTGGGCCAGTCTCACCACAGCCCCAGGCCTAGAGGCAGAGGTCGGCGTACATCCCTACTGAGATGGCAGGCTACTGGTAGCATTTCCACATATAACCAGTGCTTGAGTCCTTACCTTGACTCTGCAGTATTCTTTTCCATCTCTGAAAAAAAGGCTATTTTAACAGCAGTTTGGAATTTCCAACTCTTTTAGCCACGCCAAGAAAAGTGGGTGACAATGCAATGATGAAATGATGAGCTGTATTTCATTTTGAAATTGAGAGTTTTCCTTTTTCTAAGGAGGGAAGGAAGCTGTAGCATTCTGGGGGTGAAAGGCCATCCTATTTATATTCATAGCTTTATTTGAATAAAATTAATATGTATCTGCAAAACCTTGAAGTCAGACCATACAGTGAGATACGGAAAAAAAAAAAACTGTACCCCAGAACTTTAAAACTTTTTACTAAGAAACCATAAAATAAATACCCCACACAGTGATAACTTGGAATCGACTTTCTTAAAATGTTGCTTCTTGCTAACCTAGTTGATAATAACAAATACAGAGAAACATTTAGCGATAAGAGGAAAGTTTTTTTGATACCCCAGACAAAGCTTACTCCGGGCCTATTCCCCGGGCCTTTCAAAGTCTAGGGTGACTAACACCAAACCAGAGCCTCACCTGGGACTTCAGGAGAGAACCTTGCAGAGTGTCGAGACACAAAAAGTTTCAGTTCTTGGTCCAGGTTGCATTCAATCAGGTTTGTGTCCCATGATCGGATTCCTAAGGAGGGAGAGGAAGAGAATTGACAGAGTTCCAGTTAGTCATTTCAGAGTGGCTTGGAAAACATCACTGTGACATTTCTCAGGCTTTAGGGGAGGATGTGGAAACTTCTTTCTGAAGAGCCTGGTGGCTAGCAGTAGATACCCACAAAATGGGAGGGTTGGGGAGGTCTCCCTACCAGGCCACAAGACAGAGATAACTAGCAGTATGGACTGAACTTCTGCCCCTCATAAAATGTAAATGCAGCTTTTCTGGGAGAGTAAAGAAAACAGTTATTAGGAAAATGACAGCCTTTACTCCAGGGAGGCAATAGAAAGGACAGGAGGATGGTTAAGTTCCATAGGAGTCAGGAGGCCTCCAGATCATCTCTAGCCTTCCCAGGGTCCAGTCATAGGTGGCAAGGAAATGGAGAGTAAGCGTAGGAAGCTGGCGTTCAAATCCAGCCCTTTGTTTTCAAAATGGCAGTGTTTGTGGTGTGCGTATGCATTCTGTGCACATGTATGGTTTCTTTTCTTGACCCGTCCCATTTTTGACCTGGGTTTTTCAAATCCTAGATATTAATCCAAAATCTGTATGATCTTTGATGAGAAGACTGTATCTCGAGGCACCTGGGTGGCCCAGTGGGCTAAGCCTCTGCCTGGGATTGAGCCCTACATCAGGCTCTCTGCTCAGCAGGGAGCCTGCTTCCCCCTCTCTCTTTGCCTGCCTCTCTGCCTACTTGTGATCTCTGTCTGTCAAATAAATAAATAAAATCTTTAAAAACAAAAAAGAAGACTGCATCTCAACCTGGAAGACTTGCCCTCTCTGTCCTCCCCTGCATTTATTTTACCTGACTAGCTTGGCAAGGAGTTCTTTCATTCACAATTGTTAGTTGTACTCAATTTTCTTCTCCAGAGGCAAAAAAATGTGGCAACATTTTATACTTTAAAGAAATTCTCCAGAGCTGGGGCTGTGAACGGTCTCTTCCCACACCAATTCTGGCTTCCTTCCATTCACTAGGCTAGAAGCTGGGGTCAAAGGAACTCAGATACCCTACCTCCCTTACCTCCTCCTCCCCCTGTCCTTCTTAAGGAGATGGCCAGAGGGAACCCAGAGGGCATGGAAGAAGGCAGAACTGGGGAGCAAGCCAGGGACAACTGGGAAACCACAAAACTCTGGAACATGTTTGGTTTGGTTTGTTGTGTTTTTTTTTTTTAATGTATCTTTATACTTTCCCAAATAGGTAGCTCATGCTAGATTTTTTTTTTTTTAAGATTTTATTTATTTATTTGACAGACAGAGATCACAAGTAGGCAGAGAGGCAGGCAGAGAGAGAGGGAGAGAAGCAGGCTCTGCACTGAGCAAGGAGCCCGATGCAGGGCTCGATCCCAGGACCCTGGGATCATGACCTGAGCCGAAGGCAGAGGCTTTTAAACTGCTGAGCCACCCAGGCGCCCCTCATGCTAGCTTTTTATTTTATCCATGATTGCACCCTTACAGGGACCACTGTCAATTGCCAAGAACACATTTCCGAAACAACGGTCATTTATTGCATACCTGCTAAGAGCAGGGGCTTGACCCTCTTGGTAAAATACAGCAGACAAACTACCTCTAAATAAACACCAGGTCATTTAATCATTTTTGATGGTCATTAGTCATTCAAATAGACTTGGGAGGCTAAATGGCAGTGCATTATTTAAACACACCCATAAATCCTTAATGTCTGTCTGTATTTACCCACATTTATATCTTGTTTAGTCTTCTTACCTTGTGAAGAAACAAGGTAAGGGTGTGTGTGTGTATGCATATGTGTGTCTTGTATAGAAACAAGGTGTGTGTGTATGCATATTGTGTCTTGTATAGAAATAAGGTGTGTGTGTGTGTGTATGCATGTGTGTCTTGTATAGAAAGAAGGGGTGTGTGTGTGTGCATATTGTGTCTTGTATAGAAACAAGGAGTGTGTGTATGTGTGTGTGTATGCATGTTGTGTCTTGTATAGAAATAAGGTGTGTGTATGTGTGTATGTGTGTGTGTGTGTGTGTGTGTATGCATATGTGGGTCTTGTATATGTATAAATGTACAACGTAAAGATTCTGGAAACTCAGTTGACTGCACATCTAGACTATCTTTGGATTCTACACCAAACACCTTTCAACTATGAGGAATATTTTCAAACAGAAGAAGAAATTGATCACACGACCCATGGGAAGACTTCAGGTATGGAAGTTAACATTCCTAAAGAGAGGCTAAATTATACAGGGGAATTTTATGGGTCTCCCTGGAAACATCAAGAGCCTCAGCTTGCATTCGCGCTAATGGATTATTTAAATTTTAACAAGAAAGGCACAGTGAGATTTTGCAGATCTTTTTAGTGCAGAAATGATAAATGGGTTCTTTTTGTTTCACAGGAAGCTTGACAGGTTGAGAGGTCTGAATTCATTAGAATATTTTACTTCAACATATACACTATATACTGGGCTAGTGTGAAAAACCGTCAGGCTCCTTTTTGAGCTGCTTAATTGGTCATTGTTAACTGGGTTCTCTGGGTGCCAGGTCTGAGCTCCACTATTGTCTCCTGGCTCGTCAATTTGGGTCACTAAGTCAATAATGAGACATATGTATTTAAATTAAATTCATACGATTTTTCTGCCTTTGTTCTATGTTATGTCCAAATTGCTCCATCATTTGAATGACTTCATCTAGGGTTATAGGTGGACTTGCTCTTACATTGTTGTTTGCCATTTTCCCCTTGGCTTCAATTAACTTGTCATGACACATGCAATTAAATGTTTGCTTTATATTTCATAACCTCCTAGTTGGAGGCTTTGTAATTTAGCAGGGGGAAAAGCACAAAACAGAAAAATCCATCTAGAGATTAATTTTTCAATTACACTAGTAAAAGGACAATAAAAATAATATTTCACAGATTTTCTACTGCCAATGAAACAAAAATCTAGGGTTCTCTTTTCAAGGGACTAATTTCCAGCCAAATTATGTTTTAACAATGCATAATATACACTACCACTTATAAAATAAAGGTTACAAAGAACTTACTGGTTATTTTAGTTGGAAAGGAAAATTTTGGAATGAGGCCACTTTCTATACCAATTTTAGAAATAATATACTTTGTGCCTTCTATGGATGATACTAGTAAAGAGAAATACTATTTCTCACTGAAGGCTCCCTATTGCATTTAGTAGATTTATGTACCTTCCCTCTGTGCCTAACAGGAAGCCAACAGTGGGGTCTCTAAATCTTATAGGACAGAAAAATATCTTCTTTGGCTCTGGCCACATTCTCTTTCCTGAGCCTTTGCTTCTCCAGCACTACATGAAGACTGTGCCCCTTAGTGGCTTACCTATGTTGGGGCAGAACAGAACAACTCCACCAATGGAAGGTCAACCTCCTTGATTAAATTTCTAGGCCCAGACGACATCTGTCACCCCTGGGAAGTTGACCTACGTCTAGGCATCCTTGAGAACTCTCCCACCTAATCTGGGGCTGGTGCCCCACCGTGAAACCACCACTGTCTGAAGTCCAGTCCTTCAACCAAGGTAACTGAAGATAACAAAGGTCTTTTTATCTCAGTACTCCGAATCCAAGAGAAAGCAAGGCACAAAAGGGAGGCTAAAGTGCACACGAAGTTCACAGAGGGAAAAGGGAAAAATGAAAAGGTTGTATGTGCCAGGGGGGAATGGGGTGTGCGCATTACAGGACAAGTCAGGGTAAACAATAAGGAGCCACTTTCCCTTACTTTATACGGGTTATATCTCCCCAAGCCTATCAATCATGCAAGCATTTTGCAGGATTATTTAATAAAACCAACGATTTTTTAAAAGCATCTCCCATTTAAAGACTAAAACCTATATTCCTAAAAGAGACAATAAACTGGAAAAACCAACAAAATGATCATTCATTACATGTCAGAATGGCACATGGGTTCCACCTGACAGTTAACTGGGCCTTTGAAAATTGACTTTTTGGGTGCCTGGGTGGCTCAGTGGGTTGAAGCCTCTGCCTTCGGCTCAGGTCATTGTCCCAAGGTTCTGGGATCGAGCCCCACATGGGGCTCTCCGCTCAGCGGGGAGCCTGCTTCCTCCTCTCTCTCTCTGCCTGCCTCTCTGCCTACTTGTGATCTCTGTCAAATAAATAAATAAAATCTTTAAAAGAAAAAAAAAAGAAAATTGACTTTTTTTTCCCCTATGAACTTTTTAATTGATCCTTCTGATCCATAGGCTTTTTTATATTTTTTTGCTAGTACTTAAATGGTTAACCTATAAACTGTAAGTTTGATCTGTAAAACTATGCTTAAAAAAAGTGATTGGGAGGCAGATTAGAATCATAAACTAAAGAAACAGAATTAAAACAAAAAAAGAGCTAAATTCAAGGTCTATTTCTCAAAGAAGTTTTCCTATCTTTTCTCTCAACCAAACTTTCAATTGGCTTTTTTCTTTTTCCTAAGCCAAGAACTTGATGTTCCTAACATATAAGCTATGGGCAATGCAGGCAATGCCTTACATAGAGTCCATCCTTTCAAAGCATGGATGATAAATAATTAAGGTCTTTTGATAGCTTCCCACATTGGAAACAAACAAAAGGAGTGATTTATAATTTTACTGGTCTAAAAGTTATAAGTTATTTAAATAGTAAGCCGTTAGAGGAAATTAAGAATGAATCATCGGTTTAATGACCTTACATTTGGGGACTGGCTTGGATTTCAGCATGGATCACAGAACCCTTACCAGATAATACCAATTAAGCAGTACAAGCAGAAATCCATCTGCCTTTTGACTTTGAAAAATATAAAGATGAACATAATATATATAACACTCTCCAACATTTCTTCGAACCTCCGCCATGTACTGGTTTGTTCCTGTTAAAATAAAATGAGAACTAAACCCAAATCTTTCCCTGGGTTCTTGATTCTCTTGGCCATCCTGAAACTGAAGACAATCAATAAAGTAAAATCAGAAGGTTACAATGTAATTAGCTAAACTTATACTTCAAAATCTGGGGCAGTACATGTTAAACACATCTATCTTTTTATAAACAAATCTTGCTGATTCCCAATGTGACCCAGAGAAAAAGTTACACTCTTTAGCTGCAATTGAAAGCGTCAAACTGATACTTGTTATTCTTTTTATGTCTTACTTCCTATAAAGTAATAAAATAAAGCAATGAAAACTTTCATAAGGCTCTAGAATTCAGTCTGCAAGCCAAGGATATATGCAGTCGATATCCTAAAATAAACTGGAGGAGTGGAGGCTCTGCTGAAAATGGGAATGACTCTTAAGTTTAAGGTGGGAGCTAATTAGGAAGAGGGCGAAAGAGGTGCCAAGGAGTGGCATTTGGTGAGAACGACATTGGTTTGGCATAAAGTGCTGCATAACCAACAAAATAAGACTACACCAGTCCAAGGGAAGACTACTGCTTTCAAACTTGAGAAGATATGAAGCGACATTACATTCCACATTTTGAATACAGTGAGAAAATAAGGAACCATCTCTCTTCCGTGGTTTCAAAAAGCTTCACTGAGCATCCACACTGGGATGTTTCAGGCCTGTCGATATATTGCATTACCACCGTCTTCCTACAGGTTTCTTTCTGAGGCTTCCCAAAGAACCTTCAGTAATCATGGCAAAATTCCAAGTCACCAGGGTCTCCAGATCCACAGAACATCCGTTAACATGGGAAGGGAAATAGGAAGCAAAGCTAACAAATGATGCACCGAATTCCCAGCCTGTATCACTCAATGGGAGCAGAACGCCCTGGAGCATCTCCATCTCGCTGCACAGGACGCAGCCCACAGGCACCAGCAACAATAGCAGGGGAAGCAGAGTGACCTCTGGAGGAGGCCTAGCTGGGACCTGCAGGCACGGGGAAGCAGAGCCACCCTGCCCTGTTGCTAAGTCATCTCAGCCTGTCTGAAGAGCTAGGGGAGCAATTTCGCTTAGTCCTGGAAGGCCCTGGTAGCTTGAGCTGCATCTGTGACCCCAGGACCCAGGAGAGCAATCTCCAGGGAAAAAGCAGCATCTGTTCCTGGGCGTGAGGAAATGGCTCTGCTCACTCACTTGATTGATTGTTAATGGGATCAATACAGCAATTTTGGTGTTTGGTGCAAAAACCTGACCAAATTAGGGAATTAAAAATCAAGAAGGCATGGTGATTGAAAAGGGAACAGGAGGAGGCTTCTGGGATTCCAGCCCTCCCTGTTCCTAAGTCTGGGTAACACAGGTGTGTTCGTTTTGTGGAAATGCACTGAACTCATCTGTGAGTGGTGCCTTTTCCTCTCTCTATATTACTTCAATAAATTTTTTTAAAAATTTTAACGTCAAAAAGACCAATCTGAACTTTATTCCTGCATGCTAATCGTATGAAAAGGTGTAAAGGCAGGGCACATCATAGCGCTACCTGGATGCGTCTATTTTTTTCCTCTGAAGGAATTGGTACCCCAGGAATGGGGTACTGAAAGGATGATCGGGACAGTAACAAAGCAGGAAGGTAATTATGGTAGGAAGGTGCGCGCTGAGGCAGCTCCCTGCACGGGCGCTGCCCACAAGTGGAGGTCTATACAAAGCCGAGCTCTGAAAACCGCCGTTTGATCTTCCTCTGATGTTTGCCTGCCCTGCTCTGACATCATGACAGAGCCAGAAAACCGGTGCCGGTGCAGTGCCGGCACATCTGTCACTTCGGAGTGACGTGACCTTGAGCGGGTCCCCTTATCCTTCCTGCCTCTCTGGGCCCCCATCTCTAAAATGGGGCTGGTGGTCCCTCTCCAGGACCCACATAGGGTGGTTCGGAAAATCTCATAGAGAGCAAAGCACCTCCTAGTGAATTATTATTCCCTAGCAACGGTGCTGACAATAATTGTTTTTAATCCGAAATCATTGATTCAGATAGCAGCCACGCCCAAAGTCAGTACGGGTGACATTTTCCAAGGGGAAAACGTACAAACAGACTAAGGAGGGATCACATCAAAGGCCTATAGTTCGAAAAGGAAGCATTTTTCAGATGCTCAAGTAAGGCATTTCACTATTGAGATCTCTTATTCTTGAATTTGTTTTTCCAGTGAAAATACACGACTCCATTCTGCCTTTTTTTTTTTTTTTAAAGCTGAAAGGAAAAATCAGTGCTTTAAAGTTAAACAAAAGAACCAGGTCTGCAACTCCAGTCCCCACCCTGCAGCCTTTTGTTCTGGGGACAAGTGTCCGTTTCCAAATGCGGAGTCAGAAAACAGGCTTTCATTTTTTTTCATCGAAAATAAGGTTTTCCTTTCGTGTTTTATGGGGGTGGAGGGGACGCCGGGAGCGGGGAACGAGGGCTGCGTGAACGCCCTTTGTCCGCCTCGGGCTGCCGTAGAGACCGCAGTGCGGACTGCACCACGCCCACCAGCCGGTGTCTCCAGGCAGAAACGCTTCAGCACCACCCCAAGAGAATAGAGCGCGGCCTGGGGCTGCGGAGGGACCAGGCGACTGAGGTCAGGGGCGACGGGAGGTCTGGGACGCCAGGGGGGAAGGCAAAGGCAAAGACCAGAGCTGCCCCCTCGGGGGGCTTCGAATGCAACAAAGCCGGGCCCGAGGGAGAGGTGGGGGAAACGCAGCGCCATGCCCGAGGCCCCGGCGGAGCGCACGCCCGGCAGACCGCGCCCGATGGGGGCGCCGCAGTGCGGGGGGCAGGTGCGGCAAGCTGATGGGGGCACTGCGGCAGCCCGGGTGGGGCTGGGGGGCGGGTCGGTCCGCGCGCCTGAGGCTGCGCCCGTCGGGCCCTCACGGCCCCGCCCAGGGCTCCAAGCTAACCGCTATTCGGCCTCTGCAGAGCGCGCTCCTAGTGCGCGCACCGGGCGAGGCGCTGGCCCTACCCGCCAACCACCCCCTCCTTCCCCCTAAGCCATCACTATCGAGGCTGAGACTTTTGAAAGAAGCCCCACCCCGCAACTTGGGGTCCCATTGTCCTTTCTGAAAGCTGCAACCAGGGTCCCAGGGGCGGTAGCGAGGCGGACGCCGTCTGGGAAACAAGCGCAGGCGGTTCTCCATCCCTGCGTCCCGGGTGGAGGTGGGGGGGGGGAGCGGGTGTGGCCCCAGGACTAGCCTAGTCATTGCGAGGAAAGAACAAATCGGGAGGTTTTAAGCCAGAAAAGGCATTTCTCGGGGGGCTACGGTGGCTGGGGTGAGGATGATTCCCACGCGGGCCCTGGCACATGGTGCTTCAGCCTTGGGTCTGCCGGCGAGGGAGAGAGGGGAGTCCCAGTATTTTGCGGGGGACAGAAGAGGACTAAAAGCAATGTTTGCATCAAGGCCCCCCCCGCCCCTTCTGCTCCCCGAGGTTTGGGCTTTATTGTGGCCTCCGCTTCTCTGACACCTGCATTTCATTTAGCGGGAGAGGCGGTGGCCAGCTCGGATCTGCAGACCCAGCTGATGATAGATCCCTCAAGGTTAGGAGACACTCTCCCGCTGGGTCTCAAATCTAATAATTAGCATTATTCTCCGAAATTAGCCCCCCAAAGACTCCGGACTGAGTGCGGGAGGTGGCGGGGAGAGGTGCGGGTGCGGGGCGCGCCTGAGAAGGAGGGTGGCCGTCGCGCCCTGGGTGGGGTCGCGTTTGCCGGTCTCCTGGAGTGCGTCCCCTGGGGACGCAGGGCCTCTTACCAAGTTCGATGTTGCCGATGGCGCGCCGTAGGTGCTCTTCGGTCACGATTTCACCGACGACCACCAGCAGGTAGAACTTGCTGTCGAGGAAGCGATGCGACAGGCTAGGCGAGGTGGACGCCGCCGGGTTGGCGATGCTGCCGGACGGCTCCGGCTCGGCGGCTTCCACCACCACGGTCGCCATCCTGCCGGCCCGCTATGCCTGGGCGAAGTGTCCCACTCCCGCCGCTCCTCTCCACTGCCGCAGGAGAAAGGATTATCTCCGAAGGTGCTGTCTCCGCTCCGCCCCTTGCGTCCCCCCTCCTCCTGGCGCTGCGCGCCGCCTCCCCCTCCGCCCTCTCCTAGAGCGCGCGGCGGAGAGGAGCGGGGAGTGAGAGAGGGCGGGGAGGCGGTGCCGCTTTTATATGGAGACTAGGCTGAGAGCCGGGAGGAGGAGGAAGAGGAGGAGGAAAGGACCACCCGGCACATCCTCACGCGGTGGCTGCCTCCGCTCTTCCAGCCGTTGGCCCAGAGCTGATGTCATCTGCAGCAAATCATCTCGCCCGCGGCCCGGAAGCTGGAGGGAAGAGGTGTGCGGACAATGGTCAGGGCAGGGCCGGGAGTCAAGGGCCTGGGGGACCCTAAGCCCCCCCCCCCCCGCCGCCGCGCTGCAGCCGCGAAGGGGTTTAACACTACCCACCTACACTCCCCACACACCCACTACCGGCTGCATACACTCACCCGGTTTGTGCAGGAACACGGGATGGGTTTCCATTTTTGCAGTGGAGATATTTACCTTGTACGAGGTGCACAAGTCAGGCCTCTACCTCGTGTCCGTCTGTGATGAAACTAGATTCTCAGGTGCTGAGATAGCTAGCACAGGGGGTGTACAGCAGGAGGTACCCCGCCCAGGAAGATGGAACCTGTCTTTTCTTTGACCTTGTGGACTTAGGAAGGCATATTTTCCACCTTCACTTAATACATTAAAAATGCAAAACCTAATCCTAATATTGTCCAGGCTTTGGATCCTAATCTGCAAGGCCCAGTGGTTTAAAAGAAAGAAAAAGAAAGAAAGAAAGAGAAAGTACTGGCTTTGCCGTTCTCATGGGAAATAAGAGGAATACAAATGCATTTTCTAGATACAGATTTCTTAATAATATGCTGAATAGATAGTATCAGGCATAACAAAGAATAAAGAGAAGATAATGTCTCTCTCCCAGCAGGATTACAGTGACTATAATGTACTTTTCAGTTCCCTAGGGGACACAGAAGCAAAATTATTTCATGTGACAATGATATCTTTAAAAATATACGTAGCATTGGGAGTTTTTATTGCCTTTGTGTTTAGAACACATAAAAATGATTAAAGGCAGCCCATCTACCACCATTTCTCACAGATCTTCTAAATATAACTTCTGGCCCAGGAAGGGGTTGTGATGGTGAGGAAGGAACAAAATGTGCAAACATGGTACTATCATAAAAGACTACAGGATTAGAAGCTTAAAGAAGAGGACTGGATGGAAGTTAGACTAGTCAATATAGTTCTAATACTAGAATGCATATTAGTAAAAAAAAAAAAAAATCACCGCCATAGGCTAAGATTTCCAAATTAGTCCATTGTCTTGCCTATTAACTACCATAATTTATGGGTGATACACACTTTGCTCTTAGCTCTTTCCTGAAAACCTGGCATGGAAGACACAGTGGGCAGCTAAAGGCAATGATTCCTTCCTACATGCCAGTCTGATCAGTGGGGAATAAGATACCATCTGGCCCACAGCAGTTGAGGTCTGCAGCAAGCTCACTAGTGAGCCACATTGACCAGTGAATAGTGACAGTTCCCAAGTGAGATGGTAACAGATCACTTCTTGGTCAAGAAAAGACCTCCAATTTCTGTTAGAGAGGCAAGGCCAGCAGCAATCCTTGTAACTAGGGGAGGAGATTTGGTAAGGAGCATTGTTTTCCAGAGGTCAGCCTTTGAACCCTAATGTCATGTACTGATTGTCGTCCTCCCTTTTCTCTGAACCACCGTTACTTTTATTTACATAATAATTTTCTTTAGCTCTGTTTCTTTTACTCAGATTTATTTTTAGTGAAATTCTTTACTGCTGTACAAATGGAAACAGTAATATCACTTAAAACTAGAAGGTATCCTGGGGCGCCTGGGTGGCTCAGTGGGTTAAAGCCACTGCCTTTGGCTCAGGTCATGATCCCAGGGTCCTGGGATCGAGCCCCGCATCAGGCTCTCTGCTCAGCAGGGAGCCTGCTTCCTCCTCTCTCTCTGCCTGCCTCTCTGTCTACTTGTGATCTCTGTCTGTCAAATAAATAAATAAAATCTTTAAAAAAAAAAAATAGAAGGTATCCCTAAGAGAAACATAATGAAAAAAGATAATGCAATTAAACTCCTGCTCTATGCTGTTACTTGCTCAAGACTCTGACCCTCAGAGGTAGGCTCTCTAGATGAAAACAGAGATTAGCAAGTGTTCACTGTTAAGACACACCACCTTCTAACCAAGTTGTTCTCCATGTCAGAACAGAAAGTTGGATGAAAATAACACAGTAGCTTTCTTACCATGTGAGTTGGTACAATTAAATGCCATGACCACGAGCCCCCTAATTCGGCACCCAGACTTTGAAAAACAAGAGACATAATGACAGAAAACAGACCAGAGGTGCTGACTGCTACTGTATGGCTTTGTAACTTAGGGCAAGGGACTTACTCTACTTGATCTTCGGTCTCTTCACTAGTATACTGGAGAGAATAATATCTTTATAAATGTGTGAGTAACTTTAAACGATAGAGAACATAAGTACCTAATACAGTGATTAGAATAAGCACTCATGGTGTGGTTGATAAATACACCTGTTTTATCCCAGTTTGTTGGACAATGGAGTAAAAGCAATCTTACAAAATGTGCAGGTGACATCAAGTTGACTACCTTGATCTGTGAATCAAGGCATGACTACCAAGATATGTGAAACAATAGAATATTAAGTGACACTAGAGACTAGAAAAGTAGTCCCCACCCATCCCCATTTAAAAAAAAAAAAAAATGTGCTAAGGAGGTAGAAGGGAAAATTAACAGAAGATCATCTTTGGTGAGTGCTGCCACCTGACGTTACCTGGATGTCCCAAAGAGACCTGAGACTCCACATGCTCCAAACCAAAATCCATGATGCAAGCGGGAAAGCTCAAAGGCCTCTTAAACTCTTGCCTGACACCTAGCCCCATGGACGACTGAGCATGAATTCTGGTCAGTTTTATCTAAGTATCTCTTCAGTCCACCCACTTCCCTCTACCATCAGCACTGTAACCCACCCTACTATCATCATGAGACATAGGAGTGTGCAGGTTAGAAATTGGTTTCTGAAGTCATTCCTACATAATACTCTCAGAATAAAAATAAAAATGTTAAAAGCACTTTTGGACTTTTTTTTTTTCAGTTTTCTTTGTTATTAGATAGATCCCAAAGGGCTGCAGTTTTATATTACTTCAATTAATTCATTTTTATGATTATGCCACTCTCTACATAATTTGATTCATCTGTTGCATTTTGGTTTTGGTTTTTATGAATTGATTTTTTTTTAAGATTTTATTTATTTATTTGAGAGAGAGAGACAGTGAGAGAGAGCATGAGCGAGGAGAAGGTCAGAGAGCGAAGCAGACTCCCCATGGAGCTGGGAGCCCGATGTGGGACTCGATCCCGGGACTCCAGGATCACGCCCTGAGCCGAAGGCAGTCGTCCAACCAACTGAGCCACCCAGGCGTCCTACTTAGTTTTGCTTTATAACTATGCAAAATATTTGGTCCCAGAATCAAATCTACAAAACACTTTGTATTCAGAGAACTTTAGCCTCCCTTTCTCCTTCCCCTTCCCTCTCTAACTCTTTTGCCAGGTTAGCCTTCTATTTTAAAAATGCAATATATTATATATATATATATATATATATATATATATAGAGAGAGAGAGAGAGAGAGAGAATATATATATATTGATATGGATAGGGTATATACAGGATATATAGGAGATATATATATATATCTGTTTATTATACCTCTTTTAAATAAACAGCATTTTTTTTTTGGTAAATTTACTTTTGACTTTTATTTTCTTTTATCTTGTTAATTTTTTTAACTTTATTTTATTTTTTCAGTGTTCCAAGATTCATTGTCTATGCATCACACCCAGTGCTCCATGCAATATGTGCCCTCCTCATTACCCACCACTAGGCTCACCTAACCCCCCATCCCCCTCCCCTCCAAAACCCTCAGTTTGTTTTTCAGAGTCCACAGTCTCTCATGGTTCATCTCTCCCTCCGATTTCCCCAATTCATTTTTCCTTTCCTTCTCATAATATCCTCCATGTTATTTTTTATGCTCCACAAGTAAGTGAAACCATATGATAATTGACTCTCTCTGCTTGACTTATTTCACTCAGCATAATCTCCTCCAGTCCCAACCATGTTGATACCAAAGTTGGGTATTCATCCTTTCTGATGGAGGCATAATATTCCATTGTGCATATGGACCAAATCTTCTTTATCCATCCATCCACTGAGGGGCATCTTGGCTTTTTCCACAGTTTAGCGATTGTGGCCATTGCTGCTATGAACATTGGGGTACAGATGGCCCTTCTTTTCACTACATCTGTATCTTTGGGGTAAATACCCAGTAATGCAATTGCAGGGTCATAGGGTAGCTCTATTTTTAATTTCTTAAGGAATCTCCACACTGTTTTCCAAAGTGGCTGCACAAACTTGCATTCCCACCAACAGTGTTAAGAGGGTTTACCTTTCTTCACAACTTCTCCAACACTTGTTGTTTACTGTGTTGTTAATTGTGGCCATTCTAACTGGTGTAAGTCGGTATCTCAATGTGGTTTTGATTTGAATCTCCCCAATGGATAATGATGATGAACACTTTTTTCATGTATGTCTTCTTTGGAGAAGTGTCTTTTCATGTCTTCTGCCCATTTTTTGAAGTGATTATCTGTTTAGTGTGTGTTGAGTTTGAGAAGTTCTTTATAGATCTTGGATATCAGCCCTCTGTATTATCATTTGCGAGTATCTTCTCCCTTTCCATGGGTTGCCTCTTCTTTTGTTGACTCTTTCCTTTGCTGTGCAGAAGCTTTTGATCTTGATGAAGTCCCAAAAGTTCATTTTCGCTTTTGTTTCTTTTGCCTTTGGAGACATGTCTTGAAGAGGTTGCTATGGCCAATGTCGAAGAGGTTACTGCCTATGTTCTCCTCTAGGATTTTGATAGATTCTTGTCTCACATTGAGGTCTCTTATCCATTTTGAGTTTATCTTTGTGTACGGTTTAAGAGAATGGCCAAACTTCATTCTTTTATACATAGCTCTCCAATTTTCCCAGCACCATTTATTGAAGAGACCTTTTTCTGCTGGATACTTTTTCCTGCTTTGTCAAAGATTATTTGACCATAGAGTTGCATGTCCATATCTGGGCTCTCTACTCCATTCCCCATTTATACACACAGTTTTTCCATTCCATTTTGCTTTTTTTCACTTAACAATGCAATGGAGGTAACTCCATAACAGCGTACATTGATATTTCTCTTTCCCTTTATAGCTGCATGCTAACCCATTGTCTTT
Source organism: Neogale vison (assembly GCF_020171115.1). NCBI lineage: Eukaryota > Metazoa > Chordata > Mammalia > Carnivora > Mustelidae > Neogale > Neogale vison. Next base: position 218,358,023 of record NC_058091.1, read on the forward strand.
ATTTACTATCATTTATTTATTTAACCAGTCCATTATTGATTGTCATGATTGAGTCATTTCCAATTTAATTTAAATTATAAACCATAGTTATATTGTTTTGTCCTGCCCAGCAGCAATAGTCACCTCACTGGCATCAGTAGGTCCAGTGGGACCCTCATCCAGTCCATGCTTCACACTATTTGGAGGGTGACCTTTTCTTTCTTTCTTTTTTTTTTTTTAAAGATTTTTTCTTTATTTATCTGACAGAGATCACAAGTAGGCAGAGAGGCAGGCAGAGAGAGAGGAGGAAGCAGGCTCCCTGCAGAGCAGAGAGCCCGATGCGGGGCTCGATCCCAGGACCCTGGGATCATGACCTGAGCCGAAGGCAGAGGCTTAACCCACTGAGCCACCCAGGCGCCCCAGGGTGACCTTTTCTGATCTGGTCAGGTTATGAGTGCAGACCTGAAACTCTTAAATGACTCCATATTGTTTTTAATATAAAGATCAAACTCCTTAGCATGGCCTACAAGGCCCCACAAAATCTGGCCCCCATTTATCTCCTCTGCTATATCTAGCCACCCCCTCATCCTTACTTTCCAGTTTCAGCCACACTGATGTCACGTCGGAGCATGCTTCTTCACAATGCAGTAGCACCTTCTCTTCCTCTTTTGCCTGCCGGAAGTACTTACTAGTTAACTTCTCCTAGTTAATGTCTTCTTGCCCTGCAGATGGCATCTCAGCTATCATGTCCTTAGGGACGCCTTCCCTGACCTCCCGTTCTAGGTCAGTTAAAACCTTTTTACATGTACTTACATGCACTCAGCTTCATGCTCCACTTCTTATTTGCAGCATTTGTCAACAATGTAATTTCACACTTTTGTATGTAATTTTAAAAATTGGTTCTTCACCACTGAAGAGTCCAGAGCCATGCTTTCCCTCCCACTTTCACACATAACCATCAACTCACCTGAGGATTCCCAGCACCCAGCATAGAGCATGTGCTCAAAGTGTATCAACAACTACATTAATGTCTTCTATAAGTCTTGTTACTGTACTAGGTACAGTAACATTTAAGTTAGCTGTAGAAAAATTAACAGAGTCTGAGGAAGTATATTGCTTCAGTGAATTCTCACAAACCTCCTAAGAAACTGTACTGTTATTCATCATTTAAATCATCTTAAGATCTCTTCTGCTTTTCTGATCGTCGTAGTCTGTATTTTCTGTCTTTTTTTCCTCGTTCATTCTTGTTAGGGGTTTGTTGATTTTGATCTTTACTGCAGCTGAGGTCACTGATCACTTTCTACTGTATGTATGGGTATAAGATTTTCACTGATTCTGTTCTTAGCTATACTATTTCACTCCTTCTGATATCTCTGGGTTTTATTTTACTTCCTATTTTTGCTTCTTGGGAAGCTCAGACAATGGATTTTCAGCTTTTCTTCTTTTCTCAAATATGTAATAAAGACGATACCTTTCTAAGTCCTGCGTTAGCTGTGCCCTACTCATTTTTGTATTTTCATTTTATTCCCTTCATATTTTCTAATTTCATCTTTTTTTTTGCCATGAGTTACCATTCTTTTTTTTTTTTAAAGATTTTATTTACTTATTTGACAGAGAGAGAGAGATCACAAGTAGGCAGAGAGAGAAGGAGAAGCAGGCTCCCTGCTGAACAGAGAGCCCAATGTGGGGCTCGATCCCAGGACCCTGAGATCATGACCCAAGCCAAAGGCAAAAGCTGCACCCACTGAGCCACCCAGGCGCCCTGCCATGAGTTACTATGCTTGCCAGCTGACCGTTGAAAAACTGACACGCAGAGAAGTTAGATGATTTTCTCCAAATGACAGAAAACTTATAAAAACTCAGGTACAGCAGACTTCAAAGTCCATGGCATAGTCTATATAATACTCTTTTTCCATGTTATAGGAATTAAAGCAAATTAAAGGAAGCCAAATGCAGGAAATTATTGGTTGGGAAGAGGAGTAAGAGAGGAGAACCAAAGTCAGAGTAAATTTCACATCAAAGGAGCCTCTAAGGTTGTGTTACTCTTTAAAATTAAGATTACTCTAGGATGTAATTTAAGGCAATGTGTCATTTAAGGGTTAAGAGACAGTCTTTTTTTACTCAGTTTGGTTTAGTCCTTTCTTTACAAGATTTAAGTTAGCTGTAGAAAAATTAACAGAGTCTGAGGAAAGAAAAAAGAACAAGGAAAGTTAAGGGAAAATATTTACAATGTGTGGGGTATTTGAGAAGATTTTAAAAGTACAATCTATGTGCTGGGTTGTGGTAGGCGCAGCCGTTCCTCCTGCACATGAAGTAAGTGGATCTCACTTTCAATAATGGCTGTTTAGGTTAGTTGTAAGAGGAAAGTGTCTGAAAATTCCGTGGTGTCCTTCATAGCCAGGAAAATGTCTCATATTTATTTCTATTTAATCATCCTTACTCAGAAAGTACCTCTTCTTTTTTTTTTTGGTGAACAGTGGAAAAAATATCACACTGGGAGGCCAGTTAACTGAGATCAAATCCCTTCTCCAAGTTGTGTGAACTGGGTCCTTCCTATCACTACCTTTCAGCAACAAAAAAGCAACAAAACCTTGCAAAGGTATAGAGCACAAAATCAAAGTCCCTCCTTCCCCACTACTAATTCTACTGCCCTCCCTAGACACAGTGAGAGTTATTAAGCTAAACCATTTATATATATACTTTTTCATATTTATGTATGTATAAGTATACAGTTACATATATTCTGTGTATATGTGCAGATATATACCTGTCCCCCTACATGCATATATATTTTTTTCATACATATAACTTTTCCCCCATAAACAGAATAATTTTTATTTTATTTTATTTTATTTTATTTATTTTATGGGCTTAAAACAATATTTATTATCTCAGTTTCTCTACGTCAGGAGTCCAGGCACAACCTAGATGAGCTCCCTGCTTCAGGGTCGCTCAGAGGGCTGCCAAGTGTTGGCTGCGGCTGTAACTGTGACCATCTGAAGACCTGACCGGAGAAGGATCTGCTTCTGAGCTCGGGCATGTGGTTGTTGGCAGAATTCAGTTCCTGCCTGGCTATGGGCTGTCCTCACTTTCTTACCACATGGCCTCATTATAGGGCCATAAGCAGAAAAGTATTTTACATACTGTGTACTTCAGTAGCATTTCCCTTTGGAGCTCTTTTCATGCAAATATGAAGAAATCTACTTCATTTTTTAAATTCTTGCACCATAATGACAGAAAGAATTTATCTTGGTTTGGTGCATGCTTTCCCCTATTGGTGGTCCTTAAGAGATCTTTGTTTTTCCCTATTATGAATAATGTTACAGTGACGATGCTTATATGTGCATATATGTCTCTCTCAGCACAGACGCCTAAAATTCCAATAGACAGGTTGAAGGTGATAGATATTTTTAACATTTAATAACTCCTGTCAAATTACCCTACAAAGAGAATTTAACAGTTTATACCCCCACCACATCCTTGACTGTTTCCCCATGACAGTATAAATCTCTTTTTTACTCAACAAAAGGAGAAAAGTATTTATATAAAACTGAACATTTTTTATTTGCCTGTCTCTCTCTTTTTTTTTTTTAACAAAATGCATTTGTCCTTAAAATATGCCCTTTTTTTTCTCTATTGGACTGTTGGTTTTGTCTTTGCTGGTTTGTAGGAGCTATTTATATAATCTGGACGACTTTGTTATCAATATATGCTCAGCCTGTGAGATTTTTGTTAAGTCCATTTAGGATGTCTTTGACCATATAAAATATTAAATGTCTTATAAAATTAAATCAATCTTCTCCCTTTTTAAATTTTGGGGGCTTGTCTTCCTTAGGAAGGATCCCTCACCCAAAACCTTAAAACTATTCTTTTAGTAATCTTACACTTTTTTTCAATCAAGAGAGTATTTAATCCAGGAGATCAAGAAGGGCTCATAAAGGAAGAAATATTTGAAATTGTCCTGGAAGAATAAATATTTCTCAATAGGCAGAGATGGGAAAAGGGAAATCTACATGAAGAGAATAGCACGTAGCAACATCCAGTAGACCTGTACTGAGGTTACCCTGGAAAACAACCAGTAGCTTACTCCTCCCTTCTTTTATACTAAAATGCAGCTCACTGAACACACTGTTCTGTGCCTTGTCTTTGTCACGTAACATCTTTGAAATATTTCCATAATTGTCATAAAGAGCATCCTCATTCATTTTGAGCAAGGTGCAGAATCCCATTATGTGTGAATATCATAATTTATGACTGCTGTTTTTTAAGCATTCATCTATTGATGATTACTTCCAATTTTTTGATACTAGAAACAGTGCTGCAGTAAATAAGGTTCTGTAGATGTCATTTTCTATAAATGCCTAGCAAAATTGCTGAGTCATAAGATACGCATGTCCATAATTGTGATAGATGTTATAAATGTGCCTGCTGTTGGTGTGGTACCAGTAGGTACGTCTACATACTTTCATACATGAATGGGCTGCTGATTCCTCATAATATGTTTTCCAACTTTTTTAATTTTGCCAATTTTTAAGCTAAGTACATCTCTCTGTGTGTAATTTTAGTTGCATTTCTGTTATTATAAGTGATAGGAACCATCTTTTCTTATGTGTAAGGGCCATTTACATTTTCTTTTCTATGATCTGTCTGTTTATGTCCTTTGCCCCTTTTTCTACTAGGATGGTTAGTGTTTTCTTATGACTTACAAATCCTTTTTCTCACTTTGGCAATTGTTCATTAACTTTACGTATTATAGGTTTTGCTGTGGGGAATATATTTTTTATATAGTTAAATTTAACTGATGTTTCATCTGCAGCTTATGAGTCTTATTTGTATTTAGAAAAAAATTTGTCATTCTGGGATTATATAAGAAAAATTCTCCCAGAGGTTTTCTGTAGTATTTGTAAGACTTCATCTTTAATATTTTAGATTTATCCAGAGGAAGACGGTGAAATGTAAACCACTTATTTTTCCCCCTAGCTTCATAGCACTTAGCTGATAGAATATTTTGCCGAATTTTTTAATGACTTGGCAACTTACCTTTCTCTCCAGTTGATTGTGAAATGTATCAGAGCAGAAGCTTTGATTTCATGTTTTTATTCCCTAGCCCACCCTGCCCTCTAATCCACTTCAACCCAACTCCAGACTTCACCTAGTGCCTGGCAATTAAATGGCTCAGACTTCTGCATTTCTTGGGTGCTGGGGAGGTAAGAGTCCACTTGGGTAGAGGTGACAGCCCAGGGAGTGGCTGAAAATGAGACCGGGACATTCTCAGCCAGTGCCTTTTCACCAAGCTCAAGTTCTTACCCTGTGCAAGCGCCAAGTGAGTCATTCCAACACATGTAGAGAATGGCATCCTGAGGGGAAGAGAACTATATTGGAAATAGCCGAGCTCGCTCAGAGATAAAGTTTCTCAGCCAGCACTGCCGACAAGCAGCCCCGGTCACTGCAAATAAGCAATAAGAAGCCTGGCTTGTGCAAGGTGGAAATCTGGAGATGTAAATGCAGTCTCCCGCCCCAGGCTCCCGCAGTCCCCAGAAACAATGTATTCTAAGCGGATGGACAGTGATTGTGGAATCCAACCAGTTCACAGGCAGGGAGGCCATCACTTACTAGCAATGATGCCCTAGGGTAGGGGGTAAGGGCTTCTGTCTTGGCACTCTGGGGGAAACATCTGGAGGGCACCAGACCCAGGGAGAAGTGGCTCACATGTCATGTGGGGAGAACTGGCAGCTACAGCTGAGTCCCTGCAATCTGCCACGCTGTTCTGAGTCCCAGGAAGGCAAAGAATTGGCTCCTGGCCCAGGCTGGTCTGGAAAGTCATATACACACAGGCCAATATGGTGTAAGGCAGCAGAAAGGAATGCTCCGAGAAGGTCCGGGTTGTTCAAAGGGGTGTAGAGGAAGAAGCAGGTGCATCCCGCTGGAATGACCAAGGGAAATACAGAAGGAAGAAGTGATGCAGAAGCCTCCAGCAGCCTGTGAGTGGGCTTGGCACTAGGAGATGGGAGGGCCTGAAAGACACATTATGAGGCCATTAGGAAGAAAGTGGGTGGGGTGGTGCGGTGGGCAGAATAATAACCCCCAGAGTTTTTCATGCCATCATCCCTGGAATTTGTGAGTATGTTACTTTATCTGGCAAAAGAGACTTTGAAGATAGGACTGATAAGGATTTTGAAATGGGGAGATTATCCTGGATTATCTGGGTGGGCCCAAAGTAAGCCCAAACGTCCTTACAAGAGGGATACAGGAGTGTCTGAGTTAGAGAAGGAGATGTGAGAATATGAGAGATGTGACGAGGTGATGGACAGAGATGGAGATTGGAAGGTATACCACTGGCTTTGAACAAGAAGGAGGGTCCATGACCCAAGGAATGTGGGCAGTCTCTAGAAGCCAGAACAGGCAAGGAAATGGATTCTCACCTAGAGCTTCCAGAAGGAATGAAACTCTGCTGACACCTTGATGTTAGGACTTGCAAACCCTAGAACTGTAAAACAGTAATTCTGTTCTGTCTTAAAGCACTAAAGTTGTAGCCATTTGTTGCAACAGCAGTAGGAAATGAACAGGGGTTGTTAAGGGCCTTGAGAGGTAGAATTCCTTGTGTAATTCCTTCTGCAAAAGTCCCACGGAGCCTGGTGTCTTGGGTGACTGTGCCCCTATCCCATCCCCCCCCCCACACACACACACAGTGTGGGAGGGGTTATAAGGCCAATGGAGAATGGGAAAAGAATTGGGACTGCCTGGGAACCTGCCTGATTTGGCCTTTCTCATCTCTTTGCTTCTCAAGAGCACAGTCAAGTCAAGGATACATGGTACTCCTTCTCGAAATCCGTGGTAGCTGGATAAGGACATCTGAAATCCACTGGGATTTAAATTAACGATAAAGAAAATTATGGGCAACTTCTCTCAAATGCTACAATCAGCAAGTATCTGATTTCCCATTACATGGCATTTCAAGTTCTGCCATTTCTGAAAGGAGCTTGTTTTGTTTAGAATTCCACAGTTGTCTATGGGTTAGCTACTTCAGCGAGGGATTCAACTTTTTAAAAGGGATAGGAAAAAAATGGCAAACATATACAGATAATGATACTAAAAGAAAAAAATCCCAGGCTGTCATATCAGCACACAAAGAGCTGGACATTTATTCGGTCACTCATTCATTCATTATCATCTACCATGATACTGTAGTATTACCATACTACTAGATACTGTAGTAGTTCCTGAAGCTGCAGTGATGAGAAAAACAAGCTTGGTCCCTACCCTCATAGAGCTACTTTCCAGACAGAAGAAGGGCAGATATGAAAAACTGGGGAAAGTGGAAAAATGGCATTGTATTTATTTTTTTTTAAGATTTTGGGGCACCTGCCTCAGTGGGTTAAGCCTCTACCTTCAGCTCAGGTCATGATCTCAGGGTCCTGGGATCGAGCCCCGCATTGGCTTTCTGCTCAGCAGGGAGCCTGCTTCCTTCTCTCTCCCTCTGCCTGCCTCTCTGCCTACTTGAGATCTCTGTCTGTCAAATTAATCAATTAATTAATTAAAATACTTTATTTATTTATTTGAGAGAGAGAACATGAGAGTGGGGTGAGTGGCAGAGGGAGAACCAGACTCCCCTGCTGAGCAGGGACCCTGATGTGGGACCAATCCTAGGACTCCAGGGTCATGACCTGAGCTGAAGGCAGGCGCTTAACCAAATGTGCCACCTGGGTGCCCAAGAAATGGCATTTTAAACCTTCTTTAGAAGGTTCACTGGATGGAATGCCACTGAAAGAATTGTGAAGTGGCACAGATTGCATGTGGAATGAAGCAGCATCTTGAAAGCCCTTGAACTACCATTCCTCTGTCCACAGCCTGAAGTGAGAAGCTGGCCATTCTAGAGGACATGACATGAGAAGGTCTGACTGACAGCAAAGAGTGTGGGATGATGACCAGTCTCAGAACAGTCCCTGTGTACCCAGCCATTAGTACTACCTTCCAAGTTTGTAGCAACCTTCAGAAACATTGTGTCTCTGAAGCCCCATGCTTCCATTTCCCGGAATACCCCACCAGTGCAGGAAGGCTATCACGACTCTCACTAACAGATACTATTACAACCGTGAGGAAACAGGACCAAATCGTCATTTCTCAAGACTTTAAATGGCATGCCCTCCTATGGTAAATATAAAATTCGACTGCCTATTGAGCATTTGAAACTTCAAGATATATTAATCATCAGGATTAAAAACAAACCCAAGCAAAAGGTTATCATAAAAGAATGTTTTGATAGGATCTGGAAGAGCATATAAGTTTGTCATGACAGCAGCGTGAAATAGTAGGAAGTGAGGAAAAGAGTGCTCCTCGGGGTGCTCATTTTAACATGAAGACCACTGTGCTAGTCGTTGAGCCACTCGTGATTACCCCGGGGATTCGGATCCACCCCTCCCTTCATGGTATCCAGGGAGAAGAGCCTAGGAAGTGATAATTGACAGCAAGGAAGTTAAACCCATATTTGTGTGTCTCGACTTCTTCTCATCCAACAAATAATTAGTAAATATTTAATCAACATATTTGATCAGAAGATGTCACATTACCTAAGTATAAATGATCTCTCAAAACTTCCTTTATAGAGGGGTTCCTGGGTGGCTCAGTCCTTAAGCATCTGCCTTCACCTCAGGTCATGATCCCAGGGTCCTGGAATCGAGTCCCACATCGAGCTCCTTGTTCTTCGAGGAGCCTGCTTCTCCCTCTCCCACTCCCTGCTTGTGTTCCTTCTCTCGCTGTGTCTCTCTCTGTCAAATTAATAAATAAAATCTTTAAGAAAAAAAAACCCTTCCTTTATATAATATTGAAGTGTTATGTAGAGGTTAATCAAGTGAGCCTATATTCAGTTCGCCTGACTTCAAAGCTCAGTCCCATTGTTCATTAGCTGTGTGCATGTTGGACAAGTGACATCACCACACTGCGTCTTAATTTCCTCCTTCGAAAACTGGATATCTGTCATTTCTATGTGTTAGGGTTCAGTCATCCATTCATTTACTCATACACCATTCACTATATACATACTGGTGTCAGACAGTTGCTAGGGATATAGCATATTTCCATGTCTAATTTATTTTAAAATCTTCTGGGAGATATATAGGTGGTATCCATAGTTACAATATCGATCTCAGTTTTAAATTAGTTTTACTGCTTTGACTTATTTCTGCTGCTTTTTTTTTGTTTTCGTTTGTGATAGTACCTTAAAATGTAATATACTGCGAGAAATGTCAAGCTATAATTCACCCATCATTGTATTATTTTGTCCTTCAGAATTTTTAGGTGCCACAAAACATACAGACAAATAAATAACATACAACATATAATGCAAGTGACATAGTGATAAAGCAATGTGTATGCAGCAAACTTAAGTTAATAGATAGGATCCCTGCCAAAAATAACCTCTGGAGTGCCCTAAAAACATTTCTAAACTAAATAGGGCCTCTTGGATAAAGTTTGTAGCCATATGACCTTGTCACTGCATTGGCCTGACAACAAATCCTAATTCTATAACACTCAACAGTGGCCTGCCATTCAAAGATTGCCGTGACGTAATTGTGGGTGGCTTTCTATTCCAAGATACCAGTTGCGCTAACCCTAACCTCTAAGCCATAAATATTTGTTTCTGCCTCTTTTGAGCCCTTCCAGAAAGAGAAAAATCACTCTCAGAAGCTGTTCCAGCTCATGAATACCCATGGGATAAACTGGGACTCTGAGGAGGGACATACCTCTTAGCATTATTGATGACCTGGCCTGGCCTTCAGGACACATGCCTACCTTGGCATCTGGCAACACCAAGCTCTTGGGGCATTTGATTTAAAGGTTTTCTTTAGTGTTACGGGAAGACACTATTAAAACAGAAAAGAAATTTAAAAAAAACAAACAGGAAACCATGGCCATATGGCAAACATGACAAAGAGGTCATAAGGACATGGAGATATTCGTATTAAAATCTATGTCACTTACAAAGAACAATCACTGTTGGGTATAACCCAGGTTCATGAGATAACTTTCACTGATTCGGATGGAAATCGAATATTTATGAAGAGTATCAGGCTTTAAAACTTCAACTTGTATTGTTTCAAATTCAAATCAGACTATAAACATCTCATTAGTATTCTTTTAAACACATACCAAAAAAGGTCTTTTGGCTTAAGTTTAGAGATATCTCAGAATATAGATTACAACTTGTAATCACATATTTGTGAAAACTTAAGGTGTTTTTTTTAAAGATTTCCTATAGATAGGTACAGTATACCAGAGACATTTCCCTCTTGCCCCCCCATTAGTATTATATATATTTAAGACCAGAGCCAATTTTTGGCCCTTTATTAAGTTATTTTATTGAAAAGATATACATTTATTTTATTAAAATATTTATATAATCAGAATAACCTACATTGTCATAAACTATTCTCTAGTTCCACCAATTTTTATTTTCATGACTGAACCATCCTTTCTTTCTTTTGAACTTATGTATAAGTTCTTCCTTCCGTCTTGAACATCATACCCCTCTTAGCATATTAACTTACCATCCATCAAGTCCTGGCTTAGAGATAACCTCCTCCAGGGAGTCTTCCGTCACTCTCCAAGACTGGGCCAGATGCCTGTCCTCTACCCTCCCATGTTATCTTGTATTTTTCCTATCAAAGCCCCTAATGTATTAGGTTAGAATTACTTATTTATTAGATCTGTATCTTGTTCTTAGACCAGTGGTTCTCAAACTTTTTGGTCTCAGGATGTTTTGTATTCTTAAAAAGTATAAAGGACTCTGAAGAGAAGACTATCTGGGGGTAGTATCTCCTGATATTTATTGCATTAGAAATTAAAATTAGGAAATTCTAATTAATTTCTAATGCAATAAATATCAGGAGATACTACCCCCAGATAGTCTTCTCTTCAGGAAATTCTTAAAATTCTTATTGATTTGCTTAAATTAATAATGCAAATATATTATATGTTAACATCTAAAAATATTTTTATGAAAATAATTATATTTTTCAAAACAAAAATTTCAGAGAGAAAAGTAGCACAGTATAACATTTTTGTAATGAACTCTCGTATCTTCCTTTACATTCAACATGTTCATGTTGCAATAAATTGTTTTGGGTTGAAATATATGAGGGAGGAAAGTCCATTGTCAGAGACAGTTGGAGAAGGGAGGGATATTTTAGTAGACTTTTCTAAGGATATTCTTCTTAATACTATGCTAAAACTTGGCAACTGGTGGATTCTTAAGGTTAGTTTTCAGTGTGTAATCTGAAAGCCAATCAATGAACTTTATGATTTTGTTACATTAAAATCCATTGGTCTATTTTCCACTTTGAATGGACCTTTCCTTAATGTATGATTTTATAACATCATACAGTTTGGTCATTTGGAAAATAATGGTTTGCTGAGTTATATACATCATTCCGACTTGAAACTTCCACTACATAATATTAAAAAATAAACTTTTTAATATCACTACCATTCTCATCAGAGAAGTCTTTAATTATTAGGAAGCTACAAGCTCTTGTTTTCCAAAACTCAAAGTTTCATTTGAAAGCTCAAATTGTACTGTTGGCTCTAAATACTGTGGGTTGTTCTCCTTCAAAGGACAAGCTCACTTTGTTCTTTTTTGAGAAAACGTCTGCCAAATAACCACAGTTTGTCCATCATTCTTTTAGTAAAAACTGTGTTCCATGAAAAAGTGGCTAGTTCAGCTTGCAACTCAATTACTCAAATGTTTTTCCTCTGGACAACCATCATACTTCGGTATGCAGTCAAAGTACTTTATGTGTACCTATTTCATTACACAGAGTATTAAAGAGATGTATACTTCAGATTGAAATTTAATAAAATCAATCATTTTTACTGCTTTGTTAAGTATGTTCTACACATTGGCATTTTTTTTTTCCTGTGTGTGGAGGGGGGCAGGTACCACTGCCTTGATTAATGTTAAGGAATTCATACTAAGTTTTATCCACCATTACTTTTGTACCCTAAGTGCAAATGCCAATAGAGTTCAAGAAAGAAAGAAAGAAAGAAATGTGGCCATCTTAGTATTATGGAAAAAAGTAGCCTGACCATGAAGATCCCCTGGAAGGATGTCATGGGCCCTCAGGGATTCCTTGACCATGCTCTGAAACCTCTGAATTAGAGCAGAAATTTCTTGAAAATTGCATGTGCATGTCCCCAAGACCGGCACAGCCTCTGGCATACACATATATAGATTCAGATGGCTCAGTGGGTTAAAGCGTCTGCCTTTGGCTCAGGTCATGATCCCAGGGTCCTAGGATCAAGCCCCACATCAGGCTCTCTGCTCAGCAGGGAGCCTGCTTCCCCCTCCCCCACCGCCTGCCTCTCTGCCTACTTGTGATCTCTGTCAAATAAATAAATAAATAAAATCTTTAAAAAAAAAATTGCTAAGTAAATGAATCAACTTAAATTTCTGTTAGCCTAATATTTCTCCCCTTCTTGCAGAAAGTTCTGAACCTAATTTACTTGCTTTGGTCACTCAGGGTCATCCCTGTGAACAGTGGCTGAAATATGGTGGCAGCTGTTGGGATATTGTCCCTGCCATGAGTTGTCTAGAAAGTGCTTCCTATAGGGGGTTCTACTCGCTCACTCTTGGTTGGTTTGCCTTCTTCACTGTGAAGGACTAGCTGCTAATCACTCGCTGATGATATTAATGTTATGACCTCAAAGAAATACCTCTGCCTTATTCCTTTTTTATGTAGTTTTTAATCTGTAGGTTTAGAATAGAAAGTGAAGGAGGCTAAAATAGCTTCTGAGCTGTCTCTTGAATCAAGCCTGTGAGCTGTCATGCCTGGATTTGCCAATATTTATTTGGTTAACCCAAGGCCATTTTTAATTTCGTTTCTTATGCTGAGCCAACTCCTGTGTCTCTGAGGTGTCAGGATAACTGAGTCTTGTATAGATGAAGTTTTGCCATCTGTGGGATTGCAAAAATTAACCAAAATACATCAGTTTATAATTCAAGTTAAATAAAACCACGTATCTGCTGTTACAGGGATGAAGGTATAGATCTCTCTTGACTTACGGTGGTGGTAGGCCCCGAAAAACCCACCATAGGTTGAAAATATTGTAAGCTGAAAAGACATGTAATACACCGGCCCTATAAAACATCAAATGTTAACCTGGCCTCCTTAAACTTGGCTAAAACACATTAGGCTATAGTGGGGGCAAAATCATCTAACACAAAGCCCATTTTATAATAAAGTGATGAATACCTCATATAATTTATTGACTACAGTACTGAAAGTGAAAAACAGAGTGCTTTTTGGTGTATTAGCTGTCTACCTTTGTGTTCACGTGCCAGCGGAGCTGTAGCTCGCTGTGTCATGAGTGCGTCTGCTGCTTATGGCTAGCCTGGGAAAAGATCAAAATTCACCATCGGAAATCCAATTTCTACTGAACGTGTATTGCTTTCATGCCACCGTAAAAATAAAAAAATCCTAAGTTGAAATATCATAAGCCAGGGACCATCGGTAGATGTTATTTTGAGAAATCTTCAAAATGCCATAATTAAAATTCAAATTATTGGGCTAAGGAAAGAGGAATGACAGTGGAAAGGTCAGAAGAGTCTCCTCAAAGATAATTTGAACTTCACTACTTCATGTTTATTTTTTTGTTTCTTTTTTTTTTTTTTGCTTTTTTTTAAAACAAAACTACACTTCTGTGCATAGGCATAAAAATCAATTGTTTCCAAGTAAGTTTCACTCACAAAATCTCACAGCAGCAGCCTTATTTCACAGTACTTGGTAGTAATTCTTTTTACAACAATGTAACATTTCTTTGTACAACAAAAAAATAATACCTTCCATCAAGGTGTTTGAGAGCTTTAGATGTTTAGAAATAAAGTTAAAATTCTTTCAAATGCTGTCATTAGTTTGTATTTAACTAGAGAGCCAGATGCCAAGTCTCAGGTTCCTAAAAAGTGTTTTAAAAAATAGATGTACCTCCAAATTAAGTCATAAATTTCAATGATAGGTCTTATCATTTCTAAACACTAGAACTTTCTGTGGTTAAATATCTGCATTTAGCTGTGCAATATTTTCTTCTCGATCTGAACGGAAATCTCAATTATTTATTCCAGTTAATCCTTGTATTAATTTTGTTACTTTCAGGGGAAAAACCCAGGATCATTGACAACTGATCTCTCCATCAAAGGAAAGAGATCTGAACGCCTATATTACAGTTTTCTGTGCTTATTGTCTCCAGGGGAGGAAAAAAATCTACTAACTACAACATGTGATTGTACAAAACTCATGCAGATGTTGCCTCCCTGCCATCTCGTACTGTTTGATCCCTTTAATGAACTACCTAGCGTAATGTTTCCTGAAATGTTTTCTATGGCATACTAGTGAGAGTTTCATTAGGGTACCAAGTGGGAAAGAGGTCCTGGGGTCACAACACTACCTCACCTTTAAAAATTTAACTTCTGGGGGGACCCAGGTGGCTAGGTTGGTTGAGCAACTGACTTGATTCTGACTTAGATGGTGATCTCAGGGTTGTGGGATCAGAGCCCTGCATCGGGCTCACTCAGCCGGGAGTCTGCCGGAAATCCTCTCTCCCTCACCCTCTGCTCCTCCCCCGGTAGCATTCTCTCGTTCTCTAAATAAATAAAATCTTTAAAAGGATTAAAAAATAATTTAATTTCGAACTTGTGAACTCAGCTTGTGCTGCATTAGTATATATCTGGTCACATTGTTTTGTAGGGTGGTTTCAAATTTATAGTGCATTAAACTCATTTTAAAAGGCCACTTTTAAAACTGCCATCCATGTGTTGTGTTCATTTTTTTTTTAGAAAATATCTTCAAAACGAAGGTTGTTATCTGAGATCGATCAGACCTCAAGGACGTACTCAAGGCATACTGACTGTGATGTCTAAGTGTATAGGCAGCAAACAGTAACAAACATTTCTTTTCCAATAAAATAAATGTATTTGATAGCATTTTCACGGTCAGTGATTGCAACACTTCTCACATCTTCCTTACCTAGTCCAGAAATAGAGAAAGAAACTTACTCATCACAAATCTTTCTTTGCAGTCATCACCCCAGGATACCACGCAACAAGAGGGAATTACCTGAGTTTCAGGTTTGAACAAGGAAAAAACGTCTAAATTAAAGCTATAATAACTAATCAGTCAAATTGACAAAGAGTGAAAGGCAGTTGGGTGTTAACCTTTGCTTTATGCAGCAGAGAGTCCCCACCACCACCTGTGAGAGTCAGCAATTTCCACTTTCTGGAGCCTTGAGGTCTCTGGGATGGTGAAGCAAGCTGTGAAGGTCCAGCTCCTGGCCTTGAGGTCTGCAGTGAAGCTATGAAAACCCAGGGGTGAAGGAGCTGGGGGGAGGGGCAGCATTGGCCAATTCAGAGGGCACGTGGGGTCAGGATTCCAGAAGGATACAGGTGTCTCTCTTTATTTTCAGTTTTCCGTCTGCCTCATCCACTCTTCAGAAGCAGGTTACCCTCCTCCCGAGAAATCATTAGAGGGCCAATAGAAGCCTGACCCTACGTCACAGCGCCTGCGTCATTTCCTACGTCTTTTCCTCCTGGAGCCATTTTCTCTTCTCACATCATCAGAGTTAGGTGAGTAACATCATAACATCATAGTTATGCACAGATAGGATTTATTATTTAAAATTTTACTTATTTGGGAGGGAGGCAATGAGACACAGAGAGAGCAAGAGTTGGGGGAGGTCAGAGGGAGAAGCAGGCTCTCCACTGAGCAGGGAGTCTGATGTGGGACTCATTCCCAGGGCACCGGGATCATGACCTGAGCCAAAGGCAGTTGCTTAATCCATCTGAGCCACCCAGGCATCCAAGATAGGATTTAGTACTATCCGTGGCTTTAGGCGTTCACTCAGGGTCTTGGAACTTGTGTCCCATGGATAAGTGGCAGGGACTGCTGTGCTGGAGATTCCATTCTTCCTCACACATTTGCAACTGCAGAAAGAAACACGGCATTAAAGAATACAGATCTAGCTTGCCACCTTATCTCCAAAGCCGTGGAGCTGGGGCCCTGTGTAGTGTTAGGCAGCTGATTACAACCAATCAGCCCGATAGGGAACTTGCCCTGGTTCTCCTCTTTGAGTCGTGGCTACATCTGGGAGAAGAGGATTGTCTGCAAGCAATCAGTGAGCTTTGGGGTATGCAGTTCACCAAGGGCTTAGTGTGCCCTGTGAAGTCCCCACAAATACTTAACATCAGCTGAAAGGTAGATTTGGAAAGGCTGCCTGCCACGCAGGCTTTTGGGGCTCACAGAATGTTTTACTAGATCATCAAACTGCTAAACTCCTTTTGGGGATACAATGTGTCTGTTGTATCAAAAAAGTCTCCTAAATGTTTGTATTTTGGGAATGGAGTTGTTAAACTTGATGTCTTGGAGAGCATGCTGACTGTTCACTGGGTTCACTAGGGGATGGGGATGGGGGCAGGGAAGGAAGTGAGGAGCAAAGGGTTCTATGCCCATGAGTCTTTAAAGTTCTGTATGTGCATTTTAGTTAATGTTGCTGTGTGTCAAAGGATAAACAAGTCCTAATACCCAAAGTATATTAAAAGTAGAGGTAGTAAAATACTCCCTTTATGAATGCCCTTTTGTTAGTTTTAGGAAGGACTGTTCTGGGAGTGTCTGTCAGTCACCTCTTAGAGCTAGATGTAGTCCTATGCTTGGTCATTAAAATGGTGGAGGGAGCAGAGGAGGGGTGAAGGGAAGGGCTTTTTGCTAGTTATCTCCACATATAGAAGACCATTTTAGGTTATAACCATAGGTCTGGATGTGCATTTTGATGAAGTACCTGTGTTTGTTGTGGACAAATGTCATTATTTTGTAACATCTAAGCTTTTTGGTTGTCCTGAGGTGACAATGTATGATAAAATGTACAGCTAGTGAATCAACCAATTTATAAGTTTCTTTTTGTTATCCAAGAAGCATCTTGGACGTGGAATTGTTACGCTGTCTCAGAAATGTGAGGACTTACTAGGTTGGCAGCAGAGGGGCAGGAGGAAGTATAGAGGGAGAGCTGTATGCGGATGCGTTCATACTTACATTGTAATAACTGTTAATGTGTGTGCGTCTCTTTGGCTGTACTATAGGAATACATTAAGTGATTCAATGGAAACATACCCCGTTGCTAATATTTGAATAGTATAGATTGGATAATGAATTCTTTTAGAAGCATTATACATTGTGTACTCTTACTTATGTCTGTTTTAATTGAACATTAAGGGAATGCAGTATTTTAATGATAACCCTGCCAGTATCTTTATCTAGAGGCCTGTTGCCATTTTTGTCCTTTCTGAAATCTTTGTCGCCGAGAAAGGCGGGATTACACTTTTCTCTTTCAGATGGAGTTGGTGTAGTGTATTCTTGGTTATCGAAATACTTATAGTTTGGGGACTTTGAAATGGTAAATATTCATGGTGTGTAAAAAAGCACGATACATAACTATGATCTTAATTACATTAAAATGCTTACTTTTGTAGATATACACATGGGACCTAGAAGTCAAACTGTAAACTGCTTGTGATTATGGATGACTTTGTTCTTTGCTTCTTGTGTTTTTCAGTTTCCTTTTATGCACATGTTAACTTGTAAAAAATAAATTTTCTAAAACCTAAAAAAAAAAAAAAAAAAGTCTCCTAAATATGGGACTGAAAGCTGGAACATGGCCTTCCATTCCCAAGGAACGTTCTTCACAGTGGTAACCCAAAAAGATAGTAGGCCTGCATCTGGGCTTTTCTCTCTTGAGAAAATCATGCTCTACTCTAAAGCTACTGGCCTTCATGACAGACAGCTCCTGTGCTTCAGGGCAATCCACTGGGCACAGGAAAATTCAGCCATTCACTAAAACCAAAGAGCCCAGGAGTAGAAACAAGTGGCAAATACCATTGGAAAAAATAGACTGTGTCTAACGTGAGAAAATTCCATCTAGATACATCTTGAACTAAAAGCCAGTTACATTTCTGTGCAGAGGACTATCCTCTGGTTTGAAATTCTCAGACCTTGAGTTTTATATACTTTGTCATAGCACTTGTCATTTAAACCTTAGCTTTCCTGGTCGACTCAGCAGAAAGAGTTGTGTTACCATGAGAGAACAGCAAAGAGAGAAGGTTTTTCCTAGACCGGGATAAAGTTCTAGGGGCCGCATCCTGCCCAGACTCTAGTGAACCAGAAGCAGATGGAATCTCTCAGTGCACAAATTTGAGGTGTCCCTCGCTCTGAAATTGGAATCAGGAAAGCACAAAGGGTTCTGTAAGTTCGGTGCTGAAAGCCCAACTTTTAGTAGTAATTCTATCTTCATTTTTACAGAACTATGTGCATGGCACTTAGGCCAAGTTTATAAGGACACTCTCATTTTAATCTTCAAATATCTCTATAAAATGGATGCCCCTGAGGCACTGAACAGATCTTTCTTGGGTGCCGTTCTGGAATTATTGCTGAGATGGAGCAGTAAACAGGGAGGTGGAGTACCAGCTCTGGGAGGGCTTACCTTCCAGGGAGACAGAACTGAACAAATGGATTCTTCCATGCAATAAATGTTATTGATCACCTATTGCGTGCCAAGTGTGGTAAGAATATAGCAGTGACCCAAACAAACAAAAATATCTGCCCTCTGGACGCCTGCGTTTCTCAGTGGGTTAAGCCTCTGCCTTAGGCTCAGGTCATGATCTCAGGGTCCTGGGATCGAGCCCACATCGGGCTCTCTGCTCAGCAGGGAGCCTGTTTCCTCCTCTCTCTCTGCCTGCCTCTCTGCCTGCTTGTGATCTCTCTCTCTGTCAAATGAATAAATAAATCTTAAAAAAAAAAATCTGCTCTCATAGAGCTACATTGTAGTGGGGAAAAAATAGATGATAAACCAAAGATATAAGTAAATTATACAGTATGTTATACAATAAGTACTAAGGAAAGGGAAATAGGGGAGGTATGAGGTGCAGAGTCAGATAAGAAGGTCAGGGAAGTTCTTATTGAGTAAGTGCAAAAAAATGCATAAACAAGGTAATTTCAAAGAACGGCAAATTTTGTGACAATAATAGGTGAGAGTAAAGAAGGAAACTTGAGGGGAGAAGTACTTGAGATTATTTGGCCAAGAAAGACCTTTCCATAGGGTCATATTTGAAGGAGGTCTGCAGGGTGTGAAGGAGCCAGTCATGGGAATAACTGAGGGGAGAGGCTTCCAGAAGTTCTGCCATGAGACTGACCTTGGTGCATTTGAGAAACAAAAGGAAGAGCAGCTTAGCTGTGTCCGATGAACACAGGGGAGGGGGGACATGCTGTGGAATAAAGCAGAGGAGGTAGACTGGGGTGGGATCAAGCACTGTGTGCTGTTATTAACCCATCCTCCAAATGAGGAAACGGAGGCTTGGGAGCAGTGCCATCAAGGTCACACAGTACTGGGACTCCAGTGGCTCCAGAGCTCTCCCATAACGCTGATGGCACATGCTCACCGCATTTGGGCAGCACATAGCTAGTCAACAGTTACAGACTATAGAACAGATGTGGAAGCAAGCATCACAGGCTCACAAGCATCACTTGTTGCAGGAAGAATCTAGAACATAAATACATCCAGGTTAGTGATTTCCATGCAGGCTTACCCAGGGAGGGGGTCCTGGAGGCCTGGACGCTAGTCACTCACTGTGGATGGGACCCCTCAGTGTCAGTCTGGCCTCCCAGCACCGGAGCCCCAACCAAGAGGAAAGATGCCTGCAAATCTGGTTGTCTCTAATCCTAGGGCAGGAGACCTCTAGCTCTTCCTTCACTGAACTCCCATATGTGGTATTAATAGCAGTTACGAATAGGACCCCAGCAGCCCCCATGCCTGACCTGCTTCCTCAAGTTGGACTGCCCGGAATGTACATATTAGAGGAGGATGAATTTAAGGATATCTTTTGGATTCTAATCCTGATCCCTATCTGCCCCACCCCCATGGTAATCTGTGCATTCTTAGGGCTTTCCAAGGAAAATGTCTTTTTAAAAACATTTTATTTATTTATTTGAGAGAGAGAGAGCAGTGTGAGTGCACTGAGTGAGGGGAGGTGCAGACAGAGAAGCAGACTCCATGATGAGCTGGGACCCCAACTACGGGGCTCGATCCCAGTACCCCGAGATCATGACCTGAGCTGAGGGCAGATGCTTAAGCGACTGTGCCCCCTGACAGGCGCCCGTGGAAAATGTCTTTCTGTAAACACAGAGTAACAACAACAACAACTTTCTTAAAAATTGGGGTTTTGGTTTTCTGGTTTTGCTCATCTTCCGGTCTAACCTCCCTCCACACATTCCAAGGTGTTCAGCAGCTCCTGCACAGAACGCAGTATTCTCGGTCTTTGAACCTAAATCCTGGCCTTGCCAGGGATGCTAGTTATCTGTAGGGCCTCCACTCTCCCTGACACAGGTTATGGAATCAGGAGTGGGGCCAGTCCTGTAGGGAGGCTGTCAGAGGCAGCCCCCCACCCCCACGAAGGCTGGGCTATCTGCTTCTGTGCTGCATGATGCATTTTTCTTGGACACTGGTGGTGCCCAGTCCTTTGTCCTCCTATAGTCTTGTGTCCCTGAAGTCATTTCGTACCTCTTCCTAACCTTGGACGCTAAGCACAGATTCTGGGATGACCTCTTTTCTCAACCTTCCCTGTAAGCCTGTAATTCTGAAGTCAGCCAGTGTCATCCTCGCCTCCAAACCTCCCTTTGGCCTCGGGCACTGGGAATTAGGTTGGGTGGCTAGGCCATTGTTTGAATTGTGTTGCTGATTCGTGATCACACCTTTTCTGAGAGCGTCTCTGCCTCTGGCCATCTCTTTATCCTTACTTTGTTTGGCTTCTGATAAAGCTTCCTCACCTGACCCTTACCAGCCAGCTGTAGCTTCACTTTGGAAGGGAGAATTGATTCTTTTTTTTTTTTTTCCCACAGTGTATTTCAAAGACACTGACAACCTAATCACAGAAAAGTTCAGGTTGGTAGAGTGAATAGCAGGGTTCATGTTGCAAAAAATGTCTCTTTCATCCCAGGGTCAAAAATATAGTCTTTGGAAAGGAGCAACCACCCCCGCAGCTCAGAGGTAACAAACAGAGGTTATGAGTTCATCCTGGTTCTTGGACTCAGCAGCTAAAATGGCCATGGACTGGTTGCTTAACCTCTCCATGCCTTAATCCCCTGGTCCCTAAAATGGGGTGATAAGAGTACTTAATTCAAACGAGCGTTCAAGGACTTCGAAAAACAACTTACGGGCTTAGCACAGTGTTGGGTGCATAGTAGATGCTCAACAGGTGTTACCTCTAGTTCCAGGGGGTACTGAGAGCATCTCTCCTGTTATCATCCCAGCACCATCTACAAACCTTGGGTAGTGGGGCTTGTTTCTCTTAACCTCGTTTTTCACTGGCCTGCATCTAATACTGGGTGTGACCCTAGCCCCGCTATGCCTTGGTGATGGGGTTATCATGGAAGTTAGTGTAATTTTCCCGTTTCCCTGCCAGCCAGCCCGTACTTGCGAGTTCTTTCTAGATTGCAAATTGCAGCCAGCTGCAGACCCAGTAAGCATGACCAATTGGATAAATTGTAAGCCACCTTAGGGTTCTTATGGGCTCTGTATTTGGATCTTTCATTAAGCCCAAAACACGTGAGCATCACTGATTTTTCTCCCTGAAATATCCCTGACTTATCCATGCTTCACTTTTCGACAACCCCAGTTTTGAACTTTAGTGTTGCGTGTTTTTACTTTCTTGGCATGCTGTTACACAGTACAGGGATTCACTCCAAAGAATTTGCTATTTTTCAGGGTCAGTTTGTACCCCAAATATGAACAGAAAGTATCTTTTGGTTCTAGGGTCCATTTGAACTTGATTTTTAGAAAATGTCTTTTGTTTGAACCTATTTATTCTTTCTAGGATAACTTCACCTGTTGCTGAAAACAGTATCAAAAGCTGTTTAAATGTCTTCTCCTCTTAGTGAATAAGCTTCAGGAGGCTGGGGGTCCAGGAATGACTTCTGGCTGGTGCAGTTTGTATCCCTGGTATTTAAGTACACAATCTGGCCCATAGGAACCTCTTGATAAATATTTGTTGAATGAATAGGGGCAATGTTAAAGACAGATCTGTTTATTCACGATAACTAGTATTTTGTGTTATATAGTCCTTTGACAACCCTAAAAGCTAAAAACAAACTGGAAACCTTTTTGGGTAATGTGACTGTCCCAAGGTCCAGGGTTGGCCAGAGCTAGTCAGTGCCTCTGCTGAGGGCTTCAGGCTTATCTGATTCATTGAATTCCAGATGCATATTCACTGGGGAAATTATTTAGCACAGAAATGTTAGAAGCTATATAGAGACTCTAATCAAGTCCAGAGGAATTAAAATCTAACACTGAGTAAGTAAAGCCCTCACTGGAAAGCCAATAGGTTCATTAGGAAAAATTTGTAAGATGCAAGAAAAGATGATTAAATCTGAGCTAATAATACATTTGACATTTTTATAGAAATAGTGTGCATAGCAAAGGAGTTCACTGGTTTTATTAACCTCATTATTCAGTGTGTTGAGTTTACAAAAATCTACAAAGTTGATAACAGTAATTAAGCAGGGAAACGTGACAAACTAGAGCATCTCGGTGAGCTGCGAGGCATTGGGCCAAGTACTTTAGCCACCTGGCAGAGATATTTGTCCACAGAAAGAAGAAAGGAAGAAAGGGAGAAAGAAAATGATAAGAAATAATATAATTTGCCTCTGGTCATAGATTTATCTCTTTCACCCATAGTGTCTCCAACCTATGGCCTTAATACTACATCTATTTTTATTATTGTGAAAGACTTCCTGGCCTGGCTGTTTCCCTTGGACTTGGTGGTTAGCCTGGCCAACTGGAGCATGGCCATCACCACTGGTCTGCCCTGGGCACCTGTCTGCTGCCTCACTGTCTACACAGGACTCCCAGACTCACCCCACCAAAAAGCAAATCACGCCAGAGACCCCACCCTGGAGTATAGTTCCATTCCTTCCCATTGAGTTTCTTAAAGTATATTCTACAGAACACACATCCTAAAATGTTCTCCACAAAAGCAGGACTTCAGAGAGTTTATGATCCTGTGCTGAGAAACAGACCAGTGCACAGGGTAATAAAAATCTCTTGGCGAGATTACAAAGTAGGGATTTTGAGATGGGAGGAGGCTCCGACCACTGGGGGTCTAAGGAAAGCCTTCACAGAAGAGGCAGCGTTGAGAAGAGCTTTGAAAAGCACCCAGATTTCAAAAGATTGAGATGGGCCCTTCGGGAGGGTGCTCAAGGCCTGGGGACATGTGGAAGCCAACGGTCACCTGTGGATGGATGTTGAGGTCTGGCAGGGGATAGTGACAGAGGAGGCTGGACAGATAAGATGCAGCCATAGCATAGCAGTGCTCATGTGCCACAGCAAGACAGCTGGCTGGTTCTAGGGACACTTAGCAGCTCCTGATGGTTTTTGAGTAAGCAAGTGATCTGATGGAAGCCCTGCTTTAGGAATGATGGGAATCCAGGATAGGGCAGAGTAAGTAATGGGGAAGCAGAGATGCCAAGGCATACTCCATTTGCATAGAAGTCAAGAGGAGGCGAGGCACCTGGGTGGCTCAGTTCGTTAAGCATTTGACTTTAGCTCAGGTCGTAATCTCGGGGTCCTGGGATTAAGCCCCACATCCAGCTTTTTGCTCAGTGGGGAGTCTGCTTCTCCCTCTGCCCCTCCCACCCCACTTTGTCTCTCAAATAAATAAATAAAATCTTAAAAAAAAAAAAAGTCAAGAGGCATAGTAGTGGGACCCTAAGTTAGGGAGGAGATGGAGAACACAAAGGATCCATTAGCGGCCCCCACCGCCGGCAGTCCCCATGGTCTGCCCCCTACCTGTCTCCCTCACCCAGTATCTCACCATCCTGTGCCCCTCCCAGGTTCCTTTAAGCTCCTTGAATATGCCATGCTTCTCTTACCCCAAAGCTTTGCATTTACTGCCCATTTGCTTAAAATAATGATGAAGATGATGATGGCAGACACTTACTATGTGATTGTCACTCTTTTGAGTGTTTCCTTTTCCAGCATGACCCTCCTTTTTTTGCTCTACTTTCTCTCCTCTTCCTTTGGGGGCTGGTACCGATGCCGGGGAGTAGTACTGAGTTGAGCTTGCCCGTCGGGGTGTGCAGCTGTGCTCTGATTTTTGAGGCTCACCCCTAACTGTAACTGAACTCTATTAGAAAGTTAAAAGACTGCCCCTTTGTATTTGGAGGTGTATATTTCCTTGTCTTCCTGTTTCTAGAAAAATTGCAGCTATACAAAAAATGACCCAAAAATGATCTCTGCATATTGTGAACATCTAAATGCAATGTTATTTTCTGTTCACCTTTGTCTGATAGCCACAGCATATTAAAACAGTTCTTGGCATGTAGTAAGGTGGTGATCTACATCTATTAAATCCCTGAAAAACTAAATGAGTGAGAGAATAAATTAATGAAATTTCTCTAGAGATACGCTGCGGTCCCCAGGTCAGCTTCTTGTTTTCTCTCCTAGTCAAGCACCCCAACCACAGCCCTGCCCACTCACAGTGTGGTCTTTTGTTCCTTTGTCTTCTTGGAGGGTCACAGAGAACATGGCAGGACAAGCATAATGAGCCCAGCACCATGTTTCATGTTCCTGCCTCCCTGGGTCTGGGCCTCTGTCCTCCAGGCTGTGATGGACCAGGTGGATACCAGAAAGATTCCAAGTGTGAGAGTGGGGGAAAGGGAGAATGGGCAGGGCTGGACACGTGTCACCAGCCCTTGCTGGTGAAGGTAATTCTAAGAGGTTCTAATCGAGACTTGAATTCAGGGGACACAGACCTCAAAGCCAGCTGTCCTCTTTATAACCCCAAACTTCCAGATCTCAAGTTCCTTACCAGGTGATAGTAAAAGCTGTGCATCAACTTCGCTGATGACACTTGGGGTGAAAGACAGAGGTTGACCAGGTAGGTGAGGAGATGAGTGGGGTTTAGCAAAGGAACCAAGGCGTGTGGGAGAGAGTTCTTGACTCTTTGATCAACTTCCTGGGAAAACCTGCCAAAAACCAGATGTGTGTCCTTCCGTGAATATGAACATTATAACTCAAAGGGAGATAGTTTTGCTCATGTATTTTTATTTTTCTTCTCCGAGTTAAGATGGCAAGGAACCGGAAAAGACCGTTTCATTGCCAGTACTGGATGGAGAGAAACATCACCTCAAAGTAACAGTTACTCACTTCTTTATAAGGGAGAGAAAGCATAAGTGTTAACATGGCATTAATTCACTTGTTATTCTGGTAATGTGAAAAATAGCAAATAAAGAATCACCTTTAAAAAAAAAAAAAAAGAATCACCTTCAGAGAAAACCAGTTTTAACATTTTTAATATACAACCTCCCTAACTTGGTTGTGTGTGTGTGTGTGTGTTGTACATATATCTGTTATTCTAATTTTGAGTAGAATTTTCCATAAGAATAGAAATAATGATTTTCCATTTTAAAAGTGGAATCATGTATATATGCTACTTTACACCCAAAGTGAGTACAGATTCTGTGGATCTGAAGCTTATAAAATTTGGAGGTCTTCTTTAAAAGGGTATTTCAAAATGACGGAAACACAGCTATGTGGAGGACCTATGAAGGGGCTGTTCATGTGAGAAGTCCTGAAGTTTAAGCTTCGTTAGCTTCTAGTAAATTCCGCATTTTGTGCCCTGGTTCCTTTGTCTCTTTCCCCACTTGACAACACCTGATAAACAACCATGAACTTCGCTCTTCTTTCATGTCCACAGTGAGGCTGCTGGGAATAGCTCATTTTGGTGAGCACACATTGCACACCTTGTGTGTGCCTGGCACTGGGCCCTACAGTGAGAGAAAGTTAGGTGCCAACCATAACTGCTTTCGTCCATGAAGGAATCCCTCACACAGGCAGCTCGGCCTCTTGGCTGGCATCTCCAAGCGGCTTGTGCACAATTCAGCTACTTCATAGGATCCTTCCCAAAAGTGGGGCCTCTGAGGAGCGCCACTCACCATGTTCTCACAGTGAACACAACCCAGCAGTTCATTCTGGTCATTTATTTCAAGTCAAAGTCCCCAGATGGGATTTCAGGAGGATAAGTTGTGCCACCTGCTGCCACATCCCTCAGTCACGTTTGTTTTTTTTTGTTTGGTTTGGTTTGGTTTGTTTTTTTGTTTTTTGTTTTTTGGGTTTTGTTTTTGTTTTTGTTTTTGTTTTTGTTTTGCCTGAGTACATGTTCCAAGAGCCTTTGTTTTCACAACATGGCTGGCTGGTAGAGCATTGGCCCAAGACCTATCAAAAATAGATGTCATCATGTCAGCCATATAAATAATGTAGCTCCAGAAATGGGGGAAATGGATTTGAAGACTCCAACGAAATAGAATTCAAATGTTGTTTAAAGTTACTCACTGTGGCTCCAGTTTGAATCTTTAAGTCTTTGGATTAGATGACAATTAATGCTTTCTACCGCATTTGAAATGCACACCATAAGACAAAGGGAGAGTTACCCCAGTTAAGGGCAATGGCAGAACAGAGCAGATGTCAAGCATGTTTTCTTTTTTTTTTTTTAAAGATTTTTATTTATTTATTTGAGAGACAGAAATCACAAGTAGGCAGAGAGAGAGATTGGAGGAAGCAGGCTCCCTGCCAAGCAGAGAGCCCGATGCGGGGCTCGATCCCAGGACCCTGGGATCATGACCTGAGCCGAAGGCAGAGGCTTTAACCCACTGAGCCACCCAGGTGCCCCTCAAGTGTGTTTTCTATTTTAATGTATTAACTCTAATGTTGTAAAAGCAAATATTGGGTCACCCTCACTGAAGCACACATGGATACATTCTAAGTCATTATGAAATACTCTTGACTAATGTTTTTGCATTCCTTTTTTTAAAAGTGGGTGACTTTCTTAGAAACCACCCAGTGCCTCATGGCCTGGTGTGTAGGATTTTGTGGGCCACATTGTGTGCAGTCCCCAGCTAGCACTATTCAAAACTCTTAGGGGACCTGTTTCATGGGTACTATTCAAACTACTGTATGATGAGAATTTCCTTCTTTTTAAAATACCTGCAAATAGATTGTCATCTGTCCACAGTGATGAGTCCAGCTTATAGTGGGAAATTATTGGCCAATGCATTAGAGGACAATGTTTAAAAAATATATATATTGTGGTCACTGAGTGGAATACTATGTGACCATGAAAAAGAAAAGGCTGTTTATGTACTGATATCAAAAGAGCTCCAATATCTATTTGTAAAATGAAGAAAAGCAGGGTGCTGAGCATAATAGGCTACTATCTGTGGCGAAATGTGTGAATAGGTGCCTATTTGTTTGTATAAATTATCTCTGGAAGGATGAACAAGAAGAAAACTGAGTAGCTATGACACAGGGTGGGTGGGAGACTTTTCACTCTCTATCTTTTAAAGCTTTGACCCATGTGACTGTCTTACCTATTCAAAACTAAAGTTGAAAATTAAAGTATGATTAATCACCACCTACAGAAAACCTACATTTTTTTTTTAATGCTAGGATTCAAATCTGGCTTGTGGGCCTGAAAGTCACACCCTCTGTGCCTTTCCTTAGAAAAACAGACCATTGGGCAACATTCCATCTTGAATTCCTCTTACCAGTATTGGCCTTAAGACCTATGTTTCCAGTAGCGATATTAACATGAAGGGTTACACACATTGTAATAAGCACAGGATCTTGATCCTTGAAAAATGGACCTCTGTCTTCTGGGTCATTCATTCAGTTTCTCCTGGAGAGGGGAAAATGGTCACTGTCAGCTTTACAGGCAGCTACTAGAAACACCAGCAAGAGAAGTCCAGCTGGATCCCAAACTATCTTTTTTTTTTTTTTTTTTTTTTTTAAGATTTTATTTTATTTATTTATTTGACAGACAGAGATCACAAGTAGGCAGGAGAGGCAGGCAGAGAGAGAGAGAGAGAAGCAGGCTCTGCACTGAGCAGAGAGCCCGATGCAGGGCTCGATCCCAGGACCCTGGGATCATGACCTGAGCTGAAGGCAGAGGCTTTAACCTGCTGAGCCACCCAGGCGCCCCTTGGATCCCAAACTATCTTTCTGAATTGCTGTGATGATTGGCAGCCCCCATTGCCCCCAGAGATGGCAGGGGCCAGAAGAGGACTCAGGAAGTTACTAGGCAACTCTGTCTAGCAGGAGCAGAGCAGTAACGGGGCCTGAACTTGTGAATATGGCTGTCAGTCCCTCTGGGCAGAAGTCCTTGCCCTCTGGAGGAGACAGGGCAGGAGGACACATAATTATAGCAGCTCACATAGCCCTGGTGCTGAGCAACAAAATTGCAAAATGTAAATCTCCACACAGCAGGTACACATGATGAACTTCCGTTTTTCAAATCTGAGATCTTTGTTATTGAGAAGTCCTACCAAAAAAAAAAAAGAAAAGAGAAAAGAAAAAAACAAAAGAAGACTTGCAACTATCTTTATTAGTTAAGAGTCTCACTGGGGATAAATCAAAGAGCTTTATAATTGTTCCTTTTCTGTTTTGTGGGTGCATCAGTGAAGTTTTGTTCTCACGACCTCTTCTCTCCCTAAAATAAATAGCAAACGATGACCTCGTCAATGGAAAATAAAAGACATTTCAGTTCATCAATAACTGGACAGTGATAAAAATAGGCCCTCAGAAGCCGCAGCTAAAATGTGCCTTTAAAAGTCATGCTTGTGGGAGGAAATGGACTCTTTGGCTGGTGTCTGAAAACTCCGAGGCTGCTCTCCTCTGAAGACCACCCCCCGCAGCCCCAGACCTCAGGCTCTTCTAAATGCCCCTCATTTCAATGCATCTCAGCATTGCTGAGCAGCTCAAACATGGGCAATATGAAAAAGTCCCTGTGCCCTCTTCCCAACATCCAGCCTCAGCCGCCGGACCAGGCGCCTGATCTCCAGATGTTGACATAAATGTAGAAACTGAAGCTCGGGGCGATTCCATGTCATTTTTTTCAGTGAGAATTTAAACACCAGCTTTGAAAATTTACAGTTGAGAGGGCTGAGGATAAAGGCAATGCCTTGGGGAAGAAAAAGAATGTTAGATAAGAAAGAAAAAAAAAAAAGCCCCAATATTCTGCTTCACCTGAGCGTCAGGCGTCCATTCGTGTCCCCACCACTTCTTGAGCAAAGCATTCAATTTCCATTCCTCAGGCAGCTCATTTGTATTATTTTTTTTTTTAAGATTTTATTTATTTATTTACTTGTCAGAGAGAGAGAGAGAGAGAGAGAGAGCGCGCGCGTGTGAGTTCACACAGCATGAGCAGGCGGAGAGGCAGAAGGAGAGGCAGGCTCTCACTGAGCAAGGAGCCCCATGCGGGACTTGATCCCAGAACTCTGGGATCATGGCCTGAGCTGAAGGCAGACACTTAATCAACTGAGCCACCCAGGCATCCCAGGTGCCACATTTGTAAAAGGGGATAAAAATATCTGGTGAGAGTTCAATGAGGTAGTCAACGCCTCTCAGGCACAGACACATTGCATGGCACAGAGCCAGTTTTCAAGAAGTGGAAGCAGTTATAAATACAGGGAAATCAGGGCAGAAGCAAAGTATGACTGGATCAGGGATGGGATCACACTTTGTATTTCCAGGCGAGGGCCTGGAACCCAGATGGAAACATCAGCAAGAGGATGATGGTGCAGCTCGTGTCCCAGCCCACCAGCTCTCGGCAAGGTTGTCCCCACCCCAGGCCTTAACTCCCTGGGGAGCTCCCCACCCCCACCTCCTAACAGCAGCCTGCCTTGCTTATCTGCCTCTCACTGCCCTGCTGTCATCCAGGTTATTCCAGAGTTGATTTGTATCCAACTCAACTGTAATGGACACAGTTATCATACCATAAAATCCAAGGTCACATAAAGGTAAAGATGGGCTAAAGAATCTATTACATTCAATGAAAATAATACAAATCATCTGGATTAAAAAAAAAAAAACAGTTCTAGGGAAACACATAAACACAGTTATAGGAAAACAAGCAATACATCCCCTTTTTATGTGATTTGATGACTTGCTTCCCTTCCTGGGAGCGTGCGGGCCTTGGCTTGTCTGAGGCGGGGATTCTCTTTGTTGTCTTCCATGACAACAGTGAAAAGAGCTGTTCCTGGCAACTGTTTAGGAACTAGTGTATAGTGAGAATAAGGATGGATTTCAGGTAAATAATTTCTTAAAATGCCCTTTAGGGCAGAAAATTTTTGATGACAGTTTCATGGGCTGCGAGAAAAGTGAAGCCTGCACTCAGTGACAGGGTGGGGGGTGGGATCTTTGGTCCTTGACCATATGCAAACAGGCACTGGACCAGAGAGGGAGATGCTCTGTGTGGACTTTTCAATGCCTACTAAGACAACCTGGCAGGAATTTTGATTTCACCAGCTTTTCCATCACTGCTTTGTGTCTTGAGCTCTCCACGTCTCCTAGAGCTGATGGGACTGGCACCCTTTAAACATGTCTAAAGAGTCTTGTAGTTTATTTAATAAGCTGTTTTATGTTCATCCAGTGAAAGGTCAGTATAACAAGGTAAAGAGATCCTGGTCCTTCTCTAGTCAGCCATGCCCCAGAAAGGTAACAGTGGCCTAAAGAAATCTGTCTTAGCGGCGTGAGTACTGCCCACCTCACCAAGCATTGCTCAGGCTGCCTCAGCATTTGGGCTTCACACCACACTTCTTGTTGAACGGCTTGGTGAGGAGTTCAGATCTGTGGGCTCCTTTTAAGGGACAGTGTCTTGTACAGCCTCCCTGACTCCAGTCTTCTAGCTTACGGGGGTGTTTGGATTAAAGGTCTGTAGTCCTGGGGTAGCCACATAGTTCCATATTTCCAAATAGTTAGGGATCGTCATTATTTGTTGGCTTTTTGCTTCTTTAGGTCATTGAGTTTCAGGGCCTAGGGATGACTTTAGCAGTAGGATTCCTCCCTCTCTGTTAGGAACATAGGTGAGAAGCCCTGATTAGCAGGGCAGTGTTATCTGAGTGGCTAGCCTTCTGACAAAAGGACCCTCTGTGCATTTGCATTTGTGCAGGAGTGTTATGGACAATGTAGTGTCTTTCAGGGGAGACAGAATCCATGGTCTATCATAGAACTATTAATTGTGTATGAATGGCCTGAGCCCAATTTGGTGAAATGCATCTAATTTTGAGGAGAGGTGTTACTAGAAATTTTCTGGCAGGAAAAAAAAATGTATTCGTTCTCCTTCCTCCTTCTCTCCTTCCTACTGAGCATGTCTCCTTGTGTTTTTTTTTTTCATGGCTTTTAAAGAACCACAAAAATATTTTAGCTTGAGCAGAGAACCATGCCTTCCAGCACAGTTCAGACAAAGAGGCACTGTCTGGAGGGAAGATGGCATATGTGGTTTAGACCTTCACCTCTGCTCACCACCGTGGAAGGGCCCTTCTGTGTGGGGAAGGGGTAGCAACACCAGGAAGGGGAATTTAAGTTTGCCTAAGTTATTATGAATTGCAACAGCGCTGTGCCTTCATTTAAGAAAAAGATGACAAAAAAGCAAAAGACAAAAACTGATGTTGCAAACATGCAGGCAAATATTGCGTTTCCCCTGTATTTTTCATTTTGCAAAAGAATTTGGCATCGGGGTACCTTACAGCACAATGAAAACTACATCGAATTTTTGAAAACTGTTTCACACACAGTGTTATCAGAAAACACATTGTCCAAAACTTCAAATGTATACATGTTATATTTATGTTGTATGTATATATTGATAGATGGAATTTTTATTTTTTATGCAAACACTGCTTACAAAGCATCATTACTAATGTTCAAATAACATGTTGTTTCCCTTCTTGAAGCTCCTATGAGTGAGCGAGACAGGAAAATATCCCACGTTCCAATAAGACGGACCTCCTGACATTAGACAAAAAAATCTACTTAACCTCTAGACCATGATTGACCTCCTGGATGTATCCACAGTGGGCACTTGTCCCCTGCGAACCAGGTCTTTGTCCGCACACGGTATTGATCTGCACGGGTTCCAGCTCACTAACCCCAGCTGCTCCCAATAGGGAGAAGACGTGGAAAGCGAAGGAGAGAAGGGACAGGCTTAGGGGACTAGGCCGTTTCTGTTCGCCCAGTAAGCTTGCGTGATGGTCAGCTGCAGCGACAGCCAAAACTGCAGGGCAAGCCTGCCTGTGGGAGAATATTGAAAAAGTCACTGCTTGATGCCACATAGGGGAGTCACCCTGGGGTCTGCATGGCATCAGACCCTGATGCAGGTCCTGCATTTATCCCTTCCTCTTACCCTGGTATCCCAGGGGGAGTTCTCTTGTCTTTGTTTTCCCATAGCCAGAAACTGCTGGAAGGTGGGCATTCTAAGGACTTCCATGGGTTGCTGTTTGCCATTTCCCTACCGGTGTCTCACTTTTCTCATCTGTGAAATGGGTGGGATCCCCGTCTCTGAGGTGCTGTGATGATTAAATGAGACAATGTGTGTAAAGTGTGATGGTTGACATGAGATGACCATTCATAAAATGGTCTCTGCTGCTGTCATTGGGTCTCTCTGGGCTGCTGATGTAAGGCTACATCTAGAGCTGATGGGGACCCAAAGAATGGAGAAAATAAGCCCTCGTCAGACACCCTTGCTGATCTGCCTCAGTTTCTCTACAAAAGAGTAGAAGAGGTTGGGGGCTCCCTTCCAATTAGACTTAGAAGCTGCCAAGGGCCAGAATATCTGTTGGTTCTTTGAAGGCTTTGCATTTGCACTCTGCCGTGTTAGACTTTACTATTTATGTCTCACAAATTGGGAGAAAAATGTTTTAAGCTGGGTTTTTGTTCTTTGAGCAGTTTTATGTAGGACAGCACTGGGGTGGGGAGGGAGAGCTACCTATATATTTTCAAGCAATTGATTTACTTCTGGAAATGGATGTGAGCAAACCCGGAAATGCAGTGCATTTTCCCACTTAAAATGAGGAACTGATTTTGATTCTACATTGCAAATACAGCATTGTTGTCCAGTTATGGAAAAGCCTACAAATATGAATCTAAAAATAGAACCAATGTTGTTTGCATGATTACTATCTATAACCTATCTAAATATGAAAGTTTTCTTTCCCTCCGAGTAGTTAAATACGGAGAGACGGCAAGATAGAGGAGTTTCACGTCTTATTGATGTGACAGTCTCTTTCTCAAGAGGCGTTTACTGCTGTGATAGATTAAGAGCACATTTCTTTGAGTGTTCACAGCAGATCCAACAACTGCCTTTCTACAGCTTCCTTTAAAAATGCAAAACATCCAAAGCTAAAGTCCTAGGCCAAACACTGTGTTGGATGCCTTGTTTTGTAACTGGAGGTATAAAACAGAACCTTTCTCATGGTCTCCCCTGTGGCTCCTGGTAGATCTTTAGCTTTCTCCATCAGAGGTTGAAGTGGGAGATGTTTCTCTCCTACCAACTATGCTTCAGGGCTTCATGCCTTTCCCCTGTTTCTCTTTTTACATAGAACCCCTCCAGTCTGCCCCATTCTCTGTGGCCCAGAGTCATCTGGAAGCCACAGTTCAACTTCCCTGCAGCAGGAGAGAATTGGGAGGTTATAGCCTCCCGAGGCTCCTTTAGCTGGGCATCAGATGGAGTGCTTTCCAGACAAGACTGTGTGCTGAGGCCATAGAGATGAGGGGATGGGTAGTGGTATTTGGGTCATCTTCTTCAGTGACAGAAGGTCAGGGGTGCCCAGCCTCCTGCAGTGTGTGAAAAGTCCCTACAACAGAGGGCCCTCCCAATGCCACTAGCATCCCCATTGCTTCTTGACTCTTCTAGGTTCTTTTTTTTTTTTTCTTTTTTTTTTTTTTGAGAGAGAGAGAGAGAGCATGTAAGCAGGGGTGAAGGGTGAGGGAGAGGGAAAGAGCCTCTTAAGCAGGCTCAGCACAGAGCCTGTCTTAGAGCTCGATCTCAGAGCCCTGAGATCATGACCCAAGTTGAAATCAAGAGTCAGATGCTGAGCCAGGTGCCCCTCTTCTAGACTCTTTCAGAGTAATTCTTCTTTCAGTCCTAGGCCTGTCTTTCCTATCTAAGACTGGCCTGTAAGCCTACTGGCCCCTCTCTTTGGAAGTTCTCCCCAACCCCATTTCTACCACAGGCCTAGGTAAGCTCTCTGCATGGTAGTGTTAACTCTGTATAATCCCAGGCTCCAATTTGGGCAAGATCCAACTATAACTCCTAATTCTTGCTGATGACATTTTTTATGGGCATAGAATAAAAAAAAAGAAAGAAAGAAAGAAAGGACTGAGGAAAAATGTCTGACTATATTATCTGTACCCCCAAGTCCCTCTTTCCACCTCATCTCTCACCTCTGGCCCCAGCCCCACTACTTGACGAACTGCTTGTGTCTTGCTTCTCCCTGCTGGCCCTGTTGGTGTGACACCCCTTTTCTCTACCAGTGGATACTTTTTATGCCTGGACTCCAAATCCATTGTTGTGGGTTTGGGTGAGAAACGTTCCTCTCATGTGGTTATCGCTGAGTGGCAGGATTACAGATAGTTTTTGTTTTCTCCTAGTTACATGCTTCTAACTTTATTTTTTAACAATGAGCACACATAGTCTTATACACTTACACACTCTCCCCTTTGTCTTTTCCTTTAATTGATAAGGTATATATGAATACATTTTTGTTATTGCAAAAAAATAATAGAGGTAGAGTAGAAGGCAACTGTGCCACTTCCCCCCACCCCCAATTTATCCTCTCTAGAATTTGTTATCCTTTTGGTATACATCATTCCAGAAGTTTTCTATGCATTTACCTATAAATATATGCATATATCAGTTATAAACTCAGGGGAAAAAATGTAGGGTAACAAATGGTTATTTCTGGGCAACCATGTGGTCTGCCATCTTGGTTGATATCCATCATAATCTGTCTGTCCTGAGATTCCCTTTTAAAGTTCCTTCTCTGCCTTCTCGGGCACAATTGCCCTTCTTTTGAACCATTATCCTGACCACCCTCCATCCTTATTCAAAGCCACTGCTTCTCCCTAAAGTCTTCTTAGCTTTTCACAAACCCATAATTCTGCCATATCAGCATATTGGAGTGATCTGTTCCTATTCATGTCACTACCAAATGCCTTTCTAAGGAGGGAGTCAAGAGTCAGATGCTCAAGTATCAGGCAGTAACATACAGGTGGCTGCAATCTTCTTCTGGGTGTCTCAGAATTATATCTCATATAGACCTCAAACAATTTGCATCTCATCATATATTCTCTGCAGGATGACCCCTCAATGTTAACAAGTTTCAGGGGAGATGAAAGACCTTTTTACCACCTTTTATAATTTACAAATAATAAAATTACATGGTCAGTTTTTCATCCCCAGGGCAGACTGTCCTCTCAGACACATAGCTGAACATCTGATATATGGAAAAATCCAACCAAGAAGCAACAGCTAAAAATAGAATCCAGAAAAGCAATGAGTCATGACCTAAATGAACAAATACGTTAAACAATATATTAAATAGAACAAACTCACCAAAGGAGCATTGAGGCTGGCTTAAGGTAATCTTCACCATTTGGGGATGAAGTTGTTAGAGGGGGTTCAGGGATATAGGGGATCAAAACCAATTTTTTTGGTAACTTTATTATTTGCATGTTTTTCCTCTTAAAGATGTGACCTGCTCCCCTCCCTCAAACACACACACACACACACTTATTTTAGTCCTAAAATAAAGATTCATTCAGACTGATTTTTTCCCCCTTAAATGGCTATAAATCTATTGCAGAAATAAAGAGTGTGACCCTGTGGGCTTAGCAGGACAGTAACATCTATGCTAATCCCTGATCAGCCAGGTGCTTGCCCCCTGCGTGACCTTGAAGTAAGACCAGCCTCCCTGCTCTGCCTATTCTCCACCTGGTTCTGGAGAGAGTAATATTAGCACGCTTTTCTGCCTTCCTGGGCTGTGGGGTAGGCTAGCAAATGAAAACACGGGAAAGCGTTTTGCAAAAAGGAAGCCCTTGGTGACACAGGCATGATTAAAAGAGACAGGTCAGCTCAGACAGGAAGCTCTAAATCCTGACTCTGGCTCCATCCCCAGTCACAACCCCATCACCCCAAGCTGGGTGTCAGGCTCCTGCTTGCAGCAAAGGGGGAAACAAAGATGAAACCGCCAAACTCACTGTGCAGAAGTGACTAAACCACGAGAAAAATCAGACAACAGTACTGGAAAATAATTAGTGTCACCACCAAATGTCACAGAACATAGTTTCTGCCTTTAGAGTTTAAAATACGTCCTAAGACCGATTTCCCATCTCCCCAGACTGTGTGCCTTGTCAGGACTGCAATACTTGTTGTCAAGGTAGCATTTCATTTTAGCCCACTCGGTATTGCTTATTGTTTCATACACACTTGTCTTCACTGGTGTGTTAACTCCTTGTGAGAAAGAGTCACACACTTCTCTTAATATCTAACAATTCATGGACCTATAATGATCTTTCTCTTTTTTTTTATATCCTTGGAATGTAATGCATATGCCATACATTCACCCTTTTACAGTATACAATTCAATTTTTCGTGTATATTTCATTTTTAGTTATCCACAGAGTTGTGAAACCATCACCACAATTAATTTTAGAAACACTGTACTTGGGCGCCTGCGTGGCTCAGTCAGTTAAGCATCTGCCTTTGGCTCAGGTCATGATCCCAGGGTCCTGGGTTTGAGCCTTGCATCAGGCTCCCTGCTTCTCCCTCTGCCTCTCCCCCTGCTTGTGCACAGGCTCGCTCTCTGTCTCTCTCTCTGTCCACTACATAAATAAATCTTAAAAAAAAAAAGAAACCCTGTACTCTTTAGCTTTTAACCCCCAGGCAGCCACTCATCTACTTTCTGTCTCGGTAGATTTGCCTATGCTGAACATTTCATATAATTAGAACCATAAAATATGTGGTCCTTGGTGCTTGATTTCTTTCAATTATAATTGATATAATTCAATTATAATATTTTCAAGGTTCATTCATGTTGTAGCATGTATCAGTATTTCATTCCCTTTTATAGCTAAATAATATTCCATTGCGTGACTGTATCATATTTTATTCATTCATTAAGTGATGGACATTTGGATTATTTTCTGTTATGGATAATGCTGTTATAAATGTTTGCAAGCAAGTCTTTGTGTAGATACATACATTTATTTCTCTTCAGTGTACAGCTAGGAGTGGAATTGCTGGTCAGATGGTAACTCTATATTTAACCTTTTGAGGAACCGTCAGACTGTTTTTTCAAAGTGGCTGCTTCATTTTATCCTCCGATTTTCTGCATATGACTTCTCCATATCCTTGCCAACAATTGTTATTTTTTGATTCTAGCCATCTTGGTGAATGTTAAGTAGTATCTTGTTGTGGTTTTGATTTAAATTTCCCCAATGATAAAGAAGGGGTGTGTGTGTGTGTGTGTGTGTGTGTGTGTGAGAGTGTGTGTGTGATGGAATATTACTCAACCATCAAAAAGAATGAAATCTTGCCATTTGCAATAATTTGGATGGAACTAAGGGATATTATGCTAAGCAAAGTAAGTCAGTCAGAGGAAGAAAAATATCATATGATCTCACACTTACATGGGATTTAAGAAACAAAACAGATGAACATAGGGAAGGGATGAAAAAATAAATTAAGACAAAATCAGAGGGAGGCAAACCATAAGAGATCCCTAGCTATAGGAAACAAACCGGGGGTTGCTGGAGGGGAGGTTGGTAGGGGGATGGAGTAACTGGGTGATGGGCATGAAGGAGGGCACATGATATAATGAGCACGGGGTGTTATACGCAACTGATCAATCACTAATCTCTATCTCTGAAAATGATACTATACTATGTGTTAATTAATTGATTTTAAATTTAAAGAAAAAATTTTCCCCATGGCTAAGGATATTGAGTTTCTTTTTCTGTGCTTCAAGGCCATTTGTTTTTTTGTTTTGTTTTGTTTTTGTTTTTTTAGATTTATTTATTTGACAGAGAGAGAGAGAGAGAGATCACAAGTAGGCAGAGAGGCAGGCAGAAAGAGAGGAGGAAGCAGGCTCCTTGCTGAGCAGAGATCCCGATGCTGGGCTCCATCCCAGGACTCTGAAATCATGACCTGAGCTGAAGGCAGAGGCTTTAACCCACTAAGCCACCCAGGTGCCCCAATTCAAGACCATTCATATACCTTCTTTGGAGAAATATTTGTTCAAATCCTTTGTCCATTTTCTAACTGGGTTTTTAATCTTTTTATTAGTGAGTTCTAAGAAGACTTTCATATTCTATATACAAGTCCATTATCAGATATATGTTTTGTGAGTATTTTCTCCCAGTCTGTGGGTTATCTTTTTTCATTTTCTTGATAGAGTACTTAGAAGCACAAAAGTTTTTAGTTTTGATGATGTCCAATTAATCTGTTTTTTCTTCTGTTGAGTTCTTTTTTGTTGTTGCTGTTTTTAAAGATTTTATTTATTTATTTGTCAGAGATCACAAGTAGGCAGAGAGGCAGGCAGAGAGAGAAGAAGGGAAGCAGGCTCCCCGCTAAGCAGAGAGCCTGACGTGGGGCTCGATCCCAGGACCCTGAGATCATGACCTGAGCCAAACGCAGAGGCTTTAACCCACTGAGCCACCCACGCGCCCCTGTTGAGTGTGTTTTTGATGTTGTTTCATAAGATTCCATTGCTAGATTCATGGTTATGAAGATTTACCCTTGTGTTTTCTCCTGGGAGTTTTACAGTTTTAATTCTTATATTTAGATCTTTGATTTATTTTGTTTTAATTTTTGTGTGTGATTATAATGATCTCTGATTATATAACTGTTAAGTATACATTTATTATATAATCGAAAGGAAGTTGTATCATTTATTAATCATTCAAAGGGTATTTATTGAGAGTCTACTAAGTGCCATATATTTGGTACAAAAACTGGCAAAACAGTTGAATCTTGCTGTTAGTCCTTAATGTAGTGGGAGAGACATTTAGTGCCATTATTTCACAAATAGCAGGAAGCGCTACAAAGAAGAAATAAAAGGTGTTTCAAAGAGTTCAGCCTGAATACCTGATCTAGTCTGGAAGGCCAGGGAAGGTGGTGATCTGAGGGAGAGGAATTAGGAGACAGGCAAGTGTGGGGTGAAGGATGGAAAGAATGCTCTTGTCAGAAGAAATCATACTGATCATGAGAAAGGGGGATGGGAAGAGATGATATGAGAGGAGGGCAGAAGATAGAAAGAGCAAGACACTTTATTAAACACTTCCTACATGCCACGTATCATAAGCTGTATTTTTTCTTTTTTAAAAAAATTTTTTAAAGATTTTATTTATTCACTTGAGAGAGAGAACAAGGGGAGGAGAGGCAGAGGGAGAAGCAGAGTTCCTGCTGAGCAGGGAGCCAGACTTGGGGCTCGATTGCAGAACCCTGGGATCATGACTCAAGCCAAAGGCTGAGGTTTAACTAAGCCACCCAGGCATCCCCCATAAGCTGTATTTTTTCACAGAATTTTCATTCCAACCTTGGGAGGTATGGTCATCATGCATTTCTTGAATGAGGAGACTGTAGTTT